>NW_026622668.1:0-5795069 GCF_028826775.1 Penicillium argentinense
CTAAACCCTAAACCCTAAACCCTAAACCCTAAACCCTAAACCCTAAACCCTAAACCCTAAACCCTAAACCCTAAACCCTAAACCCTAAACCCTAATCAACCCTCCAACGCGGATTTTTGCTTTTTCGCGGCCCGGCCCGGAATTGCCCTTGATTTACCTGAACCACATTAACTTACCTTAACCACTCTAACTACCTTAACCACTCTAACTACCTTAACCACTCTAACTACCTTAACCACTCTAACTACCTTAACCACTCTAACTACCTTAACCACTCTAACCACCTTAACCACCGTAACCGCCATGGCCAACTCAATCCTCATCCACTGGTCCTGACCCAACTCAATCTGCCTCCTCTGCAAATCTCTGTAACCCCACTGCTTTCGCCTTTTCCGCTCTCGCCCCCGCCCTCTACCCCGATTCACCTGCACCCATTCGCCGCCTTGGCCCGTCCTGCATCCCCATCACCTCCCCTTTTTCCTCGCCCTTACCACCCCTTGCAAACCCCACTTTCCTGACTCCTTTTCCGTCTTGCTGGGGGGGGGGGGCTTTACCCCGACTTTCCTTACCCCTCTTCGGGTTTGTCCCGGGGGGGGGTTAACCCTACTTGCTTTTCCTTTTCCGCCCTGGGGGGGCTTGGGCTTGCCCGCACACCTCCATCCACCCCCAACATGTAAATCCCTGAACACAATCCATCTTGAACCGCCAACATCGATCCCTGAACACAATCCCATCTCAACTCATC
Source organism: Penicillium argentinense (assembly GCF_028826775.1). Classification (NCBI taxonomy): domain Eukaryota; kingdom Fungi; phylum Ascomycota; class Eurotiomycetes; order Eurotiales; family Aspergillaceae; genus Penicillium; species Penicillium argentinense. The sequence goes on from NW_026622668.1 coordinate 746, forward strand.
ATCCATACCTCAACACCCTCCAATCACAATCCATCATCCATCCCTCACCACAATCCAACCTCGATATCCCTCATCACCTGCCTCCATTCGCAATATCCATCAACAAAATCAATCTCCAACATACAAATCCCTCAACCCCTCGCCTTCATCCCCCAAAATCCTGAACACCCCCTGCATCCAACTCCCTCACCTCAATTCCTCCCTCAATCTCCTATCCGTCATCCTGCCGTAACCCTTACAATCTTCTCCAACACCCATCTCCTGGAACACAAATCTCCCCCTCCATATTGCCAAACCCGGACCACTCTACCTTCATATCTCTCCTGTCTCTCCAACCCTATCCATTTCCCCCCAATTTTCCATCCCTACTATCCATCCCCGTCTGCCCATACTCGATATCGTCGCCGATCCTCCATTTCCGCTCTCAAAAAAATTCCCACCTGACCGTTTGTCCTTCCGAATCCCCACCCGATATACGTATCCCGTCTTCCAAAATCTACTATCCACCGCACCCGGTCTGATTTTTTTTTTTTTTTTTTTTTTTTCAATATGATTTGCCTCATACTCGCGCCCTGCTCCTGCTTCCATTATTTCTTTCCTATACATTCATCGCTTCTACCATTCCTCTACCTGATTGAATCCTCCTATTGATCTGCTGTTGCCGTGGAACCCCTGCTCGTCGTTGCTGGCCAACTTGCCCCTCCCTCTGGTGCTGCCCTGCCCTGCCCATTTCCCATCACAACCCGCCATATTACACTGCCTGCCCTTCCCATTTGTACTACGCTATTTCCTGATCTTCCCCGGATGTATTATCCTCATTTCCATCATCCCTCTCTATCCTTCCTCGACCTCTGCACCCGCTTACCTCCCACCGCCTCTCCACCTCTTGCTTCCTACTTCATCCGCCTATGCCCCTGTGCCTCTCAACTCTACTGCTTTTGGTCGGATCGGGCCAACCACCTTTCGCCTTTCTAACACCACTCTCGCTGGCTCCCGCCTTTATCGCCCGAATATCCCGTTCCATCTCCAACCGTACTCCCTCTGCGCCTCTACCTTGTTCCGCCTTGGGCGCTTTCCGACACCCTGCCATTGAAAACCCAATATGTAAAACCCTGAACGCAACCCGGGAATCAAACCGCAACATGAATAACCCTGAACACGAACCGCCATGACACCCCATCCCGCCCAACATACATAACCCTGAACACCCACCGCCATGACACCCCATCACGCCCCAACATTCATAACCCTGAACACCTCACTTCCATACGCAATACCCCTGAACACGGCCGGTATGAAACCCTCGCCAACGACGGATCCGGGATATTCCATCCGTTCCTCCCCTGTCTTCCAAAACATCATTCCCATCATCAATAACCCTGAACACAAATCTCCCTCTCCATACGGATAAACCCTGAACACCACGCTTGCATACGTGCATCATATACTCCCCCAATCAAATCATCATATATTCTGCACTTCCGCTACCCATGGCCATCAATCCCGAATCGACTCCGTACCGCTCAAAATTTTGGACCTGTCATGGCTGGTCGCGGAACCGCAACGAAAATATATATCCGGTCGGCTAAATATATTTTGGCGTACCGGTATCCTTTTTGTTTACCACACTGTTTTCTTCACAATACGGCTTCCGTAACACTGATCTGGTGGATTGGATAATTATTCATGTCTTTATATCCCCCTGATCCAATATCGACACATTGCTGCTATATCTACACATTACTGCTGTATAACCTGCTGCCCCTGGGCTGCCGTGACGTGCCGCGCCGCTGTCTTTTGCATGCATCTCTCCGACCTCCCGCGGATCCGGAATACCAATCTTCGTGCACTGGAATATATATATGAAAATCATCATTCATATATTCCTGCTGGTAAAAACCAAACGCCCACGCCGATGCGATCAACATGACTCACGCCTCGAATCACTGCACTTCTCCCGTCCATCATATGTCCGCTGGGATGCTTCCGCGTGTGGTGGTGGGAATGGATGTGGGCTCGGCCCTGGGGTCGTGGGTGGTGCTGTCCTTGCTGCTGCTGCTGCTGCTGCCGTCGCTGCTGCTGCCGTCGCTGCTGCTGCCGTCCTCGCTGCGGCTGCTGGTGCATATGCCACCTGGGACACAATCCTCCCACTATCACTGCTGCTGTCCGTGCCACGGGGGGACATGCCCGTGAAAACCATCCGTGGCCTGGGGCGCAATGTCCGCGGGAACGGCGTCATCGCGGTCAACTATCTCAATATCCTCATCCGTCGTATACGCCTCCGCCATCACAATCCCATCCATCGCAACCGCCTCATCCACCGCCACATCCTCTGCCACCGGGAACGACGACCCCATCCGCGACTCGTGGTCCTCCCAATCGGGCTGGCATCCATGTCCATCACACACCGACTCGCCCGCCGTGTCACCGCACCGCCTCCGCGCATATCCATCAACCGTCCTGTCCAAATATCCATCCAATCCCGCCGTCGCCAACCGCCATGTCCCATCTGCATATACTCCTCCACCCGCCCCTGGTCCGTGCTCTGGCTTTGGAATGTATTGCTGGTGGCTATTGCCTTCATTCACTGGACGTGGGTCGATATATATTGCTGTCCGTCACCGGCTGATCTATATATAATCCGTCGCGCTGATCGTGTCCCAATGACAATCTATCCGACATATTCGTTCCCCTAAATTGTAATCAAATCTTTGCTGCGGTGAAATCGTATAAAACGCCTATCTGGGCTGCATTCCGCCGCCCATGCCATTCGGCTGGAAATGGCCATGTGATTCAATATCGAACAAAACCTTAAACCCCATCAATACCCCTGAATATGTTCAATTACCCTTAACACCATCAACACTCACTACCCTGAACACTCACTTCCCTGAACACTCACTTCCCTGAACACAATAATCAAAACCCTCAATGCCCATTATATCCCTCAACACCATCAACCAATAACCCTGAACACAAATCTCCCTCTCCATACTGATAAACCCTGAACACCACGCTTTCATACATCCATCATATACTCTCTCAATCAAATCATCATATATTCTGCACTTCAACTACCCATTGCTATCAATCGCGACTCGATTCCTTGCCGTTTAAAATTTTTGACATGTCATGACGTGTGCCGGAACCCCAACGAAAATATATATCTGATCCGGTAAATATATATTTCAACATATCGGGTTCATTTTTTGCCACACTGTTTTCTTCACAATACGGCGTCCGTGACACTGATCTGGTCGATTGGATAATAATTCGTGCCTGGACATCCCCCGGATCCAATATCTACCCATTTCTGCTATATAACCGGCTGCCCCTGGGCTGCCGTGATGTGCCGCGCCGCTGTCTTTTGCATGCATCTCTCCGACCTCCCGCGGAACCGGAATACCAATCTTCTTGGACTGGAATATATATATGAAAATCATCCTGCATCTATTCCTGCTGGTAAAAAACAACCCTTGTGAAACGCCTACGTGATGCCATCAACATGACCCACGCCTCGAATCACTGGCCTTCTCCACCCCTCATCCCATCGTCAAACCCCGCCTGCCCAACTCGCCGCTGCCATTCATCCGCATACCTCGTAAACCGCTTCTGGAATTCCTACGCCCCGCCGTGCGTCCCCACCCTGCAATCCAATCATGCATCACCATCCTGCCTCCACCACTTCATCAATCCCTAAACCCGCCTGACCGCCCCGGACGCCCACGGGTCCGCCAAATCGCCTTCATGCGCTGTCAATCGGCATCACTCCCATCACACAACATCTCGGATATGCCCAAATCCTCCTTGCCATCATCGCACCGCCTCCGCTCATATCCATCAATCACCCCGTCCAAATATCCATCCAATCCCCGCCGTCGCCAACCGGGATCACCCATCTGCATATACTCCTCCACTCACACCTGGTTCGTGCTCTGGCTTTCCAATGTATATATTGCTGGTGGCTATTGCTCTAATGAACGTCCCCGGGATCGACATATATTGCCATCTGTCACCTGCCGAATAATATATAATCTATCGCGCTGATTGTGTCACAATGACAATCTATCCGAAATATTCTTTCCCATAAATTGTAATCAAATCTTTACTGCTGTGAAATCGTGTAAAACGCCTATCTGGGCTTCATTCCGCCGCCCCTGGGATTCGGCTGGTAATGGCGACCCCATCAAACACCCTGAACATGTTCAATTACCCTTAACACCATCAATCACCCTCAACACTGTCACTATCCCTCAACACTGTCAACAACCCTCGACGCCGATAACCCTGAACACATTGATAAAAAATCCCTCAACACCACCAATGTCCCTCAACACCACCAATGTCCCTCAACACCACCAATGTCCCTCAACATCATCAATATCCCTCAACATCATCAATATCCCTCAACATCATCAATATCCCTCAACATCATCAATATCCCTCAACATCATCAATATCCCTCAACATCATCAATATCCCTCAACATCATCAATATCCCTCAACATCATCAATATCCCTCAACACCGACAACACTGAAAACGTTGATCAAAACCCGCAACACCGACAACCCAACCGTATCTCCGCCATATTCTTACCATCGCCCTTTGACCATCCTCTATACTCCCGGAAAACCCACTCCCACCCTACCGCCCATCCACCCTACTCCCCCCCCTTCTCCGCATCACCAATGCCCCTTCCTCCTCGCCAATTCACATCCTCTCACCATCTTTCCCCTCCATCTTTTTTACCCGTCCTTGTGCCCCCGGCCTATACGTCCCCCCGTTGCGGAATGTCCAATGCCCCTTCCTCCTCGCCAATTCACATCCTCTCGCCATCTTTCCCCTCCATCCTTTTTACCCGTCCGTGTGTCCCTACCCTATACGTCCCCCGCTGCGGAATGTCCCCAATATCCCTTTGAATATCAATCATCTCACCTCTTGCCCTATCCGCCGGACCCTCCCGGATATCATCACTGAATCCCTCCTATCGTGATGCCTCGATTGCCGCCTGCGATCATCCTTCCGAAATACCATCTTCACACCTTCGGATATTGACACTATGTGCTCATTCAAAACAATCACTTCTTCCTTCCTAATCATGGCAAATACGGTCACCCGACTGCGACACCTGCAACCGACAATATTAATTCCCTTAACATCCCTCAATATACACCATAATCGATCCGTTAATACCTCTTTTATCCGCCCTGGGAATTGCTACACTGCTTAATTACACCTCTGACAATCATAACTCGTGCCTCTCGACATGTATGTGCTAATAAACTGTAATATTAAAAACCCTGAACACACTGCTCACAAATCCTGCACACGTCTGTTAAAACCCCTGAACATCTCTGTTATACTCGGATGCCTGGGAACTATAAATGGGTCTCTGCTCTGGCTGTCTAATATATATATTGCTGGTGGCTATTGCCCTGATTTACGGGACCGCATTCGATATATATTGCTGTCCGTCACCTGCGGAATTATATATATTCAATCGTGTTGATCGTGTCCGAATGATAATGTACCGGAAATATTCTTTCGGCTAAATTGTAATCCAATCTTTACTGCTGTGGGATTGTATACAACGCCTATCTGGGCTGTATTCCGCCGCCCATGGATTCGGCTGGAAATGGCGACCCATCAAACACCCTCAACACCCGATAACCCTCGACGCCGATAACCCTGAACATATGGATTAAAACCCTCAACACACGGCTCACATATCCTGAACACGTCTCCAAAACCCCGAAATATCTCCGTTATGCTCTGATATCTGGAAACTGCAAATGTGTCCGTGCTCGGGCCTTCGAATATATATATTGCGGGTGGCTGTTGCCTTCATTCACTGGACCGGGGTTGATATATATTGCTGTCCGTCACCTGCCGAATCATAACCATGAACACGTCTACTACAATCCCTGAATATCTCCGTTATGCTCTGATATCTGGAAACTATAAATGTGTCCGTGCTCGGGCCTTCGAATATGTATACTGCTCGTCGCTCAATTTGCACTCTCGAACGGCGCCGGAATCGATATATATTGCGGTCTGTCACCTGCGGAATTATATATAATCGATCGTGTTGATCGTGTCCGAATGATAATGTATCCGAAATATTCTTTCCCGTAATTGTAATCCAATCTTTACTGCTGTGGAATGGTATAAAACGGCTATCGGGGCTGCTTTCCGCCGTGCATGGCATTCGCCTGGAAATCGCCATGATTCAATATCGAACAAACCCTACTGATAAATCTGAAAAAATCATATGGCATTCGAATTCGAAAATCGACTTCCGTGGCCTGCTGAATATCGATCAATGGCTTCCAACCGTGGTACCGCTGTCAACATCAACCCGAATCCACATCTACCGGCATCGTCGCGCCCTTGATATGCCCGCCGCAACCAAATGAACTCCTGCGTGATCTGCGCCCGTTTCCGTGCTGTATTCGGCGCCATCGGTCCCAAAAATCCTATCAACACCCCGTCGTCCTGCTCCACGTTCTGAACTCCCTGCGGCTAACCGCTGGAACCACCGCTGGAACCACCGCGGCGATATCTCCGCATTGCATATGGCCCTTTCACCATCATCACCACTGTCGGGATCAATGCCGTCCGAAACCCTTGACACCGATCCTGTACCGCCGGACTATGCTCCGTCGTGTGATCCGCCTGCGGGCATATGTATTGCGGCATCCCACGATGGAACCAACCTTCCACCTCCTGCTCATATATGCCTCGTCCTGAAATCGCTGGGATGCCGTGCCATGGTGTCGATCTGATAAACGGGCACGTTTAATGTCCTGCGGCCGGAATCGATGCCATGGGCAATCGGGATCCTATCTGGTTTGGCGGCCGTGATACTGGCGGTGGATGCGTGGTGCCGGCATGTGGTGACTCGGGCTCATGCTCGTATGATCGCTTCCTGCCCACGATGATGGATCTGGATGGCCTCTTCGATGCCGCCGCACAATGGGCTGCGTACTTTGTGCTAATGGCGAACTCAAACTGACACTGCTGTGGCCACTGCTGCTGCTGCTGGGCCGACGGGCCATAATGGAAACCTCATAACTCTGCACACCTCGGGTGGTCGTGCCATGACGGGCATCCTCTGGGCATTCTCAACGCCGGCGGCAATGGGGCTGGTATATACCGTAATGCCCCCGGGGGAATGATCAATATGAATGGCCCCGGTCATCACGGGCTCCTGGTCCTGCCATTCGGGCGCACATCCATCACATAATGACTCGGGTGGATACCGCCACAACGCTGCCGGGGGGATCCATCAATGTGCCCGTCTACATATGTATCCAACACCACACGCCGGCAATCGTGGACCGCACTCCATATACTCCACAACACCGACATGCTCCGCCACACTATGACCCTGCATCCAACGGCCGTTGCTCCCGTCCAACCCTTTGACCGTCGGCCTGGATGATCATGGCCTCGCTGGGTTGCCCATCGCATCCCGCGCCGCCACTCTCCTGTGCGTCATCGAACATCGTGCGTGGCTGACCGAATGAATGACACTCCGGATGGCGGGAATATCAATTCCCATGCCCAATGCGTGGTGGCGGTGATGGCGGCGCCGGGCGTGTCCCGCAATGCTTGCAATACACCATCGCGGTCGATTGTCATCTGGTGATACGCGGCACACCCTAATGACTCGGCCATCCGGGTGATATGGGCCACGGCGGTGCCATATATGATCACCCGGCCGGGCCGCGCGCGACGGATCCGATCCTGGATGAATGCAATCACCTCGGGCATATCCACCCACTGCGGCTGCTGTTGAATTGGGCCGGGGGGCACGGTATGCACCCGATATGCCACATGGGGGCGATGGGGACGTCCTCGATGCCATGTCACGTCCCCGTCGGTCCACCCCATCCGCCGGCAACACTCGGGCTCCGCACTGGGGGCAATGTCGCGGTTAAACATATCATCTGCGTCTGCGCGGATCGTAACGGGCCGAATTTCTTCACTACTGGGCGGAATTCGTGGTCCTGGCTCAACACAACATGGCACTCGTCGATCACCATCCGATCCAACCGCTTCCACGTCCGCTGCCGGTCCATGAATCTCCGGACTTCATGACTTGGCACACTCTCGGGCGTGACTAATATAATGGACGCTCCATCGGGGGGCCACTGGCGATCCCACGCCGCACACGAAATCCCCACCTCCTGGCACCGGCGCTGCATGTCCCATCATAATGCAATCGATGGCAAACCCACAATGGTCATCCCGCCACGACGCACCCACACGGGCCACATGAATAATACACTGTTGCCACCCCCGGTGGGCATCACCGCGACAATCGGGCTCTCTCCGTGCTGGATGGACCGGAACTGGCTGCTCCCGCGTCCATACCGCCGGCCGACGGCAATGGCGATCTCCCGATATGCCTGGATGTTGATCGCGGTGCCATGTAACCCCGTGCGGGTTTGTGCCTTCAATATCTCCCGAATCGGGGAACTCCACTCCTTCTGTTTTTCGGGGTCGGGGACCAAATGTAATCGGCGCGTCGCTCGGTGGTGGCGGGCTGCCCACGGAACCCTCGCTGAAATGACTGCATGGCCTGGATAAACGGCAACACCAACCACAAATACCATATCACCAACTCCCCCAACTCCCGCGGTAAATATCGGCAAATCACCTGGTGTCATTGTTGATATGGAACCCTTTGATATCGGCTGACAAACATCACCATCCCATCATCAATGAACCCATTCCGGCGCTCTCGCTCGCTGTCGAATACTCAACAACTCGGGGGCACGGCTGGGTTGCCCGGCACATACGTGGATGCCCACGCTCAACATCTCCCGGATTGACGAACACACGGAAATACTGATGGATCTCCCCCATATGAAACTCAATGCCTTCGGGCGTGATGAACTGCCGGCGTAATGGCCCACGGCACACCCGCTGGATCAACCACTCCGATCCATTGACCGGCCACTGCGTGGGGGTCCTGGATGAAATTCCACCCTGGCTGGCGTCGTCGTATAAATGATCCCATGGAATAACGGGCGCCCGGCGGGCAAAACATCAACTGCCCAACCAATATCGGGCACGTCTTCCCCACCAACCCATGCACGAATCCACGGAAATCGCCCATGGTGAATGGATCTGCTTCTACCATAACTCATCCCCGGATTTCCATTCAATCTGGCCTTCCACGGGCGTGTCGGTGACCCGGCCGTATGTACGCAAATCGATCAACCACTGGATGGGCCCGCTGGTGTCGCGGCCTCGCATGACGCCGCACAATATTCTACAACCGCTGCTGGGACTGCGAAACTGATACTGGGCGATTGCCAATCATGGACTGGAATATATATATGAAAATCATCATGCATATATTCCTGCTGGTAAAACAACCCTTGTGAAACGCCCACATGATGCCATCAACATGACCCACGTCTAATCACTGCACCTCTCCCGTCCATCATATGCCCGCCGTAACCAAATAAACTCCTCCGTCAATTGCGACCGTTTCTGCGCCGTCCCCGGCGCGCGCTGTCCGAAATACTGAATCAACCCTTCATCATTCCGCTCCGGATCCACCACCCCGCGCGACGCCAATCGCTGGAACCATCGCTGCGTGACCTCCGCATCTCGCTGCGGCCCCTTGCCCATCATGGCCACCATCGGAATCAACACGGTGCGGTATCCTCGACACCGTTTTTGGACCTCCTCGCTATGGTCCGCGTGATGATCACCCAATGGACATATGTGCTGCGGCATGCCACACGGGAAATGTGCGGTATAATTGGCATACTGGACCTTCCCGCGGACCATCTTCATCCAATCCTTATTCGCCTGGGTTTCCCTGCTGGCTCCCCCGGCCCCGGTAAACCCACAACGCCACATCTCATGCGCATCATCATATCCCCTCTGCGTGCATGTCCAACACCGATGCACCCACTTGTCGACCTCACTGACCAAAAACGCTTCGTCGTCGAATCGGGGCCCGGCCGGACCGTGATGCCGCTGCGCGATGTGGGCGCGCTCAATGTCCTGCTGCCGGAATTGGTGTCGGATGTCCGTCGGGATGGTTCGGGGTGTGGTGGCGGGAATGGATGTGGGCTCGACCCTGGGGGTCGTGGGTGGTGCTGTCCTTGCTGCTGCTGCTGCTGTCCTCGCTGCTGCTGGTGCCGTCCTCGCTGCTGCTGGTGCCGTCCTCGCTGCGGCTGGTGATATAAACGGCACCTGGGACACAATACTCCCAGTATCACTGCTGCATGCCACTTGGGACGCAATCCTCTCACTCTCACTGCTGCATGCCACTTGGGACGCAATCCTCGCACTCTCACTGCTGCATGCCACTTGGGACACAATCCTCCCAGCATCGCTGCTGCATGCCACCTGGGACACTATCCTCCCACTATCACTGCTGCATGCCACCTCGGACATGCGCGTGGAAACGATCGGTGGCCCGGACACAACGGGGGGCGCAATGTCATCCGGCATGCCTTCATCTCCGTCAACCATCTCAATATCCTCATCCATCGCATCCGCCTCCCCCGGGGACGACGACCCCATCCGCGACTCGTGGTCCTCCCAATCGGGCTGGCATCCATGTCCATCACACACCGACTCCGGCACCGTGTCCCCGCATCGCTGGCGCTGGTATCCGCCAATCTCCCCATCCAAATATGCATCCAATATCACCCGCCGACACCCAATCGCGCCGCGGTCCATATATTCGACCACCTGCGTGTGCTCGGCCTCGGGGGCATCGTTCATCCAATACGGACGGATCTCCCGGCCCATCGTCCGGCCCTCGGCTTGCACGATGATGGCCTCGCTGGGCTGCCCATCCCGACCCGCCCGGCCACTCTCCTGCGCATAATCCAACATGTTCCGCGGCTGGCCCACGTGGATCACACTGCGGATGTCCGGAATGTCGATGCCCATGCCCAACGCACTGGTGGCGACGATCACGGCCCCGGGCTGGCGGCGGAACGTTTCCAACATCCCGTCTTTGTCGACCGCGTTGCGGTAAAATGCCGGGCACCCCAACTGCTCGGCCACCCGCGTGACATGCGACTGGACGGTGCCATACACGATCACCCGCCCGGGGTATGCCCGCCGCATGCGGTCCTGGATGAACCGGATCACCCGGGGCATCTCCACCCACTGGAACTGCTCGTCATATGCGTCGTCGACGGGGATGGTGTGCACGCGATACGCGATGTTGTGCCGGCTGGTGGGACTGCGGTGCAGACTGACCTGGTCCCGCTGCCACCCCATGCGATCCCACAACGTCTGCTCCTCGCGGGGGGGCAATGTCGCCGTCAACAACACCATCTGGGTGGTCGCGGCCCGCAACGCGCCCATTTGCTGCAACAATGGCCGGAAATCCGGGTTGCGACTCAATACCACATGGCACTCGTCGATCACGATGCGGTCCAACCGCTGGGACACCCGCTGCCGGTTGACGAACTTCACAAATGCCTCGTTGGGGGTGGCCTCGGGCGTGACCAACACAATGGATGCCCCGTCCGGCGGACGCTGGGGATCCCACGCGGCACATGCAATGCCCAAATCCCGACATCGCGCCATCATATCACTCCGTAATGCCGTCAATGGCACGACGACGATGGTCAATCCGGCCCGGCCACTCACCCACGCGGGCAACATGAACAACGCACTTTTGCCGCCCCCGGTGGGCATCACGGCCACGATGCAACTGTCGCCGTGCTTGATCGCCTGCAACACGGGGCCCTGCGGTCCGCGCAACGCCATCGCGGTGCTGCCCATCATGCTCTGGAACGCCTCGGCCATGTTGGTCTGATGCAAATCATATCGGCGCTGGATGCGCGCCTCGGCCGCGGCGTCTTCCCACGGGTTGGGCTTCCGCGTGATCCCCGGGGCTCGGCGGCGCTGCGGCTCCACGGCGGACGGGAATTCCAAAAAATGATGCCAATCGTGGCTCACGGCCCGGAACAACTCGCGGTGCCGCGCCGTGCTGTTGGGGTTCTCCATCAACATGCGGCCGTAGTTCATCCCGGCGATGCTGGCGGAATGCGCGGCCTGGATGTCGGCGATGAATGCCCGCATGCCCTCGTCGTCCATCTTGCTGTCGTCGTCGATGTCGTCGGCTTCCTCCTCGGCGTTGTTCTTGAACTGGCTGCTCGGGCGTAAATACCGCCGGCTGATGGCGATGGCGATGTCGCGGTACGCCTGTAACCCTAAACGCTGCCCGCGTAATCCATGGGCGGTCTCCCGTTGTAACACCGCGCGAAACCGGTCCCCGCTCCATTCGGTGTGCCGATCGGGGTCGGGGGACCATATATACTCGGCCCGACGGCCCACGGTGGCGGGCTCCCCCCGGACATGCCGCTGGTATGACTGCATCTGCTCGACGAACGGCAACACCAACCACAAATACCACACCACCAGCTCGCCGATCTCCCGCGGCACATATCGGAAAATGACCTTGGTGTCGTTGTTCACGTGGAAACCCTTGTGGTATCGGCTGACGAATGTGACCATGCCATCCTCGATGAACACGTTGCGGCGCTCGCGCTCGCTGTTGCGGTGGCGGATGCTCATCAACTCGGGGCCCCGGCTGGGCTGGCCGGCACAAACGTGCACGGCGACACTCAATTGCTCCCGGAACTGGGCCACCACCCGGAAAAATCGATCGATGGCCGGCATCCGGAACCCGCTCCCGTCGGTCTGGATGAACCGCCGCCGCAACTTGGGCTCCTGGCTCACCCGCTTCAGCAACCACGTCCGCCCGGCGACGGGCCACTGGGTGCGTAAATCCTGCAAAAAGCTCCATCCGGGCGCACTCTGCGTGGCATCATCATACAACGCGTCCCACGGGATGGCGGGCGGCGGCTGATCCAGATCATGACAAAACAGCAACTCGGACACGACCCGCTGTCGCATCTGGTGGACCAACCCATGGACGAATCCGCGGAAATCGCCCATGGTGAAATGGAACTGCTTGTACAACAACTCATCGCCCGACTTCCACCCCACGTGGCCCTCGGTGGGCGTGTTCATGTGGATCGTCCTGCCGTACGTGCGCAAATCCATCCACCACTGGACGGGACCGTTGGTGCCACGGACCATGAACAAATCCACCAAATACTTGACCCATTTGGCGAACGTGCGCGTGGGGTGCCGGCGCTGCTCCTGCGTGAATGGCCCGATCATGTCGTCGCGGGTCGGGGGTGGGGAACTCCGCATGGCCATGGGGGTGGACGGGGCGCTCGTGTATCCCTCGTCCTCGTATGAATATGCGTCGTCAAACTCGATCATATCGCCCTCGACCCACTGGTGGTCCTGCCGCCCGGCCAATCGACGGCGGATCTCCTCCGAATTCGGGTCCAACCGCAACGCTTTGTGTAAAATGAAAAACCGCGTGATCTTGATCAAACTGGATATCTGCGGTGGGAAACTCTGGGGGGTGGCCCAACCGACCTCACTGTAACCGATGACGGCCGTGGCACAAACCATGGCACACCCGTATTCATCGTTCCGGATCTCCTGGCGTAACAAATCGATGCAAAAATTCAGCAATGCATTCTCGATGGGGCGGATCTCAAACGGCTCGGGCTCGTCCTCCTCGTCGCCGGGCTCGGGGCTACCGGCACGGGCTTGCGCATGATGCCACACGGTGTCCCACGACTGCTGCTGGCGCTCGGTGAATGAATATTGGGGGGACTCCCAATCGTGTTCGATCTGTGCTGGTTAATATGGTCGGTCCGGAATGGACATGGGTTGTGGTGGGAATTGGGTTGTCGACTGGTGCGGGTCGGGCCGGGCTGGTCACCCCGGTGGAATATCCACAACGCGGCAATATATCTCTCCGCCGGTGGACGGGAGCATTGGCATACCCACACGATGCTCTGGGCACACCCTCACTGAACACAACGTACCTGGGTCCGCGCAAAAAACATCAAAATGTGCTGCCACGGCGCCACATGCTTTGCAATGGCGGCGGCATCCAAATATGCCAACAATGGCTTGTGCGGGCTCTCGTCCTTGGTGGTGCGGACGACTTCGATCCGCAATAAATGACCACACGCCTTGGCAATCTCCTGGCTCACATGCGCTAATCGTTCAATGGCCTGCCAAATCACGAATGCGGCGCGCTCCGGTCCCTCGATATTTTCCTTGGGGCGCCGGGTGCTCTCGACCAATGGCTTGCGGGGGATCCCTTGTAAATACCGCACCCATCCCGTCCGATTCAACCATGGCGTGGCTTCGTCTAAATCGCCGGCCTGGATGATGGTGTCCTGGGCCTGTTGGTCTTCCTGCTGATACTCCGACACGGTGTGCAATAACCGGCGGATGGCATCGGCGTCGGGAACGGGATTCACGGGCACTGCGGGGTCGGGCTGTCCCACGCAAATATAATGGGACCCGGGCCCTTGCTTAAACAACCGTTGGCATGAAACGGTCCAGCAGTGGGCTTCAATGCGGCCCTGGATGGCTCGAATCTGGGTGGGCGTGGGGCGACCACGGCCCTCATACACACGATAGTCATGGGCCTTGCCCCAATGTTTCTTCATCACATCGATCTGACGACATGTGTATTGGTCGCAGAACCGACATATGAGTCCATCCTGATAAACGGGTAACTCGGGGATGGGCTCGTCCATCTGATGGGGCCAACGGTCGACCTGGGGCTGCTCGTCGATGTGATCCCACTGCTGAATGACGCTGTGAATGTGCTGGGCCCACCCCATGGGAATGCGATGAGCGGTACTGATTAAATGGGCCTTGACCTGTCCTGGTCGTACTGCACATTGGCATTTCTGGCAAATCAACACCTGGAACGCGGGGTTGACGCAAAAAATGTCGCGGGCATGGTATGCGCGGCCCATGGTGGATCTGCAAATATCTATACGGGTTGATGTTGTAGATGCGGGGGAATGGTGACACCGCGACCTCCTGGGATCGGGCTCAAAATCAAATGGGATGATGCGGCGGGATATCGGAATCGACCCCTGAAATTTGCAATCGCAAAAGCCAATTTGGTCGCTAACCTGAATGGGGTGGTGGCCGGCGATGGTCGTGGTGACTGGTCGCGACCGGCGGGTGGCGGTTACCCCATCAAAACATCGCCCACATTTTCACGATCGCAAAACCACCCTCAACATGCTCCGATCGCGCTCAACTTCAATTATGTTATGAACATAACTCCAACATAAAACATACTGATTTTTGGGATCCCTGCGACCCTATTTATATGCGCGACCGGGGCTTTGAACGTTCTGCGCGACCCAGTGCCACTCGAATTTTCCCCTCCTAAAAACCCTAATTTTAGCTCGACTCGGGCCCATTCGAGCAACCCTGATGGCCGAGGCTGCTCTCCAATGGCCTCCAGCTGGTCTACCCCCTGTGCGTTGCGTTGCGTTGCGTTGCGGTTCGGGCGGTTGAAAAGCGTGGATTGGATTGTATAGATTGAAGTCGGTTTGGATATGGCGCTAAATCAACTTTATCTCCGGGGTGCGGGAACTAGGCCTGACCGGGTTAGCGTGGTTCCCGGTCACCAACCTTCGACAGAATTGGGGCTATGAGGATGTCTGTCAGCTTTATCTTCAGATCTATCACATTAAGGATACATTTGTTCCAATGGCCTTGGTGTGTTAGTCATCATGCAAAAGAGTTTCGTTTTGAGTATTTAACGCGAAACGGGCTTAATTTGAGGACAAACATGGGGTTCCGTGATTAAGTAATCCAGTTCAACGAACTCGCCCAAGCCCAACTTCAACGCATTATACTACATGAACCACACAAGGAATCAAAATTGTGATAAAACGATCAAAGTATACGGTATTAATTGTACTAGAATCCCAAGAATTAGCCTCGAAGGATGTGGTGGTGATGCAAGGTCAGGTCGGCTTCTACCGCATGGTTTCCTAGCTCTAACTAGCCATCTACCTCGCAGTTCTATATTAGTAGCTTTCATCATCACTATAGTCAATAGTGATATACTCTTTTCGGCGTTTCTGTGCAGATAGCACCTTTTCTTTATCGCTGAGCTGACCATAACGCCTTTTCTGACCTCTTGGAGCGTCGAAACCCAGCAGTTTATGCCATTCAGAACTGATTGCCCGAAACCGGATCCGCTTCGCCTCAATAACTCCGGGCGCCTCCTTCAAGCCACGTGCATAAGTAGTTCCGGCCATCCAGGACCCATGCGCGGCCTGTTCATCCACAATCGGGTCATCTGGCCCATAGTCGCGCTTGAATCCACCACATTTCAGGTGGACGCGAGAAATACCGATCGCTGCATGGCGCCAGTTAAGCACATGCAGCTTGGTCTGCAGATGGGCCTCCCCTTGTGATCTCAACACCGCTCCAAGACGTTTCGCATCCCAATGCCCCCTCCCCTTCGGCCAGAAATACGGCGACCGCATCCGGGTATTGCTTTGGCAGGCAAACATAGCGGCTTGCTCTGCGAATGGTTGGATCAGCCAAAGATAGTACACCACAAGCTCGCTCACCACTCGTGGCAGGTATCGGTGGATGATCTTCATGGAGTTGGTGACGCTCTTGGATTTATGGTAGCTAGTGACAATGCAGACCAGTCCATGTTCCACGAAGACGTTGCGATGTCTCCCTTCCGGGGTGTTGCAATACCGAATCGAGATCAGTTCAGTGGCACGCGCGGGTTGGCCGGAAGTCATGTGGACCAGCAGTAGCAGCCGTTGTAAGAACTCATCGACCCAGTTAAGATATTCCAGGAGGAGAGCTTTATTCCACTTCACAGCCGGACGAACTTCAGTCCTGGTGGCTGGGCCGACCTCAACAAAGTCCTTGCGAAGGGCCTCGGTGGCCATAATGCGGTCCAGCATCCATCTGTCACCACGCGTGGAGAGAAGCTGGCGGTTTTTCCTATGCTTCAGGAAGTTCCACCCACGCTGGTTGTTGACTGGATCATCAGTGAGCTGGTGCAGGGGCAGCTCTGGGATCGTACCAGCGCGTGCTTCACCTTCATTAAGCAGGAAGAGTCTCTCAAGCTCATATTGGGCAAGCTCCACTTGCGTGCGGATAAAGGCGGCCAGGGAATCCATAGTAAGCTGGAGATCCCGGTAGTGGAGTGACTGCTGATCACCACTCCAGATGAGAAATCCAAGGCTGGTGGATGTATTCTGCACTTTCTTGCCATAGGTGCGGAGACGGGCGATCCAGCTGAATGGATATCGGACGCCATACATCAGGAAACGTTCTTGCATCTCTTCAAGCGCATCGCCAGGGTGCTTGACCTCGTTCCGATCGGCCAGATCGACTGCCTGCTGGGTGACGAGCATCTGGGAGATCTTCACCAAGGCGGACAGGTATGTGGTATAGCTGCCAGGCTCGAAGTAAGTCTGGTTCTTGCTATCAACACCTAGCGCTGCCATGAAGGCAACCACAGGGCTCTCAAAGAAATCGCCACGGATCTCATGGTCTAGGAGCGCGAGAGACAGGTCCAGGCAGGCTTGGTCAAGATCCTTCATGGCCTGGCTGGTGGGTGTCTGAGTCTGGTCGCGGGGCGGGAGACCTGGATCGACGTTGGCGTCCTGCATAGAACCGGGGTCCCTCGCATGAAACAGCCGCTGGAGGGAGCCTTGGATGTCGTCAATGGCGCTGAGCTGGGAGGTGGTGAACTGGTGGCGAAGCTGGAGCTGCTGGTCGGGCTGACTCGTGCGATACGCAAAACTCAGGAGACGGACCCAGGTCCGGCAGTAGCCATGATACGTCTTGGGCCGGAGCTTGATCTGGATGGGGCGCTGCCAGATACCGGGTTTCTGGACAAAGCTGTTGATGCGCACTTGGTCAAACTCGTTGATACGATGAGAGACGATCGACTCAAATGCCCGATCGATGAGTCTTTTCACGCTCAGGCCAATCGCGACCAAGGTTGGCTCGGTCATGGGGTCCGGGTGGGAGGCAAGTTGGGCGATGTCCCGGAACGCATGCCCTCGAACATACTCAGGCCATCGGGTGAGCTCCAGCCACGGGGACGTGTCGGTGGCATTCTCGTCCGTTGGCGCCATCTGGTCTTCTGCATCCGCGATCCCATCAGATCGGAGGAGCGCCAAGTCCACCTGGGATCGGATATATGCAGCTTCATCGAGTTCCGGGGCCGGGGCCTTGGGGTCCGCCAGCTCCGCCGGATTGGGCGTGACAGCGAAGTAGACACTATGCGGCCCATATGGATGCAATCGCTGGCAGTACACCGGCTCCAGGGCCCGGAGTCGGAGTATATCGTCATCTGGGTCGACTGGTGGCCTCCCCCGGGGGTAGACAGCATCGCGATGCTTATCTCCACGATGTTTGCCCATAGTGCTTCGGGTGCGGCACGCGTATCGACAGCCGTCGGCGGGACAGCGGTAGCCACGATGGACCGTTAATCCAGGAATTGGCCGGGAGTCAGGGGGTGGTGGGGTGAATGGCTCCGTGTCAGGGTTCCATGGGTTCGCCTTCATGGCTTCAGCATGAATAGCTGCCCGTTGGTCGCCAGTGCGGGCCATAGGGTGTTGTCGGTGCTTTGCGCCTAGGTGGGCAATCATGGTTTTGACATCCACCACATATTGACAGGTCTTGCAGATCCATAACCGATATGTGGCATTATATGTGAAGAATACCCCGATGGCGTCCATGGTGAGAGCGCTAGTGGAGAAGGCAGCGGTGAGTGAGGTCGATATAGAAAAACACAAGGTGTAGATTCAAAGAACTTGATCTAGGGAGGCAGGGAATAGGGGTTGAACGGCACTGGGGCCGATGTGATAGGTCATCCCGGAGAGTACCTCCGGGATCTGACACGCGGGTGCGGGACTGCCGGAGGTCTGGCTGACCGATCTAGATATTCCAGCGCAATGCAACAAATAGCGACATCGAGAGATCAATAGTTGGGGAATCAAATCAGATATGGCCTCGGAATTATCAGGAACACGTCGATCTGGGCAGATCACATATGAGCCCAATGCACCCGGCAAACTGGGCTTGACAGTGTAAAGATATATATTGTAGTGGGGAGACCCCCTCCCCCTACTACATGGGTGCCATCCAGACTATGTGACATAGCCGGCAGTATACGG
This sequence comes from Penicillium argentinense, assembly GCF_028826775.1. Classification (NCBI taxonomy): domain Eukaryota; kingdom Fungi; phylum Ascomycota; class Eurotiomycetes; order Eurotiales; family Aspergillaceae; genus Penicillium; species Penicillium argentinense. The sequence goes on from NW_026622668.1 coordinate 19,812, forward strand.
TGGCCGGATAGCCAGTTCTCGAATACACCTTCTTACACCTCCCCGACCTGACCCCTACATACGCGTGTGTTTTGTGGTGGTCTTTCTGCTGAATCGACCCGCACGTCCCAGCGCGTGCTGCCATCGAGCGTTCCCCTCTTCAATACATATACTGTAAAGACGGGGATACACATCTATACTCTAAATGTGATAATTCGGTGTGGTGAAGCTTAGGTCTGGTACGATCGTGCGACCGGAGTGTGGATGATTCTCCAACTGCATCATATAGCAATCCTTGGCCGAATGAATCGTGAATAGTCTATGGCTGTGCCCGGCAGGGTCGCTGCGGTCGGCGGTTGCGGATTTCGCGAATTTGATGGGGGCTATGATGCTCTTAAAATATGGGATATCAATCAATCCTCTGGCAATTAACCTCTGACATCTCGACGAAAAACTAGTCCTGTGAACTAAACCTGATGGGGGTGATTTTCGGAGTACGGCGGATGGACCACGGTCGGCGGGTGATGCGCGCTCCTGCAAAAACATCGGGCGTTTTCGAACCCCAGAAACCAAGCTTATATCAATATGGATTGGCCTCAAATTTGATCTGACTATCAAACCGAATTGCTTTTACAACATATTCAAATTTGGGGTATCTTTGTCAGCAAAAATGTCAACACAATGGGCCCCGAAACCCATTTTACGACGGCAACCCTAAAACCCTAGAAACCCTACGGCACATTGAATTTACGCCCATGGGGTGGGGTCCCGCTGCGGTCGGCGGTCGCGGACTGCGCGAATCTGATGGGGCGCGGGCCCTCCGGGCACGCACCGAGGGCGCCGGGAGCACGCACGGGGGACCAATCAGAGGGCGAAGAAGTCGAGCGGGCCCCGGGTGGAACACCCTCTAGAGTATAGGATTGTATTGGAAGATGTATAGGTTCAAGCAAGAGTGTCATGTATCTGGTTGCTACTAAAAGCGACCTGGAAGAGTAAATCCGTGATGTAACGACAATATGTATTCACCAGCTTTTAGTTATATACTGAATGGAAATAGGCCTCCCGGGCAGCGGCAGCAACTGCCTGCCTTCTGATTCGATTTTTCCTTATGTTTTCCAGGCGCCTGGTCTCGTCACTAGAATAGATACGTGGCCGCCCTCTCTTTCCTTGATGATTGCTCTGTAAATTCCGATACCCTGGCTGCCCCGGCCTTGGCCTCAGAGTGGGAGCCACAGATTCGTAATGCCTTTGGGATAAATGCTCATAGATCCACTGATCACGGTATACTCTACCGGTCCCTTCAGTAGCCCCCTGGAAAAAATAATTCCGATTACTGAAGGTGGATGCCCGTATTTCGAAGTTTGCTCGGTCGGCCGGTCGGGCAGACCAAGATTGGGGAATCGTTGGCCAGTGGTCACAAACACTGGATCCATCAAAATGCGGCCAAAAAGAGGAAATTAACGTGCAGTCGTTATTCTTCGAAACACCGTTGTGCGGTTGTTTGTTGGGAGAATTGACCTCTGCGGGGGGTTCAGGTTGGGCCAGACAAGTTCCTGACTGTTTACTATAAAGTTGGCCAAGGAAATCAGCCCACCGGCAGGGGACAGTAGAAGGTCCATTGACCTCCATCTTCCCAGACGAGCTTGTGATAGGGTTCCGGAGGGAGCTTGGACGCAACTGATAGTCGTGGCCAGATTGAGGCCCCATGGTCATAGTGACAACGGCGGGGAGAATCGCCCCGAGATCTACTAGTTTGGAGGGAACCATCTTGAGGAATGCTTCGATATTGCCTGGGATGGGCGGCAGTTCGATATCCAAGGGCATTGCCTGGGCGAATGATATCCAGCCATGTTGAGGTAAATGTCCATATTGCGTAGTGGGAATGATTGGGCACCTAGATACGCATGCCGGGAGCGAATTCCGTATCAGTTCTTCATTCCAGCTCGACCACCAGCGATACCGTTGGTGCTTGTCCCGGCTGAACAAGGTCTGTTGGTCTGGGTACGGCAGCATCCAATGCGTGCTGAGAAAGCGATGTTTCAGGCATGCTTGCCAGGAAGTGGCTATTTCCTCACCATAAATTTCTTGGATCTTGATCACACAGCGGCGGTACAGTGTACGATATGGTTTATGAGCCCAGTGCAGGCGGCTATACTCGTCAGGATGCAGCCCCCATAGCCAAGCAAATAAATGATCAACACGCCTAATGCCACAACGACTGCCAGTCAGGATGGCAGGAGGCCAGTGTGTATCTTTTAATACCCGTTGTAGGGAGGGCTTGCTGAGCGCTACCTGCCCAGTCTCTGCAATGCTCTGAAATTCAGGGCGTATGCCCGCCTGCAAGACAGTCAGAATATCTTTCCGAAAGGCGCGCAGACAGAAGTCAATGAGGAGGGAGAGCAGCGCAGTAGACGCGGTATGGTCTCGCTGATACTGAATTATATACAGAAAATAATCCTCGAGTAGAAGAAAATCATTCTGGTATTTGCGGACGCGCTCGTAATTGACTCGAAACTGGGCCATGACCGCTGGTGTGTGGAGGTCCATGTGGAGACGATGGGCTGGGCGGAAACCCATAGTATCCCAGTGGATCTTGTTAAGGAACCAGCCATAGCCGTGGCGTTGAATAGTGGTTCCCAGTCCAATGCCCTCCCGATACTGAATCTGGCCATTGGACCCCGGAACTTCTTTCACGTCTTGCCAACACGCCCGGCTTTGCTCTAACCGGTTCCCGCCTCCGCCAAATGCCCGTCGGAGACAGCGGAGGAACAGGATCATTACCTGGGTGCGATCCCAGGACACCATAGAATGGCGCTGCAGACTATTTGTTAACTCGAATCCCGCACATAGCCGATTTATGTTCCACCGGACCCATTTAAGGATGGTCGCAGTGGAATGGATATAGAATGGTTGACTTGATGGATTTTGAACCACCCGTTGAGTCGCGCGGCGTCGCTGAAATTCCTGATTAATTTGGATCAGGAGGTCTTCGCGCACCCGATGCTCTTCCCGGGTCCCAAAAGATTTTCCAATAGATGCATCGATTGCAGTGGCACACCGGGACTTGCTGTGGATGTACGCGCGATGGAGGGTGTTTCGGTCATGAAAACCTTTCCCGATATGCTGCCAAGTTTGATATGACTCGTGGTCCAGGGCTAGAGCCTCTAACAGTGGATTACTGAAGGGGTACTGATTTCCAGCCGCAAAGATCTCTTTGACCGAGTTGTAGAACTGGCTGTAAAGGAGCCCGGTCTTACGGAGGTGAGATCTAGTCCGGGTTTGGATCGTCAAGGACCCTGTATCTCGGAGAAACGAGAAAGGATAAAATATTGTCTTCCCCGGGTTCTGGACTAGCGGGGAGCGGAGAAGCTTGTCTAGACAGCATTGTTTCCAGAGCAGAGTTTGCCCCCGAATGGGCTGGCCAGAATCGGGGGCAATAGGACATGTTTCCTTCCCAATATCAAAGAAGACCTCGTGAATATAACTCTGGTTGGCAGTGCTGCTCCATAACTGTTGAAACCGATGTTGCATATCGGACCAGGTCGCGGACTGTGTACGGAGCTTCAGGTTCTTAGCACTCAGGAAAAGACGAACCCCCTGGAATTCGTCTAGCCCCTTTGCTCGAATAATTTGATGAACAGCCTGCCAGATATGATCTAGGTGCTCGGGGGGCAGAAAGTAGCTGAGTAGCTGTTGACGGGACTGTGTCTGGATCGATCGGCCCTCCGCCCACGCCGCCCATGAGTTTGAGTTGCTATGACTGAAACTGGAAGGGAAATGCTGTAGCCGGGCATCGGAGTAGTATTGATGGACCGCTGGGAGGAGGATATCGTCTATCCAGACCCGAAACTGATCATCTGGTAGTCGGCTAGACTTCTGCTGGGGCTGATGGAGTCTAGGGAACAGGGCGTAGATCGATGCATCCTCGAATCCCGACACCCGGGCAAACGTGTAGTGCTTAACGCGATGTAGCGGTACTGAGACGCAATGTAGGTGACCGTGGCCATCTGTGAACTGAACCGGGAGTGGATCTAAGTGAAGATCCGACTGGAGGTCCGAGACCGGCCGCTGAACAGGATACCAGTAGAGGCCTTGGGAACAGACAGCTGGACTGGTTACATGAGCTAAGACACTGTCAATATCGAAGTGGACGGCTGCTGGCCCTAACTTCTGTTCTCCCCGGGCCAAGCAGATAGCAGGCACGCTGCTGGGTTGTCCCGCATCGGTTCCGCAGAAGACTTTTTCACGCTGTTCTGGTGGCCAGTCCTCGATCAATTGGTCACCAGACCTGGCCAGTCTGGTAGTGCTGAGGACGTCGGGACAGGGCCAGCTGAAGACCTCGTTCAGACCGTGGCTCGGTGATCCGACTGGGTTCCGCTCGTGCTTATATCGCGTATGGCAATCAATGCAGCACTCGGGAGACCGGAGGAGCTGTTCCGCGAGTAGCGCTCCGGTACTTTTCGTTTCTTGGTCTGGAGTTGGACTCTCTAGCTCGGTATCCGAATCGACGATGATGTCAGGATCTGGCACGTCCACATCAGGCCACACGTCATTCGTGTCGCTCAGAATACGTGTATGATCACAGCCGGACTGGTTAGGGGATCGGATCGGAGATTCTTCGTTATCCTCGCTGATCAGTGCCGCGGGCGATGATTCGCTAGTCCGTGAGGGATCTAGCGGATGATGATCTGGATTTGCGTTCACAGGTATGCTATCTGGCAAAATAAAGGTCGGGTCGGCGGACAGAGATCGAGGGAGAGCGGCACTTCCAGGTTCAATGACTGCAGTTGGTGTGGGGCTCAGAGGAAGCGAGAGCGGCTGAATGTCTCCAGGCAGCGTGGGTTCCTCTCGGGGAAGGGCAGAAGAGGGAGTGGTAGGAAGAACAAGCCCAGCAACAGGCTCGGCGGGTACGCGAGCGAGATTGGCACAGTACGGACCGATTTGAGACGCATAGTTGGCAGCCTCGGCAGCCCTGGCGGACTGTCGCCGTCGCTGATGCCGTCGTTGAATCGTGCGAGCCTCGCGCCTCTGCTCCACGGATGGGTATTTTCGTGGTCGGCCACGCTTTCGAATATTAGGACCTGTGGCTAGTAATGTCATGTTAAACTTGGCTCCTCAGCGGTCGATCGCACGTGGGGATGAGAAGCGCTGGATTCACCCCTGCAAGGCATGGTCAACAGGGCGGATGGAAATAGGGGCTGCAATGAATAAGTTCGCGGCACTAATTGAGGACACAAGATTCGATAGGTCAGAAAATGCATCTCTGATCAAAGAGTAAGAAAGTTACACTAATGACCAAAAGAGGTTTAACTTGGCACTATTCCAAAATAGGTTTAGCTGTCGCCGAAAATCGATCACTGTCGCCGAAATTATGAACTTCAAAAAGTCCCCAACTTCCCTACCTTCTTTTGGCTCAACCAGAGATGTTGGAGGAGTTTCAAGTGTGGATTCTGATTAAGCAGATCTTCTTTAACCTCTATCTACGAGACCAAATCCCTGCGACCCTGGGGTGGCTCTGGTCCTGGCCATGAATTACCCGTTAGAGAGAGAGAATGATACTGTACACTCCCTAAGTGACTTGATGTAACTTAGTACTTTCGATGTGGTAGACTGGAAGCTGTCGGGCAGATATCCGCTCATGCTATTCGCGTTCTTCTAGATCGTAGCTTGCGCAGCCTCGTTTTCTTGGCCCTTCCGTCAAAATGAAGTCCCCTGCGGCAAACCATTACGTCTACCCCGCAACGATTAAATTCTTTTCAAATTGATAGATTCAGAATGAACGCATCGTCATGATAAACTTCTGAGTAGACTTCGGAGACGGAGGACCTCTGGTGAGAAACGCATTGTGGCGGGCTTTTCCTGCTCCAAATACTTAAGTGGGAAGCTACGCCATTTGGTTCTGAGGGGAAGAAAACCGAAAAATTATTGAATTTGACAGTCTGATTAGCTTAACTAACGTACAATATGAAAGAAAAGAGAATGGCGCCGCATTTAGAATAAACCGCCGCCCCCGAAAATGCCGCCGCCACGACCACCAGAGCCCTTGTCATCGTTCTTCTTTGAAGAGTCCGCGCTTGTTATACCTCCAAGGATTCCAGCAGTACCACCGGTGACGCCGGTAGCCAGGGTGGTCAAGGAACCACCAAAAGCTTCCACCATATCACCAAAGTCCTTGTTCACAATGCCCGTGAGGTCTCCCAGAGATTTGCTCACAATTTTGCCAGTAAAGTCCACTACCTCACCGGAAGCATTCAACACGCCAATGGCGCTGCCAGTCACAGACAAGATAAGAGCACCGGGAGGGACGACCAATAGATCGGCGATGGAACCCGCGAGCGACTCGAATGTCTTGAAAGGATTGAACGTGGTCTGTTTGGTGGGATCCTTGTTATAAGTGGCCGTAGTGGCTGCCACGGAAATGCGGATGGGATCTTTCTCGCTGTTATCGCCAAGCTGGCATCCTAGGGGACGGCCAGATGTCTGTTAAAAGTCGTTAGTTATTTACGCCCTTGTACTTGGAAGAAGAATGGGAAACTAACAGCCCAGATAATAGAATAGAGGCGCTTCTTCAGGAATGTTTCAATTGCCTTTCCGTCGTTGATGTTTAGTCGGGGATCGATCATCTGGAAATAGGGTTTAAGATGGGTGATCGTCATCTGGGCGCGACACTTCATCTCAGACTGCTCCTGTCTGACGCAGTTGGAGCAGACAACCTTTCCGGCCACGACGCCAGGCGCACTAAAATTGAACATCTCGGAAATCTCCTCATTGGATGGATCCTTCTTGTCGCCACGCATGAGGTACAGTTTGATGGCGTATGGTTTGCCATGGAAGAGGTACCTTAAGACCATGTGAGGAAGAGGCCGGAGGGCATATCAAGGAGAAAGGGAGTGAGACATACTTGTTGTATTCAATATTAACCACGACTTCCATGTCTTCATCACGGTCGTTGCCCAGGAGCTCCTTCCGGTAGGGGGAGTAGGTTTCGTTAATTTCGGCCCAAACGTCCTGTTTGATCTGCCCATCGCTGCGCCCTCTCTTCTGCAGTTCGGGGTAGGTGTAGTTAAAATTGTTGTGGTGTCGCACAAGATCCGAGGTCAAGTACGTAGTTGCGTCCTTCTTGAATGGGTGCAGCTCCGTTTCTGGACCGATCCATCTCTTGGCGGCCTTTTCCTTGTCCTGGACATGATTTCCTTGCTCATCGATAAGAGCTCCAGTTGTGTCAGCCATGGGTTCATGTCGTTTCACGAACCACTCCTCCGGGTGCAAGAACTGCCACAAGCAGTAGAACCGTTCAATGTTGCTGGACTCCAAGTCAGCGAAGGCCCAAGTCCAAACATCTGTTCCATCAGGAACACAGTGGCGATACTCACGCGTGATGCAGCCAAAAGAACGGGTCACTGTAAAGCGGTTAGGAGGATATTACTCATAGATGGTCCAGATAAAACTCACAAGGAGGCCACAGGCACCTGGGCCATGTGTCCGTTGTTTACGCCGCCAACCCACCAGTGTACACTGTTATGAATCTGCTCCAGACTCTGGTACCACTGGCCCTCGGGCAGCTTCCCACCGCTAATGTCTGGAATGCCGCCGGCAGTGGCAAAGTTGTCATAATTCGCTGTATAGGAAAACAAGCGGTAGATGTTCTCGGCGGCTCGGTGATTCTTATTGAATTTTGTAAACTTCTCCTGGTCTTCCTTTTTATTAGTTGGCGGAAGCAACGTTGCCCATGGCAAGGTCTGAAAATAGGTGTAGACCATCTCGTTACGGATCTCCCCGTCTCTCCATTTCTTGGGCCAGTCCGCAGTGTCCTTGACTTCCCTCTTAGGATCAAGAGTTGCGAGATATTTAGTGAGGTAGTCCTGGTGCTCCTTTTTGTACTGCTGGGATTCTTTGTACTCTTTAGTTTCCTCGCCCTGTGCAGTAAACTGAGGGCCATCGTATCCGTCGTCAGGGTCGTCGTATGTGACCCGGTTGAAGTACTTGTATTCCGGGCACCGGCTCAACCCTGCACTTTCGCCATACTGATTCGTGTGAGGAAGGGACCTTGGTAATTATGTGGGGACAAACGAACCGGAACAAAGTCAGGGTCATCAGTTTTAATGTTACCCACTCCATAGTCGGCCATCCTTTTCCCGCCAGGAACCACGAAGGTGTAAAGGGGATTGTCGATGCTTCCCTGGTGGCCGGGAATAGTGATGTCGACTGTCTGTTTCCAGCTGCTTGGTGGGAGCCACGCCTGGGCAACTTTTCTTTCTTCTTCTTTGGACATGCCGCCAACCGGCGGAGTAGGCTTGGCCCAGTCCCAGTACGGAATACGGAACAGGTCAATTTCCTTCTCCCACTTGTCTCGCTCCGACGCGGGAATACCAGGGAGGATTGATTCTCTCATGACTTCCTGCATGCGTTGCTGCAAATCGAGTCAGTCCAGGATGTCCAAAGTGGGACATGTCTAGAGACTTACCTCATACAATACCAGGTACGGCCGGTGCCAGCTCGGGAACAAAACCGTTGTATGGGTGCAATACCCAATGGTCTGGCCCGATCCAATTTTCTGCGTCGGGTCCTCGTTCCATGGCCGGTATGGCATGCCGTGGATACCTGACGCGGAAGGTCAGCGTTCTCTCACTCATGTCGCATGTATTTGTACCTACCCGCAATCTGGAAGTACGACTTGAGCTGGTCGGCCGGCTGGTCATACCACTTCCTCAGCGCAAGGAGGTACAATTGCCACTGATTTGGATAGCTTTTGTACAAATCATGAATGTTCCGACGCGCGGGAATCTCGCCGTTAGGGTCCTTACCCCCAGTAGCACCCTTGACGTAGTATTCTTCGTGCCTGGGGGTAGTGGTGTACTTGTTGTTGATCTTCATAGTTGGTGGAATTGACAGAGCACACACTGGAGTTTTCGTGTAAGTCGAATCACTTTTCCAGAATATAGTCTGGATGACCAAGCTGATGCCAGTTTTGAACGAGAAAGCAAGAGGTCTTTATAACCAAATGGTCTCTAGGAAGGCCAGGTTCACCGTACAATTCCCAGCCTGTGAAACTACGCGTTCAGCCAGCCATGACTCCAAGGTAATTCATCAATCTGCGTACGCATGCACAATGCGAGGGATGATGTCCGATGATCAAATGCACCCGGGTTGGAGGGGCAAGAATGTTCAGCTCGGCAACACCCGCTCCATAACTTTAGATCAGCGATATAATTGAATTAAAGCACAACATGCGTGGGCATTTCCCATTTGCGGCCAACATTGGAGGCCGAATGCTGGCTGAATGACTGAGTACTGCCACTGGTTGCAACGCAACTATCACAATTAAGGATCTCGCGAAAAGGCCAATCTTGAGCCATCGGTGGTTGATGCGCGCCTAATTAGGTAAATGTATAAGGAAAAGTGGACATACTTTTCGCCAGCTCACCTATGCATGGAAGAAGCATAGATAGGTAAGAGTAGCTGAACAACTTGCAGGCGGGGTTCGTGCCTTCGCTGCATATACTGTTGTACAACATGAGATGTGCGGAGCGGAGCTTGCTGATCATGACGAACCGTGTACAACATGACGAACCGTGTACAACATGACGAACCGTGTTGGCAATCGGGCATGTCTCACATTTGAGATAGAGTTGACACACCTTGTGTCGCTGATATCTGCAGGGATATCCACGTTTAGAATGTTGCCTGATATTGGCTGGCCAATGCTGAAAGAGTGGGATCAACCACAAGGAACTCAACAGGAAGGACCTGAACTCAGTCAGTCTCGATCTTGGAAAGTGATCCCCCAGTTTCAGTCTTGCATGGTGACGCACATTGATCTCATGGTGGTCGGCGCCCGGCAATAATTGGGCTGAAGATTCAGGATGGCTGGAGACCGCATTGCAGAACTTGCGACGTCGACTACCACTTCGGGTAGTGCGATTCGATCCAACCTGAGATATCCGTAGCCGAGTACGTGGCTGCTGTTCAGCTGGGTGATTTGTGGAGTCAATTTGCATGAGGGTAAAGGATAGTCGCAGCATCGGTTTGATGCTCCCCACAGTTGGATATCACTGACTGACAATAATTTGTCCAGAGGCAGACCGGTCAAAGGCATTTTAGTCTGTTCTTAACAGCATAGCATCACCGGACATAGACCATCCGTCCCAATGAATCACAAAAACCAAAAGACCAAAAACATACAACAGTAATAAGTATGGTTGTAGTCACCAAGCGCTCAAGGAGCCGCCTTAATTGGGCAGGCTTCTGGCGGCAGTCCACTCACCTGAATATTCTTCACCGGAACACACCTGAAGATGCAGGGCGCGCTCGCAAAAGGAGCATTTGCGCATTTTGACAGGCGGAAAGAATTAGCAAGGTCCTAAATGATGGTCCGACAGTGTGTTAGATAGAGGGGAGTGTTAAAAGGATGCGCCCGGAGTGCAGACTAAAGGGAATGATACGACATCGTAGTTCTCCTACGTCGTGTATCTATTCAAGCAGGGCGTTTCTCTGTATTCAGTGCTTTTTTTTTGTCGACGGACGTACGCTCAACAGTAGCACAAGTTGCACCTCCACAGGGCCAATCATCGTTTGTTGTCCAATCGTCCCCCCTCCCCCTGTGTTTGCCAAAAGACGTGAGTCCTTAATTATTCAAAATCTTTCGTCACCCGCAGGTCGAACTTGATCGCTTTAACTGGACCCATGACGAGTGTCGCCTCTCACACACACTGTCATGTACATATAATGACAGACCGACCTTGGTAGCCTGCAGACCGATATGACTGCTCGCCCTATGTGACGCGCCATTGGTGAGATTGTGGAGGTTTGCAATTCCATGGAGTATGTGTTAGAGCCATAGAAAACGGAGTGTGGAGCGATACTGTCAACGGTCAGCTTGCCCTCTTACCCTTCGTACTTTGAGAATCGACTAACCCAGGCTGACTATTTAGTTCTTGCTTGTTTTTTCCACAGGCAGTATCGCCCGTAACTACAGAGCTTGGATGGCGGTAGACTAGCAGCCACCTGTACTGGACACGGCCGCAACCAGTCCTATCTTCCCGTAGCTGTCTTTTGCCGAAAGGGAAGATGAGTGACCATGACAAACAGTTCCTTCCATTGGCTCCTGGTCCGCCACGCACGTTCGCGCCTCAATCAACGATGGCAGTGAGCAGACTCAAAAGAATTCCACTGCATGTCTCCCATGCAAATCGGCAAAGAGGAAGGTAAGTTGTCATCAGATGAGGGGCTCCGGGCTCAGTGCGATTATCGGACTTCCGAGGCCAAAGATATTGAGAAAAGCGCTGACCGTGACTGGCTGCCCATGAAGTGCTCAGGACCACCTGCCCCGTGCAAGGCGAGTTTGAGCGCCGTTGCCGAAAATGATTGTCAATTCGATCCGAGTCGTGACCTGCGCCGGAAAGTCGCCGTCAAACGAACGATCCGGTAGCTCACCGATTATAAATATTTGCTGGAATCGTTGTTAGGGGCAATTCAATCCGCTAATCCAGACAGGTTGCATGAACTGACAGATCTGATCCGAAAAACGGGTCCATGAAGGAAATTGCCTTGGCTGTGGGCAGTCCGGTGTCGAAATTTCGCCGATTCCAATTCGCTATCCATTGCCAGCCGCCTAGTGTCAGACGATGGGGATCAGCATATGGAACAGTCATTCGCGGAAAAGCTCGAGACCAAGTCAATAGGGCCTTCTGAGCTCCACCTGATCTCCTCGTCGACTGAGGAAGAACAGCACATAGAATCGTCTCGAGCGGCGTTCCACCCTTATGCCAGAGTGATTCTGGAAAGTCTCTGTGACATCCCTCTGTTCAACGTCCCAGCAAAGCCATGGACAGATGTGACCGATGACCGCGAGCTGGTGTCTCATCTGGTGTCACTGTATTTTACCTGGGACCATCCGTGTGGACAGGTCGTTGACCAGCTTGTCTTCGTCGACCACATGAAGAGGAGAGCTTGACTCGGAGTTCTGCACACCGCTCCTGGTGAACAGTCTACTATCAATGGCAAGCGTAAGATGGCCCACTCGTTCATGTCGTGAGCTGCTTGCTGACCCCACAACAGGTCTATTGTGACAGCCACGGGGTGTTTTCGGACCCAGAGAATATGTTCTCTCGGGGGAATGACTTTTTCAAAGAAGCAGAACGATTGTGGGTTGCTCAAGAAGGGCGCCCCACGTTACCGAATATTCAGGCACTTCTTTTAATGAGTAATGTGTACGTGATCCCATCGAGCGAAGCGGCACATACCCCTGCAAGAGGCTGACTGGATGCGAACGCAGGGTTTCGCGCCAGGGCAATACTGCCCAAGGCTGGTTCATGTTGCGGCAAGCTGTTCACTTGGGCGAGGAGTTGAGTTTGTTCGAGCTCCCAAGAGGAGCCGCCCACCTGGACCCAGGGGGTAAAATTATCTTTTCAGGGATGGAACGCGTCCGTGCTCTTGCAGCTTGGGCTGTTTTCACTCTCAACTTGTGAGCCACTTGTCCCTGGCCTGAGAACAATTTTCGTAACGACTGACCGGCCATACAGGCAAATGGTGATGAAGCTGCGGAAAGGTGCAAATTTGGCACCACCTGTATGTAGGGTTCAGCAAGCTCGTAACCGTGATGTCGACTGGACCTCACACTGTACCTACGGTCTAATCAGGTCACGTATATCACGAAGCCAGCGCATCTCCCTCAAGTCAGGAAAGGGCTCGCGGACTTGACCAACATCATGATGCAAGTGCAAAGACTTTTCTACGATGACAGGTTTATCGGAAAGTTTGAAGCCCTTTTGCGAAAGCGGAAGACTTGTATAAAGGTCTTCAAAGATGGCTGGCAGATTGGCCGGACGGATCGCAGATCGGGAAAGAACCGATCCCACAGCTCCTCATTCTCTGGTAAGGGAGCGTAACTACAATTGTCCCGCTCCTTATTCATGAAGTGTTTTGCTAACCCGAGCATTCAAAGCATCAATTGTCTCCAGGCAATCATGAGCCTTTGCGAGATGCTGACGAAGCGAGATCAGCACGGCACCATGGGCCCTCAGTTACGGCAGACATGTTCTCAACAAGCAGAAGAGATGTCGCACTGTCTTCGAATCCGCCGTCAGTCATATGGCCTCAAGCATATGCCTAGTCAAGTGGTCGACGCGGTTTTGACTACCATCCGAGCACTGGTGTATCGACTCGAAAGTGATGATGCAAAGCGTGTATTCACTGAGTTATGTCGCTTTGGTATAGCACTCAGCCAGAGATTCAACCCAATCGCCGACACCATCCACGGAATGCAGACGCTAGCGCAGCGCGGTGTCGTAAACTTGCCCCCCCCGGGTCAGCGCAGTTCTTGATGGATCTGAGCTGCCGAAAACGCAGGAGTCGTAAGAGGCCATTAAATGGTTCGAAAAGATCTCTTTTATGGTCTCTCGATGTAGATGGGAGGTTAATTGCGAGACGGATCTTTTTGTTCGAGCTTCGATTGCCGGTAGGGAGGACGGGTAAGTGTGGCCGACAACTTTGAAACTAGCGTGTCTAGCAGGTTATCTGGTGAAGAGAAGAGATTAACTAGGATGCAACGATAGATGTCGTCAGACTGTAGACCTCTGTGGCAACCATCGGTAGTGACTCGCTATAAAATCATGTCAGCAGGAGTACTCCGTAAACGGCTCCGGACTGCGCAAATCGTCTGGGCGGCTCACTCGGCAGTGTGGCTTAACGTGATTCCTAAACGAGTGGGCCACCGAAAAGAGTGGGCCACCGAAAAGAGTGGGCCACGCATCCACGCGTATCTCCAATTTTGATCTCTGGCAATTTCCAACCATCCAAAATGCCACCAAATCGCGTTCAAATTGGCCAAAAATCTACAGAACAAGAGGGCAGGATCCTATTAGCTATCAAAGCCATCAAAAATCAGGAGATCACCTCTGTTCGTGAAGCTGCGACCGTCTTTTCCGTCCCGCGTACGACTCTACAGAGACGCCTACAAGGCCAACAATTTCGGACTGAAATGCGTGCCAACAACCACAAATTGACTGCCAATGAGGAGGAATCGCTTGTGAAATGGATACTCTCTATGGACCTACGTGGAAATCCTCCTAGGGTCAATATGGTGAGAGAAATGGCCAATTTACTACTTACAAGCCGTCAAACCAACCCTCCACTTACGGTCGGACGAGATTGGGTCAATAACTTTGTTCGAAGGCACTCAGATGTGCTAAAAAGTCGCTTCACGCGCCGATACGACTATCGAAGGGCTAAATGCGAGGATCCTGAGGTTATTCGCGATTGGTTCGACCGGATTCGACAGGTTATTATCCAATACGGCATCGCACCTAACGATATCTTCAATTTTGATGAGACGGGCTTCGCAATGGGCCTAACTGCGACCGCAAAAGTCATCACTAGGGCTGAATACTACGGTCGGAGGGCATCTTTACAACCTGGAAATCGCGAGTGGGTGACAGTTATTGAAGCTATCAACGCCACTGGTTGGGCGCTCCCGCCATATATCATCTTTAAGGGCAAGGTTTTTATCGAATCCTGGTTTGATGAGCTTCCAGACCAGTGGCGATTAATGATTAGCCCAAATGGTTGGACAACAGACGAGATCGGACTCGAATGGCTTCAAAAAAGCTTTATACCAGCTATTCAAGGTCGGTTAACAGGCAAATACTGTCTCCTAGTCCTTGATGGGCATGGTAGCCACTTAACACCTCAATTTGACCAAATATGCGACCAAAACAACAACATACCAATATGCATGCCAGCACATTCATCGCATTTACTCCAGCCACTAGATGTGGCCTGTTTTGCCACCCTCAAACGTGGCTACGGCGATTTAGTTAAACGGCAAATCCACAACGGGATCAATCATATTGCCAAGCTTAATTTCCTATCTACATATCCAATAGCACGGCAAAAGGCACTTATTACTGCATCAATCCAAAGCGGTTTTAATGCTACAGGATTAGTACCATATAATCCTGATCGCGTGCTATCTAAATTGACTATTCGTCTAAAAACGCCCACCCCTCCTCCCAGCCGACGGAGCACTTCTTCAATTGCAAAAACACCTCAAAATACCCGTCAGCTACAGCGACGGGTATTATTGATGAAAGGCCTCCTCAAAGTAGGGTCTCAAAGCCCTCCTTTAGCTTGCAAACCACGTTAAACCAGCTCGTTAAATGTTCAGAGTTACATATGCACAGAACAGCGCTTTTGACCGAAGAAGTTCGAGGCCTACGTGCAACTGTGGCAAATTTAACCCAAAAGCGCACTCGATCTAAACGTCGGATATCTCATAATAGCAGTATAACTGCTCATGAGACCTCTACGTTGGTAGAGAGCCCTCAACATGCAATTCCGACCGAAGCAGCGGGCACAGCGGAGGTGACAAATCAGGCCAATACACAACCAAAAAGGGCACAAGCACGGTGCAGTGGGTGTCGAGAGACAGACATGATATCAGGACATGTCAAAAGCAGTAATTAATTCAATATCAGTACGTTGTGGTTGATATATATATATGTATAATAAGTGTACTGTTGATGTGTGGCCCACTCGTTTCGGTGGCCCACTCGTTTAGGAATCACGTTAGTTACTTCACGCCGCCAATTACATAAGGTAGACATCGCCATGGGAATTGATACATCCACTCCAAAAAAAATTGATAACTACCCTCTTCTGCCAAACTGTCTCTCCCGCCTAGGAGGCTGCACCTCCGACCACGTCCCTGCTAAGACACGAAGGCACTATGGCACCGACATTGCCCACTTCCACGCGCGAGTTTATTTGAGATATGATCCTGAACAAATCATTAACCACAACTCAGATTGCTGATGTCGCTGGATGTACTGTATCATATTCTTTCTATCTATAAAAACGCAATCCCAACAGTCCACAAGATTCACACTTTTATTTTTCTTAGCTCTATATACCTTTACAGCACAATTTAATTCAGCACATACACTGTCATTGACCATTGTAAACTACTTCAAGACGTTCAACAAGTTTGAATACTTCTACACCAGAATTGTCTAGCAATTACCAGTCAGTTAGAGAGGTTTCATTTAGGGTCATCTAGTGTCACTCATATTTTTGATTAAAGTCAATGCCTCACGGGGGTTCTCAGCCTGAACTCTCCGGCCAAAGAGCTTGGTTTCCAATTTGTCTTGTGACACAGGCTATTTTCGGTTTTCTCAGACCACATATCGTTGTCAATTTGGTGTGGGTATCGGATGTTGAGGTTCCAGGATAAGGCACCGAATTGATGCCTCATTCCCAACCTCTGTCGGCATGCCTACCCAGGGAAACCGGAGGCACTGAGTTTAGTATGCGTTTCAACGTTCGGGAGATCTTCATGGAAGAACCCCGATCGAGATCGATTATGAGAGATTTACTACTGTGAGGAGCTTGCCGCCCGTTCAGGGATAAATACCCCCAGAATCGCATGTAGACAGTTTAATACAACACAAGTTCAAGTTCCGTCAATTTCATTAAGGTCGATTTGTCTAGCAGGCCCTCATTCTATATTCAGTGCTTCGTCGTAGCCAATCTCAACATCGGAGACACGGACCGACTGCCGACAACAGCCGACAGTTCGGCCGGTGTCTTCGGGTCCCCATTCAGTACCTTTTGAAAGATACTATTGAGATGATAAATCCTCGTTGAGGCTATTACACTTCGATGTGCAAAGGCGGAACATGATAGCTGGATGCATTCTCGACGATATATTTTCGGATATCCTGTGCCTCATAAATCTGTCTTTCAGCTCCTGCATCAAGGATTGCAAGGAAACCCTTTGAATCCCCTCACCAGAAGAAGCCTTGCGATCGCATTCATCGGCAAAGTCGTACAGCGCATTGGCTTTCTCCTCGTCAGACAAGGAGACAATTTGCACAGACGCGTCGCCTAGCAGCCCAAAGAAACCAGTGTGTGCGGCTTCTCGGAAGCTAGCATGGATAAAAACAACATGCATAATAACCCACCAGCTAGGTATTTGTTCGAAAACATCAAACCTCTCTTCTTTCTTGTTGACCGTCATCTCGAACCAGTCGCACATAATTGAGGGACGACCGACTACCAGGCGACTTTCCCACGCAAGAGAGGCCAATGCACTACCAAAGCAGTTTTGGTAAATTGATTCATAATAAGGGGTCCAATTAAGATGCGCAGAATCTCGCTTAGTGTCTACCCAGAAATTTTCGTCGATCCTAAAAGTTGTGGTAGAGACAAAAACAGCATCGTCTGGTAAGTCCTTATAGGTATCACTTTTAAGGATACCCCCTGATTCTTTGGCAACGTTGCGTGACTCCTGGCAGACGCGGGCGATGACGGGTGGAAGCCCATTCAGTATCGCTGTGGGAGTGACCCTGCAGGGATAGGACCTATCGGCCTTAAGCTCATCAAAAAAAGTGCCATCATCGGTCGGCCAATCCGTGTCCCATACGCGACAAGGGAGGCATAAGCGCCATATCTGAAGTCGCAGCTCTGTCGGCAGCCTAGGAAAGAGATGAAAGGATTTCTCGGCCATGAATAGACTCTGACAGTGTGTGTAAAATTTGGATCGACTCTAGGCTATCTTGAAAAACCTGCCAGCAATAGTGGGGGTTGACGGAAATAGGCGCGGATGCCAGTGGTCGAATTCTTCGTGGGTTCAGATGAGGTGGGAAGGATTATCGAAGTGAGATGGATAGGGGAACCTTGGAACCTTATATTGATCAAAAAAGTCAATTATAGTTCGTGCACGGATGTTCTGAGGATTATCCCGCAAAGGCATTGAAAGTCTTGGCATCCATGTCCAGCTGCCCCTGAAGCCCTGGAGGTGGATCCCGAGGTTGATGGTCGCGAAATATGTGCCTGAACTGTCGACTTGGCTGTTGGCCCGAGCCGACCGCATCTAAACCTACCCCACCGTTCTCGTCTTGACTGCACTCATTTTCTGGGCTTGGGGGCAAGCTTAACCATTCATTTCTGAGCATAGCAACAAGTTGGAAAATACACTGCCGCAATACATATTTTGGAATGGAAACTATTCGGCGCATGACGCATTCATGGGTTGTTGGAGCATCTATTTTTGTCACAACACAATGATTCTCATTCATTGTGGGAGTGTCGTATTAAAATAGTATGACAGTTGGGACAACGTGGTCGGAAGTGAATTGGTCTGGGACCGGGACAAATAGGAAGAAAACGTATTATTGAGACTTATCAGTACAGGCTACCTGACGTACAGTATTAGGCTTGTTAGAATATTCTACGGTTCCGTAGTGACACGCAGGGCGCTCTACGCACTAGCTGAATCAGGATTAGGTAGTTTCTGTGACGGATGACCCTGGGAATAGCCTCGTCTCGTGGAAGGATACCTGAGGCATAATATTGGGTCGTTTGCACAACGCGTTTGCTGGGGACTTAACCCCTCTGTTTCTGGCGGACTTTCTTTCTTTCTCTTTCCTTCTTCATCTTCGAGATTCTCGTAAGTAGGCACCGAATGAAAGTGTTTCTTTCGAACGGGCCCGTAACAGAAATACCGTGACTAGGACTGGAAAGTACATACTCAACAATCTAAGAAATCAACGATCTAAACCAAAGCGATAAAGGATCCAAGGCAATGTGCATTACGCCTCAACCCCAGACTGAAGGCCCGCGCTGGCATCAATTATGGCACGGGAGGACCACGAAATACTTCGGTAGGGTCAATCGGATCGGTTATTTCTTATCTCTTCAAGTAGAGGAAATTGCTGTAAGGCCATACCAGCTTAAACCTCCTGCGACTGACGTCTCTGCTTCGCAAGCTTCCTGCGAAGGTAACCCGTGTAACAGATTAATAACATAAATCCGAGTGACACATAAAATGTCATCGAGAGAAATCTTCCGTCGCAGACTTTGTCGTCATTCCAAAAGTTGCATGTAATAAGCGAGCCAAATAGCAAGATATAGACCGCTAGAATGGACCTAATTTAATTAGCTCGATAGTCCCTCAGAGGCTGAAAAGGTATGTCTTACTTAAAGGGGTGTCTAACGAATGGTACAACGAACCATCTGACAATGGGATTGTCAGGATAGGCGTCTGCGATCTCAACAAGACGATTTGGAAACACGGTATCGTCTACCTGGTTGCGACTGCATGTTGATTTAGGGTCTTGGGGACCTCCTTTTTCCATGTTGACCAAGAAGAGAAACAGGCTTGGACAACGGAGCCCACGGTTAATTTAATAGAATAATGAGATGGGGGCGAAAAGAATAGAAGACTGAGAGTGGTGAGAGGGCCAGAGCCCCAAGCCCGGCGGCCGGTGGGAGATATTTAGGGTCGCTGGAAAATTTCGAATACTAGTTTCTACTAGGCCTCTTAGGGCGGGGCGGTGTGGACCATCGAGACCGGATCTTATGGTACGTACCATATACAAGTTCTTGCTAAATAAATTCATGTATGAAACGCAGACATTACCAACCTATGTACTCCGTGCTGCAGCCTGGAATAATTAACTCACGCGCCCCACAAGGCCAAGATGGTTGTACTGTAATCGATTAGCATCTTGGCTCGTCAAGCATAAATGTGTCAGAGATCTTCGGGATAGCCCGAAGCTCGATAAGTCAATTCCTCTTGGTTAAGCAACAGGACACCAACCAAATTGTATCCAACATCCCTCTACACTCTACGAAATAACTCACTCTCGGTAAGACCCTTCGTCTATTCAACGTCGTGCTAGTAGGTAGTCTGATTTTTAGCACATAATGCGACTCACAGGCCCCTTACGCGAGCTGTTGTAAGGGTCATTAATGATCCACTCGCAGGATCTACCAAAGCCTTGGAGGCAAACGCACATGCAGGATATCAGTGCCGGCTTACGGCCGTTAGTAAATAACGCGACTATAAGAGCCGCCAAGAGCCACCAGGAGCACACTTGGCTATGATTCGGCCCACAGTGGGGTGGTGTCTCTGAGACACTGATTTCACTTGGAGCTAAATACTACTATGCCAGGCATCGTTGGGTCGCATAGCAGTAGATGAATTATTGGAGGCTTTATAGCCCCACATCCTTAGAAAATACTACCATGGGGCGACCTTTAGAGCCCTTTTATCTAGGCAGCTTAGCGCTAAGTACCGCAGTTCTGTCGTGGCCACTACTATTTGTGGTTAATTTGCAAAAGAGAAGCTCCATAAGAGGAGCCCAGCTACAGTAGTGAGGCCATATATGGAAAAGCCACCGTGTGTCGTGGGAGCATGAGAACACTTTCACCTTATGATGAAGCCTGTCTCGGCTCTGATACTGGGGCTGAGCTCCACATCACACTCGCCTGAGCTTAGAGAAACTGCCTAATATAAACAAAAACTGTTCGGATTCGAGGGCAAGCAAAAGCATATAAGCAGAGGGATTCCAGTACGATAGAAAGAAGAACAAGCACCGCAAAGTTCTTCAAGCGCTCGAGAACCACCACTTTGCAATGAAGATTTTCAATCACTTTTGCTCTTTCCTCGCTGTTGCTAGGCTAGTCTCAGCTGTCCCAGCGGCCCAGCTGCCTGGTGACCTTCAAGTTGGTGATAGTGCCCACGACGTTGCGGCCTATGGTTCAGATGAGGATGAGCTTCTTGGTCGCAGTCTAGCGAACCCTCTCGAAGCACGATTGAACTGTAGAAGAATCGGCCAAACGATTTTGAGAATTGGCACTAGTGCTGCCGTGTAAGTCACCTAACGTTACTTTATCCTTCGTCGCTCCTTTCCCTTCCTTTTACGCATACTATACTCCAAGGGTCCTAACACATATTTGCGCTGCATTTGTTCACATGGGAACCGATTATGCCTCCTTTGTCTGCGAACAAGAGAAAGCCGTGCAATGCGTTAAATATGTTGGCTACGTGCAGCATGGTCTGGACGGTCTCTTCCTTGTGATGGGCTTTATGCATGGCTCAATCGGCCTTAACAAGAATGACTATCAACAGTCCTTTGGAGATGGCGCCGTGAAGCGCGACCTTTCTTCGAGTCCTGACTGGAATCTTCTTGATCAAGTTCTTCGCAGCGAGGGCTGGAAATTTGATTCAATGGAGCAAATAAACGTCTCTAACGTTACCGTCACCAAGCGAGACTCTGATCCTTCCCTTGTTCATCGCACCATTGCTCGTAATGTGGCAGTTGACGATCAGGGTAATAGTTCTGATATCTCCTTCAACTTTTTTGACAACGGAGACTTCAACTTACACGTTGCCGGTGATTCTAATAGTCTTCCTTCTGGCACCAAAAAGAGCTCGAATATAAACAGGCGCTTCAGCGGTGCCGGGTTCAAGATTGCAGCTACGACACGTGTACGTTCGAAGCTGACTCGCGCCCACCAGACAAAGATGTCCTACTTTATTGCGCAGGACTGGGCAAGCGATACGTACAAGATGTCGATGTCGGATTATGTCGGACTGGTGAAGACCGACCACACCGCCAACTTTTACTTCCGTATCATTCCTGAGATCAAGGGTTTCGGTCTCAACTACGAGAGTGTCAACGTTTGCGGCCAGCTAGGACAATTCCTGTAATCTGAGCATGCCTTGTTACGTTCAATATGTATCTAGCAAACGTGAAACTTCGTGAAATAATAAGTCGAAAAGACTGGCGGGCATCTAAATTAATTTGGCGCTAAGGGTCACGCTCTCTGGTGAAAACGGAACAGGTGGCGGATTTCGCGAATTTGATGGGGTGTGGGCCTTCCGGGCATGCACCATTGTACCGGGAGCACGCACTGGGGACCAATCAGACGGCGAAGAAGTCGGAGGGAGCCCTCCCTCAAAGATTAAGGCATTATGGATTAAGGCCGTAGTATGATAAGCTTTGGCGTCTGTTATCGGAGCGTGTATCAGAACACGTCTCCTACGTTCCTGGATCTTTTCTTCTTCTCTCTCTTAGCTTCGATATTAGGGTTTGTAGGCACCGAATGAATCAGCACTTTTCGATTGGCCCGTAACAGTCCGCTTCACCGGGCGATCCGTTTAACCGTGAATTACGTTAACTACAGTAAAACCGGGTTATAACGAACCCGGCTAAGACGAATCCCTTGTTATAAAGAATTTGCCACGCATTCCTTTCTAACATTCCATACAAATAACGAATTATCCCCCTTACAACGAAATTCGTATAAATAGATAGGATTCCTGTTTTTCCCATACAAAAATCTTCAACAAATCGTAATACCCAGGTACCACGTGATCACAAAATGCCTCGCCGTACAGCTATCCCCATCTCGCAAAAGATTGCTCTACGCGCTCAACGACAACTCCAGCCAAAAGCTTCGAATATAGAGCTGGCTCGCTGGTTCAAAGAGACTTTTCAGCACCCAATTGCTCTATCTTCAGTTTCTGAAATCCTTTCCTCACGATACAAATGCCTTGATAATCATCTATCTCTACACCAAACCAACTCCAAGCGTATCCGAATCGAATTCTGGCCCGACCTAGAAAAGGCCTTATTTCAGTGGGTACAACAAGCAGAAGGACAGATCATTATCAGCCAGGTGGTTATACGCGAGAAAGCGCGTTTCTTTTGGGCTAAAATTCCCAGCTATCAAGGGAAGGATTCAACGGGCTTTGTACTCCCACCATGCATTATCTTCAAATCGTCAAAGTACCAACAATATGCATGGTTTGATGACCTACCCGACGATTGGAGAATCGAAATCAGTGAAAATGGCTGGACTACAGACGAAATTGGGCTTCGATGGCTAGAAAAGCTATTTATCCCTGCGACTACTAGTCGTACTAGGGGTAAATATCGAGTACTAGTTCTCGATGGCCATGGCAGTCATTTAACCCCCCATTTTGATCGATTGTGCGAGCAAAACGATATTATTCCGATCTGCATGCCTCCGCATTCATCTCATCTACTACAGCCTTTGGATATAGGCTGTTTTGCCCCTCTAAAACGCGCATATGGGAGTTTGATTGAACGCAAAGCACGGTTGGGGGTCAATCATATCGACAAGCTTGATTTCCTCGCGGCATTCCCACAAGCTCGCAAAGAAGCCTTTAAACCAGAGACTATTCAAAATGCATTCGCCGCAGCTGGTTTAGTACCATATGATCCCAATCAGGTCATTTCAAAGCTTGATGTTCAACTTCGGACACCTACCACCCTAGGCAGTCGACCAGGAAGCCAATCGAGCGCGTGGAGCCCTAAAACGCCAGCAAATCTCAAACAATTGAATCGACAGGGCTCGTCAATCAAGGCACTGCTTAAGAAACGTTCGCAAAGCCCTCCGACGCCTACGAATAAAGCTATTGATCAGCTCCTCAAGGGCTATCAGCAATCATTGCATTCTAATGCAATCCTTCTAAAGGAAGTCCGCAATTTACGGGCTGAAAACGAGACACAAAAGCAAAAACGCAATAGAACGACTAAGCGCGTAGCTCATACGGAGGATTTTACGGGCCAAGAAGCCAGGGAGTCGATGAACCAGGCTCATGAAGCTCCTAATACTACCCCCGCGGAACCAGAATCGTCAGCTTCGCAGCCACGTACACGGGGCCAGCGGGGATGTGGGATATGCAGGCTCCCAGGACATAGAAGAGAGACATGCCCAGATAGGTCTAATAGATAGAAATTTGAAATCAATGGCGTTGGTGGTTTAATAAATTGGTTTGAAATAGTAGTAGCTGGTTTTCTGTCTCACTCGCTTACCGATTACGTTAGTTATAGAACAGCCGATCAGATAAAATTTCGGAAAGATAAGACAAAAAGTAAGAGAGAGGGACAAAGGGAAGAGACAACGTACCATCAGTTAGCGTGAAGATAAACGGCACAGTGTTGTAGTAAACTGGAGAGCAAGAAGAAGATTATGAAGCAATTAAAGCAGCGTAGCCCGCATAAATATGCAGATAAACCCTACAACCCAAAGCCAAGACGATCTAGTCCGAAGAAAGTGACTGGTGACGCGCAGTGTCGCACGCTGTGGCCCTGAAACGAACCGAGAACAAAAGGGAAGTGTAGTTGAGTGATAGTATGAAACTGGAAGACGCGCGCGTCGCACGCATCGGCCCTGAAACTCGATCAGATAACATTTTGTGGGCGCTGATGCAAAAGTAAGGGGAGGGGCAACGGAAAAATAAACGCACTAAGAGGGAATCATAGTGGCGATAGACTGCACCGTGTTGCAAGATAATGGAAGGCGACAAGCATATGATGGAGCAATCAAAGCAGCACAAGCTGCATGAATATGCGCAAATAACCCTACAACCCTAAGCCAAGACGATATAATCCGAAGAATGCGAAAATAAGGCAGGTACCCGGGGCTGCCAAGGCGAATGAGAAGCATGCGTGGCAGAACAGTCCATATACAGTTAAGCAACCTCTTTTTGCAACGTCTCGCGCACACGCACACTGAGGGACGCACGCTGTAAGCCCTGAAACGACGTGGCAATTGTGGAGCAAAGTAGAAATTCGTGACAGTATTAAGCATGAGATACATGCGTTACCAAAACCAGTCAGACAAATCATGCAGAAAGTGACCGGGAAGCGAGTGTTGTAGCTTGTAGACCGCGCAGTCTTTCCACCTCCACGAGCAGATCTGAATCAGGCGAAAAGCGAAGATCGTCAATCGTGATTTCTTGGAGCAAATGTAGGCCTTGAAAAGATTGCAGTCTGGAAAGCTGAACATAAAGTGAGCAGTATTTTCGATGAGAATCTTGGCTTCTTCGGGCTGTGTCGTTTTTCAAATCTAAGATTGCGGCAGAAAGGGTTGAACCTTGCACTTTATAATCGGCGAGACAAAATGCTGGGCAGATTGGTATCTGCTTTCTCCTCACCGATAAGCCTTTGATGGAGATAGAACGTTCTATGGGAAGTATTGGTATCACTGGAGCGGGAAGTTGATCGAAGTCGGCTCTCTGTGGTCTATCCGGTTTGAATAGAACAGAGGCAGGCGGCTTGGTGCAGAACGTGTAGAAGTCTGTCGGAATTTCGGATATCGGTATCGACTAGTACTCGTGAAGGGCCAATTGAACCATCTCAGCGATCGATTGATTGACTGAAGAACTATCTGTCGGCTCCCGTTCAGGATGCCATCTATTCAGGGTTTTTTAGTGTGTTACAGCGCTGCTTTTTCCGAGAATACCCGATTACCATACAAAACAGGTAGGAGATTGGGTATCTGCTGAATCATCCTTCTCCTGATTGTAATATCAGTCTCTCCGATCGACAGAAAGAAATACTTCAGAAGCTTCCACCAAAGGCAAATCTCTTAATAGGCTTAGATTTTTGAATTTCCCCTTTTCAACAGACCTTTATGGCAGTGTCTGGTTAGGACGCTGATTGGGAATATATCGGGAGGTTTTACAAGGATTTGAGCCTCTGTCTGGTGTTCATACTAGGGCTTATCTAAGCACAGTTGTTCAGACCTGTTTGGAAAGCATAGGATCAAAGAGCGAGTGTTCGCTGTCACAACTGATAATGCGTCTAACAATTCGACTCTTATTTCATCTCTGCAAGACTCTCTTCACTCTCAGGGCCTTCGTTCTGATACTCTTATTATCCGAGTACCATGCCTTGCCCATGTGATTCAGTTGAGCCTAAAGCAGCTCCTTGGTCGAATGAAAGCCAACCCAGTGAATGAGAAGGTCGACACGGTCTGGTCTGAAGAGCATACGAAAATAGCTCGCCAAACAGCAAGAGAGTATAGTATGGCGAATACACTTAAGAAGGTTTGATCTTAAACTATTCTTTCTACCTATCAAACATATACTAATTATACAATTGCTTAGATCCGAAACCTCGCTATCTTCATCAATGCAAGCCCTCAGCGCCGGGAATCCTTCCAAAACCTCCAGTCTAATACACCTCGATTATTCCCAATCCAGGATGTCAGGACGCGCTGGAATTCGACCTTCTTAATGCTCCGCCGGGCTAAGAAGCTACAACCTGTGTTTGACACATTCTGCTCCGAATTTCATCATTCTCATCTTCAGGTCACATCAAATGAGTGGCGGCGGGTTGATTACCTGATCTGTATCACCCAGCCTTTCTACAGATTCACAACTGCTCTCTCAAAAACAAAAGACATAACGATTCATACTGTTTTCAGTATTTACAATCGTCTCTTTATCATCTTGAGAGCCGGATCCGCCAGCTACAACGGAAGAAGATCGGATGGAAAAGACAAATGCTTGATGCTCTGAGAGGAGCCGAAATTAAGCTCAGGGATTATTATATGATGACTGACCTTGCAGGTCTTAGTGATATATACTCAACTGGGACTATTTTGGCGCCGCAGTATAAGCTTGAATTCTTCCAGACCTCAGATTGGCGGGATGACGAGAAAGACTTTGCTGCCCAATACAGACAAGCTCTCGAAGCCCGAGTTAAGCACTACGAGGATAGTGTATATAGCTCTCTCTCACAGACTGGAGGTTTACAGACTGTGAACCCTACGAGTGAGATTGATCTACTACTCGCTTGTGGTAGTCGGTCTACTGCCCCAGTCCCTGAGCTCACTCAGTATCTCGAGAGTAGTAAGTGGTCTTTTTAAAATCTATTCTTAAACCAAACACTCTTTCTAATTTAAATACCTTAAACAGGCACGGTATCAATGCCTCCGCGCGAATTCTGGAGAGATCATGAACACAGATTTCCAGTACTCGCAGCTCTCGCTCGAGATTTCCTTTCTGCCCCAGCCACAGGCGCAGGCGTAGAGCGTCTCTTTAACTCCGCGCGTGATATCTGCCACTATCGCCGTGGCTCACTACAATCGAGTACTATTCAGGATTTAATGCTTCTTATGTGTGGGATTCGATTTGATCTAGAAGAGGAGTAGCTTGCTTTCGTTCGGGAGTACGCAACTGAGACTGAGATAGAACTCCAACAAGAAGAGATGGATGAGCGTACGCAGGAGGGTATTCTGGAGATTAGTGATAATGAAGAAGGCCCTGCGCAATATGATTCGAAGAGGCGAAGGAGTGTTAATGAGCCTGCCGAAGAGCCTGAGGGGGAGTCTGAGCCTGAGGAGCCTGATTTGCCTGAGCAAAACACACAGCGTGTTTCAGGAAGAGTTCGAAAGCGTTCAAGGTTATTAGATGGCTATGAGATATAGTTGATTTCTACAGTAATATCAAAATGCCCTCTTTCAACTGAAGACCGTATATAACTAAGAGCAATCAATCATTCTTGTTACCAAGGCATTACAGCCAAGAGCACGCGTAAAGTACATAAATTATGAAAGTCACATGTACACTAGTTTTCGCCCTAAAATGGGTCGAATGGGCCGAATGGGCCGTCCCATGGGTTCTGCCCAGGTCTAGTTATATCTACCCAATGTACTCTACTGTCAGGATGAGGAATTGATGTACTGGCTAGTACTGAACATGTCCACTAGAATCAGGTGTTAGATTGAAGATGTTAAGATCGGTTGAGCGATCTCAGGGGTCTCTATATTTGAACTATGGAGCGAGAAAAGGGACAAAATAGCTGGAGAAGAAGGCCTGCCTCAATGACTGATAGACGCCGGAGATGTTGGTCTCTAGCCCAGGAAACACGGCCTACCATAGCTAGATAGCTCGGTGTCCACAATGAATTTGAAATGCTAACGATAGCAACAATAAAAATAATACGGGTGTGACGGATGAACCTGGGAATAGCCTCATCTCGTGGAAGGGTGTCGGAGGCATAATTTTGGGTCTTTCGCACCACGCGTTTGCTGGTGCGCGTTTGCTGGGTACTTAAGCCCTCTTTTTCTGGCAGACTTTCTTTGTTTCTCCTTCCTTCTTCATCTTCGAGATTCTCGTCTGTAGGAACCGAATGAATCTGTTTCTTTCGAACGGCCCGTAACATCGAGTACGTAGTAATTTTGGAGGTAGGGTAGAGATGAGATTATTTGCAAGAGACCGTGACAGAGATTTCTGTGGCGTTCTTGACGCTGTTGGATGTGAACAAGGCCAGGGTACGTCTGTCGAGTGCGTACTGCACCAAACTGCCATCGGGCGAGACCTGGACCCTATACCCATTGGGAAAAGTGGATGGGGGTAGGATGATTTCGGTGGGCGCGTCAATACTGGGATCAGACGTGAACTGCAGGTTGAAAGTGGCCGAGCTTTCAGAAAAGCCGAAGCTTGTGGGAGTGCCAGCGACGGCTGCGGGATATGCACGACTGTAGTGTTTCGCGAGTTCAGGGTAAGGATGGCCAGACGTGCCATTGTACAGGTTCTCGTACGCCCAACCGATCCAGGAAACCATATTTGTGTCGGTCGCCGCCATGGCGTCTGTCAAGCCCTGCATCCGCTTATCGTCGCCCATCCAGAATGTAAGCTCCGTTAGCACACCGGCAGTCCTAAGGCGCTCGTTGTCCTTTTGGCGGTTGTCGAGCGTGGTGTAAATAGAGCCCAGCTGCGGCAGGCTGTAGTAATGAAATGAATGCACTGACTTCGAGCCGTCCCCGAGAGGGACGTTGTTAAAACCCGATAAGACGTCCAGGGTGGCCCCTTCGAACCAAATGA
Source organism: Penicillium argentinense (assembly GCF_028826775.1). NCBI lineage: Eukaryota > Fungi > Ascomycota > Eurotiomycetes > Eurotiales > Aspergillaceae > Penicillium > Penicillium argentinense. Next base: position 48,220 of record NW_026622668.1, read on the forward strand.
GCGTGTCATTGTCGACAGTACGGATCTGCTTAGCCGCGCGGCTCCAGAGCCCTTCTAGGACCTTGTGGTCGGCAACACCTGGCACTAGCAATGTCGGATCAGCCCACGTGTCGCCCACCCACGGCTCATTCAACAGATTATAGCCGACAACATTGGTCGTCCCAACATATCCTGATGCCAGCTTTTTCCAGTACGCCGCGAACGCATCGCCCAGCCCGTCATAGTTATTGTATAATCTCCCAAACGCATTGCCCACCGCCACCGACGTGTAACTCAAAGACCAGTCGACAGTATCGCAAAGTGACTGCGGCGATGGGAAGCCTTTTTCATCCACAGGGAACGAGTTCAGCTTAAGGGGAAACGGATACATCTTGCTGCTCGATACCCAGTCCTCCTTAACAAACCACTACAAACAGTGTCAGTATCAACGATGATAACATGCCCTGGCCTCTACTCACGTCAGGTACGCCGTGGCCACAAAACTGCCGCGACAGGCAGTCCTGATGCACGTCCACCAAAACATAGAGGCCATGGTCCTCAGCCATCTTGGTCTGCTTTCTCATGATATCGAGAAATGTCTGGTTGTACGACCCACGCACAGGTTCTGCACCAGCCCAGCTGTGGCCCAATCGAACGATGTTTAGACCCAAGTCATGCAGGTTTTGGACATCATGCTTGCCAAATGACGATACTCCAGGCACCCACTCCAACGGCCGATACCAAGGCGGCTCCTTCATAACGACATTGGTTCCGTGGAAGAACCGCGTACGGCCGAATTCATCGACGATCTGATGCGTGTCTTGGTTCACATGGCTGATACGCGCCATGGCTGGATGAGCCTTATACCAACCCTCGGCATCCTGAGCCAACACATCCGCCAGTAGTGTGCCGAGTACAGCTAGCAGCGATGCAGCAGCATTGGGAGTGAATAGCATTTCAATAAAAGGATCAACACAAGTCAATCCCAGTAAAAAAGGGGAGGGAGACGGAGTGAAGGATCATTCAGGCGATAATAAGAACTATTTAAGGAAAGACGGAGATTATAGATGCCCCGTGCTCCTTTACATAAAGCAGGGTTACATCTTGCCGATCAGAGTGGAGTTGAAGACTTATTAGCGTCAATGGTGCATTCAACACCCACATCTCGCTAATGCCTACGGCATCAACTACTGAATCAGCAGGGCCCCTAACGTTAACTAACGTAGTTCCCAAACGAGCCGGCCACCCAACCAAAAAGCGCGTTCCGACGCGTACTCACCATCTTCAACCACCCACCATGCCACCAAAACATACTCAATCAATCCGAAACCCAAATGAGCAGGAGGGCCAAATCCTTAGCTATTAGATATATTTATAATGGCTGTACCGACTCAATTCGCGTGAGTCGCAGCACGTTAACAGATACCCCGCACTACCCTGCAGGGCCGCGTCAACGTTCACCAATATCGGGCTACTACACGTGCTAATAGTCACAATTTGACTGAATTTGAAGACGAATCGCTTGTTCAGTGGATACACGTGGTGCGGCCCCTAGGCTCTCTACTGTGAGGGATATGGCTAATATTCTACTTGCCGACCGTGGAAATACTCCTGTACCAACTTTTGGAAAAATCTGGGCATCAAATTTTGTCAATCGCCAAGAAGAACTTCAAATACGCTTTTTAAGACGCTACTATTACCAACGTGCCCAAAATAAGGACCCAAAGGCCTTACGTGAATGGTTTAAAACTGTTCAATCCGCTATCAATAAGCACGGCATCCAATCAGAGGATATATACAACTTTTATGAGACTGGTTTTGCGATGGGCCTCATATCAGCACAAAAGGTGGCTACTCGAGCTGAATTTCATGGTCGTCAAGCAATTCTACAACCTGGAAATCGTGAATGGGTGACTGTTATCGAGTCAATTAGTGCGGCTGGTTTTGCTCTTCCACCCTGCATTATCTTCAAAGCCAAAACCCATAATATTTGTTGGCTTGGTGGGCTTCCAGAAGACTGGCGAATTGAAGTTTCAGCTAATGGCTGGACTTCAGATGCAATCAGCGTCCGATGGCTTCAAAATCTATTCTTCCCGTTCACCTCAACTCGGATGAAAGGAACATATCGCCTTCTGATTCTTGATGGCCATGGTAGCCATCTCACGCCTCAATTTGATCGACTATGTGCTGAAAACTCGATCATCCCACTCTGCATGCCAGCACATATATCCCATCTTCTTCTGTCTCTGGATATTGGATGTTTTGCTGTTCTTAAGCGTGCCTACGACCGCCTGATTACCAATCAGGCACGGCTAGGATTCAATCATATTGATAAGCTAGATTTTCTAGCAAGTTATCATCAGGCACGAGAAGAGACTGTCGATCGGAGAGACTGATATTACAATCAGGAGCAGGATGATTCAGCAGATACCCAATCTCCTACCTGTTTTGTATGGTAATCGGGTATTCTCGGAAAAAGCAGCGCTGTAACACACTAAAAAACCCCGAATAGATGGCATCCTGAACGGGAGCCGACAGATAGTTCTTCAGTCAATCAATCGATCGCTGGGATGGTTCAATTGGCCCTCACGAGTACTAGTCGATACTGATATCTGAAAGTCCGACAGAGACCTTTAAACTAGAGACTATTCAGTCTAATTTCACAGCAGCAGGTCTAGTTCCACTAGATCCTGAACGGGTACTTTCAAAAATCAATGTTTCTCTCCGAACACCTACACCCCACCTAGCCGACCTTCCTGCCGATCAAGCCAATTCAGCCCGAAAACACCAAAGACAGTCGCCCAACTATAGATGCAGGTTTCTTCACTCAAAAAACAACTCAGAAAACGATCAAGAAGCCTCCTACCCCATCAAAGATTGTCCTAGATCAGATTATTAAGGAATTGAGTCAGTACGGATCGCGCACGAGTCTGGAGTTGAGCACGGACTGGCTGAGCTGAAGTGGGTGGTGGTGGAAGACGCAAAGCTTTTGTTGAGTGGCGTGTAGCCATGATTGCTTATTGTAGGACCGTAGGTCTTTGAAGATCGGGACAATTACTGGCGAACTGCCTCTGTAGAGCCAAATCGCTCAGTGTTTAGAAATCTAAATCGATAAACTTTTTCATAGAAGTAGAAAACCTCCCAGGACTCTGGTATTCCTCCTACCACCTACAGTTATACATAAGCCTAATGCCCTCCCTCATATGAAAGTCACAAGCTCCAAGGCATCATCAAATACACGCTAATACAGTACTAGATATTTTGGTACAGAACGAAGTGCTTCAACGAAATGGCCAATATGAAGAAGATTGCTGTCATCGGCGGCACTGGCGCCCAAGGCATGCCTGTGGTCAAAGGTAAGGGACATTTGTCAAATCTCTCCATCCCTTTGGCGGTCTTCCGCTGACCTTAGAATAGCCCTTGCTGAGAGCGGACGATATCGTCTCAGTCCTCACCCGCAGCCCCGAGACTTCTGATGCGAAGCATCTTGCCGCTCTCCCAAATGTGAATTTGCTGCAGGGTGCCCAGGACAACCAGCAGGAACTACACAATGCTTTCCGAGGTGTTTACGGCGCCTGGATCAATATAGACGGGTTCACTCTGGGAGAGAAAGAAGAGCTCTTCTAAACGGGTTTAGGGCCTACGAGATTGCGAGGTCGGAACGCGTGCAGCACTACGTCTGGGCAAGCATCGAATACGCCATGGAAGCTGCAAGCTTCGACGAGGAGAACTGCCATTGTGACCACATGGAATGCAAGGGGCGAGTTGGCAAATTTATCCTCGCGCAAGGATCGTTCATGTGGGCCAACCCAGCCCGTGAGACTCCCTACATTTCTCTCCGAGCTCATCGACATGTTTTGTATAGCTCTTCAATTCTGGTACAACTAGCTAACTTTTATTGAAGTGAGTCGTGTGAAGCTTCCAATGGTTGCTCTCTGTGACATTGGGGTATATAATCTCTGGATTTTTGACAACCCGGCCGAGTCAGCAGGCATTGATCTTCAAGTCATGACGGACAATGTCAGCTTCGGAGGGATTGCTAGGACCTTGACCAAAACCACGGGAGAAGTCACAGTCCATAGGATACTCCCCTTTGAGGCATACGCGCCACTTGCAGAGCCTTACCCGGGTGCATCTGTCAACTGGGTACTCGGCCTGTGCCCTTGAATAACCACTCCGATGAACGGACAACACAGCGTACGGGAAAATTTTGTGATGAATCCCCGAGCGACATCGCCTTGTGAACTTTGTGCCTGATGTATTGGTCTTTGTTCATGCGATCCAAAACCAGATTCTCTCTACGCTCAGTTAGTAAATCACGGCTTTCCCATTCAGATGGCGTCATACCAAGAAAATTCCTCGGTTTTGGCTCTTCCCATGTCGATTCCAGCTCATCGGCCTCTTCTTTGCCAGACCAAAGGTCCATATCCTTTACTTTGACAACAGTTGTACCTTTAATAAACTTGTATCCCAAGAACAGACAGGCAAAGATGGGAATGTCAATGTAAGGAGGGACGAAAGTCTTCGCAGTAAAGTGTCCTGGAAAGAAGGCATCGAACCCGTTGAAAATGGCGACCGTGGAGGAAAATGCCATTGCAAAATATGCCAAGTATGGTTGGAAAGGAGATTTGTAAGGAAGAGATGACCGCTGGTTTCCATGATGCTTCAGACCTTGGTAGAAACGAACGTAAGTTAGCGAGATCGACGTCCACACTATCAGTGTGCTGACAGAGCTGAGATTGCTGATCCAAAAGAACACCTCAGCTGAGCTTGACGACACATTCAGGTAGACTAGCAGGCTGAGTGCTGCGGTTACTAGCACGCATCCATAAGGCACTCCGAACTTCTCATATTGTAGAATCCGGGGTGCCTTTCCATCTACTGCCGTGGAATACAGAATTCTTGTTGATGCATAGAAGAAGGAGTTTCCAGCCGATAGAGCAGATGTCAGGATCACGGCGTTAATAATGGAGGGCAGTGCGCGGATGCCTCCATTTTCGATCGCGATCACGAAAGGACTGGCACCGGCGGTCGACGACCCCGACTCAATGGCGTTCAATAAGCGATGATCCCGAGATGAAACGCACATGCCAACTAGGAAGACACTGCCCACGTAAAAGATGGCAATTCTCCAGAACACCCGGCGGACTGCTTTAGGGATATTCCGCCGAGGATTCTCGGTCTCTCCAGCCGCCACGACCACCATTTCACTCCCGCCATAGCTGAACGTTGCTTGGATAAATACCTTCCAAAAAGCCAAAAAGCGGCCTAATGATCCGGTCTCCAGATATTGACTCATTGGTCCTGGGTCTCTCCAAAAGTGAAAGCCGATGCGGTCATGTGTGGGAGCGCCTCCAAGGGTGATGACCAGCATCAACAGCATTAGGCCCACAATCGTTGTGAGTTTGATCGATCCCAAGACGAATTCCAGCTCGCCATACACCCTCACGGGAAGGCAATTGGCGGCAAAAATAGCGACGTAAAGTATTGTAATCCAAACCGCCGGTGCCACGCCATTGGGCCAGTAGACAATGACCAATGCCGCGGCACTGATCTCAATCGGGACCCCGATGGCAAACTGATACCAATAATTCCAGCCCAATGTAAAACCCAAGGCCTCATCCACGAATCTTGCCGCATATACAGGCACTGCACCTGGCAGGGGAAGCCATGTTGCCATTTCACCCATGCTGTTGATGACTGCGTACAGGTTGAAGCCGGTAATGAGATATGCCAGAAATGCTGAAAGGGGTCCGGCCAGGGAGAGCACCTGGCCTGTGCCCACGAAAAGACCAGTTCCAATCGCTCCAGATAGCGCGAGGAACTGCACATGTCGCGATTTCAGGCGTCGCTGCAGATTTCCCACGTTAGTCTGCTCGTTGACGGCTTTTTCTAGTCCAGCCTGATCATCATAGTATGTATCCGCCGCTCTTTTGATGTCGCCCGTCTCGGCATCGTCACGGCGCGGGTCGCTCTGCGTGGTCATACTGGTGACCTGTCGATGCCCTGCGAGCAACTTGGAGGTCGAAAAACAAAAGCCAGCGAAGGTCTCTTTGCATGCTGTCCCCTTTTTCCCGCCCGAATACTCCGTATCCGTATGTTTGCACGGGCCGCGTGGGGTAAGCCTGCGGGGGGAGCTTAGGAGCGAGTCGCCGCGGGTTTTGCAACGTCGGCAATTTCAGGTTTGTCCAATAGTATGGGGTCGATCGGCGCCTGTCGCAAGGACTTCCGACTTTACTGAAGAGCGCGGGCCTCTCGAGACTGCTGGAGGTAGCATTCTGCGGTAGCATTGCTCCATCTCTCGGCCTAGTGCCTCCCGAGCAGATAAGCAGCGCGGGTGTTGTGACATGCTCCCGTTGGCTCTTGGCAGGCTTGAGGCTTCTCCATTCGGGCTGTTCTTGTTCCCGTTTTGATCTCCCTGGCGGCTGCAATATACTGAAAGAGGACGGTGCTCTTGTCCTGATGCGGCCGGTTCAGTCCCGTCTGGGCAGGTGCGATCGCGGAACCCACGTTTGACCTGGAGTGACGGATAGGTGCCCCTCCCACTCGCTTTCCTCTTTGCCTCTTCCAGATCAGTGCAGCTAATTTGCGACGAATCGACAGTTCGTGACTCTGTTCATATCGGATTGCGCCCATCTCTCGAGTACAAGACCAGAGTGCTCACGCCACAAAAAGCGAAAAACGATCACAAACATGGCATCCCGCAATCTCGAAATAACGCGCTTCGGCCATGAAATGCGTCGGCATTTTTCCTTTGCGCCGGGTTATACGAATCTGAATCATGGTTAGAGGCCTTCCCTTCCCTTAACGGTCCATATTCCGTCGCCGTGCTTGTCCGTGCCTCGCTAAGTACTCGCCAGGGTCATTTGGAGCATCACCCAAAGCCATCCGGGACAAGGCAGAACAGTTGCGGGAGGAGTGCGAAACCACTCCATGTCCGTTCATCAAATACCGTTTCCCAGAGTTACTAGACGAATCACGTGTTGCGGCAAGCGAGTTTCTCGGCGTCCCCCTATCAAGCGTGGTCTTCGTGGCCAATGCCACTACGGGGGTGAACACAGTCCTGCGCAACATGATATGGAACCCCGATGGACGAGATGAGATACTGCAGTTCGATATCATCTACGGAGCCTGTGGCAAAACCACTAATTATATCAGTGAGGTCAGTCAGGGAAAGGTCCGGACCCGAGAGATCCGCTTCACGTATCCCCTCGATGACTTGGAAGTAATTACCGGCCTTCGAAACGCAATTCATCAATCAAGAAGAGACGGTTACCGCCCTCGGATGGCGATATTTGATACAGTTTCATCCAACCCTGCGTTGAGACTCCCCTTTGAAGAACTTACTGCGCTTTGTCGCGAAGAAGGGGTATTGAGCTTGATTGACGGAGCCCACGGTATTGGACAAATCGAGCTCGGCCTCTCCTCACTTGATCCGGATTTTTTTGTGAGCAACTGTCACAAATGGCTGTTCACGCCACGCACCTGTGCTATTCTTTATGTCCCAGTGCGCAATCAGAGTATGATGCGCAGCACTTTACCAACAAGCCATGGGTTCGTTCCCCGCTCACTGGCAAGTGAATCTTCTGGAGGCAAAAGCGACTTCGTCTCAAACTTCGAGTTTTTTGGTACAACCGATAATTTCTCATTCTTGACTGTTGCAGATGCTATCCGTTGGCGCCAAATTGTCTGTGGAGGGGAGGACAAGATCCGGGATTATTGTTTCCGTCTTGCCCGCGAAGGAGGACTCAAAGTAGCCCGAATCCTGGGTGCTCGAATTCTGGACAATGATGCGCATAGTTTGACCAAATGCAGTATGATTAACATTCTTCTTCCTTTACGATTGCCCACCTCTGGATACGGGAGCAGAATCAAGACTGGTGATTTTCCCGGTGCCACCGTGACGGACTGGATGCAGAAAACTATGATCAAGGAATACAAAACATTCATGCCCGTGTTTCCATTCCAAGGATCATGGTGGGTCCGTCTCAGCGGACAGGTTTATCTTGAGCAGACGGACTTCGAATGGGCTGGCTGGAAATTGAAAGAGCTGTGCGAAAGACTGGAAAAACAAGACTTCGTTTGAGGCACTGGCAGCTCAAAATTATCGCAGTTTCTGAGATCGCAAGGATGCTGTTCAATGCAGTAAAACAAACAGCCGATGAAAGTTCTCATGGTCTGTGAGCTACTACCATCACCCTAGATGCTCTTCCGAATCCAGAAATGTGATCGGTTCAATCGACCACCAATCCACGTCCTCAGCACATACCTACTTGAGGCGATGGAATTCACACGAAGTCCCAGCAAAACTGCGCTCAGTATTTCAGAAATTGAGATATCTTCGAAATGTAAGGAAACATACATAATCGTCAATGGGACTTTTAGCGAGCAGGAGCAGGTCTTTTCGCCTGATAACGGCTATGGTCGGCTGCCCTCGGCGCCAGTGTTCCAGCCACATTGCCGATCGTACCCGAATGGACACTCCGGAAATGATTGGCCATATGTTTCTTCTGTGGGGCTCGGCACTCAAAGTGTGGGTCCCGAGCAAGCCAACATCAGCCACAGCGGAAAAGTATGGATCTTTTCGAGGCATTTGGTCTCTTATCTCGTCGGTTTGATAGAGATAGGGCCCATTCAGAGTCGAAATTTCAGATGAACTGGAGCCGTCTGGAGGGGGCAAGAAAAATTTTTATCTGAGATTAGCCTGTGTCGCAAGACATATTCTTACGATCATGCGCTGCTGTGACTTTTTTTCACGTTACCACGCCCTACTTGAATTTGCACGACTGTCATGACAATCTAAAAGCGCCATCATAATGCCCGACCCCGTGACAGATCTCACGGATTACCGATCCCATGCGGATTTCAATAATGATGCGCTTAGCGAAGAGTCTGACGACACAATTGACCATCAGGACGAGCTCGAGCTCACGCGCATCAACACATACCGGCTACAGCAGAAAGTCACAGTAGGGTCCACACGAGGCCCATATCCCCGTGAAACATGGCTGGCAATGGGTGCGGGAAAGGAGTATCCGCCCCTTCTTCCAGATCCTGAAGCATATGTGGTTGAATTTGATGGCGCAAACGATCCTTTGCATCCCTACAACTGGTCCCTACTTAAAAGGTCCGACTGAATAACACATCAGCTCACTTTTTTCCTTCCACGCAAATTTACTAACATTTTCTAGGACATTAATCGTCACTATTCTATGCTACGGCACGTTTGCGGGGTCTTTCGCGAGTGCCGTCTTCTCGGCAGCGATTCCAGGATTCGCTCGAGAATTTGATACAAGCCAGGAAGTCGGATCTCTTGGCGTTACACTTTACATTTTGGGGTTTGCAGCGGGTCCAACTATTTGGGCCCCAGGTTCAGAACTCATCGGGCGTCGCGTGCCCCTCTGCATTGGACTGTTTGGATGTGGCATTTTTACAGTAGCATGTGCTGTCGCAAAAGATATCCAGACTATCATGATATGTCGATTTTTCGCTGGCCTATTCGCAGCTTGTCCGATATCGATCGTGCCCGCCATATTCGCTGATTTATTCGACAACGCTAAGCGAGGGATCGTGATGTCCATATTTTGCATGGCCGTGTTCATCGGGCCTTTTTCGGCGCCGTTTGTGGGAGGCTTCATTGCTCTGAGCCCGCTTGGATGGCGTTGGACAATGTACATCTCGGCTGTCATGGTGCTGTTAGGATTCGTCCTTGTCCTCGCCTTCTTGGATGAGACTTATGCACCAGTAATTCTAGTCCGCAAAGCAGGAGCTCTTCGTCGACAAACTCGCAATTGGGGCATTCATGCAAGACAGGATGAAGTCGAAGTGGACTTTATGGAGCTCGCTCGTAACAACTTTACCAGGCCTGTTGTTATGTTGATCACCGAGCCGATTTTGCTCCTCATGTCCCTCTACATATCGTTTGCATACGGTCTTATATATGCTCTTCTTGGAGCGTATCCTGTCATCTTTCAGGAAACATATCAAATGAACATGGGGCTAGGAGGGTTGGCCTTTATTGGGCTAATTCTAGGTGAACTTCTGGGAGGAATTCTCATGCTTTGCCTTCAGGGCTCTTATGTGAGGAAGCTTTCTGCTAATAACGATGAACCAATACCCGAATGGCGTCTACCTCCAGCTATCATTGGAGCTGTCGCATTTGCTATTGGAATGTTCTGGTACGTTAAAGTGATATGTGATCATGGCAATATGCAATCAACTAATAGTGTAACAGGCTTGGCTGGACCGGTTACTCAACTGAGGTTCACTGGATAGTCCCAGTAACTTCTGGGGTATTCACTGGAGCGGGCATCTTTTTGATATTTCTCCAATGCTTCAATTACATCGTTGACTGTTATCCCACCATGTATGTCTAGCCTTGGAAAAGTCCGATTGGTTTTCCGCAGAAACAATGACTAATAATGTGTTTAGGGCCGCATCGACAATTGCTGCCAATACGATCTTGCGTTCTGCTATCGGTTGTGTCTTCCCATTGTTCTCTCGCCAAATGATGGAAGGTCTTGGGGTGCAGTGGGGTGGCACTTTACTTGGATGCATTGCTGCAGCAATGGTTCCAATTCCAGTGATATTTAAGGTGTATGGTTCTTGGCTGCGGAGCAAGAGCCGACTTTCATCCGTGTCCGCGAGCGGTATCGGGCGAAAGCACTACGAAGTATGACATAGCAACGATTCTATAGCTGGTCTTTGAAATGATCGATGCATCAACACGAAGTGGTTGCTACAATAAAGGCTCCTATGAGTTGCATGAAGAGGGCAATTATTATTTTGAACATAAAGGGAGAAGTTTTATTGGAGATGCCTCACGTTGGCCACGCTGTCTCACGTGACATCTACACCGACATTTCGGAGGGCTCCTTCCTCCTACAACTGCCTCTGAAGAGTCAGTTGCTTGCCTCTGGTGGTAGCTTGTCGTCTTTCACGCAGTCAAGACTCGATTTTGTCCCTCCCACCTCCCCTCTGTATATAGAAATCAGCATTGCAATGTACAGACACATTGCCTCCCTACGAGGGAGCGCGGACGGGCCTTCTCTGACGCTACAGTCTGATGCGTTTACGCATAAGACCGCAGCGACAGGTGACCCGTTGCGGCCAAACTGTACACGTCTTCTGTTCCCTTCTTGACTGCGAGAGGTCACCAATAAAAGAAATGTCTTTGCATATATTAGCTACCTCTTGAAAAAGCCCAACTCAAGAGTTCTCAACATTGCATATGAAACGGCGGCAAAGGCAAACCCGAGCTCGAATCCAACGTCCCCTCCGGTCGGAGATACTCCTGCTGATTTGGCAATCGGTCCGACATACCACGACTGACTCATTCCAGTCACCATACCTACCACTCCACAGCAAAATGCAAGAAGGGCAGCTATCCCGAGTGGAAGGTTGTCACGATTGTCATAGTCTTCGGGCTGGTAGCCAGAGAAACCACGCCGAAAAACGAAATGTTCAGTTAGAGCGATGCCTTCGTAAATCGCGAGCCAATATCCGATAAAGTGCATGAAATTTTCCAGCACCGCTTCGAAATGACTGTAGCCGGGGATGGCAATCGCGATGTAGACTGCTGTGGCTACTACCGTCCAGACAAAGCGAGGAACGTGGCGAGTCCATCGGCCCATCACCATCAGCGTGAGCGAGACGGAGTAGATATTGGGGCAGTTGTTCGCTATAATGGACAGTGCCAAAATGACAACGCAGAATTTCCCAAATCCACCCACTCGAGGAAATAGAAGAGCGCCGAGCAAGCCTCCGACGCCGTTGTCTTGATATCCAGCTTGGTAAGCATTATCTCCGCCATTCAGAGTCGTCGCTGTCACCAAAGCAGCTCCAAGAAGCTCCGTGAAAAGCAGGGTTGGGAAGATGCCTAGCCAGGTTGCCAGAAAGACGTTGCGTCGCGGGCGGTTGCTGGGCTGATACACCGTATAATCAGCCGCATAGCTCGTGTAGCCTGTGCCGAATCCGAAAACTGTAGAGCCGTAGGACAGCACAGCTCCAAGTTCAGCCTTACCCGTCCCCATTGAGATGTTCACAAAATCACCAGAGTGGGCAAAAACTCCGAGGACAACCAGGAAGACAATACATGTTGGAATCCAGCTCCAATACTCGTATGCATGAACGACCCTGTACCCGAAAAACACAATGATGAGGGTGCAGAAGGCGATGATCAGAATCCCTGCGAACCCTGGAACGTCTGGGTTCACGGCGTTGATAAGCTGAGCCCCGACGATAATATTGGCTGCTGCCCATCCAATACAGGCGAGTACATTGAACAAAGCGACTAGTCGTCACAAAGTCAGTATGTTAAGCCACTCCCTGACCTTGATCTTGTTGACCGCAGCGTGGGGGATGGGATACACACTTAACTTGACACCCCACCAACCGAACCAGAATCGGGACAACACCATCTGCCGCAGCCCAAAGGCAGATCCAAATGTGGAGAAGAAACATACAGTCAGAACCGAGATAAAATTAAAGAAGATGATGACCAAGGCTGAATCGACAAAGCCCAGGTTGAACAAGGGTACGCCCAACACTCCGATCGTAAAGGAGGGTACTACCATGTTGGCCGCGAGCCACTATGATCGATTAGAGGCACTCTGTGCGATGGTCAGGATGAAGATACCATTGAGCCAATGTTCCAGTATGAGCTATCTGTGCGTTCATCCTCCGGGACACGCTCAATGCCTCTTTGCTCCACCTTGATCTTGCCTCCCAATCGTTGGATTTTCGCGTAAAGTGAATTGCCCCGTTCGAAGCTGGACGCAGGGACCGCGCCTGTTTCATCGTCGAACAGTTGCGGCTCGGCTGCCCCAGCTCGTTTTTCCACGTCGCGATGCAGGATTCGGTCCATAATTCTTTGAAGATAAACAAACCGCACGATCCCGCCATGATTTGAGGCCATGGAATATGGGGCTCTTTAATAGCAACCTATATGCTGTGTGGTGGATCGACCCACGGGGGACTCCGATCCACATGGCGATATGGACAGGAGTGTGAACATGGGGTATCATTCTCTGCCGGCTTCCATCGATGTGATGTCTCCACAGACGACTAGCCCATAATTTTTGTGTCCACGGAACTGCCCATAAATGTTGCGGGGTATTCATTAAACGCCCTGTCTTGTGGTTGCCCTGGTCGCTTAAAATCGTGCGCCCACCATCAAGCACCCATCACTGCGCCAAAGTCCCTCGGTAGTCGAGAAACATCGCACGTCGCGTCCGATTCAGAGTTTCTCGCCATGCCGATTTCGCCTGGTCCAGCCGGCTTCTCCACTCGCGAATGTCGCAATAAAGCGGATCCCCGCAACCAACGCGGGGTTGCCTGTTGATTGGCACGGAGACCCCCGAGACCCATCGTTAGGGTCAGATTCGAAGTCGACCGAAATGCCTATGGAAGCAGGTCCAGCAGATCAAATGGAGACGCGACCGAGATAAGGCCCGAGGGCTAGCCATCACGGGGAGTGTTGTGGGGGGAAATCGCTCATATTGAGATCGCATTAGGGATAGCAATGAGGAAGGAGAGTCGAGAAGAAAGGGTGAGACTCCCGAGTTACACAGAATACGTGACTCGCCCTTGCCTTCAGGCAGATGCACCACCACCTTTCGTCTTTGCGTTTCCAGTGACCAGTGTATTGACTCTGACACCCTGAGGCAGTACCCTACTCTGCTTCTCATTATTTCTCTCGACCCTCGGGCCATTGCACGTTGCTATCATCTTGGTCTTGCCTCCGGTCCAAATCTAAAACCCACGACCAGAAGCTGCGGGTAACAGGAAAATGGATGCAAGGTCTTCCCAAGGTATGGCAAAGCCGATTTCCCTGCCTATGGTCGATCTTTCGGACCCGGACGTCGAAACCGCGGGCAAAGCTTTAATTAAAGCCGCGGTCACATACGGTTTTCTGTACATCGATAGCCGGACCACTGGTTTTACCAAAGATCATGTCAACCAAGCATTTGACACGGTTTGTTGACCTATTCTCGCTCCTTCCTGTGGTGCACAATAAGGCTAGTTCAAGTAACGATAACGCCTTCAACAGTCAAAAGAGTTTTTTGCGCAACCAAACGCGGCGAAAGAACCCTTCCGGAGGGGACCAGATGTGAGTATCTCGCATCATTGACAGTCCCATCCTCGGACTTGTTGACTCGCTTTCCTATCAATCTGGCTTCGACTGCGCAGCATCTTTTCTAATTCATGTAATTCATTTTTCAGAATCGAGGCTGGGTTGGCATGCACGTCGAAACATTGGATCCCGAACATCACCAGGTATCGAACCACCGTCCTCTGTTACGTTTACATATGATCTCACCTCTTGTTCTAGCTGGGAGATTTCAAGGAGTAGGTGAAGCTACGACCATGGGCGCCATGCCCACGTTAATGTTTTTTTCACACTTAGAGCGCTCAATATCGGGGAGCTCAAAGATGGAAAATTCCAGCAGCCTTTGCCAGCGACTATTATCTCTCGGGAGAAGGAAATCGCCAGGTTCACGGATTTATGTAACGACACCTGCGCCAGGATTCTCGCTTTACTAGCACATGGACTGGAGGTAATGCCTGGGCATGTCATTTTTATCCAGTGGAGCATCTGCTCATATTCGCTCACTCCAGATTTCTTCGGACTTCTTCACTTCTCGACATGACCCCTCTGGAGGCTCAACGGGAAACTCGCTTCGCCTTCTCTACTACCCACCGAGGTTGCCGTCGTTCAGGCCCGAGAAAGATATCCGGGCTGGCGCTCATTCCGACTATGGCAGTATAACCCTGCTATTTCAGTGCCCCGGGCAGCCCGGCCTGGAAATCCTCACGCCGGACGAAAAGTGGGCACCGGTGCCAGTATATCCCGATGACTCTGTCAAATACCCATTTCCACCGATTTTAGTCAACATGGGCGACATGTTGAGCTACTGGACTGATGGGTTGCTTAAATCGACTATCCACCGTGTTGTGTTCCCTGACGACGCCCAGTCTGACTCGAGATCGAAAGGTCAAGATCGCTACAGCATAGCTTTTTTCTGTCAGCCCGTCAGTAGTACGGAACTCATTCCCGTGCCGAGTAAAATTGTCGCCGCCTACCGTCAACAGAAAGCGCGCGATGGGTCCGATGGTTCTATCGTAGGGTACGGTGGCGGTGCGGGTCGGCTGAATTCGGACGAATCTCGTATGACGGCGGGCGAGCATCTACAAGCGAGACTAAACGCAACTTTCTCAAAGGGATTCTGAAACAGAATTAAAAAGGGCGTGAGCAGTATATTCAGTTGAGCTTTATTCAAGCGTTAAGATGCAATGTGCCTGATCATGATTACGAAGATTATCGTAACTATACAAGTCGGTATATACACATGACGGAACCTAGTTTTCCTAGCTTTCAATCAATGAGGGTTATCCTCATTTTGATCGAAGTGTTCCCTGGCCCATGGGCTTCGCAGCCGAATAGCCTTGCCCTTGTAGAAGAAGATAAATGGAATGGGAACCAGCAGGATCGAGATGAACCCCAGGAGGCTAGAAGCCCATTCATAATCCAGCTTCTCGTACATCTGAGTAGCGAAAAGCGGGAACCCGGCACCAACCACATTTCTAATCAGGATCACACCAGCCAGTGCGGAGGCCGAGTAGGTCTGGTAGCTATCTACCACGTAGTTGAGAATACTCAAGATCACAATATAGATGCCGGCGCCGAAGAAGGAGGAAGCAACGATGGGCACAATCCAGTGCACGGAACGGTAGCTTGTCCACCCAAACCAGAAGAGACTGATTGGAATCAAGACAGCTCCACCACGAGCCATCCACATGCGAGCTTCGGGGACACCCTTACCTTCGTTCTCAGCAACGCGTCGGAGGTAGTATCTCTCCTGCAAGGGGTACAAGCAAAATGCAATGATCGGCCCGATTGCCATTCCCAAGAATGCCAGCCCTTGCTGACCAGTATTGAACGGATGTCCGTTCGGGGCGCCAAAGACCAGCGGAATGGCTTCGTTGAACAAGTAAACCAGTCCGTACAAAAAGCCATTGTAAATGGCCGAAAAGGTAGTGATGGGCTCCGAGAACAGGAACCGGAAGGGCCGAGTCAGTGTGATGGCAAAGAGCTCGTACAAGCCCTTGCGCTCACCGGCGTGGATGTCCGTCGTGGATTCCGCGGAGCAAAGGTTCTCGGTTTTCATCTGTTTGCACATTCGCTTCGCCTTGTTCTGCAAGATCGTGGTGTGTCGTGTTTCCGGAACTGTAACAACCAACAGAATCCAAACACCGCCTGTCATGGCCATGAGGACCCAAAATATCATCCGCCATCCGCAGTTCAGGCCAATATAACCGGTAATGACGAGCGCCATTGGGGGTCCAAAAGTACTGCTCAATCCGTACACAGCCATTGGCCCTCCACTTTCGTTGCGTTCCCAAAGATCACTGATGCTTCCACCGGTGTTGGTCAATGGGGCACCACCTGCACAACCCGCAATGAATCGGCACACCAAGATCGTTCCGATATTGGGGGCCAGGGCAAGTGGCAGTTGAAAGATAAAAAGAAGGAACCACGACACGACGTAGACAGGCTGGCGCCCAAAGTATTCCGACAGTGGAGCAAGAAGAACCGGGCCAATGGCATATCCTAGCACATACAGCGACAGACACAGGGTGGTCACTTCTGCCGAGACTCCAAATTCTTCTTGAATTCCCGTGGCGCCCGATGAGATACCTCCTGCGCACCAGGTTCTATGGTTTTGATGACGTCAGTAAATGGCCCACGGTACTCGCTGAGGGGATCAAAATGGCGCCGAGAACATACGTGAACACGTTGAGCATGCTGACCAGGCAGGTAATGTACCACTTCCTCCATTTCGGCCAGTGACGAGGGTTGTCGCGATCGTCCCAGGCATAAGTCACCAGAATGGGAAGCGCATCATTCGGATTGCTTCGCGCTTTCGCCAGTGCCTGCTCCTCGGAGAGCACCAACGACGAGGACTCACGGAAAGAGTCTGAAATTTTTTCAGCGTCATGCATCTCGCCCACATGAGACTCAACCTCGTGTGACGCCATGGCTTCTGCGAACGACAATGAGCGCTGGAAAGGCCAGCGACGCCTGGGGCGAGAAAAGTTGTGTGTCGCTCCTTTCTTTTTCGAACGCGAGGGCGGGTCAGCAAGGATATAAATTCAAGGCAGGAATTTAACCGATCGGAGACCCCTTGAGACGTGCTTCTCCATAATTCTGTTCCCCGAGGTTCACCGGGTCGCCACCAGCCCCTAAGCTTTCGGCGGGGTCGGCGTGCCGATACCAAGCAACTCGGCGTAAATGCTTGGTTTCTCGCGGCTCCACTCGCTCATCGCATCCCCTCTCGGTGGTGAGATTACTAATTTCCGCTGCACACATTTTTGCCGGCCGATTTTTGTGTGTCATGAAATGAAGAGACATATTTCTATAGGACATCGGCTACTTATCGCGATGCGAGCTCGGTCTCGGGCGAGTCGCGCCGCCGTTGAAACATGCAGTGCGCTCAAGCTTCCGCGGCGCGCGGGAAGCTCAGCAAGGTCGCTGGGCACGTCCGAGCTTTCCAAGGTTGGGTGTGTTCGTATGCAGTAACGAGCTACATATTGCGCTGCAAGTCCTAGTCAAGACTGAAAACCAACATCATGATTAAAAAATACTTCTGGCCGTCAGCGCTGTATGAAGATTCGGGTCGAGGCAGCCTCAACTACCTAGGTACATATATCAGCCCGGGCTGGCCCTCTCATTGAATTCAACAAAATGAAATTCCCAGCCCTGTTCTGCATGCGGTTCAACTTTCTCCAATTTTTGCTCCCACGTTGTGCCGTGGGGGTGGGTAGGGGCATGGGGTTTCTCGGTTATTAGGCACTATTCATTGCCGTTCTGCTTTCGATCGAATTTTCTTCGAGATACGACGCGTTAACCTTGGAACTGAATCATGTAATGCCTAAGTATCGTAAACTTTGCTATAGAAATATTAGGCATTTCATTTGCTTGGAAAGGCTCAGTCAGATGAAGACAACGCTCCTCAGCCCGTGATACTTGTTTACTCCTGGCCCTTGTTGATCACTTGACTCATGCTTATCGAGCTTCCGCTTTCTTACCTTCGATAAAGGCCCATGAGATATCATGTATACAATTCGATACATTGAATTTTTTTGCATATACAATGCTAATTCTGGTGGTATATAGCGTACCTTATCACCAAGGGCGATGGGCGATGTGCACAAGTGCGGAATGCCCGGATAAAGAGTTAGCCGCTTAGCGCTCAATGCGAAAGTCATTTTCAAACACTGACTCTAATTCTACGGAATTAGCGCAAGGTCTATTTCACATCTTCAAAGCCGTCCAATTTCTATTCTCTTTCCTTTTCCAGCGAAATCCAAAAGTTGACCCGCATATCATGTTCATATTTCTGGGGTCGGTTTAAATTGATCCCCCTTTCGTCCTTGCGATCGAAACGTTTTGACCAGGCTCGCGATCATCATAAAACTTGTGATGACGAGAAGAAAACCATCCTTGGAAAAGATATAACAAGGGCAATAGATGATATGGTTTCTCAATTCTATGTGAAATCGAAAGATCGTAATGGGCTAGGTTTGTAATTGCGCCCCCGGGATGTGATAGTAAACATTTCAATCAGCAGGTGTCAAGCATATCTCCCAGCGCGGCCTTCTCATTGGACGTGATAGTCAGGTTATAGACCGACTTCACTTTGACCCACATCTCCGCATAAGTACAATAAAAGGATTCTGTAACTGGTCAGCTACGGACGCACCTGGTTCCGGGGCAGAGGTCTTACCAAGCGGAGGCTTCCACTCTTCAGGGCCCTTGTCGCCCTTGGCGGAGTTCACATTATCGGTAACAGCCAGGAGCTGCGGGTGAGTGAGATCATTGGCAAAGCTTTCTCGATCATCGGTTGTCCATTCGGATGCACCGGACTATTGAGGACGTGAAATTAGCACGATATACAAGACACTATTGTTAGGGGTCCGAGGCACCGGGTGCATACTTTCCAGGCATTGGAGAGGGGAACAACATGGTCGATGTCCAGGTCACTCGCATCGGTCCAGGTCGCACCATCATAAGGGGATTTCCAGTTTCCACTGCTGGCTGCACAGCTGTCGTCTTGTACTACGTTTGTGCCATCCCTTTTCAATACAACGTCGCGCGTATCACATCCGCTGGTTGGGTACCGTAGTTAGATTTTCTCCGTGTCGATGTAGAGCCATTTGTAGCGACTTACCTTCCCTGCGAGATCCAATGGGGGAATTTGTCCCGACTGTAGCCATCTTGCGACCCTTGCTCTTCCACAACCAGGCTTTCCAGCTCGCTCTGGGCTGTTGATGCCGAAGGAATACCAGGCGCCGTTGGTTGGGGAGCCGGAGCACTGGCGACCAATGACAGTTGACTGGCAACCAGGCTCAAAAAGGCCGTTTTCAGCAGATCTTTCAGCATTATGTGTATGTAAGCCCCCGACACTGCGGAACAACAATCGGTCGGGCTAGAAATGTGAGGAATCAAAGAATATGCGGAAAATGCAGGGCGCAGAAACCACCACGAGGAATGTGCAAGTTCCCCAAGCCGCTGTTCCAACCCCAAAACCCATCGGGGGCTGTTGAGGCTTTTGAACCTTTCCATACAGTATTCAATCATGTCCTGGTCAGCTACCTCCCCTCGGGTGTTTCGTATTTGGGGTTTGGGGCTGCGCTGCAACATCGGGCCTTGGCCGCCCGCTTGGCGCGGCACGAGTGGACATAACTAGACCGGTGATAGGATTGCCCCGATCGGCATGCGTGCGGATACGCCAGGGATTGGCTTCGTTGGCAGTGATCGGTGGTCCCTGAATATGCGCCGCTATCACCTGCGCATCTCCTGTGTTGTGTATGGATCACGGGGGAGAAGGGGTTGCGGTATGAACTAGTACTAGCCCGACGGCGACCCGAAATCCCCACGCATGCAGTGCAGACTCCGTCAATTATTCCATGCATATCTAAAATATCTGAGATACGTTCTTGTCTATGGTTTCCACTATGAGAAAGCAAATATATACATGCACAGTGACCAAGTCCTTAGAGGACTCCGCGGGCAAATTGCCACGCAACAGAAATGGGCACATTCAGCTTCTTGGCCGCGTTATACACCCACTCTGGCTCCCGGAGGAATTGACGAGCCATCAACACCGCGTCCGCTTTAGGCTCCTGGCCCGCAAGGAGGGCCTCGGTGGCTTGGGCCTCATCCGCACCCTGCACGATATTCCGGGCGACATCGGCCTCCGTGATTAGACCGACGGCCCCGACCAGGGTTGTCTGGCCAGCGCCGCGAATGGCCTTGCGCAGCTCCCCCGCCAGGTCAATCTGATAGTTGGTGTGCGGTTGCAGCTTCTGGTCCTTGTGGTTGCCCCCCGAGCTCACGTCCAGGAGGTCGACTTGAAGTTCAGGCAGCAGCTTAGCCAGTTGGATCGAGGAAGGCATGTCCCAGCTCCCGGTCTGCGCGGCGACCGGTTGCTCCTCTAACCATTCGGTGGCACTGATTCGAAGAAACAAGGGCGTGCCGGTGGGAATGGCGGCGCGAATGGCAGCCACAACCTCCCGCAAGATGCGAGTCCGATTCTCGAAGCTACCGCCGTACCTGTCCGTTCGGCGATTGGTGACGGGGCTCAGGAATTCATGCAAAAGATATCCGTGGGCCGCATGAATCTCAATAATATCCACGCCAGCTTGGATGGCCAGTTTGGCACTTCTGCCGAATGCTCGCACGACTTCCTCCACTTCGGCAGTACTGAGCTCACGTGGAGGCCAGTACTTGATATCGCCAGGCGCCCAAATATTCTCCTCACCCCCGGAGGGTCCGACAACGTTCGATGGCCATCCCCCAACACTTTCGTCGGCTTTTATGCTACTCCGTTTGCCCTGGGATGACAGCCACGGCGCCACAGTGCTCGCCTTTCGACCAGCATGAGCAAGCTGAATACCGACTTTCGCCCCTTGGCTATGTGCGAAATCAACCACGCGGCGCAGTCCTTTGATTTGCTCCGAATCGGTTCCCTCTTGCCATATGCCCGAGTCATTTGGGGAAATGCGTCCATTCGGCTGCACGGCCGACGCTTCAATGATGACCAAGCCGGCCCCCTTAGCTGCAAAATGACCAAGATGTGCGATGTGGAAGTCCGTCAGCGCACCCACGGCTGGAGAGTCCGGGTCCGACTCCGTCGAATAGGTACACATAGGCGCGACCATGATGCGATTCTTCAGAGTAACATCGCGAATGCGCAGAGGACGGAACAGCGTTGGAGTACTAGGATCCTCTGGGTGGAGAGCGGCGCCGCCATTGTTGGCGGGCGTGAAATACGGCACGCCCTCCGCTTTTACCACGCGTGGTGACTGAAAGATCGATCCCATTTTTTTTTTTTTTTTTTTTTTTTTGCTTTGCTTCGTTTGCTTCGAATTCGGGAATCTGTTGATGGAAACAAAAGTGGTGGAGGGTCATCCTCGGGCTACAGCTGAACTGCATATAACTTAACTGTCCACTGCCGCGGCTGACAAATCCACGCGGTGCCGACAGCCGCCGAAGCGGAGGAGGCAGCGGAGTCAACACGCCGAGGGAGATTCATCCTGTCTGATTCGATGCAGGCGTGGCGGGGGCCATCGACTGCGCATGGCGTGATTGCCAGATCAGCTCCAGCATGTCTTCCAGTCGTCGCATGGTCCCGTTATTGGTGGCGGCCCTGAAAGCCAGTACCTGGTCCATCAACAGCTCTCGGTCGGACGTAGATCGCAGGTGTAGGCCGATCGCCAAGAATGGCCAGCAATAATAGTCAGCATAGTAGTCTGTGGCGGGCTCAAGCCGTCGCACAATGCCCATTCCCTCCTCGATTAAATGGTCGATCTTCGGGTCGACTTCAGCTAGCTCCGACCCGGATATCTGGCGAAGGAGAATTCGGCAGCCGAGGATATACAATCTGGGTCCAGTCCAGGCAGTTTCCAGGTTGGCTTGGTTATTGGCAGTTGTATTTTTGCTGGTTTGTGGGCGCGTGCACCGATCCCACTGCCGTAGATCGTCGTCCAACTTCCGACACTTCTGTGATGTGATGTGTTTGTTGCGCGAGGACTGGTATAGTCGATAGACGGTGTAGATGCATCGAAATAAATAAGGGGGGAACCCCAGAACAGGAGAATCCGGATGAGACAGCAGATGTGGCCGAAAGTGTTGGCAAATGGCCTGCTCTGAGAGCGAGAGGGCCATTTCAATTTCGTCGTGATGGGCATCGCTGTGCTGGAATGGGAGACTGGTCGCCACATGAAAGATGTAGGACTCCCGCACGAGACGATGCATCGCTTGTTCGGCTTGAGAAAGTTGCCCGTAGATGAGAGAGTCCCGAGAGTGGAATTCAATCAATCTTGCGGCCCCAACCAGATGAATTTCAATCCCTGGAGAGCCCTTTGGCTTTGCTCGCTATATAATTCCAGTCAGATAGGACACAAAGGAGGTATGGGATCATACTCAGGGTGTACCTCGTATATGCATAACATCATGATGGTCAGCATAGCAACGACCCATTGGCTTTTCAGGTTACGATCGCTAAGCACAACGCGCAGGCCCGCGACGGCCCCGGTGTAATGGAATCGGGCCAGTTGGCGGAAGCAATCGGTGTCGGTTGGGATCTCAGCACCACAACAGGCCAGCAAAGCATGCATGCAGAATGGGTGATTCATGGCGAGAAGCATTGTCTCCCTGCTTAGACCATTGATCACCGAGCCATGTGTGGCTGGTCGAATCAGCTGGGGAAGAAACGTAGTTTTGAGAAAATCAAATAGCGGTCCGCTGTTGGCTGTGATAGCAGAGGAATAACCAAGGGGCAGATGCTGCAAAGATGGGAAAAGCGGCGATGGTGGACCTAATGATGTCGGACTCGCGCACTCTTGTACGACCTTGGAGGGGAGATCATTCTCTATCGAATGGTGCGCTCTCCTACGAGTATGGGGAAGGGGGTTGTCGAGCGATTGCCAGACGCAGGCCAGCTTCTGTCTGGTACAATTTTTGCATCGAGTGCGAGTTTCATCGCATTTCTTCTTTCGATTGCGGCCTGTCCGTCGTAAACCGTTTAGCATTCTGCGACATATGATATGGCCAGGGAAACTGACACGTCAAACAGCCCGTTTTGGTTCGCAAATGGGCCGGCCGTCGTCGAGCGCGACGGTAGGTCGTGCGTGAGGCCGCTTGGTCCGACTGCGGTGCCGGACCCTCGTGGCCCGCCATGTTTGTCACGGAGGTGAGGCCTGTAAGCGCAAGGCCAAGTGGTTGGAAGCCATGAGAAGGATCCGAGGCGGAAACGCGGAGGGGAACGGCGATTCTCGGGTGTGGCGGCGGCTGTTCCTTCCACAATACAAATTACATAGCACCTGACTCGCACCACGTATGATGCAGTGGGGATGAGTCATGCCATAGAGCATTCATAAGTGCAACTGTGGGAAAGCAATATGTATCAGAAGAAAAATAATTGGTCAAAATCGCTTTGTATATTGGCTTTCCAGACCCACCACGAAATAAAATCACGTGATCAACACCCACCAAGATATCGCGAGATTCCTCAAGGACAACTAAAAGGTACCCTAAGGTATGCGGCGATCACATTGTTGTACAATCATCCCAGACAAGGTAGCTACCTGGGAGCCGAGCAGTTCCCTTGGGACTTCGGTAGCAAGGCTAACATTTGGATTATCACCAAATTGAATGCGACACTCTATTGGGATGCTGCGAAGACTGAACAGCTAAGCGTTTTGACAGGATGTATGCATTCATTTTAATGATACGGCCCAGTCAGATACTACTAGTAGCCATGTCTATTCCGTCTGCTACCGGTCTAGCTGATTCATATGGCTCGGCAAGTTCCAGGGATCGTAATCCAAATGTACAAAAGCCCGATCGACGGTGGGCACACTCTCGAGGATATACTGCAGGCTCTCACCCACATCGTGCGCATCGCGCAGGCTTGTCTTTTCATCCACGACCAGGTCCACTTCGACGTTGAGTTTGTCCCCTGCGTAGTAGGCCTTGAGGTCTTGGATTTTCTGGATGACGCGCGAGAAGCGCATGGTCATGTAGAGCAGGATATTGTGGTCCTCTGGGGAGGCAGCGGCACCGGTCAGTCGACGGATATATTCACTTGCAGTAGAACCCCAGTTCCACATGATATACACCGATAGGACGAGGCCGCCCAGGGGATCCAGGTACCAGAGGTGGGCAAATGAACCGACTGGCGATGGTTAGCTCCAATCCAAAATAATACAACGAGCGAAGAAACCGTGAGGGCACCTACCAAGAGGGAAGATGATGCTGAAGGTATTGAAAATCACATCCGTCATGGCGTCCTGCGCCAGAACCTGTACGCTGGGGCTGGGTATGAGACGGCACCAAATCCAACAGAGTAATTTGACAATGACGGTCGCTGCCATGAGCACCAGGGAGGGCACAGACAGCTGCACGAGGGTCAGATTCTCGCCGATCAAGCGATTGAACGACGTCAGCCCGACTTGAAAGAAGGAGGTGACCATGATGACGGAAAAGACCAAGACGCTGAGCGGTTCCAGCCGTCGTCGACTGATCGGGTACCGATTTCGGTCTTGCCGGCGGATCATGATATTGGTAGTCCATACGATGGCAGTGCTCAGGAAGTCGAGGACGCCGTCGACGAGACCCGCCAGGACGGACATGGAATTCGTCAGCACCATAATGGCCACCTTGGATGCCAGCAGCAGCACATTGGCCACGAAGTTGATGCGAATGGCTAAGTTGATCAGACGTTCCTCTTTCTCAGGAGGCATGCCACTGTGGGATTCCAGATCTGGCATGGCGTGGTGGGAACAAACTTCCTCCTCCGCACTGGGTTCGAGCAAGGGTGCGGTCTCATCGGGGATGCGATAGAGGTTATGTGGCGTGCGCTTGATGCGGGCCGCCTTGGCCTGGGCAGCGGTTACCTCGGGAGGATTTTCGGCGTGTTGCTGGTATGCATGGTCTTCCAATGCATGTGGATGGTGGTGGTGGTGGTGATGATGATGATGGTGGTGGTGGGACTCGTCGTAGTCGTCGATGAGATTGTGCGGAAGAGACGAGTCCAGCAGACGGTCGATATAGAGATACTGTGAGATAACGGCGTTGTTCCGCTCGTAGTATTTCCGGCTTCTCCAGTCAGCTTGGACGGGGATGACCCGCGCTGGGGATTCAATGGGCCTACATTGGTTTCGAAAGGTCTTTCAGGGTTTCCGGGGGTCGGTAATAACGTTGCCTGAAAGCCTGCGGGTCAGCCTGGACGGGGGTCGCAGCCTCCACGCCGTCGGAAGCGCCATGGGGATGAGGGCGCGCGCACCATTCATAGCGGGGATTGCTGTGCCCAATCAATTGCGAACCACGGCGCAGGAACGTGGGTGGCTCCTCATGCAGCTCGTGCAGCGCCGTGCTGGAGCCGCGACTTGGCAAGAAGTTCAAGAAGCGCTGCCCGCGGGTCGAGAGGATCTCGCGTTCGGGGTCGAGGCTGGGTTGCCGCGGTCGCAGGCCCGGCGACTCGGGCGAGGAGGGCGAGGAGGGGGAAAGCGGTATGAACTGCGACATGATCGCCGCGCCTTGCTTTTTTCTCTCCCGGAGGTTTGGGAGATGCCGATGCCGAAGAGGCGTCACTTTGGGCGATGTTGGGGTGCGCGGCGTGAATGCCTGAACAGTCAGGCATTCCGGAGGACCGCCGTGAAACCTGCAGCCCGCAACCAATTGGCGAGGTTCCCACATCCCTCGATTCCAATCCCTGGAATTTGGAATTGGGCGTGGAATACAGTCCTAAAAGTATCCTAGCAGTACTACCAGCCGTGTGGTGGTGCTGAATGTACCAAGTGCACTATAGTACACTATTGAAGTGCTGTCAACAATGCCAAGGCCGGCCCAACCATCTGGTACTATATACGTATATTGTATGGTCTGTCTGCGACTAGACAGCGCCTGACTATATGGTAGTGTACTAGTACTACAACTAGGGTATCCTCCTTAGGATAGTGGATTTGCACAAATGTTCACAATGGTCAATCCATCATGGCGACAATACCATAAAATCCCCAGTCATACAGTAGAGCAGATAAAAATCGCCTATCGCTTATCGCCTATCTGTACTCCCTTCTTGAGTAGGTACTGTAGTGTTGTATGTCCATAATCATGGACCCACTCGCGAGGCTATCAATTGAACCGAGCTGAGCCCGCTACGGCCTGACAGAATCTGGCCCGAGTCTGCTCGACTCGACTCCAACAATGTGCAGCACATGAGGATCCCCAAGAGATGCCACGGCTTTCGCCCCGAGATCGCCTGCACTGCGGCCGATCGACACCGGCCCCAACGATTTCCACTCAGCTACCCGCCACAGATCGAACAGGCCTTCTACCACGGCGACCACTTCGACCTCGTCCCGGTCCCCAGTAGCGTCGATTCCGCTGCGCCGTGCTTACCTGCTGGCGTGTCCTATTGCGCCCGATCACCTCACCGTCAGTGACTCCCGCGGAGGAAGGGGGTAGGGTGCGCGCTGTCGCGGCCGGGCCGTGAACCTGCACGTCCAGGGCCAGATGCATCGCGAGTGCGATGCAGCCCTGAGGAAGAAGGCGAGCCTACGGTAATTGCCGGGTACACACCAAGGCTGAAGTGCAGGCGTTGAACGGCTGGCTCTAGCGCAACGGAGTTGTGACCAACACACAACGCAATTGGCAGCGCTGACGGGGTATTACAAAGGACGAAAGGATGATCAACGACGAAATCAATCGCTACATGGACTGTGCCGCTCTGTCTCCTCCGCATAGTTTCATGATGGCGGTTTACTAGTAGGAAGCTGTCAGAAGCAACCAAGCAAAGCGTGTCACAGCCTGTGTGTAATATCCCATTGGCCCTTCAACGGCCACTTCCGCCTGGCCACCCCGTCACTCCTACATACTCTCCTGTCAATAGGTGACCGATAGGGCCTTCCGGCTCCCGGTGGTGTTGTCCCATACGCCCAGCCCACGACGATCCTCGTAGGAACAGGTCGAAATAGGGCTCAGGCACGAAGCCCCCCGAGCAGTTCCTGAGGAGGCGCTCACATGGACGGGGTTGACGACCGGATTCCCCCACGCGATGATGGGTGCCCAGACGGCCTGCAGGGAGCGTGGGGAGGGCCGCATGCAGACAAGCAACAGCAACAAGATTTATGGCCCGGAAGCCGTCGATCCGCCAATTTTCAGGCGGGACGCAAGGGTGTTCAACCGGTTTTGAGGGCGATTTGCCCTGCGGTTCTGACATCACTACCCGACGAAACAAGACGCGAGTCGCTGGGCTGGTGCGACGTGAAGGTAGCCGCCCGGCTTGCTCAAAGCGGCAACCCCGATAACCGCCCAGCTTCCCCGGATTGAGCAGCCTCAGGCGCGGGGGCCAATCATGGGGCCGCGGAGGCCTCGGGATGATGTTTAAAGTGGGTCCCTTTTTGCTTGCCACCCGAAAACAACAAACCCCAATGGATTCCCCCCAGCAGCACCACAGCAGCACGAGAAAAAAAAAAAAAGGAGGCAGGAGATGGAATCTAAAAGCGGTGGAATGCAAGGCAGCACACAGGCAAGAGCGCAACGGATAAAAAAAGAAACCACGAGATCGAGGCTCTATCGGCCGAGGTTTGGGACCAACTATTCGCGAAAACCATAGCTGCGAACGAGCATCCTTTCATCGCGGCTGCATTACGTAGGAGTCAATGGTGGAATTGTCCATGCGACTCTGGGGGCTGCAACTCCACAAGGCGAGGCCGGGTATATATCGTTCGGCGCCAGTTCTTTGACGTATTTCTCTCTCTCATATCTAACCCCTGCCCTCTACCTTTTCGTGCCCTGAAAATTGCGGACCCTTCCCCAGACTTCCAGAATCTGGAGAACGAGACGACACCCCCACCCAATCTGCATTACCCCCTTCCGTGGACCTCCCCCTTTGAATCCGCTTCACGCATAGTGGGCGCACGCCGCCACCACTGTGTGGACCATGGCTAGCGACGGGCGCTCTCCAATCCTGGAGAATGAGAAGGACTCCACGGACAAGCCCGACTTCCGGACCCCAAGCTTCAGTCCCACGAGCCGCCCAGCCGATTCACATGCTGAAAATGCAGCCGAACCGGACCACGACAGTACGGCCTCGGCCACCTCGAGCCCCACCGAAAAGGAACGGCCCGATGGCAAACGCGAATTGACCGAGGATGATTGCTGGGACTGTCTGGGCTTCAGTTTCCCTTGGTACAAGCGCTGGACGATTCTCACGGTCATTTTTACTGTCCAAATGTCCATGAACTTCAACAGCAGTGTGTACCCCAATGCGGTCACTCCGCTGTCCGAACATTTTGGGATCAGCGAGCAAGCGGCCCGGGTCGGCCAGATGATCTTCTTGGTCACCTATGCGTTTGGCTGTGAGCTCTGGGCGCCCTGGAGTGAAGAATTCGGTCGCTGGCCCATCATGCAGCTCAGTCTGTTCTTCGTCAATATCTGGCAAATCCCCTGTGCCCTCGCCCCGAACTTTGGCACGATCGTGGTCTGCCGTGCGCTCGGCGGTTTGAGCTCCGCCGGCGGCTCTGTGACACTCGGCATGACCGCCGACATGTGGGAGCCGGATGACCAAGGGTTCGCGGTTGCATATGTTGTGCTCTCGTCGGTCGGTGGCACGACCATCGGACCCGTCTTCGGCGGCATGATCCAGCAGTGGCTGGACTGGCGCTGGAATTTCTGGATCCAGCTGATTTTCGGAGGTGTCACTCAGCTGATGCACTTCTTCCTGGTGACTGAGACTCGTGCGACGATTTTAATTGACAAGGAGGCCAAACGACGCCGGAAATCCGGTGAAGACCCGAATGTATACGGACCGAATGAGCTCAAGGAGCCCCGTCTGAGCGCCAAGGAAGTCCTCCATATCTGGCGTCGACCCTTTGAGATGTTTCTGCGTGAGCCTATTGTGCTCTGTCTCTCGTTGCTATCTGGTTTCTCGGATGCCTTGATCTTCACTTGCATCGAGTCCTTCAACCTGGTGTTCAAGTTGTGGGATTTTGATGCTCTCCGGATTGGTCTGTGCTTCATTGCAATTGTGGTTGGTTATTTGGTTGCGTATGGGATTTTCCTGCCGGATATCCGCCGACAGCGGACGGTCCGCCATAAGGAAGGAAATGCAGCGCGCGTTCCAGAACGTCGCTTGTTGCTTCTGCTTTTCATTGCTCCGCTCGAGACCATTGGACTCTTTGGGTTTGCCTGGACGTCGTTCGGGCCTGAGTGGAACCATTGGATTGTGCCCCTGGTTTTTGTATTCCTGATTGCAATTGCCAACTATGGCATCTATATGGCCACGATCGACTATATGGTGGCCTCGTACGGGCCATACTCCGCCTCGGCCACTGGAGGCAATGGCTTCGCACGAGACTTCCTTGCTGGGATATCTGCTATGTATGCGGCCCCGATGTACAGCAATATCGGCGGCAAGTTCCACTTGCAGTGGGCCAGTACGATTTTGGGTGTGCTAGCCATTTTCGTGACCATTCCGATCTACATCTTCTACTGGAAGGGCCCCCAGATTCGCGCGGCCAGCAAGTTCGCCCAGACCCTGGAGGCCGATCGTCTTCGCGGGGTGGAGCGCCGTGCTAGTCGTGTGAGTGCCAGCCAGCTCCAGGCCTAGCCTTCTCTCGAGTCGGCTCTGTCCGAGTGTTAATCTGAGAATTGGATTCTTCTGTGTTTTCTATAATATTCCCCCCTTCCCCCGGCTCCTTGACTGTCACTCTATTATATGGCGTTTGGCACCCTTGTACGTATTTCTTAGTGATTAGCCTCTATACCTTACTTGCCGAGCCCTGCTCCTTGCACTAGGCTACGGTGTGCACAAAGTCTATGAGTTCATGATCGCATTGAAGCCCGCCACCAGGTCAAACTGTCGACGCAGTTCTCGTATTCAATCGCTCGATCAATACTTCATTGGCGCGGACCCGAGACCAGGTGCACGGTGAGCTGCCATGGGTCGCCGGTAGAGTTAAGCTCAAGCCACCGGCCGCTAGCCCCGCTATCCAAATTGTCACCATGTGGTGCAACCGCGCACAGCTTGACGGTTGTCGATGCGTCCAACCACCCTGACTCCCAGTGCCATGTTTCATAGTATGTTAATATGCTGCAGTATCACTGCCCAAGCCATCTGGGGACCACTACCTGCCTACATAGGGTTGGTATATCTCCGTTCCCGTTCCCGCAGGTTCCCCACGCGCCGGGATGGATTCCGCAGTTGCATTCCTGCGCGAGACTGCTCGTTCCCCGCGGCGGTCGCAATTCGGCAGGGATGGCGGGAAGAGCGCTGGATTCCGAGACGCCCGCACAGCCTGCACAGCCCGCCTGCCCAACTGGGCCTTTAGTAGTACCACGACTAGTACCCCAGGGTATATCGAGGACTCGTGCAAAAGGCGGAGGGCGGAACAGGGATTCCGCGCCTCCACTTGGGGCGCGGACGGTCGCGAGACGTGCCGCAATGTGGAGCTGCGCCGGCCAGCCAAATCGTCGCAGATGCTAATCGCGGGGCGAGCACAACCGCCGATAGCCTGCGTGCATACCCACGTCCCTGGGGTACCCTAGGGTCAAGGGCGGCCTAGAGCCCCTAGGGTGATGCACCGCGACGCAGTCGGAGTGGCTAAGCCGTTCGGGCTCCGAGGCCGCAATAAATACCTGCCCCTCCCCCGGCGGTCTGCAAGGCCCCAAGGACTGTCGCCCGCCATGACTGTGCAAACTCTCGCCATCGCCGTTGTCACGGCCATATACTTCATCATCAAGTATCTGAACCGCACCGATGTCCCCAAAATCAAGGGCCTGCCGGAGATCCCCGGAGTGCCCCTCTTTGGCAACCTGCTGCAGCTGGGAGACCAGCACGCAACCGTCACTGGCAAGTGGGCAAAGAAATTTGGCCCAGTCTTCCAGGTGCGCATGGGCAATAAGGTAATGATGGCCAAAACAGGCAGTCCCAATGGGACGCCATGAATGCACTGGACTTTGGACAGCAGGCTGACGCAAGGATAGCGCATTGTGTTCGCCAACAGCTTCGATTCCGTCCGCCAGCTCTGGATCAAAGACCAGTCGGCGCTCATCTCGCGCCCAACCTTCCACACTTTCCACAGCGTAGTGTCCAGCTCCCAGGGTTTCACCATTGGCACCTCCCCCTGGGATGAATCGTGCAAGCGCCGCCGCAAGGCAGCCGCCACCGCGCTGAACCGACCCGCCGTGCAGTCATATATGCCCATCATTGACCTCGAGGCGAACTCCAGCATCAAGGAGCTCTACCGGGACAGCAAGAATGGAACGGTCGATGTCAATCCTACCGCCTATTTCCAACGCTTTGCCCTCAACACCAGCCTGACGCTGAACTATGGGTTCCGCATTGAAGGCAACGTGGATGACAAGCTTCTGAAGGAGATCGTCGATGTCGAGCGAGGCGTGTCCAACTTCCGCAGTACCTCCAACAACTGGCAGGACTACATCCCACTTTTGCGCATCTTCCCCAAGATGAACAACGAGGCGGAAGAGTTCCGTGCCCGACGTGATACCTACCTGACCTTCCTGCTGAACATGCTGAAGGATCGCATCGAGAAGGGCACGGACAAGCCGTGCATCACGGGTAACATTCTCAAGGACCCGGAAGCAAAGCTGAATGACGGTGAGTACCGAGAAATACACCGTGGTTCGATGTACAGGGCACTAACGCAGAATGTCAGCCGAGGTGAAATCGATCTGTCTGACCATGGTCTCCGCTGGATTGGATACCGTTCCGGGCAACCTCATCATGGGTATTGCGTATCTGGCCTCCGAGGATGGCCAACGCATTCAAAAGAAGGCTTATGAGGAAATTATGAAGGTCTATCCTGACGGCGATGCTTGGGAGAAATGCCTGGTAGAGGAAAAAGTGCCTTATGTCACCGCTCTAGTGAAGGAGACTCTGCGATTCTGGACCGTCATTCCCATCTGCTTGCCTCGCGAGAGCACCAAAGATATCGTCTGGAATGGAACGACTATCCCTGCTGGTACGACCTTCTTCATGGTGAGTTTATCCTAGTCATTTTCATCTCCCTCGCCATTTAAATAGCGCGCCAATGCTGATTCCATCTCAGAATGCGTGGGCGGCCGACTACGATGAGGATCACTTCGAGCAGGCCGACAAGTTTATTCCTGAGCGCTATCTCAATCTGGGCGAAGCCTCTGGAACTCCCCACTACGGTTATGGCGCGGGATCCCGCATGTGTGCTGGCTCGCACCTGGCCAACCGCGAGCTGTTTACGGCGTTCGTGCGCCTGATCACGGCCTTCCAGATGCACCCGGCCAAGCAGGCCAGCGATCGCCCAGTGCTCGATGCCATCAACTGTAATGCCATCCCCACAGCGCTCACCACCGAGCCCAAGCCGTTCAAGGTCGGCTTCACGGCGCGCGACCCGAAGAAGCTGGAGCAGTGGATTGCCGAGAGTGACGAGCGGACCAAGGATCTGTGATCCGGTCCAAGATGACGATACTTTGTCTCGTGACCGAGCTTCCTGATTCTAAATTCGAGAAGAAGGGAGGCTCTTGTATATAGTGCACCAAATATTTCCGGTTTTTCGTATGTGGTAGAAGATTCAGAGCGGTATAAAAGGAGAACCGCGTCCCTAGCAAGCATGAATTAGTGACTTGGATTTTTTGATACATGACCTGTACATGGGCTAAGCAATGAGATCATGCACGATTGAAAACAAGATTAAAATGATCTTCGATCCCGGTATATTTCACATCGTATACATTACATTCCTCAGGGCAAGATGTCTCGTAATGACCGAACCGGCGCAGCCCATAAGTAAATGCGCGCGGGTCCGGGGAAACGCCACTGGGCGGAATTCCCCGCACTCGCCTTCCCTCCTCCAACCTCCTCGACTCTCCTGCACGAAAGTGCCACAAGTAAATCCCCTGGCGATTGCGGTCGCACAGCAGCATGGATCTCCTGCAGACACACGCCGATCCGGATTGGGACAAGGCGACCGGGGTAGACGACCCCCAGGTCGAGCGCCCGCGGAAGAAACGGCGCAAGTACATCGCGCGAGCCTGGTACGTTCCTCTCACACAACCCAAGTCAGGGTCTGGCGGTATATTGACTATTATACAGCAATGAATGCAAGCGCCGGAAGATCAAATGCAACGGGGAAGGCCCCTGCCAGCGCTGTGGTCGGCAGCGCCTCGAATGCGTGTACGTTGAGAATGCCCGGCCGGACAGCACCGGTGAGCATGAGTATGCCACGTCCCGAAAATCCAAACGGTGACAACCTGAATGAACACTGACTATTGCAGAAACTTCGAGCGGCTGTTTGAGCAAATGAAGTCAATGCAAGATCAAATCTCGACCTTGTCCGCCGCGGTGCGCTCTATCGCGTACAGCGAAAACTCGCCTGTGGGTGGGGCGCGCTCGAGCATCGTTGGGCCAGCAACGGGCTCCTATGGGCTTTTGCCGACGCAACGACCATTTGGGAGGGTTTCGGTGGCTCGTGAAGCCCCTTTTCAAGGCCCGACAACTTCTGCTTTCAGTTTTGATCTTGCCAAGTCCAGCCTGCAGAGCCGGGGCATCGTCGAGCATAATGAAGAGGCCAACGAGGAAGGCGATTTCACGCAAGAGCCATCACCTCTTGCCTCTCCGGTCGCCCCGAACCATGACATGGAACTACACCAGGCGATCTACCCGTTATGGGCTCTACCAAAAGCCGAAGCATTACGACTGTGCAAAGTCTACGAGGAAGAAATGGGAATTATGTACCCAGTGTTGAAGCTTTCAGAGCTCCTCGACCAAGTGCATACACTCTACGGCCTAATGGACCGAACATTGCACACGGATACGGGAGCTGATGGACGAAACGCGCTTGACCGCGAAGATGTGTATATCCTTCGTTTGGTTTTTGCGTGCGCCTTGACCGCAGAAGCCAGCGGTCGCAGTGAGCAGGCGATCTCGCTCTTCGACAGCGTGCGAGAAGTGCAAGACAATTGCGTCTGGGGACCACCTGATATTAAGAGCATCATATTCCTCACGCTTGTGGTAAGTAACACCTTGATGAACAAGCGAGCTCTCGTGATTCACAGCAGCGATAGTCAATATTCTATTTTCAGATGGACGAGGAGACGCTTGCATGGCGTACCATCGGGATCGTGGAACGCATGTGCCTGGAAAAGGGTCTGCACCGACGAGAGACTTTGAATCAACCAGCTATTCTGGCTGCCGGAAAAGACCGTATACTGCGTCTGTTCTGGTCCATTTACATCCTTGATATGCGCTGGAGTTTTGGGACCGGGATGCCGTTTGCCTTGGAGGACACAGACATCGACCCCTGGCTTCCCGAACCAGAGGAGAAGACACCATACCTACGAGTGATGATCCGCTACAGCCGCATTGCGGCCAAGGTCTGGAAATTCATCTCGGCATTTAACAACACCAATGAAATCAAAAAGGACGAGATGAATTATCTGGACTGGCAAGTCCTCCGCTGGGAAAATACTATTCCCGTCTCATTGCGTTTAGTTCACCCCAGTACGCCCGAGTCCAATGCCGCCATTGATGGCCCTCGAAGCCTGCGACGGTTGCGGGCTTTGCTTTATCTGCGCGCGAATCAGCTGCGCATGCTCATCCATCGACCGGTTCTACACACGGCGGGTCATATTGCGCGATATCCCGGCGAGGCGGAGACGGTTGTAAACATTGCCAAGGACACCATCCAATTTATTACTCGACTGAATGAGACTTCCGATATTTATCAACTCCAACAGGTCGCCTTCAACTGGTTCTTGGTTTCTGCACTGGCTGTGCTATTCCTCGCCGTTGCGCAAGCCCCCGCCCAGTTTAGCAGCTCTTGCAAAGAAGAGTTCTACTGGGCGTTGGAGCTAGTTAAGGGTTTCTCGTCCAAGTCTTATATCTCACGACGTCTCTGGAGATCGATTCGAAGTCTGCGTAAGCTTGGCCCTGAGCTGGGGCTGGGCGTGCAGAAGGGACGGCAATGCAGTCGTGCCGGTGCCGAGGAAGACGAGAATGGAGAATCGCTGTATCCACAAGGAGCCTCCCCCTAGCTGCAGATTCGAGTACTCTTAACCAAACACCTTTAGATGGCGCACAGATGACACAGGAGCTGATGGAATGGTTCGAAGCCGTCGGTAATCTGGAAGATCAGATTATGGGCGTTGGGACTGGTCCAGTTCCGGAGGATGGCCCGTGGCAGCAAATGCCGAATGGCGGGTTCATGTTTGACTACGGAGCAGAGTTATCGAGTGTCATGAAGGATTGCTTCTAGTCAATGAATCCTCGAGTGGTGTTATATTGCCGTTGCTGCGAGTCTCGCGACTCGCGCAGCCCACCAACCCAGAAATTCATCTTGATACTCTATAAGATAGAATTTCCCACTTTCCAAAATCGCGATGTAATTTTTGATCAGTATAACACTTAATAGTAGTGAATTAGGGCATGGGAAAGGTAGTAAACCCTACGCTAAGCCCTGTGATATTATAGTTGACGGGTGCGGGACCCACCATGACTCAAAGATTATATCTTTTATTCTGCTCGCTTCCATGAGTCATAGAATGGCCGAGCTTTCATCAATTCCCAGCATGTTAGCTCAGGGGAAGAGCGCCGGGCTCATAACCCGGAGGACCCTGGATCGAAACCAGGACATGCTATCTCACATTCTTTTTAATTTTTATACATCGTCCACCCCTTATGAAAACTTTAGATTTTATCGATTGTCATTGTTTCATTATTTTAATTTTCAACATTTTCATTCCTTTTCCATCATTTACTTCCCAAGTCATCTCTGCTATGGCTCTTTTCGAGCTGCGGGTACCCTTGATTAGCCGCGTTTTTGGATCCCTCTTTTGTCCCTTTTCTGAATCCCTATCCGATTATCTACCCTTTCGTCTACCCAGTCATCTACTGAGTCATCTGTGAGTTTATATATATCGAGAACTTAATCTCTCTTATAGCTAAGGATGACCTCTTCAAAAGTGTTCTATTGAAGCCCGTCAGATGTGATGTCGTTGAAGATGAGACGATAGTCGCCGCTTATACTTATGCGCCGACCAGGGTTTTTCGCCAGCATTCTCAGTCCCGAATTGGGCGAACCTGGCCAACCACTGCAGGCATTTCGCATGCTGGCTGGCTGTGTTACGGTCAAAATACCGGCAGAGGAATTTGATAAAAATATTGATGTTTAGAAGAATAAAGGGTACGTAAATTAGTATGTTCGTTATAAGGATACTTGCGATTTGGGCAACCCTCACACCGATATACGAGCTCATCTCTATGAATAATATCTTCGGTGTGACCACCGAGATAAAATACATTAGTAATAAGAGTAGGTAATCGAAGGATAAGGGAAGGGTCTGAGAGGACTCCATCATAGGCGAGAAGTCCGTGGTCAGAGATTGTCGATGGCCCAGACCCGACCAAGGTATAGGCAGACGTCCGGGCTGACCGTTTCTGTTTTCTGGTGTCTTCGTCTCATAGCGCTTTAGTCACCATCCAGGATGGTCAAACCGTCCCACCCATTCAGAACCATTGTAAGGTGATTCTGCAACTGCTCTTGTTCGTTCAGCAGGTCATTAAATACCTGGGCGGTTAGCGTAGTTCGATCCATTGACAAATGTAATGTCGGACATGGCCATCGATTGGCCCATATACTAACTCGTAGCGAGCCTTCGTCCACTCCAGACTCCGTCGCTACATCAGATCCTTCACTGCCCGTGGTCCATCTGACGACCGGGCGACAAAATGGAAAACCGTTGGACTGGTCGGCGGGGTTTGTTGGCCGAAGGGGGCGGAGGCGACCATGGAAGGTAACGAGGGGCGAGGAAGAGATCATTGTGAGGGATATTCTTGGTCGAAGGCTATGTAGAATTAGTTAAACTTGTAGACAGGTGCGATAGACATTGGAGCGATGACCTTGAAGCCGTTAACCGGTCAACACGAATTGGACACTATGATGTAGTAGTCGTGCTTACACGACGCAAGCACCGAAAGAAGCGATGGCAATGGAGACAAGAATGTCTGTACTCATGCAAGTCCGAATTTCATAAAAGACCAGTCGATAAGAGGATTTGTTCGTTTCCTAGGTAGCTGCCCACGTAGTGCAGAGCATTAGCACTACTGGTCGAACCAGGGTGCTGCTTGTGATCGGTCGACTGGCAAGGGGAAACCAGAGCGACCTGGCAAAAGGGTGAGAGGAGAAAACTGAGCAGGGTTGACCACTCGGGTGTTTGGAATGATTCGATATCGAGAGAGAGAGAGGAGTATTGGTAATATCGGCGGCGTAGACAAAGAGCGACCGGTTTGATGTCGTTCGAAAAAAATATCCGAGGATGACCTCATGTGTGGTCTGTCCGTCCCATCCATTCAAAATCACCCTGAGGTAATTGTTGAAAGTGCCCGAAGTGTTGCATAGCTCTCTAAAGGCCTGCGCTGTCTCGCCAGTGGGTTGTAACTAGATTTATTCATCAAGGTGTAGAATCTGACGTCGGTGTGAATCGACTCATGAGCTTCAATAAACCGGGCCTTTTACCATTCTAGGGCTCAGCGGAGGAGGAGGCTTTTCGCAGTACGTAGACCATCAGATGATCGGGCGATAAACAGAACGATATCGGTTTTCGGGATTATTGGGTGCGAAGTTGGAAAGGTTTAGTGTGGGGCGGGTGGGGGACCGTGGCATCACAGAAGGTGGAGAGGCGGGCATAGAACGAGCGAAGGGCACCTGTAACGGGGCCAGGCGACGACGAGCACCT
This sequence comes from Penicillium argentinense, assembly GCF_028826775.1. Lineage (NCBI taxonomy): Eukaryota > Fungi > Ascomycota > Eurotiomycetes > Eurotiales > Aspergillaceae > Penicillium > Penicillium argentinense. The sequence goes on from NW_026622668.1 coordinate 86,000, forward strand.
GGAATAAAGCGACTGAGATAATCGCTGTAGTGTCGAATAAGATCTGGAATCGAGGGCCGTGAGAGAAGAGAAAAAAAGAGGAGGAAAAAGAACAGGAGAGACCAATTTATAGACAGCCCTTCTCCAATCTCGACTGAAAATGACGAGACTAGGGGAAAAGAAGAAAAGGCAGGTGATCCCGAGCCATGAGAAAACAGAAGAGAAGAAAGGGGAAGGAGAGGAAACAGAAGGGAGGAAAAGGAAAGAAAAGAGGATAGTGCCATAAAGTTTCTTTCCAGGCGGATGAATAAATGGATGACTGGGTGCATGACTAGGTAGACACCTAGATAGGAAATCTGGTAGATAATGGAGAAAAGGATGCAATGGGCTAGACAGAGCGTCTCAGATAATAAAGCCGGGGGAAAACGCTTGGGTAAGTCAAAAAAAGTGGCTGAGAAAGGGAAGCTCCAGCTGAAGAGGGCCTCAGCGCGAGGGGAAAAATGGGGGAATAGAAGAGTACCCGGGAAGGGAAAACAATTTCAAAAAGTAAAATAATTGTCAAAATGACAATCGATAAAATCTAAAGTTTTCATAAGAGGTGGACGATGTATAAAAATTAAAAAGAATGTGAGATAGCATGTCCTGGTTTCGATCCAGGGTCCTCCGGGTTATGAGCCCGGCGCTCTTCCCCTGAGCTAACATGCTGGGAATTGATGAAAGTTCGTCCATTCTATGACTCATGGAGGTAAACACAGGCTCTCTACCCGGGTCTCCCCACGTGATCAATCCGCATCTGGCAGTCACCTAGAACTCTACAGTATACACAATGCACACTATTCTGATGTCCTATGTTTCAATTTTTTCTTTTCTTTTAATTTTTTTTTTTTTAAAAAGAGAAAAAGTTCCCAAGTTAGCTTGGTATATGCTAAAAGAGCAAAATGCCTACCCTTCTGCTCACAGAATCACGAGTCTGGAGTACCCTAAGATGTGTACCTTAAGGTATTACTAGAAGATATCTGAAAACCCTCAGTAGAGGTATAGTAGGGTATATCTCGTGATAAGAACTAACCATCTGCATCAAAGGATTTGATACTAGCCTGTAGGTTCTTCGGGCATCCCAGAATCTCGCCCGTCCTCACACTTCAATCTCTTCGCGAATTCCACTCTGATGTGAGCAGAAATGATGTCATCATCCTTATCTAGTTACGAGCTTGACTTAGTAGGTACTACCTTAGGGTAGTCTTGAGTAGGTAGTCTTGAGTAGGTGGCATTAGCTGACGAACTTGGAATTCAAGTGCGTTTTGTGACGGCAGAAAAACAATGTCAAACGTAGCATACATCAAGTCATTCATTTAGTAGTACATGTAGACAAACAAAAACGTCTGAATCGGCAATAATGCCTGAATCATAGACAAGTGATCGACAAAATAGGGAATCCGTTCCTCCTAAAATACATGAGACTCAAGACATGTGGCTTCTGATGGGGACTGAAGCCCTAAACATTTCAAAAGCCAACCTACTTAGCGAGGAGGTTGCGACGGCGGATGCAATGGGCCTGGCAATCCACCCTGCGTCGAACCTTGACTGTACACGCGGTGATGAGCAGACGGCGGTGCAGGATCTGCCAGCGAACCTGGCCCCGGGGGCCGTTGCTGAAGTGGTGGCATTGCTCCTGGTGTTGATGGTGGCGGTGGTGCGTAGGCCATGCCGCTGCTGCCTACCGAGGGATGTAAGGCGGATGGAGGAGTGTACGAACGTCCCAGCGTACTAGTCAGCGATGGCATGGAGCGACCGCCTTGCGCTTGTGGGGGCGGAGTGCTGTGCCCATACTGTGGAGGAACTCCAGGCATGCTGACCGGGGTCGAGCGGTGAGACCCACTTACCAGAGTCTGAACATGTTGCTGGTAGCTTTGGCTATGAGGCTGGGCCGATGCTGGCGTGGAAGCTGCACCCGAAACATATGCGGACTGAGAGCCATTCTGGCGAGGTGGTAGACCAAAGAGACCAGGTGACGATTGGGCTGGCGGTGGAGGTTCTTGCCGGGAACCAAAGGCCGCGCTGCTTGCCCGCGGCGGAGGAGAAACAGCCCGATATGCCGAGGGCTGGGATGGCATATCACGAACGCTGGCGGCTGGCTGGCCCGAGGGTGGCTGTGAGAAGACATTCGGGTACGCAGATCTTTGGGAGGCAGCAGGAGGTGGTGTCGGCGCAGGAGAAGGAGCAGGAATGTTGTTCAATGACCCCGGCGGCTGGGATGGTGCAGAACCATAGGGCGAGAAGGGACTTTGAGCTGCCACGGATGGGGCAGGGCGACTGCTTGGCGGCGGCGGCGGCCCCGCCTGTGGTGGTCCAGCTTGAGGGGCCCGGGGATCGAACCGTGCCATCCAGTCATTGTTCGCGGACGTAGCTGACCCGCCAGCCGGGGGAGGTCCATAGCCAGGATACTCTGCATAGCCACGCGAATGCGGCGCATATTGTCCTTGCTGGCCATAACCCGCAGGCTTGACGACTTCCTCCGAGCGAGTTGTGCCTGTGCCTGGGTAGGCAGATCTAGATGTTGAAGTCGAAACAGAAATCGGAGCAGAGGGCGCTTCGCTAGCGAATCGCTTTCGTGGCTGAGGATCCTCGGGCTCGTCATTCAGGATACTCATGATATTGGACCGCTTCGCCGGAACTTGACGAGGAGCCTCGGGAGCCGGTGTAGCACTTGCCCGTGGAATATCTTTAACAGGAGACAAGACAGGCCGAGGAGAGTGGGATATTCCCACTGTGTGATTCGACAGTGGATAATACCCCCTCTGACCAAAGGGATCGCGGTGCGTCGAAGGGACATCGATGTCCGGCCTTGATAACTGCGTTGGCGATGCAGGAGTCTGAGTCAGGCTGGGATGGCGAGAATGTGTGGAGGGAAGAAGGGTCGGAGCCTGCGTAGACATATACGCAGGTTGGGCCAAAGGGTCCATTCGAGCCAAGTCCGCCGGGTGGGGAGGGATATCTTGAGCCCGTGATGAGGAATGCGGGAGCAGGCTCGAGTCTCTTCGTTCCTCTGTGAAGTAACCCAAACGCGGACCTTGAATGCGAGACGGGGGTCCTGCCTGGGCTCGCATAGCACGGGAAGCATCATCACCAAGGGTAGCGGCGACTGGAGGTACCGCCGCCGCAGCGGAGGCTTGAGCGAGCGTCGGATAGCGACCTGGGCCACGTTCGGCTTCTGGAAGAGGATGTCCATGGAGTGAAACTGGCTGCGGGGACATCGCCAGGGGTTTGCCTTTAAGGTTGTAACGTGTCTCGTCCGCCTCGGTCATGAGTTCACCGTGAGGAGCCAAGGGACGAGGAACGATAGCGGATGGTGTCGCCTCATACCGTCGCTTCGGAGCAACACTGGGCACAGGAAGAGGTCCGGTGGCTTCTCCCCGGGCTTTCTTGTCCTCTGCGATTAGAAGTATTTCTTCGAAATCCTTCTGTCCCGAATCCAGGCGGCGCTGAAAGTAGTTTTTCACCTGCGATCAACCATATTAGAGAACATGTCCAGGACAAAGAATCATAATCATAATCACACTCACCATCACGGTTGTCTTAGTCTTCATAAAATTCGAAATGCCTTCAAAGTCACGACCAAAATGTGCCAGCAGTCGGGGAAAATCGCGTTGCTCGGGAACAGACCAGTAGCTGGTCGGTTGCAAGGAGCCATAGCCCGTTTCGGCTTGTTTGGGGGCCATGACAGGTTCTGTTTCGGTAGATTCGAAGACATACATGCCATCTTTGGCTCTGCCACGCCCAGGTCTCGACCGACTGGCAGGGAGGGCCATGTCCTTTGTGACCGCTTCCCCGTCCTGGGGCAAGGCTCCTAGGGAGTTTTCGATGAGCCCATCAGCACCCACTTCGATTCTCGGCGGGGCCGCGAGAGGAATGTTGCTCGCAGGTTGGCCCTGGGTCTTGGGGTCTTGCTGGGCGGTGGTCTTGGTGCGTCTTTGCGCACGCGCTCCTCCACGTCCACCACGTCGGCTGGTTGAAGACTTTTCGATGACCTCGCCATCCTTTGTAGACTGGCCCCGGCGGGTAGGCGTGCTGCCTTCGGGATCGTTCGAATCACCAAAAGTAGGCGCCGCAGCTCTACGCGGACGTCCTGTTTCGGTGATTTGAGGCATTTCGTCTTCACCTTCGAGGTCTGGTTTGACTACTCCTAGATCAGCAATAAGCGCATTAGACTTGGGGCGGGAAGATCTGGTCTTTCCTCTCCCACGACGACTCCATCTCTTATTGAGTTTTGCCTTGTACTTAATCTCTTCTTTGGTGAGATAGTAATGGACAATACACTGCCGGAAATCTCGGCCGGGTAATGACTCGGCGATTTTACCCCATCTCTTGGGATGTGCCATAAAGGCGTCCGTAAACATGCCGTGCTCCTCCTTGGTGAAGTCGTTAGGCGGCAGGAAAAAGCCAAACACATCCATAGCCTGGTTGGGATCAATTGTGTTGTTGACATCCTTGTATATGCAGGCCTTCTTCTCCTGCGGTTCTAACATGTCGGGAATGATAGCCTCCCGAGACAGATCAGGGCGGGCAGTCGCCATTTTGGTTCTTCGCCGCTCCAGTTCTTCTTGGGCGGAGATTTCGGAGGCTTTCAGTGCATTGAGGAAATCCAGTTCGCTATTGCCCTTGTATCGACGTCCTTCTCGCACTTCTGGGACGGGTGCAGGGGAAGGTGGGAGGGTGGGTGCCGGCGGTGACGCTGGGCCCGGCGTCATGGGCTTCTTGTCTTTCTTGCGATCCAGCTCCCATACTGTAAGCCGCCAGGGCTTGTAGTAGGACATGTACTCCTCCCTCAAACCGGCGTTCTTCGTCGCAATCTCTTTCTTTCTTTTGGAAAGCTCGCTGCGAAAAATGTCCTTGAAATTATCGAGCTGAGCCGCATTATCGTGAGATACCTCGAGGTCCGAGATAGGAGTTGGAGGACCTGAGTTCAGGAAGGGCAAGCTATCGATGGTGATCTCGTCATGAAGTACAACTGGCGGGACGAATGTTTGCGAAACCGCTTCCGGCTCCTGTGTCGGGGCTGTCGGGGCGAAGGACACCACTCGCTCATTGTTTGACGCTGTGCTCGTGGCGATGGTCGGGGGTTCTTCATCCTCCACCGATGGAAGCGGTTCGAAATGTTGCTCTGGCATCTGCTCTTGGGCTATCTTGCCGAGAAGCTGAATTCGGAGCAATAGAGATTGAAGGTCCGGGTCTTCCAAAGGCGACAGAGGCAGCTCGGCTCGAAGAGATTGCATATCCTTCTCAAAAATCCGCTTCCGCTCCTCTAGGTATTCTTGATTAAAGACAACATTTTCTTCTTCCTCGTCTGTTGATTGCCCGAAGTCAGGAATGATCGCCGAATCCTCCATCTTCGGTTGTTCCGGCTCACTCCCAGGTCCTTCCTCGACAGTCGGCACGGGCGGTGGGCTACTACGAATGGGTAGTCTCATAGAGGGCGATGTCGGAGAACGGTGTTTGACAAGCTCTACGGCAGAAGGAGGGTTGGCCTTTTCTGGCCGTTCTGCGAATTCGGGGGTCGCAGCCCCGATTTCGCGCTGAGATTTCTCCTCCTCTGCTAGAGGAAAGCCATCACGCTCCTCGCTTTCCTTCTGAGGCGGCGCATTTGGGGTAGATGGACCACGGCTGAAACTGCGACGAACCCATGGTTTATTGCCTTTGTTGGGACCCCGTGGCGATAGAGCTTGTAGTTGTTCTTGTCGATGTTGATATGCTCGCGGGGCCGTGGGGATGTTTGATGATGACAGTCGAGGTGAGGTAGATGGTTCTTTAGAAAGCGGCGGTGGGGCTGGCAGCGGAAGTCGTGTAAGGGTTGGAGAAGAATTCAAAGCGCTGGATTTGGGAGGGGCGTGTGGCTCAGTGGACGCAGAGACCGAGTCTCGCTTGGCCATAGCAGCGGGAGCAGTTGGCGGAGATTGTTCGGATAATTGTGCGGATGTTCTTGCGGCTCGAACTGGCTCCTCCTGGTGGTGACCTGTGTCTGATTGCTGAGACAGATCGCGGCGATCTGCCTTGGAACCTGTCGGAGGTTGTACTGAGGGTGCAGGACGGTCTTTCTCTGCCGGCGCCGGTGCATCATGACCCGTGCGCCCTTCGGAGGTTCCTTTGGCCGTAGAAAATGTCGGAATTGGAGTAGGGACAGAGCCAAACGCAGGGACTTGTGGAGCTGACGGTGGAGGTGAATTTTGAGCAGCCTGTACTGGCGGTTCCTTGGACGGTTCTGGTCGGAGAGGGGCCTCTGAGCGCTCGCTATCACGTCGAACATCGGGTCCAGATAAACCTGAGAAAATAGATCCCTTGCGGTTCTGGTCTGAGGGTGGCTGCTCCAGCAAACGATCGGGCGCGGGTGCAGACGCAGGGGCGGCTAACGACGCAGAATGCTGGATAGACGAGGCCGGGCCTACTGAGCCACGATTATCCGCTCGGCTAGGAGGTCGGTCGCCTCTCTTCCACGACTCTGGTGGCCGGTCTCGATCATCACGTTCAGGTCGCCGCACATCCCATTCCTCTCGACGGTCGAAACGGTCTCGTCGGTCGACGTCTCGGTCTCGGTCTCGATCACGCATATCTCGATCGCGGTCTCGGTCTGCGATACGGTCGACCATGGCAGAGGGGCGGTCCCGGTCCACGTCTCGGTCTCGATCACGATCAGACATTCGGTCGGGCATCCGATCAGGCAGCCGATCCCTTCCACGTTCGCGCCAGGTATCCCGGGAGCGGCTGCGTCGCCGGAACAGCTCACGATCATCATGATAGGGAGGGCGCCCCCGACCTCGGCCTCCGTCCCAATCCCCACGCCCGCGTCCACGCATTGAGCCACCGCCTCGGTGACTGACACTGGGTGGGGGTCCATCGGGGCCGCCTGAGGAAGCTGAGAGAAGGCTGTCGCGGGAATTGCGTCGCATGCGCACAAGGTCGAAATCCCGGCCGGGAGGTTCTCTTAAGTCGCGAAAGTCGCGGGTGGGCGAGCGGGAGCGGCCTCGTCCAAAGCCACCCCTGTTGTCGCGGGGGTCAAAATCGCGGTCTCGGCGAACCCAGTCACGGTCCAGATCCCGTCGAAATGGGGGGGCATCGCGAGTATCCCGAAAGTCACGATCACGGTCACGGTCTCGGTCTCGGAGGTCGCGGTCCCGGTCTCTAAAGTCGCCGCGTCCATAACCACGGCCTCGGCCACCGCCATAGGGGCCACCTCGCGGTGAATCGACTAGAGCACGGGGGCCACGCGGGGGTTCTCTGCCAAATGAAGGACTGCCATCGTCGAGACCCCGGGCGGCAGGCGGGCGGCGATCCCCAAAGCGCTGGGGGGAGCGGTCGCGGGAGTTGAACCCGGATGATGGAGGAAATCGGGATGCCATTACCAGGTCATGCTACGAGATGACCTGGGACCGACGGTTAGTGAAAGAACGGGGGTTCGCGGCAAGAATCTGTATGGAACCAACGGGGATAGCTGCACGTGATGGGCTTTGCACGGCCCACGGCCCACGGCCCGAAAAGGATGCAGGACTGGAGATTCGTGAAGTTGGCGGTGGCGGGAAAATGGGCGACGGAGTGACGGGAGAATAAAATCTGAGGCGACCTCAGGGAGTATGGGGAATAATCAAATGATGAATCGAACAGGAGGCGCCGGTCGGAGAAAGAGTAACCCTGGGCCCCGTCGCGGTTGCGAGAATCGAAGAAGAGAAGATGTGCGGGTTGCGAGTTTGGGAAGGATCGGGGCCGTGCGCGGTCTGGCCTGCAGTGGCAGCTCCCGATCTACGATTACAAACGTACATAGCACACTAGAGGCACTCCTACTGATGCCCACATTATGGATACTAGTACTAGTAGGTGACATAGGAGAGACTCTATCGCATCGAGTATCCTAAAAAGAAGGCAATTGCTGCTCGCGCACGGTGTCGAATTATTCCCGCCGACCAGTCTCCTTATTTCCCTCGAGGCGCATCGCAGGGCGGCTACCCGGGCCCGCTTGCATCGAAGAACCCAACCCGAAAGGGACGGCCCAATCGCGGTTAATCGCCTCGCTGACTAAGAACTTGTAACGTAATTCACTACCGAGTCGCCCACCCTACCGAGCCGCCCGCTCCGCTCGGCCCCTACCATTATTTTTGAATATTACTCGACCACCAGGAATTGTATGAAATTGATAAATATATCAAACTAAGCCGGGCAGTGTGTTCTCTTATGCCCAAGAGTATTGCAATTCGAACAACGCGGCGGCGCTCTCTGAAATGTCGTTTTTCCTGTCCCACTAGGACCTGCCGTAGTAGTATCATTGGCACGAACATATTCCTCCTCCCACTGTGCGCGCGTACAACCCTCCGATCGACCAATATTTGTGCCAGGAATTGCTTGTTTCTTCTGCTGCTTAGCATGGGTAGCGTGCATTCGGTTGATATCAGCTAAATATAGCGTTTTTTCATGCATACTAGAGCGCGCGCTCTTTGCTAATTGTTCGATTTGCACCAAAGCTCTCTCAATATTGGTATCCAGCGCTAATTGGCGAGCTTGCTGTAGTAATTTGCCAATTGATCGTGTTTGCCGCTGAATTTCAGTAGGCTTTTGTGGTGTACAGGGGATAAAACCACTGCTGCCGCTCTCTCCTGCCCTACTCCCTGGGGGAGTAACATTGATATGGATATTCAATTTTTCTAATACCCTCTGCAGAGAGAGGTAGAAGACCGGCGCCAGCAAAAGCATTTCGAATAGTTGATTGTGTGTATGCCTTTGTGCGCGCATAGGGGTAATTGGACAAGAAATCAAGCTTGTCGATGTGGTGTATACCATCCACTATCATTGACTGAACCAATTGACCATATTCTTGCTTGATAATAGAGAAACAACCTACATCAAGTGGTTGAAGTAGGTGAGACGAATGTGGCGGCATACAGATAGAGATAATATTATTATCTCTACATATTTGGTCAAATTGAGCAGTCATATGGCTTCCATGTCCATCCAAAATTAGGAGACGCCACTTGCCCTTTGTATAACCATTAGTCAATGGTATAAAGTGGTTTGTTAACCACCGAAGGCCAATTTCATTAGTCGTCCATCCATTATCGCTAACCTCAATATGCCAGTCGCGAGGGAGGTCAATTTCGGAGGAAAACCAGGCCGAATTGTAGGTTTTCGCTTTGAATATGAGCACCGGCGGAAGCGCCCATCCACTCATACAAATTGTTTCAACTGCCGTTACCCACTCACGATTCCCCGGTTGGATTTTAGCCCTTCGTCCATAGTAACCAGCGCGAGTTACTACTTTAGAAGTGCTACAGAGGCCCATTGCGAAGCCAGTTTCGTCAAAATTGTAGATATCGTCTTGGTGGATACCGTATTTGCAAATAACCTCTTGAATAAGGTCAAACCATTGCTGAATTAGCTTTGGGTCCTCACAGAGAGCACGCTGATAGTCCCTACAGCGTGTGTATCGTGTATCAAGCTCTGGCGTGCGCTTAATAAATTTGGTGACCCAATTCTTGCCGACCGTGACCGGAGGACCTTTGCCGCGCTGAGATAGTAGCAAATTTGCCATCTCTCGCACCAATTCATGCCTAGGAGCAATTCCACGGTCGTCCATAGAAAGAACCCAATTCTCTAGCGATTTCTCCTCCAATTCAGTCAATTTATGGCTGTTTGCGCGCGTGGCAGTGCGTTCAGTTGTGCCACTGCGGCGACCGCGGAGGGTAGTACGAGGAACATCATATAGGTCTGCAGCGCGTCGGACAGTCAATTTTTCGTCGTTTTTGAGAGCCTCTATAGCAAGTAATAACCTGCCCTCTTGGTTCTCACGCGTATGGACGGTAATATTGCGAATTGGTGGCATGGTTGCCGGATGAAGTGGTAGGAAGGGATAGAAATACGCGTTCGCGGGCGGAGCGGGCGGCTCGGTAGGGTGGGCGACTCGGTAGTGAATCACGTTAGTGGGTACTAACCTAGTTACTCGGTGGCTGTGGCGAAGGACTTGAACCTAGTAAGTACCCTCCCCAAAGGCTTGGTAGAGTAGATTCAAGTTCTATACCGAAAATATTATTATACTAGCCCCACGAAAGGCGATAGCCACCAAACAGGCGGTCATCAAAGCAGTCGCCCAATCAGTCTCGGAGTCATCTGAACAGTCACTTACCTACGTGGTAATGTTCTTGGAATGAGGACTCGGAGTCAATTATTTCCAGAAAATGTGTTATTATAATCAAAATGAGAAAGTAAAATAGAGTAAAGGGTTAAAAAAAATATGGGAAAATCAAAAGAATCAAAAACCAAAAAAAATGCAAACTCCCCCGAGCCGGAATCGAGCCGGCGACCTTTCGGTTATATGTTTCCATTACAGCCGAACGCCATATCCAACTAGACCATCGGGGGTTTGGTTGCGATGTCAGCCACAATTAAGTTAATATAAATCTACACTCGGATCAAGGTCCCGTTCCCATTTTGTGGTGCTGTCAGATCCAGGAAGAACACTATCCAGCACCAAGCTTCTTAGCAGGTGTCAACTTGCGATGTCCCTTGATCCACTCTGAAAATAAAATGGTAGCTCTCATTTCATATTGGAAATTGCGGTGGTGGCATTTGTTCGTTTGTTTGGTTTTTGGTCGCCAACCCGGGCGTTTATATATCTTCTGCTGCAGTTCACTGGAGTCTCGTCCCCGAGACACATGAACTCCAAAAGACCACGCTATTGGTGCAGGTGTACACAAAACATTAGGACCTTAGCCTCTACGTAAGCCACTGCTAGGTCATTGCCATGATGCAGAGTGTCCAGGTAGATGAACAACCCAAAAACCTGGTAGATGACCTGGTAGATAGTCAGGTCTGTGACCGGGGACCCGGGCAGTCCTACCTAGGTAGGCCACATGGGCTACAGCGTTCAAAGAGAAATGCTATACTGGACCTCGGGAGGTGGAATGTGGCAGTTGATCGTGAATCTATCGTAACGGTGATTGATCAAGATTCCCATTGAGTACTTAGTTTTGGGGGGGGGGCTTCACACCTTCATTCTCAGCTTACTTTTACGAGGATTCTTTATGTACTTTTAAGTTTCGCTCAAGTTCAGACGGTGCCTGGAAGTTTCTTACTGTACCACCACGTTCCACCCCTCACTTCAGCATTGCTTTCCTAGGTAGGCAGCGAGGTGAATTCAGCCTGATTCCACCAGTCGCTATATCTCACTTCACCTTGACACTTTACCTTCCCTGGAGACGCCCAAGTATGAATACTAGAGCCTGGACCCCTCCACAATGTCTTCCATCTCCATTTTTAATTTTCTTACCTCCTATCTTCTCCCTCGCCTACGAACAGCGGCGACTCTTCTTCCACTGCGTATCCGACGATTTCATCGACTCCCGCATCTGCCGGTCACGTCCCGACACTGGCTCACGCTTATTGCTGCGACTCCTTCGGCTTTTCTCTCTACGTGCCCACATGTGCTGACTACAACTACGATATTGGCTCACGCCTATTGCTACTTCGACATGAACAAAGCAGCGTATCAATTCATGGTGGAATGCCGCCAGAGCAAGCGCCAGTGTGTCCAATACTGGACAGAGATGCAGCAGTACGCCCAGGAGCTGAAGAACTGGACGACTGAGGACGGCAATGAGGCCTAACCAGCGAGGCCTAACCAGCGAGGCCTTCAAGCTCACCTGTTGATAAGGACACTATGGCGACATTGCCGCTCTTGACCGACCGAATTGCAAGAATGTCCCCCGTCAAGGAGTCCTCCAGCGTCAAGTCAAGGACCCGATGGCAGCCCACTCTCTCCAATGTGCGTCCATGGGATGCGTGGCTATTTGCGGTGATCGGGCTGATTCCCGATAGAGACTCAGATCAATTCAGCTGGGACTTAGATCAGAGACTAAAAATTCGCAACCGCAGACCAATGTGTGGTCCCTGCGTGGTAGCAGGATATATGGTGTGGATTGGTGTCCGGTCTACAGGGGTTATGTCTTTGCAGGGTTTAGGCCCAATGGGATGGCTCCTTGGATCTAATGACCTGACAAAGCCCCGGGCCTTCACAGTTGGCCAAGTCGTGGTTCCGAAGGCAGAAGTATGTGAGGCCAGGCCCCAGGGTCTTTACATCGAGCCATCGTCTTGTCCACAAATGACATGTCCATGTCCTCCAACCACGACCTGCCAGCGCCGGATAACAATCAACTCGACCCAGGATTCATACTCCAAAAAATGACACCTAACATGCATATTGACTTCGTCGTATCACTGGAGTCTAAGGCTTGGATGATTCTGGATGAAGACAAGGTGACCCGACGCAAACGGGTTGCCCTCCCAGGTCTCTATACCGAAGCCATACCTAAAGCGCGCTTGCATGCTGCAAAGGAAAAAGCTCGTGTCCCTCCAGATATCACTCTAACTGATTGGAATGACTTCTCCGTGAAGAAATGAAACCCGAGGACGGATACGATCAACGTTGTGCCGCGGGACCCAGTTACTGGAAGACCCCTACCAAAACACATAACGCCGACAGTCCTGACCACCACAGGCACACCAGCCCCCTTGTCGCGTTCGCAGTTCGCAAGCGTATTATTTGAGCTCGGCAGTTTTATATACCATGAAATCCCGTAGTCAGGCGTCCATTTCAGAAATGGACTCGCTAGCAGCATCGGTGGCCTGAGGGATATGAGCCTCGAATCTCTCATCGTGGCCCACAGCTTTTACAGACTCAAAATAATTTTCACGCTTGCGACTAAAAAGGGCCTCGCTGATGTGAGCAAGGAAGATCGTTGGAACCTTCGGACGGTCATGAAGTCTCCTCAAACAACAAGGCTGGCCATAAACCCGTCTTTTATAACTTCGAGATGACTTGATCAGCATCTTATCGAACAAGTAAACCTCCAATCTACGCTAAGTACTAAAGCTTGTCATCCTGGAACCTTCTAAAGAGGTCAAATTCGCCCCAAAGCCTGTTCCGACTCCGACTCCGAGTCCGAAAATCCATAACCTTCCATCCGATCCCTGGTACCCTCAAGAAGATTCTGAGCTTTTGATTGCTCTGTATCGTCCGTAACGAAAGTGACTGAGTTTGCTAAGTAGTCAAATGCGCATTGGTAGCGCTCAGAGTTGCTGGCACCTACTGCACGTAGGAGGTCATATCTCGTTTGAGGAGTACGCAGCGCTCCATGTTCTGTAAGGTATTCGCTAACATCCGGCGCTTATGTATAGAGAGTTTCAGGACAAATGCTTTCTTTTGTGAAGAGTGAAGTATCACGTCCTCCAACATCAACTGTAGTTTGCTGACTGTGGGTGCCCCCTGAAAATGTCGACGAGTTCTACGCAAAGGTACGACGAGGATGAGCCTCCCTGGCCAAGCGTCCTCGTGGGTATTGAACCCAGCTATTGCGTCTTGACCTAGTGTCTACGACAGCATCCTTTATAATCAAATCAATTTTATCGCTCTTCTCTAACCTTTCTTCGCCCATTGAGGGCGCAGGCTTCTGCCGTGGAGGCAGATTGTGGCGTAATTAGCTTAGTATGTTCTATCGGCCTCCGTTGGCTCTTAACGTAGCGGTCTGACTTGGAGGAAGATATTATCTTTTCTCCCTCTTCTTACACTGGTAGAGACTGGACTCATAGTTAAGCGCTGGGAAAATGAGGAAGGTGGGGGTCAATCCCCATGAATCTATCCCCCGAGGGGCCGCCCGATGGTTCCAACATTGGGAACTGCCAATGTGCATCGCGGAGAAACAAAAGGGAAAATTTTTGAAGGGCTGTATCTTATGGCCATGGATTACCAGAACTTTTCGTTTCCCAGGCATCTTCCAATCGAGTGATGGCATTACATACTTTGGGCACTAACTACTACGTAGTAATTGAGATATTGGAAGTGATTATCTCTCCCAGAAAGTTGAATCATATAGCCACGATTTATCAAATTTTCGCAACCAAACCCCCGATGGTCTAGTTGGATATGGCGTTCGGCTGTAATGGAAACATATAACCGAAAGGTCGCCGGCTCGATTCCGGCTCGGGGGAGTTTGCATTTCTTTTTTAATTTTTTGCATAGATTATTTTTTATCATTTCATAAATTTATATAAATTATTGAAATTGATATGTTTTTGTTCCCGCCCTGTTCGATAAGCACGACTGTAGAGGAATGTAGCGGCTACCACCCGCGGCTTGAAGGCAGCGGTGCCCTCGCATGTCCAATGTGCTTTCCCCAGCCGGCCCCCGATCCGGCAGGCGGTAAGCTCCACGAGGCCCCCCGAAAAGCCACCCAATCTCGTCCATAACAAACGAATGCACGCCCTTGACACTTACTGCAGAGCGACCATTGGCCTTCTCTCCTCGCAGCCAGCTCGATATCTCTCCAATTAACCGGCTGACACGGCGTGGAACGCGGTTCCCCTGCCGTCGTCGCCATCTGGGGCATTGAACTTCCCTACTACGCCGCGGATTCGACGGGGGTCAGGAGAACCACGAGCTCGAGCACTGTCGGACGGTGCGCTCCTAACGGCCCTACTCAGCCGCGAACACAGCGTCCCGGTGACACTTCACCGTGCACATGGCCTGGCAATCTCCAGCCATGTCTGGGTTTGGCGGCATGCCGGGATCGATGGGCGATAGCTCTAGTGGCGGACACTCGCAGGGGACGGAGTACACGCTGCAAGGTAAGTAATCTCTCGACCTTTTCCCTCTCGGTGCCATGGGCTGACAAAAAGAAACAGGGGTGATGCGTTTCCTTCAAACGGAATGGCATCGGCACGAACGCGATCGCAACGCCTGGGAAATCGAGCGTGCGGAGATGAAGTCTCGTATCGGCCGGCTCGAAGGAGAACTGAGGACTAGCAAACAGTTGCATGAGTCTCTTGGTAAGCATGTTCGGCTGATGGAGGCAGCCTTGAAGAAGGAAAGGGAGAAGGCGAAGAAGCTCTCCAACAACGAGAAAGTCGATGTCCAGGACCCCAAGGACATTGCGCGTGACAGCGTAAGCTTTTTGAAAGGTAATTTCGGCTTCTGCATACGTCCATTTCTACAAGTTATTGAATACTGACTCTTCAATAGCGCAACGCTCTTCACCGAGCTCGGACCCGAACGTCAACAAGGACGACCCTGAGAATTTCCCACCTCCAGAGTTCCGCCAGGAGGACGAACGAGAAAAGTCGCGGGTATATCTATCCCGATGCGCACAGGAGGTTGCATACCATGTGATCCCTACATCCCACCCTGCCCCGGACCTCTCGGAGCCCGAGTTGATTTACGGAAACCCGCAGCTCTCCCAGCAGAACCTGGAGGAGGCATACCTGCAGCAGCAGTTTCAAAAAACAAACCAGCGTCTGCCGCGCGAGGGGGCACTCATGAACCATCAGCCTTCGCCTAGTCAATATGCAGAGAATACTCGTATGCAGAATCAGTTTGAATCTGGACAGGCGTCCATTGAACGACGACAGATGGAACCTCAACAGAGCGCAGTCACCGTAACTGATAACCGCAAGCACGCCTACGAACAAGGGTTGGTCGAAGAGCGAGCGATGGGGCAGCACTCAGCTTTCGAGATCCAGGGCCCTCAAGTGGCCGTCAAGGAAGATCTGCACCCGCAAAACAAATCAGAAGAAGCAGCAGAAGACATGGATGGTTGGAATTTCGATGAGCCCAGCGAGAAGGAACCGGCCAGCGAGCCTATGCCACCCCATCGTCCCGACACAGATGCGTTCCCGAACGCCAATTTTGTTAACCCGAAGTCCCCCTCTCGCGGAGGATCACTTTCTCAACGGCGCAAGAGCTCCGGCTCACGACGCAAGAGTGACGGTGCGATTGACTCGCGAGACTTTGGCGCTGGGGTTGGCCAGCAGGATTCCAATTTCAAGGTTCGGTTTGCCCTCCGCGGACACCTCGACGTTATTCGTTCTGTCATCTTCACTGGCGGTGGAAGCCCTTCAGAACCGGAAATTTGTACATGCAGTGATGACGGAACGATAAAACGTTGGATTATTCCCGCAACATATGGTACCTTTGGGGCACATGGCCCTAGCTCGAGCAACGACTTGGACATCCTCAGTTACTTCACCCACCGCGGTCACGTTGGCGCAGTCACGTCGTTGGCTGCTTGCTCTCCGTCCCAGAATATTTCCAACGGTGGACGGGCTTCGGGCGATGGATGGGTTTTCTCAGGTGGACAGGACGCTAGCGTGCGAGTCTGGGAACGCGGTAGAGTTGATCCTAAGGCCACCTTGGACGGACATACGGATGCCGTGTGGGCTCTTTGTGTGCTTCCAGGTACGGCAGGCTCGGTCTATGGCGATTCTTGCAGTCACTATGGTGGCCAGGACAGAATTTTGCTGGCTTCTGGTGCTGCTGATGGCCGTATTCTCATCTGGGCAGTTACTCCCCCGCCCCTTGTTTCTTCACCCCAGGCAGGGTCACGTCGCCAAGGTGGAAGCCGGCGTGCGAACTCGATTTCTTCTGGGTCAAACTTCCCATCCTCTCCTCAGCCCAGCGTTGCTACCAGCACTCCTTTCAACTACACCCTCGTTCATCACATCATGCGAACTGATTCCCCGTCTCCAACATGCATTAGCCCGCTTTCTCTGGCCGGTGTGAACTTTGTGGTTTCCTATACCGATGCATCCATCCTGGTCTACGACACCCGAACCGGCGAGGAGATCGTGGGCATGGCCAGCCTAGAGACCTACGATGGTACGCCATCGACTGGGGTCAATTCAGTGGTTGCTACAACTGTTGGCTTCGATGGATCTGCCAATCTAGACCCCAACCGCACCATGACCGAGGAGGAAGTGGTGCACGGAGCTACCGGCTCGAGTAGCGTGGAGGGTGTGATTATCAGCGGCTACGAAGATCGATACATCCGCTTTTTCGATGCGAATAGTGGTTCGTATTCCTTGAACACCTTTTTTGAATCTATCAGTTACTAATGAATATATCACAGGCCAATGCACGTACACCATGCTGGCTCACCCTGCTGCGATCGCCGCCCTGTCTCTGTCCCCCGATGGTCGCGAACTTGTCTCTGCGGGCCATGATGCCAGTCTCCGTTTCTGGAACCTGGAGAAACGCAGCTGCACCCAGGAATTGACCAGCCACCGGCTGATGCGTGGTGAAGGTGTCTGCGCTGTCATCTGGAGCCGCGACGGACGCTGGGTCGTCAGTGGCGGCGGAGATGGTGTGGTGAAGGTGTTCTCCCGATGAACGGACGACGAGACGACAGCCCTTGTATGATTCTTTTCTTTATTGTGTCACATTTAACTGTCCTACCCCACCTTGTGTATTCCCCCTCCAGTCTTCTCGGCGCGATATGATCCCATGAACCGGATGAGCGATTGGCCGGACCAGTTCTTTTCGAGCATTTGCAATGGTGTCCCATTCAGCTGACTTGGCATATGGTGCTCGTTTATGTGGTTTCTTCTTTATATTTCTTCTACAAGTGTACTTTTGATTCTGACGCTGATAATATGCTGTCTTCGCAATGATTCCCTGGCGTACATTTCTGATCATGTTTCTCCCGCATCCTAAGATACCTTTGTACTCCTTGCCCTGGTGCATACCCAGTGTCCTAGCGACATGGCCTTGTCTCCTGTCAAAGCCCTGCAAAAGGTTATACTTAGGTAACAGCCAAAGCTCACTTTTCAATTTCAGTAGGGCTTTATCCCTGAATTATAGAGATTTGTACCTCAATCTGAACACGCTACAAACTACTCTAACAGTGACAGTTATCAGAACAGTCGCCTAAATAGTCATCTGGACTGTCAGCTGAACGGTCATCTAGTACCGTTCCTAATCTCGTACCGTCGACGGAGCTTCAACAAGTGTTATGGATATAAAACTTCTTTCTACACCGTGGTTCTAGTAACTGTTCGTCTGTTGGTGTTGGATCCCATCAATCGGAAACCGGGTATCAACATGGAAAAGTAAAATTGAGCTTTGGCCGCTATAACTCTCCGTGCTTTTCTTGCTTTCATGTCTCGTTGCATGATATGTGATATACCCTCCTACCCCTGCCTGCGGAGCTGCCAACTTGGTATACTAGAAGCTTAGTGGGCATTCATTCTGTCTTTATCTTTTCCATTTCGAATTACGTAGGGGTTCTAGTCGTTAAATTGCGCATGAGCCCTCCCTGTCGTATGGAAAGTATCTACACGTATGCGCATAACATTGAGAAATGAATTTACCAAGTCCATAGTACTATTTATTTCTCGCGACGCCGCACGTAAGTACTTCCACCAGATGAGATTGCTGGTTTCAGTGGTAAAACAAATGATTCAGCATGCAAACGAACAAATGCTACTATGATCCCTTTACTGAGACGAGCCCCAGGCATTCTTAAACAGCATACTCAAATGATTCGCCTCTTCCTCATCCTTCAACCGCTGCTGCAGATAGCCTCGGAGATCATTCCAGAACGCATCGGTCTGGAGTATCTCTCTACCACTTGGTCCCACTGCCGCCTTGGGCGGAGACACATCTCGCATTTGCGCACCTTCTGTTTGAGACTCGACCGCATCGACAGTCTTAGCACCTCCAATGATCATAACGCCGAACTCAACCTCCTTACCTCCAGCCAGCATCTCTGGTTCATCGGCCAGAACCTCCGCCACTGTCTTGCTTGTTCCACTCACGGGCTTGCGATGATACAGGACCTTGATTTTGTCCAGCGGAACAGGGTTTCCTTGCGTATCAGCGACACGCCCACGGACGGCATCCCGAAGGTCTTGAACGCTAGTTGTAGAAAGAGGGGCATTGGCGATGATGAAATCAAGAACGGGGTTGCGGGCAGATTTTATGCGGATATTGATAGACTTGGAGGAGCCTGGTGCCTGTGTCTTCTTGACTTTCTTGGGCATCTCAGGGTGCGGGGCATGGAGGCGGGGAAGCGTGTACTATTTCGCAATCCGAAGCACAGGAGTTAGAAAATTCCATCATCGGTATTATGTAGCTGGAGACCCATGGAAGTATTCACTCACCGGCACGCGCAAACCGACTCGTTCCGGATCAAAGACGTGATCCCCACGTAGCTTGATAGGACGCGAGTCCAATGTCGAGAGGAAAGATTTGGCAAAGGTGAGCTCGGACATGACGGGCAATTATGTGCGGCGAAATCGTAGAAGAGGAAAAGAGTCAAGGTCAAAGCTCAAATACTCAAAGTCGAGCTTCTGGTGAGCTCCCGGCGCAGGTTGTCGGCTGTCCAAACAGCGGGAGTGATATTGCCGCCCGAAAACCCAGGCAACAAAGGGATAAGCCACACCGCCTTCCGCTGAACGAATAATGCTGGTGCTCACCGCTGCCGAGAAAAAAAAAACTAAGAGAAAAAGTCGGCGGAAACTAACCCGCAAACCAGCATATCCCAACAGCACATTCGCCATGGGTAAAGGACGTCGCATGAAGAAGCAGGGCCCTCCGGCCCCGCTGGATGAATCCAAGATCTCCATGCTCAAGAAACGCAAGGCAGGCGAGCCTGACAGTGCCCCTAAGGCTGTCGCAGCGAAGAAGCGGCGGAGATCCGATGCCGATGAAGAGCAGACGATCTCCAAAAAGGCCGCCCCGAAGAAGTCCAAGGCCAATGGCACCTCTAATGGTGTTGCCAAGGCAGACAATAAGGTCATTGAAAAGAAAAAGTCCGTGCCTATGGACTCGGACTCTGAAGATGATGATATGGAAGAGACGGAGGACGATGAGTTTGGCAACCTGGATGCAGTCAGTGAGGGATCTCTGGATAGCGATGAGGGCGTCGAGCGGCTCTCGGATTTGGAGGACGAGGATGATGACTCGGTTATCGATTCTGACGAGGACGACCATCCCCGCGAGACCATGTTTTCCGACGACGAAGATCTATCTGACGCCGAGGAGAAATTGACCGCCGCCAACATGGAGGGACTGTCCCGAAAGCTTGATGCGGCAAAGAGGGCCGAAGAGGAGGAGGCTGAACAGGAATTGCAAGAGGCGGCCATGCAGACAAACATTGCTGGTGACCGCCCCGATGTATTCGGTGACGAGACCCAACCTGGTCTGGCGCCGGATCTGCAGCTCCTGCGTCAACGTATCACCGATACCATTCGCATCCTCGGTGATCTGAAGACACTGGGTCAACCTGGCAAGTCGCGTGCCGACTACGTTGATCTTGTCCTTAACGATATCTGCACCTACTATGGCTATACCCGCTATTTGGCCGAGAAGCTGTTCAACCTGTTCACTCCCATGGAAGCCTTCGCCTTTTTCGAAGCCAACGAAACCCCGCGCCCGGTTGTCATCCGTACGAACACCCTCCGCACCAACCGGCGATCCCTTGCCCAGGCCCTCATCAACCGCGGTGTTGTTCTCGAACCCGTGGGCAAATGGTCAAAGGTTGGCCTACAGGTTTTCGAGTCTGCTGTGCCCCTGGGTGCCACTCCCGAATATCTGGCCGGTCACTACATCCTCCAAGCTGCATCTTCGTTCCTTCCCGTCATGGCGCTGGCGCCCCAGCCCAACGAGCGAGTTCTCGATATGGCCTCCGCTCCCGGTGGTAAAACTACCTACATGTCTGCTCTCATGCGCAACACTGGCTGTGTCATCGCCAACGATGCCAGCAAGCCCCGTGCTAAGGGTTTGATTGGTAATATCCACCGTCTCGGCTGTAAGAACACTATTGTCACCAACATGGATGCCCGTACTGCTTTCCCCAAGGCCATGGGTGGTTTCGATCGTGTTCTCCTGGATGCTCCTTGCACCGGTACTGGTGTCATTTCCAAGGATCCTGGTGTGAAGACATCAAAGGATGAACGTGACTTCCTCGCCATTCCCCACATGCAGCGTCAACTGCTCCTGGCTGCCATCGATTCGGTTGACCACTCATCAAAGACCGGTGGATACATTGTCTACTCGACTTGCAGTGTTACAGTGGAAGAAAACGAGGCTGTGGTGCAGTATGTGCTCCGGAAGCGCCCTAACGTCAAGATTGTCGACACTGGCCTCGGCGACTTCGGCAGCCCCGGTTTCACCAGCTATATGGGCAAGAAGTTCGATGCCAAGATGGCCATGACTCGCCGCTACTTCCCGCACCGTGAGAACGTCGACGGTTTCTATGTCTGTAAATTGAAGAAGACTGGCCCCACTCCTGTTGTCCAGCCCACCCATGATGCGACTTCCGCTGGGGAACGGCGCGCCCGTTCCAGCTCCCACGCTAAATATACCGACGAGGAGTCTTATGACAAAACTCCCATTGTGAACGAGGAGGGTGATGGCATGGATGTCGAAGGCGGCTCCTTTGGACCTTTCGAGGAGGATGAGGATTCAAAGCGGATCGACCGTGCAGAGCGCAACCGCTTGCGACGCAAGGGCCTTAACCCGAAGGGTGTCCTGAACAAACCGAAGAAGAACAAGGGTGAAGCATCGGAGGCAGCCGAATCGAAGGAGTCGAAGGAGCAAGAGAAAAAGAAGCCCGAGGTGGCGAAGAAGTCCTCGAACGAGGGCAAGGGTGAAAAGAAGACCGTGACGAAGGAAGAGAAAAAGGAAAAGGAGAAGAAAGAGAAGAAGTCGACCAAGAAGGCGACCAAATGATCCTTGACACCTCGAGCGTCTCTTGTGTATCTATAGCTCTGGCAAGTCGGAAAAGCATCTTCTTTGGTGGGTGGACGGCGCATTGGATATATTATACCTTGTTATTTTCTCTCTCAATATGAAATGATTTATTCAGCGTCAACTACGGCAGGCTGTAACGGCCAGAGCTCACTTTCTATTTTTTGCCCATGTTTATGTCCCGTTTTCGATTCATGGCTGATCCAACACCCAACACCGACAGTACCGAAAACTTACTAGAACTACGAAAAGATTTTATATCCACGAGTGCCCATAACACTTATTGAAGCTTCGTGGACCGTACAAGATTAGGAGTGACAAATTACCAGGTACGTTACTGTTTGGGTGACTGATTTGATGACTGTTCACAATTGTTATTTTGGGGGAGGTACAGATTGAGGTACAAGTATAATTCTGTCATCAAATCCTACTGAATTTGGAAGTGAGCTTTAGCCGCTATAACCTACTGTTGTCAATCATCAGGTCAAACAATGTAATCTATAAATACTAGTCTATAAAGGTCCGCCAAAAGGCAGCACCACATGCAATATATGATATATCCAAGTGAGAGTAATAATCCGCAATTCGCCGCATAGTGTCACCCCCCAGTCCGCCCTGGAAACCAAATTTCGCTCAAAAAAAACCAAAACCAAAAACCTTTGTCGCGCGAAACGAAAAGGGAGTAACAAAAATAAACATTTGAAAGCACTCAGAATGACCATGAACGCCGTGATGTTTCCCAGACACGTTTATGTCCTGAAGATCTTGATCACACTCTTGATCGTCTTGCGGCAAATCGGGCAGAGATCCACTTGCTTAGCGCAGGTGACACACGAACAGACATGCCCGCAATCGCAGAAGACTGCATTCTGTTCTTCCGAGTAACAGATCTGGCACAGATCCGCCTCCTCATCAGCCACTTCCCAGTAGCTAATACCCTTGCCATGTCTCTTGCCGTCCTTGTAGCCACCAACGTACTTATTTCCAGTCTTCTTTTCGACGTAGGTGCCTTGTCCGTGACGCACGTCCTCGGTCCAATCACCTTCGTATGTGTCACCAGTCGGGTATTCCATCCTGCCTTGACCATGGCGTCTTCCAAAGACAAAGTCACCCTCATAGACGGTACCAGTTCCAGAGACATGCTTGCCTCGGCCATGGTAGTAACCATTCAGGAAGTCACCGCTATAGTAGTCACTGGTGAAGGTGGCTTCAACGGTCTTGGTGCCAGTAAAACCCTGAATAGGATGGTTTCGAGACTTGGCCCACAAGTACTGAACGAGACGATCGGGACTGGAGAACAAACCAGAGACCCCCAGCTCGGTGCGCTTGTCATTTCTCAGTTTATCTCCGACGATGACGCAGGTTCCGTGCGGCACGACCACGTCCATGAAGCTCTCCGCGGGCGATATTGTAGTTACAGTGGTTCCATCAACTCGCTTCCACATAAGGAAATCTCGTCGAATGGGCCATTGGAGGTGCTTTCTGATGGATGCCTTGACATTGGTTTCGAGTTTGGAGAAGAATGATCCCACTGTGCGAAGCACCTGCTTGTCTGCATCGAAAACCTGGATAAAGAAATACGTATGACCGACAGGCAAAGTGATCTCAGGCTCTCCGGGTTCGGCAGGGGTTGGTTCAGGTATCGACGACTCCCGGCGAGAGGTAGACGCAACTGTCTCCTGCTCCATAGGCGATGTTTCTGTGAAGCTAGAAACAGCACCGTTTGTAGCTTGACTATCCTGGGCTGCAACTGATACCAAAGCGGGATTGGTTTCGGTTGAGTCTTGGCCGACTGAGTAGAGAGTTGCCACGGACGGCTCACTATTAAGAGTACTATCTCCCGAGTCGGTACGGCTAGCGGAGGGGTCTTGCACAACGCCTAAAGATGAGCTAGCAACAGCATCTCCATCAGCGACTGGCGAAGTCAGCTCACTAGTTGTTGAATCTGGTCGCTCCACAATGGAGTCTTCCGGCTTGTCCTCACTGGCGGCCACAGAGGGCGGATCTGGAATGGCGAAAAACTTGGCATCTTCCTCTGAGATGGTCTCCATCCAGAAACGCATAATGCCCCCCGATGAGCCAAGTGGGACATTGAGATCAGTTATAAGGTCAAAGGCCAAGGTGGGACCACATTGAGCACGCGTATGTCCAATGTGCCACAGGCGCACGCGCTCAGCCCCGATGTTTTCTTCGCCAGCCAATTTCGATAGAGCGACCTTCTTGCGTAGCTCGGCGATGCGGGATGAGCGGGGCAGTGTCATGTACATGACACTGTTTGCCGTCTTAGCGTGTGACATGAGATCGTAAGTGTCGAATAGACTGTCCAATTGGTCATAACCAGACATCGAATAGATCTCGACCTGTACTTCTTCCTTCCTCGAATTTTCATCGGACGCAGGTCGTTGGGCTGGCTGATATACCCCGGCCTCATAGTACTTTTCCAGGTCTTCAGGAACCTCCCAAGGACCTTGAGGTCCGGGCAAAATCTCCGAGACCATGTCACTCCGGACATACATGACCACAACTGGAACATCGTGTCCTTTCTTATGATCAACCGTCTGGGACGGGTCGATACCGAGATGGGGACCCATGGCTGTCTTCTGTGTTAAGCATTCAACACGGTTATCACTACCATCGTCGAACGCCAGCCATTTCGTGCCTGGTCCTGCAGGACGAAGAATGCTGAAAAATTTGCCAGAGGTGCGCCGGCCGCGGTGAACCACATATCCGTACAAGACATATTTGGCCCCTGCTGAGTCGGCTACATACTGAGCCAAATCCAACTCCTCGTCGAGTTCCACCTTATTGAACAGCAATTGCCAACGCATCGCCTTGTCGAGGGTGTGACGGCCAAGTTCAATATGAAGAATGGGCGGGAGAGACCACCGCCCTGGCTTTGTATCCAGGTATCCCTTCATCGCGTCACTTGTTGAAGTGACCTCGTCGGCTCGAACGCAAATGCGAGAGTTGAAATCTGTGGGCAGGGTATTCACAGTACTGGTAGCATTACCCCCACCCAGCAGGAGGGCTGGGGTTGGGCTGTCAAATAGTTTCGCAAACTCCTTGCCCGCTTCTGTCCCAGCAAGTTCAAGCTCGAGAGTTCGTCGGAGTCGCTCCCAGAATTCGGAAACATCACACGAGAATTCACGCATGTTGCGCAAGGTAGAGGTGATACCATCAGTGTCGACGTAATGGAGTGACTGAGTTTTACGGCGCAATTGCCACAGGAGCTTCTGCAGCGCGTCACACAGAGGCTTGGGCTTAACCTCGCAATTGGTCAAGTGCTCAAGGACGTCCACGCTTTGAATGATCTTGCAGAAGGGAGCGATGTGCAGCCACGAGGCCAAGCCGGCCACCTCAGCACTGTGATTGATGACGGAATCACCAATAGGACGGTACCCTGTCAATGCCAGGCTGTCCCAAGTCGGTTCCGAATCGCTCGGATGCCACCAGAGGGACTTGGTTGGGTCGTCGATCACACGAATGTACGCATCGAAGGCGAGCGTGTCATGATTCAACAGGGCCCGATGTTGACCTCGTCGGCGTGTGTGAATCTGATCCCAGGGACCGTGGAAGTATGTCCAGCCCCAGTCCAAGTTGTGAGGGTTAAACTGATGGCAAGAGGACTGCATCCAGCCCGTCCGGGGCTCTTCCGGGTTGTACACAATGACGCCAATCTGCGCCGAGACCCGCCAAGGATTAGGATTATTTTCGGTGGCCCTGGGAGCAGATGAAGCGGCTTGGTACTGTGACTTGTAGGAGTCTAACCAGGCCTCAGTATCACTAGTAGCTGGAGTGCGAATATCGACATCGGGAATACTGTCGTTGAGGGCTACATCCGATGTGCCTCGGCGGACAGTGAACTCTGTTTCGGGCAGGCGATCATCTGGAGCAGGCATCGTCTCTGAGCATTCGATATAGATACTCAGAGAGCCAACGTTATTTCCCCTGGGGTAGAATTTGATTCGCCACCAGTATCCACCAATGTAGGCAGCTGGAGAGCGCATAATCTTATCCCGATTAGGTGCCTCGGGCGTACCTCGAACCCCCTTGATCTTCCAGGTAAGGCGAGCTTTCTCCCGAGGGACATATTCAGGGTCATCGAGGTCTCGAAAGAAGTTGTTCTCCCAGTAAGGGTCTATTGTTCAACCTTTAGTATCTGGATTCTTCCGGGATTTGCCACTTTCGTACGGCAGAACCTACAGTCACAGGCACTATAATCAGTTTCGGCACCTTCAATCTCCTTCAGCTCCTCTGCATCTGGAATTGTTGTGTCCTCTTGGAAGTCTGCCCAGTAGGCATGTTCAATCTCCTCCGTGGGCTGCATGGGCTGCATGGGCTGCGCGGTGGGGGGTGGCGTTGGTGCCCGAGGATGCGGTTCGGGTGCAGTTTCGGAGGGCTGGTCGGAGGGCACCGAGTCTTGCGCTGAGGAATTGTCGAGGGGCTCAACAGCCAGAGTAATCGTCTGGGGGGCCGTTTGAAGCGGGTCGGTCGATCCTACCGCCCGATCAACCCCTGACTCAAGGACCGGGTGAGCGAACTGGGAGTTGGTCTCCGCATCTGAGGGGTCCATGGTGGGAGGAAACTAGACCGAGACGACCGGATTGTCTTCAGAATAACAGAAGCGACCGTAGTCAACACCCAATTGGGGTCACACCAAGGGGAACGGTCCCGAGAGCAATGGGACGTAGACGCAGAGTGAAATTGCAGTATCAAATCAACAATGTAAAGAAAGAGATAAGCCTTATCAGGCCAGGAACCGACTGTAGAGACGGCTTCAAAAGCAGAGAGTGCAGCAATCAAGCGAAGAGGGGGAAAGTAGGGAGGGCTGGAGAGAGCGGGGACGACAGAGCAGAAAAGAGTGTGTGGGAGTGGGAAGAGAGGGTAAAAAAAAAGCATTGAGGGGATCGCAGATAAGGCGGAACAAAGTCTGGGGGTGGTGCCTTGGTGCCTGAGACCGAGACCCGCGTGGCTCCACCTGACTTGCTCTTTCGCCGCGCCCGTGGGGACTTCGGAGGTCATCCGGTACAATCTGGTGAGGTTTTCGTGACGGCTTTTGAATTTATCGCCTATATCCTATGCTGTAGTACCCTGCCTCAGGGTAAGATATCTTGTATACAATTTGTGATTTCGGGAATCGTTCTGACCATTCCCAAATTCGCGGTGAAGCCCCCTCTGATCGGCGGTGGATCGCGGATCCACTGCCGACAGCCAACCTTAAAATCCGACGCTTTGGAAAAGGATTTTTTCGCTTCTCTTCTTCGCCACTTCGGTCGGCCCCCTTTTTCGCCACTCAGCTTGCGTGCTTACGGTATTTTCCGGCCGAGGATCCAATGAGATTCGCTGGTCGGATAAATGATGGCTGTCGGTCTGGCAAACCCGAGACCGCAACATGGACGAGGAGGCCCCATGCAAAGAGCGTGGCATCGGGTCGCCGGGATCGAAATCAATGCGGCTGAGCCAACTGAATCGGGGCATTTCAAGAGCACGGCGAGAAAAGGGACCAGCCGAACTGGACGAAAGTTTATAAGAGACCGCGCGTGCGAGGAGAACCCACACCCCTTTTTCCCCGGTGATTGGCAACACTGGCGTCGCGTGACAACGGAACCCTGCATCGGGTAGCAGCCCCTCTACATGCGGGCAAGTCTCAATTCTGAGTCGAGGTCTCTGCTGGGGCCTGTATCCGTGCAAACGAGGCCGCCACGATGAGAGGGAAGACCACGGTGGCCTCGGCATAGACCTTGACGGCTTTGGCATCCGACTTGATCTTGCCCCAACTCACTGCCTCGTCAGGTCGGGCTCCTGCATCGCTGCCGTCGAATTCCTGCGCCGTGTTGATGTAGACCGCGTGTTCGGCCCCGTTGCGCATCAGGCACGCGTTGGCGATGTGGTGCTTGACCACGCCGCCACCCAGGATGATCATGCCGGCACGTACCGCCCGCACCGCCATCGTGTTGATGCGCCGCACGTCGTCCACAATGTCCACACGGAGCCGCTGCGGCGAGGACTTGAAGGTGTGGAAATAGAGCATATCCCCCAAGGATCCATCGGTCAGGGCTGGACAGAAGACAGGGATGTTGTTTCGGGCCGCCCAGTAGAGCACCGAATCCTCGTGGTTGATCTCCTGCCCCAAGCGCTCGGTGATCCGGCTCGGCGTCCAGTGAAGCTCATCTTCCTCGTCGCCAGTCTCCCGCGACTTGCGCTTGGCAGCTTCTTGCTCCTCGAGCATGCGATCCAGAATCGGAATCACCCAGTCTTCAAAGGCACAATAGTTGTTGTTGGGGACCAGCAAGTTGCCGATGCGATTCAGGCCCTTGGCACGGAGACCGGCACCGGGGGTGGTGAAGGATCCCAAGTAGGTCGGAGCTAAGCACTTGAT
Source organism: Penicillium argentinense (assembly GCF_028826775.1). Classification (NCBI taxonomy): domain Eukaryota; kingdom Fungi; phylum Ascomycota; class Eurotiomycetes; order Eurotiales; family Aspergillaceae; genus Penicillium; species Penicillium argentinense. Next base: position 113,911 of record NW_026622668.1, read on the forward strand.
AAGGTCCTCCTCCACGCCACCAGCCGTGGTCACAATAGCCGAGACGTGCTTGTGCTTGACAAGGTATCGCAGGGTGTCGCGTAGTCCGGAGGAAATCAGGTTCGACGTGTAGCCGAGGAAGATGGTGGTCTTTTCGCCAGTTTCGGGGTCCTGGTAGGCACGCTGCAGCAAGTAGCTTGGGTCAGATTCATGCTGCCATACACGCATGGTTGGCAGAACACCCTCAAGGCATGACGTACCATCTCATTAATGATGCGGGCAGCTTCAGCAACCGCACTGCCCTGGAAGCCAGTGTGGGTAAGGTTTTCCACGAGCTCAGCAACCGTAATATCACGGTCCTGAAATTTATCGAAATCTACACCGCGAACCTCTTGGGTCCCCTCTGGCATTGGTGCGGAGGCAAGAAGGACCGAGTCCATCGCGGAGGTGGGAGGTGCGGAGGTGCTCATGATGAAGAAGAGATGAGAAGAGATAAGAGGTAAGAGGGAAAGTAGGAGAAACTGGGATCAATTGACAAGAGAGCGTTTGAGGAGGGTCAATCGCAGCCGAGCAATTGATGTGGTCGTGAGTCAAAGTACCTGATGGAGGGGCAAGGTACCGGAGGTAATTTTTTTCGCGGGGAAGTTGTTATCGTTCGGAATGACCTCGGGATTGACACCTGAGGCAGAATGTTCTCTTATCAATGCTTGTCAGGATCAACTCGCACAATGGACTTACAGGACGCGCAAGATTTGTCGGTGGGCAATGCAATGATATTGTAGGAGCAACTGACTTCAGTGGATTGGCAATCTGTGAAAAAGGGTGAGAGAGAAGAAAAAAAAGTGTAAGTAAAAGAAGTAAAAAAGGAACGAAAAAAATGCAAACTCCCCCGAGCCGGAATCGAGCCGGCGACCTTTCGGTTATATGTTTCCATTACAGCCGAACGCCATATCCAACTAGACCATCGGGGGTTTGGTTGCGAAGGCTGCCTCAAGGATTTGAATCAAATAAATTTTTGGAAAACCAGAAAGGAAATCAAAAAATGTGACTAAAAAGAAGTGCAAATTCCCCCGAGCCGGAATCGAGCCGGCGACCTTTCGGTTATATGTTTCCATTACAGCCGAACGCCATATCCAACTAGACCATCGGGGGTTTGATTGCGAAGTGTCGTACGGAAATTGTCATCATAATCATTAAGCCGATTATTCAAAAACAGCGGTTCAAATTAAGCGTATTTTTACGAGCACGTGGTCGCCTATCTGTTCATCTACCTGGTCATCTACACTGTCACCTACGTGATCAGCCTCCCGGTCAACGTACCTGTAAGCAACACCTTGTCAAGGGCTCCAGGGCAAAAAAATGCATCGGGACTTTGCGCAGTCTTTTCTTGTACAAGACAGAGAGTCTAAGATGACACCACTATATATAATACTAAATACAGCACTGGTGTGCTAACAAAATCAGAAGCTCTAGGCACCCAAAATATCCGAAGCCAGGGACGGGGTATAATGGGATGTGGTAAGAAGGTGTGGCGACAGTGGCCTTGGTGTCTTTTCAAAGTCCGTGTAACACCACCAACCAGGTCCCAGGGTTGGCGTGACAACATCTGTAAGGAGGCAGTACACCATCACCGTCATGGAAGACCGCTCTACGGGATCCAACGAGTGTACAGCGCCACGGGCATAGACATACTAGCTCCCTCATTCACAAAATAGACCGATAATAAAAAGGGTGAAGGACTTTCGTGGAATCTACATCGTCATCGACTAACGTCGCCATCCAATGTCGATATTGAACATCGGAGACCCTACCTTGTTGGTCGACGCAACCTCAAGAAGTCAAGACCTTTCTCAAGGCTGCCCAAAGAAAGCATTGATCAGAGAGTAGTGTTTTACCGGCACCCAATCAACAAGCTTATTTGTAAAAGCGTCCTGTTGCGAAAGTGGTAGACGCATCAATGCGACTGATGGTGACCACACGCTGATTTGTGAACTAGTCTATTACTACAGTGTATGTGCAGTGTGAGCCCTTCAGTTCGCATTACTACACTAGTAATAAAAGACACCAAGCCTTTGCAGGGTGCGATGCAGACTTCACGTATACCAAAATCGACACGGAAAAACCTCACCGGAAATCTCGAGTACCTTTTCTCTAGGGCGTCGCACCCCGCTATAATATATTGTAAGCGGGAATTGAGCCTAGATTCTCTATTCCATACATCAACACTTCTGTGAGTTAAAGGTGACCCTGGGAAATACTGTTTATGTAGATCATGTCGTTGGAGACTAGGGGTCTTGAGGTTGAACCTTTAGGAGTGTTTGAGGTGAGGAGCTGCCACACTTGAAAAGAGGCGCACCAACACGTGACCCATCTTATCTGACCCACATCCTGGATATCGCGCCCCACTGGTCCCACCCCACGGTGACTCATTTGCCATATATTTCCACCTTTCTGAGTCACAAAATATCACAATTTTCACCAACTCCCAGCATGTTAGCTCAGGGGAAGAGCGCCGGGCTCATAACCCGGAGGACCCTGGATCGAAACCAGGACATGCTATGTCTTTTTTACTTTTTTTGCCTTCTCTCCTTTCTTCCTTTTTTTAAAGCTCCTTATTTTGTAAACCTGATTTTACGTAAGACGAAAAGCTGGCCGAGTTTCTGGGCCCTTAGACAATAAACGGAGATCGAACCCCTGTAGTAGTATGTGAATTGGAGTCACCATTTTGTTCGGTCCAAAGACAAAGTCACAATTGTAGAAGGTACCAGTATCAGAAATGTACTCATCGTAAGTGTCGAATACTGTCTAATCAGACATACCATGCCTCGAATAATCTCGACCTGTATTTCCTTCTTCCTTGGCTTTAATCGGACGCAACTGGAAGAGTATCTACCTGATCGTATACTTGGTCACTACTATACTACACTACTATAATCTATCCGATCATCCACCTGGTCGTATATCATGCTGTGCACTGTGTCATGGACTTGGTCGGTGATTTGATTTCTGACCTAGACACTGGAAAGCACTGTACACAAGATCAAGCCACGCCAGAAACAGCTATGCAAAACGAAGTATCGTCACTGTGCAGCAAAAGCCGCAGCAGAAAGGCTTTGTGAAGCAGACCATACAGCTAGTCATCCGGAGCATCAATAATGAAGTTTTTGAAGTTGGCCTCACCATGATCACCTTCAGCGAAAATCCCGATTATTGGACCTGTGAAGTCAAAGTTGGTCATCACAGCGGTGTCCACGGCTTGCACAAATTGCCAGGGTCCTTGGGAATTCTTGAAGAAGAAACGAACGTGATCCTCGTTGTATGAAATTTTGAAATTCAGTGCCTTCTCCAGGCTGACCGGCACCGGTTGTTTCATCTCATAAGAACTGGCTCGATTGATTCCTTCGAAGACGACCTGTCGATTCCGAAAATTGTAGGATATTCCCCAAAACCGGTACTCATCCTTATAAAGAACAAGACCAGCGTTCATTGGAATTGGATCTCCAATGTTTATTAAAGTCACGGTGGAAGTACCCTTGAGCTCCCGCTGCCTTTGGCCGACAAAACTGATAGCCCCCTCCGAACTGGTCAATCCGACGGGGCTGGCGCGAAGCGTGATTTGGCCGTCACTATACATATGATAATCCTCCAACCTAGGGTCTCTCAGATAGACCCAAGCCGCACGAGAGGAACGGGATTGATCGAATTTAGACTTGATTTTCTGGTTATCACCTAAAATGGGCATGATGGATGGCCATCCATCGTCATCCCATACAACAGAGGTCAAGAACGATTCTCTGCCCATAATGGAACGCCCGTATTTCTTCCGAACACCGAGCATAACCACCCACCAGTTCTCTTGGCCATCCTGAAAGAAATCGCCATGGCCAGTGTGCTGAATATAATGATTGGTACCATTTGCCGTAGAGAGCGGGTTGCGATCATAGGCCTCAAATGGGCCCCAGATGCTCCTCGAGCGCGCCATGGTGAGCATGTGACATTGAAAGGTCCCGCCTTCGGCACAGAGTAGGTAATACCAGCCGTCCTTTTTGTAAACATGGGGACCCTCCGTGTAGGATCGTGACCATCCTTTCCAAATAAGGGAGGGCCCGGCGAGCACTTGGCCTCTCGTGATGTCAATCTCCATGTTGAAGATCTCGAAGGTGACACCGGTCTTGCATAACTGCACATACACCTTCTCGTCATCGAATAGTAAAGAGGGGTCAATCCCAGGAAATGGGAAGACCACCGGGTCGGACCATTTATCAGCAAAGATGTCTTGGGCGCAAATTATAAACTGTTCACTGTGCTCGTCGCCAGGCATCGCAGAATCGTGGATGACATTCGTGCAGATAATATACGTTACACCCCGGTGGTGTCGAATCGTCGGGGCATAGAGACCCCCTGTAGCAACCATAGCTGTTCCATCGTCCCAAGTAGTAATCCAAGTTCCTGCTCTCTTCAGTGATAGTTGGGATGGTCGGTTGATGGCATTCCCTGGATGGACAATCACTTCTGAAACTTAGGCTGGCAGTGTACACCATGGCTTACCGATATGTTTCCATGTGATCAGGTCACGAGAGGAATAGATGGGGAGACCAGGGAACAGGTGGAAGCTAGAATTGACAAGGAAGAAAGTGCCCTCGATGCAACAGATTGAAGGATCGGGGGCAAATCCTGGGATGATCGGCTTTACCGAGCAACGCTCCATTTTGAATTGATCGATCAACTAGAGGGTTTTTATTTCTCTCTAAAGCAAAACGTGACAGGAAAACAACGAAATTTATCGAACTCATTTACCCCAGGTCATGCATTATTTGAATGGCTGTGGCGTCGTGCGCTAATCCCATTCCGACACGGTCTGAAGCCGCGCGGTGCCTCATCGACCCAACGACAAGGAAGTAACCCCGCACTGAGGGAGACAAATAGGCTAATCAAGCAATAAATTAGTTCTGTTGAGTAGGTGGACTTAGCTTACCGAGATCAAATTACAGTGTTAGGCTGATTTCTCGGTTATATACCCTTGCGCCAATCAATAAGTATGTTCAACTTCCCCCAAGACACGAGAATGCTGCTTGAAGCAGGTCCGAGACAAATATTCTTGAATATTGAATATGCAAAATGACTGGCCATCCAGAACTAAATAACCCCCCCAAGGGGTATTTCAATCTAGCAGGCAGGGCTTTCCCACGAGTGAAATGGTGGAGGCAGCGGAACATGCGGTCGTTGTACTTTTACATCGTGGTTTTGATCGTGACAAACACGGCAAACGGATTCGATAACTCTATGATGTATATTACCTATGTAAGGCTTTCCTAATTGAAAAGAACCTCGCTAATTCTCGCAGGAATGGCCTACAAACACTATCCTATTGGCAGGATTACTTCAATCATCCGCGGGGACCCACATTGGGGCTGTTCAACTGTGTCATGAGTGCTGGTGCACTTACTGGACTGGTTATTTTACCTTTCATGCTGGACCATTTTGGCAGGAAGATCTGTTTAGTTTTTGGGTCCCTCTTTATGCTTTTGGGCGTGGCGTTGCAATCCGGGTCCATCAACTTCTCGATGTTCGTGGGCGCTCGGTACATCTTAGGATTTGGCGATATCATTGTAATTTGCACGGCTCCTTTGCTCATCACAGAGATTGCTCCCGCGCAGGATAGGGCAATCTTGGTAACAATCGCTGGTGCGACATATCACTCAGGTGCATTCATTGCTGCTTGGACGACATATGGCACTCTGAAGATCAAGGCAAGTTGTACCACAAAAGAACCGAGAACGAGATCATTACTATGACTAATACCTCGTAATAGAACGAATGGTCTTGGCGGGCACCAAGTCTGATACAGGGCGTTTTTACTCTGTTGATGCTTGCAGTCGTTTGGTGGATCCCTGAAAGCCCACGATACTATGTTTCGAAGGACCTGCCAGAGAAAGGCCTCCAAGTTCTGGCCTACTATCATGCAGAAGGCGATGAATTGGATGAAGTGGTGCAACTTGAATTTACCGAAATCACTACTGCCATTGCAATGGAGAAGAATGCAGAGCACTCTAGCTCCATTTTGGACTTCCTGCGAACCCGTGGGAATCGCAAGCGACTTCTGATTATCGTTTCATTCGGACTTTTTTCACAGTGGTCAGGAAATGGACTGGTGTCCTACTACCTGAATCTCATCATGGACAGCATTGGCATTACCGACGCCAACGAGCAATTGTTGATCAATGGTGCCTTGACTTCTTTCAGCCTGGTGACGAATCTATTCTTTAGTTTCTTCGTTGATAGATGGGGTCGTCGACCGATCATGCTGATCAGCTCCGCAGGAATGTTAGTCGCGTTTGTGGTATGGACTGCCTTGTCGGCGCAGTATGATGCACATGCCAGCTCTAGTCTCGGATCTGGGGTTTTGGGGATGATATTCATCTACTACTTGTTCTATAATCTGAAGTCAGCATTTACATCCTTGAACGCTTTTGACCTCACTGCTAATTATTTGACAGGTCAGGCTTAATTGCCAGCTATACAACGGAGATCTTGCCGTATACGATGCGCGCCAAGGGCTACACGATTATGGAGTTTGCGATGTACATCGCCTTGTTTTTCAACCAATATGTGAACCCTATTGCCCTTGAAAACATTCATTGGCGCTACTATATATTCTACTGCTGCTTCTTGGCCGTGGAGGTGATTGTCATCTGGGCCGTGTATGTGGAAACTCGATATGTCCCGCTAGAGGAGATCACGCGACTGTTTGACGGAGATGATGTCGCGGCAGCCACGAATGTGGAGATGGAGAAAGTCCAGGAATCTGGCAAAGGGCTCACTACAGCAGTTCACATCGAGAGGGCAGCATAGCACCTGTGAGCGGCCAGTGGCACTTTCCAGGTCCTGAAGGTCACATATTGTCAGAGGGCCCATATAGAGTCAGCGTTAATCACTACCGAATCTCATCTAGGCAGTGTTGCCTTTGTTTGAAAAGTTCTTAGATTGATTAAATACTGCTTCATGGAATAGTACTCGAGCCGGCCTTGATAGCCCGATACACGTATTAGTGGGGAAAGTAGTGTATTCGGGCATAAATCAAGTATGTTATCAGATAGGTGATCAGGCGCATGACTGAGACAGTGTCCAAGTAGGTAAACAGGTAGGTGTTCGGGCAGACGACCAAATCGATGATCAAATATGTGGCTGGTTATTGTCTCACATCCTCAGATAATAGGTCATTCAATACAGTGGCATCGAGCTTGCGCAAGTGACTGGCGTGAATGGCAACCATGGTGCATTCTAATCCGCTAACACCGGCGTCCGTATCCTCCTCGCCTGCCTCCTCCAAATCCGCCACCATAACCTCCGCCGTGTCTTCCTCCATAGTGTCTTCCTCCATAGTGTCTTCCTCCATAGTGTCTTCCTCCATAGAACCCCAGACTGAACCCGCCACCTCCAGGGGGTCCTCCCCAGCCTCCGCCTGGTCCGAATCCCCCGCCCCCCATGCCCATTCCTCCTCCGTAATGTCGGCGAGGAGGCCCACAGACTCCCATTCCGCCCATCCCCCCGCCGTAGATATGCCTGCGAGAAGGGGGTCCGAATCCCCCCATACCCATGCCCATCCCCATGGGGCGACGCTGGGGGAATGACATGCAAAGACCCATATTGCGATTGATCAAGGCCGGCTGTATTCTTGTTCGTGTGAAAATGGAGGATGCGTTGGAAGGGAAAATGCTTTGCAGGATATTTGAACGGTGCAATGTATATTTTGTCCCACAGTCGTGAGTGCCCGATATAAGTACTAGTCTTTGTACGTGCTGCGGCGTCGTGTGCGTCATCCGCCGAACAATCCTCAGCATCGGTCCCGTGGCTCGTCCATCGCCAAGGCGCAGCTCACGCAACGGTTTACAAGATTCGGCCAGGCAGAAGTATCGAATGTGATCGTCGATTTTGTTTCTTTTTTCCTCGACCGCCAAGTCAAACGGACACAAGGTCTATGCTCTAGCCTGCTTGGGCTCAGTAATGGTACTTGAAGTCCACGTCACCATCGCCGGTCTGCACACGACGCGTATCCTCCCTCTCTCCGCTAGTTATTTGTTCTTTGATTTTGTTCTCGCGTCGCAAATACAAGCCGAAGCATGTTATAACGATCTGCGACACGACTAGCGAGCCCAGGGAGAATGCATTGCCCAGGACATATGGGGACTCCCGGTACACCTGGCCGGCCACGATCCCTGCGCAATTGCCCATTGTCTGCTGGAGTCCGATTTCCAAGGCTCGCCGATACTGCGGAGCGATGTTGACGTTCAACCAGGCCACATTTAGTCCCACGGCCGTGTATGTGGTGATGCCAATCAGGAATGTCGCAAAGTACTGCACCGCGGTGTTTCCGACCGTGAGGAGCAAAATGTATCCAATGATTCCGAAGATGTTAGTTGTGAAGATGAAAGAAGCAAACTTGGAGTACCGATCGGAGCAAAATGCGATCGCAACGAAGATGATGGCTGCCCAGATATAGACCGGGACAGTCAGCACATTGCTCATGAGCGAGTCGTAACCCATTCCTTGCAAGATGGTTGGCAAAAAGGTACTGAATCCATACAGCAGGATATCCTGACAGAACTGGATCACTCCGGAGCAAAAGAGTTTTGGGTCGCTCAGGGCGATCCGCATCTCTTCCCAGCTGAACTTGTCGCTTCCCATATACTTGCGACGCTGTTCATTCCGCACGCGCATCATCCACCTTTCCTCTTCATTGAGGAAGTAGGCTTCGGCTGGATTGTTGGGCAGGCCAAACCAGATCAAGATAGCGCACATGGCGCTAAACAGGCCTTCGATGATATACACCCATCTAGAATCATTTGTCAGCCTTAGTCTTCTTCCACTCCATTCGGCAAGGGAACAGGGGACAATCAATGCGTACCTCCACCCTGCTTTGCCTCCAATCCCATCCATATGCAGAAGACCATATGCTAGCAGACCCCCAACTGCCCCGGAGATCGCGGCACAGCTCATCAGATATGACACCCGTTTCGCTTGCTCCTCACGGCGATAGACCATTGTCAGATAGAGGTTCAGACAGGGGAACAAGCCGGCTTCGCATGCCCCTAGGATGAGGCGTGTGGCGTACAGCGAGCCCACCGACTCGATAAAGCCGGTAAAAATGGTGGTCAAGGACCAGACAATACAAAGCGCTGTCAGGATATTCCGGGGCGTCAATTTCTTCATGAGCACTGCCCACGGGGACTCAAATAGTACGTAGGTCACGTAAAAGATGGAGACAGCAATGGAGAATTGGTTGTCAGAGGCGTTGATATCCTCGGGCATATGGGCAACCTTGACGTTTCCTACCGTTCCGTGAGCTTCTTATTCCATTCGTCCTTTTGGGTCCTGCTCTCTGGATCATACCGATATTCGACCGATCCAAGAAACAAGATAGATACGTCAGCATGATGATGGGCACAAAGGCGGCATCCAACTTCACGAGCAACTTCTGTTCCTTTTTCGGGTCGAGAACGACGTCCAGGGCCTCGCCAGCGCAGCTGTCATTACCAATTTCCCGATCGCCTTCCTTTTGCACGGAGAGTCTGGGCTCGAGGGCGACCCCATTCTGGTGCTCGGTCTCTCTCGACATGAATTGGTCTCGCTGTTCTCGGGTGTACCCCTGAAATGTTCTTGTGAGAAACAATGAATCCCGCTTCGAGGGCCGCGGCGGGTTATATGATAGCAAGTCCGGGATGGCACAATCGAGCCGCCGATGAATCAAATCAAATGGGATAAGGTTGATATCAAATGACAATAAGGGCAGCGACGAGATAAGAGCTCAGCGCGGATGTGCTCCTATCTCGCCGCTGCAGGCCAGATCCCTAATGTACCCTGCTGGACCTTGATGCTGTGGAGTGGAGGGCAGCCGTCGGCCCGACGAAAAGCGGCGATAAGAGCAGCGTCCTGCCAGCCAGCACCGCCTTCGCCACTTTGTGCCGCTCGTCTGCTCCGCTTTTTCTCCTGCGATGTCTGCGGATCTTTCCTGGTCGAGGAAGGCAGCCTTGCCCGCAGCGAACCAGGCCGTCTCATTGGCGATGGCCCACGGGTGAGAACGTAGTTGTGCGGAGACGCCCCGAGCTTCCCCAGACCGTCGGCAAGTGGGACCCGATGCGAGATAGTCGACAACTGGGGGAGAGACCGGGGATGGCATGGCAATGGGATGGGGCTGCCAGAAGACAATCCTCTTTTCATAACCGAGGCACTCGTCGAACTCTTCTGGACTCAGGGGAATGATCAGCTTGTCTTCCTGATTGTCTCGGAAGGAGGTAGTCGGGATTATATACCTCACCTCACACTATCATCCCCACCGAACATCATGGGAAGCGTTGCGGTCACTTCGCAGGAGGCTCGCCTGCTATGTCGCGAGAATCGCCTCACCAACACATCCGGCGTCGCACCCGGCTATTTGCAGGCCAACCTGCTTGTGCTCCCAGCCAAGTATGCTGTGGATTTCCATGATCTCTGCTTGCGCAACCCAGTGTCATGTCCGCTGCTAGGAAAGACAGCCATCGCAGGCGACCCACTCGCCGTGCAGCCCGCACAGTGTATCCAAACGAGCGATTTCGATATGCGAACCGACTTCCCCAAGTATCGAGTGTATAGAGACGGCAAGCACCTGGAGACGCGGTGTGATCTTCGCGATCTTTGGACATCCGATCATGTTGGTTTTTTGATCGGCTGCTCGTTTTCCTTCGAAGATGCCTTGACAGCGGCAGGTTTGCAGCCTCGACATCAGAAAACCAATTCCATCGTTGCGATGTACCGGTCAAACATCCCCCTTCTACCTGCCGGGGTCTTTACGGGGGCCAACTGCATTGTCTCGATGCGACCATATCGACCAGAGCAGATTGATCGTGTGCGAGAGGTGACACGGCCCTATCTCTCCACCCATGGCGAGCCTGTGGCCTGGGGATGGGATGGTGCAAAGAACCTCGGCATCACAAACATTGATAATCCGGATTTTGGGCAGCCACAGGTCTTTGGGGAGGGCGAAGTGCCCGTGTTCTGGGTAATTTCCCTCCTACTATTCCCAGGATTTTCGCTAATATCCCTCTCTCAAGGCTTGTGGAGTGACACCACAGATTGCGGTAGAGTCCGCCGGTGCGCAAATAGACGGTTTAGTCTTTGCTCACGAACCTGGACATATGCTGATAACGGACTGGACGGCCGAGAGCCTGCAGAGCCTCCGACCGGGTATTGTCTAAAGGAGGACCGCCAGAGTCTCTCCTATGATTTCACGATTCAAAGTATCGACCTCGTCAGGCAGTCCTGGTTACTCCCTCTCCAAGTTTAGCAGTTATGCAATCATAGATCAGCCCGAAAGGCCGAGCTGGAGTATAAGTGATATGGCTTATTTAAACAACATGTCTTCGTAACTCGTAACCGGGCCACCTATCCGATCAACTGCCCAGTCATTTACCCGGTAATCTACATTAGTAGTGTACCCAGTTATCCACCCAGTCACCTATATGATCGGCCACCTGATCATGTACTATGCATACACTGTAGAGGTGACAGCAGATGACCGGGTAGATATTGAGTCACATAAATACGAGAGGGATCGAAACCCTTGCAGAAACGGTTGTATTCATTCTACTATGAGAAATTGGTCTTATTCATACTGTCGACCTGTCCGACGGTGACGGATCAGCGAGGATCGTTCTACCAGTCGAAACCGCTCGGGATCGACTTGTCGCCGGTGTTTTACTACATGTGCGATAGTAGAATAAAGAAAACACGAGCGAGTAAAAATGATCATGATCGTGACTTCGTAAGAGGCAAAATCCAGTGCTATGGTATACTTAAAATTCCAATTCCTCCACTTCCATTCCGCAATCCACACAGGTCTTGACTCCGATGCCCGTTTCTGGATTCTCTACCGATCGACCCCATTGATGGACATGTCTTCGGTTGCTGGCCAGATCATCGCCGAATTCCCCACCGGCAGCCCCCTTGCGATTTCGTCGATAAGCCTCCACGCGAGTTCGCTTCTTCAGATCGTTCAGTTTGCTCTTGAACTTGGCTTCTCGTCGCTTCTTTTTATCGTCCTCACGCCGCTCAAACTCGGCATCAAGAGCCTCGGCGGATCCCCATTTCTTCGCAGAAAAGGCGTACTCTTCAACCTGGTAGCGGAGGTACAGCATCATGTTGTTCCAGGTGGATTTGTGAGGATTTGGCTTCTCCAGACGAGGAAGAAGTTCTTCATCCCGCAGTTCAGCTATCGTAAAAGTCAGCATTGCTGTAATTGATATTCGTGTAGAAGCAAAGTAACTTACGGTCTGTCAAAAGATAATCCTCCTTGGCCTCCGTTTTGGTAAGAAGACTGTACTTCTCCGGGAACTTTTCCTTGCAGGAATTGCAGATGCAGCAGTGAAGCATTTCTTCCCACTTCCAGTCAATCTCCAGACTTCCGCACTCCCGGCAAGTTTTTTGCTGGCTTTTGTCGTCCAAAACGCTCAACCCAGGTTCGAAGGGACCCTCCCGATTCTGGCGCAAAGAGCGAAGCAATTGGTGGCGCTCCCATTCCTTCTGGGTCATGTTGGCCGGTTTATCGTCCTTCCCATCGCTTACATGGAGTTGCTTATTGAAGGGGTCGTCTTCCTGCGTCAAGAAGCCGCCTTTCGTGTCCGTCATCTTACTGAAGTCATAGTCGACATAGCGGGTGAAATTGCGCGCTGGCTTGATCGTGTCTAGCGGGCGATCTGAGGAGGTATTTGACCGTGCATCACGCATCGTGGCGGGTGGATTGGCGGCCGTCATGGCGTTATATGAACGTTTGACTCCTTGAGTCTGTGCCGCGGCCGGAGGTTGGGCTCTTTCGGCGTCCCTTTGTTCTCGAAGAGCTTTGGCTTTGATTCGATTGACTTCCTAGTGAGAAGATGGTAAGGTGAGCAGGTGATCGATCAAGGGAGCGCTGAGGCTAAGCCATAGTTGCGTCCGGGGCACCTACAATCTGCCGTTTCTGCTCGGGCGTCAAGGGACCACGCGGAAGTTGACCAGGAACAGGTGCATTTAGCCGCGGGGGCGTCGATGGCCGATTTGCCGACATGGCGCCGAGTTGCTGACGGTGATGCGCGGGTGAAAGCAACTTGAAGTGGAAGTAAGATCAACGGAATGGAGGAAATTAATAGATGGCCGGCGCTTCGAGACTCGCCGCCCGCCTCGCCGCCCGCCTCGCCGCCTGCACGGCAATTCCATATCACCACGTGATCGGCTTATCGGTCATACAATATTGTATCGTAGGGTAGGACGGGACTCGAATGAACCTGATCAAAGAAGCACCTTCAATTGTTCGAACGAAACAAAATCCTCTATCTGAGGGCAACGAGTGCGTCAAGAATCCACATCTGACGCTTATAGATCGGGAGCAAAGGTGCCTTGTGGCATGCTGTCTTCATCCCGTTCCTGGCCATACAGCACCTCGCAGACGCCCCCCACGGGGATATCCATCACTGCGTCCGTGCCTTCACTCCAGATCTCGCGCCAGTTGACTTTGCGATTTTGGGGGCCCATAATTTGATATGAAGTTGCGCCAGGCTTCATCTTGGTGGCGCCACCAGGCCTCCGCCGTGCTTTCCCGTCAATTACAGCAACATTTGCAACCTCATCCACGATGTTCTCAATACTGTTCATGGGGAGGGTCAGGTAGCCGGTGTTGTACGAGGCGAGCGCAACGTAGATATAGACGATAGAAATTACCAGCCATGACGGAATGGCTAGTGACCACCAGCGATTGGGGTAATAGTAGATGCCGAGCTGGTGAAGGAATGGAGAAGGGAGATACGACCAGAGCAAGTAGAACACTATGTTGATCGATAGCGGTTAGCCTGAGGGATGCCTTTGGTCTTCGTGGGGTCTCGCGGAGGAGGGCCAGTGCTTACAGAACGCGAGCGATGATGCCAGATAGAGAACAAATCCGTAATACTCGTAGGTGGGCACTTTGGGGCTGGCGCGTGGGACTGTCGTCGCGCGTCGGGCCGACTTCGCGACGGCGGCTTCGGTGTCGTTGGGGGTCTCGACATCAGAGCTATCAGGAGTGGTGGGGCGTGATGTAGTAGTGGAGAAGGGCGGTCGCAGTAGGGATGTCAACGAAGGCGAGGGAGGGAGAGGGGTCGGTGGGCGGTTGTAGAATGGAGGCGCAAAAGCATTGGGTCCGTGGAGTGAGCTGGACGACTGGCGGAATGGATGGTGTCTCCCAATCTCATCGGTGGAGTTATCTGACTCCGAATCCGAGAAAGACTGGGGGTCGAGAGAGTAATGCGACTGAAAATCAGCGTCGTCTTCCACCTCGATCTCGTCGTAGCCGGGTGAGGTGACGCTGTCGTCTTCGGCATAGCTCTCCTGAGCTTCCTCCGGCGAGGCGAGGTCGTCGAGGAGTGGCGGGAACGGCTGTTTGTATTCGAATGACCCTGAAAAGTCTGCCTGTTTTGCCGTTTCCTCCATTGCAGCCGTGGAGGTGCTCAGCACGATCGCAACACCTGTAGTTGTATTAGTAGTTGGGCTAAAGTGTTTCAACGGCGGATGTTGATACGCCGTGATTGTTTTCTGCCGGTGATTTGGATTTACCGCTTCATATCCCGCCTTCCGACGATACTACAGTCAACTTTTACAACCAGCATCCACTACCAAATCCTAATGCAACGGACACTGACCGTCCTGAAACGCGGTTCTTCAGTTGGCCATCGAATAAAGTCCGTCTCTCCGAACAGAGGCTTTTCCTCATATGCCAGTTCGTCACGGCAACCGACAGGAAACAACACTAGTCGGAGGAATTCGACGGTGATGGATCCTTTACAACTGTTGGCGTCCTTGCGGGGTGCCAGCTAAAGGAAGAGTGAGACAGCTATAAACAATGGAAACTCGTATTCTCGTAGCTATAGAGAGGAAGAAGAGAGGAAGCTCAAGTGGGGCACGGACTTGCCGCCTTTGCCAAGAGTTGATCGTCTCTGCTAAAGAACAACAGATCGTGATTAGTTTCCAGGGTTTTGGAAGTCACATTCTCGGACGACAACAAAATATGGAATTTCACACGCCCCAATCACATGTGGTAACTCGACTATTCTTGTCATATTCAAAAACCGACCGACGAGATAGTATGCACCTTGAGCCTGGCTATCACCGGCTTTATCATGTTTTGAATCTTTTTAGCAGAGGAGAATTTCCGTCCAAAAGAATCTAACAGTTCCACAGCTAGCTCCAAGTCAGTGATTGCTCTGCTATGGTCCACGACCAGAAACAAATTGTCGGCCTGTGCCGTTGAGGTATACATCAGAGAAAGAGCGGAGTTAAAGACTGCAACTAAATTAAGCCAATTGTAGGCGAATCGGTGTTGGCGATGTAAGTTAATTGCTTGTCGAATTGCCATGCCAGAGGCTTCTGCAAGGGTTTTCATTCCGGAGGCATCCAAGTTTGGGTTGAGCGGCGAAGGGCGATATAGCATAATAATGTGGGTGTAGTAGTTGAGGTCAAACCAGCTCGTACAAAGATGGGGCACTTTTGATTGTAGATCAGGGAGTGGAAATGGCATGTCACGGCGCCATTCGACAAGTCGTTTGTGGAGATCTTGGATCGTCTGATCCCGTACCTCTGGATTTTGTTGAGAACCAAGTCTTGTTGAGTGTACTCTGGTACCAATGTCACTGGCAATTTTTCGTAGTGCCAGAATATGAAGTGGTACGGCCATTGGGGATGGCTCCAGACTGTGAGAGGGTGCTATTGCGTCCGGCTTGATATTTTCATCATCCGCATCCGCAAATGGCTAGAGAAGAAGATCAGCTCTGGATTTAATATGATGTAGTGATGGACAGACCTCAACTGTGATATCGTCGTCTTGGATAGCGAAAGGGCGACCCAAAGCCAATGAAACAACCCTAGAACGCTTGGCTGTTATTATCAAGTTCTGGGTTGACTCAAGTGTCTTGGGAGGAAGTATTACCGATCCATCATGTATAGGGAGAAGAAGATTCGCTTCTGTTGCTCAGCGACGTCCACCGGTAGAGCCTGATATATCTCGGAGGTATGGAGTCCCATGCCTGTCGCCATGCGCGCAGCCACGCCGACCAGGAACCACGTATCTGATGTGAAGATGAAAATTTAACCAAAAAGGAACTTCGATCTTGATTAGGTTCTTGGTTACCTACTGGGTCCAATTTTATTAAAGAATGAATAAGAGACTTGCAACATCAAAGTCTCCAATCCAGCCTGGTCCGAGGAATTAGCTTATCACAATGCTTGCATCGAGCTATGTCACTCACCAAATCGCCGCAGCCCATGGCCGCCTCGAAATAGGTCATGGCCTTGTTGAAGAATCGAACCGGCTCATCCTCATCCATCAAGGAAACCGAGCAGTAGGTCGTCGATCCGATTGCCAGAATCATCCATATTCGGAATTGCCACAGTGAAGACTGGCCTAAGGGGTCAGACGGGTCGGCATAGACCCTCCACAGAACCTGTTCAAAGTCTTTTTTTCGAATGATCGGATATAGGGTATGGGAGTGGGCGAAGTAAAATCCCAGGATGTAGCTGATGTGACCAGGATCCAACAAGGCCAGGTCTATTACGTCTCCATATTCCTCGGTAGATGTGTTGTCGAGGATCGAAGTAAAATTTTGAAGACTGGCAAGTGGGTGATTCATCTCGAAGAAAACCGGATTGATGTTGGACAAAGTATCCATGTTCCAGACGGGATATGGATTCTCCTCATTATTCGCCTCATCGAATACAAAGCCATCTTGGTCTGGGGACAATCGCCGAAGTACCGATTCGGTCAGTTTGGCGAAGGAAACCCCTGACGACGAGCCAAGGTAGCGTTCTGCTGCCGCTTCTAACGATAGCAGACGTAGTTCCTCTGCTATATTTTCTGATCGTTGCGCTGGGGCATCCACAAACGGCGAGATTGGGAGGGTGTCCAGGGAACGTATCATGTTCTCGACGGGCTGCGCATGAGGCGGTTTGTTCGTGGCTTCTGTTGGATTCTCAAAAAACAGAGGGTCATCCCCCACAGGTAAGTCGGGACTTTGGTCCCAAGCATGCAAAGACGGGTCATTCTGCGAGTTTTGCGGAGTCAGTGACGATACAAGCTGCTGTTCGAGTTCCTTCACGCGACGTTCCAACCCGCGCACATAGCTGGTATCCTTCGTTAGCCAGCTCACGCTCAGCACCACAGCTTGCATACTCACGCGACTGGATAGGAAGCCACCTGTGTCTCGTCATCGAGGAAGCTGCATGCGATCTTGGCGTGCTTGCAGGCACGGCATTGGGGCAAGGTCTTGTCGCAGCGTTTCTTGCGGCGATGACACCGCTTGCAGGAACTCTCAGCCCTCGCTGTCGATTCCGGCATCATCAAGTGACGGAAAGAGCAGGAAAGACAAGCGGTGATCGAAATCAAAAAGGTGACAGCCTCGGTGTCTCGTCGGAATTGTGACGCGGCGGAGGCGATGCTAACTTGCCTTATCTCGCATCGACCACTGCCTTCCTACTTTGACCTGAGGGGCACCCTCCTTCTTGCTGGACTCTCGGCGAACAACACAAATGCATTCATGCACATTGATTTATTGCTGCTGCTCATGTAGAGGCTATCCCCTCCACCAGAGTACTATCAACAGACCCCACAGGGCTCTCGACGAAGCTGTCACTGTGACTGGCGTGCGGGGAAGCAGTTGCCAATCAGCGGGGACGCATTACTCTTGTGGCATTCCACTTTCCTACAAGAGTCATCAGAAGCACCGAAAACGACCAGAGACTCAAATTACAGAATACTCGATACAAAAGATCAACTCTGGACGAGGTGAGCATGATGATGAAGCACAGAACAGCATCCCGTTAGTGTCTGGCAGCGGCAGCTGCTATCTACTCCATCCCGACGATGCGAACGCGATAAACACAAGCTGGTCATGCTCAGATCGCGTGCTTTGATCTTTGCCATGAATATTTGGAACACAGCGTCTTCTTTTGGACTGCCCTCGATGGCCCATTGTTCTCTGCTGTTTCGGCGTCGCCGTCGTCGGTGTCCACCGTCGGACCGTCCGCCATCGCTGTGCCAGCCGTCACTGCGCTAGAAGGAGATATATCAACACTGATAGACTCCCATTTTTAACAAGCGCACTTAAAAGTCTCGCGAAGCTGTGTAGCTTCGCTTTAAATCGACTTACTACGCCTTCAACATGTTTCCAAATGGCAAATCGTTCCTCCTCGACCCCGAGAAGCGTGCCGGTCCAACCCGATACTCCCACGCCCGAGTCGTAGAGCCTGCAATGCACCACACCATCTACGTCTCGGGAATTGCTGCCGTTGCTTCAGATGGAACCTACGAAGGTGTTGTCGAAAACCCCGATGGGTCCTTCACCGTCGACGTCCGACACCAGACCGCTGCGATTCTACACAGAATCGACAGCATCATCCAGGGTGCTTCCAATGGGAAAGCCAACCTATACAATATCGTCGACTCAACCGTCTATATCCTCGACATGAAGACTCAGTATGCCGACATGAATAAGGAGTGGAACAAGATCTGGACCGATCGCGCGAGTGCTCCCAGCCGGGCAACAATCGGGGTCAATGAGCTCCCTGATCCTCGATTTGCGGTGGAGATTAAAGCAACCGCGATATTTGAGGCGTAAAACGCAACTGAGAGAATGAAATGGTGTGGCAGTCATCTATTATTATTCTAAGAGAACTACAGACTACACAATGTGGGGCTGGCGGCGCTGTCGGCCTCGCCGAAGCCTAGAGAGAAATGTCTCAGTTAAATCGCCAACGTGATCACCTCGTGCTAAGTTTTTTTTGGAACAATTGTGCCAAAAATCCTATTTGTACAATTCCACGCTATGTCACACATTTATGAATCCACTGGCATCCAATACTGTGAACTGAGAGACTTTACCTTTGAGAGTGGTGACACTCTCCCCTCCGTCCGTCTGGCATACCAAGACTTCAACCCGAATGGCAAGCAGCTTGCACTCATCCCAACCTGCTTTCGCGGAAGAATCAATACCACGCTCAGCTTCACCACGGGCGCGCTCCAGGATTATCGTGTCGTCGTGGTGGCGCTATTCGGCAACGGGGAATCGTCGAGTCCGTCCAACACTGCTAACTTCCCTGCTCTACTGAGCTATCATGACTGTGTCCGAGCTCAGCACAGGTTGCTGGTTGAGCATTTGAAGATCTCCTCGGTGGAAGTGATGATTGGCTTCTCGATGGGCGGACAATGTACCTACCACTGGGCTGCCATGCACCCTGAGATGATTATAAATGCGGTGATGATATGCTCATCTGCCAAAACCAGCCTGCACAATTATCAATTTTTGGAGGGCCCCAAAGCTGCTCTGGTCCACTCAGTGGACTACAATAATCCGGCAACCAAAAAAATGCCCATTCGTGGACTACACGCATTTGGACGAGCGTATTCTGCATGGTTAACGAGCGCCGAGTGGTTCGAGCAGCGGCTTTTTGAAAAACAAGGATTCAGTTCTCTTGGAGAGTGGGCCGAATCAGTGGGAGAGAAGAATTACGAGGATTGGCATCCCGAGAATCTCTTGGCCATGGTTGGGATGTGGCAGCGGTCAGATATCAGCAAAGTATTGAAATCCAGCGACCAGGAAATGTCTCTGGATGTTGCGCTGCGCAGGATCAGTACAAGAATCCTGCTCATGCCCTGTTATACTGATCAGTACTTCAGGTGGGAGGCAAGCGAGAAAGAGGCCAAGCTGCTCTCAAATGGACAGCTGGCGGTGATTCCATCAGTGTGGGGTCATACTGCTGGAGGGGGGGAGTAACGGTGAGGATACTGAATGGATGGATCAAAGGATTCGAGAATTCTTGAATAATACTGCTAGTAGTACTGAGGCCTCTACGATAGTGTAGCTTTGTCGACACACTACCATGGGAAATCTTGTAATGAAGCCTATACCTTAGGACATGAACATTACTCTAAACACTAGGAACCATGACAGGATGATGAAACGCAGAATATGGATTTCGTAATTTAGATGGAATACCATATAACTAGGCAATGCACAAATACCCAACGTCTCCGCCTTCCCCGCCACAACGGTGGGTGTCGGTTGGCCGTTGTGCTCAGCTGACCGTTCAGAATACTGTTTGGGCGACTGTTTCTATGACTGCTAGTATGTATGGTGGTCAATAATTCAAACGTCAGGCCCTACTAAATTTGGAAAGTGAGCTTTGGCCGCTAGAACCCTCCGTAACGTATCTTAAAATTCGCTCATGTCGGACTGTCCGAAGGCTGTCCGGCGAGTGCCGACAGAGGAAAGCCAACCTTGGGCGATGGGGACATAGAGGACATAAGCGAGACCCATAGAGCCCGACAAGATAAAGACAGAATATTGTGTTATGTACAGGTTATATAACCCGTGGCGGACAAATATACCCTGTAGCTTTGCGACGTCAAACATACAGGCTCAAAGATGATACATGTCAAATCGGAAGAACAACTGCCTCTCTTGGGTGTAGTTCCCACAAATTATCTCTTGGGTCTGATCCCGGTGCTTCTGTATCTGATATACAAGGTAGGTCGAAGGCTCACCATCTCTGATTCTCGCCCATCTCATCTCTTTTGTGTTTTAGGTAGCTTTTGCGACCGATATCCCCCACATCAAAGGACTCCCTGAGATCCCGGGGGCTCTCCCGGTTGTTGGCCACCTGTTCAAGCTGGGTGACGACCATGCGACGGTCTGCGAAGGCTGGTGGCGCCAGTATGGCCATTCCGTCTTCCAGATCAAACTCGGTAACACGCGGGCAGTCGTGGTCAACTCCTTCGAGGACTGCCGCAAAATGCTGCTCGGCCACCAAAATGCGGTCATCGACCGACCCAAGCTGTACACCTTCCATGGGGTAGTTAGCAGCACACAGGGTTTCACCATCGGGTCTTCGCCGTGGGATGAATCGTGTAAGAAAAAGCGCAAAGCATCGGGAACTGCACTCGGAAGGCCCGCCCTCCGCAACTATCACCCGATGTTTGATCTGGAAAGCTATTGCATCGTCCGAGATATGTACCGCGACAGCTCGAACGGAGCGCTGGAAATCAACGTCCGGCCCTATATCCAACGATATGCCCTGAATACCACCTTGACCCTCTGCTACGGTATTCGCATGGACGCCGTGTATGATGATCTGCTTCGCGAAATTCTGCATGTCGGCTCGGCCATTTCGTTACTTCGCAGTGCTTCCGAGAATCTGCAGGACTATATTCCTGCCCTCCGATATCTCCCCAATAACGAGAAAAATGCACGATCGAAGGAGCTGCGCGAACGACGAGACGCGTACCTCAACTTATTGCTGGACAAAGTGCGGGCGATGATCAAGAAGGGCACCGACAAGCCCTGCATCTCAGCTGCTATACTGAAAGACGAAGAAACAAAGCTCACCGGCGTGGAAGTCTCTTCAATCTGTTTATCGTTGGTGTCTGGCGGATTCGAAACGATCCCGGGCACACTCACCTCGGCCATTGGATCCCTGTCCACCCCAGAAGGCCAAGTCTGGCAGGATCGGGCATACGAAGACATCAAACGACACTATCCTGATATCCGAGAGTCCTGGACGAGTTCGATCAACGAGGAGAAGGTGCCGTATGTAAATGCGATCATCAAGGAGGCCGGCCGGTACTATACAGTCAGCGCAATGAGTCTGCCCCGCAAGACGGTCACCGAGGTCAACTGGAATGGAGCGGTTATCCCACCAAAGACCATGATCCTGATCAACGCCCAGGCTGGGAACCATGGTTCGTCCTGACACTTGCACTGTCCCTGGCTGTTCACTAACCCAAGAGTAGATGTCGATCATTTCGGGGCGAGCGGCGGCCAGTTCAACCCTGAGCGATGGCTCAAGTCACTCGATCCGCCGGTGGAGAGTGAAGTGACGGGCCTGCCGCATCTCAGTTTCGGTGCGGGCTCACGTGCCTGCTCCGGCCAGTACATTGCCTCGCGCCTGCTATACGCCGCGTTGGTCCGCCTTCTGTCGACGTACAAGATTGTTGCGAGCGAGGAGCACCCGCCTAACACGGATTATGTGGACTACAACCAGTTCAAGACAGCTCTAGTTGCTATCCCAAGAGACTTCAAAGTTCGCTTGGTCCGGCGGGATGACGCGATGACTAGTGAGTGTTTGAACCTGGCAGAACTCAGAACGAAGGAGCATTACAAGGAGTAAAGCAGGCCGAGATGTTTTCAAGTATATTATGCATTTTGTGGTCTTTTCGAATGATGTTTGATTTTTAGAGAAGATTGCTGTAGCCGCAGTTCTTTGCCTCAGATCATAGTCCCAATTATGGCTTTTCATACATCCAATATTACTTGAGACTGTATATCCTGACTACATGAGTAGAGTACAAACAGGCTTCTGTTATGCGTGATGGATATTAAAGCGCATCCGAGTAGAAGCCCATTGGTTTGCCTCCATAGTCTTCATCGGCTCGTAGAGTAGGTGACTACTAGGCAGAACCCGTGTCATGAGGAGTGTGGTCTTGGGCAAAAGAGGTAAACCAAACCAAACCAAACCAAACCAAACTCTGATTTACAATGGCAGGTTCTATAATTAGGGAGGGCTGCGGGCCTGGAACAAATTGATTTCCGTGTATATGAAGATGATTGATTTGTTCATTTAGCTGTCATTGCTCTGTTACTATTGGTGTTCGGCCGGCCCGACGCCCAATCGGGATTTCCCCACTTTCTTATTGGACCAAAACAGATAAATATTGGCGACTTTTCACCAGGCGATTCAAACCTAGCATGTTAATTCGAATCATATCAACATGTCTCTACGCGCACTAGGGTTATTCGAAGTCAAGGGAAGGGTTGCAGTGGTAACAGGCGGGAGCAGTGGTATTGGGCTCATGATCTCCAAAGTATGTGGTAAATCAGCACCCTGGTAAGAAACAGGTATTCAAATTTGAAGGGACTGGTATCAAACGGAGCCAAAGTATATCTAGTCGCACTGTCAAGTGATCCCATCGAAGAGGTCGTTCATGAGTTAAACGAATTAGGCCGCGAAGCCGGGGGAAGTGCAGAGGGGTATGTATGTCGCAAGGATGGAGGAAGGGGATACTGACTCTCCATTCATAGATATGAGTGCGATATTTCTTCCAAAGATGCGATATGGCAGCTAGCTCAGAAGGTCTTTGAAAAGGAACCGAAGTTGGACATGTTGATCTCCAACGCTGGTGTCCGACACGATCCTCCACTGGCATGCAATGTGTTGACTGCGTCTTTGGAGGAGCTGCAGACCTCAATGTGGTCGATCGGAAGCAAGGAATGGGAGAATACATTCAGGGTGAATACGACGGCCCACTACTTTCTCAGCGTTGCCTTTCTCCCTCTCCTCGCCGCGGCGGCGTATCAGCCCATTAATGGAGGAAAGGGGCGCGACGAAGGACGAGGAGTTGTGGTGATGACGAGCTCATGCGCCAGTATGCACAATGCTACCAATGTCGATCTGACGAGCTATGCATCCAGCAAGGCAGCTACCGATCATCTTGTGAAGTTGCTGGCCGCCAAATACAACCGTTTCTATGTGCGTGTGGTCGGTATCAACCCGGGATGTACGTGAAACCATATTCCCACCCACGAAGCCACGAGATTGACCAGATTTTTCCAGTTGTTCCTAGCAACATGAACCCAGTGGGTGCTGAAGGGAATATTTTCGGTTCCCTGTTCGAAAAAGTCCCGGCCAAGCGCGCAGGCAACTCCGAAGACATCGCAGGGACGGTCTTGTATCTCGTTAGCAGGGCAGGGGTGAGTCATCTAGATAGAAACTGCATTTCATGTCGCATAACTGACGATCATCTTACTGAGATAGGCATATGTTGACGGAATTTCGCTTTGTGTAGATGGCGGCCGCGTTTTGCTGGCCAACGGGCAGGAGTGACGATACCATGTGTGCACGTAAGCTAATAGCGCCGAAATTGAGACCTAAATACAGATAGTGGTATCGGTCGGGGCTCAATTTCCTATTTTAGCCCATTTGACTTCCTGCCTTTGATCGATGGGCGATCCAACACCGACAGAAAGAAAAAACGGTAGACACACCAAGAAGTTCCATATCCATAACACTCATTGCAGCTTTATCGACCTCACAAGATTAGGAGTGGTGATATTACAGGTTAGATGACTGTTTATATGACCGTTCAGCTGAACGTCCAGAAGACTGTTTGGGCGGCTGTTTTGATGTATGTAGGGCGACCAGATTGAGTTCAGGGTATAATCCAGACATGGAGTCCAACTGAGATTGGAAAAGTGAGCTTTGGTCGCTATAACCCTCTGTACCAAGTACAAGTCGCAAAGTCTAGTGAAAATCTCAATTTGACGTAGGGTACGTTTGGTTAGCTATCCTGGCGTCGAGTAGAATCGGTCTGCCCGCATGGCTTTGTATCGGCGAATCCGATGCGGGGAACTTCGGACATGCTTCAGCAAGAGACGTACAATGCCGAAAGAAATCAAGCTTGGGTCAGCAATTTTCGAATGAAAATATAGCCAGCTCACACAATAATCCCTTGATCATTCGATTATTCGCCATGTCGGTAGCATTCTTAGCGGATCAGACGCAGTGGGTGTCGTCGTACCTGATCTAGTGAGATACGCACAACTAATGACATTTAGATCCCGGATATCAGCCGAGGAATTACACGATGCGGCCACCAAATTAGGATTCAAAATCCCCGATGGGCCAGAAGCAGAGGCCTATCTGCATCTGCTTCAGTCAGCTGAGGCTGCGATGAGACGGATTCAAAGTGACGATGACTATATCCATCCAGCCTTGTCACCGGTCGAAACAAAGGACCCGAGATTGTACTGGGAGCCTGCAGCTGCGGATAATCCCATGAATGCATGGAAGCATCGCTGTCAGTTGATTGCGGCCAACCCGACCAGCACAACACTTCGCGGGAAGACTGTTGCAATCAAAGACAACATCTCAATCGGTGGATTACCCATGACAGTCGGAACATTCGCCGAGCTTCTATGCGACGACACCGGTGCCCTCCCAATCTCCCCGATCGATGCTTCTGTAGTCTCGCGTGTTCTGGCAGCTGGAGCGACAATCAAAGGCTCCTCAAATTGCGAAAACTATTGCGCGTCTCCTCTCTCCTACAGTGCAGCCAGCGGACCCGTCCACAATGCATGGCTGCATGGGTATACCTCTGGGGGCAGCAGTAGTGGATCTGCGAGTCTTGTCGCGGCCAATATTGTAGAACGCGAACAGGGAGCACCATTTGGAGACGTGGTTGATTTGGGAATCGGCGGTGATCAAGCGGGTTCCGTGAGGATACCTGCTTCATACAGTGGGATATATGGGCTCAAGCCTACCTATGGTCTGGTCCCATATACTGGCGCAGTATCTCTAGCACCAATGCTTGATCATCTAGGTCCTCTTGCCAGCACACTGGAAGACATTGCGTCTTTGCTTCAGGTGATGGCGGGCTATGATGGACTCGATCCGCGTATGACGCCCGAATCTCCATTGCGATCCCAAGTGCAGAACCATCCCCGCCTTTTGTCAGATTTTCGAAATCGCACACTTGAGGATGGCCAGAAACGCGGCTCGGGGCTGAAGATTGGTCTGCTCATCGAGTCCTTCGAGGTACCAGGACTGTCCGACGAGGTTCGCGATGCCGTCCGACAAGCCGCGCGGCATTGCTTCACAGCTGCCGGGGCAGAAGTGCTCGATATATCCGTTCCAATGCACCGTGACGGGAGTTTGATCTGGACAGCAGCTAGCCGGATGTCGATGTCCGAATGGGTGTGTCAAGGCAAGACGTCGGGGTTTCTCTCCTTTCTGCCGCCGCATATCCAAGCAAGATGGCCTCCAGACCAAGATATGTATGAATTGCTGACGGCGACCAACCCAGCCCTCGTGAATGTGATGCTGAGCGGGCCTTTCCTAGAGAAGCACTTTGGTGCAGGCGTTGAAGCCAAAGCCCATCGCAAAGCATTCGAGCTTCGAGCCGCCTACGACCAGGCGTTCACCCAAGTGGACATCCTGGTCACACCCTGCGCCCCGACGGTTGCGATGCCGCATCCAAAGATGCAGGCTGATGCGGATGGGCCGGCATCGAGCATCATGGACAAGCTATCAGCGGCGATCGGGGTGACCACCAACACCGCGCCGTTCAACGTTACGGGCCATCCGGCTCTCAGCGTGCCCTGTGGGTTTGGTCGAGGGCCCAATATGAGTGTCGATTCGACCTCTGCGGCATACTTGCCGATTGGCATGCAGCTGGTGGGGCGTCGATGGGAAGACGCGACGGTGCTGGCAGCGGCGGCGGTTTGGGAGGAGGGCAGGCTGCTTTCATCTGATGCATGACTTCTCTAGCGAGAGTGAACTGACGAGTAGTAGATAGCGAATAGAAACCATCTGCAGATCCGGTTCGTCTCCATCGCGACTTGCATGATGCTACTACAGTACTAGTAGCACAATGACAGAGGAGTAGGAGCAATTCCAAAAATCGGCGAATGAAGCCGCGTGGACCCGTCGCCGCTCTCTTTGCTTTTTCTGCTTCTCCTCCTCTCTAGTATGTACTACTACACCACCACTGCTGCTGCTGCATATCATTACACACGTCTCACGTGCCAGCACAAATTAAGGCACGGAGGGCTCTCCCTCATCCCTGTCAAACCCTCAACGCGGCGGTAACACGCGTTCGTCCCAGTTGAGCCCTCGGCGCAGCTTGCAGCATCGGCCATCCCAGCACTCAGCAGCTACAAACTCGCCTCTGTGCTCAAATTGCAGAATGCGCATAGCTGACCAGGCTGCACTGCAAACTCAGTCGCCATCACCGCTGGACCCCTTGCGTCTCCGTTGACAAGTCCCCCGGGGGACGCGAACGAGAGCAACGAGGAAGCTGGGAACGAGCGAGATGACGCTGTCACCAAAGCTTCTTCAGCCCTAATGGAAGGAAAGATCCGCCATCACGTTGCACAAAGAGGATTTGCCCGCGATCGAAGAATGCCATTCGAGGAGCTGGCGCAGCACATCCCTGCTGCACCAGACCACAGCCTTTCCCGGGACGATGATGTTGCGAACATGCCGCTATGCCTCACGCCCGATCTACTAGGACGAGCGCGAACCCACAGCTCAGCTCTGTCTCCGCTGCTCCGGACAGTTCCTATGTACACTAGGTAGATCGACTCCCCTCGGCCGGGTGTGTTCAGGGGAGACAGTCACTTCACGATCAGCGCGTCTCCACCCGATAGTTTGCTCCTGTGGGTCCCATATCGTGCAGGTTCGCTCTCCGCTCTTTGCGCGCTGCGGCTTCCAACTCGTGCAGCAAGCATCGTGCATCTCAAGAAGCCGCGAAAATGAGGGCTGGCATGGCCAGGGGCTGCTCGACGGTGTGGCATCCAACCTTTCCTTCTCCGGTGATGCATAGAATGGTCTGGTGTGACGCACAAAATACAGGATCGACAAACTATCGCGTTCCAAAGATTTGGCGCAGTGCGACCCACCTATCAGCGCGCCCACAACGCGCGACTGAACTATGCCAATCTCTGTTGCGGGTGACAGGTCGAAAAGCCGGTGGGGATGCCACACGCCAGAATGTCGACGAGGGGCGGCCCGCTATGCCCTTTTTTTTTTTTTCCTTGCTCGGACGGAGAAATTATGGGTCAAGACGAGCTTGTCACGGCGTGCTCCTGTCTGGATTTAATGGCCATTCCCCCCGTCGCTCGGGCGCGAGGCCAGGAACCAGGCACACACATTCCCCGCCATGTCTGATCTCAGTCCCACCGTACGTGCTCGTCGTACATTTCAGCCCGAACCGAAGGTAGAGATCGATGCTGACCAGACCACTAGGATCCAAATAGTGACCCAAACGTCGGTTCATCGCGAGGTGACGCCTCGTCCACCTCAGGCGATGCCGTGAGTAGCCTCACGGGAGGAGGTGGCTCGTCGGCCTCGGCGCTGATGATGACCTTGCTGCCGGCCCTGATCTACGCTCTGTTCTGGTTTGGCCTCTTCATCATCTTCCGGCGAACGCAGCGGCGATGGTATGCGCCGCGATCTCATCTACCGGATATTCATGAACATCGTCGCAGCCCCGAACTGCCATCGGGCTGGCTGAATTGGTTTGGTACTTTCCTCAAAATCGAGGACAACCATGTGTTGCATCACTCGTCGCTGGACGGATATCTATTTCTACGTTTTCTGCGCGTACTGTGTGCGACGTGCTTCACGGGTTGTCTAATCACTTGGCCCATTCTCTTCCCCGTCCATGCGACGGGCGGCAACGGCAACGGCCAGCTCGACATTCTCAGCTTCAGCAATGTCGCGAATCCCAATAGGTACTATGCCAATGTTCTCGTTGCGCTTATCTATTTCAGTAAGTCAACATTCGACGAAGCCCAACCCTGCTCATTGGAGGTTCCTAACTTGCGTGTAGCCTTTGTTTTCTATGTGGTGACTCGGGAGAGTCTCTACTATGCCAACTTGCGTCAAGCCTATCTCAACTCCCCCGCCTATGCGTCTCGAATTTCATCCCGCACCGTCCTGTTCATGTCCACACCAGAGGACTACCGAGACGAAAAGAAGTTGCGACACATTTTTGGCGACACAATCCGACGGATCTGGGTGACCTCCGACGTTTCCAAATTGGAAAAATTGGTGAATGAGCGTGACAAGCTGGCTTTCAACCTGGAAACCGCCGAGACGAATCTCATCCGAAGGGCAAACAAGGCGCGTGTTAGCGCGATCAAGAATGGCGAGTTCTCTTCAGATACTTGTCTTGATTGCGAGTCTAGCAATCCCGCTGGGTCGCACAAAGTACAGCGTCCAACTCACAGACTCAAGTTCTTTGGTCAAAAGGTGGACTCGATTCATTGGTATCGGTCCGAGCTGGTCAAGATTACCGAGCAGGTGACGGATCTGCAGAAGAAACATCAGGATGGACAGGCGAAGCATCTCTCTGCCATCTTTGTCGAGTTCAACTCCCAGTCCGATGCGCAAATTGCCCTGCAGACCCTCTCACATCACCAGCCGTTCCACATGACTCCCCGTTTCATTGGGGTGTCGCCCGAAGAAGTAGTATGGTCGGCACTGAATCTCAGCTGGTGGCAACGCATCATCCGGAAATTCGCAGCGCAAGGAGCCCTGGCGGCACTCGTCATTTTTTGGTCCTTCCCTGCTGCGATTGTCGGAGCCATCTCCAACATCTCCTATTTATCCAACCTGATCCCGCCTTTGAAGTTCATCGAAGATCTCCCCGACCTGATCAAGGGAGCAATCGAAGGTCTGCTCCCGTCAGCCGCACTGGTAGCTTTGATGTCGTTGGTGCCAATCATCTGTCGCAGTAAGTGCTTCCATATTTCAGAAATGAGCCCGATAAAATGAATGAAATTCAAAAGGGTGCTGACATTTACGTCCTAGTCTTTGCCAGGCGAGCTGGTGTCCCATCCACGGCCAGAGTTGAGCTATTCACACAGAGTGCTCATTTCGTTTTCCAAGTGGTGCAAGTATTCTTGGTGACGACTTTGACCTCGGCCGCATCGGCTGCCACCTCACAAATCATTCACGATCCACTCTCGGCAAAGGATCTCTTGGCCCAGAATCTTCCTAAAGCCACCAACTTCTATATCTCTTACTTCCTACTTCAAGGGCTTAGTACGAGCTCTATGGCTCTCGTCCAAATAGCGAGTGCCCTGGTGTTCAAATTTGTGACAACGTTCTTCGCCTTCTCTCCGCGTCGACTATTTCGACGATGGGCCGAGCTCGGTAGTTTGAGCTGGGGCAATGTATTCCCGGTTTTTACCAACATGGGTGTCATTGGTAAGATTACTCCGTCACGGCCGAAAATCTGAGCTGCTCTAACACCTCGACAGCTCTCACCTACTCTTGCATTGCGCCACTGATCCTCGGATTTGCCTTCGTTGGTCTATACCTCGTCTACCAGGCATATCGCTACAACTTCTTGTTCGTGTACGAGATCGACATCGATACCAAAGGACTTGTCTATCCCCGAGCCCTCCAGCACCTTCTCACGGGAATCTACCTCGCCGAAATTTGCATGATCGGTCTTTTCGCCATTAAAAGCGCCATTGGCCCGGTGATCATTATGCTTATATTCACGATCGGCACTGTGCTGGCTCACATGTCCCTCAATGAAGCCCTCGCCCCTCTCAACACTTTCCTGCCACGGTCTTTGGACGCAGAAGAGGAGCTACTCCAGGAAAAAGAAGATACCATTGCCGAGATCAATGAACAACGCCGCTCGCGAGCCTTGGCTTTCTGGAAATGGTTCCACCCGAACGTGTACAAGGACTACGCCGCTTTGCGTCGCAAAGTGCGTCGAAATATCGCGGAGGTGGAGTACACCGAGGAGGAGATGCGCACCGCATACTTTGAACCGTGCGTCGCGTCTCCTGCGCCCACGCTTTGGATTCCACGCGATAAGTGGGGATTCAGTCGACACGAAGTGATCGAAACCGACAATAGCATTGATATTACTGACGAAGGTGCCCACCTCAACGACAAGAACAAGATCGTGTGGGACAAGTACGACCCCCATCTACCTCTGCGGGAATTGAAGACCCCGTATTAATGGTCTTTACTTTTTGTTGCAACGCGATTTAATAGGAATGACGATGTTATAATGATGAATGACTAGTAAATAAAACGGGCTATGCTGGCATTCTGGGTGAATATCTGGGATCCTATACGATTGGCGTTGAGGAATAGTTAATGAAATTGAAAATATCCAGAACATCAAAGAGATTCAGATTCGAGAATCCAGGCTACGCAGGCTGAATAAAATCGTCTGCTCACTTTGTTGGAAGGCTCATTGTCCCTTTCAAGCTCAAACGGTCAATGTAAAATTGACGGCATTCACAGCGCCATTATCTCGAGGATAGAACTCGAAAGTGAACACTGTAGTGGCACCGGCGGAAATGACAGAGTTAATGGCGGACGAAGTGATGATCACATTCGAGGAGTCCCAATTGTACTGGCTGCTGTAGGTCTATAATCACAATCAAAATCAGCTTTGGTCTAGGCTCTGGTGGGATAGAAACTCACTGCTCTGGCCTGTTGAATAGGTCCCAGGTATACAGTCCAATCATCCACTAGATACGTCCCAGTTGTAGTTAGAGCCTTGACAGCCGCCACTGTCTTTAGTCCACCCCATGTGATGGGGATTGAAAGATCTGAGCCCGAGACGGATGATGCCACCGCCGTTTTGGATGAGAGGGTCGGAGTCTTCCATTGAACAAGCTGTACAACAGGAGAAGAATTACCGCCAGAGAACTTCAGCGTCAGATTGGCGATCACGCCTGGCGATGTTGTAGCAGAAACATGCTTCGACAAATATGAGGCTGTGAAAATGATATTCGATCCCGAAACAGAGTAATCCGTTCCTGAAACCAAAGTCGATCCGGATGAGTCTTGAATCGAAGTGAGTTTATTTCCATTAAAGATAAACGGTAGTGTTTGTGCTGTCACATCTGTGCCATATTGGTGAAAAATATAGGCTGAGGAGGACTGGGTAGTCGCAGATGCATCCTCTGTACTACCAGGCAAGCTGTTCGCAGTGTTTGCAGTTGATTTCGTGATCATCGAGATGGAATTTGGATCGCGCCATGATGCAGCGTCTCGATCTAAATGGTCTAGACCATTATCCCAGAGGATGCAAGCAAAATTCAGGCCAGTCGCGGAGCGAATCAGTTGATCAACGTACTTCCACCGGGCAGCAGGCTCTGTGTTGGTAGGAGAAGCATCGTACTCGCCGAGAATAATTGGGACGTCACTGAAATTGTTCCGAATTAGTTGGAAGTCGGATAAAACAGTTGCTTTATCGGAGTCAGATCCCCAGATGGTTTTACCCCTTGATATGTTAGTACCAGTGAAAGAGTTGTTCGTCTTGACGTCGATTGTCTTACCATGCACTGAAGATAAAGTCGTCTATTTGCAATTAGCCGTTAGTCACTGCACCTAATACCAAGCGTCACACTTTCTCACTTACAGGGACTGTAGTAGTGGAATTGAATCGCGTAAGGGTTTGAGAACCCTGAAGGTGCCTCGAACCATTCCGAGGTCTTCACGCTGTCCTGACCACCCCCAACGAGGTTGACGACTCGTTGAGAATTGAATCCACCTGCATCATTGATAGCTTGCAGGAAAATCTTGTTTAATTTGTTGATCTCGGCTGCATCGGTCGCATCGTTGCATGGAGGCTCATTGATAGACTCAAAGGCGACGAGACTTGACTTGCAGGCCAACTTGGTGCCGATCTGATACCAAAGTCGATAGAATTTCTCTTCAATCATGGTGAGGTTGGCACCAGATGCAGTGACATCGGCCCAGACCCAGGAATCTGTTTGATTTTAGTACGTTAGTAGCACGAAAATCCAGGCCTAGTTTTGAGTGGAATACCTACCGTGATGAACATTGACAATGGTATACAGCCCCAACGACGTGGCCATATCAACCACATCAGACACTCGTTGCAGCCAGTCTGGGTTGACGGTCCAGTCTGGGGAGCTGCCAGTGAAATGGTATGCGTAGGTGACTATTACCGTCAGTATGTAATCCAGAAAATCAGATCTTACAGACCATACCTGGGATTCGAACGCTGTTAAAGCCCGCATCTTGTACTGTTTTGAAGGTGGAGGCAACAACGGGCGCATTGTTCCAGGAGCCTTCATCTGGAACGGCATCTAAAGTATTTCCCAAGTTCCATCCTGGATGAAGCTTCGCGACATAGTTAGAGGCGGAAATTGCACTAAATGTCCCTGTGCAGCTAGACCCAGTGGAAGTCGATGTTGTAGTGCTCTGCACTGTTGTCTTGGTTGTTGTCGCCAGAGTAGTGGAAACCGTGGTTGTGGTTGTGGTGCTGGAAGACGTCGCCTTGGTAGTTATAGTAGTCGTTGCAGTTCCAGGAACGCACTGGTAATAATCTTAAAACATCTAGGTTAGCAGAATGTAATAAAATGACAGGACCACGGACTTACAGGCATTTTGCGAAGTACAGTAGTATCCGGAGGTGCAACTTGTACTTCCTGAGTAACCAGTACCCCCGCCTAAGTTTGAGAGTGTAAGTGATTCAAGTGAGTAATGAAATGTGTGGGTTTGAACAGTAATGTAGACTAACATTGTCCGTATGCTGATACTTGTGCTTGGGCATACTGGCCCAGTGCCAACACGACCACTGCGTAGAGAGTTTGCATAGCGAGTGCCAGTGTACTTCTAACTCTCTACCTTGAAAAAGGTATGTGTCCGACTGCCCATTTAAATGCAACATTACTACCGGCCATCGCCATATATTATAATATGTCCAATAAACCTTTCTAACTTCTTTGGTCCCAGAAGAACACGGACATGCTCGTACTACCCAAGACACTAGCCTACTAGTCGTCTTGCAACATCACGCTAGTGTGCTGTGTGCTATCACCACAGGACAAATCTGGTATATTGCAAACATAGGCATCTTGAGAGCATCGGTTCACTCAATTTAACCGGAAATTACCAGGATGATCGTAAAATACGAGCTAGAGGCTTGGCCTGCTGCGAGGCGCATCAAATATCAAATTCCTCCAATTACATACCCTCCAACGGTCCCATTTCGATCACGGACCTCCGTAAACCACCGCATAAAATTTTCCCAGCCAAGTGCGAATTCTGCAGGAAGTTGACGGACCTGCAGGTATGATTGTGAGCTTCCTCCTCATCTCCACATAGATGGCAGGCGCCATATTCCCCGCACGGCGGCGAAAACGGTCCGTGTTAGTTTCTGATGCCGTGGAGAATTCAGAAGATGGGCCAAGGGTGGTCTGATACAAGGTAAACCGGGAGTTGTAAGCAATATTTCGCTGCATGAAATCTATATAGGTACATTGTTTCGTTACATTCATTGTATCGTTCAAGGTGGGAAGCGATAGACAGCTAAAACTGGGCCGAGAAATTGTTCCGCATATGAAAGTCTCACATCACGATACAGTCCTTGCTCCGAACCCGGTCTGCACTATATCGATCGTGGACAGGTCGATTTGAATATCGGTTCTGGGGATATCTTGGGGAATATGAGCCATTGGCATCGACAGGAAAATCACTGTATCGATTTCGTCGCTCAGGTGGCGAGTATCGCGGGCCACTAGCAGCTTGCTCATAAGGGGGAGGAGGAGCATTGGGGTCATCGGGATCAGACTCGCTGTGTGGGTGCCTCAGCCCAGTAGCGATGCTCGAGGTTCTGTTTGGCCCACTGATGCGAGGAGACGACATGCGAGACGAGCTGTTTGATAATCGAGTAGAACCCAGCGGACGGGTTAGGCCAGATGGACGAGGACCACGCTCTGGCTGATGTTCCTCTTGCTGGTCTCGCTCTGGTTGATTTCCCTGTTGTTCGCGTTGCTCTTCTTCTTGAAACTGCAGAGAAAGTGCGTATGCGTAGTCGGCGTCGCTTTGCTCTTGGGTTGAGAGCGGAGAATGGGATCCTTCCTCTGCTGGGGTAGGGTTGTTTGGTGTGAGGCTTGAATTATGCGGTCCAGCTGGCGCAGCCGGCCCAGAGGATCCCGATGGACCGTGACCAACTGCACGGAAGTCGCCTGCGAGAAATTCCGCATTAAACCCGGTCACATCAACGAGTGATTCCCACACAACCTCGGCATGGCTTGAGTAACCAGCATCGGTGACTAGGGTAAAGAGCTTGTGTGACTCGGGATGCTTATATAGTGTAGAGAAATGATCATTGCGGAATAAAATCGAGATTGATCCAGGTGCCAACCGTGTCGTCAGCTGCGTCAAGCCGAATGGACTCAACTGCGTTGCATTTTCGATCTCCACAAAATGCTGAATGACCTGGATGTCTGCCATTTTCTGCTCTTCGTCCGGTGATAGAGACTGTCCGCGCATGACACGGTCCTCTAGTTCCTGTTTATTGAAATGCAGTAATTGTATGTCTTCGTGGTATTGGCCAACCCGAACCATGGCATCGTGCGCCGGGTCAGACCAAGATGTAACCCATCCATGTATAAGGGGGATACCAAATGTACTGTAGAGCTGAAGGTCTGGGGTTTGAAGAAATGTACCTAGTGAATCCTCCGTTTCCTATATCAGAGGTTAGTTGATAATTTTCATTGACGAAGCTCAGCAATTCGGATTTACTTACCAGCGTGAGGCGAGGATTCACATTCAGTCCGGTATGTAGCATGGTGAGGAACTGAGTCAGTGCCTCAATATCAGGAAAGTCTTGGTCAGGCCTTAAGCCTGTAGTCAATTCGTCGAAAAGTGCCTCGATCAACAGACCCAGTGAGATTTGCTCACGGGTTCGTAGGGCTTTGACGATGGGTGGTTGGATTTTGGGATCAGCACGCAATACAAGAGCATTGATGAGAGCAAGTAACGGACAAGGCCCGTTCTCATTTTGAACCAGGACGGGCGATTGAACAAGATTACCATGACGATCCGTTCGATTGATTTGCCGAATGGAGTATGTTTCGCGTCTCTGCTTCTGCTGTTTGGCTTCCTCGGCTGGAGAAAGCTTACGAGCAGGGGCAAGTTGTGTAGAATTCTGCAGGCCGCTTGCTGACAGCTGAACATTTGATGACACGAGAGACGGAGATTGTAGATTAGAAACTGCTTTATCAGCTCCCTCTGAGGAATACACCGACGAAGTTGCCCGGTGAGACTCCGATCCTGCGGCGAGACTATCGGGTACATCCACATCAATCAGCTCATGTGAAGTGGCTGAAGTTGCGCTGGAGAAAGCGGAGGGGGTCCTAACCCCTGCATCCGATGCTAGCCTATCATGGTCAAACGGCGGCTGTGGATCAAAAGAGCCTGGCTGTGTGGTATCCGAGGGTTGAACGACCACCGCCGGAGCTGGTGCATATGGGTTTGACTGTCCACCTTGTAGATAAATCTCCTGAGGGGCGGAGATCTTGATCGAATGCTGTGACCCCCATGGCGAAGGGTCGGATGACTGAGGAATTGCGGCAAATTGCTGAGACTCTCTTCGGAAGTTGTCGTGGCCTGTCCATGGGGAAGGATCGTAGGGTTGAGGGTTTGCGATAGATCGTTGGCATTCCCGTTGGGACAACTCATGTTCCGTCCACGGAGACTCGTGCTCGGAGGAGTCGAGCAGAGATAGTCGCGCCGTCATAGGGATGTATCCTCCCGCTAATAAAGAGTTAGTATGAGCATTTACTATCTCAAAAAACATGCAAGGGGATCTTGAGGTCTCATACCCTGGCTCAGTGGATCGCTGTTGGTGGTGGCATGTGAATGGCGATCCGTCCATTCGAGCGGGTCTGCGGAGTCCGGCTGCGAATCCATGGGCCTCGGCTTCAAGAACGGGTTGTTCGATTGAAGCTGCACTGGGACCTCCCCGGTCGTTGAGCTGCGATCCCGAGAGACAGGCTGCCATCCATACCCGGTCGCAGATTCTGGTGGGCCCGGAACGAGACCCGGGAGCCCGTGTCCTTTTGGTTCCGACCCCGCTGGATACGCCCCGTCGCCAGTGGCCGGTCGATCAGCCAAACCATCACTCCATGAACTCGGCGGGTGACTGGTTGGTGAGCCTACCGGCGATCGCTGGGCTTGTTCGAGCGGCATGAGGTCGAAGGCCGGTGAGGTGTTGAGGTCCGGGGAATACACGGACTCCTGGGAAGGGACACGATGCGGACGGGTCCGGCGTTGTGAAGACGACGAATGCGACGAAGGGGAGGTGGGAGAACGGGACTCTGTACGAGCATGCCACTTATGGAGATTCTCGAGACGCGGCGGGGGAGGTTTGCGGAGCACCATGAAGGATGGTGGTCGAAGTTGGCTGCCTGGATGTATAGATGGAGAGGTGTGGGGAGCTTCAAGCTTGAGACGGGTCGATCAGGTATATTTCAAAGTCAGGCCACCACCAGACGCAATACCAGCCCCCAAAAAGAGGCCAAAAATAACGAGGAAGGCAAGATGTCAAGATGGGCCATTGGGGCCTGCGAGAGAAAACGCCTTGCAGTGGCTCAAGCGAAGCACCTCGTCGAGGCCCGCAGCTACTTGGCGGAGCCTTGCAGGCACCGCTTTTCCTGGGGGTGTACGGGAATTACGGCTACTTGCGCGGCTGTAGCGGCCGGCCAATGGCGGTAATCCGTAATATACGGTCATATCGCGTTCCACAGTACCGGGCCAGCTGTTAATCCGACATGGGTCTATACCTTTGCTGTGATTGGTAGAAGCGCATCTGGCACGAAACGCCGCCCGGAATCTTTTGCGACAAGCAATTTTGTGATAGAGGCCGCGACTTCTCACGCGATTGTGGCCGTTGATATTGCAACGATCGGACTATCGACGCCCTGCAGGGCTCCTTCCACGCCATGCATTCCTACATTCGTCCCAACCAGTTCGTGGCTATCCAGTTGCCCTCGGACCAAACCCGCCTCATTCAACTGGTTCCAAACTCGTGCGTGCTTTCACTTGAATATATATCCGCACCCCGCCACAACACTTTGTGAACTAACGCCTGCTCCCACAGTTTGGTCCAATTGGGCAAATACGGAAGTTTCGCTGCAAACCAGATCATCGGACGGCCATTTTACTATACCTTTGAAATTCAAGATACCGCCGACAGCGATGGCTACAAGCTGCGGGTCGTTTCGGCCACCGAGCTGCATGCTGAAACCTTGATTGAAGAGGCCGAGGCGGACGGTGAGGGAGACGACCAGGAGACTGGGGCTGGGGTACCGATGCGCACCAACCGCCAGATCGTCGACGATGCGTCCACCCAGACACTCACCCTGCAGGAGATCGAGGAGCTCAAGAAAGAGGCTGGCGGGGCTGGAAAAGAAATCGTTGCGAAGCTTTTGGAGTCGCATACAGCCCTGGACCAGAAAACCGCCTTCTCACTGGCCAAGTACACCCTCCGCAAACGCAAGAAGTACATCAAACGGTTTACCGTTCTCCCATTGGATGTCAGCACCCTCGCCAACTACATGCTGGCCCAGCGGGACGCAGGGAGGACGATGGAGCTGCGAGACGAACATATCGGTCTGCTAGGATGCTTGGGAAATGTGCATCATAGCGGTGAGTCGACTGTGGATGCATTGCCGGCAGTCAAACAGAATGGCCGTTACCTGGTCGTCGACGAGACAGGTGGCCTCGTTGTCGCTGCCATGGCGGAACGCATGGGAATCCTATACCCGCACGATGAGGAGGATCAGGAAGACGAGGAGGTGGACGACCAATCTGCCACAACCAATGTCAACAAGGGTGACGGAGAGGCCCAGAACACCTATCCGATCCCGCCGCGTAGGCGGCCTCGCCCTATGTCGGCTGATGGCAACACCATCACTGTTGTCCACGCCTACTCCCAGCCCAACCTCTCCCTATTGAAATACTTTGGTTATGATACCAACCAGCCCGACGAGAAACATCCACTTCACACTCATCTCAAGTCAATCACTTGGCTACAACTGCTTGACCCGACATCTGATCCAATCCTCGCCAACCAGCCTTCCGTCATGCCCGCGGAAGAATTGGCCGCAGCCAAGGCCAGTAAGCGAACCGCATACTATTTCAAGCGGAACCGCTATGAGAGAGTCAAGCAGGTGACGAAGGAAACCCGCGAAGGGGGCTTTGATGGCCTTGTCGTCGCCACCTTGCTGGAGCCTCCCAGTATCATGAAGAACCTCGTTCCCCTTCTCTCCGGATCTGCACCTATCTCTATCTATTCCCCAACCATCGAGTCTCTGGTTGTACTGGTGGACCTCTACTCCACTGCACGGAGAACAGCATTCATCAATCGCAAGCGAGAGCTGGAGGCGCAGAAGAACTCCGACGAGGACACCATCGACATGTCATCATTATTTGACGAATTTGAACTGGATCCTACCCAAATTTTGCCCCCAACACTTCACCGAACGCGTGTTCGTGCCTGGCAAGTGCTGCCTGGCCGGACACACCCTCTCATGACTGGGCGCGGTGGCGCCGAGGGATATCTCTTCCACGCCATACGGGTCATACCGACAGCCCAGAACATCCAGGCTGCGGGTACCTTCCGGAAGAAGAGAAAGCTAGAAGCAACATCGACACCGGCGAGTGACCGAGACGTCGAGATGACATCTTGATTCGCATACCATACCTGGAGTTACCTTGAACAGATATCAAAAGTTGTACGAATATAATGATCTATCCAGCTCGCCTGAAATAAATGTAGCAGAATGCTGCCTCTGTATACCAGGGACGCGATCATAATGCAGCGTTGCGCTCAAAGCTTGGGTTATATTGAACTGATAGAACGACGGCCCATACTGCCCGAGATCCAGCACTGGCAGCGAGGGCCTGCGTAAAGCTCGATGGCGCCGAGTATCAAAAAAAGAAAAGTTCATTGATGCGCTGAATTTCGTGAAACACTATACATCCCCTCCGGCTATGTCTATAGACTTTTTCCCATGAACTTTCTCTTTGTGAAGCTCAACCAGAACTGCAAAATAGTTAGTCCGAATATGTTTATGGGGAGCGGGTACTACGAGCAGTATGTTTGCACGTACCTTGGAAGGTCCTTCTCCACCAGGGTATAATCTCGCGTGTAGCCGCACGGCAATTTCCTGCCGCACCTGCGAAATATATCTAGCAAACAATTGTTAGTTTTGGATGGGCACCTGTGGGAATTGCGGGGGGTCGGGCATACTGTCGGAGGCTCTCCGCATCCTGGCGGTCGCGCGGGGGCTCAAAGGCCTGGTTCAGAGGGAATGATACATCACCAGGGATGGCAAAATTGTCAAGCGCAGCATTGATCAGGGCCTAGCGGTTCGTAATCGTGAGTATGGGTTTGGCAATTGCGGGACTATGGGTATAGGTGGCATCTACCTTCTCCGCATCTCGGGCAGCCATCGTTGGCTTCACCTTCCCGAGACACTCGCTGATGAACAGGGTTCCGTAGATAAGCATGCGGTCGGCCGGGCCGTTGATCTCGAAGTTGCGAAACAGCACATTGGCGCGAAAGAGGGACAGGATCTCATCTACACAGTCGTAGGATTCGCTGTCGGGGGCGACATCGATGTCGGCGGTGTTAGGGGGAGCGCGGGCAGAGTATACGCAGGACCACGGGTGCGAGTGCGCAGAGGCAGGATAGGGAAGTTTCCTGGAACAAGACATCGTCAGCATTGCTGGCCGGGCCGAGTTGATCGGAGATGCATTGCATGGAGGCAGCCGTTGGCGGAGGGGCAGCGTACCTATGACGGGGACATCGCGGTCCTCCAGGAAGATGGAGTGGTAAGCCTAGAAATGGTCAGCTTATGTTACCACTATAGTGAGACTTTCCTCAATCTCTCGCAGCTTACCGGCATGGTGGATGGGGGTGTGTGGATTGAGGGGGATATGGTGGAGGTTGAGGCCGCGAGGATGTCATCGCCCGGTGGAGCCTCCCCCGAGCTGCCATGATTTTCCGCCCCGAGCCTCTCTTTACGCGCGGAACGCGTCGAGCTCGACGTTTCGCGATCTCCCCTGCCACATACAATTCACACAGACATTCAGCCATCATGTCGGACTTTGAGGATGCGATGGACGTCGACGTGCCCTCCAAGGACACCTCGGTCCAGTTCAGCTCCGAGAATGCCAGTGGGAAGAAGCGGAGTGCGGCCGACCTCCCTGTTGAAGCTCAAGACAACCTCCCCTGGTATGCAACGACACTCGGGCTTTCTCTCATGAAGCAAGTGCTGACGCTTTGGATAGGGTCGAAAAATATCGGCCGAACTCACTAGACGATGTGTCCGGCCACCAAGATATTCTCGCGACCATCAATCGCTTTATTGAAGCCAATGTAATCCCCGCCGGTGAGCCCATCTGCACATACATGAGAGTCTAACCGTTGTATAGCGTTTACCCCATCTCCTTCTATATGGTCCGCCCGGAACCGGCAAGACATCCACAATTCTCGCCCTCGCACGGCGTATATACGGGAGCAAAAATATGCGGCAGATGGTGCTCGAATTGAACGCCAGTGACGACCGCGGCATTGACGTTGTCAGAGAACAAATTAAGACATTTGCCAGTATGTGATACCAAATTCACCTACTGTGACCTCGATCGGCGTCGGAAGCTGCTAACATGGCACAGGTACGAAGCAGATCTTCTCCATGGCCCCGCAGGCCACCGGCGACTCGAAACTCGCTGGCTTTAAACTGATCGTTCTGGATGAGGCGGATGCTATGACCTCCACGGCGCAGATGGCCCTGCGCCGCATTATGGAACGCTATACAGCCAATACCCGGTTCTGCATCATCGCCAATTATACACATAAGCTTTCGCCTGCCCTGCTGTCACGTTGTACACGGTTCCGTTTCAGTCCACTTAAGGAAGCTGATATCCGGGTGCTCGTCGATCACGTTATTGAGAAGGAAAAGGTGCGGATTCAGCCTGAGGCTGTGGACAGCCTGGTTACCCTTAGTAAAGGTGATATGCGACGGGCCCTCAATGTGCTCCAGGCCTGTCACGCGAGCAGTACGTTTTCTTCCGTTCCATGACCATTCCAAATTGCATTGGTTGACTCATTTTTCGTTTTAGGCATTCCCCTACCAATGCGAGATGCGCCGAATGCCCCCCGACCCGAAGCCGAGACGATCACCGACGCAACGATTTACGACTGTATTGCGGCCCCGCATCCATCCGACATCCAAGAGATCATGAGCACCATCCTCACAACCAGCGACGTGACCTCGTGCCTCAACACGGTGAACACGCTCAAGGCGACCAAGGGACTGGCGCTGGCCGACATTCTTTCGGCACTGGCCGACCAGCTCCAACAATTGGAGGTGCCGGCGCAAACGCGCATCACCTGGCTGGAGGGCCTGGCGGAGATCGAGTGGCGGCTCTCCGGGGGCGGCTCCGAGGCGGTCCAGACCGGCGGACTGGTGGGAGTCGTGCGGAATGGATGCGAATTGCTGGGGGATCGCGGCGTGGGATTGGCCTGAGGGCGTTGGATAGTCACGACCATCGGTAGCTACCCTTAGGGTAGGGACTACTAGTAGCATTTACGGGGTGTTGGGGCAATCTGAATACGGAACTCGGAATCCTGAAGACAAAAAAAGGCATGCCGATGCGGCGCACGGCAGAACCTGCCTGACCAGCCCTAAGAGACACCATGCTA
Organism: Penicillium argentinense; assembly: GCF_028826775.1. Taxonomy (NCBI): domain Eukaryota; kingdom Fungi; phylum Ascomycota; class Eurotiomycetes; order Eurotiales; family Aspergillaceae; genus Penicillium; species Penicillium argentinense. The sequence continues at coordinate 155,978 of NW_026622668.1, forward strand.
GTGTGTAGGTCCGAGTTGTAGAGACAGGGTCTTCATTGTTCTCCACCATGCCAGCGTCCACTCGCACTGTATTGTACCACGGACAGGCTGCGGTGCCGGCAAACCTACTGCCAGCGGTATCACCAACTGGCGCTCATCTTGAGGAACCCTGAGGGTACTCCGAGTTACCTGAAAATATGTATCCTCGGATCAATTGGGAGCTTATCACATCTCCGCGGTTTCAATTAGCTAATTGCAAGTCCTCGGACTTGTTCTGCTTGGCTGCAGTAGCCTCTGGGCCTCACCCGGTTAGTGGCTGCCCTAAGACGATTGCTGGCCGGCATTTAGACTGTCCTAGCTTGCCCTAGCCCGCTTTAGGAATATTTTACTCCATTTAGGGTCTGGCAGCGTGCCAGAGTCGGCCGACTCCGCCGCCAACGCCCCGCCGACTTGTCCCCCGTGGGATTCCCTGCCACTGCCCCTCTTCGTCTCCCAATGCGCTCCATGGCTCCGCGGATCAGCATGCGATGCTCGTCCGCTGGATCTGCCCCGGAAGGGTCTGGCCGTCCAGGCGACATGCGTTGCATCCATAAGAACCGCCGCCGTCCCCGGCCTGGTCTTGATCCTGGCTCTCTTCGTTGCTCCTCTCGGTCCCGTCTTGAGTCTGATTCTCCAAGATGCGCGCCTCCCTTCAATCTGGTCTGCTGCTGGCCTCGCTCTCCGCTTCGACAGCGAATGCGGAGCGCGTGCTGGGCGCCTTTATCTACTCGCGCCATGGTGATCGCACGCCCAAGGTCTGGGGCAACACCCAGTTGACCACCGTGGGCTACCTGGAGATGTTCAACTCCGGTTCCTTCTATAATGAACGATACATTTCGAACGACTCGGTTAAACATATCGAGGGCATCAGCGATCCCGTCTTCAGATCGAAGCAGCTCAGCGCCTCCGCCCCGGATGACGCGGTGCTGCAGAACTCGGCCACCGGCTTTTTGCAGGGTGTCTACCCCCCAACCAGCCAGGCGACGGAGAAGCTGGCCAATGACTCGACCATCGTGGCCCCTCTCAATGGCTATCAGATCATCACACTGAGCACCACCGACACCAACCAGGACAGCGAGAGCTCGACCTGGCTGCAGGGCTCCAGCGACTGCCCCAAGGCCACCGTGAGCAGCGATAGCTACTACGCCTCGCAGTCGTACATGGACCTGGAGGCCTCTACCAAGGAGTTCTACCAGTCTCTCTCACCCGTGCTGAGCGACGCCTTCTCCGATGAGGATATGAGCTTCAAGAACGCCTACATCATCTTCGACTACCTGAACTATGGCCGTATTCACAACACCACCAAGCCCAACGTGACGGATGCTCAGTGGGTGCAGCTGCAATATCTGGCCAACAACCAGCAATACAACCTCGCATACAACTCCTCGGATCCCGTGCGGGCCATTGATGGCAAGGTCCTGGCCGGTGAGATTCTGACCAACCTCAACAAGACCATCGCCTCCGAGGGCGAGTACAAGCTGGGTGTCCAATTCGGCTCGTACGGCACGTTCTTCTCTTGGTTCGGTATCATGCAGATGCCCAAGGCCTCCGATGATTTCACCGGTATCGTGGACTACGCCTCGACCTTCACTCTGGAGCTGGTCAGCAACGCCACAGGCACCGAGTTCCCCTCCTCGGACGACATCAGCGTGCGCTTCAGCTTCCACAACGGCACCGTCAGCAGCTCATCCGAGCCCACTGTCTTCCCCATGTTTGGCCGTTCGGAGGATCTGATCTCCTGGTCCGACTTCGTCACCGAGAGCGAGAAGATCGCCATTGCCTCGGACAGTGAGTGGTGCGACCTCTGCGGCAACACTGAGGGCAAGTGCAGTTCTTCCAGCTCCAACTCCGATGCAACCTCTGCCAGCACTGACAGCATTGGCGGCTCCGGCGGTGTTTCTCGCCCGGTGGCTGGCGTGATTGGTGCCATGGTGACCCTTGCCGTGATCCTGGGCCTGGAGGCTCTCTTCTTCTTGGTCGGTGGATTCACCATTGCGAAACGTTGCAAGGGTGGTCTCGAGATGAGCAGCGCTGCTGCTGGTGTCGTCGACGATAAGAAATCATAGATTCAGGAACAGGGAACCTTGGAAATGAGATGATGACTATCACGGCGCCTTCAGCCGAGTTTGAGCGGAAGTTTATATTGCTATATTGTTCCTGGCTGTGTGGTTGCGTGATATCTCGCAAGTCTGAGACTTGCCATTGTATGGACTTGCAACGAGTAACGACTCAGCGGGGAAACCGCGATTAATAATAACATCTTTTGCTATCATAACTATATTTATCTATTTTGACATGCTCAGCCCCGAGGCGAGTCGTCAAACAATCGTACAGAAAAAGGATGATCTTATTCAACTGTGCAACAATCCCGATACAGCCAATACCTGTTAGCCCGTATATATTTGCTCATGAATATGATTTTGATTACCACGGTTTCAAATTTACCTGTCTGCCCCAGCAACGCATTCCTCCCACCTGGAGGGTCGGGGGATCGGTACTTAGCACGTCCCGGGCAAGTGGAGACCTCGGCTGTCATCCCGCAAATTGACCGCCCTCGCCCGCCTTCAACCCGCGTTTCCCCCCGAACATTCCTCTTTATCCAACTCCACCATGCCGCGCCAGCAGATCAACCTCGAGCCCTACCGGGACGAGATTATTGCACTCTTCCAACACGGAATCAGCAGTGACTCGATCAGCCGCACACTCGAGAGCCGATACAACATCCAAGTGAAGGAGCGGACAATTCAGTCCCGCCTCCGCAAGTGGGGTATTCGCAAGCGAAGCCGCACCACAACTGCAGATGAGACCCTACATGCACGCATCAAGGTACTCTTCGTGCAGGATAGGCTGACCGACAAGGCAATGCTGAAGCTCCTGCGGCAAGACGGCTATGACATCTCCGAACGGACCTTGCGTCGATTACGATTCCAACTCGGCCTTCATGCGAGAGCCTCGCTCGAGCATGAGCGGAGCCCCGTACGCTTGCCGGGGCCGGTCCACGTCCCAGTCCCGGTAGCAGTTCCAGTTATGGCGAAGGGGGAGTGGGTGCTTGATCTTGGATTGCTGGAGCCCCGCAGGTTCGGTGCTCTATGCGTCTGCTGATGAAAATCCTCCCCACCTCGCAGGTGTCCTCCTCGACCGGCATAACCACTCTGATTACCCTTATGCGACACTTTGACCAGAGTCTCCTTTCCCAAATGCGACAACCGAAGGACTCTGTTTTCAATTTCTTTTTTCTCATATTTCACCCCACCCGTTGCGCCACTACTCATTTCGTCGCTGCTGGCTGGACCGTCGCTGCATCAGCAAGTTCTCACTTTCTCGCCCGTTATGCGCCACCATCTTCAGATGATGCCTTCTCGCCATGATCCCATTGGCTTGTATTTTAACAACGCAGCCGGTGGGAATGTCGATCGTCGATTGCTTGTTCTCAGTCACCCACTTGCCGCGTTGGTTTGACATGGAGCCGGTTCTCCATAGCACCATCACGAACGTTACGACCTCAGCATCTTTTCTATTCGCGACAGACTTACACCCTGGATATCCATTGACACAATTCCCATGCGACAAAAAAAGACTTCACTTCCGACGCGACATCCATATCTAACATTTGCCGAATGCGACACAGCTCCAGGAGCATTGACTTCTGCGGAATATCTTGATAGACCACCGATTGACAAACGATGTATCGTATCTAGCATCTAAATCATAGCCTATCTCGATCGCAGATTATGGATCGACGCGGATGCCCTGCTGTCCAACATCGCGTAGCTTTGGCCCACTGTACTCAGCGAGGTACACTAAAGTCACGTGCCATGACGTCCACTTTTCCGCCGTCGCGACGGAGATCCTCTTTGTAAAGCTTCGGACGACACTCGACTCGTCGCCATTGAACCCCCTGTACTGGCGGCGGCTTAGTCGCTCCTATTCTTATCACCATGTCTTCCTCATATGCCAGCGAGCCGAACCCCACCGCGTCAGCGACCCTGAATACCACCATCGGTCCCATTCACATCTCTCTCTTCGCGAACCAGGCTCCTCTCACCTGCAAAAACTTCCTGCAACACTGCAAAGATAATTACTTTACTGGAACCATCTTCCACCGCGTCGTTCCCGATTTCGTGATCCAGGGAGGTGATCCTACTGGCACTGGGTCTGGCGGAACCTCCATCTACGAATATCCCGAGTTTGAATATGACCCCGAGGCCCGTGATCCGACCGAACGGGTGGTGTTGCGAGATGAGCTACATAGCCGGCTACGATTTAACCGGCGTGGTAGGGTGGGCATGGCGAAAAGCGAGGACGGATCCTATGGCAGTCAATTCTTCATCACGTTAGCCAACACTGAGCGCGAGATGAATGGACAATGCACACTTTTCGGACGACTGGAAGGAGACAGCATCTACAATGTTCTCAAGATTGCGGACGGCGATCGTGTTGAGGGAACCGATCGGCCTATGTACCCGATTAAAGTGACGTCCTGTGAAGTCGGGGAACTAGGACCGTTGACTGGCAAGTTGAAAGATAGGCAGACTGTGTCTACGGCATCAGGAGGGGACAAGCCCGCGCCGAAGAAGAAGAAGAAGCCAGCCAAGGGGGGGCAAGGTCTTACTGAGTTTTGGCGGAGATGAAGGGGACGAAGAAATGCCGATGCGGCCGGCAAAGCCGAAGTTCAATACAAAGCTCGTATCAGACGTCGCTGGCGGCGTGGACGAAGCGCAAAAACATTCGAAATCACAAACAGCGGACGCCCCGAAGCTCCGAAAGCGGCCACGATCTCCATCCCCGAAACGCTCTTCGTCACCTCCCCGCAAGCAACGCATCAAGACGCCAGAACCCGTGGCCCAACTTCCCATTCAAGACCCTGAATCTCCCGATAGATCCCCCTCCCCGCCTGCGAAGGAGTCAAGAGCGTCGCGAATGAATGCTGAGATCGCTTCACTCAAAGCCTCCATGCGCCGTAATGTGGACACTGGCCCTGCGGACACCGGCCGCAAGAAGACAGCACTGGAAAGCATGATTCCAGAAACAGCAATCCGAGGTCGTAAACGACCGCCGCAAAGCTCCAATGGCGTAGGCCAGAGCTCTGCCCCCAAGTCCAAAGCAGAACGGGACGCCCTGCAGCTTTTCAATTCCTTCAAGGCGAAGCTGGAGGGTGCCGACACAAAATCGTCTGGGCCCTCACATGGCACCCGCAAGAACAAAGAATCTGCTCTCGATGAAGAAGATGCGGAGGATGCAGAGGCGCAGCTTTGTGACCTCCACTTTATTGCAAACTGCCAGTCCTGCAAATCCTGGGATGACCCTGATGAAGCTGGGGAAGATGCAAACCGAGATGACGAGGGATGGCTAACGCATGAGCTACGATTTGGCAAGGATACCCTGGGTAAAGACTTAAATTGGAAGAAGGCACATCCTGACGATGCAGACTCGCTGATGGTGATCGATCCTCGGGAGAAAGAGAAGGACTTGACAGGTGGACGCAAGCGAGGAATGCACCGAGATCGGGAACGAGAGCGCAAGAAGGAGCGAACTGGGGAGTTGGAATGGGATCGTCACGGAAAGCGGTAGAAGACATTACTATGATAAATCTGATCTCAGTGATACCACGGTGCATCTCATGCATGTTCTGAATACAAATAGCTACAAAATTGTCAAAATTGTCAAAATTATGCATGACAAATTCATGGGCCCTGGTCGTCTTCAATACTGTGTGGTGGTAGTAGTCTTCTGGAGCTGATTCGAGTCTGTTTGGTAATCCATATACCATTCAACTTGCGAAAAAGCGTATGAGATATCGCAATTCTAGTAACCGTCTTCAGACAGAATATCCTCTGAGGATCGCTCATTCGGTTAGGACTGGCTGTTTTCAGCAGTCTGGCACTCTGCTGGAGCAGGAGATCTTGGGACACTCCCCAGCAGGCCCTTCTCTCTCGCACGTTGCTCCGCCTTCAACCAGCCAAACAACCGGGCATTTTCCTGTGCCCGGTGCTCAGCCCGGGGGTCGACATCGACGTCAAACTTGAGAAGATGATGGATGATCTTTCTATCCCCATAAGCAATAGCATGGTACAGAGCTGTCTCGCCCCAGTAATTTGTGACATTGATGCGGACGCCGTGATTTAACAACATGACCACAATCTTCTCATGACCTTTGCTCGCAGCCTTGGACAAAGCTGTGTTGTCATTGCGATCATCGGGATCGAGGACATCAGCATTGACCCCTTTCTCCAGTAGCATATGAACAATCTCTTCATGACCGCTCTCAGCTGCCTTTTTCAGTGCTTCTTCTCCATGTCGACCCTTTGCCACCGATTCAGCGTGGCTCAGAAGAATCTGGACTATCTCCCGGTGCCCGTTCTTCGCTGCCTGGACGAAAGGCGTCTCGCCTTGCGGGTTCACAGCATCAAGATCCGCCCCCTTGGCGAAAAGAAGTAGCACAATCTCTTTATGACCGTTGGCAGCAGCCCGAGATAACGCAGACTCTCCCTCGGTGATGGTGTTGATATTCGCCCCCCTTTTCAAATGATGCATGACCATAGTCAAGTCACCGTCTTCCGCACACGAAACGAGGTCCTTTCGGTTCCCCATGGCCTTTGAAAACATGTGGCCTACATGAGTAGGCTGTATTTTTAATCCAGCAAAGGCCTGCATAGACTGATTGCCGATGGAGTTCCATCGCGGAGAAGAGGCATATTCGGAAATCTGACCCATCCATGCGGAAGCCATGTTGGTGGCCATATCCTTGACCTGGCCGTAGGAGAGCCCGCTTTGGGCAGCATCAATGTAATATGGATTGATATGATCCAAATCAGGGATGTTGTCGCCAAACTCGGACTCCTTCAGCGCGGCAACCACTAATTCGAAGTTTTGCGCGAAACTCTCAGCGTTGACTCCGGCGCTTTGCAGCTCCTTGCGTAGTTGTTTCCATCCATCGGCGTTGCCGATAGACAAGGCGTTCGTGGAAACCACCGACTTATCTCGCTTCCCACTGCGAACTTCTTGAATAAATGCTTTCGTTGTTCTTTGGACATGTTCTTCCGATGATCTAGTCATGTATTAGTTCTCACTCGTCATCCAGTTTCGTCCGATGTTCAACAATTCTTGGATCAGATAGAACGGACCGTACGGTGTTCGCGTTGAGCAAGTTCAAAGTACTCGTATAAGAGGTCAGCTTTTCTCGAAGCTCCTCGAGCTCCTTTGTCGTTTCCTCATTCACAGGCGTTTGATCCGCTTCGGACTGAGAATCCCCAACATTATACTGGCGTTTTAGTTTCCGCAGCGCGAGCAAGGTCTCGTCACAACCTTGCAGCTCTTTCTCGATCGATGCATGTAAATCGCTAGAGTCAGCTGCCAGTGCGGCTGTCTCCGCCGTCTCAAGGGCGACGATCAGCAATGCGAGGCCATCCTGGACACTTTTGAATGGCCCTGGGGCTGTAAATAATGAACGGTGCAGGGTCCGAGCTAGTAGTGGGAGTGTCGAGATGTGATCTCCGCAAATGTTAGCTTCAACCAGAGCAAGTCTCATAAAATACAAATTCACATCGCTTACGGATGTCAAGCTGCTTGTCGGACGGGGGCTTCGGAAGGGCCGCTCCGCCACTAGCGTGGGCATTTGGAGCTGGAGACATGGCGAGCGTGCTTCAATTTCCGGATGAAAAGCACAGGTGGTCAGCAGCGGGCGCGTCTTCGCGCCATGTAAATAGCCGCACTGTAGTTCTGCAAGGCAGACAGGAGTGTAAGTGTCGAAAAACGAGGCTGGTCTGCGGAGGCTGAGCCCGCCTTGGCCCCTGGGGCCAAATCCCAGGCCCCACCCGTCAGTCCACGCAGTGAATCGCAGCGAGAAGACATGACCCTAAATGAGCCAGTTGTGAATTTATGAGAGTGATATGGATACCGTGAAACTCTGAGGCTCTTGTTTGTACATATCTCAAGACCAGTCAAATGAAGGGAATTCTCCATCAAAGTCGAACCTTATGCTCTCATTGTTCAGGTAGTCCGACCACTCAACGAGATTCTCGATCCCTTCAGTCAATCCTGTTCGGGTGGAGAGCAGAGAATAGTTACTCGATGTCGTAAATCATGCGCTCGTGGTCTTTTGATGCCACGTTGCCCATTCGGTCCATCTCCCCCAATAACTTTCTGATCGGGGTGTATGCTGTACTGGCCGCAACACGAGTAAAAGCAGTGGGGTGCCTCTCCATCATGGAATCAGATATCACATGTACTGTGAGACTTGAGAATATGGGCAGCGATTTCCAGAAATCGAACTTTGCTATGGATATGTTAGCATCCTGTGGTGGCTCAATCGGCAAAACAAACGACGGCCGAGAAAGTGGTTCCAGTGCATACAAATTTGATGGCATTTTGAAAGCCCAAATTGCATTGCAGTATGATTCGAGGCTGCTTGCAAGCACTGCACATTCAGTTTTGCGAGCTCGTTGCTGGATATCAGCCCATCACTTTTGCGGAAAAGGTCATAAAGCTGTTTCAATAGCAGCGGGCGCAGGAGAAGGATGCAACACTGTTCCATCAGTATATTCCCTCAATTAAGAAGGTAATCGGTGTTTGCACTTATCTGGTTGTATCGTAGCAGTAGCGATGCGATAGTACGCATTGCCGGGAGAGCCATTGTCTCGTTTGAAACCGACCCATCTTTGGTCAAATCCAGATTGGCGAGAACTCCGTGATCCAACTCTCTAGTATTTGCAAAGAGGGCTCAATAAGTGCCTCTGCCTCGACTGCATTCCCAAAATGAAGCTCCGAGATTGTCTTGATGATGTGATATTTGATGTGGCAAAACTTGACTTGTGCGGTAAGATACGGAGGGTTTGAGAATTCTTCAACCTCGTCCGCGGAGAGTTTAAACTATCAGGATAGTTGCTGTTGTCGTCATTATAAGCATGAGCTGGTGTCAACGATAATTCAGTGTAGGTCATGATATCCATGCAGACTGTTGTCCGCTAGATGCGCTTGCAGTGTTCCTGCTCCACGGGATCGACCGTAGTTTGTACTTTCGAAAATCCGAGGACATTGGCTAGCCGGAGAGCCTGTCCCGCATATGCGTATGCAGTTTTCCGTCGATTGAGGGAGTAGCAGTACAATGTCCAAGTCGCGTTAAGTCTGACGCTTTCTCGCAGCCATACCCTTCATAAAGAATATCGACTTGGGATAGAGACTCAGCATTTTTCCCAATACAGAAATGTCGTTTATGGTGTATTTCGAGGTGTCCAAGGCGAAGAGTAGGATTTGGGAACTTGGATACTGAAGAAGCCGAGCTGGACCTGTTCGGTCGCGTAGAAGGTATCCAAGTAATTTGCGTTATTCTTCGTGGCTGTGTATGCGCTTCATATCCGACTAGATATAGGCTAGTACATCTATCTGTCAAGATTGAAAGGGAGCACTTGCTCATTCAATACAATCATCACTCCACGATCACGAGCTTCATCGGAGCTAGCCAGCTTGACTGCCTGATAGAGATTCAATGGACCACCGGCACCAAGCGCAGACAAAGGCCGCATTGCACCAGTTATAACGACTGACTTCGAGAACTTGACCATCAAGTCTTAAAAGAAGGCCGTCTCCTCCAAAGTATCGGTTCCATGCGTAACCACAGTGCCGTGCGAAGTTGGATCAGCCACATCTTCATGGATGTAGCGAGCAAGGCTCAATAAGATAGTGGAGTTGAGTGATCCATTGTCCACGTTTGACACTTGTCGACCAGATACATTCGTGATATCGCATAGCTCGGGCACCGCCTCAACTAGTGCCTCGACGGTGACCCCGACCTTGTAGTTAGTGGTTTGGGTGTTCGTCGCTCCCTTGCTTGCGATAATGCCTCCCTTGCCAAAAATAATGACATTTGGCAAATTTGTAGTTTGTTCGGAATGTCGCTTGCAGAAGCTCGAGACATGCGGTAGAGCAGTTGCGGTGAGTAAGTATACCTGCACAGCGAGCAAAACGAAAGCCGCTGTTTTCCACATCGTGGGAAAAACCAAGACGTGGGGGGATTTGCTGATAACTCCAGATTTGGAGGGCGTCTAGAATATTTCACAGTGAGAGAAAATTACTTTGTTGGAAATGCTTCAACTCCTATTGTTCTCACGGTTCTCCAAGGCTCCGTTGTCGCTGAAATGGGGCTTGTTACCCGCGACTCTGCCGGTTTAGGGAGGATGCGCCTGTCCGGATTGGCCCGTCGCGCCCGACGCTCCCGTGGTCTGGCACTCACTCTTGTATACACGGAACCAAGCCACTTGAACTTGCAGTGCAGCTGGTGCGGGCCTGACAGATTACTAGTACTGAACTCTACAACTGTATCAAGATGGGAAGTCTCGTCACGAAGAGATAGTGAGCAGGAAATACGCCCATATCAACATTTGAAATAATTTCATCAGGGATCATAATCATGATCGCTTTTTACAACAATTGAACCAGCCTGTTCGTCCCACGGCAAGCAGAACCGCCTGCAATCAAAATAAACGCCTAGGTTGCGCCTCGGATTTGGTATGTTCTCCGACTTCCTGTTCCCTTTCCTTGCAATCCACCCCATGCCATGTCTAGACCGACATCAGACTATGCCCTCCTGCGTCGCTTGGCACTGCCGCCGTCGATTGGGCCATCGGCGTGTTCATCCGCGGCGGCAGGACTCGTGGCCTCACTATCCGTCAACTGCTCGACAACACGACCCGAGTCCGCATTGTGGCCGGCGGCAGAATCACCACCATCAAAGCCCCCATCGAAGCCATAATTGTAGCCCGAGTGGCCCTGGTTGGTGCTATCAAAGAGATCAGCCTCGTTGGGGAGGTGGTCAAAGTCAAACAAATCGTTGGCGTCTCCGTCGTCAGGTACGGGAGGATTGCCCAAATGATCATGCGTGTGGGTTCCCGTACCCGGCACATTTCCATTCTCGTCTAGATTGAATTTCTTGTCGTTGTCCGCATCTCCAATATCGGTGAAGTAGTCGTTGTTGAAGATTTGATCGAGATCAAGCGGGGGAGGAGGAACATTGCCATCACCGTCACCTAGCCCGGGAATGGTACCATTGGGGCTGAGCGGTTGGAGCAGGTTGGTCAGATTCTGAACAGAGCGATCCTGTTCGGCTTGCATTTTCACCAAGTCATCGATCTCCTTCCGAGTGCTCGCAAGACGGCCGGAGTAGTTCGGTGGCATCGGTGGCGGATTAGGGGAAGTGAGGGCATTGTTGTGAGAGCTTTGGCCGGTTGGGTTGGCCGTGTTGATCTCATTGCCCATGAGCCGTAGCATGTCCTCGCGCTGGTGTTGCGTGAGCGGAACATTGCCACCCGAGGTCTCGAGCGATGAAAGGACATTCGGAAAATCGGAAAAGTTGGTAGAAATCCCGTTTCGGGCATTGGAATTATGGATGACCGACATGATATCTCTCTGGGGGTCTTGCTCGTCGCCCTGATGTCCTGGAGGGATTGTGGATGCATTTTGTCGTGGGCTGTTGTCCAGGACTTCCTCCACATGACCAGGCTGAGTCGCGCTGGGTTGGCGAGTATGACTACGAGACCGAGTATCGTAATGGCCGCTGGCAGGCGAAAGGGTCGTTGCTCGGTTAGCTTCGTCGGTGATAGGGGGCGCTTTGAGAAGGAGGGGCTGCTTCTTCATCGTTCGTTGAGTCGTAGGACTTGCCATGTTCGCTAGGTGATTAAGCGAGAAGTCATCCACATCGACAATGTTCCCTTGATCCCCGGAGATGGCACCGGCGAAAGAGTTGGCGATATTCTGCGTCCCATCTTGCCCTTGGAGGCTTCGGTTGTAGACAGTCGCCAAGAAAGTGAGAATAGCGTTGATCGAATTCTCATGGCGCGTATGTTGCTCCTGGAAATTGGCTGCTTGGGAGTACAGCTGCTCGTGCTCCTTTCGCAGCCTGGTGATAGTACCGGAAATTACTGATTGCTGGGCACGAATGACCTGCAACTCTCGATAGACTCCGGCCAGTTGATCTTTGGGCAAAGCGTTGTCTGTCCGGAGGGACAACTGGTTTGGCCGTCCTCGTTCGTCGCGAGAGATCTGCCCGCCCTCTTCTCCAAAATCGTCAAGATCATTTTCATCTGCGTCTTCAGTCTTGACCCGCGTACCGCCTTTACTCGATTTGCTCGCGTGGCCGGCCGCATTTTTTGGCTTCGAAATCAACCACAGCAGGTCTGGATGACCTCGCTTGAAGAAGGGGTTTGCATATTCGCTTGGGCTCTTATTCTTTCTCTCACTAGCGCGCATCGAGTTGTCCGAGAGCCCCACTTTCTTGTGAAAGCCGTACATATTCAGTTGTCGAACGAATGATGCATAGTTGTTGTGCTTGAAGAGCTCTGGGATCAATGTCCTCGCAAACTCATCCTCGTCAAGCACAATGAAAGAATTACCGTCATCCGACCACCGAATCAATTCCGTATTTTTGGACTCATCCAAGAAACTACACTTTCTGTCAGTTTACTGCTTCCGCTTCCAGAAGACAAAAGGGCTTTCTCTTATCATACCTGCTCAGTTTTTGCACAAAAGGAGGGATCTGTTTCCTTTTGGCTTGCGCCTCTCTCTTTGCCACCTGGGCTTTCTGATACAGTTCCTCCAGAGACTCTCCCCATGCGCCTGATTCACCGGGCGGTCCGACGGTGGTGTTGTGATCTGGGTATACCGTCGGTGCTTGCTCGTATCCACGGTTTCGACTCACGAGCTGTTGACTGGGCTGTTGGCGACGAGCGAGCTGGTTCGATGCGGTCGCGGATAAATCTTGGGATGTCGCGAATCCCTGTTGATTGTACGCCGGGGGATCGTGGAGTGAGGAGGTGTTGATGACGTTTGAAGGGTCTGATCCCCATTGCAAGAATTGGTCGTTGGAGAGCGAGGCACTAGGGTTGGCGTAGTTTGGGACACCTGCCATCTGAGGGGAAACAGCTGGGGTTGTGCCCGGCGCCGGTCGCTTGCGAGTCATGCCTGGCGAGCTCATTGTAGGATTATCGGTCAAAGGTAAAGGTAGACGAACTCCCGACGTGGGGGCAGGTCGAGGCCTATCCGATCACAGCGAATGTGGTGGGCTGGAAGTTGCCCGCGGGAGGGCGGGTACGGGGATATCAAGGTCTTGTATGCTAAATTTTTTTTTTCACGGGGATTCTTTGAAATAAGTGTCGACAAACCCGCGTCGGGCGCGGATTCACGCAAAAACTGTGGGTGGAGCGGGAATCGGGCAAAAAACCGGCCGACTCTGGTGTCGATAACAACAACGCTCAGGGAACACTCAAATGCACGCGGCTGAATGTGGCACCGAAGCACGGGTTGAGGGCGAAGGGTGACGGGCGATGGGCGACGGGCGACGGGCTGATTTGAACGAGTTCGATGGGTTTTGGAAGATCACAATCAGCAGGCGCTCAAAGAGACCAGCATTCAGGATTGCGGCGACGGGCCCAGCAAGATGGCGCAATGGTCGACAAGGCCGGATGCACCACAGATATGAATTGACGCCGCGACCACAGACGAGCGAGAGAGCGCAGGAACACGAAATCTTGCGCTGTCCTTGGCGATGAGGTCAATCGAGCGGTGGAGCTGACTCAGCATGTGACAGATGGGCTGCGTACCGCTACTTCTGCCACGGCGGTGAGCCCGCTACTCTCAGAGGTACCGGTACATTCCCTTGCATGCTGATCGTCCCCGTTTATCTGCTAGAGATTTACTTGGGCCACAGCAGGTACTCTTGCCGTCTACTTCTATCAAAGACGCACATTCGGATTCTTATGATCTTGGTTGTCGCCTATCATTCGACATCCTTATTTAAGCGTCACCCACCAATTGCTGGAATCCCGTCAATAGCTGTTGCCACTCGACAGGCTGCGTCTGCGCGAACTGCTGGACGAGAAGCGGGGCTGCCAGATCTTCCCTCATGCGATCATTATTTTTCGTGCCATTCAACACTGTCGTATGGCCCAACCCCATGACAAGGGCGTACAATGCTGCCGCCGGGCTAATCTTGACCTGTGAAGCCAATTGTTGCACAGGCTGAGAGCGCACCAAATCTGGGTTAGCAGTCAAGGTCCAGAAACTTTGGTAGATGATATTGTTGTCCCGGCAAAATGCTCGCAGAGGGACATCAAATGCAGTATCCTCATAGAACCGATTCTGCACGATCGCCGGCTTCACCTTCGTAGCGGATGAGGCGTTGAGCGCCTCAAGGATGGGCAATGAGCAATTCGAGATGCCCAGGTTGCGGATGCGGTGTGGGACGTACGTCTCCAGAGCCTGCCATGCCTCCAGGGTCATCTCTATGGTTCGGAGCGGTGAGTGGATGACTAGCGTATCGATGTATGCATCGGATACGCTGCTGGGGTCTGCCGATGGACGAAGATTGTGCAGAGAAGACTTGATAGAGGCATGGACCTGTTCCGTCACGGACAGGCTGGGATCATAGGGCATGTTGTTTGGATCCTGGGCCCCGATCGGACTGAACTTGGTTTGCAACTGGAGGTTTTTCATTAGTGAACACTGGTCTCATTGACGTCGGGACACTCGTGTGCACATACATATAGATCCTCCCGGCGGACGAGACCTTCCGCGATGGCCTGACGAATGCCATCGCCTACGAGATGTTCTTGGTAGTGTCGTGGCTGAGCGGCGGTGTCAACAGCTCGGAAGCCGGCGTGGACCGCATTATAGACAAGGTCGGCTGTTTGGTCTTTCTTCCAGGCTGTGCCGTAGAGAAAGACGGGGAGGAGGGTGGAGGGGGAGTTGAGAGTGGGACGCAGGCAGTAGCATTCCCACATCTTGCTTGCAGCTCGAGCCATCGTCGAATTCTCGGTATCCTCAGGTAGAATGATGAATGTGGTAGTGGTAGTGGTAGACTTAGTGTTTTGCTAGTATTCCGATAGTCGTACTACCTCCAGGCCCAGGTCAGGTGTAACTGGATGGGATGATCTCATCTCTCGCAGACTGTGGGGTCCTTCTTAGTCAGGGCTCTAACCCATGTCAAGTATACAACAATCGCACTGTCACACTCTTCTGGCTTTATCGAAAAACGACACCACATCGTGTCGACGAAGTGAAGAAACCACTCTATAACAGTTTCATCTTCCTGTTCGAATTTCTGCCCATGCGATGACAACAATCGCCGGTCCCATTGTCGGTGTCGCCGTTGACCATGACCTATCGTTGGGGGCTATGTGTTGCATGCTGATGGCAGCAGCCCAGGGTCTTCCGTCCGTCTTTCAAGGAATGCTGACGCCTAGAAATGTCTGATCAAGGGTATCTCCAAGCGGCTGCTATTTATATATCCAGCCTCTCCAATCGTGGTTTTGGATCGGGTCGCGGCAGGGAAACGCACCAATCCCCTCCGGGGCCCCGTCACGACCCGGCAGGTTTGAAGGCATGCATGCATCACACAACAGAGCGGGCGCTGGCTCGATGCCCCTCGGACCCATCGCAGCTTGGGGAGAGCTAAACGAGATGAAGTGCAGAAGTCGAATTGCTGAGCCGTAGGGCGGCCCCACAGCGTGGCTTAGCAGGCCGGTGGATGCTTGGCAGATGCAGACGAGAACAACTAAATCACGCCGCGATGGCTGAACAATGGAAAGTTTGACGGTCTGCTGTCGACTATTTCATTCCACGTAAGGGCCTGATTCAGACAATGTCATCATCGATCAAACCTGGTGGAGAAGAGAAGCCATGGTGAACTTGCAACAGTGCACGCGAGCTCGAGATCTCCGCGATCATCAGAGTGCCCTCCTTTCCACCTCCGTTTCTTGGCTTTTTCGATAATGGAGCAGGCAGCTGCTTTTGCACCGATGACATTGGTGGCAGTTCCCGTGGATCAGCGTGGTAGCACTGCTAATAGACTTTGCCTGCATACTCTATACCCGTCAACAAAGAGAATCTGCATACCTCGCGGGGCTTAGCACTGCAATACTCCTCCATCGGTACTCCAATATCGACGGAAATGCCCGACAGGCAGGAATTTTAGGCTTCACTGAGAAGACCACAGGCTCGGCAAACTACTGGGATCGGCAGGGTTCAACGGAAAATTTCATTTATAGAAACAGGCTCTTAAAGCCCAAGCAAACATATAAGAATGTCCTGTTGGCCACGGACAGTTGGAAGCATTATCATCATATCTCTCCACAATCAACAACTACATTATTTCAAACAACCTTCCATTTCCTGCAAAATGCGCACTCAGCAACTTCTCGCTCTTAGCGGCCTCCTGCTGGCCAGCAATGTCGCCATTGCATCCAAGTTGGACCACGACGATGTTCCCAACCGCTGCTGGGAAGCCTGTGGCTCGGTCGTGAATACCGCTCAGCGCTGCGACCACCAACACGACGATGATGACTCGGCGGAGATCAAGTGCATTTGCGATTGGGATGCGGCGAAGACCCAGGTTCCTCTCTGTGCCGCTTGCATTGACAAGTACGACCGCGACTATGATAACGACGATGACAACGATAACGATCGCGACGATGACAACGATAACGATCGCGACGACGACTATGATGATAACGATGACAACGGTAAGTTTCGAATCCTCACGCGATATTTGAAGGTGGCATACTTATATGCTTGCAGAGGCCCTCGACATCGTCCGCTCGTGCAACTTTAGCACGACCACCTACAATTCTGCTGCTGCGACCAGCACTGGGTCTACTACCACTACCAGCTCGAGGGTATCTGCAACCATAGCTGCCTCTTCGACGGGCAGTAGCAGTGGAAGCAGCACTGGCAGCAACACCAGTGGCAGCAGCGACAACGGTGCGACGCAGGAAGCTGCCTCTTCTACCCCCACCAATGCTGCCGCGGGTCTGACTGCACCCGGTGCTGTGTCCATGGCCGCCCTCGCTGGTCTGATGCCCTTGGCGTGGCTGTAAGCTCAACCTGCAGTGTTGAGTTGCTACTGTCCAAGGGGTGTTGGCGACGTGTATGAGGATACGAGAATGGTAAACGGTGATGCGCAGTCATGGATATGTTGACGACTTTCCTTAAATATTGCAATTTGTCTGTGTGATTTGCTTCAATTATGACTGTTTATAATTTGAAATGATATCCTGTTGTAGCAGAGAATTTGATGGCATGCCCACAGAGATGGTCAATATCACCTGCACTATGGTCTTAATATACTTGAACCCTGAAACCTTTGTTCTACTGCCAGGATTATTGCTCACTTACTACCCGGCCAGCTACCTGATCATCTGACTAGTCACCTACGCGATCATCTGCCTGGATAGCTACTCTGAAGAGTCGTGTGCTATCACAGTCTGTGCTGAATGAATGGGCTTCGAGCAAGAATGTTCCCCCATAGAGCTCAAAGTTCAGTCTTCTACCTGGACCACAGCACGCAGCGCGTAATAACCCTTATAGATGGGGATCCAGGGCACGCTGTAGGCGTATATAACGGGTGGCCGACCAACATTCGGTCGTGTTGATTTGATGTTTCCATCTGCAGCAAAATCCGGGAACTCGGAGCGGTCCTTCGCAAGCATAAATTGGCAGGCTGTCATAGCCCATTCATCAGAGAGGTGCATGCCGTCAGGTGGCCAATTTTCGAACATCTCTTCAACCAAGTTGGCCTCGAGGAAGTGGGGTATCCGCTTCGGCTCTTCAGCATACATAGTACACAGTGGGAGTATCCACGTGGTATTGTGCCTTCGCGAACTGTTTCGAGTTTTCATTTGCCACCACCATGCTTCTTCCTGGTCTGGTGTGCAAAGTGCCGCCATTGACCGGAAGTGCTTGGTTGTAGGTAGGACACACAAGACAAAGAAATAGCAGATACCTGAAAGGTCAGGGAGGGAGTGTGGTCTGAGGCAGAAGAGGAGTGGCTTTGTACATAAGCACCAAGCTAAGCATTCATACGAGATCAAGGAGGCGTTGTCACCAAGGTAGACGCCTACATAACATCATCGTTCATCTCTTGAAATCATCACTTTGAGACAATCATCTCAATACCACACCGGTTCGCATATAATATCTGGAGACACTGGGGCCATCTCATTTCCCATCCTCAATCTCTTGTCTTGTCATTCATAATCTCTCATCCTCCCATTTCAAACTCCTCATTCCCCACTCTCGATCTTCCGCTACTGACAATCAACGCTCATGAAACAATGCACAGGAAACAGACGAGAACTTTCAACACCACGCACACCTTGCCAAATGTGGAGTCCATTCACACGCTCATGAGGCCAGGCCCTCAGGGAGCTGATGCTACCTGCCTTCAGCAATTCCCAACCAGTGTCGCCCCGAATCGACATCGAAATCAACGGCAACTGTCGCCCCTGTGGCAAGTTCATTCAATGCGGTGCCTATCTCCAAACGCAGGAACAACGTTGCTTGGAGTAACATAGTTCCCAACCTACAAAAGTCAAAACGGGTTCCGCAGACCACCGCTCCGCCATCATCTGGAGAGACCTTGGAATACAAGAACTCTTATACGGTGAATATGCTTATCTCATTGGTTTTTCTCATTGGCCTTTTATGTGATTCCCCAAGCATCTCTTCTTTTTGTTCGACGTTTCTTCGAGTCAACGTCGAACAAATGTGTGAGATTTTGAATGTCGGCATACAGAGATGAATGTGTATGTCATTGGGAGCGATGCAACAAACGCACCCATATCTACTCCACGACCTCGAAGAAAGGCACGAACCTCTTACCAACAGTCCCCATCAGTCTACTGTTGGACGACTTGACCGCAACACGGCCTGTCAGCACGACAAATTCCTGCAGTGATTCGCCAGGGTGGCACAACTCGGGATTGAAAATGCTGGTGAAAATCCATAGCCAGTGTACAAGTCAAACGAGCTTCTGGCCTATATGTACACTGGTAGGTGAATGATGCAAGAAGCAGTATGGCGGTTCTACAGTGTATTCAATAGGGTCCAATAAAAATGGTCATATTCACAGACTGCAATTGGGCCAGAGACGCTGAGGATCCGTCGGAATGGGCTCAACTGAACATCATGGACGTCATAACGTATTTGAAAGCCCACGCGAAGGAACGTCCGCATGCGAAGCACTCCCAAGTTTGGACGTATCGCTTGTATATTGAGATAGCAAGGTGATTGATAGATGCCACCGCCATATACCAGACTGGCCGACGAACAGATGTTTGTCGTCATGATGCACACTGACGTTTCGGATGAGAAATCGGGATGAGGGAGGCAATACCCTCACTTCAGTTAATTTTGAAAGCACCGATCATCCACGCTCGAGATCGAATTTCGGCCCGGCCCCGATCTATGCGCGCCCACAGCGTGCTTTCGTTCCGGATATAGTGTTATAATTGTACCTACACTGCTGTAGACAACCTTGGGGATCTTAGCCCTGGGTATAGTTGTAGAATGCATGGGAAAAATAAAATCATGGGGGTATCTATTCGTCCTACACTCCCGGTGCGGAATGGCAGTATCTGTACACATAAAACAATTTACATCTCCCATCTGTTCATATCCTCGTTGTCGGCCCGTGTCGTTTATGGTGGTGTCCATATGCTTTCCTGGTCCGGGCGACCGCTGTACATGTTGTCCCCACTGTTATCTACATCACCCCCATCGCCATCGTCGAGGGACGAGTTCTCCTCCAAGTCTAGCTTGTCCATGTCGAAATCATCCCAGTAGGAATCATCGACCCAGGTGATGTCGGGGAGATCATAGGACGGATCCCACTCGACGCCATAGACATCCATGTAGCACTGCTGCTTGGAGGGACAACTGTGCATGTAGTGGTCAGCACACCAATCTCGCTATTCACACGAGCATAAACTCAACTACTGCAGAAAACTCACAAGACGGGATCCTGCCCGAAGATGATGTGCCACAGATACTCAAACACCCGACCACTCGTCTCATCATCGAGCTCGGTCTCCATGAGCCAGCGGTGGAAGGCCTGGTAGTCACTGAGCGGCCGAGACAGGATCTGTTCACGGGTGATGGCGAACTGCGCGCAGCAGGGGACGGCAACCACATCCGGGACATCAGTACTGTTAAAAATGCGCATCCAAGCGCCCGCGAAGGCGATCTCAGTCGTGCGGCCGGCCATTTGTCGAAACGGCTGGACCTCGCCCGGACAGCCGGGCTCCCACTCGCAGCGCATGTTGACATAGCCAACCCGCTTGACAAAGTCCAGCTGGAGGCGCTGGACGGTCAGGACATTGTCCTGCTCGGGGAACTCGACGTGGCCGCTGCTGCGATGGGCGTGCAGGAAGACCATGTAGTCAGGGAAATTGGGGTAGTGGTCTGTGATGTACTGGAGATAAACATTGCTCTCCTTGCCCTTGTTCTCCTGGACGGTGAACTCGGCGTCGGGGTCATCGACCACGTAGATGGCGTGCTGCCATCTGTACCGGGATTAGCAACGACTCGACCGCCGTTCATGCTTCATGGCTTGTACTCACTCAGGCAGCTCTTCCTCCAGCCACGACGCATCCTCCCACGAGGTCCGGCCCAGCACGACGATGCGATCGGATTTGGGGGTGACTTTCGGTTTGGGCGGCGACGAGGCGGTGGGCTTGTCTTTGTTGAGGTATCGCTGGCCCAGATTGCCCTCTTCCTGTTCCGCGTTCCACGCCTCGCGCTCGGCCTCCCACTCCTCCCACCACGTTTCGCCCGGCACGTCGATGGGGATCTGCTGGGGCGCAAAGCGGGCGGGTGGCGCCGGCGGCTTGGTTGGTTGCAGCCAGCCCTGCACTTTCACCGATGTCGCGGGCCGAGATTGCGATTGCGACTGCTGCTGCACCGGCGCCGACTTTGACTTCGAGTTCGAGGTTCTATCCGGGTTCACAGCGCGAGGACGGCGGTCGACCGAGACCAGCTCGATATGGCCATTGCCATCCTCCATCACGAATTCCGGCTCCAGCTCGCCGGTCCCATCTTGGCGCTCAATCGAGGCGAGATGGCGGTTGGCGAAGACGAGCGCCAGCAGCAGCAGGCAGGCGACCGAGACGCGAAAACCCTTGGACCGTCGCATTGTCAAGACTCATCGCTCATGATGTGAAGAACCGGGCGCTCGCAGGCTTATAAGCCATTTGACGATCTGGTCGTATCCGGCCCCACGTAGCCACGCCAGCCGCGATGCCGCAGCGCCTCATGCGTCGTATACCTGCTCCGAACTCGAGGCGGGCGCTTATGGTCACTGAATTGCGAGCTCGTCTACGGTCTTTCCCGAATAATCTTTCGTCCACTGGCATCCTATTTTGTTCTATAATATTTCGGTGGCTGCCTGTCTGCTTCCCCATCACAGCGCCCTCGTCTCCAACGTGGGGCGCAGACTCGTCAGCGATTCGCGGTCCCCTGGAACCACGTCGCGTTTCAGATTCGGCACTTTCATCAGACGTCTGATCGCTGCCAGTGCCAATGCAACCCGGCAAAGAAGCTTAACAAGCGGAGTAGCAGCAGCACCGTTGCGGTCCTCCGCAGGACTCCGGCTGTGTCCGTCCATTCCTCGCCCACGTAGCCACGACCACACTACCACTAGGCCCTCAAGAGACAACTCGAGACCCTTTTTGTGTTCTCGGTCTGTTCTGCTGGACACAACCCGATCGACAGGCTCAAGGGGTCTCACGCTATATATTACAACTCTCCTGCAGACCGAAATTCCCCGCTGAATTTCACCTTCGATGCCATAATCGCGCCCTGTCCGAAATGGCTGAAATATATGAATTATTTCACTGCTACCGGGCACAAACTCACCAGAACTCCGTGCTGGATTCTGGACACGGAGGATTGACGAACTCAGTAAACTACATACTAGTGACGCTCACTAGAGAACGGAGTCCGATAGGGGTAGTCGCTCGTCTGACTTGTCCAGGATGAGGCTCACCTCGATGGCCCCCAATAGCCTCTAGTCTCTATGTAGTTTGCGTCCATTTTTACGGTGGTCGTAGCACCGCGCTTATGCACGACTTTTCTTATAGCTCGATGCCGCGATGCTTCACCCCAGCCCCAGCCTACTTCGTATCTGCCCTCTTCGTATCTGCCCTGTTCGTATCATCCTGTGACATGTCTCAAGATCTTCAGGGACCGTTCGTGCTTCGTGTGATAGGTGATCCTTTGACCCTATCATTCGTGCTGGGCGACGATCAATCCAGGTGAAACCATTCGAGTTAGCCTCGCGAATCCTGCCTCCTGGAGACTGCGGTGCATGCCAATCCCTCTGTCGTCAGATCTGGTGACAACACCCGGGACGAAGGGTCTCGCCTTCAGTCCCCCCTTTTCCCCGAGGTAATCCCAGGTTGACCAAAATGGTCCTGAATGACCATCCTGCTCGTCAGTTGTGGGACTCATCTGGGATTTGAATCAGGCATCAGCATCCTCATCGGCATCACCAGCGGCATCACCCGAGGCCTCCGGGACCAATCCCGACGCGCCATTGGCTCGCCCTTAGTCCGCTCGACCGTGAGGCTATTATTGATGCAGGTCGTCCTGTCGCCGGCTTGTTTCTCCATGTCAATATGGACTAGCCAGGACCCATCGGCTTGGGTCTTGGGTTCGACGAACCCACCGCGATTCTCCACCTGCTGCCCGGCCGAAGCTGCAACGGGCATGCAGCGCTGGGGAAGTCGAAATAGATCGTCCGTCTGGGAAAAGGGGTCGGCTGACAGGTCTCCACGGCTTTTGTCGTATACTTTGTACTGGACGCAGCTGCAGACAAGCAGGATCAGATCAGGAGATCAGAAACCTTCATTCTTGTCCTCCAGCATAGCCACTGCCCCTCTTGAGGACACGGAGACTACTATAGTACCAAGAGAAAAGGGGGAGGGGATGCTCGGAAGAAAAGCAGGTAGCTCCGGGAGCTTCCCCATCCTCAGCTTGCTAGCTTGCACCGGCGTCCACCCATCCTGGGGCCTCTGCACGGTCTGTTGAGCCTGTCATTGGCACCCAGGGGGACTTGCCAGGAGCTCGAGAGCACTCCACCGGCTGCAGAGCATCGGAATGCGGCAAGTGATGTTCCCACGTTGTGCCCCGTTCCCACCGGTGGTTTCCAACCGGACTCTAGCGGGATTCTAGCTGGGCTTCGGGGCCCCTTCGTCGGTGCTTCGGCGCAGGCGCTAGAAACGGGGGATGCGCGGATCGTGGAGCAGAGAGGGGCAAAAAGGACGAAAGTTTCAATTTCGTGGAGTGGGCCTGGCGTCAACATAGCACCATGCGCCGTCAATCAGGGCGAGCTCCATCGCTCCATCGCAGGGAAGAAAATAAAAATTGCCGGGGAATCGCTGGGCCGTTCCGTCGGACCAAACTATTGGCGAGAGGGAGCCCCCTCCCCCTGAGAGGAGCAGCAATCAAGTGTGGCGTCGAATGATAGTCGGCGGGAGCAGAATAATGCCTCGTCAAGTGGCGACGCAAAGGGCTTCCAGATTGGTCATTTGCAATGTCACGGGGATCTCGAATAGGGGGGGAGGAGATGGGATGAAGGAGGTAGTATACATTAGATCCTAGGAAGACCTGACCCTAAGGAAGTCGGCTGGAGAACTCTACCTAAGTTAGGGTGGAAAATAAGAATAAGAATATAGGGGAATTAGAGTGTGTCAGGTAGAGCGGCGAAGCACGAGGCAGGCCGTGACCCGCGGGCTGTCACTGTGAAACTGCTCGTGCGAGATCGCCCTGGTATTACTACCAATATTACTCAAGACGAGTCCATTCAGGTACCTAGAGATACAAAACACCCACCGCAGTGACTATGCGTGATCGAGGTACAATCAAGTACTTGGAGATCGGATGAAATCCCTACCGGTGCCTGGTAAGAGACGGGGCGTGACGGTACGATTATACGGGAGGCACTGCCAGTACTACGAGTAAGTGTGGTATTGTATGGCTGTATGTATGGAATCGTAATCCGATACCCTTTCCCCGGTTGAGCCGGCCACCCGAGTCTCTTCACCACCCTCAAGTCCTGAATGTACTAGTAGTCAGGTCGGGATCGAAGATCGCAAGGGGAGCACGATGGGCACAGGTAATAATAGCAGTCGGAGGATTCGAATGTTCCAAGCGGAGAACAATAGATAGTCCGATTCGCCCCAGACCGAGTCCAGGGGTGGGAGCAGTGGAGGCACCCTGTCGAGTGGCTACTCACCTACTAGCAAGAGTAATAATAATCGGGTATATAAGATAGACTCGGCCAAAGGTTTCTTTTGTTTCTGCTCGCTGTCTCTTTTTCCGGTCTTTACCTCCTACTAGTCCTATACATACTGCAAGACTCGGTCTGCGGTGCGACGCCTGCTCACTGCCGGTCTACTCCTTTCTTGGCGAGTGTGGACCTCCCACTTCCGCCCCTTCAAAATCCTCTCTTCTTCCCCCGCTCTCCCATCCGGTGCGACAGTCTCAAAAGTCCACGGTCAAGTCTCGCTGGGAGATAAAAAAAAAAAAAAAAGCAACTGCCTCCCCCCACCTTCCCCCCCTTTTCCATGTCCTGGGGCCTTTACGACTTTGCATCGAGCGATTTGGATTTTGGTTTCTGCTCCGCACCGTCTTTTCCCTCGTCCAACCTCGTCCACGACTCCATGTCCGAGTAGTTCCGTGCAACGGATTTCGAGTCTCGGCCCCTGCTTGTGTGTGTTGCGTGTTGTGGTCGCCCACATTCCTCGGGTCTTCAAGGAATCCCTCTCCCTACCCCCCATGAGTTATCAGCAACCGGACATGTATCACGATCCCGCCGCGCGTTCCCCTGGCTCCCAGCGGCATCAACAACCCCTACATCGACAACCCTCCCGCCAGTTCGACGCCTACGGCCCCATGCCTGTCAATCTGTATGAGGACCAGATGGCTCGCTATGAGTCCGCTCGACTGGAACGCCTGAACCCGTCCATCCAGAACAATTCCTATGCCTACGATCTCTCCGGCTCCCAGACATGGAATCCCAACGGCTTCGCCAACGCTCAGTCCCTGGGTGGTATTCGCTCGGCTTCGGCCAGTCTGAAGCCCGCTGCTCGTGGTCGGGCCGGTCTTCCTACGGTATGATGATTTCTACATGTGGTTGCGTGTTGTTATTTTTTTTTTCTGCCCTTTTTTTCTCTCCCTCGGTGAGAGTCTGCATCCGACCCCAACAGAAAAAAAAAAAAAAAAAAAAAATACAATCACGACCGCACAACCCAACCACCCTTTTCGTTCGAGTCTCTGGCTAATTCTTTTTGATTTTAGACTTGGCTTGATCAACAGCCTGGTGTCCCTGGTGCCTTTTCCGGCATGGGTCCCAGTCCCGTCCAGAGCGCCGCGATGCGCCCGGAGGCTTCCGCCTCGTCCGAGGGCGATGACGAACTCATCCCCACGGCCATCGTCATCAAGAACATCCCGTTTGCCGTCAAGAAGGAACAGCTGGTGCAACTGATGACCGAGTTGAGCCTGCCCCTGCCCTACGCGTTCAACTACCATTTCGACAATGGCGTGTTCCGTGGCCTGGCCTTTGCCAACTTCACCTCCGCGGAGGAGACGGCCACCGTAATCGACATGCTCAACCACTTCGAACTGCAAGGTCGCAAGTTGCGGGTCGAATACAAGAAGATGCTGCCTCTGCAGGAGCGGGAACGGATCGAGCGGGAGAAGCGAGAGCGTCGCGGTCAGCTCGAGGAGCAGCACCGGCCCATGGCGTCCTCACAGCTGCATACCCAGAGTTCCATGTCCTCGCTGACTTCCCACATCCCGGCGACCTCGCCGTCGCCCGTGTCGCAGCGGGGCCAGAAGCTGGGTAAGTCGAACATGACGCCCCTGGGTTACCGAGGAACTCCCGTGCCTGATCGCGAGGATGAAGTAGAGGTCGATTTGAACGACAAGCAGACGCTTTCCTACTACTCGGAACTGCTCCTGTTCAAGCAGGACAACAGTCGTGACTCCGTCATCTTCCCGCCCAACCTCACTCCGTCCCAGCGCCGCACGGTTCACACCCTGGCACACAACATGGGCCTGGCCCATGCCTCCCGCGGCAGTGGGGATCAGCGCCAGGTCCAGGTCTTCAAGGTGGCCCCCGGCACCAACGTCAGCCCGCCCTTGTCCTCGATCCCTCCCGCGGGTCAATCCGATAGTGCTCGTCGTGGCCTCAACCGCGCGGCCACGATCGACTTCAGCGAGGCTCGCAACGAAGGTGGCCCCGGAGCTTTCAACACCCTCCGCGGTGGTCAGAGCTCGAACTTCCTGGGTGTGATGGACTCGCCCGGCAACTTCGCCAACACGCAGAATCTGCGCGCCGCCAAGTCGTTCGCCGACTTGCGCTCCTACACCCCTTCCCCTGTCCCGTCCTCCGCCAGCTTCCCGGCCGCCCTGCAGTCCAACGGAACCCGCGTGCAGTACGAAGGCGCCCCGACTGCGACCTCCAACACCCCGACCCTCACCTCCGCCCCATCCGGCTCCTCCCTCGGTATGCAGCGTGATGATAACCTGTTGGTCAACAGCCTTGGTGGCCTCTCTCTGGGTACGGGTATTGGGGGCCCGAATTCAAGCCCTCGGCGATTGCGCGGTATGTTCTCCTGGGAGCAGGACAGCCAACCCTCGGCCGCAGGTGCCATTGGCAGCAACCGTGGAATGGGAGTTGGATTTGACAATGCCCAGCAAGAGCGCATGCCGATTCGCCAACCCCGTGGCCCGACTCCCGAGAAGGGCACCGGTTTCCGCCGCCAAAACGGACACCAGACTCGCGGCAGTGACGAGCTTCGTTCCAACACTGGCGGTGTCGAGATCATTGTGGAGTAGACAAAAAGAACACCCCATTTCGTGCCAGCCACCATCTCCCCACCACTACCAACCCATTGACACACCCACCCTCCTCCAATGTTGGCGAGCGATATGATTTTTGACGATGGCGAACTTCCCTCCCCCCGTTCCACTCCCCTATTTTCTTGCCAGCATCCAACCTGATTTGCCGCCAAACGAATACGACACACATTGTATCACGAGGCCCTGTTCTGCGAAATTACCGGCTTACGATTCGATGAGGGATGACGAGATGACAAACCAACAAAAAGACCAGAAAATCCATTGTTTCGCTGATCTAGCCAAGTTTAGACGTTATTTTTGGGGCAGCCCAGCACTCGCCACAGTTTTCCCCGTTGCCGAGTAAACTCTGGACTTTTTTTTATTACTTTTTTTTTCCTTCTTTTTCTGATTTCTATCTGATCTTTTCTTCTTTTTTCTTGATATCTGCGGGCGCCCGTTTGCAAATCTCCATGGCTTGTTTTTTCCTGTGTTCCCTCAGAAACACTCGGAGCGGATCACGACCCTCACGCCGCTTGGTGACGCGGGACGCATACGAAGAATGACCTTCAAAAGAACCCTGCCTTAGAACAGACAAGGCAGGAGACACGACAATATCAGCATTTGCATTTTTTGCCTGTTAAGTTGTTTTTTTCTTCTTTTTTCCCCTTCCTTTTTTGTGTACATGGGGGGCGACTCGCATCTGTTTAATGTTTTGGTGCGCCTTTTTTCTTCTGTTGTTCTCCTCTGTGACTCCTAATTACTCGAACTGCAGCACCTGCAATGTCGATCGGGGATCCGGAGCGAGTCAAGATATAACGCCAGTTGCCACAAGCATCCCCTTTTCTCTCTCCTCTTCTGCCTTCCTGCTTGATTTGACGTTCCGATCTGCTCTCGCAGGATCGATCAGGTACTCGGGCGGATTTGGTCTTTCCTCTTATTTGACTCGTTACATGGATGGGATCGTGATTTCTTCAATGGTTTTGATGGATTCGAATCATCCATGCCTCGGTTCGATTTTTGGTGATGGCCCGTTCGGGTGTCCATCGATGGTTCGTTTCTTCATCTTTGGTATCTTTGCAGTATAGGGGCTTTTCTCCTTTGATTTTGTACTCAGATCTTGCCAATCCATGTACTCTTTAGTGCTATACTAATTTTCCAAGGGTTTTCGTAGTATAATAGATGTAGCCAGTTGAACATAGGTGTTCACATCATGGAAGCTTCAACTCTGCTTACCCCAGATGAGGTAAAATGCGTTCAACAACTCGTATGCTTGAGTAGTGCGGAGCAGTGGGTTTTTAGGGACTTGGCAACGTGAAAGTATTGCATGTAATTATCCTTGATCAGTCTTTGGCTATTATTGAGATCCATCTCAGGGTATTTAGCTGACCGTCTGCGAATCAATCACAAAGAGTCAAAGGGCGCCGTAATCTGCAACCGCCCTGGCACCAATCCGGACCACGACTTTCATTTTGAAAACCTTCATGCAGAAAATAAACATGAGCTTCTGGCGTGAGGCGTCATTGCGTGGCCTCTGAACAAGGCCAATAAGCGCGGCTGGCAGACAAGCATCGCCACGGTCTCGGGGTTGGAATATTCTCTCTGCGAGATTGGCGATCTCCTTGACTTCGAGATCCTTGAGAGCTTTGAGGATTTGGTTGATTGTATCCTGAGGGAGCCCTTCTTTCTTCCTCGAGTAAACGTCGATCTCAGCAGAAGTGAAAAGAATTTTGGCAAAATATGTGACCACCGACTGGGTGCCATCCTCCGCATGGCCAAATCCAAGACACTCCCAGTCCGGGCTTGCTATCATCAACCAGCCTTTCCCACGCCAGTCCCAAGCACTTTGATTCCCGGGGGCCATGAACAGATTTAACCTTGTCAGAGCCAACTGCCTGGTATTGCACCAGGTCATCGATCTTTGTCACCCCGGAAGACTCGATCTCCTTGCAGGTCATATTGACGTTGCGCTTGCCCTTCCACAACGGAAGTCTTGAGTGGGTGACATGTCCCAATAAAGACCTCATTTGTCGGATGGACACTTTTTGCCGTTAGTGGTGTATGCTTTGGGCGGTCCTATTGTGAATTTGGAGACCATGGTCTGAGATTCTTCTGTGGCAGGAATATATGCCAACGCGATGGTCCAATGAGTGAACCCTACTTCTCAAATTTCCACTGAGGCGGGGCGTTTTTCTGCCAGAGGCAGGAAGGGATATCTTTGTCGATTACCATCGAAGGCGATTAATTTTTGAATCTATTGCATATTGAAGGTCATGGATTTGAGTTGAAGCACCTTCGAGACAAGCGAATATTCTTATCGCAGATTGTCATGTCGATGAGCAGGGTCTCGTGGAACTTTGAACCGACCCTCATGGAAGTAGTTGGTGGTTTACCTGGAGAACGTTTTTAGGGTATGAAGCTTTCACGGCCAAGATATTATTTGATACTAACATACAAATTCTGTAACAGGACTAGGATTTGTATCTGATGCAGGGTATAATGAAACAGACTCGGTGCAATCTCGTATGGATGTGAGAACATACTCTCTCGGTGGAGCTCCGCCAGTTTTCCCTCTTCCTCCTCCTCCTCCTCCTCCTCCTCCTCCTCCTCCTCCTCCTCCTCCTCCTCCTCCCAACCCACACTCCACATCCACACTAATGCAGGACTGGAAATGATTCGGGACACCATGCTGGCTGTTCCAGATAGCGTTCTAGTCTTATCTCGGACTTCTCAGCGAGTTGTTCGACGGCCCGAAGACTTGACGGGCCGACGACGCTTGGAGTTATGAAACGGCAACGACTGCATTCAAATGTACGCCGGTCGACGTTCGTTCTGCCGATGCATTAAGGCTGACTTTCCCCACTCCTCATTAAGCTGCCATCATAATGCCTGCTGCAGACTCTCAGCGTCCCCTACGGGTTTCGATCGGTCGGTCATGTCTGTCCCTCTGGTATGAATCGGAATAACTCACCCGAAATCAGACAGGGTCGGTACCTTCACGGACTGCGTTTGCAAAATTGCGAGCCAAGATGATATCGTGATCAAGATCTTGTCGGTGGACAACAAGAACTATCCTGACGCTCCAGCAGAGGCTATCCGGCGAGTGCTGGAAAAGTACAATGGCTGTTCGATTCCCCGGGGCACCAAGCTGGACTGCAAAGACGTGGGTGAATAGCTAGATCTTGTCTTCTATCCCGTTTATCTTTCTGAAAATACGTCTTGGCATAGAATGGATTCGGATGGGCACGACAGTGGGCGACCAACGCCTTGCTTGAGCGCAAGGGCGAGCGCACAGCTTTCATGGAGACTGCCGGCTTCAAAGACATCTTGCAGATCGGGAACCAAGCCCGACCGAACATGTTCGACCTGGCAATCCAACGACCGCAACCATTGTATTCGGATGTTTTCGAAGTCGACGAAAGGGTTGTGCTTGAGCGTTGCAATGACTCAAATCTTCGTGATCTAGACCTACATTATCCAGAGCCACTACAGACTGTCATTGGCACTTCCGGGCAAAAGCTTCATATCATCCAGCCACTCGATGCTGAAAGCACACAGAAGTATTTATTACGGATATACGATTGTGGCTTCCGATCTGTCACGGTTTGCCTGATGCATTCATACATATTCCCGATCATGGACTTCAAGTCCAAAAGTTGGCACAGGAAATTGGTTTCGAGCACATATCGCTCTCACACCAAGTGTCGCAGCGATCGAGGATTGTCCCTCGAGGCAACTCTACCTTGGTTGACGGATATCTCACGCCAACTATTGAGCGATATCTCTCCCATTTCAGCGCCAGCTTTCCCAATTTGGAGAATGGCCACACCAAGTTGGAATTCATGCAATCCGACGGCGGTCTTGTACCTGCCTCTGAGCAATCCGGACTCCATGCCATTCAGTCTGGCCCAGCCGGTGGTGTAGTTGGCTATGCACGGACTTAATGCGATCCCAAGTTGAACGTTCCCATCATTGGTTTCGACATGGGAGGTACAAGCACCGATGTCAGTCGATACGACGGACAGTTTGATCAAATATTTGAGACTACCACGCCTGGTATCCCCATCTAATCTCCTCAATTGAATGTCAATACGATCGCAGCTGGAGGCGGGAGTATTCTTTCTTGGAAGGACTCTTTGATGGCTGTTGGGCCAGAAAACGCCTCGTCACATCCCGGTCCAGCATGCTACAGAAAAAAAGGACCCTTGACCGTGACTGATGCAAACCTTGCCCTAGGGAGATTTCTTCCAGATCATTTTCCCTCGGTATTTGGTCCCAACGAGGATGAACCATTGGCTTGTGATATTGTCCTCTCAAAATTTAAAGAATTGACTGCTGCCGTCAACCGCGACACTGGAAAGCTTTTGACATGGGCAGAGGTGGCACAGGGGTATGTGATCAGAGCTCAACATCTAACATGCCTCTCAAGCTAAAATCACGTTCGTCTAGGTTCTTGCAGGTCGCGAACTCATCGATGTGCGGCCCTGTTCGCCAGCTGACGGAAGGAAGAAGAAATGATGCTGCGAAACACTACCTCGCTTCCTTCGGAGGAGCAGGAGGACAACATGCTTGTGCTATAGCTGAAGCACTCGGTATCAGGCGTGTCCTCATCCATAAGCATTCTTCCATCCTGTCTGTGTATGGCATTGGCTTGGTCGACATCGTGAATGATGAAGAGAGGCCGTATGGCAAAGCATTCGAGGACTCAGCAAAGGATACGATATATTCAGATCTAGAAGAGCTGTCAAATATCTCGCGAAATCACACCACGATGAGTCGTTATTCTCATGTGGAGGTCAGCCAATCTCTCTTCATGCGCTATGACGGTAGTGAAACTTCACTGATGGTGCAGGCCGGAAACGGTGGCGATGCAAAACAAGATTTCATCAACGCTCATCACCAGCAATTTGGTTTTACCCCGGTAAATCGGAAAATAATCGTGGGTAATATTCGCGTTCGGGCTGTGGGGGAAAAGCAACTTTGGCGCCGACGAGGTCCCCGAGCTAGAGGCATTGCTTAATCCGAACGCAAAAGCATCTCTCCCTAAGCCTACGTCAACCAAGTCCGTCTACTTCAAGTCCCCTGGGTGGGTCGAAGCTCCGGTATATCTTGGATGTTTGCCTGTTGGGAGCACTGTTGAGGGACCGGCTTTGGTGGTCGACAATACGCAGACTATAGTTGTCAACCCTAACTGTTCGGTAACAGCTACCAAGGATCTTCTGATACTGGATTTCGGCTACGAAGAAAGGTCGGTCAGTGCCAGACTCATCGACCCAATTCAGCTCTCCGTCTTCCGTCATCGGTTCTATGGAGTAGCCGAGCAGATGGGACGAGTATTGCAGAAAGTCAGCGTGAGTGCAAATATCAAGGAGCGCTTCGATTTCAGTTGTGCCATCTTTTGGCCGGATGGCTTTTTAGTCGCCAATGCACCTCATGTCCCTGCAATTATTAGCAGTATGGGATTTGCTGTCAAGTCGCAGATTCAGCAGTGGTCAGGCAAGCTACAGGATGGCGATGCCCTACTTTCCAATTCACCCGCTTTTGGAGGTGTTCATCTACCAGATTTGACCGTCATAACGCCAGTCTTTGATTCCGAAGGGAAGGATATTATCTTCTGGACAGTTTCCAGAGGTCATCATGCTGATGTGAGCTCTTTGTTTTTTCTCTAAACGGCAATTTTCTTACTAAATTCACCTCCAGGTCGGCGGAATCTTCCCCGGCTCTATGCCTCCTTCATGGAAACGGTTATGCGAAGAGGGCACCGTGTTCAACTCGTTCCTTCTTGTTTGACAAGGAAAGTTTGCAGAAGAAAACCTCAAGCGTATTCTCTGCGATGAGCCTGCCAAATATCCCGGCTCAAGTGGCTCGAGATGCTTCGAGTGACCGATATCAAGGCTTAGGTAGCTGCCAATCACTGCGGAATCCGTCTCGTCAGACAATTGATTCAGGAGTATACAATGGACGTGGTCCAAGTAAGTGGCGGGTTTGCTTCCTCCCCAGACATTGGCTGTTGAATAATAGATGTATATGGGGGCCATCCAGGACTCCGCTGAGCTAGCAACTCGCAACCTTTTCAAGAACCTATCAAAGAAATTCCATGGAAACGCGATTTCCGCAGTCGGCTACATGGATGACGATACCCCGATTCAGTTAATTGTCACAATTGATGAGGAAAGCGGCTCTGCTGTGTTTGATTTCCCTGGGACCGGGCCAGAAGTTTACGGTAATCCTCAAGTCCCATTGTCCCATGCCAGAAAGCAATACACTTACACACAGAAACAGGTAACTGGAATGCACCCATCGCAATTTGCAACTCGGCCGTGACCTTTGCCTTGAGATGCATGGTAGACTCGGACATCCCCTTCAACCATGGCTGCATCAAGCCGATCTCCATCATCACCCCCGATAAATCGCTCCTCAACCCAAGCGTCGAGGCAGCTGTCTGCGCCGGCAATGTATTGACGTCGCAGCGAATAGTCGATGTCATCTTCAAAGCATTCCGAGTCTGCGCCGCAAGCCAAGGCTGCATGGATAATTTCACCTTCGGTCTAGACGGCGACAACGGCTTCGGGTATTACGAGACTATTGCGGGTGGTAGCGGAGCCGGGCCGGGATGGAATGGGACCAGCCTGGTTCATACAGATATGACCAACACGAGAATCACAGACCCAGAATCGCTCGAGCAGCGGTATCCAGTCATTCTACGGCGATTCTCGTTTCGACCTGCCAGTGGTGGGAAAGGAGCTTGGAACGGTGGCGAGGGTGTGATCCGCGATGTGGAATTCCGACTTTCCATGTCCGCTTCTATCCTGTCTGAGCGCCGCAGTTTGGCCCCATACGGTCTAGAAGGGGGAGCAGGTGGGCAGCGTGGTCGGAATTCTTGGGTGAGTCGGAGATCGGGGCTGAAGAGCTCAGTTGGGGGAAGAATTCGGTTCATGTGGAGCAGGGGGGTTGGGTGATCATCGGAACGCCTGGTGGTGGTGGCTTTGGAACAAAAGATAATGTCGCGCGGACGAGTGAAGATATAACACTCGAAAAGCTATCGGGATTTGTGCCGGTTGCTAGTGGTAGTGTGGCAGAGGATCGTGCTTTGGCAGAGCAAGTCTGAGGTTGATATATACTGGGCATCGATGCGCTGTATATATTTTAGCGGCGAGGGTTTCGAATCGCATTTTAGATGCTAGTGCTTGTTTATTTTCATTCATAGTGTGTTGGTCTAAGAATCCAACTCCTATGCGATGCATAGTGACTCCAAGCTGCACCATCCATTTCAGCTCAGATCCATCCAATTTGGGTCTGTGGATTGTCTTCTCCGCGGCCGATTGTTTACCTCCGAATTGTTTATTGTTTGTCTCGGCATGTTCCTGTCGATCCCCCATATGCACGCCAAGTCCAGCCCACTTGCGCATGAGGGGATCTGAAACATCGATAAAGCGACATGCACCCTTAAACTACTTATATTATGGAGTTCGCATAATAATTTACATAGTACCACAGGGAAATCCGAATGCGCCGCGACAAGATGTA
The DNA here is from genome assembly GCF_028826775.1 of Penicillium argentinense. Classification (NCBI taxonomy): domain Eukaryota; kingdom Fungi; phylum Ascomycota; class Eurotiomycetes; order Eurotiales; family Aspergillaceae; genus Penicillium; species Penicillium argentinense. The sequence continues at coordinate 190,187 of NW_026622668.1, forward strand.
CGCGCGACACTTCTACTTGCCAAGGCAACTCGGCTTCGCGCGGAATGCGGCCCGCGATTTCCTCAGCGGGCCTTGAGATGAGACAACACTGCCATGGATCCCATCTCGATGGCCCATTCGTCTCAACTCGCGATAGCGATAGCACCGAAAAACTTTCAGTATCTCAGTACCTTAATGCGGTCTGAAGATTGCCCGGTCTCGACGTGCTGTTATTACGACGCACTATCAGGGGCTGGGTCTCTACAAGTAGCATTGCCACGTTACACCAAGCCAATAGAAACAGTAGTTTAAGAATTCAACGACTACCAGGATAACCCCCCATTTTCCCATTACAGCGCCCGTGAACTGGAAGTAAAAATTGACGCGAAAAGCACATACAAAAACCGGGGAATAGACTCATACATCAGAAGTAACACGCCATAAACGAAATCACAAGAGAGGAGGATAGGCGACCAAAAATTCCAAGTCACGCCAGCCATTCATGTGCAAGGTCCCATTCAAAGTTCAGGCTTGCCCTTCTTCTTTTGCTCGACCTTCAGAAGCAGGGCACGGTTGATGCGGGGCAGAACACCACCAAAGGCAATGGTCGCGCGGATAAGGGTGTCCAATTCTTCATCACCACGGATAGCGAGTTGGAGGTGGCGGGGCGTGATACGCTTGACCTTCAGGTCCTTGGCGGCGTTGCCGGCCAATTCCAGGACTTCGGCAGTCAGGTACTCGAGGACAGCAGTAACGTAGACAGCGGCTGCGAACGAGTGAGCGTCGTGAGAGACGAACGGCATCGCAAAATAGGGAGGAGCATACCTTTAGCACCAACGCGCATCTTGTTCTGGGTGTTGTTCTTCAAGAAACGCTTAACACGACCACAGGGGAACTAGAAGAGAACTGGTGTCAGTAACGATGTAAACTTGTCGCAAAACGACCAAACAAGCGTGATCCGAGAGTGGAAGTAAACGGAACGGGCATGCGACAAAGGTTGCGTGAGGCCTAAAGACCCTGGCCTGACTCTGAGCCGGCCGGGTGGTGAGGGGGAGGCGGAACGACGCGTCTTCGCATCCATGTTGATCATCACTCAGATGGCCCTTATCGCACGCCCATTCCCTTGACAACCAGTTCAACGGATGCGCCACATTACCGACGATGCACTGACCTGAAGACCAGCCTTCGCGCTGTGGGACTTCTGGGCCTTCCCCGCAGAGTCCTTGGAACCACCCTTTCCACCGATGGACTTTCCCTTTCCACCAGGCATATTGACAGATTTAAGAATCGCAAAAAGTGTTGGTAGTGCGACAGACGAGGATCACTGGCGATCGGGCACGAGAGGGGATGAAGAAGCGACTTGAAAGGTGGGTAGACACGCGCGTTGTTGATGGTTGGAGAGGTTAGAAATGTTCCAAGCGGCCGGTCGCTAAAGACGGCCCGACGCTAGTCCCGATGCGGTAATACCATCTCAAGGTCGCCTGGGCAAGCAACTGCGCGATAGCAGACAGGCAGACGGCTCATATTGGTTGCGACTCATCGAGGTGCGAATACCTGGACAGAGCAGGGAGGCTGCCTGTGCCTAAGAGGGGCCTCCAACAGGGATTGTGCCTAGCGCGAGCTCATTGTGCGGGCAAGTCCATCACCATGTCATCTGGGATCGCTGCAGTCCAGATGCAGGATGGTCATAGTGAAGATTTTCCTCAAGGCGGCAAAGAGGGTACTTTGTGGGCCCTGCTGACAGCAGTCGGTTCGTGGTGGCTGATCATTATTGCCCTCAACCCAGGTTGAAGCTGCAATTCGATAGTCCATCTTTCAAGCTGAGCGTGGAGCGGATGCGTTATCACGTGACGCGGCCCGATGGTTCATCCGTCCTGGCCGAACGCCAGGTGGCCCGGGGCAGTTTCGACTTTTGTGTTTTGTCCCCATACTCCGATCCTCCTCCCCCGTCCCCCTCCGGTTATTCAAAGGGTTCAAATCGACAATATGGTGTCTCCGCAGATGTATGCTCGCTCTGGAAATTTTGATGTTCTTTTCATCCTCGTCCCGATGCTGACCCATGCAGTACCAACCTGGCCATCATCCTGGCGATGATGCAGCTGGCCAAGAAGGTTCCCTTCGAGGATCCTCAGGTCCTGATGCTGGTGCGCGCCATGTACATTCTGTCGAACGTCCTGATTCTGGGTCTCTACCTCTTCACCCAGTCGAAGATCAATGGAAAGAAAGGTATGTGGGTCCGCGTTTCCCCCTCAGCGCGAGTCCCTAACTGACATCGCGTGCCTTGGTTGATAGACATGTCTACGCTCAAGTACGTTGAGCCCGCCCCCATGGGTAGCGGCGAGGAGGCCAAGCCCATCACGACCACCAACATGGACTACGATAAGGGTCAGCTGCGTCAGTTGATGCGCAGCCAGCTGATGGGTGTCGGCATGATGGGTGTGATGCACCTGTACTTCAACTACACCAACCCCCTACTCATCCAGTCGATCATCCCGCTGAAGAGCGCCATCGAGTCGAACCTGGTCAAGATCCACGTTTTCGGCAAGCCAGCCACCGGTGACCTAGCCCGCCCCTTCAAGAGCGGCGGCGGCTTCATGTCCCAGGGTGCCCCCAAGAGTGACAAGGCCTCGATTGAGAACGCCGAGAAGAACTACCGTGGCGGTGTCAAGGAGGAGTAAGCGTTGGCGTTGGCCCGATGGTTATTTGCCTTGGTTCTCCCCCATCATTGGATTTGGAGATTTAACCTCGTACTGAGTGACTTGTCTCCATACCGGGTTTTATAATCAAGTCCATTCACTTGCGGGGAGGGATATCTCAGGGGCATGAAGAGATGCGACGACTTGCTTCTTCTGTTGTATTATATCCATTATTAGTAGAACGGATGCCGATTTTCCCGCACGCAATACTGTTATAATGTATAGTCGCATATGTTCTGTCACAAGATCGATCGATAATTGTCTGGTTCTGCAGGCTCTCTGGATTCAGCCTCCCTGGACCAGGGGGTTGGTCGGTGACTGCCGTGTCACATCCGCCCGCTTCCATGCCCTTCCACGTAGGCGATGCCCCGGTTTGGCACTGCCGGCAGCTGAGATATGTCATCGTGGTAACTCCATCGAATGTGACAGCCTCATGGCTGGTCTGCTGATAGTAATTAGTCAATTGCATCTGATATAATCCTCTGGTAGCAAATGAGAAGACAATTGGAACAATTCGAAGTATATCTGGTCTTCGGCACCGCCTCGATTTATAAGCCGGGACCTGGGGTTTGATCGAACCAGCAGTAGTGCCAAGTCCCGAAAGGTAAGAATTAATCCAAAAAAAAAATAAATAAATCATAAATCCGAAAAATAAGAAACGAGCCATCACAATAAAAATCTGCCAAACCCCATCCGCGTGGGCCCTAGAGCAACCGGTGACTGCATTCAGGGACGCTGGGTATACCGCAGCACCGCAACGGCAACGCCCCAAGCCCGATCGGTCCACCGCAGGCCCGCATGCGGCAGCTGTTCCAGAAGAAGCAGCACAAAAAGAATAAAAAACAGTATAAACAAAATAATAATGAGAAAAAGGGATTATTTGTACGGGGTATGACTGGTACTGTTTGTATATCAAACTAGAGCTAGTCCTACTAGGTACTCTTAGGTGGTGATGCCACTACTGCAGAAGTTGCCCCTCCATGCCCCTCCTCCCCTGCAATTCCCACTTCCTCCGTCATCGCTCGGGCCCAACTCGGCTTTGCGGCCACCAGGGCATTTTCGTGGACGAGCGTGATGCACCCTCTTGATTCCGATGGGAGAACATTCTCGAGAGTCATCTCCGAGGCAATCGTAGGCTGGGGACCCGGCCAGCGAGAATCCGGGGCCGCTAATTGGCAGAGCGGGAGGTACCGAGGGGCACAGGAGGGCGCAGATATCGTGACTCTTCCTGCTTTGCCCGGTGTATGAAACCGGAAAGGAGCATGGGCGGCAACAGTCGGGAACCAGCTGGGCCCTCCGATCTGGGGAACGGCGGATTCAGTGGTGCAAAAGAGTGGGAAGTGGAGGTCTCCTTTCGGTCTGCTCGGTGTAGGTGATCGCCTCGTTGCGTCAGCCATTCCTTATTACTACCACCCCGTCCCCCCTCCATTTCTATCTTTTCCCCATCCCACACACACTCTCTCTCCATCACTCTCCAAACCAGTACGTGCCTCCCCTTCTGCCTACGACCTCCAAGGGTAGCGTCCTCATCTCCCTCTCTCCTCATCTTCTCCTCCTTCCCCTACCCACATTCTTCATCATCATCGCTATCGTCATTGACATCATCGCTCACAGCTTCTGCAGAATCTTAATCACCGCAATCATGGTCCCCAAGGTACCGTCTGTCTGACGCAACATTCGATCGCCATCGTACTGATTGTCTTTCTCCAGGTTGGTATCAACGGATTCGGCCGTATCGGCCGCATTGTAAGTCTTCAGCTCCCCCTCCATCTGATGTTCTTCCTGGCGCATAGCTAACATCCGACCGCAGGTCTTCCGCAATGCGTGAGTGCCCCTCCATCCATCCCCGCATCCGCGTGGCACGAACTCCCCCTTCTAACTGTTGCACAGCATCAACCACGGTGGTGTTGACGTTGTTGCCGTCAACGACCCCTTCATTGAGGTCCACTACGCTGTAGGTCTTCCTGCTCCTTCGGCCAGGGAATTGGCCTGGGCTCGGGTGGCTTTTGGCGGGGTTACCTGCAGGGAAGCCCCTCCATCAGCCCAAGGCCCGGTCAATCCCTGCTGCCCGGCCCAATGCTCCCACCCCACTCGCATTGCTCAATGCTAACCCCACTCTTCTCTTTTAGGCCTACATGCTCAAGTACGACAGCACCCACGGCCAGTTCAAGGGCACTATCGAGATCGATGGCACCTCCGGCCTGATCGTCAACGGCAAGAAGATCCGCTTCTACGCTGAGCGTGACCCCGCCTCCATCCCCTGGTCTGAGACCGGCGCCGCCTACGTCGTCGAGTCCACCGGTGTCTTCACCACCACCGAGAAGGCCTCCGCTCACCTGAAGGGTGGTGCCAAGAAGGTCATCATCTCCGCACCCTCCGCTGATGCCCCCATGTTCGTCATGGGTGTCAACAACGGCGACTACACCAAGGACGTCAACGTCCTCTCCAATGCCTCCTGCACCACCAACTGCCTGGCTCCCCTCGCCAAGGTCATCAACGACAAGTACGGCCTCATTGAGGGTCTCATGACCACCATCCACTCCTACACCGCTACCCAGAAGACCGTCGACGGTCCCTCCGCTAAGGACTGGCGTGGTGGCCGCACTGCGGCCCAGAACATCATCCCCTCCTCCACCGGTGCCGCCAAGGCTGTCGGCAAGGTCATCCCCTCCCTGAACGGCAAGCTCACCGGTATGGCCATGCGTGTCCCCACCGCCAACGTCTCCGTTGTCGACCTTACCTGCCGCATCGAGAAGGCCGCCACCTACGAGGAGATCAAGGCCACCATCAAGGCCGCCTCCGAGGGCGAGCTCAAGGGCATCCTCGGCTACACCGAGGACGACATTGTTTCCACTGACCTGAACGGCGATGACCACTCCTCCATCTTCGACGCCAAGGCCGGTATTGCCCTGAACCCCAACTTCATCAAGCTGGTCTCCTGGTACGACAACGAGTGGGGCTACTCCCACCGTGTTGTTGACCTCATTGGTAAGTTCTTGTCCATCATTCGGTTCCGACTTGTCATTTTGTTACCAACAATTGCTAACATTGTTTCGCAGCCTACATCGCCAAGGCCGATTCCCAGTAGGAATCAGGACGGCGTCCTGGGGCCAGGAGTCTTCTCTAAAGGAAGAAGTTCGTCATGCAGATCTGAGAAATGCTGGTGATTCTTGCTTGTAGAAAAAATCCGTTAACGTCAATTTAATGAAACGAAACACAGTTCTTTTATGTTAATCACCGGCATGCTTCTTTTCTTACATTGTAATTTGGGGATCGCGTATCTACTTCTCGTCGTCCAAAGGAGTTTGTCATGAGGTCATCACCACAAAGGATCTTCCATGTCCTAAATTGCTGTTTATTAAAAGTTCCAGGCAATGGTGCCTCTCAAAAATGCCCATAAAGTCCCTTGACTACCATGTAATATGTAAAACTACGTCAATGTTCTTATTAGATAGTACATTGGTACCACAGGTAGCGGCCTCTGGGGGTACCTTGAGGTCGAATCGGAGAAGCCATTCCGCCTGAGCCACACCAAGCCACAAAGGGAGGCGGGACTCTCGAGGAGCAATGCAGCAGGCGGTAAGCTAGAGGCGGTGAGGATCGCCATTGTCTGGCAGAACGATCCGCCCGCCCAAAAGGGATCCAACATGCGCATCAATTCACTCCCCCATCAACCCTGCGAGACGCCCACATCTCTGACCAGTCCAAGTCACCTTTCCGCTACCTGCATCTCGTGATATTCTGACACTTTTTGATTCTCGATCCTCTTTTCCGGCTTACCCTTCATCCGGGCGCATTGAAGGGTGAGTTTCTTTGTTGCTCAATACAAAGACGTGATTCTATACGTCGACGACATCCTATGGCTGTGGCTCTAACTCCAGCTCCAGGTAGCTCAAGACTATTTAAAGGCCATTCAAGGCCTGTCTTTCACCCCGAAGCTTTATCTTTGCGTCAGTCTGATTTCCAGCACGACTCGTGCATGTGACAGACCGAAGACCTACCTCAAGCTATCCTAGCAGCTGGTCATGCGATACTAGCCGTCAGTAAGCAGGTCCACTGAAACTGGGCTGGTATTGCTGTGCTAGGATCGTCCAATATGGAAGACGACGACATTGTCATGGGGGAGTCGCGAACGCTCCCCTCGTTGCCATCTCAACCATTGGACTCCGGTCCTCATGATATCGCGGATCCGACGAGTCTCGCGCCGTCCCCTATTCCGACCTTCCCTAACCGCACTTCTTCTCCAGGCAATATGCCTATTCCATCTCGCGAGGATTCATCTATCCCAGGCACTGGAGCTTCTGAAATCCCGATCAAACAGAGTGAATCAGATACCACATCTGCTGACGTTTTGAAGCGTGACAGTCTTGTTGAGACTAATTCGGACTGGTCCGATGATGACATGATTGGGCAGCCTGGTCTTCCACTCGCGTCACTGCCAACAGGTCTTTGTTATGATATTCGCATGCGGTACCACTGTGAAGTCCAACCTACTGCGGACGTCCACCCGGAAGATCCCCGACGGATCTACTACATCTACAAGGAGCTCTGCAAAGCTGGATTGGTAGACGATCCAGAATCATGCCGACCCCTGGTTTCACGGCCTCTTCAGCGCATCGAGGCACGCAACGCCACAGAAGAGGAAATTGTTCATATCCATTCCAACGCCCACTTTGTCTTCGTGCGCTCCACCCAAGGTATGTATTCCCGCTGGTCTGCAAGCAATTGATGATCATACGACTAACTCAAAAATACTACTAGATATGGGAAATGAAGAGCTTCTCGACCTGGAAAGAAACCGCGACTCAATCTATTTCAACAACCTCACTTTCCAGGCAGCACTGTTGTCGGCGGGTGGTGCCATTGAGACTTGCCTGGCCGTTGCGCAGCGCAAAGTAAAGAACGCGATCGCGGTAATTCGTCCGCCCGGTCATCACGCAGAACATGACACGGCTATGGGATTCTGCCTTTTCAATAATGTACCGGTCGCGGCGCGCGTCTGCCAGAACAGACTCGGCGATCAGTGCCGGAAGATTTTGATCCTGGACTGGTGAGCAGCCGGACTTCCAATTTGTTATAAAGAAAGTTATTGACGCGTATACAGGGATGTTCATCACGGTACATTCACTATCAAGAACACGTACTTCATATGATGCAAGCACTGACACGACGATTTGCAGGCAACGGCATCCAGAAGGCATTCTACGACGATCCCAATGTACTCTACATTTCGATCCATGTCCACCAGGACGGGAAGTTCTACCCCGGGGGCCCAGCGGGTGATTGGGACCATTGTGGCGAGGGAGCAGGCGAAGGGAGGTACGAATCTATTGACATGAACAGTTTTCTTGAGGGCAGGTAGATTCTGACAAAAATTACCAGGAATATCAATATCCCTTGGCCTGACCAGGGAATGGGTGACGGCGACTACATGCTCGCCTTCCAGCAAATTGTGATGCCCATTGCCCAAGAGTTTGACCCGGACCTGGTTATCAGTATGGCCCATTTGTCCTTCCATGTCTCAGAATACACTGATATTGACCGTTATTTAGTCTCGGCTGGATTCGACGCTGCTGCCGGCGATGTGCTGGGGGGTTGTTTTGTCTCGCCTGCTTGTTACGGCCAAATGACGAGTATGCTAATGACCCTAGCCAACGGAAAATTGGCTGTTTGCCTGGAGGTAAGTTGTTCTATGCGAGCAAGCTACATCACTGATGAAAGCTAACTTGGAACTAGGGAGGTTACAATTTCCGGTCGATTTCGAAGTCGGCATTGGCCGTAACCAAAGTTTTGATGGGCGAACCTCCCGACCGCTTGATAGCGAGAGAGCCTACAGCTCTCGCAACAGACACCGTTCGTCGAGTCATGTCGATTCAAGCACCCTACTGGCTTTGCATGTTCCCCAAGCCGGCCAAACATGTTGCATGGGGTCAGCGACTTCACGGTAGGTACTAGACCCATGTCTTTTATGCAGTTCCTAAGAGAGTTAGACATTCTCCGCCACCACCAAGCGAGTCAGATGTACGAGGAGTTCAACATGACTCCTCTCTATGTCTACCGCACGGCCATTTCGCAGTCTTTTAAGAATCAAGTGTTGGCCAGGTAAGCTGCTCAAGCAGATCAGCTCCATTTTTCATACACGCTCACATCATTACAGCCCCAACTATTACCAACATGTGCCTCTTGTGGTCATTTTCCACGATCCGTAAGTAATATTTTCGGACCTCAGGGACAACCATCCCCACTAACGATATTTTAGGCCTGAAGTTATGGGACAAATCCATCCGACCACGAACAGACTCGACGCTCACAACGTTTGGGTCGTATGTTATTGGAGAGGCTTTTTTAAAGTCATGTGCGCTAACATACTGACAGGCTGACACCCAAAGGGAGTACGCAAAGTGGTTCATGAACAATGGCTACGCCGTGATCGACGTCAACATTCCAAAGCACATCACTCGAGAACCGGTAAAGCCCATGGCGTCTCCCCTTTTACAGTGCTTCACGGCAAGACTAACTTGTACGGGACAAGATGACCGGCAGGTACGAAGACGAGGATGAGAACCGACCCACGGCGACCGAAGAGCTGGCAAGTTATCTGTGGGACAACTACATCGAGTAAGGATTAGAGAAAAGGTTCTGGGCTGTCAATTGGGTTCAAAGCTAAGTCTATTTGGTAGGCCTAATGCCGGCGAGAAAGATCGAAAGATTTTCTTTATCGGAGTTGGCAATGCGTTCTACGGCGTCGCCAATCTCTTGATCAACCGAGGTATGCACCGATTTCGTCGGGTCTGAAAGGACCTAATCCCAGAAAAGGTCGCTAACATCAAGCAGAGAACCTCTACAAGAAGGTTGCCGGCATTGTTTCCTTTGTGGCAGAGAACCCTGTTCGGGCGGTCGCCTCCCCGACGCAAGTGTGGCTTTCCAAGTGGTATCGCGAAGTACGTGCGCTGTTGTTCTGCCTTGTCCCACCCTTGCGTTTTCCATCCAAACATTCTGCACATGAATTCATTGCTAACTTGAATGTTGAAGTGCTCGCTTGTCTTTGTGTCCCCTTCGCACGGTGTCTGGGGCAACCCTGATCGCAAACCATCCAAGCGATATGGCACGCTACGCAAATCCGGATGCACTCAGCTGAGCGAAATGCTCTCCGACCACAAGCAGGAAGTGTTCGAGTGGATTGCTGAGCGAACTCCCGACGAAGTGTCTGAGGAGGAGAATGACGAGGAGGAAGAAGAGGAGAAGAATTAGGCGTCCAGCCCAAGCGCCTGGTAACCACTATTCTTGCCGGTTGCCGTTCCTCAAAGCTATATGGGCAATTCAAGTTTTCTATGATCTAAGACTCTTATGGCGATGCTGCGGGGCCTGGCTTGCACCCGCTCATATATCCCAATGTCTTTGCGCTCGATTTGACTTAGAATAAGTAGCTTAGATACTCGGATACAATTCCTGAACTCCCCCAGAAGCCTGACCTTTGTTCGCACCTTTTTCCGTTAATAGATCATATCTGAACATAATTCGAGATACCTTAAGGTAGAAATTGTGGTAGTAAAAGACTAAAAGGTTCTCCCAACGAGTGGTTTTGCTCATAAGTTATAGGAGATTCCTATGCTGCGTCTTCTCTGCCTCAATCAACTCTTATTCCTGATTCACAGTGATCTGCTGAGGTTCGCTGTAGGAATGCCAGAGGCTGCGCCACTCCCGCCCCCGGATTTTGGTCAACGATGGCGCCGAGACCTCAACCCTTGCTTAGCATCTCACCGTGTACGAGAGGAAAGAGAACGCCTGAAAAAGTTCTAGTAGATTCCGGTATTTCCACCCATTGACGTTGGTGGTCAGGCAATTGGAGGTCAATTTGGAGGTGTTCACGGGACCATAGCGTCTAAGATGTCACTGTCTCACTGCTAGCCTCCGATATCTTGTTATATGCATGACACCCATGGCTTGCTCAGGGTCGATGCATTTTGGCCGTGGCTCACAAGGCAAGATACGAAGAAACAAGCCCAAGGTTCGGCTCCTGGCATGTATTATCAGAGCAGCAGTGCCAGCCCGAGCGAACTGGGGTTCTCTCCTCCCGTGATGTGTCCGTGGTTGCGATGGCCGGCCTGATGTCTCGGAAAGGGCAGGCGCACCAGATGCAACCCTCGTTCTATCGCGCTCGCTGTTCAAACGGAAAGAGCGGCAAAGTGTGGTATCCAAATGTATAAATTGTTCAATTGCTGTCATCATCGATATTTTTCCAGCAGCATCGACTACCAATCCTTCTCCGAGACCAAACACTTCTTATACTACGATTCTTTTTCGATCTCCATTGTCATGCGTTTCACCACCACCACAACCATTGCAGCTCTTGCAGCCATGACTCCTCTGGCCAGCGCCGTCGGCAGTGCCATCGTGATAAACCAGTGCGACTTCCCCGTCTACTTGTGGTCTGTCGGTGGTTCCGTCGGCGAGATGCAGACCCTCGTCGCTAAAGACGGTGGCTACTCGGAGCTGATGCACACTGATGAGAGCTCTGGTGGCATTGCACTCAAGATAACCCTAGCTGAAGACGGCCTGTACACTGGCAGCCCACAGACCGTCTTCGCCTATGCCCTAGGCAACCAGGGCCGTGTCGCCTACGATCTGTCCGATGTCTTTGGCGATCCTTTCGCTGGCCACACGCTCCACGTCTCCCCATCGGAGGACACTTGCAATTCCATCTGCTGGAACGGCGGTATCTCAGCCAGTTACGTGAGCAACACTGAGTCCTGCACCCAGGACGCCGACGTCACTCTCACGCTGTGCGCCGACTCGTGTTAAACGACTTCGCAGGATAATCTGAGTGTTGGTGTGGACACTTAATGTGAACCAAGAGAGAAAATTCCTGGACCTGCCTCGGTGGATCGCTAAAACGGCATGATATTTGTTTTTGCAGTGTGGCTGAGGCTGTGCAGCGGTTGATTTACCAGGCTGCAAGTGATAACATCAAGTCACGTTGGACGGTGGTTTGCCTGGGCGAGGTGGGGGAAGAGACTCATTGATGCGAATTGGTAGTGCTGTATATTTAGTTAATGCGAGATCACAATGGCACGCAGAATATTACTCGTCGCAATTCGATTTCGGTGTGATTGGATGTATCTCTCCTCGAACTTCCATGACAGGTGCTAGGCGCCCGCCACAAACGCGCGGCGTTCCTGTTGGTTGGTGTTGGGACACAGACCGAGACACGTCTGGACCCCCGTGAAGTAACAACGCGGAGCTTACCCTGAGCCATGTAGACCCTAGTGTATATGTCACGTCTTAATGGTCGACCCAAGCTGGAGTATTTATACGAGTTCCATAACTCCAGTATTTCCATACTCTCGGCCGTCTTTTTTTCTCCCGAGCTGCGGAGTTGGCCTGAATGGAGGATTTGAACCTCGGCATGACACCAGGCCCTACCTTGCTCTCAGGGAAGTCAACACGGATGCAGCGTCATCATCGGCACTGAAACGGAATAGCTGCGACAGAGGTACACGCCCACTCCCCGCGTCGACGCCCACCGCCCTGCCGGCAAAAGACTCACCGCTCCAGTTATCGTCGGCGGGACACAAAGGCCCCGTTGTCTTTGCAATAACAGACGCTTCTCTCGTCATCACGAATCTTCCTATTTGTGCGCGTGTTTGGATCCGCATCTGTTTGTTTACACACCCTGGAATTAGCCTGCATTGGTCCTATCAGAGCCTTGCATCGCTACCTTCTCCCTCGCCCTTCCTTGATGCTCCCAAGGTCCTCGGGAGCACATCCATCGCTTCGTTCGTCGTGGTACAGGGGCCTGAAATCCAATCCAACCGCTCGTCCGAGTCTTTTGTTACGCATCTCGTCTGCGACTAGCCCCGCGCTGTTCATTCGGTCCCGTTCTCCGTCTCCATCGTTTGGCCAGCAGACCCGCTTCTTCTCCCATACCTCTTCCCACACGGCGTGTGCCAATCCCCCAATCATGAGCCAGATCGACCGCATCACAGAGCGCCTGGAAAAGCCAGAGCTTGATGACCGCTCTTACCGTGTTATTCGTTTACCGAATCAGTTGGAGGCGCTGCTAGTGCATGATCCCGATACCGACAAGGCTAGTGCCGCCGTGAACGTCAATGTCGGCAATTTCTCCGATGAAGATGATATGCCAGGCATGGCTCATGCGGTAGAGCATCTGTTGTTTATGGGAACAAAAAAGGTACGTCTTTATTGTATTGTTTGCCGCACGGGAAGACTAGAGATAGAGGAGTTAACGGATCCGCATTTAGTACCCCAAGGAGAATGCCTATAACCAGTACCTCGCCTCCCATTCCGGTTCCTCTAATGCCTATACTGCCGCAACCGAAACCAACTACTTTTTTGAGGTGTCTGCCACGGGCGACTCCAGCGAGCCGAAATCCAGCGGACAGAACACCCCGACCACGGATTCGACCAATGGCACCAATAGCGTCGTCAGTGATGCCTCCAGCGGCTCGACAGAGACAGAGGGTCGATCACCCTTGTACGGTGCTTTGGATCGCTTCGCCCAGTTCTTCGTATCCCCGCTTTTCCTTGAGTCCACATTAGATCGTGAGCTGCGGGCCGTGGATTCAGAGAACAAGAAGAACCTGCAGAGTGATCTGTGGCGATTGATGCAGCTTAACAAGTCCCTCTCGAACCCCAAACACCCATATCACCACTTCTCGACCGGTAACTTGCAGACCCTCAAGGAAGAGCCGCAAAAACGTGGCCTGGAAGTGCGCAGCGAGTTCATTCGATTCTACGAGAAGCACTACTCGGCCAACCGGGCTAAATTGGTGGTGCTGGGCCGGGAAACTTTGGACACGCTGGAGCAATGGGTCTGTGAGCTGTTCGCTGATGTTGAGAACAAGAATCTTGCCCAGAACCGTTGGGATGACGTGCAGCCTTTCTCCGAGACCGACATGTGCACTCAGGTATTCGCGAAGCCCGTCATGGACTCTCGCTCGATGGACATGTACTTCCCCTTCCTGGATGAAGAGAACATGAGCGATACCCAGCCTAGTCGGTACATTAGCCACCTCATCGGCCATGAAGGTCCAGGCAGTGTTCTCTCCTACCTGAAGGCCAAAGGATGGGCCAATGGTCTCTCCGCTGGTGCAATGCCCATCTGCCCTGGCTCGGCCTTCTTCACCATCTCTGTGCGCCTGACACCCGAAGGTCTGGACAAGTACCAGGAGGTCGCGAAAGTGATCTTCGAGTACATTGCCATGATCAAGGAGCGCGAGCCAGAGCAGTGGATCTTCGATGAGATGAAGAATCTCGCCGAAGTGGACTTTCGCTTCAAGCAGAAGACCCCGGCTAGTCGATTTACCAGTCGTCTGAGCAGTGTCATGCAGAAGCCGATGCCCCGCGAATGGCTGCTGAGTGGGTCGCTGCTGCGTCAATTCGACCCGGAGCTGATCAAGAAAGCCATGTCTTACCTGCGGGCGGATAACTTCCGCTTGATCATCGTGTCTCAGGACTACCCAGGCAAGTGGGAGCAGAAGGAGAAGTGGTATGGAACCGAGTATAAGGTCGAAAAGATTCCGCGGGACTTCCTGAGTGGAATCCAGAAGGCTTTGGAGTCGACCGAGGCCACTCGCACATCTAACGTGCACATGCCCCACAAGAACGAGTTCGTTCCGACCAGGCTGTCTGTGGAGAAGAAGGACATTTCTGAACCTGCCAAGACACCCAAGTTGATCCGCCACGATGACCGTGTCCGTCTGTGGTTCAAGAAGGATGACCGTTTCTGGGTGCCTAAGGGAACTGTCCACGTCACACTGCGCAACCCTCTGGTGTGGGCAACCCCTGCCAACCTCATCAAGACCAAGTTCTACTGCGAATTGGTACGGGATTCCTTGGACGAGTACTCCTACGATGCCGAACTCGCCGGTTTGGACTACCACCTTGCGGCCAATATCCTGGGCCTGGATATCTCCGTTGGCGGTTACAACGACAAGATGTCTGCCTTGCTGGAGAAGGTTTTGACCACCATGCGTGGCCTGATTGTCAACCAGGACCGCTTCAACATTATCAAGGAGCGTTTGATTCGGGCTTTCCGCAACGCCGAGTACCAGCAGCCTTTCTACCAAGTCGGTGACTACACGCGGTACCTGCTGTCCGAGCGTAGCTGGATCAATGAGCAGTACATTGAGGAGCTCGAGCATATCACCGCGGCGGACATCACCAACTTCTACCCGCAGCTGTTGGAGCAGACTCATATCGAGGCCCTGGCCCACGGCAACCTATACAAAGAGGATGCGTTGCGCATGACGGACTCCGTGGAGAAGATCCTCCAAGGCCGCCCTCTGCCTCCCTCGCAGTGGTACCTTCGCCGCAACATGATGATTCCCCGGGGCAGCAACTACGTCTACCCGCGGACTCTCAAGGACCCGAACAACGTGAACCACTGTATCGAGTACTATCTATATATTGGCCTGTTTTCCGACGACCTGTTGCGATCGAAGCTCCAGCTTTTCGCTCAGCTGACCGATGAGCCTGCCTTCGACCAGCTTCGCAGCAAGGAACAGCTCGGATATGTGGTGTGGAGCGGCTCCCGCTACAACGCGACCACCATGGGCTACCGCGTGATTATTCAGAGTGAGCGCACCGCACAGTATCTGGAATCTCGCATCGAAAGCTTCCTGCGAGAGTTTGGACCCGTTCTTGAGAACATGCCCGATGATGAGTTTGAGGGACACAAGCGCAGTGTGATTAACAAGCGCCTGGAGAAGCTCAAGAACCTGGGTTCGGAGACCGGCCGCTACTGGTCTCACGTTGGCTCGGAGTACTTCGACTTCTTGCAGCACGAGTCTGATGCGGCTAATGTCCGCACCTTGACCAAGGGCGATCTTATTGCTTTCTACAAGCAGCACATTGATCCTTCTTCGACCTCTCGCGCCAAATTGGCCATCCACCTGAACGCGCAATCCGGCGCCCAGCCCGAGACCAGCGCCAATGAAAAGCGCTCTCGCCTCGTCGATGTTATCTATAAACAGATTGAGACTGCCGGGTTTGCGGTGGACAATGCTCGTCTGGCGTCCGCCTTTGATGAGATCGATATTGAGGTGATTGATCGTGCGCAGATCATCTACATTGTCAAGACCTTCCTGGCCACCGATCTGAGTTTGTCACCGGCCCAGATTGCGCCTGTGACGGAGAAGTTGGACAAGAACATTGGAATCCAGCTGAAGCAGCTGGGCCTGGAAACCAGCAGCACCGACAAGGCCGTCACTAATGGCACCAGCATCCCGGCCAGCCCCGAGGATCCCATCATCATCACGGATGTCACTACTTTCAAGGCCCGTCTCCCCGTCAGCACCGGACCGGTTCCGGTCACGGATCTCAGCGAATTTGAGGATTTTGATGCGAAGCTGTGAGGGCTTTGTGTGTCATGGGTCATGTGTGTCTGGAGTATGAGTGTGGTCAGCATGGAATGCGAGTTGGGGAGTCGAATGTAGAGGTTGATCTAGCATCAGAATAGTAGTTATCATATATGAAATAGGCAATGAACTAGGCAAATCAATGAATTTCACTGCTCAAAGTATTCCTACAATTGTTATACTGTGATCATATGATATCACACTGACCCTACCATTGGACAAACAGTAATAGCATCTTGAATTCAACTCATATTGCTCGTACTTCTAGGACTCGCCTCCTACAAATACTGGAGTGCCTGACAATATTGCCGTTAATGGTAGGCGGTGAGCGGGGGTGATAGCGATAACACGCGCATTATTGCCTGGCACTTGAGCTACCCTGTTGCGCACTCGGAGCTGCCTCTTTTACACGCTTTCACACGTCTTCCCAGCAAAATGGCGACCACAACAGCGACCGTAATCCAAAGCAACCACCCGTGAGTTTTTCCGTCGTGCAACAATTGTCTTCAGTCCTGGGCTGTCTGCTAACATCGACATCGACTGCAGCCCCATCCTCCCCAAGGATTTCTCCGCACAGCAGCCGGAGACGATTCGCCTTTACCCCTTGTCCAACTACACATTTGGTACCAAAGAAACACAGCCAGAGGAAGATCCATCAGTGCTGGCCCGTTTAAAGCGGCTGGAAGAGCATTATGAGATCCATGGCATGCGGCGCACGTGCGAGGGTGTGCTGGTCTGTCACGAACACAATCACCCGCACGTCCTGATGCTGCAAATCGCCAATGCTTTCTTCAAACTGTAAGTGTTCATCTATGTTCCCTGGCTCCTTGGGTTCAATGGGTATTGGAACTGATACTGACTGCTTTAGCCCGGGCGACTATCTTCACCACGAGGACGAAGAGGTTGATGGATTCAAGAAGCGGTTGAACGAGCGCCTGGCCCCAGTGGGCTCGCAATTTTCCGGCGAGGGAGTCAACGAAGATTGGGAAATTGGCGATACTCTGGCACAGTGGTGGCGCCCCAACTTCGAAACGTTCATGTACCCGTTTCTGCCAGGTCACGTCACACGGCCCAAGGAATGTAAGAAGCTGTACTTTATCCAGCTGCCCAAGAAGAGTAAGTGGATTCCCTTGTCATGTTTAATATCTTTGGCGATGCGGAATGGAAGCAGTCATACTCACTTATTACCCGGCAGAGGTCCTCTCGGTTCCCAAGAACATGAAGCTGCTGGCGGTTCCGTTGTTCGAACTGTACGACAACACCGCCCGGTATGGTCCTCAACTCTCCGCGATCCCCCACCTCCTTTCGCGATACAACTTCGAGTTCGTGGACGAGAACGACAACGTGGTGGCTGTCACCCCGGGCACGCCATCCGACCATCTGCCCCGCACGAAAGTGCTGGCGGGAGGCGACGACGACGGCCAGGACACCGGCATGACTGACGTGAAGCAGAATGGATACGAGAATGGAGACGACGTGCTGTAGGGTGGAGGCCGAAATCAGCCAGAATCAAAGCGCAATCTATTAACGTTTCTCCTCATGTCCTCTTCTGCTGCTGCGTTCCTGCGATATGCTCTCTACATAGGTACTACTTCTAGTGGTTACGGCCAAATGCCCAACTCGGACGGTGTCCGCGTCACCTCCCATGGTTTCTTCGCTTTCTGGTGCGGCCGTAGATGGTCCAAGCGGGTCACCCGATCCCACAACCCGCTGGCGACTAACGCAGTAGAGCAATCCCGGATGAAGATGAAGCGGGCGACGGGAGAACGCCCCGGTCTGGGCGGTTACATGGCGCGTGAAGAACTGCAGGAATGTCGATCCCTCAGGAATCCCCACCACTCGGCGAATCCATCGTGGCTGGCAACGGACGACGAGCCTCTTCCGATCGAGGGGATGGCTTCCAAGATTTTCCGTCTTCTTTTGTTTTTCTTCTGGCGCGGATACCCCGCTATTGCGCGAATGGAGCTATATAGTCCATGGCCAAGGCACATTCGGTGCCTACCGAGCGCCTCAGGTACGAGTAGCTCTTTCGCGCATTTTTCGGCAGCACCCAGAAGAGCGGCACAATGCGGTTTTCTCTCATCGGAACAGTCTTCGCTGCGGTGCTGGTGGCAGCTGCGCCGGCTCGTCCAGTACCTCGAGGTATGCCATTCGGAGTACTCACGTATACCCCGAGTGCTAGTCCTAGTACCTCTATATTACTAATATACTAGTAGAAGTGTCGAAGGTACAGGGCTGACACCAACAGATGTTTCCTCCGATGTCCTCGACCAGCTCACCCTGTTTGCGCAGTATTCAGCTGCATCTTATTGCTCGAACAATATCAACTCGACGGGCGATTCGGTGACTTGTGCAGACGGCAATTGTCCCTCCGTGCAGTCGGCGGGGGCTACCTCGCTGTACGAATTTGAAGAGTAAGTTTATCTTTTACCACTATACCCATTGTACCCTAAGGTGCCTGACTTCCACCGAACACCCACTAATCCGATCTCCACCAGGTCCACCCAATGGGGCGATGTGGCCGGCTTTTTGGCTGTCGATGACACCAACCAGCTGCTGGTTCTCTCTTTCCGAGGTAGCCGCAGTGCCAGCACCTGGATTGCCAACCTGGACTACGGCCTGACCGATGTCAGTGACCTGTGTGACGAGTGTGAAGCCCATGGGGGATTCTGGAAGGCATGGAACGTCGTCGCCGACGATCTCATCTCCCAGATCAACACGGCGCGAGAGAGCTACGACGGCTACACGCTCGTGCTCACTGGTCACAGCTTCGGGGGTGCCGTCGCCGCGCTGGGGGGCACAGCCCTGCGAAATGCAGGATATGACCTGGACTTGGTGAGTCGTCCCTTTCGGAATATATTGCAATTGAAGGCATGCTCATTTGGCAGTACACCTATGGTCAGCCTCGTGTGGGCAATGAAGCTCTTGCTACATACATGACCGATCAGGGTAGTCTCTGGCGCGCCACTCATAATGACGATGTGGTACCCAAGCTGCCTCCGATCTCTTTCGGATTCAGTCATGCCAGTCCAGAATACTGGATCACCAGCAGTAACAACGAGACTGTGAGCACGTCAGATATTGAGGAGATTGACGGAATCAACTCGAGGGATGGTAATGCAGGAACGGTGAACCCGGATATCGAGGCACACAACTGGTATATTGTCAACATTGACGGATGCGATTGAACGAGCCGGAGGAAACTCTAATATTAGCAATATATGAATAAACGAGCGAATAAAGTACGTATTATGAGATACAATCCTCATCTAGGTCGTGCACCTGTTTGAATATAGTCAAGTGTAGAGCGTACTAGTCGGAGTATACAAACTGTTTATGGCAAGACCCACCGATCGCCGGTGTGGCTGAGTGTGGCGCGACCTCCCGACACGTTTCACCTCCGTCAATTCGAACCTCTGTGTCTTCCCCTACATTCGCATCTTCCTGCGAGGGCATTCTGCAGCTCGAATTCCTCGGGAATCCCCGAGGGCTGCCGACTCTTCTGCGAGGGCCTGCACTATGCGCTGATCCGATCCGATGCTGCCACCAACAGCTCCGTCACCATGTTATTCGCTCCGAGCGGACCACAGAGTCCCCGCCGCCGCAACCGTATCAAGGCCATCCTGCTGACCATCTTCATTGTCTTCGCCCTCTACTTTCTCTTCTTCGCCGGCTCCGAACCCAAGGCCAAAGCCATCAGCACCGACAAGGCCCGCTATGCTCCCCCGGGCGTTGCAACCCCAGGTCTGCGACCAGACACCCACCGGGACACTTCCTCCAAGTCCACGGGCGAGCAGGCTCGTCCCATCGTACGACCTCACAAAGAAATGGTTGTCGCCAGTATGAAGCGAGACGATACATCCTGGCTACCTGATTATTTCCCCGACTGGTCGCAGAGCATCTATGTTGTCGATGACACGTCGGCTCCCTTGACCGTGGCCAAGAACAAGGGTCGGGAGTCGATGGTGTATTTAACGTGAGTCCATCATGCGCATAAATTGTCTACATTGTCAATCGCTTACACGGATTTCGATGGACAGGTACATTATTGACCACTACGATAACCTTCCCGACGCCATGCTCTTCATCCACTCCCAGCGCTTCCAATGGCACAACGACGACCCCTACTACGATGGAGTCTCCATGCTGCGCAATTTCCAGGTCCCCTACCTCCAGAAAAAGGGTTATGTGAATCTGCGCTGCGTCTGGACACTTGGCTGTCCCGCCGAGATCCACCCCAAGAGCGACACCCACCGCAACGATGTACACGCGGGCGAGTACTTCAAGGATGGTTTTATGCAGCTGTTCCCCGGAGTCCCCGTCCCGGACGAGGTCGGCGCATCGTGCTGTGCTCAATTTGGTGTCTCCCGCGAAAAAGTGCTGGAGCGACCTAAAAGCGACTATGTGCGCTTCCGCGAGTGGTTAGCCGCGACTGACTTGACTGATGACCTCAGTGGGCGAATCATGGAATATTCATGGCACAGTAAGAACAATACAATACCTCCCAAGCTACAACTCACATGAGAACCGATTCTGACTCCCACAAGTGATCTTCGGTGAAAAGGCAGTATACTGCCCCACCGCAAAGGAATGTTATTGTAATGTCTTTGGGCTGTGCGATCTGGATTGCCCTGTAGACGGTCAATGTGATGGCCGCTATGTGCTCCCGCCCTACTCCTCGTTGCCGAAGGGTTGGCCATACATTGGGTGGAAGGGTCAGGCTCAAAACCCGAGTTATGGACTGCCCGAGTCATGATCTGATTGAAATTTTGTACATCGGTATTCAAAAACCATATTTTGTCATCTGAATAAAACTGCTCACCAGATTAGCTGGATTGGACTGTCTGACGTTTTCAAAATTAAGCATAAGATCGAGCCGATTTCAAGAACTTTTATAACTGCACTAAACGCCATCTGATTGAAATATCTGCTATTCCCCAAAGAAATCAGTACATACCTTGACTGCATTTTGCTAGTACTGCTCCGTACATTGTATCCTAAGGTACTGTAGTGGTAAACGGGCTGTCCAAGCGGGGCCGAGGTAGTGGAGCTCCCCGCATTCGACATTCATCTCATCATCAACTTAACGCTTTCCTTCGTCAAGTTCTCTTCGCAGCCGCCACAATGCTCATCATCGGGCTGACGGGCTCAATAGCCACCGGCAAATCCACCGTCTCTTCAATCCTCTCCTCGGCTCCCTACTCCCTCCCCATCATCGATGCCGACCTCCTCGCCCGCAAGGTCGTCGAACCGGGCACAGCCGGCTACAAGGCGATCGTGAACTACTTTGGACCCAGCACGCCCGAGCTTCTTCTCGATGAGCCCTCACCCGGTGCCGGAAAACCACTCAACCGTCCCGCGCTAGGTCGTCGCGTCTTCGGCGACACAGACGAACGCAAGCGCGATCGCCAGGTCCTCAACGGAATCATTCACCCCGCCGTTCGATGGGAAGTCTACAAAGCACTGATCTTCCACTATATCCGTGGCCAGTGGGCTGTCGTCCTTGATGTGCCGCTTCTCTTCGAAAGTGGCATGGACCTCATCTGCGGAACTGTCATCGTCGTCGGCGTCCACGACCCGGCCGTACAAATGGCGCGCCTCCGCGCTCGAGACGCCCACCTCACCGCTGAAGATGCGGAGAACCGTGTCCGGAGCCAGGGTGACGTGCGCATGAAAGCTGCACAGGCAGAGTTCCGTGGGACAGCTACGACGAGAGGTGTCGTGGTATGGAACGATGCGGATAAAGATGAGCTGGTACGCGCGGTCAAGGGAGCGATGGTTAGTATTTCGGCGTCGAGTCCGCGCTGGTGGGCGTGGGCATTGCTTGTTGCACCGCCTGTTGGATTCGGAATTGCGGCATGGAATTTGGTGGTGAATTACGCGACACAGAGAGGGTGGGAGAGGAAAAAGCGGGAGGAGAAGGCGAGATTGTAGTTGTCCCTGCCGCTTTTTTGAGAGTGCAAGAGCCCTTGACATCGATATTGATATCTACTAGTGTTTTCCTTTTATTTTCCTGAAAGCGGTTGTAATATTATTCAAGTGTATGCCGTCACAATAGATCTTAGAACTTGATTTGGTTTACAGAGGCAGCTATGCTGGCTAATAATAATAATGTACTCAATCGCCGAACGCCCGTGAACCATGCTAGAAAAAAACGCCATGCCCACCACCCAAAGAAAACCACATTTTCATAAGAAAGGGTGGCATCTCATGACTCACTCTTGCGCTTCTTCTTGTTCTTTTTCTTCGACGGCATATCTTTCGGCTGTGGGCGTCCGCCAGAAATACTTGTCAAATGCTTGATGTTGTCAGGGTTTCTTTTCCGCTCTTGCTTAGCTTGCCTCGTGGCTTTTTCTAACATCTTGGCTCGCTTTCTCTCCATGATCTCCATGACCTGCTCGGAATTGGCCGGGTTGACAAGTTCATCCTCATCATCGTCGTCGTCATCATCATCATCTTTGGATTGTGAAGCGGATGTCTTGGTGCTGATTAGTAATATAATCATACTGCGTCGATTCAATACGTACCTGCTCGACAGTCTTCTTTCCCTTGAAGTTGCCAAATGAGCGACGACCGCCCACAGGGGCATCATCGGGCGCATCAAGCGAGTCGGCTGCCACCACGTTGGGCTGCGTAGGGTAAGCATTGACAAACGGGTCCTCGAGCACCCATTCTGAGTCGCCAGCCTCTGCCGCTTGGCGCGTAACGATATCTCGTCGCTTGTCTTCCTCTGCTTTCAGCGCCGCTGAGATGGCATCGAGCTCAGACTGCGGAGTCCCAGGGCTGCTAGCCTCTGTCGACAGTCGCGGGCGCTTGGCTTTCGGCACATTTTCATCCGATCCTGGTGTCTGGGGTTCTTTTTCAGCCGCCGTTGCTGCAGCACGCTGCATGAACTATAATCCAAAAAGGTCAGCATTTATTTGGTCGTGCAGTAGATCTTCTGACGTACCTTCATGGTCATCAGTCGAGACGACATGGGTTTATCCGGGTTTGAAGCCCGTTTCGGGCCTATTGGCAATTCGTCTGTCATCGTGGCGGGGTGCACGAAGCAGAGCAAAGCCAGGCAGGAAGAAGAGCGCAAAGCTGAGGTCGCGAGACAAACAGCCCAAAGGTGGGAAGCCTTTTTTGCGGCAGAAAACCCGCTGCGACCAGCGCGGGCGGTGAGCGTCCGCCAAACCACACGGCGCGGATTGCGGATTATTCAGTGCTCGACCTTTCGACCTTTGACCTGCCCTTCCTCCGTCCTCTATTCACCATCCACCCCCGCCTCCCTCGGGACTCAATTTGTCCAGCATGATGTCCTGCACCCGCCGCATCACGGCCCTGGCGTCGGTTCCGCGCCTCGCCGCCCGCACCTACTCCTCGACCGTCCCTCGCCTGTCCGAAAACCGCATGGCCGCCAACGACCCCAACCCGCCTGCCGTCAAGCCCAATGTGTCCGCCACCAATGCCGTGCCCACCGACTCCATGGGTCGCTGGGACGGTTCTCTGCAGGAGGACCCCATGGTCGCTGAGCGCATCCGCACCATGCAGGCCCCGAACCGGGCCAACACCTGGGCTGCCAGCCAGCAGCCGCGTGAGCAGGCCATGGTCGGACCTCGCTTCGAGCAGACTATAATGCAGACTCAGGTTCGTGGATCAGCAGGAGTCATTTTCTGGGGTCAATGGATAAACCTGGGGATGATTGGACCCTGTGTAGCAACATGGAAGACAGCTACTGACTGATATCCCAGCCCCAACCCATGGCGGCTATTGAGCTCATTCACAAGCAGCCCGTCCGCTGGACAAAGTCCAAGGTTGTCAGCTGCGACGGTGGCGGTGGCCCCCTCGGTCACCCCAAGATCTTCATCAACACCGACAAGCCCGAGATCGCAACCTGCGGATACTGCGGTGTTCCCTTCGTAGGTCCCCACAACTGCTTTAACACAAGCCGAAAGAATGAATGACAGACACTAACGCATTATGTTTTTGTTTTTTTTTTTTTTGCAGGCTCACGAACAGCACCGCGCTTACCTCAAGTCTCTGCCCGCCACCAGCTACCCTCTCGAGCCCACTCAAGACCCCGCGGAGGTGAACGAGGCCCAGCGCGTCACTGATGGCGGCCTGGAGCAGCGGTAGACGTATAGCATCAGATTCCTTTTGTCGGCGTTTATCATTTCCCATGTGTGTTATTGGTTTTGGGCCTGAGGCCGTGTACAGAAATATCGATCAATGGATCTGCCGTTCGCCAATGCGATGGTCTAGCGTGAGCTAGACCTGTATGTTCAACATTTTGATATCTCGATCCCAGCATCTTTGGTTGCTGTGACCCACTATCTACATGCCCCGTTTTGTCGGAGCTCAATTGTAGACTGCGTGTAGAGCTGCGTACACTGTCACTCTAGTCAAAAAAGGAAAAACAACATACAGCCCCAGTACTCCCCGATCACTATCACAGTCATAAATGCTCTCGTACACAATCAAGTCATGCCTTCTGGCCCTGGATGGTCGCGACGACCTTGCGCGCATGCCGACTAGTGCGGAACTCGAGGTACCAAATTCCCTGCCAGGTACCGGTCGCCAGACGACCATTGGTAATGGGGATGCTGACGGAGGCACCGATCAATGCGGACTTAATATGGGCCTGCATTCAAAATGTTGAGCAAATCCGTCCAGTAGTGGAAGAAAAAAAGTGAAAACTCACCGGCATATCATCCTCACCCTCAGCAGAATGACGATAGAGGTTTCCTTTCTTGTCCATGGGCGCAATGCGATCGAGCGCATCGCTCATATCGGCGCGAACATCATCATCCCAGTTCTCGTTCAGCGAGAGGGCGCAGCTGGTGTGCTGGACGAACAGGTTCAGCATGCCGACCTTGTAGTCGCGGATCTCGGGGACTTCCGAGAGGACATGGTCAGTGATGAGGTAGGAGCCGCGGCTGCGCGGAGGCAGAGTGAAGTTCTTTTGGGACCAGGACATTTTGCCGCGAAGCGTTAGGTGGTGTTTTGGAGTTGTTCAGTTCAAAGGCGGGAATGGCGGGGAAATAAGACGGGTTTGATTGGGTGGGGTGTCTGATGTCATGCGGGCAGATTCGTCTGTACTCTTTGTGAACTCGAATTCTTTGGGATGAGTCGATGCAACGAATGACCATTAGATGAGATAAAATGAGATAAAACAGCATATAAAATACAATGCCCGAGACTTTCAACTTGTTTTGATTCATTTGAGCAGGGAATTCGATGGGTTTTGTGGTAGTCGCGAGCTCAAGTTCGGTACGGAGTATATGAGCTAAGGATATATACATGTAAAGTACGAAGAAGCTCGGAGCGGTGAAAGGTGCACCTCGGGTTCACATTGCCATCAAATGTACACAGCTACATCATGAACCATACATCGAGAATGATGCGATACATCGATACATCAATATGCTGTATCTACGACGCATCGCACACACTCGCCTGCACCAATGGCGGGTTACTCGTCGCATGACCCCAATCCGCTGACCCCAGGACTTGACCAGCTTCTGTACTATTATCCGAGCGAATATAGTACTGCGGATCAACATAGTACCACCAGTCGTCACTGCGGAAAGCGTCAT
Source organism: Penicillium argentinense (assembly GCF_028826775.1). Lineage (NCBI taxonomy): Eukaryota > Fungi > Ascomycota > Eurotiomycetes > Eurotiales > Aspergillaceae > Penicillium > Penicillium argentinense. Next base: position 215,819 of record NW_026622668.1, read on the forward strand.
CCAATGACTGGCTGGCCGGATCATTCCATCCCGTGTTGCGAGTGTCAAAATTGGGGTGCTTCGACCACGCAACGTACACCTTGGGATGGTCGTTGTTCTGCACACCATTGGGGTCCTTGGCATCGCCAGCGTTGATCTCGTCTGTGGTGAGGGTGTTCTGGATATCGCCCCAGGCCAGATTGTTATATCCACTGTGCGCAGAGAGCAGAGTGAAACACATAAAATTCTTTCTACGTTACATATGCTGAATTAAGAGATGCCTCTCGGGTGGTAAACTGTCCTGAGACGTTTCTCCTGTAACTACATAGCTCATGTTCGTACAAAGGTCATAAGTCGGACTTCATATTTCTAGACAAGACTCAAAACTAAATACATATATTCCTGCGCCTCATACAGCGGTGGCGTTTGGCTCGCCTTCTTGATCTAAAATTCAGTGAGGTCTGGATCAGTTATAGATGATATCTGGTCCTAGTTTCTATGCTCCTAGGCACGCTATAGATTGTTCTTAGAAGTAGGAATCCAAGCCCCCAGGAGACCACCTCTCGTTCCCCGGAGCTATACAGTTCACCCCCGGGAGCTGTAGGCCATCTTGTGAAGGTCTCACGTATACATAGAGGTGGATAGTGTTCCGGGATGAACAATCGATATTAAGAACAACTATAGTTGACTCTAGATACAAGACGTAGCGCGAGGAAGCAAAAGGAAGGTAGCTTCCTCGCGTTCAGGGGAACCCATATACACCATGTGGGTCCCGCGCAGATCATATCTCCATCCATCCTGTATACTTCATGTATATCTCTGACACATCTGGGAACTGTGATTCTTACTCCTGGAAGCAATCAATAGCGTGCCTGGGAACCATGCCATGGATCCTGGGTTCGAATATGATCCTAGGAACGTGAGGGGTCTCGCGCCATAAAACGTGGGCTCCGGAATAGGTAAACAATAGGAATACAAATTGAAATGCGTGTAATAAGTGTGGGCAATAGAAAGATGAGGTGATTAACTGGGCAAAAATATCGTGTAAAGACACCGTTTGAAGAGGATTGATGTTGATGGACGGTAAAATGAAACGGTTACAGTACTTGGTGAGTTGACTCAACGACGATTTCCACGACATATATCAGTAGAATAAAATGGAACATCATCGACTAGCCGATGAATGGAGAAAACATGAGGTCAACGGGCAGGCAAACTTGCAGCAGGTGATTAAACCAACTAGTTAGTTGTCTCAGAAATCTGAGTACAGTGCGTCCCGAAACTGGTGCCACCACTTCTACTCTTTCACAGTGTTTCGGAGTCAAATTACTAAGCTTAGCTAGTCCCTATTGGGAATTAATCCGAGTATTCTTGGCACTGGAGCCTGTATTGTTTCTTACATACCGTACCTACCGCCCTGGTGGGGTTGTATTCACTTGTACTTTGTTACATGCGACACCTTTCATACCCCACCTCAAAGGTTAATCTTCTGGTTCACCACAGAGCTGAGCCATCATTCTGAGTGGGCCATACTGGTATGGCACCAAAGCCTGCCTCATCAAATCATGTGCCTATCTCTAACAAGATCCAAGTGGAGAGCTATCAGAATCGCAGATGGCAACAGAAAAACCATCCTGACATTCTCTTCCCCTATAAGACATTATTATGGTAAGACATTCTCTCGATTAGGATAATGGCCAATCATCTACATAGAATCCCATGGTATTACGATATTTATGCAAACAGGACAAAAAGACTTTTAATGTTACTGGAGATTTTCGATAACCTCATAGCGGGGTAGATTGTCAAAAATAAAAGTGCAATCAGTTACGTTCTTAATCAATGCTGACCGTGCTGGGGCCGATGGGGTCACGTGTTGCAACGTGACCTTCAGCCCTATGTTTATTCTGATGATCTGATCTATGCTCAAGTTGTTTTCTTTTCTTCAATTTTTATGTAAACAGATCGTGGCACCGCTCAATTGGACAAATTCGGCTAAAACCCTTCACTAACCCGAGCTCGAGCATTCTTGTCTTGTTCTTCTATGCTTATAGCCTCGGGCCCAAGCTTCTTGTTCTGTTCCTCTCGGGCTGCTCTAATTAACCCCATGTAATAATCCTTCTCCGTCCCAGTAACTTCATAGCCGTTCCACCAGTGGGCGTATGCAACTAGCTTATCCCTGCTTAAGTGTTTTCCAAACATTTCCTCCAGAACCATGAATTTCCAATCGGAGTCGCGCGACTTCACATCAATTCCGGCCGGCGCATAAATAATTTTATCTTTGTCCGAGTTACGCGTGGCGGGATGATCCCTGAGATAACCCGTATAATATCCTTCGGTTTTCAGAAAAACAAGATCATTGTCGTAATTGAAAACTAGACACCAGCCTGTGAGTGGCTTGCCACTCCCCTTGTAAGAGGCGCGGCTGCATTCCCTAAGCAAAATCAGTTTTGTTCTATATTCCATGGTTGTCCACTTACAAAGGTAGTAGATTCCAAAGCCAAGGGGTCCAAGTTCCTTGCCGAGCTGTTTATAGTCCTCGTCTTCCATTTGATAATTGGTTGACATTTTGAAGAATTTATAAACTTGCGTAGATGAAGAAATAAGTCAAGACGGGCGAAATGCTGTGTATGAACCTTGACGGAGGATGAAGAAGAGTAATTGTCAATTTGAAGGGGGGAGCGAGGCCATATATTTTTTTTTAGATTGGTGCTAGGCGTGGCGCACCATTACATCATATTGTCAATATGATGAAAGTGCTTTTAGCTGAACTATGGATCCTTTTCAGCTTTCATTGATAAATGCCAATCCCCTTACGGATTGGTGGTTAGGGGTGGGGGGGGGGGGGGGGGGGGGCGGGGGGAGGGATGTGATGATCCTCCACGTACAGTCGATGGATGGATAGATGGATGGATTTCATTTACCCTGACCCCTCACAACTAAGCATGATAGACTTCTCTCACTATTGTGCCCTATTTGTGCAGTGGATGGATTCCTCCACGTATGTACTTGAAGCAGATCCTTGATGTAAGTTCCTTTCCTCGAGAGAATAGTCGTTACCACATGATAAGCTGCTTCTCAATGGCTGTTCAAATAATGTCAGTATCGTCAAATCGTTTAGTCAGATTGCTCTGCGTACAATCTTTTCACTGAAACGACAACGGCAGTGTCATCAGCTCTCACCCGACAGTGGCGAGCAATCGTTCGTCGTAGAACCTTTTCTAGCTTTTTCTCTAAAAACAGCTGCCAGAAGGCACTTGGAGCTCCATCCTGTTCTTCCGATTACCATGATCGACGGTGAGCGCGTGATAATTGGAAATTGCAATTGGATGACAATATTATCAGCACTCCATCAATGGGCGGATGAATGACATATGAGCTAAACTTACCGCTACTGATCAGCATCTTTAGCTGAGAAATATGGAGCATCCCGACCTCTCAGGGTTGACAGCAGAAACGCAAGCCCCGAGCCCCACCTGTTCAGTGGCTAGCTGGGATCAAGTATGCCCACGCCGCTTCGTCACTCCGTCCCGCTTTGTGGAGTCCGGCTCCATTTCCTCCACCTCAGCGGAAGATACTTGTATGTAAGTAGGTTTGCCTTGGTAGTCAATGTTCAGGTACCCCACTACAACAGGTTATAACCGCCATATAGCCATACTCCTTTCTGCTTGACGCATAAGGCAGAAAATCATTGGTTTCATTGTACAGTAGATGATGATGATGATAATGATGATTTCATTTACCCTGATCCCTCACTTTAACGGTGATATGGGTTCGTTCCGAGGTCTCCGCTGTGCTATTATAGGCCTTCAGCTACTCATTGCAGAAGAAAGCTGAGCCTCGAGTGCCCAATGAGCATATTTAGATCAAGATCGTCGTTGCTGAAGTCTCTTTCGGGAAATTATCCACAATTCCTCGTGGGGTGTGTCGTGGAGATGGAGAATATCGTTGCCTCATTTGGATTCTTTCGCATGATGCCCCATACCATAGAGATTTTCATGAGATATCACACTAGCGCATTAATAGACAAGCTATTCCCACCCCGTTCATTTCGAATGCCTTCACAGGATCGTTCTTCGCCATATATCAGGTCTTTATCTTTTCGCGAAACATTTTGTTATCCCGAAACTGCTTATCATCACCCTTCATTCCTGCCCTTCATCGCTTCTTATACTATATTTTTGTGCTCTCCACCATGTCTAAGCAAAGCGAACAATATGCTGATATCATGGGCCGCGATAGCTCTTTCGGGACCTACGTGTTCAAGCCTCAGCCTTTCACGAGACTCCGCCTGGGATCAGTTGGCTATTTTGACCGGACAGCCGAATGGCAAGAAATAACCAACCTTTTCGAGCCCGGTCTTGCAGAGAAAGACGGATTTAAGCCTTTCATCGGAAACCTGAGCCTACGGGAGGTGACAGAATCTAAATGGCAAGCCACATCTGGAGAAACGGAGACTGGACGTAGTTCCCGTATCTCCACCGAAGCCTCCGGCGCTATGGCAGCCGCCCCAGTCGAAGCATCACTCCAAGTCAAGGCTAAGAAATCCAAGACTGGAAGTGCCTCCCTCATTACTTCTTCTACTGTACGGAATCATAGATTCGATCGAAACTTCAAGGGCCCGATGATGGACTGGGTTGAGAGCAACGCGCAAGATATCCTAGCAAGCTGTCATGACATCAAAAGCCAAGGGCTGTGGATTGTCATGAGTGCATGGGTCACTGATGAGGCTGCAGTGAAAATGAGTAGCGGCGAAAATCAAGACGTCGACGTGTCAATGGATTTGGGGGCTACAGGGATAGGGAAGCTGGGCACATCTGTGGGAGTTTTTGACAAACTTCAGCGTGAGGGCTGGTGGACCTACGATAAGGATGAGGTAAATATTGTCTGATCACCTCTCTTTGATCCTAAAACGCTAACTTGATACAGAAAACTCAGGGCTATGTTGTCTCTTTTGCGGGTGTGCAATTCTCCGCTCGCAGGCTCTCTAAATTCTTCAGGAGTGTGGTATGTATTCACTTTTCGCGTCGTCATCGTGCCTAGCTAATTGATCTACAGCCACTAGAAGTAGCAAATGAAACGATCAGTCTGCCAGTGCCTCGACCCCCTGCCGAACAGGATGAGAGCAACAAACCTGATGGATCTGACTCTCCGGTCGAGGAAGATCCTATCGACGAGTCAGCATATAATGAAGATGAGGATAGAATGGAAGCCTTTGGGTTGAGCGATGATGAAAATGACGCAGGTGTGAACTTCAAGAAAGAGAAGGCCGAGCGTCAAGATGAAATAGTCTCAAAACTGAAACAGCTTTGGACTAATGGAACTGCTGAGCAGATACGGGTTGAGCTCTCAGCAATATTCCAAGACAGTCCCAATGATCTGAAATCCCTGCTTGATGGGAGACCGGAGCTGATGAACGTGCTTTATGAGCTCAGAATGCGGTGGAAGGAGAATTCTTAACTTGGAAATCCCACTATATAGACCGGCTCAGATAAACAAGGTTATCTACAATTGAGCAATACAGTAGCTTGAGCGAGTCAATCAGAATTCTATGCTAGCAGAGAAAGTGGACTGCTGTATCATATGACCATCGATGCCACATCTAGTGGCGGGAAGACCTTTCAGCTAGATTGCTCAAACCCAACCTATAAACCCGGCCCAACCCGACCCAAAGTAGTCAGGATCCTTGGAACGCCCATATTAGCTTACGGCATGACCCATAATAGATTCGGGAGTGGCAACGAGTGCACGAATGAGATGCTCCGCAGAAAAAAATAAATATCCTTCCCCACCAGGATTAGGTCTATACAGCGTAAGCAAAGCCTTCTGTGCTATAACTGGCGGGCGTTCCAGCGATACAGGAAAGTCTGCGCTGCATGCTGGAAGAAAGACGGGAAAGTGGCAATCTAGGGCTAGGACTGGTGGGAAAGCGAAGAGCGGGCAGGCGATCTTGCCAGATCGCCAGATCTACCAAGCAATTCTACGGGATTCGATGTACCATTATAAGTTCATTACATTACACTAATAATTTTGTATGGTCATTACCACGTCTTTTCTGCCCAACTAGGGGAGCGGTGAGACTAAACAGGATTAGCGCATCCCGGAATTATTATCCTGGAATCAAGTCGAAAGAGTGTAAGGTCAAACTGATTTCGAAAACTACTGTAACCCCATGTGCTTACTAGTTGATACCCGTAAGGGGTAAGTTAGAAAGTTACTAGAAAGAAAGCCCCCGAAAAAGTTAAGGTAGAAGCAAATTCATCTGAACTCTTGTCCGGCTTCAACGCTGGTATTCTGTTCTCATGCCAGAAATCGCACTTACATATTATCTGCCTTAATTTAAAACGTTGCGCCTTTCGCTTGTTTGTACCGCTTGTTACTTTTTTCGTCTCATTTCATATATGTAAGGATTGTCCCCGTGATTTCTTTCTTTTTGTACATGTGCGCACGCAGAAATAGTGTGTAGCGGCCAATCTGTCCAATTAGCTGGGTGACGCGGGCGGGCCACTCGAGGGCCCATAGAATGATATCACCTCTCCCTCCCTACGTCTTTGCCTGTGCGAGTTTAACATATGACAAATCATACTTATACGCTGCTGACGAGGCATACTCTCTTCTTATGCAGGCCTTGCAGTCTAATTTCTCTTATTACTTGCAACAGCATAGCCGCCTTATGAATCTCGGAATACTTGCCCACCCTCTCCGGGTTAACTACAAGGTTTACTCTGTGAACTTCGCGATATTACTCGGAATTTCCAAATGGTTCATGTACTTTGCGCTCAGCTGATCGCGCTCAACTATCTTCTACATAAATATAATACAAGGCTCAACCTTGGAACACCATATACCGCCAGCCCCCGGAGAGGGTTGCCCTCCTAAATTAGTGACATAGCAAATAGAACAGTGCTCTACAAGGAAATATCTGTCTGCTATCAATCTGCTGATCCATTCCAGCTACCTAGATACACTCTTAGTTCGAATTAGGCTTTGCCAGTAATACTATCAACCCCCTGAACAACACGGCCCACCAGCAACATATTCCCAGGAAAGCGCATCCCAACCCTCTTGTCAATTTCAATGACCTTGGAGCCAGGATTCAGCAGATTGGTGGTGAGGAAGTACCCTAGCCCCATCTTCTTGAAGTGGAACTTGGGACTAACCCCAGCCAGCTTTTTCTTGCGCTGCTCATAGATTTCAGGAGTTGGGGGAATGCTTTTAATTTCGAAAAAGTCTTTCACTGTCTGCCAGACCCCTCCCTCTTTGGCCATCGGCTCATCATCCACTTTCCAATGACTTTCCATTCCCTCCGTGTTGATGTCAAAGGTGGCATCGTAGTCCGTAGTTTTGATCTCGAGAGGAAAGTCGTGATCAATAGAGAAGGTGGTTTTGTTCTGTTGCCGTCAATGAGTTATATGAGAGAAGCCAAGAACGGTTAGAGACCCTCACGTCTATTCTTTCTCTACGAGCAATGATCTCCCCCCTGAGTGATATTCGACGTGGAAGATCACTTGCATATATGTCTCAAGATCAAACTTCCATTCGATGCGGGCCACTGGATCTTTGTCCATATCCTACTCCAGACAACATCAGCATACATTCATGAATTATACTCGGGCAGAAGCGAGTCCTAGAAAACTTGGTGCTTACCCTTTGACAAAGTTGGATCTTTGCTGGAATATGCTGCAATGTGAAACAACGCCTGGTCAGTAGTAGTAGCAATAGAAGAAGAAGAAGAAGAAGAAGAAGAAGAAGAAGAAGAAGAAGAGAAGAACTAACTTGAAGATCCTTCGGAGTTGGACCGCAAACCTCCAATTTCAATTGGTTCTTCTCGCCCATAGAATCGAGAATTCTCCCATATGGAATCCAGAACCAGTCGAGATCAAAAATTTTCTTCCAGGTAGCATTCACGGCGATGCCGCCACCTCCATAACCACTGAGTGGTTCTAACTTCCAATCATCCTGGTCCTTTTCCATCATCGAGGGCAGAAGGACATTCTCGACGATGATTTTGGGGTGAAACAGGACAGAAGCGGTGTAATCATTAGGTATGGGGGCAATCTTGTCTGGTTTGGCGGTCATCCATTGTCCCTGCCAGGCCGATTGCAGATCTTTCGTTTCTCCCTGATCCTTCCCCCCGACGACATGAATGAAAAGGGAGAGAATCGGATCCTCGATGAAGCTACCACTGCAAGTTGCCATTGAAAATTTGCTCGGCGTTAGGTCAAGACTGATGCCCTCCTGCTTGGGCAGTGCCTTATTTTTGATCGTCGCCAGGGCATGTCTGATGAGGTTGAAACTGTGACGCCCATTTTCTTGAGTGCCCTCGAACCATGTTTCGGACGCTGTTTGGATGTGCTTGAGGTGCTTATTCAAACTTTTCTGAATCGTGGGGTCGGTGGTATATCCAGGCACAATTTCTGCCTTCACTACGAGCCCTTGTTGTTGAAGGGGGAAATTCAACACCACCCAGGATACCTCGAAGTCATCTTCTGCTCGATCTGGAGCACTGTTTCTGAAGAGGCATTCTTTGTCTCCCTGCTCCACGTCGAGGGGATTGCCCGCGCGTTGGTTGCCCTTGACATCCTTGTACGTGCCTGTCACTGTGCCGATAGGGATCCCTTTGATGCGAATTTGGTACGCATTCGTGTGCAATTGACGGAGTTTGCCGGGCTTATCAGACCGTTCATAGGTTCCTGAAGCCACTGGTATGACCAGGTCTGCCGCGGGAATCTGTGCATTTGACACGAATTGGATAATTGGTGCGTGAACATCTAACCTGTAGGCCTGGAACGGTTTATCTTTGCTGTCATCGCTGCTGTCACTGTCACTGCCAAACACATCCAGGAACACTTTGGCTTCGATTTTGGTTATCATTTCGTCCCGATGCTTCCACGGGGCATTTCTGTCAGCCTTTTACAGTCCCCATATGCGCACTGGCAGATTGAACAGACCTTTTCCCAGCTTTTTTCAAGGTCGCGTTGACTTCCTTCTCGGAGTACGAGACGACTACATCCCAGCCAAGTGTCCAGCCATCTTCCGGTCGAGGGGAAGTGCTTTCGACCATGACCTTAAGCATCTTATCAAGCGGGGGTGCAGGCATCTTGCTTCTCGTTCATGAAATATTGGGAGATTCAAGAAGAAACAATATCAGAACTGAACGGGTCCAGCTTCAGTATCAATTCCTGAGAAAATTCACGATTGCAACATTCACTGAAATGCTGCTCGGGCCTACAATCGATGGATTTTATCTTCCGGCTGTGATTATCTGCCGGGTTCGCATTAGTGCAGTTAGCGCCTCATATCTGTAGTATGACGTCCGACGCTCCTGTAGAAGTTGGGGCCACCGAATCCGTTTCTTTTCTCAGCCAGCCACATGAGAGTTGTGCATGACGAACACCCAATCTACAGAGGAGCGGTGAATATTCAATTGCTTATAATTGGCCAAATTTTTGAATTCGCCCTCTGCCCCTCTGTACTGCCGTACGGCGTAGACCCTGTGACTGACTATGGCACTAATCAACACCTTCCCCCCATCCTTCAGGCTGACGCGTAAAAATCGCGCACCACTTCGGGCTGTGGGGTGGAGCCTTGGATATTATTTCCACAATAGTTTGCTGCAGGCTCAACCAAAAAGGGGAATGATTTGTACTGAAGATCCCCCTCCATCAGCTCACGGTGAATGAAATGTTCTTCAACCGGTTCTAGATACTTGGTATATTTCTCAAGCTACCTTAAGCGTTGCTGTGTCTGGGTAGAGCCTTTGGTTTCTGGATTAGGGCCTAGATTTGCCTGCCTTTCGGATGTGATTTGCCCCTACAGATGTGATTTGTCTCTGAGAAGTGTTCACCGGCTCGCAAATATTGCAATCAACATGACCTCGACCGACAACAACCTGTGGTATTCAAAATTCCACAAGGTTATTGAAAAGCCGGGCTCGTTGACCATCTTGTCAGCCACCGAGAAAGGCCTCTTTTTTGGCAAAGGCCAGGCATATGGGGCTCTGGTACAGAATTTTCCCGAATCTGTGAGCGTGTTCGCAGAGTCGGTTACCTTGTGTGAGCCCGAAGCCGACGAAGGAATTACATTCGGATCAACTGAAGCGGGCGTGGTGACGCTGAGCACCACCAGGTTGATTAGTCAGACCAAATCTCCCTCGGCAGTCGTGAGTGCTCGCGGCAAGAAGGGAGACCCCAATGATGCTGGAGGCAAGGATGGACAAACCGGGACAAACGGCAAGCCTGGCCACACACTCAATGTCTTTGTGGGCCACGCGCCTTCAGGGCCGCTTGCGGTGGACTTTGATGCTCGGGGTGGAGACGGAGAAACCACGGAGGCGATTGGCCAACCTGCTGGAACTGGAGGCAAAGGGGGCAAGGCGACTGTTTTCGTGGTATCGACGTGGGCGACCATCTTTCATAGCCTGCGGGCTACAATTCAAATCCTCGGCCCGAAAATAATATTCGACGAATCGAGTGACTCCGACGCGAGCGATAATGGGGATGATGATGATGACCTGCCCCCCGATCCTCAAGTATTTGGGCGCATCAGTGGCATCATTCGAATGACCTGCCGTCTGTGTGAACAGGATGACCCGCTTAGCAAGGTAGTTCTCACCACACTGGAGCCTCTGAGCCACCTCAATAAGAGGAATACTCGACAGAAAGTCTTCAAAGGTCTCAAGGCGGTTTATGACAAGCTGAAGCAAGCCCTTACTCGGCAGCGCGTGGATGTGAGAGACTCGACCACTGCTCCAGGGGGCTCAGGAGGGTCCGGACTCAGAACGAGAGGGCATCGTGGCACGCGTGGTGAGGATGGTGAACCAGGTGACGTCCATTCCAAAGTGGTGCAGAGTGCTACGGTGGCTGGACCGCTGGAATTTGCACCTTTGCACCCACTACAATGTCGAATGCAGCTTGAGAAAGCCGCAACGCTCTTCTATTTCGGTAACCCGGATAGTCTCTATCGGGCTCAGCGGACTCTCGCCTCTCTAGTAGCCAAGATGGGAGCAGTGTTGGACCTTGACGCTGATGGTTCCCTGGCCGTCCAGTCGCTGCCTCAAAAGGCCCAAAAGCTCCGAGAGGAACGGCTTCAGGCGCTGGCGACTGTCTACAAAAACCAGCGAGCCCTGCTGGGCATCCCGCCCGAAATGAACGACCCCGTGGGTGAGCTTCGCCAGATCGGCCGCGATGCATTTGACATGCTTTTCCGGTTGAGCCGGACGTCAGTGGACTACTATGGCTACCAGGATAACTGGGCACCACGCCAGTCCGTCCACGTGTTTGAAAAGGAAACTAAATTGTCACTTGATGCACTTGAAAAGTCTGAGCAGCTCTTCCTCAATCTAACTAGTCGGTTGGATAAGGTAGAAACGAGCGAAGATGTGCGGCTAGAGACTATCAAGCAAGTGGAAACGGGCAGGAACCACATCAAAGATGAGCGAAAGAATCTTCTCGCTCAACTCGAAGCTCTCAGACTCCGCGTCTTTGGCCAGACGCTCAAGGCAGAACTCCAGCGGAGAGCCGACAATGTTGCCTACGCACTAGAGGATCTGAAACGCAAGACTGAGAACAGCTTTAATGTTCCCTTCACCCGTGTTCTTGAGTCCTTCGGGAATGTTGCCAAGGAGATCAAGGTTTCCGGCTTGATCATGCCTAGAAAGGAAAAGGTCAAGATCCCAGCGGATCCCAAGAACCCCGGCAATCCCAAGAACCCGAGCGATCCCAAGAATCCAGGCGATCCCAAGAACCCAGGCGATGCTAAGAAGCCGGAAGAGCCCAAGAAGCCGGAAGAGCCCAAGAAGCCGGAAGAGCCCAAGAAGCCGGAAGAGCCCAAGAAGCCGGAAGAGCCCAAGGAACCAGAAGATCCAAAGAAACCAGACGGTCCCAAGAAACCAGACGATCCCAAGAGACCAGCCGAAAAGGAGGTGTTGAAATTCTTTGACTTCCTTGGACTGACCAAAAAGCTCTACGAAAAGGCTGGTGGGGAGATAACTGACCTGATCTATGAGGGGATTACCAGTATCCCGAGCGCTGACGGCAAAAATATCGAAAAGAGTTTGATTGTGCGCCAAATCCGCAGCGTTGTTGGTGACTTGGAGAAGGTGGGAGAGTCATCAAGAGCCAAGTGGAAGACGGATCCCAACACGAATGCGGTTGAGCTCGACGAGCAGCAAGATGTGCTGCTGGTCACCAGTAAGGAGCAGATCGACAAGTTTGTCAAGGACTTTGGGGGTGCCGCAGACATTGGCAAGCAGGCCGAAAAGGTCCAGGAGGCGCTGAAACACTACGCCGACCTACTCTCAGATCGCAACCATGACAAGGTCCAATACAATCTAGGCCTGAAAGCGCTCCTCGTAACGAGCGAGGCTGTTAATGGCCTCCAAACTCGCGAGAGCCAGCTGCAGCGTGAGGGCTTCAAGAAAGATGACAAGGACCAACTAAGTCAAATGGCCCACATGGCCGATGAGATCTACTCCTGGAATCGCAAGCGAGCCATGAGATTTATTTCTATCTACCGCCGTGCCATCTATCTGGCGACCCTGTCCAAGCCCGAAGAAACGGAGACCAGTGGGGCCACAAGTGATGCTGACCTTATGCTGCCGGCAGCCAAACTCAACAACATGTACGAACGTCTGCATGATGACATGGTCGGTCTGCAAGAGAAGGCTGGCTCCGACGCCTCCTATTATCCGCAGAATTTCGACCAGGACCGCGGCAAATACGTTGATTTAACGCCAGAGGACCGCGATGCACTGGTGAAGTATGGTCAGGTGCGGGTGACTCTACCGGCGCCCCGTCGCGAGCCCGATGACAGCGACCTACCCGAATTTCGCGGGTGTGCGGATGTGCGAGTCCACCGGGTGCGATTCTGGCTGGACGGCATCCTCATCCGACCCGAAGCGGTCGGGAAAACAGAGATTCCAGTTAAGATTAGCATCGCGCACGAAGGCGATAGTATCTATTATGATTGCCGAGGCGAGGCTCATGCCTTTGCGCATGACCCTGTCCACCCAGCCTGGTCCTACCGACTATTCCCTACCTCCAATGGGGAGAGTCAGTTTGGTGGAGTCCAGGAATCGGGTACCATTGTGGGTAAGGGGGGCGAGGTCATGGCCTATGCGGCCCCAAGTCCATTCGCAAGTTGGACCATCTCCCTGAGGTACCTTGACCACAAGTCCTTGGATGTGTCCCAGGTTAAAAGGGCGCGCTTCGAGTTCTTTGGTACGAGCCGGGACTTTGACCCGTAGCTGTTCAACTCCCACTAGATAATTATATGCTCTTTGGCATGCTTACGACTGCAATGGAAATAATCAAGTTTACAGCAGAAACCGAGAAGTTGAAACCAGGAATAGACATTCTGGATTCACTATATCACTCTGCGGAGCTCTTTCAGACCATAAGGAGTATGGTTCATGAAACAAGGTCAGCTCCGTAATATACTTGCATTATACAACGGTATTTTGCCTAGTCGCCGTCTTATTTGGTATGAATTACTCAAGTATGATATTTCCGACATGGTTATGAAGAAACGGACATTCGATAAAGCAGAGCTGCTTTAGAGTCCACAGTCGTGCGACAAGGGGTGCAAGAGCAGAGTAAAATCCGTGTAATTCAAAGCCCTTGTTTATTTGATAAAGATGTTTAATAGCAGTTTGAAAAGAACAGCTTAGGGGATGACAGCAACTGGTTGAGGGCATTCGCTTTTATATTTGGATCGCAATATATAAACAGACAATTAAATTATGGCGGGGAAGAGTGCAGCGGTTGATTCGACGAAATGAACAATTTGTGCTGTTAAGTCTAGGATGCCTATTGCATGCAGAGCAATGAGGTCTTTTAGGTCTGTCCTATTTTCTACTGCAAGTACAGCTATTTGTTGAACAGAAAAATGCTGCGATCATTCGCTTGATAAACTGCGTTCAACCAGGGCTTCTTCACGAAGTTCGCCCACGCACAAGAGTGCTGATTAATATGAGATTAATGCCCGAGGCAGGAAATGGTATTCCAACATTCAGTTCAACCATTTCAACATTATTCGACCGGGGTTTGAAGTAAATAGTTGTTGCATTTTCTCTTTTACACACCAGATAAATCAAATTGTCAGGCCAGACTGATTGAATGACTGTGGAAAATAGTTTTTTGCCTAGAAATTAATTGAATCTATGATACACAGAGTTGACTAAACATAACTCGTGCATGCATGTGATTCTCCTATAAACACTTGACACGATCGGTGGCATAATACGGCGAGGGAAATCCTACTTGGAGCCCAATAGACATCTAAATCTACAGTTAAGTTGCGAAATATGGGGAACAGTGCGTTCATCGCGAAATTGAAAGTCCAAACCAAGAAAGAGCTCCAGTTCTGGCTTCTTATTTCAGTGCGGTATTAAGTAAAGGGACAAAAATAGCTGTCGTATCATGGTTGTATGGGCTATTCCTAGTCACTCGCAAACAAACCAGTACATCGTCAACTTGTTCAAATAATTCCAGTTTGGGCTGGATTTCGAGATGAGCTATTCAGAGTTGATTCGGGTCTGAGATTAGTACTCCTAAATGATGAAGTACGACCTCTCGCTTGGATCTTTCAAGAATGCCAATCCAAGAATTTGGAATGCCATATACCCCCTTATCGCAAGTTGCCTTAGCTGCCGATAGTCGGCTTGTGTTGAATAGAGTTCCTCAATCGTATCCGCGAAGGTTGTTCTTTTGGGATTATCCATGAAAGATGCAAGAAAGTGCGCCTTTGCTCTGGCTTTCAAATCACTGATCATGAAGTAATCTGCTTCGCCATACATGCGCACATGGAAGTAGCATGGATGACAGTCAGCCAATATATTGACGATTGGCTCCAACTCAACCCCTTGCTCGAATGGTTCTTCTGCGGGCATTTCGTCAATCGGGGCCGGTTATTTTCTACCGCTGGTCTATCCACCAGTCCCTCCATGGTCTCTGAAGCCGTCACAGCGGCTTCATTGGAAAGCTCCTTCATTTCTGCGGTAGGATTTATGAATACCACACCCTTCGGAAGACGTGTCCAGCACCGGCCCATTTTCAACCCTTGTATTTATTTCTTGTCGTTTAGCACTCTCTGTGCCAGGGTGCATCGATGTTGTTGCAAGGCGTTCGAGGGTGTAATTTCCCGTGTACAGAAATTCTAGCATTTTCTCGATTAGAATCGGGCTGTCCTTCGGTTTCCTAGCAGCGAACAGCGCTTGTCAGACTTATTTCACGAGCAGCTCAAAGGTCTGACTTGACTCACCTTGAACCCGCCATAACAAGCCCGGTGGAAATACTTTGATCTTGGGCAAACGACCAGTCTATGAGCCCTGAAAGCCTCACCCTTGCAAACTATTGTCAAATCACTATATCTTGAGTTAAGATGCAAGCTTATTTAACATTAATGATGAAGTTCTGTAAGATCTCAATCTGATTGTTCGATTCTCACCTAGCAATGAGAGCGAGGATAGTTTCCTGATCCTCCTTGCTTTGTGTGTCAGACGTGGGGGGTCAGGTTCTGGGTCCTTGGTCGCGAAGGCTGAAATGTTGCCTTTTTTCTTCACCATGATCGGGCACCAAAAGAAGAACAAAAGTCTTTTCGGGTTGGCAAACGAGAAAGCTATATAAGCAAGCCAGAATTAGTTGACGTTTTTGGCGTTTGCTACATACGTTGATAAATTCATTCTTTTATTCATATGCGCCCTAAATGCATTGCTGCCTTACCCCGCTTGTTTCAAACCTGTTGTAATTATGGATGGGCAAATTACTACAGTGCAAATCTATCATGTGGTTAATAGTATTGAAGATTAACTCACAAAGTACAATACTACCCTCGAAAAACTCACGTTTTGCTTCTCGGTCAGTTCTAAACACCTCACTATTCGTATTAGGATTAGTAGCAAACTAACCTGTACCTAGACGATATTTACCAGCCTTGCTTGCCGCACATACTCGAAGCATTGAACCACCAGCCAAACAGCACCAGTCTGACAGATAATGGGATTTCCTGGCCGTGGCACACTATGTGGATTCAGGCCCACTCCGACGCATGGGACAAGGATTTTATTCACCTAGATGGTGACTATAGCCCGCTATCTTTGTTTATTTCTCGATGATCAAATCTGACGAAGGTTGAATATAGAAAAAAAAGCTGTATTTGAAACTTTCTAACAAAGAGAAGTTCCAATATTGTACCACATTCTATACTGCAGCAACCACATCCACCGCGGTCTATGGATGTATTGTCTCTGAGTCCTGTCTGGTTCCAGCCTTGCCATGTCCCAAAATCTCCGCCGGGTGGTACACAATTATAACGACCATAGCAATCAGCATCAACAATCCGTCGAAAACATACATGAAAACCTCATGTGTCATGATATACCCACTATACTCTTCCGTAAATTCAACTAAGCGGAAGACAGACCGCACCAAAACAAGA
The DNA here is from genome assembly GCF_028826775.1 of Penicillium argentinense. Classification (NCBI taxonomy): domain Eukaryota; kingdom Fungi; phylum Ascomycota; class Eurotiomycetes; order Eurotiales; family Aspergillaceae; genus Penicillium; species Penicillium argentinense. The sequence continues at coordinate 232,235 of NW_026622668.1, forward strand.
ACGCTGATAAGATATAGTCCAATCAGAACAGTGAGCCAATTTCGCTGTTTCCAGCGAGAGCTCTATGACTCTGGTTCGTTTGCAAGTGCGGATATAGTAACAGGTCGAAGTTTGGCCGGCTCTGCCTTGATACCATTTTTTTCCCCTGTGAAACAAGGCTTCTGCGGAGGAATGACTAACCGCTAAACACCATTCGACTACATTCCTCTCATGAACCCCAACTCAACGTCCTTTGGACAACCGGTCCTACCCGACTCCTACGCGCCAGCCAGGACTGCAGCGCAGACTGGAAACATTTCGCCACCAGAGTCGTGTCATGTGAACGAGGACGAGAAAGACAAGCAGGCACCACCACGACACCCCCTTCCATGTATTCGGGAGGTTTTGGGCAACAATCTTCCTCTGCCATACCCCATGCAAATATTACTCCCTCGTATACAGTCCGCACATACGGCACCGTCGTCGCACCAGATCGGGCGACCGAGTTCGGGACGTATGCCAACGGAACCGATTAACCTTATTAGACCGGTCACGTGGTCACCGATGTGGGATAACGGCTTTCCCCATCAATCTCAGGTGCAAGAAGAGGCGTCGCGCACGGATTTCACCTCGATCACTACCGAAGAATCAGAAAACATGTCTCTTGACTCGTTAAGAACGGGCAAGTCTCCTATCCAGAGCGCCAAGACAGACATCGTCCCCCGTCCCCGAGTCACTAAATCCCTCCGAGCTCGACAACGTTCATCTGAGAGCCCCAGTCACTGCTCAAATAGCGTTTTCCAAAAGAAGTATCCCGAGACTGCACAAAGAGGTCTCATTTTCGATGAGAAGAGTGTCACATGCGTGTGGCCCTTGCCATATAACAAAGGCAAGGTGCAGTGGGGAGAGCCCTGAATGTCAGCGCTGTAGGACGTCGAAGAAGGAATGTTGGTACCCGCAAAGGAAACACGAACTCACACAAAGGTGGTACTTGTTCCCGTCAGAACTGGTATGACTGCCATTGACAATTGCAAACAGAAAGGTGGAACAGCTGTCTTCTCAAGTACACGATTATAAAGCCGTGCTGCAGCAAATATATTCAAGAGCCAATACCGAGGATGCCAAGCTTATATCCAATGTGTTGTCCAAGGTACGTCGAAACAACATCCTGCAGACGAAATCTAAATTGATAGTTGAGCGGCTTTAGCATCTCTAGTTTTTATATCCACCAGTTTACGTCAACCCATTCTGTGTAATTGACGTTGGGGATAAGGGTAGTCACATGGTAGTTGTAACTAATTAAGTAGTACCTGTTTAAATTAGCAAATGATTCAGGGTGCGGAAATCGTCAGCTTGTGGGAGTGAATGGTGTAGCTCTGGGAAAGATATCGGTGCTGGTGGGCAATCAGGAGACCCTCACGTTCCTGAGATCATATTCGACCCAGGATCCATAGGCATGGTTCCTAGGCACGCTCTTCCTCGCTCCCAGGAGTTAGAATCGTACGGTCCTCTGGTGACGGGCCAAAGCGGCTGCAGTCGCAGAGATGGGGAAAGCGGACGCCCAGAGAAGGGCAACAACTGATGCTAATGATGGAACATCGTATTCAAATTCTAAGCATAGCCTTGAGTCACCAGGTCTCTTTAGGTCTGAGACTTACGGCTGTGCGGGTCTCAAAATCGTATGGGGCGCTGCCTCGTAGTAGCCTACTGAGTAAAGTTCTGGGCTCCGTGATTGGCGTGAGACCCTTGGATGAGTAGATGTAAATTCGAATGCTCGCCGTGGTAAGAAGATTCGGCGCAGGTAGTGCTATAACTTGTCGATCATATTATTGCTCTGATTTTATTACTATGACTCGTTATTAGATATCTTGGCTACGAGTGGTCATCACGGCATTTCCTCAAAATCAATAATTGTGCGATCAGATATTTGCATGTTGTACACGCTTGACCTCGCTTTGTAGGACAGTTTAAGAAAGAAACAAGAAACATCGAACATACAAGGGAGGGGTAGGCCAAGAGCTGGTAAAGGTAGGCAGGAGACAGTTCCATGCATTCTTTGCGCATGGTTCAAGAGTCCCGATTTGGACATTAGCTTCTCCCCGCAAATGTTGCACTCACAGTGCATGTCATTTGGGAACGGCTTGATATGTTTGTTGACGAAGTGTCGGCTGAGGGACCCCGGGTTCTTGTACATTTTCAGGCGTTCGCGTTCTGGCAGTCTAGTATTACCAAGACAAATAAAGCAGATCGTTGGTCTCTCTCCTGGACATTTGACGCAAACAGAAGCGATCGCTTGAGAGAAAGTATCGCCATTCTCATCTGAGGGGATAGACTTCTGTTTCTTAGGCAGGGGGTAAAAGGTGGCATATCGGCAGCATCGGCGGTGCGTTTTTGCGGGGCACAAGGCCGCGAGGGAGCACCCTCTTCCGCATCACAGACCGCAATCACTGCATTGATTGCAGCAATTCGACGCTCATATTCTTTCTCGACTGTTGTACCGGGCATAGTCAGAACACTGTCGATAAGCGTCATATGCTGCGGTGTCATATAGCCGGTACGCTGCAACGCCCCCATAACTTCTTCGTCAACAACTTTTCCGGAAAGTTGCCGCTCACTGTCGATCACCGGCTGCTCATTTTTGTACCGCTCCAGATTTTCACGAATCAATCGGTGCTTTTGCCATCTCTTCTCGTTTCGTACTTGCTTCACTGCGTGATCATACTGCTCGTCTGCATGATCAAATTTCTGGCGTAACTTTTTGACACCTTTCTCTTGAGCCTTCCACCGCTTGCGGATGATTCGGGAACGAGTGCCACTCTGCGGTGGGTTATCGCCGAACTCCTGCTGTAATGCAGCCTGGGCATCTTCATAGGTGCGCTTCTTAGCGTCTCGGATCCGCTTTCTTGCCTGCCTCCTATCTTCCAGGGTACGCACGCGGGGAATTTCATTGATACAGCTCGAATCCTCAAGCCGATACGGTCTGCGAGGATCAATCGACCGACTCATCGAGCAGGCAAATCGCATGAGCTGTTTCTGAGCGGGCATGCCCCGTACAATTGCTTGGGCATCTACGTGGATACCCACACTGTAGTGCCGGACAAAAGTATCAATGCTGGCGTGCTGCAGCATCACGTTCTGCAATTCATTCGATACGTCCGCTGGTTGAGAGGAACGCATTAGCCAAAAAGTTCTATATGCAAGATGTGTCACTCACGACTATCGTTGAACGCTTTTGCTGCGCCGTATCGGAGACAATATGGCTTCGCGACTTCCGCGAAGCCAGTAATCTCACCACCTCGTTTCATTCTATAACGCAGCCATCCCCCGGTAAGTTCCTTTTCTAGTGCGATTCGAATGCCATCAGCCTCTCGTAATGCATGGCAAAACACATGCTGATCGAGAATTTCGTCTTTCAGCTTTAATTCCTGCTCACCAAGTCCATCTAGGATCTGAAGACGGTACAATTTCTCGGGACAGTCCATCACAGGGCCGTCTTTGGACAGACTTTTAAATGCGCCAATTCTGAACAGCATGCCTAGCAGGAAGACATGAGGACTGAGGACCAACGTGGGATCAAAGATGATTTCTGGAATCGGGAACGTGTTTCTGATTGAAAATGATAAGCAGAAGCATGTGACTAAAGGAGGAAAGGCAAGCATAAGGAATGGCTTAGTGAGGGGATATTCTTACGACTCTTTTTCGCCAAGAAATGATTTTGTGAATTCCGGTCTCAAGTAGATGAAAATTCGAGGATGTCCTCCATTCGGATCCCGAATTAATGTCAACTTGAGGTCCTGGAAGCGAAGTTTCAGTAGCGCCCCGGGACGGCTACCGGTGATACTGGCCAGCTGGCAGAAAAGGAGGAGTTGTATCCGGTACCAGCCACAAGGAAAAGTCATCTCTGTCGTGGACAGGATCACTCGGGCAAACTCGGCTACATCCTCGACATACATGGTCGCTTTCGGTCGACCTTTGAGGGAAAGTTTCTTGTCTGTGGCAACTATGGCGAGCACCTATGGAACGTCAGTCGCGTACAATCCATGCCGATATCGATACTCAATCGGGATCTCACATCGCGGATCTTAACTTGGATATCTTTGTTGAGCTCATGTCCAACCTCGGCCTTGTAGACCAGATGCCACCACTTCCAGAACAAGTCGAGCGAGCTTTTAGTTTTCACTCCCGGGGTGCGACGTTCATCCTTTCCCCGTCGCTGGTCACACCGCCAGGAGAAGAGAGCCTTGAGGAAGCGAACCGTCTCCTCTGTATCAGAGAGCCAGGACAAACATCCCACCGGATCGCGCTTTGTGCCTTTACAGAACCTAGAACAATCAGCGAACCAAGTAATGGAAGCGGGATGTTGCAATGATGTCTCACCTATCCCAGAAATCTTGGGTCTCATCCAATCTCTCTTGAGTTTTCGGGCTGTAGCGTTTCTGTCGGAGCTGGGAGACATCAAGAGACTCGGCCTCCTGGAGGTAGTATTCTGGTGGAAGTTGCTCGTCTTCATCTTCCGAAGCCAGCTCATCTTCGGACTCATCTTCAGACTCGGATTCGGATTCGCTGCTTGAGTCGAAGACGCTAGGTGCGGTGGAGGAATCAGAGTCGGAAGCGTTGTTCGAGAAGATCTCGGGCAGGCGTGAGCTAGTGTCGCTCTCATCGTCAGACAGAGCAGGCCACGGAGAAGGCATGGCAGCGGAAAGCAGTGTAGGATTGAAGAGGGGGCAAGAGCAGCGAAGACGAGTAGAAGCACGAGAGAATGGTCGAGAGTGATATTATTTCACTTTGAGCAAGTCACCCGTTGAAAACCCAGGCCTGGGGCTGGAGGAGTTGTTGGAGAGCGAGGGAGGACTGTCGGTCGGGGGCCATGGTGGTCGATATTTATGGAAACTCAGGGAAGCAGAATGGTCAACAGAGGAGCCGAAAATGGCTCCCCTCCGCCAGGAGACTGACTGAGAGTGAACGAGCATGGGGCCCCGAGGCGGCTGCGGCACGAATGGACATCGGTCGATCAATGGGCCCAGGCACCAGGCACGGCCAACCCGAAGCACAGGTGGCAGTAAACGGGGTTGGCCGTGGGCTTTGGTGTACGTGACGCCAAGACCGACCACGGTGAGCGAGCGGCTTAAAACGGCGTCAAAAGCGGCCGTTTCTGGCCTCCCATTCACCGTGTCATCCTTAATTGGAGTATCATTCGAGCCACTGCGCCGGGTGACAGAACAGTCTGGTAAGTCTATATACCTTATGCTAATAATCCTATACTCAAGATTCCAAGATACCACAGAAAGCATAAGTTCACAAATAGCGACTTCTGTGAAAGACTTCTGTGAAGTAGTAGAATTGATCGTTAATTGAAGCTATCAAATGAAAATGTGACTATACAGTCGTAGTGTCAGCGCCTCATCAACACCCCATCCCGTACTGAAATATGAACATTTTGCTCGTTATTGATCAATTTTGTTTCCCCTGTCATCCAGACGATCGCTGTCATCATTCATTGCGGACCACTTCGGGATTCCATCCGGGATATCCATGACGCGTTGCTCGTAGAAGATATGACATCTGTGACTGTGTTAGCTACTCCGTTTATTTCTGCAGAACCAGAGGAAGAACGTACGTAGGCTTGAATAAATTTCTTTGGTTCTTCTTCTCCTCCGGTGACCCCGCAAATTCAATCAATTGGGGGAAGAGTAAACAAGTGTTACGTCCCTCGTCCATGATAAGAGTGTGACAGAAGGAACAAGACACCTTGGTTGGCGTGTGGTACTTCTGGGTGTTCAGGCTGGAGGAGTAAAAGGAGAGTCCACTCGATCCATTGACAAAGGACACATCCTCCTTATGGAAGATGGCGGCCCACTGGAAGGGCGCGCCGTGCATGACTTGACATCCCCGGCAGTGGCAGAACTTGGCGTTTAATGGCCGGTCTTGTCTGATCACATAAGAGATCTTTCGGCATTGACAGTGAGCCCGCCACTTCACCGGCCCAAACCTCTCGTGGCTGACTTTGTGGTAAGGTGCACGATGTTTCCATGCCTCATCATGAATCGTATTCTCCGGGGGGTTGTTGGTGACGGCCGGCGTCGGCAGCGGCATCTCGGCGCTGTCGGTTCCCATTTCAGCCATAGTGAATAATTTTTTCTTCGGATCGGAATCGAATAAAAGCTGTGAGAAGTGTTCAATTGCGAGGAAGTGGCTGTTCCAAGTTTGTCGTCGTACGTTTTATACCAGCGGGCAGATGATGTCAGTTGCTTTCCACTCGACTTCCTTGGAATTTCCTCTCCCGCTCGCCGTCAGCATCTCCCCTTGCCTCCCTCGCGCTCCCAACTCCTATACCGCGGAGTTGAACCTCCACCTGCCAGTCACATCGGCATTGCCTCGCTCCCAATTGCGGCTCTTCTTCTGGAGTTTTTTAAGATGATGTCATGCTATAGAGATGGCTTTCAGCCGTTTTGCGCCCACCGAATTTGAACCCGTTCTTCACAGAGGTTCCACCAGAAACTGACCCGCCTATCATGTACTCTGCTGGACATGTTCTGGCTGTCCTGACCGGCTGCCCTGTCACAAAGCATCGAGGCTGCCAATGCCCCTGTGAATGCCCCGAAGGAAGGGTCGAGGCCCACCTGGGGTAGCTTCATCGTCAGCTGTCAACAACTGCCATCTACAACCCACCCGCGACAGAACAGCAAGACACGTCGACACCTGCAGGACAAATCCGACTAGGGGTTATTATTAGGGCCACTTCCAGCCCTCTTGCGGCTGCCCTATCATTCTTCGGCTTTGCGCTGGATCGGCGCCAATGAAACATTAGACAGCGACTGACGAACGGGCGGCGGCGCACGAACGAGGCCCGCCGTGGGCGTTTCATCCCTGGGGACGGGCCCTGCGTCAAACTGCATCGCATGGGCGTTCTTTCTTTCTCTCCTCCACCTCCCCGTTCTTCATCTTTACGCTTACTCTGGTCCCTCCGCCTTCCACCTTCAGGATGGGCCTTTTGGACAAGCTCCGGGCCCGTCCCCGGCGCAGTGCGGGGCACGCGACCGAGGCATCGCCCTCCAACTCGCCCCGCCCGCTGAGAAGCACCGGCTGCGACTGGACGCGCAGGCTGCCCCGGCCGGTGCTGGCCTACATCTTTGCCCTGACCTGCCCCCACACCCTCGACGACTCCTATGACACCTCTGAGGAGTCCATGAGCGATGGCTGCATGCTCTGTGACATGCGGGACCTCGCACACTGCGCGCAGGTCTGCCGGCGATGGTTCATCGAGGCCCGCGTTCTGCTGTACGTCTTCGCACCCATTTCCGTACACGGATGCATACTAAGATCTGTCCGTTGAATAGATATACCCATATCCGCATCGACCCGGTCCATTACTGTGAGCTCGAGGTGCAACTGGCCGCCAAACGCAAACGCCGCTCCTTCTTTGATCGCAACGGCGATCCGATCGATGCCCCACAGGTCCGCCTGGAGCTCCTCATGCGGACCGTTCGAGAAGATCAGAAGCTTGCTAACAGGGTCCTCTCGCTTCGCATGCCATACATGACCCGCGAAGCCAACAAAGCAAACATCGCCCGAACCATCTCCGTGCTCCATAACCTCCGCTTTGTTGATCTGCCGTCCGGCCTGTTCAGCGACGAGCCATCATGCACGGCGTTGAAACAGGAACTGATCGTCCAATGCCCCGATCTCCGTCGAATTAGTTACCGGCACGGCGCCGAGGGAAGCTTCGCCCGACTGCCGGGCTCTCAGCTGTGGACAAATCTGGAGAAACTAGAGCTGTCCGGGCTCCAGATTGAGGCCGGGACCCTACGTAATGGATTAGCATCGTTCTCGAAACTGCGGGACCTCACTCTGGAAGATATGCCCTGGCTCGATGACTCGGCTTTCCTGATGAGACCTCCTTTCCCACCCATCCCCGCGCTTTTGAATCTCACCATCCGAGATACCCCCAATGTAACGGCGGCTGGGATTGTCTCGTTTCTCTCCTCCCCCTACACGCAGAATGCGCTACAGTCCTTGACCCTCTCATCAACTGACGTGATCCCGTCGACCTTGCACCAAATACTCGCAGCAGCCCCACGACTCACCAGTCTCTCTATCATTCAGGATGTCCGCCGGTCTTTCCCAGCTGAGCAGGTTCCTCCCTTGACTTCGAATTCTCTGCGTTTGCTGCATTTCGAGATCACCTCTGAGACCGAAACCCACGGATTGCCCCCGGTGGCAGGCTCGTACTACACCTACCTCATTTCCTCCCTAATGTCCCGTTCTCTCCCGGCTCTCCGCGATTTGTACGTGCGGGATGCCAACTTCCCCGATACGCTTTTGTTGGCACCTCCTCCCAGACTCTTCGGTGGAGGCGAGGATGGTCCTCAGTTGAGGAACCGTGGCCTTACGCAGCCCTTGAACGTATATAGCAAGGGTCTTGATGAGCTTGAGTGGAATTTCACCCCTTATGACCCGGGCACTGTCTACGGACGGGGTGGTGCAAAGACCCGACCAGTCAGTTTCCATGAAGCGCAGTTGAATCGGTCATGGGGCGGGGATTCCCGCAAGAGCGTGCTGGTGGGCAACGGCTTTGGCGGGTTCCTGGCCGTACCGGCAGACGAGAACGAGCGCCCCAAGAGTAGCGGGGGATACAAGCGATCCAGCCGACAGGACCTCTGGCGATGAGCGACACTCGTGGATGATGAAAGAGGTCCAGGATGGGTTGCAAATAGGTGGGATTCATACTGCATTGAACGTGATCTACGACGGCAAAAAGACAACCGGCCGTATCTATGGACGAGAGATGTGCATAATGATATTAACGAACCCTTAAGCCCATGCAATATATTACTCCAAGTCATTCGTAAAGACTTCGCAGGCCCGATCCAGCGGGACCTAGTCTAAACTCCCTTGTAGATTGTCATGGCTGCACAGAGCGTCTGTGTAAGGCCCTGCGTGAAGCATCACTAACATCCGGCATTCCTTTCATCGGGGCCAGACTGCGTTTCTGCGACGACTCGTTCGATTCCTCCGTCACATTGGGCCAGCCTTCTGGCAGAACTAAGCCGCGCCATTTCCACTGGGCTTCCAAATCCTCGTCGGTCATATTGCAGTAACCATAGGTATTGCAGAAGCACTCGTGTGGATCGAGACAGAATTGCGACGGTTTCCCAAACATGACTGCTCTAGTCAGCAAAGAATTAAACAAAGAAAAGGGGGAACCCCACAAAACGTGGCTACGCAAGGGGGGCGGAAGTAAGCTTACTGTGCCAAGAATACTCAAAAACGCGCCCGGTGATCGACGCATCCAGTGGCGAGTCCAATAACCACTGACGGACGCCAATGTAGTCCTCCACTGGTCGCTCGTGGATCTTCTCCCGCGAGAGTGCAAATTGACTGCAGCAGGGGACTCCGACAACTTCCGGCATCTCGATATCCGGGAACAGCGTCGCGAAACTATCCGGGAACATGACGGCCGAAATGTGATCGGGATCATCAGGGCGCTCGCGCATGTATCGTGCGGGCTCGAGCTCAGCGGGACAGCCAATGGTCCAGGTACAGCGCAGGTTGACATAGCCTGCCTCGCGAACGAAGGCGGGTTGAAGGTCGCGAATCGAGATGACGGAGTCGTACAGGGGATTGTCGTTGTGCCATTGATAGCGACCGCCGTGAAGGAAGAGGGCAACATCAGGAAGAGAGTCGTAACGGTCGATAATATACCTGGAAAACACGCAACGGGTCATGTTAGCGATCCAGTATACACGAGGAACACTGGGACCTTGAGATCCAAGTATCATAATGTCACACAGCGCATATCACATACGTGAGAAAAACCATCGCTTCGTTTCCTCGATTCGCTGGTACGGTCAACTCTGCCTGTTCGGGTGATGCGTCCGCGCGGTAGATGTTCGTGTACCACTCAGGGATATTCTCATCTACCCAGGACATATCGCTGCTGAGCATTGCCGCGAGCACCAGCTCCTTTTCGCGTGGCGGTAAGGGTGACGCAGACGGGGTTTCTGTTGGCGCGACAGTGATACTGCTGATCGGATTGCCGCTAGACGTAGGAACGGTGATATTGATGCTATCGCTAGCGCCGGCAGCTAATGACGCCGCTTCATCTTCCGTCACATTTCCGGGCGTGTCCAAGCCCACCGTTTGAAATCCCTTCTCGGTAGCCCATTCTGCGACCGAACCAAGCAGTTCACGATTGAGCACGAGCTGGTAGGAGATCAACAAGAACAGCACGGTCAGGCCAAGAATGAGGAAGGAGAGGCGGGAACGACTTGGCGAAGTGTCGGACTGGTGGGGAAATAACCAGGTCATGATGAGCCGGTCATCTTATACTTGCACAATTGATCCAAAGGTTTTGAAGAAGGAAGAGATCGTGGAATTGACGCCTAAATAGAATAGGAGACCAGCTGCGCAAGAGGGGCTCTGATTGACGTAAAGAAGTGGATATCCCCTTGGGTCGAGTGGAGCACCAGTCGATCAAATCAGTCCGATCAAGTATGAGACATGATTCAGCTGGGTATAATTAGGGGGGCCTCTACGTACGATTCGTATGCGCTGGAGGCTTCTGGCAGGCTTGTTGGGATTACCTTGTGGGAGCAATTGGTACTCATGCTGCACTGTCCAGCTCGCACGAGGCGCAAGCCCAGGCGCAGATTGGTGCAGGCAGCAGGCAAATCGGACTGGTCACCGCAGTTAAAGAGCAACCAAAAGTCCAAATTACTAGTAGCTCGTACGCGTAATACCATGGCACACAATCGAAGCGCTCTAAGCCAACACCAATAATATTTACCAATAGCCCTTACCGAGCTCTAGGCGCCCTCGAGTCTTTGCTTTATGTGTCGCAAGATAACTTCTGCAGAGCGAGTCGTTGGACCACCCAAGAACACGTTGCACTGAGAACCGCACGAGGTCAACCGGTCATGATTTGCAACGGAATCCATACCCATGGGACCTTAGGTTGTCTTATGAGGATCCCATAGTAGTAAATTTTAACACCACAACACTAAGTGACGGTAAATCGAGCGCCGAAAATGGCTACATTCGACGCCAGTTTAAGCGTTCATTTTACCAAGATCTTAGTCATCGAAACAGCACGTGTTTGCAATCAAACCAGTCTTATCGCTTGCTCCCTGAAAGCTGCTTGAGCAAATAGCACTGCGGGTCAATTAAATTCCAGTGTCTGCAAAGAGGAACTCACTAAGACGATAAATGTATACATTCTTTAATGATTAGCAATATAAAAATAAATTTGGTACTAATTACATCCGGTCATTAAATTAGAAGGCCAAAGACTTTGACTTCAGATTGGTCCAAATTATGGCGATTAGGGTCTTGACGGCATGTGCCAAGCATTCAAAGTCCCCTTCATTTGTTCAAATTTCAAATGACGTCTGCAGTTATTGTGGAAATTTCAACTATTGTATCGAGTTCGTCGCAAGTGCCATGGTATAGGCGGTGACCGGATAGCTTAGTCGCCGTTTGCGAGTAATAGCCTGGCGTTACCACGTCCTATGATTCAAAAGTACTATTGAATACAGATTCTAGATTTTCTTTTCGGTGTCTGGTGAAAGGCTAATATGGTACTTCAGTGCCTGTATTATGCGCAAAGAGAAAGAATATCTAAAGAAGGGTGATGATCGGGACATGTAAAGCGCTTTTAATCGCCTATCTGATTAATCTTCTGAAAACCTCCTTACCAAAGCCCCATTGAGAAACTCTTATAACACAGTTCCAAAAGAGGCTTTTTCTTTCACGAAACCTGGAACCAGATAAGAAGATAGAAAAATAGAATTGATCGCCCGCATTCATATAAAAAATGGGTTGCTTCTGCAGCTGCCCGCATATTTCTACCACGTGCCGCTCGTTGTCTAGGCTTAAGAGTAAGCGCTGATGAGAAATGTCTGAACTTTACAATTTCAGGGCTTGGAAAGTCAGAGCTAGAATGCACTAATCACGCGCCCACTTCAGTGCATGAGGTGAATGCCCTCAGTCATTCAGGGCTTTTTCAACCTAGGAGAGCCTCAGAAGACGCGCTGCTGACAAGTACAATATTCCAGCGGGCACTTTTCGCTGAAAAGGGCATTCGTGAGACTGTCTCAGGCAGAGGGATTGGTGGTTGATAACATTACTATTATTTACTCCCACCTTGCAGGGTTGCAGCTGAGATTCGGGTTATCAAATAATGCTGTTGAACGAGCTCTACTACAACCTGGCTCTCATCTGAAGTTTGCTGGACGGATCTTGCTCAAAGACCAGTAAATGACCTTCATCGGACAAATTACTCGGAGGATAAATACAATAGATTCCAGGTGACTTCAGTAAGCTTCTAGGTAGCTAGTAGTAAATCAAGGTTCCCAATAAAGATAATAATTTGAAATCTGGCTTAAAAGTTGAAACAAAGAGGTCGCATAATTTTCTGCGCTGAAGAGGCACGGAAGAAAGCCTTCAAGAAGCCAATAAGGTCGGTTAGACTCCTCGCTGTCTCATAACGCGACACCAGGGCCCATGGCTAGTAAGCGCATAAAAGTTTAATTTTCAATGATGGAGCAAGTCCCTTGCACAGGTTTAATAGCAGCTAGATTGGGGATTTTCTGGAGTCTTCCCTTTTTTCCCACTTATGCTGTGCCTTTTTAATTGCTTTCCAATACTCATCAGACTCCGTCGGCGGGCCTTCTGTGTTCAAGTCTGTTTCAGACTCAAGGAGCGAAAGCTCAGCGTAGTTTGCGACATCTCCCGGGCCACGAACGGTGCCATCGGAATATAGTGCCTTGCGACCCAGCTCTACCAACTTTCCGGGCTTAGGTTCACCCTTTTTGAAGTGTAGATACTTCGCATCTAGCAGCTGATATCTTGCGGCCCAGACAAGTGGCTCCTTGATTTGTACGCTTTGGAACTGGGATTTAGCCGTTTCGGCCGCTGCACTGGCACCCGCAGGTGCACCGAGGAGGGAGAGTAACTCGGCGGATATACCACCTCGGGCTCCAAATGTGCTTTTGGTACTGCTAAAGCTCAAGGTATCTTCTAGTTCGTAGAATCCCGTCAAGTACCAAATCTTCGGGCTGGTGAATAATGTCTTGAGGCTGGGGTTGGCTACGACGAGCCACCTCTCGAGGGTCTTTTTGCAGGAGTCCTTTATCAAGACTCTTTCGTCGAGGAATTTTCGTGCAATGCGCTATAGGTCAGCTGCATATCTAAGACGACGCACTGGTCTTCTGGATGGGCACATACTCTTTCAGCTCAATCTTGCGCCCTGTTTTGGCATAGACAAACATCGCGCGGGACTTGGAGAAGGATGATCCCACCGTAATGAGATCGAGCGCGTTGAGGTCAGTCGATATCTTTATAGATGGGTCGGTCCCGAATATCTGGTTGTCGATATTGAAAACATCAGCGCATTTTGCAAGTCCGGCGGCGCTATGATAAATTTTACGAGTAAGCCACATTTCAGACGTAAAAGGAAGTGTCCCATACTCAAGATCTTCTCCAGGAAAATACCACAGGGAATCGTCGGTCGCTTCAGAATAGTGCCCAAAGCACAGGTGGCCAAGACGTAATTGCGCCGGTTTCTTCCCGTAACCGTAGAGAAAATAGCTTTGGCCGTCGTTTCTAGGCATGGTATGTGACTGGTCGTTGAGAGAGGACCTGAGGTGCCTAACGTCGATCATGGGCATTTTTCGACCGAGTTATATGTACCAGTTTCAGGAGGATAGTGACAACCAACAGGAGATGCAGATAGTGTGGGACCTTGATGGTCACAAGGATCGTCGTTGAGGTGGATGCTATTCTAGGCGTCAGTCTGATCAGCTGCTTATCAGAGCGATAGAACCACGGTACTGGAGGCGTGGATCTTAGATGGGCGTGGCTACCGGTCGGTCACCATGGGCTGTCTTGTTGATCCCAAGGACAGCCAGTGGTGTTGCTATCCGTTTTCAGCCCATGCCCACAATCATTCCCGCGTGATCCAACATGGCTATGGGTTTCCTTAAGTGGAGATTCAGTAGACAATTCGATTGGCCGCTCGACAGGCAAAGCGGGTTGAACCGCTCAGTAAGGCGGTAATCGATTTAATCACTGACCTTAAAAGAAGCTTGATCCTGCTCTGTGACGATCCATCCGCCAAGACATTCAGGGTGTGTCTAGGATAGCTAGGAGTGCGTAGAGCTCGTAGACTGCCACAAAAAAAAAGACGATACTGAGCGGATATTATATTTTGACGGTGTGCCTTACAATGATTCGGGATATCGTAAGATCATAGAATTAGGAGTGCGTCAGTCCTAAAGGTTGCACCCCTTTTGTTAACCAGGTACAGGTTCTATGGTTCGACCCCAAATATTTTACAAAGGCGCTGGCGATCTGGAACAGTGGCTGTGTTGTCAGGAGACGCGCTGATCGGTTTATTGAGGATCCGGAAATCTAAATTAGAGTCAAAGGCGTGTGGCCGCGCACATGCCTGGTTTGATCCATGGGGATAGAGTCTTCCATTTCATCAGAGAAATTCTCGATATTAGATTAGTATGCCGCCGACTTAGTGATCGACTTTTGTGGTCGCAGTAGTGTGCATCTTCGTTACCGCCCCTCGATGTACACCTTTAGCGACAATGGACTTCATCGAGATCAGTGAAGTGTTCGGGGGGTCTATACTCCCGGACGAGTGTCGTGGTAGCTATGAGGACGCCGGCCGGCAGATCTCGGCTCTGGAGCAGAAGCTTAGTACAAGACAATTTTCGACAACGGAGAGAGCGAGAACGAACCTTCTCCGAGCCATCTACTATATGCTTGCAGGAGACTTTCCCAAAGCGCGTGAACGTATTCAAAGCCTTACAGCCCTGCAACACGAAGGGCTTGCCCGGATCTGGATACTACGTGGGCAGATGTACGAATTCTACGCTGCCATGCTGCAACATCGCCCTATAGCTATTCGATTTGCGATGATCCCTGGCGATCCATACGAACAGCTGAGGGAGGACACTTCTGCTTTGAAGGCTCTGCACATACAAGCGAAAAAGGCCGGTCGAGCCATATGTGCTGCCCAATCTACATCATTGGTCGAGATGTTAGAGCAGGCACTGATTCTGGACGTATGGTCATACTTGGATACTTTGCACTCTTCCTACCTTGCACACCCTAGTTTCACACCACTTGTTACAACAGAGTCCCTACCACAGGACCAGAGAGGCCACCTGAGTCTGCGGAATATGCAACTTCCATATTTGTCCAATACCCTGGCAGACCGCATGAGTCAGTTCGGGAATCCAACATTTCGGATCATCTTGCAGAGAATGTCCAACGACATTGAATGGGCGAAAGGAGCTACAAATGAGGGCCGAGCTCTTGCCCAGCTTGAAGCCGAATATGAAAATGTCACCGACTACGCGGGCATGGGCATGTGCAAGATAACTGAAGGAGATCGCATATTATCCCGCCCATATACGAGTCCCACAGCGTTCAATTTGATTTGTGAGATCCGGGACAATGGGTGGGCAAATATGGCCTGGGACCCGCTGGAGTCTACCCTGCCGCTGAAGAATGACAACCGAGCCCAGCGATGCTATGCCGAAGCCCTCTTTTATATGGAGGCTGCATGTGCCCCACGGGGCCAAGCTGCCGTCTACCTGCGCAGGGGCTGCGTGAATCACGCAGAAGGGATCCGATCGGAGGCAGGACCTGAGAGTGCACATCTCGTACAGGCGGAGAAAGATTTACTGACAGCGGTGGGTCTCTTTACCAAAGACCGCATGAACCAACAGCTAGTTACCTGCCATCTCATCCTGCTTTGCTGTAGCCGTGGACAGGCTGCAGTCGCAGTTGATACGGCAAGGCGCCTAGGGACAGAGTTGCGCAGAACGCAAAGCCACAAATTGTCCCACTTCCTTGGGGCATTAATGCTTCGATTTGCTCACTTTCAGTTCTCAATGCATAAAAACACTAGTGTGGCTGCTACTTGTTGCCAATGTGCCGCTGTCTACCATGAGGCATTGGACAGTCCTCTAGGTTCGCTTTTTGCAGCAGAGGCATCTATTACACTGTTCAAGCGAACACACAACTGGGCACTCGCGGAGGCAAAGATTAGAGAGACCATGAATGGTGTCGGAGTTCTACAGAGCGCATTTGCATATATTGACCGCAATTTGTCACGCGGAGTCAGCCTTCAACATCTCCATGTACCAAGGGCTTCGCTCCTGCTCGAGTTCGACACTTTGGTCAAATCCGTCTGTTCAATGACTGGAAACGAGAACCTACGTTCGCAGTGGGAATCAGTACGCCAGGGCCTTCTACCGGGAAGCCAACCCAGTCTCATGGGGTTTGCACCTTTCAGTGCTGAGGCAAGACGTCACCTCAATGACCCACTACTTGGCTGCGGTGAAGCTGAGATGGCGTACTTCATGCAAACATATGAGACACGAAATGACTTTTTAGCTGGTTATTACCAAGCTATTGACCGTTGCTTCGAGGCGATCGGCAGAGGAGACATGGCCGCCGCTGACGCCCAACTTGAAATATTTGTCTCCAGTTGCGACTCACAGAACGCCTTGAGGGTAAGGGATGTGCTCGACCACAAAATCCCTACTTTAGCACAGCTTGGCCGGGTAGATGAAATGAGACAGGTTCTCCCACATTTTCTTTCTGATTGGTTCGCCACATATGGGGCAGAGGATATTCGTCTCGTCTGCGATCGCAGAGGAGTACCGAGGGACGTTCGGGAACAGGCCATACAGGTGCGCAGTGATATTGCCCAACAGGACATCTCCATGTGTTTCATGGCCCAGGCCTGGGATAAGGGATCTGCGATACTGCATAATATCGCCACGGTCCTGCCAGACTTTTTCGAAAAACTGAGGTCAGAGCCAAAGCCGGACAGCTGGCAACTGCTCACCTTCATTGGTGCTTTCTACGAACGGGAATGGAAGCTCTACGAAGCACTCGATAATTATTTAGACGGTCTATACCAGGTTGAAAATTTGAGATCTATGATACCAAACCCCGACGACCGACGCAGAGCTTACTCGACGCTGCACACTGCAGAGTTGTTCTGCGGGCTCGCTCGAACGTCATTCGCGCTCTCTCAGCGGGCTCGTGCCAAAAGTCCACAAGAGTGGCGTCTGCCGACCTCTTCTTGGCTAGACCAGACGCTCATCTTCCTCGAGCAAGGCCGGGCAAGAACCTTACTCGATATACTACAGGCACATGACTTTGTAAGCGTGGATGGCCTTCAAGAGTGGATGGAAGAGTCGACTCGAAATCGCTTGCTGTCAACATTGATTCATTCACAGTGCGAGCCTGGGGATGAGCAGGATTTTTTTGAGAGGGCACGCAATGTGGCAAAAGAGCTCGGGATTCCTGAGGATACATTCAATCCAGTTGAAGAAGCTCTCGGGGGCAGGAGCGATACAACAGCACAGATTTTCAAAAACACCATGTTCGTCCCAGATATGCATGCACTTCTTAGCTCAATTCCTCCCAATTCCATCGTCATTGAAGTTGGCATTTGCATGAGTGGAATGATAGCTATGTGCATCTCATCGTCAGGTATTCAATCTGTGCACCAGTCCAGCCTCGGAGTATACGCACTACGCAGACTAGTCGTTGGTTTTCTTGGAAAAATATTAGCCTTTCAGAAGGACCCAACTCCCTCTGAGGCGGCTGAGCTGAAGGCGAGTCTGAATGATATTGCGGCTCAGATATCTATTCACCTGATAGAACCGTTTGCTCCATATATCCGTGCAAGCGACACTGTCATCTTTGTGCCTACCTCATATTTGAACGTCTTTCCTCTTGGCGCATTGATGCTGGACGGCGAACCTCTGGTATTGGCAAAGCCTTTTTACCAGGTACCGAGCTTAGCTGTTCTCCGACAGATTTCCGAAAAGGCAGCCAAATCCAGGCGAGGCACCAGGATCACTGCGGTAGCAGACTGTGGTGAAGAGAACCCGATACTTTATGTTGGCCCTGAAGTGGTCTCAGTCTGCAGTTCCTTTGGCGCAGAACCGATCAAGAGAGACCAGTTCATGCAATCTATTGAAGATGCTGAACTCATACATGTTGCATCTCACGGTACTGAGAACTATTCCTCGCCCTGGGAATCCACAATCCTCGGCAACAAGTTTCGTGTCCTCGACATGGCAAAAATGGACTGTAGTGCGTCCCTTGTGGTCTTCAGCTGCTGCCTCAGTGGTAAAGGCCAAATCAGCTCCGGAGACGACCTCGTCGGGTTCGCACATGCTGTACTTCAATCCGGCGCGCAAGCAGTTCTTGGGGGTTTATGGAAAGTCTGCGACGGCGCAACCATGCTGTTGATGCATTTATTTTATCAGATACTATCGGCACCCAGAAATACTTCCACGGGTATTAAAAGATCTGTGGCGGACGCCTGGCATCAAGCCGTCCGAGGTTTCTACCAGCTAGACAAACGAAGCGCAGGGGTACTAGTTGATGAACTAGAGAACCTGTGGCGAGCCACCAAGAATAAAAGGACTAGGCCGGAAGGTGATTTTACTGATCTCAAGTACCAGCTGGATGAATTAAGGGAGAAAATAACTAATGGACAAGCGGACTTCACCTCCCCATGCAACTGGGCTCCATTTGCTCTGGTTGGATGTGGGAGTGTCCAGATTGTGGGATCAGCTCCAGACAAAAAAAGGGAAGGATTCGTTGATGGTGCCGGGGAAGTATGAAATTATGCTAATTTCTTGATGATTTTGGTTCTGATCAAAAGTTTGATGGAGAGCCCCAGCATCAGCACAGATAAAAAGTCGAATGAGCCTTGGGGTTGTTAGTTGCCAAACTGATTACATGTGTCATGTTGCATTTACTGAGCCGAATATCGAAAATTCCACGCATTTTTTCAGGACTTTAATTGCCTGCTCATACGCATAGAGCTGGTTTACGATCTTATCCCTGTCTCCAGGAATTTATCGTGGCCTCGATTAGGGGGTTCTTATTGTGACTCTCTACGAAACCAGCTTCGTCTTGTATATGAGTATTGTCCCAGACTAAAGTGCATTGGTCTTGATCTTATTGATTCAATACGCGTCAACCCTGCTTCCATCCACCGTGACAATGTAAATTTCAAAACAATGGTGCATCACAGCCATTTCGAGTAAACCAGTAGACACCTACCTATCGCAGATATCCACTCACCCACACCCCAGGCGACATACTAGCCATGGTCACGTCATGCCTCCAGCCTCCCGTTTGATTCAGCTCTTCCAGATATATTCCCAAATCCTCGTTGAACGCTCTAGTCATCTGCACCTCTCGCTCCCAGGTCTCCGAATCCATATCCCTGGGAAACAATTCCCGCGGAATAGGCACTTGCGGAAACCGCTGACCAGTCATCGGATCCACCAAATCACCTCTGTGGGCGGCCAAAAACGCATTGAATCGTCTGTATTGTGTCTCGGGATCTCCCAATGTATCTCTCAGCATAATGAGGTGGAATCCCTCTCTTGTGAGTACTGGAGTGGCGCCATTCATTATGTGTTGGATGTGGTGGGTGCGGTAGAATATGGCCAGAGCCTGATAGGAGAACTGCTCGGGCGCGGGCATATGGTTCTCTGAGGCGAAGATGAAGTACCGGCGACTGAGATTGTTATTGTCGGAGTAGAACAGGGCCGTGAAGACCGCCGCATATTTGACAGGATCAAAGCCCGTGGGGTCGACTGGCGGGGTGTTGGTGAAGTAAGTGAAGATTGCATCAAGTAGCCGGGTGAACAGTGGGGTGGGTTGGTTAGATGTAGTTATTAGAGCATCCCAGGTTTGCTGCGCTGGTGTGTCAAAGGCATGTCTCAAGAAGTGTCTGAACGGCATTGCTATTGCGATGTCTGGGGAGCTGGAAGAAACGAGTTTCTTGGATGAGTTTCGCGCTGAAGCCCATAGAGACATCTGCAGATCATTTATCCGTCGGTTTATCTGGAGACGTGGATCCAGACTGGCCTCGACGGAGTCCAGATGTGTTCCTGTGACTTGCTGTATCCATGGTACAGTTTAGACTTTGCCGTATCCACGCAACAGGCTACTGGGTGGGGCATGTAATCCAAGATTAACTTATGATGACCCGCAGAAAACTGCGGATGAACTTCCAAAAGGATAGGCGAACTTTGTGCGGCCTCATACACATTTAAGCTTGTGCCAGTCCCATTAGGGATCGGGGCAGAAACGCCGGTTCAGTATTGCTGGCCCGTTTTAGAGACTTCAACGAGGCAAACCACACGGGTGTGGCCATCCAGGGAACTAGGCCTAATCACCGCGCCCGGGTGTGGCAAGATATTTATCTTTCTCGTATCTCTACAGACCACAAATGCAAGGGCAAGCTCACCTGCCGCTAAACGTAACAACAAGATTCAGCTTCTTCAAGTATCCACATCGCCGGTTCGTTCTGTCTACCTTAGTCTCGGTATGGCTAATGCTGTGAAACACCCAAGCCTTGCTTGTGCATAATCCGATAGATTGGTTTGTAGGAAGTAGTGTTTTATCTTGGGCGGTTTTTGACTCATGATTTCTCCTAGTAGATCTCGTAAATCCGGCTATCATCCGGGAAACAAGAAAAGGAAACGAGAGGAGGCAGATACGGGGTCATCCATGGTATATTCAGAACAGAGGAGGAAGAAACCATCGACTCTAGCACAGCTAATACGGCTTCGACTGATAACTGCCGGCTATTCTTCTAGCCTTACGGTTTGAAGGAGTGTATTGACCTGCAATCCATTACCCCGATACCCCAGAGACAGATGAATCGCATAAAATTGTACCCAAATGGGCTGTTGTTACAACTAATAATCGCATAATTTAGGAAATATGATAATAGATATAATTAGTACTCAACTAGTGACTTCGGATCTAGAATAATAGATGTCGAGGCTTAAGAGAAAAAAAGGAAAAAAAAAAGAAAAAAGAAATTTGTCCTACAGAGTATGCCGCTGCATTGCCTCGGTGAGGTTGTCCGCGCGGGCGGCGAAGAGCGTCTCTGTAGCTGCGTCACTAAATTTCCATCAGCATATTGCATGGAATTCTGTAACCATTCCAGGGCTCCGGCGGGGTCGGTCCACAGCGAGAAGCCGCGTGTCATTAAATCCAAACGAGGTGATAGTTTGCCTATTGGTTTCCAGGAAATCCTGCAACGTTTTGAATGGAATAGTTACAGGTCCTAGAATCAGCTGCCGAAGCTTTACAATGGTCCGAGGAGTAGCTCTAGGGAAGCGCTCCTCTCAGTGATGCGCAAAGTCGTACACTGCTCGAGCAAGCGTTCTAATGCATCAGATAGAGCGGAAAAATTTGGCAGTTCCCAAGGAGAGTAGTACGGAAGGTGCAGAGAGGACAACTCTATTGTTACTAAGGAAGCCCTCGACTCTGGTCTCCTTTGTAGAGCCTTTGTAATAGCCTGTAGGTGATGTGTATTCGACACTTCTTTCGCGGTCATGTCTAGTGAAAGGTACGAGTCAACCCATTGAGGCTCATCGATCGATTGAGGGAAGTCCAGCTCTATTTCTGTGGTTCGAGGCAAAGCGGCCAGAACGGACAAGACATTTATCTCTTTACGGTTCTCCACAATTTCTTGTTGATTCTCGCAAATGGTTCGTAGTGTTTCATAAATAACCATATATGGAGGGCATTTATCCGCGGGGTAGCCGCAATCATATAGCTCTGTCGCTTCCTCCACGTAGCTTTCTCGAGTAAGCATCTCCGACTTGAAGATTTCAAAGCTCAAAATATCTAGTTGCTACTTAGTTTACCTTATAATAAATATTCTCGACCCACTTACCAGGTTTGATTAACTCTGGAATGGTATAGATCAAGAACCTAACCACAAGCAGCCGGCGCACGATTTCGAGGCTACAGTGTCTCACAGCGTTGTGAAGCACGCTTGATGATTCTCTCGTACGCGGATCATAACCAATCACCTCCATAGCGATATCTCTTTCAGTATTTTCGGCGAGAAGACGCTGTGCGACAGATTCATCGCCATGCTGGGTCGCCCATCAGATTGCAGTGTTTCCGTGCACGTCTTCGCGGCTGATATCCATATAGGACACCAAGAGTAGCCGATTCAGCACGGTAATCACCCCATTCTTCGCGGCGTGATGAATGGCTGTAGCGCCGTGGTGATCCTTTTTCTCTACTTCAATGTCCTTCTGCGCAAGAAGGCGACACGCCTCTTCCCGGTCACATTCCGCTGAACAATGCAGCGGAGTCATACCTAGACAGCTTTGTTGGTTGACGTTCTCTCCGCTATCCAGGAGGTAACGCATGACATCGATGGCGTTGTGGCACGCGGCCCAGCAAAGGGGCGACAGGCCTCGCGTATTCAGCCTCGCAAACCATTTGAGTCCAGCCGGTCTCAACGTTTCGAGAAAGAGCTTTGTGATTTCCTGAAATGCTTCTTTTCTCTCATGGCGACTCGGATCTTCTGCGCAATAGACCGAGAGTTCAAAGGCCGATTCGCCGCTCTGGCCAAGCGCGATGGGGTCAGCTCCGGCTTTAAGCAGTTGGCGTTCGTTCTCAAGGTAGCAAGACATGATGGCTGTCAACAAAGCTGTTTCTTCACTGCTGCAAAACTCATTGGCGTATGAGCACGGCACATTGTCTTGGACAGCAGGTTCGTATATCAGGCATGTCTAGGTCCAAATCAGCATAGCTATTCCAGGGCAATAGAAGAGAAGTAGGGTAACGTACCATTGTGAAAAGGGTGAGAATTCTGATTTCAATGAGAAAGAAAAGGGTTTTTCGGCAATACGAAGGATTGAATGGGCATTTATAGCAACGATATCGGAACAAAAGGCCCAAACCACCCGTAACCCTGCACGTTCCCCTCCAATTTACAAGCTCCTAGGAGCTAATGTTGTGAGACTGGGAACATACATATTCTAGGAGCTTATATCGGCTTTGGGGATCAATGACGCTGAGCATAGGATCAAAATCACTCCTAGCGCGGTTGTTGATGTTGCTCCGCATAGGCCACAGGAGCACAGCCTTGCTAAAAGGCTTTTTTATTCAATGGGTCAGGCGATATTGAATAGTCGCTGATTCAATACTATATAAGTTTGCCTAATTCTTCCTTCCATTGCGTGAGCCCTTGGTCAAGTTTTTCACAGATGCCTCTTCTTAATCTACACCCTGAACTGCTACACTTAATCGCTAGAAACCTTCACACTTCGCAAAAGGTGCTCTCACTTACGCTCACCTGCAAGCGCTCGCATATTATCTTCCAATATTCACTGTATGATTTCGACTTGCGGCACCAAGGCAGTTCAGCCTTGCTGTGGGCCGCAAAGCATGGCCAAAGAAGACTCTTGGAGCACCTTTTACGCCACCCACGGGTCCAAGTCAATCCTACTGATGCGCTTGGACGGACACCACTTTTTCATGCCATCATTGCCAAACACATCAAAATGGTCCGACTGCTGGTTTCTGATGTTCGAGTGGATGCCAATTGGAAGGACTTCCGCCAGATAACCCCACTCAGTGTTGCAGCGGCTTGTGGTATGGAAAGAGCAATACGTAGCTTGGTTGCACATGGTGCGGATATCAATAGTTGGGATGAGAACGGAGACACCCCACTACACTACGCGGCGCGAAAACGTCAGGAGACTTCCCTGCGACAACTTTTCCAGTACCACCATCTGGATGTCACTGCAACCAACAAAAACGGTGCGAGGGGCTATCACATTGCAATTCTTACCCTGGATTATCACACACTGGCGCGGCCTCAGGCGACAATTCCCGGCCGCCACGAAATTCCTCTCTCTATTGCTCGGTCAGCAGCCGGGCCAGGTGCAATAGAAGACATCTTCCTACAAAAAGGTCTGTAAAGGCCGTGGTATCAATAGGAAGAGTACGAGGCAGTTGGTATTGTCAATTCGTTAATGACTCAAACTGTGCTATTGGTCGAAATGGTAAAGCATCAAGTATGATAAAGCCCCTCTCTAACATACATAGAGGAAGACATACAGCAAATTTGACATTGTTATCAATGGGTGGGATGGACTTACCACCCACGAAGTCGGCCTACTACGTCTTTTGTCGATGATAATGATGTTGTCGACCTTTACGTCTTTGCTGACTTCAGAAGTCATCTAGCCGTAAAATGAACCCTTTACCAACAGCATTCGTTCTATTACTTTCTTTGAGAATATCATGGCCTTTCGTGGAATACATACAGAAGATAAACCAGCACCGTCTTCGTGAATGCGATGAAGTATGAAATACACCGTTATTATACACGTTGCCAACTTCCGGGTTGGCTCATTGCAGGGCTTGAAAAGTACACAAGTGTTCTCAGTGTGTTCCACTTCGATATCGATTTTAGGACCAAATCCCAAGCGACAGTAAATGATAATTGCTGTTGGCCCGTCGAACAGTACACAGCCGCTGATGGAGCAAACCCCCTCATTCAAATAGCAAGAAAAAAGCACAGCCTACAAGAGATAAAGATCTACATTTCAAGGTAAACAGCAGAATAGACGGATGAAACTTGAATGATATTTCACGAGTTACGAGAACGAGTCCTACATAATGTACTCCCAATCTTACACAATTCAGGTTAAGTACAAATATTTTAATCAGAGACTGTGATACTCTGGAAATGCTTGACAGAAGTCATCGAAGCACTTGAACAGCTCCGGACCATCAATACTCTCGCTATAAGTCTGCTCCTGCATTGCCAATCGAGGCAATGAAGGGCCAAGTTCACCAAGAGAAATTTGTACCTCTAGATCGGTGGGTCCAGGCTGGTGAAAAGAAGACTTCTCAAAGAAGTCCAGTAAGTCCCCTATCGGCTCGAACCGGTTTTGCTGCGGGGGCTCATCTTGCACCAATTGTTCGGAAAGTACCATTTCCGCCCAGGACATATGCCCATCGAATTCCGGGATCCGGTACCGAATTGACATGAATTGATCGGTCTCCTCATATGCTGCCCTGAACTTCTCAATATGTGGCCAAGGGGCATCATCGTCGACCACCATAATATCATAGTGTAATTCAATTGCCGGCTTATGTCTTCTGATGTAGTTCATGATCGCCGGTAGCACCAGAAGAGGACGATAATCAGGCCATCCAGCCAAGGAATACATACCCGGATATAACGACAGTTGACTGGAAAGCTCGATCGTATACACTTCCTGTGTGATATATCGAAGCACAGTAGATGTCACGTGGTCGGAAATGGCACAAAACTTTTGCATTACCAGTAGCTGAAGTGTATCCATGCCCAGGTATCGCGCGGCATGGAAGATGCTGAGATGGAGGCCAAGCAGGCGAAGGCTACACATACAGTTGTAACAGACGTTAGGGCTTTTCCTCGTGTCAACGGTAAACCCAAGCACATCAGATTCCTTGATGGCATAGTCTCCCGTGGATAGAAATTGGCCAAACATGATCAAGTGTTCCATTAGTACCGGTTTCTGGAGGGTGACAGTGCTCACCGATCGTTCTCCCTTTGCCGCGCATGATTAGAAACACGAATCCCGGCTAGAAGAAAGTAATAGAAAATAAAGCAATGGCTAAGCCACGAAGTTGGATTTTGGGGTTTGGGCACTTACCTGGCGCGGCATGACAAGGGGCGCAAGAAGCTGTGATTCGCGAGCTACATCAGATTTGTGCACCGAGACATAATACGCGCGATTATGTTCGCTTCGAATATGGAAGTCTGCTTTCCGTTCTTGGAATGAACTGATCGAGGAATAAGCACCATCTCACATGGGGCTTGGGAGCCACTTGGGTGATATGGTACTAACCTTTTATATGCAAGCTGAACATCATTCTGATGCTCCGGACCTTCATCTGGTCCAAGATAAACAGATTCCCCGGTGCGGTCCAGGTCACAGCCACATGAATGTTGGGTCATTTCGAATTAATAGAGGCAGAACACTGTGAATAATGCTTCTCAAGTAGCAAGTGGTGCTACACCTGGCCTTGCTTATATATTACCCTTTCGAGTCCTCGCTGGCCTTGAATGCCATGGTGTGATTAAATATAGTACGAAGGTATCACAGGTCAGGATCCCGCGGCCACCATCCACAGTGCTGCACTGACAATGACAAAGGGCGCACCGGATTTGATAATATGGGCTGCAATTTAAAGATGCAAAAATCAACCACCTCGACGTTTCATAACTACAATAGTAACAAAGACTCGAATTACAGAGAACCAGATGAATAGATGATTACATTAGACTAACGTCTTGGCTTCGATCCGAAGTCCCACAAAAGAGTTGGATGAAAACACGGCAAACAAAGAACAGCTTTCCGGAGTCTTGCCACCATTTTACTATTCTTACGATTTGAAGTAAGTCTAGAGTCAAATAGCATTTATGGTTCTACTTTGCAATCCAATCTCTTTGGCGTCGGTAAGGTGACGTCTTTACTATTTTCGGGAAGATCCAAGGATAGCTCCAATAGTGGACTACAAGCAAAACCGGATAGCTCAAAGAAAACAAGCTCAAAGAATCTCAAATGCTATAGGTTCCGGAGGATAGGATCGACCCAACTAGCCTGTTTAGGCCCTGTCGCCAATAAAAGGTTCTCTAGTACTTACCCTTCACCACCAGAAGAGCTACATCATGCCTAGACAAAGACGTGGTGTACTGGTTTTTGACACAGCCGAGGTTCTTTCCAGTCCACCCATCAATGACCTGGTATGAGTCACTATCCAATTCTGGAATTTCATTCCACACCGCTGTGCGCGATGCAGTCTCGTCCTCCGAGTTCAGCATCAGAACCAGCGTGCCCTCTTAAGTCGAGGATGGACCCGACCAGTACTCGGCGGGGTGATCAGGGTCAAAGGTCCAATCGGAGTTGTATCCCCACTTATACGGATTGCAGGGCGCCCGATAACTGGATCCTGTTTACTCTTGAGAATGGCCAGGTTGGAGTCGCTGATGTTATTGAGCTGACCACGTCTTAGCATGCCACGCGGCAGACGGATAAGGTTGAAAAAAAACCAAGCGTACCACGATTTCAATGATCAAAGGTGATCTCATGATCGCCCAGAGAGCAAAGTGAGCCCGATTCTCTGATGCCGTGAGGTTGCCATTGCCAAGTTCAAGCATGTCCGAGTCAGGATGGCCCCAGAATCCGACGCAGTTCATCTTGAAGGTGTTCTCGTTGGCGATCTCAGAAATGCGCGCCCAGTTCGCTATTGTTCAGTGTTAAAAGACAATTTGAAATAAAAATCCTACAAGAGTAGACCTGCCGGAGATGTCTCCACGAATTACCCGTCCCATTAGCCCAGGTATTCACGTCTGCCTGGCCCCAATCACATAGGGAATAGAAGATTGTTCGGTTCACACCAAGAAGGGCATCTCGCATGTTCATATAGCGAGTGTAGGTCTTAGACTTGGTCCAATCGTAGTCCTCCGGCGCGGCATCTTCAGATCAGGACAGGTGCCATTCGGGAAGTTCCCATTTTCGTCAGGGACACAATCGGTATATTGATCCGTCCAGTTGGAAGGAACGCCGCAGTTATCGTATTTGAGGTCTAGCCGGTTAGAATCTTTTTGATGGCAGCACAAAACGAGACAGACCATAGACTTACAGTCGATACCCCATTCTGCGAAGACTTCGGCGTCTACCTTTTCGTATCCCAGACTGGCTGGGTATCCAGCACAAGTGGTTTCGCCGGCACCTGTGCTATTAAGTCTTCTGGTCTATACCATACACTACAAGATACTCACTACTATAGATGCCAATTTTCAGGCCCAGTTCATGCACCTGACTGGCCACTCCAGAATTTCCGTCAGGGAATTTGGAAGGATCCGGGATTATGTGTGTTATGCTTGCATTGCGAGTGTTCTTGATTGACCAACAGTCATCAACTATTTTTCAAGATCAGTAAGAGCCAGAACCCAAAATGTGCTTAAGAGTAAATTGGAACCGCTCACTGCTGACATATTCATATCCCAGGTCCTTTAGTCCCAGACTGACCATCTGGTTGGCAGCGCTCATGATCTTCTGTGAGTCGACATCGCAGCCGAAGGCATTCCAAGCGTTCCAACCGAGAGCAGGCAGCCTTCCCTATTGTAATGGATCAGTATCTTGATTTTGTCAGCCCTGTGAACTAGGCAGCAAGCATACCACACCATCTTCTCTCACAAGCGCGTTTACTGCCGGCAACAGGGCCAGCGTAACTATCAACAATGTGAGCATGGTGAATTGGCCAATCCGACGATGTGTCTGTTGATATGCTTCATGTCGGTGTCACACCCACCGAGTATTTATAGCCCATATTTCGTGCGGGGTGACGGAGGCTGATGTCGACCGGATAATTAAGCACCTTTAGTTCCCCAGCTAGGAGAATAAATGGCAAAGCCGATGCCGATCATTGCAGTGGTGCGCGCAGGGTGGCATCCGCACTGGCCGGCAATAGATTGTCTGCGTGGGATCAGGCGAGTGCTTGCGTTGCCAGCGTTCAATGGAGTCAAGCTGAGTCGACGACCGTCCTTTTCTGCAATCTTTCATGCCTGAACCAACAGCCCGGGTCATGGTGAGTATAGCCCGCAAAAGCTGGGGAATCGGAATCTGCTCCGCCAAAACCCGTAGATCGGCGTGGCTAGCTGGTTCAACTAAACGGTTAATGACGCATGCCATGCAGATCGGCATGGCGCTGCGATACTACAGTAGCAGTCCCTGGAAAGTTTCGCTCATGATACATGTCTATTCGTGAATTCGTTACTCGTACAATATACACCCTGGCCATAAAAGGAAATTGGTTTCCTTATCGCAACCAAACGAGACATCGCAAATGCCAAAAATCCACCTCACTAACCCTTCAAGATGAGCGCACGGGCTTGACGGGGATCGGTACCGAGAACAGTAATGAGATATTCGATGCTAATTGAGGTTGTGAGTCAAGTTTGTCTTCGTGTGTGTACTACTAGGGTAGATTGGCATGGCAACTTCAACGTACCTGGCTTCCGAAGCCAACCGCCGCTTCTCATCCTGGAACTCCTGCTGGCACTTTTCCCAGGCGACCGCGCGTTCCGGCGGCAGGACCGTCTTGACGCGAACCTTGAAGGACGCACTGACAGGTCGATGATCGGAGGCTCGGACCTCATGCCGTCGGTATTCGAGTTGCTTGACGCGGCCGATGCCACGATACAGAACGCGGTCGCACCAGGCGGGGGAGCGCTTCTTTTCACTGGAATCGTACTGGTCGGTGCCCACGTCGTATTTGTATGTCGGGGCGAAGGTGATTGGAGCCTCAATGAAGCTCCGCAGTCGGAATCCGGGGTTCTTTCGTCGAGAAGCCAGGAGCTGGTCACGCTCTAGAAGTTTGGTCAGGTTGTTTTGGCGAACGGCATCAATGATGACATTTCGAGGAATGGAATCAATGCGGTAGTTGAGATCCCCGTTCAAGATGCAAACCTCGTGGTCCATGATCATCGAACCATCACCACCACTGGCGAACTGATCGGTCCGAGTAGTCAGACTACTTTCCGATGGCAAGGTCTCGGCCTCGAGAATTGCCGCAATGTCGTTGTTGCGGTGGGCAGTCTGTGTTTGACCGGCTGCAAGATGGCAGTTGATAAAGCACATCGAGCTATCGTCGAGAACGAAGCGAAAAACGAGCGCACCCTATACAAATGGATTAGTCTTTTATTGCCTCGGGAATTAACAAGCAACCTGCGCCACCAACCTTGTTTCCGTGCAACCCGCCCATGCCCCGTTTGATCTCCGAAGCACTGATGTTCTTGATATTGTGGCGCTCCTTATGCTTGACAAACACGCAAGTAAAGAGTCCGACCATGTTAGAGCTGTGGAGAAGGACGTAGGACTCTTCGAGAGGCATGCACTCGTGGAGAGTCCGGGTGAGATGATCAATCCAGACGCGGTATTGTCGACTCATATGCTCTTTCTCTCCGTTCTCTTTCTTCTTGCTCCCAAGCAGTAAGCTCTCTGTGATGCAGTTAGTCGCTGGTCATCGACCCCAGTCCTTGGGGTACCTACTTGCTGTGATCTTTTTATTCTCAAGATCCACAAGCTCTTGGAATCCAAATACCACAATGTCCGGCGGGTCTTCTGGATTGACGGCATCTCGGATGAAGTCAGACGTGCGCACGCTGCCGGGGGTTGAAGCACCGGCATTCCAGGTTACGATGGCTGCTCGGACCTCGCGGAACGTGCAAAATTCGACATCCTTGCTTTGCATTCGATTATCTGCGAAGGGTTAGATGGGCCAGCATTGAAATTGGCCAGGGGACAACAACTTACCCAGCCAGTCATCTTCCAACATGCCATCCCACAGACGGATACAATTATCCGTGCCGAGCGATGTCACTTGCAGGCGGTTCAGGGTCCACACACTGCTAGTGTCAAGCACAAATGCAGACACAGGACTATCATGCGCCCGCCAGTCTTTCTTGACCGTCCATGGATCGGTCCTGGTGTTGTAGACATAGATCATGCCTGTTTTATAACCTGCCCACAAATAATCACCAACGATGCTCAGGCAATTAATCTTATAGACGCTGACATTGACCACAGCGAGGCACGAGTAGTCCACTGATGAGTAGATGGTTACTTTGCCGTCAGCATGTCCCAGATACACTCGCCCGCCATCCTTAGTGGTATAGGTTCCAGAGGTCACATCGCCCGAGTGTTGAAGACCCAGGGGTCGTTTGAAGACCCTGAAAGAGGCATCGTCGCGCGCATTCGGACGGTAGATGTGGACATCCTTGCCCGTTGCCAGCCAAAGTGTATCGTCCACAACCATAGAAAATGTATGGCCTCGAGCCACTCGCTCATGGGGGCTATGGTAGCTATACTGTAAACTGGGGGTGCCGGTTTCGTCTGGCGGCCACACTAACAGTCGGCCTTCGTCATCGAGAGTCCACATCTCCTTTTTGTGACGCAAGATCTTGATCACCTCTCGACGAGAAGGATATGCACGGGTAGCCACAATAGACTGAGAGGCAATATCAACTTCATGAAGGTCGCCCGCGCTTGTCCCCAGCCAAATGCGTTTGCCTTCTTCCTCGAGTGATGTTCCTGGCTTGAACGCAAGAGACATGCTCTTAACAGTCTCGCCATGTCCAAGACTCATGACTTGCTCACCAGTAGTAAGATCCCATACCCGCGTCAAATACCCAGTGGTACATACGTATTTGCCGCATACGTCCAGAAGACGCGTATCGTACCGTGTGAGAATCTCCTTTGGGCCTGTCTTGAGAATTGGTGGTCTTCGATTCGCCAGTGAAGCATCAGGATAATCTGTCCGCGAAATGGGTGGTTCATCTGCAACCATTTCCTCTTCTTCTGTATCCGTACGCGGTGGACGTCGGTCCTGATACGCTGATGGAAAATGTGATTCGCGAGGCAGCGATTGCTGCCGAAGAAGGGGACGATGTTTCTGAGCCTCGTTCAAATTGGCATGCGATGGCGCTGATCGAGCTATCGGTATGATCGGGTCGGGATGAGGCATTTGTTGAGGGGATTCCCGGGCAGGCGAGAGCCCACCCCGACGAGGAACAGATGCGCTAGGCCGAGGAGGAAGACCCGGCCGGTCATGAGGACTATCGCTTGCTCGAAGCTTTGTCGTGGAGAGGGGTGGCGCGGTAGAAGGTTCGGGGATCGCAGGGGATGGTGGGATTTGTACCATTAGTGGCTTGGTCGCTCGACTAGGCTCAGGGACTGGCCGAGCCCTGGAGAAGCCTAGATCTCGCGCATCATGTCGGACCTGGAAGTTAGGAGCAGGCGGACGTTCATCGAACGAGCGTCGGCTCGGGGGCTCCGTGGTAGGTCGGCCTAGCGGCTTAGGAGGAAGCTTCCCAGTGGATACCGGGTTCGCCGGAGTCTTCTCGGGGCTGCTAGGCGGAGTGTTGAAGGGCGATACATGGTCATCCGAGGAGGCCAGGTCTGATCGTGGGGCGAGAGAATTGGTATCCGGGTGAGACAACAATGCTGGTTTGGCTGGGATCTTAGGCTTCGTTGCGCGGTTCGCCGGCGGAGGCAACGAAGCACTCTTTAGCTTTCGATCAGCTATGCTCC
The DNA here is from genome assembly GCF_028826775.1 of Penicillium argentinense. Taxonomy (NCBI): domain Eukaryota; kingdom Fungi; phylum Ascomycota; class Eurotiomycetes; order Eurotiales; family Aspergillaceae; genus Penicillium; species Penicillium argentinense. The sequence continues at coordinate 264,187 of NW_026622668.1, forward strand.
CATTCCCATTGACCTCTAACCCACCAGGCGATAGCCGCTTAACCGTGTCCCCTACTGTCACAGAAGATGCCGGCTGAGGCGTAGTCGGCCGAGGTACGTGTGCCGGTGATACTCCAGCAGACACGGATGCCCTAGGAAGATGAACAGAGCTCCTAGCCATGCGGTCTTCCTGTCGAGGCAGTGATCGGTCTCGCTGGAGCTCCCGAGGCGGCGATTGGGGTGAATGGACGGTCAAGGTAGGTGGGAGTTGTGGCGACGAGCGGTTTACATTCATGGAGATGGGCCTATCACCATAATGGCCCTGGGGGGATCCGCGAGCCCGGAGCTTGTCATCATTGACCTGATCAGGCTGTCGGCCTTGTCGCTCATCAACCGTCACATTCCATGGAGAGTGTGGCCGGGGCAAGTCTAGGGAGGTGCGGCTGGAGGAGCGCGGCTCGTCACTGGGCTCGGGGGTTCGCAAAAAGCGGTTCGGGGAGTCATGTTGTCTGATTCCAACAGTTGATTGAGTCTTGCGATGCGAAAGATTCTCAAAATGGGAGAGCAGGGAGGACACTGGTCTCTGTTGATGCCAGTCGGGTTAGTGGCTCCGCAAGCCACATCGGGGCAAGCTCACGGGGTATACATACAGTAGGAGCATCGTCAGTGTTCTCCGGTTCTCTGCCGTTTCCCTCCATCGCCATCACCGTTTGTCTGTCGCCGAGGCCAGCTGGGCGAGTCGATCATGGGCCTGGCAGCCGGTGCCTGGGGGAGGGTCTCGTGTACACTTGCTGTAGTGTGGGAATGTTGTAATCAGTTCGGAGCGGGCTGAGAGCTTCACGTAGGGACGAGGAGATTCCGAGGAAAGCCAGAGTGCTGTGAATCGTAGGCGGCACAAAGGCCGAGGAATCGAAGCCGTCGGCAAAAGGGCATGCAAAGGGAAAGAGGTGAAATGGTGTGGCGGGGAGGAAAGTGGAGGACTGACGACGATCACGGGAGCGATTAAATGGTTCCTGCGCGCTTCTTCCGCAACTCCTGGCCACGCCGTACCCTCCCCACGCCGACCCTCCAGCTGCCTCGTGCACCATGTGGTATGTCTTGCTCTCGTGCTTGGTCTGCGCAGATCTACTAGGGGCAGCAGTTTCCCAACTCCCCTCAGTCGGCCTGCAGGTTCTCAACTTGAAGCTAATTCGCCCCGCCATGCAGTAAACACATCCTCAACGCCCAAGTGGCCATTCGGTCTGCTTGCTGTACGCTACTCTCGGCCCGTTTATTTCACGGTTGACGGGTGATTAACAGATTTCTATCAGGCCGCAAATGGTTCGACTGCGCTGAATGCCACCAGGAGCAGGAGTCGCACCAACTCGCCAAGTCCGCTGAGATGGTATGGTTGTCCGAACATCTTTCGAGGAAGAGGGCTATGGGTTATTCTGGTTCTGACGGTCCAAAAATAGATCTTTGCCTGCAAGAAGTGCAAGAAGTGTTTCAGAAAGGACGCCGCCGAATTTGAGGAAAGGTCCGTGTATATCTCCGTCGCTAGCGACTGGCAGCACCGTGAGAAGCTAACATCTCCTTTTCAGCGACGAGTATTGCCCACACTGCGATAATCACTTCGTTCTGGAGGCTGTGACGCCACAGGCATCTCTACAGGTGGAGGGTGACGACGCGCGCATGGATAACCGGTAAATTCCAGGCATCCCGCATTACGAAGCAGAAACGAAGACTAATCAACCCACCATTCAGGATGCTCAAGGATGATCGTGTCCGTGGCGATCATGATAGATCTCTTTTCAAGTTCCGCGATGTGTCTGATCGAATGGGTTAAGGGGATATGCCCTGCACATAATTTATGATGTTGACGATACGATGATTTTTCCTGGTGATAGACCCAGATTCCCATGGCATCAATACCCTGCTATTTTACGTTGTACATTAGGGGAAGTTGCAGAAAGTATTCAAGTGGAGTTGGGAGTGTAAACAAGACTTAAAAAAGACATAAGATACTGTTTCTCAAAGATCTTAAGCCGTAGCAGCTCTTGCACATATTAGGATAGTATTTTTCTCGCCAATGTTTGGGCTCGTGATATTTCAAAGCACTTTAGTGCAGCAAGCGCTAATTTGAGGTCAAATATTTTTGGTCTACTTCTTCCCCCGCCCCCAGGACAATGAGCATATACGCCGTAAGGTCTCCAGTCACTTAAGAATAGTGAGGTGCTACTGCAAATACACAATCGGTGAATACGTAGAGTGTAGAAATTCGTGGTTTTGAGTCTTCATAATAAAAAGAGACCAGCGCTACGGTAAATTGGCACAACATAAAGTCCAGTCGCCTTGGTTACAGACGCCAGACACCCTCCTGCTCCGCTTATTCGGCCGACTCACCGCCAGGTCGGGTCAGGATGGCGGCGGTGGTAGTGCCTGTCCGGCCGGTCTTCTTCTTGGCTGCCTCCTCCTGCTTCTCAGTCTCAATGCTCTTAACGTAAGACTCGATCTGGTCATCGGGCAGCATCTCAACGCGCTTGCCAGGGGCCATGATGGCCACCTCGATGTTCTTAGCGCCGGTTTGCACCACCTCGAGCAATGACTTGATGGTCAGCTGGATTGTCTGCTCGCGGTCCATGCCCTCCTGGTGGTTGCGCTCGAGGAACTCGCGGACGGTCTTGCTGGATCGGCCAATGGCGTTGGCTTTCCTGTTTGGAAGAAGAATCACCGGTTAAAAATCAAAGCCAACAAACAGGTCGGTAGCTTGGACTGAATACGTACCAGGCAGAGTAGATGCCAGAAGGCTCAGTCTGGTAAAGGCGAGGAGTTCCATCGTTCTTGTCGAAGCCAACAACCAACGTACTAATACCGAACGGACGAACACCACCACTCTGGGTATATCTCTGTTGCACACTGGCGATGTATTTGGTAATATATTCGATGGTGACGGGGTCCTCGACCGTCAGACGGTGAGACTGAGCCTCTAACCGGGCCTTGTCGATCAGAATACGGGCATCGGCGTTGAGGCCAGCGAAGGCAAGACAGACGTGGTCATCGACCATAGCAATTTTCGAGGGGGTAATGCGGGTATCTTGGAGTTTGAGGGCGGAGCGCTTCTCGCAGCCGAGGACAACGATGTCATCGCCCTTCACACCGACAGCGCAGGTACCTATCGCACAAACAAACCATCAGCAGGCTGTGGAAGCAGTTGAATGGAGAAACAGTGCCGAGGAAAGGTACTGAAAAGTCCTGGGTCAGGGTAGGTGTGGCCTTACCGCGCTTGACAGCCTCCATGGCATATTCCACCTGGAAAACGTGTCCATCGGGACTGAGTTGCGTTAGTAACTCACGAAGCTGGAGCTTGGCGTAGATACTGCATACCTGAATACTGGGATGAGTTAGCACATTGAGCTGGTTGTCGAGGACGAGAGCAAAGGGAGCTCTCTGGTCGGGGGAGCTAGCTGCTTACCTGAGAGAGCTCGGTCGTAACCGGACATTGTGTCGCGAGGTAATGTAATCGAATTAGATGCAGAGTATCGAGAAACAAAGAGGTCTTTGCAGGATTGATGGGGCAGTGAAGGGTAGAAACGCTGGACCGAGCACGGCGATGGAGTTGCGGCAGCAATGACGGGGTCCCGCGGGCGGTGGACGCGACAGCATCCGGCTGCCTTGGCGCAGCCGTGCGGGCATGAAGTATCAACTTCCCTTCATTGAAGCTCATTAAATCCGATGCCTAAAGTATCTCTCGATGTTTTAAGAGGGCTACAATATTTTACGTATTTCTCTCGTAGTAATGGAGATAAGGATACTCTGTCTAACGACACATTTCGAAATTCGAGTGGCCTACACTTGTTCATCATAATAGCGCATTAAAAAATAAAGTCAAATTTGTTCTACTAGCTACTTAATCACAAACTGCGTGGGAGAGTAGATTGAGAGAAAAAGAAGTCTATTCATGTAGGGATGAATGCATTCGGCACATCCTGAGATGTTGTACAGGTAGGGCTCCTTCCCTGAAGCCGCCCGGGACAAATACAAGGATGAGAAAAGGATACACGAGGCAGGTAGATATAGACAAACAATCTTTTTTGATGAAATTCACAGGTGCCTGGCGGTATCCATTCTCCGGATACAATTTCGATCAATACAAATATCGATCGAATGCCAAAGCAAGCGCAAAAGGAAATCCCCCAACACCCCCACGGAGTCCGAGCCATTGTGTATCCCACCCGTGAGATCAAACCGTGAATTCTCCGACGCTTGACATGGTCCCAACGCAGAAAGGGACGACAAAAGATCTAAAATGCAAAGCAGGTCGAGCGCTCAACCCAAGCTCACTATGCGTTCGCGTCCGAAAAACCCACACAGACAACAGCCGATAGAAAAAAACGAACCCACGCCCCGGGATTCCCGTGGCCGCAATCCCTAAACAATATGAAAAAAAACGACGAGGAAGATAAAAACACAGACCATAAAAAAAGACCATGGCAGAAGATGGAATCAATGATATGAAAATATCCCACAAATCACAGGACCGCGCAGCGAGACAAATGAATCCGGAACCATCATGATCGACGCGCTACCCGCCTGCTCCTTCCAACCCGATGCACCAGAACCGCAGAACCCTTATACAAATGCGTATCAACGAATATCAACCAACGCATATACCTGCCACAGTGCAGGGTTGCAATATGGACAACGTAAGTGTGACCCCTCGGGGTGGGCTAATGTAATTTTTTTCAGATATCGAGGCAAGCCTCTCCCACTTTACGCAGGGGACTTGTTGGCACCAGCACCGTTGCGACGGGAATGAGCATCATCAGCAACGGTTAGGCCACCGAGACCGGTCGACAAGAAAGCAAATGGGTCGCTGGCACCCTCGGAGCCGTAAAAAGCACCGTTAGAGGCGCTGGTTGAGGGCACGCCATGGTCAGCTCCGGTAAAAGCCGCCTGAGTAGCCGGGTTGGCGAAGGAGGCAGCCGAGTGGGAGGTGGACGAAGAACCGTAGCCGGAGTTCACCTGGCCCATGGGCGGGTAGGCGCCGGCAGCATTGCCTAGGCCACCGCTAGGGAGGGCATAGTTGTTGGGCGGGCCACCGAACTGCTGGCTGAATCCGCCGAACCCACCGGCGGTCGAGGCGAAGGGACCCGGGGCGGGCGTGCTCGCCATCGAATTAGGGCCCATACCGAATCCCGAGGGAGGGTCCATGGGGGAGGGGAACGCGGAGTCCGCCACGACGGCAGCACCCGAGCGAGGAGCACCACAGCGGAGACAATTGATATTCTTAGCAAAGTTGTGATAACCGCAGCCTTCAGAGCCACACTTCCAGTCACCGGCCCGGAATGGAACAACACCACCGTTACCGCCCATACCACGAGAGTGACCACCCATTCCGTGGCCATGACCCATGTGAGGAGGTATCATGTTAGGCGGGCCGTAGCCGTAGCCGTAGCCCATTGGGTCCGGAGCAGCAGCCATGGCAGGGAATGAGCAACGGAAGCAAGCGGTACGGCGCTGGAAGTTGGAGAAGCCGCAAGAGGGGCAAGTCCAATCACCAGGACGAGGACGGTTCTTAGAGGGAGGGAAGGGCGTGAGGATCTCAGCAGCACGGTCCAAGACGCGGCTGGAGGAAGGAGAAACTTCGATGGCTTTCTCATTCAGGGCCCGGCCATTCATGCACAGGCTCTCGGCGGCCTCCTCGTGCGACGAGAAGACAGCGAAGCCGGTACCGGTGGGCTTGTGCTGATCGGGGGTTCGGAGGGTCCAGAAGGCAATCGGACGGCCGCCGAACTGGGTGAACCAGCTCTCCAATTCGGACTGGGTCGTGTCGTGGGGCAGGCCACTGAGATGCAGCACCTTGCTCCGCTCTGCCAGGAACGCCCGGACGTCGGCGTGGGCATCCATGGGGCGGGTGAGGATCTCAGGGTGGTCCTGCGGCGGCTGAGACTTGCGGATCAAGCCGCGGAGAACGCGGGCGAGGGTGATGGACTCCTCCATCGCACGGCGCGGCGAGGCGGGGGCCAGTGCTTGCAAGTGGAAGGGCAGATTGTGCTTGATGGGGGCAGAGGACTGGACGGGCTCGACCTCGAGGGCAGCGCAGATGTTGGAGAGAGAGCTAGGACCGAAGGGCAGCGACTCGGGGTGGTGGGTTTGCCAGCGTTGATATTCGGTGCGCAGGTCAAAGGTACGGGAGTGCTGCAAGTATGCGGGCAGCACGACGGCCTTGTCACGGGCCTCGCGGGGCAGCTGCACGCGCAGATCCCACGAATCCAACGTCACAAACGCAAACTCGAGTTGTTTGCTGGTAAGGTGTTCGGTGGCGAAGGTATCGAATCGGGAGATGGCATCACGGAAGGTTCCTGCGGAGCGGACGTGCTCCCATGTGAGGGTGGTCAAGCTTGCTGCGTCGGGTGTTAGTGTCTGTTGCTGTTTTCGCCCCAACCCGGGCGGTTGTGGTCGGGAGAAAAGCGAGAGCTTACTGCAAAGCGGGGTGATGGGCGTGTTCACGGGCTTGACCAGGACGCTTTCGCGGTGCAGCTAGAATTGATGATCGTCAGCCATTGATTGTCATTTCCTTCCGTGCGCCCCCAATGTGCTGTGTTTTTTTGGGCGTGGTTTGATGACGGGAGGGGAACTCCAGCGTGGAACCGTTGGGGCGGGAATTGTGTGTACCTCCTCACAGGTCTTGCTGTCCAGCAAGATCCATCCCAATTCGATCACCTCGGCCGAATCCTTGGTGACATACACGCCATGCTCGTCACAGGTGGTTGCAACGTGGATGACAACGTAGCGATCCAGCTTAGGAGTGGGTGCTGAGACGGCCGCCATCTCTTGACTAGTCGCTGCCAACAGAGCGGCAGGGGGAGAGCCCGGGGGTAAAAGAGGGAGAAGAAAAGGGGTGTTGTCTCTGCAGGTGCAGCAGACAATTCGACACGGACGAAAAAGTGTCGAAAGGACGAAAGAAAAAAGAAGCCCGGGGGAGCGAGAGGGTAAGGGGGGAAAGAGGGAAGAAAAGCGAGGCACGGCGAAAGTCGAAGGTGGAGATGCGAGAAAAGAAAAGTTTCGGGTGACGGAGATTACAACTACAACATCCACCACCGATGAGGACAGCCCGGCTGAAGAGCGCCCACCACGACTCTCGAGGCAACTGGACTCGGCTGGCAGCACAGAAAAAAGAGCCTGTCTGCCCCTTTCGCGACGGCCATGGGCTGTGCTGTTCCCCTGATCGCCTCGTCCCCCGTACAACCCAACCGGTCAACATCCCGGCCCTGGAGGTCTCACTAATGCGCTCGTGTCCAGTTCATTTCTCTCGGACATCTGCTCTGCTCATCCGCTACGTCAAAAGGAGGGGTTTTATTTTCCCGACACCTGGCATGCAAGTGGAGCCTGTCAGAATTCTGGGAATGGGCCCATGCTGCACGAACTGGCGAGGAGGCCATACTAGGAAGAGTATAGTAGATGACTGCAGCTCCTCCTGCTTCTACTGCTGCGGATGAGGAGATTAGTAGAGAGTATATAGTTGTATTAGTATCGGCGATCAGCGGCAAAGAAGAGATAAAGTATTCTTTTCATCCCAGACCAGTTTCGTCCAATCTTCAACTTGCTCTCTTTCGTCCGACCGTCGGACAGCAATTCCCATTGCCCCTGTGATCACGTGTTGGATTCATCCTCCTCATTCGAGACCACCACAAAATACCTCAAAGAGGAGACTTAGCACTGAATACTAAAGGGAGTTCAATCCAGTACTCAATATATCGAGTAGTACTGTGATCGTCTCATATCGAAGACATGGGACCAAAACAATCAGATCAGATGATACAACGTACTGCTAGTACTTGAAAGTTTGAAGCAATGGAATGGTATTCGACCATCTAAATCATGAACAACAGAATAATCGAATCATATACAGCAGGCCAGCCCAACCGCCCCATTCATAATCCGTCAAAAAAGAAAAAATTACAGTCCCTGGGAGCCCGAACCCAACAAACGCCAACCAAATCCAGAGCGAAAATTCAATCATCACTCATCAACAGCTTCCTCCTTGATAACCGTGCCGCGGCTAGTGTCATGGTCGTCTTCATCCTCCTCCATGATGCTCGGTTCAATGGACACCACAGGGCGGTTAGGACCACTGCCTTCGACAGAGGGCCTCACGTTACCAGAACGAATTCGGCTGTTGTCATGGTCGCCTTCGTCCTCTTCCATTATGCTGGGCTCCACGGAGACATGACGGCGACCCGCGGTCGGCTCGACCGAACGACGGACACTGGCGGAACGAACACTTCCAGCATCACTCTCAACATCTTCGGTGCCTGCGCGGGGGCGCGCGCTGGCCGCGCGAGCATCTTGCGCAACAGCGAGGATCTTTAAGACAGAGTTCTTAGTCTTGACCAGGGCATTTCGGCTGGACGCCTCGGCAGCAATGCCCTCCTCAATAGTCTGGTCCAAGAGCTCCTTGACATCTTCAGCCAATTGGGTGTTCTCGGGATCAATCTCGATGCCACCAGCAGTCGCACTACGAATACTGCTTCGGAACTGGTCCTCGGGATTTTCGGGGGCGCGCGAACCGGCACGCGAAGGGAGAGTCGGCGCGGCAAAATAGAGCTTGCTAAGCAGGGTGAAGAGAAGCTTACGCTCTTCCCGAGTGCAGCGGGTCTTGCTTTCTGCCACAACCCCGAGAACACGTTCCAGAATATCCTTGACCAGGGCGAGGTGCACCCAGCCGCAGGCCGTCGAGCTAGCTGCGCCGCCAGCCAGAACTCGCTCACCACCAAGTCCCACGACTCGGCGCTCATCTGTCCATTCGGCGAGCATTCCAATGACACCGGTCATCAGTGCCTTGATTTCACGCTCACCCACACTCTCGTCAATCTCCCCATCACTATCTTCTTCGGCTTCGAGCGAATAATGCTCTTCCGCAGCATTGATGACTGCCCGGACCACCGGTACCGCCACTCGGCGCATGTGTTGGGTGTTGTCAATGCGCGAGTGACAGTAGACAGGGAAGAAGTATGCTAGTGACTGGCGGAGTGCGGGATTCTCGCGGGTACGTGGATGGAAGAAAGCCAACACGAGGGCCTGCAGGAGATTCTCCACGGCATTTCGGTTAAACTCTTGAATGGCGATTGGAATGTTAGCGCCGGAAGGCTCGAAGGTGTTGGTAAGTAGCAGCTTCGACAGCGCTGTGGCCGCGCCGGACTGCACACTGGGTGGGGAGCTGGCTTTCAGGGCCCGTGTAAACACCTTGAACAAGGGCTTTTGCATAGGCGGGGCCACGACTGTCTCACCGTCCGACTGGGTGATAGGGGCCAGCAGTGAAGGGTGGGTTGTAACCATATCACAGATGATTTGGATAGCAGTAACTTGCAGGCCCTCATGACCCTTACTGTAGCAATGGATGAACAGGGACATATTCTCTTCCGCCAGGTTCTTGACCCAATTAGCATCAGACTCCGAAGTCTCTTCTGGGGACTCACTCACCTTGTCGAGCAGACAGCAGAGACCCAAGCAGAGAAGACCACGTTCACGAATTGGTGCCTCGTGGCTTCGTACAGCAGGAACGACCAGATTGTTCAACATGGTCACCAAGTTCATGTTCTGCTGCAAGTGTCCTTCAACATTCTCAAGCATGCATTGGGCGATGTGCAGGCATTTCATGTTCACCACAATCTCCTTGAGAATCTTAGCCTTGGCCTCTTCCTTATTAAAGGGCACATCCTCCTCTTCACCTGGAGTTTCAGACTGATGTCGACTGCTGGTATCATCGCTGATCTCTGACTTGGCAGACACAAAGCTGTCCTCCGTAATGATGGTATCGTGAACCTCAGCAATCGCTTCCAGAACGACGCTGCAGAACTCGCTCTCGCCAGCAAGATCGGCACCGCATGCGCACCGCAATGTCTCTACAACAAGTTTGGTGCACTCCTCGGGAAGCTCTGGCACGGCCAATGACTCTCGCAGGAGGGAAAACATCTTCCGACGACCAACTTCGTCACTGTAATCCAGGGTGCTGGCAATGTGCAAAAGCTGTTCAACGATAAATTCTTGCTCCACCGCATCCTCATCATTTGCTTCTCCGGACTCTTTGGAAGACTTCTTACGTTGTAGAAGCTCCTCGAGATATTTTCCGAGGAAGAAGGCAAGTGCTGTAACCTCAGGCATTTTCTCCTCGACGAGGTCGTCATACTTGCCCTCATTCTGGACCCGACAGAAGTCATTGAAAGATCGGACGAGGAAAGCCGACTCTGCGGTGAGAGATTCCCAAAAGTTCTGATCGAACACGACAGCCTCTCGGTAATCTGCTCGGCCTTCCCAGAAACTGCGCATGGCTTCATGGGCAATTCCGGTCTCAATACCCGAGTTGACCACGTCAATTCGCTCCAGAAGCTCCAGGAGGGCATTGATATCAGGTGGCGAGCGCTGGCCGGTGGGGCCCTCGTTCTGATCGTTGTTTGTGCCGGCGCAATCCTCTACCCATCGGTCAAAGAACAGTTTCCCAGTCGCCTTCCGTACGCTCTCGTCACGGTCTCGAAGACCCCAACGAAGAAGCTTCTCACGCATAGATAGGGACAGGTGGCGGAAGTCGCCGAGGGTAGGGAGTAGGCGTGAGTATAAAGTGCGTCGTGTGGGAGCATCAAGATCACGGGCTCGTTCGAGTAGGTAGGGAAGGGTAACGGGGGCGAGTGGGAGGTTGGCGAGGAGACTCTTGCGAACATCGGCGCTGGTATCATTTTGCATGATTTCGATCAATTTCTCGAGGAGAGCCGTGGAGTTATCGTCGTTGCCGTCGTCTTCCTCGTCGTTGCCAGCGAGGCGTGCTAGACCTATGACAGCCTGCACTCGCACAGAGGACTCCTTGTCACGGATGCGCTTCAATAGGCCACCTCTAATGGTATGATAGAGCTCATCATCGATAGACTCCAACGAGTTAACGATGTGGGCAATAATCTGAGTAGCGCGGAACCGGATCATCTTGTCCTTTGCCGCAAGCATGGGGATCATAAGGGCAACCAGGCTGGAGGTCAGGCGAGACGTGGGAGTCTCCTGGGCACTTTGCATCTCATCTTCATCATCTCCTTTGGAAGCGAACAGCTCATTGTCTTTCTCTGCCGCGTGGGCAAGGAAGGTATCCAGAAACCGCAAGACGCGGTCGCCAACAGGCTCCGACTTCTTGATCGGAAGTATGCGAAGCATACAGCGGCCGACCTCAACATTGAACTCCTTCTCAGCAACGGTCTCCTCCTCGGGAATCACAATCTTTTCTTGCTCCTGGTCCTTCCCTTTTTTGCTCTTTTGCGCAATGCCGGCGCAAATTTCCTGTAGCTTCCGCAGGCGCACCACTAGCTTACGGTGACCGGTTGTCGAGCGCTGAGCATCGGCGAAAATTGTGCATACATCACGACGGAGATTTGGCGAAGATGATGGCAATGCTGGTTCCTCGGGGATTGCGAATGACGGGGTCACGGAGGGGGCACGCCCTGCGGAGGGCTGTGCCGACGACCTGCGCGTGGCCGCAGAAGTCGAACGGGCGGCGACTCGGCCGGGCATTGTGGGTGTGAAATAGTATCAAGGCGCAATTAACGGGGAGCAAAAACCATTGCACGCGCGCCTCCGCAGATGAACGAGATGGAGAGGGGCGGTAAACAAACAGCCCAAACGGGGAAGAAACGATAAGGGTCACATGTTTCTGACTAATCCCGTCATCGGAGCTCCTCGGCCGATCAGCCGACGCCGATGAGGTGATCGCGGCATTTGGTGAGCTTGCTTGGTCGCAATTGCTCCCCTCTCAATTGCACTTGTGCACGATGTTCCGCCAAAGTATTCGGCGTTTTGGCACTACCGCCCTTCGCGCTGCCGAAGGGTCGACTGCCTATGCCACTCGCGTGTCTACTGCCCAAGGCTACGTCAACGGCCTGACCGAAGGTATGTCGAGCACCGACACGGCCTCCGGCATATGAACCATTGAAGCTTACAATTTGTTTGGAATAGCAATTGGCAACACTCCGCTTATTCGGTTGAAGCGCCTTTCTGAAGAGACCGGGTGTAATGTTTTGGGCAAGGCGGAATTCCAGAACCCTGGTGGTAGCGTCAAGGACCGAGCCGCTCTTTTTGTCGTTAAGGATGCCGAGGAGAAAGGCCTGCTGAAGCCTGGCGGCACTGTCGTTGAGGGAACTGCGGGCAACACTGGTATTGGCCTTGCCCATGTTTGCCGGTCAAAAGGCTATAAGCTGGTAATCTACATGCCCAACACTCAGTCTCAGGGCAAGATTGATTTGCTCCGTCTGTTGGGCGCGGAGGTGTACCCGGTCCCTGCTGTCGCATTTGACAACCCTCAAAACTACAACCACCAGGCCAGACGACACGCGGAGTCGCTGGACAATGCTGTTTGGACCAATCAATTCGACAACACTGCCAACCGTCAAGCGCACATTGAGACCACTGGTCCGGAGCTGTGGGCGCAGACCGGTGGCAATATTGATGCCTTCACCTGTGCTACGGGTACTGGTGGTACCCTGGCTGGTATCACCCGCTACCTGAAGACTGCCAGTGATGGCCGCGTTAAGTGCTTCTTGGCCGATCCGCCGGGCAGTGTCCTGCACAGCTACATCCAGAGCGGCGGTAAGCTAAGTGAGCGTTCAGGCGGCAGTATCACCGAAGGTATTGGTCAGGGTCGCGTGACGGACAACCTGAAGCCTGATATTGACCTGATTGATGGCTCCGTCAACATCCCCGACGAGAAGTCTATCGAGATGGTTTACCGCTGCCTCGATGAGGAGGGTCTGTACCTCGGTGCTAGCTCTGCTCTGAACGTCGTGGCAGCCAAGGAGGTCGCGGAGAAGATGGGCAAGGGTAACACTGTTGTGACTGTTCTTTGCGACGGTGCTTACCGCTATGCGGACCGTCTGTTCTCCAACACTTGGCTCAAGAGCAAGGACCTCCGTGGTGCTATTCCCAAGCATCTCGAGAAATACATTGTTCTGCCTTAGATTCAGTCCAATTGGTATATAGTCTGTATCACAAATCAAGTAAAAATATATTTTGGTCTTCTGGAGTATTCTTGTTGACTCAAAGAATGGTAGTGGTATCAAGGTTTGAGTTTTATCGCAAGTAGTACTAGATTACACTATATCTGACGAAACACCATAATAGCATGGTTCACCTTCCATCCCAACTGAGATATATAGATCTGCGAAGTTTCAATACTCCGTCACGTACATTAATGTACACTGTACAACACTTGTGAAGCATTAATTTGAAGACCGTAATTGCGATCCACTTAGTTCATATCAAGTCTATAGAATATTTTAAATTATAATTGCAGTATAACGTTGGGAATACTAGTTCCTCCGCGACACTAGTCTAGCACGCTTCCAGTCAGGCCAAACACAATGTGATGAAATTACATCAAGTCCGAACGAAAAATAATGATTGAGAGTATTCAAGTTGTGATCTAAGTTGGTATCAAAGATGAGAGAGGAATTTCTCGGTGTCAAGGTCCCTGCCGACCTATGTTCACACAGGACATGCAGATATAATACAAATCTCGTAGAGAAAACGAAAACATAAAGCAACCCGAACGCCCGGTATGCTTCCATTCTATCCCAGAATGTCGTCAAACGCCAAAAAATATACAAGCGAGAAAACCGATGGTTCAAAAGGGCGAATAGCCATGGTTCACGGCATATCATCCAATCAGCCATATTGGGCCCAGCAGAGCCCCTGAAGCATAAGAACTTGAAGCTATGCTTATTCCGAATCAGGCATGCGCATATAAGCATCAATGGCAGCACTGAATGCCGCAAAACCGGCGCAACCAAAGGCAGCCGCCTGCGGGCCAGCCTTGGCACCGAGAATACCGCCAGTCACGCAACCGGCCGCGACACTGTTGGTCAAGTCGTTCTTCGCACGCAGTCCCTCGATACAGCACTCGGTTCCGGAGTACAGCGCGCCGACAATACCGAAGTTCTTTGCGGACGACCACGAGCGCGCGCGCATATCCTTAAATCCGCGGCGGACCTGGTCGCGCCACGGGAGGTTGGCGATTTCTTGGCCCTGGGGGGTGAAGGAGGAGTCGTAGGACATCTAATGAGATGTGTTAGTGGGCTGTATTCGCGATAAGACTGGGAGTGTAGCGAGGTCGACTTACACTGGCCATGAAGAGACCAAAGGCACCACCAAGAGCGAAACCCATTGTACCGGAGATGACTGTCTTAACGGGGCACGATTCCATGCCGGATTGCATCTACGACGCGTTTGTTAGGGGACCTTCCGTTGAGTGTCACGAGTGCGACTTACCATCTTCACCATGGCCTGCTCTTGCTCACTCATTCCCTGCATTTGGCCGTTGGCACCCATGGCACCCGCCGACATGCCCGGAAGACTCATAATGAACGGGGTATGCGATTTAAGCCGGAGAAAAGAAGAGTTAAAATGTTGACTATGTACTCGTGGTTCGAATCCGAAAAATGGCTGGGGATAGACGAATGGAAGTGGGTATCGGATCCCCTCGAGGAAATGTAAATGCAAGCAAGCTGGTTCTCCGGGCGCGGAGGATCTTGCGGAGAGGCAAACTCACGCAAATTTATTTTTGCGGTGGCCGGGACAGACCTAAGACGCAATACTCACGTGACCACCCGGAAAATCATCGTTAGGACTGTGAACAATGAGAATGAGGATACTTGCAAGTTATGGGAATTATATGTAACAAAAGACAAAAATGATCTAGTCGTTGATTCTGTTTATTTAATTGAATATCTGTGGGTTTAAATAGTATGCCAAACCGGTATATATGGCCAAGACGAATCGGAAAGTAATCAAAACCAGACGCTCCCAAATGTACGCAGAGGAAAGAAAACAACGCTCTCGTGGGTTGAACAATCGTAGCCTTGCATGAGTCCGTGGTGTGTATTCGTGCCAGTTCGCCCAACGGAGACCCTCGCTGACGGGGCCGAAGAAGGAAATGGGGGAAGTATATACAGAGAAAGAAGCAGAACAAACGAACTAAAGAAATAAGTGCACTCAGTCCTTTTTGCTGCTCTTGGAAGAAGCAACGGAGCTTTGACGCTCCGGGGAAGGCGACAGGCTTCGCTCCCATTCCGCCATGAGATTCGAGGCGGTTCGCTGGAGCTTAGATGGGGCCAGCTTGGTGATGGCAGGCCAGGGAATGCCTTCGGTCACGCCGGGATCAGGCGCGGCGATGCTCGGGTTCCAGTCACCGAAACTGGGTTGGGAATGGCGTCAGCGCATAACGAGGTTGTCATAAATGAAATCAGGAAAAGTTGAGATGTACCTAGCACTCGTACGAGGACTGCTGCCCTGTGTTGTGGGGGATTGATCGTGCTTCGAGGACTCGACCGTCGACCGGCTCGATGAGGGTGTATGCTTCATCTTGGCCGCTGGTAGCGGTGTATCCCACATGTCCCAATTGTCCATCGTATCATCCTCCGTTTCGACTGGACTGCCGGAGCGGTGATCGGGGTGCTCGGGTTCGTTCTCGCCCCGCGGTATCGTGTCGTTGGCGGTGTTGTTGGTGGGGCTGCGACGAGCGCCGGGCGACATCTGCGCTGGTGAATCAACGCCAAATTCGTGCCAGAATGACTTGGAGATGTCTGCCGGCGTGGTGTCTTTACCAGATGTTGTCTCGGCCGCTGGGCCCCTACCCCGCGACGATGACGATGATGATGATCGTGATGACTTATTCCCCACGGCCGATAACCGGTCCCGGCTGCGCGATTTGGCCTGTAGTGAATCTCGTTTGCGGGAGGTTGGCGGAGCTAATGAATTCGGAGACATGGTGCGCGATTCCGTTGCGTTGATGCCTTCTTCGCCCACCGTTGCTTGTCGAATATCCTCGAAGAACGTCCACAGCCCCTCACGAAGATCGGAGGCCATTTGCTTGCCAGTGCGCATGAGAGCCTCGCGTGAGGGCGGCGGCATCGTCTTGCGCCACTGAGCCAGCACATGCTCCGGCACTTGACTCTCATCGGTCGGCATTCCGATACTGGCAACGGAGTTGCGCTCGACTGAGGGGAGGGTTGCTGAGCGTGGGGTGCGTCCCACGCGATCCACTTCGACCGGTCCAGGACCGTCGCTGGAGGGACTGGGAGCTGTGACGGGGGACAAGAGAGAGAGCGTTCGAGCATGAGAGCCCTGGAACACACGGCGACCATTGGCAGAGATCGTGGTGCCCTTGGGAGGATTCGCGGCGGCACGCAAGCTCGTGCGCCGCTCCAGCTCCAGCTCACGGCTGCGTCGCTCCTGTGAAACCGACGAGCTCCCCACCGAGCTCATGCTTTGCTCCCGAAGGTGCAACGAGGCATTTGACGGATCGGATCCGCTAAACTCGGGCGAGCGAAGCGGCAGCAATGGTTCAGCGTGGTGATTGATTTCGGTGCGTTTCTTGGACTTCTCGGACAGCGCCCACTGCTTCTTGAGGGTGGACAGTTCGGTCTCGGCCCTATTCAGCTCTTCCCGCAGCTCCATCACTCTCCGCTCCTGGGAGGCGATGGCTCGGAGGAAGTCGTAGCCATCGTCGTCCGTGTCGAAGGGGAGAGGGGTGCCTACAGGCAGTGCTGGAGAGGGCCGAGTGGACGAGTGAGTGACGGGGGTCATGGACTCAGGTGAGGCAAGGGGGTCGGCAGCTGCAGCCGGCGGCTGGTCTAGCGGGATGTTGATGGGGAAGTTCAGGGTCAGCCGTTTGGCGTGTCGGGCGCCAGAACGGGTTCGCGGCGGCAGCGAGGAGCGTTTCTGTTGTAAAAGCGACGAGGAGCGCGAGAGAGGAAGCGAGTGTTGGTCGCAGACAGGCTCCGGCTGGGGAGACCTCGTGAGGGACGCATCCGGAGCACCGTGGATCGCCTCGCCGGTTCCCGCGGAACTCTCCATGGTGGGCCAGCCAGCAGGGAGAGAATGCAGCAGACTAGAAAAGAATGGCGGGCATTGACCTGCGAGATTCGAGCGATGTGATATGTACAAAGAACAAAGAGAAGAAAAAAAGGCGTCGTTGACTCCTGAGCCCACAGCGGGTCGGGGAGCGCGCATCCTTGCCACGAGTGTTTCAGGGGCTGTGGGGGGCCTGCTGAGGGCTGGAGCTGCCTGTCATTTCCAGGGCTCCATCGGGCCCTCTCATTCGAAGGCCATCGGGACGAGGTATGATTAGTAGGAATGCCTGTATGTATTACGACGTACCCGGTGGATAAGTCTAGACCATCAATGCATAGCGGAAATCGTGGTAATCATCATAATGGCCGAGGGCGTATCTCGATGTGCTTGAGGTGCCCCGGATTGGGCTGATCGGCACGTCTCATCTTACTTGTCATGACTCGATCGATCGTCTGCACATTGCTGCAGCTCTAAGGGGAATCGAGGCTCTTTGCAAACAGAAAGACGTTCCATTCATTCACGCTAACAAGGCCGGGATGCATTTTATCGATCATTGAGTGCCGTTTGTATTTTTATTTTTGCCACGTTCCCCTGCTTATACTTTCCGGGTGTGCCCTATAGATCGGATGCAACCGAGTTCCTGATTTGGGACGGATGATACTCAGACGGCTCGATGCTCGGCACTACACTAATGAGCACCACGAGATATACTTCACAGGTTTGCATAGCGAATATATTTATTGTCAAATAACGACAGGTTTATTTTCATTCATGTCGGGAGACACAGGAACCCCAGGGCACAAACACCACAAAACGCCATGCCCTCGCAAGCCAGACCAATGCCATAAAGCTGAAAGAACAGAACCGTCATCCATAGCACATACACAGGATATCAAAACCAACACATCAGATTCATCGCAAGAGACACTGGATCATGCCTGGTTCCGGAAGATCTGCGATCCGCCAGACCGGATCTGCACCGTCTCCCGTCGCTGTAGCACCACCACGGCCCGGTTGAGGGCTTGCTCGCTGTACCCCTTGCCATCCACGAAATCGCGGCGCAACGTGGCCAGGCTGGTGCTCCATCCGACGGGCAAGCGGCGCTTGAGCTCGTCCTCAATCTTGCTGGCCTCCTCCATGAGTTCCTTGCTGCCTTGCTGGCCTTCACCCTGGGTGATGGCATCCATGGTCGAGGCCAAGAAGAGGCGGATGGCCTCGTCAACGTGAGCCTCGGTGGCAATGGGCGAGAGAGCCAGTTTGGCCAGAGACTCGGTGATACGAACAATGGCCTCCAGTTGACGCACAGTGATCGGAATGGAGGAGCGGCTGTTAGCCTCGACCTCAGCACGCGCCACCTGCTTGCGGATGGACACGAAATGGGAAGACAGCTTCTCCGCGGCCTCTGGGGAGAGACGAGGAGCACAGCGACTGTCATACGATGTTAGTCTCGCACTCAAGCAATGAGGGGTCGAAATGTGGTCAAAAACATACCTGCGGCAGTAGCTGATATACCGCTTCATCTGGTCCACCGGGATTTCTGCCTCAATTTGCTCCTCCACACCACGTCCGCCCATGTGCACACCCATGACGTGACGGGCAATTTTCTCATCACGGCCTCGCTCATGGTCATCACGAACAATGAAGATCATGTCGAAACGGGACAGAATGGTGGTTTGGAAGTCAATGTTCTCGCCGGGTGTCTTCAAGTCATCATAGCGGCCAAAGATCGGGTTGGCGGCGGCCAGGACCGATGTTCGCGAGTTCAGGATGGTCGTGATACCGGCCTTCGCAATGGAGATGGTCTGTTGCTCCATAGCTTCGTGGATGGCAACTCGGTCCTCATCCCGCATCTTGTCAAACTCATCGATACACACAACACCCCCGTCAGCCAAAACCATTGCTCCACCTTCCAGGTAGAATTCACGAGTCGCAGGGTCACGCTGCACCGAGGCGGTCAAACCAGCAGCCGACGAACCCTTACCGGAGGTGTAGATGGCAATGGGAGCGGCCTTCTCGACGAACTTCAACAGCTGAGACTTGGCAGTACCAGGGTCACCCAGCATCAGAACGTTGATATCGCCACGAAGCTTCATGCCGTCAGGCAGAATCTTCTTTGAGCCACCCATCAGGAGACACACAATGGCCTTCTTGATGTCCAAGTTACCATAAATGGACGGAGCAATGCTGCGGGCCAGAGCATCATAAAGATCAGGCCGGCGGCTAATCTCCAAGAATTCCTGCTCTTCTTCCTCCGAGAAGACCGCGTTACCCTTGGCGGTCTGATCCACATCAGTGTTGAGGCCCACAGCACGCAGGTATGGGTTGCGGATGGCCACGGCGGCCTCCTTCTTGCCACCCTTGGCTTGATAGATGGAAAAGATACCCATGACAGTGCAGCGAGAACCAGGAACAACGCGGTTGGCCAGATAGCGGTCGGCGGAGATCAGGACATGGCGGGGCAATTCACCCACTGGGACCTGATCGGGAGCTTCCTGAAGCTTGAGAACCTGTTGGTCCACGAACTGGCACTTCTCATGGTGTACAACATAAGGATCCAAGGGGCACTGCTCGCCGGGCTGGTCACCAGGCTCCTTCTTACGACCGCATCGTCGCGGAAGGGATAGGCCAGAAAAGCCACCGTCAACATGGATATTCTCACTGTGGTCGCAGTTCTTGCAACGGATGTGCACAGTAGTCGCTTTGGAAGATATCGTTGAAGCACCGATCACGATGCCAGGAATGCGGACGAGGTGTGAAATATTGGTGGCATTGAGATCACGAATAGAAATGTGCGATGCCGAAGAGTGGAGAAGGAGTTGGTGGGAGGGGAGGTCGATATCACGCTGACCCGGGAAAACGATTCGGCGAGTACAGTCCTGAAGAGCTAGCTCAAACTATTCGAGGTTAGGATAAGTGCGAGGCCAGATTTCGAACATTGCACCTACCAAAGGAATGATATCGGCAGGCTCTGTAGTGAGTTTATGAGCCAGCTCTTCATTGTAAGAGATCAGGTGTGCGATGTCAATGTCGCAGTAGTATTGCTTCACCAGAACATTTTGGCGTAGTTGATCGCTATTGAATGGGCGAGATTAGTTTGTGTTGACAGCTTTCAAGAAGTATGCGGGTGGGATGCGAACCGATAGACGAAAGAATTGTCCAGCTGAAACTCGAGCACAAAATCCCTCAATCGATTTTGAATTACTGTGCGAGACTCGTCACCGCCACTAGTGCTGGGAGCGAGGACGCTCAGGGTATAGGGAGTGCGTCGATCCATGGTGTGGTGGTTGATGTGGTGGGAGACCGGCAAAGGGAGAACTTTTGGAGTTGGGCGGAAAGCAGCGACGCGTCGCGTCGCGGTTACCCATTTCACGCGTTAAGTGGTTTTCCAAGGGCAGCAAGGCAGCAAGGCAGCAAGGCAGAACGTATGGTCATTATCCCCACGTGACTCTTTCGGCCTAGCGTGTTTCCCGATTGGGCGGAGCTGCGCATAGCGTTGGAAACAAAGCCACCTCGACCTCTACGTCAGCCTTGCTGTGTTCCCGTGGACGCCGTCGCGCAGAAACTGGTGACTTGTCGAATTTGAGTGTTAGGCGCGACCAGCTGTGGCGGGCCTGGAGCTCTTCTGTCAAGGGGCCATCTGTCATGATCAGATAACTCCGAGCTTCCCCAACGATCGACTCCGGGTGGCTGTCGCATCCGCATTGCGGCCATGGACAAGATGACGCCAACCAGTCCGCGCAAATCAATTGACAGTCTGGCGTCAGCCTCATCAACTCCGCCTATTTCCCACTATTCGACCACTCAGCTAGAGTTTCCGCGAGTTCCTCCCCAACGGAACCCCCTGAGGAGGGGATCTACTGCGAGCTCGATTGTGAGCATTGGAGGTATCCTGGATACTTCTCAGCACCATGGCTCGATCGCGGAATCTGGCCAGAATGGTATGTCATGCGCAAAGCGCTTTACATTGACCGAATGCTAATCGAGTCATCTCTGTCAAGCCATTTCGACCCTTCTCCACGCACCGATTGTCCGCACCGGCTTGACCCCTCAATCCGCTGTCTCTTCCACCGGATATAAACCCCCGTCCTCCCGCGACATCCCTCCAGTCACGTTGACGAACATCAATCATGTGGACTCGAAGGCTTTCCAACCCTACTTTTCGCAAGTGGGCACTCTCTACGATGTCTTCCAGCAGTCGAAAGAAGGTTCTGGCGAGGACAACCAGTCTGTGCAAGGGGCCAAATCCCCTAAACCCGAGGATACGGACTCCTTGATGCCATGGAGTCCGGAGCGACGGTCTTCAGTCATGTCTACCAGTTCTCGCCCCACTTCCCCTTACAGCACTCGAGGCCGACGTTCCTCTGGCGGCCGAGGCCGTGGCCCCGCCGTGACACCGCTGTCGACAATTCCGCCAGTTTACTTCGAGGAGGACTTCCATTTAGAAAATCCTCGTACCTTCGACGTGATATCAGAAAAGTCAGAAGTCGTCAGACCTCCACGGCCCCCGGTGAAGGACGATAAACATGCCAATGGTGGCGCGTTGGAGCCTGCCCATACTGGGAGGAAAGCCCTGGCCACCAACGCAATTCTCCAAGAAAAGCTGTCGTGGTACATGGATACAGTGGAAATACATCTCATTTCGTCCATCTCTACAGCGTCGAAATCCTTCTTCACGGCGCTTGGCTCATTGCGCGAACTGCACGCAGAAGCGGCAGACTCGGTGCAACGGATACAAATCCTGCGTCGAGACCTACAGAAAATCGACAAGGAGATGGCTCTTGGTGGTCTCAAGATTGTGAATCTGAGAAGGCGCCGAGAGAACGTGCGGATGCTGGCTGCAGCTGTCGCTCAGCTTGGCGACGTAGTGGGGTCTGTGGCGCGCTGCGAAGACTTGGTCGAGCAGGGAGACATTGAGAATGCCGCTGATGAACTTGAAGAAGTGGAAAAGTTGATGGCAGGCGAAAAGCCTCCCGACCAACCTGTTGAAGGGGATGCGGAGAAGGGCCTTCCGCATCAGGCTATCGACCTTCGAAGACTCAAAGCCCTCGAGGGGGCTTCAGATGACTTGTCCCAGCTGAGACAGCGGATTGGCATGGGCTACGAAACCCGATTTTTGAACGATCTGCTTGAAGACCTGAGACAGCATGTTCAAAATGTGTCCTCAGACGTGACCCTGCAACGCTGGGGAGCTTCTTTCCAACGGCAACGTGGCGGCCAGCGCCCCGTATCAATGGTGTCTCCAGCATACATGAACTTCGATAATGAGATGCGGTCCCAGTTGCATACACAACTCACAGGGCTTGCGCGCGCGCGCTACACGACACCGGCGGCTACCTCCTTCAAAACTGCTGTCTTGCGGGAGATGAAGGGACTCATCCGAAAGCATCTACCAAGCTCCAGCGACGATGACAATGAATCGATGGTTTCTGTGTCCACACATAACGACCGCCAACGAAGCCAGCAGGAAAAGTCCTCTACTCTTGCACGTAACCTCCGTGCTCTAGAGCCAGAAGATGCCTATGCGATGTTGGTCGCAATTTACACAGGAATCAGCGAATCTTTGCGTCGACTGAGCGTTCAGGTAAAGATTCTTTTGGATATTGCCAGTGGTCTCGGAACGTCGCCTTCGGCAGGCGTGAGATCACCTCGGAGCTCCAATTCACATAGCCTTGACCAGGCCGCCAGTGGATCGTCTGTTTCCGCTATGGCTCAGGATGAGATTCTACAGGTCCTAGATATGTCGAGTCTCCTTGGCCAGGCAGTGGACATTGCCCAATCTCAAATCACTAAAGTTCTCAAAGTTCGGTCGGAACAAACTGCGCAGCTTCCTAAGGAAGAATTCCTAAGATACTTCACTCTCAACCGACTTTTCGCAGATGAATGTGAAGCGATCTCTGGTAGAGGCGGGACTGCACTCAAAACAATTGTTGGCAATCAGATCCACGATTTCATCAATCGCTTTGGTGATTCTCAACGCCATCACATAGTCAAGCTCATGGACGCTGATCGATGGGATGCACGAGACTTTGGGGACGCTGAGAACCTTATTCTAAACCGCATTTTGGACGCGAGCACCAAGGACATTGAAGCTTGGGTAGAAGTCTCCAAGATCTGGACCCCTGAAAGCGAAAAGTCGCAAGCCAACACATCGGAAGGAAACCCACCTGCTAATGGGAATGGCAAAGATAAGGTGCGCACTGCGGTCATCGACGAGCAGAAACACATCCTGCCTGAGTCAGCTATGGCCATGATGCGCAGTATGGAAGAGTTCGAATTCCTCATGGCCAACATTCCTAGCATGATCCAAGATATTGCCCCGCAACTCTTGGAGATCTTGAAACAGTTCAATTCGCGATCTGCTCAGCTGATTCTGGGGGCGGGTGCCACACGAAGTGCCGGATTGAAGAACATCACAACCAAACATCTTGCCCTCTCATCGCAAGCGCTAAGTTTCGTCATTGCTCTCATGCCATATGTACGGGAGTTTGTCAGACGGCATGGTCAGTCAAATCAAGTAATGGCAGAGTTTGATAAGGTCAAGCGACTGTGCCAAGAGCATCAGAACCAAATCCACGAAAAACTAGTGGATATCATGACTTCTCGCTCATCGGTTCATGTCAATGCCATGAAGAAGGTTGATTGGGATGGTGAAGGCGACTCAACCGGCGTTCATCCTTTCATGGAGACCCTTGCCAAAGAGACTGGTACTCTTCATCGAGTCTTAAGCAAGCATCTTCCTGAAATAGCTGTCGATATGATCATGGTGCCTGTGTTCAATAGCTACCGAGATCAGTGGGCGAAGGCCTTTGAAGAAGCCGATGTCCACACGGAGGGCGGTAAAAAAAGGTGAGATCTGACTGCAAGAAGAACCATTTCCTGTTCAATCATTAACCATGCACATTCAAATCAGGATGCGAAGCGATATCGAGCACCTGAAGACCAAGTTGAATAAGATCGATGGCTCTGAGGAGCTAGCCAATAAGCTGCTTGAGATCATCGAAGCCAAAACTATCGCTGCGGCCAAGGAAGAGCTAGAAAAGGCTGACCCAGGGAACGACAAGCAAGACCAAGAGAAAGCATCCGACATTTCAAATTCTTGAAATAATAACAGCACACCCTTGCATGCGGAAACACCTCTACTTAACTACACATAATTCTTTTCTTGCTGTACCCTCAAGTCCCTATATCAACCTTTTTAGATGCTGTACAGAAGCGATATCGTTTTCTTGTCATCCATCCAACCACATAACCTGTTCTACGAGATGCATTTATAGAATAGCCTGGCGTTAGCTGTGTGGATATCACGTGAAGAATTTGATTTTACTTCATGTATATTTTGAATCCGAATGGTAATGTTGACTCGAGGTTCGGGACATAGAGCGATTGAGCTTTTGCATCCAGCACCGTTCGCCGATTGAAACGCCGCAAACGAGTACGAAGACCCCATCCTATCGCACTTTGCCATCTGCCGCACAATAGATACCCCTTGTACACCGGAAAGCTGCATACTCCAAACGCCTCGATACAAACACATGCACCGTATGGCGGACGTACTGAACAAATATTTATATTTTGATCCACGTCCCAGGTATGACGATGGGCGACGTAGCTGTCTGGTGAAACGCACAGACTCACAAAGAGCCAGTAATCGGCGAGGCGTACATAAGGTTGAGGTAGATAGCATTACTTAATACGGCGATTATTGCGCTGAATCTTGGTCACCATCGTTGCTCGTCTGTCTGTGAACAAGTGCCAAGTAGCCAGCTTGTTCAGTATGGTACATTCTTTTGTTCCCTGCGTCAAGCGGAGAAACTATTTTAAAGTCCGCTAACCCGACTGACTTCATTGATTCTGGAAGCAGGCCAGTCATTCATGATAGACGTCGCCATCTAAAGACTCCAGAAAGGTGAAAATAGTGCTGATCAAGCAGGAAACCCTCGAACTTCTTTTTTTGCGTCCCACTGCATCTCACAGATTTGATATGTCTGCGAATATTCTGATCATCGGCGCAGCTGGTTACATGTACGAATGACAAAGTCAGATCCCGATGCGAAGTGACCCCCGCATACTAACATTTTTTGCACGTGGTGGCTCTCTAGCTGCAGAATTCTCCAGACGCAAGGAGGGCTTGATCGAAACTGTACAAATCTATACTGCCGTTCGCTCGGAAGAACAGGCCAAAAGCCTATCGAGGCTAAATGTTCAGTAACCAGATTGGACTTAAAGATGAAAAGGCTGTGGCGGATTATTTGAAAGCAAATATGAGTTAGTACCAGTCCTCTTTCAAATCTCTAGTTTGTATTCACTCGAATAAGTGCTGTTCGCTGACCTGAAGACTTCGTAAAGTCGAAATAATTGTCCACACAGCAACGTCGGTTGACAGGGATGTCCTCAAAAACCTCATTGATGTGTTAGGAGTGTGCCAAAAAGCCATCCGGAAAGAATGCTATTTTGTGCATGTAAGGTACAGCCCCTTCAATATGTTTCGCGCTGTCCACGATATTATATACTTCTGGACTACTTGCATTTGATGAGAATACTTGATGGCCTTTTGGCGAGATCAGAGATACTGATCCGGTGTATGACCTGAAGAAGAAGTCTACAGAAACATACATAGTTTGACAGGTAAGATCAAATTTTGTTAAATGTCGAATTTTGAATTTAATGTGGCAATAGATGGATACATTTGTCGTGGAGCAGTTGAAAGCAGCAAACCTAACTGGGTTTATAATCATGCCTCCAACTCTTCGTGCATATTCAAGACGAACGAATACCTCTGCTAATATACATTATCTAACAATTTCAAGATGGAAGAGGCGGTGGGACATGGAATCAGCTCCCACCACAAATACCAGCCCTGGTCAAAGCTAACATCCAATGCAAGCATGTTTATAAGTTTACAGAGAACAGGGTGAGTTTTTGAAATTCATCCAACTCTTCAAAGCTTAATGAGGTATATTTAACTGACCGCAGGATGTCCTTTTGACACAATATCGGACTTGGCAAGGCTCTACACTCAGCTAGTCGAGTCAATTCCCAGGCAAGAGAATTTGCCATCCGGCGAGCAGGGCTACTATTTTCCAGTATCTCATACTATGCCCTGGTGAGAGATCCTGGAACAGCTGGCCGCGAAACTGTACGCCCGAGGCTTTGTACAGCACCCTCCAAGCAAGTTGGACTTCCGATGAGATGGTAGCAGAAGCTGTGGGAGTTCCGGTGAAGTTTGCCGCCAGCATGTGGAACTATGAGTAAGTTAAACAAACCGCCGATTTCATATGAGGATTTCACTAATGAGAATGATTATCAAAGTCCCAAGGTAATGTGCGAGAAGAAAGATATTTTTGGCTGGCGACCTGGTTGGGACGAATCGCAATTTTTGGACAATTTGGATGATGAGATCAATGATTTTCTTGAATCAAGCTCGCTCAAAAGCAGTCTCCTGGACTTCTCAAGCTCAATGCAGCCAAATGATCACATACAACTGGGAAGATATGCACACAAAGTAGCTGCAAACGTGCCTAATCTGCAGCGCTCATTTTGAAATTATAGCCTAAAGTAATCATCCGATCTGTTTTTCGGATGATACACCTCGCAAGTAACAATAGAACGACAAAAAATACATCTACATTTAAATAATTAGTGAGATTCGATGTATGTTTGGGCTAGCGACGAATCTTCAGCATAAGGGCTGAAAAGGAGCCCTCCCAAAAATTCTTACGTATTTCAGAACAGTTGGCTATTGTTACATTCTTCTGATATTCATGAAGCTATGCTAATAACAAGCCCAGAAAAGATCCACAAAACTCCGCAGGTCTCATGATGCGTAGCCCGTGTTGCTTTGCTCTTGCAAAACACACCCTATCTGAAGAGGTGTAGGTAGGTATAGGATAAAGATGTAGGGTAATCGTATGCCAGCACCTTAGTTGCCTTGGGTGCCGAGACCCTTCTGCTCGCCCATAGACTTGGGCTCGTGGCCGCCCTTACCACTACCAGAGTGGGTAGGGCCGGCGCTGCCGAGGCCACTGAAGACGTCGCGCTGAGAGCCGGTCTCAGCGGGCATGGGGGCAACCTTCTGGGTGCGGTTGATGGGGGGCGTCCTGATATCATGTTAGCATGGACTCATGTCTTTGGATTTGTGTTCGAGATTGAACGTACAGTAGCACCAACACCGTGGGCCTTGTTGGGGCCGTTCTCAATAGCGTTGTCGCTCTGAGGGACTCCGTTGTCGTACTCGGCGCCGCGAACCATTGTGATCGTATAGAGTAGGTTTTGGGATATTATTCTGGACCGTAGTGTCAGAATTGGCTGACTGGAAGCAATCGGATCATTCGCAAGACACAAACCTTTACTTCGAATGAATTGGATCGAATCGTGATAACAAGTAAATGACCTCTGCTCGTTGCAACATTTAAATAGTTGATTATCGAGATCGTGAACCGGGGTGACGGCATCATGAAGTCATCTCCCCACAATGACTTCATCGCCGAATGCGCAACAATCGTTGGTCGGTCATCGACAACCACTTGGCACAAGGGTCCAGCTGGGTGACGATGATGGGGGCTTGCGATTCAAGGTATGTTCCAGAAGACAGTTTGGAATTGTGATGAGCGGGTTGCGAAATGGATGGTGTCACAGTCGCTACTGTACTAGTGTAGTGCTGTGGTCGCCTACGCACGAATAGCCAGAGGCCTCCGCTCCGACAATCTTTGAATACTTCTAAGGTAGTACCTACTAGCTTGCAAACTTATACCCATTAATCCATACACGTATTTGAAAATTGATAGTCTATTCGCTATTTTGCCTTTCGAGGATTTCCTAATTTTGGACTCTACGTGGTCTGAATCCTGGGTTTGAGCTCAACAGCGGATCCCAGATAGCATTCGACCATTTACTGTACCAGTAATCACTCAAAATAAGAGAAGTCAATAAGGTCATACTCGGGAATTTCATTCAAAGCGAATCATGTATAAAAACGGCATTTTTCCCTCTTCTTCTTTTCACTCCTGTCGCCCAGCCCACGAGGACTATGGCCTGCAGTAGAAGCATCACGCACACTACGCCGAGCGACAGGGGCCGATAGACAAAAACAAGAGCCCAATCTTCTTTTCACACAATGGCTAAAGCAAATCAGTCCACAGAACCAAGGGCTGCGTTGCCTTAACGTCTCGCAGACCACACACAGCTGCCGACGGGACTTTCCGAAATCCGAATTGTCAGCCTGTTGAGTTGTAAGTGATTGGCTTTGAAAGCGTGAATCTCATTGACTTCAGAAAGCACTGTGTCTAGAAGGATATTCCGAATGACGTGAAATCGCTGGACCCAAGGGAAGAAAGAGCTCATCTGACATGGAAATTTGGGTCAAACCAGAGCTAGGTGGCCGATGAGAAATTGAATAAGGAACCGAAATAGCAAGACTAGAAGGCAGGTTTTCCAAATGAGGTGGTACGAACGGTCGCGTTTCTAAGTTTTCGTTCACTTCCAACGGCAAAACAAGGTCGTTTACCAGAGGCTGCCAAGTCGTGGCATCCAGTGGCATCCTGTCGGCAATCTCGATCAGCAAGCCATGTGCGAAGTCCTCAAATACCAGACTTGGGACAGATGGAGGCTGTGACGCTACGATCTGGCGGGTCTGTAGACTGATCGTTGTAAATACCTCCGAAGAGCTAGTGTGACTGGCATCTCCAAATAAGAAGTCTGGGTTGGTTACCCTCAGAACACCACCCGGATTCCCCGTTGCCCGTCCGTACTGGAGCTGCACATCTGCTAGAGATTCGACCTCCACTGAGTCCACGCTTACGGGAACAACTGAGTCGTTTTCTGACTGGCGACGAGACAAGCCAAAATGGGAGGATACTCGGTATGTCCAGCATTTGGGCACTGTTTCCCAGATACAGCGAAGGAAAGAGAATGCAGTGCCAGATAGTCGTTGCATATGGATGCCAGCACAACCACCTAGGCGCTCGGTGGCATCGAAAGGGGTGTAGTTAGGACGATTGGTGCCCGGCCGGGATTCCCAACCTCTTCGTCTCGACATTTTCCCCCCATAGTGAATATTCGAAGTGGCAAGATGGAAGGTGTATTAGGTAGTATGTCAGGTCTGGACCAGGGGAGGACAAGGACTAATTCTTATAGAACCTCAGTGTGAGACGCGGGACACCCCACGACATCCCCGTGCTGCCATCGGTCTTATCTTGCGACGGTTTGGCATGGCATCTGCCGAGTATAAACCATTGTCTCCGTGTTTGCCTAGCAACAATGGGTTCAATGGTTCATTGAAGTCGACCAGGATCGGGGGTGCCCATTCCCGGTTGATTGCCGCTGATCTTTGTCGCCGCGCGTTTGTTCGCATGTCCACGGCGTTCGGGGGTTGGACGGGGCCTTTTAGCTCCTTTGTGTTCCCGCCGCAGCGAATCCGAGCTGGCCATCGGGAGTACATCCGGGCTACCTGCAGCAGCCGTGGCACTGCCGTCCAGCTGGAGGTACACCGCAAGTTGCGGCGCTTGCAGACGCTCCGACTATCCTCTGGCGCGAGCGATCTGACAGCTTTGACGGATTTGCGCCCGCAGTGGAGAATCCCCGATCGATGATGTCATGGAGTCAGCTTTCCCCAGACGAACATCGAGCCCACCCTCCTTGAGAGCATTCGCACCGTCTGCACGAGGACACGAGGGCAATCCATGCGGTTGAGTCCATGGTGGGAGGCAAATTGATCGACGTTAGAAGCAAGTCGGGCCGAGTTGGGGAGCTAGGATCGCTTTGGGGGCGTGCGGCGCGCAGCACTTCGCACGCAGCAAAGTAAAGCAGGCAGGAAATGCGGGCCAGGGGTAATTTTGGCAATGCTGACCCGAGCTTCACGTCCAGAGCAACCCCACTGAAAAAGCCATTGGGCCTGTCCGAGGGGCCGAAAGAGTGCCTGGTCCCGGGCTGCGATCGGAAGAAGCGTGCAGTCGGCTCGTGTTGTACGGTCGTGCCGTGTTTCCAGTCCGGCTGCTAGGCCCGCCCGGAAGAAAAAGTCGATGCGACGCTAGTAGACACAGTTTGGGAACGAGGAGTGCCCCTTATTCGTGCGCTAGCGTCCGGTTTCCCAGTTTTTGGCGGAGTGGGAAATTTTCATCTGGGCGTTGCAAAGGCCCAACGTTTAGCCCGGTGGAGGCTGGGGAAGACCCCCGCACAGACCGAGACCCCAAGCTCTCCCCTCCTCTCCTCCTCGGGCTTTTGCCTCTGCTTTTGCTTTCCCATCGCATCTTCCAGCTTTCATCTGGACGAGCTGTTTGAGCTGTGCATCTGTTTGAGCTGTTTCAGCTGCTACCCTGCTGCTACTGCTGCTGCTGCCATGGCCGACGAAAGCGGCGCCGAGCCCATCAAGCGCGATGTGCGCAACCACATGCTGTTCGAGGTCGCCACAGAGGTCGCCAACCGAGTCGGGGGCATCTATTCCGTGCTCAAATCGAAGGCACCTGTCACCACGGCCGAGTATGGCGAGCGGTATACCCTAATCGGCCCCTTGAACAAGGCCTCTGCTGCGGTCGAGGTCGAGGAGCTCACGCCGTCCAACCCGGCCATGCGCGAGACGATTCAGTCCATGCAGGAGCGCGGCATTGAGATTGTCTACGGTCGCTGGCTGATCGAGGGGGCCCCGCGGGTCCTGCTCATCAATACCGGCACGGGTTACCGATGGCTGGACGAATGGAAGGGAGATCTGTGGAATACCTCCGGCATCCCGTCCCCCGCTGCCGATCATGAGACCAACGAGGCGATCGTCTTTGGTTACATGGTCGCCTGGTTCTTGGGAGAGGTAAGTGCTCTGTTCCCCTTTCTAATTAGCTGATCATGACACTTAGGGGATGAAACTGACCATGCCCAAAATAGTACATTGCTCACGAGCGTCGCCGGGCCGTTGTGGCCCATTTCCATGAATGGCTCGCCGGTGTGGCCCTACCCTTGACCAAGAAACGCCACATGGATCTGACCACCATTTTCACGACACACGCCACATTGTTGGGTCGTTACCTCTGTGCAGGCTCTGTGGATTTCTACAACAACCTGCAGTACTTCGATGTGGACGCCGAGGCCGGAAAGCGCGGTATTTATCACCGATACTGCGTCGAACGGGCTGCGGCTCACAGCGCCGATGTCTTCACCACCGTTTCGCACATCACGGCCTTTGAGAGCGAGCATCTGCTGAAGCGGAAGCCGGATGGCGTCTTGCCGAACGGTCTCAATGTCAAGAAGTTTTCCGCCATGCACGAGTTCCAGAACCTGCACTCGCAAGCCAAGGAGAAGATCAACGACTTTGTCCGCGGTCACTTCTACGGACACAACAATTTCGATCTGGACAACACCATCTATCTCTTCACCGCCGGTCGGTATGAGTATCGCAACAAGGGTGTGGACATGTTCATTGAGGGCCTGGCTCGCCTGAACCACCGTCTCAAGACTAGTGGATCGAAGACCACCGTCGTTGCTTTTATCATTATGCCCGCTCAAACGTCATCCTTGACCGTCGAGTCCCTCAAGGGCCAGGCTGTGGTGAAATCCCTGCGTGACACCATTGAAAATATCGAGAAAGGCATTGGTAGACGCATGTACGAGCGCTGCCTCGCGTGGAAGGAAGGTGACAACATGCCCGACGAGAAGGACCTGATTACGAGCCAGGACCGTGTGTTGCTGCGTCGTCGACTCTTTGCAATGAAGCGCCATGGCCTGCCCCCGATTGTTACCCATAACATGGTCAATGACCATGAGGACCCGATCTTGAACCAACTCCGCCGCGTGGAGCTGTTCAACAACGAGTATGACCGCGTGAAGATTGTTTTCCACCCTGAATTCCTCAACTCCTCGAACCCTGTTCTTCCATTGGACTACGATGACTTTGTTCGCGGTACCCATCTGGGTGTCTTCCCATCCTACTACGAGCCCTGGGGCTACACCCCCGCGGAATGCACGGTTATGGGCGTGCCCAGCATAACGACCAATTTGTCGGGCTTCGGGTGCTACATGGAGGAGCTGATCGAAAATTCCTCGGACTATGGAATCTACATCGTGGACCGCCGCGCAAAGGGAGTGGACGATTCGGTCAACCAGCTCACCGAATTTATGTACAACTTTACCATGAAGAGTCGCCGACAGCGGATCAACCAACGTAACCGCACTGAGCGACTCAGTGATTTGTTGGACTGGAAACGAATGGGCTTGGAATACGTCAAGGCGCGCCAGCTGGCCCTGCGGAGAGGTATGCATCCTTTCCCCATCCTGTGCCACCCCCCTCGTACGCCTTGCAAGGCTGGTACATATACCCCGCAACAAATAATGGCTAACCTGTGGCCAATAGCTTATCCCTCGTCCTTCGAAGGGCCCGAGGACTACTTTGATATCATCGGAGGCACTGACCAGAAGATCTCCCGCCCGCTGTCGGTCCCTGGTTCCCCGCGGGATCGATCCGGCATGATGACGCCTGGTGACTTTGCCTCGCTCCAGGAAGGCCGGGAGGGACTCAGCACCGAAGACTACGTCGCGTGGAAACTTCCGTAAGTTCTCTCTTTGATAATTGTTCTTTTTCTTTGCCATTTCAGCCAACTAATCCACGCAGTGAGGAGGAAGAACCAGATGATCACTTTTTCCCGCTCACGCTCCGCACACGCAAGGCCGGTAATCGGCCGCAGTCCCCACTCGACAGTATATCGATCAATGGGGACCACCAGGCGGAGGGCAGTACCCCGACCGATGCCTAGTTCGCAACGATGATCGGAAGCTACTCGGCCCTTCGCTGTGATCCCCGTTTTGCTGCATCTGGTGTTTGCTTCTTCCCAATTCCTTTCCTTCCCTACCTTCCCTCCCTTCCCGAGACATTCGGCGTCATTCCGTCCATACTCACTTGTTGTAATTGTCTATGTCAATCCATGCATTTTGGAGCCCAGTTACCCAATTTGAGACTTGCGTATTTCTCCTCTCTGTCGTACTTGTGTTTTTCGTAGTCGTTGCCCGCTTCCTCTCCTTCTCCGAGTCGACGATGAAGTGTGGCTGAGTAATTGAAAGCCGGTTACTTTCGGAGCAGTGGATAAACAGCTCAATAGAGTTGCGCGCGAATCCAATGAGGGCTGCGGATCATTCTCGCCTATTCTCGCTCGGTGAGCCTTTTTCGTGGCCTGCAGTCATGATGATGCACTGCTGGAGCACCCCACTCCGAGCTTCTTGGCTGAGGGTATTTCTACCCCTCCATCCGGTCGGTCCCTTCTCTCTTTCTCTCCTGTAACGCTCTCAGGTCAACAGCTTTCTGTTTTCATTCCAACAACCAAGCACCCACTACCTATCGGTAGGACTCTCCCAAATGGAGTCACGCACGTCCTAGTCGACCGCTCCCGGGGCGGCGGCCTCGGGAGAGTGCGGACAAGGTCCTCGCTACGATGATGATCGTGGATCAAGGTATTTGAACTTGGTATAACAGTCAGCGCACGCATGACAGGTGTTCGATTCATCTGTTCCTTGGCTTGGAAACAAGTCAAGGAATGGGCAGTCGTTCTGAGATTATACTGTCAAAACTTGATCTAGATAATACTAGCGAAAGGACATGCGTGACTTGATTGTTCCCCCTTTGTGTTTTGCATCGATCTGTTTAGCTCAATGCCCTGAGCCATCGTGCTATGGTGTGGAGAGCTGTGCAGAGAGGTGCCTATTCCCAATGATTCTGACTCGTCCCAAGCATTCACAGTTCTTGTTGTGTCAAAATGGCTACCGACAAGATCACCTTCCTGACCAACTGGTATGCTAATCGATTTTAGTCGTTTTTCTTTTCTCTGTTTATTCCCTATTTCAGAGCTCTGGCTAAATTGTTCCAGGCACGCCACCCCGTACCACGCCCCGCTGTACCTCGCTCAGTCCCGCGGCTACTTCAAGGATGAAGGCCTGAAAGTTGCTCTGCTGGAGCCCAATGACCCCTCCGATGTGACCGAAATCATCGGCAGCGGCAAGGTCGATATGGGCTTCAAGGCCATGATCCACACCCTGGCCGTATGTTGTCTCTATTCCTCCTATCAGGACGCACTCTTAACACCATCCAGGCTAAGGCACGCAACTTCCCGGTGACCTCTATCGGCTCTCTCCTCGACGAGCCCTTCACCGGTGTCGTATACCTCAAGTCCAGCGGTATCACCGAGGACTTTCGCTCGCTGAAGGGCAAGCGCATCGGCTACGTCGGCGAGTTCGGCAAGATTCAGATCGACGAGCTCACCAAGTACTACGGCATGAGCACCGATGATTACACCGCCGTCCGCTGCGGTATGAACGTCACCAAGGCCATCATCCGCGGTGACATCGACGCCGGTATCGGTCTTGAGAACGTGCAGATGGTCGAGCTGGCCGAGTGGCTCGCCGAGCAGGGTCGTCCCCGCTCCGACGTCCAGATGCTCCGCATCGACCAGCTGGCCGAGCTGGGCTGCTGCTGCTTCTGCTCCATCCTGTACATTGCCAACGACGCCTTCATTGCCGCCAACCCAGAGAAGGTGTCCGCATTCATGCGCGCCGTGAAGCGCGCCACAGACGATGTCCTCGCCGACCCCAAGGCCACCTATGAGGAATACGTCGACATCAAGCCCATCATGGCTACTCCCGTCAACCGCAAGATCTTCGAGCGCTCATACGCTTACTTCAGCCGTGACCTGAAGAATGTCGCCCGTGACTGGAACAAGGTTACCAACTACGGCAAGCGCCTCGGCATCCTGGACGACAAGTTCGAGTCCAACTACACCAACAGCTTCCTTTCCTGGACTCTGGACGCGGACTCCACCGATCCCACCGGTGACCAGAAGCGCATGGCTGCGCTGCAGGAGGAGGTCGCTTCCAAGGGTGGCTTCAAGCGCCTGGAGGTCTCCGCTTCTGCTTAAGTGATAGCAGGGTAGAGACTTGCTGTACCGAGTTTATTCTCGGGCTACCAGGCACCAAACGCTCTTTAGCCTGGTTCTTGCTATGCAGAATTATGAATGAAGAAATTTTTTTGAATGAAATCCTTCCTGTAGTCTGGTAATTTCAGGATTGTCTAGTCGGTCCTAGCAAATGACAGGTCAAGTTGTACTTGAACTAAAGATGTTCCATCTAAGACCATAGCTCTTCCAAGTCAAATTCCCAGAGATGCCTCGAGCAAGTCTCTAGCCGCTACGTGGACGATGGAAATTTTCAAGCAGTTGGTTTCTCAGCCCACGTTGAAATTCTATTGGTTGAAATGTACAGGGAAGGCAATTGACCAGTAACGATTTGAAGCTGCTGCTTCGGCATGAACAACGAAGCACACTGTGAGAGTCCCAAGCAGGCGATGTTTCCTCATTGTTTATTTTCGATACGATAAATGATGCATACTTATTAATCTTTACAGTTGCACTCAAGAAGACGCCGACAAAACAAACTAAACAAAACCCACAGGAAGCCGTTTGGGAGACCGCTGGTATCACTGATGTTTTTATGGGGCATGCCTTCAGAAATTTAAAATTCTCTGAAACCAGAGGGATAACTATACCTAGTTTAATAGGATTTAAAGGCTCTAGAGCATGGGATATTGTGCTATGTTTCACTCGATCTATTCTCGGTTGTACTGCGACTCTTGCCATACAAGACGAAACTTTCTTCCAAAATAGCAGAGCCCATCAGTTAAAGACCAAGGTTCCGTTGTCATTTCCGATTCTTTCCGCAAGGTTGATGTCCGCTTCTTGCTCCTCGCCCTCTACGGTGCCCAAGGTAGCACGTAGCACAGGGATCTCCTCGTCTCCCTCACGGGTAAGACTAATGTTTGAGGCGCTTTCTTGGAAATTCTTGTCATCCCAAGCAAACGAGCCTAACAAATCATGTCAGAAAAGTATAGTTATTAGGCTTTTGCGAGACTGACCATCATTGTTGCCGATAAATTGGTTCAGGTCCAACTCGGAATCTTGCTCCTCGCCATCTGCATCTCGAAGTACGGTCTTGAGGATATGGTCATCTTCTAGCTCGATGCTAACAGCAGAAAGATGGAAACTCATGGTGTTTGATGGAAGTTGGTTAGATTCTTGAAACTGTAATGATACATCTCACAATCTCGCGACCATCCACCCTTTTATAGCCGCCAATTGACGTGGTAGCCTTGCGCAGATAATTCTACTGCAGCCCAGCTTCTTGTACAACACATGTCGAATAGCCATTTGCTACCTATGTCGATATAGACTGGGCTGTTGCAGCTGGTCTGGGCGGGGCATGAGGAGCCCAGAAGGTATCAGGCTATCCACCATGTACCTAGCACCACGAAAGAGCACATAATGAGGTTTGGCTAGGTCGTACTACTACTAAATCTAGAATTATTCTTTTGAGGATTAGATATAAAAAGCAAATATTCTCACAAGTATACTTCTATAAGCAGCCCTATAGACTTTGAGGAGGAGATCGCCAGGTCAGTTCCCTCTGCTGGACATTATCGTGGCGCATGCCGCAGCCCCCAATTATCAGCCACAAGATCATGCCTGACGTCTTTGAGGTTACACTGTCAATGCAGGCCAAGATCAGATTTCCTGGCAGTTGTGTGGGTATGGATATGTGCGCAAGAAATGTTGGTGCCTAGAAGGATTTCTGGGGTGTTCCAGCTGCACGAGGGATCATCAGCAGCAGCCTTTGATGCAGCCCTGTCTGCTGGCGGCTTGGCAGTCAGAGAAGCGAGTGATGGCCACCGTTGCCAGTAGTAATTACTACGCCCTGGCAATTGTGAAGGGCCTCACGATAGTATTAATAGCCGCATAGCATTTTAAGAATCAGGTGGCTCGGGTTGTTGGAAATTCATGACTACGTATTGACAGAACCTAGAAAGGAAATCCGTACAATTACGAGATCAATCGAACTGGCATTAGGAAATTCGGCGAATCCGTCGAGTGTATTCTTCAGAAAGCAAAGGCGTACTATCATTTCTATAGACACAGTACAAAGTTATTTGCCGCGGACGATCAACAATCGAAGAAAATATTTCCATTTCACTCCACAGAGATTCAGAGACATATTGCACAGCTCCATTCCCTTGCAGCGCAATGCAAGGAAGCACGAGGAATAAAAAAAGTGCAGATAAATGACAATAGCACCAGAAAAGCTATTTATCGAGAAAGTAAAAAAGGGTAGGAACCAGTCTGTCGTCCCAAGACCACATCACACATACACGGTCAGCCCAAGAGGTCCCAAAAACAAACAAGGTAATCAGAGCCATCATTACTCCATACAAACGCCTGGGCCCGTTTCACCAGAGGGAATAGTCGACAGAAAGAAAAGAACGGACACCAAGGATGCAAGGCGAGTTGGGCAAAGAACGCAAGGGGGTGGTATAAACAATCAAAACGCCGAAAGTGGTCTATACAACGAGCGTGAAGATGACAGGGAAAAAATCATTAAAGAGCGCGGCCGGAGATGGTAGTCGGTGGGCAAGTCATTTTAGAATCCCCATCGGTTGCGCAGTCCCTCCGCCCAGCGCTGGTAGAGTACATCGGAAAGTTGTTTCGTATGTTCCATGCCGGAGACTTGTTGGCCGGGCAGGTTGGACAAGGGGGATTGAGGTGGAGGTTCAGTTGTCGATTGTCGGCGACGGTGGCTCTTGAGATGAGGATTGTTTTGCGCCAGGACCAGGCGCGGACGCGAAGGGGAATCCGGTTGCTGAGGGGGTAGACGGAACGAGTGCGGAGAGGCGCGAGTCGGCCTGGAGCCTCTCGTTCATGACTCTGATAATGTGGTAGAGACCCTCGGGGTCAACCATTTCCAGGTCGCTCCAGGCCTCGGCCAATCGAGAAATCGCCTCACGCTTCTCGCCATCTCCAGTAGTCGAGAGAACCTCTTGGCACGACATGCCAATAGCTTTGCTGTATGCACGTCGACCCAGCTGGGCTTCTTTGCTTGTTGAGTCTCCTGTGATCACCTTCGGACTGGTATTCTCATCAAGCCCGTGCGAGCTCCTAGGAGGCACAGCCTCACTAGGGACTCTGTCCGACACGCGGCGGAATTGACGCACGGTGGAAGGACTATTTCCAAAGCTCAGATCCAGTCCAAGCGGCTGTTTTACACCGCTGGAGCGTCGCTTTGTATTAGCACGTCTGATTGACGGAGACCGCTCGAAGCCCGAGGTACGTCGAACTGTAGAGTTGGCCTGGTGTTTTGGCGGCTTGGGTAGTTGAGAGATATGCATATCCTCCATCAGTTGGGAGGGGTCGGGACTCTCGTCGTCTTCGTCCAAAGTAGTCCAATCAGTGCCGTTGGGAACCCACATGCTTGGGTTCTTGCTCGGGGTTCTCATAGTCGGGGCCTTGACCGTGTCAAAGACCCATTCGTCTTCGTCCTCCACGGAGGGCTTGGAGATCGATTTGCTGTTCAGGAGGCGGTCAGTAACTGCTTTGTCAAGAGAATAGCCGTTGTGTCACTCACAGAGTCTCTGCATAGTACTTGACGTCCTTGCTGATCCCACGGCAGCCATCCCATTCTTGCTTGCGTTGTATCAACTCCTGTAGAGCTTCGGTCTTGCCCGCGTTGCGAATGAACTTGTGTTTCAGCAGCTCTTTCGCACTAGGTCGACGTTCCGGGTCCTTTGTCAAGCATTGCGCGATGAAGTCCTTGAATGTGCTGCTGTACTCAGGTCCCTCCAGTCGTGGGGCGGGGTTCTTGGGAATAAGGAAAAGCACTTTCATCGGGTGTGTGCTAGCGTGTGGTGGCTCGCCGTTGATCATCTCGATTGCAGTAATTCCGAGCGACCAGATGTCTGCCTTAAAGTCATATCCAGCCTGCTGGATCACTTCTGGCGCCATCCAGAACGGAGTACCCACAAAGGTGTTGCGCTGCGACTTGATGTTGACTAGCTGCGCGGCAACACCGAAATCCGCCAACTTCACTTTTCCGGTGTTCGACAGGAGAACGTTGGCGGCCTTGACATCACGGTGGATCTTGCCTTCGCTGTGAAGGTAGTCGAGACCTTGTAGGAGTTGTTGACAAACGATTGATACGTGCGCTTCGTTGAACACCCCTGGTTTCAACTTTTGGATATGTTAGCAAGGATCCCCAGCAAATCAGCAGACAAGGGTCATGGCTGTCCACGTACTAGGTCAAGGCAGGATCCCCCGCCTAGATATTCCATGACAATCCATAGCTTATGACCTTTCAGAAAGCTGGCCTTGTATTGTGTAACAAAGGCGCTGGCGCAGGTGGCCAGAACGGAAATCTCCTGCTGGATCTCCTGAATATCGTCTTCGCTCGACTCGAGATCAATCTGTACGGACAATCGAGGTCAATTGGGTTCGTGCGGGCGGGAGGGGGGGGGGGGGGGGGGGAACGGAAAGATGCATACATGTTTGATCGCGACAATTTCTCCATTGGCCTTGTCAATTGCTTTGTAGACAGTACCAAAACTTCCACCTAGTGAACAATGAAACGATCGGGTCAGCATATTCCTTGCAAATTTGGCTGTGGCCGATTCGGTACTCACTCCCCAACTCCTCCATCATCTGGTAACGGCTCGCCATATCGTCCGCCATGGTTGCGCAACGGATCGGACTCGCGACTCCGGTCGGACAGGGCTGCAACAGG
The DNA here is from genome assembly GCF_028826775.1 of Penicillium argentinense. Taxonomy (NCBI): domain Eukaryota; kingdom Fungi; phylum Ascomycota; class Eurotiomycetes; order Eurotiales; family Aspergillaceae; genus Penicillium; species Penicillium argentinense. The sequence continues at coordinate 303,586 of NW_026622668.1, forward strand.
GTAGGCTCACCCAGAGGAGGATAGCCGATGAGCTTGAGCTTGCAGCTTTGCGCCGTCGAGGGATGGCTCTGGAATCCGCGATGGCAGTTGTCAAAGAGAAAAAGAATCCAGGCAGGTTAAAGGGGTGGAGCATAGATGGCCAATGCCCAAACAACAGCCGTCTCGCATGGCAACCAGCTTGCGGCCTAAGGCATAAAGTGGGGTGGAACCAGTCCATATCGGGTATGGCGCGGCAAGGGTCCCCAGTGGTCACGGGATTATGAGGTCACATGCACGCACTATCACCCACTATGAGAAGTATACAGTCGCATGCGGTATCCCTTGGGAGTAAATAATTCCAATCATTCGAAAGAGGGCGGAATAATTGTTGTTATTTTTGTAAACTATATGCTCTAGCACTCACACAGGCAAATCTCTCTACTCTTTTTATCTAGATATACTTGTAGGGGTTCATGATACCGTTCTGCACACAAGTTAGCGAAAAACTGCCTTGCACCAAAAGAAAACTTTGCTTTGTTTGATCACTGCAGGTAGTACTTACCGGGTCGTAGAGGTTCTTCAGCTGCTTCATCAACTTGACCATCGTATCGTTCTGGCTGTAGCCAATGTATTCACGCTTGGCAATTCCCAGACCGTGCTCAGCACTGATACTGCCCTGTCGCTTCTGGATCCACTCATACACCCAAGGCTCAATGGCCTTCTCGACTTCCTTGTCGTATTTCCTGACGGCAACGTTCAGGTGCAAATTGGAATCACCCATGTGACCATAGCCAACGACAGCGCGAACAGGGAAGGAATCGTCATCTCCGACAAAGCCCTTCTCGGTCAAGCGCTGCTTGCAGTCTTCCACCAGCTGGTACAACTCAGAGAGAGGAATCGAGACATCGTACTTGTAGGTACCGCCAAGGTGGCTCAGAGCCTCGGTAATACCCTCACGCCAGCGCCACAGAGCCTGGAATTGGGTCTCATCTTGGGCCAGGACACCGTCAGCGACGATACCTTCACCCATAACGTTCTCAAGAAATGATTCAAGCTTAGCCATGTCGTGCTCGGCATTGGAGCCACTAGTCTCGATCAAACAGTAGAAGGGGTACTCGCCCTCGATGGGTTGCTTGGTGCCAGTAGAATCCTGGACAAGGCGTTGGCTGCGGCCATCCATCAGTTCGAACGCAGACAGAATCTCAGAAAGCTGGCCCTTGGCCTCCAAGTAGGCACGCTGCACTTGCTCGAAGCTCTCCAGTCCGAAGTAGGCAACATTCACAGCCTTGGGGCGCGGGGGACATTGGATAGAAACACCAGTGATCAAACCGATCGTACCCTCGGAGCCGATGAACAGCTGCTTCAGATCATATCCTGTGTTGTTCTTGCGCAGGGTAGAAAGCGCATCGACGATTGTCCCGTCCGGCAGGACAGCCTCAAGGCCCAGCACACTGCCGTGCAAGCTGCCGTAACGCAGCAGACGCAGTCCACCGGCATTTGTCGAAACGTTGCCTCCAATGTGGCAGGATCCCTTGGCACCCAGGTCCAGAGGGAAAAGGTGGTCGCGCTCGGCGAGGTACAGGTCAGCAACTTCCAGAATCACACCGGCGTCGGCGACCAGAACGCCCGACGCCTGGTCGAAGGAGCGAATGTTGTTCATGCGCGAGGTATTGACCACGATCTCATCGAAGACGGGGATAGAGCCACCGACAAGGCCAGTGTTTCCACCCTGAGGCACCACAGCCAGCTTCTTCTCATTGCAGTATTTCAGCACCTGGCTGACTTCCTCGGTGGTCTTGGGCTTCAGCACCAATCGAGTGTGGCCGCGGTATTTGCGCATCCAGTCGCTGTTGAAGGGCTCAATATCGTCTGTCGCATCGGAGGTCACGCCGTCGATGACCGCGGACTCGGAACCCAGAAGCTCCTTGAAGTAGGTGACATCGTCGGCGGTGAGCTCCGCGAAGTTGGGGTTGCGCTGGACATTCGGGTAGGCATCGCTGGTGTACTTGATCTCCTTGTCAGCCCGGACGGGAGAGCTGACGCTGAAGCTGCGGACGGTCGCGAAGGGTGTGCGAGGGAGGGCCGGACGGAGGGCAATGCGAGGACGAGACACTCGAACCCGCCGCAAGGCGGCTGAAAGATTCCGAGCACCAGACATGGCGAGGACTGTGGAAGGGTGGACAGGAGGCACGTTGCTGGGGAGAAAGATAAATTTTGGGTGGATTGCCGTCGATTGAAGAGTGGAGCTGCCGATCGGCCATCGCGCCATATTCTTGTTCGGATTTGTTTCCACTCGGCGCTTTTCGGTGATTCCTTCCTATTTCCTTTCTCACCGGTATACCTATCATGTATATATCGTGCTTAGTACCTCGCTCTCCAGCATTGCATGCCCGAATTTAGCTATAGCAGTCTCGAGGATTTCAAATGTCATACTCGATGCGGCAAAGCGACTCAAGGCAACGGCCAAACCTTTAGCCGCAAGTATGCCCGAGTCATAGTCCGAGAACACTCCGTGTGCAATTGGGAATATATTCCCTTTCTACAGCCGGATGAGTATTTGATTAGCACAGATAGATGTTGACAGTGAGGGGTTAATTTGTAGGACCTGGGCGTTTGGTGTGGTCCCATAGTATTCTCGTCTCATGGTATATATCGGACGGTTTCATCGAGTCGCTGAGCAAGAAGCTACAGTGCACCTGTGATAATATTTTCAGGTATCATTCAACATTTCCCATAATATCATACTCCAAGCAGTATACAATGACTAGCTTTACAGATAACCGACCCCTTTTGAGCTCAAAGTTTGATGTTTTACTTGTCGCACTGTCCGTAGCCAACAGGTGCAGTGTTGCAGTCCCATGTAGTGCAGGCCAGTTGAAATGTTACTCGAGAGCCGCCACCAGAATTGCACACTTGATGGGGCTCACTCCCTAGGCATAGCATGATATCCCTGGTATATCGCCAATATGATATTCCGACGAGTTTTCAGGCTGGCACCATGGGAAAATCTCCGACGTTTGGCAGGAGCTGCTGGGTAAGCTTACAACTTTAAATGAGGCTAATTTGTGGCGGAGGACAAGCCCCTCAAGCCTCAGACACAACTGCCAAAGAGCTGCGCGATAACACGTCGGACTTTTGAGAGATCTCACTTACGCCCGCATCACGCGTGTCGAGCGATCTTTGACTGGATTTGACGAGCTGGGGACGTGCGAAACTCAACAGCTGGAGAGTCAGTTACGTCATGCTGGCGCCCCGCAAGCCACCAACAGGTTGAAATTCTCACCGAGCAACCTTCTTCTGCCATTGCAACTATGACTTCCATCGTCCTCGTTACCGGAGCCAGCGGCCTTTTGGGCCGCCAGGTGTTTAACACGTTCCAGCACTCGGGTGTTCTGGTGGTCGGCCAGGGCTTTTCGCGCGCAGCCCCGCCAACCGTGCTCAAGGCCGATCTCGAGAAGGAAGCGGATATCAAGCACATTCTCAACGAGGTCAAGTATGCTCCCCCAACTCTCACCTCACTTCCCCCCAGCTGTATCAAGACACTAACCATGGGTCTTCCTCATCTAGGCCTCAGATTGTTATTCACTGTGAGTCCAACCCCGCAGGGATCGAACGACTTGAACTGACGCGGGGTGTATATAGGTGCCGCCAATAAATCGCCGGATCTGGTCGACAAGAACCCGGAACAAGCACGCAAGGTCAATGTCGAGGCCACTCGCATCTTGGCCGAGGAGTGCGAGTCGCGTGGTGCCTTCCTGATCTACATCTCGACCGACTACGTCTTCCCCGGCAAGGAAGGCGAGGCGCCCTACGAGATCGACGCCGACACCCACCCGCCCAACCTGTACGGCCAATTGAAGCGCGATGGAGAATTGGCTGTCCTGCAGGCCATGAAGGAATCTGGTCGGGCCGTCGTCCTCCGTGTCCCGGTGCTGTATGGCACTGCCAGTGAGAACTCCGAGAGCGCGGTCAACACTCTAGTGGATGCAGTGTGCAAGGCCCAGGATGCAAACGCGGGCATCAAGATGGACGACTGGGCGCAACGCTACCCCACCAACACGGAGGACGTGGCGCGTGTTTCCCGGGACATCGTCATCAAATACCTGAAGGAGAAGCACCGGATCAAGGAGCTTCCTCACATCCTGCAATTCTCCTCGGAGGACCGCATGACCAAGTACGAGATCTGTGAGACACTAGCCCAGGCGATGGGAGTGCAACTCCCTGGTATGATTCGCAACAAGCAAGGCAACGACCCCAACGCGAGTGTCCAGCGGCCGTACGATACACACCTGTCGACCAAGGCGCTGGTGGAGCTCGGCATTGACGTGCGCACTACCGATTTTACCGCCTGGTGGTAAGTTTTGAGACCCTCGAGTGGTAGCACCCGTGACCGTGTTCAATGCTAACGTTACCTACCTTTAGGCGGAGGGAAATGGCTGCTCATCGCAAGCAATAGGCGCGAGAGAAACGGAGGACACATCCCGCTCAAAGTCTTTTGAATCACGCATAGATGACAAGTTAGAATTGGTGAACTGGAATCAGAAACAATGTCAAAAGTGCTTCTATCAAAAGCTTATAAACACACCCATCAAGTTCATCTCTACGTACCTCTTCATCTACATCGCTCGAACGAACTCCCTCGCACTAGATCGCGATCAATCACTGCGCAAGTGCCTGGGATGAAACATAGGCGGCCTGTGTACCTACTAGTTCATTGTATGTAAAAGCGAAAGATCCACCTGGGAAATTGAACGTGGGTACGGACTCGGTGTATACCTCCATGTACCCTGTTCGGTACCTCATGGGCCAAGGCGTTCAAATTCGTGCTAGAAGGCAGCCATTGCGATCGGCGACCGACAGTGGAGATCCACTAGCCACACCCTGAGGGTTTGTATAAACTTTGACTGCTGAAGAGGTGAGCGTCCAAGGGAGAACGTGTGTAAACGGGGCATCAACATGGGTGAGAACTGGAACAGTGCGAAAAACCCCATAGACCCGTTCAACCACTCTCGAATCATCGAATGAGTGACGCACAGTAGACGAGTAGGGCAAGTGATCAAGTACTATAGAGTGCCGAGCTGACTGCATCGGATGGTCTTCAGGCAGGTTTGTACCTGCAGGGCTGATCTCCACCTGTGGAGCGTCGGATCGATCAACACAGTGGAGTCTGGTGCAACCGCAGGAGAGGCGCAGTAGTTCGACAGTAGCGAGACGATAGTCTGACAGCCAGGACCGCAAGTGAAACCGAGAACCTGGAAAACACGAGCCAAGATGGCCGGCGTGGGCGATCGATGCCCGAATGCGCGCAAGTCGCAAAGGTGAAGACGAGCCGGAAACGTCTTCCCCAGCCACTGCCCGCCCTCCCTTCATTTCCACCACGCCGCTCATTTCCAGTCTCACGCGCTCGCCATTCTGAGGGTCCTCCAGAGCCCTGCATTGCCTGCGATCTCGCCAGCTCCTCATTTCGATCTCGATCTGCTCGAACGCGTTTCCGGCCCCGCCTTTGAGTCTCGGCAGTCTGCGCCTTTTCAACAGGCGCGTTTTCCCACCAACGAGGGCCCGCAGACCCATTGCCATCCCAGCGGTTTGATGGGGGTTCAGGGCTGTCGCATTCGATTCCAGCCTCATACCTTAGCGTCTCTAGACGGCCCCTGGTTGCTTTTTTTGGGCTGTCGTCCCACCCGCCCGATTTTCTGAGATCTGATCGTCTCTAACCGCCCCCTGTGCGCTACTGTCCATCTTCCTCTACTCTCGCGTCCAATCCACCACGACCTCCGCATACTTCGAGCGCCGTACCGCAGAATGCAATTTCGACCATCGCGCTACGTGAACTCACGAAGCCACATCTGAAACCGAGATCACTCCGCGGGGTACTGGAGACCGAAATTTTCGTTGCCGCTATGGCGAAACATCGTGGGGACGTTCCAGTGCCACAAACAGCGCTCAAGGGCTCATCGTATTATCCGGCACAAGACGAATACGCCGTGGGGATGCTGACTGAAAGAAAAGGCGAGCCACCCGTGCGCCCTGCGACGGGCGACGGTCAGGCAAACGAACAGAACCCGTCAATCGCTCGAAGCATGTCTCGATATCGCCGCAATCGACGTCCTCCCAGTGGAAACGCACCGACTCCTACGCCGGCGATCCCACATCCTGCATACAATCAGCCCATGCCCGTGCCTCTACCTGACAAGACCCAGAAATCATGGGCAGCGGATGAAGAACGCGCGCGCGAGAAACATCGGGAGGATGCGATGGCGCAGTTGACCGGTGAGGACCTGCCATCACGGCCGGTCAGGCGACACGAAAGATCACAGAAAAACCTGCAGCCAAGACAGACCAGCGAGCCAGCGCCAGCAAAGCAGCTAGCGAGCCAGGTGGACGGACGTCGCCACCAAAGCGGCGCACGTCCCGCCAGCGATGAACACCGCAAGTCCTTCTTGCAGAAAATCAAATTGTCGAAGAGCAAAGAAACGATGAACGAGCCCCCGCCACGATATATCGGAGTGGGCGGGGGAGGTATTGTCCCTGGAACAGACGCACCAGTCTCCGCCGTCAACGCTGGGAACCGTCAAGTACTGGTCCAGTATAGCGATGTCTCAAATCATCTCGTCGTGACGCCATCCACGCGAGTGACCGACCTGCTGCAGACAGCCTCCCGGGAACTTTCTCCGGAGATCGACCCTGAAAAGTTCATTCTCATCGAGTCCTTCCGCCAAGTCGGATTAGAACGTTCTCTGCGTCGGTATGAGCGGGTGCGCGATGTTATGAACTCCTGGACGCACGACGCAGATAATCGGCTGGTCGTTGTTCCTCCCTCGAGTATGGATGCTTTGGCTCAACTTGATGCGCGACAAGTCCCCGCCGAGAAACCCTCCGAGACCACCGTCTATCTATACCATTCCCAGCGTCCTGGTAAATGGGACAAGCGTTATGTGACGCTACGCCCCGACGGCCAGGTGCTCATTGCGAAAAGAGAAAATTTGAAAGACTCTGCCAGCATCTGTCACTTGTCCGATTTCGACATCTACTCTCCCAGTGCCCGAGCAATGGCCAAGGAGATCAAACCACCCAAGAAGATCTGTTTCGCGATCAAGAGCCAGCAAAAATCGTCCATGTTTCTCTCTACCGAGAAATTTGTACATTTTTTCAGCAGCAATGATCGGGCCATGGCAGATAAGTGGTATCGGGTTGTCCAGCGCTGGCGGAGCTGGTACCTTGTCAATCAGCTGGGAGTCGCCGAAAAGGCAGAAGGCGAGACACAGACAGGCCTGCCCAAGCGGTCTTTGACACAGAAAAGCTCTCGCAACCCGAAGTCGGTCTCCAATGAGGCACCCTTAGTCGACATCCTCGCCGATCCCGAGCCCCTGTTGCCTTTCGGAGCAGGAACCGCAGCTCGATCCCGGCCATCCCCTGCGAGGGATATCTTTTCTCGCAAAAAGTCGACGCGCGAGCATGCTCCTCCTCCATCTGCCTTTCCCAAGGCGTTGGCCCTTGACACCGGCGCCTCAGACGATGGTCCACTGGTCAAGGGGGTCACGGCGGAGGAAATTGATGCGTCTACATTCTCCCCTACAGGCCTGCTAGGACGAACCTACACCCACCGAAGACAGGTGATGGAGGAAAGAGAAAAGAGAAACAAGCAGGATCCCTACGCGGTGCCAGACTTTGTCAACGAGAGCCCCAGCTACTCCCCTTCTGATCCTGTCCACTACCAAAATGGCCGCACCGCTACTATGACTAGCACAGCGCCCCCAAGTGGTGCTCTGAATCGCAATAAGCCTGTCAGCCAGAGTCAAAGTCAGAAACAAAAACCCTTAGTTGACTTGACTCCGGTCTTCCAAGAGCCTCCACAGCACACGCGAAAAGGCCGTGGCGTCAAGGTTGATCCAGGCACCCAATTGATCGACGCTGCCACGGGCCCTGACCTGACTCCCGGCATCGTGAACATTCCTCCTGCGACAGCCTGGCGCCGTCCCTCTGTAGACGTCTCGCCCCAGACTTCACAGAGTCGGTATCGTTCGAACACCCTCCGCGGCACACGACACGTTCCAGAGCCCAAAGCCTGCAGCGCCGGCTCTGTGAATAACAGTCCATCCTCACCCAACAATCCATTTATATCCAATACCTTGCTGTCGCATTCTGCCTGTCGCCAAGCGACCAGCGTCCCCAGCAAGCCGTATACCGGTCATGGTGTGGCAACCGGTGACCGCAATGCCACCCGTCCAATGCTGGATATGTCCCCTGAGAACCCTTTCGCGGAAGGCAGTCTCTTGCGACCGGTCTGATTTTCGACTATTTCATGATAACGATGACATGCTGCGGATTTAGGTGTTTAATTTCGGGATTTTTAAGAATTGACAAGTCAATTTTCAGCTCTTTGGATCTTGTTGGATTATGTTTTCCTAGTGTAAACTGTTTGTTTGTTTATCCAGGGTTGCCTTCGCTCGGGCCCTGCTTGTTTGATACCCATTATGTCGCAATAAATCTTCAAAAGATCCGAAGATTCAGGTGCTATGACTACCTTTTGCAATCTCGGCAATGTACCATGATCTTAATGGTAGTAGAAGATGCAAATTCACTTTTTTGGGGATCTGTGATCTACACCAATGCACCGCAACATGGATTGTAGGGTACTGTTTGAAATAGGAAGCAGATCGATCATCGTACGACCACTTTGCTACAAGAATTCTAGTTCGGTACGACGTGTATCATGATCTTATTGACCCATCTCAACATAACACGTTAGGGAAAAGCAACAGGCAAGATACTAAAATATATCGTACACATCGTACTAGCAAATATAAACCAGACTCCGTGTCCCAAAGACCAGAACCTTCCAGCAGCCTCAACGTAAAATCACCATCATATACCTAGGTATCAAATAGCCTGATACACCTGAAATCCAGCAAACTCCCAATACGCCTCCTCAAATGCAGAGGGATTATTCGCCACGAAATCTGAACATGTCCCGGGGCACTTGTACATCTGATCATAGTACTGGGGCTGGGCAGCTAGTTCACCGCACATATCAATATTAGCAATGATGCTCTGATTGCGGAAGTGCGACGGGATATTGCATTCTGTGCTGGGGAAATCGGCAAGCGCGGTGCCCCAGGTGGAGGGATCTGGGACGGCGGATGAGTTGGTGATATCGTCCGGAATGGAATTTCGGGGGAAGAACCAGGCCCGAATGCCAGCTTCTCGGAGCTCGAGTGCGTAGACCTTGTTATTTGGTTACTTGGATGCACAGAAACAGAGCCATGGTGCAAAAGAAGACTTACGCCACCGCCATTGTTGTTCATAGCTTCTCCATAGGTGGACTCGTCGCCCATAACGCCGCAACCCGAGTTGCTATTCGTGGTGTTATCGCAAGACTTGTACACCGGCGAGCCAGTCTCCTTCCGCTTGACGTCCATATTGCAGCCCTTGGTGGTGTGCAGAGTGACCTCATTACCATGAGATCCCTCGTTGGTCGTTTCCAGGACATCAATTTCACCGTTATTAGGCCAATTGTATCCATCTGTCAGCCACAGAGCTGGCCAGGTACCACAACCGTAGGGGGTGTGAATGATGTCAAAAACGAAGAGACCTGTATCATAGGTATTCTTCGACTCGATGCGGACCGAGTTGCGGCCGCCCACAGCCTTGGGCGTGAAGGAGTCCACGCGGAGAACGGCAGACTTATCGGTGGCGTAGGTCAAGTTGAGATCCTGCGCGGCTTGCTCGTTGACGTAGACCACAAACCCATTCGTGGGGTCTTCGCCCGAGAAGTAGTTGAACTGTTCAAAAAATGAAGTTCCCTCGTAGCTGTCAACAAGCCTATAGTCCAGGCGTGTATAGTCCGGATAGCGGCTGAGCTTGACACCATAATAAGGACCGACAATAACCACGGTGATAAATATCGCTAATCCCAGCGCAACCAGCAGCTTTTTGCGCATTGACCAGCCTCGAGGGTCATACCAGGCATATGGGAAAATGCCCTCATTCTCGTCGCCCTCAGCCGGTTTGGGCTCTGGCGACATCGCAGCACCCGTCACCTCGGGAATCACGGAGATCTTGGGAGGCCGGGGTGTCCTGGGCGAAGAGCCTAACCGGGGGATACGAGAAGTCGCAGTGCTATAACGGTTGGCATACTCGGGTGGAAGTAGTCTGTCATCCATGGTGGATATTGAGTGATAGAACGAGCGTTGAGACGTATCGAAAGACAATGGAAAATGATGTGGGGCCGACAAGCAAGTGTCAGATTTGAGATGTCAAGTCGAAGCATTGTTTTTAAAATGGCACGAGTGTTGATGCCGTCATACCAACCCCTGCGCCCGGACAGGCATAGTGCCGATCATTTCAGGGCGGCCCGTTTGCGATGGACCAAATCTGGGCAATGTGAGGCTCGATGCTGTATACTTCCACGGTTCTTACAACTCAAATAGCAGCATCGTTGTAGAGACGCAACGAATTTCAGAAGGGAACCATCTAAATAGACATTTGAAGCTCTGGTGGTACTCTCCGGTAGGGAAGTTCAACCACTTGTCCTCGGTCGACGTTGATGTTCCCGTTTCCGCATTCAGACTGGAATGCGGCGGGCTTTTTTTGCCGCGCGCGGGGACCCCAACGTCATGGCCATATGGATCGAGGGAATATTATTAATGTGGATTACTGTGCCAATAAATATGTATTTTTCATATACGTTCAAAATGCAAAAGCAAAACAGGCCGCCAAATATCACGTGTATATGAAGATAGCCCCTGAGATACAACGCCAAGTCTAGAGTTGTACGAAGTTCCTAGCAGTAACTAGGTAAATAGGACCATGCCGGGGGTCCCCTATCGGTTCGAGCGAATCGTCGACGAGCGGTGAACAAAGGCATCGCCATTTGGCTGAGGTTGCTGAGTTTGCCAATCATAAGATTGCATTCCCGTAGTGTAACCTTCACCCTGTGCCTGTGACACGCTGCGAGACTGTTGGCGACCAAGAGATCCAGGCCCGCTGAGGTTGGAAGGGCGGCGGCGAATAGCACGCTCGGATAGAGCGGTATCCTGTCGATGAAGCGCGTCGGAAGGCAACAGGACAGCACGATCCAGTGCGTAAGGCAGACCACGGTGGCGACCGCGAATTTGCATTGCGATAATCACCAACTTGGAGACGACGTTGAACTGGCCCGAGAACGAGGTGTCGACAGTGGGATATCCGAAAGACAGGCCAACGGTTCCGTAAGCTGACACGACCTCGAATAGGACAGAGAACAACTGGAAGCTGTAGTCGCTTGAACTCTCGAGCCGGCTACCCTCGGCGATGGCAATAATGAACAGCCCCAAAAAGACGTACCAAAGATCAAAACTCAGCTGGCGCCGCAAGTGAGCTCCAATGTAGCTGGGGGCGGTTTGATTGTCGTCGTCTTCATCCTCCTCAAAGCCGTAGACACCTAAACTCTTCTCCTCGTAGACGTTCGTACGTCGCATCGAGATGGCAATGGGGAAAACGGAGATATACATCATGATCAAGTAGGAGACCTGGATGGCTGGGTGGAGATCTGACAAGCTCACGACTCCAAAACCAGCAGTTCGCGTAGAAGCAGCCTGAAAAAAGCCATCCAAGACCCGGATACCAGGCGGCAGCTGGGTAACTGTCGAGTCATTCAACTGAAAGACACGAGTCAGTCTATTTCAAATCAAGATTATCAAATGAAGCAGGAGACGAGAACTTACATCCAGAATGATGAAAAAGATCACATCAATACCATTCAAAGCGACGAGAATGGCGAACAGCCACCAAGTTGCGTTACGCGGGAAGAGAAGAGTGAAGCATCGACGAGGATGGTCCAGAAGGAATCGCAGCTCTTCCCACAGAGCAGTTCCCTGTCGAGCAAATTTGGACAGAACCCAAATCATAAATCGAAGCATACATGGGAAAGCCGTGTTGCCGATGATGATCAGAAATGCCATAAGCAACAAGGGAAACACTGCCTTCTGGAAGGAGTTCATGGAGTCCGGAGTAAGAGTAAAACCAAGATCGTTGAAGGCGGACGCAGCTGTGAAGATAGCCCACCATGGTCGTCCAACCCCAGCAGCTTTGACAACATCACCCCATGTATCGACCGTCATGATCCAACCCACCAAGCAAATGATACCGAAGAGGTGGAATCCAACGTAATATGAAATCAAAACAACAGCGAGGGTCTTCAAAGCACGGTATTCAATACCACCGAGCTCATCGCGCTGTTCTTCGGTCAAATCGACGAAGTTGGAGTTTCGCGCCACAGTCGCATTCCAACTAAGATACGGCTGGGTAGAGCGATCTCTCTCCTGCGTCAACGATCGGAAAATTCCACGGACTGTATTCTTCGTCGCTGTTTGGTTGAGTTCCGCGTTGTCATTGACATCTTTCGTGTCACGGACCGTAGGCCTGGTGTCTAGTCGCGGGAAAGTATTGCCACGGGTGCGAGTACGGGTGATCTCTGGCTCATTGATGGTGATGTGCGGTCCTTCCAGAGGACCGACCTGGTCGTCATGCTCCGAATGCTCCGAATCCCTCCGGCGATCGATTTGGGGTCCGATGGGCTGGGATTGTTCCTGGGTCGGTTCTTCGTCCTCGCCATCGTCCAGCGCCTCGGGGACACCACCGCGGTCGTACTCGCGAGGACTGGGGATGCGCAGCGCTCCCTTATTCTTCCGCTGGTTTTCGACAAAGGCAATGTGGTGTTCTGGACTGAGCTGGGTGGGCACTCTCAAGCTTCCCAGACCAAATCGCCGTTCCAGAACGGGGTTCGTATCGTCGCCACTGGATCGTCCGCTAACACTCTTGCCGTCAGGAATATCGGCCTCGGGCCCCGCATTCACCTCGTCATTCGCACCCGTCGGATCAGGCAATTTGCTCCCGAGCGCATCGCCGGTGTTGCTGCGCAATACCACAATCGACCGACCACTCACTCCTTGCTCCGCGCGATTAATCTCATCGCTATTCTTGTCCTGGGTGACAGTGTCCATCCGCGACCGCGTGGTGCGCAGCGCCCGCGCATCCCGGACCACATGTTGGAATCGCTTCTCGAACCAGTATAGACGGATAAAAACGAGGGCGCCGTGGATGAAGATCGGCGTACACATGATCGCGATGAAGTACAGGACGATCTGTTGGTAGAGAGTCAGCTCGTTGATGTTGATGGTATTCAGGCCACTCTGGGTGGCAGCGCCCCCGCCTGGAAGAGGGCATCGGTGTAGTCGATATTGCCCTGGGCATAGACGATGACGGAGCCAAGGAGTGCCCAAGAGATAATGTAGGTATAGTGCAGGAATATAAAGTTGAGATGTAGCTGGTTCAGCATCGGGACGCGCTGTTTGAGGGCGTTGAGCCGACGGATAAAGGCCGAGAACATGGTCAATGGAGAGAGGCGGCGATGCCGTCTTTCTCTGGCGAAGACCTCCGGCCGCGGAGGGGAGACCGGGACAGGATGCTCTCTGTACGAGGGGAACTTTTCGAGCCTGTGCGAAACATTTAATGCATGAGCCACGAGGGAAACTCTCGCTCGGAGCTGCCATACATGTGGTACCGTCGATCGCTGACCGACTGAGATACCTGCAGGGAGGGCACGGGCGCAGCGCCGCTGTTAGCCGCGGGGCAATGGGCCTCGCTCGAGGATCGAAATCGATGACATGGAGGTGAGGTGGGAGGTGAAGAGTCGCTCGCCAGCGTGAAAGGCAAAAAAAGCCTCGTTGCGCCAGAAAAAGGCGCAAACGGGGAAATTTGCGTACTTGTAAATTACGGTAAAGCTGCCAAAAACGTGCAGCGACGAGAGTGTCGATCGCGGGAAATTTTGGTTTTCGGCGGTTCGACCAACTCCGCCACTGAAGCACAGCCGCTTTCTATTTATTTTCTTCGTCTGATCGGACCTGACCTCAGAGCCCGGGAAAGGCAGCTGCCTGCTCACTTGGCAAAGAGCTGCGAGCAAGGAATTGCGCTGGGCTGGATTCCACACCGCTAGTGGCAGCCAAGCTTTGCGCTGCTTTGGCAAGTCCCCGTCTGGCCTTCTCCAGCTCGGCTTGGCAGCTCCGATGGGCGACCTCCAGCTTTCCATCTTCTATTCCTGTGGCGACGGTATCCACCGTGATTCGATTGAGATTGTGCCTGCAGTGCTGCCAATCCGGCCAGGTGGCGTGGAGGCTGAGACGCGCGCTGCAAGCACCTGCATCCGGCATATGGATTCAATCTCTCAATTGTCCCAATTGTCCCGGTCCTATTAGAAGTTCGGACGGAGTACGCAGTCGCAGTCCTCCGGTCTCCCACCCGCTTGAGGCTAGTGGATTTTTCGTCAGGGGAAACCAGATCGTGCGGTCCACTTTTCATTCCGCGCCATGTCGTGGCCCGTCCCTAGGCTGCCCCTGCTCCTCCCGACAAGCCCCAGTGGTTACAGCAGCAAAGACTGAGGGTACCACCATCCAACCCATTGGTTCCCGGCGTGCTTCCATTCCTGGGGGTGAATGCTCAATCGATCACGCCCTACGGGGCTGGCATGTCGAGATACATAGGGCGATTGGTTGGGAAAAGGGATGGCCAGCCAGGTCCGGCGCCGAGCTGGGAACCGACATTCCTAATGGTATGTAGGCCATGCACAGTAATGCCGGATATGGACCAGGTCGACACGTGGGATATTTTTTCGACAGGGGTCACGGCGGGCCAAAGGAGCCGACCTGGATGTGAGCTGAACAGATAAACTGTCTTCACCAACTCGTGACATTCTTGCCGGAGGACGTCCCGGAATTCCCGAACGACCTACTGCAAAGCGATATGTCCAGTTGCGACTCCAAGTAGTCCAACTCACAACTGACGCCATCCCAGCAACAATCACAGAAGCGGCGCCCATACTGGCCGTGGATATCTGACCGCCGCCTCCCGCTGCAACAGGTGGCTGGATGGGTCGAATCGTAGCCACCCATAGACGCGATTCTGCATTTTAAACTGACCTGCAGATCCAACGGCGCATATAGTTCTTGATATATTACTTGGAAAACAACGTGGCCGCCTCAATTGGTTATCGTCCAATCAGGAAATATTTCTATGTGCGACAATCATGCTGCAGGTCCCGCAAGTAATATATGATATTTGCCATCATGAACACTACCACCCTACTGAATAGACAGATGGTTGCAGACCTGACCTGTACATGCTAGTGTCTACACAGTGTAGTACTACTATGGGTCAACACGTAGGCGATTCACCCTTCAGAGAAAAAATTTGACTCGGCCAGATGGGGTAATTTCGACCTCAATTGGATACGATGAGCCCGTGCCTTTAGTACATGAGCATTCCCATACTCTCAATCGTAGATGCATACCTAGAGTGGGGAAATAGTGTGGGGTCTGAACCCGCAAATTGAAATGAGAAGTGCAATTTGACCTTTGTCGCATTTACTCTGGTGTGATCGCAGCGACAAGTAACACTCATAGAAATCGTCTCATGGCTTGGATTAGAGTTGGTACAAATCAGGAGAGTACTGCATTAGGCAAGAGCACTAGGAAGTTCGAAATTATGATGGTCTATAGTCGTCTCCCCATTAAAGCAAAGCGACCATTGCTATTTTTTTTAGTTTATTTTTTATTCTTATTTTTATTTTTTCATGGGTTATAATTCTGACACCACCGTGTTGTTTGGATTCAGCTACAGTGCCCAAGGCCAAGGCAAACAGCCTATTCTTGGACATAAGTACTCAAGTATGTGGTGGAAGGCTGCTTACCAACACCTAACACCTGTAATGTTGAATGAATAGTACTTTGCGCCGTAGTCTAGTGTGAGGTTCTATGTCCAAATAACATGCATGACAATTTATCGAGGCAAAAAATTACAAGGTGATTGATGCGCTCAAATCTCGTTACCAAATACACCAAAAATAAGCGATAATTACAGAATTCGTGTCAATAGAGAAGCGAGCAGGGATTCGATTACTCTCGCATCATCTTCAACACCTTTGAGCACTAAATATACATCTGCAAGAATGTGTTGTAAGGCGGGGCCTGGGATGGGGATTATCTCGGGGAGACTCCACTGAGGGATGCCCGAGGATCGTTGCAGAGCGGGTAAAGCAGAGCACGGGTTGCCGGTGTGGGCAAATATCTCGGGGTAAGCCGAATGCCTCGAATGCCGAGACTCATGGCGCCAATGCGCTAATGCGAGGTGCTGACCAGGGCCAGCCACTCACGGGCCAGCGCTAGTTTCAAGCCGGTTCCATTATCTCTGGCCATTCCCCGGGTTTGCTGATACGATGGCTGGATTGCGGGTGGAGGAGAATCCGGTTGGATGGGGTAATACTATTCGCTAACATGCAAGGAGAGATACATCAGTCGTCGTTGCGTCATTCATCGCTCTTTAAAGTGCACCATGGCACTTAATACGCCCACGGCCGTCGCGCCGAGAAGGCACAGCTTGAGCAGGGGGTAGAAGTCGGGGAGATATGACTCGTCGTCGCTGAAGGAAGTTTCATGTGAGTTGCTGGACAAGTAGAAGGTGCGATAAGCATTACTACCCCGGGTGTTTGACCTAGGGAGCATGGCTTGCTGATCAGAATGGAAACTTACCTCTCGAGATCCAGCAAGCTCGGGATAGCACCAGCTTCACGAAGGGCATCTAGTTCTTTGCGCGTGACGTGTGCCGGGTCGATTCCGAAATCGGATAATCCATAGGGATCGCCATTTCGGGTTGGAAGTCTGCGATCGGAATCGAGTTGGATTTGCACGGTCGAGGGTGTTGTGATAAGATTTGGCACTGGCGTGGGGGTTGGTAGCTGCTCGTTTCTTCCTGGCTGCTGTTCAAGAACGAGATCGTGAACCGGGGGAATCGCAGAGGCCATGGCATAGATGCCCAGAAGAGGCACGAGGAGCCAGGTGAGGACCGACGGGAGCGACATCGCCGCGGGTGGTCTGGATGATGATCTGGATGAAGGGGAAAGAGGCCGAAGGCAGGAGGATAGCTTTTAAAAGGCATGAGGACTTTCAAAAGGTGGAAGGTTACCCACTAATCCGGCGTGGCAGTCACTTGGCGAGCTCGCAGTAAAGGCAAGCTAGATGCGGACATCCAGTCAGCGTGCGGCCCCGCTGGGCGTGCGCCGAGCGATCTCCCTAGTGGCTGCGCTGCTTGGCGCCCGGATTTAAGGGCGATTGCGGGCGCTGACAACGCCAAGCAGTCATCGTCCTTACCTAAGGCTGCCATAGGGCTCAGCCATTCTCCTATTCCTCTACTGAGGTAATCAGTGATCGACACGCCCTACCAGAGAAGGTGGCCCTCGTTCTCGCATCCTCGAATCCGAGCCCAGATTCCGGTTCAAGACATAGAATTAGGCTCCCTTGATTCAAGTCCCCATCTACTTATCTTGGCACCACGGCGCAATTACAAAGCATCCCTCTATCGCTGCTTCTTCAACTGCCGCTCAGCCTTCTCCATTGCGACAACGGCCGCCCTCGCACTATCATTTGTCTTCTCCGAAAGATCGGCACTGCCCCGACATTCGGCCAGTCGATTCTTCCAGCCCTTCCATAGTTCCATATCGAACCGTTTGACCCTGCCCCCCGGAGCTACCGTCGCCCGATGTTGTATCCTGCGAGTCCGCCGTGATGTCATTTGGCGTGCGCAGTAAGTCGCTAGCCTCGACGGTCAGGAGCTGTGCCGCAGCCTGAATACCCGCTTCATCTCTGGCCACACCCTAGTCAAGTCCATATTGGGATCAGTTCCCAACACAGTTTGGCTCGAGGCGTGACCTAAACAAGCTGGAAACACCGAGGATGACTGTAGATGGGCCAGGAAAGCGTTGACGCTGACCCACTGCGCATGGATCGGATCTTGAAGTGGGTTCTCACTATGCTGATTCCACGGCACTGGTGCCATTTATATAGCATGTCAGTCATATACGCTGAGAGCGTGTTGAGCTCACCACAGGAGCAGTACTTACTGTCCAACTCTTCGAAAATTGTCATCCGAAGTATAAACGAGCAGGCATCGGGCCAATCGACTTCCCGGGCAGATGACGGAAGCGGCAGTGCAAAGATGGCACGCAAGAGGTGGATAAAATCTGAATGGGTGTCGGTGTAGTGTCTGGTCGCGGAAAATATCATATATCAAAGTCGCCCAGCTTGGCTGTTTCCGGGGTGAGGGCGAGCAGGGGCCGTGAGGCGAGTGACTGCTCCTTGGAGAGGGAGTTCGCCATCCAGGTACAATCATAGTGTGGATAGCTCGGATCGGTCTACCCTGGGATGTTCATTTCGAATATGGATTGCCAAGTTGGCGTACTGGCTAGCCATTTTGACAGAAGTGACGGGCTTCCGTCTGTTCTTACTTATAAAAGAAATTCTGGCGAGGAGGGAAATGGCCGCGTCGATGGAGCGAAATAAACACGTTGCGGGGACCGCAAGGCCGTAGTATGTCTCGATTGGATCGCCGGTGCTTAACATGGCGCTACAAAGCCACCATCCAAGCATCAGAACTAATTCCTTAAGTGTGATTCGCTTACTATCTGTGGCCTAGAATGCTGATATTCTGGCTGAGCCATATTATCTTAGAACATTTCGTGCCTTGCACATAGAACGTACCTGATTCCGCACTACAGTAAAAAGTGGTGGATGGAAGGGAGATAATGCAGATTCTCTGTCGTCAAAGAGAAATTTCTAGTACCATTGCGAATAGTAGATTCACCTAAAAAACATAAAGGAATTGCGAAGCATGCGAATGCCTTCGAGGTATTTCGGTTGGCCGGGATGGGCTTCCCACTGCTGTAGCCCAAATGTAAACAAACCATCACGATGCCTGCTCTGATCTGAACGAGTCAGGCCCCTTGTCCTGCAGTCATTCATGATTCTGCAGATTCACAATAAAACGATGCAGGCTGCCATGGAAAGCTTTGAGAGAATTAATCGGCCTTTTTTATTAACCATCGGAGCGTCCGGCATTTACGCTCCTCTCTGACTTTTCTTTCCTAGCCATCTTGACCATCATATCGAAAATAAAGTGAGGGAAGAGTGGGCGTCTCTTCCCATTTGAGCTGCGCGGATTCGAGGGAAGATGCCAACCTTCTGTGATTGAGCCCGACAATCCAGCTTTCAGCGAGGAAGAGGATGAGCCAACCTGATTTCTGGGACTGCTGTTCAAGCCCCCTACCTTCCTCGATGTATTCCTCAAGTGACTTGTTACCTTGCCCGAGATTCTGGATTCTCTCCAGAGCCCCCTCTGTCTCTTCGCTCGGCATGGGAATCCACGGGGATCGCTTCTTCAGAGCTTCCGTGAATTAGGGTCGACTGGTCAGGGTCTCGGTCTCAGGCGTGGCCGCGAATTTCTGGGCCGCTCCGGCCGATCCTCGGTAGATGGGGAATGTGTGATGGAAATGGTTGATGGGGGATGGTTTCCAGGGCGGTATGAAGTCAGGTCAAATTGCCATACCCTAACTCCTAGGTAGGCTCACAACAGCGATAACGAGGATACCAGCGTTTGGAATGAAGTACCCAAGCGTAGTATACTTAGGCCATGGAAAAAGTAAATTGAAAAGCACTCACAATGACAAATTCCATATGAATTACCCTTCTTGTGTTTTCAAAGAAGCTATTCACTACTCATGGTACCCCCAGCACTGTGAGTACTAGCAGGGATCTCCGCCAACTGCAAGTTCGCTGCTGGCCAGTGGTGGTTTAGCGGCCTCACGCATTATTGGCTCGCCGACGCCCGGTTAGAATCCCACGACCGCGTGGCTCCCTCGGATGTGGCCATCATCATTATTTTCATCAGGACATGCCAAGAGGTATCTCATTATCAAACATCACTGTAAAGTGTTCATTCCATTGGTCTGACTGTCTACTACGGCACTATATTTACCAACCCCGTGCAGGCTTTGTCGACAGGATGCTGAACATGTCGATTGTGGTCCATTGGATCCGAAGACACCGTCGGGCGACAGTATTGCTTATCATCACTGTCATGGTGGTACTGCATCTAAAATTGTGGGGAATGAAGCAAGGAGACTTGGAATCCAACTCGGCAATCTACGTGGGCATCCATAACGACCACACCTCTTCCGCCCCATCCGGCTCTGTGGACTCGAAGCTCAACAGTCAAGACCCAGCTCCATCCCAATCCATCATTAAAGAATCTGTGTATCCGGTCCCAGCCAATAGGGGTACGTCATTCTCGAAGCCAGCACAAACAAACCCTGTATCATCGGCTCCAACCGACGTACTGAGCGTTTTCAACTTCACCCCGCCCTTCCACACAAAGGGACGTCATATCCTAGACGCGAATGGCACTACCCTTATCCTGGCTAGTATCAACTGGTATGGCGCAAGCGACATCAACTTCGTACCTGGAGGCTTAGACGTCCAGCACCGCGATGACATTGCGCAGTTGATCCGCCGGCTCGGGTTCAACAGTGTGCGGCTATCGTACGCTGACGAAATTGTGAGAGACGATCCGGCCGTGGACGAGACAAAGATTGCTGCCAACCCGGACCTAGTTCAGAAGAGTCCATCGATCCCAGTTCGTGCCCTGGATGTGTTTCATGCCGTGGTAAAGAGTCTCACCGACGCCGGGCTGTTGGTAATAATCAACAATCACATCACGCAAGCAACGTGGTGCTGTGGCGCCAACCCCTGCGACGCGGGCTGGTCCAACGAGTGGTTTCTGGGGATATTATTCTGCCGTGTCTCACAGAGCGAAGAGGAATGGATCGAGAACTGGGAGACGGTGATGCAGCCCCTGGTGTCGAACCCGCTGGTGCTGGGTGCAGATTTGCGCAATGAGGTGCGTGGAGTTTGGGGGACAATGCACTGGGAAGTCTGGGCGTTGGCAGCTGAAAAGGCATCGGAGCGACTGCTGGCACTGAACCCAGACTGGCTGATGATTGTCGAGGGAATCTCCTCAGCCAACGACCTAACCGGTGTCCGACGCCGCCCGGTGCAGCTCAGCGTGCCAGATCGCGTGGTATACTCCGTACACGTATACCAGTGGTCAGGTTGGGGTGATCTGTACCCGTATTCACGGCGAACGTATGACGAGTTTGCGGCGGCGATGCGAAAGAACTGGGGGTATCTGATAGAGGAGGAACTTGCGCCGGTGTGGGTGGGGGAGGTGGGCACACCTGACGAGCCGACGGTGGGAGACACGAATTATTGGCAGCATTTGGTGCAATATCTGGGTGAGGTTGGCACTGGCTGGGGGTATTGGGCGCTGAATGCGCGCAAGGCCACGGGGGAGCGGGAGAGCTATGGATTAGTTGGAGAGGAGTGGAACTGGGCTTCAGTGCGTTGGACGCATCCTGCGTTTGCCCTGGTTCGTGTCCGATGATAGTGACCCTAAGAAGAATAGTGTCATAGGACAGGCAGGGTGATCTTGTGATTGTGAATGTGAAGATGATACTGCGAAAACAGTTCTAGTTGGATCTACGAGAGGGTCTGGCGATCCTGGATGGTTCTCAGCCAATGGAGCCCCCACGGTGCGCCAAGCTTTGCTCCACCGGTACCTCGTCTTCCATACAATTTACATGCAATTCAAAGTACCTCTCGGCACAGGGACAGCCCAGGATACTCTCAGGTACTCTAAGGCACTACTGGATACTAAAGATTAGGGGTAGTCCCTAGTGTACAAGGCCCCGTAATCCATACGATGCAGAACAAAGTGCCTATCGGCAGCCCGCCCCGCGCTGGTGGCCATGGTGTGCGGCCTGATTCGCCCGCTGACCATCTTGTATACTTCGGATCACCAGCTCCCCTTTCTCCAAGTCTCCTCCGCCCACACGCCTTCGTCCGACTGCCATCAAAGACCTCCAGGTTTGTTCTTCTGTTTATCATCGAAAGACAGCCCAGCTCCCTTTCCCATTTCGTTCTTGTCCCTTTTCACTTTCTTCCTCGCCGTCATCATGCTGGGGTGGCTGACCCGCTGTCTGCCAGGGTTCAGCCTCATTGCCTTGACCCTGCTGCTTCTTTGCGCTTTTACAGATATCATCCAGTCACCCCTGCTTAAGGACTTCCTCCCGCCAAGCTTCAACCAACCGACCCAGGATGGACCATGGAGCGGGCTCGGATGGGCGCAGAAGATCTTTGTTGTTTACGCCGTTGTGCTTCATGTCCACACATTTGGTTTCACCTTTCGCTTAGGATGGTCCCTCTACCGAGCTACAAAGGACGCAAGAAAGGTATTCCAGCGTCGCCTCAGCATGTCCCCGACCTTGACCCCCCAGTCTCCTCGATCCGTATGCGAAACTTACTCCGATGAGCCACTCACGCCGGTTTCGCTGGAAGGGTCACCCGTTCCATCTATCGACAAGAAAAATTTTGTCACAATCAACGAGATTACAGAGCAGGAGCTGGTTCATGCGATTATCGTACCCAACTATTGCGAAGACCTTCAGACCTTGGAAACCACGCTCAAGGTGCTGGCAAGTCATCCGCGCGCGAGATCGCGCTATGAGGTATGATCACAGAAACGAGACACCGAGACGATGAAGAAGGCCAGAGACATAATTCTAACTTGCAGCAGATCTACTTGGCGATGGAGCAAAAGGAAGATGCCGCAGCCAGCAAAGCCAGCCACCTAATCTCCAAATTTGAACAGTCTTTTCTGGAAATCCACCCAACCTTCCACCCCTCGGGCATTGCCGGAGAAATCGCCGGGAAGAGCTCGAATGTCGCCTGTGCTGCCAGGCACATCGTGGAGATCCACCGTAAAGATCTGAACTTCGATTGTTGCAATGTCGTCGTCACAGTCATGGATGGTATGGATACTCAACCCAGGTGATCCTAGTAGTTGTTCTGCATTACTGACTTCTCTCCAGCGGATACTCATCTCTCTCGCGACTATTTCACCGAGATCCGTCGACTGCACTATGCTCATTTCGACGAAGCGAATCGTTCGATCTACTGTTGTCCCATCATATTTGACCGCAACTCTCATGAAGTGCCGAGCCTTGTTCGATGCGCCGACTTGCTTTGGGGTTTTGCGGGCCTGTCGACCATGTATCCGGGAAATTGGATTTCTATTCCAACCTCGGTATACTCCCTGCCGCTCTCGTTGGCAGAGGAAGTGGGTGGATGGGACAGTGACCCAACAGCCATTGGTGAAGATATGCACATGCTCCTCAAATGCTATTTTGAAACCGCTGGAAACGTCATCTCTCGAGTTGTCCACTCCCCTGCTAGTCAGTGCAATGTGTCGAGTGACAGCAGCCGTGGTTGGCGCCGTACGATTGATACCTGCTTCGCACGTTATCAACAGGCGTTGCGGCATATGTGGGGAGCACTGGACACGGGCTTTGCGGCACGACGCACACTCGGATATCTTCGATTCCACCAGCGATGCGCATTCCTGCATCCCCGCCATTTTGCCTTGCTGCTTCTTCTGTGGGAAGCTCACTTTCTGCCAGCCCATCTGACGATCGTGATGATCTTCTCCGTGCTTTACACCCTCTGGGTACCCGCCGCACAGATGCATCCGACTCTGGCTTGGGCATTCACCACTACCGACCTGCTGCGAATGTCTTCCTTGGTCGGAATGAATGTATGCCTGAGCCTGTATGAGCAGTGGCATACCCTCTGTCTTGACTCTCGCATGGAGGACATGCGCAAGGCGGATCTGCCCGACACCGGCTTTGCTCGACGTTTGTGGAACAAGCCTCAATTCCTCTTTGACCGGATCTGCTTCCCCGTCGCAGGTACAATTTTCGGTGCTGTACCGACTCTTCACGCTGTTCTCGCCCACTTCTGGACCGACCGACTCGTCTATCGTGTAAGTAAGAAGCCGACCTTTTCCTTGGAGGCGGTGGGATTGGCATGAGGCTCCATTAGCCTCCGTGCTGCGTTGTATCTTTGTACAATTGCGACGGCCATCGGTTCTTATTTTTCTATTTCATGTACATCCGAAACTTAGAAATGTTTTAATGTGTTAATGGCGATTGATGAACGTTTAATCGAACATATATTCCTATTGAAGAACTGCAACTGACTTTCGGCGCGGGGATTGCGCAGGCGACGCGATGATTGGCGGTTGGGCCCGCGCCCCACCGTCTCCAACTCGTTGGGGTCGGGGTAGCAATTGCTCGCAGGTGTCATCGTGAACTCTCCACATCTTATAACTGTGGAAAATTCGCAGTACTCCTACCAACAGGTCGTACAATCTTCAGTATGGCACCTATTCGTCGCGTGGGAGTAATTCAGTGGCATATCAAGGTAAGCCTCACGCTTTGGGGTAGCAAATGGCCTGCGGCGATCTATGATGCAGTGACGACTAGTGGCTGATCACCATGCAGGATGTCGCAGCTGAAGAAAACCACACTACAGCATGCAATTATATCCGTCAGGCTGCATCCCAGGGCGCGGAACTAGCTGTTCTTCCCGAGTAAATCTCTCATCCCAGCCTGCTTGTTTCAACCATGCCCTTGGCTTGGCAAAACCAGCCAAGATGAATCATAACTAACATGTACAAACCAGGTATCATCTCAGCGGCATGGTCCCTGATGACCCTCGCTGGGCTATCCAGGCGGGTGACTCTGCCAAGTATCTGGCTAACTACCAAGCCCTCGCAAAGGAGCTGAAGATCTGTGTCGTCCCTGGAACCATCATTGAGAAACACGAGGGACCCAACCAATCAACCATCTTCTACAACACAGCATATTTCATCTCCAACGACGGCTCCATTCTCAGCTCTTATGTGAAAAAGAATATCTGGCACCCGGAGCGTCCTCACCTCACCTCCTCCGGCTTGGATCGCCACGTCGCCTTTGATACGCCGATCGGTCGCGTGGGCATGCTGATCTGCTGGGACCTGGCCTTCCCTGAAGCATTCCGTGAACTGATTGCCGATGGAGCAGATATCGTGATCATCCCTACTTATTGTAAGGACTCTGACTTTGATTGTCGACAATCTAGACGAAGGAAAGGATTCTAATTCTTCGCAGGGACCCCACACGATGCATCTAAAGATTGCATCGCCTACAACCCCGACACAGAAGCGCTTTTTCTGGAATCTACTCTGACAGCTCGCTGCTTTGAAAATACTTGTGGTATCATCTTTTGTAACGCTACCGGCCCCTCGAAGGATTTCCTCGGTCTATCGCAAGTCACACTTCCTCTCGTGGGGCCCATTGCGAAAATGGGCTCCGAAGAAGGTATCTGCGTGGCGGACATGGATCTGCGGGTGCTCCAGGTGGCCGAGCAAAATTATAAGGTTAGACAGGATATCAAGAGGGATGACTGGCATTATGTCTATCGGCACATGAAGCGATAAACTATATTACCTTCTTTTGAACACTATATAGATCCCGTGGATCCAAATCCATAGAAATACCGCATATGATGATAATTTCAGTCGGAATTGAAATATTCTGCTACGTTAAGGCTCAATTGAGAAACCTATATTGATGGCCCCACCACCACCCGTAAAGCACCCTGAAGCCGGGCAAAATAAGATTCAGGCAACCTTCGCTTTCCCCGCGGGATGCTTTCCACTGAAACTCTACCTGCCATGCCGGACTCCATCAACGGAGACACTTTTTTCCGCCCCCCAGCCGCGCTCATGGAAACCTACCAGCGACATCACAGTGAATTTGTTGTTTGATATCGTCGATACGGCAGTGGACTGAGAATATGACCTCTATTCACTCGGTTCCCCACGAGGGAAATACCCCACATCGACTGCCCACCCGCGTGCGAACCGCCTGTGAACGCTGTCGGCATCACAAATCTCGGGTAGAGTCACCCCGTCCCGATATTGTCGGTGTCGCCCTTCGGGCCGTTACTGAATTGATCCCATTGCCGATAGTGCGACAACGCGAGACCATGCCTACTGTGTGTCCGAGCCGGGGTTGATTGTCGACCGCTGCCTACAAATCGGACTCCAACGAGTCGGGCACGAAAATTGCATATACGAAAGTAAGTGAAGAAGCTACTTTCGGCGTGAAGCACTAGCTAACTATGGGTAAAGAAACAGTGCGACTCGTCAAAATGAGCCACAACCGCCATCGCACCGAAGTGAGCTCATGAGGAATGGACGAGGCTATGCTAACAGTCCATCCGATCGACCTCGGTCGACCGAGTCACCCACAGGAGCAGATAGGGCAGAACCCGTGACAGCCATGGGTATTTTGTCGCCGCCGACCCACTGCGATGAGGCTCAGTCCGCGCTAGGAATAGCGCAGAGGATTTTCGAGCTTTCCAGCCAACATATCGATGAGCAGACTACCTCTGCCATTCCTGGGTACCATGCCGGAATCAACAGTAATAACAATGTTGCAGTAACAGTCAATTCCGAACATGGTCAGCGCCGTTCCATCTCCTCAATTCTGGGAGGGCCATTCCCTCCCATGGATCTCGTTTTCGACTTGTTGGAAGACTACTTTGATGCCATTCATTGGTTTTCATTGGCTATATACGAGCCCAAATTCCGCAAGTTGCTTAATTCCATCGCAGATGGGTCTGCGAACCCTTCACAAAGGCCCTTTATTCTGTTGCTGTCTGTGATGCTGGGAATGGCTACATGGTATCGCTCCCAGAGAAGCGGTACTGATCTGACCGAAAATAGTGACCAGTGGCGGGTGTGGAGCACAGATCTATTGAAAGTCGTCGAGTCAAACCTGGTTGAGGTCATGGACCGACCGTCGATCACCGCCATTCAGACATGCGTTTTACTAGGATCTCATCATGTCTATCACGGCCGCCCAAACCTTGCCTTCTCTCTCTTGGGAGCTACAATCAAAATGTCGCAGTCCTTGGGATTGCATCGACACTCTTCAAGGGGGACAACAGAAGATATTGAAGAGAAAAAACGAATTTGGTGGACAATATACACTTGGGACAGGTTTGCTTCCATTGCATATGGCCGACCACTGGGGATAAGTGACAAGGACTGCGATGTCGAGATGCCTGCAGACCTGCCAGAGAACCCGAATTTCGTCTCTTCAACCTCAGACCCGAGCAGTTTCATAACATATTCGCCATATCAGCGCGAGCTCAATAGACTCTACTTGATTGCCTCACCGGCTCTCAAAGAGGTTTTCGGTTCCAGGACGACCGGTACATCGGATCAATTGACTGGCGACGCATATTACGAGCTAGCTAGAGAAGCTACACAAAATCTTCAAGCATGGTCGCTGTCATTACCCAGCCATTTATCTTTGGATCTGGAACAGGATTTCCGCCCCGATGCGGATCTCAGATCCAGAGCGCACGCATTACAATCCTTGTCATTGCAGCTGACTTACGATAATGTCCTCATCGTTTTACACCGGCCTCTATTGAACCGACAGGTTGATTATCTTTCAACTAAGAATCAAGCAGTCGTGGGTGTTCAGAACAATAGTCCAAGCGAGCACCCTGGAACCTCTGTTCCATTTATCGGGTCGAGCCTGAGCTTCGAACCGATGAATCCCAGAGCCCAAGACAGCTCACAACTGTGGATGAACGCCGCTGTGAGAACATCACGAGTGACAGAGCTACCCGTGCTCGCTCAACTTGCCACAGACAGCCATCTCGTCGCTTTTCTGGCCATCAACCTGTTCAACGCAGCAATCGTCCTGGCCGTGATGGCACTTTCGGAGCCACTCTCGGATATGGCGCAGGATATCAAACGAACAATCACCCGTATTTTGCGTCTACAGGATCTCCTCGGCAAACGCTCTGCGCTATCGAAGCAAAGCACTACAGTTCTGAAAAACGTCGTCATTTTGCTTCTGCATCGCGAGTCGGCTGCTATATTTGCTCCTATATCTGGCACAAATCAACGGCCACGCACTGAAACTCAGTCAAACCCAACATACAATGATTTGATGTCCGTTGAAGACACTCTGCGGCTTCCGCTTAACACAACTCTTGATTCCCGCCATCAGCCAACCGGCCACCAATCGTGGCCACCTCCCAGTAGAGCGGACCGCCTGAATGAGAGCTTGACCTCGGTCCAACATGGTACTTATTGCTATCTCATCAAGAAGACCCACAGGAAAATTCTATCTAACACGCCTCTACAGTTTTTGGCACAGGAAATGACGGTCAATCCAACCAGCCAGGCACAGAAATCCCCATCCCTACCCAACGTCCGTTCCCCGATGATGGAATCCAACCACAGTCCAACTTGCAGCTCCCAGCTGGCTATGACTGGAACATGTTTAGCATCCCTGAAGATCCAAACCAGGGCAGTTCGTATGGGAATATGGACGATGGATTGTGTTGGCTATGGGATACTACGTGGAATGGGTTTGAACGACAATAGAATTAGCCATCATGAAGAGAAGATGCTTTATTTTTGTCTATGGTATGGCTGATAAGGTTCATTCTAATCGGAGCGCTTTTTCGCTTCATATTCGTCGACATCCGGCCCATATATAACGCTTTTGATCCCAACCCGACTGACGACATTCTTAAACGCATCCTCTGCTCGATCGAAAGAGAATTCGTGAGTTACTAGGCCGTCGACGTTCACACGGCAAGAATTCAGCAGATCAATGGCTAGTTGAAAGTCACCCGGTCCATAACGAAAGCTTCCCTTGAATACAACCTCCTTGTCGCAAATTTGCCCAACTGGGACAGTAGGAGTTGGGTTTCCCAGTCCAACCTGAACGAACGTACCACCGCGAGTGAGGGCATGAATGCCACAAGCCAGACAGGGTTCTGCGCCAGTTGCGTCAAGAACAACATCAACTCCATATTCCAGCCCAATGGATGCTACCAGATCCTGTGCGTTCCTATCCGATGACTCGGTGCTCATTTGGTATGTGTGCGTAGCACCATACTTTGAAGCAGTAGCCAGACGACTCGCAACGATATCAATAGCAACGACTGTCGACGCACCAAATGCGTGGGCAACAGCACAACAGAGCAATCCGACCGGGCCCGCTCCGAATATCGCGACCGATTTCTCCTGCATGGATCCAGCGAGTCGACAGCTGTGCACCGCAACGCTGAGAGGCTCGATCAAGGACCCGTCTCGGTGCGAGATGTGTTGTGGGAGCTTGTAACAGGATTCGGAGGGGGCACGGTAGTATTTGGCGAGGGTTCCGTCGTAAGGGGGTGTTGCGGCAAAGCGCATAGCTTCACAGAGGTTGTAACGTCCGCCTCGGCAATAGTGGCAGATATTGCAGGCAAATCCTGGCTCGAGCATGACTCGGTCGCCTACTCGCAGGCCTGTGACATTCTTTCCGCATTTCACAATCACACCGGATGACTCGTGGCCTAGAACGATCGGTGCTTCAACGACGTATCGACCAATGCGACCATGCTGCCAGTAGTGTACCTGCGAATGGGTGTGACGGTCAGCCTGCTTTGCTTCAATTTGGACATATTAAGATGGCTGGTCACTTACATCGGAGCCACACAGTCCGGTTGCAACAATTCGAACTAAGACATCTCGGTCGGATTCAAGGGCAGGTATCTCACGTTGCTCAAACGTGAAAGTTCCCCCAGGGTGTAGCACAAAGGCCCGGTTTGATGACTGGAAAATATTAGATACCGTGAAAGTCAGGTACTCGGTTTCCAAGCCGGATTTAAACCAACCAGTGAATTTTTCGTAACGGTCATTTTTCGGGGACTTTTCGCGATAGACTGAAGAGATGAGCACTGCTGTTTGTGCGATCTAAATATTTTCTTCTTGGCCGGACATACTACCTCCCACTTCTACGCAGGTATAACGTTGCGCCTAGCATGGGGTACGGTTCCGGGGGCATCTCTACTTTTCCACATTGGTATAGACCGGCCCGTGTCCGAGCTGCTCGAGGCCGGCCAGACCGATCGCCATAGACAATATCCATCGCCTTCCCGGTTCTGTCTTTCAGCCATCTCTCGGCACATCTTATGAATCTTTGTGGGACATGTTTTGCAGTCTTTCCGGCGGGCCGAGGAAAACAACGACCAAAAAGGCTCTGAATCGAAGAAAGTACAGACACGCTGTGCCGCCGGAACCGAAAAGGGCCCCACCGGCATCCCGGAAAGCCTTTAGACTCCGGACAGCCGACCAATCACCAGCCGTTGGTTAAAGTAAACCGTGGGTGTTTTGATGCTTCTGGATAAGAGCATGAACTTTTGCGGGGTTGCCCAGAAACCACTAAGAAATGGACTGGGTCGATCGCTTCACCAAGGTAAAAACCGGGCTCTAACGAGCATCAGGACACATGGATCAGGATGGCGAGCACCAGGGTATGGTGACTCCGATTCCACTCTCCCATCATGTCGGAGAAGACTAACGCTCCCCGTGGAGAAGCCGTGGGGTAGAAATATGAGAGTCCCTTGTCCCGCGTCGAGCAGTTGTCGTGTAAGGAGGACTCGTTTTGCTCAGTCTTTTGCTCAGTCTGATCTATCCTACAACTGAACTCTGGGCTCGTCTTCGACCTCATCTACTACCATGAAGACGGAGGAAACTTTTGCGGAAGCAGGCCCTCCGGCCTCGAACAATCGTTCTCAAGCGATTGCTGAACTAGCAGAGCAACAACAAAGCTGGCTGGAA
Source organism: Penicillium argentinense (assembly GCF_028826775.1). Taxonomy (NCBI): domain Eukaryota; kingdom Fungi; phylum Ascomycota; class Eurotiomycetes; order Eurotiales; family Aspergillaceae; genus Penicillium; species Penicillium argentinense. Next base: position 334,003 of record NW_026622668.1, read on the forward strand.
AAGAAGCTCAAGCCCAAGAAAATTACATCTCGATACCCGTTCAAGGGCAAGCCTTTGCTTTGGGCGACATGTGGATTTGGCAGCTTGGGAGATGCCCTCTTCGGGTACAATTCTGGTATGGAAACCTTGAAAACGCGAGGGTAAAAAAAAGAGCATAAGCTAATTAAAAAGGCATCATGTCCGGCTTGCTGGTGAACTCGGTCTTCGTCTCCCGTTTTTTCAAAGACTATGGTGGTGCGGATGGTAGCACCGATGCCGTCGACCCTTCAATCACAGGTATATCAGTTGCCTGTCTTCAAGCATCTGCAGCAGTGGGAGCACTCGTAGCAGGTCGACTGGGTGATATCATCGGTCGCAAAAAGTGTGTTCGTATTGGCGCTTTCATCTACTTTTTCAGCGCCTTCATTCAAATGTTCGCGCCGGGATTCGGCACTTTCGTTGCAGGTCGCACAATTCAAGGACTGGGAGTGGGATTCCTATCAATGACGGTCCCCATTATTCAGACGGAGATTGCTGCGCCTCATCGTCGAGGATTGATGGTTGGTATAGAGTACACATTTCAAATCGGTGGTTACATGCTGTCTTGCTGGGTCGACTATGGCTTCTTCTTTACGTTACCAAGCAATATGTCCTGGCAAGGCCCGTTTATCATTCAGATTGTCCTCTCGTTCATCCTTTTAGCCATGTCTTTCTTCCTTCCGGAAACTCCTCGATGGCTCGCTATGAATGGCTTCAGCAAGGAAAGTCTTCAAACAGTTGCAGACCTGCACTCGAATGGTGACACCGACGCCGAACATGTTCAGAAAGTTTTTTTCGAAATTCAAGAAGCAGTCATTTACGAAGCCAACTTGGGCAAATCAAGCTGGAAGGTAAGACTTCATGACAGATATGGCTTGCTTTCTACTTACACGAATTCTTTGATCAGGAAATGTTCACAAGATATCGGAAACGAACGATTGTCGGAATCACGGCCCAGATGTATGCGCAGATCAACGGAATCAACATCATCTCCTTCTACCTTCCGAGCACTCTGTCTTCTGCCGGATACAATGAAAAGAAGTCCCTTTTGCTCACGGCTGCAAACTCTCTGCCATATACTGCCGCAACCGTCGTCACTTGGTGGCTAGCAGACCGATGGGGCCGAAAGCCACTACTTCTCGTCGGTGGTTTCGGCATGGCTGTCCTCCTCGCGATTGTCTGCGTATTTACCGAGGCTTCGCTGAGCATCCAGACGAAAGCAAACGGCCAGTACGCATTCGTCATGCTCTACAACATACTGTATGGATTCACCTGGGGGCCAATGCCTTGGCTCCTACCTGCAGAGATCTTCCCACTTCGTGGCCGGAGCAAAGGTATGGCATTGGCCACAACAAGCAACTGGGTCTTCAATTTCATCATCGGTATGGTGTCGCCGGATGCCTTTGCCGGAATTCATGGCTACTTTTATCTCATAATTGCCTTTTTCTGTCTTTCCTCCGCTGCGGTGACCTATTTCTATTACGTGGAAACAGCCAATCACTCTCTTGAGGAGATTGCTGTGGCTTTTGGTGAAAAGGCATTTGCAAGCCCCGATGTCGAGGTGATGGAAGTCGCGAATAATGATGCGACGAGTGAAAAGGGTCAATCTACAGTATGAGTACTGCAGTTTATACCAATCTGGTAGAAATAGCCGCGAAAAAAAAAGGAAATGCGGTGGAGTCAAGTCTTGTGAGAATAGTATGTTGAGCCTATCCTGAAATATCATGAGTCCCCGAGACGTCAGATTTACTAGAAGCCCTTGCGGTTCCAAAAAGCAATGTATCTTTTTAGGATATCGGGTGTTATGGGGATGTAGTTGACTTCGGTAAGACGTCCGATGCACGCACAGTGTTGGAGCAGTCGCATCGAGGTGAATACTGCCCAACTTCCCAGCGGATAAGTCTTCCTAGAGCTCTTTCTTTGAGTAATAGTAACAGGGGAACCAAAAGTCCATGTGGCTTCTGCGTGTGAATGACTTGACCCAGCCATTCATGATACCAAATAGCTTTTACAGAGTATCCAGCTTATTCATAACGGAGCAAGCCTCGTCGACCGATACAGACTTATTTTGGTCCGGAGAAAAATTATGATATCCATGACCGAGATTCTTATTGGAGCTTGAAATTTTGCATGAGAGCGGAGATCACGAAATAAATTGTTGGATGCTGCAATCGCATGTCCATCACCCTTGGGAAAATTTCCATTTGGAAACAGCCAACAATCAACCTCAAAATGTAGTCATCTGGATTGATAGCTCCGGTATCGCTGTCTCCCATAATAAAACCAGGACGATAGATGCCGATAGGGAGACCTCGCTCTTGCATGCGTCGGGCCATTCCTTCGGCAGTCCACTGACTCTGACCATGTCCAATATCATATCGCATTACTTGGGGATGAGGCAAGTGCGGATTATCTTCAGGAAGATGCTTTGTTCTTATAATGAAGCTGGACATGTAATGCAAAGCCTTGCGACAGTCTGTCGCGGCCAGATATAAGATGTTGCAGGTTCCCAAAACAGTGTCACAATAGTGCTACTGAAATTTATTGCCAAAATCGACCTTTGCTCCGACGTGAAATATGACACTGGCCCAGTTTGCCAGCCACTCGAATGTTTCCTCATCTAGGTCCAATCTCTCCCTAGCCATGTCGCCCTCGATAGCTATGATAATTTTTTGTAATATCAAGGACCGTTGGTGGGTATAGGTCGTATCGATCCGTCGCCGTTTGCAAACGGGATGAAGCATTCTCGTTTCCTTTCTTGGAGACCAGACATGCAACTTGTCTCACTCCAGGTCGCTCGAGAAGATAGCATAGCAGATGACTGCCAACAAATCCAGTTGCACCAGTGATGACCACTTTCCCTTCACGTCCTAACTCCCGCTTGGGAAGAAGCTCCAATTCGTCGACGATATCAATATATCTCTTCCAGATCATGGTGTCGTCGGGAGCATCTTGTACCCCGGTACAACCTGAATCAAGAAGTTTCTGTAGATCTGCTTGCTTCAAGTTGCGATATAGTTCGTCCATCGTAATCAAATGCCCTATTTTGTTGTATATGCTGGCGATGAGGCGGCAGATTGCATAGAACCGGCACCCAGAAGGAAAAAGTCATCATCGTCGTGGACTTGGGAGCACCCAGAGCATCCTGCCATATCCGAGCCAAGGAGTGGACACCGTAAAGTATCAACATTTGTATCGATATGGCTCTCCGTTTCCTCGGGGCTCGCGTCACGGCAGAAAGTCACCTTGGCTATAACATGTCGATCAAATTTTCCTCGATGCGTAAGGGGAAATTTGGACATAAGCTTAACATTATCGGATACCATATAGCGTGGAAGGTAATTGTGGGCGTGTTCGGCTATTCCATTTTTGACTCCTGGCCATGTATCTTATGGGATAATGCACGCAATAAGAAGCGATGCCACCGGGTGGATTCGGGGTGCTTCTGAAATACCAAAGCAGACATAACATCGAAATTTTTCTCAAATACTCTCTCGATTTCTTCAAGTTCCACTCGAAATCCGTTGTGTTTTACCTGCATGCCACGGTGGCCGATGAAATCAAGACGGTCAGGCTTGTCGGGTCGCCATTGAGCTATGTCGCCAGTCTTATAAACTCGGCACAATCTTTCTTCTGTTCATCTGTTTGCCTTCCACGTGGCGCGAAATCTTCAAATTCATAAAGTTCTTTTATTTTTCCTCGTCCAAGCCAAAGTAACCAGTGGTGATTCCTGGTCCAGCAATAGCGATTTTTCCCGGAATGCCGGGCGCCCATATTGCCTCCAAGTTTTCATCCAGGATGTAAATCTCAGTATCGCCGATGGCATGTCCAATGCTTATTCTGTCTCTTTCGCTTTGCCAGATCCCACGAAGCCCGGGTGTACTAGGCTCCTTACTCGATTCTGCGAATATTTATGAAAATTTTTGTCACAAAACCTTCCACAAGGTCACGGGCGCGCATTTGTATGTGGTGGGCTTTATGTCTTCTCTTCCTCAAGCTCTTTCGACAAATTTCGGCAATTCCCTTACGTTCTATACATGCTGAAAACTCGAGAGCGAGATTCATGCTTTGTTGATGATTTCACTGTGGGCTGTGGATTAGCTTGGATGAATGCAAAGCTCGGGTGATGTCTACGCCGTCGTTTACAAGACAACACTAATTGCTATTGTGTCCTTCTGATGCTCCTAGTTAGTAGTTGCTAGTATTAGTCACTCCGGTCGAGTGGTTTGGAACCCCCACCATGGTAAGTTCTAGATGAATCAGTGCCAAGTCGCAAGAAATGAAAGTGTCGATCGGAGAGACTGATATTAGGTTACAATCAGGAGCAGGATGATTCAGCAGATACCCAATCTCCTAGTTACCTGTTTTGTATGGTAATCGGGTATTATTGGAAAAGCAGCGCTGTAACACACTAAATACCCCTGAATAGATGGCATCCTGAACGGGAGCCGGGAGATAGTTCTTGAGTCAATCAATCAATCGCTGAGATGGTTCAATTGGCCCCTCGCGAGTACTAGTCGATACCGATATCCCAAAGTCTGACAGTTATGAGCCCGGTAGCACGGAGCAGAAGATATTGATCATAACATTCGATCTTGGCCTGCTTCGCACGAGTTTCCCCCGACCGACGGACGAGCCGATACCCCTGAACCCTGTGGTGATAGGTTATTCACGCACACAGAGTGGTAGTGACGCTTGGAAAAATTAGGACACATCCGGAAAACGAAAAGGCTCGCGAGGATGACTGATAGGGTGCAACTGGACGAGTTGAGGGCTGTTCCACAGGACCAGCGCCTACGCTCCGAAGACCAGTGGAGAATCTGGATAGCACATATCAGGTCAGCAGCGATTAATGAGGACATATGGGACTATCTCAATCCTGACGCCAGTGAGGAGAGCATACGACAGGTGCCGCAGGCTACCGAAGAGCCTACACCTAGCAGTATTCGTGATGGTGCTCAGGAGGAATGGGACCTTGAAGAAGCGGAATACAAAAAGTTCCTCATTCGAATTCAGGCGTATGAGAGGAAGGAGACAAAGCGGGTGAGGATACAGAGGGTGATGGGACGTATCAATAGCCTCATCACAAGATCTCTGGACCCCGACTTCCACTATCTCGTCGTCGATGAGGACACACCGCGAAAGAAGCTGGTAAAACTAGCTAAGGAATTTAAGCCGAAGCAGGAGATTCGTACTGAGGATCTTCGGGCGGCATGGAGAGCGATGATCAAGCAACCGGCTAAGGATGTTAATATCGATAGGTGGTTAGCACAGTGGAAGAACCTTTATGAAGAAGGACGCTGTGCAGACGTACCTGATATCGTTTATAACGTCAAATATGCTATCCGCGACTTCTTGCGAGCAATACGGCCGATTGACGACCTGTTCACATCAACCTGGGAGGAGAGGATCCTAACGAAGGATGTGACATTCCAGGAGGTTGTGACGGCGTACAGTGTTCGCAGAGCCCAGCAGAATTCAACCCAGAAGAAGCCAATAAGGGCGGCATTCGCGACACTCGATGGCCAACCTGAAGCGAAGACAGAGAAGACCTTGACAGATTCAAAGAGGCCAATCTGCCCATGCGGTCGGCAAGGCCACTCCTATGAGAAGTGTTGGTATATAGTGTCTTCGAAGAGACCACGCTGGTGGAAGCCGAGAGAAGATACAGCAAAGCGCATGTCAGAAGCCATCAAGCGCATGAATCCTGAAGACCAGGAGGCTATTCAGAAGCTCATGAAGAAGCAAGAGTCTGCTCAGTTTACCTCAGAGTCAGTGCAGGACAGCCAGAGGATAAGAATGGCGATGTTCACTGCGAAGACAGCGGTCAGTGTGAATTTACCTAAGGGAGGTTACCATATGGTCAATAGCTGGATACTTGACTCCGCTTCAACCTGTCATATCTGTAATGACAGAGATAGGTTCATCAGTTTCACAGAGGAACAGGGCCGTCTTCGTACAGGTTATGCGTCAACAGGATACTCTGGCTATGGTGACGTACGAGTCAACCTCACTGGCCCCGATGGGGTAGTATTTGGCGTCCGCTTGATGAATGTCCGGTATTCGCCCGGCTTCCAAACGAACCTGATGTCCTTGGCGATGATTCAGGAGAATGGCTTCGATTGGAACATCCAACTAGGTGCGATTGTGCGATCAGAGGAACTATCAAAACCAGTGGCCAAGGTGACAAAGATGGAGAGATTGTATGTGGTTGAATATAATCCTCCGCCAGCATCTTTCGCTGTTAAGCATTCAGAAAAGCCTCTGATATCGTCTGCGACTGCTGAAAGATGGCATCGGCGTCTAGGACATATGTATCATCAGCGAATTGAGCGTCTAGCGGATATGGTTGACGGGATCCAGATAATTGGCGACTCGGCTGATAATGAAAAGGATAATCCTGAGAGATGCCAGGTCTGTCAGTTGACAAACGCGAGACGTCAAATTTCGAGAAGACCTCAAGGACTGACCTTCGGAAAATATGGGAGAATCCATTGGGACCTCATTCAGTATCCCGTTGGATATAATGGTGATAAGTGGATGACGCACTTTTATATCGAAGGCGTACGCCTACATGTTGCCTATACCCATGAGAAGAAGAGTGGTTGTCAGGATGCAGTCGAGAACTTCTGTGCTTTCGCTAAAACACAGTGGAACCTGCCAATTCAAGCATTCCGATATGATAACGAACGGTCTGCTGGACGGAAAGTCTCAGAGCTACTGGCTTCAATGGGTTTCATCGTGGAACATAGCGTAGTAGGCACCCCAGAGATGAACAGCTTCGCTGAACGATCTGGGGGGTGATCATTACGACCGCGAGAGCCTTACTGCTAGATGCAGGACTTCCGAAGACTCTCTGGCCTGAAGCAGTCAAGGCAGCGGTTTGGATAATCAACAGATCGCCCACAAAGCTACCAGACGGACGGTGGATTGTGCCGTACGCTGACGCTATGGAAAATGGGAAAATCCAAAAGCAGCGCATCAATCTTTCAAATCTGAAGATATATGGCTGCTGCGCCTACACCCGGCGAAACGATATCCCAAATAGCGACAAGATGGAACCGAGAGCTTCGATCGGCTACCTAGTTGGTTATGTTGCCTCCAATATTTGGAGGGTATGGTATCCTGCGAGCGGTGCTGTACGGGAGGTCAGGGATGCTGTGTTCGATGAGAACAGGTTCTTCGATCCGAAAGAGCTAGAGAGAGCACCTGTCAGCGATGTTCTGGAAGTAATGCCATGGGAAATTGGTCAAGAGGATGAGGAAGATATCCAAAGGCTCACAGCGTATTGATAGCCTAAATGCGCCTGGAACCAATTTGGAAACGCCTCGAGATACGCAGCCATTACCATCGCATCGATCAAAGAATCCAGAATCAGCGATAGCAGCATCTCAGCAGGTAATGACGCCGTCGCCGACACCTTCAGCCGAACCACAGTTGTCTCAAGACATGCAACCGCCTCCAGGAGCTTTCCCCGATGGTTCATATAGAGCTAGACCCGCAGAGCAGCTTCAGCAGGAGCTCAGTTCGACAGCAACGTTGTATAGGGCGCCTAGGGATATTATCGGAGATATCTCAGAGGATAATATCGTCAGTGGCTCACGCAGAAAGAAACCGATAGACCAGTCGTTTCATACAGCTATGATCGACCCCGATGAGTACCACGACGGTGTATTAGCGGCGTTCGCGACAGGCCTCAGCAGTTCTCGTTCACACATGAATACTCACCGCGATGACCTACCTCCAGAGCCACAGACCTGGAAGGAGATGGTGAATCATCCATTCAACGAGGGATTCATGACAGCCTGTGGGTTGGAGATTGAAACGATTCAGCGAAAGAAGACCTTCGTGGAGGAAAAGCGCCCGAATGACAGAAGTATTCAGATTCTACCATTGAAATGGGTCTTCTCATACAAGCTGGACAGCAACGGATATCTTGCTAAGTTAAAAGTGAGGATCTGTGTGAGAGGAGACCTGCAGAGGGTCACTAGCGATGAGAAATACTCAGCGACACTGGCTGCACGCACGGCAAGAGCAGTACTCGCCTTAGTAGCTGCATTTGACCTCGAGACCTACCAATACGACGCGGTTAACGCCTTTCTGAATAGCTTACTGGATGAGACGGTATATACCGAGCTTCCTGAAGGATTTCGGAAGGATGGAAAGAGATGCTGGAGATTGCTAAGAGCGCTATACGGCCTACGCAAATCCCCAAGACTCTGGCAGCGCGAGGCGTCGAAAGTCCTCACGTCTCTAGGTCTACAGGTCGTACAAGAGGACATGTCTATTCGCAGAGGATGGAATCATTGTCTTCTTTTATGTGGATGATATCATTGTCGTCAATCATCCACGGCAACAGGAAAGGGCTAGAGAGCTACGGAACAGTCTGAACTCTCACTGGGAGCTTCGGGATATGGGTGAAGCGCAGTGGTTCCTAGGCATCAGGCTACTGCGAGACAGGCAACAGAAGGTGCTTTGGCTGTGCCAAGATTCGTATATCTCTGCGGTAGCGAATCGGTATCACCTGACAGGTAACAGGTCATACGAGACACCTCTTACACCAACCTCACTGTCGCCATATACCGGCCAAGCTACGTCTGCGCAGATAAAAGAGTTTCAACAGAAGGTTGGCTCTACCCAGTATGCTACAACCATCACCCAGCCCGATGCCGCGAAAGCGACAGCCTCGCTAGCTCAGTTCCTACCGAATCCTGGTCCCGAGCATCTTGAAGCAATCAACCGAGTCATATCCTACCTCTATCATACCCGAACACTGGCGATTGCATATCACAGCGTACGGAGAGGAGGAAGTGGTCAAAATCTTCAGTGACGCTTCATTTGGTGATAATCCTGACAGGAAGAGCTTGGAAGGATATATCTGCATGATTTTTGGAGGACCTGTCGACTGGAAGGCCAGCAAGCAGCGTACGGTGACTACCAGTACTACTGAAGCCGAACTTCTGGCAATTTCAGAGGCTGACAGGACCCTATCCATGTGGGAGCGCTTGTTCACGGCTATTCGATTCAACCCTGGACACCCCATTGACATTCAATGCGACAACCAGCAGACGATTGGCGTGCTCACCAAGGAAATGCCTCAACTGAAAACCAAGCTTCGCCATATCGATATACACCAACACTGGTTACGACAAGAGGTCCAGGCACAGAGAATCGGCGTACGATGGGCTGAGACGGAGGACATGGTTGCAGCGGTTTGACAAAGCTGCTCCCACGCCAGAAACACCTGAAGATCGTCAATTCCCTAAGAATGCAGGATATTCAGCATCTCCTAGACTGAAGGAGATAGTGTATCCGCTGGGGGGGTGTGTCGATCGGAGAGATTGATATTACAATCTGGAGCAGGATGATTCAGCAGATACCCAATCTCCTAGTTACCTGTTTTGTATGGTAATCGGGTATTATTGGAAAAGCAGCTCTGTAACACACTAAATACCCCTGAATAGATGGCATCCTGAACGGGAGCCGGGAGATAGTTCTTGAGTCAATCAATCAATCGCTGAGATGGTTCAATTGGCCCCTCGCGAGTACTAGTCGATACCGATATCCGAGAGTCCGACAGAATGGAATAATGATAAATACGATACAAGAAGTAAAGAAAAGTGGGATCCCGTTGACTAAGTATATACAGTAAGAATTGTGAAGGTCAAAGGAAAGAGTAACCATAATCCATGAATGTGAAGTTCTGAAAGAAGTCGAAAGTCGTAGAATGTATTAATATGCGGGTTCGTGCGTGACGGTAATGGTGGTATGCTGGTACACATTTTGGTGGTCGACATTCGCAAGCTCTATATCTTGGCTCTGGACGATGGCCTCGGTGGAGTCATTCCCGGGGTGGGCGGCGCAGACAGTCGAGATTGGGCCCTTGTCCACTGTGGTCTTCTTGTGGCTCGAGATATCGTGGTATCCATCCTCTCGCTTGGACCGGATCTCCGACTCCAGTACAATACTCTTGCGAGTCAGCGTATACTGCAGTGTGTCACACAGGCCAGATAGTGTCATTAGAGCACCCGCAACACAGAAGTAGGCCACGCTAGGTGAACGACCACTGACGGATGCCATTCGGCCAGCGGACAACGGCAATGTCAAAACAATGTAGGCAATCGGATAGAGGACCATGTATGAGACGACTCGGTTCAGGCGTTTGAGACTTTCTGTGTAGCTGCTACCCAGAATCTTGGACTGGGAGATCTTGCGTCGGAGCTGGAAGAACATGATGGCGTATAAGACGAGGTTCAGGAATTGAGCTGAGAAGATCCAGAAGTAATGTGTCCAAAGACGAAGGGCCGGGTGTTGTGTGGTCATCCAGCACTGCAAACGCAAAATGGTCAGTAATCAATCATTCGGAAATCGGTATTCAGGATAAGGACATACCCATCCCACAGACGGCATCCATACGTGGGGACCATGGGCTGCGATGGGGACGATGACCAAGATCACCCCAAAGACCCATAGCCCAACGACGATGGACACAAAGGTGCGGTGACTGATCTGGCGACCCAGGCTAACATGCATGAAAGTGTGCAATGCAATTGCTAGCACGAAGACACCACTCATGGGATCGCCCATTTGGAGCCAGATGCCTTGTAGAAAGCATCCGGGGTCCTCTGCGTGAAGCGAGTTCTGGTTGATCCACCGCAAACTGACAATGAACCCCAGTCCTTGAATAAAATCCGCGATAGCGAGGTTGTACATCAATACGACATATTGATTATATCCGATGTAACGCTTGTAATACTTTTTCCAGAAAATGAATCGATAGGTAAAGAAACATAAGAGACAGAAGGTTGCAATGAGAGAAATCATCGCCAGAGCCGAAATCGCAATCAAACCTCCTCGCTGAAGCGAGGGCAAAGGGTCAATCACCCATGAGCCCGCCGCTGAGTTGGCCGAGTTGGCTGCCACGGATTTTGACGAGTCAAATTCGCGACGTTGAAGTTGACTCGTGTCAGGCACGTTCCGAGCCATCAACCACTGCAGAATTAAACTCGACATGACGGTTGTGGGCGATTGGTTCAGAGATCGGCCGAAAGGGAGACATCGCCTCACCCAGGGGGTCGGAGCTGGCAAGCGAAGTTTTATATGGAACGCTTCTTTTTTGGGGTATGTCGTCGCGACCAACCCCTGAGGGCCTTGGTTTGTCCACAGCCCCACGCCTTGCCATCAAAATTAAGGCAGATACTCCAAACCTAGAGGACGACGCGGGAGGAGTCAAGCAGTTCCTTGCCCTATGAATCACTAAGGATCTCCGACCCAAACCTTGATGCTCCCGCGCGACCATTGAAGATCTCCGCCGCCCCATCGTCGGTGGAGCCTCGTGGGTTCCAGAGGGCAATTTATTGCCGCTAGTCATTCAGACAAGAAATAATGGCTGCCCCTCGTACGGAGAAAAAGCCAGCCTAGAGTCCACGTGGAATTTGCCATCGGTTGCAACGGCCAAGAGATCTGCGAAGGATTTTCACGCGGCTCAGCTCGGGAGACGATGCAGTAGATTCAAGGCGTCGCAGTGCGATGGGGATCCATCTCCAGTCACAGTGAAACAAACACTTGGCATTTTGCGCGAATCCCCATGCCATCTTCGATTCAAAGGACGGAACCGAGCGGATAGTGCCCGAGTGCAAGTGGGTTCCCGGCATTCGGCCAGTCGATGCCCTCGTGGCAGGCTTAACTATTTTTTGGTCCGCGATTATGGTGCTTGAGCTTCCGATCAACACAATCAAACAATGGTTGACTAAATTCCCCAAGTGGGGGAAATCGACGCTCACAATTGTCGTGATCTGAGTCGTCAACAATTGTCCTAGGAGGGGTGGGGTGGGCCATCCTCGGTGCAGCACGGGTCGTGATTCGAGGCTGGGGAAGTGGATTGGGTTTGTATGTCTCAAGTTTGGGAATCAAGACAAGCGGCAAATTGACAGTGTAGGAATCGTCAATGCATTCGGGACGCGTTCCCATTCACGCGGCCATGTTGAACCGTAGGGTATAAGGAGTGTTTGGAATCCATATGGGCGAACGGGAAGATGATATGGCCAGCAACAAACAACTCACAGCCATGCCCTGAGCGGGTCCGTCTTGACGAAATGGTTTCGAAATGATTCTTCCTTGTCTGCTTTGACTCAGCACGAAGGTCTAGCATTTCAATCTTCGCCTGTTCAGAGCCCACATTTGGCGCCATTTGCAGCCCAGGCCTTGTAATCGCGATGCACAGAGCATGATGGTATACATGTGGGTCGGAAGCACCATGTAATCATTGGCTGGCTCTGGTCGAGGAGCGCAGAACATGTGCGATTGCGAATTAGCTTCGCCGACGGACTGGATCCACGTACGGAGTAGTCCGTATTAAATCCATGTTGAACAGTCAATTCCTACCCTTGAACGGGGTTGTCTCCTTGTCTCTAAAGACACACCTACTGTAGCGGGGTAAGACATTCGCCCTCCAATCGTGCACAGAGACTCTCGGCTGCCGAATTCTGAGATAGAGGATAGTAAGGGCATCCCTTGGTGATCTGCAGGTTTTTAAACTCAAATACCCGTCGATTGTGTTTTTCGGCCTGCAATGGCCCTGGCGTGAGCTCTTCAGGCTTTGGGGATATTTACTCCGCAGATACGGAGTTGGTCAAGGGGTTGTCGCTCCAATGTCAAGCGCTTCTTTCCACTGGCTGTCCGTTGATTCGTCGATTTCAGGATCTTGTGAACTTGCGTTTCACAGCAGCTGATAGATTGTATCTTCCTGGGTATATTGCTGGTTTTCGATGTCTGTGGTGCTTGTAAGGGCAGAGTAGGTCTGCACCATCGTGGATGGTGCTAGTAGTGGCAGCCAGTCCGAGCAGTCACAAGGTAAGGCGGTTGCAGTGAAGGTCAGAAGCCGAGTGGCTGGCCCCGTGGCTGACCGTGGCGTCCACACCTAAACAGGTTAGACATCATCCCCATTGGGCAGCCACACATCTGCAACACTTCCCAACTTGAAGGCCTTTGGTATTCGCATTCACATTCGCGTTCGTACTGAGCCTTAGGCGTATCATCGTTATTGGTCCAACTTGAAAAGAGGGCGTTCTAGACTCGGAAATACTGGTGGTTGGGGTTGCTCGGTCTACAGCACCGAATCTACATGAACATTCAAAGCGTCCCCAGTAGTAATTTCTAGTTCCATAGGTATCTCAGGGATAGAAGAAAATCATTAATTGATCCAGTTGACAACACAGGAGTGGAGACGTAAAAAGAACGCATAGAGAAGAAGCAGCAACAGTAATTCAGCAGCAAACGGTATAGAGCTCTCAAATTTGGCAATGAAAATAGCACCACGCACGCAAGCGAATCCGATTTCAAGACTGCAAAATGCAATCACGAGAATGCTAACTCCTTCCTCCAACGCAGCAGATGAGAGAAAGAAACCGCTAGACAAGACCGAGTTCTAAAACGAAAATGTGAGATTCCGTCCGAGGGGTCGACGGGGGCAAATGGTGGAAGGAAAAGAGGAGACAGCGGTGCGAAAAGTACGAGTATGGTCAAAAAAATTCCGTTTCGTTGCGAACAAAAGAAATGCGGTCCATTCCCAACTCCGCCAACGCAATTGGTTCAATGATACATTCGGCTCGTCTTCGGCTCCGGCCAATAAAAATTTCCCAATATCCTTTTTACTGCACCTGGCTGACGATCTCGCTGGCACGGCCCAGGCTCTCCACCATTTGCTGGCATTCCTTCCGCCGGCGGATGGTGTAGTCGCTCTCCTTGAGCAGGTCATCCAGCTCGTTGTTACGGTACATGTTCTCCAGCAGCTCGCGCTGCATCTCATCCTTGGTGAATCTAGAAAAAGTTAGAATTCCACGCGCAACTGTGATCGGGGAAACTACGTACTGCACCAAGGTGTACATGACGGCCTTAGGGACCATGTCGATCATTGTACGCTTCACGATGTTGAAGTAGGAGGTGATGAGCAGCTCTGTGGCAAAAAGATCAGTAAAAAAGGTAGTGGGACCATCTCTCGATCTGAGAACTTACTGATAACCTCAACCTCGGTGGCTTCCCTCTCAGACAAGCTAGCAGAGGCCTTCAGGGTAGGCGGGGGAGCTTCCATGGCAGCCATCTTCTTCTTGTTCTTCGAAGCCCAGAAACTGCCGAAGAATCCACCACCAGTGTTAGCCTCGCCAGTAGTGTCCAAGGACGGGCTCTGTGCGCGGGGTGGCAGAGGCTTGCCGGTCTTCGGGTCGACCTGTGTGGGCTTGGCGGCAGCCTGGCGCTCGTTCACAATAGTCATAGCCTATAGATGTCAGTTGCGGGTCCATGGGAGCCGCTTCAGTCAGAGTACACTCACTCGGTGACCGTTGAGGAAGTCAGGGTGACCAGTGTTGATATAAGTGGCTTCCATGTTGATCAGATCCTTGACCAGTTTGTTGGTAGGGTCCATGCACTTCTTGAAGAAAGCAATCACCACAGCGTGGAACTTCTCCTTCAGCATAGGGTAACGGCGGAACAGCGACTTGTTCAGAAGCTGGCCCAAGATGCGCACCAGCTCATCGTAGACAAGCGAGATACACTTAGTGCTTGGGTCCTCCAGGCGCTTGATCTGCTGCTTCACGATCAACTCGAACGCAGTGGTTCCAACGAACAGGGCGGGAGAAGATCCTGAGGAGTTGTACAGAATGGTGCGAATGTCGATGTCCTTGACCATGTCGAAGGGATCCACAGCCTTGACACCGTTGGAGTACAGCTCGTGGAACACAAAGCTGATACGAGCACCACCGGACAACTCGATGCTAGACAGCTCCTGGTTATTTCCTTCCAAGACAGTGCGGTACTCGTTGCTGAACTCGGTGATGATGTTGAGGATAATGTTTGCGCTGTTGCCGAGCATCGAATCGCCAAGCTGTGACAGCTCGGAGGTGTACTTCTGGAGGGAGGAGGAAATTCGAGCCTTGATGTCGGGGAGGGTTTGCTTAATGTGCATCATCAGGATCTAGATTGCAAGTCATGTTAGTTTCGCCACTCCACTCCTCAATCTAGGATGCTCTAAACGGTGGAAAGCCTACCAAGTTCAATTTCCGCGCCAGGTATGGTGTACCACAATAAGAGGCCTTATTCCGGTACGCCTTGTGGTTCTCGAAGAAATTCTTCTCGTTCTCCAGAGCGTAGGCAATGGGTTTTTTATTCTCAATGTCACGCTGGCCACGGTTGACGACGGGAACATATCCCAGGCGCAGAGGGATAATCCGTCCAGCGAGAATATCCACAACGTCGGTGCCCTCGTCCATCAGATCGACCTTACTCAACACACCAATGGTGCGTTGTCCCTCCGGGTCTACCTCACGAGCCAGCTTAAGACCATCGGAGTTGGCCAGGTCCTGGTTGGCCGCGGTCACG
This sequence comes from Penicillium argentinense, assembly GCF_028826775.1. NCBI lineage: Eukaryota > Fungi > Ascomycota > Eurotiomycetes > Eurotiales > Aspergillaceae > Penicillium > Penicillium argentinense. Next base: position 349,393 of record NW_026622668.1, read on the forward strand.
GCCAAGATAATAGCGTTGGGCTTGCTGATGTACTTGAGCACCATATCCTTAATCTGGCGCTCAATGTCCTTGGGCTGGTCTCCAACAGGCACTTTGGTCAAACCGGGCAGATCGACGAGGGTCAGGGTGAGGACGTTGGGGGAGTAGATGCGCAGGTTGATCGGAATGGGCGAGATACCGGCGTTCTTGCCGACCTTGGTCTCTGTTTCACGCACAATCTCATCGCGGATCTTGTTGAAGTCGAAGAACTTCTCGCCGGGCAGGTGGAGGAATTCACCGTATTCGTCGACATTGGCCTCGCTGTCCGATGTCTCCAGCTTCTTTTCACCATTCGTTTGCGAGCTCGCGGGCTTGTTGATGAGTTGCAGAATAAGGGGTCTCCGGGTCACAATGCCCGAACCACGAGGAAGGCTAAAAACGAGAGAGGCGTTGCGGTTAGCAATGGCTGACATGACGACACCGGGGAATGGTCCCCCCGCCACCACGGTCGCGGACACCTGGCGGCGGGGAGACTTCTGGGAACTGAGGGCACATACAAATCCCGGCCGACGATATTCTCTAGTACTGAACTCTTTCCGCTGGACTGCGATCCGACGACAGCGATCTGTGGCAGGTCGATGGGGTTGTGCACCTAAATTAAGCGGCGGTGTCAGTTGTCAGGTATCCAAAGGCCACGAATAGCGCATATGCGATCAAGGCCGTTTTCTACTCACTCCGACGGTAGAGAAGACATCCTGCAGCTTGTTGACCAGCGAGATCAAGCTGGGATCATTAACGTTTATGCTGCGCACGAGTTAGCTTAGGGCCGCATCGGAGTGGAGGGGGGTGACAGGGGGGGTGGCGCACGAGTAGCCAGTTGGGCTTGCCATGGCTGGCGAAGATATGAGGTGTATATGAGCGAAGAGAAGGTTCTAAAGGACAGAACAAGAGAGAGAGCAGAGGGCAACAGGGAGAACCTCGAGGGATGGAAGCGGAAGACTGTTTGTTGGCAGAAGGCGGTGATGGGAGTGGGTGGCGGGCCGCGCAGCACACGGGAGCCGCAGTCCACGGTAGGCACCCACGGGGAAGAGCCCAGTGACGAGGTGTCACTTGTAGGCGCTCATTGACGAACTTTGGTACTCTACATGCAATTATTCGGCTGCCTGTTACATTTCTGCTACTAGTAAATGAAGACTTGCTAGAGAATCTATACCTCCCAAAGAAGAATCTTATTCGAACATAACTACAGGGTAATGTGTGCTGATAACAAAAGCCGGAAAAAGAGATAGATGCAAAGCGACAAATTCATAGGCCAAGGTCCACCATCTACTCATCCGAGACTGAAGCAAATCGTTCCGTCATGGATTGGAGGATCTTCTCATACTTGGCCGACACCTCTTGCTCGTTGTCGGGGACTTCGAACTTCATGCTCCGCAGGGCACTCTGCAGATCTGCGGTGGCATCGCGGACCTTGTTCCAGTTCTGGCCCTGAGCAACAGCCTTCTGTGCCTCGTCATGGTAACCCATGAACGCCTTCATCATGTACTCGGTTTTCCACAGGGGGCAGAACTGATCGTAGTCACTGTATCCGTTCTGCTGGAGGAAGTCCTCCTTGAGCATCGCGGCCAAATCCAATGTGATCTTGTCGGAATCGCCCAGCGCCGCCTTACCGATCAGTTGCACGACCTGGTCCAGATCCTCGGACTTGGACAGCAGCTCACGGATCTGATCACGCAGGCGAGGGAAGTCGGGGTTGTTCTTTTCGTAGTACTTGTCCAAAACGGCGTTGTACTTGCTGTAGGACATGGAGGTGTTGACGGAGGGGAAGTGCTTACGCTGGGCCAGCTTCTTATCGAGACCCCAGAAAACTTGCACAATACCCAGGGTACTACTGGTGACGGGATCGGAGAAGTCACCACCGGGGGGACTGACGGCACCGACGATACTGACACTGCCCTCACGCTCGGGGCTACCTAGAGCACAGGTCTTACCAGCACGCTCGTAGAAAGACGCCAGCTTGGCACCCAGGTAGGCGGGGAAACCCTGATCAGCAGGCATCTCTCCCAGACGACCCGACAGCTCACGCAAAGCCTCGGCCCAACGCGAACTGGAGTCGGCCATCATGGCCACGTTCTTGCCCTGGTCACGGAAGTATTCAGCAATGGTGATCCCGGTGTAGATGGAGGCCTCGCGGGCAGCGACGGGCATGTTGGAGGTGTTGGCGATCAAGCAGGTACGCTTCATGATGGGTTCCTTGCGACCGTCGATATCGATAGAAAGCTATATATATCAAGATAATTAGTCCTCGCTCGACTATCATATGTGCATGCACGTAGAAAAACATACCTCGGGGAAATCCATCAAGACTTCAGCCATCTCGTTACCACGCTCACCACAGCCAACGTAGACGATGATATCACTGTTCGAGAACTTGGATACGGACTGCGAAATGACAGTCTTACCACATCCGAAAGCACCAGGGATACAGACGGTACCACCCTGGACACTGGGGAACAGGGCATCCAGCACACGCTGGCCGACGATGAAAGGCGCATCGGCGGACAGCTTGTCGCTGGTGGGACGGGGTACACGGACGGGCCAGGTCTGCATCATCCCGAACTCGGACTTCTTGCCCTCAAACTCGACCTCCAGCAACTTTTCCTCAACGGTGTAGCTTCCAGCGGGGGCTATCCGTGTAATAGTACCCCGGGCGCGGGGGGGCAGAAGAATCTTGTGGTTGTTCACCAGACTGTTCTCGAAGACGGTACCCCAGATGTCACCGCCGGTGATGTGGTCGCCGACCTTGAAGTCGGCGGGCTTGTAGTCCCATTTCTTCTCGCGATCCAGCGCATTGACGGAAATACCACGAGGGATGTAGATGCCCTTGGACTTCTCGGAGATGGCACGGAGGGGTCGTTGAATACCGTCGTAGATCGTCTCCATCAAACCGGGACCGAGCTCAACGGAGAGGGGCTTGCCCGTCCGCGTAACGGGGTCACCAACTGTCAGCCCGGCTAGATTGCAGAAAGAATTCCCATTAGCACTGTTATCGGGGGGCCGGTCGGAGGATACGTGGCCCGGGGAAAAGGGAGGAGCTATACCAGTTTCTTCGTAGACCTGGATAGTGGCCTTGTCGTTATCAATTCGAATAATTTCACCCGAGAGCAGGTCATGACCAACTTGACACTAGAGCGGCGGCATCAGTAAATGCATGGGTAGACATTCCGGGGGAGGCACTCGGGGAGCTCAGGTTGCGACGCACCAGCTCGTACATGGCACAGCCGATCATGTTCTCAGCGACCACAACGGGGCCGGAGATGGAGAAGATGGAGCCAAGCTCCTTGTTATCCTTTGCCGGGGCCATCTTGGACAGGGGAGTGGGAGGGGTGGACGGGGAGATGGAGGTCGAGGTGGAGGTCGAGCTGGCTGTAGCGGGCGAGTCTGGAAGCGGTGGCAGCTCGGGCGGTGGAGGCGCTCGCCGGGGACTGGGACTGCGCTCACGTCTGCTCAAGAGATCCAGCAGGGACGGCCGGGCTTTGAGTCGGGGCCTTCCAATTCCTAGCATTCGCTTGGGATAGCAGTGGCAGATTGGGTCTGTCGTCAGGAACGGTGCAGGTCGGACGAGGGGGTGCCCAGCAGTCGTGGAGTCCCCCTAAACTGTCATCCAATCCTCGAGCGACCTCTCCCGGTGGATTGGCGGCCGGCATCGGCCATGTTTTTGGAGAAAGAACAGGGGTAGGCACTGCCGATGGTATGGGTGTGGAGGAAACAAACAAAGAATGAGTCTAGAGAAGCAGCGTGGACTTTTTCATCTCGACCTTCCTCCCCGCACATCCCCCGGATATCCCATCTATACACCCAACCCTCGCAGAGATTCTATATCGTAAATCTGGGATAATTCGAAATTTGAACAAATCATCAGATTGATCCGCTATTCTAATCTCTGATAGAATTCGAGTGTGTCGTGCTCTTTACTTTATGTTTGCTCCAGCGTATGTCTGCAGGTACCCGCGTAAACAAAGTAGCAGCCCAGATATATATCCCCACCTCGAGCTGTTTTTTGTACCACACATTAGCCCCTGATTCTTCATTTTCGCAGAGAGTTATTTCATGCTTTACGGAAGAGACGACCGTGCTACATAACTTGCATGTGATACCTCAGGTGAACAGTAGGAGGGAAGGTGTCCTAAAGAGGCATACAAGTTGTTGCCCTTGTGACCGATGTTCACAAGACCAATCACCAGAGGCTCGGAGGACATTAGTGCATTTATGAAGTACCCCAATGTATTGCTATGACTTAACTCATATTAGCGAAGACCAGACAAAACGCGGAGATCAACAACGGGGTCGATCCCGTTCACATGCTAGCCTTCACCCCGCCTTGCCCCGGACCACGGACCACGGTTGAAGCGGTGCCACGACTGTCATGAGCAACCTGTGCGGCACTCTATATATTCAAAAGTCAAGCGGAGAGGATGCAAGCTGATCTGTTTGCAACGGCAATAACTGCTCTGCCCTGAAGTGTCAATCTACGACTTTGACTCGAACACGATGGTCTTGAAGAGGCCCCGAAAGGGAAATAGCACCGAGTGCCACTACTGGGGTTACTCCTTTCACTGGACCGATCTCCACCGCTCGGAAGAAGAACTACACCCTTTGGTTCATACCTATGACTCGCTAGCCGACGAGTGCGTGACAAGGTTGAACAGGATCCCGACGGAGGGAGACTCGGACAAGCCTTTCAAGAAGGACCTGTACGCCCTGCTAGAGAAGCATGCCGATAAAGACCCAAAACTGCAGGAGCTGTGGACGCAGGTCAATACCATCCCGGATTGGGTGGACTGGGCCCAGATCCAGCGCGGCCAGGATGTCTTCTTTCGATATGGTCTCCCGATATTGAACGTGGTGAGTTTGAATTTTGTCATGGTACACTGCTTGATCCTGATGATTTCGAATAGCTGAGCTTTGAAAGCTTGCTAGGCGGCATGTGAGTGATATTAACCCTGAATGATTACCCTCTATCACAGGTAGTAGTATTATCTGACTATATGCTGTCCGTCGGCTTAGGGGCGCCATCCGCGTCGTCGAGACCCTTGCACGAACTGGTGGCTTCGGTGCCAAAGTAGTCCGTCGCCGTCTGCTCGAAACACTCCAACATGTTCTTCAGGTAAATAGCTCGGCGGAAGGAATGAAGCCAGGAGGGGAGGGTCACGTCTCGTCCGTTCGTGTGCGGCTACTTCATTCCTGTGTCCGTTTGAAGATCATGAGTCTTGTGGAGCAAAAGCCTGACTACTATGATATCGAAAAATACGGGACACCGATCAATGACCTGGATTGCATCGGCACCATCAACACCTTCTGCAGCTCAGTCGTATATCTGGGACTCCCTCGTCAGGGAATCTTCTTGAGTACACAGGAGATTGAAGATTATATTGCCCTCTGGCGGCTCGTGGCTTACTACATGGGAACCCCGACCGAACCCTTCGAAAATGCCTCTCGAGCTCGCGCAACGATGGAGTCTCTTTTGATCTCAGAGATCGATCCCACGGAGATCGGCAAAGTCCTGGCGAAGAACATCATTATCGGTCTGGAAAATACCGCCCCGGCCTATGCCTCGAAGGAATTCATGGAAGCGTTGAGTCGGCTCTTGAATGGTGATATGCTTGCGGATGAGCTCGATATCCCGAGATCTACGCTCTACTATCGTCTCATGGTCTGGGGATATTGCTTTTGGGTTTCGGGCGTCTCGTATGTTGTTCCGAGGATTTCGTTCCTCGATCGATTTGCAATATCGGTATGTAACCTATCTCTGTGCGTGATCCACTTTATACTTGACTGACATTTCACTCAGGTCCGCCGAAAATTCTTCAACAGAATGCTCCTGGACGAGAAAATGGGACTGGGAGGGGAAGCGCGATTCGAATTCAAGTATGTTCCCACATTGACGCGGACCACACGCGTGGGACAACGACGCAGTACCAAATTCGAAAGGCCAGGCGTCGAGAACCTGGCGAGGTTGGGCTTGCTGGCTGCATTTACTGGCATCGTCACAATCTGCCTAAGTCTCCTCTTTGCATTGAGGATTTTGCCTGCCAACCCGCTACTTCAAGTTGTGCGAGTCTGATTGCTTGATGGATTTGGTTGAGCGGCAGTCCGTTGCTACAATTGTATTGTTGAAATTCTTTGATCACCATGACGCCATGAATAGCTATATCTTCCAATATATTTTGTCTGTGTCTTACATTCACAATGTCGTTTGGATGCGTCAAGGCATCTAGACTATTCCTGCGCCACCATGATTGATCAAGGTCTCATAGCGCCCTTCCTCGGCGCGCTTCAAGCCTGCGTCTCCGTATTGTTGACCATGTGCTATGGCGTAACCGGACGCCGACTCCGGTTGATCCATGATTCCACAATAAATGGCATGGCTGTATTGGGTGACAAATTGTTTCTGCTAGCCCTGATCGTGGTCATCCTGAGAAAGCATCTTGACATGGGCACCGCGCTGAACTACATTCCTGTACTGGTAGGTGACTGATTCTCTACCCTCGGATAAGCCTCGAATCTGATGGGCATCTGTTAACGGCCGCTTTCCGAGAGGCAACCACTGCGAGTGTGGGCTGGCATCTACACCTTCATCTCGATCGGTATAGGACATTTGGTGTCGCGGATGTTCCAACTCCCGCAACTGGTCACACCGGCGTGCGCATTCAACAATACCACTTCCCTGCCGCTCCTCCTCTTACAGTCTCTTGACAGCGTTGGAATCCTGCAAGTTATATTACGAAAAGGAGAAGATGCGATGGAGGAGATCGAGAGAGCACAGAGCTACTTCCTCGTCTGTGCCGTGGTGAGCAAGACGATCGCCTATACGTCGTAGGACCGAAGATGCTGCACGATGGCGCCGATCTTGATAGCCACAGCCACCTAGCGGATGAAGATACTACAGTTCAAGTACTGAAGAGCAGCCACAGCACTACCCAGAGCGCGACGACGACGAACAGCTCACCGAGAACACCTCGCTGCTGCCCCAGCGGGCCCAGAAGGCGCCCAGCAGGTGGTGAGCAATCGCATGCAGTGCTGGAGTCACTGGCTCGGCTCGCTCTTCCCGCATCGTATGAAGCAGGAGCTCATGGCTGCCTTCGGAGATCCATTCGCAGACCTCGCCGTCGGGTGCACCCTGCTGGGTGCCTTACTGGGGCTGGTTCGGGCGCTGCATCGGGCCTTTTTCGCACGCGACGAGGATGGAGGAATTTTCCATGCGTGGCCTAATGACCAGCGTACGAAACATGGGGCACCCCTTCACGACGTTGCAGATCTTCATGGTTGGGTGAAAACTGGGCGTCACGATTGAATGAATGGTCGCCGAGGGTGAGGGCGATTCGGGCCGGATAGCAGTGCGAGTCATCACGACGATCTTCCTGGTGCGGTTGATGGTTTGGCCGGCGCTGAGCATCTCGCTGGTTTATGGCCTCGCGTGGTGGACGGCGCTTCTCGGGGATGATCCGATGCTGTGGTTCAGCATGATGCTCATGCCGGTCGGGCCGCCGGCGCTGGTCATTTCGGGGCTGGCAGAGCTGGCCCAGGAGTCCGAGTCGGAAAAGATGGCGATCGCGAAGACCCTGGCGGCCCCACTGCGACTTCTGGACTGGGCAAAGCTGCTGATAGGACCAGATCATGTATGCCCTGACGCCGTGCGTGTGCTCTACGATCACGGGGCCTTTAAAGGCGTCGGAGGCGGTCTTGCTGGACCGCCGGATGGCGCTATGACGTCTACACTCCACGACCGAGATCGAAGGCATTCAATATTCAATCAATTTCACCGTACTACCGATACATCATGGCAAAAAGGAAGGCTCGATGTCACACATCATTAACTCTCGTGGAACTCCTCATTTCGCCTGCACCATCCCTCGTCGACTACTATACGATCGTCATAGGTACTGTTCGGTGCGTAGTCGGGGCGTTTCATGGGCAGGATTTACTTCTAGAAATAGAAAAAGAACACAGAGTCAGCTTTTCCATCCTCATCACACTTTACCCTAGGGTAGAATTGTCTCGGGAGGCCAAGGATGTCACATACTCCGCATCCCTTGCAGGAACAGGTGTCGTCGCAAGTGCAGCCCTGGGGACCGGTACAGGTGCAAGTCGATCCGCAGTCACAGCCCATGTTGAAGAATTCAGAACGATGATCGATGGGTGGTATGTAGCAATGTAGAATGGAAATCTGATATTGCGTGATCTAAGCAATCGATGAAAAACTCTCCACGACGCGCGCGCGGAATGGCTTTATATCGGCGGGAGGCTGCTGGTAGGACGGTCATCATGATGGCGTCAGTGGAGAAACTGAACCAGCGATGGCATGCCAGTCGTGAGATCCTCGGAGCTCACATCCAAGGAACCCAGGATCAAGCCGGCAATCCAGCGGGAGAACCGTATGTAATGCGAGCTGAGCGGAGGAACGAGTATGGATACCATTAAACCATCCTCGGGTCCTCATAGTAGTTCTCCCTATACTCCGAGTCTCTCTGGGGCGAGAAGTACTTGGTGTGTCAGGGTTCGACTCGTATACTACCAACCACAACAGGCGGGTATAGTAGGCGAATATACGGCAAACGAATAGTACAAATATTTCCAGACGTAAGCTTAACGTTCGTAGTTTGTCCCTCATCACTGCAGAGAACACAGTCAGTCGACCTCACCGCGCTTGGCAGATCGGGCTATCAACCCTGGGCGGCCCTTCAGGTACTCATTCATAGTCACGGCAGGATAAAGACAGCTCCAGGAGCTCCCCAGCGTCAGCAGCTCCCCGAGAAAAATCGCACGGTCGGCACTTCGCAGTCATCAGCTGAGGGTCTTTTCTCATCTTGTGACGCGATTTACCGCACTTTGACGCCTGGTGGGTTCCCGTCGGTCCTGCCTTGCCGGCCTCCCAAGCTCAAGAGTGGACCTCCCCCAATCTGCGATAAGCAACCACCTGAACCTCCGCCCACCACCTACACTTCAACCTAGTCCTCTTCCCCCGGCGCCTCCCCACCCAGTCCAACATCGACATCGCCGTGGGACGCGTTTGCAACACTTCAAATCGACCTGTCTTCTTTGGCCAGTGGTTGCGGCGTCTCGTGCTGGTCTCGATCGATCATCGGACGCTTCAATAGCTCTCCGAGTCGTTGCTCGATCCCCACGGTCTGCTCACCTGGTTCCAACAACGAGCCAGGGGACCGAGCAGAGCGCAGCTGTCGACCTGGCCACCAATCTGCCCGACCGATCCTTCACCTCCGACGACCCTGATCCTCCTTTGCCCAGCAACCCCACGCCTGCATCCGCCGGCCCTCCTGATCCATCCCCATCCGTTTCTGAAGTCACCTCCGCACCCGCCGTCGGCCCTGCCACCCACCCTGCAAACCTACGGCGCCCGCGGTCTCCGTCATCTAGCCCCCAAAGCTCTGAGTCAACGTCCTTCACGGCAACGGCGTCGGACTCCAGACCCGCTGGGGCAGCGACGGCTCAGGACGACGCAAGATACCCACCCGGCCGGGATCCAGGCCGCTCTCCATCCCGCAAACGCAGGCGTCTGGTAACCATGCGTTCTGCCGACACCCTCTCGTCCACAAACGGCTTTTCCCAGGCGGCGAATGGGCCCACGCACTCGAGAAAGTCCAGCCTGAACGGCCAGTCCTCCCGCCCCGGGACCGCCAACGGGGACTCATATATGAAGCCCGCGCGGACACGAGATGATTCCTACTACGGTCATGACCGGGAGGAGGTCACGCGCATCTTGATTCAGAGCCTCTACGAGCTAGGTTATCACGACGCGGCCTCTACGTTGACTGCCGAGAGTGGCCATAAACTGGAGACCCACGGTGTCGCCAACTTCCGGAACGCCGTGCTGGATGGTCGGTGGTCGGAAGCCGAAAAGATCCTCATTCAATCATTCCACAACGAGTACCCCGCGTATGCTAAACCATGGGAAACGTGGGAGGAGCATCCTCTTTTGCTCACAGAAACAGCCGAGCGGAATGAAATGCTCTTCCTCCTGCGCCAGCAGAAATTCCTCGAGCTCCTGGAATCCCACGATCTCGCATCGGCGCTCGTAGTCCTCAGACAGGAGCTGACCCCTTTGAACTATGATATCGATCGTCTGCATGCCCTTTCAAGGTTCGTTGTTCTACGTGTGCCGAAGCCATCTCCCGGAATACCAATTCCACTAACGCCTCGCCCCCAAAGTCTTCTTATGTGCCCTTCCGAGCTACTGAATACAACTGCTGCGCAGGGCTCCATCACTACAGGCAGAGAGGCACTTCTCGCCGAACTTTCCAGTAAGAATCCATCGCTGCCACTACTCAGTTCGAACTCTGCTGACCTCGTCGAAGAATCTATCTCCCCTTCCGTCATGATACCCCAACACCGACTAGCAACTCTCTTAGACTTCGTGAAGAAAACGCAAATCAGTAACTGCTCATATCACAACACTGTCGAGTCACCCTCGCTCTACTCGGACCATTTGTGTGACAAGAACGATTTCCCCCGAACCGCTGCTCTTGATCTGACGCGGCACTGCGATGAAGTGTGGTGCTGCGAATTCTCACATGATGGCACGAAGCTAGCTACTGCAGGCAAGGATCGTGTGGTGTTCATCTACGATACAACCAACTTCTCGGTCAAGACCAAGCTGGCGGAAAATCACATTGATGGAGTTGCTTGCGTGAGCTGGAGCCCGGATGACACAAAGCTCATTACCTGCTCTCACGATAAGCAAGCTCGTGTCTGGAACGTCGAGGTAATGGTATCTGGGACCGAAACAATTCCGAAGCGGGACTGACCAAATGCAACAGAATGGCCGTTGCCTTCTCACGATTGATCACCACAGCGAGCCTGTTACCGCCGCTGGATGGGCCCCGGACGGCGAATCGTTCGTGACCGGCTCTCTCGACGTAAATTCGCAGCTCTGCCATTGGAGCATCCGCGGTCCGTCATTGTTCAGGTGGAAAGGCACATTCCGTGTTCAGGATTGCACGATAAGTCCCGACGGGAAGTGGCTGGTCGCAGCCGATACCGAGCACAAGGTTCATATTTACAACTTCGTTACCTACCAGGAAGTTGCTTGTCTTTCGCTCTCCAGCAAGGGAACGTCTGTGTCTATCAGCAAAGACTCCAAATATCTGCTTTTGAACCTTGCGGAAGGCGAGATCCAGTTGATTGATCTCAATTCGCGTCAAGTGGTGCAAAGATACACGGGCTACCAGCAAGGCGTATATGTGATCCGCAGTTCATTCGGCGGTGCGGGGGAAAACTTTGTCGTGAGTGGCAGCGAAGGTGAGTACTCCTTTGGTTCTCAAATGAAATGGACTTTGCTAATCACAGTCATCAGACTCGAAGATCTACATCTGGAACAAGACAGACGGCCAACTCGTCGAGGCTTTGGACGGGCATGCCAAGGGATGTGTCAATGCTATCTCCTGGAACCCCACGAACCCAAGGATGTTTGCCTCGGCAGGTGATGATTGCGTTGTACGAATGTATGCTTTGTGTCTTCGTCAACCCCTTCCCTTGCAGACGGCTAACAATCTCCATAGCTGGTCACCAGAAAACGACCGCCCTCTCCTCACGCGAGGTTCCGCTCAAGCTCAACGAACAGGACAATCATCGAATGGATTCCGTACCAGCGCTCTGAGAACGACAAGTACACTCTAGGCTATTTGAATGATAAGCCTAGTTTCATTTTTCTCGTTTTGCATCAGACGGTTTGTATTCGATGTACTCGGTGGGAAGGGCAGGGAACGAACCTTACTATCTCTGTTTTGAAAGATTGTCGCAACCATAAACTGTTTGCCACTTTTTTTTCTATCTCTGCTTGATTACCTATGTTTCCCATCTATGTTTACCCCCTATTGTTCCTCCATTTCTCTCACCCGTGTACAGATACACCTCTGAGCCCACATGCCGTTTACTGTTTCAACAGTTACCTAGGGTTAGCAGTTAGCATCAAGTGTCAAGGAAATCTACTGCACCATGAATCATTGTTCTGTTGACTTGGATACTTTATCTGCTAGCAGCGTAGTCTAACATGGCCTAGGCCCGAATGACCCGGACATTCCATTGCTGTGGGATTTGCGGTGGGAGGATATCAAGTTTCAAATCTCGGAGATGGTTCGCCCTTCTCGCCTCGCATCTAGCTGCCGATAATAGGTTCGCTTCACTATCGTCTCGAACCTGACCATGTCTTTCAGTCTACCGCTTGATCCCTTAAGCTCTATCGTGGAGGTAGTATTCTTCTCTTTCCTGCCCCGGCTCTTCAGGTTCGCAGTGTTATCGGACGGAAGAGAGTTGCATCTAGTAGGACCCTCTACAACTTGATCACCATATCCACCCGGCTACTAGGATTGGGCAACTTTCCACGTTGTAAAACAACACCTGTGGAGATGAGCTGACTATCTTGTCTCAGGACTTCTGAGATTCTCCAGGCTGGTGCCCTCTTACAAATATTTGTGTTTCTCGGGCTAATAAAAACCTCTCCCATGAGCACATTTTGCTGGCAACGGACATCTCTTATTAGCAAAAGCCTTCCCAGTAGCATCTTTTACAGCCCGTCCAGGGCGATGACAACTGCTGGCGGCGACGGGATTTCACGGGATTAGCAGTATATAGTAGTATATTACAATTGTAGGTTTTACACGACCTTGAACAGTACTAATTTTTACCATCCTCGTCGTCTTTCTGAACTGAGTCGTAAGTCGCACGTGAAACCTCCAGGGCATTTGAATGAATTTCGTAAGTATCATTATCCGCGAATGGACATCTTGTCTGGCAATTTCAAACTGTATCGATCGTGTCAGGAAATTGTCAGATGCGCGATTGAAGATGATTACACTTACTATTATCATGAGTTTCTCCCTTTCCTCCGCGCTTGAATCGCCTTAGATAACCCTAAGAACGAGATTGAAAAAATTCCGAGTCTCTGCGCATGAGAAAGCATTACCCCCGGCATTCTGCTCCATTCGCACATAGACAAACAATTGAAGAAAGCAATGGTTACACAATGTGTGTTGTTTAACCGAGAAGTTCAGCAACTAAAAGAGGGGGAAAAAAACGTCGTCAGCTATGCTCTGGAAAAGAGGACATTGGAACAATTTACCGTTCATGGGCATTTCGTCGATCTGGGTCGAGTAGTACAACTCGATGTCGCGAAGGATGCGGACGTCATCATTCGTGACAAAGTTGATAGCAACACCCTTGCGACCAAATCGACCACTACGGCCAATACGGTGAATGTAGTTCTCACGATTGGTCGGCAGATCGTAGTTGATGACCAGTGAAACCTGTTGGACATCAATTCCACGGGCCCAGACATCAGTTGAGATCAGCACTCGGGTGTTGCCCTGGCGGAACTCCTGCATAATGCTGTCGCGTTCCTTCTGAGGCATCTCACCGTGCATGCTCGACACGGTAAAGTTAGCCTCGCGCATCTTGTCGGTCAACCAGTCGACCTTGCGGCGGGTGTTGCAGAAGATAACGGCTTGAGTGATGGTCAGGGTATCGTAAAGATCGCAGAGCGTGTCGAACTTCCACTCCTCCTTTTCAACAGCAATGAAATATTGCTTGATACCCTCCAGCGTCAGCTCATCACGCTTGACGAGAACACGGACGGGGTCAGTCATGAACTTGGTAGTCATGTCCAATACGTCGTGGGGCAGAGTAGCCGAAACAACCACTACCTGTGTTGCAGGCGGGAGGTAACGGTAGACATCATAAATCTGCTCACGGAAACCGCGGTTGAGAAGCTCATCGGCCTCATCGAGAACGAGCATCTTAATGTGACGCGTGCGCAGGTTACGGCGGCGAATCATATCGGCGACACGGCCGGGGGTTCCTGAGACAACATGCTGACCATAGTCAAGCTTGCGGATGTCTTCGCCAACATTGGTTCCACCAATGCAGGCGTGGCATTGAACGTTCATGTAGTCGCCGAGGGCCATCATAACGGATTGAATCTGTGTCGCAAGTTCGCGAGTCGGAGAAAGAACCAGAGCTATACGGAAATAACTTAGTTAGCATTGTTCACTTCTCTTACCAGCTGGGTCTGTAGCGTATGCATACCTTGGGTCTCTCGTACAGCAGTGTCAATTACCTGCAGGGTACTGATCGAGAAAGTCGCCGTTTTACCGGTACCGGACTGGGCCTGGGCGATGGTATCGCGACCTTTGCAGATCTGGACGATCGCACGCGACTGAACAGCCGAAGGAGATTCATAACCGTAAGCGTAGATTCCACGAAGAAGGCTCTCTTTCAGCTGCATATCCTCGAAGGTCGGCGCTACCGTGACCTCCTTGGAGGTATTGAACTCCATGCGGTCTTAAACGTCAATCTCGTCAACGTGGAAATAATTGATTGAGTGTGGGAATACTCACCATCAGCGCGCTTGTCGATTCCGTCCGCCATGATGAAGGGATCGCGATTTCTTCTGGCGGCAAGAAGTAACCTGGGGGATCCGAAAGGTAAACGGAAAAGAAGTTGAGTTCACGGGGACCTGGATGATCATATGACTTTTTGCGATCGCGCATCGTATCACGTGCCCATCCGCAAAGCTGCAGCTTCAAACGCGAACCCGACCGCCTTCGCGCAACTTTCCCCCTCCAAGGCACCGGACACCTTCAACTTGTGCACACATTTCCTACCCCACCGACTTGTGTCGCACTCGCCCTTTCAAGATGTTGTCCGATCACCAGCGAACCGGTCAGGAAGATCTGGAGAGACTCGAGGTTGCCATTGCCGATCGGCTTCTCGAAGATCCGCGCAGTGTAAGTCTTCAAGAACGTGCTTTTAGGAAGAAGGGAGGTGTTAACAAACAATGGCGTCCAAAGGTTCGACGGCCTCTGATCCGTGACCATGAAGTTGCAGGTTTTTTGAAAAATCTCGAGGAGCGATCTAAGTACATCTTGGAGGTTTACGAAGATAATCATGGAGATCGCGCAAAGGAACTACAGTCGATCAAGACCGGCGACCCATTCGAGGGGTTTTACAACAAGCTTGCCGAGATGAAGGCTTACTACAAGAGATACCCGACCATTCGTGCCGAAAATCTCGAACGTTCGTACAAGCGCCGTCAGCCTGAGGAGGGCCAAAGAACCAGAATCGGCGAAGAGGTTGATAATATGTTCACCGGCGAGGAGAGATATGGATGGTATCTCGATTTGACCACAATCCACCAAGATTACTTGAACCTGCCTGGGGTCAAGCGCCTGCCCTACATCCAGTACCTTGACGTATTCGACAAGCTCACTCCGCCCGATTTCCCGCTCCAGCGGAAGGATAAGATTTCCGACAAATACTTCAATTACGTCGGCAACCTTGCTAAGTACCTGGAGGGCTTCATCAAACGTGCCCAACCACTTAAGAACCTTCGCAAAATCCTTGCAGGCATTGACGACGAATTCGATAAGCAATGGGCAGCGAACGAGGTCCCTGGATGGACATTTGAAAGGACCGGGGGCACGTGGTGTGCCGACTGCGAAAAGCTCTTTATGAATCACAACATTTACGAGCACCACTTCTCCGGCCGCAAGCACATTCGTGCCGCCAAGGCCAAGAAAGCCGCCGGCGAGTCGGGTGAGAAGTCCTCGGCGCCTCCGGCCAATGCTTCCCCGTTTGGCGCCCAGGAACGTGCTATTGCATGGCGCGAACACCGCGTGCGATGCCTGACTAAGGAGCTTCAAACCGTACGAGAAGCAACGCGCACCGAGGCTGTGCGCAAGCGCGGTTTGACGGAGCGGGAGCGCCAGAATGAATATGACGACCTGATGGCTGAACCCGATTACACTGAGGATGTTTACGACGAGCCTGAATCTGATGAAGATGACAAAGATGACAACAAAATCTACAATCCCCTTAAACTGCCTCTGCAATGGGACGGAAGCCCCATTCCTTTCTGGCTCTACAAATTGCACGGTCTCGGGGTTGAATTCCCGTGTGAGATTTGCGGTAACTTCGTCTACATGGGTCGTCGGGCTTTTGACAAACATTTCAGCGAAGGCACGCACCTCTACGGCTTGAAGTGTCTCGGCATTACCTCGAACACCAAACTCTACAACGAAATCACTGGCATCGCAGACGCTATCCAGCTTCGGGATAAGCTGGAGGCTGACCGCAAGAAGGAGAAGGAAGATCAAGACAACGTCGAGCAGATGGAGGATAGCCGCGGCAATGTCATGCCGAAGAGAATTTACGATGAGTTAGTCCCCCCCACAAACCACCACCACCACCGCCATGAACCAGCTAACAGTTTTCAGTCTTCGCAAGCAGGGTATCATCTAATCAGGATGGTGTTTCTTGCAGTTTCTTTTGCTCCTTGGAGTGTTTTTTCGCGGTTATTTTCTTCGGGGACGGTGCATCCCCATGGTTATGTATGATTTAGAAGCTAGGAGTTCGGCGAATAACACGGGCCCGGTCGCTTTGTCACTGCACTCATACAGTTTACTGCTGGCCATTTTGCATAAGTGAGACTAGAACCTGTAACAACCTTGGGTGCATTTCCCTTATGCTCTCCTAATCACTGGGATGAGCGCCTCTATATATCACCAGTAGTCACGTGTTTTCGTGTTTCCATGGAACGGTCCACTCGCGAATTTTCGCGTTCTAACTCGCTCTCAAAACTGCTAAGGGTCACTTTGGATTCAGATGAATGGAAGCTGTTTCACGTGAAGTTTCATGGGGTTCAAATTCTCCTTCCTCTGTGACTTGCTATCAAGTCTAGAGGAGAACCGGATCACGAAGACCGCGTCTAAGCCCGATCAACCTAACCTTCAGACAATCCGACAGTGGTTTGCACGACATGACCGTCACATCAACCACGAGGACACCAACAGGCTAGCTTTGCTCTCATGCATGTTCCCAGAAAAACGCACTGACCGTGTATTCTGGCTCCAGGCCACGTCCTTAGCAAGAGTCATCGGCCGGTGCTTAGGTCTAGGCTCGTCACGACTATCAGAGTTAGACCAATGGCGGGAATCGGGTGGTCCTGATCTGGGGAAATGTGTCGAAAATGTGATGCGACAAGCGGAGAACTATGTCTCTGGCGGCCGAGAAGTGACTACGGAAGAGATTGATCATGCCTTGGGGATGATTGCATCCCGTTGTCGTTTCTCGCGACCCCAGGTCCGCCGCACGCAGACTGCCGTTGACGTTGAAAGCTCTCTTTCTCCCCTTTACCGTCGCCTGAGCAGCCGTGATGCAAAATGGCTCACTCGAATGATCCTCAAAAGTTACGCCCCTGTAGTACTCCCTCTGAAGCACACTTTGGAGCGTTTTCATTTTCTACTTCCACATCTTCTCCAATTCCAAGACACGTTCGAAGGAGCGTTGGAAATGCTCGACTCAGAACCGTTTGCTCACTTTCCACCGCGTCCGGAATCAGAACTTGCTGCCAGTCTGTG
The DNA here is from genome assembly GCF_028826775.1 of Penicillium argentinense. Taxonomy (NCBI): domain Eukaryota; kingdom Fungi; phylum Ascomycota; class Eurotiomycetes; order Eurotiales; family Aspergillaceae; genus Penicillium; species Penicillium argentinense. Next base: position 366,801 of record NW_026622668.1, read on the forward strand.
TGCGACTGCTTTGGGATATCTGCGGCCACGTACGGGGATCAAGATCGGTCGACCAGAATACTTTAAGGCTCGCAGTATCAAGCATTGTCATCAGATGGCCAATGGCCGCCGAATTAGTGTCGAAAGAAAGTACGACGGGGAATACTGTCAGATACACGTCGATCTCACACATAAGCGAACACCGGTGCAAATATTCTCCAAGAGTGGCAAAGACTCAACCGAGGATCGTTCCGGCATTATTCCTGTGATTGAAGACTCACTCCGAATCGGATCGAGCAAATGCAGATTCATCCATCGATGTATTCTCGAGGGCGAGCTAGTGGTATGGAGTGATAAGCGCGAGGGTATTGCAGGCTTTCACAAACTTCGAAAGTTCCTTTCTCGCTCCGGGACTTTGATTGGAGTTGACAGTGATTCCCCGTCCGTGAAACCTCCCTACTACATGTACGGACCATCACTAATGAGAATAATTAGCCCCCAGCCTTACGAGCATCTGATGATTGTTTTCTTCGACATACTTCTCCTAGACGACGACGTCTGTTTACGAAATCCCCATCGTCAGAGACGACTGCTACTTCAAGATGTAGTCCAAAGAATTCACGGTCGAGCGGATCTTGCAGAGCAGGAAATACTCGATTTCGGTCGTCCGGGTAGCCAAGAACGAATTGGAGTCAGTTTTGCTAAAGCTATTGCCCAACGTTGGGAGGGATACGTCTTGAAGGCCTGCGACGAACCATACTTCCCCATCTACTCGGCTGGCACTAGTCCTTCATTTGGAAGATGGATCAAGCTCAAGAAAGACTATGTCCAAGGCCTTGGAGACACTGTAGACCTCGCATTGATTGGAGCCTATTATGATTATCGAGATGCGGCCGCTCTGCCGGCACTCGAAAATCTCAAGTGGACACATTTCTTGGTTGGGTGTCTTCTGAACAAGGATGCGGTTCTAGAATTCGGGGAAACTCCTCGTTTCCGAGTTGTCGACGCACTCAATCATCACTGCATGCACAAAAATTTGCTTCGAATCCTGAACCATGTTGGCCAATTTTCTGCTCGCGAGCCGGAATATTTCGAGACTTTCTCTGTCGAATACGGGCGCAAGGACCTCTCCGAGGCTGCTGTTTTCTTCAAAAAGCCTTTTGTTGTGGAATTGATGGGTAGCGGTTTTGAAAAGCCTTCTGGTGCCAGATACTTCGCACTTCGTTTCCCACGCATTCTAAAAATCTACACGGATCGGACATTTGACGATGCCGCGTCTTTTCAAGAATTACAACTTCTGGCCGATGATGCCCGCTCTATACCGACTGATGAACTGTCTACAGAGACAGAACAATGGCGCAAGCGGCTGAAAATGGAGAAACTGACCAGCCACTACATCATTCGAAGATCACAAAGCCCATCGTCGTCGACGTGCAGCTCAATTTCTGATTCTGAGGCGGATTCTGCGTCAGGGGACCTCTCCACTGCGCCTAATTGCAAGGAGGTTATGCAAGTCTCGGCATTGAAGACGGGTCATGCACAGCCCCTGGCTTCTGTGAGCACCGGCGGTCATGATCAGACATGTGAAGGACCGAAGGAGCTTCCAGCTGTATACATTGACGAGTCGGCTTCTTCACCAGCTTCAAAGAGCCTTTCTTGCGATGGAAATGTTTTGACTGAGAACGAGAATTTATCATATCGGCAGAACTCCAGTCAACGAAGACGTGACAATATTGATGAGGCCCCGGGAAAGGAAACGAACTTTGCAAATTATGAAGCACAGGCCAATTTCGAATTTGATATCTCATCGACTTCACAAAACAATCGCCTCGTTCCAAATGCACGTCGGTCGTGCATCCAGTCCAGTAATCACCCTCAGGCTGGCAAAGACACAAGATCTAATCATCACAATATTTTACGATCCCCTCTAATGACAATTCCAGTCTACATGACCGGCAGATCCTCAGAAACCGATGCGGGGCTCATGGATTTCATCCGGGCGCTGAATTCCGACGAGTCAAGAGTTTCCCTTGCACAGTCAAATCCCCGCGCTGTGGAAGATGGGACAGCTTTCGGACTGGTCCTGTCTATCCCCAGCAAAACAATAATTGGACAGGATATCCTGCGGGTAGGGCATGCTCTCAAAGTGCTATCTGATTCATTCCGCCATGAAGTGCCTGATGGCCTCACTACATACAAAATCTTCTTCTTAAATGCTGCGATCTTGGCACATGTCCCTCAACCTGAGGACGAGAAATTTTGCTTACAAGAAACTTGGTCTAGACTGGGCCCATTATTCTTCTACGCTTGCGCCTGCTGGGACCTAGGCAGGTACGAGGAAGAGTCAGCTGCGGGTATTATTGCAAATGCAAATCCTTGTGCGACAGTCAATACTAGCAGTTTTAAACTGAAGACCTCCGGCGATCTTCCCAGTGCTCTGTCGGTGACATTTCTAAAGAGCGACATTCTGGCTCTGGGGGAATGCACATCCGCCGAACGGGCGATCGAGTAGCAACACCATCCAAAAGAATCCCCCACCCGGATTGGAATCAAAACTGCGAGCACCTTTTTTGAGCCGCATATTATCAGTAAAGTCTCATATTTACTACGGGCTACTTTGTGGGAGTATCAAAGTGGCGCGTTGCATACAACAATGAAGTTACCCAGTCTCGCCAGAGCGTTAGGGACAGAAGCTTTCACAGTGAACATATGATCGTTTCAGTGATTAGTCCGGTTCATATGGATATTTTTGAAATGGTCAATTAGGGGATCATTGAATGGACTTGCTTATGCAAACATGGTATCATGCCTCCTCTCTCCTTGCACGAACATCTCTCATTATCGCCTTCGCCTCCTCCACCTCCATGCCATCCTGGCACAACTCACCCGCCAGCTGGTCCGCCCTGTCCAACTCTTCCCTTCGCAGAGCATATTGAGCCAGCCAGAGCCGTGCCTTCGATGTTGTGGCAGTAGGATGGTGCCAGGTTTCTGCCACATTGGAGTCGCTATTCTGCATCGCAAAGGATGATGTACGGGGCTTGCGTCGACGGCGGGGATGGAGCGTGTTGCTCGCATCATCGCCAGAGACTTCAGCCTCCATATCACTTTGAGCTGCATCTTCGGAGGCGGAAGAGTATTCGTTTTCATCAGACTCCTCGTCGTCAACAAGCGCGCCGCCGGATTCTTGTGCAAGAGTCATTTCCATGTATCCTGCAGCTTCTTCCTCCTCGCCGAGCTTTTCATAGAGAGAAGCAATATTGTACAGGGTTTCGGGCTCGAGAACTCTACGAGCACCCACGCCAGGACTTGCGTTGGGCGCTGCATCATCTGTATAGTAAGACCCAGCAATGAGAGCACGCTTGAGGGCCCGGATAGCATGTTCAAGCCGCTCTAGTTTCGTGTAACATGATCCGACCGCTTGCCACATCTTTGGGTCATAGGGCCGAAGGGCTGCAGCGCGCTGGTAGTAGAATAGGGCGTAAAAAGACATGTCGAGCACTTCATATGCTTGGCCCAGACCGTACCAGGCACGGTAATCCTTTCGATTGACGTCCACAGCACGGCGATAGGATTCGATAGCAGTGTGCGTGTTCTTCATCTCGATGTACTCGTGACCCATGAGCGTCCATGCCGACAAGAAGCTCCGATCCAATGTCAGTGCACGGCGGAAATACATCACAGCCTTCTCATGTTCTGATTTGAGCGAGTAGTAATTACCGACGACACAACAGGTTTCTGGTCGGAACTTGTCGGTTGCGGTCGCGATCTGGGCGACAAAGGCCAGCCGAGCCCGTTCATTCATGACGTATAGGATGTTCGAGTAATGATCGAGACTATCCAGGCGATGGGGGAAGTGGCCAATATCTGGGAAAAGATATTTGAGGCTTCCTCGAAATCTAGGCAACGTTAGACAGGCATTTTAAAATGGTTGTGATAGAAAAATCACCTTTGGAATGATAGTATAGCAGAGCTCGCTGAGTCTTCAAGAATGCGCTGGTAGGGAAAATGGACTCCAGCTCAGAGAGAGCTTGGTATGTATCCTCAGTGGCTTGGTATAGCTCCTGGCTGCAGTAGACGTGGAATATGAGGGACATCACGTTATGTGGTAGTTCCCCCACTATTTGTTTTAACTGTTCGAGTCGTCAGCATCAGAACTTAGCACGGTAGGATAGCGGTTGAAAGGTCATACATCTTCAGTGCTGGCAAGCAAATCGTTGAGCTCCTGCCATGCGCCCCAGTGGAAGGGATTTCGGTGCACACTTCGGAGCAGCCACGTCTTCGCCAACTCCTCGTTGTGCCCTTTAAGAAGAACGACAGCATAGAGGTATTCTAGCCAGCCCTGTCCTTTTCCATCAAGCCCCTTTGTACTCCGCTCCTCAAACCACCCTTCTAAACCCTGGGCTATGTCAGGAAGCTCCTGGTTGACTGCTAGGCCATTGTCTGCGGGGCCTAACACCATCTCGGTTTCCTCATCTTTGCGCTTCTCCCCTGCCATGTACTTCGCATAGAGCGCAAGGAATAGTGATTTTTGACTGAGTCTGGGGTATGGGTTTCTCGGAGCATGGCCTTTTGAGCCTTGGAATGGAGATAGTTTTTCTTTTCCCTTGAGCGACGATCGTGATTGTTTTGGTTTCGAGCTCGGAGAGTTCAAGGATAGAGAAACTAGAGGAGTTTCCGATGGTAAAAACACGGCTGCACAGCGGTCGTATTCTCGGGTATCGAAATACGATTTTGCCAGCAGATACTTGTGGGCTTCTTGGGCCTCGAGGGCAGCTTCGGCGGGATCTTGAACGCGAAAGGGATTGTTGACAGGCGGGAAAGTTGGCTTCGTGATATCCATTGGGGACTCAGGATCTGTATCTTCATGATCAATCGGTAGAAGAGAATCCAGCATCTCTGCTGCCCTGTCCATTTACGCTAGCATTAGCTTCATCCACTCTTAAACTCAAGTCAAGGCGTGTATACCTACCACTTGGACGACTGGTATAGACATCTTTCTGAGCACTTGATCGTGGCATCCTCAAGTTGATATCTCAGCTCCTGTAAATTATCGTCCATTGTCACTGACGCCGGCGCAACGCACGCAAGACTTGGAAGTTATGCAGACCGGAACTCATACACTTTGGCGGATTTGCTTGTGGTTGCTTCGTAGCCGTGCGGATCCCTCTGGAGCTGGTCTTCGATATCAGGCGACTCGGGTGCGTCTGTCGCAATTGGCGCGCGATTCGGAGTTGCAGCAAATATCTGGGTTCGGCGCGTTGTTGACGCGGCGGGCGAACTGCGGAGCTGGCAGGCGATCAGGGTAGGAAAATCGCACGAAAAGCAGGGAACGGCCAAAGGTAAGGAGCGGAGTCGATCGGATTGAGAAAATGCGTACTGCAGGTTGGTTCGAGGTTAAATTTAAGCAAGAAGAAAGCACTACCGCTGGAGCTCTGGCAGCTGCGCCTGTCAACAGCAAACGCGGCAAACAGGACAAACGCCACAAACTGGACCTCCGCGGGGCAAACCAATCGAGAAGGTGGATTTGTTTGTCCCACTTCCGAGTCCTCAGGCTCTCTTTCTCCGACTCCCCGTCTGCCCCAGTGTCCGATCATGGCTTCCACCACCAAGCGCGCCGATTTCGAGGCGATTTTCCCTTCCCTGGCCCAGGATATCCTGGCTCATGCGAAGAAGTACAACCTCCCCGCCAATGCCTTGGAATGGTTTGAAAAGGTGGGACACTACCCCTCTCCCTTACATGAGGGGTTCGCATCATGCCAATTGCGACCGCAAGCTCACGAATGATATCATCTAGTCCCTGAACGTCAATGTTCCAGGCGGCAAGCTCAACCGCGGTCTCTCCGTGCCCGACACCGGCCTCGCCCTCTTGAAGCAGCCCCTGACCGACGAGCAGTTCGAGCACCTCAGCATCCTGGGCTGGCTGACCGAGCTGCTCCAGGCTTTCTTCCTGGTCAGCGATGACTTGATGGATGGCTCCATCACTCGCCGCGGCCAGCCCTGTTGGTACCGCCACGAGGGTGTCAACCTCATTGCCATCAACGACGCCTTCATGCTGGAGTCGGCCATCTACCTCGTCCTGAAGCAGCGTCTGCGCACCCACCCCTCCTACATCGATATCGTGGAGCTCTTCCACGAGACCACCTGGCAGACCGAACTGGGTCAGCTGTGCGATTTAATCACCGCTCCCGAGGATAACGTCAACCTGAACAACTTCTCCATGGAGAAGTACATGTTCATTGTCACTTACAAGACTGCCTACTACAGCTTCTACCTACCCGTCGCTCTTGCCATGCTTTACCTGCAGCGGGCTACCCCTGAGAACCTCAAGCAGGCCCACGACATCCTGATCCCGCTGGGTCAATATTTCCAGATCCAGGATGACTACCTTGACAACTTCGGTGACCCCTCGGTCATTGGCAAGATCGGTACCGACATCCAGGACAACAAGTGCTCGTGGCTGGTCAACCAGGCCATCCCGCGCTGCACCCCGGAGCAGCGTCAGGTGTTGGACGAGAATTACGGCCGCAAGAACTCGGAGCAGGAGGCTAAGGTCAAGAAGGTGTTTGACGAGCTTGAGTTGGAGAAGCTGTACAAGGAGTACGAGGAGAAGGTCGTTGGAGAACTGCGCACCAAGATCGCTGCTGTTGACGAGTCTTCTGGCCTTATGAAGGAGGTCTTCGAGTCGTTCCTGGCCAAGATCTACAAGCGCACCAAATAGATGACTAGACGATGGCGCTTTGGGAGCCACAAAAATGATACCCAGCGCGGCGCATAATCTGCGATATGTGATGTTGGCATGTTGGGTCCATATGATAATTTAAATGTTGGATATTTAAAACGTTGAATATGAATATTGAATTGTCTCGAAAACTGCCAGTTCCGTCGATCGCGACCAGCTCGTTCTCGTACCCGCTGCCGTTTTGAGCAAGATTAAGGTTTGCCTCTGGGCTCCACTTGGCAGCAAAGAAATTAAATCGAACCCGAATCGAGATCGAGAGATGTGAGAGCTGTGGTTGGTGGCTCCCTATATAGGGTTGACGAGATGGACTTTGATCGGTCAATTGAAGGTGTTAGTCAAACATTACAATTTGGAAGTTGGTCACGTTTCCAGTTTATTGATATATACTTGCTTCTGAGCAACATGCTGCGCACACTGACAGGGCTATGGAGTGCTATTTTCGACACTATAAGGTCTTTCACAGTATTAGCTATCTATGTAAGGAAGTGGCAATAAGAGATCATTGTTGAATGGGATCTCAATGAAGGAGGTTCTTGTGGGATTACTGTCCTAGCGCCCATTGGTAGCCTTTGCCGGGTCCACGTGATGTTATCAGGCATGGAAAATCAGAGCCTTCGATGACAATTGTAATAATTACTAGTACTCTGTGAGAGCCACCGGTCCTGTTACAAGAGCGACAATACTGCTCTGGATACAAAACCTAGCCAAGCAATTACAATTGTGTTTGGTGTACACAGCTGCGGACACAACTAAACACTCGACAACCGTCGGCAACACCACCTGGTGTACCAACTACACAACCGCCCATGGATCATGGTGGCATGCCACGAGGATCGAGATTGCGATGGGCACTGTCAACCCCAATACGAACCATAATACGAATAGCCTCCGCGCCGTGAAGTGCCGAGCGGAACTCGTCGCAGCGCGGATCCACATCGCGCCCCCTATTGTGGTCCCGTCACCAATCAGCATCTGTCGTTCAGAGACTCCGATACTCCGCCTGGTCCTGGCCGCGTGGGCTTCTTCCCAAAGGCGAAACGATGCACGAGGGCGAGGCTTTGCTGTCGCGGTAGCGGGAGAGGTGGAGGGTCCTGCTAAATGGAGCCCCCATCTCGACCACCCCATTCAACCCCGTTCGATCCTCTCTCTAGGAACCAAATGTCCTTCTCCATTCCCATCCCATGATGGTGCTTCTGCCCTGTTCCTTGTGGGCGTTGATAGCGCTGTTTTGCGCTGAATTGGCTCTCGCGGATGAGGCCAATCTTTTCCGCTCGGAGGGATACGCCGAGGGCTTCGAAGGCTCCTGGCCGTTACAGCGTTATCGCTCCAGTAGTGTACAGGGCCCTATCCTGAACTACTGGCAGCACAGTACCGCTTGCAATGACGGCAAATATACCATTTTAGGTCCGCGTGGTGACTCGGTGCGTCGTTCTGGGCCGATGATTTTGGACGATGAGGGTCATTTGGTGTGGTTCAAGGATTATCCGACCACATACAATGCGAATATTTATACCTACAAGGGAGAGCAGTATCTGACCTTTTGGGCCGGCGACGATTCTATCGGAGGCCATGGCGATGGAACATACTACATGGTAATTCTGACCTAGATCCAGGATATCTATTGCATCTATTTATGTGATGTACCGGGTTGCTGTCATCCGATATTATCACGAGTTCAAGATCGCGTAAAACTAACATTTAAATACAGATCAACTCCCACTATGAAGAAGCTTACACCATTCGAGGCGCAAATGGTCTGCCAGCTGATCTGCACGAGTTCCATATCACCCTTAACGAGACAGCTGTGTTCGCCGTCTACGACGTCATTCCTTTCGACCTGAGAGATGCTGATGGACCTGAAAATGGATGGATATGGGACGGCGTATTTCAAGAAGTGGACATCGAAACCAACGAGCTCCTGTTCCAATGGCGCGCCTCGGAACACATTTCACTGGACGAACGTGAGCGAGACCGCGAAGGAAATGGCGACGATGAAGACCACCCATGGGACTTCTACCATATCAACAGTATCGACAAGGACCATCTGGGAAACTTCCTCGTCTCCTCGCGCTATATGAATTCGCTGGCCTACGTTGACGGGGAAACGGGGGATGTGATCTGGAAACTCGGCGGCAAAGAGAATTCGTTTACTGACCAGTCTGATGGCGCGGCGACCAATATCAGCTGGCAGCACCACGCTCGATTCCAACCAGACTACGACACCTCGTCGACTCGCGCAATCTCTATCTTCGACAATGCCTCCCGTGGCAAGGGTGCACCTGAGAACCCCAGTCGAGGACTCTTCATCGAAATCGACGAAAAGGAAATGACTGCGAAGGTCATCAAAGAGTATTGGAACCCGACCTCAATCAGTAGCCAGTCTCAGGGCTCTATGCAGGTTCTTGAAAACGGCAACGTACTTGTCGGGTACGGGTATAATTCGGCATGGTCCGAGTTCTCTCCCGATGGCGAAGTGCTTTGCGAGGTACATTTTGGACCCCAATCAGGCTTTTACACTGGGCATGTGATCTCGTACCGTATTTTCAAAAGTGACTGGGTTGGTATTCCTCTCACCCAACCTGACGTTGCCCTCTCCGATACCGATGCCGCTGTTAGCTGGAATGGAGCTACAGAAGTTGCGACTTGGGTCTTACAGGGTTCCTTTGCTGGACCCGAGAATGCGGCTGCGGCCTATGAAGACGATGAAGCCGTCCGACGCTCCTCAGACGAAGAATTAGATGAGGAAGAGTTCCAATTCATCCTCGCCGTTCCAAAGAGTGGATTCGAAACCCTCATCCCCGTTCCCCCAGATACCTTGTACAGCACGTTGCGCATCGTGGCACTTGACAAGACAGGAGCAACACTCGGAACATCACAGGTCATGGTTTGGGATCCAGAGGAGCTCAGCAGCGAAATCGCAATCTATGATGGGGAGGATGAGGAAGATGATACCCACATTGGTCCTGCCCTCATGTTCGGACTGGGCTTCATGACGGCCACAATCATTGTCCTTTGTGCGTTGCTGATTTGCCGGTATATCCCAATTGCTTCGGCTAAGCAGCTATTCGGCCAGAGCCATAGGCAGGAGAAAGATGCCCAAGAATGGGAGCCTGTACATTCTGCTGCAGAGCTGGATGATCTGAGTGATTTGGAATCTGGAGATCGGCCCAATGACTCGTTATTAAGACGAGATGGACAGGATTAGCGTTGCATTTGCATTGTACAGTATACATACCCCTTGGGTCTGGCGTTGACTTTATACGATATCATGATATTCTCATTCGAAGCTCGTGTATATTTTGTGGCTGTAGTATAAGCAGGGGAATGAGCCTGGGTGGGTCAGAGCTCCGCGGCCCGGCTGAATTGCGGATGAATGCCCCGCGCCTCACGTCACTCGCCGACTCTGCTCCTCTTCTCGACTTCTCAGCACCACCACGAAAAAGAGTGAACAACACAGCAACGAGAAGCAGTGGAGAGCCTAGCGCTTTCCAAAGCCATTGCCTTCCGTCAGAAGAATCCGTCTCCTCCCTACCAAAAATTGAGCTTCAGAGCAGCAATTGATTTGCATCCCCACACCCCGCCAACCTCACGGCTTGCCGACTCGAAGCTTCAGAGCTACTACTAGGCCCGAACAATTATACAGCGCCAGATCGAAAATCTCTTGCAAAGCAGCCATGGCTCCTCTTATCCGCGTCATCGGCTCCCTCAATGCTGACATGGTCTCGGTCACCCCCCGCTTCCCCGACCCCGGCGAAACCATCACCGCATCATCCTACTTCACCAGCGCCGGCGGGAAAGGTGCAAACCAAGCTGTTGCATGCGGGCGGATTTCACGACCCCAGCCTTCCTCCGAGGGCCTCAATACCAAAAGCGATGTCGTCGTTGAAATGGTTGGCGCTGTCGGCGCACTGGACGGCCACTTCTCCGCATTGCTGAAGCCGACGCTCGAGAAATCCGGCGTGGACCCGTCGCGGGTGCGAGTTGTTGACAATGCATACACCGGCGTGGCCGTCATTATTGTCGATTCTTCTGCTGGAGGCGAGAACCGTATCTTGTTCTCCCCCGGTGCAAACTACGATGGCATGCAGCCAATCCCGGAGGTGTTGGGAACTGCTCTTGCGGCACCAGTGCCAGATGTGATTGTCATGCAAGGTGAAATTCCGACCAAGTCCGTGATCGGTATTCTACGAGATGTCGCCGCATACAAGGCGAAGAGCCGGGCTGCTGGTAAGCATGGCATCGAGTGCGGGCCCGACGTCATGCTCAATCCCGCTCCGGCACCACCGGGTGGCCTGCCCGAAGATGTATATGCGGCCGTCGACCACTTGATCCTGAATGAAACAGAGGCCGAGCTGATGACTCCGCCACCGGACCAGCTACTGCGTGTTGTCCCCGACGCCGACGGCCTCGGCAGCAAGGAGAAGGTTGCGCGATACTTCCACAAGCTCGGCGTCACCTACTTGCTCATTACTCTGGGCTCCAAGGGAGTCTGGTACAGCTCTGCGGACGGGGGCTCCACCGTCCCCAGCAATGGGGCTGGGCGCTTTACGAACGAACTTCCTGCCGCGCCTGTGTCTCAAGTGCTCGACACGACGGCGGCAGGCGACACATTCGTAGGGGCGTATGCGGTCAAGGTTGCACGGTGGCGCGAGCAGCGTCGCGCCGAGGACAAGGCCGGCCAGGACGTCACCGATGCCGAGAAGCCGCATCGGTACAAGGAGTTCATGGACGACGCGATGCGGTTTGCCGCGCGAGCTTCAGCTCGTGCGGTGGAACGCCAGGGCGCGATGGACAGCATTCCCTTTGAGGATGAGGTTTGAAGAAGCCTCTTTTCTCTACCCAGCATAGACTTTGGCGTCATGTAAATTATACCATTCAATAGAACCCAATCGCCCTCGAATTAGAGCTGCCCATTGCCCTATCACTTTACCCCTTGGGGTAAGCCACGGATTCCGAGAGCAACTCCCGGCCACAAGGATTGTCGGCGCGTCGTCGGGCCTTTTTTTGGGGGAATGTAGTGATTGCCCCAGCCCGCTCAAGGGGCGCGGAGGATCGCAGGAGATGAGCCTCCTCGAAGGTCCGAGATTCACCCATTGATTCTATCAAAATGCTCCTGTATTAAAGGCATTTGCTTGTCATATTATAGACGTAGCCAAATTGCCCCTTGAAGAAATACGACAGGATTATAGAGCAGAGAACCCTTGGGAAGGAGCGCGAGTTAGTGGATACGCATTAAGACAATCGGATGCATTATTGACAAGAAAATCTTTTAAACTCATTTTTTGTGCTGATTATAGGATTTCCTGGTCGCCCTTTTCTGAGACCTCTGCTCACGTCAATGCTGGGATCTGAGAATGTTTCCAGACATGGGTTGATCAACATGGGTCAAGCCCGCCATGTCAGTCCTGCCTTGTACCGCCGTAGTAAAAGCATTGAACGGTTTGAAAAGACATAGACCATACAAGATTGTCTTGTTTTGAATACTAACTAATTTAGGTCTGCAGAGCTTGCAAGTTATTGCCAACTGATCCCGGTCTTAAGATACCCCGTTTATTCAACAGGTTTTCTGAGATCATTTTTAATCTTGCTCTACAAACGATTCATGATGATTTAGTACCCACGACCAGGGCGTAGACTGGCAGCCTTGCAGAAGGCTCTGAGGTACGTATACCTTGCACCTTGCAATTATACAGTAGATGTAGGTGTAAGTGTCTGCGGCATTAAGCATTCAGGGTATCCAAGGTAAGAGCGAGGCAAGGAGGAATGAGCACTGCGTGGCGGGTAGATCTCTTCCCTCTTCCGAGCATTCAGTAGGACTCTCTGACAATTAGCATGCAGAACCAAGGCCATCGACATCATGAGCTTTGGTTCATTGAATGGATTGCGCCTCAGGTCGTCATCTAAAAATACCGCTGACAGGTATAGACCGCTCGGGCTTCCTAGTCCGGAATGCAGCCCCCAGGATCATCTGCCACGAGCGCGGAGGACCATAGGATCGGACGATCCTCTAGGACGACAGGCTCAGACGGACCGTGGCAAATCCTAGCTCGCGCCTGCATCCGACGTTCTTCATCCTACATCGCGCGCCTGGATGTCTGGGGGGGGGAACGAGACATTCTCCATCGCCAGCCATTGCGCCTTCTTTCCCCTATGTATGTCCTACGTTTGGGGAAGAGAGTGCATTGTAGGCGCCTTCTCAGTCTCCACGGCCGCTGGAAAATGGTCTGCACGCAGCGTTTCATCGAGGCAGTGGAGTTGGGGGCGGGATGCGCTGGCCAAGTTTCAACGAGTTCGCCGGTAAGGGACGCGAGGTGCGATGCGTGAGAGCGTGTGGTGAGCGCGGGGGGCGTGTCGCGCGTTGAGGTACTCGGTACTCCGCGGGGCGGGGCGTTCTTCGCGATACTCGTGTACTTATACCTGCCACTGCTCAGGGTTCGTGACTGTACACGAGTCGAGTGATGGGCTCCGCGTGGGTGTACGATGCTAGTAAGTCCGACGCGTCGTAGGGATACACAGTACCGTAACGTTGACCCCACCGAGTCGATCGGGTTCAAATATCCCAGTACGATCGATCTCTAGTATACTAGTCATTATTCTAGAGTGCCCGTAGTCAATTAACGAATTCAACACTCCTACATTGTAATAGTAAGTGGAGGGGTGCTCTCCATCGAGTGTATAGATCTGTCGCCTCCCGCCGATCGACATTCCTCATTCCTCGCGTTCACGCACGAAAGAATGATCCATAATTGGATTGTCTGCTGCACGAACGCCACCTCGGGCCTGGTATGATCCAATCCCCACGACGCCTTGCATGCGAACGCGAGACGCGCTGTGCATACTACATACCCGCAGATACTGCGAGTACGTGACGGTGATGGACACCAAGAGTCCCGCCATTAAAATACTTCCCCCCGCCCTCGAGCCCTTCCTCCTTGCTCCCTTCGATCACATCTTACTTGCAAAAAGGAAAGCCTCCGAGTATCTGAGCACTTCCCAGCTATAACTGTCACTTCCTGCCACTTCCACAAGACGTACTCAGTGCAGCCCTTCTCACTGTCTCACTGGCACCGTCTCTCCTTCAGGCTCACCCGCTTCTGCGACGAGTACTATAGTACTACGACAGGCACTCGATCCTCCGACCTTCGTCTGATCTTTCCAATTTCCAGTCTCAATCTCTAAACATTTCTCGTCTCGTTTTGTGTTCACCCGGATCAAAAGATATTCTCCAGTCGATCGCCCGACCGACTTAGTGTAGACCGCCCTCCACTCCCCACTTAGCGCCGCGACGCCAAAACAAACCGATACATCGCGCTCTGCTTCTACCATCGTCATGGCTGCCCTCACCATGACTCCCTCCCGTCAGCCGTTTGCCAGCCTGGACACCCCCAGGATGCGGCCTTTCATGCGGTCCAAGCTGAACCGTCAGAACAAGCTGAATGGTAAGGATTGCACCCTTGTTTACGTCCACCCGGACTATACCAGGAGTATCAATCGATACTAAAACCACCTAGGAGCTGCTCTCTCAGCTTCGTCCAAGAACTCCATCTTCATCGATGACTCCGAGAACGTCGATCCCAACAACCTCAGCCTTTCCGCCAAGCGCAAGCGCTCCCTGGACGACGAAGATGTCTCCAAGGGCTCTCCCAAACCCGTCAAGACCTCCCGCATTGCCCTCACCACCCGCGAATTCAACTTCTCCCCTCGGCTCTCCACCCCTTTGCGAAATGGGCCCTCAACTCCGAAATCCGCTCCCGTGCTCAAACCCGCTGGCCGATCCCCACCTCCCAAGTCCAGCAAGCCATCCGGTCGTCACTCGTCCATCGCCAAGCCTCGGCCGGAAGCCAGCAGACGTGGAGTTGCCCGCCCCTTCTCCCTTGCAGCTGCCCTCAGCCAGGGCAAGAAGGCCGCACCTTCTCCTTCGCCTCTCAAGCCTCCATCCAAGGCCCCCGCCTCTTGGTTCTTCGACATCCACGTCGACACCGAGCAGGAGGAAATGACCAACCTCATGCAGCACTCCACCGGCGTCCTTGATATCAGCGATGACGAGGGCAAGGCTTCTGTCATCGACGGCCGCGGCAAGGAGAACGTGCCCCCCGCGGAACTGGGAATTGACCTCCCTCCTTCTCGCGCTTCGGTCTCCCTCGCTGCGGCCACCGCTGCTCGTAAGGCCTCCAAGATGGAAGAAGACCGGGCTCCGCTCGGCGAATTGGCTGCTTCCGACTACTATTCGGAAGACTGCAATGCTTTCTCCTACACCGTCGTCTACGATGACGACGATGAGAACGTTCCTTCCTCGAACAAGGCTACTGGCCTTACTCCCCCGATTCAGTCAACTTTCGTGTCGCCGGCCATCATTGCCTCCATTGACTCTGTGCTGGACTCCCCCGTTCCATCCAAGCCTACGTCCGAAGAGGAAATTGGCGAATCTGATGCGAAGATTGAAATTTGGGAAAGTTCCAGTGCCGCTGGGGATTCAGAAGAAAAAGCTGAACCCTAAACATTCAAAATTATATCGGTCGGATTGAAAGATCGATATCACCCAAAATATTCAAATTGCATCTGCATCTGGTCTCGGCGTCTTTGGGCCCTGGCTTGGCCTTACTATACTTGTCTTTCGCAAGGTGTTTGGGTTCCTGTTTTTGTTAGCATCGGTGTTGGATCTCCAGTTGGTACTTATCCTAGAATACCCTTTCTTTTTCTGGTCTCCTTCTGTCTAGTATTGTTTTTGAGGAGTATTGGTTTTTGGAATATCATGGTTACTTCTCTCTTGAATATTGCCTTGTTTTGAGTCCGTTTAATTAATGAGAAGTCTTTATGTCTGATGTCTGGATCACGATGTACACCGCAAACGTTTTACTTGTTATGAGATTCAGCAATGATTGAAATGAATTTACTGCGACATTCCCAAGATTCGAAAATTGTAAATCTTCATATTAGCTCTCCCGTGCTCAATCATAATTCGTCGCCCATTTCATCACCATCATCAACTTCTCCTTCGTCTCCTTCGTCCATGTCTTCCTCAGCTTCCCCATCATCATCACCCTCGTCACCTTCATCGCCTTCTGCAGCATCTCGTGCTGCCAAAGCAGCCGCAACTTCATTCTCCAACATTTCCACCCGCTCCATCTCTTCCTCTTCGCCCTCACTTTGCTCTTGTTGAGTCTCCATCTCCACCTCTGCCTCCTTCTCTTTGCCCTTCTTGCCTTTATCTCGTCTATTGCTTTCAAATTTCATCCGCCAAATCGGTGCCCCCTTGATCGCAGCCCTCACCTCCGTCGCCAGAATATCGTCTCGCTTCGTTGAGGTAGCTGGATCACACATAAATTTCACCAGATCATCTGGGCCATGCGCGTGGTCGGGAAATTCCATGATTCGAACGAACTCGTTCTCATCCGGCTGGCGGTTTTCGATGAGCGTATTGATCTTCTGCCGCATAATCGTCTTTGCCTTGGCCAGTGTACCATTCCCATACCAACCATCGCTGACAGGCTCGCAGGTTTCTCGAACGAAGGGATGGTCCGTTGAACTTCTCTCGTCGGGCGGGTAAAGGACCGAAGCAATTTGAGGATCTACGATATCCCGCACCATCCAGATCTTCCCATCAAGCGGGAGAGGAAGGGTTCCCTTGAATAAATGAGACTCAGGATCTTTGGCGGCGGCCGAAGATTCTTCAAGCGGCAAGTCATGATCATGGTCACGACGGCGCTTGCCATCTCGGGCGACCTCCGGTTCTCGGGGCATCAGGCGGAACATGAAGGTCTGGTAGTGGCGGTATTCTGGGGATGAGCGCGGGTCGACACCCAGTTTTATAATGGCATCTCGCCACGGTCCAGATCGAAAGATGTATCCCACATACGGAATTGCAAATCGGAGAGAGGTGAGTTGTTCTTCAGTGGTGAGTTGATTGCGAATACCGCGACGGGTCCAGGCAGGACGTTCCTCGAAAAGGACTTGAAGGTCTCGGACTGTCCGGCGGAGAGCGGGGTCCTGAGTTTCGATAGGGGGAATATTCTCGTGAGGCTTTGATGGGACTTCGGGAATGTCGTATGGCAGCAGATGAGTGGCGATCTTTGAGGGTTGTTGTGTGTTGATTGTTGTAACGTTGCCGGATTGGCCGATGGCATGTTTCACTGTTGGGTTTTGACGGTAGCTGTTGACTGCTGTTAGCTTCTGTGGAATGAGGATAAAGACATTTGAATTTCCATACAAGTACGGGAATGGAACGTCGCCGTGGCTGAATGATGGTGGTGGAATGATATCAGTATTCTTATTGACGGCTTTGGTCATGTCAATATCGAACTGTTTGAGTTTCGCCACTGCCCGAATATTAGATCTTTGTTTTTGCTCCGTTCAATAGGTTTCTGCATACGGTCATGTGGTAAAATATTCTCTCGGAATTTCGTAGCGAAGGCACTGTTCGCGGTCGAATAGACGAAGTCCGGCATACCTATAGTTGTCAGATTGTTCCTGCATCATGCCGAGACGGCTTATCCTTACCTCGAAAGATATGGGTACGTTCAACTCGGCCGACTGGTCTGACCTGGTACTTTGCTTCGTTGTCCCGAAGACTGCGCAACAGATCCTTGGCCTTGTGCCGTCGCACGGATCCGGCGGGCGTCTCGGGCTCTGGTGTGGCATCTCGAAAAGGCTCATTCGAACCTCGTTTGCGCTTGCGACCGGTCCATTTCGGGACAGTCACTTGGAGCAGAACATTGTTTGAGACGTTGCTGATTGATTTCAGTGGCCGCGACATAGCGTCCTCCGGCCGCAGTAACAATTGAGCTGGCGCATCAGCCATCCTGGGTGGTGGATTCAGGATCTATTGCAGGTTAGTATATCTGGAGTTAGAGGTAGTCATGTGAGATACATGATTCGATCTTACTTTTTCAATCCCTGCATTTCCCTGCAATGTTTCGACCGCCTTGTCGGGGTTTCGAACCACGGCAGGGTGTTCAACGCTGACCAGCCGCCGAGGCGGAACCGTGAAGAAGGGCGCGGTCAAGGAGTCGCGATGCACGTCCATGATGGCGGCCCCTTCCGATGATGACAGAACGCTTGGGGTGAACGAGGAGATTCTTTGCGCAAACCTGTGAAGCCCTCCGGGCGAGTGGTAGGCGTCGCGACGTAAAAATGAGCCCAGAATCCTATACAGGGATTCGTGCCATGAGCTGTCGCGTCAGGAGCCCTATTGACTTGGTGGTCTGGTGGTGTATGTGTTAGCTTGTCGGCTTCTTTCGCTTGACTCAATCATACAATTGACCGCGTGACTGCTTCACCGTGAGTCGCATTCCACAAGGATGGTCATCGGAAATGATTACTAAGCACTCTCGCCAAAGCAAATGACGCTGTCCATGAACGCCTTGTATTCTAGTAGACGGGCAAAGACAGACATTGTTCTTTGATGAAATCTGACTGTATCCACCTCAAATTATTTATGCACATATTATTTGATATTGGTGCAGAAAATGTAGCAGTGTGGTGTGTCTCTCTACGAGTCGCTCTCTACTTCCAAAGGTTGAAGTGTTCTATTCCATTATATATCTTCTATTCCTGAAGCAGACACAAATAAGCATTGTGTACAAGAGCATCAAACAAACGTCTAAACAGCCAAAAAGCAAACAGAAACATAGCACACCGTTTTTCCCACCTTCCTAAGGGTTACTTCATTACCAAACCCCACAGGACGCGCAACTGAAAGCGTATAGTATATAGCCACGTGACCGTCCACGATCGCGATGACATAAGCACGAAAGACCCGGCAAAACGCGTACAAAATAGGGTAGCCTTGGGAGTAAGAGGCGAGATATGCCAGTAGAAGGCCTCAAATAGTTTGAACCGGTTGCCCAGAGCAAGGGTGGTCTTACCGGTACATTTGCGATAGTAGACCAATTCTCCTGGTGCGCTGGGCTCGTAGTGCTGGACCCCCTCCCATCACCATCACAGCCAGGAGAACCCGCCTTTCCCTTTACCTCAACAACACGGCATTTCCTCCCTCCCCCTCCACCACCACCACCCGCCCACGCACGATCCTGACCAGTGCTCTTTTCTGGCTCTGTCAGTCCGTCCATCTTATCGACAGCTGAATTCGTTCTGGTCGCGACTCGCAATCGGGTGGCTCTGGCGCTCTTGATCCCCCCCGCTCCCAGCCTACCACTAAGCGACACGGAGATCCCTCTGAGCGGATCAAGCACGCCCGCCCCAGACCATCCTCTGCGCTACTCAGCCGGTCTTCTCGACACTCCGAACGCCAATTGTCCCATTTCAGGCCAGAGAGGTACGTTCCGATCGATCTCGCCGTCGCCTTGCCTCCGCCGTCCCTTTACTCCCCAACACCGAAGTGTCTTGCCCCGTGCGCGTGCTGCTACATACCCGTCTGGAGCGCCGCCATTGGGCCCCGACCTGACCCCTTCGAGTGATTTGGTTTCGATAGCTCGAAATCGATCTACCTCATCCCGACACCCTGTACACGTCGTGTGAGCTAGGTGTGCTTATAAACCTGTGGTGCTAGGTCGATACAAATAACCCCCTCCCTCTCGTGGCCTCCTTCAGCGTTCTTCTCCGTTGCCGCCGTTTGAGTCGCTCTGGCTAGAGTGCGGCAGCTTGCTGCGCTGGCAAGGACAACCATAGCGGTGTACATGAGGCTTTACATATCGACGTGAAAATGAAGGGTTTCAGACAGAGAGTGGTAAGTGTTACTCTCTGAGTGCTCACCGCACCGCACCGCACCATCTCCTCTTCTTACCCCCCTCACCCCCACCGTGCAAATGGTGGACGGCTCCTTCCCCCGTGGCTCCACGAGTGTTGCCTGGCTAATATCTGTTTTCACTCCTTCAGCATGAGCAGTTGTCGCGGGCGAAGGACGCCAACAAGTCCTCGAAGAAGAAAGATTCGAACTCCTCGTCCCAAAACCAGGCGTCCCTCGGCATCTCCCAAACACAACAGTCGACTTCCCCCAACCAAGGCACTCCCACCTCGTCTACAACATCATTGAATGATTCACGAGGCAAGTCCCCAGACAATGCTTCCCCGGCTGGAACCCCGTCCGGAGGCGCCACCGGTGCACCCGCTCAAAATTATGTATCTCAAGGAGCGGGAATCGCAGGTCAGCCGGCGAACAATGGCCCAGGTACTCCGACGAGACAGGGCCAGCAAGTTGCCCCGAGCGTGATCATCAGCCCCAGCGCACCGGTAAGTTGCTGCCCCTCACCATCGCAATGTAACCAGGAGCTTGGACTAATCGTACTTTCTAAGCATGCCCCCCTCCCGGTGCCGCTGAGACGATGCCTGGAGACCTGGCACCTCCCCGCAAGTCTCATGTTTTCGACCGCCTCCAAACCACTCCCAAGGATATGTCGGAAGGAATCCGGACCCCGAAGCGCCAGCACTCCTCGCGTTTCGACATATCCGACCAGCGCCAGAGAGAACTAGAGAAGCTGCCTGGCTTCCACGAAGTGGCTCCCAACCGTCGACAGGATCTGTTCATGCAGAAGATTGACCAGTGCAATATCATCTTCGACTTCAACGATCCGACGGCCGACATGAAATCCAAAGAGATCAAGAGGCTGGCTCTCCACGAGCTCTTAGATTACGTTGCCAACAACCGGTCCGTGATCACGGAGCCCATGTATCCTCGTGTGGTGGAGATGTTTGCGAAGAACCTGTTCCGGCCAATTCCACCTCCCATGACTCCGCAGGGCGAAGCCTTCGATCCTGAGGAAGATGAACCTGTCCTAGAAGTGGCCTGGCCCCACATCCAGGTCGTCTACGAATTCTTTTGCGCTTCATCGAGAGCCAGGATTTCAACACTAATATTGCAAAGGCTTACATTGATCATCAATTTGTGCTTCAGGTGGGTCCACGAATTCACCTTGCACACCCCGGTGTACGGCGATAACTAACTTACACACACAGTTGCTGGACCTGTTTGACTCCGAGGACCCCCGGGAACGTGATTTCCTCAAGACAACTCTGCACCGTATTTACGGCAAATTTCTCAACCTGCGGTCGTACATTCGGCGGTCGATCAACAATGTGTTCTTCCAGTTTATGTATGAGACCGAAAGACACAACGGAATTGCTGAGCTGCTGGAAATCCTGGGTTCTATCATCAATGGCTTTGCACTGCCTCTTAAGGAGGAGCACAAGCTTTTCTTGACCCGGGTCTTACTTCCCATGCATAAGGTGAAGAGCTTGAGCATGTATCATCCTCAACTGGCCTACTGTATTGTCCAGTTTTTGGAGAAAGATTCGTCCCTTACCGAGGATGTAAGCCACTGCCCTTGAACTCATTTTTAATCCTGGACTTGACTAATTAGCGTATAGGTTGTTCTCGGATTGTTGCGCTACTGGCCAAAGACCAACAGCACAAAGGAAGTCATGTACCTTAATGAGGTGGAGGACATTTTTGAAGTGATGGACCCTGGAGAGTTTGCCAAAGTGCAAGAGCCTCTTTTCCACCAGCTGGCCAAGTCCGTTGCCAGCCCTCACTTCCAGGTCTGTAACCTCGAGACGATATGATTTAACGACCCCCTACTGATTGACTTTCTTTTTAGGTTGCCGAACGTGCTCTGTACTTCTGGAACAACGAGTATTTCTGTAACCTCGTGAGCGACAATGTTGAGACCATTCTCCCGATCATGTTCGCCCCGCTCTATGAGAACTCCAAGGGTCATTGGAACAGGTTCGTACCCACACTTCTATCCTCGACAATCATCGTCTCCTCGCACTCGCTGACAAATCTTTCATCACAGGACTATCCACAGTATGGTTTACAATGCCATGAAGATGTTCATGGAGATTAACCCCCAACTTTTTGACGAATGCTCGCATGAATATACCGAGCACCAGAACAGCGCCGAGCAGCGGGAGAAGTCTCGTTTGGATCGTTGGGACTTGATCGAACAGCAAGCGACCATGCGGAAGAATGGTGCACCGCCTCCCCCAGCCCCGGCTCTTGACGTCCCAGAGCCGATCGATGAAGTGGAGGCTATGACGCATGAGAGTCAGCAGCGATTGAACACCCTCAAGCTACAAGAGGAAACAGAGACCCCAAGGGAGCGGCCTGCTCGGGAGGGAACCCCCACGTCGGTGAGTCTCATGCATTTCTGATTCATGTCACGATGCTACTCAGATCCAATGCATTCCCATTCGGATCCCGTCTTTCTTTTGTCAATCTTCAACGCAACCACCCGTGTATTTGCCTCTTGCTAAAAAAACCTTGTTCACCCTTGTACAGCCAGCATGATTCTAACGTGTAAACGTCCGTTTTGCTCCAGACTCGACGCCGTGGCTCTATTCGAGGTACCCGGAGGCGACGAAGTGGCAGCGGCAGCGAGATCCGCCCGCGACGACGCTCGGTCGGCAGTGGTACCAGCGCGACCAATGTACAGATTCTGCACCGAAGCAATTCGACCAAATAATGGCCTTCCAAGATGACGAGGCAGATAATGGACATGTGACTTGCGTTGATTTTCTGCAATCATGGCATAGCGAACCGGGCCTGCACCAAATGTTTCTTCGTCTTGATTTCCTAACCTGCCCGAATCGATCCCCCCTTACCTTCTTAAGGTTCCCTATTTCACTGTGCCATTCCATTCTGCCTTGCTATTTCTTTATTTTCCTCTCTGTGTACATGGCTTTTCTGATAATTCCCTTTCTATGGCCGGCTCTCTCTGAGTTGGCGCTCGCTGAGCGGATTTCTGAGTTGGACTCCGTCTTAGAACCGTGTTCGGGTCTGGAAAATGAGGGTGCGAATGGCGTTTCCATCTGCCGATCGTAGGTGTCGGTGGCTTTCCATGTGTTGCCAACTTTTTTTATTCTCTTTAGACAAGTACTGAGACATGACATCGCCTTGGGAAATCTCTCTTGTCCCCAGGATCGCAAGACATATTGTGAAATCCTTGATAGACTTCTCCCCGTAGTATTTAACGGCCCATCAATCAATTCGACACTGGTGCAGGGTTGAGATGCCTGCGCTCCTTGGTCATTGGTGTTGTAAGCAGCTCCGTCATAACCGTTGGCTCCAATGACCATACCCTAAGGTACATAGTAGTACGTCCATTGAGATACCCCAGAAAATACATAAAGCCAGACTGCGTACCGACGAAGTCCTGTGTGGACGGGTTCCAAAAGTCAAGAGAGTTATCTTATGTTTTATATTTGCAAGCAAGCACTGCAATGAACTTGAAATTTGTAGAACCCGACGTGGTACACCGCTGACCGCGTACAGTGGTATGTACCTGACCCTGGACCCGCGCGTCTAGTCGCTAATCAAGCGCGCGTTACCGGGGCGGATCAACCCATTCCGAATTACCCAAAGCGGACTAGTGTATTTTTCGGGGTCTCTGCGATAGCCCGCGTCCTTCGCTCACTTGGGTCTCGCGCGCTTCAATCTCCAACCCTCGCTCTCTCTTAGCTTCCTCCACACCCTCCACCCTGCCGGGGCTCCTCAATTTCACTCACTGCCGTCTAGTCTCTCATTTTCAAGACTTATTTCGACGGCAATTAAATGACTTAACGAACCTCCCATCCTACCTTTCTCCGCGATCGATCTTTTCGGCATTACCGCAACCAAGTCCGCAGAGCTTCGACCGCACCTCGACCTCGCATATGCCACCCTGATTTTGATCGCGAAACACTGCGCGAGGCTGGATATATATCAGCCGGCCACCGGGCCTGGCCGTGACTACAGTCCTCTTCCCTTGATTGGCCGTCTGACGGGCCCTGACCAGGTGTCATGGAGCGGAATATCGATATCTACGCCAGCAAGTTGGGGGATGAGAAGCTGGGTATGTTCGATTCAGTGATAGCAGCGTCGTCTGTTACATTTGAAAGACCACTCGCTGACCAATTGACCTCCTTTCGCAGACGTGAAAGTACGAGCAAATGTCGCAACTGAATTGCGAGACAGTATCGAGCCACTATGCGCGGGCGCAAACTACCCCGTGTTCCTGGCCAAGCTTTGGCCGGTCTTCAAGTCCATCCTGAAGGGGGACCCTGTCTTCTTCAGCATGTCTCACGAACAGGTAAGATTAAACGCCGTGAAGATCGAGGACCCGATCGCTTTCGGCGACTTGGGTCTACACTTGAAAGAAGGAATTGCTGATGCCATCTAGAAACTCCGGAACTGTATCCTCGAGACTATCCACAGGTTACCGATGGCCCCTCCCGACGTCGAACCTTATGCTGCGGACATGGTTGATCTGTTGATGGACCTCGCGCGCATCGAGAATGAAGACAATGCTGTCCTGTGCATGAAAACCATCATGGACCTTGAAAGAAATCAAGCAAAGGCAACCGCGGCCCGGGTACAGCCTTTCTTGGAGCTCATCCAGGAGATGTTCCAAACAATGGAGCAGGTCGTTCGAGACACCTTCGATACCCCCAACCAAGCGACCCCCTCCGGAATGCCGTCGACCCCAAATGCCAGCGCACAGAACTTCCAATCTCCCCGACCGAGCTCACCTGCCACTTCTGTCTCTGACCTGGGACCTGAACAACAATCCAGCAATGCTCTTTTGAAGGGCATGCAGTCGTTCAAGGTCCTCGCCGAATGCCCCATTATCGTCGTCTCGATCTTTCAGACCCATCGCTCGTCGGTTCCACAGAATGTCAAGCTTTTCGTACCTCTCATCAAGACGATTCTGCTTTTGCAGGCCAAGCCACAAGAGAAAGCTCATGCAGATGCTGCTGCTCAGGGTACAATATTTACCGGAGTTTGCAAGGAGATCAAGAACAGAGCTGCGTTCGGGGAGTTCATCACTGCCCAAGTGAAAACTATGAGTTTCTTGGCATACCTCCTTCGTCTCTATGCCCATCAACTACAGGACTTTCTCCCCACTCTCCCCTCTGTTGTTGTTCGACTTCTGCAAGACTGCCCGCGCGAGAAGTCTGGTGCCCGGAAGGAATTGCTTGTTGCGATTAGGCACATCATCAACTTCAACTATCGCAAAATCTTCCTCGAAAAAATCGATGAGCTTCTGGATGAGCGGACATTGATTGGTGACGGTCTCACAGTTTATGAGACTATGAGACCATTGGCATACAGTATGCTGGCAGATCTCATCCACCATGTCCGTGATCACTTGAGCCGAGATCAGATCCGCCGGACAGTGGAAGTCTATACCAAGAATCTCCATGATGATTTTCCCGGTACCAGTTTCCAGACGATGAGCGCCAAGTTGCTCTTGAATATGGCAGAGAAGATCTCTAAGCTTGAAGATAAGCGCGAGGCTCGGTACTTCCTCATTATGATCTTGGATGCCATTGGCGATAAGTTCGCGTCTATGAACCACCAGTTCAAGAATGCGGTTAAGGTGTCCAAGTTCTTCAAGGAGTCTCGAAAGGAAACCGAGCCGTCAAGCGAGTCTTATCTTGCTGAAACGGACCAACCACCTGACTGGGATGAAATTGACATTTTTTCCGCTTCCCCAATCAAGACCTCTAGCCCCCGTGACCGTGGCAGTGATCCTGTCTCGGACAACATCTTCCTTTTTAGAAATCTCATCAACGGGCTGAAGAACATCTTCCACCAGCTGAAGAATTGCAACCCGGACGATATCCAAATCGACCCGAACAGCGTTCCCATAAACTGGTCAGAGGTTTCCTATGGATACAATGCGGAAGAGGTTGGTGTCATCAAGAAGCTCTTCCACGAAGGTGCTCGAGTCTTCCGCTACTATGGCGTTGACCAATCTCCTCCGGAAGTTAATTACTCCTCTCCCTTCGACTTCCTTGCGAGCCAATACACAGCACCAATGTCTCGGGAAGAGAAAGAGCTCCTGGAGAGCTTTGGTACCGTTTTCCATTGCATCGACACCGCGACATTCCATGAGGTCTTCCATTCCGAAATTCCCTACCTTCACGAACTCATGTTTGAACATGGGGCCCTCCTCCACCTGCCACAATTCTTCCTGGCAAGCGAGGCGACATCACCCGCTTTCTCCGGAATGGTGCTCCAGTACCTCATGGAGCGTATCCACGAAGTCGGCACCTCAGACATGACCAAGGCGAAGATTCTCCTGAGAATGTTCAAGCTTTCTTTCATGGCAGTCACACTCTTCTCTGTACAGAACGAGCAAGTGCTCCACCCACATGTGACAAAGATTGTCACAAAGTGTATTGAATTGTCTGTGACCGCCGAAGAGCCCATGAACTATTTCCTCCTGCTGAGGTCCCTCTTCCGCAGCATTGGTGGCGGTCGATTCGAGCTTCTTTACAAGGAAATTCTTCCTCTCCTCGAAATGCTTCTTGAGACTTTCAATAACTTGCTTCTCGCCGCGCGGAAGCCTCAAGAGCGAGATCTCTATGTTGAGCTCACGTTGACGGTTCCGGCTCGACTGAGCCATCTTTTGCCTCATTTGAGCTACCTCATGCGTCCTATAGTCGTGGCTTTGCGTGCTGATTCTGATCTCGTTGGCCAAGGTCTGCGCACTCTCGAACTCTGTGTGGACAACCTCACAGCCGACTACCTGGACCCCATCATGGCGCCGATTATGGATGAGCTTATGACCGCTCTTTGGGATCACCTGCGTCCTCATCCTTATAACCACTTCCACGCCCACACTACAATGCGCATTCTTGGAAAGCTTGGTGGACGTAACCGGAAATTCCTGAATCACCCGCCTGAGTTGAACTTCCAGCAATACTCTGATGACACCCCTAGCTTTGATATCCGACTAATTGGTCCTGGCGAGAAGCGACCTTTCCCTATTGACACCGGCATTGATTTGGCCATCGGTAAATTGATGGAAGCCCCCAAATCGACTTCTGCAAAGGGTTCAGATGTGTACTACAAGCAGCAGGCATACCGTATGCTCAGCTCGCACCTCAAGCTCCAAATCGGCTTTGAGAACCTTCCCGATGACTTGGCGTCTCTCATCAGAATTCACGCCAATGATCTCATTGAGAACAAGTTCGCGGCTATGCCCGACATCCTTGAGAGATCCGAGAGAACCGCCTCCATCCCGAAGAAGGTGGCACAGGAAGCTACAGTGAAGAAGCTCATCAAGGCGTGTATCTTTGCTACAACGATCCCTGAGCTTGAGACTACTGCCAAGAGCTTTGTCACTGATGTCTGCAAACACTTTGCTATCCTGGAGGTTGGACGTGCTCTTGCTACCGCGCGTCATAATCGGAAGGCGTTTGATGTGGCTAATGGAGAGGGTCCCGTTTACCTTGACTCGCGGGTCCTTGCCGAAGCTATAGTTGAAACACTCTCCTCAGACAACGCCCATGTTCGTGACGCAGCTGAGCAGGCTTTATTGGTTGTCAAGGAGTCGGCGGGCATTATGTTTGGTGCTCCCGAGAAAGCAGCTAAGCTTCCATTCTTCCAGCAGCTAGGCCGTATCTTGTGCCATAGCTGCTACAGCGAGGAGTGGTTCACAAAAGCAGGCGGAAGCTTGGGTATCCAACTTTTGGCCACCAAGCTCGAACTTGGTGATTCCTGGCTCTATGAGCGACACCTCGACTTTTCTCGGGCCCTGATCTATGTCATCAAGGACACCCCTCCTGATCTTCCTGCCTCCACGCGGATCCAGTCCCAGGACACTCTGACCTTGATCCTTCAGCGGTGCGGCAAGCTGGTGCCCAAGGATGACATCAAGAATGAGAAGAGTCGCCTATATGCCTTGTGCGGTTTCTTCGTCTTCGAGCTTGGCCATATGAACAAACATGTTCGCGAGACTTGTCGTCGTTGCTTTGCAACTCTCAAGGAGGAATTGGGCTGCGAGGTGTACGAACTCATTTTCCCTGTTCGGGACCGTCTCCTCCAGTCAATCTTCAACAAGCCACTCCGTGCCTTGCCTTTCGCCACCCAGATTGGCTTCATCGATGCTATCACCTATTGCTTGAGCTTGCACAATGAGATCGTGACATTCAATGAGCCCCTCAACCGATTAATGCTGGAGTCGCTCGCTCTTGCCGATGCCGATGATGAATCACTAGCGTCGAAGCCCAACGAGTTCAAGAATGCCGAAATGATCGTCAATCTTCGTGTTGCCTGCTTGCGTCTGCTGTCGATGGCAATGAATTTTCAGGAATTTGCCAACACCCCGAACAACACCAGTCGCGCTCGCATCATTTCAGTCTTCTTTAAGTCGCTTTACTCTCGTTCACCCGAAGTAATCGAAGCCGCGAACGCTGGTCTCAAGGATGTTCTGACCCAGACCAACAAGCTCCCCAAGGACTTGCTCCAAAACGGTCTACGTCCTATCCTTATGAACCTCCAGGATCCCAAGCGCTTGAGCGTCGCTGGTCTGGATGGACTGGCTAGGCTCTTGACATTGTTGACCAATTACTTCAAAGTGGAGATAGGTGCTCGTCTGTTGGACCACATGAAGGTCATCGCCGACGATAGTGTACTCCAAAAAGTTTCTTTCAGCTTGGTTGAACAGAACCCTGCTATGAAGATTGTGGCTGCAATCTTTAATATTTTCCACTTACTTCCTCCCGCCGCCACATCCTTTATGGAGCACCTCGTCAACAAGGTTCTTGACCTTGAGCAAAAGCTTCGACGAACTTCGCACAGCCCTTTCCGGAAGCCTCTTGTGAAGTATCTTAACCGCTATCCGAAGGAGAGTCTTGCATTTTTCCTTGCACGCTTCAAAGACGAGCGATTTGGTCGTTTCTTCGGGCAGATCCTGGCCGACCCCGAGAGTGAAACCCTGCGGAATGCTGTAGTAGCCGATACTGAGGGATTCATCTCGAACGCTTTCACACCTGAGAACACTGATGGCACAAACACCGCCGCCATCAATGGTATCTACGTTGCGTATTCCATCTGCTCGTACTCTTCTACCAAGCGCTGGCTCGTTTCTCACGCGGACTTGAGGACCAAACTTTTGACATCCGGGAGAGAGCTCGAGCGCAAACTCCGGGGCGACAGCCTACCTCCCGATGAGCGTCTTAGAGTGGAGCAGGCTGAAGATCAGCTGATGGACGTTTTCACCGTCTACCTTGCGGAAGCCCCTCACGACTTGGATTTCCTCTTCGAGGTTATTGATGGTCTTTCCGCAGATGAATTGAAGCGCACTCTGGCCCTCCCCAAGTTCATCTATCAGCACATCATTACCAACGAGTCGATAGATTACCGACGCTCCGTCATCATGCGCTGCCTTGATCTTTACAGCCAACGGGCTTGCTCTCAGAAGACAAAGACTTATGCCTTCCGCCATCTGGTCAACCCGATCTTTGCGATGGATGTCCAGGTCTCGTGGAATGGCCCATCCACCGGCCCTAAATTGATGGACAAGAGCATGACCGAATCTATCCAAAGTCGTCTGTGGAAACCCCAGCTGGCCGACCTGAGCGAGGAATCGAGCCAAGCAGGTGTCGACCACTCGCGCATGGAATTGCTTCAACTGTCTGCCCTATTGATCAAATACCATTCGCAGACCGTGCAAGATTCTCGCAAGGACATTATCAAGTTCGCCTGGAATTACATCCGTCTCGAAGATATTATCAACAAGTACGGTGCGTACGTGTTGATCAGTTACTTTATCGCCCACTACGAGACGCCCTTCAAGATTGTGATTCAAGTGTACGTCGCATTGCTGCGAGCCCACCAGAATGAAGGCCGAGCTCTCGTCACTCAAGCCCTCGATGTTCTTGCTCCGGTGCTACCCACGCGCACTGCTGGTAACCAAGGCGCAGAAGCCCGGTATCCCTTGTGGGCCAAATGGCCTCGCCGGATCCTGGCCGAGGAGACCGCCAACTTACAGCAGGTAATGAGCATCTTCCAATTCTTGGTTCGACAGCCTGATCTCTTCTATGATTCTCGCGAGCACTTCATTCCCCTCATTGTGCCCTCGCTCATCAAAATTGCGGGACCGATTAATGCCTCCAACGACAGCAAGAAACTGGCGCTGAATCTCATTGGCCTTATCTGGCACTGGGAGGAGAAGCGAGCCCAGACCACAGAAAGCCACGGAAATGTGCCTAATGGAGCTATCGAATCGCCCAATACCAAGAAGCGTAAGCTGGAAGAGGCCGAAGGAGCGTCTCAATCACCTTCCCTGGGACCTCCTGCCTCTAAAGCCGACTATTCTGTTCCCCCTGAGCTTCGTGGTGCGTTGATTAAGTATCTCATCACGTTCATCACCACCACCACAGAGCGCTTCTTGGTTCCTGCTGCCCATATCCGCCAATTGCCCTCGTCCAAGCAGACGCCGCCCGTGCCTACTGGTGAAATGATCAACAAAGCCATCGGTCTACTGAGAAATCTTCTTTCGCCCGGATACTGGGGAGACCTCGATATTGATTTGTACCAGAAGGCCACTGAGCCTATTTTGGCTGGAGAGAAGGCAGATAAGCCTGATGACAAGCAGACCACCTTCATGATCAATGCTCTTCAGGTCTTGCGTGTTCTCATTGCTGCAAAACCAGACGAGTGGATTACAGCTCGCCTTCCGATCATCCAGAAGCTTCTTGAGAAGCCCTTGAAGTCGGACAACCCCGAAATCCAGGATTGTTTGCACGGCCTCGAAGAAGACATGGAAATTTCGCCGAAGCTGCCCCCTCCTGTTCGCCGTGTTCTTGAGGCTATTCCCGATGACCAGCCCGACGATGAAGACGCTATGGACACAGAAAGCACGCCTTCAGAGTTCGCGACTTACCTGTCGGCAATTGCTACCGAGACGCTTTCAGCAAGCAACTACGTGTCCAGTCTGAACACCCTCTGGACGTTGTCCAAACTCAAACCTGCGGAGATCGACACCCATATCCCTGCTGTCATGAAGGCATTCTCTCAAAAACTGGCCAAAGAACACGTCGCAGCGTCGACCACCCAAAATGTCACCCAGAACGGTGGCCAGAACGGCCAGAACGGGCAAACACCAAAGCCTGCTGAGGGAGTCCCCGATCAACAAGAAGTTGAGCTGGGCGTTGATCTTATTTCCAAGACAATTGAATTGATTTCGGTCCGCATGTCCCACCTCGGCGACCAGCGGCGTCCCTTCCTCAGCGTTCTGGCCTCAATCGTGGAGCGTTCCCAGAACATCAAGCTTTGCAGCAAGGTTTTGGGGATGGCAGAGTCTTGGATTTTCCACTCAACCGAGTCCTGGCCTACTCTGAAGGAAAAGACAGCAGTCCTTCACAAAATGCTGCTGTTCGAGTCTCGACCTGATCAGACAATGCTCAAGAAGTTCCTCGATTTGGTTATTCGCATCTACGAGGACCAAAAGATAACTCGTACTGAATTGACAGTCCGACTAGAGCACGCTTTCTTGATCGGCACAAGAGCGCAGGAAGTTGAGATGCGCAATCGCTTCATGGGCATCTTCGATAAGAGTCTGACTCGACTCGCCAGCTCACGCTTGAGCTATGTTCTTACTTGCCAGAACTGGGATACCCTTGCCGATTCTTTCTGGCTGGCGCAGGCCTCGCATTTAATCCTTGGATGCGTGGACATGAACACGTCGGCTCGCCTCCATTCCGACGATTTTACACTCATGCCCTTGTCGTTCTTGCTTTCCGGTGGCGAGAAGGATCCGAGGAAATCGGATGTGATGGTTGACAGCCAGTTGGAGACCTTTGTTGCTGAGCGCAAGCGTTTCATGTCGGATGTCGGTGACGTTCGGGTTCGTGACTTGATCGAACCTCTTATCCAACTCCAGCACACCGACTCCAGCGTGTCGTATAAGCTGTGGACCACGCTCTTCCCTATTTTCTGGTCAACACTAACCAAGGAAGATCGCATTGATCTTGAAAAGGGCATGGTCACATTGCTCACGCGCGAGTACCACCAGAGACAGCTGGACAAGCGCCCGAACGTGGTACAAGCCCTTCTGGAGGGAGTTGTCCGGGCCCGTCCTCGCTTCAAGGTCCCTCCTCATGTCATGAAATACCTCAGCCGTACTTACGATGCCTGGTACACTGCTGCTACCTACCTTGAGGAAAGTGCTGTCAACCCTATCATCGACACATCCACTGTGCGTGAGAGCAACCTTGATGCACTGGTTGAAGTTTATGCCGGCCTCCAAGAGGACGATTTCTTCTACGGAACCTGGCGACGCCGTTGCCGGTTTGTCGAGACTAACGCGGCCCTTTCCTATGAGCAACAGGGTATGTGGGATAAGTCTCAACAACTGTATGAGAATGCACAAATCAAAGCTCGTTCAGGAGCCATGCCGTTCTCGCAGGGCGAATACTTTGTGTGGGAAGATCACTGGCTCATTTGCGCCCAGAAGCTCCAGCAGTGGGACATCTTGAGTGACTTCGCCAAACACGAGAACTTGAATGATCTACTCTTGGAGTCTGCCTGGCGCAACATCGAGAACTGGCAGAGCGAAGGCAACAGGGAACAGCTGGAGTCTCTGATCAAGTCGGTCTCGGATGCTCCTACACCGAGACGCACCTTCTTCCAGGCATTCATGGCTCTTTTGCAGTACCACGTGAAGAAGGAGAACATGCAGGACTTCAACAGCGTCTGTGATGAATCTATCCAGCTCTCGATTCGCAAGTGGCTGCAACTGCCGAAGCGAATTACCAATGCCCACATTCCCATATTGCAGCACTTCCAACTGTTGGTTGAATTGCACGATGCCAGTCACATCTGTGGCAGCTTGGCCCAGACCAATGAGCGGAACCTGGATACCAAATCAGCGGAACTGAAGCTTCTGCTTGGAACGTGGCGGGATCGTTTGCCGAACCTTTGGGACGATATCAATACGTGGCAGGACCTTGTTACCTGGCGCCAGCACATTTTCCAGCTTATCAACGGCACTTACCTTAGTCTGCTTCCCCCTCAGACCAACAATGTGGCCAGCAACTCCTACGCCTACCGTGGATACCACGAGACCGCCTGGATCATTAACCGCTTTGCCCACGTGGCACGAAAGCACCAGATGCCCGAGGTGTGCATCAATCAGCTCAGTCGCATCTACACGCTTCCGAACATCGAAATCCAGGAGGCGTTCCTTAAGCTGCGTGAGCAGGCCAAGTGCCACTACCAGAACCCCAAGGAGCTTAACAGTGGTTTGGATGTAATCAACAACACCAACCTCAACTACTTTGGCCCTCAACAAAAGGCGGAGTTCTATACTCTGAAGGGAATGTTCCTGGCCAAGCTGGACCATGTCACCGAGGCCAACGAAGCATTTGGTGTTGCTCTCTACTATGATCTGCGTCTCGCAAAGGCCTGGTCTGAGTGGGGACAGTACAGTGACCAGCGTTTCAAGGCAGACTCTTCCGACTACGAACTGGCTAGCAACGCCGTCAGCTGCTACCTGGAAGCTGCTGGTCTTTACAAGAGCGCCAAGTCGCGAAAGCTGCTCAGCCGTATCTTGTGGCTTCTCAGTTTGGACAATGAGGAGGGCCAGATTGCGAAGGCCTTCGAAGACTTCAAGGGTGATACTCCTGTCTGGTATTGGATTACCTTTATTCCTCAGCTCTTGACTAGCCTATCCCACCGCGAGGCTCGTCTGTGCAAGGCCGTTCTTGTGAAGATTGCCAAGTTGTTCCCCCAGGCCCTCTTCTTCCTCCTGCGCACGAACCGGGAGGACATGCTCAGTATCAAGAAACAGCATGATCAGAAGCAAGAGAAGCTCAACCGTGCCAGACAACAGCAGCAGCAACAGCAGGGATCTTCGCCTAGTTCGAAGCCTCCCGCAGGAGGCGAAGCATCTCCAGCCCAGAAGCCCCCGACTAGCGCGCCAGCCCCCAGCGCCTCGCCAGCCGGTCAAAACACCAACTTGCCGACAAGCCAGTCTCCTGCCCCGAACCAGCAGGCGCCCAACCAATCTCCTGCCCAGCAACAAAACCAGATGCAAGCCTCACCGCACCAAGGAAAAGCCCAAAGTCCCAGTCAGGGACAAGCTGGTCAAACTCCTGCGCAGCAGAACCATGGACAGCCTGGTCACCTTCAAGTTCCAGGACAGGGCACCCCTCAACAGCAGAACCAGCCTAACCCTTCGGAATCAACCGAGAAGGAGCCGCTCAAGAAGCCCTGGGAATACTCCGATGAAATCATGTCCGGTCTCAAGACCGCTTTCCCGCTGCTTGCTCTGTCTATGGAGACAATGGTCGACCAAATCCACAAGAACTTCAAGTGTCCCCCCGACGAGGATGCATACCGTCTTATTGTTGCCCTTCTGAACGATGGGCTGGCCTATGTGGGTCGTATGCCCCAATCCTATGCGCAGGATACCAAGCTTCCGCCAGCCACTGAGGCCAATATCACCCGGTTCGCCGAGACAATCCTTCCGGCGCATATCCGCAAGTCTTTTGAGGCGGACTTCGTAGTCAAGAAGCCTACAATGTACGAGTACATTCAGAAGCTGCGTCGCTGGCGTGACAAGTTTGAGGAGAAGCTGGATCGCCGAACCCAGACCGGATTCCTTGAGACCTACTCGCCACACCTGAGCGAATTCCGGTTCCTCAAGTTCGATGAGGTCGAGATTCCTGGACAGTATCTGCTTCACAAGGACAAGAACCAGGACTTTGTCCGCATTGACCGCTTCTTGCCTGACGTGGACTTGGTTCGTGGCATTGGTGTCTGCCACCGCCGTCTCAAGATTCGTGGCCATGACGGTAGCATCCATGCATTCGCCGTACAGCACCCCGCCGCACGCCACTGCCGTCGCGAGGAGCGCATCCTGCAGCTGTTCCGTATCTTCAATGGTCTGTTGGCCAAGCGGAAGGACAGCCGACGCCGTAACCTCTACTTCCATCTTCCACTGATGGTGCCATTGGCGCCTCACATTCGCTTGGTTCGCGACGATTCGTCATACATCTCCATGCAAGGCATCTACGAGGACTACTGCAGACGGGTTGGTATCAACAAGGACGAGCCAGTGCTCTTTACCATGGATCGCATGCGTTCTCTGGCAGAGACAAAGCAAAATGTGAGTGACCCCGGCGGAAATTCTCCACATGACACTGCTAACAACTCCAAACAGCGCACGGCCGATCAACAGCAGATTCTTCGGACTGAGATCCTGACCGCAATCCAAGATAAATGGGTTCCCAGTACTGTGGTACTAGAGTACTTCCAGCAAACCTATCCCAACTTCGCCGATTTCTGGCTCTTCCGTCGACAGTTTGCGTACCAGTATGCCGCAGTTGCGTTCATGACCTATGTGATGCACATTGGCAACCGCTACCCCAACAAGATCTTGGTTTCTCGATCGACGGGTGACATCTGGGGAGCGGAGCTGATCCCGACAATCAATCCGGCCAAGGCTATCTTCTACAATCCAGAGCAGGTTCCCTTCCGCTTCACCCCCAACATCCAAACTCTGCTGGGCCCCATTGCTACTGAAGGTCTGTTCGCTTGTGCCATGATGGCTATTGCACGTTGCTTGACGGAGCCTCGTCACGAGCTAGAACAACAGCTTAGTGTTTTCGTGCGTGACGAGATGATGTTCTGGGCTACCGCTCAACACCGTGGTCAACTGCTCGTTCCTCAGCTCCGCGAATTGGTCTACAACAACAGCGAGATCATTGTCAATCGCGCCGTCAGCCTTGCCAGTCCGCCGGAGGGTAACCTGCCTGCCAACCAGACCTCGATCGATTTGATCTCCCGGGCGGTTAACCCTCAACACTTGGCTTCCTGCGATGCTTTGTGGATGCCATATCTTTGAGTGAGGCTTGCTTCTTGCTTTTGTTTTGTTCGTTCTTGGTGGCAAAAATGCATCTCTCTCTTTTTCTGGCTACCCAAGGGTGGCTTCTATGGGTTTTCTACTTGCTTTTGAGCGTGGCGCATTGGTGAGGGTAAACTACTCTCTTTCTAGGGTGATCATTATGATACCGATTTACTTCTTGTATGACTTTGTTGCTTCATGTTTTTCTACATGTTTTTCTACTTAGTAGACAAGTACTAGCTTTCTTAATTTACTTTGAATCATTCAAGTATTTCGTGAAAAACGTGACATTTAGTATTCGTAGACGCTAGCAGAAATCTTGGAAAAGTAGAGAGCTTGCTTGACTTGATCGCAAATCACCAGACGCCAGCGCCAATGAAACAAAGAATTGAAAAGGATTAAACCAAAGAAGGCTTCTTCTTGATGCCGAGCGGGTTGTTCTTCTTGGTCTTCTTCACTCTCGCGGTGGTGAAAGACGCCGATGGTGGTGGCATCGAGGGACTCGGCGCCTCGTGGTCCTCGACGATTCGCTTAACCCTCTCTCCGGTTTCCGTCCTGAATGCTTTACGCGCGGCCTCTTCATCTTCCTTCTCGGCCTGCAGTCGAGCCTCATCCACCTCATTGTGAACAAGGTCCAAAGCCACATCGTCGCCCTTTTGTTCGTTTCGTGCAATGCGGGCATTCCGAGTTCGGATCTCATCCAGCGCATCTGCAACTGCCATTTCCCGCTTCGAATCCTGCATCTTCTCTTCCAGCTCGGCCATCTTGTCACGCTCAAGTTGCTCTTGTTCCGTATTTTCCTCGCGCTCTAGTCGGTCGAGCGTCTCTTCTTGCGTTTCGTTGTATTTACCGTCCTTCGCGTCTCGCCATGGCTCGAAGTTACGCTTTGCGCCACGCTCACATTCATAATCCATATCTAAATATGTGTTAGCGTCACCATTCGAGAATACCAACTAGTGCGAAGGAGGACTTACTCTTCGGATCGGTCCGAAAGGTGATCTCACCACTGCATCGTGTGCACCGAATGAAGAACCGGTAGATCGGGATATTGAGATACTTCTCCTCCAGATTTTGCTTGCGCGCATTGAACTTGCGCCCGCGATAGATATATTCGCCACAGTTGGTACATTTCATGGGGAATGGGGCCATCAATCGGACGGTGATGACTTTGGGACCCTGTTTGCGCAAGTGCTTGGGTGTGCGCCCGATCGCCGACGGGTCGAAGTCGGGAGGGTAGTATTTCGTCAAGACCTTTCGCTCGGACATTCTGGCGTCTGCGGTCTTTCTCTGGGGATAGGTGAAGAAGAAGTGGCGCGAGGAGATGCTGGAGCAGGAACAAGTAGAAAGCAGTCGAAGTGGCGGATCTCCCAGCCTATCTCCACGTGACCTTTAAATCACGTGCATACAGTCCAACGAGTCCAGAGGAATAGGAAAGCGCGAGACACGAAGCGCGGGAGCTTTGGGGGAAATCAGCGTGCTATATAGATTCTCGTCTCTTTCAACGCCATCTTCTCCCCTTTGATGCATCCCTTCCCATCGACGCGCATTCATCCCACTCCACGGCGGCCCTGTGCACGGGCCATTGTTTGTCCACCGTCGACCCGCTCCATGCGAACAGCACCGCGCCGCCCGACTGCCAAATTCTCCGAAGGCGGATTGCCGCAGCCCATGCCCGTTGTCTTTTCCCAATCTTCTCCTGTCAGGCGTTGACGTGTCTAACCCTTCGCCATGGAGAAATACCTGCGGTCCTGGCGACAGGACGCGCTGAATCGCGGCCAGCATGAATCTGCCATCTACATCGGTGACAAGGTTCTTGCACTCACCAGTAAGTTTCCTGATGCTTCTGAGTCCGAAGCAAGCACGCTAAGAATAGATGAATTTGAAGACAATGACTCCGACGCCTTCTGGCTGGCCCAAGTCCACTTCTCGAACAACAACTTCACCCGCGCCTTGGCCCTCTTATCCCGCAAAGACCTGATCGCACGCAGCACCGCCTGTCGCTACCTCGCCGCCCATTGCTACATTAAACAGAACAATTTCGACCAAGCTCTGACGATCCTTGGCGAGCACAATCCCACTGACTTGATTCGCAACAATAAGAGCCGCCGGAAGGTCCAGCATGTCACGTTGCGCAATGGCAAGCACCCTACCTCGCGAGGCGAGCGAGGGGATGACCGCGAAAGAGAAGATTCTAACAACGTTCGATTTGAGGCCGCCATGTGCTATCTGAGGGGCCTGTGCTTTGCAAA
This sequence comes from Penicillium argentinense, assembly GCF_028826775.1. Classification (NCBI taxonomy): domain Eukaryota; kingdom Fungi; phylum Ascomycota; class Eurotiomycetes; order Eurotiales; family Aspergillaceae; genus Penicillium; species Penicillium argentinense. The sequence goes on from NW_026622668.1 coordinate 404,345, forward strand.
GCAGAACGCATTCGATCGTGCCCGGGACTGCTACAAGGATGCAGTGCGCATTGACGTGCAGTGTTTCGAGGCGTTTGATCAACTCATGAAGAACTCGCTCATGTCGCCCGCCGAGGAACTTGAATTCCTCGAATCACTGGACTTCGACTCGGTGTCCTCACCTGACCAGGCCGTTGCCCAAGAAGCGGCCGAATTCACCAAAATGCTTTACACCACCCGTCTTTCCAAGTACGCCGCGCCAAATATTCTCTCCGATGCGACGGAGACTCTTTCTACACATTACAACCTTGCAGATAACCCAGATATCCTTCTGGCACGCGCTGAGGCGTTGTTTACGCAGTGTCGCTTTGTTGAAGCTCTGGAGCTCACCACTTCCATCCTCTGTGCTTCTCAATCCAACGAAGAAACAAACATCAACAGCCCCAGCATTCCCGCACATCGTCATATCGGCCATTCCCCCGGAGTTTATCCTCTCCATCTGGCTTGTCTGTACGAGACCGGGGCCACCAATGCCCTTTTTCTGCTCTCGCATACCCTAGCGGACCATGCCCCCGAAGAACCTTACACCTATCTGGCTATTGGTGTGTACTACCTTGCAGTATCCAAAATTGCCGAGGCCCGACGGTATTTCTCCAAGGCCTCAATCCTTGACCCCCATTCCGCGCCTGCATGGATCGGATTTGCACATACCTTTGCCGCCGAGGGTGAACATGATCAAGCAATTGCAGCATACAGCACAGCTGCACGTCTGTTTCAGGGCAGTCACTTGCCTCAGCTTTTCCTTGGGATGCAGCACCTCGCACTGAACAACATGACTCTTGCACTGGAATATCTCAACGCGGCGTATTCCATGTCGACAGGTGCTCCTGGTTCCACCCCCAGTCTGCCGTCCAATGAATCGTCCAATCCCCTGGGAGGTGACCCGCTTGTAGTGAATGAGCTTGGTGTGGTGCATTACCACCAGAACAACCTTCCCATGGCCGCCAAACTGTTCCAACAAACGTTGAAGCTGGCTCATACTCTAAACTGTGAGCCTGCCGCGTGGATTGCAACCCGTGCGAATTTGGGCCATGCACTCCGCCGAATGGGCCATCTTGACGAAGCTCTTGCTCAATTTGATGAATGCGTGCGTGTCGGTGCTAGAGGAAAAGGCATGGGCTACTCGCCGTTCCTGGGCGGTGGTGCGGGAGGCTCTGCGGCAGTGGCTACGGCATCTGGGGTGGGAGGCTATGAAGACCGTGGCCTGGTCGGGTCACTACACACTTCGCGTGGTCTGATTCTCATGCAGCTGGGTCGCATCTCAGAAGCTGTGACTGTCCTGCACGAGGCCGTTCGTGTCTTGGGAGCCAGCGGTGGTGGTGATGCTGCAGGTGGTGCGGGAGCCGCCGGCACACTGCTTTCCCGTGCGCTCGATATGTGGGCCGATGAGGGTAGCGAGAAGCCTCGCAAGACTGGCGAGAGTGGTTCAAGATCGAACAACAGGGGCGCAAACCGGACCCGTGAGACAATGGGTAAGGACCGAGTGATGCCAGAAGATTCGCGTAGGCGTATGCCTCCGGGAACTTACACAGAAGAGTGGACTGATGAGGTTACCCATGCAGTGACACCTGTTGCCGGCTCCGGGGATGCTCATACAGTTGAAATGGAACTCGATGAGGAGGCGGATGGGATGTTGCGCAGGGCGATGGACCGAGTCCGAGGGGGTCGTTCACGACGTGCTGCAGCGCCGGTGACCCCAGGGTCGAGTTCGATCGAGACGCCCGCCGGAAATCGGGGTCCGCGGTCTGGCCGGGGTCATCCACGAAAGTAATGCCCGTAGCTATTAGTTTTTTTCATGTGTTAAACCGACGTGAGATTCATGTTCATTAGCATTTCAGCCGGCGTTTGGAAGGAGAAACCGGGGAGGTGATGGGATGTTTTCATGTTTTTGGATACCAAGGTGACTACTGGGGTAACTTAGGGTAGTTCTGTACTAGTAAGGCGCACTCCACAGTCACTGAATTCACAAATAATTGCGACTAATAGAGAGGATTCAAATGTTCTCTCACGTCTTCCCTTTTCTACTGAGGCAGGCCAACACTTCATAGATACTTTTGAGGCAATGCTACTCATTGTCTGACTTGCATTTGATATTGGGCATGGCATGGTCTAGCTGACTTAAATTTCGGCTCCCTCAAATCTCATCAGTTCCTTCAAAGGCTTTTTCTCCTTGGGAGCCGGGGCATCGCCCTCAGGGACCCCGAAAACCAGCTGAGAGCAAAGTTTCCAGGTATCAGGGACATTGAAAGCAGCAGCCACCTTCTCATCAATAATCGCGTTGTAGTGTTGAAGATTCGCCCCGAACCCTTCAGCCTCGAGAGCAACCCAAGCCATCAACTGATGCATGCCACTGGTGTGTTCGGACCAGGCCTTGAAATGTTCAGCGTAGGACGCAAACTGCGACTTCAGACCGGAGACAACAAAAGGATCGTGCCGTAAGCGGCTTGGAAGCCATTGAGCTTCGGGGCGATCTTTTGGAATCTTTCGGCTCCTATGCGGTTCAGCAGGACTTCTTTCGTGATGTCCCACACTTTTTCGTGTTCTTTCTTCAGGCAGACGATGATGCGTGTGGTCTGCGAGTTGAAGGCCGAGAGTTTCAATAGCATCACGTGGCTGAGGATGGAGTGGATCTTCTTGTCTGGGATGGGAGACTTGGAGGTAAGGACGTAGTAAGAACGAAGCCCGCAAGGGCGCTGAGGAGAGCAGAGCTGCTAATTGACATTTTGAATTGATGAGATAAGAAAATAGTTCTGAGTTGATGCGAAGCAAGATGGGTCTGTATGGAATTATTTATAAGAAGGGTCCTTTGGAAACTATTTTAAGGTAGTTGACTATCGTGCAGCGCATTTTAACCGGGAAGCGTAGTAAGCACTATTTGCTCGCCTCGGACGGTTGAATATACACGTCGATGCAGTTGGAACTGCCAGATAGGATAGAGATACAAAATTCATGCTAATATCAGTGATATCTGTTCTTTCTCTATCAAGTTGGAGGAGGGAGGCACGTGTGTTGTTCTGACATTCAGATAAAAATGGAAAGACCGTCCTGCCCAACAAAGGAACTACTTACCTCCTGAGATTCAAAGTTGAAACCAACACGAAAGTTAAATATTAGATCGATCATCTAAATTTGAATTGTGTCCCGCAATGTCGTTGCGGGACCCCAAGGGAATTCAGCACGAGAGCACGGGTCGAGATCTGGCGCGGTTTCGATTCCGTTGCCGTCACCGAACACTTCTACATAAACAAACATATTTGATGAAAACTAACATTGAGGGGAGGTCCGTCACAAATTTCTATCTAAACTACTCACTATCCCTGACGTACCTTTAACTCTGTCCAGGGTCAAGGTAGATGTGAACTAAGTATAGTTTGAGAGCTTCTTTGGTAGGATAATATGGGGTGGGAAGGCCATCAAGGTCATGCACATTGACAATTGGGGGGATAATTATCAGGCAACCCCAGGGAATATACCTTGCTTTTTCATCTCGCTTGCAGCTGGCAATTGAGCTGTACAGCCATGGTCACCCCTAGGCTAAGCACTGTATCCCAATTAGGAAAGGCGCAGGACGATGAAGCTGCCCGGACGTGCGTTGCTGCATGTTTGTGCATGCTATTGCGGGGCCACGGAGCGGAACAAACTCACTACTTCCCATTGACCTCGCATGCACGGTTCCACTTTCTATAATTGAATCCATGTTGGCATGAACGACCCATTTACGGACCCTTCCGCGGCTAGAGTGGCCACGTTGTTTATTGTGGGGAAATAAGGTGCAGTTCGCTGATCACGATGACGACGACAGGTGAAACGCTCGAGTTGTTTCAGGACCAGATATAATCTAGCAGATCATTGCTGTTGACAAGCACGAGAACTTCAGCTGATCCTTGGACTTGATAGGGGTACCGCTGGGGCGGGTTGAGGTACCATTGCGCCGGGTTGACTCCCTGCGGCTGAGTAGATCTTATGAATGCACTTCCCAAAAGGTAGGTCCAAACCCAATCACTTGAGAGCAAAAGTCCCAGCGGAAATTAGAGGAGATACAGGAGACAGCTCTAAATTGTGATCTCCCGGCCGGCGTGTTCAGTCCGCCTGGTGATGCGAGGCCCGGCTACTCAGCCGCTTTTCTTGCCGACCGAACCCCTGACTCACGAGGCGAACACCGAGGACAAATTCGAGATGATAGCTACAGTAGATGTGAACTAGTACAGAGTTGCCAATGCTCGGACTGGTGAAAAAGATAGAAGAATCCCAAAGATTGTTTCTGAGTCATGAGTTGGTGCTCTTTCGAGTTTTGGTTTCAGTCTGGACTGTTTACCCTACTTGGATATTAGAGTTTCAGAAGAATGGCGATCGCCTTCTCCACAAACGTCAAGGACGAGTAAAGGACTGCGATCGGACAATCGACGTGCCTTCAACTACCGTCCTTAGGGTAACACACTGGTGCAGGGGCACCAGAAGGGTTCGTACAGCCCCCACTTCGAGTAGACAGAGTATGCGTACGGGGCAATTCCATTTACTGTATCCCATTTACTGTATCCTGTTGAGGCTAGGGCGATGCACATGGTTTGATGGCATCCAGGTCAATGATCACATTTGGTGTTCGATTCTGTCGACTATAAATGACCATGGTACTGGGAAACAATCTCTCCTGTCCATTTTGTTCCCGACGACTGGTAACTATCCTGACTACTTGTTTGCTTTTCACTATCCGAATTTTGACCATCACGACCTCATCAAGCTGGTCGATATGCCGTGGTACTATTGCCACGACAGCTTTGTGGCCTCAGCCCCCTTGGCAGGCCAACAAGATTGGAGGCCTAGTTGCTTCATGTCTAATGAGAGCATGTGCAAGAACGAGCCGCTATATCACGACGTGGCTCCAACGGGGAACGACATAGTTACGGCCGAGGAATACATTTCCGACTCAATGATGGGTGCTCTCTCAACCTCGTTCAAACAAACGACGGCGCCAGAAGGATTGGTCGATCAACATGACCTTAGTCTTGTCGACCACACATCCTCCAACAGCCGGAAGTGGTCTTATGACCCAAGCGATGCTCCGGAGTCACAGAGCTCTCTGACAGACGACTCCGACAACGACCGATCTAGGAGATCTCCGAAGAGGCGTCCGCGAAATCATGCAGGGCCCAAAAGGCTCGGCGCATATCTGCTGAACGGTGAGTTGTCCTGGCCTTCACCATGGATCCTGATGAGATCATGCAGCTGATAGTCCCCAGACTCAACCACAGCGGTCCCTTTAAATGCCAATGGAAGGATTGCCAGTACAGCGGCCACTTTTCTCGCAAGGCGGTTCTGCTCCGGCATATCGAGGCCATGCATATCAACCCCGGAGCCTATGATTGTCCCGAGCCTAACTGCTTCCGATCTTTTAATCGGAAAGATAATTTGATGGCTCACTCAAGAAATGTGCACCGAGATGGCGGTCAGGTTAGTGCCAGTTAGTACAACAATCATGGATGAGTCTAATCCCATGGTAATAGTTGTAGCGCTTTGCTTTTGTTTGCGTTCTGCAGTCTCGCGATGTTTTCTACTCTTGTATTAGTGTGTTTTTCTTCCAGTGATCGCCTGTACAGTACCAAGATGGAACCCGATACCAATGTATTTATGCCGATGCAATTGCAGATATCCCGGTTATCACAATTTGCTCGATGGTTTCGTATCCTGCCGCTGCACGCGGTGCGCGATGATGGAGATTTTAACCTAAATTTCAGGGGAGTCGCATGGCAATACGAGCGCGGCCTGCATTTCCTTCGGTGGCTGATGCAGACTCGCCCACACGCGACACTGGAATGATGGAGATCAAAGAATAAGCGAGTGGATCAGAGCGTTCGCCCGGACTTGCCCTACCGGTTGAGCCCGTCGACTGGTACAACCCTACGTAGACTAGGGTAGGGGTCCTCAGGATCCTGCTGGACGAATCTTGGGCGTCACGGGGAGCAACTAGACCGGATGGAGATGCCAAGAGCAAACGCACCAACATTGGGGTGATGTCTTGGAACCCGGAACATAGAATAGAAACATGCCCTGCATTTGGCCCCCACGCTCCGCCCAACACGAGCATCGGGGCCAAACGAGAAATCGCAAGGCAGAGAGGGCCAGCGCCGTAAGGCAGCGCCAAGGCGAGGCTGTGAAAAGTCTGTTTCTAAGCATCCCTTGAGTAAGGTAGTTGTGATATATGTCAACATATTCTATAAAAGATACACTGCTACACCCAAGGGAATGTATTCTACTACAGTATACATTAACAGTAGTATCAGAGAATGCTGGTCTGAACAGGCACCAGCGTAGGGCGCAGCTCAACCAGGGAATTGCACTGCAGTTTTGTTAAAATGACGCCAGCTGCCCCATCCTGCGGCTCTTCTCCGCCAATCGTAGCCGGCATGGCCGATCCTCGGGAGCTTCCAGACAATCCTCCTGTGATTCGGCCTCATTTCCGCCTGGGGCACCCACTTCTTCCCCCCCTTAACCTCTTCTCCATCCCACCTGTCCCTCTCCACCTTTCCTTGTCAATTCCAGCGAGAGCATGTTCCCAACGTTGTCGTGATCCCCCGTGATGACCGCGGCATACCCCATGATGCGCCCGCGACGCGGTCTGTCGCTGCTTTGCGTCATAGCGTGTCTTTCTTGCAGCATCATCGTCGCCATTTGGTATGCCATGAACAGCGACCGGCCCTACATATCGCCCATCCTCACTCAGCTCATCCCCGCCGGCCACTGTGCCTGTCAAACGTCGACCACATTCCAATGCTCCACCTGCCTCTCCTGCCCCGATGCCGCCTTCCAACAACCCACCTCCCCGACCTGGAAATTTGACTACGCCCGTGACGGCCGCAACGATGCCCTCGACTCGACCCAATGCCAGGCCGCCTTCCCGGGACTCTTCGAGGACGTCGCCCGCGGCCAGCAGCATTGGCGTGCTCAGGGGGCCTCGTCACCGAGAACCTGGACGCCATTACAATCCAGCCTGGCATGGCCCGCGCCTTCATCTCCCAGGGTAACTTGCATGTGGTGGCCGCTCGGGCCAAGGGCGAGGACCACCGCAGGAAGATCCTGGGTGTCCTGAGTTCGATCCACCGTGCGCTGGTCGCCGACCGGGATCGGGCCGCCCAGCGCGACATCGAATTTGTGTTCTCCGTGGAGGACAAGGTCGAGGACGTCACAAACCCGGAGCACCCCGTCTGGGTCTTTGCGCGCACGCCGACCGAAGAAGGTGTCTGGCTGATACCCGACTTCAGCTTCTGGGCCTGGGATAACCCCAACAACTACATCGGCCCTTATGACCAGGTCGTGGACCGCATTCAGCGACTCGATATCCCCTGGGACGAGAAAAAGCCCCAGCTCGTGTGGCGCGGAAAGCCCAGTTTCGCCCCCAAGCTGCGTCGGGCGCTGATGGAGGCTGCCCGAGATAAGCCGTGGGGTGATGTCAAGCAGGTGGAGTGGTCGACGGGGACCAACGTCCTCAAAATGGAGGACCATTGTCATTACATGTTCATTGCCCACGTTGAAGGTGTGTATCATTTTTCCTTTCTCTCCAGACCGTTTGGCGGACACCAGATGAGTTTTGCGTTATCAGTGATGGAATGGCCCACTGACGAAATCTCGGTAGGACGATCCTACTCCGCATCCCTGAAATACCGACAAGCCTGCAACTCCGTCATCGTTGCACACAAACTCCAGTATATTCAACATCATCACTACCTCTTGGTTGCCGAAGGACCGAACCAAAATTACGTCGAGGTCGAGCGCGATTTCAGCGACTTGGCCGAAAAGATCGAACCCCTTGTCCACAACACCGCCGCCGCCGAGCGCATCGCGCAAAACAGTGTCAAGACCTTCCGTGAGCGATATCTGACCCCGGCCTCCGAGGCCTGCTACTGGCGCGCCCTGTTCGATGGATACAGCAACGTGTGGAATAGCACCGTCAATCCGTGGTCTGTCCGGCACGGCAAAGAACGCGGACTGCGATACGAGTCATTTTTGCTCCTGGAAAGCCCAGAGCAATTCGAATTCAAGGCCGAGTATGCATTCTCGGGACTTGCTGCATAGGTCTGTCCATTTCTTATCGAAATTTGGATTGGATTTGAGAATATAGACGCCACGACATTACTACCCTTTCTTTTTCTTTTTTTTAAAAACTCCCTGCATTAATGTTAATCAACCACGCCGACCCTCCTGCGACTATTGTATCGTGGGATGGCGGGACCGATGGTACCCGACGGAGATTTGATCTGCTCCGCGGGCAGGCGTTCAAGCGCGCGATTTGTGATACCACTGTGTCGAATTTTTGTCATCTCATACATATTGCACAGAAGATACCTACCGAATACAGAGACGAGGTCCGTTGTTCATACCAACATAGTATTGTTTCGAGGGTTGCACTGAATCCATCTGTGAGGGCAGCTGCCTCCTACACATTTTTCCGCAGGTCAGACGACTGGGTGAAGATGAGTAGAGATATACGCGGTGGAGTCGACCCTGATCGGCTTGTTCGCATCTCGCTAGGTCTAGGTTTCTGAATCGTCCGTGAATCCCGGTAAGTTATAAACCGAAAGTACCTTTGTATCGCGTGTACTTTAGGGTAATGTTCGTATCAACGCGTCATTGCTGGCGATGGTACAAGGCACGATTGTAGGCAGTAGCTTTATCCTCCCATGATACCCCTTGGAGTACAATGTCATTGTACACTGTATTCTCTGCGCTATAACATGACCCTATAATTACACTGGCCTTGGAGTATACACCTCGTCCGCTGACCGCATCAGACTCAATATACTATGTCAGCGGAACTTGCTCGGATCCAGCCAATGAATTCTCGCTCTAGCATCTCACATCAAAGTTCAGACGGAAGGTCAGTTGATGCCGCTGATGCGTTGGCCTTGATCATCGATACGGCATATACCCTCGTGGGGACTATTCATTTGAGGCAGGCATCAGCCAAAGGGCAACCAATGCATGTATTTGTTATTGGACGGTATGAATAGCCTGGTGATATCCCCAGGGACATTATGAGCCTTCGCAAGTCTTGAGATCCAATGTTGGATTGACTTTGAACGTCTGCAAGGGACGGCCTAGACCCAATGCGTTGTAGCTCCTCCATATTTCGGTGGGGCTCGACGACAATGCATATTTGGGATGATCCGCTCTATATCCTATGGGATAACTAGATACCGATCTGAATATGCGATTAGCTCATAAAGACTTATCACCCATGGATGCCCCCTTGTCTACCATCAGAAGCAATGACCGGATAACAAATCCCCTAAAGACGACAAAAATAATTTTAGATCCATTAATGGAGGGCCGGAGGATAAATCCATCAAAGTATAATGCGACTCCTCGGAGCTATCCGAGCAAATGGAACCACGGGCGCAAAAAGGTTGTCCCACCTCGACCGCGAGCTCGACAGAGCTTTACTAGCGAGCGAGCTGGCTGGGGACCCTCAGCTATACACTGTGATGATGCGATGTTGGCGGCACCCTTTAGGTCGACGACCTCATGAACCCCGGACTCGTACTCTATCCCCAAGCTTGTTTGTTATTCAAAGGCTGCTACAATTGCAGGCTGGCTATACAGACACCCAGAGAGGATGGCCTGACGAGCCCAGGCGGCGACGCTCCTTCCAATTTTACAGCAGGTGTCGCACCTTCCCTTTCTGCCGTCGGTCTCCCTTTGGACATATCCGTTGAGTTCTGTCGCCCGTTCCTCTTCCTTTCTGCATCTCCCCAACTCTTCCGTTTTCTCCCATCAATCCGTTCCCCTTCTTCACATTTTCATCCCGATTATCGATTCAATCATCTTCATCATGAAGATCCATCACCTCAAGTGGCTTCGGAAAGCTCACGACAGGCTCCGAAACAAGGAAGCCCCAACTGTGACCGAACTGACTGAGATGCCCACTAAGGATGAGGCTCCAGCACCGGTTGACACCGAAAACAACAACCCAAACATCGAAGATGTCGACTATGTCCAGGAAAATATCCGGGCCAGTTGCAACACAGGCATGGTATGTGACTTTCTCGAGCGATGTCCCTGTGCCCTACTTGGAACGAGGCTAACAATAAACAACAGTGGTGTCTCATCGTCCTGACGATGCTTGCTTCGCTTTTCCTCTTTGCCCTCGACAACACAATCGTCGCTGATATCCAGGCTCCCATCATTGCTCGTCTGAGCCAGGTCGAGAAGTTGGTCTGGCTGGGTGTGGCTTTCACCCTGTCGGGCTCTGCTACCATCGCCATATGGTAAGTCAAGTCTATCAAGTCTCATCATCGAAAAACATCTGAGATGAATTCATGCTAATCTGTTCAACAGGGGTAAATTTTACGGAATCTTCAGCACCAAGTATCTTTACTTGTCCTCGGTTTTCTTGTTCGAAGTTGGCAGTACTGTCTGTGGCTCGGCTCAAACTATGAATGCAATGGTCGTTGGTCGTGCGATCGCTGGAATTGGGGTTCGTGTTACCTTGTCCCCTGTGATCCCCCCATGATTGTCATAATGTGCTAACACTTAAATTATTTACAGGGTGCCGGTATGTACCTGGGCTGTCTCACCCTGCTCACCATCACCACGTCGATCCGAGAGCGACCCAAGTACATGTCTTACACTGGTATCAGTAAGTGTTAAGCCAACTCACTTTCGCTCCCCGGTAAAAGAAGACAAAGCTAACTCGTTTGTAGCCTGGGGACTTGGAACGGTGCTGGGACCTGTGTACGTATCACAATGCCCTCCCCCTTCGACCCTTAACTCGGTTCATCCATTGCTAACTTCCTCGCAGTGTCGGAGGTGCGTTCGCACAGAATCGCCATGCAACCTGGCGCTGGGCATTTTACATCAACCTCGTGATTGGTGCTGCCTTTGCACTTCTGTGGCTCTGGAAGCTGCCTCGCGGCGACCCCCAGAAGAACAAGACCTTCTGGCAAAAGATCCAGCAGATCGACTTTCTTGGAATGGTGCTCAACATCGGCGCACTCGTGGCTTTGATCATGGCGATCAACTTCGGCGGTAACCTTTACGCCTGGAGCTCTGGCAGTGAGATTGCGCTTTGGGTCGCGGGAGGTGTCGTTCTGCTTCTCTTCGCATTGCAACAGGGATTCGCTTTCGGCACCACCAAGGAGCTGAGAATCTTCCCGGCCGATCTTCTGCGCAAGCCTCTGATGTGGAATCTGTTCACGCTCATGTGCTGCGCCGCGACTTGCGTTTTCGTAAGTGGTGATCACAGGTAAGTCCCTCATCACGAACAGGTTATGCTAACCTATGGGTGATTGATTATAGGTCCCGACGTACTACATCCCGTTGTACTTCCAGTTTGTTCGCGGCGACACCCCCTTGCAAGCCGCTGTTGGACTCCTTCCGTTCATCATTCCCATGGTCTTCATGGGACTGAGCAACGGTGCCGCCATGGCCAAGACCGGCCTGTACATGCCGTGGTACCTAGGCGGAGGAATCTTCACGGCTGTTGGTGGCGGGCTGATGAGTATGTTGACCCTTCCTTCACTTTGTTCTATATAACTGACAGAAATTGTAGACACCATCGGCGAGAACACGGCCACCTCGAAAGTCTATGGGTTTTCGGCCCTGATCGGAATTGGAGCCGGTATGTTCATCCAGACCGGGTTCTCTGTGGCCCAGGCGAAGGCCATTGGCCGCGAGTCGGACGCCTCGTCCTTCATCGCCCTGGCCCAGAACATTGGGATCACCATCGCGTTGGCGATCTCTGGCACCGTCTTCCAGAATCAGGCGCTGGAAAAGCTGCAGGTTCTGCTGCCCGGCCAGAACCGGGAGGCGCTTCGTGGTGCCCTGGTCGGTGCGGGCAGCGGGCAGCTCAAGCAGCTGCCCGCTGACGTTCGGAAGGCGGCGATCCATGAGATCGTCAACGCGATGGGCCACAACTACTGGCTGGTCGTCGCTGCTGGCTGTGTGGCTGTTGCTGGGGCTCTCTTCATGAAGGTATGTCTCACTTTGTTCTCACTTTCTCCCCTCCTTCTGAATCAAAGCTAATCTAATGTCACAGCCCGAGCGAATCTTTGTTCGCTCCACCGCGATGGGTTGAAAAACACCCGCCGGTGGCCCCTCCTGGAGATGATCTCATGATGAGAAAATGATTCTCCAGTGAGAGGGATCTGAGGAGGAGGGGGAGGCCCAAGAGGGGCGAATATCTGGTTGTTTGTTTTTGTTTTTGCTTTTGTTTTCTTTTTTTCTTTTTTTTTTTGTGACTCATGCAGTCATGCATATACTTAATAATAATATTCTTTGCTTATTTTCATTTCGAAATGATCATTTTTACAAAAGAGGAAATCTTGAAGTACGTACTTGTAGTGGGCTGGTGGTGATATCGTAAAAAGAATTTGATTTTTTTCAATTTCGCTTAGAACTGCGATATCTAGGATCCCTCTTTTGCTTACTTGCTTACTGAAAAGAAAATCAAAGTCCTGACAGAAGGCGGGACGACAGCGAGAAACCATACCAGATAGTGGCCACCAGAGAGATGGCGTTGATGTGGATGGACATGGCGTGGTTGAAGGAGAAACCGCGGTTGGCACGGTGGATCTTGGCCTGATCATCTGCATCAACGCCATCGTCATTCTTCTTCTTGCCGGCCGAATCTGTATTCATTTCGAGTTAGTACAATTCACAGTCTGACAGCCAGAAGAATCACCTACCATGAACAGCACGGCGCACCAGCGAGGCCGTCGTAGTACGAGGGCCATACACAGCCCAGTTCAGGGCGCCGGTAGCAATGACCACGGTCAGAGGGATCGCAGTCCACTTGTCATGGAAGCATGAGATGATGCCGAACGGCGGGACCGTGGAAGCCGTCAGTGCAGCCAGACCGACCTGGGTTCCGAAGTAGACGGGAAAAACGCGCTTCTGGAGGGCGATGAACTCACGCATGGGGAGGTGCTTGTAGCAGAGCTTTGTGTTGATGAATGTCTAATTATGGGTTAGCTATTGAAGAAATTGTTTGCGATAGATGGGATAATGAATGTATTGGGTGGGGGTGTGTACTTGGAACAGTTCGGTACCCAGCAACGCCCCGTAGGCGAAGAGGTGGTAGGGCAGGATGTTACCTGCAGTCGTCACAATGGCCACGAGAGTGGATTCCATGGTTAGCGGTAGGGATGGGAGTTGCATGAGAAACGTAGCAAAGGTTTTGATGATGGTGGTGATGATGATGATTGTGGTTGTAACTGTGGATGCGATGAGGGTGATGGAAAAGGGAAGTTGAAGTGCAGGTAGCAGCGTGTTGTTATGGTAGAGTGCGCGGGAACAACCGGGCGAGTCAGGTGAGCGAGTTGTAAGCAGGCAGGAGCGACGAGGACGGTTGCACGGAAGAAACCCTGGGCCAACTGGACTCAGGCCGGCCGAAGTGGCTGCCTGGCTAGCGGCTGACGGGAGGTTGTGGCAGGCGCCTGTTGATTTTGCTATCTATTCAAACGTGCATTGGTCAATTTGAGTTGTTATATGTATTCCCCAAAAGATTGAACATTGGCCAGTTCATGTAGAAACAGAAATCAGAGTAAGTCAATCCCTACACCCTTTGCGGGGGAGATCTATGTGTACCATCACAACACTATAGGGAAGTTGCGTAAGCCCCTTTAATCCCCTAAACTCCGACTGAGAAAACCTGAACAATCTCACATACGTCCCGACCGGCTAATTAAAACGTCATCATCCATATACTGTCGTAGATGCTGTCAAATTGAACGATGTGCCGTCCAGTTGTCTCCTAGTCACAGAAACCCCCAGGCTGTTAAATGACTCTTATATAGATGAATGAAGTCTCAGGCATCACCAAGGCAAAAAAAAAAAATTAAAATTAAAAAACTTATATCGCTTCAAATCGAATTCTACAATGTCTCGTATTCTATTAGGGCGGAATAAATGTGCCGATCTGTGATGAATATCCAATAAATCGAATCTGGACGTGGAAGTACAATGCAGATTCAAACCTTGCGGTTATTTATCGCCTCCCGGGCTTATACAATCGACGATGGCGCAATTCCTGGAAAAGGTTCAGCACTCGACAGGGGATCCGCAACGATGGCCTAATCAGTACGCAATGGCTTCGGAGGTCATTCGGCCGAGCTGCACGTCAAGGGGGGATGCATTTGACATTTACTAGTAGGCCAGGTTAGTGACTGATCGGCACAATTCTGCAAACACTAAGCGCACCGTTGCGGCTCTGCCAAGTGGTCCATAACATAAGCATCTATAGAACAGACCAATGAGACAATTAATGAGAGAAACATGCTACTAGACTTAAAACTGACTTTTAAAATCAATCAGTAATACTTTTCTTGTGAAAAAAGTATTTTAAGCACAGAGTAAACCCTATTTCTTGGCTCTGATGAGCTGGAAGAGAATATTTCCCCGCAAACAAATTCGTGCAACGTTTCCATGTTTTGTGGCTTTCTCTCGAGACCGTTGCCACTCAAGGATGTCCAAGGGGGAGATCAAAATAAAAGTCAGAATTATAGAATAATGACACTCAATCATTGCCAATGCACTTGGCGACCAAGGTCAAGTGTCCGAGGTTACACATTCCAGGTGATGCCTGAGGCTGGGATGAAGGCTTTCGCAACTTGGCAGAATAGTTGAAAGACAAGAGACTTTTCAATTGATCTTCAAAACTCATTGCATATTTGCGGCAAGCAACCCCCGGTGAGTTATTTGTAAAAGGGTCGGATAAGAGCCTTGTCCGTTGTCGGGTATACTTCCGACGATTGAAAAAAAGTGGCCGCTCACTAACGGCCTTCCTCATTCATCCAATGCCTAAGCAGCCACATTAATGCAGTAATTTTACGCGTGATATCAGAATCTAACGCTCTAAACAGAAAAAGCACTTGCAGCTGTCGTAACCCAAAAATACCCCCCACCAATAGCCGGAACCATGGTCACACAAGGTATCTGTCTCTCCCCTCAAGGCCATAGACGAGTGAAACCGGATGCTCCGCCATCATTCACTGCGGTAGGATCTCACATGCATACGTTCGGAACAAATGAGAGCCCTTGGACCATCATCCACATGGCATCAACAAGGTTCCGCCAGCAGCTGGCGGTCTGGGCTTCCCTGGTCGACATACGCGAGATGCACCAGGGTATGGGTAACAGTCAAGCCAGCGTTACCACTGGCAGCCGTTTGTCCGCCGCTAGGCTGTATTTCAGACAGGAACTCTCATATACGAAGTCGATCTTTTAATTCGCCAAGCGCCGGAAATAGTTTGCCTTTTTTGCTTTTGCCCAGATTATCACTTGGTCCGGTAGGTATGAGCCTTGGTGGTTCTGACCTCGCCAAAGCATTAGAATGCAGACAATCTGTCATTAATTGAGACAGCACGAGCATTGCTGCATTTCGGATCCGGTGTCTTATCGAGTGGGCGAGACTTGGGCGAGACTCCGATGAGCCCAAAAGAAATAAAAAATTGCAAGGAAAGGATGCCAGGGTAGATCGAGGCCAACGCTCGCCACACGTTCGAAATATCACGATCGAACGCATTTAGTTCTCACCGCGTCTCAAGTTAACTTTGGTCTTCATCAACCTTCTTGACTTTCAGTCATGTCCGGCCGTGCATGGTGTATGACGACGCCTAGGCTTATTGTGAGGGCGATTCCTGAGAGGACATACCCCGTCTTTACTCTGCTGGTGAGAAGTTGGGTAGGAGCCGCCCTTCATCACAGAATGTGACACAGTCCTCGCCACGCCAGGTGGCTCCAGAAAGATGATGGAGCAAGCGAAAATTCTCACTGCATTCGAAGATTCCAAGCTCATGTGCTACGCCACATCCCAGACCGCTGGTAGCCGGACCGATCCAGGGCAAGCTCCGTCTCCAGAGACTGGATCATCCCGGGACTAGCCTCAATATTTGGAATACCCTCGTGGAACGAGCGCAGAGCCCGTGCGGAGCAAATCATCATCCAGTATTGACGAGACAGGGACCCTCTCCCCCGCATCAGGGTGCACCAGCTGAGAAATGCAAAGTGGCATGGCCCCGGGGGCATCACGCGGCTGAAAGCCTTGATTCGAGTCGTTGTAGAAATTGTGCTCGATTGACTGGCTCGCCCCCGTCGTACAGCTGCGTGTCACGGTGAGATTGACTCGAGGCGGCAATCTTTCCTTCTTGGTTTGGTTTGATTTCTGGAGTGGAGGGCGCATGTATGGCCTGTATAAAGACGGTATGTTGACCCCATGTGGCCGGTGCCGGGACCCGATGCCTATTTCTGACCGATTAGCCACCTCAATCAGGACAATCAACTGAGATATTCCATTTCACATCCTCCAGCAGAATCATACCAGATATGAGAGTCGAGCCACCCGCCGAGTCTCCCCGCAACGACGAGACCCCCAGCCAGAAGCAGGATCCTTTGGAGAGGCGCCGGCTACAAAACAGGCTATCACAGAGAAACCATCGTGTGTCGTCCAAAGAAGGCGCTGAGTGACTGTGCTGACATTTCGCAGGACGGAAGATCCGAGATCGCATCGCGAAGCTGCAAGAGCGGGTGATCGCCAACGAACTGCGGGCCGCCGCCGCCCTCAACGGCTGGGATCAGCCCTTCACGTCGTCGCCGCTTCTCTCTCCACGCCACACCTCCCATCAGCAGAATGACCTCAGTGCTTCACGAGACCCTTCGCCGATGACTACAGAGCCATCTACACCTTTTGTGCCCTCTTGCAGCGCAACAGCTACCTCCTTGTGGACGAGCGATTTGAACTTTCCACATTCACCAGGGTGGCTCTCCGGAGATGCGCCCTCTATCGTAGATGGAAGTGGCTTCGCAAACGATTCAATTTGCTCGATGCCCCGGGCGTCATATATGCCATCAGGGATCCAACTACCCGCTCACACGGGCATCCACGAGGGAGACACTGTCCAAGATGTGATTGCGAGCCCGAACTCGCTATATGGCGAAACAAGCTCCGCTCCATCTAACCAGCCACTATATTACGTTACAACAGGTGAGCGCACGACTCGAAAAAATACCTTCTAGACCATAAGTGCTAACATTAGATGATAACCAGAAACAGCACTGCCGCAGATTCTACAGGCCCTGAGCACCGTCTCTCCACAGTCTAAGATCATAGTGCTCGTCCCTACAGAGTCGCCGTCGACATATGCATCCTCGCCACCCTCACTACTAGGAAGTAATGGGTTAGACACATTTGTGTCGCCACAGCCAACAATCCAAGGATCGCCATGCCAGTGTCAGGTACACCCCTCCCAGTCAACCACTAATAATACGCAAATTGGTGTTGGTGGTAGATGGTCTGGGTCTGGGTCATTTGGACCTGGATGCTCCTTGCAGAAATTACCAGCTTCATCGGGAGTAGGTTTTTCAGGGCTGGGATGACGTGAGGTACTAGCAGTTGCGAGCCAAGCATGAGCGTCACGAAAGACCCAGCGTGCAGTACAGGCAGCGGGCCCCGTCCGCCTTCGGATTTTAAACGATAGATTATGTTGTGAATGTTGTGATGATTCTATAAATGATAAAAGACATGACTCAAGAGTTTTAGCCAGGGATGACCGACGTCGTGAATGGCATAGTGCTTCTGATATTGTCGATGACTAGTGTACATTATTAGGTCTTCTATTTGGAAATTCAGCGTGCCACAAACGCCGTCATAACTCCTACACGCCCCCTGGCTGTAACCCTGTTATCAACTCTTCCCAGAACATATCGTCAATCCCCAAGAGAAAATTGTAATCCGGCCCCATCTCCAGAGGCAGATCATTCTGGGCAGAAAGCCGAGGAAGGTACCCATTGAACCAAGTCTGTACCCGCCTAGTTTTTATCTTCACACGGTCGATCATCTCGTCAGATCCCGCATCCTTCGACCAGTGCGTACGAGCAAAGGCATTCCCTTCTTCCATCTTTTGGATAACCAACTCGAGGATCTGGGAGAAGTCGAATTCCCTCCGGACAAGATCTACATCCCAGCCCTCAACCTTGGATAAGCAGAGGCGAGACGCAATCAGCAGTGCGTAGGCCAAGAGTCCCCAGGTTGCGTATGAAGCGGTGAAGATCACATGCGCGGGCATGGAAAGGAAGGTGTTGAACAGGGACTTGGTCGCGGATAGACATTTCCACATAGTATCAAGCCGCTGTTGCCGAGCGCCACTGTTTGCATTTTGCCACTGCCATAGCGAATCGTACAGCCCAGCCTCATACAGAAATATACGGGCCGCATAGACGTGAATGAGCCATAAGTCTTAAAAGTGTCAGTGACTTGTTGGGGGATTATGGGTATGGATCTTACGGTTTTCTTGTAGCCCGACGGCCGATTGGGTGAGGTCTGTCAATTGCTGATCCAGGTAACGAATATGCATTGTGATCGGCGCCCAGGAACTGTGAGGTCCTTGAGGGTCGTCGAATGGTGCTACCTGTGCAATCTGCTCGACGAGATTTTGCAGCCGGACATGCTGAACGAGCAACCTGTCTATCGGCTGTTCCTTTCGTTCTATTAACGTCTGCAGGGCTTGATTCAAATGTCGCGTATATGGAATTGCATCGACGCGACGAAAAACAGCAGAAGCCCTATACATAAATCAGTACATGTTTTGCTGGTGGAATCGCAATGGATCACAAACACAGAAGTCACGTAGAAACAGCCCAGCAAAGCCCGCCGGTCTTCGTTATCCATGAGGTTAGTCTCTTCGGCAAATCCGTAGCTGGACCTTGAGCCATCGAAGATGACTGTTCGCCGGTCATTCACATGAGCAGGCTTGTCAAATCCAAGATCGGCGAGGACCGCAAGAGCCAGGTGGATCAAGTTGGTCATTTGCGAATTTGCCTTCAAGTGGCCATGGTACCTAGATGAGAAGATAAGTGAATTTATTCGAGTCGAACGGGGATTGAAAAGCCTACCAAGCAATCGACAACAATAGCGCCTGCAAGACATCGCGACTTTTCTCTCCATCCAGTAACAATCGCTTTGATAACTCCTCTGTCAAAGCTGCACCCCTTGCATTTGAAGCGCGCGATTTTGATAAGAGGCGGCCATAACCATAGCCTTGAAAAGACAAGGATGGTTGGTCTGCAGCTCTGGAACAGGTTTGTTTGGAGGTGTGACGAAAGGAAAGTGGATGCTTAGCTCGTTTCGATAGATCGAGCAGAGCATTTCTGCTGTATCGACTGGTGGCCAGATGTCGCCCCCAGGAGAAATCACCTCTGTCGGAAGAGGATTAAATCTGATTGCTTTTGATGCCTGTGGAAAGACAAATGTCTGGGGGTCTTCATGCTTTCTCTTGGTCGTCGAGCTTGTAGAAACCAAGGACTGCGGAGGAGTGGGGATGGGCAAAATGCTATCATTCTGTCGCTGAGGTCCAATATTGTTGATTAGCGACTCAATACGCTGTTCCAGTTTATCGAATCGCCTGCCAAGTCCATTAGAAAAGAATTTGCAGAGCCAAACAGTGGTGTAATGGACATACGTTCTTGGCAGGGGACTCCTGCGCTTGCGAGTCGGTTGCGGAAGGCATTCCTTGCCTAGCCGAGTGCACCTATTTTACAAAATTAGCATGTCTTGCATGTGCATAATTATGGAAAGCCCTAAATGAAGAACACACCGTTGACATGGTGGCTGATCGGCCGGGTTGTAGATACAGCGGACTTTGGACTGCCGACATGCCAGACATGCATGAATGACGGAAGATCGGCCGGCCGGCTCGGTTTGATTCATCATGCAGTGTTTCAAAGGCGGCTTCCCCGGGCTCGGCCTGGCTGATATGCTGTTCAGTGGCTGGAGAGGGCGAGGGAGAAGCGATCGGATATCTCGGACACGGAAGCGGGTAGAGTGGCAATTCATTTGTCATCGCCCGGGCGGCGGAGTATGCTTCCTCACTACTAGCAGAACACTGCGACCACTTCGCATGCTGTCTTGCAATTCTTGCACACATTCAAAGTGGTTGTTTGTGTTGTACCATTCTTACGTGCTATTTCAAAATTTGCAGACCCTGATTGCCTTTTCGAGGGTGGAATATCTGAGTTGTGGGGCCCGGAAACGTGGATCACACTTGGGGAGCTAGTTTTGGAGCAAACTTGCTGGCGTGGAAAGATAATACAGAACTTATAGTAGAGTCATCTGGCAGGATACTTCTCTTCTTATATCAAACATTTTATCTCACAATTTGACTTCACCATGGCTCAACAAAAGCTCTGCGAATAGTCAACAAACGAGTCGAGGTCGACAACATCGACAACAACTCAAAAGGACAAACAAAAGGCTGCATAAATTTAAACAAAAGAAATGAATCGCAAAGTCGCCAATGTCGTATATCTAGTCAAAATGAATCCGCCAAAGCTCACGGTCGCAGTTCGTCTTATAGCATGTTCGGGTATGCAGCATGGCGGTGTTATCGCTGACCAACAGATCACCCTGTTCCCACTCGAAACGGAGACAGACTCGGTGGTCGTAGGTGACTCTGTCAATGACGCCCACCAGACTAGGGTGGTCATTCTCGATGGTCACATCACAAGTCGAGAATTTGGTCTTGGTGGAATCCCACGGCTGATGCCAGCGGAGACACGGCAGCCCGGAGACGGGGTGTGTCACCGTCAACGGCAGATTCTTGAGCTTAGCATCCCAAAATCCATCATTATCCATGGCCCATTTAATACCCTGCAGACGCTCCGCTGTCCAGGGAAAAGGCAGATACCTGAAAAAAGTCGTGAGCTGGCGAAGAGTGTGTACCCGCTTCCCTTGGGCGCGGTCGCGGGACAAGTGAAGAATTGATAGCCAGGTGGTCGCTGAACGTTCTTCTTCTCGCCAGTCTCTGGATCCTCGACTTCCTCGAATTTGAACATGCCGTCGAAGTGCATCGGCATGGCCTCATTGGAGGTGACGTTATTACCCATCTTATCGGAGCGTCCGGCATCGCGCACTTTCTGAATAACGCCGAAGCTCCAGGGGAGGATGGTTCCCAATTCAGAGGCGGCCTTGACATATAGGTCTTCAACCAGCGTCTCGGAAAAGCCACGGAGGATGACCGGCGACATGATATTGGACAGCTTGCGAACTTTATGCATCGGCAGGTCGCTTATAGACGGCGGCGGGTTGACATTATTGATATCGGCAGGGCGAATGATCAGTCCACATGGGTAGAGATGCTCGAACTTGACGGAAACAGCATCGGCAGCCCAGTCGAAGATATCCGATTTTTCGCGAAAATAATAAGGCTGTCCTTTTCGATAAATCAAGTCGTGCGTATCCCGCACGTCTTCAGCATGCACCGTGCGATATGAACCATCCAAACCCACCGCCACCGATGCATGCCAGGGCGTAAAGCCTAGCGATCCACGAATTTGCGGAATCAGGGATACAGATAGCTTCTTCTCACCGGCAGATTCGTGGATCGACAATCGGACATAATCCTTCCGGTTTGCCCTGATGGCCGCGGCAAACATCTTACCCCGAACGATCATCTGGCGTGCAGTTTGAGAAATTTGGGTCTGTCGAGCACGCTTCGAAAGCGAGATTGTTGCTTCTTGGTGCGCCAGATCCTTTGTCAAGAATTTGATGTAGCCACGGTACGTCAGGCAAGTATCGTTGTCAGTTTTGATGGCCTCGTCGGGATCGAAGGAAGGATCGCCGAAGACGAACATTAGCTCGCGACGGAGACAGCTCGCATGGGCCAAATAATATGCCTTAGCGTCCTCTGGGGTCTCGGTTTTGAACCAAGGGTGCTCCAACAGCTCAAAGAGGCGAATGAATTTCACGTGGTGCAGGCCTTTTTCGACGGCCATTTGTCGCAACGTCTCGCCGTAGTCCCATACAGTTTCATCTGGGACTCCAAGGATATCTGGAAAAAGAAGTCAGAGACTTTGGTCGAGGTGTTCGCGCTGCTGCGGTCTTACCGTTGTACACAAGTCCGTCGGAACTGATGTATACGTCTGCGCCAGGCTCGTATACTATGCCGATGTTCTTGCAAAGCCCGTTCAGATGAGCCAGGGCCAATTCTTCGCCAAAGTCGGGCATAGTGCCCAGCACCTTGTCCCGCATGTTGGGGGATTTGAAGGGGAAGGCGGGTAGAATCATGCGGATGGGCTCCTGCCGCTTGACCTGCTCCATGACAGTCGGGACAAATGACTCGAGCCCCTTCCACGACCCGCCATTCTTCTCGTAGTCCACCCCATAACTCTCGATCACCTTCAAAATATCGACAGCCATTTTTTGCTCCTCAGAAACAGTGGCCTCGTCAGCAGAAAGCGGAGTTTCGACGTGGAGACCATTTTGTTCATGTTGTGTAGAGGCATTGCCGTTTGCGGTAATCGTTGGGGGATCGGGCCTGTCAGTTGCGGAAGAGGGTGCCACACTCTCGTGTCCAATGGGAATTGGGGTCATAACGGCCGATACAGAGTCTCCGGGATGTACAACCCCATTCTGAAGGGGCGTTGGTGGATATCGGTCTGGAACGGTGTCCGCAATAGGAGCGATGGCGATCATGGTGGCCGGAGTTTGAGTAGTAAGTGGTCACACTGGTACTCGCGTTCCTCTTGTGATGACGACTGGCTCAAACAGTGAGAGTCTTTTCCCTCTTTTATCTCTATTGTTAGAAAGTATTTGTTGTTCTGTGTTCGAAATATCCCGAGGCTGCTCAGCTTCCCGCTTGAGCGACATGGCGATATATACCCGCTTCCGTCTCGGCGGGATATTTTTTTTTCTCTCAGAATTATGTCCACGCCGGCGTTCATTCAGCCGGATGACTGTGTTCATTGCTGCGGACTCAGATACCTAGGGTGAATCTGAACCTACTGGATCGGGATGCGCCAGCCCATTGGTCCTGTACAACTCGGAGCCGGTGGATCTCCGCGTATTCTCCTGCGGTAGTCTAGAGCAGTGGACCTCGCAGGGCCTTACGGACAACCTTGCCTGCGAATAATGCCATTCAGGGCGTGGGTGGGCGAACAAAGGGGAATTTTCGAGGTGCAGAGGTTATCTGGAGGTTGTCAGCAGAGCCCGTACTCAGATCTAGGGCCACGGAGAATAAGGGATCTTCCTGGCAGGACCCCCGCAGAGAAGCCTCTTCTCGGCCATGTGTAGATGACTAGATTTGCAGACGCGTACCACCATCGAAGTTCGGTTCAAATAAAGGCGGCCAGAGCTTTTTGCAGCCCGGCTCGGCTCGATGGCTTAGCTCGCCTCGTATTCAGAATTCAAACGGAGATCCCACCCTCCAGTTTGATAATGAGGAAAGTGTAACTTGATCATTTGGATCAGCTAGAGCTCTCATGCTGACCGTACGGACCCTCTTGGGGGCTTAGAGCTACCCATGGCGTAAGAAAGTAAGAAGCAAACCAAAGGTTCTGGTGTTAAACGGAGCCTGTATAGATCCTCTATATGGTCGCCGCGTCAGCCCTTGCCACTTTCTAAACGATAGCCCCACAGCGTCTTGCATTTGACTGTGGAAGCCACTCGGATAATCAAATCATCGATCAATTGCCCTGTTCGGTCCAATCGTACTCCATCACTCGCGACACAAAGGCCGCCATATCCGGGCTTGACAATTGACGCACGACATGGAATGTCGCGTCCAAGCCAGAGCTAATCCCGCCTGCAGTGATGAGCTGCACTGATCTCCCCTTCAGAAGGTTCCCATCCGTGTAGCGCTTATGCACTACATTCACGGGAGGCTCGTTTTTGTCGCCAAAGCGAGCACATATGTCCCGTAGCACGTCTACACCGCGATGGTGGGTGGTGACGGTCATTCCAGATAGAATCCCTGCTCGCCCAAGGAGAAAGGCACCAGTGCAGATGGAGAAGAGGATCCGTGGATTGCGGGAGCTTGACAAGGGCAGCGCTGCAAACTTGCGGATCATATCCACTTCCGGTGCATTTCCCTCGATCAATGGCTTAACCACGGCGGGTGGTCCTCCTGGAACAATCAGGATGTCATATTCCGCAAGGTCCCTTTCTGCCTCTTCCAAGAGCCTATCGGCTTCCACGTTCATCACGTTCGCCGCGCGGATCGTCGAGGTCTGCGCAATGGTCTCGAAGGTGAACATCCGATCCGGCTGGTCGGGATTGCGGTTATGCGAAACATGCGACAAGACCTCCATTGGTCCCGTGAAGTCGAGAACATCCGCTCTGTCGAAAAGCAGTACGCCAACCTTGTAGTATAGCTTGGGGTTCGCGGTTGCCATAATTGTGCCGGTGAGGGACCGTCCTGTTGAGGTTCAAAAAAAAAGTATGCGACGCTGGGCAGATTGTGGTTCCAAGAATCGAAAATGTCTGAGGAGAAAACAGCAGCCCGGTGCGATAAAGGTGCCAAGGTTCTTTTCTTCGATGTGTTCGCAATTCTGATCATGTTCAATTGCCCTCCCGCGGTGGATATCAAACGGGTTTGCTGACGCCCGCTCGTAAATGGACCGATGTCGTGTCACCGGCAGATCCACACTTGTTCGTTCCTCGCTAGGAGAATGAAGCTTGAATTTGAATAATCCATATATGTTCAATTAGGGTAGTATTCCAGCGGTGAGCTCGAAAACGACACATGCTGCAAGGGTTCCATGTGTCCTGCCACAAGAACGGGATGGCACAAGGGTGTTTCGAAACTGTGGCACGAACGACCTGAAATAGGCCCAATAATACCCGGCCAAAATAGGCGAGGCATTTCGATAATGCCTCATTTTAGATCGGTATATACTAGGAGCAGAAGCGGTTCCTTCGCCCCCTCTTTGTTCATCTTCGGGATGTGGGCTCCCCACGATGTCGGATAGTGGGGGATGCAGCACCCTTGCAGCGAAAACACGAACAATTGCAATCGCATTCAAATTGTTCCTCCAAAAAAGAAGAAGGAATCCCCCATTGTGACTTCTTTTCCTATTTCCTTTCGCTCTCTCGTCGCTGCAATTTTGTCAGCATGTCCTCTCCCGACTATAGAACTCACTTCTCCATCGCCAACATACCCTTTGGGGTCGCATCGTCCGAAAGACACCCCCGTCCACAATGCGTCACTCGATTGGAGAATACCGTCATTTTCCTGGCTGAGCTTCAACGGTCGGGTGTCTTCGCCAAGATTGAAATGCCAGAAGGGATTTTCGACAAGGAAACGCTGAATGACTTCGCCACTCTGCCAAAGCTTACCCAGCGCGAGGTGAGGTATGTACTACAGCAGGCGTTGAAAGACCCCCTACCGGCGGGTTTCACCGAGGACATCAGCGCGGTCACTCTGCATTTGCCAGTATCAGTGGGTGGGTTTACGGGTGAGTTCCATCGCTGCGATATCGCGATTCTGAGCAATGAGTGCAGAAGTCATTGGCAGATCTGACGCGGAACAGACTTCTCGTGCAGTGTACACCATGTCCGTAATGCAGGCCGAATCATCATCAATGATGAATCGGTCCCACCTGGATTTTTCAATTTCCCAATCGGATACAACGGCCGCGCTAGTACGGTGTATGTCTCGGGGACGCCAATTGTTCGACCACGAGGCCATTTCTTCGATCGCTCTGCGTCCTCGGAGAAGAAGCCCATCATCTATGGGCCCTCGCAAGCGATAGACTACGAGCTGGAGATCGGGGTTGTCGTAGGCAAGGGTATACCCCGGCTGGAGGGACTGAATGCCCGAGAGGCAGACGAACATATCTTTGGCATGGTGATTTTAAATGACTGGAGCTGTGAGTACTTCAAAGCCAACGCCAGCATAGCGATCATAATTGACCCAATTGCCTGCTAGCTCGTGATATTCAAGGTTGCGAGATGGTACCACTAGGCCCCATGAATGGTAAGGCCTTTGGAACAAGCATCTCTCCCTGGGTGATCACCTTGGAAGCGTTGGAGCCTTTCAGAATACCCGGCCCGAGGCCCGGGGTTGCACTGGCAAGTCATCTCGAAGATGTCAGCAGATCGAGTTACGCAATGGATTTCAAGGTTGAGATTCTCTCTGGTGGAAAGGAAACGACAGTGAGCGAGTCGAACGCGGTAAATCTGCACTGGAGTGGACGCCAGATGGCTGCTCATCTGGCAAGTACGGGTGCCGACCTTCGCACTGGCGATCTCTTGGGCACGGGGACTGTTAGCGGTCCCCAAAAAGCAAGCTTTGGCTGTCTCTTAGAAACAACAAAGGCTGGCAAGGAGCCCATCACTCTCGTTGATGGTTCGGAGAGAAAGTTTTTGCTGGATGGTGACACGGTCCGCATGACCGGTGTAGTTGGAGGCGCCAACTCCGGGGTAGGATTTGGCGAATGTGTCGGCCAGCTCTTGCCTGCATTGGATGCGTAGAAGAACTTTCCTGTCTAACGTCTCGCAATCTCGGTCAGTTGTCCCATAGAACAGTGCGGCTGGCAGTGGTTAGTCTCGGAAGGATAGCAGGGGACACATGTACATGGTGGAATATGTTCTTTTTTTCTTTTTTTCTGCGGTTTGCAACATCAATGTCGCAGATATTAGATAGGACGTTATGGACATCAGGGACATGCGGTATGCGTGAATTAATCAACAGAAATCGAAAAGGCCGTCCCAATAATCCCACAAAAACCAATGCATCACCGCGTTCATCTCGTGAAATTGAAAAATACCCGACGCCAGTGAAATGCTCGCGGGCCACGCTGAAGCAGATTGAATACCAAGAAACAAATATAACGAAAACGAAGCCGAAGATTTGCAATAGTTAGCTCCAGAGGGGTGGATGGATATACTCCGACGCGCGGTCCAGAATATTTGGAATTGTCCATTCTCCACTGCCCGAGCTCTCCGGAGTAGGAGGTGGGAGTGATCCCACACTGGGAGTCATTCCTGCCGAAGCAGGAGGAACAAATGAACCGGCTGGAGCGGCGGCTGGGTTCAGATTGGCTTGTGCAAAGTAAACAGGGCTTCGTTCATTTGCCGGTCGCGATAGTTGATTCCCAAAAGCGCTGAGAAGCTTCTGCAGAGCACGGTGGGTTTTAGCGAGTGACTTCGCCCATTGAGTTCCAGTATCAACAGCAGCAGCAGGGGACGTAGCGTTCACGACGGGCGGCTGTACAGCGGCCGGTGGGTTTGTAGCCCCAGTGATCGGATCGTACGTGTTCATTCCTTGGACTGGGGAAGTCATGCTGGCAGCAGATGCAGTGACGTCGCCAGTATCATAGGCTCGCTCGGTGCTTGCGCGTTGTGCAATGATGCCCTCCAACTGTCGAAGGAGGTTCCAAACATTTGCATCTGATTTTGCCTCTTCGATGACGGCAAGCAGGAATGCAGAGCTGATGGCGCGCTGCAGAGCAATCCATGAACGGGAGGCATGGGAGCTGATGTTGTGCATTTCAATGTACGCCTCGACGGTGGTCATGAGGTTCGAGACGCAATCCGCTCGCATGCTAGCAGTTCCAGCGTCCCCGGTATCGTTGGTCGGTTTGAGCGCAGGTCGACAGAGCTCGGAGGCGAAGTATGAAGAATGAAGCTTCAATACCACACGTTCCAAGTGCTCCGTTGCAGTTGAGCACCACTTTGCCTCGCGCAAATAGGGCTTGGCTTCGATCATGATGTTTCGAATTCTCTCCTTGTAGCCTTGAATACTCTCGAAACTTATTTGGGCATGAGGGCTCAGCATTCGAATCCGCACAACTTCCAAAGCGAGAGAGATGACTCGGCAGAGAGTTTCAAAATAGGAGAGATCGCCAGCTTTTCCGCCCTCGCGGTATGCAATTTCAGGTTGGCTGACTGCAGTAGTGGAAGGACGATCGTAGGATAGAGAGAAATGGCTATCCTGCCATGCCATTGACCACCTGGTGGGCACTCATTAGTAAATCAAATCAGTGATTGATGATGCCAAGAAGTGAAGAATTACCAAACATGCCGCCGGCGATATCGCTCGAGCGATGAAAACCGGCTCGACTCAACATGCAATCCAAGTGCCAATCCCATGCGTAGTGTCATACCCAGGAGGACGTAAGAGATACCCGGGTTCATATTGTAAGACAATACATTGCCAATCACCAGCAGGGTTTGGATTGCCTCTATTGTTGGCTGGGAGAGGAAGTTGGTCATGCGCAGGCATTGGTAGGAGCAGCAGACTAGAATAATGAGTCAAGAGCCATTGATCCGAATCTAGGGTCCTTTGACTTACCATAAACTTGGGAAGTCAGCTCTCGTTCCTTGCTTCCAAGGTCCGAGGATTGACAGCCGGACGCCAAGACGGCAAACAGAAGTCCCAGGTATGCAATGCTTACTCCAAAGGGATTCTGCGCCTCGTCGGCATCTTCGCGATAGACTCCCCCGGATGCAATCCTGCTTTGCAGCAAGAGCTCAAGGGTATTTTCAAACTCGTACACATCTTCGAGGACCGGGTAGATAGCACCAGCGATGTCCTTGTAGTAAAGGAAGAACCTGTACAGTTCAGCATTAGATTGATGCAATGTGTATGACAGGCGGTCTTTTTTAAACTCACTCTCTGCACTGCTGATCAGTGGGAAGTGCACTACAGACAGCAGTGACATCGAATGTCGACATGTCCGATGACCATAGATCAACGAACGGATAAGTTGCTGATTCGTTATCCAGGCCGAGTTTAGGCAGTATTCCTCCCTCAAGCAGAGCTTGCAGTTGGTCTGACCCAGACTTGTTATTCAAAATATAAGCCAGCACAGACCGCGATCCAAGGTGAACGGTTCCTTTTCCAAGTGTGTTTGCAGCATGAATGCCCTCGCGATCCGGTGAGGCGCCCTTCGACCGGGAACTTGCATCGCCGCTCTGCACACTCCCGCCATCTGGACCGGTAGGAGGTCCATCCTCGGCTCGGTCAAGCCCCACACGTAATGAAGATATTGTCGATTCCATCTCGCGAAGTCGGTTGCGCACGTTATCCCATTCCTCCCGGGCAATGGACACTCGCCCACTCGCATTGGCGCCATTCGGTCGACTGATCATCGGCTCGGGCTTGATATTCGCCGGTTGTTCATCATAATTGTAGTATCCGTGATGTTCTGACGTGGATGTTGCCGAGTTTCCACCTACAGGACTCTCGTGGAAAGCCTGCGAGCGCTTTTTAGAAGGTCGTTCGTATGAGCAAAGATCTGCATGGTCGCGTTTAACACAGCCATCGCACGGCAAATTTCGATCGCATTTCACTTTTCGCGCGTGACATGGGTAGCAAGCTTTGGGTTCTCGCGCCTTGCGCTTGGTTCGAATGATAGCGTCCACTTGCGACTGCGGCAAATCAGATACAGACCGATTCTGTGCGGCGGCCATGTCGGAAGGCGAGATGGAAGGGTTCGGGGGGTATGGCGATGTCATCTTGTCCGTTAATAGTCGTTCGTGTCGAGCTACCGTAGGTGTTAAGTCGAGTGTACCATGCGCCGGCAATGCGGGCTCTGATGCAATCAACGACAACCTCGGTCGGTTTCGGGATTTCGGACGCAGTGCAGATGGTCAAATGTGATTGTGTTAATTGGTATATCGAGTGTAGCGTGACAGGGCTGCGTCAATCCATTACTCAGCGAGAGAGATCATTGTGCTGCAGGCAATTGCTTCGGATCGGAACAATTTGGAGAGAGCCGACAGAGCATCATCGTCGACCCTTATCTGTCAGACACGTGACGTGGGCGACCCAATGCGGAATGCGGTTCTGCAGCCCGGTTACGTCAGCGGCAGGTTCATCAATTAAAGATAGGCGATTGAAGCATGCCCTCTGTTTAGAAAGATTTTTTTCGTAGGGGAAAAAAATTCCAGAGCTTTGACTCCTTCTTTCTCTAATTTTACCGTGTCGAACACCAACTGTACACGCTACAAG
The DNA here is from genome assembly GCF_028826775.1 of Penicillium argentinense. Taxonomy (NCBI): domain Eukaryota; kingdom Fungi; phylum Ascomycota; class Eurotiomycetes; order Eurotiales; family Aspergillaceae; genus Penicillium; species Penicillium argentinense. The sequence goes on from NW_026622668.1 coordinate 434,101, forward strand.
CAGCTTTGAATACTTCTTATTAAAATGATTATATTATTTTGAACATAACTTGTCTATCATTAATATGAGTTTGACGACCATAAATCGTCATTAGTGTAGGGGTGGGGAACATAACAATTTCAGAAGCCCGCCGCCTGCGGCTCCGCTGTAGCGGGTAATCACGAGAGAGCACCTGGGCGAGAGTTCTTCAACCTTTTATGTTGGTTCAAATCCTAAGCCTTAACGCTAGTGCCTTGCTCCTCATCATCAGCAAAGGCATACTTGGAGAAACGGCGAATAGCCTCTCCCTTGTAGTAGAAGACATATGGGATAGCGCAGCAAGCCAGAGCAATGAATGCTAGAAGCGAGCTAGCCCATTGGTATCCCAGGCGATCATACATCTGCTCTGTAAACAGAACCGTCGAGGCACCCCACATGGATCGCAGGAATGTCTTCGCAGCTAGGGCTGAGGCAGCCTGGTGCTGGTATGTATCCACTAATGATTCATTAGTTTCTGCTCGGAAGTAACAATCAAATTTAAGAACGTACCCAAATAATTGTTAGCAGAGTTATAGAGGAAGATGAACCCGAACCCAACAGGCCATCCTCCAATGCATGGCCCGAACCAGTGAATGGTAGGGTAGGATGTCCAAGCAAAGATGAAAAGACCGACTGGGATGAGCCAGCACGACCACATCATGGGAATCAGGCGCTTCTCGGCAGGCGGTTTCCCACCGTGCTGCTCACTGATCTTGAGATAATTCTTGTTCACAAACGGGGCGCATGCCGCGCTCATAAGCACGCCGATGGCAAGCGGAATGAACATCAAACCGGTCATAGACGCACTCCAGCCCTTTCCGCCTTGGTAGACAATAGGGTACCTGAAGTAATCGTCAGCTCGGGATCAAGGTAGTGGAAGATATCAAGTAACTTACGCAACGAAGAACATGTACAGCAGACCATACAAGACCGACATGTAGATCGCAATGAAAAAGACAATAGGCTCGAGAAAAAGGAGCTGGAATGGCCGGAACAGAAAGATTCGCAACTTCTGTCCCATCGGACGGGGGTCGAGTTCAGTTTCGGTGGTGTACTTCGGATCGTTCTCCTCCTTTCGCAGCTTCGCAGCCCGCTTCTTCAGCAGGATAGGCGCATATGTCTCGGGAACAGTGAAAGTGATCAGGACCCAGGCAACGAAGGACAGAATGAGCTGCAGCCAGTAGAGCCATCGCCAGCCGCAGTTATCTCCGAGGAAACCACCTGCAAGAGGACCAATAGCAGGCCCAATGAAGGGAGCAGCGCTGAATGCAGCCATAGGAACACCTCTTTCTTCGTTCTTCCATAGATCGGCCAGGGTACCGCCGACCAAAGTCATGGGCGCAGAGAAAGCAATACCGTCGATCATCCGGCACACGATCAGCGTGCCAATATTCTTAGCGATAGCGCAAGGAATGATGAAGATGACAGCAAGCAAAAGTGTCACCGCATATATGGGGCGTCTTCCAAACATTTCGGACATTGGGGCAAATGCCATGGGTCCTAGGGCATGATCAGCAAAAAATACCAAGAATTTGAGGAGTTTCCAACTTACCAACACCAAATCCGATGACAAAAACAGTAACAACCAGCAGGCTAACCTCGCGAGAAACTCCAAAACTCTCCATTGGGCCCTCTAAGTCAGCTGTGATAACACTGCTGGCAAATGCGACGACAAAGCAAGTGAAGGCGACGACCATGGTGCAGTACCATTTGTACAGCTTCGACCAGTTCTTGGGGTTCTCCGGATCGTCTATGGTGAAAGTGACCAACTTCCAATCCTCCATCTGACCAGTAGCATTAGACTTCATTGGCTTTATTATTTCGCCCGTGCGGGTCTCGGTGATGTATTCGCGGAGGTCGGCGCCATCGTTTAGTTCGCGGACAGGGAGGTCGAGATAATCCATCTGTCCAGGGCCAGATCCTGTGGACGCCGTTCGACTCGTTGCATTGGTGTGCGTCTGGTCTGAATTGGGTGTCTCCATGCTGATGGTATTTTGGTGTATCGAAACTGTCAGTAGAGGGACACTCGGGTCGGTGTATGCCCAGACAGAGTATGATTCGATTCGTATGTCAACTCGTTGACTTGAACACCTTACAGTCGAGAGGGGTTTCCCAGGGTTTTATGTTCCTTTCCAGAGCTTGGCGTCACAAAGTCTGGGTACCGGTCCGTGTGGATAGGGATATGCGGCATGGTCACGTAAGATGCCGTTCCACGCCCGTTGCTGTATACTTCGCGCAAGGCTGGGGCGATTCCCCACCGGGTAGTGAATTGCCTGAAATGGATATGTGGCGCTAACTGAAAACGGTAAGTTGCTACGAAAGTACCGGAAGATCGCCACAATCAGCGAAGATGCAAAGGGTGAAAATTTGACGGATATCCTATCAGTTACGGATAGGACCCGACGACTTATTATTTGTACGTTGTTAATTCAGCCTCCATCGAGCACAGGCCATCCATCACACCGTCCTCCCTAGTAGCCGTCCGTAACAAGAGAAAACTCTAGATCAAGCATGGACTCCTTGTCACTCCAGAGTTGAGACAGTGTGAAAAATCAATATCTAAACAATTGGATTCTTCAATTCTATAGGAGCTAGTATACATGTATAACTTGCTTTAAGCTTCAGGGCCGCCTTTGTATCTGTGCTTGTCCCGTCCAGAGTCTTGGCCACATTGATGGTCTTGAGACTTAGTATTGTACTTGGTCGGGCTGGATGAGGGACACAAAGAACAAATCATTGTGATTGACTGGTTTATAAACTTGAAAAGGCATCACTTGCATGGTCGAAGTTCTGTTCGAGGCTGGTCATCTGGTACACTACATAATGCAGCAGATCCATATGACGCCTTCAGCACGTGGTTTTATTCTCGAGCTTTGGCTAAATTTTCAACCCGAATTTTGAAACCACGTGGAGAATTAAGAGTCCGTTGTAATTCCAGCAAACTCTTTTGAGACTAACGGCCCGTTGGATGTCAAAGTCTTTGGGTCTGTCTCACGATGAAATCCTCGGAGCATGTTGCCGTTTATGGGGGTGTGGGTCCTACCCAATCAGGGAATTTGTCAAACTTGACCAGGTGCGAGTTATCTCCGGTGGTCTAGACACATTTTGATCAGCCTTATTGCTTCGAGGGTCTTTTGAGATCCCCCAGATGATAAAATTGATCGGCTTGGATAACCTGATTGACCGGAACCAATCTTGTCCCCATTGGAGCAACGTTGTACATCGTCATCGCGCTGGATCAATGCACACGGTTATGCTAGGGTAAAAGACGATGTGTCCAATGAATTGAGTAGGAAGATGGCATATGATACGTCAATGCGGAATTCTTCCAATTTCAATCAATTAACAAAACCGTCCCAATTTGCCAAAGTTGCGACGAATGCAGGAATTACTTAATTACCCTAACTTTAAGGCACGTCTTGACTCAAGTTGTATTACATCAAAATAAAACAGAACGCTGAAGAATACCATGGAATCTCCTGCTCTTTCTTTCTTGAGCTCAAATCAAGAGGTTCCTTTCAACAATTGTATTCGTCTCAAAATCAAGTGATGGGACGTTTTGGTAATCACCACGTGACCTCCGATAAGCACCCGCCGCAATCGGCTTAGGGCGGGGCCACTCAGTTTTCGAAAAAAAAGTTGAGGAGTCATCGCGGGGGTTCTTCGCTCAAGCTCATTTTGAGAGGCATCCGAGCCACTCCACCTCCTTTTTCCAGAGGGAGGATTGGTACCTTTCACACTTACTTCTCAATCATGTCCGACTCATACCTTGCCATCCCGGGCTCGGTGGCGTTCTCCCGTTCGCGCGGCAAGGCCATTGCTTCGAGCCTGGGTGTGCAGGATGTCCGAGCCCAGTGGATTCATTATGTTCACACCTCCCAGCCGCTGAACGAAACCCAGCGTTCCGTCCTGGAGCAACTGCTCCGCTACGGTGATATCACCGACGTTCCCCCCACCTTCACCTCTGACGACGGCGAATTCGATACCTTCTACGTCTTCCCCCGAACCGGAACTATCTCGCCATGGAGCTCTCAGGCCACCGGTATCTCCCATGTCTGCGGTCTTCGCAACTCTGTGAAGCGCATCGAGCGTGGAATGAAGGTTTCTTGTCTCCGCAAGGGTGCCGAGGACTACAAGGCCGGATACATGGATCTGCTGCACGATCGCATGACCCAGATTATCAGCGAGGACGAGCCCGAGTTGAACTTGATGTTCTCTGAGCATGCCCCTCAGCCTCTCAAGACAATTTCCCTGCAGAGTGGCTCCAAGTCCCCAAAGGAGGTTCTCCAGGAAGCCAACAAGGAGCTGGGTCTCGCTCTAGATGAGTCCGAAATCGACTACCTGGCGGAGGCCTACGGTCCCAACGGTGCCATTGCGCGCGACCCCACCGATGTTGAGCTGTTCATGTTCGCCCAGGTCAACTCCGAGCATTGTCGCCACAAGCAATTCAACGCGTCTTGGGTCATCGATGGCAAGCCCATGCCCAACAGTCTCTTTGCCATGATTCGCAACACCCACAAGAAGCACCCCGACTACACCGTCAGTGCTTACAGCGACAATGCCGCCGTTCTGGAGGGTAGCGAGGCTGCTTTCTGGGCCCCTGATCCAACCACTGGTGAATGGAACCACACCAAGGAAATTGTTCACTTCCTCGCCAAGGTTGAAACTCACAACCACCCTACTGCGGTTTCTCCTTACCCGGGTGCCGCCACTGGCTCCGGTGGTGAAATTCGTGATGAAGGTGCCGTTGGTCGTGGTTCCCGCCCCAAGGCCGGTCTGGCCGGTTACTGTGTTTCTGACCTTCTGATCCCCGAGCACAAGCAACCTTGGGAGCTCGATGTTGGCAAGCCAAACCACATCGCGAGCAGCTTGGATATCATGCTGGAGGCTCCTATTGGCAGCGCTGCGTTCAACAATGAATTCGGTCGTCCTTGCACTGGTGGTTATTTCCGCACCCTTCTTACCGAGATCGACATCGGCAACGGCCAGAAGGAGCTCCGTGGATACCACAAGCCTATTATGATTGCTGGTGGTGTCGGCACTGTCCGCCCGCAGCATGCTCTCAAGAACCCCGATGTCGTCAAGCCCGGCTCTTTCCTTGTTGTCCTGGGTGGGCCCGCTATGCTTATTGGTCTTGGAGGTGGTGCTGCCTCTAGTATCGCATCGGGCGAAGGCTCCGCGGACCTTGATTTCGCCAGTGTGCAGCGAGGTAACGCCGAAGTTCAGCGACGAGCCCAGGAGGTTATCAACGCATGTGTGGCTATGGGCAACAACAACCCTATCAAGTTCATTCACGATGTTGGCGCCGGTGGTCTTTCCAACGCCCTTCCCGAGCTTATCCATGACTCAGGCCTGGGAGCTAAGTTTGAGCTGCGTGAAGTTGACAGCGCTGACCGCAGCATGAGCCCTATGCAAATCTGGTGCTGTGAGGCCCAAGAGCGTTATGTCCTCGCCGTTGGAGAGGCAAGTATGAACAAGTTCACTGCCATCGCCCAGCGTGAGCGCTGTGGTTTCTCTGTCGTCGGCCGTGGTGGCGGCACCTCTGAGGAGGAGAAGCGACTCATCTTGCTGGACCGCGAATCCAAGGAATACCCGACCCCGATCGATCTACCCTTGTCGGTTCTGTTCGGCAAGCCGCCTCGCATGACACGGGTCGTCGACTCGCGCAAGCTGACCCTTCCTGCCGTGGATTCGAGCCTCACCAAGTACCTGCCCTCGCTTACCTCAAAGGTCGAGCTGGTCGGCGAGGCCGTCAACCGGGTTCTCTCCTGCCCGCTGTCGGCTCCAAGTCCTTCCTGATCACCATAGGCGATCGGACTGTTGGTGGTTTGACTGCTCGTGATCAGATGGTTGGCCCGTGGCAGACTCCCGTCTCTGATGTTTCGGTCACTGCTACCTCGTTGCTGCAGGGCGTCAAAACCGGTGAGGCCATGGCTATGGGTGAGAAACCTACATTGGCTCTTATCTCTGCCGGTGCGTCTGCTCGTATGGCCGTTGCCGAGTCTCTTATGAACATTGCCGCTTCCGACCTCGTGGACCGCCTCAGCCAGGTGAAACTGTCCGCCAACTGGATGTGCGCTGGCAGTCACCCCGGTGAGGGTGCTGCTATCTATGAGGCCGTCGAGGCCATTGGTCTGGATCTCTGCCCCAAGCTTGGCATTAGCATTCCTGTCGGCAAGGACTCCATGTCCATGAAGATGAAGTGGAAGGATGAGGCTTCGAACGAGGCCAAGGAGGTCACTGCCCCTATGTCGCTTGTCATTTCATCCTTCGCTCCTGTTGGCGACTACCGTAAGACCTGGACCCCAGCTCTCCGCCGCTTCGAGGATGTCGGCGAGACCGTCCTTATGTTCGTTGATCTGGCGTTTGGCCGGAAGACTCTCGGCGGCTCTGCTCTTGCCCAGGTCTTCAATGAGGTCGGCAGAGAGTGCCCTGATGTTCGCGATGTCGATATCTTCCGCGACTTCTTCGATGCTACCCAGCAACTTCAGGAGTCTGGAATTGTCCTGGCCTACCACGACCGCTCCGATGGTGGTCTGCTGACCACCCTGGCTGAGATGATGTTTGCTGGCCGCTGCGGTGTTGAGATCATGACCGACAACATCTGCTCCTCTTTCCACACCCAGGATGTCGTTGAGGCTCTCTTCAACGAAGAACTTGGTGCTGTCTTCCAGGTCCGCAAGGAGCACGAAATTCAGTTCCGCTCTTGCTTCGCCACCTGCGGTCCTCCTGCCGGCCTGATTCACAAGATTGGTCGCGTTTCTGAGCAGCCCAAGCAGAACCTCACCATCTACCACAAGGCCTCTCTGGTTTACCGCGAATCCCGGTCCAAGCTCCAGCAGACCTGGGCCAAGACTTCCTATCACATGCAGAAGATGCGTGACAATGCTGATTGCGCTGAGCAGGAGTTCGAGAACATCCTCGATGACAAGAACCCTGGTCTGTCATGGAACCCTACTTTCGACCCTAAGGACCGCGGTCTGCCCATCATGACCAGCCTGTCCCAGTATTCGCCTTTCAGCAACAAGCCTCGTGTCGCCATTCTCCGTGAGCAAGGTGTCAACAGTCAGGCCGAGATGGCCTTTGCCTTCAACACCGCCGGATTCTCCGCCGTTGATGTCCACATGACCGACATCATCTCAGGCCGCGTTTCCCTGGCCAGCTTCGCTGGTCTGGCCGCCTGTGGTGGTTTCTCGTACGGTGACGTCCTCGGCGCCGGTCAGGGTTGGGCAAAGTCTGTCCTGTTGCACGAGAACACCCGCAAGGAATTCCAGTCGTTTTTCGAGCGTCCCGATACATTCGCTCTCGGTGTCTGCAATGGCTGTCAATTCCTGTCCCGCGTGAAGGAGCTCATCCCCGGTGCCGGCAACTGGCCTAGCTTCGAACGCAACACTAGTGAGCAGTACGAGGGTCGTGTCTGTATGGTTCGCATTTCGGACCCCGATCCTTCGCGCCCTGGCGTCTTCTTCCACGGTATGGATGGCACCTCGCTGCCCATCGCCGTTGCCCACGGCGAGGGTCGCGCCTCTTTCGCTGGTACCTCCGGTATGACTGCCAACGACTTCGTGCGCGAGGGTCTGGCTCCTGTTCGCTACGTCGACAATGCCACTCTCAAGCCTACTATGCGCTACCCCTTCAACCCCAACGGCAGTCCCGAGGGTATTGCCGGAGTGCGCAGCCCCGATGGTCGTGTGCTGGCCATCATGCCTCACCCCGAGCGTACTGTCATGAACGGCATTGCTAGCTACGTGTCTCCTGATGCCGAGCAGTGGGGTGACATTGGTCCCTGGGGACGTATCTTCTTCAGCGCCAGACGCTGGGTCGGTTAAAGTGCTAATTGTTAAGAAAGCTTCTCGCATGCCCATGGCTAGTAGTATTTCATGTTTTTTTCACGTTTTCCTGTCTATAGTTAATTTGGTTCAGGCTACATTGGAGTGGGATGGATTATGTCATATTTAAAAAGCATTTACGAAACAGAGAATGAAATATAGCACATAGACGATACTTTTTTTCCATTCTGCCTCGATATTCGTCCACCATGCATCTTTAGTTCTACTGGTATGTGACAATGGCCAGGCCCGATATGCTCCGGTCCCGCGGTTCAGCGAGCCAGTTAGTAGATGAAAGAAAGAACACTGAAAGGACACTCAAAGCCAGGAGGTGAAAATATTCGAGTTCTATTCTCTCAGATATTGGAACATCAAACTTCTATGTTCAAGGCATTTCTTCTAATCGTTAAAGCGCAGGTTGCGAAATTTCGTAAGAGCATCAAAAACATGAAGATCGAATCAACCATCGATGGAAATCACCAAGATCTATAGCCAGGATGGTAAGGCGAATGAAACAGCAAGAAATTCTCAGGCCATCAACATCAGCTCCAATTCTACTATTACCGAAGCCATCCTGTCCGCCACTCCAGTCGATCTGCCAAAATGTTCCAGCCCGGCAGTCCATCCGCACGAGCAACCCCCTTCAGCCCATCCGCAACGAAACTGACCAGATAGTCATATCGCTGCTTCAGATTCCGCATTTGATCCTCATATGAAGAGTCGCGGAATGAAATTGTGAGAGTTTGCTCGTGGTCAATTTGATCATTTTCCTCGTCCGAATCCGAGTCCGAGTCATACCCCGCAGCTCGTTTTTGGCGCAGGGTTTCTATATTGCGGGTGTCATCAGGGTCGATCAAGCCCTCTTCAAATGCTCGAACAGCCTGCAAGTCTGCAAAATGTACGCCGATATCCAGTAGGGCGATGACAGCGTCATGTATCGGTGACAAATTCTCAGAGAGAAGGCATTGGTCTTCGAGAGAAGCCATGTAGGCTTGATGTGCGTCAATCATGGAATCGACGTCTTCGACATCGGATAACGCCGAGTGCAAAGATTGGTTTGAGGTCGAAATCACAAGGTAGGTAAGATGGGAGTAGATGGAGTTGAGGAACGAAAGTAGGTCGTGGTGGAGGGCATAGATGAGTGTTTCATTCTCGTCTTCTGCTGTGGTTTTCCGTGCGTCTCGCATGCGTTCCTTAACAAGGGCATACTTTGCACGTCGAATCTGACGCAGAAACGTGGAGATGCGCTGGTACGACTGTATTGCGTCCTGTGTGATGATGTTTGCGACGGGCCAGGGAAGAATGTAGTCGATCGAGATAGACCCCAGAACTTGAACGCTGCGATTGGGAATGTTGTAGTCGGATAGACGAGTGCCAGCTGATCGAACAACAATCCTTGATAGGTCAATGGTGGGCATCACGCTGAATGCCGAGCGTGTTACCTCCGTCAATAAAAATTTGTCATCCCAAGATCGGCCACGATCCATAAGCTCAAAGATCTTGGTGTCGATAGCACCAAGGATGCTGAGGTCGCCGCCCAAATAGACATATTGCAGGGCATCCAAGGAGTCCCACAGTCCACATTGCTCATCAAGTTCTGTCCGGAGGAGACCAGCACTAAGAGAGTGGTTTGCATCTACCAGACGGTCAAAGGCAGATTCAACTAATGCGGGGAATGGGAGTGACAATGAGGAGTTTGGGTACAGTTCATCCAGAACGAGATCGGGATGTTCTGAAAGGTCTGGGAGTGCATTCAGGTGACGCAAGAAAACCATGTTTTTACCAGCCGTAAATACTTTGTGGATTCCATTTTCCAGGAAGCTGGGAACTTCCTGGCGCCTGGTACCGTCGTCTAGAATATACCAATCGTGCCAAAGAGTTCTGAGCTCGCCATGTTCGGGGTTCGCCCGCACGAAGAATGCACAATCTTGTGAATCCAGATGACCAGTTGACATCCAGAGCTTGATGGATCGGGAATAGGTCCTGAAGCAGGCTGAGAATAAGGCCACCAGTGTCGTAGTGTCATTTCCTAGTGCTTCTTGCAAGCATATCGAGTCATAGAGTAGATCCAAGCAGCTCATTGGTTGCGTGTCAATGTGTCTCCCTAGCCTAGATACCAGGTCGGACAGTTGAAGTAGATGGCGAGAATACTGGCGAACATCGTTGAGCAGTTGAATCAAACTGACTGTAGAGCCGGCGGAAAGGAAGGAAACTTGAACTTGCGAGAGGTTCGCATCGAATTCGAGCAACCGCTCTTCGATCCCTCGGCAAAATGTCTGCATATAAGGGATGGTCTGCGAGGCATTGGTAAAGCGCCGCAATGCATCGATTTGGCACCCAATCTCCGTGAATGATTGAAGCAGTGCCGATAAAGCGTTGCTCGAGCAATGCCGTAGCCGATAAGTGCCATCCACTGTGATTTCATCATCCAGGCGCCAGAATATCGATGTTGGGAGGCCTTGGAGCATGAACAATGTCTCACGAGCCAGCTGCAATTCCGTGATGGTCTGGTAGGCAATTTCCTTTCCTTTGGGCGTTGGGGCCTTGTTCTCAGGCCTCCAGAACTGAGCCTTCTCTATTGAGGTAATGAACTTTTCATCGTCACCCGAAACGAAGACATTGCCTGGGACTACATACTCAGTTTCTAGGTCAATGCTCGGTTGTTGCGGGCTCGGGGGAAGAGACACATCGCTGGCAACGGATGAGAAATCGTCATCTGAGGAACCGGCAGCAAAGTCTACTTCCTCCCAAATGTCATCGTTGAAAGTGGTGTCCTGCGTATCCGCATTTAATTTGGACCAGGACAGGAGAGCATCGTCTTGTGCAGGTGCAGTTGCACGTTTCGGCAAGTTCTCGATCTTCGAGAAGATCGCTGGACGATTCGACAGCTGCAGCATTAAGCTCAGTATTTCAGGATACCAGTCATTCGAATAGCCCTCTAGCTCCAAGAGGCGACTGCGGAGAGCTTGGGTCAAGTCGGATCGATCCACAACTTCGAACTTCTCCTGCAGACCTTCCAACTGGCGTGCGACTAGGAACTGATCGGTACGTCCATGGGAGCCAGGACGAAGCACTCTTTCTACGCGTCGGCGCATATTCTGCGCGCGCGACGAGTCCTGTATGGGATCAGCGCGGTGGTCCTATTTGGAAGGAGTTGACGCCATACCTTATTGGGCGAGAGCTTTGCGACCGCCGTGACCAATTGGTCGGTCAGCTCCGCCAGCTCGCCCATGGCGAGTACCATAGCAGTCGTGCTGTTCCTGTGTACGATGCTCGATGGGGAATGCAAGATGCGCGGTTGAATAGTTGAAGGTAGTATGGAATATCAAATGACGCGCCGACTGGACACGCGGCGCTAGTCCCGATTGGGAAATGGAGCGACGGGGCCGCCGGCGCGAAGTGAAGTTGGTTTCGCCAGCTCTCCCCCTTTCACCTCCATCCGCAACGATGGCGATAGCACGTCCAATTCGCATGCTGGGTGCGGCATGCATCCTGCTGACTCTCTTTCTCGTTTTCAATCTACGCAATGAGTCCCAAAACCCGACTTCGAAACTTACCCACGGCATGACCAGGGACCCTCTGCTTGATCGTTAGTTGCCACTCCTATCTTTTCGCCCGCATCCTCCACTGACCCCTCAAAGCCACGGGTGAACCGGCAGGAAATCTCTGGCGCGCGGAGGATCACGACTACCAGCCAAACAGCGACAAGTCTGCCCGTACCAATGCCGCCCTTATCTCCCTCGTCCGTAACGAAGAGCTGAACGACATGATCAGCACGATGCGTGATCTCGAGCGCACCTGGAACAACAAGTTCAACTACCCCTACATTTTCTTCAACGACAAGCCTTTCACCGAGGAGTTCAAGCAGCGGACCCAGGCCGAGACCAAGGCCAAATGTCAATACGGTACCGTTAACCCCGCCTCCTAATATGATCGACCCCAAACATACGGACATGAACTGACTGGCGCTTTGCAGAATTGGTCCCGAAGGAACACTGGGATGTGCCCAAATGGATCGATGAGGAACTGTTCAAGGAATCGGCCCAGATTCTGCTGGAGGAAAACATACAGTATGCGGATAAAATCTCCTACCACCAAATGTGCCGCTGGAACAGCGGCATGTTCTACAAGCATCCCGCTCTGGAGGGTTATCGCTACTACTGGCGCATCGAGCCCAAGGTCCAGTTCTTCTGCAATGTCGATTATGACGTTTTTCGCTACATGGAGGACAACAACAAGACCTATGGCTTCACGATCAACCTCTACGACGCTCCTCAGACGATCAAAACACTGTGGCCCGAGACCAAGAAATTCCTCGCAGCGAACCCCAGCTATTTGAGCGAGAACAACATGATGGACTGGATCACCGACGATGTTGTCCGTCCCGAACACAACAAGATCGCCAATGGATACTCCACTTGCCACTTCTGGTCCAACTTCGAGATCGGTGACTTGGACTTCTTCCGTGGTGAGAAGTATGATAATTACTTCCAGTTCCTGGATCGTGCCGGAGGTTTCTTCTATGAGCGATGGGGCGATGCCCCTGTTCACTCGTTGGGTGTCGGTCTGTTTGCGAATGCCGCCAACGTGCATTGGTACGTTTCACCCCCATGCCACACTACATCTATCACATCAATCACATTTGACCCACTCGCTAACCACATTGATCTTGCTCAGGTTCCGCGATATCGGTTACAACCATATCCCCTACTACAACTGCCCCAACTCGCCTAAGTGCTCTGGCTGTACCCCAGGCAAGTCCTACGCTGGCGCGGACTGGCTTCAGAAGGAGGACTGCCGCCCGACTTACTTCAAGTATGTTGGGACGCACTGAGTAAGAAGCCATGACTTGCCTGTCAGTTCACGACCCTTTGCATCATCATTTTCGCATTATCCGATGAGTAAATTCCCGCCTCGGTGGTTCGGTTCGGTTTCCGGCGTTTTGAGCGGAAGAACATACACAATCTATTGACGACTTTTGCCGCTTTTTCCCCACTTGCGATTCGACAACTTTTTCTTTCTTGCTCTTGCTCTTGTAAACATAAAATACGTTCCTAGCTGCGAAGCTTGCTACAAGTTTCGCGATTTCCACTTCACTGTACTTATAATGATCGTACATTGCCAACTTCTGGGACTCTTCTCTTCTCTGCACAATTTGCTGTAGAAACTACTCCTATTTCAACACATACACAAGTGTACCCCGGGTGTAGCCGAAGGTAGTGTTGCAGTGTTCTTGACCGGGAACCCTTCTCATGTAGTACCTGACGTATACTGCTGTCTAGATGTCGATGAAATAATTCCAAGGCGCACAGTAGGGAATAGCCTTCTGTCAAATGCGTGTGAACAAGAGGAAGTAGATTAAGCACCAATCCAGCCACACTAGATTGGACCTTTTTCCAAGATGGGACTAACAACACTGGAGATCTCTAAAGTATATGTATACAGCTTTCTCTGCTACCCTCCGCTCGGCGCGGCCAAAGGGAGACATGCGCTTGACCAATGGCGACATGTTGGCTTGTTGTGGGTAAACTTCGCGAGAAAAGTGATGGGAAGGGGAAACAAAAATGGCGAAACGCTAATTTACTCCTCCTGGGGGTACAGCTCCTCCCGGAGAGCAACACCCAGCTCCTGGCGGAGGCTCTCGAGGGCCTCAAGGTATTGCTTGTACTGCTCCTGGCTCTCAACCTTGGCCTTGATGCCTGTTGCGCCGTGCGTTAGCCATGTATCCAATCACAGTTCCATTGGCAGTATGAATGGGGATGTCCTAGTATGCGCGTACCTTCAAAGACACGGACCGCGGTGGGGAAATCGTTGACACGGCGGGCGGCCTTCAGGGCGGCAGTGAGGACCTCAACGGAGGGAACGAGATCGTAGGCGAAGCAGTTGTTAAGGTTGCGCTGGAGTTGATGTTAGTCATGACTCATTGCATGTTTTGCGTAGCAATTGTTCATTCGGGGTCGGCGGGGCGATTGATCATGTAAATCGCGTTGACGAGCCGTCATATCCGGGGCTGGGGGCTAAGGCAGCGGGTTTTACCTGGAGCTCGAAGACGTCCTGGACGGTGTCGAATTCCTTCTCGAAGCTGCGATTCGGACACAGAGTCAGCATGGCAATTTATCAAAATAGCCAGAAGAAGCCGACGGGGTGGGTTATCGGGCAGGTAATAGAGGATGTCTTCAATCGCCGTGCCCGGCAACCCCGTCCCCTCTTCCGACTTCCGCCGAAGCCATTGGGTCGCAGGTGTCATCATACCGAGCGGAGAACTCCTCGTAGGTCTCGTCCTCATGGCCGGACATGCGCTTGGGGGTGATGCCGAAGTAACGGGCGCGGGTAGTGGCCAGAGTCACCGGGGTCTGCACCCGGGAGCGGACGATCGGAGCTCGGACGAAGCTGGCAGGGTGGACGGCGCGCGTCGCAACACGGAAAATGGAGAGGGACGACATATCGGAGCGGGTTGTTGGACCGGAGTCAATGGGGGAGGTGGTGAGGGGAGAGTCGATGGGGGGGGTGCGAAGGGAGAACGAAGTGTCGTGTAGCCGGCTGGATTTTGCGGGTGGTGTGGTGTTGCTGCCTGAGGTGTCGATGGCTTGTGCTGAGTCATCACCCGATGTGGCCCGTTGATCGCAAACGCTTCTCCGTGATTGGATGAGCCGGCGGGCACCTTGTGTCATGACAGCTATACAGCGATAGACAGTATGCCATCATAAAGATGCGTGGTGAATGATTATGATATGATAGTGCTTGACAGTATTTGGTTAACCCGAGTGCGAGAAACTATTTTATGGTGCCAGTGAAGAGATTCAGGGCTCGTCCAATGAGATGGTTTATAATATATAAAAGTCGGAGATTGATTGGCGACGAAGTACACGACTGATTGTGAGCACAATGAAGCCAAACAACACCACAATTGGGGATAACACAGCAGTGGGTAATGTATACCGAAATACGCATCCTTAAAGGAAATCTATTTGATTTTATTTCCCGCGGAGTTTTCTCAGCCCGACTGGGTATTGGTCCAATTCGATCGGCGACTGCTATGGATCGCATCGGCCCGGCATGCCATCAGATACTCTATGCAGAATGCAGCAATAAGCATGGGATGAAATGATGTAATGAAATGGAAGGATGCATAGATTCTAATCAAAGAAACTTTCATCAAGGATCCACGTGCTTGATTCAAAATCCTCCCTAGTTGTAATCCTCGAGTTGAGAACATCCGTGATAGTTCAGACGGTGATATTAGCGCAGCAGATTAAGAGCGAAACTCTACTTCTCCGAAATAAAGCGCTGGCCCATCCGACTATTTGTGCAAATCACCGAGTGTGGAAAGGCATTGGTACCCCATGAAGCTAATTTCTCAATCGGAGCAGCCCTAGCGAGGACCCTGGACTTGGTGGTACAGCCTCGGCAGTCCCAGGATGTGATGAGCGTGCGTGACACGGTACCTTGGCGCGGCCTTCAGTTGCAACCCTATTTCGACCGGCCCGGGGAGAATCGTCGGTCGATTTTGAGACGAAATTGTCATCTGACTGCATTTTATATCGCTGTCCTGACCGAGCCGAATTTTATGGGAGGCCAATTGGTTGGGCGGAACCCCGGGTCTATTATTTACTTCGACCCGAAAACAGGCGGGCCCTGAGTGGCTGCAGACGGACATGTGACGTCCGTACCTGAGCATCAGCGAATTTGTATAGCAGCGAGTCTGCATACTACTACTGCACAATCTGGAAATACAGAAATAGAATAGAATTTTCTCTTTGTTCTAACCATTTTATTCTCATTATGTACCCCGAAGTATAGAGACAACTGCAGCCGGTCAGGCGGGCTGGCATCTCGGAAGCTGCGGCTGCACGCTGCCCCCTTTTCCCTGCCGCGCTAGTCTGCTTTGGGCGCCCAACGGACGCGCCGCAAAAAGTTACTCCTGTCCTTTTCTCAAGAACTTCTTCCTTCCCCATCCTCGGTCCTTTCCTTCCTTTCCTCTCCCTGCCTTGTCGCGTCTGCGATCTCTGTGTCTATCAGTGGTCGCCTGCCTTGGGGGTTTTTTTTTTCTTGGTTTTTACCCTTTTTTTTGCTTACCCTTTTTGCTCCACTGTTGCCTCCAAGGCCTCCGTCGACATGGCCGAGTTTCTCCAGAATGTGCCCCTCCCGACCCTGGATCGCCCATTCGGCGTCCACCTGTGGCCCTTGTTCGATCAGGCCTACGAGATGGTCATGGGTTACCCCGCCAGCGAGTTCAAGTTCACCGAGGGCGTGACTCCTTTCTCCACTTTCAAGGAGACCGCCACCGTCCTGGTCACCTACTATGTGGTCATTTTCGGTGGCCGTGAGGTCATGAAGAAGCTGCCGGCTTTCAAGCTCAACACTCTCTTCATGATCCACAACTTCCTTCTGACCGCCATCAGCGCCATCCTCCTGGCCCTGTTCGTCGAGCAGCTCCTGCCCACCCTCATGCGCAACGGTGTTTTCTACGCCATTTGCGACCATCGCGGTGGATGGACCCAGCCTCTGATCATTCTGTACTACGTAAGTATACAAATGCGGTCGCACACGGCCAAATTGAAGATGGACGTCGATTCTGACTAGTTTATTCTTCTAGCTCAACTACATCAACAAATACGTCGAACTCCTGGACACCGTCTTCCTGGTCCTCAAGAAGAAGCCCTTGACCTTCCTGCACACCTACCACCACGGTGCCACCGCTCTCCTCTGTTACACCCAGCTGATTGGTTTGACTGCTGTGCAATGGGTTCCCATCACCATCAACCTGCTGGTCCACGTCGTGATGTACTGGTACTACTTCCAGAGTGCCCGCGGCATCCGCATCTGGTGGAAGAAGTACATCACCATGCTGCAGATTGTGCAGTTCGTCATTGATTTGGGTAAGTCAAAAATCGCATTGGCATGTGTCGCCTAGGAGAACTGGAAACTAATGACTCCCTAAGGCTTCATCTACTTCGCCTCCTACACCTACTTCTCCTCGGCCTACTTCCCCTGGGCTCCCAACATGGGCCAGTGCGCTGGTGAGGAGTTTGCCGCCTTCGCTGGTATTGGTATTATCACCTCCTACCTGCTCCTGTTCATCTCCTTCTACATCGCCACCTACAAGAAGGAGGCCAAGGTCGGCCGCCCACGCAGCAACACCGGCAAGAAGTCCCTGATCGACATGCGCAACTTCGAGATCCCATCCCCCGCCGGTACCCAGAGCAATGGCAGCGCTATCGCCTCCAACGGTGCTGCCACCTCGACTGGCCGCTCCAATGGCCCCGTCACTCGCTCCCGCAAGGCCTAAGCGGTCTCTTCCGGTAAACCAACCTCGGTTGAATTTACGCGCATACGCAATTGTTAGGGTAACGTGCAACAAAACATTGTATGGATAACGGAGTATGCTGCGACGTCGGTAACTCATGACAAGAGACATCGATACAAAATTCTTCGAACATATTGCGCTTCAAACCGCAGGGGACAAGTACGGAGTTAGGGCAGAATCGCTGCTCTGGTGATTCAATCTATACTGTTTTAATGAATGACCTTTCACGAAACCAGACTCAGCTGTCTGGTGGTCTATGCGGCATGTCCTGGGCTGTGGGAATGGATGGTCGAGATGGGTGGTCGGAAAGCTGGTACCTGCGGCATGAAGGCATTCCTTTTTTTTTTTTCCTTTTTACCCCTTTCATCCGGGCGGACTGTCGGGCAGTCTCCTGGTTGTATTTTATAATGTGACCTTCTTCTGTTCATGTTTGTCGTTATCACCCTAGTCTGCCGGCGGCGGACCTTTCGATTGCATCCTTTACCTTCATTGTTCGTAAAGGAGTTATAGATGCTAGTTATATATCATGCTAAATGTAATCAATTACGCAAGACAGCTTAGCTGTAGACTTCAATTCACAGTAGCACCGAAAGGCGAGAACATGTAAAATTGAGCAGTCATGTAAATTTGGATGAGTTCTACCATGACATTGGAAGTACTGGCCAATAGCCATGTTGTTGTTTCGACACTAAGAAATTACTGTTTCAAGAAACAGGTTCTAATTGTGGCCGATATAAATCCCCTATAACGATTGGCTTCACATGGACCAGTCTCATGGGTTGAGATGCCCATGATTGCTGTATTCATATGGCAGGGAAGTTGTTTGAGTAACCCTTGGGGGTAATGCATTCAAGGCTGCGCTCCTATTGTTTTCATCGAGCTAGTCTAGCTCACATTTCGGTCAATGTAGGGCCAATCGATTGATGGTATTGCACATTATCTCGACTAATGTTGACACACTCCGATGCGATTGTAGATCAAATATCAATATCGCTGCTTCTGTGGCCCTCGGAGTGGGTTCAAGCACACCTGCCGAAGGTATTGTGTGAGCTCACAGAATCTTGACGAGATAGTAAGTGGGTAGATATCAACGGAAAAGGTTGCGAATGACAGTACTTGCTCCAGATAAAGAGAGCCAGGGAGATGCAAAAAGAAGAGGAAGCTGGAATGGAGCTGACAATTGTACCTGGGTGGATTAGATTGACTCTTAGCTTACAATTACGTTTGATGTGAAAAAGAACGAACCGAATAGCTGGCTGATGGGGCTGAACAAATTTCACGAAAGTCGGTTGTAGTTTGCTCACTCCCAGCCCCGTGAAGCGAGGACACACATTATCGACGTGTAATCGCCAATATGGGTGGATATGGTGGGCAAGCCCACACAAAAGCAAGGACACAGTCTTCCCTTTCGCAGCTGAGATCCTCATGGGGAACGCCTATCTAATCCTCCGTACTCCATACATTGCATGTGCGATTCGATAGCGTCCTGCATACCGCGTTGCAGCCTCCGCAAGCTCCAGGCGAGCAACCGCATAGTTAGATGTTCAACCCCAGAGCTGACAAAATTGACAAAATCAACGCGGCCAGATACACATCGAAGAGTCATCTATCGTTGTCAATAAAAACATTCTGTTGATGGGGCAACCCATAGACTTTCCCTCCACACCAGGCTACGAGGTATATTCCGGAGCCGGGCAGGGCGGATCCACCGTCGCTGGGCGTCGATCCATGCAGGAGGCTTGTGCGACGGGGGACAAACAATGCTACCAAGTGACAGGTCGACCCTCGGCATATCGTCAGGCTTACAGCGAGCAATGATCGACTAAGAGAACTCGCATCGCACCTGGATGTACATGTATGGAGCAGCCTCCGATCCCCCGTGCGAGCAGAGCAGATCGCATTCCGAACCAGCCTCACCAGCCATCCCATCCGATCCTGGAGACCGATAGTCGCCCAACTGCAGGGAATCTGCCATGCAAGCGCATGAAGGACCTTCATCCTGGCAGAGCAATAATAGGCTTTCCAGCCTCCAAACGGTCGTCGATGCACTGACGGAGCGATCAGCATCACATCAGCGTGGCCGGGAGATTTTCAATAGACCGAAATGTGGAGAGCAGCGTCTAGCATATCGCCTGTCATTGGAAGTGGGAAGTTGGACAGGCGCCTTGCTTGCACGCCATGACAAAGCCGATTTTGATCCGAGAATACGATCTGCAGGGCTCGGCGGAATCCACGCTGCCATGCCATGTTTACACAGGCAAAAGCAAGTCGGCGGTAAACAGGCGAGATGTGGAGATACTCTGGAGCATCAAGGCGTGGGCGTCTCGCGCAGCATCGTGACTAGCATGAATTGTTTCTCGTTTGGGGACGGACCGGGCAGATTGGAAAGTGGTCCTGCTTCGGTGTTTGAATACACGCACGTACATATGCATACATATGATCCGTACCTATGGGAGAATTGGTTTAGCGCACACGTCCTGGAGCCGTTAGTGGCATTCTATACCGAACGACAGTTAGGATGGAGTGCGGATTCGGTGGGACTGGCCTACACTCAGCGAGTGTACTGGCGGTCAACCCCCTCAAGCCAGTCTGGCACTAGCCATGCTCCATGTCGTCATGTCGTTGAGAAGAGGAGCTTGGGCGTTGGACTACTGAGTTCCTTGCCTGACGTGGCGACTGCAAGAGTGAGATGGTGTGGGAATGGTTTGCAATGGTTGCGGGGCGGGTCGGGCGGCATTTTCTATTGAATTTTACCCGATGCTGCGAGTGCCAAATGTGATTTATAAATATGCGAAACGATAGTGCGAAGCTCCGACGGATGAATTCGCCGATTCGCCGGGGTGGGCGATGCAAGGAGCGGCTGGTCATTGCTGGATGCAGTTAGCACTTAGTAGTTTGGGAGTGCTTGAGGGATACCGGGGGAAGGAATCTGCAGAAGCAGAGGAGTGGCAGCGGAGGGAGGGAATGGATGGCTTCGTCCTAGATAGTGGTTGCTGTCCATATCTAGGAGTCCTAGGAGTCCTAGTACTTTCGTGGGAGAGAGTACTCCTTCGCCAGGAAGACCATCCCTCATTCTCCTGCTCTCAGACTGCCCTCGGTCGCCCTCCTAGGGTATTTTGACGTGAAGACCCTCTGCATTGCATTGCGCACTCCTGGCCCGTTCGGGTTAAGGTCGTGACAATTCCTAGTACTACCTACCCGAAGGGAGGGTGCTCTAGGGCAGATAGGGCACCACGGTATCTACACCTACTGTCGCTTTGTAGCTCTTAGTCTCTAGGACCTACTATACTATCGTGTAGCTAGCAGTATGTAGTAAGGTAGTAGAGCAGGTACTATACACATTACTAGGCCCGACTGCTTGCGGAGTAGTTGTTTCGGAGTGAGGCTAGCGCACCCCCCAGGGAGTTCGTGGTGTGTTTGAGCTATACTCGGCCCCACCGCGCTGGCACGGCGGCTAAACTTGGCACTTCCTCTTTGCGCCTCCGTTGGATGCCATCCCATCCACTGCTCCACCCCGGCGCTTCAATTCTCAGTCTTCCACACCCGAATGGTGAACCGACTGGATATTCTTCCGGTGGTTTGATCGTCCCCTGCTTTGTCCCGAGGATCGCTGCGACCCTGCTCCCGCTGAGCATCCGCCAGTGCGAAGCACTTGCGAATGCTAGTGCCAGGCATTCTCATGGATGTGCACTGCAATTCCCCCTGACCCAATCTCAATCTAGCTGTCGCCGCCAGTTCTTCCTTTGCACACTAGCGAGCACCCGGCCCAATGATGCCGCCGGATGGTCATGCAGCCCCAGCGTAAGGCGCATGGACCAGAGCCAACGACAGCTCACGATGATCTATCAGATTTTTCCCGGGCGTCGCAGCCTTCATTTAGGTTTCGTCGCCAGCCTCTCGCGACGAGAGGGCGCGCGTCGCCCTGGTGAAACGGGCTCCTCTCGTCTCCTGGCCATCCCCCCAATCCCATCCCAACAGCCATCCCATGCAAGGGCTCGCGCTGGAGGGGTTGTGCCCCCTCCTCTGCTATTGACAAATCACACATCACATCGATGACATCCCATCCCACAGGAGCAGCCTCCCTGTCAAAGTAATGCAGGGTGAGGAGAGCGCGCGATCCTGCACTGACAGGAGACGCAGGAGATGCAGGAGAACAGCGCTAGTCGAGGGCAAGCCACCAGCAGGAAAAGTAATGCGCCAGGGACTATCTTGCCCCAACACGTGGACAGGGATTCGTCCCCTCTTTGCTTTCTATTTTCTACTTTCGATCAATGCATTTATTGGATTTTGGATTTTTCCACCGGCGCACTTCTAAAAAAGGCCCTGGCTCCTCCCGGTGGATTCATTCAAGTGGAACCGGGTTCTTCACGTCTTTTCTTCAACCCTTCCGCCCGTTGGTTCCAAGGTTCCTGTGGATGGCATCGAGGGCGGCTCCCCTGTTCATCAGCTCACCCTGGTCCCACCCGTCCTTAACGACCTTTCCCTGCCCGTGTCGTGCAGCCGACGGGATCTCCGTTGCGACTCTACACCCGTGCCATATTAGACTGCGGCACTGGTACCTGGCTGAATTTTCCTCTTGTTGTGTTTCTCTCACGACGGGCTGGCCCTCGCATACTCTCTGCTGTTCCTGTCTGGCACAGTATACGGATGACCATACCCATACTGCCACTACTTGACACCTACATGACGCCCGAAGTATCACCGGCAAAATGTACGACTCTACGCCCTCACTCGACCTGCACCGTCTGAGTAGACAAAGCCTCCACGACAGATACGAATCAGACGAAGAGGCTGTCTCCGAATCGGATGCTGGCGGCCATGACTTTTTTCCCTCGCTTGTCGGCTCCCAGCGAGCTGGTACTTTCGATTCGGATCTGAGTGCTGACGAGGCGTCCTCTCAGATTGATCCGGATTCAGATAGAGAGGAGCACCATGACTTGCTCGCACCGGAGCCGCTATCGACAACCAACAAGCGGTCACAGCCACAACCACGGCCCGTCTCGATGGACACCCTGAAGCGCAACAGCAATGCCACCTTTGGAGACGACGCCTACGTCTTTGACCCCGAAGAGGATATGGTCTTGGAGCTACCCTCTCCAGAAAGCACTCCAGCACTGGCATCGAGCATGTTCTTGAAGCCCTCGATCTATGTGGCACCCAACTCGATACCCACCAACAAATCTCGGTCCCGCTCGCCTTCCCCATCATCTATATTCTCCGTCGAGCATGCGGAAATCCAGACGGCCAAGACAGTCACCATGATGGAGCCTCCCACTCGACCAACATTGGTCTTTATCAACTCGCTGGGTACCCGCTCCAAGGGCTCGAGATCGCGGTCGAATAACTCTCGGACTCGGGCGAACCGCGAGTCTCGGATATATCTCCCCAAAACCGAGAGCACATTGGAAGTGCCCCGGCTGATGGATTCCAAACCCTCTCCGCGAGGCCTGGATAGCATGGCCTCGTCCGAGCGAGGTGGATCATCCGCCTGCTCCACACCCTCCATGACTCCCCTACTGGAAGATACGCAATTACCTCCCGGAGCCACAATTGCCAACGTCTCTGAGATCCCGGTGGTTCCCTACATCCCACCCTCACCACGTCTTCGACCTCAATCCATGTATCGACCCCGACCACGCACAGCAGGCTCCGAGAAGCCCTTTCCACCGGCCTCGACCCGCCCCCGCCGGCCAACAGATACACCCCCGCGCCCAGCCTCCATCCGCAGCGACAGCAACAGCAGCGTGCCTTGCTACCGCGATATCTCCCGCCCGGTCTCTCCATTCCGAGACGATATCCGACCAGGCTACATCGCTGATCACAACAGCGATGCCGGCTCGCTGACCCGCACCTGCAGCCCAGCCTCAACAGCCTCGTCCCCGCCCTTTTCCAAGTGTGGTCCCACACACAGCTCTAAGGGCAGTGTCTCCAATATCCTAGCACACCGCTCCCCGATGATGCGCCGCGTGACCCGCAAACACTCTGCCTCTTCCAGCATCCACTCAATGAGCAGTCTCCGCTCGGAAATGGACACAGCACCCACCGCCTCGGCCTCCTCCAGCCAGCCCGTCGTCAGCACGATGAACTATGACGCGCACGTCGTGCGCAAACCGAGTCAGCGCCGACATGCCCGACATAATAGCTCTGCTCATGCGGGTAAGGGATTCATGGGGATCAAGTTTGGAAAGAGGGCTTTTACGAGAACCTAATTCCTAATTCTCACCTACTCTACCCTCTGCTTTACGCATACCACACTCACCCGGTTCTATTCACGTTCGAAGTATATTAATTTGGTAATGTCTTTCTATGGAGCGGATTTGTCTTTAGTCTTGGCTTGTAACTCAATTACTCAGTTAACGGGGTTTGGTTCGGTTCAGTTCGGTGCGGTTCGGGAATGGCTGGTCTGATTGTTTCTGATTTGACTTTGATTTAATTATGGATCTGCAACGGGTTTACTCCTTTCGATCGGCGAATATACCGGCGGTTCTTCTGATTTTTGTCTCTATCCCAATTTGAATTTGACGTCGGATTGTTTTCCGTTTTTGGTTTTGGACTCGATGTTCCTGCCAGTGGTGGGGTTGGCGTCTTTGGCTGGCTTGGCCTTGCTTGACGCGTCATTTTGTCTTATTCTATATGACGTCTTATATTGGTTACGAGCGTCATTAGGTAACCTGAGTGAATAGGGAATGGATGTGGCTGGAGAGCGCACATTTCGGTCGGGTTTTTGCTTTTCATTGGTGCTGTTGTAAGTCTTTTCATGATCGTTGTTCTTTCGATTGCTGGACTACCGGGCTTGGAGGATGATGTTCCTTTTGATCAGATAGACTCCGATATGCTTGGAATGATAACCTGTCAGTGACATTGGTGAAATTTACTTGCAAAATTTTCATCGTAGCTTAGCGAGAAACAGTACGAGACTAAGCACGGCCCAATGATCGACATGTCATGCTATTTTCGGATGATCTAACTCCACAACTGTGGGAAGGAATAATCCAATGAGGCTAGTTGTATCAGAGTGAACACTATCAGTATTGGCTAGTTAACAGTGGGTATCTATTATGGTAATAAAATAATTTCTGGTCTTCGGAGCAGAACCCTGAGTTCGGATATTCGTCCTGTACCGCCTAATGCGGGTAGGTCGCTGAAGCCCTGTTGCTCGTGGCCTCAGCTCGGCCAAGGTTTGTCCGTAACCTTTAATTTACCTTGATGTTGACTGTTGAGAATGCACAGGCTACAATGGAAATCGCAAATGGTATATGGCGGCAATTAGCGCTACTGCTAGCCAGATAACCCCGATCAAAAGAACAGACATGGAAGATACAACCAAGGCAAAAAGCCTAGTGATCTTCCAGAGGGATCAATCCGAAAAACGAGAACGCTAAGTGCAAATGAAATGCCTACTTTCGTGCCTCCAGGGCAGACTTGATGGCATCGCATGAGGTCTTTGCATCGCCAAAGAGCATTCTGGTTCCTGGCATGAAGAACATCGGATTGGGTACCTCCGCTATTGATGGAGAAGATGTTAGTCAATGGCACGGAATGGAGAGCAACGGTTAATATAGATTTTTTCTTACCATATCCAGAAGACATGCCCCTCTTCATGACAACAACTTCCTTACTCTTCCACGCGTGGAGCACGGGCATTCCCGAGATAGCAGAGTCGGGTTCCATCGCGATAGGGTTGACGGTGTCGTTGGCACCGATCACTAGCGTAACGTCTGTGTCGGCGAAATCGTCGTTGATCTCATCCATTTCGAGCACAACTACAAAGCGGGTTAGTCAATGTCTTACAGCCGGGCGGAGCAAAACTTACTATCATATGGCACGGACGCTTCGGCGAGCAACACGTTACACTGACCAGGCATACGGCCGGCAACCGGGTGGATGGCGAAGCGGACATTGATACCGCGGGCGCGCAACAGGCGAACAATCTCGGCCAGCGCATATTGCGCTTTGGCGACGGCCATTCCGTATCCGACGATGATAATCACGCTCTCAGCATTGGTGAGCGCATCCACCGTATCGTCGACGCTGGTCTGTGTGACCTCGCCCTCGATTTTCTTTTGTGTCTGAGGCGCCTGCAGACCCCCGAATATGACATTTGTGAGGCTTCTGTTCATGGCGACACACATTATGTATGATAGAATTGAGCCGCTCACGCCAATCAAGCTCCCCACACTCGTCAGAAGGGGGTTGTTGAGCATGAGACCTTCGGCAACCAGCGCGAACCCGGAATACGCGTTTAGCACGGTGATCACCACAGGCATATCGGCACCGCCGATGGCAGCGGTGGTGGTATAGCCCTTCGTGAAGCTGAGCAAAGTATTTGCACCCAGACATGCCGCTGCAATGCCAGGGTTACCTGGGGCCATCGTCACGAATGCACCCATGGTGGCAGCATTGCTGGCCAGAAGACTTGAGTTGATCAAATGACGACCAGGGAGGATTTTAGCGCTGGAAGAAATTTTTCCAGCAAGCTTTCCCCAGGCGATGATTGAGCCTGTGAAGGTGATTCCGCCGATGAGGACACCCATGTATGCCGTGACCATGTGGAGAGTGGAGATATCATGATCAATGTCGACCATCACACTGCCAATACTGGTGAGGACGGCCGCAAGACCGACCACGGAATGCAGAGAAGCGACAGTCTGTGGCAGTCCAGTGGGAGTGATGCGACGACCGATCAATCCTCCAAGGATGGCACCTGTTCCAGCAACAACAGCGAACTGTGTGAGGGTTTCAGTGTCGAAACCCACAGCAGCCAGAGAAGCCAGAATTCCAGAAATCACTCCAAGAATGCCGAAGATGTTTCCACGTCGAGCAGTCTGCTGCGAGGCCAGACCGGAAATAGAGCTCATGCAGAGGATCGTGCTAACGAGATACCCGGCCTGGACGAGACCAGCCATTCCCGTGCTGGCAGCTGCGACGAAGCCCCCGCCAAACACCAATCCCGGGATTGCATAGAGCCATGGATACTCTGGCGGATCAGTGGGTCTTTTGAACATGTCCAGCATGCGCTTGGTGACCACAAACCCACCCGACACATTGACAAAAGCCAACAGCACGGAAGCAGCACCGAGGTATTCGGGAAGAGTGCTCGGGACAAAACCACCGCCCATAATGAACAGACCGCCAATACCAACCATACCGGAGATAGCATTGGTCACACTCATCAGCGGCGAGTGCAGGGCAGGGGCAACACCCCACACGGCGCGGTAACCGACCAGGCCAGCAAGACCGAATGTCATCATATTACCCATGAACATAGGGCCGGTGGCTTTTCCGAGCGCCAGGGTAGTGCCCATTGCGCCGGTGACTGTTGCAACATCCCGAGTAACCTTTTGCCACGGCGTCAACTCAAGATTTTCCTCTTTCTTCGCGGCAACAGCCTGGGCCTCCGGCTTCGGAGTGGGGGGAGGAGCGGGAGGCGCAGCCGGAGGAATGATCTCGCCGTCTTGAGTGACGATCGAACCACGGACTACCTCGTCATTGAAATCAATACCGAATGACTTCTCTTTCGGAGCCATTGACAGGAGGTATTTGGTGATATTGTTGGAGTACAAGGTTGAGGCTTGGGTAGGCAAACGCGAAGGCAGGTCGGTATAGCCGATAATCGTCACGTCCTTGTAGCTGGCGAGCTGTCCAGGCACGGTAGCTTCACAGTTTCCACCGGCCTCGGCTGCAAGATCAACAATAACCGAACCCGGCTTCATGGCAGCCACCATTTCCTTAGTGATCAGCTTTGGCGCAGGCCGTCCAGGAATCAATGCCGTGGTGATGATAATGTCAACTTCGCGAGCCTGCTCCATGAAGAGCTTCATCTCGGCCTCGATGAATTCTTTAGACATTTCCTTGGCGTAACCACCCTGGCCCGCGCCATCCTCCTGGATATCGACCTCAATAAACTCAGCACCGAGCGATTGCACCTGTTCGCGTACAGCGGGACGAGTATCGAAGCCGCGCACGATAGCCCCCATCCTCCGGGCCGAGGCTATTGCACTCAGACCCGCAACACCCGCACCGATGACGAGCATTTTGCTTGGGGGGATTTTTCCAGCAGCAGTAACCTGGCCGGTCAGGAAGCGTCCGAAATGGTTCGATGCCTCGAGAACAGCTTTGTAACCAGCGATGTTGGCCATGGAGCTCAGTGCATCAAAGGTCTGAGCACGGGAAATTCGAGGTATCTTGTCCATAGCAAACGAGGTCACACCACGAGCGGCGAGGGCCTCCACAATGGACTTGTTCTGGGCCGGGTAC
The DNA here is from genome assembly GCF_028826775.1 of Penicillium argentinense. NCBI lineage: Eukaryota > Fungi > Ascomycota > Eurotiomycetes > Eurotiales > Aspergillaceae > Penicillium > Penicillium argentinense. Next base: position 461,512 of record NW_026622668.1, read on the forward strand.
AAGAAAGAGATAATCGTTGAGCCTTTGCGGAGAGCCTGCACTTCGTTGAAAGGCCCGTCAATCTGCGGGTTGCGGACCTTCATGACAATGTCACTCTCCGAGTAGATCGCGTCGCGGTCGACCAGTGTCGCGCCCGCCTTGACGTACGCATCGTCTAAGAGCTGCGCACCTTCACCAGCACCGCGTTCAATGAGGACGCGCGAGAAGCCCTTCTTGAGGAGCATGCCCACGTTCTGTGGGGTGATGGCCACACGGCGCTCATTTTCGTATGTCTCGCGGGGCACGCCCACGGTCAACGAGCTGTAGGGGATGGTCGAGACGGGATCCGAGGCCGGAGGGGTGGTCGAAGCAGCGCGCTTGGCGATCCATTGACAGGGCGGCTGGAGCGAGCAACAGGGCTTTCGCTGCGAAGTTGAAAGAAACGCGAGCTGCCTAAGCTGAGAGACTGTTCGAGAAGGAATTAGCAACTGGACCAGCTGGTGAGAAAATGCATTGCTGGTGCATCGCACCGCCTGCACTGCTGTGACGCGCGACATACCTTGTGTTGTCAAGGATCTCCCCACACGCGCACCTAGTACGAGACACGGCCCTAGCGACCGCAAAGGCAGCGGGGCACTCATGATGGAATCGCAGGGCACGAAGGTATCACCAGGGAAGGCGCATCGAAAGGAGTGGAGGAGGTTGAGAGGGAGAAGAGAAGGGCGGAGGGCGCTTGGGTGAGAAAGTAGCGAGGATCGGAGGTGTTCGTGTGAGGGGGAGAAGCGACCTTGCGATGAAACAGTCCGCGTCGGAGGATTCGTTGATTTGCTGCGAATGGTTTGGGGGCCGTTCGCAGGACGCAGCGAGGATTGACTGGACGGAGGACGCCACACTTAATCCCCGTGGGGTGCGGGGGTGGTGGAGGTCGCGGATCGCCCGGCTGGGTCCCACATCAGTTCTGCCGCGGTAGTAATAGTGGTCCCATAGTATACTATAGATACCCCCACAGGAGATTCGTAAATAGACGCACCATACCTCTAGATGAAAACTGTGCAATGGTAGCCCCAGGACTTCGATGGGGGAGCTACGCTGCTTGATGGAGAATGCTGTCGGTTGCACCAGTTCTAATTAAGATCTTACAGCTTTGAGGCTCGGTATTCAAGCTGTTTTCTCGAGTTCCTCTTTGGCTAAAGATCGGACCTATAGCTTGTCAGATGCCCTACCCTAGGGTAGTATCAGACATATCATTACCCTACACAGCAACACTGCAGCAAATCTCGACCACGGAGTCCTGATTAAGAAGTCCGTACCTAAGCAGAAGTCATGTGATTCATGACCTTTACCACATGTACTCTCGACACACGCTGGACCTCGAATCTATATTCTCCTTGTCCTATCATCCCTCAAAAAAAAATTTTTTAATTATAATTCAAAACATAGATGCAGAGATCGTTTCTAATATGGCAGCAACTCTAGAGCACTAATGCTGCTCCAATGTACAGTAATTATGGTGGCTCTAACCAGCTCGATCTCATCGGGTATTTCCCTCGCAGAGCTCACCCACTATTAAGGAAATCTTTGATGACCGACATCATCGACGCTTCACAACATTCGGCTCATCCTGTGTCGAAGGCTCGACCTCCTCCACCGTCTCGACAGCACCCTTGCTGTCAATAAAGTGCGAGATGCGGTTGCTGGGAAGCCAGGCGCTCTCCGGCATGGCAAAGTAGGAGATCAGCGCAAAGATGGTGACACCAGACATGATGATGGGGGCGTCTAGTCAGAGGTTAGCATTTAATATAAAGACCTCCTATAACGAAACTTGGAACTCACAGTTCAGGTTCGCGCCAGTGACAGGCCAGGCATAGGGGGAGAACAGAACAGCAACTACCCATCCATTCCAGAACACACCGATGAACTGGAACGGCTTGCTCCAACGACCCAGACTCCAAGCAGGCTTGGGGAATCGCTTCGGAGTGCAGAGCAGTCGGCCCAGACAGATAAGGCCGTAGGCGGCCGCGCTCGGAACACCGGCGGCAGAGACCAGGGACGTGAAAGCAACGTTTGAGGGGAGAATGGTGCATGTCACGAGGGCGGCAACACCCCAGACGACGATGACGGCGTTCCGGGGCTGACCGTTGTGTACTTGGGAGACCCAGCCAGAGAATGGGAGGACACCGTCACGGGCGACCGCAAAGACGAGACGTGAGGCGGCGATTATTGCAATCGCGGTGTTCTACAACAAGTCAGACAGAACAGAAGAATGTTAGGATGTATCTTACCAGCCATAGAGCAACGACACAGATGACGTTCATAAAGACGTGACCGCCCCGACCAAGGACAGCTTCATAGAGCATGACGAATGGCTGAGGGGAGCCGAAGCTCATCAGCGTCTCAGTATCGGGCTACTCATAAGAACGAGAATTAGTGACAAAGTTCAACACAGGTGCAATTATGGGGTGTGTCAGACTGAAACCTACCGCACAGAACAGGAACAGGATGATCGTCGCAAGCCCGCCGAATCCACTAGCGACGGTACTCCAGAAAATACCACGGGCGGCCGTCATCGAAGCGTTCTTGGTCTCTTCGGCAACATGACCAGACGCATCAAATCCGATCAGAATACCGGCAGTAGCCAGGTACGAAAGACACCAATTCCAGCCATCCGGAGCACCGGTTCCATTGTAGGTAGTCATGAAAGCCTCGTGGGTCGTGCGGAAGCCCCAGGTCTGGGACGTACCGATGGGCAACCAAATGAGGTTCAGGAAGAAATCTAACATGACCACGCTGGCCGAGAGCCAGAAAACAGCCTTGAAGAACCGCGGCGGCATAAAGTTGAGAAAAGCGGCGAGGGCCAGCAGGATCTCAGTGCAGATCCACTGAACAGCGCGGAACTTGACGTCGTCGGTGTCTTTGGGAAAGTCCACATTGAAGACAGTCAGTTCGGCAAGCATGTAGTTCACCGCGGACTGGGTGTTGCTGGCGCAGAAGGTCGTCCAGGCGGTGGTACTCCACCACGCGACGATGAAGCCGAGCAGCCGGCCGTATCGAGGACCACCGGCCTCGGCAGCCCACAGATAGATGGAGCCGGCTGACGGGGAGGCCGAGCAGACCTCTGCGATGACAGCGGCGGTGATGAAGGTGAAGACCATGGTGACCAGATAGCTGGTCCAATAGGCCAGGTTTCCACCGGCGGCGACACCAGTGCTGAAGGTGACGCGCACTCCGCCGACGAAGTAGAGGGCCGCTGGATGAGTTTAGCAGATGTATAGCAGATGCATGGCAGGTAAGACAAGATCTGATACGTACCGAATGTCGTGGCAAAGTTCTCAAAGAGCGAGTATGTCCGGTGCAGTACCTGTCATGGATGAAATAAGCATCAAGCATGTCGATCACTCAGCATTCCGCTAGAAGTGTCGATAATAGTGATCACATACCGGCTTATATCCCATCGTCCGCTGTGTACATTGTTAGAATAGTCCGATCTTAATCTTCCAACAGCTTGGTACTCACCAGCAGGGCGGCATCGTCCTTGGACTCTGTCTCACTACGATCGGTCTCGCCAGCGACCAGGTCGTCGCGATCGACGACCAGATCCTCGTGCTCGTGCACCATTTCCAGAAAGAGCGGAGAATCGCAAACACCGGTATAGACTCCCTGTCCCGATCGCAGTGTAACGTGAAGGGTTTGTTGCAGGTTAAAAAAATTTCCCCGATTTTAGCTTTTGGCCCCGAGTCGCGCGGGCCCACCTAAAATAAAATACGGGAAAGTCCGCGAAGTACACACCCAGCACCAGAGTTAGTCCAGAGCACTACACTAACCGGTCCACTGCCCGATATCGGTTGTTTTTGCTAAAAGAAAAAAAATAAAAATAAAAATAAAAACAAAAGTTATAACTGTCGAGGCGAGGCAAATTGCAGAATAAGAAAATGAAAACGTCCTTGTCGAAGATGTATTGTAATAGTCATCCAATCATCACCCTCCCACGCGGACGGTGGACGCAGGCTGACCTAACTTATCACATTGTGATGTTGCAAGAACGGAATCGAGCTTCGTAGATTTAATAGTACAACCGGAGCTGTCTGGTCCGCAAGTGCTTCGTTCTTTTTAGCTACGGTTAGTCGCGACCCACGGTGGGGGATCAGTCCTTAATCTACCCTTAAGGTCCCAGCGATATCAGACCATGCACATTAGATGAGACGGAAAAAGGGTGGTACAAAACGGGGTCAAACGAACGCAGAATTCACGATACGCTGACAGCGTCACTGCGCCATCGCATGCCCGCAGGATCTTGAAGATCAACAGCCACGGCGTGTTTCATTTGTTGAGAAACCGGTTGCGAGCGGGTCCACTTTTGGGGCCTGCCAGCTTCGCGATCAAGCCTCGATCGACAGATGGGACGACATGACAAGTTGATTTCTGCGAGATGACATCGGGCCTGATTTCTTAGAGTGTGTATGGTCGTAGTATTATGTGCAAAAAGGCAAAAGTGCAAAATTTGGGTCCGCTCTACAAATAACTATGTATCGGGAGATTGAAGTTGGGACATGCATGTGCTAGATCGTAACATGGTGTATGTAGGCCAGAGATGCAGTAGTCTGGCGGGTGGTATATGTAAGCGTGATGGATATATGAAACAATAATGCAAGGATGAAAATAACCGGTAATGTCAAAGAGATGTGTCACAAGCAGTCCGCGAAATGATACGCTCCAAAAGAGAAGTGTAGACGGCGTCGAAGCCGGTCGAGAATGATTGCTGAGTGGGGACGGAGTATTATATATGGATGCATGGTCTGATGAGCAAGCTCATGGAAGAAGAATATTCGACTGGATCTCGTCCAGGGTTTCAGTCCATCCCTCGGGGAAAACGCGTCGCTTGAACCAAAGATCCTCTAGGAGCTGAAAAGCCTTGTCAACGTTCCTGAAGCCAAAACGCCGGAGTTCATGCATGGTGGCACGGACGTATTCCTGTTCGTGATTCTGTCGAGTCTCTTGGCCCGCGATAAAAAGTGGCCACAACACAGCCAGCTGGCCTACGTCTTTGGAAAGCTTGCGAATCAAGGTGATGATACGCGTGATTAGCATGTCCAAATACGTTCGATCGGAGATCCAGTTCGGTCGGCCGGCTCCAGCCACCTGATGCAAATGCACGAAGGTCGCCTTTTCGTAGGCCTCGATGCAGCCCACGTATTCCAGCATGTCTGGGAACGGAAATCGAGCCAGAGAGTCATCGTCCAGGTCCATGTCCCCAAGTAGTTGCAGGCTCACCGGAGTACTGGCACGCCAAATCACCAACCGATGGAAGATCTCCTTGTAGATCATATCCTGGTGTTCGGGAGACATCCATTGTTTATCGCGGGCAAAGGTGCTAATCTCCGCCTGCACCTCCATCATGCCGGACCATGCGGCGCGGAGCTCGACTAGACGGGGGTTGTCTGGCATCGTCCCCGAGGACAAGCTCGGAATCCCCAGATTGTATTCCCATCCGCCTCCCAGGGTCTTCCAGTAATTGCCTTGCACGACTGTCCCACCGGGGGTCGCACAGGCACCAGCCACATCGAGATATGATAATAATGAGACCAGAAACGATCGTAGAGGGTGATTTGTTTCAACGAGTCGTTTTTCTTCGTGAGCGGGGCTATTGGCGTGTGGGAAAAAGATGAGGTTGTAAATTGCGCGTGCTCCCTTGAGGTGAACCTTCCAGTTCTGTTGTTGCGAGTCCATCATCTTATCAATAATAGTGTCAGCACTTTTTCCATCATTCGTGCATCGTCCTTTACTCACCTCAAATAAACATAACAAGAGACATGTCGCAAAGTCCGTCATGCCCAGCTGCTCGCTCGGCTGGGTATACCGATCGCGAAACAGCTTCACCACTTCTCCGTACTTGCCCATGGCATGCTGGAAATGCTTGTTGCGCGGTGGACCGACCGAGGTGTTGGCGAGGTGCAATGCGCCCAGGGCCTGCATGGCGCCGACCATCGATGGCGACGATCGTGCGAAATCGGGAAAACAACTCCGGTACGGATTCGTGTTCATGGAATTGTCGTAGATCAAAAGCAGGGTCGAGACCTGATCGATAAAATGCGTGTAGTAGCGATCGTCAGGCGATTGAATTGTCGAGGCCATCAGGTTGGCCGGGGAGATGGGTTCCTGGAAGCGGAATTGAAACTGCATCGTCTTGGGCAACGGCAGCGTCGTCGGCGACACCACCAGGCCATCGCACGGCTCCTCCTCCCTCTTGACCACAATACCCGGACTCCCGGTCGACGACTCGCTCGAGGAGTCCGGGCTGTCGAGTTTCCTCCGTTTCTGCGGCGGATTGGACTGTGGTGTCTCCTTGTCCTTCTTCGGGCCGCCGAACACTTTGAAGGTCATGCCCTGGGTGCCAGAACAATCCAGCCCAAGCCGCATGCAGTTGTTGCAAGTCGGCGAGGCCTCATCGCAACGCACATGGCGCCTCCTGCATGTCTGACACCCAGTAAAACCTCGGTGGTGCCAGCGACGCTGTCGCTTCCGTCGCGGTTGGTCGGTCGTCGCATCGGTGGTGGGGGACGGCGACTCGGTCGGCAATGGAGCGCCCTCACGCATCTCCATGGGGGGTGAGTGGCAGCACAGCGGGCAGCAGCGACATTAAGTCGAGGAGGTCCGGGGTGGGAGCATGGCCGACAGATCAAGACGAAACGAGGCCAAGAAAAGGCTGAGAAGGATGTCGTGGCTGTTAGCGCAAAAGCGGAGAGAGCCTCGCCACAGCCACGGCGATCGGCGTGAAGAAGTTCGACAAGAGTCTGCGAAGGAAGAGTAATTGTTATGTTCAAGAATACACCAAAACTGAAATGCTTAATGGCCAGCCGAAAATAGTGTGATTTTGAAGAGGCAAGTGCAGTGTTTACCATGCGATCCAAGCGTATAGTACCCTATCCTAGAGAAAGGCATACTAATGGCGGGTACTTACAGCCCTCAGCGTCTCGAACACATCCTCCACCAGATCTCCAACATTCTCCACACCAACACTCAGCCGGATCAAATGATCAAAAACACCAGCTTGATGCCTTGCCTCTTTCGACATGCAATTATGCGTCATGACCGTGGGGATCGCACAAATACTCTCCAAGCCTCTCAAACCTTCCGCCGAGAAAAACAGCTTGGACGAGGTGCAGAACGCTTGAGCTGCTTTTGAACCCCCTCGAATGCGAAACGAGATCATGCCTCCACCCATGCCATCTCGGTGCTGCTGGATCGCAATCCGCCGCTGGGGATGACTCGCAAGACCAGAGTAATTGACGCTGAGAACATGAGGTGATCCCTCGAGGGCAGTCGTGAGAGCCGAGGCATTGCGAAATGCAAGGTTTTGAGTCCTCGGTGGGCGAGCCGACAGTCAAAGGGACTTGTTACACTTCCCGCTGCGTTTTGGATGAAAGAGAGACTTTCCAAGATTTCGGAACCGTTAAAGCCACCGCACTAATCAAAACATCGCAAGAAGGGAATAGCTGGCGACTTCTGCAATACCTATACGCTCTAGCCATGCGAACACCAGCCAATGGGGCATTTCTTGGCCATGCATTTGTGCGTCAATTCACTGAAAAATCCACTGATTACACTAGTGACTTGACAGCAAGTAATGGTTAAGGAGCATAATCCCATCCACCGGCGTCGGCATGGCTAGGGCATACAGGTATCTCAGAAGTCGTCAAAGTCCCAAAAATCCAAACCCGATGCAACAAGGGCTACTCAGCGCAAAGCCCCCCTAAATAGTAGAGTAAGAACCAGTCGAGGTAGGCACAGGCTGGCTCGAGAGGGTGAAAAACAGTGGCGCTCGATCCCCTTCTGAATTGGCCCTTACTGTTCCCTATTTTGGAACAATGAGTCTTAGCAAGATTCACCCTGTAAATTTCCCATTGAGACTAGAAATTGAATGAAACTATTTGAAAATATATTTTGACCCCTTCTTTGTCAGTTCATCTGTTTCAACCAATCAACCATGAAGGTCCCTAATACACCCGGTGTGCCTTTTTGGTCGAGGCGAATCCATTGCGGACTGCATCGAGGGAACACCACTGATACGCATCAACCGTCTTCCGGCCGCGCTTGGAATCAAATGCCAGGCCTTTGCCAAGCTGGAGTTTATCAACGCCCGGGGCTAAGTGAAGGACCGCATTGCCAAGCGAATGATCGAACATGCCGAGAAGGGGGACAAGATCAAGCCGGGCGATACACTAATCGAGGCACCAAGCGGCAACACACGTAAGTCTGTTTACCGTTCTGTACTCCTCAATCAAGGCTCATTTCTGCTCGATAGAGGGTTTGCCATCGTCATGATGGCCGCCGCCAAATGATACAGATGTATCATCACGATCTCCGAATAGATGTCCCTCGAAAAAGAGCAGATATTGACCGCGCTGGGTGCACAAGTTGTTCGCATTCCAGCGGGCGTACCCATCGACTCTGCCGACTCGATCATTAGCGTCGCTCAACGTCTCCAGAGTAGACCCAAACTCTTATATCCTGGATCAATATGCGAATTCCGAGAACCCGGCGGCACACGAGTCTGGGACGGCGGAGGAGAGTTGCTGGCCGACAAAAGGGAAGTGGACATGGTGGTCAGTGGCGCTGGAACAGGGGGCCGTAACTGGGTTGTCAAGGGGACTGAAAAAGCACAAATCGGACATCCTCGTTGTCGGAGCGGACCCAATAGGCTCAGTTCTTGCCCAGCCTGACTCCCTCGACAAACTCAAAGACGAGTACAAGGTCGAGGGCATGGGGTATGAATTTGTGCCGGCAGTGCTGGACCAGAGTGAGCCCAGTATCTGGATCAAGACCTTCGATCGAGACTCGTTTCAGCTTGTACGTCGACTCGTGAGAGAGGAGGAAGTGTTTTGTGGGAGATCTTCTGGGGCGGCCATCGCAGCACTTGCTCAGTTGGTGACGGGCCGGCCTGAGCTTAACAAGGAGGACAAAGTGGCGGTGGTCATCCTGCCCGATGGGAATTCGGATTTACCTGTCGAAGTTCGCGAGCGACGAGTGAATGGTGGCGCAGGGATACGTTTCTCATGAGAAGTGAAAGGAAAATGTGACTGAAAGAGAGAGGGGACAAAAGATTCTCTTTGACAGCAACGATTGACATGGGTGTTCGTTGCTGATTGGCACTCGATCCTCAGAGGAACACTCGAAAGCAGTAAACACGATGGACCGGGGGATCCCAACATTGTGAGCCCATTCAAGATTGTAACCTCCGCCTTTCACAAGCTATGCTGACTGATAAGTTGCGGTTGAAATACCTCAACGGAATTTGAATGTTGGAGTGCAGCAATCGGAAACACAGAGAGGGCTTTGTGGTGAGCATTCGGTGCATGGTCGATTTCAGCGGGGCTCCGCGCGTGGGCGTCGCACCAGGCTGTGAAAAGTCCTACTAGAAGTCCTTTGAGAACTTGAATTGAAAAGATCCAAAGAGCTCGAGCTTCTTTGATTTTTCACTCTCGGCTCACCGAGTGTTCTTGATGTCGTTCATCACCGCCTCCGATGCATAAATTTGAGTCCGCCTCTACTTTCATCTCTGTCTTCTTGTCAATTCTTTACCCCGCCGAACTCTCTCAACCCTCACATCAACCTCTCTTGCTTCCTTCTGTGTCCCAAGCCTTTGTTTCAAAACTACGCTTGTCACCCTGCAACATGCCACCACGCGGCCACGCAGACGTGCGCCTGTACACAGGACCGAACCCCTATGCTCCATACACACGATATCCAAAGCAGAACCCGCCCATTACGGATTACAAAAAGATTCCTCCTGAATTGGACTGGAACTCGCATGACAATGATATCCCAGAGCAGTATGTCCGGCCTTCTCGGCCAAATCGTTGATTGGATGATGATACAGGTACTGATGCGGCTTTGTAGTGATATCGAGAGGCACATCCAACGATGCAAAGACCGAATTGACGACGGTATCATGCCTGACTGGTGGAAGCATCGCCTTGTACGGTACGAATATTGGTTGAAAGTGAAAAACGCAATGCTTGCCTCCGAGCCCATGGGTCTCAGCGAGGACACTGTTACGAGACTGAAAAGTCTACAGGCGATCAGGACCCATCTTGCCACGGACGGGGATCCGCAGCAGCAGATCCCTAATGTGGACGCGATTATGGCCCATTATCGATCAGGACAGCTGGCATGGAAGGATGGACATGTGTCATATTGGTCGAACGGGACGAGTATGGGTCAAGGGCAGGTACCATTTGACTGGAATGATGTCGATCTCGCATTGAGCCAGCATGGGCCGGCGGATAAAGGGTTCTGGATCGAAGGAGTAGGTTCACCCGCGCCGGTCATGAAGTCTATTTCGGCCCGGGCCCGGATGCCGTTCAGCGATGTCGATGGGTCAACAAGCTGACATGGCGTTATCCTCGATGAATAGATGAGCGGACCGGGACCAAGCATGCAGAAGGCCCAGACCATGCCGGTTGCACCTAGAGGTAGGGATCACCTACACAATGTATGTAAACCCTCTGATTGAATTCCATATTGAAATTGCAACCTAACCCTCCCTCTTCTCTTTTTCCAGATCGACTGCACTGTCAGCCTTCCAGGGAACACGCAGGGTGACGCGGGGACCCTCACCCTGTCCTTCCTGGATGACACAGGCTCAACACATCCCGAAATCTCCGAAGCCGAGCTATACGACCTCTGCTGGATGGGCCTCACTCAAGCTAGCTATGTCGGAGTCATAATTTTTGACGCAGCGCGAAATACGCACATTGAGCCTTTATTTTTGATAGACATTACCCTGCGAGACGCAAACAACTATGAATACACTCGCTGGTGCAGAAGCTTCTGTCTCGTTCGCCGGGGGCAAGTCCCGCTCGGTTGGGCAAGAACGAGTGGGAATTGGCTGCGCCATCTGGTGTTCACGGCCACTGCCCCCGATGGGAACGGCACGCTGTGGCTTAGTAGACTCAAGACCGGCATCACGAATGAGCTCCCTCGTGTGGACAATGCATACGTTAGTGCTCGTGGTCCAGACTACCAAACATACGGTCTCCCTGCTGGTCAATTTCCTGCGTGGCTTGGGGCTTTGGCAACCTACGTGCCCCCGGGGTCCGTGGCAGGGCTGCCACCACCACCGCTGCCGCCATTGCATAGAATAATGACGAAAAAAAGGATCAAAGCTAGTGCTGGGCCCAAGATGGCTTGGGGTGGTGCTGGAGGCGGTGCCTAGTCGCCTTCGTACCCTCAGCTATAGCTTGAAGGTGCCGATAGCCTCGGAATGGTGGAGTGGAGGAAGATGGCGCAGGTGGAGAGCAGCGGTATTTTGTTGCGCATGTTTTGATTGTGATAGAGTACTTTAATACTATTGGAATATAATGAGTAATGGTTTTGTCTCTCTCTGAATATTGGACAATGTAGAAGTAGAAAGAGCGAGTGCGGGGAACCCACGGAATTCATGCCGATCGCCGCCCCTCTTCGCCCTTAAGAACGGCAACTCTTCGCCGTCTTGGTGACCTTTCTTTCTCAACTACAGTACTATCCCTCATGTCGGGCCCAGGATCGAGACTGCAAGGCAAGGTTGCCATTGTCACCGGTATGTTTTCCCCATCTTCGCCTTCCGGGTCGCTATCCCATGTCTAGCATGCTCATTCAATCGCCCATTCAGGAGGAGGGTCCGGCTTCGGAGCCGCGATTGCTCGGCGATTTGGCGAAGAAGGCGCCAAGGTTATTGTCGCCGATATCAATGTCGAGGGGGGCGAGAAGGTCGCGGCGCAGAACCCTGCGAATCTGGTCTTCCAGCGGACGGATGTTACACAGGACGATGCATGGAAGACTGTCACGGATCTGGCGTTTTCCAAGTTTGGTCGTCTGGATGTGCTGGTCAACAATGCGGGCACGACGTATCGCAACAAGGTCAGTATCATGTCCTTTCTCCACCGTAACCTGCTCAGCACAACTGCCGGTGGAGATGCAGATGGCTAACTGGGGAACAGCCCACCGTGGAGGTGACCGACGAGGAATGGGAGCGTGTCTTCAAGGTGAATGTGAAGAGCATCTACCTGGCGGGCAAGATCGCGATTCCCCGTCTCATCGAGCAGGGACAGGGTGGCTCGATGATCAACATCTCCTCGACGGGTGCAGCACGGCCCCGACCGGGTCTGGTGTGGTACAATGCTTCCAAGGGAGCTGTGACGAACGTGAGTTACTATCTCTAAGATCTGAAATGCTCAGTCCTAATGAGTGCACAGGCCACCAAAGGTCTCGCCGCCGAGTACGGCCCCCAGAATATCCGCGTGAACTGCGTCGCTCCCCTGCTGTCAGGAACGGGTCTTTTCTCCATGTTCACCGGAATGGAGGATACCCCCGAGAACCGCGCCAAGTTCCTCGGCAATGTGCCTCTCGGCCGGCTGACCGAGGCCGATGACATTGCCAATATGTGCCTGTACCTGGCTAGCGACGAGGGCAGCTTCATCAACGGGACGGAGATGGTGGTGGACGGCGGCAAGTGCATTTGATTGCGCAGTTTGTGATAAATTAGCGAAATTATATCCAGAACACTTACGCTACGGTATGGACATGATTTCAAGTTTTGCTAGTACTTACTTTACCTGAGAGTACATGTACTTATCCTTGCCGTATCCGCTCTGCATGCAGCGTGCAGATGTCAGTATTGAGAATAATGCAAACATCAATCAGGAGACTATTTCAATGATCAGACCCCGCTACTACACTAGTGTACTGTACACAAAAGGGGGGGGGTTCCCTGCAGATCGAGTTGAAATGTCTCTGTCGCCGTCAAAGTACTCCATGGTATAGTTACCCCGCTATCGACTCCAATTACGCAATTCAGGCCCCGGTGCTACAACTTCACAAGTGCTGGAGCAAAGTCCTGCAAGGCCCGCGACAATACCACACACTGTGCAGTGTGCGCCATGGCATCCAACTTCCAATCCATCCCGGTCATCGACCTTCTCCTCACCAACCCCCCAACTCGCCCGCAACTCCTGCGCCAGCTCCGCCAGGCACTCACCGAAGTGGGGTTCCTGTACATCTCCAACCACGGTGTCCCACAATCCGTCATCTCCGACCTGCAGGCCGTTCTCCCGCGGCTTTTCGAACTCGACCAAGGCCGCAAGGACGCAGTGGCTCTGCACCACTCCCCGCATTTCCTGGGCTACAGCCAGGTTGGCTCGGAGACGACGGCGGGACGAGAAGATCGACGCGAGCAGTTCGAGTTTGCCACTGAGCTGGAGGAGAGCTGGGCGGAGGGTCAACCCCGCTACGAGCGATTGCGGGGGCCTAATCAGGTAGTTTGTTATCGAGAGGTTTCCTATCTAGGAAGGCAACCTAACGACATTCGGAGAATGTACTAATGAGTGGGTCAGTGGCCCTCAGCCGAAGCAGATATCCGCTGCAGCATCGAGCGATACATCGAGGAACTCACCCGTCTCGGCGAGAGGTTCCTACACCTGGTCGCCGAGGCTCTCTCCATACCGCCAGAGGTGCTCTTTTCCTTCCTTTCCGACCAGCACCGTCTTAAGCTCGTCCACTATCCGCCCTCAGAGATATCGGCCGATAAAAATGGACAAGGCGTCGGTCCCCACAAGGATTCATCAGGCTGGTGGACATTTCTCCTGCAGGCATCTCCTCCGAACGTCAAAGGACTGCAAGCACTGAACAGAAATGGGGAGTGGATTGACATTCCGGTGATTGAGGGTACATTCGTCGTCAACATCGGCCAGGCGTTCGAGGTCGTCACTCATGGGATGTGCAAAGCGACTACCCACCGTGTTCTATCTGGTTCGTTGGAGAGGTATAGCGTTCCCTTTTTTCAGGGTGTTCGGCGGAACCTCACAAAATCGGAGGCTCTAAACGCATTAAAAGACTACATCCCTATCCAACAGCCACCGTCACAGTCAGATGTCGGTGCCAATATTGATTCGGCCTTTCTGCGAGGCCGGTATGACACATGGGGCGAGTCTCAGCTACGCACCAAGATTCGAAGTCATCGTGATGCAGGAAGAAAATTCTACGCCGACGTGTTCGACCAATATATCAATGACGATAACTGACCAGCGAGGCTTGATTAAACATTAAGAATATCAATAATAAATGAGACAAAATAATCAGAGGAAATACAACATCTCAATCACCAACACCTCTACTCTGGTCATTCACACCCAATAGCCCCCTCACCCGGATCATCCGCATACACAGGAGTCTGCATCGGATTCGCACACTCACAATACTCCGTCTTGGTCTGGATATCCGCGCAGACATCCTCTTTACCAGTTCCAGTGGCCGTGGCACAGTACTGGTTCATGCTAACAGAGGTCGTCATGCCGGGCGGACACGACCGGTACGGCATACAGAATGTTTCTAAGTTTGACCGGCCGTCCAGCATGGTCATACTATACCATTGGTCTGTCGCACATGCACAGGAGACGACTAGACAGCAAAAAAACATCAATTAGCCGATTTCCAGGGGGAATCATATTCAAATATCGCCTGCTTACCGCTAACAGCCGTCCACTCCCCATCAGCCAACGTCCCCTCATAAAGCGTCGTCGTGGTAAACGGAAAAGCACCGTTCGAGCACTCAGTCGTGATCCAATCCGCGTCAAGTGGGAAACAAGTCTGTTCCTCTCCGCAATGATCTGGATGCCAGACAGACGGAAAGAAGCCTTCTTCACACTTAATCGGGGGCTTGGGCTTGTGGCAATATGCGACTGGAGTCCCCAACGTGCAGTCCGTTGTGTGCAGGACCGTTGAGCCATCCGTGCAGCGGAGCAGAGGGGCTTCGGTCACGGCGGGTGGTGCAGGGGTTGCTGTTGCTGGTACCAGTGGTTGTCCCTCGCTGGTTGTTTCGCGGGGAAGGCTTTTGCCGTGATGAGAAGGGCTGTCCATAAGATGAAATTCATGTTGGAGGTATACATGTTGATAGAAGTGTCTACTCTGGGAAGAGTGAGTGTGGAATGAAATTTCGGTAGCGACGGAATACAGCCTTTTAAGTAGCAATTGAGGTCGTGTGGCCTTTATTTATGTCCGATTGAATCGACATGCCACCGAGCAAAGTAAGCAGCAAGACAACACGCATCTATTACATCACTAGAACAAGAAGGAGCTTTCCACACTGACAATCGCAGCAAGGTATCAGCAAAAGCCACAGGGCTACCCCAAATAGACACCGCACCATGCACCGCGTGGCAGTCGCCCATGTAACCTTTCCCACTGGCCTGATCGATCCTGAAATGCCGTCTGAGCCGAATTTGACAAAAATAGCCTGGAAGAGGAGGACAGCGCGGATGGCGTCAGCTCCAAGCAGCAATGAAAGCAGTAAGATGGTTCGTAGGATGAGCAGGGCCGGGATTCCTGCAATAATTTGTGTTGGGATGTAACATCTTGATTGATAGTGAGAAAGCGTTTATTCGAGTTGTGCAGCCGGCGTGTGACGTCCACCTTCTCTCAAGATCGATCTGAGCGAGACAACTCGGCACACTGCTACGCTGTCCCCTCTGGTTTGCTGCTACTCGTCCCTAGTACAGGATTTCCCATTTCCCTGGATAATCCCACTTTGTCAGGGGCGGGCTATCTGTTCGTAGGTTGCGCCGCCCTCACACAGCATGAGGTCGAGTTCTATGTCGCGTCGATTCTGCATGGTGACACGATAGAAATACAAATAACCGGGCTGGGGCCGAGACACGTCTAGGCTGTCTGCGACATTGATGGAGGAGGGCTTCTGTCTCATTCACAAGTGTTGATCTAAGAGCTGATCCTGGGTGTGTATCAGCCCACCTAAGACAATATGTCGTTCCACCTGCAGATATTCTTATGTGTATAAGACCAGGAATGGAGAATAACCGAAGCTCGGAGATTACACATTGACTTAATCGTTGTGTCAGGAAATCAAAGTTCCCGTTCCTCAGGGACGGGACAGGTTCAAATTTTGGACAAGAATGGTATAGATGCAGTCACCACAGGAAGAAACATTTACATGAATAGAAGTCTGGACCATATCTGTGCTATGCATCATGAACGCTGCTGATGAAACCATAGCTCAGTCGTGGTTCGACTCGTAGAAACAGACGTTCGACGATGCTGTTTTGAGTACCAGGGTCAGATATTCGCATTTTTAGAATCCATGTTTTTTGTGCAGGCGGCCGTGGTGGTGCAAGTGTCGACGTGTGTGCGCCGCAATCCGTTCACCCTCACTGTCCTCGGGTTGAGCGTCCTCTGGGATAGTGTCTCGCTCGACATATGAAACCACAGTAGAAGTCTGGGTCAGAGTAGACATCGAGGTTGACATGGTGCGCGGGGTACCAGTCACCGTACTGTAGGGCACACCCTTGGCGTCAATCATGACAATGATATCACGCTGAAGATAGACCACTTCCTCAGTGATGGGGTCGATGGCAATGGAGGTGGTAGGGGTAGGGGTAGGTGTGGGAGTTGAAGTGGACGTCGAGCTGGAAGTGGTGGTGGCAGCTGCCGTCGTCGTGACGGCTTCGTTAGTAGCCATCATGGCCGCATTTCCGAGTACATTGCCGTCCACCGAGATACCGAGAGAAAGGGAAAGAGACGGAATGCTCAGCGAGGGAATTGCCGGCACGGCCGACGTTGTGATCATAGGCATCGACATGGTAGCGTACTCTGGACCCCATTGGATGGGCATGTTACCCGGAATTCCGTTGGTATCCAGGTGGGTGTTCTCGTACTTAAGAGCCGCGGGCTCCTCTAACAGACATTGCTGCTGCTTCGTCTGGCTCTGCAGGTTAAACACCGAGCACATTTCGACTTCGCCGGTAAGACTGGTGCACTTGTCCACGGCTTCCTGGAGGACACCCGGCTCCCAGCCAGTCATGAAATCGCCATGGTATCCATATCCAGTGGGATCGCCGTTGGCAAGCGTGAAATAGCCGTCCTTATCTTTGAAAGCATACGTGTTCCAGATCGTCTCGTACATCAATCCAGGGAGACGGGTCTTGTAGCCGATCGGGCACTCGCCATCCATGACAGTCGAGGGATACGCAACGTGAGACTTGTGATCGTCAGAGTCCAAGTCCTCGCCGTTCCAGCACTGGGGAAACATCAGCTCCAGGCGGATGCCGTCAGTGCAGTGCTCGTCGAGGAAAGTCTTGTTGGGCATATAGTGGCGGTCGAGAGTAGCCTCTGCCGCAGTCGCGTAGTTGAGACAGTTGAAGCCGATGGCTTTCTGGCGAAGGGCTGGCTGAGACTCATCGGCGGATCCCCAAGAAGATTTTGGTGGGTCGGGCACTGGCCAGGTGAAGTTGCGCTGGAAAGGATCGCCCGCAAGCATGCGGAAGCCATCCGGGAAGGCGTGGATCTTTTCGTCGCCGACCTTGTTGAGGAAGTAGTAGCTGTTGATCCACATTGTCAGTTTCATATACTCCGCGTAGAACATCATATGTTGGGACTTACGCAAGCATTCCTCCAACTTCTGGGACCAGCTCAGCAGTGCCATCAGTATGCATGAAATACAAAGCCGGGGTCCAATAGGCAGACATATCCTGCGTCACGCCGCACGAGGTGCAGCTCGACTCACGCAGTGACTGGAAATCAGTCGACATGCCAAAGTCTTTGCATCAATGTCAGCGACGCTCAGTGCAACAGACTCAGATTTAACTTACTGCCACCACCATGGATGGCGTGAACATGACCGGAAATCTGGCCAGGGTCGACAATAGGATCCAAGCGGGCGACACCAGTTCGCCCACGGCAAGGAAGACGCCAAAAAGCATTGGCGACAGAGGGAAAGATAGCAAAATATGCCAACAAAGCGGCCATGCGGCGATAATCCTGCATATCGCGATGAAAAAAGAGCCGCGTCGAGGGCTCACGTACGGTTTGAAAAAGGAGTGACGTCTTCTCTGAAGGAATGGCAAATAAAAAGAATGTAAGAACTCGCCAGGAGCACCGAATCAATCGGTCAGGCGCGGGGTGCGCGAATTCAAACAGCAAACGAAGGGCTGTTTACGGTAGAGAGGGTTGTCGCTAGATATCAGGTCGCATGTTAGTCGAACGAAGGTGATGGTGAAAGCCACGCGTAGCTCGGAGAGTGACAAGCCCTTTTAGCAAAACGCCGCGAGGTCGCAGAGTGGGATTCCGGGGGATTTATCTTTCGTCATTGGGACGATTTCATTCAAGAGAGACGATAAATGGGGTGCTCCTTGGGGGGCAAGAATGAGGATCCCTTGCTTCAGGGCGGCCACCCTTGAGACGCTGGAGACGCGCAGGGACGAGAGGACCGCGAAAAGGAAAACGGCACGCTGCTTACCGTTTAATCTTGAACGCGTTCTCTGTGACGTAAACAAACAAATCCGATCACCGGTGAAGTTCAAATCGGATATCTGCACCTATATACTCGAGCTGATTAGATATTGTTCCCAACGGTGCCTTGCAGCCTTGCCACTGGCAGATGCAGTGGAAGGTCCCACCAGAAAAACAAAGGTCGATAGAAGAACCTCTTTAAAGTTCAAAATCGACAGAATAAACGAGGGTCGAGCCGTAGGGGTCAACGAGCGACAGGGACGCCCTGAGATAGGGCTTAGAAGGGAAAGAAGTAAGTAGGAATCGGACGCGGCGCAGAAGACAATCGGTAGGAAAAAAGTCCCAATCTATCGGCAGATCAAGGGCATCAAGTACTCCAAGCGTTGACCAGGCACTATGGCCCTCCCTCCTTGGTCGCTTTTTCCTGGGGGGTGATTAAATGACTCGACCAATCCCTTCGAGGGCCGAGATATTAGGCCCCTCTGCCCCTCCGTGGGTGTATCACGGAGTTGCGGACCCGTCTCCTGGCCAGGACGATTGGGTTCATTTGGGGAGTAAATTCAGGGCGATCCACAGGAGGTCCACGAGTGGACAAACAGACGGTGACAGGCAGGCACCATGGGGCAGTGAGCGACTCTCCAAGCGAAACTAACTGCGATCTCTAACTCCCGGCATAGCCCACCGTTTGGCGTTCTTCGAGTCAGGACGTTGAAACGAACTTGTTCCTGGCAAGTCATCCTTAGTGCTCCACCGGCCACACCTCCACCGTCTCATATCGGGGCGACCCACCGGGGTGAGCTGCGCCGCTAGATTGGCTGCGCGGCGCGTCGTGAAACGACTCGCGATCCCTAAATCCCTGAAGTCATATCAGCGGATTCGGCTGAGCAGGAAATGGCCTTGTTATTAAGATCCTCGTTCGTTCTGCTTGATGTTTGTTTCGTGTTGCTGGTAATCGGGTGCGGTTGGTGGTCTCCGTACTGATCAAAATATATCACGGGGAGTCGATAAACATTGCGACACAGTACCAGATGCCAAGCTCCCACTTATATTGATGCCGGTCACATGGTAATGACAATTTACTTTACTTCACAAGGCAGCGCGCTTGAACACTGACGGACTCGTAACTGCACTCAGCCATGGTTTAAATTGCGAAATCTATCCTGACTCAAACAGGTGTCTTGATGCCTGGGGAATCTAGGGCATGTGGGGAGTGGACGTTCGGCTCGAGCAGAATCGCGATTACCGTCAATCACAATGAAACAATAGTCGGTGGAGTGTAAAGCTTGTCGGTCGGTGATATCGAGGATCTCGCTCAATAAATAATTATCCACGAGTGTCATACCATACGGTATATGTCTAGATTCATGAGGCGGGAGATACACTTGAATCGCCACTGGCAAGGGTCATGCCAAGACTTCTACAAATATAGTGTTTATCTGCTAACCTACTCATCTGGGCAGCATTGGGAACGCTAAAAGTCAGGATTTTGAGCCATGGTGATACATAGTAGAGTAGATTCTACATCCAGTCACGTCTATTCTAAGTCATAGTACATTTACAACGAGATACTCATGCCTTTACATCCTCCAAGGCTTTGCGGGCACGAACAATAGCTTCGCGGGCCCGGTGGTCAGTCGGATCTTCGGCCTGCTTTCCACCCTCACGAACGATCTTCCGCATAGAAGTCTCGGTATCAAGTAGCGAGTTCCGTCCTTCCTCGCGAACCTCGTCCTCCCAGAACCCACGGGCCACGTCCCATTTCTTCTGCTGGCGACGAAGCGAGTAGATCAGACCCACCGCAGCCAGAGTGCAGGATTCATAGACCGAGGCGGCGGGGATAGAAACGTAGGTGAGGGCAGAGAGGGCGGAGGTGAGAGTGGTGGTGGAGACGCTGAAGAGCACCAGGCTCTGGGCGAGGGCTTGGAGGGAGGGGACGGTGGTGGTGAGCAGTTTGGTGCGGATATCGGTGATTTGTGTTGGCCAAGGAGGTGGAGTCGACTTGGCAGGGGCAGTGTCCGAGGTGGACGTGGACGTGGACGTGGACGTGGACATGGACTCGGCAGACGAAGAAAGCAGGCCAGCCTGCTCGTATTTGCCAGAAGTCCAGATGACTTCTTGCTCTGCACGGCGAAGGAACTGCTTCTGCAGGATCTCCGAGGTGATCATGCTCACATCATCAACGCGCCAGAACAGCTTCCACCACGCCAGGCCTCGCCATCGCGGAGAGGCAAAGCCTGCCTCGAGCGAACTGCGGAGTTCCGTGTGGGCTCTCTCTGCCCAGGTGGTGACTCCACTCTCGAGCTCCGAGCGTACCTCCTCCGGAGCGACTCCTATAGTCTGGTCATATGCGACCTGGGCATCATGGGCAATGACACCTTGATCGGCAGCGTCGAGAAGGGATTCAATTAGCGGAACCAGAGCCGGGTTCAGCGCGTCCTCTCGGGCAGCCTGAGCAGAAGATGAGAGCCAATCAATCACGGTCTGCATACCACTGCCATTCCATCCCCGTTCATACTCCATGGCATTTTGAACAGATTCGCGGATACGGTCTAGCGCGGTCGTGGCCTGCTGGATATTGACAAAGGAGAGCCGACCACTGTTGGTGTTTTGTTCTGACAAAGACAGTCCAATTGCGCCGCGCACAGATTCCACTTCATTCTTGAGGTTTGACCGGCCCATCAGCGTACTGAACGCCAGCAAGCCATCGACCCCATTTGCGCACACGATGCTGCGATGCACAGGATACCGCACAACGTTCTGCCGGCCGGAATGTGATGTTTGGATCGTGACATTAGGAACAAGGAAAGTATCGGCGGAAAGTGTGCCGCCGGACGAGGCCGAGTCGGACCCGAGAGAGCTAACAAGGATCTCCATGTTGCTCTTTTTGAGAATCGGGGATGGAATTGTGATGGTAGGGAGGAGGGCATTGGGGATGGAGTCGGAAACCTCGCCGTATCTGTAAACCCGTAGACGATTAGATGATATTGCATCGAGTTCAATCACAGAAAGTTCTCACCGGATGAGCACACCTCGCGTAGGATTCTCGTCGTATCCATCTAGTAGATCCTCCCAGCTCTCGCGCGGTCCTAATGGATCGGCCAAGAGCAAGCGCACTAGTTTACGCGCGAAATCCGCGTTGTCGAGCCCAAGAACTGAAGAGGTAAGGAATCAGTCACCCATTCACATCAATATGAAGTGGTTCAGCAGTCACAAAACTCCTCTCCATTCCAACTCACCTGCAACTCGAACAAGAGGCGCTTCCGATTCCAGCCCGCGCAGAGCAAGCTGCAGCCGGCTGACGCTGACCTGCTCAATGGACGCATCCCTGACCCCACTCAAAGCATCATACAGCTCCTTGAACTGCGGCGGGACAGTCTTGCCAGGGTTGATTGCTGGCGATGTGGTGAACGAGCGAATATGCGATCCGGAGGCAGGGTCTAGGAGACGACTGTGTTGGCGTGCGGTGCGCGTGGCGAGCGTTGGCCGGCGGGTGGCGCACGATGGGCAATAGTAGGCACCGCCCGAGTCCAGCGGACGCAACAGGCTCCTCGGGAGCGCGCTGCGCAATCTTGACGGCATTGGGTTGGTCGATGGGCGCGTTGGCGACGTCTGGTCGTTGAAGGGCAGGCAGGGTTCGAGAAGAGAGGGCGGCGTCGGGGCTTGGCACCATGACTGCTCCACCGCTGAATGTAGTGTTTACTCGCAAGGTGCGGGCCCACGACACTACTAGTAATACCAACATGTTAAGCGATCCAGTCTATTTCAAATTACACTATTGGAGTATGACCGATCGAAATTGATTGCGCTAAATTAAGCCATCATTTACATGATATTCTTTTTTCGCGCCTGGAACCCATGTATACCGAGCCCGGCTATATTGGCAGATCTACAATGCAAGTCCAGTACAGGAGAGGCAGACAAACTTCATATCTGGTCTGTCTTGAAGATCTAACATGAACTGAGCAAGGCTGGGTCCAAACAGATAGATAGGGTATCGTATCGATCATGACGTGGCAGAAAGGCGTGTGCGCGCTGGAGGGCAGGAAGAGGAAATGCATAGATCGTCGTAATATCAGCTCAGCCAGGCCCATAAATACCTAGGCCATGAATGCCCTAGGCATCCTGAGAATCCCGTGGACCATAACGTTGGCTGCGGTTGCGGCCAGAACCCGCGGACCTGTCGATTTCAGTTAGAACAATACATCAATTGACCCAGACTGTAACAACTTACATGCTGATTCGTCGGGCAACAGTCTGGAGCCCGGTATCGTTGTTAGCGTCGTCCTCGGCGCGCTTCATGGCAGCCTTACGGTCTGCCTCGCTCTTCTGGTACACCTCCTCTTGGGTGGGTGGTAGTCGCTCGTTCTGCAGATCGACCTTACGGGCATCCTCGAAGTTGTGAATGGCCTGCTTGATACCTTCGGCACCAAGCATAAGTGTTCCGGGGGGAAGACGACCGCCTGCCGCCGTCTTAAGTTCGGTGACACTCTCAGACTGTTCACGCAGCACTTGGAAGACACGGGAGAGACGACCGATGGCAAGAATCTTGTTCTTGATCGCGCGTCGCTTCAGCTCGCTGACATCGGTAGTATCCATAGGCAGAGGCGGGGAGGAGGGGTGGGGTTCCGTCGACGAAGGTGTCTCATCCTCTTCCAGTTCCTCCTTGGAGCAGGTGTTGAGAATGGCGATGAGCATATCGGTGATCTTTTCACCAACGAAGGGTAGAGACCAGGTGAAGACATCCATGAAGTTCGGCAGCCAGTAGGGGTGGGGCGTGCAGTTGAACTGACGGATGTTCATCACATTGTTCTCGTACTTGAGCACGGCAGCCTTGTTGTTGTAGACATCCAAATAGTTGGGTGCACTGAAGATCGTCATCACACTCGGGAAACCGGTGGTGCGGGTCTTTCGGTACATGCGATACCCGGCATCTTGGGCTTCATGAGCTCGAATGATAGAGAGGAGGTTGTTCTTTTCCAGGAATGCACAGGCAGCCGGGTAGGAGAAGAAATAAGAGCAACCACGAACGCTGTTGTGGATAAAGAAATCACCCGTTTTTTCTTGACCAAATTCTTCCAGAGGATCGGCCCAGAGAATGTCACACATCAGACCATGGGTTGGGGGTTCGCGGAAACGGTCAATCTGGCCTGGATTAGCTATCATCGCGGCAGAAAAGGACCAAATCAATGCTTACAGCCTTGATATCCTCGAGGGTATGCAGCTCCGGGCTGAGGCCACCGTGGATGCAGAGAAATTGCTTGTTCATAACCGCCGCCAGCGGCAGAGAACAGAAAGATTCGATACAGGCCTCGTAGATCCGTTCGCTATATTTATGCTTGCACTCGAGCTTGAAGGTAAAGTAGTCTGTCAGGTGGCGACATTCGTGGTTACCACGCAAGAGCCAGAGCGAATCTGGATACCAGATCTTCAACGCCCAAAGGTATAGAACACACTATGTCCAAAAGTTAGAATCACATCGACACTCGCAAAGAAAAAGGTAGGCACACCTCGATACTGAAGTAACCACGGTCCACGTAGTCGCCCAGAAACAGGTATCTGGTCTCCGACGGGTCTCCGCCGACCTCAAAAAGCTTCATCAAATCGTAATATTGGCCATGGACGTCACCGCACACCGTAATGGGGGCATCCATCTCGAGAAGGTTGGGCTCGGATCGAAGGACCTCGGTACCCGCGTGGATAATCCATAGCGCCTGTTCCTCGGTGAGGCGGCCTTCGCGATACAGGTGTTGCTTCAGAAACTGGAGGTCGGGTTTGGAAGGATCTTGGTCGCTAAAGAACTGCTGGTCGGTCGGGACGCTCAGAGCAGGGGCCTGGACTTCTACGGGGTCTTTAGTTGCGATGCGGGGGAAAAGGGCTTTTTTTTTTACTTACCCTTGACCACACGCTCCAATGTTGACACCTGCGAGCCATCCTCCATCTGGTGTAGGGAGAAATCGATCTCGGGAACCGGCTTCTTGTCGGTCACCGCGCGCGCAAGATTGCGATCCATCTTGAATCTGCCACAGCCAAGAAGGTCGACGATCGGGTCGGAGTAAGGGGGAGGGAAGATCGCGCGGGCGAGGTGGCGGGGGGTTCAGCTGGCCGGGGGGGGGGGGGGAGGGAAACGGGGTTTCAGCGCGGGATCAAGGGATCCTTCGCGAAGAATAGGAGAGATCAGATAGAAAGGCGTGAAGATAGGCGGGAGGGGCAGCAATCAGAATCGCTTGCGTGGTGGACGCCGAAGATGGAGATGTCGTGGTGAAGGAAAAGAGAAACAACTTGAAATTACGCGGGCGCTTCAGCTTAGCCGCCCCAGAGTGGAGTGCCAGGATGCCAACACGATACGACAAACCAGCCTTGGTCGCGGATCTCGAAAGGACCTGAAAGTGTGGGGGGATTGTGCCTGGCCTCAGCTTGACTGCCAGTGCGATGGGCAATGTGCGTTTGCCTCAGAACCGCTCTCAAAACAGTCGGGGTCATAACACCTTTCTGCCTCAGGCACCAACGGTCCATTTCCAATCTCCACCCATTAACTAACTAGTGAAGAGGGGAACGCTCGATGGCAGCACGCGCTGAGACGTGCGGGTCGATTCAGCAGAAAAACCACCGCAAAACACACGCGTAGCAATCAGGAAATAGCAAGAAACCCAAATGTAGGGTCAGGTCGGGGAGGTGTAAGGTGTATTCTAGAACTAGCTATCCAGCCACCGTATACTGCCGGCTATGTCACATAGCATGGATGGCACCCATGTAGTAGGGGAGGGGGTCTCCCCACTACACTAGTTAGTTAACTATTACGGGCACCACAGTGTGGCTCCGATTTCCAATACTCCGCCCAGCCCAGCCAAGTACTCTGCATTTTTGCTCTATTGATACCGGACTACGCACTTGACGGACTTTGGATTTGACATGTTATTTTATCTGATTTGCAGCGGTGAACAAGTCGCGGCCCATGAGTGGTCGAGGTCTCCTGTTAACCCTTAACAGCCCCATCAGCCATACAGGCGATACACAAAGAATTCTCACAGACACGCGGAGCTTCCAGAACACGTGAAAGTCTGGTGGCTTTATCGTCATGATTCTAGCACATCACAGTAGATCATTTAAGACCAAGACCAACCTTCCCATGGTCGGGTACAATAACCCCCCCCCAAGGGTGGCTTATGGCCAGACTGTTGCAAGGCTAACTAGATCGTGCTTTCAACCCGGTATCACAACAGAATGACGGTTCCGTGAAACACAACAGGTTGGATGTGACCTGAAATTCGGATAGCAACGGCCACATGTTTTGACTTGTATTCTAGGTGAACACTCTCAAGACCAAGCTTTAGCAGCGGGGGCCAAGAGTAAAACAGCGTTCTCTTGGCTGTCCGGGGTGTCTAATGCTAAATGAGCACTGATTCGGAGTTACAATGACACCATCGCGGCCAAATCAAGACTCGGGGGTTGCATCCTAGGGCGCTGAGACAGCCACGACCCAAGGAAAAACAGCGGAGGTTATATGCTCGATGAAGTGATTGTATACTGACCGGGGCGAATTAATCGACTTTTCTGGGTAGAACTGCTGTCCCCACGCAGTCAACCCTCATCATATCGGTTGACGCCCAATCTCGCCAATATGCGGCTGCAATATTGGATGACGGGGTGGATCGCCCCGATGCTTTTTCTGGAAATCGCAGCCTTCACGACACCATGTCTCTACCAAGCAGAAAAATGTGGCTTTACGATGATATCAGCTTATGGTACAAGGCCTATTGTCAACTACAATTTGATTAGAGATTAACTCTGGATAGGCTACAATCTCACTGAATTGGTCACCGCAGTCAACGAGACGCCGTCGATACCACCGCTGCAGGCGGATCAAATCCCGCAAGTCATATTTCGCTGCGTGGATATTCTTGGGAATATTACGGGAAACTCTTTCTGTGTCAATGGCTGCCTCGGTGCTCTCTCACTTACTCGAGATGATCAGTGTTCAGTAGGGGGTAACGGTACATGCACAAATGGCACGATTACAGTGACATCCACAACAACGACCACATCGGTGACGACGACTACCGTAACAGGAAACACGACAACTTTTTGCTTTCGCCAGTGCCAGACTATATGTCTAGGGGATAACAACAGCTTTCTGGGACTTTCAGTACCGCCAATACTACCAACGGTGTTTTGATCCAGATAAAAAAAAATCAAGATACCAGGGTGATTTAATGGAGTTGCTTACTTTAAGTTGTAATCTCAGATGACTCTCAAAAACACTACACCCAGAGAATATTCCCAACTATAGCAATCTGTGTATCAATCACTCTATAGTTACGTACCTTAGGGTCGCTGAATGTGAGTATGTATCAAGTGCTACTAGGCGAGAAGCCATTGGGTCATACGAGTCAGTCTGAGACGGATGATTGTGAAATTGAACGATATGACTTTAAGCTAAAACAATCAAATAATTGACATTTTCCTATGTCACATATTCATATACTACCATGTAAGTATCACAGATTCAGTTTGCAATGAACGAATGGCTTTAATTCCTACCGAGCTGCAAATAATTCACCAACTACAATTTATAGCCAAAGCGCACAAAATTTTGACGCTTGCAACATGAACTGAAAAGCTCGAAATGGGCCTCAACACGCATCTATTCGTCCGACTAGACTAAAAGATGCAGAGAGCTCCTACCCCGGACTTTACATGATACATTGATCATTTCGAGTAGTACCCTTGACGTCGCAGCCAGCGAAGCAGAAAGCATTTCCAGTAATAGTCCCTAAAATGTCTGTGCAGTGGTACAGAGTCTGGGACAGTTGATCCGTGGTGAGAGGGGGAATGGAGGCAGTGTCGTTGACAGCTGCCGCGATTTGCGCCTCAGTATAGCCTGGGCAGTTAGATCGACTGCAAGATAAAATTTGAAGGGACAATTTACTAAAAGGAGCAGCAAGAAGCGCCGATCCGCACTTCAATGACTGGTATTCGCAGTTGGTAGCTTGTTGGGCCTGCGCTCCGGCAAGCAGGACGGTAGCCGCAATCGCGAGTCTGCAAATCATGTTGATCGAAGGGATTCTCAGTGATTTAAGATTTTGAGATGGCGATTTCTCTTCCTGATCTGACGAGATCGAAGATTGATCGATTCATAAATACTATTTATATTACTCCCGCGGCATTTCACGGCATTAGATTCGAAGCAAGTGGAAGCTTTGGCATGTGGGTAGCTCATAGTGAATTTACCAAAATTTTTCTTGGCTCTCGATGTACACTGAAGTTTGCATGAACGTTCTAGATCCAGATCAAGGATGCGTGGAGCGAATCAGAAAGGGCTGGTACAAAAGCATGTCTCGGACCTGGTGAGAGTAACCCTCTCAGCCTTGACAACCCCGGAGATATGAATCCCTGGGATTTGAGTGGCTTCCAGTGAAAAACTAAGGCTGGTGCGATCTACATCTTTATTGCCATATTAGATCTCTTAGCAACTACTGGGAGCGCTGACTTAAGAATAGAGACAATCCAAAAAGGAAAATGTCTTCTCAATGGTCTGGTGTAATCCAAAACTTGGTCAAAGGCAATGGCTTTTCCTTCCCAAAGGTTCTATTATAACAGTAGTATCGATTACCTATTCGCAATCGGGTCTTAACAAAGGTAAGAGACACTATGCAACCGTTTCACAAAAGCCTCGAATCTAAATTTCCAGCTAAAAGACGAGATTAGAATAAGACACAGCATTAAGGGCGGGACAAATATACCCTGCTCGATCCAGTATTTGCTCGTGATGAGACATGAAAGAAATACTAAGCGAACAAGGTCCAGCAACAGCCATCCGAATTAAAGTGTCATCCATCCTCTACTGATCTCTTGACAGGCTCCGGCGCCGCAATCTCACTGAGACTGCCACATATATCATTCTTGCAGTCGCAATAGCCTTCCTCTGGAGAGGTGCTGCACTCTAACCGTGTATCCGACAATCTCTGGACTGGTTCTGGCTCTGCAAAATTGGAAAGAGTCCCACAGAAGTCAGCATCGGGTGATCCAGGCGTCTCGGAGGATGATGAGGTGGCTGCTTTGGATTTTTCTGAGCTGGGAGAATGGCTGTTTCTGCCGATAGATTTCCCGCAGGTCACAGCAATGACCCATGCTCAGAGAGCTTCGTAGCCAGTCATGATTTTGGGCTGTGCTTTGGGTAGGACGTCGTACACAACTCGGGACAACTCGATTATTGTAATCAAAGTATGAGAGTGGCCATTCGATGTTTCCTCTCGATGTCCCAAACTTCGAAGAGAGCAACGCCTTACGGCATGTGTGTGGCATCAGCATTCGAGGGCTTCAAAGAACACAAAGTATCTGGAATGGAATACATAACACCCGACTTATTTTAAATGGCAGTGGGGTTAATCGCCGTCGACAAGCCCGTCTGTGGTCATCTGAGCCCACAAGACCATTTGGTTCCCCGCATTCAAAGGTGATCTGCTTTGCGGATCATCCCCTGACTTATCAATCTGCAAAGTGAATACCCGTGCAGGAGATTTGAATAATTCAATTACAAATGCTTCAGATAGTAAATCGAGGAAGTATACAGATCACTGCGGGTGGGTCCATCAATGATCACATGACCCACACAGCCCTGGTGGAGGCGTGATGCATTAGATAGATGGGTGAGAATGGGTGAGAACGGACTGCAGAGGGGGGCTGAAGAGGATGACTAGTTCATATCCAAAGTCAAAGGAATATTGTAAAGTATTCATAAACTCGCGCAACAAGAACCCTGGAGTGTGGGATGAGGAGGATGCACCTTGCAGCCGCTACGCTCCCGACTGATCACGATGTCCACAGCTAGCCCCCCGAACGGGCATAATAGTGAGTGGACGATTGATGGATGACAGAGAGAACGACTGAGAGAACGACTGAGAGGATGACTGAGAGCATTGATACCCGTGAAACGAACCAAGCAAAAAAGGCATTTGCTTACTACTTGTTCGTCTGGCTGCCGGTGGTGCCACGGCCACCTTGGACATCGCTAGGCTTCAAAGGAGGGGCAAGCAGGGGTTGACTCGTTCTGCCTGCACTTATCTGCTATTATCCACATCATGCTACTACAGGGCTTTCTCTAGGGGTCTTGGTGGCCAGGCTGTCGACGTGCTACAGCCTACCACCCATGCCCTGACTACACGTAGCAAGGATACCCTCATCGTTTAGATGACTATAGGCTATTGTTCAAATTAGTTTGTGATCTGTACAGCAAGAGGCCAGCTTGTCTCATCGTTTGCACAGGATCTCTTTCTTTATGCAATGGTACCGATACACCCTACCAATCAGAGTTTGCTTCCTCTGACCATGTGCAGATTGTGCCTGTCATGCTCAGTGCATTGGTTTCACGAGCTGGGGTTAGCGTTGACGAACCGTGGGTATATCCACCGAAATTCAAGACCGAATTGACACTATGTATCTCCTTTTAGGAGAATTCTGGATCAGCGTCCTGCTGATCTCCGAGGCGATCGCAGCTCTCATCTGCAGTCCGATATTTGGCTACTTGCTCGATGTTTCCGGACGTGCCATTGTGGCCGATGCGGTGGATAAGCACCATTTGGCTGATGCAGCTCAGTCATTATAAAGGTACTGAAAGATATTCAGCAAGCGGCAAGCAGGGTTTTCCTTTTCATAACACCAAATGACTCCCTCCCCCAGATGGAATGAAGAACACAATACCGCCCATACTTCCCCTACAGAAAGCGGTTTTCACGAGGCGACAATTCTCAGATTTACCTCTCGATGCTCCCTCCATCCTGACAGATATAAGACCACAAGGAGATTGCTCAGCGGCTACAGCAATACAGGGTTCGAGCCAATTCGCATCTACGTCCGCCATGAGGATATTCCTCTTGCTCAGACTTTAATCCAAGACATCAATGCAGCCAATGAGCACTGAGCAGAGTGCAACAATCTCTCATACCTTGTCCTATCAACCACCACTTTGGGTGGATTAATCACCGTGCGCTATGTAATTTGTCAGTACATTAGCTCGTAAGTAGAAGCTTGAGGTGTTTCTCAACAGGTGCAGCCTTGCACCCAAGATAGACCATCAAGAAAGGAGAGTCTTTGCCGCACTTTCCAAACTCTCTAGATTAAGGTCTCCTTTTACGACCAGAATGAGCTCGTGTTCTAGAAATCTGGAAAGACTTCTATCTAGCACAGTCTATTTGGGCGAGGTAGACGCCGAGCCTGACAACACTAGAATCGTTCTTTATTTTTCAATAGAACTCGTCGGTAGGTGAAGAATATAGATTCGCATGTGCGACCTAGAAAGAAAAGAGGCGGGGAGAGGACAATGGCGGAAGATGGGGGAGTTCCATTCAGCTGCAGATGGCTAAAGTATTTGCCTTTCCTCCCACCCCCTGAGAGATTTTCTTTTTCTTTCGATAGATCTGATCGGCTCGTGCTTGTTGCGGAGAACATGAGGACGACTACGTATCAAGGTACGATGATCGACAGAACAGCAGGGAGAAAAAGCGGTGATCATGATCGTAGGAGACATATTAAGTTGGGGGAGGTAAACAGGTGCAATGTTAGAACGTAGAGACAGCGTCGTTCAATTCGGATAACTAAAGCTCAAACACCGAGCCAGTAACTGGTCGCGGTCGCCGCGACTGAGCATCCGTTTTCCCCGACCAAAGATCTGCATCAGTAGGACTGACATGGCTGCTCCTCGCCACAAGCTTGTATCCAAGATACAAAAATAGGTAAATGGGAACACCGATGTACGCAGCCACAAACGATTTATAATCGAACACGGGTCTACTTCCCACAAAGTCGATGCTGTTGAATATCATAGTTGACGATATAAAGACGCAAAGAGCCATCCCGAGCCAACTGCCTAGCATACCGAAGGATGCTCTGAAAACCAGAACCGAGTCGGAAATGCCCTGGGCCCGTCGAGCTCGCACGAACGATATGTGGGTTAACAGAATGGACATCCATGTGAGGATTCCGAGCATGGTTACCATTTTGACAAAGTAGTCGAAAATTTGGGATGAGTCTCGGCCGACGTTGATGTATGCGAGTAGGGCGAGTGAGACGCATACCCCGAGTGCGTAGACGGGGATGCCGCGACGATTTGTACGTGATAGAAAACCAGGGGCACGGTGCTTCAACGACAGGTCACAGATTGCTTTTGTGGCCAGGTATAGATCATAGCTCGCGATCGAGAGAATGAATATCAAGATACAGGCGTTCAAAAGGTGCGGCGCGACTGCGATGTGCGCAAGACAGAGAGCAGCAACAAAGGGCGACACGGCTGGATTTTTTGCCTTTTTACTATCAATATCTCCACGGACCCACGTGGCCGAAATATACTTTGGAGGTATCATCATGCCGACCAGAATAATTCCGAGGAGGTGGAAGACGAGCAGTCGATAGAAGGTGTGGTTGATTGAGCGAGAAATAACTTTGCGGGTATTCGGTGCTCGCGCCACGATGGCCGATCTTTCGCTTCCAATGTAAGCGAATGTTGCCGGGGAC
Source organism: Penicillium argentinense (assembly GCF_028826775.1). Lineage (NCBI taxonomy): Eukaryota > Fungi > Ascomycota > Eurotiomycetes > Eurotiales > Aspergillaceae > Penicillium > Penicillium argentinense. The sequence continues at coordinate 493,267 of NW_026622668.1, forward strand.
ATGGTACCACACGCTTTGAAAAATTGATGGAGAGCATGGTTGCCACCGCTGCTTCCAGCGTCCCCACTGTCAAGGTCTTTGAAGTATCGAAATCCACGAAGGTCTCGGTCTGGACCTCCACCGAGTGCAATCACCAGAGACAAGATCATCAATACAGCCATGACAAGAAGTTTAAAGGACGAGACATAGAACTCAACTTGGCTTGGCAGGCCATGATGCAGACAGTTCAAGGCGACGGTGACAAGAAGAAAAATCGTGACCCACACGCCTGGGTTGACAATATCAGTATCCACCCAGAATGATATGACCAACGATGCGGCGACGAGCTGATTGGGGGTGATGATAGCATATTTCAGCCAGTATCTACCAGCGCAAGAGATTAGTGACCGGAGGGAATGAGGCTGGCCAAGGCTGCTTGACTTACATCCAGCCGAGACTGAAGCCCAGCGCAGGATCACAGAATCGGACAGCCTGATCGGCGACTGTGTATGTCTTTGGAAGCCAGGCCGTCACCTCTCCCAAGGCTGAGAGCACGAGGTACACTGTGAATCCGACGATCGAGTATGAGACCAGAAGGGCGACGGGCTGGAGGGAAGAATTAAGAGGAGATCGAAGGAGTCGAGGTTGGAATCACTCACGCCGCTCCTAAAAGATATGAAGTGAGTATCGTCTCGAGACACCAGTGTAGGGAGTCTTACATCGACATGGCCAACCCACTCGTGACCATCAACCCGGTCCCAATCGCTGATCCAATTGCTGCAACCCGTTAGCTTGAATCGATGAGGAAACCGAAGTACACGAACTGATGACGCTAGTCTGCCTGCTGGTCAAAGATCCGTAAATGTCAGCGAACCCAGTCGCAACTCCGTCCTCGTGGATCGTGGGATCGGCCGGCCGAGTTGTTGGATTGGGTGCATTTTCTACGTCAGCCCCGTCGTTAGTCGAGCGTACTCTGCGCCTCGGGCGCTCCATTCGGCGTATGAACTGCATTGGAAGACCTGCAGGAATGCAGAAAAATTGCGGAGCCGCCCTGCAAGTCAAGAAGTCAGCGGTCTCCCATCGTCGAAGCCGACAGGCAAGTTCGGCGGTTTCAGTGGAAGGCGCACCCGAGCTACGGCACTGGCACTGGCAAGTTAGGAAAAGCGGAAAGCATGTAATCATGAATATTTCTTCTATATGCAACGAAACCGCCTCCGTAGAGGGGACAAAACTCATATAAAACATCAACGCAATTTCAGCTTGGATGCCAGCAACCACTAGGGAGATCACTGCCACGAAGACCCCGTTTATTGTCGCCGAGCGGCTGGTGGTTCCGTTCAAAAACAGAGTGAATCGCAAACGCCTAAGCAGACGCCCCCAATGAACCGGCCGGTGACCCCTGTTTCGCTGCTTCGGAAATGAGGGGAGGATGCCGTCAAGTAATAGCCAACTCTGAAGCGGAGTGGAACAACCGTCACCTGGAGGCTGCTCCCGAAATGAAATAAACAATGCATAAAATTCATCAGATCATCGCGACATGAGAGAATCGCTCGACTCGGTCCGGGGGAAAATGCGAGTGTATAGGGAGTCGCTGGACTCGGTGCGCGGGAAGTGTCGCTGGTGCTTGCGGGAAATGACACGGTCCTGGTAGACACCCTTGGCGGTACCGCGGATGACCGACTCTAAATACTCGCGGAAATCGGTGGGCTGGAAGTCGGGATACAACTCGGTGGTGAGGTGGTAGCCCAGGTACTTGGCGTACTCGGGGTTGTTGTCGCCGCGGATGCCCCAGGAGTATTGGTATTCGGCGAGATAGCGGGGGATGAACTTGATCGGGTCGAAGGGATAGGTTTCACTGGCCTGGCGGGCGGCGACGACTCGACTGCAGATGGTTTCCTCGGGGACCTTTTGACACATAATTAGCTCGTGGTTCGTACATCAGCGTAGCTCGATGGTACACGTACGTAGTTGCGGTCGACCTTCTCCTCCGCAATCTCCTCCATCAAGCTGTAGATCTCGTTCTGGGTCGAGACCAGATTGTAGGCGAGAATCTTCTTGTTGAGGGTGCGGGGGTCGAGAATAATCATGGCCATGTAGCGACCGATGTCTCGCAGGTCGGTGAGAGCGGTGGGCATGTTACCATCACCAATGATCTCATCGTTGCCGGAGGTCATGGCATAGTCGACGCGGCCGGAGGGGAGACGGGGGTAGGACAGCTGGTACCACCAGCCGACATCGACGATGGTGTAGGGGAGCCACAGCTGGCGGATCTGGTTGTAGACAATTTCTTTCTATACAAAGTCAGTCCCTGTTCTACGCAATTTATGCGGAGTCCGAGTTTCGGGGTTCGTCTTACCTCGTCGCGCAGCCACATCACCCCACCAGGGGGCGCCACGGTGATGAAACCGCAAGGAATGAACCGCTTGACGCCGGCCTTCTTCGCGGCCTTGGCCAACGGAATCTGGTCCTGCTGCTCGGCGGGGCCGACACAGCTGATGACGACGTCGATTTCGGCCAGAGCCTCAATCAGGTGCTCCTCGGGGGCCTTGAGGTCACATTTGCGGATGTGGATTCCCTTGTCGGACAGTCGCTGGATGGCGGGCTTGTGGATGGAGGCCGGGCGGACCAGGGCGATGACGTCCTAAAGAAGAGGTACTGTTAGTGCTTGATCAAAGACATTGAGAAAGATGAGGTCGCATGCGTACGAATTTGCCATCATCGAGAAGTCCATTTGCGATCGAACCTCCGGTTTCACCCGCTGCACCGACCAACAAAACCTGGATCTTCGACATGTTGGCGGGCGGATGGAATGCAAGTGGTGAGTAAGAGGGGTGCCGATAAAGTAGTCGGCAGGTGTATCACAATGGGGGATAAGGGCGAGAGTTGGGGAGGGAAAGAGTGGAAACGGGACCCGAACAGGATTAAGGGAGCTGGCGACGTTATAAATTCCCAGCGAGCCCACCCAAGGTTGCTACCCACTCTGCCATCCGGAGTGGACGATGGTGGGTCGGTGGATGTCGGTCCCCTCAATTCGAGAGAAAACAGACGAACGTCATGGTTGATCATCTTTTAGGCTAGAATACCCTAGAGTATATAACATATAAACGTACGGAGGGAAGCCTGCTGCTCTTCTTTGTCGCATTGTCGGGTCGGCCACTCGCCAGTATTCTTCACGGGCCGGTGTTGGGCTCGGGAGCAAAACCCCTTCTGGATCGGTGTCGCCCTTACGTCATGCCCCTACGGCTTCCCGGTCTGGGTCGCGAATGATGTTTGCGGTCCACGGCATCGTGAAAATTGAGGCATTCGTCAGAGGGAGGATCTGGGCCAGGAGACTGTCGTGCAATGTGCCAGCGGCAGCGCCCAGCGCCAGAGCCAGCGAGGAATCTGCTAACTAGTCGGGTGCTGTAGTCGGGTGCTGTAGTCGGGTGGGAACATCAGGACATCACCCGCGCTGCAGTCCTGCGATTCGGTCCTTTGGTCACTCTATGGCAGCACATTACTTGAACAGATGCGTTTTTGGCATCCGCATTCTCAAACACCCCCACGTCAGCGATCTTCGGATCTGCAAGGCGGCCTTGGAAATGAAGCCAAGTTCTGCCCAGTGGCGGTCCCTTGATGGCCGGTGACGAAATGCCAGCCAGATTAGTCACGGAAAAGCGCGGTGCTCATTGGATGACAGCCGGTCCCAAAAACGGAGATGCCCGTCCACGGCCAGCGAATGGGACTCCCATGCGATGCGGCTGTGGGATTGTCGAGAAGGCGCTGCTGCTACTGCCGCCGTCGTCGGATTGTACTGTATCGACTGGCAAGAAGCCATGTTTTCGCTGTGTAATATGGCAAATAGGACGCCATCATTGTACAGTAAGGTGTCGGGATTGCCAGCCACAACCGCCCCGAGCGCGGGAGATCGGTGCCTGGCTCGAAAACCCTGGTCCAAGGCTTCGTGGTTCTTGTCGCCGTTGCGCCGGAGCACCGTAGCCCGCGATGCCCACAAGCCGCATTAGGAAGGGAACCCCAAATTTCAGCCCCCCGGATTACCTCGGGCAAGATCCTCCCTGTGAATTGTATTATTGAGGGGTTGGTTGGTGGGGTTGCTGGCGAAGAGCTGGAATTTGCGCTGGATCGAGTAGGCGCCAATGACGATCTCGGGAATCCAGACTGGATTTACCCTGGAGAATGCATGCCCTTGAACGTGAGACCTGCATGAAATTGAGAGCTGTCGGCCGTTCCCCGCGGTCATGCGCTGGAATCGCGGGGTGGGATCGTGTGAGGTCACATAGCCTGCGACCCCACTGCTCTCAGTCATCTTGGTCGGGGGGAGCACACCTGCAGACCGATAAATTGCAGGTGTGCCGACTCTTGTATTCGCACGGACGACGATGAGATAACCCCTGCAGGTCTGGTCAAAGTAAAACGGGCTTGTCGCGGGTGCCGCAAGTGAGATGGTCAGGTTTTGGGACGTCGAGGTTTAAGGCAAGCAACGGCGAAGCACCTGATTTCGGCCACTCTCTATACTGAGTCGCGCGACTCACCACGAGTAGTACAACTGCCAGTGTGGCCTGCAGAGTGGCAGCAGATTAAATCATTCTCTTGTCACTACACCAGTGTAGAAATTTGTCTGAAACTCCCTTGATCCTGCAGGAGAATACACCCGCCTATCGCATCCCAGTCGACCGAGTCAATCAAGCCCAGCCCTTACTTCAAAGCCTGCCTGAATGGAGCCCTGGGAGTCATGTTCTTCACGCCAGTTTAGATTAAGGACAGATGTATTTGTCGCATTTCTGCAAGCAGTTAGTTGGTTCTCTCTGAGTGAACTCCTACCTCGATGCACTTCTGGTATTTCCACGGTTTACACTTTTTTTTCCTTGTCCATTAATCGTCGGCGACGTTCTCGATACACTCGGTGTCCTCTGCTGCCCATGACGGGACTGCAATAGCCACTAGAGCAAGCAGAAAAGCTAGTAACATCCACGAGCGCTTGGTGATCATGTTGCATGCAGTGTGTCCAGTGTCCTCGGGTAGAATATTCCCGAGAAATCTCCCCGCTTCAAATAATTGATATACTGCAGAGAAAGATAATCTGCCAAGCTTGTCGGGTGGTGACATGGTAAAATGTGACTGTATTACAACGCCAAGTAATTGGTTGTGACTCTAGGTCACCTTAAGGTCTGACAAAAAAGAGAAGTATACCACACAATTGGCACAGAGTCAATCGGTATTCGGTCAGATTTTACAGAATTCCGATAATTCATACAAGGGGACAATCAAGATCAGAAACATGCAAGCTCTGTTCTTTTTTTTTTTTTTTTTTTTTTTTTGAGACTATAACGGTAGAGGCGTTTCAGCGAATAACCTTAACACAAGACACGCTGCCATATTTGATCAAACATAATAGATGGGGAAAGTCCATACATATCAAGAGAGGTCGTTAGGATCACCTGTGAGAAGTCTACACTACATCCGTATATGATCTACAACATTCGCCGAAAATTATGTCAACTTGTGGAGGAACAACTGAACTGCTCAATGGTTCTGTCATAGAACAGTGATCAGCACTATACAAATCCCCATGCACCTATTCCTATGCTACCCAACGCCATGTGATGCTTTCCGTTCGGAGCGCCGTCGGAATGCATTCAGAACGTAGAACTCTTCATCTTCTTCCCCAGTCGCATCCCAGACTCTACCTCCACCACTCTCGGAAGCTCCCGTACAGTCATCAAGTCACCGGAAAGGTACAGCCGAACAGTCACCGTGGTGCCAGTCTTTTTCAGCAACTCCTCCCGTTGCTTGCGGCGCTCTTCCATGATGATCGCCCACTTGGCCCGAACAGCACGCAGTCGCTTTCGCCGTACAGGCGAATTGCGTTTCCACATCGGCACTTGATGCGCCTTTTCCAGGTTACGATCCCCTGGCCATCCCCATTGACGCTCCTCAGGCAACCAACCCTCATCGGGATCAGAGACATCAATGTCCTTCCCCATGTTGATCCGGTCGATAGCAGCCATATCCCACTGCCAGGTGCGCAAATCTTGCAGGTCACTTGCGTTGCGACAGAGGCTTAGAACCCCACGCCGAGCCAGATAGTGCTGTCGAATGTGATAGTCGACCTGGTAGTGGGCGAATAGGACGGCCACTTCGGGATCGATATCTTTGTTCTCGTTTAGGGATCGGTTGAGGTTTTCTTCGACCATGGCGTAGTACCGCTCCCGTTGGGAGAACGAAATCTTTCGCCACCACGAAGGATCTTCATATTTGGTTTTCGAGGAGTCGGCATGGAGGGGTGATATGTTGTCATCCCTTGTGCGGGTGTTGGCAAAGAAGGGTGGGTAGTGAGCGTCAATGTAGGCTCCATTATCGACGTCCAGCTTCATAATCGCCTCTGTGACCGTGATCTGGCATTTGGTGCAGATGAGAGCCTCTTCCAAGACCTCTAGCTATATCCGAGTATCATTAGCAAACTACCAAAATTCATGTGGAAACCGCGTACCATATCACTTTCAGAGGCTTCTTCCCAAGCCTTTTCCTGGGCCTTAATTACCATGTAATCCTCCACCACGCTCTCATGCATGGTGCGAGAAGGTATTCCCCTGGTAAGGTATCAGTCGTACTTCTGACTGGCGGGTGTATACAATAGAAGTATAACGATGTCGAAATCGAATGCCGAACGGATAGTCAAGTGACGCCAAAGTTGAGAAGATTCGAAACCACGACGATGAGCATTTTCAGATTCGACGTAGATACACCGAGCAGACCAGCGGACGCAGCAGGTGCTGTTATTTTGGTCGCGACAAAAGACTGCGGACTGCTTCTAGATTCACGTTGGACTCTGCCCCGCAGGAACAAAGGGCGCTTTGTCAACGTCGTCGAGGGAACAAAGACCGATCGGGCGCCGCGCGAACAATGAGATCAATGACTTTTTTTTAAGGACTTAGGGGTGTGTCTGCGTCGACTCATGTTTATAGACCTCCTCACCGGTCGCGATGCCCCGGCCCCGTCAAATGACATTATCTGGGCGTGGCTGGTCACCCGCCCTCCGAAAGCCGGCGAAGCGATGAATCTGCGGGGGCGTGACAAGGTCACTGGTTTTAATTCGACCGCGCGCTCCCCTCGGCTCTTCAAAAACCAGGAACTGGTGAATCGCGGCCGCTTGGCCGCGTTTGAGCGGACCCTGTGCGCCGTTGATGAGGGGTCGTCCGCATTCCGAATGACATCCCCACACACGTCCCTCGGAGGCGCTTGATCAATGCAAGGAGGTAGAGGGGCGCTCAGGCGACAACGTCATAGACCAACTTGAGATTGATCGGGACTGAGCTGATTCCGAGTGGAAATGGGCTCTTAATGAACTGAAAGTGAGCTGGAAGTGAACTGGAATTGAATACCAGATATGACCATATTGGTCAACATGGCTGCACAGCATAGAGTGGAGTCTTCCGCACGTCATTTCTTGGAATTTACTAGTAGTTCCTTTGAAATGTCAACACCTTCGGCTACTAGCAACATACATAATACTAGTGAGGATATAGGGAAAAGCAGTCTACTAGTGATTGGTTGGAGACATCAGTACCCTCAAGTTATACTGAGGGCTCTAGTAGGAAATCACGTGCTCCACACCAGGACCGGTTGTATGCCTACTATCAAAGCACTAAACAGGGTAAACATTCGGGTTCAGTAGATACATTTTTATTGCTTTAAAATAAGTCAAGGTTGTGTTGTCTGAAAGCTGCTTATATTTGCAAGGAACTTGGAACAATGTGAATATAATCTCCTCTGCAATCTTGTGGAAGGAGCTTCACAGGTACTGCCTCCAGCGCCATCAACCATTCACTGCCATCCAGGCAACACCTGTGGCAGACTAACATAAATAACACAAGCACCTTAACCACAATCCTTCCCTAGTAGGATTTATGTCAAAATGGAAAACAACGCCCCCCTCCTCTTCCCACTCCTGAGCCTGATGCTGGCCGTCATCTTCATCCTCATTCTCAATCGCAACCCGTTAGTAACCTTCTGGTCCACTTGCTGCTGCTGCGAATGCCTCACCCAATTATGGACTAGAATCGCCTCCCCCACGTACGAACTTGTTGACGATTCCGACGACCCCTCGACCGCCGAGTCGGGTTACGTCGCGGATCTGTCCGATAACTCTGACTCGGATGACTCTGATGAGACCGAGTTCGCTTCTCTCCTTCGTCGAGCCCGAAGAGAATGGTGGGTTCATCCAGTCGAGTGTATATTGGGCTGTTCGATGAATTAATGCTCACCATCAGCTTTACTAGCCGAAATGACATGACGGTGTGACTGGAACCTTGCTGCCATACCAGCGCATGTACTCTTCAAATTCCACACACATGTAGATGCGTTTTGAGGCGGATATGATGTGGAATGTATGATGAGAGATGAAAGTGCAGTGAAAGCATGAGGGCGTAAGAGAGATTTTGTACGATATGGTGGTGTACAATACTTCAAGCCACGTGCCAGTAAGGCACATTCAATCTGAAGAAATACTATGCATCGCATTCGTTCGCTGAGCTGTTTTGTCTATCATAAGCATTTATCATATCGTAACCCAAATCCCAAAATGTTGGCACTATTCATGAATTTACGGGGCGCAGTAGCCACCGTCAACGATAATGTCCGCACCGGTGGTGTAGCTGGAGGCATCCGAGGCAAGGTAGAGGTAAGCACCCTTCAGCTCGTGGGCCTCACCCTCACGACCCATTGGGATCTTGTCGCGCCAGACCTTCTTGGTGTCGTCGGGAACGAAGCTCGAGATCTCGGTGGCGATGTATCCTGGGGAGACGGTGTTGGCACGAGCGAAGCGAACCCATTCCAGGGAAAGCGACTTGCCTGTGCGATACATTAGCTCGGTCCTAGAATGTATTGACTCAAAAGAACCTACAGAGGTGAATCACAGCCGACTTGGCGGCGTTGTAGGCGGACTGCATCTGGGGGAAGTTGACAATGTGACCGCTCATCGAAGCGGTGGCAACGAAGCTGCCATAGGTAAAGTTGGTGAGTTTTTTCCCGTTGACGTCGGTGCCCTCCTCCTTCTGGCGACGCCAGTGTGTAGCAGCGGCCTTGGCGCAGTAGAAGGTTCCGTCGAGATCAATGCCAATGACATCGCGGTAGTGATCCAGGGAGCCGTCGACCATGGGGCCCTGAGTCCACGGGACGCCAGCGTTAGCAATGAAGACATCCAGACGGCCATTGAACTCCTTCACGACGGTGTGAGTGGCCTCTTCCACGGCCTTTGCATCGGTAACCTGGACCTTGTAGGCCTTGGCTGTGACGAGCGAACGAGTCAGTTACTGTATGGAAAAAACAATGAAGGGAAACGTACCCTGCACGCCGTACTTCTGCGCAATCTCGGCGGCGCGCTCTTCGCACTTGGGGTTGCTGTTGTACCACAGCGCAATGTTGGCTCCTGCCTCAGCCAGTCCCTGAGCAACAGCAAGGCCAATGCCTGCGCCGGCACCGGTCACAATGGCAGTCTTTCCTTTCAGAGAAAACATGCTCATCAGGCTCGGGTGCTCGGGAGCAACGGTGTTGTCGTGGACAAAGCGTCCATCCTCGGTGATAGGGCTCGCAGCCATCGTGTTGGTAGGTAGTGACGAACAGCAGGTAAACAAAGCTGTGTGTCAGTTGAGAAGAAAAAGAAGTTCGCGGGGCTTCTTCAGGGGGCACCGGTTAGATAAAGACCTGGAGGGGCAATTGGCAAAGAGCGTACCCCCACTCGAGACCCCCAGAGTGTACGGTGCGCTGGCGGGGGAGCTCTGGCGGCCCACTATTGCAACGACGGTCACTGGTTCCTGTGGACAATGACGATATCCATCTCAATAAATTAATGAAGAACCGAGTGGGTCGCGCTAAGCCGCGGAGGTGGGATGTTGCGATATCACATCGCGGACGTGTGAGTCCATCGGAGCACTTGAAAGCGAGCAAGCTGCAATCAATCGGTCGGGGACATGAGATTCTGCCGCACGTCTGTCTGAAGGTGCAATCAGGGTCCACGGTACGCTAGTGTCGTCAACCGGACGAAGCTGAAGCTGTCACCTGGCCCGGTTCGGTAACAATTCGGACATCTCTCACCCCAGCGGGTCTCGTGTCCTTTGATGGGGTAATTTGCTCCATGGGGACGGACCGTGGCCGAGTCCTGAACCGGGCCCCAGGAACTCGGGATACCACCGACGCTGGCCAAACCCGTATCGATTATTCGTCGGCACTGGTGCTCGTGGGCAGTCTGATTTTATCCTGATTGTGCGCGATGGGCGAGCATGGTGGTGGGATGGCTGCAAGGGATTAGTGGTTTAGGACAACCCCGAATATTTCAACTCTCGCCTGACCAACCGGTTCCGAGTTTCTTAGCACGAAATGGAGCTGTGGCTGCTGGCGTGGCGGGGTATTGTAAACCTGCAGATGCCGCAGGAAGGGATGGGTGAAAGGCCCGGCGGAAACTTTGGACGTTGAGCTGCGGGCTTGGTCGGACTTCCCCCGTCCCGCCGGCAGCCACAACATGGATCAGAAGAATATGAGCTCGCTATCCAGGTATCAAACCTCGATTCAAAGCCCTGAACCCAGTTACACTCGGCCTAACAGCACAGAGCCACTCGCCCAACTGTATTAGACCCTTAGAATGCGCACCTCCAGACTCTTTTCCGCATACAGCCCACTGGTAGTGCGATAGGGCAAAGCACCCAACCTCCCTGAGGATGCATTCCAATCCGCCGCAATCACCTCCCATCACGCGCTCCACTGATAATACACCACTGACGTTGGCTCTAAGCTCCGGGTGCCATGGGCCACCACGAAAGGGGCGGAGGGTGGTGTGGCCGCCAACATTCCACACGGTGCCGGGGGTGATGTGACATTCTTGGGCTACCAATGCTCAAATAACAACATAGCATCCCCAGTGGGCGGGAATGCCGGCTACGGGCCTCTGCTGTCTCTCGGTTCGTTTGGACACTTCTGTTTTGCTCCTGGATGGTGTGCAAGCCTGCTGCTTTATCCCGATTCACAAGCCAAGCCGATCTATATCACGACGGAGAACTTATATCGGACAAGAACAAGGCAAGACATCGTCGATATCTGCAGCGGATGAACGAAAGCACAACGATCGACTCGCGGATCTCGCGCGCCCTGTTTCGAAAACATTTGATAGGTGACTCGCCCGCTAGGTGGCTATGGTGAGCTTGAGCGGCGTGGTTGCCATCGCCGCCTCTGGCGCGGCCATCTTCATCGTTTTCTCGGTCGTCGCTATCGTCGTCTGGGTTCGAGTTCGAAAAGAGCGCCATGCGTTGAAGGTACTGGGGCTCAAACAAGGGGAGTTCTCCCGTGGCCTGCATACCTTCACGGGAAACACCTTGACCGAACTATCAAATGAGGAAGGGACTGCTCTCAGGGCGCATGGCCAGTTACCCTATGGGAAACCGACAGAATGGGGTCAGTTAGCCTCTCGAGAAAGTCTGCTGCGGCTGAAGAACAGCTCGGACTCGTCGTTCCCTCTCGCCGAAAAAGCCCGATCACTGCGAAACTCACTCCGTCGGTCTCAATCCAAACGACTGTCAAGGTCCTCGCACAAGCGCATGAGCTCCATGGCCACTGTGAGCGAGATCCAACAGCCCAGCCCTCCTCGGCCCTTAATTTCAAAGGAGGACATCCCTCTTTCCGCGATCGAGGGAGTTCTCGAACTTTCAGCCGAGCGGACACCCCGTCAAACTCCCGAAATGAATCAAGATGAGGAGGGTACTGGTTTTATCCTAGGGATGCGACCAGTCTCTCCAGGATGGCCCTTGCCCAGCCAAAAGGATCGATCCGGCCCGTTCCCAGTTCTAGAAAACAGAAACTCGCAAGACATGTTCGACCCACCTCCACGCGTTTTCGAGGAATCTCCACAGCGACTTCGAGGGGGTAGTATCACAAGCCAAAGAGCAGGTACTATTCCCGAAGAGATTCCTCCTCCTCCGCCAGCAGCTGCATGGCCTCCCGACAGACTCAGCTACGCAAGAAACGATTCTTCTATGAGACTCTCGTCCATGAGCCTCGATACTTGCAACAGCTCTATTCTCGATGATGGCAGGTTCGGTCCCAGGTCTGCTGATACCGAGCTTACTTCGCCTATCTTCCCGTCTGGTGGTACATTTGTTCCGTATAGCGCCAACGACGTCGGTGTAAAGAACGGACGCCGCAGCTTCATTGCCGCCAACACTTCTCAGGGCACGTCACCCCTGCACAATTTCCCCGTTCGTTCTTCATCGACCGCCGAAGCTCGTCGGAGATCGTCAATGGAACCTATGGAGCCTCGTCGCAGTATGACCACGGCTTCTCGGAACCCCAGTAATGGAAGCGATCGATTTGGTGGTTTCCCACGTCGTACTGATTCAGTCTCCTCTAATGCACCCCAGAGGCATTCATCACTTCGTAGTGGAACTCCGATCTCCATGGCCAGCTTCCAGAACCCGACCACACCCAACAGGCGATCACCTGCCTCTCAGATGGCCTATGTGCCTCACTTCAGCCAATTCAACCACCCAAATATCTATGATGAGCAGCGTGAGAACGATCCTTTCTACGGTGGCTCGCCTCAATCCAACGGAACCTTGTTCTCAATGGGGTCACCCAGTCAAGGTGGTGGTTCAATGCCTCCGAGCCCCATGCAACGGTCCAGTCTGTCTCTGCGAAGCTCATTGCCATCTGCACTGAAGGGTAGTAACTCTCAGCGTAAGGGTCACCGACGCCAGAACTGTGTCCGTATCTCCATCCATCCACCCATGACCTTTGGGGGATCTACGTTCTCTCCGACGGTTGAAGAGGAACCCGATGACCTCGATGCAATGGAGGAAGTGGATTTGCGGGAAAGCGCCATCAATGGTCCAGCGAAGCCACCCCCCGTTCTTTCAACCAATACATCGCCAACGCCTTTGTCAAAGCGCGGTAGTCGACGTACCAAGCCTGCTGCCAGCACTCTCGGCCCTCTTGCTGAAGAGCCACAGTCAGTTCAGTGCGATTTGAACAGCACACCATCCAAGAAGAGGAAGCAAAGTCCCGGTTCAGGCGAAGCGAATAGCATCTCCGGCAAGAACCACAACCTACCCGAGCTCTTCACTGCACTGCCACCATCCACTGGACTGAGCCTGTCTCATACTCCCTCCCCGGATCGAACACCTGGTGGATTCTGGTCAATACCGGAGGTTCCCTCCCAGACATACGACAACGCTTCGAGTACCGGTAGCCCACGTCGAACAGCCGTCAAGGGTCCACGCACTCAGCCTGGCAAACCTGCCCGTAGCAGCTCGACACACCACCGGCCCAAGCCTCTAGACCCTCTCATGGAAGTCAGCTCACCCACCGGTCTGTCTCTTATCACTGGTACCCAGGGCAGCGACTGGCGCAAGTCCACCGATTCCTTGCAGCGCAACAACACCGACGCAGGTGATCGCTCACTTCGACGCTCTCGCGAGCTGAACGGCTCCCTGGCAAGCGGACTCGGCACGAATATCGACCCATCCTCGCCTCTATACGGTACACGAGGAAGAAGCAACACCGTCCGTGATCGAGTCACGATCTGGGAGGACGCCAACCGCAGTGCCTCGCCGCCGAAACCGCCTGCCGCGCATTTCCCTGGTCTCTATACTTTCCCCGAAAGCACCTCGCCAACAAACAAGCAAAGCATCCCTCGCTCGCTGTCGCGCAATGAGAACTCCCCTCCGCGCCCGGGAGGTCAGCGCATGCCGCCGACGCCCAACTCTGCTCGCAAGGGTATGACGACGCCGACGGGTAAAGCGCTTGGTCTTGGAATTGGCTGCACGGGTACCCCGGCCAGTCTGTACGATGGTGATGGATTCTTGCGAGAGTAGTAGCGTCAGGCACATCGTTCTGCTCCTCTTTTAACATGGTTGTATTTTATGGTGGCGATCTCCTGTTCAAAAGTCTTATACCTCTTTCCATTCTCTTGGTGCATTTGCCCTCTTTCTCCCATCTGATGTGAAACGCTTGTTTTGATATCCACGGTTTATAGGTACCTTAAGGTAGTCGTAATTATTAAATGAACATCCCTGATAATCATCAATTCTTGTCATTTCTCGTAAACGTGAAGTAGTGTACACTGGCGTCGCCTGCACCCTTGGAACTATCTGCAGAAGATTCCACCTCAAATATCAGGCATAAAATCATCTACAGATCAGTCAGTTCGGCGCCACTTCACTTCATCATCCTCACCATTTGACGCGCCATTGACATGCTCATCGGTATCTTCCTCCTCGGCATCCTCTCGAGCGTGCACGGTGCCAGCCCCGGGACCAAGAGGAAGAGGGAAAGCAGGGGAAGGACCGCCGAACCCAACAAAGTTGCCGTTGCTATCCATGAGCTGGTGCATGTTGTCCGCGGTGATCATTCCGTCAAAGTTGATGGGAGCCCCGTTGCCGATGTCGTCATCGTCATCGTCGTCATTGCCTTCGGGGTCGGGGCACAGGTTCGAGCAGGCAGTGACGGCATTAAACAGGAGTTGGTTCTCAGGTTCTGGTTTCTCCTCGTCCATTTCCGTGTCAGAAGGCACGATCGTCATGGTCACGGTTTCCTGGTCGGCGTCTTCTTCGTCCATCTCGTCGCCTGCGACCTGCATGTACAGGCCTTGGACCTGTTCATCAGGACGACCAGGAAAACTCATGCGTCGGGTGGCATGGACAATGATCGCGGGGTAGGGAATCGTAACACCTGTGGAGGCAGAGCGGGAGAACAGGTAAACTTGGCTAGAATACGTTAATTGGCCCGATCTAGCTATTCCCGGCGAAGCAGAGTGCGTTCCATTGCGCTGGATGCACGCGCTAGCAGTTGCTTCAGGTATGGAGCTCGACTTACTCAGTAGCGACCCAGACTTCGAAACCATGCAAAACAACCAGGTTGTTGTCACCATCATCCAAGTCATCGGCAGAACCGCCGTTAGTAGCAATATCGTCGTTGGTAGGAGACTGGTGGTCGAGAACGCGCTGAAGGGGAGTGTCTTCCAGCTGGGTCTTATCAATGACGATATTGCAGTCGGTGTTGTGATAGTGCAGTACGGGAGGGCCGTCGTAGAACGAGGCCGGGGTGCGCGACTGGTGCTCCGCGAGCGGGACAAAGGCCTGCGTCTCGGGCGCGAGGCCGAGATGCTGCATAGAGGTTGCCATAAGTTTGTTGAAGATAATTCGAAACTGGAGATGCTGTAGAGAGGTCCTGTAGAGAGGGGTTGTGGAGGTGTTGTGGAGAGGGGGTTGCGAAAGGGAAAGAATTCAGCGCGGATGCGGGACCTTGATGTGAAATTGTTGGAGCTATCGCCGGTGAGGTGCTTTCCCTGGTTCACACGCCGCCGGAGCTATCCCGATCGGGATGGCCCAAACATGTGATAGCACTCTTCACATTATGGAGTAGCGCGTAGTACCTTAGATATAGGCAGAGCAGAGCAGAGCATTTAATTGATTTACTACTCTCTTGCTTTTCTAGTGGACTTGCTTCAACACATCATATGATTACAAACGATCTCTCGATATATATGTATGTTCTAACCCGTGTAAGTGCCCACAACAACCCCGCGCTTCTCAACTCTCTTATTTGATGCTCGGTGCCTAGTGTACCTAACCATGACTATACTATAGTTAGTGGTCGGAATTCGGCATGCATTCAAATCTTTATCTTACTCTACTGCGCTAACCAGCACCTGTGAGTCATCATAGTGACTACTACATTGGACATGATTCGACCACAGTCCAGTCAAGGGATACCATTAGAATGCAAGCCCACCCGGAACTCTACAGGAGCAAGGGAGATGTGTACTGTATTCGCGTGAATAGCGTAATTTTGCATTTCTCTTTGAAGCTTTGATCGTTCCTATCGAACACAAAAACATACAGAGAGCATGCAAAGTCGAGCGAACAACAAGCGCCTCCATGTCTTGCTCTTGCATGCTTCAACGCCCTCTTAGCTGTTCATCCTCCCAGCAGTGGTCCTCATCAACGACCGACGGAGTTGCGGTCGACGCGTCCAGGGTATTCTTAGGGAGGCAGTGAACAGAAGCGAGGGAACACTGAAGGTAGCTGTCGCACGGTGCCCCTGTTAGCAAGAAGTCGGTCGATGCACAATGTAGTGTACAGATGCCTGAATGTTTGGTAGCAATCTGGCGAGAGCTGAGGCATGTTCTTGAGCGATCAAGGGTTGAACCCCATCGTGGGGATCATCCGTTCAGATGGCTTTCGAAAATGGTGGAGTTCCTATGTGTCGAGATTCCGGGTTCATTTCACATCCAGACCACCAAACGCCCGGTCAAGTTCCTCCCCCTCATTGCGCGGCACCATGGATGGCATCGAGGTTCCCTGATCGGCCGATGAGCTATCCAGCAGACTCTCTCCCTTCGCCTCGGGTGACATAGCCGACCGGCTGGGCTGGAGGAGCTTCTCGTCGCGATCAAGCCATCCGGGCGCGACGCGCCGCTTCTCTGCCAGCTCGCGTTGTTGAATCGATTCCTCCCAGAGTTTGATCGCGTCCTCAGATTCCTGACGGTTCTTCTTCAAGTGGTGTTCGAGAGATTGGCAGGCTGCAAGGATCTCCCCCGGATGGGCCGCGTGCTCGCCACTAGAGGAGACTACATAGCGAGCCTTGGCGTCGGGGTTGATGGGGTCGACAGTGGCCGATGGTGGGAGGGTTGAGGGAACGGACTTGTAGGTGTAAGGCAGGGTGATAGAGGTGGGGAGGTTGATGAAGGGCGACACGGTCAGTGGCACCTGGGCCAAGAGGGGGTGGGGGCCTCGAAAATCGTCAGACATATTAATGCAAGATGTGATAAGGGATTGATTCGGGGTACTTACGGTTCGAGTCATACATGGTTGCGGTACAGTGCTGGATGGGCGCGGCGAGGTGGATGTGGAAGTGCCAGAGCAGCTTGCTTGCATTGCGAGCGCCGTGCGGAGAGATGTCAGCGCCAAGCTTCGGCTTCCACTGCTCCAACTTGAAGTTGTTTGACCACATTATTCAACCGATGTTCAATCTCAACATTCGTCCCACACAGGGTGTATATTTGACTCCAACTGATACTAATGATCTACGAATTGACAATCAAGGACAAGAGACCCACGAATCCGGTTGTCCCACCCAATATCAGAGTCATGCCTCCCCATCCAAAGCCTAACCGCGCATAACCCGCGATCAGAGGCCCGACAAACTGCCCGATGGCGATAGCCATGCTGCAAAACGCATAGCCGGTACCCATCCCACTTCTTTTGCTGGAGTCCACCCCATGCGTCACCTCAATCTCCCGCACAGCATCTGACACCTCGGCCATGACCTGTGCCTGGGAGGTTGTCATGAAAAGGCCCACTCCAATCACCAACGCAATGAATCCAATCTGATGGCTAGTTGTCGGTCCGTCGATGATCCGAAGCGCGACCAGTGGGAAAAAGGCCAGGATCAACTCGACAGCGATTGTTCGACGACGCTTCCAGTCTCGACCGTACCTGCTTAGCGGGATGCTGAGAAAACTCGGGAGAGATATTCCCAGGAAGACCAAGCCTGCCTTTGTGGAAGACCATTTGTACGTCTCCTTCGTGAAAAGTGGGAGAGTCTAAAATGATGTTAGACGCCGAAGAAGCCCGCTGAAAGAAACACATACCGTCTCGAATGCGGCGAGGATGGACGAGATGGTGATTTGCGTTAAGATCGCAGTGATGAAGCGCACGTCCACGAAGTTGCGAAGACTCAAAGAAGCCTCGGCGGAATCCTTCGGGCGCAGCAATGGTGCCTCTTCTCCGATCAAGGGTGGTGACTTTTCTGCTTGATCTGAACAAAGATGAGCATTTGGTCTCCCAAGGACGATACCGGTGGAAGTAATTTACCCTTTTCAACCATCATTGTGCGCAGGACGATATCGCATATTAGCATAAAAGCCGGAAATGCGAATGCTCCGTGAACGCCGAAGTGATCAAAGCTGTACCTCTTGTGAGCAAAATTCCAGCAAGTCACCAGTTTATGAGACATACAGAAGACCCCCAAGACAGGCCCCGAAATCATTCCCCAGGTATATGAAGTGGATACGAACGCCATATAATCTCCTCGCTTCTCAGGCAACGCCGTGTCTGCGACGATCGCGAAACTCAAGACTCCTACCACGGCCCCCGAAAACCCTTGACAGATCCGAGCGATGACCAGTAGAGCTGGAGAATGTCCGAAGAGAAAGACCGAGGTGGATAGTGCGATGGCGACGTATCCGAGAATCAAGGGTGATTTGCGGGATTGGATGCGATCGCTTATGAGGCCGACAAGTGCTGTGCATGTTGATGAGCTGATGACCGTGCCGAAGAATTCTCTTGATACTTACGGGATGCGACAAGGAGTGCAGCACCGTATGCTGCCAACAATATTGATGTCCATTTTTGAACTGTGAGGTTCATGAGTATCCCCGCGAATTAACCCCTCGGGTAGTCGGATGCTTCGGCGTACCTTCGTCGCTTGAAGTTATTCTGTTTTGCATCAGGAGGAAGGGCAGGATAGGAATGACCTAGTAGACACTCTATCAGCATCAAAGGACCAGGCAGACTTCCACCAAGGGAACTTACCATGCCGTAAACAAAGTTGTCTGTGAAGGTCGACAGGCACATCGCCACAAGGACGAATGCGCCCGACGCTCGCAACTCGCGAATGCGTCCCATGTTGAAACAGATGAAAGCAGCGGATTGGGATGTGAAAGAAGACCGCAGCAGAATAACAGCGACTTGCGGGTGTGAAAGACTCCAAAATCAAGAGGAAGTGGCGATGAGCAAGGAGACCAGAGACAACAAGATGGATGATCGACCAGGTGACGTTGAAGACGCAGGGGGGTACAGAATCTAATGGTTTTTGACTGATTTTCAGCTCATGCATACGAGTCAGCCGCACCGGACGAAAGGATTGGATGGAGAGATAAAACTTTGCATGAACAGCGGTCTTGATGTGCCGAGGAAGAGTCTAACTACATATAGCAGGACTATCTTCTATTCTGCCGTGTTGAAAACATAGAATGTCTCGTGGGCGCCCCGAATACTCTCAATGAAAGTCACTCCGGTTTTGGACGAAAGGCTCACCAACTCGTCTTCCTCCCACTGTCTCATTTTCATGGATATGTCATTTTTCTCCACGACGCTTTGATCCTCGCTGTTCACGGCCTCCAGATCAAACTTTACGTATTTGATGTTACCTTCCAAGTCGCCTCTGTGGTTCGATTCGCGGTACACAATATGGGGAAACAATTTGCTTTTGATCTCAGTGACACCCTTCGGCTGATGGAAGGCAATGTCCTTTTTCTTGTGGAGGAGAGAGCCATCATAGATGGACACATAGGCTCGTCCGGTTCCAGGACGCAACACCTTGGAGACCTGGTTAAGGAAGGTCTGTGGCTGACCATCCTCAGACAGATGGCTGATTGATCCGATGGAGAAAATGAGAAGATCAACCTTTTTGTGGAACCTGTCTTGCATCACGGCCTCCAGGTCAAGAGCAGAGCCATTGATCCAACTGACATGTCCCTTCAGAGGGCCTGAAGTAATTTTTTCGGCCTTGTCAAGCATATGTTGCGCATTATCCACCCCCAAGACTTCCGTGTTGGAAAAATCGGCGTTGTTCTCGACGGCGTTACGCTCTAGACCATGAAGAACACGGCCCGTACCCGTTCCGACATCCATCAGAACAAAGGGGTCGTCGAAGTGGGGCGAACGCAAAGATTTGAGGTCTTGATAGACCTTCCAGTAGAACGAAGCATCGTCGACGGATTCGGAGCTCGGCGCAACAATGTCATAGTAGTCGACCAGATAGGGCGAGCTATACAGGTCATTAGGTCGGTCTTGAGTAGAGACAGTCATGATTGAAAGAATTGGATGGGGTAAGCTGCACCGGTCGAGAAATGCAATCGAAATAAATGGACCTGGCAGCCAGACCTCAGTCCAGGGAGCCTAATACACACATCTGGCGCTGTGACACAGCTTCACGACTCCTCTGGACACTCTTCTCCTCCACCTGGATCTAGATCCAAAGCGATAGCGATCGCTCAGTTACACAAGATAATTGCTTTTTTGTGGCTTGACGTAGTTTGTGTAACACTGCAGGGTAAAGGGGCTGGCTGAGAGCGACGATCAGCAAATGTGGGGGCCTTGCATGAAAGTGTGATGTACCCCACCGATGTAGTTCCAGCTGGCTAAAACTCGACGCATGCACTCCAACTTGACAGCTCGCACGTTCCACTCACTAGATATGTAAACGCGGAGTACTATCTACTCCACTGCGGTACTGCATGACTTCGAGGGCCCGCTGGAGCAGTAAATCGACCAATAGTACGAGCCAGAAGAACCGTAAAGAAGGCTATCATTGGCCATGGCCAAAGCTGCCTAACTTCTCCGTGTGGCGACGTGTACTATGTACTCCACGCATTGGCATCCTACCCTAGAGTACCTGCTGCATACACAGTCGCCAATAGAGTAGCCGAGCCGAGAAGATGCAGACGAGAAAAGGTTTTGGTCAACACTGCCATTATTCACGGGGAAGGTCATCACCGAGATATTGGACTCCACATAGGTGCTTTGCAGCGCCTCCACTGTTATTCACTAGCTGAGATACTCTTTGTACATTCGATTATCCTCCGGTACGATACTGATACAATGTTCAAGATTTGAAAGAGAACCACAAGCCAGCGGCAACCACCGGAACGAGCACAGCCAGCCACGGCTTAATGATACCGGCTAGCATTGCCGCATCGGCCTCTCCCGCTCCCTGGTTGAACTCGTTCGTGTTGTTGACCCGGGGGTATGGCTTATCGGGCACAGGCACACCAAGGAACTCGCAGAGGGGCTCCCACCCATCCCCGAGTCGGAGCTCCAAGAACCGGCCGGAGTTAACACCATTCCGGACCCGCTCATTGTGCTGGAGATAGCGCTCCTTAGTTTTGGGGCTGTGGTAATTGTTGTTGCAAATGACCTTGTATGCCGTTTTGACCATGCGCATTTCGGGTCCCAGTTGCTTGCGATCGAAATGTTGAAGAACTTTCAGCAGGGGCTTCTCCAGCCAGGGAATGATGGTGCTGTGAATCGACTTGAACCACGAGTCGGCGGATCGAGTAGTGAGGATGATTTTCGCCTCCGGATACAGCTCGTGGAAGTCGTCCCAGAACAGACAAGCTGGAATATCCAACAGGGCATCGTAAGGGCCTCGCAGCTTGTCGAAATCCTTCCGGTCATATGGAAGACCCTCTCCGAAGAAGCGGCATTTCATCGCTTCCGTCCATTGGTTGTACATGCGGCTGGGATCATCGATGGGCTCGCACATGTGCCATGGTGTATATCCGAGTTCCTGTAATGCGAGATACAAAGCTGGGAAATCAGTAGCAGTCTGATGAAAATAATCACAGGCGACGACTTACATGCTGTGCCAGTGCGGGAGAGTCCTGCGACCACCAGCCGTAAAGGGGTCTCGGGCTCATATGGTGGCTCCCGATCGATTAAGCGGCCCATGTTTGTAATGATGAGTTTTGATGAGGGGAATTTTGAGGAAGAGAAGGGAGGGGAAATCATAAAAATGTCAAATCCAACTGTTGTCTAAGAAAGAGAAAGAATGAGGGGGTACCTCCAGTCTGTAGGCACCAATAATTCCTGTCGTGCAACCGTGAAACCCACCGCAAGACCCACCGTCGGGTAGGGCGACCAATCGACTGGATATTATTTTGATGACGAACTGCGAGCGGGAGGACCCCGAGCTGAGCGGTGATCGGTATGTGATACAGCGATCGCTAGGTGTATGGAGGATTACAAAACTCAATACAAACATGAAGGTGCCTCGTAGAATAAAGGTACCGCTGAGCGAGCCTGAGGGATGAGGCACTGACCGCACACGGCATTAAAGTCAACATTCCCAAGGTTGGGGACCTTAACCTTGGTTTGCTTAGCCTTGACTTGACTGGCCGTCTTCATTGTTTTCTTCACCCACAGGCATTTGTCGAAATCATTACAGCGACAATGCAAATTCTGGAATGGGCTATAGTGCTCGCCGGCACGGTATGACACCTCTCGTTCAGAGCTCATCTTCCCTTTCACGCAGGCAGGCAACTAATCGCACCGCTATCTAGTGGGTAACTGTCCACCTCGGCATCGTCATATATAACTTGTTCTTCCACCCTCTACGAAATTACCCCGGACCGAAGCTGGACGCCGCTACCGGACTGGTATACGTCTACCATATGGTCAAAGGAGACAGCTGCAAGTACCTCGCCGGCCTTCATGAGAAATATGGCGAAGTGGTTCGAGCTGGACCAAACGAAATCTCCTATGTTACCGTCAGCGCCAACAAAACTATTTTCGGCAAGCAAGCCACGGAGGAAACGTCCTTCGAAAAGAACCCAGCCGTGTACATCCAGGGCGAAGGCACAGCGCAGAACATCCTCTTCGCCAGTACGGGAGAACACCCGCGATTCAAGAAGCTCATGGCCCCAGCATTCTCCGAGCAGGCGATCAAAGAGCAGGAACCAACAATTCAGCAATTTACGACTACAATGATCGACGCATTGAGAAATAACAGATCCGGGAAAGCATTTTACCCCGATGGTTCGGGAATCGTGAACATCGCCGCCTGGTGCAACTTCCTCATTTTTGACATTCTGAGCTGCCTCTCCTTCGGCAAGCCCATCGGCTGCCTCGAACTAGCTGACTATCACGAATGGGCAAATGTTATATTTGGAGCCATGAAGCACTCGCATTTCCTTCAGTGCGCGCATCGCCTCAAGCCTTACCACCCGATCCTCGAAAGATTGATCCCTGGAGACATCAGTGGCCCCTACGAGGCACACATGCAAAACGTCAGGAAGAACCTCAGCGAGAGAGAAACCAGAGATAACCTTGCCCGGGCGGACTTTGCCTCCTTCATTCCTAAGGGTATGTCCGAGGATGAACTGGTCGACAATGTAAACATCCTCGCGACAGCAGGTTCCGAAACAACTGCGACCACCCTCGGTTCGCTATTCTATTACCTGACACATAACTCTGAAAGCTACGGAAAGCTCGTCCACGAAATCCGATCGACTTTTGCGACCGAGGAGGAAATAACCTTCAATGCCGTGGGAAGCTTGAAATACCTGAAAGCCGTCATCCAGGAAACATTTCGTATTCACCCTTCAGTTCCAGTCGGGCTACACCGCATTACCCCGAAAGCTGGCAGCTTTATCGATGGACGATGGGTACCTGGCGGGGTAAGTCCAGCTCAGCTATTACGCTAATGTGGTCACTCACTGATTATGCAAAGACCTGGGTGTCAGTGGCTCTCCTTGCCGCTTACAGATCGCCAAAGTACTGGAAGCGACCAGAGGAGTTCATTCCGGAGCGCTGGTTGGGCGATCCCGAATTCGATTCGGACAATCGCCAAATCTGGGCCCCATTCTCCATTGGCCCCAGAAAATGCATTGGAATCAAGTGAGTCCCCCTGAGCTGAAGTGGCTGGAAAGCATGTGTTGATCAAACGCCCCATCCAGTCTGGCGTACCTGAACATGCGATTGATCGTGGCACGAATCCTGTGGAACTTTGACTTGGAGGCGCAGCCCGATAATGTCGATCCGCATGAGCTAAAGGAGTTCGGGGTCTGGCAGGGTCAGGTTCCACTCAATGTGAAGCTACAAGATGTGCGGGCGTAAGCGAGTGGGGTGCACTAGATAAGCCACAATGGGCGCGAGCTGATTTGGACACGGGCTTCGTCGGCTTTGCAGAGTGATGAAATAATATGGAGTACGGCAATTCGGAGCGAGCAGCGTGGGCGGTGGTGTCGATCGTGCAAGTGGAGCAGGAACCGTGCACCTTGCAAGCGTCCTGCATGAGGACAGTCCCCACAGTTCTAGATCCGCAAACAGGAATCCGAGGGATACGGGAGCTGAACTTCTCGGTGTGGAGCTGCACATGTACTTCGTTTTTCTATACATCAAGAATCGACATGGAAGTATTTGCATGGTGCATATCGGCGAAATAGTCATATTTGTCAGGATAACCGAGGCAACGGGAGCTGGCCACCTGCCATTCAAAACAGTGAAAGTCCGAGGCACACAAAGAGTTCAACAATAAACGTGAAAGACCATACTGCTGCTTTTTGATACCAAAATCAACAATGGAAGCCAAGATCATCACCATTTTCGGCGCCACCGGCAACCAGGGAGGATCAGTGGCACGGTCTTTGCTGAAGAACCCAGCATTTCAAGTCAGAGGAATCACTCGCAACCCGGAGTCAGATGCAAGCAAGTCCCTTATCGCGCAAGGTGCCGAAATGGTACAGGCAAATGGCCTGAGCCCTGATGAGATGAGAGCCGCCTTCCGGGGCTCCTGGGGTGTCTTTCTGAACATCAACTCGGATGACAAGGTAGGACCTAATCTTGAACGACCTTGAGAAAATCGACTAAGATGTTCAGTTATTCACAAGCCCGGAAAATCCAAATGAGTTCGATATGGGCAAAATCATTGTGGACGCTGCGGCATCTGAGAAAGTCCAACATTTCGTCTTCAGCTCTGGTCCTCCATGCACAGAGATGACCAATGGCAAAGTGTCAATGAAGGCAATGGACAGTAAGCGAAAAGACACTCTCGACGCTAATTTATTTGGCTAACATTCCTATAGTGAAATATAAGACTGAGCAGTACATCCGAAGCCTCGGAGTTTTCAAGTCAGTGCTTCCACTTGGTCCCGGCTGGTTTTTGGAGAACTTCCTGAGCAAAGAAGTGGCCCCTGTCTTCGGCGGATTCCCTTGGTTCCCGAACGAAGAAGGTCGCCGCGTTTTCTCTACACCCCACTGGGGTGGCAAGGAAGATGTACCCTGGCTGAGTATCTCCGACGACTTCGGAGACATTGTCCAAGGTGCTTTGCTGGATCCAGAAACCTGGAATGGTCATTTCATTCATGGACTCAGTGATATCCGCAGCTTCAAGGAGCTTACTGAGGACTTCCAGGAAGTGACCTCGCGTGAGGCAACTTGGTCTCCGATCGAACCTTCCTGGGAGGCCTTCCAGACCCACGGGATCCACGAATTGGAAGACGTAAAGCTCATGTTTGGCTTCACGCAGGTCACTGGTGGTAAGTATTTTGGAGAGACTACGGAACTGCACACCGCTAGTAAATTGAAGAAGGCGACAGCTGTGGCATTGGGATATCCGGAGGACAAGCACGGTCTAGTGACTGTAAAGGAATGGTTTGCTGCTCGATTCGGAAATGCTGCCTGGTGCAAGGAAAACGGAGTCATCGAGCAGAATTAGGAAGACCTTGAATGAGGTCACTATCGAGACATGAATATGAGGGGCTGCGTTCGGGTAACACTATTCAATTGCCTTCGTATCCTTCTAAAAAAGCTTATCATTCAATCAGTTAAGGACTTGCAATTCATACTCTGCACTACTGGGACACCTGTAGATCACAGGAAATAGCGGTATGTGGAAAATAAAATAGTAATTATTCACTAGTGGACCAAAGATACAAGACAGCTACGCGGCCTAGAAGTTCAATGCGCGATGATGAGGGAAATGCGAAGCGATAATCAGGGTTACAACACCTCAGCTCCTTGCCCCACGGGGTTGTAACAATACCGATCGGGATGTAAAATTGAAGCTAGCTATTCCATCCCCTAAGACAGGATAAGCGATTGACCCGCCCAGCAAAATCGATCAAGAGGCCTGCATGGCGCATGCGGGTGGAGAATCACAGCTGTCGTGCAACGTGAAAACGGAAAAAATAGCCAGTGGCAAGCATAACTGACCCACATTGGAGCTTCATCTTTATCTTTATTGACGTGTTACTTGCCTTTTATTTGGGGCTGTGACACTGAACAAGGGCCTGTGGAGTGGAATCGATCCAAGTAAATTTCACGTAAATACCTTTAGCTAGCACTGCGCGAGAATGGATACACCGCAGGTGGGCGTAGACGCATCATCTCAGCTACCGGCTGTTGCTCCCAGCACCTCTTGTGTCTGGACCTTGCCAATAGTATGCCGCTGGGCAGTACCTGAGTGCACCGCTTCGGACCCTGACTCATCACATTCCACCTTGAACAGCTTTGGCTGGCTGAGATCACAATGCAGGTTTTTCTTGGCTTTTCTGGCCACGTAGTACAGCAATAGATCGATTGACAAATTCGAGGGTAATTTTACAGGATACAGGT
The DNA here is from genome assembly GCF_028826775.1 of Penicillium argentinense. Classification (NCBI taxonomy): domain Eukaryota; kingdom Fungi; phylum Ascomycota; class Eurotiomycetes; order Eurotiales; family Aspergillaceae; genus Penicillium; species Penicillium argentinense. The sequence goes on from NW_026622668.1 coordinate 519,408, forward strand.
GCTTCCTGCAGTGTTGCCTCGGCACTGCAGCAGCATATTGAGCAAAGGGACTTATAAAATTCAAGGAATTCTGGCGCATCACGTCTTTCACAATCAACTTGACACAATAATTCTATACTTTTGCATCGATGCCTTCTGAAATACTGTCTCATTCGGAAGAATACGACCTGGTCGTTAACCAGGGCCAGGGGCTCGGTCAGCTTTTTGAGGCTAAAGCTAGACAGTCCCCGGACTCAGTAGCGGTGGTCGATGAGAAAGTCAGTCTCACCTATCAACAGTTGCACCTCCAGGCTCTCCAAATCTCTCAGAAACTTTTCAAAGGGAGCTTGCAGATCGAGGAGCCCGTGGGTATCATTGTGCAGCATGGCTGGGCCGATGTCGTGGCTCAGATGGCCATCATCTATGCCGGAGGAAGCTGCGCACCTATGGACCCAACATTACCAGACGTTCAGATCAAGGATCGTCTAGAGAAACTGGGAGCCCGATACATCTTGGTCGATAATGCGAACAGGAGCCGGGAGGTTCCATTCCAGCAAATTCATTTGGAGGATTGTCCAATTTGGACGTCGAAAGACGCCTGGACAGCCGATAAAAATCTCCCCGTCACCACTACGCTCGAACACCGAACCCACCTCATCCACACATCTGGCACAACTAGCGAGCCAAAAGCAGTCCAAATCGTTGCCCGGTCGATCTTGCAAGTCGTCTACCATGCACCCTTCGAGCCCGTCGACTCTACGGATACCGTTGCGCATGTCAATAATACGAGTTTTGATGTTTCCTTGTTTGATATTTGGGTACCTCTCTTGCGTGGCGCTCGGATTGCGGTCCTGAGCAAGGTCATCTTGCTGGACCTTCCCGCCATGGCGGCCGCAATCAAGGAGAAAGGAATCACAATCATGGCAACGACAACTGCCCTCTTGAACTTGGCCGCGTCGACGTATCCGCGTGCATTCTCACAACTGAAGATCTGTTTCATTGGCGGAGAGGCAGCCAACGTGGCTGCTATTGAAACGGTCATGCAACAAGGTCCACCACAAAACTTGATCAATGCGTATGGACCAACGGAGTGTTGCATCTTCTGCCTCGCCCATAAAATTACGCCGGAGGACGTACAAGCCGGTACCGTCAGTATTGGCAAGCCCATTGGCCGAACCGTTGCTCATATCTGTGATGAAACTGGAGCACCTGTCGCTGATGGGGAAGAAGGAGAACTCTGGATCGGCGGAGCTGGTGTGTCCCCTGGATACGTCAACCGCCCTGAGAAGAATGAGTCTATGTCTGTCTACTTGCATTCCGAGAACAAGGTGCAAAGATTCTATCGCACGGGAGACAGAGTCAAGAAACGCCCGGATGGGCAGATCGATTATGTTGGACGACAAGATCACCAGGTCAAGGTCCGTGGGTATCGCATCGAGCTCGAGGCTGTCGAGACCGCAATGATTCGAACTGGGCAGTTCTCTGAGGCCGTTGCGTTGAAGGTTGAAGCAGGCGGTGATGCCGGGTCGATCCTCGTCGCCTTCGCCGTGGCAACCTCGTCCAAACCTCAAGCAATGGCTAATGCCATTGAAGCGCTGAGGACTGCACTACCAGACTACATGGTTCCTCAAATCGAGTTAATATCCAAGATGCCCCTGAACAGTCACGCAAAAGTGGATCGCAAGCACCTTTCCAATCTGTACCGCGAGCGCTGGGCAACCTCCAACACCATTAAAATCAAAGAGATCAATACTGGGAGTACCCAGCAGCGACTGGCAAGCCTTTGGGTGAATATCCTTGGACTCTCCTCTTTGCCAGAAGACCCCTATGCCGATTTCTTCCAACTCGGGGCGACATCCCTCCAGGCTTCGCTGCTCATCAGCCAAATTCGAAAGAATCTCGGGGCAGATATCTCACTTCTCACACTCTACGACCACTCCGGTCTCGCTGACCTGGCATCAACTATTGAAAAGTCACAAGATCGCATCGCCGAAACGGTTCGCAATGAGAAAGAGACCTGGATTCAAGACACTCATATCGCGGACGACCTTATTCCTCCGTCGAAACCGGTCATTGACTGGCGCCGGGATACTGAAGGGCGCGTCTTCTTCACTGGGGGAACTGGTTTTGTCGGCGCTTTCCTTCTCGCCGATCTCCTTCGCACTCGTGAGGTTCACCAGGTAGGCTGCCTGGTGCGTGCCGCGGATACCGCAATTGGTCTGGAGCGTATCAAGCAGGCGATGGGGAAATACGGCCAGTGGGAGGAGCGATTCAGTGACAAGTTGCTGATTCTGTGCGGAGTTCTGGAGGATGTCTACCTGGGCCTCGGCTTCGAGCGGTTCCATGAGATCGCCAGCTGGTCCAGTGTGATCTTCCACCTCGGTGCCCGAGTCAACTATACGCAGCCATACTCTCTCCATCGACCTGCCAACGTCATTGGCACACGAAACATCTTGCGACTCGCATGTGCCGGCGGCCGCACCAAGGGCGTTCACTACGTCAGCTCCATTAGCTGCTTCGGTCCCACTGGATACGTCACTAAAACAAATAGAATCCTTGAAGACGAGTCGCTTCTCAAACATGTCGAGGCGCTCCCTTACGACCACGGCTATGCCCAATCTCAGTGGGTTGCCGAAGCGCTGCTGCGACGTGTGATGGACCGCAACTTCCCAATTGCCATCTACCGGCCCGGTTTCATCACTGGTCATAGTCAGACAGGAGCCTGTAACCCCGATGACTTTTTCAGTCGCCTCATTCATTCCTGCGCTGAAATGGGCTGCTATCCACTGCTCCCAAATCAAAGGAAAGAATTCGTTCCAGTTGACTATGTCAATGCCACGATTCTACACATCGCCTCGTCTCCTGCTTCGTCTTCACTGGGTCATGCCTACCACATCGTTCCGCCAAGCCGCAACGCCTCAATCGACATGAACGCAGCCATGGATCTTGTCAGCTCTGCATCCGGTACTACTATTAAGGGAGTCCCTTACCAGGAGTGGATCGACTGTTTGGTGGAAAAGTCACCAGCACGACTGCAGCCGCTCCAGCCCATGCTTGCTGAAAAAGCGCACGAGGGGTTGACTCGGTGGGAGTTATATGAGAATATGCCTGTGTATGATACCACGAACACCGCGCACATGCTGAATACTTTGGAGGGTGGTCTTCAGTTCCCGATTCTTGATCGAGAACTCATGGACAAGTATGTGTCATATCTCTCAGGATTTTAGTTAGATTTCTAGGTTACATACAAGATTAATTGATGTTCAATGGTGACGATAGTAAATTCGTGCGTAGAGGAAGTGTTTGAGGTAACGGGAGTCATGCTAAGCACAATCATCATTCGAAATCAACCCGGCACCACGATTTCGCATATGATACCAAGTCCATAGAAGTCGGTCCCGGACTCGGGCTCCAAGCCTTCGATATGAGTCTGATCACCATACGCACCATGGCATTCACTTGACGGACACTAAGAGTTAGCATGTCTGTCTGACGGAGGAAGTAGTAAATAGACGGCGGAGGAACTTACGTGAAACCTGAACCTCTACAGGTCGCTCCCCATTGAAAAACAGCGGGAAGCTTGTCAGTCGGGACTTCGATGAAGTCCGCGCAGACGCCGCTGCACCAGTGCTCACATTTCTCGTATCGACCGCTCTCCTCGTCGGCGGAGTTGTAGAGGACGAGACCCTCACTTCCAGCATAAGTGGTCCCGCCTGGTCCGAAGCCGGCGGAGTTCATGCCCCAGTAGCCGAGGGCGTAGCATTTGTCCGCCATGGCTGCTGGGAGAGTTCCTGCTATGAGGAGTGCTGCTGCAAGGGTGTTGGTTTTCAGCATAATTGATATTTAGAAATTTGCGAGAATTTGTGAAATCCTGAGGATTGGAATGCCGGAGGATAGATTGAGTTGATCTTGTATCAATTATATTGTGGTATTGGGGTTGCCTGATCATAAATACCAGAGACACTCGTACCTGTGGACCTAAACGAAGGAATGAATCGGCAATTTCATCCTTTCTCTCGCGTTGCTGCAACCGATAAACCTATTCAACTTCCTCTCTTGGCTCGATCGTCGTAGACTTACGGGCCATTGTCGAGTACTACTGATGATCAAAACGTTAGTAGATGTAGATGTTCTTTCCAGGGAGAAGCCATCAAATTTCCGCCCCATCTATGTGCTCTCTGCTTATCTTTGACCCCCTTGGCTGATCCAGGGACGTCAGACTGTCCAATCAGAGCCATGATTGCAGTTCCGCTCCGCTCATCTCTTCTCTGCAGAGCTCTAGGCCTGGCGTCATCACCCCCAGTGTCAAGAGCCATCATTGTCACGCCAAGTAAATTCCTACTCTCCAGGATTCTATTATGCCGATAAAAGGCAGAAAGAAATTTGTATTCGAATAGTGGCGATTGCATCCTAGACTAAGGACCGTGCGGAAACAATGTGTAGAGAGCCAGACGTAATCGTCGACCAATACATCTCATGAATCAGAGATTGAAATGATTGCGGAACATTAGCGTGCCGTGTAGCCTCCATCAACAGGCCAGGATACCCCGGTGACCCAGGATGCGTCATCGCTAGTCAGAACCACAGCCATTTTGGCGATGTCGTCTGGTTTTCCGGGTCCATTGAAGGGGTGCTTTCGCTGCAAATCTTCGATGGATGTTCTGTTGGCTGTCGTGTCTTTAAAAATAGCTGTTTGGGTGTCTGTGGCAGGATAAGCTCAACGGGCTATACAAATGTGGAAAATAAGGTCATGTACGCACATCCTGGACAGATTGCATTGACGTGGATTTTATGCTGAGCATAGTCAAGAGCCACCTGCCGAGTCAGACTGCTCACTGCACCTTTCGAAGCGCAGTATGATGCTGTGAGTGTTAGTACTGTCTATTTCTGATAGAATGAAAGTGGCTTCAAAACATACGACTTCCTGGTCCCGCAATCAAGGCCATAATAGACGACATGTTGACGATCCAACCCCGGTCTCCAGACTCGTGGGGCTCCTGGTTGAGCATTTGCGTGATCGCATATTTGCAGCCCAGAAATACCGACCTGGCGTTGATGTTCAGAGTGGTGTCCCAAATACTTATATCAGTCTGGTGGCACATTGCTGGAGGACGAAGAGCTTCCAAAGCAACGCCGGCATTGTTGACCATTCTAGAACATCATTTAACGAGAGAAATGCGACCTGAAACGGAATGCGTACATGTCTAGTCTCCCGTACTCGTCCACCGCCGCCTTGACGAGGAGCTCTATCTCCCTAGCAACCCCAACGTCGGCCTTGACGAAGATTGCCTGTCCTCCATCTTTCTTGATCAACTCATGGGTAATCTCTTGCTCGATTTCAAGTCGAGAAGATTGTCTGAGATCTGAGCAGACAACCTTTGCACCCTCACGGGCAAACCGGAGTGCAATGGCCCGGCCTAAACCCGAGGATGATCCAGTCACAATGCTCACTTTGTTCAAGAGACGGGAGCTCATTTTGCCGCAAGCTTTGTCCTGGTAGTAGAATGTGTAAACAGCAGGCCGTGGTCAATTTGCGCAGGTCGCTCTTCGAGGGTCGGGCCGTAGTCGACCGAGGTCAAGAGGGGTAGCTGGATCTCGGCCATCGACCTGGCAGAGATCATTGGTTTATGCCATGCGCTTTGCTCACGCAGCCTGCAAGCTGTTCCCCATTTTGGCACATGACGTCGTTGTCGGAATACCAAGGTCTTCGCATCCACCGGGTAGTTACCGAGGAATCTTGAGTCAAGCTGAAAGATCTGTAGAAGCTGTAGATGTATCAACACGAACCAGTTTGGACGGAGTGATGCTCTCTCAACGGGTCCCCGGATTTTGGTTCCGCGGTTGTGAAGTGGGGTCCGACTGGCTCCAAGACTCTGTAGGTGACCCCGACGAAATCACTCGTCTGCAGTCAAGAGACGCTTTTATCGGCTCTGATCATGCCAGAAGTAGGTCGTCGAGGTCATGCCATGCCTGAGGTTGCAGATTCCCAACCGCCATCTGCCAACCATCTCCGCTTGTGTCACGCGGATCAGAGATCTTGATAAAGGGGACTCGACAATGGAACCTTCCCACCTCTTATCAAACACAGGGCACTTTGGGGTGCGCTCTGGGCTCTTGCTACAGAATAATTAGGCGAAAATTAGGCCGAAGCTCGGTTTCTGGCATAAGGTCGACTGTCTAGTGTGGGCCAGACACCGACGCCAGTGGCATTTGGCCCCCATCGTCACGGGTCCATGTCCTGCATTGCCTTGCCCCTTCCAGGCGCGCAACTCAGCCATTTGGCCAGCCCATTCAGAAGTGGGGTGACCTAGCACTGGACGCAGTGATTTGCGAGCGCGATTCCGCATGCTTTCGCGGAGCAAAGCTGCCCTGCAAAATGCGGTTTTCGCAAGGCTGCGAGGCAAGACACAGCCTTGTCTAAGCGAAACGCGCTAGGGTGACTTATTTTGTGAGAAGAATGTCCCCCTCTTCAGACTCTTTCTACACAAGCTCTCAATCGGAGCAAATTTGAGCCTCAGAGTCGCCGCCGCAATGCTCCTCCACACGTGTTTGGCGGCTTCGCTCCTGGCGATCCCGGCCTGCGCTTCAGAGTCGGCTTGCCGTTGCTTCCCAGGCGATGCCTGTTGGCCATCTGCGGATGTTTGGACTCAATTCAACCAGTCCGTGGATGGCCAATTGGTAAAGACTGTTCCTCTTGGTACTCCATGCCATGCGCCTCACTACGACGCAAAGGAGTGTGCCAAATTACAAAGTGGATGGGAGCTTCCTGACGTGCAGTATGTCTATAGCATCCATCGCGCGATCGCACATGCTACAAATTCCAAGCTAACATCTGCACTCTGACTCTGACAGCTACGAATCATCATCTTCCGTCATGGCGCCCTTCTTTGCCAATGGGACATGCGACCCTTACAACCCCATCTCCAAGCCGTGCACCTTGGGTAACTATGTCGTCTACTCTGTCAATGCCACCGAGCCCCAACATATCTCGAAAGCCACGAAGTTTGCCGCGAAGCACAATATCCGTTTGGTGGTGAGGAACACAGGTCACGATTACAATGGGAAGTCGACGGGCGCAGGGGCCTTAGGAATCTGGACACACCACCTCAAGAAGCTGAAGATTTACGACTACAAAGACGATCATTATCGTGGAAAAGCAATGACCATGGGTGCCGGCATTCAGGGATTTGAGGCGTATGAGGCGGCCGATCGCGCAAACCTCCAGGTCGTAGGAGGCGAGTGCCCAACTGTCGGCTTGGCGGGTGGATATAGCCAGGGTGGTGGGCACTCTGCGCTTGCTTCGCGCTATGGACTGGGTGCAGACCAAGTGCTGGAGTGGAAGGTCGTCGATGGTCAGGGCAAACTGATCACTGCCACCCGTGACAATGAGCATTCCGACCTTTTCTGGGCTCTGAGCGGTGGCGGAGGAGGAACGTACGGTGTTGTCTACGAGATGACTTCCAAGGCGCATCCTGGAACCCCAGTTTCCGGCCTGAAGCTCTCCTTCACAAACGCCAACATCTCCCAAGACACGTTCTATCACGCAATCTCGATTTTCCACACCAGCCTTCCAGCGCTCGTGGACGCAGGCGCTATGAGCATCTGGTACTATACCAACACGAGCTTTGCTATTTCTCCTTTGACCGGTCCCAATATCCCCAAAGATGAGCTGGTATCCCTGCTCAAGCCGTTCTTGAGAGGATTGAAAAAGCTCGGTATCCAATATACCATGTCATCCGCGCAATACGACACATACTACAGCGAGTTCAAGGGCGAACAAGGCGCGATCGGAGTCGGCGAGGCCCAGTACGGCGGTTGGCTGATCCCCCGATCTGTTGTCGAAAACAACAACAAAGGTCTGACCCAGGCCTACCGTGAGATCACCGAGAATGGAGGTACCTTCATTGGTGTGGGCTTGAATGTGTCTCGCGAAGTGACCGGTGATGTCTACAACTCGGTTCTTCCTGCCTGGAGAGAAGCCATCATCGCCACTACCCTGACAACGCCGTGGAAATGGGGCATCCAGAACGAGGAGGAGATGATTACCCTACAGCGCAAGATGACCGACGTGTTCATTCCGAAGCTCGAGGCTGTTGCGCCGCACTCAGGAGCCTATATGAACGAGGCTGACTTTCGCCAGCCAAATTGGCAAAAAGCTTTCTACGGTCGCAACTATCATGCTTTGCGCCGTATCAAGGCCAAGTATGACCCGGCAGATATCTTCTACGGAAAAACCGCTGTCGGATCCGACGAATGGGCCGAGCGCCAGGATGGCCGACTCTGCCGTGTGAGTCAGTGGCAGTCGGGCTGGCTACAATTTGGGTCTCAATGAAAATTTTAATAACTGCGCTGAAGCAAATTATGGATCTCAGTCGCCGAGGTCTGGATTAACTGTACATAATTGAAAATATGCCATCCGTTCTTTCCGAAAAAGATGTACTGTTTACTTCTTAGAATTGACCATGAAATCCCACGAAAATATCGGAATTGTGCATGAAACCCTTCATATCATTGTAGTATCTTGAATGCATCCAGTACATTGTATGGCAATACAATGTACTCGCTAAGCCTATTGAAATGACAAGGATTTGCCTCTAACAGCTCGAGTCAGGCGGAGGGATGCCTCACACAAAAGCCAATCATCCTGAGCTACCAGAGATGATCGTGGACGGCATTGGGGTAGGCACGAAGTATCTGATCGTGATATTTGAGATCGAACGGAAACCGTCCCAGGATAGATCACATGACATCGTCACCGTGATCCCCTCGTAGACCCCTGGACGGAAATCTTACCCCAAGGTACAGTCGAAGTCGCCGCGGCACCAACGCCGAGGCCCGGCAAGCGAGCTCCGATCAACCAGGCGGAGCGAACCCGCCGATTATTAATGAGACAAAGGCTTGCACCTGCAACGGTCAAAGAGTCCCTGATGGGCGATAAGCTGTCGCGCCAGCCCGCCTCCCCGGTCCAACCCCACATGGAACTTCTACCGGAGACTTTCGACGGAGAATTATGGGGTGGTGGGCTGGCTGGGGCTCGACAGGGACAGCACTGAATTGAGCGTGCATCTGACCTGCATGGTTCACGTTGAGTCAACACGAGTCAAGCCCATGACCATCCCGAAAAGGACTCCGATCCCTCAAAGGTCGCATCGAATGCGACCGCCACCGGGAATTGCCGTCGCCAGACACCGCATCCCCGTCTCCCCACGTTCCGCAGGTAACGTGGTGTAGTGCCGGGGTTTTGCCGCGCCGCGGACTGCTCATCGCGGACGCTTCGGGCCTCCGTCGCGAACAAGCCAAGATCGACTGAACTCCGACTCCGAGCTTTTCAAGGTTATTCGTCAACGCTAAACCATGGGCCTATCTCATGGGATGTCTGCTCGTTATCTAGGATCTGCCTACCAAGGACTTCGGATCCTTGTCGAGGTGGAGCCGAGTGGGCAGTAGGAGGCAGTTCAATAGATGACTCAGGCTTCTGGACGGATTTAGGGGTTAATCCATGTACTTTTTGGGGTTGGTGTGCTTGGCTCTTCGAGAGAACTTTTTGTCTGTCCTTCTTTCTGCTTCTTCTGCCTCTCCTAGGAGTCGTTTTGAAATTCCCATATTTTGGCCTTTCGGGCTCCACCAAATCCAGTTTTGGGGTGTTTCGGTTACTTACGAGAACACACGTACTGCTCTCAGCCTTTTCCCAAGCAATTTCGGGAATTTACTCTCTGGTGGGGTCTAGGAGGAACCAGGAACATCTTGTTTACCAGCGGCGAAGTCTATTGTTTATTCGTCTTTCAACCCGGTCGTGATGGACAAGAAGGAGAAGACTGAGTCTAGAGACGCGAGTTTCGACTCAGAGGCCGATTCGTTCCGCACGAGGAGCTATGAGCAACAACGAGAAGAGCTTCGCAACTCAAATCCGCAAGGCATCACCTCGACTCGGACCGGAGTAGATGTGGAGAAAGCAGAGCAGGACTTTGAGGAGCTCAACCGACAGTTCTCAAGTATCTCCCACCAAGCTCGCCGACTATCCAAGCAAGCATCTCGAGCCTCGAAGCCTGCGGTTACCACCGAGGATGTCGAAAAGGCGGGAAGCGCGGCCGACTCAGAGGAGCCTTGGGATTTAGAGACTACACTGAGAGGCAATCGAGCGGCGGAGCAAGAGGCAGGCATCAGGGACAAGCACATCGGTGCGTATCAGAACATAAGTTTTATAACGAGGAACAACTCTGCTGACTTCTATAACAGGCGTCATTTGGAATAACTTGTCTGTCCGAGGAGTGGGTGGAGTCAAGACATTCATAAAAACATTTCCAGATGCCGTGATCGACTTCTTCAACGTTCCCGAGACAATCATGCACACTTTGGGCTATGGCAAGAAAGGAAAAGAGTTCAATATCTTGGAAGGATTTCGGGGCCTCACCCGCCCTGGCGAAATGGTTCTAGTTCTTGGACGTCCAGGTTCTGGCTGCACTACGTTCCTGAAAGTGATTGCAAACCAACGATTTGGATATACAGGCATTGACGGAGAAGTTCTATACGGCCCTTTCGGATCGGAGACATTTGCCAAACGATTCCGTGGGGAGGCTGTGTACAACCAGGAAGATGATATTCATCAACCGACCTTGACCGTCAAACAGACCCTCGGGTTTGCCCTCGATACTAAAACGCCCGGGAAACGGCCCTTCGGCGTATCCAAGGCTGAATTCAAGGATAAAGTGACCAGCATGCTGCTGCGAATGTTCAATATCGAGCATACGGCTAATACCGTCATTGGCAACCAGTTCATTCGTGGTGTGAGTGGTGGCGAGAGAAAGCGCGTCAGCATAGCTGAGACGATGGTTACTGCCGCGACCGTGCTGGCATGGGATAATAGTACCCGGGGCTTAGATGCCTCGACGGCCCTTGACTTTGCCAAATCTCTGCGTATCCTGACCAACATTTACAAAACCACCACGTTCGTTTCACTCTACCAAGCCTCCGAGAACATCTATAAGCAGTTCGACAAGGTCCTGGTGATCGACAACGGAAGACAGGTCTTCTTTGGTCCCACCACTGAAGCGAGGTCTTATTTTGAAGGACTGGGCTTCCGAGAGAAGCCTCGACAAACGACTCCAGACTACCTGACCGGCTGTACTGATCCCTTCGAGCGGGAGTTCAAAGATGGAAGAAACGCGGAAAATGTTCCATCCACGCCGAAGGCCCTGGTCGAAGCATTTGAACTATCAGCCTACAGCAAGAGGCTGGACGAAGAGATGCAAGCATACCGAACCCAGATCCAGCAACAAAAGCAGGTCTATGATGACTTTGAAATCGCCAACCAAGAAGCCAAACGAAAATTCACCCCCAAGTCTTCCGTTTACTCCATTCCTTTCCATCTGCAGATATGGGCACTGATGCAGCGACAATTTTTGATCAAATGGCAAGACAAGTTTGCTTTGACAGTCTCCTGGATCACCTCCACGGGAATCGCTATCATCTTGGGAACTGTATGGCTGAAGCAGCCAGATACCAGTGCAGGAGCATTTACTCGCGGTGGCCTCCTCTTCATCAGCATGCTGTTCAACGGATTCCAAGCCTTTTCCGAACTAGCATCGACCATGATGGGTCGATCAATTGTCAACAAACATCGATCATTCACCTTTTACAGACCTAGCGCGCTCTTCATTGCCCAGATTTTAGTGGATACCACCTTCGCCATCGCGCGGATTCTAGTCTTCAGCATCATAGTCTACTTCATGTGTGGCTTGGTCCTTGATGCTGGAGCATTCTTCACCTTCGTTCTGATCATCCTTACTGGGTATGTCTGCATGACCGTTTTGTTTCGAACAATCGGATGCTTCTGCCCAGACTTTGATTATGCCATGAAATTTGCAGCCGTCGTCATCACCCTTTTCGTTCTGACATCTGGCTACTTAATTCAATGGTCTGGCTCCCAGGTGTGGCTCAGATGGATTTATTACATCAACCCGTTTGGCCTTGGATTTGCATCATTGATGGTCAATGAGTTCAGTCGTCTGACAATGACTTGTACACAAGACTCCTTGGTGCCTAGTGGTCCTGGCTACGGCGATATTGCACACCAGGCATGCACTCTGGCCGGAGGAGAGCCAGGGTCAGACATTATTCCTGGGTCCAGCTATCTTGCCACCACATTCAGTTATCACAAACCAGATCTCTGGAGAAACTTTGGAATCATGCTTGCACTCATTGCCGGCTTCCTCACGACCAACTTGTATTTTGGTGAAACCCTGCAATTCAACGCCGGAGGCAAGACAATCACATTTTTCGAAAAGGAAAATAATGAGCGGAAGGAACTAAACAAACTGCTCGAGACTAAGAAGGCCAATCGTCAATCCAAGACGGTGGATGCGGGCGCCAAACTCAAGATCTCGTCGAAATCTATCTTCACTTGGGAAGACGTTTCGTATGAAGTTCCGGTGCCATCGGGCACCCGACGACTGCTGAATTCTGTCTATGGATATGTTCAGCCTGGCAAATTGACCGCATTGATGGGTGCATCTGGTGCAGGGAAGACAACACTGCTGGATGTTCTGGCTGCCCGAAAGAATATCGGTGTGATCACTGGTGATATCCTCGTCGATGGATCTGCCCCAGCAACCTCTTTCCAGCGAAGTACTTCGTATGCCGAGCAACTGGATGTCCACGAAGGAATGGCCACTGTGCGCGAAGCACTTCGCTTCTCAGCCGACTTGCGCCAGCCCTTCGAGACCCCCAAATCGGAAAAGTATGAGTACGTTGAAGAGATCATCAGTCTTCTTGAGCTCGAAAACCTGGCCGACGCGATCATCGGTACCCCTGAAACCGGACTTTCCGTCGAAGAAAGAAAGCGCGTTACGATTGGTGTGGAGCTGGCAGCAAAGCCCGAACTGCTCCTGTTCCTGGACGAGCCCACATCTGGCCTGGACAGTCAATCTGCTTGGAACATAGTTCGCTTCCTCAAGAAGCTCTCGAAGGCCGGTCAAGCTATCCTCTGTACGATTCACCAGCCGAACTCAGCTCTGTTTGAAAACTTTGATCGACTTTTACTGCTCCAAAAGGGAGGTGAATGCGTCTACTTTGGCGAAATTGGCCCCGATTCAGATGTTCTCCTGGAGTACTTCCGTCGCAATGGTGCAGATTGCCCTGCTGATGCGAATCCGGCGGAGTGGATGCTTGATGCTATTGGTGCAGGTCAAACACGCCGGCTTGGCGATCGCGACTGGGGCGAAATCTGGCGGACCTCGCCTGAGCTGGAAGTGCTGAAGAAGGATATTATGGAAATCAAAACCAGTCGCGCGCAGGCATCTCATCAGGAGGGGACTCAAAGCGACGCCATCATTGAGAAGGAATATGCGTCGCCGCTTTGGCATCAGATCAAGGTTGTCGGTCGTCGAACTCATTTATCCTTCTGGCGGTCCCGAAACTACGGCTTCACTCGCCTGTTCACCCACGTTGTCATCGCACTCATAACTGGCTTAGCGTTCTTACAACTTGACGATTCTCGCTCCTCGCTTCAATACCGCATTTTCGTCATCTTCAATGTAACCGTACTTCCTGCCATCATTCTCCAGCAAGTCGAGCCAAAGTACGATCTCTCTCGATTGATCTTCTATCGCGAATCTGCCTCGAAGACTTACAGCCAATTCGCTTTCGCCCTCTCGCTTGTCCTGGCGGAGCTTCCTTACAGTATTCTATGTGCCGTCTGCTTCTTCCTACCCCTCTACTATTTACCAGGCTTCCAGACTGAGAGTAGTCGCGCCGGGTACCAGTTCTTCATGGTCTTGATTACTGAGATCTTTGCTGTGACTCTGGGCCAGATGATATCGGCCTTGACGCCAAACAGCTTCATTGCATCACAGCTCAACCCGCCTATCGTGATCATCTTCTCGCTTTTCTGTGGTGTCGCTATTCCAAAGCCGCAGATGCCCGGGTTCTGGCGCGCCTGGCTCTACCAGCTTGACCCTTTCACTCGGTTGATCGGCGGAATGGTCGTCACGGAGCTTCACGGGCGAGATGTTTCCTGCGCCGAAGTGGAGCTCAATAGCTTCACTGCTCCCAACGGTGAGACCTGTGGACAATATATGCAATCTTTCTTCAACCGCGGCGGAGCCGGGTATCTTGTTGAGAATGCCACCCAGACTTGTCAATACTGTGCTTACAAGGTCGGAGATCAATTCTACGCGACATTCAGCATGGACTTTGAAAACCGCTGGCGAGATCTGGGTATCTTCATTGCGTACGTCGGGTCTAACCTGATCATTTTGTTTTTGGCAGTAAGTTCGCTCTGCAAGATACGGTGTTCGACCTCGATACTGACTGCAACAGTCGCGTTACTTCAACTTCAATCGGAGATAGGTGTCAACCGGTGTCGACATGTTCCTTTGGTATGGATTTCAACACGAAAAGAGAACAGCGCAAATTGCATGCAGGTAGTAGCGATCAAAAACGGGAAAATAAAAGGAGATTATTTCAACAAATAAAAGCTTTTCAATTAATTCCACTCAAATAATGCCCACCTCGTGTCCAGACTCCCAGGTCTTTTATTGAATGGCCTTTCGCCCGAGAGGATATTCCATCCCCTCCTCCGCACCCTCGGATCGCCCGCTTGACCCCCACGCCGTCGATCGCCCCACGCCCTCTCTTTGTTCCCCCAATGTTTGTACACCCGAGGCAATGTCGGCTTATCATCACCACCATCCTGCGACCGCAAAAGAAAGCTACGCTCAGTGGCTGCCATCCGAGCGGGAAGGTCACCGGATAGTCGGACTTCTTCCGACAATTCCCAACCACATTCCAGGCGCATCCAGCCTCCGATAGCTGAATCCCTCGCAGCGAATGCATTCTTGGCACCTCACACCACACCAGACTCAGCAACTCAACAGCGACCGCGGTGAAACTCCGATCTCTCTCTTGCGAGGATAGTCGTCAGCCAAGACTGGGATTGTCTCCGCTTCTTTCTCCAGGTCTTCGGCGACCCGACCTCTTCGTGTTGATCGTGTTGATGTGGAGACCAGCTCGGGACTTTGGGTCTTTCCCCGCAGTTTGATGCTGCTCGACGATTTCCCCATGGAGTTGGTTAAGCTTTGTCTTTTGCGGAGATGAAGAGGTAACCGCTGGAGTGAAGACGGGAGACGCAGATGAGCACGGGCAGCGTGTGACGCCGCGGGCAGAAGCTTGATAGTGCCCCTGTTTGGGGTGTCTGTTTCCTTTATCTTGCTGTCCCTCGCCTTTGAATCGGATGCACTTGTCCTATCCCATCCAGTCTCTCCTCACGCAATCTTGCTGATTTTCTTTTCACCGAAAAATCGAGTCCCAACCATCAACCAAGATGGCGGACAGTCATATGAGCCAGCCTTCATCTGGCTCGAAAGCCGACATTGCTGATGTCCCCACCATTTCTCACTCGGAAAGCAACCAGGTCCGCGCGAAATGGAAGTCTGCGCAAGCCGCCGACGGCGATGTCGCCATGGCGCTGTTCGACGACCCGGACGAGTTGCACGAAGCGATCGATCCCGCCGAGGCGAGAAGAGTTCTCTGGAAGATTGACTTTATGATCCTGCCTTACTTAGCAGTCTGCTACGCCTTTTTCTATATCGATAAGGTGATCAACCCCTCCCCCCCCTCTCCCCCAACTCTTCTAGTCGAGTTGTGTATTATTCTGACATTCTCCAATCGCGGTAGACAACATTGAGTTACGCCGCGATTTTTGACATACGCGAGGACCTCAATCTCCATGGCACTCAGTATAACTGGCTCAGTAGTATTTTCTACTTTGGCTTTTTGGCTTGGGCATTCCCAACGAATTTCCTCATGCAACGGCTTCCGATTGGTAATATCTGCCTCTTGGTCTCACACTATGGAAAAGACGTCTCTAACAACTTGTCAACAGGAAAGTATCTTGGGGCCAACATCTTCATGTGGTGAGTTTGCATTATTAAACCATTACTCTTGACCATATTATAATTCCTTCGATAGGGGCGTCTTCCTCATGATTCAAGCAGCATGCAATAGCTTCGAAACACTCGCTGTTCTCCGCGCTCTAGGCGGTGCCGCCGAAGCCTGTGCAGACCCTGCTTTCATGCTCATCACTAGCATGTGGTATACTCGCCGCGAGCAGCCTGTCCGGATTGGTCTCTGGTATACTGCAAATGGCTTTGGAATTGCTCTTGGTGGGTTGCTTGGATATGGAATCGGTCATATTAAAGGCGCCTTGCCATCGTGGAAGTACGAATTCATTGTAATGTAAGAATCTCTTTCATCATTTCTTGCAGACTTCGATGCTAAATCCTCTCAGTGGTGCACTCTGCTCCGCATGGGGTATTGTCATGTTCATCTTCCTTCCCGATTCGCCTGTCACGGCTCGCGGCCTGACCCTGAGTGAAAAGCGGATCGCTGTGGATCGGATCAGAGAGAATCAAACGGGTGTGGAAAACAAACATCTCAAACCATACCAGATCCTCGAGGCATTCATGGACTACAAACTCTACATGTTCTTCATCCTCGGTGTTGTCTGTGAGTAGAAGGTATTTTGTTCTGCGATCATTTTGCTAACTTCTTAAATAGGTAACGTTCCCAACGGCGGTATCTCCAATTTCGGTACCATCATTATCCAGGGCTTTGGCTTTTCCACCTTGGTTACAACTCTCATGCAAGTATGTTTGGCAGAGAACCAGATATTGAAGTCACTTATCTTAACTTTTCTCTCTAGATTCCATATGGCGTTCTCATCGCTCTGTCAATTTTGACATGTGTATATTTGAATGATCGATTCGAGAACAGACGCTGCCTTTTCGTTCTAATTTTCCTCATTCCGAACCTTGCCGGTGCCTTTGGTCTACGCTTTGTGCCCATTGACCGACCAGTTGGCCGGTTAATCTGTTACTACCTCACTGGGCCATATAACGCTGCTTTTGTGCTCATTCTCAGCATGCAAATTGCAAATACAGCTGGTAGGTTGACCTTTACTAACCATTAATCTGCTTTTACTGATGTTTCTTCTCGCAATAGGTCACACTAAGAAGGTGGTTACCAACGCCGTGCTCTTCCTCGGCTATTGTACCGGTAACATTGCAGGTCCCTTCTTCTATAAGACTGATCAATCGTGGGTTTTCCTTACAGCATCCTTCTCGGGAAGTGCGAAGCTAATACAAGATAATTCAGACCAACATACGAGCTCGGAATCTGGTCGATGATTGTCTCGCACTTAATCGAGGCTGTCCTCATCACTGTCCTCGGCTTGCTTCTACGATGGGAGAACAAGAAGCGCGATCGCATCCAGTCTCAGATGGAAGGTGGTCTTGAAGGCAGAGATCTGGACTCGACCGCTTTCTTGGATCTGACAGATCGGGAGAATCTCAAGTATGTTTCTTCGTTTGCCCTTTCCCTCAATTGCACAGTTCTGACTGACTTTTCCCAGCTTCCGATACATTTACTAAGGACTTACGCGATATAAATACGATAAATACAAGTTTTAGGCTACATTCGTTGCATTTGAGACGACGTACATGAATGGAGATAGTATACCATGAAATAACAGACACTGCTAAGTTCAGGCTGGCTCTGTGCGGTCACTCACTTGGGGGCCGAATTCTCTTCCTCGATATTATGCTTCGCCACAATAGATAGGAAGACCTGGTCAAGGGTAGTTTGACTGACAGAGTAGAACTCAATCCCGAGCAGAGGTTTGTTGGACTCCATGCACGAGAACAGACTGCCAACGGTACTGTCGTACATTGGAGTTGATGTCGATCCTTGTTTTAGGGCATCCTGTCCCTGGTCGGGCAAAATCTCGTTTGTCGACAGAGACAGTCTCTCGCCACACGTAGACACAGAAGAAGTAGGGATACTAAAACGTAACTGTCCATGATAGGTCTTCTGCTCAATGACGGCGCCGGGGAACGTTTCCTGTACCCAGTTTCTCATGCGGTTCATATCTTCATCCGATGTATGCGGAGCGCCAGAATGAACCAGGTGGACATGGTACATATTGCCGTACTTGGATCGGAGATAGTCAGTGGTACCAAGTGCAAGCATGCGTTTCGCCATGATGCCAGCACGGTTAGCAAGGGCATCGGCTTCTTCCATTGAATGAGTTGTAAGCACGATAGAACGACCAGGTGCAACAGATGCGAGTGTCTTCCACATCACGCGCTTGGATGCAGCGTCCATTCCCGATGAAGGCTCATCAAGGAGGAGAACTGTGGGGTTTCCCATCAACGCGATTCCAAGAGACAGCTTGCGCTTGTTACCACCGGACAACTTCATTGCCAGGCGATGTTGGAACTGGGTCAGTCCAACGGCTTGAATCACTTGATTGACGTTGTAGTTGACATCGGATACGCCACGAATGCGGGCATAGAATTTCAGATGCTCTATCACAGTCATTTGATCTATCGCGTCAAATTGGGGGCAGACACCCAAGTGCGATCGGGAATTGGCACGGTTCTCGGTCACAGAGACGTTCTCGACGAAGATAGCGCCTCCTTTTTCAGAAGGCTTCATGTCACCTCGGATGAGGCTGATCGTCGTTGTCTTTCCGGCTCCGTTTGGACCGAGCAACGCAAATACCTCTCCTCGGCCCACACCAAAGGTAACATCCTCGACAGCCGTGAATTTCTTGAATGCCTTGGTTAAATGGAGGACTCGCAATCCATCATTGGAGCTATTCACTCGTGTCAGTTCAAGAGCGACATCTTCGTCCACTTGTTGCTTTTCTTCGACATGGGTTGATCTTGACTTCAGCGGCCACAAACCAAACCCATGTCCTTCTCCATCAAAATAAACGACCAAGCCAAACAGTATGAGAGACTGGATGACAAGGTAGAGAATAGGCCCGCCGTAGACTGTAATCTCGCCCGGATATGAGACGATCTCTCGGTCGCGACACAGGATGGAGAAGATGTTCAAAGAGACAAACATCGCCCTGGAAAGACTGCCGATAGGTGTCACAACGGAGATTGTGAAATGAACGATGGAGAGATTTCTGTCAATCAGGGTCGTAGGCGCATAGGTGAGAACAGACATGTAGCCTATGAAGTAAATAAGAAAGAAGACACACTGCGTTCCGGCCGCAAACGCAAATGCTGCCAATTGCGATCTAGCGATCAGAGAGACCGCGTAGGCGAAAAGGGTCGCGCATAATCCATACAGGAAGAACACGACAAAGAGATATCCAACATGATACCAGATATCTGACGCAGCTCGGAATATGATGGTCGCCAAGGCGCTGGCTAAGAGGACTATGCAGAAATCGAAGCTGAGATATGCAAGCCATAGTGGTAGCTTACGAACTCCATTGCTGTAGTGCAGGGCGCGAATATTGCGCAAGCGCTCCACAGTGGGGTAGAGGGCGAAGAGCGCAGGATAGACTGCGGAAGCCAGGCCAAAGTAGACGAGAAGCTGTAGTAATTTTCCGAAATCAGATTGCCACGGAATATCGAATGCCTGGTACTGGAATCCAATAGACGTATTGGTAAGGAAGTTGTCCATCAGATTCTGGGTTGCCGCTGCCAGGGGGAATGCGCCATTGTCACCCTTCCATGCAAACGTAGGCCGCGAAGATGAATCGCCAAGCCAGAAACCTCCCGGTGTGGTATTTAGTCGTCGAGATGCAACCTCGGAGTTGAAATCACCGAGACTGTTCACAAAGTGGAATATGTCTGATGCGTTAACAGGGCTCTTGGTCGAGGACTGGGATGCTCCAAGGGCAGATTCGATGTAGGCGTTCAGGGTAGAGATGGGTAACCGATTGACTGGACCTGCAATGATGCTGACATCGCTAATCGAGCTAAAGGTCTGAGGATCAGGCGTGCTAAAGAGCCTCGCTCCGGAGCATGTCAGTGGCTGTGCATTTTTCAAAAACAGAGTGACGAGGCCACTCGTGATGACCGGTATGAGAAGTGCAGCAACATAGGGTATATAATTGCGACGCAGGATAATGATACGTTTGGCGAACAGCGTGGCCGCCTGAAGTCTCATTCCAATACGCTTTCCTTTCAGCAGCTGCAGGGTGGCGTCTTCATTCGTGTCTTGGACAAGATTCTCCGACATCGAGGACAGGCGAGGCTGGATCGACTCAGGGGATACTTGAACATCTGAGATTTTCCGAGCAAGTTTGAGGAAAACGTCTTCGATGGTCGGACCACTGATTCGGTAGTCTGAGATCCCGCGATTTTCGAGAGCCTCGACAAGTTGCGGGACAAGTGAAGAGTCCGGGACGGTGTAAATTGCTTCATCGCAATGAACTTCCTTCTTGACGCCATCGTATTTTATGCCAAGACGATCTGTAGATCCAGGAGCGTGATGAACATGAACACGATAGCCCAATCCGAGACGATTCTTGAGTTCGACAGTAGATCCTTCTGCTTCCAGCGACCCCTCTGAGAGTATCGCAATATGGTCGGCAAGAAGCTCGGCCTCGTCGAGAAAGTGTGTTGTGAAAACGATTGTCCGTTGCCCTCTCTCTGCGAGCAGAATATCCCAGATCTTCCTGCGTGAAATCGGATCTAAGCCTGAAGATACTTCATCCACACAGCATATCGAGGATCCACCCGTGAACATCATCGCCAGTTGCAATTTCCTTTTCTGACCTCCAGACAAGGTTCTCGATCGAGCGTTGGCTTTGTTTCCAAGGTCACATTGGTCGATCAATTGCAGTAAATCTTCATGTTGGTCTCTTCCGCTGGTGGACTTCAGGCCATTGAATATCCTCACGTGTTCTTTGACTGTCAATGTGCTCCACAAAACATTTTTCTGGGGGCACAGCCCGAAGTTCCTGTCGCCTGTGCCATAATCGATGGATATCGAGCCATTGGAAATTTTCGTGAGGCCTGAGATTGCATCAAGTGTTGTCGACTTTCCAGAGCCGTTTGCTCCTAGAAGAACCATGATTTCGCCTTTGACAACACTCAGGCTAAGGTTTTTGACTGCAAGGACACTCTGCTGTTTGGAACCGAGTAAGTTTCCAAGCTTTCGTCTCAGCAGAGATGGTCGATATTCCTTTGAGAATTCATCGATGGAGAGGGCACAGTTATTTTGGTTGGAAACGGTTCTCCTGCCAGAGGAGCCAGTGCCATAGAGGACCCGCTCGACCATGGCACCAAGGATCGGATACGCGATGATCTGAACAATCAAAAGAATCCAAAGAGCAACACCGGGTATGCTCCATGGATTCTCCGGTGCCGCTTTGACCAGATTCGTTGGCAGGCTTTGTCTTTCCCATCGAGCCATCTGAACTGAGAAGAAGACATAGTTCATTGATGGGAACAACAGTCCCAGTACAACGACTGCGCCGTTAGTCGTGACTCCTGCAAGCTGAGCAATTACTCCCAGTAGCAGGTTGGCGATGACCACTGAGATGCCGCTGAGTTGCGCCTTCCTGAAAAAGGATGCGCCAAATATGGCGAACGACGACAGCGCTAGGCCCACTAGAATATGGTTGACAACAGTAATGCCAGCAGAGCAGTTCGCAAAGACTCCATATTTCAGTATGATACCCGTGGCGATCCAACCTGGTCCGTAGATCATATCCAACGCGAGATGACACGCTATAAAGCGGGCCGCTTGAGCTTTCCAGTGCGATGACACTGGGATCATGCAATCGATCAGCTGGCTCATACCCAATTCTCTCTCCATTGCGATCAACTCCGTCAGCTGATAAGTGACACCTACCATTCCGATAAAGATGGCGACACTGATGATATCGATAATGGCGCTCATGTAGCGGACACGAATCTGGTCTCGGCGTTGCTCCTGGGTCAAGGAGGTGAACGGGTATTCCATGATCTATATTGAATTCGATTTGGCAATGTGCCCGCTACCAGGGGAGTTCAATAGGCACCTTATTCGGAAGACTCCCCTCATCTGCAGTAGCATTGACTCCTGCAATGGCCCAGTCTATCGCGTGCTGGAATGGCACCAAGTAGATTTCCTGGTCGTTGTTGCTCTTGTGGGTGTCGATCTTCGAACCTAGCGAGCCATCGGCGCGAATTGAGTAGTTCCACATACCACCAGGGCCCTCGTTCGAAGAGGAATAAAAGACAGCCGCCGCAATGCATGACGAGGTCCCTCTAAGGGTCGTGCGACAGGTTTCTCGGAGTTCGTCTTCGGAAGTCAACGTGATGACGGTATCTCCATGGGCTCTGACTGGCGCCGAGACCTCGTCGATAACTTTCTGAATATCTCCGCTGTCAAATCCGCTATTAACGAAGACAAGCTTGTCTCTACCTCCAGACACAGCGCTCAGGGAATCTGTCAATGATCGCACAGGTGACGTATCGGCGATACCGTACACCGACGGTGGAACGAAAAAGTTCCTTGCGTATGAGATGATTGCAACAAAAACCACTGGCAGAACGAACGCGCGAAGGAAAGTGGTGGTGAATGGGCGGACTAGCGTGATGAGCAAGTTCTTCAGTGTGAGGGTCCACACCTGCCGGAGGAACAACATCATGATTGCATATCCGGTGAGTGCGAACTTTGTGACAGACGAGGTTCAGACCAGCGAGAAGTCAAGGAAACACAGCTCATAAAAGCGAGAAGAGAGAGACGGACCCCGGAAACGGGGAGCGATGATAGCACCCGCACCTTACCCGATCGGTTGGGACGCCCGTGTACTTTTCTCGGCATTTTCTGGCCTCGGAAATAAGCTGGGCGTGAAATATTCGATTCGTCTCCTCTCGGAGAAAATTTTTTTTGTTTTTTTTTTTCTCTCTGCTTGCAAACAGTTTTCCTGTCTCGTGATTGTCTGCGGGTAGAGCTGAGCCAAAATTCAACGCGAGATCTATGCGGCTCCACCAAAGTACCATCTCCACATGGTTTTGGACCTTGTAAACTCATTTAGGCTGAGTGTTTGCTATCAACTATCAACTGCGCCACGTTCTAACCTTCCTGTAGTAGTGGAAAAAGTTCCATACTCTTTTCTACGTTCATATTAACGAACTGGAACCACTCCTTACTACTATGTTTTTATCATGCCAAATACAATGCGAAAACCGTGATACACTCATCCCCGATCGATCGATACGCTGGATATGTTCCTTTCTTCTTGTAATACTCAGCCAAGTCGCTTAAAGCACAGCCGCGTCATAGACTCCCAGTCCGCAGTTGTGATTTGTGCTTTTTGCTGCCTAGCCCATTAAGCGGGTACTACCTAGCATCTGTACATTACCTCCAATGTGAGGAGGCAAAACAAGAGGCAAATCTTTAGGTAGCGAGGTGCTCTTAAGTCTCTACTACCCTGTCCACGAGGGAGCCTTGAACCCAGATTAGGTACTGTCACGCTCTCCTTCTTGTTCTATTTAAGGTTCACAAAGCAAATAGCGCATGTTGACATGGGTTCAATTTCGACACATGACATTGGCCAGCACTCTAAATTTGGTGGCCGTGTCCAATCCATATCCTCAAACATTCACACTCTTGTCTCTTCGATCGGCATTCGCTATGCAACAGGGCACGTCTTTCATATCAAATAGCCCCATAATTAACAACACTGGCTGCTTGATGTCGCCGTATATTTCCAAGAACACAACAACTTTCCAAGAACGCGCTCACAACATGCACCGTCTGCTTACCCGACGCGCCTATAGATCATGACCGGCACGTCTGAGTCGCTTTATCATGTTACCATCAATTTCGCAACACTGTAATAATAATTTTCTGCTTCTCGTATTATGTATAGACCTTCCGAAGCATGATTGCATTTCGTGACGTTTTGATACTGCTCCCCTAAGCGTACGAGTCCCTGTTCACTGGTAATATGTTCTTTCTGTCATCGATCTGATGTCCTTGGTACATACCATATTTACACCGAGTGGAGCTCTCTACCGATTATTAGATACACACTCTCTCACGGGCCTGGCAGGTTGTTTCGCAAGGCGAGTAGATGCGCAAAATTTCAAATTCGAATTTCTCTGCCCGTAACGCGAGTAGTAGCTTAATTTACTGGAGGCTCTAGCTTGAGATCCTGTGAATACAATTGTACTTATCCAGTATACCTGCACCTGTCAGGTGCTGCTAAAAATAAGCTCCAGGCACCCACCCTCACAATTCATTGTTCTCAATGTCGTGTGCAATTCTTTATAAATTCCCGATATCCGGAGGGGACAATCTTGGAACCCCTTGAGCGGGCACAACCATGAACGGAAGTGGCCGTAAATCGATGACACATGTGAGATCAGATAAACATTAAGTGATGTTAAGCGGCTTGGAATCTCTCAATGAATAAGATCTCCTGCTCAGACCGCCTGTCGGGTCGCAGGAACACAACGCAGGAAGTGGGAAGATCCCACACTCGACAACTGTGCATGCACTTTGATTCGATGCATCCTGAATGAGTGCCTTACGTTCTGACACCTGCTTGTTGGATAGATCGTTTATGTAAGCGGAATATAGGTCTCATGCCATGTTCCTCTTCTGCGCCCTGTGTGGGGTGACTGCTAAAGTGTGCATCGTGCCCGCAATGCATGCAACTCTTTTTGGTTACATTGAGACCCAAGCACCCATTCATGATAGCAGAACACCAAAAAGGTTCCTACTCGGAGAACCGAGCCCCCGAATGCCGAGTAATCTTAGCCAGCACCATCCCAGAAGACCTTTCAGGGCGCTGATCGAAACGCAGAGATCCAGTCAAAGGCCACGCCGGCGGGCCCCCTTGCTCCACTGCCTCGGTGTCGATCCGCGCCGCCGAAGGCCGAAATGGAACTTTTCTCATAGCAGTACATGAAGTGGGCTAGGGTTTCGGAACTGGCCTGCAATGTTGGGGTCTTTGAGATCGACACTAGATATATAATCACGCCATTAACCCCCGTAATGTAGTCATCTTCAGGCGCCCTCATTGCTTCTGAGCCACTTAAGCTTATCCCGGATAACCAACCCTATCTTGATTGTTCGCCATGGCTGTCACCGACAGTATTCAAAACGTCAATGGCGCTGGCAACCCCCGCCGTATGCTGCTCATCTCAGTGCCCCGTACTGCGTCCAATCTTCTCATGAAAATTCTCAACATCCACGAGCAACCTCAATTTCATACCAGCCAAAAGGGTGGATATTTCTTCTACCCGGCTTTCGTCTCAACTGCACAGAGCGGTTATCTGGGCAAACCCGCGGAGCAATGGTCGCAGGATGACAAGACCTCCGTGAAAAGTGCTTTCCAGGGGTGTCTCGATGCTCTGGAGAATGAATCTGCGCTGGCGCAGAAAGATGGAAAAGCCATGTTCGCAAAAGAACACGCCTTCTGGTTCTTTAATCCCGCGGCCCTGGACAAGATGAGAACAGGCACCGGGGACCCAGAGTTTTTTAAAGCTTTCCACATGGACATTTCGGATTCCTACGGCCCTTCTAGGAGCTACTCCGCCCACAACGAAACCATCTTGCCGGACGAGTATATGTGTTCTTGGCAATTTGCCTTCATCATTCGTCACCCAGCTCTGGCCTGGCCGTCGATGTACCGTGCGATGAAAAAGGTTGCCGACAGTGGATTCCTAGACGAGGATGGTGTCAAGGGTTCATCCCTGACCAATATGACCATGCGCTGGACTCGCATGCTTTATGAGTGGTGCTTGGAACAGCCCGATGTCCCGGTTGCGCCGCCGTTGGTGGATGCTCACGACCTGATCCACAACCCGGAGATCGTGTACAAGCTCTGTGAGCAGACTGGTCTTGACAAGAGTGTCCTGCAGTTTGAATGGAATAACAATGGCGAGCCGAAGAGATCCGACAGCTGGGAGGCACCCTCGAATGCCAATGCCGAGGAGCCCGATATCCAGCGTCAGACTGCTTCGATTTTCCTGTCTACCCTCGAGGAATCAAAGGGTATCGTCAAGGATAAGGCGCCTGCCACCATTGATATCGACACTGAAGCAGCCAAGTGGAAGGCTGAGTTCGGCGAAGAAATCGCTGGACTGATCGAGGAACGCGTGAGAGACTCGATGCCTGATTATGAGTTTTTGAAGGCCCGACGGATCACGTTGTAATGTGGTCATGAGAGATGTATATACGACGACTGTGACCATGCGACGCTGCAAAGGTAAATAGTGTATCAATAAGCTTACTTCTTCACTCAATATGTTCCATCTCCAATCATTGCAACGCACAATCACTGCATGGCCACACAGCACCGTATACGACCAACTTGTCTCCTTGCCTTCGGCCCAGTCGCTTCGATTAGTATGTTCGCGGCCTGTACTGTTCATTCACAGTGTTTGTTTTTGTCCGACAAGTACCTCATTGTAGACAACGAGACGTTCCGTGTTTGAAAATGAAATGGAAATTCGGTTTAATATAGACAGATAATAATACACCCTTGGATATGCAAGATAGACCACGCTCAGCTTTTGTCCAATTACCGCTTGGCGTTGCCCAGGAATGCCTTCTTCTGGCGGATATAAGCAGCGACAACATTCTCCACACTGCGGCGATCGTGCTTCCGGGACCTATAAAGAAGGATATTAGCATCTTTATCCGCACGGATGGCTGGCTCGACCAATTTAAGATGTTCACATACCGCATGTAGTACAGACGAGCGCGACGAGGCTTGCGCATGGCACGCTGGACAATCTCCACGCTCTGAACGTTGGGGTTGAACACCTTCACGGACATTTCCACACCCACACGAGTGAGTTCATTGCGCAGCAAGAAAGAGGTGTCAATGCCGCGCAGCTTGATGCTCAGAACAACACCGTTGAATGGGTCGCCGTTCTTGAAGGTCACTCGAACTATATCACCGGGCTTAACGCTGCGAGGGTTTCTGCGGTAGTCGAACAGGGCCTTGCGGTCACCCTTGGGATCGAGAACGGACAATTGCGACTCCGTGACACTCGCGACGGGGTCCTTGCAGGCTGCGCGGGTGGAGGGAGGCGGAGGGTAGACCTTGACGGGCTTGGGGCCTGTAGATCACCGGAGTAGTTAGTTCACGTAATATTGAAGCAGTTGAGAAGTAATCACATACCATTGTCGGGCTGCATGCGCTCCGGAATTTGTGACAGGAACTGCTTGGGGAGGTTAGGAGGGAGAGGAACGCGCTCCGGTCGCTGGGAGTAGGCAGACGAAATGAATCGACGCCCAATTTGTGACTGAGTGACCTCAGGGGTCTTGATCAATGACCTGAGACAGCCCAGCTGCCGCATTGTTGGTACAGCCGCCATGATTGTGATGTTGAGGAGTTGAGAAGGTCGGCGTCGAGTTTTGGCGGACCGGCAGAATTTCCGCCAAGCCGCCCGGCGTCGAGATTCTTCTCCGCCTCGTCTCTCTTTCTCGCGCATCCGCGTTTGCTTAGCCTCTCTGCTCCACGACCAGCCTTTCTACGTTATCTCCCCTGCATCAATCATATTCTTTGTCGCCAACTGATCTTTGACAATGGCGCAAACTGCCATGGGCAGGCTCTTCCGCTGGCCGAGCACCATCGGCCAGTCGGTGACCTTTTCGCAAGTCCGCAGTTATTCGGGTAAGATACAACTGTTTGGTCTCATATTTCAATGGGACTCTAAATGACTCTTTCTTATTCGATATTTAGCTGTTCCCACCTTCGCTCCGACCTCCTCCGCCGAACTGGACCAGGCTCTCGGCCGATTTCGACAACAACTTTTCATTCCTTATGGTCTTCCCAGGCGGCAACGGAGGAGCATGTTCCAGGAAAAGCATGCGCAAAGATTGATCCACGAGCCAATCACTGTTAGCATCAACGAAAATGAACAGTTCACCTTGCGACCCATGAAGCTCAGCGAATTGCCCACGAAGAAGGAGGCCCTGCAAGTCCTCAAGCTTATGGAAGCCAACAACGACTTCAAGAACCTCGTTCCCTTCATGAGCGGCCTTGGGATGTCAAACTTTGTTATCAGCTCTGACCAATGGGAGCACCTCATGCGCGTGACCAACAAATTCAACAAACTCTCCCTTATCCTCCAATGCGCCAAGCAACAGAACCAGACCGGTTTGCAACTCCGAGATGTCGACCTGAACCGACGCCTATTCTTTGAATTGCATACTATGGCACAGAAGGCGGAATTTAAGGGCGAGGCCGTCAAGAAAGCCTTGGGTTTGGCAAAGCAGGCAATTGATTTGGTAGAGGCAGAGCATTATGTTGACGAGCACTGGAAGCCAAGCTTGTTCAACGATCCTCTACGGCAGCCATTCGTTATTGGCACTTTGCTGGAACTCAGTGCCGCTCGTGCTGTCAGCGAATTTGCTGGCAAGGACGAGACCAACGAGGTGATCAATAATGTACGGAAGCTGATTTGCTCCAAGCTTCTGTTCAAGCACGAGAAGGCCCCCGCCGACGAGAGCGTTGCTACCGGGGAGAAATGGCTCCAGGAGACCGTGCCAGTCTACAATAGCTTGCGGTTGAGTCTCTTGGTTCACGGTGTTGCCACCGACAAGCAGCTGCACTCTTCAATCACATCACACCTTAACCAGGTCAAGGCGGCGCTTGAGGAGCAGATGGCCAAGTATTCCGCCGAGGGTGCCAAGCGTCCGTTCAGCTATGATACCTTCCAGGCTGTGCTGAAACTTTAGAAAACCACTGCTGTTGACTGCAGCTGGTTTGCTTTTTTGACTTCGATAGCATGTATATTACCTTCATTTCCAACATCTTTGGGGTTAGTCTTGTATTTCATAAGATGGAAGATATCGCTTTGAATAAATCATCGCCATTGGCGTTTTGTTGAGTTATCCCCGCTGAGTGCTAGAAGCTAATGAAACATTCACATCTTAAGGAAATCCGACTTATTCAATTCCATTCAGGAACCGAAGGTGGATGTTAAGTTCTGTTGTGCCTATTGCAATGATAAAGCTCAGCTTTAACACAGTTCAAGGGTGTTATCAATGGTGATACGCGCGCGGGCAGACAAAGTCGTTTTACCATCAACGACAGCAGGACCAGAGACAGTAATCTAATAAAAAAAAAAGAAAAAGAAAAAAATCAGCACCGTAGAAGATCAAAAAATTGCCAAGGGCATATATCTTGCTTACCTGTCCCTCGAGGTTGTCATTAGATGCTTCACTCTCCGAAACGTCAGTCAAAGTAAGCTCGGTGCTACTCAACGGAGCACCAAAGTGGCTGGGTCCAGTGAGGCATCTGTAATCGAAGACATTGGTCTGGGCAATGGCACCGGCGATGCCAGGACCAGTAAGAGCATACACAATGCGAGCATCGGTGAAGATTCGGAGTTCAGTCAGTTGCTCCGAGGTTAGACGGACAGCGGGCTCAGCATCGACGCGGTGGGAAATGCACAGCAATCGCAAATTGTCCAACGAAAGCTCCGAAGTGGGTCCAACACGAGCAATTTGACTGAAGATGTTCTTCGAAGGCATGTTCCCTGCATCCAGGGTACGTGCTTGCACCCAGCGGCCCAGAGAGGAAACTGGCCCAGTGTGTGGCTTCATGACACGCTCGTGGTAGTCGGACATGGTGCGAGAGGATGCAATAATAACGGTGGGGGACACGCCAAGAGTAGCAAGGGCAAAGTCAACCTTCTCACCAGCCACGGAGTTCAAAGCGATAGACGCGTTCGAGTAGAGCGCATTCATGATCTGCAGCAGAGGGTAGGAACGGGAGAGAGAATCGATAGACAGCACGAGATCCGAAGGGGTAAATCGCTGGTCGCGAGGAAGAGCAGAGCCCAAAGCGGCAATTGCGGCGACGAGGTTCTGAGAATAGGGTTATTATCGCTGTAGAGAGATCTTCAATTCCTGTAACAATCACTTACCTCTGCCTTGAAATCAATAAATTCGCCAGACGGGTCAGAGGACGGCCACACTGTGTTGACTGCCGGGGCAGGAGTGGTGGGGTCGTACTCGGGGACATCTAGTCCCGCCAGGTCCTTATATTCCTCAACCAGTTCGTGCCAAACGGATGTCTTCAAGGTGCCCTTGACCTCCGTGGGCACATCGTGCCAGTCCATGTGTCGGTTGCCCTCTTTGGCGACCCAAAGAACGAGCTCGAGCTGTTTGTTGCCCCTGGCGACAAGAGAAAGATCGAGTGAGCCAGCCTCAGCGATCAGAGCATCAGCCTTGCATTTCTGAAGGTGTGCGCAGAGTGTGTCTGCAGGAAGATTGTGGGGGACAATGATGGTCTTGAATCCGTAAAAGGCGCCGGCTTTGGTGTCGAAAGTTAGTATGCATAACCAAACGATGAAGCATAAATATGAGATTTTTCTTACCAAAGATAGATGCAAGAAGCTCAACGGAGTCCGTCAGACAAACAGCAACGGTTTTGGCACCGGACTTTTGCAACTTTTGTCCGACCACATTGATTTCCTGAGTAACTTGAGACAGCGAGTGCTGCACGGCATTTCTCCCGAGCGCGGTAAATATCTTTCCTTGCTTGCCGGATGGAGACCCATCTGGATTCAAATATCCACGAACAGCAGCCTTCCAGATATCACGCAGATCGCCCCGTCGACCAGCGGTATACTTAGGCTGTCCGGGGTCCTTAACATTCAGTCCGGATCGAAGCGGGAATCCATAAGGTGTCTCCAGACTGCGATAAGTTGCAGATTCACCAGACCGTCTGATCGGAGAGGCAGTAGATTGGCGGGCGAGGAGAAATGGGTGAACGTCGGGGTCTTTGGATGAGACGAGCGAGTAGAGCGCGAAGGCAGCGAGAATGCCGGCAAAAACGGTAGTGTAGATGTTCCAATCGGCCAGCACATTCGACATGGTCGCATCTACTTGCTCTAAAATCGAAAGTTGATCCGCCATTTTGATAACCGGGAAGGCAGCACGGCGAGGAGTGCAGGTGTCAACAATGAAATGGCCAGGCAGTCATCCGCGCCCCGGATTATGACGTTGAGGGGCTGCGCGCGTGCGGCGGCAACGGGTCAACTGTATTGCCGGGCGTCTAAAGTCTCGCGCGTGCGGCAGTACCTCGAGCTGCCCAGCCACTTGCGACCACAACACTGGACCTCCTGAGCAATGGCCATTTGAAACCCCCCTCTCATCAAATGTCAATCTCGCCGTGTCGCTGTTGACCCTGTCCACCCATTGCTCCCGCCAAGGTAAGTACAAATCCCCCATCCTTCTCAAAAGGTGGAAAAGGTAAGTCTCGGTCAACCCAGCCCGTCGCAGTGAAAGAATCGAGCTCTCCCATTAACTTCAAGATATAGCCACTGCACGCGACAACGCCCGCCATTTATTATTCTGTTTGTTGCGCCCAATCGCCTTATCTTCCTCTTTCAACCATCCGCCCCATAAATGGCTTCTCGATCTCTGCCCTCGACCCCCAAGGCCGCTGCACCTGTCAGTATTCCTGCCTCGGCGGGGTCAGATACTCCTGGAAAGTGGCGCCATCCCCAGCTGGGCGAGGTCGTCAGACGCCAGAATGCGTCGACCTTCGATGATAAGAACCTGAGGAGGCTGGTCTCGAACGCCGGTGCTTTGGTCGTGACTTGGGTTTATGGCAGTACCTTCAAGAGCTAGTAAGTTGAAATGATTCCCCAATTCTCTGCGTGTGCACACTGCTAACAACTTGAACTAGCATGCGTCACGTTTTCGATCCCGAGAATCACCCTGTGTACCATCACCTCCCACTGCTGCTCGTGCAGCTGTTCTTCGCCTTCAACATCTTCATCGCTCTGTACCCTCTCTTTCGGCGCAAGGACGACTTCTCCGATATCCCCCTGACCCCGAACCAACGTGCGCTTCTTGGCCTGGATCCCAACGCGACCCCGCCTGCGACACCTGGAACAACGTATGTGACCCCGCCGCGGTACCGAGTGTCTACCTCGCGCAAGGCGAGTCCCGCGAGCGCGAATGGCCACAGTCCGTCATCTCCGCTTTCCGCGACCCCCGGTCTCTCGGGGCGCCGAGTCTCTTCCGGTCCTTTCTCGCCAGCTTCGAGTCCGCTTTTCCATAAGGCAGTTTCCAATGAGAATGTTGCTCGGGGAAGTGTCCGCAGACAGAGCATTGGGTCTTCTTCCCCTCTTGCGCGCAGCAATTCCTTTAGCAACTCATTGGGCAATTCTGGAAACTCTTTCGGCAACTCCTTCGGTAACTCCTTGGGTGCCTCCTGGGCACCTCCTTTGGAGAATCGAGCATGGGCCCGAGCAGCCCTTCTCCTCTTGCCGGCAAGCGACAGAGCTTGGGGCTTAGCAACAAATGGCTTTATGAGCGCAGCCGGCGGCTATCTGCCGGCAACGGTACTCTTTGATTTTTGATTTACTTCGTGTTTATTCATCGGCTGCGTGGATAGGAGTTTGTTAGATATTCGGTCATGGTCGATTAGCGGGTTCTTCATAATAAACAACATCATTCAGACCTTTGAGGAAAATCCAATCAATAATAAAGTGACCATGAGTGGACAAGTACCCTAAGGTAGTAATGCTCAACACAATTTACCTTCTCCATGAGAATATGATTTGTGGGTGCAAATTAGTGTCAGCTTTTGTCCTGAGCCGGAGTGGCCATTGCGCAGATTGTTGGCGGCTCTCGGCAGATCTCCCATGTGTCCGCGCCCACTCCGCAGGCACGAACCAACCCAGCACAAGTTATCCACTGACAGGTACACTACTTGGTACTCTCACCTTTGGTCGCGAGGCTTTCTGCCGGTTCCCCTACATGACCTTCACGCTGTGAGCAATTCATCTGTTCAGAAATGGGGGCCTCAGAGTCCAAGCTAGTCTTCAAGCAGGGCATCTTTCGCCTCTCCGAGGAGAAAGAGATCCCCGCAGACGACCCCTACTGGACGCGAGTATGTCATCTCTCTCTTGCCGGAGTCCTGGATTTCTCTTCACAGATTGCAAAAGCTAACAAGCTTGACAGTTTTGGGAGCTCCCTGAATCTACCGAAGATGTCTTCAGCTTATTCACGCCGGCCGACATTCGACGAACGCGAGACCACGCCCTGTCCAACTTCGAGACTCTACTGCTTTCAGTATCGTCGCGACTGATAGTTCTCAAGAATCACCCGTCGTTCCCCGATCCAGATCTCGCCCCCGACCGCGATGCGCTCAACTGTATCCGCGTGCTTACCCGACTCCTCCCCTTTGTCTACGAAGCCGACCATCTCGAAGAATGGGAAGAGAAGTTTTTCTGGTCACGTCGCAAGAAGAAGACAAGACAGGCGCAAATTGCCGGAGAGGTTCTTTTTGATGAAGCTCAGCTGGAGGACCAGCAGGATGGATCCTCTCCGCGCTCGGAGGAATACGAGGATGTGAAGCCTCTCGCCGAGGAGCTGATTGACACGCTGTTCGACCTGCTCTTCTTCGCAGAATTCACCATTCCTACTCTTCCGACTGCAAAGAGCAAAATCTCCTATGCGATATGGCAAAGTGGTGTCGGTTGCAACTCCGCAATGGGGTCCAATAAGAACTTGGAGAACAACCGATGCGAGATCTTACGACTTCTCCTGACAATGACCGGCAAAGCGATGTACCTGCCATCAAACACACTTCCGGTACAAGGTGTCAAGGCTATCACCTACATCACCAGCTGCCAGGATAAACAGGCTGTGTTGACACTGCTCTGCTCGCTTCTGAACACGGCTATGAAATACAATCCTGCATCGTGGAGGGTCCCATACGACCATGTGGTTTGGAAAGATTCAAAGCAAATCATGGTCATCTATTGTCTGCAACTCCTGCTGGTTCTCCTCATGTACCCCATTCCAGAAGAGGGTCGTGGGACCCCACCAAAGAACTATTACCGTCATTATTATGGAAGATTGCATAGGCCACAAGACTTCCAGTTCATTGTGGATGGCATGACAAGGGTTTTGAATCAGCCAATGCAAGCGACCAGCTCCTATCTCCCTGGGAGTCAAAGGACAGTAAAGTGGGCACCGGAAATCCTGATTCTCTTTTGGGAGACCCTGCAGTGCAATAAGCGATTCAGGTCCTTTATCATCGACTCCAATCGCTCGCACGACTTCCTTATCCTCTGCATCTTTTACGCAATGGAGTACCGGAACGATCCTTCCAAGCAAGGTGTGGTCCGAATGTGCATTTTCATTCTCCAGACAATGAGCGCAGAGACGACTTTTGGCAAGAGCATCAACATGAAATTCGAGGCTCAGGAGACCCTACCCCAATCTATTAGGCTGCCAAGGTTCCGCGGCTCCTATGCTGACTTTCTCATCATTGTGAGTTCTTCCTTCTCATTGTGGCTGACCATCACTAATGATACTCTGCAGTCTATCCATGTTCTCATGACTACCAGCAAGGGTAACCTTGACACGGTCTATCCTTCCCTTCTGATCATTCTCAACAACATTGCTCCTCATATTCAGCATGTCTCCCCAAGCGCGAGCTCCAAGATCATTCAGCTCTTCTCTTCCATGTCCGCGCCCAGCTTCTTGCTGGCCAACGAGACGAATCATTCTCTTCTTGCATCGCTGCTTGACTTCATCAATGCGATCCTGGAATACAAATTCACGGGTACGTTTCGAAGTTCATCAGTCTATCGAACTTTGCTAACTAACATCTTAGAAAACCCATATTTTGTTTACGCAATCCTGAAGTATAAGCAACGCTTTGAAGCGGTACGAGAATTCACTCTGGAAAGTGGCCAACAGGAAATCGAACGTCAAAGGGAGAGACGGAAGGCTGGATCTACTCCTCGAGATATGTCTGCGAGCCCGACACTTTCGCAATCGGAAGAGGACCTGCACATTCAGTCAGGTGCTCGCTCCCCTCTGACTCAAATTCCAGAGGAGAACAGTGCATTCGCAATTGGGGATGATGATTCCGACGATGAAGGACAACATACGCCTTCCCAGTCGTCCCCCTCGGCTCAAACCTCACGCAGGCCCTCTATTGCGTCCACAGCCGATGAGACGGGCTCGCAAGTGCGAGGCATGTCCGAGAAGGCTCGCGGCAAGATGCCTGCTGGGCATCCACCTTTCTCGCGTCAGAACAGTGTTACCAGCCAAACCAGCATGACTGCTCTTTTCACGTCGCCATCTATCGGATTTACACCAACTGTTGCTTGGGTATGTTTCTGTGAACCTTATTATCTGACAGGCCGCTGACCGTTTTTACTAGCTTGAATCCTGGCTTCCGGAGCTTCCTTTGCACACGATTATCACTATCATCTCCGCCATCGCACCTCATATTCCTGATGCTGCGCTACAGAGCACTTCTAGCCCAGAGGCTCGTACTTTGATCAGCAACCTTCCGTCCTTCGCCGATGAGCCCCAGGTCAAGAGCATCATCGTGGAACCAACTCCGACTCGTGCACAATCGTTCGAATGGTCTGCACTCTCCATGGGCTGGTATGAGTCTCTCCTGTGGGGCTTCATTTTCTCCAGCGAGATGGTTGTCGGTACTGCCGCAGGTGCAACGCCAGGCACCGTTGGGGTGTGGAATGGAACCGGGATCCGCCTGTTCAAGGTTCAGGAGGCTGCCGCTCAAGGGCCGACCTTACTTGCTCCAAAGGGAGCAGTTGATGCAGTCGGGAGCAACCTCGTTCAACGGATTGGCAATCTCAGCCTCCGCGGCCGAAACTCGACCTCGCAGGAGCCTCCGATTAGTTCAACCCCGAGCGTGCGGGAGGTTTAGGGATATACGATGCGCAAGGATTATTGATGTACATAGTAACACTACTTTATGATATGAGTTTCCTTTGGATGATTTGGTCTTCCCTACAATACCAGGGAAGGTATCTATTAGCTCTCTCGATACTCTAGCGGGGTAGATTGAGGTTTTCGTTGACATCGACGAATTGCCAAGTGGGCGCTTGCCACTGAGTTCAAAAGTCGGAACGACAATCAACAGAATTGACGCGGATAATGCAATAAGAAGTAAAAATAGGTAGATTTCCTTTTTTGTTGAGGAAATTTCCCCACAGTCAGTCTTTGCAAGTGGTGTGTTGTTGATGCAACCAGCCATCGGCCGAACACGTGCTGGAGACCAACAATCCCAGCAGTTCCGCCCTGAACTACCATCAACACGCGTCACTTCTCATCCAGCCGCTGGCCGAGAAAAACCCCATTCATGAACTCAAAACCGCCCGTGTTACTTCGTGCCGGAGCCATGATTTCGCCGCTATTGTTCCTCATTGCCGTGGCCACGACCCTTTCGGCGGCGCCGGAACCGGTCATCGGGTCAATCACCTCCGGCCTACACAGCATTCTAAAGAATACCCACGCCAGCAAAGAATATGGGTATCCCACAGATCTGACGAGAGATCTTTTACCAGTAAGCCCGGCTCCTGCACAATGTCTCGGATTGGCCTTGTTCACTCTGGCTCCGGTCGGCATGTCTCGGGGATTTGGCTAACGTCATCATTAGATTCCCGTGCACTCCCACAAGTATGCAGCCCTACTATTCAATGAGATTGATGATCAATGTACCGAACTCTGTGAACTCACATTTCAATGCTTTGTTCAGTGACTACTGGCGCGACAGGCCCTTCTACACAGGTAAGCGACCCCTTGAAGGTGCTTGCTATTTGAAACTCCCCTGCTGACATTACGGTGAAGGATTATCAAAGGGCTGCACATCTACCGAGGCAGACGTCTGGCTCTATAACGGGACTCTATATGTTCGAACCTTCTGAAATCTCTATGAAACTGTTGAATTGCCATTCTAACCTCTGTCAGGTTGGCCATGATGAGTCTGCACTTACATACGAGCGCACCTTGGAAAATCTCTACATCAACCCCATTTTGGATGTGCTGGACCGGCAAAATCCTGACAGTCCGTTCTTGACTGCACCAACAAAGAAGTGAGTTACTCAGCACTCAATTCTATGTAAAGTTGTCTAACTCTGATCAAAAACAGTGGTGTCTGGGACACCGACACTGCCCAAACCCTCTACTTCTTCATCGATGTGAAGACCTCGGGCCATGAAACGTTCAAAGCCGTTATCAAAGCCTTGGAGCCTTTGCGCGAAAAGGGCTATCTCACTAAACTGAAGGGTGGGAAGACCGTGGAGACCGGCCCCGTCACCATCATCGGCACAGGAGACACACCGCTCGACATGATCCTGCCCGTCATGGACCGAGATTACTTCTTCGACGCACCTCTTGCTGATTTGAGTGAATCCAAATACTCGCGGATCGATTACCGCGTTTCGCCCATTGCTTCCACGGACTTTGTCAAGGCCGTCGGGAAAGTTGCCATCGACACTGAGCCGGTTCTTCGCGAGGAGCAGCTCAAATCTCTTCGTGCCCAGATCTCCGTGGCCAGGGAGCGAGGTATTGGTGCGAGATACTGGAATACGCCGAACTGGCCTGTTCGTCAGCGAAACCTCGTGTGGAGGACTCTGCTACAAGAAGGGGTTGGGCTCCTTAACGCGGATGACCTAGATGCGGTCACTACTTTCTTCTGAAGACGTCAAAGGGCTCTTAAATACGCTTAGTGTAATGAGGGAAGCATCAATGAACTACGGTAACAAGTTGTGATCCTCGAATATTGTATCGAGCTTTCATCATATCAACTCGTAAATGATGATCCGTGAGATCCCCCACCCCCACCAAGGCTCGGAAATGGGGCAAATGAACAAATCCAAACCAAACGCCATCATTGGAATATGAAATAAAATAACACCGTTTGAGTAAATTATACCAGGTTTAATGTGAATCCGACCATCTTCACGTGCGTTTCTCTTCATGCCTCTGCGCTTATAGTACACGGCACGTGATCGGCGCTGCACTAAAAAGCGCAGCGCAGGTTCAGCACGCAGACAAACAGGCTCAGAAGCTCCACAAACTTCCATTCCAACACCGCTCCAGTGCCAATCCCATTGGTGGGTGCACAATGGCAGCGGAGGGCGATCTGGGGGATCTCTTGGCCAAGGTGCTCCCCACCGATGCCCAGATCACCGTCCGTCATGTTTCATCCACACCCGCCCCTTCGGCGGCTCTGTTCGCAGCTGCGCCAGGACAAGATACTGAGGCCACGTTTTGTGAGAACCATTTTCTCTCGGTCTCAATTGACTCTCAACAGGATGACGGCGCCGAAGTCCTTGTCTTTGGCATGGAGGTGATGGTCTACAACACGGCCCACTTGACCACCATCTTCGTCTCCAAAGCGGACTCGACGGGTTTCCTCCACCTCCTCAAGCTCCCTCGCAAGGTCTCTGTGCTACGCCTGGTTGCGAACACATTTTTATCTCATCTGGCTCGTACGCATCAGCGTCCTGGCGTACGCCTTGTGATCTCTTTGTTCGCGCGTGCCCAGGACCAGTATCTGTTCCCGGGCAGCATCGAAAACGCCGGAAAGCATGTCCTTGACGACCGAGGTCTTATCAAATGGTGGTGCCGGTCGGCAGACCTCATCCTCCGTGAACATGAGCCTGAGTCAGTTTCCCAGGATTCCAAACAGCAAAGCCAAACGGGCGAAGCAGCGAAGGCCTCTGCGACCGCCTATTTGATTGTTCCAGGCTGTGACCGACTTGAAACGCGCAGCTTTTACCCTGCGACGGCCAAGTCAGACCCTCAGGATCGTCCTCGATGGCTGAATAGCTACCCGCTTCAACAAATGGTTCATGATCCATCCGCTCCGCCGCGCTGCTTGATTCCCCGGCTCCCAGATGATCCGAAGACTCGATTCCTCATCGATTTAGACGACGAGCTCCCTGAGCCTGTCGAGGGCGAGAATGCCTCTCCAGGTACGGGTCTGTGGCGGAGCGTCCGCTCTCTGGATCAATTCTGGGAGATGATGTCGTTCCGGCAGGAGTGCTCGGCTGGCCGCCTGGTCGGCTTCCTGTGGCTCGTTATCAATCCTCCAGGCCTAATGAACTCAACAACGATGGCAAGCCAGACCCGCGGCCCCGCAACTGCGCTGCCTACTCCCGCAAATGCCGCCCCTTCGAAAACTTCTACCGATGATAAGTCGATCGAGGACATCTCGGAGCTGTCTAAAACAGAGGAGTCCCAGAAAGCGCTCGCCAAAATTGTGACCGCCGAGAGCGTGCCCGAAAGTCAGGAACAACCCTCATCTTTCGATCACCCTCCGACATCTCAGTTTACCAACCCTAGCCCTTTTTCATGGCCCGAAGCTGGACGTGGACAGGTTGTTCTCAACGAGGCCGACTACAAAAGCATGATGGATGGGATCCTGGATAACTTTTACGACGAAAAGGAGATTGTCGCCAGTACCAAGGCCTATATTGATCAGGTCGCCTCCCTTGCTGACGAGCTGACATGGGGGAAGCGGGTCACGGGCACCCACTCCCCGGAAGAATCCAAGACTGAGACTATGGCTCCAAGAAACCTCCTTGACAGCGGTTTGATTCGCAAGCGAAAGAAATCGGAGGGTGATAGTGGCAGTGGTGCAGCACAGCCGAGTGGGCCGGACGGCACGCAATCCGCTCCGTCGCAACCGGCTGCTGCGAACGTGCTGAGTGCAGGCCTGGTACGGAAGAAGAAGAAGACTTGAGATTTTGATGCTCTATTTTATATGCTTTATACAGGAACTGGAGTATGGGAGGAGGCGTTTTTTTGCATTGGGCCGGAGGGATTTGGCGAGATAGCCCGAAAACAACACTGGACGTGGATTAATCTGAAAGAAAGTATATCAAAATTATACAAAATATATTGTTTCCGTCTCAATATGAATTGACCTTTTGCAAGACCAGCGTTCATTAAAGAGCCCGAGATTTGTATGTACTCCGTGCCTTAGTAACTACTACTAGTAGGGTCCATAATGCGTAGACGCCCAGACGGATTGCTCAGGCTCAAATTGGCTAGTACGAGCGCCCTGCCAAGATCTGTCACCAATGCTCTTGATCGCCCCCCTGTTCGCGAGTCTACAATTGTGGGTTAATTTTTGCATGAATGGATCCGTGGGTTCCCTGCTACTAGCCACCGTGGACCCCGGATATAGTGTTTTCCATGTACAATGCAGGAGCCTAAAATAGATTCCAGGCAGCATAGAGATCAAAGCTAAACAAACAGGACTCGGCTAGAGACTCGGAGGTTGGCCAATTTGATGTTGGCCATTACCCTAGAGCGTAGTAGGTATGCTCACGTTGTGCGAGGCGAGGCGGTATGCTGGCAAAAACGACCCGCAGCCGAAGCATCCGCGCTGCTCGGAGATGCCTCCACCAACAATCCCACCACGGAGCTGGATTTCTCTCTGTCCACTCCCAGTCATAGAATGTGTTCCTCGTTGTCGCGCTGCCTCCGACTCTCATGCTAGAGCCGAACTTGGTATTCCGTGAATCGCCCACCGATGGCGCTCTATCTGTGTCCATCGCGGCGGCCTGGGTCGGTCTGATCTGGTATGTCACCGTGCTGGTCGTGTGTGCCTTGGGGTATTTTCAGATGTATGCTGCCTGCTCTGCTCTTTTTTCGTTGTTCGCGTTCGTGGCGGCCTGGCTCTGACTCTATACGGAGTATAGATGAGAGCTTGCCGACAAGTCACGGTGTCAATTCCTTGAATCACATCGCTAACTGACCCATTGGGAACTGCAGATGGAGATACTTTTTGTGCCGGCCACGCCCCTCCAGTCTGGCGTCCGACAGCCACGCCCCCCATGTCACCGCGATCCGACCTGTCAAAGGTCTCGAGCCACATCTGTACGACTGCCTCGCCGCGACCTTTCAGCAGGATTACCCCCGTGACAAATTGATGGTCTGTCTCTGCGTCGAGACTCGCGATGACCCGGCCTACCCAACCCTGTGCAATTTGATCGCCGATTTTCCGGATGTCGATGCGCGAGTCTATGTCGAGGAGGAGGATCCGCTCTTACAAGGCAGCGGGTCGGATGCCTACGCGCTGGGGCCGAATCCTAAGATCCGAAACATGAGTCAAGCATACCGTGAGGCAAAAGGCGATATCATTTGGATTATCGATTGCAACGTCTGGGTCGGGAAGGGTGTCTGCGCGCGCATGGTGGACAGACTGTGTGGAACGGGTGCTACGCCGGGGAAGAAGTACAAGTTTGTGCACCACTTGCCTTTGGCAGTCGATGTCACGGGTGAGAGCAATGTTCGGGAGCAGCGACAAGCTCTCTTGGATGCTCGTCCCGAGGCGACGGAGGCCGAAATTGCCTTATCCTCCAGTCGCCCCGAAGACGGGTTTGTAAACACAGTTGCTACCGGAGGTGGTCGTCTCGAGGAATTGTTTCTTTCTTCCGCTCACGCGAAGATGTACACTGCGATCAACACTGTCCTCATTGCGCCATGCATCGTGGGCAAATCCAATATGTTCCGCCGCTCCCATCTAGACTATCTGACCGCAACACCACCCTCTAAGCACAAAGCTCGCCTGCCTGGTATTGATTTCTTCTCTGAGAACATCTGTGAAGACCATCTTATTGGGGATTTACTATGGCGTCGGCAGGTACGTGAAGAGAAAGAGCTCGGTGAACGCTGGGGCAAGCATGCCATGGTCTTTGGAGACCTGGCTATTCAGCCAGTGGCAAACATGAGTGTCCGGGGATACATTGCCCGACGAGTGCGTTGGCTTCGGGTCCGCAAGTTCACTGTGCTACTAGCAACCCTTGTCGAGCCCGGGACCGAGTCATTTGTATGCTCCATTTATG
Organism: Penicillium argentinense; assembly: GCF_028826775.1. NCBI lineage: Eukaryota > Fungi > Ascomycota > Eurotiomycetes > Eurotiales > Aspergillaceae > Penicillium > Penicillium argentinense. The sequence continues at coordinate 560,798 of NW_026622668.1, forward strand.
GCGCCTGGGGCGTTACAACAGCGTTGGCACCGTACATGGAGCGCAGAGGATACGGCCTGGCCTCGAACTTCACCTCTTGGACTGCATTCTTTGCACTTTTCGTCCTCGGAATGATTCTTTGGGTTCTTGTCGATTGGACCCTCTACATCAAACTGCACTCCGCCAAGGCCATTGAATTAGACGAAGGCACGCCTTGTTTTGCGCGGCCTGTCCGCCCTCACTCCCAATCGACACGTCGGACTTTCCGGCAGTGGTTTGCCGCATGGCTGGGCCGTGAGCTCCTTGCATTGCCCATTTGGGTCATCGCTGTCTATGGCGGTGTGACTGTTGTCTGGCGAGATAGACGTTTCAAGGTCGGGTTTGACGCTAAAGTTCGGGAGATTGACCCCGAGGCTTCAGAAGGTTCGTACTCGACAAGCTCCGTGGTTGATTGGTTCCCTGTGTCTCCCCAAGATACCGATGGGAAGGCAGGTAAAGTGGCGGGAAAAGTCCGTCGAGACTAATCAATGCATTGAATGACTATTAGATTCATCGTGTGTTCATTTGTATATTATAAAGCATAGAACTCTGCTACATGATAAAATATGATCTGTTTAGCACCGTGTCGATGTGCACGTCTCATCCAGTCCATGTGTAATCGGAGTATCAAAACGTGTCTATATTGCCAAAAAAAAAAATTTTATCTTAATCCATGATGTACGTAAAAACTCAAGCCGAACCCTCACCCTCCTTAGCACCACTGGAGCTCTCCAGACCAGCCGACTTCTCAGAGCTAAGCAGCCACTCGACAACCTGTCTGCCCGCAGACATTTCACCAGCCGGCTGTTGGTTCTCACCCTCATCCTCACCCTCGCCAACAGTCATCTCAATCTCCTGGTCCCCGTTCTCATCCTCCTTAACCTCCTCGGCGGAGGCAGACCAGGCGGCCCGCTCAGCCAGGAAGACAGCGTCGTGTCCAGCGTCATTCTTGACGGTGACATCTGCGCCAGCCTCGACGAGCGCCTTCACACATTCAATGTGCGTGTTTAGGGCGGCCCAGTGCAATGGTGTGTTTCCGGAGTGGTTAGTGTGGTTGACGAATGCTGTGCGCTGGGCAGCGTCTCCGGTGGAGAGCTTTTGGAGCAGGAAGTTGAGGATTTCTGAGCGAGTTAGCATCTTTCATCCGAGCTTCATCTATGATGAAGACAAGAATGCATAAAGATGATTGGTTGAAACATACCGATATTGCCGTTAGCGGCAGGAAAGTGCAGGACGCAAGACCCAGTGCCTCCCTCACTCTCATCCTCCATGTCGATGGCAGATGCGACGATCTGAGACTCGGCACAGGTGTTTTGAGAAGCCAGGTTGGCGATGTCTGCCGTCAAAGCCTCGAGATCGCCAGCTCGGGCATCGTAGATGAGGTCATCGATGGCCTCGGCGGAGAGTGCGACAGGCACAGTTGGCTTGGGTTTTGGTGTAGAAGAAGTCATGTTGATGTGGGGAAAATTCTCTCTTTGGATGAAAAAATCAGACTGGATTTTTATGAGGACTCGAATATCCAATCCCTTTATCGGAATGGATATGGAATTATTTTTTGCGGAGGGCCGAGAAATTGATATGGGCTGGTAGGGTGTTAGCGAATAGGTTCCTGGAAGATTTAAGAAAACCACAATGTGGAGGGTAAAGTTTTCCGAATAAACAGTCTCAGCAAGCTCCAGCCTGGTCATGCAATCGATCGCAAGGGATCCTCGACCTTAGGACAATTATTTGAGGACTCGAGTTGATAAGCAAACTGATTGCAGATGAACTCCCAGCCCACCACAACTGATAGCGGGGTGGGGATTCGAGGGTAATAAAACAACAGTGGTGCAATTGCACATCTCACAAATTAAATGTCTTACCTTTGAGTCGGACACAGCCTGCGTAGAATCTCTGATTTGTGAAGACCGCACTCGCCGCAGAAACTTTGATATCGGTGTGCACGTGACTTTGGTGGGGTCGCCCGGATAGCTCTATACAGACTGCAAGCTCCCACATTTGTCTTCAACCGAATCTTAGGATGTTCTGGGTCCAAATTACACGCTAGTCAATTGTGCTTATGCTAAAAAGTATAATATTACAGACGCAGAGAATCAAAAATCCCGGCAGGACTAACAAGTCCGCCTCTAATGCATGCCAAAAAAAGAAAGTCCAAGAACCGTAAACGCCCCAAAGCCCACGCCGGATGTGGGAAGGTATCAAAATCCCAATGCGAATTTGTAAGTGAGAGTAGCCGAGGGGCCTCTCACTGTGGCAAGCCACATGTATCAATCCCGTAGCCATGCCCTCCGCTTCTCCTCCTTCTTTTCCCGGCGCTTCTCCTTGAACATTTTCAGCTCCTTCTTGGTCAACTTCTTGGCGCTGCGTTCCGCACGTAGACTGCGGCCATCATGGCTGTTGGCTGCGGCGTCTACATCGAAGAACGCATTCATTTGCCGGTGAGCCTTGTTGTGTTGACTATGGTTGTCAGGATTGATTCCCTCGGCCTGCCAGCGGCCCGTGAATCGGTTGAATGCGCCCGTAGCAGCGTAAGAAGCCATCGGATCGATTCCGGTCATGGCACGCGCTTCTTCTCGCGGTTCGTGCTCTTGTGCGTAAGATGCGTTGGGGTCGTAGTCGCCGTGGATCGCGGGGTTGTAGCCACCCAGTACAGGCGCTTCCTTCGGAGCTTCCGTACCTGGAGCTGGAGGGGGGGGCGGCTGCTTCTGCGTTCGGCACGCGGGGGTTATCCCACTGAGACTGGCCAGTGAAGCGATTGTAGAAATAGTATGCTCCAATGTTGGCGTCCCACACGGGTTCCCATCCATCGTCCTGGGCTTGGCCAGGCGGAGCTTCTTTCGGGAGGGGTGGAGGGACTTCGTCGGGCAAAGGCGGCGCGGACGTATCTTCTTGTGTGGGTTCTTCATCATCTGATTGCGATCTTTTCGATTCTTTCGTTTCATCCGTCTCATGCTCGTCATCGTCACGTTCCTTCGTTGCTGTTGTCTTGGTCTCGGGCTTCTCTTCCGCGGCGGGCTGCGGCGAGCCGGGCGCAGAAGGAGCGTCGGTGCGCTCTTCCGCAGCAGCTGTAGTAGCCTGTGCAGGTTCTGACATGGTGTTGCTCACGCTCCTCTCAGGTGAAAGTTAGGAGAGAATGCGCGGTTTTCGTGGCGCATCGGAGTCTGGGGAAGACGGAATTCGATGGCGTAAGCCTCACCGCCTAGTCCCAAAGCGGTCGGGCCATTCAGCCACACAATCATGGCGCGGCTTACCTTGACAGACACTATTGTCAGAGGTTTGATACTTAAGTTGTTGCTGCGAAAGCGAAACTCGAGACGAAAAATCATGCACCTGACCTATGTATATTATATCACGGTATAATACTCTACTCAAGTTGACTTTTCATCCGATAATGAAAATACTGATCTGATCTTCATTCCACGATGAGAGAAACCAAACCAATAATGTATGACACTGCTGTTGCTGTCCGAGTATCCTGGATATTCGTTGCACCTCATTGCCCAGGTGCTCACACGGAATTACGCAAGCGTATTGCCAGCGCCACCTCGCTTACAGCATTGTACGGCAATAAATAGCAACAGATTTTCGATCAAATCACAGGAAACCCCTTTCCCGCCAGTTAGAACAATCTACGCTATACTACATTGTTTTCTGTACAAAGAACAAGATAGCATCAAAGCGTGGTGAGATGAAACGTTGTCATAAAAATTGACTATATGGTAGATCTCGTCCTAACCCTATGCATGGCTACCCGGCACTGCATCAATCACATATTTGCAACTGACTCACGTAGTGTATAGAACATTGAGATTTACAGCACAGATTGTAGGGCTTTTCATCATTCCATCTCAAAGAACCAAGACAAGATCCGACGTGGTAATGAGACTAGATGCTAGGCGAGAGGAGACTATTGCATTAGAAGAGTGAGCAGGGATACGCAAAGGCAGGGGCTCTGGATTGCCTGGCTCAAGTTTCCGAAGGGAATTTCGGGATATGGACTTTAGCTCTCTGGGTAAGCCGGCGGCAAATGGGCGCAACGACGAGAGCCTAGACATAGCTGGCCGCTGGGGCAGTTAGGCTCAGTGCAACCCTCAGTACTGTTAGAGTCATGGTCGCATTACCTGCAGAGAGACGTAATTTAGCAGTATTACGGTGCTCAATTCTTTTCCGTGGTCCAAGGGCTTGGGGTTAGCACGAGCACTAACGAGAACTGTTATCGATTCTCGGGGTGGAAAGCAGGCATTGCTGGCAATTGTTTGAATAGGTAGGTGATCTGATCTTTTTGCTACCCGTGTATCATTAATTGTGTCGTGTGGCACCCCAAGGAGGAAGAAGACTGTTTTTGGTTTCTGCTTGTGTTTTTGGCATGGTGCTTCTGCTTCTTGCTTTGGTGCATTGGAACCGTGGATTAGCTGCCGTCAGTCCCGGGATTCTTTCGCGTATATATCTTTAATTCATTAGATTTGCTGCAATGTGTTTGAGTAGCCGTAGTGTCCCATCCTAGTTCGTCAATCAACCTCATCAATGCCCCAACAAACAGCCATCGCATCCTTGGGTTCCTCCTTTGCCTTCACCTATCTGACACGACGGTGTACTTTCTCTGATGTTACGTAGTCTCGGCTCTGAGCATCTAAAATCCATTCATGTGATGACATCGTAGATTCTCAGTTGTTTAAAATCGTAAAGTCAGTTCGTTGTTGTCTATCTCTCCTTACTCTAGTATCCAGCTATGGACAGGCTGGCTTGCTCAGTGTTAAGTGCACCTCATCTCTCCAGGGCCTATCCTGCATTCGTCGAACCACTGTTCAAGTAAACTAATTCATTGCAAGTTAACTTCGTTTCTGATGACATGCATCCCATGTAGCATGATGGGATATTTACATTATTCATGAATCCATTTAATCTCATCAGTAGTTCCGTCCCATCCCCTCTCCACCTGCAGTCCAGATACCAATATCTCGTCCTCCGCCCAGTCCATGCGCCTCCAACCACTTTTCCTCATCCTTCTCCGATACTAAACACTCCTCATCTGCCAAGCTGGACGCATCGACATCAATCCAGCAAGGTGAGGCTGACGTACGCATATTCTTCATGGAGACTGGCGATCGTGGCAGTCGGAAGCTGTAGGTCTTCCGGAAGAAGCCTGTCATGGATCTCCGTAACTTCGAACCCTTCTTCCCTTCCTCCGCTGTCTTCTCATCCTTTTCCTCCCGTTGGCGTTTCAACAGCTTCCCCTCCCGAGCAGCAGCCTTATTATCACCGAACATCATCTCTCCCGTCTCAATCGGATCTTGTAGTTTCCTCGTCGGAGTATCGTGCGGCGACTGAACGGTCTCAAGTTTAAAGATAGGATACTCAGGTCTCGACAGCGCGCGTGCAGCCCGATAGTTAGCGTGATCCAGTGTTTGCTTGTTGTCGAACAATGTTTGCATCTGACTATTCAGATTCAACTCGGCCGGGCTGAGCTGTTTCCGCTGTGTCGGTGACTCGGTGGGCAGGACCGGTTCGTGAGCCGATCGATGCACAATCGTCGAGACCGAGGCAATACTCTCCGCTCGCGCAAGGGAGATGTCGTTGGAGGAGATCTTGATGAGGTCGTTGTAATCGTCCTCGAGACGCTGGGGTCTGGAGTTGGTGGATAGCTTGCGGGACAGTTTGTTGTCGCGGACGCAGCGGGCCACGGAGGAGATGAAACCCATGATTTCGGCGGATCGGACTGACCCTTTTGTATCTGGAGAGTGAGGGTTTATTGGGGTGCTGGGACGTGGGGGGTTGTATAGCTGATAAACTAGGTGCTGGGGCTGGGGCAAGGGGTGTCTTGGGCTGCGAATACTGCATTGTACGTGCAGCTACATCTTCGATACCGGTAAAATTTAGGTATGTGCTATCTCAGTGGACGGTGTACAGATCTACTTTGAGGACACTAGAGTGCTGCTATATTGTGATGGGATTGCTGGGCTAGCGGCTGCTGTGCGACGGTCGATCCGGCGCTACGACGGTCGGAGCTCCGTCTGAAGCTGTCTTTGTTTGAGCCAAATCGGCGAGTCGAGGATCGAAATCGTCGGCCAATCGACCAGCCAAGATCGCCCCAGCTCTAAAATACTAGTCATTGTACTAGTACTTAGCAGTGGCGGGTAGTACGGTACATCGGAACATCCGTGGTATACTTCCGCCGTGTGTCTGCTGAAAACAACTCATCCCGCGACAAGACAAATTACTCATCAGCATGATCTCATGCACGACGCCAGCTACATGAAGCTCTCATGATCGGAGCTTGCAGGATCCACCCGCCTGCAAAGCGGAGAGCCGATCAGAACAAGCCCAATGGCGACGGCCGGAGCGCCGCATTCTGAAGATCTCCCAAGGGCGCATGCAAGGATGCCCTGACTCCTTCCTGACACGAGCAACTCGTCGATCCACCTCTCACTCGTTCTCCATCGTAGTATGCCGGCATGCGCAATCCAATGCTGAATACTCAGTCGGCGATTGGGGTACTCGTGCAAGTGGAATGCCAGACCCTGATGATCGTCGTTCGCCGACCTCCACGAGGAGGAATGTCGGCGTTCTGGAGAATGTCGCGCATGGGTCCCGGCCTTTCAAGTTGAGTTGATCCCTTGGGAAATGGCGGTGTCTTGACTTTGCTGAAACATGGCCCTGCCAGTGCCCAGTTGGTTACTGCTGGAGGAGACATGGACTATGAATCGCCCTATGCTACAGTATAGCTTCGGGCATCATTCGTCTTATCCGAGTACTAACTCAAGCCTTGCTTTTCCTATTTGCTTAATACTATCGCGTACTGCATGGAGAATAAGAAAAAGTGTGACTTGTCGGATTAGAGGAGTTACTCCAGGTCAATCAATGTATCAAAACTGGCCCAAAAGCTTGCAATAATTGCGTCATTACTCAGATTCATTCTCCTCCAGACACGTGAGTGAATCTGCCCTTACTCCTCGATGTTGGGGTGCGCAAGTCATACAGGTTCGGCGACCTTCCCGACTTCAACTTGGAAGGAGCCAAACCCACGATTGCAGATGCCGATGCAATAAAAATGGAATTTGCATCTATCCCCACATGGTCCAGCTATACTCGATTGGCCAGCTGGGGATGCATCCAAGACACTGCAAAAAGGCAAACCAGATGCCACGCATCCGTGAAGCTCTTCCGCCAGTAAGAATCAACCCTCAATACCTTGACAGCAGGTTCATGTCGCTACGAAGAAGAGGAATGGGAAATGTCTCTTGAGTGAAGCTTATGGATTGTTCTGCAGAAACAAATGACGATATCGCAATATACTAAACTGTAAGGAGGTCGTTGATCGGAGACAACCGTAAGTCATACTCCTCTCTATCGCGGGGTGTCTTACAAAACCGATTCATATGAAAAAGAAAAGCTATGTAAACATGATCGCTAGGCTCACAGCTTGCTAGCAGGAGCGTTGGTGACCAGCGACTGGCTGCGCTGCATGGCCTCCAGGGCCTCCTTCTCGATCCGGTCGAGGAGGACGGCGCAAGTCGGGATGTCGTGGATCAGACCGATGACCTGGCCAGCAGTCCAAACCTATAGAATTGTGTTAGTAAACGGGTAGACAGAAATAACTGGTGAGGGATATTGCTTACTCCAAAGTCAACGTCACCGTTCAGGAAGACCTGACGACCACGCTTGCCGCTAACATAAGGTCCAATCTCGCTAAACTCGCCGGTCGTGCTCTCACGCTCGACCTTCAGCGCATCCTGCGTGACCTTATTGGCGAACAGACGGGTTGTGTTCTTCCACCGACGGAGAACAAGAGCAGTATCGGTCTCTTGCGCATTGACGATAGCCTCCTTTACCTTCTGGTGAATAGGAGCCTCAACAGTGCTCATAAAGCGAGTACCCATGTTAATTCCCTCAGCACCAAGCGCCAGAGCAGCAGCCAGACCCTGACCATCAGCGAAACCACCTGAAGCAATGAAAGGCACGCCGAGCTCCTGGCGCGCACGGCTGAGAAGAATGAAGTTGGTGATATCGTGCTCGCCCACGTGGCCGGCGCACTCGAAGCCGTCGATGGAGAGGAAGTCAACGCCCAGCTTCACGGCGGATTTGGCGTGGCGGATGGTTGTGCACTTGTGCAGGACGATGCAGCCGGCCTTCTTCAGCTGCTGAATCACGGGGCCCGGATTGTTACCGGCCGTCTCGACGATGTTGATGCCCTCATCAATGATCACCTGGGCGTAGGCGCCGTAGTCGGGGGGACGAGAGCGGGGAGGAGGGTCAGGTTCACACCGAAAGGGTTCTTGGTCATGGTGCGGCATCGTCGGATTTCCTTGCGCAGGTCTTCGGGGGTGGGTTGGGTGAGAGCAGTAAGCTAGGAGGAGTTAGCAAGAGTCCTGAGATTGAATCTGAGGACCAGGAGACATACAATACCCAGTCCACCGGCGTTGCTAACGGCCGAGGCCAGCTCGGCATATCCCACCCATTGCATACCTCCCTGCACCACGGGCACTTGTCATCGTTAATATCCTGGTCGTAGTAGTGTCTTCGTGGGAGATCGCATACCTCGAATGCCCAGTTTGCGGGTCAAGGCAGTATTGAAAGGCATCGTGTCGTCGCTGAGGCGCAAAAGACCAATATCTAGTCTAGGCAGAGATTCCGGGGTATCAACGGGGATGAGATCGATGGGAAGAAGGTTTCAGATCACAACGCTGTTCGAGATGGGTTGAAGAGAACAAAATCGTATTCAGAAACGCTGGTACTCAAGACATATGGACAAAGACGATTAAAAAGCACCGAGCCCGGGGTAGCCGCGGACCTGGGCTGTGGGGGAGTCAAGTTGCCGAGGTTCGGTGTGCATTCAGTGATTATTCGTCAGGGCCGAAGTCAGCTCACTCTGCCGACCGCCTGAGGGACGCGCAATGCTGGGATCGATCTCGGCCTGGTGCACATAACCCAGCGAAAACTCATCAGGACCCAAGACTCTTTACGGCCGTAGCCATGAACACTTGTTCAGCTGAGAGTTGCTCCAGCTGGATTCGCATGTGACGGCGTTGCAGCCCCATGACTCCATGGCTGCCTCAGGCCAGCAACACAGCCTTAACACGAGGTTTCCCCTTAGGCATCGCTGAAACAGCTTAACAGCCGACTCTTGCAGTTGCAGGCAGCTACCAGAGCAGGTACCATTTATGCACGGTGGTACTTCAGACTTGAAGAACATTAAAGTCCTCAAGTTGCCATTATGCCCACGTTCGACCAATTACGATGGATGAGATGAACAAAGTACTCGTAGACATGCTATGAAATAGATGTCCAGAAATACAATGCTAAACCCCTCATAACTTCCCACATGTCAACATCTACTGGTCTAGTAATTTGATATGTAACCCTGATATGAAACCCATCCGGCTCATGGAAAGAGGGAATGGGCGATTAACGACGGGAAGTCCTTCTGCGAGTCTCGAAGGTCCCTGAACAGTCGCGACAGAATGTCGAAACAACAAGGCGCTATACACGCCGACATCATCCCACCGAGGTGGTACATCAACGTGAGCGGAGACTCGTGAAGGAAGGAAGAAGTCGTGAAGACGGAGGTGCCGACAAAGGGAAAAGTGCGACAAGCGAGTCACCTGACCTCGGGAAGAAGGATCTTCCGGGTGTGCAATGCACCAGCCGCCATTGGCTCCCGGGCCGGAATCCCGTGACGGCGCCAAACCCGAGGTTACCGTTCCGATCGTTCGCGATACCGTTCTCCTCTTCTCAACAGTGAGAACACCTCGACGTTGACGCCAAAATGTTCTCTTCGAAGGTTGCCCAGCAGTCGCTGCGACGGCGTATGTGTGCCCTCATTTTTCCCGACCCTACGATCCTCTTCGCGCTGACAATGCACCCGAACTTCCAGTTGCCGTCCAGCAACCGCTCCCTATGCAGGCCTCTATGATGCGTGCCTCCCCGGCCGCTGTTGCCCTTGGAAAGGGTATCCAGTCGAGGTGAGTGACTTCCACGACCGATTGACTGTCTTGCGGACCTTGAAATTGCTCCCCAGGAATGGGCAAAAATCCCGCGACAGGCGACGTCATTTCACGAACGACCATTACCCTAACATCTCGACCCCCTCCAGACCCGTTACCTCGTCCCCCAACACTGAGGACCCTACGCAGATCCTCGCCAAGCAGCGTCTGAACCGCCCGGTCTCCCCCCACCTGTCCATCTACAAGCCCCAGATCGGTTGGATCGGTTCCTCCCTGCACCGTATCTCTGGTGTCGCCCTGTCCGGTCCCCTCTACCTGTGGGCCACCGCCTACCTATTCTCCCCGGCTCTGGGCTGGCACTTGGAGTCCGCCTCCATGGTTGCCGCCATGGGTGCTCTCCCCGTTGCCGTCAAGATCGGTCTCAAGACCATCCTGGCCCTCCCCTTTACCTACCACAGCATGAACGGTATCCGCCACCTGACCTGGGATCTGGGCAAGGGTCTCAGCAACAACGCCATTATCAAGTCCGGCTGGACCGTCATCGGCCTGAGCGTCACTAGCGCCATCGCTCTTGCCTTGCTCTGATTGATACCTCTATCTCTTGAGTCTCCTTGTGTTATTATAGTGAGCCTTTTTTTTTTTTCTGGTCGATCAATTCATACGGAAAGTCCGGATCCACGGCGTGAACACAAAAGGCGCGGATTTCTCTTTCTATGTACCGTATTTCCTGATCCTCCTTGTGGTAGACGTTGGATTTGACTGTTGGGTTCGATTTCTCACCCTTGGACTAGCTACAGTTGCAAATCTCGGTTACTGATATCTCTTGGAGATAGTTTGTCTGTTTCAAACACAAAATAGGCCAATGATGCTTGTCATGAACCAATTGCATATTTTGAAATTACTTGATAAGAAACGGGATCTTCATTGAGCCCAGCGGGTGAACAGAATTGAAATGTCCTAACTTTGACCGGTATTTCCCACGTCCTCGACAATCTATGTGGTCGTTTCAATCCTTCCGTGATCCAAGTCCAAGCCTCGACAATGATGGTATAAAATATTTGAAAGAGCTTCGATCGTCACTCATGATGTCGTGCAGGTAGCTGCGAAAACTCGTGCGGTGATTATGGTCTGAAGATTATGGGAGTCAATATACTTTCACACCTCGTCGCATACATCCCCGATTTCAAACGCTCTACTTACCTATTACCTGCTGTTCCTCAACGCCAAATAAAGCAAATTCAGCAATGCCCTTTTACGCCGGGCTTGGAGGCGGGTTTGGAGGAAATGGCCGTGGTGAGGGTGGATCTTGCACCGAGTGGTTGGTGGTCGGCATTCCTCCTACAAAGGTGTAGGTCCGTTGAGTAAAAAATGAATCGATCGCTCGAGACTTGAAGACGGCGATTTCATAAGAGGCCATCTTTTCTTGTGTCTGATAGAGTGGAAAAATGTGGTGACGAATGACAAATCCGAAGTATACAAGTTGGGACGAGTTCTCAGCGAGAGTATTGCGAATCAGGACGAAAAGCACGGCTTGGAAAGACTCTTTGACCAGATCTAAGAAAAGACGAAAAGCAAAATCTTCAGGTCGAAGCCTCCATTTAATAGTCCGACGACCCTGGAGCCCCCAGACATCAATCCCACGGCAAGTCGTACACCGCCATCCAGTCGAGCATCCCAATCAAGGATCCAGAACAAAGCAGGACGCTGCTTGGAGAAGACTCTACCCACAGTAACAGCGGCCATAGACATGGCCATCCAGCCACTGAAGTCCGGGAGCCTTCTGGATTCCCGGCTGCAAGGGCCCGACGGAAAGGACTTGATGTATAAACCGTTGACAGCGCCGATGCCGTCACACCCGTTATCTCTGCCCACTTTAGCAGAGGCTGGCCCAAGCTGAATACAAGCTTAAGTTCGGGGGACCAAACTCAACCACGCAAAGTCTGGAAATAACCTTTCTGAGATGCTTTTCTTCCTCAAAAGCTATACGAGCCAAAATCATATCTTTCAAATGGCGGCGGCCTTTCCCAGCAGTGGCTGAAGATCCTTTCCCCAGACCTTCCCGAGAGCTGCAGATTTCGGTGTAGTGACACCAGCGGTCTGAGCTGTGGGTTTGCGGTTTCCTGCAGCTATCATCTTCGCGAAGGTGGGCGGATCGCTGAGGGAAGGGCCTTTCCCCGATACGATCTGAGAGTACCGTTTCTAGGCGGCTACTAACCGCTCTATCGGCGGGTGTTTGACGGGGGGAAAGGATTGGCGATTTCGGCTTCTATATTAAGAGCAAGCTATGCTCTTTTCCTTGTTTCTTTTCAACACTTTGACGTCATGTGCCTGCACTTCTGCAAAATCGAGAGGTCTAGATTCTTCGGTCGTTTGACTTGCCATTGTCTCTATACTGGATGCGTACGTGGTTTCCTTTACAATGGAATTATACCTGGTGCAAGGTAATTGTTTCGTCCGGCGGAGTAACAGGGTCAGAGGCCTCAACTGCTGGGTACCTCGAGATGGCCGTGTATCCAAGCAACGAACATCAAAAAGAAGGTACACTCAGCCGGCCATCAATACACGTGGGTCAACTCGCTCTTCCCGCCATGCCACAACGTCCTTCTTCCCGCCTTTACCCCTCTTAACGGGGATTTTTCTGGACGAAGCTCTGATTCAGGGGGTTGCCATAGGAGTACCATCGCACCACGGGGCCGTTTTCTGCAGCTCGTTCAACCGGGGGGAGGGAGAAACAAGAGCCGTTGGAACCAATCAGGCCAACGCCTCGACTGAGTCCCGGCTGCTGATACCCGCTGGCGACATCAAGCAATCTCAATATCGGCCGTGCATTCGCGGGAGCGGATCTTGTTCCACCTTCTAGCTCGGCCAAAGGCCGCGCGGAACGTCCAGTCTGCTGAAAATCCCCGTCCCGGCGAGGAAGAGGCTTCTGCAGTCCCGCAGAAGCCCACGGAATATTCTCCTAGACTTTACCCCAGGGCCATCTAGAACCTTTCTGATTTGGGATTTTGTGTCATTTCTCGGCAGCGGCTAGACACCTGAAGTCCGGTCGTTGGGCCGCGCTTAGAGACGGTTGCGCCACCGGCTTTTCTGTATCGTTGCGTCGACATCCAGTCATGGTGCTGGATGGGGTTACCTAGCAGTGTTCTCGGGCCTTCAATTGGAGAAGTGGGAGAGCACAGAGTGTGCTGGGTAGACCCGGCCGATGCTCAGGTAGCAATGCTGATTCCAGAGAGGATGTCGGAGAACACATGATATTCCGGGACTGCTGAGAGCAGGCACACGTTGTCATCAAGGTATTATTGGGCCATGAGTCCCGTCTCGGAGCAAACGTTACAGCGTCGGATCCAAGAGTGGTGCCATTTCTCCGAGGAAATCACACAAGTCCACTGCACACAATGTAAGAAAGAGACCTTGCGCGTGCGACGGAGAGTCGGATACCTAGAGCCTGTATCCAGCCTCCAAACGGCGGTCTTGCACAAGTTTGATGCACCATCCGCTCCAGCCTTGTTTCGTCTGAAAATCAAATCGATTTCTGTGTCCTAGTTCGATCATAGTAAGCGTCAATGAAAAGACAGCCTTTTCGATTTCTCAAGGATTCGTTGCTCTGCAATTGTATTCGTCCGATACATTGGGACAGATCGGATGTACATAAACACTGGCGGGCGGTGCCAAGCGGCAGTATCCACCATCGACCGAATTCTTTCCAACCGCCGACCATCCGCTTTTGCAAACTACCCAGACAAGCAGAGCACAATGGCCTCGAATCTGTCCACCCGTGCGGTCAGGGCCGCCCGCATTGCACGGTCTGCACCCGGTCCTCTCGCGACGCTCACCCCTCGCCGCACCTTCGTCACAGAGCCGGACGTCCCAACCGCCGAGTCGGACAAGCCCCGTTGGTCGTACACTCCGCCGCGCACCAAGGCTCCCTTCAGCCTTCACAATCTGAATGGCGCGAAGCGGGGGGCTTCCATGTGAATTCGGATCCAGGAGTTCTGGATAAGTTCTATATTCAAATGCTGGGTAATGGGGGTGATAAGATGCTGTCCGACGAGGTCAAGTGGCTGGCCGTGACGCACAAGAGCTTCGACCAAGGACGCCGCGGATTCAACGACCGTTTGGCTTTCCTAGGTATGCAATTGAATCTGAGCAGATTGTTACTGTTCCATCGCTGACATGAGACGTGTAGGAAAACGCATTGTGCAACTGCAGGCCTCTCTCGCCCTCGTCCAGAACCCCGAGGCCGTGCCCTCGACTCAACCCGATGAGTTTGGCCGCAAGCCTTTCGAACATGAAGCCTTGAACGGCTTGCAGAACCTCTCCCCCCGGACCAAGAGCGCCCTTACCGATCGGACGAAACTGGCCGAACTTGCACAGAAATATCAGATGCACAATATCATTCGTTGGAACCCACGGCTGGTACGATAAGAACTCCCAATTTGAAAGCAGAAATTCCCGCTAACCTGATCTCACCACAGCCTGAGAACCTGAACGAGTCCGGAATCGAGTTGGTCCTGGGACAGACCTTGTACGCGATCATTGGCGCCATCGCCTTGGAGAAGGGAGGGCAGGTTGCCAACAAGGTGGCACGCGAGCGGATTCTCGAGCCTCTGGGATTCAAGGCAGTCCTGTGAGGACTGACCTGCGGGGGTTGTGATCTGGAAAAGCCGTCCACAGCATTTCCATGGCGTTTTTGATTGATATTTTTGCCTCGCCCGCCGGTCAGGGTGACTGTAAGGGAGGCTGTCATCCCGACAGCTGCTGTACATGTACTATTATTTGGACGAGGATGTATTGTCTTCTCCTTTCACTTGGATTATATTATTGCACAATACCACACGATCTTCTGAAGAGGAATGTCCGGCTCCTATGACACCGCCCGCGTAACAGCGAAAAATACACGGCCAGCTCTAATGGAACCCTCGTTTTACCGATGCGTAGTCTCCGCGCTCTGTATCGCAAGTAAAGCAATTGAAGGCTGACAGCCGCCAAGCAGAATGCCGGCGACTGCAGATTGCAGCCTTGCACTGTCTAATTGAGGGCGTTGGAGAAGAAAGAAAAAGAAGAAGCAGCGGGCGCGAAGAAAAGCTGAATTTGTAGTCCCGCGCTAGTCCCGATCGGGAAAGGGCCAGACTCCACTGCGGGCGACGCTGTTTCCCCTTCTCAGCTTCGGCCTTCAGTTTGTCGCCAGTCTCCATCGAGCTCTCGCAATCCCTCTTCTCTTTTCCCGCGCTCCCCAAGAAGACCATGCTGCAGTAAGGGCGCCGCCTGCGGCTACGAATCACCTGTTCCTTCCTCCGTCGTCCTCCCTGTGTTACAGCGCACTTTCCGGACACCTACCCAGCAAATCCCCAACCTTGACACGTCATGGCGTCCGCTCTCTTCTTTCTGGACCTGAAGGGCAAGGTATGCAAGATATACCGGAAATAGCACTTTCGCGATACTCCGGGTCGACACCCGGCAATGTGTGCGAGACATTGCTAACACGGCGACAGACCCTGTTGGCCCGCAACTACCGCGGGGATATCCCCATGTCCGCGGTCGAGAAATTCCCCATCCTCCTCAGCGAAGCCGAAGAAGAAAGCTCCGCCGTGCCTCCTTGCTTCTCTCATGAAGGAATCAACGTACGTTCTCCCTTGTGTTTAGTCGCTGCCTCGCTACGCTCGACCTGCCTCGACTCCTCTTCTCACTTTGTGTGCGCACACGACCCCGGCTGACACGACACAGTACCTATATATCCGCCACAGCAACCTGTACATCCTCGCCCTGACAAAAAGAAACACCAATGCCACCGAGATCCTTCTGTTCCTCCATAAACTCGTGGAGGTATTCACCGAATACTTCAAGGTGCTGGAGGAGGAGAGTATCCGAGACAACTTCGTCATCATTTATGAATTGCTGGATGAGATGATGGATTTCGGCTACCCGCAGACAACAGAAAGCAAGATCTTGCAAGAGTAAGTCGGCAGTTCGTTTCTTGTTGGCTAGGGATCACGGAGCTAACTTGGCCGCTCAAAAGATACATCACTCAAGAATCACACAAACTCGAAGTGCAAGCACGACCACCTATCGCCGTAACAAATGCCGTCTCCTGGCGAAGCGAAGGTATCCGTTACCGCAAGAACGAGGTCTTCCTGGACGTGGTCGAGTCCCTCAACCTGTTGGTGTCGGCGAACGGAAATGTCCTGAGATCCGAAATTCTAGGTGCGATCAAGATGAAGTGTTATCTGAGTGGTATGCCCGAGCTGCGATTGGGCCTGAACGATAAGGCCATGTTTGAGACAACGGGTCGTGCGACGCGAGGCAAGGCCGTCGAGATGGAGGATGTCAAGTTCCACCAGTGTGTGCGATTGTCGCGGTTCGAAAATGACCGCACAATCAGTTTTATTCCGCCGGATGGTGAATTCGAGCTTATGAGCTACCGATTGAACACACAAGTGAAGCCGTTGATCTGGGTCGAGTGTCTGGTTGAATCGCACTCTGGGTCACGAATCGAGTATATGCTCAAGGTATTTCTCATTATCTTTCGTCGTCTCTGGGGTTGTGATATGCTAATAAAGTGTATGAAATAGGCCAAGGCACAGTTCAAACGCCGCAGCACCGCCAATAACGTCGAGATCATTGTTCCTGTCCCCGAGGACGCAGACTCCCCTCGATTCCGCACCAACATCGGAACGGTCCACTACGCGCCTGAGAAGTCGGCGATCATTTGGAAGATCAAACAGTTCGGCGGTGGCAAGGAATTCCTCATGCGGGCGGAGCTGGGTCTGCCGTCCGTGAAGGGTGACGATGAGCACGGTGGTGGTATGACTGGTGGTTTCGGAGGCAGCATGGGTGGTGCCGGCGCCGGCAAGTCGAAGCGGCCCATCAACGTCAAGTTCGAGATCCCGTATTTCACCACCAGTGGTATCCAAGTGCGCTACTTGAAGATTACCGAGCCGAAGGTATGTGACACTCCCCCTTCTTTGTATGAGCCACCGCTAACGAGTTATGCAGCTGCAATACCCCTCCCTCCCCTGGGTTCGCTATATCACACAGTCTGGTGACATTGCCGTCCGCATGCCCGATGTGCAATAGGGATTCAAAGTTTCCGATCTTGCATAATTGATTTGTACAGCCATTCTTCTTCCACACTTATCTCCGCCTTCCCATTTTCCCTGCAGACTTTATGTGCTCCCCCTTGTGGCCGGCCGGTCCGATAGATAATTCAATTTTGATATGCTTGTCCGTTCTACCTTTTTAATTTGCTACTGCATTGGATGCGACCAGAATAGATGATCGATGGGCACCATGACCCGTTCTGATTGAACATGAGGAAGTTGCTGTAGATTGAGATAGTTATGGTGCTCGGTTCCTTGTATGAAACCTGGGAATGACATTCGCTTACTGAAGCTTCAAACTGGATGAATATTGCCGTTGGTGTCGATGTGATGTCATGAAATGTAATGTGCTTTGAACAGCACAGATAGGCATCATGCACACAGCTCGATATATCTCCACTCAGTGGACCCTGGGCGCGTAGTGCTAGACTGTCCGGCAAAGCTTGGCAAACAGATGGGGAAGAGGCGAGGCCGGCAAGCACAATTGTACATCTTCGTACTGGAATTTCAAGGGTAGCGGGTTGGAGGAGTTAAGCAGCCCCTTTCAGCAAGGGACGCAATAATAATAGGAGTCCCAAGTAGGGATAACGGATCACTCACGTGAACCTCGTTGCTACTTCAAGATCTATTCATAGCCACGACGAGATGGATCGATATGTTTTCGTCCTATCACTACATTTGATCTAGTGTATGGTCGCGTCGCTACATAGTAGTTCTCGCTACATACATAGTACCTTGTGTCACATAAATGTACTTTAATATGTAACGCAAACCACCCCAACTCTAAGAAACCAGCCTGCAATTAGGCGTATGGTTTGTCACACGAGAACGACGGAGTATAATTGTACTACCGGATAGCATCGCTACCCCTCTTATATGGTCAAAGGTCTTTGGTCCAACCTGTCTACTGCTCAAAAAGTAGCTACCGCGCCCTAGAATCCGTTGTCAATATAAAGTGATAGCTTCGGGCGGGTCGGAATCTGATTCATACCGCTGGAGACACGTGGAACATTAAGCTTAACAGATTAAGGTTATACGCTATGCCATAATCAAAGATCACTTGATTCCTCGTCCTCGAATAGTCAATTTCTTACGAGAAGCCATCGGGAAGCATGCGGAGTACAAGTAGACATCACATGGAACGCAAGACGGCAGTGGTACCTGGTATGAACTATCAAGTGTGACCAAGAATTTGGTATAACCCCACTAAAGCGCCAGACAAACATGCCCGCACTATTGCCCATTAGAAATATTTCCGTATCTCTAGCCTTGCACATCTTAAGAAAGAATCTTGGTAGAGTCAAATAACTACGCGTTCGATCTCTTCCTGGATTACACTTCCATCTGATCGACTTTTGGGCAAAAAGAATGTGACATTTAGAGTAGTGGCAAGTTTATGTACTCGGACAAGAAAAGAAGAGAGACATCGGAACGAAGGCAAGCAATCGGACGAGACGAATGCCCTTGGCGGACACGTGCCATCAAAGTGAACAAATGGGACGGACAGGATGTTTCATCTGATGATTGGACCTCTCTTTATAAATTTTAGCTTTTCCCTCTCCTCTGAGCAAGCTCGGATCATTTCCATAGCTCCGGATCCCTGCATACTGCACATTCTATTCCGGATCTGCTCGGAGACACAATCTCCCTCTCCACTGAAAAGATATCGGGTGAGCGAGTTGGCACTCTTGTCTGATATCATTTCCCATACCTGCTATAGCAAGCCCTTACGATCGCTCATTCCAGTGTTAGATATTTTGATATTTACGACCTTATACTGCCTTACTACTGTTGTGAGAATATAGAAGAGCGCACCTTACACGCTTTACACTCTCTCAAGGGCAATTGTTCCTAGAATTGTTAGAGGAGTATTTATGTGAATCCTGGAATGGATCTGACAGGACTATACCTGTCGAGGCTTTGGCTTTTTCTGTCCCAGTTGCTATGGCTAGCATCTCGGGTCTCCGCTAAAGCGGTATTTGCTCATTTTATGGTATGGTACTCTCGCACTCCTTTCCCCTTTCACAAATCCTGACAAACAGATATTTAGACGGCAAATACCGGACAATACGAGCTCTCGGACTGGAAACACGAAATCTCATTAGCCCAAGAAGCACACATCGACGCATTCGCACTGAACATGGCCTACGGTGTCCCGACCAACCAAATATCAGTGACGAATGCCTTCTCCGCGGCAGAAACACTCGACTTTAAACTCTTCTTCTCCTTCGACTACGCAGGCAACGGATCCTGGCCGCAGTCGCAAGTCATCAGTTTTCTGCATCAATTCTCCACCAGCCCGGCGTATTACCACTTCAGCGATCGGCCCTTCGTCTCTACATTTGAAGGACCGGACAGTGCGGATGATTGGATCGCGATCAAGAATCAGACAGGATGCTTTTTTGTCCCCGACTGGTCGTCTGTCGGTGTACCAGCTGCTCTTGAGCTCGCGGGTGGCATTGCAGATGGATTATTCTCCTGGGCTGCATGGCCGACGGAAGCGCAGCGAATGAATACATACGTGGATGCAGCGTACATTGACTGTCTGAAAAGGGCGAAAAAGCCATACATGATGCCAGTTTCTCCCTGGTTCTATACCAACATGCCGCAATACGATAAGAACTGGGCCTTTTATGGAGACGATCTATGGTACGATCGATGGATTGAGGTTGCTTTCCTTGAGCCTGAATGGATCGAGATAATCTCTTGGAACGACTATGGCGAATCGCACTATATCGGCCCTTTGAACGATAAAGGATACGGGATGTTCACTGCCGGCAAGGCACCCTACAACTACGCGCGAGATATGCCGCATGACGGCTGGAGGCTCCATCTTCCATTCGTAATTGATCTCTACAAGAAGGGAACAGCGTCGCTGACAGAAGAAAGTCTTGTCGTGTGGTATCGAATTCAGCCTCGAAGCGCTTGCTCTGGGGGAAATACCACCGGCTTCGCGGCTTTGGACCGACAAGTTGAAAAAGCGATTGATTCGTGGTTGGAGGACAAGATATTCTTCTCGGCGCTGCTCAAGTCCAAGGCATCGGTTACAGTGAGCATCGGCGACTCGAAAAATGATGCTCGATGGGAATATGAACCAGATGGAGGAATCGGTATCTACCATGGAAGTTTTGCCTACGATCCTGACAATCTTGGAAAACCTATTGTCACCGTCCTGCGCGATGATAAAGAAACGGTTCGAGTTAGTGGCCGTTCACTCAGCACCAACTGCGCCAGTGGTTTCGCCAACTACAATGCCTGGGTCGGAAGCGAAACTTCAGGGGCGACCATTTCGCCGGTTTCTCCAGACCTTCCAATCTCTAAACAAGTATGTATCGAGGGATCTGGAAATGCCAACTTTTCTGATCTGTGCGAATTCACCTGCAAATATGGGTACTGTCCTCTTGATACATGCACCTGCACAGCAATGGGCGCCGCCAAAGATAAACCAAAGGCCACGAAGGTCAAGGGATACCCCAAACATGGCAACGACAGCTACGAGGGGCTATGTTCTTTCTCCTGCTACTATGGATCGTGTCCGAAGAAGTACTGTTCTTCGACTGAGACAACACACACTTCTTCCCCCGCTTCTCCAACCTGCAAAGATGGGAACCAAGTGCCTCATAGTTCTGACTGCGCCCACAAGGACGACGGACAGAGACAGGCCATCTCTTTCGTGCTTTTCGGATTCTGTTTGATAATATCTGTCTGTGTCTGGCAAGGAAGCTTCCCATAGTCCCACCCATACTACATACAAAAATTTTAACACTAATTCTGTTTCCGAATTCTCTTACATGTGAGAATAGAGGCTTCTAGTGAAGGATATGAATAGTTCCGACGGATCCGTGTGTAACCTGCACCGGAAGAACTTGATGCTAAACTACATGAACGGTCCCGAGGGTAAGACGATGGGGATATCTGCATATTCCACCAACTATTTTGATTGAGTCTGCTATAATCTGAGCATCCAATCAAGCTTACATCCCCGAGAATCACGTTGAACGGCTTAACGAGAGTCGCCTGGCACACCTTGGCTCAAGATTGTCATTTATTATTCGGTGATTATCCGTTACGCTAATACCCTACTTAAGACTCTGCCCTCGCGAATTTCGAATACGCCATCTCTAGATGACAAAATTTTTCGGTTTTGCATACAGGGTCTCGATGCCGAACCAAATCTCTCCTGACAGGATCTAACCTCCATGCCAAGGAAGAGTTCGAATTTAAAGCATTATGAAGAGCAAATCTGGCGCGATCAAGGCTATAGTACACAAGCCTTGTTATCAAGGCCAGGCTGAATCGAAGCAAAGCGCTGAAGGAAAAATTAGATCGATTGAAGGAAGAATGAGATAGGAAAAATGCCACAGGGTATCTCGATTCTCAGGACCATAAAACCAACTTTAGCAGCCAGATAACGCGAGCATGCATGAATCTTCAATTCGTACCGCAACGCCTTTCAGCGTCCGTAATCATTCAGTGCTAGTAAGCATGAACTTAAGTAAGATGGACTTTTCTTGCCGTCCGACTCTACATTCCTACACCGCGGCTGCATTAGAACGACCTCTCCTCGGAAGCACCGAGAGTAGTAATTGTACTATGCAGAGCCGTTCGTGCTGTCATCGGGAGTCTCCGCCGGCGGGAGCGGGAAGCCATCTGTACGTCCCGCAGCTGCTGCTTTGGAGAATCCCTCGCGGGCGAGCATGGTATTCAGCACGGCACAATTGTACGCCGCCTCACCGGGCGGCACAACGAGGAAGATGTAGGTGTTGTCCGTGAATCTGCCGAGAAAGATGTTGAATTGCGGTGTTTTGGTGTGCATGACGACGAAGCCGGCGGAAGCGGGCGTGGTGCTTGTATTGCGGGCGGCGCAGTGCTTGAATGCCTTCATGATGTTCGAGAGACGTTCATGGCGGTCGAAAACGGGGTTCAACTCGCCTACTTCTGACGTGACTGAAGTGACAGTGAGGAATGTAGATCGTTCGAAAAGAATGACCTCTTCAGCGTCGATCTTCTTTGCGAATGCGGAGAGGAACCGCTCTATAACAGTGAGGTTGGGAATAAGCTTGTGCACAATTCCTGCCCACGCCTTATAGAGTGATTGATCCCAGATACTGCTCGCAAATGTATCGACGCGAAACCCCTCAGACCGAGACCGTATGAGTGCGGAGCGCTCTTCGTAGATGCGCTGACGGTGCTCGGCCTGGATAAGATCCATCTTGTGTACCAAACAGAAGACATAGGCATTCGGGCTGAACTCGCGGAGTGCATCGATAATCGCATTGTAAGTATCCAAGTCACGGTCGACCTCCCGGGACTCGATATCGAACACGTAGATTAGAACCGCAACGTCGGAGAAGATGTTGCCGCGCTGAGAAGCGAGATAGGTCTCCATAAAGGCATCTTGTCTACACGTATAAAAAGTCAGCAACCGAAATGATAGATCAGAAATAAGACGAAATACCTACCCTCCGCAATCCCAAAGGTTGAGTGTCAGATTCCCCATGAACTTGACATGGCTGTGCTCCACGTCAATGGTAGCGCCGAGGCGGCGCACATCCTTCGCGACATAATTGCTGAAGATGATCGAGCGCATCGATGACTTCCCTGAGCCACTCTTGCCCATCAACAAAACCTTTCTCTTCTTCTTGCGGGCGTCCATGGTGTCGATCCTCTAACGGTTGCTGAGCTCGGATGCCCCGCAAGAGCGGGGACCACTCGGGTAGTTATGGGGGGGGGACTCAAAGGTCTATCCGGGCTGTCGCGAGAGACTCCGGGGGCTGTCAGCGGATTTTCGAGGAGGAGAGTGCAGCGCCGGGGTCTGCTCGAGGAATTGGAGGACACAGAGAGTGGGGAGGGGAGGAGCTTCCACCTTCAGATGCGGAGTGACGGATCAGGATCAACCTTGCCCCGGTGGCTGGGTCATGTGATGTTTACGAAATGCGACATTCAATGGCCGGGGATGATTCTCAGAGGACCCAAAAAATGCGTCTACCAACAGATTGGGTTTTCTTTCGGTATGCAAATAAGCTTACAAGGCTGTTGATTTTGTCCCGTCGCTAGCTTGGAAAATGAAGACATCCCATGGTTGAATCCGCCAGATTGCTGAGCCCGCGCTTAGCCGAGGCAACGGGATGACGACAGTGAACGCAATCCAAACGCGTTGGCGGTTGGTGAGGGTAAATACAGTCAGTGTAGAAAAAAGAAAAAAATTTGACACAAAAAAATGTAATTTTGAAAAAGGCTATGTAATTTTGAAAAGGCTAGTTGTCAAATATAGGGTAGAAAAATGGTAAAAGTGGTATCCGAGAAGAAACGTAGACGTGTGCGGGCACACGATGCAAAGGGCCTCTATCGGAAGGAAACCAAGAAATAGAAGTAAATGAACAAACGAAGAGGCCAAAAGTGAAAAGTTCAAGGGGTCGTCAGCAATTCATTAGGACCAGCGCCAATCCAGAAATATAAAGAAAAAGGGCCTTCGGCGCCAGTCAGGTATCCAATCATCCATTAAGTTCATGCGTATAGGGCATTAGAAGACGGTGCCGTCGGAGCGGATCATAATGGGGGGTTCCTTTGTGTTTGGTCTGGAGACTTCGGCGATTTCACGACCGCCCTGAGAATGGTTAGAATCGAGAGGATCGGCAGGGGTTACAAGATGACATACCTTCCATGTACCGGCCTCCAGTAACTGAGCCAAGGAGAGCATTTCTTCTGTCCCGCTGAATCCGAGCTGGCTGTTGACTTCATCGAGCAATTCATCCAAGAAGCCCACGGTGGCCGCTCGCCATTCGATAATCACATCGTCGTCCGTGGAAAAAAGAGGCACGACCTCCATATTGGGCTGGCCCTTGATCTGCGCATTCTCCTTGAACGCCTGGACTCCACGCTCCATATCCTCCTCCTTGAGACTCAAAAGGCCCATGTCGATCAGGAGGCCACCGTTGCGATATTCGGGAAGTCCGGTCAGGAGGTCGCTGCCAGCGAAGTGGATGTGCATTAATTTGGACATGGGGACCATGATCGAGTAGCAGAGCCATTGCGTCAGCTTATGGAAAGGAATGATGCTTTCCCACGCCTGTGCAGGTGGAGAGGGAGGGAGACTCGAGCACTCCCAAGCATCTCCAATTGATACGCCGTCGATCTGGGTTCTGGACGGGGGCCAGATGGAGGAGAACCCATCCATCAGGACGGACCAAAGGGTAGTGATGGGAACAATGGGCACGGATGAAGCCAGAGTTGAGGGGTGGCTGAGCAAGTAGTCTGCAAGAGAATCATTTGATTAGTTGCCTGGTCGCATTTGCTTCCACCTTGGCTGGAGCTACGAATACACACCGAGCATGTTTCCCGGTCGAGCATCTACTCCGAAGAAATCCTGGTTATTTAATGCATCTGACAAGCGCTGCAAGAGTCCCGCGCGGCCTTCAAGTCCCGCCAGCGCGTTCTGCTCCGAATGCTGCATCCCCTTGGCCAACTTCTCGACGGTGACCCTCTTCAATCCCTCGCCGTCAACATGGCACGGCTCGGTCGGGTCACTGCTGAACAGACCGGACTTGAACATTTCCAGGCTGGCCACGGCCAGACCCTCACTGCGGGAGTAAATTTTGCCGGACTCTTTCGATTTGTAAGACCATTTCGTGCCGGCACCCGCATCGAGCAGGACCGACACGACGAACAGGTCGATCAGGCGACGAGTGCGCTCCTGGGCGTCAATCTGACTGGGCCAGGATTGGAGCAGCTGGTTAATGCGGGGACGACCGCCGACGTCGAAGTGTTGCCAGCGGCCGTGTGGCGGGATGTTATCATAGTCGGGGGCGTAGTCTCGCTGTCAGGAGTCAGAAGGTGGTCCGATCACATGCAAGCGATGAAACGCGATGGGCAACTGGTTTGTTTACCTTGATGATGGAGACAACGTAGGAGGCCGTGGCGGCGAATTTGGAGAGGTCGACGTCGAAATGCTTGAGCTGGTTCTGCTTGGCCTTGTTGAGGACGATGGTGGCACGCTCGCGCACGGCGTGGATGCTGCGTAGATAGGCGGCGGGGTCCAGGGCTGGGTCCGGGGTTTGGCGATGGGCATCTCGGGGATGGAGGCCGGCAGGCCACTGCCTTTGTAGCCAGGGGATCGGAGGGAGGTGTTGGAGGTGCGGGCGGAGTTGACCGAGACGAACGACTCTTGCTCGTCCCGGTCACTCTGGACAGAGGCCTTGGAGTTGCGCTTGAAGAGGCCCATCGCGCAGGGTTGACCCCGGGAGGCCCAGTGGAGAAAGGGTGATTGATATGCGGTGTCGCTCCCAACGCACGGCTGAAGCAGGGTTCTAGGTGATTGCTAGTCGGTCACCAGCTCAAGGCTATGATCAGAAGACTTTTTAATTCCGGAGCTCCTGGGGATCTTTTTTGGGGCGGGGCGGTCGGGCTGTTCCAATCTCCTGAACGAATGTAGGTAGTCCGGCGTGCAAGTGGGGATGCAAAAACAAAAGCCGATTAATAATTTCGCAGGTCGCCGGGGGAGGGAATGGAGGATGCGACGAGAAGGAAGAGACAGAAGCGACTGAGAAAAGAGAAGAGAGAAAAGAGGGCTCCCCTGAAGGCAAAAAGGGCAGGGAGTGGGGGAGAAGTCTGAACTTGGGGAGTTCGCAGTGCCAATGCAGTACCAACTGCCGGCTTCGGGCGAGGAGATCAGGCCGACCGATTCATCCAATTTGGCTCTGATTCTAGTTATTCTAATTTGACACTATCTAGCGAGTAATCCCTCGACTACAATGCACTACTGAAAGCTAGTAAGTATATCATTCCTATTCATTCCCATCAGCCCTCAGACTGTGAGCCCGACGCCGCGTAATGTATAGATCGCTAGCACACGATCGAGGGTCCAGACTCGATTCAAAGAGGTAGGTGAGTGCGTCGAGGTAATAATGGCATTATGTCTGGATTGCCCCGAAGCTAGTGGGGCGCCTACTGCTGTAGGAATGGGCCGTCGCGTATATCGAAGGGATCTTCAAGCAATCTCTGGTACGCTGGCAGACTAGGGCTAACACCCGGCTTCTCGCGACTGAGGCGAGGCCAGTACTAGTGTAGTAGGGTACCAGGAAGGTTAAACTGTTGAATTCGCACCAGTGTGGTATCTTAAGGCTATACCTAGGTACTCTAGGTAGTAGTTAACTACAATTTACTAGTATTAGTAGTAGTAGTGGTAGTAGTAGTAGTAGTTAGGATGCTCACTCCCGGTAGGGTAGTATGCAGGAGTACCTGTTTATAGTGTACTGCTTTACCACAAAAGCCAGGCTACCCTACACACTGCAGTACATTATACTGCAGGTACTAGTAACTACTTAGGTGCTAGTGTATACTCTCCGTTTCACATGATTGCCTGCTAGTCATGCTAATTAGATCCGGACGCAGCAGGCCCGATGGCTGGTCGACACCGGCGATATTCCCCAGTCAGCACTAGGCCTGCAGGGGGTAACTATATTGCCCACAAGCCTTCCCCGTCCCTCCATCCCTCGACAAAAATGCCAGATCCTACTCTTTATTACCCTAGGGTACTTTCTCTCCCTCTGTTTCCCGTTGACTAATGCACGAAGCACGGGCCCGGCCAATCTGCCGGGTCGTTTCAGGTGCTTCGGCCAGCCTTCCTCTGCTCATTTCGGAGATTTCACCCTTCGCGTTGGCCAGTGCGGCTGTCGAACCCACTCGTTTCGGTCTCTCTGTCTCTCACCCTCCTGATCCGCACTGACAGCTGCGAGAGCCTGTTCGTGTCAGGGGTAGACTGCCCCCCACCGGCCCCTCCACGCCCACTCCACTGCTTGCTCACCACTTTTCACCTCGCGCCTTTTCATTTGTTACCGCCCGGCTCCTCTACCCGAGCGGAGATCTGAGTTTTCTGTTTCCCGTCTCCAGCCTGCCGGAGCACGTCGTACGGGGAAACGGTGTGCTCGAATATGCTTCTAGAGCCGATCATCCGTCTCGCCTTACAGTAGATATGGTCAATCACACCATCTCCGCTCGTTGCCTTTCTCCTAAGGTTGCTCCTGCAGTAGCGCGCGCCATCTGCAGTGCGGTGCAGTCGTCCGCAGTGGTTCGACGCCCACTGCAGTGTGAATGGCACTCCTTACACCTTACAGAACGCGGTGGCTGGCAGACCCATCAACTAACGTCCGGATGCTACACTCGTCCATTTGCCCCATCCGGCGCGTCTAGGCCGTGGCCGTTATGGAGGAGCCCGAGCAACGCTAGCTCGCACCGACGACAATCTAATTTCCAATCCCCTGTCCGTGGGAATGCACGGTTCGATGGGAGGGGCTTTCCCATCTATCCCAACGGGGGGAACCGCTTGCGCGGCTCCACTCACGTGTATCCTGCTGCGTGTCATAGGCGGTTGCTCTCTCGCGTCGACCCGAAGAGAGCAAGATTGACGTCTACTCTCCCACAGTTGGAGGGAAATACGGTCTCGGAGGGTGGGTATCGCCGTGGCTGCCGACTTATTGAAGCCAACTCTAATGCGCCAGCCTTCGGAACTCGCGCGAGTGCGACCTCGTTGCCCGAAACGGTGGGTTTGACGATTCAACTTACTCACTGCTTGTAGGATCTGATTGTCTGAGCGGTGAAATTCCGTGGTTCAGTCAGTTTGTTATTTTATGAAGCGGTAGTCGGCGACGTCGATCGCGAAGCGATGACCGATTGAGAAGGATTAAATGCTATATTCTTGTCTTGTACGCTCGATCTAGGCCTGTCATTACGCCAATCGCCCTCAAAGGATTCAGACCCTGGTCTTGATTAATTGTGGATATCCAATCAATCGAGCTCCGGACACTCCCAGACCCGATCCCAATGATCTCACATACATCGACTACCTCAAGAGTAGCTAGTACAGATGTCCATCCTATGGGGTCGTACTTTGGACGAATCTGATAACACGAATGACGTGGTCTTCCTAACTATTATCTATCAGTGAAGCTCCAGACAAGCTTCGCTTGCAGGAATCTGTGCTGAGCTAGGTCAATCAATACCTCTGTAGGAACTCCATCACAATGCAAGGTATAGACCCCGACAGCACCAGGTCACATGACCAACGCGTCCGCGTCGACGTCAATGCCGCGCTCCCCTGAGACGCCTGCGTCCTACGAACCGCAATCCAACCCAGCGCACCCGCACATCCACTCATTCACCTCAACTCTCGACGTCTCCATCATGTCCGCCTTCAGCTCCGTCCGTCCCACCCTCCGTCTAGCGAGTGCCGCCCGCTCCGCCCGCCCCTTCAGCTCCTCCGCTGCCCGCTCCGTCGCTCGCATGATCATCACCGGTCGTCTGGGCGCCGAACCCGAGCTCCAGGCCACCTCCACCGGCCAGGATATCATCAAGTACTCCGTCGGCACAACCACCGGCTCCCGCGACAAGCAGCAGACGAGCTGGTTCCGCATTGCTAGCTTCTTGCCCGAGGGTCCGCAGCGGGATTACATTCTGAGCTTGCCCAAGGGGTATTTTACCTGAAATATAAATAGTGGAGATATGGATTGCTAATGTTTGATAGTACCCTCGTCTACCTGGAAGGCGACGCAAGCATCCGCAGCTATGAAGACCAGGAAGGCCGCAAGCAGACTTCCCTCAACATTGTGCAGCGTACGTTACTCGACCTTTATGATCCGAGCTGCCGTCAAGGCTGGAGCACGGTACTAACTGCACGTACGGATAGGCCACCTCGACGTTCTGAAGCGCGGCAACTCCGAGAGCGAGTCTCAATAAAATCTACTGCCCGGCGACTTTGGCAGATACCTACCTTGAGCTCGGATTCTTATGCGGAGTATGGATTTGATTGAGACTTGTCTGTTTGCTTTGTGTTTATTGTACGAGTATACCCTACCTAAATACACTCCGTTCTGTCAGGAATCTCTCGTAGGTTAAATTCCTGTATGGGAATAGTGTCTTTGGCTGATTGGATCTGAGGCTTGCGTGAATTGACAAGGATGATGCCAGGTTTTGATTCTGTCTAGCTGTGTATTCTATGAGTGGGATCTTGAAGAGAACTAAACACTACGTAGACGGAGAATCAACGATGAAGTCTTACTAGTGTTGGGAGAAATAATAATAATAATAATAATAATATCTATCCACCGAGCAATTGTGTCGAAAACTAGCGTCGTCTTCAAAAAATAAAATATACTGAGATAGCTATGCAGCTGCAGGTCTGAAATAAGATTTCCGTGGCAAAGTATTTATGATACATGAGAATGTATTGATAACCATCCTTGGATGTAGGCCTCAAATCTGAAACTCGCTCTGCTGGCAAATAACTTGCTTAACATGAATAAAGTTCTTATTCACAGGCGGAGACGGCGTAGAACCAGACTCAAACTCCTCACCAGCACGGCTCACACTGGTACCGGCCCAGGCATTGGTATAGACCGTGTTACCGGCAGCAGGCAGATCTTCCAGGAGTGTATTTTCGTTGTGACAGTTCGCGCGACAATTGAATAGAAGCCAGCGGGGGAACCATGACTTCACAGGTGTAGTGGTGGGACTGGACTGCGAAGAGGCGCGATCGGAACTATCGACAATGCCCGACTGGGATGGCTGGGAATCACTGCCATCACTGGACTTAGTTTCAGTGCTGGACACGAACGAGAGGAGCTTGACATGACCCATACCGTGCAGAGGACTTGCCCTTCCAGAACATCAGCTTGGCGCGACTGGGTGTTGTGCCGATGAGGGTAGTCGAGTTCGATGAGTCGGTAGGAGGCAAGAAGCATCCGAAACCAAGGGCCCAGAGCATCGTGCGATAGATCTTGGTGGCATCGTGACTGAATCCGAAAAAGCCGAAGATCACGAAGGCGGCGCCTGGGGGTGACCATCTGTCGAAGAAGACCTCGCCGTGCGTCGGGACCTTGGTGATGGTTGGCCATCCTGGACCGTGGAGCTGAGCCCAGGAGTAGGGATGCCAGGGCAGCGAGCCCTTCAGGTCTAGGTAGAAGGTGAAGATTTCCACGGGAAGGATACAGACCAGCAACCCCAGTCCCAGTAACAAGAGTCGGAAAAAGCGGGACTTGTTCAGATTACTCTGGGAAGAGTGTAGAATCATGCCGAATTCGCTTCGGTACTTGCGGAGTCGGATGAGAATGAGACCTATAAAGAGTTAGCCATTGAACACGATAAGGTAGGGAGGAGAACACACAGCAGTAATAGGCCGCGACAAAGCAGATAATCGGCGGCCAGATGAAGCACAGCGCAAAGCTTACCCAGCTCTCGTCCAGGTTAATCACGCACCCCGAGATGGAATAGAGCAGATATCGATCCTTCTGCCACACAACATGCAGAACCATGGCAACAATGGGCAAGGCGATGCAGAAAATCAGGTCCATGATGTGGGAACGCCAGCGCTGGGTCTTGCCGGGGATGAGAGTAGCGCAGCTTGTATCAAGTACAAAGGCCAGGCCCCGAAATATGCCTACCAGGGCGCCGGGTACTGCAAATAAAGCGCCAACCTGCATCTTGACTTGTATATCGCACAGCCCGGTGCCATCCCACCGCGACTCCAGGTCATCCGTCGGCCAGGTCAGGGCATTGATGATGTTGAACAGGTTCAGCAGGAGATACCAGCTAATTAGGCTGACTGCTGGAATGTTGCGGTTCTTTGCATGGAGGATCAGCGGCGTGATGTTCAAGCCGATGCCGATGAAGGAGAGCACAGGTAGGGCCACCGCGGCGAGGTATCGAGGGTATTCCGTAGTCATGATAGCCCGCGTAGTATTCAAAGTTTTGAGCCGTTCGATTGGCAGGCTGTAATAGAAGACGAGCGATGAAAAACATATCGAAGAAGAAGAATATCTCTGCTTCTATAGATACCACACAGGCTCCAGGGAATGGTTAATGCGACGAAACATCCTTATAGAGACCCCAATCATAAAAACCAGGAGTCGAGTGATTCACCAAAGGCCTAGACATTCTCGCACAAGTCGGCCTGGTGCCCACGGCCGGCACACAGACGGGATAGTCACTCGGGACAAGAGTTGAAACGAGCCCGCGTGCGACGAGGAACATGGCCATTGAAGTAACGCTCGACCAAAGCAGGGCTCAAAAGGAGCATTTGGGGCGATCAAAAGAAAACGGGACTATTGAATCGGCAGCAGGGATGGGTGAAAGGCGAGCCGTTCGAAGACAGGCCGAGGGCCTCAATGAGCGCCAATGCTTATTGTCACCCAAATGCGGTAATAATCCCGCCCAGGCTGTCACTGCCGAACCAGATTCATGCTCATTCAAGTCGTGATATGTCGTCTCAATAATTCGGAAATCTCGTCGATCTTGCGAGCCAGGCTGGCTTGGGCCGAACGGGCTGGGCCTGGCCGACTGTGCTAGTTGTACTCATCTACTAGGATAGTATAGGTCGGGCAGCTGAGCTGCAGATCGACCTCGGCTGCGCGAACCCCTCCACGCTGCGGCGTGAACTCCTCCCTCTGTCAACCATTCGGCTCTGCCTGCAGAAAACTATGGCTGATCCGCCTGCCTCATCCTCCCTGCCTTCGCGCGCCCTGCGTCGCCGCGGCCCCTTCCCCGCGCGCGCCGCCACCTTTGTCGAGGGCATGTCCATGCCCGACTGGCAGCGCCGTAACTCGACGCTGTCCGACTCCATCTCGGAGGCCCGCAACTCCATCCGATCGTCGACCGATGATTTGTTTCTGCCGCGTGTGGCCAAGGGGCGCGATCCGATCGCGACGGACGAGTCGCATTGGCACTCAGCGCCGCTGGGGCTGGCGCTGTTGCCGGCCATCGCGGGTGTCTTCTTCCACGATGGCAGCGCATTTGTGACTGACGTCACGTTGCTGGTGCTGGCTGCCATCTTTCTAAATTGGTCGGTTCGCTTACCATGGTATGTCTGGCCCTCCTTTTATTTATTATAGTGTCCTACTAGTAATAAACTGCTAGTAGCACATACCACTACTCACGCTCGGCCGATTTGGTCGATCTACATACTTCAATATGGCCAAGGACTAACAATGTCGACAGGGACTGGTATCGCTCGGCCCAGGCCATACAGCGAGAGCAGGGCGGCCTCCAGACAGCCGCCGAGTCGAGTCCGATGGGAATGGACCTGAAAGAAGAAGACGATGAAGCAGTAGAATCCCCCGACGACTCACAGCCGCCAAGGCAGCACCGTGACTCCGTCGAAACACAAGCAGCCAAAGAACTCCAGATCCACGAGCTGGCCGCGCTAGCGGCGTGCTTTATATTCCCCGTCATCGGAACCTGGCTGCTCCACGCCATTCGATCCAGCCTCTCCCGACCCTCCGAAGGCCTGGTATCAAACTACAACCTCACCGTCTTCCTGCTAGCCTCCGAAGTGCGCCCCTTCTCCCATCTCCTAAAACTCGTGCAAGCACGTACCCTCCACCTCCAACACATCGTAGCATCGGCCTCAACCTCAAATGAAGAATGCATAGACCACGAAAAGGTCCAGGATCTCACCAAGCGCCTGGAAGAACTCGAAGCGCACGTCGCCGAGGCCGCGGCCGCACGCCTCTCCCCGTCCAAACCAGATCCCAAAGCAGAACCCACCGATGCCCCGACACTCATTACGCAAGCTGTCGTCGAAGTCCGTCGCGCCGTTCAACCCGACATCGAAGCACTCAACCGTGCCGTCCGTCGCTACGAAAAGCGCACCACCCTCTCAGCCTTACAAACAGATACCCGCTTCCAACAGCTCGAAGCAAGCACCCGTGACGCCATCGCCCTGGCCGCCGCAGCACAGCGCTCCAGCGCCTCCCACAAACAAAGCTATGCATTCATTCTAATCGACTGGGTCTGCGCTTGTATCGTGGTTCCCGCCCGGCTAGCCCTGTCAATCTTGAATCTTCCCGCCTGCGCCGCATCCCTCTGTATCGCTGCTATTCGGCGGATGCTGGATCGTCCTCATCCTATGAAGAAGCCACGCTCGAGGCCTGGAAAGGGCAAGTCAGTGCAGGAGAGTAACGGGGCAAGGTTTCGGTCGCAGTCGCCGCAGCCGAGGGCGCCGATTATGTCGCCTCTTACGCAACCGAAAGGGACTCACTAGCTGGTCCATATAGGACAGACATTCCCTTTCCTTTTTAACGCCTTTCGTTACTAGGATATATTTCGGGTTATTTATCTAGGTGTATTTTGTATTTTTGGAGTTTATTTCTATCCCTATTGAAGAGGGGATATGGATCACATATTGATGGATATGGTCAATCAAGCCGAATAGCAGGAGATGTATATAATACTTTCACTCTTTGTGAAGATCAAAATTGATTCTTTTTGTATCAAATACGGTGGCATGATAATGCTCGACTGCTCTTGTATGGCTCTAACGATCAGCGTATCAGTCTCGGTTTTCTACGCTTATTCCGACGTCGAACGGTACAGGATCAAATGAATCGTTTACTGCATTTACACAAAGGTTCAACGCGGAAAAAAAATCAAGTCTATAACCAATTCCTCATATACACATCAAAATACAAACGAAGCGGTGAGGTATGACCATCCAGCCAGCCATTAGGATTAACGACCACCCGACGGACCACGCTCATCAACTCCAATCATCTTCAAGAATGGTTCTATAATACTCCGCTTCCGCTCATCAGATGCCCGCCGCTCTTTATCTTTCGCAGGAGTCGGCACAGATGCAGAAATAAGAACCCGGGAAAATATAGACGCCAGCGAAGATTCAACGACCTGCCGACGAGCCGCGGCGGGATGATTGTTCGTTCCTGCGCTGAGAATCGTATCAGAGCCAGTGGATGAAGACTGTGAGCGATTCTTTCGACGGAAACTACCACCAGAAATAAACGCAGCTGCAGAGGCCGGAGTAGGCGGTTTGGGTTGAGACTCTTCAGTCTCTTCTTCTTTCTTAGTCTCCTTATGCTTGTCGTCGTCGTGATGTTTCCAGCTGAGCTTCAACTTGGATGTCTCGGGTGTGGACTGAGCGATGGAGGGGACGGGAGCGATTTCGTTGGCGACGCGGGCAAGCATGAAAGTCACGAATGTGAATGAGACGCTATGGGCGGGTGAATATGCTAGACTTTCGAGGACCCAGGCTTGCGTTTCTTCCCACGTCCGGGGCGGTGCTTTTGATTTCTCGCGCGCGATCATCTGCTGCTCCATTTTTTGCCAGACAGCGGCTGTGACGATGCCGTCGCTGAGGGAATTGAGGAAGGTGAGGAGGGTCTCGGCGAGGACTTCGAGACGGTGGACAGATGATACTTCAGGAGGGAAGATAGCGGATAGAGAGCCGTTTATATCGAGAGATTCACGGACCGACTCCAGGAGGGATGCGCGCCCGTGTTGGTCCTGAAGAGTCCAGGTATCTGGTTGGAATGGCCATGCCGTTCCAGATGGGTCTTTTGCCCATGGCGCTTCTTCTTCCGTCTCGCCTTTAGTCATGCTCCATTCCGCCACAGCACGCTCCGTTAACTCGGAAATCGACTCGGTTAGGCGGAAAAGCTCGCGAGGCGCGGAAAGCCGTACTTCCGTGTTGTCTTTCGAGGGGATGGGTGCGTCGGTGGAAGCAAGACTGCGCGCGCCAGCTTCTGGCATACGAGTCAATTCGTCGACGCTGCACCCAAAACAGGTGGGCAGCCAACGTCCACAGACAGAAATGAAATGGTCGCGGCCGTTGTCCACATGTAGCACCAGAATCTCTTCCAGTTTGGTCTTTCTCAAATTTAGGAGCCGGACATGTTCGATACAGCGAACATGCGCAGTGAGTTCGACATTGGCGACTTCCCCCGGAAGGAGAGTGTGGCTGCCAGCAGAAGACGTCGATTCCGGTTGACCTTCTCCTGCCCTCTCAACCCTAACATCAAGCCAGTCCGGAGATTCGGGCTTCGAGTCATCATGGAAGCTTGGTCGTCCGGCAAATGTGAATGTGGCCTCAGCACCGCCGGTGTTGGCAATAGTGAGGGATCGATGGACAGATACATCGAAGGGCACATCCCCGAAATCAACAGTATTGGGATCTTGCTGCGTCCGCTTATCCTCGTGATGAGTGTCCACTACCACCGTCAGACCAGGTCGCGCCTCATTCTCGGCCTTGTCGAGCTCACGAACGACCTCTTGATGGATCTTGGCCTTCAAACTCGGGTTCACCGCATCAAAAGTCAGAGTAAATATGGCATCCAACGGCTTATGATCCGAAGAGAGAATGCCTTGGTGAGAGACATAGTGGTCGAGGCGAATAGGATCAGGCGATGAGTCGTCTGATGAAACTGAAGCGTCTTCTTCCTGGTCTTCTTCTGGATTATACTCTACTTCTTCTGCATCACCGGCACCATCATTTCCATAAATACCATCAACTTCGGGGTCATAATCGAATAGGACATTATCATCTGCAACAGCCTTGTCTAGTCCGCGGGCTTGCATTTCCTTGTCTCTTTTTCGAGCTTCCTCCGTCTCGCGGTCAAGCTGTTCATGCTTGAGCTTGTCCCGGCGGGTACGGAAGAGAATCCGATCACACCAGCTGGGACCGCGATTCTTCTCGCTGGAGTCGAATGTTGCCACGCTGCCAACATCGTATTTGTAGGTAGGCAAAAACGAAATCGGCCCCTCCCGCCATCCTTTATGGAATGCCGTGCCTTTTCTCTGTTGAATTTGCAATTGGTCGTGCACAACGAGGGACGATATGGTGGTTTGCAAAGATGCTGGGTCATTGTGTGGGTCGATTTCGTCGTCAGTCACTGGCTCTGGTGCCTCCTCATCGTGAATAATAGGCGAAGGTGGCGAATTTCCACCCGATCCAGCATTAAGGCTCCGACGACTACCCGAGCCCTTCTTCTCCATCCGTGCAGTGTCGTAGGCATTGACGGCATGACGAGCAAGAACCTGTCTCACGTCGTCGCCGGGTATGTCATCAAGGCGATAGTTCAAATCACCAAACCAAAAGGTGAAGTCTTCGTCACCAATACTATCAATAGTCTCCTGTGACTTCAGATCTGCATCAACGGGTTCGAACTTTGCTCTGGATGCGATTTGGGATGCATCCCAATTGCGTCTTTCGAGGCTGCCTTTGTCTGAACCAGCAGCCAAGTGCGAGTTCACAAAAACCAGGCGCGTGGTCTCGCCTAGGACAATACGAGTGGCAACTGCACCTTTATTGCCCATATACCCCATCAATCCAGTTCCAACAGAGGTACTGCTAATCGATGAAACACTGTCCGCGATTGCGGGGATGCATAGATAACGAGCAGTAGCCCAATGAGCTGGACCTCCGAGACAAGCTGATACCCAGGAGGCAGCGCCCTTTGCACTGCTTCTTTCCATCGTTTCGATGGACCGGGATCGGTATAAGGACGTAAGGTCTCGGCGGGGGAAGAAATATCGACAATTTCCTGCAATCCAAGGACATAGAGATCCACCTCTTCGGGGCTGCATTGGAACGGTTTCTTACGTGAAGGGTCTTCCATTGTTGACGAGCCGCTTGTAGAAGCCGCTTGCTCCGATTGCGTTCCCTTCAAGCCCGAGAACCTCTCACAAACGCCTTGGCCTTGAACGAACCACTTTCCGATATCCTTTTCCGTGCTGGAGATCCCAGCCACATTCCAGGTCCCGACTTTCACCCGGACTGATTGCCGTCGCGTATACTCTGCCTTTCTAGCTTTGACAGCCCGGGAAAGTGATAGTAGATCGAGGGCCGGATTGTCAATATCCTCTGCTAAGCCTTCCTCTGCATGCTCTCGTGGGTCCGATGCAGCCGGCGACGCTGCGCGATTGTCGGCACCAGACATCTCAAATGCAAATTCCTTGCGAGCCGGTAAAGTATAACGGGCGTCTCAATTGATCTTCGATAGTTGTTGCGTGGATGCGACAGCGATTATGTTCCAAAACCATCTACCCTAGCCAAGTGGGACTGTTTATGCGCATAAGCCTGCGGTGGTTTAAAATACCGGCGAATAGACGGTGGTATATCGAGAGAGTAAAGTATATAGCCAGGCGACAAAATTGACCAAGTGTTGCTCAATAATATTGCGTCGCAAAAGTAGTCAATGGTCGATCATATCGGCGCGGAGCTCACGGCAAGACTCGGAGGGTGAATGCGGGCATTGTGCAAAAGTTTCAGTGGTCAGGTACAAGGAAAAGCAATAGAATCCAAATTAACGGAGGCGATTGTAGCGTCGCAACTGCTAGGATGAGTGTTGCGCGGGTGCGCGGGTGCGAGGGTGCTAGGGTGCGAGGGGCAACTGGGAAGGCCGAGTTGGTCAAGGAGGCGGAGAGCTCCAGCGATGACGATATGCCGCCCGCCAGGACCTTCGGATCGCGCGTCGCCCACATTTACTCTTTCTCACTTTCACCTTTCCACCTACCTCTACTACCACCCTTTCGCCCACCATGAGCCACCGCAAAGGTCGGCGGAACAACCAGCACCATCAGCAAGGTGGTAATCACACCAATCATCAAACCACTGACTACGAATCGGACGCGCCTCACTCCAACATGCCGCCCCAAACGCAACCCGCACGACCCCACCAGTCAAATGAAGAGATTAATCTCTCTGTCCTCCGCCGACACAACCCCGCTGTGGAGAGGATCATCTCATTGGCACCGTACGCGGTGGTCTACGTTTTCAGCCCGACAACCAAAGGGTGGGAGAAGCATGGCATCGAGGGTACTCTTTTCATTTGCCAGCTGGCCCAAGGACCACTGGGTGAAGAACGATACACTGCGTTCATTCTGAACCGCCGCGGACTGAACAACTTCGATCTTCCCCTTACCGATTCTGAGAATGTCGAGATCACGGAGGAGTTCGTGATCCTGAAAGCCGATGAAGGTACCGATGGCGAGCAAGGTGCGAGCGGTATTGCGGACCCTATCAATCCTCAAGGCCACCAGCAGGGCGCTGCAGCTGATGTCCGCATCTATGGACTTTGGATCTACTCTGAGCCTGCGCCAAGTTCCACCGCCGAGGCTCGTACCGTGAACGCCCAGATGATCCGGGAATGTGCCGCGCGTGCTGCAGGTAGCTTAAAGGCGGCCCGCGAGCGCCTCGAGGCCATGCGCCAGGACGGATTGCATGTTGCGGCAGCTATTGCGGAAACCCATGCACCGCAACTGGAAGAAGTACAGGCCACCGCGCCCATGGGTCGTCAGATTTCGCTTCAGGATTTGTTTGGACAGCAACGTGCTCAAGATGATGGATGGAGTGTACGGGCGCACCACATTGGCCCAGCGGAAACTCAGCACCCTGGAGGTTATGTGGGCACCACTCCGCAGGTAAGTACTACTCTTTCAGGTACCCTGACATCCTCCACCCAACCTAATGCTGATCCAGGGCGTGCCGATCCAACCCTCTTGGCACCAACAACTCCCCGTTCCTCCTCAATCCCAGCAGCCCCCAGCTCAGCCTCAGCCGGACGTACTGGGGGATCTCTTCCGTCGAGCTGGACTGGCAAGAAACGGTACTGGTCCGGGAAATTGAAGAAGAACTAAAGGATTGAAAGATTCTTTTGTGCTACGTTCATGGAATGGGGGATGGCGTTTTACCGGCTTATCGAATTTTCACATTCTTGCATCCATTCGGACGGAGCGTCTACGCTGGCGTTGCGATTACTTTCTGGATGGCATCGGCTATATTAATGTACCATGACCAGCTGCATCTGCTCTCATCCTTTAGAATTTTTTGGGGCCTTGTACGGCTTGGTGGTTTGAAGAGGCGCGACATCACTCAAGATACCCGTTGTGCTGGTTTAGGTTTGATGCCTAGAATACCATTGGCATTTAACTTCTTAGGCTATCTCAACTCTTTGATGCTATCGCTAACTCGATTCAATCTCCCTGATCATCCCAGCAACCTTCGTAGCCATGATCTCGTTATGCTCTGTTGAATGGTCAGCACAGTCCAGTCACACCCTAAGGTAGGGAGGAATCATCAAACTAAGAAAGAAGCGAACTCACTCAGGCAAAATGCATGCGGCAATCCTTCTTCGCATACAAGCATCTTTGGGCCAAGTCCATCTTGACGCCCTTTCAATGCAATAATATCATCTCTAGTCTTTTCCGCGACCCAATGGTCGTTCCGCCCAAAATAGAAGAACAGCTTTGCGACAGGATCGCGAGTAGAAGCCACGCCCCATACATCATCGCTCCATTTATCGGTTGTGATAGTCCGCATCTCGTCGGCGGCCATATGTCTGTGATAGTTAGCAGACTGCGTATGCTTTGTAGGATCTGTTCTCGAACTCACAGTGCCTGTCGCACGCCTCCAGGGCTCTTCAAGAATGTAAATGTCGTATCGAGAGCGTGGGGCGGGGGGTTCTTCATGACAAGACGGATCACGGACTTCAAGATAGCGTCGGGAAGGATGAGCGTGAGGACTCTAGCGAAGATGCTAACCACGAGAGCAAGCTGCGGAATCATTGAAAGTAGAGTCTGCTCGACATCATTAATACCAGCAATTCAAATGCAAAGGCATATGGGAGGGGAATAATACCGTCAACTTCTGTCCTGATGGCGAAGCCTGGATATCCATCACAGTGGGAAACAGCATGACAGCCCCTGTGATATCAAAATCCGGACTAGAAGTAGATTGAGTCGTAGCTTCACGGTGCCGTCTGAGTATTTCCATGGCCATGTACGTCCCCACAGAATGTCCAATAAGGATAACCTTCTGTTTTTTCCCCAGTGGTGCAGAGCTAGCGGTTTTGCTCATCACTTGATTCAAGGTATCCTGTACAAAGCAGATTTGCTCTTCCAAGTCGTAGAACCGGTTCTTCCCGTCCGCTGTATCCTTGGCCCTAGAGCCATTGGAAGCTGAAGATCCACGCTCGTCGCCATTATCAGCAACTTCAAACCCGCCTAGACTGCATCCGTATATCTGGAAAGATGTAGATGCCTTCTGAGTAGACCCTTGCTTTGGGCCAGCTAGGTGTTGTGCTAGCAAGGAGAGGAAGGGATGATAGTAACCGATCAACCCCGGGTTCCCAGAAATAAAGAAGACAGTTGTGTCCACTTGACTTTGGGCACCAGTATAGGTGCAAAAGCAATTGCGTGTGACCTGAGCCTCCATTGCTCTGGCAAAGTGATTGGGCGTATAGCCGACGCCCTGTCTATCTGGTTGACGTCTTATGGTGTGTCCAGGGGAGGCGTGTCTGCGAGTGGATATGAGCAAGCTAGTACAGACGCCATTTGAGAGCGGTCTAATTGCTGTACCAAATATCCGAGGGGCCACTAGGGCCATTTGCTGCACTGCGTTGGGAGGTGAGTTGAAGGTTGAGGTTGCGGAGCCGAGTGGATCCCATGTGAACCGAGCTTCCCACGGGCCGATCTACACGAGCCATTCCGACTGGCCTGCAGTTGGAGATCTACGAGAAGGTTCGCGTCATTATCAGGAACACCCGGACTATCCCGGGTTCCTGGTCGCGGTGAGATACCCTACACTAGTACTCTTATGGGTCCAGCTGTTATGATCTACACTGGTTACCCTACGATTCAAGAACAATCATGAACTTGATGCAAGATGGATTGCAATTGATCCCGACTCCGTTCCCCATTCCCAGGGATCCTCCCCAAAACCACCCGGCTCCCAACCCCAGTAAGAAAAACAAAAAGGAGAAAAGAGCTCGATGCCGGTTCCATGCAATGCCCGGACGCCAGCAGAGCGCAATGTACATCATTGATCCCATTCACTATCAGCATCGAAAACACCGCGGGTTGTAAAAAATCGGGCGGAGTATGCTAGCGGATGAAGGGGAAAAGAAAATAGAAAGAAGGGGTGCAGAACTGTAGCAGAAAGGTAGAAAGATAGAAAAGTGATGATCGCCAAAGAACAGCAACAAAGACGACAACGGCAACAGCAGCGGGAGTCGACCAAGCTTCAATAACACAGGCTTGGGTATCCCCGCACTGTATCTGGTATCTAACTCAAAATGAAAAAAAGATCAAGGTAGGAAGAACGCTGCTGAACTGGTGAAATCAAAGCGCGCGCGACTGCACAGAAGAGAAAGGCATCATTCTCCTCCCTCCCCTTGACTGTCGTCTCGATTCTCTTTCTCGTTGCCCTCGGTAGACACGCCGGCACAAGATGGGTCATCTTCCGAGGAGGAAGTCTTCGTGGGACCGATGTTGATAGCAATTCTCTTGGGTGCTGCACTTGCAACACCTCCCAAGACAGCAGCGCCCTTCTCCGAGCCGACTGACAGGGGCTTCTTTCGGTTCAGAATTCCGGCGCCAGAGTTGCTGCTAGTTGAGCTGCGGCGCTTTGGACCTGCTGCAAGTTTAGACAGCTCATCATCGTCTTCTTCTTCACGTCGGCGTTTCTCCGCTAAGCGTTCCGGTGCTGGGGGCGTTTGAACCGGTGATGATGGCGTAGCGGCTGGTTCGAGTGAAGTTTTTACCTCGACACCTGCTGTACTTGCCGGCTGGTCTGTAGCTCCACCTGCAAAATCATCGGGTTTGGTGGTGTCCATTGCGTCTTCATCATCATCGTCATCAGGGTAATCAACCAATGGTTTGACCATCGGGGAGGCCGACCCATTTGGCGCTCCAGTCGTAAGAGCAGTACGGTTCTCCGGCGCCCAGTCATCTTCATCCTCGTCATCGGCCGTCTCGAAGTATCGTTCTTCATCAGGGTCCATCTCTTTCATGCCTTGCCAGCGTTGACCATT
Source organism: Penicillium argentinense (assembly GCF_028826775.1). Classification (NCBI taxonomy): domain Eukaryota; kingdom Fungi; phylum Ascomycota; class Eurotiomycetes; order Eurotiales; family Aspergillaceae; genus Penicillium; species Penicillium argentinense. The sequence continues at coordinate 602,444 of NW_026622668.1, forward strand.
CAAAGGCATCCTGCGAGGGGTGCTGCCTTCGTCCTGGCTGAACAGCGTCGAATCAGCCTCGGTGCCGTAACCCTGCAGTTGCTCAAAGCGCATGATCAAGCTCTCGAATGTGTCGACGTAGGTGATGGCCTCCAGCTTCTCGCGGTACTTCTCCACCACGTGCAAGATGAACGGCTTGATATTCTCCCGTTTGATGAACTCAAACAGCTCGAGGCAAGCAGAGTTGAGTAGGTTATCACGGGGCATCGTCTCAAGAACGATATCGAGAATCAATCCGAATGTGTTGTTGTGTGTCATGAGAGCTTGGTAAAAGGTGTCGTGGAGACTGATCAAGGTACGGAAGAATTTGAGGGCAACTTGACAAGCAAACAAAATTAGCTGGCGATCACTCAAGTGGACGTTAATTTTGGTTTTCACTTACCTAGCTTCAGATGCTTTTGAGGAGCCTTGAGAAGCTGAGCAACCCTAGGGGCGAGCGATTCACTCTGGATCGCATTCCGTGTCCGGAATAGGTGCTGACGAACAAAAAAGGTGAGGATATCAACGAGGTGCGCATAGAGCGTGACTTCTTGGAACGTCAAGTCATTAACTTGGGGGAATACGTCAGCTGGTAGGGACTTTATGTCATCAGTAAAAATCCATGACTCACGGTTTGCACGATTGGCGAGAAGTTTAAGAGGCTGGAAGAGTCGCTTTGAAGACTCATCGAAATGCTGCTGGACAAATGCGTCGGAGAGAAGATTGGAAGTGCGGACTTTGTAATAATCGGGACCAGCCCGACCGAGGGGATCCTGCAGGGGTATCTGGGGGTCAAGCAGGATTTTAAGAGCATCGGCAAGTTGGTTTTTGACACCAAGGTCCGTTTCGGCATGAAGTAAGTCTATCAGGGTATCGGTAAGGGGGGTCTTCTTCTCGTTCACAGCTTTCAGCATGTATCCGCGCATCATCACTGGGTCATGATCCAGTAATGCCACGAGAATATCGATTCCTGTCGTGCGCATAGCCGGATTTGGGTGTTTCACGGCGAAAGCGATGACTGCAAACAGGCCGTGACTGATGAAGTTGCCGAACAGCTGAGCGCGCGATGGAGCCTGCAGATTCTTTGCAATGGCTGCACACTGGTGGAGAAACTGAACGGCATCGTCCTTGCGCTTGGTGTCGGCATTCCGTGGGTCGAAGACAGCGAAGAGATCGCGGAGGAAAGGCGCATTCGATTGGATATGGTTCACAATTTCCATCTGGTTGAAGAAGATCAATGAGTTGAGCACGGAAAACGTTGGATCGTCTAAGATGCGAGCGAGGACCACATCCTTGAGATATTGCAATCGCCATGTGCTCCGAATCTTCCTTCGAATCAGCGGGTCCTTGATTGGAACGACCTCTTTGTAGCGCGACTGATCGGCGAGATACTGTCGATGGTTTGCCTTGTGTGTGGGAAATTCGGGGTCGTCTGTGGAATAAAAAGTTAGCATTGAACTTCCTCCATCACTCGCAAATAGTTACTCGGCATACATTCTAGAGCCCCGACCACGCCCAGGATAATCTGATCCGCCACCACAGTCTCGATGATAGTGTTGTCGTTGAGCAAAATGAGGGATTTCATGATGTTGCAGAGTCGGTGCAGATCGATGAGACTTTCGAGGTCTTCGGCCATGGTGACGAGAGGAACCAGCTTTCCGATGTACTCGTCGCGAATGATGAATTTTGATAGCGCGTCGCGTCCGGCTTGCGTCATGCTGGCGGCTCGAACGATCTGTTCGATATCCGGGAGATTGCCCAGCTCCGGGGCAGGCAAGACCACAGATTGATAGCTTTCAAGGTCGTCGGAGAGAGCATCGTCTTTTGCGGATAAATCGCTTCCAGTTAGTAACAGCTCAGGGTCAACAGACACATATTCCACCTGCTCCACCGTGCACTCACCAGCCGCCGCTAAGTTGAGAAGTTGTTGCTGGACAGTATTGACAAAGTCCCTGCGTTCAGGTGGTGGTTAGTCCAGGTTCCATTGTGCGCGCGCCACGATACACCAGTAAAAGCGCCTCACCATATCACCGCGCAGCCTTCGGCCTCTTGGAAGCTCAGCGCCATATCCGTGCCGCTCCGCTCAGTCCAAACAATCAAGGTGTCTAGTTGCGTGATACAAGTCAGTCCAAACATAGTCATTCTCTGGTGATACGACTAGGCGGATGCGGGTGGGACAGAACCTTGCTGTTTTTGATAGCCATCTTCCTTCGAGATTCTCGTTTCCAGCAGGACGCGATTGGGCTCGTCCTCCGACTCGACAAATATTCGCGGGATTTCCTGATTTGACGCGACAGCGTTAGCTTTCGGAAGTTGGGCGCGTGGAAAGGTGCATGTGGGAGAGGAGAGAGCGACATGTGGTGCGATGCGATGATCTCATGCGCCCAAGATGTGGGCGTCGCGCGACGGCGGGCGTGGCAGTGAGCTGGAGTGCGGCCGTCGCGGAGCATCGCAGGCGAGGGCTCAGAAGACAAAAGCAATGAGGGGAGAGCTTACATTGAGGACCTGACCGATGCAGAAACCGGTACCGCGATCGAACCAGTCATTATCCCTCAGTTCGTAGACCTTGACTCGTTTGCGACCGTCGGGCGGCTGAAGGTCCAGCGCCATGATCCGGCAGAAGGGGAATCGCTCCGGGCCTCTCCAGGATGATCGAGGATGCGGGAGGCCACGGATCCAGGCAGGGTGTGGGTGTGGAGATGTGATGGAAGAGTCTGCGGAGGGGATGACGGAAGGGAAGGGGATGATCTCGGAGTGGAAGGGGGCCCACCTGATGGGGCCGAGGCCAGGTTCGCAGTGAGTTCCGCAGTGCGTTCCCGGGTTGCGTGGAATTTAATTTGGAAGCTTGTCAGGTACGAGAAAACGATGATGAGTACTCGCAAAGTGATCGGGGCGGAGGCAGTCGGAGGGAGGAGGGTTGGCGGCGTGGATCAATCCATGATTCGACACGCGACCGGCTTGGCTTGTTGGGGGGCACCTTCACAGCGCCAAACTGCCCTCTCCGGATCTTCCAGGCGGATCGATCGCATCTCCAATTCTGCACGGCCATGAGGAGCGGCCCTTGCATGCAGCCTGTCATGCCTAACGGGCGGTCCGTTAATTTTCTACCCGATTTATTACCATTGCCCCTTGTACAAACTTTTACTGTTGCTACAAAAAGCCTGGAGAATGCGTGATCGCCCACTCGTCAAACACGCGAAATAACCTTCCGCAGAAGCTTCGATCAGCCTTCCTTCGCAGTTGCTGCCTTACAGCCTGAATTTCTGCCTTGCTGCCAGCAATGTTGTGGCCGTGTGGCCGGATCGGGCTTGGCAAGATTAGATCGTGGCTGTGACACCTGAAAATCGAGGCACTAATGTCATGACACCTGACAGCAGATTCTTATTGCCCGATCGGGAAAGGTTCCAGACCAGCGCTGCGCCTAAGAGAACCGGAATTTTTCTCCCACCTTTTCACCGTTTCCTTCGTGCTCCAACCCTCCGCCGCAAAACGAGCGACTTCTGGGAGTTTTGCGCTCGTTGTTGGCTATAAAACTCCCCATCTATTTCTCTGCGACTCGACGAGAGATCCATTCCCCGCCGCTTGATCTGCGCGCGCATACAAATCCTCCATAAACCCCGCTTTTGCGCTTTTCGCTGTCTGGCCCATCATGTCCGACTACAAGAAGCAGGTCACCGCGCAGGCGGATACCGCGACCACGTCGGATCCGTCGCTGCCCAAAGATGCCTCTGTGGCGGTCGTGCGCAACCCGTCGGCCACCGAGTCTGCTCTCGCGGACCAGATCGACCAGGAGAAGAAGGGTTTCTTGGCATTCTTCAAGACCAAGGAGTTCTATATTATCTTGGCTCTCGGGTGAGTTTACATTCTTTATAGGCGTGGCGAAAGCTAGTATACCAACCATTAAACTACAGACAATTGCTCGCCATTGCCAATACTTCGACAAGTACCTTCACCACTCTCCTCGGTACTGAGGGTTGGGCGATCCCTACCTTCCAGACACTGCTGAATTATGCGCTTCTCAACGTCATTTTCACCCCTTACACAATGTACCGTTACGGCCTCAAGGGCTGGCTCCGTTTGGTGTGGCGTGACGGCTGGAAATGTATGTTCTTTCTCCATGGACTCGGACCAACGCGCTGTGACCCGCAAAGACTAATTCTCTCTGTTCAACAGACATCATCCTTGCTTTTTGCGATGTAGAGGGTAACTATTTTATTGTGCTGGCATATCAATACACTACTATGCTGAGCGCGCAACTGATCAACTTCTGGGCCATTGTTGTCGTCGTGGTAATCTCGTTCCTTTTCCTCCGCGTGCGCTACCACATCACCCAGATTGCCGGTATCGTCATCTGTATCGGCGGTATGGGTGTTCTCATTGCCTCGGATCATATCACAGGTACCAATGGTGGCGACATCTCCAGCGGCAACCAGCTGAAGGGAGACTTGTTCGCACTGTTGGGTGCGTCTTTCTACGGTCTGACCAACACTGCCGAAGAGTACTTCGTGAGTACCCGCCCCGTCTATGAAGTGCTGGGACAACTTTCCTTCTACGCATGCATCATCGACGGTGTCCAGTCTTCCATCTTCGAACGCAGCAACTACGTCACTTCCACCTGGGACGGCAAGGTCGGCGGCTACCTGGTTGGCTTCACACTGTGCCTGACTCTTTTCTACTGCCTGGCCCCGCTGCTTTTCCGTCTCTCGTCTGCTGCCTTCTTCAACGTCTCCATGCTCACCATGAACTTTTGGGGTGTCTGCATCGGCGTGAAGGTGTTCCACTACAGCATCCACTGGATGTACCCCATTGCGTTCGTCCTGATCATCGTGGGTCAGCTCATCTACTACTTGGGCCAAAGAGCGCTGGCAGAGGCCCGGAAACCTTGGCTAGGCCAAAATCAAGAGCGTGGAGTGGCGGGTCTGTTCACCGCGAAGCAGCGCATTGAGCATGCCGCTCCGGTCGGTACAGATCCCCGCGATCACGATCCTGAGCGTCGGCCTTCTGCCAATGATAGCACTGTCTAGGAGCTTAATCTGTATCGAGAGGCCTTTCTCTTTCGTGTTCATGTTTGATCTCCAAATGAACGTTGGGGCATGTTCAAAACACATACTAGACCACTATAGCTGCGTCCAGCACTTATGGGTGGTTTGGGATGTTTTGCTTTTCGGGATATCAGATTCATCATGACTCACTGGTTCAGAAGTTAATTTTGTTCGTTCATGTTAATACTTAATTTAATCTACAATATTATCTTAGCAAACTGCATAAATTCCGTAAAACAAGAAATTTGGCACAATACTTTCCAACAGCTCGAGGCCTAGGAAACTAAGCATGGCGATCTTCCACTGAAGAAGGTTGCCAGGACTAACACACCAAAACCTCAAGCTATGTGACTCCATATATGCCTTGTTCGTTCATGTTGTGAGCTAACACTTACGTAGTAAGTATCAAGCTAAAGCTAAGGTAAATCAGTCCCCGAGGTAAGAAACAAGTGAGAGCAGGAGGTTGTCGGCGAATTAGAGATCGTATAAGAGAAAAGAAAATAAGTAATGTCAAAACTTTGATGACTGATAGAACAAGACTCCATATCCAAATAGAAAAGACCAGTGGTAAATCAAAAGACTCCAGTGAACTCGTCTACATCTGCGTAGCCCGAGATACAGCATATTTCCCTTCGCCACCCGCCAGAACCAAAACCCAGAAAGAAAAGATAGGTAGCAAGCCCCAAAGTGATGAGGAACTCCGATTTTGAGCCTCGATTTGCGCCCCTCTCTTCCTGCCGAATAGTAAAACAGGGCTGACCGATTTCAAATGAGCAGAAATTTCCCGAATCCGCGCCTGCTGATAGAAAAAAGACATGTGCAAAAAAAAAAAAAAAAAAAAAGAGAATCCTAGGACAGTGAACACCGAGAAATGAGAGTCCGTGAGCTTCACAGATGATAAGCGCCAAGATTTCCAACCAAGCCAATCGACACGGGCACCATATAAAGGCAAAGAATAAAGCAGGAAACAAGAGTCAACCGGAAAATAGAAAGACAATCCTGGGCAGGGGTGCCATGTGTGAGTGTGTTTTTTTTTTCCCAAGCAAGCATTTCCGATCCACAGACACCAATACGCGATACCGACTCCAAAACCAGTGGCGAAACCTCATCCGCCCAAGCCAGTTGGGTATTATATCCCAAAGAGAATCAATCAAAAAAAAAAAGAGACAAGAACAGAAAAAGCAAACCTGGACCGAGAGAGTGAAAGACTCTTAAAAGTCTTTACTTTCTGCTCCATCCAGCTTCTGTCATGTACATACCGTTGCTCGAAGTCGCCGTTATTTCACCATAGTAATGTCAAGTCCGTTTCTTCTCGAACAACGCCGCTGAAAGAAATGGAAAGGGAAGGTCCTAAGATAAAAATGCATAGCAACATAAATCGGCCAATGGGTTTAGGATATTGTAAACGTTTAACCCCAGACGGAGGCCTGGACACCGAGTCCGCCCTTGGAACCCCAGACGCCGCTGCCATTGCTCCAGCCCAGACCAACACCACCAGTAGATGGGTCCTTGGTGCCCGCAGTAGAGGCAGCAGCAGCCACGGCCTGGTTCGACGCCGCCGAGGTGGAACGCTCAGCGGCACCAGCGGCGGCAGCTTCGCCCGGGGTGAATCCAAATCCAAGAGGAGAAGGAAGCGGGGTGGTCGAGCGCTTGTTCAGAGCTGGGTTCGCCGGCGGAACGGAAGTCTGGCTGGTGACAGGGCGAGAGCCGATGGGGCCAACGGAGCCGATAGTACCGGCGTTCGGTTTCGGGGGACCCTGGCGCGATGGTGAGTCGGCCCCGCCGGGAGATGAGGCCGAAGTGCCGGGCTGGTCAGGGAAGCCGGCGTTGATGGCGGAGCTCGGCGACGAGGTGCTGTTGGCACGGGACGGGGACTGCAAGCCGGAGGTGGCCTCGGGGCCAGGAGTCTGCGTCAAACCAAAGGGATCAACTCCACGGGGAGAAGCTCCACGCACACCGGCAGAGGTAGGCGTGCCGGCAGCCTGGCTATCGGGTCGGGGCGCGTCATCGGGGAGGGGGCCTGGAGGGAAGAAGGCGGGGCTCTCGTTGCCATACAGGGCGCGGTGCTGACGAGCCAACAGGTCACGGCGGCTTTCTTCGCTCATGGCGGCGGGACTGAGGGACCGATCGGATTTGCTTGCAGACATTTCGGCGAGGAGGCCTTTGAAGAGAGAGAAGACGTATTAAAATCCGCGTTTTCACACAAGGCAAGGAAGAAAAATGATATTGTACAGAAAGGCCGACGGATACATAGATGCAAGGAAGATAAGACACGAGATTGGGACCATGATCGGGGAATATGGCGTGAAAAGAGAAGATGGAGTGACGAAAGTGGAAGAGGAGGAAGGAAGAAAAACACACGCTACCACGTACTTCGGTTGTACTGCTGCTCCTGATGGTAGTTTCGGAGCTCCCGCTCACGCTGTGCTGCCATCCGACGCTTCGCCTGCATCATCTGCTCTACTTCATTCGGTCGGCCCTGGTAGCGTTGGGAGGCGTAGAATCCTTGCGCATTGCCTGACGGGTGGGCGCGGTTGTTGTCAAACTCGCTGACCGAGTGATGGCGCTGCGGGCCACCCATGCGAGGGTCTATCACGAAATTTCGAATCAGAACTTGGTCGAACTCCTCGTCGGTTCGGATCCAATTGCCACATACCGTACTCAGCAGGGTAAGGCCGGCCCATCATCATGGGCATTGAGTCCCGGCGAGGAGCATTCCACAGCTTGCCGCTCTTCACGAGGTTGTCGATCGCTCGGTCGACCTCTGCATAGAACCAGATCAGCATTCAATTCCAACTCTGTACCCTTAGGTAGATTCTCAACCAATTCACGATGCCTTTCCGAGCCTGCGTCGTCTAGTTCACCCACAGATATCTCGGATATCATGTATTGCTGTATCGAAATGCCACGTATATTGAAAAATTCTTCTTCTTTTTTTTTTTTTTTTTTCTTTGGTCTTATTGCTTTATCGATCCTGCGACCAGACGACCCAGACCCGGGAGCGAACATGATTGGCATTGAGCGGAGTGTGCCTACCGTCGAACTGAGAGGAGAAAGCCGGGCTATCGTCACGCTGCGAGACGGAGCTCGAACCTAGCACGAAATCAGGTTAGGGAGGTTTTTTTTCGCTTTCGTTGTATTTTTCCCGAGGCTGTCCGGGGTTGATTTCCATACCAGAACGGGAGGGGGGCACCGGCTGCTCCCACGAGACCTGTCGCGGCGTAGCAGAGGGAGCTTGCCAGCCCTGCGGTTCGTAGTACGAAGACATGGTAGTTGAGAGGAATCTTCGCGGAGGAACGACGGCGGTTCAGGGGGAGCGGGAAGAGGAGATAATCCGTCCGAGTAATCAGAGGCGATCTGTTAGGAGAGGGAAAAAATCGTAAGCCCACCACACATCGACGGCATGAACAAGAAGGAACGTTGAGGGACGCCAGAAACACGGAAGACCTGGCTCCGATAGTCGTCAAGGAGATTATGGACGCCTCAGAAAAATGGCCGCGGGTCTCCGTGCCGGCGGAATCGGAGGGATTTTTTTTTTCTGGGCTGGCACGAGGGTTCGGGGAAGATCCGGACGAGCGTACTTACAGGGAGAAGCCTCTGAAGAAGGATTCCCACAAGTCAACGAGGTCGAGCGGAGGGGGAGGGTGAGGAGAAGAGGAAAAGGAGAGGGTCCAGTGCTATTTCGGGGGGGTTTGGGGGGAGGGTGGTGTGGGTGGATTCGAGGAGGGGCGCACCCGAGATTACAGTCAGTAGGATTAGTATTGTAGGACAGCCTGGTATTGTATTTGCTATTGTATTTGCTATGTGGTGATTTGTTTTTGTTGTTGGCTCATAATAGCCCTCGAATACTACTGCTTCCGAATATTTGATTTTCTTTTGCTGGGTGGTAACTTGCTCGCTGCTTCTAATTATTTATTTGGACGCGGGAAGCCTGAGGCCGCACTGAGGGCATCGCCGTCCTGCCGAACGAGACCGCGCTGCACGACTGCTCTCGTCACTTCCTTCCACTCTGCCACTCGCACTGCTCGCCCCTCGCGGCAATTCCCGGCATCCCAGCGGCTCTCATTCGCCTTTGCCGTTGGGGTGACCACCGATGGGGACACGGGGCGTGCGCCTAAGCGTCGGCTTCAACGTTTGCCGTGTTTCCCCAAGGCTGATTCGACCTTCCTCGTGCACCCCGGGGTAGTCCCTCGTATACGGTACTTGCCATGGGCTGGCAACTGCAGCTCTTGTTGCAGCGTGCGCCGAGCCGCTCCCCTCGGCGCGATCGGGGCAATCCGCGTCTTTTCTCCACCGCGTGTATTCGTACGAACATTGACATTGTTCAGCCAACCTCTCCACTGCATCCTCTGGCCGCTTGAGAAACGCTGCTATTGCCAGATCCGCATTCCACTTTGCCCCCCTCTCCCCCAGTCCGGTCGACGATGATTCGATCGTCCCCAACCCATTCCTCAGCTCGTCCCCCGCGGCGCGGGTTCGTCGCAGAGCCTGCTGTATGATGATGGCAATACTGCATTGCGCAGCTGCACTCGGTGCATGTAATATGTCTGCCAAGAATAACTTCTTTTTCCTCTTTCTCGTGACTTGCTGACTTTGCGAGCGAAACGAGCTGCGGCAGATTCTTCGCCCTCGTGAGTGCCTATTTTAAGACCTACACGACCATGAACTATGATCCGCCGTGCATGGCGCGCAGTTTCCAAGATCTGAAGAATGAAAAGGCAGCGTCGCCCAAGAGTCCGTTGCGGAGTGCACCCAACGGAAGGACCTTTACTGCAGTCTAGTCGCATTTCCGCCTGGAGCCTTTTTGCCATCCACCTTGGCCCGTGCTATGACCAACGCATCGCTCGGTCAATTCAGGAGTCCCAAGTGGGGCCCGCCAGCATACTATGCCTTAGGTAACTGTTCAAGGTCGTCCAGGTCTTCCGCAAGGTCCGCCGGCCCCCTCGCCGGGCTGGAGGTTGCGATCATGTTCGCCTTCAGCCCGGTCAGCGCATCCCGCGTCCTTGCCTTCCCCCGCTCCTCCCCGCAGGATGCAGAACAGAACGGCACAGAGCACAGAAAGAGAAACAGCAGCCCATGACGCCCGGGCGGGGCTATGCTCGAGAGTGAGACCTGTGGTGGGAAAAAGGGCCACTTCTCCTTATAACCTAGCCGGAGCGCAGCACCAGCACGGTCCGGCCTGAAAGTCTTAGCCTGGCGGGTATACTTCCAGGATGTATACCTCCGCCCAGCCCAATACTCATTCCTATACTACACTAGTGTAGTGCTGTTAGTATTATGTATAGTATATGCAGTATATAATCTTATACCGTGTCATCGAAACAATCCCATGGAAACTCCCGACCCAGCTTTCCCCAGAAACTCTAATTACCTTCACGATCATCTGGTCAGATCTCTTCCTCTCCTCGAAACCCTTTCGGAGCGTATCAGGGTATCACCGGCATGATCACTCCCGAGTGCGCCTCGCGTTACCTAGGAGGCCTCGATCCTCGGGGGCGGGATCCGTCATACGTGGGCTGGATCGGTCGAGCCAACTGACCCTGCGAGTGGGAAGATGGTACTGTACCTACAGTAGGTAAGCTCTGACACCTGACAATGTACCCTCACAAAGCTGGTTCCTCGCGGGAACGAGCTTCGTCCAAAAAGGGCTTTCTTTGCACGTCACAAGCGGCGCGAACACAACCCAAGGTGCGGCGCGTCTCAGCATAGAATTCGCCGCAACGGAGGGACACCACCCAACCAGCGTGGACCACAGCGATCGGGTGGACAAAGAGTGACGGCAAGGTCGAAGAGAAATCATCCCGCCACAAGGTTCTTTCGCCAGGGTTGGGGAATTGCAGCGGGTCCAATGATCGATCAGAGAAGCGGGCCCCAGTGTTGCGTCAAAGAAAGGGAGCGAAGCCCACAACGGAGAAACTACAGCTCACAGGGTAGAAAACATAGAACATCGGGAGTCCATTAGTATAGGGGTCGGAGGTCCTGCAGAACCGCGTCAGATTTCCCCTGGGCTGAAAACACGGATTAGGTTATATAGTTGCACGTGCAAGGACGCGCAGGATCGCGGGGACAAGCAGAGCGTCGATCAGAAAGGGGGCCTCGATATCAATATCTCCGTACCTGCAGCTGCCTCGAGGCATTGGCGGAGAAAGAGATTAATTGAAAAGGGGCGTTTCGAAAACAAAAAAAGAAAGGACTGCACAGTCCTAGTCAAGTCCTACTAGTAGTAGTCGAATGCTAGCCCCCCCCGTGGATTCTTCGAATAGCGCGACGGTCTGGTGCAGGGTCGATCTATCCTCCCAAAAAAACTGTAGGATGCTTGGGATGCCGAAGAGGCCGCCTGTCGCAGGTAGAGATCGTTTAGGCGCCCTTCGTATTCTGGCTGAGTTCGACGGGTTTCAGCTTGGTTATTATTATCATGATGAGATTATTTGGGGCATTGACTGAGGGTATTGATCACTCGCCGGGAGGTGGAACCAGCGCGGTCGGCGGTGCCTCTCTCGCTGTGTTGCTTCCTACGTCTTTACCGCCGACAGGGGCTGCCTCTGGAAACCCGAACCTCCATCTTCCACTCCTCCCTCCACGACCGCTTGCTTCCCTTCAATCGGAGCCCCGGTTGGTTCCTCCGAATTTCTCGCTTCGAGCCTTGTACCTTTAACGCACTCTTCCAATCCGCCCCCGTGCTTCTCCCCGAACGCCACGTTTGCTCCCCTTGAAACGGCTTTCTTTCCCCGTCTCGACGCCTTCCCTGGCAATCCCGCCTCGGTCTCGAGATCGCTCGCTTCGTTTACCCGTGACTCCTGGTTGAGACGCTTCCGTTCCCTTTTGTGATTCCTGTGATTTTCCTCGATCCTGTGTCCCCGAAACCCCGTCGGCGCAGGGCAGTGTGACCGTGCCGATTTTGAGGTGGGTGAAGGCGACTGTTCACCTCCACCCTCCCGCTTCGCAACCAAATTCTACTTCCCTCGAAAACCCACTCCACGACCAAATCGCGCATTTCCCAGCCGTGGGAGAATTCGACTTTCCGAACAGACAGACCACCAAACCGGCCGGGCTTTTCTGTGGCCGCTCAGCGAATTGAGTGGACCGGGCTCCGGAGGGGCTGTCCTGAAGTTGTGGTGGTGGATTCTCAGCTGCGTTGCTGAATCGCCGAGTCCCGACACAAAAACCTTGGGGTTGGAGGACACTGCTTTATGGTCTCCAACACCGATGGGATTGCGAACTGTTCCCACCACCGTGGTGACATCTCACCGATAGCGTCGGAGCAGCCTCCCGCCATGGCTTGCATGCCGCAGTCCGACGCGTCCGACATCCCGCATCGGCCTCCATTGACGTCGCAGCAGTCGAACTCACTCCCCTCCACCCCTTACCAACATGCGCGCAACCTTTCATTCCACTCTCGCTCGCCCTCCCCCGCTCGGGGGAGCACCTCACCTCGCTCAACCCATTCCGAATCCGCACACATTCCTCCCTCCGCTCGCGTACCGCTTGGTGCATGCAAATACGAAACGGCCATGGCCAATTTTCGACGGCGAATGCCGTATTCGATCGGCGCGGACCTTTTAGAAGACGAAGAGGAAGAGATCAAAGACAAGTTGGACCCCGAGGACGAGAAGAAACTGACAGAAGCCATCATGGACCTCTACGATCGCTTATTGCCCTCGGCTGAGAGCGACGATCGCCGCCATCAACTGGTACGAAAGTTGGAGAAGTTGTTCAATGAGCAGTGGCCCGGGCACGAGATCAAGGCCAACGTCTTTGGCTCGTCGGGCAACAAACTCTGTTCGAGTGACTCGGACGGTAAGTGTTTACCTGGTCTCGGCTCTCAATCGAGAGTCGAGAGATCAATACTGAGGAGTTCGGCGGTTGACTTGCGGCAGTGGACATTTGTATTACGACCAACTTTAAAGAGCTGGAGCGCGTGTGTCTTTTGGCAGACGTATTGGCAAATCGTAAGTATTGATTCTAGAACCCCCAAAGAGCTGAACGAGTTCGTGGGGCTTTCGACTAATACGCCTGGTGAACAGACGGCATGGAACGTGTGGTTTGCGTCTCCCATGCAAAGGTTCCCATTGTGAAGATCTGGGACCCCGAGTTAAAGTTGGCCTGTGACATGAACGTGAATAATTCACTGGCCCTGGAAAATACACGCATGATCCGCACCTATGTCGACGTTGATTCGCGCGTACGACCGCTGGCGATGTGCGTCAAGCATTGGACGAAGCGACGGGTGCTCAATGACGCCGGCACGGGAGGTACCCTGAGCTCGTACACCTGGATCTGCCTCATCATCAACTTTCTGCAAACGAGGAATCCCCCGATTCTTCCGAGTCTTCAGGCTCGTCCCCACCCGAAGAAGACTACCCCCGATGGCTTGGTCTATTCGTTCGACGATGATCTCGACACCTTGGGCACTTTTGGTTGGGACAACAAGCAGTCTGTGGGAGAGCTGTTTTTCGAGTTTTTCCGTTACTATGGCTACGAGATCAATTACGAGGACTATGTCGTCTCGGTGCGTGAGGGCAAGCTGATTCGGAAAGATCTCAAGGGGTGGCATTTCCTCTCCAACAATCGGCTGTGCGTGGAGGAACCTTTCAACACCTCACGGAATCTGGGAAATACTGCCGATGACACTTCGTTCCGGGGCTTGCATATGGAATTGCGGCAGGCCTTCAAGCATGTAGCGCAAGGCGACCTTGCCAAATGTTGCGAACAGTACGAGTTTCCTCGCGAGGAACGGAGAGTCGAGCGACCTCGACCACAGGCGCGATCGATCATTACTCCGTTTCCCCCAAACCGTCGAGGAGGTGGCGGCGCCAACGGCAGCCTGTTCCATGGCAATGGCACTGGCAGTGGTGGTGGTGCCAATGGGACAAACGGCGTCAGTGGAAGTCACGGTGCCAACAGCAATGGCAGCATGAACGGTAGCACCAATGGCAGCTATGGCGGAGGCCGTGGGGGGCGATATAACAACGGTCAATCCAGAAGCGGGCTTGCCGGTGGTCGTCGAACATCCAACACGGGGCCGCGGTCTAATCATCATGCATTTCGCCCATTGAACCCCACGAATACCTCAGACCTATCCCTGCAGGCCCAGCAGCAGGCCCAGTACATGCTGCACGACCAGCTGTATCAGCAGATCCAACTTCTCCAAGCCCAAGAGGCAGAGCTGAGGATGCAACTGCACAACCAAGCTCTGATCACTGGGCGGCCTCCTCCAGTCTTTCTACGTCAGCCTTTCATTTCCTTTCCAATGCTTCAAGGGCAAGAGACTTCCGGTGAAGAGAATTCTCGTTCACGATCAGGGACAGTGAACCATCCGCCACTTACCCCCTCTCAACGGCAGCCGCCAATCTCCAACCCTACCTATGCCTCCGTGAGTGCTTCTGGCACACAGGGTAGCACCACGAATCCTCCTTCTCCATCTACCGCCAGCACTGTTCCTGATCTTCGCCGCAACCCCCGCCGGTCGTCTGTTGTAAATGAGTCACCAAAAGCCTCGCTTCGGGCGCAGTCACAGCCTGCACGACCTCAAAACTCGCCATCTTTTCCGAATTTCACGCACCTTTACACGAGCATTCCGCAAATTCACGATATATCTTATGTCACCAAACAACGCCCTGCGCCCGAGCCGTCGGAAGGTGGAGAAGGCAGTGGAGACGAAACCACAATGCCTCCCAACAGTCTCTCGAGCAATGGATCTCACTCGGATTCCGTAGACGAGAACCGTGCTCAGGACCTGTTAGGTTATTACTTGTCCCCCCAGCAGCTCCAATTTTATCAACAACATTCAATGTTGCCACCCTTGGCAGCTAATATGGGCATGCTGCAGAATGGATACCCGTCATTTCTCTCTGGTCATCCGGATTATCGGTCCGCTGAAAGTTTCTTCTCAGCGGAGGAGTCGAGTATGCGCCCCGATCAGACTGCCACGTCTGCGCCAATGAAATCTTCCGGATCACAGTCGCAGCCTCGTTCAGCATCGTCGCGCCCTGCCACAACTGCTGATCGTGGCGGTCCGCTGATTGTGGATGGCTCAGTACGTCCGACTGAGCACCGCCCGTCATATGGATCGGAGTACCTGCCAGTGGATCCGTATACCCCGGGGACTCATTATACGTCAACTTCCGATGAGAACATTATGAACACGCCGGCGAGCTTCTCCGATTCCTTGTCTCAGGATTTCCAGGATCCAGGTCCCTTCGAGATGGAACAAGTGCCTGTTTTCAAGTCTCCTTTTGAGTTGCAAAAGCAGAACAATAGCAACGTGGAGACGCAACAAGAAAAACCAAATGGCCAGCCTGAGCTGCTTGCCAGTCGACTGCAAAACTTCCACCTGTCAAATGCCGAGAAACTCGCCCAATCTCACTCGACCAGCAAGACAAGCAAGAACACTTCTTCGCAGCATGCTTCTGGCAAGGATACGGCCCAGTCGAAGAATCAAGCGTCATCCAACGAGAAGTCCAACCAAGCTTCAGGTGCACAGGAAAGCCGACAGGCCCATCAAAATTCGAAGCGGCGCACAAATGGGGCCGATGCCTCGGAGAAGGCCAATGGCGTCAGCCACAGCCATAGTCAAAAGTCCAAACCGAAGGGTCGACAGGATACTTCGCACAATTCCTCCAATACGAACGGCGATTCAAAGGATCACCCGCCGAAGAAATCCAGTGCGGCAACCAACGGAACAACTGATCACAACCACGGCGGATGGCAGACCACCAAGAAAAAGCATCGTCGCAATGCCAAGGCATCTGCCGACCCACGCAATGTGGTCATCACCTGCGGTCCAGAACCCCTTCCTGCTGACGAGTCCATGCGAAAGGGCGGATGAAGGGCGACCGCCATATCGAAATTACTGTCATATTGATCAGTTAAATCTCACGAAACGAAACCAAAAGCGCTAGTGCCATCCTCAAAAAACATACCCAGTTTCAGAGCCTCCCGTGTTTTCAAACCATATATTCAGCCTTGTGTTTTTTCCGGAGTATCAGCATCAAATCCTTTCGCTGGGCATTCTGCTTTGCATCAATGTTCCATTTTCATTCCGGTGTCAAGGTTTTGTGGGAGGTCATACGCGAATCGAATCCCATCAACGAAAACTGAAAGAGAAGAAGATTGAAGGAAAGAGACCTAAGATTCGTCATGTTCATTATCATCTGTCAAGAATCCACGCAACGACGCACAGCAACGAGAATCTGTTTTCACAACCCGTGTTTTTGTGCTTCCTCGTTGAAGCTTTCTGGAGTTTTTCATGTGTTGATAGGGCTAGATCCCCGGGGTTCTGTTTTTGCCGTGTTTTCTCTTTTTTTGTGAAGTGTCTGGATCCTTATGGTGCCATTTTTTTCGGTTGTACAAAAAGAGAGTTAACAGATCCCCATGCCGTTCAAATATCATTGAGAAACCACCAAAAAAAAAATCGAAAAAAGATTCAATGCATTTCATCTTGTCATGTAGTTGTAGCTGTTCCTGAATAACGTTCATACATGTAGCGAAGGCGATCAGCGATGATCGAGCGTGGGATAAAATATGATCGGAGTCGGTTCATCGCTGGGACGTAGATAGAACAATAGAGCACCGAAGACCTGTAATCGGCCAAACAGTCAATTTCATGGCGACAGCTTTTTGTACAACTGAGTCCGACAATAAGATCACCGACTGATGAAACAGAAAGAAGGAAAAAAGAAGCAGGACGCGCAAGCTGCTTTCTATCAATCAATTTACGAGCCCTTGTTGCGTTGTCATTGTGCCATGCATATCACGTTTGCCGTCATGCCTGGGTAGTACAAGAATGTCAAAATACATGTCGGGGTTAAAGAGAGCGTACAGGGAACATGTTGCGCCATTCTTTTGCACGTTTGGTGAGAATCAACCTCGTCTGCGAACGGCCGTGAATCTAGAGCGTGATGCTTTTGACGTGCATTTGGAAATGGATTGAGAGGGATGATGACATACAAAAGTCTTGAGAAACTTAGCGGGAACCGTTTGTTGATCGTCTATCGGCATCTGTCTTTGATCATTTTTGGAACGCTGTTGCTTCTCCAACTTTTGGCATTGCATAAGAACACGATGTCGCCATAACGAAGTGAATTTTACAGTGGAGATTCGAATTTTATAGACACGTATACGTAATGGCATTTATTGCATATCCTCTGGAACAAAAGTATGCTGAGGGGACGTTGTGAGCGGGGTTATAGTACATCAGAAATCAAGCTCAAGCCCGAACGGGCAGTATATGTCAGGATGATTGATCGCTTTTTGGGGGCGAAAACGGCGGGGGAATTAAATCACATAGAAGGGCTGAAGCAGGCCCAAGCCGAGACAAAACGAAAATGCGAGATTATAGTAATAGGGGAGGACCCGCCGCTGAGAAACACAATATGTTCATCAAAAGGTGTATGGGAAGGTTTTGTCGATCATTAGTACCAAATTTCGGCATAGATGTATGGGAAAATTACAACACAGGCTGTCCAGAAGACCATGACAGACCGGAATGGGAAGAGAATGAGGTGTGTCAGAGGGGTATCACGGAATAGGACCCAAATGGAGAGGAACGCTACGGTGAAGAAGTGAGAGAAGAGGATAAGAGGTTGCTTGATGAGGCCGGCGAGAAGACCAACAGGCCCCCCGACGGGACCGATCTGGAAATAGCGGAAGCAGCCTCGTTGGAGAGCGCGGAGGTTGACATCTGCGAAGAATCAGTACTGGACGAGTATAAAATTAATAGAGAGAGAAGGACATACCGTCAGCAGCAAAGAGGGAATATAGAGCTTGCGCGAGAATGTTGATGACAGACGAAGAGTTCTTCCTGGCCCAGTGGAATCGAGCGAGTTGTTTCAAGACCAGGGTGGTATTTCCCAGGTCGGGAACAGTCTCGGGGCTCAGGAGCTCGCGAATGACACACACATCATTGAGCGCGACAGTCATTCCACCACCGGTCAAAGGATGCCGCATGTTGAGCGCATCACCCAGAATCATCATACCGGGTATTTTGTTGGCTGCGGCGGGCAAGAATGAATTTGGCATTGACCGCAGGTTGCCCTTCTCCAGGGCCGCCTCGAACGATGCCTGAGCACCCTTAGGGAGCGAGGGAAGAATGACATTCTTCATATAGCCCTTGACACCGCCATTTTTCACAGACGCGGCCGGAAGGTTTTCGGGGATGTCGATTAGGATGCGGGTTTCGTGGGTTCCGATCTGGTACATGAGGACGGGCGGGTTGTCGCTAAGCTGGACGTGGCCGTAGCATGGTGAGGGGAGGGTAGCGTCGATCATCTCGAGGCCGTAGAACTTCGAACGGCGCTTGGGGGTGTGCGGGTGGTACATCTTGCCGAACTTGGAGGCGTAGCCGTCAGCGGCGACGGTGAGCTGGGCGAAGTAGCAGTCTTTGAGATCGTTCGTGACACACTCCACACCGAGAACTTGCGACGGCTTTGTCGACGACATCACCAGCGAAGTTGCGGTAGTCTCAATGACCGTGACGTTGGGGCAGGCGAGCGCCGCCTCCCGCAATTTCATCACGAAGCGGCCATGGTGGAACGCCCGTCCGAGAGGAGCGGGCGACGAGGGGGTGTCCTTGGGGTACTCGAGCTGAACGGGTTCTCCAAAGTATGTCACGTAGTATCCTTTCACCTCAATCGCGTCGATCTCCTCGAGACAATCGCGCAAGCCAAGCTGTTCCAACGCCTGCACGCCTCCGGGCTGGAGCAATTCGCCAACAATGCGATCGGGCTCCTTCATAGACTTTTCCAGCAGGATTATGCTTCGCCCTTGTCTTCCCAGTGCAACAGCCAGGGCACATCCCAGAACACCGGCACCGACGATCACAATGTCGGCCTCGTGGTATTCGATGCGGCGCTGGGCGGCCTGTTGAGATTTCGAGGCATGGCCGTTCACGGGGGCCATTGTAGCGGGACGTGGAGGCGATTAGAATGAGGAGGTCAGGATGAGGGCGGCCGGGGCCGCAGGGACATTCTCTTGCTTTAAGCGACGATCGATATGGGCTGATGCGCAAAAAGTTGGAGGCTCGATTGTTGGGGGAAAGGGGGAGTGGCGTGACATGTGATAACGGTCTTGGCATCGGCCAACTTTATCTGCCAATACTACCCTTATAATGAACTATACAGCCCAGCTTGAGCCTTAGCAGTAGGAGGTCAGCCATAGGGGGCAGCAGCAATAAAAAGGAAAGTGCGTCATTGACCGTGTGTGTGGTATGTCTATTTATCTATTTACCAGTGCTGGGCTGATACGGCAAGAGCGTCTCACTCGGCTTCAAGCCTAGGTTAAACCGGAGGAAAAGTATCAGGCATACCACCGCTGCATAGAGAATAGTAACAGATCAAAAGTTTCAAAGGAAATATTTGCAATTGAGACCACCCTAGGGTAAATTTGGGTTTGTTTTTGTTCAGATCTACTCGTTCTGGTGAAGATTCGGCAGGAATATATTTTCCGCTGAGCTGATGGCAATAATTGGCTGCAGCCCCGCCTGGCCTCTCTTTGATTGTTAATCCGCTGCTCTAGAACCTGTGAGTGTATTTGGCCTATATATCTCCTTCTCACATTACATCAGGGTGCCATTAAAGATCTGAGGAGTCATATCTTTTCAATCATGCCATCGAAATTACTCCTGACAGGCGCGACAGGCTTCATGTATGTTCAAATCGTTGCGCCTCATCTGACAGGAACAGACTAGAACTGACAATGACTATCTAAGCGGGGGCACTGTGCTGCATCAGCTACTGAACACATCTGACCCCGGAATCAAATCTCTGTCTATCACGGCCGTCGTTCGCAAACCCGCTGATGCGGATCGACTGGCGAAAGAAGGACTCCAGACTGTTCTTGTGAATGGCCTTGACGATGACGAAGCACTCGAACAAGCAGCCAGCAAGCACGACATCGTGGTGAACGTCGCAACTGGGTTCCACGCCACATCCACCAAGTCGCTGATCCGAGGACTCGGAAAAAGACGAGAGCAGACAGGAAAGGACGTCTATTACCTCCACGTAAGTTGTTACAGCGCTTTATAGTGGCAAGTAAATACTTACAAGCGCTTCTTAGCTATCCGGAACAACCTGTGTCTCTGTCCCAGCCACTAGAGAGTCACCGTTTGAGTTACGAGCATTCTCCGACCGGGACGAAGACATCTATGAGTATGAACTACTCCGCGAAGCCTACGAGCCATACGCTCAACGAACCGCCGAGGTTGCCGCCATCGAGACCGGGGAACTCTGCCAGGTCAAGACGTACATCGTGATGCCCCCAACTGTCTATGGCCGTGGTACTGGATTCTTCCGGACCCAGTCGCACCAGATTCCAACACTGATTAGAAATGCCCTCAAAACTGGATATGCTGAGCATGTCGAGACCGGGGTCGCACGGCTCGGCCATGTTCACGTGGAGGACCTTGCCCGGCTATACGCATTGCTCGTGTCGAAAGTCGTGGAGGGAGCAAGCATTGTTTCCGGTCGACATGGCTATTATTTTGCAGATACTGGCTATCACTTATGGTCCGAAGTGACCAGCGAAATCGGCAAGGTCGGCCATGAACTTGGTGTTTTGAAATCTCCCATGCCTAGGGCTATCAGTCTTGAAGATGCAGCACACAAGTTTGCTGATGGTGACGTCAAATATGCAGAGGCATGTTTTGCTTCCAAGTTAGTATTCAATTGTTTTCGATTGACTTCAAGCACGAACCAAAGCTAACAAGCCAACAGCTCGCATACTCGAACTGAGAAAGCATATGATTTGGGATGGCGGCCTGTGAACACCGAGTCTGACTTTGTGAACTCTATCCGCATTACAGTGGAGGATGTATTGAAGGAACAAGAACAAAATGCATAGCCGCATAAGAAGTACATTCTCCAAACATTTCCCATTCTTTCTACCAAACATTTAGATCTCTTTGAACATGAAAAAAATGACAAACAATGCATATGATATACCGTGGGAAATATACATTAACCTCAGTAACTCAGATTGCACGTATACTAGAAATGATAAACCCTCAATTCAGTACCCATTTTATGAGTGCCCACAATCACCACGTCACACAAGACTTCTTGGTTGTCAATTTCACGAATGTACGCAAGACTTTAGGCGATTGTTTTCGCCTGGAACCCTTTCGACCCTTCTAGAACAAAGCCCAGCCCGTGCGAGATCCTCTTGATATTTACCGGTACTCAAGTATCTCGATCATTGCTACTGCCTCCCCGGTGCAATTATATCAACCCTGTTCCTGCCCGTCCGCCAGTAGATTTTACTTGGATGGAGGTCTACATTCGGGCACTCACACCACTCCATAGGAGCCGGACGATATGGGGCGCACAACCTCCACCAGTACTTAGCATGAGACTTTTAAGTCAACACACTTGACAATTTCAAGACCTGTTACAGTTCCTGCCCTGACTGTTTGAGGGTGCTCTATCTTATCATGTTCCTGCGGCTTTGAACAGAGACGTCTTCGTATCAAGTTGCATCTCGAGCCAAAAATCAAAATATGGTCGTCACATTCTGAAGAGCGAGATACACCTTGCTCAAGAAGAGGCTAAGATATTCCGAGATAGCTTTGATGGACAGTGGAGTCAGTGGATCTTGAAAGAGACTCGGAAAAGACTTGCCTGGGTTATATATGGTCTCGACAGTTCGTTCCCATGTTTATTATATCTCCCCGCCGCAGACAGCATTGCAGAGTTCAAGAGCATGGGATGTCCATGCAATGAGGAGCTTTGGCACGCAGTAAATTCACAGCACTGGAAAGACTTACTCGGCTGCGCGTCATTGCCTCCAGAGAGAACATTCGCCTCGGTTATTCATCCGTTCTTAGGCCCTCCGAACTTGGGCCGCGCTACCAGTGTTCTTTCGGATTCATTCCGCGTGCAACCTTCACTATCAAGCTCCATCGGTCTAAATTCATGGACCCGCTACCTGATTCTCACCACAATCTTGGTGCAGAGCTTTGAGCTTTCTCAGCAGATTACCATGACTGCCGAAGCCACACTCGAATCGAATACATGGCAAACCGCGGGAGAAGCTGTCGCGGCTTCGATCCACGTAGTTGACTCTGGATTCGGGGGCCTTTGACTCCGGACATACAAGAGCACTATGCACAGCTGGTTACCCGGTGCTCTTCGAGAAACGAGCCCAGTCCGAGGCTGTCAGTATCTACGCAAGAAGTATTGCGCTCTCCGGCAGAGAGAAAGTCCAATCTTGAACGTGAGTAGCTCGATATTCATTTCTGAGCCATAATTCCTCTGCTCCTTGCTAAGGCTTGAACAGAAATGCTCCTTATCTGGGAAAATGCATACTCGATAATCTCTGTCACCGAAATACCAGCCTACCCTTGCTCTAAACATTTTGATCAAGTTGTAGCGATTCACCTCCGACTCGGAAGGCTGATACTGCATCTCCCCATTCTGGATCTTCAAAATGTGCTTGGAAAGTCAGGGACCTCGAAGATCGTTCCGACCATGGATAAGATGCATCATATCTTCGAAGCTCATCCCGACACATCAGTCGGCGCATTTATTCACTGTCTTCAGACCATAAAAGACCTCCAGCTAGAGCCTTCACACAGCGCGACATATCTTGCGCTGATGGAACCTCCGAGGATCATTGCATGTTTTCTTAGTGGCGTTTTTGTCTGGGCTTTGATTAGTTGCATTGATCGCGGTCAGGTGGTTTCTCTACAAGAGGCGTCTCGGGACTTTACACAATTGAATGGATTCCTTGCGGGTGTCAGAGAGGCACTGACGAAGGCATCGGGACATAGGGGTTTAAGAGATGGCAAGGGAGATAAGAGTCTTATTCTCTTCGCAGCCGCCGACGTGTTGGGTAGGATGACTCTATGGAAAGCCTCACTCTATATGGCATTATTGTTGTGCCATCGAGCCAAAGCAACAACATCCCCGAGTACTTCCTAGACCCGGTCCTTGAGTCTATTCGAGTCTGATTTTCATCGATATAAAGTGCCCAGGCCGGAATTTCGGAGTTCATTTAGAAATAGTTCTCCGCACGCCCCGCACTTCCGCCCCTTTCCCCTCTCACATGAGCGGGGTATCCCGCGGAATATAGATATGATGCAAGAAAAAATGAATCTCACCAAGTACTTTTTGCTTCTTACGATATTTTTGTTCAATTTCCAGCGTCCTTTTACCATGGCGACTACGGTCGGAAAGGTGCGGTCATTCTACAATGTCCCCTTCGTCCCCGTTGGATATACTTGAACGCTAACGCAGAACATTTCAGACAATTACATGCAAGGTATGGGACATGGGATTTGAGAACCAGTGATGAGGCGATTCGAAGTCGAGACGAACGAAGAAAAAAGACGAGACAGGAACCGGACTGACTGGCAAACCAAAGGCTGCAATTGCATGGAATGCAAAGGAGCCTCTCTCCATTGAAGATGTCGAGGTAGCACCTCCCAAGGCCCACGAGGTGCGCATCAAGGTTCTTCACACTGGAGTGTGTCACACGGGTAAGCAGGGCTCTCATCACGCAAAGCTAAACACAGCTGACGGTGCCATCCAGACCAGTACACACTATCCGGTAGCGACCCAGAAGGCGCATTCCCATCCATCCTCGGTCACGAGGGTGCTGGCATTGTTGAATCCGTCGGTCAAGGAGTGACTAATGTCAAGCCCGGCGACTATGTCATTGCACTCTAGTGAGTCATTCAAGAGTTCCAACCGGGTTTCAGTGATTCTTACCGTATTAGCACCCCGGAATGCGGCGACTGCAAATTTTGCCGATCAGGCAAAACCAATCTCTGCGGGAAGATTCGCGACACCCAAGGCAAAGGCGTCATGCCCGACGGCACTTCACGCTTCCGAGCCCGTGGAAAAGATATTCTTCACTTCATGGGTTGCTCGACCTTCTCTCAGTATACCGTTCTAGCCGATATCTCCGTTGTTGCGGTCACCAATCGAATCGGCACTGACCGATCTTGCTTGCTTGGATGCGGAATCACAACTGGATACGGAGCAGCAGTGGTTACAGCCAAGGTTGAAGAAGGCTCGACCATTGCTGTGTTTGGTGTAGGCTGTGTTGGGTTATCGATTGTGCAGGGTGCTGCGCGACAGAAGGCAGGCCGGATCATTGCTATTGATCTCAATGATTCCAAGGAATACTGGGCACGGAAATTCGGTGCGACTGATTTCATTAACCCTATGAAGATTTCGAGGAACAGACTGCTTCAAGAGCATCTGGTTGAGATGACGGACGGAGGATGTGATTATACCTTTGACTGCACCGGGAATGTCACCGTGATGCGGACTGCCCTGGAGGCTTGCCATAAGGGATGGGGCGAGAGCATTGTGATTGGCGTGGCTGCTGCGGGTCAGGAAATCAAAACACGACGTGAGTCAAATCTCTTAAGTACCTGGCTCGGTGTTTACTAACACAATATGCAGCATTCCAACTTGTCACCGGAAGAAAATGGAGGGGCTGTGCCTTTGGCGGCGTGAAGGGCCGATCGCAGCTGCCGGGCTTGGTGGATGACTATCTGAATGGTCAGCTCAAGGTAGACGAATTTATCACTCACCGTCTACCTTTGAATCGTCTGGGCGAGGCCTTTGGTCTCATGAAGTCAGGCGATTGCATTCGCTGCGTTGTGGACATGAGCTAGAATCGACAAAATCGACAAAATGACGTTCAAGGGGGTCTACATATGGGAAAATTTATGACTTGTGGATACCACTATTGACTGCTGCATTTTGTAGAGCCTTTGGGAAAGTGTGATCTTTTCAAAGCGATAGATACGCTATCTGAGATTACTCTTTCCATCACGTAGTATTTTTTTTTAGACGGGACGAACAAACGTCGGACGAGACGCTTGGCTGTCGTTAAACCGTTCTGGTCACCTCCAGGCTGAGGACTTCACTCAATAAAGATGCAATCACATGCGACCGCTAAACTGGACACCAGCTTTGACAAAGTTCAACCGCTTATCAACTGTGGCTCCTATAGATAGGACAACTCGCGTGGCACGGAAAACACACCCCACATTTCCCCGCACTTCCAAGGTACCCCTCATCGGAAAGCCTTACTACAATTGTATATACATTTTCGATGCCATGGAATTTTTTTGATATTCTTCCAGATGTCATTTCAGTGATGATTTTCCGCAAACAATTAAGGGTGGTTATGCGACAGCATTACAGAACAATAAGGTGGGTAGATCGACGACACAAGTGTTTCCATTAGCGTGTTCAATCTGGAAAACCTAAATGCAAAAGACAATACGCTGCTACCTACAGTTTTGCTCTCTCTTCAGTGTTCAGCTCCCGCCGAATTGGCCCTCCCCGGCTCCCATCACCCAAGAAAGTGTCATTCTGCGCCGCGTAGTCCTTTCGGAACCGCCACTTTTGAGCAAGGTGCGGCGGCAGATTCTTCTTGATGGCGAGCGACATGTAAGATCCGAGCAGGGGTAAGAATTTGAAAGCACTGTGTGATGCGGTCAGTGGATATACACGGTATGTTGAGAAGGTGACATACTGTCCACTACCTCCTCCGCCCAGGAACAGGTTACTATAATCAGGGTGATAATCCATGATAAAATCGCCGCTCGGCGTATCAGTATACCAGCACATAGCAAGCCTCTCAAATGGCCGATCAGCCACTTCAGGCAGGATCTCACGCAAACCGTCTCTCAGCCGCGTTTCTGCATCGGCCGGGACGAAATTGCGGCGTTCGCGCGGGGGAATCAGTGGTGGCGCCGAGGGGTTCGACTTGATAGCGGTGCGGTCTTCTTGACTGGGGGTGCGTGTATATCCCCATCCGTGAATTGCCATTTTCAGCATATTGGTGTCTTCATGCGGAGGGAAGTTGAACCATCCTGTTGAGAAATTCGCGTAGATCGGGAGATTCTGATACTTTTTCATCTCCTCTGGGGTTAGACGGAGATAACCGATTACTTGACCTGTTGACAAGGCTGAGTTGTACATGGGTACTAATCCTGTACACCAGGCGCCGGTCGAAAGAATAAAGTGGTCACCCTCCACTTGACTGCCGTGCAGAGTAGAGACCGCTTTGATTGTTTTGTTAGAGTCAGTCTCGAATCCGTTGACAGTCCCCTGTCTTCCGCAGATGAATGAGATACCGAGCTCGAGACAGTCGTCACGAAGCTGGCTGATAGCCTTGGCCGCATCAGCCCATCCAGCTTGGTGGTTGTGATATCCGAAAAATCCAGGTTTCGCAAGCTCTCCGGACAGCACAGGGAACTTTTCTTTCGCCGAGGCCGCGTCCTTCAGCTTTGTCCAGGGTAGTTTCTTCTTGTTGAGTGCCGAGGTTGTCTTGGCGATCCAGTCCTGGCCGTAGGGACTTGTTTTCCCAACGAGAATGTATGGAGCTGGATAGAAGATGCCTTTGTATTTGGGTGTATCGCGCCATTTCAGATACGCGTCGTAGGCAAGGCTGAGGTAGTCGTAATCACCGTAGTCGAAGCGGATTACACGCGAGATATCCGAGCTCGATCCATCGGGGACCTGGCATTGTTAGTTTCGCTGTAGGAACGATGATTTGCCTTTGTCGAGTGATGCTCTTGGCGACCCACCGGCGGCATGTGCCGATCAAGCACTACTATATTAGTGTAGCCCTCGGTTGCCAGCTGGTAGGCCGTAGATAGCCCGAATACCCCGGCGCCGACGATGACTATTTTGCTGTTCTTTTCCATGGTTGCCTCCCAAAGTGTTTCTGGTGTATACGGGAGATGAGACAAATTGATCAAAAAGCGGGGAGCGCACAGCACTTTCATACTTGCGACTCCTCACCGTAGACTGCCATCGCGGCGAAACTCCGGTCACGTGGGCGGCATTCCGACCTGTCTGTTAAATATTCGCCAATTTTTCGTTGGCTTGTTGCTGTGTAGATACTATCCTGTGCTATACTTTTCTGGTTCTAGTCAGTTTTTAAATCTGTGTGTACTGAAATGTCCCAAGTTCTGAAGGCACGGTCAGCGCGAACAGTGCCAGTGTCTCTTTGTCGATGCAGATTACGAAAAGGTCCAAGTACTAGTAATTGCTAGGATTTACCGTCTGGGTTCTTGATTCTAGGTAGTTCTTTAAGCACGTAGATTTCAAATTGAATTTTCAGCGTATGTATTGCATTGCCTTTCCACTTTGGAGTATGTATGATGTTGTATACATTGTATTCATGCCTATAACCATGATACTCCCATAGAATTCTCGGAACCAAAAATACAGCCACTTGATGCAGTATTAATTGCTCGCGATCAAGCAAAAGAGGGATGAATCCTCCCACTCGCCCGACCAGACAACCTCTCTCTCATAAGCACCTCATAAATATGTCCCGCCCACTCACAACAAACCCTCCTCGTATCCTTCGGGTCAATAATCTCCTCCACGCCAAAAGCATTCGCCGTCCGCACAGGATTCATCAAGCGCAAATACTCCTCTTCCAAATCCCGATACCGCTCCTCCTTCTTCCCGATCTTCTCAGCCTCGCGCAGCTCATGCCGGTGTCCTACCTCAATCCCACCGTCCAGAGGTAATGAGCCCCATTGGCCGGATGGCCACGCAACTTGCATGACTGGGTCGCGGGAACCGAGCATCACTCCGCCTGCGACGCCGAAGACACGCCGAGTCACCACGTTGAAGATTGGGACTGTGGTCGTGTAGTATGTCTTGGCTAGTTCGACTCCCCAGCGCATGGTTGCGGTTCGTTCGGCGACTGTGCCGATGGCATATCCAGCTATACACTTGTTAGAAAGAACAGCAGATACAAAAGGGCGGGCAGAGTGTACTTACGGACGTCGAGGAATTGCAGAATCGGAATATTCATCACATCGCACATTTTCAGCAGTCGCGTGAGCTTCTGACTTCCAGCAGCATCGAGTGCACCGCCATTCACCTCGCAGTTCAACGATACCACCCCAACAGGATGACCTCCCAAACGTGCAAGACCCCCAATCGCTGTCCTCCCCCAGAGAGAACCGATCTCAAACCAGGAATCCCGGTCCACAACCGAAGTGATAATGGTGCGGGGATTATACATACGCGCCTGTCGACGAGGAATGATACTGCGGAGCGCGATATCCTCGCGATCAACCGGATCATCACACCGCACAATGGGAGGAGCCTCACTGCCAGAATTGGGCAGATACCCCAAGACTGTGCGAATCTGCTCAAAACATTCGGCTTCATTGGCAGCCAGATTGTCAATCGTGCCATTTGTGCAATGGACCATCGGACCGCCCAGATCCTGAAAGTCCAGACCTTCTTCAAAGGTCGCGCCCTCGACCACCTTCGGTCCGGCATTGAACAATGCTCCGATATCCGCTGCCATCACCGAGAAATGGCAGGAGACGACTCGAGCTGCGCCAAGGCCGATCTATGCAGAATCAGCAACTGCGCCCTGCAGGAATGAAAGCTTGGTTCTCGCATGATTCTATACATACCGCAGGACCAACAACAGCACCCAAATTCGGAATCCCCATATTCAACTGCTGGATCACCGGCTTAAAAGGCGCAACATGAGGCAAATAACTCCACCCTTCCTTCTTGATAGTCGTCACACTCCCACCCCCAGAACTCCCATCAACCAGCTTCACCACCGGCACCCTCAACGCAATTGCCAACTTCTCCACATAAACCGTCTTACCCGCACTCGCCCCATCCGCATGTCCAGACCGAATACTGAAGTCATCCGCCGTAAGCAACACCTTCCTGCCGCGCAACAAGCCCGCGCCCTGGACATTATTGCTCGGCACGAACGAGACAGGCTCCTCGCGCATCGGTGCGGTCTTCTTCCAGGTGACAGTTCCAGACACGGATCCAATCTCCGTGAAGGAGCCTGGGTCCAGGAGCTGGTCGATGCGCTCGCGCACCCAAAGCTTTCCAGCTTGCTTTTGCCGCACATAGCCTCGATGATTGGGGTCGGGATTTGCGGCTATACCTTTGAGGGTGGCGATTTGGCCGAGGACATCGGAGTGGTCAGCTGGTAGGCGCGATTGCTTCTTTGATGGTTCCGCGAGGTGTGCGGAGACTTGGTTGAGTCGCTGTGTGGCTTGTTCGTTGCCTCCATTTGGCAGCTTTGAGTCGTTTTCTTTTGCCATTTTGTTGTTTGCTGGTTTATCGCATGCTGTATTATTTGTAGTATAGAGTACATGAATGGTTGGGGGACGAAGCTGGTAATGGACGGGGCCCGCTGAGGGGAAGTCGGTTGGGGCCATCCGAGGTACCTCGGCGGTCGAAACTGCCAACCCTCTTGCAATTATGCTAAGAGTATAAGAAATCAAACCTCGAGACATCCCATTATCCTACGCTATACATATCACCACTCATATCCTGGTCGACGCTACTGCGTGTTTAGTCTTGTGTTTGCGTGCTACCCCGGATTTCGCGATGTCGGCATCCCCCCATTCGCGGCGCTTTAAGCGGCTTTTGGTCGCCAATCGGTGAGACACTATTTCACCCCCAGCTGCAATACTGCATATACATATATTGATAACATTCACAGAGGCGAGATCGCCGTGCGAATATTAAATGCTGCACGGGAACTGCCCGTGCCAGTCGAGACAATCGCATTGTACACAGAAGACGATCGCTCACACTGCGACATCGGACGCCCGACTTTCCAAGTCCAGCTTCCATCTGCATCTTCCTATCTGGATTCCTCGGTGATAATTGACCTCGCTAGTAAGTTCCAGCCCGACGCAGTGCACCCGGGCTATGGCTTCCTTAGTGAGAGTGCCGAGTTCGCGCAGAGGTGGGCGGGAAAAGGTGTCATGGTGATTGGGCCTGGGCCGGAGAATCTGAGTCGGACTGGCGACAAGCTGCAAGCAAAACTTCTGGCTCGGCAATGTGGAGTGCCTGTGTTGGAGGCTATGAGGCAGCCAACGTCCAATGTGGATGAGGCAAGGGCATTCGCTCGACAAGTTGGATTCCCCGTTATGATTAAAGCTGTCGATGGAGGCGGTGGGCGAGGAATTCGTCTGGTTCATGAAGAGCATGAGCTGGATAATAGTATTCAGCGAGCCATTGGCGAGTCGCCGTCGAGGACGGTGTTTGTGGAGAAGGCTGCGGTCGATGGCTTCCACCATGTCGAGGTCCAGGTGATTGGCGACGGGACCGGCCAGGTTCAACATTTTTGGGAGCGAGATTGTAGTGTGCAGCGTCGATTCCAGAAAGTGGTGGAATGTGCACCTGCCCTGATGAATGATAGAAGGCTGGTGTCGAAGGTCATTGATGCGGCACTGAGAATGGCGAGTGAGATTCGATATCGCTCACTGGGGACGTTTGAATTTCTGGTAAGCGAGCATAAGGGAGAGTTTTATTTCCTGGAAATCAATCCACGCCTTCAGGTCGAGCACACGATTACAGAATCCATCACCGGGATCGACCTGGTGCAAACTCAGCTGCTGCTCGCTCAAGGATGGACATTTGAGGAGCTTGGTCTGGGCTCCAAGTTCAATGCAAGGGCAACTCCGCCAAAAATCTTTTCGATTCAGCTACGGCTGTGCGCCGAAGATCCAAGCAACAACTTTGCCCTGAGTATTGGCAAGGTCACGGAATTCTTTGTGCCAAGCGGAAATGGAATTCGTGTCGACACTCATATTGATTCCTCTGGTACATCTCCTCTGGTGGTCGGATCGAATTTCGATAATCTTCTCGCCAAGATCATTGTTACTGCTTCAAGCTGGGAGGCGACTGTCCGAAAAGCCCAGCGAGTCTTGGCTGACTCCCGGATCTCGGGCGTCAAGACGAACATTAACCTTCTCCGAGGGATTGTCTCGAACCCTGATTTCCTGACTGGTCGTGTCGACACACAGTGGCTGAGTCTCAAGCTGGACGAAGTCTATCGGCATGGTGAGCTGATGGAAGCTGGCGAGCGCGCAGAGAGATTGATCTCTAGCACCGCTTTTCAGCAGTCGATGTCTCAGAGTGGACTTCCTACCTCCAACCTGCTATTCCGCAAAGGCGACGCATGGTCCATTTCATTAGAGTCCCTCGAAAAAGGCAAAGCATCCGAAAAAGTATCCCACCATATGCGTCTCTCTCGCGTACTACGAAACGACTTCCCAACCTCACTATCCGCGGAAATCGAGTACACAACGCCGACCTCGCAGACCCCAATACCCTACCGGATGCAGCTTGACACAACCTCGACCGCGGCGTCGGCGCTTGTCTCTTCCACGCACCGACGAGGAGACCCCAAGAATCCGCGACACATTGTCCTCCCGCTATCGGGGAAATTGATTGAGATACTCGTTTCTGATGGGGAGGCTGTTGCCGAGAATCAGGTGCTGGCCTTTGTCAAACAGATGAAGATGGAGCTGGAGGTCCGGAGTCCTCGAGCTGGCACGGTGAAATGGGTGTATCAGATGGAGGAAGACGAAGAAGATGTAGCGGAGGGAATGTTGTTGGTGGAATTGGATGAGCAGAGTCGGATTCGAGAGAAGCTGTGATGGAAATGCTACTATACTAGGAACTAGAAGATAGTTTCTACATAATATCTGAATCCTACTCGTGCCTAGAGAATACCTTTGGACATAGTAGCATGGATATAGCGAAAGTGAAATCTCTATACTCGCGTTAGTTGCGGCTCTTATTTCGTTAACGGAACCTGATAGCTGATAATATTAAGAGTTGGCAGTCGTATATCAACTAGCATCATTGGTCTAGTGGTAGAATTCGTCGTTGCCATCGACGAGGCCCGTGTTCGATTCACGGATGATGCAATTCTTTTTTCTTCTTTTTTTGCTTCCCCCATCTTTGCTTTTGCTCCCCCGATCCCCTGCTGGAAACTTCATCACCTGCGCGAATCACGACTCCAAACTTGCGGGCGTCTGCTGATCCACTCTCCATTCGGCACGTGGCGGTGCAGCTATTCCCACGACGTCACCGCCATTCTCCCCATCAAGCTATCCCACTTCGCAAGTCAACCGGCCATGGAGGATCTCAATCTCTACATCCTGACGGCCAACTGCGCCCGGAATCTCATCGACATAGATCGCTTCGCAGAGCACTTCTTCAATGCGCTCCCTACTTCCACGGGAAGCTTCAGTGCCCCGGAGCTGATCGTACTCTCGTTACAAGAGATAGCGCCAATCGCCTACTCATTTTTGGGCGGATCGTACCTGATTCCCTACTACGATGCTTTTATTCAGGCGGTTCAAAAGGCCGCGACAAAACAATTTGGTCGATCCTACGAAAGTGTACTCCAGGATCATATCGGCATGACTGGGTTGATGGTATTTGCGCGCTCCGATGTAACGGATAGGATATCGTGGATAGAGACGGCGTATGTTGGGTTTGGTGTTCAGGAAATGGGCAATAAGGGTGCTGTGGGCGCGCGGCTGGGGTATGTGGTTGACGAGCATTCGGCGCAAACGATGAATTTGACCTTTGTCGCGGCGCATCTGGCGCCGATGGAGAATGCGCTGGAACAGCGGAATCTAGACTGGCAGAGTATTGTCGAGCGACTGGTCTTCTCGCAGCAAGACACTGCGTCAAAGAGCGGTGATAGTGAGGGGGCCGACGAGAATGCCACACTGCTAGGATCGCATCGATCGTCCGAGTCTCAGCCAGAAACGCGACGAGACCTGTTCGCACCGAATTCCTACCTCTTCCTGGCCGGAGACCTGAACTATCGCACCTCGGACATCCAGCCCTCCAAGGCCGATGTCCTTCGGTTCCCGCGCCGACTCGTCAATCGCGAGAGCACCTTGCACTATTCACACCTCCTCAAAGAAGATCAGCTCATGCGCCAGATGCAACAAGGCAAGAGTTTCCACGGCCTCTCAGAGGCCCCCATCGACTTCCCCCCAACATACAAATACTCCGACGCAGCGCGCGAGGCCGCGCGACTCGGCGTGGACAGCGGCGACGCAGAGTGGAAATGGTCCAGCCACCGCTGGCCCAGCTGGTGCGACCGAATCCTCTACCTCGACGCACCAGAGGGAGGTGAGCGACGGGTCAAACCCCAGGCGTACGATGCACTCCCGTTGCTCCCACAGTCAGACCACCGGCCTGTTGCGCTGGCGATTTCTGTACCCGTGCCGCTGAAACGCACCAGCTCGCGGGCTGATCACACGGACGAGTCGCGGGTGGCTCCATTCGCAATCGATCCCCGATGGAGGAGTCGGCGGGAGGTTGCGCGGCGGAAGGAGGTGGTGGTGGGCGTGTTGGCGTACCTAGGATTGACCTGGGAAGGGAATGGGCTGCTTCTTGCGTCGACAATTGGGATTTTGGGGACGTGGATGGTCCTTCGGTCTTTGTGGGGGGCTTAATGCATACGACTAGTAGCACTTCAGCTCATACTATGCTTTTCGGAAATATCATGCCAGAACTATATCAAGAAGGATGATATCTTTCTAGCAGCAGGAACACCTCCTACACTACTAGTAGTGTTGAAGGCACATCTGTAAGGTACCCCCTTAGTACTGACTAGGGTACTCCGAGAATACTTTAGAGTATGGTAGTACCCCTGCATCAGGTCAAATGACGTCCATCAGATAACCAATTTTGTGCTGATGGCCCGCCAGTCTCGATCCGGCGACGGGCCGACGCCAGCGCAAAACCCGGCTGCACCAGTAGTGGCCGCTCTTCCAAGATTCACGACAGGCGCAAGGTCCAAGTCACATGGATCCAAACGGTCTGGATGCATCACCGCCCCGGGGCGCCGTGGCGGACTGCGGCGTCAAGCCGGAAATATGAGGTCACCCCGTATTCTGCTGTCACGCAATGAGGGGCTTTGGCAAGGCAGTGTCAACAAGGCTGCAGCCGCATCCTGCTACACTTTGGAGTCCGAGTTACACCGCGAGGTCCAGATTCAGAGGCTCGTGTTGATTCTAGGGCTTCTGCGTCTTCCAGTGGCTTCTAGACGTCGCGGGTCCCAAGATGGGGATTGTTGGTGCCTAACCCCGTCGGGCTTTTCCTGTTGGGCTCTGCGGTCCGCGACATCTGCAGCTGCCCTAGAAGGACCCAGACGCAAGCACAATTGGTTGGACTTTTGTCTTTTGACACGGCTTTTTGTCATCGCGTGCATTGCCGATGCTGCGAGGGCCAATGCAGAAGCGCGTCGACTGCCGTCGTATCCGAGTACATTTCCCGGCATTTACAGCATTTTCTCAATGTGAAAAGGCCAGCTGAGCCAGTCAAATGACCCCAACCGAGCTTAATCGGCTCTTCAGCTGTGCGACACGCGGTGCTGACGAAACCATAATTTCAGGGCTGGGCGGGATGAGTCTAGACAGTAGAGAGAGGATGGGAAGGAGAGTTAAGGCCATAGTCAATTGTACAGAACAAATCGAGTGTAAACATACCCTAGGGTAGGCACTGGATGTTGGCCGATCTGACAAGCTTTATCGGAGCTGTCAAACAGACACTCCAGACTAGCGCCTTGAAGTAAAAAACACAAAGCTGTGGAAGTGCAACTCATTTCTTTTTTCGCGCGGGCTCCACCGTCCGCAAGAGTTGGCCAGCGCAAGCAGCCGCGTCGGCCCATGTGAATGTTTGAGTCTACACTGGTGTACTTATCCTTGGGTACCCTAGCAGGTATGGTATGCCGGATCTGCGTCAGGCTTCTAGAAGTCATGCCACAGGTTGGCGGCATGCAGCGTCCAGCAGTAGCCCAGCATCCATTACATCTGTTTACTACCCTAAGGTCCTGTGTACTGTATGTACGGACAGGTGCAGTGCAAATGCATGCAAACACGCCCAAACTGGCTAGCGCATGTCGGGCAAATGCGCAGTGGGGATTTCCAGAACACTGCCCGATGCACCCCTGGTTACCGCAAGTCCAGACTCAAGCAGCGTCCGATTCCTCCGACTTCTTCGCATGTTACAGAATACGAGTTTACGGGAGACGGCTTGAGGCGAGCATATCCACTCGAAACGATCGAGAATGCCGGATAAGGGACGCGGGAAGAGCCCCAAAAAAGGGGGCCCGGGACTTCCTAGTTCGCCTGTCGCATTGTTCGCCAGCGCAAGGCTAAACAACTGACCCTCAGGCACACTAAGTCTTGAGTAGTCCTGAGGTACTTCTGAACAGACAGCCACGTCGGCACTTGCTCCAGGGCACTCAATCTGGCGCCGTTCGAACCCGCTGGTACAACCGACATCCGGCCAGGAACGCCGTCACTTGCTCCACCCGGCTGGTCTTGTAGAGACTGGCGTGAGGGCTGCGAGTCATTCCAGTGCGATCCGGTCCAGCGCGCGCATTCTTTGCGGTCTTGCTGCTGCTATCATTGGCCCCTGCTGGCCGGCAGGGCGTCATGCATCGACGACCAGCATCGAAAGCCGATCAGAAACCCGCATTGCCGGGTCGAAAGGAGAGATCGACCGATCTGCCCTTTTGTGCGAACGGAGTTCCCACAATGCGGTCAAAGTACGGTACTTGCTGGTGTCAGAAGCCTGACAGCTCCAGCTCTTCTCATCCAGCTCACCCCGCTTGCATTCGACTTGTAGACATTCCTTTTTCACACCATACTATGTACATACTTCAGTGTAGAGTAGTCGGTACGTACGACGGTCTGCGGAGTGGCTAGTTTGTAGACTGAGCTCACCGTTGGCTTGGCCCAGTCTAGGCAGTTTAGGGTAATAGTAGTCAGAAAATAGAAAATAAAAAAAGGAGGGGGAAAAATTTAATTTTCCGAATCGAAAACAAAAAAAAAAAAAAAAAAAAAAATTCCAGAAAATCGGAAAAACTGGAACGAACAACCCCAGTCTACAAACGGCGCCGAGTCGTACCAAAGGGAACCCGTAACAATGGAACCCTAAAATTTCTACTCCTTTTCCTGTGTCTGGATTGCTTGTTGAGCCTCTGGATATAAACCCCCTTTCATCTCCCCCTTCAGGCCCTCAGAGTCTTTTCTCTTCAACCTCGGATATACTCCTACGAGTCGTACTACCTGCCCTAGGCTCCCCTTGCAGTAACGCCCTCAACTGCTACGCCATTCGTCTTGTCCATTCTCCGACGTCATCCCCTCAGGCATTATCTCCGTTAGAGTTCAAAACTTCCTAGCTCGAATTTTCTTCCCCTTTCGGAACTTCTTTAAGATCCAAAGCCCCTCCGCTCGTCACCGCGACTTTCTTCACTCCGCAAACTTTGCTCTCCCCGCGATTTTCTTCCGACACTTCTGCGCTGCTAAAGCTGACCACGACGTCCGCAACTACGCAACCCAACGATCGACATCAGTTGGTACATCCACTTCCACGTGCTACCCCGCGACTTTCCTCCATCACCATGTACTCCTGCGCCAACTATCCCCGCGGCTGCCGAGGCCGCGTCAACCGTCAAGGAGCCAAGTGCTCTGACTGTGTTGTATGTTTTCTCGTATATTCTGCCACCTTCTCAGTTCAGTGTCGTAGAGAGGGGAAAAAAAAGTTATGCAAATCACTAACCACCGCCAGACCCTCAACCTTCGACGACCGGCATCGGCATCCCCCTTTGCCCAACCGCGAGACTACAAGCGCGTACTGCCATCAGAGCGCCTGAGCGCAGTCTTCAAGGCAGAGGACCTCGAGCTGTAAATGGCTCAACACTCCGGAAACCGCGCGCAACCTCTTCAAAGCTCTACGCCATAAGTAACTCAGCTGCTTTCGATGAATGCGCTCCTCCGGAAACCTCAGGAACAGCGGTGACGGGATCGACCTCCGACAGAGACTGGTTTCCACGGTCGTCGACCCGCCTGCCCTGAATATTTCCTCTCTGCCTCATTTCTCATTTGCATCACTGGGCGTTTTTTGAATTTATACCCCTCCTCAACACGGCCATCTCCTCATGCCGTCATATCTCGCTACCCTCGGGATGCAATGCATGCCCTCGGCGCAAACCACATGAGCGAAAGGGCGACACAAATCGCTGCTGTCCCCCCTTCTCTCCACTCGCTTCGAGTTATGGAACACTGAAACGGTCGCTCTGATCTTTTACCTGCATGGAGGATAGATCTACTTATTTGCATGGATACCATGGATTCTGCCACTGGCGGGCAGTGGCGCGAATGGTGGTCGATCAGTGATCGATCTTTTTTTTTCCCTTCGTTTTGTTTTCCTTGCGCATACGTCTTCTTCCGCGATGCCGCAGCTTTCTTAGTCTTTGGTTCTATGTTTACCGCGATGTCATACCCCCCATTCTGCGATTAATGCTTTTACCAGTTTCCCATGATCACCATGATCCATTTCCCCTAGGATAGTTTAACTAGATTCCTCGCATATCATGTCTTCATGTTTGACTCTGTCTATTTTTACACTTCGTAACTTGACTGTTTTCCTTGAATTCGCAGCGATGGGTATGTGTCAGTGCTGCGACACTTCTAGAGCGTTCGATGGGCCCCGAAACTAGCCCCAGCCCATGACACCCATGACACTTGATCCATATTTCCGCCCACAACCATGGAAAGCAAAGCTCAGAACCAAGGCTGAAACGCATCAGATCTCACACCAATGAATCTCAAAATCTCGGCCTCCCCACACGCCGATTCTGGCATCGCACTGCCCGAATTCGCCTTGTCAAAGGTTATTCTGCGCTCGCCCCATTCTATAATAAGACATTTACATTACCATATTACTAAATGCAGGGCAAACTGTTACAGTAAGTTCCAACAGAAGGCTCCAGGTGGATCTCCAAAGGATTCTGATTTTGACGCACTCATCCAGAGGCTGAGTGCGGCCTTTCCGCCGGTTAGGCAGCGGCCGTGGCTGTGGCTGTGACAGCTTATGCTCACGTCTGCGAGACTTTGTGATTCGTTCGGATCTCTCGGTACCTAATATTTAGTAGCGGCCAGGGCGTTTGACCTATCCTATCCGAGCCATCCCATCGGATTACTCTTATAGGGAAAAAAAGGGAAGCCTCGGCTTTAAACGGGATCCCGGGGCCAGAGGGGCTATGGGGGCCACCTGACACTTTTCTAGGCTGACCTGACTTGAAGGGGCAGCTTTCTTTGTTGGCTGAGCTGAGCTGGGGCTGAGAAAAGATCGGAAACCCCAGTCCGGGTCTGGGAGTTCCGGGCTAGCAGGGATCAAGGGGCCAGGTCCGACGACTCTTTGAACGGTGCTAAGGAAAATATTGGAATGGGAACAGCCGAGGGGCGTTTCAGCCCCGAGCGCTTGTTGCTTCTAGAACGGTGCGATTAACGGCTTTAATCTATCCGACATCTAATCGCTGCTCCTTGCTCCTGGCAATTACATCGTACATTAATTCAAATTTGAATCGTGCAGACGTTGACATGTGCTGAGCAAGACGATCTTGTTGCGATCTGGCAATTTCAACGATGGGCCTGGTAGTATATTCGAGGAGGATCACATTCTCAGTGCCCAACACGGACAACTCCGTCCACCTCCCACAGGACTAGGCACATCTGCTAAGTCCTTCGAAACTCTCGCCAGCCAACCCCTGACTGAATCTAAATCTGAATCAATACGAACACTCAACCAAGAGTCCGATAGACTCCAAACACCCCCGCCCGTTGGCACGCATTACGTGCATTCACGGGGTGTTTGATCTTCTCCCAATGCTGCAGTCCCGGGACGCCCCTTGCATCTGTGAGGACCGGGGGTTTTGATCTCGCGTGAATCTCAAATGTGGGGACACTACATACAGCATACTCTAGGGACTGTCGTGATTAGTTTCGTAATTATTTGCAATTTTTCAACTCGCACTTTCGAGGGCTGACGATTCACCTTGCCGAAAATGATTCAGATTTGAGCTCACTAGTCGGTACGGTGTCTCTCCTTCTCCAGCCAGACCTTGAAAGACCGTGGTTCTTCCCTTCTGGACCGCGACAGTGTCGATCCGGAGATATCATTCAAGACATACGGCCATGGCTGCCACATCGCAGTGCCTTGGGCTCACATCAGTAGTAATCCTGGGCTGGCTGTTTTCCATCCTGTGACAGCGCAACGCCTCAAAGCAGAGCCCGACCCGGACCCCCACACCACCAGAAGAGCGGAATGTTTGGTTCAGATGGTTCACTGGGGTGGACTGCTGATCCGAGAAGTAAAACAATAGCCCGTGGGGCTCGTTTTCTGCGTGTTTTCTAGACGGACTTGGTCGCTTCGCTCCCCCTTTTTTTTCGCGAGAACCGCCCCGCCCAGCCACAGTCCGATCAGTTCGCTGTTTCAGAGTGGACTGTGGGGAACCACCGCCGGGTCCACATGCTTCTTCAGGGCACCAGATTCGGTAGGGAGGGTTGGTGATCGCTTCGATCGCTCTGTGAGTGGCAGTGGCAGTGGCAGTGGCAGTGGCAGTGGCAGTGGCAGTGGCAGTGGCAGTGGTTGGGTCGTTAGGTTTGTCGGTGTGGCTTGGGGCCGAGCGCGGATCCTGTGTTTTGGTATTTCTCAACGGTTACGAGGGACTAGTTTGCCCTAGAGCCGGTAGTACCCTCAGTATTCATGTTTGATGTCTTGGAGAAAATCTCTGCCGGGTCTGGCTGAGGTGTGTACCTGTATGAAAGCTTGGGCTGAAACCTTGCCATCCTATTCCATCTCCTTATAGCAGCCTTCAGCGTAGCACCTACAGTAGCACCCACGGTGGGTATGCCAGGAAATGACGTCTACGGTGCTGTAATGGCTACAGACCCAATCATCCCGCGCTTAGGCCTAGTGGAGTTCGAATCCTCACTAAGCAGCAATGTATCCCCCGTTCTCTCACTGGCCGGCTGCGAAACGACCTGCTCGTCTCTAATCGTGGCCGGGCCATGGATCCTGCAATCTCGGACGCGGACTAAGATGCGAGCCCCTGGCTGTCACCCTGATAGCAGGCAGCGGTGGGCCATTCGGAGAATTTCTGATCGGCTCTTGTGGCCGCGAATCATTTTGTAATTACCCTAACGGACAACCTGATACTGCAGGACAAGGGTACAAAGACCGGCTCTCCGGCAACAATAACAATCAATCTCATGTCGAACTTATTTGGATGTGGATCTCGCGCTTCTTGCCAGGTCGCTCGTGTTCTCTGATCTGCTCATCAGTCTCCTAACATCTGTCGACACACCCACTGCGCAGTCCTGGTGCGTAGTGACCAGTATCGCTCGTCCTCCTTCAGTATATCCCTGGTTGGGGCGGGATGATCTGAAGCAAGTCGCCCGAGAGACTCGAATACGACGATCTGGTCTCGCATATACTGATCTAGGCATGATCGTCTGACAGGTGTCGTATCGGGTATGTCGCTGTCGCTACTGTCATTGATCGCTTGACTCGGTTCGGCGATTTCCTCGATGAAGCCTTGGAACCCAACCCTGAATGAACTCCTGGATGTGCTCCACAGCAGGCTTTTCCCGATGATCACCCTTTGAAAATTATTCCCTTGCTTTCTTGTGTTTGTTCCTTCCCGGCTGTTTCGCCTTGCGGGAATCAAGTCTCGCAGTCCCGAGCGCATCGTGTCCTATCCTGAAGCCTCGGATGTGCACGCCACCAACAAAATGTAGAACCGAGAAACATTAGTCGTAGCTTCTGAGGTATGAATTTCGATGGGGACTTTTCTTCCGGAGTTCCAGTAATCTTGGTCAAAGAGAGATGCATCAAGAGTCTTGAGAGCCTTGCGCAGGGTGCGACGGGTGTGTCTTTCGGCAAACTGGCGAACAGTCTGTAGCTGTTCCCCGATTGTCGTTCCGGGGAGGAGAGCATCGAGTGCGAGAACAGTAATCCTGATCGATGTAATCTTCCCTCGATCGTAATCCATGATGTTGATGCGGGGAAATTTGGGCAGCGCGGTTCCGATATTTCTAGTCTGCTCGCATGATTGTAGCGGATGGATATGGAAAGTGACAAATCCCATGCTGACCACGCCTGTTGTCCAGCCACGCTTATGCAAAGCAACATACAGCGGGGGAAGTCCCAACTTCTGGAAGTTCGGGACCATGACCTGCGCGGCATAGTCATAGGACGGGGAATTCGTCCCATTTGTGCCACCGATAATGTTCACCTTGATGCTCGGTGTGCTTGTGTGTGATCCAGCCCACAACAGGTATGGGTACAATGCCTGGAAAATGAAAATACTGAGCCTGGAGTGGGCAGTCGTATATTGTATTCCGAACACAGCTTGCGGCGAGTCAAGGAGACGAGTCTTGCAGCCGAGTCTCCTGCGATTGCATTAGGGGAATGTAAAGGACCATCCTCTCGAAGCAAACTTTCCTCACCATCGGCATTGCTAGAACATGGTGGCTCGAATGTCACCCCCTGTGATCCCACTTGGCCACTAGTGACCTTGCTTCTACTAATATCTCCAACAAGCTTGACGGCTGCCGCATGAGACGCCTTCAATCCCGTCTTTCCTCCACGATTCCCGCAGACATGCTCGACTGTAATCGGTTGGCTAGTCAAAGCAGACAGAGCCAATGCATTGCGCACTAACTGGCCACCGCCCTCGAGAGTTCGTCCGTCCAGCTTGACATGGCGTGGCGATCTTTGTGGGGAAGCTGCTCCAATGGTATTTGTAGCAGAACGGGATGTCGCCATGGGATGGACTTGGAAATATCGATCGTGTGCAGCTGAGGAATCATTTTCAACCTCTGTGGGAATTTCATTTCATATAATTTCGTATCCGACCCGCCTTGCGCCTCTCCGCAACCTCCGTCGGCGAATTCGCTACCTGTCGGCAAAGCGCTGTGCTCACTCCGCGAACCTCTCTTTGCAAATCTCCTTTCTCACGATCACATATCCCTCAATCCTCGTTGTGTCAGCTAGTCGTTTCATTTTCTGCGTCGTTAGTTCGCCCGGTTACCAAGGTCCTACAGAACCCGAGAACCGGAGACGATGGCGAGACGCTTATGATTGGAATATCGCCGCGAGCTGTGGAGGTACGTCTACAATGGATTTGAATTGCTTGAACTACCTCGTTTTGTTTGAAAAGACATGCAAGCGTGTGGTGGCTCGGACGGGAATGTGTTCGGACTGTTGGGAACAGGCGTGCAGCGAGGTTACTGTCGGTATCTTCAATTTCCATTTGGAGGCAAACCAACAATGGCATCTTAAGCCTGTTCTGGACG
This sequence comes from Penicillium argentinense, assembly GCF_028826775.1. NCBI lineage: Eukaryota > Fungi > Ascomycota > Eurotiomycetes > Eurotiales > Aspergillaceae > Penicillium > Penicillium argentinense. The sequence continues at coordinate 644,444 of NW_026622668.1, forward strand.
ATTTTCCAGTACATACGACCATAGGGTGTGGAGAACAGGGCTTCCCGTCCGCTCAGCCGTACTTAAGCCACACGCCGGCAGGTTAGTAGTATGGTGGGTGACCACATGCGAATCCCTGCTGTTGTATGTTTTTTTTTTTTTTTTTTTCAGTTTTGTGTTTCCAACCTTATGTTTAAGCTTATGTCTTTGAGCTTTACTCTTATTTTCTATACTGTTGTTGCTTTGGGACAGGAAATTTTTCGACCGTGCAGTGTGGATAATAGTGCTTATCGACGCGCACGTCTCAGCGCGCGCTGCTTGGCAGGCATCCTAAAAACCCAAGCCCGTACAAGGCTAAACACAGCAACGGTAAGGTTGCGGTCCCGCTTGAATGCTCGCATAACAGTAGCGTTCGTAGACGTGAGATTATGTTTGGCTTCGTCATCCTTTATAGAACCGCAAAAGGGAAACTGGCTACCTCGTCTACACTTGGTTTCTACTCGGAGAGGATACCGCTGGATCTTGCTTTATTCTTCGGTGTTGCGACTGCCTACCTCTCATTACTCCCCACCTGGGCACTCTCACTCCTCACCTACACTACTCCATGTCCCATATCTACTTGTTGGTATCACCAGCTAGGTACTGTGTACACAGTTAAGTGGACAGTGTGTATGCTCCAAAGCAAAAGTCAATTGTGTTGATAGATGTAGATAGATGTTCAGTCTAGTTGGAAAAACACCCCTAGATCCCACACGCCGGCCTTCGGCGGTCACAACACCGAGGCCACAGCCCAGCGCAAGAATGCGTACACCAAGCAAGGGATGTTATCCATCGGTCGCTAGCAGTGGGTCACAGCCAGTTTGTTCTGACAGGAGAATATATCCCGACACTACTTCTCCTCTAAGATATCTCATTTATGAATATTGACTGGAGTGTTGGCTGGCTTGTGTGTTTGGCTCGTGAGGTACATCTTGGCTATATATGAAGAGAATTTCTCGGCCCACTCGGGTATAAGAACGGCTCTGTACAACCCTGGAGTATATAACTGCGCTAAATTCATTCTTCAGTCTGGCAGAGGTGGCGGATTCCAGATTGGAAAACCATCGGGAGAACAGATGTCAAGTATTAACGTGCACAGTCCTGCGGTCGGATGCCAGGTTCTGACTGTATCATCATCTGACCCGGACGCCAGTCGCTTTCCTCTTGGTGACCATTTTATCGCCCTGACCCAGTCTTTATGCCCCTCAAACATCGCTGTGCACAGTCCGGAGACTGGGTCCCAGATCCTGACAGTATTATCACACGATGCTGATGCGATCCGCTGTTCCTTTGGTGACCAGGCAATTACCCGGACCCAATCTCTATGCCCTTCGAGGATCTTCGTGCATTTCCCGGAAGCCGGGTCCCAGATCCTGACAGTATTATCATATGACCCCGATGCCAATCGACGTCTATCTGGTGACCAGGCAATCACCCTGACCCAATCTCTATGTCCCTCGAGCATCGTCGTGCACTGCCCGGAGTCCGGATCCCAGATCCTAACAGTATTATCGTTTGACCCTGATGCCAGTCGGATACCCCTCGGTGACCAGGCAATAGATCTAATGCAATCGCTATGCCCCTGGAGGGTCGATATGCACCTCCCGGTGTCTGGGTCCCAAATCTTAACTGTATTGTCGTATGACCCTGATGCCAATCGACGCCCATCTGGTGACCAGTCAATCGATCTAACCCAATGTTCATGTCCCACAAGGGTCAAAGAGCGTTGCCCCGAGCTCGTGAACCCCCAGATCCGTATTGTGTTATCATCAGACCCAGATGCGAGTCGGTCCGTTATCGGTGACCAAGCAATTGCCAAAACTAAATCGGCATGTCCTTCGAGAGTCCATATACACTGACCAGTGTATGGGTTCCAGATCCTGACTTTGTTGTTTTCTGAACCAGATGCAAGTCGGCTTCCATCCGGTGACCAGGCAATTGATAAAGCCAAATTGCTATTCCCATTGAGAGTCGATGTGCCCTGGTTTCCAAGAGTCGTTATGCACTGTCCATTGGCTGGGTCCCAGATCCTGACTGTATCATTCACCGATCCTGACGCTAGTCTCATTCCATCCGGGGACCATGCAAGCGACTCGACGGATTCGCTATGCCCCTGGAGCGTCTGAGAGTGTGATCCCCTGTCATAGTGCCGTCGCTTGGAATCACCATCATGAAGGACCCAGCGATCAAAGTCTCTGACTAATTTGTTCTCGAAACTCTCGATTCGATTTTCGTCGTCAAGAGAATTAGCCATTTGTAGATCTCGAGGACAATTTTGATCTGCAGTACTCGATGTAGCTTGGTTTGTGGCTTCTTGTATGAGTGGAGAATGATCTATTGGTAATTAGACTCGTTTTGATGTAATTCTGGACCATCCTCACCAGTTTTCGATGCCCATCGAGTCAACTCCCACAATAATCTCTTGAAACCATTATCCTCCACCGTCGCAAACTTGACCATATCCCGGTGATTAGCATAAATGCTACGAGTTGGATAGCCTTCAAAAGTGGCAGACTCCCTTGAGACGATAGTTCCAGCCCCAAATACAGGAAGCTCTTCAAAGAAGCAGGTTATCTCAAGACCCCGGCCCTCTTCGCGTAGCTGCCGCACCATAGCCAAAAAATCGACCTGAACTGACTCAAGAAGCTGATTGCTTCCCCGCAAAACGTCGAGCAGGACGACGTTCGAAGACTTCACGACGCGAAGTGCAGATGCAGGAATTTTAGCCCAGTCCGCCATCCAAGCTCCCTTATGGGGGGTCCCCATGAATATTACGCCTTTAAGGGCCTCAAAGATGCTCCGTAGATGAACTTCAGGATTATTGCGCGAGAGGAGAATGGCCCTCTTACAGACCAAACCGCCCAGGCTATGTGCGACAAAAATTAGCGGACGAGAAGACGCATTGCACAGATCTCGATCTGATGCAAGATCGACTAAGAGGTTGCCGGCGTGATCAATCAGCCGGTTTGACGATGCAACTGATCTGCGCACTACGTATGCGTCGTAGCCGTAAGTAAGAATGCGGGCCCGGTCGAGTTTCTGCGGGAGGAGTGCTTGTGGCCAGGGAATAGATTGGCCGTCAGCGGTCCAGGTTCTCTCCCGGTCACCGGTCAAGCCGTGTACAAAGCAGACATCGATCGCTGCATCCGGACAGTCATGCAAAACTTTGATGCCGTTTGGAAAAGTCGGAAGAGGAGGAGGGTCAGACAAGGCTGGCTCGCTGCTGCGGGGTGGTAGGAGGTTGCCATTCTCGGTGTGCTGCACATTGGACACATTCTCGCGCCGGCGCCACCGTCCGATCAATCTCTCCATTCAGAAGTAGTTGAGAATGAGAGAGTGAGCTAGGAGCGCAAGGTACGTAATGTGAATATCACGTGTGTTTGCAAACTATCTGAGAGGAGGAGAGGTGAAAAGGATGGAAAGTGTACACTCGAAAGAGGCGGTCTGGCGGCCGGAGTGGCATCACATGATTTTCGTGTATTGTACTCGGTATTTAGTAGTAGCACCTAGGTAGTAGTAGTAATAGTAGACTGGGTGGGGGCCGTAATAGTAATTAACAACAGATAATCCACCACTTATACAGGAGTAATAATATAGAGCAAGAATTGGAGAAGCTTATGGTAGAAGTCCAAAAAGAAGCTAATTTATAATCAAAACCTAGAAATATCTACCTAGTGAAGAGGGGAACGCTCGATGGCAGCACGCGCTGAGACGTGCGGGTCGATTCAGCAGAAAAACCACCACAAAGCACACGCGTAGCAATCAGGAAATAGCGAGAATCCCAAATGTAGGGGTCAGGTCGGGGAGGTGTAAAAAGGTGTATTCTAGAACTAGCTATCCGGCCACTGTATACTGCCGGCTATGTCACATAGTCTGGATGGCACCCATGTAGTAGGGGGAGGGGGTCTCCCCACTACAATATATACCTGTCTCTCAGCCTACTTGTATCTGAGATAATACATGCAACACCACACACAATTAACTCCCCTCAATAACATGAACACTGAAGCATCACTTATAAATCAACAAGAACCGTCCAGGTCCGGGTCGCGAGTCGGTAGGAGGGGCCCAATATCAGGGTCGTGGCGAGGTCTAGTTGCTAATCTGTCCATGGAAATAGATAGGACAATCATCTTAAAGAGTTACTTTGTATCTACAATGTGAAGGCCTCTTGTTGCCGGGTATGGTTCACCACCTCTAGATCGGCATTGTTGGTTGTCTTTCAGATGGTCGTCATCCGAAAGAAGACCATTTTGCGTTCTTATTCCGTGTGTTCATCCGTTTATCGATACTAGGTTTGGCTCCACTCTCTGACGGAGCGTGCGACACGGTCACTAAACCAATGGAATCTGTTCAAGGACTGACCTGCCGCCGTGGATCCATCCCTCAGTGCTCCCTCTAAAAATCCTGTACGATTTTCAAGCTCGCGGGCACTTTCACTCGTTCACCCGTGGCACTCCCCCCCCGGTGTTGAATTCAGGAGTGCGTCAGTCCTCACCATACTTGACGGAAAACTAGCCGGAATGGCGGGGGTCAGTTTTCCAATTTTTTTTCTCACTTTTGATATCCATCCAACCGAGGTTGTTTCTTAGCAACGCTATGTGGAGGACCAGCCCCGCAGTCATGATGTTGGTCATGCCGCCGAGGCAATTTGTTTTGCCACGCTAAAGAGATGGTGGAAATAACACTCAAAATCTCAAAGAAGAGCGCGGGATCTGTTGGACTGTGTCTGATTGTGTTGTTTGGTCTCACCTATTAGAGTCCCCGGCCACTCGAACCCGCCTGTAAGCGATGTCTCTGCTTTGATGCACCGCTCGTTTATTTGTGGCGATCCGACGAAAATGCATAGCTACCTTTGTAGGAAGCTCGACCCTTATCAGACAAAGATAACGGAGCGAGTATGTAGTCGACCTTTAAAATAAGATTTCGACCGTTTAGGCTTTTTAGGGGCTTAGGGTTTTGAGTCTTATCCCTTCATCCACGGCGCACGTCTCCCATTGTGAACCGCAGCCCCTTCCGAACAATCTAGTTTTCTCAGGTGCGAGAAACGGCGTTCCAGCCTGCAATGACAACTCCGATAATTTTATTAATTGCCGCCTGCCGACTACCGTCTACCGGCTACCGTCTACCGCCGCGCTCAGGTCGTGAACTCAATCATGCTAGTATGGAGGGAGTACAGCCACTTCCATCGATATGATCCCACACGGGTGGAGAACCCCACCCCCTGCCCGCCCGGCAACTTTCTTTCTGCATGTTTGACAGCCGAGGCTTGTCCTCTACCGTATATAATTTATATGGTTCGCCATCAGTCTTCAGGCTGCGTTGACTGCTGTCTCAGATACGTGCCATCCTTCTTCAGTTGTTATGGATCTCCGAATCTCACGACCAACATGACGCTCTCGCTTGTTAACAAAAACGCCATTGTGACTGGCGGTTCCCGGGGTATGTGTCCTAGGATGTGCTACCATCCGAGGCTGCATATTTTGCCTAGAAGATCTTCCAAGTTCCCGAAAACAGTCTCATAAGCTCCTTGTTTCAAACTTCGGTGTTTCGGCTATAAATATCCTCAATAAACTCGTGCCTTTTAACAGCCTCTTTAAAGTCACAATGAACACTCTTGTCACGCACAGTAATTGCCTCGTACATACGATCAAAGCTCAATCGACTTTATTCAACGCGACGCTAATCCTGGTGTATCAGCAATGCGGAAAATGTACTTTGTGGCGCTGGCTTTCCCCGCCTTCAGATCATTCAATGCTTCCTCAACCCCTTCCAGGCCACCTGGTCTGATTTCGAAAGGGTGACCAGAAAATCTGTTGCTCTGCAATGCCCTTGTAAAATACCTGGAGAACACAAATCCTAGTTCCTCGTTGTTTTCGTACTCAGGTTGATTGTGTACAGAACCAACGGAAGTGATTGATTTGATGGCAGGCAACACGTCAAGGTTGTTGGGCAATATAAAATCAACCTGTCCGCCAGCAACGACAGATCGCCGCAACACCTCTGCACTCTCCGGAACGATGGCAGCATCCAGGGCATGCTGCGCAGAAGTGTGGCCAGCTTGTTCCAGGCTGCTTTTTATTTCTTGCACTGTGGCCTCAACCCCTCCCCGGTAATCAATAATCGTATCGCCTTTGCTCCGATCAATAAGTCTTTCCACGTAATGAGAACCCTTCCCGGCGATTGCAATGATGGGGTGGATGTTGCTATTAAACGCCAATTTGATAGCAAACGACCCGACAGCTGTGCTCGCACCGTAAACAATGAATGGAATCGACCTCATAGCGGGGGCCCATGGGGTGGGGAGGCGATGATGCGCATACAGAGACACAGCAGCGGTCAGCGCTGCGAGAGGGATCGTCGCGGCCTCTGTCATTTGCGTTTGTCAGATACTATCTATTCAAAATCGATGTCTCCGCCCACCTTCAAATGATGTATGTTTGGGCAGATGAAACGTCGTATGGCTCCAAGCAATTGCATACTCCGCATACGAGCCGCCGGGTGTGCACATTTCATGAAACGCTGCGACACGATCACCTGGCTTAACAGAGAAGTTAGGGTGAGCCCATAAGTAGAGACAATCGTAACGCATACTTTGAATTCAACCACGTTAGAGCCGACCTTTTCAACAAGGCCAGCAATATCATCTCCTTGATTTAGCCCTTTCTTCGCTTCAAGCCATATTCCATGGGTAGAGTCCCAGGAAGCCACAAGATCTGGGATCTTCCAATCCTTAGGGTTCGATCCGGAGACCACCACTTTGATAAGGACCTGGTCATCGTTTGGCTCCGGAATCGGGCGTTCGACAATCCTTGCTACAGGACCTGCGACATTGATCACTTCTTTCATATTGCTGATTTGGCAAGCTGATGGGAACGAGATGTGAGAAATAGATGGTGTATTGTTTCTGGTGTAAAGTTTGAGAAAACCTAATGTTTCGTAAATCTTTCGCTTGATTTTGCTCCGCACCCATGCCTCCGTACCTTAATAAGCTCCAGGTCTACGGCATCCCACCGGCCTCCCACCGGCCTCCCACTAGCCCAGTCTCCCATGCTGTCGACGTTTTCATCCTACGGGACAGCCTCTGTGGTGACAAGTAGACAGTGCACAGACTTCCTACACCTGGACGTCGGCGGGTCTTAAGAGGGACAAATTCAGTAAAATGCTAAATATGAAAGTTTCACGTAGGCCAAAAATGAGCGGCGCATCTGGATTCTAGAGAGCACATTTAACCAAAAATGACGATCTTAAGGAAGGCATATTTACCGCTAACTAACCCGGTCATGTCGATAACCCCAAAACACCATACTAAAGGCGATTTTTCAGGTCACGGTATATCAACAACCAGGAGCAGTTTTTGTTTTATTTTCAGTAACATATAGATTCTTAGTATTAGAAACAGTGTAGTATAACTGAAATATTCAGAAAAGTATTATTTACTTACATTACCCAAAATACGCCGAGACCGAGCGTTATACCCTCTATATTTCAACATTATCACACCTTGAAATATATGTCGACTTAGTGAAGATACTTAGTACGATATATCAAACACTAGGAATATCCTAAAAATATCCTCTTCGTCTTGGGGGTTGAAATATGAAGTTGTGAAAAATCGCGTTTAGTATGGTGTTTTGGGGTTATCGACTTGACCCGGTTATCGGGTTGACCGTGAATTACGTTAGTTAAAGGGAGTGGTTTTATTGGGGTTGCCTCACAATGTAGCCTCACGTGATATCTACACCGACATTACGGAGGACCTCTTCCTCCTACAGCTGCCTCGAGAGTCAGTTGCTGGCCTCTGCCGGTAGCTCGTCATCTCTCACGCAGTCAAGTCTTGATTTTGTCCCTCCCGCCTTCCCTCTGTACATAGAATCCACTACAATACAGACACATTGCCTCCCCTCAGGGGAGCGCGGACGGGCCCCATCTGACGCTACGGTCTACGACCGCAGCGACAGGTGACCCGTTATGGCCAAACTACACTCTTCTTGCTCCTCTTGACTGCGTGAGGTCACCAATAAATGACCGTATAGACTAAGAATGTCGCCCGTGGTGCATTTTTAGTCTCGCGGTATTGTAACCCCACTGTTTAAGTTGCTCTAACGGCTCTGATTTCTGTCTATTATGTTAATTTTTGAGGTAGTATTCCCTAGGATTACAGTAAGCGGTAGGTCACATAAGTAGTAGAAAAGAAGAGATTTCCAATCGGCCCTTTTTCGCTTCATCCGGAATTAATTTGCCGGCAATAATGTTCTTATAGAGTGCCAAACGAATAAACTGACGCCGAGAACCTGTCAAGAAAAACACTCTTCAGGGAATATATTATGAGTTGTTTGCTATAAGGTTTCCCGTTCGAGGTTAAGAAACGGCCGGAGCGACGGGAGACAAGCAACGATAAGCCCAGTGTAGGAGTCGATAGCGCACCAGAATTGAATAACCGGTACCGGCACATTAGGATATGTGGACAAAATAATGGCAAAGCGAGCGACGCTGGCGCCTATGCTAAAAATACCGAATCCAAATGTGACATACAGGCCAAACTTTTTTTTCCAATCGAGCCGGAGGGTTCGCAGGATAGAGAGAGGCAAAACAAAAATGAAGACATCGGAGGTGAAGTGGAGGGCCCAGGTGATGTTCCATAGTACGAATTGAGCCCGAATACCGCAGTACATAAAGCTAAGGCTGAAAATAGTCAATATCTCAAGCTTAAAAGATGGTGTCGGGGCCAGTCCTACCTACCCCTTCGCCTCGACCGGGAGACATATCAGGAACACGAGCAGGATAGATGCAATATATGATAAAACGCAGTAGACCGTGACTGTCAATAAAGGATATAGGAGTGATCGTAAAGTCGACGGGAATATATAGAAAAAGAAAGAGAGAAGGGCGGCTTTGTTGAGATATAGAGTTGTAAAAAGTGGAAACCAATCAATGAATACTACCTGTTGAAATATTAGCACTATAGTTAGATAGTTGCTGTTCTATTCTAACCTCTCGCGTAACAAAAGGATTACTTGTTGTAGACTCGAATTTGGACCATATAGATGATGAGCTTAAAAGCCCTAATTTTTTGAACTCGATGTCGAGCGCTGCTTGCCAGATACCGCTTAGCCATGCAAGGCATATGAACCAGTCGCTAAGGATCGGCCTTTGATGCTGCAGGCGCAGTCGAAGGTAAAGACGAGCGAGAATCAAAGAGAGACAAAGTCCCAGTAATGTCCAGTCAACAGCCTAGAGCAGTCAGAATAATGGGACGTCAACGTTATTCGAGCAATAACCTACGATAACTGCTGCAGCAGACACAGCACTCATAGCGCTAATCTGGGGTCTGGTCAACTGCTGATTAAGTAAGAATATACCTTGGTAACTAGTATTGTTGCTCTGCGAACGTTCATGGCCAACACACTTCCCACTAACGCTTACATTGCAATAACTGTACGCGATGGAAGGAATGAACTCGCGGACGGGTGGGGCGCCGAAGCGGCAAGTGGTGGATTTTGATAATCTTTTTAAGCCTCTAATGCATCGACGGGAATCAATACTCGTTAACTAACTAACGTGGATCCCGGCGGGTCCGTCATCCCTGCCGGTCCGTCATCTCTCCTCAAATTTTCTGCCCCTACCCAGCCACCTATTCTTGAACGCCTACCATGCCCCCAAAACGCAGTCAAAAAGCTCAAAAATCAATTGAGCAGGAAGGCAGGATCTTGCTTGCTATTAAGGCTATTCAAAATGGCAGAAATACCACGATAGCTGCTGCTGCTCGCTCTTTTGATGTCCCCCGCACAACTCTTGCTGATCGGATGAAGGGCATTCCTAATCTATATGAAGCAAGAGGTACAGGCCATAAATTCACGCAACTGGAAGAGGAATCAATTCAGGATTGGTTAATCTCTATGGATCAGAGAGGCGCTGCGCTTACAATCGCGATGTTGAGAGATATGGCCAATTTACTGCTTAAACACCGCGGAGATAATGCCCTCCAGACCGTTGGCAAAAATTGGCCAACACAATATATCAAACGACATCCTGAGCTTACTACTCGATTCTCTCGCAAATATGACTACAAACGCGCCCTAATGGAAGACCCAAATACTATTATCGAGTGGTTTAAGCTTATCGAAAAAACGATAGCTCAATATGGTATCACTTCAGATGATATCTACAACTTTGACGAATCGGGGTTTGCGATGGGAATTAGTGCGACGACGAAGGTTATTACGCAGTCATTTTACACCGGTCGGAGGGGCGTTTTACAAGCTGGCAATCGCGAATGGGTGACTGTTATCGAATCAATTTGCGCCTCTGGACGAGCGCTCCCACCATACGTTATCTTTAAGGGGAAACACTTCATGGTACGATGGTTTGACGACCTTCCAAAACATTGGGCTCTTAACGTTAGTCCAAACGGCTGGACAAGTAATGAAATTGGTGTTGATTGGCTCCAAAATCACTTTATTCCGCACACGACAAGTCAGACGAGAGGGAAACATCGTCTTTTGGTCCTCGATGGCCACGACAGTCATCTTACAGCAACATTCGACAAGATTTGCCAGGAAAACGACATCATACCAGTCTGTATGCCTCCGCATGCCTCTCATCTTTTACAGCCTCTTGATGTTGGTTGTTTTGCTGTATTAAAGCGCTCTTATGGAACGCGGGTTGCAGAATATACCCGATTAGGCATCGATTCTATCGAGAAAGATGATTTCCTTGATATTTTTCCAGCAGCCCGTGATGATTCATTCAAAGAGTCTATCATTCAGAGTGCCTTCGCAGCTACTGGTTTAGTACCACTAGACCCAGATCGGGTGTTATCAAAGCTCAATATTCGTCTTCAATCTCCGCCTCTACCAGATCGACCAGTTTCACAAGGTTCAACATCAGGCAGCAATATCTCCACTGGCATCCCTCAAACGACTAAGCAACTAGAAAAACGCAAATCTAGGCTCGATTCTGGTCTAAATTCAGCGGCTAATAAGATCTCTTCGCCTACAAAACGTGATCTTCAACAGTTTTACAATATGTCGGTTAAGCTAGTTCACGAGCACATCTTAATGCGGGATGAAATAAAGCGTTTACGGGAGGGAAACAGAAAGCAGACGAAAAAGAGGAAGAAATCAAAGAAGCGAATACCTAATAAAGGTAGTTTAACAGAGGTTTTAGACCCCACTACTAATGTTAGTGGTGAGGGAGGTGGTGGTGTACGATATATATCTGATACTACACCTGCTCTAGAACCCCAGGTTGAACCTACACTTCCTGTTTTGCCCCCTGTACGTCGGCAAATTACGTGTTCTAAATGTGGCGGAAAAGGGCATAGGTTTTCTAAATGCCCGCAAAAGATTTAATTTGTCAATTTAATGGTGTTTTGGTTGGGTAAATGATGTTTAAAAAAGGGTAAAAATTTGAAGTTTTGATGGGGTGACGGACCGGCAGGGATGACGGACCCGCCGGGATCCACGTTAGTTAGTTATGATGCCACTATTACATAATAGGTAGTTAGCTAACGTAATTCACAAGCGAGTCGATCACACAAGCGAGTCGATCAGCCAACTACAGTCATAATTTTGATTTGCATATATTACCACCACAACGCAATTAAATTAATAGCTACTGCTTCGGACATCTATTTATCTTATGCCCTATCACTCCACATCCACTGCATCTTGGTGGAGCCCGAGTTCGTTGCGTACTGGCCTGATTTGCGATCTCCACGGAGGTTGTAGCTTCGGCTTCAGCTGGCTGTTGGCTGGCCTGTATCAACGCACGCGCCTCTGTAGCACCTAATGCTGTATCATGAGCTATTTGACGAGTGGATCTTGATCGCTTTTGCTTTTTCTTTGTATTTGCAGCACGTAAGGCCCGGTTTTCTTCGGCTAAAAGTACTGCGCTATGCATAGCCATATGGCAGCCCTTAATCAGTTGATCAATGGCCGCTTTGGTGGGCGTAGGAGGGCTTTGAGATCGATATTTAAGTAGTGCCTTAACCGAAGATGCCTGCCGATGTAGCTGCTTAGAGTTGTGTGGTGTTATAGGCATAAAATCGGCTGAACTGTTGCTTCCACGACTTCGGGGTGGTGTTGGAGTTTTTAGCCGAATATTGATCTTCGAAAGGACTTGAGTACGATCAAATGGCACTAATCCTGTTGCTTTGAAGCCACTTTGTATAGTGGTATCTTTAAATGCTCGTAGACGGGCCTCAGGATATGCCGAAAGGAAGTCAAGCTTGTCGATATGGTTGATGCCATTCCGAGTTAGGCTTTCGACAAGCTCACCATATGCACGCTTTAGGGGGGCAAAGCAAGCCACGTCAAGTGGCTGGAGTAAATGCGAAGAATGCGCTGGCATGCAAATTGGTATAATATCGTGTTCCGTGCAGATTTGATCGAATTGAGCCGTTAAATGACTGCCGTGTCCATCAAGGACTAGTAGTCGATATTTGCCTTTCGAGCGGCCTTTAGTGTATGGAATAAAGTGATTCTTAAGCCAGTTAAGGCCAATATCGTCAGTAGTCCATCCATTTGCGCTTTTGTCGATTTTCCAGCCATCCGGAAGGTCATCAAACCACGATTCGATGAAGACTTTGCCCTTAAAGATGATATACGGTGGAAGGTGCCAACCAGCGGCGTTGATTGATTCCACAGCAGTCACCCACTCACGATTCCCAGGTTGTAGCATCGATCGTTTCCCATAATATTCGGCACGAGTGATCACTTTAGCGGTCGCAGTTAGGCCCATTGCGAAGCCAGTCTCATCAAAATTGAAGATATCCTCGTTGGCGATGCCGTACTTGGCTATAACTCGCTGTACAGAGTCGAACCACTCGCCAATGACAGCTGGGTCTTCGCATTGTGCCCTTTGGTAGTCGTATCGACGACTAAAGCGACTCGCGATCGTGTCTGCATGACGTTTGACGAAGTTTGGGACCCAATTAATGCCAACGGTCGGAGGAGGTGTAGGTCCACGGCTTGCGAGTAGTAAGTTGGCCATATCTTTAGCCAGGCTTGGCCGGGGAGGATTTCCACGTAGATCCATAGATAGTATCCATTCAATAAGCGATTCTTCTTCGAACTGGGTCAATTTATGACCATTTGCGCGTGATTCTTGTCGGTATTGCTGACCGCGAAGCCGGCTATATAACGTGCCAAAGGGCACATCAAAACGGCGCGTAGCTTCACGAATAGAAGAGACTTCATGGTTTTTGATGGCTTTAAGAGCTAAGAGGATCCTACCTTCCTGCTCGACACGTTTTTGGGCATTTTGAGAGCGAATTGGTGGCATAGTGGGTGGTTGAAGGTAGTGGAAGATTAAATGGGGGACGCGACCGCGTTGGCTGATCGACTCGCTTGTGTGATCGACTCGCTTGTGGATTACGTTAACTAGTTAACTAGTTAAGTAGGAGATACTAACGTAATCCACTAGCGAGTGAGACACACGGGCCCGTGAGACAGAAAACCAGCTACTATAATTTCAAACCAATTTATTAAACCAACAACGCCATTGATTTCAAATTTCTATCTATTAGACCTATCAGGGCATTGCGTTCTTTTATGCCCTATTTGATGACAGTCGCTGCATCGCGGGGGTGCGCGTGTAATTGGCTGGGAAGCTGACGCAGCTGGTTCCGCCGGGGCAGTATTAGGAGCTTCATGAGCCTGGTTCATCGACTCCCTGGCTTCTTGGCCCGTAAAACCCTCCGTATGAGCTACGCGCTTAGTCGTTCTGTTGCGTTTTCGCTTTTGTGTCTCGTTTTCAGCCCGTAAATCGCGGACTTCCTTTAGAAGGATTGCATTAGAATGCAACGATTGCTGATAGCCCTTGAGGAGCTGATCAATAGCTTTATTCGTAGGCGTCGGAGGGCTTTGCGAACGTTTCTTAAGCAGTGCCTTGATTGAAGAGCCCTGTCGATTCAATTGTTTGAGATTTGCCGGCGTTTTAGGGCTCCACGCGCTCGATTGGCTCCCTGGTCGACTACCTGAGGGGGTAGGTGTCTGAAGTTGAACATCAAGCTTTGAAATGACCTGATCGGGATCATATGGTACTAAACCAGCTGCGACGAATGCATTTTGAATAGTCTCTGGTTTAAAGGCCTCTTTGCGAGCTTGTGGGAATGCTGCAAGGAAATCACTTGTCGATATGGTTGACCCCCAACCGTGCTTTGCGCTCAATCAAGCTCCCATACGCGCGCCTTAGGGGGCAAAACAGCCTATATCCAAAGGCTGTAGTAGATGAGACGAATGCGGAGGCATGCAGATTGGAATAATATCATTTTGCTCGCACAATCGATCAAAACGGGGGGTCAAATGACTGCCATGGCCATCGAGAACTAGTAGTCGATATTTACCCCTAGTACGACTAGTAGTCGCAGGGATAAATAGCTTTTCTAGCCATCGAAGCCCAATTTCGTCTGTAGTCCAGCCATTCTCACTGATTTCGATTCTCCAATTGTCGGGTAGGTCATCAAACCATGCATATTGTTGGTACTTTGACGATTTGAAGATAATGCATGGTGGGAGTATAAAGCCCGTTGAATTCACACATTCAATCGATGTGACCCATTCGCGATTCCCTGGCTGTAGAACTGACCTCCGACCATAGTATTCAGCTCTTGTAATGACTTTCGCAGTGGCTATAAGCCCCATTGCGAAGCCAGTTTCATCAAAATTGTAGATATCCTCAGGTTGGATACCATTCTCATCGATCGTGCGTCGTACAAGGTCGAACCATGGTTTAATAACCCTCGGATCTTCGCATTTTGCCCTCTCATAATTATATCGACGAGAATACCGCGATTTGAGCTCATCATAGCGCTCTGTATATCTGTAAACCCAATTGACTCCAACAGTCTGACTACCACGCTCTGCTAGTAGAATATTGGCCATATCCCTTACCATACAAGGCCGGGGAGCTGATCCACGTGTATCCATAGAGAGTATCCACCGTAGGAGCGATTCCTCTTCAGTTGGAGTCAATTTATAATTGCTGGCGCGGGTTTCCGATCGATGAAGTTTGCCATTGTATCGGCGATGGAGAGTTGCGGTAGGTACTTGAAATCGGCGCGCAGCTTCGCGAATTGATCGAAATTCTTTGTTCCGAAAGGCTTGTATTGCGAGCTGGATCCTACCTTCTTGGTTGATAGAATTTTGAGGATTTTGACTGCGAATTGGGGGCATAGTGGGTAGTTGAAATGAGGAGGTTGACGCGCTGGGGCGCGACCGCGGTTTCTGTCTCACGCGCCCGTGTGTCTCACTTGCTAGTGGATTACGTTAACTCGTTATCTCCCACTAGGATTAGTCATGTATTTGAGCCCATCTAAATTGCCAGTTAAGGAGCTTTATAGCAATTTAGACCCGTTGATATCCTATTGGTGCACCATGAGCAGTATTCCGACTAACGTGATCGGTAAGCGAATGAGCCATGTAAGCGAGCGAGCCACCCAACCAGAGTTTAGTGCTCTCCGGCGTCTGCTGATACAGTCCTGAAGCAGACAGTTCCCTGGGAGTTCCCTATAGAACGAAAGTCCAATCGCCTTGGTACCCGTCGCATGTCCTTCCGGTAGGCACGCATTGGCAACAGGCCGGCCGTTTTCCGTCGCACTAATGCATTCATTAGTTCGAAAATTTCCTCATGGAAGCTGGCACGAAGTAAATCGCTGGATTACGGGGGGTCATACGCCGAATTTTCGATCGCGACAGGTCTGACAAACCGATTTTTGTTTGACTTTCATGGTAGCGCAAAGATCAACACTCAACCGGAGAGACGTTGCAACAGTTGCCTACTCGGCTGTACGTCATATAAGTGAAGCATTCCTGGGGACGTAAGGGAGTCTTGACCACTGGATTTTACATTGCCCGTAGAAAAATTTGGGGGACAGGGACCGAGCTAGAGCGAGTGGCACCCACAGGAGGGATTGGTGATTGGATGGGGATTATTACTTTCGAAAACCCTTTGGGTCCCTGGCTACGGGCGGAGCCTAGCTTTACGATGAGGTCTTGGCGGATTTTGATTCCTGATACAGTTAGCCCCAACCCACATTCGCCATTAGGACCTAACCAACCTAATTAATTTAAATGTTGCATATCCCGATACTTTGGGCAATGGTTTACAAGAGCTCAAACAGCTGTGGCGCTCCTTGCGCGGTATGTTGCCTTGAAACGGCTAGATTCCCCGCCAGGCCTTATTACTTGTAAAACGAAGATTTGGTTGGTAAGATAGGTTCCGAGGTCATTTGGATGATAGTTAGCACCATAACAAAAAAATTCCGGTTGACCCTCGATTTTCCTTCAAAAGTATACGAAAATACCCGGCGCTTCCGAACAACTGTAGTACTTAAGAGTGCAACAAATGCCTTGACAATTCACGTACGACGAGCAAGCATATGATGATTGTCCCTTACAAGACGCTTTTTTCTTTTTAGTCTTGGAAGCCGCATCCTGTTTGTACTTATTTTATCACAATGACGTCAATTCACGTCGGTATTCTGGTCTATGACTACCAGGCCATTGATGTTGTCGGCCCAATTGATCTCCTTCAGTCCGCCAATTCTGGGTTCTTAGAAGTGTCCAAAATTTTTGGCCCCATCAATGATGATGCTATCTCTCGGGCTCCAGACTTTGTTTTTCACCATGTTGGCATCACGAAAGAGCCTTTCCACCTATTCACTAGCGCCCTTACCCTCATTCCGACTACATCAGTGGATGAGTGTCCCGATCTCGATATCATATTGCTAGGGGGTCCCAATCCGGAAGGCTTCAAGCTGCACCCAAAATACATTGATTTCATCCGTCGACACGCTAGTGCTGGAAAGTTGCTTTTTACGGTTTGCACTGGCTCAGCCGTACTTGCGTCTACGGGACTTCTAGATGGAAAGAACGCAACCATCAACCACGCCGGGTATAAATGGGCGAAGGAGAATTATCCTGCCGTCAACTGGACTAAGGAAAAAAATGGGTCACCGACGAAAATATCTGGACTGGAGCTGGTGCTGTTGCGGGAATGGATATGGTTGCATATTGGCTCAAGGAGAAATTCGGACTGGAGATTCTTACATATGCTGCCCGCAATCTGGATTACGAGCCTCGAGGCGTTGATGGTGTCTCAGTTGTGATTCCTAGAAGATACAACGAGAGTGGAGAGCAGATCAGCACCCATGAATTTTTCTATCACTAGACTTTGGGTGTTACCAATCTCAGGTTTGCTAGCTGACGACTGGTTTCTAAGGCATCCATTTACTAGTTAAGTTAGGTTAGGTTAGTTAACTATTGTAATGGGATTTGGTTGCACTTAGTGAATTGAGAAGAGGTCTTGGCGACGGATCTTTTTGTTGACCTCGCCACTGGCCCACTATAAAATAGCCTAGTCCTACTAGCAATTATGGGGATTCGTCCTTCGCTCCTTCATCAACCGCGCGTCTTGTTCGTCGTGTTCGTCTTGTTCGCCTTAGTCAAGGAGCTAGGGGTCAAGAATCGCTCGTTGCTTATTGCCCGTCTCGCTTTGCCCGTCCCGCCTGTTGCTTTGCTGTCTATTCCTTCGTGTGTACGCGCGCTGCTGAGTGGTTATTTCTCTTGTGCCTCGACCTACCTAGCTTGACTAGGCTGCCTAGAGCGTATCCCCCTTTATACTATGTAGATAACGTAATTCACTACTGAGCCGCCCAACCAAAAAATCGCGTATCCGCGCGTCCTTCTATCTTCCATCATCAACAACCATGTCTCCAAAGCGGGTCAAATCGCGGCAGGATGCAATACAACAAGAGGATCGTATTTCTTTAGCCATACAAGCCTTGAAAAATAAGGAAAGGGTTTCCATGAAAAGACCGAGTTAACCATTGTAACGCTCCTGTTTCGTCACATTTATTAAGACTTTGCCCCTCTAGGATGAAAGAAAATAGTAAGGGAATATGTTTGATCGTTGCCTTTATAGGCTGCATTTTGATATCTGGCTAAATAGCCGCATCTTCGATGATAGTTCCTGCTATATCCAATCAAAGCCAACCCGTGCGTCATGTAGAAGAGCAGATGCTTGAGATATCAGTTTTTCGCATCTCCATTATTCCGTTCGACCGCGGATGAATCAGACTTGTTTATGACCTCGGACTCACCGCCCAATGGAGCATTCCACAGCTCATCACTGTCTGTTATGCAAAAGGACAAGTCGGTCAGGGTCAAAAGATCGTTTCTGCCGCCATTGGAACATTCTCCGCTCAAATTAAAGGAAGTGGGAGTGGACAATCGACACACCTTATAGAGCGCTAGTCAAAATCTCTTGATCTCTTCTACGCTCATATACAAGCGCGAGTGGTGCATCGGCATCGTGTTGCAGAAGCATGTTAGGGTAGTAGAAAATACCCCATCTTCGACAGCTTTGAATAAGCGCAGCCATAAGGCCGTATTTGTCGTCTGGTAATCGGCATCGCATACTCAAATCTGTACTAGCATTCTCTCTTGCAATGAAAAGACAAAGAATGATATTCAAGAGCAGACTCTGAAATAATGTTGTCGGCCACGAGGCATTTGAGTTTTGGCGTGGACTCGAGTTGGAGATGCACCATTGGTCCTAGAGCAAAAGGATGATATCAACACACAATTCTATATGCAGCTATTATTGTAATGCTCCTTCTTCTCACCCTTTGAGCGTAAAATGCGGAACATAGTCAATTATGTAGACGTATCAATGCGTCTCGTGCCTCCTGAGACCCTTTCATCCAAAGTCAGATGGCGACAACAGATTGAACAAGTACACAAGGTTCGTTGGCGAAGTCAAATGTACTTCGATGGAGAAACGGCCATCTTGGATGAAAAGTATTAAAGTAAATATCAATATAGTCATGAGCAATCCACCGGGAGCGTCAGAAACGGAATCATTAATCGTGGAAACAGGCGACAAAGGGCAGGAATCATCGATCGAAAATTGTTGTTCGCTTACAGTTTCACCCCCACTATGCACACAGAAGACGTCGCGATGTTGACAGGCATTGCATGGTAGTACACCTTCACAACGGACTTTCCGTGCATGACATGCACTATATGCCCTATATTTTCGAGACGGCGGCAGTTCTCTTTGCGGATGGTAAGTCCGGATATGGCGTCGGAACAGGTCGCTGATTACTCTCTGAGTTGCAAGTCTTCCCACGGGATCGAAGAAACTACTCATTTCCTGGCCAGGGCGCTCTCACAATAAGGACAGGCGAGATTGATTTCCTTATCATGATGATTACGATGTAGTTTCAGGTGCTTTTTACGCAGATATTTAGCGTTTCAATCTGGATAGTCACATTGGAACCACAAGGGGACAATATCGACAGGAGGCCGCATTGTGCAGAGTTTTTGCAAACCTTTGGATTTCACAACTTTGTGAAATGGCAAAAGTGAAGGAGGCAAAAAGGGAGAAGGTAATGACTTGGACCTCCGGTGGCCTCGACCGTTTCTGCCAGGGCATTCCAATATGAGCGAGGCTCTGTCCAAGAGCAAACATCTCGACTTTGAATTTGTTGAGTACGGTGGCAGACACATGATACTGCTAAGCTCCTGCAAATTAGAGCTTCGCTTGCAGGCCTCTGTTTGTACTGCGCGTTTCATGTAGCTTTTAGCTTTGTTCCTGTATCTAGATTCTTCTAAGCTGAAACGAAGCATACATCATTGGCTGGTCTACCACCGTCTGAAGCACTAGTCTTCTTGGCACCTGCCGCGCTAAAAAAAAACTCCACATCGTATTCATATCACTGCTAACTACTATATTTAGTATATCATCCATTAGACTCAATTATAGCCTGCACTCTACGTGGCATTCTCTGTGGTTGACCTTCTAAAATAGTAAGATCAAGTTGCTGCTACGCCTCCTGCGCTGTAGTGATCAAAATCTCTAATGTATTATCATTATTAGGTAGACCTGGGCATGACCCAAACGGCCCAAAATATCGCTCGGACTTGTCTAATTTGAATATCGTGGCTGTATATCTCGCCAAAAAAGATTGAAAGGTATCCTCGCCCTGCACTTCCCTATTCTTGTCATCTTAACTAGCTCGCCAGATATACGGAAGTTCCCATTTCCAAGAGTATTATTATCTTTCAACACGGTGGGATAGTCAGAAGAATCACAAAGCCGGCTTTTGACGATGCACCGAGAAGCTCGCAAGGTTGATTGACTAATGTCATGGAGGCTTAGGTCTGTGCTGATGCGGGGCCCACGCTTAAGCAGCGGCATCCATAAATACGGGATCAAAACCTCAGCCCCTTAACGATCGCCAACACACCCTCCACAAAAGGCAGGTCCTAGGTGTTCGACGGCGAGATAAAGTCAACTTTGAGAGTGGACTAATGCAGCTGACTCTCCTTCCTCGTATATTGACACTGCTCTTGTTTACAATCGTTCGTATAAGAGTCAGACAATGATCTAAGCCAAGATCAAGCCAAGGCAAAAACAAGAGCTTGATCGCGATGAAACACAATACGAAAGAGGAAATTCCGAAGGACCATCACAAAATTTGGCCCCCTCACAACAGGGGCGGGAAGCTTATGCCTTCAGCCTCACGGGTTGTAGACTTGGCAAGGCAGATTGATCTATAACTTTCAGCTTTCACTTAAGAATAAAACAGCTTGAGACAGTTCATATGCCCTCAGTAAAACGAACATTTTTCTGTATATTTTCCGTTGGAAATAAATTATGTTGATAGCGGAAGTTTATTAGTAGTCAAAGCCCTTGGACACTAAGTCCGATGGTAAGAGACTATAAGAAAATAAAATACCCGACCCCTATTATAGCGCCTGTGGCCTTCAGCTACATGGGGTCTGAAACATGTAGATTGGTTCCCAGAGACCAACAGGATTCTTTTTTTAACGAACCGCACCCGGTCAGGGATTAGACTCGTGTAGGTGAGCAGTGCTGTAGAAATCAACTACACACTTCAGATCGAAAATATCTGGTGAGCAGTTTCCGCCATTGGTTACTATGATCACTCGGGCACTACTACGATGACGTGAGCCAAGACGAATTTGTGAGTCAAGGATATCCAGCCTCAAAGATGAAAGATGAACACGAGGTGGAAATAAGCCTTGCCCAGGCGACGAGCAGGCAGACCACGTGTGACATGGCAGATTTGGTGTTTCGAACGAAATATATAAAGGTACGCCTATTCTCCTTCGACTATACTTTTCATCCATCCATCTTCTCAAGCTCAACTATCATCTATCCAATCCATTCAATTTCTATGAAAAAAAAACTTTTCAAAGGTTAAATCAAATCCATCACCATGCGTTTCTCGGTCATGCTTTCTTATTTCGTGGCGCTCGCCGCTGCCTCTCCGGCTCCTGTGACCCCTAGTAAATCCAACCTTGTGGCTCGCGACTGCAGTTGGGACGGTACGTACCATCCAAACCAATATGATCGATAGTGCACTGCCCACTGACATTCTCCGGTTGATAAAAAGCTTGTATTTCTGGACTGACAGGTACCGGCTTGGACTGCGGTACAATTATCGCCGACTTTCTTTTGACGGCCGAGACCGATGGAATAACTCTCCGTATGTGAATGAACCCAGCTTGCTGGAAAATCTATACTAATACAATCCAGCTTGGCTCATTTCGCAACTTCCCGAGGTCTCCCCTGGGTGTGTTGTCTCGGCCATCGGTGGTGCGGTAAGGAAACTCTACATTGTTAAGCTTCATTTTTGATAGAAATTGCATAACTGACGATGCATATAGAGCGCATGTGGAGATTGCATTGACCTGTGGTAGGTTAAATAAGGCTTCAGGTCATATTTTGTGGATGGCCTTGCCAATCTATAAGTGGAGGGATACTTTTAGTGACGGATGCTTTTTGATCAGTGGATTTGATCCCTGAATCGGAACCGAATCGGACTAGTGAAAATCTTTCTGTGTTGGAGCTTGCCAAGAATCAAGACACTCATTACATTGCCGGACTAATACTACGGTATCGCACATATGCTGCTTACCCTCATTACCTCTCATGTATTGATCACTCAATTAAGTACTTGCCAAACAAAGCATAGCGTGGAATTATGTCCATACATGTGTGGCTTTTTTCTCACTGAAATCAATGCGTTTTGGAAATCTGGAATTAATGACTCTCGGACTCCTCAAGTTTAATCACAGCGGCAAACTAGTAGCTTTTCCAACCGCAGTGGAAACTCTCACCCCGTTCTCACCTCTCTCACCCCCAGTCTCCAAAATTCTCACCCATATCACCCGCACTCACCCCAAGACAAAACACGACGCTATTTTAGAGCCCAGGGCTCTTTAACTATTGACCACGTTTAGTATGTGGCTTAAGCACGGCTGAACGGACGGGAAGCCCTGTTCTCCACACCCTATGGTCGTATGTATTCTGAATATAATTACAAAAAGTAATATCCTGTCTTCGCACAATCAACATACTACAATCCGGCCTGTGTGTGGCTTCTGGTCTCTTGGTTGATTCACAAACTCCATCAATGGCGCCCTCGAAAACCTCTGGCGCTCAGAGTCATAATCTCTGTATCGATCACAGAGCATGTCCTTAAACGCTTCCCAATCGCGAGATTTCCACAGAGGGTCCTACTCCACCCACGACTGGATAGAGTCCTCACAATAATCGGCAAACATCTTACACTGCCTAGCAGGATCGCTGATACCACGCCTTTGACACAACTTCTCAAAGTTCCTTCGAAACTTTCTCGCATCTTTCTTATTAAATAATGGCGCACCAGGTGTACCAGGATCTGGCATCAGGACATTGCCCTGGCGGTTCATCGTCAATTGAAACTGAGAGTGTGAGATGTACAGGATGATCGTGAACGGGTGAGAAGCAGGTGGTATTGGCTATCTGCTGCTATCTTCTGCTATCTGAGAGAGAGAGAAGAGGAAGGAAGAGAGAGCGTGGGAAGTGAGAGAAGAGGTACAGAGTCAGGTGACTGGTGACTAAGTGAGTAGCTGATGTATGTACGCTCAATATTCATTCTGGGTTTTGCTGTGGTATAATTATTCCAGCCTTGCTTTGTTTGTATTGCAATTACCAATGTGTTCGGCAACTCTGGAAACTTGAGCGCTCTTACAATCAGTTTCCAATATGCCCCTTGGCAGGGTTTACGGGCCTGGAGGTGGTGTTGATATGACGCATCTGGGTTTGAGGGCGCTATCATGAACATGAGCGCTCTCGCTCAGTGTTTAGCGGGCCGACCCCTGCAGCCAATGCAGCAGGAACTAAGCGAACGATGGAGAACTGAGTTTTAGGGTTTTAGGGTTTATGATCAGAAATTATGCTAGTCGGTGTCGAACTACTAGAGCTTTTCTTAATTCGTAGTTACTTCCCAGTGATACAGTCATCCGATGTCCAACGTCATGAAGTGTGTCTCGCCCCGCCCCTGATTGACTAATGACTCTTGGCATCACCAGCTAAGTACTGTGTACACAGTTAAGTGGACAGTGTGTATGCTCCAAAGCAAAAGTCAATTGATTGTGTAGATAGATGTAGATGTGTACCAGGTCCGGTCCAAAATACCCCTGGATCCCATACGCCGATACTCGGTGGTCTCAACACCGGTGCCGCAGCTTAGCGCGAGGTCACCCAGCACAGGAATGTGATCTATCAGTCGCCAGCGGTAAGTTGCCGCTAGCTTGTTCTGACAAAAGGATACGTCCTGACAGCATGTAATGGGAACTTCCAGGTGCGATGAACCACGGTGGGAAGAATATAAGAAAACTTCTAACAATTCTACCTTAGGAAGCCTACACAAATATATTGACGTTGTAAGAGGAGCCAGCCTTGGTCAAGCAGATGATTGAGTACCTCTACACTTTAGATTATCAAATGGACTCTTTGTCAGAATCTGCGCCCTTCACTTTGAAGGATATGCCGACCGAGCTAACCAAGTCTGCCTCAACCAAGGCAGACTCCTCCTGTCAAGAGATGACTATTGAAGGAGAACGGAGAACAAGTGAATCAAGCATGGTTCCGATCCATTATCATCTCACATATTAATGTGCGCTCTTGCAGATCGCATGTTCATCATTGGTCTCAAAGGTCTTTCCAAAAGAAAATTCGAACAAGTGCTGCTACAGCGATTGGATGCAAGCTGTTTTTCTAGCGCGATAGTGGAGATTTATAACTCCACTCTATCACAGGACAGAGGCCTACGAGATTTGGTAGTCAGAGTAACTAGGATCATCTCATGCGGTTGAGAACCAAAGATAAAGAAGGTCCGCCACACTTCCAGCATGTCTTACTGCAGTCCGTTCCACAGTTTTCGTTTGACCTGGCGGTAGCGATGATGAATAAAACTGTTACTGAGTAGACACGATATGGTGAATGCAAGAAAGATTGGTTTCGATTTGCCGATACCTCTTAGGGTATATGCAAAATTTGGAAAGCTGTAGGAGCCCTCCTTGGAGGATTGTGGTATCTTAAGCTATTGTGATGCCCTCATCGCCTCAGGGAAAAGAAATAAGTACCGGCTAAATTTGTTTGTTCTCCAAATTGAGAGTCTTGATTTCTTCAAGGATAATAGATTTTCTTTCCCTCTAATGAATTAGCCTTTGATACTGTAGGTTGGATTTTTTACCAAGTCTATCCTTCGTTTATAAGTCCGTGATATACGACATATAGTTTGTCTATTTTTCAAGACTTGGTGACCAGCCTCCATGAAGGCGGTTCCGTGCCTTCATATTTGGCCTTGTCTATGAAAAATATAATCTCACGCAGTTGCAGATAAAAAGGTTCTTCTAATAATACTGTCGAGATTACTTTCTACTTGTCTCTCTAATCGTCTATTCTTATATTTTACAGCTTTAAGCGGAAAGAGCGGCGTCGAGCTATAGACTCAATTATCTATCTTACACTATTTACCTAGCTTTCTTTGTACATATAGTCAACTGGCGTATAGAGCAAAGATTTGTGCGTTGTGCAAGTACGAAGTATCACTTGTAAATTAGACTATCAATTCCTGTGAAGCTATTGACCATATATTGAACACGTAGCCAGATTCAAAAGCTCATTGCTTCATGCAATTATACATGTAACATCAGCCAGCGGCAATACTTGCAGCTGAATGGCATTAATCAAGCTTTTTTACCAGCATTGTCCTTGACTTCCTCATTCTCGACGTGTTTGACAGTCTGGCCAGTCTTGTGGTAGGCCTCTTCAAGGTCAAGCTGAGTATGCCGGGCGTTGAAGATGAGCTCCATCTCTTCGAGAGACCTGCCCTTAGTCTGTGTGTGCGCGCAAGATTAGCAAAGTGCCACAGCGGATGATGGGCGCGAAGTTAAGACCAACCTCTTTGATGAAGAACCATACGTATACCACAAGTGCCCAGTTGAAGATAGCAAACATCAAAAATGTCCTCCATTTGAGGTTGTTGACGGCATGAGGCGTAATCTGGGAGAAGACAAAATTGAACAACCACTGTGTGGCCGTACCCATGGCCACGCCACCTTCGCGAATACGGTTGGGGAAAATCTCAGCCGTGTAGAGCTGGAATAAGAGAACAGCAGGTTAGTCGTCTTAAGCTTTCCTTCGCTGCAAGCGCGTATAGTTTCGGGTTTGTGAGTTGGACTTACCCAAGGCACCGGACCCCAGGACATATTGTACACCACTAAGAGAACGAGTTTAGTCCCCTAGGGAACAAGAAGAAATGGTTTTGTTTGGCGACTTACTGGCTTCGAGATAGATCATGACAAGAGAAGCAACAGACGTGCTGCTGAGGCCTCCATTGGGATTAGGCGGGTGGATGACTGTCAAGACAGCCACTATGAGGAATAAGGCACCCATCAGAGCGGCTCCGACGGCCAGGGCTCCCTTGCGGCCAATTCTCTCGACCAAGAAAGACAAGAATACGAAGCATGCAATGACCTTGGCAACGCCGAAGAAGCCACTGAAGAAGAGGGCATTGCTTCCGGCACCGACGGACTTGAACACCTGAGGCGAGACTACAATAGATCACGATATTAGAGAATTGGCAGTTTGGAGAGTTTTAGTACTTACAGTACGCGAGAGAAGTGTTGCCAGTGAGTTGCACACCTGCAGCATCTTGTCAGTATGTTGAAACGGTTAAATAGGAGGAGAAGACTTGTACGACTCACCGATTTGCAGAGTGATGACAACGAACAGGCGAAAGCGGTTGGCAGGAAGCAAATACTCCTTCCACGTAAGTCCCTCGGTTTGAAGCTCTTCCTCTCGAATACCAGCCAGAATCTCGGCCATTCTAATGATTGATTAGCACATGTTGGCACATGATGCTAGGAGGGACAAATTAAGACTCACTCTTCGTGGGTCTCGGGGGAATCGCCTCCACGGACCCAAATAAGGGAGGCCATGGCTTCGTCGTGACGGCCCTTCTTGGCCAGCCATCTGGTGGACTCCTTGACAAGCAGCATACCCATACAAAGGGCGCCGCCTGGAATGAGCTGCAAGCCCACCGGGATGCGCCACTGCTTGGTCGAAGACGACATCTTAGACACGCCGTAGTCGACCCAGTAGGATGTCATAACGCCAAGGGTGAAGAAGAACTGGAACATGCTACCTAGCTGACCACGAATGCTCTTTGGGGCCATTTCGGCCGTATAGAGGGGGACTATGACAGTGGCGATGCCGATGCCCACGCCCGCAATGACACGGCCAGCATACCAGGTAGCGACACCACCGTTGGGGAAGAGCTGAAGAATGGCACCGACATCGAAAATGAGAGCGGCGAGCACAATGGCGAGTCGACGACCGTATCTTGCCGTGATGGGCCAGACGAAGAAGCACGAGAAGAAAGCTAGAAAATCATTAACTGTCAGTGTGGAATTCCCTGCGAACAGACACCGGCAAGTTAGCCGCATAGAGTCGCCACGGTCTTACCTCCCGCTTGAAGCAGACTGGCCGAAAGTGAGCTGACATTCGCTGAATCGTGAGAAGACACGCTTAAGTCTCGGGTGAAGGATTCGAGGGTGAGAACACCGCCGACGATTCCGGTATCGTAGGCGAAGAGGAAGGATCCAATGCAGCTCAACGCAACCAGGTAGGTTGCTCGGAATGTTCCCACAGACATCATCTTGAATCTTGAGCTCGAAGAGAAGGAAAATGCGACATGAAATATAAGCTATCGACAGCAGGACGGGGTACTTTTTTATCCTAATCGGTTTCAGATCTATCGCCTTGGTTGATCAAGTCCACCAGCTTGGTGATTGGGGGGTGGGGGGGGGGGGGTTGAGCCACAAAAGTCTTTAAGTTCTCACAGTCGGCAGTCGGAGCATGGCGTGTGACTATGCGGTGGAATTGCGCAAAGACATGGGGAATGGCGAATTCCTCTTCGTTCATGCGCTTGTCACTTAAAATACCCCAGATTCCCCTCACGAATCGAAACTGTGGGCGCATCTCCGCTTCGTTGTCCCGTTATGGTTTACGGCAGTCGGTCGACCACGGCTTTCGGTAGTCGGCCGGCAACGTCTTAGATTGGTCCGATTGCAGTTCCACAGTTGGAATTTCTGGATTAAACGTGCAGATGGCCACTCTGCGGGTCCAAGACACACCATATTGAACGCGATGAATGGTAATCGATGCAATCTGGTAATTGGCAGTGGGGCGATAAGCATGCCCACAGAGACATAAGCAGAACGTCAGGCCCGGTGGGATTTCTTTTCTTCCCAGTGAATTCTGTTCCTTTTCTCTCTGCCCGTCCAACGTGGATTTAAAGCCTGAGACCTCACTACCATTCAAACCCTCACAGCGACAGTCTCGGATCGCACTGTTCCTCGGCTCACTTGGACACAAACCAGCTTCGGCAATGACGCAGAAACGCCCCAACATCATCTTCATCCTTGCCGATGACCATGCGTCCAAGGCCATCAGTGCCTACGGCGCTGGCATCAACCACACACCCAACATTGACCGTCTTGCCACGGAGGGTATGAAGTTCAACCACTGCTACGTCACCAACTCAATCTGCACACCTTCTCGGGCATCGATCCTGACTGGAACGTATAACCATGTCAATGGAGTCATGACGCTGGACAGCAAGATTAACAAGCATCTGCCCAATGTGGCCAAGTCGCTACATTCGGGTGGCTACGCTACTGCAATGATCGGTAAGCCTCATGCCGAAGAAAAAGGAAGGATTGAACCACTCTCGCTGACCTGTGGTATCGAATCTGATAGGCAAGTGGCATCTTGGGGAAGGTACAGCTCATGAGCCTACGGGGTTCGATTACTGGTCCGTTCTTCCCGGCCAAGGTGATTACTGGGACCCCCAGTTCACCGACCCCACGGGCACTCATGTGGAGAGCGGATATGCGACCGACATCATCGCAGACAAATCCCTCAAGTGGATTGACTCGGTGCTGAACCAGCAGCAGCCCGAGGGCAGTGAGGAGAAACAACCATTCTTCCTTATGTGCCACCACAAGGCGCCCCATCGCTCTTGGGAGGCCCATGACCGTCACAAAGACATGTACAAGGACCCGATTCGGGTTCCGGAGACGTTTGGTGACGATTACCGGAACCGAGCCCAAGCGGCCAAGGCGGCTAAGATGCGCGTGGCAGAGGACTTGACCTACCAGGATCTTGGACTGGTCCAGCCGGAAGGTGGCGACAATGTCGGCGAGCGCGTGCAGCAGGAGGGTAGCAACGCCCAGCGCAAGATTCCATCCCCTGCTGACGTGACCTCCATGCGCCTGATTGACAAGGAGACCGCCGAGGTGTTCACCTTCTCCACCGCCGATGAGCTGGCACAGTTCAAGTTCCAGCGATACATGCAGCGATATTTGCGCACCATCCAGGCCATCGACGACAGCGTGGGCACCATACTCTCGTATCTGGAGGAGAAGGACCTCGCCGATGATACGGTGGTCATTTACTCCTCGGACCAAGGCTTCTTCATGGGCGAGCATGGCTGGTTCGACAAGCGCTTCATGTACGAGGAGAGCTTCCAAATGCCCTTCCTCGTGCGCTACCCGGCTGCGATTGCGGCTGGCTCGGTATGCGACAACCTTGTCTGCAACGTCGACTTTGCGCCCACGTTCCTGGACCTGGCCGGCCTGCGAATCCCCTCATATATGCAAGGCTCGTCGTTTCTGCCTCTCCTGAAAAACCACGGGGTGGCTCCGGCAGACTGGCAGCAGGTTGCGTACCACCGGTACTGGATGAACAATGACGAGATTCACCAGACCGTGGCTCACTATGGTATCCGTGACCAGAGATATAAGCTGATATACTGGTACAATCAGAGTCTGGGCGTTGAGGGTTCACGGCCCGCCGGTCCCGTCGATGGCGCTGAGTGGGAGTTGTTTGACTGTGACCAAGATCCTCTGGAGTTGTTCAACGTCTACTCGGATCCACAATACAATGACGTGGTCAGGAATATGACAGAGCTTTTGGAAGATAAGATGGACGAGATTGGGGATGAGATGGTTCATCCCGGTGCAAGGGGAGTGGCTCGTTCACTTGGGCTTCAAGCAAGGCTCTAACGGATTCCGGTCGATAAGCAAAGATGACGGAACTTTTTTCATGCCAGTCACAATTGATCAATCTTGTCATTCCTTATAGAGAGTCAAGTCGGGGCAATACGTCTGACGATAACATCGATCTCAATTGATTATACAGAGTATTAAGCACGGCAATGAACCGTACCGCATGGCTTCTACGAGAGAGGAAGAAATAGCATAGCTACCACATTCGAACGTTTCCAAAAATCCAAGCATAGTAGCGGTACATTTGAACTGCCGGTCTGCTAGCGGTAGTGTAGATGGGGTGATATGGCATGGGGCAATACTAAGATGGCGGAATGCCTAATGTGGAGAGGAAGAAGGGTATTCCGCGGCCTGTAAATTGTCGGACGGGCATTTGAGCAAATCTCGCCCAGTGATTGGTTGATCGGCATGTCCCACTATCCCATGGTTCCGCCAATCCGGCTCCCCCCGCATTTTGGCCGGCTGGTCGTGTTCTTCTTACCCCAAAGCCTCTCAAATACTTTCTCACCCTCTCGTTCTCTTGTTGGCAAGTAACTTGACAACACATTACCCCTCCCCCCTCAATACTAGCGATATGCGATCAACATGAATGGGACGAACACAGTCCCGACTCCCGTCGCACCGCGCTACCCCGCTCAAACATGCGTGCAGTGCCGATTACGAAAAGTAAGACCCAAATGACTTCCCAAGTTCCTTAAGGGTTACCTCCAATTTGGCCTTCGCGGGATCCAAATCGTGTGGTCCCCAGGTCTTCCTCTCCCCTTAAACGCAAAATGTTGATCATGAAAACTGAATTGCCGTGTAGGTTCGCTGCGACGGCAAATACAACACATGCTCGAATTGTGAGCGCCTGGGCTTTGAGTGCTCACTGTTAGCCTCGACTAGCGACCGATTGCCCGTAAGCATCAGTAATGCCCCACTGTCGAGACCTCCGCGGAGGCGGGCCAGAATTGCTTGTCGGTTATGCAAGTCGCAGAAGGTCAAGTGTTCGGCAACACTCCCAACGTGTTCGAAATGTAAGCAACGCGGCATCACCTGCGTCTATCCTACACCGAGACGGGTGACGCAAACCTCCGTCATGGGCCTGTCGGCTCGCGCACAACCTGCGGATGCGGAAAGAATTTTGGAGGTGCCTCCCCCGGAGAGCGAAGGGAGCTTGCTACCGCCAACGCCGGGCACGGATACGTCAGGGACAACTGTCCCTATTCACCAGGACACCTCTTTTCTATCTGCCGACAATCAAGAACCGCTTGACATGGGTTCGAAGTCAAACTGTCAATGTACAGATCGCCTAGGAATCTTCCCAGCCGCGTCTTCTCCTGCTATGGCCACAGATGTTGCCCACGCCTCTCCAGCTCAACCTGGTGGCAATATCAACCACCTCCTCATTGCACTTGTCGAATCTTTCTTCCACGAAGAATATCCTCTACCTTCATATTCCTTTCTGCATCCTGCATCCACCATAACGAAATGCCATGCGGGCACCCTCGACCCCTGTCTTTCGCTCGCCCTCGCTGGAGTCGCAACTCTACACATATCTATACGCTTACAGACCGGAAAAGGCGGCCACGACAACGGTGCTGTCCCCCAAAATGAAGATGACGCCACGACGCATTCTCTCGACTGCACATGTCACGGACTCGCACCAATACAAGTCGCCGAGCAGATCATATGGTCGAGTATCGAAAGCCCAACCATTGCAAGACTGCAGGCCCTCCTTCTTTGCATCAACCACTGTATGCATACGGGGCGTTTCCAAAGAGCATTTATGCTAGCTGCCATGGCGGCGCGTTTTGCTGCTGCTCTTCGACTCCACCGTGAACACCAAGGCCTAGATTTCGTGGCGCAAGAGACCCGAAGACGCATCGTGTGGAGTCTAAAGCTCGTCGAACGATACTTCAGCATCGGTCTTTCGGAGTTTGAACTGTGCCCTTTTGAAAGTATCTATATTCAGCTACCGTGCGTCGAGTCTGCGTACGATGCCGGATCAACCCAAGAGTCTACCCCCGAAAATCTCAACTCTTCATCGCCATTGGAAGACGATTACGGCGCCTATCAACTGTGCGTCAATCTGGAGTCATTGCGCCGAGACATTGTTAAGCTAGGTAGAGCCTTTGCACATTGCGAGCGCATCTCACCGCAGATCCCATCGTTGATTCGTTCATTCGAGCGCACACTCTTTGACATTGGCGCCAAGATGCCTCATGGCCCAGAGCTATCATTTGATCAGATCAACGCGTTGATCACGTCACGCTGGCTACCGAGACACATAGCTCTGCAATTAAGTTGGCATCAATGCCACTGCGACCTCTATCGACTGCTACTACGAGGCTACCCCGAGGCAGTACCTCGACCTGCTCTCGAAGTTCTTTCACGGCAGGGAACCAATGATCATGATGAGAATGGTTGCAACAATCTATTACTCCGCGCAGAGCGTCAGTGTTTACAGCACTCGAACGCCATCATCCTGACCCTGACCCTGTTGAATCAACAATCACCCCGCTTTTGTTTTCTAGAGTTTGACGCGACTATATGTGCATATCATGCTACGCGTCTGCTCTTTTTCATCTCTAGGTTTGGAAGAGACCCCACAACTCGACCATCCGAGGAGTTTGCAGCCAGTCGACTGGAGCTGTGCCTTGCAGCGCTGCGGAGATTCTTCCCCCAAAACAAGCTTGTAGGTCCCATCATTGCGGAGATGGAGAACAACAGGCACAAGTTGGCTACGTTGACTCCCCGCTCGGCGTCGCGAGTGCCAACATCCGAGATGAACGAAAAGCTGGCCGTCCATAGTCTGTTGCGACTAGCCAGGTTCTCGGAAAGAGACGATGCCGATGGCGGGACCAGTATCCTGTCAGCTGGTAGTTCAGCTACAACGCAAACCAGCAGCATCTTTCCCCAGACAGATTCTCCTGGAATCGCTGGGATGACGCCTCGCAAGACAGAAGGTGGCCATGACTCTGTGGCTTCATTTGACCCTCTGACCGGGCATAGACTGATCACAGCGGGTGACGGGTTGTCGGGACAGTCGATGATTGTCCAAGATCTAAGTGTCGATGCTTTGACAGAGGCGCTCATGACGGCACAGGATGGTGGAGCTCCACTGGGCGAGGACTGGGATTTCACCTCGTTCATGCCCTTGCAAGCTTGGGACATGCCAAATCCCTTCATTTCATGGCTTGACGTGTTGGATAATTCGTGTCCCCTGGAGTAGAGCAAAGTAAAATTCACTTCCTTTTCGGGAGCAGAGATCAGTCGGAGCACGAAATGACGAACTGCGATTTGGTGACCCGGTCTGGGTAATGGAGCCCTTGTTGCCCGAAATGTTTACGCCGGGAGTCGATTGAATGGTTCAACGGCGAGTCGACGACTGCGGCACTAGGCGAGGCATTATGCGAGGTTTCTGATTGATCTGTGAGTCCCAGTTACACGAAATCAATTTTTACATGTGGACAATTGACTCTTCCAGAGAGAGCTGAAACCATGGGGGGAGGTGGAGTATTTGCTCTGAATCCAGACCCTGCTCGGAAGGCAATGCTGCATGTGCATCGGCATATCTCCGCATATATTGGCCCAAAATGGTTAGTTGCATCGCGCAACTAAACCCTGTAGGAAAAGGTTTGACGGCCCTGAAAGGGGTATAGTCTAACATAAGGTTGAAATCTCCGTTTGTTGGTATCACCAGCTAGGTACTGTGTACACAGTTAAGTGGACAGTGTGTATGCTCCAAAGCAAAAGTCAATTGATTCATGTAGATAGATGTTGATGTGTACCAGGTCCGGTCCAAAATACCCCTGAATCCCGTACGCCGATACTCGGTGGTCTCAACGCCAGTGCCGCAGCTTAGCGCAAGGTCACCCAGCACAGGAATGTGATCTATCAGTCGCCAGCGGTAAGTTGCCGCTAGCTTGTTCTGACAAAAGGATATGTCCCGACACCGTTCAAAAACATAACATAGCCCTCTAGGATTCGACCATTCAATTTAAATATATTGAAATGTTACTTAACGTATAGCTAGTTAACTAGATTAGATGAGAATATATCAAAAATACGATAAAAGAACATCAAGTATCAATATGGTTAGGAGTTAACACAAGATTAGGATTAACTATTTAACTAACGTAATCGGTAAGCGAGCGCCGCATGTAAACGAGCGCCGCACCCCAAAAAACATCATATTAAATGCGATATTTTAAGTCGAATATCTCAACAACGACAAGAGCTCTTGCTTTTATTCTTGAATTACTAATTACTACGGATGTAATAAGCCATACGGTAAAATATAGGGCAATGAGATAATTATTTTATCCTGATACAGTAAAATACAACGATTTGGAGCGATGTACACTGCAGTTATATATTTTTGCATCACCAACCTCAAAATTTTCTTAGAGACTTTAAAAATAGGCTAGATATATCACAAAGAATATTAGATCACAGGAACACCCTACGATAAACATTTGTTGGCAGGATATCAAGTGGTAATTTGTCGCACTTAATAGGGTGTTTTGGGGTGCGGCGCTCGTTCCCATGCGGCGCTCGCTTACCGATTACGTTATGAATAGTTCTGAGCTTAGTAAGATTTTTTAGTTAACTAGCTACACAATAGTTGAGGAGAATCGTGTTATTCTCTCAGCTTACCCAAAGAGGCTTTAAGCACTTTGTATGTCGTGCGAGCAGCCAAATCCTGTTGGCCCCGGTACGAGCTCCCCAACATCTACGCAGAATACCACACGAAGATGAAAGCTTCCGTGATCGTCATCGCCGGCAGTCGGGGTTAAGTTGGTGGCGTTCGGCAGTCGGGCTCCGTGAGAGCTGTATGGATTGGTTTGGTTTAGGAGCAACTCCTTCTCCGCATTTCGGTTGATCCATTGACTCGCGATTCAAGTCGTTAAAAGACCGACGGTGGTCTCCCAACACATCATGTCAAAGGTCTCAAGGATACAAAGAATTCAAGAAAAAAGGAAAACTGAGATGCACTTGATTGGCTTACTATCCTCTTTTTAACCATCATGAAGAATTCATTGTTGCTTTATCTAGCCGCCTCGACGTCGGCTGCTGTTACACCTCGCGATCCTTCCACTTCGGAATCGACAGACTTTACTGCTCTGAGCCTTTTCTGGGACTATGGCAGATCGCCTCCAGTGTATCCTTCTCGTAAGTCAGAGCAGCTCCAGCACAAGAATATTGGGGCAACGGCTAACACTGGGTTTGTGTCATAGCCAAGGGAGTAGGGACCTCGGAGGGCTGGGCCGATGCCTACAAGGCAGCCGCCAGCATGGTTGCCAAGATGACCAACGAGGAAAAGGCTAACATCACGACGGGGGCAACGCACCCGAATAATGGTTGCGCTGGCTGGGCTCCCCCTGTTGAGCGAGTTGGCTTCCCTGGCATGTGTATGCAGGGATCGGGCTCTGGTCTCCGTCCTACGGAACTCGTCACGTCCTACGCTGCTCCAATCTCCATTGCGGCTTCTTGGAATGACGATTTGGCCTTCCGCACTGGTTTCCACCGCGGGCTTGAGTACGAGGCCAAGGGTGTGAACGTTGCTCTGGAGCCGGTCTGTGGACCCGTCGGACGCATCGCCGAGAACGGTCGCAACTGGGAAGGCTATGGCTCCGACCCCTACCTGGCCGGACAGATGAACTATCAGACCATCAAAGGGATTCAAAACAGAGGCACCGTGTCTGCTTGTGTCAAACACTTTATCGCGTACGAGCAAGAGACAAATCGGTTTCCAATCGGACACAACGAGTCTGTATCATCGAACGTCGATGACCAGACCATGCACGAGCTGTACCTTTGGCCTTTTATGGACGCTATGAAGGCCGAGTCTGGCAGTGTGATGTGCTCCTACAACCGCATCAACAACTCTTATGCCTGCCAGAATAGTAAGACCATGAACGGCCTGCTCAAGACGGAGCTAGGCTTTGAGGGTTTTGTCATATCGGATTGGGAAGCCCTGCACGCTGGCTACGAGGCAGCCGATGCCGGTCTCGATATGGTCATGCCCAGTAGCGGCGGCTTCTGGGGCACCAACCTGTCTCTGGCCGTCACAAACGGATCCTTCTCCCAGGAGCGTCTCGACGACATGGCGACGCGTATCGTGGCCGTCTGGAACAAATTTGGCTCTATCCCGAACCCCGGCCACGGGGACCCGCCCACTGTTGACTGGTCGCTACCTCATAATCACACTAATGCCATGAGCCACGCCTCGCAAGACACTGTCTTCCAAGGAGCTCTTGAAGGACATGTGCTTGTTAAAAACGTCAACAACGCGCTGCCCTTGAAAAATCCCACGGTTCTGTCCCTCTACGGATACGATGCGATTCCTCCCGCTGTGGTTGATCCTGCT
This sequence comes from Penicillium argentinense, assembly GCF_028826775.1. Taxonomy (NCBI): domain Eukaryota; kingdom Fungi; phylum Ascomycota; class Eurotiomycetes; order Eurotiales; family Aspergillaceae; genus Penicillium; species Penicillium argentinense. The sequence continues at coordinate 680,258 of NW_026622668.1, forward strand.
AGTGGCGTGAAGTGGCTATTCGGATACGAGAGCATTAACTCCAGCGAGACCGTGGCACAACTCTACATTAGCGGGTACTGGAGCAACGGGACAAACATCTGGCCTAACGGGCCCAGGGCAGGCTACGAGGGAACTCTCATTACTGGCGGAGGGTCTAGCACGTCAAACCCTCCATGGATTGTGTCTCCCTATGCTGCGTTTGCCCAACAGGCCCGCGAGGATCTCACCATGCTCTCGTGGAATTTCAAGGACCAGGACCCCGGCGTCATGGGTGGCAGCGATGCGTGCATCGTCTTCATCAATGAGTTCGCTTCTGAGGGCTTCGACCGCAGTGGGCTGGCAGATCCTTGGTCTGACGAGCTTGTCCGCAATGTCGCCAGCAAGTGCGACAACACGATGGTTGTGATTCATAACGCAGGCATTCGAGTCGTCGATGCATGGATTGATCATCCCAACATCACCGCTGTCATTTTGGCTCACTTGCCTGGTCAGGAAGCGGGCAAAACCTTGGTAGACCTCATGTATGGCAAGACTTCACCGTCTGGAAGACTACCGTACACCATTCCTAAAAAGGAGTCTGATTTCGGCCATCTGCTCGAGCCCACCCATGCCGACGGTAGCAGCCAATATCACACTCAAGGTAGGTTCATCAAAACGTCTTCACAGTAATGCTAAAGGGAACAAAAAGCCACTAAAACACAGTCTTCTTAGCCAACTTTACCGAAGGTGTTTACATTGACTACAAGCACTTCATCAAGAACAACATCGCCCCACGCTACGAGTTTGGATATGGTCTCACCTATTCCAGCTTCACCTATAGTAACATGGAGATCACCCATCGTGACGATATCGTCCCATCCTTTGTGGACGCCTACAAGGGCACGGTGGAGACGGCAAACTCTAAAGACAATGCCACAAGCGATGATACCACCGGCGAGCGTCTACCATGGGGTGGCGCTGCTCCCCTCTGGGACAACGTCGCCGAGGTCACCATGGAGGTCGCCAACGTCGGGGAAATGGCAGCGGCCGAAGTCGTCCAGCTGTACGTTGGTATTCCAGGAGCTCCGGAGAAGCAGCTTCGCGGCTACAAGAAGAAGATGCTAGATGTAGGTCAAAAGGTGCAGCTCCAGTTCCAGCTCACGCGCAGAGATCTTAGTGTGTGGAACTCAAAGAAGCAGGGCTGGGATCTTCAGAGGGGAACCTACAAGATTTACTTGGGTAGGAGTGTTTTGGACATTCCTCTGGAGGGTCGGCTGGAGGTGAGATAGAGTTCAGGAAACATGGGTTTCGGTATAGCCGTCCTGGAGGTCAAAATACGAAGCAGATATCTTGATCATATGTGGCACGCCGTTCCTCCCTCGGCATTACAATAATGAAACCTTGTCTCCCCTCCGTGCGGTTCGGTAATGGTAGTGAAACCGTATGCATTCCAGTTGTATGTGTGAAGATAGTACAAAAACGAATCTTGAGGAGATTCAACCAAAGACCCAAGACGGGGGACGGGGGGTCTTTCCATATTTCCCAAGGTCGGCCGTAGCCATAATCAGCCCAATGGCCTTGGATCTCAGCCCTTGGGAGCCCTCACACCAGAGCGGGGATAAACAAAGCGTTGAGATGATCCCGAAATGTGGGGATCTCGTCAGGGTAAAAAGATCCCTGAGCCTATAGTTATCTGTCAGGATGAGGAATCGATGTATTTGCTAGTACTGAAGATGTCCAAACAGAATAAGATGATTGATTGAAGGTTATTGAGATCGGTTGAGCGATCTCAGGGGTCTTTATATTTGAACTATGGCGTGTTATGACACCATACTAGGTGGAAATTGGGTGAACTATGAATAAGCCAATCCCGAAGGGTCCTAGTGGTATTTGACCACCCCCTCAGTTTGTCACACCCCCTCAGCGTTCGCACAATCTCCAGAAATCCTCTGCTAATCGAGCAGGTTTCCGATATCCTCCATGCCCATCAATTGAACGAATTCTGCGTGCTTTTGACGCGGCAGTAGCTTGGTGAGCCCAAATCCGCAGCCATATCCTTTGTTTCGCTCCATCTGATGAGAATTCTGCCTGCCTGGACCTCCTGACGGAGCCAGTGGTTGTGTACATCAACGTGACGTAGCTTCTGCGCAGCTGAGGAGCTTCCTTAGTGAGAAGCCGGATCGTCTGCTGGTTATCACATCTGATAGCAAGCTCGTGCTTTGGATCAAAGCGAATAGATTCAAAGAGACGTTTCCACATGCTCATATTCCTTGCAGCCTCAGAGATCGCCAGTAGCTCCGCTTCGGTAGTACTGGTAGTCACTGTACGCTGTTTGCCAGCTCTCCAGTCAACTGGTCCTCCGAAAATGGTGCATATATATCCCTCCGAGCTCTTCCGGTCAGGGTTATCAGCGAACGAGGCATCACTAAAGAGAGTGACGGCTTCGTTGTCCTCAGATCGGCGTGGCCGGTAGGTAAGGGCAAGAAAACGAGTGTGGCATAGGTAGGATATCATACGGTTGATCGCTTCGAGATGCTCCGGTCCCGGGTTCGTGAGGAATTGAGCTAACGCGGAAGTTGCTTTGGCTGCATCTGGCCGTGTGATGGTAGTGGCATACTGAGTGGAGCCTACCTTTTCCTGGTACTCATGAATCCGTTCCTTTGTGGCCTGCCCAGCGTACGGCTTCAATGTAGCTGGTGGTAAGGGTGTATCGAAGCGGCGATAGGTGGTAAGGTGATATCTGCCGGCCATAGAGGAGATGTATGAGTCTTGACATAGCCAGAGGGCTATCTGTTGTCTGTCACGGACGATACGAATCCCTAGTAACCATTCAGCTTCGCCTACGTCTCTCAATTCCCATGTTATGTTGAGTTTCTCTCTGATGTCAGCCGTGCGCTGGCGCTGAGATGGGTGATTGACAATGATTATATCATCCACATAGAAGAATATGATAATGCCGTCCGATGCGAAGAGACAAAGATCTTCTTGAACGACAGTGAGACCTAGCTGAGTCAAAGACCTTTGAGGCCTCGCACTGCCAGAGCCTCGGAGATTTCCGTAAGCCGTAGAGAGCTCTTAAGAGCTTCCAGCAATGTCCAGACTGTCTGAATCCCTCTGGCATCTCGGTTATCTCTGTGTCATCCAGTGAGCTATTGAGAAAGGCGTTGACGGCATCAAATTGGCGTGTTTCAAGATCAAATGCAGCGACTAGGGCGAGAACGGCGCGGGCCGTACAAGCAGCGAGGGTAGCTGAATATTTCTCTTCTGTAGAGAGCTTCTAGAGATCTCCTCGCACACAGATTCTCGCCTTCAGCTTCGCGAGATATCCATCGCTATCGAATTTATAGTTGAATACCCATTTCAACGGAAGCACCTGCACGCTGCGGTCATTTGGACGCTGTATGACATCCAAGGTGCCCTTTCGTTCGATAGTTTTTACCTCGAGGCCGGCGGCTGCTAGGAAACCTTCGTTGAACGGGTGATTTATTATCTCTCGCCAGTTCCGGAGTTCAGGGGGAAGATCGTCACGGTGAGGTCTCGTGTGTGAGTGAGATCCGTTGAGGCCAGTTGCAAAGGCTGCGAGTATACCCTCTTCAGCATCCTCGTCTGCTGAGATGGCTAAATTGCTGATATCTCTTGATCTTCGTTTACGTGAGCCTGACAGAATGTTCCGAGTCGAGATATCTCCCACGATGTCTCTAGGCGCAATGCGAGTCCCTTGTGTAGGTGTAGCGGCTGAGAGCTCTCTCTGAAGTTGTTCAGTGAGTTGATCTTGAGAAACACGAGTTAGTGGTTCCGGAAAGGCACCTGGGATTGATTCTGGTGGTATGCGATGCATTGAGGCCTGTATAGGCTGAATGGATGGCGTGGGTGACGGTGATATCATCTGTTGAGGCTCCACTAGCTTTGAAGTGGCTTATTTCTCTGGCTGAGGTATATCCAGACTTGGTCCAGAAATAACCTGGTCAGCATCCTCGTTGTTGTCGATAGCCCATGGCATGGATTCCAAGATATCGCTGACAGGCTCCTTCTCTACATCCAGTGGAACATAGCGTCATTGACATCGCTGAACGGCATTATTTAAATGTTGCTTGACTACAGTCAGTCTCAGATATCGCTATAGCAAAGACTATCTCTCCAATCTCCAATTGAGACCAATTACCAGCAATCAATCATGTCCAAACTCACACCGTTTTCGTGGTGACCAGAGAGCAAGGCGGCTCCGTGACCCGGACAATCCTTCAAGATGAAACTCTATCCAAGGATTTCAAGATTCGGGGCATCACCCCCGATACCTCCAAGCGAGTGGCTCAGGCTCTTGTGAAGCAGGGATTCGAGCTTTTCTCGGTAAGTGGGCAACTATCTCTCGAATAACATGTTCAAATGAAAACTAACACTCTCTCTAAGCTGACATGAACTCCAAAGACGCTCTGGTAAAAGCCATCCAAGGAAGTCACTCCGTCTTCCTCGTCACCACGCCCGCCTGGGATGTCGCAGGCTCTGACGCCGAGTTCGTGCGCGGCAAGAACGTCACCGAAGTTTCTAAGGAGACTGGAGTGCAACATCTCATTTCCTCGTCTCTGCTTGATGTCACCAAGAAATCTGGTGGTCGGCTGAAGCATGTACACCATTTTGCTTGGAAGATCCAGCCAAGAATCCAACATGCTTCCTGAGGACATCTGAAAAGAACTTGACAAGATCAACTTATTATGCATTTAGACGTTACCACTAGATCAAAAGCCAATCCGTTCTCAGCCCCGTGGCTGAGGGTTGGGATCAACTTCATTACAAGGAGCCAATGTAATGATATGCACATAGAATTTAGACAGATTAGACTATCTGTAATACTTTGCCTGTTACATTGCAGACTTGCGTGCCAAAATCTGTCTTCTAAGCTCTGCCTCTCTTTCTGCTAGGGACTGCAATTGCTGCAAACGCTCTTTTTCCTCCGCAATAAGCGCGACTTCGGCCTCAAGCTGTGATAGCGGCATATCAGCGCTTTCCAAAGATGTCGGCAACCGCTGCGTAATTTCCATAGAGCCCTCTTGGAGCCTTTGAGGAGATATACTGGTGTCGATAAAATCACCCAAAGAAATATGCAAACTGGATCCGCTCTCTTTAGTTTCAGTGGCTGACGTAGAACTGCTTGATATGTCTGCTTTTTGAGATATTCTTCCACCGACGAGTGGGTGGACTCGTTTGTCCATAGAGTCGCTTTGTATGAATGAGGAACCTGTCACGGGAGGAGGATATTCGATGACGGAATTACCACTTAATTCGTAAACAGTAGGACTTTGCATCCCGGCAGTCGGGGACTTTGATGGAACGACAGATTTGCCGCCAGACTCGTGAATAGTGTTGCTATCTGCTTCAGCAATGTGGGTTTGCGAAGCTGGCAATGACCTCACTGTATTTTTATTTTCACTGAGTTCCGGGGTATTACTACTGTTGTCGACCCAAGACGCAGAATTTCTTTCTTTGGTCCTTTGCTTACGCAGGTACCAGAAAACAAAAAGCCCGAGGATTATGGCAGCTACTGGAATTGCCACTCCGATCCCGGCCTTCGCTCCAGTCGAGAGACCAGAAGAGGCTGAGCCAGTCATAGCAGTAGTATGTGCACTTGCCGTGGAAGTAACTGATGTTGGTGACGATGTCGGTGAACCAGTCAGTGTCGCCGGTGTCGTTGTCGCTGGTGCCGGTATCGCTGTCGCTGATGCCAATGTTGGCTGGGCATTGGCGGTGCTAGCAGAATCGAAGTCGGCAGTGCTATAATCAGAGAAAAAGCTGCCATAATCGGAGTAACTGGCATCAAAGTTGAAAGCAGCTCGCCGATGCATTCCAGCAAACTGATTCATATATTCAGGTAGCTGAATATGTTCGCCAACCAGGTCGCAAAAGTCTAGGATTCGAGATGGCGCCCCTTCAAATCAATCAAGGTCAGTCACATAGGAGTAATGAATAGAAGAAGACGGTTACAAACAGCGTTGGTCTGGGTTTACAGGGCACGCGCTGATGCAGGCCTCAGCATCTGCACCTATTGCGAGATCTGCGATCGCTAAACATATGCAACTAAAATCTTGATATATGCAGCCGCGCTCCAAAGCTTGTGAATAGAAGCAATCAAACTGTCATTGTTGAGAGTCAGTGTTAATTCTCAAAACTTGGGTCGGCCTGGACCAGCGACAAGGAAATAGGATGCGACATACAGCACAGCGCGGAATTTCGGAGAGCCATCTCAGCTTCAAGTGGTCCTTTTCGTACTCCATAACTGGGCTTGGATTCAATGACTTTTCCTGTCTCAAATTTGCGCATAATTCGCATGCCAACAGCCAGATTTTTGAGGTACTGAGATCGATGAAATGAAACTCAGCCTCCTGGAAAAACGTGCACGTACTGAAGTAAGCTGAGCGAGTTCTGGTCACGTAAATTTCTTCATTACACTGGTACTTTTGCGAGCCAAGCTAATCTATTACGGCTAGGACTTACCACGGCCCGAGCTTGGTCTATCCAGACGGCGCTAAACGCTACGTTTATAAAACGAACAAGTTAGTTCGAAAGGCACTTGCATTAGCGGCATTGAGATCACCCCCACCACTTCCCTATTGTGTTTAGCGATACTTACTTCCTCCAAACAAATACGCCACGCCGCGTGATTTAATTGAGCTGGTCTGAGATTCCAATGTGACAGTGGCGTTCTCGTTTTTGGAGGGACATATTCCAACCATTTGCCAGTACGGGTGTGTCACGGCTAGTGTAGATTGATAGCTTCTTCGAATTGCTAAACTACTCCGTACTCTGTACTCGATCCATTATTGTTAGGGGTTGATCCTGTTTTATTTTGGGCCTAAAATAATCCGAGCAAACTAATTCGAGCATAGTACGTGACTGTTGGGATAAAAGCGATGCGGTTTGCCTAGCAAAGACATAAGGCTCGGGGTTTGCCCCAAGATGGAAGGGGTAAGATCACGAGCATGTTCAATGTCTAGACTCTATGAGCCGTACCTTAAAAGAGCGTGTGAGTAGATACTCGTACCTTGGCCCCATCCCATCTGTGACTGCGTGCAGATGCCAAGAGACAGTTCAGCTAAGACGGTCTGTGCACCGGCCCTAGAAGGCGAGAATCACCCACTCTCGCCCAGATTCGCACCCTGACTATTCCACACTCACCCTTTTCACTCCTGGTCGCGCGACGCTAAAGCGGCGGTCGCCTATTCTCATATTTGCCCCCCAATTGATACTCTTCATACACCTCTTTTCATCCCAAGTCTGTTACATACGACCATAGGGTGTGGAGAACAGGGATTCCCGTCCGCTCAGCCGTACTTAACCCACACGCCCAATGGCCAGGCTAGCCAATCGCCAGGTCTAGCCTAGTGGGGAAGTAGCTGATCGCCGCTTTTCCATCGCGCAACCCGGGTGAGAAGGGCGAGTGCGTAACGAGGAAGTGAGGCATTGGTGACACAAACACAAAGCACAACAAAGCACAAGGATGTACTACTATAGAGTGGTAGTGTAATGAGGAGATTATGACCTGGGAATGCTTTGTAATAGACTTTGGATGTAAACAAGCGCTAAACCTGGCAGGAACGCCCTCAGGGATTTGCAGGTGCGCACCAGGCCCAACCACGTCCAAGGTTCCTTCCAATGGCTGCCTCAGTATGCGGAATGAAGAGGGGAGAATATACAGATTATACTACTACTATTAGCAGTACGGATTTCATATCATCAGAGTAATCCGTATACCTAGGTGAGCAATGATAATTTGAGTATTGGTTGTACCGAGTGAGAAAATAATCAATAATTTTCAGAGGGCTGAGCCCATGGCTCGGGATCGGATGTGACTTCACTGTCGGTCTCCGAGCTCTGTTTGTTGCAAAACGAGATGCTTTCTGTACCCTTGACCCCTTCTCTAGGTCAATGATAATCCTGATCAAGTCCACCGCCTTTCTTATTGCCCGCGCGTGTCAGCACGTTCAGCGTTAAGCAGAACACTTCGCATTGCCAGCGCGACAAAGGACGAAAGGGCTTACATGTACCTTCAGTCCAAGTTCAGCTCCAGCTACTCCCCGGTGAAGCGGATGCGTTCTCCTTTTTCCGGGTCTTTACTCTCAAAACAGCCAAAAAAATGGCGATGGGACGCTAAGCTGACTTCGAATGCTCTTCACTTGCACAGTACCTTTCACCTCCCTCCCCGCGAGAGATGACTTCAAATCTAGCAGATATCCCGATCATTGTCCTCCTCCCTTTCTCGTCCTCTATCTACTCACAGCGACCACGACCTAGCAGTTCGCTCAGCCCTAGCGATGCTCAATATCGTGTCAATCATATTCGGCGTGCGAACATTTTAATAGATGGCGAGCGACATATCACCTGACATCTGGGACTTTGCGAAGAAGATCTGGCGTAACATTGAAGACGAAGGTTGCTTGCATCGAATGCCTGAAAGACTTTGGATCAAGCATAGGGATCTCGTCAAAAAGCAGTTAGGAGAGGCCGAGGGAACAGCAGCGTTAGATGTGTCAATCAATGAGCTAAAATCTCACGGACTCGAGCCTATGTGTGATCGAGGTAACTCCTACACCTCGTGGTTGAAACACTTATTTACCGTACTCCTCGTCATACTGACGCGAAGATGCAAAAGCGCCGGTGCATAATCCTCCGCCCACCGTTCCACGGGAACGAAATCGACCGAACCAAACAACACAGGAAGCTACCCCTAGCGCGAGTGTTCGGGATCGGAACCCCAGTTCAGGCTGAAAGCCCCAAGTCCTTAAGTCTGTCTTGGGTTGTCGGACGATAGCCTAGTGAGGGATCCTCAGCTTGAAGGGGTACGTAGTGCTGCGCGAAGCTTCTTATTTGATTTGCAAGATACTGCTAGTCTGATCAGTGATCCAAAAATCATCCCTGGGGGCCTTCGTTTTCCAATTTTGGTGGTTGAAGCAAAGGCTTCTGTCACTGGTAGCAACCTTTACCAGGCACAGAATCAGGCTGCGGTAGGCGGTTCAGCAGCTCTTCAGATCCTCCAAATTGTATGGGAGCTGAAAGATGTTCAAGACCCAGACCAGACATCACATAGACTTCTCTATCACTACAGATGGCCCAATTCACGAGCCACGCAGCCACGGTTGGCCATTTGAGTGAGTGAGTAAGGATACTTGGGAGTCTTTGCTGTACGGGTTTATCCGATTTGTGAAGTTAGAAAAAAATGAAGAAATACAGAGACAGATATTAGATAAGTACACATAGCATTTCTTGCATCCGACCTGTCAAAATTGGCAATTCCCTCTTTATGCCAGGACATTCGGTCATGGTTAATATATGTTCGTGCCCCCTTTTTTCCCCGCAAAATGCAATTGGATCTTAGCTCGTGGATTTAGTAGCCTTCCTAATTTCTTGTTCACACGATGTTATCTAGCTTGTACGATAGCAGGGTGAAGTCGGGGAACACCATTTCGATGCCCGAAGTGGTGTAGGCATGGGAATACATATCTCCGACAGTGGGGTGCTCTCGACTTCAAATCCCAATTTAGTCACCCGGGTACCCCCAGCATGTGATCTATTGAATATGGAGAGTTGTTTTCCACCCGGCCTTTGCAGAATACGTCAATTGTTTTACTTCATATCGGACTTTCTAAAACCTATCATTGATGAAGCGCTTGTCACGTCTCCTTAGGATACCCTTTCTCCGGCGCTGCCCGTTGCCAGCGCGGAGGTTTTCACCGGGTCCCCTTGTCAACAGATAGAGCCTATAATCGCTGAAAATATTTTACTCCGTGTTATTTTACTAGGCCCAAAGCAACTTAGTGCAGCCTCTAATGCGGCTCAAGAAGATTACCTTTGATCACATTAGTATGATGAAGAGTTGCGGTCTGCTGCACTAACAAGTCACAAATGGTGTACATCATCTGCGAATTCTGCGCTTTCGTGAGGTTCACGTGGGTGAGATAACTGTTGGTATCACCAGCTAGATACTGTGTACACAGTTAAGTGGACAGTGTGTATGCTCCAAAGCAAAAGTCAATTGATTCTGTTGATAGATCTTGATGTGTGTAGATGTGTGTAGATGTGTTCTCAGGTCAGGTCAGGTCAGGTCCCAAGATACCCCTTAATCCCATGCACGGACACTCGGCGCTCACAACACCGGAGCCGCAGCTCCGCGCAAGAATGCGTACACCAAGAAAGGGATGTTATGTCCCGACAATAACTGTCATATCAAAATATCGGGTTAAAATCTTGAAGGAGCCGCCAAAACGCATAACGAATGGCGGCATTAGACACGTCAAAGCCGAAATTTTTAGTGGAGCGTGGAGAAAGAGTCGTTAAAGGTTCTTATCAAAACATCGCATGCTTGCTCATTTGCAATTCAGAACACGAAAATCAGGAATGAGCCAATCATATTGTAGCATAACATTTATGTCACATAAATATGATATGATTAATGCGAAGAGTTACTAAACAATGGATCGTACTATACTCAGTAGAGACTGGCGCGTTTGAGAAATTAGGAGAATTATGGCAAATATGTATCTACATCGAAGCTTGAGAGACCAGGACGAAAAACAGGGGAAGGAGAAAAGGGGTAAGCACCATATCCAGATTTGCGACCGGGCATAATAAGCAAAAAGTCCAGAATGACAGGGATTAAGGACTCAGCTCGTTTCGTCTCGCCAATCGACATTTGGGACTCCACCAATCACAGAGGTCCTTGTCGACCCATCGAGGCGCCATGCTCAATGCTCTCATTCGTCGCGGCCAGAAACGGCCCCAAGCGATTATGACCTGTGCTGGGAAAACTGACAAGGGTTGAAGAATTTTTTTTGGATTCTGGCAATACCCAATAGAACGTTAAGAATCATCCCCACGAATATAATTTAAAGGGCTTCAATACCCACAAGCATATAATAATCGTATACCACACTCAAACCTAGGCCCTTAAAGCCCATCCAGAAGACCAAAAAAGGCAGACTCATGGCACAGAGTCACGAAGATGAGTGGGAAACCCACCGCGAGGAGCTCAAACATCTGTGGCTCGACCGAGATTGGACTGCCAAACAAGTTCAAAAATACATGTCCCAATGCTACGGCTTCTACAGAAGGTCAGTCGTAAAAATCGCGAGATGTGTTGCTTATTGTATGAGCAAAAAGACTAATTCCACCCAAGTGAAAGCCAGTTTGCTCGTCAATTCAATAAATGGGGGTACAAGAAAAACGCAACCAGAGAAGACTGGCAGTTCGTCTCATCTCGCCAGGAAAAACGAAAGCGGGATGGGAAAGACCCCGGGTGGGTTTGGATGCGTGGAAAGCGCGTCCCTGACGCCAAAGTCAGAAAAGAGATATCTCGCCATGTTCCATTATCTTCAAAATATTCGGGGATAGAGACGTCTGGTACGTTACAACTGTGTTGTGGTCTTGACCTGGAAGATTTAAGCCAAGATTCAAATGCTCATTTGTAGTTTCAGATCCCAAGACACCAGAAGGAATTCTTGTGTGCACACCTGGAGCGCAACCTCACGATATTGGCACTGAACCCGATAGTCAGGCAACTCTCCTACTGAACGACTGGTCACATACCCCCAGCCTTGAGTTTCCGAACTGGGTAATCCCAGAAGCGGTGCAGCTCAGTAGTGCGCCCTCTCCACCGCCGATCATTCTGTCGGATCCGAGTTCGTTAGATTTTATCTTGCAAGGGGACAGAGAGCCTGCTACAGATCCGTTCAATCATACCGGCAACATATTTGAATGTGATATGCCTATTTCTTTTCCTTCTGTTACATCAGAAAGCGCAGATTGGGGGGTTCAGCCCCAGAACTGCATAGCAAACACCGAGAACGAGAGCATGGCCGAGGAGACTCGCCTGATTCTCTCGCAGCAGTTTAAATCGTCTGATGTTTCAGACGGGCCAAGTTTCTTTTCGAAACTAGAGCCCATAACATCTGAAAACTTCAACCTCGGATGTGCAGGAAAAGCCAAAGCCTCGATCCAATCCCCCTTGCGAGATAAGTTGTTCGACTATCTCAATTACTGCATCTACCTGTCATCGAATAATCATCTTAGCGACGGTTCAACTGCTAAGTTGGTATCCCTTATTGCAAAATCCCGTGCCTTTTCTTTGCTGAGAACACTTTTGAAATCAAACGACACAGCAGTTGAGATCTTCATGGGAAATCTTCTGGGAAGCGCAGCAGGATTAGGAGAAGTTGAGATTTGCGACATTTTGATCCAAGCTGGGGCGGATCTCGATTGCTTGACTGGAGATGTCGTGCCAACAACAGCTCTTCACCGAGCTCTTCAAAAGGCCCGGAATGAATGTGTGACATTGTTACTGGAAGCAGGTGCAGATCCAAACCTGACCGTTGACAAACAGTCTCCACTTCAGGTTGCATGTTCTGTTCGATATCTCAACCCACTTGAACGAGTGAGTCTTTTGTGCAGCTTCGGAGCTGCTGTGAATCCGCCATTTAAGTCCTCCCGTCTTTCACCCCTGCAGTTGGCGATTCGAGCAGAGGATACTGAATTAGCCCGATATCTCTTGAAAAAGGGGGCAGATCCTGATTTCTTTGCCAATCCAAAGAGTGGGACACCCCTTCAACTTGCAAGCGCGTTTTCTGAAAATTCAGGCATGGCAGAGCTTCTACTTGAAGCAGGTGCAAATATTAATTCACGCTCGGGTTACCAAAAGGGGAACCTACATGCTGTTGGCACCGAGGATAGCGAGATGGATTCGGATTCAGAATCCGATTCGGATTCTTACTACTCTGCCAATGACGAGGGTGCAATATATCTGGCTGAAAGTCTCTCATTCTCTTTCATGCCCCCTATCCTTATCGCATCCATTAGAGAGAACTGGGAGGTTGTTCAGCTTCTGTTGGACGAAGGAGCCAAGGTAAATCCTAGCTGGAGAACATGCAAGACAGAATTGTTGGACGATGAAATGTCACCTCACACGACCCCGGTCTTTACTCCGCTACAGGCAGCTGTCCTCGCAAAGAACATCACCATGACTCGCATGATTTTAACTCACGGTGCTCATATTGATGCTAGACCGAAAGGAAATCAAGGTCACACAGCGCTTCAAATAGCTGTGATGGTTATGAGCGAAAGAATTGTTGAACTGCTCTTGGCAAAAGGGGCAGACGTTAATGCTCCTGCAGGCATACTTTACGGGGAGACTGCCCTCCAGGCTGCAGCAAAACATTCTGACACCAAGATCCTGAGGATTTTACTGGAAAATGGGGCTCATGTCAATGCTCCTCCATCTAAGAGGAATGGAAAGACTGCTTTGCAGTTTGCAATAGCAGCTGGAAACATCGAGGGAGTAGAAATACTTTTGGATTCTCAGGCAGCTGTGAACACCGACCCATATGTCACCGGTGGCGTAACCGCTCTCAAAGAAGCCGCTCGTCTCCAAGACCCAGCAGTTAAGGAAGAAATACTTCGTCTTTTGATGCGTGCAGGGGTAGATACCGAAGTACCCACAAACCAAAGTCGCAATGCTCCTTTACATTCCTTTGTCGAGTGCGGAGATCTTGAAACAACAAGAAAACTTCTTGAAAAGGGTGTAAACCCCAATCCGGGATACTCTGCCAAATCATATCTCACGCCTCTGCAAGAAGCTTCAGCACAGGGCCAAGAAAGCCTCGTGGAGCTATTGATAAAGCATGGAGCTGATATCAATGCCCCCGCTGATCCATATAAGGGGCGCACTGCCCTACAGGCGGCAGCTGAGAAGAATAGGCAGTCGGTGATGGATCTCCTCTTGAAATCTGGAGCAGATATCAAGTCTGAAGCAGCCTCTTACGGGGGTATTTCAGCTATTGAAGCGGCAGTCGTGACATTAAACGAGAAGCTCGTTCGCGTGCTTCTTGCGAAATGTCCCGACGCTATAGTTTCTGACCAAAAAGCAAGACATCGAGTCTTAGCTTTAGCCTTGGGGAAGGTGATGGTTGATGTGTCTCTCCTTGAACTTCTACTCAAGGCAGGAGCATGCGCTGGAAATAATGAGGTTTCCACAAAGGAAACCTCCATCATGCAGGCTGCAACATATTGCAAATTTGACGTGTTCCGATGCATATTGGCTGCATGTGCTAACCCAAACCAACGCTGGATTCGCGATTCCCCTGGTGATGTGACAGCTATCCAGGCTGCTGCTTCTCGCAATAATATTGATGTTGCTCGGGTACTCCTCGAGAAAGGTGCTGATGCCAATGCCCCAGCAAATAAACTTGGCGGTATGACCGCCTTACAGACAGCAGTATCAAAAAATAATTTTGAGATGGTGGAGCTCTTGATACAACATGGTGCAGACGTCAATGGTTTACCTAGCCCCATCAGGGGTCGTACGGCGCTTCAGGCTGCTGCGGAAGGCCGACTTGTTAAGCTCTCAGAATATCTCATAGCCCGTGGAGCCAACGTCAACGCCCCGGCAGCACATAACAGGGGAGTCTCAGCGCTGCAGGGGGCGGCCATCAAGGGAAACATCCGCATTGTGGAGATTTTGCTCCGGTGCGGAGCAGAGATAAACGGAGCACCCGCAATTGAGCAAGGAAGAAGTGCGATAGAGGGTGCGGCGGAGAATGGCAGACTCCACACTTTGCGATTGTTGCTGGACAAGCACCCAAATACGGAAGAATTTGATATCAGGAGAAAACGCGCATCAAGGTTCGCCCAAGCAAACGGTCAGGTGGCCATTGAGAGATTTTTGTTGGCTTATCGAAAACATAAGTTCGGAAGAGAGGGCCAGGTGGGCCCCTTTCTGGGTATCAATTTGATAGTACCAGCTAGTGAAATTATTCCCACTGTTCGACATCATGTCGGTCGTCAATGTGTGTTGCGCATCTGTGCATGTAACGTCGATGTGCGTGCCGAATACGTCCCCGTAGAGTTTGTTAAATGTGTATGTGGCGGGGACATCGAATCCAATCCGTGGGCGTCCTGTGTAGTCTAGGTAGGACGATACGTTCAGGCCAATGCCGCTTGTATGCAAGGTGGGATACAATGTGTCCCCCAATGAGCCAGATTCTGGCAACCATGTCGACAGGAAGCCTGGGTAGTCTGATTTCCACTTGACTGATGTATTGAGTCCCACTATATACGCACTCCTAAACAGGAACGCATCTAAAGTCGCGAGATTGTAGGAAGTTGTAGCGACGTATGGTGAAGCATGTCTCTGTTCTTGCACGACCTTGAGAATCGTTGCCAAGGGCCAGCTCGCTGTTGGGTTATAAAGGGATTGCTCCACATTATGAACGCCAAATATGGCCACAGTTGCTGTGGTAGATAATGTTGCGACGATTGTAAGAAATAGAAGGAACATACGAGTAACATGGGACCAGCCATTTCTGACTTGGTCCATTCCACGCGGTATAGTCAATGGACGGAGATAAAAGGGAGCGACACCTTCTTTGCGAAGTATAGCTTCCCGCGTGAGCAACCCATCGTCAAAAGCAAGGCCTGCCGTCACCAGTATCCCAACTGCAGTTCCTAAAACAGCGCAGCCGACATTCCACTGGGATGCACTAACATTGGTGGCTGGAAAACCCGGCGTGGAGACTTCACCGGCCACTGGCTGTTTCACATTCACATAGACTGCGAATGCCAAAAGCGCTGTCACTGTTACAGTCACAAGCGAGCTGGTCATCAAGACCATCGAGAGATATTTGATCTTCCCCATGCTGGGCGTGTGGTTTGAACATTGGAAATCAGGAGATGTATCGAGGCCTGTTCATGAAAAGACAATGCAACTTTAATAGCGATAAGGTAGACGAGGCTTTCAAGGGGCTTAAAAGTGGCACATCCACCAAGGACTTGGCGCCAAGACGCTATCTTTGAGATTCTCGTATTCTGAACACACCTTCCGTGTATCGTTCCTAAATTTGTCTACTGGTTAAGCTAGTGTCGGGCATTGATCCCCCTGGTATGTTTTTGATTGGGTAACTATCTGTGGGGCTGAGCCGACAAAAAGGATCTGCAGGATTCACGGAGGCTCGAGTGTCACACCCATCATCAGGGGCCCAAGAGATGCATCCTGGAGGTTGTGTACAGAGTACCGATGAGCCACCAAAAGAGGCTCCAAAATATCTCTGTGCGTTTATTGACTAGACATTGGGATTATCAAGAGTCCTTCTAATCAGAGGGATTGTCTAGCTACCAACGGACAATCCCCGTCTCCAGGAAGAAACATGACCGGGTAAAGTATAAGAGAAACTGTCGGAACAGCTTTCGGACCCAATCACACGCACGAATCACCGATACCTAGTCGTCTGCATTGGTTGTGTTCGTACACACACAAATTTGTAACTAGGTTAGTCAACTACAATCTGACAATTCCTTACAATACTAATTCTCCACCATAACGACAGAAACCAACCACGAAACAGAAATAGGTATCCTGCGCCAAGTTGACCAGCAATCCTCCACTACACTAGTTATGTACAGGAACTTTCAAAGCCTGAGTCAATAGACTAATTCAAAGCTTTGTTTAAAACTAGAACAAACAATCCTGGGGGGTGAAGGAAATACGGCTCTATCATTGTTCATCTCGCCTGTTTCCATTTCCACTCCATGGAAGCCCATTCACACGTACCCCGGGCAGCATTAGCCTGATCCACCTGTACTGCCTTTTGGAATTCAGCTGCAATTGCTTCGAGATCCACATCTTCACTAAGCCCGCCAATTTTGAGCGCCAGTTAAACTGAGCAGTTCAATGCCAAGCGTGTCAACTCTTGCAAATACGGCGCAAAGTTGAGGTCATTTGGTCTTCATATGACGAATCAATGATTCAAAATCCTCCTCGGAGCAATATGGGTCATCGCCGATGATTCTTTAGCATTTACCCTTCGTTGTCGAAATCACTTCATACATTCATTATTTTAGTGAATGATCTACCGCCGATCGACAAATATCCCTTGGTTCGACCACGTAAAGATTCAATATACGGTCAAAGTGAGCCCCGATCATTGTGAATATCACATGAGTCCAAAGATTGTTCTCCTGTGTCCAAAGAAGTTTCGTAGGTTGTTCATACTGCTCAATGCGATGTGCGTTGCTTTTAGAGGCAGGAGTTGAGTTTCTGAGGTCGTGGATAGACAGACAATCGTCGGTCGAAGGCTTATTTAGGCTCGAGCTATGCCAATCTCCTCGCTAAGAATGAAATACAAGCAACCGGTTTTCAATCAGACGCAAACTCCCCATGTTCATTTGCCGATTGATTCATTTGGACGATCCAAAAAGTGAATTAATTACATGATTAAAGCTTCAGTCTAAACTAAATTGACCACAGAGGTCGCTCCACCCAGAGATGCTCAAATTTCAAACACATACTACTTAAACGCTGGATTTTCTGCTGAGTTTCTTGGGGGTTTATGGTCCAGTTTATGGTCCAAGCTAATTGCTGATCTGATACAAATCATCTTCCATGTAATAAGTTAATATCTTCAAATTATGGGTTCAAAATTCATCAGCTTTAAGTAGCGACGGGATGAGCCGGTCGTGTCAAATGAAAGTGGCCAAACTCTGCGTAAAACGCGACGCGTCCATAAATTGCAGAACTTGTAAATATCCGACCAGTTCATAATAAAAATTTGCAGTGTGTTCCGAGACAACCTAGAGACAGACTACTGCACCTTGCGTCATGTTGTGATGTTTGGTCAAGCGTTTGACTCGGCGGATTTGAAAGTTCGGGCGGATGCAGGGGGCCAAAGGCGTCTCGAAATTGATGGGTATGTTACTTCTAACGTTTCCATGATCGATCTCACACCCAAATAATCCATTCCCGCCAATTCTGCACTATTGAGTCAAATCGTCCAAATCTAATGTTCAAGGTGTCCAAAGAATTTGACGAGCTCACATTCATTGCCTTAGTAAATTGACTACTCCCTGTAGTATATAAGTAGTATTGGATTTACTGGCTTACTCGTATAGAGCTGTGAAATGGCTTGATGGTTCGCTCCCGCTCGGCACACAACAACAACAATTTTATATTGTCTCTTTCGCGGGCAGGTACCTGTAAGATCCAATAGAATTCCCGCTCGACTTGTATTGTCATTCGTTTACCCGCTGCTCTAATAATATAGTAACATTCGAAAGCAGATTACCGGAGGGTAATGTTATGGGCGGAGAATGATGAAAAGATGACGAGGTGATAGGATTTTGTTTGTAGAAAGGTAGAGTAATATCACAATTCACAGCCTGTCAATCTCAAACCCATCTGGCACCTTTGGTTTCCGAATCCGTCCCGACCGCGCCTGCGTATTCTCTTCAAGGGCCATTGCTGTCAGTGAGAGACTATTATAAGCCCTAGAACTTGTCTTGCGTCGCTAAGCAAGGTCGTGGTAAATCAAGAGCACTTTTGCTCCGACGCGATGATTTCGGGTGAAAACGAGATCGGCCATGCTCGATAGCGTAGCAAGATAGTCCTCGCTGAGTTTGGTCATTCGAGTCTCCATAACCTGCGTCGAGAGCTTCTCGGCCTTCACATACGTTACAGTACAACATTTCTGACAGGAAGCTCTACATGGTCCCACGATTGACATAAGAGGTTCTTCTCATTTTGTCAACTCTTCTAACGGGTTTCTCTCCGCGCGGCATGATTCATACCTGTAGTGTATTCCTGTTTGGGGCTACATGTGTCCGTATCTAATATAAAAGGGTGCTTATGATTGCTCAGGATTCGCAGAAGAATAACATGTGATCGGGTCCATTTTATCCAACTAGTACCCCAGTTCGTAGGTGGACTCGCGGTCTTCCTGTCCGTGTTTGATAATCCATATGGGATCCCAATACAATCTGGATTAAATAGTAACCGCTGCCCAGACAAAGTAGCATTCGCAGGTTGTCATGACTTAACTAGCCACACCTAGAATCGGCAAAGTGATTAGAGGGATCACACCTGAGCTTAGGCAATAGATAGACACCATGGTGGGGTCTACTGAACGAA
The DNA here is from genome assembly GCF_028826775.1 of Penicillium argentinense. Taxonomy (NCBI): domain Eukaryota; kingdom Fungi; phylum Ascomycota; class Eurotiomycetes; order Eurotiales; family Aspergillaceae; genus Penicillium; species Penicillium argentinense. The sequence continues at coordinate 699,171 of NW_026622668.1, forward strand.
TTATCGAATTTGATCAGAAGGTTCAGAGTCCATGGGACGAAGTTTCTTCGTCGGGTAACTTGGAGTCCTAGAGCTCGACCGCTTTGAAGACAATGTAATAGCGTGCCTTCTTTGAAGCAGTTGGACAATCTCTTGATGGCCTTCCAACGAAGCGGCCTGGAGAGCATTGCCGTATATGCCGCCCTGCGCGTTGACGTTCGCTCCCTTGTCTAAGAGCAGTTGGACAATTTCTTGATGGCCACCTGATGAAGCGGCCTGGAGAGCATTGCCGCATTCGCCGCCCTGCGCGTTGACGTTCGCTCTTTTGTCTAAGAGCAGTTGGACAATCCCTTGATGGCCTCTAAAAGACGCGGCCTGGAGAGCATTGCCGTACTGGCCGCCCTGCGCGTTGACGTCCGCTCTTTTGTCTAAGAGCACTTGGACAATCTCTTGATGGCCTTCCAACGACGCGGCCTGGAGAGCATTGCCGTAGTGGCCGCCCTGCGCATTGACGTCCGCTCCCTTGTCTAAGAGCAGTTGGACAGTTTCTTGATGGCCCCAAAACGAAGCGGCCTGGAGAGCATTGCCGTAGCGGCCGCCCTGCGCATTGACGTCCGCTCCCTTGTCTAAGAGCAGTTGGACAGTTTCTTGATGGCCTCTAAACGACGCGGCCAGGAGAGCATTGCCGTACTGGCCGCCCTGCGCGTTGACGTCCGCTCCCTTGTCTAAGAGCAGTTGGACAATCCCTTGATGGCCACCTGATGAAGCAGCCTGGAGAGCATTGCCGTATTCGCCGCCCTGCGCGTTGACGTCCGCTCCCTTGTCTAAGAGCAGTTGGACAATCCCTTGATGACCTCTAAACGACGCGGCCTGGAGAGCATTGCCGTATTCGCCGCCCTGCGCGTTGACGTCCGCTCTTTTGTCTAAGAGCAGTTGGACAATCTCTTGATGGCCATTTAATGACTCTGCCTGGAGAGCATTGCCGTAGCGGCCGCCCTGCACGTTGACGTCCGCTCCCTTGTCTAAGAGCACTTGGACAATCTCTTGATGGCCTTCCAACGACGCGGCCTGGAGAGCATTACCGTATTCGCCGCCCTTCGCGTTGATGTCCGCTCCCTTGTCTAAGAGCAGTTGGACAATCCCTTGACGGCCTGCCACCGAGGCGGCCTGGAGAGCGTTGCCGTATTTGCCGCCCTGCACGTTGACGTCCGCTCCCTTGTCTAAGAGCAGTTGGACAATCCCTTGATGGCCCCTAAACGACGCGGCCAGGAGAGCATTGCCGTAGCGGCCGCCCTGCGCGTTGACGTCCGCTCCCTTGTCTAAGAGCAGTTGGATAATCTGTTGATGGCCACCTGATGAAGCGGCATGGAGAGCATTGCCGTAGTCGCCGCCCTGCGCGTTGACGTCTGCTCCCTTGTCTAAGAGCAGTTGGACAATCTCTTGATGGCCACTAAACGAAGCGGCCTGGAGAGCATTGCCGTGGTCGCCGCCCTGTGCATTGACGTCCGCTCCCTTGTCTAAGAGCAGTTGGACAATCTCTTGATGGCCACTAAACGAAGCGGCCTGGAGAGCATTGCCGTGGTCGCCGCCCTGTGCATTGACGTCCGCTCCCTTGTCTAAGAGCAGTTGGACAATCTCTTGATGGCCACTAAACGAAGCGGCCTGGAGAGCATTGCCGTAGCGGCCGCCCTGCACGTTGACGTCCGCTCCCTTGTTAATAAGATCTCGTGCAGGCGCTATGAGCCCAAGAAAGCAAGCATAATAGAGCCCGGACCCTTGTGGAAGACCAGGTTTAGGCCATCTCCTATCCGGCTGATACAAACTAGCCCATCGTTGGAAAGTCGATTCCTTTTCTAGGAACCTGACTGTTACTCGAACTATATCTTTGGAAGCCTGGGCCAACGCAGCATGGTTTGTCCAGAGTTCCGCCGCATATCTTGCCATCGGAAAACCTCGCTTGATCTCTCTGTGACTACCGTTGATGTCCGTAAGATAGGTCAGGCACGTCCTCGTGATGGGAATGCTGGCAGTCGTACTTTTGAAATGATTCTGTTTCAGAAGGTACTCTTTGACGGAAAAGTGGGCAAGATGTAACTCTTTATCGGTTGCGTCAACGACTGTCACTAAGCTGGGACAGTAATCCAAAACATTAGTCTCGTAAAACAGTCGACGCTTGATGTCAAACCCTCGCGACTCGTTTTCGATTTGCGTCGCTATTACTTCTTTAGCCTCGGCCAGCTTGAGAGGACGCTTGGAGTGCACTAGAAATTGTAGGAGGCGTATCGCGTCGCTTTTTAATTCCGTCGGTATGCTTGCAATCATGTGCCGGTATGTCTCATCTAGGTTTAGCGGCAAAGATACGAGAGCCTCCTCCATAGCTGCCTCGTGGCGACATCGAGCCAGGCTGTCCAATTGACAGAACGCCCACCTGAACCTAAACAGGGCGTCAGCAAACCGTCAGCATATCGAATCGAAGAAATAATATCTTACATCCCGTCTGCCCCGTCGCCAACTTTCCTCCGGATTCTCTCTAGCAGCTCCGGAGACAAGGGCTTCTCTTTAAAATCGCGCCGCTGAGAAAGCTGTGCTGTGACCCATGATCGGATATCCGCGTTGACAGCGTGTTTGTCAAGAGAAACGCAGTTTTGATTTCCTATCATTGGGGGAATATCGCGTTGGAACTCGGATTCAGGTCGACCGGTATAAAGCAGCAGGACATGGCCCAACTCCGGCCTGGACACCACGTCCTTGATCCACAGGAGAACGTCATGTCTTATTTTGGATTCATCTAATGCGTCAAGAACGATTGAGACCTTCTTCTGGACAAGCAGCATTTTGAATACAATATCTGAGAGCGCCTTTATCGCAGGTTGGTCGCTGCCATTTTGGTGTGCTTGAAATAATGCATCGAGATGAATTGCAGAGCTAACCCCGCCTTGGTAAAGTTGAAAAGCAAGCGACCGCAGCATGCCATCCACAGTCTGCTTTGTGGTGTCACTAAAGTCAAAGAAGAAGCTAAGGATAAGACGGTCGTTTCCCTTCGCAAGGTGATCAAGCACAGTCGCACTGAGAACCGTCTTTCCACACCCCGCAAGTCCGTACAGCCATAAATGCTGACGCGACCCCGAGTGCCACTCCTGGAAAACCGGGTTTTCCAGAAGCCACACACCTGTTCCACTATGGCGGAGTGTTCTCGCGTGGTTGGCGTTTGTAGACGGATCCGGGGGACAAAGCCAGCGCTTGATCTTATCGGTATGAAGGTCAGACCGGATGGAATCAGCTGCAGCTTTCGTTGCAACGGTCATCTGCTGCACGCCATCGATCTGTTGTTGAACTACTCGCAGTCAGGACGTATTACAATTTCAAACATTGTTCGGTCTCGTGTATTTGCGCCCTAGTGAACGAAACAACAACTAACCTAATTGAAGCACTTCCAGTGCCCTCTTGGTCTCTTGGACCTCCGCGGTCGGCACGTACGCCAGAAGCTCCTTAGCATAAGCAGCGGCAGTCGCCGAGGCGTAGCGCTGCCATCGATCGTTCTTATGAGAATCGGCGTAGTCGCAGATCCCTCGGATCACAAGACAGGGAAAGTGGTTCATCAGGCCGGCCGCTTCCATCTCAAAGCAGATACAATCCTCGCCCAGGTCAGCAACAATCCGATCGCGCGCGGCAGCGTCTTTGACGAGTGTGTTACCGGATGCGATGGTCCCGTAGTGGATATCGGGGTCGGTAGTGTCTCGAGGATCGCGCTGAACCTCATCAGCAGTGTCGCAGCCCCGACAGTCCGGGCCGAGGACGTGGTCGCATGAAGACTTGAATAGGCGGTCGTTGTCGAAGCCTTGGTGAGCATAGCCAGGATTTTGCTTGGATCTCTTGCCCATCTTCGGGTTCTTCTCCAGCATCTCTTGAAGGAAGCAGGGAACCTTAGAGTCTTTCCGCTCGTGATCGGCCTGGATGCTGGTAAGCGCATTGAGGAGGACCGTTGGAGGCCGTCCGAGAAAGCCTTTGCGCTCACGCTTGTCCCCAGACTTTGCTTTTATCAAGTCGTACTGGCAGACGCCGCCTGTGGTCCCACAGGGCTGGCTCACGACAATGTCACCTAGCCGGATATCGTAGCCCTCCTCCGGTCGAGCGATGCCACCGCCTATGCCCACCAAAAGACCAACACGGATGGATGACAAAGAGGCAAGCAGGCTCGAAGCTGTAGTTGCAGCCGACGTGGTCCCGTAGTTTCCGGCGGCCAAAGAGGCAATCACGATGTTGTGCTCTCCCACGCGACCCCAGGTATAAACGTTTGTGTCGGTTTGGTGCCGCGTGAAGCTCGTTGGAGCTGCATGCTCCTCATCTAGCATCGCTTGTGCAGCGGCCCGCTCGATGGGAAGAGCGGCGATCCAGGCGATGGCATAAGAATCGGGGCTGTCGCGGGTGTTTTGGGATGCCATGGTGCGGAGGGAAGTGCACGAGGCTGTCAGATAGGCCGGTGGAAAGACAGAGTTCTGCGGTTAACTTCGTCGACGAGGAAGCTGAAGTTGAGTCACACGAGGAGAGGCGGAGAAGTGTTTGTGGGATATCGTTTATCACTGCCAGTCAAAGGCCGCAACCTTGCCAGTTGCCATGCATGACTAGCGCTATCACCCACAATGACCTCCAGCTGGATTCGTACTTATTGCATCCCACTGTGGATGGACGGAGGCAAGCTGAAAAAAGAACAATGTTATGTCAGCCCACAACAACAGGTTCTCGCTAGTGGCGCACGCACGTTGGGGGCCATGAGCTGTGGATGCTTGCATGCAGAACCTTCTCGCTGGCTGAACGACATGACTGGGTGTTCAGGGGAAGGGGGGGATTAATGCCAATGGAAACTGCCTCCCACATTGCCCGGTGACGTTCTGAGCTTATGGGTGCTTATTCCAGATCTGGAGTATCGATGTCATGATCCAGTAAATTTGCGTTGTGTCGGAAATACAGCCTGCAGTTTATCTTGGCACAACCTATTTAAACAGTGTTTCCCCAAGCCCTGCAGCTGCAACTGGCCGTGAATTATTTCAAGTTCCGGTCTTTATTCCCCCATAACTCCGCCGCTCTACGATACTTTCACCGTCATCATGTCTGACTCGGACAAGACAGGGCCCGCTTGGGGTAGATTACTGATTGAGCAGTACTTTATAGTAGGTTTATATCGGAATCATTTTCTCCTTCAGCTAGGGTATCTTTCTAACTCTCCAAAGCTAAACTGGGACTTCTCCTCGACCGAAAATCCAGACCAGCAACGAAGCAGGCTTGTCACTGATTTTCTCAACCTAAACATTCTTCCTCTTAAATGGTTCAAAATTCCCAAAGACCTCCCTGCCCAGGGTTTCGGGTTTCGACTACCTACAACAGAAGAAATTGATATAATTCTTCGACCTTATCGCTGTGAAGAATTGCGATGGTACGCAATGGATCCATATCCAGATGATATATGTCCCTATCTCTTGCGTACTTATTATAGCACCTCAGAGGACCAGAGAGCCAAAGATGATGCGCAAATGGAAGAATGGATCGACACAGAAATATTTGGGGAAGAAGCTGAATGGGCTGTTCTCGACAGTGAGGACTTATTCAATTTTGGCCCCGGTCCAGACTCCTGGCGCCGAATCTACGATATCCTACCCGAGCTCGCTGGTCCGCTTTTAATCCAACCTTCTCGCTCTAGTGATGGTGAACGTATAGTCAAGCGCGTCCCTGAGCCAAGCGACGACATCTTGAAGAATATGTACCCTTATTTCAAGAGGGATCTCGCTATCGCAAAAGAAAACGACCCCGGAGCGTGGCTTCATGAGCGGGATTCAGTAATTGAATCAACTGGGACGGCATTACAGAAAGTTGCTACAAGCACGTATATGATCATTGCAGATGAGGAAGCCTTCCAAACGGGAAAGCTCCTGGTGCTTTATTTAGACGGCTTTCGACGGGTTATTCGTGAGGCCCGTATTGATGGCGAGCGCGACGATATCGGTAGTATTGTCGGGTCATGGATGGAAACGAGTGATCTTTTGGAATATTCGACTCTTTCGGAGAGATATCGAGTCAACGGTGATCTGGGGCGCGAATTGTATCAATTGACTGAGGTCCTTGCGGATCTGTGAGGGAATGAGGAAGCTCTTGGTTGCCGCGCTTCAAAAATGTACAAATCTGCGGAGAAGGATTTTGCGTGTCTTGGGGTTACTAGCAAGGAATAAATTGGGATAGATGACTGGGGAGTCCCTGGATTTCTGATAATACCTTCTCCAGCTATTTGGTGCGCCAGAAACAAGAAATACTAGTAATGTCATTTAAGAACCTTGGGGGCATTCAAGAAGTTTTTGGTTTAAACTTCTGGAAAGCTATAACACAATCTAAACTCCACTAGTAGTACGATCTTACTAATAAACAGACAAGGCAACTTCAAGTTGAATCTTGGAAGGTTCAAGTTGGAACGCAGAGGATTCCTGCCAGTGAGACTGTGCTGACTTCAACTTCAAGTTGACGACTGAAGACGTTGGGCATACCGTGGTGCACTTCTTACACACAGGCGGCTACGAGACGGTCAGCTCGACTCTTGGCGAAGGCACATCAGATCTCGCCAGAGAATACAAGAGGAGCGTTCTAGTCTACCACGCATCAAGGAATTGGGGCCTGACTGACCTTGAAATCCTTGCTAAACAAAAGATGAAGCACTTAGATGATGAGGTTACTGTTCTTGAAATACTGCGGGCTGTGAGGGACGTGTTCTCAAGCCTCCCCGCAGGTGAAACCTGGCTTCCAAGTTACATTCAAGGAAACCTGCAGCGATTACTTAAGCCTGAAGATCGAGGGCTTGGTTTACGCGAGTTCTAGATAATGCAGTGATGAAAATGATTCTCGAGATATTATCTGTTCGCTTATGTTCTATGAAAGAACAGCGCGGTAAGTCACCTCCTACAAATTAACGATACGGTAATCAGGCTGAGCCGACTTTTTGCGGGATCATCAATGAAGATACCGAACGGCATCATTTCAGATGAATCTCTTTTCCAAGGGCCTGTCTCCGAAGAGCCTGAGTATATCTCCGAAGTGCCTGAGCTTGTCTACGAAGAGCCTGAGCCTGCCCCAGAAGAGATCCCTGATGAAGGAGATAGCGAACAGTGGACCATTCCCCAAGTGCCTGCTAATGCCGACGGCTGGACGCGCGCTTCTTTGTTACCCGGAGGTACGCCTGATGCCGAAATACTACAAGAGACTCCTGATCAGAGCCACATAGCGAGGATTTCATGGTCGGACTTAACTCTGTATGAAAAGTGGGGGAGTTTGTCTTCGAAGGAAAGGGCTAAAAGTCCTAGCGAGCTTAGGTCTAGAGGACTTCCTGTCCCAAGAGAGACTGGTTTCATTTCAATAGTTGCAGCTTGAGAGTGATTTGGAGCAGCTTCACCCAGGTAATCAAACCGTTTATTTCCTGTTCATAGATTCGTAAAGTGCTAAAAGAGAGATGTTGATCTACAGGTATTGAGGTAATCCTTGGGCCTGGAGCAAGTTGGGGGGTTTCGCTGTCTTGTTTAATGGAGGGTAAAAACGAACATGAGTGGCTTCAACCAATTCTACTACTCAATTATATGATTGGCTCGATGTTACTCCTTTCTCCACTTTGGAGTAGCACGGTCTCCCCAGTAAGTCAGGACAGACCAGCTAGTCCGGATGGGCAATGGTTGATGGAGGGTGGTGGCTAGACGTAATTGGCTAAGTAAGACCGTGTTCCTCTCTTAAGAAAGAAAGTATTCAGACGATGGTCTACAGTGGCTTACAAAATCGGCTTGCGCTTTTACACACTGAGACACACTCTTTCCGAATATTTTCAAGGTGCTGAAGGAACGAGTTCATATTAGACGGATTAGAAGCCATTGGATGCAAGCCGTGGACTGCGAAGACTGTGCAGGGAGAACCGAGTATAGGAAAGGGACGTGACAAAATCGGTCTAAATCTACCTAGGGAAAGAGTCACTGGATACAACTCCGGAAATAACCAGCCGGATGGAATGATATACTCTGCTAGAATATACAGTGGAGGATGTTTTCTGATGCCCAAGAAATGGACACTGCTATCACAATCACCCGTCTCAATGTCCACTAATATTGACAAGTCGTCTAAACTGAACAGATTGAACGCATCAGTCCGTATCAATGTCCGACCCTGATTCTTTTGTGCGTGGTACGTAGTATGGTGTGTGACCACATGCGAATCCCTGCTGTTGTATGTTTCCGCCTTTTTTTATATATTCCTCTGCTGCATTACCTCTCAGTTGCGTTGCTGCAAAATGAGGCTGGTTTGAGTCAAGCTGTGCTGTGGCTCATCGTCCCAACTTGTCAGGGCGATGTGATTTGGGGTGCATTAGGACTTGGCCAGTTCGTGATCGGCGGAGATGGCTAAGTCAGTGAGATATGGAAATCTGAATCCCATCTTGGCCTTTGAAGGCGGTGGTTCGAGCGGAATGTCCGTAACTTTTGAAGGGAATTGCCTCACTCCTACCGTTTTGGGACGCGGCGCTCTTTCCTGCCGCTGCGTCAACAACATGTCAACACAAATGGACCGCCGGTCGGCCGCTTCTTTCGCCTCTCCAAAATCTCCTTTGCGCAGTATTCAGTACCATCGGTACCTCATATGCTACAGCATTTGCAGTATGTTTTCCTCATTCAGTACTCGCGGCCGGCTCCGCAAGTCCATGTCAACTCGATCCATCCGAAAACCTCGACTTCCTCCAGATGCAGTCGTTGTCAACCCCGACGTGGCCAAGCTGCACGCTGCTGCGGCCGCTTCGAGTGCGATGCGCTCGAGTCAACAGCACTCGATCGAGTCCAGATCCTCCTACGATCGGCTCGGTGGCCCGGCACAGATTGCGATTCCACGACGACGAGCGAGGTCCAGTCTTCACCAGACCGAGGACAGCTCTTCATCCTGCGGCGTACCGACAAGACCCCTAACCACACCATGTCCGTCCATCGAAACCGAGGCTGTGGAAAAGATCCACGCTCGTGAACGTTCGGTCATGCTGCCAGCAACCAGGGAGCCCAATGGCCTGGACGGCAGAGACAGCTCCGTCCCCTCTTCATACCGTCGACTGCGCAAGGCAAAATCGATGTTCTCGACCAGACAACGACCGTCACCTTCCCCGTATGGAACACCGCCGCTGCCACGACGGAATGGCATTGATCTTGACCGGAGTCCGCAGTTCATTCTGCCTCGGACGATGAGGAACTCCCCATCTTTCACTCGAGGTGGTAATCGCGAAGGGTCTCGGGCAATCCGACATTCCAAGAGTCACGATACGGCTATTCAACTTGCTCGTGATCAATTCCTCGACGAGATCGACGAGGTAGATGCCCGGCCTCGACGTTCTTCGTTTTTCATACACCGGCGCAAGAGAGAAGACAAACCGTTCCGAAAGACATTCCGAGTCACAAGTGAGACGAGCATGGGAGCAAAGTCCCGTCGGGAACAGCCTCACGGAAGACGACGGACCTTCTCTGCATCTTTCAAGAACGGTCTCAAGAGGGTGTTTGGTATCTCCAAGCCGGTGGAGCAAAAGACCGAGTCTCTGTGTGGATCGGATGATGCGATTGCTCCAACGGTCATCAGCGTTGCCAAAAGTCTAGTTAACTGTTCTGCTAGTGAACATGTGGGTGATACTCAGGAGCTGGAGACTAGCCCGCTACGAGTCCCACGAATTTCCCCTAGCCGTGTCAGTCTGGCTACTTCCAAGTCGCGCGTGACAAGTTGGGCAGATTCGACGGTAGCCAACACGGTCCTGACTCGCAAGACGGGTCATCGCCAATCCTTGTCGTTGATTGAGGAACATGATGGCCTAAATAAGCAACTACCCCAGGTTCCCTCCGTCCCTGTTGATCAGACTTCGCCCACGGCAAGGATATCCGCTTCTCGCAGATTCAACGACTGGGTCGACAGTCATGACTTGTACAATGCTTTGATGCAACAAATTGGACGACAGGCTGTACAAGACCCAAACGAGGATATCGTGTTTGGCACCGTCCCCGGGCACCGTGTGATTCCCGAGCGCACTTCTTCTGCATTCTCGCGTCGCAGTAGACGCACAGTCCGCCATGTTCCCAGTGAGGAATCGTCGACGCCTGGATCATTTGCGACTGCTCTTGCCGGTAATTCTATATCTCCACACAAACATTATATTCGCCCGCTTAGATACATTCCATCGCCAAAGACGACATCTCCAATTCAACCTGGACAGGAAAATCGACCGTTGAGTGCCAATGTGGACGGGACATCACCTTTTTCGCCTCGTCCTCGTGGTGGGGACTCGGATGATGAGACCGGAAGTGTCATTGTTCTTCACCATGGGAATTCGAAAACCGTGGAAGACTCTCCCAGTATCTACTCGCAAACCACCAACGGAGGCACGCCGATCAAGGACACCACCGCTGATCACACAGAGGTGCCGGGAACGGCGACCATTTTTACGTCTGAGAGAGCCATCTACAGGTCCCCGAAGCGTGGGTCCAGCTCAAATCCGTTGAAAACCCAGGTGCAGCCAAGCGTGGACTGGCAGCAGTGGATGAGTTCGCAAATCGAGAGAATTGAATCAACAAGCCCGACACGAGAGCATGTTCGCGAGGAGGCTCAATTCCAAGAAGATGACGATGAGATCTTCATGGGTATGATGCGACGAGCACCTGTTCCCGGCAACAAGTCGACTGGTATGCCGTATATCACTGGTGAGCCTGGTCAGGACGCAATGCGGCCGGTTGAGGAGTCCAGGGCAGTATCACAAAACAACTTTTCACGTCCATTCAGCAGGGCTTCCAGCGTACGGACGATTCACCCATCCCAAAACGTCGACCCTATCCATCCTCTGAGGACTCCATCCAAGCTTCTGAAAGTCGATAGCGCCGCCAACGATGTCGTGTCTCCACCCATCCGGGTTCTCTCTGGTCGGGATCTGTCGCCGATGCGCATGAGAACCGCCAATTCGCCTAGTCTTCAGGAGTCTCCAACACCGCAGCGCAAAATGACCGAAATACAAAAGCGGAACTTGAATGCAGATCAGTATCGACGATATTCGGCCCGACGTCCCATGGTGGCAATCGGCCAGCCCAGCTCATTCCGGTCTATGAAGAGCTACCGTGACTTCCACGCAGCCAGCAATGAAAACAAATGGCAGAGGGAATCCCATGATAGGATGATGGAGGAGTACTACAAGGGTCAGGACGGACAGTCTACGGTCTCCAGCAAGCATATGGTGGAGATGTTTTTGAATAGTCGGCGGCGTCCAGCCGGGACAGAAACGTCAGAGAACAAGCCTGGTGAGGCGTTCATTTGATGGTGCCGAGTTGGCATTTCGCTATGGTGCTGCTTTGAAACTTGTAGCCTGGTAATATTCTTCCTTGTCGCTCATTTGTGTTCATGTCCGCAGGCCGATGTATACATCCGGGTGCAAGTATTGTAGTAAATTCATAATGAAAACAGACATTCCATTTTTAATCAATTAACTTCAACATGATACCAGTCGAGGGACTTCAGATAACCTCTCTTCCCCTCTTATGCGAAATTGACAAATTTGCAGTGTGTTTGTCGGGTTTGTCTGCCCGACGAATTCCGTGTAGAGGCTGCTGCCCGTGTGCGAGATGTGAGCCAAGTCTGACCTTGGCACTTGCTGTCTACGGCAATCAGTGTCCTGGGCAGCATTTAACGCTGTGAATATGATTTTGAGAAGTAGGGAGGGTTCCAAAAAGAAAGTGTCCGAAAAAAATTGCTGACGCCTAAAGCGAAGTGCCAAAAAAGATCTCTCCCTCGGGGAATCGAACCCCGGTCTCCCGCGCTTATCGGTGTTAATGACAAGCGGAAATCATGACCACTAGACCAAGGAAGACGTGATAGCCGAGTTACCGCTCGACCACTTGGTGTTGGTTGATGGGAGGGGCTAACTTTTTAAATTTTATAAGCCAGGTTACTTTGGGACGGCTCCATTTTTCCATGATGTTTCCATGATGCTTTTCTTCCGCAAACTCCACAGCGCGGAACGCATCGCATTCAATGTGATGATTCTATTTATGTCTTCGATGGTCAAATTATACTGTCTCATAATTTGTTCGTAATCCCTATTCAATAGTTATAATTTCAGATATAATTTCAGATCCGCGGTGTGTGAGATTGTGCAGAAATATATCTTCAGCTATTTCGATGCTCTACGATAGTATTGTTGTCCTAACAAAGTGTTCTCATTATGACATTGAACTATAAACCACTCATGTATTTAAGGCATATTGTTGCCTTTCGCCCATATGTATCACCCGTTGTCACCGTTGCACATGCCTGGTAGAATGCGGAAATAGAAGAATCAAGTGTAATAGCACTCTCAGATATTAACTAATTAAAACATAAGGAAATCGCCCGCATATCCATTGTCCATCCAAACCTCGGGTATCCATCCGTATTTTTAACCTGCATAAACCTATCAAAATCCTAGCACGAGAGGTTGCGTATAAATCTTCCTACTACCAGTAGAATACGAGTAGGCCACATCTACTCAACATAGTTGGCAGGGAAATATCCCTGCACACCAGCGAGCTCACCCTCCCACCAATCATCCGTACTGCTCGTTTTCTTCATAACACGAATGCGGTCACCCTCGCGGAACACCAGATCCCCATCACCCTGCCCGTCAAAGTCATACATGGCCGTGACAAAAATGGGACGAGGTGGAGGCGGGGGCTTCTTCTTCTTCAGTGCGGCCATGGCGAAGGGCTCCCCATTCGCGAAGGGGATGCTCGGCCCGGCGTTGAGGGAGCTGTGTTGGTGGCTTCGCTGGAAATGATCCTGCGGCGGGGCAGCAGGAGAGAACGACACGCCGCTGGGTAACGGGGTGGTTGTTTGCGGGGGTGGCATCGAATCCGGAGGCGGCGTGTAAGAGTCACTTCCTGATGGCAAAGGCGACGTGCCCGAGGCTACAGAGACGGAGTTCCGGGCTGTCATGTACGAAGAGGCTGGCGACGAAACCTCAGATCCGCAGGTGACTGGAGTGGGCATCGGGCGCTGGGGAGCAGGGGCACCGCGAAAAGAAGCAATGGAAGGAATGGAAGAACGCGAGGACGTCGAAACCGTCGTTGCCATGCTGTTGGTGCGACCCTGAAGAGTGGGGCGTTTATTCTGTTCATTGGCCTGCGCCTGTCGAATTGCCTTGCCCTGCGCGAGGCAGCCCATGCCTTCGATCTGGCCTCGAATGGGGTCGTGGGCAAGTTCGAAGTCGGTGGTAATTTGGTCCATCGGTGCTGGCGGAACTGGGAATCCATTCTCTTCGCAGAAGGAGAGGAGTACCGTGTAGTATGTTCCGAGCATGCGATTTTGGATCTCGACCTGAGCCTTGAGGATGATGGGAGCCAGCGAGAACAGGAGCGAGATCAACGTCGGCAGGCGACGACGCAGGTCATCGTCGGCTGCTTGGTACACCTATGCATCGATGTTAGTATATTCCTGCTCATTATTGCCCAGGTGGCAACTATGTGAAGGAGGTGTATACCTCTTTGGCGCTGGCCAGATCCGTCCTCGCCTTGACGAGGTTGGCATTTTCGCGTTCGGTCCGCTTGGGCTTGTGAATGAGGCTGTCGACCTTGCCCTGGTAGACTTCGAATTCGGACTGTAGTGAAGGGTTAGTTGCTGACTTCAGATATCCAAGTGGGATGTTGAGGCCGTCCGTGCACGCCCCACTCACCTTCTTATCGTTCCGCTTCTTAATCGTCTTCTTCATCGGCGCCAGGTAGCTCTTTGCATTTTCCGCCGGCTGCGACATGCGCTCCTCGACGACCTCGAGTTCCTGGATCATCTCCTCGCGGAGATCGTCATACTCCTTGCGCATCCGGTTGGTTCGACCGAGGAGCGTCGCGTCGGTTTCCACGGGTCGATGCGGGGAGGGTGTTTCAGCGGAGCCGGCGATGGGAGCATAGAACCCATCGAATTCATCCATCATGCGGCTTTGGAAGGTGGCGATGGACACCCAGGCATCGCGCCAGGCTTTTGTCGAATCCGCGATCTAAAGAGACACCAAACGGAAGTGTTAGTGATGGCCGCGTCACTGTAGAATAACAATGCCAGGCAAAAAAGATGGCACCTACCCTGGACAAAAGCATGTCGGCATCTTCGAAATCCTTTAAGAGCACGGCGACCTGGCTGTCGTCGGCCGTCCGCTTGGTGGTCATCCGACCAAAACGCATCTGCATGCCCTGCATTTTGGCAGCCTCACGGTTGGAAGAGTCTGAGGCGAGAAAGCTTGGGGGCTGGAGCCTCAAGCTGGAGCTGGAGCCGACACTGGAGCTTGGGGACGCGCAGCAAAAGCAAAAAGCAAAGAACAAGAACAGTTCAAAAGACACGACAGTAGGATCACAAGCGAGCATTGGACCGGACCAGCCGTTGAAATTGATCAAATCGAAAGCGTGTGAAAAAGAAGAGGGGAAATGAGAACGGCCCCCGAAGAGAAGGGCGTTTCAGCCTTCTCTCTGCGGCTCTCCACCTAATTTTGGCCGGGGAAGATGCAGGGGTTCCACCCGGGCGAATGGGCAAATTGATCTGTAGCTACGATGACAACGCATCATACCCAAGGTAGATGTGACTGCACAGAATCACAAGCGATCCTACAGTTGCCGTGTGGGGGCGAGTCCACCCACCGCACAAGTCGAGAGTGCTGTAGTTGGCAAGGCATACTTGGAGTCCGCCAGCGGGTCCACCGCGGCGGCCACTGCTCCACCCGCAACTTCGATCTTCCTCCTCGACTTCCTGCACCTCGTCACCCACCTCCACCTCCCTCTCGGCATGAGGGACCCTGTCGCCGCCCCCACGTTCGTTATATCCTAACCCTCATGTCTGTCCCATCGTCCGCACCGCGTGTTACCGCTCCGACCTCCTCCCAGACTCCCGTCACCGCGTCCGTCGTCAAGTTCCGATGTTTATTCACCCATGACCTGCGCCGCAAGTCGAAACGCTGGCAGGATGGCTACCTCCGATACCATGCCTTCAATAAACGAGTCATGGTCTATGACGAACATGGCAATTACATCGGCGATCATCACTGGCGGGCCGCCGAAGAGGTGCAAGACGGCGACGAGCTGGAGCTCGATAAGGGCGTGTTGATTGAAGTCGGCGAGCGCATGAGCACCACGCAGCAGGATCTCACAAACTTGTTCGAGAAGAAGCGCTCCAGCCAGGCGTCCCCAGGAACGCCATCTCACTACAGAGACTCCCAACCCTCGCAACCGCCGCGTCCAACGCCGACCCCCGTTCGAGCTACCGGCGGATCCTCGCAGTCGTTTCGTTCGTTGAATGACCTGCTGGGGATTAAACGAACACCAATTGGCCATCTTGTGTCCCCGTACGAAGAACGTCATCCTCCACCGACGCCAAGCCTTCCTGGATCCTCCGCACGACCCCCCAAACGACCGCGAGTTTCAGCCGAGAACCCCCGGGTAGGAGTAGAAATGTGCCGGCGGAAGTCGTGGACCTGACGGAATCGGAACAAAGACAGACGGCACCACCGAGTCCCCCTGCACGGGAAGTAGTGAGACGTCAGCAGGACACGAGGCCTAACCCGCCTATTACGCCGCTCGAAAAGCCAAAACCGAAACCGAAAGAAACGCCTCGGATTCCCAATCCTCCGAGTAATCCTGCCAGTACACTTGCGAAACCGTCTCTGCCCCTGCCATCAGAAACAAGACCGCGACCTCCAAATTCTACTGCTCACACGGCGCGTGAGGATGCCAGTGTCGAACCGTCTAAACATCGCGACCTCCCGAATAACGATATTTCACGACCCTCACGCCCAAATAATGATCAAGAGCCACCAAAGAAACCCGGCAATGTTTTGCGCATGGCAAAGGAAAAGCCCCGTCGGAAGTTGATGTACAATGCACTATTGCCTACTTCGAGTAGCAGTGACGGGTTTCAAAAGTCGTCCTCGGTTTCATCAATGGGCCCTCCCATGGGCCCTCCCAGCAAGCGAAGCCATCCTGCGTCAAATCCGAGCCCTAAAAAGTCGGAGTCAGTACATGCCCGCAATATCTGATTGCCTACTGTACTAATTACCCCGTAGACCAACTAGCGTCCTGACGCAGGATCCGACATCTACCAACACGGAGTTCATACCCTCAGTGTCCACCCAATCCATCCTCGAGGAGATGGCGGGCAATCCAGGATGTGGTTCCGATAAAGGAGGAAGCCAACCAGCACCACGAAATCTCCCTGCGAAGAGATCCCTCGACGCACCACTACGAAAATCACTTTCTGATCCCACTGCATTTACGGGAAGTCCCAGCCTCCAGGCTCGGCCCACAATCATGCGAAGCGCACTGAGTACTACTTCTGAACAGGCAGAAGAAACCGAGAATGAGCAAGGGCCCTGGACATCAGAGGCATTAGATCTTTTTGATTTCTGGCCCCCGGGGCGGCCTAAGCCTTACTGATTTGACCGATGTGAGATCTTTTCTTGGACATTTTTAATACCCATTGTTCCGCATTATCCAGTTCTTATAATGCAGCTTATCATGCCCGCATTGGATCGTGTACATTCTTATCTTCTTATGACTTGATACCCATTTAAAGCAATGAATCGCTATGCATACCCATAGCTTTTATCAGCGGGAGGAAACATCACTGTACAGAGCGATCAAACGTTCACCTTGAATGCTTGTAGTTCCTCTAATACCATAAAATCAAATAACAGCACCACCTTCACAGACTAAACCCACCAATCTAATCACTCTTTTTGACTAAAGTCCCAGAAATATACGGCATAGCCGTCCAAGAAAACGATCTCTCCAAATCCACAACCTCCCACCCCCCATCCCGGTCCGCCACCTTCCTGAGCACACTCTCCGTATCCCGATCAAGCGCACAATCCCCAATAAAAAAGCTCCATCCAAGCAACTGATAAACACCCTGCGCAATCCTTGCAAGAATCGATCCCTTTGCCGTTCGCCACGGATTAACCACATGCTCCGTAACCAACACCTTCCCACCCGGCTTGAGCAGGGTATACAACTCATCCACTGTCTTCTCCATCTCCGGCACCGAGCACAGAACACGCACGCAGATAATCGTATCGAAGATTCCTTTTCCAGTCCGCTCATACTCATCCACCACACCCGTTCCCGTCTCCCGGAGGGCAGGGAGAAGTTCAGACGAGGCAGCGCCGGAGGGGAGAATGTAATACTTATCCGCGAGACCTTCAGCCGCCGCTCTCCTAGCGAGCTGTGCGTGTAGTCCGACGCAGGGCTCGGGCCCGTATATTGCTGTGATGGACGGGGAGCGGAGGAGGGGCATTTGCGTGCCTGTTCCTGGACCGATGTCTAGGATGATCCCGTTTGCTGCTTTTAGGAGTGGCGGGATGAGGTCCGAGGAGCCGTGGGCGTTTTTACTTGGTTGGGGTGAGTCTTCTTCATTTGCGATTGTAGTGGTTGGTGGCGGGGCGTTTTGTGCGGGGGCTGTGAGGAGTTAGTATATTCTTTCTATTAGGTGATTTGGTCTAGTCGATCAGATGGTTGATATAATGATTGGATGGGAGGAATATCACGCAAGGTTTTTTTTTTTCTTCTTTCATTGTGCTGGTGAGACTTACTGCTGAATTCCACCCAGAACCGACCAAATGCCTCATCTCGCAGTCTGCGGGTGGCGAGGATAGGCGCAAGGATCTCGCCCTTCTGGAAGACGGCCTCGACACACACCCGGATATAATCTGTATTTCGTAATGAGTTAGCGTGATTGATCCAAATTGCTATGTTGGAAGTAAAAGAGGAATGAAAAGGGGAATGGAGGTAAGAAGAACTGAGAAAGGGAGTAGATGCAACCTCACGCCCCAACAACCGTAGGTCGTAAGCGAGGGTCTCTTGTAAGCCAGCGATGAAGTATTGCCAGGGAATACACAATGACTTTATCATTGCATTAAACCATTGCGAGAAGATTTGAAGAACAATAAAACGAAATGATGCACGAGGCAAGTTTCAAACACCGAACAAAACCAAACGCCGAAGTTAAAAGTCGAACAATCTATTCAGACGACTATAAACAAATACTCACGAGACATAGCCCAGGTCATAAGTGGAGCGGGCTCAAAAAGGCCCTTAATCCGCTCACCGAGGGGAGGGGGAATATCGCTCGACATATTGCAAATCGTTTTGCTGGGATGTGCTGGATGAGTAGAGAAGAGGATATCCACGGGTCGAAGATATAGGCCAAGTGGGTCATGTGATTTGATACTGGATGTCGGGGCATCATCCTCGTCTACGATGGCACCATCGGTATAACATTGGGGGCGGGATTATCTACGTTGACGCGTAGCTTAGTACGTCTTGTATTTGCGTATCTGATGTCTGGGTCATACAGATGGGCGAGGTAGGTGCATTGCATCCCATATGGGCCTGTTGGTAACCCTGGCCTCGGAAGTGAGTCGGCTCCGATGTGTGTTCAGTCAACAGTTGGTAAGACTACTTCGGATTTCTCGGCTATTGAATGAACTTTGCTAGATGTCCTCCGTAAATTATCTCCCACGACCAGCATCTCGAGGCTTAACCGGCCATGATATTTGACAGAGGCGAGGGTGGGCTCTAAACTTTAAGGCGAACCTACTACATTCATGCTATTCTTGAAGCATTGATGACCGCTGTGCTATGTAGACGGTCATGCTTGATTTTGCTTTGTATACAGCGAGGGGCATCGTGAGGGCCGTTCTCGACGAACCAACCGCTAATCAGAGGAGCAAGTGGCCGTGTTTTATTACGAGTGAAATCTGCAATTTGTCTAAATATTGCTCGAAACGACGTCGGGTAATAATTCGGATGAAATGTTTTATTGAGGTAGTTCCATCGCAGCTATTTAGATCAAGTAATAGACCGGGTCTAGACAAATGAAATGACGTTTCTATCATGATCGTGTGCGTTTATCTTTTTCTATCAATTGGGACTTGGAAAGAAACTCGCTCTACGCATGGATGACAAGACAGAATCATAACGAAGACTAATATTTTTAGTAGGCTCACGTTCTGGTGCGTATGGCACAAACGATGAAGGAACACGATCACAGAAAGAGTGGAACGGCAATCGAGACAGAATTATCAACAGAAAGAAATGTAGAAAAGCGTCTGAGCAGATTGAACATGGCTGAAAAGAATATGCAGCACGAATTGATCAAGGAGGGACGGTGATAGGAGATGGTGCATGGTCCGGAGAGACAAGCGGTAAACAAAAAGGAAAGGTAGAGGTCAAAGTAGTACTAGTAGGTGATGGCATGACGGATGCACATGCAAAAAGCGCAACATGGTTCATGCAGAAGGTGTAAAGAAGAACGTTCACCACTGCACCTTCTATCTTCGTCCAAGTGGATGCAAGTTGGTGCAGTGGTGGGCAGGAGAGGAGCTTGTCGAGAGAAAGAAGCCCCATGGCAATTATATGAGTGACACAAGCCGTCGCGGTTTGAGGACCAGCCCGCAAACTCAGCCAAGCCGAATTTCAATGCAATGCTTTTAATGGTGGGAGTGGATGCGATCAACTCTCGGGCTATATCGACTGGTGCGGGAGAGGGAGCCGACATCGTGCTTCCCGTCACAGCAGGCACGGACGTTCTCAAGTCGCTCATCTTCGTCGGCATCGTGCGTGTGACCAAAGTTTTCAACGCTGTTCTGGCCGCGTAGACTTTCATTGTGAAGACTTTCAGCTTGACCATGGCGTCCCTTGAGACTAGCAATTGAGCCGCGGATCGAGCCGGTCAGAATTGTACTGAGACGAGATGCAGATCGCTGTGGAGCATCTTCCGGTACTTGCAACGTGGAGTTGAGGCCCGGAGAGCTGAATGCGGGAGACGCGCGTCCTTGTGTTCCTGACCGCATGGACATTGCAGAGGCAGCTCGCTGCTGCTTGGGTGCCTGTCGACGGCTATTGTGGGAGGCTTGGGACATGCGACCTGTCTGGCGAGAAGCCGAGCGGAACCCGGGGTTGAATTCGTCAATATCATCCAGGGTTACATTGTTGTTATGGTCTTCGCAGTTCTCATCTTCCTCTCGAGTAAGCAGGTAGGACAGAGCATTGTACCAGGTCTCATGTCTTTGGCTCGTAGTAGCAGTGAATCGCAACCGACGGCCCGGACTGACAACTTCCAAGCTACGGCAGTGCAGTCCAGGGGGGTAAGGGTTATCGTCGGCGACGACTCGCACGGCTTCAATGGGAACACTCTTGGTCCGAAGCTCATTCTTTCCGGCTGTCTGTGGATCCTGCTCACTCCAGTAAAGAGTGCGAGTATACGGGTGCACCCAGAAGTACCGTCGATGACGGGTTGACGACATGTTCCCGGATCCAGTCTTCCTGGTATACTTCCAGAGGAACTCGCCGATCATGGTCTGGGTGATTGCCTGGATCATGCGCGGGTCGGTGTTGGGCCCGTATCCGTGAGGCATGGCGCCAGCGTTGGGTGCCATGTTGAACCGCTCTTCCAATTCGGATGCGAACGAGGACACCGAAGACCTCCTTGACATCTGACTCTGGCTGCTTCTCCTCATCCGGGCCTGGGTAGAGACGGATCTTGTCGAGCCTGGCCCCGGTGCTTGTTCTCCCGGGGTTCGCGGCCCTTGCACGTTCATGCGGTATGCCGAGGCAGGTGCAAGAGGAGGTCCCATTACACCTGGAGACGCGGCTGGTTGCATATCGATCGACTTCTTCTCGGCGGCCATGATCGCCTCGCGGTGGTCAGAGGGCAATGGCGGATGAGCGCTAAGACCAGACGCCTGGCTAGTAGAGCTATCGGGTCGTCGCTGACTTGGTGTTGAGGATTTGGTCGATGACTGTCCTTGAAGACGAGGTCTGAGCTTAGGCGTGGCAAAAGGTGATGCAGCGGCAGCGGAAGCAGCCCCCATTGCAGCTACATCCTTTGTCTTGCTGTCAGCGGAGGAAATTGGTCGCGCGGACTGTCGGTCGAGCAGAATCTGATCAATCTGCTTCGCGGACAGAATAGTTTGCGAGCCCTGGTCCATGCTAACAGATCCGGGGTTCTCCGTAGTAGATTGCGGCAAGGCATTACCGGAAATATCGCTGAGAGCCAGACCAATGCTCGTGCGTCGATCACTGGCGCTGGTGCTAGCACGGTTGCGAGTTGCCTCACAATTCTCATCTTCGTGAATGGCCACAGCAGCAGCAGCCTTGAGTTCCTCCATGGGTTCTGTTTGGATACCCAATTCAGCCATCAGAGGAGCCACTGGCGGCACAGATTGGACGGGCTGGGTTTCCACTGAGCTCAGGGTAGATACTGATGGAACGGGTGGAGCAGGAACCTCAATGGGGGTCGGCACCACTGGCTTGGTGAAGGCCGGATCCATCAAAGAGATCGAATACTCCGGAATAGCTGGCTCGGGCAAGGGCTCCGGAACGGGTATCTCGATTGGCTTCGGCGCAACAGGCTGCGTAGAAGCGGGATCGAGCATGGAGATGGACAGTTCCGGAAGAACTGGCTCAGGCGCCGGCGCAGGAATGATAATGGGCTCTGGC
The DNA here is from genome assembly GCF_028826775.1 of Penicillium argentinense. Classification (NCBI taxonomy): domain Eukaryota; kingdom Fungi; phylum Ascomycota; class Eurotiomycetes; order Eurotiales; family Aspergillaceae; genus Penicillium; species Penicillium argentinense. The sequence continues at coordinate 720,680 of NW_026622668.1, forward strand.
ACGGGAGCAGGCTCGGGATGCCGGGGCTCCACTGGTTCAGTATGTTGAGTCGAGATAGAAGCAATGCCCAGCTCTGCCGGAGTGGCTTCTGGAATCTCAGCCACCGGTTCAGGTTCGGGGAGGCGTGCCTGAACAGGTACGGTAGAATAGGTGAAGAGAGATGAGAGGGTGAGCTCGGGCAATTCTCGCACCGGCTCCACGACCACTGGCTCGGGTTCGTGCACAGTAGCCATAATGGGTTCGGTTGTTTGTGAGGAGATGGAGGAAACATTGAACTCTGGGACCTCGGGCTCAGGAAGCTCATGATTCACGGGCAGAGTCTCGCCTCCGGCGACAAAAGCGACCTCCAGTGTACGCCACCTGGGTTCAGCAGGTCGAGTTTCTTGGGAAGAAATGGCCGCCACGCCCAGTTCTGGTGCCTCTGACTCGGCCTGAGTACCCGCTTCAACCCGCTGGGATTCAGCATGTTCATCCCAGGCCATTTTCGGCGGTGTCGGGACATTGGACAAGTGATCCCCGTCTACAACAGGTCCCTTGAGTGGTGTCCATTGTGTGCCCGAGCTGATCAGTTTAGGGGTTGTCTCCGATTCAGCATCAATTTCGCGATCAACGGCCTGGCTTCTCTTTGGTGTAGCCGGGGCATTGTCAAGGTTGCCTTCACCCACGACAGCCGCCGCAGCAGCCTGAGGCTCCCAAGGCTCAGTCATCATACCGCTATCCACCATGACAGGCTTAGGCAAGCTGTCCAGAGCGATTTCAGAGGGCCTGCGAGAGCCTGAGGCGGCTTGCATACGCGGGGTGGATGCCTGGGAGGCCTCACCAGCTTCTTCCTCTTCCTCTTCACCTCCTTCCAGCTCTGCCAGCTCTGCAAACAAGCTCTGGCCTTCTTGAGCCATGGGTTCTTGCTCAAAGCTTGGAGCAGGAGAGTTACTTGCGCTGGATGGACGGCTGTTTGAGGCCATAGGCGCCTCCCCGGAAGGTCGAATCCGCCTGCTAGAAAGGACGCTCCGCTTGGATCGGACACGAGGGCGAGAAATGTGCATCTGGCTGGGAGAGGGGAAGCCGCTATCAGTTTCTTCATCATCTGATGTAGAAGCCGAGCTATGATAGGAGGTCCGGTCACGGGCCTTAGCCATAACCAGCGACGAAGAAACGCGGTTACGAGGGGTGGTCTGAACATTGTTCTCGGTCTCGGTGAGGTCTGCCGAGTCGCTGCTATCGTCTGCCATACTTTCCACACCGGTTTGGAATGCCTCGCTTTCCGTTGCAGTCGCACGCTCGTTGGCGGTTTCAAATCCATCCTCAGCTTCGGTAGCGGTCTGATAGACATCGCTGGGTTCGTCAGGAGAACGAGCACCAGTGCGGCTTCGAGGCCCGTTTGTTACTGCTGGTCGAGTTGGGCTGATCTGGCTTGCATTGTCCTCCCAGTCGGTGTCGTGAAATTCAACCATTGATGTTTCTTTGCGGCCTGCGCCCAGGAGATCGGGGCGTGCAGGCTTCCGGAAAGAATCATCCTTCTTCTTGAGGTTCTTCTTCGATCCGTTGGGCACAGCACTCTCGCGACGGCGCTGCTCAACTTCATCCCGAGCCTCTTGCAGCATGCGCTTGAGTTCAATCTTCTCCGTCTTCTCGCGGTGAATTGTGCTCTTGAGGTTCTGGATCATGCGGTGAGCATGACCCAGAGAGCTCTTCAAGGTTTCAGATTCCAAGTGATTGTGGCGCGGAGTGAACTTATTCGGTGACGGAGGGGGAGAGTTGTCAGGCGTCGTCTGTTCGGGCTCGTCGCCATTGACATCGTCAGGCAAGTCCCGCGAAGCCTGGGACTCATGCTGTCGGATCCGCATAGCGACTGCTTTTGCCAACTCTTGGTTCTGCGAGGTCAGCTCTTCGAGTTTCTTTTGAAGAGCGGATTTTTCCAGATCGCCAGCATTCAAGTTGCGGCGCAAGAGATGGATTTCCGCGTCGTTGGATTTTTGCGCGGCCGTCTGATCCTCCACCAGCTTCGAGTTGGCTTGTCTGAGTTCCTCCAGTTCACGTTCAACGGCATTTTTCTCCGAGTTTGATGCGCTCAGGCTGCTGTTGAGTCTTTTCTCTCGCTCATTGGAGTCTCGAATCGTTGCCATCAGTTCGTGGGCTTGAGTCTCCAGTGCCCAGTTCTCATCTTTATATCGCTGTTCGCTGTCATCCAGCGCCCGGATTCGCTGCGCATAGCCTTCCGCTTCGAGCTCTAGGCGCGACTTCTCTAGGTTGACGGATTTGAGAGATTCTTCTCGTTCCGCTAAGAGCGCCTGTAGTTGACGGACTTGGGCGAGTAGCGATGTGGAAATTTCGGTCGCGAATTCGATATCGTGGACCCGGTTCGACGACTGGTTGCGTTGCTTGCGGGACGGAACGCTAACTTTACTGGGGGAGTTTGTTGCCTGGCCGGCGAACAAAGCGGGACTGATGGGTGACTATGCGGTTGCGTTAGAACTGCTATGTTGAATGAGAACGTGTCATTTTTGGGTGTCGTACCTTTTGGTCGAATGACGGGGTACCCAGTTGGGCCTCCTCCGAATTCCCTGCCAGCCGCTTCGGGGCCAGAAATGCGCGCGCCGATTCCCGACCGATCTCATTATACTCCTGTTCGAGATCGGCCAGTCTCTTCCGCAGTTCTGGGCCCATTTCGCCCTCATCCTGCTGTTGCTCGACCTCTTTCAGCTGCTCTGAGAGTTCTTGCTGCTGAGCGATGAGGGCGGTTCCCAACTTGGATGCCTCCTCCAGCCGGCGCTCAGTTTCCGCGAGGTGAGCTTCGAGGGCTCGCTTGGCTTGTGCGGGTGACGATGCATTGAGGCTGAAAAGCTGCGTATCAAAGGACGAGTATCGGTGAGATTCGCGAGGGGCGGTGGGCTGCCCAGCATTCGAGACGAACGGGTCCTCCATCATGGAGGCGAGGGAGCTATTGGCTCCAGCGTTGGGTGCGGTCATGATCCGAGGAAGCGAAGCCGTGCCTCACGCGGCGTCCGAATCCCCTGCTATAGGAGAGATCGATCGCCGGGAGAGAGGTGGGGTTGGCGCAATTTTTTTCGTGATGCGGAATGCTGTTGTGGTTCACGCGAGCATCGTTCGAGATCGTGCGCCTCAAGATGGTGCCGCGGAGAACGCCTCTCGATGGGTCGATGATGGGCGAGCCGACCAGCGACCACGGATCGTCAGAGTAGCACCACGTGCGGAAATGCGGGTGCAACTGGAGGGTGGGAGGGAAAGGCGCGAGGTGTCAAGATGGGAAGGCGATGAGGGGGGAGCCGAAACAACAAACACTCGCAGCCAATCCGCAGGGATCCCGGTCCGGCGAGATCGTTCAGGCACACGCGCGTAGCTGTGTGATGCAGCCGAGCAGTAATACGGCCAACTGCAGCCGAAATCACACGGGGAACTCGCGCGATTCGAGCACACAAAAAGCAAAAAGAAATTCAACGAAAGGAAGGACGATTGAACAGAAGGAAAGTAGAAAAAGGGAGCGTATGGAGGGTGGGATCTGGTGGTGGGCGACTCGGGCGGGGAGGAGGGAAAGAGAAGAAGCGCCGAAGCGGTGATTCTCCCCCAGGGACGCCGGTGTTTGAGACCCCCAGGCGAGGGCGTGCCCCAATATTGTAAAATTGTACGAGTAAAGCAGATACAAGGGGACATCTACGTGGGAAGAGGATGCATATTGATTTTACATTCAGGGGGTTTAGGGGCATCGGCAGGTACCTTGGGATGTGCATTTCTCTCATGTACGGCCAGCTGTTCCAAATATACCTCGCAGTAAACAACCCGCCGGGCTTCTGATTCGACCGCGGGTTGTTTTCGTCGCATCGCGTCGTGTTTGCCCGGTTTGCATTGCTGACTCATTCTTCGAGATGGTTCGGGCTAGCCGATTATCGATTACACATGATGGTACTACGAGATCTACCAAGCTGCTACTGGTAGTTACCATCGCAACTTCAGCCATACTCTCACTCTCCCTCTCCGTCACCGCCACCATGGCCGAAGATTCCGTCGCAGAACCTGTCCTCCAGTTCGGCTTCAAGAAGCGCTCCAAAGCCAAGGCCAACTTTCGCAAGAAGCCCGCCACTCCACCTCCGGCCTCCGATGACGACTCTGGCTTTACCTCCTCAGACGATGACGAGGGACATCGCATTAAGAGACGCCGGAAGAATGTCGCTGTTTCCGCATCCTCCACTGCCAATGCCCCCCGAAAAGATCCCGAGGCCGACCAAACGTCGAACGCCGCGCCCGTGCGCTTGACCTCGAGCAACGATGCAACCAAATCCGCCAACTGGTACGATGAAGATCTCAACGCAAAGAACCTGCTAGGGTCAACACGATCGCGCGCGGGTAAAGAGAATACTTCCAATGAGCCAGTCGTCGACGGAACATATAAGGGTTCTGCCAACTACCAGTCCTTCATTCAGAAGAACCCCGATGCGCCGGGCAAAAAGTTCGGTCCGATGAAGGCACCCACGAATGTGCGCACAGTCACCACGATGGATTTCGCCCCGGATGTTTGCAAGGACTACAAGCAGACTGGGTAAGTTCTTCTGTGATTCCTGACCCCATCATCATGTCGAACGTATGCTAATTATTCTTAGATTCTGTGGTTTCGGCGATTCTTGCAAGTTCTTGCATGCTCGTGAAGATTACAAACAAGGATGGGAGCTGGATCGTGACTGGGAGTCTGGGACTGGCAAGAATCAGAACGGAAAGGTCGTTTCCCAACGGAAAGGCGCTGGCATGGCCGACGAGGAGGACGAGGATGAGGACGATGCATTGCTCGAAAGCATCCCTTTCGCTTGCATCATCTGTAAGAAATCCTACAACAATCCCATCATGACCAAATGCGGTCACTATTTCTGCGAATCCTGCGCTCTGCAGCGGTATCGCAAGAACCCAAAATGCGCAGCTTGTGGCGCCGGGACTGGTGGTGTCTTCAACACGGCAAAGAAGCTCAACGCTTTGCTGGACAAGAAACGCGAGCGCGCGCGGAAGCTACGTGAAAAGGCAATCGCGGAAGGCAAGGATGTTCCCGACGAAGAGGAGGGTGGTGAATGAATGGGACTATGAGAAACGCAGCTGGACTGCATTGCATCAAAAAATCGAGTCGGCTACACGCCATTCCTAAGGTAGTGGGACCCCACCCTACACAGAGACAATCGGAGTGAGCGGGTACATGCAGTACAAGGGGTTTTACGGTGGATATGGACAAAGTTTATGAGAAGGTCATTCCACTGACATGTCCGAATGGTGGGCCCTGTACTGTAGATGTATATATCCCGTCGCATCCCCGAGCCGAGGCCTCCTCGGGATCTTTGCATATCACAACACCAAACAAACGTGTACGATTATTCGGGTTAAATGAATTTGTAACTGTCAGACCAAATAAACAGTCACAAGCTTTCTTTACCAATGGCAATCGTTGCCTGGAAGTGCAATTTTGTAGTCTGGAGCTCCAGTGGAGTTCATCAGGACGAAAACGGCAATTTGTACGAATACGACGACCCTGGCTCCCCCACCATTTTTTGACCGTGGGAACCTCCCATCCCACAACCCGATCTCCGACCGAGCTCCATCAGATCGCATTCGGTTCGATCAAAAGTGAAACAGGACTGTTCGTCAATGTATACCTGGCAGATTTCTAGCACAGCCAAGACTGCTAGCCACGCGGTAACTCCGATTTCAACCTGACTTGGACATGAACCCCACCAATGAGACGTGTCCCGCCGGACTGTACTCCGATCCGATGCAAGATTCCCAGCGCGGCGTCCCTCTACCTATGCATGAATCGCTAGAATGCGCCCCCGAATGATCGAGCCATTATCTATCAATGGACAATACACAGCAAGGGCCCCGAGTCACTGACGCAATGGCTCCGGATCAGCGTTCCTTCGTCATGAGAACCCGTTTCAAAGGCCCCGGTACCCTGATTCTCCAGTCTCGTCTGCCCACTCTGCACTCTGGGACGCTGCGTTGAGCGGTTCACGGACAGCCGATCCCCTCTTACGCTTCTTCTTTTCCCACCGTGTGTGATCTTGGCGGGTGCAACACCCCAAATCAAAAGCGGGAGCACCATTTATTGCTGCGCTGATCGTGCCACTGCCATGGACGTGGTGGGTCCAATTCTGTCATCGCCACACTGTGCCGCGTGTCAGAACCCAAATCAACCGTCGGATTCAAAAGGCGTGTGGTGAATTTCCGTGAGAGGCGTCTTGAGACTCCGCCGGGCGACTCTGGCCAGCGCCACACTTGACATCTTCTGACCGAGCTCTCGGTAGGAACATCAACACGGCCACCAACGATCAGTCTTTCTGTTTTAGGGGTTGTCTTTGCGCTCCACATGGCATGCGACACTAACCAATAGCGCGGTGGGGAACTACGTACTCCGCGTCGTCCTTGCACAACGGCACCACCTTTTTCCAGACGGCGGGGTTTCCCTCGACTCTGTTTCTCCAAAAAGCCGTTCGCCACGTGCGGACCATGGTACCTATCACACGCGAATGGCCGCAACGACCCTTCTCCATTTAGACGGGGGTCCAAGCTGCCAATTCTATGCAGATTGGCTGCGATCCTTGCGCGCCCAGCGGTAGTTGCGCGCCCGTTCCCCATCTCTGAACCGCTTTTCCCAATCAGATCTTAGGCCCGGCGCCAGGTTAGGGGACGGGAGGCGCTACGCAACCTCGAGCCAAGCTTTGTGCTAAGGGCCAGAGCAGCCCTCATCCTTCCCCCGGTTTCGATTCTGGGCCTCCCCTCCTCTCAAATCCCCTGAACCGCCTCCTCCGTGGCCAATGACGTGAGATTAGATGGGCAATTCTAAGTTAAACGCAGTTTAGACTCCATAATGGCGAAGAAAACTTGGGAGCATGGACCCGCGCCCCCCTTCCCTTCCACCGTCTTGCTACTTTACCTCCAGACCATTCCCAGATCGTGCGGGAAGATAACTCGATTTCCACTTTTCCCTCTCCTTTAAACTCTTCTTCGGTCAATCCTTTTCCTCTTTCCTTTCCCCTCCCCACTGCCCGTCCTTTTGTCCCGCGTGGCTACTGGATGATTTGTGCCCGCGCCTTTTTGTACCGTCTCCTTTCCTCCGTCCCTGCAGCCAAATTTCTCTCCCTCTTCACCCTTCGACACCCTTATCCCCACGAGCCCAATACTTAATTGTCGGTCCCATCGAATCAATTGCTTTTATAAATGGATGATCAGCCCTCTGTGAGGTGATTTCTGCGCAGTTGAACGGGATTATCCGTTTTAAGGGTTTCCCTCCCTTGGATACCTGAGGTATTCCCTAACCACACTTCCCCCTTCGTGGTCAACATGAAAGGCGGATTACGCTTCGCAATATGCGCCTCGTTCCTGTTATTCTTCTCTTTATACCTTTTGGAAACCCATCTTCGAGACCTTTGCAATCAATATCGCGCTGGCGCATACTTGGTTGATTGGTTGGATCGCAATGAGGATTACCAAAGCCCTGTCCAAGGGTACGGCAACCCGGGAGATAAGGTCATTGTGATGGCCAAACTGGAAGAAGAACACACTGAGTGGGTTCAGGAGGAGCTTCCGGAGTACGTATCACCTTGCCCTTGATTCGCGCAAAGGCGTCAAAAGGCTCACAGTACGCTCTTCGCAATTCAGCTGGCAACGGGCCATTTACATCGTCAATCCCTCCGAAGACACGCGATCCAATAACGAAATCCTGACGACCCCTACCAACAAAGGCCATGAGTCTATGGCCTACCTTACCTACGTGATTGATTACTACTACGAACTCCCATCAACAATCGCCTTTCTCCACGCCCACCGCGCGGGATTTCTCATGGCATGGCACGTCGATGCGCCCCTACACGACAACGTGATTGCCATGCGCAACCTACAACTCGACTTTGTTCAACAAAATGGCTACGTCAACCTCCGCTGCAATTGGAACCCGGGCTGCAAGGAAGCCCACCGCTTCAATCGCCATGTCACCGAGCAGGTCTGGTGGGATGTCTTCGAGGGAACGAGCACACCCCCCTTGAATATGTCATCACCGTATGAGATGGAGTCCTACGACCAGAGATACATGCGCAAGCCGACTCAAATCGGCACAGCCTGCTGTGCGCAATTTGCGGTTTCGCGAAGCCAGGTGCATCGCCGGCCGCGGCAGGACTATGTCAAATTCCGACAGTGGATTATCGAGACGCAACTGAATGATGCTTCGTCTGGGAGGGTGATGGAGTTCTTGTGGCATGTGATTTTTGGCATGAACTCGGTATAGTAAGTTGCGACTCAACGTTCAGATTCATTGAAGTCATTTAATAACAGTCTTCCAGCTGCCCCGACGAACAACTCTGTTACTGCCAGGTCTATGGACAGTGTTGAGCCATTACGTTCTACTCCCATTCGATTCCCACCAATGTCTTCAGTCAGCCCATAGAGGCTACCCGACCGTCTTACTACGCATTTGTCGGCATTTTCGATACGCATTGCGCTGAGCCTCATTCTTTCATCTACCTCATGTGTCCCAACGGACCGCGGAGTTTTAAACGGTTAATTTTCGGCGATCAAATTCGATTCTGTTTAGGCGCCCGGAGAAGGGATCTTTGTACTTCTGCCGATGCTGCTTTGGTACAACTGGAACTGCATTCGCTCTTGTTCCTGGTTGAATGTATATAGACTATACTGCAAATGCAGCTCCAATCATATTGAAAAATACTACATATACGCATGTACGAGAAGCGAATATTCTAACTGCATACATACTAGATGGAGACGCCCATCAAGCTTGGCATTGAACTCAAATCAACCTGTAGAGCTTCTACCTCCACACTGGACTATTTAATATGCTACATTACACTTGTTTCACCATGCTTAGCAGCTGCTGCCGACGAATACTAAGCAGGATAGAAGAACTCGAATTGGATGGTCATCATTCATTATTTAGATCGTTTATCACTGACCAGCGACAAAAAATAGCTCAAAGTTTCTGCTCAAAGTATTGTTCCACTCGATCGACCAGATCAGCCTTCTTCCCAGCTGCGGAGCGGCCCTTGCTTGTAAGAAATTCTTTCAGCATGGGCATGGTAAGCTAGGATTTGTTAGCATTATAATCAGCAGCCAAGATAGGACAATGCATACCTTGGCAACTGTTCCTTTTTCAAAACTCCTCTTGATTTCGTCGTCTAAACTGGCAGCATCGCCCTCTGTTTTCACCCGCTTCTTGGGGGGATCAGCAGCATCTCCAGCACTGTCGGCCCGGTCCTTTGGGCCGCGCTTGACAAGGGTCGACTTAGTAGCAGCTGTTCCGCCAAACGCTGTTTTCGCTTCCTCATTCAATAGGTCAGACCACGCCAGAACATAGTCCCTCGCGCGCTATGATATCAAAGTTAGCTTTATATTCTATATGTTCTGTCGTCATGGACTGGAGCAACTTACCTTGTCAATCTGTCGATACTTGGGCGTGGTTTTGTCCTCTGGCGTTTCAGGAACATCTTCGTCCAGTGCTAGAGCTTGCAAAATGCGATAATGCCATTGAAGAGCTGGCAAAGCATTAGTATCTCAATCGTTGACCTTCCAATGACGCAACGACATACAAGGGTTTGGATACTTCTGAGCATCGTATGACTTTTTGGGAAGCTCCAATTGCCCAGTCACGTCACGCATCGCGTCGATCAGATCTTCTGATGGCTCATGCCGGGGGTAATCTGGATTCTGCCGTATATCATCGGCAAATGGAAGAGGAATAATCCACATTCCAGGCGGGATTTTCTGGACACCGTTGTCATCAACCTTTTCCTCACCGGGGATCATAGCAGCCAGACAGGGTGTTGCGTTCTTGCGAGGGATGAACCAGACCAAGGCCAGCTTTTGGTCCTTAAGAAGTTTTTGTTGAAGGGCCGAAAAGACACGGGTCGAGCCGATATAGTCTTCCTCCGTAGGGTAAATGAAGGAGGGATGCTTCACATTGGCCCAGATGGGCAAGGCAGAAAGCGGCCTGAAACCAATGATTCGGATGATGGGACTCCCAAAGTACCTTAGGGCTTGTTGTTCCTCAGTCGTGAATGAGACTTGTTCACCTCCAAATTTGTACGCCTTGCGGATTTCTGATTTTTCCACAGTTTGAGCCGTATCTTCCGCCATTTGGGTGGTGATACCCTTGGCGATCTGCGGGGTCTCTCCGCCCAGCCAAACGTAGCAGCTCCGCGCTGGCTCTTGCTTCTTCAGCAACAAGTATCCATTCACCGAGATTTTGAAGTCGGGGCCAAGCTCCAATGGGACATTTGTGAAGAGCGACCGCCGGGGCACAGATCGCGAGTTGATGCTGGACAAAAGTGAGTTGAGCAACGAGATGCCGTCGCCTTTGGCAGTTGAGGTGTTTGTATCAGGATGAAGGTAGGCCGGAGCCTCGCCGTCACTGGGCGCTGTTTTGTAGATGATATCCTGCGAGCATGTCAGTAATCGTATACTCTTCCAGAGGCGATATACAACATACATCGTAGAACTTGGAGGTATCGAATACATGGTCCGGCCTCGATATGGGAAAAAGTTCAATGGTTACACCAAGATCGTACAAGTCTCTTGCGCGAACAGTCGAAGCTGATCGGAAAGACTTGTTGTCGGCGTGGGGGTTGTCATTATCCGTCACGATGAAAAGTCGCCGGGAGAGGAAGTTTGGAGCTTTGGAAGTGAAAATCTGGTTGGCACAGAATAACACATTAGACATTGGCACGCGCTCGTTTGATGGCTGGAGAATTTTGTTCGCTTCTTCCTCATCTTCGGCCACAGCTCGCAGCGCCTTTACTTCGTCGGCGGAGGGGATATCAAGATCGGTAAACAGATAACAATGGGGATAGGATAGATCTTCACGATTCTCTCCATATTCTTCGTAGAACTTTGATGATTCAGTCCCATAGAGCAAGACGCCGATCATGTCATTTGGGTTCGAGATGATGCGCTGCTGCATTAAATGGTATGCGCATTTGAGGGCAGCAGACGCCGGTGATTCTGCGCCGGGTTTCTTGGGATCGTTTGATGGTCGGGGCGTAAGCATTGAGCTGCTCACATCGATTGCGAAAAGGACAGCATCTTTGACCGATCGGAAGCTCTGATATTCACGATGGGGTCAGTTTGTGTCTATAGATGTGTGCGGAATGGCGAATCTTTTTTATTGTACTCACCGTTTCGTCGACATCTTCCTCCTCGAAATCCCCTTCTTCCCACGTGTAGTTATCTTCCGCCATGCTGCTGAGGTGTTTCGTAGATGGTTGTTGGAGTAAGACTGCCCAGGTCGGACAATGCAGCCTGATGGCCCGGCGCTGCTGCCTTCGACGCGATCGACGCGGGGGAAACGCGAAGGTCAGGTGACTTCTACCGGCTCGCTGCTGACTCCCGCGGGCAACGTGATTGGCTTCCGGGAAATGGCTGCAGGCGGACCGCGGAAGTTGGAAAGCTGGAAAGCTGGCGGCTCCTCTCTTTCGCATTCTGTTCCTTCACGACAAACGACACCTGTTTCTGGTCGACTGCGGCCGTTTGATTTTCTTTTCTTGTTTTGTGTCAATCGCGCAGTTTATCTCCCCTTCTTTCTTTCTTTTTTTTTACTTATTACAGTCATGACCTTCCGCAGTCCTTTCGCAATCCCCCGGTTGGTGACCAGTGCCACGTTCGGTACTCGGCCGCTGGCTCGGAGCTGCGTGGCACACAGCAGAATCCAGCGATCCAACCTTGCGACGGTGGTTCCGCCCGTCACTCAAGATGCTACGGGCTCGAAGGGTCCGACGGCGATGGTTTTCATGAACATGGGTGGTCCCTCGACTACGGGCGAGGTGGAGGACTTTCTGAGTCGACTCTTTGTCAGTGCTCTTCCGTTCTTGCTCAATCCAATTTATAAAATTTGGTCATGTGGCTAACTGTAATTTTCCTTGAAGGCGGATGGTGACCTTATTCCTCTCGGACGATTCCAGCCATATCTTGGACCTCTCATCGCTCGTCGGCGAACACCCAAAATCCAGAAGCAATACGCAGATATCGGTGGTGGATCTCCTATTCGCAAGTGGTCCGAGTATCAATGCGCCGAGATGTGTAAACTGCTGGACAAGATGTCGCCCGAGACCGCGCCGCACAAGCCCTACGTCGCATTCCGATACGCCGCTCCTTTGACCGAGACTATGTACAACCAACTGCTTGAAGATGGGTTTGGAAATGGCAAGGGTGGTCGAGCCGTTGCATTCACTCAATACCCGCAATACTCCTGTTCCACGACCGGAAGCTCTCTGAATGAGCTGTGGAAGTGGCGCAACCGCCTGGAGGGCAAGCGCGCAAACGGAGAGGAAGACCCGACCGGCTCGATCCAGTGGAGTGTCATCGATCGGTGGCCAACACACCCAGGTCTTGTCGAGGCTTTCGCCCAAAATATTGAGGCCCAGTTGAAGACCTATCCTGAAGAGAAGCGGAGCCAAGTCATTTTGTTGTTTTCTGCTCACAGTCTGCCCATGGATGTAGTCAACCGAGGTGAGTACCGAACGAAGTCTCTGCTTCAAGACAGGCTTATTCTGACCCAATTTCCATAGGTGATCCCTACCCTGCCGAAGTGGCCGCCACTGTTCACGCTGTCATGCAACGCCTGAAGTTCAGCAACCCATACCGTCTCTGCTGGCAATCCCAGGTCGGCCCCAAGGCCTGGCTGGGAGCTCAGACCCAGGATACCGTCATGGAGTATGTGAAGCGCGGCCAGTCGGATCTCATTCTTGTGCCCATCGCTTTTACCAGCGACCATATCGAAACCCTGTACGAGTTGGATTTGGAAGTCATGGAGGAGGCCAACAGCCCCGGTGTGAAGCGGGCTGAGAGTTTGAACGGAAATCCGGTCTTCATCCAGGGACTTGCTGACATTGCTCACGAACATCTACGGAAGGAAGAGCCCTGCTCGGCTCAAATGACTCTACGCTGCCAAAGGGTGCCGCAGCGATCGCTGCCTGGAACAGAAAAAGTTCTTCGCTGGTAAGCAACACGGTCCGTTGGTGTTGTAAAGTGGGTTGATTATTGCGATATCTTGTGTGTATGGATTCCTGCAATTGTGTAAATATTATTAGTTGGGACGGGCTTCGGCGTTGGGCGGCAATCGGGACTTTTGTACTAAAATTTGTGCTGGCGTTAACTAATATAAAACACGAACTACCAGTCTATCTCATCGCTCGCTAACTTTCTGACTAGTACATGTACTACCATAGGAACAAGGTACAACCGGGAAAAGACCTGGACTCGAGTAGAAATGGCAATTGTTGATGTGGGGCCGGAGATTCCGGCTTTATTCTTGCTTATCAAGCGGGCCCGGGGAACGGAAAGCGTTTGGCCCGTTGGAAACCTGCTTGATAAGACGAAACTGGGACGCGCGGAGTGTCGCATTCTTCCCCTCACAAGTTCCGAGGCTCCTGCTGCTATGGACAAGTCATCCTGACACCATTGCGTCCCCTCTTTTTGAATCCAAAAATGCGCCCGTAGACGCGGTCGCGACCCATTTTCAGATCCAGATTGCAGTGTGATTGCCGCCATGGAGAACGAGGAGCTTTTTGCGGGCGAAAGCGCGCTCGATGCACAACAACAGGCTGGGGGTGAGCGTCCTGCGGCTGCAGCGACTAAGAATACCCCGATGCGCGTTCATACGGAACCCCTGCTGGTGGGCGATGATGACTTGGAGGAAGAATGGCCGCGGGATGACGGGCAATCCGATGAAACAGACTGTCGACCGCGATGGAGACGACCACACGTGAGTGAGATCATTTTATGGTGCAACGGTTGCCGAGACCATTTATCTGATCGCGATCGTTGCAGATTATGTGGCTATTGCCATTTGGCCTGCTTTTCACGCTGGGCTTTGGCGGCCTTGCTGTCCCAAAAATTAATCTGATCATGAGTTTGATTTGCCGGGATTACTTCTCGGAGAGATCCATGAAGGACTCAAATTTTACATATTTGCCCGTCGTTTTTGGAGAAGACAATTCCCAATGTCGGCTTCCTGAAGTGCAGTCCTTGGTGGCGCGCTTTCAGCTGTACCTGAACCTTATCACAGGTATCATATCGGCACTGGTGAGCCCTCGCCTGGGTCACTTGTCCGATCGCTATGGCCGCACAAAGTTGATCGCGCTGGGCGCGACAGGTGCTGTTCTCAATGAAGTCATCACCGTCCTCTTAGCCAAGTGGCCTGAGCATATGCCGGTCAACTTGCTTTTCCTTGGAGCTGTGATGGATGGTCTAGGAGGCTCCTTTACTGGCGCCACAGCCCTGATTCATTCTTATGCCACTGACTGCACGCCTCCCGACCGCCGCAGCGTGGCATTTGGTTTGTTTCACGGCGCCCTGTTCTTGGGCATCGCGGCTGGCCCTACGGGCGCAGCATATATCATTAAACAGACTGGAAAAGTGCTGATCGTCTTCTTGATTGGTCTCATCTTCCATGCCGTTTTTGTACTATCAGTGTTTCTCATTGTGCCCGAGAGTCTTTCGAAGGAGCGCCAGCTTGCTGCACGAGAGAGGCATCTTGCCAAGAAGGCGAGCACCGAACCTTCCAAATGGTACTCCTTGCAAACTCTCAACCCAATAAACCTCCTATCACCCCTTTCGATCTTATTGCCTGCCGTTGGCCGTCCAAGCGTTTTGTTCCCTAACCGTCGAGGTGCCAGCCCGGCTCTTCGGAGGAACATCATCCTGTTGGCTGCGATGGACACGGCGGTCTTTGGTGTCGCGATGGGTACTATGCAAGTCATCATCATATATGCCGAATATATGTTCAACTGGGGCAATGTTGAATCCAGCCTCTTTGTGTCAATCATCAACATCGTTCGGGTGATCAACTTGTTTGTCGTCCTTCCGATTGTTGCCCGATTCTTCCGCACTCCATCCGCCAACGATGGCATCATTCGGGGATCGGACATGCTTGACATAGTTCTTATCCGGCTGTCAGTGGTATTCGATGTGCTTGGATATATCGGATACGCGTTGTCCAAACACCCGGCAATGATGATTTTCTCTGGCGCTGTCGCGTCGATCGGTGGTATGGGTTCGCCGACTCTGCAATCTTCTCTCACCAAACACGTTCCACACGAACGTATTGGACAACTTCTCGGTGCTACCGGCTTGTTGCATGCTCTGGCCCGAGTGGTTGCACCCACTGTCTTCAATCTAATCTACAGTATGACAGTGGCAACCTATCCTCAGACGGTGTTTGTCTCTCTTGCAGCTGTCTTTGGACTGACTTTCCTGATGAGTCTACTTATCCGACCCCACGGTAAGTCTCTATTCTACAGAAACTTACACTATATCCCAGCTAACTAACACAATTTTAGTCACCCTGGACGATGACCCTCCACTAGACGTGACTGTTGAGGCTAACGAAGAAGGCGAGAGCGAGGAAGATCAGCTGCTCTTGCCATGAAAGAAATTCACATATAAATTTTAGCATTACCTGCGATTTAGACTTAAATGGAATCTCAATCCTGAAAATATTTAATTATAGTGGCCCTTTGAATATTACGTAGGAGCGTACATGGCACTCTATTGTCCCAGCTTGAACCTTGGAATAATACGGATCACCTGATCCGACCATGTGCCAATGCACGGGCCACCTCGCGGTTTTGCGAGTGCCGCAAAAAGTTGTCCGAGTTTACCCTCATCTCCTGATCTCCAATTGCCCAGCAGCCAATCCCCCTCCTTTCAACTTCGACGGCGGGCGCCGGGGCGAGCATTTGAGTTTTGAACGACATTGACACTCAAACTCCTGCCGGTGAAGCTCGCTGATGCACGGCTGGTGAGACCAGCGCGCACTCAGCGGCTCCCGCTTCAACGATGTTTGCCAAAGCCGCGAACTCGACACCAGCAGTTCCATCTCGAAATGCTTTACGAGTGCTCCGCCAATTGGCTCTTGCTGGCTCTACTGTCGGCGGCTTCTGCACAGTAGGAGTCTTGACCTACGACGTCCACCGCCGAGTCCGCGTTGCCGAACAGATCATCGAAAACAAGCGAACATTACGAACCTCGGCGCCGAACTACGATGCGACCGCTTCCGCCAAGCGACTCGCGCTCATGATGGAGGCAGCCGAGGCTGGCGAGTTTATGGGGCTGGATTCCTTGAAGAAGATGCCACGATTGCCACAGGTTGACGGAACAGACCAGCGCGACACGCAAGGCATATTGGAACCGCACCCGGACTCTTTCCAGCCTTGTCATGGCCTGGAAAAACCGAAGCAATCACATCATTATGATTCCTTCGATCTTTCCCGGAGCGTCGAGGCGAAGAAACGGGCAATAAACCGAGTGGCTCTCGCTCGTAAGGCTGGGCAGGCGAAGGAAGGCGAAGAGAAAGTTGCAATGTCACTGGAGGAGCGCATACGTACATTGATCGCGGACGACAAAGAGATCGAGGCCGTGAATATTTTCTTGAAACGTGTGCCTGCACGAGTCGAGGAACCTATATCTTACGAGACACGAGAAGCTGCTCGTCAACTATTTGCCGCGAATTGCTTGAAAGGCAACATTTTTCTTGCTCGGACTCTTTTCGAACGTTTGGAGAAAGTGTCTGTGATTGATACCGAGATGTGGGCCACAATGATGCACATATTGGCGAAGGAAGGCCATGTTGATTCTGCTGGTTCTATCTTTGAAAGACACCGTGCCAGCCTAAGCGTCCCGTCACATCTGCTTGAAGTTGTGCTTCGATGTTTGATGGAATCGAGGAGACTGGGCCCCGCCAAGGCCCTCTTTTACACCCGCATCCGAAACGATGAGAATGGCGGTCTTTGCGGTGCATTTCTGGATGGAATTTGGCGGAAGACACGAAATATTGAGTTGGTAAATGTGGAATTCCGGACAATTCTGTCGAAACTGGCCAATCTCCAACGCACTCCTACGGAGAAAGTCTTCAACCCACTAGTCAAAGCCTACATCGAGGCTGGGCAGTTTGAGGATGCAGAGGCATTGGTGGCAGATATGCCTGTGAAATTCGACGTTCAACCTGGATGTCGCACTCTTGGTCTACTCGTCTACGCCAGGGCTCTGAAATGCGATTGGGAAGGGGTCTTTTCAGGGCTGCGTGAAATGCATCAACTCGGTTTCACGCGTGACAAGCGAAGCTTTGCCCTCATCTTCGATCGAGTCTTTCTGGAATATTATCCCACTCATGCAGGCCGTCAAATCTTCGATTTCCTCGTCACCTGTATCGATGAATTTGAGATTGTCCCGGACAAGGTACTGCATCGACACATTCTTGAGGCACTGTGTGAGAGAGGTGACACGAACTATATCGGGCAGATAACTCGCATGGCCGAGGACCGGAATTGGAACACAGGACTCGATCAAGACACGCTGATAGGAATTCTTGGTGCGCGCCGGGTTTCAATGGAAGGTGCTCCCGTCGGAATCTGGAGAATGCTTCAAGCTGCCAAGGAGCAATATGGGCAGGCATCTAGCAGTCAGCGCCTTTTAGGATCTGGATATGCGTCCTACTCCCTTGACCGAGGGGTTTTGAGGCCGATCCACGTACCCGCTGAAGAAACTTTTCCGAAGACCATGAAAGATCTCGTCAGCAGCAATTCAATTTCCAGCTCTGTCCCACTCCACAAGCAAATGGAGAACCACATAAACGGAGCTAGATTTGACGAGGCTCTTGGAGTCTTTCGAGGGGCCAGGAGGGCAGGTTTTGTGATCAGACCGCTTCACGTCCATCTGGCTGTTATTGCCACCATTCTCGGGAACGGTCCCGCCGGTCTACACGATGCTCAAATTCTCATCAAGAGGGAATGGCCGCTTTGGAGCGAGCGACCAAAATACCGACACAATCCGCAAAAACCGCGCGTTCTGCCATTATTCTTCCAGCAGATCATGCAGATCCACGATAAAGTCACGACTGGGAATTTGCTGAAGATGGCATTGTTCGAGTACTATAATCTTTGCCGGACCACACCGACCCTCACTGTCAAGCATCATGCGTTGACGTCGCTCTGCAAGCGGTTGATCTCTGATGGCCGCCGAATTCTGGCCATTGTTCTTCTCACAGCGGTCTACAGATCCAAATGGAGAAAGACCCATGGCTTTGATCAAGTTATGTTCAAGTTGTGCCTTCGTGCATTCACCCACGCTGAAAATCTGAGGGGTGTCTGGTGGTGCCTGCTAGCTGTGTTGAGTCGGTCCGAGCCCGTTCGACGCGACTTTCTTGTTGAGGCCCAACGGCTGAAGCACGTTATGGAGACAAAGTTTGGGCCTAAGAAGGTTGATTCTCCCGACGCCAGTTACAACCTCACGACCTTATATAATATCATCTCTGCCCTTGAAGAGAAGTCAATGGGTGATGAGTATTGGACAAACCGATCTCCCGACCCGGTTCTCAAGAAGAGCATGCGCAGTCGGTTGGTTTCTCTTGCCCCAGAGGAACGACACACCCTGCCGGCTTATTCTGTTGAGAAGATGGTCGATCACTTTGATGAAGAGATGGAGTTGGACTTCCTCACGGGCTACAAAAAGCGAAATGAGGGAGAGCTGGAACAAGTGTGGAGCGAGCTGGCCATGTTGACCGATCAAAGCTTGCTACCTGAGCAAGCTCGGTGGTACCCGGGCGGTAAGCCGGTCAGATAACATCACGACGCATTCTGTATATAAACACTGTACAATAAGATTTCTAGAAAAATAATTTTTCTGTCTAGAATATATCCCTGACCCAAACTTTCTTCCTTTCATTTGGCTAAACGATTTGTCGGCAAATATGGTGTTTGACTGAATTTGAATCGACCTGCTCAATTCATCCCTTGACCTTTTGCCGACTTCACCTCGATCTCTCAAACTCTGCGCAGACTGCGCCGCCTGGGGAATGAAGAAACCAGGATTCCAAACATTAAAAACAAACAAGAAAAACAAACATCATCACAGCATCAAGAGCAATCGCATATCGCTCATGGGTAATGAGATATCCGCGCCAGCTCTGACTCAGCTCCATGGTGTTGTATATCCCCCGAATAACAACACAAGTGATTAAAAGAATAGTCGCAACATGCAGATGAATATGAAAAGGGTTATGTTAAATGACATGCCTAGCCCAAATAATGACAGCCTTCAAAAAACAGAGAGAGAATTGCAGTCCCAGCGAGTTGCGCTGCAATACCAGCTAACATTGTATATGTGCCGGGTTCAGGATCTTTGTTCTGTCCAAATGCAGATGCGGCAAGGCCACCACCCATAGCCTGCAATGACCCGGAGAAAAAGTCGACAAGCATGAAGATTATCAGGTCCTGGCGTGGACGTAGGAGTGATTTGTCTCGGCCAACGATTGGGACTACGAGAGTGAGGATTCCGTAGATACCGGCCGTTGTGAAAGCTGGGGCTATTTGAGAATAATATTAGAAAACTCTTCAAGTGTTAAAATGCAGAGAAAGAAAGAAATACCGATAATGAGTACAGCGATTTGCATGTCCATCAACGGAGTCGAGTATGGACAGAGATTCGCAGCAAGCCGGGCGGCCCAGCCTATTAACTGGCCCTGAGGATCCGAGACTAAACGCGGCGCCGAGCCAGTAATGTTCATGGAAGATCGTCCGTCTGACGTGCGCAACGTGTGTAATCAGGAAAAGGATCGTAAAGACGATTCCGGCGGGTAGTGATGGTTGGTAGCCAAAGCCATTTGGGATGGACTAGTTGTATGGGACGCAGGCTTTGGAGCTTTGTGGGAGTTGTAGATTTGACATGATTGGATGGGGTTTTCCCTGAAAAAAAAGAAAAGGAAAGCAGGAGGGTGTTTCAAGAAATGGAAGTTTTGGATGGACTCCTGACGTAACCAGTGCAATCCAACACTTTATAGACTGCCTGCTCTTTTGCTGGGCTGCAGAGTATAGGATCATGGAATCGTGGTATCCATTTTGGGATATCTCTGCGGGCCAATAGAAAAAAGGCTATCCTTATCTCGCCAGTCAAGGGAGCAGGTCCAAAACATGCTCTTCCCTGGGTATTTATTTTGAAGTCCCTCCAGATTAATTGCTGAATTGCAGAGTGAACGATATTTAGCCCGGGAAGCTTGGTGAAATGATGGTTTCTCGGAGATCCCCATTCACACTCTAAAATCACATTCTAAAAGCCTGCTTGAGTATATGCAGGGTTATTAGTATTCGCCCAGAACTGGGAGTCATGCGCGCACCGGGAGAGGCCGAGCGAGGCTATGGTCTGCGGAGGGACTGACGGGTAATTTGGAGCCGGTTTCTAAAGCCTTGTTCAGGTATATGCCTGGGGACCCGAAAACAGTCCAAACCTGCCTAAGATAGTATGTATGGTTCACATGTCAATTGAAACTGGCAGATGCCAGAACAATCTCACGAGTGTCAATTCCAAACTAGGGAACGTGCATTTCAATGTGTGTGATGAAGTCACAAGGGGCAAGATATCGTCCAGGGTATATTATTAATCTATCGTATCTAACAAGTTAACGGACGTTAAATGGCTAGAGGCCGATCTTTGAGCGTAAAAATCTCAAGTAGTTGAAGAACGGGAGAGTCAGTCGTAGACTGCCCCTGCAGAAAATATGCTTTTCTAGTATAAGAGGGCATAATCCGCAAACAGCTCATTGAAACGAGCTCAGCGATATTCGAGACTCGCTCAACGATGATCACCCGCGTACAACTCCGACGGCGCAGCCTTGGAACTCGCAGAATTCCCAGGCATCTCATGCAGAGCAGAAGATTGCCCAAGCTCAACAAAGTGCCGACCCTTCGGCGCATCTGAATAAACCGTGTCATGCGCTTCAGGTTGTCCACCGTGTTTATGCTTATTGCGCAGACGCCATGCGAGCCAGAAGCCCAGTGCTCCGAAAATCGCGCACCCTGCTATAGGCCCGATGACGGCGCCGGCAATCCAGGCTTTGCTTTCCTTCTTTTCGTTTGAAGGGTCTGAGGTCGCGGTTGAGGAGGAGAGGGATGTGGTGGGAGAGGCGCCAGGTGTTGCTATGCTGGTAGAGTGGGATCCGGTTTCTGTTATATTTCGTGTCAGTATGTTTAAGTAGTGTAGACATCGGCAAACTTACCGGCAGCCGTAGTCTCTGCGGGGACAGTTCGGAATGCGATAGTCGCAGTCGTGGGCCAACCGTTCGCGCAAAATATATCCAGGTGAGGGGTGTCGGTGGTTGCAGTGTCGTAAATCGTCATAAAGATGCAGGGGTCACCCTGGGTGCTGTGCACAAGTCTATTAGCAAAGATGAAAGCCTTCCATTTCCAAATAGGATCTCACCATGTAGAACTTCCTCCACCGCCGTATAAGATTGTGGCATCTCCTGAAGCAGGAGACCTGCAGCTGGTTGCGAATCCACAGTTTGACTTGGTATTGGCGCAGCATCGGCCGTATGTGCTTGACATGACATAGGATTGACCGTCGCCCTCGCAAGTCGCCGCAGACCCTATAGTAGCAGACAAATTAGTCCTGATTCATGTCCGATTGGAGGAAAACTCCTTACAACTGCTGCTGATCGAGACATATCCCTGCTGATTCTTCGGCAGACTATCGCTCGCCGTAGAGATACCACCATCTGCCCTGGTATAAAGAGCGACTGCAAGAAGCGAAACAATGTAAGGGATTATTGGAAACATTTTCCAGAATGGCCCGACAGCCCTTTGTGCCTCGGGTGGTTAGAGAATGGAAAGATGAGAAGGTGAAAATAAAACCCAGCTAGCGATTGTTTACCAGGGGGTTACACCGGCTTGGCTTGTCATCGCGAGGCTGCATGTGCAAGGCTGCACGATATGCAGTACGTTATGAGTGTACGGTAATGTATAAGGCTGGCCTTATTTCCAGGATACCTATCTGAGTAATCGTCATGTCGATCGATTTAAAAGTGCGCCAATGAGGCAGATGGACTGAAGGAAAGAACTTGGCCCCTGCGGGGATTAAAGGACGAATACTGAGGGAGTGCCCGAGAGCCCCAAATACTTCTGGTGGACTCTTCCAGGTGCTGTCTGTTCACATTGATGGTATGGCCACCAAACAACACAAGGTTGGACAAATTCTACACTTTCAGAGGCCGAGGAAGAAAATTATTAGTGTGTAGTCAGAAAAAGAGGGAAAGGCAATATTGTGAATTAAGATGTACTAAAGGTTCCGCACAGCCAGCCTTAGGGTACTCTACTAGGGTAAGCTGAATGTATTGGTGTGTACTTTTAGGTGGTGTAGCCACCGCCTTCGAGGTGGGGCCACTGCAGGAAGCCGCGATAGCGATATCAAAAGCTCACCCCGCCTCGACCAAATCACCACTGGATCGGCTCTACAAGATCTTCAATTACACAATGGCCTCAGTGCAAATCCTAGACGGAGGCCTGGGAACATCCCTGCAGGACAAATACGGGGTCCAATTCTCCAGCACCGACACACCCCTCTGGGCCTCGCACCTACTCGTCTCAGACACCAACACGCTCCAAGCCTGCCAATCCGACTTTGGCGAAGCAGGCATCGACATCCTCCTGACGGCCACCTACCAGCTCTACAAAGACGGCTTTTGCCGCACCAAGACACCCCAATTTCCAGAGGGTATTCCGGCGTCTGATGTAGGCCGATTCCTCCGAACAGCAGTGGAAGTCGCCGAGGCGTCCAAGGGGCGGGAGTCCGCGAAGATCGCGTTGAGTCTTGGTCCGTATGGAGCGTGTATGATTCCCGGTCAAGAGTACGGGGGCCAGTACGATGCGGAGCACGACGACGAGGAGAAGCTCTATCAGTGGCATCTGGAGCGATTGCGTTTGTTCCAGGATGTCGAGGGGGGAGGATCTGACGAGGCGGATTCAGTATGTTGCGTTTGAGACGCTGCCGCGATTGGATGAGGTTCGAGCTGTGAGGAGGGCAATTCGGGATTCGGGGATTGTGGCGCGGTTCTGGATTGCTTGTGTTTTCCCTCGGGAGGATGAGTGTCTTCCTGATGGGAGTAGTGTTGAGGAGGTTGTGAAAGCCGCGATTGCTCCGATTGAGGGTGGGCTTGTGCCGTGGGGGATTGGGATGAATTGCACCAAGATTCACAAGCTTTCTGGACTTGTGGCCAAATTTGGGGCCTGTGTGAAGGATGTCGTTGCTTCTGGACTTGCGTCCGAGGTGCCGAGTATGGTTTTGTACCCCGATGGAACGAACGGGGAGGTTTACAATACTACGACGCAGACTTGGGAGAAGCCCGAAGGCCAGGATGGTACTCGTGATGCTGTAAGTGATATCTTCAGAATTTGATTTGAGATGGTTACTGACTCGATGGCAGCGGCCTTGGGAGGTACAACTTGCGCAGGTGGTCAATGATGCAAACGAAAAGGGACCCTTCAAGCATTTCGTCGTGGGCGGATGCTGCAAAGCCTCGCACAAAGATATCAAGAACCTTCGGGAGCAGTTTCCCGCGTAAATTTACATCAAAAAGGTCGGCTACGAAACCAGCGAAGAAATGAAAATATAGATGTAAATGTGTTGAACACGCGGCGTCTTAAATGACGGGTATAATGCTAGTATATGCAAATCTAAACAGAGAAATTTTATACAAGCCAGTCCACAAAACGACCCCACAGAGTGTTGGAGGGAGGTTTGCGCGGTGAGATCTCTCCTTCTTGGAGACGACCCGACCACAGGTCAATTGTAGACGCACGAACGAACTTGGTCTGATGCCACAGCTTCCAGGCAATGATGGGCACAATAAAGATCGGGATACCTATGTACGAAGCCACAAAACTTGACGTATCCCAGTTGCCTTTCAAGAAGACAGGGAAACCGGCAATCAAAGTGATAATGGTGGAACCGATGAAGCCCACCCACGCCGCGTAAGGTTGAAACGGCGCTTTCCAGGGCAAGGTCTCCCGGGAAATACCCTGGGCCTTCATTCCAGCGTAGAAGCGAATGTAACAGAAAGAAAGCGTAGCCCAGGCAATCAGACCGGCGACGGTACTGAGATTCAACAACCAGTTAAATGCCTGCGCGGCACCTCCCGATCCCAGACTCAGGTAGGCCAGGGGTCCGAACAGCCACGAAGTAATGACGGCAACATAGGGAACGCCCTTCTTGTTGCAGCGGCCAAAGAACTGGGGGAGTTGGTGGTCGGTCGTCATGGCCAGGATCATGCGTGAGCCGACCCAGCAGTAGGAGTTACCGGCGGACCAGGCAGCCACCAGGATACAGGCATTGACGATCGAGGGCAGAACGCTGATACCCGCCTGGGTGATGGCAATAACGAACGGCGAGGCTTTGGCGTTGGAAGCAGCATTGGTCAGGGCCGAGGTGCGGGGATCCACGATCATTCCAATCAGCAGAGCGCCGAGGATATAGAAGAATGCGATGCGATAGGTGACACGGCGGGCAGACTTGGGAATCGCGCGATGCGGATCGACCGACTCAGCGGCGGAGATGACCACAGTCTCGACTCCAATAAAACTGAATGAAGCGTTGACAAACGAGGACAAGAACCCGAGGAAGTGGCCTGTCGGTCCCGTGATGCCGTTGTAGTTGGTCCATGGACCGGGATTGTGCCAGAAGCGGAAGCCGATAGTCTCGTGGTTCGGACCGCCGCCAGCAGTGATAACGATGGACACAATGACCAGACCCAAAAAGCAGAGGACCTTGATGGCACCACCAATAACTTCTGATTCGCCATAAAATCGAACACTTAGCAAGTTGATTGCTAAGATTAATACCAAACCCACAGTGATGACCACTGCGGGTGTTATATCCGTCCAATATGACACAATGACTGCGGCGGCAGAGACTTCGGAGGCAATGGCGATCGTGTAGCAATATCCGTATGAAATAGCGAGGGAGAATCCGACGGCGGGGTCGATGAACCGAGTCGCCCAGTGAGGGAAAGAACCAGCGGTTGGCAAGAGGGTCGCCAGCTCTGCAATGCTCTGCATCACACACCACAGCACCGCTCCGACGGTGATATACGCGAGCAGCAAGCCGGCGGGACCTGCCTTCGCGTAGGCCGAGCCCGTACCGATGAACAGACCGGTTCCGATACCACTGCAGAAACCAATCATGGTAACATGATAGTTCCGCAGGCGTCGCTGGGTAGCCGCGCGACCGCCGACATTGATCTTGAGCTCATCCTTGGGGTTGGTATCGAAGTCGTCGAATTTGGCCGTGTCGGGCTGGATGGTGTCCGCGGCGACGGTGGACTTTTCCATCTTGACGGCGAGAGGTCGAGCACTTGTGAGGCAATATGCACAACCACGCTCCGACCTAAGCTTTCCCCCAGGGGCAGAACACGATCTCAGAATATTTATGAAATCAGAGCCCACAGGGGAACCAGCTCTTTTTCATAATTCCCCGAGCAGCGTGGATCACGACATCGGAGTTTCTCTTTCGCACCACGGATGCGCCTCCACCGTCGCCGAAGCCATTGGGCGAGCAGCAACGGGCCCCCACTTGCTCGAAGGCAAAGTGATTTTTTCGCCCAACGAAACATTTGCAGACGTAGGCCTTCGGATTTCAGATCACGTCGTTGCGGTGGGGTTGCTCGTGCACGACATGCATGTCGTTTGGAGTCGGATGTGTCACCCTGTTCGCAGAGATGCCGTGCAGCTGCAGTCGCGTGCCTCACGTACCTGAATCGGCCCCGGATTCAACGGATATGGAAGGTCAGCATCGGGAAATTCCACACTGATTGTAGGGCTAGATCTCTCGATCGCCTGCTGGGCCGAACCGCTCGAAGGAGGTCCGGAGCCAAATAAACTACGGCCGACGGGGATTAAACGAGGGACCAAGCGGCGAGCCTGAGGCAGAAACAAACCTATTTTCCTACCATAGTACCATCAATGTACAGTGTCTAGTAATTTAATGAATGAGTGGTGGTATTTCCCGCTGGATACAAGGAGTGGTTTATTTAATTGCCAGCTCGACTTTCCTTTCTTTCAGCCGAGGTACCTACACTATAGCACTCACACTGTGGCAGCTGTTATGATTTGTATGTACCCGGGCCAGTGATATCAAGCGAGTGCGACCGGTCGTGACGATTACATACACATTTATGTAGTAGAACGTGTGGCTTGACACTCGCACTCACCAAAGAGCCCCTTGATTTCTAGAAGGCTGAAATGAACAGCATTGGTTTTCATTTCTAACGTCTCCTTCAGACTGGCGCAGGCGTAGCGCTAGTGGCAGACTGTGGGGATATCGCCAGGCTAGTAACCCCAAGACCGGCCGAGGCACTGGATGGAATATAGAGTTCATTTGGTCTCAGAGTTCCACGGTTCGGATTTCAATGGTGAAAATTGTATCGCTAGGTGTTATATTTTCGCAATGTTGAATCCGCTCGGAGATCGCTAACTTGGCCCGAGTAGTCTAGTGTTATGCGCGTATGCTGCTATGACCGTTTGCGGCGACCCCTGTTTTTAGCCCACCTCAAGTAAGCTCGGATCAAACCAGGAACACACCTCGAGAAGCATTTGTTGCTGCCTCTTGCTTTCTAAAATAAACATTTGAAATAAATCTCACCAGTGGAGCCGAAAATCTTGCTGGCCCGACTTGCATTAAAACAATGCGCATAACGGGCGCCCGCAAGAGCAGGTCTCACGTCGATCACAATCAGGACGGGCTTTGAATGGCACGACGGAACTGACACATGGCTAGGGCTAGCTCTAGAGCCAAATAATTCCATCGATAGTGTCGATCCGTTGTCATTTTATCACGGCTCCGAGTCAATGCCAGCGGAGACAACCTTCTTACATCAGCCCTGTCTCCCTCCCTTTTCACATTTCACCAGACCACACTGGAGGCATTCCCGACCCTAAATCTCGGCCCGACCTCATTACGTCCCACACGCGCCCGGCAATTGCTTCCTCTCGGTTTCAATGCTGGAGCGACGCTGACATGTCCGACCCTACCCGACCAGAGACCGAGGCCGCGGCGAGCCCCTCGCCCGCCAGCGCGGAGGACTCCGCGCCTGCCAAAGAGACGCCTGCCACGAAGCCGCGCAGAAAACTGCCGGGATGGCTAGACCATTTCAATGCGCGCGATCTGAAAGTGCTATTCCGTTGCTCCGTGGCGGCCTGGGTCGCGTCGCTGCTGATCTTTATCGAGCCGTCGCTGAGAAGTATCGGTACCGCGGCTTTCTTCGCGACGTGAGTGATGCGACGTTTAGATGTGATCGAACGCATTTGCTAATCTCTGGTAGATTGGTTCTTTTTATGGTTCCACCGACAGGAATCGTCTTTATTTTCATTCTTGCCGCCCTGACCCTCATCGTCGGTATGGCCTGGGGTTGGGTCTGGGGCATCATCTCGATGAAGGCGGCGCTGGCAGCGCGACCGGCAGCTGAGACGCAGGCCCAGCTGCAGATACTGGGCCAGACGGCCTACTCCCAGGCCAATGCAACGGGACAGCCTCTGGCATCGGTGGAGCAGGTGTTGGTCTATGAAGGGTGGATGTTGGATGCCCGCGTGACTGCCGTCTATTTCTGCATGATTTGCTTCATGATTTACCTGCTGGTGAGTGATTCAGTACAGTGTGGTTGAAGGCCGTGTTGACAAACTATCGCAGGCGCGTCTCCGTGCGAAAAACCCCAAGTTCGCACTGTTCCAGATCTTCGGAACTATCAGCTTGGATATCTTCTTGACAATCGGTCCGCTCCTCCCTTCCTTTAGTGGAACCATCCCCAAGGTCTTGATTGAGCCTGCTGCCATCGGAATTGGACTGGGTCTGGCATCTTCAATTCTATTCTTCCCCAAGTCAACTTCTTCCACTGTCCTCGATGGTATGGAGGCAGTTGTGCGACTGCTGAAAGGCCCGACTGATGTGACTTACTCTAGTCTGATCGAGGGCGATACCCTGGAGCTGAAAGACCTTATAATGCTGAAGATGAAAACAATCACCGCTTACAAGAAGATCGAACCCGCTCTCGGCTTCTTACAGCTGGACTTTTCCGTCGGCCGATGGAACGCTGACGACGTGAAAAGTTTGAAGCACCCGCTGCGACAGGCGTTGCTAAGCAGCCTGTCTCTCCTGGAATTCCACATCGCCCGACTGGGCGGCCAGGCCAAGATCGAAAAACTGCATGCGCTGACGACAGACCGCGCCTCTTCATCCGGCTCCGATAAGAGCAAGAAGAGCGAGAAGAAGCGACCTCGCGAGGTCGGGATGCGTCAATTGATGGAAAGCGTGAACCTAGTCCAGACCCTCCGCAGCCCCGAGCACGAGTCCCTGCGGAGAGAAATGCTCGAGGCCATTCAACCACCAAGCAAGAAGATCCTGCCTGCCTGTCAGGAGGCGAGTACCATCATCGCGGAGAGTGTTCATGCAGTGAATTCGGCCCGGTGGTTCGGCCGTTCTTCCCAGACACGAATGGATGAGCTTCTTCAGCGCAGCGAGTCGACTCTTGAGACGCTTCAAGGTCTGCGCTCGACGTTCGCCGCCGAGACCACCGAGCGACTCATCGAGACCTACTCGGATATTTTCGATGAAAACGGCGTCATCAAATCCAACGACGATGCGACGATGCGCAGGTCCCAGGGTATCGTTCTGGGAATGGTCTTTGAGGAACAGGTTCTGGGCATGGCTGATGGCTGGGAGCGAGTGCTGGCCCAGCTTGTGGCGCTGATGAAAGAACGCCAAAGAGTGCGGCTCTGGCTGCCCCGTGGTCTGCGATATGCATACAACTGGGTTTTCCGCCGGAGTGCCGTGGCACCTGTCCTTGCTGCACAATCACCGGTTGCTGATCCTGATGTTGTGGAGGCCCAACTCAACGCAGCTCAGCAAAGTCTTCGAATTAGCAGAGGGTACAAGGTGAAACAGCGAAGCGGTCTGGGTAAAGCAATTCTTGGCTCGTACCACTGGTTTATCAGTGCTGAGGGCATGTATGCACTGCGTCTTGTGATTGTTACGATCGCCTTGGCTATCCCTGCTGCCATTCCCTCCAGTGCCGGTTTTTACTATCGTGAGAAAGGTCTGTGGGCGCTCATCATGGGCCAGACCACGGTTGTCATTTACATGTCGGATTTCTCACTTTCGATCGTCTCGCGTGCTATTGGAACTGTCGTTGGTGGTGTCGCCGGTTTAGTGGCGTGGTACATTGGTTCTGGCAATGGCAACGGCAATCCTTATGGCCTTGCCGCGACCATGGCAGTTGTTATCACTTTATTGATGTGGGCACGTCTGTTTGCGCCACTGGCCTTGTTGCAGGCGACGATGATGGGCGGTGCGACCTGCATTCTGGTCATTGGATACAGTTACGAAGATACGTAAGTCGACTCTTTTTTTTTCGCCCAATGACGACCGCATGGCTAACTCTATGCAGACACTTCCCCGCTTACGGAAATCCTGGCTGGGGGTATAATGTATTCTGGCGACGACTTGTCCTCGTGCTGGTTGGCTCCGCTGCCGCTCTGATCGTCCAGGTATTCCCTCGGCCGCCCTCCGCAGCACGACACATCTGCAAGTCTCTTTCCAACGCCATCAGATCGCTATCCGACCACTATGCTCTGTTGCTATCCTGCTGGGGCCAACCCGATCGCGACGAAGGTCTCGTCGCCGAACAACTGGCGCTCGACCTCGCTGAGACTTTGGCTTCTTTAGATGGACCGGTCGCACTGCTCCGTCTGGAATTCTCAAGCTCCCCCTTTGACAGCGACCGCCTCGCTCAGGTCAAGTCACTGTGCCAGGAACTGAACCAGCACCTTGGCCGACTGCTTTCCCTCTCAGCTTCATTGCCAGAGCATTTCCAACAGCGACTCGCTCGGCACGCCGGTTTGCTTGATAACCGCAACATTGGCGATATCATGGCTGTTCTGGCGGTCGTGGAACAGGCATTGAAGACCGGCGATCCCTTGCCGGAGGTACTTCCCACTCCATTGTTGAAGCGTTGCTTCGAATTCTGGAAGGCTCACCAGGTTGAGATTGAGTTGAGCAAGGACTTGATGCGGGACGAGAACTATCGCAAGTTCTGCGTCGCTGTCAGCTCTTATCTCAAGTTCTTGGGTGCGGTGGATGATTTGGTGCTGGTGATGAAAGGTACACTGGGCGAGTCGCATGTTGTGAACCGGGAGTTGATGAATGATCTCAAGGTTGCTGTATAATATTCCATCTGGTGTCTATAATATAATTGAAGTACTTGATTTGCTTGAATCGAGTATATACAATTTTACCCAAAGTGTCTAAATATGGTGCGCTCAAACTAAGCGCATCGTCCAATTGGGTCTGGTAGACGGCCTTATCTGCAGCCAATGGGTACACTTACAGAGGTGGATGGTGACACTAAAGACGCGGGGGCCAGATCTGCCTGTCTAGCGCTTAGAAAGCTTATTTCATCTGAATCTATAGAGATTCATCTGATAAACTTCTTCCCCCTGAGTTGCCGTTGTGACGACTCGGAGCTACGGATGTCTTCATGAATGACAGGTGACCCCGCACGGCCCAAACAAGCCACTGCCAGGTAGCCGACCACCATCTCGTAGCTGAACTATTGTCATTCCATCTATACAAGATTTCGTCTGATGAATCAATTATCCAAAAGCTCAAATGAATAGATCCCATATTCTATCCTACCCGCGACACCTCGACTCGGAACCGCCCGTTCTCCGCACGTTCTTCTCCGCACGAACTTTTTTTTCTCCTCTTCCGAAACGGCACTAGTGCAACGCCTTTTGCAGACGCATTCCGCGCCTTCCAATTCTCTTCTTCTTTAGCAATTCAGGGCCAAACACCTCATTTACAGCCCGTAACTGCTAGGCCTCTGGTCCTCGCAGTCCAAACATGTCTGCATCGCGTCTTTCCCGCTTCCCGACATGGCTTAGCCACTGGCTCGGCCACCGCGCCGAACCTCCAGAACCCCTACCGCAATACCTGGTCGCCGCGTGGTCCTTTATAGCCGCTTTCTGCGGTCTCTCTGTTATACAGGGTCTTTTTAATTATTCTGAATACTTTACTTCTCGTCACGTCCCTGGCATCATCGCCTCCTATGTAGGTACCACCACTTCCAGTCAGCGACATCTGAGTCAGACTTCACCAACGCCACTTGACGTAAATTTCTATACAAGCAGAAACACAACTAACCCAAGTCAGGGCGCATCCGCAGTCCTCTGCTTCGGCGCAATCGAAAGCCCACTAGCACAACCCCGCGCTCTAATCTTCGGCCACTTTTTCAGCGCCCTAATCGGCATCTGCATCACAAAACTCTTTAGCCTAATACCCGACGAAGCGCGCTTCGAATCGCTGCGTTGGCTCGCGGCATCGCTCTCAACAGCCATTGCAATCGTGGTCATGCAGTTGACAGGCACTACGCATCCGCCCGCCGGCGCGACGGCTCTACTCCCTGCCACGGATGACGCGGTCTGGAACCTCTCGTGGTATTTATTGCCTGTTGTGCTGCTTTCGTCGAGCTTGTTGATGGTTTGTGCGCTGTTGTTCAATAATATGCATCGGAGGTATCCTGTTTTTTGGATTGCACCTTCGCCGGCGAAGCCTGTGCCTGCTCCTTCCTCTGCGCCTGCGCCTGTGGAGTCGACCGTTAATGGTGAGGCGTATTCTTCGCAGGAGAAGTTGCCTAAGGAATCGGTTTAATTGAACCGGACTCTTGAGTAGATTTAAGGACTGGACTCAAGGACAGCCTTTGCAGTGATCGAGACTTTCGAGTCGCAGTGAGGCGACTGTCAGTGCTGACAAGGATTATTGGATTGGTGTTTTATCAGAGGCCTGTTGCATAATGGTTGCATTCATAAGCGTTGATATGCAATCTTGTTCAATCGATTGATATGAACGCTGAGAAATGTTTATAATCATCTGCATATATACCCATCATAGCGTCTTGGTCAATAGCGTTCTGGGCAATGCATTTCCACAACAACCCATGTCATGTAACGAAGCATGAAGATCGTAATGAAGCCGCTCCACGATAATGATTCAAATCGTTCTCCCTATCAAAGAAATTAACTCCGTTTATGCAAAGTACTATGGTATTGATTAAACATGATCCCATCCCCACGGATGTAGAATCTGCATCTCATTGATAACA
The DNA here is from genome assembly GCF_028826775.1 of Penicillium argentinense. NCBI lineage: Eukaryota > Fungi > Ascomycota > Eurotiomycetes > Eurotiales > Aspergillaceae > Penicillium > Penicillium argentinense. Next base: position 752,640 of record NW_026622668.1, read on the forward strand.
CAAAAAGGCCCAGGCTCCCGATTCCCCTCCGACAACGCCGCCCACCTCGCTATCTTAGACTGAACATATCTCTCCTTCAACCAGGTCAAGCGCGTCCACCTCCGCAATCGATTCATCCACAACCCTTGAAGGATTGTGCGTGGGGTTAGCCAGTTCATGATCGGATTCACGGCGACGTATGCAGGGCCGGAATATCCCACGCGCACGAGTGGGTTTAAATAGATACCCTTTTGTTCGGAAAGAGGGTTGTCTGCGTGGATGAGACAGCACTCTGAGCCCTCCAGGTGGGACATGGCGAGGGAGTCGGGGATGCCGCGGAAGCGGAGGGGCGGGGATGCCGTGAACGGTGTGGCGGGCATGGCGACTGTTTCTTGTTAGTGACGATAAAAACAAAATCGGATGTAGTGGCATACCTATTCCATTCCAGCAACTGGTAACGGGAACGGGCGCCATGTTTTTTATAGCGTAGCGAGAAACGGGGTCGCCGAAGAAAGGCCAGGTCGACATGACGGCTTCGTGGCCGCTGGCGTCGCGGAGTGCAAAGGTATCGTAGTAGTTGGGTGGTTTGGAGAAATCCAACGAGCAGGCTGCGGCGTAGTCACCGTCGTTGGTGTCGAGTAGTTCGAAGATGTCATTTGCCTGGAATTGCGATGTGTTAGCATGTCACAGAAGAGATGTGAGGAAAGAACTCACTGTAAAAACAACATCGTTGAGAAAAAGAATCTTGTCAAAGGTAATGCCCTGCGCCGCCAACTCGTGCAGCGGTTCCAGACTGAGATTCCGGATCCGCGCCAAATACGGTATCCGTCTGAGCTCCTTTTTCCCCCTCGGCGTAACAATCCACCCATCTCCGGCCGGAGGTGCAGCAATCTCATCCTCATGCGTAACAGGCGACAGGGTAATATTCCTCGGAATTCGCATGCGACCCAACTCGCGATCCAACTCCATCAACGCACCCTTGGTATTGTCATAGCTACCACTTTCATAGATGCTGATGTATACATTATCCGGCCCGAGTTTCCATGCGAGCTCCGTGAGCGCCTGGCTCCAGTGATTCCGCAAAATGAGCTCGTTGTTCCAATTGACGCTGGCGATGTAGATGCGTTCCCGCCGGCGGGGCTGATCGCGGTAGATGAGGTCGGTTTCGGAGATGCAGCGGAGGATCAGGTGGAGCTCGATCAGGTTCCAGACGATGAAGATGAGGAGCAGGGAGCGGAGCAGGCGGTTACGGACAAGCACTCGGCGAAAAGTGCGTGGATAGGGAGTGATTTTGGTCATAAGGAGCGGACGCCAGATACCGCGGCGGGGAGTTGGAAGAGCTAGAACTCGAGGTCAAGTGGGAGTCTGGCGCATTGCGGATGTGGACGGGAAATGCGAAAGAGAAGGCGAGGGGTTTGCCGAGAAATCCAAGAACGCCTCCAAGGAGAAAGGCGAATCAAGGGGCAGCCTTGCATGCCCGTGGGATTCTCATGCTTGCTCCCAACGGTGTACACATACTTCCACTTCCATACTGGGAGATCGGCCGTGGAGATCTACGCTGATCGGCCGTCAGATCTAAGCTGCTCTCTGCACGGCGATCTTCACACGTGGAGAGCTGAACTCGCATCTATATCGATGGTGCATGGTGCCTCTGATGGTCGTACTGAGGCAAAAATGCCACTAGGCAGATAGATTCAGGTCGAGATGGAAAGGGTCAAAAGGGGGTATTATTTTGGAACACAAAGGGGTCGCGTCACTGGAGTAGAAGCCGACCTAGCACGGCGCCAGCGGTCGCAAGAAACAGTATCCTGCGAGTGCCCACTCCTCTCTGCATCGTCGCGCCCGACTCGCTGGACTCGCTGGAGCTGCTGGAGCTGGTCGTACTCGCTCCACTCTGCACCCATGGCTGACTCGGCAGCGTGTCGCTGCTATCCTTCACTTCTGTCGCCGTGAGAAGCTCATTCTCCAGCGCTGCGCAGTCCATCCGTTCTGAGCTCTCAGGGATGCTGTTGGTCACCGCGATGGGCAGGTCGAACACGGTGTAATAGTCCGTTCCATTCCAGCGAAAGGACTGGTGCATCGAGACGTTGTACGCGCCTCGCGCCGAGTCGTCGTCTTCGTCGTCGTCGCCATTTCCGACCAGACACTTGGGCCACACCCAATTGACGTGTTTGACAGTCGATGGAGGCTCGAGGTCTAGCACAGGCCCGACGTAGCTCGAATTATTCGCGGGCGTGGAGCCATTGGAGATGGTGAAGTTGTGCGACAGTGACTCGGAGGTTAAGAAGAGGGTGATGTTGTGGATGCGCGTGGCGGCGTCGGCCCGCGTGGAAGGCGGCCACGGCAGCTGCCCATTGCCCGACACGTCAATCGCAACCTGAAGAGTATCTGCGGCTGGTCAGTCGCGTTTTTTTTATCTAGGTGGTCGAGTCACTTGCCTCCTCCCAGCGGCGTGTTGGGCTGTGGGGCGTCTATGATGGCCAGTCCTGGCGTGTAGACTTGGCCGTTGACGATGGTAAAGTTGCCCATAGCTAACAGTCTAATGTGGGGTACAATAGGAACCCCTTGAAGGACTGTATACACTGTGATGACCTCTTAAGGACTACCACTGGCAATTGGTGATGCCCGTCGCGATGGTTTAAAACTGCCGAGGGTCCCAATGCCAAGGGACTCATTTCCGACGTCTCCGCATCGTTTACAGCTTAGCGTGGTGGTGGACTAATAATTTTCGATCAGACGGACTGAAAAGCACAAGAACCCTTGATATTTTCTATTTGACTTTTCTATCTTAACCTAGGGGTTCGAATACGGAGAAGGGCAAGAACGTTACGAACGCCCGAAACGTATCGCATCTCCAGACTGCATGTGGCAATGTAGTTATTGGGCGTTGGGGGTGTGGTATGGGTTTTCATATGAATCGCGACAACTAAGCTCATAGACCGACTCAAGAAGTAGACTCCGTCGTAAGAGATTCCCATTTCAATTTCGGCCCCTGTGAGCCGCAAACCTAGCGACTTGCAACATCTAGAGGAAAATGGTGAAAGATTAGAAGATCAAAATAATCCAAAACAGTCACGCAATCCCATTGAGTAAAAAGGGCGTCCCCTTAAGAGGGCAATATCCAAAAGTTCGACTGCGAGTCCAAAATGTGGACATTGGAACCATGTCGTTCCAATCATGCTCAGCTGCACGCAATAGGATATTTTTGCCTTTTCTATTCCTCGTTTGTTTGTACTTTTGGTTTTTGACCTGGGATTTATAGAATTTGTATGTCTATCTTTCCTCACTGCCCATTGTAGATTTGGTCTTCGGTAAACACATATTGTCCCATTTGGACATCTTTCGCTTCAACCTGGGACTCGAGGAGATGCCTCGCAGTAACCGCGAAGCGCAAGCTCTTCTTATGCTCCACACCGTGCCACCGTGCTAACGTGTAGGAATGGTGATATGTGAAGGAAGATAGAATGATGATCTAATCGACTATACCTATCGTATTAGCCTATCGAAGACCGTTCAACCTCTGACTGGTTAGCTTGTTTGTTCACCTACGTAGGATACTCCTGCATAATTAAGACCAAAGAAATCCCGTCCCATCCGAGATGCTCATCCAATTTCATAATCATCTAACTTGTCATCTAGTTACCCGGTCAAACTACTTAGTTGTATGCCTGGCAGTATACACATTCACATACCTGATCGTATACTCGGTCACCTACTCGGTCACCTACCTGCTAATCTTGATATTTCGTAAAAGGTCTATGTGGCATTTTGATTTTACGCTAAATGTCTCTCCAGAAGCGTGAGCTGTACTTGGCCATGGCATCAACTTCCTTGCATCGTTCCTCCAGCGCACGCCTCTCTCGCTCGGCTTTGGGAATGAATTTTGGCTGCACAAGAAATGAAAAAGCTAGGATGTTAGGAAAAGAACAGCCACGAATCTGAAAGTGAGTGCTGGCGAAGAAAAAATTGGAACATACCTTGGCGGCTTCCGCATCTGCCTCTTTCTTCTTCCGAATGATTTCTTCCACACGAACGGGTGGAGCAGATGGTTTCTGTATGTAAAATGATGGATGAGAAAGTTGATTTTCTATACAATTGCTGCATTACGATTCAGTAGCCGTAAACAGATAAATCAGAATAGACAAATTCATGCAGCCCATCTCGAAAGTACTCGAGGTAATCCTTCCATTCCATCTAGGAAAGCATCAAACTCCGTTTTCACGGTAGTCATATCCTCATCCACATCGTCTGTCCACCGATGAACATAAACACCCTTCATCCCACAGCTCTGTGCGCCACGCAAATCGTAAGCATGTGCCGCGACTAGAACAACCTCCTGGGGTTCGAATTTGACAAGCTCCAAAGCTTTCATGTATGCGTGAGGGCTGGGCTTGTAAGCCCCGAGCAACTGACTCGAGAACATCATGTTGAAGTTCAAGCCCGAAGAGCGGGCGAGGTCGAGTTGCAGGCGGGTCGTGCCGTTAGCGTGGACGAAAACCTCGAGGCCGAGGTCGTCGCGGAGACTTTGAATTGCCTTGTTGACCTCGGGCCATGCGGGCTGAGTGTGCCATGCTTGGATCATTTGGCGCTTCACTTCGGAATCGATAGCGGCGCTGCAGGTCGGGAAATCAGGAAGCACGGTTTCGAGTACGCGAGCGAGGGTAACGTCGATGTCTTCAGGCGACAGACCCTGCTTGAAACGCTGATTGTTTTCAATAAAGTATCGTCTTCGCCATTCTAGGGCAAACTCAGATCTATCGTCCTCAGGGATGGAAGAAGGGAGAGATCGGACGACACTAGAATGCCAGTCGAGACATGTGCCCATGAAGTCGAAGAACACGGCCTTGATCTTTGGTTCAGTCATGTGGAAGGTTCCTTGGTGAGAGAAATCTGAGAATTAATGACTTGAGATCGGATGAGAGAAAATGTTGACATGTAAAGTCCTGGTGAGGTCGATGAGAAAGTCAGAAGCCATCTATTTATAAGCAGACGATGAGCAATCCATGTCGGGCGCCGTGCAGGTCGAGCTGTCAGATCGGAGTTGTGACCTGCCGAATCAGGAGAGAGCAAAATGTGAAGTGAGACCAGACCACCGATGTGACACTCACGAGACAAGCTTTCTTGCCCAGGAGGTGGAAAGTAAGTGTTTCCTCACTGGGTCTGTTCGGCCCGAGTCGTCCTCCGGTCTTCCCCGCTTCCCCGCAGGCGTTTGGCATCGCCAACCCCGACGTGTCCGAACAGCAGCAACGCGCCAGCCCGCCATACGTTGATAATCATGGAGGATGTCGTCGGAATGGAGCTGCCCAATATGCCCCTCGACATTCAGTCGACCAGAGCATCTCAAACGCCATTCTGTCTCCCGTATGCCAGCACAGCTCACTTGGGATCACGACCGTGCTAACTAAGCTACTAGACGATAACATTCGGCCGTTCAGCTGTGAGTTTTGCAACTCGACATTCAATCGGAGGTGAGAATCCCTTGGCGACAAGCCCGGAAATTGGATCGGGTTCTGAATATATTGTAGGGATGTCCTCAAGCGCCACGAAAGGACTTGCAAGTCACGGTGTTCGTTTGGCACCGAACACCAGCCCTTGGAGGTGGAGGAGAGCTGCCCTTCGGATGACAGAGCACAAAAGCGACATCGCGTTTCGGTATCCGCTAGTGGGATAGACTTAAGAGCAGCCCCAGGTCCTTTTCCGCTCGCCGCAGAAACAACTCTGGACCCTCGATATGTGGACTTGCCACATCTGTCCTCATCTTTCACCGAGCCAAGCACGACAATCAATCCTCATTTGCACTGCCAGAGTGAGTTAGTCTGGCGCGGGAATGAACTTGCACTCTCAAACAGCACATTTGATCCCATCGGTAGCGATAATGAGCCAGCATTGAACATGCCATCGCCCCTCGATTTCTCGTCCCTTGACTGCTTTCTGTTCCCTCAAATGAATACCGATCTATTCATCGCGGAGCGATTAGAATTCATGGCATATTTTACCAGCACGCAAGGGATGAGAACATTTTCCGATCAAGAATCCTTCCGACGGAGGCAGAAAATGGCCCACGATGCACACGAAGCAAAATATGCCCTGACTCAAAACGGAGGGCTCGACGGAAGTGACATACCTGATCTCAAGTGCCAGGAGCTGATCGGAGACATTCGAGACATCGTCTCCAACAAACGAAATGACGACGTGATAACCCTGGAATGGACGGCGTCGACCGAGCAGATGTGCAGAGGCTTCTTCACAGCATCAAAAACCCGCCGGTTCCTAGATTACTTCTGGTCTCTCTGGTATCCGCACTGCCCGATCGTCCACAAACCCCTTTTCGATGCGTCCTCCGCGTCTCCAGCATTACTGTGCGTGATGCTGATAATCGGAGCATGTCTTTCGCCAGATGAAAGCGATCGATCGACAGCACGGAAATGGCTCGACTGTGTCGAGGAGCTGATCTTTCGTCACTCTTATTTTCGAAGTGATCGGGAGCTCTCGCCTGAGCAGCGCCGTCCGAGGAAAGAGATTGTGCAGTGTATTCAAGCTGCTTATCTGGTCAGTTCTTTGCAGAAACGTGAGGGCTCTGCGGAGGCGCAGGCGAGGATCCGACGACACAGACATGCCTCTATGGTGGCGGTAAGTTAATGACCGTTCAAACATAATACTCTGGTCTCGACAGATCACTGATTTCTTACAGCTGGCAAGACATATCGGGCCAAGAAAGGCGTCTCATAGGCACCTCGAGCTTAATAAAGCGTCGAATACCTGGTGGCAGCAGTTTGCTGGAGAAGAGGAACTGATTCGGTATCTACGCCCCCCGTTATTACAGCATGAGAAAAATGCTAACAATGCAGAACTATTATCTTCGTGTTTCTCATCGATGCCGCCTTGACCATATTCCACAATTCCCCACCACGAATGGTCGTCCCAGAATTGAAAATGGACGTGGCTTGTCCAGAAGCCTGCTTTCAAGCAGAGTCAGCCGGAGAATGCATGAGGCAGCTCAAATTCTGGGCAAAAACTAGGTTCTGGAAACACAGACTATCCATTGTTTCGGTCGTCCGACGCATTTGTCAGTCCGCCATAGATGAGAGTCTTGTCCAAGAGTTCTCACAATTGGGGACTTTGAACCTCTTCACCATGGTGCAATGTGAGCTAGTCCCAAAACTCACATCCTCGAGATTTCGGAATGGAACTAACTCTCTGCTTAAGCAATTCACTCGCTAATGTTCCACCTTCACAACTCCCTCGTCTTTGAGTCAACGCTAGCTCCCATCCAGACCGGTCTTGAGAACTGGCACCACATCTGGAATGTGCGCATCCCAGAGGATAACGATATCCCAGATATCCCCGGCAATCTATGGAAACAGGTCGGATTCCTCCGTCATGCCTCTGAATTCTGGCATCTGGCTCGGCTGCTCCTTGGGAAGATGATATCGTCAAGTCATAGTGATCACGATGAGCTGGAAGAGACTACGCAGCAGATGTCTAGATATGATCATTCCGATATGGGAGATGTGAATGAGCTGATTATGGACTATAGAAGGATGGAATTGGGGGTTGTGTGACTTATACTGTAAGGCGGCAAGAGCACATAATTATAAAATGACTAGTAGACGACACAGATCCATCAATAACAGCTGTTACGTCGATAGTTTCTGGCCTCTAACTCTCCTCTGCACAAAAACCTCAAAGTCTGATGGCCTAACAAACCAGTAATTCTCGGTAGTCCAGCTTCTCCTCAAAGGCGTAAAATTATAATCTCGTACAATTCTAGGAATCAACTTGGACATCTCCAGAATCGATATATGCTTGCCAAGGCATGTTCTCGAGCCAAGACCGAACTATTCGACGAATGATTAGCTGATATCAACGAAATTCTGACGGAAATTGACTCACCGGCATATGCATCTGATTCATCTCCTTCAGCCGCTCAGGCTCACTCTCCGCCTCAATCCACCTCTCCGGTCGGAAACTTTTCGCATCAGGGAAAACCCGCTCATCATAGTGTGCCACCCAAGTATTCATGCCGACGATAGTTCCAGCAGGAAAATAGCGTCCGCTAATCTCTGCACCGCCGGCCGGGACCTCTCTCCACATCGGTAAGCCAGTTGCGCTGTGCATTCGCAATGCCTCTTTCATCACAGCCTGGAAGTATGGCATCTCCTGACTTTCTTTGAAAGCCACATTTTCACTGAGAAGTCCTCTGTTCGTGTAGTCGTCGATTTCATCACGGAGCTTCCGCAAAACCGCCTCATTTTGAAGAAGATACCACATTATACCCGATAGACTGATGGCAGTAGTATCCGACCCAGCCGAGACATTCGACTGTCCCATGATGAACAGATGGTAATCAGTAACCTTCTCCGGATCTTTATTTCTCGCCATAATCAACTTGTCGACGAAATCCTGCGCTTGGACATGTTCAGACCGTCCCTTTTCGAGCTTGTCTGTTTTCTCCTCGTGTAGACGGATTTTTTGCTGCACAAACTGGCCGATATACGCTCTTCCCCCCGCGCCGGTCCATGCGAACTTGCTCAGTAGTCCGAATAGCCGCGGGTGCCATTCGGGGTAGATTCCGACGAGGGTGCTGTACATCAACACCTTATGGACCGCAGCCATTGCGCCGTCGATGTCCTCGCCTTTGTCCAGGAATCCTACGTGAGTTAGCTAAGCCCTATAGTGGGAATGGAGAACCTTACCGAATCGCTCGCCGAACGTAATATTCCCGATCACGTCGAAGGCATAGCACTGGAACCAGTGTCCCATGTTAAACGACTTCTTATCCTGAGAAAACTCGGCCAAACGCCGGTCAAACAAATCCGCACAGTGATCGACAAAAGGCTCATAATGAACCAACGAGCTCATCGAATACAAGCCAGCAAATCGTTTTCGAGTATCCGCTGCGCTCTTGTTAGTAGACAGCGGAAAACGGGTACCTTTTTTTTTTAAAGAAGCACTCACCATGACGCCTAATATCGCGATCAGAAAACACAGTCCATTGCTTCGGGTGTTTCCACCCATCATACCAAGCCGACTTGGCGAATCGCGAGCCCGTCCCGTAAATCGTCTTGATAGCAGCCGGATCGCTGATACTATACTGATTCGGTGCCACGCGCACGACCGGGCCGTATTGTTGATGAAGGGTGATATTCTCGTGTTCGAAGCCGCCTTTACGGACGCGATTGAAATACCAGAGTGTTGTGTATCGGGCTAGGAATGGGCCTGGTATATCTCGTAAAGAAGAGAGGGTTGCTCGTGTAAGCCGGAGGAGGAATTGGAGGGAGATGAGGAGAGGGAGGAGAACTAAGAGTGAAAGATACATGTTGAATCTTCAGGAGGTGTTCGAGTCTTCGTTCATATGTCGTTCACCCAAGGACATGGCTGTCGTCTTATATGGATGAGCCGGGGTGTTTGTTGGCAGGTTGGCCGATCGGCACTGCTAAAGACTCCACCCCCCACCCCCACCCCCACCGCCATCGCTGGTTAGGCATGCAGTGCGTCATAATCACCGCGATCTCATTGGATTTCACGGAAACTACCGTAGTACCACCGATACCTTTGGAAGAATTGGGCAGTGAGGGGAAATCGATAGGGGGATTTCACTCTACGGTAGAAGCTGTAGTTCAAGGTACCCTCGGATATCTACTGAACTCACCAATGTACATCCAGAAAGCAGGCCTCGGAACAAGGAAGAAGAAAAAATAGTGAGAGATTTCGCTTTTAGTTGTCGTAAATGCACTGTAGGCTATTCGTCAATATAAACACAGACAGTATTGAACCCGAAAAGTAGAATCGAAAACCCTCATTATTTCGCCATGACGCCAGGGAATAATAAAAGTAGTCGGGCAACACGCAGCCTCAAACCACGAACACGTTTAAAAACGAAGCGATGGCTTCTTGTCGCCCCACAGACCGACGATGGCAATCGACAGAGCCACGTAAGACAGGGACAGGCGGAAGATTTGCATGGTGCTCTCGTTAGCCATCTCGGCCTGGACGGACTCGCCGTTGACATCCTCCTCCTCGGACTCGGTATCGACCACGACGAGATCCTCCTCCTTCCTGCTGGTGGTATTGGTCAGAGACACTCCATATCCGTCGCGGATGACTTCGACGAGCCAGGTCTTTAGTCCACGGTGGCGGTTGACATAGTAGTCCAGACCCCAGGTGGCCGCGCTGGAGATGGTGCAGGCCCACATCATGTACGGGTGCTGGCGCCATGGGGGAGAGGCGTAGAAGGCGAAGAGGAAACAGCTGTTGACGATGCCCGACAGGCGCAGCGCGTACTTGCGGTTTAAGCGCTTGACTTCGTTGAAGCAGCGTGAGGCGGCCGTGGAGGTGGGGAGGAGCTTAAGGGCGGGGATGGTTATGTGAGAGGTCGAGTAGGAGAGACCCTGGCATTGAGGCGATGTTGTTAGTGATGATGCGCAGATTGCGACGCGATGCGGGTTTGAGAGCTTACAGTCAGCAGGCCGAGAGAGACGGTGCCGGCAAATTTGCAAACGGTGATGGGGCACGCCATGATGCCGAATTTGCGAATACGCGGTTGAACCCAGGTGAGTGAGTTATGGGGATCCGAAAGGCGAGGGGGTGCGCGGAAGGAAGAATGGCTGAAGAAAGAAAGAAGTAAAAGTGGAATCGGATTTCGTTTTGGCGGAGGTGACGTCGCGCGCCAATCAGAAACCCCTCGTTCTTCAGCACTGCAGTCTGCCAACGAGGGGCTTTGAAAGTGACAGCTGGCGCAGGCAGGGATTAGACAGTGCAGCGACCATTGCAGTCGTCGATTTCATCTTTTCCCTCTCAAGTATGGTGAGACCGTTATGCCAGGGACGTCGGTGGCGGGCTGCCCCGGTCGCAAAAAGGCAATACTGAGAAGTGTCATACTTGAGGTCAAATAATGCATAGAAAGAGAGAGGGATAACACTACCCTAGGGTACATCAAATGTAAATATGACATCGCATGTCGGGGTGTTTCTGTTGAACCATCGTAATGCGCATAACTGCACCCGAGCCTCGGCCCCGTCGGCTGTGGGGCAAAGCGGACTTGCTGCTCCCCGTGTCCGTCGCTCGTATATCTCCAACGCGGTCAGCAATCTACCTTACCCGAATATCATCCCCTGAACAATCAGTCACCATGCCGCTGGCCAAAAACGAGTATATGAGCGACATCTGGAAGGATGGCCTCTTCAGTGAGCCCCGATCCCTCTCTGCTCAGTGGCATCATGTTTAACCATCCTCCCAGACAACAAGGTCGTCTTCTGCACTGGCGGTGCAGGCACCATCTGTAGCGCCCAGGTTCGCGCGATGATTCACCTCGGCGCCAACGCCTGTATCATCGGCCGCAATGTCGAAAAGACCGAAAGTGCGGCGCGGGATATGGCCACCCTCCGCCCGGGCGCAAAGGTCATCGGCATCGGCGCCGTCGATGTGCGCAAGTTTGACGATTTGAAGGCAGCCGCCGATCGCTGTGCTAAGGAACTCGGTTCAATTGACTTTGTCATGTACGTTTTGCTCTTTGTCTCGTGTGATCCCGCTGATCAAATATAGTGCCGGTGCCGCGGGCAATTTCCTCGCCTCCATCGAGCAGCTCTCCGTCAATGCATTCAAGACGGTCATGGACATTGATGTTCTAGGCTCTTACAACACCCTGAAAGCTACCCTGCCCTATCTGATGGAGTCAGGTGGAAAGCACAGAATGGACTCCGAGACACGTGAGTCCAGAGCTGCCACACTCGATAGTGACTGACCTGACCCTGTACAACGCTGACCAACTTAGTTACCCCACACCCCGGAGGCACCGGTGGTCGAATCATTTTCGTCAGTGCCACCATGCACTTCCGTGGCATGCCCTTCCAGGCCCATGTCTCCGTTGCCAAGGCTGGCATTGACTCGTTGTCCAACTCGGTGGCCATCGAGTACGGTCCTCGGGGAATGACTTCTAACATTGTGACTCCGGGACCTATTGCGCAGACCGAGGTACGATAATGCAGCTTTTTATTACTTCATGATCTAACAAGACTACCCTAGGGAATCGAGCGTCTGCTGCCATCTGACGCCAAGGCTGCCTACAAAAAGTCCCAGCCCTTGGGTCGCATCGGCCACGTCCGTGATATTGCTGATGCTACTATCTATCTCTTCTCCGAGGCTGGAAGCTATGTCACTGGACAGACTCTTGTTGGTGAGTATTATCTTCATATCGCCCACTGGCAGCTATGCTAACGCACTTCTAGTCGACGGTGCCAACTGGCGCATGAGCGGCGGCCTTGCTGCCAACGGTAACCTACAGTACCCCGACTTCCTTCTGTCCGGCCAGGAGGTGGCCAATGTTACTGGCAAGAAGAAGTCGAAGCTTTGAATGACTTGCAATATCGGAATTCGTGTACATATCATAGACCATGGTCAAAACAAGAATAATTCCAAAAACTCAACCGCATCGCCACAGAAGAATGCCTGCCAGGTCGGCCGACTAATTCCTCCACACTCTATGAATACAAACGAAGAGCAACTCGAATCTAGGGTATGTCAAAAGTGCACATCACGCCACAGGATCAACCGCCCAGCCCCTCTTATTCAAAAACCATTGTCGTCGCCCTCTCACCACCTCGAACCCCACCTTGCGCTCTTCAGCCAATTTCCACAAAGACTCTGTCATAAAGGGCTCAAAGGCATTCTTGAACAGCTCCTCGGGAATCTCCCCATGCAGAGCATGCACCAACTCCCGCGAGGTCAAACTCCCCTTGGCATTCTGCGTAGTTCGAACAGCTTTTGTCAGGGCTTGATAAATCTGTCGCTCTCGCAACTTCTTGTGTCGGATATAGAGCTGAATAGTCCGGGGTAGGTCGAGAATTTTAATTCCGTGCGCCGGGTACCCAACTTGACAGTTTCGATCATGCATCCTCTCGAGACTTTTCATATATTCCCCCAGATCCTCTGCGACGCTGTATCCGTGTCCGAGAACGTTGTCTCCCGTGAAGAGAGCATTTTCCTCTTCGAGGATAAAGCACATGTGGTCTACTGCGTGACCGGGGGTGAAAAGAGCTCGAAGGGTGGCGCCTTGTGTCTGGAAGATCTGTCCGTCTTCGATGGGTAGTTGCCCTGGGCTGGGCTGGTGCTTGTATACTCGTGACGCAAGACGAGAGTCATAGGCAATGAGATCGGGGACGCCACCCGTATGGTCGCCATGCCAGTGAGTGAGAAGGATGTGAGATATTTCGAGGTTGCGGTCTGTGAGGAGTTGGATGATGTTGTCTGCCCAGATGGGGATTCCCTGGACAGAAGAGAATTAGATACCGCACGACTTGAAAATTATGCCAGTATCTACGGCATAATTGCAATGCTGTGAATAGGATAATTTACCTGACCAGTATCAACCAAGATCCGAGACTTGCCCGTCCCGATGAGATAGGTATTCGTGCCCTGGAGCTGCATTTCTCCAGGGTTGCCGCCCATAATACGAATGACACGGTCGGTGACATCTTCAACTTCATCAAGCGGAGGCAGACTAGCCTCTTGGGCAGACAAATAGTCCTCCCAGACACACTGGTTGAGGGGGATGGGGTTGAGTGCCATGATAGTAGAACGCGGTCGTTGAGACCCGACAACCAGAGCAAAAGTGTGCTGCGCACGACGTATAAAAAGACCCGCAAGTCTCATCTGGCAGCAGCCTAAGACAGCCTGACAAGATTCACTCCAGCTCTGATTCGATGGCGGATGGGGCGAACAAAGAGTGGCTGAGGCTCGGAATCCGATGTCACGAAGTATGCCACCTGGACTGCTGCACGTAACTGGGTCGAGGCCCCTCGGCAAAGGCAACTGTGCTGAGATAAGACACGAATGACTCTAACGTAGAAGGTAATTGCGGTTCAGTTGATCGAGCGTGGTAATTTCGCCGCGCTGAGACTTCTTCAGTGTAGCCTTGGATTTCAGGCCGCGGCAGGTGCGGCCTTGAATTTCTAGTGTTGAAGCATAACGCCGGCACTTTCCCGCACACCCCAGCAGCCTCCCACCTTCAACGTCAACATCCTTCCAAATTTTTCTCACCTTTCAAACCGCTATCACAAATCTACTGGCAAGACCCAACATGTCCGAGTCCAAGGGAAAGTACCGACTCGCCATCACGAATGCACTGATGATCCAGCCGGGCGAACCTGAGAACCCCGTAACAGCAGACCTGCTCGTCGCACAAGATGGAACTATCGCGTATATTGGCTCCGAGACCAAGGACAAGATTGAAAATGCTGACAGGGTCATTGACGCCACCGGTAAGTGGTTACTCCCCGGATTCGTATCTGCCCACAGCCACCTCTGGCAACATGGGCTTGCCTCGAGAGCCCCAAACAGCAACGTCGCCGAGTGGTCAACCGTCGTTGGCAATTCAATGAGACGCGTCAGGCCTTGTGATATGTATATGGTCACCTTCAACGGGGCTTTGGGTCATGTCCGGAAGGGAATAACGACGGCCTTCAACTCCACGTGTTGCCTTGCTTTCCGAGATGGTCGAGCAGAACGGGCCCAGTTTGAGGCCGTGCTCGACGCGGGAATTAGGTTCGTACACGGATTCAGTATTGGTCACGTCACGAAAAGATGGTCTGAGGCTAGAGCCATTGCACGTACTGAACTATTCCGCTCGTGGTGTTCGACATTCGATGTCCCAGATCACTTTTTCGGCTCCCGAATGGTCCTCCAAGGTCTGGAGTATGATGAGAAAAGAACACTTGCAACAGAGGCAATGATCAAGAAGCGGTTCAGCTTGGATGGCTACATCAGTTATCTCGAGAGTCCAGACTCCAATCATATTGCCGTCGGAAAAGCTGGCTGGGCGTGGCTTAAGGAGTTCGAACTCGTGCATCAGGAAATGACTATTGGCCATTTCCTTCATACCAGCACTGCACCTGAAATCGTCCAAGAGGCTGCCAAAGCGGGCATGCGGATGACCTGGAATCCCCTGTCGAACGGCCGACTGGGCAGTGGTGTCCTCGACCTACCGAAGGACATCCCAATCGCACTGGGCGTGGACGGTGAAGCTGCAAGCGGCCGCTGCGACCCTTTCGAAAACATGCGAATGGGTCTGTACAGCGTTCGACAGAGCAAACAGTCAGCAGGGGCCCTGGCCCCTCATGAAATTTATTTCATGCACACACTAGGGGCTGCTCAAGTGCTCAATATCGCGGACCGGGTGGGCAGTTTGGAGACGGGCAAATTGGCCGACATGATCCTCCTCAAGCCGCCACATACTAGGGAGATCAGGGACCATGTTTCAGCACTTGTATTTGCGTCGGGGGTGGAAGATATCGAAGTGGTGTTCATTGGTGGTCTGGAGGAGTGGCCACGCAGTCGGCCTATGCCCACCATGGCGCATGGTGGTCGCTGGAAACCCTGGAACATTAAGCTGGAACATACCAGTAAGTCTACCCAGAAACCGCAATCTGATGATTCAAAGTCTAACCCAGACAGGGTTGGTAAATAAGTTTTAACCACAACTAAGCAGCAGACTTTCACCTTTGCCGAAGACAATCTCGTTTTTCTCCACGCAGGACTAGTATGAACTTGTGAGTTTGAAGACTGATGGAAGTAGTGTTTGAGGAATTCACAGAAATGTACTGATATTTCACTGAAGGCATTCTAATTCACGCAAATAGATCTCCACCATGTAGACGAGGTATTAACAGCCCATCCCACCTCAATCAACTTCACATCTTAGCCATCTTCATCCCAACCAACGAAGCCCTCGTCGCAATAAACAACATACACCCAATCGCACAAGACACACCCCCAAAGACAATAGCATACTTGAACGAGCCGTGCTCATCCGCAACCAACTTCCCACCAATAGGTGAACCAGTCAACGCCGCAATCGCCGAGATAGAAAAGGCAGCACCCGTACGCGTACCAATCTCAGGCAAAGGCGAGATCTTCGCGCACAATGCGGGAGTTAGTCCTACACCGGCTCCGGAGCCGATCCCAAAAAGCGCGGCGAAGATGATGATGGCGGCGTTGCCTGTGGCTGGGAGCCAGAGGGCTAGGATGAGGATTGCTGTGAAGCCGCTCATGACGATCATTACGTTGAAGTGGCCGACTTTGTCAGCGAGGGCGTTGGGGACTGTTCGGCCGAAGATGCTAACATAACATTATTAGTGATTTAATGGTGGAATGAGTGTGTGAGTTTGACTTACCTTGCGCCGTTGAGGATAGGAACGAGATAATTAGCCAAATGCAGCGACATGCCGTGGGACAGAGCGTGTTCGACAATGAATGTAATGGGAATGAACATCCCCCCTGAGCAAGTATCAGCCATGGTCACTCACACTCAGCCAGCAGAAGGAACTCACAATAGAAGAAGAAAACAGCAGCAGTCAACAAGAGAAAAGTCGGCTCCTTAAACGGCCGCAGCAACGCCATAACCTCAAATGGCCGCTTGGTAGGCGGAACGCGCGATCGCATCGTCGCATTCGCAAAAGCCAGTAAAGCCAAAATAAGGAATGCGCAAATCCTCATAGACCAGGCGAAGCCCACTTCCGGAATGAGGTGGATCAGCATGATGGGGAAGATGACGCCGCCGAGAGAGGAGCCAGATACGACTAGGCCCATGGCTGCGCCTCGTTTGGCGAGGAACCATGTTGAGACCTTCAGAAAATTAGGATATGGATATGGATTTGGATATGGAGGTTGCTCGAGATAGAACTTACAGTCGTGAACGATGGGTAGAATACCATCGACGCACCAATGGCAGAACAGAAAGCCTGGCTGAGAAGGATTTGGTAGTATGTCTTTGCCAGGCTGGCCATCATCAAGCCGAAGACGTGGAAAAAAGTTCCTGCCAGGAGCAGGGGGCGTGGACCGTAATCGTCGTAAATTTTTCCCACGAACAAGCCACTGAATATCATGAAGAAGACTGACAGCCATTAGGATCTGATTGCTCAAAGGTGCTGCAATTGTACTAACCCTGTAATGATGGAATCCACGCAATCTCAGAGGCAGTATACTCCTTCAACTGATGCGTCTGGTAGTACTCCTGGAAAATACCCACACAGTTGACCCATCCGAAGGATACAAACAGACAAGCCGACGCACCGGCCACGGTGAGCCAGGCGTGTTTACCACCTTCGGGAAAGTCACTCTGGAATGGTGAGTTTGGTTTTTCGATCGTGGATTCTGTTCGCGTGGGTATTTCCTGGGAGCTGTCCCGGAGGGTTTGGAGAGTAATCGAGCTCCGAGTAGCCATATTGTATCGACGGCGTAGAAGTTTCTCTTTTTTTCTTTCTGTGCTCTGCAAAGTCTCACTCTGGTCGAAACTAAATTTTGCAATGTATAGCGACAGCGAAACCAAAAGCGACAAAGTTAAAGGGAATCGCCGGCTCGGCCGTTCACGAAGCATCGGACTCCGAGCGGCTTTTGGCCATTGTGCGCCTCCGAAAGCGCCCAACAGGCCACCCCTGCACCTCGCCGGGGCTGCATGGCTAAAAGAAGAGCGGCCTGGCAGTGCAAATATACTGCTTACCCATAATGAGACAGCCACACTCAGAGTCGGTTTCCGGCCTTCTGCGCTGTCTAGCATCAGCAGTGACGGGGACGAGCGATGGAAAATAAATAGTCGATTGAAGAGCGCTCTTCGTGGTAGAATAATCAAATCAACAGACAGTCATTCGACTTGCGTATTTCAAGCATACTCTGTATACCTGCACCATGTCCAACATCCCAGAGCAGTGCGATGTGCTAGTGATTGGCGGCGGCCCCGGAGGTTCCTACACGGCAGCAGCGTTGGCGCGGGAGGGTGTCGACACCATCCTGCTGGAAGCCGATGTTTTTCCGAGGTAGGCCAGCTCATGATGGATCTTTCTTTGAATCGACCTGTCTGACCAGGACTGGCAGATACCACATCGGGGAGAGCATGCTTCCTTCGATCCGTCACTTTTTGCGATTTATCGATCTCGACAAGACCTTTGACAGCTATGGATTCAAGCGCAAGGTATGCAATCAACAATGCGATGGCTGGATATTGTTGACAGTGATTAGGATGGTGCCATGTTTAAGCTGAACTCCAAGCCTGAAGTTTGTCAGTATAGTCTTCTCCATTAGCTATCTCGCGCTCTAACATACCTTGGTGTAGTCACCGACTTCGTCGCAGCAGGAGGACCTAACGGCTACGCCTGGAACGTCGTCCGTTCCGAGGCCGACCATCTCATCTTCAAACACGCCGGTGAGAATGGCGCAAAGACATTCGACGGGGTCAAGGTGAGCGATCTGGAGTTCGTTCCGTGGAATACCGACGATGCAGAGGAAGCCAAGCTGGCCGCGTTCCCAGCGCCGAACCCGGGCCGACCCGTTTCAGCCCGCTGGTCCCGCAAGGATGGCAGCGCCGGTACCATCAAGTTCAACTACCTCGTCGACGCCAGCGGGCGCGTTGGCCTCGTCAGCACCAAGCACTACAAGAACCGTCGCTACAATCAGGGCCTAAAGAATATCGCTAGCTGGGGCTACTGGAAGAATATGACTCCTTACGGCGTGGGCAAATCCTACGAGGGTCAGCCGTACTTTGAGGCTTTGTCTGATGCCAGTGGCTGGGTGTGGACGATTCCTCTGCACGGTGATGTGGTGTCGGTGGGTATTGTCCGGAATCAGACAATTGCCACGCAGAAGAAGAAGGAGATGGGATCGCCGTCCAGCAAGGAGTTCTACCTCGAGAACTTGAAACTTGTTCCGGGCGTGGAGAAGCTGCTTGTCGGCGCTGAGTTGGTCTCTGATATCAAGTCGGCTTCCGACTGGTCATACAGTGCTTCCAGCTATGCTAGTCCCAATGTTCGCTTGGTCGGTGATGCGGGTTGCTTTATTGATCCATTCTTTTCATCGGGTGTTCATCTTGCCTTGGCGAGTGGTCTGTCCGCTGCGACGACCATTTGTGCCGTGAAGCGTGGGGACTGTGATGAGAATTCTGCGGCTGATTGGCACTCGAAGAAGGTTGCTGAAGGTTACACTCGCTTTTTGCTGGTTGTTTTGAGTGCACTCAAGCAGATCAAGGACCAAGAGGAGTCTGTACTGACTGACTGGGATGAGACGACCTTCGATCGTGCTTTCTCATTCTTCCGACCGAGTAAGTAGTCCTAGATTCTTAAGTGCACGCACATATTAACAAACTGCCCGTATTCAGTCATTCAGGGCACTGTCGACGTCAAAGCCCGCCTCACCGAGTCTGAAATCTCCGAAACAATCGACTTTTGCTACCGAGCGTTCATCCCCATCCCACCAGAGCAGAAAGACGCCGTTTTGGAGAAGATGGAAAAGCTCGGTCTGAATGACGACACTCTCGATTCTAAAACCAAAGGCGAGCTCGAGTCCTCCATGTCCGCCGAGGAAATTCGAATTATGAACTCGATCCGTGCTCGTCAGATGCTCCGGTCGGAAGATACCATCAACATCGACACTTTCAGCACCGATACTATTGGTGGCCTTACGGCTAACCTGGAGCGTGGCAAGCTGGGACTTGTTAAGCCCGTCTCTGGGGACAAGTCGGACACGGTGGATGTTCTTGGTCTTTTGACTGGTGAGAATAAGATGGGTGCCATGCCACCGACTGTGTCTGAGCCTGTGGTGGAGGAGAAGATTGCTGTTGAAGCTCATTAGATTTTTACCTTGAATTCGGATTAAGAATGTGACTAGATGGTAATATATGTTAGTTTCGCTAGATGAGAATTTATGATTATCGCAGTCGCCTGTTGTAACCATCCACCTTGAAAATCTCACAATTAATCGTGAATATGTTCATCTGTTCGAAAGTTTAGGTATCTTATGATCCTTATAGAACTGATCAGATCCATGTAATGATCTGATCATTTTAATTTTGGAGAGGTTAACTTATTCTGCGATATGCTGTCTGGTTCCATCCTTTTTGCGGAACAGTAGCAGCTTCCAGTGTCAATGAAATTTCTGCTCTTTGCATGTCATTATTCTACAAATTCATAAGGAGTAATAGCTAAAAGTCTGACTGATCACATACAAAGAATCACATGAATTCACCTATGTACTATAATATGTATCTTCACACTTATGACATGCCGATATTCGATCCTAAAGCAAAATATAACACGCTCGACATTCTGATCGGACGGAGATTAACTGTGAGACATTGAATTTGCGAGACAGCAAATTCTTTCTCGTTCTACCTTATTATTGAAAGCGCCTTTGAACTAATATTAAACTTGTGGAAAAAGAAAGAAAGAAAAAGTAGTTCCGTCAATGTCTTCAGAAAACATGCGGGCCACATTGTCGAGACGCTTTTTGGCGGCCACCGGAAACCAGAAACCTAGCGACAATACGTAAGCCCCTTGGTTCTCAAAATTTAACATGCAGTCGAAGAAAATCAGTTACATCAAAAACCGACCGAATCCCGTACAAAATCCGCGCAAAGACCGTGGGGTCCGGTACAGGCCTCCGACAAGGTCGGAATCCGGGCAGAGGCATGTCTGTCAGCGTGGATCTGGATGGCAGCCTCGCCCGACTGTCCGGCAGTCAACAGAACCGACAGCGAACATAAAAACTTCAAGATTCGCGAGGAAGATAGATCATTACACCTCATTCAAAAAATTTCAGAGTGCCTTTTCTCAGTTTTAATCACAATGACTATCCCCGATATCAACGAAGGTCGCTTCCTCTCCAACGAGACGGGTCGTCTCCAGATGCAGGGCGCCCTACGGTCAGCGGCCGAGGCGACAGAGACCTCACACGATCTGATGCTGCGTTTCTTTAACATGGTAAATTATACAACATCAATTTCATTTCTCTCTTGCCCCCGGTCTCAGGCTCACTCGTTCCACCTTATAGCAACTGGAGCTGACTGTCGTCCGCATTGGCTGCGACCTCGGTCTATTCCGCATTCTGGCAGCCAGCGATGAGCCTCTCAGTGTCAACGCCCTGGCCGAGCAAACACGAGCAGCTCCATCGCTGCTGCGCCGTTTGCTTCGCTACCTCGCCTCCACCCGCGAGGTGACGGAAACAAGCAAAGATCATTTCAAGGCAAACCCAGCCACCAAATCTCTGGCCAACCCCGTCATCCAAGACTGCATCTACTACATGTAAGAAATCCTCAAGTAAAACAGAGGATCAACACTAACACACCCAGCTTCAACATCGGCGGCCCCGTCTACCAAGCCCTCCCCGAAACCCTCAAAGCAAACGGCTACACCGACACCGGCAAGACCCTCGCCTGGAACAACGGCTTCAACACAGAACTCCCCTTCTTCCCCTGGGCCAAGCAACACCCCGACCACCTAAAATGGTTCCAGTCACTTATGAGCGTTCCCCGCGAAGGTGACTGGCTTGACGTTTTCTCAATCCCCTCGCTCGCCTCCAACATCAGCCCTGACCAAGCCCTCTTCGTCGACGTGGGCGGCAACATCGGCCACCAATCCGCCCGTCTGCGCGCGCGCTACCCCGACCTCCCGGGCCGAATCATCGTCCAGGATCTACCCGAGACGATCGCGGTCGCACCGCCGGTCGGAGGCGTGGAGCTGATGGCGCACAATTTCTTTGAGCCGCAGCCCATTATTGGCGCCAAGGCGTACTACCTGCGTACCGTGCTGCATGATTGGGACGATGAGAAGTCGCTCGAAATTCTGGGACAGTTGGTTCCGGCCATGAATGCCGAGTCGGTAATTCTCATTGATGATATGGCGTTGCCGGATACTGAGGTACACTGGTGGTCTGCTTGTCTGGATTTGCATATGTTGGCTATGCTCGGTGCGCATGAGCGGACGGAGAGTCAGTGGCGGTCGCTGCTTGATCGTGCTGGGTTGAGTCTTGTGGAGATCCGGCCGTATCACCCTATGATGCGACACTCCGTTATTGTGGCCCAGCTGCCGCAATAGAGCCGTCTTTAAGGAGCTGAGATTTCTTTTCCATGTTTGTGATTTTTCGTATAGAGCTGCCAGTATCTAATTGTCAATCAAAGCTGATTATTGGCCCACTTTAAAAATAAGTTTTTGGTAAATTCTACAGCTCACTGCAGGGTTGTAGTCTAGCGCCTCTCAGCACTAACCTGAGTCTTCATTGTCAGTGGCGCTAAATGTTTCAGAATGCGATCTTGGTTTGAAAAGGAAACTAGGCACAAGGATTGGTTGTCTGGACATTCCATGAATATTGGGATCCCAACTAGCCGAGACGAAGAATCTCGTATAGAGTAAACAAAGTCAAACTCTAATCGTATTCCGGAACCCCCACGTCGAAATACGCACTACTACTGGTAATAGCGGCCTCCAGTAAGCTGCGGCTGCAAGTGGGGCGCCCAAAAGCCGCAGATGCCGGACCGTGCGGATCATGAGTTAAGATTCGACCCCGACAATTTAGCGTGGGCGCTGCTTTGTCCTCTTGCTGACGGTGCTCGGTCGTTCGCCAAAGGCCGCCAAAGCCCGGCCCCATGCTCGTTGGGGCCGACAACAATGCGCCTACCACTCATGTGGTGGCTGCTCTTAGCGAATTCGCACATGCTTACCAAGTTCTCGCATTTCTAAGCCTCCTGCCTGTTGGCCGGAGCCCGTCGCGGTTTGCGTTCTTTGTGCGGCCTCCGACGCGGGGCTACTTGGGTCGCCATGTATGTCCAATCCGGAACGCCCCCTTGCGCCTTTTTAAATAATCAGCTTTTTTCTTCCCTGCTCAAAAACACACTCCTCCCTCATCATCGCTCGTCATGGCCGCCTCACTCAAATCCATCACCGTCTTCCGGGGCTTCCCCGAAAAAGGCTGCTACACCTGGTCGCCCTTCGTGAACAAGCTCGAGGCCCGCCTGCGCTTCGACAACATTGCCTACAAGGTCGATACAGGGTCACCCCTCAAAGCGCCTCGAGGCAAGGTCCCATACATCACTCTGGAGCGCGACGTTAAGACCGAATCACTCGGCGACTCCGCCCTGATCACGAAATCCTTCATCGAGGCTGGAAGTCTCACCGATCTCAACGCCCGACTTTCGCCCGTCGAAAAGGCGCAGGACCTCGCCCTCAAGGCTCTGTTGGAGGATAAGCTCTATTTTTACCAGGTAACCAGCCCCACAGCAGCAGGCCGTGCCAGCAAGCCACACGCCACACCCTCCAAAAAAGCCATGACTGACCAATCCAGGGCCACGAACGATGGGTCCAAAACTACTACACCATGCGCTCCAAGATCCTCGCCAGCGTCCCCTGGCCTGTACAGGTCGTTCTCGGGAACATAATCTACAACAAGAACGTCCGGAACCTGCAGGGCCAAGGAACCGGCACTCTCTCCGCTGAGGAAATCGCTGCCGCGCGCGATGAGGTCTGGGAATCTATTAACGCCGTTGTTTCGGCAGCGCATGCCCAGGCGAGAGAGGAGGGTCCTTTCTGGGTGTGGGGTGGGGATAAGCCTACTGAGGCTGATGCGGTGGTCTTTGGATTTGTCGTTGCTGCTTTGGTCTGTGCGGCGTAAGTATTTCCCCTTCTTCCAATGGGCTGGGCCTTGTGGCTTCGCTAGAATAGAATAGAACGTGTGTTGACTTTCGGCAGAGCTCCGGATAGCAAGGAAATTGTCAAGGGGTATCCGGCGATTGTGGAATATGCGAGGCGGATTCATGACAAGTATTTTCCGGATTATGAGATTTGGGAGTAATCTGGTGATGCATGTTATTTTCCTTTGAGGATGAAAACTGATACCATTGTACTTCTCAATCCATGCTTTTAAAATTCCATAATTCATGAATCGTTCTAATCCAAGTTTCTTCATCCTTTATATAGTCCCGTCCTCTTTTCAGTGTAAATTTACCATCTATACCAACCTTCTAAGAATAAAGCACAATTTGAACACCACAATAAGACTAAACTACCCTCCTCATAACACAAGCCTTCGCCCTCAACTGATCCCTCAACAAGCTATTCAAAATCTCGAAAATCTTCTCCCCCTGCCCGACGTCTAAACTCTCCCTCGTCTCCTGCACCCTCTCCGCAAACCTCCTAATCAACTCCTCAACCCTCCCAAGCTCCCCACAAACCAACTGCTCCCGCATCCGCATCTGAATAACCGGATCAACCGCAAACCCACCTATCATAATAGGCAGCGGTACAATCCGCTCATCGTCATCCTGCACCGACATGAATCCGACCGGCGCAAAATTATCCTCACTGCGCATCATCGCCCTGTACCATGCAACCAGTCTGTCGCAGATCGTAACAAGTAGTAACTGCACGGACGGCGTTGCCGAGCAGGGGCATTGTAGGACGGTCGAGGCGAGGTTGATGATAGAGCGGTTTGTCATGAGCGCTTCGTCCATCTTGCGGAATGGTCCTTGTCCGGGATTCGGATTTGGGCTCGGTTTGCAGGTGGCGGTAAAGAGGTCGTCGGTTATGGAGAGGCAGGCTGTTGGGGGGATGCAGAGGGCTTGGAGGGCTTGGAGGATGGAGGAGGTGCAGGTTTTATCTTTTTTGGTGCAGGTGAAGTTTTGTTTGGGCCATGATGATGTTGAATGCCGATTGCTGGTTTGAGATAGGTTGCGCATTTTGTGTGCAGATAAGAAGTTTGGTTTTTGAGGCTCTCGGTTTTGTAGATGTTCGGCTGGAGATAGATCGTGGAGGTTATATGCTGGAAATTTGGAGTGATCGAGAATCTTGTCGTGCAGAGAATTATTAGCTCTATGCTGTAGTGTTTAGACAACTGGTAGAATTTACCTCGAAATTGATTGTGTCCACCATTGCTGTAGTGATTGTTTATGAGGCAATGCTGTTATTCCTGGCTGTATTTGGGGTAGGCTAATCTATTTAAACGGCAGCGTCGATCTCCCGAATTGCGGACTGCTGATGCGCTCCGCTTCGCACAGCTCTCCTGTTTTGACCGCTCGTGAACCCCCAGGCACCCAATGTCACTTTCCCCATTTAGCCCTGTACTTGTGGTTAACCACGAGCAGTAATTCCTCTCGATTATCTCGTGTTATTCGACCCATCTGGGTGGCGCAGTTGGGCCGCAGGCTCGCATCGGCCTGCATAGTTGGAGTTGGCCTAGTCTGATATGACCGGCCCCCACAGCAACGGCTTACCACATCATCGCAGTGCTTCCTGCACCAGGGCAGACGAACCGATGACCCTATTCTTCCCAGCTGCAAACTGCAGTGTCTGGCTCTTCTTGCCTGGCATCGTGCCCACTTGATCCTCACGATCTTATGCGATCAGAACCGGACTGCGATGGCGACCGACCTTTTTCAGATGGATCGCCGTGGAGGCTCCCCGGCAAACGGCTCTAAACCTATAGCTTCCCTCTCAACCGGGAATGCAGAATTCCCCACTGCACGCCTTTCCTTTTCGATGCTGGGGCCAGCCGGGTAAATCGCCCCACGAGCTGAATTGTCTTGCCAGCTGGTGCACGCGACATGGAGTCTGCTCCAACGCATCGGATGATTCTCGGCTTTTAGCAAGACCACTGGCACACCCGATGATAACAGGGGTAGGCCACATGGCCGCGAGATCTATGCAAGATGCAACCACAGACGTCAAGGACAGCAGCGCGAACGGCATCAGCAACTGCACCAGGCGATCGAGGGCTTGCAAACGGGCGGGTGCATAATCTTTGACTCTCTGCATTCTATCCTCGACATGGTTTTCTCCAGAAAAGCTTACCTGCTGATAGCAATTTCGGGTTTTGATCGTGATCCGTACCTATTTTGGGGCCGGGGGGTGGCGAACACTAGCTGCATGGGGCGCTTGGCGCCTCGTAACGCCACTTCTGAACAAACATGGCAAAAACAATTATGACAGCTGGACGAAAACGAGGAAACTCTGCTTTGCCTGTTGCCTTCTGTTACATCGTAATGAACCTCCACCAAAGCATTAACGTCGTATTGTCGCAAGGCTTAGCATCTTCGTATTAGCCTCAAACTTAGTCTTCACTGTTAAGAGTACACTGGACCACTCATTGCCAGCTGGACTATTCTTTCCTCCATTTTACGTTTAACCCACCAGTACAGCGGATGGTATACCCGTTGTCCACTGAGACACGCTAACCCTTCCTAAACGGACAA
Source organism: Penicillium argentinense (assembly GCF_028826775.1). Lineage (NCBI taxonomy): Eukaryota > Fungi > Ascomycota > Eurotiomycetes > Eurotiales > Aspergillaceae > Penicillium > Penicillium argentinense. Next base: position 778,618 of record NW_026622668.1, read on the forward strand.
ACCAGCTTTAAGGGCACTGCTCCCACCAATCACCAAACCAGCCTCGTCAGGCCAAGCACTGCTATGCAAGATGGCACTGTCCACACCGCGCCCACGAACTAGTCAGCACGAGATGACGATAGATTGCGAGTTTGGCCCGCAGCTTCGTAATACGCACTGCCGCTTGTCCATGTCGATTTTTAGATGGGGGCATGTGTCAGCTCAAGCCTGAGTGGGCTTTGGGGGCCAGATGGGGCACATTTCTGCGTGATCGGAGAGTACTACTACTTGTAAGAGTGCTTCGTATTGAGACGGCGCTCTGGATATTAGAGTCTGCGATTGTCACGAATATCTTCAGAACATCCGACTTCGAAAAGAACCTGCAACAGGGCAGACCTCGTACAATTCACAAACTTATGCAACAATGAGCACCAATACCAACACAGCCTTATCTCGAAGCGGCGGCGGCGCACCTCCAAAGCTCAAAGACAGCTGTGACATGTGCTCCTCCTCGAAAATCAAATGTAACAAGGAAAAACCGGTCTGTAGTCGATGTCGCAAGCTGGGCTATCCGTGCTTCTACAGTCCGGCGCGGCGCATCGGACGGCCGCATCCCAACCGTCGAACCACCATCCGCAAATCGCCGGAAGCGCGTTCTTGTCCGACGAGGAGGACGACGAACGAGAATCTCCCGAGTACTCCGAAGGACCTACCTCCGACGACTCGGGATGAGACATTTCTGCAGAGTCCTGGTAGTTGGGAGCGGGATAGCCAGAATCCACTGCATTGGCTTGATGAACTATATCTCTCTCCGATGATGGAAGAGCATGCGACAAGCACCACTGCTTTTTCAGAAGATTCATGCGCGCTGGGAGGGTTCGAAGCGCATAAATTGAGTCCTGTCCAGATGCAGCCGGTGATGGACTTGGATCTCTTCAATTTCTCGGACGCTTTGAGCAGTGATAGTTCCTCACACTGGGCCCAGCTGTCGGACGCCGACTCCAATATCCTCCTCGACATGCCTCTCGCACTGGATCAAAGCATGGACCAAGTAACTAGTGCTGATGCGTTCGATGGAAATCTCTCGTGCGATCAAACGCCCAGCTCCGATTCGTCTGAGTCAGATTGTGTGACTAGTGCCATCGAGATCCTGCGGGGCTTGCAGAAACCTCAGAAGGGAATCGAAGCCTCAAGTGATGGTTTGGATGGATCTGGGCTTGTGACTCGCATGCAAAAAGCCTCATCGGCAATTAATCGTCTCTCCACGATCCTCGTGTGTCCTTGTTCACAAAAGACCTACGTGGCTATCCTGGTTGCTTCTGTCTGCTTGACAATTCTGGACGTATACGATTCACTCTTTCATCGCGAGACTTCTATGGCTGGGAATGCCTGTCCAAACGCAAACGCGTCCATGGGACTGCAGGGGGATATTGAACAGACTGATTTCGGGGAAATGGCAAGCCTGCGCTCAAGCAAAAATGAGTTTCAATGCGAAGTATCTTCCATGCAGGTCTTGGAGGAACTTTCCAAGCTGGCGAATGTGGTGATGCAATTCTCTTGCAAGTACAAGGGGGACAGTCAGCTGCAGTCGTCGAGTACACTTTCCGGACTTGCGGAGTCGCTCAAGCAGCGGCTGCGATTGGTTACGAATGAAGCTTTTCAGATGGGATATACGGATTCTGGGAGGTAGTGATTAATCATGACTGTGATGTCTTAAAAAATGTGTACTCTTCTAGACTTTTCTAGATTTGTTGATATACGCTGGGCTTTTTCCTCTTTGTTACATTGGTCAGCTGCGCGCATATTATTCAATAGGATTATTCGATGGTTTGAATCACTTGCTTAATTCCTCAAAAATAGGTTTATACATTCTTCCCGATAAAAGATGGCTCCAAGTTATATGGCCGATGGGGCTTTCTATGAACTTATGAAGCAGCATGTCATGAGAACCTGTGACGCATGCTCTCATATTTCTCGATGTCACTGGCTGTTCGCAGGCATTGCTTCATTCTTGAGTGCATGCTTTCCTCCCAACTTTATAATCCAACTTTTGTATGATCTCTACACATAAAATGAGATAATAGCTTTTGAGATGGCTGGAGCTGATGCGGATGATAAATCCAGGTAATACATTGTTTTCTTTTTCGCTGCTCTTTTCTACATCGTTTCTTCTCGTATAGAACAGCTATAAAAGTATTGCTGCTTGCTTTATAACCAATAATCTTCGAGCAAAACATAGAGGAATAGCCTCTTTCTGACTAAAGGGTACTTATGATAGCTCAACGTATACCGATGACAGATGTTCTTTACCAGCATCTCGTCCAGACCCATACAACGGTAGTCAAAGGAAGCAAAGTGCGGATATAGTTGAGTGAAATCCATCGCTCCATCATTTCCCGACTCCTGATAGCATCGGCTGTCGCTTCTGTATTTTTGACCTTTCCCTTGCTCGATTGCTCCAAATTTCCACGAGACAAATTGCCCTGTCGCTTCAGCAAAGTCTCTTCTAATGGAACGATGACAGTCAATGTGTATGGTACCAAAGATATGGCAAATACGGCAGCCACCACAAGTGGATAGGTGCTCTTCGAGTCCGCAGATGACGCATCTTGGTTGAAGAAAGTCAAAATCGCGTTCAATAAGAAGAGCAAACTCGACAGAAGAGCCTGCGTCGGGCAGAGATAGAAGCCCTTGTTGAAGGTTACTCTCCACATTGAGAGCATGGCGTATTCCGACACGTCAGGTACGCTCAAGATGGCAGGCACTGAGACGTAAGACAGGCTGAGCTGGCAGCCTATCGAGACCGCGTTAGCCTGAATTAAACAATGGAAAAGAGACTTCGGGGTAAGCACGGAGAGAATGCAGCAGAGATTCAGAAACGCAATTTGCCCGTGCTGCGAAAATACTCACCGGTCAACGAAGCAGCCACTGTGGCACCAGCCACCAACAACGGATAGTAAAGGGCGTGAACCATAATGTCGACGACAAGCAGCGAGAGGTAAACCACAGATTGTGCGTCTTCAGATACGAGAAGTCGAACTGTTTCCGCGGGGCACCGCGTCTTTAGATACCCGCAGAGCAGTGAGCGAATTCAAGTTAGAGTAGGACGCGAACAGGTCAACGGCCGGACTCCGACTCGGCATCCGACCACAACCACCGCAAGCTTCAGCTCTCACGCCCGACACCAGCCGCCACCGGTGAGCTTCGTGTTTCGAGCAATGCCACGCTTGTCAGCGCCTTGTCGGATTCCTTTTGGAGCTCCTCAGCGCCTCGCGTCGCATTAGTTAAGGACCCGCGTCGACCCCCGATTTCCAACAATGTTCAACCAGGTCTGCGCTGGTCTATTTGTATAGCGACTTTCTTTCCTTCAACATGGATACCCCGTCGTCAATCTCCTCCGATGTCATGGGTCATCTCGATACCCGATTGGCGTTCTTTGGGAACGACTTTCCCAGCGACAACTTGACGGAACTCTTTCGGCGTCTACATCGGTGGTCGAAGGACAAGAAGTTTTGTACGCTGGCTTCGTTCTTAGAGGAGTGTGTTGCCACTATCAAGAATGAGATTTTAGGTTTATCGCAGCCTGTTCCTCGTGAAGTCTCCGCTCTTCAAACTATCCTGGGGCTGGTGGAGGGATGGGAGGCGATCCGGACGACGCCAATTGGAGGTGCCCTTGAGAGCGCACTCCTGTGTATGCTTCAAGTTGGTGTCCTCATCGGGTATGTTTTCCATTACTTCGAGGAAACTAACGTACAACTTAACTGACGTTACTACAGATCCTATGAGGCGACAGGAAAAAAGTACAATATTGCGGAAACGGGAACGACTCTCGCGGGTTTGAGCATTGGTATCCTATCCGCCGCAGCTGTCGCAGTCTCTCAAACACTTTTCGACCTCGCCAAGTATGGTGTTGAAAGTGTACGCATTGCGTTCCGAATGGGAATTCACGTGGATCATGTCTCGCAGTCGCTTGAGGCCCGAGAACCTGAAGGGCCTCCCAAGAGTTGGGCTTACGTTGTGACTGGTGTATCCGCTGATGTTATCCAGCAAGAGCTGGATCGCTTTAACAAAGAAACCGTGAGTTTTATCCGATATGGATGATTGGATAGTTTGAATACTAAAACTACAGTTCAGTCAAATCCACAACTCACAAAAGTCTTCATCAGTGCTGCGGATGCAAATTCAGTCAGTGTCACCGGCCCACCTTCTCGTCTACTTAATGCATTCCACCACTCTGCCGTTCTCCGGTATTCCAAGCACCTGCCTCTCCCAGTCTACAATGGCCTGTGCCATGCCAGTCATCTCTATACCAGCAAGGATTCTAGCTCCATCCTCGCTGTTTCTGATAATACTGCCACTGGTCGTGTCTACCTCCCGGTACTTTCCGCAAAGACCGGAAAGCCCTATGTCGCCACACAAGCAAGAAAGCTGTGGGAAGAGATTGTTCTTGAGATTCTGACTGGTGGAATCTATCTCGACAATCTTACAGAGGGCATCGTCCGCGAGATCTCCATTGCTGGATCACCGGAAGTGGACGTGTTTCTGCTTCGAACTTCATTGATTGCGCAAGGAATTCTCTCATCAATCTCATCAAATATTACCGATATCAGCATTCGCAAGACTGACCTGCTTGACTGGTGTCTCGTTGAAGAGCCCGACTTCTACCCGTCTACCCCACGGTCTCCCCACCAGTCCAAGCTGGCGGTGGTTGGAATGTCATGCAGATTGCCCGGGGGAGCCAACGATCTAGAGCTTTTCTGGAAAATCATGGAAGAAGGTCGCGATGTCCACACCCGTATCCCTGCAGATCGATTTGATGTCGACGCCCACTATGATCCCACAGGCGAGAAATGGAATACCACGCAAACTCCTTTCGGCAACTTTATTGATGCTCCGGGCATGTTTGATGCCAATTTTTTCAACATGTCCCCGCGAGAGGTAGGCTTCTACATCTAAAAACAATTACTCTATGGGACAATGCTAACGAAGGCTGCTCAAAGGCTGAGCAAACCGACCCAATGCATCGACTTGCTCTAGTCACTGCATATGAGGCACTCGAAATGGCGGGATACGCCCCTAATCGGACCCCTTCTTCCATCCTCAGTCGCATTGGTACATATTACGGTCAGGCTAGTGATGACTGGCGCGAGCTGAACGCCGGCATGAACATCGGCACTTATGCCGTCCCGGGAGGCGAGCGAGCCTTTGCCAACGGCCGAATCAACTACTTCTTCAAATTCGGTGGTCCCAGTTTCAATGTGGACACTGCCTGCTCGAGTGGGTTGGCTGCTGTCAATCAAGCATGCAGTGCCCTTTGGGCCGGTGAAGTCGACACCGCCATTGCTGGAGGATTGAACGTCATCACCAACCCTGACAATTTTGCCATGCTCTGCAAAGGTCATTTCCTGTCAAAGACAGGTCAATGTAAAGTCTGGGACAAGGATGCAGATGGATACTGCCGAGCTGATGGAATTGGATCAGTGGTGATCAAGCGACTAGAGGATGCAGTGGCCGACAACGACAATATTCTCGCCACTATTGATGCCGCTTATACGAACCAATCTGCGGATGCTATATCCATCACTCATCCTCATGCTGGAGCTCAGAAGGAAAATTATCGACAGGTCATGCAAGCTGCGGGAATCAGTCCCGTCAGCGTGAGTTATGTCGAGCTTCATGGTACCGGAACCCAAGCCGGCGACTCTGTTGAATCAGAATCTGTCGTTGATGTCTTTGCCAATCCGAAATCACGTCGCCAAGCACCTTTACTTATGGGCGCAGTCAAATCGAACATCGGTCACGGTGAAGCTGCAGCTGGTATTGCGTCCTTGTTGAAGGTTCTTCTCATCTTCCAGAAGAACATGATTCCGCCCCACGTCGGCATCAAGACCGAGATCAACCCCGTCGTTGCAAAGAATCTCGAACGATGCAAAGCCGGCCTTGCACTTGAGATGACACCTTGGCCCCGCATGTCAGAGAAAAAGCGATATGCAATTGTCAACAGTTTCGGAGCACACGGTGGTAATACCACTTTGCTTCTGGAAGATGCACCCCAGAGTCAGCGCGTTGGATCTGATTCTCGCCATACACACGTTATTTCCCTTTCAGCCAAGAGCAAGGCGTCTCTTAAAGGGAATATAGAGGCTCTGGCTGCATACCTCGAACACCACCCTGAGACTGATCTGGGTGATTTGGCCTATACCACCTGCGTCCGCCGTATCCAACATCATACCCGCTTCGCTTTTGCCGCGTCGAGCATTGATCAAGTTATTAAATCACTCAGCCAATGCCTCGCCAATGATACCGTTTCTTCTCTCCGTCCTGTTTCAAATGCGTCCACGACTGTTCCATTTGCTTTCACGGGACAGGGTGCTTTCTATACCAAGATGGGTCACCAACTATATCAAGAATTCCCTACCTATCGAACAGCAGTTGAGGAGCTCGACCGGCTAGCCCAGCGACTGGGTCTGCCCTCTGTCATTCCTCTCATTGATGGAACCGAGACTGACGAGCAGAGTGTATCTCCCATTCTCACTCAACTTGCTATCGTGGTGACCGAAATTGCTCTTGTGCGATTCTGGGCATCCCTTGGCATCACCCCATCTGTGGTCATTGGTCACAGCTTAGGTGAATATGCTGCTCTTGTTGCTGCCGATGTCCTATCAGCAGCGGATGCAATCTTCCTCGTCGGTAAGCGCGCGGAGCTGATCCTGAGATCTTGCAATATGGGAAGCCATGTCATGCTTGCTGTTCGTGCTGGTGTGGATCAGATTGAGAAGATGGCACCCATGAATGCGCCATTTGAAGTCAGTTGCGTGAATTCGGCACAGAGCACGGTCATAGGAGGCTCTACAGATAATATCCAAGCTATTCGGGCTGCTCTAGAAAAAGAGGGACTGAAGTGCACGCCCTTGAATCTGCCATTCGCATTCCACACGGAACAAATGGAGCCTATCCTCGACACCTTTGAACAGGTGGCTCAGCAAGTCAGTTTTCGCACACCGAGTGTTCCTATCCTCTCTCCGCTATTGTCCGACTGCGTCTTTGACGGGAAGACTGTCAATGCAAAATACTTGCGCCGCGCTTCACGAGAATCGGTCAATTTTGTCGAAGCTTTGGAAGCTGGTCGTGATATGGGTGTTATCCAGGACAATACCTCGTTCATCGAGATTGGCCCACACCCAATTAACGGTTCTTTCATCAAAGCCCACATGCCTCAAGCTCAAATTCTCGCTTCCATGCGCAAGAGTGAAGACAACTTCACTACTCTTGCCGGCTCTCTTGCGAGTCTTCAGAGCAGTGGTCTGCAGATTGATTGGAATGCGTACTTCAAGCCATTCGAGAAATCTCTCCGTCTCGTGCCACTTCCCAAGTATTCTTGGAATGAGAAGAACTACTGGCTACAGTATACTGGAACCTGGACTCTCGACAAGGCTTATCCGCAGGAAGATCGCAGGTCTGTCGCATCGTCGCCTCAGGGCTCTGCTCTGCGGACTTCATCTATTCATCGTATCATGTCGGAAGAAGTTGTTGGTTCAACGGCGGCATTGACTGTTCTGTCTGATATCATGGACCCTGAGTTCCGTGCGGCGGTGGACGGCCACCATATGAATGGTTACGGCGTGGCTACCTCGGTGGGTTTTCCTGCCGACATTGCTATAGATAAACCTACTAACAAATTTTTAGTCTCTTTGGGGCGACATGGCCATGACCATAGGCGAATATCTTTACAAACGACTAGTCCCTCAAACTCATGATATCCACATGGATGTCTCTAATTTGGAAGTTCTTCACGCGCAGGTAGCACATACAGACAAGAGCCGTGCCCAGCTGCTTCAGGTCGAGGCCAAGTTAGATCTCAGCACTAAACAGATGGCTATTCAGTGGTTCAATGTCTCGAGTGAGAATGGACGTGCCGCTGAACCTTACGCTACTGCCACCGTGCTTTTCGGCGATGCTTTATCCTGGCGCAAAGACTGGGATCGTCTATCGCACCTCGTCAACAGTCGTATCGCATCTCTATCACAGATGGCGCTCGATGGCACAGCCAACCGCCTCTCTCGAGGCATGGCCTACACCCTTTTCAAGAATGTGGTTGACTACACTGACCACTACCGGGGTATGCAGTCTGTCGTCCTAGACGGCATGGAGGCATACGCCGAAATCACGCTCAGCCCAGACCTCCACGGCACCTGGCACACGCCACCCTACTGGATCGACAGCCTCTTCCATATCGGAGGCTTTGTACTCAATGGCAGCGACGCCTCCAACACCAAGGACTACTTCTACGTCACTCCAGGCTGGGGAAGCTGCCGTATCGCCCAGCCCTTAGTGGCTGGTGGAAAATATCGCAGCTACGTGCGCATGGCACCAACCGAGGAGAAGAACATGTATGCAGGTGACGTCTACGTTCTTCAAGACGGTGCGATCGTTGGAATGATGGGTGAGATGAAATTCCGTCGCGTGCCGCGCGTCTTGATGAACCAATTTTTCTCCCCGTCAGAGGCCACCTCATCAAAGACGACGGTGCCCACTTCAGTCGTGTCTGCTACTCCCACTTCACAGAGCAAGGCAGCAACAGTCGTATCATCTGTCTCCATCGCGAAGGCTTCAACGCCCCCTGTTGAGGCTGCGCCGCAAGTCCAAGCTACCGAGTCCGCCCCAACAATCGCGCAACAATCTGTTACCCCGGCCTCTTCAGAAAGCCCAATCATCACTGATTGTTTGAAAATAATTGCTCGGGAGACGGGATTGGACCCTAGCGAGCTGGTGGACACTGCTTCGTTCGTGGAGCTAGGTGTGGATTCTTTGATGTCTCTGGTGCTGTCGGAGAAATTCCGGGTGGAGCTCAATGTCGATGTGAAGAGTTCTGTTTTTATCGAGTGTCCGAATATTGGCGAGCTCAAGGCTTGGTTGGATCAGTGATGGTACAGCTCACAGATGCTGTCTAGATCGTATTATAGACTTGCTTTGATTTTGGTATTTTTTGCTATTGCTGTTTATCGAATAGACTGGGTTGAGTATCGTTTTGAATGTTATGTCTATATATTATTGAAACTGCTGCTCTCTATTGATATGCCATCAGGAAATGCTCGTCTTTTCTATGAACCTGATCCACGGGTCGGCCCATTAATTCCACGTGTAGGCTCAACCGAACCACAACACTTGTTAAACGATACAGAATATCTGGAGTGAGCCAGAAGTGAGTCAGAAGTCCGTCAGCAGTAAGCTAAAACTGAGTGATAAGTAAAGCATTTTAATTTATTCCATAAGAAAAATGAGATTGTTAGGCCATCACTGAGCGTAAACAACAAAGTGGCAAAAACAAAGAAAGAACGTGACGCTCGTACTAGCCAATTTTAAGCATATTACTGCATCAGGGACAAGATAGGGTGACAAAGAGCCCCGTAACGTCACAATAGGCTTTGAACGAAACCAACAAAAGAGTGGATATCTCGAGTGGTTTACTTATACCCTTGAGTGCCCCCAGTGAAACTTTTTAATACTTGATCTATCTCCTACCGCCCATATACGACATATTGACTTCCGAATTCACCCTGTTGCACTGGCAGAATCAGCGAATCAAACTCGCGCGACAGCGCATACAGTCTCCCTTGCGACCATTTTTCCAGCGATTCTGGGGACCGCGAGACCGGACCCTCTATACTCACTTTCATAGAATACCAACTCAATCATGGGAGACGACACTCTTACGACGGCCGCCGCGAAGTTTATCGCAGAAAAGCAAAAGGCGCATCGGGAGGAAACTGCAAAGGCGGAGATCCGAAAACTCGAAGAAAGCAATGAACTCGTTCATCTGAAAGATCTTCTAACCGAGTACGAAAAGCAGATCGGCCAGCACTCTGATCAAGAAGAAGAAATCCAGAATCTCCGACGCTCAGTGTATGAAGAGCTCCGTGTGGCACGGACACGAGAACACTACATCAAACGTTTAGAGAAAGACCATGAGGAAATCCAGGAACAGCGACAAGACGCAGAGCGTCGAGAGGCGCAGCTCAAGGAAGAACTCGACTTTATGGGTCACAGAATCGTGACGCTAGAGAAGGAACTCGATCGCATGTTCGAGGCCAAGCTTATCACCGAGAATATCACTTCCAATCTCCTCCGCGAGGAGATTGGAAAATGGAAGCAGCTCAGGGACACCTTGCTGGACCTGCAACCAGAGAAGACCTTTTGGGAAACTGTTGAAATGTTCGACCGATTCATGACGATGACCTTGAAGCTGTCCCAGAATGCAGACAAGGTCTTTCAAGAAGGGGTCGTGGGCACCGAAGCTCAGCGCGCTAAGCACGTCCGATTCAATGGTCAGTCGATGGCGGCGAACTTTTACGAAACCCCAATTCCAGACCAGCCCACTACAGTTTCCAACCTGGGACAGCCTAGTTCTCACTATGATCCAGATCTCCACTACTCAAGGGCCACAGGGCCTTCGAATACCGGCTACCAAACCGTAGCACAATTTCTCGACGCAAGCCTGGAGCCCAGAGACCTCCAGTTTCACACACATATGGACAGACAAATTCCCACTTCGTCAGAAAGTGATTTCTGGCAACAGATAGCCGACGAAACCTGGCAACGTGCGGTAACCCTGGCCGCGGGGCCTATGGAGGGGGTAGAGACCAGTCCACCATACACAATCTACGACAGGACTTCATCTTCTGGCCCCGACCCCGAGGAATGGAAATTCAAACTGCCTTTTACCAAGGACGACCATGACTGCGAGGGCTGGCCGCTTGGGAAGCGCCTCAAGAGGGACCTACCTATCTCCAAGCTTGACATGATGAACACGACCAAACCCCTGCTGAATCTACTCCAGCTGCAGCCTTCATCAATGACTACCAAAAGTCCATTCACACACCCCAAGCTGCAACTCCGACCGTCGGTTGTTCACAAATACTTGAAACGGGACGATGAGCATGCTCTTCTCTTCAGGGGGACGAAGATCCGGGGGCACTTCCCCGAGCGGGTTTCAAAAGTAGCAAGGGTCCGATCTAGTCTTTCGGCTCGTTGCGTGCCTTCCTGGAACCGAGGAATGTCGCTCTCACCATTATCCAACATCAGCGATGAGAAATTGATCGAGGAGAAATTGATTCAGATTGCCAACGTGCGGATGCCGGCCGAATGGCCCAAGAGCCCAACACCTGAAGCTGATGATAGACACATTCTCGTTAGGGACAGAGATCGAAACGGTCGCCCGTTTCGGCGGCAGTGGCGTCAGATCAGGAAAAGGCCGCAGGTCGTGCTGATGCCGTTACTCGGGCTGGTGTTGATACTCTGTGTTATGCATCTGACGCGAGAGTACCTTCTGTACCAACGCTTTATCGCGTTCAACACCACGTCCGATCGAATGATGCACCGTATGCGACGCGCGCAGGCAGAGTTTCGGCCGCCCGTGGATCGTTATGTGCAGCGGGAGTGGAGGCGGTGGTTGGATGTCGATCGCGTGGCATTGCAATAGTGATAGGCACTGATGGGCATTAAACAGGGTCCAACCGTGTGCGGTTGAAACACGAACGATCTGTATTTACTAACAAAATGATCGAATCATTCATATGCCTATAATGCTGTCTTCTCGTTCAAATCTGGTTGATCTCTTTGGATCCAATCGCCGTTTCTCTCGGGCTGCATACAACGCAATCTAGACTCTTTGCAGGTTTGCCGCCGGACTGCTGCTCCGCCGTGGCGCCGATCGTTTGCAGACCAAGCGCTGCCGATGTGGTCATCGTATTACCGGCCGCGAAAGTCAATTCGCGGCCTTTACTGCAAGTGATGTTACGGTTTTAGCGTCACGTACTGTCCCGCAGTGCCACGCCTGGTTGACCAACCAATCAAAGTCCCTGAATCCCCGGCGGTGGCACCCCTAAAGGGCGAGCCACGGCAGCAGCTGGCGTCACCTGCTCCACTTGGCTCGCCCCATGCGAACGACTGATCATCTCCACTCCTAATCTCTCCTCCCCCTCTAAACGTCTTCTTCTGCTCTTCTGACAACTCCAACCAGATCATATTGTCTCTGACGTCCGTTCTTTACTACATACCCGCGACCATGTACATTCGGTCCATCTTGCTGAGCGGCGCCGCCGCTCTCAGCGCCAGCGCGATGCTGGTCGTCCCTGAGATGGAACCCAAGCTGGAGGCCGTCGAGGACGGTTTCATGAATGTCCACCCCATGCTCTTCGAGGACATCCGTCGAGCCACCGTCGACGTGCCTTGCACCGAATGCCCTTTCCGCGAGAATGAAAAGCATGGCGCCGTCAGCTGGACTGACAACAAGCCCTCGACTCTGGTAGGTCTTTGTCTCCCATATATGCTCTGCGCGTACTGATGAGAGGGGTAAACAAAGATGCTTGACTTCACTATCGAAGAGAACCGCCTGATGGCTAATGGCCGTCAAATCTTCCCTCCTATCCCTCCTAGCCCTATTCTTGCCGTACAGCAATTGGAAGATGGCGAAGAATCCGATCCCATGCCTGTCGGCTACGCGCTGGAGGTGATGCCGCTTCCCTCTCCGGCCGATACCCCCGAAACCGAGTTCCTCGATGTCCGATTCACCGTTCTTGATCTCGAATCTCACCCCGTGCCCGTCGATACCGTTGCCATCATCCTGATTGTTGACCCGAGTGGTCAACTTTACATCGCCAAGACTGAGGTCGAGAAGACCGCCCCGGCCCCCGAGCGCCTGTCATGGAAGAAATGCCAGGGCAAGCCCAAGTGCCTTCAGGAGCTTCTGGTCGCTCGTGTCCGTGGTCTGCTGGCCTCTGCCAAGGAGCGTCTCTTCAAGCTGACCTCCAAGGGCGGTCGCAAGGGCTGCCACGGCAAGAACAAGGGCATGGGTCACCACGGCCCTCACCCTCACGGCGATTTCGGTCCTGATGGACTTTTCCCCGGATTTAACGGTCCCGAGGACTTCGGACCCAAAGGTCACCATCACTCCGGTCCCTTCGTCCCCGAGAACGCCGGCCGTCCTCACCACAACCGCCCCCCTCCTCCTAACGGCGCTTTCGCCCACACTTTCTCCCGTGTTGTTCGCTTCATTGTTGTGCCTGCCATCCTCGGTGTTCTGGCCGGTCTGACCGCCAGCGCCGTCGGCATGCTGGTGGGCCAGGCTGTTGTCTTCTGCTGGCAGCGCTACCGCGGCACCCAGCCCAAGGAACACAAGGCTGCTTGGGAAGAGGGTGATGCCTGTGAAAAGCAGGGTCTGATGGTCGAGTCGGAAGATGTGCTCCCCGAATACGCTGAGGAGTCGCGACGAGGCTCGATGGATAAGAACTAAACCGGGTTACGTGGTAAATTGCATGTTTGATTTGCGATGAAGTTGGAGGCTATGTTACAAAAGGCTATTACTAGTCGTGATCGAGTTTTTCAACTGCCAGCGACCTGACAGTTAGGATCCACTTCCTTGTCCGTCTCTATTTTTGACTTTCCTTTCTCCTTTTGATGTCTAGCTTGTACAGCGATTCCCTTATCTCTCTCTACAATGATACTCCGTTTCCTTTTCTCAATTTCATATATTACCCTGTAGAAACTTCAAGTAAGCAACTAGATTTACTTTAAATTAGCACAGTCGTGTCTTAGGTCTCAAACGGAGTAAGCTCTAGCCAGTCCGCAGTAAGGCTGATAATCACGTGACGGGGTGGACATCACCATCGTCTCCCCCTCTTATCGATCCGACAACAACACCCCCGGTTTCCCCCACGTTCTCCGAGCTGCAGGTCCAGAGCTTGGTCAAGTATGATTTGTACTGTACAATGACCCTGGACCTTACATTCGAATCAAGTACGGGCCGTTTTGCACAGCTTCCCGCCTCAATCGGCTCCTCGTCCTAGGCCGCAGCTCTAGCTCCGCTCCGACATCACACCCTCAAACGCCGGGTCCGCCTCGGATCGACTGCTGCCCACCATGATCCCGTGGTCGTCTTTCGTGCAGAAGGCTCAATCGCTGATTGACCCGGCCAACTTCAATATTCCTTCCCTCGGGTCCTCTGACGGCACTCCCTCCAAAGCGTCGCTGTTCCGCCAGCAATTCCGCCTCCCCGATTCGCAGAACCCGCTGCAAGAGATCACCGCTGAACTCGTCCTCCCCCTACCCAACTCCTCCTCTAGCTCAGGAGATGGCGCCCGTCGTGTCGACCGCGCGGGCAGCCGATATACCGGTCGTCTGCATCTCAGTGAGCGATTTATCTGCTTCTCCACACAACCAACAAGCTTTATCCCCTCGGCCACACTCAGTGCTTCGACCAATTTTACTGGGCAGACACACGGTACCGGCCCTTCTGGAAATGGATTCACCCTGCCCCTGTCCTGCATCCGTCGCGTCGAACGACTTCACAGCGCCAGCCATGTTTTCTCACTGGCATTGACCACTTGGAACGGTCTATTGAACAAGCAGCAAGAACCCAATTTCACGCCCCAGCGCCTCATTCTTCAGCTTGTCGGTAGCAGACAAGCATGCGAGCGATTCTGCGATACTCTGAAGAAAGGCCTGCGGGAGGGTATGAAGGAAGTTGACAATTTGAGAACGGTTGTCACGGATTGTTACTCGGAATACTTGCTCTCTGGAGCGAAGACCAAGGGACAACAGGATGGTGCCGTGGAAGGAGATGGTCGCCAGCCACCTGATGCAGGGCTGGGTATGCTTTTCCGCTATCCTGGTGATGCGCGTAAGCTTCGAGACCGGAGTAAGATGAGACTCTGGGGTGAATATTTCCGAGGTAAGTTGCCTTCATCTGAAGGGTTTTTTGAGATGAGTTCTGACCTTTGTAATTCTAGAAAACGGTCGCAATGCCACACTCGTTCGACAACCGACCTTTCACAAGCTGATTCGCGTGGGTCTGCCTAACCGACTGCGTGGTGAGATATGGGAGCTTGCATCGGGCTCCCTCTTTCTTCGCATTCGCTCGCCCAAATTATATGAAGAGACACTAGCCCAGTTCAAGGGTCAAGAGTCCCTTGCAATTGACGAGATCGAAAAGGACTTGAATCGCAGTTTGCCTGAGTACCCAGGTTTCCAGAGCGAGGAGGGCATTGGCCGCTTACGTCGCGTTCTCACTGCCTATAGTTGGATCAATGCGGAGATCGGTTACTGTCAAGCTATGAACATTGTCGTTGCCGCATTGTTGATGTTTGTCTATCCAACAGCCCGAACTTTTTCAAGGGTCTTTGCTAACTCACTGCCAGTTATATGTCTGAGGCCCAAGCCTTCTTCCTTCTTTCGGTCCTTTGCGATAGACTTCTCCCAGGGTATTACTCAACTACCATGTACGGCACCCTCTTGGATCAAAAAGTCTTCGAATCCCTTGTGGAGAAGACCATGCCTGTGCTTTGGGAGCACCTCATCAAGACTGATGTACAGCTTTCGGTTGTTTCGCTCCCTTGGTTCCTTTCATTGTATATCAACTCCATGCCCCTTGTCTTTGCATTCCGTGTCTTGGATGTTTTCTTCCTCGAGGGCCCCAAGGTTCTCTTCCAGGTCGGTTTGGCCATTCTCCGCATCAACGGCGAAGAGCTTCTTGATGTCCAGGATGATGGCTCATTCATTTCCGTGCTGAAAACTTATTTCTCGCGTCTGGATGAATCGGCTCATCCCAGATCCGAGAACCCGAAGCTGCGTGCCATTACCCGCTTCCAAGAGTTGATGGTGGTCGCTTTCAAAGAGTTCTCTGGAATCACCCACAGCACCATTGAGGAACAGCGCGAGAAGCACAAGGACGCTGTTCTGGAAAATATCGAGAACTTTGCGAAGCGTACTTCCATTCGCAACCTTGGACCCGAGAGCAAACGCCTTAGCGTCGACGATCTTGGTACGATTTACGACCGCTTCTACGAGACTCTGTATCAATGGCAACAACATCAGAAGGTGGTGGAGGAAGAGAGGAGGAAACAGGAGAAAAAGAAGTCGGAACGTCTGTCGATTCTTGGGCCGCCTCCAGACAGAGAAGTTGGCCGCGTTGGCCTCGGCCCCAGTCCAACTCATATGGACTATGACGCTTTCCGGGAGTTTATGGCTGCCACTGCCAAATGGGCTGTATCAGACTCCCCTGCTTCGGCCAGGAAAGAGTCGGCCTCTGGATTCAGCAGCATACGCAGCAACAAATCTCTTCTATGGGCCAACCGCAGGCAACCGGCCGATCATGAATTCTTGCAACGTCTGTACCGCAAATGGGCTACGGATCCTGAAGAAGGATTGAGTTTACAGAATGTCGTGAATGGCCTGGCCAGGCTCAAGGGAACGCCAGACATCATGAACAATATCAACTACTTCTTCAACCTGTATGATGATAGTGACAACGGTCAGGTTGATCGCGAGGGTATTCTCAAAATCTCCGAGGCACTTCTCTTCCTCTCTCGCCGGGGCTTTGAGGGCACTATTCATGCTACGCAGTCACTAGAAGACCTGAACAACCCTCGTGATCGTGATCATGTGGAGCAGAATACGCTCACCACCGAAGAGCGTTTCCTTGGCAGTGTCAGTGCATTCATCCGTCGCTGCTTCGAATATGCCGATCCCGGTCACCCGGAGTACCACAAGGCTTCGCAACAAGATGCCACTGCAGAAACGACGGAGAAACTGGACTCCTTCGCCATTGGAGATGATGAGGAGGATCTCATCGATGTCGACGACTCCAAACCCAAGGAGGCCCCCGCGCCAGATACCGCCTCCAAGCCAAGCGCAAGCGAATTGAATAACAAGAAATCTCGACCAAGATCCGAGTCCGCGAACCCGGCTCTCGACCCCAACAACCCGCTTCACATCACTCTTCCCACCTTCCGCATGGTCATCTTGGCAGACGAGCTCCTGGAACAATTCTTCGAATCCTACTTCCCGCAATCCTTCCACCTGTCCGATCACCCTCACCCCGCCTCTCTCGCGGCATCATCCTCATTGTCCTCCAATCTTACCACATTCTCCAATCTCGGCAGCGCCCGCCCCTCGAATCTCACAGCCGCAGGTAACGTCTCTGTCGCCGGCGCTTCCGGGGGCATCGTTCCACCCGGAAAAGGTCTTCGCGGCGTTCTCGACAACATCGTCACAGACGGTATCCGGATGGCAGCCGAGGTCAAGAAACGCATGGACGAAGCCCAGCGTGACCTGGAACGCAACGCCCTAGGCCGTGAAGAAGACGACGAGGATGACGAGGATGACGATGATATCCGCCGAGATAGCGCCTCCGCCGCCGCAATGGCAGGAGGCATTTCAAGCTGGGGCGCCGGTGCATACGGCGCAGACATGGAACGTCGCAGCGTCCGGGACGCAGACCGCGATCTTCTCGAAGGTGCCGAGGTTGTCAGTGTCCGAGAGAAGGGCGAGAACTCCTCTCTTCTTGATGGAAAGGAAGAAGCTGAGGCCACGGGTCCTGCGGGCAATGCGGCGTCCTCGCAGCCAGAGTCGGAGGTTGTAAGTAAGGTTGTTGAGTTTGAGTCGTGATGATATCCCATCTGCTCTTGATACTATTTGGAGAGGCGTTTGCCGTATTGCTCTGTTTATCCTTTGGTTAGCTATCGGTGTGCAATTATATATCTCTCTTTCAGTGTTGATGCATTTTGCGTCGGTTGGGCGGTAGATACTCATACAATTGATCAGCATTCGCATGAGGCCTTCGCATTTAAGTTAACCTTGGAAAGCATTTCACAATAAATCTTCCTTGATACTACACTAAGTGTGAATAACTTAAGGTAATCTGAGCACCAATGTGATGTCCGCCTACCCGCGTGTGATGATTGAGCACCACCTTCGAATTGCGAGTCTACATGGTGGGATTCTGACAAGCAATGTGCTCGTTATTTTTCTATATATATTGCAAATATTATTACGGCGTGAGCCAATGCATTTCAATACCAGCGATGGTGTTAGAATTTGAGCTAGGGTCCAACCTGAAATATTAGGAACTTCAGATTTTCTAGCGCTATTCCTGACACACTGCATCTCTACCTAGGTAGCTCTATGTAGAGGATTTCCTCTGCCAGGTGGGGCTTTCCTATTTGAGCTGCCGCCGCTTTTATGAGGATGCTCAGAGTCAGGCTCACCGAGTAGATTTCAGTCCGGACTCAGGGTCACTGAGCAGCTCAGAGCCATCACGTGAGGGATCACTGATGTCCAATGACCGCTCACTGGGCGCTCAGTGATTACTCAGAGGTTCATCAGAGGGCATCTATTTACCTCAGTTACCTCAGCCGGCCCCGAAAAGCGGTAACTTTTGCAATCTACCGCCTGCTGATTATAGACAAGCTGACTCAGCCTTTTTTTGGGGCCGTCTGAGCACAGAATTTGTCGCTTGTAGCACTAGCTCGATATTTTCTATGGTTTCCCCACCAAAATTACTTCGGAATTTTTGCGCGACGAAAATCGGTTATTCTACATTTTCTCGACAGCAAATACAGTTATCAAAAATTGGGCGACGATGTCCTCTAGATATTGAGGCCCTCTATCTTCTCGTGCTGGAATTGTTCCAAATTTCCAAAATTAAAGGTACAATAATTGTACCCAACGCATACTACTCCTTTTTCCCAGCAGACAAAACAACACCTTATCGCACAGTTTTCTAGTCCTAATCATGCTAATACTTGGCTTTGACCACTAATTAAGTGGAAATTGGAGGAATACACCAATGGCTCGTCCAAAAGCACGAAAGCCTCCTTCCTTCCAAGCACGGGCCTGTCGCAAGTCCCCTTCTAACACTGCAGGACCATGCCATGAGCAGGCATCGTTGGACAAATGGTTGAATTCAGGCAATACAACACATCACTCAGCATCAGTGGTAAAGGCTCCACTGCCTCCCGATGGGTTTCACGAATTGCCTCTGCGATAAAATGAATTTGACATTGTCGAATGACACCATCTTGATCATCTGGGCCTGGGGCATCATAAATCCCATGACGACTGAGTGGGATATCTGGATGGAGCATTGATCTCCGTAACCCTCCGGCTGGAATGGACTGACCAATGCAGAGCTTGCCAGTGGTAGCAGAAATATGTCGAGACTGCTCCCGAAGGGTTTGATGCCGGACGTTTTGATTGTAGTCGAAATTGTCCCAACATATGATAAAATTGCCATGAGAAGACTGGGCAGCTTCCTTGAGTTGCCCCTGTACTCCTATTAGCAATCAAGGGTGATTTCGTAACGACACAGGGTAGGTTTATTGTGCAACCTTTCCTAACTTGACAAGTTCGTCACGGCGGCGCATAATGGTCATATAGTTTGCAATAACGCCCAAGCCATAGAGGAGATTAATAGTACGGCGTTTCACCCCCATGGAATGTAAATGCAGGCCGAGCAACACTGGAAACTTGTTGCACGTTCGAGGAGCAAAGGCCGATGCCAAGATGACACAGATCATGAATACGCTGCCTTGAAAATCCTTGGATGTATCGCGAGCGCTAGGATGCTGCTGTGCCATAATACTGACAAGTAATGCCCACAGACGAGGAGCAGCAACTTGTACACGTGAAGCAATCCCAGGTATATCCAATTGATCCACCGACTCTTCTGTATCAAATTGAGCGAGCCCGATGGCGGGATTGCCAAATTGAGACAGTTCGGACCGAATGTGAGCGACCAGCTGTGACGTTCTCACGGACTCAGTGGTTTCAGTCTCAGGAATTTTGTGCAACTCAGTGACCACTTCCTTCTGTTCGTATATTGCCTCAGATAGCTTCTGTGTCCGGTAAGCGGCCGACCGGGCATTTTTCTCTTCCGGCTGTGCCATCACTAGGTGATATATGAAGGATTTGAGAGTCCAACGATGCTGTTCATGCATATGCTTAAGTATCATATCGACTCTTTGCCGTTCTGACAATCCAGGAATATAGGTCTGCTCGTTGAATACCTCCCTGGGTGGCTGTCGGGAACGCGTCGCCGTAGGGGCCTTAGGGGGTGACTCGCACACGCGTTTTCGAGACATGACAGCCAGTAATTAGAAAACTAATGACAGAATATTAATATTAATCATTATATATGCCAATATCAATCATACGAAGACTTACCTGGTTAAAATGGTCAAGTTGGTATGGAGCTATCGAAAAATGCACGCAAAGTGCAATTTCAGTGCTCAGACCTTAGATCAGCGTGCTACCCGATTAGGTTTAGTGCGCCAAAAATCCGGCAGAATTTTTGATCATGTGATAAGGTCTGAGGGTACTGAGGTAAGCATCTATTGAGCACTCAGACCATGCTCAGCCCATACCCCAAGGAGCACTCAGGTCCCACAATGCTGTTGTTTTTTTTAGGTTTTTTACCGGGTAATGTAGCCTATAATACTGTATTTTACGCGAAGCTGCTATTGTCGACCCATAGGATATCTGTACTGACTAGTACTGAGGATTGCTCATGGAGATCAATGGATTGGCTGATGCTTAGAAGACTGAATTGGAGCGCTGTTGAAAGCGTCTCATGGCTCAAGGGCCTGGTTCAGCGTGTTACGACGCCGGTATTCGGAGGAATCCCTCTCGAACATACAGAAACAGAGCGGGGTTGAATCCTCCGTGGATTCTTCAGTCCTTAGCGGTAAAATATCACTTCTCAGTTCGACAGCTATACATGTGCTACCTCGCTGCCCCTCCTTTCTACCAGACACCGCAACGATGGGGTCCACCATTCTGTCAACCATCGTGACACTGCTTTTCGTCTACTTCCTTTATAAATCGATATCTTTCCTCCGATTTTATATCCATGCCCACCGTGCCGGCTTTCCGGCATACCTGTCACCTGTTTTGTCCAAAAGCATTCCATGGCTCGTGCTCGCGCCAGCCTTTCAGCCTCAACTCGAGAAATATCTTCCGGGGTGGATCTATGAGCGACTAGATTTGGTGATTCATGGCTGGGAGTTCCGCAGAAAAAGAGAGTTCCACGACCGATTGGGCAGCATATTCGCCATCGTCACTCCTGATGAATGCTCGGTTATGTGAGTTCAAATTAGTGGTCAGCCCTTGGAAGCAACGTTTCTGTTTCTGATTCTGCTCCAGCGTGGCCGATCCCGCCGTCGGCAATCTCATCTTACAGAGAAGGAATGACTTTCTCCTAGCACCTATTACAGCTAGGCTTTTAGGATTCTTGGGTCCGAATGTGTTTACGGTGTGTGAAATCCCTTACAGAAGAGCACCAGAGCTTCTTTTACTGACGTAAGTAAATCCAGGTTAATGGTGATGAATGGTAGGTGGCTTTCCCTCAACCCTTACTCATGTTTAAGTCCACCCCTTGCTCAACAAGTGCTATCACAGGAAGCGACACCGCAGGTTGTTTGCTGCCAATCTGGATGAGCGAATCAGCAGAACGGTTTGGATTAAAAGCTGTCAGCAGGCCCAAACCATGCTCGAATACATGGTAGACCATCCGGGTGGCGAGACATTAGATGGTCTGCGCAGTATTGCGATCAATGTGATCGGCCAGTCTGGGTACAGCCAGAAGCGGCCTTGGTCACCCAATCTGCGGGAGCTCACTGTGGATGCAAAAAGTGGGAGGACGGCATACTTTATGACACTCTCGATGGTGACGAGTATGTTTCTCGAAGCGGCGATGCTCCCGACAAAGCTGATGAGATTGCCGTTGATGCCACCGGCCCTTCGAAGCATGGGCAAGCACCTGGAGAGAATCCCCCAATACACTCAAGAAGTGCTCGAGGAAGAGAGACAGGCTGCCACGGTCGTGTCAGACCCTCGCCATAACTTTTTGAGCTTGTTGTTGCAGCTCTCGGATGAAGAGAAACGCCGCGGCCAATCGGGGTTTTCACTGACAGATGAGGAGATTACTGGGAACATGTTCATCTTCAGTAGTGCGGGGTTTGAAACGACTGCTAATACCATGGGTTATGCGGTAATCCTGCTGGCTGCGCACCCGGAATGGCAGGACTGGGTTCGCGAGGAGCTTCACGTCCTGGACGCGGACGTATCGACATGGACTTACGAGGACGTGTACCCCAAATGCCGACGGACACGAGCAGTGATGGTAACTTTCTGTTTCTCCTTGCCACCATTATAAAAAGGTAGCTGACTTGCTTCTCACAGTTGGAAACCCTCCGCCACTTCCCACCTGTTCTTCATTCCACTCGCGCCGTACTCGCACCGCAGAGGCTCGTTAGCTCCGACGGTACTCACCACCTCGCGCCTCCGATGGATTTCTTTGTCAGCCACCTGAGCATCCATCTTGATGCTACAATCTGGGGTCCGGATGCAGAGGACTTCAAGCCATCGCGGTGGTTCGATGACGACGGCCAGATTATCACCCCACCAAAAGGCACATTCCTGCCGTGGTCAGGCGGGCCGAGGGTCTGCCCGGGAATGAAGATGTCACAAGTGGAATTTGTGGCGGTTATGGCGACGCTATTCCGATCTGCACGGTGCGAGCCTATCCCGACCCTTGAGTCACATAGACCGGAGGACTTGCAGCGGAGGCTGCAGCAGTTGATGGACAACTCTGTTTCCAAGTTGACCTTGCAGGTGCGAGATGTGAAGGCGGTGCAATTACGATGGATTCGGGACTGAGAATTTTGGCCTTACATTATTTTACAATGACTCATTTGAGACAGTCGATACGATACAACTAAGCAGGAGTTGTTGAGAGAGTAACCAAATTCAGATTAGGGTGTTTCAAGGTATGGTTCCGAAAACAATCCGTGAGTGTATGTGGGGGATTCTGTTTTCGAGTCCTACTGTAGTTTTAGAGAGACGTGGCGATACCCGATCTATCCGATCTCGAGGGAATTTTAGCCGGTCGTGAGTTGGGACTCCGTGCCGAGAGGAATGGCGGACCCACCACCCACGGGGCCTCCCGAACCCTTTGCTAGCTCAGACGCGCGGAGAGAAGCAAGGATTGACGCGCCGGAAAACCTTGAACCAACGACAACATGGACTGGGAGACATGCACGTGTGGAGAACGAGCAGAACCACGCAGGCTCGGAATCGGTGGAAGCGACCAACAGCGGAACCAGCAGCGGACAAGTGACAACCAAAGAGATGCGGCAGATTATCGAACACCTGCAACGCACCATTGTTTAGCAAACTACACTCATTCAAGCCACCCACGCCGAACTGAAAGAAGTGAAACACTGTCAGAATGAGCTCCAGGCCCAAAACGACATCCAAAGCCAGAACACCTAACCTGAAAGACGCTAAATCCAATTTTGGCTTCTCACTTGCCAACCCCTGCTCGCTTCAAAGGAATTAGTGTTTTTAAGGGCCATTTTCTCTAATCTAGAGAAACGTACGCGAACTGGTCTTGGGGGCTTCTAATCGCTTGACCGTCCACGTTAATCTTGTTCTCCATGCGCCATGATGGCCATTCTGACGTGCTTCCAGAAAACATCGCTGGGTCCGGGAGGCGTGCCCTTGGACGATGGACTTCTGTCTTCTCTCGATGCTCCGGTTCGGCATCGATCCTTGGCTGTTCCGGTGTCGATCCACTACCGGTGGTCATATTCTGAAGCAGTGCTTCGAGTCGTTGAATTCGTTCCTCTTGCGCTGCGTTTCGTTCGTTTTGTGCTCTGACAGCACTCTCTTGAGCAGCATGGCTCTGAGCAATTTGCTGCATAAGTGTCAGTGCCCAACTTGGAGGACTCGACCCTTCTGATGAAAACATGTTTATGGTGTCTCGCTGATGTATCGCTTCGCTGTGTATCGCTGGTGTATCGCTACGCTGTACTCTTTTCTGTAGAAGAGGAAGCTTTTGGAATGTGAAGGGCTAAAGCTAGACTTAAATTCAATTTAGCTAGGCCGTTTGCAGTTATCCAAAAGCTTGAAGGAAAGAATAGAAGTGAACGTAAAGCAGTAAACAAAAGGAGATGTGGGTCACGTGGAAACACGTGATCCATATCGGGCTTCGGCCCTTTACACTCCTGTCACAGGTCATATAAAAGAGAACTGTTACCGTTTTTCTTATTCCGACAGGGAAAAAAAATACCCGACAGCAATCCTGGGGTAGGCTAGATTTTATGAAAAATAACCATGTCGAACCATACATAGTCTCGAACAGAATGAAAACAACAATAAGAACTTCAGTAACCATGACTTTGTATATGAAGCCGTTCCTTTCAATGCGCTTTTCGCAAGTGGTCGTCACGATTGTCCTTGCGCTTAAACAACCTGTCACACGTCGGTTCAGGGCATTTGAAAGCCCAAGGATTCTCATGCTGGGTGTTGATGTGTCGCCTCAATGTTCCCTTGGTGGAGAATGGGCGATCATATTTACAGCCACTGTATGGGCATCTAAGATCGCGATGGATATCACTAGTGCAGATCATTTGTGAGAGCAATTCACTTGGAAGGAGATAGACATGTTTGAGAGGTGACTTACTCTGGTCGACTCGAATGCTGATGACCAGAGGATGTCTTCTTCTTGACGCGACGCTTGCCGCCTCTGGTAGGATTGGGTGACCTTTTCGCTGGTTGCGTAGGTTCTTTTGGGTCTGTCGAATCCACAGCCCCACGCTCATAGCATAATATATCACGAGCTGAACTGGTGGGTGCACGCAGCCAAGGCTCGAATGCATCATGATTGATGGTGAAAGGATTGTTCTCGAGAGTCGAAGTAGGCGCAGCCCATCCGGGGCCAGCCGTAGTCGAGAAGCCTTCGAAGAAAGAATCATGACGGAGAGGGTAACCCACATGTAGGCGCTGATGATCCTCAGTTTGAGAGACTGGTGTCGGGTCTCCAAATAGACCTAGGAAGCTGCTAGGCTGCCAAAGGTCTGGGTTTTCCTCAGCAAAGGGAGTAGATGGGTCAAACCCGAGCTCACGAGATTGACGGGCCATCTCGAGGCCTGCCGCTAGCAAAGTATGAACTTTGTTGCGGGAGTGAGATGATGCTCAAAATTCTTCTGGGGGAAGGAGAGGATATTTATATTCGGTTCCATTGTGAGGCAATCATCAATTGACCTTGATAGACCTGGGTCTGAGAGTACACTATGACTCTACCGACAGGTCCTGCCTGGAAACCACATACCACGAGCCGAAAATTCTGCAGTGATCCTCTGGCCCCCAACATCCCGAGATGTCAAGCCGCCCAGGTTAGTTGGTAACGATTCTGTGAGTTGACACTTTTCGGAAGCTGTGAGTAGATGAACTCAGCGAACCAAGGTTTACTCCAGCCATTATGATCGACGTATCGCGGCAGGAACCCCGGGCCATGGAAGCCGGACCAGTAAGATAATGTCATCATTATATTAAAATATTCCTAGAACATTGTATTACGGGTAGGTCCGCGGGCCCACCACTTCGCGGGACATGGCTTGCGCCGCCGAACACCCAGCCAGGGGGGTTTCCTAATTAGGCACCCCTTTTGTGGGGTTCCTACTTAGGAAGTCTCTAGGCTGACTTTTCGAGCAGGAATTTATGATGAAGATCAGGTTCCCTCACACTTCCCCGACAACTTGTTACGTAGCGCCATGAGGAGAACCAGCATCGAGCTATCCAGGCCAGTGATCGCAGTGATAGGCATTTTAGACGGGCACGTGTGCCTAGGTGGGTAGAAGATCCATAGATGTTTGTCCTGTATAAGGTGGACTGGAGATAGGAAAGTAGGCGGTGAAGGGGTGAGCCGCCGAATTTTCTATGTGACTTGCCCCGACTTCTCCAATCGGGGAGTCAGAAAACGAGCCTTGGTAATTATTGTATTCGTGAGGCTCCGCGTTAACGAAACTTCCCAGGGGGCCTTTGCACGTTTTGCCAAGGTTTAGTGGAGCCTGGACAGACTAGACAGACCCGATATACCCGACAGTGTGGACAGACTGGATAGACTGGACAGACTGGACAGACTGGACAGACTGGATAGACTGGATAGACTGGATAGACTGGATAGACTGGACAGACCCGACAGACTGGACAGACTGGATAGACTGGACAGACCCGACAGACTGGACAGGATGGACAGGATGGACAGGATGGACAGGATGGACAGGATGGACAGGATGGACAGACTCGGGCAGGATGGACAGGATGGACAGACTCGGGCAGGATGGACAGGATGGACAGGATGGACAGACTCGGGCAGGATGGACAGGATGGACAGGATGGACAGACTCGGGCAGGATGGACAGGATGGACAGGATGGACAGACTCGGGCAGGCTAGATAGACCCGGTAGACTGGATGCACCCGACGGACTGGATACGGGCGGACTAGACACAAAGGAACAGACAAGGACAGGCAGGGACAGACGGGACGGAGTGGCGAGCACTAGAACTGAGAAGAGTGGGAAGAATTGGAAGAATGGGAGGAATGGGAAGAGTGGCTTACTGCGTAATACACCTTAATCTAACATGACCCAGGTAAGGCAAGGCAAGGCGCATTTATGCACCGCCCGATCCGGCCAGAGACAGCCCTATCTAGACTTTGCTTCTCTTTGGACCGTTAGAATCTCGCTCCTTAAATTTTCTATGTACAGATAGACAATTGAGGAGTGACACGTTGTCCTACGGCAGCTATCAATGAGCATCGGGGCAAAACTGCGATTTTCACTTTTCACCACGATTGGAAATTATATGGCTGATCAAAAGTAGGTTGATCAAAAGTACGGCTGGTCAAACCGTACTTTTGAGCGATGTATTTATGAAATGATCGCTATTGATCGCAGTAGTTATGAAGAACAGATGTGACTGACAAGAATACCTAGACTATTATTCCCTTCTACCTATTTTCTTCCGAACCTATTACCCCCTTAGTCCACTGCCCCCTGAACGACCTTAAGTTGCCATGGCCATTATGAACCCAGCGAATATACCAATTAGAACAGGCGACAAATCATTCTCATGGATACTAGGGTACGATAACCTATCATAGAAAAGCTAGTCGAAGACGAAAACGAGCTGCGATTTACCCTAGAATCCTTGGAGGCAGAGCAATCTAAATGGGAAAGGTGGCCGAGCGTCTTTCTCGAAGCGACACTACTCATATTTTAATAGCAATCATAGCAATCCGGTCAGTAGTACGAAGAAGCAGCAGAAGAAGCGGTGATTGTTTAGCATCAAATAAAGACAGGTTATGGCGGGAAAAGCCCCGGCTCTGACGAGAGCTGTGAATGGTCGAATTCGTTTGACCGAGACGAGCAGCCTGATCATCCCGGCAGACATGTTCCCATGAGCCAGTCTCGATCGGTGGGTTCGTGCGGCTGTTCCGAATTAAACTCTTCTTCCACTCATAGTGGACCAGCATTCACAAATTAGGATAATCTCTTTGGCAACAAAGAAATTTGCCTAACTGAGGATAGTTAGGAGGCCGGGATGTTCCAGCCAAAGTGGGGAATCATCTGCCAACGACTGGCCATCCAGAACACGCTGCTTGTCGCTCCGAGGTGAAACTTAGATGCGGTTGGGTCGACGAGGTGACGAGGGTACAAGTGACGGGGTGGCAGCCCGGCGCTGGCATGGTCGTTGGAAGGGTGCGGAGCAGCGCAGCGCAACCACCGCCTGCAAGGTCATTGGATCGATAGATCACATTAATGATGCCAGCGCTTTTTTGACGTGGCAAGGTGGGGGAAATTTTGAGAGGGCGGATGGCACGTGACAATGACTAGCGTGTTGCATTTTATCGAGGCAGCTTCAGGAGGTTGCTCACCCCTAGATCAGGTTCTGCTCAGTGAGCGAATCAGGGCGCTCAGATCAGCATCAGTGAGTGGGTCAGACTGCTTAGCTGAGGATCATGTGATGCCCAGTAAGCGGATCAGGGCGCTTATGTAAGGATCACTGATCAGGTCAGGGCGCTGTGAGGCGTGCTCAGTTCTACTCAGTGAGCAAAAAGCGGCAAGGTCTGAGCACTAAAACGGAAGGGGAAAGCCAAGAAATGGCAGAGGAAATCCGCTACATAGGTATATATGGTGGGAAAGAACCAAACCTTGGAAACAGACACGATGAGAGAGAATCAATGTACAAAGCTGATTCCAGTAGTTGAGATCTCAACTAGACTACCAGTAGATGTTTTACAGCCATCCACCCATCACGTCCAATATGGGCTATATCATATATATCATAATTTAAGAAGAGTTGACACCAGAAGCCTGAACAAGGAACTGAGCCGCCTCCTTGGCATCACTGCCATAGGTAATGTGAGCCATGACGTTCATGCCATTCTCGCAAACGGGGTCACCAGACGCGCAGAACTCCTTAACCTTGCTGCTGGACAGCTTGCCGACGGACTGCATCTTGAAGGGGTCGCCGAAGAGGACCGCGGCGCTGATCTGGCCGGCGCTAAGTCTGTTGGCGGCGTTGTGCACGACCATCGAGCCTTGCGAGTATCCGCCGACGACGACCTTGGTCTTGGGGCATTGGCTGAGGGCTTGCTTGACTAGCTTGGCCATGATGGGGCCACCGTTGGCGCCGAGTTCGGCGTTGCTCTGGTAAGTTAGCATTGTGTTGGATTTGAAGTAGGAGAGGAAGAGTGACATACTGCAATTCCGGCATCATAAGTAACACCCTGCACGGTAACCTTGTTGTTCAGCAGCGAGTTCAGCTGCTGAGCAACAGGGGGTCCAACAATAGAGCCCATGTTACCCATCTCAGTGCTACCACGCGCAAAGATGAAGGTCAAAGGCTGGCAGCCCTTGTTCTGGGTCACACCATTCTCGGTGGAGCCCGAGCCGAGGAGAGAGCTAATGTCCTGGCGCTTGATGAGAGAGGACGACGAGCCTCCCAGACCAGGAAGACTACCCAGACCAGAGGAGCCGCTGCTCGGCAAGAGCGAGGAGAGAGCACCAAGGCCGGAACCAGTGGAAGAGCCACCGCTGGGGAAGAGCGAGGAAAGAGCACCCAAGCCGGAGCCACTAGAGGAACCACCCAGGCCAGGCAGGCCGCTGAAGCTGGGAAGACTACCAGAGGAGCTACCACTGGAGCCACCGAGGCCGGGTAAAAGAGAAGAAAGGGCACCCAGGCCACTGTCGCTGCCAGAGCCACCGAGACCAGGCAGCTGACGCTCCTCAATGGTAGGAGTGGGAGCCGCAAATGCGGTGCTCAGTATGTAGAATAAAACGGCCGACTTCATATTGAATGGAACTCCGTTTCGGTTGTCGATTGTCGTTATCAAAGAATGAATAGAGACCAGCTCTAGTTGCAGAAGGAAACGAAAGACTGTGTGACCGACGGATTGATCGTGGATGGCTTGGCAAGTTCTGAGAGACCTCCGGACCCTTTATACTACAATCTGACAATTCTGTATATGCCGATGACCGAGGTTCGGTAGTTGTCGAGTGGGCTTGATTTCGGATGAGACCTCTCTATCGAGTAACCTGCAAGGCTGATGAAACGGGGGATTCTGTTTCATCGTGGAACCTGATCCCAGGATCGGGATATCTTCGCTTCTAGAACGTGACCTCGAGTGTGATCGATCTAATCCTATCAGATTAACTAATATGAAGATGTGCTGTATTCCTTGAGTGCAATTATATACATTAATACTAGTACTCATCCCAATTGCGTTGATATTTCCTACCTGACTCATGTTTCCTAGCCAGGTATATTGTAGAACAAATCCTTCATGCCTCGGCACAATTAAGGCAAACTAGATCAACTAGGGCACCGGCAAACCCGGGAACCCGCAATACCCCAAATCTGAAACGACCAAAGGACGCCGGCTCCTAACTCAAAATTGTGTTCAAGCGCAAATCAGGCAGCAAATCCGACCGCCCCAAAAAAGGGTCCTGCGACATGGCCAAAACAGTAACGACCGACCACGCGATACTTAATTCTCCCGCATGCAGGAACCGTTTCTGCCACATTGCACCAAGCACGACCCAAAACAGCGGCGTTTCAAATTCGCCCGCATGCCGGCCCCCATAAAATGGCGCTGGATATATCAGATTCCGCTAGATTAATCCCGAAAAACTCTTCGCGGGGTGGAGGAAGGGTTAGTAGCAGGGTCCGGTAAGATGAGATCATTGATCGGATAAATTAATGGGTGTGGACAAATACATGGCATTCGGAAAAAAAAAGTAGAATGAAATCGTTAAGAGTCGTGAGATGGCACATTGGCATTTCTATGTACAACCGTGTCATCAAAGCAGCGCTCTGCGAACTCATGCGAGTGCAATGCAAATTGAAACAGAAAAAAAAATTGCCTCGTCAATCCGTCCCTGCCGTATTCAAGAAGCCATTCATTATACCTGAAGAGAGCATGGGAGAAGAGAGAAGTGGGGTGAAAAGGCAAGTGGGTGGGGAAGAAGCTGACAAGGGTATAGACTAAAATAACGCAGCCTGGGAGAAACAGGATACAGGAAGAAGAAAATGCAACAGATGACAGAGGATCATGCCGAGATGTCCGAAGATCCGTTTGACCAAAAGAGTTGGATGATTTTATCTTGCGTGGGGCGATGCAGGGGAGATGGGGAGATGAGGGCCGACCCATTTGTTAGTATGTTGAAGCAGGGAACGAGTCACATTGCACATAGCAGCAGCGTAGCATGTCATGATCGACGTGAAAGGAAAATTAGTCCTTTTGCCCTTCATTTTCAACCAATTCCAACACGATCTGGCTGCGCTCGTACTCGGGGTGTTGCATGCAGATCTTGACGTTGTGCTGTGCTGAACCACTGTACATTCCGTTGGGTGAACTAGAGAATGCGTTTGTGTTTGCATTGGCTTGGCCGAACGAGCCAGGGAGCTTGCTGCCATCGTCAAGACAAACAACATTGTGGCCTGGGATGACCTGTCGGAGGCGACCATTCATGGCATTACGAACCTCGACAAAGTCGTCATTAAAGAGAATAAGGAATTTACCATGCAGACAAGCGGTATGCGCGCTGCCAACAAATTCCATGACCACACTGCGCGAAACATCGCCGTGCTTGTTGACATACACCGCGCATTCCTGGTAGGCGACGAGGAACTCGCTGTCGCTGAGTCGGAACATCCCGAGCGGTCGGAGGTCCTTGATGCGGTGGGCGATGCTCTGGAGGGTGTCGGAGGCATCCGGAGTTTCAGACCGGAAGTCCGGCACTGACCAGGACTGCTTCTTATCCAGAGTGAGAACTTCGATGCCGCGCTGGGTGGAGATTGCAAGAGAGGAGTGAAACATGTTGATGCCATAACTCTCAGCAGGGATGTAGAACTCATCATATTCGCGGAAGAACTCGGTCTGGGAGCGGCGTGATTGGAAGAACCGGCTCCGGCTGGAAGCCGATTTTTGGAGAATGGGCTCAAGAACCTATAGATGGTGTGATGAGCTACCATCTCACAGACAGAAATGATGGAACATACCTTAAAGGTAGAAGACAACCCATCTCGCTTCTTGTAAAGAACCAAGTATCGATCCTTCATCCGGCCGGCAGCAAAGAAGCCAACTTCTCGGGTGCCAGAAAGCTTCTGCGGGGCTCGACGAGCAGAGTCTTGTGATTGAGAGGAAACTCCACTCGCAGGGCACACCACATCAAGATGGTATGCGATGAGAGATCGATCCGCAATGAGCAAGAAGAGGTTGAATTCCTCAAAGACCGCAATTTGAGTCACACGCATGATAGGAATTGCCTAGACGATCATGTTAATTAACTTGCCAGAATACTGAAGAGCGACGAGCATACCCGATACCAACCACGCGGGTTGTTAAGATCAGACATGTAGACTCCGTAATCGGTTCCCACTGCACACATTTGCCGCCCAGGAGGCTGCTGGAACACCGTGGCACAGTTGACGCCCGTTCTGCAAATCGGCGTGGGTCGAGACCCAGACCCTTCATATTTCTTCTCGACTTCTTTGATCGCCCGGTGGAGTGGTGTGCCCTTGATAGTAATGCTTTTCGAGCCAGAAGTCTGGTCGGAGTAGGCAAATGCCGTGTCAGCAAGCACCCGTAGACGGAAGGGCTCCGCATTCTGTGAAAACAAAGCGGCGGCGTGTTTCGTCTTCGCTTCGATGATCTTCTCACACCAGTCTCTGCGACTTGAAGCAGAGAAGGCGTAGAGAACGTAGGTACCATCCTTTCCAAGATGCTTGATTTTGAACGGATACAAGATCTTGTCATCCTTGTTGTCGAGAACGGCGCTCGCACCGTTCGTAGAGGTGCCGGGGCCAGCATGGGTCAATGGGCTCACGCCACCTTGGGGTGTAACGGTTGCAACACCGCGGACAGAGGATTTGACAACAGGGTCATCGCTCGTGCTCTCCAAGGCGAGAAGATCCATGGGGATGGGGAGCTTCGATACATCATACCGCTCATACTTGGACGTACGCGTTGGGTCTCGTGTGGTAAAGGTCTTGGCAAGAACGAAGTAGTGGTCGAAAAGAATAGCATGTGTGTCGACAAGGAATCGGGTTCGAGTTCCTGGGCGCTGAAGATCGCCCCGGAAGATGATCTCGCGACCCAGGTGCTCGAGATTGAGTTCGACTTCCTTCTTCATCTCGGGTCGGAGTTGCAGCTTGGCGGCCAGCTCCATGAGATCTGCCTTCTTGTTCATTTCGCCGACCTTGTTGTCGCACTCCAAGGCCACAATCTTAATCTCCTCAATCGCATGTGCCAGATTGGTCTTTTCTTCCGAGTCCTTAAGCATATTCCGATGAACGGTATTAAGCAACAGAGTGTATCGCTGGATTCGAGTGATGGGGGCTTTCAGGAAGGTATCCCAACTGAGACGGTTTGACAACTTGTGATCGCGAACTTGGTTCAAGAATTGCTTAAAGTGGATGTTGCGCTCGGCTTCCTTGCGGACATAGTAGTTTGCACTCGGGAAAGTCGCCGCATAATCGATGTATGTGTTCTTGGCTTTGCGAATCCATTCTCGGAAAATGTCACTGAAACCCGTGATGAACGGTCCCTGCTCCTTCTGACGATATTTCAGCTGTGCCAGCAAGTAGTCTTCGTTGGCCTTTTTCACTGCGTCGACCTTGCCGAAGACATCGTGCAAGAACTTGTTCAATCGTTTGGCAGAGATAATCGGAGGATTCATGTTCGCCAGCTGATCTCGGTACAGCTCTCGCAAGACATCCAGCTGTGCAATGAAAGAATCTTCTGTGGTCACGATCTCGTGCAAGGTGTTTTGTCGTTCAATCTCTTTCTTAGGGTGAGAGTCGAACACTTCCTTGGGAATCTTATAGAAAGTGACCCAGTCCTCGGCCTTCTTCTGAGGTGCCATCATCTGAGCCTTCAGGTTGACCTTCTTTAACGTCCTCATGCAGTGATGAGAATAGCAACGTCCGTAAGAGTCGGTATCCTGGATGCGCATTTCTCGTTCGTGCAGTTTTGAGGAGTAGCAACCAGTGCCAGTGACCTGAAACAGGACACCCGAGATTGTTCCCGAGCTGAATTTGACCCATTCTTCTTCCTTGACCAACGCTCCTTCATCAAGCATACTGCCCACAACGCGAGCGGCCAAGGTTTCGGCATCCGCGATATTCATCGTCGGAACCTTGTGTGTGAACAAGGCCACGATTGCCTCCACAACAGAACTCTTCCGGAGATCGGTTTCGTCTTCACTGAGGTCTCGCACCCAAGAAAGAATCGAGCTCAGCGCCCACGGTTCGGTACACTTCTTAAACTGTTCAGAAGACAATTTCGTAGGAATGAACTTCTTGCGACGGCTGGCAGGGATAGTGGGCAGATCCAAAGCCATAGTAGCAGCCGCCTCTGCCGGATCGATCCTGGGAAGCTCCTTCTGTTGGAGCGACCACAGGAATTCCTGCTGCTGCTTGTACTTGGCACGATCCGCATCGGTCTTGGATCTGATAGGCGGATCAGTACGAGGTCCAATCGGTGTCGACAGGGACGACGACCGCGGAACTTGGGATGGACTGAGCAAAGTCTCTTCATAGTCCGCTGATGTCGGTGAGGAGGGGTGTCTATACTGTGTGTAACCCTGCATCTCGTCTTGTTCCGATGGTCGGTACGTGCCTGCAGGCATGAGATGCGTGTAGAGTTCGGTTTGGTTGGCTGGCTCAACGGGGGCTGGAGGGAGAGGACGCATCCCGGGGTGGAAGAACAGATCTTCATGAGCAGCCCTATGCGGGCTTTCATCGCCAGAAAGGTCTTCGTCCTGTTGCTGTTCATAAGAACTGTCGCCTTCCTCGCCGTAATCATAACTCATCCGCCGATCAAATGTACCCGGTGCCGAAAGACCTCCCGTGCCACCAGCATCCACCCTCGCATCCGGAGGAAGATGATGGAGCCGATTGGCATATTCATACGCAATCTGCGGGTGGTCATAATTGTCAGAATATTCTGCTCGCTCGTTGGACGAGATGTTCGAGCTTCTGAGTGAGCCTGATGTTCCGGGAAATCCACCCATTGTGGTAGGCTCTGAGTACTCCTCCGAACTATAAGTTGGCCCTTCGCCATAGTGCAAATTGCCCTGATAGCCTCCTCCATACAACGCCAAATCATGGCCCATGAATTCATTATCATCCAAAGTCTCAGAATGTGGGGAATGACCCCTCGGGGAAGGTTGATTCGGCGAGGGGGCCCTGGGGGAAGGGCCTCCGGGCGAGATCTGAGAACCGTGAGAACGAGTACTGCGCATCGAGGCACTTGTGTCGGCACGAGACCGCCCCTGCAGGTAGCTCCGTTCTTGGCGGGCCTTCTCCTCCTCTTCCGCCATGCGAAGCATCGCGATTCCTGCCTCGGCCTCCGCATCGCTCTCGTCACTATAGGCATCGTAAATGACATATTGACCTGTACCAGTTGCCATGTTTCCGTTGGTATGAGTATGCTGCTCGTCAGGAGACAAGTGCATATGCGATGCGGAGCCACGATGAGACGTCCTTGAGCTGTGGCGACGGAAACTGGCCTGTGTGCTCTCGATTTCTTTGATCAAATCATCGTTGACGTGCGAGTTATCCCCACGAGATGGTCCGTCAAGATCACTGTCGGCATCCGGCGGTGGTCCAGGCAATGGGCGTGATTGCGGGTGTCGGGTCAGGGTATCAGTTCGTCTTGGTGGGATAATAGGCAGATCGTTTTGCTGCTGCACTGGCGGAGTTGGTAGCGTCCGACCCGATGATGAGTGGGACAGGCTCGAGTGCTTGCTATAGAATCCATTTCCTTGGGACTGGTGAACAGGCGGCTCGGGAGGCTGATCGTCGTAGCCACTGGTCACGGGAGGAAGAGTGTGAGTGGGGTACGGCGAGTCAGATCCGAAGCCCTGTGTGGGGTAATAAGTACGAGGAGTCGCCTGGGGCATATAGACTCCCGAGGGGGAATTCGACGTCGCATATGAGCCCGAGGTGGGAGATGAGATCGTTTGGTACGAGGTTGAGATTGGGGGCGCCATCGGCTGGCCTGTGCTAACGGGCGAGGCTCCATATGGGGAGGGTCGCGATCCATATGGATGGTCCGGTCCACGAGGAGGAGGCAATGGAGCAGACTGAGGCGAGAAACCGTAGGACTGGGGAGTCGGCGGGGTCTGTGAATACGGGGAAACCTCGCTGGGTCGTCGCGCAAGAGTTGGCGATGCCACGCTCGCGAATGCCGCCGGCTGGTAGGCAGCTGGGTTATAGGGTTGGTGGTTGGAAACGGACGAGGTATAGGAGCTATTGGAAGTGGTATATGACAAAGGGTTATAGCTCAGGTTCGGCTGAGTCTGCGACTGCGGGAGGGCGTACTGCTGTGGGTTATAGGCCGGTTGGCCCGAGGATCCCGGGTACCGGTACCCATAGCTAGACATGCTCGCGTGCGAGGTGGCGCGCGTAGGCGACATGCGCGACCGGTCCGATGAGGAGCGCGAGAAGCCCGAGTCGGTGCCGGTGTCTTCGCCGTATCCCGCGGGCGTGACGTTGTAAGCCCCTTGGGCTGCATACCCACCTTGCACGGCGTATCGTGCGCTTCCATCGGCGGGTCTTGTGGACTGCAGTCGCGCTGTATTCAGCAGTGACGAGTCATCTCCGGCATTGTAGCTTGGCATTCGCCGGGGCAGCTGCTGATTCTGTGCGGGGTTTGGTTGAGACGCGTAGCTGTCATAGCGACCGGCAGCCGGCTGAGAGGTGGGCTGCGAGCTGGGCGGGTTGTCAGACTGGCCGTAGTGTGCCTGCTGACCGTTGGGATGCGACATGGTGTCGGCGCGACGAGGAATCCACGGAGGAATCGAAGGGATCAATCGAAGGATACGTTGTTTTGGATTGCCTCACGCAGGCGGGACAGCGGGCAGGGACAAACTGGTCGAGGGGCTGCAGTCGCGGGGAAGATTGAGAGGGAGCGGGCAGATGCAAAGCCGCAGACGAGTCGTCTCAGAGCATTCCCCCCGGAAAGCGAGTGACGGGCGCGGGCGACGAGAGAGAAAGGGGGGTTTCGTGAGGTCGTCGATGTTCCCGTGGAGTTGGGACGGCCCAAACGGCGAACTCTCCACCGCCAACAACCAGCGGGCAACGGCTGAAGAATCCGAGATGTGTCCACGATCTCTCTAGGCCTCGCAGGTCGCGAAACAGTGGGATGGTCACAACGGTGCTGGGGAGTACAGTACAGATCTGGAGATTGGCGAGACTTGAGCCTCCCCCAGCTGGCCACGAGTTGATTTGGGGGCCGATGAACTGTTCTCGCCCCACCGTCATTTCTAAGG
The DNA here is from genome assembly GCF_028826775.1 of Penicillium argentinense. Taxonomy (NCBI): domain Eukaryota; kingdom Fungi; phylum Ascomycota; class Eurotiomycetes; order Eurotiales; family Aspergillaceae; genus Penicillium; species Penicillium argentinense. The sequence continues at coordinate 815,056 of NW_026622668.1, forward strand.
TCATTTCGCAACAAGGCTGAGCCTGCGCCCCTGGCAGCTTAAGGTTGCTCTGTGTTTATGCGATAATCGGTCATTTCGTCCATTTTCCCAGGTTATCCCTTTCGTCTGATTGTGGTCTTTTGATTCGGCTCAGCTCATCCAAGTATATCGGTACCACGACCATCCTGTAACGCAATTCATCCTAGTCGGTGGGATGTCGCCATCGCCGGCTTGTCTCACCTGGCGGATTACGATTTAAGCTGAGGAATAATCCATCGTCCGTTTGGGAATATCCTCGATTCCCTCACAGTGTCACAGCTGAAGTGATCGACACCTAGTACATAGTGTGAGAGGCCTCCGATGAGCTCCAGCTGAGCAACACTACATAGTGTAGTCCCGATGACGTCGGCCTCTGCAGGGCAACATATATATAGTAACCTACCTTAAGCTACTTTAAAAGTACTGGATCTGATGCATGTGACTACTCGATCTCAAATCGAATAGCGAGGACGCCAATTTATTCACTACTGCAAATAGTGCGACCGGTTTCCACGGTTTACTGTTCACAATTGCACCGGCGGTTATTCGTCGGTCGCAAAAACCTCGGCTCTGTGTTATCGGCACAGCTTCGCCGACAGCTCGGTTATCCCACTTGAGCATAGTCGGCGCAACCACCAGAAGTACCCGGAGGCACAAGAGGCTGAGATTGGATCAGGGGAGGATAGAGTATGGATTTAGCCTCGCGCTAGATCCTCGGGTCAGCAAGCGCAGCCGGCTGCACGCCGCTGTGGTGGAGGATAGAATGTAGATTCGGCGTGGAAGGCTGGTTCTTCCCCGCACGCCTCCCCCGGATACCCCTTAACCTTCAAAAAGGCCCGCGACGCCCATTTCTTCAGTCGCTTTCTTCATTCCTCGAGCTCAGCACTCGCTGGAGATCCCCCCTTTGCGCTCCTTGGTCCGAGAAATAAATCGGCCGTGCTTTGCTCCCAGCCCCACCTGCAAGTCGCAGCTCGCAGCTTCGTTTTCTTTTCTTCCTCCACTCCACATAGACCGAGGCACGACAATCTCCAATTCACCATGGTATTCTTGCCCCACGCCAAGTTCGGCCAGCTGGGCCACGTCCCCGACCACATTCCTGTCAGCGAGTTCATGCTCAATGAGAAGTATGGCCGCATGTCTCATGACCACGCTCGCGACCCCTACACCTGCGGTCTCACCGGCCAGACCTACTCCTCACGCCAGGTGGTCGATCGAGTGGACTGGGTTGCCCGCGGGCTGGCGAAGGAATTCGGCTGGAAGGCAAACCAAGGAAATGAATGGGACAAGACGCTGGCCGTCTTCAGCGTCAACACGGTTCGTCCGACTTCCACACCGGTATGAGAACTCTGAAGCTAACCGTGTGGAATCTCGGCAGATTGACTCGTTGCCCTTCTTCTGGGCCGTTCACCGACTTGGGGGTCTGGTCTCTCCGGCAAATGCGGCTTACTCTGCCCCCGAATTGAAACACCAGCTGCTGGATTCAGGCGCAAAGGCCCTCTTCACCTGTGTTCCCCTCTTGCCCGTGGCCCTTCAAGCCGCTGCTCTGGCTGGCTTGCCCAAGAGCAAGATCTACCTGATTGATGTCCCACAAGCGATGCTGGGAAGCGCCCAGCCCTCGAAGGAGTTCAAGTCCGTGTCCGACATTCTGGAGGCCGGCAAGTCCCTCCCACCCGTGGATGAGTTGAAGTGGGGACCTGGCGACGGCGCGCGACGCACTGCATTCCTGTGCTATTCGAGCGGAACTTCAGGCTTACCGGTAGGAATTTTCCTGAGACAACAATTCATCCGGCGAGATCCAGCTAACCAATCGTCGAAAAATAGAAAGGTGTTAAGATATCCCACCGCAATGTGATTGCCAACACCTTGCAGATCAAGGCCTTCGAGCAGAGCTATCGTCAAAGCCAGAAGCCCAGAGATGGCCGGCCGGCGTATTCGGAAATTTCATTGGGTCTTCTGCCGCAAAGTCACATCTACGCGCTCGTTGTCATTTGCCACGCAGGTGCCTACCGTGGTGACCAGACCATCGTTCTTCCCAAGTTCGAGCTCAACTCTTACCTGGCTGCTATCCAAAACTTCAAGATCACAGGCTTGTTCCTGGTGAGTTGTCGCGTAAATCATCGAAGTATCGCGCAATTGATTGCTGACTACATGTACTAGGTTCCTCCGATCATTATCAACATGCTGCGCAGCCATGAGACATGCTCAAAGTACGACCTGAGCTCGGTTCGCACCCTGTTCACTGGTGCAGCTCCCTTGGGAATGGAGACGGCGGCCGACTTCCAAAAGATCTACCCCAGCGTTGCCATTCGTCAAGGATACGGTAAGCATTCATCTTGCCATAAACACGGTCCAAAACTGACAATGTTTAGGTCTGACTGAGACCTGCACTGTGGTTTGCTCAACCCACCCCGAGGATATTGTGCTGGGCTCTTCAGGATGCCTTGTCCCCGGATTTGAAGCTCGCATCATCACGCCCGAGGGCCAAGAAATTACCAGCTACGACACTCCCGGCGAACTGGTTGTCCGATCACCGAGTGTGGTATTGGGCTACTTGAACAACGAAAAGGCCAACAAGGAGACCTTTGAAGACGGATGGATGCGCACGGGAGATGAAGCGGTCGTTCGTCGCGGACCCAAGGGCACCGAGCACATTTTCATTGTCGATCGCATTAAGGAACTGATCAAGGTCAAGGTACGTCGCACGTGGCAGAATTGACGTGTCGCAATCGTACAATTAGCTAACATCTGCGCGAAACAGGGTCTGCAAGTTGCGCCCGCCGAGCTGGAGGCTCACCTCCTTGCCCACCCCGACGTGGCCGATGTGGCTGTCATCGCCATTCCCGACGAGGCCGCGGGTGAGGTCCCCAAGGCCATTGTAGTCAAGTCTCCGTCTGCCAGCTCCGACGATGCTGTGGTAACCCAGTCCATCAAGAGGCACGTTGAGGATCACAAGGCCCGCCACAAGTGGCTAAAGGGTGGAGTCCGATTCGTTGATGCGGTTCCCAAGAGCCCGAGCGGTAAGATCTTGCGACGACTGATCCGCGACCAGGAGAAGGAGGCGCGGAGAAAAGCTGGCTCCAAGCTTTGAGCGTGAAATTCTAGCGAGTTTAGACTTGAATAATGGGTACGTCTATGATCCATAGAATTATTTAGTATACATTGTCAATAGAACACGGATATGCGGCATTTTCCTTAGAAATTACCGAAAGCCACTTGATTCCGCATAGAAGCAAAATTTAGAGAAGGCATTTTGGGACCGAACCACATACTACGAACATTCCCCGCGCTTCTGCTTCTGCAGCTTGATTCGGAGACTTCAACGTACAACTGGAGAAATGCGGAGCAATGGATCTGCCGATAAAGCGTGTTTGCTATGTTTGTCTCCCGCGGGGGTTGCGGATTTCTAAGCGGGGGAGGACGACAGAAAAAAAAGCTGCAGCTTCAGCTCGATCAACTTCCACTGATTACGGCCAACGAGAGAAATTGCCTCTTTCGCTCTGACTCATTTTGAAGAGGCAAATAATTTCTACAGACTTCTGCTCGAAAAATTCACCGCTATACCCCGTTTCTCAAGATCTCGATCAACCATACCAAAATTTAAGCTTCAATCGCGCCTGGAAGATGTCATCGCAAGATCCCCACCGTCAAGGGGAAGAGGATGCTTTCGTGGGAGCCGACGAGGCCGAGGAGATTTTCACTCGCGACGAGGACCACCCCATGGAGTCAGACGGCGAAGACGAGGACCAGGACATGCAAATTGAGGAACAGATCACCTTCCAGAACGACTCCTCCGCACACTTCGACGCGCACAACGACTCCGTATTCTGCGTTGCGCAGCATCCTACCCACAACAACATTGTCATCACCGGTGCTGGCGACGACACCGCCTATATCTTCGACTCGACCCCCGCTGAGCGGCCTGTTCTCCCTTCGAGCTATGAATCAAACCCCCAGCCCCGCGAGCGCGAGTCGCTCAAGCCTATCACGAAGCTAGATGGACACACCGACACCGTCAATGCTGTGGCTTTCACCGAGCCTGCCGGCGAGTACGTCGTGACCGCAGGTTTGGACGGAAAGCTCCGCGCATGGAGGGACTCCACGCCCCAGAAGACTGGTTTTGCATGGGATTTCGTGGCTGAGGCGCAGGAGGTAGAGGAGATCAACTGGGTGGCTGTTTGCCCCTACCAGCAGGGAAATGAGGAGAAGCGCAATGTCGTGGCTATGGGTGCCAATGACGGCAGCGCTTGGGTCTTCCGTATCGACCACACCGATTCTTCACCTATCACCATCATTCACACCTTTTTCCAACACACCGCGTCTTGTACGGCAGGTGCCTGGACACCAGATGGAAACATGCTCGCGACTGTCTCGGAGGATGGAAGCTTCTATGTCTATGATGTGTTTGGAGCCGCTGCTGCGGCTGGCATTACCGGATCCGCCGGTACCAATGCCGTGGTTGGTTTGACCCCGGAGGACCAGCGATTTGCCGTCGACGGTGGTCTGTATTCGATCGCCGTCTCGCCAGGCGGTGGCATTGCCGCTGTTGGTGGTGCCGAGGGTCGCATCAAGGTCGTTGGCCTGCCTCGACTGTCTGGCGGCGCGCCGGCTGCGAAGGGCAAGGCTCCCGCTCAGTCGGCTACTGCTTCTGCTGCTGGTACCATTCTGGCTGATCTCCAGGCTCAGTCAGATGGCATCGAGACCCTGTCTTTCTCACAGCCCCCGCTGACTCTTTTGGCCGCGGGCTCCGTGGATGGCTCAATTGCTTTGTATGACGCTGCCCACCGTTTCGCTGTTCGTCGCCATGTCAAGGAGGCCCACGAGGGCAACGCCGTCGTGAAGGTTGAGTTCTTGCAGAGCCGGGCTCCTGCTACTGCTCGACCTGGTGCCGCTAACCAGACCCGGTCATGGCTGCTCACTTCCGTCGGACTGGATGGTATCGTCCGCCGGTGGGATGCTCGCGGCGGAACCACTGCCGCTGGTCAGGGTCTCCTGAAGGAGTGGAAGGGACACATGGGTGTCACTGAAAACGAGGATGGTGAGCAGGCTGGCGGTATCATGGGCTTTGTCCAGGGCTTTGATGGAAAACGCGTTGTCACTGCTGGAGATGACGGTGTCTCTCTGGTGTTTGAGGATGAGTAGAGTATGTTTGGGAACTTTGACAGTATATAGAAAAGCTGCCCCGATTGTTAATGCGGGGGAGATCGGATGCGATTTATGATATCATGTTACACCAATAGAAAAAGGGAAAGTTACCATATTCATGGTTAAAATGTCAAACTTGTTATGGCCAATTGCGATAACTGTTCAAAATCTCCGGTAGTTCTCTGAAAGTCCACTCTGTGGGTCGACAGTGAGGAAAATTGGGTGGGTTGTAGGTGAAAACGGTAAAGAAGACATCTTAGTAATTGAACATAGACTATGTACATCCGACAAATCAACCCAAAGCGCCATCTGCAGGCCACGTCTCGAGGCGAAAAACAACAGTATCATCGCAATGACTCGACGCCCTCTCTAACTGACGGGGCCGCAGCTGCCGCCATCGAAACATAACAATTTTCGGTCCTCTGTCGGGATGAGACGGCTGCATCTCATCTGGTGGGGTATTCGTCCTCAAAGAAATCGCCGGTCGGCCGGCGATTCTCTCATTCGTTGCTCCGGGATGGCAATTTAGTGGTGGGCCTCGCCGTGGTGGCCATCACCGTGGTGGTGGTCATCCTTCAGGAAGAAGTGCTCGTACGCGCAGTAGGCAGTGAAGGCGACAGTAGCGATTCCGAGACCGGGGAATAGACCCTTGAAGCGGTTCCAGCGGCTGAAGGGGCCGGTATAGCGCCAGGCCTCACTAATTCGTAGATTAGCATCAAATCGCAAATCCAGGTACAGTCATTGGCGGGAGCGATCGTACTTGCGAGCCCAGGGATCCCGCTTGGCCCAGATGGAGGACGGGGAGGCCGCAGCCTTGAACTGATTGATATCGAAGCCGGTAGGGTTCCGAGCAGGCATTGTGGCGGGTTGAGGTGAATCTGATGAGGAAGAAGAGCAGGAGGTGAACCTCGCACCCTCGCACGCTCAGAGTTGCAGGCGGTGCGCGCTGCCATCCGCGCTAGTCCCGATACGGCAGCGGCCGTAGCTCTTCCCGCCCAAACGTTCGAGGGTCGAACCTGAACACTCTCTCCATGCGACTCGAATACCGACAATGCCACCACCCGTCGGTCGTTACGGGTCATCAGCCCTAGGGGCTCCTTATTCTCTTCAACAAGCCCATCTCCAGTCTCAACACCACCCCCAATCCGGCAACTCTCCTCCCCCCTTCGCTGGGTGGCCACCCCGGCTTCGCGGGTAATCCGAACACGAACATGAATCCGTTCACACTTTCTGGCGCTGGCGTAGCAAACGGCATGTCTGTTGCAGGCTTTGCTGGCGCTGGCGCAGATGGCGGGGGTACCGGCCTGGCAAGCCATGCAGCACAGATGGGGTTTGCGCGGGGCGCACAAATGCAGCAACAACAGCTTCACCAAGGACACGATGGACGTCTGGCACTCGACTCTAAAGCAGGTGCCGTCAAATCGCGGATCCGAGATGTGTGGAAACACAATTTGGCGCATGAAATGGCTGTGTTGCGATCCCTGGTGGATAAATACCCTTACATCAGCATGGTAAGTACTCTGTGGTCGTTTGCTAAGGTGACGGAGTCGAGGGATTCGGTCCGCAAAAGTCGGGTCCCTCTGCTTGTCACAATATATTCCTGATTCTAACAACTAGGAAGGATACGGAGTTCCCGGGAATCGTCGCCCGTCCGATTGGCCAGTTCACGAACAAAGCTGACTACCACTACCAAACTCTACGCTGCAACGTCGATCTGCTGAAGATGATTCAACTCGGCATCACTTTGTTCAACGAGAATGGAGAAGTCCCCCCGATCTCCGGAACCGACGCCAACGGACAGCCCTACGGAATCCCCGCTCCCTGCACATGGCAGTTCAACTTTCGCTTCTCGTTGGAAGCCGACATGTACGCTCAAGACTCAACCACCATGCTTGCCAAATCCGGCATTGATTTCAACATGCACGAGAAGAACGGTATCGACCCATTCGAATTCGGCTCTCTATTGATCAGCTCCGGCTTGGTGCTCTTGGACGATGTACACTGGGTTTCGTTCCACTCGGGTTATGATTTCGGATACTTGATGAAGATCATGCTCTGCACCTCGTTGCCCGAAAACGAGGAATACTTCCACAAGCTCCTGACCATCTTTTTCCCTTCGCTCTACGACATCAAATACCTCATGAAGCACGCCGGCCGCAATGGCGCTGTCAATGACAGCCCTCTTACTCCCCAGGCCATGACGATCATCCAGTCCCTCGGACAAAAGTCCGGTCTGCAGGACATTGCAGACGAACTCGGCGTTAAGCGCGTTGGCATCGCTCACCAGGCGGGCTCCGATTCTCTTGTCACTGGTGAAATTTACTGGAAGATGCGCCAGCTCGTTTTCAACGGCAAGATCCAGGCCGACAAGTACTCGGGCCAGATCTGGGGCCTGAACGGACAGATGCCTGCTCTTAGCCACCCAATGAACAGCGCCGCAATTTATGCCTCGACCAACACCGGAACTCCCAGTACTCCCAATAACACATATATTGGGACTGCCCACACCCCGCAGCACCCTTTCCAAACCCCAGGCAGCAACTATCACACTGCTAAGTCATGATACCTGGGCAGAATGTGGCTAGGACAACCTGTATCTGAGGATAGATGGGTTTGTACCGACGGAGCTCTTGATACGATTATTGATGATGTACATATGCGCGGGAGCATCGTGTTGTTTTTTATGAATTTTCGAACCGCCTTTTCTCACCTGTCGTTTGCATAGATTCCATTTTTGGGGTCTACTGTGTCTGTAAGGTGTTCGGTGGATCAGGGGGTGTCAGGTGTTGTGTTTGATTGTTTTTACATTTGGAAGGCGTTTCGGTCTCGATGAATTTTACCTGTTCTCACTTCGGTCTGGTTTCATATTGCTTTTGCTGTATGTAGATACTAGACCAGGAGTTTAGTTAAAACGGGACTGTCACATCCATTCACGCAGAGGACTTCTTTTTGTTTATTCCATCACATAAAATCATACAGTAGCGCTATATTTACTACTAAACATGAAGTACCAAGTCCACGCTATTTTCCCAACTTCCCAGCGGCAACGCGGAGAGCGGGCTCTGCATCACGTTCGTGCAGTGCGTAGATTGGTGCTCTCCTTACGAGGGCTTCCTGTCCGTATTGAGCAGCGAGATGCGAGTCTCGCGAGAGCAACCGGATGAACCGACATGAAGAATCGCACTGGTCATATCCATGACTACTATGCAGCAGCTCAAGGTATACCTCGGACTCGCGTCTATCGCTCGCAAGCATCAGGTTTCCCTTTTGGCGATGCAGGATACCGCGCTAGTCCCTATCGGGCAAAGGGATCCGGCCTCCGCATTTGCCATGTTCCACACACCGCGACGATCGGACAAGGACAGCAGATGCGACTATCTAATCATGCTGCTGCAGGCCGTTGCGGGATGTGAGGGGCAGTTGTTAAATACGGACGCCGGCAGTCGGTGAGACCTGTGTTTATTCATCGTCTGCTTTATATCGCGTATCTTCCCCTCTCCAGGACCGATCTATATCCAGCAGAGCCATCTCGATTCCACCAACGTCTAATAGATCGCTACCTCTCGGAATGGTTCTCGATCGCCTCCAGCAGTTGACTTACCAGGTCAGCGCCACAGCGCCCCCTCCTCACCCATTGGATCCCTTGACCACGTCCGAGATCGATGCCGCTGTCGCTCTCATTCGCAAAGAACATGGCCAGGTCAATTTCAATGCAGTCACATTATACGAGCCGCGCAAGGCGGAGATGATGGCCTGGCTCGCAAACCCCGAGACAGCGAAGCGGCCAACTCGTGCGGCGGATGTAGTTGCTATTGCACCCGGCGGCAAAGTGTACGATGGTGTGGTGGATTTGAACGAGAACAAGATTGTCGAGTGGAAGCACACACCAAATGTCCAGCCTTTGATCACGATGGAAGATCTGCAGGAGGTTGAGCATGTCGTGCGAAAAGACCCCAAAGTCATCGAGCAATGTGGGATACTTGGCATTCCTCCCCAGGATATGCACAAGGTGTATTGTGATCGTGGGTTCCAGCCATTCTCGACATCCGAGTATAGAATTATATCTCGCTAACAAATGGCTCGATGTATAGCTTGGACAATTGGATACGATGAGCGCTTTGGCACTGGTGTTCGGCTCCAGCAGGCTCTCATGTACTATCGCCCTCACCCCGATGACTCTCAGTATACCTACCCGTTGGATTTCTGCCCCATCTACAGCGCGGAGGAGAAGCGAATAATTCACATTGATGTGCCTCCTGTCCGGAGACCACTCAGCAAAGCACCCCCGAACAACTACCACCCGGCGGCCATTGAGAAGGAGGGTGGATACCGCAATGATATCAAGCCCATTCACATCACTCAGCCGGAGGGCGTCTCTTTTAAGGTCGATGGTCGCATTATTGACTGGCAAAACTGGAACATTCATGTGGGCTTTAATTACAAGGAAGGAATCGTTCTGAACAACATCACATTCAACGATAAGGGCAATGTGCGTCCTGTCTTCTGGAGACTTTCGCTCGCAGAGATGGTGGTTCCATATGGCAACCCCGAGCACCCCCATCAGCGAAAGCACGCATTTGATCTGGGCGAGTACGGTGGTGGCTATATGACGAACAGTCTGGCACTTGGTTGCGACTGCAAGGGTGCAATCCACTACATGGATGCAGCCTTTGTGAACCGTGCTGGGGCATCCACGATTATCAAGAACGCAATTTGCATTCACGAGGAAGATGCTGGTATCCTTTACAAGCACACTGACTTCCGTGACGACTCCATTGTGGTCACTCGTGGACGGAAGCTGATCATCTCTCACATCTTCACCGCTGCCAACTATGAATACTGTGTGTACTGGATCTTCCACCAGGATGGCACCGTCCAACTTGAGATCAAGTTGACGGGTATCTTGAACACCTATTCCCTCAACCCAGGCGAAGATACCAAGGGCTGGGGAACTGAGGTATATCCCGGCGTGAATGCCCACAACCACCAGCACCTCTTCTGCCTGCGTGTTGACCCCAACATTGACGGACCAAACAATACTGTCTTTCAAGTTGATGCAGTCCGTGGACCTGGAGAGGTTGGAAGCGCAGAGAACCCATATGGCAACGCCTTCTATGCCAAAAAGACCAAATTCACCACACCACTCGAAGCAATGTCTGACTATGACGGCTCCACCAGCCGCACATGGGAGATGGCCAACACCAACAAGCTGAACACCCACAGCAAGAAGCCTGTCTGCTACAAGCTCGTCAGCCGCGAGGTACCACCACTCCTGCCCAAGGAGGGTGGCTTGGTCTGGAAACGGGCCGGATTCGCTCGACACGCAGTCCACGTTACCAAATGTGAGTACCTCGGAATTTCATCTTTCCAGCCTCGCGACTTATTGTATCACTCGCTAACGCCTGACCCCTACAGACTCCGACGACCAAATCCACCCTGCTGGTCGACACGTTCCGCAGACATCCGGCGAGCCTTCGCAAGGCCTTCCGGCGTGGATTGAGGCTGCAGGTCCCAACTGCTCCATCGATAACACTGATGTCGTACTTTGGCACACATTCGGTCTGACCCACTTCCCTTCACCGGAAGACTACCCCATCATGCCTGCTGAGCCGATGACACTGCTTCTCCGACCACGTAACTTCTTCGACCGGAACCCAGTACTCGATGTGCCACCCAGCTATTCTCGGACACCCACCCAGGTCGCAGCCGGCGCGAACACCTGTGGATGCTCGAAGAGTGATGGCTCTAGTGTACTTGTTTAAATCCCGCATTGATAAATTGTGGCAGCGCTGACGACTTGACAATGTCTTCTGCATATTCGATGTATATACTCTTATTTTTCTCAATGTCATGGATCCAAGTCGAGTGGGGTAAGCTTGCGTATATTCATGCAACTTGAGATTGATCTTTCGGGCTAAGGATTTAGCCTTGTTCGCGTCCTTGACAAAAGCAACTCCAGGAGCTGTAATGCTGAGTTGAATTATTCACTCCCAGTTTGTCCATGGCATCGACATGAGAGTCCAATGTCCAATCTGCGACAGGAGCACCATCATTATACAAAGATCCATTCTTGATGAGGAAGCCTGCCGAGATCATTGCCTGCCTCCAGATGGAATTGCATGGGAATGCACATCAATGCGATAATTGGATTCATCAAATGGGCGGTAGCATGGCAGCTGGCCAAGCATGCGAGGAAAAGTGACCGCCAGGTTCATGGCTTTTTTCAGCTCGGAGAATTTAATTGTAGCAGAGATCAATTGAGAAATGTCGATGCAGAAGTTGGGAGAACAATGAATTAAGCATCACAAAAAGCTTATGCGGGGATGAAGAAGTCACACCACTAGCGACCGGGGTGGGAAGAACCGAGGCCTCATCATATCGATGCTCCCAAATGCAGCCAGTGGACACTAGTACTAGCAGCGATGGGACTAAAATATACACTGTCCCATTTAGAAACCGCCTAAATTACTCCGTCTTGGCAGGCACCGGATATCCCGACAATCTGATTTTCGTAAAAGAAGTCGAAGGCCTACAACCGAAACACTGGAAGCTTCGGAAGTGTAAGATGCCATAGTTTTGCACAGCCGAATGTCATCGGCGTTTTCACAATGATGTACCGAGATTCTGCTTCTTGGTTCTGTCCCGTCGCCAGATCTCCACCTCGCCTCCACCTCGAATGACACCGACCCGCATTGTCGACAGGAGGTTGTGAGCCGCATTAGAGTGGTTGTATACGCCACCATTGAAAAGAGCCGTCGCGTCCTTACCGATTCCAGAGCTGATCAAGGCTTTTCCGCCGGGGTGCTCCTTGATGAAATCGGTCACATCATGGATAACACCAGCAATAGCGACAAGGGTTTTGCCCGACTGTGCATCGGCAACGAAATCGTCCCATGAAACGACTGGGAGTTGCTCTAGAGGAACACCCCAGTCTAGGCGAGCTCTTCTTTGATCCACCTTTTTCTGCAATTGTTGGACGCGACCCTTTTCGATTTCATTCGCACGGAATTGCTTCAGGTTGAATGCCAGTCCCAGTTGCTTCCACATCCAGATGGACCATTTTGTTGGGTCGTACTGCCACCACTCGATCGCATTGCGATAATCGGAAGGGAACTACAGGCACCATCAGCGATCCGCTCTCTTTTCTTTTTCTTGGTGAAATCGGGACGGAGGGGAATGAGATAAATACCTCGTGGTGGAAATTATGGTAGCCCTCGCCGAGTGTAACAAGAGCAGTGATGACATGGTCACGAGGCGAGTTGCGATCGTCGAAAGGCTAGCCATGTCAGCATGAAGAACAAACTAATTAGTTCGAAGGGAAGGGTAAGGTCTCACCTGCTCGCCCAGCCAATGAGCGAGAGAGTTAACGCAAAAAGTCGCTTGCTGGACAAAGAAGAACCTCAAGATGCCCGAATAAACCAGACCACCTTTCCAGTCTCCCCAACCCAGCCCGGCGACGAACATCGGAAACAGCATGCCAAAAGTCAGGACAACGAAGCCATAGTTGCGGTGCTGCCATACGACAACAGGGTCCTGATTCAAATCAGAAATATCCGTGCGACCGCGTTCCTTGGGGTTTTGTTTCAACACCATCCACATGAGATGAGAGTATACCAGTCCCTTCCGTACGCTGTAGGGGTCTTTGACAGTATCGGTCCATCGGTGGTGAGCACGATGTTTGCTACTCCACCATTGAATAGAGCCCTGCACGGCACCGCCACCGACGCAGGCAAGGAAAATTCGTAAAGTTAAGCCACTAGATAGAACCGATTCTTCGTTAGTATAGACACAATCTTGAGGGATCCGAGGAGCTTACGCTTCGTATGATCGATGCGACCAAAGGCGATGGTAGCCTGCAGTGATCCCCAATCCAGTCCAAAAATAATATACAACAGTCCAAAGAGCTGTGGGAATCCGCAGTGGAGTAAAGAGTGCAGCGACGCAGCTAAGTATAGGCACGATCAAGATCAACGTGGTGTTCACCCAGTTGACGTGGCGGTGCCAGTTATGCAGCGTAATCGGCTGCTCGGTAATGTGCGATTTTCGATCTTCTGGCTCGGTTCCAGCCATTTTGATGGGATTTTTTCCCGTGGTAGGGAGATCAAATTGAGGTGAATAGTAAATGTGCGGTAGAAGTAGTAGAGGAAGAACAACGATAATGTATTCGTAATGTACAAGAAGGAAAAGGAAAAGGATAAACCCGCATTCCAATCTCTAAATATGAACCTCTTGATTAAAATATTATAACTCACATCCTCGGTTCCACGTGTGAGTGACGTGTGGTTAGTATTTTACTTATGCGGAATCTGTTGAATCGTTGGGGTGAAGGATGGCCTGCTGGCGTTCACCAATCCACCATGCTGCAGTGGGTCGCGAGCCCTATTGTACCACGGCCAGAGCCGCCCGCCGAACCGGACTGGACAAGAATCGAATAGCCTACTGGTATCGATAGGCAACCCATGTTGGTCAAGTCCAGCATCTGACTGAAAGCATTTGGAATTGCTTACTCTCATGGCTTCGATTGGTCTCTTGCGTTCTTTTTTTACTTTGTTGGTCCGGTATAGACTTCGGTCTTGTCGGACATAAACTGGCACCTTACAGCTGTTGGGTTGGGGGAGAAATGGGGACATTGCAAGAGAGCAAAACTGATATGGGATTTAAAATTAGACGAAAGAATCACAGATTGATCTGAAAGGGTGTTGAAGTGGCGAATAGGATGTTTTGACCAGGCGCCGAGACCGTAGCAATTCAGGCGTATCTCGGACGGTTTACACACGGACTGACGTGGAATCGAGACAAAGAATCTTCATCTTGACCTGTCAAGAATAACCATTTTAGGCTCCATTTGCGTCATGGGTAACCACTAGAACCTTTTGTAGTGCAGAAGCACATCAGATGTTCTCAATGTGAATATAGGATGTGTCTGAGCAGTCAGCTGCACATATCATTCGATAGTTATCGAGCCATAGAATCGGCCGAGCTTTATCATCCAGGGCATTCTCTTCGGTATTTTGTTCAATTGACAGCGCGTTCGATATTGTAATCGGACCAGAGTGGACTCGACTGAAGACCCTCATTACCTGATGGCCCGCACTCATGGGCGTCACGTGGCAGTTGTCTTTTCCAGGAGGCCAGTTCACAACACGCGCTGAGGCAATCTCCGATTTCTCAAGATATACATCCACGACCGTCCATTCATCATGCTCGCATTGACAAGCAAAAATCAACCGATCGACACTAACTTCAGACACCCCACCCGGGGCTTATCGGCATATCAGATGCGCCAACGCTAGCATGTGAAACTGCAGCATGCAAGAAAAATTGCCGCAGGACCGTTATCTGTCGGTCACGTCATCGCGGCCGTTTTCCATACTCCTGCACTCTCGGGGATGTCGACAAGATTCCACTTGCTCCCGCTTGCTCCAGTCCGAAGCCCCAAGTCACCCAAGAATGGAGTATTCCAGACTACCCCTACTCCCAATCCCAGCATCTATTCGCCGTCAGCTGCCTCGGCTGTACTCGTCTCATAGGGCTGAGCCTGATACTGAAGGCGTGTCCAGCGGGGCTCTGCGTCCCGGGCTGGCCTCATCGTCCGAACCATATCTACCCTGCCATGGCCAGTTCGCTGAAATCGCCGCCACAGAGGCCCAACGGCCGTCAACCGCAAGTGGTGATCTAGACTCGTTTGACTCTGGATCTGGATCGCCTGGATCGGACAGTCCTCGAACGGAGGAGGCTGGCCTCCCTGCGAAATACGAGTCCGAGTCTGGCCTGCGGTGGAACCGAGTTGTACCAGGTAACTATGAGATCCTGACGATTCCAATTCCAGCTGGGCTCGTTTCTCTGACGCCTTGTTTCTCTTAGCGTTCAATCTTCTTCGAAGTGCCGGTTATGAAGCGCAGCAACCACAGGCAGACGGCCGGCTTGCTCGGTCCCTTTACATGAATGCGTTGGTTTATCTGCTCGACGCGCTCCCTGCAGACTTGAGCACTGAAGAGACAACCATGATACAACATCGGCTGCCAGAACCAGTCAAGATGTCCATAGCGACCACGCCACTGTCACAGCTTGCTCGTCGAGAAGGACAAGTAGAGATGAGACGATACTCGCCGCCATCGAGATCGTATTTGCATAGACTTCTTGCCTCGACCATCGTACAAATATTCCTGTTGATCCGGTTTGTCTTGCCTTATTTCAAGTTATTTCTCCGTCAGGTCTATGAATACGAGCGGTCTCATCGCATCACGGAGCGTATTGTGACTACCACTCTGGATGCCGCAGATGGTCTTGGAAAAAGTGGCGTCAACATTGGGTCGGCAGTTTGTAAACTCAACGAGGGGCGAGTCGGAGCTGCGGTAGGGAATTTGGCGGCGTGGTGGATTGAAGGAATCGCAGGTGGCGTGTATGAGGGCGTTGGCGAAGGAATGGTTCATCTGGGTTTGTTAAAACAAGGCATAGATCTGGATAGACTGGCACTGCAAGTAGATAGGCGTTGAGTTTGATGCATGATGATTCTGCAATTATGTCAACCCGTGGTGGTTCACATGTGCGGTGGCTCAATCGAGAGTGCTGCCTGATAACAAGACCAATGGCCGGTAACGGATGCTGCATGCTTTCCCATGAGTCGTGCGCTTTTCATAGAGCGAGGAAGATCTCGGCTCTGTGAGGCTGAAGGTCAATTATTGGTTGAAGATGCAGATCGCTGGGCGGCTCGAGTAACGACGCGTGGAGTATGTCCACGCCACCTAGTGAAACTTCATGTTTGAGCATCATGAAAGTTTCAGAACTGGTCTGGAGGCTCCCTTGCAAATTCCTGTCTGCAAACATCACATAGCGACTCCGATCGTTGCTTAGGATGTCAAATTTGAAGCTTCAAATCCTCCAGGCAGATTGGTTGGAGCCGTGCGATAAGACGATAAGCGACTTGTTGTGGTTGCTGGCCCCGGATTCTCCAAACTTCCCGAACGTCCTCCAAACGTCTCGAACGCCTCGCACAGTCATGTCGACTACTAGGCTACCCTGCATTCCGTCGGTCCGGCGGCAGCAGCTGCATCTGGAATTGTGAGCTTTCTCAATTCTTTCCTAAGGGACTGCAAACTGACCTCCCCGCAGTGCCAGTTTGCGGCATGCCGCACCGCCAGGGGTTTATGTGAGCCTCGCGCCTGGAGACCCCACGCTTTGGAATGGTGTTATTTTCGTCCGCTCTGGTTAGTTTTACTTCTCTGATTTGATCTATTGCTTCTTGCTCACCTGAATGCCCTCCGTCTTAGGACCCTATGCGTCTGCTGTCCTCCGCTTTCAAATCCGCTTCCCCGACATTTATCCCGATTTACCTCCCCTCGTCACCTTCGCAACCGATATTTTCCACCCATTGATCGTGCCGCTCACGACCTACACCTTCAGCACCAACTCCGCGAGCGATAACCCAGTCAGCGCGACGGACGATGAACGCCTACCCCCAGGTGGATTCAGCCTTCGCCATGGCTTCCCGCATTGGTTTGGCAGGGAAGACCGAAAAGGTGCTACATCTGGAGCATCGTCCCGGAATGTAAGCGGGAAAAGCGCGGGCACATTGTCTGCCAGTGGTGCCGAAGGGACAAAGTTCAATGATATGAACCCGAACGACGAAGAACTTTCGGGCGTGCCTGAAACCTCGCAAGCTGACAAGCCGGTCGAGGGCGAAGAAAGCTCAGAATCCAAAGAGGAGACCACTCGAATCTCCCAAGTCCCCTCTGCAGATCGATTTGCTCAGCCTCGGAAGGTAGTTCCCGTCGCTGAGCTTCTGGAGTATATCAGGTCAACCTTCGATGATGAGGAGGTATTGGACTCGTTGGACGTTGATGCTGCAGGGAACCCGGGGGCGTGGCACGCGTGGAAGGCTCATCGAAGAGGTGGACACAGTCCTGGCCATGTGAAGCAGGGAAGCCCGCAGGCTCGGCTCCCTGGCGATTGGCATTGGGATGGCATCTGGGCTCGTCGAGTGGAGGCCGAAATCGAGAACAGTCATTCGGAACCAATGCTGTTTGGCAATGCTTCTCGAGGGACGGATGACATGGTAAGCTCTCTCGCAAGAAAACTGGATTCAACAGCACTGACCCGAAATCAGATACGATTCTCGAGGTTGGACGACGCGACTTTGAATTCGTTGAAGGAGATGATGGCATCGGTGGCCAACGTACATAAATAATGATGCAGTGATGCTCGCGCTTGCCTTCGATATACCCAATGCTAGTTTAGAACTCGATCTCGCTCCTTCCCTTCTTGTCAGCTCGGCCGGCAGCCTAGCCCTAGCCCGGCTTTCCACTCATCCGTCCAGCAGTTTCTTCTGTTTGCATGCATGCACATATCATTCTCGCACAATGCCCGATACTTTATCTCTTGACTTCAAGAGCTCTGCATTACTTATTGCGTTAGTTCTGGTTCCCGTCGTCATCTTATTCTGTGCCGTCGCCATCGCCCTTGCCTGTTCTGAGTACTGCAGCGGCCGCTTCAGAAGCTTCTCGTGCTTCTCGTGCGTCTCGTGCCAGAAACGCTTCCGCAGGAAGAAGCGCCTCCACTCTGACCTCGAGAGTGGCAACGGTCAAGGCACCGAGTCCTCTGAGTCGCCGCTGGAGTACGAGCAGCCTGTTCGAAGTCGATCACAATTCTAGACCAAAGCATCTCGTCCACCATGGCCGACCATCTCGCGTCAACGCCGCTCACTGCCAAAAGGATCGGGGTCGCACGCAGCCGAAGTGTGAGCTCGCCTCCATCATATCCTCGGATCCCTCGCCGATCCTCTTCGCTATCCACGAGCGTCCACAGCATCAACCTAGATGATCAGGCTTCCTCAACGAGGACACCTTCCTTAGGTGCCACGTCTCATATTGAAGTTGCAAGAAAGAGGCAGCATGAACGAGGCTACACACCGGCAACGAGTAATATTCAGTACAGCTCAATGGATGATCCATTCAACGATTCGATGGTAAGACTCCTGTCTCCGCTGCGATTTCACTCGCTAATCTGGATATCCAGGCCCCGGATACCCCTACCAAGTTCAAAACGCTGGACAAGAAACTCAAGCGTCAGAAGTCCCATATCTTGACAACCCGATGGAGCTCTGGGTCGTACACGGCTTCGCTACCAGACCTGCTCATGGGTACAGATACTTCATCTGTTGAGATGAATCCTCCCCCAGAAATAACACAGTCTTCGAAAGGACATCAGCCCCGGGAGAACTCGCAGTACATCTGTCCGATGGATTTGCCTGTCGCTTTTCTTGATGTAGAAATGACCATGAACAGATCACAAATCGGCTTCGGGGCAGAACGTTTGCAGGCTTCGATCCATGTCTCCGGCGATGTCACCTCTGTTCCATTACCCGAGTCATCTGTCCTTGCGCCCCTCGACGTCATCATCCTCCTCGACAATCTGTGAGTGTGCCTGAACTTGACTGGCCTCCCACTAACTGACCTATCTGTCAGCCCACAGGCCCTGACACAATACAATCTGGCATCCTCCATACTGGCCAAGAACACAACTCTTAATTTGGATCGAATTGCCGTGGGCTACGTGGATGGGGAGGCAACCAACTCTTTTCAGTTGTTGCTTCCACTGGGTTTTCACTCCGTGGACGATGTCCGATCTGCCTTGAATGTGTTCGCCAACCGCGCGCAGACCAAAGACTCAACGCCTCCTATCCGGGAGGCTATCCAGCAAGTGTCCAAAATTTTCAGCTCCTGCTCCAGAACCGCCCTCTGCCACATTTTCTTCATCACTGCAACACGCTATCCCGGCCTAGAAGTTCCTTGGGTTGATCAAGCTATTGGCTTCCACACTATCACTCCTCACGCTTATTTTCCCTTGAAGCATGCCAACTCCCAGCCTGGATGGCATATTCCTTATGATATTGGCACCAGACAAACAAAATACACTGGCAACCACTTTGTACGGAGAGTTGCCAGGGTGATGCGACATATCCGTTGTGGCATACGGCCCGGGGAGCTTTTGAATGTCAAGGTTCTCTTGACCTCTGGATCAGGGTGCCAGATAGAGCCGACGACTAGTATGTATCAAATCCCGTCGCTCCGCCCAGGAGAGACTTGGCGTCTTCCGATAGACATTGCTGTGCCCAAGGCATTCCCGCACAAATATGAAGAAGAGCTTAGGGAATTTCCCTCGTTGGTCATGGAATCAATTGTCGGGATCAACAAGTTCTTAGTGGGGTGGGCTGAAGATGTCACTCAGCAAGTCCTCACAGTGCATACTGAATATCGCCATTCCCTTATACCGTCGAAGGGTGTGGTCCGTCTTCAAAACCATGTCACGATTATTCGCAGTCGGCACACAAGTCGGACCCTTGAGCAAAACTGGAGAGATACGGGCATGTCGGTCCAGCCTGGAGAGAGGTTCGTCCTGGATCCGGCTTAGAGCACATGGGTGTTGCATTTGAAAACTTATTCTTTTACTGTATGCTTACTTTGTTCCTTCCTCTCACCCTGGTCGGGTTATTTTTCTATCACAAGCTTTAGGTAGCCTTATGAATTGAACTGGGTATGTATCTAATCACTTGCGTATACTGCGACTGTAATTGCCCATCTAGTACAAAATCATTCAAAGTCATAAGTTGGTAGATTTCAAATCCGACTGTAAACGTGGCCAGTCATGCGCCATGTCTCCTTGATGAGATCCGCACACTTCTCTCCGAGCCCATAAGCCGGCATCTGAGTGTGCCCTCCATGCAGAGTAGGCATAACACTGCAATCCGCGACTCGCAGCCCAGTAACGCCACGGACCTTCATCTTCTCATCCAACACCGCGAGGGGGGTTGTCTTTCTTGCCCATAGCACACGTACCCGCGGCATGGTAGCCTGATAAGATCGTTAGTAACAGTCAAAAAAGTATGCTGAGGCTCGAACTCACAAGTAGTCGCATGCTCCTTGACGTACGGTACCCACTCCTCCCTGGCCTTGTAGGTATGGTGGTTAAGGTTAGGCGGCCAAGACCCCTTGACTATATCCTTCGTCCCAGCACCATTCATAACAATTTCATTACCAAATCGACATGCCTCACTGAGAACCAACAAGTCCATCGGATCAGCCAGGTAGTTACAATCGACAATGGGGTTCTCCATAGGATCCGCCGAGTTGAGTGTAACCGAGCCACGCGACTTGGGCGCAAATAGCTCCGCAATCATCGAGAAGGCATGTTGCTGGTTAATCGGGAATTGATCGTATTGTTTCGGACCACCGTAGCATTCCGTCGTGAAGAACTCGATATTCGGCTGGTTGGGAGTGAGGCCCATGGGGTCTCGGCCTGGGAGACGAGGGGCTTTCTTCCAGAGGGGCTCGTCCTTGAGACGGTCATCAATTCTGGCGAAGGCGAAGGCGCCGAAGGGGAAGGTGGAGAGGAAGCCGGATTTCTTCTCTTTCCATTCGGCGTAGGTCTTGTCGAAGTTGTCGCCGTGGTAGACATGGTAATCGTTTGTGAGGCCTGCTTTTTCGGTTTCGTAGAACATGAAGACGATCTAATTACAGGGGGTTAGTAGATCTTCGAATTGACTGTTTGGGCTGCACGCTGACTGACTAGGTGGTCCATCAGGTTCTTGCCCACGCCCGGCGAGTCGACAGTGCATGAGATGTTGTGCTTCGCCAGCTCCTCTTTGGGTCCAATTCCGGATCGTAGGAGAATGGCAGGGCTGCAGTATGCTCCTCCGGAGACGATGATCTCCTTGCGAGCTGAGAAAGTCTTCGAGCTGCCGTCGGCCAACTTCGTCGCAACCCCTGACGCACGAGTCTGATCTCCCTGCTTTGTGAAGATAATTTTGTCCACAGTCGTATCCGTCTGGATCGTGATATTGCCCCGGTTGTTTTTATTGGTAACGAAGTCTGCGCCCGTCGTCCGAATACCTTCGTACACAGTGCGTGGCGCATGTCCGCAGCCCTGCGCGACGTCTCCAGTGCTAAACATGTCATGGTTCAATGGCATGCCCTTTGAAACAAATGAGTCCATGAGAAGGTTCGAGATAGGTGCAAGGTCGTGCGGCTCGGTATGCAATGGTCCTGAGTAGCCATGACTTTCTTTGTCGGCATTGAACCAGGATTTGGGATGGAATGTCTCTGCCTGTAATAATTGTCAGCCCACGTTTCTATTGCGTTGGTTGTGGGCAATTGAAATACTTACCTTCCTCATGTAGTTGAAAAAGTCCTCGCCGCTCCATCCATCCAGTCCCCAATCATCGTAGTCCTGTTTGTTCCCACGAATGCACAGCGTGCCATTACAGCCACTGCATCCGCCCAAAAACCGGCCACGGCTCAGTTTTACCTGCCTATTGACCACGCCAGGCATCGGAGGAGTAACTACATTCCAATCGGTCTCGCAGTCAAAGTTGTTCGACCACCTAGGGATTTCAATAAGCACTGCGTCGTTGTGTGTGGGGGTTGATCAGCGTACCCGCCTGTCATGTGTACATTCTCCAAGTCTCGGTTGTGTTGACCCGCTTCGATGAGAAGGACTTTAATATCCGGATTCTCTGCGAGACGAGCAGCCACCACGCATCCGGATGTGCCACCTCTGTTCAAACAGTTCCAAAGTTAGCTTCAAAACAATTCAACTGTGCAATGGAGCTGATTGGACTTACCCGCAAACGATATAATCGTAGACCTCACTCGAAGAAGCCATGGTATTCTGCACTGCGATACACACAGAGCAAAATCGTCAAAATTTGAACAAGCTCCTGCTGAAGTACTGGCGATCCTTACAGCTTTAAATCCTCGTCGTCAAACACGAAGGTGACGGGGCAGCATTCCGCCTAATGTAGGTGGGAGGGGCGGCCTAGCGCGAGGCTGTCCGCACGACATGAAACCACTAGCCCAATTGAGTAAGTGAACAGGTTCATCTTATCAGACCGCGAGCTAGTTGCATTGGCAGTCTCCATCACGCTGACCGCGTCTGCCAGCTGCAGTCGCTACGGTGAATATCCGAGGTGTTTGGGAGAGCGCAGGACGGAATGAACGAGGGCGAATTCCGCGGGGGAGAGCGATATCCCCCGCATCAACTCTATTTGCGGCCAATCGACGCCGCCGGATCTCCAATCTGATCGCGATTCCCCGCCTCAACCCTCAAAATGTGCTTCTTTTTCTGGCTGCCCCGTGGGGTCGGACGACCGCTTCAGGCAGGGGCGAAGTGGACTGGATCCGGTCGCGGGACCCAGTTGTTATGGTCGAGTTCGAGTTCGCGCCGCTAACCATATCCGCTCTAACGCCTTTACAGACTGGCAGATTCTTGGGAAACTTTAGGACATGGCGAGTTTGGATCGGACAAGATCTACTGCGAAGCTGAAAAATTGGCCAGAGTCGGCGCGGCATCGTCGCGCTGCTTGTGGTTCCATACAGGATCGCCATCGTCGTCGAATTCGGCCCATTGGAAGAACGAGCACCCTTGTTTACCCGGTGCGAAGCCCGCATAGCACATCCACATGTATCGCCCTCGACTCTCTTGCTTCCGCTGTGAGCATCGCAGAATCGCGTGTGTACCGCATCGACAACGAGGCGTGCATCGCGGATGCAGGGTATCCCGGTACCAGCGGTAGGTGATGTTGATTCGACGATTACCAGAAATTGGATGCGGAGAGATCGTTTGGGCAGGGGTTATTGCATGCTTCCACTCCTCTTGCATCTCTGCATGCATGATGAGAAGAGAGTTGTGTGGAAGATGGATGGAGATCTGCCCCTGGGCATCAGCGCGGGCATCTGTCGCCGCCTTTTGATCCTTCCTAGGGTTGGTCGGCTTAGAGCGCGAATCGGGGTCGTTCCCATTTAGCTTTCCATCTCCATCCTCTTCCTCCTCATCTTGAGGGACGACCCGGCGGACTCGAAATTCTCGTTCCACACCCAGGCTCAGACTGCCTATCACTGGGTGTGGCCCGAGGTAGGTCAGCTCGTCTGCGTGATATCCCACGCTCTCGGCAGGCCCAGCGTAACAATTGACAAATGCTGCGTTCGGTCGCCACTCCTTCGGCGATTGATACTTGAGTTTCTTCCCATCGGGATATATCTCACGGATGCGTTTTTGGATTTCTTCGTTCACGATGTGTTGCACTTTTCGCGATACGGAACGTAGGTATGGCGTCACTTGTCGAACATTTGATCGGTACGTGCCGCCATAGGTATACTCGGAGGTCTGTTGTCTGTACTCCTCGGGTGTAGAAACGTATACACATGCGGTGTGTGGGCTTTGTACAGTGCGGTTGAAGAGCTGAAATTCATATCTGGAGAAGTGTTCTGATTCTTCGAGAAGCTCGACGAGCAGTTTGTTGGCTTCTTCTGAAGGTAGAAAATTGTGTATGATCGTGCAAGGCGTGTGTACAGCAACGTCCTCGGGCGCATAGAGATGTAATGTTTGTCCTTTTTTAGTTGTAAGAGGCTTCCGGCCAGCCATGCTGCCACCCAAAGTTCGCAAGAATCCATCTTCTGATTTTGTCAAGACATGGGCCGATAGTGATGTCTGGATCCCGAGAGACGAGGGGGCTGCTCGCTTCTTGCTGGATGTACTTCCTGCAGCTTGTTGTGACGCGAGGAGCGAGGACGCAACCTCAACCGATCCATCACATGAAACGAGGAGATCCAGAATGTAGTCTTGTTCGACGTCTGGGTGAAGGGACATCAAGATGGCTAATTTGACATCTGTTGAGTCCTCGCCTGCGAGGTCTGGATGCGGCGGAACTTTGCAGGGTTCATCAGGGATTCCTGGCTGCGTCACTTCCTCTGATGCCGCAGTCTTTCGTTTCTTTCGAGAAACGAAAGCATCCATTGATTCGATGTCTGCCCTCTCACTCTGTGCAAGAATTCGATATTTGCAGAGGGAGCCCGAATGATTAGAAATCCAAGTGATGCTTCAGCGCCAAGCCCAGCCTGCGATGAGGCATCTTGATAACGGGCTTATCAGCACATGATTGATCTTAAAGTGACCAATCATCCAGAGGCCAAGGTACTAGTTTGATCCTGCAGATTTGATTAAAACATTTGATCCCAAGCGATAAATTCATTCGAAGAATCGAAATAAAAGTGGATGGAATTTTGAATTCATATTGGTGTATCATAGCAAAGTCTCTACAGCGCGCTCCACTGCCCCTCTCCAAGATATATCCGCCCCTCACGATGATACTCCACCAAGCATTTCATTTGCCGGAGTCCATCGAACACTTCCACCAATGCCGACAATGCCACCATTGTCCAGCCATGATAATTTCCACGATATTCTCCAGTTGCATCAGTATTCGTGCTCCAGTCGATGTTCGCAATGTATGGCTTGTCGCTGAATCGAGAATCCGGAAAATTGTTCTCAACGACCTTAACCCAACACCGACCCAAGTCTGCATCTTGTCCGGCCATGCTCTGGATATCCAGAATAGCCCGCAGGTGAGACAGAACTCCATCATCTACCATCAAACAAGCACGTAACCTGCTCGGTAATTCGGTGGCTGGAATTGCGAGAGAAACCTTATAGTCATGGAAGGCCTCGCGAACCCCATTTTCGTCCAAGCCGTCGTACATATCCTGCAGACTGAAGACCTTCGAGGCGTAGGTCTGTTCGAGGAGAGCGAATTTGCTCCTTTGAGCCGGTCAATGTGCGGTGTAGTGATCGACTGACAGCATCGTTGAGACATCGTAGGAAGACAGGGAGAAGGCGTTTGCTGTCCGGAACGTAGCTGGTTCGATAGACAATGGGGCCCCAGGTGAGAACCAGAAAGTCGCGATCAGGGCTGGGAGGAAGGGATCGCAGGCCGGGAGATGTCCCTAACCGGTAGACCTCCTGCTGGAGGAACTCGTTGGCAGGGGAGGTAAAAGTCATGGATTCTGACTCGGCCATGACAATTGTGGCATGGAATTCAGCTTCATTTAGTCTCAACTCTGTGCACTGGTGAAATACCCCATAGTTCAGGCAGACAACAGGTTTTTGCCTCCGGGGAAATATTTGAGATATGCAGGACAAGCTCTGGTGGAGGTGGGTTCGTGGAGTTTGTGAAGGCCATATATGGCGTCATTGTCGTTCTGTGCGGTTGCAGAGGCAAAGTGCCCGAACGCGGTTCCGGTAGTATGCTTAACCATTGTCCGAGCTGTCAAATTCAGTATTGAAGTCGAAGGTCTAGAAAAATTCTTGTTCCTTGCACTGCGTGGACTCTCAGCCATTGGATAGTGAAGGATTGACGTCAACGATGCTGAAGCTGCCGGACCCTGTTCGACTACCAATCAATTCACCGAGCGAACCTGGGGCTTGGTGTGTTGCACTCCACTCTATTACATTGAGTATGCATATCGCATGAAATTGAGGAACCTATCTTCAAATTGCCATTAGGAGTGCTAGCAGCTCATACGCCGATCCGGGGCTGCTTTCGCGCGGGAAGTGGCTGCGAAGAGAGCAAGTGACCCGCCCGGTCGCCGGCCAAGTCGACCTCGGTCCATCGCATTTCGCTCCCCGCAATCCCGAGTCACTTTCAGTTCCCTCCGACCGCGCCATGCCTATCACCGATTGCTGATTTTCACGTGTGATACCCTTTCTGAGCTGACTCTGTCTCTCTTTCCTTCTTGCACCTCGTCTCCCTCGCCGACCTCGACCGGTTCCTGGTCTGTCGTCCATTATGCTGCAGTTTCGCACACAGGGATTCAACGGCTGCGCGGTCAAATACTCGCCTTTTTTCGACAATCGGCTTGCGGTCGCGAGTGCCGCGAACTTTGGGCTTGTTGGAAATGGCCGTCTGTACATCCTGGAGTTGACGCCCAACGGGATTGTTCCGGTGAAATGGTAAGTGGCATTCTTGGGATTGCGCTCCCCGCGGAGGATCAGATTACTTCTATCTGGTCAACGAACGTGAGAGCTAATGAGTCAAATTTATTTACAATTCTAGGTTTACCACCAAAGACTCCCTCTATGATCTCGCTTGGTCAGAAATCCACGAAAATCAAGTCCTCACAGCGTCCGGCGATGGCAGCATCAAGCTGTTCGACACATCGGCCAACGACTTCCCCGTACAAAACTGGAAGGAGCATGCGCGGGAGGTCTTCAGTGTGAACTGGAACGTAGTCGCCAAAGACCGCTTCTGCTCTAGTAGTTGGGATGGCACAGTACGCGTTTGGTCACCACATCGCCCGCAGTCCCTCCTCACCCTACCCACACACAGCTGCACCTATTCTGCCGCATTCTGTCCTCATAATCCCGATCTGATCTCCTGCGTCACCTCCGACTCCTACGTTCGCCTCTTCGACTTGCGAACACCCGCCTCTGCCTCCAACCACCTCACCCTCCAGATTCCCATCCATGCGGCCCCAACCCCGCCGCCAATTCCCACCCAGCCTGGTATTCCACC
Source organism: Penicillium argentinense (assembly GCF_028826775.1). Taxonomy (NCBI): domain Eukaryota; kingdom Fungi; phylum Ascomycota; class Eurotiomycetes; order Eurotiales; family Aspergillaceae; genus Penicillium; species Penicillium argentinense. Next base: position 841,559 of record NW_026622668.1, read on the forward strand.
AGCTCCAAGTGCACCAGCGGAATGTCTTACCCACGACTGGAACAAATACCGCCCTACGGTTCTCGCCACCGCGGGCGTTGACCGTGCTATCCGGACATTTGATATCCGGGCCCCGCAGCAAGGCCCACTTGCTACTATGCTGGGTCACGGCTATGCGGTTCGCAAGCTGGCCTGGTCGCCGCATCTTTCGAATGTGCTCCTAAGTGCAAGCTATGACATGACTTGCCGCGTATGGAGCGATCGGTCAGATGCTAGCGCGGTTGGCGATATGGATCTCATGCGCTCTGGTCCGGCAGGTCCGGTAGTCGGAGCGCAGTTGGGTGCCATGGATAGGCATACGGAATTTGTCACGGGCGTTGACTGGTGTCTCTTTGGTAACGAGGGATGGTGCGCCAGTGTTGGCTGGGATGAGAATCTTTTCGTTTGGGATGTGCGAGCCTCGATGAATTAACAGCTATGGTCTAGACCTAGGATATACAGCCCCTATCATATCACTGAGAATCTGGAAGTTGATCTGGAAGTCTGATTCTGATTATATCCAGTCAAATAACGATGGGCAGGAACCTCCTTGGAAGTGAACAACTTCGTAATCGTTTATATGCATCCTTGTCTCAGAGCGAACAATGAAACACTTCGTGGCTCGGAATTGGGAGAGAAGGAATATCGATCATTGCATTTCGTTAACTTTTTTATGTTCAAGCGTTTAAGTATACACCCAATTAAGGGTATTGTGCCTGATTTGATCTACCGGTGCATCAAAGTTTAGATCATCATCACAAGGTATCATATGCGGTCTGCTCAGATCAACACAATCTGGGAGAATCACATCGCCGATACAATCCAATAAAATCGCGAGATGCCGAGTATTATCATCGATATCCGCGACCAGAAGGACGGGCTGTCTTCCATTTCGGTACCAATAACCGCACTTGTTCGATTATTTACCCAGGCGAGCCTCGGTCTTAGCCCGCTCTTGGTTGCGAACCTGGGCAATTTCGTCCTTGGAGGCATTCACAGCGACATGAACCTGGTTGAAGGGATTCTCCTCGCTCTTGTCGAATTCCTTTCGGCAAAGATCCACGCGCTGCTGTCGGCGCAGGCCAGGGTTCTCCTGCTCGATCTCAGGCATACGGCGGGCCTCGAATGCGGCGTAGGCAGCCTTGAATCGTCGCTCGGGATGACGCTCGACCTTCGAAGTATCCTTGTTTGTCAATGAAAGAGCATCCAGGGCGTTGTCGATACCAGAAGCACTGAGAGAAGATCCCTTCTTGTTTTCGGGGCCGTCGTCCAGCTGGGAAAGGTCGAGACCGCGAGTCTTCTTCTGCGCGCTCTTGGCGTTGGCACCCTTGGCTTTGGAGGGCTGAGAAGCCTCCTCAGCAGCAAGCATAGCATCACGTTCGGCCTTCTTGCGGGCAGCTTCGGCCTTTTTGGCATCGGCGTCCTCCCTAGAGTGGAGAAACAGGCATCGGTCAGAATTCTTTCGTCTCGTCGGAACAACAGCTCCAATCGAACTTACTTCTTATTGTTGCTCTTAGCTCCCTTAGACCATTGTTTGTCCTCCTCAGCAGCACGCTTAGCGTCCTCTTGCGCCTTCTTTCCGGCCGCAGCTTCAGCCTTCTACATGGGTATCAGTCTTCTGCGCTTCATCTGTGGCGATGGTGGGGGCGGGGACAACGTACGCGGGCGTTGCCAGCAGCCTTCTTGGAGTTCTCGCCTGCTGCTTTCTTGCCTCCCATTGTGACGATATTGATAATTCGAGCTAAAACGCTTCACAAGTTCCGACAAACGGGTGAAACAAAAAGATGGAAAGTGGATTGCCCTGGTTGATGATCTGATCCGCCAAACCATTATGCCGGCTCCGACGTAGGCGGTGTCCCTGTGACTAATGATGGGATATGAGGGCATGGGACTATATAGCGGACTAGTAGTGATATTTTCGGAGGGAGATACAAACTATATTGTCTTCCTTTGTAATAATCTTATGTTTACTCGACAACCAAAAAATTATTCGTTTCTCACGACTCCTGGTGAAGGCTGTTTCATTCCTGCCTTACGATCTAGGTGTCCATCGCCGTCCCCGGGTTTGTCATCGGGCTCGGGCTCCGCGACAGCTTCACCTGTCATCCACCTTCCCCCTGGCCTTGGCCCTGAGAATGGCCCTGGTATAACTTTTCGAGCTATTCAGTCAAACTGTGACTTCGATTCACACACCCGGAGTTCCTGCTCTGTTCTTCCCCGCCAGCTGTGCGGCCAAAATCGCCCTCTCCTTTTCTTACTATGTCCTGAAGCTCCTCCTACGACAATGATTTCGTTCCTTCGCCTGTTGCAGGCCCTCTCCCTGCTTCTCCTCGCCGGTTTCATTGTCGCAGAGCATACGTCCAACTGGGCGGTGCTGGTTTCTACCTCCCGGTTCTGGTTTAACTATCGCCATCTCGCCAATGTCCTCTCGTTATATCGAACCGTCAAGCGCCTCGGCATTCCCGACTCACAAATCATTTTAATGCTCCCCGATGATATGGCCTGCAACCCTCGCAATGCTTTTCCCGGAACCGTGTATAGTAACGCCGATCGCGCGGTCGATTTGTACGGTGATAATATCGAGGTGGATTACAGGGGCTACGAAGTCACCGTCGAGAACTTTATCCGACTCCTGACCGACCGCCTCGATGAGGATGTACCGCGCAGTAAACGACTCGGATCAGATGCGGGTAGCAATGTGTTGGTGTACATGACAGGGCACGGTGGAGACCAATTCCTGAAATTCCAAGATGCGGAGGAGATCGGCGCGTGGGATCTGGCCGACGCGTTTGGACAGATGTGGGAAAAGAAGCGCTATCACGAACTCCTGTTCATGATTGATACCTGCCAAGCCAATACGATGTACACCCACTTCTACTCACCCAACATCGTGGCTACGGGATCCAGCGAGCTCGACCAATCCTCGTATTCGCACCATGCTGATAACGATGTCGGAGTTGCTGTGATCGACCGTTGGACCTACTATGTGCTCGAGTTCCTCGAAACTCAAGTGACAAGCGCCAATTCCAAGCTGAACTTGGGAGATCTCTTCGACTCATATGACGAATCGAAAATACATTCACAGCCGGGAGTCCGGTGGGATCTGTTTCCCGGTGGCGAGGCAGAGGGCCGTCTGCGAACCGTGGTAGACTTCTTCGGCAATGTGCAGAATGTTGAAGTAGAGAACGCCAATACGACAGAGCCGGGCTCACTCAAGGAGGATCTTGCTGAGATCGCTCGACTGGCAGAGAAGTGGCGCAAGCGAAGTGAAGAGTACTCGTCTATCCTCGGCAATTCGACCAAGCCTCAACCCGAAAACCAACATTCACCTGCCGCGCACCTTACCCCGAAGAAGGCCGTCGGGCCCACGAAGATGGCCGAGGACAACAGTTGGGGCAAGCGGTTGGTCGGCCTGTCGGTAGTGGGCGCATGTACTGCAATCTGGGTTGCTGGATCAGTATTGGGTGCTTCATCTGCCTGATACGTTGGGGATGCGTCCCTCTTAATATGTTTACTTGAATCTTTTTCTTGGCTTTGTCATGTACAGCATGTAAATGGTGAACGGCGTTTAGCGTGAAATCGAAGATTCTTTCTTCATTATTCACTGCGGAAGATCTATCTGCGTAGCTACGGGTATGTGACATGTAGTCTCATCCGGCCCCGTTGGGGGTGGTTCCTAGGAAGTGTGATGATTCAGTTTGAACTCTTTCCAACAGCCATTCTTCCCCGCGCAATCAGACAAGCCGACCAGGTTGTGAAGAATGTCACGTCGGTCGGAGGTACACTAGCGTTGTACACAGTAGCCCGATGACAATGCGACAAGACATGCGCACGAGCAGAAGCCTGGCCGCGACCGCGAGGTACCAAGAGTGGAACAATATGGACCGATGATATTTTCTGAAGTCTGGCCAAGTACTTTAACTTGGGAAGAACAGATACCACCTTATGGTACTCTATACTCGGTCTAAGCCAGGGGACAAAAAGAGGATGGTTGTGATGAAGTGGTTATTATTAAATAGTTCTATGAATATACGACCGCCTCGTGGTGGCCCTTCTTTTCCACGGGGGATGGCTGAAAAAGAAAATAAAACTAAAAATAGGACAGAGAGAAAGGATGACGAATAAAGAGAAGAGACAACGAACACTATTGTGAGAGAATGAGATCACTTTCTACTGTCAGGCCCGGAAAAAAATTTGGGACAGTAAGAGGTCGTGCCCGGGATCGAACCGGGATTGCCAGAAAACTCGGGTAATCAGAACCTGGAGTGATGACCATTACACTACACAACCTTGTAATTGAAGGGTACAGGCAATATTTACCTACATGAATGAATAATGAAGTAAGCAGATGATTGCGACCGATGCGTCCGAATTGGCAGGTTGTGAGTCTGTTTATGGATGTACCTCACTGATCTAATAAACCGAACTTAGGGGGTCACATCGAGTACTCAGATACTTTAAGTCGAATTTTCTATCTCAAATTAGCTGACTGCCTCTAGTACCTAGGCACGGTCCCGCGGTTTCCCTCGTATCCTGTTTACACGCAGCTGTGAGTTGCGAGCTATCTCGGTCACTAAATATATCGCATCACACGGCGACTTCCAAGTTGCAGTGTAAAACGCAACACTTGTGAAGTACGCTAGTGTATTACACCATGATCACACCGATGTATAATAAGACTTGGTCTTTATATCAATTCGTATCCAGGTCACCAGTAGCATGTCGGTATTAAATGGAACTGGCAACATTCGGCCGCATCTCGACGACTCCCAAGATAGCATCACTGCCATGGGATTTCTAGAGTTCTTTCACACAGCAGCCTCTATATCGAAAGTCCTGTCACAATTCCGATTGCTGTTCTACTATCGCCAGTGTATGACTATGGCAACCAACGGCATTATCTCAGTATCCGGAAAGCAATTGGTACCGGTCCATAAATATTGGAAAATACCCGGCATTAGTGGTTCATCTGTCATCTATAAATGTATAAAACTAGTGAATGGGCAGTTGGTAGTATTTCTAGAATGCACTCGTAGCAAGTTGACCCGCAGGTGGCTACCGATGCAAGGCCTTTGCCTAGTCCGGGTTAGCCATGCTACAACAGCTAGGTAGCTTCGAAATAGCTTAATAAAATATTAAATTGGAATATAGAGCCCAAACCTCCCGATTTCCGACACCTCAGGTTGTGTAGTGTAATGGTCATCACTCCAGGTTCTGATTACCCGAGTTTTCTGGCAATCCCGGTTCGATCCCGGGCACGACCTTTTTGGCATTATGGGGAGGGCGTTTCAAGGCTTTTTTCCCTTCTGAGTTTTACTTTTGATTTTTATTGCACGCCCGACCCACGCCCGACCTTTTCTCTCAGTTTTGTGAGGAATTTAGCTGTTAGTATGTTGTGAGTACCTTAAAAAGACTTTCACTCTTGAATTTTATTGCACGCCTGGTCTTTTCTATCAGTTATGTGGAGGTTTTCGGACATTCACAAAATTGACATCTCCGCGTGTGGAGCATGCAAGAAGAGCAACATTTCGATATCAAAGTTGCTTGAACTCAATCAATTAATGGTTGTGTAGTGTAATGGTCATCACTCCAGATTCTGATTACCCGAGTATTCTGGCAATCCCGGTTCGATCCCGGGCACGACCTTATTTTTTTTGGCCTTTTCTAGCTTTTTGTGTTTCTACTGTTTCTGCTTTCTCCTTTCGCGGTCTCGCATTCTACACAGTAATATTTGGTGGCTGTGTGTGTGGTCACCTGACAGGGATGTTAATTTTTTCTTTTACTTTTTTTTGTGATCCACTGGACAAAACGCACCGATCCAGTGTAGATTGCAACCAAGCTGTGAACTGACTGATGACTTGCCAAATACCATGTTTCTCATATTGCCGCTGCATGTACCATACCATATAAATTTACACAATCGGAAATTAATTTGCCCGAAACGACTCTAATTGCCCCATTGCTTTCAAGCAAATCTTCCTTGTCTTTTTGCTTTAGGGGATGGATATTACCCTTGTTCGGGTTGCGATTCTTCCTGGGGCACCAGAAGCAGACAGATTGAAGCATTTTAAGCTTCAAATACAGTTCGCTGTCAGCACTAGTTTCTCGGGTATCAGATTAATGGGAATATGTATTGGTGAATGCCGCGTGGTTTCTGCCTCCGTCTCGGCTCCGGAGATGGTAAAATATTGGCAGTACTTGGAAGTAAGGCATACACAAGTAGTTACTGCTATCAGAGCTAGGAAAATGTAGAAAAACCAAAAAAAAAACAGCGTAGATGCTCTCTCAGTTCCGGCAGTGGCCATAGCAGAACCCTCCGCAGGATTCTCAATCCTAGTAACTACCCCTGACTCAGCATATCAGGTTGTGTAGTGTAATGGTCATCACTCCAGGTTCTGATAGAGTCTTCTGGCAATCCCGGTTCGATCCCGGGCACGACCTCGCGCTACTTTTCAATTTTTGTGTTTTTGGTCATTAAATGACCTCACACGGCTTGTTCTTGTAGAGCTATGAAATTGGATCAATGATAGTACAACAGAGACCATAATGTACAGATTTCTTATCGGATTCAGTTTCAAATACAATAGCATACTCACTCAAAAAGCCAGCACTATATACACACATCGAGCCGAGATGTTTCTATTACACATAGTAGTAGTAAAATATTCAGGTCCGCTTAGCTTAGCCGAAGCGAGCACACTATGGCTACGCCACTTAAAATAGAGCATGTGGGCCTTCCGGCTCGACATGTGACGCCTTTCCACATTCAATAAAAAATGAGGTAAAGAAAAACTCATCGGGGGGAATGAAGACCAAAAAAAGGTCGTGCCCGGGATCGAACCGGGATTGCCAGAATACTCGGGTAATCAGAACCTGGAGTGATGACCATTACACTACACAACCAATAAGGTTAAAGAACGTTTCTCTAATATTGCACATGAGCACTGTGCTATCTCAGTAAGAAGAATTCATGAACCTCAGTGCAGCAGCAGCATAAATCTTGCCGTATAATATTTTGGATTGGAATCCCGGGAGTCTTGAATATTGTATTTCATTTATGAACTCGAGGTTTGTCGCAAAGGTCCTTACACGCCGGTCAATTGCTTCAATTGATGTACTCTTGCAGACCCATCTCTTATAGAACAGCCAAAAATGATAGGCCTGCGTTTCTGCGCTAGAGCCCAGTCCCACCCTTGGCGCTGGCTCAGTTTCAGTATGTTTTCGCATGTCAGGTGGTAGACCATTTCAACAATGGCCGTCTTGGATGCACAACTTCCCTCATCGGGGCTTCAAGTGATAACAGCTGATGCACGGTTGTCATTGCGCAAAAGCCCAGCCCGAAAAAGAAAAGTGGTTCTTAATCCTTGATGAACTGGTTATTTGCTACCAGGCCGACTATGAAAAAATATATAATCGGAAGGCCGTCCTGTCCTCGGGAGGACAAATGCCCGATGGCCCGGGCTCAGCCTTGCGACAAGGCCCGGGAGCATGCTTGGTAATACATACAGCTGACAATCATTCATCTCATCTATATCTCCCAGAGATAAGCTGAATATAAAGGTCCATATCAGCCTGTACGACCCAGAGAAATTGCCCAAGCTGACATCAAACATGCCTCGACCCAACACCCTATTTGGCGGTTGCTTAATTGGCACCAGCTTTACCACCCCGGCTCAAGTACAGGAGCTTCTTGACCAAGTCAAATCATTTGGTATTGACCGCATCGACACCGCAGCCAGATATTCACCCACAAATCCAGGCTTTTCTGAGCGACTGCTAGGCGAAGTTCGTGCCCAGGAACAAGTCTTCGTTATAGATACCAAGACCAACCCAGAGGGTCCCTCCAAAGGCGATGCATCTGGCTCTCTATCGGCTGCCAATATTGCCAATTGAAGAAAGCTTTTCTCGTCTGAAAGTGGACAAGGTGAATATCTTGGATTTTCATAGACCAGATCCCTAGAGTCCAGTCGAGGAACAAGCGGGTGAAATCAATAAGCACTATCTCGAAGGGCGCTTTGAGAAGGCTCGTCACTCTCAGTTCATTGATGGGAAACATTTTTGTTGCTGACTGCGATCAGTTTGGTCTTTCGAACTTTTCACCCGAGTTAGTCGCAGAATTTATCGCAGTCTGCCAGGAAAAAGATTACATCAAGTCAAGCGTGTATCAGGACTTGTATAACCTTCTCAGTCGCGAGAGCGAACAGACGTTTGTTCCCATTATTGCGAAAACATAGGATCGTATTCAATGCTTATAGGTATGCTGCTCTTTAGGTGAAAGGTTGATTTCCGAGGCAGAGCTAACGTACTGCGCTCTAGTCCTCTTGCTGGTGGTTTCTTGACCGGTCGAGCAACCCGTGGTGATACCGAGGGCACCAGGTACGCACCGGATGACCAAATCACAGCTACTCTCAGCCCCATGTATGACAAGCCCGCCATGCATACTGCAATGAGCGATTTGCTGGATACCATCGGACCGTTAGAGATCAGCGGCGCGGAAGCGTATCTGCGATGGCTCCATTACCATTCAAGCTTGGGTGCGGAAGACTGCGTCGTCTTGGGAGCTAGCAAAATCATCCAGATCGTGCAGAACATGACCGATGTTGCCAAGGGGCCTCTGCCAGAGGTGGTGGTGCAGAAGATCGACTCCCTGTATGCGAAGCTCCACTAGTTCAACCGAGGAATTTGGATGACTGGAAATTCGACAGTCGCCCTTGAGATCCTTGTGCAGCTTGTTTGACACGAAACTCACATCTTGCAACTATGGTATAAGTGATGTTAGCCAGAACCTTAAGTAGGCAGCGTGTAGGCACCGTGTCAACCTACCTCGTCATTGTAATCTTCAAGATCATGCCAGACCCCTGCCAGCTGTAAACAGAATGTCCCCACCAGAAAAGGGGATCCACATCGCCGACGAAATAATCACAATAATAATTAAAATTATGAAGCAGGGGGAAGCCGTGCGGTGTCGAGGCGACGGATGGAATCCGCCAGCACGTGCCCCGTGCCCCGACGCGTCGCGCTCCGCCCGACTTTCCAAGGCCCGATTACTTCACGGCCAAACCCACTGGTGACCCCCCGGAAACTGCGACTTGTTTCGCGGAGCATTCGATCCCTCTGCCTCGCAGTATTCTTACTGATTGATGCTCACATGTGCCTCTGAACTCCCACCTTAGCTGGCCATGTATCTTCCACGGCAGCTCATCTCGCACCTATACCTTCAACTCCTCCGATCCCACCATCCGCTCTCCCCGCCGGTCCTAATTCTCGTGGCACTCGAACCCGACGCGCTATGTGCTTGTCGAATTCTTACGGCTCTGCTTAAACGCGACTATATCCCCCACAAAATCCAACCTGTTGCCGGATATGGTGACCTTGCGCGCGCCGGGGAGGAACTCGTCCGCCCCATGCAAACCACAAATGGCGGCAGCGGTGGCGTGGTAGTCTGCCTTGGCGTTGGTGGGCTCGTCGACTTGGGCGAGATTCTCGGCCTGAGCAACCCGGAAGACGAAGAAGTGGAGGAAGACATGGGGGCCGTTGAGATCTGGGTCTTCGACGCACGCCGGCCGTGGAACCTAGGGAACGTCTTTGGTGGAGAGGCTGGAATGGGCCAGGCAATGGCAGAGATTGATGTCAACTCGCGACGGCGCGGGCGCGGAGTCGAGAAAGGCTGCATTACTCCTGCATACACGTCAAAGACTGGTGGCATTATCGTGTTCGACGACGGTGATATCCAAGAAGAGATGAGCAGTGAGCGGGAAGCATATTACGCGCTTCTGGAGATGCCAGAAGTGGATGATGACGATGAGAGCGACGCCGAAGATGACGAGGAAATGCCCACAGGCTCCAAGAAGCGCAAATCGTGGTCCGGACGTGTAGACGAGGACGGTTCCGACGAGGAGGACGGACCTCCCCGCCAACGAAAACGCAGCAATTCAGTAAGTAAAGCTGGCATCCATAACTGGATGCCAACTACTAACCCACTTCGTAGGGATCTTCAATTGTCTCGTCTCCAAGTCGGCGCAGAAGAAAAGGAATGGACTCCTCAAACTCGTCACGCTCTGGCACGCCGACTTCCGACTCGCCTTCGCTAGCAGAACCAAAGCAACCATCAGCAAAGACTTTAAAGCGCCGTTTAATTCGGATGAAACGAAAGCACGAGGCCATTTTGCAGAATTACTATTCATCCGGAACGTCGTACTCCGAGCCTATCTCGTCGCTGGTATACTCCCTTGCCTCCGAACTGGGTCGTGAGGATAATGATCTGCTCTGGCTTGCAATTGTCGGTGTTTCGAGTCTGGAGCTCAGCGGCCGAACAATGACTGGCGTTGGTATCTCTAACTCTTCAGAGGAGGGTGGCTCTGCAGGCTGGGGTGGACAACGCGGAGAGCAGATCCGCCAAATCCTACGAGATGAGGTTCACCGTTTGAACCCGCCTGATCCATACGAACGCGATCGAGATATTCGAGGAGAAATCAACGGTGTCATTCCGACAACTGCCCGGTCTCCGACTGACACATCAATTCGTCTGTCTCCCGAGCCTCGCTTCCTACTTGTTCGACATTGGTCACTCTACGAGAGTATGCTGCACAGTCCTTATTTAGCCCCGAGACTGCATGTCTGGACAGAGAATGGCCGAAAGCGCCTTCATAAACTCCTCGCCAAGATGGGTATCAGCCTTACCCAGTGTCACCAATATTACACCCACATGGATATGGAATTGAAGCGAGTACTACGGGGCCGATTGCTCAAGTACGCACCCATGTACGGCCTTGACGGTCTTGTTCCGGCCGAGCCATCTGGACACGCAAGCTCTCGTGAGGGATGGGGTTTTGTTCGCTGCTGGGGATGGAAGGCGTGTCTCTCCGCCACTGATGTTGGTGTGATAATGGGCGCAATTCTTGAAGTTGGGCCACACGAGGCATCTTCGTCCTGGGACGCCAAACGTCTTCCGCGAGTGCGAGGTTCAAACGACGACGTTGAAAATGGAGGGATTAACGGAGAGTCCGACTTGGCTAGCCTCCTTCCTCGTTTCTGGAGTGCATATGACGCTCTTTCATTGACCTCTGAGTCGCCTACTCTTCTCATGGAGGCCCTTCCGTTGGCTCAACACCTTCACCGTGCTATTCTCCGAACTGGTACCTCCCTTCTTTCCAAACACCAGATTCGTCACCTTCGCGCATTCCGCATTGCCGTTGTCAAGGACGGACCTGATGTCAAGCTCTTCACCAATCCCGGAGCTCTAACGAAGTTAGCATTGTGGATTGCCGAGGCAATCCGTGTTCAAGAGCGCGAAAAGGGAGATTCGGTCAAGATTGGCCGCAAACGTGCCGCAGGCACACCTCTGGTCCTGGCTGGACTCGACGAGGATCGAGATCTCTACATTGTAGTTGGAACCGGTGGTGGCGGTGGTGTGATTGACTATGCCGCCATGTCAAAACGTCAAGAAGAGCGTCGCAAGAAGAAAGAAGCAAAAGACAAGAAACAGAAGGAGCGAGCAGATCGCCGAGTCCAGCGCGCAGCTGAAAGGGCCGAACGGGAAGAGGACGATGATGAAGCCGAAGACGACGAGTCTGAAGAATCCGAGTCTTCGTCCGAGTCCGAATCCGAAGATGAGCAAGACCCGAGCGGGAAGAAGCATCTCCTGCGCAACCGGTTCGGCATTGCCTTCCAGGAGGTGGTCCAAGAAACCAATGCGCGAGTCCGCATCGACAGCTTCGATCACTGCGTGGTCGAGGTCCAAAAGGACGATCTGGGCGGCTTCCTCGAGGCGCTGAGTTTCCGCAGCGTGGTGGGCTGAAACTCAAGCCTATCAAGCGATCTCTCTTTCACGCAGTCTACGACTTTTTGACCATTCTCATTTACGCGATTCGAGGCATGGAGGAATAGGAAGGGACTTGGGACGGGATGGCGAGGGGACTAGACGTGAGCGGAGGATTATCTTGTTGAAAAGCATTCACATCCACGTCCACGGTCTTGCATTTTGCATCTTGCATCTGAGTCTCAGGCGCGGCGTTTGGCGTGGTACTCTGAGTTTTTTGTCATCTACCTTATTGATAGTCATTTATACGAGTCTACTGCCTACCAGTCCACCTCGGCGTTGGCCCGATAATGAAACTTTGCCATTGTTGACCTTAAACTCGGTAGCCCGGGGTCGGGTTTCTCTCCGGCCGCCTCCCCGCATTCAGACCCCGCAGTGGGTTCCGTTTCCCACGAGAGTCTTAAAAACAACAGCATACCTTCAAATACTTTCAGTGTTCACAGCGTTGTTTTGAAAACCACCGAGTATAGAGTCTACCAATCGCAAAATGACACCCTATCCCTCCCTTCCCCGCGAATCCACCCTCGCCTCTCTTCCACCGGAATACGCAGTCGACACCCAAGACCAAATCTCCCAAATCCTCAGCACAACTCCAATCAACCGACTAGTCGTACTAGACGACGACCCAACAGGCACACAAACCTGCCACGACATCAAGGTCCTAACAGTCTGGGACGTCGACACACTAACCTCCGAATTCCGCTCCGATAGCCGCGGCTTCTTCATCCTAACAAACTCGCGCGCCCTCCCACCCACCGAAGCCTCGACGCTCATCCGAACAATCTGCGAAAATGTCTCAGTCGCTGCACAGGCCACGGGAAATAAAGTCGACATCGTCCTACGGGGCGATAGTACACTGCGCGGCCACTTCCCGCTAGAACCGGACGTCGCGCAATCGGTCTTCGGGACCGCCGATGCATTGGTCCTCGCGCCGTTTTTCTTCCAGGGGGGTCGGTTTACGATTGATGATGTGCATTATGTTGCTGAAGGGGAGAAGTTGGTTCCGGCGGGGGAGACGCAATTTGCGAAGGATGCGACGTTCGGGTATAAGTCGTCGAATTTGAGGGATTATGTGCTTGAGAAGGCGCCGGGTCGGTTTGGGGTGGATCAGCTTTGGTCTGTGAGTATTGAGGAGATTCGCGTTGGTGGGCCGCAGGCTGTTTGTGAGAAGTTGTTACGGGCGCCGGCTGGGGGTGTGGTAATTGTTAATGCGGCGGCGGAGTCGGATATGCATGTTTTTGTGGCTGGGTTGTTGCTGGGTGCGTACGATGCTATTCCTATCATGTGTCGTCAATGGAGCTGTACTGACACAGGTATGCTCTAGCCGAGTCGAAAGGAAAACACTTCCTCTACCGCACCGGCGCAGCATTCGTATCGACAAGACTCGGCATCCGCTCGAAAAGCCCGATCACCGCGAAAGAACTCGGTCTCCCCTCACCCAGACAAACAGGCGGGCTCATCGTGGCTGGATCCTACGTTCCGAAAACAACTGCTCAATTGAAGGTTCTGACCGACCGTCGCGGCGCAACTGGTCAACTTGCGATCATTGAGATGAAGGTAGACGAATTGATTGCCTCGCCTGAAACGGCGTCGCAGACTGTGTCGCGGGTCGTGAAGGAGACGGAGGATCATCTGCGGGCTGGTCAAGATACGCTGGTCATGACGAGTCGGAAACTCGTTACGGGCGATGATGAGCTTTCGTCGTTGAAGATTGGGTCTGCGGTTGCGGAGGCCTTGGTGAGCGTTTTGCAGCGAATTGAGGTTCGGCCGCGGTATATTATTGCCAAGGTATGCTCTATCTATTTCTTGGGGGGGTAATTTTGCTGATCTAGTTCTAGGGAGGTATCACCTCGTCCGACGCAGCTACGAAAGGGTTGAATGCGAAGCGCGCACTGATTGTCGGCCAAGCCGCTCCTGGTGTACCGCTCTGGCGATGTGATGAGGAAACATCTCGCCACCGCAGTGTTCCTTTCGTTGTCTTCCCTGGCAATGTGGGCGGGGAAGAGACTCTGTGTGAGCTGGTAGAGGGATGGAGCTGATGCTGTGTATTAAATGCTAGAGCATGGACAATACACCATAAGGAAATGATTAAGGGAATGTACAACCTCCTATTCAGGTGGACTAGTTAGAGAGAAAAGAAGAAGATATGTGAAAAGAAATGTTTTCAGCCCAGTGGTATGTAGTTGAATAGATAAATATGAAGGCAAAAAAGGGTAGTCGAGACAATCTATACCAACTGGCTATACACCAAGTCGACCCCATTCGTAACGCCTATATTCGTAGACGGGATATCAAGAAAAGAACATGTACAAGCTAAAAACAGATCTTTAACCGCTGTAGTCGAGGGTGACGGCCAGACGAACAGCACCGGCGTTGAGGTTACCGCCAATACCATCCTCAGTCTTCAAGTCACTGGTATAGGCGTTGTCCACAGTGGCCGCACCAGTGGTGATGGTCGAGCAAGTGTCATCGTTGTAGACACTGCAGATCTTCATTCCCTGGACGGTGAGATCGGCGTCCTGAGCTTGGATGGCCGAGACATCGAAGCCAGACCAGCCAGAGTTGGTGGTAGATCCAAAGTCGAATTCACCCCAAGTGGCGGCATAACCACCGTAGTCGTCAGTGGGGATGGAGGAGCCCTTGGCGGCGGCCCAGCCACCTTGCGAGTCGGTATCGAAGGCGTAGTAGACGGTCTCGCCGGCGGCGAGGGAGAACTCGTGGCAGGCGTTGCCGTACCAGCCGTCCATCTTGCCATCTTTGCCGATCTTGTTCCAGATCACGACGTACCAGTCGTCAGTGTTGGAGCCAGTGAACTCCACGACATACTTGTAGTTGCTGGCGACGCTGGCCTCGACAGACTGGATGTTGCTGCCGTAGGGGCTGCCGACGTTACCGGTGTAGCTGACGCCGGAGCCGCTGGAGTTGGTACTAGCGCCGAAGCCAGAGGTAGAGAACTCGCCGCTGGAGGGAACAGTGCTCCAGTCAGCGCTGGCGCCGGAGGTGCTGGTGGAGGGGTGCTGCTGCTGCTGGTGGAGGAGGAGGGAGTGTAGGTGGAAGTGGGCACTTCGGTCGAGGTGCTAGTAGTAGGCACCTCAGTCGAGGTGGGCACCTCGGTGGAAGAGGGAACTTCAGTCGAAGTAGGCGCTTGGCTCAAGACAGGCACGGAAACAGAGGTCGTCAATTCAATAGCGGTCGTAGTAAACGTCGGGATGGACGAAGACGACGGGGTAGCCGACTGGATGGCCGACGAGGTAGACTCGTCACACGGGCAGTAGGTGATGGTGCTCGTCGTGGTCACAGTGGTCGTGGTGTCCACCTCCGCAGCCTGGCGACGGTGATGGCCTTGATGGCGGACCTGGTAGCCATGGCGGGCGACGGCACCGCTGGTGAGGGCTGCCAGCAGCACATAAGACGAGGTGAAACGCATTTTTTTTTTTTATATTGAGTGGACACGGTGATTACCGGAGTCACACACCGCACACAAAAAATCAAAAAGGATTCGCCTTCCGGAGACGAAATGTAGGTCAAATGAGTGACTGGGATCAAAGGAATGTCAGGGAAGTATAGACTTCTCGAAGTGAAGAACGCGCGCACGATATATGAGAAAGCGAAAAAAGAGATCTGGGGGAAAGGGGGCCAGCCCTCACGTTTAATTAACGTCATCTGGACACAGGCCTAGGACGTGCTATACGTACGCCTGGCGCTAACGCTGGGATGCACTCTCGTCAACTAAGCCCAAATGCTCGGGAGTTGACGTGTGCGCTGGAGCCGGTGGAGATGGGCTTCCCAGGGCAGCCGAGCCATTGGTGTACGCCCGATATTAGTCCCGTTGGGCTCCACCGGCTTGTCGAATTTGTGCATCGTGAGGCTTCTGGCCCGATTAGCGCACCCCGAGGCGTACTCCAGCTGGCGGTGCCTCTCCGCGTCATTCCAGGTCACCGGCTTAGAGGGCCAAGCAGAGCGGGCCTTCAGGCACAATACTCATGGCAGTGCTGCTGATGATGCAGCAGCCGGAGGTGTTGTAGTAGACGCCGGGTCTACTGTTTCAGATTTCCTATAATAAGCTCACGTTAGGGCGATAAACGAACGCCGCTCCGGGCAAATTCCCGAAAGCCAAGATAATTTCGCAGCGTCTGGCCCGCGCATCGGCTCCACATAACCACAACGCAACCAAGTATGGAGATTATCGAATTTGCGGTTCCAAGGAGTATAAAATGACGGTGGAGCACCTATGGCCAGTGCCAATACAATTTTCAATGTAAAGTTCGCTGTGGTCTCTCAGATGAAGGGCGGTTGGTGTGATGGCTAGCCGCCGAGTTCGAGTTGGGCGCGTGGAAGAAAGTGCTCGGGTTAGGGTACGGCAACCACGACGGCACTAGCCGGTGAACGTGACTACCCTCCTACTACCCTACTCTAGGTAGTGGTGCTTGCCCTTTACACTCCCCAATACTCAGCTAGATTATCTGCTACATATATATGCCTAAGGCTGCATCTAGGGTAGCCTACGGTATAAGCATATTCTAGTTCATCATGCTGTAAGCTGCATGCATAACTCGGCAGACATCCCGATTGCCGCCGAATCAATGCGGCGCTAACCCTCGCACCACACCTGCTGATCGCGAAAATCCGACCAGCCTAGACTACTTACTGGAGAAGAGCCCACCGGCTAGTCCTCGGCCGATGTCCGCCAAGGCATCTACCACGCGTCTCGGCCATAGTCTTCTTATAGTAGTCTCCTATCGAGTCGAAGGCAAGGGGTGGATTATTGGTGCGGGTGACATTTCGACTATAGACGTGGCAATGCTTCATTGTTTCATGGCTCGTACGATACGGAGTGAATCGGAGTTGCGATTTGACATTGGTCGAAATATGCTCATTGTGATGTATACATGTAGATAGAGTGTAGGCGTCAGGATTCGGCTTGCTGGGCCGAGTCCACTCCTTCGCGCTAATGCCTCTAACTCGTCAGTTTAAACATCTTCTATTCCACTTAATTACGATATCTCGTATCCTACATTGTGATTTATCTCAAGCCAGTTCAAGCTGTGAGTTTCATGTTGCGATACAAGCGTTTGCTCGAACCTTGAAAGTTTCTACGGGGAGGTCGAGTTCAAGTATGATGATTCGATGCGGCCAGTTACATGATAGTCAGATAGGTCATTCTCTCTAATTTGGCAGACGCGGTTCAATTGCAACATGCCCATAAATGAGCGACTAAACCTGCAGTCCTAGGAACTGCATCGTTTACATTCGATTCGAGAAGAGTTCAGTTTGTAATTTCATTTCATTCATTTGCATGGTCATAAATGGTCGTAGCATCCCCTCACGCATCCAGGGGTCAGTCGGGTAAGGTACCTTACCCTACTGTGGTGGTAAACTGGTGGCGAATCCCCTATTCACCATCATACCGACCCCACCAAAAGTTGACACTGACACCCGCCTGCAAGCCACGCACATAGTGCCACCATCCAATGGGGATGTACAGGCACTCGCCCTCGTGCAACACTGTCTCAACATACTCGGCATCCAAGAAACCAGGCCACTCCTCCTCCCATTGATCGGCCTCGGCAGGGGAGAACTCAATGGCGGCGAGGTCAACCCGGGACGTGTTCTCCATGTTAACCACCCTATCCTTGGGACCGTTTGCATCCGTGCCAGCAGACGGAACCAGCACATCACCGGAAGGGTGAATCTGCGACGATGGTGTGTGCGGTGAGTACAGTCGGATGTACTTGGTCCCGACGACCTGCACAAGGATGTTGTGGTAAGGATCGTGGTGTAAAGGGGAGATAGTTCCCGCCGGTCCAATCCAGGTATTGATGACAGGGTCCAGGGGAAACTTAATCGGATCGCTCGAATCCGAGAGACTGTCGTCGACATCCTCGACATCGTTGACATCCTCGACATCGTTGACATCCTCGACATCGTTGACATCCTCGACATCGTTGACATCCTTGGCGTTCTCGAAATTCTCCGCATCCCACTTATCCAGGTCGACATCCAAGACATTCTCGACCGGCGCATCGGCAGGCTGACCGGCAGGCTGACCAGCAGGCAGTGCTTGCTTGGAGTCGGTATGAGGGTCATTCTCGCTCGTAGCAGTTTGGGCCTTCGCAGCTTCCTGCTTACGACGCTTTGCACTCTCATAGACCGGAGTTCCGGGCTCCGGGGCCGGCGGTTCAATGTAGCAGTAATCGGGGATGGCGATATCGTTTCGCAAGGCCGGAATCTGCCACAGCAAGTCGTGCTGCGCCATGTACCCCGTTCGTCCGTCACTCTTCTTGATAGTCGAGGGAAAACCGGGCTCGCCGCGCCAAAGAGATTGATCCACGAACTGACGGAACTCCATTACCTCCTGGCCCCAGTCTTTATCCAGGTATGATCTGCCCAATTCCACAGGGACAAGTCGGCGGCCACCGAATGTTCGTTTAAACCAGTAGTCGCGGGAGGTCCAGGGTCGCGTGGTCAGTGCGGGCCAGTGGCTCGTCCCGTACGTGATAACAAGCGGGGTGCGGATATTCTGGATATGTTCCTGCATCCAGTCGAACGATGGGGCCGAGAGGCGTGGAATATGATGTTCAAGGCGCGGAATGGGGTGGCAGCGGGGAGGGAACAGAGGCGAAGATGGCACCTTGCTTCGATCGGGACCCTGCTTGTCACTCTCATCTTCTGTGGCGTCCTGCAGTGCCGCCAACAATTTCTCGATGAGTTTCTCGCGCATTGGCGCGCCCGTCAGGATCAGTGCTTTATCCAGGCCGTGAACGATCTGCGACACCCACGGGGCCTCAGGGTCGATCCGCGAAGATGATACCGTGCCGTTTGCGATTTGGTCGACGAGTTCCTCCGGGCTGAATTGCGGGAATTTGTGTCTGGCCGATTCACGGTACCATTTATAGATGATGTTAATCGCTTGAACGATTGCCGCGTCGGTGTACAGCCGGCGCCAGCGGAGGTGGACATCCTTGAACGGGAAGACGCGTAGCTTTGAATCAGCTAACGCTAGAGCTAGGTCTGGGAATAGACGGAGAAGCGCAGGGACATTGTCGTCGCCTTCTTCAATCTCTTCGGCGGGGCATTCCTGGAGCAGGTCGTGGTGACATTCCCAGATCGGGTCATCCGGGCCGGGGTGGTCGACCTGCGCCACTGCTTGCTGCCAGGCGGTAGCGAGCGACACTGGCGCGTATGTATGAGCAGGAATTCCCCATGGTCGTCTTCGCGAAAAGGAACGGGTTTGTACTTACTGGTTGCTGGGCTAGAAGACGAACGAGTGGCATGCACCAACAGAGTGCGGGGTGTCGAGAGTTGTGTGGGCAGCGTTCTGAAGTGAAAGTGGGAGGGTGTTAATTGCTGTGTCTGCCTACTGCTTCTGTCCCGGCGTAGCGATATCCGCAACGGCGCGCAGCTCTACCAGTGAAGGACGCAAGAACTACTACAATCCGAGAAGATTCCATGTGCTCAATTGCGAGCTAAACTAGGGTACATTTTCTTGGAATAATATTTTACATTTGATGCTTGAAATGGGAATATGCCTAGTATACAGATGGTACAAATATCAACACAGAATCTCACATCGCAGCTCACTCAAGGTATTGCATCACCAATTTCGGAATGCGCGATACTCCCTCGCCCCGCATGGCGCTGACAGGCACCGCCGCCAGCTTCTCCTTCCACCCATCTGCATGGCCAGAGGGATGTTCGACCGTACCCTTCTCCACCTTGGACAAGTACTCCTGCAGAGCTCGGTACTGGTCTTGGGTATGTTCCAGGTCAGCCTTGGTCGCAACGACAAACCAGGGCTTGGTGTGAATCGGAGGCATGGCGAGGTAAGGCAAGGATCCAGATGACTGATAATTGAGGGCCTCTCCGATAGACCCGTCAGCCTGCGTAGGCAGTTCAATGCTTCGATCTTGTGGGCGATAGAGCTCCGGATGTCCAGCCCCAGAGGGATCCCAGTCGATTACGCCCTCCGTGACATGGTGGGCGCTTCTTGGTGTACTAGGAGGTCCGGAATCACTATCGCGCAGTCGCTCATATTCGCCAAGTTCGTACCAGAGCTTTTGCAGCTCCTGCACCGGATCACCAGCGTTGAGGTCAAGGACGAAAGCTAGGATACCCGCTCGGTCTATGTGTCGAAGGAATCCCAGACCAAGCCCACGGTCGAGATGTGCGTTCTCCACCAGGCCCGGAATATCTGCAATGGTAAAGTGTGTGCGTCGAGTCTTTGACTCAACAAGAGGCCGACCCTTATTATCATCCACAATGACCGTGCCAATGTGAGGATTCAAGGTGGTGAACTCCCAGTTTCCGATCCGCGTGCGACTGTTGGTCAACGAGCGCAGAAGCGTACTCTTTCCAGCATTAGGTTTACCGACCAGACCAACATCTGCGAGAAGCTTGAGTTCAAAGTCGAGTTCCAACTTCATCCCTCCCTCGCCGCGGGATGCGAATTTCGGTCGGCCCATCGATCGCGTGATGAAATGCGGGTTGCCCAAGCCGCCCGCGCCACCTGCCGCGAGAAGCATGGGTTTATCCATTGGATGCGACAGGTCAAGGTAGATCGGGGCTTTCGGCTCCATGGCCGCGATATGTTGTCGTCGCGGCTTGAGTCGGGGGAAATTCACGGTCAAGAAATCGGAGGGGTTGGCCCCGGGGTACAGAACCCAACGGTCATGTCGAATGGGCGTGAAATCGATCTCGTCCTCGTCCATTGGTTCCTCTTTGGGTCGTCGCATTCGAGCCAACTCCTCTGCCACAGGGTCATATCGTTCCACCTCACGCACGACGGTACCGACAGGTACCTGGATGAGGATATCGTCACCACGTTTCCCGCCTTTGCTTTTACCCTGACCGTTCTTGCCTCTGCCGGCCTTGATGACACCCCTACGAGCAAGTTTGTGGAGGCTTGTCATGCCCTCGACCGCTTGAATGTAAATGCTTCCTCCACTGCCGCCATCTCCGCCATTCGGTGGCCCTTCCTCGATGTATTTCTCGCGGAGGTATGAGACACAGCCGTGACCTCCCCCACCGGCGTACATCGTGACATGACACTTGTCCTGGAAGATAAAGCGCGAGTAGTCTTCAGGCGACGGGTTCAAATGCGAAAGATCTGGGGTATCGTTGTGAGGGGTGTCGTCATTGGTCGGCGGTCGGTCGTTGGCTTGTGTGGATTGCCATCGCGAGGTGGGAACAGGAAGTCGGATCGTTCGTGAAAGTCGAGCTGGTGCATATATTGATCGACTGACAAGGGAGGGTCGTATGAAGAGTGATAGACAAGCTCGAGGGTATGCCATGGTGCTGGGTGTTGGATGTCTATCTCCGGCTCATTCTGGCCACGACTTAGGGTATAAAGCTGATGCAAGCTCCGATCGGTATATACCGATGTATCTGCTTCAGATTGGAGGTGCAAGCTTCTTTCACTGAAGGCAGACCAGCTTTGTGAGAAGACTTGGATATGATGCAATGCTCGTCGGATTCGACCAAGGCGGTCAAGTCGCGACAATTTCTCCACCGATAGGGATCACGTGGAGATACTGCTTCTATAAAATCCCAAGCGTCCTTAACCCCAGGAAAGTCTTTTCAAATGATGTATGAGGCAGCAACGTCCCGGTCCAATTTGAAATTCCAGGTTGTGGAACAAGCAACAAAACAAGTGGCTTGAATGTCGACCGTTAGGCCTCGACTCGGTGTTTGATGGTCCCGGACGACTGCAGCAGAGCCAAGCGGGCATGACTTCGAAACCCGAAAACATCGTCTCTAGTCATGACGCAGACACCCGCATACTATTGACCCACCGCTTGAGGATTTGACAGCTAGGAAAAAGCAATAACTGTGCTCACACCGTCTTCCCTTTAGCCTCCTGCCCTTCCATTGACTTGAAACGCAGCACAGGAGTTGTTCACCCAACAACTCCACCACTGCACCCCCTGCCATGGCTGCATGATGCCGTCCGAAGAAAGGCTACCGCCAATGAGCCGGACTCGCTGTGGTAATGTTCGGCCATCCTGGCCACTGGTAATTCTTATAATTCTTCAATCAGATTCCCGCCCCGCTCGGCTACGATATATTCGTTGACATGAATGTCAGCTGCGAGTGCGTCAGGATGGAGCATTCTCGACTGATGCCCGGGTGAAAAGCATTGCTTTCTATTTATTTTGCCATCCTTGCATTTGATGTAGCTTTAATTCCTCTGGGTGATGCACTGTGCCGACCGTTATCGCTGCCCAAGTCAATAATAACAGACGGGAATAAATTCCAGAGGATAAAGTCTTTGCAAGACCGACATACCCCAGACGAGAGTTGAACTTTTAGTGCAGGGAGTTATCGAGGTTCGATCTTGACACCGGGTTGGGAAGGTGCATTTGCACTATTCTTTCTCCGTCCACGCGGCCCCTCGCGGGTTTTCATTGGGAATGACCGATTTCTACGCCTGGAGTTATTTAGATGGGGAGACTACTGAAAGAATTGCGAGTCAGACGATTCAGTCAGGTACTTGCCTAACTCAATCTCCTGTTCTCGACCCGGGTCTAGATGGTGGTCTCCGTGCTGCCTTGCCCGATGCGGCAGAGTAGTTGAATCGGACTGGGATGCACCTTGCTCCTTGGGTTCAGCTTTGGGATGAATATCCAATGATGGATAGACATGTTGATTAGGTATCAAGGTGCCACTTGGTGCGATGGCCACCATTAGCAGCTGAGGATGCCTCTGGTGTCATCAATATGTATCTACCCGCCCACACTGACATCGTCGCACTCTATTGCCCTAAACGGTCAATCGCCATGAATGTGTCGTGTCTAGGGCAATGCAGATCCTTCAGCAATATACGAAGGAAGAACGGCGAACGGGAGATCTCGGTCCTCGGAACGAAGCGATTAACAGCATGCAGCTGCAGCTCGATCTGTGGCGGCCATGGTGGACAAGTACCGAGACATGCGTATGGAGCCGCCAGTCAGCCCTCGACATGGACCCATGTCGTACTTCAGAGCCCATCGGACGGGATCTCGTCTCATGCGTCAAAGAAGGTCATTGAGGCCTTAGTGAATTTAGATTTGGAATCTATTTCCCGGGATATGACAACGGTGCAACCACCTCGGGACATGGATAATCCCAGCCTCTAGAACGATTGGCCCTGGACCCCGGTCTGGCTGCTGGGTCCATCACAGTGGAAGGAGTTGGTGATCGCCTGTCACATCTGTGGCGTGCACATCATCAGGCGATCACGCTGTCACAACACATCACAAAAGTACTGTAAGGGAAGAGGGTTGGGGTTTCTATACAGGTACATCTTGTTTGGTTTCCCATTCCCATGTATCTGGCCCGGTACGGCGGATATTTTACATATGACCGGTAGACTATAGATCGTTCCGCTTCTATTTTCCTGTGTACTTCGGTCACTAGCACTTGCAGTAAGTTCGATAGCCAAGGGGGCGTGTTGATCTGAAGCTGAAGTGCCGATGAACCGGTTCTAACTTATTTGTTTGCTACTCGCAAGGCTGAACGTTGCATGTCGAGGCTTATGCATGGCCAAGCCATGGGACACAATTTCATTGTTATCTAGCAGGGTCAGCCCTGGAATAAATGAGTTCTAAAAGACGAGTCCATTCGGCACTTCCCTACTGTGTTGTGGTTGAGTGGCCGGTTTCGGATGTTCTTGAGTAAAAAATATATTCCTGGATGTGGCAGGGACTGGCGAAGTAGTTCCCCAATTGACATCTCAAGTCAAAAGTACTAATGTACTTCTGAGCGCAACCCCAGTTTCATTTCAAAGTACGACAGAGTACCCTAAGAATACCCTAAAAATAAGACACGCAGTTTAGATAGCCATGCCAGGCACCACGGCCAAGCCGCTAGACCAGAACGAAGAAATCGCACGACGATTGACACCATGATATCATGGGGGTCGATACATCTTCCGCGGGCTGGTATTTGGAAATCCCCACGGGAAGACAGAGGTACAGTTCCCCTGGATTTCGGAAGGAACAATCGTACGACTAGCCGGGCCACCAGGGCTGCAGGGGGAAAAATCTACAGGTCGCCTCCGAGCCAGCCGATGGAAACTGATCAACAAGCCTATTCAACGCTAAACGGCCTGGAATCTTGTCGGTCGCTGCCCGCACTGCGGGCCAGCAGGAACTAGGCAAAGTTACAAAGTACCTAAGACCCCAATACCAAAAAGTACGTGTCAACTTGTCAACTCCCGGGTCAGAACCTTCATGCCCCGCGCTATAGTTTGGATGATCCGAGGCAGTGCGACTCATTGCCTGTCTGAGTAAGTGCCTGCTTGAGGGACAGGCAATGTGGCTCGAAAATGGGGAAAGGTTCGTCAAAATCTTGCCCACCGTTGACGTTGGCGCTTCGGAGGCGCCGTTGCCGGTCAGCCCAAGAATATCGAGCCAGGATGTCGAGGCAAGCTGAAAGACAAAAGCACGACTGGGGTGGACCCACGAATAAAGAAACCAGCCTCAAGGATCCGACCCGAATTAGTGGCGACGGGGGATGTTCTCAAGCCACGCTCACATGACCGCCGGGGGATTCGCTAGCGGGAGATTCATCGCAAGGGCCAAAAGAAGCACGGCCAGTCAGCAGCAGCAGCGGCAGATGTTTCGTACCCGTCACCGCGGCACCGGAGCCTGCATTCCGATGGGGCTCGCCACTGGTGGGACAAGGGGGGTTCCAGGGGAAGGGTGGCTTCCTGTTGGTCGGGGGAACAGTCGACAGGCCGGTGAAACGATGGTATCCGTGTACTTGTATCCTGGTATACTATGAGGTATCTGATGGTATCCCGGGGTACGGTATATACACCTTCGATACACAGGCATCGATACCGGTGGAGAAGGATTCCTCGTTGGAGGAGCTGAGGCTGGTTTTGTTCCCCTGGGCGGGATCAAGAACCTGCGATCCTGGCGTGTGATTGGGCCGCGGATGCCGTGTTAGTGCCCGGTCTTCAACCTTGGGACGCGCTAGAACAAGTGGGGACAAAGTATGTCCTGTTTACTCGTACGAAGTATCCTAACACTATACTAGTACAATTGTAAAAAGCTGAGAGCTGGCATACGCAATGGCCGAGGCCGAAACACTGGAGGAATGAGATAATTGCCGAGATGAGAGATGAGGTAACCTGACTACGGTATCACCTTGAAAGTAGGTAAGGTGTAGATTGCCCCAGGTATTCTCCACTGCAACAGCGCTGGCATTGTCGACTGTCCTACATACTATGAGTGTAGTGACACAGGTCGTTGGCTTCTATGATGTATGTAGTAAGTATACATCGAGTCGACTGCAGCAGTCAGCATCAAAAGTACTGTCAGCTCATCAGCTTAAACTGCACTCCACAGTCGTGTAGATGGCACATCATCGAGGCAAGTCTAGCCTAGGTCTAGATCCTCCTGTCGGGCGTCGTCGAAGCGTGGCCTCCGGCACTCGACATCAGTATTACCTTTGAGCAAAGGGACCTGTCAACCTCTCCACTTGCCGTAGTCCCTCCTAGTAGCATGCACTTAGTGAGTAGCGACAGTTGTAGAACCCCAGGCGGCCCCGTCGACTCGGGTTCGAGACCAAGGGCTGCATCAAGGTGGCAAAGCCGAAAGCCAAAAAGTGCCGCGATCTTTCGCTCTCGCGCTCGAGCATCCGCAAGGACGGCCTTGGTATCTTAGCGAGCAGACCGGCCCGCGGAGGTTCCTAGGGGTTGGGAACTAGCACGGGGAGAACGCGACCATCCACGATAAACTTCGATTGTCTCGATCGATCGGAACGCGCGGGAAGTTACGTTCAATGCAGCTGGACGGAAATGAGCATACATCTCCTCAGGGCCTGTCGCGCGTCCAATCGACGTCTCAAAAGGGTGCGAACAATAGTGCGCCTCCCCCCGGCAGCGGCGCTGCAACCGCCAGATCGAGCATATCGTATCGTACTCCTTCTGTCTAGTAGGATGTAGATAATCGCAAGATGGGCGCAGCGAAGCCTGCAAAACACAGGAATCGAGGGTATCGAGGCCCTGCATACTCGCATACTCCAGCAGCTACAAATGACCTACGAAACGTCAGTGTCTCGCGTCGCTTGGGGGGCATGTCGAGGTGAAACTCCACTTCCAAGGTTAGACCAGCCAGGAAGTTGGCTCCCATTCCCTGGTCGCCCCTTTCTGCTCATCTTATCATCAGGAATGTGAGCACATTTCCACCGCCGAGATAATTGACAGCTCACAAAATCGAAGCTCCATTTTGTTGGGACCACGACGGCAGGAGGGGGCCGACGACACGAACACCCGCGAGGTCTGAGCCCCCGGCGCTTTTCCCAGGGTAAATTGGCCCGAATGGGCTCAAAAGTAACTAGCGAAGGCCGGGCTGGACAGACCGACCATCTAACCCGGGTGAGTTTTCCCGGCCACCTGACTGGTCCATCGCCATTCGGTTCGCCGCTGTACCAGCCTCACGGGCTCAAGTCATACTTCCCATGCGACTGTCAAAAACCCGACACTCTGGCGCGGCAGGTGCGCTGGCGTCGATCATGAGCCCTGAAGGAGCAGGTCGGGTCCTACGTCGCGGCCGACCGATCTGGACAAACGCCTCTGGACTCGTTGACCACTCTGGTGCGGCGGATTAGGGTTCCCTGCCCATGGCTATGCCGTTCATCATAGATCCTCGATGGTGGCGGGCGCATCATCGTCGTGGCGGGGGGAATGGCCGACCTGGGCGACTCTGCTCGTAAATAGTGCGTTGTATACCTTGTATACTACTAGTAGGCATTAATACAGCCCCATACAAGGGAAATTGAGGCATGCCTTGCCCCCTTGCAACTCGGTTCGGAAGAGATGCCTTCAAGTGCGTACAGAGGTAAATCATGCCCACGCTGGCCCAGGAGGCCCGAAGAGTGGAGAGAAATAAGGGAATGTTGCGTACCGAGAAATGCGAAGCGAGCGGGACGATGGGAGGTGTGTCTCGAGGAGGTGTGGGAGCACGGGCAAGGTTAGACTTCGGAATCCGCTAGCCGAGATGGCGGATGGCACCTCGATGAGAATGCGAAACCCGGTTGCCACGATCGCGATGTTGGAACTCGAGCGCATCCATGCATTTGCGTGACCCAACTCGGCCGTTGACTTGTACCCTTCTCTCACCGTCTTTTGAGTTTGAGTTCTTTCGGGCGATAATCGTGACGGAGGTCCGAATATCGATATGGGCTACAGATGCACTGTCGGTTGAAATCACAATCGCCGGGCAAGATGTCGAAAGATCCCGACTACCGGCGGTGCAGACGCAAAACATAGACCCGATGGACTCGACAGAGCTTGGCTTAGAGGAACTATAGCAGGTCTGCTATACTACTTACTGCTAGTAGTACTAATAAGTATTGCCATACTGCTGTATAGTTCGTTCACTCCTATGGGGTGTACAGGGAGTAGGGAGAGCGCAGTCTTGTCCATCACGAGTCCTTTCTCCAACTTCAAAGGAAGAAAACAAGAAACACTGCAGCCAAGCGACTCACCGCTGTCACGATGGATGCTCCACCGGTCGACACGAGACGACTTGCTTTGCTCTCCGTAGGGGGGGGCGAGTGGTGCCTTACTTATGGCTGTGACTAGGATCATCCAGGGACCAGGGTGGTTGCTCTTGCTTTCCCCTTCTCTCAACCCCCACCAAGGATTTTCGTTGCCTGCAGAACAATCAAGCTCACCCGCCGATCGCACATCGCAAATCGACTCCGTCTTGTCCATGATCGCGACACCAAAACCGATAGGTCGTCTTCCATGCGTCCCTAGTCAAGAAAATTGCATTCTCAACCGCCCGTTGGGCTCATCTCGCTCTTCCCTTTGTCTAATTTGCTTTTTCCTTATTTTCTTCTTTAATTTTCCCGTTTTCCCGCTCCAGTCTCTTCCGAACTGTCCGAATGGCCATGTAGACCCGATGTCCGGCGCGTGACGCACGGCATCAAAGGTAATGTAGCTGTAGGAAGGCGGGCTGTCAACCCCGTCACCGCTACATCCCACGACCCCAACCAACATCGAATCAAGCCGCTTCCCGCTCTCCTCCCCAGAGCTGTCACGGCCTCGCTGGCCATCAGTGTTTCCTATCCTTCTGATGTGGTCGACCTCGCGCCCTGAAAGCGTGGCGCCTTCCATGCATTGCGTGCATAGAAGGATTTGTCAACTGCGTTCTGCCCGACACTCTCCCTGCGACCCCAATCGTGATTGGACCTCGTCCGCTTCATTTTGGGTTGACTCGAAACATCTCGATAGGGTCATCGTGACTCTGCCTTGCTGGGGTCCAGCTGGTGCCTTGTTTGCTGCAGACCTCGACGCAACCACTTGGACCTCCGCATCCGTGACTCGTGGCAGATCCTCCGGACCCTCGCAGCTATCGCACCATTCATGCGTTTGAATGTCCCGCATTCGCCTTGAGTATCCTGCTCTATCCTATCCTCTCCCCGGCCCGACCACGCAGGAGCAAGTCACCGTTTTTTGCTTCTCTTCCAAGGCGGCTCTGGCCGCGACAGGGTTGTTGCCCAAGTGCGATGACGTCGTGACTCCTCCATCGACCCATTGAGCATCTACCGGACTCACCGGCTTTTATCTGAGATGGGCCAACTACCACACACCACCATCTCCCCCCTTCCTCCCTCCCTTTGGGCTCGCGTGGCCGCGAGAACTGCATGTCTACTTCTGTTGTATATCTGAAACCCGCGTATTTCGTATACAGAGTACCACAAAGCCGTGATACAATAGATGGTCCCACTCTGTAAAGAAAGGTTTCCGGCCCCTTGGGTCTCCGCCGCGTTGGGCCCTTCTACTGGGTCGGCACTTTACCGACTTTTCGACAGATTCGATCCAGACGATGAGATGCCACTCTGAGGGACTTGCTACCGACCTGTTGCAGGTTCTTCGAGTGCAACGCTGAAGATGACTCGGCTTAACGGATCTCTGTGACTGTGGGGTGGATTGACGTCGACGAAGAATTGAGAAGACTCTTCACAGTCCACAATACTACGTTGTACAGAAGATCCGTCAAAGCTTCCAATTGCCTGCTGTCTTTGCGCGTCTAATTATTGCGATTCGTGATCGGACCAAGACTAGAGGCTAAAATGTCTAACGGTCGACAGCGCTTCCTGAATTTTCAGCTGGTCTTTCACCGTCAAGACGCGGAGGACGGCGTAAACGCGATCGGCCATCGAGCGGGTCTACCAGGCGAGGCCCGGAGTGTCGGTGAATTCTGTGACAAGCTCAGCTGATGCTGGATTTTTCTCGAAGGCGCCAAAAAACAACCGGCCCCGTATTGACCCTGAACACTTTATTCTTTGGTATCCCTCCCATACATGCTCCGTACAGTACGGAATGATCATTGCCTACTGCCCACCGACGAGTGACAGGATGATCGGCCCTGTTACGTCTTTTCCTCCCCGTTACTCCGGAGGATCCACAGGATTCAATAGCTTCGCCCCCTTTTCCTCGCACCGTCATGGCGCATACGGGACAAGACCCAATTATCAGACCAGCAGAGTTAGACATCCCACATGATTGGGGAGCGTAGGGCGGGTTCAGGAGGACAGGAACAGCAGCGAAGGCATGTCCGGTTCGGGGACGGATGTATGAGGCACGCTAGCTGGCCCAGGGCAGTGGAAACACTGTTGATGATTCCTGCGTGGCCGGCCCTGTGGGAAGGCTCAAAGCTTACCAATTGGATGGATGATAGGCGCTTCAACGGCTGAGTTGCTCCGATCCGTCAACCCGTCAGAAGATGTCATGAGGAGTGACAACCCCATTGGTTTCCTACTTGCTTTTTTTGGCATCGCCTCTTTTGCTCTTTTCCCGTGTCCAGCAGGTCGCTACCCAAGTACCTACGACTAGTACGTATACACCGCATTTGCGACAGCTGCAGACATGGGTGCTGCGTCTTCCAAGTATCTAGAATGCAGTTCGAGCGAATCAATGCGAAACACGCCTGGCCATTGTTTTTAGTTGATTGTTGGCATACAAGACATAAAGAGGGGGCCCCACTCTCCATTCCTCTTTATCCCAGGCGCGACGACTGTCGGGGAAGGCGATCCTACGCACCCGAGGAACAGAGTTCACTTCATCTCCCGCCTCTCCCAGACTTTGGGGTAAGAGGCGGCTGAGATGTCCATAATTCCGCGACAGGGGGTGGATCGGCTGATGGCCGATGGCCTATAGCGTCTGCTAGGGCATTGAGTCTTGTCCCTCCTCCGGTACATTTGCGATCGAGTCCATCGAGTCATGGAGGATGACTATGATCCATTTCGACCAAAGGAGGCGCCAAAATGACCTCCAAATTCCTGCGATTGATTATCACCCCGATCTCGTCTAGGCCCTGCAAAAAGGCCGAACTCTCGGGGAGGCGCAGAAGGACCGCAGCATGTTTAGATCTATCATCTCACTAACCCACACTAAAACCAGACTTCCGGGAGTCAGAAAAACCAAAACACCCAAAACCTAAACCGAAGAAAAAAAAAAAAGTCCAGACGATCATCCTTACCTTAATGCGGACACTGTTAGCGCGGTGGTGAGCCCGTCCAAGCCCCCCCCTTTTAGCGGGCCCTAAGGACTCCCTAAACTCGCCTCCTGCTGTTCCCCGGGGCCCGGGGCTCAGGGCCGTGGGTTCCCTAAGTCGGTTGATCCATCATCGGTCACGGAACGGTATGGTAATCGAGGTACGTACCCTTAGGTACTCTTTTACCTGTTAGTCAGTAAGTGTTTTAGTACGATGTGTCCCTCCCTGACTCAATTGCTAGGATCTGGGGTGCAAGCGGATCTGTCGAATCAACCAGGGGAAAGGGGGGCAAAGCCACTAGGGAAGAACTAAAACTTTCGCCCTTTCGCGTCCCATCTGATCTGATGCTGATTCTGATTGATCGAGGAATGGACCATCAATCGTCAGACAATCGGGTTCTTTCCCAGAATCCCTTTCCCCGAAATCCTACCATTGGTTCCCCCCTTCTGATGACGATGATGCCCGTCTTCTCGTACCTCACGTCCAGGTTCTCCACCGTCCGTTTTTTTGTATTTTTGATTTTTCTCCCATCCTTGCCTCCAGGGTGTCTCTTTCGCTTAGCCCCCTCCCCCCTTGGGATTTTCATGATTTTCTTTTTCTTTTTCTTTGTATTTTTTTTACTGCCCCCCCCACCCGGGGTTCGGTCTGTAACCTTGAATTCCCGTTTTGAATACCCTACCTGCGAAGACTGCCATCTATCGCCCGCTGACTGGCCAGATCGTCCAGTCGGATGGCCCCGATCCGCCCTTTGCTGTCGAATTACACAGAGTGGGAGGAAATAAGGAAATAATCAAATTGGAAAAATCACCCACCCCCTCCATCAGAGAAAATTTAAAATTCAAAAAAAAAAAAAAAAGGAAAAGTGAAAAAGAGGAATAAAAATATTTTATTTATTTATTCTCGACCCACTATTCTTTGTCTTTATTCCTGATTCAACATGTTTGCTTGCCCATATGCATCCTGCGGTTTCTCTGTACAGCTGTAACCGAAATTCCCAAATGCTCTGAACGGTTGACGTTTTAGTTGCTTTTGGCGCCTGATCACATCGACTCTCTATAGATGGAGCTATCCACTGTCGACACCCGTGGAGTAATATAATAGCTCCCCTTCCCCTCGTCCTCATGGAATGAAATCCCTTTCCCATCATCATCCTCGGACCTTTAAACTCAGTCCCCCTCTCCCCCAATCGAGATTCTTCATAGATCCCTTCTTCATTCCTTCAACCCTTCCACTCCTCTCTTGTCTCGCACTCTCCCCACGCGCTCGCCCCAAGAGTCTCACCTCATCGCAACAAATCCTAAATATTCCGATTTGCGCCTGGTTGTCGATCTTGCGATAATTCCGACGTACACGATTTCTGGAATTCCTGCCTTGGTTTTTTGACTACTCCAAGCTACCACAGGGCCAAACTTTCGCGCGACTGTGCCCCAAGAGACTTCCGGAACTTTTCCCTCGCCTCCCTTGCAGGTGTCTCATCATCCTGGGATTTAAAGCCGAAGATCACCCACTTGGCGTTATCGGCCTGCGATTACAATTTCCAACCGCAGGGGGAGCAATGCTGAAGCCCTAAAAAGTCAACCCACGCTCCTTGCTCCGACCTTCGGCCTCCACACCAATTGCATTCTCTCCCTTTCGACCGTGACGCATTAACCTGGGGTAATCTAAGGGGGACCACTTCGGAAATCAAATAAGGACCTTTTTGGTACTTTTTTATTCCCCTGGCCCTTCTGGGATTGTCTACTATTCCGAAGCGGACGACGGCGTCTTACTACGCCCTTTTGTTTTAGAACTATCGACTTCGAACACTCGACTTTTTTTTTCTTCTTCTTTTTTTTTTCACGACACAATGTTCCAACGACCAGCTTGTCTACAAGGCCGGCGACAGCGCCATGGCGCCGGTGAAGACTGGACTGCATTTCCTATTCGGCAATTATTCGTGTTAGGTAAGTCCGTACTTTTGCGGCGAACTATGTGGCTTTGGACAATCATCTCCCCCAGCACCGTCGAGCTGGACATCGAAGAGGGAAGACACCATGAAATCACGAACGAATACTGACATTGACATGTTCCAGCGCTGGTCCGCATTTGCGAACCCATTGCATTCATGTCCATTTTCCCCTACGTCTACCACATGGTGGAAGAGTTCCATGTGACCGACAACGACCAGAAGATTGCGCTTTACGCCGGCATGATCACCTCTTCATTCACCTTCGCCGAATTCTCCGCTGGGATGTTCTGGGGCCGGATGAGCGACCGCATCGGCCGGAAGCCCGTCCTCGTCATGGGACTGATTGGAACAGCCATCAGCATGGTGGCCTTTGGGTTTGCGCCCAACTTGGCGACGGCGATGATTGCCCGCGCGCTGGGAGGTCTGCTGAACGGGAACATCGGAGTGCTTCAGACGACAGTTGCCGAGATTGTCACGGTCAAGGAGCACCAGCCGCGGGCGTACTCGATCATGCCGTTTGTGTGGTGCCTGGGCTCGATCATTGGGCCGGCGATGGGCGGTGCTCTCGCCCAACCCTGCGACAACTACCCGTGGCTGTTCGCGCGCGACACGCTCTTCGACAAATTCCCCTTCCTGCTGCCCAACCTGGTCTGCATCGTCGTGCTCCTCTGCGGCATCGTGGTTGGATTCCTGTTCCTGGAGGAGACGCACCCGGAGAAGAAGCACCGCCGCGACCCCGGCCGCGAGTTGGGCCACTGGCTCATCAGCCTGTGCTGGGGCTCACGCGTGCAACTTCCCGACGATTCCGACGTGGGTGTTGAGGAGACCAAGTATTTCGCCTACGATGACGTGCCGCCCGAGTACGAGAGCGCCGAATCATCGCCCTGCCTGCGCCCCGTGAGCGACGTCAGGGCCACGGAGTGTGACCTTGAGGGCCAGAAATCCTCCGCGCCCAAGGCGTTCACCCGACAAGTCATCTTCACCATCGTTG
This sequence comes from Penicillium argentinense, assembly GCF_028826775.1. Taxonomy (NCBI): domain Eukaryota; kingdom Fungi; phylum Ascomycota; class Eurotiomycetes; order Eurotiales; family Aspergillaceae; genus Penicillium; species Penicillium argentinense. Next base: position 874,825 of record NW_026622668.1, read on the forward strand.
CTTATGGGATCCTGGCCTAGTGAGTTGGCTCCTTTGACCCCCGCCTCAGCTGCAAGGCTTGGCTTTGCGCGCTGCAGGTGTCTTGCAGGATTCCTCTTGTGCTGACAGTTTTTCCCATCACAGCCACAGTGTCTCTTTCGATCAGCTGATGCCGGTCTTCCTGAGTACACCCAAATCCGACGACCGCGTTGTTCTTCCCTTTGAGTTCACGGGCGGCCTGGGTCTTCCCACCAAGACCATTGGTTTCATGCTGGCCGTGCAGGGGGTCTATTCGATGATTGCCCAGCTGTGGCTGTTCCCATTTGTTGTCAAGCACTTCGGAACCCTGCGCACGTTCCGCTTCGTGCTGCTTGTCTGGCCGCCGCTCTACCTTGCCGTGCCCTATCTCATCCTTCTGCCGGCTAAACTCCAGATGCCTGCGGTCTACGTCGCCCTGATTAGCAAGATCACCTTCCATGTTATCGCCTTCCCTGCTACTGCCATCCTTCTCGCCAATGCCGCTCCCACTTCAAAGGTCCTGGGCTCCATCAACGGTGCCGCTGCATCAACCGCTAGTCTCAGCAGAGCCTTTGGCCCGACTATAACCGGTCTGCTGCACTCCAAGGGGCTTGAGAGCGGACACTCCGTGCTGGCCTGGTGGGCCTGCGGTCTTGTCTGCTTCATTGGTGCCATCGAATCTTTCTGGATGGAGGAATCCACCCAGCCCGAGCGCTTCAAGGACCAGCCCGACATGAGTGAGGCGGAGATGAAGCGAGAGGCCCTCTCCGATCCCTTCAGCCCCCGCGAATCGATCTCCACTATCTCCGAGGAAGAGCAGCGATTGCTGTCTCTCCGGTCCAGCATTGACCACGACTACGACGTTGCCAACCTGAACCTGGAGTTGCCTACTTCAGACGGAGATCTTACCTCTCAGCCTCGAGTTTAATTCGACACCTCCACCACTTTGTTACAAACTGCACTGTGAAGCGGGGGGCAAAAGATGCCCTCTCGCTTCTCCAGAAACACCTACCAATACCTTTTTGTTCTCTCTCTTTTTCTCACTTCACTACTTGGTCTTCTGGCAAGACTTCATCGTTGTCGGCGCAGTTGCGTTTCTCGTCCTTATGAGGGACTTGTCATTTCTCTTTCTTCATTTTCAGCCATGATACCTGTTTGCCTTTCTTACCTCATGAATTTTTTTTTCTCATTTTCTCACCCGAGATTTGGATACGGCGCAACTGATATAGAGTGGATGTATATGTGTGGAAAAAGCATCACTTGATCGCATTGTTTTGTTTTATTGCTTGTGATGCTGTGATTCTCATTTTTCATTTTCTCATGTTTACCTTGGAGCATCGAAACGGGATATATTATGATGATACTCATGCATCTGGGAGGGCTATCTGACTGTTTTTTTGCGTTGTGCTTTTTTCTTCTGCTGCATGATCTTGGATTGTCGAGATAGACTCCACAATGGAGTGACTCAATTGAACGGCCTTTGGTCACTCGGGCCCTGCTTGCTTGAACTCTGCTTTTCCTCTTCATAGTATAGAGGCCCCCACACGGGCGCTTAAAAGTGTAATCATCCTTCCCAGGTCGTCGGCGCAAGTCTGCAGCCAAGCATATCCACCGGATTCTATACCACCTTCCCCGTGCAGCAATCATGCCATGCGACATACGTACCTTCATATATAGACAGCCTCACCTCCGCCTGCAACCCCATACAATTTTCCCCCATCCCACTTTTCCCAATTTTCTCCATTGCACACACCTGCACCCCCCGCGGACTCCCCCAGGCTCTCCAGCTGTCACTGTCAGTTCTCCGCGGCTCCACCAATGATAGCAGATATATCCCGGGGAGATCCACCTGGGTCGTGGACTCCGCCGCCGGACTGTGTGCGCACTGCGACTTGAGCAGACGGTGGATGGCATTTGCGCAGGGCCAATTGCTGGCCTCCGAGCGATGCTGACACCATCCAGCTTTGTGTCGCAGTGACCTTGCCCTATGCGGCGGTGCAGCCAGCACAAATCTGGGGTACCGAGCTGCCGAGTGCTAAACTTCTCCATGCCCTCGGGAAACTTAATATCCGGCGTCGCCCACAGCTGACCCCAAACTCCACCAGAACCCTATCCGATGCTACTCTCTCCTCCTTCATCGTTCGACAGCTACGTGTCCGCCCTCGCAGTCCTTCCGGGACGGTGGTCATTCGTTCATCTCATACGTAGCGATACGTCTCGCGCTCTCCATAGAACCCCCTCATTGCACCCTTCCACCACCCGCCACCACCAGTCGGAGGATATTCTCCCTCCGTTGTGTACACCTGCGCCGCGGAGAGCTTAGTTGGTCCGCTACGTCCACGCTGCGCAGTGCGGGCCGCCTCCTTTTCTCTCGTTCTGGATCACAAGAACCGTGTGCCTGCATCGAGACGACTCTGCAACTCCTCGTCGGTCTATCATGAACGCTGATTCGGCCCGGGGTGTCCAACCGCTGTTCCCGACCGCCGTCTCCGCCAAACTCCACCATCAAGAGATGATCGCAGGTCTGCGGCTCTCGCCATTCGTTTCTGACAATGCCTAACCTCCCCTCTCCGCCATCACCCTTCTCCTCGGGGAAGAAGAGACCGCACCCTTCTGGCGAAACACCGCCCACCCAAGCCGACCCCGCGACCTCGCTGTCACGCGATGGCAACCCCTCCGTCCCCTCCGTCCCCTCCGCCGTACCTTCCACGTCGCCCGCGCATTCGACTGCGACGGCTGTTTCAACTTCGTCCTCGTCCTCCTTTCGCAATGTCTCGGCCTGTAATCGCTGTAGGCTGCGGAAGAACCGTTGCGACCAGCGCCTTCCGCGGTGCCAATCCTGTGAAAAAGCCGGCGTCCGCTGCGTTGGATATGACCCCATCACCAAGCGCGAGATTCCGCGCAGCTACGTGTATTTCCTCGAGACCAGAGTCGCGTATCTCGAAAAGCAACTGGCGGATCATCAGATAGAGTTTAAGAAAGCTGTGGCTTTCGATGAAGAGGAGGCTGTCAAGACCGAGACCGAGGGCGATGTCGCGCAGACCTCATCCGCTCTGGACAGCCATCCCGGCGATGGCCCTGATAAAGCGCAATGGAAGAACACTCCGCTAAAGGAGGAGAATGAGCGGCCTGAACAGAGAGCCGAAGGGGAACAGACCGCGGAAGGGGACCGCGACCCCGCCAACGAGGACAATTGGCGCTTGCACAATCTGGTGTCAAATATCGGCATGGTTTCGGTGCAAGGGACCTCTGATCCTCGATATCTCGGCTCAACATCGGGTATCTCCTTCGCTCGCGTGGTTTTTGCTGCAGTGCGAAGCTCGCTACCCGGAAATATGCCCGAACGTGCTTCCATCCGCACGAGTGATCGCCTCCCCCAGACTGCAGCCGGCGGCCCCGGTGGAGGCACTATGCGCGATTCATTCTTCGGACTGCAAACAAAGCCCATGATGCAGCGTGCTGCTTTCCCGGATCGAGAGCTAGCCGAGAGCCTGGTCGATCTCTATTTTGAACATGCCAACCCCCAAATGCCCATTCTCCATCGCGGTGACTTTATGGAACTTCTCGATCGCACATATCAACTAGAAGAGAAGAACCGATCTCCACGTGCTCTCTATGTCCTCAATATTGTCTTTGCCATTGGTGCTGGTATCATCTTCGATGACAAGCCTCAAAGTTCGGATGACGAGAACCGCGCGGGCCGTGACCGAGCCTCATCCACAACCAAGCGGCCGAGACTCTCCAGCCATCAATACCAGCCGGAAGAATACCATGCCTCGGCAATTGTGCACCTGGAGTCGTTCCTGGGGTCCTCGTCCAGCGAAGGTTTCGGAGGACTGGAGGAGCTCCAGGCTGTGCTCTTGTTGGCTAGTTTTGCCCTGCTGCGACCGGTCGCCCCCGGTCTCTGGTATATCGTTGGTGTTGCCATGCGCCTGGCGGTTGATCTGGGTCTTCACTATGAAGACGGAGTTGGTCTTGACATCGGATCGAAAGATGGAAACCAGATACAGCCCCGTATTGATGCTCGGGAACGGGGCCGTCGTGAATGGGTGCGGGATCTGCGTCGCCGTCTTTGGTGGTGCGTATACAGCTTCGACCGTCTTGTTGCCACTTGTGTCGGACGACCTTTTGGTATTAGCGACCAGGCTATTAGCACCGAGTTCCCGTCTATGATGGACGATAAGTACATCACCAAGTCTGGACTCTTGACTCCTCCGGAGGGAGCTCCCACCTACAAGCATGTGGCATCCCACTATTTTAAGCTACGCCTGCTCCAGTCTGAGATTCATGACGTCCTCCAGTATCAACAGGCGCGTGCTGTGCGAAGACGTGCATTAGACAGCATGACCATCCTACCCCACGCAGAACTTACATCGCCTTTCCTTCAAGGATTCGATTCGTTCCGCTCATGGCGACATGATGTACACCGCCGACTGGTAGAATGGCACGAGACTGCCCCAACTCGTGCAGATACGGGCGTTCGCTTCTCAATTGAGCTTCTGGAGCTGAATTACTGGCAGGGTATCATCTTGCTCTACCAGCAGAGCTTGACGGTCCCTGCAGAGTTAGCCAGTGAGCTGACTCCGGCAGACGATGTCTCTAGCCCGTCATTTTCCAACCCCGACGAAGGCGATGAAGAGGACCATGTCTATCTGAATGTCGCTGAAGCTGGACAGAAGGTGATTCGGATCTATCGACAGCTTCACCGAGTCCGCCTTGTGAACTACACTTATCTTGCTACACACCACATCTTTATGGCTGGTAAGAATCCGCACCTTGCTTCGCAGCCTTTATTCAAGCAAAGACTGACCCCGCTTTCCAGGAATTTCCTTCTTATATGCCATTTGGCACTCGCCGCTGGTCCGAAGCCGACTCACTCTAGATGAAGTCGATTTCACTGTCCTTGCAGCGACTTCCGTCCTGGGCGACTTGATGCACAAATGTCCACCTGCCGAAAACTGCCGTGACGCCTTTGAACGGATGAGCAAAGCTACAGTCCAGATGTGTTTGTCTACAACCGGCTTCGGAACTCAAGTGGATATGTCTCGTGTACATGCCTCCTCTCATGCAAGCAATTCGTTGTATGCTGGGCGTGCACGCCAGCAAATGAACCAAGGACAGCGAGTCGGGCAGGGCCAGCATCGCCGGCCAACCCAATCCCGCTCGTCACGACCGGTCCCGAAATTCGACATGAACCTCGCAGACCTTTTCAGCGATAATCCACCCTTGGCCGACCGATCCCGAGTCGAGAGCGGGCCTGGCGGGCCTTCATATGTTGTCCGACCAGACCAGCCAGAGACACTACCTCCAGGGTTTACAGCCGACCGTCCAGCCCGCCCGTTCGCGCAGCGCACTCCTTCCATGGAGTACTACATGAAATACGAAAATCCCACTTCTCCACAGCGCCCGCATCCCCAATTCTATTACGGCAATTCGCCTCCACAGTCAGGTTCGCCTGGCAGTGTAGCTGCCAACCCTGTCAATAGACCTCATGGTGTTCCACCAGGAGATCACCCCGAGAACCAGTCCGGCATCAGCCTCGATTTCCTCGATTTTAGCTCCGGGGACCCCGAGCACCCGTCCAATATGGATACAGATGCTCATACCGAGTACCTAAACAACATGCCTCCCCTCGGCCCCAACCTAGGACAGAACGTCGGTATTGATCTGGGCTTTGGTATGGCCATGGACTTCCAGCACGATTGGAGCGAGAATCCCAACTATGATCTCTTGGAAGGGTACTTCTTCGGCGGATCTGGACCTGGCCCATCTGGTGGTGATGCGTAATGTTTTGATTCTTTTTTTTTTTGACCTTTCTTCTTTTCATTCCTTGTATCTATTTTTATTATTTGGATATTTCCCCTCCCCATACCTCTCCTTTTCCGATTTGCTGGTTTGATCACCATCGACGACCCCTCTCTCACCTCTACCACCACTATTTGCTTAACTGGGGATTGCATTATCAAAGAGGATCAACAGGACAGGACCGGTTTCGCGAGTCCGGGGTTTGGATTTTTGGTTGGTTTTTTGCTTTGAATGTGTCTGAGTTTGGGATACCATATATTTTATTTGATATACAGAGATAAAACGTTAATGTCATTGTACGAAAAATCTAGATTTCCTCGAGTATGCTGAAGTAATTTCTCTTCTAGTACCCTACATAATATGTACAATAGATGCCCGCCTGCGAAAATAGGCTCCCGCGGAGATGCCTTGGGCAGCAACCAACCCGCGCCAAAACAAACACAGCCGCTTTTTTCTCCGCCAACGCCAACTCATCTGGTCTAGGCTGACAAGGCACCTCGTCGCGTTTCGTTGGTCGCTTTCGCCCGTGCGCTAGGACCCGACTGCCTGACTCCAACCTCATCAGGTGCCCAGTGCTTTCTCAGCTTCGTGCGCAGCCCACACAATCTCTCGAACTGCGAGTCTTTCCGATCCTTTCTTCTCCGCACCCTCCGAAAGAACTTCGCCATACACACTCGCTACTTTCGCGAAGGGTGCCGTGCCCATTCGCTGCGATCAAAACAACCGAACTCCCCGTCCCCACCAGATCGTGGTTCGATCAGCCCTGTCCGAGCGGGCCCTGCAAGCAACCGGCACCCACTGAGATACCCCCAACCCGTACATTCACTGTTCGTCGTCGGAGAGCTTATTCACTGTCGTCTGGTGAGATTAAGTTGCCAAAGATAGCGGTCTCGGTCGTCACCTTCGTTTCCTCCCGTCCACACTGTCGTTTGATCTGCGCTAAATGCGACTTGCGTTGACCTACTAAATCTCTACAACTCTTCTTCACTGGATATGCGCGGAGGCTCCCACGCTTGATACGGCCGTTTATGATGACCTTTTGACCATTCTACGCCTTCTTAATATCGCCACAACACAGCGATCAAGATGGTGAAATCCGATGTGCGACGGGATTATTATGCGGACCTGCAGGTTCCCCCCAACGCCGAAGCAGAGGAGATCAAAAGACAATTCCGCAAACTCGGTGTGTTTAGAAGAGCCCTGGCACATTGCGCATGGAGATTATCGCTGACACGAGTGCCCGCACAGCGCTCAAGTACCACCCTGACAGGAACCCAGGTAGGGAGACCGAGTTCAATGCCAAATTCCAAGCCATTCAAGCTGCCCATGAGATTCTGAGCGATCCTCATACTCGCCTTAAATACGATACGGATCGATTGCGCGCAGGCTTCGGCAAATTCCCTACAGCCCCGAAGACAAATACCGCGCGGAAGCCTCAGCCTGCTGGTGCATACGAACCTCCAAGACCCCCGTTCACGAAGGCACCACCTCCTTTCACAAAGCCTCAACCTACATCTACTCCGAAAGGACCATCCGCAGGTGCGTCGCGATATGCGGCGCATGCACGTGCAGGACAACAATCATGGCATACGCCACAAGACGATGCACAGACGAGAGCGGATGCGTTCAGAGGATTCTCGGGCATGAGGGGCAGTGCCAATGCCAATGCCGGTGCCTCTTCAGGCTGGCGACAATTCGACCCTAGCACAGGCCACTCGACTCCCGGAGGAACGCCTCGTCAACAGAACCAGCCTTTTGGCAATCCACGCCCCAAGTCCGCGTATGAGCGCTACCAGGAGAGTTTTAGAACTCAAAACCCTTCCTCGAACCCCCATTCTCCCAAGAAGAGAACAGGGTTTGCACCCGGAACTGCTGGAGGTGACGAGCCCATGGCCCGGAATACTTCGGCATACACCAGCTCTAGTCGAAGCGAACGACCAAGCAGTGCGTATTTCGAGTCTGCGCCGCCACCTACGGCCAAGAAACCATCCAACGTCGACCCTTCTGAAGATCTGCACGATTTTGAGCCAAGACCCGAATTTTCACGTACCAGCAGCCGCTATGCAACATCCGGTGGCGAGAAGACGTTTTTCAATAGCTCCAGACTGGGACGGTCATCCACCATGCGTACTCCTTCTGGAGGATACCCGACCTCTAACTCGCGCACAAATCCCCCAAGCCCCATTCCTTCTCACCGAGAGCGGCACCGCAGTGCCAGCCCCAAGGGTCGTCGTGAACGAGCCTATTCCGCCGATGAAACTTCGAGTGATGGGGACGACAGCGAGGAGGAATTCTTTCCACCCCCAACACGTACACAGAAGCCCAAGGCCGTGCCTAAGAGTCGACTGGGACGCAACAAGAAGCCGTCCGATTTCTATGAACAAGGTGATTCCAGCTCTGGAACAGGTAAGAGATCCTCGACCAAACACAGACGCTCAAGTTTCTCCTCAAGTTTCTCCCCAAAAAGATTGTGGGAAAAGATTGAAGAAAAAATTGACGATCTGATGTTTTAATTGTGATACTGACTGCAGTGTGAAGGACATAATTCAGATAGTGCAGCATTCTCGAAAGGCCAAGCTCAGTTTAATGGATCTATTCCTCGGTACGTACCACCCTCTGAGGCAGACAATATCAACTACAATTCCATTTCCCAAAACGAAAGTTTACTGATGATCCCCCCCGGGGCTCAGACCGGAATCTGCTGAGAACAAACAACCGTCTTATGCGTCCTTTGGTCGTCATAGTTCCAGTAACTTGCACAAGAAATTTTCGGAAGAAGATTGGAAGCAACATTTTGCCGAGTTCGATTTCCTCGGCGCGAATGCGAGAAAAGAAGCAAAAGATAAACCAGACGTCTTTAGCAATTGGAACTCGTTCACTCGTCCCCGGGGCCGAACGACGAACCGCACGGACTCGACTCAATCGGCAGCAACAAACGGTTTATCTTCACCTGCTAATGGACGTGGAACCCACTCTCAACCCCAACCGCAGCCACAGCAGGCGCCAACACCATTTGCGCAGGCAAAATTTTCGGCCGATCAGTGGAAAGAGCAACTTCGAGATATGACATGGAATGTATCTGATGATAACAAAACTCGGCCATCGAGCAATACTCCTCCTTCGCGCAGCCCTAAAAAGCAAGCCAGATCGGGGGCTAAAGCGAGGAGTGGTCCTCAGCCTGCAAGCGTGGCAACTGAAGCCGAAGAGAGCCGAGATACGATCAATGGCACGATCCCTCCACAGTATGCTCAACCACAAGCTGCTCAGGCTGACGCAGAGCCTGAGGCTATGGATCTTGATGAGGAGGTGCCATCGGTGCGCCCAAATCCCGCCGCCTCGGACCATGGATCTGCTAGCGCACCAGGGTCAGCCAACACCAGCTATCCTGATTTGAACACCCATGCTCCGAAAGATACCCCTGCGGCGCCAAAGGAACCGCAGGCACCACGAGCAGATAATGGCACATCCAAGACCGAGACCCGGACACCCCTCTTTAACCTCGACAACCTACGGAACACCGCGCCATTCACCAGCACGAATAGCGGCGGCATTGAGAATCTGGATGATGTCTTTGCTACGTTGCCATTCGAATCGAGGCCAAAGCAACAGACAACCTCAAGGCGTGACACTCGCCCCCGGGAACTCAAGCTGCCTAATCCGCCGAAGCGGCCCCGCGTACCCGAAATTGAGCCCGCTCAGCCAGGGTCTCAGCAGTTTATTCTCCGTCGTGATCAGTGGAACTACTATGTTTCCACCATGGGTACGTACATGCACGAGTGGAACGCATTCAACCGTCGCATGCTACTACACTTCAACACCCGACAAGAAGCCATCGAGACAGGCCTCGCACCGGGCTGGATGAGTGCCGTGGGCGACACATCCCGTCTCCGAGTGAACGGAGGCGATGACGATGGACCCGAGAACAGAAATACGTCTCGCACAGACACAGACGCCTCTGAAAGCGATGACCTTGTGCCCGGAAGTCGGAATGGCGGGTTCAGCGCCTATTTGCGCAGTGTCGAAGAGGATATCCAGGTGCGCAAGCACTGGGAGGTAGCCTGCGAGATGCATCGTGAAAGCATTGTGAGTCTCGGCAGACTTCGGGAGTGGATCCGGAATGGGGGCAAGGTTGTGTGAGATGTTTCACGACTCCGATTTTTCTTGTCTTAATAATTCTACGACGAATGACCTCTGGGCCTGTCGGCGTTGGGTGGGCATGTATGAGTAGAATGCCGGGAGTTTCTCGCCGCTCTTTTACGTGTCGGCAAGGTGTTTTATGTGCATACCCTGGGTATTTGCGTTTTACAATGTAACTTCGGGATTACTATTTCCACCAAAGTATGAAGATTTGACATTCAAGAACTCTTGCCTACAATACAGCGTGTTGTAGTTTGTACGTGGTTTGGAACCCTTGCCCTAGGCGCCTTGGTGCCTTACTAGCAGCCTTACAGCCTGAGGCAGAAAGCCCCGCGTACCGGCGATACCAGAAATACGTCGAAAAAAAATACCGAGCGGCCCCTCGTGAGTCACCACGGGCGTGGCCGAAGTCAATTGGATCTGCGGAGGTTTCTGATCTCTGCTCTTTGAATCTCCGTTGAGTATCGGTATGTTCCCACGCTCACGAACCATGCACAGGGAAAATGGGGCCGCCCAAAATGCTACACCGAGGAGAACCACTGACCCGCGCCAGAACACTTTGCCCCGCCATCCGAAGCCGGACGTACTTCTCTTCCTTTCCAATTCCCCGCCACTAGCAACGCAATTGATTGCAATTGACCCGATCGCCAATCAACAACTCATCTGAGCATTGCGATTGGAACGACACAACAGCCACCATGGTCTCGATTGTTTTAGGAAGTCAATGGGGTGATGAAGGTGCGTTCTCCAGCTGTCGACAAGCGGACGTGTCCGACGAGACTGGGATCCGGATGCTGGGAGTGTCGATGGGGGAACAGCACTGATTGCGAATAATCATGAACAGGAAAGGGGAAGATTACCGACATGCTGTCGCAGCAGGCGACTCTCTGCTGCCGTGCCGCTGGTGGTCACAGTACGTTCATTATCCTCCAATTTGACTCAGAGAAAATGCCGGGAATTTTTCCCAAGATACTAACCCGCGTGCCCCCCAGACGCCGGGCACACCATCGTCCACGAGAACGTCACCTACGATTTCCACATCCTGCCCTCCGGTCTGGTCTCGCCCTCATGTATCAACCTGATCGGCGCCGGCACCGTCTTCCACGTCCCCAGCTTCTTCAAGGAACTCGCTCAGCTTGAGACTAAGGGCTTGACCTCTGCCGGCAAGCGCATCTTCATCTCCGACCGCGCGCACGTCTGCTTCGATCTGCACTCCGTTGTCGATGGTCTGGAGGAGGCCGGTCTCGGTGGTCGCAAGGTCGGCACCACTGGTAAGGGTATTGGACCCTGCTACAGTGACAAGGCCGCGCGCCGTGGTGTGCGTGTTGGCGAGGTTCTGGATGAGGCTACATTCGAGCGTAAGCTGCGCACACTTGACACTGCGTACCGCGCTCGTTTCGGCGACATCAACTATGATGTTGAGGAGGAGATTGCCCGCTTCAAGGTACGTCGTCGGGAAGGGAATTACCCCGGTCTGGGGTCCCTCGCAGTTAAGTAAAACTGTTTCCTAACATGTTTATGAACGTTCAGGAATACCGCGCCAAGCTGAAGCCCTTTATCGTCGACCAACTCGAGTTCCTGCAAGAGCACAAAAACTCCCCCAACACCCTTGTCGAGGGTGCCAACGCTCTCATGCTGGACCTCGACCACGGCACATACCCCTTCGTCACCTCCTCCTCCACCGGCCTGGGCGGTGCCGTGCAAGCGCTCGCCCTCAACCCGAGCAGCATCAAGTCGGTTATCGGTGTCCTGAAGGCGTACACCACCCGTGTGGGCTCCGGTCCCTTCCCTAGCGAGCAGCTCAACGCCGACGGCGAGAAGCTGCAGAGCGTTGGCCGTGAGTTCGGCGTGACCACTGGCCGTCGCCGTCGTTGTGGCTGGCTCGACCTGGTTCTCGCCCGCTACTCCCACGCTATTAACCACTACACCGCGCTGAACCTCACCAAGCTCGATGTCCTGGATGACTTTGATGAGATCAAGGTCGGTGTTGCGTACGTCCTGCCCTGCGGTAAGCGTACCACTTGCTCTTTCCCCGCCGACCCCAATGTCGCCGAGAAGATCCAGGTTGAGTATGTCACCCTTCCCGGCTGGAAGACCAACACCATGGGTGTCACCCGCTATGAGGATCTGCCTCCCAATGCCCGCGCTTACATCGAGTTCATCGAGCGCGAAATCGGTGGTGTTCCTGTCAAGTGGATCGGTACCGGCCCTGCTCGGGAACACATGATTGCCCGCGAATAGATGTGCGGGAACATGAGTGTGGTGTTGATTTGAAGGACTATTCCTTGTAAGTATCTCCCCTTTTGATATGGGAGTTCTTTGTGTTATGCTTTATTTGGTTACTGCAAAATATTGGGGTATGTTATTGAACCATACGTTTTCCATCTTTCAATTCCTGTCGAGGTGTTATTATTCCCCAATGAACATACTAGACGTTTCACAGTTCGCTATGTTTTTTTTTTCTGTATTCAAAATGTACGCCGAGGTAAATCACACTAACTAGGCAGGCTTTCATGATATAATAATGCGCTTTGAAGTTGTGGAGCAAGTGGAACCTAGGTGGATCATATTAGTCAAATATCAGAGACATCTTGATGATCATCTATTACACAATACCCTCCCTCCTCTTGTACACAGTCAAGTCATACTATACATTCAAAAGCCAACGACCAAAGAGATAAATGAGAATAGAGATGATCATGGAGAGTATTTTGATATTAAATATCCATTCACATGAAAATAAGACAAGAGATGAGAAGTAGAGCTGTGTAGTAGAAACAGAATAGATATTGTACAAGACGTCAAGCCAAAAGACAAAGAAACGCCGCCCAATGCAACGATGGTACTCTATCGATTTTCTTGTGTCGTCGAGACACATGATCCATCTAGCGCCTGCTAGATAGGTGTGAGACAAGCCGTGTCAGGTCTAGAAGTAGTCATCACGACGCCCGTAAGAGGAGCGGCGGTTGCCGCGCTTGAAGGGACGGTCAAAGGTGCTTTCGATATCATCATTAAACCCACCCTCCACGTCTCCCCAGTTCTTGCGGGAGCTGGGACGACGGTCATTAAAACCACCATGGCCGCCTCCTCGACGATCGAAGCCACCACGACCACGGGCAGGGCTGCGGCCAAAGTTGCGGTCATGGTCACGGCCGGGTCCATCAAAGCGGCGGCCGCCTCCAGCAACGTTGATGTTTCTCACTCTGTCCAGACCCAGGTTCTTCGCAGTGAGGGGGCTGATGGTAGGAGGCTCCTCCAGGGCAAATCCCTGGGTAGCCATTTGGTTCAAGGAGAAAACAGCTTCGCGGCGGTTGGAGAAGTTCCTAACGGCGTCACCAAGCATCGCACGCCAAGCGGCTTCACGGGTGACGGGCGAAATCTCAGCCATGGCTCCTTTAACCTGGGCAATGGAGCTACCGGGAGTGAGGCCCGCGGACACGTCTTCCCGGGCGACGGGGAAAGAAGTGGAATCGGTTTGAATGGGGATTTGACCGAGCATCTTTCGGTAGTAGTCGCTTTCGCCGTCGTGAACGAGCAGCCAGCCCTCGCCGGTCTTGTTCGCACGTGCGGTACGCCCAAGACGGTGGATGTAGGTCTCAGCGTCGCGAGGGATACCCACTTGGATGACATGGGTGACATCGGGAAAATCCATACCACGGGCAGTCACATCAGAGGAGAAGAGGATGGCCTCCCTAGCCTTGCGGAAGCCATTGGCACTGTAAGTGCGCTGGGCCTGGGTGAGCCTCGAGTGAATTTCAATCATCTGCATACGACCCAGAGGAGACCTGCGGTCCTCGAATGAGGTTTGAAGGTCAGAGAAGACATTGGCAGCAAGCGAAACCGCGGCGGTCGAGTTGAAGTAAACGATAGCCTTGAATGGGCGCAAGTTCTCGTCCTGCACTTGACGAGCTTGGTACTCCTTGGCAATATCCAGGACGGTAGGGATGGCGTTTTCAAGACCTGACATGAAGACAGCCTTCTGGGGGACCCGGAGGTGAGTCGGTGCCTCATCCTCACGAATCGTCTTTATGAACTTGAAGTCCGGCTTCATCGTTCGCTTCACCATGGCCATCACTTCCCGGGGAACAGTAGCTGAAAGCATGAGAGTTTGGCGGTCCACCTTGTATGGGTCAGGAAGAAGGGCCATAATCTCTTGAATTTCAGCCGCAAAACCTTGGTCCAGGAGACGATCGGCCTCATCCAGAATCAAAGTATTCAACTTAGGGGCCGAGACGCCATTTCTCCGGTCAGAGAAAATGTCCTTGAGACGACCGGGTGTTCCAACCAACAGGTGGCAGCCATCACGTTGAATCTTCTGCAAGCCGAATCTCTTCTGCGTACCACCAACAGCGGTTTGTACGATCAGGCCAGTATTGGCGGAGACTTTCATCGCCTCGGCGGCGATCTGCTCGGCGAGCTCGCGGGTAGGCGAAATGACGAGAGCACGGATGTCGTCTGCACCGGCTTGGTTTCCATTGCGATAGCGTCCTACGCGGGCCCTGGTGAAGGTGGGGTCGCTGAGGATATTTTGCATCGTCGGGACAAGGAAGGCGAGTGTTTTGCCGGTTCCGGTCTTTGCCTGGCCGAGACTAGAAGAGAGTCAGCGTTAGAAATGGGATGATAGATGCTTATCGGGTCATTCCGGATGCTCACATATCATCGCCCTGAAGCATCTGATTGATGGTCTGGCTCTGAACGTCGGTCATAGTCTTCAGACCCATGCGATTGGGGTGAGTGATGTTCTGAATGATCTTCTGATCAATCAGTCCAGACTTTTGCAGGTCCGTGAATTCAGTGATGAGATCTTGCTGCGACACATCGTCGGTCTCCGCCTTGGCAGCGGCAGCAGCCTCACGCAGCGCAGGGAAAGTCTGGAAGGATCGGCCGATGGCAGGAGACCGAATCGTCGAAGGTTGCCATTTCAGCAACTGGGGAGTCCATCGCGCAGGCGTGGAGCGCGGCGCCACGACCCGCAGGGCCTGAGAGGCACCAAAACGACGAACAACACCAAACATGATTAACAAAATGGAAAAAATAGAAGAAACTGAAGACTCCCGTCGATGGGCGCGCCAGAAATCGCAAAATCAAAATCTCGGTCACATGATCCTTATCGATAACCCTTTTGCCCCCGACATGAGGCCTTACAATTGTATGCCTTGGTGCCTTATTTCTCGGACCCATAAGTCATCGAGACCATTGTGTCTAATACTAGGTAGTTGATTCTTTCAGTTTGACCTCAAATGGAAGATATGGCATATACGAGTGACTAGTATATGTCTTTCTCGGAGCTTCATCTGTTCCGGGCCGACCTTCGGGTCAAACTGTCAAAATTCACGAGTCAGCCATACATTTCGTCGGCAGACACATTGGGACCCCGACCTGTGCTGAGTAAGCGGAAATAGACTCGGACTGTGCCTTTGGTGCGTGGGAAGCAGAGGATTGCTAAGCCACACAAATTTGTATGTAGAGGCTGACAAACTAACAAGGTTTAATGGTAAGTGCAGTCCATGGAATTCGTCGGATTCATACCGATTACCCGACTCGGTACTGGCTGCTAGTAGTAATGTACAGGAGGATTGCGACGAGGCCTGCAAGGCTTACATGGGGGCGGGAATGCATTGGGCAGGCCGGCATTATAAAAGCTGCTACGTTCCCCAGTCTTGATATTTAACAGTCTGCATTTCCGCAGTCTTGACTGATACCCACCATCGCGTCTCCGCCATGGCTCCCACTACTATTGCCGTTATCGGCGCCTCTTACACTGGCCTGCATGTGGCTCACTCGCTGCTAAACGGGTCTGTCCCCAACGTCAAGGTGGTTCTCATCAACCCATCGACTTCTTTCTACTGGAACATTGCTGCACCTCGCATCGTCGCCAAGCCAAAGGCCTTCCCATCCAACCAGTACCTGCTTCCTATCAAAGAAGCCTTTGCCAAGTATTCAAGTGATTCATTCGAATTCATTGCCGGCACTGCGACCGGCATCGACACCGCTTCCAAGTCCGTGGCCGTGACCCCCAATGCCGGCGACGCCAGAACGGTTACATACGATTACCTTGTCATCGCCTCCGGAAGCACTACGGCTGCATCGAATGGCTCTGTCACTGGCTCTTTGATCCCTTTCAAGCCGTCCAATCACGATGATATTCAGGATGTCATCGAGGCGTCCCAGCAACAGATCTCTGGCGCCAAGGAGATCGTTATTGGTGGTGCGGGACCCATCGGTGTCGAAGTAGCCGGTGAGATCGCGGAGGCAGCTGAGCAGAGAGGCAACAATATTTCCATCACTTTGGTATCCGCGACAGATCGCGTGCTCTCGATGCTCAAGCCATCTGCCAGCGCCAATGCCGAAAAGCTGCTGAGGCAGAAGAAGATCAAGGTTCTCAACTCAACCCGTGTGAGCGGTGTTGAGGTGTCTGGTGAGGGTAGCTCCAAGGCCTGGACTGTTTCTCTTAGCAACGGCGAGAAGATCTCCGCCGATCTCTACATCCCTACGACAGGCGCTCTGCCCAACAACAGCTTCATCCCCGCGGATCTGCTCGACCAGGATGGCTGGGTTAAGGTTGACAAGGAGTTGCGCGTCTCGTCTGTTGAGGGCATCTATGCTGCCGGCGACATCACCAACAACTCCATGCGCCTGTCATTCAAGGCAATGGAGCAGGCCAAGATTGCATCCAACAACCTCAAGGTCGACATTACAGGCAAGGGCGACCGCAAGTCGTATGACCAAGGCGAGAACGTCATGATGGTGGTGCCTGTGGGTGAATCCGGTGGCACTGGACAGGTGTTTGGCATGGTTCCCTTCAGCTTCATGGTCAAGATGATCAAGGGCCGGGACTACTTCATCTCGAAGGCATCTGGTGCGTTGGCCGGCACGGCCTAAGAAGGGCAATGCTTGTCTTATGAATAAATAGCTTTGGTGATGACATTTGATACCTCGAGCCTGCTTTGGGCAACGCATAGAAAGTTTAATTGATATGAACTCATGGCCGACCATTATGAGACAATTCAAGTAACAAACGCAGATTCTTGCAATACTACTAGGACGTACTGTTGTATGTGCATCCACCCCTGCCGCTAACAAGCGGTAACAAGGATGCATAAAATCAATATCCTAGACGGGGTCCCTAGAGGTATCTCGAAAGCGGCGGTTGAGAACCAATAACCGTCCGCGATTGCAGCCATTGCATCGGAAAACGAGATTAAGTGCT
The DNA here is from genome assembly GCF_028826775.1 of Penicillium argentinense. Classification (NCBI taxonomy): domain Eukaryota; kingdom Fungi; phylum Ascomycota; class Eurotiomycetes; order Eurotiales; family Aspergillaceae; genus Penicillium; species Penicillium argentinense. Next base: position 891,974 of record NW_026622668.1, read on the forward strand.
GCGATTTGGCGCGATTCCCCGCAGCGCCGCATGCGGTAACCACCTCCGTGCTGAGAAATCAAGCCCAACATTCTCGATTATTCATTTGCGCATTGATGTCTTCTTGTGCCGCCGGTTTTCTTGCCCGGAATGGCGGTCGCCCGTCGGCCAGTTTCTTCTTCAGTTCCGCCGAGCTCCACAGCAGGTGGACTCCACCCCGGGCGAACTTTTGCAGAGCTGTTGCCCCCTCGTTGTGAAAGATCCTTTCAGAGTAGCATGCACAATAACTACTCCCCCAAAAGTATCTAGATCAATGTTATGAAAATTGTAGTGCTCGATTTATGCAACCGGATCCAAACGGGTGGGTCCGTCAGCACCTTGAAACTGCAAGGTAGCGCACTACTACAATAACCTTCTCGAGAAGCTTCTCCGGGACCCATCGGCAAGCGGCGACTTTGCTTTCTAATGATGAAAATGAATCAGTGCCTCGGTCCCTTCCCTGCCCCGCTTGAGCAACCTGCTTTGCATTTCCTATAAAAGCACCGGTAGCACGGCCAGCAAGGTGTCAAATCCATTTCACAACCACCTTCTCCCTCTTCACGATCTCCAATTCCCCCACCGGTACGATTTACGTCATGGCCAACAAAGCTCTCGTCTTCAAGAAGATCCCCCAGGGATACCCCGTCCCCGGTCAGGATCTCACCGTTGAGGCCGCCACCTACGATTCCAGCGTTGCCGCTCCGGACAATGGCGTCGTCCTGCAGTCTCTGTACACCAGCTACGACCCGTACATGCGTGGTCGCATGCGCCCTGCCGAGGTCAAGTCCTACGCCCCCGCCTTCGAGATCAACAAGCCCATCGAGAGTGCCAGCATTGCCAAGGTGATCCGCTCCAACAACGCCAACTACAAGGAGGGCGACCTTGTCATCGGCCACGTCGCTATCCAGGAGTACATCGCTCTGGACAACGCCAACCTTGCCCGCATCCGCAAGCTGGATAACCCCCTCGGCATTGAGGATATCCGTGTCTTCCTGGGTGCCCTGGGCATGCCAGGTCTGACTGCGTACTCCTCTCTGTACGAGATCGGTAAGCCCAAGAAGGGCGAGACCATCTTCGTCTCCGCCGCTAGTGGTGCCGTCGGTCAGATTGTCGGTCAGCTCGCCAAGCACGAGGGTCTGCGTGTGATTGGATCCGTCGGCTCGGATGACAAGCTCGAGTTCATCACCAAGGAGCTTGGCTTCGACGGTGGCTTCAACTACAAGAACGAAAAGCCCGCCGATGCCCTGGCGCGTCTTGCCCCCGAGGGTCTGGACATCTACTACGAGAACGTCGGTGGTGAGCACCTCGAGGCTGCTCTCGATGCCATGAAGAACTTCGGTCGTGTTGTCGTCTGCGGTCTGATTTCGCAGTACAACTCTGCCCCATACCCCATCAAGAACATCCACCAGGTTCTCGTGAAGCGCATCACCATGCGCGGCTTCATTGTCGGTGACCCCGGTATGGGCGACGTCTACACCAAGGAGCACCAGGAGCGTGTGCAGAAGTGGATCAAGGAGGGCTCTTTCAAGGTCCTGATCCACGAGACTGTCGGCATGGACAACGCTGCCGAGGGTCTGGTCGGCATCTTCTACGGCAAGAACAAGGGCAAGGCTGTGCTCAAGTTCTAGTTTACGTATAGCATTGGGATGGGTGTTATTTTCTTTTGACCACCAAAGACAACACGAAAGCGAAACGTTTGAAAATTGGAATTGCAATGACGAGATGCCCGCTATGATTCTGCGCAACACGGAGGACTGCGGGATGGCTAGGTATAGCCGGATGCAATATTCGAGAATAGCTAGCTATTATCCGCAATAATATAATTCAGTATCCTCATACATCAACCAAGCACTTAGTACCAAATCAGTTGCCGATGGTAGCGCCCAGGCACCGGCACCTAATGTACACTACTAGTGCACTGTATCTCACATCACTGTACCACGCACTGTACACTACATGTATTACAATGCTTCTACACCGGTGTAATGTTGGTTCAAATTTCCTGAGGTGCAACCGGTACCTTGATGTAGTGTTTTGAATATCGCTTGATTGTTGAGTAATTTTCAATTAGATCATGATTAATAGTATGCTTCCACGTTTCTTCAGCTCGTGATGAGTTCGTTTTTCCGTAATGTCTGAAATATATATAGTACGCTGGAGTAAATGATCGCAGGAAGGGGCGTATCTGATTAGTTTTGCGGTCTCAAATAAGCCTGTTTGGCTGGGATGAGATGCTGAGCCAGATTGGTGTACCTATCCACAACTGGTACACTCTAGAGTAGGTAGATTGTTATGCTGGCAAACCCCAGGTTTGCCAGTGCCAAGGCCGTGTCGACGTGCGGGCTAAGGAATCAGCCAGCACGGGCATCGGCAAATTTCGGCTGGGCGGAAACCCCCAAGCAGCCGTTGACCAATCACCTGACCGAGAACTGGGATGACATACCGATCGGGACTCCCGAGGTTGCCAACTTCATCCTTGTGCGAGCGAACACTTCGATCCTTACCACTCCCCCTCGTCACAATGGCCTCATTCGCGCGCCCGTCGCTGCTCCGGCAGACTCTTGCGACCACTCGGTCGCCCATTCTGCGCCAGAATGTCGGAGTGTCGCAGGCCGTCGCCTTCCACGCCTCGGCCCGGAAGCAGATCCTGCCCCCGTTGCCGCGTAAGTTGAGACTCCTGGATGCCTCCTGAGGACATAGGATGGGTGGAATTTCGATCCTGTGTGCTGGGCGGCTTATCCGGTGGGATGGGTGTGTTGGCTAACGCTTAATCTGTCACGCAGAGACCCTTAACGGAACCAGTACGTTTTAACGACCTGAATCGAACCCGAACCTCAATCCTGTCCCACCTCTGCCCTTGCATTTCAAGCCCAGGAACCGGCATATACCAATTCCAGACGCCGAATTATGGATCATGGGCAAGATATGCGATGGACAAGGTGCAGGTTCGTCATTGAATGCATGCTAACCTGCCGCAATAGTGAACGAGCCCGTTCCCGTTCCCAAGCCTCACCCTTCCGAGGGCAGCTACCACTGGACTTTTGAGCGGTTCGTCATATCTCCCGAACAAATGCGTTGGCTCCGAACCTGCGGGGTTAGAATTGGGATGGTACGAATACTAACACAACCCAGCGCTGTCTGCGTCGGTCTGATCCCCCTCTCCATCGCTCCTTTCGCCGCCGGCTCCCTCAACCCTGTCATGGACGCCGTCCTCTGCTCCCTCCTGGTTGCCCACTCCCACGTCGGATTCCAGTAAGAAATCCATTCGGTTTTCCGGTGCACTCTACAGTCACTAATTTGTCTACCAGGGCCGCCATCATCGATTATTTCCGCCCCCAGCGTGTGCCCAAGTTCCACGCCCTCTGCGTGTGGCTCCTGCGCGGCTTCACCCTGACCACCGCTGTCGGTCTGTACGAGTTCGAGACCAACGACGTCGGTATCACCGAGGCCCTGCGCCGGATCTGGAACGCATAGCGCAGGTATCATTTGAAAAGGGTGTTTGTGTTTCTTTAGTCTCTGGTTCAGGCGTTTCGCCTATGTATATGTCGCTCAGTTTTTCTCATTTGTCTCTGCCTGAGCTTGTCTCGGTGCCAAATATCTAATTTCCCAAGGGAAATATCACAATCTGTACCAGCAGTTTCCATTATCTCGTGTCTATCCCGTAAACCAAGGTATATTGATCTATCCAGAGAAACAGACGTATAGCTCAGCGCAGCGCAGTGTAACTAGTAAGATAAATTCTGACTTCCAACAGCTTACTCCAGCTCATCCTCATCCACCTCAAGAAGTGGATCCCCCTCCAACCGATCTTCGTCATCGGCCTTCTTCATAACAGCCTCAATGATCCCCAACGTCGCCTTAAGCGGCATTCCAATGACATTATCGTAAGAACCATCCACCTTCTCCACAAGAATCGACCCTAAGCCCTGTAATCCATACCCACCGGCCTTATCCGCGCCCTCGCGTGTCCGCACATAAGCTAGAATCAAATCATCCGACAAGTCCGGGTCAAATCGCACAGCGGTCTCTTCGACATGCGTCTCGATCGCATACCCAGGCTGCCGTGCACTTGCCAACGGGGCCATGGCTACCAGAGCCGTGTAGACCTTGTGATCGCGCGCATCGCGCAGCGCCCGCAGCATGGAGACATGATGGGCTTCTGAACGGGGTTTCTCGAGGATGGTGCCCTTGACCGTATCGACGACGACGGTGTCGGCCGCGAGAATGAGAGCCGGCTCGCCCTTTTCCTCATTATCCACTTCTTGGGAGTACACTGCCTGGGCCTTTTTAGTTGCTGTGGCGAGGACGTATTCGAACGCGCCGAGTTCTTTCGGGAGGTTCTCTTCTGCGTTGGAGGGGATGATTTCGATGTTTGGAAGGCCCAGGAAGGAAACAATTTGTCTTCGGCGCGGCGATTGTGAGGCCAGAATTACCCTTCTGGAGCGGAGGTCGTTGAGCACTGGGAGGGCGAGAGGTGGTGGGCGGGGGAGCGGTGCCCCGCGGCCGTGCTTTGATTGAGCGTCGTAGGCTGGCGGGGGATCGTTGGGCTCATTGTTTTGGGCGAGGAGGGGATCCTTTGTGTCGGACATTTTGGCTATTATTTGAGTCTGTTGGGGGCTCTTGTCTGAGGATTCGGAGCAAAGGTTGGTTGTTTCAAGTGGGTTTGATGTGACGCGGATGGGCGGCCGCAGTTCCCCACCGACTCATTTCTTCATTGGTGGATGCGCGTAGCTGTTATACGAGTCTGCATTTTGCGATTGATCAATTTGGATTTATTTGATCTTTAGCAATCTATTCAGTTTTAGATTGGGGGTTTATTGCGAATTGCTTTTGATGCTCCAGGTAAGCTTGAGGGTGACGTACATTCGACAACTTGACTAACTGGACTAGGCGATCTAGACCAGCTCGATCACGATACTCCTGATTCGATCGATCTGAGAGATACGAATGCCCCACCGGTATAGAAACAGATTCTTGACTACTTGCATCTAGCCCAATCAATACATGAAAAAGAAGAACAAATTCGAAACCCTCGTCCTTTTCGGTAGTGGCCCAAGAATAAGGTCGCCCATGTAACCGAGGATCGCTTCGTGCTGTACAATTGAAGCGTCGGCCACGAACCTAGAGTACTACTGTCTGAACCAATCGAGTAGCCCGAATATGGGTACCTCTGCAGCCCCAAATCTTGAAAGCAAATCAGCAGCCCCGAGTTTCCGATCGTCTCAACGGCTTTGGTACATTTGGGGCTAAGAGAGCCGAGGTAGTCGTCTGGATCTCCAATCGGATGGCTACACGTGATTTCCCCAGACGGTCCTCGGTTGAAGAGGGCAAGTAAAATGCCTCCCCCTGAGATCTCCAGGTCCACCGGATTTCCAGATTGCCAAAAAGACAGGTTGCATTGTGTGCGAGAAGCCATTGTGTTGTAAATTGCCGACCATTAAAACGCCCCGGCCGCCGCCACGGCCAAAGTTAAGTACAGTATGGTGAACAGTTCGACGACACAGATTTGGAAAATGTACAAATAAGACATGTGATAAAGGAAAGAAAAAACACCCCCCACAATGAACAGGTAACGGAATATGACACGCGGGACCGGCCAGCGGCCGCGGGGGCTGGTTGGATTTGCGGGGTTTCGTAGATCGAACAGACATGGGTGGCATGACGAAGATCAATTATGGCGAATAAAGCGGCCGTAGATTGTTTCACCGGTGCGAGAATTGCAAAGAAGCGGAAGAGACTCTTATGGGCTTGCGTGAGATGCATGATTCATTGTCGTGTCAGAGAGGTGGTCGCCAGGCCCTCAACACATCCTGAACACCACATTCCACAGGATCGACTCAAGACATGACCACCAGGAGACGAAGAGGGGGTGGTGGAAGAGTCACAGCAAAAGAGCGCCGTCCTATGAGGGCCGGAAGGAATCATCAACTCGTCCACCTTTGTTCTCAATTTCGGCGATAAGGTTGTGACGCTCCTGCAGCTTCAGGTGGATGAAGTCGACGGTCTTCTGCAGCACAATGCTTTCGCTGCGGCCCTGCCCCTCCAAGCCAGGCACCAGCTCAGTCAGACGGTCGAAACCCTCACGGATCGCGGCACGACGCTTCTGCTCGGAGGCGATGTGATTATTCTTCTTCTCCTGGTCGGTCAAACGGGGCTTCTCTTTTTCCTGGCCGGAAACTGATTTGGACGCGGCGGTCGGGGTGGAAGACGAGCGGTCGTCGTCGCCGTCGGGGTTCATGTTGGAAGCTGGAGTCGGGTGGGCGACAAGCAAAGGAAGACGCAAAGGACAGAATGGAGACACCGATAGCACAAGGAGAGTTTAGAGTACCCCGGGACACGCAGTTGACGTTGATCCCAAAGCGAATGCGCAGTTGTATGAGGGAGGGTTCGGAGTTGGAGGGTCCCGAGGTTTAGGAAGGGAACCGATAGGGCCGATTTGATAAGGCCATGCGGAGAACTTGGGAGGGCCTTGGCACTCTTTAAACGTCATAGAGAGGCTCCACCGGCCACACACCTGCTTTGCTATTTTTTCTCTTCTTTTCCCTCTCAAATGGGGGTGATGACCATTGGGAAGTTATCTCGATCCAGTCTTATCCGTCAACCCATCGCTTTTCGAACCAGCCCGCGCCGTGCTGGCCAGTCCCAGAGCCTTGGACTCGCAAGCTGTCAATCACATCCGGTCCAACAGCTGCCCGTACAACCATACCACCATGGCCCACGAGCCACTGCATGGATCATGCTCCTGCGGTCGAAACCAGTACAGGATTACAATTCCTGACGATGTGACCGACCATGCCGAAGTCTACTTCGATAGCAGCCGAGACAATCGTAAGTATATAATTCCGCGACCCTCGCCTTGTCCTGCAAGTACTTACCATGAACGCCAGGCCGATTCCACGGTACCCCACTCACTGCATGGCTGCGCGTGCCCCTTGACTGGTATTCTTCACACACCGAATCTTTCTTCCCAGACGAAACACATTCTTCGATCCGTCGTGCTTTTTCACCGGCCCATGCACCGCAAACTCGGCGTGTGTTTTGCGGTTTCTGCGGAACCCCGCTGAGCTTTTGGACCGAAGAGCCCCGAGGCGAGGCGGAGTTTATGTCTGTGGCGATTGGTAGTCTATTTGGAGAGGACCAGCGGCTTCTCGAAGATCTCGACCTTCTCCCCGCGGACCTCGACGACGATGAGTCTGATGATGAAGACGAGAACGAAGGCAAAGACGACATTCAAGACGAAGTTTCTGGCTCGGCTGTTGCCCCACCTGGCATCTCATCGGTTGTTGTACCCTCCTTCGGTGGTTCGGGGGACCTTTCACGGAACTTCCGACACGGCACCCGGGAGGGTATGCTAGGCGGCATTCCTTGGTTTGAAGAGATGGTCGAAGGTAGTCGTCTGGGACGCCTGATGAGGGCTCGACGAGGCAAAGGTGTGAGTGATGATCAATCGACGTCAATAGAATGGGAGGTCAGCGAATGGCACGACGACAGTAGCGGTGGCGAATATATGAGGCAGGTGGAAACTTCGTCCGGTGGACGCACTACTGGAAAACGAAAGCGAGGGCTCCAGGCCAATGTAGACTCTCCGCAGAAAAGGGCGTAATGGCAAGTGGCCCATCTGAGAATGAGCTAAATGTATTTCGAGGAATCAATCTATCGTTAGTTCAATTTGCGCTGGCTAGGGTACTCTGCTGGTGGTGGTGTTGCTCGGATCAACCCGCAGCCTTGACGGGAATCCCACTCGTAACTTAGATTCAACAGTTCCATGAGATGGTTCCCCCGGACCATCTGTATGCTGTAGATCACTGCGTCTCGTTTTGCTTGGGAGCTTCTGCCTTTGCGTGATAGATGTTCAAGAATCGCACTCGGTGGATAGTAGCAGCCAGGGAAGGGCCAAGCCGCAGCCAATTCGCAAGTGTTGGTATCTTTAGTTCAGAGTGTATCGAAATACTTGGCGTATTCTGCCGCTCTTCTCCTCTTGGGATGTCACCGGATAACTCACTTTACCACCGTATGGTGCTCACTATCATCTGCTACACCGTTCATTATAACTTCATTAGACTACCGTAGTGTAGAGTATCATGTGGCTGCCCGTGGAATCACTCGGGGCCTGGTGGGTTAGATAGTGAATGTTGTATTGGGCCTTTGCTGCTTGGGATGGGTCGAGTTGTGAGAATTCACTGCCGCGGCGTACTGTGAGCCATTCGCACGCGTTCTGGACGAGCACTCACTGTCACGGTACGCCGGCTGCAACAGTATGAATACTGCACCCATCTGCTATTCTTCCCTCTTCCTCCAACCCTTTTACCTCTTTCTATCGCTACCTATCCCGTCGTTCAAACCATAATGGGACGCTTTTCGAAGTTCTTCGCTCGTGGCTGGAAGACCCTTCGGGGCTCCATGCCTACTACCTCCCGTCGTTGTGCTCCTGTTGTGACCTCTTCGAGTCCTCCTTTCGTGGCCTCGCCGAATTTCCCCGTTGTGCCCTCTTTGAGTCCCATCAATATGGATAAGATCGAGCTGCCTGACTGTGGCTGCGCTTCTTTTCCCCCTCCTTCTCTCCCTCCTACCCCTCCGGCGACTCCTTCCCTCCGTCGTCGTCAAGGCCTGGTCTTCGAAAAGACGCGCCTTGAAACCTCCTCCGAGTGTCTGGCGACGCCTCCCCTCCGTCGCCGACCCAGCCAACTTTTTGAGAAAGTTGAGCTGCCCAAGGGCGTGGACAACATGATCCCGTCCAAAGTCACCGTGATTCTTCCGTCCCTGGGAGATGAGCTCCCAATCGTCATTCCCAGTCGACCTCTGGCCCTCGAGGGCCCTCGTCCCACGTCCAACGAGGCACGCAGAGAGATTGTGTGCCTCTCGATTATCATCGAAGAGGACGAGTGCGAGGCCGAGTTTGCCTCCCCCAGAACACCCACACTGGTATACAGCCAGTTCCTGCGGATCTCGGGTAAGCCCATCAAGAGGAAGCCCCTCCGCCCCGATGCTCTGTGGCCTCCCGAGGCAATTCGTGCGGATTGGGCCCCGAGCTTGATCCGCATGTACCGCCCTTACTGGGAGGGGGCCGTGATCCAGACCGGTGTTAAGAGAACGCCGTACCCACATATTCCCTCGAAGGGAATTCGGGTCAGGCTCAAGGCCAGGCTTGGCTGGAGGCAGACCGGGTAAGCAGCCGGGCTGCAGCAGCTCTGCTGGCTTGGTTTTCGTGGTCGTGGTCGTGGTCGCGATGGCGGTGGTGATCCATCATGAAGTCCTCTCTTCTTGTTTGGCTTCTTGGCCTGTCTTGTTTCCTCCTTGGTACTTCTCCTGGTTTTCTACTTGGGCTTCTCTTGGGTTTCCGTTATTTATTCTTCTTTTGGGATCTCCTTTCCTTGCCTGTTGTTCCTGCTCTTGTTTCTTGCTTGCTTCTGTCCTGCTTTTGATGGTTTGGGGCAAGCAATTGGCGAATGAAAAGACTGCCAAGGCAAGGCGCGCATATGGCTTTCTGGTATCCAAGGTAAGTCAGCGACGACTGAATCTGCTAACCTGGGGCGTTTGTATTAACTAAACAGTAGTCGTAGAAAGTCCGCTGTCGTAGACGTCATTACTAACATGCATCTTACAACCCCAGTCTCAGCTAACAATAAAATGTGACCACAGCGGCTGATAGGATACTCATATATCTTAATAGATCTGACATCTAACACTGATAATCTACCTAGTCGTCTAGCTAATCACCCAAGTGATTATCTGCCTACTCACCTACTCTGTACACTGGTGCCTCGCGACCCAAGGTGAATGGAACGACCTCAAGCTCAACGACTGTCCACTGAGCAGGAATCTGCCTTTCTACTCATCTAGTCGGAATATCAGTCTGAAATACTATCAGATGTCTCATAATATCAGTGTTGTCTGAGGCAAGAGAGGTACGATGAAAGTAATCTTTAGAATAGTTACACAAAAAGTTGGTAGTAATAGTAAGGTATTTGAACAATTTGAAAAGCATCGCTAATAAAAGAAAGCATATGCAACAAACGCTCTATAAAATCCAGAAAGTTTCTAATGAATACTCAAGACTTGTGCTGGGGCGAGTACACGTCCAAATGAGTCTCCTGCGTCGCCCGGCTCTCCTTACTGACCACCCGCAGGGTAATCCCAACGCCAATACAAGTAATCACAATAGCAAATTCCTCCAAAACAGACATGACCAGCTGGATGGTTACATTTCCACCAATCATACTGAAAGAAGAGTCGTGCAGGAACCAAATTAGTGTAGCGTAGATCAGTCGGACCAGCAGGAATGGTGTGGAGATAGCCACTGCGAGAATTGTTCGCTTTTCTCCGCGCTGCATAGATACTTGGTGCATGCCCAAGAAAGCGAGCAACAGGCACAACACTCCGGCTGCGACAAGATAAAGGGTCATGCCGACCTTGACTTTGATGTCGGGGTGTGCGAGGCCCTCGGCGCTCATGTTGGCTGTGATCCCGACGATACTGAGGACCATGGCGACCAGTGTGAGGAGGCGGAAAAAGATAAAGATGAGTTGGTTGAGAGGGGCCTGGCCTGTTTTTCTTTGGATGGATAGATTTCTACTTGCGGGGTTAGGCCGGAAAATTGAGAGGTGGAGTTGGGATGACTTACGCTCGAGAAAGGAGGCCGGATAGAGCAAGCATCAGAGGAGACAGTCCAATCGCCATGCAGACCGCGGCGGCGATATACAGGCCCAATGTATAATGGTCGATGGCGACAAGATCGCAGCATGCTCCCACAATGCGAGATAAGGTGAATGTTGCCAGAAAGAAGAAGCCGCTATTTCGGCGCAGGCCATGGCGGTATGTCAAAAAGCAAGTGACAAAGAAAGAAGGGAGGTAGATGATCAGTTCGAGGATCGAAAGTCCATGGCGATAGGTGACGGTCATGATCGGAGTTGTGTCTGTTCTTCTCTTTGCAGGAAGTCGAGCATATTACAATTTTGTTGAAGTTTTGGAGAGGATAGAAAAGTGTCCAGTCGGAAAGATGCAATGTATTGGATTGAATGAATTGAAAGACTATGTTGTGATCTTCGCCCTTCGCTATATAGTCTCTTGGGACATCCTGCATACTGCTTTTGATAACAGCCATCCGTGGCTGTGTGGAGGAAAATTTAACATCTTTCGAGGTGAGCCCAACTAGGAAAGCAGATTGTCGAATTCTAGAAATCTGCATAGCCAAGCTTTGGTGGCTGCAGCCAATCAGCGAACCCAGTGCATCGCAGAGGTATCCAGAGTGAGACTAGCGCAATTCCATGACCAGATACCTAATTGGGTGTAGGAGAATGACATAAGCGGGGCGTCGATCGCAAAGTGTTGGGAGTTGTAGTACAAAAAGAATCTTTGAGGGGATAGATATATCGAATACTGAAGTAGGGATAGAGTAGGGAGTAGTATAACTGGCTGCAGAGCCTCATCCTGCTTTTTTTTCCAGTCGGAAAGCCCCCGATCTGTACGTAGATGCATCAAGGTATCATGGCAGCCTAACCCCAACGGGCCCGTTCGGCCAGGCGGAGGCAGTGCAGTCGGCCTCTACCGACGCCTTAATACATGACCACCCCCTCTCTTCAGCCTTACATATCGGCCAGACAGCGTCGCAACGACCATGGTGTACTGCGGCAAACCGAGCAAAGGATGCGGCCACTGCCGGTCCAGGAAGATCCGTTGCGACCAAGCCCGGCCGTCCTGTTCGCAATGCGTGCGGGCCAAGCGGGACTGCCCCGGCTACAGGGATCAGCTATCCCTGATGTTTCGCGACGAGAGTAAATCAGTGGTCAAGAAAGCCGTGGCGGGCTCCAGTGCATCGAGTTCTTCAGCGCCTAGACAAAAACGGTCGCCGGGTCGATCGCCTCGCACTGCTTCCCCAGATGGGAACACCTCTTCTGAGCCTGAGCTTCCCGCAGACCTCTACACTAGCGCCCTATTCGATTTCAATGCGGATCCACTGTATGGAACTCTCATACAACAGTCCTGGCAGATTCCGATGGAAGTGCAGCAGCCCACGGCGCCTACGCAAGAGGAAGCTATCAGCTTCTTGCTGCAGTCCAATGCTATTCCCGGTAGCTTCTGGATGAGTGATTTCGTCACCAAATTCTTGGCACAGGCTGGTGGGACAGTGGGTTCCCAGGCGATGCGGGCTAGTATGACTGCCGTGGCGTCGGCAATGCTTTGCCGCGTGAGAAGGATCACTGCGTTTCGGGACGTGGCGAGGAAGGAGTATGTCAATGCTTTAAACCTCCTCAACACGGCCCTAGCGGACGTGGAGGAAGCCAAAACCAACCAAGCTTTGGGGGCTGTCGTGCTGCTCGCCATATATGAAGTAAGTCTCGACGCAGATCTTCTCCAATGGTTTTCAGCTCTAACCCTTTTTGCCTTTGTAGGTTGTCACATCGCGGGCCCCGAAAGATATTGCACTATGGACAAATCATATTACCGGTGCCACGGCCTTACTCGACCTGCGAGGCACCGATCAACTAAAGACAGAAGCTGGCCTTCGTCTTTTTCTGCATCTGCGATATCAAATCGTCCGTATCCTTCTTATATACCCGTCTCCGTCGCTGTTCTAACATGATGTCCGTCTGCAGATCATTAGTTGCATACAACGAGACTGTCGAGTCCCGGAATCATTACTAGAATGCACCAAATATGCCATGCATCTACGGCAGGGAGAAGCTCACAGCAATCGTCTCATCATTATCATCGGAAAACTATCCAACCTTCGAGCAGACATCCAAGATAAAACTCTCACCGACAACCACGAAATCGTCTCGATAGCCTCGGGTATCGAAGCCGAGTTGACTGCGTGGCTGGCCGCACTTCCACCTGGTTTCACTTATGAAACTCGCACGAAGTCGCCATACGACTTCCTCTTCCAAGAACGATGTCGCGGAATTGATAGCTTTGACGAACAGTACCATGTATACCCCAACTTTTGGGCCTGCAACACATGGGATCAGTATCGCTGCGCCCGCATCATTGTCAGCGAGTTGATTCTCTCTCGCATGTGGAAGATCACAGAGGCCTCGGGTCATCCACCATCAGATGAGTTTCGTGTTCACTGCAAAACTTTGCGCTCGACTATTCGACGTCTGGCAGTCGACATCTGCCGAAGTGTGCCTTACATTTTGGGGGCACACCAGAAAGAAATGTCGCCCAACTGCCCGCCCCCCGAGAGTTATCTTGGAGGACTTATGTTGCTCTGGCCACTGTTTCTAGCCGGGGTGGTCGAGCATCCCACCTCCTCGCTTCGACGGTGGGTGATTGGGTGCCTCAGGATGATTGGAAACGCGATGGGCATCGATCAGGCACTGGCCCTGATGGACATCATCGCCTTGGATCCAGGCATGTTCCATTTTGCGCCGAGCGAAGATGACGTGCCCTATATCCAGCATGCCTCCATAGCAAGCTCGGCAAGGGAACAGCCGGTGTCCCTGCTGGATCTGCCCTATGAGCAGGCCCCTGCCTCCGAGGCTGATTTCTGACCCTTCTGGAATGCCTGGAACACCCCTCACGCAAATTTTATTTAACTCTGTAACTACGCATCGACTGGTCCATACGGATCGTGGGGCGCAGTTGGGAAGCATTGGGATTGCACAAGGCGCTCGGCTCGGATTTGAACATGGGACGACATGGATAATGATAAGATGACACAGAGTGACCGGTACCATGTAGTTAGTTAGCGAATAAATTAATTTTCTCTCTCTGAACCAATGATGAAATCGCCTTCCTTCCTCTGCCAGCCAATGCCCTGCAGCTCATCATCTTACTATCGTAGTGACTCGATGTCGCGCGGCTGCATGTCCGTCTGTGCTGCGCCTTCGCCGCGTGGGGGGCTGAGCGGACTCAGCCCTGTCGCAACACTGGTAAGCAGCAGCCAAGTGGTGCACCCCGTGGATCCCTGCTGACTTGTTCATAAGAAAGCGGAGCCCCTGAATCATACCTGGGAGTAGCTGTCGGGAAAGAAACGCTTGAGTTACGGGGCGGGCAGTGACTGCATAATGCCTTACTCTAGTCTTTGCGAAGGACAAGGGAGTGGTAGAACACGAGCCTGTCACAAATCAAAAAGTCCTGAAACGGTTTCTGCCTCGTGAAAGGTTAGTTCGGCCCTGTGGTTGCGACCCCGCGCAGCAGTGCAAACTACCATGGATCTGGCCGGGCCATCGTAGGGCGATGGGGCTCGTCGATGTCGCCCGACCTGTGTGAAGCCGCCAACAGCCGCTGAGAAAGCCTTGCTTCCTTCGGGCGATCCATGCCTGGAGGCTCGAAGGAGATGCGAAGCGTTAAGATAGATGAAAACATATCAACTCAAAGTATAAAAAACGAGTTGTTCCCCTTTATTCGGCTCTCTTTGTTTACTACAACACTTAAGTCTTCCATTCAAAAACTCCCTGACCCTCAAATCTTCCCATCAACTCTCTATTGTACTCCTGTCATAATACTGTCATAAACACTCATCCGACCCAGACTGTGGAAGACACAGCAATCAAGCACCCAGCAGAAGAAATCATAATTCCTCAACATGCCTGTCCCAGAAAAGTCCATACCCTCATCACTCGGGTCCTCCTTCCCTTTTATTCGACGCAATAGCCCACGCCAACCCACCCAAGACACCAGTATCAGCCCGGAACCCTCCACAATGGGAAACAGTCCCTCTCGCACGCGATTCTGTGATAACAAACTCTTCACCATGGTCCGCCCTTCCAGAAGGACAGCCTGGGATCCACCGGGCTACGACTCGCCAGACTGGAAAGCCAACGCGGTCACACACACCTCCAGCGGCGATGCTGACTCCCGTTACGCATTCCTGAAGGACTTCGACACGATCTTCCTCGTGGATGATAGCTCTAGTATGATGGGACCCCGCTGGCACGAAGCCGAGGAAGCCATAGCAGCCATTGCGCCCATTTGCACCCAGTACGATGCAGATGGGGTTGACATCTACTTCTTGAACCACCGCCGTGCGGCGACCAGTCACACTACCGGCGCCTATAGCAATATCACTACTGCCGCCGACGTCCAAGAAATCTTCAATAGTGTCCACCCGCGCGGTTCGACCCCGGTCGGGAAACGACTCCTCGAGATCCTGACGCCGTACCTCGCGCGCGTGGAGCGGATGCAGGCGAACCGGAACGCGGACGGGTCCCTACGAGACCCCTTGATGGCCGTGAAGCCAATTAATATCATTACCATTACCGATGGCGAGTTCACGGATGATGCGGAGAGTGTCATTGTGCGGGTTGCCAAGGCATTGGATCACTCGCGGTGTAATGCGCTGCCGTGGCAAGTCGGCATTCAGTTCTTCCAGATCGGTGATGATCAGAGAGTGCAGCGGTACCTGCAGGAACTGGATGATGACCTGGGCCGGTGGTGCAAGGATGAGCATCTTCGGGATATCGTGGATACAGTGCCATGGAAGGGAAAGAGAGGGCGATCTCTAGATGCGGAGGGGATCTTGAAGTGTTTGCTTGGGGCTGTGAACAAGAAGTATGATCGACGACAGGTCTGACCCCGACAGTTTACTATATGCGTTGACGCAGTTATGGTTTCGCTTCTTTGATGTTTTTATTCTTTTCTTTTCCGACTTTTTCTGGCGCTTAGATCCTTCGGTAGCAGGGCGATGGGAATGCGAATTGGGTTCATTATTTCCGGGATTTCAAAATTCATGTCTGCACCGCCACTTGCGACATTGGTAGATCCTCGTCCAATTTTGGGCGCCTGCTGGCCATTGCGCCCAGGCCTCCCTGCTTAGTCCAGCATTACATTAGGCATTACATTATACTAGCACTAAGGGAGCGACCCTGCGCCGAAGACTCACCGACTCTTCCGGAGCTGACCGTAGGATCCGATGTATACCACTTTCCTACAATTGTATGCTACGGAAAATCACTTCTGGGCTCAGAGTCGAGTATGACGTCATCTCTACCCGTATCAGGTGATATAGTGTCGATTGTCCATCCACGTCAATGCACGTCTCTCTCCATTCACATATTGCGTGCTTGAATTCTCTAGAGTAGTGAGATATACACTCGCAAGGGCACATTATTGTAGAGAGCGTAGGTGGACCGGTCTTGCTGCAAATAAATCTTATCTCGCGAATACGAAATCACAAAATGGAGCCGCCCCAGCACTACTGCTGCTAGTCCAAGCCTGTTCTCTCTTGTACAGACTTCACAGGCGTTGGAGTTTGGCCTTATCCGAGTTGCCCAGCGCAACTCAGCTCGACACCGTTTGGACCGGTCATCCACTAGCCTTGTATGGTAGCATTGCCTTCCCTCTCATCTCGCCTCAATATACCCTATGGACTGTTTTCGGGACTGCCTTAAGGTCGCCGGCAGATGGGCGACCCCGAATCCGACGTATCATCTGCCGCCATTGCCAGCCCCAAGTGGACCACTGCTTGGCTGAACCTGGGTGGGCTGCCAATCACGCTGCTGATCGGCACTTGAAAAGCACCAGGGAAAACCACTTTGAAGGCGCGCCCTTGCGCTGCAGACTGGACGAGTGAGCTGGTTGGGTGGTGGGTTCTACGGCGGAGACTGCGCAGCCCGATGGCGTCGGGAAATCTCCTGATCCACAGCGACTAGCAGTTGCAGCCAGGCTGAGAAGCTGAAACGGCCAACTGGGCAGTTTGTACCTTGCAGCGTGGGGATCGACGAACCACGGAACGCACCCACGCGTCTGTAGATGGCAATCTGCCCCTTTCGCCCCTGCCAGACCAAAGCAAACACCGCTGAAGCTATATGATATGAGCTCGCTGTCGGCACCACATTGCAGACGCACCACCGCCTCGCCAAAATATCTCTGCCTGCCCTGAACGTACTTCCAGGCATAACCTGCTCCGATCAGCCTACCGGCGCTGCAGCTCCACCCACGGCCATCCAACATTTTCCCGCGATCGGCGTTGAAGTCATCACCAAATCCCCGCAGCGCCGATCCCATCACCGCAGAAAAAGCTCTGCTCGTCTCCGAACGTCCTCGCGCACCTCCTCTCTTGCCTCGCGCAGTACTACATCTCGCAAAACCTCAAATCCGACCGCCACGGACAGCTAGTTCCAGCTGGGAACAGCGCAAAACACCAACCACCCAACACCTCCCAAACACCCCCGGTCGAAGCGCCGGACCCTAGACGCAGGGACACCCAGCGCTTCGCCTGTGCCCGCGCCCATTGGCTCTGTCGGTCAGCCTGCAGTGTGCTGGGGAAATTGCCAATTCCCCGCGCTTCCTGAAGCATCCGCGTCACATCTTCCCGTCTGGGCTGCCTTCCTGGGCTGGGCCATGGCTGTTGTCTCTGCGGCGCTGCCCGAAACGCCCCTCGAACGTCCGGTTGATTCTTAGAGCTGTCAATCGCTCCTCCTGAAACAGGAACACGCTGTACCTGCGTGCTTGCGTGCCGCCCCCGCGGTAATAATAGAAACAGCTTTGTTTACAGCTTTGTTTACATTATTGTTACAGGCTGGTCGTGAAAGACTGCACCTTTATATATTCGACTGGACGCTTTGCTTCTTTCGCAGCACATCTTGCGATTCTCAATTTGTTTCCTTTTCTTCGCTTTTCTTTCCTTTCCTTCCGTCGAACATTCCTGCCTGCCAATCCTTCGTTTCAGTTTTCATTCTCTGCATTGCATTTGCGTTGTACTATACTGGGTCTGCTTGGTCTTTGATTGTTCCATATCATCTTTCTTTCCCCCGCATAGCATTGTTTTGCGTTGCATTTGTTGCGATCTGATCTCTGCATCATATCGCGCTCCTTCTTTTTTCCCAGCGATCGCAGCTCTGCGATGATATCGACTACCCTTATGACTTTCCTACTGAACACCAACCCCGAGACCCGATCGGTCAAGCTGCTGGGATCTTGGGACAATTTCACGAGGCAATATGTGATGGAAAGGGACAAGCGTGTGGGTCCTGGTCACTGGAAAGGATGTCATACCTTCACGGATATCATGGGTGACGGCCCTGGAGGGTCGTCTGGTAACAAGTCGCAATGGCGTACGGGTGGTCTGAAGATGGGTGTCACGTACTGGTATTATGTGAGTATGGTTGTATGCCTTGTCAACAAGAATATAAAATTAACATACAAAAACAGTATTTGCTGGATGACGATATTGAATCCATCAATGAAAATGAGCCCGTCACAACCAAATGCCCCCTACTACCAGGGCAGCCCGTCAATGTACTGAATGTCCCCATCGTTTTACCCGATAGCCGATCCCATGGCCGCTCAGGGAGCGGCAGCTCGCAAAAGGCCGACTATCGCACTATGAACCCCGAAGACAAATTCATGAATCCACGAAAGCCACCCCAGCCAACCCAGAATTCGACTCGCGTGCAAACTGCCACTGTACTGCGCAATCAGCCCCCAGCTGTGCACTCCAATAGCACCTCACCAAACCCGAGCATGGTGCAGAGAAGCGCGTCGCAGCCGGGCAGCGCCGGCCGGTACCACTCGAAAGTCGCTCGCTCTGCCTCTCCACCACGATCCCGGGGCCTTCTGGCTGCATTCCGGCCCGCCAATGAGTTCGACGGCCACAGACAACCATCGCCTCTGCCAAGATCCAAAACGGTAAACGATGTTCTCCGACAGGATGGATCCCTTGGCGAACGCCGCAAGGTGCCTGATATCAGCGCCAACACTGGGGCGGTCCCTGTTTCAACGACTGTTTCCCAGCCCTCGACAATCCAGAGCCGACGCGCGCAGAAGGCAAAGGGCGGCGATGCTGTTCCGGCTCGAAACTTGCTGAAGGTGGATACGCGCCCTCAACAGCGGAAGCCTAGCCTTCCGAGAGGCGCGGCTGCTGGTAATAATCTTGGAACGGTCGATGAAACCCGTGCGCTCAAGGATGCCCTTGAATTTGTTGCGAGCAATTCAAGCGATCAGACGACCCCGACTGGAAAGGACGTCAATGAAAAGAGACTGCCCACGCTTCCCAACACCCCTTCTTCTGTCATGGACGAAGCCGTACGCGAAATCGACGATCACGACAGGGTCATGGACGCGGAGGTACAACGCAGCCACTTCTCCAGCTTGACGACGACGACAGGAGCCGACTCCCTTCATTCTCGGTTCATGCCCGAGCGCAGCCGTTTCTCCGAATGGAGCACCGACACCGAGACTGAGAATGAGGATAATTCTCCCGAGTCCATGATCTCTACCTCGACATTCAACAATCATGAAATTAACGAGTCCCCGGCCGTGGACGACTGGAAAACACCAGAACTGTCCCAGCCCAACGACGCCATGACCAACACCGACCCCAACACGCCTCATCTCACTGTACACTCTAAGCCCTCCTCGCCGAACTCCGCCTCTGGGGAAATCCCGCCATGGAAGGCGTCTCTACCCGAATTCGCGGTCTCCCTAGCGTCACCTGGTCTACAAGGCTCGGGCTTGGGAATCGATCAGATGGATGAGGTGGAGAGTAACCCGAAGCGCCACGCAGCCCTCTTTGGCGCCCTTGAATCACTCGAAGCACTTTCTTTATCGCGTCGAAGCCCGGATGGCTCTCCAATCATTCTGCCGGAAAGGGAAAGCCAGAAACATCGTGAGGCTCTGGAAAGGGTCCGTTCTCGATCTCGGGATGGCTCGTCCCAGGGCAAAAAGACCATGCAAGAGCTCATGGATGAGCTGAGCTATCTAAAGAACATGATCCAGTCTGATATGGACGGTGAGCCTTTTTAATATCCAAGGCACCGTTAGTACTTTTATAGCCATTCGTTATTCGGCCCAGACGCTGGCCGCCTGGTCGCCTGTACAATTTACATAGACATCACATAGTAGCATTATCAATGCAATCGAAACAAGAACACGAAATATTCATTGTACAAGTTATTCTCTATATCCTAGAAACATTTTACCAGATTGCATTTGCCTTGTTGTGGCTACCCCCTAGAGTACCCTTCGGCTTCACAAGTCGGTGGTCGCAGCCGCGCACAAAAACACGCGCCAAGAATCTTGGGGAGTGTCCGCCGCGTCTCTCCCGTTTCAACAACAACGAAAGAAGGCCGCCATCCAGCAAGAACAAAATACGACAAGAATGGGCTGATCGGTCCCGTCTACCACTTGCACAATATGGCAGACGAGGGACCCCAGCTAACACTGGTCGGGAAGAAATCACTGGGGGAAAAATGCAAACACACCACCCTGGCGTACTGTCCCTCGATGGACCTGGTCGCCTTGGTGACTACAGATGAAGAACTGCGCGTGTTCCGCCTAAATGGACAGCGTGTGATCGACACGTCATTTCCGGGTGATGCCTGGTTAGACTTGGAGGATGAGAAGGGCGAAGTGAGGACGTTGGCGTGGAAGGCGAACGGTGAGTAGCTCCTGAATAACATCGCGATGCGATGGCCCGGTTCCCTCTTTCGGGGGAGAGCTGAGTATGCCCCTATTTGGCTTTTCTCATTCTGTCAATCACAGGTCATCTTCTTGCAGTCGCCTGTGGAGATGCGTCTCTTCGCGTCCTCAGTGCATACAGCGGCAAGACTGTCCATCATTATCAAGCATATAACAAGCATATCGCGGAAGATCTCTCTCCTAGTGAGCACACATTGCCGAAGATAACTTGCTTGGGCTGGGGCATGAACTTCACCGATAGCAAAGCCGCTCAACAGCATCTACAGGAGTCGGGTGGTCAGGTCACTCTGGAGGAGCTGTTATGCGTAACGCCCAGCGTTAAACCGTCCAAGGCTCTTCTCAAAGCCAATTTGCCTCGAGAACTGGCTCTCTTTGATGCTGACAACTCACTACCGAAGCTGAGTGTTCTTCCCACATCGGCGCGGGGAAATGATCTATTCAGCTCGCGGGCCTCTATTGACGCCATTTTCCACTCTGTCGTGAAGGATACCAGCGACACAGTGGATGTTCTGGTCACCGGGTTCAACAACGGCAGTATTCATCTGCGTATCTTTGACTGCTTCGAGATCGGCTCAATTCCTGTTGGCGCTTCGACCGAGCCAGCAGAGCCGTGCAGCGTTATTCGTCACGCCTCGCATCCCTTGAGCTCAACGCATGCTTTGGTAATTTCACCAGACCCATCGAAGTCACCGTCACCATCTCCGTTGAAGCTCGTGACCTTAGACTTGCGGTTCATCACGAAATCCGGACGGTATCTATCTCTACTGGCGTCGAAGACGACCCAACTGCAGAACTTGCTTCGCTATATCGGGCAAGTCCAACACACTATCGAGATGGAATGGAGAACCGCCCAAGAACTACCGGCGCGATTTTTGCGGACGGTCAATATGGACTTGGAGGAGCATTGCCAGTGCGATTTTGTCACGGCTATCTATCATCTCCTTGTTTTTGGTCACTGCTTTGCCCCGATGAGGGAGTTCCTTGTGGACATTGTTGGCGATAGGGTGCGTCTTCCTTATATTTGCGCGCATTTATCACCCGCTGAATTTATCACCCGCTGACAGCAACAAATAGGGACACAAGAGGTGGGAAAAGGCAGTTGCTGGGGGCTACGAGACGATTCGTCGACTGACGCACGAATGTCTGCTTCCAGCCCTGGAGCGGAGTCAAATCCTTCTCGGTCGACTGATCGGTCTCTCGAAGTTTAGTAAACTCAGCGACGTCCTTGGCCTGGATACCCCAAAGCTGAACGGCATCGCCGAGACACTGTCTTGTCTCCATGTTCTCGCCCAACGTATCCTCGGTCACGCCAATGACGAACTGGTCCAATTTGCTGCTTTCTCCAGGTGGCTTTATCATGAGATTGCCATCCTCAACGCCGAACCCTTATCTCAAACTCTGGAAGATCTCGCCGAGAAACGAGATCAGTTCAACCTCCCTCTCACGACGAAGTACATCAAAGGGGCTCTTCAAAAAAGTGTCCTGCGCAATTTCATCCGCCAATTACCCATTATGGGTGTACCTAGCATAAAGCCAACTCCCCCTACAGACAAATGGCTTCCAGATGGACATGACGGCTCGTTCTATGACCAATTCATGTCCCTGCTTGATCAGCAGCGCCAAGCACAAGACCAGGGAGGGGACGGGACGAGTGTTGACTCGCCGAAAATGAGCGACTTGACGAGGCGCCTTGGAAAACAATTCGATAGGGTGTTTGAGGAGATCGCGCTGACGCAGCGAAGAAGCATTTTGAACCATTGCCCGTTGGTATTGCACTCTGATTGTGAGGAGGAAGTACTTGATGCGGAGGTTTGCTATGAAGATGCCGAACAAGGAAATCCTTGTTCTATTTACGTTGTGAGTCGTTCGCGCAGCTCACATTCATCGTTCTACATCTACCGCACGGTCCTGGACTCTGTCAACGGGGTCAGCTCTACGAGAAGCACCTCTGTAGCGGCAGTTTCTTTCGAAGAAGGCGAAATTCTCCAACTCCGGTTTGTGAATGACAACACCATTGCTTTGCTGTGGAGAACTACTGGTGAGTATACCCTTAATTGCTGGTTGAGCAATAATCCCCATTCCCAGGATGCTAATCAACGACTAGAACGATCATACTTCCTCAATTTTCCCTTCCAACCTACTTCTGTACAATCACAGCCCAAAGAACAAGAAGAGCCGACCACTCTGTTACTCGACTACATCGAATGCGATTCTAACCCGGTCACGCCCGGGCCGAATGTCCCAACCACACGATTTGATTTGTCTTCTCTCAATAAGGCGGGCGCGGTTCGACATGTATTCAATTCGGCTGGTGCTCAGACGAACCCAATCTGGATGGATGTCAATGTACGCAAGGGCCGCCGGCCAGTCTGCGTGCTCTACGAAGACAAGAGCCGATATGATGTGTTCGACTTGGATGGTGCTATTGAGAAGGAAGATGACGAACAGGTCGAGGAAGATAAGGAGAATGTCGATCGATCATGGGTTCAGGAAACATGAGAACACACTGCAGTTTTGTTCTCTTTGGTGTTAGCGACGTTAGGGATCGACTAGGATGGTTAGTTTAGTCATTATGACTATTTATTTTTTATTCTCTTTCAGCTTCTTTTGATTGCTTTTTGCCCGATGCTCCAGTCACATCACATACGTACAGTAACTCGAGGAGACGGGCGACTTATATAGGTAAGTATGCACATTCTACAATAAGCAACAGAAGTACGATTCTATTCTTAGGGTTAAGAACCCCTGAAAAGATCTCGGCCTTTTGTCTTTGACGCACCAAGAACCGGCTCCACTTATAGGACAATCGCCACGGAAGAATTTGGAATCAAACCTGTCCAGCGCTTAATTTTGACCACGGCACAATGCTCTTACGAATAATGGCGTTGTTGTCCTTGATGGAAGTTGATACATATTCTATTGAGCCTGTATACTGCATGTTCTCGCGCTAGCAGTGTAGAGTTGCTAGTTAGGTTTGCCCCTTGCTATTTTCGTGAACTATCTCGCACTATTCTAGGATCTTCCATGCAGTCCGACAGGTCGAGTCAGGCACCAGGAACGGGCTCCACCTTAAGTGTGGAATTGTGAAATGTGTAGTGTGTGTGGACAGGGCTAAAAGGATCGGTCGCTGGGGCCATTCGCTGGCAGGTGCTTCTTCGAGGAAAACCAAAACAAGCAGACAGGAGGTGGACCAGGCCCGTTAGACGTCGTCACGTCGGCACGAATAATGTGCTGGCTTGTTGTCGTAGAAGATCCGAATGCTGATTTATCAGGCCTCTGTAATTTGCTAGCTCCAGGTATCTTAGATGTACAGCTAAAAAATTTACTTAGGACGCCCAGCAAGAATCCCTGCTAAAGTTAGACATCTCTGCCTCAGGCATAAACAACGTGACTCCTTCCTCCTGACCAATCACGCCGCGCCCCTGTTTGAACTTCACCCCCCCCGGCTGCTTTCTGGCATCGAAATCTACCTTGGATTCTGCGTCCGGCTTCAAACACCTTTCAAAAAACATTTTTTTTTCTCAGCGTTAGCCTCCGCTATTTCTTCGCACCCGTTCTGCTCCGCCGGTTGCGCCCCGAAGGCTCTACTGCTCAACGCCCTCGCGGCCACTGCATGCCTCGTCATATCCACAAAAACACCCCGTCCTTTCCCACCCACCTTCCACTCCAGGGATTCTCAACTGCCACCACACCCTTCACACCCCGTGGTCTCTGATTCGTGCCTGGATCTGCTCTTTCTATCCCACCGGGCTGAGAGGGCTTCCACGACTTCTTTCGCCACTCTTTCTTTTTTTCCTTCCCTCCTCGTCCCTTACCCCCACATCACCACCATCCTCTGCGTTCCTTCTTTGCAGCCACCATGGATGTTCGTCAGGTGCTGCAGAGTACTCTCGCGCCAGGTAAGTTTGCATC
The DNA here is from genome assembly GCF_028826775.1 of Penicillium argentinense. Lineage (NCBI taxonomy): Eukaryota > Fungi > Ascomycota > Eurotiomycetes > Eurotiales > Aspergillaceae > Penicillium > Penicillium argentinense. Next base: position 916,265 of record NW_026622668.1, read on the forward strand.
TTTGACATTCTCTAACCCGGACGTGCGACCTTCTCGGTCGTGCTCGTGCCCATCCAGCCTCGATTTCCGACTGTGCGTGAACCCCTCGCTGACCGTGTTTTCTCTCCCGCAGACGCTGCGGAGCGTACCAATGCCGAGCAACAGCTCGCCCACGCGGCTGAGGTCGACTTCGTATGTTATCCCTCCTTACACTCCTTTCCCTTGGCTTCATGTCCTGTCGCAAGACATGTGGTGATCCCCCCTGGAGCTCCGAACAGCCCGCTAACCCACTTCGTGATTTTTGCAGGCCGCATACCTTATCACACTGGGTCAAGAACTGGCCAACGATGAGAGCCCCGCTCACATTCGTGTCGCTGCCGGTATCGCCTTGAAGAACGCCTTCACCTTCCGAGACCAGGCTAAGCTGCGCGAGGTACAACTGCGATGGGTTCAACAGATTACTCCCGAGACCAAGACACAGATCAAGGAGCTCGCCCTCAAGACCTTGCACTCTACCAATTCCCAGTCTGGAAATGCCGCCGCTACTTTGATCGTCTCGATTGCTGCTATCGAGCTGCCCCGCAATGAGTGGCCAGATCTGATGAACATTCTCGTCCAGAACGTGGCCAGCGGAACCGACTCCCTCAAGCAGTCTTCCCTGACCACCATTGGTTACATCTGCGAATCGCAAGACTCCGACCTCCGCGCCAGCCTGGTCCAACACTCCAATGCTATCCTCACTGCCGTCGTGCAGGGTGCTCGCCGGGAGGAGGCGAACATGGATGTTCGATTCGCCGCCATCAACGCCCTTAGTGATGCCGTTGACTTTGTGCGTTCGAACATGGACAACGAGGGCGAACGCAACTACATCATGCAGGTTGTCTGTGAGGCCACTCAGGCCGAGGATCTTCGCGTGCAGGGCGGTGCTTTCGGCTGCCTGAACCGTATCATGGGCGCTTACTACGAAAAGATGCGCTTCTACATGGAGAAGGCCCTGTTTGGCCTTAGCATCATGGGCATGAAGAGCGAGGAGGAGGAAGTCGCTAAGCTTGCCATCGAGTTCTGGTGCACCGTCTGCGAGGAGGAAATTGCTATCGAGGACGACAACGCGGAAGCTGCTCAGGAAGGTATCGAGCCTCGTCCATTCTTCGGCTTTGCCCGTGTCGCCACCCGCGAGGTTGTCCCTGTCCTTCTGCAGGCCATGTGTCGTCAGGACGAGGACGCTGGTGACGACGAGTACAACGTCTCGCGTGCCGCCTACCAGGCCCTGCAGCTCTACGCTCAGTGCGTACAAGGTGATGTTATCCAACCCGTTGTGGGCTTCGTTGAGGAGAACATTCGTAACGAAGACTGGCGCCGTCGCGATGCCGCCGTCGCCGCCTTTGGTGGTATCATGGAGGGTCCCGAGCCCCGCGTTCTGGAACCCCTTATCAAGCAGGCCCTGCCAGTCCTTCTTGGCATGATGGAGGATGCTTCCGTTTCGGTTCGCGACTCCACTGCCTATGCTCTTGGTCGCGTTTGTGACTGCTGCCCTGAGGTCCTCGACCCCGAGGTTCACCTGCAGCCTCTTATTTCCTGCCTCTTCAACGGCCTCGCTAGTAGCCCCAAGATTGCCAGTTCCTGCTGTTGGGCTTTGATGAATGTTGCCGATCGATTTGCTGGCGATGCAGGCTCCCAAACCAACCCCTTGTCCAAGCACTTCGAGGAGAGTGTCAAGTCACTCCTGACTGTGACCGAGCGGTACGTATTTACCCATTTCGACCTTAAACTTCGTATCGGAAGTTATACCATAAAGTATATCCCTAATCGCATCCTTATCAAATCTAGACAGGATGCTGATAACCAGCTCCGCACTGCTGGGTACGAGGTTCTCAACTCCTTCGTGCTCAACTCCGCCAATGACAGCCTCCCCATGGTTGCCACCCTTTCCGACGTCATCCTTCAGCGCCTAGAGCACACCATTCCCATGCAGCAACAGGTTGTCAGCGTTGAGGACCGCATGCTTCTTGAGGAGATGCAGACTAGCTTGATCAGTGTCATCCTGGCCATCGTCCAACGCTTCGAGACCGATATCAAGCCCCAGGCTGACCGCATCATGACGGTCCTTCTGCAGGTTCTGCAGACCGTGGGTGCTAAGTCTAGCGTCCCCGATGTCATTTTTGCCACCGTTGGTGCTATCGCTAGTGCCTTGGAGGAGGACTTCCTCAAGTACATGGAGCAGTTCAGCCCCTTCCTGTACAACGCTCTTGGCAACCAAGAGGAGCCTGCTCTCTGCTCCATGGCCATTGGCCTGGTCAGTGACATTGCTCGTGCTCTGAACGAGAAGGTTCAGCCTTTCTGCGACACATTCATGAACCTTTTGCTTAGCATTTTGCGAGTAAGTGTTCGGCGCCAATACAAGTATAGGTCGAAGAAGGACATCCACTCATTAATCACATTACAGACCTCTACCAACCAGCTCAAGCCCGCCATTCTCGAGACTTTTGGTGATATTGCTCAGGCTATTGGAACTCACTTTGATACTTACCTCACCGTCGTCGGCGGTGTTCTCCAGCAGGCCTCTTCGGTCACCACTAGCTCCGACCTGCCCTTCGACATGGTCGACTACATTGTCTCTCTGCGCGAGGGTATTATGGATGCCTGGGGTGGTATCCTGCTTTCCTACAAGGGTAAGCCCCAGATCGCGCAACTTCAGCCCTTCATCGAGTCCATTTTCCAGCTCCTGCACATCATTTCGCAGGAGAGCACTCGCAGTGAGGGTCTGATGCGCTCCTCCATGGGTGTTCTCGGTGACCTTGCGGATGCCTTCCCCAACGGCGAGCTTGCTGCCTATTTCCGCAACGACTGGGTTACCGCCCTGGTTCGTGAGACTCGCACCACCCGCGCCTTTAGCCCGCGGACCATCGAGACTGCTCGTTGGACTCGGGAGCAGGTCAAGCGCCAAATCAACATGGCCTAGTTCTGAGTCTTCGAGAGTTTCATCCTATTGAGAAAGATTCCGTGCGTCGCCTTTCTTTCTCTACGGTAATGATTTTGAAGGCGTTGGTTTTGGAAAGTGGTACATGCACCCACGGGTTACCGCTTCCTTGGAAACCTCGGAAACTCCGGGTTTGCTCGAAACCTCGCATCAGATTGGTACTTTGACCGTGAGGCATCGTTTCTTGTTGCTGACAGGTTTCTCAAACTGCCTTGTCTTCCCAATCCCTTGTCTGTTCGGAGATTTACCCCAAGCCTTCTTCCCTTGCTCTTGGTCTCCGTTCAACCTACTCCCCCCCCCCTTTCACCAGCACTTCTCCCCCTTTGCGTGCTATCCCATCCCCTTTGATGACTTACTCAAATGAACTCCCTCCCTCCCCTTCCCCTCATGGCCCTTTTTCTTTATCTTATTTTCTCCTTTTGTTTTGTGATACAACCCTTTTTTAAACACCTTCCCGTACCCTGGTTTTTAATTAGACAAGACCCCTTCGCATCCCGATAGCATTAAAGTCATGTAGCCCCCAGACCTCATGTAAACCCCCCCCCCCCCCAATCCCCGGAATTTACTCATGTACTGCACCCAATCATGTATCCCCTGAATCATGTCTCTCCCCCGCTGAGAAAAGAATCACTGTCATGAAAAAGCTATTTCGACGTTCACCTCTTCCCAAGGATGTCATCGTATTCTTCAACCTTCAGCCCGTGCTGTTTCACCGGACACTCCTTGTATAGATCCACCCCCTCCTGTCCACTGTATGATTCATGCAATTATTTATGATAGTATATGTAAAAGCGTAATTATGTTTTATTGTTTTATTTATTTATTTTTTTTGTGGCTCTGGAGTTCGACGACGCCGCCATTTAGAATTATCGACACCTGAGGCACCGACACTGCACTGAGGGTGTGGCTATCAGCACGTGATCATAACTTGATAAGGGCTTTCCCGCTGAACCCTAAGGTGCCCCAGCCGCACAGCCAGCAACTACCCAAACTTCGCCGAGCTCCGCCAGATTTTTATCCTCGACACGCCCAAACCGAAGGACCAACTCATCCTCGAGGTATGCATACCCTTCCCCTGAACCAGCCTCACAGCTAGTCTGGGAGACGCAATCATTCTGGCTTTTCTGTAATAGCGGGATCTTTACTGGCCTAGGCAGTTGCAGCAGGTCATGATGATACGCATCTCCCATCCCGGCACGGGCTGAAGAACTCCTGCGAAGGGGCACTCTTTGCGCTCGAAGACTACTGGTGGCTGACTTAACCCTTTCGAATCGTACAGATACCTCTTATCCCACCTCCCTGATTTGAGAATCTCGATTCTACAACCGCCAAAATGGTCAAGACTTCCGTCCTCAACGATGCCCTCAACGCCATGAACAACGCCGAGAAGGCTGGCAAGCGCCAAGTCCTGATCCGTCCTTCCTCCAAGGTCATCGTCAAGTTCCTCACTGTCATGCAGAAGCACGGTACGTCTTATCGATACATTCAAAGATTTTTCCTTTTTTCTTCTCCTTTTTTCGCCTGGTTTTGTCTGCCATTGGAGGAATTATTCGGGTTGATAACTAGGCGGCCGGTCTCGACAACCTACGACGTCTGCCTTTTAAGTACCCGATAGATCGAATTTTTTTTCAGCGGAGATCTTACATGTTTCCGAAAGCGCTTTTGGCAATGCCGTGTTTGGCGACTTTTAAATCTTCGCAACATGCTGACATCTTATTCTTCCAGGCTACATTGGCGAGTTCGAGGAGGTTGACGACCACCGCTCCGGCAAGATCGTCATCCAGCTGAACGGCCGCCTCAACAAGTGCGGTGTCATCAACCCCCGCTACCCCGTCCAGCTCCGTGACCTCGAGAAGTGGGCTACCCAGCTCCTTCCCTCCCGTCAGTTCGGTTTCGTCGTCCTGACCACCTCCGCTGGTATTATGGACCACGAGGAGGCCCGCCGCAAGCACGTTGCTGGCAAGCTCCTCGGCTTCTTCTACTAGATGGAGTCAATCCTCTAAAAAATTTTCAACTCAAAAATTAATGAAAAGTTAAGTTTTGACTGGTTTTTCTCATGCTTGGGCTGGGCCCTGGGAATGTAATGAATAGTAGCGGAGATATATACCCCTTGCAGCTGCAGAGTACATGGTTCCGATCCAATGCTACCGATTCTAGTCAACGTATTCTTTTGTAGGATCTCGGCTTGGGCTTATCGGCCTATCGCTAGGTATCGAGGCCGCGTTCAATTCGCCCAACCGTTCGATCGTCCATCCAGGACCGTTTTTTGTCTCCTTGGTAGGTTCTGCAATACCAAATGGTCTTCTTGTAGCCCGACAGATAACACTGCTGTGTGGCACATTTAGTATAATCTCAAGACTGGAAGGCCAAGTTTAGTATTATAATATGTACGGTGCTATGGGACATACAATCTGAACTCCATATCCACCCCATTTTCAAACATTAATCTAAAAAAAACTTGATTGGTTCGGCTCACATACGAGTAAAACCATGCGAGCATTGGGTGAATAAAGGCTTTCGTCAATGAATCGGTAACGAAAGCTACGCAGTAAGTTTCAATGGAAGTAAACTATGAGCTATGCCGACAAATTGCTCGATAGTATGCCATCATAGCTGACTTGGCTGCAAAGAACTAAGGATATCTACCCTCAAACTTTGGCTATTGATGCCTCCGACAACGCTGTGAGCTTGGTCAATTTGATTGATTTAACTAACGGATAGAAAAAACAACCCGAATGAACGAAATAAAAGCACAGCTTCATTCAATTAAATTCTTTTTCAACCCTTGTCAATTCCGTACCCTCGGGCTGCACAGCAAATGCTGGTGATCGGACCGAGGCCCAACCTCACCGCCCGAATTATCCTCCATTCTGCCCTGGCTTATTTCCCCGCAAAGTCCGTTGCAATTGATCTTTCAACTACAATGCCTCTGGACACGATATACCTGACTCGCCACGGTGTGAGTCACCTCTTAACCTTGAAACACGATAATTTAAGCGTTTGAGACGAGTCCGTGACAATGATCTGCTAACACCGTCCAGCATCGTCTCAACTGGACGATTGATCACCGCACCGGCACCTACAAACCGCAGTTTCCAACACCAACTGGTAACCCTGCCGACCCTGCCCTAACCTCACACGGTGTTCGCCAATCGTACGAGCTTGCGGTACACATTGCTCGCCCAGATTTCCATCCCAAGCCTTTTCGGATCTATTCCAGCCCATTCTACCGATGTCTGCAGACCATCCAGCCCTCAGTCGAGGAACTGAAGCGCAAACACCAGGAAACTAAATCCGAAAATGGAACTGGCGCCAAGGTCTCTTCACACGGTCAAATTGAACCCACGGCAGACCTAGATGTAAGACTCGAGAACGGACTAGCGTAAGATTTCCCTATACCAACTTCGAAACCTACCTGACGTTGTATAAGCGAATGGTTTGGCCCGACGACCTGGTTTCACCACCCGTCACACCCGGAACCAAGTACGATGCGCAAGTATTTCCCGACTCTTCTGCATGCGACCCCAGAGAGCAAGTACGCGCCTATTTTGCGTCCATCTACAAGAGGCGAGACAATCGCCCAATTACACAATCGGGTCGCCACAGCCCTGGAGGGGATCATCGCCGATGTGGACGCCGAAATCAATGAGCTGGAAGCAGGCCAATCTCCGCAAGAGCGAACCAGCAAGTCCTTGTTGATCTGCGCTCATGCCGCGCCTCTTATTGCCATGGGACGGGCATTGACCGGGAATATGCCTGAGGACAGCTCTGTCGAGGACTTCTACGTATTCACGGCGGGATTGAGCACTTTCCGACGACGGAACCCGTCTGGAAGCGGTGAGCTGAAGCAGGGTGAAGGGATATTGGCCAATGGCACGGAACTATACCGGTCAAATGGTGTCCCTGAGTGGGAAAATGGGAAAGGTGTTGGGGGTGGATGGGACTGTGTGTCGAATGGCGACTGCAGTTTCTTGAGTGGTGGTGCCGAACGAGGCTGGTAAGTGTTTTGCTGTTTAATGCATGACAATGACCAATGCTGATGCTAGACTTTTACCAAACAGGCATTTTAATGGGGAAGAGGGATTCGATACCAACTCTATGACCCCATCGGAACCGCCCGTTGGTACGACCAAGCTATGAGGAGATCTATATACCCTTAGACTAGACTTGATGCCTGTCATTCAGTGATTTTACGCTATACAACATTATTAGAGTTTTACACTGTTGACTTTCAATATGCCCACGGGAAACTTTCTCAGCATACCCTCATTGGAACGATGTAGATGATTGATTGATTACCATAGGCACTACCCCATTATCTACCACTCCACCGGTACACACCGCTATCAAAACGATTACCCCTCATCAGCAATGCAAACAGCAGTGAGTCACGACCAGCTCCACAGCATAGACTTCGGACTCCACTTATCGCGAAGTGACAGTCGGCTACCCGCGGAGGACATCACGTGGAACCGCCCAAAAGCAACAAGAATTAATAATGCCGTCAAATTAAGATTTGGGGGATTTAAATTTAAGCCTGCAGCTTAAATTCTGATCAAACTATACTTCACTCTGATTAAGGGCTGATCATCGATCATGGCAACCGCCACGCAAACCCTGCCAACGACGGCAGTCGAGCTACACAATCTCCACCATAGCACCGGCGAGCGACAGCGGAATCCTATTTCTCACGATGAGCCGGAGACAGAACCCGATGAGGTCATGCAGCAGTCTCTCATTGCGGACTCTCAAGTTCCCGATGGTGGCTATGGCTGGGTTCTTATCTTCGCATGTGCAGTGGTGACCTGGTGGTTCGTTGGTGCATCGTATACATGGGGTGTGATGCAAGCTGCACTAGTCGAGAAGAAAGGATATTCGTCCTCGACATTGGCCTTCGTGGGCTCGCTCTGCCCTGCCTGTATTTCCTTGCTGGCTGTTCCTAATGCACGAGTGATTCGTCTCATCGGTGCACGGATCACGGCTTGTCTGGGTATCTTCCTCCTAGGGCTGGGAAGTATCCTCAGTGGATTTGCAGTGAACAGTGTTGCGGGGCTCTTCATGACATGGGGGTTTATTGGTGGACTAGGGACTAGTCTATGCTTCATGGTAAGTGGTCTCTCCATAATGCCTACCAAGTAGCAGAATATACTAAAGTGATCAGGTCGTCTCCGTCACCCCGGCGCAGTACTTTAAGGCCAAACGCGGCATCGCCAATGGAATTGTCTACGCTGGTGGCGGTCTTGGTGGTACTGTCATCAGTTTTATCCTAGACGCCCTCCTCCAGAGTGTCGGGATTGCCTGGACATTCCGCATCCTAGGCTTCATGATCATAGCAACCGGTCTGCCAGCTGCGTGGCTGATCAAGGAGCGCGCGGCGATCAAGCCAGCGAAGATGGTCGAATGGAGTCTGTTCAAAGATGTCCGCTTCGCAGTCTTATTCGCCGTCGGTGTGATTGGAACATTCCCACTCTTCGTGCCGGCTTTCTTTTTGCCGCTGTATACCTCTTCACTCGGACTACCGTCCAGCGCGGGAGCCGGCCTTGTCGCTGCGTTCAATTTCAGCTCGGCAATTGGACGTCTATCGTGCGGGTTCGCGTGTGATAAGTTGGGCTCGCTGAACACACTTTTCCTATCCTTGCTGCTGAGCGCACTGAGTATTTTTGTGTTGTGGCCAGTGTCCAGCTCGATTGGGCCGCTGATTGCATTCGTGGTGATTAATGGGTCTGCAAATGGAGGTTTCTTCTCGACGATGCCCACCGTCGTTGGGAATGTGTTCGGATCCGCGAGGGTGTCTGTGGCTGTCGGGATGATCGTTAGTGGATGGTTGGGTGGTTATCTGATGGGAGCTCCAATTGCCGGTTACATCCTGAATGCCTCTGGTGGCCAGGCTGGTGGGATTGGAGCATATCGACCAGCCATTTTCTACGCGGGCTCAATGGCGACAGCTGCAACGATGCTGGCGGCCGCGGTGCGGATGAAAGTTGATCGGAGGATAAAGAAGACTGTGTGAAGAACCATTGGAAGCAAGACGGATTAAATGGTTGGAGTTCCTACGTTTACCCTACTGTACATGGATTATCAGTGAAAAAATGCGTCCTAGATCGGACTAGAGTCCGCAGATTTGTCCCGTTGGTAAATTGACCACTAGCCCAGTAAAAATACGCCGTCGCTAAATGTGGTATCGTAAGAATATCGAACATCCCGGCTACTTCATGACAGAAGTGCCTTTCGTCACGCTAGAACTCCTTTTTTTGTGCTTTTTTCCTTTCTTTTGATGAACTGATGAGACCAGGATCATGCCCGCCATTGGTTCGTGTGGCGGCTGGGGTTCTGGCTGGTGGCCTTGCGGGTGATCCTGCATTTGATCTTGCTGATTCAGTGCTGCGTCTCCTGATGAGTCTCCTGCTGAGCGCCCTGTCGAATATCTTGTTCATTTTCTTGCTGATTGTCTTGCTGATTGTCTTGCTCATAACCCTGCTCGTTCTCCTGCTGGTTCTCTCGTTCCTGCTCTTCCTGTCGAGCTCGATCGGCCCGAGTGCGAATCTCGACTTGCCCTTCACCGAGACCAGGCACCAGGCTGAAGAGGAAAAGCATCAGGAATCTCTCCACGCGACGAAAAACTTGCATAATCTGTCCAGGTAAGCCTTGGTGAACAGGAGCACCTCCACCATCTTGGTGGACCTGTGCGGCTTGATCACCAGCCCCGAAGTTCTGGGCAATGGCGTGGAAATGATGCATAAGCGGATCGATGATAGCCTGGCGCAGACGCAGTGGGAAACCAGGAGGCGCCACGAAGGCAGCCATAAGAGCCAAAGTGACGAGGAAAATCCGGGTCCACGTCCCAGAATCACTGAGCATGTGAATGAAGAAATAGAGGCGAATGAACAGCCAGATCTGGCGTAGAAAAGCGCCCGGTCTGCGCTCTGGCTGCTGCTCCTGCTGACGGTTTTGATTCTGGCGATTCTGGTGCTCAATGAGCCCTTGCCGAATGGCCTGGTTCAATTCAGCTACTCCGGGGTGAGTATCGCCGATGCGCGGCTCAGGCAACACACCATTTTGAGATGTGTTGATGGTGATACCCCGGGGGAGAATGAGACTCTGTTGGCCACCAGGTGAGGTTATCAGATAAATTTGAGGGGCCGCATTTGAGCCATTGGGTCTCGCAGCCTCAGATGGGTCACTGGCAGACTGATTTTGGATTCTCATTTGTTGTACACGTCCTTGGAGAACATGAACACGGTCCATCAGGGCCTGCGCCTGTTCCACTGTAGGGAGGGGACCAAAGGGATCAGATGTGTCGCGAAAGGGCCTGCCATGAGATTGCGCTCGTCTCTCATGTAGCATTGATCGAATTCGCCGGCGAGTTTCATCCAAAATTTCCGTGGGGGGAATGGAAGAGTGATTGGCTCGATCTTCCATCTCCGCAACCTGCCGAACAAGGGAGTTCCAGTTCATTGCTTCGGATAGCGCAACGCTAAAGGGTCGACGAGAGTGGTCTTGTTGATCCGGAACTCTCCACGAATTTTCAAAATGCCTCTGAACGGGAACCTGCCTACTAGATCGAGTTCTATGGGTTGTCTGGCCCACAGGCGCTACACCGGTTGAAGCATGGCTCGAGTTCAACGGCGCGGAGACATTCTGAGGACTCGAAATGAGCTTCGAAGTTGTGACCAACGGCATAACCAGGTGGACTGTCTTTGTGTCACCCTGAGGTCGACGTTAGGTTGATGCGAAGGAAACCTAGAGGTGAATTGGAGCATTAGTACTCACCGGAAGGGAACTCAGGGCCTCCGCAAGAGCGACGTTGTCTTTATTCAGAATTTTGCCAGAAAAGACCAGCCTTAGATCCGCAGGTTCCACGCGGTTTGGGAGGGCCTCCGCCAGTCGGGTCTTGAACTGGCCAACGGTTTCTGAAAGGGGCTGGTCCTTGAACACAAACAAGCCGGGAGGTGGAAGTGTAGAGCAAAGGGCCTTCAGAGTGATCGTGGTGCTCTCATTGGAGCATTCTTGCAGAGTTGGTCCGCTCATTGCATTTCCGTCCTCGACAGGGTCACTCATTGTGTTTGTTCCAGCTGCAGTATGACTGCAATGGCTAAGCGACCGCTGCGGGACGGTGATTCACGGCTTGAAGCGTGGATGAGAGTTGGTGTTGTGCTAAGGACACAGAACCGTAGGGTAAGGTGCAGTCGGCGCGAGCGGAGTTAATGAAGGACGCCGAGGATGATGGATAGAGTAGTTGGGAGAGACCCGGCGACCTCGAGAACGTCAGGGCGACGGAGGATTTGGCGATTGGAATGCGATGTGCCTGTTGGCTTTGAGCAGCAGTCGAGCGTTGTTGCGTCGGCAGTCGCGGGCGAAGTGATGATGTCGAATGGGGAAACAGGACTAGGTGGGTTGAGACTCGGAGCTTGGGGAGATGTGGCAGAAAGCCAAGCCCGGGGTAAATAGGTCTGTAGGCTGCTGATTCGCGGTGCAGTTAATGGGGATTCACTCATGCACCACGACCGATAGGCGCTGAATCCGGAGGGACGAACCGAATAGAGCTTGGACAAACCCGGTGACGAGGAGTGTGGTGGGCAAGAGAACGACTGACACGCGGCGCGATCATCCTGAATGTATGCGATGCTCCACGTGCCAGTTCTGCCGGGCGGTGAGACCGATCTGGGAGAAGAAAAACGATTCACGTTCAGCGGTCATCAACCTCGGCCAGGACGATGCGTCGATCCCAGCACCCAATGGATTGAACACTATGGCCAAGCGCCTTTTAAACTACTCACCTCTTCTACGATTCCATCCCGCCACCCCGGTAACCGGGGGCGCAGCGACGATGGAAGTCCTTTCGTTTAGAGCAACTGCCCGCCACAAGGCCAGCATGCGCCATTTTTCGTCCAAGTCATGGAGACAATACAATAAGGATAATAATCATGAAAGCAACACCAAGGGAGGATTTGGGTCTCGACTACGCTTTGCCCTGCGCAACACCAAGGTAGAATGGTACCCCATCCCTGTCGGTGTCGGTATCGGTCTGTTAGGGGTTCTACACTTCTACAAGTCCCAGCGCGCGGAGCGGGATCGCGTGGCACAGGATGCCGCTGGTGAGGACTGGGAAAATGGAGGTCGACCACCGCGTCGGCCGCGCATCGTGCCCACGGGCTCCTGGCAAGTGCAGTTTATGTCGACATTACCCCTGAAAGCCATGTCGCGCCTCTGGGGCCGGTTCAACGAGATCGAACTCCCCTACTACTTCCGCGTCCCCGGATTCAAACTATATTCCTGGATCTTTGGTGTGAACCTCAGTGAAGTCGCCGAGCCCGATCTACACACGTACCCGAACCTGGCGGCGTTCTTCTACCGCAAATTGAAACCCGGGGTGCGACCTCTTGACCCGGACCCTCGAGCCCTTCTTTCACCATCCGATGGCCGGATCCTGCAGTTTGGTATGATCGAACGTGGCGAGGTGGAACAAGTCAAGGGCATGACGTACAGTTTGGATGCTTTATTGGGAGCGGCCACGCCGACACACGCTGACCACAGCAAGCGGCTAGCCGATACGGCCGCTGAAGGCACCCAAAAGGATGCCGAGAAGCTCAGGTCGGACGAGGAGTTTGCTCGCATGAATGGAATCTCCTATACTCTTCCGACTATGCTGTCCGGCGAGACTCCGGCTAAGCGACGAGGCTCGATTGATGCATCGACCACATCCAAGACGACCTCGGAAGTGCAAGTGCAGGAGGAACTGGCTCGTGGCGATGATACCCCTTGGTACGCGCCTCGGATGTCTAACAAACACGCACTGTTCTATGTGGTAATTTACCTTGCTCCGGGCGACTACCACCGATTCCACTCGCCGACGGCGTGGGTGGTGGAGAGCCGTCGTCACTTCGCCGGCGAACTGTACTCGGTCTCTCCGTATCTCCAACGTCACCTACCGGGACTGTTCACTCTCAACGAACGTGTCGCCCTTCTGGGTCGCTGGCGCTGGGGCTTCTTTAGTTACACGCCCGTGGGTGCCACTAACGTGGGCTCAATCAAAATCAACTTTGATCGGGAATTGCGTACCAACAGCCTACTCACCGACACCGCGGCGGACATGGCTGCGGCCTTGGCTGCGAAACGGGGCGAGCAGGACCCTGGATTTGTGGAGGCGACGTATCTCCATGCCAGTCGTACACTGGCCGGACACCCCCTGCAGCGGGGTGAAGAGATGGGTGGCTTCCAGCTGGGCAGCACGATCGTGATGGTCTTTGAAGCACCGCTGGGCACTCGCAAGTCGATTGACGCGGGCTGGCCTGAAGATCAGCGCCCGGATGGATGGGCGTGGAGCATCGAAAAGGGCCAGCGCATCCGAGTGGGTGAGAAAATTGGATTTGTCGGGGAGGCGTAATTCCACACCTGAAGTATATGGCTGTGGACACCCGATGGTGTGACCTTGGACATTTGTTGTAATATACCATTTTGGCGAGAGCCTTGGAGCCCTTAATTCTTGCATTTTTTGCGTACATAGTCTCCCTCTTGGCTAATCCTTTAGATCCAGTGGAGCGGCCGAGAGCGATCTGATCGATTGAATCTAAAAGAGTTTTGTTCTGTTGCCAACTCCGGGGTACCTTCGTATAGACTCAGGCTGCTGTTACGATACCTAGAGCTACCTTCAATTCCACGTTGTGCCGCAGAACTGCCAAGTTCCTCGATGTACCTTCAATTCCTGGTGGAGCTCACAACGTGCGCCCAGCCCCCGCCGTAATTTGCCCAAAGAGTTGCGTCACTGCGGATCCACGGTTCACCCGGTTGCGTCCGGAGATGTCGCTCAGACATTTACCTGTCGAGTTGTATAGAAATGGTAGCAAATTCGAGCTACAGGTCATATGAAAGTAGCTGAATTGGACGCAGCAGCGTCGTCATTGCCCAACTATGACTTAATTTGGCCACTCCAAGACCGACCGGTGACACCGCGCGTATGAAACGAGCTCTGCAACTTGATTGCGACCAACAAATAGTCAATCAGGGCAACCCTGGTAGCGGGACGAGACGCGGCCGGGGCCAAGACCACATCCAGTGAAATGCCAATCCCCACAGCCACAGCCAAGCTTCCTTATCGCGAGCTCTCTTTTCTTCTTCATCACTCCTCCTGTCCCCGCGGACCAGGACCAGCCTTCCTTCTCCTCGAATTGCCTCATGGCCATTTTTACCGCGCCCCGGTCCCTCCAGTACAATGCCTTCGCTCAAGACTCGCTGGTCGCCAACGCCTTCACGGCAGGTGCCAGCCCTCAGCCCAAGCACCCCTCCTTCTTTTATCTGGTGCTGCTCGTCTTCGAGGCCGTGCTGGAGGTGATCTGTGTCAGTCTGCCCGGCTACATCGCCGCCCAGCAGGGTCTCTTCGACGCCGATGCCCAGAAGCTGGTGGCAAACCTCAATGTGACGCTTTTCACTCCTTGCCTGAGTATGCTGCCCCTATCGCGTGGAACAAAGATACAGAATTAACAATACCCCCTTTTGAGAACAGTTTTCGTCAAACTAGGATCTCAATTGACGGCCGAGAAACTCACCGACTTGGCAATCATTCCGGTCATCTTTGTGGTTCAGACCCTCGTGTCCTACTCGTGTGCCTGGGTGGTGAACCGATGTTTCCGCTTCAAGAAGCGCAAGTCGAACTTCGTGGCGGCCATGGCGGTATGTGGACTTTCATTTTCTTGTTATCGTGTTGATGACCGCCCCCACTCCATCAACCGCCGTTATGCATGAACATTGAAGTGCTGATCATTTGTTCTGATAGGTCTTTGGCAACTCCAATTCGCTCCCAATTTCCCTAGTCATGTCTTTATCGCAAACCCTGCGAGGTCTTCACTGGGACCGCATCCCGAACGATAACGACGACGAAGTGGCCGCACGGGGCATTCTATACTTACTGATTTTCCAGCAGCTGGGTCAGCTGGTGCGCTGGAGCTGGGGATACCACATTTTGTTGGCGCCGAAAGACCGATACCTCGAAGAAGGCGATAACAGCTCGAGTGGGTCGTCGTTGATCGAGCAGGGACAAGCTCGGTATACCGACAACCCAGAACAGACGGACCCGGACGAGCCACTCGTTCGCACGCGCAGCTCAGATAGTCTGTTGCGAGCGCCTGACGGTCAGCTTAACGGGCACAGCGAATTCCAATCGGGCGATCAGACTCCAGTCTCGAACCGCACCTACTCGTACTCGAAGGTCTCTTCGATTCATTCAAGAGATGAAGCAGTACATGATGAGCACTCTGATCTATCACCAACAACCATCGGACCACCTCCCCGAGGACCATTCCTGCCTCGCCAGAGTACCGGGGAGGACATACTCTCATTCCCAGATGTGGAAACCACAGCCCGGGAATCCCATTCCTCCGAACAAACGTTTGCCCAGCGCTGGAAGAGATCCTTCCGCCGTCGCTCGACCACTCTCCAGAAATCCTGGACCAAAAAAACGGGCGCAGTCTACGCGCGACTCCCACAAAAGACCCAGAAATGCTTGTCAGTCCTTTCACACGGGCTCGGCCGTTTCCTGCACGGCGTATGGGACTTCATGAACCCCCTCTATGGGCCATGCTGGTAGCGATCATCGTCGCCTCCGTCCCCTCCCTCCAAGCCCTCTTCTTCGACGACGGCACCTTCATCAGTAACTCAGTGACCACCGCCATCAAGCAAAACTCCCAAGTCGCCGTCCCACTCATCCTCGTCGTTCTTGGCGCCAACCTAGCCAAGAACACCTTGTCCGAAGAAGCGCTCGCCGACATGGAACACCCCAGCGATGAACGCAAGCTCATCATCGCCTCGTTGGTTGCGCGCATGCTCCTTCCAACCCTGATCATGGCGCCGTTCCTCGCGCTTCTGGCCAAGTTCGTGCCGATCAGTATCCTCGATGACCCTATCTTTATCGTTGTTTGCTTCCTCCTCACCGGTGCCCCGTCTGCACTGCAATTGGCGCAAATTTGCCAGATTAACAATGTTTACGTCGGGGCGATGTCGAAACTTCTCTTCCAGAGCTACGTTGTCTGGTACGTTCCCTCTATCTTTTCACTTTGCGATATTACACCGCTAACTTTATTTTGTAGGATTCTGCCCTCGACTCTCATCCTGGTCGTATGTGCCTTGGAAGTCCTCGAATGGGCCGCCGCCTAAGCTGGTACTGGCGTGGTATCGTGTACTATCTTACATCCAGCGAGGCTGAGCTTGGTATTGCTGATTCGTCAGCCACGCCCATGCTTATGATTCTATTAAATTCTGCAAGCGTTTACCTGGCGTTAGAGTCCTCGCACATGTTCGGAACGGGTTGGGTTTGGTTTTTTGTATTCAGTCACGACCATGATTCCTTCCTTTCTCACGTACAATTTATCGTTTCCCTCACCGTATATTTGCGTACTAAAACTGTTCTATTAATTTATGCAGTGTAGTATAGAAAAGCACCAGATTCTTTTGGTATTGACGCTATGAGTTCATGAGTCGTAGAAGTACCCTAGGGTAACCTTATGCTCTTAATGGGGGACAAATTTCGCCCGCAGGAAGCACCGATGCATCATGAGCAACCAGCCCAGCCGGATCACCCTGAACATCAATCAGCATCGCCATGCCCGTCGCCAAGTGCCAGAGAATATGGCAATGAAACAGCCAAATGCCCGGGTTATCAGCCCGGAAGCGGAGAACCGCGTATCCGCGACTGGGAATCTGCACTGTATCGCGGAGTGCGGCGCGCGAGAGATCATAGGGTTGAGCAGGGTCAGTTTCTGCGTCGAAGCCGGTTGGGACCGGGTCTTCGAAGGGGTTGTAGGAGCCCCAGCCGAAGGTGGATTCGTGGATTGCTAGGATGAAGAAGTGGTGGCCGTGCTGGAGATTGTCAGCAAGCAGCGTTCGGTGATACATTTTGTTAGGGAGGTAATTGCATACCAGGTGGAATGGATGGGGACCTTCGTCGAGGTTGTTCACGACTAGATCTACCCATCTTGAACCCGGCCCTGTGGTTAATGAAAACTGGTTCGCGTCCCAATTTTCGCGGGGGAGAGCAATCAGTGGGACTAGAGGATCGCTTTGCGGTTTCCACGTTGTCATGTTGAAATATCCATATGGCGAGTTATTATTTCGAGCCATTTTCTGGATTTTGGTATAGACGACGTGAGTTTCGTCGGCTTTCTCGGGGAGAGTTGCCAGGATTGAAGCGGATGATGGTATCTCCTGGATGTTGAGCTTATTGCGGATACTGGGGACAAGAGTCATACGATCTGGGTCGGATATGCCGTTGTAGTAGATGGGGAAGAGTTGGTCGGGTGTTAGGGCTGGATTCATGTACTTGAAGCACCTGTATGAGTTTTAGGGTACGGGTAAGCATGTGTTTGGTGAGGCGGGGTTAACTAGGAGTAAGACTCACTCTTGATCCAGCTCCACCATCATGGACGACGGTCCTTTTCCCTCCTTCGCTGAAGGGCGTAGGACAAAGTCCATGCGTTGTCCCGGGTAGAGAATCCCCACACGGTTGACATCTTTCTGCTGTGATCGCTCCACATCAACACTATCTACCTGGAGGAGTTCCAGGTTCTCTCGGTCGAAATCGAGAGAGAAACCTCCGAGAGATCTGCAAATATACGTCAGACATTGCCTTGCAAGATCCTGAAGCTGCGTTGCCATACCCCGTGTTCACGACGCGTATGCGGTAGGATCGGTTCGGGTCGAGGTTGAGGAATGAGCTGTCCATTAGATGCGGGATACAGTCCAACGGACGCGCCCGCACTGCCATGCCGCAGTCAAACTTTCCTACTCCATTGACAAGGAGCGAGTCCGGAACTGGCTACCATCTAGTCAGCAATACGCACATCTCGCTTCCTCTCGATTTCAATCTACCTCGTTGCCGAAATTGCCTGGGTTTTTATACCAGGCGAGCACGTCCTCTGCTGGAGGATGATACCAATCACCAATGAGGAGCAGCAGCTCCTTGTCGTAGCCATATCGATCGAGATCGCTCCCACCTCGGGCCATCAACCCTCGCACCGTCGACTTGGATGCTGGCGCATGGACGACCAGTCCGCCATACAGTCCATCTCCCCGCGACACCCCAGCATGCGCATGATACCAAAATGTCCCACTCTGGGTTGCGGGGAGGCTGACGTTATAGACATATTGGGCGCCTGGTGCAATTGGGCATTGCGATACCGCCGCCGCGCCATCCACGCCATCTACCAGCAATGTCAGCTGCGTGCGCTGAATACATTATTAAGACAGGAGTACTTACTAGGAACATGAAGACCATGCCAATGCAGAGCCACGGGATGCTCTGTCATAGAATTAATGACGGTGATCACCAATGTATCTCCCGAACGAGCCTCAATGGTGGGACCAGGGAACAGATCTAGAAAGCGGGGAGAACAAATAATCTATTAGTGGAACGCTCCCGCTATCAGGCGACTTCGTTGCCATTGCGGACAAACCGAATTGGAATACCCACCATTGATCAAAAATACTTCTTTCAGGACGCCGTCGGGCCTCCGCTGGCCCGTTGTGACCCGCCAGTCCAGATAATGTGTGACGGGCGCGCGATACACATGATGCTCGGGGTGCAATTCAATGCGCGGACGCAACGTGGCCTCCTGGTCGATGTCATCGGCAAGCCCCTGGAGATGGCCGTGACCCAGCAATGGACCAATCCAATTTGTCAAGTAGATATCGGGACGGAGGAAATAGGTCAATCCCAGCAGCAGGACCGTGGCCAGCGACCAGGTCAGCCAGGGACGGGGTGGAGGCTGCGGTGCAACCTGTTTGGGAGACTGTGGCGGTTCCTGCGTTGGGGGCCCTCTTCGACGCCGACTCTTCTGGCTCTCCATGATGGAAAGCTCTAGTTCTTCGTGTCGGCGGTCGGGTGGTATAAGAGGCCCGCACGGAGCGCCCTTGCGGAGGGCAAAGACACGGAGACAAGGGGATCTGCAAGTCATGCGGCGCCTTAGCCGTGGGGACGAACCGCGGATCAGCGCCGTGCAAGGTGGATGAGACGTGCAGCTACGCCAGGGTCCGATCTCCGTCGAGAACGCCCTGCCCTCGCGGGCTCTCGAGTTTAGTTGCCCTTCCTGCCTTAAGCTGCTCTCAGGTCGAGCAAGAGGGCGCCTCCCCCAGACGGCCAAAGGCCCATCCAGCCACTCAGCAGCCGGCGTTTGCGGGCACGTGGGGCCTCCCCGCAGTCAGAACTGGCGATCCCCTCGCCGCATGCTCCAATCGAGGGGTGTGATTTGGTCATTCTCGTCACGCTGCGTCGAGATCGAATAGCTAGACCGTCTGTGCTCAATTGGCAGCTCTTTTCTTCATCCTCCTCTGAACTTTTCCCGAACTACACCTCCTCAACCTACATTTCCTCAACTACTCTACGTTATCATCCAACTGCTACAACCCCACTGCGTTTTAAATGATCTGGCTCCTGGGATTCGCCCTCGCGGCACTCCTGGCAAGCTCGCCCGTCTACGCAGGCTCTCTCAAGGATATTGAGCATGTCGTGATCTTCATGCAGGAAAATCGTGCTCAGGACACGGTACGCCAGCCCCCGTTGTTTACTGGTTTGTGATGGCTGACAGTTGAAATTTACAGTACTTTGGCAGTATGGCCGGTGTTCGGGGTTTTAATGACCCCAATGTGCAAGTCAATGCCGATGGACTGTCCGTCTGGAACCAGTAAGTCAATCTACGAGGGATTTCAAGTATGAATCGCCTTGCTAACAACCGCATCAGACAGGTTGATCCGGATATGTCGGACCGGACCAACACGCTTCTGCCCTTCTACCTGGGCTGGAAGGGTGGCGAGACCCTGGATTCCATCCAGTGCATGGCTGCTGGTGACAATGGCTACTATGCAAACCAGGCTGCGTACAATCACGGTCTGAACAACCACTGGGCGCTCAACAACACGCCGTGGAGTTGGGGATACTACAAGCGTGACGATATTCCGGTCCAGTTTGCTATTGCCGAAGGATGGACCTCTGCAGACATGTATCAGGTACGACGAGAGTCACTCCCAGAAAAGAATATAGATGCTGACCACTGGCATATAGGAATCGCAAATTACCGCCACCAACCCCAACCGGGTGACCCTCGTCAGTGGCTCCATTAATGTCCCCGGCGGCCCTCAGCAGCCCCATCAGGGTGGAGTCTATATTGACAATAACGAGATGCCCGGTATGTTCTCTGTCTCGAATGATGTATCTGCTTCAGCGCTAACAAAATTCCCAGGATGCGAGAAGCCCGGGGTCAGCTGCTACCCGCTCAAGTGGAAGACCATTTTCGAATTCTACGAAGAGGCCGGCGTTTCTTGGCAGCTATATCAGGATACTAACAACTTTGACGACAATCCTCTCGCCTGGTTCTACCAGTTCCAGAAGGCTGACAAGGATCACCCTCTGACAAAGAAGGGCATGTCATTTGTGGGCCTGAACCGGTTCTATGAGGATGCTGCAAAGGGCACGCTTCCCGAGGTCAGCTTCATTGTTGGTCCTACCGAGCTCTCCGAGCACCCTCCCTACATGCCAAAGGATGGCGGCTGGTTGCAGAAGAAGGTCACGGATGCCGTGACCAGCAGCCCCAAGTATTCCTCTACTCTTCTCATGATCAGCTTCGACGGTACGTGATGGCTCTGTCTATCTCGTGTGCTTCGTCTGCTAATGCGTGTTGCAGAAACTGGCGGCTTCGGTGACCATGTCACTCCTTTCCACCCTCCTCCCGGTACCCCAGGAGAATGGATGAAGGATCCCTATGGAGTTTTCGGTGACGTCTTTGTTGGACCTGGTGAGTACTTTCAACTGTGTTTCTTTAGAAACGCGTCTGATAGCTTTGTACCTCTAGGTTTCCGTGTTCCCTTCGTCATGGTTTCCCCGTGGACTCGTGGCAACCGTGTGTTCACCGAGCGCTGTGATCATAACTCGCAGATCCTGTTCGTCGAGCAGTGGTTGACTGCCCGAGGATACTCGAAGATCCAGACCGACCAGATGGTGCCCTGGCGTCGCGCTCATATGTCGAATCTGGTCAACGCTCTGGACTTGGATCACGTAAGTTTCCAAGCATTCCCTTCCCTCTATCGAAGAGGTGGGATACTGACCAATTTAGCCCGACTATTCTCTCCCGCATATCCCGGACACCCCAGATCCTCAGACGGATAACAACGGCAACTACATTGGAACATCCCAATGCCAGTCGCGTCACCGCCAGACCCGCCCTCCCGTTCCGTACGGCGAGCAGAGCAATGTGACCGAGGCTCTGTACTTCGAGGATGGTTTCAAGGAGGTCATTGGCTATCTGACCGAAGGTCGCTACCTGGTTTTCGAGAAGAACCGCAGGGCCCTGCGAAGCTTCCCGGGCCATGACCACCTCACGACGAGCCCCAGTCGCCCTGAAGTCGATCGAAAGGAACACCGCTGGATCCTCTGGTACACCGAAGATGAAGAAAGCGAGGTCTTCAACATCCAAAGTGCACTTGATGGTCGCTGGATCGGAACTCGCGGCGAAATGCACAGCGACAAGAAGTATGCCGCCCGGATCCGGATCATTTTCCTGGGCAACGGCCTCGGATACAACTTGCAGTATGCCAACAACGGTCAATACATTGATATGGATGTGGATGGCAACTTGAGGCTGCACAGTGGACAGGATATGACCTACGGCCGCGGATTCCACGTCTGGAGTGTGACTTATCACAACTGATGATGATGACTATCTACTTTACGACGGGGTTCCGTCGTGGATTACGGATCTTGCTACGTTGACTTTTCATCTTTTGCAAGCGGGTGATACGACGCGACTCATATTTTAGATGACTTTTGATCAAGACTCGAGCATTTAGCTACATGCATAGATTTAAGCCTACATGATAGGGATCGAGTTAGCTTAAGCAACTCGCATGCAATTGAACACCATTCGCGATACCTTTGTGCTAGTAGTGTGTATTACGCGGATATATGTAGTTTATTGGCTGTTCCATACTTTTATATACCTTACGAACATCTAACTGTATGATTAGCCAGCGGAATAGGCCTCACAGTCGCAACAGCCCTCTCAGCCCGCCCAGACTGGCAAGTCCACATCCTCGACATCAACGCCTCCCGCGGCTCCCAAACCACCCAGCAACTCCCTCGCACAACCTTCTACACCAGACGTGACAAAATACAGCAGCCTAAGTCAAGCCTTCCAGGAATCCTTCGAAGTCAACAACAGACTGGATTTCGTCTTCGCCAACGCGCGGGTCATCGAGCGATCCAATTTCTACGCACAACATCCCATTGCCCTAGGGCAGCCCGTGGCCCAACCCCAGAGCCAGACCTGCTGTCGATCGACGCCGATTTGAAGGGTGTCATTCTGACCAGTTATCTAGCACAGCACTACTTCCGCGCATTCCCCCAGAACTGATTTACAGAGCTACAATCCGTGTTCCGGGTCATCCCGCAGCTCGTGAACGGAGGCGACGCGGGTCGGGGATTGACCGATGCATATGGGACACATCTCCCTGCAGCTAGACTTTTCGGACTGGCTGTGGAGATCTCGGATAGCGGGTTATATTTTCGGGAGCAGCATGCGTTTTGCGATGAGTGGATGCGGGAGGTTATGCTGCTACTGTGTTGGAGGATTAAATAGGAGGTGTTTCCTCCAAGTAGGAGGATAGAGTCTCGGTGGGAAGGGTATTCAAATGAGTTGGAGCTGGGCTATCGACGCAGCAAAAAAGGGATAAATCAAACAACATTCCATGCGATGAAAATGCACATGGAAGCGCCAAACACGAAGGAAAACCTCCAGCCCGCTGTGGCTGTTCTCACTGCGGATGGCTGCCGTTGGACGTAGGCCACGCCATCCGCTCCCGCGATCGAAACTCCCTTCTCCGTCAATCCGGAGACAATGCGAGCCGTGATGGACCTCTCACCAAGCATGTGAGCTCCTCGACAGAGAAAATTTGATGGGTTATGCAGAGCTAACTGCAGTGAAGCGGCACCATTCCTGAAATATCGACTCTATTCAGGTAATCGACTGTGAAGACACGCAGACAAAGCTGGACAATGTGGATCAACGCTTGCAAAGGTACCAATTTGACAGATACCAAAGAGAGAGACTCGAGCTAAGAAAAATAGGGTCTTGGCTTTCTTCGGCCAACGTTTTCAGCTCGTCAAGCTTTATGCAGCGATCGTCGACGCCAAAGCTGTCGGTTGTGCATGCCAAGGTCGAGTTTGAGGGTTGCCATTCTAGAGACGGCTATCCTGTGAGATGAAAGGTGATCAACATCAACTAGTGCATTTACATGGTCTTACTGACTCAGAATGCTTCGAAGAAGCGCTCACTCTACTGCACCACAGCGGTGGTTCTTACCGGCAACGTCCAACCATTGCGGGCTCTTCTCCCTTCTGGTCCACAAGGTAAACGAACTGGAGTCCGAGCGCCCATATATGCTGCCAAGGATACATTGATGATTGGTTTTGGCCAGGGCTATGAGTTAGCGGCTCTCAGAAGAGATTACTATGTGGAGTGACTGCCGGGCCTCTATCGTTGCAATGGCTAGAAGCCCTTTCCTGCTGCAACCGCTCCTCTTTTCTGTTGTTTTCTGTCTTGCATTGCGAAATTTCTGTCGATTCAACACCCACACACCTTACAATTAATATGACAGTCGACGACGAGAAAGGTCCGGCGCAAGACACTGCGCGCTCTTCTGACCTGGGGTCATCTACAGACGTCAACGCTCCAGCAGCTGCACCTCTGGTCGTCACTATTAAAACATGGATTGTCTCTTGTGTATGTCATCGAGTTACGTTCTTTGTCGACACACTGACTGATCATACTTTTTGCTAGATTATCTCTTGTGATTATGGTCTCTCCTTCTGGCCGGTGCCTGTCATGTCCGCCATTGGCACTCTGTCTCAGCGGACATGGGAGATCCAAACGGGTACATTTGGTTTGTTCAGGTATGTTTTACCTACTACCATTTACTCAACCAGCCTAAAAATGTTTGGTAGGCATGGACGATATCCTTCACCCGTGCTTTTTTGATCTTGTCTCAAGATACGCTCCTCAATACTATAATGCAGAATGCTCACAATGTGACAGCGGCCCAAACACAGATCTCCTGGGTAGACGCTGGTTCTTGATATTAGTAAACTTGGTCTGCTTCATCGGCCATATCATCGTTGCCTCCGCCAAAAACACGAACCAGATAATTGCCGGACTAGCAGTATCCTGATTCGGTGGAGCAAACTGCCAGGTATGAGTATATCCCTGTAAGGGGAGCAGTACTTTTAGCTGACAAAGTGTTCTTCTCGATTCATGTGGCGACATTCGCACTTCCAGAGCTTCTACCCAACAAATGGCGACACATCGGTGTGGACATTGCCAATTTCACCGTCTATATCGCCGTGATCGGTGCGCCTGTCACCGCACGCTTTGACTATGAATTTGGTACTTGGGCATGGAATTTTTGGGCTGTGGCTATTTTTCAGGGATTGTCTTTTCTGGGCTTACTGCTCCTATATCATCCACCAAACCACTCCGTATGTTGTCCTATATGCTACGAGCTGTCGTGTCCAGAAACTAACTAAATTTCAGTCTTGGTGTTTCTTACCTCGAAGCATTCCAGTCTTTGGACTACGTTGGTAAGTATGATATCTCTCCAATTAGATGAAACTCTCAGCTAATTTATCCGCACAGGCGCTTTCCTCTTCATCGGCGGCGCAGTCCCATTCTTAATGGGCATTGTCTGGGCAGGTGTCTACGACTTTAACGACGCACACGCCGTGGCTCCCCTCGTACTCGGAGCCGCAGTACTTATCGCATTCGCCATCTGGGAAACATTCGGCAATCTAAAATACCCACTCACACCAACCTACATCTTCTCCAGCCCATGGGGTCGCGACTTCACCGCACCCGTTATCGCACTGGGCGTCGTGAATATGTTCTACTACTCCTCAAGCATTCTGTGGCCGCAGATGATCACGGAGTTGTATCGCGAATGGCGGCGCTGACTGGCGATACTCGATCGTTTTGTCCCTGCCACAAGGCTTTGCCATTTCTTCGGTGCTATGCTTCTCTTGACACTTGGTAGCAAGCTCAGACATTGGCAGTGGCAGTTGATGGGGTCGATGTTCGTCATGGTTCTCTTCGGTAGTCTGCTGGGTATCGTGACCCCAGATAACAAGGAAACGATGATTGCATTTGTCTTCCTCTCACAGACGGGATTTAGCGGGGCGATTTATTTGAGTATTGCCATTACGCAAATAAGAGTTGAGCACAAGAACCTCGGTGTCAGTCGAGGTATCTCAGGTTGTATCCGCTTCGCGGCTGGTGCAGGTGGGCTTTTATCTTCCTGGATATCGAATGTTTTCATGCTTTCACGAACATCTCTTTCAGTCGCTACATCCATCTATCAAACTGTCTACAGCAAAATTTTCACCAAGTACATGATAAAGTACATCCACCAGTGCAGCAATCGCAGCCGGTCTCCCTAATCAAAAGTCAGCGAGCTAATGACTGCTGTGTCTGCAGGTGCTTCTGCGATGAAGGAGTACAGCCCCGTGTTGCGGTTGCTGCCGAGGCTGCTCTGAGCCACGCCTACTGCAAGCCTATCTTGTGAGTTATTCTGACGGCCATATTTGGGAAGATAACAAAATTCTGATGGGTTTATTTAGTGTGGTCGCCATGTTATCCATGGCTTTTGGAACCCTGGGTCTGGCTGCTTGTCTGTGCTGCGAGAATGTAGACTCTACGATGACCAACAAGGTGAGATCAGCAACGGATTACCTCCGTACCTTCTCGGTAATACTCACCTGCTTTGTTCATAGATTGAAGTGTATCTCGAAAATACTGATCATTCCGACCGGAGCCAGCCACACTAAACGGATTTTTGTTTTGAGGCAATCAAGATTAAAGGCAATTTGTGCTAAATTTAATCTATGAATGAACAGCTGAATACCACCATCGTGATATGATTGAGTTAGTACTTTTTTTAATGGCATATAGGTGGTTAAGAAATTGGTGCAAAGACCAAGTATACATAGTCAAAATTCCATGTCGTGTCCAATATTGGAATTGATGGAACTGCCTATTTTCAGTCAGAGTATGGCGATACTGGAAATCAAGTACACTCATTATCAGTACTTGAATGCTTCTTAAAGGTGTCGTGGTGGTAAAAAATCTCAATTTCAGATGATGCCCCTTCCACGAATGTCGTCGCGTCGCGCCCGCCGAGCCCACCCGCCCTGCTCCACACTGCGCAAGGTTCCGTCTCCGCCCAACTCACGGCTGGCACTTGTCCTTAGACTTCGCCATGCCGACCCCTGCCCACTCCATCCACATCCTGGGACTGGGCAGTATCGGGACTTTCATTGCCCACTCACTGCGTTCTCTATCTACTCCGCCCCCAGTCACGCTACTGGCTCATCGGAAGGGACTGTACGACGAAATCGCATCCAATGGATGGAAACTCGGCCTTCGAGTTGGAGAAAATGGCACTTTGGACCAGAGAGAGGGCTTTGAGGCTGAGCTGCTGAGCGAGTCAACCTCATCCGACCATATTCATAACCTGATTGTTGCCGTCAAAGCCTCCGCGACGGTCTCCGCTCTGGAACCCATTCGTCATCGCATCGGACCGCAATCGACTGTTTGCTTGTTTCAGAATGGTCTCGGACAAATCGAAGACCTCAACCAACGAGTTTTCGTGGATCCGTCTACTCGGCCAACTTACATGTTCGGTATCATGCGCCACGGCGTCTACCTCCGGTCTCCTGTAGAAGCTATCCTGTCGGGGACAAGCGGAACTGCAGCACTTGGTATTGTGGACAGCCAAAAGAAAAGTGCACAGCAGCCACAATCTCAGTATATATTGGATACATTACTTCAATCCACAGCCCTCCACTGCGAAAAGATGGAATGGCCTGATCTATTCCGCGTCCAACTGCTCAAGCTGGCATCTAATTGCGTCCTAAATCCTCTGACCGCACTCCTCGATGTCCGAAACGGGTGCATCAAGGATAATATTGACCTCCAACCCTTACAACGACGCCTTTTGGAGGAAATTTCCGCAGTTTTTCAAAAACTGCCGGAGATGCAGGAACTTTCCCTTAATCGTGATCAGTTTTCGACGGATTCGCTGGAGTCTGTTCTGCGTGATACCATCGAGAAAACCGCGCAGAACTCAAGTAGTATGCGCGAGGATATTCTGAAGCGGCGAAGCACTGAAATTCAATATATCAATGGGTGGATTGTCCGTCGTGCTAGGGCTATGGGCATTGATTGCGAGGCAAATTCCTCTATTACCCAACTTGTGCTAGCCAAGAGTGGGTTCACTATGACCGGAAATTGAGTTGTCCTGAATAATGAAGGTCATTGTGCCTATTGTGTCCTTCCACGACCATTCCTGGCTTTTCAGGTACCTAACAAATGTTCAGTTTTTTTGATAACTCAGCAAAAATAAAATATTTTACTTGATTCCTCTCCGGCCATCCGCTCTGTACATAAGTCTCGCAGCGAGCCCTTCACATTCCACGAAAGAATTGCACTAGCAGGTATTATGACACAAAAAAGATGCCAATCATTCAATTGAGACGGAAACTGCTGTGATAAGAAATGTCTTTAGCGGTATCCACCTGTCAAATCGACTGAGTGGACCGCCGATGGTGGAGGGCAACGCTGGAAATTGGTGTCGATTGGTTCCGCGCTGCGGGGTGTCGGGGTCGACCCACGCGCAATCTCTCCGGACGTGAGTCACACAGCAATTAGTAATACGCCCCGTAGGTCTCCCCACCTCATTGCTTTTAATATGCCACCGTGTGGTTCTCAGGCTGATATTAATCAGATTCTCATCGCGGCATCGGATCCAAAATCAGCCAGACAACGATAAACACACAATGTCTATCCCTAAAACCGCGATCAAGTCGACCGGTGCGCCGGTACCTCCTCCTTTCCTCTCCCAGGCTATCCAAATGGGTGATTTCCTCTTTTGCTCCGGCCAGGTCGGTTGCAAGCCAGATACTGGAGCTCTTGTTCAAGGGTCCATTCAGGACCGCACGGTGCGTTTCTACCGCATTCTGCTCAAGAATCTTTACTTATATTCCATACAGCGACAAATCCTTTCCAATCTTCGCTCAGTCCTGGAAACGGCGGGTACAAGTCTGGACAATGTTGTCAAGTGCAATATCTATCTTACCAGCATGAGTGACTTCAGTGCTGTGAACGAGATCTATGCTGCTACTTTTGCTCAGCCTATGCCGGTGTGTTCAACATCTTCAAGAGCGTAACTTTTGATTGAGGTACTAACAATATGACACAGGCACGGACTTGCGTCTGCGTGAAGGAGCTCCCAATGGGCACAGACGTGGAGATCGAATGCATTGCGGGCATCAAGTCAACTGCAAAGCTGTGATAATGAAAGAGTTTGACGCGCCAGAAAATCAAGAACATATAACTGGGAAAACAGGGTACCTGTGAAGGTCTCCCAACTTTTTAAATTCCAGATATAGGCTACAGCATCAGCGCAGCAAAATATAAGCCAATCGATAAATATAGGACATCTCAATCGGATAACACGGATTTCTCCATAGAATTTAGTATTATAGCATACGAATGTCCCACTTCGGGCCCCAGGCTCCATGGAGTGCGTTATGTGGGCTAAAAGCACCGCAATGTGACCCCAGCTGCGTCAGTCGGGAAAAGGCCTTTGCCGCCACAATTGACAATATGTTTTAATCGTAGATGAACTATTTCGTGCGGGACTGAAGGTTTTGAGGCGAATGGTACATTGGGTCGTCAATTCGGCCTTCAATTTGTTTCGCCTTGCTGGAAGAAGGAGAACCAAAGGTCTTCCATTTACATGCAGGGGAATTTCAGATTAGAATGTTGCATCGTCGAGAAATCCACAATCGATCTGCTGATCAATGTCTCAGCTTCAGCCGTGGGTGGGGACGGCACTGCGAAGCGCAAAGAGCTTGAAATCATGTGCTAAGAAAAGTCGGTGTAGAACTGAAAGCATGTTCTTTCGGTCATTGTGAAGTAGCGGGTGGCACCAGCGACTGTACACTAATTAAATTGTATTCTACAGTCAAGAGGCGAAGTACAGCCTATACGAGAACGAAGTCAGAATGACGATCTCATATAGAAAGCTGGACGGCCCACATGTCGAGCCGTCCAGGTCAAGCTTTGAATCAGCCCTTATGGGGCATGGAATGATACAGCCTACGTTGAGGATCGTTCGAAAGGAAATTTCGGATCTAGCTCATTTGGTATTCATCACATTTATAGATATTAAAGGAGTGGAAGGCTATGCAGATGGAAGGGACACCCCAAGATCTCAACATGAACCAAGAATGCAACATTAGCACCGGCAGTCCAAATTGGAATTCTAGGCTGGGCTCAATTAAGCGTCGTGAATGGTGAAGGGTCCGGCAGCGTTGAAAAGGGTGGGCATCTATCACAATGTAGTCAGCAGAAGCTCTATCGAGACAATATGCAGGGAAAGAAATACGAACCTGAGGGGCAGTGTTCAGAGAGGTGTCGAGTCTCAGATACCACACATCACCATTCTTGACCTTGGGCAGGTTGGCGGGGATCTTGACATTGACCGTACCGGCGGTACCGGGAATGTTGTCGGCAATCTTGATCTGTTCGTCGAAGTTGATGGTGTCGAGATTGCGGACGGGGTTGTTGTACAGCCAAACGCTGTACTTGCTAGCCGGGTACTTGGCCAGTGGGTCGCTGCAGCGAGGTGTGGGCTGGCGGTTGAAACGCAAGTGCACGGTTTGGCCCTCGGTGACGGCCGAGTGGTCGGGAATGCCCTGGTAAACGTTGATACAGGCGTAGTCACGCTTTCCCCATGCTATTATCCCGGATTTAGTATTCGGATTGCCAAGTACTGTTAGAGGGTGGTTCCACAACTCACGTTGGTTCTTGTCGAACGCGGCAGCCGCGGTGGCGGCGAGGAGCGAGGTGAGGATTGCAGCGGAGAGCTTCATGATGCGTTGGTATATGATGGTTGGAACTGAGGGTAGAGACGGAATCGGCAGAGGGAGGTGATGTCGGGAATACGGGCACCACATGAGGGCTTTATACCGCCGCGGGCAGCGCACGGCAACCCCCAAGAATAGCGTCGGGTCAGAGCCCTGATTCAACAGGATCCGCGTGTCGATGTCTCACTCGCGCGGCTCCACAATCGCCACGACCGGGCTCATCGTGGCTTGGCGTCTGCAGCGGGGGATCGGCAGGGCCGAGAGGTCCTCCGTGCCGAGTTGGCTGATTGGTATGGGTCATACATGTAGCCTGCTTGGAGGCAGGGTAAGCTGACAGCTGCGGTGTTGTGGTGTCTTTGAGTTGACGCATGGATGTATCATCCTATGTCCAGGTGCACCGTGATCGTATTTCAAGACATGCACCAGTGTTGGTACCAGAAAGGTCTGGGATCTGGTCGATCTCATGATCAAAATTTAGTGTAGATATCCCGAGGCGTAAAGTTCATAGCTAGCTCGTGAATCAGGCGACCATAGATTACTAGACAGTCGACTGGGAAGTAAAAAAAAAAACTCTAAGGTACTACTTTAGAGACTGGTAGTATGCATCAGGCATTAATGATATCTATCAGTATGGTTAATCGCAATGAGGGTACACGGTGGTCACTTCTAAATGATACGGCGAGTGACGTAGGAAGCTGACCATAGGGCGGAAAAAGCGAGCGGACGGGGCCATCTGGCTTAACGTTGCCATTCACGATCACTATGTGACCGCCCGGGAGAACATTGGTGAGCGTAGGGGGCAAATTCAGTAAACTATCGTTACTCCACCAGGGGAAGAAGAGTCTCGAGAGATGAGAATTGGAAGAAAGCAATGTGCGCTCGGATGGAGGTGCGGGCGTCAGAAGAACCCCCCGGGACTACTAGGCATGCGGAGGAATTTAATATTTTTTTTTTTTTTAAGCTCCAAAAACATTCAAGGTACTAGTAACGCTACCTGCAGATACTGATCCCCTGCTAGGCACAACTGTATAGTTCAATTTGGCTTCTTTGGGGGCGCGAGACCAGTCGGCGCTAGCGTCGGGATGGAGCCGAGTCGCCGCCCCCACACGACCCTTGGTTGTCGTCCTCTCCGTCCTCCCAAGCCTGCCCCGACAGCGTCGTTCGGAGCATGCACCATTAGGCCGAGAGGCTCCAAGAAGAGCCTTGGGTCTTCCAAGGGCGCCTTCTGCAATGAGCCCTGCTGCAAAGCGGTCAGGTCGCATCGGCAGCACCAAATCCAGGACGGGCTGCGATACCTGCAAGTGAGTTTCTCCTAGACTTTAGGGGACTTCCATATAACAGCGCATCTACAGGGCTCGATGGGTTCGATGTGGCGACGAAAAGCCACAATGCGTGAGATGTGCGAGTACAGGTCGGCAATGTCGCTACAGTGCGGACTCAAGATCCACAGTTGCTCAGTCACCCCCGTTGAAAATGACACTGCCTTCGCACCCCCAGCATGGAGAGAGAGACGTGCGTTTGAATTCTATTTAAATCGGGCCGGCCCGTCGCTCTCTGGCATTCTCGATCTATCTTTCTGGAGAGGCTCCGTGCTGCATATCTGTCGTGGGGAACCGGCCGGCGGTTTGGGATGCTGTGATTTCGCTCAGCACGCTCTATGAGCGACCCTCGATTCATGAATGCCTGCCCTTGCGGCTGATCAACAACCCAACTGCTGTGAAAAATCGGTCCCATCACGAGGCGCTGGTGTGGTACTCGCGCTCTCTGGCTGCTCTGCAGCAACGCATCAACCAGGGCATCAGACTTGAATATCTCTTTGATCAACTGCATTCTCTTCATTGTCATTGAGCTCCTCCAGGGGAACCGCAAAGCAGCTTTGGGTCTTTACATACAAGGAGCGCAGATGATGATGGTCGATGCCCCAGCAACGCCCACGGTGGCTCTTCTCTCGCCCATATTCCGCCGTCTGGGCACGTGTTCCCACATTATGAACAATTGGGTGGACCAGCACTGGGATCTGCATCCCATTGATCATGTCTCGGCCTTTGCAACCGCTGACGACGCGAGAAATACGCTGTGTAGGAATGTTGCAGAGATGAAGGCCCTGGATCTCGACGTGAAAACTCATTGGGCGCAAACAGATGATGCTCGTCGAGATAGTGCACTAATCCTTGCTACCCGTCAGAAATACTTGCAGCAGCACCTCAAACACTGGTATACTATTTTCCTGGCCATAACGTCGCCGCAAAAGCCCAACTTTCAACTCTCAGGCGACGACGTCGATGATCCAAATGCATGACCTATACGAGTGTCCTGATCGAGATCCAAACTTGCTTGAACCCCGATCAGACAGCATACGATGCATATGAAACTGAATTCGCGCAAATCCTAGACTATGCGCCCATTGCGATTGCCTCCACTAGCAATGTCGATGGGGAGCAACCGCCCTTCGTGTTTGAGATGGTGTTCCTTCCCCTGTTCATCACGAGCCTCAAATGCCCATTTCCTCAACTTCGACGTCGAGCACTCCAATTCCTTTGGGAGGCACCACCTGCCCAGGGCTTGTTTATGTGTGGCCCAGCCGCCGATGTTGTGGATGTCAATGTCACCTTGGAAGAAAACCCAGGGATAGTTTCCCGCACTGCTTCTGAAGTGAGCAGTTTACTCGCGCAGCCAGTATGTGTACCGGCTGCTGCCAATCGTACATACTCATTTAGCGTCTCGTCGGAGCAGGACAGCGAAGGGAAGGCCTCGAATTGGCTGCACTACTCCCTCCGACGCCTCGACGATGACGGAAGGGTAAAATTAGTTCACCATACCGTGCCTTTCCTGAGCTTCACACTTCAACATAAATTACGATTGCGACTACGAATACAATAAAAAATCACCGACATCATTACATCATTATTTGACATCCTGTTCGAACCTGTTCGACGATCCGTAAGATACAATGCTGGCCTGAGCGATCGGGCGGCACCGGTTATGAGGGATACCTCAGCGTACGGTAATTTTTGCACCCCTCCTTCTTCAGATGCAGCCCTCGTGTATTCCTCTCCCACCACCTCTCTCGTCGCCAACGGCTGAACGTCCACCGAATGCCATGTGCCATTCACAATGCATCGTGACTCGGCCCTCCCGATCTCACCAGCGTGCCAGGGCCGGCTCCACCACTGTTCAGCCCCGGACCGGTTCCTAAGCTGGGCTGGTCCGCAATCCCCCCAGCCCAATAGATTCGCGGCAGTCCCGTGAAAAAACACAAACAAGAAAGCTTCCCATGGCGCCAAATGATAAACCAATGCTTCCTCTCCCCACGCGACATTGAGAAGACCAAGCCACCTGCGCCATGTATCGAATGTATCGCATTGTCCGAGTCTCGTTGCTACGGACTCGACGCTGGGCACCCACCGGGCCCCTGAAGGCTGATGGATAGCCATGGATAGTCATGGAAGGCGTCCGCGCTCTTATCTCGGGTGGTACATGGCTCTGGGACTCGAGTGGCCCGACTACTGGCGATAGTAGACCGCAATTTGGGGCAGTGACCCTGGAGGCCCTGAAATCTGCCAGATCCGCCAGGCCGCAACGCGATCACCTGAGCCACGCCCGATAAGCGCATTTTTCGCCACTTTTTCTTGCTGCGGACATTGAACTTTCTAAGCTTCCATCTGCGTCCTCTGTCGGATTTCGATTCTGTGCTTTTGTCCGTCGCCAGCTACTGCTTCGCCCTGGGTCTATACCGGCTAGGTTGAACTACGACCAAGGGTCTCGTTGCTCACTGACCGCTGGAACACTTCCGTTCGCTTGCCCCGCGACTCTTTTTTTCTGGGGTTCGAAAATACCCTCCCCCGCCTCCACGGCTGCCTATTGAGTCTACACGTCTTCCCTGTGTTTGTCTCAGGGAATCCCAGCAGGCAGTAGACCGACTTCTGGACCCGTACCCGCCCCCTGCGACCCGTTTGTGCCATTCTTTTGTGGAGTTTTTTGGCGGATGCGCTAGGAGCACATGCCGTCCTTCACCGAGGAACATGCTGGCCCCGATCCCGAAGTAGCAGGTAGGCTTCTCCTTCTCGCACTCCCGGCCCGTGTACTCTGCCGAGTACAATGCCACTTTTAAATCTTGCCCGCGCGACCTTCTACCATCTGCCCCGCCATTCCTGTATGCATCGTCCCTTGCGTTGACGCCCGCCGCCGAAGTGGATCATCTGTGACGTCCGCACCTTTCCTCCGAGCGCACTTTGTCCATTGCCTCTGCCTCTGCCTACCGGGGTTCTAGATCTGTATACTAACTGCCAACGCCCGGTAGATCCGTCAGCCATCTCGGGAACCGGCCTGAACATTCCCTCCTTGCGGAAGGCCCTGTCGAACGGCGCGAATCCTGGTTCTCCACCGGAAGGATCGACGTTGAAACAATATCGAGCCCCCGTGGCCAAAGTGACGGCACGCCCGCCCATCCATCCCGCCCCAATGCCCTCCGCCGTAAGCAGCCAGTCGAGCGTGAAGCTGGAGAATCCGGTGCTGGACGAAACGGATCAGCCCACTAAGACCGAGGAGGATCGACAATTGAGCCTGTTCCATCAAGTGTCGGAATGGCTGCAGCATGAGAAGGTCAGGCGGCAGGCGCGCAAAGCACGCCGGGCTGAGGCTGCCTCTCATGCCGCAGAATGTGTGCAGGAGAGTGCAGAGCGGTCGTCGGAGGAACACCACCGCAGCTCAGAGAGCACTTTTTCCCTTGACAAACTGGAAAAGATCCTCCTCCAGTACGCCGGTGCAAGCAGTGTGGACGGATTGGCACCCATGCAGGCTGTGAAGAAGGTCACTCGTCGCCGTCCGAAGGGTCTTCGTCGAGGCTCTGCCTCCGAGTCCGACTACACAGATGTCGAGGCACAGGTGCCTAGCGTGGAGGCTTTCCTGGACAACTCCAAGACACTTGCTTATACCGGTGGCGCAGGGGAAGAAACGGCCGACAGCAGTTCTTCGTCGAAGCGTTCCAAGGGCCGTGAAGCTTGGGTGACCTTTAAGACTGAGATCCTGCGACTGGCGCATACCCTGCAGCTGCGGGGCTGGCGCAAGGTGTCCATGGAGAACGCCTGCGATATGGAAGTTATCCGTCTCAGCGGTGCCATGACCAACGCTATATATGTGGTTGGGCCTCCCAAGAATCTGCCCCCGCCCAAGACACAAAGCGGTTCTGCGTCAGTGGTCCCAAGAAAGCCACCGCCGTAAGTCAATGTCTCCTCAGATTTATAACTTGAGTCTATCGACTAATTGATATCAGAAAGCTGCTACTCCGTATCTATGGTCCGCAGGTCGACCACCTGATCGACCGTGAGAAAGAACTCCAAATCCTGCGTCGCCTTGGCCGAAAGAACATCGGTCCTCGTGTGTTGGGCACATTCAAAAATGGACGATTCGAAGAGTATTTCGAAGCGCGCCCCCTCACAGCCAAAGAGCTTCGCATCCCCGAAACTGCCAAGCAAATCGCCAAGCGAATGCGCGAGCTTCACGAAGGTATCGAACTCCTCGAAGAGGAGCGGGAAGGAGGACCTATGGTTTTCAAGAATTGGGACAAGTGGGTGGACCGCTGCGAGCAGGTTACCACCTGGCTGGACAATCAACTAGATTCCCCGCAAAACCTTGCGAAGGCCGCCACAGAACCATGGCGCCGACGCGGCTATGTCTGTGGTGTGCCGTGGGCGGTGTTCCGCAAGGCCGTGGAAAACTATCGGGCTTGGCTGCTGGCAAGTTGCGGGGGATTTAGTGAAATCAAAAAGCAGCTGGTGTTTGCTCATAACGACGTAAGTACCCTACGGTATTCACCTTTATGCCTTGAAGATCTTTTATTGATTTGTCCAGACGCAATATGGCAACCTACTTCGAATGGAGCCTGCCACACAATCCCCTCTTCTTCTTCCTGCAAATGAGCATAAGCAGCTCGTTGTCATTGATTTTGAATATTCGTCGGCCAATACCCCTGGATTTGAATTCGCTAACCACTTTGTAAGTTTCACATCCTCGCTCACACTTTGAAGCCTTCTTCTAAATGTTTTGTCCAGACTGAATGGTGCTACAACTACCACGATGAAGAACGCCCATGGGCTTGCAACAGCCGCCTCTACCCTGTCCCAGAAGAACAGTATCGATTCGTGTCGACTTACCTCACTCACCGTCCCAATGTTGGCAATGCGTCACCGCAAGGAACCCCCGCCATGCGTGGCCGTAATGCGGCAGCCATCACTCCCCTGAATCTCGACGACGGCCCCGAGCCTAACTGCCAACAATCGCAGGTCGAAAAGTCAAACGAGGAGGCGCTCGATGCCGAGATCAAGTATCTCATGCATCAGACTCGGTTGTGGCGCGTGATGAACTCGGCCCAGTGGACCGCATGGGGCATTGTACAGGCCAAGATCCCCGGCATGGAGGAAGGAATTGCTGAGATGGCTGCTGCCTCGCGTAATGCCAGCCCCGAGAAGAATGATGAGCACGCCAGCGAACAGGGTGCAAAGACCCCCACCGTGGATGCCGATGTTGACGAGGATGAAGAATTCGACTACCTGGCCTATTCCCAGGACCGAGCCCTGTTCTTCTGGTCTGATCTGCTGGCGCTGAACCTGGTGAATACGGATGATCTTCCCGCGCCCATGGTCGAGCATATCCGAGCTCGGGCTGTTGATTACTGAGCGGGGATTCGTGCATGATCATGAGTTACGAAGTGGATGCCAGTATATAACAAGTTGCTTAAGAGTAAATGGAAATCATCATTATAATACGTCGTATTGAATGCGCCTGCCGCATCTCATCACTGGGTATCTGCAAATCATTTCTAGTGCTATCGACGTCATGCACAGCATATTCCCGGCCAAAGACACATCTCCTGTTGAAAGGTCCTCCAGTCAACACTTTAACCTCGTCGACTCTCAATCTTCTTCTTCGTCTCAGCCTTCGCAGCCTGCACCCACTCATCAAACTTCCCTTCCTTCTCTTTAGCCCCAGCAACCCCCTTGACCATCTCCCCAATAAACCCAACAAAGTTCCACCGCCGCAGCGTATTCTCCCACTGCCACGCAGCCCTCTTCCTCTCCTCACGCTCAAGCGTTTCCGCATCCCCAATCTCGCGCGCCCTCGGCCGCGGGTCCTCCACAACAGCCATGAGGTTGAAATGCGTCTCCCCAGGCGGGTATCTCGCAATCCTCTTCTGCAACACCTCAATCACCTTCTCGGGGAACGAACCAGGATCACACGCCCCATGACTAATTGGATGAGGCTGCAACCCATCCAACTCATACAGCGTCCCATTCACAGGCGTATATGCAATAAAATGGTACACATCCCCGCCCTCCTCATCCTGCGGTCTAGCCGTCTCATCAGCGAACGGACTAGCGCGCGCAAACGCATTATGCGCGGTGCGGATCGCCTCAGAGTTGGAGAGGGCCTCGCCGCGAAGTTCGGGCGGGAATCCGGTCGTGAAGTCCTTGAAGGAGGCGAGCTCGTTGCCGAGGGTGATTGGCGGGAGCGGGTTGGGCGGGTTGTCGTGGTTCAGGATGACGGAGAGAATGGCCTGGGTGCCGCAGGCGTTTTGGATTGTTTGCGCGGCGAAGAAGACATTATTTTCTGTTGCGGTTTCGTCATAAGCTCCGTCGATTGGGGCTTCGGCGCGGGCGCCTGCTGCTTCGCGGGTCCATTTGAAGAGGAAGATTACGCCGTAGACGGAGCTGGTTGTTTCAGTTGTGTCAGTTGTTTAGCTCGGAGCTTTGGGGGTGGAGGTCCACTGGAGGGAATGGTGTACCCGAGGGATCGTATTGTGTCTGCGTCGAGAGAAATGAGTTCTTCAAATTGGACATTTTGCACGCCTAGTGTCTCGATGAGGGAGGTGAATAGACCCTGGTCATTAAGCGTGAGCTAGCTGCTGCGGAGTGGTTGAGAGGGATCGGTCCTACCTCGTCTGACTCGATAGTGCTCCAGCCACCTGTGTCGGCCATTTCTGCCAAGTTATCTTTGTTTCGGTGGATTAGAAGAGCTGGAAGAGAGGAATCAAAACGAAGGGTGTGCTTTGTAGACTTTGTAGAGTTTGTGGAGCTCGATAGCACCGTTGATATCAAGATGCGGAACTTATGTCATGTCACGTGTTATGGTCACGTGTAAATGTTGACACTAAACATGGGGTTGAAAATTAGGCGAGAGGTGTGGTTATTTGGCCAGAGTAGGGAGCTTTCGCTCACATTGCCTTGGATAATAGCTGTTTACTTGGAACCTGGAAAGATATCGAGTCTGTCTATTGTTTTGGGGAGTATTGAAATGGCTGACAAGATATTTGATCATCTTAATGTCCTTTTATTTTTTATTTTTATTTTTTTTCCATCAAGCCCATCTTTTAATGCTTGCATCAAACTTCAAGAAAGTCCTTTTCTGCTTGAAAACAGGCCTGCCAACCTATATCTGCCCGGGGAAACCGAGGGAGGATGAAATAGACCTCCTTTTCGGACAAGTTACAGCGTGCATTCTCCAGGAATTTAAACTTTATTCAAACCTCCATGTTCGAATCTAGAATCACTGGTAAATCAGGCCTGGCTGCTCTTATAAGAATTTTGTGGTTCCGGGGATGATTACTCTACGTCAGTATCACCGATGCCCAGAGAGGATTTTTGGTATGACTAGGGTGTGTGTGCGACCTGAGTTTCTTATCAGCTGTAGAATATGTGCAGTCACATAGTTGCGAACAAAGTCATTGCTCCACGTTCATTTTTTCCAAAGTTCTCAGTGGGGTAAGCACACTTATAAAAAGCTCCTTGGCTTCTAAGAAAGTGACAATTCATCATTCTCGCGTTGACACATTACTCTGCAAAGGTCAAAACGGCCTACGAGTATGAAACG
Organism: Penicillium argentinense; assembly: GCF_028826775.1. Classification (NCBI taxonomy): domain Eukaryota; kingdom Fungi; phylum Ascomycota; class Eurotiomycetes; order Eurotiales; family Aspergillaceae; genus Penicillium; species Penicillium argentinense. The sequence goes on from NW_026622668.1 coordinate 955,039, forward strand.
ACGGCACCTGCCAAGATCTTCACCAAAAATAAAAAAAGATGCAATCCTGCCAGATCTAGTGTCACACATCTTCAGAAGTAGATTCTCCTTGGCATCGCAACACACAAAAAAGAGTGCCATCGTAGACGCCCATCACGAACACCATGACGGGACCAGATACCAGCCAACCCCTCCAGCACACCCTCCGACGTCTAAAAGCAACCCAAACGAAACGCACGATCGTGCAGAGCCTAAAGAAAAACTGCAGGGATAAATTTAGAAAGCCTAAAAACGGCAGCGATCACCAGCCCTACCACGCCGATCGAGCCCCTTCCTAGGCTTGGCGCGGTGCAGCCGAGGGTCAACTGCAAGGTCCGTTACATCAAAGCAAAGAAATATGCACTAAAAATCAAGATAAAAAACGAAAACTCCATTCCTCCTGTTAGTCTATAATGTTGCTAAATACAGCTACCAACCCTGCACCACGCGAGGAAGCACGATCCAAGCGGGGGAACGGGGGTGCAGCCGCCGAATACGAGGATTCCCATTTACCTTGTTCCTAGCGGGAATTAGCGCGACGGGGTTCAAGTAACGCGCGAAGATGGGGACGCCAATGAGGAATGTGGAGCGTAGTTTAATTTGTTTGGATGAGGCTATTCTTAGTATATGATTCTTTAGCGAGCGGGACCGGTTCCTGGCGATCTTGAGTTTTTCCAATTGTGTGTTGCACGGGACGGAGGGGTTGGTTTTGGGTGAGATGTCGATCGTGCTATGTTTAGAAGAGGGGTCTGGTTGAATTTTACCTATAGTGAGGGGGATGGATACGGCGGATTTCGGAGTGGAGTGGGAATGGAATGGTAAGTAGGCCTTCATATTGTAGATATTATGCGATCCATGATCTGGATCGAATCTATTTCAGACGAAAAGAAATCAGAAATCAGTGAAATAATAGAAACTAGCATACAGATGCTCCAATCATGCCAACGAAAGGTTTGTGAGTAAACCGGGTATATATCACTTAGAAGTCATTTACTTCAGTTTGGGATGGAATTTCCACCAACGCTCATGCTCATACCAAAAAAAAAAACCAAAAGAGGAGAGTGTTAAACAAAGACATCAGTATCAAAACAGAGTCGAGTAGATAGAATGTGAAGAAAAGAGAAAAGATGTTCTCCGAATCCGGTTCCGAAATGTTGTACTCCGAATAAACCAAAGATCCCCAATTTGAAGAGAAAAAGTCGTATTAAAGTGCCAACGGGGTATTTTGTTTTCGTCAAATCATGTCCAGCAAGTCTCGGGGGCTGAGAGGCCAGAGATCCCAAAGGATTGTGTCTGCTGATATAGATCCATGTTGAGACCCAGTGTGGGGTCCGCGCGACTCAGATCGCCACAGAGAACGTCATTGCCGTATGGGGGGTGTGAAGGCTGAAGCTCCTTGGATGGATCCGGCATGGCTAAGACCAGACAGACCGAGTTGTGGATCGTGGTTGTCTAGGAGATGCGGAGAGGGCGGGTACATGGTGTGCGAGGGGGCAGCGGTGACGTAGCCATCTGCAAGTTGGTAGGGAGAACCGGAGCCGGCGACGGTGACTGCGGGAGGAGATTGAAGAGGCGGAGTGTATGCAATATAAGAAGGAGACGCAGATGCGGGAGAGGAGGACGAGGCGATGGGGTATTCGGTCAGGCCGTGGTATGGGCTCGCCGGACCAGGAGAGTAATGCTCGATCGAAGGGTGGGGCGACCAGGCGAGAAGGCTGCGATAGCGTGCCACGACGTGCCGCGGTAAGTCCATCAATGTGATTGCGAGGCTCAACTCTTCGTTGAAGGGATCGTTCGCATTGTGTGCGGCGAGGAGGCGGTACATCTCTTCAATAGGCCCGATGGATAACGCACCGAGATATGCGCCACCCATCTCGGGGTAGAAGCGGTCGAGAACAATGCCGACGGCAAAGTACTGAGAGAGAATGGCAAGTGCACTGGGTTCCGAGTCGCCGCCTCGCAACAAGGAGGTGGGCATCCAGAAAAGCCACTGTCGAAGCACTTGAATGCGCTCAAAGGCCTGTTCGGGAGTTTGTATAGGATAGTCTTTGCGGAACTTTTGCACGAAGTCGACCAGCTCACCGAGGCGTGTGTGGTACTCGGAATTGTGAGAGACTCGTTTACGGGCAATCTGCAGAGCGTGGATAGTCTGGTCAAGTTGTCCCAGGTCCTCATCCAGAGACAGTGAGTAATCCGAACCGCCAAATGCGCGGTGGCTTTCCACAAGCTGTGCCAACTCAGACTCCTGCTTCCAGTAAGGGTACATTGAATCGAGGACAGTGGAAATCCCATGTTGGAGTGATGTCCAACTTTGACTGTTATGGAATTAGTTGGCTGTGCAATCGACATTGTTGTCTGAGAAACTCACCGTTCCGTTGCCTGCCACGAAAGAAGAATGGAAGCTGCCAGGATAGCCTCGCAGTTATCTTTGGAGAATGCGCCGATGGCGGTCTGTAGGCCTCGAAGCGCTGTGACCTTGTGGTGATAAGCAAGCTGCTTGGTCTCCTGGTCTTGCGTGAGGTAGGCGAGGTGCAAGGCTGAAAGAGCCAAGATGGCGTTCATCACGAAGTCGTTAGAAAGTCCGATAGCAAGGAAGCTGCAGATTACGCTATTAGTCTCGCAGATGAGCCGAAAGATTGATTGTAGGGTACGTACTGGGGCATCTTCTGCGCCCACACAGTCGTGGCACTCAACCCTCGCCGATGTAGATCGATGGAAAGTCCGATGATGTGGTGGATCAAACGCAGGTCGACCCGCGAGAGTCCCGACCAGCCAGCTCGAGGACACTGAATCAGCTCGGAGTAAGGAGGGATGCCTGTTCTTTGCCAGTTCTCGATTTCCATCTCGATCTCCGGCGACATCAGCAGGTCAGGCCTCCGCCGTGAAGTGGGGGAGCTGCTTTGGATGGCCGCAACATCTTGGTAGTCACAACGACAGTTGTGCTTGGTGCAATTGCGACTATTAAGGTCGAGGTTAGGTCTATCGTTGGAAGATCCAAAAGGAGAGAAGACATACCATTGTGGGAAGGTCTCGTCGCAACGAATATGGCGCTTCTTGCATGTCTTACATCCATTGCGGGACTTTGTATGGCTCTTGCGCGGAGGGCCACCACCGGGACCGGCCATGGCGACGATGATTTAGAAGAGGAAAGGTGAAGAAACAAAGAGCTCACGCAGACCAGACGGTCTGATGGTCAGAGGGGAAGGTGAGGACGGGGAATTTCGGGCAGGAAGCTGCCCGGTAAGCAGCGTCGATGCACGGTGGGGGAGATAAACCGGAGCCGTGCTTTGGATCAGTAGATATACTCGTCGGGAGACGATCGAGTGAAGATCGCAGCGAGAGCAGAGAGTTTATAAAAAAAGACGTTGATGGACGATCGGCCCAAAAATAACCTGAGGAATGTCGAGGGATGGGGATTCCGCACGTGGAAATACGAGCAGCTGCACGATTCAACTGCTCAAGCCAAGATTTGGGGGCGAATCGAACGGGGAATTCGATGTGAAAAGGACTGGCAGCTAACTCGGGAACCGGGGGACGCAGAGATTGGGGGCGATGAGCAGAGGAGATGCTGTCAGAGTGGGCGATGGGCTGCCTTTGAGTCTGCCAGAGCTTTGGATGGAGAGAATCGCGGCCGACGGTCAGGTGGAGGCAGTCGAATAAGAACCAGAGTGAAAACCCAGGTGGAAATACCAAAGTAGAATAAACTAAAATGAAAAATAAAATAATAAAATTAAAAATCCAGCGAAAAATGATTCATCGTAAGATTAAAGCGAATAATTTCAGACCAGAAATGGATTGGCCCGACGATCGTAGTGTTGAGCCTCTCTGCAGCGACGACCAGGATGGCCCTCACGAGGGCCATGCTGGGCTCCACATGGCGAGGCTTAGTTAATCTCCCGCCTACAAAAGTAACTACTGCTAGTATGTACTAGCTGTACCCAGTGTACTCCTAGTATGACCCAGGGTTCCGAGAAAGGCATGGACAGGATTTGCCTTTCGCAGATTATCCAGCTGCCTCCAACGGTTTAGCTTCGTCCCGGCCGGCTGGAGGTCCACCTGCATGTGAGCTCTCGAAATTCCAGCGAATGGCAAAGGGGTGCATCTCCCGAGGGAAGATCCAGGGATCTCCGATCTCGACTTCTCTCTTCTGCGTGTTTCCAGCGGACTGGTTGTGTGCTCCGTTTGGGAGCCGATGGGCCACCATTCCGCAGGAGTTAGGGTTAGGCATGGGAAAGGGGGAGAGAAGGGGCGGAGGCTGCGTTGCTTTTTTTGGTATTAGTTTTGCTTTTGGGCGTAGATGAGGTACACATTGCATGTAAGACCTTCTGTCACGTGCCTTTTCGTTGCAGTGAGAGTTGGCTGCGATCGACAAAGTCAAGTGCATAGAGCATATTATTACTACCTTGGGGTATTATTATTGCTACACACCACACCGTTAAGGTACGACTAGAGCCCTACCAGAGTACTCTACAGAGCACTCCCACAAAATGCAGCAATGCGTAGTCCTGGCAGGGACCGATCGCCCAGGGGCATGTATATCTGATCGACCAGGATTGCCTCGCAAGGCGCGATCGGAGACCCTGAATGCTGGTGGATCGCAACGTCCCAGGGCCAAACAGCCACCGTATACCACGAAGGGTAAAGGGGGGCGTCGATTGGGTTAACGTGGACCAGACCCGCTCCCACCCGTGAGTCAGACGGCTCGTCACGGACGGAATCGGTAAAGGCAACCGAAATCGCCAGTTCTGACAGGAGAAAGAACGCTGGTCTGGCCGGGGGTGGTTGGGAAACAAGAAAGGGGGGAAGGCAGGAATACCTTCACCTCCGGGGGAACTCTGCAGGTAAGACCGGTCTCTTGGGTCCGTCTCCTCTCCCGCGATCGCGCCCCGACACCCTGGAACTCTGTGTCTCTGTGAAGTTGCTTCTTTTATTTTATTGTTATTTTTATTTTCTAATTTACATTTGTCTCTTTTTGTCGTCGCGGTGGAAGTTACCGATAGACTGGGACGAGAACTGGAGCGAACCAGGTCAACCCTGGCCGGGTGGCACTTTGGCAGGCGAAAAAGGCGTCGGGCAACTCAAAGGGGGAAATGGACAGGGAGTCCGCAGGGTTTCGACAGCGAATCGACAGGGGGATGGGCAATAGAACTGGGCCTGATCGAGAACAATAATCTCTCGTGCCTAGCTGCACCAGTGAGCAGCGAGGGTAGCAAGGGTCGCAGCCGATGCCGATGGGCTGGCTACACAGTGGCAGGGCAAGCGCTGCAGGGTCCAGGGGAGTAAATGTCACTACTGTAGCACTATCGTGGACGATCTGGGGGTACTGTCCAGGGTCAAAGAGACTAGTCTAGCTCGCTTGAAGAGATTCAAGAGCCTCGTGCGCCGGGACCCAGACCAGGGGGGGGGGGGATACATGGAGAAGAGAGCCAGGCAAGATCTCGCTGGTGTGACCGCCAGTTTAACCCTGACAGCCACGTTTTTCTGGGGAGCGGCGTATGTCAGAGTCGGTGTAGCCTCTTGCAGCTGCGGGTGAGGGACGAATGTAGCGTGGTCCATTCGAACAGAGTAGAGGAGATCGCACAGCAGAACAGCACACACGTGGCTCCACGATCCCAGGGTGGTACAATCATAGTCATCTGTGTCACGACAAGACTAGAGTTCCTCCTCTCCATGCTCCGCCCTTCCGCCCTCGGGACAGAGACAAGACAAGCTCGCGGAATCCCTCCCAAAGAGACCAAAGCCAAGACATGGAAGCTTAGGCCAGCGGCGATCGTTGAGACCGCAAGCTGACGAAGCCAAGAGGCCAAGACCCTGCAAACATCAGGCGAGTACGCTCCCTTCCTTTCATGGCGTAGCGGAGAATCCCGTCGGGGGGAATGGGGGGAACCATGGGCTGTGCGCCGGGCAAGCTCGGTTCTCCGCAAGTCGAGTCGACGAGAGGCGAAGTTCGGGTCAGAGGAGAGAGGCATGCTCGAGCCCTGCACGCTGGCTTGGCTCCGATGGTGGCCCTGTTCGGGCCCAGTGGACCAGGTGAGGCTTCGGCACTCGCGACATGGCGCCAGAACGGGGCTAGGGCGTGCAGTAGCGGTTGCGATCAGCACTAGACCGGCGGGTCCAGCTGGGCGAGATTGGCCAGCACCACGAGCAGCAGTTGGGGGCCAAGTCGCGGGAATGAAACTGACAGCCCAACTCTATTCAAGCATGGCTGCCGTGCGAAACGGATATTTCCCATCGTGGACCTGAAACGACACGCCAGGAATCCTTTTGCGCGCTCCACTTCTTTTTACTGGAGGAGGGGGTAGGAAGCGATGCAGGATCTCCTCGGGGGAACTTGATCTCCCGTCCCCACGCACAATCTCCATTCCCGTCTCCATCATTCAGAGGTATCTTACTGGAGTAATGTGTCTGGACATCCCCGTCTCCCGCAGTAGTCTCTCGCAGGTACCAGTACATTTCAAGTCGACCCCGGGGGAGAAAAGCCAAGCCTGACCCCGGTCAGTCATGGGCATGCGAATGATCGATGACGATGGGTTGAATGAGCCCTGGAAACTACAGCTTACCCCAGATGCGCTCGCCAAATAGAAACCAGCGAAAGATGAAGAAAGCACGGCCCACGGGACGCCCACGCTAGCCAACTTTAAGGCGCCAAGATGAGGCCATTCTGGACGAGTGGGCCATAGCCTCTCCACCAGGGTTAGTCTGGGAACACCACTTCTTACAGTAAGTAGGCTCAGTATGGACTACTGGGCCTCGTCGATCCGTCGAGATCTCCATCCTAATTGACAACCGTTCTGTCGGGTACGCTTGACAATGATGTTGGGGGCTGACGATCCCCTAGCCGGAAAGAATTTTAGCGGTGCGAACCACGCTAGTCCGGAGGCAATCATCCAAAGGAAATGATGTTCGAGCATTCTGGACCGTGGTGATGTGACAAAGGTACGGAGAATGCCTGGGCAATGTGCAGGTAGGCGCAGGCAGCGAGATGATGATCAGTCTGGAGGATCAAGCTCGATCCTTCCCATCCCATCGCGATCGTTGACAGCCTCCCGACCCAAATAAAGTATTAGCGTCAACCTTCTTCAGCCACCCCTGCATTCGCCGTAGTCCTGGCCCCGATGACTGTGAAAGCTGCCAGCAGTGAGGCTGAAAACCGCCCTCGCCGTCTGCCGACCATGCATCGCATGGCACCTCCATCCCCAGAGCCATCTCACCCTGCATGAAGTCATGATGACCTTGGCGCAACTTCGGGGATGTCTGCCTGTCCGGCCCGGCTGGCATGAGCTGGCAGTGAAGATAGTCTAAAAGGGAATCCCAGGCATCCTCTCAATCAACTACCCCATCATCATGAGGCCAGCATGATGCAGAGCCACCGCCTCCCGCTGCGGGATGGCCCAACGGCGCACCACCGACACCATACCGATGTCATGGGGCAAGACCCCTGCTCGATCAAGGTCACCTGTCAATCGCGGACATTTGGGGGCTTAGACTCTGGTCTGTCTTCTTTTTCCCTTTTCCTCCTGGGTGCAGGATTACATTTCGAGCCCGACAGCGCGAGATCTTTTGTCGTCTGCCGAGACATCGTCCTAGTCCATATCAATTGAATTGTGTTCTCATTGGAGCTTGCAAGCCCCAGTTCTTCTATTTACCAATCAAGCCGTGAGCATCAGACAGAATGGGATTCCACAAAACCTCCATGGATATCCATATTAAGAATGGACACGTCCTCTGCGCATATTGCCAGCGGCGCTCCGGCGAGGCGACATATTCGGAACTCGATCTGAACAATGTCCTTGGGGCAAAGAAAGGTAAGCCCAGCCGTAACTGCAGAACACAGACACCACAAGAATACTCTTGTTTATTTACCACGTTGAACGACGCATGGCCTCGAACCCCAAATCCCCAACCCCATGGCCAAGAATAACCAGGCTCTGCAGGTAAATTCGCATGGAGCGCCGAGAACTTTACCGACGATGCTTCGGATATCAACCTTCAGTGGGAAGGCCCAGATCGCGAACCATTTTTACACGCCCAGTTGAAAAACTACGAGAATGGCAGCAAGAATGAGGACTGTGTCAACCTTGCGGCGTGCATCAAGAATGAGGATGGGCATCTGCGGTACATGGATTGTTTCTAGGCACATTCTCTACTCTGCTCTGCACGTGCACGTATCGGAGAAGCCGAGAAGCCAGGGGGCCAAACGTGTACAATAAAAATAAAAATAAAAATAGGAGTGTACGTTAGACTTTCTAAACGATGCATGTTCTTCGATTCCTATCCTTTCCTAATGCGGTTGCAGACCATTTCCTTGGGGCACACTGCATTAGTGGTTAGTAGCGTACCGCGTGGGACGTCCTTCGATAGCTTCATGCATGAAGCACGCTGGGAAGACAATCAAAAATAAGGAATACGGCCCCTACCCTTCTTGGGAAAAGAGCGACCGTTGAGGCAGTGCGCGTCCAAAGCAAGTGACACGCAGCTGAGGCTGAAAATGAAACGAGGGTCCACCGTGCAAAAGTCCAAAAGCCGACGAGCCCCTGATTCTTCGAAACGAGCTCAGCGCGTCTCAAGGGGTCCGTCATCTCATCTCCCGAAAACCATTAATCTCAGAAATGGGGGAAAAAAAAGATACCGGCTCATCAGACAGTAAAAAATAGACACCTCAGCTCGTGGGATACCGCCTTTTGCGGCATAGCACGACCCTGATTACCCACGGGTATACCTGCCTTTGGATAGTAAAAGTCGACAGGGGTCAGTTGCCTAGAATAGCCTTAGGGCCTTAGCTTGATCTGCAGGGAGGCCGACTGAAAAAGAGAATCATTCCGCGAGGGAATGTGCCTGGGCATTCGCCATTCGCTGCCGAGGTGATGATTCCAGCGTCCACGTCCATAAGGGGCCCAGCTCACCCTGATAAGCCGAGCCCAATTCCCCTTCACACCGAGGCAAACCGAGACTACTTTCGGAGTGATTCCTGTCAGTGCCCGGCCTGAGCAGGGATGAATGAGTATCGCGCGGGAGGGAATTCCGCGACGTTCGTGAAAAAAGGCAGGATCAGGAAAGGCTCGCGTCTGGCCTGCGTTTGACGTGGGCCAATCATCGGACGAGCGGGAGCCAGCTAGAGGCCCGAGGCGTCAAATAAGCGAGGCCAGGCGTTGAAGTGAGCTGTTGCACAGATCGTGGCTCTCCACTATTGCCAAGTTCCTGCATCCTCCCCAAAGAAATGAAGATGAGGGGATCGGGGACAGTGGCTGCCAAGAATATCGGAGGGGTTGAGGAGATGTGGATCTGCCTGGGGCGGCGGAGAGAGAGCGACACACTAAAAACCAGAGGAGGCAGGAGGAAGGAGAGATGGAAGTTAGTTGCATTTGGACCATATGCATCAAATAGGGGAATCTACCTAGGTATCTAATCTATCTAGTATCTAAGCTAAAGTCGAAATCATGCGCGGTGGTGCTGGACGCGGACTCGATCCTGGCCAGGGACGATCCGGTCAGCGGGCATGGACATGCAAATAGGAGAAAGAAACCGGAATCAGTCAGGTCAGATACAACAGAGAGAAACAGTCATAGCACATCACATCCTCGCAATCATTCCTCTACCATCTGCGTTCGTTCTCTGACCTCAGTCATGGGCCTTGCCTCATCATCATAATCTTGGAGGGTTATATGCAGCCAACATTGGGGGCATACACCAGGATAGAAAAAAAGGCAAAAAAGGAGAAAAAAATTAAAACGCCCAGATGAAAGTTCATTATCTCACATTGATATTGACCTACTTTTGACCTCTTTATCCACTCAGTTCAGTCCTCCTGGTCAGATGGAGGACAATGCAAGCCCGTGATGCGGATAAAAAAATAGAACAAACAGAGGTACATAAAGAGGAAACGCTGAATCCAGGGCAGAATGAAGCTCGTGGGGGTGGTCAGATCCCCCAGCAAGCAAAGAAGGAAGTTAAAGGTCTGTCAGTGCAAAGTAGTCTCGCATCAGGAGCGGTCGATGCGAAAGCAGGGGTTGGAGGCGAAGAGGTTAGTCTTAGACTTGGTAGACAGAACGCAGCTTCTGAGCCACAGGCGGAGGAAGCTGCGAGAGGAACGAATCGAAGTTGGGTATCATGTTTTTGTAGCCTTGGAGGACCTTTTCGGTGCATTAGAGAGAGTGGTTCCTCCCTTTCACGGGGGGAAAAGTACTTACTTGTTGGAATGAGGTCTGGATATCCCGGTATTCCTCCTGCGCCAGCGACTTGCTGGGGAATGAAGCAATCGACTGGAAGTAGTCGGCCAGGCTCGACTCCATGGCCTGGGGGTTCTTCATAACAACGGCGTTGAAACCCATGAAAGCAGACGCCTTCTCGCGGGTGAAATCGATCTTGTTCATCGACTTCAGGAAGGGAGAAGCATATTCGCTCAGATGCGGGGCCATGAGGTCCGCGCAGCAGAGCCCAAGACGACCGAGAGCCATGGCTGCGTTCTCGTTGACAGAGTCAATGATCTCTTCGTTGTTGATGATAGCCAACAGCCCATTGTACACTTTCTCAATGTAAGGGCCCAGGGTGGCCTTCTCATTCACGGCAATTTCACCGCACGACCAGCAAGCATTGTTCAACACACTAAAACCAGTGTGGCGGTCGTCATCCGGAATCTGGTCCAGGTCAAGCTGCTTGATAAGGATGGGCATGATGTTCGGGATAAAGGGCTCAAGCTGAGAGAAGATGCTGATCGCGCAGTCACCCAGCAGAGCATAGGAAGACTGGCGGACCTCGTGGTTGGGGTCCTGCATGCAGTAGCAAAGCAGGTCGAAGAACCGCGGTTGCGAATGGCCTACCAGCTCGCTGCTCTTCTGAGGGTCAATGGCCTGGATAATGGAGCTGAGCAGGTCCAGGCTGGTGACCAGGAAGTCTTTGTCTGGCTCCTCCACAGCGTCATTGTTCACAGACGCAATAGACTCCTCAAGGTTCTGGTAGATGATCTTGGCGCAGCGTTGGAAGATAGGGGCTGCAAAGGGCGAGAAGGCATCGCCGTAAGCTCCAGCAATGTATCCAAGGCACTCCAGCAGGGGGAAAAGCTCTCGAGACTGATCGGTCACTTGGTTGTAACGCTCGATGAGGGCAGGCATAAGAATCTCCACGAGATTGGGCTTGGCCAGCTCAGTCATGACACAGTCGGCAAGAGTCTGAACACAGTCGTAGAGGATGTACATGTTGCGGTCCTTGTACTTGCCGAAGCACTGAACGAATTGCCGAAGAATAGGCTCACAGTAAGGTATAAGGCTGTCGTCTGACTTTTCTTCCAGACTGGCAAACGCCGACGCGGCAGCCTCCTGCACCTTCTTGTTGTTGTCAAGCATCCGACGGAGAATACCCTCCATCATGGGCTCAAAGAACTGCACCCGCTGGCCGGGGTCGCTCAAGTGGGAGGCCCATTCGGAGTACCGTCCCAGACACCAACAGGTGATCTGACGCACAACAGGCTGGGCATCGTTGAGGAGAGAAATCAGGTAGGGCACCAGCTCCGGAAGATGAGGTGTGACGGCATCCATGCATCCATCGGCGACAGCACCCAGAGTGAGGACGGCCGCTTCACGATTGGGCCACTGTTCGTGACGCAAGGTCTCCTTGAGGTAGGGCAAAATGATCTCAAAGATCGGATCGTGGTACACGTTCGAGAAGACATCCAACGCGGCAGCAGAGCACTTCCGAAGAGTCCATTCGTCCTCGGGGTCGTCACCAAACTCAGAGTCCTCAATTTCTCCCTCGCTCAGGTCATCTTCGTCCTCCTCCTGTTGGGGAGCAGAATCATTGGCGCCGTCAGACTGCTTGGGAGCGTTCATTTTGTCGGCCTTTGTTTTGGCAAACTGAGGCTTAAGATCCTCGGCGCGGTCCTCGGTCTCGGCATCATCCTGGTCGGCCATCAAGCGAATTACATCGTCCTCCTCATACACCATGTTGTGAAGCAAGACAGGAATGATCTTCGGCATGTATTGGGCGAGCGCCTGCTGCAGACGCTGTTGCTCCCCGGCAACAATCCAGAACTCCGCAGCGTCCAGGGCGAGCTCGGGATCCTCCTGATTCTGCTGCTGCATGATGATGTAGTTGACGAGTCCTTCCATGTGCGGAATCAGCTTCTCGGGCGCGAACTCCACCAGCTGAGAGAATGACTGGCAGACCATCTTGCGCACTTCGGTGTCCTGGTCACCGGCAAGGTTGAACAATTGCGAAAGGAAAAGATCCAAGGAAGCCATTAGGGCAGGCGAGCGGTGTGGAAGAAAGACATGGATACTGCTCAGAGCGAGCGATCGGACACGCGCGCTTTCGCGGGAAGTGAACTCCATCAGCTTGGGAATGATCACGTCGAGAGGGCGCTGGCCCTGGTAATCGCGGTCCAGAATCTTGCGGTTGTCCTCGCAGACCTTGAACAAAGCCGCCATGGCGGCTTCTTGTGCGGGCTGGGAAACATTGCCCTGGACATTGCCGACAAGCCCGAGCAGCTCGTGGAGGACCTCGGGCCAAGCCAGTAGACCACCCTGCTGCACCACTTCAGTGATGATGCTTCCGGCACCTCGTTGGACTTGGCGGTCGTTGTCTTGCAGCGCGATGAGGGCGGCGGACCGAATGAAGTTCAGGCTGTGTTGGTTGATGGTACGGAAGGCCATGCAGAGCTTGGTCTTCATGTTCATGGCCGCAGCGAAGCGGACCACGGCGTAAGTAGCAGGGTCCATGCCCACAGCGGGGGGGGGCCTGCGGGGTGGAAAAAAGATAGGTGATGTAGTTGACATAGTCGGGGGAGGAGGTAGCTTGAGAGAGCATCTAGCAGGCCAGAAGACATGATCAGTATTTCCCGTTACTTGTTGGGCTGCTCTGCTTTCCTTGCACGGGGGGACATCGGAGGAGGGGATGTGCCGGCGTGGTCAAGGCGCAGAAAGCGGGAAAAATTAGAGTACTGTACCTCTTCGGCCTGTTTGCGAATCGACTGGTCCTGGCCATTCAGTGAGTCCCGGAGGCAGCAGGCCAGCTGCCTCAATGGCTCATCTTGCGGTTGCCAATCCATGCTGGAGTGGTGAAGTGAACGTGCGACCGGGTGGGAGCAAAAGTGCGTGTGGCACAGTTGAGCCCCGCCAAGAATGTGCGGGCCCGTTGTTCCCCGCGAATAGCAAAGACGCCTGATCGACGGAGGTCAAAAATAGCAGGGGCGAAAGGAAACAGAGAAAGAGATGACCAGGAAGAAGATCGACTCCAAAGCCACTGCTCTGCGAGTTTGAGGGGCGGTTGGTCTTGCGGGCAGAAAAAACGACGACGCCCGAAGGCGGCGAAAGGCGGTGGGGGCTGCGCAGGCGAAATCACCGCCGGCGGTGGAGGTTGGTCAAGCAGCGCAGTCAGGCGATACTGAAGGCACTGCCAGGCGTACAAAAAAGAACTCAGAGATTCTGTACGAGCCAGAAAGTCAGTTGGAGAGTATTCTGGGAAGCAGAGAGAGACTATCTCGGTATCAGCTGGTCCAACGATGCCCTCGAGGTCTACGCGGAAGATATCAATGATATCTCACTTGTATAAAACCATGGAAGGAGCCACTTCAACCAAGTCGAGTCTCCGATTTCCCATTTTAACTTAAATAGCTCTACTACGAGGGACACGATTGACCTTTCCACAATACGATACGACTACACTAAATACAAAACCATAGGGTGTTACCAGAGGCAGGTCGGAGTGTAAATATATATGTGCGTCAAATCGTGTATGCTGTCTTAGGTAGGTACTATCATGGGCTAAAATGAGGATAGCTAGGTACGTGACATTAAGTCACACCGAAAAATATACATGGCTACCTCACAGTGGTAACCCTAAGCCCAAACCAGCTTCTTAACATCATAGACAAGATACTCCAAGAACCCCGTTCGCTTCTTCGCATCCGCCAGGGAGATTATATTCATGCTCTCAACGCAAGAGGCCGAATCCATATTCTGACCATCCCCGGCCAGCATCGCCCGCTCGATATCCTGGCAGATGGTCCGGACTCGATCCAGCTCCCTCACACTGCCGCCAGTGGGACCAAGACGAGGGCTAGCGGCCGGATTCGAGACGGGGAGTGACTTGAACGCCACAAATCGCGTGGTGGCACGCTTCGTCCCACGCAGCCAAGAGACCAGATCCCATTCTCCGTTCGAGCTGGCAGTGGCTTCGAGATTCTCCGAAGGGACGTTGGTCTGCAGGGAGCGGGTGTTGACGCGCAGGGCATTGGAGTCGCCGTCGCGGTAAACGATGACCAGACCGACGTTGCTGCGTTCGTCGGACTGGCTATCTGTTAGAATAGACGTGATGTATGTACCGTAGTGGATGCGGGAGATGGAGCGGAGGTCAATTCGCTCGAAGGAGAGTACTTTGTCTGTTTCCCAGTCGAAGCGGCAACTGTACACGGCTGCATCGGTGAGAAGCAAGACGGACTCTTCAAAGGGAAGGGTGCGAAGGGTGTTCGGTTGGCGGGGGGTAAGCATGGTCCAGCCGCCGAGGAATTCTTCCGTGGGACTGCTGATGACAATCTTGCAGCTGGTGTCAATGGCATTTTGGCGAATCTTGCCGACTGAAATGCCTGGGTCGGTGGTTTGCAGCTCGATGGCGAACTCATCAAAGACGCGCGTCGAAACATTTCCGAGAAGGTAGTCGATGCAGGCCTGAGAGAAATAGTCGTTGACGATATTATTATAGTAGCGCGAGAGCGTAAGACCTAAGTCGTTGAGAGCTCCGCGGTAGTCTCGCTTCTTGGTTCTCGTGTAGTCTCCTTTCAGCGCAGCTGTGGACGAGTACTGTTTCGAGATAGCATCGCCATTATCCGCCCAGAGCGTATTGAACCATTGAGTCGATGAGTCTCCACCCAAGTCAATATGGATGCCTTCATTTTGCAGCTGGAGCTCCAAAGCCCACTGCCCAAAAGCACATTGCGCAACTCCTGTGCGGTCCAGGCAGTCCATGCAATTCGTGCGAACAATACCTGCCTGGCGACACAACGATGCACCATCTTTGACAATGGTATAACCGAATTCGTCCAAAGTTCCTTTCACGCGGTCGACCAAGTGTGAGACATTCTCAAATTTCATACCCCGACATTCGTTATGGAAGTCGAACCACTCCAAACGCAGTGGTGTGCCATCAATGCCACCCGCTTCATTGAAAACCCCAGCATATCTTTCATATTGCTCACCCAGCTTGAGTTCACCAGCATGTTTATCAATTAGAGAAACAGCCTGAATTTTGCCATATCTCCGGCTCAGTTCTCGGAAGTGTCTTGCAAACGCAAGCTGGTTTGTTTCAGCGGAGTGGTGCAGCACCGGGATAGGTTTGAGAGCATATGGCGACTGGGAGAAGTACAATGGGATCGAGCCTCGCAGCTGCAGATATGAGTAGGCATTGTGAGAAGGATCCAAATCTGGTGTTGAGAGGATTTGCTCCGTCTCGACGGTATTGGCCGTGTTTCCTTCATCATCCACACCACGACGGAGGTAGCGTAACCCGGGGCGATTAACTGAGCGTCGTGAAATGAGAGTCAAAAGAAAGTTCCGCTTAGGTGCCGTGGTCTCCACAGCTTCGGCCTCCTGGCTTTCACCCAGTATCCGGCCTTCAGTGAGTTTCTCACTGACAGATTCGTCCGCGGGCTTCTCAGTGTTAGCGACTGTGAACTCTCGCTGACCCACGAATCCTTGCAACAAGGGAAGAATGAATCCATGTGCACCTTTGTCAATAAATGTAGACATGAGATGCTTATTCCAAAAGTACTGGGATAAGTGAGCTAGAAATTCTAATCCGCCTAGGTAGGATTTTGATCGGAGCATACCAATGGATCCACCATCTTGTGGAGAGGCAGCTGCGCCTTTCGGTTCTCCTGTGCATTTAATGGGCGTGTGAGGTCATAATCATACGCAAAAAAGAAATTGTGCGAAGAAAACAACAACTTCGTATATCGGAGCAGCTTCGGCAACAGCTCTGTCGCCTGATCAGACCCTGGACGGTCTGCCTCATCCTGAGCAACACCTGCATCTTGCGGAGCAGCGGGATCAGTAGCTTCACTGGTTCCTTCGGAACCTTCCCCAGACAATCGAGGGCTATCATTAAAGGGCGACTCGGGCACATCGTCATTCTCCAATGCACCGGGCCGTGGCAGACCGAGATTCTTACGAGAGAGCCAGTTGGCGGCAAATCGACCAAACCGAACTCGTTTCTCAATCACATCTTCAGCGATACTTCCCCCACTCATGCCGCGGGCGTGGTAGGTCTGAGCAGGGGACGTGGACACGCTTCCGATCTCCGTTTCTGCGCCATCAGTGGCATTATCCGGTATATCCTCGTCAGAGCCCGAGTCAAGATCGGGCTCTTCTTGTGTCACTTCTTTCCGGGCCTGTGCGATTGCGTGTGTGGCATCTGCTTGGGAGGATATAGGGATGACGGCAACATTGGTGACGACATAAATGGGTTGGCCGCGAATCTGGGCGACCTGCTGGCGCTGGGTAATGGAAACGAGGAATGAGTAGGATGAGACAGATAGGAGTCCTGTTTGATAGTTCGCGACGCATGTTAGGGCTGGCTGTACAAGTACACTGGCGGTCGAGCGCGGGATTATATGTTGGAAAAGACCTACCGACCAGACCGTACGCCTCCAAAACGTCGCGGCCTTCTAATGTCCCCGAGGCCGATGCTGGCAATGCGGTGATCTTGTTGGTCTTATAGTCGATTCGAATCGACGAGGCCTCGTTGTTACTTCCATTATTGGGGCGGGGTCCGTTGACGCCGTGCGCATGCAGGATCAAGCCGTCGACCGCGGCAACGATGGCCAGTTTCCGCAGCAAGCCCGGCATATCGCGTCGTAGCAGGAAATGCGGGGAGAAGGGAAAAGTCGGCGCCCGGGTCGACCCTAAAAATTCAGCCTGCGTTCAGCCTTCGGGGCCTCCGCGTGGGGCGAGCGCATGCGCAAGTTTCTCTCGGATGTAAAGTGCCCACGACAGCTGACCAGCGAATACATCATCGGGGTTGGGGGAGGAGCCCCACCCACTCCAAATCTATTGCCAGGAAGTCTCGATGAAAATGAACACGGTATATACAATGATGCCTCTCGCCAATTACCAAATCAACAGATTTAAATGAAGCAAAAAAGAACAAAGAAAAAGGACCAAGGAAAGAACCATTCAGAAAACCCAGTCATATCCAATCGTTTCATACGGGCATGCCTAGCGCCTTGGTTATGGGCCCGAGTCGCAGGTCCACAGGCATTTTAGATGAGGCAGTAAAAATACACAGGAAGCTCGCGGAGCGAAGCGGAGGAGAAGCCGGCAGGGCTGGTAAGTTCGGGAGGAGAAATGTGATGAGAGAAAGGCGTCGTGTCGGGGACCTCACGAGACGGAAGCGCTATACAACGGAGCGCTCAAGATCACGCATGGCTATTCTGCTTAGTATGCTCTGCCGTGAGATCTTGTTCCCGCTCTCGCTGTTCATTGCGCGAGTAGGTTGGTCCCGGCTCGCCGTCGCTTTCCTCAGCCAGATCCTCGAGGCCAATCGCACCGTTATTCTCGACATCGTAGGAGTGAATGAGTCCCTCGCGGTCGCCATGTCCGTTCAGGTAGATGCTAGACGAGCTCCGGCGGTGCGGTTCACCGCTGCGGCGAAGCTGCATCGACCGTCGAGTCTGGAAGCTCGCAATCCCATCTGTCGGGACGCCGTCTTCATCATATTTGGGGTTGACCAGGTGATGTCCGTCCGGATCGTGTCGTGAGAGGTTGAGGAGGTAAACGCCAGTAAAGATGATGAGGAACCCGCATAGGAGGGAGATGGTGTTGACAGCGTCGGTGGTATTGAATCCCTGGAAGAGAATAAAGGAAGCACAAAGCGTAGCGGTCGTAAATGTCACATAGTAGAGGGGGTTCACACTGCAAAGAGGGGCGGGCTTTGGTCAGCAACGCTACGACAACACAGATTCAGACAACTCGTCTTTACTGGTACTTACATCGAAGTGGAGAATTCATTCAATGCCTTGTTGAAGTAGTTCATCTGCGTCAAAATGCAAAATCCGGTGACAATCGCGAAGATGTAGGTGGATGGACGGCCGAATTGGTTGTGGCCTCCCAAAGTCAGCTTAACGGCGATACCGAAGGCCTTGATGGACATCACAGAGACTGAGCCAACAGTGGAGCAGATCGAGATGAAGATGAGCGGGTTCTTTTTGCCGTGTTTCGGAGCAACGCGATAGATCATAACGGTCGAGAAAATCGCAACTGCCAGGCAGTACAAAAGGAAACCCGGGCGAAGGGCGTATGCCAGCATCTGCTCGATCTTGTCGACTGGTGTGTCGGGAGGCGCATGGAGGACAATGACGACGGAGCCGAGAAGGCACATGGCGCATCCGAGCTTGCCCAATGTACCCAATCGCTCATCGAGAAAATATGAACCGAGGACGGCGCTGCATTTTGTGAGCTATGATGCCATGCCCACCTTGTTGGAGGGAAGAGGTGAACGAACCCGATCAAAACACTGAGCGCACCCAACGGCGTGACCAAAATAGCGGGCGCAAACGCATAGGCGGCGAAGTTTGCGATCTCTCCGATAGCCACTGTGATGCCCGTTAGTCTATGCTTCCAGTTGGCGTTGTGACCTGGGATGGGTAAGGTCCCATACGCATGATGACACCGGCCCACCACACTGGGCTCCTCAAGTATGAGAATCCTTCACCCTCAAATCCATGTCGTTCGGAGGCTTGCATGAGACCCTGGAATGAACGGTCAGCGACTCCCAGCTTCCTCCAGACTTCCTCGACTGACGCCTCCGCCGCAGCTCAGTTGCTACGGTCGGCGCGGGAGACCCAACGCACCTTTTTTGTGATCACAAAACTCGTACCTAGCCACACCAGTCAGCATATTGTCACGAGGGTTTCGAGATCGACTGAGAGCATACCAATTGCCATGGTGGATAGAATGGCCAATATTAGCCCGACATATCTGTTGACGCAGGTGACAGACGGTTAGCGCATGTGGCCACTTGGCCACAGGGTCGCGACAGAAGGCAATGGCGGAGCGTACTTGTCTGGAATCATTTTGAATGCGTCGAGGAGCAGAGGGCTCCTACTGTCGAACGGCCTCCAGTGCCAACAATGCAAGAATCGAGGGAGGCGGAAATGAGCGACTGGGACGATAAACGAGGGGATCGCGGCAGAGCGAACGGGACGAAGGGAGGCGAAGCAGAAAAATGAGCCAGCCCGAGATTTCTGCGGAGAAGGAGAATGAATATGCAAACGAGGAAAAGAAGCAGTCGCGGAGTCGCAGTCGCGCGCAGACGCAGTCGGTGGCAGAAGGAGGTGTTTGGTGCCTGCGTGCGGTGGGGTTCCGTTTCGAGCCTGGGCCGACCAGGACGCGTAAGAGGTAACGGCTGAGTCCGAGCTGCCGTCCAAGAGGCCCCCGATCACAAAAGACGCAGGTGCACTGGCTGTGAGGCGCGAGGATGCTGGGTCCTGGGAGGTACGAGACACTGGATGGGTTCAGAAGCTCTACGCGGAGGCAGTGGTCATGGGCAATTCAGTAGGCAGAGCGAAGCAAAGGCCAGGGGCGTTGGACCCTGTCCCAAGTTCGCCGTGCCGATCGTCGTTTCATATCGATCTCGTCCAACCGCATTCGGCGTGTCTATACATCGGACCGGGGGTCCACCGGAATTCCAAGGCGCTTTTAATGAGATCTCGCTTGGAAGGAGATGCCCTTGAATGGGCTTCTACGAAGTAAATATTCAATGTTGATGTTATACATGAGAGTATACACTGCGAAGTATATCCGGCCTTATACTGCCATTTCCTACCTAAATACTGCAGAAGATACTTGATCGATCGCCTTCTTTACAGTAGGTAGCAATGCATGAAAAATAGCATTCGCACATGTCGCCCGTAATTCGAGACCCTAGGCTAGGTCCCTCGTATTTATATGAAGACACCTGGGGGTGGGATGGCCGCCCTAAGTACAACCTGACCTTACATTATGTAGGGTAATGCGTGGCGGCGGATGCCCCAACACTTCACAAGTTGTGAACCGCCGAAAGCAACGCTGGCCACGCTAAGCCCGAGCAACTCGCAGGCAACACCCAATCAATCTAGACATGCGGTGCACGAGTGGATCTCGGCTAATTTCCAAGGCTCGTCCGGGTCGATCAACCCTGACTGGAACTGCCGTTGCACAAGGTACAAATTCCGAAGGTACTACACAACGGCATTGTTCATGCAAGACTGAGCTTCGAAGGTTATCCCAGGATTGCATTGCAGGCACTAGACCTAGTAAAAAAAAACTGGAAACTATCCCACACCCGAACGCCGCGTAACTATGTGAGATGCAAATGGAACACTGTCCGACCGGGATGGACAACAACCTCAACTCCTTCGACGCTGAAACAGTTTTGCGGGAAGCCGGGAACGGGATTGGTGGTATCGTGCGGGGAGAATCAAATAAAAAAGAAATCCAGAAATAATGCCATCCCCATAGAACAACTTGGGAAAAGGAACATTCGGAGAGGAGGCAAACCATGGCGAAACGGGCGATTCATGGGTTATCGAGGTCCACACTAAAGTCGAATTCCCAGAGGTCGTGGCCCCCCGGGCAGCTAGAGGGTTCAAAGAGCAATTAAATACCTACCTGGGGTGGGTTAGTCGATCGAAACCCCGGGGTCGGGCAAATGTCTCCTGTTCGTACCAGAAAAGTCGAGCTGTCGCTAGGGCAGATATTAGTAGCTAGGTCGTTCGTTACTCCGCTGTATCTGCTGAAACACTTGAGAGGCCGACATCCAAAAGTGAAAATCGCATCACACGCTGGCTAGTCATCCAAGGGTCTGATAATGCAGGGCATGTGAATCGAGGAAAGACGGCGAGCGCATAGTGGTTTCCTAGGATCGGCGGCGTTTGACACTAGGGGGGGCTTGTCGTGCGAATCCATACATCACCCGCCTCACGCATCCGTTTGAGAGACTTGGGGGTATGGCAGGAGTGGAGTTTAGGAGGGGAAGAAACGGTTCCCTCAATTTTGGTGGCCTCTGAAGGTCGGTGGCGCTTAGAATCGGGGGTGGCGTTGGTGGGGTCTCGCTCATTCTCATCTTTCTCCTGGGCCCCTTGGGCAGACGTGGAGATATTGTCATTGGGATGGGAGTCAGTAGAGAAAGGGTCAATTCCCGACAATTCGATTGCTTCCGAGGCTTGGAAGTCGGAGTGAGGACCGTTGTCTTGAGCTTCTCCGGCGGGCGAAGCTGCGGCATCGTCGTCATGGGGAGAGACCAAATCCTCCTCGGCATACTTGAGCTGATCGTTTTGACGGCCTTGGTCAGGAGTCTGCACCAGGTCTTCAGCAATGCCAAGCAAGTCATCTTCGGGATCTAAGGTTTGCTCGGGGAAATCAAGATTATCCTCCTGTGGCGTGTTGTCCAGAGTGTACTCGGATTCTCCAAAGGAATTATCATCAAGGCCCGCAGTACCATCCTGGTCATCAGGCGCAATACCATTCTCCTGCGTGAATTTTTCATCGGGGACAAATGTAAGATCACCAGCAGTCGTATCGTCCGCTGATTCTGGCACATAGTTCTGCTCGTGGGTGGCTTCGTCTTCGAAATCATCGAAGTCTCGATGGTCGGCGTGTACACTATTCCGAGTCGGAATTTCCTCATCGTGATCATGGCTAGCGTGAACCTCCTCTCTCTGATCTTCCTCATGCTGGTCTTTCTCATGCTGGTCTTCCTCATGCTGGTCTTCCTCATGCTGGTCTTCCTCATGCTGGTCTTCTTCGTTCTGGCTTTCCTTGCTCGGGGTTTCCTCCCAAGAATCCCACCCTTGCCGGACCATGTAGTGCGTAGATCCACGTGGCGATTGCTCGTTCGGGTGGGGGTTCGAAGTGGTACCAGTAGTGGCAGTCGAGGGCTCGATATCCTGAGCTTCAGAATCATCGTGGTTTTCACCTTTTTCTTCGTGAGTAGACTGAACTCTCGTCGAATCATGATTGTCCTCTTCGTTCTCTCCTTGTTCATGTACGGGTTCAACAGGACCAGTGTCAGCACCGTCATGTTCAGAGTAACCATCATCAGGGGCTTCGGCATGTGCCGCCTGTGCAGACTGGCCCTGAGGCTCACCGACATGCGAGTCTTCGACGGGCTGTTCATATGCTGCAGAACCTTCGTTGCCCTCATCCTCCCAGTCTACATCCCATGCGTGGATCTGAGAGAGGCCTTTGCCTTCATTTGCAGCACTGTCCAGACCAGCCAACTCAGAATAAGAAGAAATTTTGCTAGTAAGCGTGAGATAAAGCGGATCTGGGTGGGTAATGCCATCGTTATAGCTGAGGCGAACGTAAATGTCCAAAATATGTTGCAAGGTCATCTTGGATGTATGTTGCGAGTCCTTGGTGTGAATGTGAGTATATATAGCAACCGGACAAGGGTTGACGAACTCTTGCTTACCTCCGTGATTTGGATACCAAGAGCATCGATATCAATAACAAGAACCTCATCCTTGGCAACATTATCCCCAAGAACATCTCGGAAACAACTGAACAGTCTACCGACATTGTCGTACCCAATCTCTTCATCGTGGAGGAAAAAAGTCTCCGCCGAATCTCCTGCAAGGGGCGGGAAGAGAGAAATTTCGTTGTCCTGGTAAAGCACCTTGACTGGGTGCAAAGACTCATCTTCGGGGTTCTCATATTCGGGTTCATGGGTCTGATGTTCCAACTCGTGTGACTCGTGTGACTCGTGTGACTCGTGGGGCTTAGGAGTCACAGGATACTCAGTGTTTTCTACTTCGGTTTCTTTCGAAGCAGAGTCTGTCTGAGAAACCTGGGTTTCAGGGCCATCGGAAGAAGTTTGAAGGTGAACAGACTGTTGATCCTCGGCAGTATCGGTCCCGTCCAAGGCTACATGAGCAGTTTCATCGAGTTCAGCTTGGGCATTGCTGACATCCGGTTCAGTAACCTGAGCACTTTGGGCAAGGGGGCTCGTGTGAGTGTGAGCAGGTTGATCCTCAGCTATATCAACGGTACTGTCCAAGGCAGAATGAGCAGCTTCATTAAACTCGGTCTGGTCATTGCTGACACTGACCTGAGTACCCTCGGGTTGCTCAGCCTGGACCTCTCCCGTCTGACCTGACTCCAGAAGAATTCCCTGTTGGGTGTGCTCGGCTTCCGACTGTGACCGTGGCTCTGCGATGACTTCCGAGGTGACCGTCTCTGTGCGATGATCTGAGACGTAGGGCGCGGACTCGATAGTCTCGGCGGGTTCTGGAACATGGTAGTTGTCCGTTTGGGTTTCAGTTGTGTTGCTGTCAGTGATTTCGACTTGAATAGTGGGCACATCTTCCACGAGTTCTTCGTCCTGGTCACTTCCCAGCATGTCTGCTTCGTAATTTGGAACGGTGCCTTCATCCGCATCAAGGAGGTCGAAGTTCTCGGCGTCAACCATCGACTCTGGGGAAGGCTCATCATACATAACCATGTCAGGTTCTGTGGCGGACAAGGCTGCGGGGTCATCGACCCCGACCATGTCGCTATCCATGTTTGAAACATGATCTTCCATCAGGTCGATGTCGATATCGAAATCATCGACCTGCTCCTGATGATAGGGTGAGGCCATTTCCATCGAGTCCTCAGCAGCAGGGACCTCCATGGTTTGAAATGGAGCGGAAGATGTTGCGGTCATGACATGAAGACGCGTCAAAAGTCAAAATGAATGGGACGTGTCGTGGTTCGGCGGTGGCGGTTAGAGAGGAGTAAGAATGGCGAAAAGCGGGGAAAGAAGCGACCAGAGAACGATTCGGGCAGGGTGAACGCAGCAAGACGTGAATTCGAAACCGGCTACGGTCTGTTGCGATAGGGAAACGGCGGGGTGGTGGGTGAGTGTTGAATGAAAGAAAAAGTGCAGCGACCCAAGGCCGACTAAGCGAAGGGGGAAGTGGGCGCACGGGCCAACGGGCCGAAGAGAACAGAGTAGCTGCCCGTGCGGACGACTTGTCCATCAACATCACAAAGGGCTCGTCAGGCTACAGAGTCCACCGATATCTCGTGGTGCACCCTCGATACCAATTTACTTGTTGTTTCTTGACCTCTCTCGTTTCTCACAATGGTATACTCTACCCGTACACCGGCGGGATGCCCGTGAGGCCCAAATGCTAACTCCGTGCTCCCACAACAGGTCGTTCTCGCAGCGTCGATATGCACCCGTGGAGGCAAAGCGGTTCTCTCGCGCCAGTTCCGCGAAATCGCTCGGTCACGTATTGAAGCCCTGCTTGCCTCCTTCCCCAAACTCGCCGACTCGGGAACCCAGCACACCACCGTGGAGCAGGACAACGTCCGCTTCGTCTACCAGCCATTGGACGAGTTGTACATTGTTTTGATCACCAACCGCCAGTCAAACATTCTTCAAGATATTGACAGTCTCCATTTGTTTGCCCAAGTTACTACCAGCATTTGCAAGAGCCTGGACGAGCGAGAAATCCTTCGCAATGCCTTTGAGTTGCTCAGCGCATTCGACGAATTGGTGACACTGGGATACCGGGAGAACCTCTCGCTGTCTCAGATAAAGACATTTTTGGAGATGGAGAGTCACGAGGAGAGAATCCAGGAGATCATTGAGCGGGTACGTCTAGAGATGGGCTGCGGGGCTACTTCATGCTAACATGCATCTACAGAACAAAGAACTGGAAGCAAGCGAGGAGCGCAAGCGAAAGGCGAAGCAATTGGAGATGCAGCGCAAGGAAGCTGCCCGCACAGGTCGCGCTGCTGCCCCGAGGGCACCCAACTACCCCGTCTACACACCTCCTACACGCCCGGCTGTGCCCGACACATACGATTCCTACGAGGCAGAGAAGAAGAAGGCATTTGCCAAGTAAGTTGAATCTTGGGAGTGGAAGTATGTCTGGTGTGATATGTGTGATTGCTAACATGCGGAATTGAGTAGGCCCCTCCCCACCCGCGGTAAGGGTATGCAGCTTGGCAAGAAGTCCAAGGCAACTGATATCTACGAGAAGGTCCGCGGTGACCTAGGCCCCGAAATCGAGGAGTCCAGCCCGTTGGTCGGCTCAGAGACTTCGACTCCTGTGCCAGAGGTCCCCTCCGCCCGCGAGTCGCTCACCGCAGACCGCGAGCCTGTTCACGTTACAATCGCTGAGACCATTTCCGCTACCCTCACTCGGGAAGGTGCCTTGAAATCATTCGAAGTCAAGGGTGACCTTCAGCTCCGTATCACCGACCCATCTTTCACCAAGCTCCGTCTTGATCTTCAGGCCACTCCTACCCATGGTGCTCAGTTCCGGACACACCCTAACGTCGACAAGGCCCTCTTTACCAACTCTTCCGCTATTCAACTCAAGGACACCTCCAAGCGGTTCCCCGCAAACAACTCTATCGGCGTCCTGCGATGGCGCGTGGCTAGCTCAGCCGATAACGCTGAAATCCTGCCCATCACCTTTACCGTATGGGTGAATAAGGGCTCTGACTCGACCACTGTGACGGTCGAATATGAGCTCACCGGCTCGGATAGCCTTCAGGATGTCGTTGTCACCATTCCTTACGGCGCCACGGAACCTGCTGTCTCTAGCTTCGATGCCGTCTACGAGGTCTCGGGCGACAGCCTGGACTGGAATCTCGGCGCAGTCGACGAGTCGAACCCCTCCGGTAGCTTCGAGTTCGAATCAACCGACGCTGATGAGGATGCCTTCTTCCCAATGAGCGTCCGGTTCACCAAGGCTCAGCCCTTCGTGGATGTTGATGTTCTTAGTGCCTCCCTCCTGGAGATGGAGGGGGAGAGCACCGGCTTCTCCAAGGACGTACGCAGTGTTGCGGAGAATTTCCTGATCGAGTAATTTTGGAGTCGGATTGTATAGAGTTTGTTACTTAATGATGTTCGGATTGTGGCATTCCTTTTTTTTTTTTTTTTTTTTTTTGGCACTCGTTTGCCATCAAGACCGTGTTCCAAGCTTCCCCTGTTATCTGATTGCCTTTCACATCCTTTCCCAGGACCGTGTCTTTAGCTTACCCAAAATTGACACAAAATAACTAGACCTGATCATGATTTGACCTCACCCCTGAAATGGGTATCGCTCTACAATCAGTTTCTTTTCCACGTCTAGCGAGCAAAGTGCAACATCCCGCTGGTGATGCTCGTCTTGGTCATCCGCGCGTCATCTCACAACGTCAGAATTATTAACTTCAGGCGCGACTTGAAGAGTTAAACGCTTCAGATGCTCTTATTCGCACTGACCTGAATTGGACAAAGCATGACTTGCAACTTCCGTCAAGCTTTTCGTACCTAAGAGCTGGTCCATGGATGATATTCGCCTATCCCTGGTTCTTCGCTTTCAACCAGCGACAACAGACACCCGCCCGCCTCTACTTCAAACGTCAGACTGACATTGCGTGGCAGGCCTGGGCCATCCCGACCACTTGGGGGCATGAGGCACGCTACTAGTACCATAGAAACCACTTGGTAGGTATAACCGTCTCGGCTTCGATGGCTGGAGCCCTGCCGAACTTGGTTGTTGCTGGTGCCGAAGCATTACCGCTCCTCGGCCTCCCCAGGCTATACAAACACCGCTTGCATTCTCCTCCACGTCGGATACTACAGACTGTCGGTTTCTACAGCCGATGCAAAATCCGTGGATAAAAAAGGCCTGTCACCGACACAAAAGCCGCAAGCAGGATCAGAGAGACACCGGGGAGGTTGCTTCATCTGCATGAACATTGCCAGGATGTCACTAATCGTAATTGGATGCAACGCCGCCATAGTTTAGTGGTTGATGGCAAATTCTCTGTACCATTAGTTGTACAGACAAGCAAATCTGCCCACCGAAGGACCTCAGATTTGCCTCTGCAAATGCCGGCAGTTCCAGGAGGCAAATATATGCCGCAGATCAAGCTTGAACATCAACTCGGCGGCCATTTTCAACATACTGCACCGGTGTGGTCACTTCGTTTTAGGAACATCGTCATTGTCGGACATCTGCCGGACGAATTTAGGTTGACCTGCGTGTGCTGACCCAGACAGAGTATGCTGAGTTGCTGGTTGCTTCGCACGCAATGTTTCCTTTCTTCCAGAGGCTCCGCTTTTCAGTGCTTTTATAAGTCTGTTATTGGTCTCATCATCTTGGTTTCTGTAAGGCCCTGATGCTATGAAACATCAGGTCTCGACAAAACACCATAGATATTTTGAGGTAATGCAATCTTCAAACCGGGGTCTTCTCGAATCATCATGACAACCTGCTGACTACAAGTGACCCGATGGAGGCAGACCTTGACGTGACTAATCTGTGCAAGCCTCACAATGAGCAGCATCCATTTTCCAACGTGGGCCGAACAGCAGAGCTTGTTCAAGCTATCATGTGCTGATGCAGAAACCTGCCATCAGTTATCTAGCGTGGTAAGTATTCTGTCTGTGGAGTTGTGAAAAGACCATCTCATAATCTGCGTCCAGGATAATCTATCATCCTTCCAGGGAGCCAATTCTGGATTGGGAGCAAAGAAGATGGCTATTCCACGCCTTGCAGAAGGCGCTGAGTCTGCATTTACCTCGCCAGGAAGATTTCATCGGCGCCATGTTCGTCGTGCATGCGAATCCTGTCGACAGAGAAAGACAAAGTGCACCGGAGACAAGTCTGGGTGCCGGAATTGTCGAGAGGCGGGCATCATCTGTTGCTACACTGATGGCAAAAGAGAAAAGTCCAAGCGGTGAGTACCTTCTTGGCTTCTCGTCTCTGCTATTTTGCCCAGATACTGATGCAAGTACACAACCCGCGAAGCCAACTGGCAAGCTTGTCAGCGAAAGTGCAAGCATACGAAGACGTCATCAGCAAGCTGAGCAATCGATTTGGGGTCTCAGATGAACAGCTCGTGAACATCGCCCTCGCCGTGGTAGGGATCCTGATACGTTTTTCATAAGCAAGCCATGTCTGAGATAGACTTAGGACTCCGCTTCCGACCTAGCATTGGATGCCGATGCCGATGGTTCCGGACAACGGAAGCTAACCTCAGAGCCTCCTCCTTCGCATCCCTCCTTCGATGCGACCCTGGACCAAGTGGATCATACCGAGGAAGACTTCAATAGAGACGAGGTAGCTCGCTCAACTGGTTATATCGGAAAGAGCTCTGAGATCACCTGGCTGCAGAAGCTTAGCAAGGAGGTCAATAACGAGAATGAGGGATGGCCCTGCAGCATGTCGAATGCAGATGATGAGAATGCTCTTCCTTCTCCCACGCTGACGCCACTACCAGAAAACTCCAGCGACCCACTGATGGCCTCTCTGAACTACTATCTTGACGATCTTGAAGTTCCAAATTCCGAGAAAGTCGATCCCAACGTCGTCCCCTCCAAAGATGCGGCAACAAAGTTGCTTAATGCCTACCTGACTTCTGTCCATCCGTCTTTCCCGATCATTGGGATCTCAACTTTCGTCTCGCAGTTCCAAGTCTACTTCAGCCAGCCCTCTTTGAAGCCTGGAAACAAATGGTTGGCCATCCTGAATCTCATATTTGCCATCGCTGCAAAGCATGCTCAGTTGACAGATGCGGATTGGAAGGAAGATGAAGACGACCATGGGGTTTATTTTACGAGGGCCAGGATGCTGAGCCTGGAGAATCAGTCATTGCATCACCCTGATCTTCAGCAACTTCAAGTTGAAGGACTGGCTTGTTTTTATATGATTGCATTTAGTCACATCAACAGGTATGTCAGTTCTCCGAATGCTAGACCCAGTACTGTCACTTACACTACTGTCTTTTCCAGAGCCTGGAAGCTCTGCGGAAGTGCGGTTCGAGGAGCTCTAGCCCTTGGTCTTCACCTTCGCAATGTGGGTTCTTGTACTTCGGATACGTCAAAGGAGATCAGATATCGTGTCTGGTGGTCACTATATACTGTTGAGCATCTGCTGACAGTCATCACGGGGCGTCCATCCTGCATCACCGATAGCTCTTGCACCACACCTCTCCCCAAGCCTTTCGATGAAAGCGAATTTCAGAAGGAAGAAGTGTCTCACCTCATCAGCACCGTCGGCCGAAGTACTTCGAGTCCTCTAGAGCGAATAACGCTCAATAGCAGCACTGCCAATCTTGATTCTGGCGGTGACTCGGACACAAACGATGAAAGTGCAGAAGCGGATATCAAGATTACCCGTGCTGAATATCTGAAAAGCCTTCCCCCGTGCATGTCATTATATTTCTTACAGTTGACATCGCTCACAACAATCGCCAAGAGAATGACAGTCAAGCTCTACAGCCCCGAATCGCAGCAAGCACCATGGGCAAGTATTGAGTTTACTATTCAGAGTTTGATGCTCGAGATCGATTCTTGGTTCATGAATCTTCCATCGGCCTACGACTTTACCTCAACGCAGACATCGCAATGTCCTCTGGGACAGCGAATGGGACTTGCGTTCCTCTTCTACAGCACCAAAATCGGGATTACTCGTCCCTGCTTATGTCGACTCGACTCTTCTCGATCAGATGGGGACAAGGCGTATGAGTTTTGCAGCAAGACGGCGGCAGAGTGTGTCGAGTCTGCATGCCACATGTTGACACTATTCCCGGATTCCCTTGATGCAGCCCTTCTGCATCGGATCTCTCCTTGGTGGTGTACACTCCACTATCTCATGCAATCTACCACGGTGCTCCTGTTGGAACTGGCATTCAAAGCACAGCATGTGCCCGAGAAGGCAACAATGGTCTCGAAAGCGGCCACCAAAGCCCTCAGCTGGCTGTCCACACTGTCGAAAACCAACCCAGCCTGTGAACGTGCCTGGAGACTCTGTGATGGATTCTTACGCCGTCTTGCGCCCCATTTTTGCATTAATATTTCGGAGCTGTCCGAGAATGAAGAGTCCTCTGCCTCCTCCATTCTGGATGCCCCTGACCTCGGTGAAGCCGCGCTCATCTTGGACGATCAGGCCATGAACCATCTTCCCTTTGACACGTCCACTACGCTACCATCCACGACTGCGGCGGGCAGTATTGCTGCCGACATGGACTCCATCGCTTGCTCACCAATGGACCAATCCGGCACTCCTCTTGGAATATCCGCACCTTACAGACTGGAGCCACCAGATCTTCTTGACTCATTTATCAAGCCCGAAAAATCACTCTCGGGTCGAAGCTCTTACGACGAGTATTTCCCATACGATCCGACGACTGGTCAGATCACCGGCTCCTTTTTCCCTACAGAATCGAATCTAGATCTTGATCTGGGCTATTTCTGGGGCGATCCCGTTTATTGATTTTCTCTCGCGGTCAATTTTTTCTGTCTACAAAAGTGTCACCTGAACAAGAAGATAGACTGTTTGAAAAAGAACTGATCTTATTATGGAAAGAAGGAACTCAGACTGTCACATTTTGAACTTG
This sequence comes from Penicillium argentinense, assembly GCF_028826775.1. NCBI lineage: Eukaryota > Fungi > Ascomycota > Eurotiomycetes > Eurotiales > Aspergillaceae > Penicillium > Penicillium argentinense. The sequence goes on from NW_026622668.1 coordinate 985,410, forward strand.
GTTTGTATGCTTTGTATTCTTGTTCATCCGATCAAAACATAACCATACAAAAGGTATTATAGAAAATCAAAGCAAGGAAAAGTTCTTCATCGCCGGATAGCCTCGCATGACTTTTCTCTTGTGAAGTTCGTACTTGATGATATTCAGATTCTCATTTATTGATCACTCCACAAAGCCTCTTCTACACTATTCTAAACTACTGTCGTTTTCGTCACGATACATTTTAGGATAATGACCTCTCTAGTCTCAAACTCTAGGACTTCCATTGGCAAAGACTGTGCAAATACTATACATCGAGCTTTCGAACTTCACTCCAGCACCAGGGTCCTGTTTGAGTTACCAGATGCTTTGTCACAGAGAAGTGCTATCGTACCAGCTAAAGCGAGACCATGTCACCGGTAAAGCGACCGGAAGGGCGAAGAACCCAACAAGTTTTTGGGGCTCAGGTCCAGACCGGTCTCCCCTGTCGAACGCTTCCGTCATAGCAGTCTGTAACCAACATGACGTGGTTTTATGTAACTCTCCCAAAGGTTCAGATAGCCCACCCTAGGCCTCCCATTTGTACTTTGCAGCAGTGAACATCAAACGAGCCTGATCTTCTTGAGAGCTGAATTGGTCGGTCCTTGCGCCGGATGGGGTAACAATTCTCGTGATTTTCGAGAACCTAATTTCGATCGTATGGTTTTTCGGTGCCCCCCGTCCTGACCACGCACTCAACGCTCGGGTTTCCAATGACTCCCAGAGGCTCGCCTGAACCCCCAGTAGACCTCGATTGTCGGCAATAAACTTCTCGATCCCGTCCAAGATTGGCAGGAGGCGACGTCGGATTCCACAACCGACATGATTATGATCGACTTGGTAGTCGGGGTATTGTTTTAGACCCGCGATCACCTGATTGATGGCAAATTGCGGTTCATCGCTGGAGACAGCTGCTTTCCCACTAGTATTTTGTTCCAAAGGTTCGTCGGGGTCACTTTCTTCGATGCTAAAGTCCGGGTCGATGAGCGTAGAGCCCAAGAATACAGTCTTGGTCCGCAACGCAAAGAAGCGCAACATTTGGCCCAGATGAAAGACATCACATTGCATGCCATTGGCCAAACCGTTACGGCACTGGAGTTCAGGGGGACGATAGGAAGTCGTTGGGCCGATTGTGTTTGGTTTCCGATCTGATTCATCTCTTTCAAGTCCACCGTATGAACGCAGAAAGTGGGCTTGTAAATCTGTCAACGTATTCAAGACGCGTTGCCGCCGGTGGTACAATTCCTCTAGACAACAACATCTTAGTGAGCGTTCGCTTCGCGTTTGGGAAACATGATGATACATACCTTCCAGGCCGTCGGGAAGATACTTCCAATTCGAATATTCTTCAGTTTTCGGTCTTTCCAATCCCTGTTGCCAGAATTTTGATCCTATAATGATCAATGTATGGGTCATGGCTTTCAAGATATCCTTCAGACCAATGAATGCTGAGATGACAATCATTTCTCGGACTCGTCTTTCCTTCATTTTCAACATATCAAGGTTGAACACCTTTGTGGAGACCGCGGGTTTCCATTTGACACCACCCCTATAATTGGCTTCTTGTAACACTCGCCGAACCGGTTTTATAGAGTTGAACCACTCGGATATATCAATAAGTTTGGCAACAAGCGATGGTGGCAGAACCGCCAGGTCATTGTGAAAAGCGGACTTTGCTTCTGGATCCAAGATATCGAGGCAAAGGATCTTCAGAAACAGCTGTATCGCTTCAATACCACATAACTCAGACTTTGGGCTGCTGGGAATCTTGACGATAGGCAATGTAGCCAGTGACGCTGAATCAATTTTGTCTGCCAAAGTATCCCGTGTGTTTAAATTGGCCCCCTCAGTCAGAGCCCGTCGCTGTTGCGCAAGTAATCTCCCTTCCATAAACTTATTTGAATCCAGCATCGCCCCAAAATAAGGGCTACCACTGATCAGTTGTTCACTGGATACTTGCCAGTAGTGACTTTTCTCTGAGGACATGGCAATGTATTCCAAAATGATATCCCCATTGGGTGAGATGACAATGGGAGAAGTCGGTGTACTTCCGGGAACGATACTGATGTCTTTGGCGCGCAGGCGCTGGCGAGCGGTGGGAGTATTTGAGGAAACAACATCATCATCTGTCACGCCAGCACCAGATCCACCCTCCGTCAGAGATGTTGAAGGGTTGGTGTCTGACGGCATGCTCGGCACGTTGGAATATTTCAATGTTGTTGCTTCTCCTAAACCTCGTGAAGTTGATGCAATTTACCGCCGAGTGGGGGAGGCGGGGATATATCCGTGTTCTTCTGAGCGAGAGTGATATGCAGTAATACCTTGAGCAGAAATTCGATATATATTCCTGGCGCTGTTCAGGTTTTCATACTCTCGTTCCAACTCTCGGGATTTCGTTTTGGTGGTACACCTCAATGGAGCGCTGACCATATGTGGGCAAAGTCGATGATGTGGGGGCCCAATGCAACAGATGAACCAGAGATGGAATGCAGTTGAACGAGTCCAATGACCTACTTGAATCGCTAACTGACGCAGAGAAATCAAATTCAAATGCTAGCGACGTTGCAGCGTTCAAAATCTTGCTCAGTTGATCTTGACAATTAGGCGTTACTAAGCACGTGTCTTGGTTGTTTTATCAGAGAAGGCGGTGAAAACCACGGTTTCCCCGAGCTGTAGTTAAATTAATGAAAGTCCAGGCGGGCATCAGATAACGAGGCAAGAAAATGGAGCAAATTTTAGGAGGCTTATAAGGGTTCGAGTAGATTGTGTATTTGTAAATGATAATTTTTCAGGATAAATGCGAGGGCTTGTGGATATAAACGGCCTTAGAATGCTTCAGAATGAGATCAGATAAATGGGCTTCTGTGCTCCAGCGGGCAATGATATTTTATAGGCGGGGATATAGAGGCTCAATAGGGTATGAAGTATATTTGCTTTTGAGAAGATCGACGGGAGCTGAGAGCGGTAGAGCAGTGTTCAATCAAGGCAGAATGACCATCGGGCACTGGAGAACACTGGGGCCCTTTGGAAGATCCTTAGGAACCTGGTTGCCTTCATTCTCCTTGCGGTTGGCGTCGCGCATTTTTAATGCCTTGCCGACCATATATTCTAGCTTGGCGACGCTCCGAGGCTGGCCACCTGGGGATGTTGAATCGGCATTGAGGGTGTGTATCGGATCCGATTCAAAGGCATAGGCGAGCTCAGGAGGAACCAGTGAAAACAGGCCGACGGAGTGATTTCGCTCTAGGTACGGCGAGTAGGCAAGCAAATTATGCTCCATCTCGTCTGACACATCGCATCCCTCCGGGACAGCGAGATCGATCAAATTATTTCCGTGGTATTCGCAGAACAACGGTTCGCTGGTAAGGAGGCCAGCGACGAAATCTTGGTTGGCACAAGCGGCCGCTATGGTGCCCTGTCGAAATTCCAAGGTGAATGCGGTGTCGACATCGCATGGCAGGCATAGGGCCATGGCGCGGGACAACAACGGTGGAGCTGGTACCCCGTCTTCCGGTTCGACGTGGGGTTGGAGGGTGACGCTCTCCGTGACGGATATGGTGGAGGATTTCCTCAATGCGTAGCCCATGTCCGCCGAAAATTCGTGCCAACCATTTTGAGTTGGCGGAGATGTTGGGGTCTGTTCTTGCTCGACAGGCTCAGCGCCGTCCGCGACGGAGATTTCTGTTTCGATTGTTTTTGCCGTGGTCGCGACAGCTTCCCGAGCTGCTTTGCGAAGGGTCGGGAGCAGGACGTCCTGCTCCTGTTGGTCCAACGCCACCCCCGACGCCCAGGAGGTCGCCAGGTTGGCCCAGGTTGCCGTTTTGGCGGCGCCATTTACATATCTCCCTTTGGCGAGATCCGCGATCGTCTTCCGGGTTGCCAAATTGGCCCGCCCGCGGCCCATGAGATTGACAGTGGAATTGAGGATGCGACTTCCCTCCCACAAGATAAACCCGTATTTCTTCGCAGAGTAGGTCAATTGGTCGATGACCTCGTCCGACCAGTCGTCAATGACATCGGCTTGGACCTGGAGCACCGCGATGTGAGGGCCAATCTCGGACACCAGCCGAAACAGCGTCGCAGAGTCGGTAACAGTGTGGGAGGTCAAGACGGCGACTGGTTGATGAAAAGGCAGACCCTTCTTGGTCTCGGTCAGCTGCTGGATGTAGTTCAGGATTGGATTGACGGGGGCATCGTCCACCGCCGACATGGTGGCTGCGCAGAGGAATTGACAGGGACGTGGTTGGGGATTCTTGAAAAAGGAGGATTGTAAAGGAAGCCGACTTGATCAAGCGTGGGAGCCCCAGCGGGGCTGCAGAGGGCACTAAAGCAGAGCTAGCGTGATGCTAATCCCTGACAATTTCCTGGCGACAGATGTCTTGTTTTGTCGACGTCGCTCGAGTGTTTCCGGGAACGGAGCAGTCCAACATGATGCGTGCATTCTGGCTTGGTGGGGTACGGGGAAAGTTAGCCCTTTTCGAGCTGCCACGACCAGCACAAACAAACGATCGTCGTGATGCGAAGCTCCCGATGGAGTCCAGGCTGTCCTGCATTTGGTACATCCAGATGGGAGTACTGTGATTGTTCAATTGTCCGGGAGCAAGTACCTGCATTCCTTGGATCGGGTCCACCGCAATGCTGGAACGTGTCCCGCAGTGTCCGGGGCAGCAATCCCATAGGATGAGCATCCAATGCATCAGCGCCCAATTGAGACCGGGCGAAAGGAGATTGGAATTGTGAAAAATCCCAGGTTCTCCACGGAGACGGGCACAACGTGTTTGGGCGCGTTGGCACGAACGGCCAGGCGTTAAGAGTAAAGGTGCATGTGCCTGGGGGGCATCTGCCGGTCAGCCTCTTGCGCTGGTGGCGTTGGACCCAGTCTACTACTTCTTAGCCCACCACCCTAGAGCACCCTAAGGTACTGTAGTGTAGGGCCCAAGTATGAGCATACCTGGGGGTCCTGCTGGAACCCTCACCGCAGTTTTGTGTCAGCAATTTGCGGGGCATTTGATCAGCCACTCTCAGAATGTTGCAAAGCTAAACCAACCATTATATTCTCTTGCTACTCAAATATACAAAAGTAGAAGTAGGACTACTATAGTACAATACGTTTAATACAGACTTGATCGTAACTACAGTTGCACACGGCCGATTAGTAATACTAAAATGCAACTCCTTCCGCCCTGCCAAGGCTGCTTAACTAAGGCGATCGATCATCTGCGGCCGAGGAACAATACAGCACAATACTGATTCGGCGCGATAAATTCGACAAAGAGACCAGCTGCCATCTCATCCACCTGCTTCGATCTGTTCGTGGCCTGATCTCCCACCTTACCATTCATCCAACTAACCTGGTTTGGCGAGTAGCAATTCAAAATTCTGCCCGTTGTTTGCCGGGGCGGAAACGGGGCCTGTCACGCCACGCCTCCCCTGAATAATTTATTCCCGCGCCCCTCCGAAGTCTCGACTCTCGACGCCGCGAACTTCGATCACAATCGACCCTTTCTCACCCTCTCCTCCGATCGCCCTTCCGCACCGCCCATTCTCATCTTTCATCCCATCGGTTGATCTCGATCTCCTGGAACAGCAACTGCGAAAAAGGAAAAGAGGGAAAAAAAATACAATGCCGGCACGGGTTCTGCCCACCTTCACGGCCACCGAGGTCGAGGCGCATAACAGCGCCAATTCTTGCTATATCACCATCGGTCGCAAGGTCTACGATGTCACCGAGTTTGTGGAGGACCATCCGGGCGGGGGTGATTTGATTCTAGACTATGCCGGCAAGGACGTGACGGAAATTATGAAAGACGAGATCTCTCACGAGCACACCGAAGCTGCCTATGAGATTCTCGAGGACTATCATGTTGGATTCCTTGTCTCGGAGGGTAGCTCTTCGGGCAAAGCCAAATCTACCGGGATCGATTCCGTCGTCTCGGATGCCAGTCCCGTCTACCAAACCACTGGGATGTCGAAGGAGGAAGACTTGTCTGTTGAGACCGATTACAGCCAGGATTTTAAGACGCACAAATTCCTCGATCTCAACAAGCCCCTGTTTGCTCAGTTGTGGTACAGCAACTTCTCCAAGGAATTCTACTTGGAGCAGATCCATCGGCCCCGCCACTACAAGGGAGGCCAATCCGCACCCCTCTTCGGCAACTTCCTCGAACCCCTCAGCAAAACCGCCTGGTATGTGGTGCCCATGATCTGGCTGCCTCCTGTCGCATACGGTACCATGGTCGGATCCCTCGGACTCGGCGACCCTTCTGCCGCTGCCGCGTACTGGATTGGCGGTGTTTGTCTCTGGACGCTGATCGAGTATCTGATGCATCGCTTCCTCTTCCACGTTGACAAGTAAGAGCTACGACATTTGCAAAGATATATCTGTGTTTCTAAAGGTTACTAACTCGTTTTTCTTGTTACAGATGGCTCCCTGACAACCGCGTTGGCTTGACCCTTCACTTCCTGCTCCATGGTATCCATCACTATCTCCCAATGGACAAGTACCGACTGGTCATGCCTCCATCGCTGTTTATTATCCTGGCAGCTCCTTTTTGGAAGCTGGCCCATACCGTCTTTTTCTACAATTGGTTTGCGGCCGTTCAGGTCTTCTGCGGTGGCGTGTTCGGCTATATTTGCTATGATCTGACTCACTACTTCCTTCACCATCGCAAGTAAGTTTTTTACTTCGTCTCCTATCAGTGAAATTATAGTACTAATTGCCACGCAGCTTGCCTCTGTACTACAAAGAACTGAAGAAGTACCATCTTCAGCATCACTACGCCGACTTCGAGAACGGATTCGGCGTCACTAGTCGATTTTGGGATCGTGTCTTTGGTACTGAACTGGAGGCGCCGTCCCCCAAGGGCGCCAAGGCTCAGTAAAGTTTCTACCTCAGACTGTTCTAGTCGCAAAAGACCGTTCTTGATGACTTCACGTCGAGTCTTGCCTTAGGTGATTATGTTCCACCTAGAGACTGTACATCTTCATTTTCCACGTTGCAACCGAGGAGTTTTGGATCATGTGTTCTACGGTTTTTTCTTCTCATGTACAGGTGACTTCGTTTGGCTCATCCTTCGATGCGCCAGGAAGTCGATTTCTACCTAAAGTACTGTCTCTTCCTTTCCAAGCATCACTTATCAGTGTATATGAATCTTTAATCATAATGAAACACAAGCAAGCATTCATGCAACCAAAAAAAAGAAAAAATAATAAACATAGCCCCATTAACAAACGTACCATGTCCACGTTCTACACGATCAAATTAAGTATTTTTTACTATTTTCATGAAAAGTATGGCAGACTGGCTACCTGAGGCGGTCAAATGTAGCCGTGCCGGGTGGCAAAATCGTAGGCGGAAACAAAACTTGAAATGTCACATGATTCCAGGAAGTTGACCAACAACTTCCGCCTCGACAGCCGTCTCGCTTTCCTCCTCATCATCCACTGACTGTCGCAAACCCGCAACGACAAGACTTCACGAAACCGGGCTCTGACGTCTTTCTCATATCAGTTCTTATCTTCAGATCAACTTCCATTAGCTCATTCTCCCCTGTCCCCAGCTGCCATTTCGATCGCACTCGGGGACAAAGACCTCAAAAATGTCGGCCCCACTCGACGTCGAGGCTCTTCTTGAGTCTACAGCCGCCCCCGCCGATCCCACTCCCGAGAATGATGACAAGCATGACAGATCTCGAGCGGATGCAGAGGACCGCCGTGATCGGTCTCGTTCTCGTGACCGATACCGCCGTCGTGACCGCAGCCGTGACCGCCGCCGAGACCGTGACGTTGACGCCGACGATGAAATGAAGAGCGACCACGGCAGCGCTAATGGCAGCCATCGCAGCCGGCCCTCGGCGAGACGGAGCCGGAGTCGCGACAGTGACCGCCGCCGGTCTCGCCAGGACCGCGACGATTACCGCTCCAGTGGCGATTACTACCGCGGCGGTGGCCGTGCCCGCACTCGCTCGCGTTCGCCTGATGACCGTCACTACCGCCCTTCCCGACGTGACCGCGATGATGAGCGACGCCGGGGTGGCCGAACTCGCCGCCGAAGCCCAACCAAATCCCCTGAACCGAACGAGGATGAACGCGACCGACGCACGATTTTTGTTCAACAGCTTGCCATCCGCCTGAGAAGCAAGGATCTGATCGCCTTCTTCGAGAAAGTCGGCCCTATCAAGGAGGCTCAAATTGTGAAGGACCGCGTTAGTGGCCGTTCCAAGGGGTAAGTGAACTTGATCTCCAGATTTTCTAACTTGTTGCTTACCAGAAATAACCTAGCGTCGGCTACGTTGAGTTCAAGAATGAAGACTCCGTGCCCGCTGCGATTCAGCTTACCGGCCAAAAGCTTCTAGGCATCCCTATCATCGCCCAACTGACCGAAGCCGAAAAGAACCGACAAGCCCGCAACCCGGAGGCGAGCTCCGGTGGATCATCGCATTCAGCTCCATTTCACAGACTCTATGTGGGTAATGTCCACTTCAGTATCACTGAAGAAGATCTACAGCATGTCTTTGAACCGTTCGGCGAACTTGAGTTCGTTCAGCTCCAGAAAGAAAATGGTCGCAGCAAAGGATACGCATTCGTGCAGTAAGTGCACCCTTCAAACTTGAAAACACCAAGTTCAACTTGCCTAATGATCCGTTGCTAACAACTCACAAGGTTTCGGGATGCTAACCAAGCTCGTGAGGCCTTGGAGAAGATGAATGGGTTTGAACTTGCTGGTCGGGCCATCAGAGTTGGGCTTGGCAACGATAAGTTCGACGCTGCAGCCGGTCGCCACCAGAACTCGGCTACAAACGGACAAATGTACCAGGGTTCTTCTTTCTCGGGCCATGGAGGTCGCGGAGTTCAAGCTGGTGGTTCGAACAATTTCGACCGTGCCGGCGGCAGAGATCACGACAAGACCGGCGGTGCCAGTGCCTTGGACGATGCAGACGTCGCGGGAGTAAACTACAGCAACTTTAATAGAGATGCCCTGATGAGAAAACTCGCGCGAACAGATGAAACCGAGCCGACTGCTGATCAACAGCGCGAAGTCCTCCGACCCAAGACAGAGCACAAGCCCCTGCCTCTCAACGTGAACATGGCGAGCCGCTGTGTTATGCTTCGAAACATGTTTGACCCTGCCGAGGAGGAGGGTTCAGGCTGGGTTAAAGAATTGGAGGAGGATGTTCGCGCCGAGTGCGAAGAGAAGTATGGCCATGTTGTTCACATCTCGGTAGACTCGAACTCCCAAGGCGACATTTACCTCAAATTTGACCGAGTTCAAGGTGGCGAAAACGCTATCAAGGGTCTGAACGGGCGCTTCTTCGGCGGCAAGATGATCACGGCTCAGCCGGTCGTGGACGCTGTCTACAGCAGCCTTTTCTCCCGCACCAAGGCCCTCTAATGGCCACTCACTACCATGTCTCTAGGCATATCTTTACAGGCACTTTCTCACGCAGAGCTTCCCGACGTTTGTCTCTAGGCTCTTCGATTGATCCTGCTTTTGTTAGATGCCAATTCTCACCACTTTCCACTACATCGATAGTGTTCTCTTTCGGCCATTACGACAAGCCTACCCTGGCTGATCACACTACGATTTTACTAAGGCGGCAGTGATCCCCTTCTGGTTGATCCCCCCCCCCCCCTCTCCCATCCCGATGAATTTGTTTTGTTTTCGTTTTCTTTTCTATGCAAGCGCATCCTGGAATAATCTATGGTGGCAGTGATCCTTCGGTCGATCCCCCTACTCGACGAATTTTTTTTTCATTTCCACAAAGCGCATCATGGACTTCTAAAGGTTTAGGAAAGGCGTTAACAATGAACTCATCCTACTCACCTTTCTTCATGATCACGTATCTAGTGTGTGGATTTTGTTTTCCTTTCGTAAACTTCCAGAGTTCTCACGCCCAGATCCAGATTCTAACATTGCAATAAAATAACTGCCTAAATTCGCAACCCACATTATCCACTCTCGTAGTGCACTCCATAGTCTACATATGAAAATCGAGTAGCGTGGTTTCCGTCTACCTAGATATTACCCGATGCGTGTAATTCCGCGGAGTCGCAAATTGCGCTGGGCAGCTGCCGGCCTCCGTCGCCTTATCTGCCGACGCTCGGGCCAGCGAAATGTGTCCCCCACGCCTCAACTGCGACATCCCATTCCTCCCTCACTACCCTTGTCACCCTCAATCAATGGGCCATTCATGATTGTCATATCAGCGAGGCGAGTAACGGGCCGGGTCTGGACCTTGCCTGGCAGCTACAGTACGTGATCCCCAACGCACTACCTTAGGTACTTCGGTCTTATCTCCGACCCCATTCAAAAGATCCTTTCAACGACGGCGCAGCCTGTACTCAGCAGCTAGCTAACAAAAGGGCGCCCGTCCAGGCTTCACACATCTTCGAAGATGCCGGGCGCTAAGCAATGATGTCGCGCCTCATGATGGCCAACCATCTGCTCGAAAACGTCCACAGTTCCACGACTATTTCGTCACCCATCTGCCATCGTCATCGCTTCATCCGGATCCTCGGGGACCGATCGCTCCCTTTCATAAGCTCCCCCGCTCTGCCTCTATACCGCATACTGGCGAGACTCCGCACTCTCCGACCTCATTTCAACAACTAGTTGGCCGAGAGACGACCGTTGTCCGGATCCCCCTGCGAAGCGCGAAACATCACTTTGGTGCCGTCACTGCTCGCGGTACCCGTCCGGCAAACGAAGATACATATCAAGCTGGTGTTATTGATCTCCCTGCATTTGCGAAGCGACCACCTACGTCGCTGACAATCGAACGCCTGAGGAGTCCCTCGGGGGGTTGCGTGAGTCCCGCGGGGCGGAGACCGCCACCGGCGACCCGCAAGTCTTCTACTTTGGAGTTTTCGATGGCCACGGCGGGTCAGAGTGCAGCACGTTCTTGAAGGAAACCCTTCACGAGTACATTCAAGATACTGCTGTAGAATTCGAGGTCTCTTCGATTCTCCGAACCGCACGACGACAGACAAATGCAGGCGATACATTACCAGTCCTGCAAGACGGTAACCGTCAGCGGATCGGCGATCTTGAAAAGAATCTTGTGCAGAACTGGAGAAGGCTAGTCGGTGGCTACTTCAAAAGATTCAAACCGACCACTTTCTCCTACTATGGGAACGAAAACGACGCGGAAATGGATACGACATCCAATGGGAAGGTCTCTATTGAGGAAATCTTGGAATATGCCTTTCTGCGTGCCGACCTGGACTTTGTCAAGGCGCAAGCCGCCAAGCGGGATGATGACCTCGTTTTGGCCGAGAAGCCATTGAACGAAGATGAGATCCTCCACAGCCCGAGTTTGACTCGCACTCCAAAGATCGGTGGCCGCTCGCGATTTAAAGGGGGCAGCACCGGCAGCATTGCCATGATATCGACGCCTTCCCCGACTCCATTTTGGCACCCTGCTGCCCCTTCTAGTCTACTTGTTTCTCACGTCGGCGACACTCGAGTCTTGCTGTGCTCAACCATTACCGGCGCAGCCGTGCCCCTCACTTCCAACCACCATCCGTCGTCGCCCATTGAGGCCAGTCGACTTCGCCGCTATGCTACAACCTTTGTCACGGACTCCTTTGGCGAGGAGCGCATGAGCGGGCTCGCAAATACCCGGGCCTTTGGGGATGTCCAATCCAAGCGTATTGGTGTTTCTGCTGAGCCGGAGCTCCGCCGCGTCGAAATGGGTCCTGCCGAATTTTCGTTCCTCGTGATGATGTCAGACGGTATTAGCGGGACTCTTGCCGATCAGGAGATTGTCGATATCGTCAAGGAAGCGCGAACCCCCGAGCAAGGCGCGCGCGATGTGGTGAGCTTTGCGACCGAGGTGACGAAGGAAGGAGATAATGCCACTTGCCTCGTTGTCCGGCTCGGTGGTTGGGAGCGACGTCAGGAAGGCGGCGTCGGCAGTCTGGGAACTAAGGAGTCTCGCGAGTGGCGGCGACAGGATGCCACAGATCCGCGCAGGTCACGGACGTGAGAAAGTCACCGGTGTTTCATATTTGTAGAATTGGCTGTCTGTACATAGTTCGGGCTCTTTCTCGGCCCCATTGTACATAATTTCGCGAATCGTTGAGCCTGGCAGGGTTTGTGGACTTCGCATAAATACCACACTGATATATTTACCTACTATACTTCCCATGTCTTCAAGTCAAGGAGCTACGTACTTGTTGAATATATTTTTTTTGCGAAATCGAACATCACAATTTTCTGGCTGTGGGCTTCGCTGGTTCAAAGTAGACGGAAGGTGGATTCGGCCGCGTGGGGAAAGCTTCCAAGGTTCCGGGCGACCCGTAAACATTCTTTGCACAGCAGGGGCCTCTGCTGCCAACCGCCCATCCCTACTTCCTGGACCTGATCTTCCAGCTGGACGGACCCGACAGATCTATCCTCTCCTTCGCTCTCCTCCTTTTCCTCAGATTCTCTCCTTCGACCGCCTGCGATCTCGGCCTCGTCGCGTCATCGTCCCATCTTACAACCGTGACGCGCAATTTGGCTTATCACCCTCCTTATCGCCCCGTCGAGTTTTCTCCTTTCAATCCCCCTATCCCTCCTTAACAGCCAAAAGGGCCGGACTATTTCCCTCCAGCTCCGCTTCTTGCATCTATCGCTACCCTACCTGCCAACCTTATCATCCTTATCTCATCCAGGGTCCAACTGCCAAGCGTGGTTGAGTAGTCCCGTGCTTGTTGCGCTGTCATCTTCACGACCCAACCCACCCTTTCCCCTCAAGACACAATGAGCGCCAGAACACGACGACAAAAGGCGGCCCTCGCTGCCCAGGGGGACGAGAGCGAAGAGTCGGCAAACGGCAATGGCAACGTGTCCACCCCGTCGAAGCGGACGCCCTCCAAAAAACGGAGCAAATCCAAGTTGAGCGACGAACCTAAGGAGAACGTCTTCCTCTTCGCCCCGAATCTCATCGGTGAGTTAACACTTCCATCTGTGCCGTGATCGCCGAGCTCGAAAATTGTATGGCTAACGCAATTATTTTCCAGGATATTCCCGTATCGTTCTCGCCATCGCCTCCCTCTACTACATGCCCCTCCACCCGCGCACCTGCTCCCTTCTTTACAGCGTGTCATGTCTGCTGGATGCGTTGGATGGTTACGCAGCTCGGTACTTCAACCAGTCGACCACTTTCGGCGCAGTACTGGACATGGTGACTGATCGCTGCACCACCGCATGCCTGCTGGTTTTCTTGAGTTCGGCGTGGCCTCGCTGGGCCATCGTCTTCCAGAGCTTGATCTGCCTGGACATGGCCAGTCACTATATGCACATGTATGCTACCCTGAGCATGGGTGGCTCCAACATGAGCCACAAGAAGTCGATTGATTCCGAGCGAAGCTGGATTCTCTACCAGTACTATCACAGCAAGGTAAGACCATGCATTGTACGATTGGAGAGGTGATTATATACTGACGCTGCTCTCCTCTCTTTAGACTGTTCTGTTCATCTGCTGCGCCCTCAACGAGCTCTTCTTCATCGGGCTCTATCTCCTTTCGTTCTCTTCGCCGAGACTGTCGCCCTCGCTGCTCCAGCCCGTGCCCGATGCTCAGCCGTCCTCTGTGCAGCCCGGCTCTCCCGCCAATCCCGCGCTGAGCGGTATCTTCGCCAGCCCTTGGAGCGCAGGTGCCCTCGAGATGGCGCGTGCGAACAAGATCGACAGCACCTTCCCTTGGATCATCACTATTGTTTCGCTGCCCGTCATGGCTTTCAAGCAGTATGTCAATGTCGTCCAGCTGGTCAATGCCAGCCGATGGCTCGCAGAGGGAGACCTCGAAGCCCGACGCGCCAACAGTAAGAAATAAGTACTCCCTGTAGCACAAAGTTGCACAGGTGGTTTCCGGCTGGTTGCCGGCCGGCCGAAATGGCCTTTTTTGGTCCTTCCCTCTTACCCTTTCTCGGGTCATGCATGTTTTGGAGCTTCGGTCTGTGATTTCGGGGGCGCTTCGGCCGACAGTTCCAGCAGCTGTCGCCTTGGCCCTCCGTGGTAAGGTTGATTTGGCGGGTTAAATAAATCCTATTGACGAGCGTTTTGGGCGGAATAGGACGGTCCTTATGGAATGGGCTGGTTCTGGGACCTTTCTGTATAGTACACAAGGGGTTGTGTCGCTTATTCTTTTCCATTTGCCCCTTGAGTTTCAATTTTTCATCTTTTCTTTCGAACCTGTCTTTCAATGTTTATGCTGGTCTGATATCTTTAATGCCACTGCTATACATCATTTAATGCATGTCATTGTCTCTTGCCAATTTGGTAGCATAAAGCTTGCCAGATCAGAGCACGAAACGTCTAATTGAAGGGCAAACCAAGGCAATTGTCTGCTCGTGGGTATCCTATACATTTTCTCATGGCAGTTGCCAATGGCTAGCTGCGGCTCTGCGCGGCCGAGGTCGTAGGTCAAGCTCTCATTGTGGCAGCCCGCCCTTCGTTGTGGTGGGCCGTTCGGCGCCGATCTCGGAGCGGCGGGGTCGACTTCACCCGCATCCCACCTTTTTTAAAGCTCCCCTTGCGATCCAAGTGAGCGTCCTCTAATTGTGAAACTTTTCTGCTTATTTGGTCCAATTGCACAATGTCTTCCTTCAATGTCGTTGTTTTTGGCGGTGACCACTGCGGTCCCGAGGTATGTGGCTTGCCCAACTTCCCTGGGCAATTGAGGCCCCTCGGCCTGTAAAGGCACCTTTGAATCATAGCTAATACGTGGACATATATAGGTCACTGCTGAGGCCATCAAGGTGAGAGCCATACGAGTCTCTCGAACTGGAGCTTCTATAGCAATCAGTCCTAACGCAATTGTGTTTAGGTTCTCCGCGTGATCGAGAAGAACCGTGATGTCACTTTCAACCTGCAGGACCACCTGCTTGGCGGTGTAAGTACAACTCGTTCAAGACCTTGAAAAAGGCCACATCTAATAGACAAACAATAGGCCTCTATCGACGCTACCGGATCCCCCTTGACTGACGAGGCCCTGGAGGCTGCGAAAAAGGCCGACGCCGTCCTGCTTGGTGCCATTGGAGGACCGGTACGTCCGACAACATCTCCCAAAAAAAAAAAAAAAAAAAAAAAAACACTACTCGGCTTGGTATACTCACAAGGACATTGAATACAGAAATGGGGAACTGGCGCCGTTCGCCCTGAGCAGGGCATCCTGCGTCTGCGCAAGGAGATGGGTACATTCGGTAACCTGCGCCCCTGCAACTTCGCCGCGCCCTCGCTGGTCGAGAGCTCGCCCCTGAAGGCCGATGTCTGCCGTGGCGTCGACTTCAACATAATCCGTGAGCTGACTGGTGGTATCTACTTCGGCGAACGCAAGGAAGACGACGGCTCCGGCTTCGCCCTCGACACCGAGCCCTACTCTCGCGCCGAGATTGAGCGCATCACCCGCCTGGCCGGTAACCTGGCTCTGCAGCACAACCCCCCTCTCCCCGTGTGGAGTCTGGACAAGGCCAATGTCCTGGCTACTAGCCGTCTGTGGCGCAAGGTCGTCACTGAGGTTATGGCTAAGGAGTTTCCTCAGGTCCAGATTGGTCACCAGCTGATCGACTCTGCTGCTATGATTATGGTCAAGAACCCCCGTCAGCTGAACGGTATTGTTGTCACCAGCAACCTGTTCGGTGATATCATTTCAGATGAGGCTAGCGTTATCCCCGGTTCCCTTGGTCTCCTGCCCAGTGCCAGTCTGAGCGGTATCCCCGATGGCAAGAGCCGTGTCAATGGTATCTACGAGCCTATCCACGGTATGTGTCTTTCTTTCTCTTTAAACAGCAAAGAAGAAGAATTTCCTAATATTTCATCCTTAGGCTCTGCCCCCGATATTGCTGGCAAGGGTATTGTTAACCCCGTCGCCGCCATCCTTTCCATCGCCATGATGCTGCAGTACTCCTTCGGCATGTTCGATGATGCCCGCATTGTCGAGAAGGCCGTCAGCAACGTCATTGAGGCCGGCGTTCGCACCGGTGACATTGGTGGCAAGGCCACCACCGCCGAGGTCGGTGATGCTGTTGCTGCCGAGCTTGAGAAGCTGCTCAAGTAAACAAGAAATAAGTGGCTATAAGGAACCTGATAGGTTCTATACGAGACATGAATAGTGTAGGAAAATAAAATGGAATACCCTTTCGGAATTTTTTAGTAATGATCCTAGCTGAAACATAATGATGGGATGTTTTATATCTGCTCTAAAACCACTCTGGGGGGGATGTAAAACATTGTCGCTCCAATCTCATAATGAAACATGGAGGGTATCTCGAAGCCGCTGGAAATACATTGCAAAAGAAAAAAAGAAGAAAACTCAAGTCACCCAGCCCGTACATTACGCCTGATACAAAAGCTATGCGATCTTCCAGCATCATAAGTATTTCACCGGATGACTGGCTCACCCATCCAGTCTGGCTGTTCCAGTCCATAAGCAGCCATCACGCTAGTCCGTGCAGCATCTGTCCCCTGGCTTGAGGGCCGAGATGCATCGGCCTGACCAGGACGGCCATCCGCGGAAGCAGACGGCGCGACAGCCATACGACGCCGGCTGTCATCGCATGCGAAAACCTGAAACCCGCGTACATGAGTGTCTTTGCCATTCTGATGGTTCTCCATCACGCGCATCTGAATCACCATGGCCTTGAGTACATTTCCATTGTAGATATCGTTGGGGGTTTTCACGGATTGTCCCTGTCGGTCGATGTTCTTCTCGTTTACAGGCCCCTGCCTTGTAGGGCCGTCCTGAGACCGTTGCTGCGCGCTCATCGACCGGCGGTTGTGCGTCATTTCATCTTCGCGCACCCAGCCTCCGTTTCGACCTCCGACTCCGGTCAGGGGGACGTCGACCCAGCCACACGGCCCGTCACCTTCCCACGTTGCAAACTCGACGAGGTCATTCCCACCCATGCCAGCGAGGAATACCATTTTGGTTGGGGTGTAGCTCTCATCCAATTCGAAGTCGAGGTATACCCGAATGCGCACCACGGCGACTAGTTTGAAGAAATGTAGCGTAAGGGTATGTGGTTGTGGACCATCGGATTGCCAGTACTGCATTGGCGAAGGGTTTCGAAGGGCAGAAACACCACAGCCAGGCTTGGAAGTAGAGACAGTCCAGGACGCGAGAGACGAGATTTCGCGGAGGTTGGGAGGGAGAGGGGAAGAGGATTTCTCTGCATTTGAAAGTGTCAGTCATTGAAGGAAGATGTTGTTGTTGTTGTTACTGTGGAAATACACACCTCGATCGTGCATTTCCTCGTCCACGTCCACGTCTTCGTAGTCCTCGTCGTCCTCCGACTCCTCAAACTCGGACTCATGAATTTCACCTGATTCCAATGCACGTCGAGCCTCCTCTTCGTCTGGATCAATCCACACCGAGCTTTCGTCATCTGAATCCTCCTGTTGCTCTTCTTCTTCAGCGGCAGCATCCTCCATCTCCTGCGGGTCTTCAGCAAAGTCTTCGAAGAACTCCTCGACACGTTCTTCTTCTGGCAGTGGCGCCGGTGTTTCAGGTCGATTCTGGTCTCTATCCCGCCCGAATATGGCGAAAGGGTTTCTGAGCGACGCTGGCGGAGCCATCACGGCCGCTGGTTCGGGTGTTAGACCATTCGGACCCGTTGACGGCGGGTGGCGGTAGGTTGGGTTGGAGGGCGTGTGCCGCGCGGGAGGAGTCTGGAATTGGGCCCGGAGGCTGCCCAGGCCGTCGGGTCCTTGGTTTGCGTGATGGTCGTGGGGATTTGGCTGTCGGCGCAGGTGAGGCATAGTGAGGGGAGCGGAGAGTCTTGCGGACGGATGTCTGTTTACTTTGCGGCACGGGGAGCTCGATTTCTCCTTGCGGTTAGCGCCAAGTTGAGGTCACTGTAGCACTGCCGACGTATGATTCTTTTTATTACTAATTGCTTATGCTCTCTGGTCTCTTCAGAATGTGCTAGACTCATTTGATTAAAATCGAGAACTCGATTTAGTATTGCATTTAGAGTCTGTTGCGTCTACAGGGTGCATTATGTCCTGCATTCCTCACCAGTTGTAGCTAGGGCCTCGTACTATGGTTGACCAAGGTCGTTTCGGTGATAACCATAGTTCTGTCATATGTGGTTTTGAGGATTAGGCATATTTGTTGCATGGAAATTCTCTCACATTACGTCCGACTCATGGTTGTACTGATCCTATTCCAATGGCAATAAGATTTCTCTGCTGACCCTTGAATTGCCTAAGCAGCAATGGGGGAATATGGGGTTGATTCAGCATGGCGATAGCAATTTCCATATCACAGATAATATTAAACTGTAATGACTCTGTTTTCTATCCTATGGTAGTTGGGAATCTTTTTTGCGTCAGGGCAAAGCCTGGACTGATGCGATGCCGTCATTCCACTCATCGGAATCAACAATGCAGAACGGATATTTACTCCGTAAAATTTGAAGTTTGAATCGATCAGGGGGTGAAACATTGAAAATCAAGATCAGCACCGCTACTGCTTTTCTGGTTTCATCATACCTCTACCCCAAACAAGACCCTGCATGTCGACATACTGCCATTCAAGATGTGGTGGGCGAGATTGTACAAAAGAAGTAAAATCTGTTGAAGTACACTTTTTCCTTTTTTCCCCAATGAAGTTAAGTCTAGTGGATCTCTTCGCTATATCGCTGTTCTCTTGAAAACTCGTCTCCTGGTCTGCGTCGACAATATACTCCTCGATATTGATAATGGCGCAACATCCTACCGGGACCCTTGTCACATTAAATTTTTGCTTTTGCTTTTTGTCACATCCTGGTGGGACTAAGAAACGCAATTCCACTAGGAGCCCTCGCATACTGAGGCTCACTAAGCTTGATCTGGCTTGCGACATCGGGATGTGCCCCAACTCAGCATATCTACCATGCCTTGGTATCTTCAGAAGAAAGTTAGGTAACAACCGCGCTGCACTTGCTAGACAGTCATTTCCGTCAAATGCAGATGAATGAATTGATCTCGCCATCACATTGTATATCGCACAGTACATACCCAAATCCGTAAACCCACATCACCTTTCCATTGAAGGACTAGATTTCCATACTTTTTACGCAAGTAGTATGATAACTATGGAATGTAGATCATAGAAATGACACTTGACCGACAGGTGCCATTGCTCAATTGAGATCATAGGAGCGATATGTATGTCTGGGACTTGATCTCGGCGAGGTCCATAAAAAGATATCAGGCCCGAAGGACTGCCGGCAAAGTTCCCAGTCCTGGACAATACCACGCATCTGAAGTACCTTGTTCTCTCAATATCTCCATTTTTGTCAAACAGTGATTCTTGTCACTATTGTTGACATATAAAATATCTCAACAACGCATCTCGCTGAGGTACGACCGATTCAAGCCTACCCAGGTAGGTATCACTATAACAATAATCCAGTACTGACCACCAAATTCCACTGCAGTATCTCTGTCATGTGCACGAACTCAACATTAGATCAGTATTTGGAGCTCCTGGAGATTCAGTTTGACTGTGCTCGACTATGTTGAAAAATGTGGGTTGAAGTCGGTGGGCAATGCGAATGGGCTCAATGCAGGTCAGCGACGGGAGCCAACAACAAGATCGTGAAAACTAGACCACTGACGACGACAGTCTATGCCACCGATGGATATGCCCGGGTCAAAGGAGTTTCTGCAGTTGTCACTACGTTTGGTGTGGGGGAGCTGCCGGCCCTGAATGCCATCACGGGTGCGAGTGCTGAGCTCGTGCCGGTGATCCACATTTGTTGGCTTCCCATCCACCGCCGCGAAAGAAAAGCGACTGGTCATGCACCACACCCTTGGATATGGTGACCATGACTTCTTCATGGAAATGAGCTCCCGGATCTCCAGTGCTGTTGTACTGTTGGACTCTCCGAAAACGCACCTCAAATGATCGACGCGACCGAATGCTATCCAACTAGCAAACTGGTGTACATTGGGTTCCCCATGGACCTGGTACAGATGGACGTTGACGACGCTCTCCTTGTCACCCCCTTGGCCCTCAAGGACCCTCAACCAAACGCCCCCGCCAAAGAAGACAAGGCCGTCAGCACTATCACGCAACGTACGCAAATGGCGCAGAGCCCGGCTATCTTGATCGATAGTCTGGCCGCACGATGGAATGGCCTCCAGCCAACTGGAGCTTTCGTGGAGAGCTCAAATATACCTAGCTATGCATTCCTGATGGCCAAAGGCATTATCGACGAGAGCCTACCCAACTTCTGTTGAGGTTCCAGGATAAGGCACCGAATTGATGCCTCATTCCAGACCTCTGTCGGCATGCCTGTCCAGGGAAACCCGAAGCACTGAGCTTGATATGCGCTTCAAGCTCTCTTGCCGCCATTATATTCTACATTCAGGGGATCTTCATGGAAGAACCCCGATCGAGACCGATTATAAGGTGTTTACTACTGTCAGGGGCTTGGCGCCCGTTCAGGGATAAATACCCCCACAGAATCGCATGTAGACAGTTTGATACAGTCAAGTTCAAGTTCTGTCAATTCCATTAAGGTCGATTTGTCTAGCAGGCCCTCCTTCAATATTCAGTGCTTCGTCGTAGCCCATCTCAACAGGTTATGAGCCCGGCTGACCACTGAAGCCAGGATTATCTATCATCTTCACTCTCTTCCCTGAGCCATCCTCCGGTCCGTGAAGCTATTCGCAAGCTGCCACCTGTATGGCGCCTGCAACTCGCCGCGGACGATCTCGAAACGCCCCCGACGCTCCTGCAAGCGCGGTCGGAGCGTTTCCAGAAGATCAAGGCCATCCAGAAGGTCCTGATCCTGCTCCCTTGGAGCCGTTGGGATCTCCCGAGGGAGCATTTGATGATGATGAAGCCGAAGAAATGAATGATGAGCAGCGACAAATCGACCGTCAGCTATCTCGACCACCTCCCTCGGAGGAGGATATGAGATAGAACCCCTTTCGGCAGCCGCCCGTACGGCTCCCCAGGGTATTCGAGGCATTCAGAACCGTCTCCCATCTGCCAGCGGCATAGCACCCCGTAGTGCTACCGGCATATTTGATGACAATATGGAGAAGCGTCTCCAAAGCCTGACCAAGCTTCATAGTAGGGCTGGAGAAATCCAAACCGTCATCGAGGAGCTTAATGGGGCACGGAACTACCGTCAGTGGAAGAAGAATATGTTGATCCTGCTTGGATCTAACGGCCTCCTTCAGTTCGTCGTCAGCCAGAATAGGTTGGTAGCGCCACCTGAGGAACACCACCTATATTTCGAGTGGGTACGGTTGAATTACACCGCCGGACGAACCATTGTGCAAAACGTCTCAAAATCGATCAGCAGAGACGTAGCACGACTAGCCGACCAGCCACACTTGCTTTGGAAGCTACTCGAGACGCAGTACGCAGCGAACAGTGTGAGCATTGCACGGTCAGGCATGGAAGCAGCTATATCTATTCGGTATAGCAAATGCAGAGGCATATCCGAGTATGCCCGCAAAGTTCAGGCCGCTTGGAACGACATCTTTGTCGGACGCGGTTGGTCTCCCGAATTTGAATGGTGTAGATGCCTTGCACTTATCACTGGTCTCGATACACCCGAATGGACGGGGTGGAAGACCACTTGGGATACTATCGCCAAAGAGCAGCGCAACCCTATGGACGAATATCACTTCCGTTCTATCGTCCATGAACTGTCGACTCAGGAAACAGCGAATCGACAGCACCAGAAATGGTCTATGGTCGCCGCGACGAACAACTCTTCGAAGCCAGAATCGAAGGGCTCACGGAAGACCTGTACATACTGCCGCAAACCCAGCCATACTGAACCGGATTGCTGGCGAAAACATCCCGAAAAGAGGCCTAAGGACAAATCTAAGGGAAGTAATGTGCAAAGCACTAGCAACGGCAAGCCACAGGAGACAGAGTCATTGATAACGACGACTGTCGAGGGAAATCCTGTGGAGCCACCTCTTTATGCGCTATCAACGGACGCAACAGTGGCCCCTGATATGAAGCGCTGGGTCGTCGACACTGCATGCGACGACTACATGATCTCGTCCCCGAATTAATTCGTTCCGGGGACTGCAAGACCATCGAACAGATCAATCTATATGGCATTGGCCACGCAGGAGACGATGGCAACTATCGGGGATGTCGAGATGATCCTCGATAACGGCACAAAGCAGGGCGGCAAAGTGCGCGTCCACAACGTCCTGTATATTCCAGGACTCCGCTTTAACTTGTTTAGTGCATCAAAATTAGCCGACAAAGGAATCACAGCGGAGTGCCGGGCGAAGAGCCTTATCCTGCACCGACAGGACGGCTCAGTCCTCGCACGAGGCAGTCGAAGTGAACACAACTGGCTATTGAATGTCAGAAAGGTCATCCAGCACTCGCAAACGACTATACTCGACACAGAGACGGTCCAAGTTACCCCAAGGGTAGTGACCTCCGCAGAGAGAACGGACGCAGTCACGAAACTTGACCGCAGCAAGCCGAATGTCATGACCTGGCATCGCCGTCTCGGCCATCCAGGTATGAAGGCAGTAGCCGAAGCGGCTAGCACTGCTACTGGCATCGACATCAAGGGACTTTCAATCCCGAAGCAGCCTTGCAAACCATGCACTATTGCAAAGGCACACCAGAACATACGCCGTACGATGCCAAGGTTGCGCCGCTCCACCAAGCCAGGAGAACTCGTCCACATCGATGTCGGTGGAGGCGGAAAGCTATGCCGGTCGCTCGACGGAGGGCGCTACTGGATAGCATCCATTGATGACTATGACAGCTGGGCAACCGTCAAGTTCTTGAGACACAAGCATGGCGCCAAATGGGCCATCCAGGAGTTCGCCAAAGAGTACGAACGAGACCATGAAACTAGAATCGAAAGTTTCCACTCGTTGTCCGACATCGCTCAGGAAGCTATTATCCCAGGAACAGCTGCACCGCAGGTCCCACAGCGAAGGGATTCAATCGTGGCCATCCAGTCTGATCACGGAGGCGAATTCATCGATATGCAGCTACAGCAGTGGGCAAAGGACCGCAACATCGCACGGTTCCTATCCGCGCCGTACACCCATCAGCAAAACGGCAAGATTTAACGCCTCATGCGTGTGCTAGGCGAGCGCACAAGGGCGATTCTCCAGGACAGCGGCCTCCCACAGTTCCTATGGGCTGAAGTCATGCGCACAGTTGTTTCCTTGCGCAACATGCTCCCTTATCACGGGAGGCATATCGAGGGCATCAAGTCCCCGTACGAGATCCGGCACGGCCAGAAGCCAGATTTCAGTTTCTTAGCATCCTCGGCAGTGATGCGTACGTTGTACTACAACAGGAGCAGATTCGACGCAACCCGTCACGCAGGCACCTTGCACCGCGGGCATGGATGGGCAAGCTCGTTGGATATGGTAGCTACCACAGTTCAGTATACCGAGTTTATTGGCCGTACAAAGACGGTCGGCCTAGAGGCACAATCCACGAAGTCAGAGATATCATCATCGACGAGGGCAGTGATTTCGAACTGTTCCACAATCCTGACTTACCTCCTATCGAATCAAGGGGTGCCACCCCTGAAGGCTCACCAAATAGCCCAGAAACCGAGATTTCTGAAGAGCCAGATGCCGAGGATAATGAGATTATCGTTCTCGAGGACCCTGATATTCAGGGGTATTCAGAAGGCCAGCCATCTCGGGCGTTCGACGACCTGATTAGTCAATCCCCCGCAAGGAGTCATGCGACAATTTTCTGAATTTGTTCTGCTCAAACGAAGAGTCTCAGAGAGTCTCCTTAGGACACCACTCATATGAAGACCTTGGAAGCTCTCCCCTTTCAGTTCAATGGTGTCTCTCTAGGATACGATTGTCTCAATATGTGTATGTCGCTCTTGAAGCCGGCTGGGTTGATATCTGTCGGGTGCGGCCCAATATGCAGTATCAAGTCGCTCGCTTGTACTTGTTCGTGGACACCAGGTTCCGAAACTCTTCCAGAATATATCACGACGAAGTTGTTGAGATGGGCTACGACGAAGCACTGAATATTGAAGGAGGGCCTGCTAGACAAATCGACCTTAATGGAATTGACAGAACTTGAACTTGACTGTATCAAACTGTCTACATGCGATTCTGGGGTATTTATCCCTGAACGGGCGCCAAGCCCCTGACAGTAGTAAATCCCTCATAATCGGTCTCGATCGGGGTTCTTCCATGAAGATCCCCTGAATGTAGAATATAATGGCGGCAAGAGAGCTTGAAGCGTATATCAAGCTCAGTGCCTCGGGTTTCCCTGGACAGGCATGCCGACAGAGGTCTGGAATGAGGCATCAATTCGGTGCCTTATCCTGGAACCTCAACATACAGTTCAAGCCGGCTCTGTAAAACCAAATAAAACATCATCTTAAGCTATGCCTCTGCAGTAAAAATAAGGAAGGGACTTATAATAAATGATAAGATTATCTCCTAAACCGAGATACAATATCATTTCATAATATTTCATTGAGAAAAGACGAAAAGAAGACACTTTGTATGGTGCAGCGCGGATGAGGATCTTGAGGAGCATCCGCAATCCGCAGATTGCGGAGCGGCGTCAGGATCCATTGGAGCGGATGTGCCGCAGCCTAAGCATAATGTTTGGTACCAGCCCGTTGTAGAAGTCGAAGCCGAGAAAGCTCGGAGCATAAGTAATCTCTAGGATAGAGCACTAGAAACATATCTAGCAAGAGATCAAAACTGATATAGTCGGCCTCTTCCCAAATTACCCATGTTTTTGGGTAAACGATCAGCGAAGAATGTAGTACACTGGCAGTACTTCAAATACCAGCGAAGCTGTTCCATCATGAAGGTACCGACTCATAACACCAGGCCCACCCAAAGCGTTTCAATATAATTGGATACATGGCTCTGCCTTAGGTACGCCAAATAGTCATAGTCATCACACCACGTCATTGAGTCGTTTGTGTCTCTTTCAAACAGCTTAGCTGACCAATAACACAAACTGCAAATCTTGCAAACACGCCCTGCCCCACCGGTGTTTGCTTGAGTGTTTGCACATCGCTCGAAGCGGCCAATCCACTCCGCATGTCAAACAAGAAGGATTCACGGCGTTTCGAGAGCAGGAAAGACTCGTGGGAACTGCAAACATTATAAATGATGGGATCCTTGGATCAGCAGTTGGGACAAGTGGCCCGAGGCCCATTATTTAAGACCTCCGGAATCCCCTCTCCGCGTCAGACGCAAGTCAGCAAGTCTCAGCATTACTATACCTCCCACCGGCAGTCTCCTTCCGAAGCTTCCATCTGTTCTCAAAATGAGTATTCCAGACAACAAATCTATCAGCCTTCCACAGACCAGGGTCAAGGTCTTTTACCGTGAGCAGGGCCCGGCCGACGCTCCGGTCGTGTTATTACTTCACGGCTTTCCATCCTCCTCCCACCAGTATCGACACCTCATCCCGCTGCTGGCCAAAAACTACCATGTGGTAGCCCCCGACCTTCCAGGATTCGGCTTCACGGAAGCACCCGCGGACTTCAAATATACATTCGACAATCTGGCAATGACGGTCTCGGAGTTTCTGTACGAGCTTTCCATCTACCGATTCTCGATGTACATCTTCGACTATGGCGCACCGACCGGGCTTATAGTTGCACTCCAGCAGCCACACGCCGTTCAAGCGATCATAACACAGAATGGAAATGCCTACGTCGAAGGCCTCGGCGACGTCTGGGCTCCGATCAAGCAGTTTTGGGCGAGCGACAACACATCCGAAGATCGAGCCAAGATTGATCAAGTCATGCTGAACCTCGACATGACCAAGTTCCAGTACGAGAATGGCACGCCAGATATCAGTCGAATCGCACCAGAGACGTACACGCTCGACTATGCGTTGATGGAGCGACCCGGTAATAAGGAGATCCAAGTAGATCTGTTTTTCGATTATCAGAATAATGTTCGCCGCTATGATGAGTTCCACGAATATTTCCGAAATTCGCAGGTGCCGCTGTTGGCAATTTGGGGAAAGAACGATGTTTTTTTCATCCCTCCCGGTGCCGAAGCATTTAAAAAGGATCTCCCCCAGGCTGTGATCAAATTGATTGATGCAGGCCACTTTGCCGTCGAGAGTGACACTGCGCTCATCGCCGAAGAGATCTTGGAATTTTTGGCCAAGAGCAGCATTTAGTTTTGAATATCCAATACAAAGATTTAGTCACGTTTTTCTTGGATCCTTCTGCGTTTATGATCTCGTGATAGGAAAAAGGCTGGTATATCCCTTTCCCCTCTCCCGCAGCCAGTATTCGTTCGCCAGCTGTGGGGCTTGTATCTACTACCTTGGTTTCGAAGTGGTACAGACACGTCGTAAATAAGCAGTGGCCTGTCACAGAATATCATCACCGCTTAAAGTCGGCTGCGCAAATGGAGCTGATCCCTGGAGGGTGGAAATAGCATCCGATGGGTCCTTGATGAAACTTAAATCCGACATGTCCATCTCCACCTTGCCAGAACCTCTGAATATATGCTGTTCAATATCGGCTCGCTTCTTCTATGATCAGTCTGCAGTGCGAGCCAGATTCAAAAAGGATCTAACGCACAATGTAGCCCTGGGATTTCGCATCCTCGTAGTGTGATTGGACATCTCCTCAGCCCACCTTTACGTCTGCCTTCGAGCAGGTATACAAACGTCGGGCACTCGAGCCAAAGGTAGTATCGTCGCTGAGAAGGAGAAGTACGCGTAGGTCTTGCACTGCTCGTAAAATGCCAGCATGTTACAGGCTATCAAACAAAGACAACGCTAGATACAGCATAGTGTCACCCAAAAGCTGTGCCATCGTCGATTACGGCACAGACAGACGGGCTGCGCAGTACGCTCTTTCTAAAGCATCATCCCCAGGGCAGCAGTCGAGGATAATTCCCTGAAGGTGCTCGAAGAAGATTGCACCCCGGTCTGGTTCTTCTTTTATCGAAAGAGCCAGCTGCACACCCATGTGGCCCCCGCATGGGAAAAGGGATGAAGTAATGTTCCCCGTGGTCGTCAGAGTTCGTCGTTGGTAGGCGCTGACAATGCCAAGATCCGACAGATGGCACGGCGAGCTGGTTTGAGGAGGTCGCGAACTCATCTCAAGGGCCGGACAGCCGTATTGGGAACATACGTTGTGACCAGGAGGAGAGCCGATGACGGATATATCTGTCGATACTGGGCGAGGTACTTGTTGATGCGGCGTGGCGTGGCGCCTCCGACCCAGGTGCATAGGATCGCTAGAGCAGGTGCCAAAGATCCAGGAGTATTGGTTTTGGCCAGCGGCTCATGTAGATACGTGTCTTCGCCAATGGGCCGAGGAGGCTCAAAGACCGAAACCATGGCGGTGTGCCTGACCGACGAAGAACGGAGACAATCTGTACAGTCAACATGATCGGAACCCCGTGGGGGAGCAGGGTCTCGGGTCCGTGCATGTGCTTCTCAGCTCTCCTGTACATATCACGCCGGCTCAGATGAGGTCATGTCGCCCGCAATGCAGGTTGGTAGACCCCGGCGCATCTGGAGGCGTCTTGTTTGGAAGTGCCACGCTTTCCCCCTGATGCGCTGGACGTAAAGTACGTACGAATCCTTATCACCCGTCTCCTCTCGTCCGCTTGGCGCAGATTCATCGGGCCGAGAAGCCACCGTTCCAAGTGGAGTCTGTTAAGTCAATGACTTGCGATTATGGTTCTGCTCCCACGAATAAACGGCCGCCGAGCTGTTCCACCAGGGCCGTTAACCCCGGGGGAAAGAACCCGGCATGTCCATGTCCACCGTGCACGGGGGTGGCAGAGGGCGATCCGAGATCAGCGAAGACGCAATCCGCGCGTCCGCGAATGGAGTCCTCGGTATGTTCCGGGGTGCTTTGCGCACGGCAGGTTGTAAATTGACTGTGCTACTCCGCCGTGTCAAAACCTGCTTTTGGGTTGGGCTGCCGCTGTGATTGGCTGGTACGACCGCCCGGTTGAAGGTGCGAGGGCGACAAGGGTGGGAAATCAGTGGGATTCCGTGAAATCAATGCAATATCGGTAGAAACCAGCGCGATCGGGCTCACGGTGCCTGGGTTGGGGTTGGAGTTGCGTTAGTACTGCTGCAGTAGCGTAGTTAATCAAGTTAGAGTGAAAAGCGAGTGACGCAGGTGGGAGACGTCGTCGCGGGCGGGCAAGTGCCCGGTTCTCCGTACTTTCCTGTCGGCGCGGTGACTTCGCCTTCCAAGGAATCCCCGTCAACCTTGGCCCCTCCTATCTGCCGCCCTTCTCTTTACTTCTCCCACAACCCCCTTTGCGCTCGCGGTCTCTCAACGGCGCCGACACCCGGTGCAGCCAGACTTCAAAACGGCACCCACACACCAATTGCACCGGCCCTTGTCGTCGGTTCGAATTCCTCGACCCCCGTGATCCTCTGCGACACAACATGGACGGCCAACCCCCGCCGAGTCCCCCGTCGAAGCCCCGTCATCCGCAACATCCTCAAGCCATACATCGGCTCCTTCCCTCCTGCCGTCTCGCGACCCCAACGCAGGTATTTCTGCTTCGTCGACGCATCTCGGACAGGTCAATGCCGCTCGGCGGGGTGCCAGTACCCCGCCACGGCCCCAAGCGTCGATGAGCTCACAAGGGGTCAGCGGGCTCAACCAGGACATCATGGCAAAGATGAAGGCGTTTTCTCTGTCCCGGCAAGGCGCTCCATTGCCTCATACCACCTCGACGGGAACAATACCTACGTCTCATGAAGCCGGTGCGGGTGGCGCTTTGGCCGGCCGTATGCCGGCCGCCACACGGCCGAACAACAAGAATTGGGCCTCGTCGCCGTCGATTCCCGCCGTCGGTGGCTCCCCCGCATCTTCAAAATCCGGCCCGAGCGGCGGACTGGCAGCTAAGCGTATGAAACCAGGCCTCAAGCTGTCAGATGTCACGGGCGGCGCTCCGCCACCGTCCAATGGCACCGATTCAAAGCCAACGGAACAGAACGAATCTGGTAGTGGTGCTGGAGGAGGAGCAGGTGGAGGAGAGTCAGCCTTCAGCAAATATGCGGAATTTATCGACACCAAGACCGGTACCTTGAATTTCAAGGACAAGGCAATCTTGCATGGAGGTGGCGTCGAATTTTCTTCGGGCCACAGTTTCAAAATCTCCCTGGATGAAGTCGATCGGTTAGATGAACTGGGCAAGGGAAATTATGGCACCGTTTACAAAGTCCGACACAGTCGTCCGCATATCCGAAAACCTGGCCAGGGCTTGAGTGGAATCGTCAGCCGGTCGCCTGGACAGGACGATGGCTCGGACACAGTTCACCAGGATAATCTGTCTGGAGTGACAATGGCTATGAAGGAAATCCGACTCGAGCTGGATGAGAGCAAGTTCGCCCAAATTCTTATGGAACTGGATATTCTACATCGTTGTGTCTCGCCCTTCATCATCGATTTCTACGGTGCTTTCTTCCAAGAAGGTGCCGTCTACATGTGTGTTGAGTTCATGGACGGAGGTTCGATCGACAAGCTGTACGAAGGTGGTGTTCCTGAAAGCATCCTGCGAAAGGTGACGCTGTCCACTATTATGGGCTTGAAAGCTCTCAAGGAAGAGCACAATATAATCCATCGCGACGTCAAACCAACCAACGTTCTGGTCAACAGCAAGGGCCAGGTCAAGATTTGCGATTTCGGCGTGAGCGGAAACCTGGTTGCCAGTATCGCGAAGACCAACATTGGCTGCCAGAGCTACATGGCACCGGAGCGAATTGCCGGTGGTGGAATGCAACAATCTGGAGCGACCAGTGGAGGAACATACAGCGTGCAGAGTGATATCTGGAGTCTGGGCCTGTCGATTATCGAATGCGCCATGGGCCGTTATCCGTACCCACCTGAAACTTTCACTAACATCTTCAGTCAGCTTCATGTGAGTTTTCTCCTTCTTTGCTGTGTCAAGACGATCTCATACCAACTAAATTTTCTTTCTTTAGGCGATTGTCCATGGTGAACCTCCAGATCTCCCAGAATCCGGGTACTCTGAAGCAGCTCACGCATTCGTGCGGGCCTGTCTCGACAAGAACCCCAAAAACCGACCTAACTACAATATGCTCCTTCGTCACGCATGGCTTGTACCCCTCATGCGTCCGCCGAGTGAGGCCGTTGATGAAGTTGCCCCGAAACCATCTGAGAACCCGGCACCTGGCGAACACCCGTCATCTTCGATGACCGAGGACAAGGAAGTTGCCGATTGGGTTCTCAAGCAACTCCAGCGTCGCAAGGATGGCCTCCTCCATGACGTCGAGAAGCCAGCATTGCATGCCGTGGCCCTGGACAAAGTCGCCACCAGCCCCATTCACGACGACCCTCAGCCCCCTACGACGAAAGACTGAACTTCTGAGTAAATTTTGGTCAAGTTTTTTTTATTGTCTGTCGGGCTCTGAGAACGGTTATCATCTTCCAATACACCTGTCTGCATGAATGCAGGGCAGGCGCTGCCGATACTACGCGCCCAGCTGCTCGCCGGGCTGCTTCTTTGTGTTGGCCTCCTAGCTATTTCCCATGGCTTGGGCGAGGACTTACATCCGCAGGGTCTGGTTTTTTGAACAAAACATCAAGATCTACCTAGACTTATGTCACCAATGAGAGCTTTAAGGTGCATGTTTTCTTCAGCTAGGATCTCTCCGCCGAGAATCGGGGTTTCCCGACTTTCTTTTCCAGGGCACGGGAGAGGAATCATCTTTTGAGCCATGATCGTGCTATACGAAATGACGTCGAATCAATTTCATAACTTACATCTGAATTTTTCCGCGGTCATTTCCATGACTAATGCGTAGATCGAACCAGATCAGTGTTGATATACCGAGAATTTACTGGAGTAGTTCTGTAGTAGGCGTTGTCCCATCAGTCGAGTCGACCGCGTATTCGTACTCGGGTGTTACAAGTAGACGTCAGCGCTGCTCGTGGTGGGAAATCAAATGTAACAGTTAACGTTTGGCTTCACAATTCCTGGATAATGTACATTTTGACGATATTTGAGCGGTCGGACCAGTCTGGCTGGCTTTTCTTTTTTGGTCGGTGACTGGACTACAGATTGAACAAATTGTTGCGTGGGTATCGATGTGAGAGGTGACTTGTCCATTTCAATATTGTGGGTGAATAAGCTAAGTTGAGAAAGATCATGCTCTCCGGCCATGGTCGATTTCAATTTTGCTTAAAAATGTCTCTTTTCTTCACCACTAGACAGCAAAACAAAAGTATAGCCTTAGATAGTAGTCGCTTGGCAAGCCGCTTGGCGTCTGTCCATTTCCAGCCATTGCCGAACAACCCTGTCTAGGTGGGGGGGGAGGAGTGAGACAAAAGTACGCTAGAACAAAAGAATGGCATTGTTCTCATCCCGATTCTACATTCCCAAAAAGATGCGACAGATGTCCAAAATGACTTGCGATCGGTTGATGCTGGGGATCTCGTCATTGGGGACCCTGAGGAAGCGGTCACCTGTTTATTTTTAGATAAGGCCACACCGACGTCAGAGCTTCTTCGCATCGCTCCGTGGAACGCAGCTACGACAGCCCTGGGGGCATCTACATATTGCCGTCAGCATGGGGCAAAATGCGTCCCTTCCACATCCAGGCACCCGATTCCAAGTCATCGGAGCAGGCCTTCCGCGCACTGGCACCGCGTCCCTCAGCAAGGCCCTGGAAATCCTCCTGGAAGGCCCCATCTGGCATGGCGGCACTCAAACCACCCTGGGCCCTCCAGCGCAGATCAAGGTCTGGGCCAGGATTCTGAAGCACTGGCTGGCGGGGACTGGTCCCGATCACTCAGCCGCGTTGAAGCTCATGGAACGCGAGCTGGATGGCTACGCCGCCATCACAGATGCGCCTGGTGGGCAGCTCGTTCCCGAGTTAATGGAACTGTACCCCAACGCGAAAGTGATATGCACAATTCGCGATCCAGTGAAATGGGAGAAAAGCCTCGACCATGTCCGAGGAGTGACACTGATGTGGTTCATTCAAGGAGTTCTCCTGCCACTCCCTGGTATGCGGCACTTCATTGGGTACATCACTCTCCTGCGCGATCAATGGGTGAAAATTTACGGAGAAGCTATTCCGACTCGCCAAACATATCTCAGGCATGTTTCATGGTTGAAAGAGGTGGTGCCGGAGGACCGCTTGGTGTTTTTCGACGTCCGCGATGGCTGGGAGCCCCTGTGCAAGGCCCTCGGCAAAGAAATCCCTAAAGACCAGCCATTCCCACATGTCAACGACGGTGATGCCATTCCCGAGGTTGCGAATTATCATATCCGACGCGGCCTGGCTCGGTGGGCCGTGATTGTCGCACTTGGCGCTGCGATCGTCGCCTATGTTGTCAGCCGCTAGAACCTCAGCTACGGACATATTGCGAACGGAGAAATATCCCGCGTTGGGAGAGAGAGAACGACTATTGTCATTTTTTTGTATCATATTTGCCATCTATTATTATTATTATTATTATTATTTTTATTTTTTTATTTTTTTTTTTTTTTTTTTTTTTTTTTTTGGGAAATACCTCAATCTACCTTTCTCGAGATGACGATGCTCTTTGTTTTGCGGGTGCTATCCTAGTGAGCGGCCACATTCACCCATCTACAGCCGTCCGAAGCCATGCCGATCCGCACAAATCCGCAATTTGGATCATGAATGAAGGATAGCGTGCGCCTCAGGGTGTAAATACCCCAAAGATAGCCAACCAAGGAATTATTATTATTTCTTCTCGGCCTGGATGGCAAAAGATGGTAGAAGAGCACATATCCCGTTCCCCACGAACCGGGCCACCTTTCGGCAATTTTTGAATTAGTTTAGTGGTTTCCCCGGATCATCCCCAGGTCCTTCTGTGGGGTGATAAAGTTAATTTAGCTTGGATTTCTTATAAAAGCCGAACACTTCATGCCGGCACCTATATACTCAGAGACAAATCAAAAGGCTCAAACTTCTTGACAGAAATTAACCCGGTCACCCGGTACCTGCCTTCCAAGATGATCACCAACATCTACATCATAACAGCCATCTCGGTGATAGGAGGTATGCTGTTTGGATTCGACCTCTCTTCGATGTCCGCAATGTACGTCAATCAATCGATAAACTGCGGTCGATTCCATCATTGATCTTTTTCAGAATGGGGACGAATCGATACAAATGTTACTTCAATCAGGGACCTCATGGCTTCCCATTCGATGACTCGCCTGACTGCTCAGGTCCTAAGTCATTGATACAAGGAGGCATTACAGCTTCCATGCCAGGAGGATCTTTCATAGGCGCTCTTGTATCCGGATTGCTCACGGACATGTTTGGACGAAAATTATCCATCCAAATTGGCTCTGTTATTTGGTTCGTTTCTATCGCAGATCACAAAGTTGAGAATTACTGTCTGACATTTGTGTAGGATCATTGGGAGTGTCATATCCTGTGCGGCACAGAGCTTCCCAATGCTAATTGTGGGCCGATTCATCAACGGTGTCTGTGTTGGAATCTGCTCCGCTCAAGTCCCAGTCTACGTCGCAGAACTTGCACCGGCACATATGCGCGGCCTTGTTGTCGGTACCCAGCAATGGGCGATCACTTGGGGCATCCTCATCATGTTCTACATCTCATACGGCTGTTCGTTTTTGACAGGAACAGCGGCGTTTCGAACCCCTTGGGCTCTACAGATGATTCCAGCTATATTTCTTTTCGGTGGGATTTTCTGGATGCCCGAGTCTCCGCGGTGGTTGGCGAAAAAGGATCGCTGGGATGAATGAAGATCCTTGCAATGATTCATGCCAACAACAATCCTGACGATAACCTGGTTCGAATGGAGATTCAACAGTTGAGAGAAACCTGTGATATGGAAAGGCTTCACTCTGACAGTTCCTTCCGCGAGTTTGCTACACCTGCAATGCTGTGGCGTCTTCATATTGGTCTATTTGTCCAAATCTGGTCGCATTTAACCGGAATCAACGTCATCATGTATTGTGAGTGTCATCGAATTCCATTTTTCCTGGCAGAAATGCACTAACCACATCCAAGATATTACGTTCGTGTTTGGAATGGCAAACCTCAGCGGCAATTCCAACCTAGTCGCATCGTCTATCAATTATGTTATCAACGTAGTCGTCACTGTCCCGGCGCTCTTGTACCTAGACAAATTTGGACGACGACCCATTTTATTGGCAGGCAGTGTCTCTCTTACTATGTGGTGGTTTCTTTGCGCAGGACTCATGGGCGCGTACGGCTCTCCTGCACCACCAGGTGGACTGCACAATATTGCCGAAGAAAGCTGGTCCATCACTGGAGCTCCAGCAAAGGTCGTGATCGCTTGTTCATATCTGGTGGTTGCATCTTTTGCACCAAGCTGGGGTCCAGTTTCGTGGGTGTACCCTCCAGAGCTATCCCCTTTGGGTCTTCGCGGGAAGGCCGTTGCCCTTTCGACGGCCAGCAACTTGATGTTTAATTTTGCGTTGAGTTACTTTACGCCTCCAGCCTTTGTTAACATCAAGTGGAAGACCTATCTCATTTACGGCGTTTTCAGCTTTGCAATGACCCTTCATGTATTTTTCTGTTTTCCTGAGACGGCAGGGAAAACATTGGAGGAGGTTGAAGGACTGCTGAGCTCAAATCGTCCGGCCTGGAGAACGGCGGTTGACAATCGCAAATTAGAAAGAGTGATGGACTCTACTTGTGTCGGTGAGAAGAAAGATGTCACTCACGAGGAACGTGCGTGAATTGTCGCGCAATGTGGCTTGATACGAGTTACTTCTGATAGTTGTCAAATGTGCTTCTTTATTCTGATTTATATTGAGAGCCTGGAGAATCTAAGGTGTTAAATTGACATCTCCTAGTTGAATTGGAAACCTCAAATTCCCTGCTCCAAGATCGAAAAGCTCGGATTCAAGACTTGAAAAGTCCGGACAGAAAAGATTGAAATCTGGAGTGAGCATGTCCATTGATAAGGAAAGTTGAATATCTGGATGAGCATGACTTTCTTCAACGCCGTGCATTGAAGCAGAAGCCTCGCCAATAGGAAGAGGGGCATTTGAATCAATTTGCGTATATGGATGATCTTTCGCAGATGGATTTGGAAGATTGATATCGGAAAGCCAGAATCGCTTTAACAATCCTGAATAGCGAAATCCGATGTGAGAGTCGCTAGTAGCAGCATCCTCCAGCACGCGAATGAACCTGTGCACAAGCTGGATAATTTCGGTATGTTGCATAGGAGAGAATACACCGAAGACCGCTGCCTTATACAAGAAGACAGCGGAATATAGTGGAAGTTCCTATCTGAGCCTGTTGCCGCTGGTCAGGTTGGCGGCCACGAAGGCGTGGGCATTGTGGCGCAAATGGGGCCATTCAGTGACTCTTCCGGTGTGAAGATCGGCGATCGTGTTGGAATTAAATGGATTGCATACGCCTGTGGCAACTGCGCACCTTGTTTGGCTGGTGCAGATGGTATTTGCATCAATCAAAAGATCTCTGGCTACACATCGCCGGAACCTTCCAGCAATTTGTTCTCGCCCCCGCCCACTATGTCACTCCTATCCCGGAGGGACTGTCCAGTGAGATGGCTGCCCCATTGCTGTGTGGCGGAGGGACGGTATACTCTGCCCTGAAAAAGAGCAAGGCTCAGTCGGGAGATTGGGTTTCAGGGTTATTGGAATTGACACCGGGTCAAAGGAGGGGTTCGTCAAGGGGTGTGGTGCGGAGGTTTTCATCGAAATCACCAAGTGTTCGAGCAGTGACGAAGGCCAGCCGCCTCTGCGAAGGTCCTGGCTGCCACTGGAGGCGAGGGCGCCGCGGCGGTGGTTGTCTGTAGCGGAAACAATGCCGCGTACGCTCAGGGACTAGATTTCCTGAAGTTCAACGGCATCCTGGTGGGTGTTGGTGTTCCTGGTGATCTTCAACCGATCGAGAATGCCTGCCCTCACCTCATGGTTTCCAAGCAGCTCGCCATTGTCGGCAGCACTGTGGGTAACCGACGAGATGCGATCGAAACTCTGAACATGGCGCAGAGAGTTGTCTCTACGTCCTTTAAGTTGGAGAATGTGCAGAGCCTGGATCGTATTTTCGGGGAAATGAAGGATGGACAGTTACAGGGACGTGTTGTACTAGACCTTCAAACATGGGCATGAAAGCTTCAGTAGAATTTTATCACATAACAAAATTCACAATATTTTCTAAGCATGTCAAGTATCTAGTTGAAACAATATCTCTTTTCATTGTGAAAATCCTTTTCAGAAACATTAGTCAACCAGTCTATTTGACCGAGCGGATCGTTGTAGCTGCATGTTAAAATTCCATGTTCTACCAGATTTCCTAAAGATCATCATATAAAAAGTAGCCTACCGAATATGCAGTGTTACACTATATCTTGTGGCACGCAGGACCCAGTCAGGGGGCCGTCAAATGCAGCTGATTGTGTCCGACTAGCTGGCTTCCGAAATCTGGCAATAGATGGGTGAAGATGGATACCTCGGCAGCCTTACAGCCGGCAGCTACATTGTACCATGACGTAGTAAAACAATGACAAAAAGCGATTGCCCGACTCTGCACCGAGGATAATCTCACTCCGGCTCAAGGCGGATCGGGTATTGATGAAGCCTCGCTGTCGGCTTTTGCTTGTCTCCGATCTTGAACTGAACGTTCGGTATAAATGCAACAAATATAAACTCCGATGCCATTGCTATCAACCAAGCTCTGACAATCATACCGATATTGTCATCCAATATATCTAAGTTCATCAAAACTTCTGATCCCGATGACGGTCGCGAATGAAATGGCTTTCTCTCATCTCCGTGAAAAAGTTGCATCCCACTTTCGCGGCAGAGATCGCGGAGTTGACTTTACCTCGCCTCTCTCCGACGAGGTATTCAAGGAAATCTTCGAAGCTGTGACCAAGGTAGGATTTTAAAAGTTGATCTTTCCCGATTGTCACATCTGACGCTCTGGTACAACGTAGTATGGCGTGGTTGTCTTCCGCAAGACGGGACTGACCGACGAAAGCCACATTGCCTTCTCCCGGAAATTTGGAGAGCTGGACGACGTGAAGCCCTACATCGCCGCTGGTCGGAAGAATTGTCTCAAATACCCCGAGTTGTTCGACGTGAGTAACGTCGAGATTGATGGGTCTATCCTCGACGCTGATAGTCCTCGCGGACAAGCCAACAAGGTATGATCAGTCAAAAGCATTGAAAATTTTGGTCATGCTAATCAGGCAAAAATCAGGGAAACGACTTGTTTCATGTCGACTCCAGCTTCAATCCTCGTCGTGCAGGATATTCTCTTCTTCTAGCTCATGAGCTCCCGCCGCAAGGAATGGGAGGACATACGGCCTTCGCCGATACCCGGACAGCATTCGACGACCTACCAGCAGAGCTGAAAGAAGAACTTCTCACAAAGAACTACATCGCTTGCCATTCTATGCATCACTCACGCAAAATGGCCGCCCCGGTAGCATTTGCTCATATCAATCCACTCGATTACCTGATGGGTCGACACAGGATCGTCCAGCGACATGAAACCTCTGACCGCATGAATTTGTACATTGCAGCTCATGTGCATCATATCGAGGGACTTGAGCCAGCCGAATCGCAGAGCCTCTGTGACAGACTGTTCAAGCATGCCAGTCGCGAGAGCAATACCGTCGAGATCGAGTGGCAGGCCCCTGGTGACCTGGTCATCTGGGATAACACCTGTACAATGCATCGTGCTGTCGGTGGCCCGTTTCTGCGCAATTATAAGCGGGATATGAGGCGGACGACTGTGCACGACTCTAGCTTACAGGCATGGGGCTTGAACGAGCACACAGATGTTCGTCAGGGTCTGCCATAAGTGTCAGCAAGTATCATGCCATGGCGGTTCGTAGTTCATCTAAAAATCCGTCGGTGAAATGAAACATATTTTAGTGATTGAAATAGGCTCTAGCCAGAATGATGTTCGTATGTATGTTTTCTATCGGAAACAATTCAGAATTTACTGCATGGTAACCAGCTCCTCGGCGCTGGTCGGGTGGATGGCAACGCAGCTGTCGAAATCCTGCTTGGTGGCGCCCATCTTTACGGCAACACCGAAGCCCTGAAGCATCTCACCAACACCAAGACCCAGGATGTGCAGACCAACGACCTTCTCGGTTGGGCCGGCGCAGATGATCTTCATCTCGGTAGGGTTCTTGGCTTTCTCCTCGGGGGTACAGACCGAGTAGTACATGGCAGTGAACTTGGTGTGGTAAATCTTGATCTTGTCGTCGCCGTAGCGCTCGCGGGCTTCGGGCTCAGTGAGACCGACGACACCAACCTCGGGGTGGGAGAAGACGACAGTCGGGATGTTCTCGTAGGACAGCTTAGAGGTCTTCAGCTCAGGCGGGCCGAAAATACGGTTGCCGAGTTGGCGACCGGCGGCAATAGCAACTTTTTCTCACGTTAATAAAAGAGAAGTCAGACCCAGGGTTCTAAATGGGTACTACTTACCAGGTGTAAGCTCAGCCTGACCAGTCACATCACCAAGGGCGTAGACACCCTCCACGGAGGTGTTCTGGTACTCATCGACACCAATGTGACCGCTGGGGTTCAGCTTGATGCCAGGAATGTCAATTTGCAGGTCCTCAACTTCGGGGGCACGGCCAACAGCCCACAGAAGCTCGTTGACCTCGAGCTCCGAGCCATCGTGGCTAATCAGCTTGATCAAACGGTCCTTGCCCTTACCGTCACGGATGAGCTGCACCTCCTTGAAGCCAGAGTGGTTGCGGTGAAGCTTGACACCGGCGGCATCGTACCGGTCAGTCATGGTCTTCTGAACCATAGGGTCAAACTTGCGCAGGAAGTGCTCTCCGCGGATGAACATGTGGGTCTCGACGTCGGAAGCATTCATCACACCAGCCAGCTCGACGGCGATGTAGCCAGCGCCAACAACGGCGACCTTGGGGGAAGCTCCTCGAGCTCGAAGAAACCATCACTGGTAATACCGTGCTCAGCACCGGGCACCTTGGGAATGTTCGGTCGGCCACCAGTAGCAATCAATATGTGAGGGGCAGCGTAGCGGGAGACGCTTCCATCAATATTGGCGACCTCAATCACCTTGGGCTCGACGAAGCGGGCGCGGCCGTGGACAAGGTCGATGCCCTCCCGGCTCCAGTTGTTCTCGTAAACGCCATTCAGGCGCTTGATGACGGCATCGCGGGTGTTCTTGAAGTGGGTATAGTCCTTTTTAATGTTTTCAGGAATGTCGTAGCCGTAGTGCTTGCCGATTTCGAGGGTCTCGTTGATCGTCGCAAAGTTCCAGGTCATCTTCTTGGGAACACATCTGAAGATTCCGGTTAGCACCGAGATCGAGAAAATAGTTTCATAGCTGCCATCCCTGCAGCTCCTTGCACCAAGGAACTTACCCAACATTGACACAGGTGCCACCCGAGCGGCCACTCTCCACGATCAGTGTCTTTGCGCCGTACCAGCCGGCTGCGCGGCGAGCGCTACCGCTACCGCCGCTTCCACCACCGAGGACAATGTAGTCATACTGCTGAACTTCGATGGGGGCCATTGTCGAGGAGTTGTTGTTCTCGGATACGGGGGAAGAGGAAAGGTGACGTGAGATCGAGGAGAGACGAGGGCCCGGAGCAATTGAGCTGGACGAGGGCGTGGGCTCAAGGGTAGCCAGGGTTCGATTTACGGTCAGTCGACCGGAGTGGATTTGCTTGCCAACGGGGCGCCGGAATAGGAGGGAGCTGCGAAAGCTGAGCCGGGATGAGGTGGGGAGAGAGCGGAAAAGCATGGAGGAGGGGTATTTGTATTTACAAGGAGGGGAAGAAAACACAGCTGCTGCTGGTGACGATATCGGCTTTTGATACGCGCAAGGGAAAATCAGGCGGGACCACGTGATGACAAATCAGCCCAGCCTGGCTCAAGACGAGCGAATTGCGGGGAATGAGATCGGTCTTTGATGATTAATTATCAGATGGTGTGCTAGGTTGTGGCAAGGACATCTATGGAAGTATTCAAAAAAAGTGGTAAATTTGTCGGTTCATTCTGGTATAAAATCGAAATAAGAAACAAGATTGCGGGGTATAATAATAGCTTCAGATGCCAGTCTGGGGACCCAGGCAACCGGAAGGAAATAAGAGATCGCCGAGACTTGTAAGATGAATGAGCCATTCAAGTATTCCGTCAGAGCACACTGCGCCTTGAAGCATCAAAGAATGTGATATCGCACTGCCGTGCGCAACCGCGACAGACATGGACAGTATACCATCGCGGTGAGGGGAGCAGTGACTGAAAACAAACAATGGAGAGTATCACGGATGTCACGAGGGGCTCATGCTAGGTACCATATATAGTTTTCTCGGACGCAGTTGCATATCAACGCAGCAAGAATCAGTCCAGAAGAAATGCATAATTGACAGTATGAAATGGAATTATTGACGATAAGAAATAGGGGATCAAGGAATGTGTCAAGGGCATCATGTCGAGAGTGAAGATCCAGCTTTCTTGGTATCTCTATATTGCCTGAATCGGGGGTATTGATTGTAGAGGGAGAGATTGAGGACATAGATTCAATCCGAGGTGAGATGATCACATCAAGAGGACTTTGAGCCCCATGCGACATGGCATCGATCGGGAGGTATTTGAGGCGTAGCGGAAGATGAGGTGACTGGGATAGGTTTCACAGTGGCATATGAAGAGAGGACGCCAGAATGTTGAAAGGTCGGAAGACCTTCAAGAACTGGTAGACGGTCTGATTGAAGTTCCAAGAAACCAACAGTGTGAGGTTCGAGTCGGTGTTCTGCCGCGATTCTCATCCCCGGACGGCGATCTAGTATGCAGGAGGTCCGAGGGTCTTGGATGATAATCTTCCGCCGACCCAAAGCGAAGCGATTTGGTGCTGTAGCTTGTATTGTATGCAAGGGGCGAAGAAACCGGGGCGAGTGCCTTCATCGTGGTGCACGGCGAGGCAAGAGTTGTCTTCATCTGATTGTCTGTTTGGTTGGGGCGGAATCTGGGGTATCCCGACGTCACCAAGCAGACAACTAATGAGAGTATGCGAGGACGGCGAAGGAGATGAGGCAGAAGCAGAGCGGGATGTAGACGTTGCGATCCATATCGGCGGGAGCGGTAGTGTGCTTCATTGCTAGGGTGTGATATCAAGGAGTGTGGTGTCCAGGACTGGGAGGGGAGCCCTGTTGTTCTGGGGAGGGGCTCTATTATGACCGCCCGCCGGCATCGACCAGTGGGAGCCCTCGACGACCGCTGAGGTAAGCGTTGGGCCTCAACAAACGAACGTGACCAGTCACATGATCCCTATTGGCCACATCTCGTCACATAACCGTTGTGGGACAGGTGGGGACGTGCTATTCTTGTTGCCGCAGCACACCGCAACAAAGACAGCCAACAGCAGCAGTAGGGCTGGACATGCCCCTTAAATTTTGGTGCGGGTTGACGATGGCGCCCGTTCCTGCAGTAGTCTTCGCATGACCCCGGATCATGTACAGCAGCACGGATGCTAACTAGATCCTATTTGGATTCGGCACAGCCTCCAACCCATCT
Organism: Penicillium argentinense; assembly: GCF_028826775.1. Lineage (NCBI taxonomy): Eukaryota > Fungi > Ascomycota > Eurotiomycetes > Eurotiales > Aspergillaceae > Penicillium > Penicillium argentinense. Next base: position 1,026,890 of record NW_026622668.1, read on the forward strand.
GAAGAATATGGGATTGATGAGTACAACACTGCTACAGTAGGATGCACGGCTAGAGTCATGAAGTTCGAATTGGCATTGTGAAGTATGAAGCAACTTGAGAATCTCCATGTTCGGCCTTCATCTAACTACCCCTATCTTGGCAGGGTGCCCGAAGCATGCACAGTTTCATTTTGTGCTTTGGGGCAATCTAGGCTTCCAAAGATGAGCTCATTGAGCAATTATACCAGAAAAAGAAACAAGATCTCACATGACGGTCTCATCCCTGCGACACGCACAACTTGGAGCAGCCCTTGTTTACAACGCCGTCCACATTCGCGACACAGGAATGCAAGGGGATGCACCAACCACCATCCACCCAATCACAGTCTCCATCTTCGTCTCCATACTTGCGTAGAAAGGAGGAATTGACCAAAGTCGCCAATGCAACAAGGAGTTTCCTGCATGGTGAGGCGCTCCTGCGTAGCTCAACAAGGCTTGAGTGCCCTTGAACCCTAGAATCGCCCCAAGTATACCTGAACTGATCATCCTCCACACGCCCGTCTTTGATTATTGTTATCCTCAATATACCCGACAATCAATAATCACGACCTAATTGAAACGCTTCTCAGCAATCAATATGCGCGTCTCCGCTGTCCTCTTCACCCTCACTTCCACCCTTGCCCTGGGCTCGGCAACCAAGATCAACATGAGCTGCGACTTCGCCAAAGACCACACCGGAATGGTCCAGTCTCCCTACTGCTGCCGTGATCTGAAGCCTGCTATGAACAACCCTAAGCTCAAAAACGGACAGACCGTCAATGAGGCCGAGGACTGTAAGACCTCTCTCGAATATCTCTATCAAGTGGTGCCGTTGCAGTTGACTAACATCATCACAGGCAAATCGTTGAAGACTCCTCAGCTGTGTGAAGACCAATCTCGACCTGCTTGCTGCTACGAAATCGTAAGTTGCATTCCTTTATATGTGAAGAAGAAATAATGGCTAATCTTGTTTGACTGTAATAGGGCCCCAAGAAAATTTGCACGTCGCACGCCGTTTTCCAGAACGTGGAAGATATCTAAAAGCGCAACGAACGAGAAGCAGTGGCCATGTTGATAGCTAAATACGACGATGTGGAACATCTTGCAACTGAATTACCTCTTCGATGTCCATAAGGTCCGTTGAATAGACATCGGGTATAATACATCACAAGATCAGAATGTGCATCATATGTCTGTTGTAATACTCAAATAGTATTTGATGATGTCGAAATAGAGGTTATGCGAGGGCCTGTTTTTGGCAAAGCCACCGCTGGATATATTAATGCTGAAAAGTAATACAAAAACGCCACATCCCAATGCGAAATAAAAAAAGGAGAGAGAGAAAGAAAAAGGGGAAAGGAAGAATGCTATGTACAATCCAATCGCCCTGAATGGCAAAATGAAAACTTCGCTCAGACGGAGTCCGCTCCCAACATGCGCTCAGTGTTCCTCCGAAAAAGCTTATCTGCAAGTCCAGGTTCGTGTGTACAAAGGTCCAGGCACCACTCTGTAAACGGGCTGATATCGACACCGGTGAAGCGAGTATGGGGCCAGTCGGTGGCGTAGATAACTCGGTCTGGGGCGGCAGACAGGAACTCTCGGGCCATGGCCTTCAGGTCACGCATGCCGTTATCTTTGGTCAGGCGGTAGGGAGCGGACACCTTGATGTAGGTGCTCCCCGTGCGAATGAGGGAGATTAGGGAGTGGAAACCAGGAAGCGTATACGGGTCGAAGGGCAGGTTTTCCTTGCACAAGGAGATGGCAGGGAGCTCGGGGCTGCCAAAGTGATCGATGCAGACGGTAACACCCAGGCGAGGCACAATCGACTCAAGCATAGGGATCATTTTTAGAGGCACGTAGACCTCAATAATCCAATTACGGGGTCGGGCTATCTTTGCGTGGCGGAATAATGTGGCCTCCAGCTCGCTCTGCTCCATGACCTTGCCCACAGACTGCAGATTGACTCGAAGACCACGAACTCCCAGAGCGTGCCACTCGTCCAATGTCTCCTGCTCAATCGTATCAGGGTCAACGACCACAACTCCTCGGCCTCGGGCAGGGCCAAGCTTGGCGAGGGCGGCCAACAAGCAAGAGTTGTCGGTCCCGTAGATGGAAGGCTGAACGAAGACGAGGTTCTCAACACCAAGAGTAGACTCGAAGGTCAAGGCATCTTCGAGGGTGTGAACAGAGGGCTCATATACAGCAGACTTGGAAATAGGAAACCGCTGCGGCTCCACGACATGCATATGGCTATCCCATGATTGCGGCGGAACCCTTTGCTTGACAGGCAGATTGACAGGCGCGGCACCATGGGACGCACGCCGGTCAAATCGAGGCGAGGGAACTCCAGTGAGTGAGATACGCCGCGTGCTCCCCAGAATATGAGAATGAGGCTGAGTCGAAGTAAGCATGCTGAAAAGAAACGCTGGTCGATAACATGCAAATGCTCAAGCAGAGGCAGAAAGATGGAAAGAACGCCTCCGACAGTTGTACTTACCGACGACCAGGCTTTGATACTACTGGGGGTCACCCTGACGGCAGTCCTGACCGGTATCATGCCGCCTGGGGGGGGGGGGTATCGGTCAACGTCCGTTACAGAGGAACTAACAGCCTTCAAAGCAGGGAAATTCGATCATCTAAAAAATCTGCCGTGTGCCGTTGTCCAACACGGTACGGGCATCAGATCTGACCCACCCTCGGCTTTAACGACTTATCCAGCAGGCGTGGGATAAAAGGCGTGGTGTAGTGAGGAGAAGAAAGCGGAAGTCGTCCGTGAGCCAGCTGGCACGTCCATCCACCGCGGCGAACGTGCGAGGTCCGACACATTCTCCTTGTTTCCCGGATCGAGACTCTGTCATCCGGCAAAACAATTGAGCCCACTGATGGGAGAGAAAGGGGCATTACCGTCGAGCGGAGCCTTTGCGCGAGAAGCAGAAAGTGGATGCGGGTTACAACTGCGGCGCGATTCGACTGACGAAGTATGGAGTCGCACACTGCGAGCTGTGCCGTGCACCCTGCGTCTGCGACCTGCGAACCCTTGATGGCGCGGGAGGATACACGGAATGCCCAGATATGCCAGGCGGCCGGAGAATTTTCTCAGTTGGCCTCGAGGTGCATCGGGATCGTCGAAGCGCAGCAGTGGTTTGAAGGTGGAGAGGGGAGAGGTTCGGACGTTGACCGAGCGCAGTCGCCCCAACGAGCACGGGATGCCGAGCAAGCCCTTCAGGCGGTTCCTTCTTCAAATCCACAGCTGCTCCTTTCAGCACCCACTCTCTGCCGATTCTTCCGCTGCGGCTTCCCCAGATTCTTACACGCCTCCACAGCTGACGGTGGGCATCTGAAGTAATCATGCGATGGCTGGATCCGGCGCGCTGGACTACGAGTCCCTACTATGCCCTTGTGGTCCTGGTGATCGCCTGTGGCAGTATCCCAAAAGGTTCGTCCGATCCCTCGTGGGCGGGTAACCGTCAGATCTGGACTGCAGATCACGCCAAAACATATGCAAAACATCCGCAGGCGTGTCTGGATGAGACAAAAAGCAACATGCCAGTATTAAAGTGCTGACCGCGGATCTCCGATCGCTGCAGGTTATGATGAAGGAGGCTACAGTGCCAGCGTCAAGCTCGAGTCCTTCAAGATCGACTTTAACCTCCTCTCCTCCAACTGGAAGGGCGATGCCACTGGCCTGGCCAACCGCACCGCCAACATCACCTCGTTCAATGTCCTCGGTGCTGCCTTTGGTGCCCTCGCGGGTCTCTCTTTGAACGATCGTATCGGTCGTCTGTGGTCGTGGCGAGGTGCCGTGATCGTGTGGGTGATTGGAACCTTCATTCAGGTATTCTCGTCAGGAATTTATGGCTTGCTATTATTTTCCCGAATTTTTGCGGGACTGGGCGCCGGCCTATTGACGGTCACGACACCCCTGTACTTGTCGGAAGTGGCGCCCAAGGCCACCCGGGGTCTGGCCGTTAGTCTATACATGGTGATTCTGTTGCTGGTGCTCGCCATGGGTAAGTTCCAACTTCAATCTACCCAGTGTCCTCATCAACCGTTTCTAGGCTAATATTGGAATGCCCCCTCAGGCTTCTTTATTAACTACGGCGCCGACCTCCACTTGCCCACCACGCGCATGCAATATCGCTTGGTTCAAGCCATCCCCCTGATTCCTACCGGCATCGCCTTCTTCCTCTCCTGGCTCTGCCCCGAGACCCCTCGCTATCTTGCCTCGAAGCAACGCCACGATGAAGCCAAGGAGGTTCTCGCCCGCCTTCGTGGCAAGCCGGTCGACGACAAGAGCGTTACTGAGGAGTTTGAGGAGATCGATAGCCAGGCTCGTTCGCGCGCAGACCTGAAGTCCGTTTCAAACTGGGAAGCACTCAAGGAATCTCAGATTAACCCCAACTATCGCCAGCGGTTCTGGCTGCTCATGGCCATGCAGACAATCTCCCAATGGACCGGCGGTAACGGCATCACCTACTATGTCACGACTATCTTCGAATATGCCGGTGTCACTGGCTCCGGACAGTCGCTCATTTCCTCCGGTGCCTATGGAATTGTCAAGCTCGTGTTCACGATGGCCTTCACTTGGGGCCTGATCGATTTCTTCGGTCGTCGCCGCTGCGCGCTGACTGGTCTGTCTCTGCAGCTGGCGGCGCACATCTACATGGGTGCCTACATGGGATTGCAGCCCGGCGCCGCTGATAACAAGTCTGCCTCCGATGCCGCGATTGCCTCCGTCTTCGTTTACGCCGTCGGCTGGTCAATCGGACTCTGCACCATCCCGTACCTCTACGGTACCGAGATCTTCCCGACCCGTATCCGCAACGTGTGCTACGCCACCAGTATGGGTCTTCACTGGTTCTTCCAGTTCGCCGTCGTCCGCGTTACCCCCAACATGTTCGCCAACATGCACGTGTGGGGTGCTTATCTTTTCTGGGGTCTCATCTGTTTCATCGGAATTGTCGTTCTGGGTATCTGGATGCCCGAGACCAAGAATGTTCCCATCGAGCGCATGGACGAGCTCTTCGACGGACCCTGGTACCTCCGCTGGAAGGCGAAGATTCACGACTCCGATAACTCTTCTGAGACCACTGACGTTGTCTCTCACGAGCAGGATCAGAAAATGTTCCGCGGACGTGACGCCAAGCCTGTCGGTGGACTCGATGGTCAGGAACACCATAATTTTGATTCTCCGACCCACTATGATGCTGATTCGACTACTCGCCACGAGACTGAAACTGTTACTCGTCACGAGATCAGCACCGAGATGCACAAGTCCTCTTAATTGGTTCCCTGTGATACCTTCATCCGGACGGGGCTGTTGCGGCCTCGATTTTGCATCTCGCCGTGATTAACCACTTCACGGCTTTACACTCACTCCAATATTCTTCTTCATCGCACCCTCATCGTGCAGCCCGTCTTCTTCGTTTATTTTCTGACGAGTGCTCGGTGTATAATTTCATATATACCCAACCTACACATATGTTTAATATTTGCATTGACATGGGGTGACATCGATACCCTTTCCAACAAAAGTTCGAGTCGGCATATAAGAGCCCAATATAAGATTGCATTTCGAATGTTGGTATCGGCTTCCGGTCCAACAATCACTCACCCATTGAAGACTTCGTATACAATTACACTACTGTTAATGTACGTAGCCACTTGGAGTATATAGAAGAGAAAATTATTCAGGACTATTCATCCTGTCGCTCGACTTTTGTTCAAGGCGGGAAAAGAGAAACGAATACCACCACCAAATGTGAGAAAATCAACGCTTGGGAATCATCAAGTACAAAAGAGTACCAAAAGCCTACATCTAATCGCTTTTTAAATAATTTTAAGTCTGACCAGCCCAGTTCGTCTCAAACGAAGCCACATTCGTCGTGATGGGCTGTGCATACGAAAATGCCTCGAAGACTTCCGGTGTGATTTCGTATGATCCGGGATCATCAACCGTCATCACAGCATTGGGCATTCCACCTAATAGATGTGTTGCCGGCATCTGTGGCATCTCGTTCATCTGCGAGAGATCGAAGGTGGACACCGGTTGCTGCTGGAAAGCATTGTATCCAGGCATCATTGAGGCAGTTGTGTTCGGTGCTGTGGTGGTCGGTTGAGTGCCCATGGTTGCGCGGCTTTGTTGAAGCTGGTGCTGATGTTGCTGGCCTGGAGAGACGTGGCGAGAGGGGTTACTCTCCACGGATGGGGACTGACTCGTATGTGTTCGGGGTGGCGGTTGTTGTTGCTGTTGGGGCTGAGATTGGTGTTGTTTCTCAGTGGAGGCAGGTCGATTAATACCAATGTCGATCTGGAGTTTTTGGACCTCTAGGTATACAAGGTCGAGAGCGGTTGTGATGACGGGATTGGAGATTTTGACGCGCTCCAGGGCAAAGACACAAAACTTGAGCTTGTCTAGGGTGCCTGGAGCGGCGTACTTCAGGGCTTGAATTTCGAGGAGGAAGATCGAGGCCGCCGTGTAGATGCTGTACGCCAGAGACAAAACAACGTGGTTGTCGCCGAATGTCCGGCGGTACAGATCATATAATGATAGAATGGTCGTCGCCGAGGCCATGCACTGTACTAGGTGGTTTGTGTCATAGGAATCTTGGCGAGTCTTGAGCAGACTGCGAGAGCAAAGTATCGGACGGTGAAGCAGGATATTGATCGTGTGATATAGGCAGCTGGGAATGCGATGTTAGTATGAATGTGAGTGTTCCAGCATGAAATGGTAGACATACTTCAAGGTCATTATGTGGCTGGGAGGGCAATATGGCGGTAGTTCGGTAGCTAAAAGCTTCAAGTAGTCCGGTAGATCATCCCACCAGTCACTCAGGTTCCTGGACTGCTCCTGCACACAGTCGAAAAATTCTGCCTCGGTATTTTGACGCATGGGGTCATAAATATGGACCAAGATCTGGTTGAGTATCTCTGCCAGTCCGCACATCTTCATGAAGCACGAAGTGGAATGGGCTTGTGTGGGCGGATAGTGCGCCCCGTCAGGGAAGCTCACGCCGTGAGGAGTCCAGATCTCGATCTCGGAGGTATCATCCACTAAGGTATTGTCAGGACAATGGCCATGGTTTCCCATTCAATAACTTACAGATCATGCGTGGGGGGCTCACGCGCGAGTGTTGCATGGTTGGTGCCCGACCAAAGTATAATGAGACGATCTTATCCCAGAAATAGCAACTCCAGAAAAGTCGGTTGCGTATTTCGACATCTTCGTCGCTGAGCTGTGCCGCTCCGGGATACTTGCGACTGTCAATTGAGATGCCTAGATCGTCCAGTAAACGGAATGCCATGCCACTGTATAGCCAGGCTTGGGTCCGATTTCCGCGACCACATTCCTGGGCGCTGAGGAGCAGCAGTGTTTGGATCGTTGGGATGCCCGCATAACCAACTTTGAGTGAGTCGTGCAGCCCGGACACCGCACGCTGATAAAACAACGCACCGCCTTCGAAGGAGTCCAGCAGCGGACCGATCTGAGGTTCTGCCTTGCACCATCGTACCGAGTGAGAGAGAATGGCGTTCATTAGGATATCGGAGTAGTAAGGTCCATGGATTTTCATGTCTCCTGTCGTGTGAGGAAGTCAGCAAAGCCTGCATCAGCAAGAGAGGGGAACTCTAGATAGGAAGGCGACGAACGTGTAAAGGCCGGACGGTAGACAAAGTTGAAAAGTGGCTGAATCCAGCACCAATGGGAATCAAGGAGATATTGAAACGGCTCCTGCACGTCACATCAGTCTCGCATTCAGGCCAACCAGAAGCTGCGCGGATCAGAGCCTTACCGGCATTGCAGCCATCTGCTCGAAGGCCCGTTCTCGCCACGCACTGTTGATCAGTCGCTCCTTCCGGGCCTCGATTTCCTGTGCAAAATGGGACGTCGACGCGCTCTCGTTCACCAGCCCGCTGGGAAGTTGGAACAAACTGGTGGGGCCGTGGAAGGAGATGCGCCCGTCGTTTTCGACGTTCAGGCCATCAAAATCGCGGGCCAACTCCTGGCCATCGTCTTCGGTCTTGATCTTGCGGCCGGCGCTGGAACTGGACTCGGCTACCGACGCTGGCGAGCTCACCTTGCGCGTATCCACATCGGCCTGCTGCTTGGCCAGCGCATCCTCCAGCTGGGCGACTCGAGACTCGAGCTGCTTGGTATAGGATAGAGTGGGAGCTCTATAGGGCAAAAAGTGGGAGAAAGGATCAATCAGCCACCGTTTCCTCATGAGGAGGGAACGAAGATACCAGTGACGCGGCGGTCGCTCGGCGCGCACAGGGGCACTCACAGGCTGTAGACGCAGACCTCGCCTCTGGCGGCACATCGTGAACATGACGGACTAGCTCCGTTACACTTAACCTGTCCGGGGTCGTCAGTCCTCGTCATCGTCATCGAGCCGCAGAGCTCCGAGCTTGTTGACCCTATAGTCCAGCAGCTCGGAATCTGCCCGATTCTCCGCTCACCTTGCGCTTACGACAGGCCTCGCAGGAAAAAGCACTCTTCCGCGGGAGAGCGGACTTAAGAGGCACGTCGGCCATGCCTGAACCCTCGACCACCATCGAGACGATCACGGGGCGCGATGGCGACACGCGACCCCCATTGGAAACCTGGGGAGGGAGAGGGGAGGAAGGGAGAACGAAATTTCGGGGCCCAGCGTGGGGCGTTGGGCAATCGCGGGGAGGTTTTTTTAAGATTTCGCCAGTGGAGTTGCGATAGCGACGCGGACGGTGCTAGCGACGTTAGTGAGCTAAGGAGGAAGTGGGAGTGCCGCGATGTTCGGATCAGGTCAGCCCGGCAAGTCTTAGTCCAAGTTTAAGGCGTCGGGGGCAATCTTGACGAGCGGCCAATCGTCGCGGGGGGAGTTGCTGCTCCGGCTCCATCGCATGCGGCGATTTTCCTCGGCGCCGCCGTGTGGATGCGCCTCTTGTTGGCCTGTCGCCGGGCGCGGCCGATCCACTTGCTTCTAGCGTCGAAGGATGTCTCAGGGATCAACTTATGTAGGGAATGGTAGGGTAGGGTAATGGTGTGGTCGATTGATAAGCAGATCATGCCAAGCAGCACAGGAGCAGGGTTCCAACGATTGATATTGGATATGTGCGATCTATACAAAATAGCCCTAGGTATACAATGAACAATGAACAACGAGAAAAATGATGACAATGATGTAGCAAATGCGGATCAGGCCTAGACGGAAAGCCTATTCCCTATTTCTTGCCTTTCCCTTTGCCCTTTTGGTCTTTGCCTTTGCCCTTGCCATTGGTCTTCGGGGCATCGCGCTCCGTTTTGCCCTTCTTCCACCCGATGTTCCCCTCATGGCGCATCTTTGCATCGTCCATGCGCTTCTTATCCTTGTTGCTCAGCTTGATCTTATCCTTCTTGCTGGGCACATCCGGCGGTCCGTTCAGTTCCGCCCGTCCCAGCTTTTTGGCAGCGCGTTTCTGTTGCTCTGTCTCGAACCAGGTACGCTTCGGGCGGGACATGATCTCCGCCCCATGCTTCATCAGGTTCTCGCCCTTGGTGACCTGCATGTCGGCCTGCGCCATCTGCTTCTCGAGCTTCTCCTCCTCTAGCACCTCCTCGACTTCCCCAGCGAGATCCTCGGCCTTTTGGGCCCAGTCGTCCGCAATCGAAATCTCCACGACCCGGCTCACAATCTTGGCGCCCTGCGCCTTGCCGGCCTTGACGGCGGCCTTCACCACTTTGCGGTCGGGCTCGGCCGCGATCGTGCAGGCACGACCGGATCGACCAGCACGGGCGGTACGACCGACACGGTGTAGGTAGATCTCGTGGCTCTGTGGGGCCTCGTAGTTGATCACTGTCTCCACACCCTTGATATCCAGACCACGAGAGGCCAGATCCGTAGCCAGAAGGAAGGCCACCTTGCCATCACGGAAATTTTCCACGCTTTTAATACGCTGGATGCTCAGTTAGCAACGTAGTCTGTGGTTTCGTGGGTCCACCATAAAATGGAATTTCGAGAACTTACCTGTTCTTGGCTCATGCTACCGTGCAGTTCAGCAGCCTTCAATCCCAGCAGTCCAAAAATGATGCGCACCCGATGCGCTTCCTTCTTTTGGCGGAAAAAAATGATGACGCGTCCGGTGAAGATCTCCTTGCACAGATGCAAAAGGTAACCCAGTCGCTTATCTTCGCGACCGGGGCGAAGACGAACAAACTCTTGGGTCAGCGTCACCGCGGTCTGCTTTTTGGCGTCGACCTGCAGTCGGACGGGGCGATTCAATCCAACACGGATCAGCTTGTCGACAGTGTCGGTCATGGTGGCGGAAAATAGCATGGTCTGTCGCGACTTGGGGATCGTTGTGAGAATTTCGTTCAACTCGTCCGCGAATCCATCCTCCAGCATACGATCGGCTTCATCGAGAACCAAGATCTCCAAGGTATCAACAGTAAAGCTGGGCGAGTTGCGCATGTGATCAATGAAACGACCAGGCGTAGCAATAATCACGTCGGGGCGCTTCTTGAGAATGTTTTCCTGCTCACGCAGACTGAAACCACCGACCAGCTGACAGAAGGTGATATCGGTGAAAGTGGCGAGCTTGACGGCGACATTATAACACTGAACAGCCAATTCACGAGTAGGCATCAAGATCGCAACACGGCTGGTAGGAGTCTTGCGAGGGCGGAAGAGCAAACGTTCTAGGATGGGGACAATGAAGGCACCAGTCTTTCCTGAACCGGTCACGGCACTACCGACGATATCTTTACCCAATAGGGCAACGGGGACGGTCTTCCGCTGAATAGGTGTAGGGTCTGTGAATCCAACCGAGGCCAATCCTCGTAGAATGGGACGAGAGAGGTTGAAGTCTTGGAAGGTGCTCTTAGCCGCCGCCGCCGCGCTCTTTTCGTCGGTCTTTTCTTCGGGAGCAAAGAAAGCCTTGCGTTTTTCTTGCTCTTCCTCGTCCACCTCACTCTCGGCGTCGGAGTCATCGCGGTCCATGCCTCTGTCGTCAGGGTGGCCGACAGGGGTAGCGACAGAGTCGTTATCGGAGGCAGCGTCGTCGTCAGAGTCTTGGTCCTCCTCTCCTTCATCTTCGCTGTCTTCGGCGCCAGAGCCGACTTCAGGACCTTCAGCCTCACTCTCCTCTTCATCCTGGTCCACGCCCATGCCAAAACCGTCGTCTGCCATAAGCTCATCGTCGTCAAAATCCACGTTCACGTCACCGCTGACCTCCTCATCGTCGGAGTCCTCGTCGCTCTCCTCTTTTTGAGCCGCGGCATTCTTTTGCTTCTTGGAAGCCGCAGCCTCCTTCTTTGCGTTTCGTCGTGAGATAATGTCGTCGATATCCACCGCCTTTTTGTCCCCGCCTTTTTGTCTAGAGTCGTCGAGACCCCAGCCATCAAAGCCCTCCGTCACGCCGCGATTGGCAACACCACCGACGTCAAACTCGAAGTCGGGGTTCAGAGCACCATCGTCATCCCCTGCGCCCATTCCATCCTCTTCCTCGTCCTCTTCCTCTTCCTCTGACCCCTCGGGCACAGGCTCGGCCTTACCCTTCTTGCCCTTCACATTCTTGGCTTGTTGCTTTTGTTTCTTGTTCTTGGACTTGGGAGTCTCGGCCTCACGCTTGCGCTTCTTGTTGTCGACTGTCGATTCCTTTCCGTCAATCTCGTCGTTTTCTTCCTCGTCGTCGTCGAAGCGGGGAATATTTTCGTCGTCGGACAGCGTCAGGACAAAATCGTCGTCCTCAGCGGCACTCCGCTTTGTCGGTTTAGGAGCCATGGTATAGGCGAGAGTAGATGACCAATGTCAAAGATGTAGACGTAGGCCACTGGAGCTCTCGCAAAAAGAATTGGAGCGTTTTCAATCCCCAGACACGATTGCGCAAACCTCGAAACGAAATCAACAGCAGAAAAAAAAAGCTCCCCGGGCGGTCTGCGATAATTTGGATGACCTAAGCCGGAATTGGGCTGGGCGGTCCCGCTGTCTCCACTCCTCCTGGAGACATCTACACTACCAGGCCCATGAAGATTTTACTTCCTCGAGTTCCGCTGTGCTACCTGCAGTAAGCAGTAACTGAAGTCTTTTGATGTTCTCTGTTTCTCAACATCCGTCATTTCAACTTTCGATTGCACTGAGACAAGTCCCCACAGCAATGGGTTTTCAGGCCCCTCATTCTATTCAACAATTCCGCTTATCCTATTAGTATTATATTACCTCCGAGATTCCACGGTTTGCGATGTTTTCAAAATGCAGGGCTATCCTAGGTAAACTTCAAATCACCTCCTCGGAGAGCTCGAGAAATGCACCAGACGTTTGATCTAGATGACAAAGTTAGCATGTAACCAAATTCTAGGATTCTCGAAGCAACCAAACGGGGCCAATTGTCTCCGAACCACTTCGACCGTCTGTCCCATCAGGCTGGAGCCTATCTATCAGAAGTTGCATGGACAATGGCCACTGCTGGCTCTATGCAGGCGCATACAGAATTGCATACTTCAGCCTGGTGAGGTGGGGATTCATTACCATTTGACATTCAAGGGGTTTGGCTTATTATAGCATAGATAACATGGTTACTGATTTCATTTAAGGGTCACAACTGCACAAATTATGCCAGATAGGACGATACTGATGGGTATTTCTTGCAATTCCAGTCGACAAGAACACCGAGCTCGCTGGTTGTCTGTTCATAGTTAATCCTTAGGAATTCTTCACGTAGACAAACCTAAGCACAAGCACATAAAATAAAACATTACTATAACTTATGTTCTGATTGTCCTCCGGGATAATAGCAAAGGTGGTTGATTCCGTTTCCTGCTACTTGTGGTTCGAACCTTTCGCTCGAAATGAAGGATATTGTTATACAGCTCATTTCCCATGGACTGAAAATTCTCCGAAGGTTTTTATAACAATTTTGAGGCTACAGACTGTTGAACTTGGAGTGTCATAACAAAAGTATTCTCACCAGGCAGCGATGCCTCCTCCAGACAACAATACGGCCAAGTTACACCACGCGTTTCTGTCTCGCAACCGATTCCTCTTCGTTCCTGTTCTCTTTTCAATTTTTCTTGGTAAAGTTCTACACACTGCACAATTCATGTTTTGTGGAGTCGTGAGATGCTTGTTGATTGCGGCTTCAATTTCGAGGCCCCCATCGCGATCACAGGATGGGTTGAGTTTCCAATAAAATACACAATTAAAGATTGCCTAATTCAGTATTGTGTGGTATACAAATATATATGATCTATAGCACCGCGGTTTGATGCTGGACACCGTAATACCCTTCAGAGTTTCCACTCTCTTCGTATGTTGTGTTGCCGTTCTAGCAGATCCGATGCCAGGGCCGCAATGCACCCCACCAACCCCAGAACTTTTCCGCCTTCTCAACTCTTCCGACAAAATCGAAATAGGCCACGGGCCCATCGCCATGCTGTCTATATTGAGGAAAGCTCGTCTGAAGGACAAGGAGATGCGAATACTGATGCTGTGAGTCTGCTTTCTGCGAATCCAACGGCTGTGCTAATGGCCTTGGCCATAGGGGGCTAGACAATGCCGGCAAAACGACGATCGTGAAACGGATTATGAACGAAGATGTCACCTCAGTGAGCCCAACACTGGGGTTTATTATCAAAACGATTGATTTCATGGGGTTCGTCCGCTATCTCCACTTCCCCTATTTCATTTTCAGGCTCTCAACTAATTGCGTCTAGATACAAGCTCAACATCTGTGAGTCGTACAGCCCGGAGCGACCCGCACCGCACTGACTGTGAGCAGGGGATGTGGGCGGACAGAAGACGCTCCGATCGTACTGGAAAAATTACTTTGAAAAGACCGATACCTTGGTCTGGGTCGTCGATGCGACCGATCGATTGCGGGTGGAGGACTGTCGTGGGGAGCTGGCTGGTCTGCTCCTAGAAGAGGTATGCCTCCTGCGTCCCCACCGTTGCCGAATTAATCGGACTCCAAAACTAATGGTCGCCAGCGCTTGATGGGAGCCAGTCTCCTGGTTTTCTTGAACAAAACCGATGTGGAGCATTGTATGACCGAAGATGAAGTGCGCGAGGTGAGTATTGATTGTCAATGGAGTCCACTCGCATAGGCCATAAGCCGGTCTTGACCGATCTCTAACAACTTGACGATTCACAGCGCCTGGGCTTGGATTTGATCAAAACACATAAGTGGACTATTCTTCCATGCAGTGCCATGACAGGCGCAAATCTCCATGAAGGCTTGGAATGGGTAGTACAGGATGCCAAAGACCGACTATTCCTGTATTAGATTTGATTTGGTCAACTAATTCATGGTGAGTTGTCTCGCACACGCACCAACCATGTCTGGGCAGTCGACCCTGGAATACCCATCCTTCGATTGTTTACATTTTCAATATCAATATGGTCATCCTATGTTCTTTCCCTTGGTCCGATAACTGCTTCATTGGTGCACGGCCGCCCGGCTACCGTTGCGGTCTTCCTGACAATAGGATCCCTGTGATTGCGCCACGGTTGGATTTCAATCTGATCGGTCCAAGAAACTTCCATGCGGTGTAGTGCGTCCGATGCAAGTTTTTATCCGACCACGAAGTTTTGGACTTCATCCCATCCGTGAATAAAGGGGGATTCAACTCGTGTGATGTTTGTTCAGTCGGATCCTCGACACCGGGAAGCCGCATGATGCCGAAGATATATATATTTTATCATGAAACAATCATCACGACAGAATCGTTCCCGAAACAACTTAAAAACCCCCATTTTGATTACATCATGGCCTACAGTAGCGTGTTGCTTGCAGGGGGTTTTGATCTCAAATTTGATTTCTGATTTGCGACGTTCCGGCTATACTTGATTTGTATGTTGCTGCAAGGCATGGATTGATAGATCGAATCTGGCGCGATAGTGTCATTGAGTGCGCTTGAACAATCTTTTTTTGTCGGCCTGACTTCGGGAATCACCAGAAAAATCGTAAAATCCGGAATCGGGCACTCTGGCGTCCCATGGGTCCCAAGTCCGCCTGCGGGGCGCGAACCTGGAAGCGATCCGCTCCACAAACCGGCAGTAAACAAACAGCGCCGCTGGTTGCCACACGGCATGCCTGAGCTCGATCGGGGTTTGCGCGTACATCAAAAAGTATTGTAAAACAAAAAGAACAAAAAACACAAAAAAAGTATATTGGCGTACATGTCCAAGTACCGAGGGCTGAAGGGATGGCCGATCGGAGCCAATAATCACGGACGGATCGTGTCCATCCCCATTTAATTTAGGCAGGGCGGAGAACACCTCAGCCCTTCTTCCGCTCTGCCATTCTTCCCCATCACAACTCCTCGTCTCGCTCAGCACCAGGTCCCTCTTTCCACTGGGCCTACCTGCGGCGACGCGCGACGGATCATGGCGACGAACCTTGAAGGATCGGAGGACGTGAACGACTTTCTGCAGCGCATCCGCGGACTCGGCGACCAGCGCGACAAGGAAGATGAGGAACGCACCAAGAAGCTAGAGGAGGATATTCTGCAGGGCCGCAAGGAACGACAGGCCCGCCGAGCTGGTGAGTTCAGAATCTCACCTTGGGGAATTCTAGATGGCGCGCTCGTTTTGGGAGACCGCAACTTTCGGGGCCCCGCGCCGTCATGGCCTGGTTGACCCCACTCATGACTCCCACGATACTAATGCCCTGACGATGATAGAGCGAGCACGATCAATTGCCGGCTCGCCCACATTAAATCCCTCGAGACTAAGTGCTTCCTCTCTCGGACAACCATCGATCGATCCCCCAGAGCACCTTGAGCCCACTTTGCAGACCCAAGACCCAGAAACAGCCACAGCGGAAACAGCCAAGTTGAGTCAGGAGAGAGAACCACTGGATGCCGACAAGCGACGGGGATCGGTTCAATCCTCGGAACCAGAGTCCCCAACTCGGGCTCTGCCGACTTTGTCACGAAGTCGAACGGGGACTTTGTCATGGCAGCAACGCCCGGGCTCGCGTGATTTCGGCAACAGGTCCCCCGGCTCGACATCTCCAACTCGCTCCAGTCATCTCAGAAATACCTCCACTGCATCTGATCAAGACCAGTTGTCTCGTGGCCAGATTACCCAATCTCTCTCGTCAAAGGACCCGTCTTGGTCTCGACAAACCCCGGACCCTGGGCTGAGCTCGCCCGCGCACCGAAAGCCTGAAGAACAGACAGAAACCGGGGCAGATTTGGGTGCAAGTCAAGAGCTGCCAGACCTAAGCCGCGAATCAACAGCAGAGCTAGATCACCGGTCAGAAAAAGCTGGGGATGCATCGCCGTCCCCACCGCGAACCGCGTCTACAGTTGAGGAGAGCAGCTTCCACCACCGATTTTCGAGCGTTTCATCGGTATCTCCAGCGACCGGACTGGGGTCTCCTGTAACACTGTCAGATGCTCCCAAGCTCGACCCGCCCCAGACTGAAGGGCCCACCGAAGAGCCCATGTCTGCATCCCCCACCCAGCGGCGAATGTCTCCCGAACGGTCTCGATCAACCTCACCGACGAAGGGCCTCGGCGGCTTTGTCCAGAGTGCGATGATGCGAAGATCGGATAGTGTGTCAAAGCGGTGGAGTGCCCAAATCCCGCAGGGTCTCAGTCGCAGCAACTCGATTGTCTCGAATCGTAACAGTGTTGCGGCCCCTAGCTTGACGGCCAGTGTCAGTGACCTGGCACCCAAAACTGATTTGCAAAAGAGTCCGGAGACCTCATCGGTGCCTAACCAACGCCCTGGGTCGAGTCATAGCGAGGCAACTGTGGTGCGCCCCGCAGAGTCTACCGAAAGACCTACAACCCCTTCAAATCCTCGAAAACTCTCCACCAGCCGTCAGGAGTATAGCCCGAGCAGACCTCCCTATTATGGCCACACCCGTTCCACCAGCTCGATGACTGCTGACAGCCAGAGTGCCGAAACCTCCTCTCCGTTCGTCTCACGAACTATGGACCCCAGACGTTGGAGCCCCCAGAAGGCCTCCTGGTTAGAAAGCGCCCTGAATCGACCTCCCGAGTCTCCCAGACACCAGAAGCAACCGTCGCAACCTGCCTGGCAAAGAGAACGACAATCACGGGGTAGCGTTGATATGGGCCGCTTCAAGGAGGTGAACCCGGTTGGATTGATGCGCACACCTCCCCCGGGTGGGCATTTCAAGAAACCCAGTATTTCCGGAGCCCCTTCGATCTATGGTAGCCCCAGTGCCACCAGAACCAGGGAGACTGCACCCAGTTCTCCGACCCCCGGCGCAGACAAAGAATTGTCGTCTCTGAAACGAGAGCCTGTGACCGAAGAGACGAAGGAACTATCGCCTGTTGCACCCGCATCCGAGCCCGCATCCGAGCCCGCATCCGAGCCCGAGTCCAAAGCCAAACCCGAGCTTCAGTCGAAAATATTGCAGACCGAGACTGATGCTCCACCTGAGCCAGCCAGCCAGCCCGAGCCTAAGGTTGTAGCTACACCTGAGCCCGAAACTACGCCCGAAGCGACTCCAGAACCTACACCTACCCCCGGTCCCGAGCTCGTACTCGAACCCGAGCCAGTTCGTAAGCCAGCGCCTTCTGCTCTGACGCTCAAACCGAATTTCTCGCTTCCCACGCGCGACCCGATGTCGCCTCGAACAGCGAAGCCGCCACAATCGCCTGTGATTGATTTTCGAGCAAACCTGCGTAAGCGCGAGGTTGCAAAGGACACCGGACCGCAACAAGAGCCAGAGTTCAAGAATGTGTTTGGCAAGCTTAAAAAGACTGAAACTCGCAACTATGTCGCTCCAGATGAGCTGAAGAACAACATTCTTCGGGGAAAAGCTGCCCTGCATGTTACTGGTGGACCCAAGAAATCAGAGCGAGTCGACGATTTCAAGGACAGTCTTGTCAAGCAAAAGGAAGCGATGAAGGCCGGCGGGGGGTCCATCCGACGGAATACTGCAGGGGAGCAAGACGCACCGGAGAAGCTTCCTACTGCGGTACCTGAAGCCATTGCCAAGCGCAACTTGATGTCAAAGTCGGGCAGCATCAGATCACCAACCCGTGAGAAAAGCTCTTCCGTTTCTGGGGACAATGGCTCCTCGCCGACTTCCCCAGTTTCCTTGCCGTCTGTATCCCCGCCTGCTGCCAATGAGACTGAGCAGCACTATGTCACTTCGCCAATGACAAGCGAGTCCAAGGCGACTGAGGCTGAGCCGAATGACAGCCCAAACCTCGAGAGGGATGTCACAACGGAGGAGTCACAGCCAGCTGTAACAGCAGACTGCCACCCCATAGGGGAGGCGATCAGCTCAACTCCTGACTCGCCCTCGCCAAAAGTAGCGGAGGATTCGACTCCAGCTGCAACCCCGTGCTTGGCTGCTAAAGGGAAACTTGCAGGCCGTATCAACCCTGCGTTAGCAGGCCTCCTATCCCGAGGTCCCCCGGCTGCCAACGAGGGATCGAAAAGGGAGCCGGTTATGCCCCTCTCGAACTCTGGTGAAAGCTCGCCTTCATCGTCATCTTCGTCCCTTACCCATATGACGAAGGGTCGCGCTCGGGGACCCAAGAGACGGCTTCCTAAGGGGACTGCTGCTCCACCTGTCTCATCCACCCAGGATACTATGGAGGTGGGTGCAATTTCGTCTCTCGAAGTCACAAGCCCCCCGACTGCCCCTGAACCTGTAGTCCCCTCAGAAGCCAAGACGAAGAGCCTGTCAGACAACACTTTCATTCTCGATACTGAAAACGCCCCAACAGAGAGCCCCGTCGACAAGCCCTTGCCGCCAGTGAAATCCAGCTTCCAGGATGCTCTCACCAGCGGACTGCAACAGAGGCTGCGGAATGTACCCCCTTCTCCTGTGTCCACAAGAGGGCCCGATATGCTTTCGCCAAGTGAAAAGGAAAACGCAACTCCCACCCAAGAAATGGGGTCGCCGGGAGCAGTGAGCCCATCCAGTGGACCCCCTGTTCCGCCAAAACCCCTTCAGTCGCTTTCACCTTCTCCATCGCCATCGACACCTGCACAAAAGCCGCAGTGGGCCCGGCAAGCTCGGTATGCTTCTACTTCTCCGTCACCCCTTCGGACCAGTTATGGCGAGAATCGAATGGAACAGCCGACACCGTCGATGCAAAGGATCATTCCCGGGGTGACAGTTGCAGACTCTTCTCCTCGATCCAGCACCCAGTACTCGCCTCCCGTTCCTCGTAAGGGGTCCGACATTTCTCTCGATAAACCTTCTGATCCGCATCGCCTGTCACGGAAAATGTCTGCTCCATCACTGGTTGCGCAAGCTGCAGATGCTCGCGAATTCATTGCTCGGTTCTTCAAGTCATTCCCCAACCCTCGAGACCGCATGGACATTGATCCACAACTCATGTTGATGGGCCAAGTGGACACTATGAAGATCAGAACCATGAAACGTCAAATCTGGGAGCTCACTGGGGATGGCAAGCGGCAAGAGCTGCCAGCGAACCAAGAGTACGTGCTGTATGAGGGAAGCATGTACCTGTGTGTGCATTTGTTCGAAGCACAAGAGAGCAATCACTCGGAAGTGTACCTCTGGTGTGGAGATGACGTTCCGGGAGGTGCGCAAGACGATGCGCAGGTTTTCGCAAAGAAGATCGCCCGTGATAATAGCTGCAAGTTGGATGTCATTCGTCAAGGCAGAGAGCCTATGCGATTTATGCAGGCGCTCGGAGGTATTATGATCACACGCCGTGGGTCTAGCTCCCGATCCAACGCTTCGGCTCTGTACATGCTCTGTGGCCGGAAGCACCTGGGCCAAATGGCCTTTGATGAGGTTGATTATTCTTTGCGCAACCTCTGCTCTGGGTTCCCTTTTGTTATCTCCGCCCCCTTCGGCAAGCTGTATCTATGGAAGGGCAAAGGAAGCAGCCCCGAAGAAACCGGTGCAGCCCGTCTCATAAGTATGGATCTGGGCCTCACTGGAGAATTCGAGGAGGTTGATGAGGGCCAAGAACCGGAGAGCTTTTTCGAAGACTTTGCGGGAACCAACGAGCGCAACCCGCTCATGGCCTCTGAGTACTGGCAGCTCAAGCCCAAGTATGATCACTTCCGCACGCGACTGCTGAAGGTGGACCACGAAATGGGTCAACCGTCTCGTTTCTGGATGCGTCGTCCGGGCTCGGGCTCACCGGTTGTTCGACCGAACGATACCGTACGAGAAATTGAACCGTTTTGCTACAAGGACTTGACCGAACGAGATGCTTACGTTCTCGATACGTTCTTCGAGATCTATGTGTAAGTCTTCAGCTCCAGCAGTGAAACAAAGAAAAAAATGGTTACTAACTTTTATAATAGCATCATCGGTGAACACGCATCTCAAAAGTCAGCCGAGTTTGCTTCCGCTGTCGTCTTTGCTCACGAGTACGGAATTCTCGCAGCTTCACTTCAAGACCGACCGTTTATCCCAAAGAGCTTTGTTGCCCTCGGTGGCGTCCCGGATCGCTGCCAGAGCGCTTTCCGCAAATGGGACCAGCTTTCCCTGCATGCGCCTGTCGTCTTTCCACTGGATGTTGCGATCGAGGCAATCCGATCCCCGGAGAGGGGTTAAATCTAACTGATGCTGAGATTTCCTGAATTTCTTCATCTTTTCAAATTTTCACTGTGTTCTATTTTTATTTTTTAGTCTTACCCTCGGGTGGGTATCTGTGTCGTTCTATTCTTATCTTTCTCTGTGCATATTTCGGTTAGTATGGAGAACATTCGTGGGAGGGCAGGAGTCTTTTATTCTTCGGTGTACTGTACCCTAGAGGAGCATGGCGGGAGCATCTGGGATGTACATCTAAAGCCTGAAATATTTTTATTCAGATCATCGTGTGCAACACTTGTGATATATGTGTAAATGGTCGAAATGTGAAGTGAAGTTGTCCACTGGAGCGTAAAGGGCCTTGGACTGGTAGGAAAGAACTAGGAGTCCGAAAGACTATGAGGGCATGTCCACTTCAGGACTATTCCAGCACGTATTGGCAAGCGGAGCGCCATTGACTTTCGGCGGTTATCCCAGGGGCTTTCCGATACCGAAAACGCCAACGGCGATAGTAAAACACTAGTTGCTTCACTCAGTGCTAGATCGGAAGCGAAAATGGCTAACAAAATCCACTGGCAGGTGTTGGCGAGACTCGCATACGGGCGTCTACTAACCGCTTCTGACTGGTCAATGGTGTATTTATCAGTCCATCTTTGTCCAAGACTCCAAGATTGGGTTGGTTCATGCATGGGACTTTTGCATGGCCAGACAGGAGAGAACACCCTCACCTGCCTCGCCGGCTATTCCTCTGCTCTACTTATGCTCTTCTCTCCCCGATGTCACGTCCAACATTACAACTGAGCCGGAAAACGTAGCCTCTTCGAGAGAGGAGTGAAGGCACAGATGTCTTGCCCTGGAGGCTGATGGGACGGTGTGTCGTTGAGACCTCGATGTGCCGGATCATTCCCGCTGTCATATCCGCCAACGCGAATACAAAGAGCTCTACAAGATATACAAAAGCGCAGAGGATGGTTACATACTACTCCAGCTTCCCGAGGATGAATTCGACATTGCAAAGGCCCAGGAAAAGATCGCTCTTGGGAAAAGATCTATTAGGATGAGGGCCGAAGTGAACCAGCGACTCTTCAACCCTACCTCGGCAATCGGGGACATCACGCGGATTCTGAAGTTGACTAAGGAAATCAAACATCTAAAACACAAGATCGAGGATGCAACCGGATCGGCCTCGGCACAGTCAGAAGATGAGGAACCAAAATACAAGATGGTCTATCGATCCATGCTAGTCCCGGATACGCCGTGGTCTGATCTTGGTCATATTGCAGAAGATTCCTATGTCAGGGCCTTGAAGCAAACTCTACACGGTATGGCTGACGGGTACTTGAAACGGTTCTATGAGATATGCCCGTCTCTCAAAGTCTCTGTCTTGACCATACAAGACCTCCACGAGGGACTTTTCAAGACAACCAGATGAAGGCGACCATGTCATACGTTATGTCCTTCGCGAATTCCTACTTTGGCAGGCCGACGAGGAAGCACTGTGGAAAGCACAGAACGGCAATATTGATCCCTTTCTTCGCAGCGTTCCCTGGAGTTTTGGAAGACGTGACTAAATTCTTCGAATTAATGGGAAGATCGGATATGCTCCATTTTGTGCGCGACGCAGTTTCTGACTACGTTGTATCGTGTGACGAATCTGGTACTCCTGATGAAGCATCTGCTGTTATACTAGGCGGCCCAGTTGTCACGGATCAGAAACGGCAGGCTATGACAGCCCACGGATGGGATATACTATACAGCTATTTTATCGACCTTGTTCACCGGACAACCATCGAAGAGTTCTGGTTTGGGTTCGAGGATTTGCTGCGCATCCAGCGCCTTATCGCACTAGGTAGATATAGCAAAAGTAATGACGATGCGATTGAGTGGGCGCTGAAAGATCATGTCCCTCGTGAAACCCCACTCTCTGTTATGTGTAGCTTCTTTCCGATTTCGAAGTGATTCTCGGACCCTCCGATTCCATCTATTGCCAATACAGACGGCATTACAACACAGAGACAATCCCGTTGTCATTTGGTCGGATGACAAAAGATGAACCGGCCGCAGAACGATTGGCCCAAGAGCTTGTCAATCGCGTTAATCGGTTTGTGGTT
Organism: Penicillium argentinense; assembly: GCF_028826775.1. Taxonomy (NCBI): domain Eukaryota; kingdom Fungi; phylum Ascomycota; class Eurotiomycetes; order Eurotiales; family Aspergillaceae; genus Penicillium; species Penicillium argentinense. Next base: position 1,049,482 of record NW_026622668.1, read on the forward strand.
GTTGTCTACGACATGGAGGGCTTTCCAAAATTCTTCTCGCAAAATGACAAAGACGAAGAAGATCCTTGGGTTACTCGTAGGTGATCAGTTCGAAGTGACGAGAGCCTGGACGATGCGCCTTGGATAATTGAGTGGTCTCTCGCGAACATTAAACCGGACATGAATCTTGCCAGGGGGATCAAAGAGAGATGCTTGAGACGAGACTACTTGAAATTTGTCATCCTCGATCGAGCCCCGGCACAATATTTCACTCCTCAATGAGTCGTTGATATTCTAGCTCTGCTGGCCGGTGGTCCTGCTGCCCAGGTGCTTTTGGAGAAGGCGATCCGAGCCTCCATCCCAGACGAAGAACAGAACCGGTGGGTGCAATGCATTACCGATGAGGACTCACTACACCTGGATCCCAATATTGATGTCCTTCGATATGAATCGGAAGGCAATCGAACGCGTGCTAGGGATGTGTTGGAGAAGCAGCCGAACTTTTTCCGTGGTCTTCGCAAGAAGAAACTCTTTCATCGAGAATCGCGGACTATATTGAAAATTCTCTTTGACATGGAACAAAACAAGGTAATCACTATGCTCAAGTCGGCTGAGCCGCTACCTGGGTATCCCATCTTGCTACAAGGGACAGACATATGTTTAGATCTCTATATCAGCTATGACTTCAAGCCTTCGACTGAGAGGGCACTATTGAACCATAGCCCACCAGTAGAGCGATATTCGGACGTTTTCTTCGATTTTTCGAAAACGATCCAGGCCGACCACCCCAGTGCGATCTTCGCAAAGGCAGGATTCATATTTATTACTGTGCATGGCCCATGGCTCCACCAGAATACTTCCCGGCTCTTCCCTCAGCGGAAGGACATATTTCCAAGTGGAATGCATTGGCTTTTGATACGCCGTTTTCTTCTCAAATGTGGCAGAATCATATCAATACCGTGCTCAATGACAGGCTTTCGTTTGCTTGCTTCTGTCAGACTACCTTTGTCGTGTCAGCCAACGATGTGAGCAGTGCAAAGACAAACCTTAAGGCTTTGCTCGCGGTGATCAAGGAGCACGATTGGAAGATCTCGGTCCCAGGGCCCGAGGAGTGGACCACCGATATTGATAGCTTAGACCTTTGGACCATGTGGCAGGGTATGTCTCCAGCATTGTTGAAAGTGCCTACGCTTGAGCCTGTGCTTTGACCTATTTGTACATAGTACATCCTATAGATCCGCAAGACTGTGAGGTAATTCCAGCCAGTTCTCCCGAATGGTATATAATAGAGAACTCTTTTTCCTACCCTGTGATTCTATAGGACAAAACAACCAGCAAGTTATCGCTAAAGAAGATGGGCGACTGGGGCGACTGTGGATGAAGATACCCCGCAACCCAAAGTACCCAACTGCAGTGGAGGGGAACCTGCATGGTGGAGTCGCGAAGATCAGAAGCCACATGTCGGTTAGTGGCTGTTCTGAGGCTCTCGCAGACTTCTAGAATCGTTCGAAGCTTATCGTGCGTATCCAAATTGTTCATAATTTGGATTTTCATATTTTGGTTACCACGAAATTGTCAAAATACGGCACCCTAGGGTAGTGATTACACTATGTAACTAACTAGTTTTGCTATCTTCGAAGGTTAGGTGCTTATCAATCCAGTCAACAATTAGGGGAATATTCTCCCGACTGCTCGACAGTACATACCTTCTAGAAGTTAAAGATGCTTTTGTGATATCCTGTTGGGTAGTATCATGGGGGCGTTTTTTGAGTAATCCAGTGCTATTTATCTCTTCCTGTTTGCCAGAAGGACGATGGTAATTGACGGTGCTGTATATGGTCAGCCCACGGAGGAACCCGCCCATCCGGCGCAAGAACAGCGACAACCTTGGAAGCGACCTCGGCTGGCCCTGGCCATGGAGGAAAGTCTGGACTTGCCAATCAATCATCCATCGTCGCACATCGTTCAGAATCACCAGTAACTACTGCGTTCAAGTAGTGGTCGCCTGGAATGCTCATGCTTGAAGTACAAACAAGTGTGCACGTGGTAGCAGGTGGAACCCGTCATGTCGCCATCTCGACTTTTTTTTAGCGTGCCGATTCTCTCCCTTTCTCCCCCACCACTTCCCGATCCTCCCGATCCCTATACCAGACGATGTGATAGCCCTGCAGAATGCCGTGATCCCTTCCTCATGTCAACCATGCATCCCACTGTCGCCCGCGAGCTGGCGAAGCTCGACCCCGCGGTCCCTTTCCGCGCATCCTCCGACCACCTGCATCACACCTGGGCCAAGACCTTCTTCTCTCGACCGGAGCTTTACATTCGCCCTCAATCCATCCCGGAGATCCAGCAATTGGTGACTCTCGCCCGCCGCTGTCGCCGTCGTCTCGTCACCGTCGGCAGCGGCCACTCGCCCTCCGACCTCACCTGCACCTCGTCCTGGCTCGTCAACCTCGATGACTTCAACCGTATTCTGCACGTCGATCCCGATACCCACGCTGTCACTGTCGAGGCCGGCATTCGATTGAGTGGACTGGGGGCTCGACTCGAGAAGGAGTATGGGCTGACACTGGCAAACCTGGGGAGCATCGATAGTCAGTCAATAGCTGGTGTTATCGCGACGGGGACACATGGCAGTTCGCTCCGACACGGCCTGCTCTCGGAGTGCATCGAGTCCTTGAGCCTGGTCTTGCCAAATGGACAACTCGTGCGCTGCAGCGCGTTCAACAACCCGTCTCTCTTCCGCGCCGCCTTGGTGTCTCTGGGAGCACTCGGAATCGTCGTAGAGGTGACCTTCAAGGCTCGGCCGTCATTCAATATTGCCTGGCGCCAGGAGCGATACTCGTTGTCCCAGGTGCTGAAGGAATGGTCCAACGGACTGTGGAACTCACACGAATTCGTGCGTGTCTGGTGGCTTCCGTATGAGAAGGGAGCGATCGTCTGGCGAGCCGACAAGACCGACCAGCCGCTGCGCGAACCGCCGAGCAACTTCTACGGCGACTGGCTCGGGTATCACATCTACCGCAACCTGTTGGCGCTGTCGTCTTACTTCCCACGTATCCTTCCGTGGGTGGAATGGTTTGTTTTTGGAATGCAATATGGATTCCGGGCAGGATCAATTGTCACCGAGGCAGTTGAGCCCGCCCGCACTGGTCTGCTGATGAACTGTCTATATTCGCAATTCGTTAATGAATGGGCGCTGCCCCTCGAGGAGGGTCCCGAGGCCATTAGCCGTCTGTCGGCGTGGCTGCATGGGGACATGAAGACCGCGCGCATCCCCTTTTCCTCCAAGGGCCTGTGGGTGCATTGCCCCGTCGAGGTGCGAGTGTCAGACTCGACGGCGAACACGAATTTACGCCCTTTCCTCGACCCGACCTGCCACAACGGGCCCACGCTCTACTTGAATGCAACACTCTATCGCCCTTACCTTCGCGACCCGCCGTGCCGACGACGGTACTATGAAGCGTTCGAGTGGCTCATGCGGGACATGGGCGCCCGACCTCACTGGGCGAAAAACTTCAACGTCCTTGACTCCACCGAGCTTCATGACCTGTACGGCGAGGACATGGATGAATGGTTGGCGGTGCGGCAGGAGGTCGACCCCGAGGGCATGTTCCTCGGTGAATGGCACCAACGAAATCTTCCCCTGGTCGACAAGTCTCAGACTCCTGACCGAGGCGATCGCCTGCCTCTGCTGGAACGCGAGAGCGAACGTCGCCGCCTGCGCATCAGCGGCGCTGGTGACGGCATCGAGTGGGTTGGTGATCGCCGATGGGAGAATCACTCCGAATTCGGCACAAACGAGAAGGAAGACGAACCGACCCACGACGCCTCCGTGTCCAGTCCCACCACCGCCACGAGCGAAGAGAGCTTTGATTTGCTTGCAAAGGGTGAAGCGAGCATCTTGCTCCCCGATGCCAAACCCGCGTGAATGGCAGGAGACAGAATCGGGCCTCCAATGGGGCAAACAGCCCTCCACCATTTGGGGGTGGTCGGGTGAACGAGCCGACGTACCTGACGAGAAGATTACCGTTGACCTGCTGATTTCACGAACAATGCCGCCCCATTGGGCACGCGCCAGGCTTGTCATGCAGGGTGGATCACCTTGCCAATCTGCATTTTAGTGTTTTCTACCGTTCGCTCGGGTTAATCTGACAGGTTGGGCCTCGAAAGGGGGAAAAAGAAGAGAAGCGCAAGGACATGAAAACGGAGAAAGAAGGGGGCGCATTGATTTGATACCCCGTGAGTCATTGAGATCTGGTCGTTAGATAGAATCGTCGCCATATAGCACATACGGTTTTTCTGGCCTCGTGGTCTTCCTGCCCTCTTCATGGACCTGCGGGACACTAGTCGTAGCCTTGCATCTGCATCTTCTTCTCGGCTTCCCCCGGCAAAGGGCGTGCGCTCTGCACGGAATCAGTAGCGCTATTGTTTCGTTTGTTTCGAGCAACCGGGATTCTCCACCTGTCCGTTGCTGCCTCTCGCCTCCCACGCATATTACCCCTAGTATATTGCTACTAGTACCTACTAGTATAGTACTACTAGTACAGCGAATCCATCGAGTTTGATCAGCCTCGGGTTCAGCCCACCCGGTGTCTGCCGGGGTTTCGGGATGAAACCATTCCCTTTTGCTCATAGTCCCCCAAGAAAACGTAGCAGAACAACCCCAAAAATACACCGTAGATCAACAGCCGGTGGTCACACATGGAGCACGGGCTGTGTACAGGTTGGGAGCAGCCCTCAAGCTGTTGAGGAAGTGCATCTGAGATCAAGATCAACCGTTCTGATTAGGGCTGCGTCTTGGATGATCCTCCTCCTTCCAATCCTCCAATGTCCCCGGGGGATCTGATTTGGCGCATTGGCATTGTGCTCTGCTGCCTTGTTCCGCCTGTGTTTCCTCCGTTGGTACAAGAAGGGTACTGCTAAGCGTAGCTTACTCGGAGGGAGCCCTCAAGCAGTCGGCAGTCCCGAGGCTCACCTCAGCTGGCAGAACCACAGCCCGCGCGGACAGGATACCCCCCGAGTTTCCTGCGTACACCGGATGACGATGCCCAGCGCAGGCAGACCCTTGGAAATACGCCTGGAATACCCTCGGAGTACCATCGGTACGCCTCCAAGGCTCCCAGACGGGGTCACTGTCACTCGAACAGGAAAAATTGTGTCGTCTTTCGCCTTCTCTTCCCCCTGCAGACCAAATGACAACCACCCCCGTCACTATCATGCCCCGGGATCACCCATGGCCAAGAACATATCACGCCGTACCACGTTTCTGTGCATTCGCTGCAAGGATATCAGGTGATTTTATCGAAGGTCACTGGCAAAACCCACCACCGCATGGGCCTACGCTGTCAGCGCGCACAATCAAAAGGCCAACAGCAACGGACGAAACCCGTAACCACCAGTAAGGCCTGAGTCGCCTTTAGCCGCTTGGATCGCACGTGTTGACCCTGGCAACGGTGTGACAAGACGTTACGCCATCGCGATTGCCCCACGGACAAATCACCAAGTCTGCTCCAGTCCCATCAAGTGGCTGTCGCTCCGCTGCTGCCCAAACGGACCGGGGCGTTCTTCCTCTACTGTATACGCCCGCTCCCAGAGATCCACCAGACGGCTCGGACCGTGCTCATCTTAGTGCGGTGGGTACGACGAGGACCGGTGCGTGTCCTCCGTACTTCCTGTCCCCGTCCCTCCGCAAGGTCAAGCTGGAAGGAAGCGTCCGCTGGGTTCCACTCATTGGAGCGCGGGGATCCCTGCGTCGTACCTCCCACAGCCACAGGATGTCGCGAGACATCGAACGGTCCCCCGGTTGTCTTTCTGACAGACCGCTCCACGTCACCCTCCGGTATCTATACCCTCCCCCTCTGTCGCGGGGCATGATCATCCCACGCTGATGCGGTGCGGGGCCTCTTGGAGGAGAGAGGGGAGACCAGACGAGGAGGGGGTTTTGACTGAGGGGGTTGGCCCCGGCTTCTCTTTGCACCACGCCTTGATAATCATGATATCAACCCCGGGGAAGGGATCTGTACCGGCGGCTGAAGTCCTCGGGGTTCCATATCACCCACCCCACCTGCTCCATTCTCCTGCAGGCCAGAAAGAGCTTCTGACCTTTCGAAAACCCGGCTCTTGTTCTGCGATTTTATTTTGCTTTTTTGACAATCCACCTCCTCTTTCCATTCCCCGATCTTCTGGCCTTTTCGCTCCATTGCCTTGGACCTTGTATCCTCAAGTGTTTTGTACTGCACAAATAGCCATGTCGTGGCAACCGAAACTTCGCCCCAAGGGCTTTCCTCATACCATCGATGACTTTGCCGTGGCCTCGCTGTCGGAGCTGGAACACCGTTCGAGGACGGGAGAGGATAAGCGGGACCAACGCGTCTTCCGGGTCAAGCGAAAGCATGTCCTCAAGGCATGCGATCGTTGTCGCGTGAAGAAGACAAAGGTGAGTTGACAATTTTGTTCCTATCCTGCATTATGAAAAAGAAAATCTTTTAAAAAAAGTTTGATTATTCAGTGTGACGGGAAACAGCCTTGCAACCGCTGCTCGGTATACAACCACCCGTGTCTTTTCCGTGAAAGGAAAGCAACTCAAACCAAGGTCTACTCTCGAGGGTGAGTACTGAATATTACCATTGTCTATACAAGAATGCGCACTTAACCAAAAAATTCTCTTTGGACTTCAGGTTCGTCGAGATGCTTGAATCACATCATTCTTTGGTCGTCAAAGCCCTGCAGAAGCTATATAAATTCTGCATCAACAATGAAGGGTTCCCGGGCGAGCCACTCGCAGACGCGCCAGATGGCTACCCTCTGACCCATGCAATCCTCGATCGCTTAGGACTCATCAAGCAAGCCGAGGAAAACGCAGATGAGCCAGACGAGGATACAGAGGACTTGAGATATCTACGGCTATTGTCCACATCAACGGAGTGCAGTGCTACTGCAGAGCCATCTCCCGAGCCTACAACTCCCCCAGAGCCCTCGCCAACAACGATTTCACGGCCGTCCGTCTGCAACTCAGTTCCTACTCCTATCACAGGACGAAGCAATATTGGATGGCAGCTGCAATGGGATCTGCAGTCTGTGCCCTCGGCGAACTACAATTACACCGACACCGGATACCAGGACATGGTGTCGATTCCGCGGTCCTCAATACCCGGGACAGAGCTAGGCGCCAGTGATATCCCACCTCACGTCCGTGTCGGAGCTTCATCCTCTGCCCCTACGGCTCATTCTCATGATCACACGTTTGGCTATTTCCTCGATGCAGCTTGCAACTCGGCAGATGGTCAGCCCGATGTCAAACCTGCGGTTAGACTACATTCCGGGATCATGCCTGAGACACACACTCAACAAATGAGTAACCTGTCCAGTGACATGTTGAGCGACTTCCAGTACCAGGCCCAGGACTCGGGCTTCTATCCTGGGTTTGCGTCAGGGTGGGCATTCCCTTCTGGCAAGATGGACGAGTACTGAGCCTTCTTCTGGCGTTTCAACTCTCCTCCATCGGATCTTCTTTGGACTTGGCTGCTGGGCAGCCCTATAGCCTCTTTCGCTTCTTATCTATATTTCCATACTTTCTTCTTTTTTTTTCGGTTCTATCCATTCTATTCTCTCTCCCTTCTCGACTTTCACTTGAAATTGCAGTGCGAGAAGGCACTTCATTCTACCTATCCTCCTCACAGCCCTATCAGCCCATCTCCCATCGGAGCTCGGAGGTTAGCTAATCGACAGGCTCAACGGAGTTATTACTGCAGGGCAGATATCCCACCCCGGGGCACGCATGCATGTGGCAGAATTTGTTCATGTCCTTGCCCTTCTTTACTCTGTGCATCTCATTCCGGCTTTCATACCCCTCCACCCTTCCATCCCCTTGTTTTCCTCATCTCATTCCCCATCTAGTTTGAGATACGAGACACAACCCAGTCCCATAAATTCAGGTACTCTTTGCCTATCCTGGTACCCATCAGGTAGAATTGTGTTTGTGCTTGTGCTTATAGACGCGCGTCTTAGAAGGCAAAAAAGGGGCGTTAAGGATTTGTTATTTGGCGCAAAGCAAATCGTGTACCTCTCACCATTTTACTACATCACTAACGATTCCCACGAATCATATCATGTATCTAGGAAAATAGACAGTCCCAGGGTTCGAAGACGGGGTCAACCCAGTCTTCTTCGCCTCGGGTCAAATCCCAAGCACCAAGTTCCTGCTTCTTCAGCTACACTAAAGCTCTGATCTATGACAGGGAGCTTGGGGCCACAACAAGACACAGACGGGGATGGCCGTGTAAGTCATAAGCATCAGAATAGGCAAAATTCCATCTCCAGGACACCGAACCAACCCAATCACCGTATTCACTCCATTTGCCAACCAGGAGCACGGGCAATGCTAGCACCGCCTCAGGTAGGTGAGCATGCTTGTCTTGATGGTCGTGACAGCCAAGGTTGAAGCGCTTGTTACACACTACGCGCGGAGACTCCATCCGCAGGCGAGTCAGGTGTACAGCCCAGACTCTGGGGTCCGAGCTAGGAGGTCAGTGGTTATATTTGATTACCCGATGCGTATTGTAGATGGAACCTTTGGTATTCCCACGTCTATTCCCCGTGGTAGACGAATGCGATAGATGAACATACAAGAGGGACACTGGAGAGAATCCCATGACGAGAGGCAAAATATATGAGAGATCAAGGAATCAAGGACACCCCCGAAGATACCTGAAGCGGGAAAAGGGAAAAAAGTAAAGAAAAAGAAATGAAACCAGAAATAATGAGCTAAAATGTGTTGAAAGAGTTGAACAAGTGATGAACAGGAGCCTTGAGATAAATGCCCTCTAGGTAGCACAGTCCCCGATACAATTCATCAATCAACGCAAGTCAAATGCGATCAATCCTCATCCTCCGTTTCCGTGTTGGTGTCGCTGGTATCGCCTGCATCGCCGTCGGTGTCACTCTCATCACTGGAGTCGTCGGAAGCCTTCCTGGTCTTCTTCTTCGGGGGTTGGCCGGTCTTCAGCGCGTGCATCTGACCGGCAATAGAGTCTAGACAATAAAAAATATTAGTATTAGAGTTTCGCTTTTTCGGTGAACATCATTGCAGCGGAATCAAACTTACCCTCATCCGGTTCGCTAATGTCGTCTTCTTCTTCCAAGGCAGCCGCCTTGGCGGGGTCCTCAATATGCAGCGTCACGTCCATCTTGGCATCGAGACCCATATAGCTGTCACAAACCATGTGCATGACAAAGTTAAAGTCACCAACCTGTGGCGGGGCCTGGAATTGCATCTTCAGTGTCTGGACGTTGAAGGTGGGCTTGCCGGCCTCGTCGATGATTGGTTTGTCGAAAGTAGTAAAGGTGAAGGGGGGAACGGCCATCTTGCCTTGTTTGCCATCGGCCAGGAAGATGTGCCAGCGGGGGGAGTGGTCCCGGGCAAAGTAGGGGGCGTGAGCCAGAGGCGGTTGGATGGTCTCGACCTTGTTCTCAACCTTCTTGCCATCCACAAGCTTGGTGGTGCGGTTCTTGGCCGGCTTGCGGCCCATAAGTGCATCCAAGTCATCCTCATCCGGATCAATGTCCTCGAGGTCAAGTTCGTCGACAGCCGGCACATTCGTGCAGCCCGGCGGGACGAATCGAGCCTTCACAACCAGTTGTACCAGACTGCTGGGTGTGATCACCTTCTCTCCCATAACCTTAAAGAACGCCTTGGAGACTTCCAGAACGGGCAGTTGTTGTGCAACCGAGATGGCATCGGTATACTGCTTCTCAGACAGGAGACCAGCGCCAACAACGAGTTTGCGGCGTTCAGCATCGGGAATCTTCATGAAATTCTGGACATTGATGTGGTTCTTGGCATTCTCCCCTTCCACAGATTTAACGACAGCATCTGTGAAGTTGGGGAGCTGCAAAAGTGGCGATGAGCCTGGAGGCACAGCCTGGATCAAGTTCTGAGAAGTTTGGAAAGAACCAAGAATAGGTCGAAGATTGCCGAAAGCCAAAGAAATCGCGGTGAAGGCTTCATCCAAAGCAAGAGCGATAGGAGCCGCTTCATACTTTTCTGCAAATTTCCCAAATTCGTTAGCATTTTCTCTAACGGTGTGTGCAATGCCGACGCAATCTTACCAGAATTCAGAGAAGTATCATCCAGGTCTATTCTACCAAGATAGGCCCACAACAGAGCCAAAGTCTTTCGGCGTGTCGAGTTATCCAGTTTCTTGAGATTCTCACGGTCCTTGGTGGACAAAAAAGAAGAATTTTCAGACAAAACCTTCTTTTCCAGCTTGGCCAAACCGGCTTCAGCTTGGGCGCCCTTCAGCATATCCTTGAACTCCTCACCAGAAGACAAAGCGTTCACAATGCCACCATCCGTGATGTCGTCCTTGTACTCGCGGAAGATGTTTCCGGCACTGGCGACAAGAACACGCTCCTTGGTGTATCGCTGCGAGCCGTACCACCACTTTCCAACGATGTAAGGCAGGAGAACGCCGAGAAGAGCGCCATAGACTAGCAAGACATACTTGCCATTGCCCTCCATCACAATGAGCTTGGGAAGGGCAATACCAATGCTGAAGCTCTGCTTGCCGTCGGGATGGCCATATTGAAGGTAGTTGTTGCGGATTTCCTCGTCAGTGAGAGCCTTGTAAGCCTTGGTGAGCTCAACAAAGCGCTCGTTCAGCGATTCCATGGTCTCATTCTTGGCGGGGTCAGGGCGGATTTTATCGGGGTGGTAGATCAGAGAGAGACGCTTATAGTGGCGAGAAATAGCTTTCTCGTCGGCGCTCTATTTCAAAGAAATTCGTTAGCACAGCGTCATCATGGGAATATTTCTCGACATGTGCGCCGAGGGGCCACAAAACATACCCGTGAGATGCCCAAAACATCGTATGGATCGTACACCTTCGCGGTTGTCCTGGCGGTCACAAGAATCAAGTAAATCATCCACGCCATCACAAGGTATCCGAGAATGACGGTAATGATGCGCTTAATTCTGCGCTCCTTGCGCAGACGCTTGCGCTTCTGCGCCTCGACCAGGTCGGCATGTTGTGGTTTAAAGTTCGACTTGATGCGAGGAGCGGTGTTTTCAAGATCTTGCAGACGGTAAATTTTAGTCAGAGCGCGTCGGTTGAAAGCGGAAATAATTGATTCCCAGAACTCACCTTTGCTTGGACGGAGGAGGTTGTAGGTAAGAGGGAGAGTGACCAGGCCGCTCAAGGTCAGGATGAAAAAGGGAAAAAATTGTCCCTGAAAACACGTAAAGTGTCGCTGTCAGCATAGATTTTAAAAAAAATTTCTGCCAATGTAGTCCTCACCTGTTCATCATAGGTGTAATCTGATGACATGTTGCGGCGAGATTAGGGCGACAGCGGTTGCCGCCGCGGTATTGAAGGATCGAGAGGGGCAGAGCTTTTGGCGAAAGAGCAGGCGTCGGCCGTTGGTCAGTATTGCAAAGCGAAGAAGAGTTTAAACCATGGAGACCGAGGGAATGGCCGAGAAACAAAGGAGCGATGAAGGGGAGTATCCACGCACTTCCTGATCTGGTGATGACCGTGTCCTCAAGCAACTTCACCGCCTTCGGCAGTTCCTTTTCGCGGCGCAGGCGGTGAGACCCTTAACTTTTTCGAATAATCTGGGTCACGTGACTAGATTTGAATCGCATAACGTGGATCACATGGATCACTGCCCCAGGCCACAGTGTATTGGGCCAAGTAAATAGTTAACTAACTAGATCTGACTAGTTTTTAGGACTACTAGAGGCATGCATCTACGGAAAATGTGTGATTGATGAAGATAATTTCTCAGAATTTCTGGGAGCTAACAGTATATACAGGCTACTGGAATTTACAGCAATACCCAGTTATTTACCCCTCAGAATTAAATGTATTGTCCGTCGAATGCCACTATAAGCGGCTGCCAGGTACATCCACCCCTCGCAGGGGTGGATAAAACAGAACAGATCTGCGGGCTTGGGATCATCATCAGGCTCCCTCGTGAGGCCCGGATAGGTCCTCGAGCGTCAACAACCGATCACTCAGTCGGACGCGAGTTCAACTATCCTGAGCCGGGGCGAGAAACGCATGAGTCATTCTCCAAGGGCGCAAAACCGCGGACCTGGATCCACATGGCCGGGTCAAGAAGGACCAATCCGATACCCTCAGGGGCGTATCTTCATTGCTACAAGTCGGGGACCCGCGTGACTCCATGGGATCAGGTGTTCTGGGTTGTGTAGGCGCGCTGTGGTTGGCGAGGAACGAATTGACACTAACCCGGGGCAGTGAGTTCCGTAGCCATGTTTCGGCGGTGTTTTTGTTTTCATAGATGCAAATCATAAAATCATCGCAGTCGAGAAAAGAGATTTCGTTTCTTTTTTGTGATGGGGATGAAATGGCCCCGGCTGGATCATGGACCGCATTGTTCAATCTCCGAGAGTGCTGTTGCGTGTACTGTGGAGATGAGTCAGAGATTGAACGATATCACAAATTTGACAAAGCCGGAGGTACTAACGAGTCGATATAATCGAGTCCACCAAAATACTCCAGCATGCGGTAGCAGAGACCCACGTCGTCGCCAGGCTCGCCGCCAAAGAGACGACACTGCTCGGCTTCCAATCCGCCACTTTCCCGCGGGGCGTTCTCACGGATCTGCCAGGCCGTATACCCATAGTGCCAAGTCGGGGCAAGGTGTGCGGGAGCCGGCGATCCAAGTGAAATACATGAAGCAGGTTGATAGCTCGTGGCGGGCAGCTCCGATAATATAGATTGGGGCGGCCAAATGGATGATGTGGCCAACAATGGCGAGCCTAGAGTATGGAAGACTGTCGAAGCCGGTATATCTTGACTAGCGGTGTTTCGATTGCGGGAGCGAGGGCGTGTTCGGCGTCGGTTGTGTCTCTGGCCCATCCTCAAGGGGTCGTGCAAGCTGGGACTGGAAGGAGCTATCCCCAGCCGGGTATCGAGGAACAGAGAGCAAAAAGGACTTTTAGAGGTGGAGGGGAGCGACCATCACCCCCTGTAGAGGACGAGATGAGGTACTGAGCAAAAATCTCAGATCTGCTGCAGGGGTGGCCGGCTTCTTATACAGGATAGCCGGGTCCCCATAGAATGAGTCGGCGGGTGAGTCACTAATGGGCGAGCGACCCGCTTTTTTTGTCGGGAGTGCAAAGAGTGGAACCATCCAGAAGTCGATCATCTCATGGCTTTAAAAAATGGCGCCAAACCCTGGCGCTAGAGCTCGGAAAGGCGTGATGCGCTGCGTCAGTTATCAGTTGACTGACGCTATAGCCATCGCGTGATGGAGCTTCTACGAATCGATGACAAAAACCACGAGGGATTTGAAATGGCAATGAGGTGATGACTGACACCATTTTTTGGATTTTTATGTATCTTTTTTCCTATTTTTTTTCTTGTCTGTGCAGCGTGGAATTGGAATGCCTGAAACCAACAATAGAAAAAATCGAATCCAGGGATGACGTGAAAATCCTGCTCGGCCCTGACAGCTCTCCGATGCCGTTGGGCCAGCCCTGCCGTGCGGACCGAACGGAGATCGCATCAGGCAATGCGATCTCGGACTTAAAAGGGAAAAGGGCAAAAAAAAAAAAAAAAAAAAAAGAAAAAAGGAAAAAAAGCATAGGCCACTTCGGAGACACTCGCCGGGGTCCGAAAGCTGCGAGCTGAAAAATGAATCCGCGAAATTCCGTACGAGTCCCAGTCTTAGGGTAGAGTCGGCATTAGGACGCAGAACCTGCTTCTGGCGTCGAATTTCGCGTAGAGTTCGCTCCGGGACCTGAAGGCACCGCTCGATGCCCAAGACGCCAGCACTTGCTATGGTGGACCGGTCCACGTAGCTCGACGCTTCACACTGGAGCATTCCTGAAACCTCTGGGAGGTCCACCATAACATTCTTAGCCAGGGTTGACCGCCCATTCCTGGACAACCGAAACACACGTGGGCCCGTCAGAAGAAGGCAAACATCTTGATCTCGATGCTCTCCCTTGCTGCCAGCGTCTCCGAATTCGGCACCACAAACGCCGTGTGAGGCAGCGTCATGCTTCCTTCATCCGCCTGCTCGCTGTCGAATTGCGTGAAGATCAATGCTTCCTGTGGCTGCTGCTGCGCAAGATAATACCATTGTTGACTCGCATTGAACGCATACTTGCCCAGCTCATTCCACCCGGTTGGCAGCACGAGGCGGTTCGCGATGCGGTCATTCCGCCAGTCCAGCGTGGTCCAGTCACACACGGCGAGAGGGTCTCGCTGAACCGTCTTCAAGGGTCGCCAGACATTGATGGCCATGACCCGACGCTGCAACAGCTGCTCCCTTTCGTCTGCGTCCGGGATCACCGACTCCAGGTTGCGCAGCGCACCCGCAGGCGTAAAGTCGGAATGCACGCTATGCGCAGGGGCGCGGTTATTCGCAAGCAAGCCCTCATCGACACTGAAGCATCGCACTCGATGGGTGAAAGAGACAGTTCTCGTGGCGCCAGTTCTGGACCCGATGATCAGCAACCCTCGTTCCAGATGAAATTAACGCATTCCTCCTCGAGGTCTAGACACTCACAGCTGCCGTACAAGGGCCTCCGTCCTGGGTATAATTACAGTCTCCACATGGCTCGGCTCTGCCGCACCCTCGAGCTCGGGCATGTCGTTCCACACATACTGAAACCCATTCTGTTCCAGACTAAACAGCTTCTCCTGACCCCGAAGGTCCTTCACCAGCACAGTCCGACTCTCGTTGAGTTTTTTCAATGATTCCAGACACACCTCGGGCTTGGCTTTGGTGAAGTCTACCTCCAGATTCTGGCACTTAAGTCTCTTGCAAAAGACCAACTCGGCTTCCACATCTTTGATCTGAGTCATTGTGCAGTGTTGATTTGCTTCCAAAACGCAGGCAGCTTCTTAGTATTGATCGAAAGTGTGGCGATGCAGCGTTGGAATGTAGTAAGTGCCGCAGATGCCCTCCAGGATACCATCCTGCGGGGAACCACGAGTATTTGAGCTGGTCAAAAGAGAATGTCGGCCATCCTCTCATCCGATTGAAATGCATAACTCGGTGGGTTCCTGGGCACACCACACTTGATGAATGGACACATTTGACTCTTGGACCGCATGCACTGGGCCCAGTCTTGCCTCATTGAGGAGAAAATGCGAATACGAAGCCGAAGCCGAATCCGAGAATGTCGTCGTTTAATGCAAAGATCGCTGGTCAACAGTGGGCACTGATCGTTCATTAGGAACACTAAGCTCCGCAAGATCTAACTTTGAATTCAGCGTTGAGACATGTAGGACCAGAAGGCCTAGGCTTCTAGATGAATTCTTCACGTTATGCTTCCTCTTCGCGTATAACTCGCTTATAACTTGTGTCGTTCAAAAAATGCTTTCGAAATATTGTAGCCCGAAAAATTTTGTACCTGGGGTACGTGGGGTACTTCATATACATTATACTATGCGATCTATGTCGCTCAAGTTCTACGCAGACCCACGAATAACCGCAAGCATCTCTTCGCCCTTGGGCGCGGTGGTAAGGTTCTCATAGCCATTGGTGGTCACCAGGATGTCATCCTCGATCCGCACGCCGCCAATCGGCACGTATTTTTCGGCAACATCAAAATCGATATATTTGGCGAATGGCTGCTTTCGCGCATTCGCAAGAGCCAGCGGTGAGAAGTAGAGGCCAGGCTCCACAGTCACCACCATGCCCTCTTCCAGCAGGGGCGCGGAGACGGTGCAAGGTGAAAGACTGGCAGTTGCATTCAAGACCGGGCCATATTGCTCCTGGTCAAAGTCTGGGTGCATCGCCATGATTGAAGACTCGGAGACATCGTGGACTTCGAGTCCGACATGATGGCCAAGCCCATGTGGGAAGAAGACCTTTGAGGCGCCTGATGCTCGGATTTCCGAATGCTTGCCGCCTTTGAGGACACCGAGAGTCAAAAGCCCATCAATGGCAATATCATGGGCCAGGTCATGCAGAGACAGGAAACGCGTTCCTCTCCGAATCTGCTTGATACATTCCTCCTGCATACGCTCAACCAATCTATAAATGTCCCGGACATACGAGTTGGGCCACTCCCCAGAGAGCGGAAATGTCCGCGTCACATCACTGGCGTAGCAGCTCCATTCGGCTCCAGCATCGAGACACACAAGAGGCTTCTTGTAGAGAGACTCATTATTCCGGTCATAGTGGAGAACAGCCGCGTTCGGGCCGGATGCCGCGATGATCTGATACGCTTGATTCCGAGCGCCATGAGAGATGCAAGTTTCGAGGAACAACCCTTCGATCTCCGACTCATTCGTCATCTTCTGGATGCTTTCCAAGATCCTCCGATGTGCTAGTCCCGACACTTTATTGGCTTGGCGGATCATGCGAATCTCGTATTCGTCCTTGACACCTCGAGCCGCATTCATGGCGGGCATGAGTTGCTTCGTGTCCAGAGGGAGCTCTGTCGGTAGCCCTTCAGGTATTTCCGACTTGTGCACCACATACAAGGCGCTGTTCTGGACTCGCTGGCTCAACCATGACTCCAATTCCGGCTTCAGCGATGACTGATAGAGAACCCGATCAACATTGTATCGATCCTGGGCATCCTTGCGCGAAAGGGTCGGTCCCATCCAGATCGCCCGGTGCAGATCAAAGTCCGGCACGTAGAGCGTCAATATATCCAATGCGACATCGTATGTTAAAGAGCAGTCGGGCTCATCCACGCCACTGAGATAATAGAAGTATCGTCGCTGTCGGAACGGTCGCGATTGGTCGGAGTCGCGCCAATTTACGGTGGGTTGACCGGCGAGAAAGATCAGGCCATGCGAGACGCCGAGTTTGCGTGCGACCTTGCGCGCGTGCTGTTTGGCTGTGCCAGGGAGACAATACGATCAGCTCCAGTGTCGGCAGGAAGATCACCGGTCGGGACGGAACTAGCGATCGCGAAGGGGGAATAGTTCGCCAAAAGGCACGAAGGTTTTGGACAGGTCGTCTCACGGCCTTGCGGAACCCTATCTAGCCCAGAAGGAGAGGAAAGCGAGGCTTACCAGGGTATTTATCGAGGGAGGTGCCAGAGACCGCAATGCGGATCCGGTAGGAGTCGACGGAGTTGATGATCACATCGGGCCCCAAGGAGTTCGCGCCGCCAGGAGTGTGGGATTTGGCACGCATGATCCGATCGAGGCTCGAGGCTCGAAGCTCGGGTCTCGTGAAAAGAACAGGGAGAAGGAAGCGAGTAGAGGGGTCACTTTCCCGTCCAAGTAAGGGAGCCACGAGGGGTAGAGGGGAAAAGAGGAGCGAAGGAGGCTTATCCTGAGTAGGGATGGCCTGTACAACCGCCTGATACCGCCATCCATGGACGATTTGGAGAACAGGCCCAGGCGCAACTGGGACTCAAAGACAGGACGCGAGACCGAATTTGCCTTGCAGGCGGCCCTAGTCGTGTCTAGCGAGGAACCGTCGGTATAATAACCTGAATGCCCATACTTGCCTAGGCCGAAGATACATTAGCACAGCCTGGACCGCAAGCGTCTTAGATAACCCAGGGCGCTTTTATCCGCCTCCGTCGCCCACTCCGACGTATCTCACCTCCTCCACCACTTTACCCTCTCCGTTGTTTCTGCCTCGACGACCGTTCCTTCTGGTGTTTTCTTCTGCTTGATACCCTCGTCTTTCTCTCTCGGTCAATGAACGATGCAGGGCCCTGAGGCATCGAGCCCCGGTGCGCTCGCTGGCCTTCCCTCAACTCTCAGCACAGTGATAGGCACCCCGACGACGTCACCGCTCGACCTCGTCGCTTCGTCCGTCCCAACCGCCGACCAAACCCCCGGCGCTCTATCGCAACAACAACTCCAGAACAATCTGCAGCATGTTCTCTCGACTTTGTCCTCCGATTACGAAAATGGCCGCGCACTTGCCGCCGGTGGCAACTCCTCCGGCTCGACCGGCAAAGGTATCCTGATTGGGATCCTGTCCGCCTTTGGCTCGGCAGCCATCGCCTTTATCGTTCTCGCGATCTTTTTCTTCTTCAAGTATACCCGCCGCGGCCGGATTCTGCTCGATCGCATTGGTCGACCCGGCGAATTCGACGATGAGCAGGCGTTTGCGCGGGAGGAGGAGGCGGCTCTGGAGGGCATGGATGACCTGTCGCGATCGGAATATCTTCGAGCAAAAGGTGAGCTTGTCGAAACTAGATATTCTGCGATGGGCGTGGATTTGAATCGCAATTCTAACCATCCACCTCAGCCTTCGTTCAAGCCAATCCGCCCGAATCTATGCAAACCGACATTTCTCTGTCACAATTCCTTGCCATCCAAGAAAAGGGCGTCTCCGCTTGGGAATTCCAGCCGGAACTGGAGATTGCAAACTGTTTTGTCGAAGGACGCACGGAAATTGAATTCTTCGATTCCGAGTGCAGTGTGCAGACCAATCTTCCCATTCCGAAACAGAATGAGGTCTACTACTGGGAAGCCAAGATCTACGACAAACCGGAGTCAACAATGATTGGTGTCGGCCTTACAACCAAGCCTTACCCTCTTTTCCGAATGCCTGGTATGTTTACTCCTCGCCTCTGTGGTCCCGTGATGACCGTAAGGTCTATACCCTGGGCTAGGCAGCATAGCTAATATCTGTTCAGGCTTCCACAAAACCTCCGTCGCCTATGAATCTACAGGTCACCGCAGACACAACCAGCCATTTGCCCCGACTCCATACGGGCCACCGCTTTCTCAAGGCGACGTCATTGGAGTTGGCTACCGACCCCGATCGGGTACTATCTTCTTCACTCGCAACGGCAAGAGGCTCGAAGATATCGCTCACAACTACCGCACTCAAAATTTGTTCCCCACCGTTGGGTCCAATGGCCCCTGCAGCGTTCATGTTAATTTTGGCCAAATGGGCTTCGTGTTTATCGAGGCTAATGTCAAGAAATGGGGCTTGGCCCCCATGACTGGCAGCCTGGCCCCGCCCCCACCCTACGGCAGCGAACAAGGCAGCATTCTACTCGAGTCGGGCCGTGAAAGCGCCGCCCAAATCTCGCAGCGCGTCTACCAGACCCACACTGCAAGAAGCTCAAGTGTTGGACTCCCTCAGGCAGTCAGCCCCGGTCCTATCCGTTCTCCCACCGACATTTCTCTTGCTCAATTGGCCCACATCCCTTCTAACGAAGACGCTGGTGAAGGGTCCAGTCGGATTGGGGATGCAGAAAGCAATCATCCTGCAACAGCGGGTGAAACTGATGATGACGGGGTCCCGCCTCCAGAATATTCGAGCCCCGGGAGTAGTCGCAGGGGCAGTGATGCCAGCCTGGAATTCCCCGCCAGGAACTCTGGCGAGTTGAGCTCCCCTCCGGCGAACCCCGAGCAGGCACCCCAGAATCTACCGAGCTATCAGGCTGCGGTGGACCGGGAAGAGAGCGACCACGACTAAATACTTGCGAGTCTCCCCGGCGGATTATTTAAACGTTCGCTCCTCATGAACATACTATGCCCTCACCACCGATGGGTTCCAAGCATCCCAAGAACGGCTGAGCCCTCATTCTCTCACTCTCACTCTCACTCTGCTCATTTCTTTGTTGTTTTGATTAGCGAGTCCACGGAATGGCGTTTTATAGCAATTTGGGAGGACTGGTCTATGGAATGTGCTTTTATCTTACTGGGTCTGGTGCTTTATTGTTTGGGCCGGAAATGGGGTTTGTGTTTTATCTTTCGACTCTGATTTTCTCATGAAGTCATGTACAGCGGGCTGCGAACCCTTCCCTCTTCATTCGCTTTACTTTCCCGCTCTTGCTGTATCCATTTACAAGGTTGGCAGCAGGTCTGTACATTCTGTCATCTAGCATCCTCATACCCCGGGGAGGCCCTGCTCCCAGCAATCATCGATAGTCTCTTAACTCGACTGGATCTTTTCTTCGAGGCACCTCATGTAGATTCTGTAGCCCTTGGTACCGTAGAAAAGCTAGCACACTACTAGTGTATACCACAAAATCAGCGTGGACTCGTGGTTGTTGCGTTGATGCATTGATGTGGTCCCGTAATATATTTTTGCCGGGGTCCTGAAAGAAATGTGATGTGACCTCACGAATTTATCAGTGTAATAACTCTTTGACGGCTTACAAAGTGATTGGGATCCACCTGCTGTTCTCTTTGTTGTCCGTGTGTGCCCAACATCTCTTTCAGCATCAATGATCGTTGCTATCTGGCTAAGTTTTGTCGAATTTCACAATATCTGCCACGGGGTATGAAGGGCATTGTTTTCTATGGTGTAATTGACCGATTGTCTTAGGCGATGGATCACATGTTCCAGGTCGTGGATTTGATGCATTTCAACAATCTCAAAGGATATTCGCTTAGTGTTCAATTCAGCGCTCAATTCAACAAAGAAAGTCAACGGCATAAAAAATGGAGCATTTGAATGGAGACATGCCTGCTCGTCGGCTGGCAACCGCTAGCGCCCATAGAAGCCGCCAAGCCGCCCCCAATATTCCCCAGACGCGCCCTTGTCTTCCTTTCAAGTTTCCAGCATTCCGAGCTTCGGCTCGAAACTGTCTGTTCGCTGGAAACCCCATAAGATCGCCCTCAGCTGCCCAGTCAACTGTCTCACCAGTTCCCAACATTTTCTCCACATCCGCCGAGGACCAGTCGTCATTGACCCCACAAGCCGCGCGCATCGCATCGATTTGCCCGAGCGATCAGCTGCGCCGCCGATATATTGCACCGGACTGGTTCT
Source organism: Penicillium argentinense (assembly GCF_028826775.1). Taxonomy (NCBI): domain Eukaryota; kingdom Fungi; phylum Ascomycota; class Eurotiomycetes; order Eurotiales; family Aspergillaceae; genus Penicillium; species Penicillium argentinense. The sequence goes on from NW_026622668.1 coordinate 1,070,149, forward strand.
GCAGGCGCCGAGCGATCTAACATAATCCCCGCGATCACCCAATTGGCATCCCGCTGACTGGGCTTCGCGTGCAGTAGCACCTGGGCTGACCTGGACAAAGCGCGCCCTCGCGGTCATACAAGCTGGGGAAAGGTCCACACTGGGCGGAGTCTCCCCAGCCGGCGGAGGACCTTATCTGAGCGCTGCAGCTCCCTCGTCTTAGCAGCGACGCGGTATCACACGCACGCTGTCACCCTAGTTGGCACCAAGCGCACATCGAACCTTCGACCTGTTCCTTGTTCCTGACCGCATCTTTGTCTTCCCTGCGCGACCCTAAGTGGCTATGCGAGAGGCTAGCTAGGGTCTGCAGCAAAGCGAGCGACAGTCCAGATCACAATCTTCTTGTATTCCTTTTATTTCTCCCTCCCGCAGCGCGTTTGAGCTCGGCAAATTCCGTCTCTGTTAGCCGCGTGCGATCCGAGCCGGCTACGGATTGATATACGGGTGTTTCTGGTGAGACAGTTGCACCGTCAAGCTTTGGGCAGCCGCCGAAGTTAGGCAGCAGAGCTCCTCACACTGGTGTCACTCTGGGACCTTTTGGAGCTCGGGTTCTAGACACGCTGAGAAGCTTACCAAGATGCCGGTAAAACGGAGGGGTAAGAAGGACACGCAGGTCAAGTCAAGGCCGCAGTCAAGGGTGGGGACAGAGGAACATCACGAGCAGCCATTGGGTGAAGGAGCTGCCTTCGAGGTTATTGTTCTGGTAAGCATCCGACTCGCTCATTGCTTGTTCCAAGGGGGGATCACGTGTAGAACAGTGTTTCGTCGGTCCATGATCCATGTCATTGTCCTCGTTCTTGTTTCACGGTTCCCAAATATGTGAAATTGGCCTCGGGTTCTGACAGGTGGTAGCCTGTCATAGCGCGTGACTTGCACTGGGAATATCAACTAACACTCTCCAGGGCCCAAAAGGTGGACCCCGCGAGGACCGAGTGACTGGCTTGCTGGTACGATCGACCTCGACGGGCTGGTCTCCGGACTCCGTTGTCGCTGTGGATGCGGGAACCCTTCTTGCGGGGATTGTTCGCTTGCTGAAGCGCGATATTCAAGGTGCCAAAAATGGTGTTATTCAGTCTGGACCGTTTGCGGGCCTTGAACTTCCCTTCAAGACCGCTGAGGCCAATGGAGCGTATGTATTTCGAGACATTATTGATGCAGTTCTCATTACGCATCCGCACCTTGATCACATCTCAGGCCTGGCAATCAACACGCCGATTGTGGAAGCGGGTAATGGGCCGAAATCAGTGGCTGCTCTCCCTTCCGTGATTGCGGCCATTAAAAACCACATGTTCAATGATGTGATCTGGCCGAACCTGTCGGATGAAGATGGTGGTGCAGGTCTGCTCACATACAACCGGTTGGTAGAGGGTGGAAATCCCAGATTGGGCACAGGAGATCTCAGGGGTTATGTTCGGGCTTGTCGTGGCATATCAACCAAATGTCTGTCCGTCAGTCATGGACGATGCAAACAGCGATACCATGCCGAGACTGCGATGCATCACAGGATTAATAGTACTGTGTTTACCTCGCATACCGATCATTACATGCCCTCTCGTGCAGTTTCCATTGACCAAAATGATCAAAGGTAGGTGAGGATCTGCTTTACAGCTTTGCGGATGAGTAGCCGGCTAACAAGATATCTAGCTTCTACTCTCCTTTGCACTCCCCGCGTCTCGGGGCTGCCAATAAGGAACCTCCAATGGCAACCGTTGAGAGCTCTGCGTTTTTCCTCCATGACAACAATAGCGGAAAAGAGATAATCATCTTTGGCGACCTCGAGCCGGACTCGGTAGCCCTTGAGCCACATAATCGCCGTGTCTGGCAGACGGCTGCTCCGAAGGTTGTCTCCGGTACTCTCCGTGCTATCTTCATAGAATGCTCCTACACCGACAGTGCCCAGGACGCCTACCTTTATGGTCACCTGTGCCCAAGACACCTTATTGCAGAGCTCAGAGTTCTCGCGAAGCTAGTGATGGAGGTGCGTGAGGGTAGAGGTGAATACGATATCTATAATCCACCAATGCCCTTCTCAAAGCGCAAGCGGAATAGCGCTCCTACCTCTGACCCTACCAATTACGCCATTCCGCATGCGATAAAGCGAACACGCAGCGCAGCTGGAAGAGCCGAATGGGGATCATCGAGAACGTCTGACCCGAACTACTATGATATTGATCCGCTCGAAGGTGATGAGGAAATGCCCTTCAGTGCCGCTCCCACCTCAGTTCAATGGGCTAAAGCAGATCCTCTTCCGTTGGCGGGACTATCTGTATACATTATTCATATCAAAGAGACTCTCAATGACGGGCCACCTCCTGAAATTGAGATTCTGCACCAGCTCCAGCAACAGGCTGCGAGTTCGCGTCTTGGTTGTCAATTCTTCATCCCGAACCCGGAGCAGGGTATTTTTATCTAGCTGAAGTTGGTTAACTGCTGGCGTTTTGGGATTACATTATCACTGGACTCGGCGCATTCTGTGGACTTTGACATTTACTATTAGTCTTGGAAATAGAGAAACTACTTTCTCAGGGTAGGAGAAGCAAATACGCAGAATATGAGACGGTATTGTTTTTGACAGGTAATCATTCAATCGCTTCACAATAAACATAGACATGAAAATGTATAAAGCCAGGAATACAAAGCGCGCCTCAATAACTTAAGTAGATTGTCCCTCCTTAGCCTTCGCAATAACATCTTCCCAGGTAGACTCTTTAGCAGATGGGGTCCGCAGACCTTTTGCAGCGAGAACCTCCTCGCTGGCAGCTGGGTGCTGGGCCGCTGGTAAATCTAAGATAGCCTCTCCATCTCTAGCAAAGTCGATCAAATCTTCCTCTGTTCCCCATTCACCCATAGCCATAATGCCGATCGGTACACCGCTATCAGGAGCATATCCGGCAGGACAGTTGATAGAAGGACAACCAGTAAAATTAGCCAGCCAAACATACTCCATGTTTCTCACGGAGGTCTTGCCGTCCGAAAGGCCACGCGAAAGATCGGCCTCGCCGCCATCAATGTGCCATCCAGGGATGGGGGTGGTAGGAGAGAGAATCATGAGACCGGGGTGTTTCTGGAATAGGTGGGAAAGGTGTGTCATGAGGAGATTGCGAAGGCGCTGAGCTGCGAGGAGATCTTGTGCAGTGATCTGGTACATTCCCATTGAGACGAGGACCTTGTTTGGAGCTGTGAGTTGGCGAATTTGGCGGGCATCCACACCTGATGCAATCTCTGCCATGATTGTCAAGACGTGTGCGCGCTGGCCTTCGGGGAGATATGGGATGGTGATGTCGATGACCTGGTAACCGTTTTGACGGTAATAGTCGAGTGCTGTATCGAAGACTGCGCGGACGGGGGATTCGGCTCGATCTATCCATTCACGCATGATTCCAATCGTCTTGGGACGCTTGCGGTCCGATGGCGCTGGAACGGGCTTGGGAAATTGCGAAGAGATTGGGTCTTGCGATTCTGGGGCTGGAGCTGCCATGATACGATATGCGAGAGCGAGGTCATCAATGTTTGATGCCATGGGACCCAGAACACCGACGGTGGGAGCGAGGCTCATCGACGGAGCCCCAGATACTCGTCCGTGGGTCGTTTTCAGTCCCCAGATGCCACAGAACGAGGACGGAATGCGAATTGAGCCGCCGCCATCTGCGCCGAGCGCGATGGGTACCAGCCCGGCTCCAACAGCGTATCCTGAGCCGCCCGAAGATCCTCCGCAATAGTAGGTCTTGTTGTGGGGGTTACGAGGAGTACCGAAGTTAGGATTGTTGTTGTTAGTATCTGTAGAACGTTAGAAATAAGGCGTGACGACAAAAAAGTTTGATAGTGTCGTACCAAGACCCAATTCATGCATAGTGGTCTTTCCAATGACAATAGCTCCCGCATCCTGCCATTGCTGCACGCACCAGGAAGTAGCATCGCTCCCAGCTTTGAAGTCCAATTTGGTTCCCAATGTCCGCTTGTAGCCAGTGATATGGACCTCATCCTTGACTGCAACCGGAATACCGTCGAGAGGGCCCAGTGGTTGTCTCTTCTGGTATCGCTCGGTTGAAGCCTCTGCAGCTGCCCGGATTATCTCTACTTGAGATTCGAGAAATGCAGTTGAGTGTTTGCCGGCAGGTTGGGTGTCGCGTCGAACCAGAGGAAGAAGTCTCTCTACGACCGCGGTCGGGGTCAACTCGCCCGACACGTATAGCGCATGGTAGTCGGCCGAAGTGTAGTAGCCATTCGATCCCTTTCTCTTCGCAATGGTAGGTGCCTCGGTATCGTTGGAGCCATTGTCGACGGGGATCACGGTTGGATCGTAGCGGCCGGGGTATTGATGAAGATGCGGGATTTCGCGAATAACGCCGAAGCCAGCATTGCGCCAGAAGTGGCTTTGAATAAAATTGACATTGTGGATCCTGATTGGGGATAAGCCATTAGCTGCAGTTCAAGGAGCTAGTCAGGGTTGCTGTGAGCTTACAAGGTCGCGCCGATTGCCAAGGGTATGCCTCGGAAGATTGGAATAGACTGAGTCTCATTTTTGTAGGGCACTGAAGGACCCTCGCGAGGAGGCGGGTAATTCAAAAACGGTTGCTTGTCGGAACTCATGTTGAAAAGACAGCTGAAATCAGAACTGGAGCTCGAATGCCGCAAGATGCGGAGTTGGCGATGATGTTTTGGAGCAATGATATCACATGCCTGGACCCACTTTGATCAAATGTATATTTACTCCAAGGTAGGCGCACTCTACGCAGGTTCTTCTTTCTAGTAGTTGAAAGAAACACTTAATGAATTAATTTTAACGATAAATCTACAGGCGCAATTTGATATTGGCCTTCTGCATACCCAACGCAAGACCTGTGAGAATCGCCATGTAGGCGACGAGGATGACCATGGCCAACGGCACATTGAAATCCAAGGTCGGAATACTCAGATTTACCACGCCCGTCAACAGATTGGCGATCAAGAAAATTGCCAGTCCGCTGTGATTGAATGCATTCAGCACCCGGCTTGTCGCAAAGGATGTCCTTTCTGCCTCGGCCTCCTTGCTTTCCGCTCTATGACCAAGAGGGAAGAATACGGTTTCGACCGCACAGAACATAAGCAGCTGCGCGCTGTTGAAAGCCGAAACCCACAGTACATACGGCATATTTGCCAACCGACGCGACACCAGAATTCCTGCACCGTAGCCAAATGCATGGGTGGAGTTGAAGAAAAAGAAGGTCGACCAGAAAAGCACTTGCAATGTCAGGTTGACAAGCACTGACTTGCGAGCTTGCTGGGTGTTCGTGGACGACGAAGTTCCTCGCGGAATTATGCGGGTTCCAACGCCACGTCCAGCTAGGAAAATCGCCAGGTATCCAATGAAGGAAAAGATGCCTTCGCGGTTCTTGGAGATCAGATCATCACCACGCGGCGACACCAAAATGAAGCCCTTAAGGTCAGTTGACTCCAGAAGGACCTGGTAGATAATCGCCATACCAATCGCGAGCGCTTCATAAGATGGAATGAACACAGTCAAAGAGTCAAATATTTCCACAAAAGGGGGTAGGAAACTCAGAGTGAAGAAAAAGTTCCAGTGAACCCCATACTCAGTTACATGCTCGGCATAGTCCAAGCCCTTGACGCTCCAGAGCCGAATTAGGCCAAGCACGAGCAGAGGAATGGAATGGCGAACTGAACCAAGCAGCCTTTGTGAAAAGGCAGCCTTGGCTGATCGCGAGGCTCGGCTCTTCAGCACCGCGCGCGCAGAGACCACACCTGCGGAGAAAACGAAAGATCCCACGCCCATGTCCATCAACGAGGTTCCCCAATTCTCGACCTTTGCGAACCGGCGTGGAAACACACGAAAGTCCACAGCGAGAATAGCCACACAGGTGACAATCATCATTGCCGCACGGTATGTAGACAGGAATGGGTGGATAGGCAAGGACTCTGCATGTTCCTTCGCTGTTTCATCGTTGGCATTTTGTTTGCGGGGAGGCTTGGCTTTCGGCGTTGGGCGTATAGGATGGTGGGTCATGAACAGCAGGACTGCCGGCGAGATGAGAAAGATGTTGAGGAGGAGGGGTGCCGACGAGTAAGCGGTTGTCGCGAACAGAATGGCCAGAACATTGAGCAGGAAGTCCGTCAGCAGAGCTGCGGGACCATACGGCGTGAAGAAGGATAGGCGGGACTGTAGCGCGGACCACAAAAGGACGGAAGCCTATGCAGATCATTGTTATTAGAATTTTGCTTGAACTTGAAGGGGGAGGGCTAGATCGCTAGATCGTACCGGCGCGACTAATGTCACCGCGTTGATATCGCCAATGGTGCTTCCGGAGAGGTTCGAGACGAATGCCTCTTTCCGAGCTTTGTAACTCGGGTCCATTTTGAGGTTAGACGAACAGGATCACCGTAGATCCTGCGTATCCATCGGCTATCGAAAACCACATCCGAGATTGGAATTGGAGGTGGAGGAGCGCGGAGGTATAGGTGTCCAAGCTCCGGGAGAAAACACGGTGGCAATCACCTGACCTGACATGTACATATGTGGTCGTCGGAGCTCCATCGCCAACTAACTTACCGATCCGCGCAACCCTGACTCACGCAGCCCGCACGGCTTTACTCGCATTTTCCAGAGAGGGACTCTTCCGAGTTCTCGATTCTTCTATGGCATCACCCAGATCGGATCCCGGTCAGATCGGATCCGGCCTGGATCCTGCAGTCGGTGCAGAAAACTGACTGCCAAAACCAGTTAACGCTGGTTGAAGGAGCTTGGCCTGCAATTTAACCTTGCCATTGCCGTGTCACAGGCATCATGATTGACCCATGATGCTCGTCAGGCTGGGTCAATCAGGTCCAGGCAGAAGACTAAGCCGAGTCTTCGACTCGCGAGAGGGTCGGGAATCTCGGGACAACGTTCGTCGCCGATGCGATTGGCGGCTGGAATCCCTTACGAGCAATCTGGGGAACGACTCGAAGAATAGTCTAGTTCCTGACGAGGCTGTCAGTTAAGATTACTCTTCTCCTGGACCTTACTTGGAAGGTTGGTTGCGTTGCGGATCACAATCCTCCGCCCATCTGGGAGTCATGGCCTTGGATCTGTCCAGGCTGTGTAGAATCTGCTTGCACTGAAGAATTTCTACGGTTGGCCTTAGAGTCGATCAGGAATCTTCATCGAAACATCGCCGAAGCCCGTGCAGTGCCACTTTGGGTGTCCAGGAAGGGCTTTGACAAGCGAGACCTGAGGGACGCCACAAGGCTGCGACTGAACCGGATCGTAATGACACGTCCGCCTTCTCCAATTGGCCCGGCTCGGCCGTGTATGGAGATCAACTGTGCCAGGCGTGCATTTCCAACGCCATTTCATATCCTCTATGACATTACCTCCGCGCCGAGTATCGAAGTGCAATTTCCCTCACTCGCCCCGCCATTTCACGGATCCGCAGTGATCGGCCTCGAGTGGGTGTCTAGAAAATGTCTTCTAGTTCTATTTTTGGTGCGGAGTGGTTGGCCTAAGCCCTCACAGTAAGTATCGAGAGGTACCGATGGCATCTGTAGTTCTAGGGTATGGCAGACGTACCGGTGATATGGTGCGTGGTAAATTGGGAACAATCTTGATTCTGCCTTCCAGGGATAATTAAACCATCCGACGAACTGGATACTTAACTGGATACTGATCTACACGGCATATCTGCCTTCGCCTTTTTCGTTTCTTTTCCTTACGTATTGCGATCCCGGGCTGCAGGCCCACCCTCGCGCCGTGGCGTTGCTACTGTTGCTATTAGGGCACGCTCACTGCATCCGCGCCTAATGAAGGTTACATTTGAGCCTATCATCCAGCGTGGTACAGTAGCTTGCGTAAGCCTGTAGATATCCAATACAAATGATCGGTATTTTGTTGGGACTTGGACCTTGTTTAGAAGAACGTCGACTGAAAGTATGCCAAGAGAACATGAGCAGAAACTCCATCTGGGAAATTTGCACTATTGATGTCGTAAGCCTTATAAATCCTCTGGTGAGTGTACATCGCTCCTTAAGCGCTTCATCGTCAGTACATAGCACCTCGGAGAAGGCACCATAGGGTAGGATGAGTAGTTCCTGTTTCTATTGATTCTACTACATGCATGTTGACTCGGGTTTTCGCCTCTTTGACGACTCAGGCAACAGGGCGCCAGGCTGGGAATATCGCAGGGGCCAAGTATGCATCTGCTGTGGCCATGTTAATTGCGCCAACGAGAGCCTGATCAATTTTGACAATGAGAGTGAGGTTGGGCCAAGGCCAGGTTCACCTTGGGGGAGGGGGGTTGGAGACGGACACGGAAACCGACGAGAATTCTGGAATCTGCCAGGCCGTAGCGATTGGGGTACCCGTTATTGAATGGATCACTAGGATATCTAAATTAAAAGCAATCACAAAAAAGGAGATGTTGGATGTATGTACTCGAAGGCTTCTCTTCGTGCAAATGGCCAATCGGATAACGATGGGCGGGCAGCGCCCTATACTAGTTAAGGCTGCGGTGTCGGAGGGCGTATCGCACCGCAACAAGCTGCTTCTAACTGCTCCTGACTGCCTCCGGCAAGCGCATCTGCCCACAAAACGGAGTCGACGGGGCCGGCGCAAAGCCCGGAGACACGCTATGTCCATAGCTTAGGGGTACCCACAGGGTTCGTGCGGCTCTCTGCTGCTCATTGGCTCTCTGGGGGTCTGCGCCCAGCCGTTGGGTGCGTGCCGTATTTGAGATTGCTGTGTTGCTTGGGGCCAGGCTCTAGATGCCAGCGACGATCCGGAGAATCTCACAGAATGAGTGTCGTGGTGAAAGGAGACCTTTTAAGGCACTGGATCCCTGGGAGGCCGTTGCCGTCGAGTCCGCCCACACCGAAGATCGCAAATCGCAGTAATCGAGTAGTCTGGCTTGTTCTCTTCTGGGCTCTTTCTGTCTCTTCCCATTCGTAGTTCGAGCCTAAAAGCATCCCGCACTATCTGCTTCCTGCTGCTCTACCCCTGCTCGGCCCGGTAATAACCAGGGGGCCGTCCGCACGAGGTCAAACCAACCCCAAAATAATATCAGATCGTCTCCCTGAAGGCTTTCTTCCGGGGAAAGTGGTCATCTCCGTCCCTTTATGCTGAGCGTTTTCCTCCAGCGGCCACTGCTAGACCCATGGTCACCAGCAACGCCTTATTTGCACGAGGCGACTGGGTCAAGGAAGGTCAGGCTACCGTATCTGGGGCCTGCCTCACTTTGCTGCCCCGGCATCTCGACAAATCATGAGTAGTAAAGGCGGAGGGCCTCCCAAGAAGCGTGAGTCTCGCTCGGGGACCCGAAAAGTCTCTACTTTGTCCGCTGAGCAGCTGGAACGGAAGCGTGCAAATGATCGAGAAGCCCAGCGGTCAATCCGACAACGAACAAAGGAGCACATCGAACAGCTTGAGACCCAAGTCACCATCCTGCAGGCCCAGGTTGCCGAAATGCGCCCTCAAAATGAACGATTCAATGAGCTTCTGCAGCGAAATGCTGTCTTGGAGGAAGAGGTCGGCCGTTTGAAGCACCTGCTGGCCTACGGAGGGCGGCCGTCGATTGCTGGGAGCGACGAGCAGGTTGCTGCTTCCTATAGGAGTGGATGGACCTTTGACGAGGATCCTGGAAATGCAGCGTCAAGCATACCGACCACCGGCACGATCCTTCCCTCGTCTTATCTCGCTGGCACGTCTCATCCTCCATCATCACGACTCTCTCGAACACCATCGGCCGTTTCAGTGTCGAGCCGATCGTCCCATCCACACGATTGGCAACAATATGCAACTGCGCGGTCGCCATCTCTTGGCGACACCTCAGAGTCGGAGTTCTCGGCTCGTATGGAGTCGTATATGATAGACGGCAACCTGCAACCGGGATCGCGCCTGGCGCCTCCCCCTTCGATCGTCGTCGCAGCGCCACAGATCAGCTTTTCTGGCACCGCGAGTCCAAGCCAACAGCCGCCCGAGTCGCGCATTTCCCAGATCTTCCCGGCAAGCCAGAACCAGAGACCGTGTCACGACACTCTTCAATCCTCTACATTGCCATCGATCGATCATACCGCTCCTGCCTTCGTCCCTTCTCAGCGAACAGTCTCGGTGTCCAAGCCCAACGTCAGTGCCGCAACCCAACCATCGCTCGCTCAATCGTACCCCACTTCAGCATCATCTTACCAAAATCCCCTAGCAGGGCAAAGGGAGCAGTCGTATCCCTTTCCTTGGGAGCCACAGTCATGATCAAGTCTGCAGTTTGATGGCTGGTTTCTGGCGGTGGTGCCTGAGTCGGCTCTTAGCGTTGGGAAATGGGATTGAGGGCCCTCCGTGGCGCGGAGTATGTTCGAGGTCATACTTCGGTCTTTTCAACGGGGCACAAGTGTTTCTGGGCAAGCTCCATGGTCCGCCCGAGCCATCTCGGCTGGGTTGTTGCTTGAGAATGAAGTGGAGAGGATCAACGCGGTTCGGGTCGAAGCCACCCGGAAAATGTCAGCCGGTCCGGAAAATCACAACTATACCGACCCAACATGGACGGACTTCAACATCCCGAAGAGACAAACAATATACGAAGGAACCAGCAATTGATGCTGGAGTCTTACGCATGAATCCACAGGCGTTAAATAGGGAGAGGCGCCTGCTGGTCAGGTTCTCGAGGATTTGAAACCCGGCGTGGAATGCGCCACACGGAGTTATTGCCGTTTGAGCCATTTTAATTACTTCTAAATGGGTCTAGGAAGATCAGGCATGATTTACGAGTGAATACATGCATCAAAATAAGTTGCGATCCGTTCGATTGTTACTGTGAAATCCAGTACTACCACTCCACGACCCTTCCTGCCCACTAAGACATTCGAGCTGGTAATCCCTACGTTGATCTCCGATCTGTCTTCTGCCTTATGATCAGTATATCCAGCAGAAATACCATGCAATCTATACCCAGTCAACTACCCAGTCACCTACGCGATCACAAGATCTACATCCTCGACCATTTCGGGTCTTAAGTCAAGCAGGTACTAGTACATGCATCAAAATTCTAAGGTAGCATACATGTTTGACTTTCAATGATGCATGGGTAGCTCAGGTTACACTAGATACCGGAGGCGACTATTGGAGCGGTCGCTTAGAGAGGCGCAGCAGGAGCAATGGCAGCCGCCAAGCTACTCTCGGAGCGATGTCCTGCAGTGGGGCCGCCCGCCATGGCTGTGCCTGATGCCTGCTGGCCGCGGCTATTTAAGGTCCACCCCCGCCGAAAACAACATCACACACATTCATCACAAACACCATGGAGCCCCTCAAGATCCGAGTAAGTGGCGAGTCGAGCACCATCCGCCTGGCCGAACAGGGAACTCTTCGACTTACTGTCGAATCAGAGGGCTCCCAACTAGAAGTGGTGTCCAAGGAGGTCATTGCGAGATCGAATGAACTCAGCGAACTCTTCAAGGCACTGTCTCCGAAGGCTCCAGATGGCACTGCCACTGCAGATGCGGCCGTCACCAAAGTCGCCTCTACTTTCCTTCGCACGAGGAACTACACCCCCCGCAACCGGGACAATCAGCAATTGCCCAAGGTGTATCAAGCGTCCATGTCCCTCAGCGTCGTGTTCCGCGATATGACCAAGCTGAGTGAGGTCATCGGCCAGCTTGTGGGCTACTCGAACGTCGAAATCATTGCAATCGACTGGAGTCTGACCGACGCTACGAAGAAGTCCCTGGGCTCCCAGGTGCGCAGAGAGGCCATTCGCGATGCGGTGCGCAAGGCAAAGGACTATGCCGAAGAACTTGGTCGGGAGATCTACGCGGTCGACGTCATGGATGGAGGACAAAATGCTGTCGCATATCATGCACCAGTTGGAGGAGGACTTTTCGGCTCTAATACATTTGGAAAGGGGCGACAAACAGGAGGTAGTCTTTTTGGTTGTGCCTCTGCTAGTGGCCCGAGCAATCCAGCTCCTGAGCCGTCACCGACACTGGACTTGAGCCCTCAAGACATTCAACTTACGAGCTCGGTGAGTGTGGAGTTCCAGTCCGTTCCAGGAGAAGAGCGAAAGCAATCTTGACTGGGCCTTTTTCCTGAAAATTTTTGACTATCATTCTTGTTTGATAACCCCGCGAAATGTATATAATCAACCAAATTGTAATCCAAGCAAAGGTTCATCCGCTGAATCTACTTCGAAATCAAATCGAACCAGATCTTCTTTGTAGGGAATAAAATATGCATGAGTGACCCTTGATCATTCGATTAGCTGCCATATTACTTGCACAAGTGTTATGCCGATGCACATGGCCTATAAGAACTAACCTTTCGTGCTCACTGCTTGCTTGATATGCGTCCAACGCAGTCCGATCCTCATGATAGCTCACCAAGGCATACTGATATCCTTTGCTCTTCTCCGCAGGCTCCGTAATAGAGGGCCCACCAACAATGAGCCTTTGGTTCTTTACGCAGGGTAGTGACTTGAGCGTCTTGATTTGCGTAAGAAACTCGTCTCGGGTCGTGACGGCGGTGTCTGCCCGAAATTTAAACAAGACTGTATCGAGGTCAGTGGCAATTCAAATATATTGATCAGTCACTCTTGCAAATTACCGATGTGGCAGATGGTCATATTAAAGTACTAGTGATCACAACTCCACCAACATCTAGTGTAGGCGATTTGCGACTCTTTATACCGTGGCGCCCCAGTGACGGAGTCCCTCCGTAGAAGGCGGGAGCGGCCCGCGGTTGGAGCGTGAGAAGTGGCGGGTGCCAACGGAAGAACTCCGCAGATTTCTTCCACGACAGTCGTTCGTCCTCTTCTCGCCCATAAAGACGTCTGCAGCCCAAAAAATGGATTCTCCACGCCGGAGTAGGAACCGTGCGGCCTGTCGAAGGTGCCAGCGCCGAAAAATCCGCTGTGATGGGGTTCTACCGCAATGCGCTTCATGCAAGAAGGCAAATGTGGCTTGCGTCAATGACGGCAAGCAGGAGGTCAATCGCTCGTGGGTTCTATACACCACGATCGGATGTTTACAAGCATGAGCTAACTCGGTGCTAGGTATATTGCAAATCTGCAAAAACGAGTACAATGGCTCGAGTCCTTAGTCCGTGAAGAAGGGACTACCGCCGATCTTGAAGATGGTCCACCAGATTCGATGGACCTTTCACGGCTTGAGCCTACCTATGAAGAAAACCATACATCCATCTCCCTCAATTCACCACCTTGCCAGAATGGACAGCGCCAAGGGCCTATGGAGGACCCTCAGCCACCGCGCACGTCAAGACAGGCTCATGAAATCGGGCTAGTGTCATTATCCTCTGGCGGCGAGCCGAGGTATATCGGTCCCTCGAGTGGCTACTTTCTTGCGAACCTCGTATTTTCTAGTGCCGGCCGACGGACAGGTCCAGCTGGAAATCATGGCGGCTCCAATGACCCCATTTCATTGTCAGCCGAGCTGTTCAACAGCCCTGCCTCACTACCTAACAAGAAAGAAGATGCCGTTGAGTTGTCTTCGAAATACTTCACTTCCGTCCATTTTCTCTACCCGTTCTTACACGAGCCATCCCACATGCAGCGATTGGAAAGTATGTACACCGATGCGGACCCGCATCCTTCCGTCGCTTTTCATGTCTACATGGTACTTGCCATAGCAGCATCGGATCTATCCCGGCGATTCAGACTACGACTTCCCGCCGAAGGCTATTACACCGCAGCCACACAACACTTTGAAAGGGCCTGTGCTGAAGGCTCTCTGGAGGGGCTCCAGAGTCTACTTCTGCTTATGGTTTACGCGCTCCATAACCCATCTTGCGGGATCAACATATGGAGCTTGAACTATCAATGCCTGGGTGCGCTGATTGACTTGGGTCTGCAACGCGATGTGCGTGCATCACCGGCATTTCCGATATCCTTTCTAGAGCAAGAGATGAGAACTCGGATATTTTGGGTGGTCTATAATTTTGATCGAACACTGGGGACAATGATGGGTAGGCCAATCGGAGTTCGAGATGAGGCTTGCGAGCTTCGGGTGAGTCAAAAGGCACAACGGTTTTTACCATGAGCTACCTGCTGACTGTCATCAGCTACCATTTGACATCGCTGATCAATACCTCGCCGAATCCGCTGTGCAAGAGAGGACCGGAGAAAGCCCACCTTCTCACATGACATATTCGATCCACCTGTTCAAGCTGGCGCGGATAAACTCCGAGATCAAATATGTCATGCACAGCATCAGCAGAAACCCACCAAGATATGCATACCCTCCGGTCGTCGACATATACCAATGGCAAAAAGATATGATCGACAATCTCGGGTCATGGTTGGCGGATATCCCACGATCAGCTGGAATGCAGTCCATTGCGAAGATCTGCGAGAATAAATACCATGAGATGATGATATTGATTCTCCGACCTAGTCCCGGCATCCCAGAGCCCTCGGACAATGCGCTTGCGAAATGTTTTCAGCACACGGTGGAGCTACTTCGTGGATTTGGAGATCTGTACCGACAGGAAGCGATGTTGTATAGTAGACTCGTCGTGCATTCAATATTCCTTAGTGCACTCATCATGCTCCATATGATATGGCGACTTCCCCAAATTGCATCACAGGTTCATATTGACGATCTGGTGGCCGATACAGGCATCAGTCTGAATATTCTCAGCAGTATCGGAGAGTACTGGGCCGAAGCCAGGCGGGCGCGTGACTGCATTCATGAACTATCTGGTGCCACCATACAAAGATTGATCAAATTACGAAGCCTTGACAAATCTCCACGAGCAACGAGAACACAAAGGGCAGGTGTGGCACAGACACCACAAAGCAGCACGGCAAACGAGTTGTCTGATCAGGTGGATTCGGCAGTGGACATCACCCCATCCATGACCTCTCTAATGGATGACTGCGGCTTCAATATGGACGGTACTAGCTGGTTGAATGATTCGATTTCAGGAGGTTTTATGGATTTTGCTGGGGTGCCGGACTTTGACAGTCTTATGTGGGAAGTATTCAACAGTACTTGAATATTGCCTGTATTCATGTCAGTTATAGCAATATATGAATTCTCGGAATCATAAGAAAGATATAGAATGCATGATAAACACTGAACCGTATAATGATTAATCCGGACGCACAATCCTATCTAGCCTCTGCCCCATCTCGTCCGAACTCGCTATCGGCAACGCCCCGCGCGGGACGCATCCGCTTCCCCAACTTTCTCCCCGCGTACTTGAAAAGAAGCTCAACAACTCCATACCAACCACAACTACGCCCACAACTAATTCAACCCTGCAAAGATAAAATTGCAGACTAATTCCAAAAGGTTGCTCAAGATGGCCACCGAAACCCAACCCCAGCAAATGCACCTAATAAATCACAAGGACCTGGAATCCTTCGTCCAACAAATCCTCATCGGAAACGGCACACCAGAAGAAAGCGCCGTCATCGTCTCCAAGTGCCTCGTGTCTGCTGACCTTCGAGGCGTCGACACACATGGCAGCAACCGGATCCCCAGCTACATGGAGCGAATCCGACAAGCCGCGCTGAACGCAGCGGCAACCCCGACCCTTTGCCAAATTACGCCGGTCGTCGTGCAGATCGACGGACACAATGGGTTTGGCTTCGTCGCTGCGCATAAGGGCATGGAGCGGGCCATTGAGATGGCAAAGGACTTCGGTATGGGCATGGTCTCGATCAAGCATTCGAATCACTTCGGGATGTCGGCGTGGCTGGTTAAGCAGGCCTTGGACGCGGGGATGATGTCGCTTGTGTTTACGAATTCGTCGCCTGCGCTACCTGTTTGGGGTGGGAAGGAGAAGCTGATGGGTGTTTCGCCTATTGCGTGTGGTGCGCCTTCTGGGAATGAGGCGAGACCGTTTATTCTTGATATGGCGCCGTCTATTGCCGCTCGCGGCAAGATTTACAAGGCTCTTCGGCGGGGTGAGAAGATCCCGAATGACTGGGCTCTTGATAAGGATGGGAACCGGACGGATGATCCGGCGAAGGCGCTCGAGGGTGTTATGCTGCCCATGGGGGGTCCTAAAGGTTCAGCATTATCGATCATGATGGATGTCTTTTCGGGCGTGTTCTCTGGGGCTGCATTTGCAGGCCATGTTACCAATCCTTATGACCCGTCGAAACCAGCGGATGTAGGACATTTCCTGGTTGCTATCAGGCCGGATTTGTTTATGACGATGGAAGAGTTCAAGGAGAGGATGGATTATCTTTACAAGCGGGTTACTGAGTCTGAGAAGATGGCTGGGGTGGAACAGATCTATTTCCCTGGTGAGATCGAGATGATTACTGAGGAAAAGAGGCTTATGGAGGGAATTCCTTTTGCTGCGGCAGAAGTCGCGAGCTTGAATAAGGAGGCTGATCTGGTAAAGGTTGACCATCTGAAGGTACAGGGATAGTGCCTGAGATATTTTCCTTCTCTTGTACATATGACTTGGACAAATTATAGCACAAGTTTAATACATACCAGGCTTTGAATAAGCATTGTAATACTTGCATGCGTTTCTCTTCTTTTCTACTGTGTAGAATGGTGTGAAGCTTGACAAAATCGAGGATGCCCTATCGAGAACCGGCAGAATCCATGGCCAACAGCTTACCTAGATAACGCCAGTTTGAAACCCCGCGGCGGGTGTAAAGAAACCTTAACGATACACAGTCCAGAAATAGTGTCACAACAATTGAATTATTGTTCAAGGAACCTCCCGTATAAGACAGAAGCTAAGAACCGGGGGGGGGGGGGGGGAGCGGGGGAATTGCAATGATCACAAGGTATTGTCTCTGAAGAAAAACGGCAGAGGTCCCACTTTACAGTCAGAGGTAATAATAACAAGAGAAGAAAATGTTGAGTCACAAAGAATAAAAGGGGCGGGAGAAGAGGGTAAGAAAACGAGGATAAGAGACATTAAGCAAAGAAAAAGGAAAATGTATTCTTAACAAAGGAAATGAACATGCTAGATATTAATCAAAACATCCGGCGGATGAAGAAAAAGCTTCGCTTCATGCACAGAATGGAGAGAACAAAAGCAGGGTATCACATGGTTATCAAAACAACCTTACTGCTCTTTTCAGGTGAAGGATAAAATGAAGCATTGGAACAGGGCAAAGCGGGTTGGAATATTGCCTTTGCCTTTGGTGGGGGCGAAGTCGGCCTAATATAGACCGCCTCGTCTTGTCTGGTCTGGATAACTGTTCCGGGTGGTGCGAGATAGATGTAGGTTCGCTTTTCGATTCGGTAGAGGAATTGATGGATACATTCACCGGTCATCACCAGCACGTGACTTGGCGCGCCTGCGGAAGAAATCCATAACTTTACGGGCTGCGCCCGAACTACCGGAGTGGTGGGACAGGTCGCGCTCATACTCATAGGCATCGGCGAATTTGCGGTTGTTCTTTTGTAGAACATTGGGTCCACGTCCAGATCGGCCAGCTTGCATCGACTGACGGGGCAAGCTATCGTAGTTGCCATTGTAGTCGTCGTAGTAGTTCGGTTTCGATGAGTAGGTGTAATGGCGTCCATCGTAATGGGGATCATCGTTTTGGTAGACCTGCTCTGACGAGATGGCTCCGAATGAGTCCTGTGTTTGATCGAATCGAGATCCGAGCTCAGCGAATTGCTGATCTATCTGAGCCTCGTAACTGAGGGGCTGCTCGCTGTCTTTCTGCTCTTCATGGACTTCATCGGATGGTCCCTCGCTCACCATGCCCATGGCGTCTTGTGTTCCGTAACTCGTCGCACGGGGGCGGGTCGGAGCAGGTCCAGTAGCTGGGCGTGGCGGACCATGGGGATCAACCGTACGTGGTGTCTGTGACGCTTCCTCCGGTGTTTGGGCGCGACCAGCAGAGGAGAATCCCTTGAGGGAGAAGGAGGGTGGCAAAAGAGAGAATCGACGAGGACGGCCCTCCCCAGTAGCTTCGCTGGTCTTTCTATTGTGTCCATACTGCATGGAACGTCTAGAATCCATAGACATGCGAGAATCCTCCCGCGGGAAGTTCTCCTTCATGCTCGTAGGGGGTGGCCGTTTCTGTCGAGAGCGAGGAGCAGTGGTCTGCGAGTTTCGCCCACCAAGAATGGAGCTGGAACGACCAAACAGTTTTTCGCCGAGGCTGGAAACTGTGCTTGACCGCTTGTGGCCCTTTGGCGGAGGCTCTTGTCGCGGAGTAGGATTGAATGCCGACGGGAGTTGCTGTGTACTTGGGCGACCAACGGAGGTATTCGATGCATGCGCCGGGTTCTGCGTAAGCGCAAATTGTCGGCTATTGGGTTGGGCCAGGCGACCTTCGGTGTTGGTCGTAGTGACCATGGGGGCAACAGGTTGCCCATACGAGCCTCGGGATGGTAATCTGCCAGTGTTGAAGGAGGCCATAGAGCCCCCTGTTGTCGGCCGGGCATACGAAGGGCCCGTGGCACTGGTATGTGTCCCTGTGACGGCCGCGTTGTCCGAGGTCGAACGGGGGAAGTGACCCGGCAACGGCTTGTCGTAGTTGATGGGCGGCTTTTCCCTGGGCTTGGCCGCCATGGGCTCGATTGGCTTCTCCGGTACTGGGGGCCCCTGCTCCTCCTTAGGAGCTGATGGGCGTGTGCGTGATCCCGATTCCACAGGATTTTCGCCACGTGCGGTCTGGGACTGCGGAGCAACATACTCGACCTGCACCGTTCTGCGCTTGGCATCACGCGAAGTCTTTGATTTCTCGCTTGGCGATTCCTGGGAAATGTCTCCCGCGTGATGGTTGAGTCCACCAACAGCCGGAACGGGGCTCTGGTGTGTCTTCGGTGGCTCTCGAACCGATGCGCTGCGAGCAAGAGTGGGTGCTTCGTTTTGTGTCTCGGCCGGAATTGTCGTGTTGGCAATGTCCGCAACGTTTGTGGTGCTACTGGTAATATGAGAGACGATGTGGGAATACTCGCTCAGCCAGCTGTGACGAGCCACTTCGAACAAGTCTGCACGTTTCCGAGGGTCGGCAACCAGGATACGCCTCAAAAGGTCGCGAGCATGGGGGGTGACATATTCGGGGAATGTGAGAGGGGTGGTGACAATGTATTTGTAAAGGAGATTGATGTTGTCTCCATCGGGGTTTGCTGGGTCATCGTCGAATGGCAGATATCCCGCCAGCATCGCGTACTAGACAAAAAGAAATGTTTAGTCATAAGAAAAATCACAGAACAATTGCAACTTTTATCACATACCAGAATGACACCACAACTCCACACATCTACCTTACGCCCTGTGTACAGGGAGTCGCTCACGACAAGCTCCGGGGCAGCATAGCAGGGGCTACCACAACTCGTCTGCATCAGATCACCCCGCCGCAACCCAGCTGCATTTGGCTTGTCCAACTTCTTGCGCTTCACATACTCCTTGTTAGTCAAGTTGTATTCGATCTCCTCGTCCAGCGGATCATGCGGATCGAAAGTGTTGGCAAACCCAAAATCAGTGATGATAATGTTGCGGTTCCTATCCAGCAGCAAGTTCTCCAACTTCAGATCTCGGTGGACGATGCCCTTTTTATGAAGATATCCCACACCAGAAACGAGTTGCGCAAAGAGCCGTCGTGCAGAGTTGTCTTTCAGGTAGCGATTATTGAGGATGTAGTCGAATAGCTCACCACCAGATGCATACTCCATGATGATACCAATGTGGCGGTCGGTTTCCACCATTTCGTGAAGGCGGACAATGTTAGGATGCGCGAGATCGCGCAAGATTGAGATTTCCCGGTAGATCTTTGGGAGCCGACTGGGGTTCGATCCAAGCGACTCTCGACGGATGAGCTTGATAGCGACTTGGATGCTACCATCTCTCTTCCATCCCAATTTGACCTTTCCAAACTCACCTTCACCCAGGGTCTGGCCGAGGATGTAATGGCCAAAGGTGGTCTCTTTGCGCTTGATCGTGTTGCCATTATTATTGTTGTTGTAGTCGTGTCGGCTACGATAGCCAGTTCGAACCTCATCTTCGGGAATATCGTTTGGAAGACCCGCAGAGGTCTGTTCAGCTGTGTCGGCCGGGGACGCGCCCACTTGTCGCACTTGCTCTCTTTCCCGATCCACAACGGGGTCACTGACCATAACTGAGTTGATCACTGTACTCGATTCCTTCACCAGAGCCCCTTGTCCAGACAAGTTTTCCACCTCCGGTTCGATTTGGGAGCTGGAGACGGGGAAAGTTCTCGATTTGCCTGGTTCACGAGTAGTCTCTTCCAGAGGATCTGCACGCCGTGACCGGCTCTTGCCATTGCGGTCGTCGCGCGACCGGTCACGGTTCTCTTTGCGATCACTCCGGCTCTTCCCATGGCGTGATCCTTTCTCTCCGGACGAACCGTTGGGGCTGCGGCGACTGTGGTGCGTAGACGAGCCGCGCGGGGGCGGGACCGGTGGTGAACCTAGCATATCGGGATAATTGTTGCGTGCATGCTTCTGGGTGTGGGAAAATGCCGTTTGGTTTGATACTGGCGAATCATGGGCGGAGAGTGGCGCGGCCGAAGGGTGGGAAGTGCTCATAGCCGAAGAAGCTGATCGGGGGCCGGCCTCAAAAATGGCTTCGGGGAAGTGGTTAGCAAACTCGGTCGCATACACTTGTGTGAGATGCTCGTCCAGGGAGCGG
Source organism: Penicillium argentinense (assembly GCF_028826775.1). NCBI lineage: Eukaryota > Fungi > Ascomycota > Eurotiomycetes > Eurotiales > Aspergillaceae > Penicillium > Penicillium argentinense. The sequence continues at coordinate 1,090,742 of NW_026622668.1, forward strand.
GTAGGCGCGGGGGAAGGTGTTTGCATGGCGGCGACCAGCATACCTTCTATTCAATGCGCAGAAAGCTCGGCGAGACTTTCTGGCTGAGTGACAGTCCGCGACAGGTTTTATTAAGTAACTGTCGAGGAGCAAAGCTTGAGGCCAATTGCGATTGGCACAATTGACGCGCAGGGAACACCAAGCCCTCCCGAGGGTGTTTGGCGAGAATCGGGGAGGTTGGGCAATCGGTCGCACTCGCCGAGTGTCGACTTCAGCCTCACGAACTGTGACGGGGGGCGAACACGCAGTGTCAGCGTTGAGTCCCCGCGCTAGGGTACTATCGGTAATCGACAAGGGGGAAAATGTGGGATGGCGTCAAGGAATGGGGGGTGAAGGTTGTGGGTGGGAACTGACAGAAGCTTCGATCGGAGGAATGGGGGGTGGAAAGGAATGCCACGCCAGTGGTCGCGAACAAGAAACGCACGAACAGGACTCGAAAATCCAGCCGGGAAACTCGGTCGCAGCCTGGACACGACGAAACGACGCGTCGACAAGGCAGCGAAGAGAAGAGAAAGAGAGGTTAAGAGTAAGATACCTGCACTGCAGTTCTGGCAAGTCCCCTCTTCCGACCCACGACCTTTGAGGGGGTTGCACGTTGTCCGAAAAGCCGGGGGAGAGAAAAGCGGGAGCAGACTGTCTCAGACGCGATTGTGTTTGTCGAGACGATCAAGAAATCAATTGTCGACACTGAACATGATCGAAGCCAGGGCGAGGGGCGACGGACAGGGGGCGCGAGGGAGGAAGACCCGAGGGCAACGGCGGAAAGCACCGGGGAGGAAAGGGGGGCGGAAAATCGAAGAAGACGGAAGGCTCGACGAAGAAAAAAGAACAAAAGAAAGAGAGGAGGTTGTCGAGACAGACCTCACGAAGGATGCGGAGGGTGGGAAAGGGGAGGAGAGAGAGGGTAAGATACGGGTTTGGTCGGTTTAGTTTCGTTTAGTCTGGGGGAGCCCAGCGGATCTACCGCAAACCAGCTTTGGGGTCGAGATAGCACCGGCCTTTACGCTTGCATTTGCAATTATTTAGGCGCGATACAGGGAGGCAAACCAGGGTGGGAATAATTGACTCGGTGGTGAGGGCGAGCTGCCCATTCTACTGCTATTGGCAAAGGGTACGAAGGAGAGGCGAGTGACGAGCTCTCGCACCTACGACACGACTACAGTACTGGGCGCCCTATACCAAGGTATGGCCACCACATCCCAGCCGAGGATGGCGCGCAACGCAGACGGTACACAAACAGGCGAGACTATTTCCTGCTCTGAGGATCCCCTTGCTGCGCCTGTGATAGAACGAAACGGGTGCGAGGCCCGAGGGCTGATCCTCGCATGTGGAGAGCAAAAGGAAGGTCGGACGGCCTGAGCAGGTCTGAGGGTCTTCTGGGTGCGCAAAGACCAGGCTGATGTCAACGATCCACGACCGAAATCATCACGCTCATGCCCTGGAGCTAGTCGTAAGTCGGGCTGGGACATTTGCTGACCACTACGAAAGGCCTTCAGTGCGAGCCCGTTTCAAAAAAGGGGGGCCGCCGGCTGTTTCGCATCGCTGAAAAGTGGGCTCCTCGCTAGAACCGACGATCGTCATTAGGCCCCCGGAAGCGCGATCTGGGACCTTTCGATTCGATAGTATCAAATCTCGAGATCCTCGACATCCTGGAGCAGATCTTGCGCTGGACGGTCTGCAGAGAGAGTCTCTGGGCCAGTTGCGAACGGGTGTGGAGATGAGCGTCAACCCTGCAGATTGCGTGTCCGTGGTTTGAGATGGAGATGAAGGTCTCGAGGTTTGCTGGCACGGGTCGTCGAGCTGCCGCCGGCCAGGGGATGGCCTCAAAATAAAGCGAGGTCATTTCATTATTGCCATTGCGCCTCGCTCAAAGGCCGTGGCTCCCGGTCGTACAATTGCTCGCGCCACGACCCCAACTGCTCCTGTATAGCTTCCCCGTATACTCCTGCCAAGGCATCTTACATCCGCAGGGAAACCCAGGAAAACGCAGGGAAACCCACCAGCGCCCACGGTTAGGGCTGCTTATAATCCACGGATACGCGCCGGATCGAGCAGATCCTGCGGTGCTCCAGTCTCCAGCTGTAACCTTGGGCCTGCCCGGCGGGTGGTTCGCGAAAAATAGGTTAATTCACGACCTCCTGCGCTCTCTCAGTTGACGAAGTAAGCTCCGGCCTCGACCTGATAGTGAAATAGTAAAAAATCGCGACTCGGGCTGGTTCCTGACAGAGTCGGAGTATCCGCACCGGACGCGCTGAGCCCCACCGCACTCCACCCAACGGCACCGCAGCGCTCCCGTCCTCCACGTCAGGTTGGCAATCGCGTCGAGACCGCTCCCTGAGTTGATCTTCCAATTCCCTTTTCTTCAGATGTCGGTGTGGGGATGGCATCAATTGGTTGTTCTGATATTTCTGCTGTCTCCCCAGGGATCAGCCTCATTGGTGTGTGTGAGTGGGCCAGGCCAACTGTCAAGCGGGTGATGCGTTGGCAACGCCGACCCTGGCAAATCCACGTCGGAGGGTTTATCGAGCCCCAGCGGCAACGATGGCGAAATCTCGGCGCCAACGGATAACGCACGGCCCTGGGAGCTGGCGGGGACGGGATTTTATCCCTGCTGGGATTTTCATCGATGATGGACCTGCGACTGTCCCACCCGGCCGAAATCTTGATCAAAATCGGGGCTCGCGGTTTGTCGGAGAATTGAAGCTCAGCAGGCGACGACTGGCCGGAGAGCTCGGATGGAAGCAGGGAGGCATGACGGAGCAAAACTTTGTTCGTGGCATTGACGCGCGAGAGGGGACTATCTACACACAAACAGGATCGGATCGAGGCGAATCGCCCACGCCCAGCGATCCCATCCAAAACAAATTCAAGACTGGCATTACGAATAGGAGAAGAAGAGGAGAATCCAGAGCGCTTGTCCAAAACCACCAGGACGCCAGGTGCAGATTGCATCAATGATCAGCTCGCATCTACCCATTCCAAATGATTCCCAGGTTTTTTTGGGGGGTTTTTTTTCTGGCGTTGTTTACCGCTTGGCCCCTGACATGGGCGTGCCGCCGAGCGATAGTGTTCCTGATGCATCGTATGCAGGAGGAGGTGTGGGGTTCGGCGATGGTCCCCGGGCAACTGGATCCCGCGCGAAGCTCGACGGTCCGGCCTGCGCGTCATGGGGGAGCTGTCCCCCGTCACCGGCGCCCACCACCACCTGTTGACCGTCCCGCATGCGCCCAACCACCATGCCCTTAGCCACCGACTTCAGCAGTGCTCGCCGACTGACGCCGGTCGCATCGATATACACCAATCCGACGTTCTTGATGCCACCGGTGAGATTCGTCGCCACGGTGCCGGCCTCGGCGCCATATTTGTGCCCGATCATCGTGCTAGCCGCCTGCGAGCTGGTAAGAAGCATGTTCTTTGCACCCTCTTGGATCCCATCCGCCAGGGTGGAGAAGGCGATCATCGACTTGTTCAACACGCCGGGCTTGTAGTCGGACGGCGGGTTTCTCTTGTCGAATCCCTTCGGTCGCGAAGCATCCTTGCGCGACAAGGAGGCGCCCAAATTCTGGGCATATCGTTCTACTTGACCAAGTGTCTTGGAGGAAAGATCCGCCGCTCCGGTCGAAAACGTGCCCACCTTACGGATCCGGGCATGAGTGGCGTCGGAAAAGGTAACGGGCTTCTGGTTGGGCTTCACCTTCTTAGTGAAACTGTCTGCACCGCTGGTGAGGGCATTGGCCAGATAGGTCGATCCCATGACCACCAGGCGAGATGCTGTGGCAGAGGTCTGAACAATTGTCGAGTTCTGATACGCAGGGTGTCGCGACATCGCCAGGTATTCTTCGGACACATTGCTCACGCTCACTCGATTGCCCTCGCCTTCGCTAGGGAGTTCAATTCCAACGGGGCCTGTCCAAGACGAGGATGGTTAATCGATGGTCAAAAACAAGGAGGGAGGCTAATGGGGAAGACTCACGTTTAGACCCAGGCTTCACATCCGGATCTTCCACCACATTGTACCCATCGCCCAATTCGCCAACCACGCTACCATCCTCCTCGTCCACTAATACGATCTTCCCATGCGCATGGTCACCCTTCTTGTCGGCGGAAGACGAAACATACCCCTCGCCCGGTGCATAGTCTGCGGGGTTGTAAGCGGCGTGGCCGTCAGACTTGCCGCTGGGGGGAGAACGATCGAGGAAGGCAGTACATTGTGCGAGAATGGTTTCAAAGGTGTCAACGTCGTCTTGTGTGACATTGGTCGGGCCTGCGCCAATCTGGGGGAACTGGATTCGAATAAAGGCGCCCACTTCGGGCGCCATGTCCCAGCGGGGGATTAGGTAGCTGTCGGGCGGCTGATAGAAGATTTGAGTAGTAGCGGGCAGCGCAAGATCGAGCTCCGGCGGGAGATAGAGGTGAAGGTAGAAATCCTCCTCCGGTGTCTCTGTGCCCGCACTGGCGGCATAAGGTGGCGTCGGCGCCGAAGTGGATGTAGGGACCATGAGCAAGGAGAGCGTCTGCGGGCCAGACGGTGTCAACTCTTGCTCTTCGCCATCCTGGATATGGAATGCGCGGATATTGTTGACGCTGTAGAGCAGTCTAGGATCGTGTGTCGTGCCCGACATGCTTGTTGACGGTGCTTGGGATTAGAGGTCGGCACTTCAGATGTTAAACAATCAATGTGGACGCCGATAACACGGATAAGACGATGACGTCGTACGAAGGTTCGTTAATCACGCCACAGTAAATGTCGAGCAAGTCAAGCAAAGAAAGCAGCCTGGCGAGAAGATAATGGAAAGAAAACACACTTCCAGGCCCCAGCCAAGTCTAGGGAGGGGCGCTCTTATGAGTTTCCCGGTCTGGGCGCTTAGATAACGCTCCATGAAGTCAGTGCACCGCCACATTTCTCCATGATTGCACTGCCTCAATGCCACACTTGGTGGACCGTGGGCAGACCATGTGTGGCGCAGATAGTCAGCTTGCAGCTCATGACTCGATCAGTTTTGAATGTATCTGCAGGTGCAGTCGATCAAGTAGCATCGATGTATGTGGAGCGATTGACATGACTGATCGTCAGACTGTGGTGGAAGCTTCTGGTTCTAACCTTAGTCTCTGAACGTTGCCTGGTTTACAAAGTATATATATAGCACATTTGAATACCATATTTAACCACAACCCGACGCAGAAATGTTAATTCTTTCGATACCTCACTAATCCATGGTCCATATACTACCAAACTAGCCCCAGGCCTACAGTTTTAATCGAAAGCTCATTGCTGGTGTCAATTTTCGCTGGCACTAGTGGCACTAGTAGTACCAGTATAGTTAGGAGTATGGGCTCAAGAGCTTTTGATGTTCATGATGATCCTACTAGTGATGGTAACGGGGAGACGTGTGGGGAGGTTTATGTCTGCCAGGGTCGTTGCTTCAGGGGTACGAGATGCATCAGTGTGCTCGTGTGGGACCTGGCTATCACTAGGTAGTAGTTGGAAGCTCTCACACTTGCTGCCTAAATAAGCTGATGGTGTGTTTGATGTGACCCTTAAGCAAACAAACTTGAAACAAAGTCACGTGCACAAAGTGCATCAAAACTGGGACCCACTACCGTCCACAAACCAATAATAGATGAGATCGCTCGCTCAGTTGCAAACAGAGCAAATTTCTCCGCGCCACCAGCCCGCAGTCCGCGAATTTCTGATAGAATTTGGGAGTACTCCGCAAGCCATTTTGCTCCAGAAGGCACCGAGCCGCTCGCTGCCAAACGAGGCGCGTAACTCAAGGAACCACTTGAACTCAATCGGTCGCCGAAAATGGCCAGCATTGACTCGAAGGCCGACCCAACACTCGCGGAGGTGGATGCAACCAAGCGCGATGCCAGCGATAGTGTCGCCGGCGTCGAAAGTACCGAAGAGCCCCCATCCAAGAAGGCGCGATTGGACGAGACACCGGAGATGAAAGAAAAGCAGCAGGACGCTCGCGATAGAGGAATTGCTCCCATCAAGGCAGAGTAGGTGACCGAAATCTCTCGAAACCCAAGAACTAGCAAACTCACACTTCGACTGAAACAAGATACCGAATTTCAGCCGTCCCTCGGCCTGCTCAAGTTCCCGCGAATGCCGACGACGCTGCTGAAGCAACTTCTCATACCGAACGCGAGGAGGAAAAGAAGGACAGGAAGAAGAAAAAGAAGCCCACCGGCCAGAACACCAACCGTAGCTTCGGCTCCTCTAAAGATGAAAAGGGCCTGTGCATGTCCGTCGCGTTCACACCCGAATTTTCCCCAAAGGAGTGTCAATTCGGCGACAAGTGCCGGTTCGAACATGATCTCCGAACCTATTTGAAGCAGTACAAGCGCGAGGACCTTACAACCTTCAACGGACTTTGTCCCGTGTGGGATGCCCGTGGAACTTGTGCTGCTGGGTGGAGATGCCGTCTTGTCAGCACTCACTCAACGGAAAGGGAGACCGAAGATGGTAAGAAGGAGTTGATTTTGCTGGAAGACGAGGAACGTAAGCAGAAGGCTCAGCTTTTGGTTCCATTTGCAAATGCCGACCGCATGGTCAACATAATATCCCAGGAGGATAAGGTTGCCCTGGCGCGCAAGAAAGAAACTACACCTCGTGCGAACCAGTACAACGAATGGCTCACTACGGCGGCTCAGGAATTGGAGAAGTTTCTCCACGGCAAGAAAAAGGCCGAGAAGGTGCAGGCTGAGGCGAATGGTGATTCTGAGGAGCCCAAAGACGAATCCAAGGAAGAGCCAAACGAAGGTTCCAAGCAAGTGTCTAAGGAAGAGCGGGAAGAGCACCGTGCTCAATATACCGAACCACCCTTCATGCCATCCGAGAAGCGGCGCATCTACTTTGGTCCCGAAACCCCCACACTGGCGCCGCTGACCACGCAAGGAAATATGCCTTTCCGCAGACTCTGCACTGATCTTGGTGCCCAATTTACCTACTCTGAGATGGCCATGAGTATGCCACTCATCCAAGGTAACAAGTCCGAGTGGACCTTGCTTAAGGCCCACGAGTCAGAAATGCTCCCGCCAAGCGTAATCCCGGGAGACAATATTGTTCAAGGTTATGACAACTCCAAAGATTTCAAGTTTGGTGCTCAAATCACGGCCAACAAGCCCTGGCAGGCATTGAAGGCTACCGAAGTTCTGTCAAAGTTCACTCCGAACCTACGTGTGATCGACCTGAACTGTGGTTGTCCCATTGAGCTCGTGTTCCGCGATGGTGCCGGATCTGCTCTCCTTGACCATCACTCTAAGCTGGAGAAGATCATTCGTGGTATGAATGCTGTTTCGCAGGAAATTCCCATTACGGTCAAGATTCGCATGGGAACCAAGGATAACTTCCCTACGGCCCTTAAGCTCGTCGAGCGCGTTGTTCTTGGTGGTCATGAGTCTAGCATTTTGAACGTTGGTCCTCCTGGTGCCGCGGCCATCACTCTGCACGGCCGGAGTAGACAGCAACGGTATACTCGCCAGGCCGATTGGAGCTATATCGCCGATTGCGCCGCTCTCATCAAGCGCTTGAATGAAAAGAAGGACGATATCACCGACACCGTCCGAGAACCTGATGCTCGTTATCAACCGAACGGCGGCAGGACCTACTTCCTTGGGAACGGTGACTGTTACTCGCACGTCGACTACGACAACCACATCAAGCACGCCGGCGTGGATTCGGTTATGATCGCACGTGGTGCTCTTATCAAGCCTTGGCTCTTTGAGGAGATCCAGACAGGCCAGTACCTGGACAAATCTGCCTCGGAACGTCTGGCTTATATTGAGAAGTTTGCCAAGTACGGTCTTGAGACCTGGGGTTCCGATGAGCACGGCGTGGGTACCACTCGCCGGTTCTTACTGGAATGGTTGAGCTTTGCTTACCGTTATACTCCCATCGGCTTGTTGGAATACCTACCTCCAAAGATCAACCACAGGCCTCCTGCCTATCGTGGCCGCAATGAGCTGGAAACCCTGATGGCCAGCGGTAACTGCAAAGATTGGATCAAGCTCACGTAAGTACTATCCTACTGCACTGTACCTCACACTTGACTGCGTACTAACAATTCTATCTAGTGAGATGTTCCTCGGTCCCGCCCACCCAGACTTCAAGTTTGATCCTAAGCACAAGTCCAATGCTTACGAGGAAGCAGAGGGGTAAGTCTGGCGCTTAAAATTTGTACATACACATCAAAATTCTATAGTACTCGCAGCGAGCTCAACCAACGAATCATGCCATATTTTGCGAATGAGTACAGATACATTTGATATTCTTCTTGGGCGCTCAGTACCAATCGTAGCACCGCCTTTCAGTAGTTATCTTCTATCTTACCCAAAGAAAGACAGTCTATGACATAGGGTTGAACTTCGTAGCTCAAGTTACATCATGGGATTGACAGCTCCGCGTCGGTCACGTGGGGATGACGATGACGTCTTCCCCAAGGCAGGAAAACTTCCCCATGAAGACACCTTGAAACTTGGCCAGGCACTTGAATAACTGTCCATCTTCCCTGAGCTGCTCAATTTGACCACCTCTTCTCTCATACACAAAGCACCCAGCTTGGGATCTTACATCTCACCGCCCACTTGCTCCACTGGCATTGTTTACTCAAGCCAGCTGTCACCGAAGCTCTCCATCCACCCCCGCCCCCTTTTGATCACCACGAATAGCCTCGCACACGAGTTCCCAGACCGACAATCATCGCCAACATGACTCTCTACTACAGTCTCGTATGTATTGTTCAAGGATACTGGGCTTTCGGGCGCTTTATCTGGCCAACCGGCCAAGTCGCGTGAGATTGCAGCCTGGCATGCGGGCAGCTTTCACAATCTTATTCACACGTCGCTCCTGGGACCATGAACTGACAAATTGTAACGCTAGGTTTTCCTCCTTTTGGTGTTTGAGATGGCCGTCTTCCTGGCTCTCATCATTCCTCTTCCCTTCACCGTCAAGCGCAAGCTTTTTGCCTTCGTCTCGGAAAGTCCGGTTATTGCGAAGCTTCAATATGGCCTCAAGGTACTTTCCAGCTGGCAGAACCCCCTTTTAAACGCAACTAACATAATACCAAAGATCACTTTCATTTTCATCCTCATTCTCTTCATTGACAGCGTCAACCGCGTTTACCGGGTCCAACAGGAGCTGGCTGCCTTTTCCAAGGACGGCGCCGGTGTCGGGTAAGTAGATTCTTCCAATTGATTATGGGACCAGGCATTAACCAACTCTCGCAATAACAGAGCTGCTCACCTCGGTACTGATCGCATGGAGGTGCAGGCCCGCAAGTTCTACTCGCAGCGCAACATGTACCTTTGTGGCTTCACCCTGTTCCTCTCCCTGATCTTGAACCGCACCTACATCATGATCCTCGAAGTCCTCCGTCTTGAGGACCGTGTCAAGTTCCTCGAGGGCAACAAGAAGTCCGGTGGCAAGGACTCTGCCCGTGTTGCCGAGGCTGGCTCTGTTGGTGAGATCGGCGCTTTGAAGAAAGAGCTTGAGGCCAAGGACCGCGACATCGAGACTCTCAAGAAGCAGTGCGAGGGCCTGACCCGCGAGTACCACAAGCTCGGTGACGAGGTCTCTACCGACAAGGGAGATAAGAACGTTAAGAAGGACATGTAAAGTGTCTTTCTGCAAAGGCAACTTCAAAATTCTCAGCCTTCGTCTTTTTCACATGGGCTCAACTCGTTCTCGGTTCTTAGCCTTAGCAATGAAGACCCGGGCTTGAAGTCTTTGCCATTGTCGATTGATACCGTACACGATTCTTTTACTGGTTACGCTTATTCAAGGACTGTTCATACATTTGTTCAGCACCCATCTCCCCTTCGGTTCTGAGATCAATGCAGGATGGAAACCCTCCCCACTGAGATAATTCCTCCCACATCATTGTTCCCTTGGCATCCAACATCACCAGAAACTGGAAGGGAATTCATTAACCTGCGATGCCCTGAAAGCATCCGCTTTCCTTTTACCCAACATGCGATTTTAAACTTTGGCAAGAATATCTTGCATTTGAAAGATAGGGTTCTATGGTCATGAAATCAGTTTTCTCAAAATCGTTGTATTCGTAACTGTACATGTAGCTTGCTTTTCCTGGGTACTCATAGGCAGGTCGGAATCGGATGCGCTATATGAGGAAAGTCCAGAAGCTGGGGTAGACTAATTCCTCCTCGAAGATACGGCGTACTTGCGCGAGAACAAAGCGCTCCACCTTACCCACATTCTTCAGGACCTGCTTGCCATCTTCCTTGCGTCCAATCTCACTATCCACACGTATCTCCTGCAACAATCCACCCTGTCGTTTTTGGTCTCCACCAGACCGGGGCCGGCCATCCTCACTAGGATTCTGGCTTCCTTGTCCCTCGGGACCGAGCAGGGCCGCCGCATCCTCAGGTGACAGGAAGCAGAAATGGACACGCTTCCGAATATACGCAACAACCGCGACGCCATCGAACGTGATTCCGGTGACATTGAGTTTAAGAGGAAGACCCACGAAACTGGGCATCGGATAATCGAGCAGAATTTCAGCAGTCAGAGACATGCGAACATCACCGGCGTACCTGGCGTGGCACAGAATCTGGAAGTCTTCCGGGCGGCGCTCGCGCATACGTGGGGGAGGTGGAGCAGAGGGATTGATGGCAGGTTCTATGGAGGGTTGGGGTATATCAGCAGGATCTGTGCTATTTCTCGATCCACTGCTGCCGGTCTGTCCGATTGAGGGGTGGGAAGGGTGTGTATTTGCGGTTGAGGGTCGTGATGCGGAATGGGTGGTATCTAGATCGGCGTCGGTACGTTGGTGTAATTGGGTAGATGCGCGCTGCGGTCGTGCCCTGTTGCCATGTGCCATGCCTGCGTCCGACCATCCACTCGCAAAGGGTGTGCCGCCTGCTACGGCCGCAAGAGGAGTTTGTGTTCCTGATAGACCTCCCAATGACATGAGATGGTAGCCAAGGGTCGAGGTTCCGCCGGGTATACCAGGAGTGCCAGCACGAGGAAGGAAATGTGGGTTCAGGTGGTCGCCAAGGGGCAATGGTGAGCGTAGAGCAGAAGGCTGGTACCCCTCACCGGGGTATGGATGGTGGCTGAAGTTCCCTGGACTATGGCCTAGCATTTCTTCCTCATAGGGTGACTCGTGTAGCTCCGAATGGCGTCCGGGCCACGGACGGCCATGCTCGTCGACGAGCTCCTCAGAAGTCGCTGAAGTATCATCGTCGTCCTCCTCGTAAAAGTCTGAAAACGGCTCGCAGAAATCTTTAATTTCGAGGTCCGGGGCAATAGTTCCGAATTCAAAAGAATGAACCTGAACAGACCGGATGAAGCGCGGCAGCGCTACCTGCTGGAACTTGTCGTGCACGAACGCGCGGATGCGCTCCGCCAGCGCTTCCCCGTCCGGGCCGGAGGTGGCCGTTGCCCAGTCGACTTCGATGGACATCACATGTGCGACGCGACGGTGGTTTCCATGAGCTCATGAAACGCGCAAGAAAGCGGGAGGAGCTTGGGAAACGGACCAGGCGAGCCGCAGCTCCGTTGACGCGGCGCCACGTGATCTGGGGACAGCATGGAAGATCGACGAGCTGAGTTTGCTCGTTCCTGCGCATGTTAAGAATGTTAAGGACCGAAAAGATCGCAAAGTTGATCAAATATCATTCTCGCGAAGTACCCAACTGGTTGCTAACACACAGCACATTGTTGGTGATCTTTACGTCGCTCGGTATTGCTATCCCAACACGGCCACCTGTTATATGTCAGAGAACCAACGCAATTTGTGTTGAATGGCCCAGCTTGATACACACATTTCAAGTTCCTGGCCACAAAGGGAAGGGATTCGAGGCTACAGTACTAGTGTACTAGTACTGGGCAGTGGGACCCTGCGACCGAACTAGAGTCTTCCTCGAGAAGCCCGTAGCCAACCTGCGGCCCCGGTCATCGCGGCCTACCCGCCCCCTTCTTCGGCCGTCCAGTGATCCTGGCGCCGGGGCGAAAACGTGATCATCATGCATCGAAGGTACTTACAAAAGACCGATTAACAAGAATATGCCGTGTTTGAATTTCTTTCTGGGGGGCTGAGTCTGTCGATGGCGTCCGGGATTACCTTGATACGTCCAGCACACCACCTCCACCTAAGCTAGCCAGCTTCTCAGAGCCCCAATATACATTATTTAAGGATACTGGGATCTATTTCAAAGGATTCAGTGTCAATGGAAATCAATAGCGGGACAACAAAAGGTCGACCAGTCGGTAGTGATTTACTTCCCACCCGGCAATCAGATGACTACGAACCCCCTGCGGGACTAATGCAACCCACGAGCATCTGTCCGCGGTCGATGACCTATCGTTAGCATCAAAGGTTACGCTCGCGTTTACCGCGTCCAGCTCATTCGTTAAATGTAAATTCTGGTGGCTGCAGCTCAGTGAAACAACCAATTGTGACCCGAGTACTCTTCGCACGACCTCCGTTTATTTCATCATGCCCTGGTGGGCTTCTGCGCCATGGTCTTGCTGATCTGGACAAAGAAATGCTCTCATTGCTTTCCGTCTGAGGCTTGCTGGACCGCTGTCGTCATAAAACCACGCCCTGGTCGAATGACCCCAGGAAACACACGGAACGTGGCTGATAGGCACACATGGATAGCTACATACCAAGAACTAACGGCCACACGGACCTCGCGGCTTTTTGCCCGTTACTTTCGATTACATGGAGTGACAGCAGATCGTCGCTGGTGCCGGCAATCTAACATGCATGGCAGAGGTTCCCACATGCACAGCAACGTGGCCATGCCTGTATCGGGACTCGCCCACGCACGCCCGGATATGATCGACGGAGTTCACTTACATGTTCGGCTCGAATGTGAGCTCTCGATTTGTAAACACCCAGGCGTATGCTCTTGCTAAAGCCTTAGACAAGGAGCTACTTTTCAGGTATAAATCTGCCCATCCTCAGTTCTTACTCTAGTACGAGTACAGAAATTGAATATGTGATATGCGCTATATTAGATCGAAGTTTCCTAGAAGCGGAGAAAATCGGTAATGGCGGCGCCATCTACGCACGCGTCCCCTTGCGTCTCTGACTATCCTCCTACCCCTTGTATGTATCAGGCGCTCGAGTAGACCTTGTATCCTCGATTTCTCCAACTGACAATTCGAATCGAAACTTGCTTCTGCCCAATCCCATTCCATGTAATCGTGACAATGTAGCAGACCGGGGTAATCTGAAGTATTGCAATTTCCGTAATGAAAGCCACGATAAGCGCGAAAAATTCAAGTCCGCTTTTAGGGACTTGGTTGAATCCAGATTTCAGATCAGTCAGGTCTCAAACAAAGAGATTGGTGCATATCGGCGAGCCCGATTCGTCATCGGGATCACCGATCGATTGTGCCAGAGAGCCTCATTCCAAGAATTCGTTACCGGAGCAGGGTTGTACGTCGTGTTGAGGGTAGAGATCGTTCCAAATTTATTCAAGGTTCAGGTGAAGTGGTCGTGGTCACAAAATAAAAAATGCTGAGATATGGCATGTCTAAAAAGAGAAAATACAAAATCAAGAGGCGCATCAGATACGTCTATGTGGCAATGTGGGTTATGACAGGGCGGAAACCAGTCATAACACGTAGACAAATGCAAAGGTCACAAGAAAATTCAAACCGAGAAAAGAGAACGAAATAAACTAACCGCCAGAGACTTCCAAGACATTTCGGCTATGGTAACAAGATTAAGCAGCTGCGGAAAAACAATGCTAATGAAGTCGCATTCCAGATCCATGCGAACGATATGAGGCGCTAACATCTTTTCAGAGCCGTTCTCGTTTTCGATTGCAAAACGGAACATTTTGATGACCATTTTGAGAGTACCGATGTTGAGTCGAGTAGCTTGGTCTCGTATGATCATGTTGCTGGCCTAATGTGATCGTGTGAGCAAACCCTACCCAGCCGAACTATGAGAAACATGAGTCCTACTAACAGCAACAAAGCTTCTAGCCGCCGTGCTGAGCACACTTGTAGCCATGTCGTGCGCGGAAATGCTCTTTGATACCGTGGCAGTATGGTGTGCCTTTTTTGGCACATGGCACAACACCCCCTCCTTGATGCAGCAGCCACAATCGTATAGGAAAATGTAGACCGAGCACATTTTGAAATTTTTGATGGCGTAGGACCAGAGTTTGTAAGAAATAAAGAAGAGAGCAAATTCAAGTAGAAACCGAGAAACGATCGCGTATATAGAATTGGGTTGTTAGATGAGGAGGGGAAGAGGGATTTGAAGGGGTTTTATAGTAACCCGTGCAGATATCCGAGAAGAGTGACTGTGTTGAGTTACAACAGAACCCGTGCAAAGCACCCCTGAAGGTACTAGGCTAAACTGGGCCTTTCTACAGGCGCTGCAGGGCATGCCGATGCCGATGCCTATGCATCTAACGACTTAGTGATCACTCGCGTGGTGCTGCGAAGACACCCTGGAGGGCAGAGACAAAGTCGGCATGCGCCAATTCCCTTCAGCGTGGGCATCAATTCGCACCAACAGGAGATACGGTTGGCAATTAGGTGGATCATCGGAAGGTGGCGGCCAGTGGGTTGCGCCTGGTGATCCTTCTGCGCACGCCAATAGCGAGCAGTGAGGTCACTCAGCCATCGAACCGTTGACCATTTCGACCACCCTCAATCTCGGATAGAGTTTGGCTGCTGCGCACTGTGCTTGACATCACCCATCAAACCCACTGCTCGTATTATGAACACCCAACAGACCTGGCCATCTCGGCAAATGGGACGGGCGTATTGTACCAACAGCCCACAGTCGGATACAGAGTTTCGCTCTTGTGACAAATGTCGCATGCCTTTTTGCAAAAGAAAATCTCTGCTGGAACAAGACACCTGCCGCAGACCTCGTGGTGGTGTTGGGTGCGCATTGGTGGGAGAGGGGGGGGGGGGGGGGGGGCGGCACAGCTGGTGTTGAGAAGAGTAGATGGGGGCGGATTCCCCCATATCTCACACGAACGGCCTTTCTCCAGTCAACATTAGCCTTTGTATCATTGAGAGAGCTTGTAGGTTCCTAGAGCTGCTGATATTTCCCAGGATAACTGGGGACGTCCAAGTCAGATCTGAAAGCCTTAGTAGACCTGTATTATGATCAATGGAGAAAGCCGAGTTGATGGGTTGCTGGATAACGATGACCGGCCAGAGGTATGAGCCTCAATCAAGAGCTGTCACATGAGTCTCCATTTTCCGGCCCCGGTTTTCAATTGCACAGTCGAACAGAATATTCGCTACGGTTGCCGCAGTTGGTGATTGTTGGTGACAGCGGCAAGAACCCCGGCAGTGCTGCAAGGTGATGAGACATTTCGAAAGCAAATTTTTAGTAGCGAGAGCTCGGATGAAGTAGTCAATGACAAAAAGCGACTGTTACGGTGAGGCGCGGTGGTATTGTAGAGTGATTGTTTTCGGCCGGATGTGATAGCACAGGATGGTCATGTTCCTCGTTCTAGTGGGAGCATGCATTATGGCTTCCACCGAAGAACCAGAACATTCATTCCCATCCAATGAGGTCCGCGCCAGGCTAACACGACTGGTGGTAAGAAGAGAAAAAACTGGCAGTGCTTAGGCGCCTCGCTCATTCGCTTCTGAAGATGAGGCTCCTGGCGCCGGGAGATCGACTCCCCGAACGTCACGACGGCGCCAAAGAAGAGAGTCGCCCAACTTGCATTGTCAACCACCGGATTTTGGCGCTGTTGGTTTTGCAAGCACAGCGTGGGATGGTCAAAATAGGAAGTCAGAGGAAGCCCGATGGATCCAGTCTGTGCTCGCAGACCGGAAACACCACGTGACGGCTCATGGTTTCTACAGCTGCGCTTTTGAGGAATGCATATTCCTACCCCCCCCACACCAAACAAAGCCGCGCCTTCTGCCTGTGCAGAAACAGCCAAGCCCGGCCTGGATGGTTTCAACTCGGGCTCTCTCTGCACTCTGCTCGGCCTGTGACACATCAAACACCAAACGGACCGTCTCAGAATGATCGACCCAAGCCCAGACCTCCTCACATGTTCGCAACGCCAGTCCCCCCACATTTGCTAAACAAGCAGCCGAGTCAATCGGGGGCTCGGTAAAAGACGATCTTCTTCACGTCGCGAATCATTCTCGGCCAGCCATGATGTAATGGCACGTTTCTGTGGCTACAAACAGCAATGAATTACGCCGCCCTACGAGCAAGGAGAAAACAAATCGGAGCCGTCAACGGACGCAATCGGGATGATCGGAGCAAGCGGTCGATAACGGGGACTGGAGGCTGTGCGAGGGCCGCACTCCCCGCCAGCACCCTCCCAGACGCCCTGGAGGTAGGGGAGACCCAGAGGTTTTCCGGACAGCACAAATTGGAAATGTAGAACCCGCTACAGGTAAAGTGGTGGGTTGCCAGGCAGCGCAGCCTGTGAAAATCCACAGCCCTCGCACGCCCAGAGGTCTTGGCCCCTCCTGGCTGCGGATCTTCCGAGGTTCTCTCTGGGGGCTCTCTTTGGCTGTCGGCTGGCAACGGGGTCGCGTAGGGTCCGCCTGCCTTCCTCTCGGAAAGAATTGCGCAATTCGGCCATTGATCTCGCTGACCTGGCGAAAGCTGTCGTGCATACTTGCCAATATTCGCCATGGCGGAGGAGGAATGGCTGGTCCCAGACCGATCACCGCCAGGTGCGACCGAAATTCCACAGCCAAGAGAGGCGAAGTTGAAGAATTGGAAATTCAATAGTGACGTCTTGGCTTCAAGGGAAGGCCCCCTTTCTTTGCGGAGCCAAGACATGTGAGTGTCCGGTATGTTTGGGATTCTCTATTATGGGCGACAATCGCGGGGGAGGGCTGGCCTGCATGACCATCGGGTATCCACTTGCCTCCGGCTGAGACGAGCGATGCGCTGGATCGACGCCAATGGCGCTCACCTTGATATCGTGCCCCTCATTCTCCAAGGTCCCTTGGTCCGTCTCGTGGATTATAAAGTCTGACCGATTCCACCCGTTTCATCAGAAAGATTCAAGCTATCCCGAACTTTCTCCAAAGTTGACTCTACAATCCCGCAGCTCTGTCTACACCAAAGTACCGAAACGAGCCATCCCGCAATTTCCTCACCCACACACAAAACAATTCATTTCAAAATGCACTCCATTCCTCCTCCTCGCAACTTCCTCGTCCTCTCTGCCGCTAGCTCGGCCCCTTACGATCCAAGCAAGAAGTTCCTTGTCTTGTCGCCCACCGAGTCTGGTCCGGACCCTCGTGCCTATGATGAGCAGGTCCTGACCGATTCCAACGAGAAGAACTCTGACTTTGAGTCTTCCATCCACCGCTCTAACAGCACTTCTTCTGCTTCGTCAGATGATTCTCGATTCGACGATGTTGCTGCCACATTGCCCAACGGCTTCCTCTACCTAGGCCACACATCCAGACGATCTTCCCAGTGATTGATTCGCTAGCCTAACTTCGTCCCTTTCGATTCACGCAATGTCTTACCATGATATCAGCGACCGATTCATTTCATTTCTTTCATTGTATCTAGCAGTCCCCTCATCTCATTGACCGCACGGTCGGTTCAACCCAGACGACAAGGACAAGGCACACCTCGAGAACGAGGCCACCTCTGGTCGAAGGTGGAAAAGCAACAGGGGGTGTTTAGTGGCGCTATCTGATCTGGTCTATTTTGAACCAGCGTTTATCTCATTTTCCGGACTACATACCAAGCCCAGAGGGCAAGAATACAATCCAATTTGTTCATCCACATATATCCTTCCTCCTACCAAGGTGCCTACGACCAAGCGATCGCTTAGACAAGCATACCCTAACGAATATTCTAGCACTGCCCCTCCCTATCGTCAATGCCCAGACAATAGTAAGCCCCTGATGCGAGGGAGGTTCCATCTCAAATGCCTGCCAAGTACCGCCAAGTGTCGATGATGATCAGCCAAGCCTGTGATATACACCGTGGAGGTGATCAAACTGAGGCTGGGGGATACCGCTTATCGCGGATCGCAGGCATGCATGGTGTTCCACAGTTGCACAACTGCACAGGGTAGGTCAGCCGTGCACTCTGAAGATCTCCAGAATCCCTTTTTGGGCGCCTTTGCCAATGTTGCCAAGCCCCCCCGTTGACAATTCTCCCAGGATGGGCTTCCTCTCAGGCCACCCCTTTTTTCGACTGGCCATCTGCATTCGACTGTGGCGATGTACACGTTCAGCGCACTCCCTACGACATTGGTCCACGCGACCAGGGTTATCTCTCGTGTACTTTTGAAACGGCTGTGTTGGTCCCCCGGTGAGGAAGAATGTCGGTGATGGGGTTCCCCGTCTCCCCCTCATCAATAATCCATCTGGCCCCTTTCTCGTCTCCACCCCGCATCGCCGGTGAAGATCTGGAGGGATGATGTGCAATGCTTACCTATCTACATTTCGGTGAGCTATTGGGTGCATTACTCGATCGCTATACCCAATGAAATTCTCCGACCCTTTTGTCACATGGTCGGTTGTCCATGACTATGACGCGTGCTACATTGGCAGGATTTTGATCGTGTAGATGCATTGTTTCAATAATAGTTATCCAGAATGTTGAGTGCCGATTGAGATGAGCCGGCGGGTAAAATTGTCAACCAGTAGCTTCTACAAAAATCCGTGGGCTTGTTGATGAATCAAGGGAAAGGGATTCAAATGCCGGGATCAGATGGATGGCCCTAGGCTCCGATTCGATGCGGAATGGGTTTGTTTCCATGACAAATCTTCAGAGTTCACTAATATATTTCTTATCCGACTCTGATCGGATGAAAGCCTCATCGTCGACGAAGTCAGCAAAGTCTGAGTCCATAAATTGTCTCTACTGCAAATGTACAGTAACATTGACACATCATAAATACCGGATAGATGAGCTGCGATTAGCTAGGATAGCACGAACCAATTTATGACTATGCAAATAAACGTTGTGAATAAACGGAGACCGTCTTCTAAATGAACCTCAAGATTCGATAGCTAGACAGGTACGATCGCTGCGATATGGCCAGCCGACCTACCCTGATATACAAAACCTATCTTGAGCCGTGGAAAGAATCGGATCGATTTGCAGGGAACATTTCAATTCTACATCGAACTATATACTACAATGTCACTCAGCACTGTCCACACGTATACTAATACTGGATGAGCGTATTCTAGACTTTGGGTATGAAGATAGAGTGGGTTCATGCCATGTGTGATGATACATTGTGGTTCACTTCCATGTCGCAACCAATTGCAACATGATACCTATCTAGGAAGTTTATAAACAGTCGCTCGGAAGTCAATACTGTTACCCCGCGCACCCTGTCCAAAAAACACTAATAAGCTTCAAAATGCTTGGCCATAAACACTAAAGCTTCCCATATGCTCACGGACACCACTCTAGATCCCTGCAGTCATGCCTCCGCACATCCCCGCAAAGACCCGAACGATACCCGAGCTCCAAGCGACGTCCCAGTCTAGGTGCGGGGAAACGACAACTTTTAAGGAATTGGAGAAATAGTGATAATTGGAGATCGGGGAGATTCGGCGCCCGGATAGTACTCGTTTCATTATATCCTATCTTTTTCGCGGCGAAATGCGTGGCTTGGAACGGGTGCGGGGAGAGTCGCCTATATTTCAGCTCATTGGTAGGGTCCCACATCCAAGCATTTTTGGGTCGGCGATGAAGCATTAGGCTATCAGATGCGGGGAACATTTTTTACAATCAGAAAAAAATGGTATATTAAGGACCATGTCTAGGAGCCCCGAATCGTTTTAGCTGCCCTTGGAGAAGACCAGAAAATGAAATGAAATGATACAGCCACACCCCCCTCCCTGAACTTTCAGGTATCTGCTAATTCTTGAGTTTATGTGTCCTGGATATGCGAGTGGAAAAATAAAATTTCTGCTCCGAGGCGGAGCCAATGTTATTCTAACCCGATCCCAACCATTTTGCATGGCGCATCACTCTGCAAAATAGCTATCCAAACAGCTGATCACGTAGGTTTCTAGGTAGCTGACCCGATACTTGATTGGAAAATGAACCTGGCAGTTATCAAGACCATCAAAGCCATGGCAGGGGTGTGGCCTGAGATGAATGAGGTGTGGAAACATCAACCTCCAAAATGAATCCTTTGGCTGTGCGTCTCAGTTGGCTGCTACCTACGCTCACATAGTATTCTTTTCCTTCTCACTTCTCTCTTTATGCTATAGTTTTTCCTCATTTTCAAGGAGATGACTATGCTCAGCTCTCATGTTTTCACTTGCATTTCAAGAAGACTGGCAAACACTCAATTTGGTAAGCTATGCATCCCAGAACATTATATATGGGATGACAGCCGGTCTTGACACCGACTTAGGTACAAGTGGACTAGCATTCGAACATCCCAAACACGCGAAGATAATTCTTAAATCAAAACTGTCGGCTAAAGGATCTGTAGTCTCTTCATTTTCGTTCGAATTAGGCTTGGGTAATTGAAAATATGCTCCGGCTGAGGAAAAGCTCACGCAAAAGGCACATCCTTGGGCATGTCTTACCTGTAACCCCGAGAAAATTTGTTTTGGAAAAGTTGGGATCCCGCTCGCAGTAAAACGATAGAGAATTATACAAGGAAGCTTCTTGGCAGGCTGGAAGCAGGATAGTTTAGATTACCTTGTTTTCGACATCCACGGAGAACAGGCATTAATGCGAAACAATATAATCACGTTTCTGACACTAGCATCCGTGAGATAACCTGAATATCCTGACATGATGTGCCCGATACAAAAGACTATTGAAATCTGCAGCATAACAGTATGTTCCCCGCTATTTGTGAAAACCTCGAGAATAAAGTTTGACAACCTAGAACTAGTCCATCCAATGCTTGTGCAAGGCTTGGAATTTGTTGGTGCATTAAAATAGATCTTAATCCTCAGATTCCATGGAGTCTTTATCTGCAAATTTGAAAGCTTTCCATGCTGAAGGATAGGAGCGGCACTCCGAATCTTTAATATTTGATTTCCTACGATTGTTGTGTGATAATGTAAAATTGCACCTCTTCCACAGACCCATAGCAGAAAGCAAGACGAAATGAACACAGAGCCAAGAAATGAAATTTATGAGCATGTAAAAGGCTTGGTAATAGAGGAAAATGTAGTAAAAATGGCTCATAACCTTCCTAGCTTGAAACAGGCATCTTGAGGGTTTACAATTACTACGCTCCTATATTGAGATTCGTGAAGGAGACACCATGAAACTTTCGGGGCCAGATGATGCACATTCGAGCGATACTTGAACAATCACGCGAACTCTATTTGCCACAAGCATCAGTAATCCTGAAAGTCTCACAGCCCCTCTAGGAAACATAATGTTGACTCACAAGGTCTAACTTAGGTACGGAGGAGTCATCGTCGAAGATAACCTTCCGCCTATTCATGGCTTGAGAACTAACGACCACGGTTAAGAGCACCAAGGAACAATGCGCTTTCCCACGCTACATCGACATAAAAAAATTGAATATTGATCAAGCCAACTTGACAATTGTAGATGTGAATATAGGGCGATATAGTCGATTCTATAGAGCACAGGAAGTCTAGTTTTACCTTTAGATTCATACATACTCATGATATTTGAAGTCCTGGGCATTCATTGCAGGAAAGAGAGGATTGACAGGGAGTCATTTCAAGGGCATTGGTTTCAACACTAAATTGCTCTTCAGGTAGGCGACAAAACCTATCCAGGTAAGAATCAGCGATGGGACGACTGTAATTATTGAAACAGCGATCGCCGCTATATCACATGGAAGTGTTCTCCACTCCGAAGACTATACACAATTCTAAGGCACGGGGTTCGCATCGGCACAATAGTCGGAAACAGCGACCGTTAGATCAAGCGGTTCGAAACAGACTATTGGATATTAGGTAGCAAAATTCCCCGGCATAACCTACAGATCTTCTGGGGGCTGTTTCCTTCAGCGTTGAATAATACATAGTTGATCGATAGCAGTCTCTAATTAATACGAAATCAATGGAGGGCGATCTGGCGTGACTACGGAGGGCTATCGTAGCTAAACGTGGAAACTGTCCATGGCAAGTCCCGCAATAGATTAATCATTCTCCCAGTTCGGGCAACTTTAAGCCAGCAGAAGGTTGCTACCGAAGTCGATCTGCACTGGATGGCTGTTGTCTCCAGCCAGTGGCAAGGGATCTCCACGGTCATGTCGCCCGAGGTGAAACATCCACATTGCCTAAACGAAAAAGACCGAATATTTTCCGTGGGGAAACCGCGCGGCAAGCCGCCTTGTTTTAGGACAAGGTGACACTGCCGGTTAGTAGACCTCGTTTTCCGCCCATCGGCAGGGGTTAGCCGAGGATTGTTCGGCGAGGGAGCGGATCGGGCCACGAAGTCCGGAGTAGATATTCCGTAGCTACGTGGAAGGTCGACAGGGGAGATCAGGGGCGATCAGAACTCCGAGTCAGCAAGCAGAGCCCCTCCAGCCCCTCCGAGGGTCCAAACTGGGGCGGTGTGTTTGTACCATCGGTAAGGCGTGGACTCCGGATGCCGCTAATTGATCGAAGGCTGACCGAATGCTTCTGCCGTGTTTCTAGCGCCAAAGCCAAGACCCGTTGTTTCCCGACTTATGATACCTTGTAACTTTGGGGGGTCGCCACGTTGGATATCGCTAGGCCGATCGCTGGGGCTTGAGGGGCAATATAGGCGCCAAGTCGTGTATCATCCAGAGTACGGAGATACCGTATGCAGTCACGGTTCATACCGTACCTCCTCCATGGAGGTGTCTGGAAGAGTACGTAGTATCCAGCTATCCTCGCAGGAGCGGAAAAAGACCGGAAGACAGAGGACGCTGTTGAACGACAGAGAACGAACGGCGTCGGACAAGCTCCGGAGACCATCGCCTCGGCTGAACGAAATCTGCCACCACGATCAGCTTGCCCCTTGCATAACCCCAGATCTACTCCGTGCTCAAGCTGCGATCTGGCCCTGCAGCTTGTACGTTCAAGGTACAGCTATCAAATGGATGGGCCATCGACACCTGCCACATTGAGCGTATCGGCAGAAGGGAGCAGTGGAGATAACCGGCCTCTGCACAAAGAACCACGGTCGCGAGAGATCCATAATCGGTATGTGAGCCAGTTGCTCCACCCGCAGGCCCAGCAGCGGCAAGAACGGAAATTCTTAATGAAAATCCTCTCCCGTCGGCGAATATGAAAGGTGCAGGCGCTGGCGGTGTTCCACTGATCAGAGGAGCAATCCCTCGTGGTTCATCATGAGGGTTGCAGCGAGCAGAGCAAGTCAAAGCATGCACTCGGCCAAGCCCCGTTAGTCATCGATACGCTAGTGTCGGGCCCAGAGTTTCAGGCTCGTACCGTAATGACCGATCATGACGTCCCTGGACTGCAAGCGGTGACTGTCATCGTGGGAGCGCGATCGGACAACCCCAACCCGTCATCGACGCATTCCGCGATCTTATCGTTGCACTCCCGGCCAGGGGCAATGTCCCCGGTTTCTGTCGTGAGATCTAATACGGGGTATACCTGATGGGGTAGCATGCATGTACAGTAGTAAATTGTTTCAAGATGAAGACACCCTGCCTAGAGGTATATTGAGGGTACCTGCGGGATCCGGGCTCGTTTGCGCCTCATCACGTGTAGCGTAATACCGTAACCACGCCATCCCCAAAGCGGAAGGGTGGCCTCTTGGATAGTCCCCTCGACGACTCGACACCCTCCTGCCTTCCCCTTGAGATCCTGCCTCGCGTGCAAGCTGAGCGTTTCTGTGCTCTTCTCTAACATATTCGAACTGATCTGGATTGCGCTTGTTCCTTAAAAAAAATAAATCTAAGGTCGAGCCATCGCCACTCGACCTCTGGCACCGCGTTCCGCTGGGCCCAAACCAGAGCGGGACATCATCCGAGGGTGGACTCCTCGAACCCGCCCAAAACCGCCATCCACCCAAAAGTCCACATCCATCGAGGGGCATTCATATCGCACGTCCTCTGTCGCATTCTCATCTTCTTAAACTCCCCCGGGGACCTTGATCACGCTTCAACGCGGGATTCCCGTTTCTTGTCACTTTCACCTCCAACAACCCCTCGGGTTTGGCGTGCCCCTCTCGCGCTGACAAAAGGGAATCCCAAAATTCCGACAACTTTTTGTCTAGGACAGGCCCCGTTGGCCTGCACCTTCATTTCCCTTCTTTTCCGAGCCTTGCTACTTTTCCTTCTTTCTCTCCCCTCCTTCGGTTTATTTGACGGTCACGTCACCTTATCACGATGACGGGCGCCGCTCCTATCGACATCGCCACTCGCAACTCGACCTCGGTCTCACCACCGGGGCAGCAGGCATCGAATCTCACCTCGGCACTGCAGAAAGCCGGCACGGGTGAGCGTACGGGTAGTATATCGCATCATCCAAGCGGAGGGCTCGGGGTGTTCAAGGCGCCGCCGCCTCGCAAGGACTCCATCGGCGCTGCTACGGCACAATGGGGGAACGGGACGAAGCCCATTTCAATGTCGGGGTCCAACCGCGACAAGGGTCGACGCGAATCGCTTGCAGGTAGCCTGGTGGGCGGCATGAGCTGGGGTGGTGTGTCTGTCGGGAGTTGGATACGCGATGAGTGAGTCGTCGGAAAAAAAGTGTTCCCTCATGAGGCCGCGGGGAAAACCTGTGCGCCTCATAGCTGTTGCACAGCATCGCAAACTGACCAGGAAATTTCCACACAGTATCATTATGACCGGCACCTCGCCTTTTACCTTCCAGTCACCTTCCTTCCATTCCTCGTCATATCTGCCGAAGCTGGAGGCCAACTTCATGCGGGACTTTTCGTGCTGCGGTGTGACGTTACCGACGCTCCATGACCTATTACAGCACTACGAAGAAGCCCATGCGACCAAGTCGCCCAACCAAGGACATCGCCCGAGCCAGGGTGAGAACCGGGCTGCTTTGGCCGCCGCGGCGATCGCACAGCAACAGAGCCAGCAACATGGCAGCCAAGGGCGCAGCTTGCAGCCCGACCGAACTCTGGATATGCAGCGTAAAATGGGCCAGAATCCGTCGCCATCCCAGCACGCGGATCTCGACACGATTGATGACATGGAGTTGGACGAGCCTATGGGTGACGGCGATGGCACAACCTCGCAGCTCTTCTCCCCTCAGTTACGTGAAGGTGGCCAGGGCGGATTCGGCAACTCCAACCAGGTTTCGCAATTAAATCTGGGCATGCTTCCAAGCCATCAGGGCTTCAACACGCCCTCCCAACCTGGCACGCCGATCGGATCTGGACGTCCGCTCTCCCTACAGAATAATCCAACCGTCTCCTCCGTCAATACCCCGACTTTAATGGCCAACCCTCTTCAGACTTCGCAATTTCGAAATACCCCCGATTCCTCGGCACCTGGAACCCCGGCGGAAATCGACGAGAGTGTGGTGGGCGGATTCGGCGACCTCACCATGCAGAATAACATGGGTCAGAACCAGGGGCAATTCGGACGGTTCACTGGAAATAATGATATGGTCGATTTGTGCATCGACGAGCCCGCTAAGCGGCTGTTCAGTCCCAGCGGAGGCATGGGGACGCCGAACGCTCACTTCAAGCTCAGTGGAGCTCAGTATGGCCCCAACAGCGATATCGCGCGCCGGATCCGCGAACAACAGCTTCTGGCTGGCGTTCCAGATACTACCTCAATCCTCCCGAACGAGGAACCGAAGCCGTTCCGTTGCCCTGTCATCGGATGTGAGAAGGCCTACAAGAACCAGAATGGCCTCAAATACCACAAGGCTGTGAGTCCATCCACCTTTATAAACAACTCCAGATTGTTTTGAACACAAGCTAATGGCATCCTCCTACAGCATGGTCATAATAATCAACAACTACACGACAATGCCGATGGTACCTTCTCGATTGTCAACCCGGAGACATCAACCCCATATCCTGGTACTCTGGGTATGGAGAAGGAGAAGCCATACCGATGCGAAGTATGCGGCAAGCGATATAAGAACCTCAACGGGTTGAAATATCACAAATCGCACTCTCCACCATGCAACCCCGACTTCCAGCTTGCGGCCGGTCGCAACCTGAATCTCGGCGGTGGGGTCATGCAGGGACAGAACATCAATGTTGCTGGAGCTGGTCTCCCAGGAATTGGCGAAGAAGGCCTCCTGTGAAAGCCCCTTTCCTTGTCCATAACATAATACCCAGCTATTATGCGAATGAATCTCGACGGTCTTTCGGGGTTTTCTACGCTCCCACATGATGACATGACTCGCCCGGTGACTTTGGAGTTTTGAAGCTTGATCTTTTTTTGGATTTTCGTTGGAAATTTTTCTTGTCTGGGATGCCCTGCTCACAATTTGGCTTTTGCTGCCACCTAACGTTTCTCGCATTGGTTTTGGTTTTTTTTTTTTTTTGCTCGATATCCCTCGCCACTTCCGGTAATCTGCACTACCGCCGGGCCTGGTAATAGACTTACCTGAGTGATCAGCACCTCAGCAGATCTGTCTAGAAGATCGTGGTTATGTTTTTGCTCCATCTGACTTGCTGGGCTTTGAGGCAGTAATGGAACAAGGGGAATGTGTTCATACTGTTCTGTTCTGCTCTTTGTGGTTTGTTTTCGAAACGGCTTGCATGTTATTCTGCGTTCTGTATGGGTTGGCTTTTTGCTTCGTGTTTATTTTATTCCAACGGTTTTACGATCGGATTCACTATGTTTCTGATTTCGTCTATTACTTGTCGACCAGAGGGTACTGGAATAAGGGAAGCAAGCCTTGGGACAACTGGATGGACCTTTGAGGGCTCCACTCAGATGCACTCGGCAAAATTCCAAAGAGAATGTGAATGGGTTCCGAATAATAGGATTCGGAATTCCACGCATGGTCCGTGGCAATGATTGATCAAAAGGACTTTCAACACACTCTTTCAAGGACCTGGTCATTCCCTATCTTCTCTGTGACTTCGATGGGCTGTGGCTCGGACAAGGCGTGAAAGTGAAGCTACAAAAGTGCGGTTCTCTGGCGTCGGATCTTGTAGATACGGTTTATACACTTTTGACTTTTTATCTTCTTTATTTGATTGCTACCTTCTCTCATATTTTACATTATCAACTTTAAGACACTCGTACGGCGGGTTATAAAGGCCAAAGCTCACTCCTTTTCTTTTTGCCCATGTTGATGCCAGGTCATGTTTTCGATTCATGGCTCATCCAACCGACATACGAAAAGCTACTAGAACTACGAAAAGCCTTCATATTCAGAACGCTTGTTGAAGCTTCATCGCCCGCACAAGTTTAAGAGAGGCAATATTATCAGGCAGGTAGGTGACTGCTCAGATCGTTCAGAAGACTCTTTGGGGCGACTGCTTTGATGGCTGTTATGCAGGGGGATCAGCTTGAGGTATAAGCTTCTAAATTTCAGGCATCATGCCCTCTTGAAATTGGAAAGTGAGCATTGGCCGCTATAACCTTCCGTACGCTGCAATGTAATTTGGACCTCTACGTCTGACCTTAGAAGTCTTACGGGCAGATTGCATTCGATATTGGGTGACCTAGCTGGGTTTGCCATTCTCATAAGCAGGGGCATCGTAAATTGAAAGCCGTGAAAGACGTCCGTCATCACTTGTAAAAAAAAATGTCATGAGCTATCTGGAGCTCGAGCCGCGAGATTGAAAGGCGTGAAATGTATCGCCAATGGTTGATATTGTTTTGGGGCAAAGGGGAGCGAGGAGAGAATCGTGAAAGGATCAAAATGTAACGCTGGGTACCTACCGTCTGAAAAAGGAAGAAGAAATTCGAGGGCTCTCACTTGGATTTTATTGGTACCTAAGTACTCAATGGAGAAGAGCAAAAGCCTTGTAAATATTACAGCCAAGAAAAGTCGTGAAAAAACGGATTTGGACGTGAGACATGAGTCAGATGGCTATCGCTTCGATCACCACTCGAATTCTCCTTGGCCTTTGTGGAAGACGTATCTAAAGATATCACGTTAGTTAAGAGCTCGGCCAAAATGAGTCATGGGAGAGGGATATCTGACTCTTTGCCACCAGTAGTCAAGATGCCGTCCTTCAAAGTGCACTTCCACTTGTTCTTGACTCGCTGGACCTTATCATAGGTGCAAAGCATGACCTGACCTTCCATTTCATCGGCGTCGTGATCTTCGGCAACCAGGTCGTCGGGATCGTCCAAGTCGGAGTTGATAGCGTCTTCGTCTGCTTCTTCCTTAGGCTCCACCTTAAGGTCATCAGTGCCGTCGGTCTGGCCAGGCATTCTCGGGGCAGACGAAGACGGATCATCTACGTCATCTTGGCCAAAAGAGTTGGTGAGAGCTGCACGACTCATGATCGAGGTCGAATATCCGGTGGAGGGCTGAAGGAGACCACCGGCTTCGAGATCAAGCATCTGCTGTTTGAGATGCGCCTTAAGAGTCCGGTCTCCTTCACCATTTTGGGCAGCTTGTCTGCGACGGGCTACTTCTGTTTTCCAGTCGGACAGGGAGTCATCGGCACCATCAGTTTGACCAGGGCCCATGGGTGGATATCCAGGCTCCTGCTTGATCTGCGGCATCTGGCCATTGGAAGCGTGCATCTGCTGTTGATAGGTCTGTCCAGGCTGCTGAAGCTGACTCACAGTTTGAGCCGCAGCAGGTCCGTACTTGTGAAGGACATTGTTCATGGCCCGCTCTCGTGCGGAGGCGGAGTGAAGAGGAGGTACATTCGGAGCCATCGGGTTGGTCAAATTGGGCGTTGCTCCTTGTCCGTTGGTTCCAGGCTCGGTCTTGATGCGAGGACCAGCCATTGCTGCTGCGGCTTGAGGAATGGGGGCTGAGGCAGGAGGCGCCTGCGGAAGAGAGACAGGGGTAGGCACATGTTGTTGTTGCACATGTTGTTGAGGAGGGGGTCGTGGGGCGTTAGACGGAACAGTAGCCTGAGGAGGGAGGACAGGAGCTTGAGGAGTGGGCTGAGGAGCGGGATCCCAGGGGAAATGGGCGACGTTAACAGAGGAAAGCTTTTGCTGCCAGGTCTGTGAGATTAAGGGTCAGCAAAGATGGCGTGGAAAAAGAGACAGTAAGATGGTGGACAGAAGATGGCTTGGCGGCCTAAGCCCCGAAGCGGGTAGCGGCGGCCACGTATAAAGGGAGCCTCAAAAGCCGGTGTTCCCCCATAAGCACCGCCTCCCGCACACTTCGGGGCTCCCCGCTTTTGGCCGCCCACTCTGGGCCACGACGACCAAGACCATCCAGATACACCGAAGGAACAACAAAGGGGAGATAATTTACCTCGCGCAGATCAAGGAGCGTCTTTTGGTCTACACCACTTTCTTCAAAGTCGACCTGAGAGGAGTCGCAGACTTCCTGGATCACCTTCTCGAACACCGTACCCTGTGAAGAAGACAGAGATCAGCCATCGAACAACAAGAATAGCTGGAAGGATAAATAGTCTGCGACAGGTCTGAGACCATGTAGATCATGTTGTCGCAGGTTCGCACTTACCACTTGTTGGTTGGACATGTCGGCGGGATGCGAGAATAGGGGTGGCGCAGATCAGATGGGGTTAATTTTTGGAAAGGTAACGGGTATGAGACGGGCGCTGAAGAGAGCTGGTACTGCGATATCGGTTACTCGACCAGAGGGTGGTTGTTGCCTTCCGTCGCAACGGGGGAGGCCGTTGGAGCGCTGGTCGAACACGCCTCCGGGAGTCACGCGATAGCGTAGGGTGAACCTGTTCGTTGCGAAAATTCTGGTGAAAGAGGGCTGGAAGTGATTTCCAGACGATATTGGCGGGGATACGGAAGTGAGAGGTGAGGGTGAAAGCGAGCTCGGCCGATGGGTTAAAGAAAGGTGAAAGTCGATCCTCCGCGGTCGAAATGCCTCCAGTTCCGGGTGCTGAGTCATCAAAGAGCCGCCCGCCCAAAAGTTGGAAGGGGTGTCTAGATTCACCCAGGCAACTCCACGGTGAAGAGACTACGAGCAATTTGGAGACGATTTGTTCATGACGAGAGTAAAAATTGGCATTTTGTACACGAAGAGGTTTAAGGCAATAAATCATAACACCAGAATCGCCAATTACGCCAATTAAAATGAAACCCTTCTGAGAAAAACAAAATGCATGTCCCAGCCCATCAATGCAAGAGATCACCATGAACCGGGGGTATAGAGCTCGGAAAGCACGCAACACAGCCAAAGGTTAGTAGGGGAGTCTTCGAATGATTGAATTTAACGGATAGTCATCGACTTGGTCAGCTGGGCTTTGCTTCCGACGCCGCCTTCACGGGAAGCGGAAGCACTGCTGCCGGGCTTGCGCTCGAACACCTTCCAGAACTTCAAACTCTCGTCAGCCGCGGCGGTAGCCAGCATCTGGCCGTCCGGGCTGAGGCTGCTGTGCAGGACGCGAGTTTCGTGAGCAGGGATCTCAACGTTGCGCACCAGGGTTGGGTAACTCCAGATGCTGAGAGAGTTGTCGGGGAAGCCGCTGGAACTGACGATCTCGCGATAGTGGTTGCTCCATCGAAGGCTGGTGACTTGGGATCCAGTGTCGATGCTGTTGGTGCGAGCACCGGTGGTGGTGTTCCAGAAATGGATGTGACGATCGTAAGAGCCACCGCCAGTGGCCAGCAGGTTCAATTGCCAGGGGCACCAGCTGAGAGCCTTGACGGCGGCACGATGGTTGGTCTTGGTAAACTTGGGAGCGCTGAGAGAGCGAGCGTCCCAGATGTTAACCAGGTTGTCGTTGCCGCCGGTAGCAAGCTGCGCGCCGTCGGAACGCCATTCAAGGCCGCAAACCTCTGAGGTATGAGACACCAGCTCGGCAACCTTGTGTTGGGCAACGCGGACATCATGGTTGAAAACAAGACCACTGCGGGCACCGGAAGACAGGGTGTGCTTGGACCAGCCCATAACGCCCACGCGAGAGTCATGGCCGTACATGCTGCGAAGCTTCGAACCCTCCTCGACATCCCAGATCTGTATCTCACCAGTGCCGAGACCGACGCCAACGTAGGCGCCATCGCCGCTCCATTTGACACTGCTAACATAGGTGTCCGGGGCAGTCTCCAGAAGGCAGCTGACCGAGCCGGTATCAGCCGACCAAACGTAGACATTACGCTCCAGACCGATGGCCACCTGGTTGCCAGAGCTCCAGTCCAGCAAGTTGAGATAGTAGTCATCCAGAAGACCGGGAGCATCAAGGACTCGCTCGGGGGCTGTCTGAACTCGGCGACGGAATTGGGCAGACTGTGACTTTGCAGGGCGAAGAGGGCGGTTGTACTGAGCACGGAGGTCAATGGGCTTCGACGACTCAGGAGGCGGCGGCTTAAAGGCAAGAATACGGGTGTTCAGGTTCACTCCACAGGCGTTTGCCAGAGAGGACTCGTATGCGACGGCGTCCGGGGCGGGTCGGGTGTAGTTGGATGGCTCGTTGTCCTCCAAGCCCATGTTCTCAAGAGCAGCCGTAAGGTCCTCTTCGGATCCACGTCCGTTAATGTCGAAGGCGCTGGCAGCGGAGGCCAAAACGGAAGATCCTTCGTTGCCGCTGGTCTTGGGACGCTGGCCCTCCTCAGGCTTGGCCGCACCGCTTGTTGCAAGGCCCTCACTGGCAGCCCGATTTGGAATAAAACGGTCTCCAGCGTTATGGGGAATTCGAACAGTTGTCTTTCCGGCGCGGGAGCGAGTGGGTACCTCTCGGCGCGTGCGTTCTTTGGAGGGAGTCTGAGATGAGGGACCGGTACCAGTCAAGGACCAGTCAGACACGCCAAGCTCCAGATGCTTGGGGGACTTGCGGGATCGACGAGCGATGTTGGACTTGGGGGAGTCGCGGTGAGTTCGTGATGTCTTGGAGACAGGCTGCTTGGGAACCGCAGGCTTGGGACCCGACGGCTTAGAGAAGTATGAAGACAGGTTGCCTCCGTAGACCGACTTAGACTTGTCGCTCCCAGCATCGGCGGGACGGGATGGAGTGAACGGTGACGACTGATCGGAAGCCTGGGGAGTTGCAGCGGTGGCACGAGTGTGAGGCGACGGAGTCAGGGGCATGCGGCACCCTGCAGTTCTCGAAGAGAAAAGCCCATGGTGACTCTTCTTAGGAGTCGACACCTGAGCAGTCGCCATGATGAGACTGGTCGTGGTTCTGTTCGCGGAGGGATTAAGCAAATAAGGTGGAACCAGCCACCAAGTTATCAATGCAGTAGTGCTATGAGGAACTGATGCGAGAGG
Organism: Penicillium argentinense; assembly: GCF_028826775.1. Lineage (NCBI taxonomy): Eukaryota > Fungi > Ascomycota > Eurotiomycetes > Eurotiales > Aspergillaceae > Penicillium > Penicillium argentinense. The sequence continues at coordinate 1,122,954 of NW_026622668.1, forward strand.
GTTTTAGGGAAGATGGTAGATGGAGAGGAAAAAAGGATGGCAGGAAGTATGGCGAATAAATAGAATGCCCGTCTGAGTATGGAGCACGCTCGCCCCGGCAACCGTTACCTCAGGTACGGGTGCGCCATTCCTGATCGGGCACTAGCGCTTGATGCACATGACATGCCGGTGGCTTCCCCTTTGGGCGTCGATCGCCTCCGGTAGTGGCTCTTCCAGTTGCCTCACAAAAGACGAGATTTCGCGCAAGCGGCACAATGTGGCCGGATAACCCTGAGCGTAAAGTCGAACAATTCACTTGCTTCACTTGAGGCGACTCGTGCCTCTTCTCACGGACACCGCCTGATGGCGAACCCGACGACGCCCCCCACCTCACCCCGTTCCACCTTGACCCACCCGCACGACTTCCGTCATCTTGGGCTGGATCTTCGAGAGCCTCCAATCCGACCACCCCTGGCAGAGTTCGCTCTCCTGCTTTTTCGATGCAGCAGCAAGACGCATACCTGCTGCCGGCCAGTCCCGCTGGAGGCCGTTCGGCTGCCGACTACCGCCCCAGTGTGAAGAAAGCGCAGGGTCATGTCCCCGCATGTCTGGTCAATGCCTCGGTGACGTACTGCAATAACGATCACATATATGCCTTCGGTGGCTTCGACCAGTATACAGACGAAGGTTTGTTACTCGCCCAGGCAGGGAATTCTGCCGCTCGCCTCTCCACCACTGCCTGTGCTAATTGAGAAAACTAGTCTACAACCATGTGCTCCGATTGGACCTCAATACTTTGCGATGGGAATTGGTCGATAACTATGGAGATATTCCTGGCGTGCGCATGGGTAAAGTGGTCTCTCTCATAAACTGCCTGAGCTCACTTCACTTACAAACTCTCCACCCTTAGGACACACCGCTACCCTGTACCAAGGCGACAAGCTGATTGTATTCGGCGGCGAAAATGAACACCGCGACTATCTATCAGACATCGTCATCCTCGATTTACAAACTTTCACCTGGACAATGCCCGAAATTCATGGAACGGCCCCTCGTGGGAGGGCACGCCATGCTGCGGTTATACATGATGACAAGCTCTTTATTGTTGGCGGAGTCACCGGGGAGAACAACGTGATTTTGGACGACCTCACCTACCTGGATCTACAAACCTGGACTTGGTCACGTACATGGAGCTTCACTGCCCGATTCGATCATACGGCCTGGGTCTGGGGTAATCGTCTCTGGATTTTCGGTGGATTGGGTCCCAATATGGAGCGAACAACCGACATCTGGTGGCTCGACCTCAAAGGCTCCCCATCGCTGGCCGGCATCACTTCTTCCCAAGGTACCGTGGACACCCCGGATACACGGATCACTCTGGCTCATCTTCCAGACTCCATCTCTAGTCCTTCTCAGCAAATGTCTCCGCGGTCGGGGATCTACGCCGCCAATTCCGCCAGTGTACAAGTCCGCAGTTTTGGTCGCCGTAAGCCACTCGCCCCAGGCGCCATTTCCTGTCTACGATTCCATTCAGGTCCGCACGTGCCCGCTTTGTTTTCTGGTACCCATTTCCAATCCTTTGCGTCGGGGGTATTATTGGACTTGATCACTCCATCGGAGACTGTGCGGTCGCATGACTGTAACTTGTCCGCCCTAGAACTCAATTCCTTGCGCTGGCAGCGGCTCGCTGACGGCCAAGAGATCTTCCGGCCTGGATACAGGTGGCATTATTGCACGGTCAATGAGGCGGGAACTAAGGCATGGCTTTTGGGATGCAGCCTCGATATAGCGAATGCACCAGGAGGAAGCGACGAGAATCACATGGGCGAAGTGCTTTCAATCGACCTGGAGAAGTACGGCCTGCTGGGCAACGAGCTCTCGGCGGAAGCACCCGAACAAGATGCCCCTTGGCCAGCTGATCGACCCGGACAGTCGCCTGTTTCTGGACTGGGGTCTGACCTCTCTGCCGTGTTCGATCAGACTCCCGAGTCGGGCAGTGGTGCTGACTTTGTCATCACCGCGATCCGTGACGATCACGACTTTTTAATATCAAATGACCCCGGCGAAACACCGTCTGGCTCGCCCACTGACTCCAGGCCAACTTTTGTGGAGCCTAATTCGTCTACTTCGGCGCCCATCCATGTCCACAAAATCATTTTGCAACTCCGTTGGCCCCATTTCAAGCGTCTCTACTCGGCACAGATGGCGGAATACCATACGAAACGCATGCATATTCCCGAACCGTACTCGGTTGTCCGTGCATTTCTGTACTACCTGTACACGGACAGTATCGCGGGCCATCCGGAGTACTGCTCGACGGTGATCGACGTGGCGGGCATGCTGGTCATGGCCAATCTTTACGACATGCCCAAGTTGCGCCTGCTCTGCGTGAATCGGCTGAGTCGCGAAATTGACGTGGAAAATGCTGCGATTGTCTGGGAGCGTGCTGGGCGGACCAACGAGCATTGGCTGATGCGCCGAGCCGCACAGTTCTGCCTGACACACTGGGGTCGCGTGGTGCGGACAGACGGGTTCAAGTCGCTCAGCCATCACAGTCTGATCGAGCTGTGCGAAGTGGTCGACACGGAGGGTCGTATCATTGCAGGGCCAGAGCTCGAAATGGTGAGCACGTTCAGCGGAGACCCCCAGTGCGATCGCGACTCGAAGGGTTCACGACTGCGGTTGGGGTCTACAGCCGACGAGCTGTCCGAGATGGATGGCGATGACGATGGAATGGAGATATCATGAAACCATGAAACGAATCGGACACGCATAGTCTTCCGGAGTTTGGGGCTTGGCAAGGGTTAAATATGTATTAGCATTGTTTCTAGTGAATCTATCTGCATCAAGCACTTGTAGACCTGCGGTGAACGGGCCGGCCAGCCCGTGGAATCCTCCAAGCCACTCAGACGCCGCGGTGCGGCTCCACAGCCCGACGCTCTGGGAGCGGCCTCTCCTCCGGTCTCCCGGAGTTGTTTCCTAGCACAATTAGGGAAGTTCTCCAGCATCCTCATTACCTTGCCAGATGGTCCCATCGATATATAAACGACGATACGCTGGGAGCAGCCCTACTAGCTGATCGCCTATCTTGCACGTTGCTGTTTTGGCGTTTCCCGCAATCAAAATGGGATCAATTGTTCATTCTACTCTGCCGTCCGACTTTGTCTGGGGATTTGCGACGGCCGCCTACCAGATCGAAGGCGCTACCAACGAGGATGGTCGTGGTCCGTCGATTTGGGATAGCTTTTGCAAGATTCCTGGCAAGATTGCGGGTGGCGGGTCGGGCGAGATTGCGTGCGACTCGTATCATCGAACCCACGAGGATATCGCCTTGTTGAAAACCTGCGGTGCCAAAGCCTATCGGTTTTCGATTTCATGGTTCGTACCTAAGCTTCTATAAAATTGACATCCTAACGTTGAATCCTTCTTATATTGATAGAATGAATAGGTCTCGAATCATCCCTCTTGGAGGTCGCAATGACCCCATCAATGAGAAAGGTCTACAGTTCTATCTGAAATTTGTTGATGATCTTCATGCGGCAGGAATCACTCCAATGGTGACTCTTTTCCACTGGGATCTTCCGGACGAACTCAACAAGCGATATGGCGGGTTTTTGAACAAAGAAGAATTTGTTGCTGACTTCGCACGCTATGCCCGACTTGTATTCACAGCGTTCGGATCCAAAGTCAAGCACTGGATCACCTTTAATGAGCCCTGGTGCAGCAGTGTGCTGGGATATAATCTTGGCTCTTTCGCTCCAGGCCATACAAGCGACCGATTGAAGAGCCCTGTCGGAGATGGTTCAACGGAGCCGTGGATCGTGGGACACAGTATTCTCGTGGCTCACGGCAAAGCCGTCAAGATCTATCGAGATGAATTCAAGCCACGAGATGGAGGCGAGATTGGCATCACATTGAATGGTTGTGCCGCACACTCCTTTCTTTAGCTGGGCCAGAATTGACAAGGAAACAGGCGATTGGGCCGAGCCCTGGGACCCCGAGAACTCGGCCGATATTGAAGCTTGCGATCGCAAGATCGAATTTGCCATTTCCTGGTTCGCCGACCCCATTTATCACGGCAAGTACCCCGATAGCATGATCAAGCAGTTGGGAGACCGATTGCCCAGTTGGACCGAGGAGGACATTGCCTTGGTGAAAGGCAGCAACGACTTCTACGGAATGAACCACTACTGTGCGAACTACATTCGGGCGAAAACGGGCGAGCCAGAGCTCCACGATATCGCGGGTAACTTGGAACTGCTCCTTGAAGACAAAAACGGTAAAAGCATCGGACCAATTACGCAGTCGCCCTGGCTACGCCCTTGTGCGATTGGATTCCGGAAACTCCTTAAGTGGTTGAGTGAACGGTATGGATACCCCAAGATCTACGTCACTGAGAATGGGACCAGTGTGCTGGGCGAGAACGACATGCCCCTGGAGGAGTTGCTGGACGATGAATTCCGCGTGCAATATTTCCGTGACTATATCGGTGCTATGGCAGACGCATATACCCTGGACGGTGTGAATGTACGGGCTTACATGGCCTGGAGTCTGATGGAGTATATATCCCTTCCATGCCTTTTTGCAGGCCAAATGCTGACTCGTGACTGCAGTAACTTCGAATGGGCGGAGGGCTACGAGACTCGCTTTGGCGTGACCTATGTTGACTACGAGAATGACCAGAAGCGTATTCCAAAGAAGAGTGCTAAGAGCATTGGTCAAATCTTTCATCAGTATATCGAGAAAGCCTGATTTGACTCAGCTGTGCTTTGGTTCATGATCTTTCTGTGCTGGTGGGATCAAATATGGAATGAAAATGTTGACACCGAGTCTCGACAAAGGAATTCTACGAAATTATAGACTGATGATCTGATATTTTGAATTCGATATTATCGTGCTTACAATATGTTCAAAGTTATGCGATATGTAACGTGTATATATGATGGCTGAATACTACAGTAGGGTAGGAGACAATGAATGAAAGTTCAGCACGCTATTCAGTAGATTCCTGAAAAATTCCTGAAAGGATACTGGTAACCTGTATCTAAACACCATCTCCAAGTGTTAAAATATGGGGTGTTGTTGTCACAACACTACGATTTTTCATACACTTGAACTCACTAGTATTTTGATCTGTCTAGATTTTGGCTCGTTTTAGTATCCTGGAGCTATCATTTTCATCCTAATTTTACCTGTCTGTTAGTGCTGCAAGATATTTCGTCCTGTGTATGATCATTTCATGTTGCCACAAGTCTTTCCTACTCTCACCTCCATTGAATCTGATATTGTAGTCACTGAGTGCCTTCATGAAAGTGTACGACCCAGCATTTACCTGTATTCTGGCTTACTCAAGCTTCCCAATGACTCTCTTGGTAGAGTCAGTCACAATTCGGCTACAATCCATCGTAGTGACACACCAAGTATACTAATGGAGCAACGTAAGGGGAAACAATCTTGTATGCGTAGTAAACAAGAGTGAAAATACTAAGCAAGAAGAGGGAACAAATGGTCCAAAAAAGCCACTGAACATCGAGGAAGATTAATCCAGCCCAAGGGTCAATCCCATCAACTGTTTGTGCTGGTTCGAATACTCTTCTTTGATGAACAAGTGTCTTTATAATAGGGGCCTTAGGACCGTGGAGGTATGCCTCCTCGTTATGAAAATTCCCTTCTCGAGAAAAGGGAAGTCCTTTGCGGGAGAGCTCACGAATCCACTGCTCGACTTTGTCAAAGGCCCTATCGAAAACTAAATCAGAGTGGTCCTCTAAAGACTCTAAGTAGAGTGGGTTGTAGACTAAGACCGATAGGGAGTAAGGCTCGTAAACATTCTCAGGGCTCCAGGAGAGAGTACAAAAGTATCGGAAGCGAAGAACGCATATCCGGATTCTCTCGAGTAAAAGTTTGTCGCTGAACTGAAGGACCTCCTCGGGCAAGTGGACGTTAACATAACAGCGAGTACTCATGATGAGGTCACTGTCTCAATTGTAGTTAGCCAGGTACCTGTTATTTGTTTGAACGTTGAATCCCACCTGAACGATGAAGCTTTACCTCAGGTAGGTGATGGCTCAGATTGGCCGAAGTGAATGAATATTGAGACCTAAGCCCAACTAGGCTCGAGGTATATATAGATCATGTTGCTGGGACAGAGTATGACTAGCAACAAAGGCATTGAGCACGGCTAGTTTGACATGTTTCATATATTGAAACTGTTCAATCAATGCTTCCTTTGACAATATCCCAGGCTTCTTTAATGCCCAATCAGCAACAATAATAGACTAATTGGCCTTTGTTCACGTTCCGCTATCCTTTCTTCTTAGTAGAAGCTCGTCCTCCGACCGAATGCTCCTTTTGGGTAGCGTCTATGAGATCACCCTCAAGCTTACGGAAGAGGTCAAAGAATCACTACGTTTTTCTGTCATTTTTGCGACGGTCACTGGTGCATTGCATGAACATTACGAGTACTTATCTCCGAGGCCCCCAACTCGGACTCTCGGACTCGGAGTTTTTGCAGCGGACCCGAAGGATCGCCGACGGACCGTCAAAGGCACTGAGGAGGCTTTTGTTCAATTACTTTTATGGTTTAGGACAATCGCACTCCAGTCAGGCGTGGAACTAGCTTTGATCGAATGCTAGGCATTGGAATACGTGCGGCGGTTAGCGCGCTGGGTGGACCCCAAATGGCATCGCGATTAGCGCGTTGTTAAGTCCGAGGCTTAAGACCGTTCTCCGTCATTGACTCCGTCGAGGCCGACCAGCAAGAGATATATAAAGGAAACACTTGATATGCATTCAATAGTGTCTCTAAGCAAAATCGCATGGACTCTTCCCTGAACACTCTCTCAATGTCTTCTCAGCCGATCCAGAAAGTCGCAATTGTTGGCGTAAGTTTCTTTCCAAGGCCGCGATGCCTGCATCTCTGAATGGAATGTTGACTGATATTCTCCAGGCCACCGGGCGCATTGGAGGAGCCTTCGCCAAGGCCCTCGTCGATGGTGGCAAGCATACCGTCACAGCTCTGACTCGCGAAGATAGCAAGGGCAAAGTCCCCGACGGTGTCCACGTCGAGAAGGTGAACTATGACGACGAGGCTTCCATCATCAAGGCCTTAAAGGGACAGCAATTTGTTGCTATCACTCTCGGAGTTCGAGCCCCGGACGACCTTCATAGCCGAATTTGTGCTGCTGCAGGCAAGGCCGGTGTGTCCTATATCATGCCTAATGCCTACGGCTACCCACTCGCCCCCGGCGATGTGGGGGAGGAAGGATCTTATTCGAGGTTGGTTGTGGACCGTGTCAATGACACCAAAAATGGGGTTTCGTCATACATTAAGTTGTCGTGTGGATTCTGGTATGAATGGAGCCTGGCTATCGGCGAACAGTGGTTCGGCTTTACAATCAAGGATCGCAAAGTCACCTTCTTCGATGATGGCAAGCGCACTATCACTGTCAGCTCATGGGATCAATGTGGACGCGCTCTGGCAGCACTCGTTAGTCTTCCCGAGTCGGGCAGCTCTCCGTCGCTGGCCGATTATAAGAACGAAGATTGTCCGATCTGTAGCTTCCGTGTCTCACAACGGGACATGCTGGACAGCCTTCACCGTGTGCTAGGCACCACCGACTCCGACTGGGAGATCACCTATGAGCCTGTGGAGAAGCGCATTGCAGATGGCACCAATGACCTTTCCCAGGGAAATTTCACTGGGTTTGCCAAGAAATTGTATGGAGGTGTGTTTTTGGCCTCCAATCCCACCAGCGACTTTGCTGCCACGAAATCGGCCAATGAAGCTCTCGCACTGCCCAAGGAGGATCTCGATGAGGCCACAAAAAGGACAGTGGCAATGGTTGAAAGTGGATGGAATCCTTTTGCGGATATGTAATATGAGCTATTCTGCCAGGATGTGATTTAGCCTCAAGTTGCGGATCAAGTACCTCAAAAGGCTGATTAACATGTGTCAATACGACTCATTTAATGTCATATGCAGAAATACATAATTAGTGATGGATCTAACCATATCAGCTGTTCACAGTCCATCCTGATTGTACACTAGTGTAATGTAGTATATCCTCCGGCTAGAGCGTCGATCCTCAATTGCATTTCCCCACCGCGCCTCCACTCGGATCGTGCCGTCCCCAGCCACCCCCAAATCCGAGCTCCATCGGATGATCCGACACTTGTGGAGAATAAAGGAGACGAGAAAAGTTCGAATCTCCTTTGAACGCAACGGAATTGAAATCCTCGCCCGATATGAAGGCTACAGCCATCATTGAGTTGTCCTCGGGGCCCGTTGAGGCATTGACTGTCGATGGTCTGGTTCATGCACGCGGGATTCCCTACGCAAAAGCCCAACGATTCGAACCCCCTCAGCCTCCCGATGTCTGGAATGAAACCCTTGATTGCACAGAGCCCGCCTCAATATGCCCCCAGCTTCCATCACGATTGGAGTCGGTGATGGGCCCCTTGACCAAGGGCCATCGGTTAGATGAGTCCTGCCTGCACCTCTCCATCACTGCACCCAAAGATGTCCACGATGCTCCCGTCATGGTCTGGTTACATGGCGGGGCCTATATTTCCGGTGGGGGTGATCTAGACTGTTACCAGCCCGTCGATCTCGCCAAGAGAGGAATTGTTTGCGTCAATATCACCTACCGACTCGGTGTGTTCGGGTATCTCCGACTGGAAGGAATTGCTCCTGCCAATCTTGGACTCCTCGACCAGCGCGCTGCTCTTCAATGGATACAACACCACATATCATGTTTTGGTGGAAACTCCCAGAATGTGACTATGGTCGGCCAGTCGGCAGGCGCTGATTCAATTATCTGTCTGATGGTTGCCGAAAAGACGACAGGCTTGTTCCATCGCGCGATTTTACTTAGTCCACCGCTAAGGGAGCTGGTTGAGCGAACACCTACAGGACACCTACTCTCCAGAAAGGCAGAGGAAATTATGACCAAAGACCCTAGAGGAATGACTGTCGATGAATTGCTCACTTTGCAAAAGAACCTGTTGTTGGACCCGGTCCAGAACCAAGTTATGCTATTTGCTCCAAACCTTGGATTTGAACCATTGCCAGCAGAAGAAGATTTTGATAAGAAAGTCGCGAAAGCAGCCAAGAACATCCCGATCCTAATCGGATGGACTGCTCATGATGGTCGCCCTTTTGCTAGTATGATGGGACCATCGAATGTGCTCGGGCTCCCTGTCCTAGGTCCATTTCTGGAGGCCCTGGGCACATGGTACATCACCCAAAGCTACTTCAAGTGGCCATCACAATGCTTTTCGCAGCAGGTAATTGATGCGGGAGGCTTATCAACTACTTATTCGTTTGGGTGGTCGGCCCAAGCAAGCTCGCTTGGGGCTTGCCACTGCATTGACATTCCATTTGTGCTTGGAAAGTGGGAAACCTGGAAATCAGCACCGATGCTGAATGGAAAAGATACTCAACAAGATCTGTATCGAGTTGGGTCGCATCTCAAGGATATATGGTCAAGATTCATGAATGGGGAAGTGCTGGAGAACAAACATATAGATATCGAGAAGGAATCCAGTCCTAACCCAGCTATTTTTAGTCGCTCACAGTAGCTCCTAGGATTATCGGATTATCAAACGGATTAAACCCTACCTTATTATTTCGCAGTTTCCTCGTTTCAAAGTAGTAAGAGTTTCAATAAGTCAAGCTGTATCCTCGGCTCTCGCAGACCTCATCTGTTGTCGCCTCAGGCACCAAGGCATGCGCGCTCAGTTCCCCGCCAGTTCGAATTTCATGTTCAGCCTCGTCTCTAGGTTCGTCTCACCCTCGATAACCCAATGGGCCCATACTGATGGATTGAGGATATGATTCGATCTAGGCATGGGTACTGAAATCCCCACCAGTCGCCGTATTGGGGCTCCCAAATCTCGCACCGGCTGCAAAACCTGCAAGTACGCTTTCCTCTCCAGATGTCTTTACGCACCCCCTGCTAACCGCTGGCAGAATTCGGAAAGTGAAATGTGGCGAGGAAAAGCCTAGTTGTCTTCGCTGCTCCACTACTGGACGAAAATGCGACTATGAAGACGAGACACCATCTACGGGTCCCTTTACCCCGTCGGCTCTGATTCCCAGCGACATGCTGTCACTATCGCCAAATTCAGGCCGCCGAGAACGCCGAGCATTTGAATATTATTTTCAGTATGCGTCAACACAGCTTGCTAGTGGCATGAGTATTGACTTCTGGACGACCGTCGTTCCACAAATCTGCCGAAGTGAGCCTGCGGTGTGGGATGCAATGATCGCAATCAGTGCTCTTTTTGAATATCCAGACCAATGCCTAGATTTCACCTACTTGAGAAATCAACGTCAACAACCAAGGTCCCTCACTCAAGTCCAACAGGAGGCTTTGGTTTGGTACTCACGATCAATTTCGAGTATCCAATCTCAGTTCGACAGGAGAGGCGCCGACCCTTACATTGCGCTCATCAGCTGTATTCTCTTCATCTGTATAGAGACTATGCAGGGACGGGTGGAAGAAGCCCTCCAGCTCTACCGACAAGGCGTGAGCCTGGTCTTTGACTTGCGCGCTCAAGTTGGTCATGGGCGAGTTTCCGCTAGTAAAGCTGCTCTCCTAGAGGAGACCATTATCCCTCTGTTTTTGCGACTGGGCGCAATTTCTCTCACAATATCGGGCGTTCAAGCGAATGGGCTTTACAGGCCCGCGGAGATAGAGGAACTCAGCGCATTCCAATCCGTCGACGCGGCACGGTTATCCATCACGGTTCTCTCCACCGAAGCTCAACTGCTCGAGCGGGAAGCACAAGAACACCTCACGGCGGTTGGAGGCGACTCTGCTGCGAGCAAAGATATGATATACCGACAACAGTCTCTTTTGAACAAGCTCACTTGTTGGCATCGGGCATACATCAACATGTGCCATGGAGTCTACCCTGGATCCTCAGTGCCCCTTAACGCTGAGCCTGTGCTTTTGACATACTATGCAGCCTCATTTATCTACGTCTCTGAGTGTCTAACCCAAAGGGAACTTGTATACGACTACCATATCGAGAGATTCAGGACGATTGTCGAGCAGGCCGTGTTAGCCCTTGCTGCCACGGCTGGGCCAACTAGTGCCCAGCCGCCTTTCACCTTCGAAATGGGTGTCGGTATTCCGCTCTTTCTCACAGGACTCAAATGCCGCGATCCATTACTTAGAAGGAAGGCCCTGAAGTTGTTGCGACAGGCGCCACCAATGCAAGGGTTCTTCAAGTGCACGCCTGTCGCCCAACTGGCCGAGAGCTTGATGAAGATTGAAGAGAGCTATAGCCTAGCGCTGGGAAGGCACACCGGCTCACATATGGCTACGATTCCTGAAGAAGCTCGTATATGTAAGTATGGAATATTCAGGCCTGAGAATGGTCTGCCTCCGGGCGTTGCTGAAGAGGACATTGCTGGATACAATTGCGGACCGGGGCAAGTCTTTTTGGTGTATTGGAGAAATTGCTTTGATGGCAACAGCAACACGTGGAAGAAAATCAGCCATGCTGTGCCGATAATAAATTGATTGTCTGCCTTACACATGACTTGGGTGCTGTAAAATGGCTTCAGCTTGCTTCTTTTTCGACATCGCCATCGCATGCTGGTGTCGAGTCTCCTACTAGTACCGTGTACTAGCAGTTCAGGTAGTAGGTCTCCGTCGACTGACTTCATTCTCACATAAAAATAATATTGAAGCCCATCCCACTTAAGCCCGTGTAGAATTTAAAAAAAGAACGAGAACAAAGATGCTAGGGTAAGCTCACAATTCGTTGTGCCAAGGAGGTATACATTCGGAGCGGTGATTCGCCCTCGGCAAAATGAAGCTCCGTTTAGCCAAGTGGCCCGTTGAAACTACATCACTGATGCTCGCTGACCTTCTCCGACTCGCACCCTTTCACGAGTCGCGATGCGATTCTCACTCCTGATCTCCTTTCACATATCGCAGGCATCATGAGGACGCCGTTCCCTTGCTTTCTGCCGGCCCTACGTATGCCTCCCAGGCTCCAACTCCGGAACCCCGACAGCTCGCTGACTCCTCTTCCCAGTGCTATTATCCACATGCGCAGTAGGGTCAACCCCGGCCCCCGGCAATGATGGCCTATCGGCCGCCGCTCTAGGAAACGCCGACAATCAACAGTTTGCATTCACACCCCCGGAGCGAAAGCCCCGGCCGGTCAGTCGTGAGTTTCAATCCAGTCCTGTCGCGCGAGGGGTTTCATAGCATCAGCGCGTCTAACGCTTTTCGATCGCAGAGTTAGTTCAACATGCTTGGGATATCCTACGAGCCGAGAAACCGGCAGCCCTACACGTTAACCAACCGAACGGCCTGATCGGCTACACCCTACACTACGGCCGCGAAGCATTTCGATTGCTCTTCCTGAATGGGCCTGCCTCCGACAAGGTTGATCACAAAATCAGACCGAATGTTGCTCGTGCAGTGGATGAGCTCAAGGCTGCTGCGGAACTTGATGAGGATCCGGACGCGATGTTTCTCCTGGCGGAAATGAACTTCCACGGCAACTTCACCCACCCGCGCAATTTCAGTGAGGCATTCCAATGGTACAATAATCTAGCATGGCTGAACGGGAACAGTACTGCTCAGTCCATGGTTGGATTCATGTATGCGACAGGCATTGGCAACGCGGTCGAACGCGACCAGGCGAAAGCTTTGATGTACCACGAATTCGCGGCCGAAGGAGGAAACACACGATCCGAAATGACTCTGGCGTATCGCTACCACACAGGGATCGGTACACCCAAGAACTGCAACGAAGCGATCCGTTATTACAAGAAGGTGGCCGACAAGGCGATCAGCTACTATCGGTCAGGACCCCCCGGCGGCCACGCCATGACAAGAGACTCTTATCGCTGGGCAGAAAAGGATGGTGGTGTCTACGGAGAAGGCGCCAGTTTCTCGAGCTCTGGATTCAATGCGCGCGACAGTGCCCACTCCACGGCCGAAGCCAGCATCGAGGATCTTTTGGAATATCTCGATCTCATGTCCCGCAAGGGCGAGCTGAAAGCAACTTTCACACTAGGAAAGATGAACTACGAGGGAGCCCGTGATCTTCCTCGTAACTTCAAACGCGCGATGAAGTACTTCAAGATTGTTGCGAAGAAATACTGGGCCAAGGATGGGTCTATCAGCCCCAATCCCCCGGCCGGACTTGACAAGCTGGCTGCCAAGACGGCAGGATATATCGGCCTCATTTATCTTCGAGGCGAGGGTGTTGAGCAGAACTATGGTACTGCGCTCACCTGGTTCCGGCGCGGAGTGGATAACGGAGATGCCCTTTGCCAACACCAGATGGGTTTGATGTATCTCCATGGTTACGGAGTCCCCCAAGATGCGTACAAAGCGTCTTTGTACTTCAAAGAAGCCGCCGATCAGGACTTTCCAGCAGCAGAGACAAGGCTTGGTGCCCTGTTCTTGGACCAAGGAGATGTAGCCACGGCCACTCGGTACTTCGAGCTTGCGGCTCGCTGGGGATGGATGGAAGCATACTATTACCTTGCGGAAATGGCTCACTTCGGTGTCGGCCGACAGCCGCACTGTGGTGTAGCTGCAGCTTATTATAAACTCGTCGCAGAGAAGGCCGAGGTCATTCACTCGGCTTTTGAAGAGTCAAATACAGCATACGAAACGGGTGACCATGAGGCCGCTCTCGTTCCCGCGTTACTAGCTGCAGAGCAGGGGTACGAATATGCGCAAGCCAATGTGGCATACCTTCTGGATGAGCAGCGCTCCTTGTTCTCCCTTGATGCCTTTCTGCCGTGGACGAAGAAGGCTCGATCCCCTTTGCTACACAATCCAGAGCTGGCATTGATCTATTGGACCAGATCGTCCAAACAAGCAAACATTGATTCTCTCATCAAGATGGGTGACTATTACTTGGCCGGTATGGGCACTGTGGCCGACCCCGAAAAGGCCTCGGCATGCTACCACAATGCCGCCGAGGCCCATCGCAGCGCACAGGCATACTGGGACCTGGGTTGGATGCACGAGAATGGAGTTGCTGTACAACAGGACTTCCACATGGCTAAGCGATACTACGATCTCGCACTTGAAACCAACAGCGAGGCGTATCTTCCCGTCAAGCTGAGTTTGTTGAAATTGAGAGTTCGGGGTTACTGGAATCGCATCACAAACGGTGATATCAACCCCATCCGTGATGACGAAGGTAAGCAAACCCGGTATACTAATTGTTGAGGGTCGGTTACTGACATTTATCCTTTCCCGATAGATGTTAGGCCACGTCGGACCTTTAGAGAGTGGGTTGCGGCCTTTATTGAGAACGAAGCACAGTATTACGATGCACTATACGAGGGTCGGGAGGACGATGATGACTTCATCGGATCGCGCGGCCTGGATGGGGAGCATGAAGACGGGTACTACGATGACCTTGAATTCGATATCGATGAGGGAATGCTTGAAGGCCTTCTGATTGTTGGATTGGCGGCGACTCTTCTGGTGCTAGTCTATATCCGACAGCAGCAGCAACGCAACCGACAAAACCAGAACGCTGCGAACCCAGGTAATGAGAACGCGAACAATGGGAATGCCAACGACCGCGGTTTCTTCCCACGCCCTGGCGATCCGGAATTCCCACAATGGGTGGCCGGAGGCGTCGGACATTGACGATTCTGTATTTTATGCCATTTTTCGGCTGTAGATAGTTTTACTTTCCTTACGGCATCGGACACGTTTAATTGACGGCCTCAAGGTTCAGGCCTCCACCGCTCTCCATCTCCATCCATCCTTCCCTTCTTCCCTTGTCCCGTTTATTCAACTTGCAGCCTCGTGCCTCGTATTTCATTTTCTCCATCACAATGAGCAGTGATCGCCCTCCCGTTAAACGTCGTCGCCTCGACTTAGCTTCCGCGCTTTCGAAACCCTTCAAGTCCCCGTTTCGCAAGCCGTTGGCCGTCGACCAGGACTTGCCTCAGCCCACTCCTCGAACGCCAGAGGCAGCTGACCCCCTCAATGACGAGGAGAGTGCGGGTCCCGTTCCGACGCGCCTGGTATTCCGTGCAGATTCAATTGCAGGTGCATCTTCCCCGGATGCTTCTTTTGTTGGCCATCTACGCAAGTCTACTCCTCGACGCACCGGACTCTCGACACCGGCACAATCCCCTCAGGGCGACACGGAGATATTCAACTTGCAAAAGCAGCAGCGGAGGCTGCAGTCGCGACTGGCCTCATTACGTACGGAACTCGACAATGCAAGCCAGGCTCATCGGATCGAATCCTCGACCAAGGATGCCGAGCTGGAAGCCTTAATCCTCAAGTGGCGACTCGTCAGTCAGGATGCAGCCGACGAGGTCTTTACAGGGGCCCAGGAGCGAGTCAAGGCTATGGGTGGTCTGGCAGCTTGGAGGGCGCGCAGCAGGCTAGACACGTCCCGATGGGATTTCGAGAACGAGAATCACAATCGCGAAGACGAGAATGAAGAAGGTGACCAGCCGGGCTATTCGGGTGGCAAAGACAATGTAATCGAGGAAAACGAGGGAGAAGAAGAGGTACGACAGGGGGAATGTCTTCAATTAAGCCATTATAGGCCTACGCTAACACTTTTTCGCGTCAGGAGTTCACGATGGAGTGTATGCTGAAGATGCTCAATATCAGCCCGAAGATGATCGGCCTCGATACTTCGACCGGAAAGTGGATTCGATAGTGAGGATTGGGCGAGACATGCGGGAGAATGAGGACGTGCCGGAGTCGGGGATGTCTGCGAGGCGATGTGCCGGGGGTTATCTGCTTTCGATGGTATCCAATTACAATTGTAGCCGCCTACCCGAGAACCTTCTTATCAATATCAACTATCAATCGTTCTCCGCTCCGCCCCCGCATTCTTCCCTTTGCACTTCTCATGTCGCGCCCATTCAAGCAGAGAGAGATTGCCTGCGCTCGCTGCTTCCGCTTGAAGCGGAAATGCGACCATGCAAAGCCCACCTGTGGCGAATGTCGCCGTAAAAGTGCCGAGTGTCTTCCGGCAAGGTCTCGCAGGTCCGGGGATAGCATCACCGTCCCGGTCGCGTACCTGAAGGAACTCGAAAGACGGGTGGCGGAGTTGGAAGATTCGCCACGCACCGCGGGCGCTCACGTCGAGTTGCGCGATGCAAGTGTCCAGACAAATCCCCAGGCAGAAATGGAAGACTATACGACAGGTGCCGTTGGAGATGGAGCCTTGGTACTATTTGAAGCAGACTTACCTTGTCAATCACCTCTCCCTTCTGCAGACTTCGCCAATCTTTTCTCCAATCTAAACTACGACAATCTCGACTTTTTCCGTCTCAACAAGGATTCGGCGTACCCAATTCTCGGAGACGATACTCCGTGGCTCACGGGGCTCTACACAAATATCTATTTCTCGATTGCCCACCGCGAATGGCCCTTCCTCAACGAGACCACCTGGAAAACCTGGCACAAGGAGGGAACATTACAAGATCGAGAAGAGTGGAGGTACTTCTTTTTGCGAATGGTATATGCCATTGGTGCATTGCTCTGCAGCACCATGCACCGAGACCCTGCGCACCTGACTCGCTCAAAGGAACTCTACGCATCTGCAATGAACTACTATCCGCACGTCGTGGGTCATACATCAATGGTCCTGCAAATTCAGGCATCTCTGCTTCTCATTGTCTATGCCTTGCATTGTCCATCCTCAGAGGAGATTTCCACGAGTGTCTCTTCGATAATGCCATTCTGTATCACTGCAGTGACCGAAATGCGAAAGTATATGCGGGCCAATCAAGAGGATGGAGCTATCGACTCCTCCGGCGAGGCTTCATTAGAGAACATGTTCATCACTTGTTATATGCTCAATGAGATTGTGGCCTCTGGGTGGGACCGACCCGTATCTGCGGCATACCAAGCCGTTGATGATGATGTTCGTAACACGCCCACAGTCCTATTCTGCAATTTGCTAACACATTTATTAGTTATTCGAGCTTGGAGACTCGGTCCAACCGCCGACCCAAACACACCCCGCCATAAGCCATCTGTTCCGACTTCGAAAGATTCAAACAAATATCAGGAGGTCACTAGAAAGCTCTCGATGGCAGTTCTCTGAAGAAAAAGACGCTTTTTGTTCTTCTCTCAAACTGGCTTTGGATCTTTGGAGGCAGGACATCCCTCGCTATGGAACTGATAAGGTCTCTTGCGGTTATTGCCATCCCAACTGGATGACAAAATTGTACGATTATAGCATCTTGATCTTGATGGAAGAAAAACGCAATTTCCTTGATCAGGAAGGAACCGATGAGATTTTCTCTGCCATTGTCGAAGTGTGTCTCAAATTCCGCCAATTCCAGGAAGAAGGACACGTGATGTGCTTCACTTGGTCTGCGGTAAGTACTACCCTCAACCATTCTAGGCGTTTTCTCCATTCTGACATTTGATAGCTTGTCTTCCAGTTCCGGGCCGGAGTTATGCTCCTTTATTTAATCTGGGCGACGCGGCCTATCCTGGACAGTCCTAGTCTGCGCCAAAGATGCCGGACATACGACTCACCAGAAGCCATCGAAGCATGCACTAAAAACCTGAAGGGCTTTGCAGACCGATGGGAAGATGCGATACCATATTCGAAGGTTTTCGAGTTCTTGCATCACAAGATTCTATGGCATACTGGTCAATCCACAGGAGATCAGACTCTTGCCCTGGAAGAGGCCGAATCACACTTACAACAGCTTAAGAATAAGCATCTCCACCGCGCAATCCTGGGTATGATTGAAGATGTCATGTATGGAGGCTTCGTCCAATATGAGGAGGTCCCAGACGACTACGAAACTGGGATGGCATACGACTTGTAATATATTAAAGATACCTATACATGAGAGAATGAAATGATTTCAAGTGACATCTTATACATTTCTGTCTAAATCACAGCAGGATCAGCTTGCCATCTGTACACCCGTCATCAGAGTATGCCACCACAGTCACAATTGTTTGCTTCAATGCTGGGCTCGCCCAGGGCTTCCACTGATCGTCTCGTTCAGACGCTGGGTATGAAGTGGCAAGTGACCATTTGCCACCTTCAATAGTACTAATATCACAAGGATCTCCATTCACATAGCAAGAAATATGTCTCACTGGAAGGCTTGTAGTCCCCGTAACCTGAACGAGGACCTTTGAGTCCCTGATATCTTTTGACTTGGACTTCACATTCAGCTCCATTCGGTTTTGAGTCAGAGACGTCTGAGACTTAGTGCCACTGGAAATATGATCTGTGTCAAGAGCCGGGGTAAGAGACGGCTTGATGCGAGCCTTCGTAGCAGCCTCGAAAGCGTAGCCATAGCCTAAAAGGCTGTTGTCTTCGTATGCTTTCCCAGCAAACGTGAGATTCACTGGCATCTTTGTATCCTCCATGATTCCCATGGGCACAGAAATGGTTGGCACACCGAGGTGACGAATTGGCCGATTGCCATTTGAATACTTCACCCCATTGCTCCAGGCAAAATTAGACGCATCTTTATCGACATCGGCGTTCGCAGCACCGATATCACCGTTGGCTGGGAATACCACCGCATCCAAGCCGAATTTGTCCATCCACTGTTCGAAGGTTTCCTTCCGAGCGTCCTCGAGTGCTTTGATTGCTTGCTTCATCCCAGGGATCTCCAAAATCGAAGCAGGCTTGGTACGTGGGTACTCAACGATCTCACCCCAGCGAGGTTTATTTGCTGCCTCAGGCGTACCGAGAAGTGAACCGGGTGCAAGAGGGAAGATTGTGGCAGGGTCCACACGAGTTAGAGACAGGAGATCTTCCTGTCCGTTTGAAGCGACGAACTCATCCCATGCATGCGACACCACCTCACATCGCTCCTTGGCAGCCCATCCCTCTGGGAGATTCGAGACAGTAACGAGTTGGCCTGACGATGCGTTCGACTCGTATTTTGTCACCAAGGGGAAATCAGTCTCGACCACCTCAGCTCCACATGCTTCCAGCACTTGGCGTGCTTTCTTCCACAATTTGATGATAGAAGGGCGGGTGTTGACTTTGCTGAGTGGAAGAACCGAGGCGTCATCGCCTCCGATGTACATCGACGGTACTCCAATGCGCTTTCCTTTGAGTGACGATACATCTCCTAACGTTGAGAATGATTGTGGTCGAAGAGAAGATATTGACGGAATGGAGACAACTGATTGTTCGTTGTAAAAGTCGCCAGTTGGGGTCGGATCCGAGACGGCCAAAACGTCCAGGACGTGGAAGAGATCAGCCACCGTTCTCGTATGTGGCACTAAGACATCGCAGGTCGGATAAAGAGGAAAGACGCCACGTAGAGGAAGCAACCCCTTCGATGGCGTATATGCGACAATGGCATTGTTCGAGGCGGGCGATCGGCCAGAGGAAACAGTCTCTGTCCCCAGGGAGAATGCACACAAGTTCGCACTTGTCGCAACTGCAGAACCATTCGACGAGCCCGAAGCATAGGCCGCTGCCAGATAATCGCCGTTATAGGGGCTCTCTGCGCGTCCCCAAACTCCGCGTTGCATTCCTCCGTACGCCATCGCAGGCATGTTTGTTCGGCCGATGAGGACTGCGCCTGCATTGCGGAGAATCTGCACGCATGCCGCGTCTTCGTTGGCAATGAGCTTCTCAAATGCAGGTGACCCATTTGCGATGACCATTCCTTTCACTTTGATGTTGTCTTTTACTAGGAACGGAATTCCTTCTAGCGGTCGTTGCGGAAGTCCTTGGGCTCGTCTGGCATCTGAGGCTGCTGCCTCGTCCAAGACTGCTGGATTGAGAATGGGGACGGCGCTGAGCTTCAGTCCATTGGCATCATAGACACTGATTCGTCGTAGATACCGCGCGGTTAAGTCCACGCTAGTGAGTACTCCGGAGGAGAGTGCATTTTGGAGCTCTAGAATGCTCGCATCGAGCAGGCTGAAGTCTAGATCGGGCCGTGGTGAGGTCATGTTGTGATTCTGCATTTGACTTGAGTAAAATGTGGGGAACGCGGCCGTGATTTATAGATTGCACATCGATGAGAGAGATCACTTCAAAGAAGCAAGTCCTCACGATTGCCGGAATTGATAAATGGAAAGCGGAGGCGGCGGAGTATTGTCCGCTCTTCTCCACCACCAACCGACCAGCAGCCGCCAGCAGTCCGCCTATCGCTGAGGAGGGATAAGCCAGCATCGAGATGAGGAGAAGACAAGTTATCTGCTTGGCGAGTGATAACGGCTCAGTGTTCGATCGAGGTATTTAAGCCGGGCAGTTGGTGCAGGGGAGGAGACATCCCAGCATCTACACGCCAACCCTAAGAAGCCCACCTGGTCGTCATGATGGAGCTGAAGAAGGCCAAAGTGGATCCATCCACTGTGGAGAAGGATTTCGCACTCGGAGAAGTCCACGATATCGGCGCCAATCTATATGTGGAGGCCGAGCAGTTGTCCGCCGAAGAACTGGAGCAAGAGGGGGCCAAGGTGCTCCGTATCCTCGACTGGAGGATTATGCCAATTGTCTGTCGATACCACCTTCATCTGTACGAGTGATTTTCTGACCGCCGGTCTTCTACTCCAGCTCTATGTCACATACGTGATCCAGTTCCTAGGTATGGTACCCCATGTCTCCCTTTTATTCACACGGCCTGGCTGCAGCTCACACTCGGCATTCCATATAGACAAGCTGTCTCTCAACTATGCATCAGCCTATACGCTGATTCCAGACCTCGGACTCGAGGGTCAGAGATACTCCTGGGTGGCAGCCATCTTCAATTTTGGATATCTCTTCTGGGCCATTCCTGCCAACCTCTTGATCCAGAAGCTACCTGTCGCCAAGTACATGGGCGGCATGCTTTTGACTTGGAGTGTCCTTGTAGTTGCCCATATCGGAGCAAAGAACTACGCGGGAATTTTAGTTCTTCGATTTCTTCTTGGTATGGCAGAAGCAGGGGTCAGTCCTTGCAGTGAGTGTCATGGTCTCGAATGAACGTGACAGCAAGGCTAATTTTTCTAGTGATGGTTATTACGTCCATGTTCTACAAGCGTTCTGAACAGCCCTTGCGGATGGCGATCTGGCTGAGTGCCAACGGAATGGCAACTATGGTCGGGGCTCTCTTGGGATTCGGTCTCGGTCACTCTCACAACACAAACCTCCATAGCTGGCAGCTGATCTTCCTGACGATCGGTCTACTCAACTTCGTCTGTGGTGGTGTGTTTCTGGCAGTCATGCCGGATTCCCCCAGCTCCGCGCGGTTTTTGACGCATCGTCAACGGGTCGTTGCTGTCCGCCGGGTGGCAGAGAACATGATCGGTGTGAAAACACGCAAAATCAAACTGAGCCAAGCGATCGAAAATGTCTACGACGTGAAGGTTCTCTGCTGTGCGTGCATTGGCATCGCGTGCGGTGTGATCAACGGCGGCGTGTCGAACTTTGCCTCCTCCTTGATTAAAGGGTTCGGATTCAGTGGAATCTACGCAACTCTTCTTCAGCTACCTACCGGAGCTTTCGAAGCCGCTATAGTTCCGATTTGTGGAATTGTGGCGACATATGTCCCCAACTCACGCTGCATTGTTCTCGCCGTTGTCAGTCTTGTTCCTTTTGGTGGCCTGCTGGGTATTCGGTTTACCAGTCTTGACCACCGCTGGACCCTTGTCGGCTGCACTTGGCTCCAGTATATCATCGGGGCCCCGGTCATTGTTTCCTGGAACCTTCTATCCACTAACGTGGCAGGCCACACGAAGAGAGCTTTCGCAAATGGAATATGGTTCACAATGTACGCGGCTGGGAATGTTGCCGGTGCCAACATCTTTTTCGCCCGCGAAGCCCCGCGATATTATTCTGCACTCACCGGATTATTAGTCTGCTACGCAGGGATTATTGTGCTTTCCATTCTAGCATACGTTGTCATGAGGTGGGAGAACGCACGTAGAGACGGACAAGTTGAAGCTGTGGATGGGACTAGAGAAGAAATCAGCTCCAAGGCCATTTTGGATGGCTTCAAGGACATGACAGACATGGAGTCTAAACATTTTCGATACGCACTTTGAACTGAGACAGGACGCTTGACCACAATTTACCAATTGGCGCTCGTTCGACTGTTCTTAGGTAGATCATACCCTTTTCGAGCCTTTGTAAATTTTTCTAGGAGATTCATTCGAAGTGGTTCTTGTACCACTTCCAAGTATTTACAGTTCTTGTGTGTATATTAATATAGCTTCCCATTCTATGCATCCAGAGGCTATCGATGCTTACTATACTAATTTAGTGTAGTGCTAAAAGACATGACTTCGCGAACGAGTTGTCATGCAAGTAAACTAGTAGTGTATCATCAAGTAATCTAGTTCGAGGACCGCCAGGGATTAGCATCCGAACACTCAACAGCCACTACCAAAAATATCTACGAAAAGGGATGTGTTTAATAATAATCTTTTTTTATATTTATTCCCTAATTTCTGTGTACAGAACGGGAAAACTTCGAAACAAATACAGTCCCCATTGCGCTCTTCATGCAAAGAAATAAGAATAATAAGAAAAATAAGAAAACGGGCAACCATGACATGTCTCAAAGGAATTTCAAGACACCGCCCAGTCCCCCACGTTCCAGGCACAAGAGCTAGGTCGCAGCTGGGAGACAGAGACAGGGTCTCAATATCCTTGATAACATTCGGGCCGTGAAAAAAGTTAAGAATAAATGTCGTTCGCAATTTTGGAAACGAATTGACGGCGGGAACTGGGGGCATCTCAATGAGGCAGAAACACGGCGAAAGTGCGAAAGGCTCGCAGAAAATTGCTCAACAAATACAATCGAAGGGGCAATTGCCCGAATCGTAAAAAATGGTCATCCGAGTTCGAGATCTCAAGTGCAAGATGGTTCTTTTTGTGGTTTATGTGGGTATTTTGATGGTGGTACAAGGATAGAATCACCCTGCATGGGCGTGCCTTGCCTGACCGACACTCATTGGCGAGGGGATCTAATAGACTGTTAAACAACTTCGAAACACTGGTCATTTCAGGATGCAGAACTCACGATGGACTGTACTTGGGGGAAGTTGGGCTATAGCCCGGCGAGCCAGGGAAGCGAGGAGACGTCGGCGAGTAGTGGTTTGGACTCGTTGGAGACCATCCAGGCGAAGCAGGAGTAAACTTGGGAGAAGTAGGCGATGTAGGTGAGAATTGTTGACCAGCACGACCGATGGTAGGGCTGGTAGGGCTGTAGCTAGGGGACGTCGGGCTAAAACCAGGCGAAGTCGGACTAGCGAAAGTGGGCGACGTCGGGCTGTAGTTGGGCGACGTCGGCGAGAAACCCGGAGACGTAGGCGAATACGACGGCGAAGTGGGCGACTGGCCGTAGGGCGAAGTAGGCGAGTACGCCGGAGAGGTCGGCTGGAAAGATGGGCTGGCGGGAGAGAATCCAGGAGAGGTCATGGCGAACCCAGGAGAGGTCAAACCCATCGCAGGCGACGTGGGCGAATAGCTGGACGACGGAGAAAAGCCTGGGGATGTGGGGCTGGTGTTGAATGGACTGCTGGGGGAGTAACCTCCAGGACTGCGAGCCGCAGGGCTAAATCCACTGAGAGGATCGGATGGCTGGTAACTGGTGAAACCAGGAGACTCTGAACCAGCTTGTCGAATGGGAGAGAAACTTGCATCCGCATCTCCTTCCACCAGGTAAGGCGTGCTCGCCATAGGCGAGGCGCTATCATACTGAGTGGCAGCTCCGTCAGACATGAGCATATCCTTTTCTCCAGCAACCCCGAAGCGAGCTTTGCTGGATACAACTGTGTTGAGCAAAGTCTGATCCACATAAACATCAAACTCTCCCGTTCCAGCGGGGGCCATCTGTCCAAGAATCAAATTCTCTGACACGCCACGGCAGTCATCAAGTTCTCCAAACGCAGCAGCCTCCAGAAGAATCTCCACGGTTTCTTCAAAAGAGCAACGCATCAGCGCGCCGTTATCGGCACGGTTGATACCGTGACGAGTAACCGGAGTCAGGTAGCCTCGGGCAGTCATGACATCGACCAGGAGGGCCAAGTGTCGGTGGTTGACATAGGAACCGTCGAAGGCCAGCACCTGAGTCAATTCTCGAAGCACGGCGGTACGTGCAGCTTCAATACCGAACACTTCGAAAATCTCGATGAACTGGTTGGAGTAGGTCCGGGTAGCGTCAACGCCTGGCAGGGCAAGGACTGGCGCAAGCGAAGAGCCGCTGGTCTCGAGAACCCACTCCTTGCAGAGAGGATCTGATTTGCTGGTGTAAAGAGTACCATCGTCCTGGACGCGGACCTTGCTCTTCTCGTTGATGAAGGCACGCTCAACGCCAGGAACGCCGCGAAGAGTCAAAGTATCCAGCAGATGTTGTTCCAACTTCTTCAGAGTCACATCGTATTCAATGTCTTCATCTTCCTCCTTAGGATCTTGAATTTGGCGGATACGAATAACTTGCTCATCAGCGTTGTTGTCACTGAAAATGACGGCAATATCGCGGGGATAGGCCTGCTTGATCTTTGCGGCAACTTCTTGCACAGTCAGACCCTTGTCGAGGAGCTTGGGACGGCTCAGGATGATACGGAGTAGCCACTTGGACTGCAGGGAGGCATTGTCACCAGCGTCTTCGGGAATAATGAAGTAGGACTCCACCATATCCCGATCATTCTCAATGACGGTAGTCTGGATTTCCGGATCGTAGTAGATTTCGGTCGCCTCAGTGACAGACCGCAGGCTAGTGTACTCCACAACACTGCGCAGCTGCTTGGAGCTCTCCTTATCGTACGTCTTATCGCCCTCTTGGTAGACAGTCATAGACGGTGTCTTGATGTTGGTGGCCACGTTGAGAATTTCCTTGAGACGAGGCACACCCAGAGTGACGTTCTTGGACGAGACACCAGCAAAGTGGAATGTGTTCAGTGTCATCTGGGTAGCGGGCTCACCAATAGACTGGGCAGCGAGAACACCAACCATCTCACCGGGATTAGCTGCCGCATGCGCGAACTTGCTCTCGATGGAACCGAGAACGTGTTGGAACGCAAGTTTGTTGAGCGAATATTCTGTCACCAGTCGTTTGAAAGCAAGACGGCTGCGCAGCTGAGCCTTGAACAGCAAGGTAGCGTTGTACTGGGCCTCTTGCGAAATAACATCATCACCGCGGACGACAACGAGGCGATCAAGGAGGCCTTGCACCTGAGGAATGACTTCGGCAGGGTGCAAGTCACTGATTGCACCCTCGCGGATACGGAAAGTAGCTCGCGCCGACTCCAGAATTCGCGTGACGTTGATAGGCAGTTGCATCATCTCTTCGTCTCCCTTAGCCACAGTTCGAAGGAAGTTCCGAGACTCGATAAGAGCATCCCATTCTTCGTCCAGGTACCGTTGAACGTCCATGTTACCAGCGATCTCACTGGATTGCATCAATACCTCCGGTCCAAGGGAATGCTCGGGATCCATCACATCGACACGGAAGCGGTCCCGCATTTTCTCATCAGAGCATACGATAATATCGACACGCTGGTTCTCGATATGTGCGCCATCCAGACCATCCTCTCCGTAGATGAACTGAATAACGTCGCCGAGGGAGTTACGAACAGTACCGTCATACTTGACCATAACTTCTTCAAGTGCTTTCACCAGCTTACGCTGGATATAACCAGTCTCGGCAGTCTTCACGGCAGTATCAATCAGACCTTCGCGACCAGCCATGGCGTGGAAGAAAAACTCGGTGGGGGTAAGACCACGAAGATAAGAGTTCTCCACAAAGCCACGGGATTCCGGAGAGTAGTCATCCTTGGTGAAATGCGGCAGCGTGCGGTATTTGAAACCAAATGGAATACGCTTTCCTTCCACTGATTGTTGTCCCACAACTGCGGTCATTTGAGAAATGTTGATAGTAGATCCCTTGGAGCCAGATCGAGCCATTTGGATAGCGTTATTCAAATCCTTCAAACTCTTCTCGGTTGCAGCACCAGCCTCATCACGGGCATTGTTGAGCGCACGAGAAACCTTGCTCTCAAATGTCTCACGGACGTTCATACCAGGCAAGGCCTCAAGAGTGTTCGCCGTAGCACTGGCAGTGATCTCTTCGACCTCGTTTTTGCGCTCGCGAACAGCTTCCTCAATTTTCTCAATGGTGTTAAGATCAGGAATCGTGTCACCGATGCCGATACTGAATCCGTGGTGGAGTAGCCAGTAGTTGACAATAGTCTGCGCACCATTGAAAAATCGCACCGCCTCGTCACAGCCCCACTCGTTGAAGATGGTGTGGATGACACCGCCGCCACTTGCACCGACTGTCTTCTTAGAAAGCATGCCGTACAGCAGCTGGCCGCCATGAATCAGCAGTCCGCCATCATTAAGAGGACTAAATTTCTCGGAGCGTGGGGAGCCGTCCTTATCGACACGCATCAGGTTGAGCCCTGCGGGGAAGGCCATGCTAATCAATTGCTTTCCGGTCCAGCGAGGACGAGGCTTCAAAATAGCAGGTGGAGGCATAGTGCCGTCCCAGTTGGGAACCCAAAGCAAGATATTCATCACTTGTTCCTTTGTAAGGAAAGTGTCCCGCCGGCAAATCTTGTAAATGCCGCACAGAGTGTCCTGCACGATACCCATGAGAGGGCCGTTACGCTGGGGAGACACAATGTTCTTGGGAACAAGAGCAAGCTCTGTGAGCTCTGCGCGAGATTCTTCGCCCTGTGGAACGTGCAAGTTCATTTCGTCACCATCGAAATCGGCGTTGTAAGGAGTGGTAACCGACAGGTTGAGTCGGAAGGTCGAGTAAGGCATCACACGGACCCTGTGAGCCATCATTGATTCCTTGTGAAGCGATGGTTGACGGTTAAACAGAATAACATCGCCATCCAAAAGGTGACGTTCCACTTTCCAGCCGTAATAAAGCTGCGTGGAAATAGCGCGCTTGGAATTGCGAAGATCAATGCGCTCGCCCGTGTCTCGAACGATGTATCGTGCACCGGGGTGAACAAAAGGCCCATTCGATACCAAAGCCTGCATCTTTTCAATGTTGTACGGGGTGACCACCTCCGGGTACGTCAAGATCCTGGCTGTGCTCACGGGTACACCAACTTCATCGAGAGATAAATTGGGATCACCAGTGATAACGGTACGGGCAGAAAAGTCGACACGCTTACCCATCAAGTTCTGTCGCAGGCGGCCTTCTTTGCCCTTGAGACGGCTTCGCAAAGCCTTGACGGGGCGGTTGCTCTTCTGCACGGCCTTCGGTTGTCCAGCAATGTCATTGTCCATGTATGTGGCGATGTGGTATTGCAGTAGAGACTCAAATTCACGAGTAACATGCTCTGGGGCACCCTCCTGCTCACAGCGTTGAACATTCTGGTTGGCGCGGACAATTTCAGCCAGCTTGTAAGTCAGATCGTCCTCGCTTTGCATGCCGTTCGATCCCATTTGAACACTCGGTCGGACAGCCGGGGGCGGGACGGGGAGAACTGTGAGGATCATCCACTCGGGACGGGAGTAGTCATTGCTCAAACCCATGACGCGAACATCCTCGTAAGAAATGTTCCGGAAGATGATCAACGCCATCGCAGGGGTGATAACCTTTTTTTCCGGCTGCGCGCCCTCTTCTTCCATGGCCTTGGTAGGCTTCCATGTGCCCACAAGTGTGATTCCCTCGCGACGAACTGTAGGCTGCGCATTACCGCAGCCACCGTGGAGGTACACTTCCTTATCCTTGTCCTTGCCCTTCTCGTCAGGATGGTCATCGTCTTCGGGAGTAGGGTCAGCTGCGCAAATGTTGACATCCTTGGAGAGTCGCCAGATGTGATCGAATCGTCGCTTGGGATCTCGCATGCGGAGGGCTTCTTTGAACTTCATATCAGACTATTCTTAGTGTCAGCAAAAACATGCCATTCAAATGTTTGTCATCCCGGCGAGGGATGACTAACCCTGTTGGCCTTGATCATTCCACAATTGTGGCACACTGTCTCGAGTAACTTCTTGATTTTGGTCACAAAACCTGACAAAGAGTTAGCAATCAGCCTTGCTCAAACTTCCCTGTCGAATAGTCCGAAGCCTCTTACCAATGTGGAACACGGGAGCTGCGAGCTCGATATGGCCGAAGTGTCCGGGACACTCTTTCGGGCCCTCTTCACAAGTTTCGCAATTGAACTTGCGATTGATGGTTCCGAGGCGCGGGTCATTCGGGCCTTTGGTTCGTGGCCGTGAACGACTTTCATCCTGGATTTCGCGTCAATGTTAGCATCTCGATCAAGATAGCTTGAGGGCAAAAAAGGATAAACGGATAAAACAGTGACCGCATACCATTGTCTCGGGGTATTCGATAGCAACCACACTCATGCGCTTGATCTCCTCCGGGGAGAAGAGACCGAATTGGATCTCCTTGATGGTGCGCAAAGGCGCCTTGGAGTATGGGAAGAAAACGTTCGACATCGTGGCGGTTGTGATTGCGCGATCGAGGGAGTGGTGATCCGGATTCAGCGGGTGATGAAGAACCGGCGCGAATCTGGCGAAAACGAAAGATCCGGAACCAGTAACGCGCGAAAACTATCAAAGGCACAGGATTTCTCGATGGCCGAAGGTCGAAAAAGACGAAGCGATGATGAAACGAGGGTGGTGAAGAAGCAGCTGGCCGGCTGAGGCCTTTGGCAGCCCTTGCCACGAGGGCGCCGGCGACCAGGACTTCCGAACGTCACGAAGCTCTAAAAGAGAAAAAAGGGGTCGCGTGGA
This sequence comes from Penicillium argentinense, assembly GCF_028826775.1. Classification (NCBI taxonomy): domain Eukaryota; kingdom Fungi; phylum Ascomycota; class Eurotiomycetes; order Eurotiales; family Aspergillaceae; genus Penicillium; species Penicillium argentinense. The sequence continues at coordinate 1,151,601 of NW_026622668.1, forward strand.
TGGACTTCGCGTGAGAGACACTCTTGAAGAAGTATCGCGAGGTGCAACACGATATTCTGAGATGGGGAGGTGATGGGGGGGGGTTGAGTCGGAGCGGGTTGAAAGGGAGATGGTGAAGAGATGCCTCACGGTTGATGGGGCTCGAGTTTTCCCTGTCTTCACTAGCGCGCCAGTCACTGCCTGGGCAGTGAATCGGTAGGCGGTGGGAACCGGCAGAACCTGCCCGGAGCAATGAATTGTCGCGTCCCTTTGGCAGTGGGCAGATCAACTGATGGGGCTCACCGCCTGTAAATGATCTCGTTATCGACCTCACGGCCGATCCCGGCAGATAGGCTGGAAAATAAGCAGCTGATACCACTTCACAGGAACCTGCTTTCATGTGTGTCTGAGCCCAGCGCGTGTTGGATGTTTGTTCACAGGAATCCTGGCCTTTTTCCTAGGCCCCCGGATTGTGCGCTCTGAAATCCGAGAGTTTCACTTCTCGCCGCCGCAATGAACCTCTCTTTGATCGATCCTTTTGTCCTGGCCCAGGATTACCCCGACACTCTCACGGAGAAGCTTCGTAAGTACATTGGAGGACGTTTCCTGTTCCCTACAAAGCTAACGTGAACTAGACAGCGGCCATGCGACCTGTTTGCGATTCAACCATACCGGCGACTATCTAGCTTCGGGACGTGTTCGTGCGCCTTTGTACATCTGACTACACAATGTGAGGTACCAGTTGAAGGCTGACCAGTACATATAGGTGGATGGTACGGTGGTCATTTTCGATATTGAGACAAACGGCGTGGCACGCAAGCTGCAAGGTCATACCCGCCAAATTCAATCTATTAGGTACGATCCTCTTATTATTCTCGAGCCGAGGCGGCCTCCCTGCTGGACCTGGGGCTAACACATATGGACAGTTGGTCACGGGATGGCAGATATCTCCTCACCTCCTCACAAGATTGGAAGTGTATCCTATGGGACCTGAAAGATGGCGCACGCGTGCGCACAGTCAGGTTCGAGGCGCCAGTGTACATCGCTGAGCTGCACCCATTCAATCAGTACGACCACCCTCCCCCACGTATGCATCATTCCATAAGCAATGCCTGATTAATGATTTTAACCCATCTAGTCTCCTCTTTGTCGCCTCGCTCTTCGAAGACCAACCCGTCCTGGTCGACATCTCTTCCCCGAAACCTATCAAGCGCATTCTCCCTTCCGCGCCGCTCCGTCCACAGCCCACAGGTGGCGAAGAATTGGACCCAGCAGTAGCAGCGAAACAAGCCGCGCAAGATGCAAAGCACTCTACCTGCGTCACCATCTTCACGGCCTTCGGGAATCACATAATTGCAGGTACCTCCAAAGGATGGATCAATATCATCGAAACGGAAACCTGTACCACAATCCACTCCGTGCGTCTATGTAACGGAGTGGTCATTCTCCTCCGCCTTTCTAGCAATGGACGAGACCTACTGATCAACAGCTCTGACCGCGTCATCCGTACCGTTCTCATGCCTGATCTTTCCCAACTGGGAATCGACCTCGAACCCTCCAGCATCAAACTTCAGGTCGAGCACAAGTTCCAAGATGTGGTTAACCGACTAAGCTGGAACCATGTTACCTTTTCTTCTACCGGCGAATTCGTTACGGCAACAACATACATGAACCCAGACGTCTACGTTTGGGAACGTGGACACGGATCCCTTGTCAAGATCCTGGAGGGTCCACGAGAGGAGTTGGGCGTGGTCGAATGGCACCCATCTCGGCCCATGGTTGCAGCCTGTGGCCTGGAGACTGGTGGTATTCATACCTGGTCAATCATCAGTCCACAAAAATGGTCCGCATTGGCCCCGGATTTCGGTGAGGTCGAGGAGAACGTCGAGTATTTGGAGCGCGAGGATGAATTCGACGTTCACCCCGCCGAACAAGTCCATCAACGACGCCTCGATCTCGAGGACGAAGAGCCTGACGCTGTCACACTCGACCCGGTGAAAAGCGACGCTGAAATTGACGCTGCCCGTGCATTCGGTGTACCTGTCCTCCTTGACATTGAAGATAGTGATAGCGGAGAAGACATCATCGCCGTCGGTCCAGGTACCATGCGACGACGGACGCCTGGTGCTGGGAGGGACCCCGTTAACGGTGATACGGATAAAGAGTCCCGGCCTGCTGCGAATGGAGTGGCTCGTGGTGCAGGGCGAAACCGCCGGCGGTGAAAAATGCCGAGTCATGTTCGACCAATCCGTTTTTATACGCGGTATCTACTATCATTTGCATGAGACTAGTGGCGTTTTGGCAGGTATGATGGCGTTCAGTGGACATGGGGATTCATCTGGCTTCGGTATGTTCGTAAATCAGGACCAGTTTCTCCATCTGATAGTAAATCTGCTTTGGGTGAACCCTTGCTTCCATGACCTTATGCTCGATGATAACAATATACCCATTGGTGGTTGTATTCTAAATATACAACTTCACTGGTCGAGAACATCCAGGTGGTATTTTATCCACGAAAAAGGGAAAGCATACTTAGACAGATTGTTCGGAAAATGATTCAAGGAATTTATTGGGTGCTGGCTAGCAAACTCAAGTACATAAGCTAAAGAGGATGCAATTCGCAACCTGGGTATAAACACCAAGCAGAAACAAAGTAAACACGGCCCAGAACGCCATAGATGCTAAACAGCAGCATGCAAAGACGAAAGGAAAGAAAGTTGCAAGCATATCAAAGTGAGCCATGGTCATAGGCTTCAGTTTCCTTTTATGGGCGCACGTGGGAAAATTGCTGGCACGTATTCATATCAACCTGCGCCGCGGAGTGTCTTTTTTCAATTGGAATCAATGCTCTTGGTTCCTTGGCTCTGCCTGCAAGGCGAAGGATTGCTCTTGTGGGAAGAATGCGGGCGACTTTTTGCTAGCATAGGGATAATGTAGTCGTCAAATTTGTCATCAAATGGGTTTGAGAAGCGTGGCGTGGTGTTTGCCAGTGTTGTATGCTCGTGCGCCAGTTCGAGGAAAAATTGAAGTTCAGAATCGCGAAATATGTGGTCGTGAAATCTGTTCCGACCCAGGTCGGATTGTTAACCATGGTGAAGGGAAGTGGCGACTTCTTGCAACAGAAGAGATGGCCCGAGTCCTGCGTAGTGCGTATTTCATCACGGGATCTTGCAGTACAGCAAAAGAAAGACCCTAGCTCTCTGTCTCCTTCTCGTTCTGCACCAAACGTAGACCAGGTCATTCTTTTTGAGCATGGCCGAATGCTGTTCAAAAGCATTAGCTTCTTGACTAGTTGGCCAGTGGCTTGCGTGCCTGATAGATGTGCAAGATGTTATACGAGTGGATGTCCTTGTTGAACGCTTCTGCCTTCACGTCCGCCGCAATGCGCTGAATCTTCTCGATGGGCCAACCGTAGACACGGCTGAACGGAGCCAGACTGAGTGGCTCGATACTTTCAGAGATGGCTAGATTGTACCATCGGGCCACTTTCTGTTCGTGCTCATCGTTATGCCAGGGGTTCATGGGAAGCCCGACCATTTGATGATCGATCTCGGTAAAGCCAGCTTCTTGCAAGTTTCGGATTGTCTCGCGCGAGCTGTGCGCCAGAGGCCGAGTACGAGCTTCAGTTGCATTCTTCAGCGCCGTATACCAGTGACGGAGAGCGAGTCCACTCAGCGAGCGATCATCGCAACGCGGTTCGAAGTCAATTTCCACCTGCTCAAACCAGCCTCCCGGGCGAAGGTGCGAAAAGATGCGTTTGTAAAGACTCGGCCAGCTCACAACGCTACCGCTACCCATTTGCATGTGAACCAAGTCCCAAGAGTCTTCGCCAAGAGCCCACGGGCTTTCGAAGTCAAATGGCGCATAGAAGTCGCAATTCTTCGGGTAGTTGGCGGGCTGGATCGGGGCAATATCGACGCCGACAACAAACGAGTCTGGGTATTTGTTTGCGACCTCGATACTCCAGATGCCTGTTCCACATCCCAAGTCGAGAATCCGTGAATTGGGCGGACGCGGAGCGTAAATCAAGCCATCGGACACTCGAGCGACCGTGAAAAGCTTGTGGAAGATATCAAGGCGATCCTGTTCGTCGTCATCACACGGGAGCATGTAGACGCCCTTGCGATAGCTGTGGTACAAGCGACCATTTTCTTTATAGGGAGGATACTTTTCGGGAATTCTGTGTGGTTCGTAAACAAGACAGGTCAGTCATTCGAATCTTTGCCTTGGGGATCGCGGGTCCCTCAAAACTCCCCGTGGGAGGTAAGCACATACTTGCGATTAGAGATGAGCATTGGCGGGGACGAGCGCGAGGCATGCGAGGCGTGCGAAGCATGGGATACGACGGAAGAATGCGACGCGACCGAGCCATTGCTGGTGAAACGGCCGGCAACTCGTCGATCTCTCTCCGCCGGATCACGGTCGGTGATCATATAAATGTCCATTGCGGTCGACGTCTGCCGTGATCGCGCCCGCTCACTCGACGGAACCGATTGGGAGTGGTAGTATCTCGATCGGCCGGCATCGCTGGCGGGCGTCGACTCGGACTTGTATCGTTTCGGGGGCGGAGGGGAGGTCATGATGTTGGGTCGGCGCTACGGAATGGGCGGTCGCGGCTTCGTCTGGCTCTTCTTGTTGATTTTGTATGTGCGTAGAGTGGGTGACTCGGGCTGGATTGTGGAAAAGTGCACGGTCGAGGCAGGGAGGTCGTAGAGCAATCGATTCGCACTTCGTCGGGGCCAGAGCATCCACCGGACTGGCACCTTTGTGGGTTGACCGTCTCAGCAGCACACCGGGCGTCAAGAATCGAAAGACAGGATTCGAAATTCAAAGGACAAAATGCACCGAGGGGACTGGGATCGAGGAGACGAGTCGAGCGAGGACGCTTCTCGAGGCAGACCCAGGTTTGCTGTGGTCAACTTGGGGGGGCCGGGGAGGAGTCAACAGTCGCGTCCGGGCAGAGCACACACAACAGCTTCGTCACCACTCAACCAATCCCAAACACATCCCAAGGGCGGATCCAGCGAGGCGAGAAGGGGGAAAGAAGCGAGAAACCAGGGAAACACGGCAGGTTTAAGGTTGGGTAGCCGCTGAGTTGTGCCCGGGGGGATCCACGGATGGCGGGGCGGAGAAAGCAGCCGTGAAGGTCGAGGGGATTCACGGATGGCGGCGTTGGGAGGAGGGAGGTTTAAAGCTGAGGGAAGCGAACCCACAGGGGAGCAGCGCAGAGAGGTGCAGAAAGTACCGAGCTCAGAAAGAACTCGTCGATCGGGCATAGGGGGGGGAGCAGTCGGTCTGATACGTAGGAATCCCAGCTGCGAAGACACCCGGTCCACAGCCCCGGGTTTGGTCAGTGCACTAGGACCCTCGTCGGATCGTCTTGCTCAGGTACATACCCTAATACCTTCAAGTTACGTCGGGTACTGTACCGGGGGTACGATACCGATTCCTACCCTCAAGTTCACTGGTGTTGTCCCTACCAACGCATCTTGCCCCCACGGCGTCAATGCCCTGTCCGCTTAGGGCACGTCTAGGGCCACCGAGTGTAGGATCGACGGCTCCACTCCAACGCGGGCGGGACGCGGTCCGTCTGGGCCATTTCTCGCTGTTATATTAATGATGTACATGCACTTCTAGTCCCTCGGGTTCCTTGGGTATCAAGGGTACTCCTGTATGGGAAGAGTCTGGACACCACTAGTAGTGGTATAGCACCGACGCATGTAGGAGAATACTTAGACCTCTTGCTTTACTCCCCTGGGAAATGTTCCCAACACCCACCCTGACATCGCCCGAGCAACATAGCTGGAAACCCAGCCCCCCCCAACTCGCTGCATCGGTTCTCCGAAAAGGTGTCTCGGAGGAGGCTGATCGACGATTCTTCTACTACTTTATATTTCCCGATCTCTACCGACTCATTTCCTTAGGGTTTCCGTGGAGGGATAGGATATCAAGGGTGTGCGTGGCAGAAAGCGCGGGGCTTTTGCCTTGCCTAAAGTCCCAGTGGTGCGTGGGGTTTGGCAGGCAATTCGTGGCCTTTCCACTCAGCCCTCGACATGGGGTCGCCTGGCTTCCAAGCAGGGCCTAGCCGGCCCAAGTGCGGCTACCTTGGTATAGACAAATCCATGTGGTCCAGCTGTCTCCACGGGGAACTTGAAGCATGAGAACACCTTGGGCCAGTCCGTGGCCATCATCTTCGCTGCTAGCGGTGGTCCGAATAGGTTGCGCTACATCAGTGTGACTATCCATGAATGTATGCCCAAGTCCAGGTACATCTTGTCACGTTCACAGTGTTCCAACGAACATCGCTCCGGTACGCAAGAATCCCCCTCGGTTTTACTCAAAATATCATATGAGTAGCTCCAAGTTGCTGCCAACAGGCTTCTTGCAGGCCTCCACACATTACGCTTGTTCTGTAGGACGTATGGATGAGTATATGGGTATGCTTCGTAAATTATGTAGCTAAGGATGACAAAAGGATTCTACAAGATGATTTTAGAGACGTACTCCAACGAATTACGAAGTACATTACCACCCCAGCTAGGATCATGCTTCACTTCAGGTGCTCCCATTTTAGGCTTTGATGAGAATGGTGTATATCACAAACTTTGGTACATTAAGTAGCGATCTAGATTAATTGTCCCCAGAGTCCCGCAAGAGTTCCTTTTCCCGAGGCATCGCAATTAAATTGTATTTGACGTGATTTTTTAGTAACCTAACAATGGGGCTACAAGGTTCAATTTTTCAAGTAGTGGGACTAAGTCCATAATTACTCGAGGGCTGTAATCTATCCAGTAATCAAACCCTTAGGCCGGTTGCCATCCGCATTCGACTGGCTCTTGAAGGCGCCGGAGAGGATCATAATGCACTCATAACGGCTTCTGTACCAGTTCTTAAGAGAACCACGTAAATATATATCAATCAACTCGAAAGAGTTGACCAGGAAAAAAATAAATGACAAAAAAAGAATCGTCAGCGACAGGATTCGAACCTGTGCGTGCGAACACACTTGATGTCGGCAATACAAGCGTAATACCAATACAGTTGTATGCGTTCGAGTCAAGCACCTTAACCACTCGGTCACACTGACTTTGGTAGAAGAGGAAAGGCTTTAAGTGTCTTAAAGAGGACATGTCCTCCGATTTGTTTTATTTTTGCGGCAGCTTTTCAAATACCAGCCTGTACCGTACACGACTAGTGCTCTAGTGCTCTTTTTATGATGCTACCATGTTACCGACTGCTGTGCCCGTCCAGGGCTACCCAGAGCTTCGGGTTCACGCAACACCCTCGACGCCGTGGAAGTGCTCGGTTCGCGCTGCTGGTCAACCATCCCTCCTACCAGGTCGCTGGGTACTCCCAGGCCCATTGACGAGTACCACTCCAAGGCTTGACTCAGCGCAGGCGCCCTTGCCCATCGCGCTAATGACTGGCGAACTTTGCGATCGGACAATCATCTCATCTGTCAGTCCTGGGCTCCGCTCTTCGTCCCGAATCGTCAAGTCGGGGTCTTTCGAGCGTCGAGCTTCCGGAGCCAATCGTCTGCGATGACTTTCTCCGTGGTGCATCCTCTGCGCCCGAGCAGAAGTACAGAGGGCTTCTCCGTTCAGCCAGACGGGGGTCCTTGGCAGCCCGTCTGAAGATCCATGAAACCAGCATGTCGAAGTCTGTCTGCTGGTCTCAGCCCCCACTCCCTCGAGTGCCCCGATCCGGCAGTGTAGGCAACTGTGAAGACGAGCCGGCGCTTCCAGATCAGCATGCCAGGGGATCTGCAATTTGTATCTACTTGCTCCCAGTGGAGGTATACAGTACCTGGAGCAGTCGGGGCACTCTGTCCTTCACGGTGGATCGCGGCCATCACGGGTCCCCTCGTCTTTCGCGCGTCCCACGGATCACATCCTCTTTTTGGGGGCGATCCTCCCTTGCAGCCAGGGTAGGTCGATGCTAGTACTGCTAGTAATGAGTTAGTATGTATGGATTAGGGTGCGCCTGGGTGCGCCTCTTGCTGCTCTCCCCCCACTTGGGCTGCGTAAGGTTCACGGCCTTGTTCGGCCCTTCGCGCTGGCCGCTGACTCGTCGCGACTTGACTCCGTCCCTGGCGCCTTCTAGAACATTGTTGTGTAACCTTGGACTTGGAGCGCCCTCCTCCGCACGCGTTACATTGATATCTTTTGGGACTGCAAGATTCTACGGGTGTTGCAACATACTGTGCTGGCTGAGCCGGGGCCGATCTGTAGTACCTCCTACTATCCTACAATTGTAGTATTCGTACTATGTCCCAAAGGGTCCGGTTTGAATCCCTCGGGCCTGCAATGAAACTGTGATCCAGCCGGCTTCAAAATTTCTCCGCATCGACATCCATTCATAAAGTCCCAGCTCGGGCCCTGGACATGGAGTTTAAATCAAATCTGACCACTTGCAAGATGTATCTTTTTACTACTAGTAGTGCACTGTCCATAGGGTAGTAGTATGGCGATGCCGCGGTGTATACCTGAGGTGCAGATTGCGGTGCCCCACGTCCCGAAGGGAATTTTTCCGTGGCGCCGGCCGCGAGCGGTATACAGCTCGAACACATGGGAAAGCCGACGACGCCTTTCTCACATCCGCTCACGCCAGGAAAATCTCCGATCGGCCACTTGTAATCAAGCCTGCTGCAGATCGACCCCGTCTCGAACTCTGTCCGCCGCCTTGACGTTACTCAAAAGCCTCTGGTGGATTGTGTCGCCCAAGCCACTGACGACGGGCCACCCGCACCCAAAACAGAAAATCATTTTTGATTTACCAAAAACGAGAGAACTAAAGAGCCTGAGGGCTTCGACACCTCTGGAAGACCGTGAGGATCATGCCGACTCTCAAAGCCGCGGCCGCTTCGACGCTGTCTCTGCCGGCCGAGAATTACATTTACTCCATAACCGCGTCGGTACCGGGCTCCTTTGCCGCCATCTCATCGGATGATTCCTTGCGAGTATTCGATGCCAACCGTCTCGATCACGTCTTGGTGGTCTCCCGCAAAACCCACGATGGAGGCGTCACCTCGCTCCGGAGCTACCCTACGAGCAACTCCCAGCTCCTGGCCACGGGAGGTCGGGAAGGAGCTGTGAAGCTGTGGGATGTCCGCACTGGGAACACGATGTTGCAAATGGAAATGGGTGAGTTCAGTCGGATGGGGGGTGTTCTGTTCATGTTCTGTTCGTATTCTTCGCAAGCCAGGGCATCGGCATCTGCATCTGGTGTTTCCTGGTACTCAGTCTAGGCTGCATAGCTAGGATGTGCTCAACAGACGTCGGAGAATTCCTGCGCCATAATGCAGGGATAACCCTAGCCTGGTCTTTCCATGTGAATGTAGCTGGCTATATTTGTCATTTGCTGTGGGGCTAACGCCGAGGCATATTCTAGCAAGACATAACCCTGTCCTCTCGGTGGCTTGCAACTCAGAGACCAACACCATCGTCGCCGGCTCAGAACTCGTGTCTTCCCAGGCAATCGTTTCTTTCTGGTATGCTTACATCTCAAGATATCAACCGTGGCCGTCTCATCTAGCGGCACGCGCATTTTAATTCCTGTGTGTGAACACGCCAGGCTTCGATTCACTAATTCACTTACCCAGGGATATCAGAAATCCGCAGGCACCAAGTCTCCAATACGTGGAGAGCCACAATGATGATATTACCGAGGTGAGCCTATACTCCTCTTTGTTTAATCCTTTAACATGAGGGAAGAAGAAAACGCTAATCCGGAATCGGCACCTTGCGTGGCGCCGGTGGTACACAGCTTCAATATCACCCGAGCCTCAGCAATGTCTTACTGTCCGGCAGCACGGACGGGCTGGTAAACATCTACGATACAACGGTGACAGATGAGGACGAGGCGCTGATACAGGTCATCAACCACGGCTCCGTACACCATGCCGGCTTCCTTTCTGATCGCACCATCTTCGCCCTGAGCCACGACGAGCATTTCTCTGTGCACCCCGCCACCGACCCAGACGAGCCTGGTCAGGGGCCCGAGCCCGTGCATTTTGGCGATGTGCGCGAGCCGCTAGACTGCGAGTATGTCGCTCAGCTGTGCATTGGTAGCCAGGGGCCATATATCGCCGCCGGAAACAAGATGTATGTGTACCGTTGCAAAAATACCTCCCCGCAGTCAGACCGTTGTGTATCTCTGGAATTGTGGAAAGGGCTAACCGTTGTTTCTTCCCCATTTACAGGAAAAGGAGCTTGGATCTGGTCCCATTGGTTCCCAACCCGGCATGGCAGTTCGACAAGGACAACGTCTGGCACCTCCCTGGTGCACATGGCGAGGATGTTATTCGCTCAGTGTATCTGGACGAGCAGGTATGTTCATATATCAAGTCCTTAAAACGAGCCGCGCAAGTGACTAACACTTCATGAACCCTCAGAGCCAATCTGTCTTCACTGGCGGTGAGGATGGATATGTGCGGATCTGGAAGCTCGGCGATGATGGAGACGCTCAGGCCCAGGCTGGAACTGCGAAGACATCGCGGAAGGATAAAAAACAGAAGGACCGTTTCAAGCCGTACTAGTGTACGGTGCTACGGCTGGACGCAGTTCTGCGTGCAGTCGTCTTCTGTTGTGTAGCATTGGGAGTTGGCGGCGGGTAAAAACAGTTAGCAATGTCCAATGACAATTCATGTCTCTTCAGGTTTATCAGCCTTCAAATAGTGTAAAATTAATGTGAGTGCTACTTCACACTGTTTGGTCTTTTTAATTTCTTCGTATACTTCTCTACTGTATATTGTTCACAGGATTGTAGCATCCGTACAAGATGTGATTGCGCCGTGAAGGTGTTGAGGTTCCAGGATAAGGCACCGAATTGATGCCTCATTCCCAACCTCTCTCGGCATGCCTGTCCAAGGAAACCGGAGGCACTGAGCTTGATATACGCTTCAAGCTCTCTTGCACCATTATATTCTACATTCGGGAGATCTTCATGGAAGAACCCCGATCGAGACCGATTATGAGGGATTTACTACTGTCAGGGGCTTGCCGCCCTTTCAGGGATAAATACTCCCAGAATCGCACGTAGACAACATAATACAGTCAAGTCCAAGTTCTGTCAATTCCATTAAGGTCAATTTGTCTAGCAGGCCCTCATTCAATATTCAGTGCTTCGTCGTAGCCCATCTCAACAGAAAGTACCGTGGTTTCGTGAAATATATATCTGAGATCGCATACACCGTGTATGAGTGGAGTACATTATTATAGAGATGAAGAAACGATGTTAAATTTCGAGTCACATGAAGTGCGGGACTCGATGAATCTCTGAAAATCGTTCTCTCAATTTACAAGCCAAACTAAGAAGCCTCGATCATACGACGAACGAACACTTGTGAAATATGAAACGATCGAGTGTCGAGTAGGGCAGTGCCAAGCGCCCGGACTTTGAGCCACTGGTATATTTCTGCCTTAGGTGTCGAAAGACTCTTATCGCCCTGAACCTCCATTTTTTTGGTCTTATCCGTTCACTTTTCTCTCCAAACCTGTTCGCAAGGGACAAAGTCCCTGAAAAACCCTTCCCAAAAACAACTATACTTGTCGAATATTGGGAATCAATTTCTCATATATATATATTTTGGTATCTCGATTTGTCCAAAACGGCGCAGAATCTGCGCCTGCGCCTCCTCACCGACCGCACATCCTACACCTCCGACGAAATCTCCACGGTCGCTTCTTCCCCGACTATCGCACAAATGGACGCCAAGGCGTATCTAATGCGCTACGGCTGGTCTGGCCCCGGCAATCCTCTCAATGCAAACCAGCGCCCTGGCCCGCACGGTGGTCTCGGCCTCACAAAGCCCATCCTTGTCGCGAAGAAGCAAAATAACCACGGCGTGGGCAAGAAGACGACCAAAGATCCGACGAATCAATGGTGGCTTCGCGGCTTCGAAGATGCGTTGAAAGGAGTGGGCGAGGATGCCACTGCCACAGCGTCGGCGGGATCAGGCAATGCGTTGACGAGCGAACTGTACCGCTATTTCGTCCGCGGGAAGGAGCTGCCAGGAACCATCCAAGAAACGAAGACGAATGAGAATACGAGCGCCGAGACCAAAGATAATACTAAGTTGAAGTCCAAACGAAAGCGCAATTCGAACGAGGAAGACACCGATCGCCGCGCGAAAAAGGAAGAAGAGAAGGCTGCGCGGAAAGAGGAGAAGCGCAAGCGGCGGAAGGTCGAAGGGGACGTAACGGTGTCGGCATCTAGCAAGGCTTCCGACTCGGAGAAACGCAAGGAAAGCAAGGAGGAGTGTCGGGCAAGGCGGAAGGAGAAAAACAAGGTAAAGGAATCTCGCGGGGCCGACGATAGCGATACTCTGGATGGCGAGGTCAAGGCCACGAAAAAGAATTCAAAAAGCTCCAAACGATCCGCCGAAGAAGACTACCCAACACCCTCATCGACCGAAGACGCCACAGAGACAGACGAAGCGCCCACACGGTCAAAGGACAACGCGAAAAGCGAGAGCAAGAAGTCCAAGAAGAAAGACAGCAAAGGTCCCGATACAAAGAAGAAGTTCAAGAAGGACAAAAAAGAGAAGAAATCTACAACCAGTGTTTGATTTGAATGTCTGATTCGGCGAATGAGTGACATATTGCATTTTGATGACTCGCGCTGGACTATCTGACAGTTGGATTTATATGTAAAAAATACCCCATTTTGCCTCGAACAATGTCTTTGATAGAGTAGATCATTTGAAGCAAGCGATACTGTCCGCGCAAGGCAGCGACATCTACTGAGCTTGTTTGGCAAAGTTCTCCATACAAAAAGGTCATTGGTCATGTCTCATTGTTTCCTCAATGTATTGTATCGCCTCTAAGCTGGGACCCCGGGTAGCTTACCCGGCTTACCGGATAGAATCCAGGGTCGTCTCAGCCAGAAGTCATCCTTGATAATATCGATGTGGTCGACAACCACCTGGGCCTTCCGCCTCAATCTCTTAAGCTTGTCCTGCTGTGATCTAGACGTCTCTGCTTGCGGCACGGCAGAGCCCTCCTCTTCTGACTGAGCTACCTTGGGCTCTTGGAGCTCGAACTGAAGTACTAAGTTAGCAATAGATATGTTATAAAGCGTGCGAAGAGACGCACCTGGCGGTATAACACGCTTCCCTTCTTGTATATTTCCTCTTCGTTGTTGTAGTTAATACCAAATCGCTTGAACAGAATTTCGTTTTTATCAGACGAGACCGTTCCCTGGAAGACAAAGTCAGTCGAAGTTGATATCCCATGCCGTGTCTGGGAATGAAATCACAGAAAACAAGTACCACGAATACATACCTTCAACTCCTGCTCGGCATCTGTATTGCTCATACCACCCTGTTGCACCATCGTCCAGAAAGTTGTGTTGTAGAGATTGTTAATGTGACCTGTAATAAAGGTATCAGTCTATGGCATCGAGCCTCTCAAGTTTGGAAAGAAACTCACAATCAACTTGTCTCCAACTCATGTAATCTCGGAGAATCGCGCTCGATGGGTAGATCACAGCTCGACCATCGAAAGAGGGCAGATACGGTGGCTTGAGAGGCGTGGAAGGGAAGAATTCAGCCCATTTGTGAATGTAGTACGCTGTAAAAGTTGACACAATGGTAGTGACAATTTTTCTGGACGAGACATCATCATATTAATAATACCACTTCAAGAAACCGACAAAGAGGGCGGTAACCAAGGATAAACTTACGCATTCCGTCGCTCGAAGAGTTGACAGCTGGGGTGAAAAACAAAGCTGCAGGTTTTAATCAGCACAATAGCTCTCGGATGATGATCCCCAGGAATGAACTCACCTGAACTCGTCGCTGACACCGTAGGCAATGCATAGATCGGGGAGCTCCTTCATGACCTCGACGGCGGCAGCATTCATGAGATCCAGTGCACGGCGATCATTGGGCTTGATGAATTGATAATGATTCGACAGTCTAGTCATAGTCAAGTCAGCCTCGGGTCAGCCAGGCAGGAGCTAAAGTAGAACGCACTTGTGGAATCCCCTGCCATCGATGCGCACCACGATCCACGTATTGGGTAGCAGACCGTCCGGCTGCTCGAAGTCCTTGACGTATTCAAACCTGTGTCATGTTGATAAAGGCCCTGAAATAGATGAAGATGGCATGAAAACTCACCTGGAGTTCGCCATCCTTGCTCCTGTCTCAGGGTATCCCGCGTTGTGACGAAAGACCAAATTCGTCACGTTGAAGAGTCATTGTGTGCGGGTGTCGGCGACCCGCCCATGGAATGTTAGCCGCCCACTGGGAGTGCTGGGCCCAGCTCTATACGACTCGGATCTAACATTTGGAGGGCTATGGGACCTGAACTTGATTTGCACCTACTACAACAAGGAAGATCTTGTACTTGAGTGTCTCGGTATATTCGCTTCTTAAGGGCCTATGTAAAATGCATCATTCAGTACATTTCGGATTATGGGATGGGGTAATAGGCTCTTCAGATCGAAGCGCTATTGCAACAATCCTATTCAAGCGAAGGAAATAGACAATAAGCCTACAGTGGGTAATCTGAATAAGATTAAAGAGCTCATTAACCTAGCAATTATGTTAGAATAGTAGCAGGCAGCAGTTGATCCATAATTTACTTGCCCGGACAGACCTCAGTGTGATTACCTAAAGCGGTTAGTGCCCCAGTGAAGCTCCTTCTTTTCGGCCTCACTAGATCCCCGTCGCGATCTCCCACTTCGATCTCGACGACCGCCCCCCAGCTTACCTCCCAATCGCCCTGGCCCTGGAGGCATGTCGCAGAGCTGGTAATGCTGTCGGACTATCACTAGCTCACCCTCTAGTCAATCGCTGATTGCATCACACAACCTCTGCCATCTTTCCACCCTCGCGATTCGACCACCTGCACCCCCGCGGCGTCATCAATTGAACGTCAACGACCATGGCATCCCCAAACCAGGCTCAGGGCTCTGCGCCAGCCACTCAGCCCGCCTCACCCCCAGTCGAATCATCCACAGCGGCCAACGGCGTCGCCGCCCCGGCCGCAAGCACTACCACTGCCCAAGCATCAAGCACCGTGCCAGCAACAGCACCCACCACTTCCACAACACAGCCACCACAAATTCCCGGCACATCTCTGCAAGATAGCGGAAAATCGCGACGACCGCGCGACGTGCGACTCGTGCACATGCTCCTGGCCTCACTCGGCGTAGGAGGATACCAAGACCGCGTTCCCCTCCAACTCCTCGATTTCGCATACCGCTACACCTCAAACGTACTTCAAGATGCAGTGCACCTCGCCACGGAAGGATATGCTGGTGCTGTGCCGGATAGTTCCGGAACAGGGGCAGGGAAGGGGTCTGCGTCCGCGGAGGTCAGCAGTGTGTCTTTGCCAGCTCTTCGATTGAGCATTGCGTCGCGCCTGCATTATCAGTTCCAGACCGGTCTCCCGAAGGATTTCTTGATGGAGGTTGCATCGGAGAGAAACCGTATTGCTCTTCCTGGTGTATCGCGCGGTTTCGATGCTGCTGCCCAGGGGCCCAACGGCACAGCACCTGGTGCCGCGAACCAAAGCGTGCTCGTCGGGGGTATGCGGCTGCCGCCAGAGCGATTCTGCCTCACTGGTACGGGGTGGAATATGAAGGATGAATGGGAGAGCGAAGGAGAGGAGGATATGCCTGATGCACCGCAGCAGTCTGGCTCGGGTCCGGCGGCTGATGCCGAGGAAGGCGAAGGTGGTGATGATGACGATGGAGATGGAAAGATGGAGGACCTGTTCGGCGAGGACACCACAATGGGCGAGGCTGGGGAAGGAGATGAAGATCAGAAAATGAACGATGCCTAAATCCCGGATTTCTTTCTCTTTCTGGGGGAGGCATATATCAGCTATGTATTAGGCTAGACGGTGTTTACGGCGTTTACAGGCGCGATATCCAGGAACGTTATCATTAAAATGTTCGAGAAGCGCAATGCGATACCTTACGCGAGTGTCAGCTTTCCAACTCGGTCCAGAAACTAAAGCAAGCCCGATCTGCGAACCAGAGTTTCTGGGCCCAGGGTGAGTAGAGAAACGAGAAAACAATATTCTGGCGAATGAGAACAAGAAATGGATCTTGTGTATAATGTACATAACAAATTGTCATCCTATCGCTCCATAATTGGGAAGATCATGCAAAACAGATGCCCGTAGAAACGCCTAACGTTCCCTATTTGTACGCCGTGAGGAGAGAGAAATCCCGGAGACTCGACAGCCAGGCCCAGCCACTTAGGGGTTCAAGGTCGGGTCCAGCTAAGTAGGACCGAAGCATCTCCAACCACGCATGGTTTCTCGCCAATGCCACGTCCGAAACGTTGTGGTCCGATGTCTCGGAGACCACCTCACTTTTCCAACCGAAATGAATCGCATCCACGAGGGAGTGCTCACTTGATCCGAGAAGCAATGCAAGCAGCAATAGTATGCCCTGACGCCGAAGCCCATATTGAAAAATATACACCCACCAAACCAAAGTCTGGTATCGAAGGGGAAGAAAAAGGATGAGATGAGACAGGTCACCTCCCCTGAGCCTGCTGTTGTTTCCGCTCATCTTCCCGCATCATCCGGATCACTTCTTCACGGCGTTTCTCCACCCGCACTAGTTCTTCGTCGCGGACACGGCGCCGTTCATCGTATGTCGCGAACCACTCCTCGCGTGCGCGATCCTCCTCCTCCCGGGTTGCGTGGGTCACCATGCATGAGTTCATAGCTAACCGTTGCTGGCGGCATACCCAAGTAGCAGTAACGGTACGATTCACGGCGCATTCGGCGAAGGCTAGAAGAGGAGTTTGTGAGCTCATTGATCATTCATGCGGCAAGGATGAGACCGAGATATGTAAGTACGTGACACCACTCTCGGCCGATTCGGGAGCGTGAAAAGATCCCCAAGATGGAGTACAGAGGTGCAAGATGATTAAATCAAGAACGATAATGCTACTTACCCTTGATCTCGGGAGCACAGTGACCTCGTACTCGCTTATAGTAGAGTTGCTTGACTTCCTGCTCTTGCGTGGCCGAGAGGGGTAGGGGGTTGCGGAGATTGTATTTGCGGCCTGTAGGGGTTGATGACGAGGCATCGGAGGAGGCAGATGGCGTGGCCATTGAGAATCACAAGCTTGATCACGGAGATCAAGGTGGACTGATGCAGATCGTGTCGATGTCAAGTGTGGTACGTTGTCGGGGCAATCTGGGGGAAGAGTTGCGATTAAGCGATTTATAGACCAGTAAGAGCTTGGCGAGGCTTCAAGAAGATGATTCGAGCTGATCTTATCGCACAATTGGAGTTCGCGGACGAGGAGAAGGCCTGGCAGGAAGAGGTGTGTTGATGCGGAGCGCGAGGAACCGAAGTTCGGGCGGAGAGCCAAAAGGCGGAAGCAGAAAAAAAAAACTTCCGTACAACCTTCGACTCTCACACCACTCGTGCTGTCGGATGGGCCTTCTTTCCGGCTTCTCATATTTCCCTCTCCTCTGAAGCTGTTGAAAATCTTTCAGTATTTTCTTGCTTGGGACTTTTTAGCTGCAAAGCCCACTCCAGTGATTTGACGGCCGCTCAAAATGTCTTCTATGCGCAACGCCGTTCAGCGGCGAAACCACCGCGAGCGTGGCCAGCTCGAGGGTCGTGAGAAATGGGGTATTCTTGAGAAGCACAAGGTTAGTACTATTTCTATTGCGTACAGTTACTACAAGAAATGTTATGAATCCCCAGAACTAACTGCTGGAACAGGACTACTCGCTCCGTGC
The DNA here is from genome assembly GCF_028826775.1 of Penicillium argentinense. Lineage (NCBI taxonomy): Eukaryota > Fungi > Ascomycota > Eurotiomycetes > Eurotiales > Aspergillaceae > Penicillium > Penicillium argentinense. The sequence continues at coordinate 1,169,300 of NW_026622668.1, forward strand.
GAAAGACTACAATGCCAAGAAGGCGAAACTCAAGCGCCTCGAGGAGAAGGCGCGTGACCGCAACCCCGATGAGTTCAACTTTGGTATGATGGGCGAGAAGAACAAGGTGCAAGGACGACATGGAAGAGGCACCGGAGGACGAGACTCGGCGGCGGCTCGTGGATTGAGCCACGAGGCCATCAAACTTCTCAAGACCCAAGACAAGGGCTACCTCCGTACCTCGTCGGAACGAATTCGTCGCGAAATCGAGCGCCTGGAGCGCGAAATCCAACTACAGGATGGAATGAATCAGACCCTTGGCATCAAGACGCAAGACAAGCCCCCACGCGAAGAGGACGACGACGATGAGTTTGGAGGGTTTGATGACCTGGATGACCTCGATTTTGACGAGACTCCGCAAAAGAAGAAATCACGCAAAGTGATCTTTGCCGATGATCGCGGGGAGCAGCGGACTATGAAGAACAAGCGTGTGCAGGATGAAGATGCCATGGAGGAGGAATCGGAAGAAGAAGCCGCCAAGGAGACCGTTCGAAAGACTCCCAAGCAGCTCGCCGCCGAACGGCAAGCCTTGGTGGAAGCTCGTCGTGCCCGCAAACTCCGAAAGCGGGCCGTTGAGTCTCGTCAGAACAAGCTCACTGCGCTGCGCAAACAGTTCGCTGCCATTCAAGCCGCTGAGAAGGAGACCGACTGGCAGCGGGCCAAGATGGACAACTCAGTTGGAGGTACAAACAAGAACGGCGTCAAGTGGAAAATTCGCGAGCGCAAGCGCTAGCGGCCCGAAGAGGCTTTACGAGTTGATGACCGGTCAACCGACCACATCTAATCTGCACTTTGTGATATTTTCCTGTATTGATACCAGCATAGACGGGGAGTTCCGGCGCATCGTTGAATATCAACTCTATCCATTGATTATGTTCTACGTGCCCTACTAGGATTGTATAAAATGAAGATCTTATTTCCTGCAAGATCAGCGAGGCGCTTGGACAGTTTTCCGATCGGGGGGATCGATCACTGAACTAGTACAATCGTACCGCCGGGTTGCAAGCATGAGGATCCATAGCCCACAAAGTACATGTCCAGTCTACAACTGTGAATATGACATACTTTGACCATAGCATTCATTTTCGGACTTTGGCTATCAAAAATCTGACTTGATGACTGAGACATTCGCACGCGCGCTTGTAGAAACACCCATTATGCTATGAAAGATGGGGAGGTGGTTCACCTTGGTCAAGGGCAATCGATACTTGGCCAGTCAGATTCTTGTAAACTCAGTATTCAAGTCTTGTATCATCTTCGGATGGCGACTCTGAGCAACCAAGCTGCCTGTGCAAGATATCGAACATGGCCATGGAAATCTCCGCAATGTATTTTCACTTTTTGAATTCCTCTCCTCGATCAACCAACTCACTAGGTATCTACACCAGGTTCACTACCTTTTCCAACTCGATGGCTATCTCTGATGCAGAATGGAATTCCATATTGGCTAAATGATGTACTATCAGCGGTTATCAAGGCAAACCAAACTCAACATGTGCATCTAAAGAGACGAGAGGTGGTCAAACGAATCGCGTCCGAAATTGAAGGGTATGAAATTGCGTCCGAGGTGAGCCAGTTTATCATTTACAACGGGATAATCTATCTGAACCAGGTTCCTATTGCTATTTCCCTCTGGAGATAACATGGTTCATACCCTGGGTCTCTGTCAGAGTCCATCTTTTGGCTTCCAAGACTGCTGACTTTACTCAGTGACGGGATCAATGCACTTCTGTATCTCCACCTTCCAATTAAGCAGAGATTTGTAAGAATGATGTGATTATTAACAGTAAAGCTTCCCTGACGGATAATCTCCAAGTTTGTGCAAGTCAAATTTGGTTTGGATCTGTTACAGCTGGTTGCCCTTAACAACATTCTGGATACAGTCATGTCCTTAATCAAACTGCTTATCTCCTGGCATATCAGCCATGAAACTGCAAGGACGGTGGTGCCAATTTAAAACCACGCGTCTTGCAATTTCCTCAATGATCGATCCGTTAGAGTCCACAACTGTGGACAACTCGGCATGTACAATCCCGGTCTTCTAGCACAACTTCTCTAATAGACTTTCAGGAAATCCTCCGGACTATCGCAATTCTAAACACGGGCACTGTTCAAGCAGAACGGTTCATAGCAAGATATGAACAAGAGCTGGCGGGGGCGCGTCAGTCCTAATATCAAGAAATTTAGTAGTTTCGTAAGGATAAGATCTACTTGCAAGGTGAAAGGCCTGCCTGTCAGGTGCCGACAAGTCAGACTGAGGCAACACTGACTGTTCCTTGAGGATCCTTCAAGAACACACAACGGAACACTTTTATTCAAGTACAAGATTCCATGCAATTTACTATGGCTTCCCAACCTTCTGTCCTGGTTGATTGAAAATCAAACACGAAGGGTCATGCAGAAGGAGGGGAAAATGCAGCCAGTGCGCCACAGAGGGTCCGACTACTTCTGTCGAAACCCTGCTGTCTCACCGCCGATTCCTGGGCGAAGGAGCGCACGTTCCGGCGCGGGATTCCTGCGGACCGGGAATAGCTTTTTGAAAGAAAAGTCCTCATCTTCGCTGTATCTGTCTATCTAGCTCATCCGGCTCTTGTTCTCCTATACGATTTGCAAATTGCTTCTCAAATTTTTAAATATAGAGGCTATCAAGCACCTGTCGGAGGTTTTCAGAGGCAACCTAATGTAGGGTTTGATCTCTATAGTAGAATAATAATTCTGGACATGATATTGAATACTACCTTGGTGTAGGTGTTCTTGTACGACGTGAAGCTGGCGTAGGGGTTTGTTACAAGTTTCATAGGTTTTAGCTGGCTCAGTCCAAGCCAAATCTCATACCCGATCGTTCCAGAGGTATCCGAAGAACATAAAAGAATCCAGACAGTTTTCCAGCGAACAGCGAGTTCCTTGGACACGCCATTCAAAACTACACCGCTATTCTCGACTGGCTCCGGAAACTTGAGCTTAGCTGCGGGAGCTGATTGGGGGCGCCCGGTGGGGCGGTTAGAAAGGCGGTTAGTAAGAGGTCTCTTTCCCCAGCACTGACAGCCGACAAAAGCAGAACACCTCTGACTGGACAAAAGCGGCCACCCCTTGCTTGCGTGGCTGGTCATGTACGGCAAGATCCACCGGGACGGGACGAGGAACCAGAACCACTGTGTTAGGTTGAGCTCTACCCACTCGCGAACTCAGAGCGCCTCGATCTATCAACATTCGGCTTGTCCACTTAAATCGTACGAGTGGGTCAATTGTTCTGAACGAGCTAATACTTTAAAAGTTCGAGGCATGCGCCCGACGTAGACCTTTTCCAGAGACACTGCTATATATTGTTGCTGACACCATGACAATCCTGCCAACTCCCCAGACTCTGAGCCTGGAACAATCAGATCTCAAGGAAAAACACGATGACTTAATGCCAACTGCTTTCCCTGTCCTGCCAGATGAATCCTACTGCGTCCACGCAACTAAAAGATACACTGCATGTATTCCCCTCACACCGGTCCAGGGAGAAACAGTGTCTACATCGTCTATCATACAGCTTGCATGGGCGCTTGTCATTTCCGCTTATACGGGCGCAAGTGATGCCATATTCGGTCTAAGCGACTGCAGATCCTCCAAGGGAACTACTTCGGTCTGTCCCTTTCGGGTCACAATCAAACCGGAAGATTCGGTAGATGAAACGTTGAAATTTCTGGAGGGGCTCACGCGCACAGCTTCCCTGTGTCAGGATGAATTGAGCCCTGCAAAATCGACCCGGTTTCCAAATATACTAGTCCTCCGGCAAAATCATTGTGGCACATCAAGCCCGAAGGCTACGACACGATTGCCGGACAGCATTCCTTCTACCTGTCCTTTATCGCTGACGGGCGGGATCGAGGATAATGCATATCATATGGTTCTCGATTTCGACCCAGAGGTCATGTCGTCGGCCATGGCGCAAATGGTGCTGGCCCAGCTGGTGCATGTCCTGAGCTGCGTCCAATCCAATAGGACTAGAAGCCTGAAGAGTCTCCTCAAACTTAATCCCAATGGTCTTGAACGGGTCAAATCTTGGAATTCCCGTGTTCATCCGTGCATGAAAGAGTTGTGCGTCCACGATGTGATTTCTCAGAGATGCCAGGAAACCCCGTCGGCCCCTGCCGTATGCGCGTGGGATGGAAACCTGGATTATTCGCAGCTTGACAAGTTGGCAAACCACCTGGCTTCCCGCCTTGTTTCGCTCATACCGGGCTCTGAGCAATTCATCGGCGTGCTCTCGGAAAAGTCTATGTGGACTGCTGTTTCCATCCTGGCTGTGATGAAATCCGGGAATGCGTTTTTCCTTTTGGATCCGTCCTTGCCTCATCAACGCCTCGAATCCCTTTGCCGGATCTCCCAAGCCGCAATGGTCCTAGTCTCACCAGCGCAAATTGCACGAGCCCGTGAGCTACAACCTCCGGCTCTGGTTATCCAGGATGAGTGCCTGGATCCTATACAATCATCGTCGAAACCCCTTCCTGCTGTTAGTCCCCACCATCCAGTCTATCTGGCATTCACATCTGGGTCTAGCGGCGAGCCTAAAGGAGTGGTGATCGAACATGCTTCAGTGTGCAGTGGGGTTGATGCATATGCAGCCCGCGTCGGCCTCAATCACCAGAGCCGAGTGTTCCAGTTCGCCTCCTATTCTTTCGTGATCAGTATCCTCGATCATATAACTGGTCTGATGAAAGGGGCCTGTCTGTGTGTAGCCTCAGAGAGGAAGATTCAGGACAGTCTTCGCGATGCAATGCGTGATTTCGATATTAATTGGGTGGAAATCACGCCCTCCGTGGCTCGCGTTCTAGACCCTGAATCTATACCCAGCCTGAAAACTTTAATGCTAACTGGGGAGAGCATGACTCGCTCTGACCTGGACAGATGGCATAGTAAAGTCACCCTCAGGACGTGTTACGGACAGAGTGAAAATAGCTTAGGCACCTTGATCGATAACAAAAGCACATCTTCATCTCCCATTGACCTCGGCTTACCATTTGCTGCGGACTGTTGGATTGTTGATTCACGCGACCCGGACAGGCTAGTTCCCATCGGTGCCGAAGGCGAGCTACTAATAGGGGGTCCCTCCTTAGCCAGATGCTATCTCGGCAATGAGGGACAAACTCGGGCCGCATTCATTCACAACCCCGCATGGCTGCAGGAGGTTCGACCCGGTGAGAGCCGTCGCTTTCTCCGGACTGGAGATATTGTTCGTTACCGACCTGAGGATGGCTCGATCCAGTACATTGGACGCAGTGGGACGCAGGTCAAGTTGCGAGGACAGCGAATTGAACTTGCAGAAGTCGAATTCCAGTTGAAAAGACAGTTCCCCGCCGCGGACGCTGTGGTCGCGGAAATTATCACACCCAGTCAAGAAAGAACACATGATGCTGTCTTGGCTGCCTTTATAACGTCGACAAATGACAGGGGACTTGGCAATACAGCCGGCGACAGTCATCTCTTTGCTCACCCATCCGCCGAATTCACACTCCAGAGTCAGAAAGCGTGGTCCCAGTTACACGATATCCTCCCCAAGTACATGGTCCCGACGCATTTTGTGCCTCTAATGATGCTGCCCCTGACTCCATCTGGCAAACTCAATCGCAGGCTGCTGCGCAATAAAGCAGGCGAGCTAGGGAATGAGCTACAGAAATTCCATCCTCTATTCAAGAAAGATCATCGTCAACCGTGCACCGGCAATGAGGCGGCTATTCAGCGAATTTGTGCCGAAATTCTGTCGTCTGAACCCAAGGACATCAACTTGAACAACAGCTTTTTTGAGATCGGGGGAAATTCTATCACGACAATTCAATTGGTGGACCAGGCTCGCAAAGCCGGATTTTCTTTTCGTTCGGAACAGGTCTTTCAGCAACTATCTCTAGCCGCTTTAGCAGAGCACCGTGGGATAAGTGTAGCCCGTGATGAGGAATTCGTAGATATGGATGACCTTTCCTCAAGTGATGCGCTTAAGGAAAAGCTCATGCAGCAGAGTACTGCTACAATTGACATCCAGAATATCTCTGACGTCTACCCATGCACACAGCCCCAAGAATGGCTGTTTAATACCCACGAAGGTGGGTGCTTTTTGCTTCGCTTCTCCGGGCCACTGGATGCCGCTCAGCTCCAGGCTTCTTGTCAGCGACTTGTCGAAACGCACTCTACCCTCCGGTCACTCTTTGTGCACATTGATGGCGCACTTCACCAGGTGATACTGAACCGGGTAGACGTTTCCATTACTGTTCACACCACCGCTTCGGGTGAAAATCCAATGTCCGTTGCACGGGACATGTGTATCGTTGATCATAAGCGCGCCTTTAGTTTGGGCATTCCACCCCTGCAATTCACACTTGTCAGGGGCTCTGCCGAGCAGAATGTGCTCATCATTCAGCTCTCCCACGCCCAATATGATGGAAGCTGCCAAGAGATAATCGTTTCCGATTTGTGCTGTCTCTATCGAGGCCAAGGGGATCTGGCCGTGCCCACGGATTATGGTCTGTATGCACGACAGGTAGCTCTCCGGCAAACCCCAGCAGCATTCAAGTTCTGGCGAGAATCTCTCGCGGGCTCGGCTATCACAAAGCTGCCGTACAACAAACAGCAGACCGGGTCCCCGAACCTTCAGTTGCAGTGTTCTGCTGAGGTTGCAGTCGGGCAGCCCCCTAGGGGGATCACGATGGCTACCGTTGTCAAGGCGGCATGGACCAAGGTTCTCCATGATGTGACCCGGAGTGATGATATTGTGTTTGCACAACTCGTGAGCACGCGTGGTATGGATGTGCCTGGGATTAACCGAACCGTTGGGATTTGTTTCAACCAAGTGCCAGTCCGTATCCAATACCAGAAATGCACGACGGCCCTTGACCTCCTTCACGCTACTCAGAGGCAACATATACACGGCTTAGCCTTTCATACTGCGGGATGGAATACCATCGTGTCCGACAGCACCGACTGGCCAGCTGGAAGCCAACCGCAAAGTTTAGTTATTCATCAGAACTTCTCAACCAAGACGAAATTCCACGCTGCTGATGACCTCGACTGTGAGCTAATGGACTATATTCCTATTGAGCCTCCTCATGACGCCCTCGAGCTTTGTTCAGTGCCCGAGAATGACAGATTGAAGCTTAGTTTGACAGGCCCAAGTCGTTTGGTTGGGGAAGCCGAACTACAGACGCTATTGGATAAGCTGTGTCTCACCTTGAAACATTTCACTACAACCCCCGAGAGCGCTCTTGAGTGAGGTCAAACGATTGGGCCTGCAGCATTTCAGCTCTAGAACTTATTCCCCACCGTCAACTGGGTTCAAAGAGCCTTTCCTCGAGTTCGATTTCTTTCAAAAATTGCATCATCTTATGTATGTATCAGACGGATCCATCATATACACGCGTTTATAAGACGATATGACGGACTTGTGCCGAGAAGCAAGAGCATCGTCCATCTATCACTTATTTGCGGGTCGGCGGCCCAATCCATCTGGACCTGGTTAGGACAGTATTCTATGGACGACAGCAGGTGTAGCGGCAAACCGAAGGAGTACACGAATAGCTCATATTGCCATGGGAGTGCATGTTTAAACAGGACCAGGGAGATGGGGGAACACTCGAATGGTGTTTGATCTATCAATTTTGCCTGATTAAACATCCAAATTGATTACCTCAATGATGGACAACTTTTTCGCGTAAAAATCCCAGGAGCCTGGACCTTAGTTGGCTAAGTTGAGAAAATCAGCTCAATCTGTAGACTCTCCGGTGAACATATTGATTCCATCTTGAATCCAATGATCTGTATCGATAACCCAGACCGTCCATCGTAAACATTCGGCCTCAACGCTCCAGATCAATCACCTTGCTCAATAACTTGAACTCGTGGCCGGATGGCCCCATGTTGTCGTGCACACTGTCACTGGTCAGAGAAGTGTAGGTCGTACGTGTGAATATGTGTGAATTGTGTCAACAATAATCCGCTTGGTAAATTTACGCGTCAATTCCTGTGCATTACGTGAAGGATCATGTTTTCACGGCTAACTTCTATCAAGCTTGCCAGATTAGCTTCCTGTGCAGAATAATCGCATTCAAATCCTAAAACCCTAACCCCCCGGTTCATTTTTTAATGATAACGCTTATATTGATGTACCAAACAAAAGATGCGCTATCTACATCCATGACACAAATTCAAAATTTCTTAGAGACTTTAAAACCAGGCTAGATATATCACAAAGAATATTAGATCATAGGAATACCCTACGATAAACAGTGGTTGGCAGGATATCAAGTGGTAATTTATCGCATTTAATATGGTGTTTTGGGGTGCGGCGCTCGTTTGCATGTGGCGCTCGCTTACCGATTACGTTAACGTGGTTACACAACATACCATAGTTCAACAATAGAGACCCCTGAGATCGCTCAACCGATCTTAACAACCTTCAATCTATCGTCTGATTCTATTAGACATCTTCAGTACTAGCCAGTACATCAATTCCTCATGATGACATATAACTCTAGAAGAAGTACTTCAGGACCACATCAAACGATGAGGGTATACAGTGCTACAGGAAAGTCACCAATTTGAGATATTATATCTCTATGCATACTGCCTGTAGACTAAATGCTATAAATCGAGTCTGGGATTGTGAAGCCTCTTTACGTTTCCACAAGGATTCTCAAGCAGATATTACACCCAGGCGGTCATTTAACCCACCAAAGATTGCGGACACTCAGCTCATATTACTAGGATTTGCCCGCCAGCTGAGCAGCTGGAGCACTAAATCTCACTCGTACCTATACCAGCTAATCAGGGTAGCCTCCAAGCGTGTATATTGATCTCAGGTAGAGAAATACTCATGCTATCTTGGTATCTGAGTTAGGCCCAGGAGCTACATTTCTTGGCATCGTTATTGTCGGCCAATTCCGGTAAGCAGCAGTGGCAAACCTCCAACCATCTCATCTTGGATTGAACGCCATCCTAGTTTTAATTATCAAATAATTGGTGTCCAGGCCCACGAGAATGACGATCTCGCAATATTTTAGTTCATTGAATTTTTAATCTTCCTTGGTTTGTAAACCGTGAAGAGGTTTTTACCATAATAGATTTCCATTAAGCTTAATCGCACAGTTGGTGAGGGGATATGAAGGAAGACGAATCACCAGAGACGATACAATGAGAGAAAATGGCTGAGTATTGGACTGGTGGCCCTGGAGCGATGAGGGTGCGGGGTATCTCACAGCTCGCAATCCATTGGGCGGCCTGCTTTGTTTTTGATCAGCACCAGCCTCATATCACAACAAATAAGTATAAGGCCGCGGCGACAGGTGATCGTTACGGGCAAACTATACTCTCCTTGCCCTTCTTGACTGTATGAAGTCACCAATGATATTTCGTAAGGTCGAAGGGAACTCCTTAACTCCGTCGAATGTGCAGGATGCTCTACTACCAACACACCGCCTTCGGCGGAGGTCAAATGCACCTCAAGCAAAACGACGACAGCGAGGCAACAACAAACCTTCCCGCCTATCTCCATTGATTTTTACACTTTGCTGCTGAGCCTAAAAGAGCGATTCTGTAATCTGGCGTACGGCGAGCCTCAAGTGAGCATACTTAAAGCTGTCGACGCGAACGAGAAGATTCTACCTGCTTGACTGCTGCCACATGACCCCAGTTCAGGTGACTTGGAATCCAAAAGCCAGGCAGGGACAGACTACGGATAAAACAGGTCAACAGATACAACAACCCTCAATTTAGGGACAGTCAATCTATTATCACGAGTATCTTTCCTGCCACAAGAGATGGCATCAGTCTTTGCTCGACCTAACATGCTACTTGTGGAACTTCCGACCGAGATCTTAAGCGTCATATTCAGCTATATTCCCGACAGTGGCTGTTTAGTCCAAATTATGCAAGTGTGTCGCCTGTTCAGAGATATGATTGAACCAATCCTGTATCGCTCTATGCATTTACAGCTACCATTAACGTCCACATCGCGAGACTCCCGTGGGGGCACCTACAACCTAGGACACCTCGCCGGGCTTATTGATGCATTGTCTGCTCGACCTCAACACAGCCGTCTTGTCAAAATACTCTATCTGCAGCTGGATGACCCGAAAGGTCTCGACTGCAGCTATAAGATCAAAATCTCGAACCTCTTTCCACACCTTCAAGAGCTGTCTCTGAGCCCGCCTTCCCCGCATTTGGATCTTACTGGCATGCTGTTCCTCAAATATCTACGACTCAATTTTGGTGACATGGCCGATTATCCTCAACCGGTACAACTTATTCTACATCACTTCTGGATTCCAACACTTCGTATCCTACAAATCGAATATCTTGAACTGGAAAGTCAATGGGTAGATCTAGATCCACTACAGAGGCACCAGACGTCACCTATTATCGATCTTCGCATTCACGCCTTAACTGATGTGGACCAATCTATTGGCATTTTGACTAGCCTCTTGAACTCTGTGAAGTCCTTGAAACGATTCACTCTTGACGCCGAGCTTGATGCTGTAATATCACATATGGTACATGATTGGTTGTCCCTAGATGCAATTCTTTGCGCCCTACGGTTCCATGCGGACACACTCGAAGACATATTTATTGCTGCTAGTGATGGTAGTTCCATCCGTCGGACCACACCAACATGGAGTATTATGCTTTTCTCTTCCCTCAGGAAATTGGCAATACCAATTAGCTGTTTAGAGTATTGCAAAGGCTCAAACTGTGATTTTGCATTACCGCCAAAGCTCGAAGAGCTACAGCTGCAACAGCAAGAATGCTATGAAGAAATCTCGGTTTGGTATTCCTGTTATGAAGGCCTGAAAGCTCTGGCCAAAAGGAAGCGCGATGGCTTTCCCGAACTAAGACTCATTGTCTGGTGGACCCAAATGTCCATTGCGTGGTTTGAGTCGTCGAAACGACTCCCTATACCACCAATTGGAACCCTTATTCGTACCTTTGAAGAAGTGGACGTCTTATTTAGTTGGATTACACATCCGGTTTTTAAGGGGTCGCCTTTCGGTCAAGCATTCAGGCCTCCCAGTGGGGAATAATATGATGGCCTAGTCATCATTACGTCGTGTATCAATGCGTGTACTCAGTAGGGCCTATCCAGCTTCCGAGGATTCCGCTCAGAATGCTGCTCTGACCGCAAAACTGAAGACTTTACAAAGGATCTCTTACAATCATTCCAGACTCGAGCACTTGCTAAAATTCAAGTGTAGGGTGGCTGCAACGATGGAAGGTCAAAAGGCTACGCGAGTCATCCCCTTAACAAAAAGAATCAGAGAGCAATTCTGGCTCTTCAGCTCACGAAGCTTCCGTTTCTCCGTTGACTTAAGCTTCTGTCGAAGTTTTTTCCTTGTTGAATAGTTCTAAAACTACTGTATCAGCTGTTGGCTTTACTGGGCTCGGGTAAGGGGTTTCTTGAGATTAGCGAAAGAATCTCCTCCAAGAGGTGTGGTTCCATTGGTGGGTCCTTGATGGGCGGGAAGATGACTTTCGTGCTCATTCTCTGCATCAGAACATACGCCGTTGCTTGACATGACAACGTGGCAGTCATTTTGCGAGTGTTTCTTCTTCTTATTCACTTTGCTTGCAGTAATGCCTGTCGATGGCCCTCCTCGATTTTCTAATTCAATGGGTGTCGTTATTGTGACCTCAACCTCATTTGAAGATGGACTGAGGGAATGTAGCTGGTTGGCAACGGGATCGCAAGATCGGTACACATCCTCCGTGTGGCGATGAGCCGGATCGAAGGTGCGAGGCCTATTCGCCTCAGAAACAGGAGTGGATTGAATGGCAACCTTTGATTATGAGACAGTGAATGTGCTGCATCATCGAATGATCGTGTTTTGATTTTATGTCCATCCAGAGGTATTTCAAGAGAGCTCGTTTGCATAGAATCTTGATCACAAATCTGGTGTCCGCGTTCTTTGTGGACCTCCAAAGGCTCAAGAATTCTCGGATCAATGACTTCCAATCCTGGAGTTGTTGGTCGCGAGCTGAGCGGAGAACTTGCTGCAGAAAAGCAGGAACCAACTGAGCTAGTTCTGCTGTCTTTAGTTGACTTATCACTCGAACTTGAACAATAATATTGCTCGGGATGTTCCTCAACGAAGGCATGTAATGTGGGAACGGGTATGAAAATGTTGTTTGACAATTGATACTCATGCTCGTGACATGGAGGCGGATAGCTTTGAAGCGAGGTCTTTTAGGGCGTCCCACCTCCTCCTCCGGCTCTACTAATGATTTTTGCGCTTCCGCCTTGTATGCTTTCTCTTCCTCTAGCGCTTCGGACTTAGCTATATAGCATTGTTTAGCCTGTGGATGCCATACAAATAGTGTCGGAGGCCACGTTCTCCGTCGAAAGTTTAGCCACATCTGCATATTGACTTCATTCTGTAACTCTGATCTCTATTTATATACTGTTCCTCAATATGTTGCTTTAAATTGCCACTGTTTAGCTAATAATTTAATCGGTCTTCTACGGTATTTTCCTTGTTCCACAGGCAAAAAGGGCAGTAGCCGGGGTGGATCACTGTTAGGCTGCGGCATAACCGCGGGTACCCATCCTGATATAAACAATATAAACATGCCAAGCCTCGTGATGTAAAAGAATCTGCATAGATTATGCATGTTTTTTTTGGTATTTTTGGAGTATTGGTATGTATGTAAGAATCGGCAAAATTGGGAATTAAGATGCTGATTCTTTGTTCCTAACAGACATTAATACAGCTTATATCCCAGACTACGGCGACTCCTTCTTTCTTTGATCTTATTAATCTTTAGATTTAACCTGGCAAGCTCTTGATCTAGTTGTAAACACGGGCCTTGACTATTTACATTAGATCTTATCTCAAATCCCTCTGGCATTTTTGGCCTCTTCCGTATCCTTCCTGATCGCCCCTGTGTATATTTCTCAGTATTATCCTGAGGCTCAGTGGCACTGCTTGCTCGCTTGCGTTGTGCTATAGGCTGAGTTGCAGATACTATTTGCTCAGGTAATTCATTGTCTGAATGATCAGATGAATTATCTGCTTGTTGTTCTTGCTCCTCATCTTCACTGATTGGATCAAGCTCACCATGCTCACATTCAAATTTTGTTGAGCAGAGGTGGATCATTAGATCGTTGATTGTATCCTCTTTTAATTGCTCTCGACAATAGTGGCATATATCGCGAGCGCAGTTGAAAAGCCTTTCAACACCAGCTCCACCTGCGGGTATGGATAGAATATCGCGTGCAAGCCTTGCAAGGACAGGATATTCTTGTTCGTGATCCTTCCAGAATATCCGGGGATTGCTTTTTATAAGATCTATTATTATAATTAGTTACTAGTTATATGAATAGTGGATTAGATAATTAAACTTACCTTTTGCAAGATACTAAGTAAGCTCATCATCTGGACGATCAACCTCAGCCTGTAGAGCTGTTTGTGAACCACACGGCTCATCAAGTTCATCTATTACTGAATAAGATGCTCTCCTAACACCAGCTGGTTGCTCTTCTCTGTTGTATCGTTGTTGATAGCGATCAAACTTTGAAGAATGTCCCAGTAATGACTCATCCAGTCAACCCTATTCCCATTTTCATCTTCGCCTCTCCAGTCTGAATTATCAAAGTATCGAATTTCTTTGATGGACATAGGATAGTTGCAATGGCATATACTGACCTATAGGACTCACTGTCCGTCTCTCTGTAGTATTTTCTGAGCTTTGCATCTGCAGCTTCAAGTGCTGATAGCATCTTCTTTTTCCAAGGCACTGATTTGCATTGTATCTTCTTCTTCACAAGATCAAGATGATTGAACAGCTTGTTATAGATGCTGAAGATATGGTGAATAGTCACATCTTTGGTTTTTGATAGCACATTTGTGAAATCAAAAAATGGCTTGGTGAGGAGAAGGAGATATTCAACCTGTCGCCATTCCTCTTTATTGAGCCTGAATGTGTATGGTGATGGGCAGTGCAGTATCGATCAATATGCGGTTGAAGCTTTTTAGCCCGATCAAGCATCAAGAAGGTAGAGTTCCATCGTGTACGGACATCCTGGATAGGAACAAGCTGTGGCTCTAGTGCTTGAACATCAAGAGAGGCCTTTTGGCGCTGTGGACTGGTGTTGATAAAGACAGCAAAGTCTCGGATCTAGAATGAATATAAAAGGACAAAGGTTAGTATTTCAGCTAAAAAACAGGGTAGGAGATATTTCTCTACTACTTTAAGAGTCCTAACAATATTCGGATATCGTTGGTTATTGAGCAGCTGTGGATGCTGTGGTGTACATTCCCATGTAGACTCTACCTCATAATTGACTTGGCTCGTGTTAGATGCAATAGCCTAAACCGTCACCACAAACTGAAAAATCCAGTCGACCCGATTAAAGATTTTGTGCAGCAGGCGGAGTGAAAGAATACGAGTTTACGACTATACGACTATACGAGAATGCGACTATACGAGAATGCGAGAATGCGAGAATGCGATCCCAGCGTAACACAGATTCGGCGATAGATCCACCGGATTAATTCCCTGTCTGAACACACATGCATTGTTACTCGGCTTGTTGGATCTCCTGTACTGATGGTATTGTCCTGTCACCCTGATACGCACGACTCATGCATTACTGATAGGGTTAGATCTGTATCTATATTACTGGGTCGTGACCCACATAACTCGAAAACAATACAACTAATATACTCATGCTGCAAGACGGCTCGAACCTGAAACCGCGCTAGGCGCGCTTTGAGTTAATGTGCAAAAGATATTCTGCGCTCTTGCAACGCATTTGTTTTCGGCATTGTTATCGTTTTAAAATACTGTATTATTTCACAACATGTTCATTGAAGACATGGCGGCGTGGCTTGATCCCTTCCCTGCGTTCTCCTTTCCCCCAATGGCCTTCGTTGCATTACCACCGCCTGCTACTCAACAATGCCGGCGGTCAAAGATTTCTCTGGTGGCCGGTTCACTGCGACCATTCATTCTACTACCTACGACTACATTTCTCCGTTAAGGCTGGACCTAGCCGGGAGACACGTTGTGATCACCGGGGCCGCGTGGGAGGACGGAGTAGGGTATGCCACGGCCACAGCTTTTGCGCGTGCGGGGGCTTCTGCGATAGCAATAGCCGACCTCCACGGTGTATCGGCCAACCTTGCTGAGAAGTTAAAGCTGGCGGCAACGCAAGCCGGTCGCCCCGAACCTATGGTGCTAAGATGCACTGTGGACATTGCAAGCCAAGAAAGTGTCCAAGCAATGCATGAACTCGTGTCACGAAGCTTTGATGGACGCCTAGATATTGTCATCAACAACGCGGCACATATGGAACCCCACGCGGCACTCCTCGACTCCGATTCGGATGTGTATTGGAGGACATGGGAAGTCAATGTTCATGGACTCTTCAACATGGCACGCACATTCATCCCTATGCAACTGTCGACTCGTGCTAGTGCTGATGGTCTATGCACAATGATCAATGTATCTTCCTCAGGGGCTTTGACCGCTCGCCCAGGAAGCGGAAGTTATCGAAGCTCAAAGCTTGCGGTATTGAGATGGACAGAGTCTTTGCAGTTAGAGTATGGTGATAAGGGGCTTTTGTCATTTTGTGTGAATCCGGGTGCGATTAAAACGAAGATTTCCGAGGACATGCCGCAGCGGGTGAGAGATGCATTCCCTGATCGGCCAGACATTGCGGGTGATACGATTGCGTGGTTGGTAGCTGAGCGCAGAGAGTGGCTGGGTGGGAGATACGTGAGCTGTCCATGGGATATGAAGGAACTTGTGGAGAAGAAAGACGAGATCGTCAAACAAGACAAGCTCAAACTTAAGATGGTGTTCTGAGCTTACTCGTTCTCCTTAGCTTTGCGGAGCCCGATGTACGCAACGGTAATGGCAGGAATTTGTGTCTGACTATAAATCTGGAAGCTACATTACATCATGCCTGTGGGCTACACATACAGTATCATTGCAAATGAGGACCTCTTCTATCTTAAGAGTCTTGAACTTTTGGTATATACTACTCTCGAACGTGATCCATGTGCTTTCTTTACTATTAGGTAGGGACCGGCAGACCTACTGGAACAAATTTTTGTAACCCCAATCCTAGTGCCACTGGAAAATGACAGCGGCCCGTCCATTGACAGACCAGGAATTAACTCAGAATTTATTCAAGTAAATATAGCAAAATTGGAGCTCAAACTCGAGTCGCCCTCGTTCATCCCCGCTACTAATGAGTGGCGGTCAACACGACCGATGATAAGTGTACGTTATTTTCAAGTCGAACGAGTTGATAGTAAGTTACTTACAACCCTAATGATCAGAATCCTCAGGACTTTGCAACTTTTCCCACCTGAAATCAATCCCTCCGTCCAAGTCTATGATTAAACGCTTTTCTGAGGTGTGGAAACCATAAGTTTAGCCATGAACGCAGGGATCGTCTAAATTGGCCAGTGGACAAATCCGTTTTTCAACAGCCATATTGATGAATATTGCGATAAGCCCAGGAATAAATCTAACAACAAATCAGGTCGTTACTAATTGATTCCATAAATAGAGATTACTCTCTCCACGTTCTCCGTCCCGCACCGAATGTCCTCAATAAATTGTCGAGCAATACCCATCTTTATTCTCTTGCCGATAAAGAGTAGGATTTGGTACGACGATCGATACGCAGCCACACTTGTCTCGTTATTATGGCTTAAATTCGAGGCGATCTAGTTCAAATTGATCCAGGATGGCATCTCTCCTATTCCAAATTAGCTTGATCAGGAGCAGAATAGGATCACCTTACCAACTCTGATATAATTTCCGAAATGCGTCAATGGAGTCCAGTCTTACACATGACTCGGTGAGATAGTGAGTGTGACACTCATCTGACGCTCTAAGCTTGGGGCACCCTTGGATGTTCCGTTGGCCTCCAATTCGCGTTCGAGTTGGTCGCTCGCTTCTTTCTCCACATTGCTCAGCGAGCAGTCTTCGCTATCGAAAGAGCAGTTGTGGGTAGATAGATCGACAAGAACAGAGAAACATTTGAAGCCGACGCACCCTGACAGACTTCATGAGTGGATCATGGGTCTTCCATTTACTAGGGATAAGCCATAGTTTTATAGGCAGATAGTTGTATAATTATGTGATGGCCACAGCCTCTAGTCCAAAAATCTGTCTGTCGCTGTTCGAAAATACGTGGGGTCCGGTGGGCGTCCAGCTTCTGAGGGTTTGGACCCAACTGACCACCAGCCCCTTATTTTGAACGGGCTGTTCATCAGCCGGTCGATTCCATTTTTCGGTCTAGCAGCCTTCAAACGGGGCGTTTATCATGCATTCCTCGCGACGGACAGAATATGCGACAAACGTACAACCATCATATTCCTGAATCTCCACGGATCTTACCACCAATTGCGATCCATAGGAACGGCCTTGTAAAAGAATCGGCTTTACGGTTACGGACTGGACCAGCATTCGCTGTCCCACCAAAAATGCTACGACGCCGACCGGTGGACGAGAGAGATTGGTCTGGATGGACACCGATGGAGACGCAAGCCTGGAAAACGTGCGGATGCCTTACGGCTCCCCCGGGAACTTTGGCGAGGGACTGGGAGAGTCGGAAGGCATTCGTCCAGGCACCATGGCAAGCGCCGCCGGAAGTGTTCATCGAGGACAGAGACATGGCAGTGAAAACTCACGACCACATTCTATCCAAAGACCCAAGAAAAAGACTCTTGATTCTCTACACCGACGGGAGTGGGATCGAGGGAAAAATTGGAGCAGCAGTAGTCGTTGATCTCGAGGATCATCACGCTCACAGCCAAATGGGTGGCGAAGACACGTCCACTATATACGCTGTCGAGCTCCGTGCCATCGAAATGGCACTCAAATTCATCTTGGAGACCACGGAACCGTGGGCGGCACAGGCGAGAAACGGCCTTGTCATCGTTGCAGACAGCCAAGCGGCATTGATGGCGCTCCGCCAATCACGGATGCCATCAGGACAGGTCTACCTGGAAGAATGCCTCCACCTGGTAAGGCAACACGCAGCCAATGGCCGTCTGAGGTTTACTTCAATACTTATGCAGGCAAATCTCGTGACAGAGAATTCACTAACAACACATTGATCGGTCAAATATATCATGTGAACGGCCAGAAGAATCTATCGATAAATACAAAAAAGAAAAAAGCTAGATACAAATATTGGAACATGAGCGAGAGTTATCACAGGAGATGAACGATAGTGTGGGGGCCCTAGACTTCCGAATATTGCACGTCGTTTCCCTGCGATATAGATCTAGGCCATTTGTTGGAAGGTGAAGTTCGCACCACCTTGAACGACGAAGAAAGTTTTGTTATCGGACAAAAAGCCTGAGGCGCGGTACTTATTCAATTTCTTTTTCAAGGGAACAGGAAGATAAACAGTTCCGTTGGTGCCCTGGGGAGCAATTACCACCATTCGAAGCAGACCGGCCTTATCAAATGACCAATCAACGGAGATTTGACCATTAGGAATGGGGTGCTTTCCATGCGCCCAGTTCAAGTCCAGCGATTGGGGGACAACTTGCCAATCCTTGAAGCCCGGAGTCGTGGGCTGGATACCAAGAACGTAGCGGCTCAAATCAGCGGTAGGTCCTGAGCTCCAGGCATGGCACATTGATGTAGAAGAGCCAATGCCAGGAGTGCCATCATCACCCAGAACCTCCCAGAAGCAACCGGTATAGTTGGCATGCGATGGATCGCTCATAGGACCCCAGACGCCTTTAAGGAGTTGAAGAGCACTATCACCGTCGTTGGCATAGAATGCAGCCTTCAGGTGATAGCCAGAGGCATAGGGACTGATCCGCTGCGCCCATCCACTCGCAGCGCTCTTGTTAGAAAAGGCGAGTGCTCCGGCAGGTACGATCAATTCCTGCGCCATCGTTGCCAAAACTGTCTTAGGGTTGTGGCTTTTGTGAGAAGCTGTATCGCTCAGCACAGCTAAAGCGTTCGCTTCTTGTGAGAAGAAGTCCTTGTGGGAGTCAGACAGATAGTATGCTTGTTGTGAGGGACTCCACAGATGTTTGTTGATAGCATTCTGCAGGGAGCTGAGACGCTCCTCATACATGGTTTTGTTAAGACCTGTGTTTTCCATGTATGGAATCCATTGAGAGAGCGAATATGCATAGACCATATTGAATTTGGCAACAACTCCAGAAAGAGCCGGATCATAGTAATTCCAATCACCGCCAAATGAGACGTCAGAGCTGTTGAAAAGGCCATTAGGAAGGGTTTGAGAGTGAGCCCAATCAAACATCTTAGCAGCCTTTGGTGCCCAACGATTCAGGAAATCGGCATTGCCTGTCTGCTCATAGAAGCGAGCCATAGAACTCACCATACTGAACGAATAGCCGATGAGACCGGTGATATTCGCATTAACCGGATTAGTTCGAGCAGGCTGCTGTATTTTGGCATTCGGGACAAAAAAGCCGGGCGTAAGTTGGTAAGAGCCCAGCAACTCAATAGAACCATTGATATATTCTTGACCATATGTGCTTGCAAATGCTGTGCCGGTGGTCATATCCAAGTCTCCAGCATAAGCAATGCGGTCTCTCCGAGAGCCATCCACACTAATAGGTAATGGATTTGTACCAAGGAGGAAGTCTTGCAGGAAAGATGCATTTTTCAAAGAAGCCGAATACATCTGCTGACCGGAAACCGAGAGGGAGAGATCGGCAAATGTAGCAGAGTGGCCTAAGGATGCACCTAGACCAAACGAACCAGAAAAGGCAGCGCTCTGGGAGAACTGTAACACGGTAGTGTTATCTATCTGGACAGAGATTTCTGTCGTATTCACTAAACTGCGAACTGTTTGCCATTTGTTCAAGGTAACGGATGATGGCAAAGTCGCGGAGGCAAGGGATTCAGAGAGATCAGAAGAGCCGGCGTAAGCAGAGATAGAAGAATTGGCGATATTGACAAAAATGTAAATTCCGCTTCCAAGGGTGTCACTTAGAACGGTAAAGCCAAATCCTCCTGACTTTGGCTTGACGGAAAATCGTAACTCATAGGCAGTGAGCATTGGACTCCAATCTGTAGACAATGGCTGAGGTGCCAGACTGTCCACGAACGCGCCCTCGTCGGTTATAATCCAGAATTCTGGCGTGGAATTGGCAGGCAACTCATTAAGCTGCACAGTTCGGGCACCAGCCTGCCAGATGCGGCTCAGTACAAGATCAGAACAACTGAAAGAACCGGGTAGATCGGAAACCGCAGTCGTAGAAACAGTAGGGCGGAATCCGACGAAGGGCAGTTCGACCTCTCCTGCACTGGAGAGATTGAGTTTCTGATATCTCAAGCCTCCCTGAAGCAGACGGTTGATGTAGAGTTTTGGTTCAGTGATATTGTAACGGTTTATCCGGTACGTGTCCATGGCAGCAGATAACGGGAGGGGACCATCGCCCTAGATAAATTACATTAGTCGAGATACGGCTTCATTATGACTAGACACAGATCGCCACGTACCATTTCAGAATCAACTAGAGCGCGAGTCTCGCTGTAGGTCATCTCAAATATAGAAGTGTCTCCGGACTTTCGAGCGACATCAAAGGAGGCGAATCCTTCCACGTCGCGTCCATAGTCAAGGACAACAACTGCTGGGAATTTGCCGTCTGAGGACAACTTGAGCACAGTCTGCTCGTCGAAGGACAGGCGCGTTCCGTTTTGGTTGGTATAAGATATAGGGCTGTGATTTGCTGAACGAGCTGCCAAAGCTACACTCGCGTGTAGAAGGCCCAGTAGGGCAACCGGTCGATTAAGTCTCATTCTGATCCACTCAATAGAAAGTATCAGAACGATGGAATGGTATTGTGAGTGAGATTGCTTTTTGGACGGCGGTTTACCTGATATTTATATTCGTTACCCAGCTGAGGAAAATTACTCTGTAAAGCCAGGATCATCGACTCGCTCTTTATTTTCCATAACAAATTGCAACTTTGCCAGAAACAAAATATGACCGGAGATAATTTTCCAACTGTAAAATCCGGCTCATTTAGTCGGCATGAGTTGCCTTGGCCGAAAAAGAGTCGTGGGTACCAGTGTTCTTGCGGGCTTAGCATGGGTGGAACAGAGTACGAGAATACGAGAATACGAGACTAACCTCATCCGTATAAGCAAGAGTGGAACTGCTGGAGGGGCTTGTTTGATCCCCTGTACTGATGGTATTGTCCTGTTACACTGATACGCACTGCTCATGCATTAGGGTTAGACCTGTATCTATTGAAGAGGGGAACTGGAAGACGCGCGCGTCGCGCGCATCGGCCCTGAAACGAAAGAAAAGGAAGATAGGGGTTAAAAGTGGAAAGTAGTGTTCAAATGTTTTGAATGAAGCGGAAATGCGTTTGAATCCAAATGGGCCAATGACATAACGTAGTTCCCAAGCGAGCCGCCCACCCCAAAACACATAGTAAATGCGATAAATTGCCACGTGATCTGCCTTCTGGGCGCAGAGGCCATATTCACGTATTTTGGATTCATGACGATATTAACATTCTCTGTACTAACAATGTCGGCGCAATACGATGAACATCGCGCGCTCTCTACCCAGACTTATTGTTCCTTTAGAAGTTCTCATGTTTTTCACTTGTTCATAGAGTCCGATGGACCAGGCTCCTATTTTTTTCCCATTGATATCCTCTGAATCACAACACTCCTTAAACACTCCTGAAACCCGTCTTAGGATCTACTTGGTTGATTCCTTGACCAAGCCAAGCTGTTGATCCATCACTTCATGAATTATTTGCTCCCAGGAGCGCCATTTCATCCCAAGTTCTTGCTCTGCTTTGGTGTTGTCGTAGGGCGTTGTTCCCCCCTCAACCTCCATACTAATCTTTGCACCGACATTAGGATAGTCCCTGTGCACGATTTGAGCGACCTCCTTCCAAGTTATTGGTTTGCCGGCCAGCAGGTACTTTGACCCATCTGGGATATCCGGAATCAGGGCTTTGATGTGTGCTTCGGCAACGTCCTGGATATGCACTCCAGCAACCGAACGGTCGATAGTACCCGTCATGATAGGCTTCCAGAGAACACTGTTGGATCCGATTTCGTCTGGAGATGACTGGACTAGGTTATGCCCCAGCACGAAGGTTGGATGAAGTGACACCAAGGAATAGTGGGGTTTTTCGTTTTGCCAGAAGCTCCAAGCTGCGTTGTTGGACAGCAGCTTTGATGCGTGGTATAGTCTGAAAGCCGTGGCATCAGGGTCGGTGGGATCCTCGAAGCTTGCAGTCTCGTCCACGCTGAAGTCCCAATCATTGTCCTCTGTAAAAAGAAGGAAAATGTAAAATCAGCTGATGTCGAGAATTACCAAACCAGAGTGACCTACCTTTCACGATACCGCCTGCGGGCACTCCAGTGAGCGGAATCAGAGCAGCTCTGGACGATGTCACGACGACTTTCTTGATGCTTGCGACGCTGGCAGCTTCCTTCAGCAAGACAGTTGTTCCTTTCACAGCCGGGATGAAATAGTCCTTCTTGTCTGTGCCTCGAGGGAGAGCGGAGGCCAGGTGCAGAATGTAGTCGACTCCATTTAACTTTCCTTGGAAAGCTGTGTCCTCTGTCAGATCTGGTATGGTAACATATTCAACCTGCTCGCTATACTTCGATAGCAGGGCTTGGAGCTTTTCTGACGCCTTTCGTACGCATACTCGTAGTCGGTAACCTGCCTCGAGAGCAGCGAGAGCCGTGGCACTACCGACGAATCCCGTGGCGCCAGTGATGAAAATCAATTCCCCTGCCATGATACAAGAAGACTGAATGGATGTCCGAGGAGTGGTGAGTTGCGATTGGAGCAGTGGGAACATACCTATATATGTCCTCTATGGGATTCCCTCTGCTCCGCCTTGCACATTACAAATGAACTTACTAATCATAGCCGAGGCTCTCTTGTTGATTACCGATCGGGTGGAGGGTACGCTGATTCCCTGTTTAAAAGAAGAAGCAATAATATTGGTTTACAATCTATTCGCAGGAGTGCATTTTGAATATAACGTTAAAAACATAGGTCGACTTTTTTTCAAAAACACTTCCCTCCCTGTCATCTCTACATTCAACTCTGCGAACAAGAAAGGCAGACATCCAGACCATGCTGGAAGGCAGAGGCTGTCTCCTCCCCGTACCTCTGAATAACTGTTGACGCCAGGAAACGATGTAGGGCAACACTCCTTAGTTTAAAAAGATCCGAAGGATGGAAACTGAAGGGTATGAAGGCGGGTACCACCGTTACAGCACTTTTCTTTTCTCTCTTCTCTCGCGTTTTAGCCTCTCATTGTTCGCCGCAAACGAATTCGTTCCCCCGAAAACTTGAATTTTCCGCAGATCATATTGGTATGAATTTGGACCCCAAAGGCGCGTGTTAGTGTTCAGATTCTCCACTTTCCTTCAGTTTAGCACCTGATATCCCCAAATCATAACGTGGCGTACATTAGAGTGGGGGCAATATGAATGCAGCGTAGAAGCGTAGAACTTAAAGTCAACCCTTGGTCACGCTTGTACCCACCGGCCGAAACGGGCTTAGTGCGGGAGGTACTCTATGACGATTACAAATCGCGCACATCATTAACTTGTCAATTTGACTCTCGCGAAAGGTACGAATATTCGCCACGATCATTGCAGAGATACTAGCATCCACACCGAGTGAAAATGCAGCGATCGAGGAGAAGTATCATGAGCAGTGCAAGTGATTCGTCTACGGAACGAACACCGAAGCGTACTACTAAGGTACCCGTTTCTGAGGTGGGTTTATTACGACTCAGCATATATACACTTGGCAGAGGGGATTCTGAGAGATTATAGCACCGAAGGCTACAATTACGACAAGCACAGCGAGCCTATCGCTACCGCAAGGAGACAATAACCTTGTCTTTGCAGCACCGACTTGAAGGTCTGCAGACACAGATTCAGAATCTACATCGGACGTTCCAAGCGTACCACTGTCAAATAGAAAGATCCGGTGTATCTTTGGAACCGGCTCTTGAAGGAACGCTGCGACAATTGCGCACGCAGATTCTTGCAATTTCTACTGCTGTAAATTCGGGTAATGAAGGCAGCAGTAGAATTCAAATGAATGAAATCGCATCGACTAAGACCCAAGCGAGACAGCAGCAGACGCTCTCACAGGAGTCAGAAGACGACTTTGAGTCGACGATATCAGGACCAGTCAATGGGGCCCTTCATTTAGCTAGTCCGATCTCCTCGTCTAACAGTACCGACCACCAAGAAAACAACCGACGGGGCAAAACGTCAGCCCACAGTTATTCGTCCTTTCCAACATCTACCCGGCCTATTGTCAACCATTCAGAACCAGTGCCATGCGCTATAGATGATGGTGCTTTCCTTAAGATTCTGCACCACTCACATCTCTTATCTTCTTCTACTGCGTCTTTCCGCGAGACATCCTTTGAACGCCGATTGCATCGAGCCTGTCTGAAAAATGGATATAAATTGTTGGCAGATCCAACCTCTGATCCAGACATTGTGAACCGGGTGTTCAGGCTCACGTTAACTCTGTCCACCCGAGATTCTATAGTCCAAAAGATGAAAGGAATCCTGGAAAGTGGCTTAGACGAAGCTCCAGAGATATGGGATATGCCCTTCTACTTGCTAGGTGGTGCTGGGACTCACTATCCTCGAAGAGATCGCACAGGAAAGCCTATCCTTCCTCCGAATGCCTTACCGACGAGTGAACTTGTGAGTGCTTTTGTGCGTCAAAAAACAGAGCCACAATCCTTCCAGAGCGATCATGACCTTCTGGCCGATTTTGGCCTCAATGGCGAGTGGCTTGATTCACATGACGTGGAAGGCTATCTTGGGGAGAAAGGTATCTTTTTAAGTGCAGATACTGCATTTTGCAGGGTTCCCGCCCGCGCATTCTCAATGGATCCCCGGCATTCCAATGTAACAGGTGCCAATGCTCAACACGTCATGGGCATGGACGAATCAGCCCATGGTTATATGCATCCTTATAATGCGGATCTCATAGAAATTCAGGCAGGAGGATGGATATCAGATACACAGGTACTTTTCCGTGTGCCAATAAAGTATGAATGGCTGACTAATATCAAAATCCGGCGCAGGGTATGGATCCTCGAAAATATACCGGTCCAAGCGATTCTTGGGTCCTGGATGTAGGACTATTTATTGACTGTATGCACTTAGTGAGCCTATATCGGTTGCTATTGCCCTTCTAACAGGAACAGATCTTATTCATTCCAGCATTTGCCTCGGTCGCTGCCCTGCGTTTCGCCGAGAAGATATCGAGCACACGTTTCGCCTCGCATTGAGTAGAAACTTCTTGGACTCTTCGATGTGATTGGTGCGTTCATATTCACAGAAATAAGGCAGTGCCCACGGGATGTGCGCACATCAAACTTCCTGTATATGTACCAGTCTTCGGCTAGTCTGTGCTGGCGGTTAATTGGGACCATTCATCTGTGACTACAGAATACTACTTGTTCTCAATGCTTGCCACGTGAGACCTGGCGATACTTGGAATAGTACTTTTTATATGTGACAGTTTGGCGTTAATTTAGGCAACTGCATATCAAGAATGGAGTCCCCAGGGATGCACATGAGTCTTCTTTACCTCTCTACCGTCACGGTAGTCGTCCAGCAGGTTGTCGACTCTCATCGCGTCTAATCCGTCTATGACTTCAAAGTCCAGCGGCTTCAGCTCACCCTTCTCGATCCAACCTGGCAACTCCATCCAGAACTTGGCAGCCAGCTCTTGGTGCAGATCACTGACTCCGACAATCTGATTTTTCTTGAAACCAGCGGTCTTTGTAGCTGCAATTGCAGGATCAGCCTCTCCACGCACCAATGTTGCCAAGGACCCTTTCTTCGTGGTCGACAGAAGCGAGAGCGCCAGCTGGTGGCTGACACCACCCGAGTAAGCACCGTTAACCGTGTCAAAGGCGTACAACAAGTCATCGCCCACCAGCGCACGGATCTGATCTTCCACATCCGCTGCCTCCCGATCTATAATATGAGTAGCACCAAAGTCACGGAGGGATTGCCCCCCATCGCTGCGGACCTTCGCTGTTGTAATAATCTTCCCAAAGCCTGCGAGACGAGAGAACTGAAGGGCAAATTTCCCACTGTTAGAGCTACCTCCAATGATGAGAATCGCTTCATTCGCGTAGTCCACCCCGTGGCCCAGAAACTTTGGTGCTAGATCCAATCCAGACGAATCGAATAGGGCGATAAAACTCGCAATGGCATTAACGGGGAATGTCGCTGCCTCGTCAAAGCTAATATGCAGGGGTATGGGAGCGGCAAAGTTTGCATGAAGGATGCAGAATTGCTGCAAGCCAGCTTGGTCAGGACCGCCCGAAAGGATATTAGACTGCCCAAAGATGCGATATCCAACGGAGAACCTTTGGACGTCTGGTCCGATCTTCTCGACAATACCGCTGATGTCGTTCTCTAGGATCGCATGAGGCAAGTACTTCTCAACAAGTAAACCACGGTCTCGACCCTACGGGAGTGAGAATTCGACAAACAGTCAATTAGTTAGCAAGTTTTCTTCACGATACCTTTTGGTCATGAGGATTAACTAGAAGCTGTTAGCTTCTCTTCCCTACAAATAAATGCATTAACGGATCATACTTCCGGCTGCAACGATCCTCACAAGAACTTGATTCCTACTGGGCTCAGGAATAGGTCGCCTGCATAGTACCAGTGGCCTTTGGACCTCTTTGAGAATCAAAGCTTGCTGCATATCGGATAAAAAACCTCTCGTCTCCCGCCGGCTTGTGGAAAGGAAGTGAAAATATCAAGGAAAGCAGACAGGTGATGAACAGACAACTAGGCCTCGACATGGTCCGGTTCCGGTTCCACAGCTCGGAACCTGGAGTCGGACCATCCGGGTCTCAGGTTCTAACTTTTAGAACCGAAACCGGACTAACGACCCTGCAGGTACTTCCCAGTTCGCACCTGCAGGAACCTGGAGTGCATAATTTTGCCAAGAAATTTCCTATTTTGGGTGGATATTTCTGTTAATATTTATGTGTAATATACACCCGTCACGCGTTAAAGGGTAGTATAGACTAGGATATACTACTATCCACTAGGAAATATTAGTATTCTATATGAAATATCAATATACCTACAGCCAATAGTGATATCTTATAAAGATCCGACCATAAAATATTAGCAGTAGTAGGTAGTAGTAGATTGTTAACAACCTAACATGAAGATATAGGAACCATTAAACAGCCAAAAGTGTGAGCATTTCTAATCAGTCCTCTGACCCCTCGGCCAAATACCGATTTGATCGCTCATCTTCGCAGGGGAAGCTTATTCCATCGTCAGCCGTGGTAACGTAATCCACGGCCGAGCGGATCACGTACCCCCATTACAATTTCACTGCAGGTAGGCGGAGCCCTCCCAGCCGGTTGAATTGGCTGCGAAGGCAGATCAGCCTGTTCATGCGATACTACAAACTTCTATTACTTACCAGACACACATCACCGCCACTCGCACAGAGAAAAAGGTCCTAGGTAAAGTTTGCGGATTACTCAGATTTCTCATTAACTAGAAATTGGTGATGTCAACCGTCCGGGAAAGGTTACTCATTATGCCGGTTAGGCTATTGCCAATATTACCTTGAGTGGCCTAGTGCCTAAAGCGAAGGCTAGCTGTTATAAATTGCAGACGGCAAACGCGAAGTATCCTCCCTTCCCAGTCTATTCCTAGCGTAACGGGATCTCGAACTTATTACCCACAAGTCGCAGCATATTGTACAATGGAGACACTGATAGCAGAGTCATGGTTCAAGGTGACAAAAACCCGGCTGCAACGCAACCATCCCTGTCCGGCTCACAAATTTGGATCTAGGTGGAAAATGCCATAGGCCAACGCCCTCAATTGACCGGCGACGTTTATGCTATGCGCGCGCAGTATAAAGCTCTAGATGATCAGGCTAATGCAACTCGAGTCATTTCGCCGAACGTTACTGTTGGTATGTAAGAGCGGGCCTCATGTTGCTATCCCCGTGCAGAGGATTCCATACCACTGCCCGTTGACTGCGCACTCTAACATATAATATATTACAGAGGATAGAAAGATCACACCCCAGCTGACGGTGAGAATCTACACGCCGACCGTTGGCCATGCCGACACCCATCCACTTCCTGTCGGACTGTATTTCCACGGGGGCGGGCTTTGCTGTGGAGACTTGGACTCCGAGGACACTTTCTGCAGGCAGGTCGCCGAACGCCTGCCTTGTGTGATAGTTTCGGTCGGCTATAGACTTGCACCGGAATACAAGGCTCCCGCCCAGCTAGATGACGCCGTGGAGGCGTGGAACTGGGTAAGTTACAACGTCCACCGGAAAGATAAAGAAAGACTTAACAGTCTAGGCTTATATGAACGCGCCTGCCTTGAACGGCGATCGTGAGAGATATTTTGTTGTTGGACAAAGTGCAGGAGGTACTCTTGTTCTTACGCTCATGCGCCGGCTGATCTCCCTGGGCCGCAGAGACGAAGTCAAGGGCGTCGCAGCCATCGTTCCATTCGCCCTCCACCCTGACGCCGTGCCCTCGCGCTATGTTGACCGGTACCGGGCCTTTGAGGAGTGTGCCGATGGTCCAGTTAGCACAAAAGAAACCATGGGCCGTTTCCACGGTGAGTTTGGCACCGAGTTCGCTGTATCCCTTTGCTGCATTTCGCTCATTGTCGCCGTTATAGACGCGATCGGGGCGCAACCCACCGATCCCGACGTTTACATTCTCAACGCTGAGTCGGAACTGCATCAATTCCCACCGACATACCTTGCCGTGTGTGAGATCGACCCTCTTCGAGACGACGGCCTGATACTCCATGATCGCTTGAAGGCATCCGGGTATGTTGTTTCTCTTTGCAGAACGCGATATTAGATCCTACGTCCTAATTTTGGCGTCTCATAGGGTCCCGGTCCAGCTTGAATATTATAGAGGCTTACCCCACGTATTCTGGGCGTTTGGATGTCCTGCGCCGAGTGGCGATTTTGTGGGAGATGTTGTGAAAGGCATCAAGGCTTTCACGCATTCTTGATTGATCTTGTCGCTTAAGAGTAAGTAAGCCTCCACTGCTGGAGAATGACAGGCATGATTGATAATGGATCTATGAACCAGGACATAAGTGAATATTGAAAAATAACCACCAAGCCACAAGTCGAATGTTCTGTGAGGTGTTTTGGAACTATGCAGTAATATAGGAATAAGGTCTTATTTGGACTACAAAAAGTTACTCAATGACGTTCAATATCATGCCTCATCTTAGATTTTCGAATATCGCGACATTTCCCCTAGGATTGAAAGGCTACCACCCCCGTTACCACGCTTCAAGTAAGGATGAGATACTTTCAAGTAGTGGTCAGATCAAGCGTATAAGACATCAAAGTGATTATATATGAAGTTCCTAGGCTTCAGGATAAGGTCGGCTGAATGCGGCAAATTACAGCGTACCTATATTTTTGAATTTATTCGTACCTTGCTTGTCCACCAAGCGCCGTATACTACAGTTTACTGATATCATTGAGAGTCTTAAATATTACGGTTGTTCTTACATAAAAATTGAGATTTTAAGAAGGAAGACGAACAGACACAAAGCCGAATTGGAGTTAGTGCAAGAGTACAGTAACTTGGAAATTCTTGGCAGATATAGAATGTACATGGCGGCAATCATCTTTCCTCTACAAAAGAAGACATAGCCGCTAATCTCTAATTAGTAAATTTCATGTGAACTCCGGGAGAATAATGCCGGTAATTGTCAGCAACAGACTGCCTTTCTTTTTCGTGAACCATATTTGTTTGGTTGTTCATGGCGTCACGTAGTAGATCGTGGAGGGCTGAGATAGTGTTAGTGATGAGCAGATCAGCCGAGGCCAGGAGTGGGTCGTCTCGCTAAACAGTCTTTTATAGAAACCTTATTCCGTAGTAATGGACCAATTATGTTAGAGTTAGACCTTGACTACTGTAGTCAATGGAGCTACCGTAATGTGCGGTAGAATAAGGTTCCGCTACGAAGATGAGCGATCATATCGGTTCTTGGCCGACGTCAGAGGTCTGATCTGACGTTTAGTGGTGGTTTCGCCACTATTTAGCTAATAAATCAATGATCACTCATCACGGCAGATAGGCCGAGAAACTAGCGTTGATCTGTTTTATTCCCAGTTCCCTATTACTCTGCTAGCTTATTACTAGACCAGCACGCAGCACGGCTTTGATCACTCATCAAAAAAATCACATTTATAAGCGATTCCAAGGAGCCACCGAGAATTATTACGAGACAGGTGGGGCCCGCGGGGCTGTTTTACAAGTTTGCTCTCTGATACTACTGTACCCCCTTAGAAACTTACCAGACACACACCACCGCCACTCTCACGGAGAAAAGGTCTGGGTAAGGTTTGTGGATTACTCAGATTTCTCATCAATCAGATAGATTAACCCCCTCTGAGGGGTGGATCGCTTTTTCTGGTGTGGGATTTGTAATTGGGGCGGGAATTTTACCGGAACTACCCTGTAAGGCACGAAAATTTTCAACGATGAGAGCCTACCTGATTAAAAATGCGAGTGGATTTCGGCTTCGGCCTGAGGTTCTGTTAGATGACGTGATCTATGACTTATTTCGGGACGCACTGTGAGTGTCGCCATTTGGGTTTTTGAATGATTAGTATGAGGCGGAAGAGAGAAAGTGGATGAGGGAAGATTATATATAAGAAGTTCAATTCCAAGCTCTTCAATCTCACATACAATTTCTTATCCTTCAATTTCCCGATTAAACACAACAGCAAAAATGCCATTCACCGAGTTCGTCGTCCCAACATTAAAGACAGATCCCGCAACGGAAGCAACATTCACCACCGAGATCGCACCCTTACTCATCAAGATCCTTGATACACATGCCACTCCTCCCAAGGCCAAATACTTCGGAAAGATTCTCCTCGAGAATGGCAATGATGTGTCGGGGGATTTCAGACTTTGTGTTGGGCTTGGTTCGTCATTTCCTCTTCCTTCCTATTTTCTTTCCCTTTCCTCCTTTCTTTTCTCTTACTGTCATCATCTCCGTCCCAGTCCTACTATCATCCCTTTCCCTCCTCTTAGCGCTCGTGCAAATTTGAACATAGTCTGATGCTGATTCTTCGACAGAGTGGGAAGACGCCTCGCATTTCAACACCTTTGTCGCATCAGAAAATTTCGAGAACTTCAAATCCTTCGTGAAGCCTCACTCTGTTGCACCGCCAGTCCCACAGCTATATAACACGGATCTCGGGCCGAGTGAGGTGTTTGGAAGTGCGTTGACGGAGGTGTGGCAGGTGAAGATCGGGGAGAGGGATGAGAAAGTAGTGGAGGCGAGGGCGGCGTGGGAGAAGTTTGTTAGTGCGATTGCAGAGGCGGGTGGTGTAAATGGGAATGGCGATGGTATTCAAGGGACAAGTCTCAATCTAGAGGAGAAGAGGTGGGTTGGTGTGTTGGGGTGGGAGAGTAGTGAGGTGAGCTTGAAATATCTTTCGATTTTGTCTGTGGGTTGAGAACAATTGGCTGACTTTGAGATTTTAGATCAGAGAGAAAGTACTGGGGAGTGCAGCTGTGAAGGAAGCGAGGAAGAGCCTTGATGTATTGGTGTGGAATACGTTCGTTACTGCATTTGCGAAGTAAATGTAGACAGCTAGAGAAGAAATACGGAATACTCCACACTTAGAAATTCAAACACATTACTCAATACGCATATCCACACAAGCAAATCGAATCAAGCATTGAAGTAAACGTGCATGACAGGGTCTACCATATCCCCTTGAAAGCCTCGTATGATAGTATGTCAACTTAACAATCTAATAGAGGAAAGAAAACGAGAGTAAAATTATATTAAGCTGTAGCGCAATAATCAAGACGTCAGGGTGTAGACCATACAGTAATATGATCCAATCTCACAAAGACTTGCGGATCAGGATATAGTTCTTCGCATCTTTTCAGCGTAGTTCATGACACCCTTTTCCATACTGTATAACTATAGAACTGTCCTAATTATTATTGACGTAATCCACGCCGAGCGGTTAACACAGCCGAGCGGATAACCCCATCCAAAATCGCGTCTTCTAACCACCCTACCTAATTCAACTAACTACCATGCCACCAATTCGTGGTAAATCCTCGCAAAAATCGGCTAATCAAGAGGGCAAGATCCTATTAGCCCTATGCTATATCAAAAGCGATCGTGTCAAATCTCTTCACGCAGCAGCAAAGCTATATGATATACCCTACTCTACCCTACGTGCGCGTGCCGCGGGCCGAATCTCTCGCGATGACACACGCCCAAACGGCCATAAATTGACCCAATTAGAAGAGGATTCGCTTACTGAATGGATACTCTCTATGGATTCGCGTGGGGCAGCACCTAGGCCCTTTACTTTACGAGAGATGGCCAATATCCTTCTTGCACCGCGTGGAACAACCCCCCCCCCCCCCCCCCCCAACATTAACTGTTGGTGTTAATTGGGCGTCAACCTTTGTTAAACGACGTGATGAGCTTCGAACGCGCTTCTCAAAACGATACGACTATCAGCGCGCTCTTAACGAAGATCCAAACGCTATACGAGAGTGGTTTTCGACGGTGCAGCGCGTGATCGAGGAGAACGGTATTCAACCAGAGGATATCTATAACTCCGATGAAACTGGATTCGCAATGGGCCTTATATCAGCGCAGAAGGTTGTTACGCGAGCAGAATATACTACGGTCGGCGATCAATCCTACAGCCAGGAAATCGCGAATGGGTTACTGCGATCGAAACGATATGCCCTGATGGCTATTCGCTGCCGCCGTGTATCATATTCAAAGGCCAGGTCTATATCGCTGGTTGGTTTGAATCGTTAAATCTTCCTACGAATTCGCGCACTGAGGTATCGAATAACGGCTGGACTACTGATGAAATTGGCCTACGCTGGCTACACAATCTCTTTATTCCATGCACTAATTCGCGTGTACGAGGGCGATTTCGGCTATTAATCCTGGACGGGCATGGTAGCAACCTAACACCTCAATTCGATCGAATCTGCTCTGAAAACGACATTATACCGCCCTGTATGCCTTCGCATTCGTCACATTTACTACAACCGCTCGATGTTGGGTGTTTTGCTGTGCTTAAACGCGCGTACGGTCGCTTTGTGAGCGATCTAGCGCGGACCGGTTATAATCATATCGACAAGCTCGATTTTCTAGCGGACTATCCTCGCGCACGATTAGAAGCCTTCCAGCCGAACATCATTCGAAATAGCTTCGCTGCTACTAGTCTAGTACCAATCGATATCGAAAGGATGCTATGCAATCTTAATATATCCCTTCAAACGCCTTCACCACTATCAAGCCGACCAAGCAGCAGATCTAGCCAATTCACACCAAAAACGCCGAAGACAGTGGTTCAGGTACAAAAGCAAGCTTCTATGTATAAAGAGCTTCTAAAACAGCGATCGAATAGCCCTCCTACACCGTCGAAAACTATGTTTAATCAGCTAGTGAAGAGCCACTTATCATCGCTGCATACCACTGCTCCACTATTGAAGGAGAATGCCGATTTACGCGCAGCGAATGAGAAGAAACGCCAGAAGCGCACTCGTTCGACTAGGCAGATCGCACATGAAGGGGGTCTATCGGTCGAAGGGGGCCTACATCTAGTTCAACAGCTGATTGAGCCTGTAGAAGGTCATGAGGCAGCATCGCATGAACAGGTCGATCTGCCTAATCAGCCAGTTCAACCGGCTAAACGGGCTCCACCTAGGTGTAGCGGATGTGGAACGATTGGGCATAAGATTAATCAATGTAAAAATCCCTAGTTTAGGATTAATTAATACGTTTTGGTTGTGATATCCTATTCTAAAATTTTGTAATGGGGGTGTTCACCACCTATGCTTTCACCACCCTCTCTTTTCACCACCCTCTCTTTTCACCACCCTCTCTTTTCACCACCCTCTCTTTTCACCACCCTCTCTTTTCACCACCCTCTCTTTTCACCACCCTCTCTTTTCACCACCCTCTCTTTTCACCACCCTCTCTTTTCACCACCCTCTCTTTTCACCACCCTCTCTTTTCACCACCCTCTCTTTTCACCACCCTCTCTTTTCACCACCCTCTCTTTTCACCACCCTCTCTTTTCACCACCCTCTCTTTTCACCACCCTCTCTTTTCACCACCCTCTCTTTTCACCACCCTCTCTTTTCACCACCCTCTCTCTTCACCACGATCAACTACCTTTCTATACGGCTGAGTATCTTACAACCCATTAATCTGGGGGCGCTGGTGCTTCGTTTTTGAGATATCCACTAGCCGCCAGCAGGCCACAAGGCATTTGGAGACGATTACTGTACTCACAAACGTACCATTAATTTACAGCTTCTGCAGCTTCCAGTGCCGTGGAGGAGATACAGATGAACCTCCAGTCTCTGCCGGATGTCGAGCGCGGCTACGGCCACGTCGACTACGAGACTAAGCATACAGTAAAGTAGAGCATTTCCTGAAGAAAAGAGCTCCATATGCTACTCGAACCCTAGGGTTCTCGCACAGTTGTAGCCCAGAAATTCCGAGGCAGACTTGCTGGGTATCCTTTTATCTTTTGCTCAGATAGAGTCCTCAGCTGCATGAGCGCCAAAAACATAGCCGCTCTTTGCTAGTTGTTTTCGGCAATTCTCTTTGGCGTTGTCGTCTTGTTGAGCAAAGAAGAGCTTCCGACCCATGACTGAAAGAATCACAACAAAACGCCAGAAGCAATCAATTGAAGGGGAGATTGAAATAGAGGATGAAGGAAAATCTGTGCGGGAGCTTGAGATGAGGGACATAGCTTCAATTTGTACTTCAGTACTTGGGCACAGATCTTAGTAGTCCGATGATCGAGGAAGGCGTTTTTTCTGCGCGCCGATGGATGGCAGATAAGACCCAAGCCTTCCATTGTTGTGTCATCGTGCTCTAGTGCGTTATTTTTTGAGAGAGGAACGAGACGATCGAGTACCTCAAAAAAACAGGAGCACGGTGAAAAATGAGGTCCATCAAAAAGTAGGTCGTAACATAAACAGTATTGTGGGGCAAAGCGCTCCTTTAGGTATGGACTGAGCGTCGACTGAGTGCTCAATAGATGCCTTGGATAAATCCTGAGTAATCAGTGATGGATCAGTGAGCAGCCAATAACAGTCACTGAGCACTCACTGAGCGCTCATTGGACCTCACTAATTAATCACGTGATTACAATGAGCAGCTCAGTGAGTCTGAGCCTGGACTGAAATTTACTCAGTGAGCCTGACTCTGAGCGCTCTCATGAAAGCGGCGGCAGCTAAGATAGGAAAGCCCCACCCGGCAGAGGAAAAAT
This sequence comes from Penicillium argentinense, assembly GCF_028826775.1. NCBI lineage: Eukaryota > Fungi > Ascomycota > Eurotiomycetes > Eurotiales > Aspergillaceae > Penicillium > Penicillium argentinense. The sequence continues at coordinate 1,204,683 of NW_026622668.1, forward strand.
GGTACGTATATAGGCCTAAGTATTTGCCAACTTTCCAACAATGCTGCCTAACTGTACAGGGCAAACTTATGTGCCTGCGCTACTGGACGTACTATCTGCACAGAATAGCTACTCCCATATACTACCTCGTAGGTAGTAGCATCATCATCTTCAACCAACACACTTGATCCGCAACATCCGTTCTCTCCTCGAAGGCCAGTCGGCCCCCAGGCTCATACAGTGCGATATGTGTTGGGAGGGATCAGTGTGTGTTTGTCTCCTCTGGTGACTGATTGCTCTCTGCAGAGTGAGCTTCGCACTCTCCTGTTCACGCGTGCTGATTGGTCAGGCCAACATGAGGAAGTTGTTGTTGTTGTTTGTGTTAGTGCCTAAGGCATTAAGGCCTTTCCAGCGTCCTTGGTGGGCGGTCAGACCTGAGCTCTCATCTTCATTCTGTCGATGCTATTGGGACTTGCGTGGATGGCTGGCGATTCCTGTGACCCCACAGGGCCCTCGCCAAACCGCCGCGTGTTTGTATACTGTGTTAGGGCAGGTCTTCCAGCGTAATGGCCGCGCGCTGATAGGAGAACTAGTCGCAACTTGGCGCCGCCGAAGCTCCACCCGCCGCGGCGTATTATAAATGGGCGATGACTAACTTATCTTTTATCGGAAATGTCGCCACCCCTCATTTTGCACTTTTCCTCCTTTCTCTACAACCTCCGTCTCTGCCTCCCATTCTCCCACAATGGCTCCCTCCTTCGTGTCGATTGACACGAGCGATAGTGACTTCAACATGGCTTCCTCGCCCAAGCCCGCCGACACCTCGCGGACCCTCCTCCTCGCTCCCCCTTCCATTGCTACCGAAGAGGACAAACTACGAGACCTATTCTCCACCTTCCCCCGCGCAACTACCGACCTTCAAATGCTCGACCGGCTCTCTGCCGGTGTCGTCACCCTTCCATCCAACACCTACGATCTCGTCCTTATTCTTACCGACTCCGATAGTTCCCGGCGGTCAGAGGCTCTGCGGCTACTGACTCGGGATGTATATACCGCTCTCGTGCCGGCCATGAAGGCTGGTGCTCAGCTCCAAACACAAGATAAGGCACTGGACATCTCCGAGGCCATGGAGGCTATTCTGGCCGGTCTGGTACAGACCGGAAACGGTTTTGAGAAGCCCAACATCGAGCAAGCCGCCGCAGTTCCGCTGCAGTTCGGTCTGAACAAGAAAAAGAAGGCTGCCACGGCTCCAGATCCGGCGGCTGGGATACCAGTGCCTGGATTTACGACCAATGGCATAAATGCGAATAGCCACGACCGGGATGATAATGATGATGAGTTGATTAATGAGGACTCTCTTATCGACGAGGAAGATTTTACGAGACCGATTATGCCGCGTATGTCTTGACTCTCATTCGTTTTTTACTGTTCATTCATGCCGTTCTGGGAGAAAAATTGCTAACGATTTGCAGCCCCAGAGTGCCAGCCGAAAACGGGCCGAAGGCGGAAGGCCTGCAAGGACTGTACTTGTGGTCTGGCGGACCGACTTGAAGCCGAGGATAAGGAGCGCCGCGCGAACGCCGATAAGAATCTCAATGTGATGAAACTGCAGACAGACGACTTGAACGAGCTGGATTTCACCGTCGAGGGCAAGACCGGCTCCTGCGGTAGCTGTGCACTTGGTGACGCATTCCGTTGCGATGGTTGCCCTTATCTGGGTCTGCCTGCCTTCAAGCCCGGCCAGGAGGTTTCTATTCTCAATGACGTTGCCCAATTGTGATTCAATCGTTGGCGTGCATGGATGGTAGAGCTTTCGCTCTGGAGTACTGGAGAATATTGTTTTGTTCAATATATGATACCGCACTGGAGATAGTCCAGGAATAATCCTACTTGTTTAGGCTTTTTACTAAGATCCCCAAGATTTTTTCTCGCTTTTCTTTTTACTCTTTGGGAATTGATTTCGGTGGTGTGAACTATGTGGATACCTGACATCATTGGGCTTCGTTGCTAGCGGCTAGACTCTCGGATGGAGCATTTCGGGCTAGTTTAGCACTGCGAGGCTTGCCAATGAAATAAAGAGGCTGCTGGCCACTACAGTAATTTCCACTCCTCACAATCGTAGGACAGAGAGTAGCATGGCGAATAAAATGCAATGTCATTAGAGATTCTAAAGTATACTCTAGTCTTGAGGGAATCTTAGTCTATCCAAACAGAGGTAAGATGAGATTGAGCTCATCCCGAATGTGTCTCAAGAAAAGCTCAGCTCTTCCGCTTCAGCTCAACATTATAAGCACTCGGTGTCACGGTGTGTGCCTTCCCAGTCTTCTTGTCGACGTGGAACACGAACTCGTCAATGGGAATATCATGATACACGAGCTGGTCAATGGTACTGACCCAGTCTCCGGCACCGTACATCTTGGTGAACAGATGACCTGCGATTGGACCTGTAGGGTTGACCGTTTCCATTTGGAATGCGATCTGACCCGTGGCAACAATGTCGCTGATTGTAGGCACAAGCCTGACCAGGTTGGGGCTTGGTGCTGGTGCGGGAATTTGAGGAACAAGATCGATCAAGGCCGCAGCGAGCTGGTTCTTGATGTCTGTGCCGTTGCTGATCCATTCGGTGATAACAAGGCCAGGCGCCGACTTGAAGGCCGAGGGAACGGAGATGGTCAAGGTGGTGTTTAGGTCGGCATCCTTCGCTGCGTAGGTTCCTGCCAGGTTGACGAGGGCTTCGTGACGAGCCTGGGTCATCAGAGCGGGCATGAGCGAGTTCGTGAGGAGGTCCGCAACCATTTGGATTGCCTGTGTGTGGACAAGTCCATTGCTAGCGCCAAGGATGGTAAAGCCAATATCGAAGTCCGGCACCAGGACAAGCAGGCCCGCGTAACTTCCTGAATCGCCAAGCTTGGTGTAGATGTTTGTGACAACGCCAGACTCTTTATGCTCATATCGATAGATCTCCCATGGGCGGCCGAGAGCATAGTGCAAATCTCCAGTGAAAGACACTGGCTTCATCCAACGCCTCGTTTTCTCGGCAGGTAGAAGGGTGGAGTTCAGAATACTCGCTCCAATCTTGGACAAGTCATTGATGGTCGAGTAGATGCCACCAGATGGGGTAGTAATAGGAAGATCTCGAAGATCAGAGGCCAGATCCGTGGCAATGACGGTGCGGGCAATGTCCTTAGGGTCCGATGGAGGCGAAGACAAAGTATTTTTCAGACCGAGGGGCTCAAAGATACCCTTGCGGTACAAGTCGTCCATTGACATTCCGGTTAGATTAGCCAACGCGCCGCCGAGAAGGAAAAATCCACTGTCGGAGTACAGAGGGCTGGCAGCGGGCTGATACCGGGGCAGGTTGGAAGCGATGCCCTGGACATATTCTTCGATGCTGCATTTCAAAGACTCTGATCCAAGGCTCTGGAGACAAGGATACTGGGCAATGATATCGGTCTCATTCAGAGGTGGCAGACCCCACGTATCCAGAAGAGTTGGGTCTACCAGGGATCGGATCAGAAAGTCCGAGCTGATGGGAAGACCCAGACGTGGGATTCCACCAATGTGTGACGCGATGTCACCAACTGCGATCTTGTCCCACTCGATGTCTTGCACGGCATCGAAGTCCACAGCTGTTTTCTTGACGAACTCCTTGAGTGCGGGATAGATATCCGTAAGAGGCGTGTTCCAGTCTTTCTCATGGAGTTCAACCATGCCCGCATAGGTGGTGATGAGCTTGGAGATACTGGCGATGCGGTAGATGGTGTCGGAGTCGACCTTTTTGGTGCCGTACGTGCCATTCAGGTTGGACAGAGCTGTGTGGTGATACTGCAAAGATTGCGCATCCTCGTCATGCAGAGAAAACATACCCATGGAAAAGGTAGTGTTCTTTAGCAAAGCAGAGGCCACATCACCAATTCCGCCACCACTCAGGGTCTTGTCCAGAGTTGTGGTTACATTCTTCCAGCTAGAAGCTACCAGGCTGGAATCACTGCTGATGTCTCGCGGCGCAGGGTAAGACGGGCCCGGAAGCCGGCCGCCCAGAGCGGCGGGCGTGAAAAGCGGGATAAAAGCGAGAGCAAAGTTGAGAGCTCGCATTGTGTGAAGATGTGTTTGAGGTTTATAATACTAGCACCCTTACCAAGAAGCAAGACACCGCTTATATACACCCCATAATTTTATTGTGGTACGACAAGCACATCGGGGCTAAAAAGCAGCTCGAGTGTCAACCTTCTTAGCAAAGCTTCAACGCTAAGCTCAAATAGGCGACATCTGGCGCCGGTGGGAGTCGGCCCTCAAAAGCTGAGCCCCATCGATCATCGGGAATTCGTATCCGACTACCCTGCGATAGAAATAAGAATAAGCAGTGCTCAAGCCAGGCGGCACATGCTTCCGTAAGCGGTTAGCGCCCACTCCGCCACAGCATTCAAATCGCCCGTGGCGTTTTTTCAACCCCACAGGCAGTGAAAGGTGACGACAGCGATGCTGCTATGTTAGTCCCTCGCCTCCCGATTCCTCGATCTCGAAGACTGGGTGGAAAGCACGACCGTTGACATCCTAGGTGGCCTCCACCCCATGCAGGCGAGAGGATTGGGTGCTGAAGACCCGGTGTATACATGCCGGTGTGGTTCTGGTCATCTCGCAGAACAGCTAAGCCGCAATTGATGTCCCAGATAGGGAAGGAATTGGTCATTGAAATAACGACGAATGGTATTCGGTATCCTATGGGATATGCTCATAAAAATGTATCGTTCACAACAGGTCACTCCTTTCCGCCTAGATTCTCCTCGCCTTTTTATTTTGAAATCATCGCGCATCATTCGTGACAGGGGAATATACTTCCATGTTTACGAGCTGTTCTTCTTCATCTGTGCAACACGAATGCTGACAGCCCGCTTGTGAGCCTCGAGGCCTTCCACCGCGGCCAGGGTCTCGACAGTCTTCGAAAGACCGAGCAGACCGTCGGCAGTCAAACTTGAGCTGGTGATGTGTTTCAGGAATGATCCCAGGTTGACACCAGAATATTGCTTGGCGTAGCCGTAAGTAGCTGGAATGTTGTTAATTCTGGAACTGTGTATTGAAAGGAGTAGAAGATAGCCATGAACTTACGCAGAGAGTGGTTGACACCAGCCGAGTAGTCACCGACGCTCTCGGGGGTCCAGGGTCCAATGAAGACACTGCCGGCATTCTGGACCTGCTCAACCACAGCCTCGGCTCCGTCAACCTGGAGAATCAAGTGCTCGGGGGCGTAGTTGTTGCTGAGGGTCATTGCCTCGTTGATGTCCCGCACCACGAAGGTAACGGAGTGAGCCAGGGAGCCGCGGACAATGTCCATACGGGGGAGGGCCTTGGCCTGAGCGTCCACCTCGTCCTCGATGGCGCGCAGTTGCTTCTCGTTCAGGTCAACGGCAATGAGAATCACCTGCGAGTCAACACCGTGCTCGGCCTGGCTTAGCAAGTCGGAGGCGACAAAGGCCGGGTTGGCAGACTTGTCGGCAATCACTAGAACCTCACTGGGACCAGCAGGCATGTCAATGCTCACACCAGCGGAGGTGTCGTTAGACACGAGCATCTTGGCCGCAGTCACGAATTGGTTACCGGGTCCAAGAATCTTGTCCACCTTGCTGATGCTCTCGGTACCGTAGGCCATAGCAGCCACAGCTTGGGCACCACCGGCGAGCACAATGCTCTCGGCACCGACCTTATGCGCAACGTAGACGATCTCCGGGGAGATGCTGCCATCCGAGCGAGGAGGCGAAGCAAGAACAATCTTCTGGCAGCCGGCCACCATAGCAGGAACACCCAGCATCATAGCCGTGGAGGGAAGTACGGCAGTACCACCAGGAATGTACAGACCGACACGTTCAATGGCACGCGAGAAACGAGAGCAGACCACACCGGGCATGGTTTCCATCTTGAGGGCGTCGTTGCTACCCCCTCTGGGCCGAGTGGAACCGTTCAATGTTACCAATGCTAATATCGATGGCCTCCTGGGTCTCAGAAGACAATTTCATGAGCTCAGCGGGGAAAGGAGCGTGGATGACCGGGGAGGTCAGTGATGTGGCCTTCTCAAACTTGTGGGTGTACTTGAGCACACCAGCATCACCGTTCTCGCGGACATCCTGAATAATAGGCTTGACCAGACCGACAATGGCGTCGTTGGACTTCTGGGAAGGACGCTTGAGGAAGTCGCTGACCTCCTTGGCAGTTGCTGAAGCTGTAATCACACGCTTCATTTCAATACGCGTGGTACGATCCTCCTCCGGCGCAGGAACTGGGGCAGGGGCAGGAGCCGGCTTCGACTGAGGAGCAGTCAGACCAGCCTTTTCAGCCCAAGGGCCCTTGGCATCGCCCTTTCTCCGCTTCACCTTCAAACTTTTGAGGTCGAGGTTGCGCTCAATGTCCTCCAGAGTGACACCAGCAGCGGTACACTTGGTAAGCGCAAAGTAGAAGAGGTCGGCAGCCTCGAAGGCGATCTCCTCCTTGGTGGTAGCACGGCATAGCTCCTCGGCCTCCTCCATCACCTTGGCCTCCACGAGCTTGGGCTCGTTGAAGAGACGAGCGGTATACGATCCAGCGGGGGCGTCCGCCTTGCGGGCCGAGAGGGTCTTCTGAAGACGAGACAGACCAGCGGCAGCTCCGAAGCAAGTCTCGGTACCGAGGTGGCAGAAGCCTGGAATGAGTAAATTAGCAACACGTCGCAAAGGACAAGAAGAAATTAGGAGAGCCTTACCACGACCAATCTGCTTTACAACAAACACCAGGCAGTCGGCGTCACAGTCGAACCCGATGCGGATCAACTCCTGCACATCACCGCTCGACTGGCCCTTGTACCACAGACCGCGCTTGCGGCTCTGGTAGACACCGGTTCCGGTGCGAAGAGCCTCGGCAATGCTCTCGTCGTTGCTCCAGACCATACCCAGGCATGACCCCCGTTCATCGGTAACGGATGTAGCATACAGACCATTGGCCTGGTCGGTAACAGCCCGCGCAGCTATCAACTTCGCAGCAGATATTTGACCCGCAGCATCCCGCTCGACAGTCAAGGTCTGAGAGGGAACAATGGCAATTGCGCCCTGCTGCGTGACCTGGATCACAGATTCCTCCGACGCAGTCTCGTCTCCGTAGGTTGCGAACAGACGCGGTGAGTCCGAGCTGATGTTCAATTTTGTGGCGGCGGTGGAGACATTGGCGGGGCTGGTGCAGACACCGACATCGTTGCGTTCGGAGGCATTGGCGGCGACCCACTGTTGCAAAGCGTCCAGCTGGTTGTCTGCCAAGGCATAAACGAGCAGTCGAGAGGAAGGAACCGATTGTTCCTGGGAAAGAGCAGTCAATTGGTCGAGGGTGATGAGGATCTTGGCGGCACCGGCGTTCAGAATGTCGACGAGGTCTCCGGCCGAGGAGACGGCAGTCGCCTCAACGTAGACATCGAGGTTGCGGAAGTTTTGGCGCAGGAACTGCTCGGCCTCTTGCAGATTCGCGACCTTCACCAGCACGCGGCCGAAGTAGGCAATCTGCTTGAGCGAGAGTCCGGAGGTGGGGTTGGAGGGGTAGGAGATAAGGAGGGGCGTGGCCATGGTGGGCGAATATCCAGTATCAAGCCAGAGAGATGATCGGAGGAAAAGACGAGGATATCGAGATCCCCGGCGGAGTTTTGGGGGCGCGTGGAGAGGAAAAATGTGGAAAGGCGATGACTCTTTTTTTGCCCCGGTCTGGTTGGCCCGCCGCTGAATCATCTGCCGCAACCCGATCATCGGGGATCTGATATCGCACTCCACTTTCGGGACTTTTCAGTTGCTTTTAGTTGATCGAATAGTGTCATCGCATTCACCTTGGCATTCGACTATATTCTTTGATCTCTTCTTCCACTCTCAGTTGATGGTTCATAGTTTGTACACAATTTTATAGGCAGAGACGATGCCATCCCGATATTCCTGGAGCCCATTGGTGACGGCCTGGAGACCCTGAAGCACCCGGGGCTTGTTCGGTTTGACCAAACCCTGCTCAAACCACGTTGGTAGATTCTCAAATAGCTCACGGGAGAGCTCATGGTCTTCTAGTGAGGCCTGTGATTCTGGATGTTAGCCAAGTGGATATTTTTTCAAGAATGACCACAAAAGGCATGAGTGTGTCGCTTACCGGCCAATGGAACTGGGCATAGCGATGGTCCTTCAGGAATGCAGTCCACACGAGGATATCAGTCACATGTGTATTGGGAGTGACCAACTCGGTGTTGGCCTTTCCCGGCCGGACAGTACAGAGATTTCCTTTGCGGTCACCAAGGGCTCGAGAAGCGATGGACGAGGACGTAGTATTGCCAATCGTATCGAAAATGTGTTGGAGATTGGGAGCAGCCTGCGTAATGTGCTCGATGACCTTTGGATCATTATAGTCGAACACATGTTTGGCCCCGCAAGACTGCACTAGGTCTGCATTGCGAGGACTGCAGGTTGTGATCACGTCAAAACCACAGATAGACGCCAGATGGATTGTATAAAGACCGACACTGGCTATTCATCTCATGTTAGTCTCATCTGGTAAACAGATCAGATGGAATGAATGGGATTTGCGTACAGCTGCCATCCCACACCAACACAATGGTGTCTGTGACGCTGGAGCGGTCGAGATTCAAACAGCCCTTGGAGAACAGGGCGAGCCATGCGGTCGCTGCTGCCAAGGGGACAGTACTCGCCTGCGCCTTCGAGATACCCAGCGGGAGCTTGAAGGAGATTTGCTGATCTGCCACGGTATATTCGCTATAGCCACCTAAGCCGGGGACCTGACCTCTCCTATGATGAAAGGACCGTGAGTGCCTTCGTCAGGGCCCGGAAATTCCGAATGGAAACAAGGACCTACCTCCCCAGATGAGACCCGCCACAACATCACCGTTGGCAAGACGAGTCACCCCGCTACCAAGCTCGGTTACCTCCCCAACAAAGTCACATCCCAGGACCGCCCCGTCTTCGAAGGCATTTACCTCGAAACATTGTACTGGCCGACAGTGAGTTGCGGCGAATTCGCATCGGATACAGAGCATAGGAGCCTACCATCTGTCGGGTTCTGTGCCACGTGCGATACTTTCACCTGCACCTGGCCGGCGTTGGGTGAAGGCAGCGGATATTGCTCCTGGACCAACTGAGGGGGTTGTCCTGCGGGTACACGAACGACGAGGGTGTTTCCAGTTGATCCCATGATGTTGATCGGCTTCGACAGTAATCAAACTCTTTCGTACGAGGAAACGAGTCAGGCTGTGGAAGATAAGATCTTGCAGTTATGCCACTGTTTTCGCAAAAAGTCGTCCGTCTATACTTCGCATTTAGGATCAGGCTGAGTTGACAAATCTGATCCACGCAGCCATCTTGAAAACCCCTGGGTTGCGCTTCCAACTGCTGTTTTGGTCAGACCACGCCACTGAGAGGGATCAATTTTTCATACCTATTTGAGAGAAAATCTAAATTCTCGTGGGTGATATTTCGTTCCAAGTCCGCGATATGTCTGTTCTAGCCAGGGTGATCCAAGTTTGTTGCCACTTATTTTGTTTAAGGTTGGACGATTACACAGCATCGGGTTCCTGAGTCGCATCCATGGGTGACCCAGGCCCAACTTCACAATTATTGTCTGAGCATATTATATTCCAAGATAGTCTAATCAACTTGAATACATGTTTAAATGACCGAGTAACTGTGTTTTTGTTTTCTGGTGCCCAGCGCAGGAGCTTCTTCCATGTAGTATATACCTCTAGTATACCCTTGGCCAGTTGGAAGCAGAATTATCAACATGTTACATCTGAAGTATCGCCAAAGCCGACAGACCTGTCCATTTGCTACCAGCCGTAGGCTTCGACGGCACTATGGGTGTGTTCGAAGATCTGCAGGAGCAGGAGATGCCCAAAATGAAATGGCCGGCTTAGCATCTCCACCAGTTGCAATCAGCCCCGGTGCCAAGCACCCTAGCGCGCGATTCTGGGGCAGCAAGTGTGTCTCTGGAGGAGTCTGGATACGCCCTTGGACTAGTCGCTACTAGTCAAGTAGTAGTACTCAGTTGCACTCGGCAAGTCTACGCCGTGACGCCATGGCTATGAGCGCGAGACATACAGGTTGCAGGTCCCTGTGCGAGCGTGCATGCGATCCCCCTTCCCGACGCCACTGGGGGATCCAAGCTCAAAGTTGCTCGAGGGGAACGGACTCCGCATCCTGTCATCTGCCCCCGTCACCGGGTGTCGCTGTCCGGGTAAATAAGGTAAGGTAGGGTTGTGTTTTATGGACACGCGATCGGGCCATGACGGCTTGCATACGGAGTGACGCTGGTCGGACTCGGCCCAGCACCCCTCGAGAGTGGGACAGCATTCCCCCGATGGGCCAGAACTGGCATGACAACGGCCAATCGACTGCCGGCATGGCGTGCAGATCCCCAGGGCGACGAAGGGAAGAGTGGAAGTGCAATAATAAATAATGCAAGAAGTGGAAGTGGAAGTGGAAGTGGAAGTGGAAGTGGAAGTGGAAGTGGAAGTGCAGGTACGGGAAAGTAAACAGATCGATGTGACGCCTCGGCTTCCCCTTTCGTGCTCCCCCCCATGCGTTCCCACACTTGTCGCCGATCCACCTCCAACTCGCCCTGCATATAAGAGTCGCATTGACCCGCCTGGGTGGTCCCTCGTTAGCGACTGGAATTCCTCATCGTGATACCCCGGCGCTGCCCTGTTTATTTATACAACTTTCCGTTCCTTACTATATCCATTCAGTCCTGGAGTGCTCACCCCTCACACCATGCGCGTTCTCTTGTCGCTCCCTATCGCGGCCCTGGGCCTCGTGGGCTCCACGGTAGCTTATCCCTACGGCGAGACCGAGGCTGTTCTGCGCCAGGAACCCTCCACCAACCAGGCCAAAGCAGATGCCGTCAAGGAGGCCTTCCAGCATGCGTGGGATGGCTATATGAAATATGCATTTCCCCACGACGAGCTGACTCCGGTTAGCAATGGCCATGCCGACTCCAGGTAAGCACTGTGTCCTCGGCGCAGATATCCAGCAACAGGTGATGGAGAGGACTCGGCAAGGCTAACGATGTCGGGGATAGGAACGGATGGGGCGCTTCCGCAGTCGACGCTCTCTCCACAGCGGTCATTATGGGCAAGGCCGATGTCGTGAACATCATTCTCGAGCACGTCGCGAAGATCGACTTCTCCAAGACCTCCGATACCGTCAGCTTGTTCGAAACCACGATCCGCTACTTGGCCGGTATGCTGTCGGGTTACGACTTGCTGCAGGGACCCGCTAGCGATCTTGTCAACAACCAGAAACTCATCGACGAATTACTCACCCAGTCCAAGAACCTGGCCGATGTGCTCAAGTTTGCCTTCGACACCCCATCCGGAGTTCCATACAATAACCTCAACATTACCTCGAAGGGTAACGACGGCGCGACAACCAATGGGCTTGCCGTGACGGGAACATTGGTTCTAGAATGGACGCGTCTCTCCGACTTGACCGGAAACGATGAATACGCCAAGCTGGGCCAGAAAGCCGAGTCGTACTTGCTGGACCCGCAACCATCTAGCGGCGAGCCATTCCCCGGCCTCGTGGGCAGCTCTATCAACATCGGGGACGGCCAATTTGCCGACGGCTCAGTCTCGTGGAACGGAGGCGACGACTCTTTCTATGAGTATCTGATCAAGATGTACGTGTACGACCCTAAGCGGTTCAGCACCTACAAGGACCGCTGGGTGCTCGCAGCTGAGTCGACCATCAAACACTTGGCGTCGCACCCACAGCCCCGTTCGGACCTGACGTTCCTGAGCTCGTACAATAATGGAAACTATGATCTCAGCTCCCAGCACCTGACCTGCTTCGACGGCGGTAGCTTCATCCTGGGTGGTACCGTGCTGGACCGCCAGGACTTCATCGACTTCGGTCTTCAGCTTGTCGATGGCTGCGAGGCGACCTACAACTCAACCCTGACGAAGATCGGCCCTGACTCCTGGGGCTGGGACCCGAAGAAAGTTCCCTCTGACCAGAAGGATTTCTATGAGCGTGCTGGCTTCTATATCAGCAGCGGCGCGTACGTCCTGCGCCCTGAGGTTATTGAGAGCTTCTACTATGCACACCGCGTTACTGGCAAGGAAATTGTGAGTATCCACTTGAACCTTTCCCATGCCCGAATTGCAAGATGGAATCTAATTGATCAACATATAGTACCGTGACTGGGTTTGGAATGCCTTTGTCGCGATCAATGAAACTTGCCGCACTGACTCCGGCTTTGCGGCCGTGTCGAACGTCAACAAGGCCAACGGAGGCTCCAAGTACGACAACCAGGAAAGCTTTCTTTTCGCCGAAGTCATGAAATACTCTTACCTCGCCCACTCCGAGGGTATGTATTTGCCAACATGCCTTGAAAACCCAAAAGTGCAGTCGCTAATTACCCACTATAGATGCCGCATGGCAAGTCCAGCGAGGCAGCAAAAACTCCTTTGTGTTCAACACCGAGGCCCACCCCATCCGCATTGCAAGCGATTAGATCTGTGACAAAGTGCGACACTGTACCTAAGATAGTTGCTTTCCTGGTGGTCGTCTAGTAGATAATCATTGCCTTAGAGCACCCTATACCGGGCCCCGTCATATATTTAATCTGATTATTTTTCTCTTTTCAGTGGGGTGTTTGCTTGCATCGGTCATAAACTTGATCAGGGCAGTACATCAAATACCGCTCTGCAGTATCAAATCCGTGTAGACGGTCGAGCTTCACGCTTTGTAGCCATCGTACCTGGCATCCTAGCTATCCTGAAGGTTGTTGCACTGTCGAGACGATTCTATCATAATCAAGACCACGTATTAGGCTGCTCAGCGCTCTCCATCGTCTACCCGTCTAGTTGATCAATATTACGGGGTGGAAATCGGATAAGAATAATTTGATAGTAATATTTGAGTAAGAATAATTGGTCAAGTATGCCAGATATCCAGTGTGTATGTGACTCCAGAATGTGGGTAATAATAAGGGTTCAGGTAAAAATAAAAAGTGGAAAATGAAAACGATAGTGGTATCACGATTCGGCAACTTCAGGAATCTCCTCGTCACCGGTTTCATCAGTCCGCTCGCTCGTCTCGCTGGCCTTATCGGATCTGCGCGACTTGCGCGAGAAGAAGCCAAGGCTGCTGCGGGTAGAACGATCGGCCGAGGGGACACTCGACACAGTACTGTCCATGCTCTTGCCCAGCTGCGTCTCATTGGCCATATCCTCGTCAATGTCTCCTTGCGAAGAGTCGCCCTTCTTGGAGAATAAACCCGAGCGATCCTTCCAAGAGCTAAACTTGCTAGAGCTGCCTTTGCGCGTAATCTTGCGAATAAACGATTCCTTAGATGCGTTGTCCGCCGATGTACCAGATGGCATGCGTTCCAAGGATTCGTACGAGTCACCGCCAAAGTGAGAAAGAGAGCGGGAATCGCGAGACGTGCGACGCTCATCAGGAGACCCATCGTCCAGTTGGAGATCGAAGGGTGCGCCAAGATCCTTAACCTTGTCTTTGCCTCTGTCTGATTTCTTGCTGGAGAAGATTCCCTTGAAGGACGGGGCAGCGGGATTCAGCTTTGGGGTGATTGGACGATGGGATGAAGAAGGCCGAGTGCCGATGGGGGCCTGGAGCGGCCGGAGTTGACGATCGTGAGAGTCCTCGACGAAATCCGGCTCACCAGTTAATCCCAATGGGAGATGGCCTGATGATCCATATTGAATCGATGGACGGCGTGATGGCGCTCTAGACCATGTAGATGGGGATGCCCAGTCGAGCCCAAGGGGACTATTGCGGTGACCAGTTTGATCCGTTGAAGGCCAACCAAAATGTCGATTGTCCGTTGAGGGATGCGGAAGCTGGTTTTGGTTGTCGAAAGAAAAGGTGGAGGACGGCCGAGGAGAGATAGAACCGCGACGAACACCACCGAGCAGAGACGATGGATCGATAGGATCGTGGCGAGGGCTAAACTGGTTGTATCCGGTGCTTAAGTCAGAGTTTCCACGGCTAGCGGCACCACTCTTCGCAAATTTAGTTGATGAGAAAATGTTCGAAAACGCGGCCCGGCGAGAAGGGACATGATCCGAAGAACTGTCTGTCGTAACCCCACTTGTGTTGCTCCGGGGAAACAATGACATGGCATTGGCCCAGTTGCCCGAGTAGCTGAGCCTTCGGCTCCGTGAGCCGATTGGGTCCAGCTCATCAACATTGCGTGGGAAAGACTGACTCTGCCCAGATTTCAAAGTTCCCAGCATCGGTGGTTCGTCAGCCAAGGTCTTGCCGCGGGGGCGGAAACCGAAAATTCCTGACAGTCTTCTAGACGCAGACTTTGGCTCCTCCCCTGCCACGGATAGTTGCATTGCCTGCGAGTCCGAATCCCGTCGATGGTGCGTTTCAAGCGGACTAGCAAATATGCTACCAGGCCTGCTCCCCGAAGAAACGGGCGATGCAGGACCATGCCCAAAGCCATCCAATGGATTATTTGAGGAATCCAAAGTGGAAAACCGTGGGTGAGTGACGGGCCGCGGGAACTCAGGCGACTCCTCGTCTCCCAGAAGATCGGATGGCAGGAAGGCATCGGCGCGGGGACTCATTTGCGGGTTGTTAAACGAAGTCTCCATATCAGACCGCATAATCTCAGGCGGATCGGCAAGACCGGGAAGAGTCATCCCGTTGTTGATATTGAAGATAGGAGGGAATGTCGGAGAGCTTGTAGTTGGCGGATTGTAGTTTAGACCTCCTGGGAACGCTGATTCGACTCCAGGGTAGTTGACGGGTGAAGAAACATTGCTGGTCAAGGAGCTGCGGTGGCGGCGAGGTCGGATTGTTGCAGTATTCGACATGTCCAAATCCAATGCCGGCAAAGAAAATGGCCCTGAACTACCAGGTCGCTGCGTGGTAAGCCACTTCAATCGTTCTTGGGCCTCTTGGTACTGTTGCTGGGCCTGGGCATGAATGTTCACGAGTGTGGCATATCGGGCATGTAAGTTAGCCAGCTTCACCTCCCACTGCCGGGCCCGCTCATTGTCGATTCGGTCCAGTTCCTTGCCATCTTCAGTGTCACCACCTTGTAGACCCTGTCTCTCGTCCTCCAGCTTCTTGATTTTACCGCCTTTATCTTGGATATCGTCATCGATGGTTTTCATATCCGCCTGCTCTTCCGCAATCTTTTTGCGGATTTCATCGGCTCGAGTCTGCCCATCTTCCTCCAGGCGCGTCTGCTCTTCTTTGATTTGTGCAGCATCGCTAGTCATCCGAGCAACTTTTTCTTGCCAGCGCAAAATGTCATTCTTGCGCTTCATGCGCTCCGCCTCTTTCTGCTGAAGGAGTCTCATGCGCTTGGACTTTTCGCCCTGGACGGAACGGTTGACACTCTCCAACTTGGAGACATGCTTCTTCAAATCCCCACTGGCTTCATCCTTCTCCTTGACACGCTTCTTCAGTTCATCGCGCTGTTTCTCGAGGTCCTTTAGGAGGGCGATATGTTCGTCCTCTTCTTCCGTTGCTTGCTTTTCAACGTTGTCGTTCTCTTGCTGCAGACATTTCAGTCGGTCCGCCAGTTGTTCGAGTGTCTCATCCCGTTTATTTTTCGCAGAGTTTTTAAGTAATTCGTCAGAATGACCATGCATTGTGTCGGTCGTTCCGGTTGCAGGTGACAGCTTGCGACCAGTAGAAGGCCGCTTGCCAGGCAATTGACCAGCGCTGTGTTCGCGGGACATAACCGGTGCTGAGGGTGCTGGCAGGCCGATTGTCGATTTGGGAATCGACGCTCGAATGGTTGGTCCGCTGGCAGTAGCATCTTGTTGGGCACGGGACAATGGAAGAGATTTCGTTTGAGTATGGAGAATCGCGCTGGGAGTTTGGAAATTCGCTGCGCTAACTGAAAGCACGCAAATGTGATAGACGCTGCCAGGAACAAGGTTCAAAATTTCGACGGCCGTTTCTGCTCGCTTCGATTCGCCCACTAAAGATCTTTAGCATGTCTGACTGCCAGGAGGTTGGCCATGCACCAAGAAATCGAGATGTAACGTACCTTTGACGTTGTTAACTTGGATGATATGCTTGTGGATTGAATTGTGAAAGTCCGGTTGCTTCCATGCAAGGCGAATCTCACGTGCCGTGATCTCTTCAAGGGTAACCTCTGGGGAGGTGGGATGTCCAGACCCAGTTTCTCGACTAGGATATCGTTCGGGGTCTGGCAGACTTGCCATGCTCGATAAAGGAGCCTTAAGACGAGTGAAGTTTAGTCGGGAGCCGGCGAAAACAGAGCAACATGAGAACTCACCAGATCAGAGCCCATAAGATTGAGACCGCCAGAAAGAGAGCCATGACGCCTCTAACCCTCACTCGTGGGACGACGGTAGGGTAAGCGTCGAAAGCGAGGTGGAGTGGCTCATACATCCCAGCGTCGAGCACCCATGGACGCGGGCAGCGAGGACCGGGTGAGTTGTGAGAGTTCCGTTACTGTCTTGATCTGCCTGTCTCCATTTCGGTGGGACGTGTCACGTGAAATTAGTCAGATTCCTCCCAAGCGGGTCAGCGCTATCATGACCCTTCCCCGCGCTCGACTCTCTGCATGACTGTATATCACGGTTAGTGAGGGATTGTCTCTTTTTTGAGACTATGGTGATCTCAAACCCATCAGATGAGTTATACCAATAATATCGGCTATGTACCACAATGTCTTTAACGGGTTACTCGGAGGGATTGTTGAAGGAGGAGACATCAAATCAGTACAGAAGTAAAACGAGAATAGCTAACTGAAGAATTCGCCAATATACGGCAATTCATCGAAAAATAAATTCAATATGACCTATTTAATTGCCAAAAAATTGAGCAACTCTGTCGAAAGACGACGAGTTCTCGTACACCGAGTCATCTGCAGCAGTACTCGATGACCACAAACGGCTAGCGCAATCACGGGCTCGAGATCGGCCGCTAATCCCAAATGAAAACAGCCAACGCGAACGACCTCGGCAGGTTGGCCGTGCTTAGTCATAAACGTTGGGTGTTGAATGTGTTGAAGAAGACCAACAGATCCGGAGACCCCGTCTAGTTAATGAGAAAACTGGGCGACCTTATTTTCTCTTGTCAGTTCCCTCATTTTCTATTTTCTCCCATCTCCTGCACAAATATTGTGGCGGTGGTGATGCACCTGCTCCTTAGCTGAGTGTCACATGGGCCGTTTGGCGGCGGCGATTCCTCCTACTTCCGACTCCCAACGGACCTGCCATTTCCCCTCCTCCTGCCGATCCACTTCCTCGACGACACCCTGCACATCCTTTTCGTTTCCTCGAGCCTGAAGATCTTCGCGGAGCTGTGCCTTCGGGGTGCTCAACCCTACCGGCGCCATGCAGTACGTCCGAAGTATCAGCGGTTCTGTCTCCAAGACATGGAACTCGATCAACCCGGCGACATTGAGCGGAGCTATCGATGTGATTGTGATAGAACAAGAAGATGGTAAGCAATATATCGATGAAATTCCCTGGCCGAGGCTCAGGCTAACATGTTTCCTCCAAGGAACCCTCGCCTGCTCGCCCTTTCACGTCCGCTTCGGCAAGTTCTCGCTCTTGCGTCCGTTCGAAAAAAAGGTGGAATTTAAAGTCAATGGGGTGAAACAAGACTATGCTATGAAACTGGGAGAAGGAGGCGAAGCGTTTTTTGTCTTCGAAACCACGGACGATATCCCCGCATCTCTGCAAACTTCTCCGCTGGTATCTCCAGCGAGTAGCCCGAAGGTCCCAACTGAAGACCTCGAGTCGTCTCTCCAAGAACCAGAATATCTGGATCTAGAGAAATCGAGTGGTGATGCTGTCTCTGAAGGTGCGAAAACGCCGCCGACCATGCCATTTCCGCGACAGTCCCGGGCAACTACAGATTTAGGTAAGTCGAATAATCGATCTTTGCTTCTTTTCGGGTTCTCTAATGCGAGTGTCGTCATAAAGGTACAATCACTCCCTTGTCGCGTTCTCCGGTAGATTCGGATCTCAGTCCTGCCCTCCACGCCCCGTTCAACTCGAAACCTTCGCTCGATCACTCGGTGTCGGAGAACATACTTTCGACCAGGCTTCCTCAATCTGCACCTGGTGATCGAACTTCCATGGCCAGTGCAGAGCCGACTTCTGACGATGATGCGAAGCAACTCAACCGCCCCCGCAGCCCTCCTCCGGTGTCTCCTCAAGAGGCGATGGATCGAGCTATCTCGCTATCCAAGAAGTTGTCCGGATCGAACATTCCATCACATGTCAACGAGACCGGAGATCTCATGTTGGACATGACAGGCTACAAGAGTAACGAGGAGGATGCTCTCCGGGCCGAAGTTCTAGCTCGCAAGATTCTAGCAGAGGAATTGGAAGGAAGCTATGACATTGGGGCCCTTATCGGCGCAGATGAGCATGGCAACTTGTGGATTTACAGCAGTGAAGAGGCAAAGGAGGCCGCTGACCGGAGAGCGACAATAAACTCCATGCGACCTAATACTGCATTAAGCGAAGATGCGATTTCAGACCCGGGTTATCACAGTGAGGGAGACCGCAGCCCTCTGGATCCGTCCTTGACTGCGCGTCATCATCGAACCAAATCGGATGTTCAGCCTGGATTTCCCACTCCGCCCCATTCGCCAATGCATGATTCATTTGCGGTTGAGACGCGCAACTACGCCAAAACCTTGCGCTTGACCAGTGATCAACTCAAGGCTCTCGATTTGAAGCCCGGCCCAAACACTATGTCGTTCAGTGTTAATAAGGCTACCTGCACTGCGTCTATGTATCTCTGGAATGGGAATACCCCAATTGTCATTTCAGATATCGATGGCACTATCACGAAGTATGTTCATCCCCATGAGGTCTTCTCTCTTGCAAATGATACTGACCACCAATCGCAGATCGGACGCCCTTGGACATGTTCTGAACATGATAGGACGTGACTGGACACATGCGGGAGTCGCCAAGTTATACACCGATATTGTCAACAATGGCTACAACATCATGTATCTTACCAGTCGATCAGTCGGGCAGTCGGACACCACTCGCGCATACCTGTACGGTGTTTGTCAAGATGGCTATCGGCTGCCAAAAGGTCCTGTCATCTGCAGTCCAGACAGGACAATGGCTGCGCTGAGACGCGAGATTTATCTCAGAAAGCCCGAGGTATTCAAGATGGCTTGCTTGCGCGACGTCCTCAATTTATTCTCCGGGAAGGAGAATCCGTTCTACGCCGGATTTGGAAATCGGTTGACCGATGCCTTGAGTTATCGAACTGTCAACATTCCTTCCACGCGCATCTTCACGATCAACTCCAACGCTGAGGTTTCTCTTGATTTGCTCAGTCTGAACAAGTATAAGAGCAGCTATGTGACGATGCAAGAGCTGTTGGATCATTTCTTCCCTCCAACCAGCCTTCTGGTGCAATCAGGCGGCGAGGAGTACACAGATTTCACGTACTGGCGTGACACGCCTCAGGACTTGGATGATTTCTCTACCACCGACAGCGAAGATGAGGATGATGGCGAAGACGAGGACGAAGGCGACGACGATGAAAACGGAGAAGTTGATATTTTTGTGGAAGAGGAGGATGCTGACGAAGAAGACTATGATGACGATGATGAGCTGAGTGGCGGCGAGGGCAGCGAATACCAAGACGAAGACGGTCGTGATCTCGAAGCAAGTTACATTTCGCAGGCCTCCGAGGCCGTATCCAATCCGGCGGGGTCCATAGTGGAATCTGTTGAGGATCCAGAAGGTGTGGACGAACCCATCATCAAAGAAGATAATACCCCTTCCGCCGCTCAAACTTCAGAAGCTCCAGAGCTTGCTACTTCCACCACGCTTCCCCTTCGACCCAAGTCCCGTGAGACCTGAACATATTCTCACTGTGATTGTCTGCATTGACACTGTCCAACCTGGTGATGAGATACCCTGTTCAACACATTTGCATGCAGATCCGGAGTTGGAACCTGCACCATACACAAGCCTTGTTTTGTTCTATGTGCTTTTAATTTTGCATTCATGGCGTTTGAAGATTGGCTGTTTAGAGTAACCTTTTTGCATGAAATACATCGTCCATATAGTTGCATATGAACATCGCTCCTCATGACTCGACATTTAAGGTACTGTCTGGCCTCCATGTATTCTCCATTCGTCCGGAAATCAATATGTATGTATCGTTGCGTGGTGTATCTGGACCATTGCCCAGGTGGGAAGGAAGCGTCTCCTCGCTGGATCAATCTAAAAGACAAATCCTTGGAGATTCTTCTCGTGCTCCAAGTTCCACGCTCTTTTGATTATTAGATCAACCTTGCTAGTATCGGTGAAACCTCCATAGGTGGCTAGGGTTCGTGTCTTTCTCTCGATTTCCTCCCTGCAAGAAGATTTCAGTGTTAGCCTCGACTGGTTTCTTACCTGGAATCCTAGAGACTTCACCTTGTCAGGGGAGTTCAGGATCTCCCTTTGCAAACTCGACAGACTCAGAGAACTTCTGTCCTGACTTGCAGGTGACAATGACAGTGCCTTTCCATTTCTCTGGGAACGCCCTATCAATGTCCGAATCAAGTTCCATCGTAACACGGTTTTGGAAATCTCTTAATGAGCCGTCATTTAGGTCATCTTCAGTAAAGTCGGTGATCATAGCGTGCCCTTTCTTCGCCGCAATCGCCAGAACAAAGCCCATCGAGAATTTACTCTGATGAACAGTCTCGCCTCGCCCGCTTAGACCCAGAACATTCACAGCAGCCTGGTAGGTGCGTGTCGTAATTGATTCAATATCATCAAACATAACACTTTTCTTCTTCATTAGGCTCAAAAGCGCATCAACGCTGGGATGAGTGTGTCTGCACGAGGCGTGCCATTTAAAGCTAGAGCGGGAAACCTCGAAATCCCTTCCAAGATTTTCATCAATTGCCTCAGGGTGCGTATCTCCGGGAACAAGGGCGACGCCCATAGCTTTAGGCCCTTCGAGAATATCGGCAGGTCCAAGGAGGCCGTCTCGAGCGGAATAGGCAGCGAAGATCCCATCGAAGCATGCTTTTCCAGTATGAACTTGCTTGGAGTGTGTTGCATCCATAAGGAATTGCCACAACCCTGCTGCTTGAGTTCCGGCTGTTCCAATTGCAGACAATGTTTGCTCCGCGCTTAGCTTGAGGAGATGTGCTGTTGCGGCTGCGACACCAATGACGCCACCTGTTGCGGTGGAGTGGAAGCGCTGCTTCAGTGTAAGCTACTTTAACCTTGTGACAAGAGACTGTCATTTTCTGGGGAATATACTTCATAATGGCTTTTACCGAGAAACTCGCCAACTCGACAGCCAACTTCATAGCCAACAACGCAGGCTGTGATGAATTCTTCTCCATTGGAGTCCAGATCTTGAGCTACAGCAAGAGCCGCAGGAAAGATAACAGTTGCCTAGTACAAAGTCAATATGTTCACCTTGTACATGAAAAGGTAAAGGAGGGTTGTCAACAAAAAGAACTTACAGGATGCATAATACTCCGGTTATGGAGGTCATCCTGTTCAACCACATGGGACGCAGCTCCATTAACCAGACTAGCGAAGGCCGGACTAGTCGTGAACTTCAAAGCACCATCGATCAATTCGCTCTTGCCATTAGACGGACCCATTTGAACCGCAAATTGAGCCATCGCGTTTACTGCCGGATGATGGCGACCGGCAATGGCACAGCCTAGAGTATCTAAGAAGAAGTCCTTGGTCTTTTGGACCACCTCATCCGGGATATCGCCATATCGTAGATTGGCAGCCCATGTTGCTAGTCGCTCAGTTCGTGTTTCTTGCGGCATCGTGTATACTAATTGTGCGCATTAATTTCTGGCCGTGAATTGCTGCGAAATGAGAGAATTATTGAATCCCGCGATGTCCGACCCCGGGGCATCCTCCACCTGAGGGGCATTACAGTGAGCGCTCCAGTGAGAACAGCCCACTTTCCGAGGTAACTGCGGTGCCGAGTAGGCGACTCCAGTGGGGCGTTGGTTGCTTGAGAGCCCTCGAGTGCTGGCTTGCGCGCGCCTGGAGACAAGGCCATATAACCGGCCCAATGAGACTGGGGTAGCGGAAAGGTGGGGAAGTGGGCTACGTTCAAGTTGTTCACGATCTATGGAACATGGAATGGGACAGGATAGCAAGAGTCAATATGTCTATTATGTTGCCTATTTACGAGGCTCTTCAATGGGCCTTTTTATCTCCAAGGTCTTCTTTCAACGTCTATTTTGATGCCGAGCCAGTATCCTCAACTGCGTCTGCGCGATCCCAACTCTCGACTTCTAGAGTTCGGACCTGGCTCTCAATTGCCAAAATTCGCTGCTGCCACTCCTTTTTTGCCTTCTCTTGCAGTTCCCAAATATTTTTGAATTGCTCAAAAATGAAGTATGGTAGCTCGGGGGTCTTTTGGTTCTTGCGGTAGTCATATGTGACAATATCCTCGTGGCAACGAGCTGCAGGGCGTTGCTTGGCTTCCGACATGATCATGACCTGTAGCTGGAATGCAGACTGGGAGGATATCGACGAGGAAGGGTCGCACACTAGCTTGTGGTAGACAGAGATCTTGTCTGGGAATATCATGGGCTGTAACCGATATCCTCGTCAGTCCCACCCGGTCCGACACCCTCTACATTCCACCGACCCATTTGAATGAACTTACAAACTTATAGTCGACCTTGATGCTTCGCAGTATAAGCCCAATACCGGTCGAGTTCAAAAGATTGAGCCACTGCTTCTCGTTCGCTTTGTCAAAATGGATTCCGACTTTGCGTGTCCAGTTCACTCGGGCGGATTCGGCGTATCGAACGTAGGTAACGTTGTTGACATGTCCTGTCCATTATCTCATCATTAGTTCCTTCATCGGGTAGTCAAATGCAAATTGAGCGATATCGAAGCATACCCTGATTCAGATGTCAGCAAACTTTCAATTTAAACCTGGGATATTTGCGCATCCCTTTCGCAAGCAATAAGGGTTGACACTCACCATGACGTCCTATTTTCTCGCAAACAAGGCGTTAGTAACTTCGAGATTCCCCAGTTTAAATATTCCAGGGCTTCCGGGGCCATACCATTTCTCCCCAGACCACATTGTGCCGATACAAGCCGCATCGCTTCTCATCAGTCAGGAATCCCTCACTGCCCGCGATCAATTCGCGCCAGTCCCGGGCTAATTGTTGAAGAATCTTGCCTGCCTCGTCCACCTGAGCCGGCTTGAGACCAAACATCATGCAGCGGCCCACCCGTCTCTTCATCATGGTAAGCCATCGCGGGTCGATCCCATGCGGTCGTGCAGGAGGCTTCACCGGGGCCGAGGTGCCGGCGTTCTGTACTGGGGAGGTCGCAGAAAGGAATCGGCTTGTGGGGGGCACGGGAATGGAGTGAAGCAACTTCCTGCTGAAAATCGATCGGGGTATCATGGTGGGCGCTGTTGTAGGGAAAAGATTAGGGTGACGCAGCTGCGATCATCCGCGATCGCGAATGCGGCCAGCCTCGGAAGCTTGGGCCACGCCCGGGGAGAACCCCGCGTCCCCAACCGCGGCCCCGTCGGCCCGGAGGCTACTGCTGCCTTGCACAACTGGAAACTCGAGCTCTGTGATTACCTCCATAGCATAGTTAGACTCGGTATTTCAATGGCAGGTAACACTGGCCAAGTGGGTATTCCGGCTCATGGCATGCAATGTCGACTTAGATAGGTCTCAAACCAGGAGCTAAAAACAAGAGAAAAGTACGCATCAACCACCGAACATGGGAGCACATGGTAACATTTGGTAGCACCGGCAGCCGTAATGTATTCCTATTGCACCGCTGACATCGCCCAACTCCCGCCCTCGTCTTCCAAGTGCATTGTCTTTTTAACTATTGATTGCTCTCATTCCCAAGAATCAAATACCACGGGATTTTATCTGCTTGGAATGTTGAGTCTGACCAGCATCGACTAGATTTGAGTGTTCTCATCAAAAATGATAATTGGCACAGCACTGACGGTTATGCGAAAGCGCCAATCAGCATAGTTACCTTCTGAAGGCGTGGCAGAGCAAAGGTCTCGAAGTGAACGACAATATCTACGACGGCACATAGAAAGGCTTGACTCGATGCATCAACACCATTTACAAAGGTGTGCGGTCTTCAAGCTGGTCCTTTTTCGTTGGGAAACCGAATGTCCATGTTTTTGCGTCCTCCGCACTGCGAATGGTTGGCTCTGCAGGGCGACCGAGCGACCGGGGTGGAAGTTCGTGGGCCGAATGGCGAGGTTGCTAAGACCCAGGCATATAAGGAGGTCATTGTTGGCAGTGGAGTTTACGAATCCTCGAAGCGGGTGATGCTATCTGGAATCGGACCGGAAAATGCACTGGCGCAATTCGGCATGAAGGCCATCTCCAGCTCGCTGCATGTCGGCCAGAACCTGCCTGACCACCCTATCCTGCCACATGTTTTCCGTCTAAAACACGGCCTAGGCTTGGGTGACCACCTGCTCCGAGCTGGCCCGCAAAAAGCAGGAGCTGTCTCCGCCTACAATCGTAACCATTAAACATTTTTGCCCCCTAGGCAGCGACTTGCTGGATCTAGTCGGTTACTCGCGTATTGATGAGCGCCTCGCTAGAATCAAAGAGTATGTCAAGGCAAAGCAGGACAACGGTGGCAAGGACCTGTTTGGTCCAGCTGGACAGCCGCGCGTTTAAATTGATTTCGTTGTGAGTACAAATTGTATACTTTCATATCCTCACGCCTAATAACTAATTCTTTCTAGCGAATGTTCTTTGATGCTTTCCAATGGCATAATCCCGTTCCCCAGAAAGAAGCTGGTTCACTGTTATAGTTGACTTATTGCGCCCCATCTCGAATCCCGGTTGGGTAAAGCTGCGATCTGAAAATCCACTCGACGATCCATACATCAGCACCAATTACTTCAATAACCTCCTGGATGTGGTCGCCATACGGGAGGGTATTCGATATGAGGATGACATTCTCATGCATGGCGAGGGTTTCAAGGATATGATTGGTGAAGACTATACTGGCCTATGCCGCGGAACTCCGACGAGGCCATGGACACTATGATTCTGGAACGCTCGCAGACTGGATACTGTATGTGCCTGCCAGCGCTTTAGAACATTGGATCGTGCTAACTCGAACTATTTAGATCCATGTGGAACCTATAGCCTATCCAAGAGTATGGACAAGAGTGTTGTTGATGGCCAGCTGAAAGTGCATGGCTTCAAGAATGTTCGAGTGATTGATGTTCTGTTTTCCACGTCATTCCGGATTGTCGTATCCAAGATCCGGTCTATATGATCGGCGAAAAGGGCGCTGACATTATCAAAACTTCTCACACGGACCTTTACTGAATACTTCCCTTCCTCAGCAAAATTTAGCTTTTCAATAATTAATCTCATACAATTTGTTTTACCAACTAAGCTCCACTATCCCAGGGGATGAAACGCATATGCGGCATACCCAAATACCCGCCTAGGAACGTATGATAACCAACAAAAATGAAAGTTCGTTTAAATCAAAAATCCGAAATTCTCAAAGCTTTATTATTTTGAATCGCCTTTAGATCGAAAATGCCACTTTTAATGTACGGACGAAGAAGATACGTATACTCACTACGGGAAGTCTCGGCGCACCACGTGATGCGGAGTCCAAACCGGCTATATGCGGGGCGGATCATTCCCGACGCTGCCAACATCTCCGCATCCACCATTCTGAAGCTCAAAGCCACCGCGGGCAGGCCGCAGCGAATGGAAGACAATGGTGAATCTTGAGCTGCGCCGACAGGTGATCACCGTCTACAAAGGTATGTAACGTATCATCTGAAGTTCCAGGCGACATCAAACAACAAGAGTGCGGAACTCGGAGGTTGAGCTTGGAGCTTGCGTCACTACTAGCACTCGCTGACCTAGCTATGAAATGGAACCTAGAGCTCTTGTTTCTAGGCCGGGAATATCCTCTCGGATATCAATATTTCCGCGATCGACTCCATCGCGCGTTTTCAAAGCAAGCACATATCAACGAGGAGGACGAGATACGGAAGGCCATAGCCCGAGCTGAATTCGTGAAGAAAGGTGAGCTTCTACCATGATGCTCTCTAGCTATGGCATCTCAAATACTAATTTCTTCGTTCAGAGGTTGAAGCATTGTGAGCAACTACGCTATCCCCTATTTCGGCTTCCCCTGCATCATACTGGATTTCATCCTCGAGACAATACTCGGATGTACTTCCTACGGACTCCGACATGGTCATATATTGAAGGTCATTCTGTTATTCTTCTATATCTCTCTTGTCCCGTGGACAACACCGGGTTAGACACATTTTCATGATTCGCACACATTTCTGTCATACATCATAGCACATCGTGCGATCACAACCTTTGACCTCCCCAGAGTCTGACTTCTATTGGCGATGATAACTGACCAGCTCACCAAACTAGGTACTACTTGAAGCGGTACCGGACGCTGAAAAAGCGCTATGAGAATTCCTGAAACACCTCGTCGCAGATCTCGAGTATCTGCCGTAACAGCCTCATGCAATCGGTTTTCCCCCAGATCATATGCACCCCGAAACCCCGGAAAGGACCAAGCAAAAACCAAAGGAAAAGGAAACCAAACAAATAATAAAACATCACAACTTGGGGGTATCACCAATACGAAGAGCAATCAATGATCACTATCTTTCTTTCTTTCTTTTCTTTTTTTTTCTTTTTTGCTTCGTGCCTGCCGAAATCACCGAAAGGATCTGTGGAAGAGCGTGGGGGGGGCTTATTTCTTTTTCCCCCACCACGCACTGACTTCGAGACACTCGCCACTGGCGACGCCGCCTTTTTGGAAGAGATCGGTGTTCATGGCCGCCCACCACCGGTCCCATTCGTCGCGCCCTTTCCCACTAGCTTCTATGAGCATGGGCTCCAGCCCTTCAATCATTTGAATCACTGTGAGAAGCGCAGTCCGCCGAATGGAGCACTGCTCCGGCGTCAAGGCTTTTCGGGCACGGCCCTTGGAATCTTTGCCTTGGCCTTCACGCTCCCATCGTAATTCCCCCAGTGGGATAGCGATGCGGCGACTGTCGATATTCTCTAATAGATCGATCTCCGAATTGAATGAGAGCCCGATGGTGGCACAGGGCACCGCCGTGAGTTTGCGACAGTCAAATGATTTCTCGATCCAGGAATTGTAGTCCACCAGAAACTTGTTGTGAGCACGTGTGAATGGGGTGGCGGAGGAAAAAGTATAAGTCGCGGTTTGGTCGGCAATCTCCTGTTCCTTCGAAGAAGTCTTGCGGGCCGGTGCCGGGTTGGGCAGCAGCGAACGGAAGACCCAGTCGGAATCCCATACCTCCAAGGTGCCTCCCGATTTCAAGACTCGGAGGGGTTCCCTCAACCCCGACGCTTGTTGCGCCGGGCTGGACGGGCACATGCCGGCGTCCTTGATGAAAACCAGATCGAAGTAGTCGTCCGGGAAAGGGAGGCGGGGTTTGCGAAGATCATGTCGTTTGAATGTCCAGTTCATGCCCTGCTTGCGCAGGTCCGGGGCGAACGAGACAAAGTCGATGCCGACGAAGGAGACGTTCGGCTGCCCGTGCCGGACAAAGTACTCGTGGCACAGGCCCGACCACAAGCCCGACCCGCAGGCGATCTCCAGGACGCGCTTGGGCGGGCGATTGGCCAGGTGGGGGTTGCAAAACGGGCCGCCAAAGACGCGCAGCAGCATCATGGTGCGCAGGCTCTGGCGGTGGATCTCGGGGAGGTCGCATGGGAGAGGATAGAGGTTGTCGGGGTCGCGGAGGTAGGTACGATCGCCTTGTCGCGTGAGAGGGTAGGTGTTGTAGTCGGTTAAGGAGCCCAAGGACGAGGAAGAGGTTGCGGCGAAGGTCGAGCTGAGGTTGGAGTGGACGTCCGAGCCGGACGCCGCGACGAATGAGGCCGTCCCTGCCGACATCATGTCCATCGCCGGTTCAAGCGCATCGAATTGTCCCCGTCGTTCTTTAATGTGGTGCTCCGGTCGGTCGCATTCTCGGCGTGTAATTGGGCTGTTTCATGAACTGTGAGACATGCTCGTCTGCGTCGTATGTGTTGGTCTTTCGTTTCGTTCCACAGTTCAGTCGTTACTCTGCTACCACAGAATCGCCGTCGCAGTATGCGCAGCCTGGGGAGGAAGTCCGGAAGTGCGGTTGGTAGAAAATTAGAAGTAGAAAAGCCGAAGCGATCAAAGCGGCTCGGAAAATATTCTTTAGTGCAATCGGGGCGCAGAAGGGAAAATTTTTCTATTTTTTCCTTACGGTCTCCCAATGTTGACTGGATTCGAGACACCGAGCAGGGTTCAAAGCTGGAGGTGAAGCTGCAAGAGAAGCCTCCGAACGCGGCACAGTGTACTAAAGAAGAGGGGGGGAATAAAGAGGAAAAGAGGGCGTCCGTGTCTCCCGAGTGCAGTACTAGTGACCCCTGGATCGAAGTGGCATTGAACAGTATCCACTCGAGTCCAGAAGGGAGCTAGTTCCTTCACGTAATGGAGTCCATTATTCTGGTTATGAATATTACTAGTATTTATACGGCACCGGCAGTCTCGACACTAGCTGCTCGTAGTCCTCTCCAGACGATCCAATCGCATCCGTCGCGTTTGTCCAACGACCTCAACTACTCATTTTTGTCCGTTGACTCCCCCGCAGCACTACTATTACTACTACTACTAGTAGTAGTTAGTCCCGAACATCTGACTGATACGAGTCGGCGACGATGGCTGACTGTTGACATCATCGACTCGAGTGCCACGGACCACTGGGACCACTCGTTCCAAAGATCCAGCTGGATTCGCCGCAAGAGGCGAATGGATAGCTCCGGGAACTATTCACGGACATGCACCCGGATGTCCCGCCAGCGGACCTCCCGAGGCAACGGTTCATGACTGAGCAGCTGACTGCCCACCGTTGCCAAAGCCCTGAAGGATCCTGAAGGCTCCAGCTGGGATCTCCCGCCGGTGCGTGCGTGCGTGGGTTGACACGTGCGACGTCGGGGTCGATCCTGCTCGCGGGAGGAGCAGTTCCGTACCGTCCAGAAGGTACTACTACTAGTATAGGTAGGTTATCAGTCGCAACTCTCGCTCTTTGGGTCTCGTACTCGGTGTTGCGCATGGGGCTATTACGGCGTTGCCACTGACTCGTACTGTGCATGCGATGCATCACGGCCGAAAGTACAGGGCCAAAGTCCGAGTCACTACTACCAGTAGTTAACTGTGTACTACTGTATAGTAGTATAACTGTACAGTGGTAACTATAGTACCACAGGGTAGAATGGATGGACGTGACACGAATCGGCCGGGACGGAGAAGGGAGGGCGAATACCGTAGATCCCTATCCGCCATTGTCCACCCAATTCTCAGGTCCAGAGACGGGTCCTAGCGATGAATAGCCCCTCCTCTATCTGATACCCCGGGCTGCCCTGTGCCCTCGTCTTGAGCCCCCGGCCCGGTGGTGGGAGAGCACGTTGCTCCTAGCCGCGGCCTGCTCGTCTGGATATAATATCCCCCTTCGCTCGGACGCTGGCACACGGGCATCTTTATTGACACTCTCCCCACCGACCCGGGCCCTGGGTACCTGCCAACGCATTTCGTACCTGCAGCCCCATCCAGCACGCCGATCGTACTTTTGCTCGGCACTTCCTAGGACTCGTCAGATTCTTCTGTCGCCGCGGCATCTCTGTGTTGCGAACTGGTCTAGCCGCGGCCACTCTCAGACCTCACCACAGAAATACCGTGGGACGGCGGGGAGGAGTGCTCGATGGCCGCTGAGAGCGCGGACGCCACGAGGGCCACGGGCCCCGGCGCAGGCAGCCGTGTGTCTTGGTGGCCACCGAGACAGAGGCGAAGGGGGTGGGGCCTCGTGATCGACAAAAGGCATCACACATGTCTCTTTTTTGGATTCGCGATTTGGGTTTTGGGGATTTGGGGTAAAGTCAATAGTGCTGATGCAGAGCTGCGTTATACTTTGGATCGATGGTTAGTGTGCCGGCAAAAACCCGGGCACCAGCCACCTAAGGAGGTATACGCAGCTCGCACTAGTGAGCCTCCTTGTTGCGGCAAAGAGGCGCAGAGAAACGACTTACTCCTGCAAGGGCAGTCGGTACTATCCGTCAAGTAGAAGGAATTTCCAGATCAGACACACCGTCTGGGGTAGATTTTCGTACTACTACCTAGGTAGTAATCAGGGGGCACTAGTATATGCGGTACTGCCACCAAGTATTGTGTCAATCCGGGACAGGGCCCGTCCCATTTGATGGATAGCCCAGGGGCAGACAGGGCAATAGTCGGAGCTATATGACATTATACCGATCGCTCGGTCAGCGTAATTGCACTGAATTTGCAACTTTCAAACAGGCTTAGAACTGCGATATGCTTCTCATGAGGATAGCTCTACATTCAAGCGGTCGCATTACTGATCAGCTACTAGAGCGCAAGGTGCAAGAGCTGCAACCTGAATAGAGCAAAGACTGCAGCCTACTATACTTAGTAGCATAATTAATTTACTACTTCTTGGGCCTTTTCTAAGTACTGCTACGCTGTTTATTTCCTACTCTTATTTGATCGTCGGGTAGGACAGTGCAAGAAATATCTAATAGTCACTGCGAGAACTCTTGAGTTCGTTCATTGTCCAAAAATCTTAGATCCAATATAAAGAGCCATTACCCCAATTGAATATTTATTCAACACATCATACATGATTCCCACGAGTTGTCAATATTCTGCATATGATGGTGCCCAGGAACGCATCAGAGTCAATTATAAGTGATGACCTGATGCTTGGCACGCGGCGACAGACCAGGCCCAATCTATCATAGGTACCGCAGGTCACGGTACTAGTCGCGCTTACATCTGACCAAAAAGGCTTGTCGTGACAATTCGCCCATGTCAGCCGCCCCAGAGCCTCAATATCCAAGTCTCCCACAATTATTCAGATACACTGGCATAACAACTCGGTACTTTGCTGAAGAGTGGGAACGCGAACCGACGCTGTTTCCAAAGTCTTGGCAAAGTCACATCCGGGAATCACGTGAGCTACCTCCCGCCTTCGCCAACTCAAGCCTGTCATCTTGTCCCTGCTATCGACGCCCCTCCCATGAGACAATCGTACGAAGCACTCCCCGGGCCGTGCAGCCTCTGATCCCGAATGAACAAGATCTAACTCTCCTTTGGTTATTCAGCTCGATTGCGATCCCGACTCTGTGACACATCCCACCTGCCTCTCGCCCTGCGGGTACCGCTCAATCCTAATCGGAACGGTCTGCAATTCCAACGTCCGCGCAAGGTCTTCTGTGGCCACCAGACCCAGTCTTGAAATTTGTACTTGGGTTTGTTAAGCTGCAGAACCCTATGTGGAGCAAGAGCAAAGACCGTATTCGATCGTCGACTTCTCAACTCGCTCCCTCCGTTTCAAGCTTCCTCCCACTCGCCCGCCCCCCGGTATTTCGCCAGGGAATTAAGCCACGGTCTCGTCTGCCCCGTTAGATGGCAGATGGTACCTACAGGTTCCAGCAGCCTGGGGCCGGGCAATTCTATTTCCAAACACAACCGCACCAACACTCGCACCAACGACACGCCATTCCGAACGGGACCAATTCCCCGGGACGACTGAAGCTCACCCACGACACTCCATCCCCTTCTCGATCGCCACCAGTGAACCAATCAGCCGCTCTGAACACTCTCGCCATGTACGGTCAACAACAACATGTCATGATGAGTGGCGGCCAGGGCCACCAGCGCTTTGGCATGCAGATCGCCAAGTTTCAGTCACAAACCCATCACCCTCACCACCCTCAACAACAACATCACCATCCCCACCATGCCCAAGCGCAGCACAATATCTCCCAACATACCTTCTCCGGTGGAACCCTCGCCACGACAACCCCGCATTTCACGACCAGCCACATCCAAAATGGAGGGCCGTCCGCGGTGGACGAGGACATGGATGATCAGATGAGTGAGCATTGGGCACGGCAACTCCAGCTTGCCGCTGAATCGCGACAGGCTAGTTCTCCCCACTACCACGCTCGGGCTATGGCACAGCAGTCCAAGGGGATTTCGATCATGCCTAGCCAAAACGACCCCTCGGAACATGGAAATGATGCTCGGAATGGAACCCCCGCAAAGAAGTCAGCCTCGCGACAGGGTTGGAATGCAATCGATTTTGGTGGACAGGGCCTGCGTGCTGTGGCCCCCTCACTTTTCAACTACGACTTCCTCGAGAAGCTGTATCTCAACCACAACAAACTGAAGACGCTTCCCCCGGCGATTGGCCAACTACGCAAACTTACTCACCTTGACTTGTCCGGTAATGACCTCACCGAGCTCCCCGAGGAGATCGGCATGCTCTCCAACCTTAAGAACCTCCTCCTTTTCGATAACCACATCCGCACTCTCCCTTACGAAATGGGTTATCTGTACCGCCTGGAGACATTGGGAATTGAGGGAAACCCCCTCAACGATGTGCTCAAGTCTCAGATCATGAAGGATGGAACGAAAGCCTTGATCAAGTATCTCAAGGAAGAGATGCCAGGTAAGTTCCGGTTCCGATTTTTGAGCTCCGGCTCATGATCTCTGCGTGTACTAACCCAATTCTAACCACAGTTCACATTCCTCCGCCTGATCGTGATTGGGTAATTCTTGATGAAACCCAGAGCTCCAAGGACGCCCCCGCCGAGAAGATCACAGTCCTTTCCTACAACACCCTTTGCGATTCTTCCGCAACTGCATCTCACTACGGCTACGCACCTGCTCGTGTCCTTTCTTGGGAGTTTCGCCGGGAACTCATCCTTAATGAATTACGATCCCACAGCTCGGATATCGTCTGTCTTCAGGAAGTTGATCAAGGAAGCTACAACAATTTCTTCCGCGAGCAGCTTGCTTACAACGATTACAAGGGCGTTTACTGGCCCCGTGGGCGCGCAATGGGAATGCACGAAGATGATGCCAAAACCATTGATGGCTGTGCCACATTCTTCAAGGCATCCAAGTACATCCTGCTGGACAAGCATTTGATCAACTTTGGTCAAACCGCCGTTCGACGACCAGACGCGAAGGGACAGGATGACATCTACAACCGACTGTGGCAGAAGGACCACATTGCTGTTGTGATCTTCCTGGAGAACCGATTGACCGGAGCACGATTCATGGTCGTCAATGCCCATCTCTACTGGGATCCGGCTTTCAAGGACGTCAAACTCATTCAAACCGCCATTCTCATGGAGGAGATCACAAAGCTTTCGGAAAATTGGACCAAGCATCCTCCTTGCGTGGACAAGGCTAAATTCCGCTTCTCCGAGGCCGAAAGTGGTTCTGAAACGACCCCGACAGTAGAGCCGGCGCCTTCTAAGGAATACACCAGTGGTGATCAGATCCCGCTTCTCATGTGTGGTGATTTTAATTCCTCACCCGGATCTGCAGCGTACAACTTGATCGCCAGTGGACGTCTGACTGAGGAACACCCCGATCTGGAGAAACGACTGTACGGCAACCTGAGCAAGATTGGAATGACTCATCCGTTCAAGCTGAAATCGGCCTATGGTTCCATTGGAGAGCTCAGTTTCACCAACTACACTCCCGATTTCAAGGATATTCTGGACTATGTGTGGTACTCATCCAACACCCTGTATGTGTCGGCGTTGCTTGGGGAGGTGGACAAGGACTACCTTCGCAGGGTGCCTGGATTCCCCAATTTCCATTTCCCATCTGATCATGTCGCATTGTTTGCGGAGTTTACTGTAAAAGAGAAAAAGGGCAAGGTTGTGGATGCGGATTTCGGGCCGCAACGGCACTGATGAGGAGCATTGATCTTTTGAGACGGGTGTTTTGTGAAGTTGGGGGTTTCATCTTTTTCTGGCCTTTTGTACCTCTTGTCATTTCGGAATCTGTGGTAGTGGTAGGTGTCTTTTGCCTGCTATCTCATGTTACTGCCTTGTGTCTTGTCCTCTTCTTATCTTTCTTGTTGTCGTTTCTTCTTTTGGCCCCCTTTCTTTCTCTGCGTTTTGCTTCCATTTATGAACTCGTCTCCTATGCCTGTTTTTCTCCTTCTCTCCGTCTCGCTTTCCCCTAACCTCTTGCTTTCAAAGCGTTTTCCAGTCGCATTGGCTACTGCACGTAGTCACTGACAAGATGGGATCGCTTTTCTCCCGCCTTCCCCTCTCGCCTCCCGCCCCCCTCTCTCCCTTTCCTCCATCCTGATTTCATGTCTCCGCTGCTCCTCATGGAGTTTTCTCCTGAAATATCTCTGTTTCACATCTCTCCTAATCTCTAACGTCATTTGAGACGGTTTCACGACGCTGAGGGCAGGGTTGGTGTTCAGGTGGAACAGGTGGCCTCCGAAGGGCTTTTACGAGGTTGCTTTTTGATTTGTTTTATCGGCGATGGGAGTTTTTTTTTTGATCTATGTACCTGTTCTGCCATACTTTCTATCCCGTCAAGCATAGAACATGGCTCTGTTCAACTTCTGAAATTTCTGAAATTAACTTGTAGGTCGTAATGTAGATTCCAGTGCTCTCAAAAATGCCAAGGCGAAAATGCGGGCTTCTCATAACTTATCGAGCTCTACTTACTTGAATGCTGGTCATACTGAGACTCTCATTTGTTAAGAAGTTCACGTTTTTATGGGGGCATCCATCATTCTGCAGTGCTGACTACGCGGCATCACATGTCAGATCCGTCAACAAAAGCACGCTATCGATCCCAAGTCAGCTCTGACAACTCCTCTCAACAGTCGCTTATCCTCAATAATGTCCATCGAAGAAGGTACCCACACGCTGCCCGACGGGCTCGAGGCGTATACCAAAACTTGGAAGGTCGGTCCATCTCCACTTTCTGCTATCTTATTTTATCGACGTCGATGTCAATCTAACCTCAGCTCAGACAGATGGATCACCACGAGCAACCTTGGCATTTATCCACGGATTCAGCGATCACAGTGAGCGCTTAGACAAAGAAGCCTGCAGGCAAGATGGCCCTACTGACTTCTTCCACCAGGCAATACCCATTATGAGCTATTCCCAACTCTTGCCTCATCGGGCATCGAGGTTAGAGCTATTGACCAGCGGTATGTACCGGATACCCTACATATGAGAGAACTCTTTCTCTTGAGCTCCCTGCGACCGTTCAAAGCGAAAAGTAAAAAGGGCTAACTCTCGCAAATTAGTGGTTGGGGCCGCACATTCAAACGCCGCAAAGACCGCGGCAACAGCGGCGGCACATCAGTCGTCCTGGCAGACCTGCACTCATTTCTCCTCAGCTTTGCGCCGCAAGCCGAGGCCCAGGGGATTCCTCTGTTTCTAGCCGGACATAGCATGGGCGGCGGCGAGATCCTAACCTACGTTCTGCACCCGGACTCGCCATACCGCAAGTCCGATTCCCGACCCAAACTCGCCGGCCTGCTTGTTCTTTCACCGCTCATCGCGCTGGATCCGGCTTCGCGCCCCTGGACTTTGACCGTAATCGCTGGAAGACTTGCAGGTCGACTTTTCCCTCGCATGCAGCGGTACTCCCCGCTCGACCCTAACCATGTGACGCGGGACAAGCAGGCTATTGCTGATTTCCAGGCTGACGAGTTGTGCCATGAGACCGGTACCCTGGAGCAACTGGCAGGCATGCTGGACCGGGGATTGTGGCTAGAGCACCTCTCTAAGGACCAGATTAAGGGCGTGGATATTTTGCCTATGTGGCTTGCCCACGGCGATGAGGATCGAATTACTAGCCACCCGGCCACAAAGCGGTTGGCCGAGCTGCTGGGGGAGAAGGGGGATGTCGTGTTCGCTTCTTATGCTGGTGCTTACCACAAGTTGCAGGCTGAGCTACCTGAAACTAGGACCCAGTTCGCATCCGACCTTTTGGGTTGGATTGAGGCTAAGCTGTGATTACATATTGGTTAAGATGTTAAGATCGTCCTTGAACATATTGTTCGGTATTGTTACTTATTAAATGCGATCTATGTGATTGTACATGACAATAATTTTACCGGGTAATACTAGTACAGTGTATATGCAAATGCTATAGTACAATGAAGGGGAAGGGAATGCCTTGGGGTATATCCCAAAATCACCGGGAAGGGAGATCTTCTATACGTCTCCAAATGCCAACGAAGCCGCCCCCCATAGTGCGCAGTCCGACCTTGGGTCGGCAGACCATGACTTGCTCATTTTCCTTAGCCGGCGCCTCTGTAACAGGGGCTTCGCTTACATCTTCTGGTTCATCAGCGGATGCCTCATCTGCCTCGGAAGTTGTGTTCCAAGAAGACGGGTCAGCCCCAGACTTTTTGATCGCGAGCCGAACATCCCACTGTCGGCCACCAGAAATGCCCATACCGAGCTCCACCACTCTCTCTTGAACGAGCGGCAGGTGATGCTGGCGGATCAAACGCACGCAATCACCGATCTGGGTGATACTCGGCACAAAGACGATGAGGAATCCATCGCGCTTAATGATTGGTGCCACGTGCGGTATTCTGAGCTGTGCTGATGGCATGTCCAGAATCGCATGGGACAGGAATGGCTCCATTGAGCGCTGCAATGTCAACGAGGATAGCACGCCAGACTTGGTTCGTCGCTTCATCTGTTCAGCAACCCAGTTCTCAACGGGACCAACGTAAAAATCGACATCTCCGCTATACATTCCACGTCGGAACCCTTGCACGTTCTTTTCTGCGAGCTTCGAGAATTTCGACGAGACGTCTACGGTATGAATGACAGCGTTGCGCTGCGCCCGCCATGCATTCCATTCTTCTTGCACGGTGTCGACACCCGAGACAGCATCGGTGCCTCCCACATCTTCTGAATCCTCTTCGCCTGGTCGCTTAGCCCGGTCCTCTAGGAATTGAATCTGAGATTTCACGGGTCGAGGCGGGGGAGTTGTGTTGGCGGCATGAATAGCGCGCGCCAGGTGGAGGGTCAAGGAACCATGGCCAGTCCCAGACTCAAGGATCTCTATCGACGGTGGCCCTTCTTCGCCTGCAGCGGGGGTATTGGGGTGGAGGTCGAGGAGGGAGACAATCAAGTTCGCATCGTGGGGATAGATCTACCGTTGTGAGCGGTGGTTCCGACTTTGTTCACAGTTGGGACGGTGCGCATACCGGTGTCACATGGCGAGGAGTCAAGGCAACATATTCATCCAAGGTTGGCAGACTTGGTCGGACGTCCGGACCTAATTGAATGATTGATCGGTCAGTCGCGGCGCGTATACTATTCATCGGAATAGTAATTACTTACCTTTGTGAGCCTGCACAGTCTCCCAAACACGGCTTCCAATGACACGGTCATGCTCTAGATGTCCCCGACGAAGATTTGTCTTGTCGCCCCTTTTCAATGGCTTCGTCAGGATCGGCTGCTTATTGTGCAGCACGATCCGATCACCCTCTGCGCGTCTGTCAGCCCTGTCGGTCCGACGGGGTGGAATCGGAGGTCGTCGCAAACGTACCGCGGAAAATGGAGAAGTCGGTATCGAATGACCGCGCGTGAGGACCAGCTGAACCAACCGCTGGCGGGCTGCCCAGCACTCGCCGCAGAGATTGGAGCAGACGAGCCATGCTGGAGCTTAAGATGTCCTAGACGGGAAAATCTCGCTGCCATGCCCAAACCCACTGAGGCGGCGATCCACCGCCAAACCGATCCACTCCCCGGCTTCCCCTCGCCGCTCACCGAGGGGCTCCTCCGTTAATCTGTCTACATTTCTGTGTCAATTGCCGACATTCCCTCTCCAAAAATTGTCCCTCTTCTGTCCCTCTTTCTTCAAATTACGCTCTTTCGCATTCTGCCACAATGGGCTCGACCGTACTCCCTTATATGCAAACAAACCCGAAGGTGATCTTCTTCACCGATTTTGACGGCACGATCACCGTTGACGACAGTAAGTTCTTGCGCGACAACCGCGGTTTTGAGAATAGACTGCTAACGATGAACTGAGCGCAGGCAATGATTTTATGGTCCGTCTTGCATGCACCACTTCCGCATTTCTAATCTGACTCTCTTGCGCAGATTGACAATCTCGGGTTTGGCCGCGAGCGCCGCCAACAACTGAACGAGAAGGTCCTCGACGAAACACTTGGTTTCCGGTGAGTAGGGATGATGCCACGATCTATCGCTTTATAAGGTTTCATGGGCTGACTATGCGCTTTTCTATACCAGGGACGCCTTCCGCGAGATGCTGGGAAGCATCAAGACCCCCTACGACGAGTGTATCGCGACTCTGCTGAAGAACATGAAACTGGATCCGTACTTCGAGAAGTTCTACTACTGGGCCCGGGACAACAATGTGCCTATTGTAATTCTGTCCTCCGGAATGAGGCCGATTATCAGCGCGCTACTCGAGAAGTTCCTGGGCCACAAGCCCGGTGACCACCTCCACATTGTCTGTAACGAGGTAGTGAGCCGCGACGGCAAGGATATCAACAGCGAAGGTGGCTGGCAGATCCAGTACCATGACGAAAGGTAAGCCATCTAATGCGCCTTCATAATTCTCTGTGGGTCGCCCGTGTTGTATGTCGTATGCTCACGACCCATCTCTTCTAGTCACTTCGGCCACGACAAGTCCCTCGAGATTAAGCCGTACGCTGCTTTGCCCGAAGGCGAGCGACCGGTACTTCTGTACGCCGGCGATGGTGTGTCCGATTTGTCGGCCGCCGCGGAGACCAACCTCTTGTTTGCGAAGGCTGGCAAAGGTAAAATTCAAATCCAACCTTGCTGCGGTGCAGAATGCGATGTTTCATTGCAATACTAACAAAAAGATAGACCTTGTCACTTTCTGCGAGCGCCGTGGTATGCCCTTCACCACCTTTGAGAACTGGTCCACCATCCTGTCGACTACCCAAGATATCCTTGCCGGTAAGGTGTCGCCCGTCGATGTGGCGAAGGTCAGCAAGACTGCGTAAATTACCTCAGATAAACACATAGACTTGGGAGGACTTGGTAGATAAGATGGCCATAATATTGTGGCTGCGAATCAGAATTTAGACCATTTAATTGCACAGCATCGACGTTGAAATAGAGACGATTCCCTGATGGTAGAAGCGGAGAAGGCTGGACCCTTCAGGAGTTGCAGCGTGACCGCCTTGCGGGTCCGTGACCTCGACCTCGCTCCCTCCCCAAACAACTCTCCGCTACTCACTTTTTGTTTATGGATCCAGAGCTCTGTGGATTGGCCTAAACTTGCTGGTCATCTCGTGGCCTGGAATACACCCTCTTGAAAGTGGGTGGCATCATGCGACAGTGCACCTCCCGGCTCTTGGTCAAGTCCTTGGAAGGGTGATACCTTCATCATGGCTCGCCGGCTCGTACGAGTCCCTTACTCGATTCTCGAATCTCTGGCTAATATTTCGTTCTCTATAGGTCCGCACGGGCGTCCAGCTCGGCTTAATCGTTTCTTTTGTGCTTCTCGTCGTTGTGTTCCTTGATAACCGATTCCGTGTCCTCCCCGAGTCCATCCATGGCCATCTGCCCATGCACTACCCCGGATATGTGATCACCGATGTCACGGTCATCAGATGCTCCTCACTCAACCCTTTCTCGAATTGCAAGTCGGACCCGGATGTCTGGCACCGCGTCAACAAAGACCTCTATCTGCGCTCGGGGTGGACCTCAACTGCCTACATCCAATTTCAGCGGAAGAAGGAGAGTGAACTGGGAGCTGATGACCGAGTGGTTGTCGATCTGAAGATTAGTCGCCTCACTCCGCCGACTGACTATACCGCTGCCAATGGTGGTAAGGGGGTGGAGGAGGCTTGGGAATCCCGACCTGGTGGCATCTGGTTGAAACGATCCTCCTCCCGTCACGCTAGCGACTCAGAGAAGGCAGTGACATACATCGATGTGCTTTTTGGCGCGGACGCTGTTGACCCTCGTCCTAACTGGGAAGTGAAGGATACACCCCCTGCTGTTGGACGGGTGGACAGAACGCTTGGAGACTCGTCTCAGTATTCGACGAGGAAACCCGACAAAGAACAAGAAGCCTACTCCCAGGATCAACGAAGGTGGAAAATTCAAGGTCATGCAGCTGGCAGATCTTCATTTGAGCACTGGCCTAGGTGACTGCCGTGACCCTGTCCCGGCGGAAATTGTACCTGGACAGAAGTGCGAGGCTGATCCTCGGACCTTGGAATTTGTGGAACGTCTCCTCGATGAAGAGAAGCCTGATATGGTTGTTTTCAGCGGTGATCAGGTTAACGGAGAGACTTCGCCTGATGCTCAGAGCGCCCTCTTCAAGTCTGTGAAACTTCTCGTTGACCGCAAGATCCCATATGCAGCCATCTTTGGAAACCATGACGATGAAGGCGATCTGAGCCGAGCACAGCTCATGTCCATTTACGAGGACCTTCCCTATTCCCTTTCAACCACCGGCCCCGAAGACATTGACGGCGTCGGAAACTACATTGTCGAAGTTCTCGACCGTGGCAAGAGCACGCACTCTGCCCTTACTTTCTACCTCCTTGACACTCATTCCTACTCTCCCGACGAACGCCAATTTAGAGGCTACGATTGGCTCAAACCCAGCCAGATACGTTGGTTCAAAAATACCGCCCAAAGCCTGAAAAAGAAACATCAGGAATACTCCCACATCCATATGAACGTTGCTTTCATCCATATTCCGTTGCCCGAATACCGGAGCACCAACTTGTACTTCAAGGGCCAGTGGAAAGAGGCCCCGACGGCACCGGGCTTCAATTCTGGCTTCAAGGATGCTCTCGAAGAAGAGGGTATTTTGTTTGTCAGTGGTGGACAGTAAGTTCTATCCAACTTTTCATATCTCTTTCCGCTGTGGATACTAACTTGGCTCAGCGACCACGCAAACGACTATTGCATGCTCGAGAAAGACACCAACGAAAAACCCTCCCTCTGGATGTGCTACGGTGGCGGCGGAGGTCTAGGTGGATACGGTGGTTACGACAACTACGTTCGACGAGTACGCTTCTTCGACTTCGACATGGGCCCTGGTCGTGTAAAGACCTACAAACGTCTTGAATGGGGTCAAACCGAAGATAAGATCGATGATATGATGATTGTCGATGGCGGTGCCGTCAAAGATTCCAGCGAAGCATATTAGCGGAGAACATCTTTCTTTCCATTTTCTTCTTTCTCCTCTTTTCTGTTTACTGATCCCCGGTCGCTTTATCCCGGCTATACTGTCGTTTCTGTCGTTGACGGCTCCACCCTTTCTTTTACACTGTACATATATTCCCTTTCCTTTTTTTTTTTTTTTTTTTCCATTTCCTGCAAAAGGTCGGCGTCCGACGGATGATTCAACTTATTGAATATGTGGTCATTTCTCACTGCGTCTTCTTTTTGCGAGAACAAGTAGATGCTAAACATAGGTTTGCCATGTTTGCGTCTGCGCTTTTTTCCCGACAAAAAACGCATTTGAAACCCCGTTTAATTAGGAATAGTATTGTGGCACTGAGTTTCTCACCACCATTTCTCAAAAAAGATGCGCTGTCCTTCGGGATCATCGAGGACGGTCTTCAACCGCTCCGCGAAGTCGTCGGTCATATTGGGCGGTCCACAGATATATGAGACCGTCTCGTGCGGGTCCATCTTACCATCTCTGCCGATGACTGAGGAGCGAAGGTCATCGTCACCAATCCTTCGTGGCTGTATAGTCAGGTCTGATGGTAGGCTAGCAGAATCGAGTAGGGAAGTATCGAGGTTAGTAAGGAAGAGCACTAGAGAAATGCGGAGCCTTTGCGATTGCATTTGGGAGCGAAGTATTGACCGAAGTCGCGGCAGGAACAAAACTTGTTCCAGTTTCGTCTCTAGAGGCTTATTATCCTCTCCTGGTGATAGTCGACTCGAGTATAAGAAGTGGACATTTAAAGCATGAGTATTTTGTGACTGGTTGTTCAGATGCGACAGGATCGAGATGAGCGGGCTATAGCGTGTCAGTGTCCTAGACCCCAAAATTATGTGTCGATGGAACATACTTGATACCAACGCCTCCAGCGATAAAGACCACATTTTTGATCTTATGAATGTCAACTCCAGTTGGTGGCCAGGTGAAGCTTCCACCAACGCGGATATTGATTTCCTGTCCAAGAATCTCCTCTTTTGGTCTCCATAGCCATGCAGCAGCTGGGTTGGAGGGTGAGTCTTGAACGGCCAATTCTACATAAGGCGTCCGACTCTGTAGAGTTGGAGCACTAAGGGCACCAATTCTGTCACTGGCGAGGGATTCTGGCAGAGAATCAAGGGATGGTAGCGGCTGGGCGTCTGCTGGGGTCGAGGTAATGGTGAAACCACCAGCGTTGGAGATGGACGGGATGTGTACATCTAGCCATTGGCCTGGGAGGAAGGCGAATGATTGCTGGTTTTCCTAAAAATGCGTGAGCATGGTGCCTACAATGTGATTGCGATGTATATAGGTCACTGATGTTGCAGGATATGCAATGTGATGGTTGAGTATTCCGCCCACACCATCAAAGCACATTTTTGAGATGATAAAAGGGACATCTCGGGACATCTCCAACACTTGCAACACGTAAGACTGAATTGAGCCAACATACATTATTATTTTCCTGAGGGATGGCCAAGTGTAGGAGTCGGATGGAGAGATTGATCTCCTCCACATGTGACAGATGCACAGGGTACAGCCTGTTTTGTCGGG
The DNA here is from genome assembly GCF_028826775.1 of Penicillium argentinense. Taxonomy (NCBI): domain Eukaryota; kingdom Fungi; phylum Ascomycota; class Eurotiomycetes; order Eurotiales; family Aspergillaceae; genus Penicillium; species Penicillium argentinense. Next base: position 1,247,257 of record NW_026622668.1, read on the forward strand.
GCTCGGCCGCCGTGCGCAGCTCATGCGGGATTGAGTCTTCGCGTCGCGAGCTCATCTTGACGAGTGATCCCGACAAGCACCGTCTCGGTGGTGGCTGGGGCCGTTGGCCACGGAGGTAGAGCGCTAGTCGCGGGATTGCCTGGAACTGCGGTCGGGAGCCTCTCATCGGAGGTACAAGACCAGTATGCTGCTATTTTGTATATTCCGTCTTCGGAGACCGGATGATCCTCGACTGGCTGGGCCGATGCAAATGTTCACTGGCCCCCAAGCCTATACCATCGGTACATTGGTACTAGTATGGCAGATCGATATCTGCGCGGAAGAGCCCCGGCCGTCAAGGGCCAATGGCGGTGCACGTGATTGATAGCTGCCCAAATGGGACATTCGAACTCCCAAGGTCCACCTCGATTGCAGAGCCAAGGTGAACAGCACGTCGTTACAGATCGCCGCTTCACAAAATAAGTTTGCATCGAAGCATTGGAGACGGAAATTGTGGGTCGAGCGACAATCGCTGCGATGCCGGGTAAAAGGCACCCAGACCCTGGGCAACTTGTGCGAGGCCGATGGTCTCTCGGGAAGCCTATCTGGGGGATCCCGTTGCCAATGGATCCCTCCCCACCCAAGATATGCACCGCTATGGAGTTTTTTATGGAGCTGGGTGGATTTGATCTTTGCGATCCTACACATTCCCCTGCCCCTCTTCGCGACTAATTGTTATTCCTCCAGGACTTCGTCAGCCCCACGGCCCTCTTCACGTGGCCGAGCAGAGATTTCAATTTCCGAGGATGTGTTGGCCTGTGTACAGCTGTCAAAGTGTCGAGCGACCAAAGTCCCGACCTAGGCCCTGTCGACAGCCAAAAAAAAAGGGGGTTGCCGATAGCCGGGAAGTCTTCCCCCGGACCGGAGGGGTGATCTTCACTGCAGCACTGTAATCCGGAGCCCACGAGACATCGCAAAGTTGCAAGTTTTCTCTTGTCTATGCTCGATTCAGTCAAGGTGTCGTCCAAGTGGCACCAATCAGGGGGGAGGCAAATTCAATCTTCAAAGCCGAGAGGGCTATAAATACTTCCAGCCAGTCGAATCCCTGTAGGGCAGCCGCCGGGGTGCCTGTGGCCTGAGAATTCTGGCCGAAGCCGTCGCGGGATCTCCTAATCAGGTTAGTCCGACGAATCTAAGAAATCTTAAGAGTTTTAAGAATTTAAGAAATTTCATATGGTCCCGTGAAACCCGGCGAGCCCTCCAATCATGGCTGGGCGTGTCGGTTTAACCTTGCTGAGATCCTAGCAAGGTCAATTGATCGAAGAAATCTAGAACCGTAGGCGCAGGTGACCTCCAGATCCTGGCCGCCCGCATATCTCAACGGGTTGTATACTTCGTACTGTTTCTGGGGAGACCGGGGCGCAGCTCCCCCCGACATTCGAATTTTCCGCGTGACGCGAGCAATAGCCTCGACACAGGAGGGAGCGGATTCCAAAATGCATCTTTCATTCGTTCTGGCCTGGGGCCCCCACTGCATCCCGCCACATGATGTGGGTTGTTCTCCATTTTTATCAATTTTACCAAAAGCGGCGGGTCCGGGTGGCGGTGACCTCCAGTACAAAGAAGAGCTGCTTGCGGCCAATTCATAATATTTATCTCCCCAAGCTCCTCCCCTCTTTCGATTTTTTCATCTTCTCTCTTTCATCTCATCCACTTCCTTCAATTCCTTTCACAATGGGGGCCATCAAACTCAACAGCAAGAACCTTCCCCAGATCGTGTCCGCATCCGATGCGCCGATCGAATACCCTACCTTCCCGCGTGGTGATGCTGTCAAGGAGGGAATTGTCCATGTTGGCGTCGGTGGTTTTCACCGCGCTCACCTGGCGGTTTACATGAACCAACTGATGCAGCACCACGGTGTTACCGACTACGCAATTTGCGGTGTTGGTCTGCAGCCATGGGATGTTGGTATGCGGGACGCCCTGGGCTCCCAAGACCACCTCTACACCATTGTTGAGCGCTCTGCCACCAAGAGTGTTGCCAAGATCATGGGCAGCATCAACTCTTTCCTCTGGGCTCACGACGACCGTGAAGCCGTGATCGCGAAGATGGCACACCCGGATACCCACATCGTCTCCCTTACCGTCACCGAAAGCGGCTACTACTACAACGAAAACTCCCACGAACTCCAGACCGAAGACCCCGACATTCAGCACGATCTGAACCCTGACAATGCCCCGAAGACCACTTTCGGATTCCTTTTTCACGCCATGGCTCGCCGCCGCGCACAGGGATTGAACCCATTTACTGTTATGTCCTGTGATAACATGCAAGGAAATGGATCTATCACCCGCCACATGCTTGTCTCCTTCGCTCGTCTCCGTGACCCCGAGCTTGCGGAGTGGATCAACACCAATGCTCATTTCCCTAATGCTATGGTCGACCGCATTACTCCTCAAACATCCGCTGCCGACAAGGTGTCTCTCGCTGAGGACTTTGGCATCGAAGACTCATGGCCTATCGTTACTGAGCCCTTCATGCAGTGGGTTGTTGAGGACCACTTCTCTGACGGCCGCCCGCCTTTTGAGAAGGTGGGAGTTCAGATTGTCAAGAATGTGCAGCAGGTTGCTGAATTCGAGAAGCACAAGCTTCGTCTGTTGAATGGTAGCCATGCTATCATTGCCTATGGTGGACAATTGGCTGGCTACAAGTTTGTTCACGAGGTCATGGAGAACCCACTGTTCAGACAGTTCATTTGGCAAATGATGCAGGAGGAGACCAAGCGCACTCTCCCTGACATTGAGGGTCACGATGTCGACAAGTACTGCGAGACACTGATCGAGCGTTTCTCCAACCCCCCGATCAGGGATCAGCTGCCTCGCATTGCTGGTGGTGGTACCGGCAAGATCCCCCAGTTCATCATGCCCACCATTGCTGAAGCCATCTGGGTGACCGGACCCTTCCGTCGTCTCTGTTTTACAGCTGCCGCCTACTTCCACTACATCAAGGGTGTTGATGACAACGGCAACAAGTTCGAGGTTCAAGACCCCATGCTTGAGGAGATTCACGCCGCCGCTTTTGCTGGTGGCACCGACCCCATGCCACTGCTCAGCATTAAGTCTCTGTTCGGTGACGACCTGCGTGGTGACAAGCGCTTTGTGGAGACCGTCACTATCGCCTTGGAAGACATCGCCCGGGACGGTGTCGTCAAGAGTCTTCCCAAGTACATCAACTAAGCTCTGTTACTGAGCTGTTGGTGTTATGAAAAGATTCCCGATTCATTTATGTCTTCTAGCGATTTTTTTCCCCCTCATTCTGCAGATTTTATAACTTTTCCTCGCGCGCATGTGTCATGATGGGTGTCTTTTTAGGACAGGGAAAGGCATGGATAGAGAAAATAGCCTTGTGATAGACTAACGTTTTTAATTGAAGCATTGACATGATGGAATTAAGATCCTAAGTTGTGACGGCTTTGGTGTAGTCCTTTGTTTGCTCATTTCCTATTCTCTTTTTCCCTGCTCATCCAATCGAGCTTGTTCTTGCTATCATTTGTGCATATTTGATATCTCCATCGCTGATTTGTGGCCATATCCAGGCGTCTTGACTGGCACCCGAGTGTTACCCAGGTACTGCTGGACTGCCCGGAGCTAAGAGAGCTACGGCGGGAGCTCAGAGGAAAGGTTGGCGACGCGTTTAACAGCTTGTCAAACTTGTTATGGGAACCTGGAGAAGAGGGAAGGAGTAAGATTAACATTGTTACGCTTCGCGGACGAAGACAAGGGAAGCTGTCTTCGACTTTGCCGAAGCGTCCCACCGGTTTGAAAGCCGCACACCATAAGGATAACAAAAGGCAACAACGGCTTCTGGGCCACGACAGGCCTCGGCGAGAAATTATATTCGCTTAGGAAGTGGTACACGGCACATGTAAGCGTAGAGATCTATGCTCTGAAACGAAGGAACGGAGTGGAAGGGGTTACCAACCCCACGGCTGCCCGACGCCGACGTTGACACTGCCAGAAACACTGCGAGAAACACACACCCTACTCCCCCGCCAAGCCTCTGTCTCATTGGTGCTTGGTTGGATCCCAGGTCACGTCCCAGGTCACTGGTTCCTTCCTTCTCGTGTTCGGTTGTCTCTGCTCGTCTCTTTGCTCTCCTGTCCTAGTACAGTACCTGCTTTACAAGGTTCATCCTCGTAAATTTTAGATTTCACACGATGTGATTATAGTGAAAGAGGATGATGGCGATAGATTTACTAGGCCAAACTCGCGTACACTGTCGTCCGGAGAAACCTATTACCCATGATTGATAAAAGCTTAAGCCTGAACGACTCATCCTCTAAAATGGTACATATTATTCCTTGGCTTTAAAATAATCAGGTACGATTGTGTAGTTACAAATGCGGAGGCAATCAGAGATAGTCACACTACATAGTTCTCATTTCAAGCCCCCAGCAAGTAGAATGCTCTGCCCAGTCATATAGCCTGTCTTGCAGAGCATCGTTACCACATTTGCGCACTCCTGTGGAGTACCTAGTCGTCCCACTGGGATGTTAGACACATCGCCCGCTGTTCCAGCCAGTAGTGTCGCGTCCGGGATCATTCCAGTGTCACCGATCATCGCAGGTGCGACATCATTAACCGTGACCCCATCCTGCGCTAGTTTCGTCGCCAAGTTTTTCATCATCCCAGTTAGACCAGCCTTGCTTGCAGCATAGTGACAACCATTTATTCCGCCGCCAATCGCCGCGATTGATGATATGAAAATGATCCTCCCCCACTTCTGAGAGACCATATAAGGAATGGCTTGCTTTGATAACAGAAATGAGGACGTGAGGTTTATATGAATCATTTTTTCAAACTCCTGAAGTGGGATCTCAATGATGTTTGAAATTCGTTTGCCATAGCCGGCGTTCGAAATCAGGATATCTGGCCCAGGCTGCTCATGTAGCAATTGGATTTGCCTAAACATAGATGCAATATCATCCACGTCACTGAAGTCTACCTTGTGAGACGTGACGTGGCGGGACGGATCCTGGGTTTTCAGCTCGGCAATGAGAGCCTCGATGGCGGATTTGTTCGTGGAATATGTCAGTGCCAGACATGCACCATGGTTGAAGAGGTCACGGGCGCAAGCTGCGCCAATCCTTTTTTGGGTCATGTCAGTCACGATCTTTATACGACCAGAAGGAGACACTTACCCTCCAGAGGCACCAGTGATCAAGGCAAGTCTTCCCCTGATATCGTTGTCTGGCTCCATGTTCGATTTATCCTGATGGTTTCAAAATGAGATGGTGGAAGGTCGGCAGATAGGAATATTGCTCTAGATCATTTGCTCGGGTCCTTTTCTGAGACTGCCACGCTGCATAGGGCCTCTCAATTTATATTTGCATTTCTTATCCTCGTGGTGATTCTTAAAAACAGAGAAAGTCCAGGCGGCTACTGAGCGGTAAACTCGGCGTTTGAACTTACCACTGGGTGGCTTCTCAATATGCTTCCAAAATAACGTTTATGACACTACCTAGTCCAATAGCCGGGCACGGAGTCACGGGCTCACCACTCGAAAACATTTGAAGAAACAATTCTCGTAGTTTCTAGAACCAGCAGTAAAACAGCCCCAAGCCGCCGCAAAATTTGTGAAGACCTTTTTGGCAATAGTTTATTCAAAGACTAATCTGCATTTCACCCCAGAAGTGTGGTTTCAAATTACGCGCTCTAGCATGCTACGTGAACCTACTCCCTAATAATTCGTAGCTGAGGAGAACCCGCTAACACTACCGAATTCCTAGTCATGATGTCCTTAGAAGACAATTATAATGCAGCACGGAGGTCTATCCCAAAAGGTCTGGGTCGACTCACCGCAGTCAATAGTAAAATTACGCTATAGATACCGTTAGGGTTTATATCCTCGCGAAGAACTTGATTCTCAATACTTACCAAATTATATGATTTTATCCAATTCCTTTGGCTTTTTAATTTACAAATAACACCATTGAACGACAAAAAAACCGAAACTGAGAACATCAGAGCTTTAATACAGAGCCCCGACAAGACGAAGCCAGCGCAATTCTCCATACCCGGTGCTCATTTAGCGCAATTATCTCACCGGGTCGGGCGAAACAAAAGTTGCTAACGCCTCCTGGAACCAATATCTTTCCTAGCAAAACGCCTCCCCCGGACCAAACGTGGATTCCATCCCCACAGCCACTATAAACGTTGCCATCCATGTCACATTTGATGCCATCAGGCACCCCGACGTCTGCCATGGAAAAAACTCGTCGGTTGATTAGGAACGGCTCTCCCTCACGCAATGTAACATCAAATGCATATCTATTTAGTGTGGTCAACCGGGATATTCACACATCTGGAGAGACGATTAGGAAAGGAATACTTACATAGTCGACGGGCGGAAGAGGTCAGTAGTGCCGTCGCCGCGCACACTGTCAGTATCCGTGATGTAGACGATACGGCAGTCTGGAGAGAATGCAATGCCGTTGGGCTTTCCAAATCCATCGGCCATTACTCTGAGAGAATTTGTCTGCGGGTTGAAACGATAGACCTGGTTGGGTAATTGAGGTGGTGGCCGAAACCCTTGCTCGTAGCCGTAGCTAGGATCCGTGAACCAGATCGATCCATCACAATGGATAACCACGTCATTCACCGAATTGAATTGACGTCCACCGAATCCCTCAACTAAAGTTGCGGTCTCAAAGGGAGGCGAATATTTCATGCACACAATTTTAGATGGGTGTGTCAGAGTGCCCTGAGAGCAGAAAATGATACCATCCTTATATTTCACACCCCCGTTGGCCATTAGAACCTCTGAATTGATTTCCTCTTGGGTGCAATCCAAGTCTGTCACGTAAAACTTGGAGATCTGCACTCTCTGCTCTCCATCCGCCCCTTGTATTCGGTTGCTGGTCATGAATACCTCACATGTCTCGGGAATGAAAACCCCGGCTTCATGAGCGAAGGGATACGCGTAATTCTCGAGACAAATTTCCAGGCGCGGATCCGATCCTAGTATCTTCTTGAAGGCTGCGTTCGCCGTTTGGAAGCCCATGGTAGGCGAGGTTTCGGTTTGGTAGTGGAATGCTGGTGATGATTATTGCAGACCTAGAACTTCCGTAGGTCGAAAAGGGTGACAATAAAGCCCATTTGAAAATAAAGAAATAAAACGATTGTCGTCAACGTTCTAGAACCGGCCCAGAACCCAATGCCAAAGTCTCAAAAGCGCGGCAAAAATTAGTGTTCCCGGCAATTGCAGGGTATTCGGGCCAGTGAAAGTTTAAATTGATTATCGATTGATTGACTGGATTCATGACTATGGTTCAGATGCCATCGAATATTTCCATCGACAATGGTGCTTTTTCTGCAATAGCCGCTTTATCAGTGAAGCGTTCTGGAAGTGGAGTATTAGAGAAGGTACATATATGAACCGTTCTCAGGAGTTCGGGCAAAGTTTGACGCCATCCCCACAGTCTTGGTCTTAAGCGCAGACAGAGGCCCGAAGGTTATTGGACACCAGCCGTATCTCCTATACGAGCCATTACAATTGCCGACGGGAATTCATATCATTTCGGGGTACAGCATTTACCCGTGATCCGAAGTGATTAAGGTCGGCTCTAAACCCGGGGATGCTTCTTGGCCAATCTGGGGGAAAGCATCTATCTATTGGTCCACCAACCATGGTGAAAGCTTGGCGCCACACGAATGTTCCAAGTCAGGTGGTACCAAATGATTCCCCTGCCTGTAAACCTACTCTCAACAAAAATAATTGTCCCAGGGGGTTCCTTGCTCTCACATGTATAAATCCTTTGAGATTTCCCATTCTCTTGATGTCCCCCACCTAGGACTGGCGCATGAGGCATAGTCCAACATCTGACCAGCACCACACACTTTAGTGACGTTTCTCCTTATCACTCTCCACAATTTTGTGCCACATATTGCTTCGCTACTTCAGCCGTGGCAACATGAAATTACAAGGAAATGCTCTCTTTGGAGCCGTGACAGCCTTGACGGCGCTTGGCTTCATGCAGATAGGGTCTGTATATGGGAGGATTGAGATGTAGGCTTCCGAAGGGTTGACTGACCAGAGATAGATTTGACAACGGCTTGATGGGAGGTCTTGTGAATCAAACCGCCTTTAATGATACCTTCAACTCGCCCTCCCCTACTATGATTGGTCTTATAGTCTCCATTATGGAAATCGGTGCGTTTTTAGGAAGTATATGCACAGCAGTTGTTGGGGAACAACTTGGACGCAAAAAGAGTATTGCCATTGGCGTTATTTTGCTGATCACGGGCTCTCTTTTACAAGCTACGGCTTATCATCGAGCCCACCTTATTGTGGGGCGCGTGGTCGCTGGCATTGGTCTTGGCATGGTGAACTCGACAGTACCAGTCATGCAGGCTGAGTTTGCTCCGAAGGCTTCCCGAGGCTTGTGTACATCTCCCCGTCTACCGAAAAGAGAAATCCTGACTATTTACTGACAAGGATCAGTTGTCTGTATGCAGATATCAACCCTCAATCTTGGGATCCTCTTAGTGTACTGGATCGATTACGCCTTCTCCTCAGGTGACGCTAGTTACTCCTGGCGTGTACCAGTTATCCTTCAGTGCGCATTTCTGCTTCCTATGCTTCTAATTCTACTCGTCGTGGATGAAAGCCCTCGGTGGCTCGCGTCTCACGACCGTCATGACCAGGCTTTGGAAGTCCTTCGCCGCTTGAACCACGGAAAGATGCCCGACTCTGATGTACTGGCCCTACATGAAGATATAATTCGCACCGTCGCCGTCGAAAAGGCAGTGGGAGCTGGATCTTGGAAGGACCTTCTCAAAAATGACAAGATCCAGAGCCAAAGGCGATTCTTTATTGCTTGTGGCATACAGATCTTCCAGCAGCTGGGCGGTATCAACGCCATCATTTATTATTCTGGGACATTATTTGAGAAATCTGTTGGCCTCTCAAAGCATATGTCCAGTTTGATGTCAGGCTTTTTGCAAACATGGTTTTTTGTCGCCTCTTTTATTCCGTGGTTCCTGATTGATCGCATCGGTCGACGTCCACTGCTGCTATCTATGGTTTCAATCATGGCCGCAGTGATGGTTGTGCAGACGGCTCTTATTTACCAGGTTCAGAATAACACGGCAATTGCCCACGTGAGTGGTATTGCGGCAGCAGCCATGTTGTTCGTTTTCCAAGGAGCTTTCACTATTGGGTTTCAAGCAACTGTCTGGGTAAGTTTATGTCCAGCGCTTTAGCCGCTTCCTTGCTAATCAAGCCGATCAGGTCTATCCCTCAGAAATCCTACCTTTAAGACTACGGCAGCGTGGTTCATCAATAAGCACAGCTGCGAATTGGATTTGCAACTACCTTGTCGTGCAGGTCACGCCGTCCGCAATTAGCAATATAGGATGGAAGACGTACATCATCTTCGCCGTCTTGAATACTCTCTGGGTTCCGATCATCTACTTCTTCTTCCCAGAGACCAAAGGTTAGTATAGGAATACCCCGTGAATTCCGAGATAATGCTAAAAAATCTTAGGCCTTCAGCTTGAAGAAATTGATCGGCTCTTTGCTGGCGATGACGAGCAGGTGACAAGAGAATTGTTCGCGGCTAAGCATATGGTTGACCACACCGAAATGGTTCGAGACGAAGGGGCTTAGCTCACGCAGTAGTTTCCAGTCACTGTGTAAAACAGAACTGTCTTGAATTGTTTCTACAGTAAGAATTAGTTCGATTCTTGTGCTACTCCATGTTAGTCCCAATTCTTTGTGAATAAAGTTCAAAGTCGTCATTGTCACTGTATATCAACAATCAGAAGTCGGCTCTATTTTATTTTTGATAGGATAGTGTTCCTTAGAGTAAAAAATAGGATGGCTTAACTGAGATGTAGACTGAAATATTATTTACTTGCATTACCAAAAATACGCGCCGATCAGGTGATACATAATGTAGTGGGGAGACTCCCTCCCCCTACTACATGGGTTCCATCCATGTTATGTGACATAGCCGGCAGTATACGGTGGCCGGATAGCTAGTTCTAGAATACACCTTCTAACACCTCCCCGACCTGACCCATACACTTGGGGTTCTCGCTATTTCCTGATTGCTACGCGTGTGTTTTGTGGTGGTTTTTCTGCTGAATCGACCCGCACGTCTCAGCGCGTGCTGCCATCGAGCGTTCCCCTCTTCAATATATATCTCTACCTGGAGATGCCTCGAAATACTTCTCGACATAATAATCATGCTTAGTATAACATACTAAACACTAGAATATCCTACGACTTTGTACAAACTCTTCAGTGTTGAAATATCAAACCATAAAATGTCGCATTTACTATGGTGTTTCAATCACTAGGGCTTCCTACAGCAAGAGATTAAGGATTTATATCAGCGTAGTATCCCTAGCCTACTGTGATAATATAGGAGAGTGATATTAAGTAGTAGTGAGGATATACTGTATGTACTTTCGTCTGAAACGTCAAAATAATGCTGTATTTTATAGTAAAGCATCCAATGATTCTCTAAGATAATTCGGAATTATCCATATATTCCTTAAGCCCAAGGAAATACAAAGCCTGGAAGGTAAGGGAAAATACTCCTCGTGGTTGAATCATAGAGGAATATTAACCTCGTATTTAATATGTGTTTTGGGGTGGTCCAGCTTAAGGGAATTGCTAGGGACACAATAGCTTTTAACTACTAACTAACTAACACACGCCGGCGCTCGGCGGTCACAACACCGGAGCCGCAGCCCAGTGCAAGAATGCGTACACCAAGCAAAAGGATGCTATCCATCAGACGCTAGCAGTGGGTCATCGCTAGTTTGTTCTGACAGGAGGATATGCCCCGACAATATTTTTTATTGGTTTATCCGACGGTCTATGGGGCTTTTTCCTCCCCCGTCCCCGATTTTCGGAAAAGAATCTCATCTCAATATTGACTCTTTCAATCATATAGCATGTCAGGGGAGATATGGATGGCACGCGATTAACTAAATGGTATACCTGGTTCTCAAGTCATAAGGCAAATGAGTTTTGTAGTGGCCAGTGACGATCACATCGGACGAGAGCTTTCACAGTGAATCTTCCTCCCTGAAGCTGGAGTAGGCCTTGCTATCCATTGACACTGGGGCGATACTCGATATGCGATGACAGTTGACGAAGAGTAGTCAATCTCATTTGCACTGGAAGGCAACTCCGGGCAGGTATACTCTCTGCAAGCAACGGTGACCAGTTTGCCCAAGATGGCGTACTCCAGCTTGAGCTTGACGCTATAGGCAACCGGCTTGAACATTACCTGCACGGCATAGTAACCAAGGTATTCGATGATGACGACTGCGACGTCGAGAATAAGAATAATGATACTGATGGCGAGAAGTTGATAGAGAATCGCGCTCGGGCGGCCTTGTGGCCTTAGCCGCAGCAACTGCAAGGTACTCCATACGTATATCCCTGAGATGATGGACTCCTGCACGCAGAAACCCACTAGCTGGACGTGTTCCATCACACTGTAGCCGCGTGACCAGGCACCACCTGGAACTGTCACTGTCCCATACATTAACACAATGATAGGGATGTGGAAGATGAGGGCATCGACTATTACCATCCGCAGCACTCCTGAGAGAATACTCGTGTTCTGGAGTACGAGATGAAGTCTTGACCACAGAACCACGGACTGTCCAGTCACCATGAAGACCCAACCGAAAAGGATTAATGTCACACAGGCATATAGAGAGACGCCTGTAGGGAATAACAGCAGGAGATATCCGAGGCATAGCGGAATAATGCTGGCAGATGAAACGAGCAAACTCCAGAAGTATATCCCACGTCGACGTTTGAACGAGGCGAAACAGAGGATGATCAACTCAATTGCATTGTACCAGGCGACGACTGCGCAAACCACGAGTACGTATGACTGTACTACATTGCTGGCGGTCTTCAACGAATTGGTGATATTGGAAGCGCTTGTGGGTGACATGAGTGGAGAGGAGGTCGCATTGTTCGATGTGGGAAGAGGTGGAGGGATGGAAAAGGGGAGAGAAATAGGAATTGAGAAATAGAAGGGCACATCTGCTCGTATGCGAAGCCTGATGCGATCCACGGTTGGTGCTTCCTTCAACTTCAGTCTCCGTTTTATTGTGAGTGGTCGGTTGTTTCTTTGAGGCTATTTCAGCTTCGGCCGAGTTCGGAAGTATTGTGAAATTTGGTTCAAAATTTTATTTTACTCAAAGCTGTCGAGAAGTTATACTGAAATTAAAAAAATACGAAAATGATGGCGCTGTGTCTCTTAATGGATGGTCAAGGACGTAAGGTTCGGCCTGTATATGGTTTCCAGGCCCTCGGCTTTCTGAGGCTAATCCCACATACATAAGGCAACGTGGCGTAGAAGGAGAGTCCTAGTCACCCCAAGCGCAATCGTACACATGACCGTGTTTCTGTAGTAAACGGTAGGGCCTTAGTGCCAAACGTTATTGTCTCAGTTGCTGAAGTGGACCGAGTATCTCTCGGCGATTGACGAATCTAGCCCGTAGGGACCGGGTCTAGCCCTATCTTAATGGCTGGCCCGGGGGCTCAGTATGATCGAGCTAGATGTTACTACAATGCGGGGAAGGGTGAAGGTGGCGTTAAGCTTTACCTACCCAAGGATTGCGCTATGGGACCGCCGGTCGCGATTGGTAAGACTAAATCATCATTTGCCTGCTATACCCGTGCTTTGCCCAACGGCGACAGTGTTGTGGCTCATGCAGGATAATATCTACCCTCAAAAGCAGCCAAGGGCTTTCTATAACCGATCTGGTTGTCAACCAGGCAAAATATCCCTGGCATAGCTAGTAGGCTAGGAATTGTCTATGAATATCCTAATTCCGTAACTTGCGCCCGCTCGATGTCTCTTGACCTTTAAATGTTGGTCGTTGACCACCCGCGGGTCTGTCTTGGTGAATTTTAGCGGAAATCGTGTGCTTTGGCCTCCCGGGAGACTGGAGAATCGAGGTCTCGAATACGGGTGGACAACTGATGAGATTGGTCTTCGCCGGGTCCAAAAGATATTTCATTCCATCAACGAATTCGCCCGTACGGGGCAATTATCGGCTATCAATTCTTGATGGGCATGGTAGCCATTTTACGCCTCGATTCGACCGAATTTGTACAAAAAAACGATCATACCACTTCGTATGCCATCGATTTCATCGAATTTATCGGATATTTCACAGCCGCTTGATGTTGGGTGTTTTGCTGCGCTTACACGCGTACGGTCGCTTTATAAGCAATCTTGCTGGGGTTGGATATAACCATATCGACAAACTCGATTTCCTCGCAGATTACTGTCGGGCGCGTATAGAAGCCTTTCAACCACATATTATTCGAAATAGCTTCACTGCTACTGAACTTGTCCCAATCGACTCAGAAGGGGTACTTTTCAAGCTTAATATCTCACTCCGAACGCCGACACCACCGAGTAGTCGACCAAGCACCCTAAAACGCCAAAACCTGTCGTACGACTACAAAGCAAGCTTTCTTGCTTGAAGAGTTTCTAAAGTAACGGCCAAATAGCTCTCCGGCGTGAAGGGCTGTAGCAATATTGATTCAATAAGAGCTAGGACGGAAATCCAGCGATCTGGTAAAGTGTAATACCCACTCAAAAGCGTGACAGTATAAAAATACCAATATTACACTAGGTGACTAATCAGTTTTATTCACGATTTCTCCCGTTTTGGGTATTTTGGGGCCCTCGCGTGTATCCCCCAAGAATCCATGGGTTGATAAAGCGCAAAACCTGCGGTGGGGTTACCCCGTGGGGAGATATTGAAAACATGTGCTCGGCGAGGTCTAGTGCTTTCTCCTTCTACCCTCTTTATCATCCCAACTCCTTAACGTATCCCGAGCGGACCGAGGGCATTCAGCAGCTTGTGTTAGGCAAAGAGTTGTCGGAATGCAGCAGAATCGGTGGGATACCTGGAAGAAGCTTGTTAGTTATATTCCACCAAGATTAGTCAAATACCAGAGCCCATACAAAATGTCAGATAGGGGCATTTTCAGCAATTCAGACCATTGATCCATTCTATTGGTGCAACGGTATGATCCACTTCGATTTCCAACAAGAGTTCAAGTCCACGTGATGAATAGCCGATTCAGTTTCAAATGCCGCTCGCCACCTTCCAGCTTTGAACTTCCGTTCTTTCAGCGCACCTCCAGAATGATAAAATCGGAATGGTAGATGTCTACTTAAAACCCCTACCTTCGAAGGCGTCATGAAGCGCACTTCACGGGCTTGCATTCGATGCAGGAATCACAAAGCCAAATGTGTACTGTAAGACAATCAGCCCGAATAGCCGAAGCTCTGTTCTTGAGTGCTGGTACATATTCCGAACTGACCTTTTAAAACACCACAGAGCGGGTTCGGGTCATGTCCTTGGCCCCCCATGCCAAAAATGTGTCCACGCCGGTGTCGAATGCGTCCTTGCAACATCCAACCGCGGCGGATATCGGCGACGCAAAAGTGATGATCCGCTGGCATGCAGTGTGTCGACGGAATGGCAATACTCAACCCCAGAAGATCCGGAGGAGGCGCAGGAAGCGACGCCCGCTTCAATTAGTGCCACTCATCGGAACGCTCATGATCTGTCCGAAATTCGTGACTCAGTTCAATCTGCCGGTGTTATTGAAAATACCTTCGCGTCGACGGACTTGCACAATACCTCAGACGCTCTAAAAATATTGAGTCAAATCGCTGGCAGTGCCTCAACAAACACCACGGCCTATACTGAACCTTCGCGTCTTCCCTCTATGGCTCAATGTAGTGCAAATCAGGCTACGGTCCCCGAGACTGGCCTGCTTGAGTACCATCTCGTCAACGCTGGTGTCTTGACACCATCCCAGGTTCTCAATCTTGTTGAACGGTAACCAGAAACCGCCACTTTCTGCAGTTCATATCGCTGACAAACGCTTTTCCTCCAGCTTTGCCACCATATATCACCCATTCTACCCCATTGCGCCAGAGAAATCCTTGAATCGCGCATTTATTTCCGAAACAGCGCGAGGGGAGCCATATCTGCTAACTGCAATATGCATGATTGGAGCCAAGGATATGGCCAATGGAGAGCATATTTTGGAGACTTGTGCTCAATACATGCGTTCCCTAATAACAGAGATTGTAGCTGGGAAGAAATGCGGGGTGGACGCAGTTGAAGCTTTGTTGTTGCTCGCAGAGTGGGAACCTCAATGCTCATTGCCCGAATCCGCCAACTTGGGTTATGGACAAGAAGACATGGCAGCGTGGATGCATATCGGTCTTGCTGTCCGGCTAGCATATTCCAAAAGGCTAGATCGAACTCAGTTCTATGATGTTTCGAGGAATGGAGGCGCGAATGCCTCTCGGGAGCGCCTAGCGTGGGCGGGTAAGCAGGCCTTTTGTACCTTGACACGTTGAAGTTATGGCTGATTACTGAACAGCCTGTTACTTATCTGATCGTCAAATTTCTGTCAGAATAGGCCGGCCGTTTGCGTGTCGTGGCCTGGAGCCTAGTATTGTTTATGGCCGTTATGGCTTTCCAACTGTGGAGTCCCAACAGTTGGTAGAGGAGAATTTCTCCAGTGTCTTCCAGGCGAGGTTGGAATTAACACAGATCTTTACTAATGTACACGAGGTCCTTTACTGCAACATGGGTGCCGGCGCACAGATGATGCTTGTGGGGAGCTATGCCGCCTACTTGGATGACTTTCGAGGAGCAATTGCAGCATGGAACTGTGTCTGGGGTTCTTTGACATGTGAGCTGAATCTCTCAGCCCCTAGATTTGTGCGCGTACTAACTGGAAAACTCCAGGTTCTCAAAACATAAAGATATTGCTCCAATTGTCGTATGAGTATTTGAGATTATACGCCAACGCATTCGCCTTCCAAGCAGCTGCCCTT
Organism: Penicillium argentinense; assembly: GCF_028826775.1. NCBI lineage: Eukaryota > Fungi > Ascomycota > Eurotiomycetes > Eurotiales > Aspergillaceae > Penicillium > Penicillium argentinense. The sequence goes on from NW_026622668.1 coordinate 1,263,156, forward strand.
CGCACAATATCACCAAATCTCCCCGGTATGGAAAATGGGCACACCTACAACGAAAGCCCCGGATCACTCCCCGAAGCCCGCTTCATGTATGAGTCTATAGATGCTGCGAAGGCGCTATTGACTATTGTCAACAACTATATTCCGTCAGCTGAAAGCTTGAACCGGTTTCCCATCCGTTTTCTTTTGTATGTTTAGCTAGATTCCAAGGCTCATTACATTGCTGACCATGAAGCAGGTATTGCGTCAATGCTGCTGTCTTCTTATATAAGGTAGAGTGACGAATCAAGATAATTATTTTGCTAAGTATAACACTGCACAGATATGGACTCTGAATGCTATCTCCTACCCCGAGCGTGCCAGTGTTCGACGACTTATTGGTGACACAATCAGTTCCTTGCGCAAGGGGACAACGGAATCCTCAGAACTTGGGGCAAGATACGCTAATCTGCTCGAAGTCTTATGGAAGCGAGCGGATCGACCGTCTGTCACGGATGACGCAAATTCAACATTTGATGACCAAGCACGACCTCTTCCTCATTTTCAAACCCGTTCTCCGTATCTCCAAGACGGCTTTTCGTGGCTAGATTTAGAAGCAATCGGTGAATTTGTCTTGGGCGGTACCGTTTCAAATGATATTGACTTGACTAATATGCGACGCTCGATGGACACCTCGTTTTGTGAAGGAATTGATTGGAGTGACACACAATTTCTTGCCAGCAATGAGTTTTCTCGAATCTTCTGACATGAAGCTTCTATATACATCTATTCTCTTGATATTCTTCGATAAATTCATATCTGACGTTGATTCTCTTCCGATTCAGTCACCAGGCCCTAGGAGCTAATGAATTGCTCGGTCCACATCCACGTGACTTGAGCCATAGTATATCTCACAGCGCAGTGGGCAAAAAGGAATAAGGTTCTGAATCCTGCCTGGGTTGTACGGATTGTAGTTGGTGATTGGGTTCAAAATCGAGAGACCTGCAACCGCATAAAATCAGCAAGCAGGTCATAATTAATTCTATTTTGGAGCATAATGAGATCTGTGGACATTGTGGCTCGCACCTCTTGAGAAATAAGCACTAAAAGCTGCTCCTTCTCCATTTGTTCTCCCGCTTTCGGTACGTGTCCCCAATTTACGCCCTTCTGAATCTCCTTTCAGATTGAATCGCCAACTCTTTTCGCCCTCCCATCCGTTGCCAATCTAGATCTCGCTTTTCTGCGGCCAGCCAGTATGTCACTGGAGCTTATGTTGTTATCCTTGCCGTTAGTGACAGTGCCACGATTTATCTCGAATCATCCGTCATGATGGTTACACCGTGATGTGTTGTATTTGTCAGTACCACAGATACTTTGATCTCGCATCGATGGTTCCATCCTAATTAATGTACCATCTTTCACTCCCTTCTTCTCACTTCCTTGGGTTATGACCGACTTTGAGACATTGTGCTGGTGAAACTTCTTGGTCTGATTTGATTTGCGCGTTTGGTGTTGGAGTGCTTACCTGCAGAAGTTCCAGGGGGTCACATGCGCTTGGCTTCACCTTCGTCAATATCGGAGCAGGAGGACAAACCTCAATGAAAAATACTTGTCCCTCCCGTATCCGTAACAGTCATGTTAGGGTTGTGAGGCTCAAGAAATTCCTCCTGAAACGGTGGCATAGTTCCTTTCCGCTACCCCCACCCGGGTTTGGGAAGGAAGAAGGTGTTGGTAAGCATTCTGTCTCCCTGGTTGGCATTCGAGGTCTGATATGCCAAGCGAATAAGATACGTGAGGCCTAGCATTCTGAAAGCCCCTTCAGCTTGTTTGAGATGGACTAAGTATATCCGTCTTGGCACGTTGTTCGCTGGGAAGCGAGAGGCCGACAGCGCCCAAGACCTGCAGGCGACAGACCCAAAAAGAAAATCCTTGACAACGCCACCTCCGGCTGAATTCACCCACTTTGCGTGTTCACTGCTGCTGCTGACTGTGCAGGATTGTCTTCGAGCAATATCCTGCAATTGCCGGATCGACAACCCCGGGTGGGGTTACCGGTGATCTGGTATTATGTAATACCCCGCACCTCTAACGTAGATCCCGGCGGGTCCGTCATCCCTGCCGGTCCGTCATCTCTCCTCAAATTTTCTGCCCCTACCCAGCCACCTATTCTTGAACGCCTACCATACCCCCAAAACGCAGTCAAAAAGCTCAAAAATCAATTGAGCAGGAAGGCAGGATCTTTCTTGCTATTAAGGCTATTCAAAATGGCAGAAATACCACGATAGCTGCTGCTGCTCGCTCTTTTGATGTCCCGCGCACAACTCTTGCTGATCGGATAAAGGGCATTCCTAATCTATATGAAGCAAGAGGTACAGGCCATAAATTCACGCAACTGGAAGAGGAATCAATTCAGGATTGGTTAATCTCTATGGATCAGAGAGGCGCTGCGCTTACAATCGCGATGTTGAGAGATATGGCCAATTTACTGCTTAAACACCGCGGAGATAATGCCCTCCAGACCGTTGGCAAAAATTGGCCAACACAATATATCAAACGACATCCTGAGCTTACTACTCGATTCTCTCGCAAATATGACTACAAACGCGCCCTAATGGAAGACCCAAATACTATTATGGAGTGGTTTAAGCTTATCGAAAAAACGATAGCTCAATATGGTATCAGTTCAGATGATATCTACAACTTTGACGAATCGGGGTTTGCGATGGGAATTAGTGCGACGACGAAGGTTATTACGCAGTCATTTTACACCGGTCGGAGGGGCGTTTTACAAGCTGGCAATCGTGAATGGGTGACTGTTATCGAATCAATTTGCGCCCCTGGACGAGCGCTCCCACCATACGTTATCTTTAAGGGGAAACACTTCATGGTACGATGGTTTGACGACCTTCCAAAACATTGGGCTCTTAACATTAGTCCAAACGGCTGGACAAGTAATGAAATTGGTGTTGATTGGCTCCAAAATCACTTTATTCCGCACACGACAAGTCAGACGAGAGGGAAACATCGTCTTTTGGTCCTTGATGGCCACGACAGTCATCTTACAGCAACATTCGACAAGATTTGCCAGGAAAACGACATCATACCAGTCTGTATGCCTCCGCATGCTTCTCATCTTTTACAGCCTCTTGATGTTGGTTGTTTTGCTGTATTAAAGCGCTCTTATGGAACGCGGGTTGCAGAATATACCCGATTAGGCATCGACTCTATCGAGAAAGATGATTTCCTTGATATTTTTCCAGCAGCCCGTGATGATTCATTTAAAGAGTCTATCATTCAGAGTGCCTTCGCAGCTACTGGTTTAGTACCACTAGACCCAGATCGGGTGTTATCAAAGCTCAATATTCGTCTTCAATCTCCGCCTCTACCAGATCGACCAGTTTCACAAGGTTCAACATCAGGCAGCAATATCTCCACTGGCATCCCTCAAACGACTAAGCAGCTAGAAAAACGCAAATCTAGGCTCGATTGTGGTCTAAATTCAGCGGCTAATAAGATCTCTTCGCCTACAAAACGTGATCTTCAACAGTTTTACAATATGTCGGTTAAGCTAGTTCACGAGCACATCTTAATGCGGGATGAAATAAAGCGTTTACGGGAGGGAAACAGAAAGCAGACGAAAAAGAGGAAGAAATCAAAGAAGCGAATACCTAATAAAGGTAGTTTAACAGAGGTTTTAGACCTCACTACTAATGTTAGTGGTGAGGGAGGTGGTGGTGTAAGACATATATCTGATACTACACCTGCTCTAGAACCCCAGGTTGAACCTACACTTCCTGTTTTGCCCCCTGTACGTCGGCAAATTACGTGTTCTAAATGTGGCGGAAAAGGGCATAGGTTTTCTAAATGCCCGCAAAAGATTTAATTTGTCAATTTAATGGTGTTTTGGTTGGGTAAATGATGTTTAAAAAAGGGTAAAAATTTGAAGGTTTGATGGGGTGACGGACCGGCAGGGATGACGGACCCGCCGGGATCCACGTTAGTTATGGATGACACGTACTTTTGCCATTTTTCACCACCTCAGATATGTAACCTCCGAGTCAAGGGTATTCTCGAGGGTATTTCAACCCCGTCGACGTTCGATAGTTTAGTCCACCAGAATACCACTCTTTTCGTTTCATCTTTTGCTTTCCCCTATTGATTCCGTTGCACTGATTGGCCGGTAATGTTTGGTATCTCATAGCTAGTACAGGCCATTCCTGTTATTTTTCAACATTCGATTGGACTAAATCGCTATCAGTCTCTTTTGGTCCCAGTCGGTTTACAAGTTGTCTATTCCACTGTAGTGTAATTCCTTGGTACGTGATTGACAAGTTCTTTTGACGCTGTCTTTTCTTGCTTGGGTCCTTGGGTATGGGGATGAGCATACTCCTCTCGGCGGTTTTTTTTTTGGAATTGGTACCACAAATCTCGACTGCGGATCGTCTTTTTGTTCTCTATATCTTCTACGCTTTTTCCACTATTGGATGGCAGTTCAATATGTGGATTTATCCCTCTGAGTTGTTGCCGCTGAGCTTCGTGTCCGTGACGGAATCGGCATTATTACACAGTGGCTATTCACTTTTCTCATCGAGGAAGTTACACCATTTGTTTCCCTAAGACATCTGAGATGCCTCATAAAAGCCGTAGATTTGCTTTCCACCGATATGGTGGCAAAGAAAAACGCCCTTCCTTGCGGTTTGCAACAGCATCGATAAGTCCTTCCAGAACAGTTCCCAGTCAACTCTTCATGAGGTAGTCTGCGCGGAGAAAAGCGATAGTATTCTCTTTGAGAAGTCAGATTGAATGCAGACAGAATAGATGGAGAGTATATCTATCAGCCAGCTGAAAGGGACGTCGCATCATTTGTCTATCCGGCAGATGGAGGTATCGAGACTGTTAGTCCAGCTGCCGGGTTAGAAGTTTATGCGTTGTTGTCTCTATGAACCTATATCATCAATGAAAACTTAATTTTTGTGCTATCCTTGGTTTACTAGGGCTCTTTGGTGTCGCAAATAAGATAAATTAAGCTGGAGTTCATGGACTTATTATTTCATAATGTTACCGAAACTTAACCTATGTGATGAGACCCGGTATTTCCTAATCCCTTGACCTTATAATTAATCTTGAAAATACGCTAAATTTACCACAGAGAGTGCTTGCTTGCAATGGGTCTTCAAAATACGCTATTTTAATCGAGATAGCAGTATTGTTTCATGGATTTTATCACCATCCACCCTCAACATTTAGATCTCTTCAGCAACATCTCTCAATCTGCTCAATTTGTCGCTTATGAGACACCTCAGCGTTCAATCCTACTGGATCCTCGCTTCTTCATCAAAAAGCATATTTAAAAAATTATAGATACAGTGAAGCTGATCTTGTTCATTGTCTTGATGATCCCTCTTTCCTTCATTTGCCAGGCATTTTCCATTTGATACTTCGTTTTTCCGATGGTCTTTTCAGTCCCATCGACTAACTGGCACACCATTTTCGCACCTAAATTCCACCTTGTTCAATTGCCAACCTCTTCAATTCGGTATATAAGAAACGGTTAAATGTAGTCTATAGAAACGTAGATAATAGAGATGAACCATTGAAGACACGCAGACCAGGTATCTTTTCTAGGAAGTTGTATTTATTTTCCATCGCCTCGTACCCTGCCTTCCTCATACCTGATCTTTAAGACAGTTAAATCTAACAATCGAACATGTTAATAACATAGTTTATTTGAGCAGAACATATATCAGGAAATATATGCGAAAATGAAGTCTCTGTACAGTATCAAGAACGCACTAAAGCTTTTGTAGTCGCTGGTCGCTCAGTATCCATCGACCATCTCTGACTCTCCCGCGGACCAACGACGACTTCGCAATTTTATCCTTAACTGCGGCAAATAATGGAACTCCTGCTTTATCCACTCCATATCTGGCAATCAAACTTTGGCTGCGGTCAGACTTTAGATAGTTGATAAACATGGAAACATGTTCGTTGCGGCAGATTGAGGACTGGGGTGCATAGAGAACGTAACATGAATTCATGAGTGGATGGAAAGGGTCTGTTGGTTCAAAAAACACAGTCGAGCCTCGAACCCTACCACAGCTCACTTGATCTAAAAATGTTGATCGATCATTGAGGGTGTAGGCCCCAGCAGCAGTAGCGAAGCTTATAGCATCGGCCGGGTTATGCTTAGCCTTGATGTACCACGATGAGGAGCCCGGTGTATCATTCCATGGGGTCCTATGACACCGGCGCCAGATATCATGTTCTTTGCACATAGTGGCGGATCCATCGTCTCTACTGTGAAATAAAGACTGGCTCTTCGCAATTCGGTCGAAGGCCTCTTCAATGGAGTTCGCGTCTTTGGCATTGGCCGGGTCGTGCTCTGGGCCAACCAGACAGAAGTGATCGTGGAATATGCAACCCGCGCTTTTGGCCCAGCCCTCTGACACAGCTATTTCCTCTTGTTCGCGTTCGTATGTGAGGGCAATATCAACATATCCACTCAGAAGTGCCAACTGGGTGTTCCGTGAATGATTACAAATCCATTCAATCCTCCCGGCATTCTTCTGAACCAATAGATAGTCCTTTGCAAGGGCTTCGAGCAATCCTGTTCCACCTGCATCACATTAGTCCTATTATGGTCGTAACCAACATCCATGCACTTTACCTGCGCCACCATTCCTGCACGTATTCAGGTGTGCATTAGTCGAGGTCATAATTCAAATGACTTTGCTCTTACCCAATTCTCAAAATCAAGTTGCCTTTACCGAAGACTTGCGATGGCGTCGAGGCGATATCTCCATGCTGTTGAATTATGGTATTGGCGGAAGATGTCATGGTGAAAAGCACTGTGAGAAGATACGTTGAGTCCCCAGTGTCCGCCTGTTACTAGATATTTAAACTAACGTACAAGTAGTTCGAGTTGGCAGAATCATGACAAAACCATGGCTCGACGTCATTTACCGGTTGTCGGTTGTGCCAGTAATGAACGGCTATGGCAGGAAATTGGGCGTAACCCGAAATAGGGCCAATGTTACCTCAGTTGCCGATGTGGACCAAGTATCATTATATCAGCGATTGACGGATCTGGCTCGTAGGGACAGAGGCTAGCCCTATTCTAAATGTGTGGCCTCGGTAAATTAGAATTAGATGTTAGTACATTGCGGGAAAGGCGAAGGTGGTGTTGAATTTTACCTACCCACGGATTCCGCCATATAATCCAGGTCGCGAATGATCGTGTGTAATAAATCATCATTCGCCTGCTATACCCGTGCCTTTCCAGGAGTCAGGGTTGTCACCATGCTGCTGCTCTATCAAATCTTAGCTCGTGAAGCTTAGAACATCTTCCCCATGGGGAAGAGACACTATCGGTTATTGCTTAGCAGCATGAGGCTCTGAGATGGTCGGTTTTTGGGATTCTACAACTAGCTGATAAATAACTCTTCGACCTCCACGAGAAGCAATAGTTCAGAACCAACCATATTACTCGCTCCTTGCAACCTCACCAGGAAGCCACAATGTCTTCACCTACATTTGTCGGCCTCAAAGGCCAACCCCTCGTGTATGCTGTTACCCTTTGCTGCGGTCTTGGTTTTCTCCTCTTCGGTTACGACCTTGGCTTCATGGGAGGCCTCACCACATCAAGCGAATTTCTCAACCAATTCGGCAATCCAGGTGCATCTCTGCTGGGATTCCTCATCTCCTCATATGAGCTCGGAGCCATGATTGGTGCACTTTACATTTTTCTCTTTGGCGATAAATTTGGTCGAAAGCCAAATGTCATGAAAGGAGCTATAATCATCTCTATTGGCGCTATCATTCAAACCACCTCCTTTGGTGTGGTGCAATTCCTGATCGGCAGAGTTGTATCTGGAATCGGCTTGGGAATGATGACTACCGTTATTCCCGTCTGGCTCGCAGAATGTGCCAACCCTAAGTCTCGAGGTCGAATGGCGGCTATGCAGCTGTCTAATCTCATCCTTGGATTGATTATCGCCAACTGGTTGGACTACGGCATGGCTTCCTACTCCGGCTCTGTGCAATGGAGATTTCCCTGCGCCTTCCAGATTTTCTTTTGCATCATCATTGGATGCTACATACCATTCCTCCCCGAATCACCGCGATTCCTCGTTAGAGAGGGCAGGTTTCAGGACGCCGCAAGAAGTCTTGCTGCTCTCAGAGGGGTTGAAGACGTTGCTGAAGAGATTGGTCAAGTCAAATACGCGGTTGAGATCGAAGCTAAACATGGCAGCTGGTCAGATATCTTCAAAAACGGTGGTGTCTCTGGACGAACAAGAGTCATCATCGCCTTCTGGGTCAATGCTATGCAACAGTTGACTGGTTCCAATGTTATTTCCAGCCTTGGCCCATACGTGTTTCAACATTCCATCGGATTAAGTCGTCATGATGCACTTCTGGTCTCTGGTGGAAATCAAGTCTATTTCTTCCTCTCAAGCCTGATTGCTTGGTGGGCTGTTGATAGATTTGGTCGTCGCCAACTTTTCATTTTTGGATCTGCTGGTATGGCATTGTGCATGGCACTTTCCGCAGTGTTTGTCGGAATAGGTACCAAGAGTCTGGGTTACGGTGCAGTTGTTGTACTTTATATCTTCTACACCTTCTTTACCGTTGGGTGGCAGGCAAATATGTGGATTTACCCATCCGAGATCCTTCCACTGAAGCTTCGTGTGAGAGGTGGTGCCATTGGTGTTGTCTCACAATGGGCTTTCACATTTTTAGTTGTGGAGATTACGCCTGTGTTGATTACGAACATTGGGTATAAGTCATACATTGTCTTTGCAGTACTCAACTTTGCTGCAATTCCGGTCGTGTACTTCTTTTTCCCAGAGACAAACCAATTGCCACTGGAAGCAGTGGATTTGTTGTTCAGCAGAGACGGGCAGACACCGAATCTTCTCAAGGTTGTGAGGGAAAGCACTGACAAGAATGTTCAAGAAGCTGTTCGGGCAAGTCTGCATAGCAGAGTGGAAGAGTTGGTGGCGGTGGAAATGAAGGCGAGCGTGGTTCACAGGGAGAATGTGGTGGATGCAGCATGATCGATTGTTTAGCTGAAAGTGGTGGGCATGGATGTCAGTGACATGTAGTGTCAGGGGTGGGCCTCGAGATGGTGCGGGGCAGTTCGAAATCTTTTGAGCCAAGAACCACCCCTAGTAGTGAGTACAACTAAATGCGGCTATAGATTACACAGATACAAGGATCCTTAATGTATCATAGGTATCTAACCTAACGTTGGCGGGCTCATGAATATTGAATGCCCATACAGCCTATTCTCTTTGTAACAAAGTTAAGAGCGATGGGGTTGACAAAGGTGTTGAACATGTTCCTGAAGACTCGGATCATGCTGCGCTGAAGAGGCCCTGAGAGCGGCCGAAATTCTGGAGCAGATAGGTTCTATTTAAACTTCTGTACCATTAGTGAAATGATGTAAAGAAGGGGCGATGGGTTCTCGTTCTTGAAAATCTTGATAAATGATTCTTTCTTTGTGCTAGTATGCCAGTAAGTCCAGACAGTCTTGGGGGTGATCAGTCTTAAACACTCCAGGTGCTATCGACCAGGCTACTCAAGACCCCATTATTGATGAGAAATTTCCTTCATTGGACAATGGAATGTCTTCCACACAACTATGGATGGGGTTCGTTTCACTTGATCTCATGGTCGTCCTGCTCATAGAGAAGAGGTGAATGCACTGTTTGGGAAAACAAAGGATGATATGATATGGTACCTCACATACCGAGTACGGTTCAAAAGATACCATTGTCTAGAAATATCAATCACTGGTGCTATACTAGAACCGTGGAAACAGCAATGAGTCCTGGTCCAACTGGTTTGAGCCCGAATTTGTTCTCCAGACTACGGCAACGATTGATGGCTGGCCAGAATTCGCGAATCGATTGATCAAGGAGACTAAAAAGGATCAGATCCACAACTTCAAACTCGTGTGGCGTGAGCCGCAACTTTGCTGGACTTCCCCGGGCGGACGAGTCGTGCAAATTGACAATACGGCGCACATCTTCTTTCCATCATCCGGGAATGGTGCCGCACTGGGTATGGAAGATGCTGTCTCTCTGGCAGCTTGCTTACAAATTGCCAGGAAAGGGGATGTGCCCTGGTCGACCCGTGTCCGTAATAAACTCAAGTTGGTCGCGGTCTTTGAGTGATATTGAATGTATCTCACGTCTTCTGTTATGCTGCAAGATTGAAAGAGCTTCTTGCCTACAACTGCTAGGCGTCCTCAACCATGAGATGCGCAATCGCTTTGCCGATGCAAATGCTTCACAAAGCCAATCTGAATACTTGGTATTTGGATTTGGAAACACGATTCAGAAAAATACGCAATCGAGAACTAAAGTCAGGTTGTCAATACTAATATACCCCCTGGTCATGTATGCCGGCCATGGTCTATCGATGAAATTCTGAATGCCAAGGAAACGGGAAAGGAAATTGTCCTAGACGGAGACTGGGATTAACAATGAGATTGCAATGCAAGATCTCCGTGGTCATTACTGCGAATGTTGAGTCCTATAATATGAAATTGATCAATTCACTTCGTACAGTTCGACTATATTTTGTTAGTCCTGAATTTCATTATTTTTTGGCAATGATTTGTCTTTCAAGTTCAAAGAGTATTCTTTGGCTGCGTCTCGAGGAATCCAACCGAGATTATCATTCGTTGAAAAGTACTAGTATAAGTAATATCAGTTTTGAAGTGTGAAGGGTGTGAAATTTAATAGAGAAAATAAATTTTGCCGGGATTAAAGGTGAACTCAGCCATCCTGAGCTACTAGTCTGCCATGTATCACTGGTCGACAGCCGATTTGGTAGTGCCTGTTCAGACTGCATCGTCATGATTTTCACAAACTGATGTTTCTAATTTGCTGTTATTTTGCTGTTAAATTGCTTTGGCTTCAATGACTTTGGTCCATTTCTCGTCAAGGTTGTCTTACTCGAAAATACATCCGCACCACAAACAAAAGTTTGTACAATACTATACAGATACAATACAGACCCTATACACGGCGTTTTTAATCGGGCCGATCCGCAGACCATCGGACAGGGATGTCGATCACGGATTTAAGGACTTACCTCCGGATTTACGGGCGCAAAACGCCGAGCTTAGCTCCAGGTCTCTTTGTCTTGTTGAACAGAGTTCAAGTCTTAATGGCCATATTTCTTTTTCACATTGGCAGAAGCCATTATTTTTCCAGATTAACTTTTTGGCATCTTTCCAACAACCCACTAACATAGACGGATTCCCATTCCAAGCCGAAAGGACAGCGCCATACGGCAAAATGTCACCCTAAACAGCTCCCTTGCCGGACGCACAGAATCGCGATGCAAGCGGAGAAACAACACCTCATCACGAGGCTGAAAATGGAAAGCAGAACTTCGAGCTTAACGAGCGATCCACTAGGTCGTCTTCTAATGTCGCGTAGGAGACAGAGAAAAAGGAATTCACAGTCGAAAACGGTGAGACTGCTACCGATGAAGAAGCTGCGGATGAAGCATCTGAGCCACAGGATACCACGGAATATCCATATGGTGTCATGCTCGCATTCATCGTCGTTGCGCTCGTACTCAGTGTTTTTCTCTTTTCTTTGAACCAGGTAAGATTACCGCTTCAGATTTCCGCGTGGTTGTATGATGCGAAATTACACAGTGGAATGCTAATTTTCGATTTAGACCATCGTTGCGACTGCGATTCCAAAGATCACCAATGAATTCAAGAGCATTGACGATATCTCGTGGTACGGCTCAGCTTTTTTCATGACGCTCGGAGGCTTTCAATCAATGTGGGGCAAGGTGTACAAATATTTCCCAAGACAATCTCTCCTAAAGACCTTAATCTTATCAGCCTGAAGTCCTTCCAAGAAGTTGCCTTCAGCTCGTTCTTTACCTAAAACTAATTCCTCTCCCCACTAGTTCAACAGCCCAAAGGGGATCTTCGTGGCGAGCGTAGCGGAATGGTTCGGAAAGAATGGCGTGACAGCACTGGTCTATGACTCACGCACGCTGGGTCAGAGCGACGGTCTACCTTGAAACGATCTCGACCCACAGAAGATAGCCGAGGACAACCGCGATGCTGTCACTGTGAGTACCTAAATAACTTTTCCTTTGTGCTCAGTCTACGTATACTGATCAGTATTAATGGGGTTAAAGAGTTCCTGTAAGACGGAGGCTGGGTCGACCCAAACCGCATCGCTATTTGGGGCTTGTTCTATAGCTCCGGCATCGCTCTCGAGGCTGCTGCCTTTGATAAACGCGTCAAGGCGGTTATCGCGCAGAGTCTGATGCCATATTGGTGTCTCAATCCACTAGACGAGGCAGTCATCGTCGCGCATGCGATCGCAGATCGCGCTAAGCAGCTTGGTGGCAATCTGCCTGAGTACATTCCACTTCTCAACGATAAGGGAGGGCACCTCATGCACTTCAAGTATCTGTCCAACATGACGCCGGAGCAAAGGCACCATTTGCCCGCCTGGGTTCACGGCGCTAAGAAGAATGCCCGACCTTCAATGACCGTTTGACAGTCCTGAGCTTCTACCGCCACGCCAAGTGGAAGTCCCTGTAGCTGTTCGCGGCTGTCAGCCCTAAGCCCGTCACGATTCTGATGCCTGAGGATGACGAGATTGTGCCGCCCGCGTTCCAGCGGTGCATATTTGACAGCTTTCAGCCACCACGGAAGAAATATGAGATTGTAAAAGGTAGAGGCCATATGAACATTTTGAAGGATGTGAACTTTGATGAGCTCTTGGGTGACCAGCTGGCATTTCTCAAGGATGTTATGAAATTCTGAATCCCGTAAGAATACTTGATAAATATATAGCCAAAACCTGGATAGAAACAAGATTCATTGATTTGATTGTCCGAAATTGAAAGCAGCGAAAACTAAGCTTAGAGCAAACTGCGGAACATCATGCTCGATCAGATTTGCTTCGCGTAAAGTTAACTATGAGTCAGGCCACTATCCAATAGATGGTGGACTTAGAGTTTCAATAAAGGACGGAAGCTATCAAAAAACAAAAGAAGTAACCACTGATACAAAGACAGCCCACCGCGTCATTTCTGGGTTGTGTGTGCTCGACCGGCTGCAAGCCTCTTTGGTATCAATCATCCCTTGCAGCTCCCACATTGAGCTCAACCCTGTTGAGCACTATGACCTCGCCAGACTTGCAGCTTTGCATCGACCAGGGATGAGTGCAGCGGACTGAAACTGATCCGCGTGTTGGAAGTTCGCGAACTGGTAACACCGTTGCCATCGACCTTCTCACCAAAAGCACCCTCGACCGGGCTTAAGATTAAGATTCACTTGATGTATTGTACCGAATCAAAAGTGCAGTGGGAGCTTACTTCCTAACTTGAGCACGTTCTTGGACATATCAAACTGTGGCCGTGTCTATCTGAAGCGTCTGCTGAGGTATAGTTGCCTCTGACGCTGAGTTATGTCTCAACAAGCTTTCCAGTGCTTAAAAAGCGACTATAAAGGACGTGAAACAAGTGGCGGTCGTCAGGCGGTCTTTAGGGATTACGGTGACGATTATAAACGTGATGCCAGGCCAGAAGTAGATGAGCATGTAGGGATGACGTTATCAGGGGTCGATTCCGCTTAAATCAAATTCTTAATAATGCACGAGAGGCGTTATCAAACAAGTAGATATCTATGATAGAGCTAAGCATAATCTCTATAATGGTTGGATGATCTAAAATTTGGACTAAACTCGGCGAAGCTGGCGGATGATATCTCGCGGCCCTGTCTCTCTATTTCGTAGCACCTGTAGAACAGGTTAGTTTATCTCCATATCAAGCCGAGCAATCGAAGAACAAGAAACACACTTACCAAGGAGCTTCTTGATATCGCCGTATATGGCGAACTGGCCCGCAGTGAGGCCACCAACCATGAACAGACGAGTGGGGAGACCAGCGAAAGATCCACGGAGACCAAGCTCACCGGCGATCTTAACCAGCCGAGAGACAGTGCTCTCACCCGGCAGACCCTTCGTCTTGTTGATCTTGGAAAGCATAGTATCAGCAGGCTGCGACACGATGGCAGCTGCAAAGCCGCCAATCAGACCAGATCCAAGGTTCACAGCGGTCGAGGCACCGGCAGACATTTGGGGCTTGTCAAACTGGCTCAGAATAGCCTCAGAAACCTTTTCGAAAGCAACAAACTTGGTGATTGTGTAAGGAACCCTGTTTTAGGATTAGCTTTTATTCTTTATTATAATGGGGTTCTTTGATTGAGTGAACGTACTGCTTGAAGAGAATCGGACCAAAGCCAGAATAAAAGGCACCAATACCCTCATTTTTCAGGATCTTCCCAAAGCCACCAATCAGACCGTTGGCAAAGCCAGGTGTCGAGACAAGACGAATACGCGTCGCTTCCAAGGGGCATAATGCAATCGAGGCAAAGAACTCAGCAGTACCAGCCGAAATAACATAAACAGCTGTACGATTCTCTGTAGCCTTTTCCTTGCCGAAAATATCATTTATTTTCTGCTGGAAGAATTCATAGCCACCAAATTTGAAGGCACCCTGCATAAAATAGCCCGCGAAGGTTGGGCCGATACCTGTTGCGAGAGCGCTGATACCTTCGTTGCGGACGACCTGGCGAAAGCTGCCAATCATGCCACGGTTGTAAGTGGCAGGGTCGAGTTGGATCCTTGTCTTAACACTGCATGGGGATTCCCAGTTCAGTTAGTTCAGAAAATGGTGGGTGGAGCTGTGTTTGGACCGAGAATCAATTGAGAACACGTACACGTCCACCGGAGTGAAGGCACCGTGCGTGATGGAGCAGCCCAGCGCACCGGCAAGAGCGAAGCGAGCATAGAGATCGATGCCCTCAGGCTTGCTCTTGGTGAGCTGGGGGTAAGCGGCGGCGGCGGCAGCCATTGTGGTGATCGTGATATTGAGTGCGCGACGCGATCACAGCAAAAAGACGATAGTGATACTGAGGCTGGGACGGCGACGACCGGCTCGGGGATATAAAGGATCGGAATAGCAGATCACCTGACAGTTATCCCGTGATACTGTACAGTAATTCTTTGTTAGCTGGGCGCCCTAGTTGTTATGTGATGTGACTCTCCTAAGTGGACCTTCGGGATCCCCTCTCAGACTATGTGGGACCGACTTCCTTGGATCACCCCGTCGAATGGGGCAAGTAAGGCGCAGTAACGTATGTATGTGTATTACACGGTCACCAAGTAACATCAAAAATTTTCGGTTACACCGCTATTATATAAATGCTTTGGGAATATCTGCCCCCGATAATAAGCAAGTCGGCCTTTTTTGAACACTGCTTTTTCATATATTGTAATTCACCACTGAGTGAGCCACACCGGCGAGTGAGCCACCCAAAAGATCATGTCTCCACGCGTTCTTCTATCTTCTATCAACAACCATGTATCCAAATCGAGTCAGATCAAGCTAGGATGCTGTACAATAAGAGGGCTGCATCTTATTGGCCATACAAGCCATAGAAAACCAGGAATTCAGCTCAATTCGGCAGGCTGCAGAGCAATTCAAGGTCAATCGTTGTACGCTCACGCGTCCGCTCCGCGGTACTACAAGTCGTGGTGAAACGCGCTCAAATGATCATAAATTGACAGAAATAGAGAAAACTCGCTTCTACAATGGATTCTATCGATGTATGGTCGTGGTGGAGCACCTAGGCCTCAATAGTGTGAGAGATGACTGATTTATTACTACAACATCGCGGTACAAGCAACACTACTGATAGGCCAAAATTGGGCCACAAAATTTGTTAAACACCATCCGGAGATTAAATCTCGCTTTTCTCGGCGATATAATTATAAACACGCACAACAGGAGGATCCAAAGGTCCTATGCGAGTGGTTTACTACTGTACAAACTCGATCACTACATACGGTATTCTATCGGAGGATATCTATAACTTTGATGAGACCAGCTTTGTGATGGGCCTTACCGGAACTGCAAAAGTTATTACGCGAGCAGGATATTACGGTTGGAGATCGGTTCTACAGCCAGGAAATCGCACCTGGTTAATCGTGATTGAGTCAATCAGCGCTTCAGAGTGAGCGCTTCCACCAATGGTTATCTTTAAAGGCAAAGTCTATAAAGAATCATGGTTTGATGATCTTCCATCTGGCTGGCACTTCAAGGTTAGCGCAAATGGGTGGAAAACTGATGAAATAGGCCTTTGGTGGCTTCAAAAAGTGTTTATTCCATCGACAAAACCCCGTACACTCGGTCAATATCGACTACTAGTCCTCGACGGCCACGGCAGTCATTTAACACCATAATTCGATCATCTTTGCTCAGAAAATAAGATTATGCCAATCTGTATGCCAGCTCATAGCTCACACCTTTACAGCCCCTCAATATTAGGTTTTTTTGCATTACTAAAGCACTCATACAAAAGCTTAGTTGACCAAAAAATACAGCTTGGTGTCAATCATATCAACAAGCATGATTTCCTCGCAGCATACCCACAAGCTCGCATTGACGCATTTAAATCGGATACAATCAAAAATAGCTTTAAAGCAGCTGGTTTAGTGCCAATAAACCCTGAATCAGTGCTTAATAAGCTCAATAATCAGCTTCGAACACCAACACCAGTACCTGAGCGACCTTCAAGCCAATCAAGCATTTACTACCCTACAACACCTATACATATTGCACAGCTCACAAAGCACACAATATCAGCCAAAACATTACTTAAATATCAATCAGAAAGTCCGCCAATGCCTACAAATCAAGTGGTTGACCAGGCATATAAAGCACTTGGGCAAGTAATAACAGAGCTACATTTTACCAAGCAAGAAAACAAAGGTTTTTGTGCTGAGCTAGAGGAAAAGAAGCAAAAGCGACATCAATCAAATAGACAATACCACATGATGGAGGATTATCAGGGCAGAAAGCTCATAAGCTCATACAAACCTCTGAGCCTATACCACAAGCATCAGCACTACTATCAGCACTACCAACGCAGCATATTCAAACTGATGTAGCACCATCACAACGACGCCTACCAAAATGTACAGGTGGAGAGATAGGGCAAAAGAGAAATGCATGTCCAATTAGAGATTGATCAATAAATATTGGCTTTATGGTTGATAAAATGTTGATAAAATGCACTATATAGTAGAAAGTAGTTGGGTGGGTGACTCACTCGGTGGTGAATTACGTTATAATCCTTTTTTTGTGCTTCACCTAGCGTAGAAGTACCATTCCTTTCACGCTACATATACACAAGCAACAGCGACAACAGTGCTTACTTTTAAAAAGAAACCAATTTGTAGGTTGCAAGTTAAGAAATGGCATGAAAAACTGAAAATTACAGGCTTGCGGTAGCTAGGAAGCTGTGATTGCATCTCAAGAGCCATCCACGGCTGAATTGGGCTTCTTGGCCATGATAACCGCCTGGCCAAACTGGGTGAAGACCCTGACTTCCGTCAACTCCAAGCCAGAGTGTTTCAGAAGCTCGCGATAATTGGCAGCGGACCGACCTACGGTATTTTTGAACGAATCGCGCGGCCAAATCTCCCGCGGGAGTCCACAAGTCCGGCTATGGGAGCTCGCTCCTGGTCTCCCACCTGTGCCCTTGCACGTAGTCAACGATCATCAGCACGCTATCGCGACCCATGGTGGAAGCCTGGGTGGCGAAAATGCGCACGCAGTCGTCGTCGGCCCAGTTGAGAAGGACGAACTGGATGAAATAGGCCCGGGCTCCTTTGACAGGCTGTTCAGTGAAGAAGTCGTATGTCTTGGTCTCCACGCCGGCCTCGTGTGCCTTTGTCGCCGCCTCGACAACGGCGACACGATCCTGCATAATTATCTTACCGCCGAGAATGTGTACCTTTTGCACCTCGATAGACTGCGAACCGTCGCCGCCACCGACATCGACAAAGACCACATCGTTCTCGTGCGCGTTGTGTGCGATTTCCTCATTAACGTTCACCACGTCAAGCCATTTCATCGTGTCTGCATGAACTGCGGCCATGTACCCGTTGAAGCTCGCGCGTTGCTTGGGACGTGATTCAAGCCAGTCGTAGAAGCTCTGCGTGGTGTTGTGGGTGACCTGGAACGCCGTCTTCTTCCCGCTTCCCTCAGGGCCATTGGGACCGCTAGTCAGGACCCGATGAAGTGAGCCATAAGCAGGTCCAACAATATCGTGCCAGCAAGTGAGGGTTGCGATGACCTTTGGGTCGACCATGTTGTAACTAAGATTTGTGGGGGTGTAGAAGCCTTGCTGAGGCTCGACGGCGGGAGCCCTGGTAGCAGTGGTAGTCCATGATGGCACTAATGAGGCTCCTGTCCAAACCGCTGGTCTTCATAAGGTCAGAAAGTGCCACGGGGTTGTTATCGTCACCGTTGGTCGAGGTGGACATCCCCTTTTTAGTTCATAAGCTTCCGCGGCTCTTCCGCTGTCAATGAGAAACCTGAAACTCATTAAAATGTTATGAAACATAGTGTAGACCTGCACACTTACTCAATCTATAGTCGGACGTACTTGTGATGAGGGTCTTTGACATCATTTGTCCGCTTATGCTTGTCACGAATGGCATCATCCGCTCGGTGTGTTTCAGGACAAAAACCAGTCTCTTTGCGCTGCGCACGGCGTCTTTCTCTTGCTAAGTCGCAACTCCGATGTGCGGCCCCCATACTGAGAAACGGAAAGCAAAAAAAATAACACAATGACTGCAAAAGGAACCAAAAATGGAACAGAAAGCGAACTGCTTCAGTTGCAAACTCCTCCGTAATTTCCGCCATGGGTCATCAAGCTTGGAAGGAGGGTATGCTGCATTTATACCTCTCAGATTGATGGCCATGAGAGCTATTTTCTAAGAAAAATCTGCATTGGCCACCAAAGGTAAAAGCCGTATATTTTCATTCGTCATCAGTTTTCCGAATAATAAAGACCAATTAGCTCAGAAAGAAGGTGGAGTGTTGAAAACATTGGTAGTCATTTAATGGATAAGTCATTAGGGCCCGACGCTAGCATCGCAAAATAAATTCGTGACGGGTAAATACTAATGTCACATGACTTGATTCTGTTTACTCATGCTACTCACTGTCTAGCCAGAGTGATCCTTGAGCCTGGCCGGAGTGATCCCTGGCCTGACCGAATTGTTCACTGAGCTGACTAGAGTGCTCACTGAGCGTCGCATGATATATTACTATGCACTCCGAAGTGATCTGTGAGCTGTCAACCTGTGCTGTGAATACTCAGTGAGCAAAACCATGAGTGCGCTCGTTAAAGCGGCGGCATCCCGATCAGGAAAGTCACGACAGTGGCCTAAAATCCGGTACGTACAGGAACATATAATCCATTTTGGGTGGGAAATGCAAAGAGAAGCCTATCTTGAACTCCCAAGCGAAGTGAAGTATCCCTACTCGCGCCTACGTAATTCATGGTTGTTATCAATACCAACGTCTGGCAGGGTAAGCGAAACGCCGCGGTGCATTAGCGCCGGCGGAGCAAGTCGGGCTGCGGGGGTTGTTCAAGTCGGTCGAGTGCGCAACAAGTGAGAGGAAAAGGCCAGGATCCGGTGGGCCGGACTATGCAATGTGCGAATGTGCAATCGAGCGGGAAGAGACAGTCAAGGTGTGCCTGGAACAAGTCGAAGCTGCGTGGGAATCACAGTGCAGTCGACCACATGACCAGAGCTCTATTCTCGACGCAGGGCCTCTCAACGCTGTAGACCACTCCGCACTCGACCTCATACCATTACAACATACTCCCCATGGTGAGTTTATTTATCTTTTTAAATTTTATCTGCCGTCTTAGTGTTTAACAATATCATGCTGACTCCGATGACAGGGATCAAGTGCCTTGGGATGGGACGGCTGCAAGCACTCGGGAAGCGACGACGAGAGATGCACGCAAGATCACAGAGGGACAGCTTGCCTTCTCCACCATAGCGTTTCGCCCAACACCACTCGTCGCTATGCAACTAGCACGTCCGAGTTCGTGTGCTGAAGTTCTCAGCGGAGCGCTCGTGCAGATCCGTCCTCCCATCACACTCGCTAGTGTGTGACGACCGGCAGCGCACCCTCACTGTCGGCCTCCCATTGGTGCCACAGGCATGCCGGGGTGCTGGTGCTGGCGCTTTGCCGCCGTCAAGCATTGGTCAGACGCATCTTTCAAAAACACTGCCAGGGCTCTCTGCATCCGTTGACGCTGCTGATTCGTGCCCCTCTCTGCGGCCCCGGCCATGGGCGACAGCAGTGTCGGTGGCCTGGGGTTTTCGAGCTCATATCTAACGCCCATCGCCCAGATCGCCCAAACTCGTGCGTTACTGAACTCTCTGCCTTTCGTGCAAAGCTATCAACCTCTGGCGATTTACATGCTAAGGACTGGGTATCTTAGCCAGCCGGCCTGGCCGAATCGCATTATACTTCATTAATCTTGCCATCACTTCTCCCGCGAAACGGCTGTCTTGGAACAGAAGCGCTTCGGCGGTAGGTGATCGCGCCCGCTCGTCACTGCCACCATGCAGTTCTTCTTCCCCAGGCAGCATCGGCACTACAAGTTGACGTACTGGTTGATGGCCGTTGAATTCCCATTTACCATCGTCGTCTTGACTCTTACGGGTATCGCCTCACACAACCTCTACCGGTCATTGCTATGGCAGGATGGTGCCGACAATGGCTTTAATAGCGCCCCAGATGAGGCACTCTATGCAGCTGCCAATCACCGTCCCTACAAGGCCCCTATTGTCTGGTCAGATTTGTATGTATTCCTTGGCTTCGTCGACCAACGTATAAAAAACGAGCGGATAACTAAACCAATGGCGGGAAATAGCATCACCAACTACAACCTGGTCCTTGGTGTTTTGAGCACATTCTTCTTGATCGTCAAGCTGCCTCTCCATGCGATGCATCTGTTCCATCCTCCGATCGCAGCGACAATTCACGGATCTCTTGTGGCACTCTACATTGTCGCGGCCCGTTATCAAGCAGGCAGTGATATGTCCGACCCGCAACATCCCCAGCCTGGGCCGCCATGGTATATTACAAAAAGCTGCAGTGTTGCTGCTCAACCGTCAAATATTGGATACTGTGCTCAAGCCAAGTCGCTTTTCGCAATCACCGTTATTGTGATGTACGTTGAACCAACCCCCGAAGCATAGATAGCAAGGCTAACCCACGCAGCGTGATCTATGTGGCGGAATTCGGAATCAGCGTCCACTCCTGCTTCATCACCCAAGAAGAAAAGGAGCAAGTTCTGGAAGCAAGAGAGGAGAAACGTATCGAGAAGGAATTCGAGGAAGAAATCCTCAAATCACCCAGCATGATTCCCATGTCGGCTGCTGGAATGGTCCCTCGAACCCCCGGATTTCCTCCAATGGTCGCTTCGCCCGCCGTGAGGCACGGAGCTCCAATCTCGCCATTCACGCCCCGCCATCTGGCATTCAACCGTCTCGGAAGTGGTAGCACCTCATCCGATCTCCCACTAAGAGATAACTCGAGCATGCCTACACCCCAGATACCTTGTCAGCCGCAAACGACAGAGGCGCAGACGCCACCTGCCCAGCCTATGTATTTCCCGCCACCTCCAAAGAAGGCAATGAAGAACTGAGCTTTCTTCTCGTGCATGCGTTCTAAACCTGATTTTTCTATGATACCATCCTTTGTTGTTCATACATATTCCCCTCATTTTCAAAATTGTCTGGTGATAGCAACCAGATTTTTCATCCTTCTCCCGAGTACCTCTTCTAGTGGGACTGGGCCCATCTTTGATGGCCTTTGAAGCATCAATATACAAACAGCAGTACATATCATCTGATGGCGTGCGAGTATGAAACATTCCAGACCCCCGGGGGCCTGGAGACTGTCATCTTAATCTTTCTACATTGAATCATTCATCATGAAATACAAAAAAGCTAACTTTAGTGTTCCTATTTCGTATGCTGATAAATCATGTGCAAAACAACAAATAGACTTCAGAAAACACCCAAATAGAATGCACACCACATCCCAAGCAGATTCGAAATACAAAACGATCATGACTTCGTTGAGATACTGTACCGAGTGTCAAGCACGAAGCCGCTGTGGTTCCAGTGCTATCAACACTGCAATGATTTGGTCCACCAAGGGGTTAATACTTAAAAGGGGTGCCAGGTGATGATGAGAAAGCCGAGATTGGTATCCGGACAAAAGTCGCCAAACCAAGGAGAGGAAGAGAAAGAAAAAAGAAACCCCAATCGCCTTAGAAACTTGACAGGAAGACTTAGGTGGACTCTTGCCGTTTCTTCTCCTTTTTGGACCAGCGTACTGCAATGTGTTTTTTTTAGCCTATGGCGACTCCTGAGAAAGTACAAACTTTTGAACTTACAGCCGCAGGCATTACAGAGAGTTTTAGGTCCATTGGGGCCCTTTCTCCATTCAGGAGAGTCGGCTGTGCCACAATCACCACAGACGTGTTGGTCCTTCAGCCTCTTTCGTCGGTCACCCTCTTGGGCGTTGCGTGCTTGATCTGCTGCAGTAGTGATATCGATATCGCAGTGAACCAATCTGCCTGGGTTGACGCCAGTACTGAGACCCTGTGATCTTTCTCCATCGCCATAGTAGAGGCCGGTCATGACTTCAATACCATCAATATGGGACAGGTTTTCGGCACGCGGAGCATTATTCGCAAAGTAATCAAGAGAGGGGTTTTCGTCAGACGAGTCCGAGTTTGGAGCTACGGTCTCGGTAGACTCCTGGTCGCTCAAGACCACCTGTCGTGCAGTAGTAGATGGATTCTCGCCCCAAGGCTTACCCACTTCCACCCTGTTATAAGACATGCGCGACATGTTTGCCTCCTCCTCTTCCTCCTGTTTCAGTTTGGTGATTTGCTGTACCAGACGCGCGTTTTCAATTTTGTGTTCAAGGAAGGAGTCGAGAAGTTGTGAATTTTTGAGCGGATAGGGCCGACACGTGAGGAAGAATCCCATGCAACGATCCTGGCTAGCTCCGCTACTTTCCTGGGAAGGATTTGGATTGGCGATATGGGGATGCCCATAGATTTCTAGCAAGCAGTATGTGTTGTTGGCTTTTTGGAATCGCACATGAGTTCGGAACGGCTGGTTGCACTCGACCGACTCGACCATGTCACGCAAGAATATATGCTTGTCGCCTTGATGTATGTATTGGGTAAGGAAGCTGCCCTCGAACTGGTTCGCTGCGCGACCGGTGATCTGTTTGGCGGATGGCGACGCATAGTTGATGCGGCCCTTAGCGTTGAGAAGGACGAGCATGTCCTTCATTTCCTCCAACACTCGCTGGATCCACCCCGGATCATTCTGGGTACTGTATCCTTCTTGCTGTGGTCCCTGCATCCCATAGTGTCTGTATGACCCGACCATATTCTGTTGGTTCACCAGGTAACCCTGGTTCCCCGCGTTGGAGCCAGTCCGCGACTGTGGGGCGGGCAAGGACATGTTGTTGTAGGGCTGTTGTTGGCTTAATGCTATATCAAGAGGACTTTGATCGGGAAGCGAGTAGGAAGTAAGGTCGGAAGTTACCGCCGTGGTGAGTTTGGAGTCGCTAGGCGCCTTGGGAGTTCAGGGATCACCAGAGATTGACGGGCTCATTCCCGAGGAGGTGTCTGGAAACACAACCGGTATAGTTTAGTGGTGGAATTGATCATTCTCAGCCGGGTGGGACGGAACGCGAAATCCGTAGTGTCAGATCTCCCAGCGATTCGACCTCTTGCCAGTGCATCTTAGACAGATGGCCTGGACTCGTGAGGGAAAAGCGAGAAAACAGGAAATATGAGCCGGCCGCTCAGGTTGACAGGCGCTCGCCGATCCTGTGGGGTCATCCTGCTGAAGTAATACACTAGGCCCGGCACGTGACTTCGTGTCGCGCCAGCGCGACCGCCGCTGAGTGGGGAAGCTCGATGCATCACAAATTCACGAGCGACCCGAGCACTCTGTCAGCACGGCGACGGCACAGGGCATACGCAGAGCGAAGACGCGGGTGAAAAAGATACGACCACCGCTGCTCTTGAACAGAATTCCGAAACGCCAACCTCCGTGGGCGTCCCAAAATGTGAGCGCGGATCATTCCCCGCGGACTTGGCCTATGCTAACGACATGACAGGTGTAAGTGTGACCAACCAGCAGGCATTCAGACCGACTCTGATCAGGAACATTACGACATATAGCGAAGATAGACAAACTCTCGATTTTGGGGTATGTACTTGTCCTGGCTACTCTGCCATGGATGTGATAATGTACTAACAATGTGATTACCATGTGCTAACCAGCTTGTTTCACCTTAAGGGTTCGGTCCTTCGATAACACGCGCAGCGAGACCATACAGTTTCATACTCCTTTAACTCTGATCGTCGGATATAACGGTTCTGGGAAAACGGTACGAACCCGAGTCAGAGCATTCAAGTTGTTGGGTGACAGAGGCAAGCGTTAACATCATTTAGACCATCATCGAATGTCTGAAATATGCCACCACTGGTGACCTTCCTCCGAACAGCAAAGGCGGCGCCTTTATCCATGACCCTAAATTATGTGGCGAAAAGGAAGTTCTTGCCCAGGTGAAGCTCTCTTTCAATGGCACCTCCGGCGCAAAGATGGTTGCTACACGTAGTTTGCAGCTTACGGTCAAGAAAACCACGAGGCAACAAAAGACACTGGAAGGACAATTGGTGATGGTGAAGAATGGCGAGCGTGCATCCATTTCTTCACGGGTGGCAGAGCTGGACCAAATAATGCCTCAGTACCTGGGTGTTTCCAAGGCAGTCTTGGATTCGGTCATTTTTTGTCACCAGGACGAGAGCTTGTGGCCGATGAGTGAGCCGTCCGTACTCAAAAAAAGGTTCGACGAGATTTTTGAAGCCATGAAGTATACCAAGGCCATCGACAACATCAAAGCATTGCGAAAGAAGCAAAATGAGGAGCTGGCCAAGTTCAAAATTATGGAACAGCATGCCAAAGAAGACAAAGACAAGGCCGATCGAGCAGAAAAGCGATCAGTCAAGCTGCAAGATGAAATCGAGGCTCTGCGAGAGGAGACTCATCAAATGTCCAAAGAGATGCGCCGGGTTGCCGATCTAGCTGACAAGGCCTGGAAGGAATCCGAAAGCTACGCCCAGATCCTTGGTGCGCTAGAAGGAAAACGAATCGAAGCCAAGAGTATCGAAACGACGATTGAGAACCTAAAACATCACCTCGTCGAGCTTGATGACTCCGATGAATGGCTTGAGTCCACATTGGAGCAATTCGAGACCAAGCAGATCGAGTACCAGCAACAGGAAGAAGTCCAAAAAGAGACCTACATGGACCTCAAAGAACGGATCGAGCAAACCAGGCACCGGTTGGGCTTGAAACAGGCCGAAAATGGCAAGTTTGAAAACGACAAGGCCAATTTCGAGCGACAGCTGCAAAGGCGCCAGAATATGATCACCGATATCGCCCGTGGGAATAATCTTCGTGGTGTTGATGGCAACATGGACCAAGCTGATGTCGATGCATTCATGCAAAGGATCCGTCGTTTCCTGCGGGATCAAAATCAGGCTCTTGAACGTGTCAAGCGAGAGGCTCAAAAAGAGCTTCGCGAAGTTCAAGAAACACTCAATGAGATTGGACAGAGGAAATCCGCCCTCCAGGAAAGCAAGAACGCCGCGAAGAGACAAATCGCAGCAAATGACTGCGAGTCGGCAGCATATCAGAGAAAGCTCAATGAAATCGATGTCGACGAGGGAATCCAGTCCTCTCTAGAGGCCAAAATCGAGGACATCACCTCGAGCCTTGAGCATGCCAAAGAACGGGCGCAGAATTCATCCTGGGATACGAAAATTCAAGACATCAATGCTCAGATCCAGCGCCTCGAAGACGATAGTCTTAAATTGAATAGCGAGCTTATAGAATCTTCGAAGAAAGCAAAGGAACTGGCGCAGCTGGAATATCTCAAAAAGGATGCGAAGGAAAAAGAACGAAGCCTGCAGACAATGAGGGGAGCCCATGGAGACCGTCTTGCGAAATGTGTTGGCTCAGATTGGCAACCCCAAACGCTAGAGCACGACTTCCAGCATGTGCTTGATGTTGAAACGAAGGGCTTGACCGACGCGGAACGTGGGCGCGATGGTGTGAGCCGGGAGCTAGAACAGGTCGAGTTCAGGCTGAAAAATGCCAAGAAGAGCCTGAAACAACGCAAGAAGGAACTTGATGAATGTGTCAAAGAGATTCGCGAGGCGATCGAAGCAGAGCCCTCGGAATATCCAGATACTGTCAAGGAACGACAAGCACAATATGATCTCGCTCGCAAGGATGCGGATCAATTCGCCGGTATGGGTGAATACCTCAACAGATGCCTCGAGGCAGCTAGACAGGTCAAGATGTGCCGCACTTGCCAGCGCCCATTCAAGAGCGAAGCTGAGCTCCAGAACTTTACCAAGAAAATGGAGGCACTAGTCAAGAAGGCCGGTATAGACGCCGAAGACGAGTCACTGAAATGTCTAGAGGAGGCGCTCAAAACTGCACGGGAAGCCAGTGCAGCGTACGATTCATGGATTCGTCTCAAGGAGACCGATATCCCGGAATTAGAAAAGGAGGAGGAGGAATGCGAATCGCAGCGAGATCAGCTACTTGATAGGCTCGAAGCCCACGATCGAACAGTCAGCGAGAAATCAGAAAGCAAGCGAGATGTCGAAGCATTGTCCAAGACAGTCAGCACAATCGTAAAATATGATGCTGAAATCAAATCCAGCATGTCCAATATCGAGGAGCTTTCGACAAAACAACAAGGTGTCTCTACAGGTCGCTCTTCGGATGATATCCAAGATGAACTCAAGAGTGCCAATGACAAATCCCGCGAGCTGAAAAAGGCGCTCGCAAAACTCACCAGTGACAAGGAGCAGACACAAGCTGAAATGAACAAGCTGGAGCTCCAACTCAGGGATGTGAGAGATAGCCTCAACAATGCCAAATTTCAACTGGAGAAGAAGGCCGATCTGCTCGTCCGGATGGAGGGATACAAAAAACTCAATTCTCAACAGCGAGAGATCATCGACCAGGCAGATAAGGATATCGAAAGTCTGTCGCCAGAACTGCTGCAGGCTCAAACCCGCTACGAAGATATTAGCCAACGAGCTGACGCACGCGAACGAGGTTTGCAGCATGAGATCAACCGTGTTTCGGAAAGTATTCACCAACTCGATCTTGCGAATGATGACATCAATTCGTATAATGAACGAGGTGGTCCAACTCAACTCGAGCAGAGCAAGCGAGAGCTTGTCCAGATTGAAGAAGAGATCAGCAAGCTTGAGGCTGAGCAAAATGAGATCACACGCGAGATAAACAAGATTTCTGCCCAATTGAAGGATAGCGAGAACACGAAACGCCAGTACTCGGATAATCTTACTTACCGCAAGGCGAATCGGTCTTTGCGCAAGGTCTTAGCCGAGGTCAAGCAACTTGAGGAACAAAATGCTGAAGTCGACCGCAGTCGCTTCAAACAGGAGTCGGAGCGTTGGACCCGCGAACATAATGCACTTGCTGCCAAACAGGCCAGCAAGATGGGCGAAATGAAGTCTAAGGATGACCAATTGATGCAACTTCTGGCAGACTGGAATACAGATTACAAAGATGCGGCTTCCAAATACAAAGAATCTCATATCAAGGTGGAAACCACAAAGGCTGCAGTGGAAGATCTCGCCCGCTATGGAGGAGCCCTTGACAAGGCAATCATGCGATACCATGGCTTGAAGATGGAGGAAATCAATTCAATTATCGGGGAACTCTGGCAAAAGACGTACCGCGGAACTGATGTCGACACGATCCTCATTCGATCTGACAACGAGAACGCCAAAGGCAATCGCTCATACAATTACCGCGTTTGCATGGTCAAATCGGGTGCAGAAATGGACATGCGAGGACGTTGCAGCGCTGGTCAGAAAGTACTGGCCAGTATCATCATTCGCCTTGCGTTAGCGGAATGCTTCGGTGTCAACTGTGGTTTGATCGCTCTTGACGAACCTACCACGAATTTGGATCGTGATAACATTCGATCGCTTGCCGAGTCGCTGCATGACATCATTCGCGCTCGCCAGCAGCAGTCTAACTTCCAGTTGATCGTCATTACCCACGACGAGGAATTTTTGCGCCATATGCAATGCGGAGATTTCAGTGACTACTATTATCGTGTGTCTCGGAACGAAAGACAAAAGTCGATCATTGAGAGACAGTCGATTGCAGAGGTATGTTTATCATATTGCTGGATCTTTTAGCTTTGTGTGCTTCTGCTAACGTGTTTCAAAGGTCATGTAAATTCCAGAACGAACGCGGGAGTTTAAGAAACATGATTATCATGGAGACGTATTCATATCTAGGCGTTGGTGGCGAGGTTGACAGCAATTTACTTTGATTGGATTTACAGTTTTATACATACAGTTTTATTGTAGAGGGACTGCCTTGCTGGCGCATTCATCGAGTTGCTTGTACCATGAATCGTGGCTAGCAGACACTCAGTCAAAACATCTTATCCAAATCGGTGGCCCGAGAACACAGTAGTCAAATGGATGTGATTCGTAAGGTAAACTATTCATTGCCGGCCGGCATATCCATATCAGCCTCCTCTTCATCTAGCAGTGGTACAAAACGGAAGTCCACAAAGCATACTGGGCCGGCAGGAGCTTTGACACCCGCCCCAACAGGCCTCCCGGCGGCATTGTTACCATCCAATTCGATCATAAACTGCAAACTGAGCACCCCTTGTCGATCACCTCGAATGCTGACTTTGTTTGCAACGGACATGGCGCGGGCTGCCTTTTTGATGAGAGCGAAGCGAAAGCTCTGCTTGATTCGCTCACCCATCGAAGCTGGCGGTGCCACAAGAAAAGTTTCAGTGACAGTTGGTGCTAGCTTTGCCCTCGTTGCCCGTACCCGCGATGATCCATCGTCGGCTAGAACCTTGTGAGACTGCGATTGTTGACCAGCATGGCTTGCACCACCAACAATCTCATTGTGTTGGTCAACAGAGAACTCCACAGTCGATTCGCTAAACGGACCACCGGCGCCGGCGAGTGCAAAATATGGTTCTCGTGTAGCGCACGCAGACATCTTGAGGATTGTTGGGGCCGATGAGTCCAGTTCGGCGATGGCATTATGAAGCCAGGCTGAGCGCATGATGATCTTCATGATGATGGCGTCACGCTGAAGGGGTATGTCGGTTTCGTTATCCTCCGGCTCATAGGTCACAAGCTCGCAGGTAGTTTTGACACCTGCTTCGGTGATGGCAATGCTTAATGGAGCTCCATGCTGTGCGTATTGCAAGGTGCAAGAGCGATCCATAAGCAAAGCAGGTGCGCTAAATGCGCTTGACGCCGGGTTAGTTTGCGGGAAACTAGTATCTCGGATGCCATTGGGCTCATTGAGGTCGTTGATACCAAAGATTTTCAATGTTTCGAGGAGAGCGGAAAGCGAAACAACGAAATGAGGATATGCAACTCCATTTGAGGAATCGTCACTCTCATTTGATTCCACGTCCTTTGGGTCGGTCGATTGGGTGAAGGAATAGCTGTTAAAAAGATTTTTGTCAAGAAAAGCCAAGCCTTGGATAACGCGACCTTCCTCTACTGAGAATCGAAGGCCGTCGGGGGTGATTTGCACAGTCGCTCTAGAGGCGAAGCCAATGCAGGAGAGCAGGGTGTAAAGGTGATGGGCGTTATTGGAGACGCAAGTGAATAGTGGCTCCATCTTTAGGCGAAGTTGCTAGCTTGTAGCTTGAAGAGCGCGAAACGGCGAGGAAGATTGTGGGTCACGGATTTCAGATGGCTTGGGAACTTCTAGCAGTACAATTCCCTTTGAATTCCCCGTTTATCGTACATGGAGGGGAAAGAGTATGGGTATCACGTTAAACATAGACTCCGACGGCGCAGATCATGAACACAGCTCCGAAACTATTCAATTGAAAGAATATTAGCCACAGGAAATAGGAATTTGACCATAAGTCAAATACACTCACCCAAAGAGTAACGAAGCTGGGACACCGAGGGACGCAAGGCTAAGGAAAGATCGATCTGTTCGATGATGTCAGTCAAGGCGAGTATTCAGTATCCCCGATTGCAAGAAACTCACTCAAGCCGAAGAGACCGGTGAAGATTAAAGCTGTGAAAAAAGTCAGAAGGGCCTCTCAAGCAATGTCCAATCGTGCGTACCAAGAAGGAGAAGACTGAAGCCGACAGAAAACTGGCCGTCCTTTGACACAACAGGTTGGAAAGGGGATGCGGAGGCTGCCTCCCAGACTTCGTTCAGAGACATGGGTGAGGAAGTGGCTGCGGTGGAGTTCAACAATGGAATGGAGTGAGGTGGGAAGCTCCAGGTGTCAAGTCGGAGGTATTATAGATTGGCGCGGAGGCGCGTCTGGGCTATCTGGCCGATTGCGTCGGAACAATGATCACCCGTGCCGAACTCTGGGGACATCGCGAAGGAACGCGATTGAAGCATCCGATCTCTCCAACCAACCCACCATGGCAGTTGATTCACCCAAAAGTGAGTACTGCCGTTCCAGAAGCTGGGAATACTACCCGCGACTCACAATCAGCATTGCATAGGCTCAAAGAGGAAGGCCTCGGAGGAGCCTGCCTCCCAGGATAGTCAGCAGCAGGCCAGCAAGAAGGCACGCACCGATTCCCCGGAAAAGGATGTAGGTCGCCGGCGCCTTGCATTTATATTTTGATTTTTAACTGTTTGCTCACTCTATCTGCTTAGGATGACGGCGCACTACACAAACCACCACTCCGAATCGTTCCTTTCCCCGAAAAGGTGAGCTATCTCCCCTCACACCCTTCCCCAGGCGCCGCGCAAACCAAAACGATCGGGCCAGACTTGCATGGAGTGAATATACCGACTAATATGTGTGCTGCAGCCTGCCGTCTTGGAGGAACGCCGAGGTGATATCGAATTCCGCGTGGTCAACAATGACGGGTCGCATGACAGCTTCATCGTCCTCACTGGCTTGAAGTGCATCTTCCAAAAGCAGCTTCCAAAAATGCCTAAAGACTACATCGCCCGGCTTGTTTATGATCGATCACATCTGTCAATCGCAATCGTCAAACATCCGCTGGAGGTTGTAGGGTATGTATAGAAGAATACAAGGATCATACACTGGAGCGAGGCTGACTTGGCTGCCATAGGGGTATAACATACCGCCCGTTTAACAGCCGGAAGTTTGCCGAAATTGTGTTCTGTGCGATTTCCTCTGATCAGCAAGTCAAAGGCTATGGTGCGCATCTCATGTGTCATCTCAAGGTACAATTCCGATTGTGCACCCGCAATACTATTCAAATCTAACATCCATTGGGTAGGACTATGTCAAAGCCACCTCGCCAATCATGCATTTTTTGACATATGCCGACAACTACGCCATTGGTTATTTCCAAAAACAGGGCTTCACCAAACAGATCACACTGGACAATTCTATCTGGATGGGGTACATCAAAGATTACGAGGGAGGTACCATCATGCAATGCACAATGGTGCCTAAGATTCGTTACCTCGAACAAGGCCGAATGCTTCTGAAGCAAAAAGAGGCTGTTCAAGCAAAGATTCGCGCATTTAGCAGGTCATATATAGTTCACGCGCCCCCGAAGGAATGGAAGAACGGTGTGACTAAAATCGACCCCTTCGCCATTCCTGCAATCAAGGAATCTGGATGGTCGCCTGATATGGACGAACTTGCCCGCCAGCCGCGCCACGGACCTAACTACAACCAACTGCTACATTTGCTGAATGACATGCAGAATCATAGTGCTGCTTGGCCCTTCACGCAGCCTGTGAATCGTGACGAAGTGCCGGACTACTACGACGTGATTCTAGAGCCGATGGATTTGTCCACGATGGAGGAGAAGCACGAGAATGACATGTATCCGACTCCGCAGGACTTCATTAAGGACGCGATGTTGATTTTCAACAACTGCCGACGCTACAACAACGAGAGCACCTCGTATGCGAAGAATGCGAACAAACTTGAGAAGTTCATGTATCAGCAGATTCGCAACATCCCCGAGTGGTCGGTAAGTTGAAAAATCGCATGATCATTCCCAGCTAAAATTTCACGAGCTAACCATCCATACTTAGCATCTGGGTGAAGGGCACTGAGTCCAGCCACCACTAGCTCACTCTTACTTTTTTCATATCTTTTGCGAGGGTGTTCACAAGGCGCGGCGTTCGGAGGCACTCGGTTTTACCAATACCCTGTGGATAGTTTTACGGAGCATAAGAACCGACCATACACGGTGCTATGGAAATGATTCATGGCATTTGATTTTTAACCAGACATAGCATAGTTGATCTAGTAGGTTTTCGTTTCAGTCGATTCTCAACCAAGGTTTCAGTATAAAATATAACTTCCCTTTATGATGTAATGCTCTTCACGCGGGTTGACAGGTGGGTCCGGAATAATATTGTTGCGGTGTTGTTTCAGCCCGAGAATGCAAAGGCTGGACTCCTGTTGTGCCTTCACCCTTACCCTTGAGCCTGGCCTCGTTCGTTTCAATTCCCAATTTATGGACAATTTGTCTTTTGCATTCTTCTGAGTTACGGCTGCTGTGGAGTGGTTTTTTCCCCATCTGTGCGACAAAGCCGCGGTCCCAGGGGTTCTCCTATCTGGATACCCCATTGCGTGTCCTACGACGCCAGACTCGATTCTTTTCGCTACCCCTCTTTCGGACCCCAATAGGGCTCCTTTCGTTCCTTCAGAATTACAAAGATTATCTTTGATAATTTTCTCGAGAAATCGTGGTGTTTGGATTGCCAGCCACGCGTCTTGAGAAGCTCCCTGCCCCTTTTGCGCCCCAGCCTGGGCTCTACGACAACCACCGGTGCTGGACTTTTTCACCGATAACAGCTCCCCCAAATACGCAAATATGGCGTCGCCAGACTCTTTTCTCGACGTGGAGCAGCGCAATCGCCTGCCCACCCTTTTCGAAGTCCTCAGCCGGCGCACACTGGCTCCGGTCGACCTCTTCTCGTTCTACATTTACATGCGCGATCAGCAACGCTCTGTTGATTATCTGGACTTCTGGTAAGACAAACCATCCGGCGCCGAATCAGACTCGGGCATGATTCTAACAAGCTTTCTCTTCTTTACAGGCTCGATGTTTCACAGCATATGTCCCTTTGCCGTCACTATGTTCGAGAGTTACGTCGCTCCGTCCTTGTTGCGACACCTGATATGGAGAGAGCCGACAGCAAACGATCTTCTGCCATGCTAGAGAACTTGGAAAACCTGGGCGACATCCCGCTGCAGGAGGCTGGACCTTCACGTCTTCCAGCCAATGAAAAGGATAGGGACGCCGACCATCGTCTGTCTGCTTTCCTGCGCTCCGACGCCAATACCTCGTCGCACTCTCCCCAGAACAGCATTGGATCCCAGTCGGCACATCGCGCCGATTCAAATGACCAGCAACCCCGCCCGAGCTCCGGTACCCGCAATGGGGGTGACTCGAACTCGCCTGGACACACCGTGGCGCGTAATGATATCCGTGCCAGCGCTGAAAAGATCCTCTACACCTATCTCCTTCCTGGCTCTGAGCGAGAGATAATCTTACCCGAATCTATGGTCTCTACCGTGATTAATCTAATTGAAGACGACAACCGTGACGACCCTGAGGTATTCGACCCCGCCAAAGACTACGTTTTCCAAGCCATGGAGCGCGATGCATTCCCGGGTTTCTTGCAGGCCAAGGCTCTCGGTAACCTCGTCCCCCTCAGTATTATCGCTCGCCTGGCTTTTGCCCTCATCAGCTTCGGAGGCGGTTTCTGGGGTGCTTTCTACGTGGTTCTCCGCAACAAGCCCCGAAACATACGCTGCTGGGTCATCCTCCCATTTGCCGTTGCCGCCTACTTCATTGTCTCTTATCAGTACAAGATCGACCCTGTCATGGCATTTATCGGCTACAGCGAGTACACATTCATGAACTGGGCCCCGATTCGTGAGCCCTACGTCCGCAAGCTACTCAACAAGCGCGCCCTGGTCACTGCGGCCATCGCCTTCCTGACCGCCGCCGCTCTGAGTATCCTGTTCATCTTTGTTCCGGGCACCATGCTGTAAACCCGTTATTTCCTGCCTTAATGATCGCTGATTGTCACCTGTCTACTTCCGTCTCAGGTTCAAGACGCGGGTGTCAACAGCTTTTCGACCTTCTACTGTTTGCACACCCGTGGTCCATTGGAGTCGTCTTTAAACCGGCGTCCGGATTGTCATATTCTGGCCCTGCTTCTGTGAAGCATAATTTTTTGGATACTTAGCGTCATCGGTTTGCGCGTCCAGTTTTTTCGGAACTTGTACAATGGACCGATGATGTTAATATCCCCTCATCTTCCACCGACCATTGGTGGCCATACCCCTTCTCCTTACCGTGTCCATATTTGTCACTGTTCATCGTTGTCTTTACCTTCTACCAATACCCCTTCTGACATTCGATCTCTTGTATCTACCACATGTTTCTCTACGAGTCTTGCCGTTAGGGCCTCATGAATGCAAAATCCCAAATTCCATTCATCAAGATGCGCGAAGTGGTCTTCTTGGGCATTTATTGGGTGCCTGAGTGTTGCGCTTTGTGCAATGATCTAGTAGTAGCAGAGCATGGTCATCAAATTCGTCAGCATCCCGATTTTAGTCATGAATAGGCCTTTGAGCTTGGAAGTGAAGCTAAGCTTTTCTGCCCCCAAGTATGCGCTTCGAATGCCTGCTGCCACCACGAGCCCCAGCTCCTTCATCAATATCCATGCGAGAATCGGCAGCACCTTCTCCGGTTTCAAAGAACCCATCGTCCCGGTCAATATCATCTGCTTCCCGCTTGTTTCCTCCAACTCCGCCCCCGGGGCGCCCTCCAGTCTGACGGTCAAACAAATATGCATCTGACTTCTTACCACCTGCAGTCGTAGCCTGTCGTCGCTCGTTCGCATTAGCGAGACCTTCCTGGTATTCTTTCTCCTTGGCCTGACGTTTTGCCGCATTGGACTTGACCCGCGCGATGTCAGCTTCCAAATTGGCCATGACATAGCCGGACCAGGACTCCCATCCAGTAATGAAAGAGATCGTTTTTGGCAAGGACTGTGGCTGGACGTCGCGGAGCGGCGCGACTGCGGTGACATTCACGTTGGGCGAGGTGCTTGCGGGGGGAAAGACGAGCATAGATCAGGTTTGAATAGATGGCGGTCGTTAGGAGAGATTCGAGCTCAGCAGTTGACGAAAGTGAAAGGGTGGTCATGAGAGCTGGGTAGGTGAGGGGTTTCGTGGTGGCAGC
Source organism: Penicillium argentinense (assembly GCF_028826775.1). Classification (NCBI taxonomy): domain Eukaryota; kingdom Fungi; phylum Ascomycota; class Eurotiomycetes; order Eurotiales; family Aspergillaceae; genus Penicillium; species Penicillium argentinense. Next base: position 1,298,383 of record NW_026622668.1, read on the forward strand.
TAGAGAGAGGAGGGAGAGGAGGCGGAGCTTGAGGGTTTGCTCGCTGCTGAGCTTGGGAAGATTCGGGGTTGCTGTAGGCAGGCTACGTTAGCTTTCAATTCTACTGCTTCTGAGCGATGAGTATAACATACCTTGGTATTCTTGCCATGTCCCCCAAGCAAAGATCTCCAGTAGCTTGAGGTAGCCCTGATACTCAGCGGGGGTGTCCGGTGATGCTAGGGCTTGCACAGTCTCGGTCTCCAACAGCTCGGCAAAAACGTAGGTGTGTGGACTGGACGTAGCATTTGTAATTATATTGGCGACAAACCGTGGCGATGTGGCACTATTGGAGTTCGCAAGGTGGATGAACGGTTGGAGAGCCTCCAACGCGCGGGCGTGTGTTTGATCCATGGGAGTGATTGATGAACGGGGGAGCTGGTGGGACCTCTGGTGGTGGGTAGTGGAATCAGCGACAGCAGACGTGCTTCAACAAGGGGCTATCCTGCGCGACACAATTCGAGGGGAATGAAGGGAAGTGAATTTAAGCTGTTCACTTTGCCAGGCAGATGCGGGCAGTTGATGCGAGTTGCGGGCGGAGGAAGTGAAGGCGAGCTTGTTTGCATTGGATGCAAACACCATGATCTTATCTACACGTCCGCGCTGGGAAGTATACGCCCCCACTACCTTTTACTGTAGGTTGTGCCATATACCATACTTGTAGTATAGCACCCTCGCACAAGGACCTGAATGTGCCGGGATGGCCCTGGAAAAGCCTCAGCAACGTGCATGGCCTCCCTGGATGATGCCAGGACTTGCATTCTGGGCGTGGTATGCAATCCGAGTCTCCGAGGCCGATACGCACTAAGCAGCGTGGGCATCCAGTGAAGCTGAAACGTTCTAGGGCTTTTGACAGCCTCTGACAGCCCGTCGGTGTTTCAGGGCCCGCTGTCATCCTGGAAACTGCAGTTAATGGAAATCGGACGCCTCGCTGCTCGCAATGGGCCAGTCGCGCGTGCAGAAATAGATTGAAGCGCCCGGCGGAGTCGGCAACGCATTCCTCAACGCGGCGGAGACGATCCCGATCCACCCCATGCGTAATCTCCCTGTCCTAATCCTCTTCTCCCGTGCCGCCCGGCCTTTCGCCTCTTTCTTTATTCTTCCCTCTGCGTGCTTGCGGCGACGTGGCCTTTGATGTTGACATTGCAGCTTGCTTTGACTACAGCGGCTATTGTCTTCTTGATGCGGGAATGATCTGATCTGGGCACAGTCGATCCGAACCATCCGTCACTTTATCCTTTATCACGCTATCCCCTCATCTCATCACATCGCGCCCTGCGCCGTCCGACCTCCTTCGCCCTCATGCGATAGTCCGTCCTCTCCTCCGAATCCTCCGATCCGTTCATGTTCGCCGAAACAAGTGGCGCGGCTGATGCGATAGCCGCCGAGCGAGTCCCCGCCATGGCCACAACAACCCTCAAGGTCGACGGCATGACCTGCGGAGCATGCACGTCCGCTGTCGAGAGCGCATTCAGGAATGTCGCCGGTGCTGGTGAGGTCTCGGTGAGCCTCATTATGGGCCGCGCGACCGTTCAGCACGATCCGTCAATACTGGCACCGGCCAAAATCGCGGAAATGATCGAGGATTGTGGTTTCGACGCGGCTGTTCTATCAACAGAAGAGCGAATCCAGACGGCCGACGCCAGTGCCGATGGCTTGTCGGCTCGATCCTCCACGACCACCCTCGCGGTTGAAGGCATGACCTGTGGCGCATGTACATCAGCAGTCGAAAGCGGGCTGAAAGACGTCGCCGGGGTGAACTCGGTGAATGTGTCGCTACTGTCGGAACGCGCGGTGGTAGAACATGATGCAGCAACGATTTCCCCGGAACAAATAGCAGAGCATATTGAAGACCGAGGGTTCGGAGCCCGGGTGTTGGAAACAAAGTTCTCATCGGACTCGGAAGACTCGTCGACGCTCGCCGACACAACTGAAAATAAAACCGGTCACCTGGTCACCACTGTTGCAGTGCGCGGCATGACATGTGGCGCATGTACATCCAGTGTCCAGGGAGCCTTCGCCAACGTGGATGGTGTATTCCAGTTCAACATTAGTCTTTTGGCGGAACGCGCCGTCATTGTACATGATCCGTTGACCCTTTCGGCAAAAGATATTGTGGCAAAGGTGGAGGATGCTGGATTCGATGCGTCGATCGTATCATCCGAGGCCCAGGAACCGCTGTCAAAAAAAACACAGCAGATCAACCTGAGTATTCACGGCCTGCGAGATATCTCGGCTGCGACAGCGTTGGAGGATGATCTCACGAACCGAACAGGCATCAAGTCAGCTTCCATCAACATGTCTAACACCCAATTATTGGTGGCCTTCGACACATCAGTCATAGGCGTTCGATCCATATTCGAAGTCATCGAAGCGGCCGGATACAATGCCCTATTTACAGACACGGACGACACCAATGCACAGCTTGAGTCTTTATCGAAGACCAAAGAAATTCAGGAATGGCGGAGGGCATTCATCACCTCCGTATCTTTTGCGGTTCCGGTCTTCCTGATCAACATGATTTTGCCCATGTACCTCCCAGCTCTCGACTTTGGCCGTTTGAGACTGCTTCCAGGCCTCTACCTCGGAGATCTTGTATGTCTTTGTCTAACAGCCCCCGTGCAATTCGGAATTGGGAGACGCTTCTATGTTACGAGTTTCAAGTCCTTGCGACACCGGTCCCCGACTATGGACGTTCTTGTCATGTTGGGTACCTCGGCTGCCTTCTTCTACAGCTGCTTCACCATGGTCATGGCTTTATGTGACGATCAACACATGCGGCCAAGCACGGTCTTCGATACTAGCACAATGCTAATAACATTCATTACCCTGGGAAGATGGCTGGAGAACCGAGCAAAGGGGCAGACATCTGCCGCCTTATCTCGGTTGATGTCATTGACACCATCAATGACCACCATCTACGACGATCCCATCGCAGCTGAGAAGATGGCCGATGGCTGGGAAGGAGCGCCCGACGGCACCAACCACACCTTGTCTGACGATGTATCAGTCAACCAGAGGATCATTCCGACCGAGTTGATTCAGGTTGGAGACATCGTGATCCTCCGTCCCGGAGATAAGATCTCGGCAGACGGCTTGGTCATTCGTGGTGAAAGCTACGTCGATGAAAGTATGATCACTGGTGAAGCATTGCCGATTCATAAAAAGAAGGGCAGCCATGTCATTGGGGGCACTGTGAATGGTACAAGCTCCATCGACTTCAAGGTCATCCGTGCTGGTAAAGATACTCAGCTGAGCCAGATCGTCAAGCTGGTTCAAGATGCACAGACAAGCCGGGCTCCCATTCAGCGCATGGCTGATATCGTTGCTGGTTACTTTGTCCCAACAATCATCAGTTTGGGTATGATCACTTTCTTTGGGTGGATGTTCCTAAGCCATGTACTGCAGAACCCGCCGAAGATCTTCCAGTCGGCAGACAGCGGTGGTCGTGTCATGGTCTGTTTGAAGCTTTGCATCTCCGTCATTGTATTTGCTTGCCCCTGTGCCTTGGGTCTCAGCACCCCTACCGCGGTCATGGTCGGTACTGGAGTTGGCGCAGAGCATGGGATCCTTGTCAAGGGAGGTGCCGTTCTAGAGGCCGCCACCAAAGTCACTCATGTGGTCTTTGACAAGACTGGCACACTGACAACCGGGAAGATGAGCGTGTCCCAAGCGCAAATTGAGCCTCACTGGACTACCAACGATTGGCGACGCCAACTATGGTGGCTCATTGTCGGTCTCGCGGAGATGGGCAGTGAGCATCCCATTGGCCGTGCTATTCTGTCCGAAGCCAAATCCGAATCTGGCCACGGTATGGAGGACGGACTTCCAGGAAGCGTTGGTGACTTTCATGCTTCTGTTGGCAAGGGTGTCTCCGCTGTTGTACAACCCAGTTCGAGCGTCGAACGCACTCGCTACCAAATCCTTCTTGGAAATGCCGAGTTTCTCCGGTCAAGAGAAGTTTCTGTCCCTGCATCGGCGGATCCCGACACTTCGAATCATCACGATAACCCGGACCTTGTGGCGCCTCCCAAACCGAACGCGTCTGGAGTCACGCGGATCCATGTTGCGATCGACAGTCGTTACGCTGGAACCATATCTCTTCTAGATAGTGTAAAAAGTACGGCAATTGCGTCTGTGGCAGCCCTGCATAGAATGGGTATCTCCACGTCGATGGTGACGGGTGATACTCTTTCTACAGCACTTACCATCGCTTCCGCGGTTGGCATTCCGTCAGCTTCGGTCCACGCATCAGCTTCGCCTTCTGAAAAGCGAACTATCATCTCGAACTTCCAATTGAACGGGGAGCGGGTTGCAATGGTCGGCGACGGAATCAACGATTCTCCCGCTCTCGCAACTGCATCAGTTGGTATTGCTCTAGCATCAGGAACTGATGTTGCTGTGGAAGCAGCAGACATCGTCCTTATGCGTCCAGATGACCTCCTCTCGGTCCCGGCCAGTCTTTCCCTCTCACGCGCAGTCTTCACCCGTATCAAATTGAATCTGGTGTGGGCCTGCTTGTACAACGTCATCGGTCTCCCCTTCGCGATGGGTATCTTCCTGCCATTCACAGGGTTTATGCTCCCCCCAATGGCAGCAGGAGCTGCCATGGCCCTCTCCAGCGTTTCGGTCGTTGTGAGCAGTTTGCTTCTTAAGCTCTGGCGTCGCCCATCATGGATGGACCCCGAGCGACTTGAGAAAGAGCTGGGATCCGGCGCTATCCCCATTAACGGAGCACGCCACGGTCGCAAGGCTAGCTGGTGGGCACCTGCGAAGATACTCTCGTCTGACCATCCCGGTTCCCTTCGCCGCTGGGTTGGTGACACTGCGATGGGACTGTGGGCCGCGGCGACCGGGAAGCGTACAACCATTCGTGAAGATGATGGCTATGTCCCACTTCAAACCGTCGAGCCTCCTGTTTGATCTGTGTTCATTTTGCGATCTAATTTTTTCTGTCTAAATCTCACTGACATACCTACATCTATTTGATGTCTTTCGGGCTTGTTATGTCCATATTCTGGTTTATGCGGTTGATACACTTGTGGCGTTTTTGGAAATCATTTCTATGTTCGATACCTCTTTTGTATAAATGCATTGAATGGATTTATTGTCGTTTCATTTGATACCTTTGGTTTTGCATTTTCTAAAAATATCGCTTATAAACCATTACACAGTCGTAGGGAAGAGCGCTTTTTGAACTGACAGAGATGTGATGAAGATGATCTTCAGTGAGTCATTATACCTGTTTCGATCAAGTCGTGCACAATGTCAAAGCGTATCCCATCTGGATTCGTCAAGTTCAATCCATAGTCTATGCTAATTGAGACCAAATTAGCGAACGTCTTGTTACAGAATAATTCAGTACTCACACCAGCTTTCATCGGCCTCAGGCGTGAGGCCCAACGACCCCGACTCATACTCTCCCGAAGGGTGTTACGGAAGTAGCAATGTCGTTATTGGTCGCATATCTTCCTATCACTGTCGTAAATGTATCTTTTGCAAGTTGAATAACCGCTCCATCCTCAAAATAGAGCCAACGTCCATGGTCAGTTTCACCTTTTCGAGGACCTGTTTGAAAGTGCCAGTCCACCTGGATTGCGGTGTCTCTTGTGTCCCCGACTTGTCTACCAGGCTAGTAATCTCGTTCGTTACGTCGGGATCAGGTGGAAGAATATCGTAGCCTAAGCTACTACCAGCCAGGTATGCTCCAAGGCAGAATCCTGCATAACGTCCACCTTTTGATACGTACTCGCGGGTGGCTTCTTCGTATTGTTTTACTTCTTTCCATGCCGGATTCCTTATAAAAGCGACCGAAAAATCGCGTCCCAGAATGGCAAACCTTATTTATGTAACCTACTGGAACTTAGCCACTGCTTATTCCCCTAAAGATGGAAGCGTTGAGCAATATTTAGTTACAAGAGTGAACGCGAGATTAGTCACCGATCCCAAACTTTAACCTTAGCAGTTGAAGCTGAGACAATATCGACGGGGCGAATGGAATACCAGAGTAGATGACGAAAGCCGCTAATTATTGCTCATGGCCCTGGGAAATACAAAATCAATATTTATATGATTAAGCTTTAGCACAAAACATGAGATGAAAGTAAATATCGAGAAAGGTGCTGAAGTAGGTTGAGGTTCAAACCTTAAAATTTGCACCGCTCGCCTACAAATGAACATCAACTCCAGTATCTTGGGTCGTATTCGGAACAATACAATGCTTTTTGTGAGTTATGAACGACCTCAAGCCAAGTAACTGGATACATGCCAAGTGTGGCAAGAAGAAAAAGCATTCTTGTCATTACCATGTAGCACATCGTGAAGGTAATAAACCAAGACGTCAACCCAAGAAGCCACATACAAATATGAGCGCAATCTATGCACTATCATAAAGCCGAGAACATTGGAAAGCACATATTCCAAGATCCAATTACTCAGTCATCTGTTCTTTCTTTTCTGTCTCCGTAGTCCGGTTAGATTCAACATCAGAAGGTGACTCCTGAAGAACTTGTTGCGAGCTAAAAGCCTGATTCAAAGTATATCCCTTCGTGAATAGGCTCAGGAAAAGACCCAACCCAGCAATACCACACATAATCACCCAGACAATTACCAAAGGTTTGGCATATAGGCTTTCGATGAGGTTGGTTGCCCGCTGTTTTCCTGGAGAGTCTCGATATATTTGACCAGGCTAGATGCATCCTGCGCAAGTGCACTAGCCGACCGACCAAGCTCTGGATGATTCCCAAACTCATGCTTGAAGCAGTTCTGGAGGACCACACCACCGATTGAGACACCCACTGCTTGTCCAAAAACCCAGAAGAACGGCGTCATGGTGACAGAGATGTGGGGGTAGTTTGGGTTTGCGGCGGCTTGGACGGCGAGCACCACAGCCGGGTAGAGGGTGCCGAGACCGATACCCGCGACAAGGTTGATGTAGAGCCATTTGGGGATACTCGATTCGTTGTCAAGAACGCAGAGAATTGAGATTGGCCAGCCGAACCAGAGGGCCCAGCGATATCGGTCAGTCTTGGCAACAATGAAACCAGTCATCACGGAAATCGGGGCGACAGTGAAATATTCTGGGAACATGGCGACACCGGATACCACGGGCGAGTATCCCAAAAAGCCCTCGTAATACAGCGGTAGGTAGTATACGATAGCCCACAGGATGACGCCGTGCAGGAAACAACCAGCATAACTAACCGACTTGGCGATGTTGTTGAATATCACGAGGGGATTGAGTGGCTGGGTGGCGACAAAGCGCTCATGTAGTGAAACCAGCGAGGCCCGCGGCTCCCAGAAGGAGAGGTACAAGGGTATGCCATGAGTCCACACGTCCATAGCGCCGCCCCAGGTAATGGGAATAAGAAACGAGGTCAGCGAAGCGACGAACAAGAACGAGCCAATATAATCCACCTTGGGCAGGCTTTCTCACAGCGAAGGGACTGTCGTGTTATTGGGCTTGAGGAATACCGGAATCAAGACCAACCCCAGACCAAAAAAGGGAAGATTGATCCAAAAGATCCACCTCCATGACGCAGAGGATTGGGTAAACCATTACCAATCAGTGGACCGACGACAGTTCCGAGTGCCCAAGTACCCGAGCGAATGCTGAACCGCTTTCCTCTTTCTCGCAGGGCAATCAGGTCAGCGATGAAAAACTCCGTCAGAGCCATGATGCCTCCACCACCCACCCCTTAGAATGACCGACCGACCAGGAGCAAAGCAAACCCTGCCGCGGCACCGGCCAATATCGAGCCGAAAGTAAGGAACAACACGGTAAGTATAAGGATAAATTTGCGTCCAAATATATCAGGTGCGAGGAAAAAGACGGGTTGGAAGACGCAAGAGGTGACGAGAAACGACGTTCCAGCCCAGAAGGCCTCTATAGCCGTTCCGTCAAGATCATCGGATATAGTCTAGAGATATATATCATATTAGCGGTGCTTCTGCGTAAGAGCAAAAGTGTACTAGTCGAATTTCAAGGACTTACCGGAAGCGAGACAGATATTGAAGTTGCATCCAAGGCTGCCATGAACTTAAGCAACCCAACAACGGCGAAGATGCATTTGAGCTGCCAGCTTGGGTGCCAGTCTGACGACTGGTTCTTTTCTGTATCGACAGACATGACTCTTTTTGATAGCAGGCCTGCTGCGAAAGAAAGGGGTGAAACAGAAGAAAAAAGAGAATATGATATCGAGCGCCTAAAGATAAACAACAGTATAAAGATCATTTATACTGAAGAATAAGGCATCCCCCATGGCTGTAAATCCTTGTAGTGTCGCCTGCGGCTGCTCGAACGGAGGTAGGGCTATGGCATCCATGCACGATCGTGTGTCCCGCTTGCCTATCATAGAAGTATGAACTGCGGATTATGACTGATTCGAGCAATAGACTGGAAAGCATCTGTGAATAGTAACACAGATCTCCATGCATTGTGATTTCACTTGGAAACCTGCAGCCCAATGCTCTATACCATTCCCAGTTCAGGCAAAATAGACTCGTTATTGGATGAAAACACGATGGGATTCAGCCAAGCATGTTGGAATGAGCCTCTCGGCATTGCCGTATCGGTTGAGATGGTACGCCCGAATCATTCGTCAGCTTGGGAGCCTCAGGTTCAGCACAAAGCTCTAGTAGGCCGAGCCTTTACACCGTCTGGGCTGGAGTTGGGCATGCACATGGATGTTCTCCGTGGCTGCTTTGCCAGGGCATGATGTTCTCACCGACCGGTTCTTTGATGCATGCGTCCGTCCTGCACGCTAGTGTCGGCTTTTCGATCCTCGGGATTGGCAGAGTCAGCAAGGAGTCTCATGCATCTGTCTGCGCAACCGCAGGGTAGAGAAATGTGCGGGGGAGGCGGATATGTCGATGGACGATATCCGTCTTCAGTCGCAGTTTACGGCATGCGGCGCATCTGCCACATGGCGGGTCGATTGGGGATGTCGCCACATTAACAAGCGTGACGCTATCTTCGTAGTGCAAGTGGAATGTACAGTGGGCGGCCACGAGTATACCAAGCACTGCCCGCTTCGTTCTCGTACATCTTTGCGCCACGATGAATCAGATCAAGTGTTGATCTTTCGTATTGACGTGTCATTCAAATTCTCAGAAGTCCGGCTTTACTGACGCACCTTGCCATCTCCGACCAGTCGCTGTGGACGGCCGAAAAGGTTGAATGTGCACGTTGGGCGCGACGGACCGAGCCTCGAAACCCGCCAATCGCCAGTCGGTCATCGAACATGGCAAGCATCTCGAATGAGCCAGAAGGTTGTTGAGTTTTCGGCAGTCGTTTTGTTAGCCCTACTTTGGGCCCTTTTAGCCATCCTGACTCCTGGTGGGTGCGGGCTCGCCGTGTTTGCTTGTTCAGCCACCGGAGGTTGGCCGTGGCTGATGAATGTTTATGCTAGAGATCCTCGGTAGTGGATGTTGTAGGATTGGGGGCGCTCGAAGAAGCCACCGACAAGCGAATGGCTGTAGTTGCTCTAGTCCAGCGCAATTTTCCAACGCCGGGATTGAATGGATCGGTACTGGAAACCTCACTGGAAAGTGAGAAAGAAGTAAACCGCCTGGGGTAAGCAGCGAACCGACCATGATCTCAGTAATCGGTAATGTTCGTCCACTTCTATGACGATTGCTATGACTTGAGCCTACTCGATTACCGGGGAGAGGATTTCATCTATTTTGTCAATTCACTGGTTCGAACCAGCCTAAACTGTCTCGGAGTAATGACGATGTCTAGGGACTCGCCGAGCCCAACAATCCGAAGGATTGAACGAGGAAAAAAAAAGGTCCGAGGGCATGAGAAACCCATTCGCGACAACGCGGTAAAAAAAGCCGGCCATTACAGCAGTGGAAATCTCGAAAAAACAGCACGGGGAAAAAAGCGCAAAAAGAGAGAAGACAGACCTTGAAGAGAAGCAGCAGAAATGTCAAATCGTATCCGTGTTTGAATACTTATTTCCCACCCAGCCTGAAACGCCGTCCGATTGATGAAGCCGGGTATATCCAGCACCGTGATGCAACATGTACTGAGAAGAGCAAAAAGAAAAATAGAGGATCCGGGACTCGCCTGGGCATTTCGTTGCCCTCGCCGTCTCCTCGTCCATATGAGAAAAAAGACATGAAGACTTTTTCCTTCTTTCTGTTTGTTTGCGAAAACAAATTCGAAAAAAATTCATCGGGCACCGATTCCGAACATGCCTACACCGTAACTTCCACCTCTTTCAGAGAGCGGAGTGGAAACCTTGGACACATGGTCCTATTGTCAAGTGAGGTTAGTATGATCCCCGTCGGTCCTGGGCCTTGAGCTGCAGGAATAGGACTCAGAGTTTGAATCTCACCTTCTTTCGTTTCTTTTTGCCGGTTCCCTCGCCGTTCGAGTAGAAACCGGTGTCATCATCGTCATCTGCGTAACCTTCGCCGTAGCCGACGAAGCTGTTGTCATCGTAATGTCTCTTCCGGCCACGACTGGCTCGGGGCCGCTCAGACTCCTGCGTGACCGCTGCCGGCGTGGTTGTGCGAAGGATAGAACGAGGGGCTGGAGAAGGTGCAGCACTGGCAGACTTTTTACCAGTATCACCGGAGCCTTGGTTCTTAGCTGGCTTCTCGTGACCCAGCACATCTTCCCAGAAATCATTGTTGGGTACCATGCCCGGCTCTAATTGCATAGCCCGATTTTGCAAGCCATGCAGGGCACTGTCAATATCGGCAACTTGGATCTGCTTCCCGACGACCTTCTGGTTTTGCCACTCCTCTTCCGGCCACAGAGTGAGATGCCGTAGACTGCCAGGTGCGCCAGGCTCCTGCTTCACGGGCTTGTTTCGACCAGCCAATCCAAGTCCCTTCAACTTTCCTTCATACGACTTTCGCAAACGATTGATCTTCTCTCCTGTGTTAGGGTCCATCCGTGCCACCGATTGTGCAATCGGGCCGAGCCCGTAGAGCGAGATGAGGTCCATTGCAGGATTCGGTCCAGTCACAGTAGGAGCTGTCAAGTAAGCAAAAAGAGAAGGTTAATAACGTTCGAGTTCCAGAATGTGCAAAGGGCAGAGCAATCATGCAACTGCGCCCATGAAAACTACAACCAAACCAGGGGAGGGGGTGCACACCATTTTTACAAAGATGGAAAGCCGAGCTGAAGTCATTCTGAAGGGAGTCCAAGCCGAGGTTTCGAGTCTCGGCCTGTGGGAGCGGTTCTTTATCCACGTCCATGGCGTCTCCGTCTGTCTGATCCGTGGCAAGATCCCGTCCACCTGCCGCGGTAGTAGATACCGACTGCTGTCGTTCATGATCTGTTCGTTTGTCCTCTGGCTTTTGGTGACCCGAAACGTCCATGGTCTTCGTTGAGTCTTGCGTTGTCGAGCCGAAGGACCTTTGGTCGGCGTCCTCGGCGGAGGTTGTATTCGCGAGTTGACCGCTCACGCTACTGGCGGGAGTAGGGAAAGAGTTTGTCATACTCACGATCGGTTGTTGGGAGACCTGAGTAGACATTGGTGCGGACGAAGGAGGAGACGAAGTGTTGGGTGGTTGGGTAGTCACCTGGGTCGGTGATGTTTGGGCGGGAGCAAAGTTGGATACATGGCTCGAATCACTGACCGACATCAACGGAGGCGATGTCGGGGTCTGGGGGATGTGATCCGAGGAGACGGGGAGCTGGCGGTTGTCTTTGAGGAACCCGGCAGCGGGAGAAGAGGGCGAAGGAGGTCCTGCTGGGAAGGTGGTCGAGGGATCGCGCTCAGACATGAAGACCCTAGTGAAGATCTAGTTCACAGGCACCTTCCAACCTGAGATAGACTCCGATCCACCGGCGGGGAGTCCGAATCGCAAGCTTCGTCACGAGTGCTGGCGCTGGCGCTGGGGAGGGGGCAGCCGGTCGACGGTCGGTCACTCAGACGGGCGAGCAGGTCGGTCCACGGCCGGATCAGATCATATGCATTCCAGGAAACCGAAAGAAATCCACGCGGAGAGGTATCGGGCGGAGGTTTGATGGAATGGCGGGAGGAGGGGGGTTGGTTTGGTCGAGACGGTCGAAGACGGCGAGAGATTCAATGGAGGCAAAACGGGAAGGTCACGTGCCGCGGGACTCAGGCGCCTCGAAGGCCGCTTGGGGATCCACAAGGCCTTCCGACACGCATTCACTCCGACCCAATGATGCAGGCGTACATGAATATGCAGACAATGGGTTACTCTATCATGCCACAGGATATAAGAGCTTTGTTTATCGCTTTTTACTTGGAGGAGCAAGCTGGAAATACCTACACCATCAAGACGCAAAATGGCTTCGAACTATACCTACGACAACCTGTAGTACTAATACTGCATATGCCTGAAGGTAGGTCTTCTCAGAACTAACTAATAAATTGCTATCTTTGAATTCTGGAGCAAAATCCAGCTTATCTCACATCATTTTCTCAATCTATTTTTCGGGCTCAAGCAAGTCCCGCGCTTTATTCCAAGGCATTCCAGGTTTCTTGCCCTCCTTTATCCTCCAGTGTTGTCTTTCACCCGAATCTCTTACGCTGTTGATGACTTTTCGCTTCTGAAAGCCCACAAACTGGCCCAGGATACTTTACAGGAAACAGTCAAAATTGCATACGCCAGCCCCCTACAAGACTGGAGACAGTGGAGAGAAATTGAGATAGAAGAATTAATTCGTCAGACCCAAATTGGCCGTGAGCTATATGAGCATAGAGAGTAGTTAGGTATACCGTAGAAACTGTAAAGAGACCTGCCGATCCAAACAAGAAAACAGAATTCAAAACAAATCCAGTGTATTTCAAATCGCTGGTTCTCCACTAGTCCATAAAGTCTCCCAGGGACGATCATTGAAAGAGAGACCTCCGCGAGAGCTCATGACTGGTAGAACGCATTGGACTCGCGTACCAACTGAGCAGATACGTCGGGGATGTCGTGTTCCAGTGATGCCATCAGCTCAATTTGCTCCTGCTGACTCAATGTCCGCTCCCGCCATGGTGGTACTGGGAATGGCTCGTTAAAGTATTGGGAATATTGGTCCCCGATGGAGGACGTCCATTGCATGGGATCGACGCTGGCGTCTATGTACGCCAGGTGCCCAGCGGTCGTGGAGGCCAGGGAAAAGTTGGGATCCCAGCCTTGAAGTCCCGGAACCACCGATGGAATTGCGTTGTAAGGGGTATTAGGGTCGATGGACACGTCCGGATAGAGAGCAGCTGGTGCACAGTAAGCCTGGGTTGTATATTGGCTGTCGTTGGTCCCGGGGGTCGTAGTCGATGGGGGCTGCATGCCGAATGCATGTGACATCCCCGTCGTCTTTAATGGGTCGGCGGTAAAGGCTGGGGGTGTTGGCTCCTGGAATGATATTGAAGGGTCGGCGGAGTGGCCTCTTGACAAGGTGCCGGTTGAGGAAGCGTCGCCAATAGAAGGGTTTCCAGGGCGATAGTTCTGGTGAGAGTAGAAAGACGCAGTTGTAGTACTCGAAGGGCTGGACATGGCAGGAGGGGTCATGACCCCTTGAGAAGAGGTTGGCGTGGGATGGTTTGAGGGAGAATGCACGACGAACGACTCCTCCGTGTCGTATGCCTTCAGACAGGCAGCCACGAGGCGTTTGTAAAGGAGCAAAGCAGACTGAACACCCGGCCACCTTTCGGCGGCAAAGACAATTACTTCTAAGGCCATGTCCAGATAGCCCTGTACTTCGTCGACGGGGTGTTCCTTTCGAATTTCAGGATACGAGAGTGTCCATAGAACAGTGTTGAGAACCATGAAAAGCGATTGGGTGAATATCCAGGTCAAATCGACGGAGCTGGTGATCATCTGTTCTCGATGCATAGCAATATTGAATGTGGCCGCGTCGTAACAAATCTTGGCTGCGTTGGTCGAGGGTTCGGGTATTTGAGGGGACGGCCGGTACATTAGAATCACTATCGTGTTTCGTCGTCCTTGAAACCTGAAGGGAACAAACAAGGTTATGAGTCAAAAATGTATACCGCAAGAACACAAGTAGAGAAAGGAACATTACCATTTCACATTCAAGCCGCTCCCGTCATCATGCTTGGGACAAGTTGCCATCCATCGATCGATCTTCGCATTCATCTGAGCAAACCATGGATCTTGATCGTCGACGGGCGTCTCCTTTCGGTTCAAATAGAGTTGCCGCCGCCCTTCCAACTGCAGAAGACGCATCTTGAAAAAGTGAACTGCAAGACACTTGGGAATGATTGGCTTTGCTCCTGGGACAATCCCTTCGGCGGTGATGTAACGATCATCTACCAATTCAAAGAACTTGACATCGAGGTTATCGTGAGTGACACTATAGCAACTCGACCGGCCGAGACTATGAGAGAGTCCGAATTCCATGGATATGACAATCCAAAAGAGTCGCCGGCGCATGTCAACCTCCAATGTATTCAAGGGCTGGCCGCAGGAAGACTTGGTGATGGTGGCCTCTTCGGTCAGTCCTAGCTCCTGGCACAGCTTCACAGCCGTTCCGACCACCCAATATGCCGCTGTACGTGTGGGTGTGAGCATGGAGTATTGAGCAATCAAGACCAAACATTGTAGTGCCCTCAGGTCCATCTGTTTCAGGGTGGGCTCCAGATATGGCAGGGCTGCTAGATAGTAGCTGTCGGCCAGGCCGGCGTAGTCCGGGCTCAATTTTTGCATGCTAATGGCAATAACCATTCGAAGCTGAAAGTTCTGGCAGGGGTCGGTGGAACCGTTGAAGACTTCCTCCACGTCTTGTCGAAAGCTCGGCTCATGTAATGTTGGGAGGAGTGCTTGTGCTTTAAAAGGAAAATGTTAGCCACGAGCTTGAAACTTTTTTTTCCGGTCTCGATATTTTGTGGATGTTGTACCTTTGGCAACGAAAAGATCGATCAATTTGTAGGTCAAGTTTTGCGGAGGCAGGTTGGCTTGCGGAATTGAGCTGATCATCGGGTAGACTTTGGAGGTCGGCTTCGAATCTTCCTGCGCGAAAGCCGCCTTGATTTCATGGGCAGTCAATTCGGGCACCACATCTTTGATGCTCTTGGAATCGGTATTTTGCTTAGCCAGCTCCATGACTAGCCGGGTAATCGCGATGCCACTCGAGGCACCCAGATACCGTGGCTCATCGTTGTCCTTGAAGCGGATGCGCCCAGCGCCCCGCACCATCAGCTCCGCGTCGGCGGCGTGCTGAATATCTTTTTCGGCCTTGGCGAGCTCCTTCTCCAGGGCGCGGGCCTTCTCACGTAGCGAGACAATATATGTTCGTGGGATGGTGGTGTCTCTCGTGGAATCGTAATAGACACATCTGGCGTTGCTTCGTTCGCAGGGGGCACATCGTGGGATGCCAGGATCACATCGGGACTTACGCTACGGCACGACAGAACAGGTTAGCCAAGCTAGAGGAGCGCGAAGGGATACAGTCTTGATCTAATCTCGGCATCGAGCATATAGAAGACGGTAATTGAGTTTGCTTCCCGCGGGAGGGGGGAGACTCTGGCAAGGTTGCATCATACGTACTTGTCGACACCTGGTGCAGGCAGTCAAAGTGTGCGCGATGCGACCGTCGGGCGGCTCAAACGAGGGCGACTCGGGCGACGGCTGGCCTGCGGAGGGATGCGCGCTTTGGGTCATGACTCGCTCTTCAAAGACCGATGACGCCAAAGCCCGCAGCAAGATCTAAAGAAAGAGAGCAGGTCACATGCGACGCAGGTGGTGTATAATGAGGCCGTTCACGGCAAGGTCAATCGGTCCACCAGGTGCCCTTGGCACAGTCGACATGGTCCGTCGGGGAGAAGGGTGGGTGTGGGGTCCAGAAGTGGGAGAACAGGCGAACAACGTCCTGTAAGGTCGGGAAAATTCCAACGGTCGGAAGGTCCAGAGGAGCAATTAACACGCCATGGTGGGACACCAGGAATGTCGGAGGACGGCCCTCGGTCCAGATCTGGATCGACGGGGACTGGAGTTTGGAAGCGACGGAAGGGCGGGGAGTGGGGGAGAGAGGGGGCTGGCGACGATGCGATTTGGCCGTCGGGAGGCTCTAGGTGGGTTGAGAACGGACAGTGGCAGCTGAACGAAGGAGGGGCGCACAATCCGAGGCCGAGTAAGAAAAAGGCCCAGCGTGGAAAGATAAGGAGAAATTGGAATTGGGATGGAAAGAAAACGTTGGTCGGGAGCGAGATCCGTCTGAGGGGGAATTTTGGTCTTTTTCTCAGGTGCTGGGAGGAAAGCAAGTAAGGACGGAACGTTTAGGTTAGTTCCACGGGAGATCATATTCCTCGTCCTCCGCCGAGAACGTGACCTGCGAGCCCGTGACTTCTCAGAAAGGTTCCCTCGAAGAGGCTTGTTCTGATTCTTATTTGTCTCTTCTCTCTGGGGGTCCATTCTACTTTTTAAGTCACCGGGTGAGGCTGACCTCGTTAATATCGGCGTGCAGTAAACCCTCGCTAACCCGCCCTTTTGCTTATGCAGGTCCTCGAGCTAGGGGACAAGCGTAACGGCCGCCATCAAAAGGAACGAAGGGAGGAAGAAAGCATAGCCAGGAGCCCATATCACCTCATCATGTGAGTCCGCAACGGCGATCGGGTGGGGTCACGCAAGGATGGTCCAGTCGCTACGGCCTCTATCGTGCCAGAACGGCCCGCTAACGATTTCCTCCCTCTCAAGTCCCAGAATACGAGCTCAATCGAGGACAACACCGGGGACATGAGCAGCCAGGATGCCGACGGCCACCACCTTCCTGGATAATCCGCTGCTGAAGGTCAGTCGCCCCGTCGCCGCCTGCTCGCGATGCCGCACCGCCAAAATCAAGTGCGATGGCAAGCTCCCCGCCTGTTCGGCCTGCGATAAGGTCGGCAAGGCCAGCACCTGCTCGGGGGCCAGCGACGAGTTCGCCAAGGGCAAGGAGCGCAGCTACGTCGCATCGCTCGAGGGCTACTGCGAGAAGCTCGAGAAGAAGATTGCCCAGCTGCGCAACCGTCAGAACTCCCTCTCTGCCGAGGGCAATGGCGTCGCGCGCGAGATGTCGATCACCTCAACTTCCTCGGATGGCCCGTTGGGCCCCGCTCACCGCCGTGAGGTCTCCGATATCGATGACCTCGTCGGGGACTTTGGCTTCCTGTCCGTCAATGCCACATCGCGGGATTTCCATGGCATCACGTCCAAAACCACCTTCGCCAACTTGCTGCTATCTGTCGCGACAGTGGGGAATGCGCCACCGCGCTCCCCTCTCGCTACCCGCACGCCACGAAGCGACGCCCCTACTACAGTATTACTTTGACAATGTGTTTGTGCAACTGCCCTTCTTTGTGGAAACCAGTTTCTGGACGTCGGTGGACGCCGTGTACCAGTCCGATGGGCGGTTTGCGAAGCCCTTTGATCACTGGATGCTACGCATGGTCCTCGCCATTTCCTCGGCGGCGGTTTCCTACCAGAACAACGACAAGAGCCATCAGAAGGCACTGGCCCTGGTGTCGGATGCCTTGACCTACGCCGAAGATGTGCTTCGACCAGGGTCAATCACTTGCATTCAAGCTATTATTCTCCTTGCGCAGTATGCGTTGGTGGATCCGGGACGCTTTCGTAGTTGGCATTTGGTCGGGATGGCCGTTCGTGTTGGTATAGACTTGGGTCTTCACCAAGACCCTCCGGCGGAAGTTTTATCAAATACGGATCGACTTGACATTCGCCGACGGGTATTTCACTGCCTCTATTGCCTGGACCGGTAAGATCATTTTACCTCGTTGGAGGACTCCAGAATATTTTGCCTCTTCTATATACTAATAACAATACCAGAGGAATGAGCACTGCCTTCGAACGGACATTCTCGTTTTCTGATGCCTCCGTTGATGTGGTCATGCCCTCGGCCAGCGTTGGGGGCGGTTCGTCAGAACACAGCCATATATTCCTCCGAAACCCATCCCCGGCACTCCATATTGTCAGGATACGACAGATACTGTCTTCTGGATATCATGACATGTATTACAGCTCACGTGAACAGTCCTCACGAGCACTCGTTCAAACATGGACTCTCTGCTACCAGACTCGGCAATGGTTCCACGAGTGCCCCAAAAACGCCCCTAACCACTTCTCTCTCCTCTACCGCCTTGAGCTATTATACACCATCATCATTCTCATCTCGCCGTCTCATCGATACCCTGTACCTTGTGACTACAGCAAGGCGGTCTTGTTCGACCGGTGTATGGACTTTATCAGCCAGATTCACCAAGTGCTGGAGAATCCGAGCGTCCTCCCTTTCCTCACATTCCTGGATATCCAACGTGTCCACCAAGTTGGCCGACGCTTCGTTCAAGTTCTGTCTGAGAACTTCGACCTGCTCCTGAGTCCTACTGTCCCCACTCTCCCTGACGTCCCGACAGGAACCCCGGATCCGCCCATGCTAGGCGAAGAGGATCGGATCAACTGCCGACCGCGGGCAATCCGCTGTCTATCATATGTTCGGGAACTGCTGCAGTATTGTGCACGGAAATGGGACCTGCAATCCCCGCTGGCAGAATGGGAGCAGGAGTCCGCTTCCCTGGAGGATATGCTAATGAGTAACCCTATGGGATATGCCACAGGCCAGGGCGCCTTTTCGCAAGCGCCATCATCCATGCTGCCGCTGGCCGGCAGCGGATATTCAGGATACCACTTGGGATGAATTGATGTTTAAGAGTCTACGCTCGGTCACCGTTTGATTCGCTTTGCCTATATTTGCGCTCAGGCAAAGCTTGTGTAATATTGTTTTTACTGCTGGCTGCATGTGTATCAATTTGTACAACTCGTGTGTCACTGTCCTAGCATGAGTTCACAACCAGCAACCCTTATGAAGCGATAAAGTGCATCAATAGTGCCTTGGGCAGATCCTTCCTGCTTCGTGGTGTAGTGAAATCAGATTCAATCAAAGTTCTACAATGTTTTGCAGTATCACGCTACACTACCTACTAGATTAGCGTATTGCTACAGTCATACATTGTTGTGTTTGTAACAGTCCATCCTGACTTTTCATAGATTTACAAATTCAACTATTAAAAATGTTACTGCACTAATGGAGCTTGGAGCTTCATAATATTGGAATGGGAAAGCTAGGTTTTTTAGGCTTTCTTCTATGTATAGATAATGTACGAATATATAAATCCCCACCCGCCATGACATACCAAATTTTTTCTTCAACGCTGAGATATCACATCAATTTACTACAGTATAGATAGCAACTATAACTGGATATTAATCAGGCAGGGGATCAGGTAGACCTCCAGTGATATCCTATTATTATCCAGTGACGGGAACAAGACTTTGCTCTCATGCAATGTGTTCTGTTCAAGAATCCGTTCGTGGTAGGTTCAGGCCATGGTAATATTGAGTGGGGAAGGAATAGAGAGATCGGAAATATGAAAGTGTTTTGGGAGAAATGAATATTGTTACAATGTCTATTACATGGTCATATCATATATCAAGGGTATCGATACAGAAGGCAGAGAAAGACTCTGTATAACATTAGATTATAATGTCATTTGACTGGACAGAAATAAAAGTAGTAAATGTGCGAAGACGGGACAAACGACGTCCCATATTGTCTTCAGAAGTCATACAAGAAACCACCCTTTCAAGTGTCCAAAAAATATGCACAAGAAGATTGCGGGGTATTCGCAAAGGCTCCCAAAACGCTATCCATTGCGGCGTAAAAAAGGCCTTTCAGACAAGCTTCCTTTCACAGGCATGTCTAAATTTAGAGGCTCTCGCCAAGGGTCTCGACGACAGAGCCAAGGGGAGTGGCAATGGAGGGAAGACCCAGGCCGGTGACGAGCTGAGCAACCTCGGGGGACAGCTTGATAAGGAGAGCGTCACCGTCCTTGCCGGTGACGGTCAGAAGGTCCTCAACGGGGCCGGAGATGTCCTTCAGCAGGTCACCAACGTCGGCAGCGGTCTTGACGACCTCACCGAGGGGAACACCAGCGGAGGGGAGACCGAGACCGGTGAGGAGGGCAGCGACGGAGGGGGACAGCTCGATGAGGAGCTTCTTGGCGTTACCACCGGTGACGGTGATGGTGCTCTTGACCTGGGGAGCGACATTCTGGACGATCTTGCCGGTGGGGACATCACGCTTCAGGTTCTTGCCGAGGGTAGCGACGACAGTGCCGACGGGGATGCCGACGGTGGGGAGACCCAGACCGGAGACGAGACCAGCGACCTCAGGGGACAGACCAATGAGCAGAGCACCGACATCAGCACCGACAACGGTGACGAGGCCGTCGACGTGAGGACCGAGACCGGTGACAAGGTCACCCAGGCCGGAGGCAGAGGCAACGACACCACCCAGAGGGACGCCGAGGGCGCCAAGACCAAGGCCGGAGACCAGGGCGGTAACCTCAGGGCTCAGCTTGATGAGCAGGGTCTGCAGGTTGGGGCCGGTGACGGTGAGGATGTTGTTCAGCTCAGGGCCAAGGTCCTGGACGACGTGGCCGGACTCGCCGATCTGCTGGTCGGAGTTGGAGGTGGAGGGCAGGTTGAGAATCTTGGTCAGGTCACCGACCTTGGAGACAACGGGCAGGTTCTCCAGGTTCAGCTCCTTGGTGATGTCACCGAGCTTGAGGTTCTTGGTGATGCCGTCCAGACCAGCGAGGTTGGTGAGGTCACCGAGCTTGGCGAGGTTGGTCAGGTCAGACAGACCGGGGATGCCAGCGGGAGTAGGGGCGGCGATGGCAGCGGTGGCCAGGGCCAGGAGGGTGACGAAGGAGGCCTTCATTGTGAATGCGACTAAAAAAAGTATTAAAGAGAGACTGGAGTCGGATTGACTGAAGGAGTGACAGTGAGGGTTGGAGAAGAAGAAGAGAAAGTTTACCGCCGAAGCAGCAGCAGCAACTCTTATACGAGCAGGGGACTCGCGTCAGGGTCTTCTTCCACCATCGGGCATACCCTAATATCGCTGACCAATTTCCACTGCAGCGGGTCTCTCGCGGGCAGCGCAGATTATCCCGAGTGACCCGGTGGGCATAGTTCGTCCGTACTAGAGGCGCTCACTTTTGGCAAAGTCCCAGCTGGAGTGGAACTGCGTCTCCAGCGTGTCAAACCTAATCCAGTCAGTCGGGGCCTCATTGAGCATTCAGCACCAAGTTCCTGGTGGATAATCCACCAGGGTCTGGACGACAGGGAAATGAAGCCGGGTCCATTTGCCGTGGAGCTCGTGTCGATGCCAGGACTATGCTCCGTAGGAATACTGACGAAAAGGAACTCTAACATGGCTGAGCAGCCCTATGCAAGGCCAGTGATAGTGATGTACTTGAAAGACTGGATGTAATCAACACACCAGTAAACCTAATCACTGCACGCCGCCCCCGAACCGGGAAGCGTTGTTGTCGATGAACATCCCTCTACCTCATCGTCCTCGGGAGATCGAGCCGGATATCACCGGAAATCCGCAGAGCGACGAGAGCGAAAAAACACAGCGCGGCCAGATTGAGATCAGCAGGTGTAGGTCAAGGGGCAATGGAGACAAAGGTTCATCGCTATACACATGGGCGTGCTGTGGCTGGCTCACGCGCGAGCTTATATGGGCCCAGTGGGCCGAATACCTCCGGAGGCAGTCAATAATGCCGTCGATCGACAGCCTGCACAGTCTGGGTCGGGAGTTCCGTTCATCCAGCAATAGGTAAACAACATAATTTTGAGGCTGCAGGAAATGGCGGTTCCTGTCTCAGCCGCGACACCTGTTGTCCCAGAGGGAAACATCCCTGGTAATATGTGAGTCTTTCGTGTCAAGGACGGAGGGCTCCCGCGTTGTCTCGGAGGAATCGACCATCAGTGGACCAAGCCATGCATTGATCTGCTGGCAACGACACCTGCCTGAGCGAAGTGCCGAGCAGAAAAGAGGTTAAGGTTCCCACTGGGCCAAAAGTACGCCAGGTCAATCGAGAGGCGGTGTCGATCGACCCGCCGGGACTCCGCTGCGCCTCCAACAGGTTAGTCCTCGACTCTTCCATCGTCCAGCACAGCACCGCGCAGCCAAATCGAAGGAGTCACGCCAGTCCCTGATTGCCTGCGGCTCCAGTGCCCCCACTTGCCCTGGCAGAGCGGCCCACTGCCCCTGGGGGACCCCATTGGCAGATCGCGGCCGATGGCTAGGGGTAGGAAATCCAATGTGGCCCTTATCGACCCTGAAATGCCCTGACTGGGTCTCGAGGACAAACGAAGGAGGAGCAGCCGCCAGGAGACGACGCTGAGAGGGGCGGACGGGGCCGCCTCTCAAACTTGGGCACGCCACCGGCACTTGGAGAGGAAAGAGATCGGCGGGAAAGCTTGGGGAGCCACTGGCATCATCATGATGACTGTTATGGTTTGTTAGGGCTTGTCTTTGATTTGGTTTTGCTCTTTCAGGCATACACAGAACAGGAACTACTGGATGGGGAGGAGGGACCGAGACTTCAATAGCGTCCACGACACAACGCCCTCGCAGTCGCCATGACCCGCAGCACGTTTTTCCAACGACCGTACATGCATGCTGTGGCATGCTGTGGTGTCTCCTGACCTGCATGGAATTTTCCATGGACCCTTCTGCACCACGAGTGCCTGCGTCCGATCCCCAGTGGGCGCGATCCGGAGATTCCCCGGAGACGCTAACGCGCTAAAATCGCCCTGGGTGCGAGCTAGGGTAGACTATCCCAATCTCCCGCCAGGGCCCGCTGGACATCCTTGTCGACCTACCGCCGCGGATAAGCTTGATCCCCTCGATAGAGTTTGGCTCCAGGGCCCTCACCAGCAGAGATGTGGTTGCCGCGATGTATCCAGCCGGCTCGTCAGGCCTGCCACGCCCCATACCTCTGCTTCCTCCTCCCAGATCCGATCACGACGGCTCCACTTCCCTCTGCTTCGCCCGCGGGTGAGGCCTGCGCAGATTCTTGGGTCGAGATCAATATTATTGAACCCTTCTCAGCCCACAGTTCATTCTAGTTCTCTCTGTTTTTACAAGATTTCTTCTCGTGGGGCTCGCCATAGGGCCGTCGGAATACGAATCGAATAGTTCGGCGGTCAGTATGATCTGGGTACATATTGAATAGTCTGATTAACTATTTACTAGATCTAAAGCCAAGACGTCCTAGTCAGCGAAAATTCCCCTCGCCTCAATTTCTAGAAGAGACCTTGGGGGCTGAAAGGGCAAATGGAATGTTTTTGGATGATGGTCATCCTAGGGAGATTATTTCCGAACGGCCCGGCAGCTCACTGCACCCGCTCTGCTGGGTCAGGCACGGCTGAGAGCACCCCATCCCGACCAAGAAAGGGATCCATCCCGATGTCTCCGGGCGAGTCGCTCTCGATAAAATTCTTATCTTGGTCTGATTCTGCTTCATCCGAGGTCGCTTGCTGATATCCTCACCAGACCCATTAACACATGAACATGCTGAGGTGGAACGTCAAATATCCCGCCCGCGGAGCACTACGATTGTGGTGCATACTCCGTACTGCAACTCGTATGTCAAAATCACGCCATGGACACACCGTGTTGGGTGCAATGCAACCAACTCATTGGCCACGGATCTTCCAATACAAATGAGCCAAGGGCTGCTGCTGCTCGCAAGGTGGCGAAGGTAGCTTTCCGCCAAAGGCTCGGCTCGGCTTGGATTTTCGCTCTGACCCCAACCAATCTAAATTAGTGTTTGTTGGAGGGGCTTCCTTCTTGATGTTGCCGATCTGTACTTTGTACGGAGTGACCGTGGATCTTTGAAAAAATATCATATCAAGGCAACATTTTCCCTGCTTTGCGGAAAGCGTTCTGAGTTCTTCTGCATGAGAAGGTCCTTGTGCCCGTAAGTATATCATTCTCATCGGTTGCTTATCCCATCAATGCACGACGCGGGAGAATCGACAGCCCGGGATGACACGACTTTTGCCTACCAAAAGTTCTCGTTCTGATTGGGGTCGCACCAGTTCGTGTCCTGGCCCCAGGCAGTTCGTCCTTTAGTCCGGAGTCTAGCTCGTATTTTCCAACCGAAAATTACCCGACGGCACTTCTCCGAAATTTGGCGGGTGGCTGGCTGTCCGTGGCGGCCAAAGCATTCAGATATCATGAGCCCAGTCGCTGACAGGTGATTTTTACGAGCCAAATCTCTTTCGTGCCGCATCCTTGGGATGTGGGAAGAGGCATTTTTGCCAAAAAGTCCCGGCGAAGGCGTACAGATACCCTCACGCGGTGTCATCTTTGGTGTTGACGGGATTGGTTTCTTTGTTTGGATAAGTTTCCAAAGTCGCCGGGACCTGCCATGGAGTGGTCTTTCCACAGACTGGCGACTAGACTAGGCAAGGCTGGACACAAGCTCTGTGAACACCAAATGGTGCTCTGCTTTGTACCTTGGCTTCAAACGACTTGCTACAAGACTGACTCCTTGATGAAAATCCCCACACTTTGCTGCCTAAGGGTCTAGAATTGTCCAGGCCATAGCTGGAAAAAGCATCCTGTTCTTCAAGGCCAACTGCCACGCAATGACACATTTTGCTTATATATTTTTGAAGTCAGGTTATAGAAATTCTTTGTCCCGCTCCTCTCCCTCCTGCGATCGCTTTTCCAGCACAACAATGAGACGGACACCTAGGCAAAATCCCCCCATCCCCCGAGACCAAGGCTCCTATATCGATAATAAGGAACTCCCACCGAGGAAGTCTTAAATATACTCGGCTCAATACTGACCATCAATCATCGTCAGTTGATAGTCGAATGAGAGAAATGCTCATAATCATGGCAACGATTCCAAGACCCACGACTCCGATTATACCTATTGCAACCCAACCAAGCGCCATTGCGCCTGCTCCAACGTGGCCCGAAACGGCACCATACGTGAGGGTCTCGGCCATCGATGCAGTAGAGCTACTATTGATGTGCTGCCATAATATGGAAACAAGCCCAAGTCCGAATCCGACCACCAATGCGATGGCAATGGCCTGGGTTACCGGGCGTGATGGGAACGGCTTAACCTCGACAACGGAACCATCTTCATCTCTCTCTTCGTGCCAGGCAGGGAATGTAGACAGTAGAACAAATGCTACGAGGCACACCACGATTGTAAGATATCTATTGCATCCAAAGTTAACACCATACTATGACCGCTTGCTCTTTCCGTTGGGAAAAATTCAACACACTTACATGAATCCATCAAAGACAATTTTTTGTCTAAACTCCTCTGCAACCATAATCAAGTTGAGCGGGTCTGGTGTTGTCTCTATGCTAGAAATCCCATGGGTGACAGTTTTTGTCTCCGCCGAGATAAACTTGGCCAATGTTTTCGCACTGCTAGAGCAAACGCGGACCTCATCGAGGGCCTGCTCTACTTGCCCCACGCAGAGTCCCATGTAGCCGGCACGCACCTCCAAAGTTGTTCCATTCCCTGTCTGTGACACATTATGGATGGAATGCGCGATAAGCGTGTTGACTTGTCCGGGCGCCGTAGTGAACGAATCAGCTGGGGCATTGTACCTCAAGGACAGCAGGTAGATGCCACTCATGCCATTCGAAGTGCAGCCCGCGAGCAAAACAGCTAGAATTGATGTTAACCGCAATCCCGGACAAAGCTGAAGGTCACTATTTCGACAAATTCTTACAAAGCATCGTGATTGCAAAAGCCACAAAAATCATCATTACATGATGGAAGCCGACCATCGGCAACCATCTCCTGTGTTGCCCAGTCCTGGTTAGCGCTGACGATGACGAAAGTCATGACTGATAACTGGAACTTACACCCATGACTTCGACAAAGGAAACATCGTCTCTCTAATATGCCGACTAGTAGAGCACTGCGGCTCGGGAGAAGTGAGGCTCGTGATTTCATCTGACTTCCCCTCACACACCACATAAAAAGTCACGTGTATCTTACCACTAGTACAGGTGAAATTGATGTATTCGTACGGTTTCTGAGTACAAACGAGCAGACAGACCCTCAATTCATGGGGATCGCTGTCAAAGTTATGTGTAATTCATAAACCACCAGAAAAACTTGAACGCTACAGCAAATCCGACAGGCAAAAATGCCAGGACCATGAGTCCACACTTGATACCCATCGCGAGCGGGCTAGTCCATATAAGCGACACTGGTATGACCAGGCATAAAGCGGACAGACTCAAGAAAATCAGTGCTCCCTGGGCCCATGTTGGGAAGCGCCGATAGATAGAGATGGCCAGTCGCGGCAGTGCAGACCGAAAGGCCGGATCGGAGCGTGACATACGCCAGATCGAAAGCCCAACGGTCATTAAGACAAGCATGAGTACTGAGACAGTCGCTGCAATTTGAATATGGAAATCCAAGTCTCTTGTCCAGAGAAGAGCAAGCGGTGCCGCCAGTACAGCCCCATTTCCGCCAATGAATAGAATTACGAACCCAAATACACGCCACAACGTCCTTGCCGTTCTGAGTATCCATCTTCGGCCTCGCTTCACGCCAACCCGAAGTCGATTTCCCATATACTGAAGCGAGAGAAGAATCGGGATGGAACGAGTTGGGATCGAGTGGCCGTGACTTTCGGCGTACCTCTGGAGTTGGTTTCTCATGAACATCTTGAAGTAGGCAATCCATCTGCTCCGCATGGTCATCCGCATCAGGTAGGCAAATGCCGTGACCACGATAGCTACAATGAAGAAAGATCGTATCGGCACGTTATCGGCTAATGGGTCGACCTGCATGCCGAAGATGGTTGCTGCGAAGGAGAGAGGGACGAACAAAAATGCGAGCTCGGTCAATCTGGTTACAGCTAGAGCTTCGTCGATAGAGCGCCGGCTATCCAATAAGCCCATATTGGATGTGAGCAAAGCCGAAGTCCGCTGGAGCCGACTGGATACATGTGCTATCTCATTCATGAGCTCCTGGATGTCTTTTGTGACATCTGATTCTATGCTTGAGCCGCTCTCGCCTATACGGGTAGGATGAAGCGAGGCAACAAAGGCAAGAAAAGGCTCGAGGTAAGCTTGAAGCTCGGGTAACTCGCGTTGCGCACGGCCAATGACTTGTCGCCAGGATGATAGTCGGTCTTCCATCTTTATATCATCCAAGATTCCTGTTTCGATCTCATCAAACACGTGGCCCAGCTGCTTCAAAAGCGCCAGACTATCCTGCTTGATAATTCGGATTAAAGGCCTAGTCAAACTAGCTTGCCCAGTCTGTTGTTCAATCTCTTCACGGATTCCCTCTGAGGTTGATCTTGGATATCCGAGGCCTTGTCCGAATTCTTTTGTTGATTCAGATGTCCGAAAAACATGATCCAGGTCGACTGCAAGTTCCTGGCGAGGAGCGATCTGCTTGATAATCACTTTATGGGAGAAGAGTGGGATGTTCTTCTCGGAGTTTGTGCTGGCAGGGACTACTCTTTTGCGCTTTCGACTTTTTATCATGTAATCCCAAGGCTTTGATATGGTCGCATCTCCCATAAACCGAGGCGTTGTCTCGTGTATCAAATGAGCAATACCCTTTTCAGCGGAGTCGATATCTGTCTCTGAGATACCTGAATCATAATCTATGGTCTCCGGTGCTGGGTGTTCTTCATCTACCTGCGGCAAAGGGTCAGAAAGAATGATCACTGGGCTAATTGTTAGTCCTCAGTGGAAGCCATAAACATCTCTGCGAGGCTGGACCACTGACCAATATCACAATTTCGTCCTAGAAGGGTACCTTTCCAGATCGACAGTCTCTCTTCGAGTCCACATTCTCGCTTCATATTTGCCGTCTTTGCAGGGTCAGTCCAGAGTGCCCAGTCCGACCGAAATATGTTGGTAGAGACTCGCGTAGTGACGACCCCGTAACGTGTGAAATGTTCAACCCCATCCGCACTATTCTCATTTTCCTTCTCCTCGTCCGACCAGTAGGACAAATCACTATTTTGGTCCTTCTGTGTTGCAGTATTGCTAGATTTTGTGCTAGCCTTGACAAGATCTCTCATAGTGCGATTCGAAGAGTACATGGGCTGTCGATAAACAGGACGAATCCATCTCATCGAACAGTATGATTTTTTCAGATGTGCTGTCGGCCATGTCCGAGCAGGTAGCATGTCATAATCCGGACCCGCATATCCGGAATTCAGCAAGTGCTCTTCGAAAAATTCCGGGTTGATGCTGAATGTCTCCCCGAGTGCATCTATTGTCGGCTTAGACAAATCCTCCACGATTAAAAGACGTTGGCTGACCTCTTGCGGAGGGTAGCCTAGAGCCGAAATTTGATAGGCTTCATTAATCACTTTCGGGTCTGATCTGATTCCTTCGGAATAATCGTAGTAGATGATTGAGGTGCCATCGTGACGAGACCTCTTGCACACATTGCCGTGCTTGATGTAATCCAAAACTTCTCCTGCATTCTCAAGGATTTTATCGTAGGTATATCGGGTCGTTCGTCTCTTTACGCGCCTGAGAGGCCTTCCAAGTGGTAATCTCTCTGCTTGCCGTGAATTTGTCGATGGCGCAGATGGTATCGCTGGAGCACCGACTTGCAAAATGTCCTCCAGAGAATTGTCCGATCTATTCCAATTGATGCTTTCCCGGTTGACTGTGGGGGATGAAGATGCCAGAGAATCTGGTAGACCGATGGTCTCGGGAAGGTCACCGCGTGCTCCGGGATCATGGTGAAGGACATCATCTAATGAACTCCTTGGACCAGCTGCATCGCTTGTTCCACGAAGGCCCACGCGCTGCACTTCGGTAGCAGATGTCGTGTCCGCATTCTCGACGGGGGTATCAGGTCGCAGCGGATCATCTGGCTGCTGCTGCAACCAATCAAGAAGACGGTTTTCCGATTGATCTCCAGGCATAGCATGGGCTCGAGTCTCCCTCTCTATCGCTAACCCCACATGAGGGTTGTGCTTCGACGTAAATAGTGACTCCCAGGTGAAATGAGGCTCGATGTCAGCTGGAAATTACGGGTGACGATTGCTAACCCAAAACGGACTAGGGCACAACTGGCAAACAGTTGCCCCTCACTACTATCGTATTGTTCATCCCTGCTTGTCTCATCAGCCAAGGCTATGAACAATAATGGCAATTTCAAAATACCCCTGCCTAGCTTTTCCCTACTATTCTTGCCTTCAATCAAAAGTTGGGGGTTGGGGTGGGCAGTTCGGATCGAGCTACCGCGTGGATCGGATAAGCTAAAATCTCTTAACCATGGAACCCTCCCGCTCTAAAGCTTGACCAAGCCATGAACTACCACGGCCACCATACGCTTATACCTAGGTACAATTGTACTAAATTAGTATGATAGAGAGCAGCTCGCAGAACAGTAGTGGCATTTGTATTAGGCTACCGACTGGAATAGTACTCATACAAGAACAGAAACAATTGCATGGGGGGAAATCATAACTTGAAAAGCGAAACGAGGAAAAGAAAATTTCAAAATCCAAACGGCATAAGAATTAGGGCATCGAAATGGACCCACATAGTGGGCTGTGTCCTATATGCGAATGCCATCGAGAATGTATCGTAGCACGCTGTACCTTTTACCTGTTTGCCATTTTTAAGCGACAGAGGTCGAGCCATTGGTGACCTGGGTAGTGCCGTTGGTAGTGGACTTGACACCGTTGCTGATGTCCTTGGTCTTGTCGTTGACGAAGGCCTGGTCGACTTCATCCGAGAAACCACGCGATGGGTAGCTGTCGACCTTACCGTTGGTGGCTCTGGCAGCGGCAGTAGCACCAGAAGCACCGGCGGCAGCGGCAGTGCCAGCAGCACCACCGGCACCACCAGGAACACCGTCAGCGGTGGTGTGAGTCTTGCGGGTGACAGGCCCTTGCGAGGGGATATCGGTCGACTCGGAAGCATCACCGATGCTGAAGATGGGGGACTCCCAGCGCTCACCCTTGGTGGCAAGCTCGGCATATTCGGTGGCCTTGGTAGAGATGCCACCGGGAAGCTTGATGTCAGGGAAGATGGAATCGTGCAGAGTCATAACGGTCTGGACCTTGGTGTCACGCTTGACGGCTCCCTCGGCCTGCTTGGCCTTGGCCTGGCTACGGACCCGAATGGCATCGGCGTAGCGCGAGAAGATGCTCGGGGCGTTCTCGGGGTCCTCGCGAGCAGCCTCCTGGGCCTTCTTGGCCTCGCCGTGAATCTCATAGGCGAAAGCATCACCGTCATTGAAGGCCTTGCGGATCTGAGCCTCAATAACCTTCTGCAGGGCGGGGCGGACGACACGGTTGAGCATTGGCTTGAAGGTAGCAAACAGAATCTTGTGGCTCGACTTCTTCAATTTGATTTTCATGTTCTTGATGTTGACGGACACCTTGTCCAGCTTGACGAAGTGCTGCTTGTCACCCTTGCCAGCGGTGGAGGCCGCAACCTTGAAGCTGAAGCCCTCGCCGCCCAGGATGATATCCATAACACCGGTGTCGGTGATCGAAGGGAAGCCCTGCTTCTTCTTGATGTAGTAGCTGACATCGCGCAGGTCGGCCTGGATACCAGAGGCGGCGATCATGATCTTGTTGTCCCGCTTGTTGGCGACCTTCTTACGGCCCCAGCGGAAGTAGTTGTCACTGCCGAACTCGAGAACGTTGGGCATCAGGTTGTCACTCTCAATGACCAGGTTCTCAACGACGACATCGACCATGGGGTCAGACACCTCGATGCGGGGGATGGGAATGTAGCGGACATTCTCAACAATGCCGGGGATGATGACATCCCGGATGTCCTTGAGCAGGTGCTTCTTGAAGACAACCTTGCCTTCGGCATCACGTCCCAGATCCTTGAACAGCTGCTGGATGGACTCGGCAAGGGCCTTGTTCTGAGGGTCCTTGTCGAACTGCTCGGCGAGAAACTTGATCTCGTCAACGATGCGGTCAGAGTGGGAGCGGTAGCGCTCGCGGAGCAGGTAGCGACCCTTGTCGTACAGCTCATTCCACTGCTTGTTGCTCTCATCCTCCATAATGAAGCCCTGCTCACGCAAGCACTTGCGGATGTAGGTGTCGATGTTCTTGAACCAGCCACGCAGCTCGGGGTCCTTGTCGGCATCGCGGTAGATGTTGTTCAGCGAGTCGAAGAAGTCGGACAAAGAGGTGTTGTTGGCAAAACGCTCAATCAGAGTGCGGAGGTTGTACTCGACAGCCTTGACACTGTCGGTGTCCCGAACATCACGAACGGCGGTGCCGCTCTGCTGGGTGGCATCCTTGGTGTGACCGGCATACTTCTCGGCCATGGACAGAAGAGTCTCGATGGCTTGCTGGTAGTCAGCGTGGCCCTGAACCTCGATGACCATCTTCTTCAGGCGCCAGATGGTCTGCTCGCGACGCTCCTTGGGAATCTTCTCGGACAGGTACTCCTTGGTCTGGTTGGCCAGCTTCTGGCGACGACTCATCTCGGAAGGAGTGACCGAAGACGCATCTTCATCCTTGGTCTCAGACTCCGCGATGGGAGGCGAGGCACCGCTGGACTTGTCCTAGTAGGTGTGTTAGCAATTATACCATGGTCTTCTAGGAGAGCCATATACGTACGCCCTTGTTCTTCTTGACTTTGTTCTTGATATCATCCTTCGAGATGTTGGGCTTTTCGTGCCAGGTGTTTTCCTCGGCGGGCTCATCGATCTGGGCGAGCTTCTCCTCGGAGGGACGGACCTGGTTGGCAGCCTTCTGGGAGGCATCGGCGGCGATGTCGCGGACCAGAACGGTGGCATCGCTCACTGCGCACTGTTAGACAAGACGAACTGGATGGACATGTAGGCGACATAAGACTCACGAATCTTGCGGAATTCTCCGTTGGTGATGAGCAGGGTGCCCAGGGTCTTCAGGCCATCGGCAACCTTGCTGGCATCTTGCTTGCCATCTTCTTTGGTGACGCCGACGTTAGGGCCCTTGGCATCACCAGCAGTGATCTGCTGGGCTTGCCAGATGAAGTCTTGCAACAGCTCCCCATCGTTCTTGGACAGGAGCAGCTTCTTGGAGTTGTCAATGACGTTGCGCAGATCCTTGAGGAGGACCTTGCCCTCAGAGGAGAGCTCATTCGACGGCGACGAGAGCGCCTTGGAGTTGAGGGCACTGTTCAGAGCGACATCGCATTGCTTGTTCTATAAAAATAGAGAAGATTGATGTTTAGCAAGGCGCGCGACGGTGGGAGTAGGGTTCCGAAAGCATTTGAGACTAACCGAGGGGAGCTTGTTGTTCTTGAACCCTATCGTGATGAGCGCATTAACAATTGACCTATTCCACAGCCAGTCCAGATGGCGTTATACCACTACTTACCGTGAAAGATTCCAAACAATTGGAGCTTGGCGTTGATATCCTAGCGCGCGCGACACTCGTCAGTACCTCTGCTCACCATGGTCTCCTCTCTGCACAGGAAGCTTCTCGTTGCCATCGAGGCATCAATGGGGCATCACATACCTGCTCCTTTTGCTTAGAATCGGTGGGCTTGTTGACAGACATGATGGGGATGGCAGCCGTGACAATCGCGTCGAGAGGATCGAGTGCCGGAGAGCGGCCAGGGACAAAATAGTATTACTGGACACGCTCCGGTTAGCGCGACACGGGGGTTTGCAACAGAGACAAACAGGCCAATACTCACCAGAGGAAATTAGCGATTACTTGGGGGGGAGTATGGGAATATTGGTCCTTGCACAACAAGGGGGGGGTATCACTGGAATGAAGGGGAAGTATGTCAGGAAGGGAGGGGGGAAAGTGGGAGGAAGGGATGACGGAGGTATTAAATATGAGGTAGACAGCGACTAGTCATGAAAGATACCCCGGCAGGCGCGCGGGCAATGTATGACAGTAGGGTATTCCTTCGAAGAGCGGTACTGGTAGGCAATCCCTACTGGAAGAAGGAAGGAGCAACGCACCCCCCGGTTTTTGCCCTGACTTTTTCTTTCTTGATGCAACCAGAGGTGACGTCACGTTGTCGTCTGGCGCGGACCGCGATTCCCCCAATTGTTCGTGGGCGGCCGTCTTTCCTGCTTCGCCTGTTTGCCCATGCTACTTCTTTCTGCACGTCTTAGTGGTGAGGTCGTCGACTCGTTCAGCATTGCTCCCCCCAGTGGATGGGGAGGAGCTTAGCTGCAGTCTGATACCCCCGTCCATAAGGTTGCTCAGTTTTCCAGGCTCCCGGATCATGACGATCCAGTCGCACACGCCACTAGTCGCTGTTAGTGCCCCCAGCTTAAGCCACATATGAGTGTCCGGATCTGCAAAGCTTCCGGATCGAGCTTCTCTCTTGGCACACGGTCCAGAGTGGGTCGCGGCCAGGTTCGACCGGGCGTGGTCCTGAAACCAGAATGATCTGAGATCCTCCGCATCAGCTTGACGTCAATTCTGCGCTGTGAAGGATGACATGGCACCACCTGAGCTCGGAAATTTCTTTTCGTTTCAATGCAAGACGCGCACTCACTCGAAATGATAGTTGTGTCGGTGGGATCCCTCTTGCCCCCTCTTGCATCCCCCTTCGCAAAAACTATTGATTTCGGACGCGGGTGCTTGTGAGAGCGATCAGCAACACGCGACTCCTGAGCTCGTCTACACAGCCACCCAGGACCTCCAGTGGAGAGCTTGGGGTCTGGCCAGAATGCTCCCCTTGCACTAGTGGTGAGGGAGCGAGGACTGCTCGATCGCCTGAGCGGATGGCCCCTCAAGTGTGGCTATGGGGCTGTGCAGATACAACGCCAGCGCTTTCTTCGTCTGAGCTCATCGCCAAAAACCTCCTAGCTTGATAAAGTGTTCCCTGTTTAACAAATTACGATCTTTTGTCCCCCAAGGTTCTGCCATGTGGGTTGGGCGTGAGGGAAGCTTCTGCTACCCACTGTGGAGTACTCCGACCCAACGCGAAATAGAGCTCTCCTTTCTTCGGATACCCCATTCAGAGATCGTCCCTCGACCGTTCGATCGGATCAGAGCATAATAACAATAGTGGGTTTCGTGAAGCAAAAGTCCTGCCCGAGTGGAGCGCTCCTCGCAACTCCTTGCCAACTATTGATTTGTCATGATCTGCGACCAATGTTTTCGCGAATGTTGATTCAATGGTTATTGGCTCGTCCATGCGGATATATTATACAGTCCGCATCTTCCAATCTCTGTACAACATCCGTTCGCCAAAATCTTCGCCCGTATTCTTTAGCACCAGACTAGCATGCGATGGTCCCTCAGGACTGACCATACTTCGACCAGTACCGACGCGCATCATCAACCACTCTATTTTCCCAGCCCTCGTCGCTCAATGGCCCGATCACTTCGACCTTGGTTTGCCCAGCCACAAAGACCTCGCGACAAGGTAGGTCCAATGTGAGATTCTCAGGGTTACCCGCCCCGATCATATCTTGCAGCGTCTTTTCCGACGCGAGATATACCAGCCGTCCGATATGCGCCCAGTAAATCGTCCCTGCGCACATGGCACATGGCTCCCAGGTCGACACCATAGTACACCCAGCAAGATAATCCCAGTCGTAGTTGTCGGCCGCATTGCGCGCGAGCTCACACTCCGCGTGGCGCACGTGTGACAGCGACAGCGATGACATGAGCTGTGTCGCATTGTCGGGGCCCAGCAGAATTGCGGCGAATGGTCTTTTGCCGTGGAGATCTTGGCCAGATTGCTGGAGAGCAAGGCATTTGGATGCACCTTCTTCAAGCTGGGTAGGCGTCAATGGAGCGAGTGCTGATCGGGTCATGGTGAGCTGATATCAGTTGACTGTTCCAGTCTATGAGAGGATAATGGTGATTTTGGGATCTTTAGAAATTCGCATGGATATCTGAGTCGGATATATTGTTTGCGCTCGTATCAGCATCTTGACGTGTCAAAAGTGCGGCGGCATCCGACGATGAGAAGCGGGGGAAATATTTGCTCTCATCCGACTGGCCAGAATGTCATGGCACAAATATATACATTGCATGCGTACCAGTAGACTTCAACTACATGGTCTCCAGCTTTGCAAGGTTACTACTACTAGTAGCACCGGTAATGTCCCCTTGTCAATTGTCAATAATTGGACGATCGAAAACCAGGATAGAAGCCACCTCCAAAGGATTGCAGAAGTCGCGCTGCATTGCCCATGCCATTTTGAATTGGGGCTTTATAAGGCCACCCGTGACGATCAATGGTATAGGGAAAATTCCAGAAGCCCGATATGTGATACCTTCACCCACCGAGCATAGCTTCATCCAACACTGATCAGTCGATACTCCGCGTGGTACTGCTCACTCACATTCACCGGCTCGCCTTCCCACCTTCCCAGATTGTAAACTACACTCACAGGTGCTACACTACAATACACTAAATTAGTGTACGCTCAAGTAACATGAAGCGTCAGCCTCTTGAGGTCATTTGTGCCAGATTTGATATTCATATTGTGAGCATTGACATTTTGTTCCATAGCGAAGCCCCATTACAAACATGGTCTGTTCATTGCATTGGAGGATTATATGCTATGCAGTGGGGACCACAAAACCAAAGTACGATCTCCCATGATCGCCACATATAATCAAATGGCAGCTTCAATGACGTTGTAGAAGGTAGCCCTAACACTTGTGAACACATACTGCTTTGCGTGTAGTCGTACATATTGAGGTTGGTACCGCAACACCATGACAGCACCACGCCATTCCAAGCCCAGCACATCACAAGACAAATATACGTAGATACAATGTACAGGTGTGAATTCTGTTATTTACAAGATCGTCAAATATTATATACAGTCATTCCATCATCGTAGTATCCCATTGATCGAATCGGGGGTGTCACTCAAGCTCACTCGTGCGTCCGAGGATTGCTTGGACGAGCCGCGCGGGCGTTGGTGAATTATGTTTTCTGGGGTGTCACAGATTCGCGCCTGACTGTCGCTATCTGCCGGTGGCTGATTGGGATTATAGGAGAGATCCACGAAATCCGACAGGTCTGTAGGAGCAGAGTTGGTGCTTCCGAACTTTTCCGTCGTAACATCGACCAGCTTTCCCAAAATCGCGTATTCCAATTTCAGTTTCACACTGTAGGCGAAGGCTTTGAGCGTGACGTGGATGTCGAAGAGACCGGAGTACTGTACCCCGATAATCGCGGCGTCCATACAGATCATGGCCAGGTTGACCACCAATAGTTGAACCAGGGTGGATCGGAAGTGAGCCCTCGGCCGGAGATTCAGCAGTCGCACTGCTTCCCATGAGTATATTATAGAGAGGATGGCTTCTTGAATGGAGAAGGCCACCAATTGGATGCGTTCGAAGATATCGAAGCCGGCCGTGAAAAGGGCGGATTTGTTCGTGTGGCTCCCGACTTCGAGGACGGACGCTGGAATGTGGAATACGATGGCATCGACGATGATCATAGCGAGCGTCCAGCGGAGGACGGTTGGGCTGTGGACGACCAGATGCAATCGGGACCAGAGGACGAGCGATTGCCCCGTCACCATGCACACCCACGCAATGAGCTCCATCACCACCGAAAACATATTGTCGTAAATATTGAAGATGATAAGCAGGTATCCCAGTCCGAAAGGGATAATGCTGATGGAGGAGATGAGCAGACACCAAAAGTAGCACCCGCCATATCGTTTGAAAGTGGCAAAGCACAGGACGACGAGCTCCAGCGCATTGTACCAGGCGATCGCAACGAGGCAGGCTACTGCCGTGCGCTCGGCAAGACTATCGGTGAACGAGCGTTCGGCTAGGCCGAAGCTGCTGCCGAAGAAGTCGCTGCTGGACATAGCACATTCTCTGCGGTGGTCGAGCGGGAGAAGCGGAGCCGGAGGTTCGGAGATTACAAAGGATTCATCAAGGTCGTGGCCATTCAATAGCAGTATAGACAAGAGACAGCGGAAGAGAGGACAGAATAGAATAGATTAGTGTCATATACACATAGAAGGGCGCGTAGGGGACCCGGGTATGTGTATATGAAGAACTAGGTCAGCATTGGGGGCTCGAGGGAGGTAACGAGGCGAAAAAAGGTACCCTACAGGAGGTGGCGGCGAGATAATAGCCGACCCATAGTCGATTTGCCTGGAGAACCATCGGCCCAATGATTGGCCCTGATAGCCCTCCAGTGGAGCCGCGCGAGGGCGGCCAGCCGACAGCGGCCGGCGATAGGTCAGCCGTGAGGGGAACCTCTGGGCAGGCCAAAGGCTAATCGCTCGGGCCCCGAAAACGGCCTGCACACTTTGGGAAACTCCAAGCATTGAGGCTGCTGGCGAGGCGTTTATACTCCATGTACAAACCCAACATGTTCAAGGCGCCCTCGGTGAATCGAACACCCAACAAAATGAACGGTTCTGCACGTCTTCCCCAGTGCATGTGAAGCACTGAGTGATGCCATGTTCCACCAATGAGCGGCCGCTTGATCTGTGCTCCGAGATAAGGGGCGTTTTCCATAAATTATGCCTCGTTTACTAATTGGCCCGGCTGACTGTGGTCCATAGATAAACCAACCACGAATCCCATCGTCGCAATATTGTGAAACTGAAACCATAGATGGAAGTCAGTCGGTTGACTGAAACTTATGGAACGCATGGCGGACAGAATCCGGTAGGGATGGTCACTGTCGAAGCATCTACCATGGCGCGCGGTCGGAGTCCGACTGGGGTAGATGCCCGCATCTGGAATAGTGAAGATCTTGTCCAAAGCAAGACTCCAAAAAATTGAATTGATCTCCAAACGGCTTGACAGCCTGGAGAAATAGAGATAGCGAACGTCGGAGTAGTACAATGGTCTCGTGCCGTTCTCTTCTAGCATAGTGAATGGTGTCATCGAGTCATGATGTAATTGATGCAGATGTAGTGTAGTTCGGAATATGTCATTCATTGTCGTCTAGGATCTCGTTTAAAAGAAAGCACCCCCTGTGTCATGGTATACAACGCGAGTGCAGAGCGTCTTATCTCGTGCAAAATGAAAAATGGACCATATCTAAATCCCTTTTTGAGTTTTTAGCGAGCCGGATACAATGAGCAGGTTTTTTTTTTTTTACATCTGCTCAAAATACTTCTCCCAACCCAGCTCGCGCAGCTTGGTGCCCTTCTTCTCCATGTTCTCGGCACGTGCCTCTTCGGCGTAGGCCTCTACCTTGCGCTGGATGGCCGGGTCGAAAGAACCAAGGATGCGGGCCGCGAGAAGCGCGGCGTTGATGCTGTTGTTGATTCCGACAGTGGCGACAGGAACACCTATCGCGGCTGATTAGCTGTGATTCATGAAACGTAGCAAGGGAGGAATCCTGAGCTTACCACGAGGCATCTGGACAATGCTGTAGAGACTGTCCACACCATCCAGAGAGCTGCCCTTAACAGGAACTCCGATGACGGGAAGAGCAGTGTGAGCAGCGGCCATACCGGGGAGATGAGCGGCCCCACCAGCGGCAGCAATGATTACCTTAATTCCCCGAGAGGCAGCCTCGGCCGAGTACTCTGCCATGTAATCAGGGGTGCGATGGGCGGAAGTGATCTCCACGGCAGGCTCGATGCCAAAGTAGTTTTGCAGCAATTTCAGTCCGGGGACGAGGGTCTTGAGGTCACTGTCGGAGCCCATGACAACCGCCACTTGAGGGGCGGGCTTCGATGGGCCAGATTTCTGAGCCTTAGTCTTGATATCGGTGCGCTGAGCGCGCATGTCATCGACAACATCGATCAGAGGCTGAATCATGGTCTCAGCCTCGTGCATGGTGGCAGCAGTCACAGTCACGTGGCCCATCTTGCGCCCAGGCTTCGCAGCACCCTTACTATACAGGTGAATGCTGGCATTGGGGATCGAAAGCGCGTGCTCGGCAGCCTTCAAGTGAGAGTCGGGGGTCGCACCGCCAATAATGTTGAGCATGATGGAGGGTTGGCGGATTTCCAGACTCTTGGCGGGGATGGGGAGGTCCATGATGGCACGGATGTGGCTGTCAAACTGTGACAGAGCGCAGCCCTCGATAGTATAGTGGCCGGAGTTGTGGATGCGGCTGGCAATCTCGCACAGCATCAAACTGTTGTCCTCCAAGAGGAACATCTCCACACCAAAGGCACCCTTGCCCTCGAAGGCAGAAACGGCCTTGCGGGCAAGAGCCTGGGCCTCCTTGTTGATAGCCTCCGACACATTACGAGCCGGAGCATAGACCAGCTTGCATATTGAGTCCTCCTGAACCGTCTCCACGGTGGGGTATGACAGCACTTCGTCCTTGGTCTTGATGACCATGACAGCTAGCTCCTGCAAACAAAATCAGGTATTAGGTATAGGGCCGTGGAAATATGCGAGTTTTCTAGTCTGGGATCATGCGTACCATCTTGAAATAAGCCCACTTCTCCGCGTACAAGGGCCGGTCCTTGAGAGCCTCGAGAGCCTCGGGGATATCTGCTTTAGAGTTGACGCGGAAGTTGCCTAAGCCAATGATTAGAACCTTGATATAACAGGGTTTGGAATTTCGGACGCTACCCACCACGTCCATCGTATGCCATGGTCTTCGACTTCAGCATCATCGGGTAGCCCAATTGTTCTCCGACCTCGGTCAATTCCTCGGGTGTGTTCTTGACCAATTCCCGGTGGTCCGCCATGGGAATGCCATATTTGCGCAGGTGTTCCTTCTGGTTGAACTTGTTCTGAATGGTGCGAATTGCCTGCCAGCTGGGCTCGACGCGCACCCCGGAGGCAACCTCCTCGAGGGCATGGGTATCAACGTGCTCGATTTCGGCTGTTATAACGTCGCAGGACTTGGCCAATTGGCGCACCGCTTCACGCTCCTTGAAAGAGCCCGTCACATGGCCGTCGTGAAAGCTGATCTGCTTGGCCGGGGAGTTCTCGGCATCCAAGACGTTGGCCTGGATGTTCAATCGGTTTGCGGATTCCACGAGCATGCGGCCCAACTGGCCACCGCCGAGGATTCCCACCTTGGGAGAGTTCCACATGCTGAAATGAAGTCGAAAAGAAGGGAAAGAAGCGGTCCGAGGAGAATTCAAGGCGCTGCAGGAACAACCTGTCGAAACTGGAGGTGGAGGTGCGACTCATCGGCGTTGCCCCGCCGAAAATTAGGGAGTCACGTGCGCGGAACCGGACGATCGCTATCGATAAGATGAAGCCGCAGCCAATCGAACACTTGTACTGCGACCGCCCCAGCAACGCTCGCCATTTCATCACGGCCGGCGTCAAGCTCCCAAGCACCGCGGCAATGTCTTTAGGTAAGTTGTGCGATCGATTTTCAAGATGTGGACGAGGCTAACATGGTTGCGATAGACGAGGAAGCTCTGAGGGCAGTCGCCGATGGCGGCTCAATGGACCTGTATGTGTGCAGTCGGTCGTGAATCGAGATGTGCTTGGACACGCGAGACTAATGCTTCAATTCAGCGAGAAATGGGCTGCTATGACCGGACCACTGCTTGAACGGCTCAACCACGTACGTACTGGGTATGCGACAACCTTGCTAATTTGAATTTGCTGACCATCGCGTCTAGATCGTCTTCGAGGTGTTCCCCATGCCCAAAGTGCCCGCGCAACCTTTCGATCGGCCTTCGTACCCTCAGTCTACTTCCCAACAAACCGACGCGAACACTGCTCCTCTTGAGAGCAGTCACAAGGAGAATGTAGCCCCTGGCGACCCGCAAACTACTTCCCAGTCCCAGGAAACAGCTGATTCTCTTGCGTCAACCGAGCGCGTGCCTGACTCCCAAACTCAATCTTCCTCTCACGACAACGGTTCCCTTCCTCCCCAGCTTGCGCTGCTGCTGAACTCGATCCGCTCGTCAATTCAGGCACACTTCATGCAGAAACCTCCTCACACCATTCAGAGATTCGCAGAGCTTATCCTTCACCCCACTGCCCACTACCGAACGCTACCCGCCTATTTGCGCGCCGTGGATCGCGTCATCTCCGTAACAAGCAGCGCCGATATCTTCCCCTTCACCACACCTGCAAACACCAGTTCCCAATCGAATGGTTTTGTGCAACCTAGCAATAGCGCGGGCACCTATTTGACCCCCGACTATGCCAATAGCTTGGGTAGCGATGAATCCCTGGGTGGTGCGCTTCTCACACCAATCCCGTGGTTAACCGCTGGTTCCTACGGAGCCGAGAGCGTTGCTGGACTAGAAGATGGTACGTACCGTTCGCGATCTTTGTGTGCCTCATTTAACCTAATGCATCTTCGTACAGAGGACCCTGTACCCGCGCCAGCAGAGGATATGGATACTGGCGTGCCAGACGCCGCGGATCCTGCGGCAACACAGGCTGAGGGCGAGGAGTGTACAGGTACAACTACTTCCCCACCGGCAGATTCTTCCGATGAGGTCCCCCACGCCCGTGGACCACCAGTTGTAGGCGTCGAGGACCTGGGCCTGCAGGATGGCAAAGGGGTGGAGATGACTCTCGAAGAGCAGAATCAGGATGCTGGCATCGATGAGACATCTACTGCTCAGCCACAGGCTTCTGCTTCTACGTCCATCGGCGAGCCGAAGGCGAGTGGTGAGACAACTACTACGGATAGGGACGGTGATATTGTTCCTGAAGATACCAAGCCCAAGAGAGAGGCGTCCCAGAATGAAACCCAGAATGAAAACACGACAGGAACACCCCAGATGGGTGAAGAGGATTCTCAGGCAGCTGGCAATTCCTCACGACCGTCGGAGTCGATGGAGAAGGAGTAAGAGGGCCTGGCGTGCCACTCGTGCTTTTCTGTTTTCTATCTGCCAGTACCTTTGGCATCATGAGTCACGACCTGCTAAAGTTCTTTGATTTTTCATATCAGATAGTGCCTAGGAGATGATCTGGACGATTATTTGCAAATTCAATCTTGACACTGAATCCTGAAGCCCGTTGCTCATTCAGCAACTGCTAGAGACCTAGAGGCTGGCGTAGTCATCACACGCTTGAAGCAACTCGACTCGTGTCCCAGGTTCCTAGAATTTTCTAGTTTTTCCCCTGAGAAATGAGTCTGTCACAGATGATGGCTTCTTACCTTCGCACTATGGCCAGCATCGGAGATCCATATCAATCCTGATCTGGGCAAGGACCGGTGTAGTTCCCTCGCAGTTTGTGGTGGAAAAACCATATCGTGTCGCCCTTGGGTGATGGAAACTAGTACTTGATGTTAGCAGAAGTGTTCTGTGTATGCATTGATGAATATGTTCACCAGGCATGTGTCGGATTGTGGTCATGTTCTCCGGCTTCAAAATCTGACCATGAGTGTTGCCCTCGGCGTGTTGGGTATCTGGAGAAAATTGCAGTTTGCTTGACAGGTCGAGGGGATCCACAGCGGACGAATAACTGGTCTGGATTCCCCTCTCGAGGGCAACATTTTGCTCCATTCTGACGGGATGAACTAGATCAGCTAAAAGATCATCATCCAAATTGGAGGAATGAGCACGCTTATAGCAGGAGGGGAGTGCTGCACCCTTCTTGGCACAGTTAACAAAACAAGACCTTAACAATCAGTCGATGTCGGTACTTCGAAGGACTTATGCAGAGTAATGCAGGTCTAAAAATCTTATTATCCTGCAAGCTCGTCCCGTCAAGGGGTACCCTAAGGTATTAGTGGTGATGCATCC
This sequence comes from Penicillium argentinense, assembly GCF_028826775.1. NCBI lineage: Eukaryota > Fungi > Ascomycota > Eurotiomycetes > Eurotiales > Aspergillaceae > Penicillium > Penicillium argentinense. Next base: position 1,340,796 of record NW_026622668.1, read on the forward strand.
TCACCGCTGTCGCCTGTCACACCCTGCCCGAATACATCAATGCTCCAATCTGATAGGTCTTCGTTATTTACACAGCATTTTCTTCTTCTTTATCATCGCGCCGAGTCCATAACCTCTTTACCAGCTCCCTGATCGAGGATCCTGTGCCATCAGGATCATACAGAGGTCGATGTTCTTCGTGGACATCATGAGAATAATCATAGTCCACGTGTACGAATGCCCGCTCAACATCAGCAAGTCCCTCCAGCTTGCGCTGCAATGCCTGACTAACATCGTGTGACTCGCGTAATTTAGTCTCCGGATCCATGACAATGTCAACCTCTACATATAGCTGTTGGCCCGAATGATATGCCCGGCACTGGGATTGTCAGGTCGATATCCATTGTCTCGTTGACAGAGAAGAAATAACTCACCGTGTCCACCTTCTGAATCCGCTGATCGTGTGTGAGTGTAACATAGATGCACTTGTTCACAAACTCCCTCGGGGCACATTTTCCGACAATAAGCCACATGTGCTCGAATGCCGTCGAAACCCACGAGAACAGAATGAGCAGCGCAATGCAGCAAGCACCGACAGGATCTAGGTACCACACTAGCCGGCTACCAACTACCGACATGAGAAGACCGAACCCGTTGACTGCAAGGTCATTGCGATGATCGATATAGAAGATCCGTGCGGCCGGATACCGACGCAGACTGAAGCAGTACAGAAACAGGCAAAACTTGGAGAAGATCGCAACGCCAACACAGATCAGCGGGATGAGTTGAAGCTCGCTGGACTCCGTTTTTCCTGCCGCCAATGACTTGGCTGACTCGATAATCAACTCCACGGCAACCACCGTCATCAATGCACAGAACATTATGATGCCCATTGTCTCGATACGACGACGACCGACTGGGTATTTGTATGGTTTCGGACGAGTGGACATACGGGAGGTAATGAGCATCACGATGGAGGAAACGAGGTCCATGAAGGCATCAGCAGCAGTGGCGAAGAGGGCAAGGGAGCCGGTCGAGATAGCTGCATAGAGCTGGATGACGAAGAGACAGAGGTTGACGACGAAACTGGCTCGCACGGCTAGCTTTACCTTGCCGCCATTCTTGGCTGTGTCCAGGGCCTTCTGGCGCTCCTCATCACCGCTGGAGAGGAAGCCGTCAATGAGTTCGTTTTGGTCAATGTAGAAATTGTTGAGCTTTTCGTTTGGTTGAGTGGGGAGGGGAAGCCAGTTCTTCTTTTGCGAGATTTCGGCTTTGTATTGCTGGAGGTTGAACGGATCGGCCTCCATCTTGGGCAAAATCTTCAAACCCCTTGGAGGAGAAAACCAAAAGCTTGCCTGGATCTCGCTGAGATCAACAACGAAAGGATCAGATAATCTCATCAGATAAAACTGACTCACTTCGGGAGTCGACGCCAAGGATGGCTGAGTTGTGCCAATATCTTGGCGGCGACAAACTTGCTGCATCAACTGGAGGCGTTTTTTGTGTGATTCCTCCGTCTGAGAATGGTGTATTTTGCTGAGCAGGGGCTTACCCCGGAAAAGCAACAAAAGCTCTCGCTCCTGGGGTCAGCATCCCCTAGGAAGCAGCATGGATATGTCCTCTGGTGGTATACTTCGGCAGAGCCAATCAGCGGGGGCGGGTTACTCGTCGCCGCCCGCTTGCTGGCAAAAGGTTATCGGCGAATCGCAGCGTCACTCCGCATTTGACTCGATTCTCCATTCCTCTCGACCTTCCACCAGAGCTTCCTAGGTAAGACACACCTCTCCCAGCTCAGTTGAATCAGTTGTATATCCTTACAGCAAAGCATTACGGTTTTTCTTAATTATGACGTCCTACGACCGCGCCCTCGCGCGCATCGACGATGCGCACAGAGACGACTCGAACACAATTACCATCGCCGATACCACAATCCCCTACGAGCTCCACTACGCCCAAAAAATGACATTCTACCTCGAACGACTCAACCCGTCTGCCTCCGAGCTTCTCCGCCTCGCTATTCGCGCCCAGCACCTCCGCCGCTGGGAGGTCCCGCGCAGCTCTTACCCCGCCACCAAGATCGGGTATCACTCCTGGCGCGCGGGACAGCAGCGACGACAGGCTGATTTGGTAAAGGAGATTTGTGTTGAGAGTGGATATGGAGAAGAGGAGGCGGACCGTGTTGCAGCCCTGGTGCGCAAGACGGGCTTGAAAGCTGGGGACCCGGATACGCAGACATTGGAGGATGTGGCTTGTCTGGTTTTTCTGGATGACCACTTTGATAAGTTTGAGAAGGACCTTGATGATGAGGAGAAGACGATCGATATCCTTCGCAAGACTTGGGGCAAGATGTCTCCCGCTGGTCGCGAGGAGGCTCTCAAGATCCAGCTGTCGGAGCGGGCGAAGACACTGGTTCAGAAGGCACTGGCGAGGTGATTTGATATAATGATCGCGGCTTGGGTGGAAAAGACTGCGATTTTTGCGAGCAAACTTTGTGTGATGGAGTAAAGTCTCCGCTGATACTATTGAAAATATCCTAACAATGTGTGCACAGTCTATAATGTGAACAATAAAATAAAATTATGTCTTAATTGATGGAACACTTGAGAAATGCTCGCAGATGAGAATCGTAGTCGAGGTCATTATGAGTAGAGAAGCCACAAACGCCAGGATGCTTTTTGGCACACCCGTCACATGCAATAATCAGTCGCTTAAATGTTATTCAAATCCCACGCAGAAATGCTTTATTAAACATTACCCGTGTCAATCAGGCGCACCAGAGCAATCGCTGCGCCGGCAGCAACACCACCGACGAAGCACATCTGCACACCACCCCAGATACCAGCAACGATATTGTCGTGTCCGCGCCATCCACGGACAACGCAAGTCTTGATGTATCCGAAAACAAACAGGGTCACACCCATCACACCGATACTCCAGTACAAGGCGGTAATGACTTGCGACACAATGAAGTACGGGATTAGCGGGATGAATCCACCAACAAAGTAACCCAGAGCTAAGGTGAGAGCCGAGATCCAGGCCTGGTTGCAGTCGGGCTCCGATTCACGGTGGTGGAAAGCCAGCAAGAACTCGAGCAATCGATCCTGCGAAACATGCAGGTCCCGTGTGATGTCTTCGATGGCTGTCAACGACAGGCCGTAGGGAGCAAAAGTCTCGCGCACCATGGCTTGGGTCTCTTGTGAATCAGACTTGATTAGCGCCTGTGTTTCGCGGACTGTGGCTTGATATGATTCGCTGCAGGGGATCCTCGTCAGTAACTGCACAACCACTATATCATACGATATCATATGATATAGGCACGGGGTCATTCTTTAAATAAACTTACGCTTCACTCTTTGCTCCCACATATCCACCAAGTCCCATGGAGATTGCACCCGCAGCCAATTCAGCGAGACCACCCAACACAACAACCTTGGTATTGCCCAGCGCAGAAAGACCCGCACTCAGAGCAAAAGGCACGGTCAAGCCGTCGGAAAGACCGAGAATGGCATCGGAGATGATGCGCGGGTCGACGCGCGACCGAGAGCTGCTGTTGCTGCCACCGCTGTGGGTGGAATCGTCACGGCTGATGCATCGGCCAAAAGTGTCGTATGAGCGTTGCGATTCAATGTCCTGATCTGAGTCGCCGCCGCGGAGGGTATCGTCGTCATCGGTGCGGGCGAGGAGGGGTTTATCTTTACAGAACTGGGTCAGTAACTAACCGTTGTGCTGTTGCTTTTGAAAAGCAAGTACAATTGCGGGGGAAGACGTACTGGAGAGCTTGTTGGATTGCTGTGTGGGGAACAGCTTCTGCTTGAGGAAGAGAAGAGCCATGATGCCGGAACTGTTGATTGATCGTTTCCGGCTTCTTCAGTCTTGATTGGGGACGCGTTCCAGTCCTGAGGGCCGCTCGGAGATGATAGAGTCGCGGCCAAGCTCGACAGATTATCACGCAATACACGTCGATGCAGGGTGTGTGGCAAGTGTATCTGACGTCAAGGTCCGTTTACACGAAGGCAGGTGTAATGCCAGGGGGAAATTGAGAGGAAGATGGAAGAAGACAAGAGGCACCGAGCAAAGATAAAAGGGGAGAGGGAGGTTTGCCTAAAAAGCAGGCTTCAATGGAGTCGTGGAACCCGTCTCGGGATGATGGAGAGAACAACAAAGGAACAATGCATCTGACGAAGTACAGAGAAGTCGATGTATCTGCAAAAGCAAAGTAATTCTTGCTGATCTGACAATTCCAGAAGACCACGCACGTCCCTTATAACTCTCTACGCGCCGCCTGGCCGCCTCACCGGCTCTCATTCACTCTGGAAAAAAATGCTAGACTCCATCGTCTAGCGCAATCGAAGCCGGCGAAAAAAAATGGAGATGCAGGCGTCTTGATGGGCGCAGCACCAATGACAGCGCAGTCAAAGGTCAGCGTCCGCGATCAGGCCGAACGCTACGACTCCGTTGGAAAGAAGCAAAGACGAATGAGACGCCGACGGGCAGCCGTTGCGAGCAGGCGACGACAAATCCAGCCCGCGCGATTGGTGAACTCGATGCTGCTGACCTTTGCCGCGTTTCTGGTTGGCTGCAATGGGCGATCGCCCCGGGATGGCTCCACTTGGCTGCGTCACCTTCCAAGATCCGCTCACCAGGCCGGCTGACTAAGATGGTGGTAGGGCTCGGAGTTACTGGTTCCGGATTCCGCTGGATCGATGAATATGCCGAGCACGCCTTGGCGGTCCACTTGGGATGTCTTTGTCGTGGACCACGTCGCTTGTACTTAGTAACGGGGGTGGTCGACTTAGAAGAGAGTGGATGATCGTCCTGGTGGCGCTCTGACCATTGGTCATCGGCCAGTTCATTAGCGTCGGCTTTATTTTCGCCTTTCGGCCTCCCTGAGTGGCGTCTCCGATGGTTGTTTACTACATAAAACTGAGTAGCTACCCGCGAGACCAGGTGTTTTGTTGGCTTGTAACACGGAATTCTCGAGACAAAGCGGCTTCTGCAATGTCTACGGGTGAAACATGAAACGTTACGCAATCATTAAACACAGAACAATGAACAGTCGGGATCTGTGGGAGCCCGGAAATACCCTTGGATACTAGATACGTATGTATTGTCGTGATCGTAAGACTGATGCATGGGGAATCACCAAAAGAAAAATCGTAAATACAGCGAAGTGAGACCAACTCCGATCAAACATGGACAGAAAGGAGACCGAAACTACTATCCCAAGGCACAGCGCCCAGATTAGACAGGTATATAGTCCTTAACTTCCAAGGTTGTGAAACGATCTGACGGGACCGGAGACGATCAACTGATATACACTCCTCGTCCCTTCTTACAGCGCAAGAGCGATACCCAGAACACCAGCAGCTCCGGCCAGGCTGAACGCGATACCACCAGTAGCGGCCGGGGCGCCTGCGGTCGAGGTCTCGCTACCACCAGTACCGCTAGCACTCTCGCTGGCAGTAGTAGAAGAACCACTCTCAGACGAGTCCGTGGTGCTCGCGGTGGAGCTACCGGAGCTGGAGCCAGAGCTAGAACCGGAGCTGGAGCTAGGGTTGGTAGATGTGGCAGAAGAGCCTATCAAGGTCGTGGTATCGGTAGAGGTGGTCGTGGCCGAGGCAGTTCCCAAGCCAGAAGAAGAGAGCCACTCCGATGCCGAGGACTTAGCGTCGCTGGCCCAGCTCTGCGCATCCGAGGGCAGGCTGGAGAGCCACTCGGTGTTGGTTGCGTATTCGTTCCAGATAGAGGAGATGGCGGCCGGGTTGGTCCTCAGCTCATTCTGGTCGGAGGTGGGCAGAGCCGAGTACAACTCGCTCGCAACCTTGGTCGGGATGCCTAGCACCGCATCGCCAGAGTCACCGGTGTTTGTTCCTACCAAAGTGGCGTCGGAATCTTGTGGGGCTGCCGTGGCCAGGCTGGCGAAGAGGAGAGCAGCGAGTGTCTTTGCTTGCATTATGGCTGTAGGGCTGATGATAGTGGGGTGGACTCGGATAGAGTGAGGGTTTTTTTTTCCCTCTTCAGAAGCTCAGAAACCTGTAGGGGAAGAGTTGGGGCTGCTGCTGCGTGATGCAAGGCTCTTATATATTGTCAAATGCCAGCTCGCTGCCGAGAGTTTACTCAAGGCTGAATTATCTAAAATTAATCAAGCCCCATACATTTTCTAAAGCGTGTGCTCCGGCCGGCACTGAGGCCCAAACATGATTTGTACACCGCGCCCTCGGTGGGGGTTGCATCGCCTCCAGCAGGACTTGGATCGACTCAGGCGACCAATAACGACATCGTGGCCCCCAGAGGAGCCAGCAGGCAGCCCCTGTGCCAAGAAAGTTGGGGAACCGGAGACGAGGAGCCGCAGGGTCACTGGTTGAGCTGCAAAGCCCAGCGTAGCACAAAACAAGGAAACAGCATGACGATCGGGAAATGGCGACTTGAGCTGACTTGCTTCTTGGAGCTTCTTGGGAGCTCTTGGCTTGCGTTGAGAGGCAATGACGCCCGGGCAGGTTTCTTGTATGAACCCAGTATAGATCCCGGCCCTTTCAAAAGTGATGGCAATATAACCGAGGTGGTGCCCGTTTCACTGTGGGTGATGAGACAAACCATGTAATCAAAGTTATTCGCACTTTTTGACACTTTTGGTAAGATTGGCATGGCGGGATGAGCGATGAGACGATACAATAATAAATTGGCCCCCAGACTGGCGGTGGGTCGAAAAGGTGCCTAGGTGGGTCGCCTCAGCCTGTTGCAGGGAAAACGAGGTCCACGTCACCGCGCAGCAGTGTGTGTACCTATTGTACAGTAGTATGTGCTTTGGGGTACACTATTGTCAGGTAGGGTCTCCAAGGACTGCCAGATGCGGATGCATGAATGGGGTGATGCAATTTTGGGTATATCGTCGTAATCAAACTCTAGCCATCTAAACATAAAATATGAACTGTATTCGATGCGGTGGGTGGGAGGCCCTATCGGCCCTCGGCACGCCCGACCAACTGATCCTCCAAGCCCATCGGTTCCCAAAGCTCCTTGGCTTTCTTGTTCTGAACCCACACCACGTCGCCTTGCAAGTATGCGACCACGCCGCCTTTGCCGGTGGCGCTTGCGGTGATGCGGAAGAGCGGCTGGCCGGTCTGCGCGTGTGCTTCGCGGAGCGGCAAGATGATGAGACCCTGCTCCATACACCAGCTCTCCACAATATCTTTGAACGAGGGTTCTTCGTTGACGGCCCGGGACTTGACATGAGAGGGGGCGGTGGTTGATGCTGCTGCTGCTGCTGCGGTTGCCTCAGCCACAGCATCCTGTCGGGTGGGAAGCGATGATTGCGTCGGGAGCTCGGGGCGCGGTAACTCGGCCGCGGCGCGATCTCCGAGGTTCAAGGCGTGATCCATAGTCTGCAGACCCTTGTTCCACTCGTCCTCAACCATCGTGAGCTCGTTGATCTCCGCCGGGATCTGAGTCTGCCACCACGAAAACCACTCGCCGACTTCCTCATGGTTAGGGTCATTGGTGAGCCATATATATAGGATTTCGTGCCACTTGGGGAAGAAGTCGGACACTAATAGCATTCCCATCACCTGGGGCTTGAAGAAGTCCTTCCAACGTAGGACGTCCTCTAATGCTGTCAAATCTTGATCTTGCGGATTTACAACGAAGTCTTCGCGGAGATGACGTGCAAGGCGCGGAAGCAGGTGATTGCGCAAGCATACGTCAAACTCCGACCCTAATGCATCTCGCCACAGCTCGATGCCATTCACCAGGCCCCGGCGCAGGCTCCAGGAATCCAAAACCACGCGGAACTTGCGCTTGGCATCCGACATGAGACCTGTCGGTTGCCTAGGGTTGGTGTGTCGGTCATCCAGGTATTGTAACCAAGTGAATAGCCACCATGGGAAATGACCGTCATGCTCGGAGGCGTGTCGTCGACTGCTTCGGGGCTTCCATTCTTTCAAGGCGCCGCTGAGCTTCGGTACAACAGACTGGTCGAGAAGATTTGCAAATGCGAATGGTGGGACAATCGCTTTCCAGGCCACAACCAGGTTTGTTGCAGCTGAAGGGTCATGAACGTCCCAGTCATTCATCAGTGCTGAGCGCACGCGCGGTAACCATAATGAATATATCATCGTTTCGTAAGGTGATGTAGATTGTCGCTGTCGGATTTCGTCTTTCTCGTTCCGGCGAGAAAGGAGCGGCTGGAGGCGACTGATATTGGAGACAAGGAATGTAGGATTTTGAAGAGGCTCCCACTCCTCCATAGCCTGCCGGAAGAGAGGGTGAATTGCAGCCACGGCAGTTTCTGCCAGTCGATATTCATCAATGACGTCGCGATACTTCAACTCCATGGCCTCAAGCTTTTCAGTCATCTCATCGAACTTGGACGTGATGTTTTCATTGTGTTCAAAGATGTCCAACTTCTGAACGGCAGCAACCAACCCGGTAAGACGGTCGACTCGGGCCTGGTACGAATCCAGTTCGTCAATAATTTGTGTCTCTTCGATCTCAACGAACTTTTTCCGTTCGGTCAAGCCCTTCCATTCATCCGCGAAAGCTTCCAGGTCCGTCCGAGCACGTCGTGCAATTTTCAAGGCCTCTCCCTCTTCCTGAGTCACGAACTGTTGTGAGCTCATCAAGCCAGCTGTCGATGTCAACACTCGTTGTTCCTTGCCCGTGGCATCAACAAGAAATTTGAGGACATTCGGCACCTCCAATCCTTCCATATCGGTCTCGATCTCTCGTGCTGTCCGGTATTTAGGCTTGGCGCGTGCGACTGGAGTGCCCGTTCCGCTGCGACTCTCTGTTTTGCGTTCTGTCTTCTTCTTTCGGCGCTGTCGCTTCTCTTCGTCCGAGCTATCTTCGATCGTCTCGCCGCGGCGCGCAGCTTCTCGTTTCTCTTCATCGCGCGTTTGTTTGGTCTTCTCGCGAACCGCACCGAGACCGGCTCCTGTCGGACGTGCCTGGGCTTCAATAGGTTTGACGATACCCTGGCCACTAGATCCAAGACCCTGCCCTTCTTTATAGCCCATTTTTGCCATCATTCTCGCAGCAAACGAGTTGCCTCCCGCGAGCTTTCCACCGCGACCGGCCATCCCGCCTCGGGGTGGTGCAGCTGCTGAATTAGCCGTTTGGCCCCAAGGCTTGCGAGAGCCGCTACCTAGACCGGCCATTGTAGGAGGTGATTCAGAGCGATCGCGGGCTCGGGCGAAACCACGGAAGCCGGTGGTCGGGCGCGCGTCTTCTTCGTTTGAGGAGGTCATGTCGTCGACTTTGCGCTTTTGGCCGGAATATAGAGGCGAAGGCGACTCCATGGCTTCACGCTTGCGCCGCAAATTGAAGGCTGTGGGGGGTAAATGATCTTGTAGTCGCGGAGCTTGTAAAGCTTCGTGAAATTCACGTGGAGACGGCGGGTCGGAGAAACTCATGGCCGACCGACGAAAACAAGATGACGTTAAGCTCGGTTACTTCATAGCTCTGGGTCTCCCTCTCTTACCCATTCTTTTTCACTTCAATTGAACATCCCCTGTATACTCTTCCCTCACCCCAACTAAAGACACCTACATTCCACAATGGCTGCTGCTCTCTTCTCCAGCTCTGCCCGCGTTGCTCTCCGCTCGGGAGCTTCGGCTTCCTTCAAGTCTGGCGCTGCGGGCATGACCTTTGCCCGCGGCAAAGCTACTCTGCCCGACCTCTCCTGTAAGTCGAGCTGGCCCCGGTTACCCCGGGATGTCTGTTCTCAAAGTCAAGTACATCTCACGAGGAGCAACGAGACACTAACATAATTCTTAGACGACTATGGTGCCCTTGAGCCGTCGATCTCCGGCAAAATCATGGAGCTCCACCACAAGAACCATCACAACACCTATGTCACCAACTACAACAACGCTATTGAGCAGCTCCAAGAGGCTCAGCACAAGGGCGATATCTCTGCCCAGATCGCTCTGAAGCCCGCCATCAACTTCAACGGTGGTGGTCACCTCAACCACACCCTCTTCTGGGAGAACCTTGCTCCCAAGAGCGCCGGTGGTGGTGAGGCACCCTCTGGTGCCCTGGCCCAGGCCATCGACAGCACCTATGGTAGTCTCAGCGAGTTCCAGAACAAGATGAACACTGCTCTCGCCGGAATCCAGGGCAGTGGCTGGGCTTGGCTCGTCAAGGACCAGCAGACCGGCCAGATCAGCATCCGCACCTACGCCGTAAGTGATGGCAAACTCAGCGCGAAAGTCATTATGACAATGATTTTCAGCTACTGACACTTTGAACAGAACCAGGACCCGGTTGTTGGCCAGTACCAGCCCCTTCTGGGTATTGACGCCTGGGAGCACGCCTACTAGTAAGAACCTCTTGTCCCCCAAGTCTGAGACCAGCTTACTGACTATCTCTCTAGCCTCGACTACCAGAACCGCAAGGCCGAGTACTTCAAGGCCATCTGGGAGGTTATCAACTGGAAGGCCGCCGAGAAGCGCTTCGCTTAAACGGATGTACACAATAGTTTCTACGCAACCTAAGATACCTCGACTATATCATGTATTTTAGCATGTGTACTAAATTCGATTAATACCATGCAGTGTTTCTGCTCATACCGGATAGGTAAACAGGATTAGGTTCCAGCAGGGGCGTAGGAACTTGTTTGGTGATAAATCGTCTTCGTTTTTCGCCTGGGAAAAGATTCGAATGTCGACAGTAGCTTCGTCTTGAGGTGCCGGTTTGGATTTGGCACAGCCTGAGACGGTGACTTTGATTGAACTGGGAGAAGCGGGCAATCATCAAGATAGTATTGAAGCTGACGCTCAGGCAAAGCGGCTTTTTCTTCGATATCCAAGCCCACTGCAAAGTAGTGGACTTCTGCTTGAAAGCCACCTTTGGCCGTAATGCCCACTTTAGTAGCCGCGGGTGGTTTATCCCATTTGATATTGTGAACATAGACAGCGTTGGGTGCTGTCAACTCGAATTGGATCTGATCGATGATGGCAACGACATCGGAGTTGTAGTACCTTTTACCCTGAATCCCATAGAGGAGTTGAGATCTGCATTTTTCAATCGTGACTTGGCCATTGCGGCCGGGAACCTCGTGCATTTCGATCAGAAATGGACCATCGTGTAGAATCGTTGCAATAGGAAAATTGAGAAGAGGTCAAATACCCATGGGAAACGACTTGGATACTGTATGGATTCCACCAGTGACGTATGTTGAGCATTCAATGAGACGACCCCCAATGAGGCTATGCGGAAGTTGTTTAGGGAAGTAACTTGCCTTCCATGTCAGTATGCAGTTGCCGCCATCGTCGACGAAGCATCTGCCACGCGACCACAAATCACAATATCAGCGCCATGTCTCAGGGTTCACAGATACCCCAAGATCCAAGATAGCATTGTGTGTAAATAGGTTCGAACTCGCACTCGCTCAGAAACTGGCCAGTAATTATATTCTGGAAGTCGACGACAGATTGCTGGCATCTCTGAACCAAGTCCAACACCTCTTCGCCTTGAACCCAGGCGACAGTTAGGTCTAGTCTTTTCGATTGGACCAGCGCTTCCACGGCTGTATAGCTTCTTGGTGTCGGAAGACTTGCATTGACTGCCATCTTGATACCCCACCGGGCTAGATCTGAAAAAGCTGGTACAAGTGTCTCAAATGAAAGTGTGCTCATAGGCGGCTTCGGCATCGTGATTCTTGGCATTGTCAACCTTGCTACTTCCGTGAATAGCCATGTTGTACTCCGACATCCAGTCGTCAACAATAAATTCTGTGTCCGCATTCCGAGCTGCTTCTGGGAGGTTCTCGGGGAGATCAGTCACGGCCCCAGAAACCGAGGTTACGAGAACGGGACGATTGGACTATTCGATGACATCTTGCGGTGCTATTGCAAGAGAAGTAAAAAAGGTGTTTGGTTTAGTCTGGGGCGGGGCCTCATCTGGAGAACTTGGGAATTTATGGGTCAAAGTAAGTGAAAATGCCCGGGGAGGGGGGGGAGGGGGGCCGCGGATTCCTTGCAGGCATCATTGATGTCCGGAAGATGCTTTGCTCGGCGCAATGGGAATCAATGAACCGGACCACGAAGGCTTGAAGGGAAAAAGTCCCCTTAATAGTAAACATACCGTTCAGTTCACATCTATTTGAAAGGAATTTACTGAGGCGATCAATCTACGTACCCTAATTTAGGAAGAGATGAGAACCGAACTATGGAAAAGCCCCGCATAAGGTATGCCAAGTACCGTTTTATCGGTCCCACATGAAAGACTGCACAATACACCAAAGTTAAAAAGACTTTTGTTTTGGTAGTAGTGCTGATATTAGCTGAATTTTTATCGGCTGCCATGGTGTATATTGAAAGGTTGTGCAGAACGACTAGGTAGTAGAACTAGTAGACGATAGTCCAGTTCCCCACTCTTCCAATTCTAAAGCACCATGCCTAGCCCCAGCAATTACTTCGAACTGAAGTCTAGAGAAAGTGTAAATAACCATGAGACGAATTGACAGCAATACAAACATAAAAGAGCACTCCCAGCTCCACTATATATAGAACAGCCACAGATGTGGCTCGACCGGGCCGATGCGGGCCGTCACGTAAGCGCGTCACCAAGGGTCTTCATGATCGCCCAGCAGGGCCATCCTCGAAGCCACAGACACCGCAACCCCCAGTTCACCACCCACCATGTCGGCCGACAGCCCGGGACAGAAGCAGGGCTTCCGGTCCATGTTCGCCAATGCGCTGCGCCCCAAGAAATCCCGTCAAACCCTCCGGAAGGGCAGTCGATCGACGACCGACCTGCGGCTGGCCGCACGTCCCAGCGTCGACGAACCGCCTCCGATGCCGGATCTCGCACCTTTGCAGGCGCATCGTGAGAAGTATAAGCAGATGCACGCGAATGTCGATACGCAATTGGGTGAACGCCGCGACTATACTACTATCATTCACTCGTTGGGCTTGTTGGATCCGGACGATGGGTACGGGCCTGCGGGGGAGAATAATGAGCATCGGGAACCCGGGGAGGGGGATATAATGAAGTTGCCGCCGAGGCTGTGGGCTCGAATTGCTTGGTATCTGAATCCTGCTGATGCGGCGAGCTTGGCGATTGCGACGATTACGCTGTACCGTCGTTTGGGACCGAGGTATTTCCTGGCTCTGGATGCGACGCAGAACTACGAGCATAAGCTTGAGTTTCTGATACGGATTGATCAATCGCTTCCGCACCACTTGCTCTGTTTCCCATGCGCACGATACCATCGGCGCACGCAGGAGGGCCAGGAACGTATCAAGCCCTCGCATGTTATCAACCCGCTATTCAACTGTGCCAATGCGTATAACGCGTTGAACCCGCCACCACGACATCGCATCACCCAGGGCAGGATGCTTCCATTTTCATTTGTTCAGCTCGTGATGCGCTCGCGAAGATTCGGTCCGAAATACGGTATTCCCGCGGAGGATATGGGTCGGCGCTGGCAACGAGACGGGTGGTCATTTAGCTCACGCTTTCACATCCATGATGGCCGACTCTTGATGAAAGTTACCAGTCAGACTTTCGCGGCACCAGATCTCCCGCCATCGTCACAGCGACTACTTCTTTTCTCTCGTGACGACTACTGGCCCTACTTCTCCGCCTGTGCGCACTGGCGCGACGGCGAACTAATGCCCGCCTGCAAGTGTGCGCTCGGTCATATCCCCAGCCCGAGGCAAACGGGTGGCCTCCAGGGAGTGGAGCATAAAGTCAAGGATCGGTGGAAGGGGCAGCACTTCGACCCGAATTCCCTAACGACCCTTTGCGGATTCTGTCGGCCCATGCGTCGCTGTCCCGAGTGTCCAACAGAATATCTCATCGAGGTAAAACTTTCCGAGGACCGCAGTGACCCGCGCAGTGTCATGTTTAAGCAGGCTATTGTCGTGACACGCTGGACTGATTTGGGCGATGGCACAAGTCCCCATGTTCCGGAGTGGGGTGCTATCAATGGACTACGCGACGACTACGATGCATTCCACCATCCGCACTATGCAAAACGTGGGATCGCGAGTATTTTCGAGGCCGCTTTCACTGCCGATGCGCTTCCTGGCCAACGAGTAATCTCTCTCAATCCTCAAAAGAAAAAGTTGGGTGAGAAAGGAAATAGTTGGTACTAGCAGTAAAGACTGAAGCTTCTTACACTCTCCTGCGAAGCGGTTCTGATTTTTTTCAATTCGTGTATTATGTGATTGTTTTGTGGTTTTTGCGATTTGGCGTTTTGATGATGAAAGGTGATTAATGGAGTTACGGGTGAGAAGTTGGCCAGGATGCCAAAAAGTTATGGACTTTAGCAACGGATATAAAAGGAGAAAGAGAAACAAGGCGCAATGATGATAGAGGATGCATACTTGAACTCGTCGATATGGAGTCTTTCTTTCCCTTGGAGGTTTTGTGAGGGCAAGCTAAAGCCTGGGTAATTCTGATTGAAAAGCAAACTGAGATGTTCAAAGAAAAACTCTGAGAATACATTCAAAAACTAGCACGTAACCAACACCCACCCCCTTGGTTCGCTAAATATGCAGTTTAGACATTCCCATAACCCATTTGCTAAATCAGTTCTTCCCGGCCAGCAGAAAGTTTTCGGAATCATGGCACTTCGTTACAATAAATGAAAGTGTACAAAGCCATCACTTGTTCCTGTTCACTGAGTTTGGAAAGGAGGGCTAGGCCCTTGAGTCGATAGTCAAATTCCCGACGCTGCCTCGTATGAAAGGTGGGTATCATAGAAATACAAAGTGGGGACGAGGGCAATGAGGCAGCGTCAGAATGTTTGTCGACAATTAAGCTCTGCGAGCACGGCGGCCCATGTAGCGCGGCCGACGAGATTGATCGTCAGAGTGTGAGGTCAACTCTGACCGGGGACGGACAACGGGTGCATCCATTGATTCCGGGGTCCCAGGCCGACCCAATGTGAACCGACTGCTCTCGTGCGTGAGGCGCGAGATAGGGCGCGTATCCTTGACAAACTCAGGGAATTTGTCGACCACATCAGAAGGTCCATGCTCCAAGCGCTTGCCACCCATGCCCTTCATCCATCCAAGAATGCCAAGGGAGCTGCGACGTTTGTGGTCCGCGCTATGCGATGTCGTTGGGCGTCCAGCAATTGTGGCCGATGCGTTTGGAAGGGCTGCGTGTCCCTCACGGGTCTCCATCAAAGATTGATGGAAAGACTTGTGAACATGGTTTTCGTTTACGAAGCCTGCGCTTGGGGCAATTGGGGCAGGGACGTTAGAGTAGAGTTCGGCCGAGTTGGTGATGATCTGCGACATAGGACGCCGGGCTGCACCTCCCATATTCCTCGTTTTGGGGATGATGGGCGACGGAGCACCCTCGTCCTCCTCATCCGTCAAGTCAGGTGCAGTAGATGGATGTTGGAGGCGTCGAGGAGTATGCGCAGGATTCAGGAAAGCAGGACGGAAGCTGAAGCGCCGTCGTTGCTCTGCCTCAGGCTTCGGTACAGGTCCAGGTACCTCGGGTGCCTCAGCGATCGGCTGTTCAAGTATGTTCAGAGTAGCCATATCCAGAGTTGGAATGCCCGGGGCATCAGTTTCCATGGGATATGAGTCGACACTACCATCGTCATGAAAAGCCGCCTGGCTGATAACATTATGAGGTAGCTCATCTTCGCGTTCGTCCTGGTCAATATGGAGACCATGAGCGCGCTCCTTGCGAGACCGAGGACCTTGCTTTGCTGCAGCAATCCATTCCTGGGGCGTCAACGGTGGTGATGATTCGCTTTCCATTGACTTCGCCTGTCTGACAGTCTTGGTAGGGGTTTGGTAGGGCGGCACAGATGGGGCTGCTGCTGCTGCTGCTGCTGCTTCTTTGCTATCTCTGCTGTTTCGACGAAAATGGCCACCGGACGTTTCCATGGCTGGATTGTTGGGGCTACCGGGGCCAAGAAGTTCACTGGCCTTCGAAGCAACTGTGTTGAACGGATAGATTGTCGGCGATTCATCATGGCTCAGCACTCCAAGACGAGGAGTGTCGCTGCAGTTGGTCTGCATACTGCCCGTAACGTCGCTACCATTGAAGCTGCGGCGAGTCCGAGTCGAAAGTTCATCAGCCGAGCGATGACGTTCGAGGGGACGACCGACGGCCCACTGGTCTTGCTGAGCTTTGGGGCTCCGTCGCGCCGAGGCGGCCATGCTGCCGTTCGAGCCGTTGCGGCCGGCTACATGAGCTGTGCTCATAGTATCCGGCGTGGGTGGTAGTCTCGCACCACCAAAGACGGATTCGTCCAGCCGTGAGCGCCCTGCGGGCTTGGCTGAATAAAGGTTGAACGGAGCAGGGGGAAGCTTGGAGGCATCTGACGAGGGTCGATCCATGCGTCGTCTGATAATGGTTTGCGACATATCCGGCCCCGACTCCGTCCACGGGTCAATCGATTCGCCATTGTTCTGTTTCTCTTTCTCGGCCGGAGGGATATAGCTGTCGAATGTGCTCGTGGATGGTGGAGCCTTGCGAACAGGAAGATCCAGCTGGTCGAATTGACCCCATTTGATAGGGGTGTCGTACGGTTGCAACTCGCTGCACTCACTCAGGACGCTCAATCTCGGCGATTCTGAATCCAGTATTTCGTTCATGGTGTGATAGCTCTCCGACGTGGTCAGTTCACTCAAAGCAGAGTGAGACTCGTTCACCTCTGGAGCATAAAGACTGCGCAAGGTAGCGGTGCTTTTGTTGTCTGCGCGCAAGAACGATGGAGCTTTATTGAGGGTGCGTGAATCAGGCGATTTCAACGAAGCGCGCCTGGATGATGTGCGCTCGGGAATCTCTAGGGCCGCTTTGGATTTTGGGGAGGTTGTATTAGGCCCGTCCAGAACCAGTCGGCTGAGAGATATCTGTGAAATAGGCCTGCCCATCTCCAAAGCATCAACCTTGGCTTCCAGCTGGCAAATGAGCTGCACCGCTTCGGTGACAGCTTGGTCTCGTTTCTGCAATTCCTCGCGAAGCTGATCATTCAACTCCTGCAGACTGCGATTGTGCTTGTTCACTGCACGCAGCTCCACCACTTCTTCTTCGAGTTTCTGCATCTGTTGCAGCTCCTCCTCCATCTCCTGCATCCGAGCCAGTTTTTTCTCCATGGTTCCCATCTGCTGGGTGCGGTGGAAGATTTCCAGCTTCAGGTCGAAGTTGAGCTTGGTGATTTTCGAAACGTACTGAACCAGGGGTCAGTTTTGTGTTAATCGATCGAGCGGTTCTACCGAGGGACCCACCTGATCCATCTCTCGGACGCCCATCTCCTTCGGCTGTTCCCGAGATGTAGTCCCGAGCACATCCTTCGGTTTTTGCGATTTCTCCGATGCCGTGTCCTCCTGGACTCTGCGGTTCTCGGGCGTCCTGGGACGGCTGCCATCCCAATTTTCGGATGCGGGCCCGCGAGAGGTGCGATGGGCGCGTTGTTCCTTCAAGAGATCTTGGAGTAGACTAGATGCCGGGTTCACCAAAGTGGGCGTACCACTTTCCGGGGTTTCTATCGGGAGTTCGAAAGTCAGTTCGGCTCTCCCCACCACCCCGCTCAGGATCATTGACAACATTGGGTAGAACCAGTACTTACTTGTTGATCGAGGGGGTGTGCCCGTCCCAGGGCGCACTGGCGACTGGTCCTTCAACCAGGACCTTTCAGGACTCATCTGTGGTGGGGTATTCATGTTGATTCTGCCCTTGACACGAGTGAGCGATGGATGTTGCGGACGGTCTGTCTGGTCTGCGCCGAAAATGTCGGGAGTCAGTCCTGATGAATGCTTTGTTTTGCGAGAGACATGAGACGGAAGGGGCTTACTGCTGGCGCGACGTGTGGAGGAAGCACTGCGGGCGGATGGGGCAGTCTCAGAATGATATACGCTGGGCTGCGACTGCCGCGAGGGAGCGGCCGAGCTGCGCGGTGGGTTTTGGTCCTTTGCGGCGTCCATGGCCGCGGTGCATGCTTTAATGCGATGCGGATCACCCGTTTGCGATGCCGTCTGCGTCCTGCGCAATCAGGGCTCAGTAAAGTCAATACCCGGCGTGGAGTCCTCCACTGGCATCGGACAATTAGAGGCACGGATATGGTCGCCGCCCTGCCGCGATTGGGCGATCGCCAGACAATGTATTGGATGATCCTGAGGTTGGGAAGAACCGTCTGCAGGAAGCGAGGGAAGCAGATGGGGAGTGGGTGCAAAAAGCAATCCGAAGGGGCTCGCCCGAACCTGTGGGGGCAGTCGAAAGGTTCGAGCCACTAGTCGAGTGCAGGGGCGAGAGGTATTGAGTGTCGAGGTGAGGGATCACAGGGGATTGTGATGAGTATATCCGAGGCCAGTGCCGTGGTCGATGGAGTCATTCGCGCAGTGTACCCTCAGGTAACTGCAGCGTTGGTGATTACAGCGGGTGCTTCCCGGTTGTTATTAGGAAGCACGCATGATTGTTGCGGTACTGGGAGACGACCGGAATGCGCACGCTGACGGGAATGGAAGAATGAGCTTTTTTGACTTTGCCTCATTCCCAGCCCCCGCTGTACCCCAAGCAGCTAGAAGGATCGGAGCGATCGCCCTGACATCCAGCCCATCTGCGCCCCAATCGGAAGGCGTCCGTGGAGTCGGGTTTCAGCTATCCCCTCGCTCGGGTCGGCGAAATGCGTCACTTCTCCACCATCCAATGCTGACGATACCCTCAGGTACGGGTGTGCGACATACTGTAGTTACATGCGACTATCGAGTTAAGACTCAGGTATACGAAATGGATATCCACATCGTATCTATATAGTTTGGACCGAAGTCAACCTTGAACCGCCGGAGAAAAAGCAACGCCGTCGCGTGGCCCACCCCACCGTGTGCCACCGGCCAAAGTACGACTTCTGCCCTGTCACAAACGCGATACGCCAACTGCCGTCAAATGTGATGAGGATGTGATGGAACTCCAATCATCCATTCTTTTAACCGAGTCTAGCACCGGTCCGTTATTCGAATATGTACCAACCCACGGCAGTAGGACAACCAGCAATTTCAGTATGTAGAGATAGGATAAAATCCTTCGGTGATCGTCATTAATTCATTCAGACAAGGTTCGCTTGATAGATCCACTGCCCCTATTGTGGGAGGCAACTTCGTTTTGCGACTAATGGTAATGTGTACTACTTGTAGCAGTAGTACTTGGACCTCTTGGGACGAGCACAGCTCAGCCCGTGTCCGCGCCACCGCACCTATCATTTCTTCTTCGCCTCCCCAGACCACACTCGCATCTCTTTCGCCCGGTCGTGAGCCGCTCGGAACACTGTGACCTGTCAGTTTCCCCGTTCCAGTAGTAGCCTTCAGGGGGCAATAGTCCATGCAACGCAAACTTACGCTGACGTTCCGTCTCGTCCAGCCCGCGGAGGAAATCCACTCCATCACCAACGGCGCCACGCGGGTTATGGGCATGGTCGGAGATTTCGGCCGCCCGCCTCTTAAAGGTCTAGACGGACAATAGTTATTATACCTGCCCACTCGGTTGCAGCCTTTCTCGACCTGCCGGGGCTGCAGTCAATGGCCTACCTCGGTCAACACGTCAACCATCTCCTCTTCTTCGAATAGTTCCAGAATCCGTTCGCTCAGGCTGTAGAAGTGGGGTGCCAAGGCACGCAGGTCAACGGTTCGAGGGTCTGCTTTCAGTGCATTCATCACTCGCTCCGACAGCGCAGGCGGCATGTCGAGGGTCACCAGACGGGACGTCCCCAGTCGTGCTCTAGAAACCTTCAGGGTCAAAATCGCTCCCAAAACAGGCTTTGATCTGGTATTAGGGTAAAATGATCTTTGAGGGACAATCTCACCCGATGGAAAGCATCTCACCCAACCATAATGGAAGATCGATGCGGGTCCCCGGTTTAATCTGGACTGGGTGAGCAATGGAAGACAATGTCGTGCAGCTGGGCAACGCACATCTTCACCCGGGTTGCCTTCGAGAATACCTAGACCTGGCACCTCGAGCTCGAATGTGCAGGGCAGTTTCTGTGTGCAACGGGTGTTAGCTGCTGGTGTTGTGAAGCCGTCACGGAGTGGAACACGGATTCGAGGGCGAGGGCGAGGGCAGCTCTGCGAGTCAAATTTACCTGCGCATCGGTCAATATGGAATCAACGTCATAGTACGACATCTTGGCGCATTGGTTGAGTCGCGAAACCGGTCGCGATGCCCTGTCGCTGGCAGCCGGTCGAGGGTGGTCGACTCGCGCGTTCCGCCATCCAAAGACGCGCGTGGTCACGTGTGTGGGGGTGCGAGGCTTCCTAATCGGGTGTGATTGATGGCCTTGACGCCTGATCGCGCCGGAGCAACTTGAAGTCCATTTGATTGACCAATCTTTTTTAAAGACCCTGACCGATCTGCCGTTTTTTTGGTTACTTTCACTCTAATCCTTCGTACTGTAGTGTAGGGTGTTGGACGTGTTTACCTCGCACACAAAACTTGGTCGTCAAACAGTTAAACATGTTGTGATATGTCGTATCGTAACGGAATCAATTCCTAACCTCACGGAATTACCAGCTTTGATTGGAAATCAATCTGGAGGTCGCTTGTGTATATGAACCCTCAAGTTTTCTGTCCAGAAGGAATACAAGCAATCTTCCTTTGAATTACAACAAAACAGATACCCCTCACTCTAGCTTTCCTTGCCTGAGATCAAAAAGTAAAAAAAAGAAACCTCTATGATTCCAAGTGCATATGACAAAAGCCACCTTACAATTGCTACTATCTTTCAACAAGGACTGAGAGTTGCCGATATGAATACCGTTCGTGGATGGCGATGCTGGTTGATGGTGACGGAGACGACGAAGTCTTCATATCTCCACCATGAAAGTCGCCCGTTTTCCGAAGAAATCCAGAGCTAAATAAAGACCGCGATCAGCGTTATCGGCTTTTTAGCGTACCATAGAGTAGCCGGCTGGAGAGAAAACGGCCTGCCTAGCACTGCGATAGCGCATCAAAAGGGGCAAGTTCCCCGTTTGCGCTGGACCCAACTCGCGTTCTTCAGGGGATAGACTGTCTCTTAGCGTCTCCATACGGCACCAACCGGACGCTCTCGGAGAATCCGTGTTAGCAATTGCAAGCTAAGACGTTTTATCCACCATTAGTGACCCTGAAGACCCAAATTGCTGTCCAGCGATCTGCAGAATTCGTGCGGGAGAGTGACGTTTCGAGATGCCTTGAACTCCGCTTCGCTTAGAGGCCGCAGTCAATCATTGCTCAAAAGAGATCAACGTGCCATGGAGCCAGGAGATTTTGTTGCTTGGCTCAGCCTGAATGCAAGACAGGGAAATTAATCCACGCGGGCCAGGCAAAGCTTAAACTATACTTCGACAACTCTACGCGCTTTAAAGTGAGCGTCGCGCAACCTCGCGGGAATCGGATGATCGCCATCAAGGCCTCTTTGGCAACACCAACACTGCGGAATTCGCGATGCTTCTATTGCGGTGGATTACAGCTGCGGGTCTTCTCGGCGTTGCCTTCGCTTCACCGGAGGGAGAGCTAGTCAAGAAGAGCACCGTGAGCGACATTTTATCCGACATTGAAAATGCATTTACTTGTGGCGCATGCGAGGTCGGTCAATTTCTGAAAATCAAACTGATCTTCTGAAGACTCCTGTCGCTGAACTTCCGAAACATAGGCACTACTTGGCGTTTTGCAAGGACTGGCCCATTTGGGCAACGATGCTTTCGTGGATGTGATTACCGACGTTTGTGTGTTGGCAAGTGTCAGTCCCTCGTCTTTCTTTCAGTTACCCATAAACCACTCTGACATCCAGCCAGGTTGAGGATAAGGATGTCTGCGAGGGCGCAATCTCTCGCGAAGGGCCGATTCTCGCGCATGATCTGCGAAACATGCATATTCCGTCCAAGACTGCAACGCTTTTCTGCTCGACCGTTTTTGGACTATGCGATTCTCCCGACGTGACCGAACACACGGTGGAGTTCCCCTCTGCGAAGCCTTCCAACGCGTCTCGACCATCGCCCAGCGGAGAGACTCCTATTCAGGTTGTGCACATTAGCGACATCCATGTTGATCTCTCTTATGAGACCGGTGCAAAGTATGCGATTGAATTTTCTTGTCCTCGTTGCTCATTTGCTAATCGGTCCAGCTACAACTGCACGAAAAACATTTGTTGCCGCCCATACACCGAATCCGATGCCCCAGGAAATACAAGTTTCCCTGCTGGTGGATATGGAAACTCGAACTGCGATTCGCCGCTGACTTTGGAAGAGAGCATGTACGGGGCCATTGAGCACTTAGTCCCTGATGCCTCATTTACCATCTTTACTGGCGATGTGGTCGAGGGTGCTGTTTGGCTTGTCAATGAAACCGAGGTTACAAACGACCTCAACGATGCCTACAAGACTCGGATGCCATCCTATCTGAACAAGGTTTACGGTGTTGTTGGAAACCACGATGCGGCCCCTGTCAACTCGTTTCCACCAGCTGCTATTGACACCACGATTGACAGCCAGTGGGTCTACGACACTCTCTCCTCGGGCTGGAGTCAATGGATTGGATCCGAAGCCGCAACCACCGCCGACAACTACGGCTCTTACTCGGTCAAACATCCCGGCAGCAACCTACGCATCATCTCGTTCAACACCAACTTCTACTACAAGGAGAATTTCTGGCTGTACGAGGAAACCATGGAAACCGACCCCAATAGTCAGTTGAGATGGCTTGTTACTGAGCTCAGCGCGGCCGAAGCCGCAGGGGAACGAGTCTGGCTTCTGGGCCATATGCCCATGGGCTCTGGTGATGCTTTCCACGACGGATCCAACTACTTCAACCAGATCATCCAACGTTATGACGCCACTATCGCTGCTGCCTTCTACGGCCATACCCACAAGGACGAATTCGAAATCTCGTACTCCAATTACACCGACCAGAATGCCAACACAGCGACCATGATGTCGTATATTGCACCGGCCTTGACACCTACATCGGGGAACCCTACTTTCCGTGTCTATTCAGTGGACCCGGTGACCTTTGGCATCCTGGACTTCACTGTGTACATTGCAAACATGTCGAATCCAGCATATCAATCGAATCCTAAGTGGGAGAAGTACTACTCCGCGAAGGAAGCCTATGGCTCTCTGGTTGAACCAGCCATCACCGATAGTGCCGCCGAGCTCACACCCGCGTTCTGGCACAATATCACCGCGGTCTTCGAAAAGGAGGACTCGGTATTCCAAGATTATATTGCGCGCAAGACTCGCGGGTGGAAGGTCGAATTGTGTTCAGGCGATTGCAAGACTGAGGAGATTTGTCAATTGCGGGCGGCCGAGTCACAGTATAACTGTGTGACCATTTCGCCAGGCATCAATTTCAAGAAGCGAGATACCACGAGCACTGCTAAGCATCAAGAGAGTGCATGTGGCCAGTCGACCATTACGGCCGTCTTTGCCGACTTCCAGAGGAGTGTTTCTGCGCTGAAATCGTCAGCACTGACAAAGCTGGGCTCAGACTTTCTGGATAAGACGGCCAACACGACTTCCTCATGATTGCATCGGCTCCCATAACACTTTACTGTGCATTCATATATCTAAATAATGAAAATTTATTGTGGTCAGAGTGGCTACAGCAATAGCCCAGCCAAATAAAATCAATATTCGACTGTGGACCCCTAAGCACGTTCTGAAAAGCATACAACTATTGGATTTGAATTCTAGTCGCGTTGAGATTTGGATCGAATTAACGTGTCCATGGCATCTAGCCATCAGAGAAAATGAACTTCTAGATGAGCCACAGCGCAGCTTTCTTCTCGGCTTATCTCGGTTGAATAACCACGGCGTGATTGCTCCGCCACTTGGGCCAGTAATAGGCTCGGGGGATCTATCGGCTCCTGTTGACGCTAATAGCGGCTATCCGGCGAGGCTAACGCATGCCCAGGTATTTCGTCGATCGAAGGACTACCTTAGGGTATATAATGTTGCATGATCGCTATGTATATCGTCACAGGGGGTTCATCAATCAATTTCAGCATGGCGAACTCCATCAAAATGAGCGTTGTCTCTTCGCTGCTGCTGGCAGCCACACGGGCCATGCTGCGGTGTTGGCCCCCGCTAATGACATTGTCTTCCCTTCAAGCAAGACAGTTCAGAACCCTCTGCAGTACTCGGGTGGCAACACCCCATACTTTGCGGGACCGAATGTCAATGGGGTGGACAACAGTGTGCCTGAAAAGTGCACGGTGCAACAGGCGGCTTACGTCGTGAGACACGGTAGCAGGTAAGGGATGGTCTGTATGACGAAGTCGAGATTACTCGCTAAGTCTTCTTTTTTCTAGATTTCCCGATCCAGGCTCGTATAATAGTTGGGTGGGGATTCAGGACAAGGTTCGTACTCTCGTACTCCCGTAGATCATTCGATTTGCTCACAAGAATGCATAGATCCAAATTGCTGTCAATGGCACTGGTTTTGATGCTCGTGGTTCGCTATCTTTCATCAAAGTCTGGAGTCCAATACTGACTAATCCAACCCTTCAAATTGCCCAGGAGTCTATGACGGGATGGAAAGAGGTATGATAGACAATTCGGTTCGCAGTTGCTAGAACGAAGCTCATCATTTGCAGGCTAGCGATCTTGGCTACCAGCTCCGGGCTCGCTGTAAGGTTTCGCCAAATCCCCCGAAATGTCATTTTTTTTTTTCTTCTAACATGTTGTAGATCCCGATTTCTATGAGGATGGCAACCCTTTCTTTGTCTGGGCCAATCAATATCAGAATCCGATCAACGAGTCACGAGTAGTCCAGACCGCCCGGGCCTTTGTCAACGGCTACCTCTACGAGTTTGCTGATGCTTATGGGACAGTCGTCAGCGTCAACTCGACTGGCTCTGTAAATGCCATTGGCAACTCGCTCGGGCCTTCAGATGCGTGCCCAGAATTCTCCTCTATTTCAAGCGGCGGCAACAAATTCACAGACTGTACGTGGTGAGATGATCTCGTGGCGCATGGTTCCAAGCTGACCACTTTCCTTTTCCTAGTCGATGCCACTTGGGTCCCTAAGGCTCTCAAGCGCATCAACTCACTGGTGAGCGGCAACCTCACCTTCGACGAGACCGACATCCTCTTCTTCCCATACCTGTGCGGGTATGAAAGTCAGATCACCGGTAACCTCAGCCCGTGGTGCGGAGTATTCACCGAGGACGAGCTGCGCAACTATGCCTACTCGCAGGATCTGAGTTATTACTACAGCGTCGGACCTGGTGCAGACGGGCCCGCCCCCGTACTCTTCCTCCCTTTCCTCGAGAGTCTGACGGAACTGCTCATCAAGGGGCCCGGTCAAACCGGCATCGAAGCTGGCGGAAATGACTTCACAGTCCCCAATTTGATCATGGCGTTTTTAAACGATAATCAGATTGCGGAGATGACGGCCTCCATGGGTGTCTTCGACCACGAGGATCCTCTCCCCGACACCCACATCCCGGCCCATCATCTTTATCAAATTGCCCACTTTATCACGATGCGTGGCACGGTCACGTTTGAAGTGCTCGATTGTGGCTCGGGGTCGAGTCACCACTCGTCTGGTGGCCCATATATTCGGGTCCTGTTCAACGATGCGGTCTATCCCATTGTGGGTTGCCACGATGGACCGGGAAAGAGTTGTCTCTTGTCCGAGTATGTGGCGTTGATCAAGAAGAGTCGGGTAGCAGGCAACTTTACTGATTACTGCATTGTGACTTCGCCTGGCTACCCTGAAACTGTGGCGGGGGCTAGTTTCTTCACCGATCTATCACTGGACTTTTTGACCTTCGTCAAGCCTTGATTCATTCTTTCATCAGTCATGGTGCTGCGGCTTCACATTAGTGGTGGGTCTGCGGAGAACATATGCCTTTTTTTCTGCATACGTGGACTTTTTGCGAAAAAAGGCGACCCTCAAGGCATAGGAGTCATGTAAATTCTATTGATCAAAAGCTCCCTGAAATCCCTTTTTGAGGTGTGGGTGTAAATCCAAGCTGATCCCGACTGCGCTTGGAAATATATTATTGTCAGGGCGGACAACATTTGTGAGCCACTCACAGATGCAGCAGCGAATAAATAGTTTCATCCGGATTTAGAATTGGGCTCGCCCAAGGTTCACAGGCCGCTAGCGTCGAGAGGCAGCCTCTGTGCCTGATTCTGCTTCTGCGATGCGAACCATCCAATCTATACCCTGAGAGTAGCATATATCGTACTAGCGTCGTGCATCAATATGTATAGTGTAGCGGACTCAACAGCCCAGACCGCACGCTCGTGCCCTGCGCCCCCACCAAACATCCACCACGGGGCTGCAGGTGTCTCGAACCACGAAAGCCCCCATCTTCACTGGTCCGAGACATGGAGGCACTAAGCAGTTGCTGGTGGCTTGGCCCGGTTACCCTGTTTTCGCCTCCGGGAAGCATTCCAATGAAGGGGGAAATCGTTGTATCACGCCCAAGTTTAGCCCGGCACTTCGGTGAAAACCTTTCCAACACCTCGAAACTTCTCGTCACACCGATGTTCCTGTCTCATTTCGCTCTTGTCCCTGCGCCGCTTGCTTTTTGACCTGACGTCCCCTGCCGGGGTTGCCTCAAGTTCTCTTTGCTTTCGGTCACAGGCCTTTGTTCGGAACGCGGTCACTGTACGGTGCGCCTCCGTGCTCTCGTGCCCGCGCTCTTCTGCCATTACCCGAAGACTGCCCGGCTGTCGCAGGGCGACCCCGATCGAATCACCATGGCCTACAACGCCGTCGCCCAGATCGACGAGGTCGCATCCCACTTCGGCTCCGACGATTCGCGCGCCTCATCACCCGCTCACGGAGCTTTTCAGCAACTGCGCGACGCCGATCACCTGGGCGGAGGACGCCGTCTGGAATCCGCCAGGACAACCGATAAGGCGGGCCTGGACTTGAGCTCGATGATCCGCTCGATGACCTCGACCAGCTACGACGTCGTCGAGGACGATGACTACGAGGTCGATGTCGATCATGCCCGCGATCAGCGATCGAACAGCTCCCGCATGCCGCCGCTCAATACAGCTGTCGCGCGACATTCCTCCCCCGAGCCCCCCTTGCGCAGCGCCTCTAGCGACCTCCCTATCCCCCTGAGCCATCCGATCCCTGATCTCCAATCCATCCAAGGCGCCTACGCGGGGAATGTAGAGCGTCTCGAGCTGACAGCAGAGCGGCTAAGCTCGAGTTCGGCGGACATTGGTAGCGAAATCCGCAAGATGGACCAGGAACAGAAGAGGCGTTCATGCAGCTCAGCTTCAAACTCAGTCATCATGCGGAATGGTGCATTCTCCCCGGTGACCGTCGCTTCCGCTCATGGATCGACCTTTTCCACGCGCCAGCGTTCCGTATCCGGGGCGTCTCGACTCGCCCAGGTGACCGAGCCTGATCATGGCGAAGATGGCCACTATGCCGACCAAGCTCTTCCCCCATTGTCGATCCTCCCCGCCCCACAACCCCAGATCTACAGCCACGCCAGCGAGGTGTACAACAACCAGTATGATGGACACCATGCGACGGAGGAGGTCGAGCGGCCGGCCTCGGCCGCATCGGGCGATACTTTCCAGCAGGCCCGCACCCTGTTCACCGATTTTGATGGCGTTCATTTCTCTCCCCTCGAGCGTGCTGAATCCGGGCGACGCCTCTCGCTCATCCAGCCTCCTCTGGCGTCCAAGCCGGAATCGTACAAGGAACCCCAATCGGGCGAGCAGATGGTGTATTATCCAGCACCGGTTCCCCGCATGTTGAATCTGCCCCCGAAACTGTCTCGCAAGCCAGTTGCGGACCGCGAAAAACGCCGGACCCAGCTGATGAACACCATTGCCGCCGAAGATAGACACACGGCATCCCAGCAAACACAGACGAAGGACAATCAAAAGGACAAACGGCAGTCTACCGTGACACAACAGCTCCGCGCAAGCGTCTTCTTTGATCCTCCAAAGGCATCTCTTGAGATAGACGTGAAGCAAGACTCTGCAGTTGCGACACTTGATAGTATCCTCGACGCTTCAGCTTATGCCCCTGTCTCGGCCTTTACGGACCATCCATTCGCTGGCCACGTTGGCTCGCACGTCTACGGTCATGCAAAGCGCAAGACGCTCAAAAAGCCGCCCCCAGGACAACCACAGCGCAACTCCCAGCACATAATGGGCCAGGAACAGAGCCGGGAGAGCGACGAGGACTCCATGCAGTCGGGAGTTGGACATCAAACAAACGATGACCACCATCACAGGTCGCACGATAAGCGGTCCAGTAGCGGAACGGAAACCGAGAGCGACGATCATTCCCCGGAAAGTGGCGAAGGCGAAGGCGAAGAAGAAGACGAGGAAGATGACTACGTCGGACCGCCAAACACATTACTTGCAGAATTACAGTTGCGAAAACACGAATTAAAGCAACGGACGCGTACAGCTATGCCCACTGCTTCCCAAGCACAGGGTATGGGTACTACGCTGCTCGAGCTAGATGAAATGGCTCAAAAGCAGAGCGAGAAGAGACGGCGACGACCGGTGACTCTGGCTTGGGATGGCCACAATGTTGCTGATGATGACGACGTTCCTCTGGCTATGCTTTATCCAGAAAAAGCCAACCCCGACGATGACAATCAGCCAATCGGCCTTATGGCAAGGCGCCAGGTCGAGGAAAATGAACCCTTGAGTGCTCGTCGCGCTCGACTTCGAGGTGAACCAGTGCCTGAAAAAGGGCCCGTCACCGTGTACGCAGCTGAGCCCAAGATGGAGGAGCCCAAGCCTGAGAATGAAAGTGACAATGAAGTCGAGGCCGAGACGCTAGCTGAACGGCTTCGACGACTGAGAGGACAAAATCCAGCGGAAAGCGATTTCACAAGTGATCTCCTGGCCGAGTTTGATACTCGGGCGGGAATTGCACCCAAGGAAGCTGCGCCAACCAAGGAGCCGGCGCCTGAGCAAGAGGAGACACTTGCGCAACGACGCAACCGCCTGCGAAAGGAAAACAATTCGCGGCCTGCAACTGCTAAAAATCTTCAGATGCGGCGGAGCATGGCTGCTCTCCCCCAATCTCGTCCTGCCCATGTCGCTCGCCATCAGTCATCGTTCGATGTTCTTCCGCAACACCACGGCATGATGCCGCAAGTCGCAAAGCGAGCGTCCATGTATTCTATGCCGATGCAAATGGGCCCCCAGGGACCAGCAGGATACCCGATGGCCCAGCCTTATGGCTACGGAACGCCCTATCCTCCAGTTTATCCCTACAACAACATGACCTATGCGAGTGGCTGTGGCCCTAACATGACCCGGCAGCCCATCGACCCTGTCCAACGAGATGTCATTGATCGTTGGAGACAGAGCGTTCGCTTCTAAGTACAAACCTTTTTTTTTTTTCAGCGTTTGATTTGTTTGCTCTTCATAGCGTCGTCGTTCTAGGCGTCTTTATTTTTTGGGAAAATCCGTGTAGAATAGTGTCTTTCGTATGTGATATCTAGGAAGGGAACGTGTTGTTTCCATCAACTGACCTCAATTGCCACAGTCTGGGACTGAAATTCTGGAATGGAGCTATTATATCCTTGCACGTTATGCAGAGCATTGTATTGACCATCAAACAAGACTTATATTTGTGTCAAAACCTGATTTAACAAGTAGATCCATGCACCATTAGTACATACTAGTCTTATACATTAGTAGTAGTATTTTTACATGTCGTCCAGTTGAGATTGGGGGCCATAGAGCAAAGGAAGGACAAAACCATGTGGATCGACATTCACTGCTCCTATATAAAGTCCGAGGAGGTATTTATTAGGGTGCATGCGCATCACATGGAGTCGTGATACGAGACCGAGGATGCAGGGATAAATATAGAATCGGCCCAGGCACCTCACAGCTGCTGCACCAAAGTGAGACCCGCGGCGCGAGTGTACCTAAGCAGCATTGGCGGGTGGAGCTGCAGCGATTACGTCTCCTATCACGGTCGATCTGCGAGTTTTCGGCGGCTCTCACACCACCACCTCCTTTCCACTTTACGGTCTTCGGACGAACAGCTAGCTCGCTGGTTATTATCTTCACATCCGCCACTCTTTCATCTCATCGGATCCAGCTCATTTCGGCAGCGCAACGCCCAGTGGCTGCTGCAAGCCCCACCGGTGTCTGGTATGTGAGACTCGACGGCCCGCCTCCTTTCAACTTCTAATGCGCCGCCTCCACAGCAGGTACTGAGAGCAATGGAGTCGCGTGGCCCTTGAGAAACAACTACGGTGTCTACCGGTGCTGCACGGGCTCTCAATCACTGGCTATCATGCCCCCGTCCACCGTCTTCTCCTACTGGCGTCGAGACCACCGCCGCTCCACCGCGCCGCCCATATCAGCGCCCGCGTCATCGCCAGGTCCCAAAGGTGCAATAGACGGTCCGCTCAGCACGCCTCCTCAGCTTCCTCAGATCCCAGACACACCTATCCTTACCACGTCGTTCGATGAACAATTCTCGCACGATGCCCCGCCGTGGACCGACTCCGCACTGGAGAGCGATGCCTCCAAGCTCATCAACTCCTCCGTAGCGCCGCTGTCCTCCTGCGTTAGCCTTGCTGTCTCGTCTCCGTTGCAAGAGAAAGAGAAAGAGAACCAGAACCGTCCGTATTCAAGCCCCGGAGATTACGAAGCCATGCCCGAGCCCGAGCCCGAGCCCGAACCTGTCTTTACAACACAACACAACAACTCACAACTCTCAGTTGGCGGGCTACGGCCAGAGGGAGATGGCGAGTCTAACTCTAAGCCTACGTCACCTTTTCGACTCTCATTTGGAGGAAAGGGATTACGGAATTTGCAAACGTCTGCTGGCGAATCTCAGAAGCGCTCGCCGACTGCGGCACCGGGCACAAGTCATCTTCGGATCAGACCTTCGCCCGAGGAGTCACCGGCCGATAAACCATTCGTACCACCAAGGGATATCAGGTCGGAAAGTTCAGTTGCTCGGAGGGCCGGCGAACGCGATGTCTCTGTGGATAATTCCCACCACAAATCAGGAAAGACAATGCTGCATCTCCTGAACCCGATGTCTCTGCTCGCACGCAGACGTTCGTCTCAGATGGGGAACCACCGAATTGACGAACCAAAAAATAAGTCGTCAAACATAATTCCTGCGATTCCAGACGACTACGATCCCCGAATTCGAGGAAACATTGTTCACGACTTCTCAGCTCCTCGGCCTCGCCGCAATGTATCAGGCACCCTGAGCGGCCCGCCTGATGGGGGACAAGATGCCTCACCATCGCAGCCTACCGTTCAGAGCCCCACAAGTCGTTTTAGTGATCCAGCGAAGAGACACAGCGATCATTCCCCTGTTTTCAAAGAACACTTCGAGGACGACCAAAACGTGTTGCAGGTTGAGAATAAGGGTTACCTCCAGTCGAGCCTGCTAACAAACCCTACCCAACCGGGATACGAAAAGTCCTTGCCGCCTTTTGCTAAGAATTTGCCCTCTTGCCTACCGGACCACAGCCCCAAGGGAGTTGAGCACACCGTCTCTCCACCATTCGAACTACCGGCAGAGCTTCCCGGGGATTTCCCTGCAAGCTCACCCAAATCCAGTCCTCCACCATTGCAACAAGACGACGATACAATTCCAAATGTGCCCCGGCCTCCCTCCTCAGGATTACCAAGACACCTCAGAAGCAATGCTTCGAGGTTTAGCTTCGACATGGGGGGCGTGGAGTCGTCTACCCAGGAAAAATTACTGGAGGAGAAACACAAAGCGAAAGAAGCTGCGCGCAAGCTGGAGGACGGCTACTTTGATGACTTTGATGAAGATTTTGATCAAGACATGTTGGATGATTTCGACGGCCTGGAAGAAAAGATCCCCGGTGTGAATGCCGACGCTGATGACGACGACTACTTTCGTGCACCGCCAGCCCCTGATATCAAATCTTGGGCTGTTCCAGGATTGTCACCTGTGGTCGCCAGTCCGATCGCACCTGCACCTCCTGAACTCCCACCTGCACCAGTCCCACGAGAAGAACCGAATGCAGCACCGCCTGCACAAGAATTTGCAGAGGAACCCGCAGGTGATGATACATCCGAGTCACAAGAGGTGCAGCAGCCTGCTCCCGTTGGTCTGGCTCCTCCGGCCGCAGATAAGGGCAAGCAAGTTCTTGATGAAGAGGACGATGACTTGTACTTCGATGACGGCGAGTTTGGAGATTTGGACGTTGAAAACCAAAGTGGAGGCTTTGACGAGTCCATCTTCGATGACGAGACTAGCCACTTATACGAACGAAAGCGAGTGGGAGGACCGGCTTTGCCTCCACCCCCTCTAAACGCAGAACCCAATAATGATGTCCTAGAAAGAGAAATTCTGCTTGAGGAGAATGCCAGTCAAGGACTCAAGCATATGCCCAGTGTGGCCAGTGAATATCAAGCGCTGGCGATCAAGCGTGGGCCGCTTGGGGAGCCAATCCCTAATATGGGACCTGCACGGGCTCACGGCGGCGTCTTGACAGAACAGAACCTGGAAGTATTGCATAATGCCTTGGCGTTCGCAGCAAACGAAGCAACAGCCAAGGGCAATTTTGAGCGCACTTTCAGCACAAGCGATCGATCTCTGGCACAAGAAAGCATTTCTCAACCATCCCACACAGGCGAGTCACAGCCAGGACTGGTATCAGATGATAGCCATCTGAGTCAATTGGTCGACATGGCCGCATACGAAGATTCTTATGATGACCAGATCTTTGATGACGATCTTTATTATGACGACCCAATTGTTGCAGCCGCCAATGCGGAGGCACTGGAGTGTGACGACGAAGGATTCTATGGCCAGGAATTTGGCTTCTACGCGCAAGCACATGGCAGTTCCGAGATGACAAACGGTGGCTACTTTGGCCCGCGAGGCGTTGAGGGCATCTCGCGCAGCTTCAGCAGCCGCGGCAAATTCCAAGAGCCCAGTCTGACTCCCATCACCGAACGTAGTGAATGGAGCACACGCAATTCGGTCATCTCGCTGAAAGCACACGGGGCCACTCACTCGAACCCGTCTTTGGCAAGCCCAGGCTTAGCCCAGCTAGTCGATATGGGAAACCTTGATGACGAGATGTCGCTCAGCGCGCTCATGAAGTTGCGCCGGGGTGCATGGGGTGGCAGCAATGGCAGTCTGCGGAGCAGTGCCGGCAGTCCGCCTCCCCATAACCTGTCTTCCTCGAATCGTGGTAGCTTTGTGGAAGCCAGCCCTTCCGATGCTCGACCCTCTGGCGATGACTGGTTTGAGAGCATGGGATATCAGCAAGATGACGGCCATGGCTATACAGCTTCACCACTCAAAGACGCTCATCTTGGTCGTTCCGCCGATCTCCCGTCAAGCGGACACAACGGGCCGAGTTGTGCGGCATACGGCGATGATATACCGACTACAGGGAGCCAGCGACCCAATGGATTGTAAAACTTCATTGACCCCCTCCATTGGAAGGTTGGATATAATAATATGTTCCATTTAATTGGGCCGTTGGGGCGTTTTTTTTTTCAGCCTAGGATGCATGCCATCTATCCACAGCGAATTATTTACGATTTAATGACACTCCATCACTGAGATATCTTTTCCTGATCTCCTAATAGGTATTTCTAAAAGCTTTTTTTGTGTTCTTGCTACTTCATGCCTCTTTTTGGCGGTAAGTATACCTCTCCGTTCGCTGGATGTTGCCTCTTGAGGCATTTTTAGGGTGCGTTGGAGACCTGAACATACTACTACGTAATGCCTACCCGCGCGATTGGGCCGAAATCACCCGCAAAGCACCGAAATGCTTAGCCGGCGGTGACGAAGTGTGGCTCGTTCGGCGTGGCCGCGCAGGTTATCGGCTATGCTTCGGGCGGACCGGGCTGACTCAGCGCACCAGCCTCATTCCAGCCCGGTCCGGTTCTGCTCTGCTTGTTCTTTGCGCCCAGCTCTTTTCTGCTCTCCACTCCCATCCCCAGTTAATCCGTGTTGTCAGCAGAGTTTCTG
Organism: Penicillium argentinense; assembly: GCF_028826775.1. Taxonomy (NCBI): domain Eukaryota; kingdom Fungi; phylum Ascomycota; class Eurotiomycetes; order Eurotiales; family Aspergillaceae; genus Penicillium; species Penicillium argentinense. The sequence continues at coordinate 1,374,663 of NW_026622668.1, forward strand.
CTCTCTGATGAGTTCCATTTCTATACAGGTGCTACGGCAATACTAGTCGACACCTGTTTGGCGCGATTACATCTGTACGTGTTCCCTGCTTCCTTTCCTCCGTGTTTCGGTACTCTTCGGCAGGAGAAGAACAACAACCTGTCAACTTGAAGCTGACCACCAAATTAACTGAACAGGTTAAGCCTGATTCTGCCTCAGCTTTGATCGTATTACGGACCTAGGACGATAATACCTCTCTACCTTCCTCTCTCCGATCGGATTCTTCCCTATACCTCGTCGGAAAAATCCCGCAATGTTCAGAAACACTGCTTTGAAGGCCACCAACCTGCGTGGTGTGGCTTCCACCACCGGCCGGAGGACTTTCCACCTGGCCTCGAGCGCTCGTAGCGCCTCGAAGACCTCCAGCTTCAACCTGACTGCCCGCCGACCTCTCGCTGTCGTCGACCGCACCTTCACTGGTGCCCGGCTCTATGCCTCCTCTGCGGAGGGTCCTGCTCCTGGAGTGGTAAGTCAATGCTTGATAACCTCGTCGCATGTAGTAGTGTGATGTAGCGCGACGAGAAATCTCCCCAACTCTGGTCTATTAGATCTATATCTAACGCGACAGCGCGACGTGAATTAGGACCCGAATGATTCTTTCCTCCAGGGTAGCACCGCCAACTATATTGACGAGATGTACGTGGCCTGGAAGCGGGATCCGTCCAGTGTCCACATCTCGTGGCAGACCTACTTCAAGAACATGGAAGATGGCAACATGCCCATTTCCCAGGCCTTCACTCCTCCCCCCTACCCTTGTCCCGACTCCTACCGGCGGTGTTCCCCAGGACATGCCCGGCGCTGGTGTCGCCGCTGGTGCTGACGTGACAAACCACTTGAAGGTTCAGCTTCTGGTGCGCGCCTACCAGGCCCGCGGTCACCACAAGGCTAAGATCGACCCCCTCGGCATCCGTGGCGAGGCCGAGGCCTTTGGTTACAGCAAGCCCAAGGAGCTTGAGCTTGACCACTACGGTTTCACTGAGCGCGACCTCGACCAGGAATTCGCTCTCGGACCTGGCATCCTACCCCGTTTCCTGACCGAAGAGCGCAAGAAGATGACTCTGCGCGAGATCATTGACGCCTGCGAGAAGGTCTACTGCGGCTCCTACGGTGTCGAGTACATTCACATCCCCGACCGCAAGCCTTGCGAGTGGATCCGTGACCGCTTCGAGATCCCCGAGCCCTTCAAGTACTCGGTTGACGACAAGCGCCGCATCCTCGACCGTCTCATCTGGAGTTCCAGCTTCGAGTCCTTCCTGGCCACCAAGTTCCCCAACGACAAGCGTTTCGGTCTGGAGGGATGTGAGACCCTTGTGCCCGGTATGAAGGCCCTTATTGACCGTAGTGTCGACTATGGCATCAAAGACATCGTCATCGGTATGCCTCACCGTGGTCGTCTCAACGTTCTGTCCAACGTCGTTCGCAAGCCCAACGAGTCCATCTTCAGTGAGTTCGCTGGCTCCACCGAGCCGTCCGAGGAGGGCTCCGGTGATGTCAAGTATCACTTGGGTATGAACTTCGAGCGCCCTACTCCCTCCGGCAAGCGTGTACAGCTGTCTCTGGTTGCCAACCCCTCTCACCTGGAGGCTGAGGACCCTGTCGTGCTGGGCAAGACCCGTGCCATCCAGCACTACAACAAGGATGAGACCCACTTCGACTCCGCTATGGGTGTTCTGCTCCACGGTGACGCTGCCTTCGCTGGTCAGGGTGTTGTCTACGAGACCATGGGCTTCCACTCCCTGCCCGCCTACTCCACCGGCGGTACTATCCACATCGTCGTGAACAACCAGATTGGTTTCACCACCGATCCCCGCTTTGCCCGTTCCACCCCCTACTGCTCGGACATTGCAAAGTCTATCGATGCCCCCGTGTTCCACGTGAACGCCGACGATGTTGAGGCTGTCAACTACGTTTGCCAGGTCGCTGCTGACTGGCGTGCGGAGTTCAAGAGCGATGTTGTTATCGACATGGTCTGCTACCGTAAACAGGGACACAACGAGACTGACCAGCCTTCGTTCACCCAGCCTCTGATGTACAAGCGCATTGCTTCTCAGAAGGCTCAGCTTGATACCTACATCGAGAAGCTCATTAACGAGGGTACTTTCACCAAGGAGGACATTGATGAGCACAAGAAGTGGGTCTGGGGCATGCTGAACGACAGCTTCGACCGCAGCAAGGACTACCAGCCCACTAGCAAGGAGTGGTTGACTTCCGCCTGGAACAACTTCAAGACCCCCAAGGAGCTGGCCACCGAGGTGCTCCCCCACCTCCCCACTGCCGTTGGTGCTAACTCCTTGAAGCACATTGCTGATAAGGTGGCCGGCACCGGCGCTCCTGAGGGCTTCACCCTCCACCGCAACCTTAAGCGTATCTTGACCAACCGCAAGAAGACCGTCGACGAGGGTAAGAACATCGACTGGGCTACTGCTGAGGCTCTTGCCTTCGGTTCGCTGGTTGACGAGGGTTACCACGTCCGTATCTCCGGACAGGATGTTGAGCGTGGTACCTTCTCTCAGCGCCACGCTGTCCTGCACGACCAGGAGAACGAGGCCACCTACACTCCCCTACAGCACATCAGTGACAAGCAGGGCAGTTTCGTCATTTCCAACTCCTCCCTGAGCGAGTTCGGTGCCCTTGGTTTTGAGTATGGTTATTCTCTGACCTCCCCGAGGCTCTCGTCATGTGGGAGGCTCAGTTCGGTGACTTCGCCAACAATGCGCAGTGTATCATTGACCAGTTCATCGCCGCTGGTGAATCCAAGTGGCTGCAGCGTTCTGGTCTGATCGTCTCTTTGCCTCACGGATATGACGGTCAGGGTCCCGAGCACTCTTCCGGCCGTATGGAGCGCTGGTTGCAGCTTTGCAACGAAGAGCCTCGCGTGTTCCCTTCTGCCGACAAGCTGGACCGTCAGCACCAGGACTGCAACATGCAGATCGCTTACATGACTGAGCCCGCCAACCTGTTCCACATCCTGCGTCGCCAGATCCACCGCCAGTTCCGCAAGCGTATGTTTTCCCTCCCTTCTATTTGCTTATTTTCCAAATGCTCACATCTAATCCTCAGCCTTGATCATCTTCTTCTCCAAGTCTCTGCTGCGTCACCCCATTGCTCGCTCTGACCTGGAGAGCTTCACCGATGACTCTCACTTCCAGTGGATCATCCCCGACCCCGCCCACGGCACCGCTATCGAAGCCCCCGAGAATATTGAGCGTGTCATCCTGTGCTCTGGCCAGGTTTACGCCACTCTCATCAAGCACCGTGAGGCCCAGGGCATCCGCAACACCGCCATCACCCGTGTTGAGCAGCTGCACCCCTTCCCCTGGGCTCAGCTGAAGGAGAACCTGGACAGCTACCCCAACGCCAAGAACATTGTTTGGTGTCAGGAGGAGCCTTTGAACGCCGGTGCCTGGTCTTACGCCCAGCCCCGTATCGAGACTCTCCTGAACTCGACCGAGCACCACAACCGCCGCCACGTTCTGTACGCCGGTCGCTCCCCCAGTGCCTCCGTCGCTACCGGACTCAAGGCCGTCCACTTGAAGGAGGAGCAGGAGTTCCTGGAGGATGCTTTCTCCGTCCACCAGGAGCGCCTCAAGGGCGAGTAAATCCGTCATTGTTCCTCCCCATGATTAATCCGCTTAATACCGGATCTGTTGTGGAGAATGTGCATCTGGCTGGTTGATTGGGTTGCTTTCCTGTTTACATTGAGTCGCCTGGGCGCTAGCGTCCATTATCTATTGTTTCATTTGTACCACCTTTCCTTGTCTGCATGGGTTCCCTTTTGTTCTTGTCCCTTGTGTATACGATCTTTGTTTTGTCTTAGGCTTGTGCTTATAGACGGACCCGTCTACACATCGACTAACTTATGCTTGTGTAAAATACAAATTTCATTTACTGATTGCATTGAGGATTCCGGATGTACCTTTTCTTCATTAGTAAATCTCCATTGCATAAGATTCTTTGGGGACTGGCCTTTTGCAGTTGTAGATTCCAATAATTGATGATGTTAGCTGATTCTCATTGGGAATATTGACCCAGCAATTTAAAAGCAATGGAAGGATCATGGTGGCAACTCAAGTGATGTCCCCGAGCATACTAACAGTTTTGAAGGAACTATTGTTTGTAGTAGATCGAGCTCTCAATCAAGAGGATTGAAGCAGAAGCAGCTCCTTATCCACTTCCCGAAAATCACACTATGCAGTAAAACATTGTTGTTATGGGGGTCTCGGGAAAATAGTTGTGGTAGACACCTACCTTTTTCAATACGCATTTTCCTAGTAGCTGTTAAAAGTAGCCATGGGGACTTACATTCGATATCGCCCCTTCCCTTTCGAAAACAAACAAAAATCAACCAGAAAATCTTACATTCGAAATCCATATTCCCGCCCGAAAACAAACAAAGGTCAACTCGCCATTGTAAGTAAGTGAACAAGTGAGAGGCGTCGGTACGTGGAGGTGGAGACTGACCTCTAACGGGGTCGAAGGGTGTAGTTGAATGACGGGGCACCTTCTTCGCGGGATGGGGGCCAGTACTCTCGCTGGTGGACCATGGCGGTAGCGTAATACTTGCACTCGTCCATGAAACGGTTGATGTCGAATTGGTCCACAAGCTTGCCCTGTTGAAGACGCCAAATAGCATTCTCCATCCACGTAACACCATTCTCCGGATCAAGAGCATCAGGGCGGGGAAGTGGGACGGATGCGAACAAGTGATAGAGAACAGAGGTGTGCAAGTTGTTGGGGAGCTTACCGATCATGAACTCTCCCAGGTAGCGAAGGCTTTGTTTGGGCTCGTAGTTCGAGAACATCTCCAAGCGCCACGGGCGGCCATGGATATCGCGAGGAACCGGTTCAGGGACGGTGCTGCGCACTTGAACGCACAGGGCATCGGAACCCTTGCGATGCTTTGGGCGAATCAAGATGCTCCAGAGAAAGTCATCGTGATACATCTCTCGGCGTGGCTGAGTTCGCATAACGGTGTGGCTCTCACGAGAAAAGAGGGCCACGAAGACCTGACGCTTGTTGTGGCCCCTAAGGCGATGACGGACGCGAGTGTAGAAGTCTTGTAGAATTCGATTAGCTGGAGTCCGATGCATGCTTTGGGGGATCAGGGAGGGTACTCACCGCGAAGACGTACACCGATGCCATCCTCCGCAAACTGCATCTCATTCATCTGAGAGGCCATCGTTGCAAGCCCCCGGCGACGAAGGAATCGAAAGCTTAGGCGAGTCAGAGATGAAAGGATGGAAGGCGAGGATGTTGACAGGGAGGAGGTTGACGCGTTGGAAGAAAGAATAAAAGAAGAGGCGGCAGAGATTGTTTGGGGCATTTTGGGAAGGTGCGGCCAGGTGTAAACAGGCAGAGGTGAACACTCCCGAAGCGGGGTGGAGAGGTGCCAATGAACAATAGATAAATCTAAGATTTCTTGAAAAATACTCTTGGTCGTGGGAAAATAAATTTCAGAAACCATCTGCTTCCTCTTTCCTTTCCAGGAATTTTATGTACATACGCATTGGATAACTGGAGTGCGTATCATCCCGCCTAGCCAGACTCTTCTCAAAAACCCTGATCTACGAGCCTTATGCGCTTTGTAGATAGTGGCTACTAGGTCAATTCATGCAGATTGGGGCTTTATCCCCAGCTGACCAGGATTCATAGTATTACTAGTAGAAGTAAAACTTAGTCGCATTTAGTATGGATGGGGCATACTTCGCGCCGATCGCGCTACGGACGTTCCTGAAATGACGTCACTTTGCTTGGCCATGAGTCAGCATATGTGATGCCTGATATCCAAGGTGAAAACTCACCTGATCCGCCCGATGCTCTTCTCCGCATCCAAACTTCTCAGCGGCTGCTCCCCCTCTCGTCGCCTCTCCCTGGCTTCAGGCGTTGTTGCTGGGATCGCGCTCTGCTCGATCACTGAATTCCGCCATTCAACCCTCATACCCTCTGTCTGTCCGTTTTATTCTTGTCGGGTCAGGCGCGTCTGGAAAGCTCTTCTGGTAGTGCAACCCCAGCCTGACCTTCACCATGTCTGCCGTCCCTTCTTCGACCCTCAACTCACAGGGTTCCGGCGTACGTCAATCGGCTCGCCAAACGCGGACGAATCCTTCGCGAACATCCAAAACCGCCGGACGGTCCTCTTTCGGCTTTGGCCGTGGCTCGGTAGCTGAGAGTCCTGTGACGCCCCCTGTTCCTCATGGCTTCTATCCTGCTCTCACTCATTTTACGGACGCGATCACCGCCCTTCCGCACGAATTCCGCCGACACAACTCCCTACTCAAGGAGGTTGATGCGAAAGCGTGGGCACTCGAAGAAAATTTGCTGCAGTTGCTCAAGGATGCCTCGGAGTCGCAGCCAGTGCCCCATCCTCCAGTCCCGACGCCTATTGTTGGAGGGGTGGCTCGTGAGGAATTCTTACCAAAAGTCAGTAATTCCGATATAAGACCACATCCAACCCGCTACTGCGACGATTTTACTGACAGATCCGCTCCTCTAGGACCTTTCTCAGCCTCCCGAGACGCCCGAAAGCCTAAACCGTCGAATCCTCTTCGATCGTGTACGACAGAACCTCTCCGATCTAATGATGACAGCGGATGAGAAGAACCATGTAATCTCAAATGCAAATGAGGAGCTGGATCGCCAAATTTCCCGACTGGATACTGTATTCCCATACATCGCTGGAGAAATCAGCGAGGAGGCCCGTCTTGGCAGTCTGACACACTGGGCGTACTCGAACAAGAACACCGCAAAGGCAGCTACCAATGAGCGACCGCGCCGGGAAGCCGTTTCTCAGCGACAGGATCTCGCATACGCACTTCACGAGGCCGAGGCTGCTAGCCGCAGCGAAGCCCGGCGCGAAGCGGTCCAGGCGCGGAAGCAGCAACGCCGGGCGGCCGTTGATGCTGACTATGAGGAGGCTCGCGGCGCTCGCAAGACGAATACCGGAAAATCTCGTGGTGATAATGCGACAGCTGATCAAGCAAATAAACGTCGCAGGGTGGAACGGCCCACGGCCGTGGACATGGGAGCACCTATGGAACGCTCTGCTAGTGGTACCGGAAGTCAACGAGTGTCGTCAAAAGATGGCGCAGAAAAGAAGCGATCTCGTGCCCCGAACGCCAATGCTGCCGTAGCGCGCAAGAAGTATGTTCACATTTTCATCTCCCGACAATGGCATGTCACTAACTATTGGATTCTCTTAGGCCCAACGCTGCATCCAACGCTGGCTCCCCCGTGTTGGCCCCTTCGCCTCTTATCGGAACGTTCAATGCCCCCCGTGGAGCTGCAAGCCCGGGCCCCAACACCTCTCGCCCACAGTCTTCACGAGCCCAGCAGAATGCTGGGCAGACGAGCAACGCTCGCCAGCGGCCTACGTCCTCTGCCTCCAATCGCTTGGGCCAGCCCAACTCCTGTATGTCTTCCCGCGCGACTTATTCAGTTACTAGGATCCTCCTTAATACTTCTCACTCTTCAGCGAAACCTGCCGATCCCAGATCGACACCTCGCGACGGATCCATCAAGAACGAGACAGGCAATGGTGATAATCACCGTGACTATGATGGTGACACTATTGGACGCGCCGGTGCCGCAGGAGCTAAGCGCGATGATGTGGATGGACGAACTGTCGATTCAGTCGAAGCCGAGCCTGCTAAAGGCCGAAACTCCAAAACCTCCACGCCCGTACTATCTACATTCAGCGAAACCACGCAGTCACGCTCACGACCCACACGAAGTACAGATCCCGCGCCGAAGCGGGGTGGCAAGAAGACTTCTGCACCGGCTCCTGTCATTCCTTCCGACGATGAATCTCTTCATGAGGGTGACGACGAAGATGAGGAGGGCGAACCGCGGTACTGCTACTGCAATGAGATCAGTTTTGGCGAGATGGTGGCTTGCGACAATGATGCTTGCCCTCGCGAGTGGTTCCACCTGGCCTGTGTGGGACTACACAAACCTCCTGGCAAGAATGGTAAGTCGACGTGTCTCCATTACCAAGCTATCTGAATCCGAAATTAACTTTTTCACAGTCAAATGGTATTGTACCGAGTGCAAGGAAAATATGCGGCGGGGTCGCAACGGACGTTAGTGCCGCTTGCGGCATTGAATGGACTACTACTAGCTTTATCTCTAGTTTCTTACACTTCTGCTTGAGGATCGTATGCCATCTATACTGGCATCTAGCTTCCCAGAAATCAAGCACTCAATACTTCTGCGCCTCATACTCTACGTATCCATCCAAGTAATGGTCAACGTTGTTTCATGAGTCAGAACAATGAGCCCAGTATCTAAACACAAACATAGAACAATCCAAGCTACGGCGAAACGGGAAACCGCGGTATCAAGACAGATTTACTTCTCTGTAGAATTATTCACAAAGCTGTATCAAGGGAAGAGACGGGTCAAGTCCAATATAAAGTATCACCATGCCGATCTCAATCTCTCCGCAAGTCCACCATCGGAGCTATCACCGGGATTCCTTCTCCTGGACGCAGCAGAATTAGCACCCTCCAAGCCAGAGGCCTCAGCCTCCCCTTCCAACCTCCTCCTCAAATCCTCGAACCGTTCTCTCTCGCCAGCAGCGGCGATCGCAGCTCCACTTCTCCGCTCGCGCTCACCGACCAGCCACGCGGGAACACGAAAGCCCGTGCTAGATGGTGAGAGGCCCGGAAGCAGTTCGGCGCGCCAGGCCATGCCTATTATCCAGCCGGTCACGGCGGGGAGAATGGAGGCAGGGAATTGGGAGAGCGCGAGTTGGGCGGCGATGAGGTAGGTTGTTGATTTGTCGGAGAGGAGAAGTGATAGGCTTGGTGGGGGTGGCTTAGGCGTGCCATTGCCATTGTTGCTTGGGGTGTTATTTTGGCTGGAGGTGGAGTCGCCGGCGTTTGTCCCTGCTGCAGTGTTCGAGGAAGACGTTGTGCTGATGCGATAGCGGTAGATATGTGGGATTGAGGCGTGATATTGTGCTAGGAGAGCAAATACTGTTGCTGTTGGGCCCGATGGGAGATAGTTCAGGTTGTTTAGGGAGACAGGTCGCACGAGAACGGCGAGGAGGAAGGGAGGGAGGATCGTTGTGTAGGGAAGGGTTGTTAGAAGGAAAGTCTGCAGGTGGTGAGTATCTTGGATGCTATATTTCCTTTCATTCCATAGCTGGAAGCTGGAGAATTGGGGGTAGCAGGGGAAAACGTACGGCCATCTTTCGCTTTCCCCATGCCCGTTCCACGACGCGGAGGTGGTACACCAGCATCGCAGCAAAGAGCGCCTCTGTCGAATTGGCAAAGCCGGCGATTTGCCAGAATAAAGCGCGCCAGAATTGCCCATAGGGCCAGAAGTGCGGAGAGGCATGGATTGAGGCGAGGTGCTTGACGTCCAAGATTGAGAGCGCGATTGAGGATACGACGACGTAGATCAGAAGAGACTTCGAGAGCGGAGTATTGGTCAAGCCGGACGTGAGCATTTTGGGCGAAGGACCATTCGGGGCGGTTATTTGGTGGTGGGGGGTTGGAGGAGTTGGAGGACGGAAGTCGAGGTTGCCGGCAGTCGGAGAACCTCTAAATGGACGTCGCAAAGCTACTGATTTCTACGGACACGCCCCTTCCTTGGGAAGTATAGCTCTATAATTGTATTACTGTCGGCACTATCGAGTAAAACTAAAATGTCATAAATTCGAGACTTATTCTTAAGAGTTGATTATTTCGAATCTCTTTTTAGAGACCAGGCAAATGATGATTTGTCCTGTACCTCGGTATTAGTCAGATCATACTGTACATAGAACAACAAGTACGGTGCTGAAAGTCGGCGTCTGCTACCACAATTAGTCCTGGTTATTTGAAGGTGGATTTGAAACATTGAGAGACTTTCCAATATGTTTTGAAGAAGTAAATTCTCGTATATAACGCAAGTCGTCACGTTTATTCGTTTTTTGCCGTCGTCGCAGTCTAATCTACACTCCCAGCGAGGCAGCCTCTTTCTTCTGTTCCGCCAGTGTTGTCTGGTACCGATTTAATGCTAGCTCTAATGCGTGCATCGTAGGTCCCAGCAGCTGATTGACGGCTTTTTGGCCACCTTCTACCTTATCCAGGTTCATTCGTAACCGACGCCCTGACTTTTCATAGACTTCGCGCGCGTGCTGCTTGAGCCGATTAACCTCAACCTGTCGCTCGGCTTCGGCGTCATTTGCAACAGCCTTGATTCGATCGATTGCGCGCTGTAATGACTCGGACAGAGAGCCAGCTTCGCCGGCGCGGTCCGGATCTCCCGAGAGAAAAGCCTGCCAGAATTGATGCAAGAATTCTGTGGATGTCGCATGAGTCAAGGTCAATCGATCGTAAAGACCGGCTGACAATCCGAAGGTATTAGAAGTGCTGGATTCATTCATGTGGGTACGTCTCCCACGAACGGCACTCAGGATCTGGGCAAATGCGTCGTGGAGGGCCGCGGATGATCCGACAGCTCGGCGACTAGTAGATGCGTCTTCCATTTCCTCGTCTTCATCATCACCAGGGTCCACGAGCCTTTGTATTGGTGCCGTACCACCCAAAGGTAAGCTTTGCTTAATCTCTGAACGAAGATCACTCAGAATCTTGTCCGGATCTTGTTGCTCGAGTGCCCGCTTCTGGCCATCCTCCTGGGCTTGGGAGAAGAAGCGATTTTGGTCGCTTATATTGAGGGTTAGACGAGCCTGTTCCTCATCTCCTCGAAGGTCTTGCAGCTGCAATTTCTTCCACGCTTCTTCGGTCATACCAATAGGAGCACTCGGGTCGCCATCGGCCGGGGCGACATTGGCCATAATCTTTTGGCTCAAGTTGTTGAGGGTCCGAATGATGGGAACTTTGTCGACACCAGAAGGACGCATATCCAGGTCGGGCCGGTTTCCACGGCGTTGACTGTGGTGGCTTTCATTGGCAGCCATGTCCAGAAAATGCGGCACATTTGCGTCGCGGTTAATGTCTGCCGCATCATCCTGTAGGTATTTATCCAGCACGGGATCAATAGCATCTGCATCAGAGATACGTTCGCCACGCAGCTTTTTAAACAGTCGACTCTGGAAAAATCGCGACCAAAATTGCTGCTCGCTCAACTTGGGCACGTTCTCGTCGTACACGCGCTTGACGAGTGGATGTTGTGTAAAGATCAATTGGATCTGCTCTTTGCTGATATTCAGTCGAGTCACGTTCTCCTCGACACGCGGTTTTAGGGAGGAAAGGACGTTGTAGGCGCCACGGGTCTGCGCTCGCTCGATAGCGTGTGCCCGAAGAAGATGAAGTCGGGTCGACCAGAACAGCGACATGAATTGTCCCGAACTCAAAGTTTCTGGCTTTGTATGCAATGATTCCATGAACATCCTCTGCAACGTAGAATCTGCCTTCAACAGAGACTGCTGTAGTTCCACATCACCCTTTAGTCGATTGTCATCATCCCACGGGTTCTTCGCTATCCCAGCCGACGAGACTGCGTTCGCAATGGCCATAGCTGCCGACACACCTCCCCCGTTCGCTCCCGGCCTCGGGGTCTGGGTAGGTGTTCCCGCCTTTCCCGCATTGATTCGAGTGCTGAGCGTGTCTTTGATAGCGTCTGCCTGTGGACGGGCATCCGGACCGGCCGTGAAAAGAAAGGTGTATGCTTCGGCGGTGCTATTCGACGGGGCGCTCGTGGCTACACCGAAGACTTTGAGCATGACTTTCGGGTTCGAAGCCGGGGTTTGTTGTAGATCTGGGGATCGGTGTCAGCGACCGCGGCAGGCTTGCGCGCTGGGGATCAATGATAGCAACACACTTGTGATCGTGGTCACCGGAATAGATAGAGCTAAAGGACCGGCCACAGCGGGCGTCCAGGTGAGCGTCTGCTCATCTGCGGTCAGTGTCAAAGTTCCGTCTTTCTTCTTGTACGAAGCCGTTCCAGTTGGAGGCGCCATTGTCGCGGGCCTCGACAGTTTTCACTGTTCTGAGCAGCGTCAATAAAACCACCCGCCCATCGGGATGAGCAAATCCCTCGGGGTGAGGTCGAAGAGAGAGGGTCCAGTGTCTTCGACGCGCAGAGACGGCCGGGGAAAGAGTGAATGCAACGACGAAGAGCCGCAGCTTTGTATCAAATGGTCACGTGATTGGTAAAATACGTCAGATATGGAAGTACAAGCTTGACCTAAGGTTATTCAATTTGGAGCAATCGTCACATGTGTCTCAAGTCAGAACCACAGTTTGCGATTGATGTTAAGATATTACAAATTGAAGCTACTGTGGATTAACCCAGAAATATGGTTGACAATCCGTGTATGAGCAGAGTGATGCGAGAACGCCGAATTTAATCACCCGACGCCAGTTTAAAGCCAATGAACAAAACAGAACGCTGAGGAGATCCTGATTGCTATGCAAACCAAAAGACGCGACCGAGAGCACGAACCCGAAGCCAGAAGCCAGAATGCCGAAATTCGTAAGCCATGTTGCGCGCCGCCATGCATAGACCGGATATCATCATTCGTAATCGTCAAATAAAAGACCGCCGGGAAAGTGCACCATAGGAGAGCAAGGGAAAACAATAAAAACCAAAAAGGTAGCAAGGGTATTGACACAAAAAACAGCCAGAAAAAATAAAAGAGATGGAGAGAAATGCAAGTCGGGATAAATGTTGCATTTTTTAAGCAAGGGCTCAGAAGCGGAGCTCAAGTGTCGGATATGTTCATTTTTTGAACATGTAGTGTCCGTAGATACCACCGACCTCGCCAACGGCCATAGGGATCTTGCGCATGCCCCACCAGCGCGCGCCCATCTTCCAGTAGCGCGATCCATCGTCAAGAGGCTCGTTGGGCATGGACGCGGGGTCCCGAACGTACCAGCCACGACGGCCGAGGTCACGGACGGTCCAACCGACGGACACACGCTGAGTTCTGGTGCGCTCACGAAGAGGAGTAATGATCTTTTCGCTGAACTCAATCACCTGCAGAGGGTAACTCTGCTCCGACAGAAGCAGGCAGGTGCTCATATTGAAGATCGCGCCGATAGTCATTTGCGGAACCTTGGCAAGGTCGAGGTAGCAGAGGGTGCTGGGAGGAGCGTTTTCTTCCTTGGTGAAGAAAGAGTTGATATCCTTGACTGAGAGATCAGCCGAGCTCAACCCCAATTCCTGCAAGTGCTTGGTCAGAGGGACCAAAAGTGGTACGTGGTCAGAGGTGACCTTAGCACCACCTAAGTTCAACGAGCGGAGAGTCGAGGGAAGCTTGGGCAGCAATGCAGAGACATTCTCCTCTTCCAGCAGGCGAAAACGGGTGGGGTCCGTCAGAAGGTTCAGGTAAACAATCGATTCACAAACCGCAGGGTGGGTGGTCAGGAACTCGACCACTGCGGAGCTGCGAAGGCGTGTGCAGCGAGACAGGCTCAGATGGCTGATACGCGCAGTCTCGGGGATGACAGTAAGAGCCGAATCGTTGACCTGAGTGTGGGTCAAGTCCAGGTGGGTCAAGTTGACGAGTCGCGAGAGCAGATGGTCAAACATGGGTGCCGGGATGGTACTGCATTCGTGAAGCGAGAGACGTTTCAAGCCGGGCAAGCTCATCGGCAAGGGCGGGCCAGCGGTCAACGCCTCGGTGAAAACCTGGGAAAAGGCCTGAGTAGAGCAGCCACAGAAGTCCATCGCGCGCAGATTTGGTAGACCCATGAACAACTTTCGAATCACCTCCACGCTAAGATCACCCTCTAAGTGTTCCTGCAACAGACATTCCTTCAAGTTTGGCAAGAGATCCAGGCAGTTCAAAAGCGTGCGCGAGGTCAGATTTTGGATCTCCGCGTTCATTTGCTTAGTGCGACCCAATCCGACGGATGTAAAGTGGGAAAAGTCGAGACGGCGCACCAGAGTGCCCAGTGCCGGGTATTGGGACATGTGGTTTAGGGCCTTGGAGAAAATGATTGAGTGCGGGAAAGTCATGTTTCGGTAAAGTACGCTGAGAGTCGCCGCGTGCAAGGTGTGCGAGGTCAGGAGGCACGCGATCAAGTCGACATTTCGAGGAGTATAGCCATTGGGCGGCAGATCCAAGGCTAGGTTGGAGATGATTTGGTCTGTCAATCGGTTAGCATACCGTCTTCCCTTTCTTCGTTTCCTTCCGCTCAGAAAAATATCTTACCAAGAACCTCGGGCGGGAGCTTCTCCAAAGCCGAAGTGCCTGGAGGCGGCACTGCAGGCTGGACTGGTTCCACCTCGACCTCCGGGGCCTTGGGAGGCTTCAACTCGCGTCCGGTGTTGGTGTTCTCCCACGCCCAACCCTTTGCCTGCAAGTTGCCGAGCCCACGGAGATCGCCATAGCTACGGCTCAGGCCCTTTCCGCCCAGGCGAATTTGCTTCCACCCTAGGAACCCACCACACGGGCAGCAAAAGTCGGGGCTCTGCTGCATCTCCCGGAGCTCCAGCTTACGAGATTCCTTGGGCTCCTGGGGAGAAGGCGGATGATGAGTGTCCACGAATGATTGCGCGATACCTGTGCCGATCAGAGTCATGTTCCTTTCCTTCTGCGCGACTTGCGAATTCGGAGACTCACCGTCGTCGGTGTCTTCTTTGATAGAGCCAAAGGACGGGCGGCGGCTGGACCTCGAGCCGTCCGGAGTGTCACACGACGAGGGCGAGGAGTCGCGGGAGTGGATGTGATCACCACAGGGGACGGTGAATCGCGGGACCAACGGCTTGGAGTGCGAAGGGGGAGTAGTGGTGAGAGACGCCATGGTGAGAGCGGGCCCTCTATAAAGGGCCCCAGGCACGCGGTTCGGAGGTACCTTGGAAAATAAGTGGGACAGGAAAAAAAGAATGTGCAAATACTAAACGAGCCTAATAGGAGCTTCCCCGGATTTGTAACGAAAAGAGGTAGTCGGTCAATGGACAACAAAAAGGCAGAGGACCAGGGCGGTTTAGGGCTTGGAGGTAAAAAAAAAAAAAGGGAGGGGCGGCGGGGACGAGAAAGCGAAGCTGTTAGTCACGGAAAAGGGCGAACCGGTGTTGCACGGCGAGTGGGTAAGTGTCCACCGATGGTGCCACTAGTAGGAGGAAGAGAGAGTGTGTGAAGTAAGAGGAAGGAGTCGAGTAATGGAAATGGTAATGGTAATGAGAGTAACTTGAATACGAGCAGAGGGTTGTAGAGAAATGGAGGTTGCGAAGGTGGGAGGCGAGTGGCGTTAGCACCCTTGAGTTTGGGTCGCTGGTCGCATAACTAAACAAGCTACCCCTGCAGAGCCGATTTGTTGTTTTTCTTTTTATTCCCTTGCAAGACATTACGACTGGGATTTATGAAATTGTTCGCTGCTAAAAATGTGTATGCGAGCGGAAGGCATAGCGTCATCGAGCCTCCTGCAGCGTGAACACTGCGAGCATGTACGGTAACTGAAGTACTGAGCACGCGAGCCTCCAGTTGGAGAAGAATTAGATTGTCTAGTCCCAGGGATCTCAGGAAAGGAATCACCTGCCCTCGCCCGCCATTCACAATGTACGGATCTCACTATACCCTGGGTGGCGGGGAGCAACTTGAATCTATGACATAAGTGAAAATCCCTTCCGGCAGGTCAGGTGTGCTGTCGTCAGGTGTGCTCTTCCGATGGTTACTTGGTACTTACGAAGTTCTTTTATATATGAATAGCGTTATTTATGAACTCCCCGGTACTTTGTATCAACCCGCGTCGGATGTACCCTAAGGTACCCCAGACCACGTTCAGTTCAGTTGTTAGGTAACCGCATCTGTTCAGCTGCACCGGTGATTGGCCAATGCTGCGGGGCACCGCGATTACCATTACCTAATGGCTCACCTGACCTGCTCGCTCGGCGTTTATCCAGGTGTAGTCCGATTCCCATCCGTCGATGCAAGCCTGCGACGAACCACGCAGCTAGCCGACTGAGCTGTACCGACACCGTGGCTTCCTAGAGACGATCCAGGCCGATTCCAGAGCCAAGTCCGACTTGCCAAATTCGCCAGCCCCTGCCCAGCCTGGTCCTGCATTCCAGCCGTCTCGGTCTCGTACTCAGCATGTATGCTTGTATGCTTGTATGCGTGTCGGGATTCATGCTAGACGTAGAACACGGCAGAGAGGACATCCGGGATATTGAATCGCCATGCTGACCAGATTCGCATCTCCGATCACCTGTGAGACCAATGCGACAGCATTGGCAAAGGCTTAGTTCCGGGGCCTTCGGGGTAATCGGGACAGACAGCTGGCCCCCAGTCGGGCGGGGCGACGGTCGTGCTGCATGACGTTATCCGGTAATGCCGTCTGCGAGCGAACCCTCATATATCAGTTCGTCAAAGAGGCCACATTGCCGACTGTCCGCACCTCTCGCGCTGCGCGCCCCAATTGCCTGCGTCCCCGCCAAGGTCTATCCACTCGGAGAGGCTGGCGGCGACCCAAAAACACGGTGGCAGGGTGGAGCGTTGTGATCTGCGTCTCCTTGCTCCGCTGAACCCCCGTGGAGAACGGTGGTGATCTTGATCATCATCGCCGTCCTACACATTCTCACACTACTGTCGACACAAGACAATAGTTTGCGCTGGCGCGGATGCCGATGCGGCGCCGAGAACCTTGGCCTCACCCTGGATACCCTTCATACAACGCCCCTGCTCGACTCGGCTTCGTAAAGAATGATCGGTCCTGCAGGATGGAATCCACCCGTCGTCCGCGTGACGCGTGCAGAGAGTTGTCCCGACGTGCATCGCATAGGCACTTAGTGGAGTCTCTTTGTCCAACCAAGAGCCTCTTACATCAAGGTCTCACCCAATGGTCCCTTTGTTGATCAAGCGTCAAGCGCTGTCTTCGTAATGCAATCAGTATCATGATATCGAGTCCGTAGTTGCTCCATGCATTGTCAGATTCTTATTAGATTGCCTGGTGTGCTCATCTGGTCACCCAAACTCATCAATACTGGCTTAGTTGTATGGTTTACCATAGCCAGCTGCCTGGTAGCACGATCCCACTGTGTGGCCCATCTCCGATCAAGTCTCGTCGGGAAACGAAGAGCCTCTGTGCACCGTTGTCTAATTTTCTCTGAGGGCGAGGTGGACGCTGACGGGTGGAATCGATTCCGCTGTGTTGCTCGCTTGTGGGCCTTGACAGCTTGAGCGAAGCAATTCTTCGCTATATGTCCTTCGCCGTTACACATGTAGCATCGCTAGCTTGGTATCAGTATTCTGAACGTCTTAGGAAGTATAATTAGGAATTTAGACTCACCTTTGGTGCTTCGCGACGCATATTTAAGTGTTCAAGCCGCTCATGAGCCGGGGGGGAGAGAGTTTGTAGTGGCCGGAGGAGAGAAGGAACCGGCAGAGAAGGTAGCTGTGGTAAGAGCGGCGGGATTAGGAGTAGCTAGCTGTCTGGGCGTTTGGGTTGTAAGAAGTGCTTTCCCCCAAACATCGAGCGGACGAGAATCGGCTCAGGTATCCGATGCCTGATCAGGAGTCAAGATAAATGAACCACTCGTCATCGTTTGAATCGGATATCTAGCCTCGGGGGTTCACAGGTGTTCTCCATTCTCTTGGAATAACCAAAAGGACAAAGGAAAATATCGTGATACCAAGCATGACTATGCGAATGTATCTGCTTGGTAAAAAACGTCTATGGGTACAGAATCAGAGAGGGTTCTTCCAACCAAAGAACGTGTGATTTTTAACTGCATCCCAGCACTTATCATGAGGTGGAATAGGTAGTTCGGACCCTGGGCTTCGAGTGAAGTGTCATCACAGAGGGAGGTCGGTGGGTATCTAATTAAATACTACTATCTACCAGAAGACCAAGTGCTTGAATGAATGACGCAAGTTAATTCCTATGGCAAGGAAAGATAAATGGTTTCGGTGCATCACATCTATTTCATTAATATCAATTCACATGAATTCATCTGACACTTGTTTTGAGATAAGAGATAGTAGCTGATTGTCCAATCGTATCTAATACCGCGGTGCGCCACATCCGGTTGGAAAAGGCAGGTCGACGCACGTGGAGACCTCACAGGCACCTGGTTCCATCCAACAGCTACCAACATTCATATATTATGTCATTAGGATCGTCTTGGGTTAAATGCCGAATTATGGTGCCGACATGAATTCATGCGACGGACCGGCATGTTACTCGAGACTTGATTGGTAGAGTATGAAGATAATGACGACCAGAACACCTTTATGCGCGTGTGACTATGGAAGGGACGCGTTCTGCAAATCAAAAGTGGATTTGGCGGCTAGCACATCGCAGAAACCGGCATGTTCTGAGGTTGCTGATTGGAGATTGTTGGGGCTGTTGCCTCAGGGCGATCAAAGACAGGGATGCCGGCCTCGGCTACTTAAGTTTCTCGCATCCTACATCACATCGAATTTAAGGATTTTTACTTTACGACATATATCCATGCCATGACATCTCAGAGCTTTCATTCCACCTCTACTGTATAACACTGCTCCGTCTCTCACCATGAATACCGCGAGTAAGATATACCTATCTTTCCCTACTGGCCTGTCTCGACCCTTGCTGTCCAGAAAATGCCGCGGGGTTGCTGACTTGCACACATCCACCCTGTCATCGTCCAGGGTCCCAGCTGGTATTTATATATTGCTTTGAGATGGTGAGAGTAGCTGATGCAAAGCGATACAGGTTTAAGTGCTCAGGTCAAAGAGCGTATCAGCTTGGCTCCCGGCCTGCCCAGCCCAAACCCAACACCATCGCTCTGGCAGCAGCCACCACATCCCACCGTCGCCAAAATCCAGTCCAACCTCGCCGAGGAAACAGATATTGTGGTAATCGGGTCTGGCGTGACCGGCTGCGGCGCTGCGCACGCCTTACTGCATCACTCCGGCGCCGAGGGGCTACGCATAACCGTGCTGGAAGCCCGAGAAACATGCAGCGGCGCGACAGGTCGCAATGGCGGACATATTGGATCCAACATTATCGAGAAGCTTCCCGGGTATGTGGAAACGCATGGGATAGATGCTGCGATTGAATCGGCTCGCTTCAGTGAAGCCAATGCCGCTCGGCTGCTGGAACTCGCTGCGAGCTTAGACTACTCCGAGCGAGAAGCTATAGAATTGCGGAAAGTTGTATCTGGGTGTGCGACTTCCAGTCCAGAGACCCTGGAATCTTTCAAGCTCGCTGTCAATTTGTACAATGATTCATATCCTGGTGGTTTATTCAAGTTCAAAACCGTCGAGGATCGGGAGAGAATCAAGGTATGTGTACGGAAAATTTCACTGGAAATTATGCCTGTGCTATTTACCTAATGTCGCATCCTAGGAATTTGCATTCCAAGACAACGTGGTCGGCTTGATTGAACAGCACGGAGCAGCAGCATTATGGCCGTATCGCTTGTTCACCGCGATCTTCGAGAATCTGTTGAGAAAGTTCGAAGGGCGTTTCACTCTACAGACAAACACGCCGGTTGAAACCATTCAATATGAGGAGACACAATCTCCACCCTATTCGCTCGTTACGCCCCGAGGCACCATTCGAGCCCATAAGATTATCCATTGCACGAATGGCTTTGCAGGTCATCTATTGCCGAACCTAGTGGGACGACTGTTTCCCCTTCGAGGTACCATGTCGACACAGCAACCGGGGCCAAACTTCCCCATGTTGGGCGATCGGACAACGTGGTCCAAGGTGAACAAATTTACTTATGACCCTGAAACCGATCTCTGGGATACCCAATATCACTACGCGCAACAGAATGCCAAAACCGGGGATATATGGATTGGAGGCGAATGCCAGAAACTATCTGAGCTGTTGAATAGCGATGATTCGACCGTCGGAGAAGCTACTAAGGAGAAGTTATCTCAGGTCCTACCAAAGATCTTCGCCAATGTGGAGCCGCATCAGGTTCGACAGATATGGTCCGGCATCATGGCCTTCACATCCGATGGACGTCCACTGGTTGGCCCTGTCCCGTCTTCGATTTCTGGTCGCCATGGCCCAGGGGAATGGATTGCGGCTGGGTACAATGGCCACGGTATGGACAAGGCGTTTTTGTCTGGTGAGGCGGCGGCGCGAATGGCTCTAGGAGAAGATACTGTTCCAGGATTGCCGAGGATATATGTACTTGATGAGGAAAGGGTCAACAGTATGACAGCAGATGCGGCTGTTCAGTCACTCATGTCTCTGTTCTTTTAGTGTTTTTATAAGTGCCATTGGGATTCCTGTGATGATATCAGTCTTTAATGGGTGATTGTATGATCTAGATGTTATGAAGTTTTCCGGCGATTAGGTCCAAAGAGATCTTAGTAGAATCTTAATACTTCTAACACTTTTTATTGCTTGAACATCTGCTCAGCGTAGCCTGTACGTTTGGCAGATTTTCTAGTAGAAAATGCATCATTCCGAGCATAGTAGGTAGATGTAACGTGTGAATCCAATGCTGCTATAAGACAATATGAAGTTGACTAGCCCCTCGTCCCACGTTAACAAATACTTTGACTCCAAATGCTAAGTACAAGAAAATATTTATTCTATGAGATTGTCACAGGTACTGCCAGATTGAAATTTATAAAAGTGGGCATTTTAAGGCAGTGTGGATCACGAAGTGGATACTTAGAACTGTATCCTCACCTACACCTCAAAACAGGTCTAAACCAGTCTGACGATACCAGCAGTACCAGAAACTCTCAAATACAAGAAAAGGGAAGTATTTTAAATGGAATGTGAAATTTTTAGTTTCGTCCTGGCTCTTTAACAACAGACCGCCGTATTAGTAGTAATCTAAGCCGCCCAATCCCATGTTTCCGCCTGCAATTCGCCAGCAGCATGAACCGAGGCTTGCATAAAGCCCCTTCTTATCCTGGATGCAGAGAAACAGATTATACTCGGAGTTATTTTCAGGAAGTTACTGGGACAGCGGTGGACGCTGATGCAGGTGTCCGGCTTCTCAACTTCCGCTTCCCGGGTGTTCGGAAAGCAAACAGAGCTAGAAAGGGAGAACCAACTGTAATACTCACGGCCTATTTGGACATCGAGCATCGAGAACGCTGCAGCTACCCGAGTCGGAATTAGATTAAGCTCGCCTGTTTGTTATTCGACATCCGCCGTAGGCATTGGTTCTTCAAAATAACGACTTGTTTCACTTCCTGGCTCTAGAATCTTCGACATATTGATTATGGCTCATTCTTCGTTTACGAAACATGGGGTTGCGGATGAGTCTAAGCTGTTGCTATATAGCGCCAAAGGAAGAAGGAAATCCAGCCCTCGTCAAGACTGGGTTTGTAAACTCTGGGCACACGCAGTAGATGGCCATGGGTTTCAAATGGATAGCAGTATTCCAATAAATAACGTGGAAATAGTACAAAGAACATAAGATGATAGATGATTCAAGTCTATTCAGGTAAAGTTGATGGAAATGGTATGCTCAGTGGCCGAAGATGGGTGCTTGCGAATAAGAACCCAAAGCTTGTTACATCAAAAGCCATCAGAGCGGAAGAAGTGAATAGATCCAGTCTAAAAGAACAGGTCAAGGAGACATGTTAAAGAAAAGACAAGCATTCTGAGGCTCAAACGCAGAACTGCTAAACCATTGCTGTGACTGTGGATATCAGAAGGTCACCTAACCCCAAAATGTAAAAAGACCCAGGGACAGATGCAAAATAAACAAGTCTAAGGACATGTATCAGAACTACAGAAAGAAGGAATTCCCAGCTTCGCGAAGAGCGGCGAATCGTGGGGATTTGAAGTGTCGTTCAGCGTGACCGGACCGATGGCCCATAAATTCATAAGTGCGTCGTTGTGCAGAGTATCCTGGCGAGTGTCGTATCGCTGCTTACTCAACAGCTGAGGTAGCGTCGCCGGAAAGGACAGGGTTGACCTTGGGGTTCCACTTGAGCCCGAAGTCCTGGCCAAGCTCCTTTTGGATGGCCGCCGTGACAGCCTCATACACGGTGTCGAAGACGCCAAAGTTGGCGGGGTTGTGAGAGTCGTTCTCGCCCTCCTTGCCCTGGAACACACCGGTGCGAACCAGGCAAGTGTTCCAGCCGTACATGTTACCACCGATAATGTCAGATTGAGGGTTGTCACCAATCATGTAGATATTTTCGGGGAGTTTGTTTTCGTTATGGATCTGCTCCATCCAGGACTTGAGCACCTCATCGGCGTAGGTGTAGGTAGCACGCTCTGGCTTGCCGTAGACAACACGCTCCAGTTCAACACCGGTGAGGGCCTTGTACTGAGCTTCAATGGCGATACGGAAGGCACCCTGAGTCAGACGGGCAGGACCTTTGTGGTTGGTGGCGAACACCAAATCACCTTGAGAGAAGTAGATGGGAATTCGGTTGGCGACAGGATCCTTTGCCTTGGTAAGAAGCTTGCCATCCTCACAAAGAAGCAGATCCATGATGATCTGGAAGTCGGTGGCATAGTCACGCGAGTCAGCGAAGACCAGGATAGCGTCGAACTTCATCTTCGAGAAATCACGAGGCTTGGCGTTCGCGCGATCTTTCTCGGAAAAGATACCCCATGGGGAGATTGTGGGATCCCAAGCCATGATATCCTTGGGATGAACGACGTTCTTGAATCCGTAGGTCTCGGCGACCTCGCGGACCTTGAAATCTTCACCACCGCACACGAGGACAGTCTCGTAGTACTCGGACAGGGCTTGCATGGGAGTGTGCGACTGAATGAACTGGTCGGTGGAGATGGGGGCCTCGAGAAGGCCAGCAAGCTGCGCACAGCGAGCTTCCTCGGTCTTACCACCACCGTTGGTGAGAAGAATGTACGGAATCTTGATTCCCAACTCGTTATCACCATTCAACATCTTCAAGACCTTCTTGCCCTCCTCAATAGGCTCAGTTCCGTGGCACAAGACACCGTCAATATCGAAAGCGAAGGCCATGTTCTTAGCGGCAGCAACCTTCTCCTTGGACATATCCTGAACCTGCGAGGCCAGGATGTCCTGAGAGACGCCAGGGCGCTTCGAGCCCAGACGGGATTGACGAGGCGAGCGAGGAATGGGAAGAGAGGTACCGAAGGAGTTGCGGGAGCCGCGACGCTCCTTCATAGAAGGTGATAGGCTCAGGTTGTGCATCAGCGCAGCGGCATCACTGAGTGTACTGCGCGAGGCAGGGACCTCCACGGTGTTGCCATTCCCCGAGGGGATGGCCAGGCCACTGTTGCCTCTCGAGAGACCAGGGCGCGTGGCCGCGAAGGGATTTGGACCCTCGGCGAGAGGAGTACCAGGAGCGGACACGACCGCGAAATCAGCGTCTTCAAAGCGAGGCATGATGGGATGCGCGACGGGTGGGGTAGGGAGGGTGGAGACAGAGGATTGGGAGAACTATTAGTCCTGCAAGACTATGGAGAAGTCACGGACAAAGTACCAAGATTCAATGGGAAGAATTATAATGACAAGAGTGGAAAGATGAATAGGGATAGAGAAAGAACGAGAAAAAGAGGCACGGACAAGGCGAAGGCAGCCGCGTATATATACGGAGAGGCTTCCTGATACCGGTTCTGAGCCCCCTGGGAGACCAGGCTCAATTGGACTAACCCTTGGAAAGTAAAGCATGGTCGTGGTATCGCTCTATTGTCTGCATGGTTACGAGAGGGGGCGGATCCACTCTGTCCGAAAACATGATTCCTAGGTATTATCGTCATATGTCAACAGTATCTCTGCATTCGCTGCGGCCGAGTGGTCCATGATGGCCTGGAGTCAATTCGCGGGGTGGCGGTACAGGGTACCTGCGTCCCGGTGCCTGGTTGGGCGGTACGCCGCGTACCGTATACACGGGCATGCGCAGTACAGATTGGCAGAACCCAGCAGGATCAGACAGAAATACAGGCAGCCAGCCCGGACGGCCGACTGGAATGAGGCCGTGTCTCATTGGCCACGCAGGAGCTCCAATGGGGGTCTCGCTGGGCCGGCTCAAAGCCGCGCCGCACGCCGAGTGGCTCACGAGAAGCAAGAGAAGGCACCCTCGCCCGAGTCGGAGGGCTTATTGGGCAGGAGCACAGTTCGCCCGTGGAACTGCATGAGATCGATGGAGCCGATGACGATCGGGCGGGTCAAACGCTCTCAGCACCGTTTCGGGTGGCCGTGATGTCATGGCGCGCTTTTTGAAAATTACGCGTGAAATATTGGCAACTCGGCGATGCCCAGGCACCGGCTGCGTGCATAGGCGGAGGGTGCGGGCGCCATCAGGAGCGTCAATGGATCGACGCCGGGGTCGTCTGGGTTGCGGCGGGGATTGGGGGTGGAAATGGCGGACGATGCTGGATGTTTTGGTGTTTGCGGTGGGGGGTTTTTGGTTGCGAAGGGAAAGAAGTGGGCGGTCGTTTGGCGACTGCAGAGTACCCCTCCACCCCACCTTCGCCCGGGAACGGCGTCATTGCTGTTCATCACCCTTATTATTCCTTCTTCCTCTCTTTCTCTTTTCTCCAATCTATTCCTCCCCCCAATTGAGTCTCATACATCATGTCGAACGGAAAGACCTTCACCTTGAGCAACAACGTCAAGATTCCTGGCGTCGGCTTCGGTACCTTCGCCAGTGAGGGCTCCAAGGGCGAGACCTACACTGCCGTCACCACTGCTCTGAAGACCGGCTACCGCCACCTCGACTGTGCCTGGTACTACCTCAACGAGGACGAGGTTGGTGATGGTATCCGCGACTTCCTGAAGGAGAACCCCTCCGTCAAGCGTGAGGACATCTTCGTCTGCACCAAGGTGTGGAACCACCTGCACCGCTACGAGGATGTCCTCTGGTCTGTCGAGGACTCTCTGAAGCGCCTCAAGCTGGACTACGTCGACCTCTTCCTGGTCCACTGGCCCATTGCTGCCGAGAAGGACGGCCAGGAGAAGCCCAAGCTGGGCCCCGATGGCAAGGTGAGCACGATTCAAGCTTCAGCAAGCTTCAAGCTGTTGGGAAGCTATTCGACGAGCTAACACGCCCCCAGTACGTCATCCTCAAGGACCTCACCGAGAACCCCGAGCCCACCTGGCGCGCCATGGAGAAGCTGTACGAGGACGGCAAGGCCAAGTCCATTGGTGTTTCCAATTGGACCATCCCCGACCTTGAGAAGATGGCCAAGTTCGCCAAGGTGATGCCTCACGCCAACCAGATCGAGATCCACCCCTTCCTCCCCAACGAGGAGCTGGTGCAATACTGCTTCTCCAAGAACATCATGCCTGTGGCCTATTCTCCTCTGGGTTCCCAGAACCAGGTCCCCACCACCGGCGAGCGTGTTAGCGAGAACAAGACTCTGAATGAGATCGCCGAGAAGGGCGGCAACACCCTCGCCCAGGTGCTCATTGCCTGGGGTCTGCGCCGCGGCTACGTTGTGCTCCCCAAGAGCTCCAACCCCAAGCGTATCGAGTCCAACTTCAAGAGCGTTGAGCTCTCCGATGCCGACTTCGCCGCCATCAACGCCGTGGCTGCCGGCCGCCACTTCCGCTTCGTCAACATGAAGGACACCTTCGGCTACGACGTGTGGCCCGAGGAGACTGCCAAGAACCTGTCTGCTTAAATTTGATCCTTTTTTGGAAGAAAAGAAGAGCGCGAGGATGATACCCAAAAATTGAGGGTTTCTTGGAAGATGACATGAACAAGTTACGAAAGAATAGATGAATTGGATATATCCACCACTACTAAACTGTCCGTGATTCCCTGGCAACTTAACTAAAATCGAGGTGTACCTTCGTGTACTCGTAGTCCCAACCACGGTGCTGCTTACTACTGGCGGCGCTATTCACACAATCCGGCCCTCGCCACTTAACCCCGCAGTGATCCACGCGGATGAAGCCTATCATTGCGACTTGGAACTTCGGAATGGATGCAGATTTGCAGAGTTCAGCATACAGTTTACAGTAAGGCAGAAATTACCGCTGTAAATTTGCAAAGGCAAATGGCGCCACGAGCAGGGATCTGATCCCCGGCGACCACCACATTCGACATTCTTCACATTGGCGTTGAGGGGGGCGCCGCCAAAGGCAACTATCCCGCAATCGCGGAAAGCCTCAGCTCAACCCTCCCCACCACACTTCGCACACTACTTGAGAGCCCCTCTGAGAGAAGCGAGCACACAGATTTTTCACTGCTAAATGGTGCAGAGAATATTTGGGGCCCATCTACCATCTAATACACAAATGTCTCCAGCAACAATCCACGTCGGGCGGGACTGGAGCAGAGTGCTCCGGTGCGACGATGTCATCCCGCGTGTGTGGCTCGGAGCCCCTGCGCCACGCAGCATCAGGGCTTAGCGCTGTCGCCTTGCCCGGTGCAGCTTAGCGCGGCTGCTTTCTAGAGGGAGGGAAGGTAAGAGGGACCGGGTATTGTCGGAGGGGAAGATGAAGCCATGAGAAGATTGAGGGAGGGCTCAACACCGAGACTCCCAATGAGGTATCGCTCATTCAGCTGGTCGTCCACTGGCAGTTAAGCCTGGTCTCCAGTTGAGAAGCAACATTCCTCATTTGTATCAATTCTCATCAATCCTATACCACCCTAAGGTCCTCCGGAGAAAGAAATTACATTCCGGTGCCTACAGTGGCACCCTAGCGCTTTGACAAGTGCGAATCCAGGGTACCTCCTATGGGATGGTACCCTAATGTAGTCTGTTACCTCCAGGACTGGCCTGATGTTTTCGTACATGAATCAAGTCCCCACTGTCTACTTTCGTTCGTGGTGGAAATCCACTCGCGTGAGATGTCGTCCGAGTCTTGTCCTCCTTGAGTGTCTATTGGTCATAGTTAATTAGGACCGGTAGTGACGGAGATTAGTTGCGCGTTGCGTTGATTACTTTGTAAATCCCTCAAAAGTGATCCGAAGTTTGCGGTGTTCAAAGGCTCACACATGTTTGGCTGATATAGCCAACCCCTGGTCTCAATTGTGAGAGTTGATCATCCCGTGTTTGGGCTTGCCACGAGTGAATATTTCCGGAATGACAGGTATACCGGCCGGTGGTAGGTGCAACCCGATGCCAGTGCCGATTCCAACCCCCGAAAGCGAGCTGAGAGGTGTTTTGATGCCCGTTTGGAGCCGGGATGAATCCTTGGCTTCTTTCGTATTTCGGGTAATCCTCTATATACTCATGACAAACGTGACACAACCCTAGGTACGAGTATTGTTGGACTGGCTGTGGATATGGGGATATGAATACACTTGCCGGGGGCTATGTAGGCAGCCCGCCATCCTCTATCTGGATCTTGGCGAATGGGCGTCCCCATTCCTGTGCCCGCTCTAGTTTCCCCAGATGAAACGAAACCACAGGGAAATCAAAGGGCCCGAACGCCTGAATGCATGGTACCATTCGCCCATCTCCCGAAGAGGAGCCTTGCGGGGGTGAACTCAGCACTACACTAATACCCCGCAGAGATGGGAGGGCTAGACGCTATCTCGCATGTCGGGAACTTGTTGTTATTAATACAACCTCATGTGCTAGAGTACCTTTTGGTAAGAATGATGGGAATTTGGGAAGGGTGTGGGGTTGCAAATCTTTTGGGAAGTTAAGGTACTGTCAGATATCAGACCACATGGGACGGAAAGTATGCAGGTCTTCGTGAAGAGGGCAGACGTCATCCCGTAGGTGTAGGGCAGACAGCCACCGGCAGTTATACAGCAACACAGAAAGAAGTACTTTAGTAAAAATGAATTGGAATACAGTTAATGTGAAAAACGACTATATCAAAAACAGCAATGCGCCATTGGTATCTTAAAAACAAGCAAAACGCCCTTCTCCATGGGATAAGCAAGACCATGCGCATTGACAATCAGCCCAACCTATAATCCAGTCAGACCATCTCGAACAATTAAGATATGCAGGTCATCACATCACGACCGAGCCCGTACCCGTCGCGGCATCGGTGTGCATCCGGCACTGGCTTCAATCATGTTCTTGCGCTGCGGGGCTTCGCTATTGGTGCTTCGTGTAGGAATTCCACTGGCAAACGACTGTTCAGTGCTTTTCACAGCCGGAGTAGGCAGCATCGATGAGCTGGGGGACTTGGGAGTCAACTTCCGGCGCGGTCCCTTAGTGGGCGTCGAAGGCCCTCCAGCAGCCACTGTGGGGGCTGAGGCCGCCGAAGGCTTGCGGATGCGTCCACTGCCTGTCTTCACAGGGGTGCCCGAGGTCATGGTCGATTCGCCTAAGCGCCGCACCCGTCGTGATCGCGGCGTGGCTGAAGAGACGGCTGCAGTCGAGGTGGTTGGGTCGCTTTCAACATCTGCACTCTGCTCGGTGGCGGGCTGTTGCACCTGGCTACAGCTACTGCGATGACTCGAAGCTATTTTCTTCTCCGATCGCTTTGCTCCAGATCGTGCGCGAGAAGCAACACCGCCGACGTTATGCTTGCTGTGATCCCCCACCTCTTCTACTTGCATGTCTGAGGGCTGTACCTCATCTTCGTACTCGGCCAGATGCTCCTCGTTCCATGAGACTTGCTTGCGTGGCCGGCGGCTACTGTGACCCTTTCGGTCCGAGCGTTCTTGTCGATCATTTTCGGTGGCATCTGAGACTTGATCGGGCCGCATCATCGCCTCGAGGGCATATTTGGGCATAACTGAATTGCCCCGGTTATTGCGGGTGTTTCGCTTCGTAGCCAATGCCAGTTCCTGCGCCTCGGTACGCTGAAGAAAGACAAACTCTGTTCCCTTGGCCCGGCGAAGAGAGATCGTGTTGCGCCCAGAAGGCGCGTTGGCTGGTGGAGCTTTGACACGAGTGCTGCGCCGGCATGTAGAGCTTGCAGGGGCAGGCTCCTCGGTCTGAACATCTTTTTGAATGATAATTGCTTGGGACTCATCGCCAGGGATCACATCGCCCTTCAAGGGCGAAACCTGGACTTTAACAGGAGATGGGGAGTTGGTGTCCAAGTCCTCCAGGGCACGGCGTGACCTTGGTGTCGAACAATCAGCATTCAATGGCTCCTCTGGGCTCGAGGAGTTTTCGAGACTATCCATCTCTCCTCCTTGAGAATTGACCAGTGTTGCCTTGGCGGCACGCTTCGCCTTCGCCTTGGACAAAAAGTCATTGAGCAGCTCAGCATCCTCCCCGTCAAGCGAGCTCCGTAGTGCTGATCGTACGAGCTTGCCTTGTTGTTCTTGGGTCAGAGCCCGCACGGCTTTTGTGGGTGTTGGTGCTGCGTCGGCGTTTCCTTCTCCAGATGTATCGTTTCTGAGGCCGGCTTGTTCCTCATCTACCGATTTCGATTCCTCGTTGATCGTGGTCACAATTGTATCGGAGACGAGTGATTCCGGGATCGGGGTCAGCGCGTTGTCTTGGAAAACCGAGGTGCTCGGGGGTTGTTGGAAATGTCGAGAGGCTGAGACGCTGCCATGGTGAAATCCATATCAACAGTGTTGATAGCATGGCTCAACTTCTTCTCATCAGTGCCCAGTGCTTGGTTCTTTTGAAAGCTATCGAGAATAGGCGCGCTCTCTGATTTTTCATCAAAGATATCGAAGGGCGAGTCAGGTAATTTGCCTGTGACGCGCCATTAGCATTGCGAAAAGCTTACAATCCAGAACAAAATACTCACGTCGTTTCCGGGATGCCTCCGATTCCCACTTTGTTTCGAAAAATTGACGTCCCGACTGAGGAAGTCTTGCTGAACTTTCAGTTTCGTCCGAGCCGACACGCATGCGCTTTGTGCCACGAACAAAATTTGAATCCTTAGTCGAATTGATCGCGGACTGCAGCGCGTCGCTCTCGATGATGGAGCTCGTATCTTGGAAAGGCTGCATGCCGGAAAATGACGTTTGGACGCGCTTCCAGAGCTTTCGTGGTTTCAGTCCGGCCTTGAATGGCGTAGATGGTTTGCGCTCCCAAATACGGGGCAGCGCGCGTATGGCCTTGATAGGGGTGAATCTAAATGAGTTGTCGTCGGCGGAATCGACAATGTCACTGTATTGAAGCACGCGCCAAGGCGCCTGAAGTCAGTTTATGATAAAGAAAAAATAGGTGTGGATGTTGGTGTAAACATGGGACGCGAAGGAGCAGGCCCCTGATGGCCCAGGGATGCTTGCGACTGAATCCTTGCAGTGTCCGAAATGTGGGTTTTATCAAGTGAAAGATATTCTCGCGGAGAAAGAGTCGACCCACCATGTTTGCGCCTGCGGCTGGGCAGAATCGGTGCTCATTGTTGGTGTGGACGCGTGTGGAATGTGTCAAACGGTCATCGGAATTTTTCAAGTCGGTTGCACCTTTCGGAGGGTGGGTATAATAAAGCGGAATTTTTGAATATACGTGACGGATACAGCCCGCGCCCGGGGAGAAGCAAGAACGCTTAAATATAGAACTGTAAATGCCGAATTGATGCTGAGGGATGATTGCGATAATGTGGTGACGGTTTTGCTTTGGACGGAAGGGCGGTTGTCCGGCCAACGCGGGCGCTAGACTCGGTTGGGCCGACCATGACAGCTCACGTGGTGCGAGGGGGCATGGTGGAGGCCGGTCGCAAATCAGATTGGTGAGAGATTGTGGTTTTGTTTATTACTTACTATCTGCTGGTGCTACACGAAACGTGTCTATCGTTTAGGTGTCCTTTCAGAGTGTGAAGTTGATCTGTGTTCGAATGTGATAATTTCGTGGTAGACTCACGGTGGAAATATATTCCTTCGATACTCTAGGTAGCGCATGATCTATCAGTCAAATGTAATAGGTAGTATACCAATGTTTTATATACCAAAATCCGCGTCAACTTGTGACATATACAGGAGCTACCCAAGGAAGTGCCTTCGAAACAGTTCCGCGAGCATCGATCATCCGAAATCTGGTTGGGTGACTCGGGAAGTTGCCGCCGGAGGAATTTCTCCCTATTTATTGGATGCGGAGCAACTAGG
Organism: Penicillium argentinense; assembly: GCF_028826775.1. NCBI lineage: Eukaryota > Fungi > Ascomycota > Eurotiomycetes > Eurotiales > Aspergillaceae > Penicillium > Penicillium argentinense. The sequence continues at coordinate 1,405,438 of NW_026622668.1, forward strand.
TACATAGGTACCTACACTTCCCAGGAGGCGCCATTGTACGAGAGATCGATCTCACATGGGTTCCTACCGAGATCTCCCACGGTGCCGATAGTGGAGTGCATGGGCAAAAGGGAAGTTATTTGAGCGGACTCTAACCCTAGGTAGCTCCCAGGGTCGTAAACAAACCTCAGTCTACACTATCAGTCGTTCCTTTTCTGGCTCTCTGTGTGTCCGGGTTAGCTACGACCATGCAGCCTGAATCAAATTTTATGAAAGCCTCTCCGCAGAATATCAAGGAGAACCCGAAAGCCAATTTTTGGCTTGCAGTTGGAGGAATCCTGCTTTTGTGGACGTTTTACAAAGTCGAAATATACCCTAGCTTCATCAGCCCATTGCGCCACCTTCCTGGTCCAAAGGTTTTAAACCGCCCAACCCCAAGCTACTTAATTAGTCAATCACTCATTAACTTCCCAGAGAGGCTATCCATTTATTGGATATGGGCTCATCCCGCTTTAAAACGCCCATGGGACCAGACTTCCTTGAATTCATGGATAAAGTCCCTAACGACGGCCTCATCCACACAGGGAATTCTCCAACGGGAGTAACATACTCCTAACAAGCCCCCAAGCTTTCGCCGAGGTGCTAGTCAAGAGACCATACGATTTTGAAATGCCATCGGGTGCTCGCAAATTTCTACGATACGTCCTAGGAGACGGGTTAATATTCTCCGAGAGAGATGTTCACAAATTCCAACGCAAGCGGCTTCTACCGAACTTCAACTTCGCAACATCAAAGACTTGTATCCAACGTTTTGGAGGAAGTCGCTGAAGCTCACAGAGAAGCTACAAAGAGATGTCTTGGAGAAACCAGAGGCGAGGGGCATTACAAAAATCAATGTCTGGGCTACTAAGGTGACACTTGATATCATCGGTATTGCGGCATTTGGTCAGGACTTTGACACGCTGGAAAATTCGGATGATATTTTGGCCAAGACACATGACGATGTTTTGAAGCCTACACCAGCAAAAATGGCTATTTTTGGACTGATGAACTTCGGCTTGGATTGGTTGATGGGACTTATCCCTGGAGGTGCTGTAGGGCAGCTTGAGAATGGTGTGAGCTCTCTTCGAAAGATTTGCACACAGTTTCTCAAAGACAAGAGGGAGAAGTGAAAGCTCCCTGGAGCGGAAGCTAAGGATATACTCTCTAAAATAATGGAGACAAACGAATTCTCCGACGAAGAGCTGGTGGACCAACTAAGGACGCTGATTGCGGCTGGGTAAGTGGATATGCCTTCGACCATCCTACTCCATATGGCAACCTGCTAAAACTCAAATTCAGACACGAAACAACTTCATCGTCCTTTACGTGGGTGGTTTATATGCTTGCCCTAAATCCAGAGATACAGTCTCGGCTGCGTGAAGAGATCCAGAGGAATATTCTCGAGGACCCGCTAACAGATGCGGATCAAGACCTAGGCGGGCTGCTAGAGTCTCTTCCATTGCTGAATGGAGTCTGCAATGAGACGCTGCGTTATCTACCCACTGTGCCTTTGAGCATGCGAGTCCCTAACAAGGACACCACAATTGTCGGCCAAAGCATCCCGAAAGGAACGGATATATTCATTATACCATACACAATCAACCGCTGTAAAGAACTGTGGGGACCGACTGCATGTGAAGTCAAGCCCGAGAGATGGATCGATACAGAAACGGGAAGGCCAAACAACACCGGAGGTGCAAGTAGCAACTATGCGATTATGACGTTTTTGCATGGTGCACATACATGCATTGGCCAGAGCTTCGCAAAGGTGGAATTGCGGGCTCTTGTTGCGACATTTGTCAGGACATTTGCAGTTGAGTTGGCATATCCAGGGAAGCCTGTCATTCCGACTGGTATCATTACCACCAAGCCTGAAGGTGGTATGTGGGTGAAGTTGAAGCAAGTTGATGGATAGTTCATGGTAGCCCAGCTACTCTTGAGTCTTTTTTGAGCTATGATTTAGTATATATTTTTTTTTTTTTTTTTTTTTTTTTTGTAAATTGTATTTTCTTCTGCAAGTCCAATATAAATACATTCCAACACGGGAGAATTCAAGACTGCTTCGAAGCCGAGAGAAACTGCAGCCAGCGCGGATGAAGAGGCGCTTCAAACCGTGATAGGATCAGCGCAATCTCATTCTGGGAAATTGGACCAGATATTGATTCACTGAAGCTCGCACAAGACACTTAATGAGATTAGAGCCGTGCATCATTCAAAAAGTCAACATCAACTTACTGATAAGAAGTTTCGGCAATGTCCAAATTTTTGCAAACTGCTCAAGTTGCAAACGGAGTACAGTTTGATCATGCTCAATATTCGACAGCAGATCAGGTACAGAAAAAGTACTTGACTTTCTGTGCATCTCGAGAAAGATAAGCGCAGTAAAATAAACGAAGCAAATTGCAGGATCGACTTTGATACAGAAAGACGTATCATACTCTGCTGCAACCGACGCAATACCCTGACAAGTCTCAAGGATACGCTGCCAATTGGAAAGCCATTCATCATTTTTCGCTATGGCACAACCAATGATCGATATGAGAAGCTGAGACATCAAGAGAAGAATAACACTGTTCAATCTTCCATGATGGTATGCTTGTGTCTCATTCGAGAACGCGTTGCGCTTGGGGTTAAACCAGCCTGAAGGAAGGGCCAGGCGAAGAGCAGAAAGATGTCGCTCGAATGCACTGAAGTCTTTGTCGACGAGTTCCTCTTTGGAAAGCACGCAGTGATGTCTTAGAACAACTCCTGCCTGGCGAGTGGCAGATATAGCGACTAGGTGAGCATTCTGCAGGAAAGTTTCTGGATTTGAGCTGAGTGCGGGGATGATTTTCCAGAAAAATTCAGGGTTGGACGGCATGCGCAGATTCTCTGGAGCAGCACCATCACTCCCGGAACTCGAACTAGAAAATGATAATACCAAGGAGGTATTTATGAACTTGTCGTCGATCAGGAATGGCGTGCCTGAAGAGATATTGGAGTATGAATCGAGGCGATAGATGAACCACCATAATGTTCGCCATTCTTGGAGGACTTCCCTATCGAGGACCCGCCATTCAGGATATAGCATTCGTAAATTCTCAAGTCGGTCAAGACCCATGCGATAGGCCATGCGCGTTAATCTTCCAATGCGCATCCATGATTGGTTTCCAGGGAACTGGTGGAACTCATAGAGAGCCAATAGGCAAGACTTACGACATTGATCAAGGGAAGGTGAGTCTCCAATCAACCCGTCGTCTAAAATACTAGAGCTTAACAGCGAGTCGATTAGAGCATCCAACCCGAGCTCTCCTATCGATACTGGGAACCCAGTGAGCTTTGCGGTGATCAAAACGATGGTAGAGACAAGCTCTCGACTGCATAGCGAATTTTGATAGTTTTGGAAGAAATTTTCTTTTGAGAAAATCGGATTTGCATCGTGGAGAATGTCGAAATATTTATCTAGACTGGAAGGAAGGCAACTGTTAGCAACAAGCCGATTGCTGGGAAACGAAAGATCGTACAGATTTTCCTCCTCAGCAAGAGATACATTATATTGAATGGGCGACTGTGCCGAGTACCTTGTCGTGGGCGATGAATCAGATGGAAACAGAGTCGACTCATTAATCTCTGACACGGATTTCGATTCTATCGTCGGTCGGGAAAAGCCTTGGATTGGTATGCCTGAGCTTCTACTCGGAATATTTTTATCTATGTACCAATCTGGTTAGTATAAATCTAGTAGATTTGGCTGTGACAGGGCAAGGTATCTTACTGGAAGGCCTTGATTGAGTCAGGTTGGAAGCATGACGAGAGCCTCTTTGGGGCCCGGGCCTACGCCGCACTGAGGTATAGCTGCATGTTTCTCCTTGCTCAAAGCATCGGGAGCAAGTGGGTCGTCGCTGGTCACCTGTAGAGAAATCGTGAGCTCATAATTCTGTAACCAAAGTGGGAGGAGCAATCTCACACTTTGCCTTCTTTCTGTTGTCTTTGTCAGTATTGATCGCGGTTGAATCGTTAGGTATTACCGGATGCATCTATCACAGACTCTCATGGACCTTTCGGCGCCTGAGGTTTGTGAGGCTGGCGTAGTGTCTTCCTGCATGCTTGATAGTAAGTACTCCTTGTGGGAACACCGGAGAGTTACCTCGTGCAACGATGAGAATAAGGAGATATTCCGGATTTCCTGGGGCGTTGGTGATCAACCGGAGCAATTAGCGAGAGCGATTAGGGATCCTCCGGCGCTAGTCCTTATTAGGCAGAGCCCATACGGTGAAGAGTCTCTCGACACCGCAAGATCTAAATCCCCGCACCTGCAGAGCGATGGTCGAGTCGTACAGCAACTAGAGCCAGCTCGTTTCCAATAAGATTCTTGTCCCCAGAAAGTTGGAAAACTTTGATAGTTTGTGAAATGCACTGGGAATGTTCAGACCCCGGGTAAACATAGCAGCAGCTCCGAGGTAAGGGATGCCCCCGCTTTCGATGCAGTTTCGATTCTAACGCTTGGATAATAATAAATGACTCCTTTCGTATCTGGCTTCATCAAAATTCATAACCGCCTCACACTGTCTTATTTCCGATACAAAACGAAATGCTCGGACTGAGGGGTTCCGCATTCATTACTGGTGCTGGATCGGGGATTGGTAGAGGCGTGGCTCTTGCCTTTGCGCGATATGGAGTCAACCGACTAGCTCTCCTTGATCATAAAGCCAGTTCTCTTGAGGGAACCCGCAATCAACTTAAAATAGACTTCCCGGAGACCGAAATTGCGATACTTCCCGCCGATGTCACTGATGAAGTATCCATACAAGAAGCTGTCAGACAAGCAACAGGACAATTCCGAAGGATTGACTATGGTATCAACTGTGCTGGAATTGGTGGAAGCCGGGATCCAACCCACGAGATGGCACTGGAAGACTGGAAAAGAGTCATTGATATCAATCTGACAGGTGTTTGGATCTGCCAAAAGCATCTCCTCCAGCAGATGTTAAAACAAGAGTATTCTATTCATCCGAGAGATTGAACATTGAAAAATACCTTCATAGCTGACACTGCAAGCAGCTCTCGTAGTGACCGTGAAGGACGCGGGGTTATAGTGAATATAGCTTCTATGTACGGCCTTTCCAGTCCTCCGCCCGCCGTGGGCGTCTCGGCCTACACTGCGTCCAAACATGGTAAGCTCAGCGTGGAATACCCATACCTTTTCGGGGGTAAAGCAACGCTAATTATTAATTCAATACACCAGGTGTCATGGGGCTCACAAAGACGGTATGGGAATTTCGAAAACGGCGGCATCGGAGAACGCAAGGCTGATTTAATCCAACAGGATGCTAAAGTGTATGCGCGAAAAGGAATTAGAATCAATGCCATTTGCCCCGGGTATGTTGTTCATGTTTCTTCAATCTACTGGAAAATATTGACCTTCCATACTTCACAGTTACGTACATACGCCCCTGATTGGCAAGGCCATCGAATCGGGGTCGATGGATAAAGAATTTGAAAGAACACCCGCTGGAAGAGCCGGCACGGTCGAAGAAATTGCTGATTCCATTGCTTTCATCGCGTCACCAATGAGCAGTTTCACTTACGGGACTGGAATGACTGTCGATGGCGCTTACTCCATTTAAGCCACAAGGCTTTCAGCCGATCCAGCGGTTCTTCATGTATAGGTCCTGTTTTCGGGTATGCATAATAGCCATTTTTTTGTTCATTTTAGACGCAAAAGGCTATCGCTTCAAATATCTATCAATGTAGCCATTGAATAGACGAGGAGATGTCTAATCAAGAATTTCAACCGAGAGCTGCTGGTTCATCTCAACACCGGAGCCAAGAGTCATGAGGCGATAGATCTTATGGTCGCTGGAAGCTATCGTCTTCTTGGTTTTCAGGACCGTTAGAAGATCCAGATACAGGTAAAATAGCTGGTATGAAGTTCGTTTCTCATAATTCATATCGTGTGCTACCTCTGACAGGCACACAAGGGGGGCGGGAGAGCCACATCTGCGGTTGGATCATGATAGTTTTTGCTCCAAATCTCTCTCATCAAATGGATCTCCGAACTCATCTATTAACGCAACGGTCAGCCAGAAGCTTGCGGTCGAGCCAATTATTCCAAATTGGACATACTCAAATTGAAGTCCTGATCAATCACACTCTCCATGGCTCGTTGGTAATCCTCCTGGGCGCGCTTGCTTTTCCATGCCGCGATTGGCGCATCAGCGCCTTTGCCAGTTCCGGATATATCAGAGTCTGGTACAGCCGCGAGGCTACTGATCGTCGCGAACTCTGAGCTTTGTTGAGGCTGAGAGCCGGGGGGAGAGAGCTCCGACGCGGCGGCGGCGGCAGCGGCCGAGGAAGCTTGGGCGGGGCGAGTTGGAGTGCGGGCACCGCTCCCTGCGCCATCGGAATCGGCGTGGATTGAATCAACGGAGGAGGCCATTTCGGAGTCGCCGTCGGGGTCCTTGGAGTCTGTCTTGTTTGTTAATGAGGGAACTGATGTCGGGAGGGCCAGGTCAGGCAAGGTGGGGGTGGATAATGGCTTAACAAGTGGATTTGAGATTCAACTTTCCAAGGATGGGAGCCGTATCGGAGAAGGGAGAGCTTACTTGGAGCCATTTGGACGGTTGCTGGAGAAGGTCGAGGTGGAATGGAGACCTTGACTGTGTCGATCAAAGCGATCGTGAAGGCGGAGCGGAGATCGCGGCGGACCAGGCGGTGGCCGCCTCTTTTTGGGCATTACACAGCGAATTTTCTTTTTCTCCCACTTTCATTGTCACTAGACCACCTGGAAATATCGGGTCTTGCTTTTGCTTCCAGCATCTACCGATTTCCCTCCATTCAATTCAACGTCCCCTTCTTTCGCACACTCGTTCAGGGCCATGAGCTCAAAGCCTGAAGTACCGGACGCATGGGATGACAATTGGGAATCCCAAGCTGATGTATGTGGAATTCTCGATCTCTATGCCGACTCCGAGCATCTCTTTGGGCGAAAGCTTCCATCAAAGTCTGCGATTTGGTATCAAGCATTCAGGCGCTGACCCGCTGCGTACTTCTACAGAAAATAGCCGATCAGCCTACCCCGCCGCCCGAGAAGAAGGTCTCATCTAAAGTCACAAAGGCTCAGCGCAGAGCGCAACAAGCTGAATTCAACAGACAGCTTTGGGCAGAAGCGTATGATTTTCTTTGGACCCAAGCATTTAATATTGGATATCTCGGCGCTAACCAGAATACTCGCTATAGTGAAGCTCCTACGCAAGCATTCCATTTTGTTGAAGCCCGCTCTGAAGTACCGCTCAAACAGGAGTTCAAGCCTACCGTGACCTTGCTTAGTCGGAGGCCCCAAATAGCGACACGACAAACCTCTTCCTCAGGTGACGTTGACAGTGCTGCGATTGGCGTCGGGCAACTAGGCCTCGATGACGGGGACTCGGATGAAGAGGCTAACAAGCCTCCCGAGCCGACCCCAGAAGAACGCCAGGCAATAGCACTTAAGAATCTTGAGGAGAAGCAGCGCAAGTACGAAGAGGTCCGTGAAAGGCTTTTTGGTAGCCCATCAGCGACAACATCGGGCAACTCATCTCCCGGGAGTACGACTCCTCCTCGCCAGCCTCAATCAGGCGAGGGACGAGGTAAAGGCAAAGGTCGAGGTGGAGGACGGGAGAAAAGAGACTCTTCTACGGCATCGAGTCGGTCTAAGAATCTCTACGATCCTTCTAATACGACTAGATTAAATGGATCACACCCGCAACGGCGCGAGCGTCAGCAGAGCAACCAAAATACTCCAGACAAGCAATCCGCTCCACAACAGCCATCTCGCACCCCACGAGGTCCAGATGGAAGCGGAAGAGGTGGTTATGGATTTGGGAACAGAGGTGCGCGAGCGAGTTAAAGTACAGTGGGTTAGATTCCTACTCTCACGCCTGTGCCTCAGGTCACGGCGCGAACGCTATACAGCTTCTTCAACGACTCGCGCGACAACCCCCCGGCCCAAAGAGAGTCTACGGGAGACCTCGTCCAGAATTGATCGCATTTGCGACCTGGGATGTGTTCGGTCGATTTTCTGCGCCAGGGGGCCTCGAAGTCAGCATCTATGTCAGCTTATGCAAAGAGCGTAAGCCTTCTTACCGGCGTAGCGTTCATAACTGTCCAGATATAGCTCATCGGTGCTGGTTGTTGCGCGAACATGTTCGTTTGCCTCAATAGCGGTCACCCATGAGGCTAATCTGCCCCCTTCCTCGGGATCTGGCCATCCTCGGTAGGGCTTCAGCACTCGGCTAAGCCGAAGGACCCATGGTGCAGCTTGAATGTCCACAAAGGAAATCTGTGATCCCATGAAAAATGGCCCGCCGGGATGGGCGGCTGTCATGAGTTGATTGAGAGCATTCCGAAGTTCTTGAGCATTGGTGATTTGCTTATCCTGATCCTGCTCTTGAAGCACTCGGTAAAAACTTGGTACAATATTCCGGTTGATCTGCTTTTTCATCAGCAATGATAACAGCATTCGTTGAGGGCAGGCGGGCTGACATGGTCTGCCCATAACCGACAATGTGCACGCAGCTTCGGGTCAGCTGGAAAAAGTGACCGTCCAATACCTAAATCTTCAATCTATAATAGCCAATACATTTAGCATAACCGAGGATGGTTCCAACTGGTTGGAGATTCCTTACATATTCCATGAGCACGCTGCTTTCATAGCAGCCCCAGTCATCATGCTGCAATGCTGGCACAAGGCCTCGTGGGTTAATTTTCAGCAGGGACTGGGGCTTCTGATATGGATCGATTTCGATGTACTGGTATGGAATGCCTTTCAGTTCAAGAGAAATCCATACGCGCTGGACGAAAGGACTTGATTCAGACAATCAACAAGTTAGCGGTCATTCGTCAACAAGGGCCGTATTTATCTGCATCACACATAGGCATGTGGGATTGATTACCAGAAGCAGCTTCCATACAGCTTGAGGCTTGTCTCGGCTGAATGGTTAAGTGCCGTTGCAGCGGCTAGGCCTGTCGCCTTCGTGTGATACGTCTTTTGCTGTGAATCGGACATGACTCGCCAGTGCTGTAGGTGAAGCTTGAATCTTAGCGGTAAATTCACAGAAATGAAGAAGATTTCGACGGAGTGGACGGATGGATGGAAACATGCAGTATAGCTAGTGCCCACTGTGACGTAGCCAACTCGCAGCTTTGCGGGGAAGGAGCCAAGCCGCCGAACTTCTACCATGCTGTTTCAAACAGGAAATGTCAGACATACCGTTGCTTTCTTTTTCTCTTTACCTTCCTTTAAAAGGTAGCGTTGGACGCTATTCTTCTTGACACGATCGCTTTCTTCAAGTGTGTGTCGGTGGCCCCCACTCACGCCATCATTCTTTCCATTCGCACCATTGCCATTCACTCGTTGGATCGCGAAATACCTTCCCCCACCTGCTCCAGGATGATCTTGTGGGAGGTGGGGGTTTGGCGCAAGGACGCCGAAGGACTGGTTGCTTTGGACAGGGTATAAAGTGTGTGTTCCTGGCAATAGGTCTGCAGGCAATGATTCAAACCCACCCGTTCTGTCAACAGTCGCGGCCCCCGGTAAGTACTCCGTAATCTTGATCTTAACATCACAAAGATCCCTTTCCCTTGCAGTGCGTTTGCGTTTCTTCTTATTCGGATCGTCGGACTTGGGCGTGCCGGGAGGCCGACCTTTGAGGCGACAGTCCCAATAGTGAGCAACAAATGGTCTGCGTTTGTAGCGCTGGGTTGAGCGGTGGGAATAGACATTGTCGACGTGTGGGAAGTATGTCTGGAATCTATGCAGGCGATGCTGTTAGCAGCAGTACTGTATACTGGTTGATAACACATCCTCCCAAGGTCGATAGAATGGAACCGGAGTCACCTGGAAAATGGTGTTCATACTCTTCTTCGCTCATAGTAATCGTTTCATCAATGTGGAACAGTCGCTCCCTCCAGAATTCCAGATCTGGCGGATCTGGGACCAGTTTCATGCCTTGCAACTGACCCGCGAAACTCGCTGCCATTGGCTCCGGTGCTAGTCCATCGTAGTTGCCAGTGGGTTGCTGGAAGGATTGACCCGTTGATTGTAGGAGAGCGATTTCATCCCCCGGGGCACCATGCGCACTGGTCTCTAAAGCTATCGCGTCTTGCCCCGCCACGGGCGTCGCATTGTGGATATGAGACTGAGGCGCGACATTGTCGAGGCCGCGAAAGGAGGCAAAAGGCTGCGAGTCGGGATGGAAAGAAGTTAGCTGCGCAGCTAAACTTGGCGTTTCATCGACGATGCTGATCGTAGCCGCTAGGGGACGAGGGGAAGGAGGCCGCAGGTCGGAATCCATAGCCGTGTGGGGGATAGGAGCGCTGCTTTTGGCGATGCGGAGAAGAAAGGGAGGGCGGTTGAAGCGGCGTGGTCCGGCCCACCACCCAGCGGCTACCGTCAGTACGACCATGACAGTAATCTTCTACAAAGGAACGCCAATAAGGCCATTTACCCAGACTTTAATAATCGCCAGGAACCTTGCTTGACCCGAATTCTCGCTTGAAAGGATGATTCAACAGATTATTTGACCTTGTCTTTGCCTGAAATTGCAGTCTCATGCCTAATGTATTAGTTAAAAATAAATCATAGCTCTCTTACGCCTAAGTTGAATCGAGGGAAGACTCCAATTTATCAGCACTACACATCTTCAGGAGTCACTCTTTTTCTCTTCAAATCCCTTGATTAAGAGCTTTGACGGTCCCGAGGACATCCAATCAAGATTCACACGTTGCGGTTTACTCTCCTTCATACCTGAAACTAGGTCCAACCCCAATAAACATTACCTAAAAAGCCTTTTTGCCGGCATGTTTCTTGGCTGCCTCGGAATTGGCAAACGGGAAGCCGGTAGTTCTCTTATCAGCGCCAGTCCTGCGACTGATCTTGCCATTGCTGCTGGCAAAGAGGACGCACCAGAGGCCGATGGCAGCCAGGACTGAATTCCCAAGAACTGACAAAGCGAAAGCTCCCTGGCCTCCTGTAGCATAAAAAGTGTATGCATAAAATGCTGAAGCAGCATGGAAAGCAGATGTCACCATCAAAGTAGGTAAGGCATACGGAGCCTTGGGGTCCGAATCTTCCGTCGACACAGGTTCCGCAACCGTGGCCGTCAGCGGAATCGAGCCTGTCAGCATCACAGTCAAAACTGCGATAGTGAGGAGGTTAAACCCGAGACACCGAGCAAAGTAAACCTCCATAGCTTTCAAAGTGTTAGCCTAGTCTTTGACAACGAAGAGTTACCGTGGGTGGGAGCCTACACGACGCAGGTCTCGTTTCATCCAGAAGCATGGCAACGACCATGCTTGGACCTGTAATCAGAGACACACTCTGTAGTGAAAGCCATGCGGCCGTCGAGAATGTGTATGCGTGGAAAACCTGTGCATTGGTCTCAGCAAACATGGACGTAGGAAACAATGCTTAATCAAGACAGCTAGGGCTATAAGCAGGATAGACTCACATCCATTATGCTGCGATCAGGTTGCGTCGTACCAACAGCTCTCTTGATTGGGAAAGATTTTAGTGTACCTTAAGCCCGTTGTCGATATTGTGCAAGGTGAAAGCTTTCAGGCTGGAAGCTGCCATGCGCGATGATGCAGCCGGGCGATGTGACGTCATTGGATTTGTTTGGTTTGCAGCCCCAGTTGTATGCGGATTGAATAAATACAACTTGAAAAGAATCATAAGATGTCATTTCTACTTATGTATTTATATTTAGGACTTTGCTGCTGCTGTCCCACCAAACAAGAAAAAGATTGAATGCCATCCATGACAACTTCCCCCAACTCCGAAGCCGAATTGCAACTCCAAATGAAATAATGCTTCACTTAAGGTTCATGCCGCTTGCCCGCAGGTATCTCGTAAAGCTATTGTCTTGATCCGAGGGAGCATTCTGACTGCCCGCGAGAGCCTCCTTGTACCGCTGCGAGAGACCGTTGTCATCGTCAGCGGCAGCTTCAGCATAGTCGTCATCCAAATCACTGTTGTCTTCCCCGTAAGCGAGACCACGCTTGATGATATCATCTTCTTCTTCGTCTTCAGCCTCGCTGACAGTTTCCGGCCCAGTTTCAGGGCCCTTACGCTCTCTGCGGCCTGAGCTCGAGACACTCATATCCTTCATCAGCTTACCCAGTTCGATATCCCGTTGGTTAGCCTTGGTCTCTTCACGTTCTTTCTTCTTGCGCTCAAGTTCAGGCTTGTAGTCACGCTCGAACTCTTGGCGCTTTGTCTCGACGGCTTCGAAGAATTCGTCCACGCCATCACCTGTCATAGAGCTCACGCCAACAACACTCAAGTGACGGTAGAACTCCTCCAGCATCAGGCTCATACTGTTCAGCAGCGAACCCATGTATCCGCTTCCAGCACCAAATCCGCCGACCCCACCCTCGGAACCGAAGACACCGGATTCCTCCTCCTTTCGCAGAGCTTCTTGAAATTTGTCGAAGTCGGTCATCCACTCCTTGACGAACTCAGCATCTTGGACATCAGTCTTGTTGAATACAAGAATCATCGGAAGCTTGGTCTTGTAAAGAATACTGCATGCGTACAGCATGTTGCTCATGAATGTACTGGTGGAACTGGCCCGCGGGGTGTCGATGATGTATGCAATGACGGTAGGGAAGGACGACGCGAGGGTCTCAAGAAGAATGCTTCCCGATGCACTCCATACGAACACTTCAATCTGCCCCGGTGTATCGACCAGGATATGCTCGATCGGCTTTGCGGAAGGATTTTCGGGGTTGGGCGCGGTGCGCTTTTCCAGCAGCGCAATGATCTGGTCGACCTTGGTGGCGAAGAGGTTCAAGGAAGTCAGTATTCCTCCATTCGGGCCAAGGTTGTACTGCTTCATCACTTCTTTGTAGTTGATCGAGTCTCGGATGTCGATGTTGCTGTCGAAGGGCACCGAATGCACAGCGGGGTCGAGGTTGAGAACATATGGCACCGTCTTTTTGGAATGTAGGTGGGAATTGATCCTTTGCATGAAAGTTGTCTTGCCAGAGCCTAGTGAAATATGATGGTCAATAATTTTTCTCAAATCCATATTCCTCCGCATGGCACCTTCGCATGTAGCCTGGTTGATTGACTTACCTGCCATTCCCACGCAGACGACAGACACTGCCGGGGACGCCATGACTGGAGCGTACTTTCTGTCGAAAAATCGAAAACGGATATGGTGCAGGCGAGTGTAGAATCTGAGAGTTCCCACAGAGGCTTTGCAGATGTAGAGGTTGAGAGCTCAACTTGGTGGGCTTTTTTTTTGGGAAATTCTTTAGGCGCGGGGAATCTGAGGATCGACGTTGCGCGACCGCCCGGCGCGCCTAACGTCATTCGGCGGGAGCTGTCTTCACTGTAGCTTCTTTTTCGCTTTTCCTCCCAGGCACCAGCCGACACCATGACGCTGGAAGACTTTGAGAAATCCCTGGCGCAAGACCAGGACCGACGCAGGGAGAGGAGCGACAGAGAACGACGTCACCGCGACCGCGATCGCAGCAGAGAACGCTCAAAGCACCACCGCTCTAGCCACCATCATCGACGACATGCGTCCAGGTCCCGCGACCGCGAAAGCGGACGGAGTCCCGAGTCGCGACGCCGAGATGGCGATGGCCACCGGCACAAGCGCTCGCGTTACTCGCCTGACCACGGGGACGACCGCGATCGCGACCATAAGCGTCGACACAAGAACTCTGACAGGGATGATGAAAGGCCCTCCGCGTCCACATCGGCTACACAAGATGAACCCAGCCAACTAAAGCGAGACTCCTGGATGGAAGCACCCTCAGCCCTCGATATCGATTACGTTCATCGACCGAATCCTAAACGCTTAGAAGAATCCGCAAAACCCAAGATGCTTTCTGCCGACTACGAGCTCAAGATACATGACAAGGAGCTGAACGACCATCTCCGTGATCTCAAGGAAGGAAAAGCACTGGAAGACATTAATGAGGAGCCGGCACAGCATGAGGTAGATTACACTTTTGGGGATTCGGGGTCCCAGTGGCGCATGACCAAACTTAAGGGCGTCTACAGGGAGGCTGAGTCCAGCGGCAGAGCTGTTGAAGATATTGCCGTGGAGCGATTTGGAGACTTGCGATTCTTTGACGATGCTCGCGAAGAGGAGACCGAACTAGACCGGCGCAAGATGTATGGCGAGTCCTATGTGGGCAAAGACAAACCAAGCGGAGAGTTGTTCCAGGAGCGAAAACTTCAGAACAAAGCTCACCGGGGCTCGCATGAGCATGCTCGTGACCCGGCAGAGGAGCTTAAGGCAGATGGTCAGGGCAAGACGATGCAGACAGAGCCTCCGTCAAACACCACTCAACCGCTAGATCTCACTGCATTGAATCGTTTGAAAGCTCAAATGATGAAAGCCAAGCTCAGGAAGGCGCCGGATGCGGCTGAGCTGGAGGAACAATACAATGCTGCGGCAGCTGCCATGGCCAACCGTAAGGAGTCGGACGTTGTGGTCCTCGGTGTTAAGGATAATCGGATGCTCGCCGGTGCTAGAAACGAAGTCAAGGCGGTTGACACCAAGCGTGGTCGAGAAAGAGGCCAAGTCGAAGCAAACGAAGATATGACTATTGAAGATATGGTCCGGGAGGAACGCAAGACCCGAGGTCAAGCTGGGGGAGAAGGCTCGCGTTTGGCAGATCGTATTTCGCGCGACTCCAAGTTTGTGGTAAGTAACTATACATCTCGATCCATGTCCTCGGCCGTCCTCGTCTAATTCCCATTCAGAATGATCTGGAGTATATGGACGACAATGCTTCAAAATTGGCAAAGAGAGTGCACAAATCTGAAATTGACCTGAAAAATACGACAATCAACGAATTCCGAAAAATGAACCGGATCCTGGATAACTGTGCCCTCTGCCACCGCGAGGATACCAACACACCGCCCATTGCGCCTGTCGTTTCCCTCGCGACTAGAGTCTACCTCACACTTCCTACTGAACCTGAAGTCAGTGAAGGAGGAGCCACCATTGTCCCCATTCAGCACCGGACGAACCTCGTGGAATGTGATGACGATGAGTGGGAAGAAATTCGAAACTTTATGAAGAGTCTGACACGCATGTATCATGACCAAGGTCGAGATGTGATCTTCTACGAGAATGCCGCTCATCCCCAACGAAAGCGACATGCTTCCATGGAGGCGGTTCCCTTGCCATACAGTCTCGGTGAAACCTCGCCCGCATTCTTCAAGGAGGCTTTCCTTAGTACCGAGTCTGAGTGGTCTCAACACCGCAAGCTCATCGACACTCTGGCGAAGTCTAAGCAAGGCCTGGGCCGATCCGCATTCCGCCGAACCCTGGTGAAAGAAATGCCCTACTTCCATGTGTGGTTTGAGCTTGATGGTGGTTTGGGTCATATTGTGGAAGATGAGAACCTTTGGCCTCGCGGGGATCTGTTTGCTCGAGAAATCATCGGAGGCATGCTGGACGTTGCCCCCGACGTGATCAAGCGACAGGGTCGCTGGCAGCGAGGCAGTGACCGACGAATGGATGGATTCAAAAAACGGTGGAGGAAGTTTGACTGGACTCGTATTCTCGTAGAGGGATGAGTACAGCTTTGAATTGCCTTCTGCAGAACTTGTACAGTATCATTCTAGCCTGAAGATTTCGCTGGCACTACCACCCGGAAACTACTCTTTTGTTGATTGCCTGTAATATTCAAGTATATTTTTTCCAGTCTGTAGACATGGAGATGATGGACATGAGACACCCTCTCATTTACTTCACGTTTTCCGACAGCTCGGTCTTTTCCCGGAACCTTTTACCCCGCATTTGCCGAAGCCACTAGATGCTCGAAAGATCGAGTCCGATAACCTCAGGCTGCCTCCTTACTAGGAACATTTGTAATTGAAATTCACCTCCATTAGGCTGCCACTAGAGCCTTGTGGATTGAAAATGCAACCCGGGTCAGCTATTTGATTCGCGCAGAGCCCCGAAGAGTGAAATCTATGTACATACGGCCACCGGGGACTTGCCCGAGATAAAGCCAATTCTCGCGTGGGGCAAATTTCTCGGCCGATGCTTCGTATCTTTTATGACTCTTACAGGCGCAATTCCTTCTATTGTCTTCCCTTAAGAACCCTTCCTCTATTATTGATTCCTACCGTTGAGCGAACTTGCCTTTGTCGACAACGTGTCGCATACTTCTGTTCCCTGTTCCCGATTCAAGACCTTGAGCTATTAGGCAAAAGGTTGGTTTCTTATCGGTAAGTTCCACGCAAGCATTAGGTTAGGCTGCTCATGGTGAACGTATATGAAAATTCTCCTGCCAAACCAATAGGACCTTGTCTGTGCTTCCAGAAGGAGCAGGTGACTGGTGTCAGTATTGTGTGGATTTCGCCTTCGCCAGAGAGCAGAGGAATGGCATTCTGCACTTGCATCATAAGAGGTCATAGCCTAACGAATCACTATAAAGGTTCTTACGACATAATAGGATCACTATGGGATCCAACGGGACGAGCCCTAAGATTCTCCTTCTGGGAAGCATCGACCAGTGCGTACACAAATGAGCCCATCTCCTCAATGGACTGTCATTGACAGAAGCAACAATAGCGCGCAAAAGTCCTGGAATGCACTGACTGAATTGGGAGATCTTGTGAGGCCAATTGCCACCAATCGCGCAGACTTCATTCAGGAATGCCGTGATGGAAAGCTTGACGGAGTTGTAGCGGCATACCGCACTTTCTCCTCCGTTAGCATTACTGGCTTAGTGGACGAAGAGCTTGTGAATGCACTACCAACCTCACTGAAATATCTTGCGCATTGCGGTAAGCTTTTAATAATACATCATGAGTTTCTATCAAGGCTGTTCACCTCAACTCACATCTTTTTCGAACAGGAGCCGGTTATGATCAAGTTGATGTCCATGCATGCAGCTCTCGGCAGCCGCCAATCCGCGTTTCTAACGTCCCCACTGCCGTTGATGACGCTACGGCTGATGTGACGATGTTCCTGATCATCGGTGCGCTGCGGAATTTTAACACGAGCATGCAGGCTCTGCGCGAGGGCAAATGGCGGGGCCAGCCAGCCCCGGCCCTCGGTCACGACCCTCAGGGCAAGGTTCTCGGCATCTTAGGTATGGGCGGCATTGGCCGTAATCTGAAAAAGAAGGCAGAAGCTTTTGGAATGAAGGTGATCTATCACAATCGCCGGCCGCTGAGCGAGGAACTCTCTGGAGGAGCCCAATATGTGACGTTCGATGAGCTGCTGGCGACCAGTGATGTGCTGAGTCTGAACCTACCTTTGAACGTGAGTGAATTTAAAATGATCATGGAAGCTTAAATACTGACTGCTCGAAGAAAAATACCCATCATATCATTGGAAAGCCTGAGTTTGCTAAGATGAAGACCGGTGTTGTCGTCGTGAACTCGGCCCGCGGCGCGGTCATGGATGAAGCTGCTCTGGTTGAAGCCCTGGATGACGGCAAGGTCCTCTCCGCTGGCCTTGATGTCTTTGAGGAAGAGCCAAAAATTCACCCTGGTCTGATCAAGAACCCGAATGTGATGCTAGTACCTCACATGGGCACATATACTGTGGAGGTGAGTCATACGTTGCTGCTGTGCGAAAACCAACGAGCTAATGGACATCTAGACTCTTACTGCGATGGAAGAGTGGGCTATCGCGAATATTCGCCAGGGTATCGAGAGCGGAAAGCTCAAGAGTCCCGTCCCCGAGCAGGCTGACTTGTAAGGTCCCATCGGAGTTTGATTGTGCATTAAGATGTAGATTACTTTATATAGATTGGCACAAATAGGCAGACCGCAGGGCGTCTCAGTGGCTATTTGGGCCCAAGCTTATTTTTTAAATATTGTGCAATTAATGTTCGAGTCTTATGTTCTCTTTTCAATTTTTTTCTACTTAATCTCCAGTTAATCGTGGCATAGAAAACTACCGCATTGGGACTAGCACCGGTTTGGCCTTGGCTGATGGCCGCCAATCTTATCGCGCCTCCGACTCAAATCGCAGCTGGAGATTCAACGCTGCGCCAAATCACCAGTCGATACAAAAGGATCGCGATGGCCGAATACTGGAAGTCAGCGGTATGTATTTGTTCTGGGAACTTGCTTCTGAGCAAATTACTAAACTTTTCCCCTTTCTTATAGCCGCGCCACTGGTGCAAGCAGTGCAAGATCTTTATTCGCGACACGGCCTTCGAGAAGACACAACATGAAGCCAGCCCCAAACACCAAGGAAACCTCAAGCGCTTCCTCCGAGATATCCATAAGAACAACGAGATTCAACAACGCGAATCACAGCGAGCAAAAAGCGAGGTTGAAAGACTGCGGGAAGCTGTCGGAGGCGGGTCCTCTTCGGCCAAGGGCGCCGCTACACCATCAGGACGCCCAGCAGCGCCAGCTCCAAAGGCTGTGGAGAAACCGGTCAGCTTAGAAGACCGGAAGAAGCAGATGGCTCAACTAGCAGAGATGGGTGTCGCGATCCCTCAGGAGTTCCGGGGGGACATGGCTTTAGCCGGTGAATGGGAGGCGTTGCCCCAGACCAACACTGCCACGGATGAAGCAGAGGGAGCTGCCAAGTCCATCGGCATTCGCAAGCGCAAACATGATGGCGACGAAGAAGATGAACGTGCAGAACAGATCCCAGGAAAAATTATCAGCCAGAACTGGGGTTCGAAAATGCGAGCTTACCCTGGCGCACAAGAGGACAATGACGATGATCTGGATGCTCTACTTGCCTCTACCAAGGATTTGAAGAAGACCAAGATCGCACCAACTCAAACGGAAATCGAGGAAAAGAAACAGGGTCTCAATCCTTTGGGGAAGAAAGAAGACGAGGCTCCACATTCGACTGCCTCGGAAACTGACAAGTCAACAAATGTTAAGACAGAGGCGATCGAGGAAGGCTCCGTGCCTAAGACGGATGAAAAACCAGCTGAAGAGACGATTGGGTTCGGGTTCAAAAAGCGCAAGCCCAAAGTCATGAGAAAATAACGTCTGAGAAAGAAGGCTGTTCATGGATTCTAGAAATTATATTGAAAGCGGTCACAACTATTCGATACCCCATCATTGCTCCCCACACTGATCATGAAAAAGCCTACGGTACATCTGATTTTGATGGCATCTCTATTCAGGAGAATGTACTAGATCTTTTTGGAGAGATCGGCCTCCACAGATTTTACGCGCAGGGCCTTTTCGGCCTCGGATTGCATTTTTCTTGGATGCTTGGCCCGCTGGTTTCCATACCTAGCGAAGGGTCATTACATCGGCCCTCCCACGGATTTATTACCGTCTGGAAGTGGCCAAACTGATCACTGCTCATGCAATAATTACTAGTTAGCAGACAAGTCATTGAGTGAAAGTGTCCTGCCAATCCAAGCTCGCGAAAAGATAGACATTTAAGAAGTATACTCTCACTAGACTCCGACTCCATAGATCGGTCGGGCGGGGATGATGGCTCGTGCTATGCAGAAAGAAAAGAAATTGAACGTTATATAGTCAAAACAATAAGGATTCATGAAGAAATTCATCTAGGCCCTGCCATTGAGAAAAATAGAATACTAAACTCAAGTAATGCACTGGTTTGTTGTGCAGAGTAGAGCATGTCTTGCGGTTGCCACCAATTTTTTTTTTTTCAAGACTGGGAATGACGGAAAGGAAAGCTCCCTTAGTTCGCTCCAACTTCGCGCGTCTCTTCCTACCTGCCACCGAACCCCGGACTCGCCGAGTTTCCCAGCAACGCCCCCGTCTTCTTTTCTCTTTGTACTCAGGAGACCTTTTCTACGGTGAGTCTAGCCTCTCTGATGCAATCGCGCTTTCTCCAGCCCAGCAAACTCCATCATGGCCTTCGAGGCGCATTCTCTTCCACCAGCGCAGACCCCCCGGATTCCCCTTCTTCGCGGCTCCGCGATCGACTCTCTGTGCCCAAAAGCATTTTCCGGCCCCCTTGTTACTTCTCCGGTGTTCGATCCCCGGTCGGGACGTCGAAGTGTGGGCGGGGGGTCTGTCTCTGGGTTTCTTCGTGCTGTTCAGCACGAAGAATGCGACGAGTCAAACTTGGTCGTCCGGTATGAGGATGGAGAAGGGAGAAATCGAGTTCTCTGGGCCACTGAAAAGTTTTCCTCCGACGCTTTATCCAGCAGGAATCGGGGCCTACGAGCCTATCGTCTTGCCATGGCCGAGCCCGTTGACCGAGGATTCTGGCACATCGCAACCTTGCGATAAGCGTACAGCTGCGAAGAATTCATTTTCGAAGGGCCCTGGTGGAATTCGATGACCACTTTGATCATTACCCTGTTCATTTGATTTTCCTGTACTTCTTGAAACATTTTGTCTTTGACAATGATTTACACGGCCTGCCACCACAGACTCGAAATGGGAACATCGCTAACATGGCTTTCCGAAGATCCCAGCAGATAAATGATTCTTACGTGCTCTTCCGACCGACCTGGTGTGTTGCCTATGCTCAGCGACAAACTCTCTGACCTTTGACCTCGAAACCCGGTCTGTCTCAAACGGGACATCGATACTATCTCCCCACGCTTTGCGCATCGCCTGGACCTGTGAACTCCCCGGGGAGTCTATCCCGTGAGAAATGGCAGAAGCGACGGACCCCAATCGTGGAGACTCAGCCAATCCGCCGATCGAATCGAATGCGCCCGCAGCAGAGACGAGCCAACCCACCGCTCAAGCCGGTGGCCAGTCCCTCGAAGGGAAACCGGCACCCCCAGCGGACTCGGATCCCCAGCCAGCTCCGATGGGCGAGTCGCAAGTGGAAGTCGGCCAGTCGGATGTGAACACAGCCCAGCAAACGGACGTCGGCACCTCGAATGAAGCAACAAGCCATACAGCATCCACCCCTGTCCCAATCCCAATGCAGAATGTGACGGCTTCTGTGGAATCTACTCTACCAGCAATGGACCCAACGATCCCAACTCTGGAAACCCACAATGCCTTTGATGACCCGGGACTGCACTCTTTTGATTCAGCGCTTCCTTCGATTGGCTCCTCCGCCGCTCCAGATCTATCGCTACCGGCTATCGACACAACTCTGCCTTCACTCGACGCCTCGCTTCCAGCAATTGGCACTGACATTCCAACCATGGATGATGACCACACGTTTGACGATAGCAATTTTGACCACCACGAGCATTCGACCGATCCTCCAACGGGCCATGGCCACAATATGACCCAGCAGCCGGGGTCTGTCAATGGCTCGAATCACTACCAGGCGCCGTCCAACGGCAACTACCATTATTCGCAAAGTCCAGGGCCGCAGCAGCACTACGATGGGCAGCAACCGCCTCAGGGGCCGACTCAGCACCAGTTCCAATCGCAACCGCCGCAGAATTATCAGCAACAACAAAGTACAGAGATGTATCATAACCATGGCGGATTTTCCTCGGTAAACCCAAATTCTGGCAACAGCGGACAGGGACAGCACGGCCAAGTCCCACAGGTATCCATTGGCTCTCCGATGCCATCCAACATGCCTCCGATGGCGTCTATGGGGCAGTACATGACCGGTTATCCCTCCAATGTGCCGCAGCCTGGCATGAATTCGAACCAGATGGGCTATTCAATGCCCGGGGACCCTAATAAGATCTTGTCTGGTGGCAGACATAAGAAGGAGGTTAAGCGACGCACGAAAACCGGTTGCTTGACTTGTCGCAAGCGCAGAATTAAGGTACGTGATGCATGGAATTTTTGCACGTTGCGGTTGCGCGCCCTCGCGGGGCGCAGGGCGGCCTCGCTTGCGCCCGCAAACCCCGCCATCGTTTATTTTATCTCCCGCCCAACCCACGACCTCCCCCCATTCCAACGCCGCTTTCCTCCGGGCGAGAGACTTATGTTTTCATAGTGCGACGAAGGGCATCCAGTCTGCAGAAATTGCGTGAAGAGCAAGCGTGAGTGCCTCGGTTACGATCCGGTGTTCAGGCCTCAAGCGTCCACTCCCTCGGCCATCCAGCCAGCTCCAAACCCTCCTCCGTCACTGGTCGTCAATCCTCAGGGCCCTCCTGCTCCCTCGACACCTTCATATCCTTCGGCGCCTCCTGGGTACATGCCAGCATCTTCGCAGCCATTTGCGCCATCTCTTCACTCGGAATCACCTAGCACCTCGACCGACCAGCCCGACCACGGAGCTTCCATTGACTCTTCACTTCCACCGAGCAATCCACCCAACCCACCAAATATGCAAAATTCTAATGATCATGGGCCTCAGGGCTCAGAGCCTACATACAAAGGTGTGTTCGGGCTGCCAACGCTTTTTTCCGCTGCTTTTGTTCCATCCACTAGCCCCTGATTCGCATTGCTTAACCTGAGCTAAAAAATTGTCTTTACTACTAGCGAAAAATCTCCATGTCAATGATTTGATGTCTCTGAGGGGCATTGCACCCCCTCCGCCTCACCCGATTGGATCACTTCCTCCTGGCCGACTCGAAGAAATCCAGGCCGTGTTCCTGGCAACATACGCCCCCGCGATTGATAAGCTTTTGGAAGTTCGGTGGTATTCAGAGAAAGCGCTTCCGGTCCTCATGGCCGATGCACAGCTCATGGCAGATTACTCGGCATTGATCAACGCATTCAATGACTGGAACCTAAGCGATGGAAACACCATTGCTCGCCTGGAAAGTTTTGAAGCTTCGATCATCTGGAGAAGCATGGTACTATGCCGCCAGGTATCAGCGTCAGAGAACGCACAATATGGCCAGGACTGGAATTTGGTGGCTACCACTGCTCGTCTAAATGCAGTCGAGGCTCTCCTGAGCTGGAGCCACCTGTATCAGAACTCCTTGTCTAGGCCGCAATCAATGGAAGCCGCCAACCCACCCAACCCGCCAGATCAGTTCATGCAACGACAACTGGACTTCTGGAGTGAGATCGGCGAATTTCTCACTCTTCACGATAATGAAGCTAGCTCGGCTAAGCAAATTGACGATACCCTCGGACGCTGCCGTCAATTGCTGGACACTTACGAAAATCGCGACATTATCTACTCTATCGCTATTGCACGACATCTTGGCCAACGATGGGCTGACTTCCCTAATAATCTGCCCAAGGTTGGCTATACAAGCGAGAAGGAGTCAGGTACTAAGCTCTTCGTGGCACAAAAGTTCATCGAAGAGGAAGCCGAAGGCAAGGGTACCACACAGATCTACAAACGAATCTGCTGTATGGCAGTTCGATCCTGGTGGGTTGCCCGTGAATGATCTGTATATCCCGGTGTATTTCTCTCTATCGGATTTCGTTTGTTGTCTCTGCCGAGCTCTTCACATCTTCGCTCACTCCGTGGCCACATGGAGTTTCTTACATGCGCTCCCTTACACCACTCATTCGAGATTCAAAAGCATCATGGCTCAGGCGTTTCAGTGCTTTGGATGATACTTTATATTTGTGATTTGTTTTCATCGGGGTTCGGGGGATCTGGGTGACGAGCGAGCAAAGCACTATGGCGTTTCTGACCTTTTTTTTGTCCCCCGAACAGGTTCGACTTCTCTGTAACATTTTTCTGTGCATATCTCGCTTCTGGGTGCGGGAGTTCCATACCCCGTGACATCTTAACTCAAATCAGTTAGATGGCTCACGTCGATCAGTTGATGGTTTGAATAAAAAGACTACACGTATTTCTCGGGAATCTTGTATTATCTTGCTGTATCTTGGATCCTTGGACACAATAGAGATGCTTATTGACAGAAAACATGGCTCGATGCCAGTCGATGCCTGTCGATGACAGCGGCGGCTATACAGACATTTCCACCCGAATCTTCACTTCTCCCAGTTCCCCCTGGAACAGGAACCCGATATCTCTCGTGGAATCCACTAGCTCAATTTCTCTCCGAACAAATCGGCTCGTATCGGCGGATGCAGAAGCGCGATCAAAAGCATGCATCTCGTCCTCACTATCCTCATCCCAATCAGCCTTGCCATCGTCCAAGGTCGTTGTCTCCACCGGGTCAAACTCGTCCGTTTCCCATATGAGCTTGAAACTATAGGGCTCGAGCCCAAAAAGCCGTGAGACTAGAGCTTTCACCTGGTAGGAATCGAATGAAGTGGGGATTTCCTTGAGTTGGACTTGCATATCGGACCCGCCTGACTGCCCTTGTAAACGGAATGCCATCTTGACTAGTCGCGCGGCTACGGACCGGGGATGGATCGTCCTTCCACCCGAGCCATCCCCCACGATTGCCCTAGTGATTGTTGGTGCACCGTATTGATCGCATAGCTCGTTATAGCGCGGGTGCGCGGCAAGGATTTCTGGTTCTTCTGTTTCGGCAGTGGCAGATAGCTCCTTGCCAATGAGGGAAAGGTAGTACATCTCTGCATTGGAGCGGTCTTGAACAGAGATGGTACTGAAATTCAGCATGCGAAGTGAAGGCGGGAAGCGGGATAGCGTAAGCATGAATGCCTCGTCAACCGTCATGGGTTTGGAGGCGCCCATTGTTGACGTCGCTGCTGCGACTGAAGGCGGAAGGGGAGAGAGGTCATAGAGAGGGTTTCCAGAAATACGCAGGGTTGAAAGTGATGGGAACATGCTAGAAAGGTCGTTCAGGAAGGCCCATGAGGAGATGTTGTTGCGGGAGAGGTCGAGGGAACAGACAGTGTGTGGGAAGTAGAAGTCCGGCTTGGTATCTTTGTCGTCATTGATGGAGGTGATATTGTTTCCTCGTAGCGAAATGTGCTCGAGGTTTGGCATTCTCGCCAGATGCCGAATGGCAGATAGCGAAGTGATCTCGTTGTTCTCGAGCGTCAGCTTCGTAATGCTGCTGGTCAGCGGGCGTGAGAGTGTGGAGAGCTGATTCCCGGAAGCTGTGAGTGATGTAAGTGATGGGAATCGCGATGCCACGGTCACAATCTAGAATGAATTAGTTTTTGCCGTTTAATGCTGACAGTTATCGATATTCGTCTCGTTCCATACCTCTTCCCAACTCAACAGGGTCTCTTCTAGATGCAGTTCGGTGATTGCCTCGAACACAAGGCTATCTTCCAAAGCATGCAACCGATTGCCGCTGTGTAACTAAATTAGCGACTTAAAATCCTATACCCAGATTGATTGGATGATGAAGGGGAATTACTTTAACCTCAATTTCTTCAGCTTCTTGAGCTGGTTACAAATTTGCCAAATATCACGCCAGCGGGTCAATAAACTGCGGCTAAGGTCCAGCTCCATAACCTTGGGACAAGTAGATGCAATCTCTGGTGCCAACCGAGAAACCTCATCCTCCGGCTGGTCATAGGAGGATAGAACTCCCGATATGCGTAGGCCGTCCAGTAACACAATCCGCAGTTCTTGTAGCTCGGCGAGCTGTTTGCGAATTTTGTCGAAGCCAACTTCTTCAACAACCTTACCACTGATCTCAATGGCTGTCTTTGGCGGAATATTGCCTGTCAGGGACTCTTTCACAAGCTCCTGTTCGGATTCGGAGGCATACTTCGCACGGAGACCCTCCAGAAAGCTTCTGGGCAGCTCGGATGGTCTTGAGGGGCGAACGAAAGACCCCGCCGTGGGGTAGGTGCTTTGGCCTGGAGACTGAATCAACAACGGGTCATATACGTGGATACAAACCAGAAAGACTTACATGTGAAATAGCGGACGCCCTTATGCTCCCCCGCATGTTTCCCTCGAGTTGGGTCGTCCCATTCAACGCCTAGCCAGTCGCCGGTGGTGCCCTGAACACTACCTACATAGCGAATGGTGCATAGCTGACCATCAAAGGACCGGCGCTGGCCCACAAGTGAGTCGCTCATCACCAAAGACGAAGAGTTGGTAGCTTTTTGGGAATATAAAAGCCGTCATGAATTCCAGCAGCGTGTTGTAACTACCTCCAATCGGCCGCCGTCTGCTTACATAACTCGCCGTTTTTCGCGCATCTCGAGGCGCGCAGATTTGACCTCACCACCCTTTCCAACTCGTTCGTGTCGGCCAACGGAAACAACGATGGATTACCAGGTAAGCCTCGAACTTCCTAATGATAGACGGCAGGTCCTAACGACAATGCTCAGAATCGGGCGGGCTCCAAGTTTGGAGGCGGAGGTGTCGCTTCCCAATCCGCGACGAACGCCGACCGCCGCGAGCGCCTTCGCAAGCTCGCGCTGGAACACATCGACCTCGATAAGGATCCCTACTTCTTCAAGAACCACGTCGGAAACTTCGAATGCCGTCTCTGCCTGACGGTTCACCAAAATGACGGCTCCTACCTCGCCCACACGCAGGGCCGCAAGCACCAGGCCAACCTCGCTCGCCGAGCTGCCCGCGAGGAGCGCGAGGGCAAGAACCGCGATCCCTCTTCCCTGCCGGGTGCCATGGGTGTGCAGGTCAAGAAGCAGACGATTAAGATCGGCCGACCCGGATACAAGATCACCAAGGTCCGTGATCCTCTGACTCGACAGCTCGGTTTGCTCTTCCAACTGCAGTATCAGGAGATCACTCCTGGTGTCCAGCCGCGAGTGCGTTTCATGTCGGCATTCGAGCAGAAATTTGATGAGGCGGAAAAGAACTTCCAGTACCTGCTTGTCGCGGCGGAGCCTTATCAGACCTGTGCGTTCAAGCTGCAGGCTCGCGAGATCGACCGTTCCGACGGAAAATACTGGACTTGGTTTGACGAGGATACGAAGGAGTTCTGGGTGCAGATTATGTTCAAGACAGAGCGTGAGGAGCGTTTCAGTGGTGTGCCTGGTTTGGCGCCCATGGGGGCTTGAGATGTTCTATAGGTTCCATTTCTCCCGTCTTGCTCTTTTTCTTTCGAGAAAATCGTCTGGTTTGTTCCAAGGGGGGGGGGGGTTTCCAACGGGGTTTCTTCTCAGCCAATTTCTATGGGTTTTGCAGTTTCGGCGTTCAGGGGAAAAGTTGTAATTTAGCCGCCATGATATCCAAACATCTAACCAATTGACTTGAGTGGTCTTTTATCAGTCACCAAGTGCTCTCCTGTAGCTACAAGGCCTTTTAAGTCCACATTAGACGGCCATTATGGCTGCCCAGTCTCATCAATCTACGACCTAGGGGTGGTATGCAACAAAAGCAGATCTCACAAGTTTTTTTTTGTTTTCTCAACTGAAACATTGAAGACACAATATGCTAGGAAGATCTATATGGCATTTCTCGAGAGTGTTCATTTTTCTTGGCGCGATTCATATCGCGATGACGATGAGTACGTTAAATATCCACAACTGAAACCAAAAATACGGCGCTCGGGGTCATGACCTGGAAACAATCGCGCTGATACATGCTGAATGACACAATTCGTGGTGGAGAGATCAAAACATCCAAGCCTCAAATAGGCCAGATACATGTGGGTCAAAAGATGATAAATGCAAGCCCTGCCTGCTTCCTATTCCTTGCCATACAACGTGTCGGCCAGCTGATGAATGTCTCATGTTGGAGTTTTAAGAGCCCTGGAAGGCATTGAATGCCTTGTAGGTGTATCCAATAAATGGCAAGCTCATCTCGGCTTCCTGCGAGTCTGGCATAGCACGAGCCTGGGCACGGTGAATGGCACTGGTGTCTTCCTGCGGAATTTCGTCAATCGGGAAATATGACACGTCAATGTTTGAACTGAGACGAGGCTCGAATGGCGCACGAATGCCTCGCAATTGGTCCCAAACAACACCACGGAAGAAGGGGTGGTTCTTGATTTGACTTGCGCCGCCGTGTTGTCCACCATCACTACCAATACGATGCTCAGGATCACACAAGAAGCTACAATAAGTCTAATTAGTTACCCGCCATGTCAGTATAAGAAGAAAGAATAACATACCTTCGAATCAGAGACTCGGATTCACGCGAGAGAACCAGCTCATCCGGGAAGTAGAGGCATTCACGCCAGTTCACAATCTTTCGGTACGTATCCGTAGTATCCTCGGCGCAGAACGGAGGCCAGCCAACAAGACATTCGAACATAATGGCCCCAACAGACCACCAATCGCACAGATAAGTGTATCCCTGGCCATTGAAAATTTCGGGAGCAATGTAGTCGGGAGTTCCGACGGTCGAATAGGCCATAGCGCGGCGAGACTTTCTCCATGTGTTGATTTGTCCACGGTTGGAGACTGTCAAGTTGATAGCATCGTTGAAGTAACCCGAATTACGGTTGCGATCCTTTGATGTAGAGTTCTTCAAGAGGTTCTGGTAATAGGCATTGTCGTGGGTCTTCTTTCCACCAGTCGAGAGGCCGAAATCGGTGAGCTTCACATGGCCGCCACGGTCCAACAGAATATTATCCGGTTTGATATCACTGTGGGTTTCGTTTTAGTACCGGCCGCTATGGAATCGAAAAAGCAGAATGCTCAAAAATCACAGTCATTAATGGGTCAAGTCACTTACCGGTGAAGGAAGCCAAGCTTGTGGACAGCTTCAATAGCCATGACCACCTCAGCCATGTAGAATCGAGTGATATCTTCCGAAAAGATTTCATACTTGATCAACATCGTCATCAGATCACCACCAGGCAGGAATTCCATCAGCAGATAGAGATAAGCTGTGTCTTGGAAGGAGGCATGCAGCTTGACCAGCCAAGGGTTATCCTTCGAGTCTGCCAGAATATCGCGCTCGGCACGAACGTGTGCCAGCTGGTCCTTTTTAAACATCTCGGTCTTGATTAAAGATTTAAGAGCATAGATCTTGCCGTCGGTCTTGCGTTGCACCAACTTCACCTCACCAAAAGCACCCTTGCCGATGATCTTGATGGTCTGGAAGTTTTGCGGGGTCTCCTTGGTTCGCAAGAAACGAAGGAAGTCCGATTCCCTTTTTGAAATGGTCTCCGCATCCTTGCGCTTCTTCTCAGCCGCGACGCTCGGGTCGTGCAGCGTCTTGTCGAGGTCAACGGAACTGCCAGAACAGAACAAAACGTCAGCACTGATACAGCAAAGCACGAGAAATCACAGAAACAGAAAACTCACCGCATGTTACGATCCCGGGCCCGCTCGATGTTCTCATGGAAGAAGACCGTGACGAGCTCCTTCGCGGCCTTGCCCCGCTTGTGCACATTCTCAGAGTATCTGTCGGAGAAGCGCTGCAGCTCCTCGTTCTCGGATGGTGGTCGAGGACTGCGAGGAACCGGCGGGGCCAAATGCGCAGCTTGAGTTGGCCCAGCAGGCGAACCCCCTGCAGTGCGAGGGCGCTGAGCGGGGGAGGACGCCCGACCGAAGAAGCCCCCACGGTTGGCGTTCAGGTCCTGGTTCGAAAACTGCTGAATCAGGCCATTTGTGCCATCATTGGCGTAGCCCATCCGGTTCTGGTAGGCAGGCTGGGGCGACTGCAGGGCCTGCTGCTGCTGCGCATACTGCTGTTGCTGGGCGTAGGGTTGCTGGGTCTGAGGAGGGTACGGATTCGTCATGAAATAGCCAGGAGCGTAGGCCGGGTTCGAGGGGTCAACATAGTCTTGAGCCCCCTGAGTCTGGTAGATAGGCTGGGGAAAGGCGGAAGGGGTGGTGGGATAGGCGCGACTGTTGGCCGCGTTGTAATTCCGGTCATTGTAGCCGAAATTCATGTTGAGACGGTTGTTATTGTTGTTGGGATCCATCGTGACGGCCCCTGCTCCCGATCGATGGAGTCGAAAGACAAAATGGAGGGGAGTTGGAGGAAGAAAGTGGATGGGAAAGGAGAAGGCGGGGAGCGAAAGGAGCGGTGGCTCTCAGGAGGCAACCTGAATCCACAACCAATGCCGCCGCCCCTGGTCGGTTCCGCCTCTGTTTACTGGAAGATGGAGGCTGAAACCGCCTGTCACCCGTGTGCTACGCTTCTTACGTTTCCCACTGGACGTGCCGGCGAGAATTCCCACGCTGGAGCGCCCGTATATCTCGGATCGGCCCTGGATCGCCTGGGCCCAGTGGATACACGTAGCCGCGAACCCCTCGAGCCAACATCGTATCCTGCTGCACGGAGTACAATTTGCGGAGGCGGTTCCAACAAAATTCAGGGAGAGGGCCGAACTACCGGGGTTGCAAGGATTCCAGTCTGGTTTGCAGCTGAAATTTTTCTAGGGCTTGGCCCATTGTGACCGACCCCCGCCATATGTACATAATGTACTGTAGAATCGGAGGCCGGCCGGACCCCAAAGGAGCGCGGGTGAGTATCTGCGGAACGATACAATATTAAGAGAGCAAGCAGAATATTTTCTAGGGCAAACAGCTGAAGGTGCCCAAAGGCCAATGTTTCTAAATGGTTGACACGATGTCGAGCCCGAAACAAAAGTGCCGACGGTATAGACTATGGCACGTGACGCGGATCAACCTGGCGCCGGGTGACTTTTTTCGCGGAGCTCCAACTCCGCAAAGTGTTTCGTGCTGTTGCTGCTGCCCAAATCACTCGCAATGGTAGACTCATCTAGTTCGGCTGCCGCTCCTGGAGCCGGAAAGCCTCAGGTGCCCCCAAAGCCGCCAAACCCGGTCTTCAAAATGATGGGTACGAACACCTCCCCAGTCCGGGATGGATGAACCCCCATACACTAACACAATGTGTCGCAATAGGCTTGCCCAACCTCCGTTTCAGATTGCCCTCCCGGAACTGGATGATTTTCTGGACCATCACCGGATCATTTGCCAGTGCGATCATTTACGACCGACGAGAGAAGCGCCGCGCGCAGCAAAAGTGGTGTGAACTCGTGGCTCACATTGCAAAGGAGCCATTGGAAGTGGAACAGATGCGCCGCAAATTGACCGTTTACCTTGCAGCCCCGCCGGGTGATGGATTGCGAGTCGCTCGGGATCATTTCAAGGAGTATGTCAAGCCGATCTTGACGGCGGCCGCGTTGGACTATACCGTGATCGAGGGCCGTCGCGAGGGAGATGTGCGCGCTGGAGCCGCGGAGCATATTCGCAAACTCAGGAGAAAGGCCGGCGAGCCAAGTACAGTCGTCGAAGAACCTAGCGTCGAAGCGGCTGTTCTCGATATGCGTGAACGTATTGGTGTGAAAGACGAACCCGCTCCCAAGGGCGATCTCGTGATCGGTCGACACACCTGGAAGGAATACGTGCGTGGATTGCATGAAGGTTGGCTGGGTCCGTTGGACCCGCCGGCGGCACCAGTCGATCACTCTGTCCAGGAGAATGCAGAGGAGACCATGAAGGATGTTGCCGCTGGCGACCAGCCTGAACCGACTGACCAGCAGGGGGTTTCTGTGACGAAGCTCGACGACATCAAGATTGACGAGGACAAGACCGATGAGCCGAAGGCCGAGGAGAAGAAGCAGGAAGACAAGCCTTCGAAGCCCGCTGGTCGCGCAGACGCCTACATCACCACCGCCGATTATCCTTCAGCACACCTTCCCCCTACTCTCCCCCAATCCTTTGACAGCTCTATCCCCATCGAATTTCCCCATATTCTCGGCTTCTTGAACACTCCTATCCGCATGTACCGCTACCTTACACAACGTTACCTCGCCGAGAGCATTGGTCGCGAGGTTGCTGGCATTGTCCTTGCCTCGGCAGCGAGACCCTATCGCCATGAGTCCTTCAGCATTGATTCGGAGCTCAGTGAAGTCTCCGTTGACTCCAGTGCACCCCTGGATGGCCCCATTGGTGAGCTGCCCCGCGGAAAGTACGAGCAGCAGGCTGTACTGGAGGGCGAAGAGAAGGAGTGGCACAAGTCTGTCCACAAGCGTGATGAGGATGACAAGGAGCGCGTGTGGCTCGACGACATTGTGTTGGATCCGCGTATTGCCGCTCGTATGAAGCACTCTGTCCTGTCGCCAGAAGACGAGGCTCGCTCCAAACGGATCGCTGAGCAAAAGGAGTACATCCTCGGTGAAGAACGGCCGGCGCCCGTCCCCTTTTGGAAGCGCATGTGGATCAACTACGGATATGGCGAGGATGAGGAAACTATCCGTCGCAAATCCATCCTGGGTAACATTGATGGCGAGGAGGGTGCTTGAAGATTGCAATGAGGGATCTTGATTTGTATGCTATACATAGATGGTTGCGGGTGTTCTTGTTCCATTCTTCTTCATTTGAAGGAGCGTCATGTTTTCTGTTGTTTGCATATCCATCCTCCCTCCTCGGTTTGTACATTAGAGGCGCTTTACTATTATTATTATTCTATGGTCTGTACAGGGCATCCGCAATCTAGCCTCCGAATCTTTCTACTCTCCACTCCCTCACTTTGTAAACTGGCCATAATAGCTTGGGGCAATGGTGCTTCGCCACGCTTACACTTGGGAAGACTTATTTCATTGCAGATCTTCGTTACGTCGTTTTGTGTCAGTTACTCCCTCAGTAGCCAACTTACATATTGCGCTGGTAGGAACTTAATACTTGGATATGAAATAACTCTCGATGTGTGCATTTTTTGATTCTTTGGGATACTTGCAGAAGGTGGATTGTGCAGGCTGCCCTACTTGCTCCATCTCTCTTTTCGAGAAGATATCCTGCAGCATACTGGGAATCCGGATCATGTTCAAACATGTCATTGGGTTCACACGTTGGATTTAAGGGCAACGTCGCGCTGGTGAGCGACTTCATCCACGGGTGTGTTAACATGTAGTGGAGGGCAAGACGGCGACTGAATTCTAAGCCCAAATCACTCCAACCGGAAGACCGAAGACTCGGGCCACTTCTTGCTCGCCTTCTCGGCGTACATGGTTTTGTCACTTCCCCACTTGTTCAGCAAATCACGGCCTAACACAGCTTCCTCGAGGGTTATCTTGGAAGAGTCCAGGGTGGCCTGGAGGTCCTTTTCATTCCGGGCCTTCGAATCAGGGCTCAGAAGCTGACGGCTTGACAAAGCAGCGTGAACGTGTGCAATGCTTTCCTTGTTTGCTGACAGGAAAGACTCGTTCCAGTCCTCGAGTTTCTGAGACTTGGGAAGCAACTTCTCAAACTCTGCATTGACAACCTCGGCAGTCTCAGCGGGGAGGGGCTCGGAGAGGGTGTCAAGCGCCTTGCGGAATTGTAGAAGGTTAAGGTGGAGACTGGGGTTGGATGGATCAATAGCGTGAGCGGCGGAGAGGCACTTCAAGGCAAGCAGATGCTTGTCTTTTGATGTTGTTAGCTGTTGGGTTCGATGATATGACAATGCCGACCGGGTTAATAATACGTACTTTTCCTAATATAGACCTCGAAACCGAGGCATTGGGCCTCAATGTTCTGCGCGCTGAGGTTGAGCAGCGGCGTCAAAAACTTCATGACGTCCTTGAGCGGGTCCTTGGTTTGAACCAAGGTATTGCCGAGAGGATCAGTGTCCTCCTTCTTGACTTCTCCGTCCACGCTCTTAGCATTTGCTGCTGCTGCCTTCCTTGCCTCACGCTTGTCGGCCTCAATCTTCTCCAGGCGTTGCTGTTCCTTCTTGGCTTTCTTGAGAGCCTTCTTACGCTCTTCCTCGGAGCCATCAATGCCAGTAGGACCACTGGGAATAGGGCCATGCGCGAGGTCTGGCTGATCATTGAGGAGCAGGTATGCCTTGATGGCGCCAAGTGCCATTCTGACATAGAAGGGGTGCTCGCGGAGGCGATCTTCCCAGCGAATCATATCAACGTAGGCTCTGACCATTCCCTTTCTAAGGGAAAAGCCGTGGAAGTCAAATTGATCTTCATGCCAGGTATCGAAAATGTTGTAGACTGAGTGAAAACGCTTGAGAGCAAGGCCTAGCTTGTTCTGGCGCAGGAACGCTTCGCCATCCTCTGTCAAGAACCACACACACTGCATCTCGTGCAGATCACCCAGTGTTCCACCGACGGTTTCGTTGCGGGTAAACTTGCTCATAAGGTCGAGGGCAAGCTCATTCTCATTGTTTCGGAGCTGGTACTTGGCAGACTTGGTGTTGATGTACCTATCCTTCTCGTCCAGGAGGCGAGCCTTCTCCATTTCCTCTGCCGCCTTCTGGGGGTTTCCGTAGTGCTTCCAGACGCGGGCCTTGGTCATTTGGTACTCAACGGCCTTCGGGGAGAGCTTGATGGCCTTTTCGACGTTTTCCAGGGCCTTGGGAAGATTGCGGCTAAGGTGATAGTTGTAGTGCTGAGCCAAGAAGTAGTAGGATGAAGCTAGGAACTCATTGCTATCGACCTTGCCCTCAGCAGAGCCGTTCGCCTGCGAGCCCGCCTGATTGGAGGCGTATCCCTCCACCAGGGTCTGCACTGTATCGCGCTTGGCGGAGTTGGTGTACAGAAGCTTGATGTTTGCGAAAAGCGATGGGACACCCTTCTTCAGCATTCGCTGCAGGTATGCATCGGCAGCCTGCTTAAAGTCTTCTCCCTCCAGGAAATCCAAGGGAATGCGACGAGCGGCGTCGCCGCGAGGGTTCTTCTCCACCCACTCATCATACAGGGCCTTCAGAGCCTTGTGATCATATTCCGGAATGCCCTTAGCCTGAATCAAGCCATTGTAATAAATTGAGTTCTCTGGGTTACGTTCCAGAAGAGCGGTGTATGCCTGCTCGGCCTCGGACTTGCGGCCAAGGCGCAGGAGGTAGTCTGCCTTCATCTCCATAACCGCGAGCACATCAGTGCACCGGTATCCAATCTTCTCCAGATGCTCCAAAGCACGCTCCAGGTCTCCAGATTCCGCGATAATTGTGTTCTTGTAAAGGCAGGCCTCGGAGTGCTCCATGTCGGCCACGTGGGGAAGATCCTTCAAAGTGTCCTCGTACGTGGTCAGAACCTTCTCGGCCTCGGCCAGATCTCCGGCCAAGTGATGAGCAATTGCCAGCGCAGTCCAGTTCTGTCGGAATCCGGGGCGCGCTTGGAGCATGGAACTGCGACTCTGGATGTATCCCTGGAAATCGCGCATCTGCATCTGGAGGAGGGCCAGATCCCGTTGGATGGGCTGGGACTCAGGTTCAAGTCGCAAGGCAAAGCGGTAGGCCTTGATCGCTTCCTCATAGTTCTTCTCTTGCCGGTATAGGAGACCGTACACGTGCCAGCAGATGTGCGACTTCATATCGTTCCGCAAGGCCTCCTTCGCCAGCGCGAATGCCTCCTCCGACTGACCCAGGTGGCTCATGATCAGAGCCTTCATCGCCTGCGTATCGCCATGCTTGGGGTTCTTGCGAAGGACCTGATCCGCCGTTTTAATGCCTATCGAGATGAAAACGCTGTTAACTGACGGCGGACGACTGAGAGGGGCGGGCGGGGGGCACCTTTCTTGTATTGCTTCAGCTCAAAGTTGCGAACCACTTGACGAAACAAGGACTGGTCCTTGGAGTTCAATGGTTGCGGCATGGTGGGCGATGCTGGAGGGATTGACTTGTGCGAGGGAGGAATCGATGTGTGCGGGGAGCGGCGTCTCCGAGTCCGACCTTGGCAGAACAACTGGGCCGATAAGATAGTTGCCAGCAACCACAATTGCACTCTGTTGCAGGTCGCGGCGCTAAAACGAGGCTGAACAGGATTTCAATGTCGCCGACGTGTCCACATTTGCGTCTGCGTCTGGATGCAGAAACTCGAAAAGCCAATGCATCCGCCCCGAGCAGCGTCTGCGTGTAACCGCCCGGTGTCCTTGCAAAGCTTTTTTGGGGGGTATTTGAAATGACCCAACCCAGTCAAATGCAAATATCTGTTTGATATAGATGTGCCTCTAGCTCCGATTCACCTAGCGCTTTTTACATGGTAGATGGTAGTGCAAGAGAAACACAGGAGGCATAAGTCGTTTGATGTGAATGTTCATTTTCATGAAGCGAACGCTATATACTATGCATGATGTAATATACATTGGTGAGCAACGGTGCAGCCGTCAGACCCAAAGAAAATAGGAAAACCAAGATAGTCAGACTATAAAAGCTAGACCATATCGAAATGGCCCTCTCGTACTCCAAGGTCGGTGGCCTACCGTTGGTTGCTATGACGCCAGCTATTTAAAGCGGCTTCCCAAGACGAGGAGTCACCGCACCTCTCGCTCACCATGCCCCAAGTTCGGGCCCGGATTATCTCTTCCACGGTGCGCTGGTTTCGTATCAGGTTCGCTAGTGACTCAGTTCTCGCTTCTCTGGGGAAAAAGCGCGCCGAATACGGGTCTAGTCGCTCGTTGACCACCCGCTCTCGATCCCGTGCGGATTCGGTCTCTCGTAGGATCAGGTCGGGGTCATCAGGATCCGGACTTGTTGCAACACCAGCACAGTAGTTCAAAACATCCGAGCGAGTTTGCCATGATGGAAACAGAATATTATTCTTGAAGCCGCTACAAGTGTTGGGATCGATCGATTTTCGAGCTTTCGAGTCGGTTTGTCGCACAGCGGTAGAGGAGGGATCGAAGCCCTCGCGGGCAGGTGTCAGTAGCGCATTGAGGTTTTGCGCTATAGAGTCATCTATAGTAGATCGAGAAAGACGCAAAAAGTCTTGAAAAAGGATTAAAATCAGTTTGATGAAGCTCCGAGATGCCAAGAAGAGCTGAGTGGCAGAACAAACCTCGGAGAAGTTTTTCGTTGAAGCAGAACTGAGGAGTCAATGCAGGAGCCTCCGTGGATGATGCTCCTGGCATGTTTTTCTCGTTGTGCTCCTCGAGACTTCGATCTGTTGTCTTAACCCAGAACCACGCCAGCTTGAGTGGAGACAATGAATGATGCAGACAGACAGCAGTCAAGGCTTGAATTTCCGAAGCGCGGCAGAGCCGACAGGGATAATAACGGGACGAGTCGTGTGTAATTCGTGGAAAAGGTCACGGTTTCCCAGTAAATGTTCAAGTGTGCTTTCAAGTGAGAAGCGCTCCAGCTCCGAGTCGCAACGGCGTCATCATTCGGCCGCCCCATCGGGGTTGGCGGGAGGAATCTGACTAATTACATTCAGCAAAGTGGTCATGTGACCTCGTGTCGCGTCTCAGCAGGGGCATGTCAAGGCTCTCGATGACTTGACATTTA
Source organism: Penicillium argentinense (assembly GCF_028826775.1). NCBI lineage: Eukaryota > Fungi > Ascomycota > Eurotiomycetes > Eurotiales > Aspergillaceae > Penicillium > Penicillium argentinense. Next base: position 1,442,205 of record NW_026622668.1, read on the forward strand.
TTGCGCGACATCTGTACATATAGTGCATTCTTTGGTTGATACCGCTGCATTTTTTACTTCCATCTAATCTTCCCAATCGTTGATATGCCTGAACTCGCAGAGGTTGCGCGCATCGTTCATTTTCTTCGGCAACATCTGGTCGGCAAGACACTCTCCAAAGTACAAGCTCAGCACGATGATGTTATATACGGCAAAGTGGGCACCAGTGCGGCCGAATTCCAAAAGGCCATGCAAGGCAAAAAGGTCATAGGTGCTGGCCAGCAAGGGAAATACTTTTGGATCACAATGTCTTCTCCACCGCATGCTGTGATGCATTTCGGCATGGCTGGTTGGCTGAAGATCAAGGATACCGATACCTATTACTATCGCTCAGACAAGCCCGCGGACCAAGAATGGCCGCCAAAATACTGGAAGTTTCTACTTGAGACAAGTGATGAACCAAAATCCGAGGCGGCGTTTGTCGATGCACGCAGGCTGGGTCGGATCCGTCTCGTTGAATGCCCTGCCGATGAGATTCGAAACCATACTCCGCTCAAGGAGAATGGACCAGATCCCGTGGCGGATAAGGACATAGTGACAGCGGCTTGGCTGGGAGAGAAGTTGAAGAGCAAGAAAGTACCCATCAAGGCTCTCTTGCTGGACCAAGCCAATATCAGCGGGATTGGAAACTGGATGGGGTATGTTTGTCTGATGATGTTGATACGCGGCTGCTGACAATTCTAATTACAGTGATGAAATTCTCTATCATGCAAAAATCCATCCGGAGCAATACAGCAATACTTTGTCCAACGACCAAGTCAAGGAGCTCAACACTGCCATGCACTATGTTTGCTCTACTGCGATCGACGTCCTTGCCGACTCGGAGAAATTTCCTGAGCATTGGCTCTTCAAGCATCGATGGAGCAAGGGCAAGAAGAACCAGTCTTCGACTCTTCCGAATGGTGACAAGATTACCTTCCTTACTGTTGGCGGCCGCACCAGCGCAGTAGTCCCGGCAGTCCAGAAGAAGACAGGTGCTGTTTCAAAAGATGTCAATGAGCAACCTGCCAATGGCACCGCAGCCAACTCCAAACGGAAGCGGGGCGTGAAAATGGAAGAGGACTCAGAGTTCGACGAGAAGCCCGATGTTAAGAGTCGCGGATCAAAGAAGGCGAGCGCATCTGCCGTGAAGGAGGATGAAGAGGACGAGGAGAAACCTAGTGTTGGACGGCGCCGGTCGACGCGCTCGCGGAAGTAAAATCTCCAATAGTTGACTAGGTGGACATCACGCAATTTGCAGCATTCTACCTGAGGGTATGTAATTGAAGTCTTTCGTCTATAAAATGTAAAAAACCACCCTCGAGAAAAGGAGTATCGAGGGTAACGTACCCCAGTATGTTTGTATTGTAATTTACAGCCACCGCCCCATCAACGGACACCATTATGTATCAACGGTATTGCTGTGTACCGTACTGCGCAGCACTCGCCGCTTCCAACTCGTCGACAACCCGTCACTCGTCGATCGCGTACATTCTCATAAAATGTGCAATTGATGTACATATCCTATGCAGTACGGCGCCTGCCTGAGGGTATCCTACCCTAGGGTACCCAGAGATCAGTAGCACTAAGGTCCAGTGCACAGTCATTTCAAGCCATCAACCGACGGTATTGTCCAAAAGCTGAAAAGGGTGGGATGAGAATTCGAGACTGGGAGAGTTCGTCATGGCTTATCTGATGAATCGCCGGCCGCCACAGGGACCGAAACGACCATCGATCATCGCGGGCAGTACAATCAAGGGTGGGGTCCACAAGCACATGTGCGGCGGACTCCAGAAGGACATATGGCATGCTTTATGCATATCGTCTTCAGGGAGAGGCTAGCGGCGCGGCCGATCGCTCTCGCGTCCACAAAGACAGAAGGGATCAGCCGTGTATAAACTAGTATAGTGACACAATTGGTCCGCTTGAATCTGCGAGGCCTGGTGAGTTTCACCAGTCGCACGAATGGGAAAATCCCCTGAAATTATTCATCGAAAAGCAGCGCAATGGTTGTAACAAAAGTACGTACAGTATTGTTGGTTTAAATGGGCCAGAGCCGAGGATTACATTGCACCCGACCTGCTGTGCCCCTCCCCTCTCGACTTATCCACTTCCATTGCCCGTCGCCGCCAAAAATCGAACGCCATTGCGCCCGAGCGCTGTCTGTGCCGCCATGGCTGCGGAAAATGAAAACATCGCGGTGGTGAGTGGCCGAGGGGTCTTGGTCTCGCTCCTCTTCACGTGGCGTTTCTCACCTCCAAGCTAGGATCCCGATCTGCACCTGTCGCAAACGAATATTGCCGACGACTATCAATCGTGTGTTCTGCCCTGATCAGCATTCGAGCAGAGAGTCAGCTCTCCTAACTGTGGACGTGATCGATGCAGCGAAACGACCTCACTCTCGTCCTCGATCTATCGAGGGCTTATCGAGAATGGACGCCGGTAAGTCAGGATCCCCAATCCGGTCGTTGATCGTTGTTCTCACTCATTTTGCAGATATCAGACCATGAGAGAAAACGAATATTGGTAAGCGGGCATCTCTGGCTCCTCCCAATAACAAGGAAAACCCGCACCGCATGGCAGCTCGACCCGTGCGTGGTAACGCCAAGGGACCTATTCTGATCATCATCCAGGAGCCCTGCCGATGAACTGCAATTCGAAAGCTTAGAGGCCGGGTAGGTCATCCTCTGCCTTCTTTTCTACTCAGCGTGACCAAAAAAACTATTCTGACAGAGCATGACTAGTCATGCCGTCGCCATTGTGTTGGACTGCGATCGGCCGAACCCACTATTCCGATCGCCCGTAGGGGGTTCACCAAAGGTAGCTAAGCTACACCGGATGGCAGTCAACTTCAAGGTCGCATATTGACAACGAGTAGAACATTCTCGATATCGGAACCGGCAATGGACTCTGGGCCATGTATGTTGAATACCTACCTAAGCCCATCTGAAATCCCGACTGACCGCCATTCAGTGATTGCGCCGACATGTTCCCTCAAAGTGAGTTCGCCCCAGATCAATGTTTTAACATATGGGCACTAACCTGCGATAGCCACCGTTCGAGGTGTAGATCTCTTTCCTCCGCCCGTAACATGGATGCCTCCGAACTGCATCTTGGAGGTTGATGACGTTTTGCGCGAGTGGACTTGGCGTGAACCGTTCGACTTCATCCACTTGCGCATCATGCTCGGATCATTTACAGCAGAAGAGTGGCACAGCGTCTACCAAAAATGCTATGAGTACATTTCAATTTCCTTTTCTTCGTGCTTTGGGTAATTTTCTTACTCTCATATTATAGGAACCTCAAGCCAGGCGGTTGGATTGAACAGCTCGAGTTGGACGCCCACCTGGAGTCCGATGATAACAGCATTCCCGCAGGAAGCATGGCTGAGACCTGGGGGGATACCACATTCGGCTGCGCAAATAGATCCGGTCGCGGTATCGACACGATCAACACAATGCGTGACTCAATCGAGCGTGTTGGATTCATCAATATCCACGAGAAAGCATATAAATGGCCCATTGGGGTTTGGCCCAAGGACAAGCAGCTCAAGGAAGCTGGTTTGATGAACTATCACATGTGGTCTGCAGGCCTAGAAGGATGGGGAATGTGGCTTCTCACCAAATTCGGCGCGCCTAATCCCTGGCCTCCGGAACAAGTCCAAGCTTACGTGGGCAAGATTCGGTCGGAGTTGAAGAATCCAAACACTCACGCCTACCAACGAGCGTAAGTTCTTTGCTCTCATTGCTCTGCCTTAAAGCATTCATTGACTAACATTATCTAACATTATCTAGAAAACGTGTCTGGGCTAGGAAGCCGTTGGATGACGAGCTGAGACGGCCCAAACCAGAGCCATTGTAAACACAACTACTCTTGAAACCTCTCCCAGTTTGACAAGACTTAGCGATCCTTTATATGGGTTGGATTTCCCTAAGCGCTGACGATTACAACTTCTGAGACATTTTTCGAAATATCAGATTGCGAAATGCCCCGAGCTCATTGTCCAAAAATATCTATCGCAACATACACTAAGATCAAATGTATCAACAAGAACGAATACACAGTGTAACTTCACGCGCCTTCCATGGCGGTGTCCTGTGGACTAACGTTGGTATTGCCATCGCCATCAGCTGGTTTACTACTAGTCAACTTACTCGTGGAACCTTGGGCATCATCGCGCGAGAAATAAGCCTCAGTTACCGCTAACTCATTTTTTTTCTCGCTGCCATAACCCGTAATCTCATTATCGTCGGTCATGATCGACAACGCATCACTCTCTAGTATTTTCTTCATATTCAGAGATTTTCACTCCCGCGTCGAAGACCTCTTTGAAAGCCGTATAGTTTTCGTAGGGTGGATTTGTATCGTAGACAGCAAACACAACGGTCTCAAACCATCCGCAAAATTCCTCCTCCGACAGAACATCGCGCCAAAGCTCAGCAACTGCACTAGCGGGGTGCCCAAAAGCTCTGCAGCCGAATGCTCCAAGAACCAATCTGGGGTGGTGGTTATTAGCAGCCGCCCGCAACGCCAAGCGCATCTTGTCCTCCATCAGTTCGCGGGATTCAGCATACAGGGAGTCGTCACCGGCAGAGTTCAATTTGGGGCGGCACTCTGCAGCTAACGTGATCACACTGATTTCGAGCAGAGTCTCAGGAGTTTCAGTCCACATGAACTTGTAACCTGCTCTCGAGCCATTCTCCCGGATTATATAGACACTGGGGGAATAGATCAATTCATAATCTTCCATTGGGTAGAAGTGAGGATGCAGAGAATTGACGAGTGTAGTCCGGCGACAGATCTCCTCCTCCTGTGCTCTGGATCCATTCCAATAATCTCCCCCAATTACTGATTGATTCGCCAAGTTGAGGATGCAGACTGGGGCAGTAGCGAGGGAGCTTGGAAGACCTAGCGAATGCGAAAGATTGTCTGCGGCATCCAGGGTGTCGTCCCTAACAACTTTAATCTCTGTTGTGTGGTCTGGAAAATAAGGGCTGTCGCTGTTCAAATGAGGGCAGATCTCTCCTTCCTCATCATCGGTATAAAGACAGCTATATCGAGGACTTTTCCCGGCCCTCTCCAAAGCCTCCAAGATAGCTGGTATTGCTCCAATTGTCTCTGTAGCTACCTTGCGTAGATCTTGCCTGCGGTTGCCACTCCTTTCATAAGCGACAGCTGGTATGTTTCCTTCAAGTTTTTTGTTGAAGGATTTGTCGTAGACGGACGCCATTTGTGCTCTGATGAGCGAGTAGCTTTGATGAGACTCGCACACCAGGGTGTACGACAAGAGCCAGGCTAGAGGTGAAATGGCTTGTAGCTTCCATCAAGAGCTGGAGGGGCCTATGGTGTTCCTTAAAGAAAAATCAATGAAAGATGTGGCACCCATGATCAGGTTGAAATCAGAAAGGTGGCAAGTGAGAATTTTCCCTTTGTTAATGGATTCTTGTCAAAAGAAAGAAGGCTACCCTATTGACCTCGACGAGACTCAAGGTATATCCGACAAAAGTCCCAGTCCAGTGTGGGCTTTCAGCCCTTTGGCATCTTTTTCAAATGGCGAGTCCGAGTCTTAAAAGTTCTTATTAGTTCGCATGCAGCCAATGAGAGCATGGCGGTCACGGACTACAGGCGATCAGGGCTTATCGGATCTTATCGACGCCGATGTCGCCACAGATGACAAAGCGGGCATCGCTCGTTGGTTCGACCCTCGGAGGATTGCTTTGCCCTTTTCGACTCATTTCACGCTCTGATCCCTCATTTCCTTTATAAACCCCCTGTTCACGAGTGCATAACACTCTTTGTCGACCTATCTTGGCTTGCTCTACCTCATTCCGATTGTGTGGGTTGATTTCGCTCTCAGCGGTACCCCGCCACAATGAGCGCGATCCTGTCGGCGGATGATCTGAACGATTTTATTTCGCCTGGGGTCGCGTGTATCAAGCCCGTTGAATCCCTTCCGCAGAAAAGCGCAAAGGAAAAGGTGAGTTTGGTTGTTTTTCGCCGTTTGACTGTCTCCTCGATTTTGTTAACATCTTATTTCCGCAGAATCCGTACGAAGTTACCACGGAAGACAAAGTCGAGCCCGAGAATCTTCCACAGGCCCAGATCTCTTTGACGGATTGTCTTGCTTGTTCTGGGTGTGTGACATCGGCGGAGGCTGTTTTGATTTCGCTGCAGTCCCATACCGAGGTCCTCAACACCCTTGATGCGCACCCCGAAATTACCTTGGAGCAGAGACAAGCCGGGATTTCAGCCAATATCGAGACATCGGGCGAGGGGAAGATATTCGTTGCAAGTGTGAGCCCGCAAGTGCGGGCCAGCTTGGCAGCAACCTATGGCATCTCGGAGCGGCAAGCGGGATACATTATCGACCAATTCCTGCGCGGCCCGCAGGGGCTGCGGGGTGGCGGCAAGCATGGGGGTGGATTTGCTTGGGTTGTCGACACGAATGTTATGCGTGAAGCTGTCTTGGTGCTAACGGCTGACGAAGTGTCGGAGTCGCTCAACTCAAAGGAGACTACTGTGGGCAACGGGGAAGAATTCGCCCTTCCCAAACGACCAATTTTATCTTCGGCATGTCCAGGCTGGATTTGTTATGCTGAGAAGACACATCCCTTTGTTCTTCCCCATCTATCAAGATTGAAATCCCCACAGGCTCTGTCAGGAACCTTCTTGAAGACCGTTCTGAGCAAATCTCTTGGTGTACACCCGTCTCAAATCTGGCATCTGGCAGTTATGCCATGCTTCGATAAAAAACTGGAAGCTAGCCGAGAGGAACTCACGGATGTATCCTGGCGACCCGACTATACACCGGAAGATTCCCCAGCCCAGCCACCTATTCGCGACGTCGACTGTGTCATCACTTCAAGAGAACTTCTTTCGTTGGCTTCTTCACGAGGTCTGTCGCTGCCGAAACTGCCTCTACAACCGGTTCCTGCGTCTTACAACCTGCCTTTCCCGGAGAAAACACTTGATTCTTTCATTTCATTCCAGACTTCCCCAGCACAGCAATCTTTGGAAACTTCTACTTCTGGTGGCTACCTACATCACGTTCTGAAAACCTTCCAAGCCCGCAATCCGGGAAGCGAGTTGGTGACTAATCGCGGTCGAAACGCGGACGTCGTTGAATACGTACTCACGTCTCAAGAGGGGCAGCCAATTATGAAGGCGGCACGATACTATGGCTTCCGAAACATTCAGAATCTGGTCAGAAAGTTGAAGCCTGCCCGAGTATCGAGGCTTCCTGGTGCGAAGCCTTTGGCTGCAAATCGTCGTCAGCCGATGTCTCGCAATGCCGCCTCCGGAGGCTCAGGGTCAGATTATGCCTATGTCGAGGTCATGGCTTGCCCTGGTGGTTGCACCAATGGTGGAGGTCAAATCCGGATAGAGGATGCTCGTGAAATCGCGAACTCTTCCCAGACTCTGGAAACGCCAGAATCCTCTGATACATTAGCCAAACCATCACCACACGAACAGCGTGCTTGGCTTGCCCGTGTGGACGAGGCCTACTACTCCATGGAATCCGATTCTGATATCGAAGTCGAGGTCCAGAACCCTTCTTTGTCTATCGCAGACAAGGAAGCCCAGATCCACGAAGGACTGCGCCGATGGTCGCAGTTCATGGGAATCTCCCTTTCAAAGCTTGTCTATACGACCTACCGCAAAGTGGAAAGCGACGTCGGAAAAGAGCAAGACACTTCCAATGACACAAGTCGCGTGGTCGAGCTTGCCGGAAAGATCGGCGGTGGCTGGTAATCCTAGTCTGTATACTTGGTGAATCCTTTATCACTTTGCATGGCGCCGGTTGCTTTTTCCTTTCCTTTCCTTTCCTTTTTTCTTGGTTGCATTTCCTCGGAGATACCATTATCAGGGCATATACAGTACCAGCTGTCACCGAAAGATCATTTTTTCCAAAATGGAATAGACATTCCAAACAGTATACTACAAATAGAATGGCTACACAAAGCCATTTATGCCTGTCAGGTCAGAACGAAATTCAAACAGTTTGTGAGCCCAACAGATCAAATTCTTTGCAGTGCCCCGAATTCATTCCCAAAGTTGTGATTACTCAGCAGAGCTCTGATGTTTGATTATGTAATCTGATTGGTTCCGATTCCGCCGCGAAAAAAGAATCTCGACGACATTCACCACGTCCATTCCTCTGCTCCAAAACTCCGTCGGCCTCAGCAAATTAAGATCCCTACTCTTCACGTTAACCGCCTCAAAAAAGTCCTCGTCACCGAAATGTCTCGCGAAGCCTACCAGGTCCCCGCGATGGGCGGACAGAACGCCTTCGCTGACAGCGGATTCAGCGCCATGGCTGTCGACAACCCCGCCGTCAACTACCTTTGCGGCGAGTGCAACGCGCGCGTTCCCCTGAAGCGCGGCGACCCGATTCGCTGCAAGGATTGTGGCCATCGTGTGCTGTACAAGGAGCGCACCAAGCGGTAAGAATCCCTTTCGATTCTAGTCGAACCGCTCATCAATGAAGCGGCGCATAAACTAACTCCGTTTCCACCATATAGCATGGTCCAGTTCGAGGCCCGGTAAATTCATCACTTGATATGGGGAGGGACAGTCGTTCTTGGCCTGGGAGTCTTCGGCTGTGTGGAGTTGATGAAATTCGCGAACGGCTACAACTTTTGATGTCACTTATATTTCCCACTTTTTTCCCCGCTCGCTTTGACGAATGATGCATTGAATGGCGCTTTGGAGTTCTCATACAGAACAAAATATGAACTACACGAGACTATGATTCCGTGGATGGGTCTGTCCACCTAGCCCAAGCAATTTTTGAACACAGTATCTTGAATTATTCTGCTTCGCTCCAGCAATGATATATTGCATTATTTGGTTGGCTTGAAACTGAATTATCGCTGGCTGTCCAAACTAATTTTCCTAGGGTAATGATGATATATGACTTGCCTTAAAACAACTCCGAAATTATGACAAAAGCTTGTCATGTAAATATTGAAATAAAAACAGTCGAATAGAAGAAAATATTGCATCACAGTGTGCACCGGCCCGTCGACTTTAAATGGAGATAAATGCGAGAAAATATATGCGATTATATCCCACTTCCTGTGCCCAGCACGCTTAGAGTTGGTTGGTGACCTCGATGAACTGCTCGAAGCACTTCAGAGCTTGACCACTTTCGATTGCCCAGCGCGCACGGCGCAGACCTTCCTTCCAGCGACCGCCACCCGGACCACGCTCAGTGATGACCTTGCCGTCATCACCGTGACCCAGGTTGCTCGTCTCGGCCTCGCAGATTCCAGAAGTAACAAGCAGGGCAGCAACATTCATAAGAACAAACTCCAAGATAGGGTCTTCCCGGGGCAGCTCATTACGCAGAATGCTCATAAGCTTGGCGGCGTTGTCCTTGGGCATCTTACGCCCATAGACCTCAGTAAGAGGGTGGGTAGGCAGACCGAAATCCGAGGGGTGAAGCGAGAAAGTTTCGATCTCGACCAAGGTCCGAGGGTTCTCCTCGTCATCACTTGAGTCATCATCATCATCCTGACCATTCGGTGACTCCTTATAGGCAGGGTTGGTGTATTCTGACAATTTCCAGCAATTTGTTTTGCCGGCGCAGCTAATTTCATCCATATCCTCTTCACCACAAACAACCAAAGCCTTCTTGGCACCGGCATGTTTCAGAGCTTCGGCAAAGACAGGACCGAGACTTTGGTAAGCTACACCCACCACACGAGCCTCGATTGCCCATTCAATAGGGTTTGCAAGAGGTCCCATGAGGTTGAAGATTGTTCGAAGTCCAAGACTTCGGCGAACTGGGTTGGCATACATCATCCCAGGGTGGAAATTGGGCGCGAACAAGAACGAGTAGTTTGTCTTCTCGTAGACCTTGGCCACATTATCCGCATTGACAGCGGAGATGTTCGGAGGAATGGGCTGGACGGCATTGAGGACATCGGCAGATCCAGAGAAGGAAGTTTGGGCGCGGTTTCCGTGCTTAGCAGTCATAAGAAGTGGGGACGCAATGATTGACGAGGTTGTCGAGACATTGAAAGTCGAATGGGAATCTCCTCCGGTTCCGACAATATCGCACTGGAGAAAGACGATCAGTCAATTGGATGAAAGAGGTTAAAATTAAGGGAATATTGTATACACTTACCAGACCACCCTTGTAGTTACCTTCGCTGATTCCACGAGCCTTGACAACCTTCTTCAAAGAAGCTTTGTCAATTTGACAAGCAGCTTCTCTCATGCGATGGGAACATTTGGCGATGACGTCGGCTTGCTTGTCTTTGCCAGTTGAGTGCAGCAGAGTCAACAGTGCTGCGGTCTGGATATCGGAAAGGCGATCTTCAAAGATTAAAGCAAATGCCGAAGCAATGTCCTCTGCGCTGACTCGAATTTCAGACGTAGCGGGGTATGCCAGGCGTTGAAGCAGAGGGGAGATGGAGACAACTTCAGGCTTTCCAGCCTTTTCGGCGGGTTGATTGGAAGTCATTATGGCAAGTAACGAGGATTTCAATTGACGATCTCCTAGAGGAAAAGTCAAAAAGGTCCTTTTCGAGATCAGCAGAAACAATGCTCACCCGAATGAGTCAAGCCCCTCATGAGGTTGCCGGCAAAATCTCATGGTTACTCACCGCCCCAATTCGCGCCTTTCCCCTTTGGGCCTCAAAAAATATCGCGCCGTCGGAGGTTTCATCTCGGTCCACCCCATCTCTAAGCAATTGCTTCTATCGCAACCTCCGCATACTTTTCATACGCTACAATGCCACCCCGGCTACGTATCACGACCTTCCGGCGACAAGCCCTACGATACCCCAATGAAATCCGCATCGCCGCTCGGTGTGCCAGTACCGCCGCAGCCCCGGCCGTCACACCAGCTGCTCCTATTGAGCAAATGACACGGTCGACTGCGCCAATTGCCCGGAATCCCCCTTCGCAGCCTCCTTCGCACCGAAGCCCCGAGTACCGTCGGTCCCAGCTCCTCCGCCAATACACCTCCCTCCTCCGCACATCCCCTCTCATGGTCCTGTTCCAGCACAACAACTTGAAGTCTATGGAATGGGCCGCTATCCGCCGAGAACTCTCCAAGGCCTTACAAAAGGTCGACGAAAAGATTGCTGCCGAGGGGAGAACGGCTCCGGCTCTGGGCCCTTACGTCAAGGTGCAGACTGTTCAAACCAGCATCTTCGAGGTGGCCCTGCGCATCGTCGAGTACTTCCGACCCAACGACGCCGCCCAGACTTCCGGCAAGCCTCCTAGCGCCGTCGACCCCATTACTCAGACCTCCGCCGAGCTGCCTCCAATCTCCGGCTCGAAGGACGACCCTTCGCTGACCCATGATCTGTCTCGCGCCGCCCACGCTGCGGTGAAGCACATGAAGGGCCGCCACGAGCTTGCCGAGATTCTCGTTGGCCCCGTGGCCGTTCTTTCGATCCCCACCGTCTCCCCCGAACACATGAAGGCTGCACTGTCGATCCTGACGCCGAAGGAAGCCGGCTTCCCGGCGCCAACCCGAAAGGCCAACCCCGACTACCACGACCCCGTTGTTCAGAACGGTCTGCAGAAGATTAACCTTCTGGCTGCCCGTGTTGACGGTCAGGTATTCGACATTGACCAGACCAAGTGGGTCGGCAGCATCGAGGGCGGCATGGACGGCCTGCGCTCCCAGCTCGTTATGGCTCTGCAGAGCATGGGCTCCAGCATCACCAGCACTCTGGAAGGCGCTGGAAAGAGCCTCTACTTCACTATGGAGAGCCGACGAAGTGTCTTGGAGGACGAGCAGAAGGGTGAGGGTGAGAAGGGCGAGGGCGAGAAGAGCGAGTCGTCCTAATATGGCTTCGGCCATGTGCAATTATTTCTGTATAATAAGCCACACTGTCGGTTTTGCATCCTAGAGGACCCTAGCCTTGTTTTTTTTTATATCATATTTCTTTTACCTAGGATGGCTGTATACTGTGCAAGAATCAAAACATCGAGATTCTTAAGGGGATTCGTAACGGTAGTGCATATCATTCATGTACTAGCATGACACTGAACTATCAATCCAAAGTCCCTCCCATAATCTTCGTCAAACAGGGACATTTTCACTGTCTTCACTGTCTGAGGCGCAGCTTGGCATTCATTCCCACAATGCAGCGCACAAGATCCCAGTCCCCATCTAGGCCGACCCAGTCGGTTACTAGGATACCGGTACCGCAATCACCATCACCTTGCTGCTGCTGGCGACAGATGTAATCCACTGCGGCGGGATTCACTTTGGCCGCGATCTTCTCGGGCCAGGTGTTAGTCTTCCAGAAGTTGCTTGCACTCAGGAAGTTGATATAGAAAGGGAATTTCTTGGTATCCTCCGCAGTCTGCTGGACTCCGAAGGGGTAGTGACAGTGACCGGCGCGGTCAATTTGCTCATTGACAAACTTAATCTTCTTCTCAATGTTCAGCGTCTCTTGCACCTCATAGAAATCTTGAATGCAGAGCTGGCCACTGGGACAGTTTGCGTGTGGAGTGTTGTCTGCCCACGCAGCGGCATCAATACCCCAGCCATTGCCACCGTGCTCCTTCTTCAATCCATCAGGCAGATTGAACCGGCGAACGAGAACGACCTTGCCACGGGCCTCGCCCAGAGTCGGGATCTTGGGTCGCACCCACCAGCGGCTGTCGGGACGGGCATAGTGCTTGGCGAGAATGTTGGCGAGCTGTTCGTCCTTGGCGTTACCCGGGCCCTCCCGCTTCAGCGAGATGATGAGGGTTTCAGAAGGGTTGTGCTCAAGGAAATCGTTGACCTCACGCATCAAATCGCGGAAGTACTTGTTGCCCGTCAGCGAAATGGGGAAGACGCTATGCACGAGAATCAGCTCGTCCTTGTCCGGCTGATCCGGGTACTGCGGCTGCACACGAATATCGAAGAAGCGCACGCCGTTCCTCAGCTGCTCGCGCGGGCTAACCGCCTGGCAGCGCACCGAGGGCGGGGCGACGTGGCAGGTGGGCGAGTTGTGAGTGCCAGGGATGGAGAGGGCGGAGAGAAGAGTATCATCACGCAGCTCGCGCATCCAGGCATTCAGGTTGGCGGACGAGAAAATCGTTAGGTACGATTCCGGGGTGATGTACACGCCTGTCAAGCGGTGCTTGGGGTTCTCGGCCAGGGCCTTCATTGTTGCGGACTCGGTGGTAGGGACAGGCGTCTGGATCTGGTGTCGCTCGCCATCGACCTCGAAGACCAGGCGCATGCGCTCCTTGTCCGAATGCAGGAAGGCCTTGCGCTCGGTTTTCTTGGTTGTGAAGGGCTCAATGCGTAGGTCAATGCCCGTCACCTCGTCGAATGGCTTGGTATCATCGTTGATAGACTTGACGGGTTCGACGGTGCGGGTTTGGTTGGTGAGGACGCGCGTGAAGTTCTTTGCCAGTGAGGTGATATCGTCGACACCCCTGCTCTGCTCTGGGGCCGCGAATCGCTCGATGCGCTTGAGGACGATCGGCGTGCTGGTGTTGTTGCGGATGGTAAGGTGCTCGGCGACCATGGTGATCAATTGCGGAGAACCCCACGAAGCTAGAAGCTCAAAAGGGCGGTGCGGGGGAAAGAAGGATGGGAAGAGGAGCAGGAATGGGAGGAAAGGAGTCGAGGAGTGCAAGTTGTCGGGGGGTCACTGGCAGCTCCGCAGATCTGCGAGCGATCAGGACGCGTGGAGTGCATCTTCTTGGCGGCGGCTGCTGATTCGAGTCTCGCAAGTCGTGACGCCGCGATTTCAGGCACCTGCTAAACACCCCTCCATCATCAGCTCAATGATAATACACCGGGAGTTTGTTTCATCTTTGTTTATGAATTCAAGGTAAACTCGAAGATGTATGGCTGCATGGACAAAAATCCTTTTGCCTGCGAGATAAGCTCGAGAGGAGGCAGAAAGAAAACCATCCGGAAAACCGTAGCCTTGCAGGATCCAGCCAGGGCGAGGAATTCCAGCTATTAGTGATATCTACAGTAGGACTGTGACACTCTAGTGCCCAGAATCATATTCCTTATACCGGTGTATCGTGATGCGAGCTATTGTTGTATTCATGTGGATATCAAAGCGCCAAGTCACTGACTTCTTAGCAGGGGGGGAAGACATAGATATAGACGTAAGTCCAATTTCCATAGTCTGCCAGAATGCTGCAAGATGAGATTAATGTAATGGAGAATCTTTGCTTAAAGCCCCTCGTTTACAATTCTAGAAGCTCGCACTAGCCAGCATCTTTACCAGTATACTAATCTAGTGAGGCTTCCACAAAGAGAAACGCCAAAACCAGGTATCGGATTTCGGGTAGTTACAGTCCACTAAAGACAGCAATGTACTATCAGAGCATAGCTGATGTTGGCAGGTTCTGGCCCGCGAGATTTGGGGGCTAATAGAAAATGTGGGGACTACAAGTAGTAGCGATTATTCCACGGTCGTGCCATCTTTCTAAGGTGGTCCCTCCAAGAAGCCCTCCTGCCCGACTACGCTTACCCATCTAATATCCTCTCGTAATGTGGCACCTCGTTCTCGAAGGTATTAACAACTTCGCCCTGAAAGAAGCCCCCGAACCCACTCTCCAATCCCCGACCGATGTGATTGTCAAAGTTAGCGCAACCACGATCTGCGGATCCGACGTCCACTTCGTCCTCGGCGAAATCGAAGAAACCCCGTGGGGGTTCCCACTTGGCCACGAATGCGTCGGAACAATCCACCAGCTCGGCCCGGACGTGCGAGGCTTCAAATTGGGAGATCGGGTCGCCGTGTCGCCGGGGGTCTGGTGCAATCAATGCGACGCATGCCGCGGATACAAATATCAGACCTGCGAGAGCTTCGGCATCTTTGGGTCCGGGAAGAATCTGGGTGATCTGGGAGGCGCCCAGGCTGAATTTGTGCGCGTTCCCTGCGCCGATAATACATTGTCGTTGATTCCGGATGGGGTCAGCGATGCGCAGGCTCTGACGGTTGGGGATATGCTCTGCACGGGGTGGACGGGCGTCGAACGAGCGGCTGTCGGCCCTGGCGCCACGCTGCTTGTTTTTGGGGCCGGACCGGTCGGTCTATGTGCTCTGCATAGTGCACGCCTGCAGGGAGTCGCCAAGGTGATTGCTGTCGATGTGATATCTGATCGACTGGAAGTCGCGAAAGCAATGGGGGCAGACCATGTCATCAACGCATCGCTGGAAGATGTCGCCGAGGTTGTCCTAGAACTCACCGACGGCCGCGGTGCAGAGGCCATTGTGGATGCAGCTGGAGTGAAGAGCACATTCAATGCCTGGGCTCCTGTCGCAGCTTTGAATGCAAGAATTTCTATGGTGGCCATTCCATCTGGTCCGGTTGAGTTGCCTTTGGCACAGCTACAGATGAAGGGCATTACGGTGTGGACGGGTCTGGCGGATCCGAACCGGACTCGCAGGGACTTTTTGCTCCAATCCATCAGGGATGGGACTCTTGAGCCTTCACTTATTTTTACGGAGACTATCTCATTCAAAAATATTGTGACTGGCCTCCAGGAATTCATCGAACGGAAGCCAGGCTTGATTAAGCCCTTGATCGTTTTTTAAGTGAGTCCATTGCCTATCCGTTTGGTCACCCTACGGAGCAATGAATGGATGAATGAGAAGTATATAGGGACAAGATAAGCAATCGAAATCGAAAAATAAAAATAAAAATAAAACCACAATTCAAAGGAATTTGGCTGAGTTTAGTATGGTGGCAGAAATCACTGTAGGTGATTGAGGCTGAAAGGAGAACCATGGAAACAAGCCAAGGTACCTCAAACTCCAACCTTGGACAGTGCTGTGGTCTTCAGGCAGACCCATTGGATAGTTGAATGGGATAAAAGTAGAATTTCCAATTCTAATTTTAACAACTTTAAACTCTGTTCCACTTGTCGAGCAAGCCCTGAAAAGTCAAAGTTCATCGCAAACGCTTTCAAATGATCTTCCGCCCCCACTCGATACGAACCACACTCGATGAATACCGAGTCTCTTTCATTGATACGAGCCTACACAAGATTTCATGTTCCATATTTTTGGAGTTAACCTTCAGAAATCACTGCTCAGCGCATGCGCTCGCATGCATTCCCAGATCATTTGGGGTATGTACACAGCCCGGCCTGGGCAGAACTTTAAGTTCCTTAGAGCCTCATCCTAAGTGGGGCTCGGTTAGAGAAAACAAAAGGATATCTCGAAGCTAACAGGCCCGAACACGAGGGCCAAAACGAAAAAAAAATTAAGTGGCAAGGTCGCACGGGCAAAATTAGTTCTTGCCGCTAGTATCATGGGCCACAGCGGCCACCTTTGGTGCCTGAACGTGTCCGGGCGCACTGACCACAGGGGCTTGGGGCGAATACACCTGCACCGGTCCATCGTGTGGTCGCATCGCCACCTGCTGGCCACAATTTGTGCAGAAGTGGTGGGAGTCGTGGCACATCTCGAAGCAGTATGGGATGAAGGCACAGCAAATACCACCAAACAGACAGCAGGCGACAGCAGCCATTCTGGACGGCATTAGTATCATTCCCGGGACGAGAGCGATCAGTGTAATGTATACTCACCCTGTGGAGCCGGTGCTTTCCTTGTTGACCCTTGTCATTGTCTGTTGGTAGCAGAAAGGACAGTTGATCAGACGGGGCTCTTCATCGAGTGTGCTGAGCTCGACTGCAGTCCGGGCGACGAGACCTTGTCCCGCCGGGGGAGCTGGAGCTTGGGTGGCGGCTTGCCATGCGGTCTTCTCCGTTGGGGGTCCGTTTATCGTGTTGGGTGCGACCGCTGGTGCTGGTGCTGGCACTATCTCTTTGTGTCTGTCGAAGCCGGTTAGTAGCTGGATATGAGTTCTCAGGTCCCATTTTCCGAATCGACGACATACTCTTCATATCGCGGCGGTTGCGTTTCAGCAGTTATGGGCGGTACGTTCTCCACGGCTGGCAAGGTTGTTGTATTCGCGGTCACAGTCTCAGTCGTGGTGGCGTTGACTGGGGTGGTCGAGTTGGCAGTAACCGTCGACTCAACCGCATCACCCTGGCTGGCTTGGGTGGTTTTTTGGTGGTGATCCATCGCGAATGTAGTTGTGAATTGATTTCACGGCGAAGGAAATTTTCAAGAAGACGCAGGACAGAGAAGGATACGGCGAAAGGTAGGCGGCTCTAAATTTAAACCCCCGCCGCGATCAACAAGGACTCCTCGGGCGTCGCGTCAATGCGGCAGGTGGCCAACCGATCACGAGCCTTCCCAGGCTTGGCGCGGAAGGGTCGAAGTCCAAATGGTGCGGGCAGAGATCAATCTCGACGTGTTTGGGGGCCGCCCCCACCAGGGTGACTTATTTTTTCTCTAGAGTTACACCGCCCAAAGTCGTTGTGATGTGAAATTGAAGTTAGTAACCTTGGAAGATAGAAGGAATGTTGATTACCTGTACTACGAGTATTATTTTGTCTTTGTCTAGCCGGAGCAATACTGGTGCTTGCAGAAGACGTTGCATGCTTCAATTTGAGTTCAGTATGGTTGCCCTGTGGGAATGGCGACCAGCCTATCCGCTCATCGAATGAAAGCAGGTGCTATACCACCATGACTACGCTCGCTGATGAGAATAACAGGGCAGATTTGATTGTTCCATTGCCTCTTGCCTTGTATGATGATCGGAAACTATTGATTAGTACTAGCATCATGAAGGATGGCCGAAACAAGGAGCTGGCCCCTTCCTTGGTATGTGGGGAGCAGTAAGGGGTTATTTTCTCATGAACATCATCCTTGTCAGTCCAGTTTCTTCCAGCATAGCTAGCTGCCATGGTCTTCTTGCCTGTTGCGACCGTAATAAGGAACTCTTGCTTGAGACTGCACCGAGAGAGATGGATTGTATTCTGTAGAACTAAATCTGCAGGTTCCGCCTTCCTTCCTGGTATGCTCTCTGATGTATCCTCGTATTTTATGCACGATTCGGGAAATGCTCTCTATCTCCCTCATAGCACTCAAACCTCTTGTTCTCCCTTGAACTCGGTGGCCGGGGAGCCCCCCAGGCCTAATTTGCCATTGAGGTCGCTCTCTTTCGACAGATCGCCCACGCATCCTGAGATCTCATCAATGGCACTAATCTTGTCTGTCTCCTGACCAAGGAGCAAAGGCACCTTGGCTGCGACCGCTGCATCCATCCTCATCATAGTAAACGAGTCCATCGTCGACGTCCATCGAGGCGTAAACGTTGCATATATGGCAAAAGGTACGAGAATCAGGATATCAAGACCCAGAAGAATCGAGACCAGGATCAATCCCCTCCGAGAGATATAGGGACCTGGGTGTCCAAGCCCATATCGAATGTGATGGTCAACGACATACCACCAGTGCCAACATTGGTATCCATCCAGACTTGATTCGCTAAAAAGGCAGCCGATTAAAAACAATTTCGAGTTCGGCTGCTCCATGACTCCGAGTCACGAACAAACCACTGACAAAATGGAAACATGAAACCGAATGCCTTCCGAGGGGCGACTACCGCCAAGAAATATTCGAGGCAATCGACCCTTGTGCGCCCCGCCGGGACTCAAATAGGAGCGGGCCCCAAATGAGCCCAGGTGTTGAGGAGGCTAAGCGTCACCCTAAGAGCCGCCCTGCATGCCGCTAAGTCACGGTCGTTGCTCCACCAATAAGGGGTCCTGTTGATCAGATTTGTCCGCTCATCTCGCCAGTCTTTGGAGCCCGTGTGGTGCTGCTATTTTTGTCGATTCCGTAAGATATGGCATTTTAAATGCGTGGAGAGACTGCAAGAGAGAGCTACCGATAAGAATGAGCATCACCTGAGGTGGTGGTGTCTGAAATGGATTATTTCCCCTACTTCCGACTGTGGGAAGGAAACAGGCAAAAGAAAGAGAAGAATGTCGACAGTGAGAATAGATATCCGAGCCCCAGGCTCTTTAATGCGGGTGAGGTACCGCAGGCTCGGTGCCTGAGTAGGTGCAGAGCACCTTAGTATCTTCGGGAATGTTGTCTGATAAGGGACGTTCGGGCGACCGCCAAGCGAGGCCGACGGCGGGGGAGCTTTCCGCCCCGCGGTGACGCACCTCCCAAGCTTGCTTGAATCAGTTGCTTTCCATTCTGCAGTCCAGCCACGACGATTGTATCAAACATCGGACATTCTGGCGTGTCACGTTGACGCATTCGGATAATTTCTACCGCCTAGCACATTTTGACCAAGATGACCTCGTCTCAAAGACTTGGTGTTGGAATCATCGGGGCCGGTGTGCGTCTCAGCTTGCTCTCGGGTGACTGCATCTAAGCTAACAACCGATGTAGGAGGTTTTCCAGGTGTGCCATGGACCTTGTCTGTTGCTTCTATCGCACCTTTTCAAGATCGAGTCCATCTGTGATCTGTCGCCCACGACTGTGGACCATTGTGCCGCCAAATTCTCCGTCCCTCACAAGACTACCACACCGCAGGAGGTGATCGACAACCAGAACGTACAGGTGGTGTTTATACTCACATCCGACGAGAGCCATGCCCCTTTAGCTATCTCGGGTCTCAAGGCGGGAAAGAATGTCTTCATCGAGAAGCCCGTTTCCCTGTCGTTGCCCTCCGTCCAGTCTATCATTGACGCTGAGAAGAATGCGACTGGCGGCGCCCGTGTTTTCGTGGGCTACATGCGCCGCTATGCTCCAAGCTACATCAACGCCTTCAAGCGCGAGATTGCCAGCATTCCGAAGATTCTGTACGCCCGTGTCCGCGATTTCAGTGGCCCCAATGCACAGTTCGTGGACCAGAGCGGTACATTCCAGGTCAAGAACTCTGATTACCCTGCCAGCTCCACCGAAGAGCGTAACCAGCGTCTGGATGCCCTCTTCAAGGAAGCCTTCCCCAACCAGGAGATCACGGAGGAGAAAAAAAGTATTGCCGCTTCCTGGGAAGCCTGGGATCTCACGATATCTCCCTCATGCGCGAGACCCTAGGATTCCCAGAGTCGGTGGACGGTGTGTCTGTCAATGACCCTTTCTATAGCGCCATCATGACTTTCCGTAATCAAGACGGCTCGACCTATTCCACCACTTATGAGAGCGGCATTGACAAGGTCCCCATTTTCGATGCTCATATCACCGTGTACGGCGACACAAAAAGAGTCACCATCAAGTATGACAGCCCATATGTGAAGGGTCTGCCCATTTATGTTGAGGTGGAGGAGGTCAATGAGCATGGTGAGGTTCAGCGTCGCAACACGCTTTCCTCGTATGAGGATGCGTATACTGCCGAGCTCCAGGTGATGCACGATGCCTTCGTCAATGACAAGGACATCAAGACAACCGTGGAGGATGCCAAGAATGACCTCCAGATCTACGATATGATGTACAAGAAGTGGGGAGGGAACTAGGCAGTGAGGGTTCTCTCATTTGATGTGTCTATAGTATAAATAGAAATGAAGCCCGCATGTATGCTTTCTTGTATAAACATCTGATGTGGGCGTTTACTGTAACCAATCCATGCATTTTCGTCTATGTATGTTTGATATAGCCCCCGAAGCAACTAACCAGTATCCAGAGCTCTCAGAACCACCTTGTATTATCTCCATTATGGCTCAGGAACAAGCCGCTAGTCTCGGCATCCAAACGCTCAATCACCTGGAGGCACTTTCTAACGCTTTCCTGGGGTTGAATCTGCCCCTTGAGTTCAGGTTCAGCTACCTGGAACAGTTTCAACAGAGCATCGTTCGCTTTTATTAACTGAGAAGGCTTCTCCCCTATGATTATATCAGTTTCTACCATCACCGCTTTAAGGATGAAGGTCAACCTACCCTCCCATGTTTCAACCCATCCAGGACTTAAAGCCAACACCTTGATGCCTTTAGGCGCGAGTTCTGCTGCATACTTGGCGACCTGAACATTCACCCCTGCCTTTGCGATTGAGTATGCGACAGCATTGCTGACACCAGACTTATTGATAAAATCCAAATCCGCCATACCGCTGGAGATGTGCACAATCTTCTTCTGGATGCCCTTCTCAATCAGGGGTAGGAAGGCGTTTGTCGTCCATATACCGCCATAGACACCCGTGCTGAGCGGTAGGTCGAAGATCTTTCGAATGGCTTGAGCATCAAAGGGGATCTGAGTCGGGTTGAAGGACATGCTGGCCATATCAACGGCGTTGGAGTTGTGGATAAGCACATCTAGCTTCCCGCCTGTGACGACGGCTGCGGCCGAGGCAGCCTCGAGAATGGATTTTGGGTCCGTAACATCGCCTTTGATAACGTGCACGTTTGAGTGACTAGAGGCGATCTCAAATATGCCGGGCGATTCGGGGTCTCGCACAATCGCCAGAACCATGTTGGTCGTATCGGCAGCGAGTTGGCGCACGAACTCGCGACCGAGGCCCTTGGAAGCTCCGGTGATGGCATATGAAAACATTTTTAAAAAAATTTGGATTCAAAAAAAGTAAGAAGATTGTTTCAGTGATAGATGGACTGAATTGCTGCTGCCGATGCCCTTGTGATAATCGTTCTATTTTTTTTCCTTATATAGATCTTGGGCGGGATTACAAACCGCGCCGACCGGGTGATCCGGTTCTCCCGGTCAAACTGCTCAGCAAACGGTCATTCACAACCGCCGATCGGACGCTCCGTTTCCCCCGCTCTTTGCGCTGTATCATGGATGCCACAGTATCTCCAATCAAGAGGAGGGCATGCGTGGCTTGTACAGCTGCCAAAGCGAAATGCACACCGCATGCTGTCAGCCTGTGCCAGCGGTGCGCTCGTTTGGGCAAGTCATGTACATATCTTGACCTTCCACAGACGAAGCGGAAGCACAAGGCTGCACCGAGGTAATACTTCCCAAGCTTCCTAACACACATGGAAATTGTGGTATTGATTATAGATGCAGCCGTATGGAGATGCTAGAGAAGAAGGTCGACCAGCTAACGTCGCAGCTGACTGCTTTGACCCGACAGAATGGACAGTCGTCGCCCGGTACTTCTAAGGCATCTAATCTGCCCACCAACGAATCGTCCTCATCCCGTGATCCCGACCCGGCTTCCACAGATATTGTCGCGTTACTAGATGCTGCTCAAGACCCATCTCACGGGCCCGACCCGCCGACCACCTCTGTCCTGGAGGGCCAGCCGTCCATCGTAGATCAAGGGCTTTTGAGCGAAGCCGAGGCTGAGCTATTGATCAAGACCTTCCAGCTTGAGTTCGTGCCCAAGTTTCCGTTTGTATTGCTTACACACGGCGAGACAGCTGCTCGCCTCAGGAACCGGGAACCTTTTCTCTTTTTGTGCATCGTGGCCGCGACCATGGGCAGTGCGCATCCTCTGCGCAAAGTTGTCGCCGAGGAAATTATGAAGCACGTTACGCTGAGGATTGTGGCACGATCCGAGAGGAAACTTGAGTTGCTCCGTGGTCTTTTGGTTCACAGCGCATGGTACTCATATCCTGGGGAGAGATATCACCCGCGACTTTTGTTGCTGATTCAGCTTTGTGGTTCCATTTTATATGATTTGAGCTTGCACAAAAAGACTCGTCTAAATTCGGACGAACAGCGGGCACTGCTCGGTACATATTGGCTGTCGGCTGGGTGAGATTGTCTTCCCTGATTGGCGCGACTTTGACTAACTATGTGTTAGTCTTTGTGGCACACTTGGCCGACCGATCACAATGAAGCATGATGGCCGGACCGATGAGTGTCTTAAGGGTATAGCAACTACCGAACATCTATCAGATCGATGGATTGCGCCGTTTATCCACCTGCAGTCTTTCTTGGCAACTATCGATGAAGTTTACGCTTCGATACAAGCAAGTGGTGGACAGTCGCTCGTCAAGATTGCACGCGGAACTCTGCAGCGACAATTTGATAGCGTGAGGGCATGCGTAGAAAGTGATATCTCAGATTTCCCGTCGTCAACAGGTGTGTCATGGACCCAAGATGGTCGATGGAGACTGACCGGCTGTTACAGAGAATGCAATACGCACTGAAATCAAATATGCGGAAGTACGACTCGAGGAATTATCTCTTCGGGAGGAACTATGGATGGGACATCGTGCCGACGCAGCCCGGACAACCATGCTGATGGGTATGATCCAGCGAAGCAAGGAGCTTATTCACATGATCAGACATCTATCAGTGTCGGAGATTGCCCAGATTACAATACCTACAAGTGCTCATCTATGTGCCGCAGTGGGCTACATTCCCACCGCAGTATTGACCCTTCTCAATCTCATTACTGGCCAAGCGGACTCGGCCATGGAAGTCCAAGTGCAGGCCGTTATTGATGCAGCAGATTATTCTAATATTGTCACAGAGCTTGCCAACTCGCTGGAGACGAAATTTGAGGGAATGTCTGCTGCAGAAAAGGAGACGGACATTGTGGGGAGTCTTTGCTCTAAAATGCGGCTGCTAGCACATTCTTATCCATATCAAATTAGGGCTATTGTTGGAACTGCACCGCGTCAAAACGCAAGACAGGATATGTCCATGATGGCAGTCAATGGCAACGAGGTTGCTATGACACCCCAAGCCTGGCCGTCTATCTCTGGCGACCTGGGCGATATGTTCCCTGTCGATGACACCCAGTGGGAGTCTCTGTTGAGTGATTTTACTGGTTTTAGCTAGCAAGCTGGTATTCTCTTCGAGCTATGTTATAAGACAGCTGATACAATGTGCCATGGCTTCGTGATAGTTGATTGAGATTTCCTAAACACGCTATTCGATGATGGACTATAACAATTAACCTTGTGAGTCGTTGATAGACATCATGTGAGATATTGAGCAAAAGTCAGATGGGATGGTTACATAATTGTGGCTATTCATTCAAGACTGTTTAGGCAACGATACCTAACTGTATAGAGAGAGTATTCCAAGGTTGCAGTGTGTAAAATTATTCGGCCCCGACGGGTGGAACGGATGCTCCGATACGGAACCGGCGGACAGAGTTTCCGATATGGAAATCGCGAATGGTTCTGAAGACACTGTAGCATGAGAGATTGAATCCACCAGTCTGACTAAATATCAGCGTCGACCTCACTGATTCCCATGCTCTCGTTATAAATCAATGTTTTTGGCCCTGGA
The DNA here is from genome assembly GCF_028826775.1 of Penicillium argentinense. Lineage (NCBI taxonomy): Eukaryota > Fungi > Ascomycota > Eurotiomycetes > Eurotiales > Aspergillaceae > Penicillium > Penicillium argentinense. Next base: position 1,466,224 of record NW_026622668.1, read on the forward strand.
CTTGTTGTACAGATGTGACTCGGCGATTAGTTGCGTTATGTGACTAGATCTGGTAGAAAATTTGAATAGGCGACCGAAATAGGTATTCAAATAGGATCCACAGTTCCAAGGAATTGATATCACAGTAAAGGTGCGACAAGCTGTGCCTGTTTGGCTTTGAGTAGAGGAAAACAAACCTGTTGACGACCCAAAATATCTCAGATCATGTGACAGCCCATCCGCCTCGTCAGTAGTTAGCTGTTGGAATCCATAGCTCGGAGGTGGATTATCTAAATTGCCGATTGTTTTGTATTAGTCAGCTTGCCCCCATAAATTGCCGGATAGGGGCTACACAGCAATTCAGACTCTTTCTTGCGACTCCATTGGTTGAAGCACATATCCACTACACCCTGGTTTGCGACAATTCTGTTTGAAGTCAGGTGATGAACTAGTGTGGACTGGTTCGGACCCTGTCCCTTCTCACTTCGCCTTCTCCCTCCCTCCATCCCTCTCTTCTCTAGTTAGTCAGTTACTTTGAATGCTCTCCTTCGCAGGCAGTGGCTAGCTGAGTCGTAGGTTCAACCACGTTCAAGGCACCCCATTTTCTCGCTGAGTTTGTGAGAGCGAATCACGCGAAGAGAAGACGCTAACAGCCCCATCTTGCCCAGAACAGCTAGCTCAAGTTCAGGCCCAACGACAGTTCACAACCGCAATAATGCCACCCCCGCACTTTCAAACCCCGAGGCATCACCATTGAACGATCCCTGGATGCTGAAACATGAGTGCAGATAATCAAATTCATCTGTTGTCGCAACTTACCTTGGGCACTTGCACCTCGTACAAGGTACCCAGCGGAAGCAATACCAGTCCAATATGGCAGGCAGCCATTGACAGATACTACGACGAGCTTAGGAAAGGCGGGGTCAGGGCCCCTGCAATTGATCAAGATGTCTGGGGCATTCATAGCCCGGACGACCTTCTTAAGCAAATTCACGATGTTGCACCTTCCGATTCTCATGCGGAGGGGACATGGAAAAGATTGCTGCGACGGCTCGAGCCGATACTGTTTAACTTGAATGATTTCGCCGCTGTTCTTACGCTAGCTTTAGGCTTGAACGGCCAGGTTGCTGCTATAATATGGGGCTCTATAAGCCTAATCATGAAGGTAGTAAAAATCACTTCTTCAAAATCTTGCCATGTCTTACTAATGGATTTAGTTTGCGCGGCCAGTTCTCCCTCAAGTCCTCGATATGCTCGAAGAATTAGGTCGTGCACTTCCGAGATTTCGCAAATATGAACAGGAACTCCCACCCACAGCAGAACTAGAAGATGCTCTTCTGGCCGCTTATACTGAGATCATCGTATTTTGTGCACACTCGATCGCATTCTTCAGAAACAACCCCAATATCTCTCCTAGTCGGAACGCATGGCTACAGTTTAGCAAAGATTTTCCTAAGGTGATTTCGAATATTCGCCGGTACTCCAGAACAGTCGATGAAATAGCTGATATGATGCGCCTCACAAGAGAGGCCCATGCGGCTGACACGATTCAGGCAATGGAGGAGCTGAAATCATCCCAATCGAGACAATTGAATCTCCCGTGTCACATGGTACCGTACGGCCTTAACCTCAGGTTCTTTGGAAGATCAAATGAGAAAGAGGCCTTGGAAAAAGCTCTTCAACCCGAAGTGAATGCCGAGAATTTGAAAGTCATCGCAGTATATGGAATAGGAGGTGTTGGAAAGACGCAGCTTGCACTGCAATATGCAAACACCTCCCTGAAACTCTATGATGCGGTGCTATGGATACCGGCGGAAACACAAATAAAGTTCACACAAGCCTTAGCCAAGTTTGCATTCAAGCTTGGTATATCGAAACCAGAAGGCATGGAAGATGACTATCAGTCAATCCAGAAAGTGAGGGATTGGTTGAACGTATCAGAAAAGACCTTCCTTCTGATTTTTGACAACGTTGAGGACCATGATATGCTCGAACAGATTTGGCCAGCTAGCACTAAGGGGTCTGTCATTATCACTTGCCGGTCTAAGACACTTGCACTCAAGCGAACTACTGAAGTGATCGATCTCGGATGTTTCACCGCTGAAACAGGCTCAGAAGTGCTTTCTTCATTGACTGGTCGGCAACCTTTAGATGAAGACGATGCTGCAGCATCAAGAAAGCTATGTGAGCTACTTGGTGGCTTCCCCCTAGCAATGGCTCAAATCAGTGAATTCATAAACGACCGCGGCTATTCGTTTCTGGAATTCCTGCCAGTGTACAAAAAGTCAGCCGAGAAGATATTCACGAGATCTACGGCACCCATGCAATACGAACACACCTTGAGTACAGTTTGGAGCATGTCGATTCAAAAGCTCTCGATTGAATCAAGGGCTTTACTGGATATCCTCGCCTTCTTTGATCCGGACAATATACCAGAATGGATACTATCGAACGAAAAAGCCGACATCACCCAGCCTGAGTTGCTGTTCTTGATGGACGATTTCGAGTATGGAAACCCCCCCCCTTTTCCCCCAACACTAGAAGCATTTCTTTGCTGAAAATGTACCAGTTTTGGAGATGCCGTGATTGGCCTTACGAGAGCTTCGCTCATCAATCGAATCTCTTCGTCCAAAGCAATTTCCGTGCACCGTCTCGTCCAGCTCACCGTGTTCTCACGATTGTCTGCGGCGAATATTTCAATGTATCTTGATCATGTGATTCAAGCTCTGTCCTCCAGCTTTCCAAACACCTGGAATCAGAGGTCTCATCAACAAGGTCATGGTTGGGAATCATGGGAAACTTGTAGCGCGGTTCTCCCACATATAAGCTGGCTTATGAAGCTAGCTGAAAGGCATCGCCTCACGGTCAGCAATCCAGAGCTCTTCGCAGAACTTATTTTCCGCGCAGGAACGTGAGTATATTATCTAAAACCGAATTTCCTTATAAAAGAAGCATTTTTGACACATTTTTCAAAGATACCTTTGGGAAAAGGAGCAGCCAACAGCTGCGCAGGACTTCTTCGAGTACGGCCTTGAGCTCAAAATTGACCCTCATACTCGGAACTATGCGCAAGCATGCCGGCTTTTAGGCCACGTGGCTCTAGATATGGCAATCCCAAAAACAGCGTTATCTGCGTATCGAAAAGCATTGAGCGCAAGGGAAAAGTTCGAAGAACCAGGCTCTCCTCCAATCGCGGATATATATGATTCGATCGCCTGCAGCTATACTGAGCTGGGAATGGTTTCCGAGGCCTTTGAATACCTTTCAAAAGCGACCGACATACATCATGCGCACAACCCGCTGAATATGGGCAGGACAAAAGCAATCTATGCCATGACACATCTCCGTGCTGGACAGCCCCAAGAAGCACTAGAATCGCTTAAATGTTGCTGGCAATTGCAGGGTCTGACTGAAGAACAAGTTATACATTCGAAGTACCCGAAGCATAGTGGGGATATCGTACTTCTGGCCAGGATCAAATACACACTGGGGTTTAAAGAAGAGGCTCAGCAACTTGCTTCAAGGACGATTTCTATCCGAAGGGGTATTTTCGGAGACAAAGGCCCTCGAGTGGCTGACTCCATGTTCTTGGTGGCTCGGATGTTAGAGGCCGATGATGAGACGATTTTAGCCGCAAAGCTGTTACGAGCAGTGGTAGAAGCTAGTGAAGATGTTGTCGAGATGCAGGGCCACCTAGCCCGTGCACTATGGTTCCTGGCCATGGTCGAGGATAAACTAGGAGAAAAACATAAAGCTGAACAGCTCAAAATAGAGGCTAAGAGTCGGCGAGATAGAATTTGTGGAAAAGAAGCCTTTGGCGAGGACACGGATGAGTCGTTCATGAACCTTGTTGGATGGATGCTTTGGTAGTTAACGAGATAATATTCTTACGTTTGACGCACCGAGAGAACGAATGCCAATGCTTACACGAAACAAGGAGGACTGGCTCAACATGTATTTTTGTCCGTCGATGAAATCAATATAATCGCTTTGCTTTCCTAGCTCAGGTAGCAATACCTAATCATCACCAGTGATTGTGTCATGGCCCAATTTCACAGCGTGCAAGAGCTTGTGAATTAAATCAAGTCCACAGTGTTGCAGGGATTGCCAAAAATACGTATCTACTGGGACTTTATCCGGTTTGGGCGACCGGGTTCATAGGAGAGTCAGGAGACATGTCTATTTCCAAGGTTAGCAAGCGGGGCAGTAGCGCCCGCCTGCACACTTGTCACGCTAGTGTAGCACAGCCAGTCAGCGGCCTTGTGAAAGCGCCGATGGGATGCTGATGCACACGCTCCGTAGGGATATAATTGGATAGGCTATGGCATTAGTCACATCGATGTCTCCCAAACGACTAGGTTTCAAATGCCTATGCGCCCTGGCCCTAGCCCATTGTTACTCACGAGCCCACATGGGTCAAAGCTCAGCTCAATTGGTCGTACCTACGCGCCCGTACCCCACGCAACAACCTGAAACGATCTGCAATGGGGGCAGAAAATCACAAAAGGGTATTAGTACCCTTTGTATTAATATCTTTTTATCTCTTCAAAATGTCCTACAAAGATTTAAACTTTTCGGAGATTTGACACCTTCACATTATGGCACCACCAAAGAAACAAAGGGCAAATTCCCAGTACACTCCTATTTTTGTCCGATTGAAGTTGTTCCGTTCGCAAGACCGTCAGTATCTCAATGCCACGATACAAACCATCAAAATTACACCATCTAATCCACACTTCCAGGCATCCAAATCTCTCGCACAAGACCTGGCATTTATAGTTTGTCAGAAACTGCAAATATTACGCCAAATTATAAGGATAGAATTCAGGGAACTCAACCTACAGCATCTATTGGAAGCTCTCCATACCTTTCAGTCGATATGAGCTGGTACAATGAATGGCTTTCTCAGCAGCTTGAGAACCTTCCATATTGTCTGAGGGAGCTGAATGTTGGTGGCGAAAAACTTCAGACCAAGCAGAGTTTGACACCACTGTATGAGGAGGTCGGGGATTATGTGCGCAAAAGCGACGGAGCCTCTATCGACGAAATTTTGAAACACCTACAAGATGCTGAGTTCTTCGATCGTCAGAAAGATTTGATGGGAGCTCAAAGACTTCTTATCTTCGCCATACTTGGATGGCAATCTATGCTGTATCAAGCTGCTTTCAATGTTTGTTCAGTTCAAGAACTTGCCATTCACGAGGACTCCCGTCAACCACAATCGGGACTTGTGTTTGATACGTACAGGGTAGCAGCCGACTTATCTGACCGCCCTTTGTCTATTTTGCTAAAAGCATTTGGCAATCTTCTTCCTGCTCGATCTTCGAGAAGTGTACAATTTGCAAGTGAAACACAGAAAATGGCGTCTACTTGGCATCCGTTATACCCTAGTGAAACCAATGCATACCTTCTGCATGTGTTGCTTCATGTTCACATACAGTGGGTGGATTCATTGTGCTTGCATCTCGATTATGACAAATCAAGCAGGACTCTATCACTTTTCAGGTATCCGTCTTTTTGCCTTGAAATGCTTCGCAATCACGGGATTATCTATTCATTTGCCAGCATTGAAGGACCCTGTGCAGACCCCCGCGCCAATAGTGATGACATTTCGCAATATCTCCTGGAGGTTCTTCTGTCTTACCGTCTTCTATTTGGACAGTCAGCGTCATCAAGGAAGTTTTTCCGTCGGACGATTAGCCCCGCACAAGTGCAAGGCTGCCAACTCGATACTTTGCTCTCTCAACTATGTGCCAAGAGCCGACTTGACTACTCTTCGAGTTTAACGCTTGTAGATCGATCAGTCTATTTTTCGGCTCGAGATTTCCCCGTGCTGTATGATAGGATCGAACTCATTGCGAAAGAGCTCAAGGATGCGAAACCAAAATCATTCAGCGGTCTCATTCGTGATCGGCGGGATACTTTACAGTATTGGACGTTCTGGCTTGTGTCTATAATCGGCGGGGTCAGCATTCTTTTAAGTTTGATCCAAGTAATATTGCAGGGAATACAGTTATTACAGAGCTAAATTTGTCGTCATTGAGGTAAACCCTCGTGCCTTTCTGGAAAGCCGAGCCCTATCTTCAACAAGATGTTTATGACGACACGCATATTGGCCTTTTTAGGCTATAAATAAAATTTTTGGTCTCTGTGTTATTGACTGCCCTCTTTCGAGCCGCAGTAGAAGGACATACGGAAGGACATACGGAAGCTGTCAGAGTTCTTCTCGAATATGATGCCAACCCCGACGTCTGGAAAGAAAATAATTTGTCGCCATTATGAAGCTGTTGCGAAGAGGCATACAGAAGTTGTTATACTACTTCTGTCTTTTCAACCAAAAATCAAAATTCCTTCGACTGGCCTTACATCAATTTGGTCAGCTGTCAGAGAGGACCGGCAAATGGAGGATTTGTTGGCGCAATATGGTGTGATTCGGTGAATAGCCTAGGAAACGCTTCATATGGTTCGTCCGGAAGGCACTGGTTAAGATTCAAGTATGTACTGCGGCCTCGCATCTGCCTCTGTGGTTTAATGCCAACTAAGTAATGGGAGCAATGGTTCGCCAACGCAAAATACAGCGACCCCGGGATGTCTTCGTTTTGGGTTTTCTTATATCATTTGTTCCGGCTATGAATCATGGTAGGGGTGTTGAGATTTGGTCCTTTTACTCGTGGACGGCGGAGGGGGGTGTTGTATGAACCAAATGCCCAAAGCCATGGAAATCTTGATTACACTATTTGCGCTGTAATGCAATTTTGTGTTATTTGTCAACTTCGTCGCCATACAATTTGCAAACACATTTTAAATACAGGAATGATCATATCTGGGTTAGCGTGGGTTAGCGTTACATGTGATTAGGGTTGGAAAGGGCGCTTCTTTGTCTTCGACATGGAAAGCAATAACGGGTACTGTAGGTATGGACGACGATTGCTTGCAGTCCGCCATGGACCTCATCTGATGACCAATAATCCGGTTTCACTAACTAAGAACCGTCTAGAACAATCACGTGATGACATCTGTTTACCCCGCTTCACGTGCCTGTATTCATCAGATTTCTTCTACCTCTCGAAAATGCGAACCTTACTATCTCCGCTGCTTAAGATTATACTCTTTACTGTATCTTTGGTCGGCGTTTTATCGGTTCTTTCCATATTGGCTGAGCATCGGTCGCCCAACATGTCGATTACTCATGTCGTTCTCTTCCAGTTCAAATCAAGTGTCACTGCTGAAGTAATCAACGATGTAAGTTATTTTATGAACACAATTCTTCAAAGATATATCAGCAGTACTAACAAGTATTCATAGGTTTGCTCCCGCATGCTTGCCCTCAAGGACGATTGTCTTCATCCATTGTCCCAGAAGCCATATATCAAGTCGTCGTCCGGTGGGATAGATAACTCAATTGAAGGAATTCAGGTGCGTCGGTTTATATTCTTCATCCGAGCTGGTATTTAGGAAGTATTGGCTATTGGATATCTATGATGAGCTGTTTGCTAATCTGTTATTTGCTCGGAATATAGAACGCAATTTCGCACGCCTTTGTCGTGGAATTCTCCAGTGCCGCGGATCGAGAATATTATGTCCGCAATGACCCTGTACACCAAGAATTCATTCAGAGTGTCGGTGGTCTTCTTGAAAAGGCTCAAGTTATTGATTTTACGGATGGAATATTCGAAAACTAGGTCAATATCCTTGGCAGCGCTCAAAGTGCCGCTAGGGCTCTCACTTAGTTTGCCTTGCCCAACAACAAGATCAATTAAGATAAAGGGATGAGTTTTCAGATGAATTGAATAGATCCAGATATGTCATGTGCTGTACAATATCATGTGGCTAGATATGCGCACCATAAAGATAACCGAGACTGGCGGTGGTAGCGTATCTTCAGGCCCAATGTGTCTACCAGTGAAGGAGCGAAGCTTCTGGCAGAAATTACGATCGATGTATGATGGTAATAAAGATGCGACTTTTCTTATTCGGCATTTTTAAATGATGAAGTCATGGTTTGGAATACAGCGCATATGTTTGAGTATCTTAAGCATGTATCGTTTCTTCACACGCTCAGATGTGATGGATGGTCTGTATCATAACAGGTAAAGCCTCCCAGTCTGCTTCTCCTTCGAACAAGGGGCTGTTTGCTATACCCAAAACATACCCCTGTCGAATCGAGAATCCACTTTCTTGAGTTAGCAGGATCTTCTCCATGTGCGTGATCTGGAATTGGCAAACAGGGCTTACAGGTAGTATGCAAAATTTGACGACGTATAGGTGTGACTTAGATGGCCCTAGTCAGTCCCGTACAGAAACTCCACAGCTTTGGAACTCACCTGAATGTGCCTGCTAGATATAATTCACCAATAACTGCGCTTTTCGGACTTTCTCGACAACCATGGGGTCTTGGAGCAGATGGTGATAGAAGTCATCTCTTCTGGGAAGGAGAAAGCCATTGCTAAGTACGACACAAGCTCTGTGCAAAGAATCACTGAGAATGAATTAACTTCCAATCAACACTCCTCCCAGAGGCTTGAGTTACTTTGGTTGACCTCCAAGGGTGAATTCTTGCCATTCAATCAGGAATTCATGCTGCAAGTCGAGCCTTCGGCCATAAAGTGGTTCATTCACGGCGTTGACATACCATACGCCAATACCTGGATTGAATGCTCTGCAGCTGATAATTGTATCGCCGGGTTTGGTGTCCTTGGGTGACCAAGTGTAATAGGTGGATTCGCCTTGAATTCGATCGCTGTGGCTGATAACCTGATAAGGTGGAGGTAGATCTGATGTTTTTTTATTTTCGAAGTTTTCGTTCAATGAGTTCGCTTCAGCTGGATGAGGATTAGAGGAGTTTTTTCCTGGGGTAGCGGTACGATAGGCAAAAGATCGTTTGCCAGCGATTTCGTCTTTCCGAACAAGTAATATGCCCAAAATAACCACCTGGCTCACTTTGGACTCTTGGATCGCTGGAATCCTTTCCAAAGCAATGTAAAGTTTTCCAAGGATAGTTCTGTCGACCACAGGAGAGCACAAGATGTACACCAGCTTTGAACTGTCTATTTTTTATTAGATTTGAATACTATGATCAGGGAAAAAGAGTTTCAGACCTGTGTTTCTGGTAGCAGATGATGGCCAGTGCTGCAAATCGCCATTGGAGCAGATCAAAGGACGAACAATCTCGGTCCAACTCTTAAGTAATTCTTCGCGAATGTTATTGGGAAGGAGCTTGAAACCGGACTCAAAATAATCGCAAAACATCATCCTACCAACAGATGAAGCAGCATTTAGGCTCGGATCATGAGAAGGCACTGCAGTCAACACGATTTCCTTACTCACTGATAGTGCCGTGTGTGGAAACTGATGCTTGGGTATGTGTCGGGTACTATTCACTTCCATTCTGTTCTGGCGGATGGTAGCCCCTATATATTCGAGTATCTGTGCGGCTCGGGCACCCTGACATGCGCGATGGAAGCTGCCAAAGCAGCTGAGTCGAGATGCAAACAAAGAGCCAACAACATAATCGCCTGATAGATAATGTGATACGCAGGGTGCTAGGATGAATATGAGACATAATTGAGCATCGTAGCAAGCTGCAGTAGTGGATGCCTTAGGTCACAAGGCTGCATGCAATCCCCACAACTCAATAATGTAGATTCTAAAAAGGTCTACATGTGAGGGACGAAACTCCTAGGTAATACGATTCAAATCAGCAATCAAATCACATATACGGATTAATACTCTCTACTTGTTATTCAAGACAAAAACGCTATCTCAGTCATTAGAGCTCACATCGGAAGCCGTCGCCCAAAGGATACGAAGCATTTTCTCCTTATCCAACTTCCCCTTTTGCCCTACCGACTTCCAAAGTACCATATACTTTGCTTGACAGACTTTCATCTGCAACTTCAACAGGTTGCGTACTGAAATTGGCCTTCCATGAAACCATGATCCACATCGAAGAATTCAGTAAAATCTGTCATAATACTGAACGGAGAAAAGGAGACCTTGACTCTCGACCGTGTTAAGATTTCATGTCACGTCCCAAATCCTTTTGAACCTCTTTACCGAGGTCAATATGGTGACACCTAAACATCCAGACTAGAAAAATGAGCTTTAGTTTACAACCTTTTTTAAGTGGGGAGAAAAAACGTATCGGGAGATCCATTGTCCGTATCCTCTTTGCTTTTCCAACAACATACTGAAAATATTAGAAGAAATATTGGACACCATTGGAAGTAATCCTGTTTTCCTCCAGATCGAGGACTTCGCCTCTGCATTTGATTCTGCGAAGGTACGCAGGTATCGGAGGAAGGATAAGAGTCTCATCATCCGGGGCATTTTCAGGTTGGATAATGGCTGCACGTGGCCTTCCATCTATAGAATGCCGAAAATTTGGTCAGATATGATTTTTTTTCATGATTCAAAGAAAGCTTACCATGCCTATCATCCAATGTGAGATCGCGGGAAGATAATCCCATGTTGACCGTACGAGGACGAAAGGGGGGACTGATAATTTCGGGGTTGAGAGTTTCATCATCCACTTGCATGTCAGATGGCACCTCCTGATCATCCCAGAATTCATCTGCACGAGTGAAGGACGTCAGACTGACTAGCCACCGTGGTAGCCGCGAAAGTAGCTGGATTTGCGAGAAACAGGTCATCCCCGAAAGCTCAATAATATATATGAAGAGGTATAGAACCAGGTAAAGAGAGAAATAGATGGTTCTTTTAAAATTCATTCGATAACACTACACCCAAAGCTCAAACTCAAGAAATATCTTCTTGTCCAAGGATAAGAGGCCTTCCAGAATGGTTAGATTTCAACCTCGTCACCAGTGCTTATTTGCTAAAATCATCAGTCTCTCCCAATTCCTTTCCTTAAAAGCGCCGCGGTAACGGCCATGACATCGATACTGGAGTCGCGAATTGTTGCTACGTACTTGGAAATACCCAGTGACAATAAATTCAGCGATGATGCCAGCCTGGTGTTAAAAGCCTGCCAATCTCTACAAAAGAGCCGTGACCAGGATCATATCCGCATAGAAGAGGCGATGCTGTGTGCATGCGCCAAGACGCTCGTGGGGTCACTCAGCCACATCACCCTTCTCAAATTGGCCTTAATCACTTGGCATTTTGACGCATCTGGAAAACGATCGGAAGATTTGAATCGGTTCCTCAGACAACCGACAGATCATGCAGTCTGGGAAGCACTTCATTCGAGATTTCAGTTGATCGAGAAAGCCAATGTGCTGTTTTATGGTTTCAAAATGTCTCATGACTTTTTACTATGTCCACACATTGGCTGATCTGAATACGGGCTGGTGTGGGATCTGGGGAATAAGCACAAATATTTTGATTATTCTCGATTTCTTTTCGCAGAAAATGGTCTCAAGTAATGTATATGAATTCTTCTTAACGAAAACACCAATGTAGTTACCTCATATCGTTCTGTCCCACAATACACACCACAGAATGAAATTGAAAAGCTCTTCCAGGTTCCTCTTTTTGACAGGTCTCTCGTGTCCGGAAAACGGAAATAGATCTACCATTCAATAACAGAGCCCAAGTAGTTCTTCCACACAACACCGGTCCGAAGGATGCGTTCAGTCAAATTCACTTCACTCTTGTCCAAGATGTGCACGGTTATCCTCAGATGAAGTGCATTTTTGGTAATTAGGACCGTGTCGACGAGAGTGGGCAGACTGATGTAATTCATTTGCCCCCCTGTATTTTCGCACACAATCACCTTGATCCCAAAATGGTTCCTGGTTGTTTTTTTTTTTTTTTTTTTTTTTTTTTTTTGGTTTTGGTAAGCACGCTGGTGTCGAAGGCAAGGCGAGGCGGGACGTAGGTGAACCCTGAATTAATACCAAGTGCATAATAAGAACAATTACTCATCCAGGTTTCCCATCACGGCGAGGGACAGCGCCGCAGATCTGAGCTCGATCGCTCAAAGGACAGCAACGGACTGGACGGTTCGCGCCGGCAACAAAGGGGGGACCGGAGCTCGGTGATCCGGACTAATGGCAGAAATGCCTCGCCAGCCGGTCGTGCATGGGGAACCGGGAAAAAGAAAGAGCAGGAGGGTGAAAAAACCGTGTAAAGTTGAAGCGGCGATGGAGGGGACTTTATAGCACCACGCACCGTGACGTGAGGCCGCCAAGTGACGCTAATCCTCATAGGGCACGCTAAACCGCATCGCGTAATTCACCGTTGCGCCCGGATACGTGATGACCAACTACACCATCCGGCCAATTTACAACGGTGACATTCTCGAGATGTAACAAGGACCTGGAGTGGCCAGTAATCGCCTTGGAATCTTACCGTGCGCTTCCATGGTACATAGTATGCCTTATTTCCCAAGCATGATGCTCGATATGGCCACTTCAGATTTTCATTAAAATGAATATCAAAATCCACGTGCCATTAGCTTCACGGATTTCTCATTATCACCCTCGCATACGCTCAGATTCGAAATTGGCTTCCATGATTTACACAGGGAAACTATCTCAAACCCTAACGCCAAGGCTATGGTGAGACTTTCTAGGCCGTATTCAGCTAGTCCACGCACCGTTCACACCCAGAATGTAAGATTAGAAAAACTGGAAGACGCGCGCATTGCGCGCTGTGACCCTGAAACGATGGCATAACGGAAGTAGAAATAGTGAAGCTTGGAGCCCAATATCTAGGAGAAAGAGAGGCGATATGAAAAATCAGACGGCAGAGAATATAGCAAGGACAAGAGGTCGCCAGCGTTATAAAAATAAATCTATAATAAAGAACTAGGCCCAACCAATCAATAGTTGAGCAAGAAGTAAAAACATACAACAGCCAAAAGTATGGCCGTGTTCACCTAGCGCCCATCGTTCGGTGCTGGGCGACCCGCCGCTTTACCCAGGTGGCCTTCAGGCGGCTTCAGGCGGCAGTTCATCCACCTGAATATTCTTCACCCGAAAACCGACCAGGGTGAAGGGCATTTTGGCAAAAGGCGCTTTTGCACATTTTGGCACAGGGAAAGATTTCGCGAACGGCTGACATGGGGAGCGACGGTGGAGGAATTATAAGCACTCGCTGGGAGCGTGCAGCAGCGGTCTCCCACCAGCGTCCCCTCACACCTTGTCCTTCTGGCCGAACGATCAATGGTTATTCACCCTCACAATGACGAATAGCAAGGACCAAACCGCTAACTTCACATTCGTCGTGGATTTCGATAACCATGACAACTCAGAGATATTACGCGCCGTTCTCCCGAGAACAAAAGAGGACTACCGGCGTGCACTTTGCATCTATGACAAGTGAGTGCCTCTCAACAGTACTTCATCTTCAAGCAGCCACTTTTCCAGGCCTCTTATTGCTTCCGTCAGATTCCTCTCACTACACCCGAAGGCGGTGGATCCGCCCGATATTCAAACCTTCAAGGCGTTTATGGAGTTTGCGGCACGTGGAATGAAAGGTCGTATCACGGCAAAGCCGACTGTCCCAACTGTCGACGGATTTCGTGGAAATTTCGAGGCAGGCATGGCTTTTTATCGCGGACACAAATTCCTCAAAGAGACATCTACGATGATCAGAGAGGTATGAAAGCCATAGTGCTATACAACTAGGGGACCACCAGGCGATCCTTGCCCCAGATTCCCTTCCATAACTGGCACCGTTCGCGAGGGTAACGCGTATCCTTGGCGTGCTTCTACTCCAGAATAATCAGCTAGTCCATTGGCGGAGCTGACGGTTGCCTCCCGATAGAACAAATTACCAGGAACAGAGCTTGGGGGAAGGTCACTCTGACCAGCAGTCTATCCCAGCCACCATCATGAATCACTCAACAAACTGAAATAAATTGGATGAGATAGATGCGATTTGGTGCTAAGACCCTGGTGTTCTTTTTCAATGGGCAAAGATAAAAAGACGTGCATAAGCCTATCTGTGTGAGATACATGATAGGTGGGACTATTCCCCCAAATAACATCTTTTCTTTTGCCGCTCGCCGTCGTCATCATGCGACTAAGTTTTCCTAATTGGCGACCCTTTTTTTTTTTTTTTTTTTGCTGCCTACCTAACGGGGTTTGTGTTTCTTCTCTCGTAACTGCTCTTTTTCATTGTCTCAATCTAGTGCATAGCCTAATTAAACCCAACTTGATATTCTGATGGCTAGGAAGATATTGGATATACTAGCATCTTCTGGTTTTGATGCAAAGTGACAGACTAGAGAAATCCCTTAAAGAACATGACTTTCGCCTTTTGTGATAGTTTAAACAGTCCCCACAGCCTTTTATCCCCCTTCGAATATTTTCAGATTCTCAATCAGAGGTGAAATGATCAGGCGAAACATATCATCTTGTACTTCTTCGTTATCCAAATCAAACTCTTCGGTCCCGGGCCAGAACAAACATGTCTTCACAACCCTCTTGTACTCTGTTCCACTTTGTTGTGCTACCAGGTCAACGTAACGAGCTGCCGTCTTAAGATCCGCGCATGCTTCCATCCGATCCTCATCTTCTGCTGTACGCAGCGCCTCGAGTGTTTGACATAAGGAAAGCTCCACAAGAACCAGACCAAGGGGGAACAGGATGTCGCTTTGAATCAGGGGTGATGACGCTCTACCTTTGCCTTTGCCTTCATGCAGGCCCCACATATTATCCTCATCCCCAACAATCCATCGAACGAATGGATTCTCAATGTCGGCGGCTGTAATGAATATGATATCTTTGGCACGCCAGTGAGTCTTAAGCCAGCTTCCGTGAAACTGGAGAACGCTGCAGGCGAGGTTCACTGCCAGTCGAAGACGCTGCTTCTGAGTGAGAAAATGACCATCTGTTGGCACTTTGAAAAAATTGCCTGAATCCGCAATCAACTCAGAAAGCGATTTCATTTCCAGACTTGCAGCAATATCCCGTATATAGTACATATTGTGCCGATGACTTTCATCTGAGAAGCATCCGAATAATTGGTTTGGTTGTCCGCTGGCGCCGATCGTTGAGAGCGACACACATAAATCCAGAATAGAAGGCACTTTATTCGCCTGAGAAGCCACTGAGTTTTTTTGCAATCCCCCTTGAATTGTAAATCCAGCTTCCTTGGGAATTGCTCTTTTACCTGTGATGCAGTGCGGAGGACAGTTGTTGAGATTATACTCAGACTGAGATATCTCCGATTCGGTTTCGATTTCAAGACCAGGGTCCCGTAGTCGAGGGTTATCTATGGTACCCGTGTATGCAAATATCATTCGAAATCGGCAATCTGGTGAAGCTTCGCTCTCCTCCTCATTTCTGCTGAGCTCTGGATACTTCAGCATGAAATGCACGGCATGTCGGTCCCTGCATGAACATTTCCAACATTTGCCAGATATGATCGCGCTGTGTAGGCTGCGTGCAGACTTTCGAACCTTTTTCTGGCGTATCAATGGGCGCTTCGTGATTCGCATCTTCTGTATAATGGTTCTGTGGTCGGCCTGTTCTGCCAGGGTTTTAAGCAGACTGTTGGCGGTTTCGATCCGGGTCATTATGCCCTCGTAGATGCTCTTGGAAAAGATGTCCTTAAACTTTCTTAGCTCAGCTTTGAGAAGAGACTTGTCCCTTCGGGTATCCTGTGAAAGAGAAACACAATTAGGTCTGCCATAAAACCAAGCACTGCTCGGTCGCGGTCGAAACTCACCACCACAGAAGACCCGGTTTTCCAGCCGAGCTTTCGATATAAATCATTGAGCAGGTTTGAAAACTCAGTCATCATCTGAATAAAAGGATCAAATGAGATGCCTAGCTTCTGTCGGAGGCTTGATCGCAGACATTCACTTCTCAACAGGTAGCCAAGCGGGTTGTTGATCATGTCATCGACCTCATCTTCGTATTCGACCACACCATTCACCAAACCCAAGAGAATGTTTTTTAGGATAGTCTCCTGTGTCTTCAGGTTTGTTCGATACCACTCGAGCTCCCGGCGATAGCGTTTCGATCTCAAGAGTTTGAAAGTCTCGATTCCTTGGACATAGTTATCCATTTGGTTAAGGAGAAGCGGGAGGACGGCGAGAGCAACCCCGGCGGTCTCCATTCTGAAAAAATGGACCTGGTAGATAGAGGTCGACCTGCTGCAGGAAAGCGAGTGAGAGCCAGCATGGAGAAATTGGTCGGGAGGGTTTCGCACTTGGCATCGTTCAGCCGCAACCCCGCCCCCCGCCCCCTCCTCGGCGCTTCGGGAAACGTCTCACTGCAGCTCGTCACGCGAAAGAAAATTCGCGTTTGAGACGACTCGAAGATCTACTGTCGCTCTCGCGACCGGTGCATTGGATCTCTTTGTTATCGACGCATCTTTCCTTTCAGCACAACACTCACTTACCACTGCTCCCTCCATATACTCTTTGCGGCATCGGTTCCGGAAGCTGAAAGCACTGCTCGATAGCCTCTCTTCGGAAGCGCCTTGAAACACACCCTGGGCTGGCAAAAGACACGTGGCATTCCGTTATTGCCAATCAGTAACAAGTTACTTCCAAAGATTTCTGAATGAGAGCCATTTGGATCTTACAGCAGCAGTGAGTACCTACAACCAACGGACATGCCATGGTGATTCCTTGATCCGCGAACTGCAGGCTTCACGGAGGAGTGGTATGTATGTAGTCTCCAACTAATTAAGATACAGTCTTCAGATAATTGGCGAGTGAAATGGAAAGGGTTTGCTCTATCATATCGTGGACAAGAACGAACGGAATAATTTTGACCCAGGATGGGAGTATCCAGGATGGGTCAACTGAACTCAGAGGGACAGGGTTCGCACGCCAATGATGAAGACCCGCAGAACCTAACCATCGACCCGTCACCACATTTATACAATGCCATCTCAGTCTCAGTGGTAGCTATCCAGTGCCTCGAGCAGCTCACTCGTCTCTTTACCGATCAATATCTTCAAGAACAGCCGGAGGTGTATCCAGCGCTGTGGCAAGACGAACTGGGACGTTTGAGAGTATGGGCCGCGAACATCGGGGTACATAAATCCGGAAAAGGCTCTCTGGATGTTCAATTGCGAGATGCATTACATATCAAAGATCAAACGTTACGACTGCTCGAACGACTGCTCGAGCGACTGCAGAGAACGGCGGAGGATCTGACAGAAGTTTTGCAAGGCTCTGAATGCAAAGATGACTTCGAAGATGACTTTTCAGACGGTACAGATGAAGATGAGACGGAACTTCAGTCCATATATCGTGCTTTTCGTGATACTATTGATAACCTTTTCCAAATGTCGATTTTAATTCAACGACCGGCCCAGTGCGATCGTCTACTTGGCAGCAAGACATCGGAAATCACATTCTTTGATCCATACGACATGCAGCATGGAGCAAACAAATATCCAGAGGCAGCACAGGCTATTTCAGATCGGGACTTGGAAGAATCGGCACCTTTGTCGTGGTCCGAGGATGGAGAGAATGACGACGTACCCCAACCCGATAAGGCTAATGCTGCAAGAGATGAACCCAGTCCAGAAACACGGCATCTAAATACTATTCAAGAAGACTCCAGTTTGGAAAGCACAGATCAGAGGCAACAGCCTGACCCAATAATCTCCTACGACAAGACCCACAGCGGCCTTGGCTGTTTGGTGCATGATGGCAAAACTGTTGTCCCACCGCCGCCTCGAGAGCGTTTTAAGCAGTATGCGACCCCCTTTTCGATCACAAGCAAGCTCTCTATGCAGCTCGAGTATTACTTTTCGGTGGATAACCTGTGTCGGGACATGCCTCTTCGTCGCCACATGGATTCTCAAGGCTTTGTCTCTTTGAGCGTCATCGCCAGCTTGAGGAGTATCAAGTCCCTGACCATTGAGTCTGAGCTTATTCGTCGTGTCTCCCGCGAACTTCGATCCGTCGAATATCAAACCAGTGAAGATGGCGTGGATCGCCTGCGTCCAAGAGACAACTGGGCTCAATGGATTCTCCCCTACGACCTTCGAGAGCCCTCTGCCCAGCACGAAGGTACTGCCCCCACCCAGGCGAGGCAAGTGGTTCCCTCGCAACGCAATATGTCTCGAGCAACAGGGCAATTTGACATATCGGACTTAATTGACGCCCTTCCTGATTACGACCATAGTCGAATGTCTGGAGAAAGTGTGCCCGAACGGAGTCAGGGTCTCTGTGAGAGCAAATGGTCCACAGTCGATTATGACAGCGGGCGACGTGCCCAGGTCACAGTCGCAAATTCCCGTCGACGCCACCCCGGACATTCAGTGCGGTACAACTACGACCATGACAGCCATGATATTTCAGAGGATCCTATACGAGTGGTCGAAGAGTATCAACTTGCTGGGGCTGGGAGCATTACAACTGCCGCTTCGCTGCCTCTGTCGGCTGAGGCACTCATCCCGAAGGCAGCTGGCGACGCCGAGAGTAATGATAGTGATGTGGACAGTGAAAATCGTTCTGATGCTGACGAAAGAATGAATAAGACTCTCGTGGTGAATGGGATGGAAATAAGTTTCACAGAGGAAGCGCTACAGGGCAAGTCGATTAATGTTCGAAGCCGCAATGCGGGTGGCGTTCAGTTCAACCTGCCAAAACCCCTGCCTTTCTACTTTAGACCTGCAGACACTGCAAGCATTCGGGAACTGGATGGTCGTTACAACTCTCCTCCAGGAAGTTCCAGTTACTCTACTACCTCGGGTAGCTCGAGATACTCTAGTGTGACTGGTAGTTCCAGGTACTCTAGTGCTACGGCTAGTTCGAGGTATTCTAGTACGTCAGACAGTACAAGCCCGCGAGAATTGGAAGATTTGCGACGGGATCGGGATGATCGGCGGTCAGTACGAGCCCATCGACGAAGCTCCCAGTCCACCTACGGTTTCAGGTACCCCTACGACAAATCGAAGCGCGAAGATATTCATCAACAGGAAGAGGGTCAAGGGAAGGCTGCAGCCATGGAGAAAGATCACCATGAGCCATTTGTGAATATATCGCTGGGTATCATGCCCCGGATGTCCGACTCCCCGTCGAGGTTCAAAACCAATCCGGCAAGACCTTTTACAGCTCCCAAGTCGCCTGGGGCAGAAATTGAGCCTGAGAAAATTATTGAGGACTTGGCGAAGCCACAGATCTCGGGGCAGACCTCCAAGGCAGCAGAACGAATTCGCGACGAGGCAGAAAAGGCGCGCGCGGATGGCACAGAGTTAACATTATCAACCACCGCGTCTTCCACCGACTTGTCTGAAGTCTATTATGATGTAGAATCCGAAATTCAAGATCTCAAGTCGAGGATTCGCAGGCTGGAGCTCGCCGGTATAATCCCGCCATCGTCGCAAGCAGCAATCTCAAGGACATCCAGTGAAAGACCACGAACTGCGAGCCCTGTTATAATCGAGTCCACGATCGCGGTGCACCCACTGGAGACAGACGAACAATTTGTCCTTGATAAGTTTGAGCAACACGCCACCCACTGTTCCCTGTGCACTCAGGCCCTTGAAAACTCTGACGATACACTGTGTGAGCAAGGAAACGCCTACGCCAGAGATGTCAAGAGCTACTTGTTCAGTGAAGATGGAAATTATTTTTCAGTAAATGCCCGTGAAAACGGAAAAACTGGGAGGGTCGGGGTTCCTGATGAAGCTCAAGCTGTGCGGCATCTGTTAGAAGGTATCGAATCAGGTTCCTTCCTGAAGACCCGACAAAGAGCCCTCCCGACAGTATCAGTATCAGGCATGGCTGTATCTCGGTGGGGGTCAAATATCCAGCGAGAAGACGGGTGAGCCCGATTTTGGAGAATTTGGAGGGGTGGAAGAGAGTCCAAGCAGAAGGCGAAAAAAAGGCGAGGTGATGAGCATGATGAGTACTTGCTTTCCAGGAGGACGTCCCTATTATCATAGGTAATTGACTGATAGTCCTATCAGCAATAAGATAGAATTATCGAGCCAGGGTTAGATCTTTTACGTATTCACTGTAACTAGGGAACCGGAAAAAGTTTTCCACGAAGGGTGACAGGAACGACAAATTAGTCCATCCGATGGCTGTGCTCAGATACCGAGTGCGGCGTTTCAAGAGGATGAATTTAATCCAGTGATATTCAGTGGTAGACTAGCTGAGAGATATATGCGCGACTTGCGCGGACAGGAGACGAACCATTCTCCCCCCACCCCCTCTCTTCCTGCTTACCCTGGCCACACGCCGGCGGTTGGCCTGTTGGTAGGATGGGTGGGTGACCACAAACAAATCGCGACTGGCCCGTCCTGGAGAATAAAAAAGTCAGCTAGAGGGCTTCAATCGTGGTTATTTGCATTGGAGCGAGCTATTCGTTTCTGCGCCTCTTCTTTAGTTAGAATCTTCACTGCGTCCTTTGAGAAGAGATAACCAAGACCAGACCAGGCGGTTGTAGTTGCTACGGTGAATCTATTTTCCGTGGTCAGCTGCGATCAGGATTAGTTCAAGCCACCCAAAGAGGAAAGATGAGACTGGGAGGGAGGGAAAGTTTAGCCGAGTGGCAACGTCAGTGCTTCAGGGGTGTTCAGGGTGTTCGGGTGAAGATTAGAGGGCCTTCAGGGTGTTCAGGCAGGTGAAGGAGCCTGAAGGGGCTGCAGAGTAGAGCGGCAAGAGCAAATGACCCAACGAATGACGAAAAACAGGTGAAGCCCTGTTCTCCACACCCTATGGTCGTATGTACTTGGCACTGCTAAAGATAAGCCTATATTCTGTAAAACTAGATCTATAGTTGAAATAGTGCATAAAGGTACCTCTGTGCCCCGTTAGCCGTTACCTTTCCTAGGAAACAACCAGACTTCCCTCAAGATCCTCAGGGCTTTTTCCGTTGGTATCATGAAAACCACACCTTAGTGTACCAGTCAGGCTTCCTCACCATGTCCCGTTATTGGAGGATGTGGATTCGTGAAGAGACCGACCGCCCACTGCCTTTGGACTTATCACGGAAGGTGACCCACGTAAGTCTCAGCAATTTGCGGCACAAAAGCCTTCCCAGCTAACTTCCAAAGCTCACATCCACCCTAAGCAATGAATGGAACTTCGATAAAGGCGCAAAAGAGCAACCTACTATCAACATTGATGATCTCTTATTCACCACATGGCACCTTCTAGCCGTGTGTGATTTGACCTTTCCCACCTTTCGCATGCTCCTTCAACTAAATACCTTGCGAAAAATGATGTGCTCCACCACAGCTCGTCCTGGAACCCTGATTGAGTCCAACGCGCATGAAAATGCAGGCGACGTCTTGAAATGGAAAGATGTGGCTCTTTTCATGGTGAAACACCCCCAAGATCCAAATCGGCGTGAGCTCCTCATGAGAGTCAAGCAAAGGCTCATAAAAAGAAGACGAAATAAAGAAGACCGTGAGTCAAAGAAGAACTGACGATCTTTGACGCAGAGCCTCTAATGTGCTTTGGCCTCATCTTCACGTATACCGAACGGAATGACAGTCTGGGTCTTTGTGTCCTTCAAGATATACTCACGTATGCTTTTGAGGATGACGCCTTTGCCAGCCCTCATATCTAGACTTCGGCAGAACCCAAAAAACCCATGACCCAACCCAACCCAACCCATCTGTTGAGATATGTGATTGTCTGATTGAATCTTATTGATTGACTTGAGGAGTGATCTATTACAGGGGCCAGATGCCTCTTATATATCTGTTCCCAATCCCTGCCATAAGGTTCAGCCACCGTGATACTCAACAATTATATAAGCGACGATGCTTATTCGTATTCGTAAAATTTTACGGTATTCGTACGAATATTCGTAAAGTGATTATTCGTGTGCACCCCTACAAGTAGGCTAGTAGACAGGTATACATGTACGCACGTGATCCCTGCCCCCATGATTATCTCAGTAACCGGGATATTTCAACAGCGAGGTCTAGTGGTACCCGTCGCGTATACCACGTGATATGACTTGGCGCAGAATATTTGCCCCACCTTGGGTCCCCCCACTGCTATATGGCAAAATTTTCAACCTCCACAACACAAGAATTGGCCGGATGGTGTAGTTGGTTATCACGTGTCGTTAACACCGACAAGGTCCTCGGATCGAGCCCGGGTCTGGTCATCTTTTTTTTTTTTCGTACCCGCCCGGATGCAGGTGCTGCATTCTCGTACTTTTGTTTCGTTTCGCTCACAAATTCCGAATGAGATAGTGGCAATTCATGACACAGCAAAGTTCCTATTAGATAACACCTAGGGAAATAAGGTTTTGCTGAAGTAGCATAACATATATCTCTTTCATCGTCATCCCTAACCAAGTCGTATCAGTAATATTAGTGTAATGTGTATATAATTGACGACCCTGAGTTCGGTTGATACCTTAGAAAGGGGTTTCAAAATAACCTGTAGCTGCCCGCATGTTCGAGTCCAACTCAAAATCTTAGAGGTGTTCAGAGATTAGTGATGAAGCGGTCTTCCATTTGAAAATGTCAATCTTATTCAGGAAGAGGATGATTGGCTGGTGTTTAAACTATTAGCCGTTAACCAACGAGTCGAAGAGACTTAAGGCTTCATATATTTAGTTTTAAGATAAATATGAGACCAACACCTTCAGAGTAAGGAGTCACGACTTTAGATATACGGTATTGTGATCTTCGGTTAAGCATTGATTGTACCCCGACTGTTTTGATCGGCTGAAGGTATCCGTTCGTTGCTTTAGTTTGGGCGGATTAACCCGACATATTTGTTGCAGATGTGACGGCTCCCTCGACAGAAAGAATGCTGAAATAGTAATGATATTCGGGAGCTCCACTCATCGTCGTCTGCAGTGGTTGCTGTCTTTATTAGTGGCTTACAGAAAGAGCGACATGCGCATGTAAGCTAAATCGTGCTTCCCATCTAGGACCTTCACCATGCATTCCTGAGAGCCGAATTTGCTTCGAAGAACAAGCTCGTCGGGGCTAGCGTCGCCTTTGGACACACTAGAATTCGCAAAATCGACTTTGGTTTCTAGATTCTTCGTCAGAAGCATCCTTCACACTAATTTCATTGAACCGAGTGTTTGCTTTCAGACCATGAGGCACATGGAGCTTGTGAGTGCTAGCTGTAGTCCAATCAATCAAATTCAACCACGAATGAACTCAAACCCTTTGTCGGACTTTCGGATATCGGTATCGACTAGTACTCGCGAGGGGCCAATTGAACCATCCCAGCGATCGATTGATTGACTGAAGAACTATCTCTCGGTTCCCGTTCAGGATGCCATCTATTCAGGGGTTTTTAGTGTGTTACAGCGCTGCTTTTCTGAGAATACCCGATTACCATACAAAACAGGTAACGTAATCCACTAGCGAGTGAGACACACGGGCCCGTGAGACAGAAAACCAGCTACTATAATTTCAAACCAATTTATTAAACCAACAACGCCATTGATTTCAAATTTCTATCTATTAGACCTATCAGGGCATTGCGTTCTTTTATGCCCTATTTGATGACAGTCGCTGCATCGCGGGGGTGCGCGTGTAATTGGCTGGGAAGCTGACGCAGCTGGTTCCGCCGGGGCAGTATTAGGAGCTTCATGAGCCTGGTTCATCGACTCCCTGGCTTCTTGGCCCGTAAAACCCTCCGTATGAGCTACGCGCTTAGTCGTTCTGTTGCGTTTTCGCTTTTGTGTCTCGTTTTCAGCCCGTAAATCGCGGACTTCCTTTAGAAGGATTGCATTAGAATGCAATGATTGCTGATAGCCCTTGAGGAGCTGATCAATAGCTATATTCGTAGGCGTTGGTGGGCTTTGCGAGCGTTTCTTAAGCAGTGCCTTGATTGACGAGCCCTGTCGATTCAATTGTTTGAGATTTGCCGGCGTTTTAGGGCTCCACGCGCTCGATTGGCTCCCTGGTCGACTACCTGAGGGGGTAGGTGTCTGAAGTTGAACATCAAGCTTTGAAATGACCTGATCGGGATCATATGGTACTAAACCAGCTGCGACGAATGCATTTTGAATAGTCTCTGGTTTAAAGGCCTCTTTGCGAGCTTGTGGGAATGCTGCAAGGAAATCAAGCTTGTCGATATGGTTGACCCCCAACCGTGCTTTGCGCTCAATCAAGCTCCCATACGCGCGCTTTAGGGGGGCAAAACAGCCTATATCCAAAGGCTGTAGTAGATGAGACGAATGCGGAGGCATGCAGATTGGAATAATATCATTTTGCTCGCACAATCGATCAAAACGGGGGGTCAAATGACTGCCATGGCCATCGAGAACTAGTAGTCGATATTTACCCCTAGTACGACTAGTAGTCGCAGGGATAAATAGCTTTTCTAGCCATCGAAGCCCAATTTCGTCTGTAGTCCAGCCATTCTCACTGATTTCGATTCTCCAATTGTCGGGTAGGTCATCAAACCATGCATATTGTTGGTACTTTGACGATTTGAAGATAATGCATGGTGGGAGTATAAAGCCCGTTGAATTCACACATTCAATCGATGTGACCCATTCGCGATTCCCTGGCTGTAGAACTGACCTCCGACCATAGTATTCAGCTCTTGTAATGACTTTCGCAGTGGCTATAAGCCCCATTGCGAAGCCAGTTTCATCAAAATTGTAGATATCCTCAGGTTGGATACCATTCTCATCGATCGTGCATCGTACAAGGTCGAACCATGGTTTAATAACCCTCGGATCTTCGCATTTTGCCCTCTCATAATTATATCGACGAGAATACCGCGATTTGAGCTCATCATAGCGCTCTGTATATCTGTAAACCCAATTGACTCCAACAGTCTGACTACCACGCTCTGCTAGTAGAATATTGGCCATATCCCTTACCATACAAGGCCGGGGAGCTGATCCACGTGTATCCATAGAGAGTATCCACCATAGGAGCGATTCCTCTTCAGTTGGAGTCAATTTATAATTGCTGGCGCGGGTTTCCGATCGATGAAGTTTGCCATTGTATCGGCGATGGAGAGTTGCGGTAGGTACTTGAAATCGGCGCGCAGCTTCGCGAATTGATCGAAATTCTTTGTTCCGAAAGGCTTGTATTGCGAGCTGGATCCTACCTTCTTGGTTGATAGAATTTTGAGGATTTTGACTGCGAATTGGGGGCATAGTGGGTAGTTGAAATGAGGAGGTTGACGCGCTGGGGCGCGACCGCGGTTTCTGTCTCACGCGCCCGTGTGTCTCACTTGCTAGTGGATTACGTTAGGAGATTGGGTATCTGCTGAATCATCCTGCTCCTGATTGTAATATCAGTCTCTCCGATCGACACCCTTTAGTCGTGTCGGTATCCCTGTTCAAGATTGGCCCGTGAAGTTCTCTCCGCGTTGGAGCTGGCTATCGTCAGGGCCAAACTTACGCAGTAATTTACTGCCCCATATGGTTGCTCTCAACTGAGCGGGTCATTTTCGCATAAGCCCCACAGCTTATCTACCCTCTATTGGTCTATCGGCGTTAAGTCCTAACCTGACCCGCTTTTATCGGCGATAATTGGAGCAATTACGAAAACGGAGATAGACACGTCGATATAATTGGGGATTGTCGTGCTGTCCATTGAATCCATTGCGTCATATGTTTCTACGAGGACTACAATAGGCCGTCGTGAGATCATGACCACGGCATAACGCCGATGAGTCTGGGTTATTTAAACCTGGCCAAAATCGTCGCTTTGAGAACAAAAATCCTCTCTTTCAAACTTCATAACCAGAATTCATTGAATCGAATCCACAATGCCTTCCCATGGTCAATACACCACTGAAAAGGTCAAATATGCCTCGCACGGGGATACAGTCGCCGGAGTCCTCTTCTTTCCTACAAATGTCACGAAGCCACCCGGTGTCGTTGTAACTGGTCCATATTCCTTCGTGAAAGAACAAGCGCCGCTGCAATACGCAACCCGTCTCGCAGATGAAGGTTATGCAGCTTTGATATTCGACCCACGCACCGTTGGTGAAAGCACAGGCCAGCCCCGACGACAAGAAAACCCGAAAATGAAAAACGAGGACATGGTCGCAGGACTTGACTATCTATCGGCACGTGGCGATGTCGATTCATCTCGGCTCTTCTTAGTCGGGATCTGCCAGGGTGGCCCCGAATCCTTGGATGTGGCATCGTACGATGGCCGAGTGACAGGTGTAGCCTCGGTGTCTGGATACTATCGAGATCATGAAACCGACATTTACATGATTTGCGCTGGGTGTGTTGCATGGACACCTGGCGCGGACATCGCAGCGATGAAAATGCCCACTCCCGAACAGGGAGAAGCCCTGTACAGAGCGCGGCTTGAGCGAGCTAGAAAAGCCCGTGAGCTATACGACCAGACCGGAGAAGTGGTGTACCAGCCTTTGGTTGATCCCAAGGCCGCTGATCCTGAAACTGGGTCACTGGCCGGCCTTCCGGGACCAGTGGTTTGGTCCTGGTATGGGCCGTGGACACTGAAGGGATTTGAAAACCGATATGCGGTGATGAGCGACGTGGACCACTTTGATTATACCACCGTACCTGGCGTGGCGAAACTGAATAAGCCAGCGCTTCTCATCCACGGCGACAACTGTATGAATGCGGCGGCTGCGAAGCGCCACTACGATTCCATTCCAACAAGTCAAAAAAAATTGATCTGGAACAACGAGGTTTCCCATTTCCAGCATTACGACCAGCCGGATTGTGTTGATCGCAACGTGGGGGACATTGCAGCCTGGTTTGCCGAGATCAAATAGAATGTCTAACACGTACATCTCAATGGTTAAGCTCGTTCATCAAACTCCAAAAGCTGGTATTTGAGAAATCGCCTCCAAAATTCCATCTCTCCGTAAGGTTCACAGTAAAAGGGTCCAAGGGAAAGTTGTCGGGTGTATTTGTGAACGGTGTTTGCGTTATTGAGATATGATCCAAGAATAGATCATGGGTAGGACGAGGAGGCAAAACGGCATCAAACGAAAGCTCCGACGGTGTCCCACGAGAACAATCTATATCGCTGTTGGGAGGGATCCACCTTGGATTGGTGAAAGATGCTATAGCGTCCTCGGTAGGTTTGAAGATGTCGAGCCGATGTCTTAAACGATGGTACAAGCTGCACACAACGCCATATGCTGACTTTGCCATGAAATTGGATTGTCCAATTATGCTCAACCTTTGCATCCCTCTTTCAACAACCTCGATACACTCCATGTGTCGTTCGTGATTCTCATTCGGAAAAACGATACAGAGAGCTGCAATCAAAACAATCGCATCGAAAGAAGCGTAGACCGGATTAAACACCTTGCGCTGGCGTGGCTCTGACTTTTCAAACAGTCGTTCTTGTGCGCGAAGAATGGATATCCCAGCATTCAAGGCTTCTGTGCGACTGTCGGCAACAGAGAATATGAAGGGTCGATGGAGTGCGAGAATAACGAAGTGTATGAGCGACGATAGTCCATCTCGAGCAACAGGTAGCCATTGGCATCCACATAATCGATCAAACTTCGCATCTGGATCTTCCAGACGGCACCAAGAGGGCAAAAGCTCCAAGTTTTTTTTTATTGTGGCGTGAATGTGTTCGACAATCGGGTAGTCTTGGGAGTTAGCACCGTTATGTTCTATTTGGTGAATGTCCTTGAAGTATCGATAGGCCACATTATAGCCGGCGAGGATGATATCAAATGGTCTAGGTGGATCAGTCTCGGTTTGCCAATGCGAAAATAATTCTCGTCGCCTTTCGTCGTCCTCTATTGTGCGAGCGAAATGATCGATTTGAATATCGGTGGCAATCGGTCGGCCGAGAACGACAGCCATGTGGACGTCCCAAATATGCAAGACCACCCAGATTCTGTGACCCAAGAGACTGGCACTTTGCGTGCCGCGTTTCGACCCCACTGGAGGCTGATCGGATACAATTCGTCCGGTATGTAGGCCTATCTCCTGTGCATCGCGGATTGCTGCTCCAAGTGCATGCCACGCTTCAATAACTTTGCCACTACTTTTCAAGAACGAGGCTCGCAGCAGACCTGCTTGTACCATGGCAATTGTTATATCCTTTTTCCCCAGGAGCGCGAGTAAATTAGCACCTGTATCGCTATATTCACCTCCAAGATCATGGAAGGTCATATCAGCCATGGTAATGAGAGAACTGATCTTTTCATCATGAGGAGGGTGAAAAAGAAGGGCGTGAGCGAGGACTTGAAACAGTAGTGCTGGAAACACAACGGTTCCCAGTGCCAATCTTTCAAACCCCACTTGAAGGTCAGAGTATGAGATCTCTCTCCATGCGACTAGATGTTCTCTGAAAGTCTCCTCGTCGAGCAGGTCGTACTGCCAATTGATATCGGAAAAAAATCTTTGAACCAATATGTCGATGCAGGTTTGTGAAGGCAGATGGCGCACTGCTTTTTTATACTTGCGGTTTGCATCATTTCGGAACAGGGTCTGATTTGCGGTACTGGAGCTAAATAAACCAGCAGCCTGACCATCATGCAGTTCAGTAGTACGCAATAGGCTCATGGAGTTGTAATTGCCGTGGTTGGAGTATCCAAAATCTCGAATTTTGTCCTGAAACTCGCTAGACCACTCGGTGTTGGGTTCAGTGGGTTGACAGATATGCATCATATTCGTACCACGGCTGATTTTCGAAGGACCACTCTCACCGGAATCGCTTCTCGTGGCTTGGCAGCCCTTCGGTTCAGCCTCATAATGGCAAAGACTCTGCAGTCGCCAATCAGACGACCGAAAGCAATGTTGTGTTCAGAAGCATACATACCTGCGTGTCTCGCTGGATACAGTTGCAACATGGATGCTGGCGATCGCACTATTCAACCTTTAGTAAACTTTTGTTTAGCTATTTCCTGAGGCGGCTCACTTTTTGCTTGCGTCGATGGCATTCGGTACAGGACATGACGAGTCTCTTCCTCTTCTGAGGTTTGCGTTGTCCGCTAATAGAGCCAGTCTTTGACATAGGTAGTGGTGGTGCCATATTGCACAGATATTGCAGCAGATCTCTGATAATGGTACAGAGAAGAATAGATGTCAGGTGACGGTGTGGAGGGTCACTGTCTCTCAGATGGAGTGTACCGTGCAGGTTTACCGCTTCGAACGGCCTCACCGCCTACAACCACCAGTGGGTCATGTTTTGCTCGACGGTTGGAGAAACCGAACTGGTCAATGATATCGACAGACCGGTCAATGTGTTGACTTCTACCCTAGCAGGATGGTCAGTGCGCTTTAGTGCTCTTTGCCACTGCCGGTTTTATCCCTTCTGTCACATGTCATGATGCTTCCGAAGATTCCGGCCATTATATAACCCCATTCCTCCGCAGCATGCAGCATGGAAGATTCTGCTCATGAAGTGCCTAATGCAGCACTTCTCTCGAAATTTGAATCTAAACATACAGGGATGCAAGTCGAGGAAAGATGGTTGAGTCAAAAAGTCATTCTTATCATCTATTTCTCGTCCCGATTGCTTCGTCCCAGAACACTTCGGAATCTTTTGCTGCGGCGAGGCTACCGTCGCTCTGAATCGGCTATCACTAAGAAAATATTGATTATCACTAAGAAACACCCAGCTCTCAGGTCCAAATACGGGCATTGGGATCTAAACTAAACGCCGTGGACCACTGGCTTGACACCTTAGATGGCGGCCTTGAAGCCGTAAATGAAATCATTCAATTTTTACAAGAAGATGCAGAAGATGTTGCACTGGTAGGTAGTCTCTGAAGAAATTGTAGATATACTCGATTTCGGCACTCACTGGACTTCTAGAACCTGTCAGTCGATGGGCTTTTGCGGGCTTTTGATGTCTTGAAATAGCGACGTGTTATGATTTCGGGAAACTAGCCCGGTGCAGTTTTATAAGAGTGTTAAGGAAAAGCTGTTGCTCGCACCTAACTGACGGTTCCGTTTCTCATTATTTAGCCAGCGGGATCTGCCTTTCCTATCACTTAACTATAGCTAGAGGCTTTGGTATTCTCAAGTATAGATCAATTCCGCATAATCTACTAGAGAAAGTGATAATCTCAGAACGAGGAGGGCGTAATCAAATAGAAATAGGAACTAAGAAAAAGCGCTAAACACAGTAAGTTTGATAGTATTATGGTGATCTATGCCGAGGATTCTTTCTTTTAGAAGCCTTAACACAAATTTTATATTGGAGAAACTGGACTATAGTATCCTCCCACGACATATTTCACTAAAGACTCCTCGTTAAAAGTAATCTGCTTCCGCCTTAACGACTGCTTTTTGTTTCACAGGCCTCACTACCAAGGCGCTAGCGCAACGATTTACTTAACGATACTCATTACAACGATAGCCACATTGGCATTATTTAGTATTTGAGAGCTGAAGTATGGTTCATTTTAAAGGAAACTAACACGGAAGCTACTTGACTATGGGGGGTAGGGTAGCTTTTTGACACGTCCTTGACCTTTTCCAACTCGCACGACTCCTTAATCAAGCAACACTATTACTACAAACAAACGTGAACTGCCGGACAGAAAAAGCTAAATATACTTGCTGAAAATCTGCAACGTATGCTCCCAAATCTGAGCACCCACCTTGCTCTGCCGGTATTCTTGCAATACAGGGTTCTCACCACAGAACTCGGATTTGCTATTCAGTCGTTGCACGTGGTCTTCTGATGATTTTCATGCTACGACGCCGACCGGTGGACGAGAGAGATTGGTCTGGATGGACACCGATGGACGCGCAAGCCTGGAAAACGGGCGGATGCCTTACGACTCCCCCGGGAACTTTGGCGAGGGACTGGGAGAGTCGGAAGGCATTCGTCCAGGCACCATGGCAAGCGCCGCCAGAAGTGTTCATCGAGGACAGAGAGATGGCAGTGAAAACTCACGACCACATTCTATCCAAAGACCCAAGCGAAAGACCCTTGATTCTCTACACCGACGGGAGCGGGATCGAGGGAAAAATTGGAGCAGCAGTAGTCGTTGATCTCGAGGATCACCACGCTCACAGCCAAATGGGCGGCGAAGAAACGTCCACTGTATACGCTGCCGAGCTCAGTGCCATCGAAATGGCACTCAAATTAATCCTGGAGACCACGGAACCGTGGGCGGCACAGGCGAGAAACGGGCTTGTCATCTTTGCAGACAGCCAAGGGGCATTGAAGGCGCTCCGCCAACCACGGATGCCATCAGGACAGGTCTACCTGGAAGAATGCCTCCACCTGGTAAGGCAACACGCAGCCAATGGCCGTCAAATCCACCTCAGGTGGATACCTGCTCATCAAGGAGTGGCCGGCAATGAACGTGTCGACCGACACGCAAAGGAGGCGGCCCAGGAACCAGAAGGACCACAAAACCCAAACAATCGTTATATTCGCCTTGCAGCCGCAGCTAAAAGCCGCATTCGCCGCGAGGCAAAAATCGAGTGGGAAAGGTCATGGTCTATAGAGAGAACAGGTCGACCGACGAAACGCTTAGTCGAACGACCAACGAAGAAGACCCTGGAATACTGGTCCGACCTGCGGAAAGCGACAGCGTCCATTCTGATGCAGCTTCGTACTGGACGAATTGGCCTTGCTGCCTACTTGACTCGCATCAATCGGCGCGAGTCAGCGAGATGTGGTTGCAATCTGGGGAACCAGACCGTCGATCATATCTTGCTTGAATGCCCGCTACTCCAAGGTGAGCGCAACTGGATGAGAAACGCTCTGTCCGACCGCGGAGTTGCTCTGCGACGAGACGAGCTCCTGACGCGGCTAGAGGCTCGCATAATTGTGGCCGAATTCATGGTCCGGACAGGTCTCTTAAACCAGTTTCAAGCAATCGAGCCATTGGCTCTCGGCACGGAAAAAGGCGACGAAAAAGGATGACCCCTCAGGACAGTGTGACGGAAGAAGGATGGTGCCCGTTAGGAGTGCAGTGCCAGGTCCACTGTACTCCCTTGATGCAAGCGAGCGCAGGAGCGGTAGCCGACGGCCCAGAGGGCCGCGCAGATGAAGGCGGTGAGGGATGAAGTAAATCAGAGAATGAAGTCTGATTGTGGAAAGGAGAGTGGGTAGAGGGGAAGCGACGTTCGTTTTGGATTTCTTTTGTCTATTTTGTCTATTTTGTCATGTTTGCATACATTCTCGGGCGACCAATCAGGGGCTTGCGTTGCAACCCATGGAAACAATCGTTCAGTGGACTGGCGACCACCTTCAAGCTGTCGGCAGGCCTGACAGCACTCCCGCATAGCAGCATATATTTAGAGCAAGCTACATCGGGCAAATGAATTCATCATCATCATCATCATCATCATCATTTATTACTGCAATATCGAGTAATTTTATTCTGACCAAGCCCCTTCAATTGCATGGTTTCCCGTTGATCATCGTTTAAATCCATCAAAAAAAAAAAAAAAAAAAAAAAAAAAACCCCAAAGCGTTTAAATATGGCATGAACACAACCATTGATCAATCCAGCAAGCCAGAAGTGTCAACAACCGACCGTTTAAGTCCATCGAACTCTAATCTGTGGTCGTAAATTTAGAATGAACGTTTTCGATTATTTCATTCACAAAAGCACAAAACAGAGAAGGACCTTTAGCAGTTACTCCCACAGGGCATTTACCAGCGATAATTGATTTCCAACAGGCTGTCAACCACATAGATTCTGATGCATACGCTCATTAAGAAGCTACGTGCGCTTTGAAATATGGACTATGTTCGTCGATTTAACAGTGGATTTATTATCATGTTGTATTTTGCTGGCATAAGAGCACAAAACCTTGGAAACTCCGTACATAAATCATAAAGCACTCAGCCCGATGATCGAGGTTGGGTGAGGGTCCGATTCGTCATTCCCTGTGTCGATCATCATTTCTCTGGCGCACCTTGGCCCTCTTGTACCTAGTTCGCCTCGATACATCGCAAACCTTGGAATGGAGAAGTGCAAATGGAAGTCCCTAGGTTTAAAATTTGTTTCTTTTATATACTCCGTACAAAGTAGTTACTGCTTTATAATGATCCAAAGATTCCAATATTTAGAGTTATGTGCGGAGTTCTCATTATGCAAATGTTTTACTACTATATTTAATTTTGAAATCAGACTGCCGACTTCCAAGGTCCCTCATTCTATATCGTTATGGCTTCAAACAAATGCGCATTATGGTAACATATAATTAAACCTCAATTAATCAAGGCAAGCCGTAGGTGTAAGCTTTTTTGGTGCTAGTAAGGAGCTTGTCGAGGTCTTTGATGGTGTCGGCCAAGCTACTTCCACAGCTAGGTGCGAGGAGTTCGGTAAGGAGGTCGGCAAAATCCTACAACTGTCAGTACTCCAAACAAAACATCTAGCCTCTGATTCTGAAATATTTGTACTCACGTCGTTGACACCCTCTAAGGCACGGAGGTGCGCAGCCATCTGGTATCCTTTCCCAACAAGCTCTACATCGACTTGCTTTTCTTTGACCGTATTCAGCATATCAGTGGCAGCGGAAGCGTACTAGATATTTTTGGGTTAATATGACTTCGGTATTATTAGAGACCAGAACAACTTACGTTGGTGAATGAGTTACAAGCGGCCTGTTGTTGGTCGGCAGCCAAGGCTTCTCCCTTCCGGGCGAGATCATTCTTTGCTAATCTTTCAGCGTTGTGAAGCTTGTAAAAGCGATCGATAGTATCCTTAGATTCATGGTTAGTATATGACGTAAATTATTGTGATATGTACGTGGGCAAACTAACAGATGCTTTCGAGAGGGCGTTTGTTAGTTCAATGGAGTTTGCGGTTGTTTGCACGTCCTTCGCTAAGACAGTGAAGCCATCAATCCTGCTAACTGCATCGACAGCGAGGGCGGGAGAAGCAACAGCAAGGAGGCCAACAATTGTGCTGAGTTTGAACTGCATTTTAAACGATTTTGTAGTAATGGTGGTTGAATAGGGTCGGGAACAGGACTTCGGTTTCTTCTTATAGATGGTTGCCAGGGATCGACACAATTCACCTCCATTGAGGGAGTACATGGACCGCCATGAGTCCACCAGGCCCAATGAATTTCATACATATGAAGTAAAGATGATCGCTTGTAGGTACGAAAAGACTCCATACCAGGGCTTAGTGGATCTTGAGCTGAGCCCGGGCCCCACTCCATAAGTGGATAGATCTTGATCGGGAACTCAACAAAGTTCAGGGGGTGGGAATAGGTCCTAAAATTGAGAACTTCAAGACGACAATGAATTAGATGATCGATCGATCTCATTTAATTTCCAATTAGGAGGATGATTATGTATGAAAAGAGCCCGCAAAGGAAGAGTGAAGAACCGGATAAAGCCTTTGAACATGTTCATGAACGGAGGTTTTAGTGGCCCGGAGGTGTGTTGCTGAAAAATCATGATTGGCTAGGCATTTTAATAGTTTAATACGCAC
Source organism: Penicillium argentinense (assembly GCF_028826775.1). Taxonomy (NCBI): domain Eukaryota; kingdom Fungi; phylum Ascomycota; class Eurotiomycetes; order Eurotiales; family Aspergillaceae; genus Penicillium; species Penicillium argentinense. Next base: position 1,500,413 of record NW_026622668.1, read on the forward strand.
AGCCAGCCCCTGTAAAAAGAAAATGCAAGGTTAAAAAAGGGAAATGTTGTACAACTAGAGAGCCTCGCTCTAAGCACGTTGTGCATGTCAAGAGATCATCTCGAGCATATTATTTAACTTCCAGTCACATCTAAATCAACCATAATACGTGCTCATTCAAAATTGCTACATGTTAGAGCCATGTCTCATCTATCGATGAATGAAATGAGGCCAGCACGAGATCCGAATAATCTCCGTGCTAGAGATGATAGTGTATTTTCAGAAAGTCAAAGGATTGATCTAAGATCTTAATTGTCAGAAGTCGGTGTGGGAAAGACACTCCATTCATGACCAACCCGTCGATCTTTATTTCTTCTGGTCGGAAATGAGATCGCTGGTGTTCAGAGGAGAAAGCACAGACTCCATAACACGAACCGTGGTGGGTACCATCGACACAATAATGTCCCAGAAGAAAATGAAGCGGGGCGGCGATCGATACTTCGACAGCTGAACTTCGGGAAATTTTTGATCAAATGAAATCGGGCCAGACAAGTGCCAGTGCCCAAGGCTGCATTTGGGTTAGAGCCCGATTCCCCTGCGTTTCTCAGCGTAGTCAAGTGATCCATGGTAATTTTGACGGCCAAATCCCGCAAGCCTTTGTCATTTTGGGGAGTAGAATTATTAGATCTCGATAATCGCTCATGGAAACGAATTGGCATCTAACTGTTCCACTAGTTCCCGTTCAACATTTTGTTTGGAAAGAGCTTTTAGACCTGTATAAACAGATATCCGAGATATCATCCTGCTGCTGGTTGCCCATGGCGCAAATCCCAATACGAGAAATGTACATGACAAAAGTTTGCTGCATCAAGCCGCAGAGAAAGGCGACAAGCAGACGGTTCAACAGCTGCTTGTCTACGAAAAGACTGATGTCAACGCGAGAGATAATTACGGTCGCACTGCCTTGCATATCGCAGCAGAATACGGCAACAAGTCGATCGCAAAGGCTCTCTTGAACTGCCATGCTGTGGATGTCAATGCTGTGGATGTCAACCAAGCAACAGCACTCTGCTTAGCTGTGCAGAAGGGACATAATGGCATAGCTCAGTAAATTTTCATGGATGACCATGTCGATGTCAATATGGCTAATCAGTGGGGTGAGACGGAGCTTCATTTCGCCGCGATAACGGGGAATATACCTATCACAGCTGCCCTCCTCCATATCGATGATCTTCATCCTAATGTTCTCGACGATCAAAAATAGGCACCTCTCACCTATACTGCTTCTCATGGTAATTCACTCATAGTGGAGCTATTCCTCACCAGAGCAGACATACAAGTAAATATACGACGGGCTCCTCCACTATTCCATGCCGCTTAAAATGGCCATCTAAGCGTTGTACGTCGACTCCTTTGCATTGATGCCATCGATATTAACTTGAAAGACTGGAATGATTCGCCTCTCTGCGCTGCCGCCGCAAGCGGTCACCTTGAAGTTATGAGACTCCTGCTTGCACACAACCCTCGGCCCGAGATGAACTTTAGAGCTTACACGGGACGCACTCCCCTTTCCTTGGCAGCTTCCCGTGGAAGATTAACTGTTATTGATCTCTTGCTCAAAGAAGAACGAGTTGATGTTGCTGCTCAGGATTACAGTGGAGAGACAGCATTATGCGTTGTAGCTCGGGACGATCATGAAGAGGTCGTCGGCGAATTTCCCAGGACCCTCTGGCACGAGCCTACAGTGATTTTAAGAACACCGTTAAGGTGGCTACCAACTACAGCATCAAGACTTTTCTCCAAGACGATATCTTGCGAGATGATTGAATGGCAGTGATAGGTTTTGTATCTGGCTTTGAATTCGCCTAAGGGTACCAGGACATTTGATTTATTTGAGATTCTCTATTGTAACTATTACCAAACGTGATTGATAGTGCATTTTGGTTTGTGGTGTTTTTGAATTATTTTCATATACCTGGAAGCGCTTCTAGACTAATTGTCTTTGGATAGTGGCAGACCCTTCCGTTCCTAGCATTTAGCAGCTATAGCCCCAAGCCAACACAAACAGTGCTCAAGAGCTATTATGAGAATAATATCTGTTAACCAGAGGATACTCATGGTTATTCTTCCTTCAAGTGTCACTCTGAGCATATGATGTACACTAGCTTGCAGAAGTAAAAAAAGGCCAATGGATATGCCCAAGATCATCGATGGCTACTGTACGAGGAATTGGTCAAGCAATCACTACTGTGTAAATTCAAGAAGAGCAGCTACATTCACATGAGCAGGATCAGGATGCTTATTTCTCCATGTAGAGCTCTAGAATATACGACCGGTTGCTAGGTCATCGAAGTAGTAGTTCTCTAGAAGTTCCCACAGTATTCTCTGCCAGGACTCTAGAACTAATTTGGTAAGGTAATTACAACAGCATTTGTCGAAGTATTGTACAAGGATGGCAGAATGTTGATGAAGAAGATTGGCGGACATCGGTATACCACATTTCTATCCTTTGCCTCTGCCTCTGCCTCTGCAAAGACTCGAAGATATTTGCCAATAATAATTATCGCGCTTTCACTGCATTCCGCCTCGTAAGACATCACAGCCAGGGTCAGTGTCTTGCTCGCTATCATGTCATAAATCATTCGAATTTTCCAGGAGAGCAAGTCTGGAAGCATTGTTTTGAGGTTTTATAATATGTAGAATTAAGTAGCTTTTGACAATCCCTATAATTTTCTGATAATACAGAGCCCTTATATGTTCAGTAGAGTATGCAGGCAGTCTCGCATCGCAATAATACTACCTACATATACAATCAGGGTTTTGATCACGCATAGTACTTTGGATACAGTAGATTAAAATAGGCAACATGCACCTGTTCCCTTCAATAGTTCAAGAAGAGACAATCAGCAGCTAAAGTTTCAATCCTAGCACTGAATAGTCCAATTTTCTCCAACTTTAAACGAGAAAATTCGCGCATAAGGTAGATAATACTTTCTCGACATGCCAAAGTGGTGATGGAAAATTGGCAACTTCCACTGCTTATATTGGGACCGAAGATACGTTCGTACCACACAGTCCACGCCGGGCTAATGGTTCAAAATCGGCCAATTACAAACGATCAAGATGGATACATATAGCTCGGTCATGTCGATAGCACTTGCTCAAAACCGCATAAAGATTCCTCTCTCCACTTTCTTGCACAGGCGTTGTCAGAAAAGGTGCTAAAAGAATGAGGAAAACACCACTGATGAAACTGACAACTGGGCCAAAACCCTTCGTGATGTTGGTGCGAACAACACCAGGGGAGGTGTGGATGAAGTTAACGTCTGGATGAATCAGTGCAAGTTGGTCAAATGCTAGAGTGGTCATTGTGATGCCCTGAGTAGCACAATTCTTTAGGCTGAAGTGATGCTCTAGCAGGAGATTATCTAGGAAGATTTTGCCCTCCTTGCCAGCGTTGAGAGCCGAATGCACTCGACCCGGTTCGCCCGCGACGGACGCAGCAGACAGAGCAGGCAGCAAATTGACGACAAGCCGCATTCTTGAATAATACTGGATAGCCATCCTACTGTCCAGTCCCTCAGATGTTTCTATTTTAAGACATTTTGTTTGAGCCGAAGCGCCTCTGACAGATTCAAGACAAGCTAACCTTGTCTCTTCATACTCAGGAAACCGGCGCTCATAAAGAGCAAGTTGACGAAATTTTCGTTCTTTGTGATTTCGTTGCAAATTCGATCCACATTGTGCAGTAACGTCAAGTCGCATTCGAGGATGCGAATTTCGGCCTCGGAGTTGATCTCCTTCAACTGCTGCACAATTCTCGACGCCTCCATCTTGTTCCGACCGATGATATATGCTCTTGGACGGACGGTGTTGCGAATAAATTCCCTGCAAGTACTTTCGCCAATTCCACTAGTTCCACCCGCTGGTCACACTGAAGTTAGCGCCCATATTGTGCAGTCAATACTGGGAACCTTACCGAAGACTGTGACCAGTCCTGGCTTGACGTTTTTCAGTTTCAGATTCGCGTCCTTAACCTGCCGGAGAGACGGCATGGTCATGATAAGCAAATTGAAGGTTTTTAGATGTCGTGGTTTGAAGAAGCCACTATTTGATAGAAGACTTGGTTGAATTGCCGTCGTGGAATTTCACTTTCCTTATATAGACCTCCCAAAATCGCACCCTTTAATCGAGCCGTGGTTACTTTACCGTGTCTAGAGAGTTATAAACGAGAGCCATGGATTAAATACGGTATTGCCACTGGGCCGAGAGTTCCTCGCCAATTGTCGTTATCGATTTGTCCGTCTTTTCCTTCGTCCTCTGATTTATCTTGGGCGTGACTGATGGAGACATGGGCCCCGAAGTTCTCGACACTGTTGCCGGGTGAACAGCTCGGTCATACAGCCAGCCATACATAGAAAACATTGATTACGGCATTAAATAAAGTTCGAGGCCCACAGGCTTCTCAAACGGACTAGCCAGGCATAGTAATAGCTTATGATGATACATATTCAATTCAATTCAATTCAATTCAAAGTTCCATTAACCTGATGCAGCCCAACTAGAACGTAATGGCTATGCAGGTGCTTCCTCCGTCGGAAACAAGAACTCGTCCAAACGCCACGCCCAACAGTAACAAATACAAAGAAAACACTGCATGTCGCGATTCAAAAACAGGTGATAATCTCACAGAAACCGTCATAGAACGCTCAAAATGAATGTAATCGGCTTATGCCAGCACACGCCGTGCCATGCGGCCACATCCCATCCCCGTATTGCCGCACCATCCCATGCTTCTGCTTCCACATCTGCTCCAGTTGGCATGCCGTTTTTCAACATGCCCTGTTCCTTCGATATCGTTCCTCATCGGCGTTGTATTTCTCCCACTGCCTCTCGTCACTGTAGGTTTTTGATCTCTTCTTTATACCCAGCGTCTTCACCTCCTGCTGCCACCTTGCCAAGTTATTTTGGCGTGTTAATGTTTGCATCAACACCCTCGTAGTCCACGTGCCTGAACTGGCCGAGGAGTCCTGTCCGGTGCATGAATTCGGCCACGTAGCGGATAGCCTGCGAGTCCGACATGATCGTGTCATAATCGGTTGTTCTCCCCAGTTCGGTTTTGTACCAGATCTTGTTCAACATCACGGTCCTAAGCCCGGTGTATAACGGACACTGGAGAAGAACATGCATGGGAGTCTGGTTGCCCTCGTCACAGTGACACCGGTCTGTGGCCCCCTCTGCCCTCTGCTGTGCGATGGCGATCTTGAACAGGAAATGTCGAAGCCCAATTCGCTGTGACCTCATCTGAATGAGGATTGAGGTGTAGGGCTTTGAGAGCCCCTCATATAGACCTAGAGCCTTGTGCGGTGTGTTGACCAGTCGATAGGTCGGTCTTCCTGTCTTCTCTCTTACCCACTCCTTTGCCCATCTATCCCTCATCCGCTGCCGCACCCAGCGCCTCGCTGAGAGGCAAGGCGGTATGCTTCGGGAGCACTATTCTTCGCCCCATCTCCGTTCTCCGCAGCAACCTTAGCTTCAACATCAGCTGCTTCATTACCATGCACGCCCACATGTGCGGGGATCCAACGGATCTCAACGGCGGGAATCTGGCCGGACGTGGGCGTGTGAGAAGTTGATCGGAGGGCCCGTACATGATCATATATGCGTGCGAGCATGTACTGGCCGGATGATCGCTTCGGGTTGGAAATGGATTGGATGGCCGCCTGGCTGTCAGAGAAAATGGCCAGCTTTGCTTCGCTCTCGAATCCGTAAAGACCCGTAAGGATGATATGATAAGCCAAATGGGTTGGAATTCCATGGAATACCAGAGTGCCAAGAGCCAGATGATAGTACGGAAGGCTCGCATCCCATTGGTTATTTTAAAACCGTAGATCGACTATATTACCACGGAGCTTATTGTTTGATGATTGGTTATATCCAGAGCAAGGTAAATAAAACTTAATTCTAAGCCACGGGTATTGAGACATAAATAGTGAGGATCGCTTCCCAAAATCCTTCCTCCGCCTTTAATCTACGCCGCTGCCTTGAAGTTTCATCCTTTCACGCGAAGCAAGTATGTTCCATTAAACACCATCAGATTCTCAGTAACTAACATTTAGAAACTGCCTTAAGTCATGCTGCGATACACTGCTCTTCCTGCTGGATTAATCATCAACCAACATAACACAATCTCTAAGATTGTTGATGAACAAAGGAGCTTCCCATGTAGGCGGTGCCTAGAGGATGGTCAGCTAGGTGAGGAGATGCTCCTCATTTCCTATGATCCATTCCCTGCGGCATCACCCTACAGTGGACCTGGTCCTATATTCGTCCACAAGAAGGAGTGCATGCGATACCAGTGTGACGGGTCAGTGCCTGAGCAGCAACGCCGTCGCTTGCTATCTGTGCGTTCGTATGACGCAAACCATATGATGGTAGGCTTCACGGTAGTGGAAGGCAAAGACCTAGCAGAGGGAGCGCAGTCCTTGTTTACAGATACGAAAGTTGAATATCTCCATGTTCATTACGCGGGTCCGGGGTGTTTTGCCGTGAGAGTTGACAGAAGATGAAGTAAGAGTACACAATATAGTTATCTCGATGGTATATATCCAAGTTAAAAATTAGGGGGTTGAGCCTCTTTAGCGTAGTGCAACATTGAATTGACGTGACATTAACTTGCGACCCCCATTTTTAAACTTCATGGGCCCGGTGAATCAGATCCCTAGACTTCCAAATTCAAAGACGGACACTGGGAGGCTGTATTCCTGGCTTTTACCTCACAGAAGATTCCAACGGATAGACGGAGAGAAATTAAGTCGGGTAGCAGGTCGCTGGCTACTATCCTCGGGCAACCCGATTAAGCAAGATTAATTTGCAGGAAATAAAAAGCACCATGGTTATTACCGACATGAATATCGATGGTAAATAGTACTACCTCACCTAGCAAGCGCCTGAGTGGATTCCCCGCTCTGATGCATGCGGGGAGGTCACGTGGCTAGCATCGGTTACCGTCGGCGCGGAGAGCTGCCGTACCCTAGGGTAGATAAACGCAATGCATCGGTCCATCTGCGCTTGCTTTCTTCTCGGATGTGACTTTGAAAACATCTCCTCTCACTCATCTCGCAAGCATATTATCCATGATGAACGTCTTGCGCAGCGGGGGTGGCATCCTCCGGGTTTCACGGCCCTGTCGACCCCAGACTCTTCTCCGCACTCGTTACCCCATATCGCCCGCCTTGAACCGAGGGTTTCATGCCGCACCCTGGCTGCTGGGACCAAGATCGCAGATCTTGAAGGATGTTGGTGAAGGTATGTGAAGTCATACATACCGTGTACTGCGGCCGTATCAAACGAATTGGCTGCTAATCTCCTGCGCAGGTATCACCGAGGTGCAGATCATCCAATGGTATGTTGAAGAAGGAGCACACATTGAGGAATGGGCGCCTCTGTGCCAATATCAATCCGACAAAGCTGTGGACGATGTGAGTGTCTCAATTTGATATACAGTGATTCCTGGAGTATGTCTCAGCTCACAACTACAGATTACATCAAGATATGAAGGCGTGATTAAAAAGCTCCATTTCGAGGCCGACGATACCATCCCTACCGGAAAGGTGTGCTGCAATTATATAGCCGACAATATGATTGTAACTAACAATATGTCTTTACGGTAGGCGCTCTGCGATATTGAGGTCGACGATGCGAAATACCCCGATGAAAACCCTCCGCCTGAACCAAAGGCCGACCAAGTACCCACCGAAGCGGCTTCGACCCCTGAAACTGCAACAGAATCATCTGAGGCTGCTCCTCCAACATCCGAGATGATCATTGAGGCACCGGTAGAGAGACCCGATTTGCCAAAATCCAAGCATGCATCTCTTGCCACGCCTGCAGTGCGAGGCTTGCTCAAAACCCATAATATCCATATCCTTGATATCGATGGAACAGGCAAAGATGGCCGGGTGTTGAAAGAGGACGTCTTGAGATTTGTTGAATCTAGAGACTCCTCCGCTGAATCCGCGGCAGCCTCTATCGTCTCTTCTACTACACCCGACAAACGCCAGACCGAGTCTACAGTCAGATTGACACCGATCCAATCGGCCATGTTTAAGACAATGACCAAGTCTCTCAACACACCCCACCTTCTCTATGCTGATGAGCTGAGTGCCAGCGAAATCACTGCCATCAGAAAGAAACTCACCAGTGACGCAAAAGATCCCAAAAAGATCACATTCCTCCCCTTCGTGGTCAAGGCCGTCTCCCTGGCATTGAACGAGTTCCCTATCCTCAACGCCCGAGTCGATGCCAGCGACCCTGCCAAACCAAAACTCGTCATGCGCTCCAAGCATAACATTGGTATTGCAATGGACACACCCAACGGTCTTATCGTACCCAATATCAAAGATGTTGCGAGCCGGTCGATCTTCGACATTGCTGCGGAGATCTCACGGCTCAGTGCACTCGGCAAAGAAGGCAAGCTGACACCTTCCGACCTCAATGGAGGGACAATTACCGTTTCAAATATTGGAAACATTGGAGGGACGTACGTCGCGCCTGTCATTGTACCGACAGAGGTGGCAATCCTCGGTGTCGGGCGTACTAGAACGGTGCCCGTTTTTGATAAGGAGGGACAAGTCGCCCGTGGAGAACTGGTGAATTTCAGCTGGAGCGCAGACCACCGGGTTATTGATGGTGCGACAATGGCACGCATGGGTAACCGGGTGCGTGACTTTGTCGAGGCGCCGGAACTGATGCTCCTGAACTTGAGGTGAATAGTAGACGACGCATAGAATAGCATAGAAGACCTAAAGTCATCATGTCTGACATCGTCCTTACTCTTTACTAGTAGACTTCCCGAAAGGCGGGCCTATGTAGAATTTTCATGACCGAGCCAAGTCAATGTATTGATGGTATTCGATGGGCCATGTACAAGAGTGTATGTCATTCGCCCCGAAGAATGGGGGTATCAGAGACGAGCCATGGGCTAGTGCAATCACGCCAAAAAGTAAATGCGATCCAAACAATCAGAAAACTCCATATAGACACAGCATCATACCTGGAGGTCCTCACTCCGGGTCAGCCGGCCAATTCTAGAAACATCCATCTCAAAAAACTCCCATGACACCACGTGGAGGGTATTCATTCCTCCGATGCAACAAATCAATATCTTTCATGACGCTGGAATGAACTCAAGGCCTCATTTCATCTCAGACAGCTTGGCAGCAACGGCTTTGAGGACGTTTTCCTCTACCTGCTGCTGCGAGCCCTCCACGTTGATCGTAATGGCATCCCACTCGCCCTTGGGCTCCTCCAGTGCCTGCAGCTGCGAGCGGACCATATCGCTCTTCATGTAATGAGCCTTTCGCTGGCTGACTCGCTGCATGAGAACATCCTCGCTCAACTTGAGGTAGACAAAGTGGATCTGGACCGAGGGCGAGCCGTAGGCAGCAACGCGCATGACATCGCGGTACTTCTGTTTCAAGGCGGAGCAGGCAACAACGACGCCGGTGGGAGGCTGGAAGTTATTGGACTCGGAGGGGGAAAGAGCGTCGATTGCGGCTTTGCGCAGGGAGATGAGCCAGTCCCAGCGGTCTTCGTCGGTGAGAGGGATGCCGTTGCCCATTTTGTCCTTGTTGGCCTTCGGGTGGTACTAATGCGCGCATCCGAATTAGCTTTCATTCTTCTTGTATACTTTTCGATCTTTTTCTCTTCTCCTTCGAAACAGGCTCAATGAACAGTGGTGTGGTTCCTTACATCATCCCCTTCCAGAAATGGCACTCCCAATTCCTTGCGCAGCGCCTGGCCCACTGTACTCTTTCCACACCCCGCAGGGCCGGTCACGACCCAGATGTGCTGGGTCTGCGATGAGACGGTAGAGTTCTCGGTGTGCAGTTCGGAGGGCATGGCGGATGAGCCCTGGAGGGGCATGATGTGTGTGCTCAAGGGCACACTGGCGGAAACTACGGCTGGCGTAACCGGTGGTTGAGGTCGCTCCCCAGTGGAAAGCATGGTGTTGTGGTGAAGGGAAGTTGCGAATTGAACAGATAAAAGCCTCTGCGTCTTCACAGGAGTTCTTGGACCGGCCGTTCCAAGGAAATTAACCGGGGTCGAACGGATGGCGGTATGACGCGGTGATACACGGTTCCGATGCGGAGATCAGGTCGGTGGTCAATAAACGCCGTATACTTCGGGCTTTGGTACAAGAACTTTGTGTTCGATGGGGTCGCTGGCGGGGAGAGAAGGGCAAGAAAGGGAAAGAAAAGGAGTCGCGCGATCCGGGGCGGAGTAGCAGTTACCTACTCTTTAAGTATGACGGTGGGTCGAGCGAAAGAAGAAAACCAGAAGCCGAGTGGGGGGCGCTTCATTGGCCTGCGCGCATTACCCGAGTGGAGGAGAGTGGGATGAGTCTCCAGCCCGCCGGGAGATCGATCGACGGCCCCTTTCGGATGCGCTGCAGCTCTTCCAGAGACGTGGCCGGAGGGCGCAAATGAGCCTGTGACAGGGCCCTATATCATTCGTGATTTGTCCAGTCCCCGACGTACTGTGTGTCCGCTCAAGTTCCTGGTTGGTGTGTGGCCACGTCCTTCGGGCATGACATCACTGTACAATACGGTAAACAACCCCCACGCTAACCGTCACCGCTGGTCTGGGACCGACTCGGCCCTGTTCACTGCCTGTCCCGCGACACCTGAGGCGCTGTCAGGTTGTCCACTCCGGGCGTACTATGTACAGCACACTACATGTATCCCCAGTATACTCGTACAGGCCAAGGAATCTGCACCAGAGTCACCACTTGTAAGCACCCGGATCAATGTCAGCGGTGTGCTGACATAAATCCCATGCATATACGGTATGAAGAATCATACACACGGCCTGGACTGCTGGTGCCTGCGGGGGGCAAGCCCAAAGTGAGGCGTTTCAAGTTCCGGATGAAAAGAGAGTAAAAAAAGAGTACCTACCATGGCAGTGAGAAAGTATGGCTACAGCTGAATCACACCGACTCGGGTTGAATTTCGGCAAATGAAGCCGCACGAGGCTTTTCCCTTGAAGATGAGGGCCAGAGGCCCCTATCCCCACCAGGTTACATCGCAATCGCAGGAATCCGGGGAAGAACTGCGGGGTTGACAGGGTTGACGGTCAGTGGCCGCAAGGGGTTCGGATCCTCGACTCGTGGCAGCCTATAGGGAAGCATTTCGGGAAGCAGAATCCGATGGTTGCAATTCCATCGATGCAGTATCTTTGTTATCCCGTGGACTAACTTTTAGGTAGGCTAGGGGATCCGATTAGCCGCAATCTTCATGCAACAGCGTGGAATACTGCCTAGAATATGATTGCATCGGGGTATGGTACCTAGGTATACCGTACTTTGAGCGCAGTGACAGCGAAATATAGTTCTAAGCACGTAGTGGCTGAATAAGGTGGACAGACACTAGCGTGTCTGTCCCACAGAGTAAATACACATGAGCCCAGTACCTTCATCACTATCCCTTTGGACAGCGGACGGTTTTCTCCCAGTCGAAGTACATTAAGTTACAAGATGAAGGAAACTGAAGGAGAGCTGATGGTTGAGTCGGATGGGCTTGCGGGGTATGACTAAGCAACGAGGCCACGTTCTGGATCATCGAGCTCCCTCAATCTTCACCTCTATTCACGAGCGCCGCGCACCATGGCTTCGCTTTTTTTTCCACCCCCGTCGATATCGACGTCGTCCTCGACGACCTCGATGATCGCCAGACTGTTGATGTCAAGCTCGACAAGGGCCGCCGCGAGCGGGTCCCCTTGTACATGGACGGAGAGTCCGTCAAGGGTGCGGTGACGATCCGACCAAAGGACGGAAAGCGATTGGAGCACACCGGAATCAAGGTGCAGTTCATTGGCACAATTGGTGCGTTCGGAACTTCCTTTCCCAGGTTCCTTGCCAGGGGCCACAAGACTAACTGCTGGGAAAAAAGAGATGTTCTACGACCGAGGCAACCACTACGAATTCCTATCACTCGTTCAAGAGCTCGCCGCGCCCGGCGAGCTGCTCCACCCGCAGACCTTCCCTTTCAACTTCAAGAACGTCGAGAAGCAGTACGAATCATACAACGGCATCAATGTAAAGCTGCGCTACTTTGTTCGCGTGACGGTCTCGCGCCGCATGGCCGACGTCATCCGCGAGAAGGACCTCTGGGTCTATTCGTACCGCATGCCACCCGAGACCAACAGCCCCATCAAGATGGATGTTGGCATTGAAGACTGCCTGCATATCGAATTCGAGTACTCGAAATCCAAGTATCACCTTAAGGACGTCATCGTGGGTCGGATCTATTTCTTGCTCGTGCGACTCAAGATCAAACACATGGAATTGTCGATCATTCGGCGGGAAACGACTGGATCTCCTCCTAATCAATATAACGAAAGTGAGACACTTGTGCGGTTTGAGGTATGTGTTCGCCTTTTGACACCTCCCGTTCGAAATGGGGAGCCGGTGTGTTTTGATGTGGGCAGACTGCTGACATTACTTTCAGATCATGGACGGGTCACCATCGAGAGGTTAGTTTCAACCGCCTTGACCCCAGCCCTGGTTGATTGCGATCGAGAACCAAGATCATTGAGGGGCAAACATTGCGGAGAAAATATCGGTGTCATCATGATACTAACCTGTTATCAGGTGAAACCATTCCCATCCGCCTGTTCCTTGGCGGGTTTGATCTGACGCCCACTTTCCGCGATGTTAACAAGAAATATTCGACACGATACTATCTCAGCCTGGTGCTGATCGATGAAGGTATGCTGTCCTCTCTCTGGCCTAGTTCTGCCCTCGGATTCCAGCCATGATGCACCCAAGATCGGTGTGGAGCAGACAGGTGCCAAAGATATATTACCAATAACCGTCGGCAATTGGTACGAGTCGGTCGGCCCGAGTCGCATATCCCACGCCGAATTCCCAAGTTTCCATGCCGCGGCCTGCCCGCCCCCACACTAAGCCGGTCTTGGCACCACAGACCTCCACCAACGTTGAATCACTGTGTTCGAATTTCAGTTCAAAACTCAGTATGGCGTTACTAACGATTGAACTCTCTATGTTGCAGATGCCCGTCGTTATTTTAAGCAGTCCGAGATTGCCCTCTACCGTCAAGCGCCCGAGATTGCCGCCACGCCCCAGATTGCGCAGCAACAGCAAATTCAGCAGCAGGTTCTCCTACAACAACAACAGCAAGCCCTGCCTCCAGGCTCTGCTACGGCAGGTCCTGGGCGAGAGGTGACACCGGCCCAGCCGGCTCAACAACCCCAACAGCCGACTCAGCCTGTCTCGGCCCCGGCAGCGTAATCGCAAGTGATGATCTAGCTTTTCTCTCCCTTCCGATACCCACATCACTCTTGAACACACAAATATTCTGTCATTCTCACTATTACCCTTTTCTACATATCCGTGTGTTGATCAGTAGGCTCCTCCCTAAAGGTCCTGTCTCAATATTACTGCAGTCTACCGTTCTCGGCTTTTTATCATGTACGCATTGCAATGAAATCAACACACTGGTAGCAAAAAAATAGACTTGGAATTCTTGATGATTACCCTTGCAATGTGACACCCGTCTCTGGGTAGTGATGGGATTAGATACATGGAAAGAATGCATCAAACAAGCATGCGCAACTGAAATGTCAGCTCTGGCATGCTGTAGATTGCTTCAACTTGACCAAGGTTGTTCCGCTTCCCGTGATATTCAATTACTCAAAACGCCCGATCTCGTGCAATACTTTCCCAAGAGCTTCCAAAACTTGACCGTCATCGCGTTCTTTGCCCGCAACCTGAATTGCCTGGGCAACAAGCGGATAAAGCCACTCGAGATGTTTGCGATGATGTAGAGAAGGCGTATCTTCACCCGAGCCTGCTGTCACCGTGACTGTCTTGATGGATGGCGGTTCAGGAATGGCAGATGGCTCACTCCGAAGTTGGATCATATGAACCAACAAGTGAAGCAGCGCCTTACGTGCTGGAGTCGGCTGCGGCATCAAACCACGGAGGGGCTGATCGGCGATATAAGATTTGATTTCGATGGCGCAGCGAAGGAGAAGATAGGGAGAGATGGAGCGGGCCAGCAGAGTCCCGGGGCTTATATCCGAAGTGTCAGATTCGGAGCTCACTGCAAGCTCCATGAGCGTATCCATGAGGACATAGGCGATCCTTGGACGCAATGTTGGAGGCGGGTCGAAGGTGCGGCCGGCGCGGACTCTGTAGAAATCTTTGAGAGGATCTTTTTCGATTGGAGCGCTGGGTAAGTCGAACCGCTGCGGTGCGTAGATGAATGAGGAGCGGAAGAGGGCACAAGCGAAATCGCGACGAACAGAATCTGGAATGGCGGGCGCGCCCAACGAGGGCAGAATAAGAGTCTTAAGGCGGGTTAAGGCCGCGATATCAAAAGCTTCATCGGCTAGGATCCGTGTGTTTGGAAGCTGCTGGGTCTGGAAGCCGTGTGCCGAGACGATACCATGGGTGATATCCACGACGCACTGCCAGAACTGGGTGATTTCCTTTTCATTTGACTTGCTGTACTGCTTCTCGACATAATGAACAGCAGCTTGAATAACATTCAAAGCAACAGTCGTAGCATTTTGCCATAAGAAAGGCTCACGATCTTTCCCTTGCCAGGTATACTTTTGTCTGATCAACGCACCGAGATGCCCCAGCGTGGTTGCAAGTGCGCCGTTCGTGAAGATATCTTGTTTAATACCCAAGTCTGCGACGTACCAGCTAATGAGGTCGATCGTGCTTTTGGAGAAAGCCACAAAGGCCGGTTTCCTTGAGTCATTACCGGGCGTCCACTTAGTCAACGCCGAGTCGGATAGCTCTGCAAGGCACAAGAGAATTGCAGCCTGAGACTCTTCTTTCTCGGAGCAAAGAGTCTTGAGGCAATCAGTGATTGATGCCTGGACGGCAGAAGGTCGGTCGCCATCTGGAGAGTAAGGCGGGGATACCGAGTTCCACACCAAGTGCCGGAGATGTTGAAGAATTTTCTCAATGTGTTCTGTGGTCAGACTATCTTTGTACAGTCGGTAAACCTGCTGGAAAGTTTGGATATAGGCAAGTACGGCATCTTGGTTAGGTTCGTCAAGATCAAGGGCTGTGCCATCCCCAGCAGGGTGACCATTAGCCCAAAGGTCCCATGCGCATTTGAGGGCTTGTTTGCTGAGATCTTTGGGAGACTGAACTTGAATAAGGATGGACGACAGGCTGGAGAATGTTGCTTCACTGAAATCCAGGACATGGAGGTCAAGCAATGCTTGCAGATACTTTAGGAGCCGTGTCCAAGATTGATCAAACCCTTCGTCCTTGACAATTGTATCGAAGAAGTTCGTGATAAGATTGGAAACACCCTTAATCATCACAACTGTCGTCGTCACCCTGGATATGAGATCTTCCCTGTTACCGCCTTGCTTTCCTTTGGGAGGAAGCAATTTTGTTTCAATCCCTTCAACCATCGAAAAGAGAACTCTGTTGAGACACAGATGCCACGCTTTCGGTGAGAGCTGTTGACCATAGGCGTCGAAAATGCGCAAGAGAGTATGAATTGCGCTGTTCCGAATTTCAGATCTTGAGTCCGTTGTGACACTGACGATGCGGAGCAATAGCAACAGCCAGAGAGAATTCCTTGATACAGAGGGATCAGCATCACAAGCAAGCCTGCCTAGCTCCTTTTCGCTAACAGACGCGTTTACAAGACTCTCAATGGAGAAAGTTTCGATTTGCCCTTGAAGGAAGTCGGACACATTCCAGAAAAATGATGTCGTTGTAAGAGAGATGTTGAAGTCCTGCGTCTGAGAAGCAAAGCTGGAGAAGGAGTGCACAAGGCTCAAGAGACAAGGTGCGGGGAGTAAAGACAGAAAATCTGATGCCACAAGATGCAGAGACTTGTAGGCCGCGCGGACCAAACGCGGGCCAGCCGGAAGGCCCGATGCCCTGCGCTCCGTTAAAGTACTAAGTTGATCTCCACTTTCCACTTTTTCCACTCCCTGGAAGACACCTGTTATCAGGTCGAAGATGAGGCTCCATCCATCCACAAACGTCTCCGCGTACTGTTCGAGTATGCTGTGCAGGATTTCCAAGCCTTGTTCGTGAATTTCAGTCACAGTGATTGGAAGCGATTTTGAAGACACCAGATCCAATGAGTACAAAGAAGCAATCTGGTCTTTGAGGGTCTGCAAGTTCCTCACTTGTAGTTTGTTTTGGTCTTCTTCGTCGTCATTCCTCGACTTCATGGTCAGGAATACCAACGAATTCAAGATCCCACTAGCCTGGAGACGAAGGTTGGGGCTGATGGCGATATTTGTGGATGTTGAGATCAAGCTTTGCGTCAAGAGCTGCCATGCCTCAGAGTCCTCTTCCTCAAGAGAGGCTAACCTCTCAAGGTTTGCCTTAGCCAGTTCATTCCCTTTCTCAAGCACAAACCGAAGCTCCTCATCCTGCATTCTTGATTTGCCCACAGTGTGAGACACCCGTCGGGCGTTCTGATTCAAGGCTCCGGGGCGCCGGGACGATTGCGGCGAGCGAGGTACTTCCGAAACTTCCTTAGCAGGTTCCTTTTCAGCTTCCTGCTCGGTGAAGGCGGAAAGGTTCAGTAAGGCAAGCAAAATCTCCCGGAACGAGCCACTGGGATAATCGCTGGTGCTTTCAAATAGTTTGGTTGAGGCTGCTTGCACTGCAATGACCTCTGCGCCCAGATTTGCGGTTGGTACATCATTGCCTGAAATGACTGTCATTTCCCCGGGTCCACTGGCCGATTTAACCATTGTACTGGACGACACGCCGATAACCAACCCAGTGTATTGCAGTGTTTCAAGAAGAATGGACCAAGCCGACTGATCTAACGTCGGACCTAATGCAATTCCGAGGTTCAGCAGCGCCCGTAAACAAAGCAAGTTTCTGGTGCTCAGAGATACCGCAGAGATCTCGGTTGTTGCAGCCCCAGATGCATCCGAAGGCAAAGGGTTGACCCTGGGTATGTCTGAGCTTTTTCGTTTTTTCTGGGGCGCTTCGCTGGACTGAGAAGTAGCCGCACTTTGATGAGAAGTAGTTTGCCCCTTGGATGTGCCTGGACTGGCCGGCATGGCGGCCTTCCCAAGTGTTGTGAGGAAAGCATCACGAGGCACAGATAGACGTAGGAGACCTGCCACATGAGCCAATTTTTGAAACGCTCGTACCAGATTATGATAGAACTCATCATCCATCGAAGCGCGGAGAAATGTAGAGCATGTTGCGAGAACGGCGGGCCAGCAATTCTCAACGATGCCAGCACAAGCCTTGATGGCAGAATACTGGACATGAGATTGCAAGTCCAGGGGATTGATTGGGACAGAGGTTCTCTTTGAAGGGTAAGGCTGTGGTTTTCCAAAATCGGATGCCTGGAGGTCCTGGGAAGAACTAGCTGAGTCCGGACCTTGGTCCAGATTCACCAGACGGTTCTTACGCTTCTGTTTCAGGTCGGGAACAGTAAGCGGGAGAATGAATTTCGCGAGACCCTCCGCAAAGCTGCTAATGCAGTTGAGAACAAGACTATAGATATAGGTTTCTGGGGGAAAAGGCGGGTCGGACTTGTCGAGGAGATCTATGTAGGGTGTCCGTACAACACTCCACTGACTGCTGATTCCCGGTACCTTGGTCTCGGTTTGGGGAACTGATGATCCAATAACACCAGTAACTCCGCCCGTTTCGAGTGCAATCTGATCGTCGGTAGCGGATCGAGAGTGATCCGCTCGCAGCGGTATCGTCGATTGATTGCTAACACCGATCAACGAAGGCTTCTCCGAAGCCAGCTTGACAAGAGAGGCCATATGATCACGAAGAACATTTTTTCTGCCTTCTTCTCCATCATAGAGGGAGTAAATTTGCCGGACAACTCCTGCTTCGGCATAGAGGCCCCGGAACACTTCCATACATAAGACTCGTTTCCACGGCGCAGTGCCGTCCGGCTCCAGCAAATGAGTGAGCAGGCCAAATGCCATCTCACATTCGGCAGGAAGAAGAGACATATGCCGTTTCAGGAGCACGAGGAGGATCCTAGCCACTCGAACGGTTTCAGAGAAGGAATGACGCTCGGAAAGATATCGAACTGTCAGAGGCATCAGGCGAACTCGGAGGACTTGTGACAGCTCAGGGTGCCCAACGAATAGACGACCACTGTTCAAGATAATACTCTCAATGAGCTCCAGGACAAAGGCTGAAGACAATGTCTTTACGCGCAGGAATTGCAGTTGTTCACCGTCAATCAAACGGCAGAGATCATCAAGAACCTTGAAACTTGTATCAGCGTTAAGAACAATCAAGGTAGGTATATTGAACGCACCAGTAGAGCATCAAATGCGAACTGTGCAACATCCACGGAATGACCATCGACCTTCACGGGCGTTGTAGATTTTGCATCATGAGGCAACCCTGGGAGAAGATTTAGCCGCTACGCCGATTGTTAAGGACATTAGTTACTCACTATCTTCAGTCGATACTCGCTCAAATGAGTAAACGACGAGTTGCTGAAGAGTGGCAGCCGCCGTGCTGCTCACTGCAATCGTTTTGCTAGCCTGTAGAGTCGCACATACCTCCAATGTACCTGCAAGGAGTTCCCCGCTCAGATCATTAGAGTAATACTGTAGAAGCGATGGTAGGGATTGTAAGATCTTGAGCTGAATATCGAGACCTGGGAGAGGTTAATGACTCTGATATGCATGATCGACCCTTGTAGCATAATCCCTACTGAGGTTCGTGGTCTCTTTCAACCCGGCGAGAACATCTTTTAAGCGATGAGATGGCAAGGATTTCGACGCAATAAGCCTTTGCAAACAAACTACGCCAATGCCCGCAAGTTTAGCATGCCGGGTATGGCATGCAATGATAAATGGCTCAACGAATGTCGGCTTGCGAACAAGGTCTGTCCCGTGTTAGTAATCCTGTAAGTTCGGGTTTCGAAATCCGAGGCTCACCTGCTGATATCTGTGCCTCTGAGGTTGATGGCAACGCTTTCAGCTCGCTGAGCGACTGTTCGGCGGCCTATATCGGCTGGGTTAATGGCCGTGCTATGGAGATGGCTAACAAGGGATCGACCAACATTGCGCAGATCGGCGTTCTTTCGCCTGGACTCCTGGATGAGGTTTGCAAGCTCTGTCTGCAAGAATTGGGAGGACATTTCCAATGTCGAATGATTCCATCAACGCATGGCCGAAGCCCTGATTCCAGTGGCCGGGGTTCCCAGTATCGTGGATACTTGGGTGCTTGAGCATGTATCAGCGCGCAGCAAGCTCGTCCGTAATTCGGGTCGCCAGTTTGAGGTACCGGATGTCAGATACCAAGACTCCCAGCCGTGTTTAGTCCTGCGCAGCGAATTCGTGGAGCAGTCAACAATTCCCCGGCGTGGCATCTCCAGTGCCAAGACACCCGATAAGACCCGTATCGCACGTGATCATTGGCCGTCATGGTCGGCCCGCCTGGCAGGGCAGAAGTCACTTGCCCCTCCTACTCTTCACTCTCGCACACTTCCTCACACCTCTCTACCTGCCATTCTAGCAGTTTTTTCGCGTCGCATCTACCGGAAATGTCTGCCAAGGTACCTCGGAACTTCCGTCTCCTGGAGGAGCTGGAGAAGGGCGAAAAGGGCTTGGGCGCAGGTACGACCGTAATCGCCGATTACTCTAAAAACACTCAACGGTATCGCTTACCAGTGGGTTCCTTCAATTATAGAAGCATGCTCTTACGGTCTCGCCGACGGTGAAGATATGATGATGAGCAACTGGAATGGAACCATCCTCGGCCCGCCCCACGTTCGTATTCCCCTTCGCATTGCTCCGTACCTGTTGTCGTCGATACAACCCTAACACTTGGATTATTCGATTAGAGCGTCCATGAGAACCGAATTTACAGTGTCAACATTCATTGCGGACACGACTACCCCGATAACCCTCCCACGATCCAGTTCACGTCGCGAGTCAACATTCCTTGTGTCGACCAAAAGTCCGGCAAGGTAAGAACCGGACGTTGGCCCCAATTACAAGGGATCACAACTAATTGTGAAGTTTTGATAGGTTGACCCTACCAAGCTTCCTTGTCTCGCACAGTGGAAACGGGAATTTACCATGGAGACCGTTTTGATTGAGCTTCGGAGGTTCGATCCCCTTCTTTCTTGATACTGAAACTGAACCGGTGCTAACCGTTGTCTGATAGATACATGGCTTTGCCTCAGCACAAGAAGCTCCCTCAGCCTCCGGAGGGCTCGACTTTCTAAATTCCGCATCATCCATAGGATTCAGAATACCGGAGTATCATGGGCAGTCCTCTCACATTTATTTGCTTCTCCTCTTTCCTACATCATTTTCTTAGAGCGTGTACAGTCACTGCATGAAAGCATCGGCGCGGTTTCTTTCGAAGCCCAATTTAACTTATTTATCGGGTCCTTCTAACCACATTTGTATGTGTATTGGGTGTTGGTAGGAACCAAAATGGAGATGGTTTCCGGTATCAGTAGTAAACTGAATTGTTTTCGATCCTCCGGGTAAACACATGCATCTTGTCCTTTAGGAGCAAACGTCAAGCCATACTAATTAGAACAGTACGGGTTTCTCCAAGCTAAATGCCCGTTTAAGATGGCATCATGCAACCAGTCTTAAAATTGGGAGTGCAGCAAAACCCTTTAGGGTACCCTAGGTACTAGACTCAGGCGATCCTGTATTTTGTCCCCTTTGGGGATCACGCCTGTCTTATTTAAATGTTCAGAGTATCTTGAAAAGCCCTGGGAACTAATTGACTATGACGCGTCGATGAATCACGTGATATGAGTGCTTTATTGAACATGGATCCTCCGCGATTCCGATCCGCTGTCCTGGTTGTCACAGTATGCTTGTACCCAAGTTGTCTGGGGTGCATCGCTTTGCTTGTAAGTCTTCACCTTCATACTGGGCTTGTGTCTTTATTTAATTCACCTAGCTAATTCTCCCAGGTTTGGCCCTTTACAGAGCTCTCCTGCGACAATGCTCTCCTTCAACCCGCACGCCTCCGTGGCTTAATCAGACAAAATCCCTCGTCAAACAACGGTTCCGAAAATATAAAGGACTGGAAAGCCCAACCCAGATCGCCAGTTCCTTGAAGGCAGGCTACCAGGTGCGCGCGTCGCGAAATGATCTCGCCTACAGAACTTTTACTAACGAAGGAAGCTATTCGGAAAAGACACTCGACTTACTTGACTCCGCGTCAAAAGGAAACAAAAAAGATGCCGATCAAATTATCGCAACACTCGAACAGACTAGGTGCGCCAGAGAGAAACAGGCGGAGCAGCAAAAGAAGCTTCGGGGGATCAAGTCACCACGACCGCTGTCCATCAAGCAGCAACGAAAAGAAGAGACGACACGCTTCGAAGAAGCAACTCGACGGCGTCATCCGGATACTTCACCAATTCTATCCCGCCCGCATCCCGTGAAAGGAATACGTAAAGTGCCTTCTTTAGTCAGTGCCAGGGGGATGCCCTTCTTGCGCATCAAAAAGCCCCAGCCAAAAAACCTGAGCGGTGTCCTACGGAACAAGCTTGAAAAGCGCTGGAAGCGTATATTGCGTCGTGACAGGTTGTCCGAAGACCTTCTATTTGCCCAAGACGAAGACGCCTGGGATCGCTTGACCAGATTCAAAGAGCCATGCACCTGGTGTGAAGATGTGCAAGCTTCATTGGATGAAGTCAATCAACAGATCCGAGAATCGGACGATAAGACCATGGCTTTGGCCCAGGACCTTTGGGATGTTGTTCTCAAAGAGCGTGCGTTAGCAGAGAAAGAAGCGAAGCAGAGGCAGTTGGCGGCGGAATCTCTTGCGGGTCAAGATTGATTGATGAAATTCCATTGTATAATAGTATGGCTTTCTTGTAGCCAATGTAAAATACCAAAAATGATACCCATTATTACTTCGCTGCCTTTCTTTCAAAATCGTCCTCCTTTCAATTGGCAGGTAGGAAGCAAGACATCAAATTCTCAAGGGCTATATTACGATCAAAGTTCCAAGCCACGCGAGTGTAGTAGTATTTTCAAGAGGGACTGGCAACCCATGTGAATGTATTTATGCAGTAACCTTGAGCTTGTCCACAGCTGGCAGAGCATCTTCACCGTCCTCGTCATAGTCGCCCTTGCCAGCCAAACCACGCTCCCACAACTGTCGGCCGGTGAGCTTCTTCTCCTCCTTTGTAGACTTTTTCTTCTTGTCTTCCGCCTCCTTCTCCTCCTTTTGTCGCTGTTCCTCTTCCTGTATCTCCTTTTGGAACTTCGTATGCCATTCCAAAAAGGTCTCTCGGTTGACGGGTGTGCCCTGAAACTTTTTGTTCTCTTCCTCCTCGGCCTTTGCGGCTGCCCTGTCCTTTTCGGCCTGAACGGCGTTCGCACGTTCAATCATAAGCTCTTCCGCATTCTCCTTCAATGCGCTCACAAGTGTGAAAACCATAGCCATGCCCATATTCTCTTCGATTGTAGGCTGGAGGGTCTCGAGAAGCCGCTCCCGATCCTCTTGAACATCCAACCGCGGGTGCCTCGGGGCATTCGGTGGGGAGGAAATGCTGAGTTCTGGAGCAACATCGGGGTACTCCTCCGGGTATGATACTTCTAGCAAGATAGTTGGCTGCTCTGCATCCTCGCCTTCAACCTCGGGAACATCAAGAGCTATCGATACTCGGTACGAAGTGTCGGATATGTCTAAGTAGCGGGGTTTCATGTCAATGGCAGGTCTTTCCGCACCGGGGCTTTCCTTGGGGAAGAGGCTGACATACCTGTGATCTCCTCAGGGAAAATTGAGTCGAGCACCTCTCGCTCCTCCGTCTGGTCTTCGCGGCCCATGGTGTTGGCTCCGCCGGCGGATTGGAGGGGTACTGAATGGAATGGTCACGGTTGGGCAAGGGAGAAAGAAGAACTATCGTATTGAAAGCGCGACAGTAACGACGGCAGGGTCCCTAGCGGTTATCGTATTCTGTCGGTGCAGAGCTCAGAGGCAGATCTGTTTAGAGTTTATAGCATCGCCGTCGCAAACCCAAGCGTGGGCGATGTCAATCTTGCGGTCCCACATGCAAACCCGTCAAACAGCCCCAATTTTTGGGGATCGGAGCTTCAACTTTTTTTGCTTCCAATCCCCCGCGATCCCGTCAATCGATCCCGTCAATCTGATTTACAGCACGCCAATCCGGTCATTTCGCTTTTCAGTCATATACCTTCGGTACCTGCCATGGGAAAGCCCAGACCGCAAAAGAAGAAATCGAAGAAATCCTCCAAATCCTCCCAAAAATCCGTCCTTGGCCCCGGCGGTTCGGTCTCGAACCACAGCATGGCTCAGAACCCCTCTACATTACTCGACCAGGCCACGATCCTGCTTCAAACTGGCCGTGCGGATGAAGCGCTACCCACCGCACAACAGGCACTGGAGCTAGCGGGGAACGATGCGTCTACACAGCTATCGGCCGTGAACCTACTGGGAGAAATCAATGTTGAGCTGGGCGATATCGATACCGCGAGAAAATGCTTTCTCCGTGCCGTGGATCTGGATCCGAATGGTTCCATCTCGGAATCCGAAGGTGGAGGTGCTGAGAAATTCCTGTGGCTGGCTCAATTGAGTGAGCAAGGCGGTGCCGACAGCGTCCAGTGGTTTGAGAAGGGCGTGTCATCATTGAGACAGATCCTCCAGTCCCTGGAAGGGAAGACAAGTACAGAAGATGTCAACAGTGCCAAGGAAAAGAAGGTTAAGTTGTCAAATGCGCTCTGTGCTGTTTCCGAGATCTATATGACCGATCTTTCGTAAGTTTCAACCCGTCTTCCAAATCAGTCTGCGCTAACAAATTCCCTACTATTCCAGTTGGGAGGAAGACGCAGAAGCTCGGTGCGAATCTCTTATTACGGAGGCTGTTGCCGTCACACCAGATGCCCCCGAGGTATTGCAAACTCTCGCATCAATTCGGATATCACAGCTGCGCACTGATGATGCTCAAGCAGCACTGAAGAAAAGTATGGCTTTGTGGAAAGATCTCCCCCCAGAGGATCTGAGCATTCCCGATTTCGCCGTGCGTATCAGTCTTGCCCGCCTCTTGATGGAAGTATCACTGGAATTTGAAGCTCTGGAGGTCCTGGAGCGATTGATCTTGGAGGACGACCAGAGCGTGGAAGCGTGGTACCTCGGAGGCTGGTGTCTATATCTGCTGGCGGAGAAGCAACAGGCGCCGAAGGATGCGACGGAGGAGGATCCCAGTGAATCGCCTCGACACGCATCGCTGGTGGCCAGTCGGGAATGGCTGAAGCAGAGCCTGAAGCTTTACGGACTACTCGAATACGAGGACGAGCGACTCCGGGATCACGCCTTAGAGTTGGTCCAGGGAATGAACCAAGAGATCGGTGAAGACCTGGATGAGGACAGCGAGGCGGAAGGAGAGGGTGAGGACTGGGAGGATGAGGAGATCGAGGCGGTCTCCGATGATGATCACGAGATGGCCGATTCGTAGACAGAATGCGCAAAGCCAGATAAAGAATACCAAAACTCACGACGCCCTGCTGCATGTACCTTTTCTTTTATTTCCCTGTCACTTTTTATGTCCCCCTTCCTCGCGCTTTGTTGATACCACAAAATTATTACATCTCCATACTTCTTTCACTCTTTGAGCCTGGCCGGCAAAGCCCGTCGGGCGAGTTCCACGGTTGCGCCTGCCCTTCGCCACTTACCTCGGCGCCGGATAAAGTTGCCCCCGTGTTCATATATGCCGATTTTTTTGTCGACGTTCTCTGCGCGAACGAGACGTTGTGGCCGTCAAAACTCCTGCAGGATGGACCTTGTAACAGCACCGAGTGGGGAGACTCCGGTGAAGGCTCCTGTGGTCGAGGTGGAGGCTGTCGACGTCGCGGAGACGGTCAACGCGGAGCCGGGCGCGCTGGACGAGGCATCCCCCCAGCTCGAGACGGACAGCGACGACTCCGACGGTTGGGAAATTCTGTCTAATGGCGACGAGGCCGAGCACACGATCCAGCTTCTCCGCGATGAGCAGCTGCGGAATGGACTTGGTACGTGGCCATCCTATTTCACTTGCCCCCTTTACCCCGGACACCCCCGCTATCGGAATCCACATTGAACTCAAGCTTACAATGCGCCTATACAGTTCCCGGCGCGTGTACTCTTGAGGAAGCCATTGCTTTTCGTCAACGCCTCCATGCAATCGGCAAAGCTGAGTTTGTGGAAGAGACCATCGTGCGCGAGACTGTCACAGCAAAAAAGCTATGCACGGCTTTCGGTATCATGCCCCCGGCATTTCTCGAGGGCGCTCCAGATGCATGCTTTCATGGTCTCCTGGCGATCGCCATTTCCCGAGAATTTTCTCGTCGACCAAAGCTGCCCGAGTACAACACCGTCGACGATGCGGTACGGCTACTGCGGGAGTCGAAGAACGTTATCGTCTTGACAGGCGCGGGCGTAAGTACTTCCCAATACATGTCTTACGTCCAGACACTAATAATCCTCTGCCGACTAGATTTCGACGAGCCTCGGGATCCCTGACTTTCGATCAAAAGATACTGGCCTTTATTCCAAGCTGGAGCATCTTGGTCTCAGTGATCCGCAGGAGGTCTTTGACATCAACGTCTTCCGAGAAGACCCTAGCATCTTCTTCTCCATTGCGAAGGACATTCTCCCCACTGAAAAAAAATACTCGCCGACACATGGATTTATCAAACTCCTCCAGGACAAGGGCAAGCTGCTGACGAACTACACCCAAAACATCGACAACATTGAAGCCAATGCGGGTGTTTTGCCGGAGAAAATCGTACAGTGCCATGGGTCCTTTGCGACTGCTACCTGCACCAAGTGCCACTTCAAGGTCTCGGGGGATACGATTTTTAGTGATATCAAGGAAGGAAATATTCCCGAATGCAGTGCTTGTCGACAGAGTATCGAGGCCGAAGCCCTAAAGCCGCAGGGACTGAAGCGGAAGCGAAGCTCAAACGGATATCAGAAGGATAGAAAGGATTCCCAAGATAGCTCGGATGAAGATGACTACAACATCCCGACCCCTGGTGTGATGAAGGTTTGTCACATTGTCATATCCTAGAAACTGTGCCCTTTGTTTCCATTCTAACTTGTCTTTCCAGCCCGATATCACGTTTTTTGGTGAAGGCCTACCTGATGAGTTTGGCCAGCGACTGATTCATCATGATAAAGATCTCGCGGATTTGGTCATCGTCATTGGAACATCGCTCAAAGTCGCCCCCGTCGCCGAAGTGCCGGGGGTTCTACCTCGCAATGTTCCTCAGATCTATATCTCACGCACAGTATGTTCTCAAGCCAAGAGGGGTGCGAAATTTGTTAGCTTTTACTAATCTACATTCGCAGCCTGTGTCACACACCAGCTTCGATATTGATCTGTTGGGTGATTGCGACGTGGTTGTATCAGAACTCTGCCGTCGGGCCGGCTGGGATTTACAGCACGACATGATACCCGCTGATGAGAAGGTAGACATTACTCCCACAGAGGGATATGAGTCACGACATGTGTTTCAGGTGGTTGGCGCATAGCGTCGGAGTTACGGGAATGGCTTCTGCGTGAAGGATGGCGTCTTCGTGGATTCCCTCATTCTCTTGAATTGAAGGGATGGTTTTCTCAGTCTTTGCGGTTTCCTGTTTATGGCACTTTTCCTTGATAGATTTAGCTACTCTTTGAATCCCTCCAGATATGGCCAGTTAATTTATGGCGGCTCTTTGGGGGCTTGATTTTGATGATTTTTAGATATTATACGCTAGTGTACATTCGTAACAGATGCCCTTTGAGGTGTCATGCACCCCGGGGCGGAGATGGAGATCATGCATCGGCGCAGAGCGTTGCTGTATGAAGATCATATGATACATGATGCCCTGGCGGAACATGATATTGTGTCGCATAATAAAGCCTAAGTGTATGGACCTGCGCTGACACTATCCTCAATACCATGTAAGAATTTTGTCCATTTTCCCTTGCGAATAAAATGAATGCACAGCTCGGCCGTCCCCGTTGTATGGCTGCGGGACTCGCGGTTGCAAAGGCGCGGAGACCCAAAATTCCGTTGGTTTCCCCCTCAAAAAACTCGATCCCGCAGCGACACCCCACCCGATCAATTCACGAATTGGCCCCGTGAGTCGAGTTCCCGCGCACATCTAGCAAGGGTACAACAGGATCGGCCAACTCTTTCAGTATGGAGTACCTGATCCGGTTCGCCCAGGTCCACGAGACATTTCGGCAGCCAGAAATCCAGGCCCTTGCGACGCTTGCTGGCGTCGACCTCGAAATTGTTTCTTATGATGACTACGTATGTGACCAGCCTCAGATTGCACCTCATTTGACTTCTCGATTCCGATTACCACCTGGATAATCAGATTCTTCTAAGACTCGCATTCCAAGGGTGCTTATTTTTTTTCGCGCCCGTGCTACTGTCATTTAATTCCCTAGAGCCAATAGCTAACAAAAGCCCACCAGTCACCATATTGCATTGTAAAGTTGCAAGACGAAGCAGCAGCACGCGCGATTATCACGCGAAGTATCCTTGCTAAAGATATTTCCGAGCTATGGGGCCAAGGCACAAACTATGAAGGACTGCACGCCCAGGTTCACCAACGGACACAGCATCGCTGGACATATTACCGCGAGAAATCCTTTGCGTTCGCGGTAGATACGTTTGCAGGGAAGAGAAGCCAGAGCAAGAAGTCAGAAATCATCAAATCATTTGCATACATGGGTCTTGAAGGGCCCATTCGCTTGAGGAATCCCGATGAGCAATTTTATGTGATGGAGGAATACGTCTCGGACCCGGAAGCAAGTATCTTGGGCACACCGAAAGTGTCAGATCCACGGAAGATCTTCATGGGCCGTTTGATCGCCAATAGTAATCGGGATATCATTGTCAAACATGACCTGAAGAAACGCCGGTACATCAGCACGACATCGATGGACGCAGAACTAAGCTTGGTGACGGCGAACATGGCGCTCGCAGCTCCAGGCAAGGTCTTTTACGATCCATTTGTCGGTACCGGGAGCTTCTTGGTGGCTGCCGCACACTTTGGAGCCTTGACTCTTGGTTCGGACATTGATCCGCGCAGCTTTCGGGGAAAAGACTCGGAACGCGAGAAAGGCGAAGTGGCTCTCATGCGCAACTTCAAGCAATATGACCTGGAAAGCAAAATGATGGATCTTTTCAGCTCGGATCTCACCAATACACCTTTAAGGAACTGCCAGCTCCTGGATGGAATTACTTGCGACCCCCCGTACGGTGTACGAGAGGGTCTTCGCGTTTTGGGAACACGAGACGGGGTCCTCAAGGAACCGCGAATCATCGACGGAGTTCTTGCTCACACGTGAGTTCCCTCTTTCACTTCAAACATTTGTGAAGTACCTTAAGACTAACGATCTTGCTCAGTCGACCTGGCTATGTTCCACCTAAAAAGCCATATGGATTCGAGGCACTGCAAAAAGATGTTCTCGAGTTTGCAGCTCGTAATCTCGTTCCTAACGGTCGCCTCGCAATGTGGATGCCCACATCGAACGACGAGGCTATCGAATTCCCGGTTCCTATGCATCCGAATCTAGAGGTTATTAGCGTGTCTGTCCAATACTTTCAAGCCTGTGAGAACTACCACGCTAGGGTTGCTTTACATTTGGGTGACTGACATTAAATTCCAGGGTCTCGTCGACTGATGACCTACCGACGTCTCCCCGAGGGGGAATTATCTGATACTACACAAGGAAGAGACAAAACCGACGCCCGTGGTATTTGTGCAGATGAACTCAACTCATTCCGTCGCAAGGTAAATCTGCAATCTTGAAGTCATGAGCTGAAACGTCAGAGGAGCTCACAATTTCTACAGTATTTCACCCGAAATGGTCCAAAGCCAGAAAATGTCGAATTAGCGCAATGAAAGCGACCATGGCGGTTCACATACATCGCAAGTACATGTTCATTGAATGGTGTCGATACGTTGGACTAGCCATCGAGACACCAGTGGAGTTCCTGAGACAAAATCTGCAGCACAAATTTCAGATACAAGGGCCGAAGTCATTGTTTCAGAGTTTCCCCCGCCCTTTCGAGCCCAACGCAGAGTTCTGGCCAAGGTCCACGCCTTCATCCAGTCCAAGACGACTGACTTCCTGTGCTAACTCGACCCTCATGGCATGAGCCAATCTTTCTCCCTCTTCATCGTCGAGCTCGTCCCGCTGCCCCCGACCGAACATGGCAAAGCTTGGCCGTTGAGGTCCATCTGTAGCAGGGCGAGGGATGATATGGAAATGGACATGGGGGACTTGTTGCGCGGCTCGGGCACCTGTTTTTCAATGTTAATATTGCGTCTATCTTAGGATTTGAAGATACGAAGAAAATCCACGCTGGCTGCATAAGAGCCTCCACATCTGAGTATGCCAAGGGCGCCTTGTATGGCCAGTAAACCCATAGCGATTCCAAAGATAGAGATTTTACTTTTGCAAGCCTTGAGAAGCCAAAGAAAAGGAATTAAACGATGGACTCAGGACCCAGGCACATACCATTATTTTGTACAACATTCCAGTGCCTATCTGTGTCGTCGCCGAACACAGTCTTTGTCACAACCCTGGAAAGAATCGGAAGCCATTTGCCCATCTAGAAACTAGGATTTAGCCTGGGGAGGACACAGAAGTATATTTGATGCGAATAGGCAATGGGGGGATGACTATGCTGGAGCTCGATACATACTTCCTGCCCAGCCGTGACGCCCATATCTCCCAATGTCTCAAAATGTTTCCTGGGCGCCACAAGGACATGGCCGCGAGTGAGGGGCATTATGTCCAAAAAGGCGAGAACATGGTCAGTGGACAGTATAATGTGAGCTGTTTGGTGGGGACTTGATTCTGAAGCATTTGGTTTTATTTCGGGCACTTTGGAAGGGATGGGCGGATTTGTCGTGGCGATGTTGCAGAAAGCGCAGGATATTGACATAGCGTGACAACAGCCTTTATGATAGCATGAAAGGATGGGCTTTTGGCGGGGGGTGTCTTCACTGGTATATTCAGAGGTGGAAGACCGAGGGCGAGCGGGTTGGTGGCGTTTTCAGTATGATGCGACTATTAGGAACAGAAAAAGGAAGGACAAAAGCGTGGTGCAGCTAGCAGACAGACCGTGGGAGAGTAAGCCGCAAAGGTCCGAGTCGATCTGGGTGAGAGGAAATGCGGGACAGGCTAGAACTCGGTCGCGGTTGATGCGAGAAAGGGGAACCTCGGCTACAGTTTTTCGCAGCCAATCTGGCGTAAAAAGCGATGATTCGGCGTGTGCCATTCAAGGAGAGGCGGATACTACGAATTCTACGGAATTATGGGGAGAAAGGAGTTGATGAAGATCAGAATTGCAACCGGGAATCTCGCTGGGGCACCCAGCCCAGAAATCAGCTAATCTAACAAGACCCAGACCGAAGCATCCCGATGCACATTACCCCAACCAACCAAACCGTTTGATAAACAGAATCAAGAAAGAAAACTGTATACCACGGTTATCACGAAACTCCCTGGGAAACCAAAATAACAATCATCGCGGCCTTGCAGGTCCTTTTGTTCCCTAGGTGGTTCCATGCATATGGAAGAACCTGAGGAATATGACAAATAAAGTCATCATGCCAAAGGTAGCCGCAAGGGGGCATGTGAAACAAACAAATGATGAATTCATGGGTGGAATAAGACAGGATTCCGATCTGGAAAAAAAATAGTAGGGGAAAAAGTAGAATCCGACGCCAGTCACGCGACCCGAATAAGAATCGAAAGGTATCAGGGGTAGGCAAGAAAAAAGGCACCCCATGCAGAAAACAACCCGAGCAGAACCAGAAGGCTAGAGCGCCGAACACCCCCGTCAGAGAAGAAAAAATGCCGAAGCGCGCACAAATTCAATCAAGTCATCGTTAAGAATATGCAAGAGGTATTCGATACCAGCACAATGAAATGCCAACAGATGCGGAAATTGGAGATTGCCTGGTCGGTGAGTCGCGACAGCCTTGGGATCGTGATGAAGGACGCGGACACAGGCCGACACAGGGCTAGCATAACATCATCAATGGCATAATTACTGTTCGGTGTCCTTGATGTAAGTGTACGGCTCGGAGAGAGAGCTGTCGATGTACATGTGGTGGTACTTCTTGGCCCATTGGCGAGTCAAGATCGAGGCTGGATTGAAAGTCAGTCAGAGAGAAACTTGGCTACAAAAACAGCAATAGACATACCTTTCAAGAACTTCTTGCTGGCGTACTTCTTGAAGAAGGCCTCGTGAGAGACAGGACGGTGAAGGTAATCAATCATGAGTCGGAAGACAGGGTCGATCTCAGCTTCAGTGTATCCGGCATAGTGGGCAAGAGTGGCATCCTTAAGATATCGTTAGTAATCAAAAAGCCTCCATCAAGGAGACTGCTAGCTTACCCAAGGTCCGCGCTCAAGAATGAGACGGGCAAGATACATAGAGGCAGCGGCAATTTGGCTCTGAGGGAAGCCCATGAAGCGGTGGTCGAGAAGGCTGATCTCCATGAGATACTTGCCCAAGGTGCGAGTCTGGATGTCGTAGTTGTCGGCCTTGGAGATACGACGCAAAAAGTTCATCGGATTAGGGAAGCTCATGTTGTACTCGAGAGTAGCGAGGACGTGGCGCTCAGCGTCGAGGATTTCCTTGTCCGAGAAGGTTTCGTCGGCGACATGGCTGAAGTTGGCAACGTGGGGAGAGAGCACTTCCTCGTACTTGGAGGCAATGAACATCGCGGTGACTCCAACAAGCTGCAGACGATCCAGTGCGACAACCTCGGCGGACAGGAAGCGGTCGATAATGTTGACAGCCAGGAAGAGAGTCTCGGGAAGAAGACGGAAACGGGTGTGGACCTCAATCAGCCAGTCGACCAGAATGCCACGCATCTTCCACTCCAAGTCCGGCTGGTGGTCGATGTACTCGGGGTTGGGCAGTGTGGCGACTTCCAGGTCCTTCAGATAGTCAAAGATCTCGACAACATATTCGGCCGCCATCAGGGGATCGTCCAAGTCCTCAGTGTCCAGGTCCATGACCTTGTCATTCGTCTCAACAGCATCGTTAATGACCTCCTGTGGCAGAGTACGCTCCTTCTGTTCCTTGTGGGTCTGGATCTTCTTGTGAGGGGGCTCTTCGGCTTCGATCGACTCTGGCTTGTTGGAAGGACGCTTGCTGCTCACACCACCACCTAAGCCACTTCCTGGACGCTTCGCCTCGGGAGGGGTGGGCTTCTTCGTGACGGGGGGTCGGCGAGGATTGGGGTTCGTGCGTGTAGAACTGTTCCGACCGATCTTCTGGATAGCACCGCCCTGGGTGGTCTTCGAAGTGATCTTGCTAGTGGCACCCTTCTTGGCGTCCTTGATGTCGGCGGCGTCGACCTTCACGTTGCTTACATCGGTCAGAGCAGTGACCTTGCCACCGGCACCCTTCTTGCTGTCCTTAATGTCGGCGGCGTCGACCTTGACATTGCTAACATCGCCCAGAGCAGCACGTTGAGTTCGGCTGCTGACAGTGGCGCGCTTGACGGGCATGGGCTTCTTGGCCCCGTCGACAGCACCATCTGCGCCGAGCGCGGCCTTAGCCCGCGTCATGCGCGCAGCGGGAACGTTCTCGTCGTTCTCATTCATCGCGCCTCGGGTACGACGGGTCTGATACACAGTTAGCTTTTCAATGTAAAGAAATCAATGCACGCGTCTGGGTCTTTGACAAAGAACGTGATTTGCGATAGAAAACAGAAGCTGTCGGGAGCCAGTTCAGCTTACCAAAGGCATCGTGCTAGACTCAAGAGAGGCAAGAAGAGAGGGACGCGTCGGAAGAAAAGGGAGGGAGGCTCGGAGGTAATTCGCCTCGTCCTGTCCGGCTCAGGTCAGCATTCCGTTGGACATTACCTCAGTGGAGATCAAATGCCAGAGGGTTGAGGTTGGGGTGCACATACCACGCGTGAAATGCAGTCACAGTAACGAAACTACAGTTGCCGGATGGCAGATGTAGCAGCTGGGACGGTGTTGAATGTGTGGAGTTGCGAAACACGCCGAATACAAGATGATATCGATGTTGAGTAAACTCGTGTGAATCCTGGTCGCTTCGAACGGAAAACGCGTCGAGATCCGGGATTGCAGGGCGTCAAGGTATTTGGCTGACACGTGGAATCCTGCTGGTAGGATTCGTCGGAGATAAATGGAGATGGGAGGGGAGGGTTGGGTATCTTGAAGTGGAATGATGATGAGGGAAAAGGAAGAACTCGAGAGGGCCAAGCGATGTTTGGGCCCTACTGTGTTAGCGTGGAAAACCGGTCAAAATGACTGACGCCCCACTCTGCGAGTCGCGGAGCTCCGTGTACCCTCGTTTTTGGTGATGAAACGTAGCGATGCTTTTTCTAATTCTAAGATGAATCAAAGAACCGAAGATGGGGACCAGAATAGGTCAATGGAATTTTCGTGCCGGTCCAGATGGAAGAGTCGATCCAGCAATGAAGGGGAGTTGACGGGGTGGCAGGGGCGGTATTGAGCGTAACGGTGGATACGCGAGAGGGCGCGGCCGAAACGTGAAGCGCGGTGCCAAAACAACCCGTTGCCGGGCAACCAGAGTTTTATGCCTCAGGTGTCAAATACACGAGCCACACATATTTCCTCTGTGGCGGAATCCCATGGCCGTGCTTTGTACACAGTCACGTGAGACCCAGAACTTTTTGTGAGACGGCAGCGGAGGAGGCAGTCAGTCGGCCCGGTTTCTTCGTCAGAGTCTCTTCATTCATCTCGCTGCCATTGCTGCGTTTCCATCAGTCGGGCTTCCTCGCGCCATGATGCTTCAGCCCCGGCTTGCTCTGCAGAGCATTCGGCTGCCCTTCAGGTGCTTGCCTACTCTCCCAGCTCGTCGGTTCGCATCCGTTGACACATCCTCCGCTAAACCCTCGACCTCAACTCCCGATTCCAGTATCACCTTCGCTCCTCCTCCGCCACGAGATGAAGTTGGTGTCAGGCTTCGCACATATACCCCTCGCACCCCCGGTATCCGTCACTTGCGTCGTCCTGTCAACGACCATCTGTACAAAGGTCGCCCTGTCCACCGCTTAACCTTCCCGAAGCGTGGCCATGCCAAGGGTGGTCGTAACAACAGTGGCCGAGTCACCGTTCGCCACCACGGAGGTGGTGCGAAGCGTCGGATACGCACAGTGGACTTTCTACGAATGGCCCCTGGCCCTCATACTGTGGAGCGCATTGAATACGACCCTGGACGGAGTGCGCACATCGCTCTCGTCCGCAGTAAAGAAAACAAGCAACTGAGCTATATTCTTGCTCCGGACGGTATGCGAGCAGGCGAAACCGTGCAGAGCTACATGTCCGGAATCCCGGAAGATTTGTGGAAGAGCATGGGCGGAACAGTCGATCCCGGTGTGTTGGCAGCCAGAACTGCATGGAGAGGAAACTGCCTTCCCCTGCATATGATTCCGGTGGGAACTTCTATCTTCAATGTTGGATTGCGCCCCGGAAAGGGTGGCCAGCTTTGCCGCAGTGCGGGTACCTATGCCACTGTTGTGGCCAAGGGCAGCGACTCGCGGCAGAAAGACCTTGAAGCCGAACCCGCAGAGCAGGCTGAGACGGAGAAGAAGCCTATGACTTTGCGTGAGCGGCAAAAGCAAGAGCGTCAGGCGCAGCATATTACCGTCCGCCTCTCCAGTGGTGAAAGCCGTCTCATCCACAAGGATTGCTGTGCCACCATTGGCATTGCCAGTAACCCCAACTATCAGTACACCCAGCTGGGTAAGGCCGGTCGATCACGCTGGCTGAACATCCGCCCTACTGTTCGTGGTCTGGCTATGAACGCAATGGACCACCCTCACGGTGGTGGTCGTGGCAAGTCCAAGGGTAACGTCGACCCGAAGAGTCCTTGGGGCATTCCGGTATGTTTTGTTGCTTTGTCACTTACTTTTCCTTCTTCCTTTCGCCTACCCAGGTGCTAACTATCCGTTCTCCCCTGCAGACCAAATCTGGCTACAAGACTCGCCCCAAGTGGAAGATCAACAAGGCCGTGGTGCACCCTCGACCCCGCAACCAAGGTCAACGTCGTCGTGGATACAACTAGACGCAGTCTCTTTTGGGGCTCCCAACCCAGTCCAGTGCTCTTCTTTCTTTTATACCTCATCCCCATCATACAGGGGGTTTCTGTACGATATCTCGCCTTCATATTCCTTGCACCCCCGGTGGATTCTTTGATGCGTTGTACTGTTAAGAATCTTGTTTCTATCGTTGGTTGGAGCTCAGGCAACGGGGGCACTGTATAGTATGACGGCCTACGGCCACGCGCATGAAGTGAAGCAAATAGATCTACCTTCTATGGTATGCCATCCTTTAATCGACGCAATAACCACTGTAGAATCAACTTAGGGCACCTTTCCAGGAGTTCCAGTGACAATATTTCGGTGACAATTGTGCAATCGTCCCATGCGATACGAGATGTGGTCGCGCTAGGCCCCTTCGCTGGTGATGCGCCAAGGCCCCCCAGGCAGCGTCGACGTACGTATACACGTTCAGGCGCCGATCGCCATGTGCCCGCCGTACCTACCATTGTTCCGGGACGCTCAAATCTCTATAGTCACCATTGGAAGCCCGTCGAAGTTTGGATAGCCTTTCGATAAGTTGGGGTCGAGACCACCCCGTTGCGGCCAAGCTTGGCCCGTGGTCTGATACGAAACCCCGTCATCTGCATCCCAAACTTTTTGCTCCTTGCTTATACCCGCCGACCCCCAACCCATCGAAGAATGACCCAGCCGCGGTCGATACCTCAGTAATTAAGCACTCTTTTCTCTGCAGGGGTCCGTTTCCTGAGAGTGGTCTTTCTTGATAAGCGGTGTCAACTTCGCTATCGGTCTCAAACCCGCATCTTCATCCCAACTCCCAAGATCGCCAACTGGCGATCGCGCCCGCCATGGACAATTTCCACCCCTCCGCATTATCGCAAGGCTCGTCGCAACACCCATCGGGCCCCGAGCCATCCAGAACAGACCATGCAACCGCGGATGCTGGCTTTTCCGCAGAGGGCGTTTCCGCAGGAGAGAGAAACTACCTACCACGTCCGAAGCGCATAGCGTGTGTGGTCTGCCGACGGAGGAAGCTCCGGTGCGACGGCAAGAGGCCAAGCTGTGGGACTTGCTCGCGTCTAGGTCATGAATGCGCATATGATGAGGTGCGCAAAAAGAGCGGTCCCAAGCGGGGCTACGTGAAGCAGTTGGAGGCGCGATTAGGTTTGCCGCTGTCCTGTTCGCCCATGCTTTAAGAATTATGGCGCTAATGAGTCCCTGAATTAGCCCAGGTAGAGACACTTCTCAAAGGTCAAGATTCCGATACCGTTCACCAAACCTCGCCTCACCCGCCGGAGAATGCGTTTACGGCATCCCTTCCAGACGATTCCGTTCTCGCATTGCCTGAGATCTCAGGCCTTGAAGCCGACCTAGGAAACACAATACCTCCATCTACAAATGGAATGGGCGACTCGCAGACAAATCAAATCCTCTTCGGCACAGCGCCCGGTATTCCTAATGATCCGCAATGGGACATGATCAGTTTGGGGTTGGAAGAGCCACTCCCTAGCCTGGATGTCATTGCCGAATTGTGAGTCAACCCTGCAACTCATATGGGACAAGAATGCTCACATAATGACCTTTAGGGAGAGTATATTTTTTGAAAAGATCTATCCTATGCTTCCACTTATCCACCGCCCGCGATACTTCACCAACCTAAATCTGGCTCCTCATATGCGACCGCCTATCTGCCTTCGGTATATGATCTGGTGCCATGCAGCATCTGTCAGTGACAAGTACTATGGTCTGCACAGTCATTTCTACCATCGCGCTCGCAAATACGCGGAACTGGATGAGATGAAGGGGTTTGGAGAGAGTATCATCAGTCTTTCTCACTGCCAGACTTGGATTCTCATCGGCACTTATGAATTTCGCATGATCTACTTTCCGCGAGCATGGCTGAGTGTTGGAAAGGCGACAAGACTGGCGCTCATGATGGGATTCAATCGACTGGATGGTGTTGGTCTTGATGTCAAGCAATCTATGTTTCCACCAAAAGACTGGACAGAGCGTGAAGAGCGGCGGCGAACATTCTGGATGGCATTTTGCACCGATCGGTATGCCAGTATCGGAACTGGTTGGCCGATGGTAATTGATGAAAATGATGTCAGTTGCTCTCGAAGTGCTAAGTATATCATGTTTTGGTTCCAGGTGCTGACCATAGCTAGATCATGACGAACCTTCCCGCTTCCGAGGAATCTTTCTTGAAAAGCAAGCCACAGCGGACTCTCCGTCTGTCTGACATCATTGCTGGCGAAGGTGTCTCGACTTTGTCACCTTTCGCTTGTGTCTGCGTTTTGGCCAACCTTTTCGGCCGCAATCTCAACCATATTCACCGACCCCAACCCCAAGACAACGACTATGATCTCAATGGAGAGTTTTGGAAACGGCATCGGAGCCACGACAATATTCTCCTCCACATTGCACTTTCATTGCCTGACCACCTTCGTCTTCCCGGTGGGATGGACGATGTAAATGTCATATTTTCTAATATGAGCATTCACACATCTACCATTTGTCTTCATCAGGCTGCAATCTTCAAGGCCGAGAAGAACAAAATGCCGAATCAGATTGTTACTGAAAGCAAACGGCGGTGTCTTGTTGCAGCAAATCAGATATCGAGCATCATGAAGATGGTCAGCCACATCGACCTAACAACTGTATGTTTATGTTTGGTCTTTGATTATGGCCCGGCACCGCAGAACATTGAGCTAATAATACACAGCTGAATCCATTTATGTCATTCTGTCTTTACATCTCGGCAAGAGTGTTTGTGCAGTACTTGAAATCAAGACCTGATGATTCAACAGTCCACTCATCGCTGCAATTTGTCGTGTCCGCACTCAATGCGATGAAGAACAAAAACCCCTTGACCGAATCATTCCTCGTTCAGCTGGATGTCGATCTAGAGGGCACCGGAATCAAATCGATGGACAGCACAAAAACCAATTCCACCTATGTCGCCCAAGTGATGGTGAGTTTCTTAATGGTTGTTTTGCATATCTCATCCGGTGCGAAAGCTGACAGCAGGTTCTTTTTCAGAATACGTGCTGTCCGGATAATATCGAAGGCAGTTCCATATACAGTCTCCGCCAGACACAGTCTTTTAATGAAACAACGCAAGGAAATGCGAATACTGACGGCCCATCTCAAACCTTTCCGCATGGCAGAACAACAACACTGCCCAGTCGCTATCGAGATTCCAGTCTTCCTGGCTCCAATTCTGGAGCACCTGGCAGCAACGCACCTCATTTCTTCCCACATGGCATGCCCGATTCAGGTGTCAATCCTAACAATGCTGGCCAAGGCGGCATCGTGGATATCGATATGGACTTTTCCCCCGACTTTAGCGGGCTTGGTGAACGGAATCCTCCCTCCGATCACCCGACACCTTCGACTCTGAACTCTTCTTCCAATACATCGTATTCCATGACGGGTGTGGATAATCCATCACCTGAAAACAAACAGCAAAGCACCGCTTCCACTCAACATAGTCAAACATCCACTACGTCCTTCGACAAGGTCCGCTCAGTCCACATCTCTCCTGAAAGTACTGAGTCTCCACTGATCCCCGACATGAACTCTTTTGCCGGGCAGATGTTTTCCAACACCAATAGGTCCAGTGGACCCCTTGATTATGGCAACAGCAATGAGTTTTCCATGCGCCCTGGATGGGATATGTCGACGCCAAGCTCCAGTCTAGCCAATGTTGACTTGGGCGATCTGAATGTCAACTCACTTAGCGAGACTCAATGGGCCCAAATCCTGGAAAACAATGGCAGTGGAGCTGGCTGGGAGAATTGGCGTCAGCCGTGAATGGGGAATCTCATAGGCCTGGTGCGTGTTTATGCCGAACATGTGT
Organism: Penicillium argentinense; assembly: GCF_028826775.1. NCBI lineage: Eukaryota > Fungi > Ascomycota > Eurotiomycetes > Eurotiales > Aspergillaceae > Penicillium > Penicillium argentinense. The sequence continues at coordinate 1,539,337 of NW_026622668.1, forward strand.
CATTACCAGATGCATATAGCCTTCCACCTTGAGCGTTGCGGCTCTAGAACTCCCCGCGGTAGCCTACCTCAGAGTTTACCATCATAATGAGGGGGAAAAAGCCTCCACTGGATCGCCTTCCGGTGACTGCCCGGAGTGTGTGCATACCTTGTCGAAGTTGCCGAACTCGATGGAAACCCAGCCCAATGTACACCTACTGCGACTGTGTCCATGAGAAATGTACACCCTCGTGACTTTTGTTGTTCCAAGACGTCCCGTTTCCAGCCTTGCATGCATCATGCCAAAGGCAACCATGACGTCGGAGACTACTCTTCAATGAGGTGGCCAGTCGCGAATTGGACGAATTAATGATGATGATGATGAATAATATCACCCCTTCTTTGCAATATAATAAATATTCTCCACTTTCATGTTTCATTCACTGTAGAAAACGGTTTGAAAATATCGTCATTACAATGCACTGCCCAACTGATTTCATTCTGGCCCCACCCTTCCAGATGTATCTTTCTTGGTTTTGAGCCGTACGCACGGGACTGAACGACCCAATCTAGCAAGCTGGAAAATCTCGCAAGCACTCAAAATTATCTAGTATTCAATGTTCCCTTGTTCATTTCCACTACACTGACCGTGCCATCAGACCATATGAGTGAGGTCACATTCTCCGGTAGGCTGCCGATCCTCGTGATTGCAAGCCTATCGATAAGCATTCCCAGCTTGCGGACCTCCAAATTTCAGCGCGCCAAGCCCTCCGCAAATTCCGTCGGCCAGAGCAAATTACGACAGTCCCCATCTCACGCCGTACGATTGCAGTCACTGGCCCCATATCATGTTTGACTTCGAGGACAGCGCGTCCGAGCGCGAAAAGTGCTTCACCACGGTCGCCCAGCTTCCTACATTCGTGGATCCGAAGCAAATCCCCTGCAGGAAATCGCCCTTCTCTGCCATCGTGAATCATCCACTGGCACACACGGTAAGTCGTTCAGTAGTACCTGGAAAAATCTCAAAGGTTTCCGGCTTCTTTAAGTCAGACTGACAACATTGGAATAGATCGAGATCATTCTCCCAGAGAAAGTGTACATCGAGATTCAGGACTCCCTAGGTCACAAACCGGAAAATCCTCGATATGCTCGAGTCTTCATGTACCCATCTGACCTGCTGGAGCACGACTTCTTCAATGCATACATCAAAACCGGTATGTTCCTTGACATGCCCAACGCCTGGTGTTGGGTAAAACGCTTGAGGCACAGATGATCTTTGCTCATGATCACAGGGCTTAGCCTGAACGAAAAAGCTGACTTGCTTGTCAGGAAATGTAATCATGATATCAGAAGGCCAGTCAGGGTCAGATACAGTGTTCACGCTGCGAGATGGTTAGTGTTTCCAATCCTTAGTTTTCCTCCCGCCGAATGAATGTCATATTGACGTTGCATTTAATAATAAGGTATCTGCAAGATTGAGATGGGCAAAGATATCTATGAGCGCACAGGACTGAACGGCAAACCCATCTGCGGCGGTGGCAGGAAACACGTAAAGGAACGATTTTGTACGTCCCTTGCACCGAATTCCACCCATAGAGTGAGTCAAATTAACAGAGTCAATAGTGGTCGAATTGAACTTGCGACTGCCATCAATGCTCCACGGTAAAAAGGGATTCGAACGTATCGTGTCGGCGTTCAAGCGTGTCCTGAATCAATCAAGGGCTTGGTTGTTTTGCGACTTAGACCCAACCAGTCAGCCAAATGGTTAGATTAATCATCCCCACCATCAAACCAAACAAGAAACTAATGACGGAAACAGATGCTAAGCCTATTATGAAATTACAACCGCAAGTACTTGAATCGTCCCCGCTCCGAACTAAACTCGAGGCCATCCATACACCTACCCTTCAAGATATGGTATCGAGTGATATGTCAGAGACAGACTTGCAAGATCGATGCGGTGCTCTTTCCGAGTGGATTGCCATGGTCCAGCTAGGGTCCGCCTGTGTGTCTGCTGGGAACGAGATCGACGCGTACCTGAGCCGCTACAGTGTACCGGACTTCACAGATAAGGTGACCACCGATCTGATCTGCCTGAAATGGCATGGTCTGATTTCTTCCACTTGGACCATGCAACTTTTCCTGAGTCTACTGTGAGTCGACTTTCGCATCCGCGGATCCAGGGCATATCCGTGATTTCTTGGCTAAAGGCTAACCTTGCCCTAAACGGGCGGCGGCAGATCTTACACAGCAAAACCGATGTCTCCCTCGGCCTGGTTTATTCTTTCTTCATCAGCTCTTGACAAGCAAGTTGTAGAAGGAAGGGATGGATTCAGTCTCGTTGTTTCTCCAGACATGTTACAGCCTGCTGCGGCAGGTGCGAACGATCGTGAATCGTCCACGTTGAACGGCAGGCAGGCGATCTGCTGGGAGTATGTCGGAGCCACGGTTATTGATACGCCCTGACCGGCTTATAAGGTTTGAGCTCTTGCTCTTGCTTCCGACCTTATTATGGTCTCAGGTATCCTTCCGTCTTCGGAACGGCGATGTCTTCACTGCATCGTCCGTTGTATTTCGCCTTCGGCATGCTCTCTGCTGTTTCTTCCTCCCTTCACACATTCTCTGCCCATACTCTTACCAATAGCCTCTTGCTTATATTCGCTAAGCATTCCTTTATTTTGATACCACTCTTTTCGCTATACTCTCGACATCCCATCTCGCTACACACTCGCTCTGCAATAAGAAAAAGTCATGGGTGGCGGCTCTTTAGACGATTCTTGGGGGAAAAGGGATAGCAACATGGACATGACGAATGACATATACTTGTTCGACCCGAGCCTCGACGATGTGACATCTGATTCTTTGCGAACGTTGCTGAATTGGGGAGATGGACCGGGAAACTCCAACAAGGGTATTCATCATGACGATTATCAGTTTGAGTCCGCCCTCCGAAAATATACGGTGGCTTTGGACTCGCAGCCGAGCGAGCTCGTGACTTTCAACCCAGGCAACCTTGCCAGCATCCATGCACCGTCCGATCCAGAGGATGCCAGCCCACAGTCGGCGAGTTCTGGGCACACATCCCTGACTGAGGGATCAGTGACTACAGCGGCGACCGCGGAACACGATCCCCAAGCATATACCAATAGCGAGAAAAACAGCACTTGCACCAGCGTCCACGGAGAGGAACTTCTTCATCTCACCAGCGAGGGAAGCCAAGACTATATCCGCATTCATTCGAGCGACAATGACCTTGCTTTAATTGTTCCAGCAGTTCCACCCTCTACTTGCCATGGGCCCATTCCCCCCAGGACTCAGATCCAAGGGCCTGCTGTCAATCACCCTTACATTACCCCGGTATGGGAACCACCTGCCGCCCTTCCTCAACCTGCATTGCAGAAATTTCGCACTGCATCTCATCAATATCCACCACAAGAAATACATTTCAATCCTGCTCAACCTGCACCACCGAAACTTTCAGCTGCATCTTTTTATGCATCCAACGGATACCCTGCTACCAATGCATTTTCTCAATTTGCATCCCAAGCACCAACCTCGACCGTTTCCAACCTTCAAAACAACCACTGGGATTCAAAATTCGTCTCAACTGTCTCGGCTCCCGAGAAAACCGCAAACAAGAACACGATCGTGTTCATGGAACCCGAAGTACCCATCGACTTTGTTGTCAACCCGAATAATCATGGCCGCTGGAAGCTCGACAGCTATGGAAACCGGACATATCTGAATGCCCCCAAAGTAAAGCAGGCATGCGTTGAGCGCAAGTGATAGATTAGGAGCATGGGATGGGTAAACTTCGAGAATTGTTCATGATTCAAAAATTCCTCTTCCCGAAAGCACATCGAGGCGTTCTGGGCATGTCTGGCGCTGGTTTGTTTTGTTTACATTGTTCTTGGAAGCCCCGAGCCTTTTGTGGAAGCTTTATTGAATCCGTTCTTTTGTGTAACCTACTATGATTATTGGAAAATTTACGCACCCATTCCATGAGATGTGACACAGCCCGTCTAGCAATTAGCATTGTAGGGATGCTGATGATTCGGCAATGACGTAGAGCGTCATTCTACTTGTTAGTACAATTCTAGTAATTACCTACTAGTTCCGAGCTGCGAGGCTCTTAAGAATCACACTCACGCTGACTCAGACGATGGCTGACTCGATGTGGGACAACCGGAACAACCGAATAAAGCCTCTTCACATATCGGGGGGGGTTTGCTACATTTTTGGTCTTTCTTTAGAAAATATAATGTAATGCCGCATGCATCTTACTTTACTCGAACGCTGATAGAAAGAAAATACCTATCCAATATTCTCAACGCCATACATGATGCACTTCTGCTTCTTCGCCATCTATCCATGAAAGTCTCCGAAGAGACTGATCCAAAAATGAATCATCAACAATTCTATCCAGATATGTCATTCACCAGGTCTTGAATGATAGGCCTGTTTCCGATGACAGAATTTCCATTGAACAGCTTGGCACCTTTCTTCGCAGGCTTGCGCAGCCCAGGTTGCCTAGAGCCCAAGGGGCTGAGTGGCTCGCGCGAGGGGGACTTTTTGACAGTAGGGCTATTTCCTTTCTTTGCAGATCCATCCATTGAGTATGCCTCAGGAGACTGAAAGGGTAGCTGTGTGGAGTTGAAACCAGTAGCTTGGAAAACATGGTTCTCGGTGGCACCTGGCGGTAAATTGTAGACCCAATTCTTGCTCTCGACGAGGCGAACGTATTTGCAAAGAAGCTCGTTACCATCACGAAGAGTTGATCTGCTACCGACGACAAGGAGTTTGGTGCGAGCGCGCGTGAACGCGACATTTACACGGCGCCAGTCACGAAGAAGCTCGCCAACATGATTATCTGAGTTACTCCGAACGCAACTAAGAATGACAACTTCTTTATCGCGGCCCTGGAACTTATCCGCGGTATGCATTTCCAGGTCCGGGGCATAGCGGCGAAGCGTCTGCCGAAGGATGGAGAGTTGACTGCGGTAGAACGTAATGACACCAATGTTTTGAGGTTGGACTCCGCTGGCGATGAAGGATTCGACAAGTTGGGAACAGAGGATGGCTTCGGCATGGTTCACAATGCGCTGACCCTGCGCACTTTCGAGAGCCATGGCACCAAGAGGATCCGTATTGACCAGGAGGGTTTTGGACGATGGCTCTAATAAATCAAGAAGCCAGCATCGGCCATGTGAAGGGCCGAAGCACATACGTTGATGGGACTGCGCTGAGCATTCATTATCGGTGTGAAATTGCTTGAGGGCATGGATGTTTGGAATGTCAAGTGAGCGGGCTGCAACTTGAGGTGTGCCACATTTCAAGCGGCCGGAGTAGATGAGCGTGTTCGAAAGCAGCATGATATCCTCGCACATGCGGTACTGATGCTCTAGACTGATAACCGAGTCGGGCTGCGCATCGGATAACAATTTGAAGAGACTGACGTCCAAGCCTCCTTCCTGTGCCGCCTTGTTCTGTACCAATGGCGGAAGCTGGTAGTGGTCACCAACCAAGATGAAAGTCCTTGCCATACGGATTGGACCTAGACAGACAGGAAGCGTAATCTGTGATGCCTCATCGACAATGCAGTAATCGAAGATGCGCTGGTTGAAGATGTTGTGATTCACACCAAGACAAGTCGTAGCCACGACTTGCGGATTTTCGTACGAGTCCTTCAGCTCTTCAATGGTCGGTTTTGGAATAGCCGCGAGATCTGCAAAATCTTGTATCTCAGGGTGAATTTTCGTCGGAGCACCGATGCGAAGGATACGGATGTCGTCATCACGAATCTTCAGCAGAATGTTATCGACTGCTGTGTGTGTGTAAGAAGTGAGTAGAACACTTTTCCCTTGCGCGACGAGTGCTCGAATGATATGAGCAATGGTGGTTGTCTTGCCAGTTCCGGGCATACCGAGAACCAACGCATAGTCTTGAGCACTCATGACTTTGTCAATCGCTTGCTCTTGGTCAACATTGAGGTTGTCGGAACTGGCAATGGTATATGCAGCGGGTTGTGGCTTGAAAACCGGAGCTTGACCTTCCACAATGAGCCGCCTGAGATGTCTTGCTTGATAGAGGTCTTTGTCCATCATGCAAATGAGATTGTTCCGAACCGTTGCCATGCCATTGCTGAACTCGTCTTTGTCGATTCGATAGACAATTTGTTCGTCCGGGTCTTCCAAAGCTGCCGGTTCAGCATTTTCAATTTCCATGATGCCCTTGAAAGATTGGTTTGTCTTGGCATCGAAACCGGCCGTTTTTGATCTCGCGTTATGTAGCCTCCGATCCACAGCAGCTGTAATATATGACGCGCTCACGTGAACCACGTAGCCATTGGCAAGAGCAAAATGTCCCTTCTCATCGGACACAACAACTGGCTCACCAACGGATATTTGCGATTCGGCGAACGAGAAACCGGGAGACTTTTGGCGCTTGACAAAGGTATAACGGTAACGGTTGATCTTCGTCCCATTCTTATCCTCTGACGCAGAACGCGGATTGATCACGACGTCACCAAAGCACCGACCAAGGGATTCACGTTCCTTGCTGAGCAGAGTCCACAGCTCCCGTCGAAACCTCACCAAATTCCCTTCTTCTTTGGTAAGGAGTTCATCCCATTTACGAAAAAAGTCACGATCACCTTGGCTCAAGTGTTGCGTTGCAGTCTCGAAGTTTTCACCAAGGCCGCTTGTCTCACCAGTGCCATCTTCTGAGAGTTTGTGATATACGAGACAAGGGGTTTTCGCATAACACCTATTGCACATGCGCGACCGCTTGAGCATCGGAGGGAGATGCGTCTTCTCGCGTATGTAAACAGCAAGCTGGTTTCTTACTTGCAGCATTTGAATAAGCTCATGCCGAATGCCTCGGATGCTGAGTGTCTTCGAGGTTTCAAGGTAGTAAAGGAGGCCAAAAGTGACCTCAATATCTGTGAAAACGTTAGCAAGTCCGATAGTCCCAACATGAGAAATAGGTCTGTTACCGTATCGATCAGAAAGGAGGAGTGTATATAGAGCTGTTTGGGCTCTATGACCTTGGTTGGTATCGCGTTTCCCAGTCTTCAGCTCCAAGGGAACGACAAGATTTTTTACACCAGTATCATCGCGACAAGCAACCTGGACTGTGGCATCGATGTTGCCTTTGAGCCCGTACATGGGTGACCAGATGTGCTCCTCAACCTCGAGTAATTTGTTGATGCTGAGGTTGAGCTTTGAGCTGTTGCGATCTTCAACCATTGAATTAGCCTGTAAGCAAAGTCAGCATGAAACCCGATCGTTTATATGACGAAGTTCAAATTACCTGTGGCTTTGCATGGAGAAAAACCTCTGCCCAAGCCAGAATAGTTGGGATTTTGCCCATGATTTCGCCGACTGCTTCTTGAACGCTCATGTTGATCGCGTACAATTCTTCGATATGTCCGACCAGAACTCTCTCGACTAAAGACCTCAAAGAATCCAGACCCCATTGGTTAGCCTTCAAGGCCTCTTGAAAGACCTCGTGGAAAAATACACCGAATGCTTGCGGCTTTTCGAGTTGGGCAAAGGCTTTGATCCGATCTTGTAAAACAGCTCGACGTTGACAATCGACTGAGTCTGCCACGACCGTGGCTGATATCAAATGATCAGGATGAAGAATGATCATATGATTGGAGTTGTCTACGACGCATAGACCAGAAGAATCGAAATTTCCGACCAAATGAAGATATGAGTCCTTGCTGCAGGGAGTGTCATACCACGAATCCCGTAGGATTATGACTCTTCGGGCTTTTGTCTTTTCGTCCTCGACCGATAGTACCTACTCGCTCATTAGCACCCGAGCAAACATTTGAGAACGGAGTCGAAATACAAACCTGTTCGGGTTGAGTACGTCCTTTAAGAGACACGTACGTGCTCTCTGCAATTTCCACGATCAGGTAACGTTTAATGGCGGTTCGATCTTTCAGGTTCTATTGTTTGAATATTTCAGCACACGACTAGAAAGGTTTCACTAAGAGTGACAAACGTAATCACCATTTTGACTCGCCTGCTTCATAGTCTGCTCGATGGCGTCCAGATCGAAGTCATCATCGAACTCGTCCTCAGACGATGCTGTCACATCCGCTGGGGCTTGAATATTAGGCTTGCCTTGCATGCTCACGGCCGCGACAGCAGATGCAGTGGTCGCCAGGCCCACGGCCTGCGGCTTGAACGAATTGGCCTGTTCCGTGTTCCCGTGGCATTCTGCAAGTATATCTTCAAAATTGTCGAGATCGCCATACTCGTCATCGAAGTCATCCGAATCATCGGGTTTGGGTTCGTTATTCATGATTTCATTAACAATTGACGGTTTGTCATCCGTGGTGGATATTGGCTTCGGATGGCTTGAATGAAGCTTTCCTGCCGCGTAACTCGACCAGGCAGAGGAGCCCAAGAAGTCAGAGTCGTTGCGGTCCTTTTCTGGTTCGACAAATGGATCCGCTGAAGCATCTGCTAGATCCATAAGGTCTTGATCAAGGTCGTCGTCCCCAAAGTCAGATGAGAGGTCGTGAAACTTATTTGTCTTGGCAATTACGCTATTTTCTTCGGATGGCACAGGGAGAGCCTGTTCAGTCCCAGCATTTCCAAGTCCTTTCCGGTCTGTTATTGGAGACGACGAACGGCATCTTTGGGCATCGACCCTTTGCCGCAACGGAGAAGAACCAAGTGGGCCCATCTCGGTTGGCTGGGGCGGCTGGAGGCTTTTCTCAATGGTCTCCAGCAAGAAGTTGATCCTTGAGGATTGTTTTTTCCCCGAGTCCAAAACATTGCTGCTGGTGCGAGAGAAGATACCCCGACCTGAGCCTTGATCTTGGCGATTGAATCGTCTTCTTTTCGCTCTGGTTGTTGGCCACTCAGCAGCACAGCTAATCGAGCGTCTTAAGCCCGAGGAATCGCGACTTGTCCTTCCCGAAACCGGCGTTTGAGGAGAAGAGGAGAGAAGGTTTGCTAGACGGTTTGGAGGGAGATCCTCGGTCCCGTTAACCACATGTTTATCCATGTAGTTATTCCACAGCTCTGCAGCAAGATCATGTTGAGGGGTTTTAAAAAGAGCTTGTATGGATTGAAGATCGAGTGGTTCCTTGGTCTTTTCCGAGTATGTGCGTGAGGGAGAGCCGGCAGGGGATGAGCTGTGACGACGTTTCCTTCGACGGCCGCCCGGTGTTTGGGACGAAGTGTCTGGGTTTGAGCTTGCAGGAATATGTTGCCAGACAACATGGTCCACAGGCGTCACCTCTGGACCCGGCGCCGGGTCGAAAGAATCTTCAGCATTGCTAATGAGGTCTGCGAGAGGTATCCGATTTCCTGGAGTCTGAGGGCATTCTTTGACGGGCTTAAGGTCATTCACTGAGGACTCTGCCGGCGAAGGGTCGTTCTTGTCTGGAGATGTATGCATCGGTTCCACCACACCGTTCAGCCATGAGCTCTGGTTCTCTTTATTTCCATGTGCGGGTTGTGTCCCGTCTTTCGAGGGCACCTTCTCTGGGGCCGTCTTCGCGTCTTGGTAGCGGAAGGCATCCAGTTTTGTGCGTGAGCCGGACGAGATGGGGTGTGCGTTGTTGTTCGTCGCCATAGCCGTGTTCTGGCCCAGGATATCCCAGAAATTTGTCTCAAATCGGGTAACGATACATTCTCGAGCCCGTTGGCCTGGGGCGAGTAATATTAGCAACGGAACGCGAAATCTGCGCTCAGCAATTGGAGAGGACGTACAAGGTAGAGAGATATATGTACTCAGAAGCTCTTGCGCCCAGTATGGGTAGGCAGATGCAATGACTCGACAATGTTGACAGTGAGCTCCAATGGGATTAATTTGGGGGTGGTTTGCGATAAGAAACGCGTCGCGCGTCGTGAGTCTTTGCCTCCTTCCTCAGGCAGAAACACCCGGGTCTTGTGAAGCCTTGTATTTCAGGCAGTAAAGGCGGACAGGGAAAATCGCCCAAACAGGACTAGCGCCGTCACCGGTCAGCTCCCCAGCGGCCTTTTGCGGCTTCAACATCAATCCGCCCCTCCACTCGTCATCGCAGTGCCATACCAATTGCAATTGTTGTTGCCACATCGGCAAGGCGACTGACTGCTGGCCTTTGTTTCCCATTCCTCGAACTCTCCACTCCGTCCCTTCCGACCTCTTCTACCGCTCGACTCTCCAAGATGTCCGCTCGTCCCGTGTCGCAACTCCTCCGTTCGCGCTGCTTGCTGCGCCGGCCGCAAAACATCCAGGGGTTCTCAACCCGAAGCAGCCTCCGTGCCGCTGACCACGGTGACCACTACGATCCCCCGACCGGCTGGCTGTTCGGCGTTAAGCCCGGCCAGAAGTACGTGAAGGAAGGCTGGGAGGGCATCTGGTACTACGGATTTATTGGTAGCTTCCTGGTTGCCGGTGTTGCATATGTTTTCAAGCCCGATACCTCGTACGTGTTAAGTTTTTAATCAACCCCAAGACCCGTCCAGCCCTCAAACCAAACTCCTGGGCGGATTTATCTACGTGTGACTGAGACATCAAAACTGACTCTCGTTTCAGCATACAAACCTGGGCCCTTGAGGAAGCCCGCCGGCGACTGGAGGCTGAGGGTATCTTGGAGGACCCTGAGAAGGCCAAGAACTAAGCGGATTGGTTCATGGGCCTATTCTGTACACTGTACATAGAGAGATCGGAAAAGGACAATTTCGGTTCACGCCTGTACCACCCGTGGTGGCAGATATGATGTTCCGTTCCTTTTCTTAGATGGGGTTTTCGCATGTGTTTCTATTTCCATTACCTGCTGTACTACTTTATATTCCGTTGGGTCTGCTTTCCATCGCATCAATACAGATGGATCAAAACAATGATATTCATCCTTCTCCTTTTCTGAGTCTTGAAGTTGACTGCTAAAGATCCCGTTGGAGCATACCCCGCCAACCGATTAGATGTTCTGGATTGAAAGCACTGTTGACTGATGCTGCTGATCTGCCTCGGTTTCTTTTCAACCTTACACTTCCGGGTACAGGTCAGTCCGCCGCAACAGGGGCATCTCTCGCCTTATCTTCGACACGAGGTCGAGATCAATCTCCGCGGTCGCTATTTCTGGCTCTTGATGTTCATCGCCCAGCTGCGCTACCACTTCGCCCCACGGATTGATGATCATGGAATGGCCATAACTTCGCCTCTTCTCGTTATGAGGACCCGCTTGTGCGGCCGCAATCACATATGACTGTGTCTCAATAGCTCGTGCACGAAGCAGCGATTCCCAATGAGCCCTGCCAGTTGGGACTGTAAAGGCCGATGGGTAGGTGATGATTTCGGCATTTTGGCGCCTCAGTGCAAGACTAATCTCTGGGAATCGCAGCTTGAAATATGCAATACGAGTTAGATGCGCACCATACAGACCAAAGATGTATGCCATGCGGTCGTACTTACATCAAAGCAAATCGCTAGCCCGATGCGCCCAACAGGGGTCTCGAAAGGCGGGAGGATTTTCTGTCCAGGCTGGACATTCCTGTGTTTTGGCTCAGCAACCATGGGGGTTAAGGGTCTAGGGCGACCTTATTAAGAAGCTTACGTGCTCTCTTTCAAAACAGGTCCACCCTTGATGTCGACGTCGAATAGATGGACCTTCTGGTAATTCTGGGTGATGGCACCCTTATCGTCAATCCAAATCAATGAATTCTTTAGCTTGTGTTCTGAAGCCATCTCATGGATTCCAACATTGATATGCATGCTCTCGAGCTTGGCGATCTTTTGCAATTCGGAAACAAAGTTTCCACTGTCCGGCGACTGTGCCAGAGAGAAAGATTCATCGGCGGAAGAAGCAATATAATCCGCGGCCTCTGGAAGAAACAGCACCTAGTAACGCATTAGCTTACGAACATCTACTTAATATATAGAAGTCAATTTGAGAATGTATCACCTTGGCACCTGCTGCTGCCGCTTTTCGAACTAATGTTTGGCATTGTACTAGATTGGAGGTTATGCTTGCTGTTGCGCATAACTGCCCAACGGCCTATAGGACATCGGGAAGAGTCGATTAATAAATAGTCAGTATGGATAGTGTAGTCGTCGAGCACGTACGGCGTGAACCATGGTTTATACAGCCACCGGGAGCCCAAAATCAAATATATCAAAATAAGTGTCTGGCCGCAGAAGGGAGGGGTTTCGGAAGGTGCGTTGCTCAGTTGCTCCTACGATGAGACGGATAGGCGCTTAGTCAGCTATCGCGATGCCGCTCAGTGCGATAACCTCAAAAGTCGCACGCCAAGGTTCATCTCTCAGTTCTTGCTCACGACGTGTCTTGCAACCGACCATCTGCTACTCACAGACAGATATATCCCGTCGCGATGAAGAGTCTGAGGAGGGACCTTCCTTCCAACCCCCAGGCCTCCAATGTCGCCAGCAAGGTCTTCGTGAGGTCCACGAAAAGTGGAAAAGTGCAAAAGATTGTTCGCGAGCTCTATCTTAGGCAAGACATTCCTTGCTCCTCGAAGCTTTGCTCCATATGCCCCTCGATCGCCCCTGCAGATGCCAATGGAAACAGTAAGAGCCCCATCAATCTGCTCATCGCGACCGATTGCTAACAAAGACAGTTGCACCGTTCATCCTCTCCGATCGTCCCGCCGGCACCAAAGCCTTTCCCCACGGACACTACCTCGTTCCTGATACAAATGCGCTATTGAATGGAATGGATCTTTTTGAGCACACTGGTGCGTTTTACGATGTGATTATTCTGCAGACCGTTCTTGAGGAGCTTCGCAATCTGTCGCTGCCGCTCTACAACCGTCTCCTCGCTCTCATCAAAACCGACGAGAAACGCTTCTACCTTTTCTTTAACGAATTTCGACTTGAAACCCATGTGCGCAGAGGACCGCAAGAGTCAATTAATGATCGCAACGACCGAGCAGTGCGCGCGGTCGCGACCTGGTACGAAGAGCACCTCCGAGCATCGGCTAAGAAGGGGAAGAAGGAAAAGTCTATTCCTGCACTTGTTGTCATCACCGACGACAAAGACAATATCAAAAAGGCCAAAGCGGAAAATGTTACCGCTCTTTCGCTCTCGGACTATGTCTCTGGCCTAGAGGACTCGGAGAGACTGCTCGATATGATCAGTGAGGCTCGGGAAGCCCGGGAGTCCAGAGGCACTGCCGGTCAACTTTTCTACCCGGAATACCTCTCCATGTCGAAGATCATGACAGGATTGCGTGCAGGAACTCTACACCAAGGTGTGTTCAACGTATCACCTTACAACTATCTCGAAGGGTCTGTCAAGGTTCCTTCCTTTAACAAGCCTCTCCTTATTCTCGGTCGCGACAACAGCAACCGTGCAATTTCAGGTGACGTTGTTGTAATTGAGGTCCTGCCGCAGGATCAGTGGAAGTCCCCTTCCTCCAAGATTGTTGACGAGGAAGCCGTGACTCGAAACGACAACCCTGATTCTGAAGAAACCGAGAACGTTGTTTCGGAAAATGAGCGCAAAGCTCTTCAAGAAGAAGTCAAAAAGGCTCACGGAAAGAATTCGGAAGGAAAGCCTCAGCCAACTGCCAAGGTTGTCGGTATAATCAAGCGTGGCTGGCGCCAGTATGTGGGTCATGTCGACTCCAACTCAACCGGCTCTCAGGCTGCCTCTGGTCGCCGTCAACAGACCGTCTTCGTACTAGCTATGGACAGAAAAGTTCCAAAGATTCGACTTCGTACACGGCAAGCTGGTGACCTTCTCGGTAAGCGCATCCTCGTTACGATCGATAGTTGGGATCGGGATTCCCGATACCCAACTGGCCACTTTATCCGATCATTGGGAGAGCTAGAGACCAAGGCTGCTGAGACCGAGGCACTTCTTCTGGAGTATGATGTGCAATACAAGCCATTCCCCAAATCTGTTTTGGACTGTCTTCCATCAGAGGGACATGACTGGAAAGTTCCCGCCAGCAAGGAAGACAAGGGTTGGAAAGGCCGACGAGATCTTCGTGACCTCCTCATCTGCAGCATTGATCCTCCAGGCTGTCAAGATATTGACGATGCTCTCCATGCCCGCCCTCTGTCAAACGGAAATTTCGAAGTCGGTGTCCATATTGCGGATGTGTCACACTTTGTCAAGCCCAACAACCCCATGGATTTTGAGGCCAGTGTTCGTGGGACCACTGTGTATTTGGTGGACAAGCGTATCGACATGTTACCTTCACTTCTTGGAACAGATTTGTGTTCTCTGAAGCCTTACGTCGAGCGCTACGCTTTCTCCGTCATTTGGGAGGTCACGCCCAACGCAGAAATCGTGTCTTCAGATTTCACCAAATCAGTCATTCGCTCGCGTGAAGCATTTAGTTATGAGAGGGCTCAGAAGCGCATTGATGACCCATCTCAAACGGATGAGCTGACAGAAAGCATGCGTAACCTCCTGCGTTTCTCAAAGATCCTTCGCCAGAAGCGTTATGATGCCGGTGCATTAAATCTTGCCTCGCCGGAAGTCCGAATCGAAGCCGATAGTGATGAAGTCGGTGATCCATTGACCGATGTCAAGACAAAGGCTATGCTTGAGACCAACAGCCTGGTCGAGGAGTTTATGCTTCTCGCCAACATTACTGTTGGTTCTAAGATTTTCGAATCCTTCTCGCAAACAGCCCTTCTCCGACGACACGCCACTCCCCCGCCACAGAACTTCGAAGACCTCATTAATCAACTCTCGAAGAAGCGAGGCATGGAGCTAGATGTTTCCAGCTCTGGTGCCCTTGCTAGCTCCCTAGATCGTTGTGTCGACTCTCAGAATCCGTTCTTCAATACTCTGGTCCGTATCCTGGCAACTCGGTGCATGACATCTGCCGAATATTTTTGTGCCGGTGCACATGCCGAGCCCGAATTCCGCCACTACGGTCTTGCTTCGCCTATTTACACTCACTTTACCTCTCCTATCCGACGATATGCCGATCTGATCGTCCACCGACAACTTGCTTCTGCCATCGGATACGAGGGTGAGGATGGCCACGCGGTTATCGAGGGTGTCAGTACCCGTAGCAAGCTAGAGGATATATGCCAGAACATCAACTACCGACACCGCAACGCCCAGTTCGCCGGTCGTGCTAGCATAGAGTATTACGTTGGTCAGGCGCTCAAGGCCCGTGGTGAACAGATGGCCGAGGGCGGCACTGATAGCGGCATCGATGAAGAGGGCTACGTGATGCGTGTCTTTGAAAACGGTGTGGTGGTATTCGTTCCCCGTTTTGGTATCGAGGGCACCGTTCGACTGGAGGACTTTGTACTCCCCGGCGAGTCCAACGCTTGGACTGTCTCGGAGCGAAAGGAACTCGCGGCTCATCGGACCACAGATTTCGATATCGAAGAATACAAACTCCGTGTGGAGGAGAAGGGCCACTCTGAGAAGGAGCGCGGTGTCACCGTGGAACTTTTCCAGAAGGTTAAGGTGAACGTCAGCTCGGTTAAGGAAGAAGGCCGTGGCGCCGGCAAGAGGCGGGTGCGAATTCTGATCACCGGCTAATGGAATGGAGTTTATGCAGTTCATAGATACAAAAATGGGCGTTTGGGGAATTCACAAATGATTGTTGAAAATTTTTACAACGGTCTTTTTTTCTTGTTCCGTCTTCCCAGGATGTGTATGCGCGTAGTTTTTATATCTAAGAATTTTTTTTCCATACAAATCAGGCAATTGTCTCAGACACGTTTTAATGCCACCATTCTCCGTGCTAGATTGAATGGTGTCCATATCTGTGTATCAGCGACGCCAATTGAAGGTATTCTGGTCGCAGAACGATCCTGCTTCTCTCCCACCGTCGCGGTCGTAAGCGGCGTTTCTCGGGCCACAGATTCTCTGCGCTGTTCAGCAATTTCTAGCTCTCCAACTTTCCAACCACGTACGAGCCACAGGCACAGAGATGCACCGATGTACACAAAGCCTGTAAACAATTGGACTCGGAGATAAGAAGTGTTCCCGTCCGGTTTGGCGGTGCGGAGTTGCAGGGCAATGGCCTCAGAGACGGTGCACGGCGCGACCAGTGTGAGCCAGGTAATGCTGAGGCCTGAAGGTAGATCTCGTAGACCAATGATTTCGGCGAGGACGGGCGACACCGTCGCCCAGTATGTTCCCGCGACAGTTCCTACTAGGACAGCGAAGAAACAGACAACACCCATGCTGTCAGCGAAGATCCAAATTACCAAACAGAATAAGCCACACAGGAAAGTCAATAAGGTCGCTATATTGATGCGGCCAAGTCGGTCACTGAACATTCCCACAAAAGGACGACCAAGGCCCTGACCCAGATTCAACAAGGCCGCGACAATACTGCCTTGATGTGACGAGAGTCCAACCGAGAGGGCAAAGTTGGCAAGACTGAAGAGCAGCGCCACATATCCCAGCATGCTGAAGATACCCCAGCCCAAGAAGAGCAAGAATTCTGGCTGGCGAAGCAGCGGGAGATGAAATGCCGTAAATCGGCTACCGACAAGCTTGTTGCGGTCTCGAAGCAGATTACCACAAACTAAATTGACGGCGCACGAGATGATACCGAGAATACGGAAGGCCCATCCTAAGCCGAGACGAGGAATCATTGCACCTACCGCGAGAGACCAGATCAGGCCCCCGAGTCCGGACCCGGCGGCGGTGATACCTTGAGCGACGCTGCGGCGCTTATGGAACCACTGCGGAGCGATACCAACGCTGCCCACGAAGAGAAAGCCCATACCCCAGCCGAAGCAAACGCCTTGACTGAGGAAGATGTGCCATTTTTGAGTTGCGAATGAGGACCCGATGAGAGACAGCGTTTCGAAGAAGACACCTAGGTTCAGCACGAAGCGGGTTCCAAGGACCTGGATGAGACGGGTGGCTAATGGGGCCACAAGGAGTGCACAGGAGATGCTGAGTCCTCCAGTAAAGGCATAGGAGAGAGCTGACGTGTTGGGGAAAACATCGTGAGAGAGATAGTAGCTAAGGAAAACTCCATAGCTCTGGAGGATCTCGGATTGTCAGTGGAAGATGCATTGTACAGGTCTTTTGCCAAGAATGGCTGGTGAATAATGCACTCACGCTATTTATTCCCCACGTATGGGCATTGATCCAAAAGACGCAGGCAACACAGATCCAGCCATATCCTCCATCAGGAGGAATGTCCCGCTTGTATTTCTCGTCGACGTCGACTGGCGGCTCTGATGGTCCCTGCGGGTTCTCACGCTCTCGCCGAGAGCTAGTGTGCATAGAGTCCCTATCATCCTGGTGTGATCGAATCACTTCTATCGGCTCATTGTCGTTCATTTCCGTCGGTAATGGAAGCCGAGATATTCAACTGATGTCGGTTTCCCGAGGTTGGCAGTGGCGATGCCGGATATATGCGCAGCCAGACTTTTGGAGTATTCAAACTTTACCGTTTTCGGCGCAACATGGAATATCTCGATTGTAGTATAGTACTCTGTGCGGGAGGTGTGATATCGGACAAGAAGTAGGTGGAAAACTCGAATAGCTACGGACACTAGGAGTCATCTCTTTGACTAGCGCATGGCTATTCCCTACTTGGAATACGTCGGACATGGGGCCGACAATTTTCTTTACGAGTGTTGGCATCACGGGGAAGATGTCCGGGGTTTGAAAACGCCGCTGTTCGGCTACGGTCGACCAATCGCGGAGTATAGATTGATTACTGTGCCCTGGGAGCCCGAGGGAGCCCTGGTCGGAAATCCCAGCGCGTCGAGGGGGCCTCTGCATCCCCAATTCGGGGGTGTGGGGTTTAGTGCCGAATCCCGAAGAACCGTCGACCCGGTGCGGAGACATCGATGGGGCGGTGAGACCTTATGAATGTCATCGAGGGGCAGTGGATACAAGATGAAGTGTTGACAAAAGCTGGACATGTCCTCGCATGCTGCGATCAAATATATTTACACCAGTATACCCTATACATTGCAGTAGTCAAGATACCATACATACCTACTTAAACTAAAGGTAGGCTATTTTTTCGGAGATATGCAAGTCACATGCTAGCAGGTGACCGTGGAGAAGCCCTGAGCCCTGTCCCGATCGGGTCAGGTTGCCCTGGCGGTGTTTGTTTGGGTCCCACTGCGATCGCAACCGGTCCACCTCTGGGCAGCGATGTTAGCTCTTTAGTCTTTAGGCTCCATACCTTGGCTGATCCTGACGTCGCACCTCCCTGGATTGCTGCTGCTGCGTGACTTTCAGTGGGATCCGACCTGGAATACTTTCCCCAAAACCATGATGTACAAGCATACCAAGCCTGCCGGCCAGCGCAAGGTCTCGCCGCCGGGTCCCTCCTACATGTCCAACGATCAAGTTGGTGAGTGACCCATTTGAAGCTGGCGATTCAAATCGCGACTGGTTAGCTGGTCTTTTGCATCGACGACCAGAGTCGAAAAGCAGCTGCACTTTAACCCATAACAGAACTAATGCTAGACTCGACAGCAAACTATCTCAAAGATCTACGAACAAACCGACCAGCACGTCCCACAGGATCTCGTCCCCTCCCTGGTAAAGCAGCAACATCAACTTCGGATCTCCAAGATGGCCTGCCTCCACGCGCAGCGTCTGCCTTTTCCATGTATCGTCAGAATACTCCGCCGGAAGAAGAACCTCGTGCTGGAAGCGCCTTATCTCATCGTCGCACATCCTCCCAAACCGGCGAGAGCGGCCCAGTTGGACGTCCTCTGGCCCAGGAGCCACGATCGGTGTCAGTGAGAAAGAATGTCTTCCCATCCCAAGTATTCTCGCGTCCAGTTGCCGCATCTCCCGTACCCTCGTACCGGGAGAGTGGCCAGCGCCGCCATGAGAAAGAGGAAGCGCGCGAACTCCGTGATGCTTTGCAAGATATGGACCTGTCCGATGATGTTCGCCTTCATCAAGCCGCTCAAGATGAAGCTACGGAGCTAGTGTGGATGCACCAGAACCCTGGAATGGCCTACAAAAACCCATACGCGCCATACCAGAACCCCGATGCCAGCTCGCGGGGTACATCCATTCGAAGTCAGTCTCGAAAGAGCTCTGTCGGTTCTGCGAACCAGTTTCGCCATTCGGTTGGGTCAAATGGCTCTTCCAGTAACCCTTCCAGCCCTGAATTTGCCGACGCGACTCTCAACTCGTCCACTCGGAGATCCTCCCTTGGTGGGAACACCAAGAAGAACCGCCGCGTTAACTTTGCGCTACCCGGAGAAGAGCCTACTGCGCCCAGCGATGTCAATACCAACGCTCGTCCTCGACAGATCAGTGGCGATTCCTCCAAGGGTGTTTTTCGAAACCCTGACGACCATATCTATGAAGAGCCCATCGATTCGGCCAAGGAAGTGGTCGAGCCTCGTCCAGAATTCTCTCAATCTGACTCTTCGGCTTTGCGTAATAAACCGCGCAACGCTCTACCACGCGTCATCAAACCGCTTCCCTGGCTACGAGACCGAAAGACTGGAGACTCGTCCGTGCGCGACCGAATCTCTCAGTTCGATATCCACAAGAATCCTCCAACCCAGTCTCGTAACCCTAGCTACATGAAGAATGATCCTCTTCCCCCGACACCTCCAAGCTCCCGTGAGGAGACGGAAGAGGTACCCATGAAAGATGGCAAGGAGATTCGTAGTGATGACATCCGTGCAGCAACAAGCAAGAAGCTCAAGGATCGCAGTGAGAAATTGCCCATGCCATCCGCCGTCAGTGACCGCATGGGACGACCCATTGTGAGCTTTGATCCGAAATGGCAGTCGAGTGATCAGCCAAAGCCTGAACGATGGAGCCCCAGTTCTCGCGGCTCGGCATCGCCGGCTCCTGCATCAGCACCACCACCAGTGCCCACAATCGAGGTGGCTCCCAGCATCGAGGTCACTCCAACCGTCGAGGTGACCCCCAGCATTGAAGTGTCACAGCCGCCCCCGGTGCCCGTGATCAATGTTCCTGACATTCAAGAGCCCACGATCTCAGAGATCGACGAGAGCTCTCGGCCCAAGGGCAAACCGACTTCGACGGGGCCGAGACATCAACCAGCGTTCGGTCAAAGCAAACAGGCTTCCCCGGCCAGGCAAAACTCGGATCCCCAGGGTCGCAGGTATACCCCGTATTCTCGCTCTGGTGTTCCAACCGCTCGTTGCGAGTCATGCTCTTACTCTATCTCTGGCAAGATCGTCACTGCCGGAGGGTCACGATTCCACCCCGAATGCTTCATCTGTTTCCACTGTCATACACCCCTTGAGTGTGTGGCGTTCTATGAGGAGCCCGCAGCAAGCAGGGCTGAAAGGCTTGAAAGCAACCCGGAGGGGGAGTCCCCCGTGCCTCGGTTCTACTGCCACTTGGATTTCCATGAGCTTTTCAGCCCGCGCTGCAAGAGCTGCAAGACGCCTATTGAGGGAGAAGTGGTCGTTGCCTGTGGTGCCGAATGGCATGTCGGCCACTTCTTCTGTGCTGAGTGTGGTGATGTACGTTTCAACCCCCCTTCCCTTTCTATGTACGGCCATTGTACTAACGATTCACCAGCCCTTTGATTCGAAGACCCCCTTCGTGGAGAAGGACGGTTTTGCCTGGTGTCTCAAATGCCATTCCCGTCGCACGGCCCCTCGTTGCCTGGGATGTAAGCAGCATGTTCTGGACGATGTTGTGATTACTGCCATCGGTGGACAGTGGCACGAACGGTGCTTTGTCTGTCATGAGTGTGGTGATGGGTTCGGGCCTGAGGGCCGCTTCTT
Organism: Penicillium argentinense; assembly: GCF_028826775.1. Lineage (NCBI taxonomy): Eukaryota > Fungi > Ascomycota > Eurotiomycetes > Eurotiales > Aspergillaceae > Penicillium > Penicillium argentinense. The sequence continues at coordinate 1,559,976 of NW_026622668.1, forward strand.
CGTCCGCGAGGGAGAGCCTAAGCGTACGGCCAAGGGCCGCATCATTGGCGGGCCTGTGCAACTCGCTATCTGTGAAAGATGTGAGGGTATTCGCCTCAAAGCACCTGGGATGTGTTGAGATGTTGATGCATCTATTGTCCTCGACTCAACGGTTTTTTGATGATTTACTGCTTGATGACCTGTTGATGTTTTGTTTTTCGGTCATGAGTTTATGATGGCGCTTTGATTCATTTCTAAATTGTGTTACATTCAGGGTTTTTGTTTTCATTTCGGAGATTTCTTGTTTTCTTTCTTGAGTTTAGCATGCGCAGATCGTGTTTAGCGTTCGTGGTATTGAAAATGCATACAATAGAGTTCGGATTAACGCCTGTACACCGGTCTTGTTCTTCGCAAAGAATAATATAGTAGGAACGATGCTTTTCTTCTTTCCCCCAGAAGTTCATGCAATCCATTCGGGGTCGGCCTTGCGTCGGAACACCGCAACGTACTTATTGCCGTTGTTGCGGGAGACCTTTTTCGACTCCTCGGTCTCGAAGCTCATAACCCGCACACAAGGATCAGCTGCCAATTCCTCCTCAGAGACCCGCTCCCAGAGGTCCTTGATACCGCCCTGCGCTCTCTCCTCTTCAGATTGGTACTCGAAGTGCCGGAGGACCCAGTGGTGATACTCTTCCACATCGGTAATGGTGTACATAAGACCACCAGGTCGCAGGACGTAGGCGTATTCGGCATTCAGCGATTCGGAGACAATGCGCGCCTTGTGCTTACGCGCCTTGAAGTGGGGGTCTGGGAAGCAGACAAAGATCTTGGAAAGCTGGTGCTGGGCGAAAAAGTTCGGCAAGAATTTCATCGTGTTGGCTCGGATTCCGCTGATGTTCTCGTAGTTTCCTGGCACGATGGTTGTTGTACTCCCAACCTCGTCCTCATCAACAGAAGCTTCGGCGTTATTCGAATTTTCGGCGGAGGCTTGCGCGGCCGTGCCATTCTTAAGTTTTTGCTGTTGGATGCGAAGAGCGTGGACGCGCGAACGGACGTAGTCGAGAACAGAGATTCGAATCTCCATTCCTAAAGAGGCGTCAGAGGTTGTCCTCGCAAAACAGGTATGTATCTTGAGGAGCCTATGTTTATGAGCTTACCGATCATCAAGGTGTCTGGCAAGAGAGGTGCCAGTCCAACCAGCAATCCACCAAATCCACATCCAATGTCCACGACCTCAACGTCCTTCAGCAGCTTGCGTGCACCCCCAAGTGTGGTTTTCGAAGTATCGGGGTCAATGAAGGCGGGGAAATGTGACGACCAATCCATATGCGCCGGGCTCAGAGGGCTATTCACGGATCTGTTAGTTCAGTGTCTTCGTCATGTCTACCAGCGCCCGTAACAAGCTCTGCGCAAGTCTAATGAAGCCCAAATATAGAAGATATTTGAAAGGAGGGCTAGAGAAGTTCAACATACTAGTCCAGCTTGTGATCGGAGAAGGGGTTCGCATGCGCGCGCTGCCGGAAGAATTTCTTCTGCGGCATCTTGACGTCGGCGATCTCGGCATCGGGATTCTGGTGTGCCTCAAATTGGTTCTGAAGGTTGCGGCGGTACTCCTCACGCTTTGCGCGCTTGGGTGGCGGCGGCGTGGTCATGTTAGCTGGGGGAGTGGGCGTGGATGTGCGTAGAGGTGAAGTCGGAAAGTTGGAGCTTGGATGGAAAGGAATATTAATTTGCGGCGGGTCTCTCCCCACCCACTTCTCCGCGCGGATCGCGGGACCAACTCACAGCTTCCGCAGGACTGCTCGCACCTTGCTTTCCTTTTTGAACTTCGCCGGGCTATTTCCCTTCGATAAATAAGGGATTATACGGCCGACAAAGCTCGCCATCATGACTTCCGCCGCGCCCTTCGTATTTCCTCCGACCTACAACTTCCCGCCCTTCTTCACCCCGCAACCGAACAGCAGCACTCGCCTCTCCCAGCTACAAAAGTGGTCTTCTCTGATCCAAGCTTGGTGCCGACACCACCGTCAATTCCGTCTCTATCTCATTGATGCCATCGAAAGCCCGCTCTTCCATAATGCGAGCCTGCGCAAGCGACTCGACCTTGCCGAAGCCCGCGCCGTGCTAGATTGGATGGCTAAGAGCGAGGAGGAGGGAGGTGGTGGGCGACGGGCCGAGTGGCTGGATGCTAGTGCAACAGGAGGGAATGCAGCACCCAAGTCTGTCGCTTATATCTGGTGGAGGAGGCCGGAGGAGTGGGCAGATGTCCTGGTGGACTGGGTTGAGAGTACCGGGCAGCGCGGGGCTGTACTGACGGTTTATGAGTTGGTGCAGGGAGAAGCGACTGTTTCACAAGGTGAGCGACTGCCTCTGCTCTATTTAGACGGGAAATTGGACACTAATTACCCTTAGAATTCCATGGAATGGATACGGATGTAATGATGAAGACGCTGAATGTCCTCGTTAAGCGGGGCAAGACTCAGATCTTTGGCAGTGAGGGCGAAGAGGGAGTCAAGTTTTTCTAGAGGCAAGATTTTGATCAAATACTTGTTTTGATGATAGATCGTGGCTGTTCGTGACAGATAAAAAGCAAACGCTCAAAGCCGCGGCCACACCAACCCCAGCTGCTAATCCCGATATCCTAACATGTACATACTACGCTGCACGTCCCTGACCTCATTCGTCAACAGCTTCAACCATTTCCTCGGTGACCTCATAGTCCCCCGCGGCCCGGAGCTCTTGTGACATGGCTATATCTAACAGCCAGTCCACGCGGACAATTCGAGGTGTCTTCTTAATGTCTTCCGCCACCTGCCGGAAGCGAGGCCATAACCGAGCGTGTCTGGGCTCGACACTGCTCAAGAGAAAGACTTCGTTGCGACCCGGTTCATCGCCATCCATATCACTATCCTCGTCGTCGCTTTCCTCGCGACGAGAATTCTTTGCGAGTGCCAGGCGACCGCGGAAAAGCAAGCACTCGCCGCCGTTTGTCTCGACGATCGATTTGAAAGCGTCAAACCCGCCACGGATGTCCTCAACACAATAAACTCGGAATCCATTGAGGAGCTTGTTCCTGTTAGCCTTGGCCTTTCCCACGGCCGTTTCCAGAGAGAACTGGAACTTTGTCTCGGCCGCTTTGTCCACCAAGGGGAAATCTGATGGATTCAGAAGCTTATCCTGCTTTAGACAGCTGGTAATAAACTCCGTACTGACAATCTGTGGGGCGTAAGCGAGCGCATTTACGAACTTTGTAGTTCGTAGAATCGCAGGCGCTGCAAGGTGTGTGCACCTGCGAGCGTCTTGGACGACCATGATGCCCAGTTCTCGGAGGTGACGCTATGAAACGTGTGAGCATGTTGGTGTGTCTCTGTGTCTGTGGGATGTATCTTTTCATACCTTATCTGCATCCTCCGTTTTTTCGTGTCCAACCCACTTTTGATAGCCGGTAATTAGTAGATGCATAGAAATTGGCGGCCGAGTCCTTTTCTGCCGCTTTGCATCCGTCATCTGCTCGTCGTCACTCTCGTCCTGTGGCTCTGCAGAACGACGTTTCTTCTGGTTTTTGGTCATGTCGACCCGGTCTTCATCGGACTTGCGTCGGCCACCGTAGATGACCCCCCCGACGCGCTTTCTCTCCTTTTCGTAAAGAGCAAGATCTGGAGCTAGATCATGAAGGCGAGCTGTAGCTGCATCTTTGGATTTTCGACTGCTGGTAGAAGAAGGCGTCTCGTTTTCCTTGTTTTCAGGTATGAGACGCGATCGCACAGGTGTTTGGAGTTTTTTGTTTTCCGATGGTCTGCGAGGTTTCTTCCCAGTCGGCTGCGGAGTATCATGTGTTGCCTCCGAGTCTTTTGCCTCTTCCTGGTCTGATTTACCGGCCAAAGGTCGTGCAATCGCATTCTGATCCTTTGTCTGCATGGCTTGCGGCAGGAAGACGGGTTCTGCCTCTGCGTCCGTAGATGGAAAAAAGTTTTCCTCTAGAACGTCATGATCCAGCATCTTTTGACCAACAACGTCGCTCAGGTTTGTTCGCGAAGGAAAGTGAGTATATCGGGGATCAGAAACTGGTTGTTCCTTCCATTTGGCATAGCTGTCTTCCAGCCATAGGTGGTTGACAACCTCCAGTCCCCATTCTTTGGCCGCGTTGCATTTCTCACTGGTACCATGAGCAGTGATCAAGTGCGTATTTTCCTGCCTCAATGTCTTCGTGCATTCTGCTCCAGAGGCCGCAATCAAGTTCTCAAGGTATATTCTCGCCTCACCAACGTAGTTCGATAGACTGATTTTCAGTCCTGCGAATCCAGGTATTGGCGTACGGGAGACCGGGTAGTGCAAGGGTCTGCTGAGAGGGCGGGTGTACGTGTTGAACGTCATTAGGTAGTATAGCCAGGCAAGGTTACCGACAACCTTGTCGAGCCGCGAAGCTGTCCGGTACACAAATCCATCGCGAAAACGGCACACGACCCAATCTGCCTCATCGACATTTCGCGTCATACTGCAACCACCTCTGGTGAGCACTGCCTCGATGGACTGTTGGAGGTGCGATCCGATGCCTAGGTCTTTGGATAGCATCACACTCTTGCCTTCAAACACGCTCGGTTGGTTTAACTTTCCAGGAGTAGGCATAGCAGAAGGTGCAGGGGTCGAGGCGCCAGCCACATCTTTGTTCTCGCTCCACCGAATTGGGTCATCGGGACCTGCGCGGAGTATCTCGGGATCGGGGAGCATGTAGGGTCGTTCGTCGATACGATGGCCAAGTTTCAGACAATCATCGAACCTGCATGGAGTCAGTAACTTTCAGACGTGAGGGTGACCGGCCGAACCAACCAGTGGGGTAGAACGATCTTAACGCGCATTCCCTTGATCTTCACCATGCGCGCCTTGTCTGAATTTTCCGTCAAGTCCACCAGATGGGTGACCATGCCGGTAACTCGAGGGCTGTAGAGGCCACCCTTGGCTAACACGCCGCCAATGATGGCGTCTTTGTCCCCCTCGGGGATGTCGCCACAGGTGACCACGACGTCGTTCAGAAATAATCTCGGGTCCGGACTATGCTGGCGCGGATTCGCCAGCTTGTGCTTGGAGAGGGAGGCATGGACCCAGGAGGGCTTGACAACCGGGATCAAAGCGTTGGAAAAGTAGTCGTATGAGGGGAATTGAATCGTGCTCGAAACGATATGGGTACATTCAATGACATCAAATTTCTCTGGGCCGCTCTGATGGATCGATGGATCGCCACCATGTTCTTCGATAATAGCTGCGAGCTGAGGAAATTGGGTAATTAGCCTCGCGTCTTCGTGCGCCGATTGGCGGAGTCATATACCTGTTCAGCCGTCTCCAGAGGAAGCTCCTGAGAGCATACAACGAAGACGCGGCACTGTTCGAAGAGCTTGGGAGCTTCATCCGCCATGGCGATCAACTGGCGTGTTCGCGGTTGGTTGTGGGGAGGAGGGTCGAGAACGCGTTGGCGCGTGTTCAATCATCGCCGGCCGACGCCAGGTCACGTGCTGGCGCGGGGGCAAAGAAACTCGGGTGCGACAAGTTGAATATACACGGTCAACGTAATTTGGCTGATGTTGAAGATGCTATAATGAATTGAGCGAGCTCCAAGACAGTCGTCCCCTTGGTTTCGTGAAGTACGAAGGTATTTTCTCTCAAGCAACTACTATATTTCCTAACCCCAATGACGGTGCGAGTGCTATATATTGTATGGTATAAATCCTACAATGTAGCGTCACATAAAGTCCAATCGAATATTTCGTAAAATCATTCATACAAACACCACTCACAGATATCTTTGAGGGATATATGCATAGAGTTCAAATTCAAACACCTTACGCGATCGCAACTGGCAATGATCGCAGTGCTTACTCGTAGTAAGTTCACCGCGTGGAGCTCCGGCAGTTGGGCGGATGCAGAGCGCCGACCCAAAGGGCCTCGGCTCTTCTGCGCCCGTCGGCAAGTCAACTCCATTGATATTCCGGGGAAGCGGACGTGCTTGAACGACGAATCCCCCCTCGCAAGATCCTCAAGGAACATTTTTTTTTTTTTTACCATGGCATCTTCTCCCTTTCGCATCGTCGAGCATGTGGTGCCTGGCCAGCATATCCGCGAGTATCCTGCTGCCACGGCCAACAGCCAGGAAGAGCTCTTGAACCTGGTTGTGAAACAATACATCCCTCTCGACAACCCCAACCCACAGCCAGGCGATGTGACCATTTTGGCCGCACATGCAAATGGTTTTCCCAAGGTATGACAACATGTCGAGCGTGTGTCGCAGCTCCGACTTGAGGCTATTCGGACAGAATTAAGGTCGCTTTTATGCTTGAGACTGACACTGGCTAGGAACTATATGAACCGCTTTGGGAGGAAATCCACGAGCGAACCAAAGAAGACGGCTTTCGGATTCGCAGCATATGGATGGCCGATGTGGCGTGGCAAGGCGAAAGCAGCGTGCTAAATGAAAATATCTTGGGCAATGACCGTATGTGACCCGTGATCGGAGTCCCCCGAGTGCTTCAAAATGCTCACACAGGATCAATAGCAAGCTGGTTTGACCACCCTCGAGACCTTCTCCACCTAGTCAACGTCAAGCGGGCTGAAATGCCCCGACCTATTGTCGGCATCGGTCACAGTTTCGGCGGCGCGCATCTGTCAGTAACAGGCCCTACTGTAACCTCACTCAAACCTATTTCCAGGGGCTTACAACGGTACTCTGTAGCACACAACTCAGCTTGATGCATCCCCGGTTGTTCCATTCTTTGGTACTACTTGACCCGGTAGTTCAGCGTCAAACCACCCAGCTCGATGGATTCAGCCTTGAGCAGAGAAAACGAGTGATTGCGAAGACGACTCAACTTTCTACTCACCGGCGCGATATCTGGCCATCGCGACAGGCTGCAGAAGAAGGATTCCAGCGGAGTCCCTTCTATCAGGCCTGGGACCCGCGAGTACTGAAGCGCTGGGTCCAGTATGGCCTACGAGACCTGCCCACACCCCTGCATCCCCTCAACGATAAGACTATAACCGATCCAAAGAACACCCCGGTGACACTACGCACTCCGCTTCACCAAGAGGTCTTTACCTTCTCGCGACCAAACTATAACCATATCCCTGGCAGCGGTAAGCCTGTGAACCGGGTAACGCACCCAGATCTTGACGCAGACCACCCGGACTCGCATCCTTTCTACCGGCCCGAGCCGGCGCGCATCTTCTCCCAATTGCCGCATCTCCGCCCGAGCGTATTGTATATCTTCGCCGGAAAATCCGACATGTGCTTGCCCTGGATGATGGCAGACAAACTCGCCAACACGGGCGTTGGTCTCGGAGGTAGCGGTGGCGTTGCTGCTGGCCGGGTGCGGGATGTCTTACTTAAAGACAAGGGCCATTTGCTTGCACAAGAGGCCGTCAACGAGTGTGCAGATGCGGCAGTCTCCTGGTTGGTCCCAGAGCTGCGTCGTTGGCGGGACGAGGAGGAGAGCTTCCGTTCCCAGTGGGAAAAGAAGACTCAGCTGGAGAAGACGACTGTCGATGTGGACTGGCTGAAACATGTCCCTGCGCCTGCACGTAGGTCCAAGAAGGCCGATTCTACCCAGTCTGGCTCGAAGCTCTGAGCGATTGAGGCTTGTTGTATAAAGAATAGGGATTGATAACTCTTTGTCCTTCTCTCAGAATAAAGCGGTTTTGGACTTTGTGACACATTTAGGAGGATTTTTGATCGAGGTGACATTCGACAGATGTAAATACAACCCCAATGCTACTACACAATGGAGCTTCGTCACACCTTTTGTATTTCTCTCCATTTCAATTTGTTTCCTAAGAATGCGGGGCACAGAAGAATCGAGGAAGCTGGCCAAACGCAGACCAAGACACTGCAACCAAAAACCAAGAACCCTGATCCTGTCTATTGCAACAACCTTGCGCCATATAGTCCTTTGCGCAACTGGCAAGGTATATCTATCGTCAGTGAATTTTCCGCCACCAGGAACGGAGAGTGTCCAACAATTTGATGTAGAAAAATCAAGGGTACCCCAATCGGGTTTGATAGTAACGAGAGAACCCCAGATTGATATGGGTAAGAATATAGGACGTTCACGTTCCACGCTATTTCACAGTTTCTTTTTGTTGAGCAACAAGTAAAAGACGACATGATAAATGAACCGTGCTTTGGGCATTTAGGATGACTTTTTGGCTCGGGCCGCACCGTTTTGCGCTGTGGGAGTGATACGAATCACCTCGGGAATGTGCCAGAATCGGGCCCAGTGCAGATGGTAGTCGTCTTGCTTCTTGTTCAGGCAGTGTCGCAGCCAGATTCCCCAGATGATATACAGGTATGCACCGATCCCGGTCATGACGTGCCTAGAATAGAGAGTCAGAGGATGAGTGGGAAATTTTTTAGAAAAGATGCGGGTTTGCACATACCACCAACCATGCCCCTCCAAGAAAATACCCCACGGCAAACCCACCGAATGGCGCCACCGGCGAATCTGGGGGCAGAATTGGTTGTCGAGGTTCCAAATGAGAAATCCGCCGAGGAACATACTAAGTCCGTACACTACCATGAACCACATAGTTTTGAGGATTTTCTTATCGCGCACATTCTCGTAGTGCTGGCGTTCTTTCGAGGGAACCGGCAGGCCCTTCTTCTGGCGGTCGAGGCGATCCTCCTCGCGCGAGTGGCGCCATCTCGGGCGCAAGGTTACCTCCATGGTATGCATGCTGCGCAAGACGACAACTGTCGTGAGAAGTGCATAGGCGTTTTGGTGGAACACTGGATCCTGGAGGTAGTGGTAGTATAGAGTGATGAAGACGGCCATCCCAGCGAGGGCAATGGCAAGGACCAGGCGTACACCCGTAGGACGGCGGTATGAGAACAAGGCATAAGCCATTAGGCAGGTGGTATAGATCATGGAAAGCTCATCCACGAGCTGCATGGGATCTGCGCGCGAAATCAACGGTTAGCAATATGCACACAGGCTCCAATAAGCAAAATTCCTCCCTCGGATGATGATATCTGGAGCTGATAAGACCCGGACGCCATCCCGCTGCTCGTGCACTGGTCGGAGAGAGTTCGCAGGAAGCTGAACCGACTTACATTTGAGGGTGGAATGGAAGAGAAAGCTTCCTGTGCCGACAACCAAGTAGCCGCAAAGGGCGACAGAGAAGATCTGATCATGTTGATTGCGCCGACAACTGATCAGGCCCCTGATACCCAGCCACATAAATAGGAGGTTCGTTACGGCGTTGACGACTTCAGCAGAGTAAACGGTGACATAGTAGTCCTGGCGCAGCGGTTAGTGGCGTGTCCGGAGGCTCCGGGCGAGCTCAGTTGGGTAGACTTACCTCCTCGCACCAGTTCAGAGTTGAGGTAACAGGGCTCCAGAACCCGGCCTTCGCAGGCGGGTATGGGATATGAGGTAGAGGCCACCGCATTTTTGGGATGAAGGTGGTGAAGAAGAGAGAAAGTGCCGTCTGGCCATGACGTCGGATGCATACCCGCAATTGGGCCCTGCTGATTGGCGCCTCCGCGGCTTGCCGGTTGCGGTTTGGCTTGGTATGAGACAGTAGTATTATTCGTATTATTCTGTGTCCGGTGAGAATGTTGGTATCGATGGGTATTTGAAGATCGACAGTCAATAAAAATTAGTCCGACATAATACAATCTGGGTGGAAGTACACCGTTAATTGGAATTTCGCTAGTTGTTCTTGGTGGCAGTTGCCATTGCTTATCGATACCGAGGTCGAGTCGACCCGATGACTTCACCAAACTCCATCGACTCTTCCCGTCAACATCGGCCAACGCTCATCTTTAATCCCGGACCTCCGTCTCAGCCGCATCCCTCTTCCTCCCTGGAATGCAGGGTTTGTGATCCCATCGATTGTGCTTGTTCCGGTCGGGGCCGTTCCCGCGCCATTTTTCGGATCCTCTTCTTGCATCCACATGAAAATCTTCATTCAGCGCCCGAGCGACTCCGATGACACTCGATCAGGAATCGAATCTCCTACTATTGATACCTCAATCTATATACGCCCACCAGCCGACGGCCGTCGGGTGAGTTTGTGGCAGCCTGTTCAAGAGCAATGTCGAACAACAGCGCTTTAGTGCCGCAGGTGAAGACCGGCACCTCAAAATGTACGCCTACTGCAAAGCCCGCGCATATCCTTGATGCATAGGAACAACCCCCCAACCTAACACTGCTCCCCCAACCATAGCATCAAAAACTGTCTTTCATTTCGCCGCTGGTCTCTGCTCAGGCCTCACCTCTTCGATCCTCCTCCAACCTGCCGACCTCCTAAAAACCCGAGTTCAACAGTCCGGCCACGGTGCCACCCTCCTTCCTACCCTAAAATCAATCCTTTCCTCTCCACATCCCGTCCGTGGACTATGGCGCGGTACACTTCCGTCGGCCCTCCGTACAGGTTTCGGGTCAGCCCTATATTTCACCAGCCTTAATGCCCTTCGCCAGACAGTCGCTCAAGCCAACACCCCTGCTGTTCTTGCCAGCTCGACGACTCCCAAATCCTCCTCCGCCCTTCCTAAACTCTCCAACACCGCAAACCTAGCAACCGGCGCCATTGCACGGGTCGCTGCCGGCTTTGTCATGATGCCCGTTACTGTCCTCAAGGTCCGCTACGAATCCGATTACTACGCCTACCGCAGCCTCGTGGGTGCCGGTCGCGATATCGTACGAACTGAAGGAATGCGCGGTCTTTTTGCAGGTTTCGGCGCCACGGCTGCTCGGGATGCCCCCTATGCTGGGCTCTATGTGCTCTTCTACGAACAGCTGAAACGACGATTCGCGGCTATGCGTACCAAAGACTCCAGCAAAAGCGACGGGTCCCCAGTTACAGGCGCATCGTCCTCATCCATCAATTTTGTTTCGGGCGCATCAGCTGCTGGCCTCGCGACCGCCATCACCAACCCTTTTGATGCTGTCAAGACCCGTCTGCAGCTGATGCCTGCCAAGTACGGCAACATGCTCCGAGCAACGCGTCTAATGATCCACGAGGACGGCATGCGCAGTCTCTTCGGTGGCCTTGGCCTCCGCATGGCGCGGAAAGCATTGAGCTCGGCTCTGGCGTGGACCGTCTACGAAGAGCTCATTCTTCGCGCGGAGAAGCGGTGGGCTGCGAACCATGAGATGAGCCTATAATCACCCGGCTCTTCCTCAACCAACTCTACTTCATGTATAAATAGCTTAGAATCTCATTTCCAGTTTTTGGTCTGGCAACAGATCACATATCTATACTCTTTTGGAGCTTCATCGACCACTTTCACTCTAGGACCCCATTTACAATGGACTTCGCTTTATGGTTGCGGACCTGGTGTCCAAACATTGCCGAAATATGCAACGCATGGAGACTATGAGATATAAATGCTGGAAGGAAAAACGTCTGAATACATAGAGCGGAGCGGCGTATGATGCGATTAACATGGCGCACAAGAAATAAAAATAGAAAATAAAAAAAAACGACGAAGAAGCAAGGGAAATCAAAAACAAACGGTCGTCAACTCGTGTCTCGTTACTGTACCACCAACAGCGACAGCCAGCTTCAAGATTCTCAACTCAAAAACAAAAAAAGTTTGAACAAGCAGTTTGCCCGAGTCTCATAGAAAGGGCGACGCAAAGAGTAGCAAAACGCGGATATAACTGGGTCAAATAAGAAAAGAGCATGCTCCACTTGTCCAAACAGAGGTGAAGGAATCAGAGGCAGGTCAAGTCAAGCCAAGAGCGATGTTTATAAGAAGAGGCGCAGCCGCCGGCTGGGGCTCTTCTTGCGGACCAGGTACATTTTGTCTTTGTTGCGGTCGTTGACCTTGAGTTCGGTCGTCGAGCTGGAGGTCTGGGCGATCATTTTGCCCTCGCGTATACGGCGGGTGTGGGAAAAGAGCTCTTCCTGGAAGTCTTCGGAGACCCACCGCTTGATGATGATATAGTTGGTGTCGCGCTGACGAATATTAGTAAACCGTGGGTCACCAAATGTCAGAACATTGTTGCTTACCTCGTCCCAATCCCATGGAAGATTGTATGCCAGCAAGGTTTCGGGGAGCAGGTGCTTGCGGTGGACCTAGAGGGAGGTCAGCGTTAGTCAGTTGTTATAAGTGAGAAGCTAACGCAAGGTGCATGCCATACCTTGATCCATGTGGTCCTGGATGACTCCTCGAGCTGCTTCTGGTCGTGCTCTTTGTGTTCTTTTTTCTTTTCCTTTTCTTCCTTCTTCTCCTTGTTCAGCATCTTCTCGATCTCCTCCTCGGTATAGCCGAATTCGTGACGCAAGCGATCACGGAACTCTTTGTCCTTCTTCTCTTGCTCCTCCTTGGCCCTTTGTTTCGCCTTCTCTTGTTCCATCTTCCACTCCTCAATGGCAGCCTTCTTCATCAGGAGCTCCTGTTGCCTCTTCTCATTCGCCTCACGCGCGGCGCGTTCCTGCTCCTCGATAAACTCCTGCTTGAGCTTGTCACGCTTGGCCTTCTCCTTCTGAGCGTCGGCCAACTCCTTTAACTTCTGCAGTTCAATCTTCTTCATCAACTCTTTCTGATCGGCCGCCTCCTTCTCAGATTCCTCGAACTTCTTCAGGCGCCACGCGGCCTCAGCCTTCTCGTGCTCCTCTTCTTCATGTATTTTTCTCTCGAACTTCTCCAGGCGCCGCTGCGCATCGGCCTTCTCGCGCTCCTCTTCTTCATGTGTTTTTTTCTCGAACTTCTCCAGGCGTCGCTGCGCATCGGCCTTGCGTATCTCCTCCTCAATAATTCGCTGGCGCACTTCTTCGCTCCGGGCCTTGCGCTCCTGTTTCTCCAATTTTTCCATCCAGCGCATACGCTCACTGATCTTGGCCTCGTACCAATCCTCGTCGGCATGCAGCAGGCTTGACTCATGAGCGTTCCGCGGATTCTCCGCCCGCTCACGATGTTTTTGCAGCTCGCGCTCCAAGCGCTCGATCTCCTGCTGGTGCTTGAAGATCTCTAAGTCTTGGCGCGTATTGTCGTGCTCCAGGAGCCGCTGGCTGAAGGCGAGTTCATAGTCACGGTGGTAAGGGGACGCTTCGCGCGAGACACCAGTAGCTGCCCGGCCGCGAGAGCGACTGATTTCTTCCTCGTCGAGGTCAGGGACTTCGACCATCTTGGATTGTTTCATGCGGGGCTTGCTGCTACTGGCGTTGTTGCTGCGCTGTTCCAGATCGTTATGGATCATCACGTTGACCGGGCGGTCGCGTTCACGGTCCCGGCGACGACCTGTCGACGACGACCGGAACACTCCTCGCTGTGGCGGAGGCGAAAGCAGAGTCTCCGATACACGGGGGCGGGAGATAGAACGTCGGCGGAAGTGAGCACGGCCGCCTCGATGACCTTGGATCGAGACATCGGTCTCCGAAAAGTCCGAGTCATCGGAATCGTAAATCATCTGCGTGTGCGGCATTTTGGGCGATCTGCGCAGGATGCGAAGGTGGGCGAGCGCAGGCGGTGGTGGTGGTTGTTATCAGCCCTGGATGAGGGGGTGTAGGGTAAGCACCGACCCGGTGAGGCACTCGTGCGTATAGAATGGTCGGGAGAGGGGCTGGCGGGGAGGGGGACAAAAAGAGACGAAAAGTCGAGCAGTAAGGAAAAAAAAAAAAAAAAAAATTTTGGACGAAAAGGAGGCAACCGACTTGGGCACGAAAGCGGCCCTGGGATACGAGTGGTTATCGGAGATCGACGGTCAGGCGGGCGGGGGGTCTGGAAGGAAGATGGGAGAAGAGCAGGTTGGAGGGCGTGCGGGTATTTATTCGCGGGGCCTGGACCAGGGCACAGCACAAGGCTCAGCCTATTACCCTAAGGTACAGGCGTAGGGTACATATTGTACCCTAAGAGACGGAATTGGCGTTCAGCCTCATCGTCTGTCAGATCGCGCTGCTAGAATCTTCGTGCATTGTTCTCCTGCCATGCGGGGCTGTCCCTTGCCTACGCCCCATTTCTATACATACACGATATACTCCTGAAATATTACGGCATACCCCACGAAATAGCATCTCACGCGTATACTTCTCACGCCCTTCTGCCATGTCCACGCCTCTCGTGAGACCAGTCTTTGTGCGCTTGCTTCCAAGGTTTCGGGCATAGCATCATCGTCTCCAGCCACCTCCAGGGCTCTGCAGGGCCGCCGGCTCCACTTTTGGGCCAACGTCGTACAGTAGGGCGTTGCTTGCCATCGCTCGAATCGCCCAGGTATAAGAACCCACCATCGTCTCAAAATAGCCGGTCGCAAATGCCCGGCGTCAATCCGGCGCTTCCAGCCCTAAGCCAGCGCCTCCCGAAACCACTAAATCCCTGTCGCATACACCTACCTCTACGGGAGTTTTGAGAGTCTCGAGCGCAGGGCGAACAATGCAGACGCTGGCAGCATTTGCTGGGGTACCCAGCGGTTCTTCTTGAACAGTACATCGGAATGGAATCGGGAGGGCATTCTTGGGCCGCAAGGCGAGGTATAAAGTCGGGCTGGAAGGCGAACCAAGGGCCGGTCGGGTGTTCCCGCGGGGTGACCCAAGGGCCACGCGTGACATTTCCATGTGTTCCGCCTCAGCTGCAGAATCTCATGCCGTCCCGAATTCCTGAACATTTCAGTCCTTCAATCAAATTCCGATCGCACATCCAACCACGTCCGCCCCAACAGCTGACCAGCGCTGCCCCCACGGTTGGCCGTCCGGACTGGCTTCCCGCCTCCAATCCATGAGATACGGCAACGAACGCACAAGCTGCGAGACGCCGCGTAGGGGGAGGACCCGCGTCGAACGATCGCCCACGTTCAGCGCCAGCTGCAACAGATCGCGCCGGTCTTGGTCCCAGCGCAGAATCCCATTCGGCATAAGAAGGCGCCCATCGGTACAGGGCGCTTCGCGCGCGGCTTCGTCGAGCACCGCCGTCCCAAAGTCGATTGCTTCGCTGGCATAGACCATGTGGAATTCACGTCCGCTGTTTGCGAGGACGACCAGTTCTGGGCGGTAGATGGGATTGCCGGAGCCGCAGCCTCCATCTATTTGGGTACGTGGGAATCCAACCCAGAGAGAGATATCCGGATCGGACTCGTGTACTTGGATGAAGTTGGTGCTGCCGCGCATCCTTACGAGGACTTCTGATTGCTTTTCTGATAGGTCCTGCTTGTATGTCCAGTCGCAGCGGCCATGGCGTAGGTGGCAGCGGAGAATGCAAAGAGGTTGCATGCTATAGACGAAGTTGAGGTGGTGACTAGGCTGCCTGGGCACTGAAGGTTCGGAGTGGAAGAATGGTGCCCAGTTCCTCTCCTCTCGCTTCACGACTTCGCCGCGAATTGTCAAAGCCTTGGTGATATTCGTGAATGGACGGTGCGTCCACATTGCCCGTTTCCCATCCACCTCTTCGGATAGCATGTTGAAAACGATAACTGGTTCGGCGCCGGGTACGTCAGCTTCGAGAATGACTCGTGGATCTTCAGGCCCGACAAAAGTGCCATTTTCATCCCGAACAAGGGGAATGTCAAACGTGCGGGGGAAAATAATAGGGTCTTCGTCCCAGTCCAGGGTATAGTTGTCTAGGTGGTTCCACAACGCATCAAAGATACGGCCGCGCAGAAAGCTGATCGGCGACTCGGCCAAGCTTCCCGATGAGTATATGGCTCGAGTGACGACAAAGTAGACCTGATACTCAGGAAGCCAGACCCCCGAACCAGGTAGTTCCGCCCAATTCTCTTCAATCAGGTCTTCGAACGAGAGACTCTGATTCTGTAAAGCACGGTCGATCTGTGCGTCATCATGCGAGCGTTCCATCGCCTGCGTCAGATCACCCTGCAGAGAGAAGCTCGGTAACACGCCCAGCCTAGCCGAGTGTCGACGACCGTCGCAATCCGCCGTAGACTTTGGGAGCCCATTATTATGGAACCCCAGAAGAACAAATCTTTCGAAATCCGATTTCACCGGTGCAAGCGTCCTCAAAGCAGAAAAATACCGCTCAACAGACTCCGGCGTGGCGACAGGGATCTTGCCCGTTAGCCAAGTTGCCCGAAGACGTCATTTTTAATATCGGGACCGCGCTCGGCTTACCTGGACTAGCGTCAGGTGCAGATAGGTCTTCAGCAACCAGAACGCAACGATGACGCCAATGGCGCTCGCCAGGACATGGCGTAGGGGTCGGGGATTGAGCCACATCCTTCAATTAGTGCGTTTGCTGGAGTAGGGCTGGGATAAAGGAGTTGGTATTAGGCCATATTGCGACCTGGATTGGTTGACAGAAGGAAACGGAGATCCGGGGGGCCCACTTGTTAATTTAAACGATGTCTGTCGGTAGGCTTGGTACGTATCTCATGCCTGAAGTGATCTAGACAGAGCCAGGGTTCAACAAGTTGGTTCTTGCTGACCGGTTCGAGTAGTCCCCTAGTCCCCACCTTTGACGATGGCAGGCCAGTCCGTTTACTATTGGTGTTCTCGGCTGCATTCCTCGAATAATGCCATTCGCAAAAGCGCCGGAATGTGCCCTGTCGAAGCTGCCTTCTGCGTGCGGGCATTCCACGCGGTGCGGGAAAGCTTCTGATCGCCCCACCCGGCCGGTTTAAGCATACATTCGGGCTTGAGATAATAAGCCTTAGCAGCATCACCGCACAAATCTTGTACCTTTATAAACCAAGGAAGAATGATTTAGACTACATGCTCTGGGGAATGATATCCTCATAAAGAAGTTCTTTTGTTCATTGTGTACAAAACCAAGTAAGAAAACTCCTGGGTATCCAAGTCGCCGAGACAAAGTGCCATGCCGAACCGAGGAAACAGATGGATAGCAATCAGAAAGGGAGATATGATGTCTCCATTTATTGCTTCTCATCTCAGCTGGATTTGTCTCCTCGATTTCATTTTTCCTTTGGAAATGCATCCTCGCCAGGTTTTGTCAAAGCCCAAACTCCATGCTGCTATTCTTTCCGTGGCGACAAAGAGCCCGAGGTGTAGAAAGATCCCAAGTATAGGTTACACCCAGCAACTTGTACCCAGGTCCTTCCGATAGGTGAGTATGGTGCATCCCGCATCATCTAAATCCTCAAATCCAGTACGGTATATCATCATTTCGATCGCTTCACGCCTTGCCTCCGGACTTCAGAATCTGCTCCAGATTCTCCTTGCTCTTTTGGGCTGTGGTCTCATGATATTGAAGCTTTTTCTCCAGGTTGGTGATTTCTGTGGATGCTTCGGAGCTCTCACGGGTGAGGCGCTTGTTGACAGAATCGATGGGAACATTGACGAACCTGACAAAAGCATTGTGAGCGGTGATCAAGGAGAAGTAGGATTATTGAATGCAGATAATTGCTTTGAAGTATAATAAAGCATGGAAACAAGGATTTCAATAGAGAAGAAACTCACATTTTCCCCACACCTTCATACACTCTTGTCTCGGAAGGCAACTCCGACAACTCCTTAGATGTGAGCTGCAGCATGCGAACATCGCGCTGTCTGGCAGTCATCTGAGCCTTGGTGATACCAATCTGCTGCTGCGAAGCAAGGGCGCGTGTTTCGATCTCTTGCAGGAGCTGCGGGCGCGTTAGTATGGTGCCTTGGCCTTCTCCTGGGTAGACCATCACGAGCTCAATGGACAGTGCGTCACCCGAACCTCATGTTCCGTACCTTCTGCAGGGCTTCATTAGGGATCGACATCTTGTTTTCTGGGAAGGAGGTCGTTTGTTATAGCTTTTGATTCGGAAGAGGGGGGAGGTGCGGGGCGGAGGCCAAGTCGGAGGGAAGGTCGGGTCTGACGGGACAGAATTTCCTGAGGCTCGTGTGATTTTTTGAGACAACGGAAACTGAAACAGACGGCGTAGTTGCAGCGACGCAATGTCTGGAGAAATGCAGTGTTGATGATGGAGTTCCAGTCTGGCTGCTTTGGCCGGCCCGTGGGAGGTGGGCCGATGAAGGGCGGTGAGGTTGTTTGGACTGGACTTAGGGCAAGGTGCAGAATGCGGCTGCTGTACCACGTGCATCATGGATTCAGTGATGCATGTTCCAAGCTGCGTTGGCTACTTAATTTTCACTCATCACCAGTAAAAATAAGCCATAGTCCTTTATTTCGATGTTTTTTGGATTAACTGTGGAAAATGCGAGAAATAGTTGGTTTTTGCCAAACATCGCGTCTCCAGACAACTGCGCATTATGTTATTGCTTTTGTGCTCATACGTGAGTGCTGTACTCAGAAGACTACATGATCAGCTTAGAAGAATCCAATCCATTATACTATAAGAAAGTCTATAGAGTTGCACTCATTTTCTTTTAATTTTCTTCTCCGTCAAGTTCAGTGGTAGCTCCAGGCATGCTTGTAAGCTACAAATCAAAGAACAAAAAGAAACAAAGCCAAACTTTGAACTCAAGATTGTGCATTAAAAGACAAAAGCCAACACCAGCTCTTTAACATACTAGAAATCTAAACTAGTAAGCCAAAAAGCCTCGCCCGAAGTCCGATTGCCTGTCCAGCTAAGATATCTAAGCCCATACCCAAAACTCAAAGCAGATACCAAGTGACTCGAGATCTTATCAAAGCTCCCAGAAAGAAAATACATCAATGGAGAAGTAGAGTGGCAAAGGAACATGATGACGGTGGAGACAAATTGGGTTAAAACAAAAGGAAATAGAAGTGAAATCTTGTGACAAAAATTATGGAACAACAAAAAATATCTCCCGTCCCTGGTTCAGCGCCCGTGAGCGCCCAAAATCCGTTCTCTTTTCTTTTCTTTTCTTTTTTTTTTTTTGAGCTTTGCTCCACATAACTCAACAGCGTGACCAAGAAATGGAGCTGGTCAACATGATTAGATGTCCATTTTGATAGACAGTGGTCCTTTCATCATGATTCGTCTTCAATCATGGGCGTCGTTGATGGCTTGCGTGGTCTAGATAGACGAAGTTGGGGGATCCATAAAATCCCAAGAGTTTTCGCGCTGCATGAAATGGGGATCCATGGCAGGGTAAACAGCGGGGCTCGAGTGGCTGGAGGCCATTGAGGTGGGAAGATAGTGGCCCGAGTCACCGTTCGGCCACACTGGTGGGTAGCCACCCACTTGCGAAAGGTGGTTGGGATCGGCTGACATTGTAGGGCCTTGGTGATATTGCAGCAGCTGCGGATCCATGTGCTCGTTGTCGAAGTGGGTGGTGACATGGTGGAGAGACTGAGGCTCTAGGAGATCATCGTGACTGCCCCCAGGAAGGCCGGTCAATCCACTGGACGAGTCATAATCGTATTTTGCATCGAAGTCGTACTTCATGCCCGGTGCAGGGCTACCATGTTGGAAATGAAGATCCTCAACATGGTTTGTCATAGTGGAAAGCATACCAGGTTGGATAGTCGAAAGGCTGCCGTTGGAGGTAAAACTTGTGTTCCATGAGCCGGGGAAGCTGGAGGCCAAAACGGAATCACCGTCAAAGGGTGTCGAGGCTCTGCTAGAGACCTCATAGCTTTGGGTGCGTCTGTGGACTGGCTGTGGTGCGATTGCAAAATCGGACTCCGCATCCCACTCGGGGGGACTGCCTGTCTCTCCAAGCCCCGAGACGGAACGTGGAGGAGTAAGCTCTGATCGGCGTGCGCCGAGATTGTCCTTCTTCGGCTGGAACTTGTAGCCAGGGAAGGCAATGGCGTGGTTCGTGCGCTCAACCCGTGCCCACTCGCTGAACTGATCTTTGATATGCTTGGGTTCCTTGTGCCAGCTATTTCCCATGGCCCTGGATACTTCCTGGTGGTTCTCCATGCCAAGATAAGCTTTGCAACGAGCGGAATAAGCCGATCGATACAAAATGAACGCGTTCATTGGGCGGGCAATTGGCTTCTTCTCTCCAGCTTTCCTCTGGGTGGCCTCCTCGAGGCGGACTGCTGTCGGTCGGTGTACATAGGCCTCCATGTCGCGGACTGGCACGAGGAAGTCTCTTGTGATCTCTGACAAAGGCCCGGGAAGATTGATCTTCACCTTCGTACCGCTAACGCTGGTTCGGTGAGAGCGAGAGCGCCTCTGCGTGCTAGTACGACCGGCTCGGGGTTTGCCCTTGGGCGTAGCCTTCTGGCTTGGAGATGTGTTGTAAGAAGAGGGCGAAGCGGAATGAACCCTTCCCGGGATGTCAATCGGCATCATCGAGGGGGTAGTAGATTGATGGGCCGGCAAAATTGGTTGCTGCGTTTCCGTATCTCTCAGCATGGCGTTGGGCGTTCGGGTTGCGCAACGGGAACTTACCGGGTGTGAAGTAGGTAGGGAACTGTAGTAGGTAGGTGGAGTGCCATACATCTGATACTTGTCAGGGGAATCTCCTTCAATGGCTGACAGGTAAACTGTCTGTGGCTCAGAACTCACCATTTGTTGTGGGGGAGTACCGGGAGTGAAGTCTCCCATCATCCGAGGGTGCTCCATGCCGCTGTTGGTAAAAGTGTAGCCGGGAGGAGGCACTGCTGGATATGAAATGCGACCGTCGAGCGGTAGCTCCGGACTGAACTCGCCTTCTGACGAATTGGGAGGTGATGGAGGTAGACCACCAGCAAGTTTGATGATTGTCATAATCGGTGGGGTGTGGAACAGAGAAGAGAAAGCCTGAGAGCTTGAGAGCGCGGAAGTAGCTAGAGATATCCGAGAACGTGGCACCAGACCGATTCGCAAGATAACTCTACGGCAGTAGAGAAGGGTGGCTGTCAGAGGAGAATGTCCAGAAGAAGAAAAGAAGGAGAAGAAGAGAGAAGAAGGACGCCTGCGTGGATGTTGTCCGACACTGCGGAAGGAGATCTTGCATTTGCAGACTGAAAGCCGCACACGTTCTCAGACAGGCCGGGAAGGTGAAGGAGCAAGTAAGACAAGCATGAACCGGTCAGGCCGTGACAACAATGAGAACGGGAGGATACCCGAGGACTGGGGAGACTGGGGACAGAAAGGTAGAACTAAGCAGGAGGTATAGATTGAAGAGTTCCACCGGGCGGGGCCGATGAATAAATAAGTGAAATCAAGGTTGTGTCTGCCCACGGGGGGGGGGAGTGGAAGCGAAGTGGAGAATGGGGAGAGAGCGGGCAGAGAAGAGAGGAGAGGAGGGGGTGTTTATGGAGGGTGCGGCAGCAGGCGTGGATGGTTGCAAACACCCGTCCAGGGTAGAGCACGAGAGAGGCTGAAACTTGACTCAAGAAGAAGAGAGCTTGGATACAATACGATGGCGCCGTTCTATTTCGCCAATGCAGCCTCTAGTGTGATTTGGGGTTATTTTATTATTTTATCGGTTTTTATTTTAACTATTTTGTTGGATTTAAATTCTATATTTTTTGCCTCTTTATTTCCCAGTTTCGCGCTTGGCCGAATCTGGCCAACGAACGGGGGCTTGTGTCGTCGCCAGTGGCTCTTCTTTGACCGGCATGAACCATTCACTCGCCCCTACCGTTGGTTGGATTTATTTCTTTTTTTTTTCCCTTTTTTAATTTCAGCTTTTCTCCCTCCTTCTTTGGGGCTTCGCTGTGCTTTCTTTTTCTGACATGCATCCCATTCTCTCCCCAATAAACACGGCGCAGCACCCTATACCTCCCACGCTTTGTGCTAATTATGGACAGGAAAAGAGAGCATTGCCTCAACTGTGGAGGTTCTCTGGTACTCGACAACAATTCTGCTTTGGTAAAATAAGGACCAAAAAAAAAACGGAAGAAAGGGTTTTAGCAAGGCGATTGCTGAAGGGGAAAAGGCCGATATCGCGTTGCTCTGGACCCATCAATCCTCCGGACGCAAAAGAATGCCCAGCATCGACAACCATGGACCTGTGAATCTCCAGGAAACTTTCCAATGCCCGTCACGCAGAATCCGGGGACGTCATAGGATAGATATAAACCCAAGGGAAACACCTGCGGTCCGGAAAGAAGTGCGAATTTCCCGAAGCTTGCCTGCATTTCGGGCTAAGCACGACTAGTAGCTTGTTGCCTCTCAACTTCGGGGAGACCAGAGAGGAGAGCAACGAGCACGGTAATTCCGTAAAGGGAAGGTGGGAACCTGTCACTAGCAAAAAGCAATCATGGTGAACATCAAGCGCTGGGTGATGCAAGAATAGCCTGTTACAGTAAAAACCGCGAATTTGCCGCTCGTTTCCTATCTGCCATTTTGATTCGATTTTTCTTTTGGCACGTTCCATTTTCACTATAATTTTTGGCTTGCCATGCGTAAATTAACTAGTCCACAGTTCTCCATTCCTTCCGTCCCCGCCAGGTCGATGGGGCAGTGTTGGGCATGTAAAGCTTCCACTGGCTAGCGGTCATCGCTCCTAAGCTAAAGCCTGCAAGTCATCGTAAACGGGTGTCAAAATTCCTGTGTAAGCTGGTACCGTAACGGTCTACAGAACTAGTCCCTGGAGTGGGCTGTTGATCGCAGGGTGGGCCATTGAGAGATCGGATTGATCGCTGATAGGGCGGCCGGCTCAGCATGATCGACACCTTCATAGACCCTGTCGAGATCTCCACGGTCCGAGCAGCATATGTGCCAGATCTCCATAGTCCGGCATGGCATCTGACGGGCTTATTCCTCTCTCGCACTTAAACCATAGTTGTACGAGGGTGCGGCTTGTGACGGGGAAGTAACTGGGCAAGTCAAAATGCGCGAATAGCGCGAGAGGAAGCCGCCGGATCGGCCGCGAGTGTGATAAAACCCCGGAGGATTTGGGGACGACGATAGGTTTCCGCTTGAGAGGTGGGGTGTTCGTGAACCGTCTATTTCGGCTATAGTTTGGGTGTGGAGAAGCGATCCCTCCTGATCGACGATTGAAAGGGTCGGCTCAGGCCGGGTTAGGATCGTCCCCAGCCAGCGCCACCTGCGCAGTGATTGGATGCTCGATGGGGCGATTGATGAGTCTGGCGGGCCTGGATTGGGCGTAGCTTGCTTTTGCACTTGACCGGACCGGGCACTAGTGGGCGATCCATTTTCCTATCCGGGGAGGAGCCCAGATGCACGTTGACGAACGATGTTGGGGAGGTGTGAAGGTTGAGATCGTTCGAGAGGTGCAGTCTTCCGTCACGTGTGTGTGTGATACCAATAACGACGGGACGGCGGGAAGGTGACAACTTGGACATCCTGCGAACCATTGAAACGGCCACTCCATGACTCGAGCTACTTTGAACACCCGCGATACCTACAATTACACGATTACCTCCGCGATATCTGGGATCGGTTACTATGCAGGTGACAGGGGTATCAGGAGCATATCTCCACAAGCACGCGTCGACGCCATTCGCCGGACTTGGTATAGCAGATGAGCCCCAGCCTTCTAGGGCTAGACATGGACTGGAGGGAGCTTGCCAGCAGACCTCGTGGTCTTTGTCTTTGTCTCCCTCGCAATATTCTCGGGGACTAAACTGAGGAGCCGGAAAGGATTGCGGTGAACCTGCAGGAGTGGACGAACTTGAGTTCGAGAAAGCCGTGGCGGTCCTCGGTGGCGTGGGAACATGCGCCCCGCCACGTTTTTTCTCCCGTGTTGCTCGGCCGCAGCAGATTCTTTGTTTGCTCGAATCACTTTCGAATCTGACAGGGCAATGATCAACGCCAATGCCATGTGGCCTGGCAAGGTTTGAAGGCGCAGCGTGGCCCCTGCAGTGAGAGGGCCAGAGCGGACTGGAGGGCAGATTTCCGGTGCATTGAGCTGAGAATCCTGCTCGCTGAGCTTAACTTCGCCCCTCTTCAGGTGGTTCCTGTCAGCACTCTACAACGCGGGACCTGCAGTCAACTGACAGCACCTAATTCCCGCAGGGAGACGTCACTATGGCCATGACTATCCCGAGCCCACAACTCCACCGACCGCCACAGTCTGCCTCTTCGACTCTCTCGTCTCCTTGAATGCGATCTAACGTGATTCCAAATAATCATGTGGCCGATGATAGACGACGTGAGAGGGGCTCAGTCGAGGGCTCAGGCCCTTCGACCCGTGTTTTGACATTATAACCCTGCAGGTTCCCCTCTCCACCCTTAGAACCTCGATTAACAGCAAGGATCCTCCGGCAAGCAGATCCCGTCTGCAAGGCCTCTAACTCCGAGCCTCCCTGCAGTCTCCATTCTCAGAAGACGTTGGTACCTGAGAAGGAATGGGACCAGAATGGGAATTCCTGATCCGGGTTTCCAAAAAAGAAAAAAAAAAGGAAATTAAATGAAATGAAAAACCATCGCTCTAGCCCCAAAATTATATCCCAGTCCATATAGTCGTCTGACCGGAGCTAAATCAGGAGGAGAGACTGCAGTCAGAACAAAAGTGTTTCATCACTGCCTCAATCTCCCATGCCAATTCCGGCGATGTAGCTGAAGTTATCTCGGTTTCAAGATTTTCCATGCCAGCCTCATCTGTGCTTCATGTTCAAATTATGAAGTTGGTATTCTTTGCAGAGTATGTTTATTTGGAAGTTGCGCCCCAGAATGGGCTGATTGACGTGAAGGGAAGGTAGGAGCCGCCTCGATTGCAGGTCCCTCAGCCCTCTGCCATGCGGCAAAGACCCGCCGTATCGTCCAGCGCTTTGAGTTGACAAATTCCACGTGGGAAGAGGCCCTTGCTCTCTACGCCCAGCGGTCGAAAAATTTCTAAATATCTAAAAATCACAAAATTTACTAGTGCTAAGCATGAGTAGTGCTCACCCATCGACTCCCAGGGAACCTATGCAGGGCACGACATCTGTCACGAATTTGGAGGGTGGGTCTTACCGTCCCAACAACGCCAGGAACCCACTGACAGGCTGGCGATACTACTCACTGCTCGTGCGCAGCTCGATGAATGAAAGCCCTGGCACTTCACTGCCGACAAACCGTCAAATACACTCGGGAATTACTCTCGAGCCCAAATGCTCACGGATGGTCCCCGAATTCCTATAACCCAGCCTGTCATGTTGCATGGGGGCTCCAGGAACTTGGCGGCTGGGACACGACGTGATAGGATCATGAATATTCATTCGCCATCGCAGCGGGCAATCTCCATCTCCACCCCTGTCAAGCAAGGGTATCAATGAGAAGGTGAAAGACGTGAGGGGAGCAACGTGGGCGCCATCGCGATCAAGCTCTGTACCCTGTCAGGTTGACCGCTTTTCTTTTTCCTGAAGCATTCTTTCAAATGGAAATCAGACGGGTGAAGTAGTCTGCTGAGATGAAGGCAGGAAGGAGCAGAAAAGATCATCCACGGCATTAAGCAAAGGTCTATCCCTGCCGAAGATCTGACTTCCCCGCCAGTTCGTTGTTTCCTGAGCTTCCCAACCTTAGAGAAGGGACTTCTCTGTACATTCAGCAATAAATTACCCTGAACGGTACGGTATCATGCTCCCGGTATGCTTCGCTCTACCTATCCACCACGAAGAGTGCTCACAGAGAAGGCAATGTGCTAGACAGACGTGAAGCTGCGCATGGCTGCGACCTGCAACATGCAACCAACAACTTGCACTCTCGTCCATCTCGGTCCATCCGCCTTCTCATCTTGGACGGGACTAATTCTGCGCTCCGTACTGGTGGTCTGAACTTTCGAAACCAACACTCAAACCAATCTCACAATTGGCCACCCCGCCGGCGTCTCTCGCCAGTGTGTACAGTCAAGTCGCACAAGATCCACTAGCGCGTGCCTTCATGCCTCGCCACCTGATTGCCTGGGTTTCAGTGAATCGTTCCACAACTGCTTCAAGTGGCCTGGTGGACCGTTAATTGCCTCCTAACCCTTCATCTTGGCGACACTGGCGGGCCTCTCTTGCCGATTTTCCCTGCCAACGAGTGGCCAATTACTTGCTTAACGGCTGTCGATCCTCATGTCGTGAGCTTGGATCGTTACCGTGCGGGCCCGGGGCGCTTCCGTCCACTTTCCAGCACAGCAAGCCCTATGACGCGGAATATGAATCATTTCCTTGCCTGCACCGTGCTCTGTCTATCTGTGCATGGAACTGACGCAAGACTTCATAGTTTTGACCGCCACGAGTTTCCTCGTCATGGGGTTTTCGTCATCGATCCAGGGTCACGCAGATGTAACCGCCGCAATCGACATAGCCCTGGCGCCGGGCGATCATACTCGATTTTTGTGTCTATATATCGGAATAGAAAGACAGCAATAATACCACAAGGTATTAACGGCGCTTAGCTCTAGCTTAGCTTCAGACTGGTGAGATACCTATATCCACACACCGATTAAGAGAGAGCTGGCGGCAGTGGCCAGAACATGATGGGGCCTTCCCTACGCAAGAGTACGCGTGACAATGGGGTCGTTCGCCCAACAGCGCAATTGAGCCTGATAGTTACGCTCTCCAGAGTAACCAGGATACCTACCACCCTACATACGTACACCGTTCCACGTGGTGGCCGCATTCCCCCAAACAATCAATTCTGACAGGATGCATGCTGCTGTGCATTTGCCAAGCTCAATCATGTCCTCGAATAAGCAATTCTCGTTAGCTCAGTCACCACATAATGGAAGGGGGTGGGATTGACCGAGGATTGTCCGCCGAGCGGTTCTCGTTCTCCAACGTTGAGTTAGCGAGTGGTAGTTTAGATCACCCTCACGACAACATGACTCGTGTAGAGGCGTGAAGAGGCACGAAACTTTCCCCTCCGCGCGTGGCCTAGACACATCGTGTCCCACACGGCTGCCTGAGCAGTGACACTAAAAAAGGGGAAGATAAAAAGGCAGCGTCTCCACCGCGGATTGGTCGCGGACTGTTTGGGTTAGACAGGGTGTGACTGTTTTCGTCATAGTTGACGGCACAGTCAAATCGTGGTGTCTCCTAGTGCGCCTGTGAGTGGTGAGAACTCTCGCTTAGTTGTAGAGGCGCTCTGGTCATCTGAGCACGGCCTCGCCGAAAGCCCTAATGATGAACTCCGACCAGAGCGCTTGGAAGGGTTCGATTTTAGGTTGTCTGGTCCGAACCATCGTTTTTCTCCTCCGCCAACCTCATCCCGGTGTCTGACTGGTGGCTTGCCCGCCCTTCCATCGTGTCCAAGCGCATTTCCCCGGCTGGATGATCGACGGAGCTCATCGTGGTGACCGTGCCTACTCAACAGGGTAAACGGTGGCAGACTGAGTTTCTGGTGCCTTTTCGGAAAGGCAGGTAAGGCTTCGTCACGAAAGGTCCCTTTCAACGGCCCCATCGCATTTGACCCGTTGCTCTTCATCTCGCCCGAGCTCATCCGAAAAGCACAGGAGGTAGCCTCCCGCCCACTTGGGCGACAGACGATGGCCCACCCTATACCTTGGGCCAATGAAGAAGTCACCTTTCCCGCGCGCTGTCTCCCAACCGGCTCGTGATAGTCTCGATGTTCCTCCGCGAACTTCACTTTATGAACTGGTGGCGACATGTATCATCATCGGGGACAAGTTCTCGGGGACGAAGTTATAGAGACCACCCGGATGCCATCTCCAGCGACTCCTCCGGAATAAACGAAGTGCTCCAGACAAGCATTTTGGGGTAAACCGGTTGTCTTCCCTGCTTTGAGTTCACGACGATCAGGGGTGATCATGACGATCAAAAATGCTGAGAGGCGATCAGGGCGCTTGGGGACAGATGTGCAGCGTCATAGCGAAGTATATGGAACAGTGTCAAGCAAGAGACCAGATGAGATATCAAATGCGACTGAGTCCCTGGAAGTAGTAAGTTCTTCCATTGTACCAAATTCTGTAATTCGGACCAAGTCGAGCGGTCACCATCTCGCATAGTTGGTGTCCTCTAATCGTCTCGGTCGAGCATCGTACATCGTATCCGTAAATCGCTTTTTAACGAAGGATAAGAGTAAATGCAATTGTCCTGCTAACCCACTCTGCTCTAGCCCACCAGGTCGTAAATACAGAGGAATAATGAGCCGGCTCAATCTCCCTTTGGAGCCGTCCGCATTGGTTGGACCGTGACAAATACCTTCGCGCTATTTTCTCACACTTGCCATCCAGTATGGGGGCCAGGGCTTAGTTGTGGGTGGGGGGGGAGGCTTTACTTGCGGTGTTCCACCGTATCTGTCCTGACGCCGATAAAACGCCTGATACGATCGGAGGGTCGGAGGAGGGAGCTCGAGAGGCAACGTGCACAGCTTGTGGTCAACGGATCCGGTCCCTCCATAGAGTCAGGTAGGGCGTGTCGCACGCCCATGGCACTCGATACCCCGCAAGTGGACGGGTTCGTGCCGGACGGGTCCACCTGGCAAAATGAGTTGCATGAGTGGAGTCAAGAGGGAGAAAAGGGAGGGGCAAGCGCTTCTTCCCTCGTCGTCATCCTGCCTTTCGCCGCTTCCTGATTGCCCATAAACGGTCTTCCCCATCAAACTCTATGTCGACACGAAAGAAGGCGTGGCATTCGTGAAATGATGAAAAAAAAGGCGACGCCTCCTTAGAGGACTCCTTTGCGGAGGATCGGAGGGAGTCTCCGGCAGCCATCCGACGGAAAATAGGAGGAAGTGGCTGAAGGCCACCATCGATCGGGCGATCCCTGGACAGGGCAGGGCCTCACGTCGATCCGCAACTAGTGTCTCGTGGAGAGGAGGTGCACGTCTGAATGCCTTATTTGGATCCGCACTGTGCAGCGGCTACTCCCTACCGATTGGCGCGACTGGTAGATTCGCGGACAATGTGGGAGCCTTTTGATCAGCCTGACAGCGTAACGGCGAATCCCTTGTGGTCTCTTTTGGCCTTGCGTAGTCGACTCTAGTCGGCCCCTTCCGCTCGTACACTACTGCCGGAGTGTACTAGTCCCACCCTTCCCAAGGACTCGAGGACTCTCGCTTTGGGTGTAGGTGCCAGAGCTTCGTATGCTCCGTGGAGATGCCAGCGCTTCCGTATACTCAGGCACGAGGCCCAGACCACATCTTCGACGGCTCGACGCTCAAGTGGATGTGATAGCTGCCGTCGAACGTGCCAGGGGCCCAATCGGAGGCGTTGCGGATCGAGATGTGATCCACCATCCCGATGCGTTCCACGTCCCCACTCCTCTCAGGGGAACAGCCGGAAGGGTTGCCCCAGGGCATCTTGGGGCAGGTACTTGGGGGAACCGGGTAACCCTCAGGGAGGAACGGGAGGGTTGGGCAGGGCGGTCGTGATGCGTCACAAACTTTGAGACGAAAAGCCCGGCAGAACCTTTGGCGGCCGAATTTACCGGCGTGAATGATGACGAAGACCAACGTGAGCGATAGTACGAGTAGACGACTACTACTACTACTACTACTACTACTACTACTACTACTAGTATCTGAGGT
This sequence comes from Penicillium argentinense, assembly GCF_028826775.1. Lineage (NCBI taxonomy): Eukaryota > Fungi > Ascomycota > Eurotiomycetes > Eurotiales > Aspergillaceae > Penicillium > Penicillium argentinense. Next base: position 1,589,111 of record NW_026622668.1, read on the forward strand.
AGTGTTGGTGAATGTTGGTGGTGGCGACGGGATTTGATGTCTCGGGGCTTCGTATAGAGATGTGTGTGGCGGCGCCGTGTTTTTGTCTTGACTGAGACGCTGAGATCCCTCCTTCCTCAACCCACGATCTCCTAAGACCGGGGAGAAAGCAGAAATCAGGAACATCGTTCCCCCACCTACACTGATGGCGGACGAGATGGAATTAATTGATCGCGCCGCAATGGTCTTGTCGTGACCTGACTGGCTGTGCAATTGCATGCAAGATGACCTGTCACTTTGTTGTGGCAGCCAACGGACGCTGCGATCTGCACGTCGGCTAAGAGATCTAGTATTCTCCTGGCCAGCATTTAATCAGATCAGCACAGCACAGAGACCACAACACTTGAAACCACTCTAAACGTTCTCAGGTACGCGGCCCCTGCCCCATCATTTTCCGCTCATTTTGGGGGTTACTTTCTCCGCACACGGAGAGCACTGGGACCACCAGCAGGTCCAGGGCCGCACAGCTCGGGCCAAGTTGTAGACCCCGCGCTTATATTTAGTGCCGTCGCTTGCATGTCTAGTCCATCTCGGTCGATCGCCATTTTCCTCCTGGGACGACGAGCCTGGAAGAAGGGACACTGGACGCGGTGTCAGTCCACACCAGCCGCAAACTAGTCTGCCAAGGCGAGCTAATATTTAGATCGAGACATCGCCATCTTCAGCGGTGAAGGAGCGATCTACTCCGTCCTATATACCATGTCTCGGGGCGTGATGTGATCGCGTATCCTTAAATGCGCAGCAACGTGCCCCGGAGCGTGATGGGACTGCGAAATACAATCGTTCGGTAGATCGTCGATGCGCGAATTTATCTGTTTGCAATTGTTTCGACAGTCTCATCCGGTCGATCTCGCAGACAAGAAAGTTACATCCGTGACGCTAGCGCAGTTCGTTGCGTCTAGCGCGGATGGGAAGGGAAAGATATACGTATTTGTGATAGTTCGCCGGGGGTTTAAGGTATAGATAATATCCGGTATTGATGAATATTGATGACTACCATGTCGGTGCAGTATAGAGCTTAGTTCTACTGAAAACTAAACAACTCCTCTTGATTGGCTTGTGATCCTCTTGGTATAGCACTGTCAATTAGTATCTCCAGTGTCTCCAGCATGGCCGTTTCAGTGTTACGATTGCTACTTGAAATGCACAACAGGAGTTTAGAACGAGCCGCGCGTGACATTTCTATTGAAATATATGGCCAGCCCTCGGCTGCGCAAAAATCCTGGAACATGGACGGCCTCCAATGTATAACGCCGAGATTGCCAACCATCCTGATACATCGTACAAACAAAAGCAAAAGGCGGGGGAAAGGGGGGGAAGCAGAGAAAAAAAGAGAGAAACAACAAGTCATAATAATCTATAAGCGTCAGCGAAACCAAAAGCAAAAAATCCCATGCCAGATCATAGAAGATTAAAGAATCAATCGATCAAAAAAATAAGAACGAACATGAGAGGAAAAAGAAACAAAGTGGTTCTGAAACGTGAATGAATTGAGAATGAATGCAAAATGAATAGGAATACGAATTAGATATTGGAAATGAAACAAAAATGAAGATGAATTGAAATTGAAATCGAACTGAAATTGAATTGAAAATCAATTTATTAAGAAAAATAAGAAAAAAAAGAAGAACGTCTCTACTCTTGCCTAGCATTTCTGGGTGGGGACGACGGAGGGTGTCGACCTTGGCCACTGAATGGCTGGTGCTGAGGAGATGGGACGGGGTCGGGCAAGGGGAGGACGCCGCCGGTCCCAGGGGAGGAATTCGGGTGATCGAGGGGGAGGACAATGGCTGGGTCTGGCCGTTGTATGTGTGATGTTGAGGAGATGGGACGGGGTCAGGCAGGGGAGAGGCCGCCACCGGTCCCAGAGGAGGGATCTGGTGGATCGAGGATGGCGAGGACATCGGGTATGCCTGGCCATTGTATGGATATGTGTGACCCTGGAACAGCGTCGACGTCCCCTCCTTTCGTCGACGCTCTTCCTGTTCCGGGGTCATGCACTTCACTGGAGGGGGAATAGGCGCATCCGGCGATCTTCTACCCATAAGATTCGGGCTTGGGTCGAGTTTGTGGAAGGGCGGAAGCACAGGAGTGCTCGCCAGGCCGCCGGATGTCGAGGGACGGGGAGAGTCGTGTTTCGTCGGGCTTAGGCCCGGTGTCCCATTGTGGGTGGACGGAGATTCAAGGCCATTTCGAGGCCGTTTGGTGGGAGATGGAGGACTCACGTCCTCTTCAGCCTTCCGCTTATGATCAGACGGAGGAGCAGATGGGGGTGGAGGAATTGATGAGGGCGGAGGCACAGAGGCAGGCAGGGGAACAAAGGCAGGGGAGGGGATAGAGGAGGACGGAGGCACAGAGGACGGAGGCACAGAGGACGGAGGCACAGAGGACGGAGATGCGGATGTGCTGACTCGAAATTTGAGAGGTGGAATCTTGGGCTTGTTCGCCTCCTCTTCCTTTCGCTTGCAATCCTGGCAGACAAAATGGAAGTCATCCTTCTCGGCATCATCCCTAATGATGCCAAGACAGGCGCTATGTTGCCAGACATTGCAACGCTCACAGGCAACGCTGTGGCTTCCGTCATCGATGTTTTCTCCATACACTCCACAGCCAGAGCAGTCGAAGACCCAGGACTCCTCTTGGAGGTCATCCATGTTCTTCTGCATCTTTTCTCGCTCGGCCTTGAGGTTTCGTGCAGAGATACGACCCTCGCCTCGCTCAAGCCTCGCTTCTTCTTCTTTGATTCGCTCCATCTCCTCCTGATGCAAGATCCGCTTCTGTTCGCGGTCTTTGATGCGCTGTTCACGCGTCATCATGCGAGACTGTCTGTCTTGTTCGAGCTGTTGCTTTCGAGCTTGCTCTCGACGAGCCTCGGCCAAAGCAGCCTCGTGCTTTCGGGAGGCCTCGGCGGCATCGCGTTCGGATCGCTCTTTTTCTTCCTTTGCTGCAAGTCGGCTGGACCGCTTGGCACCAGCGAGCATTTGCATATTGAGCAATTCCTTTTCGCGCTTTTGTCGCTTGCGCTGTTGTGCCTCTTCTGCTTTCTCCAAAATGGGCAGGACATGTTCCTCGAGGCGGCTGCGGAGAGTCTTTTCATCGGCGTCCTTGCTTTTGCGGATACTGTCGACGAAATCCTGATATTCAGGGAGAGTGACTGCGACACACTCCCACTTGAAATCGAAATGAGAACCATTGGCTCCGTTGGCATCTTCGTTCTCTTCACCGGATCCATTTTCCACAGCAGCAGCTGAAGCGCGCTTCGATGTACGGGATACTCGGGAAGACCGACTCTTTGGCTTCTTCTTGGTCCGTTGGGGGGCGGGGATAGGAGGATCGGTGCGGCGGTAGAGGCGGTTGTCGTCTAGGACGAAGTAGGATCGACCTTCACGATCCCAGCCGAATTCTTCGATGCGCTATAATGGGGCCATCAACGGACAATTCATTAGGCAAGACATTGACGGGGAATCACGTACCCATTGGATCTGGTCGCCCTCTTTCTTTTCGGGCATTTTGTCACGGATGCGGTCCGGGTTCCAGAACGTCCAGACAGAAAGTTGGTGAAGGACACGTAGCTTGAGAAAAACATCGAAATCCAGGAAGTGTAGGGGTACTTCGTCGTAACCGAAAGGATTGGGCTCGTTAGGGGCCTTTGCATTGTACTGACGGCGGGTGTACTCGTCGAAGTTGTCGAACCTTCATCGATCAATTAGCATTTTCCTTGGACGTTCAGCAGGGACACCAAGTCACGTACGTGAGGCCGCGGTGCGATGAGATCCACTTCAAGAGGCATAATCCAATATCCAACAACTTGTATGAATGCTCGGGCTTCAGGCACTCGTCTTCGAGATCCTATGGTTCAGCAGAATTCGAGTCAGCTTTCAATTCACGTTGCGCAGTCTTTCAAGGGGCCAAGTCATCGTTTGCATCGATGCGACGCAATGCGCACCATTGGTATAGTCCCACAGGATAGCAATCGAACATACCTCAATACCGAACTCCTCGTCGATCTTCATGACTTTTCCGAAGATAGCAATGTACTGCATAAGGCAAGCGAATTGCCAGAAGTTTCGAATGCGGGAGAGCAGTCCCATGTCGTCTACGGGCTGCTGCTTGGGGGCGGCAACCGCCTCAGAGTGGCTGCGCTTTCGCGATCCCATCGTGGTGGGATGAGGCCCTTAAGGCCGGGGCGGAAATGGTGAAGGTACTGCGGATAAGAGGGTGCTGGTAAGGAGCAATTTCTGTTGATTGCGAGTCGAACTTCCTGTGACGAAGGAGGTGCTGCGATTTCGCAACGAACTCGAGGAGTGCGAAAGGTGGGTAGGGTGAGTGGACTCCCTTCTCTTTTTTTGTCGGAGGCGGAGTTGAGCTTGAGGAAGGCGCGTCGAGTAAGGAAGTCACGTGAGGAGCGCGTTTGCGAACGTTGCGAAATAGGACAAATTGGGCGGGCGCTAGCGGAATAAATCCTGTCTGCTCTAGGCAGCATTCACTCGAGCCCAGTGAATCCAAGTCCAGCCTACGGGTTTTGTTGTCTACCGAAACAATCCCTGCTGGTTTTATTGAATGAAAAATGATATTGTGAACCAACTCCCTTGACCCGTGTTTTAGGCAAAGGAATGTGTATAGACGCAGCGTGAAGCTTTTTTCACTGCTAGTAGCATGATAGAACAACGAGGACGCGCACCATGAGTTGGTGAATATTATTGCGCAATCTTGTATGGTAAGAATATCAGTGTTCTGCCGGTAATTCGTTTTGGATGCTCGGTAGAGCGGCATGGACCAGCTTCACAGAGGTCCCATGGCTCGCTATTGCCGTCTATTTTCTGCTTGATATGGGCGGAACAGACAATGGGAGATGTCTTTGTCAGCATCATAATATTTCCTTCTTAGTTGCAATTTTTGTGCGCGAATGGTAAATCGAGAAAGGTGCGAAGCAATGGAGACAGCCAGATTTATGCATCCCTGCGTCGACCATCTATATGTAGTGAGTTCGAAGCCAATTCAGGTTATTCTAAGGGAGCGCGACTCAAATATAAGAGTCATGTAGAGCCATATGACAGTTTCACAAGGCCAAAGGCATCAAGTTTAAAATAATACCTACACAAGTTTAGAAAAGGTTCAAAATGCCTCAAACACGACGGGGGTAAAATGCAAACGACAGCGCCAACCGGAAACCCACGCCACCGAGTGCGAGCGCCACGAAAAACAGGAAGACGAAGGGGGAGGCAGAAATTGAGATCATGTCTCTCGCAAAGAGGATGCAAGAAAAAATCACAGCTGGCAAAAAAAAGGACATAGGAATACATTAGTCCCCTCCCATCGACATGAAAAAAATCACCGAAGCCCGGAAACTGTCCCAGTGTAAATGTTGCGTGAAAACCGAAGAGAACGAAGAGAAAACAGGTGATGGACCCAGCACCATGATGATAGATGACGACGAGGGTGGTGCGAGTCCATCAGATGCTGACCCATAAACTTTTGCGCCTTTGTGACCGATAATCGCCAGAAACCTGTCCCATGCATATCATAAGTTGAACAAAGAGATATCCCGCAAGAAAAGAAATGCGTTTTCGTATGTTACATGGCCGCCTGGGCTCCGTCGGAGACGTTATCCGACAAGTTGATCAAGAGCTGGGCCAGGCAGCGCTTGGTAGCTGCGTCGTCGCGGAGAACAGAAGAGAAGGTAGCATCTCGGAGGGGTTCGGGCAGACATTGTCGCAATGCCTCACGGGCTCGGCTGTTGTCGCTCAATCTAGAAGAAGGGTCAAATCGTTAGCGAATTAATCGACGGAAGGATCAATGCTTCTTGCGGAAGGGCAGAACTTACCGAAGGAAGCAGCGCACGACGTGCTTGAGAAGTCGGACCGTTTGTTGCTCTACCAACTGAGTCACCATGTTGCTTAGAACTGTGCCGACAGCATAGAACCGCTCATATGTGGCACAGATGTACGCCAGACCGATATCGTCCAGGAGGATCTTCTGGACAATGAAGATCGCGACGGTCTTGCTAAGTTCCGAGCCGGTCTCCATGATGCGAAGGCAGAGGGGAATAATCTCGGTAGTAAGGAGGAAATTAATGACGTCCGACGAGTCATTCTTCACGAGCGCGCCGATAACGCCCAGCGAAGTCAGACGGAGGTATTCGAACGGGCGGGATTTTGAGGTCGTGTTGAGAAAGGGATATAGAAACAGAGGGATGTGAGCTAGAGGTAGACAGAAGAAATTAGCATTCGAGTTCAATGGCTCAAGGTCACAGGGTGGATCGTACCGTTCAGAAAAAGAGTCCTTGTCTCGTTGTGAGATGCGACACACTGCAAGAGCGCCAGCGCATTGCAGACTCGATTTGATGCGGCGGCAGTCAACTGAGAAGGGTTCAACAGGGGGTAGACAGAAATAATTTCCTGGAGCAAAGCCGTCATGACACCTGCAGGTTTCAGTTAGTCTCGGTCGGCTCAAATGGGTCGCACATCCCCAATAATGCGACTGGGTACTTACCGAAGGAATGCCAGATTACCAATGCCAGCTCAGGAACCTGTTCGCGCTTCTTGCTCAACTCCATGAGAGCGGCCTCTCGACGGGCGGGGTCGAGAAGCTCTGCGACCCAGATGAAGACCTTGCGGTTCTCCTCGCTAATCCCACCGTCCATGACGGAGACCGCGTTCGCCAGACCCTCTCCCCCAATGCCACCAGCGCCGCCTGCGGCTTGCGCGGGATTCGCAGTACCGTTGCCGCTCATGGCAAGACGGCCATAGTGTTGCTGTTGCTGCTGCTGCTGCTGCTGCTGCTGCTGCGCGGCGGCGGCGGCGGCGGCCTGGACTTGGGCGTGCTGCTGAGCGACCAGGGAGGCATGCTGCTGCTGGTGCTGGGGGTGTGCCTGGGCTTGGTGGTGCTGTTGCTGATGTTGCTGGTGCTGCAGCCACGAGGGATCAGCCTGCGGGTACTGCTGCTGGTGGGAAAAGACGTGTTGGCTCTGCGCTTGGAGCATGGCGAGCGATGATGACTCGGTTCGGGGTCTCGTAATGCTCCCTCGGTCGGGGGGTGATGTAGCGTACTGGGCGGCCCGATGAAGCGTTCGGGTATCGTGAATGAGATAAGGATTGTAAGATCGGGTCAGAAAACAGGAATCGGGGCGCGATTCATGGATGAATGGTGGGAAGAGTTGCCTGAAGGGAGAAGAGAGAAGTTCGGGTCCCGAAGGCGGGGAGAGAGTCCGGAAGTCCACTAAGCCTTTGTGTGCCCTGGCCGCCTTAGCCTGGTGCGCCTTGGGCCTTTGGGTGCCCTCAACCTGCCTCCTCGACGCAACCTTTAGCTGCTACACCGGGTCTCTGGACTTGGAAAGGACATCCTTCGTCTGAGCTCGATCCCGGTTCCTCCTGGATGTCTTCACATCGTACTTGCAGTCGGCGCGGGGTTTATCCTTGCGGCCACGGCACATTGAACCTGCAAGCTCGGCCCCAATCACGGCTTGTTGCTTTCGTGCAACCTTTAGCTTCTCGGCTGACTGGCTCTCTATCAATTGAATGCTAATGACAGGGGCCACTGGCTCTAGATTTCGCATACAACGGAGGGTATGTGAAACCGCTATTCCGAATGGCAGGAGACGTCAAGTCTTCACGCCCTTCCCGGGTCCTCGTAGCACAATTGCAGTCAACTGCTGGAAACAGGAACCAACAGTATCTGTATCATTAATTGAAATTTTTGAATTTCTTATTCTCATACCCCATTTCCTCATATGTACATCAAATCATGTTTCGGTTCATCCTCTGCGAACCAGATAAAAACTCAATCGAATATCAACCCTCCGTATCGACATCGGGAAAAACAGCCATATCGTCATATTGCGAAAAATTGTACCGTGAAAAGAGTCGTAGTCATACATGAATCATTAAAAACGGAATAGCGCCCGGAAATGCAAGGATCGATCCTATCATTCAGATCGTGACTGCCAAAGAACGGGCAGTTTGAGCCCGTGGCGAGACGAGCGTCTGGTTTTATGCCAGGCTAGATGTGTTCGAGGAAGCCTCTTCTAGGATCGGCGTGAGCGTGCACGCGATCTGCGGCTTCTTCTCGTATCGCGAGTTCGTCTGTCGGAACTCTCGCTGCCTGGATTGTTCCGGAATATCAGTGCTGCTCATTTGTCGCATGAATCTGCGCAGGTGAGGTAGGGGAACTTACTGCCTGTGTATGTGTCGTAGGTGTAGTAGGAATAACTACTCGGATAGGTGTAGGAAGATCCGTCGTCGTCGTGCTCTCTGTCTTTGTGTCTCTTCAATCCCAAGCAAAGAGCAAGAGCGCCCAGTACAATTGCAACTGTGCCCCAGCCACTCCACTTGGACTTCTTCTTCTCGCTGATTTCGCTGTCCGAGGCCGCAGGTCTCGTGCCGAACCAAGTTCTACCACCCGCAGGTCGAGGACGAGGCCGGCTGCCCGAGTGGTGAGAGTAGCGCTCTTCAACATAAGTCGTCTCGTTTCTGCGGCGTTTCTTGATCCCCAAAGCGGCCAGAAGACCATCCAGTGCGCCCTTGAAACACAAGCAACCACAGAGGAGCAGCAGTAGGATGACACCTGCAATTGTACCAATCACAATACCTGCAATCGCTCCGCCACTCAAACCACCTCCACTTGAAGCGGCCTTCGCTCCAAACAGATCGGCCCCATTTGTTCCCACTGGCGCGATGAATCCCTCGGTGGTGGTGGGTGCTGAGGTCTGCGTCACTGTAGCTGCCCCGCTGCTCGTTCCTCGTACGCCAGGAGTCGCCTCTCCTGTGGCCTCCGCGCCCGTTATGGCAGCGGAAGAGCTTTCGGCGACACACTCGCCGTCCTGGCATTCTTGTGCTGCGTCGCAGCAGGTGCTGCCGCACTTGGACTCGCCCAGATCGACACGGCAAGTCCCTGAGGACGAGCCAGTCGCAGCATGAGCGCGACTACTCCAGACGGAAGTGATGGTGGATTTGTCGGTTTCGGTGACGACATAAGTGGTTGTAAAGTACTCCCAGCTATCGCTGCTGCCGCCGCTGCTACCGCTTGAGCCAGAGACGCATTTGGCCTGACCGTTGTCTGTCGTGGTGCAAGTCTCGCCGGACGCGCAGCACAGCTGGCTATAGAAGCCGCATGGGTTGGAGCATCCTCGCGCTTCAAGAGTGCTTCCTTCCTGTTCCTCCAGGGACAGCGGGGTTGCGAGTGCCGTGGGTGTGAGAACGAGGAAGATGATCAGCGACAGGATCAACGGAATGCCGGCAACGGATCGCATCGCGGAGGAGCGACGGAACGCTCGCCCTACTGGGAGTCCAGTGACGGCCGAGGGTGTGCTAGGAATGTGGTTCGGATGCGACACTGGGAATTCACGTTGTTGATCGGGAATGCTGGACGCTCCGCGTGTGGGGGTGGTGGCTGTATACTTTGAGCGATCTATACGAACAGATCGTTCCGAGCAAACAGCGTGCAAGTTGGGATTTGATCGGAAGGATGCGTTGAATTCGCAACCAGAGGGAGTGTTGTGCAGAATAGAAGAGAAAGGGAAGGAAAAGTAGGAGGGTGAGAAAATGGCGAGGACTCGAGTACTTCCCAGCCTCCCGCCGTATACCCAACCACCCGATTTCCTGCGACTCGGATCGCCGTGGTGACGCCGACAGGGGGCTGGGTTTCAGATTAAAGACAGTTCGTGGTTTTTTGGGTTTGTTGTTTTCACGCTTGGCCATGCGTTATGCCCTCTTGATCTGCCTGTCAGGCGATTAACATTGCATGCTGTCCATGCATTCAGGTACCATCCCACTTGTAGTATGTACCTCTTAACCACGCCCCCAGCACTAGAGAGTTCCTCGGGTATTTTGGCCTTGGAACGCCCCACAGCGATTGGGTTTGGGCTGCACAGACCAGGCGACGCATCTTCTCTGGTCTCGCCCGCTGCTGCATCTCGTGCACTTTGCACATTGGCAGGACACACCGACTGAGATCACTGAGGTTTCAAGAGTTGGCTTCGGTCGGGCTCCATCAGCCCCACACCCTCGACTCGTCAACAGGTTTAGCCCTCTTTGGGCTGCTATTCATCCAGCGGTCTGATTCTGAGTCACTACTAGGTACCACGCTGGCTCTGTCTTGATCAAAAGATCAGTCGGAAGCAACTGATGGCATTCCAAACATCCAACACCCTGCCGTGAATAACGATCAGACATCCGTGACTATGGTCCGCCCGAAGATCCATCAATGTTGGTGATAAGAACGAATTAGGTGCAGGAGCTCGATGGCTGCCGTCCAATGAACACTGCCAGTTACCACAGGGTCAAGGGCTAGCAGCCATCGTGGACCGACAGATTATGCCTTCTAAAATGCCAGACACGGCTTTGCAGCTTCGGTACTCCGTACAGCGAGATCCTGCGTTCACGCCCAAATAGTCACGTGAACTGTATGGCGCGCTAACTGTGTTGAGCAATGACAAGACACTTCGGTCTCGGACTGGAAAAGAATCCACGCCGTTCAGGTTGAGCCGCAAATCAGAGAGTGGATTGAGAATAAATAGGGCCCAAAAAAAGGCAATGACCGTTAATAATGATTCAGAGTCTGCAGGAGTGAATTTTTCTCGGTCTCGCTCTTCCATCCGACGTCTCTGCTTTGCAACGAAAGACAATCAAAATGTCTCCTACTTTCGCGGTTCTCGTCAATCAGGTTCACCGTCGATTTCACTCATTCATCACCATCAGGTTTCTCGTTGTGTGGTTAACCGCCTCTTTGGGCTTCGCAGTCCTCGACTTCGTTGACCCCAACTGGAAGACTACCAGCCCCATCTTGTCCACTGGCCTCTTCACGTATTTGATATGTCGTCTGATTGTGGCTTGCCAGAGCCGCTGAGATGACTCGATGGCATCCCGTGTGAGCAATGCACACAGCCACTCGCGCCGTGGGGCCTCGGTGACGTTCCGCTATTCCTGCGCCTGGATCTACGATATTCTCTGGAAGCTACTCGCTATGCTCTTCTTGACGGTTTGGAGTAGCTCGGTGATTTCATGTTGAAGAACCCGGTGGCCTTCAAAAAGTCACAAAAACACCTTCCGGAGGATGCCAAACTCGATATGAAATCTGCAGAGAAAATGAAGGAATCGATGGGCTTCGATCCCGTCGTATGGTTTGGATGCCATCTGTGACTTTTGTCTGTTACTGTGTCACGTTATGGTTCAAATTGGTACCCTGAGCTTGTATGTTCTGCGCCTTGGCTGGAAATCGATCAAGAAGGTCCTCGAGCCGCCTTCTTTGACACCCACCCAGGACAAGTCATACGTGACTTAGTGAATGTCTGACCATTGTTGTTGAAAAGTTGAAAGCATGTTTTGGATAGACATACATCAATCGATCCGAAAAATTTATGTATACGGACTTACTCAGAATTGAAAAAAACACCGGTACGATACATTCAGGGCATGGTTAAGGCATCGTGAGCGGGCTTAAGCGGAACCCATAGCCTTTCGTTCTCGCTCCCCTTACTCACTGTGCATGTGCTATCAGCACACAAGCCAGTGATCCCATTATTATTAACTCTCTGTAGTTTCCATGATGCAGTGAGCCTTGGCTGAATCCCATGATAGGACTAAATACCTTAAATGTTTGCCCTTGCCATATTGGGAGAGGCGCAGCGCGTATATCGTTGATATAAAAAGTATATTGCGTCGTGGTCAACAACATGTGAAGCCAACACGAGTGCATATCTCAGCGTCATACGGTAAATGCAACCTGGACCAATCAAAAATTCGAATCAGCGCCTGATAAACGGCGATCTGCACTGCGAATTATGACTGCATTGCCCGCGTGAGCCTCAGCCTCCGAGGCTCCACCGGGGCACACCGCGGCTTAGCGGAAACGAGGAAAATTAGACGAATGCCGCCCCGGGGTAAACCCGGCAAACGAGCGCCCAAGAAAAGCGTTCCCGGTCTATACACACTCGAGTCTTGGTGTAGGTGCAATACTGTTGTAGCTTTGAGCTTTGCCCGGGCAATATATCCCTTTTGGTTTGCTTACTGCGGCGGCACGTGGGGCGTTGAGCAAAGACTCGAGATGTATATAAACCATGGGACGGCTGACGCAGACGTATCAAGAATCCAGTATCAACACACAGCAATCGAATCTGATCGTCGGACTGACAACACTTCACGAGACTTAGTAGCGCAACTCATCGTTCATCAGAAGTGAGAATTAGGATCACTTCATTTCTCACCTTGTCATTGACATCCCATACAGACTCACCATGGGTTGCTTCGGTTTCGGGTCATCCAAGAAGAAAAAGGCTGCTGCGAAAGCAGAAGCGGACCGACAAAAATGCGAAGAAGAGGAAAATCGCTCGCGTGAATGCGCTCAACAGTACAACGTCTTAAACCCTCAAGTCAACACCGCGCCCCGTAGCGAAGTGCCCCCCTATAAAGCCATCACACCGCCCCGTACGACTACCTCATCATACCAGCGACCGCACCGCTCTCGATATAGCAGTGGAGGTAACGGCGGCGGTGGCTTTTATGGCGGCGACTATGGGTCTGGTCATGGTGGAGGTGATTCGGGCGGCGGCGGCTGTAGTAGTGGTGGTGGTGGTGGAGGAGATGGAGGCGGGGGTGGTGGTGGAGATGGAGGAGGGGGCGGTGGTGGAGGAGGTGGCGGCGATTGATTCTTGGGAAGTGAGATATGTCGTGCAGGTGGGGACTGAGAAAGATGCTTTGATGTTGATCTTGCTTACCGTCCAATGGATTCCAGGTCTTTACACAGCTTTACGCGATGACATATGCGCACCTGTTTCTTCAATTTATTTTATTACGAAAGAGATCACCGCGGAGCAATAGTAAAGAGAATATCACACAATTTCCGTAATTGCCGGAATGACCGTTGCGCCAATACGTATTCCTAAGCATCCAGATGAAGCCCAAAGTTGTCCTCGGATGCTGCGCAGGCAGCCCAACAACCAATAGTCCAGTCTGTGCTGGAGGCCCCACAAAACAGCTTCATTCAAAGGTAATAGATAGCAGGATAAATTATCATGATTGAGTTCATTCAAAATGGTTCGGGCTATGTATCCATACAGCATAAATCGGGTCATCAACAGCGGAACAATATACATCAAAAAGAGAGGAGCCCAACAGGAACTTGACGTCGCCTGGTTCATGTCCAAAATCATATCACATTAAACGAACATCCCCGCAACTCCAACGATCAGCCCAAACGCCAAGTCGTGGAGACTGGATGTCCGTGCTGGAATGGCGGCGTTCCCGCTAGCATCCTGCGTACTTGTCCCCGTTGCCGCCGTGGCACAGTTGTGCAGCTGAAGGCCATGGCAGGCCTTTGCACTTAGACTGGAGCAGATCGAGGTCGCTTGCGCAGATCCTGTGATGGCTTCAACTGTTACTCCTGCACCGCCGGCACCGCCAACCGTCACTCCGTATCGACCCATCAAGTTACCAGTACACTGGGTATATTCCGACTGACAGAGCAAGTAGTATGAAGAGCAGCTCTCGTGATTGGCAAATGTTGTAGGGACGTAGATGAATGGATATGCCCCATCAACCGTTGATCCAGTGACGGACGCAGCTGTGCCCTCGGCTGTTGTGGTCGCAGATGTGCCCTGAGGGAACATGAAGCTGCTCCCTGTCTCGGACGAACCGGTCGATGGCCCCGTCAGACTGCCTGTGCAGCTTGCGCCCGTTCGACAGCAAGCGATGTTATCTGCCGCATCGGTCGTACACCGAGTCCCGCTCTTGCAGCAGGCGTCGGAGTTGCCCAGGTCAGAGCACGCATTGTAGCCGCTGGGACAATTGTCGTCGTCTCGTCGCAGGAGCCGGAGAACCTCCAAGGCCCTCCGGCTGGGCTTTCCTTGTTCTGGCAAGGAGAAGGGCTCTGCCTCGATTGATAATACGGTCGTGGGCAGGAATGTGGCCCAAATCCCGACCCACCAAGACGCCCGCATTCTCGAAGTCAGGAGGGGAGAAGTCGGGGTGGATTATGCGGAGATATATGTGATACGACCGAGCGATTTCCTAGTTATAGCTCAATTTATCGTTCTTCAATTCAATCGCCGCCAAATGGCATGGCTCGAGGGCAGTGGTGAGGGCTTATCGAGAGTTGGGACGGGATGTCAACAAACTACTCGAAAGAGTAAGATTGGCGTCAGCAGAGGCGCGCGGTGAGGGGAAAAGGCACTGGACAATTCGTTGGGGTTGGAGGGCATACCGACAAGTTTCGAAGCAGTATTTTCGAGAATGAAAAATCGGGCAGAGGCGATCGGCCTGAGATGGACGGGGATGATGTAGTTGCGACGGCGATTCTCGATTCCCCACCGGCAGATCCCTCTAGTGCCACAGCAACCAGTCGCACGATGCCCAACCAGCATAGCCTCCAGCCTCCAGTCCCCACGACAAAGCGATTTGCCTACTCAAAACGTGTTCCGGATGGCCCGAGTCGGTGTGACTGAAATTAATCCGACATGAAAGATTCCCATAGAGCTCGGCGATATTCGATGAAATGATCGAGTCGACCTCTGGCCCATTGGACATGCCGGCTGCACCTGCGGGTGTTTAAAACGAGGGGTCTGACAGTCTGAACAATGCTCCCAATGTTCCCCTCCCTATTCACCGACAGGCCCGGACGCTGTTTCATCTCTCCAACCCAACAGCCACATACTAATTCACCACCATGGCCTCGGCCCCGATCTCTGAATCAGCAATTCCTGTCGTCGACTTTGCCAAGTGGGCCGCCGGCGGACCCAGTCGTCTGCAAATCGCACAGGATATCGTCGCCGCTTGCAAAAGAGTGGGGTTTGTCTACATCGTCAATCATTCACTACCAGAGCATCAAATCGACGAGGCCTTTAAATGGTCCCTGCGCTTCTTTGACTTGCCGCAAGAAGAAAAACTCAAGGCGCCTCATCCCGAAGGATGGGCTGTTCATCGAGGCTATTCCTGGCCAGGGCTTGAGAAAGTGTCGCAGGCGATCAGTGCTGACAATGACCAGGAGCGGGCGCAGCAATTGAGAGAAGTTCCCGATATAAAGGTGAGCAGCAGGGCGATGGAGGAACACTCAGTGGATTGCGATGGCGCCATCAGGGCCCGGTTGCGCGAATCTAGGATTCCCTGCTGACTGCCAGTAGGAGAGCTACGACATCGGTAGCGATGAGAATTCTACCCAGCCAAACCAGTGGATTCCGGATGAAGCACTCCCTGGTTTCCGTCAATTTATGACACAGTTCTACTGGGACTGCTTTCGCGTAGGAGGCGAGATCCTTCAAGCACTCGCGGTGGGCATGGGACTCGAAAACGAGGATCATCTGCTAAAGAAGCACTCGGGGCATAACGGCCAACTGCGTCTTCTCAATTACCCTCCAGTTCCCGCCGAGGCACTGGAAACAGAACGAGCCGCACGTTGTCCCGCCCATACAGACTGGAGCTCTATAACTCTACTTTTCCAGGACGACTGTGGCGGGCTGGAAGTCGAGGATGTGACGAGCCCTGGAAAATTCGTGCCAGCAACGCCCATCAAGAATGCAATAGTAATGAATGTTGGAGATCTACTGCAGAGATGGAGCAATGGTTCGTGGACTGTTGACTGTTCGCCTCAACCAACTGCCACTAACAAACATAGATCACCTACGATCAACTAGCCATCGCGTTACGCTACCGCCATTGTCGGATCGATTTGAGGGTAAACAGCGCATGACTCGTAGACGGTTTTCGATCCCGTATTTCCTATCGCCAGATCCTGACTCGGTGATCGCCTGCATTTCTTCTTGTATGGGCAGCAACGAGCCGCCCAAGTATGAACCTATCACGCAGGCTGGGTATAATCAGATGCGAGCCTCTATGCAATATTGAGAGTAATTCTTTTGTTCATTCAATCAATTTATCATAAGGCCTTCTAAAATAGATATTCATAAACACTGTTATACTAAAATTAACCAGTTAACTATCAACCACTTCCCAAAAACCTCCCTCCCTTTCTCTCCTTCTCCAGTTCTCTTTGCCTTTTGGCTTAGATCAAGTGTAATATCTATTCTTTTCAGCTTAATCTCTGAATGCCTTATCCGGAAAACACTTTGATTATTCCAATTTTTGTTCCTCGCGGCCTGGCCTCTGTGCTTTGCGTATGCCTTGTCGCACAGTGTCATCGGACTTACACTACCTCCGATCGACGCGACCCTCCTTTTTCATCATTTGATCGGCTTACCCGGTTGCTTGGAGAAGAAATGGTGCTCATTTTGTTCATTATCGAATGCCTGATACCCTATTCAGGCTCAAGACTCGTACATCCATAGCGGTGTTCTGGTTTCCCTTCGATCTTGTAAACCGCACTTTCTAGGTTGCCAACGTCTCAACCAACCAAACCCTTACGGCCTCTCTGAATCCAATCCATCATATCTTTTCTCATATCTATTCTTTCCTCTGGTCGCTCTGCTTCCCCCTCGCCATCCTCTAACCCACCCAGGCTATTTCCATACTTCATTTCTGTCGATCCCCACCTGACTAAGACCACTTGGCGTCCGGGCGCGATGGATCCGCGCTGGTCGCGCGTGTCCCTCATTTCACCTGCGACCCTGATCGCGTGGCTACGATGTACGGCGAACTTGGGAACAAACTGGTACGTGATGATTTCTTTACTATCTTTTACCCGAGCTGGGTCATTCAATATGAGAACCAGCCATTGATTCTGTTTACAGGTCCAACATGCGAAGCGCACCCAAGCGCTCGCCCATCTCCCGCCCTACCAAACCGAGATCGTCCGCGCC
The DNA here is from genome assembly GCF_028826775.1 of Penicillium argentinense. Lineage (NCBI taxonomy): Eukaryota > Fungi > Ascomycota > Eurotiomycetes > Eurotiales > Aspergillaceae > Penicillium > Penicillium argentinense. Next base: position 1,605,891 of record NW_026622668.1, read on the forward strand.
GTGACTCGCGAAGTCCGCGACCTGGACCGGGATGTAGCCCGGCTTCTCGACCCCTTTGAGGGCGCATTCAATCCCTCCGCTGAACCCGCTGTCGCTTGTGCGCTCCTGGTGGACCACCTGTGTATGCGTCGGAACAAGCGATGCCTCCTCGCATACCACCGAGTGCGGACCGAGAAGCTTGAAGAGCTCTGTTGGAACGGAGTAGATATTTTGGAGCAGCAGCAGCCCAGCGAGGCAGCAGAAGACCGAGGTCCCATTCAGGGCACCGGCGGACACAGCTCGCTGAGCCCCGAGGAGGAAGAATACTTTAGGCAATATGGCGACATGCTGGCGGCGTACAAGGGTCAGTGGACGGACATCGATCTGACGGGGACCTTGGAGCCGCCGAAGGACCTCTTCATTGATGTGCGCGTGTTGAAGGATGCGGGGGAGATCCAGACGGAATACGGGTAAGTTACTTTTTCTAGACTCTACGTGAGATTGGATTGGGCCGGAGGCTAACCCAGCGCTGTCTTTCGCGACAGAGTGATCAACTTGACCAAGAACAGCCAGCTCTATGTCCGACAAGGGGATGTCGAGCGACTGATTGCACAAGGCTTCCTGGAGCGATTGACCTAGGCAGATGGGAGTGCGGCATGGCATGACCGCTGTGGCACGACGTGAGGAGTTTCTGTACTTTGAGATACCCCCGCCATCCGTAGGATAAAGGATGGCGACCAAATCGTGATTGTGATGCATTATGTCTTGACCATCTGTTCGACGGCAGTTCTTCCATCACTTCTTGTGAGCCTGGTCGTCGATCCTCTGCGTGGTGTTGCTTGGCCCACGCCACTCATGCGGAGAACCGAACTCGGCGTATTGTCGACTCCCAAGTAACACGAAGTACCTTCGAGGAGGGTGGACCGTAGAGATAGGCATTTGTGCAGTCAAGTGTTTGTGTAAAGGAATTGAGTTTGATGCATCGAGGGCAGCCGTGGCTTCGTCGACTGCTGCACGAGGCTCAGGAATAAATCCGGAATGGCGACTAGCCGACTGCATGGCGTCGATCGGGGGAAGGAGTAGTGAAGGCTGAGTGGTGAGCTGGTGGAGGGTGCAGCGACAGCTAGGACCACGTGGGGTTAGTTGGCCATAGTGAGACAGCCTCGACTAGCTTGTCTGTGCCGGTGGAGGCTCCTAGGTGCGTGCAGTGCCTTAGGGCGTGTCAGGAGCCGTGCGGCGTTGGAGAGATAAGAGGTACTTCGGCCAGGCAAATCGAGAGGGCCCGCACATATCTCGGCGGTACCTGCTGGCCCCGAATGGATCGCAGCCCGCAAGCGGTTTAGCCCCGCGAGGGCGCTTATCAATGACAGTGTCAGGTTTTTGCACCGATTCTCAATTCTGATCAAATCAGATATCGTGAAGCATTGTGCTGTCGATAGCACTCGATTGCCTCTCTCGTATTTTATTCTCGCCCTGTCCCCCAAGTACCATTTACCTTGCCATGGCCCGTTGAACCCCGTTGCGTCATCCCAACGCCGCTGCATGCGCTAGTGGCCGATAATCTTCCGACCTTTTTGGACTATCGCCGTTGCGCGACTCGCGGCCATGGGTGTGCTACAACCAAGAGCTCGGCGCGACTCGCGCGCCTCTGCCCTGTCACATCGCAATTGGGGCTTCGATCGAGATGCAGACCTCCCCATCGCGGCCTCCTCCCCGGTGGAACACGCAAACCTGGGCAGCTCCCCCGGTGCCGGCATGGAGCCCTCGAGCTATAACGGCTCGAGTGTGCGGACGCCCAGTCGCTCGTTCTACCACCGTTCCTTCAATACAGCTACTGGTATGTTTCGCCCAAAATCGACAGCCGATGGAACTCTCACTCCGCAATTCTCACACTCGCCTTGTGATCTTTCTCGAGCGATTTACTGACCACTGAGATTCCTCCAGACTCAGCGCACTATGCGACAAACGGCCTACGAGAGCAGACCGCAGAGCTTGCAATTTACGGTCTGTCATTAAATAAGAAACCCTCGCGCGGTCGAACGAGCTTGCCTCCCAGCCTAGACATCTTCCGAGAGCAACACCGCCAACATCCCTCCGCCCCGGAGAGTGCACAGGATGCCATCGCAAGCTCCTATCCGACGGTAGGAGAGTCTTCGATCGGGTCGGGCTCTATTCCCGCGGACCCTACCTCCTCCTTTTCGGTCTTGACCGACATGATGCGCCACACATCCCCGGATCCGGTGGATGACTATTCCAAACCTACTGAAGAGACACCCTTCCCGCCGCTACCGACTATTTTGGATGAGCCGGAACCCCGGGATTCGGAGCGGACTTCTTTGCTGTCTAAGGCTCGATCCAGATCTCCACATGGCTATGGTGCGGTCGAGGATATTGAGAATCAGGGTAGGACGACTCACCGGCCAGCGAAATCCTTCACCAAAGGAACCGCTGGTTTGGCAAAGTGGTCTCGGATCCTGGCAAATCCGAAATCATGGGATAGGCGTGCCATATGGCGTGAGGGCGTGGTTCAGCCCGTCAGTCTGATCCCGGCTGTCCTGCTCGGCCTTCTTCTGAACATCCTCGATGCCCTATCTTACGGAATGATCCTCTTTCCACTAGGAGAACCACTATTTGCCGACCTTGGCGCGGACGGAATATCGATGTTCTACGTCAGCACCATTCTCTCTCAGGTCGTATTCTCCTGTGGAGGCTCGATCTTCAAAGGAGGAATCGGAAGTGAAATGATTGAGGTTGTGCCATTCTTCCATCAGATGGCGTTTGCTATCATGAACCGGGTCGGTAAAGACAACCCCCAATCGGTACTCGCAACCACGATTTTGGCTTTCTCGGTCAGCTCCGTGCTCACTGGTCTGGTCTTCTTCCTGATGGGTATTTGCGGGCTCGGTTCGCTAATTGGGTTCTTCCCTCGACACATCCTTATCGGCTGCATTGGTGGCGTTGGCTACTTTCTCCTTCAAACCGGAGTCGAGGTTTCCGCCCGGCTGCCTGGCTCTCTCGAGTACAACCTCAATACTCTGAAGATACTTTTCCATCTCGATACCTTTCCTCTCTGGATAATCCCCTTGTCCCTCGCGGTTGGTCTTCTTGCTTTGAAGCATTTCGTACGGTCAAATTTTTTGGTTGGTGGTTATTTCGTTGCGGTGGCAGTGTTATTCTACGTCATCGTTCTCGGTGCCAGCATTTCTATGGATTCTTTGCATCAGAAAGGATGGGTCTTTGACGCGCCTTCGTCCAATAATCCTTGGTACCATTTCTATACCCTTTATGGTGAGTCACTTTATGCTGAATCGCTCTCTATCAAATCAAGTCCATTAACCACATTTAGATTTCTCTGCGGTCGATTGGACTGCTTTTGCCGATACAATCCCGGCCATGTTTGCGCTGACCTTCTTTGGAGTTCTTCACGTCCCTATCAATGTCCCTGCACTTGGCATCTCTACCGGAGAAGATAACCTCAATGTGGATCGAGAGCTTATGGCACACGGTGTAACTAATGCCCTCTCCGGATTTGCGGGGAGCATTCAGGTATGTTACTTCTGCGGGGATTAAATCAGATGATCAGGCTGACGCAGACAGAACTATCTCGTTTACACAAATAGCTTGCTTTTTATTGCGAGTGGTGGAACTTCTCGCCTGGCTGGTCTGATGCTGGCTGCTGCCACTGCAGGGATCCTGGTCATCGGCCCCGTGATCATTGGCTTCATCCCAGTCATGGTTGTGGGCGCTCTGATTTTCCTATTAGGCATTGAGTTGCTGCAGGAGGCATTGGTAGACACTTGGGGCAAGCTTTCGAAGCTTGAGTACCTGACGGTAAGTTTGTGACACTCTATTCCTAAGGACTCGGCTTGGTACTAATCAATTGTAGGTGGTCATCATTGTTGCCACCATGGGAGCTGTTGATTTCGTGATGGGTATCTTGGTTGGCATTATCCTAGCATGCGTCAACTTTGTGGTTCAGACCTCTCGCAAGTCTGCCATCCGAGCAACATTCTCTGGAGAAATTGCGGGCTCAACGGTTCGGCGCCCTCCCATCCAACAGCAGTTCCTGCACGAAGCTGGACAGCAGACCTTCATCGTGAAGCTCGGTGGTTATCTCTTCTTCGGCACAATTGTCAGTGTCGAGAATACCATGCGGGGGTTGATTGAAGAGGAAGCGTTCAAGCAGCAACCCATTCGCTTCTTGATTTTGGATTTCTCGCGTGTCTATGGATTGGACTTCTCGGCCGCCGAGGCATTTACACGCATCAACCGCATTCTTCGCAAGCGCAATGTCCAAACAACCATCTCTGGTCTCAATGTCGAAGGTGACGTCGGCAAAAGCCTTCAGAACGTGGGCCTTTTCGAACCCGATTCTGGGGTACCAATTTTCGAAGATCTCAACTCAGCCCTTGAGTTCTGCGAGAACGACTATTTGAAGATCTTTTACAACCGCCAAGAAGCTCTCATCCAGACACCGACCGGACCTCTTACCCCTAATGACGATAATCATCTCCAAGTCCCGGTGCCCGTCCCACCAACATCTCACCCCAGCCTCACAGACAACATAGTCAGCTCGCCACGGGGCCATTTCCTCCAGCGGGCCGCAACAACCACAATCCGCGAACATGAGCAAGAAACAGCCCTCATGGCCGCCCCAGCCTGGTCTGCCATGCGTCAACCTCTCCCACTCCTCCTCCAAACCTTCCAAGGCCTCTCAACCGAGAACGAAGACTTCTGGTTCCCTGTCTGCGCCTACTTCTCACGCCAGTCCTTCCCCACCGGCACAATCCTCTACCACGAAGGCGATGTCCCACGTGCTTTCTATCTTCTCGAATCAGGCATGCTGCGCTGCGAGTACGATCTACCGCAAGGTCGGTACTTTGAGCTTGTCGTCGCGGGCCGGCCCTGCGGCGAACTGCCATTCTTCAGTGACACGCGTCGTACGGCAACAGTCAAGGCCGAGCATGACTGTGTCGCTTGGTGTCTGAGTGACGAGCGCTGGAAAGAAATGCAAGAGAAAGAGCCACGGATTGCGCGGGAATTGTTGACTGTCAGCTTGAAGTTGACTACGGAGAGGATGGACAGTATCACTTCGTAAGTGTCTGATTGCATTTATCTTACTATCGTGCATGTGAAACTAATTGGTTCCCTAGGTACGTGCTGACGATGGCTGCTTGAGGCCTCCGATTCGCATCTGATCTCATGTGCATTGCTTCTTCTGATTGAAATGATCTGAGCGAAACCCATTTATTGGAGAGAGAGTTGCTTCATACATTCAATGTACATCCTCATAGCTACATAAATGCTAAATGACCCTTACAGCAAAATGCCACCACCCACATTGGAATGTGGTGTGTTTGTCCGTCTCACAGTTGACTCGACGGGTGTCTATCTCTGACAGTCAACTACGCAGTCGTATGTGAGACCCTGCCAGTATATTAGTGTAGAGTCGTTACGATATTCAATGACCTATGACCTACAACAAATGAAAATAGGAAAGATCGTTAATAATCGTTAAGTATCAACGCACCCGCAAGATACAATTCCGTTGGGTCGCTAAGAAATATACTCGATGTATAGACGTGGATTTGGTCGTAGACACCGCACCAATCGTTTCCTCTCTGGGGTAACAATCAACGCCCACCAGTAGATAACCGAAACCCTCCAAAGGGATATTGGATAGGAAAGAGGAAGATAGAAGCTACAGCATGCCAAATATAGTCATCAATTATCACCCAGTAACAATCCTCCAATGTGAGTCTTGCCAAAGGGATGTTGGGGGAATCTTTTCTATACACTATTCTGCGCTGAGAGCGAGACAGGCGTCGACCGCGAGACCAACTCTGATGAGACGTTAGCGCAATGAACCGAGTGAGGATTTTGATTCGACGTAGCATACCGTCCTTCCTTCATCTTGACCACATCGTCGATGACGTCGCGGTCCAGATTAGGGAACATGTTGGACAAAGTCTCAACGACATTGTTATGTTCAGCGCGCTGGATGCGCCGGGCTTCGGCATCTTCAGCGCTAGCCTGTCGTGCCGCGGCGTCCTGGGCATCGAGTACGCGAGTCAGGTTCTTCTTTGCACCCTCTTGCGAGGGTCTTGCACGCTCATCGCCAGAGCGTCTCCCTTCGCTGCTGGAGCGTGGAGGTTGGTAGACATTGGGAGTCAGACGGGGCGGTGCCGGGGCCAATTGTGGAGTTGCGGCTGGTTGAGTTGTCCGCTCTTGAGATGGACCGGAGTCTGTCTCGTCAGAGAACATGCGGCCAATTGTTGTTAGGGGCTTTTGAATCGTTCGCAAAAGCCCGGCGACTGGCGCAGGGGTGTCGTCGTCGCTTGACTGAGAAGCATCTTTGCGACTTGGTCCGGGCTGCGACTGAGGATCATGGGAAGTGTTTGGTTGGTTCAAGGGCTTTTCTTGTAGAGATTCGATTTCACGGTTTTGTTCGGCGATTGCCATAACCGCAGCTTCGACATGCTGTTCAAACTCTTTATCACTAACTGTGAGACTCGTTCGGTCTAGGGTTTCAATGAATTGAACGGCTCCAGACTATGATAATGGTTAGCAAATATCGCGACAGGATCATTGGAAACGATTAAGCTCACCAGTGAGGAAAGGTAATAACCAGCCTCGCCGCCGAGTTTGTCTTGGTTGCGGAATCGCAAGATGTATTGGATATTAGAGACGAGGTGGTCGGGGTTCGCATGCAACACCACATAGATGAGAAGCGGGACGAAGGCATCGGCTGAAGTGTCGGCCTTTTTGGTGTTCTTCAAAAGACCAAAAATAACCTTGCAGCAGTTCAATATGCAGATCACCTTGTCTCGAGGTGCTCGATAGCCATTAATCTTCAGTAGCTCTGGATTCTTAGTTAGTAAAAACAGGAACAGAATTTTCGAAGATATTAATGACGTACCTTGCTGAGCCAGACTGAGAAAGCGGCGCCCACTGCCACTCACAGGGGGGATATCAAGGTGTTCCTCGCTAACCCAGCTGTAGATGCGAATCTTCTGCGCCAGGATATCATCACGCTCGATATCCTCCTGGTGTTGGCCTCGACGCCAGGGACCATGAGCCCTTTCAATCTCCCTCCTCCGACTGCGACTGGCACTTCTTGGGATGGTGGGTGGAGCTGGAATGGCCGGCGCGAATGTTTGGGAGTACAGGCGGTTCATCACCAGTTTCTCCATGCCTTCCTTGGCATTATCAAATTCGCTATCCGACACATCGCGCCACACCTCACACATGGCCATTTTATTGGTGATGAAAGCCAAGAAATCACTGATAATCTTGACTTGTTCGTGCACCATCCACTGTCTCTTTCCAAACTCCATAAGGAATGACCGTAGGAACTTGGCCACGGGATCGGCGGTGCGGTGACGCAGTTGTTCTAAAAATCGGTGGAAATCAAACCGTTGTTCTGGCTCGGGTTCAGGTGGAGGTGGGACCGTTGAGGATGATGATTGTCGCGACAATGGGGGTGGTTCGTCGTGACCGCTCGGTTTATGATGATATTGAGGTCCAGGCGAATGATGCTGTGTGCTCGGTGGAGAAGTGACTGACGGTCTAGTCGCGGCAGACTGCGCAGATTCCAGGCTTGACTTTCGGGGTGGGAAGTAATGTTGGTGTCCACGAAATTGCTCCGCCAGCTCTAATCGAGGTGACATGATCTCTTGTTGATCGGTGGTTCGCGCAGGGTCCTGAAACTGGCCCATAATATTTTGAATCTCCGGTTGGGAGTCATTGTCATCCTTTGGTTCATCCTTTTTTATCGCTTGCTTTGACTCTGGATCGCTCTCCCCAGGTACATCTGGCAGCTCTTTTTCCGGGCTTGGGGTGAAGTTCGGTTCGCTAGCTGTCGGGATCGCGAGAGGTGGAGGGGCGGCCGAGTTCACGTAGGCTTCGTCCTTCTCTGGTGGCGGAGGTGGCGGCGGAGTATTGGCTTGAGAAGTAGGCAGAGATTCTGCCTCATTCTTCGTCGAGACTGACAGCCCTTCCATCTGTCCCGCCAGCAGGTCCGGCTGAGACGGGGCTGGTGCGGGCGGCTGCGCAGTTGTGACCGATTCGTTTGTCAATTCATTCGAGTGATATGGAGCACCTAATTCCGTGGTGCACTCCATTTTGGCCCCGCTCGGTTGCACGTTCTCAATCAAGGGCTCATGTTGCGTTTCGGGGGCTCCGGTTGGGGAAGTGGAGGTTTGGGGCACCTCAGGGGCAGGCTGGTCGTCCCGCTGCCCGGGATGCGGGGAGGACGAGGGCGCGGTAGTCGACATAAGCTGTATCCGGCATGCAGACCTCGACGATAGGTTCAGAGCGATCTGGAGGGGGCGCGTGAGAGAGCTGAGTCTCGCATATTGATGGGCGGATCATTATTGGGCCGAGGCCCGCCAGCAACTGCTCCGTCATGGCATACAATGCGGGTGGATTTACACGGGGATGATGCGGGGTTTTCGATAATCCAGTTTTTTCGTGGATATTTGTAAAGCGTTTGCGATGATCTAGTTTGTTCCGCTGTGCTTCTATTCTTCAATTAAAGAGATTGCCTTTCAAAAGAAGACATGAACTCCCACAAGGCTGACTCTATAGAGATGACTAAGATACGCGGGCGGCATCAAAAAGAAAATCGCCGAGACCAACACACCTTCCTCCGCCAATGAGGGTCAGCACTTGTCTATCATGTGTGGGATATTTTTCTCACTATCGTCGAGCTCCACGTTACCGAATCAAGAAACGCGGGATTTGCTCGAAAAACGAGGACCCGACAGCTGCCAAACTCATACGGTGCACAAACGCGTCCCGGCGCAAGATGGAGTGTCGCAGCACTTGTCGCACCACCTCACATTCATCTCGACAGTCCTGTCCTTGAGAGGTGGCCATGTTTACAATCAGCCACTCGTGGACCCCACCACGCAATCGGTACTTTGCTGGAATGGAGAAGCCTGGAAGATTGCCGGCGAGCGAGTTACGGGCAACGATACACAGCTTGTCTTCCACCTGCTCTTGAGGGCTGTGGACTGCGATCGTGACGAGGCTCTCGACAGGATATCTGAAGCTGTGGCAAGTATATCTGGGCCATTTGCTTTCGTGTTCTACGACGCAACCAGTTCACGGATATTCTTTAGCAGAGACTGCCTCGGCCGAAGATCCCTCCTGCAGGGCCAAGATGAGGATGGCACTCTGAGGATATGCAGCTTATGCGATGGCTCATCATCGACTGTCTTTGAGGAGGTTGGTTTCAGTGGGGTGTATTTTATCGATCTCGCCAAGCAAGAAGATCCTCCAACTGCAATCGAAGAGAGATACAAGATTGAAACCTTACCATGGAGCTCCGGTCCTTCGCCTCCAGCAAGACATCTTGTGAGTTTGAAATTATCAATTTTGGAATCTCACTCTAACATTTTCACAGAAGAATCCCATTCCACCGATGAATATGTCGGTCCCGAAAACACAACCGCCGCCATTGGCACTTGATACCCCGGTGATCAAAGAGCTTCAGCTCCGACTCAACCAGTCGCTGGCATTGCGGATTGACGATATACCTGAGCCTCCAGGCTATATCGAAGGCAGAAGCGCCAAAATTGCAGTCCTGTTTTCTGGTGGACTCGACTGCACCCTCCTCGCCCGTCTTTCACACGACATCATTCCCATCACTGAACCCATAGATCTTCTCAATGTCGCGTTTGAGAATCCTCGCGTAGCAGCTGCGGCGAGGTCGAACCTCCATAACTCATCATCTCCACCCCCTGCAGATCCTACCGCTGTTTACGAGGCATGCCCCGACCGAATGACAGGTCGCTCGGCTTTTGCTGAGCTCCAAAAGGCTTGTCCAGGTCGCACATGGCGCTTCATCGCCATCAACATCCCGTACGACGAAACTCTCGCACACAGAGATCAAGTCAAACGTCTCATGAGACCTCACAATACTGAAATGGATCTCTCCATCGCATGCGCCCTGTACTTCGCATCGCGTGGTCAAGGAACCACTCACACCTCCACCTCAGACGTCAGCGCAGAGCCAAAACCAGAAAATTATACGACTACGGCGCGCGTTCTTCTTTCAGGTCTTGGCGCCGATGAACTCTTTGCCGGATACGGCCGTCACGGTGTTGCGTTCAACCGCTGCGGCTTCGAAGGACTTGTTGCAGAGATCCAACTCGATGTCGGCCGACTCGGGAAACGCAACCTCGGTCGCGACGATCGGGTCCTTTCACACTGGGGCCGAGAAACTCGATTCCCATATTTGGACGAGGACTTTGTCGCATGGACTTTGCGCTTGCCTGTCTGGGAAAAGTGCGGATTTGGTCTTGCAGAGCCAACCGCCTGTGACGGCGGGGACGATGAAGCCGAGATCACATCTGGCATCGATTTCGAGAAGATGGCACTCCGACTTGTAGCTCTCCGATTGGGGCTGCATCGGGTTGCGCGTGAGAAGAAACGAGCTATACAATTTGGCGCGAGAACCGCTAAGATGGAGAAGGGCCGAACGAAAGGCAGTGATGCGTTGACATGAATTTACTTTCTTAAACCTTTTTTTCCCTTAATATACCCCCTTTTTACCTCATTCTTCCCATTTCCTTTCCTTCCATTCACCTCCCAGCCCCTCCCCCACCTACCAGGTACCCGCACAAGGACCAAATCTCCAAACCAGCGATGATGACAAAACATGGAAACAGATACTTCTGAAACCTCATCCCCTAACCAGCCTCTCCTATCTGTGTCGGAGTTCAAGGTGGTCACCATCCGACACTGTCGAGCTGAATTGCTCGCATGCGTCTCCTTTCGTTCTTCTATCCAGAGCACCAGCAGTCCAAGGACGGCGCGGGGCTTGGATTGGAATGAATTGTAAGCGTGCGCGCGTTCTCTTTTCGGTGTGAACATAAGCACGGACGGGGTGAGGACCTGGGTTTAAAGGGCCTGGCGGTTCATGAAGGTGAAAAGGCAAGTCTGAGCTGGTACCCTCGCGGGGTTTTGCACTGTCTCTAAAGCCTCCTCTGGGGTCGTTCGTACCCCCGTACTACTACTATATGCTCGTTTACTAGATCCAAGACGGTCCTTGCTGGGTTTCATACCCCAAAGCTGGACTATATGCCAGAATCACTCCAGTCCGAATTGCAAAGATAGATCTCGCCTGAGTTTTGATATTGACAGGTCGCTCGGATGGCATAGATCGTCCCGAACATTGATCGAAAGTGGACATGAATACATGGAACATATCACTCGATTCCGCAAAGTGCTCGCAAAGTGCTCATTATTATTTATCGCAGGGTATTTCGCATCAAGGAAGCTCGCACGGCGCATCCTGCTTCACTTTTACACCCTGAGGAGGACCACCAGCCAGCTCCTGTCGTAATCGATCATCAGTCGGAAGTTCGTTTTGAATCGGCGAAGGGTCGTATAATTCACCCAGCAAGCCGGTATCCCCCGCCAATTCGTTCACTCCGTGTCCGGTATGATCATTTCCTAATTCCCCCGTCCGTTGTGAGCGGGTCTTGGGCGAGTGCAGTGAGGTTTCGTCGAATTTGTTGAATGCGCTTGAACGATGGCGCCGACGAAGGAAAACCATACCATCCCTGATATTGTAAGTAACCCGCACACGCCTCCGACCACGCCGCCGGCTATGGCTCCTTTATTCGGACCTGGCTTTGGTGCTTGAACGAGTTAGTCGCGATTGATGCGAGGGAAAGATGAAATGACATATTGGATGAAGACTGCAGCTCCGCCATAGTCAAGCTGCCATTCTTGCGAACAAGTCTCTCTTTCCCACAACCATAGGATTTATACGCCCAATTATCCGAATCGCTAACCCAAAATTACCCCTTGATCCTATTGGCAGCAAAGGTATCCCGCATGCAACCAAAGGGACCACGTCGAATTGGCGCAGTTATACGGGACCGGCCCGGTATAATTAATATGCTCGTCGCACTGCTCGTTGTCTCCATATTCTTTCGGCGATAATGAATTCGGACAGTAGACTACCCACGGATCCCAGGTTGTGTTTGTCGTCTCTTGGCTTAGGCATTCGTCCTGTCGGCGGATCGCGTAGCAGGCTTGGATTTCTCCTGGCATTAACAGAGATTGACTTATTGTGTGTTTAAATGAGATCAAGTGAGATTGTTCACAATGGTTGTTGAGACGGTGAAAGTGTTAAGCATCTGTGAGGGAACTGAGACCTCAGGAACTCCTCTTAGGGGGGGGGGGGGGGGGGGGGGGTGCCTAGCAGGACGTGAGCCTTGTCAAGGTGGCCCCAAATGATGATAACCACTGATATAAATATTTATATATACCACTAACCGCGATTATCAGTGATGAACATGTCTATCACACCGCAGAATCCAGTGCGGGCTGGTGTCACAGCCTCGATTTGTCGGCAGACGCAGCTCTCAGGCCATGAAGGAGAGGCTGAAGCGATTATTATGAAGCAGCAGATCTCAAAATCGGCCATCGACTGGCAACAGGGCCAAGGCCTTTACTGGGTAATCAATCTAATCCAAAGATTCAATGTCATACAAAATCACTATGGATGTAGCATAGTGAAAGCCACAATGAGATGACATCAAGTCGGCTGGTAGAAGAAACAGTGGAGATCGATATGCAAGACGGCAGGTCCCTAGGCCCGCGCGGCAGGAACACGTTTTGAATTCGGGGATCTGTCAAAGGGCATAGCGTAGGGGCCATTTATGTGACGTTGTTTCGTAAATAAAAATAGCGGATGGCCAGTTGACACAGTCTCAACGGTCATTTGTATATCGAGAAGATAGAGTTGGAAGACGGGACGGGAAGATACGAGAAATGATATCTTAGCAGTATGCAGCGAGTAGCGATTGGAATTAGGATGGAAGACGAAGCTCGCTTGTTCTAAAGTTATTTGTCTGTGCCCATGGCTACACTTAGGTTCTTTCTGAAAGCAAAATTTAGGTAGAGCCATATGTACTCAGTACATTGCATTGACTAGGCTGATCGCTGGCTGGGTCATGTCCCACCCACTACGGTCTCAAGTCTACCTCATACTAAGTTTCTTTCTACAGTACTGACAGTACGATGATGGAGCGCTATGAGAAATTCTCGAATTGAAAAATATTGAGAAACAAGCAAGAGCCACGAGTCAATCCCATCACTGGAGCGAGGGAGACAATCAGAACCGGCTGGAACAGGGAACAAATAATGGAAACAAATTAGAGACAAATTTGGAAAGAAAAATATATCATGACGCCTCGGTCATGTCGAACTTTTGGCGAGATCCAGAGAGGCATTGGCTCTGGCATCTCGATTGAGACGTCGGGGATAGGCTTTACCCATGACCCCCGCGCCGAACGAGCCATTTTGGCCGGAATGAAAACGAACGATCAAGATGCTAAAGATATCACGAAAACGAAACGCAGATTTTTTTTTGTTCTCTTTTGGGGAATGTCCATGAACTTCACTCGAAGTTTTCCTGGATACGGAGCTGAGCCTGAAGCTTGGCAATAGTCTCGTCACGGTCGGCGATCTGCTGACGCAGGTCGCTGATAGTGCGCTCGGCATTGGCTTGGCGCTCCAGCTTCTTAGCGCGAGACTTGCGAGCGGCTTCAGTGTTGCGCGCACGCTTGGCGGCAACCGGGTCCGTCGGATCGAAGTCGATCGGTGACAGCTCCTTGCGCGAACGGCTAATGCCAGAGACACTGGAGTGCTTGGTGGTACCGGTCGCGGGAATGGGCGAGGCCTTTGCAGAGGTCACGCGCTTGTGAGCGGGAGACATGGGAGTTGGCTCGGGCTTTTGCTGGGGCTCAGCGAGAGCAGCGGCAACATCGAACTGAGCGTCGAAGACGTTGCCGGCGGTCGAAGCATCGTGGAAAAGCGGGGCCCATTCCTCTTGGCCCATGTAGTCCACATCAGTGAACAGGGGAGACGGGTTCTGACTGAATGTGGCGGGCGAGTCATATGGAGGAGTGCTCAGATCCGTAAAGGTGCCTGAAGAAGGCACGGAGCCGTCGAACATCAGATCCTTGGGCGAGATTGTGCCCGTTGGAGCGACGGGGGAGAAGGCAGCATCGGCCTCGGGACCCAGCGGGAGCTGACCGAGGTCGAGCGGTGAACCCATGCCGGTGTGGAGGCCGGTCGAGGGCAGGCCGAAGAGTTCGGCGTCGTTGTCTGCGGAGTGGGTATGAGCGATGAACGCTGGGTGAATGAAAAGTGTCAGGTGTATATTTACCTTGGAAGTTCGGGGTGGACATATTGCGACGATATGCCAACATGCGTTGTTTGTATTTCGTGAGAGCGGCAAGATCGGTGTTTCCGGCGTGAAAAGGCGGGACGGGAGGGCGATTATTAGGCGAGTATGAAGGCACGGAAGCCGCCTGAGGGTGCGGAGAGTGCTTCAAGTTGGATGGAGACCAGTAGGAAGGAGACTGGGCAAACTGGTTGACTCTGGGGTCCGGAGCGGGAGAACCAGAGAACTGTTGCTGGAGGTGACGGTGCAACTGCAGACCGAAGGAATGTCTTCGAGGGTTGTTCTGGGCCAGAAAGGGCTGAAGAGCCGACGGCTTAAGGGCAGTACTCGAGGGTGCTGGCGCACGCAAGTCTCTGGGGCGAGGCTGCGGACGAGAAGCTGACGGAGCGGGATAGAGCACAAAGTCCTCTAGCGCACTGTTGTTGTTGTTGCTGTTGCTGTTGTTGTTCGAACTGGGAGCCTGTGGCTGCTTGGGCGGGGGTGAGGGAAGCCATGGTTGCTGGAAGGTATCCGTGGTGGAAGACTTAAAGTCGACCGGGTAAAGGTTGTTGGGAGAACTTGAGCTAGCGGGAAAGCTGCTGAAGTTCAGAGGTCCTGGGACAGGAGACTCTGAAGGGGGTTGTTGAGGGGAGAAAAAAGACGAAGTTCCCGTGGGATCAATGATGTCTGTCTCTTGAGAGAAAGACGAAGCGTGTCGAGACGAGTCGCTTAGAAAGCGTCCATTTTGGCACAGTAGGTAATCAAAAGGCTGGTCAAATGTAGGCAGAATGGTGGAAAAGACGTGATGTTTCTGTGGGTGTGGGTGTGGAGAGGTGAAAAGTGAGGATGGAAGGAAAAAAATTGCAGGCATCGACGGGGGGACTCAGGCACTTCTTAAGCGGTCAGCCAATTTGGCTGTGTGCGCCGAGGGCGCCGCACAGCCAATCAACTGGCCGAGCCGCACGGGGCTGACGCCGGCGCAGGTCACGGGGTGTGAGTCACACTCGATTTGGGGCAGTTTATTGGTGGAAGGCAGACAAATTGCCCCACTCGAGGCTACCAGGGGCTGGCGGAGTCCTCGAGTACATACGAGTACAAGGCAGGCCCGTCGAGGTACTTGCGCCTGCGCGCATCTGCAGTGGCGACGCATGTACCCCTCGCAACGGTATGCAAGTACCGCTGGGTCTGCCTCCTCCTCCTCCGTTCCCAATTGACCAGTGACCATCCCTCGTTCGGCATGTCCAGGCACCCGCCCATCCGCCATTCCACATTGGAAGCCTAGATTAAGGCAGATCAGTGTGTACTCCATGACGTCTGGTGTCCTCGGAGTATTGCATTCTGCGAGTACTCATTCGATCCATTCTTGGCAACGCTCGTACTCGTCGTACGCAGGCTCAGGCGGAAGCGAGCAGCCTCACTTGAAAGTCAGCGCCGACTCGTGTTGCATTATTAATCCAACCACGCACCCGTTAGGACCAGGACTCGGCGTACCCCAAGGGCTGATACGAATGACCCTCGGAGCAAAGTACCTGCCTCCGATTGCCAGGCCCCACTGATCTTTTCCTAATTCTGTCCCCGCGGTGGGCTATGTCCGTGGCCCGTGTTCCGTTCGATAACTGCTTTGATCTTAGTCTTGCCGAAGGGCGTGAAAATTGACTTTACCGCGCCCCCCCCCATTCTCGATCGTCGGTTCCAAGAAATACATCTCCTGGCAAGCGTTGCATTCATCCTCACCGTCTCGTCGAGACGAACTGGAGCGCCGAGACAACTACTCGGAGTATCCTGCAACAATCACAGGCTAAGCTACCCGTGCCAATTCTTATCGTCCTGGTCTCCCAAGCGGTGGTGATCCCATCTCAATCCTTTCGCCTCGTGCCTGGCAGCCCCACATCGAGAACAGGGTTTGCATCTGACCTAGTCTCCCTTGGCGGGCCGTTGCACCGCAATTTTCCGAGGGCCCAAAACCAGTGTCTGGCGGCAGCACCGGTCCGGTTTCATATGCTGCTCTTCAGCGCACTACCGCGCAGCCTACGTAAAAGGTATTGTTACACAGATTGTGTGTGAACGAATTCTAGGTTTCGGAAATATGCAACCATGCGACCGGAGTGAGAGATTTGTCCGGGTTTCCAAACCATATCACATACTCGGATCGACATATATATCCAACCATTCAGGTATCGTGACTTGACTTGGATGCGAAAATGCGCCCAACCCTGGTCATTCAAATTCAAATCATCTGACATTGAAAATTCTACCGACTCGTCGGCTCAGCGATGCACTCCTAATTTGATTGTGGATTCCATGAGGCACTCCAAAGCAGCTGCTACCATGGCTCGTGAGTTGTCGGTCCGATCAACCACGCATGGTGAACTCGACAACACAATACACTGTTGCCTCAATCTTGATGGGTACGTGTAATCACCTACTTAATCTCACAACATCTCAGATCATGCTCAGCGTAGGCAACAACCCCACGGGTGGCACGGGAAGTGATTCCATTTGGGATGGCTACCTACACAAAGTGTCACATATGATGGATACCTAAAATCACAAGGAACTACTACCACGACCACCTTGTCCCTTATCTCGCCCCCACACTAGGCATCTCACGGGTGCTCTCAGATCGAAATGCTTAATTCAAGCTCAGGTCAAATACTGTATTGTATGATCCCGGTTTCGACGCTGATTGCCACCCCCGCCATGTGATGCTCTTGTTGTTTCATATTAAACACGATTTATACAATGTGTTTCACCTACACTGTACTGCCTGATCTCCTGCTTAGTGCGGTCACCCATCTGATAGTCTGCCTCTTCGTCTACCCATAGTGATGTCACCTACGTGGTCATTCCCCTAGTCGCTTTTTTGTACGCGACGTCTCCGGGCCCAGGACAAACGAAAGAACCTAGGCCTAGATTTTTCAAACAGAGAACAGAACATTCAAGTGCATGCTATTCTTCCATACCCAGAACCAGGTTTCCCCATAGAAGCCCAAGAAGAGTCCGAGGGGTGTAAATTGTAGTACTACGCAAATACTGATGAAATCCTGAAATCAACATAACAACTTATCGCAAGTAAACACGCTCATTCAAGGGAATTGCACCATGATCGACATGGCCAACAAACCGCAGTAGGCAACGTATTCGCGTCGCATCCATGATTCCCACACCGATCGCACCGACTCCGCGTGGTATCTCAATAAAATTTTCAGACCAGACAATACGGGTGGGGTTGGATATCCCCCTACGAATGAGTACAATGTCTAGCTATCGGAATATCCAGCCAAGCTCGCCCTTCCCGTTGAGTGGAGACGGGCCAGCGCGAGATGTACCCCAGGAAGCCAACGCATTGCGATGGAGTCGAATCCATTGCATGCATAATGTTTTGCAGCCCCAGTGGTCCACTCCACGCACGGCGACCCATCAACCCACGATCGCATCGACAACGTTACGTAGAATAAAATAAGAATTACTACACTAGTGTAGGTTCGCAGATTGAAAAAGCAAACTAGATTCTATTAATTATTACCTATCGCAATATGTGCCACGTCCCCGAAGTGTAGAATAACCCCGTGAGACGGGAACAACGGTAGACAACAGTCCAGGCGCAATTTAGAGTACCAAAGACATCAAGCGTGAGAACTCAAAATCTCAAGACTCGCAAAAGATAACAGCACCCTTCCTCCCCAGAGGGTATCGAACACGAAAAGCAAAGCGCAGAACCAGAAACGGCAGTGGTATCAATCTAATCGGGCGATCCACCACATAACGCATAAGCACGTCGCGAATCGAAACTCGGTTGCAGACGCATGTCGTGAAAGGAATGAAAGGCGTCGGTCGAGGCGCCGAGAATAACTAATGGGGGGGCTGATTTTTTTTTGGGTAAAAGCAAATAAAAAGGATAAAACATGGCGACAGCGGGTATCTCATTGGCATCTCTTCGAATCACAGGAGCCTAGGCAAGCCAAGGGCCACGATAACGAAAAGAGTACCAGTGGCGAGGAACAAAAAAGATTCAAACAAGGAACGGTAGCGACAATTGGTAACAATCCGTATTTGCACCGTCAGAACCGGATGCAACCGAGTCCTTCAGGAAGATTTTGAGTTGGCGATGGACCTGTCATATCCCACCACCGCTCAAACTCAACACGTCGCGGAGACCCAATTCAAGCGGCGGCCTGAACAGGGGTGGAGGCAGGAACGTTGACATTCTTGGCCTCCTCGGCGGCGGGCTGAGCGGGCTTATCAGACTCAGCAGCAGTCTCCTTGGCGGTGGGCTCAGTGGAAGTCTCCTGGGTGGCCTCCTGGGTGGCCTCCTCAGGCTTGTCGGCCTTGACCTCGGTCTCAGCAGGGACGGCCTTCTTGTTGGGGTTGGGGCCCTTGTGGGTAGACTTGCGCCACAGTTTACCAAGCGGGTTGGACTTCTTGGCCTCATTGTCGCCATCGGTCTTCTTGGCCTCCTTCTCGCCATCGGTGGCCTCGTTGTCGGAGGTTTCCTTGTCCTTCTTACTACCGAAGACACCGAAGATACCTGAGGCGCGGCGGTTGGCAGCCTTGGTGGTGTCCTTAGGCTCGGCAGGAGCCTCAGCGGCGGCCTTCTTGCCGTCCTCACTATCAGCGGCAGCGGTCACGCTCTCGGGCTTAATGGGCTCGACGGCGGATTCGTCGACCGGGTTGTCGAGCTGGGGAGCAGTGCTGGCGACAGCATTCTCCTCAACAGGAGCGGTGGCCTCTTTCTGAGACTTCTCCTGGGAAGGAGAGGAGGGCGAGGAGACCTTGTTGAAGAAAGAACCGAAGAGTAAAGAAGCGCGCTTGGACGACTTCTTCTCCTTGTCTTCCTTCTTCTCCTCCTTCTTCTCCGCAGCGTCGGCAGGGACCTCGGCCGTCTCGGCGGTCTCGGTGGCGGTTGCGGCGGCAGACTCGGTAGCAGGCTCAGCAGGCTTGGTCTCCTCAGCAGGCTTGGTATCCTCAGCGGCAGGCTCAGCAGGCTTGGTCTCCTCAGCAACAGGCTCAGCAGGCTTGATCTCCTCAGCGGCAGGCTCAGCAGCGGGCTCAGCAGGCTTGGTCTCAGCAGCGGCCTCCTTGCCCTTGCCCAGGCGGCCGAACAAGCTGCTGTTGCGCTTACCGACGGACTCGCTCTTATCACTGTTGGAGGTAGCGGCAGTGGCAGCAGGCTTGGTCAGCTTCTCGAGCTCAGCCTTGTAGCCCTCGCTCGAGGTGATAGTCTCCTTCTCAGCCTTGGCCTCGGCGGCCTTGGCCTCGAGGGCAACCACCCAGCTGTCACGCTCAGCGGCGCTGGAGGCCTGGAAGGTACGCTTCTGGCCACCGACCTTGAAGAGGAACTCCTTGGTGCCCTCTTTGGTGATGTCGGAGACCTCAGCCAGATTGAAGATATCAGCGGGACTGCCCTTGTCCTCGACGCGTTTAGTGACGAACAGCAAACCTTTGCCGGTTTGAGTGGCCCAGGCGACGGTGGGGTTGGCGGCGGCCTTCTCGTTCTGCTGGAAAACGGAGAGGTTCTTGGCCTCGGTGGCCTCCTCGTTGAAGTAAAAGAAATTCTTGGTAAAGCGGAAGCCCCTATTGTAATCATTTGTTAGATGCTGGTTTCTTGCGCGCACGATTATCGCGAATAGATAAACAAAGAACTTACTTGAGGGTACCGGAGCGCTTGTAGCCGAGG
The DNA here is from genome assembly GCF_028826775.1 of Penicillium argentinense. Classification (NCBI taxonomy): domain Eukaryota; kingdom Fungi; phylum Ascomycota; class Eurotiomycetes; order Eurotiales; family Aspergillaceae; genus Penicillium; species Penicillium argentinense. Next base: position 1,625,735 of record NW_026622668.1, read on the forward strand.
TAGCCTTCAGTAGCGGGCTTGACCTCCTCCTTGGCCTCCTCCTTCGCGGGCTCAGTAGTCTCAGCAGTCTCAGCGGGCTTGTCAGCGGCAGCAGCCTCCTCGGTGGCAGCAGCAGGAGCGTCCTCGGTGGTTTCCTTGGGAGCCTCGGTGGTCGCAGCCTCAGCGGGAGTCTCAGCGGGGACGGCCGCGGGGGTCTCCTCGACAGGCTTCTGAACGTCAGACATGATTAAAAGTATTAGACCGAAGTGGTTGGGGTATCGATTATTGAAGCTGAGCTTCTGAAGAAAAGCGAGTTTGGGGTATCGGGGGGTATCTCGAAAGCAAAAGAAATAAGAGCGTCAAGAGAGCTCGGGTATCACAACGACGTAGGAAAGGGGGGTATTTGCTTCGGGAGAGAAGAAAGGGAAGGAGAAAAAGGGAGGGAAGGGCGGAAAAAAAGAACGAGGAGGGGGGGAAGCGCTGGGCGACCAAAGGGGAAAAGAGCTGCAGGGAGCCAAGTGGAGTCGCTTAGGTAAGAGTCAGGGGTACTGGTTCTAGCGGGCAGTTGTATACATTACATCCTTCCACTATGCCTTGGGATTTCGTCGTCCAGATTGTGGTGCTTTCTATGTGAGGCTGTCTCCATCTGTCCCTCCTGTTCGGGCCTCGCAGGGCAACTATCGCACAGGGGAGCAGTCGCAGCGGAATCACCGTCCTTTCGCATCCCAAACATCACACCACCCCAAGATCGGCCATGCAGCTAGAACGGCCCCCTAATTTACCCGTGCAGTTCGGGTCCCATCCCGTGCAAATTAACTGGCTTTGCCCAAATTTTTTTTTTTTTTTTTTTTTTTTGGCTTTCATTTTTCGCTCTTTGCTTCGGTCTGGTCACGGGGCGATTACAGTGTGGACCGCCCGTTGGTGCTTTCCGTCCACCCTTCGAGTTACACCGTTCAAGGGGTCGATACCGTCGAGGATTCGACCCAGTCCATCCTGTCCTCGCTGGCTGCGCGCCTCTCGCACACTTGCGCTTGAAAGTCTGGTAGCTTTTCCCCAACGGTCAACTGATACTTACACATCGTATTCCGCAGCTCTTGAGAGGCCCGCCGGGTCCTGGGACAAAGAGGGGAGGAGGCGGCGGCGGAAGGATCTGGTCCATGGCGCTGGGCCTGTTCCAACCCTGCTGCCTGTTGGCGCTTTGCCTTTCTCACTCTGCATGCTGATCAGCCAGGGTGAGGCCGGCGGCCTATCGGGATTCGCTCGCATGGCGCAGATCCAGCAGTGACGGAACTGGCTGCCGGCTCCTCGAGCATTTTACTGGTCTCCATCTCCAGATACGCGAAATGCGCCAGCAAGTGAGAGTGCGCGAGTCTCCCCAAGATGTAATCTTTGGTCCTTTCACCCCATGACCAGCCCATCTCCCAGTGGCGTGCGAATCCTCGTGGCCAACCAGCGCGGTAGTACAACCCCTCCTTCGTTGCGCGCGTCATAACTCTATGTCGTGCCCTACACTAGTGGGCGCATGAGCTCGACCGTTGCGATCAGCTCCAGGATCCCATGATGCATGATGCGTCCACGGCCTCTTGGTTCGCCATCGGCACGACATTCTTTGGCGTGATACGAGCGCGAGGGTATCACAGACGTTTCCACCTCCCTTTCTTGTCCCGTCTACGTACATACTCGTACATGCTACATACTGCGGAACAATGTACCATGTACTGTTTACATACACAGTCCATACCGACTTTCTGCTCGTGTCCTTTTCCTTACTCGGGTAACTACTACTACTGTAGGCAATCTGTACATTTGCTCTGGGTCCACACGACGACTTCTCCCGAATTGCCCCTAATTAAGGGCCCCCTTTTCGTCTGCCATCGCGGCTCCGTAGCTTCTAGACGTTCGCCGGCCTAAGCCCAGCCTGCCCCACCCAGTGGTCCCGTGTCTTAAGCCATCCACCGTGGCTGGCCAGCCCTAACTCCTATACGATCTGTGTGCTTCACCTTGCGACCTTTTTCAGACCAGTTTCGCTGCTTTCTGGTTCACGTCGCAGAAAGCGCCCACTCGACTGGTGTGGTTCTTGGGCGCTTCTGGTGTGACTCATTCCAGTTCCCCCCTCTCCAATCCCCTCCCACTTACGAGTAGCATCTTCTAGGCTACGCTTCGCCCTATCAGGTCGATCATGGCCATCTCCCCTGCGAGCACCTGCGACTGGAGCATTTCCAGTAGTGATAGCCCACTTGCTCCACTTAGCGACGCGGCAGCCAATTGCTTCGCGGGCCCCTTTTCGACACTTTGCCTACCCGTCAGGCGTTATGGCCAAGCGACCAGTTGCCAATCCTGCCCTTTTCGTGCGGCACAACGTTGACGGCTGCGCTCCCAGGTCACGAGTTGCCGAGCCCGGGACTGTGGCCGATGAATGGTCAGTGCCCCGTCGATCTCTTCGGCTGGCGGTTTCGGTGACAGGTTTTTTCCCTGGCCCTGCAGCTGCCATGCGACCTCCCAAGTTGCTTATCCTATTGTCATAGCGTTCGGTGGGAAGGCGGAGATGCCCGCCGTGCCACTACTGCACCAGGAAGACCGAGCTCTGGGAACCGGATGGATCGAAAAATGGCGTGAAGATCCCGCCATTGAGACTCGCCAAGCGCAGAACACGGACACCAGCCAAATTTCCGTCGTTGCGGTGTGCTTGGTACCCAGCTAGCAAATGCACTACGGAGGACTTGTCCCCGAATTGAAACTCTCGTGCCCATCTAAGCTCTCCTCCGAGGTCCCCCCGTCCATTCTAGCGTCCACTAGACCGGTCGTCGAGCCTTCCCATAACCATGGCACCCTTTGATGAGGATGCGCGCACTATCACTGAGACCACGGTGGATTCAGTTAAGAGACGGAGCAGCATTTCTGCAATAGGTATATGAGTCCGATCGCGCCCATCTTGAGTTCAGTCCTCGAGGACTGAAGACATCCAGCAGGTGAAAAAGAAAATAAAAAGGTTGGGTGTAGAACCGGACCACGGTTGCGCGAGGACCACCGTACAGAGTTGCTGCCCGTCCATGGAAAAATGTGAAATAGGGGAGAGAAGGGCTCCACACGAGCTTCGGTGCCCACTTGGCGCGGTTTAACAAGGAGACCCAATTATTGAACTCGTCCGCCGCCCAATCCTTCCGATCCAGGCGTGGGTAGGATCGGCCGATTTATAGATTCCAGGATGCAAGGTACAGACGCCATTCAAGCCAAAATCTGCCCCTCCGCCCTAGTCGTGCGTGCGCCTCGTTAGTCGCAATGTGACTTGTTGGCCATGAGCTAAGTTAGAGGTGCAGCTGTGACAGCTCACGGATGTTGATGCCTGAGTGCCTGAAGGTCCGAGTCAGATGCGAGGGACTGGATCATATCACGCGGGTCATCTCGCTTACCGTAAAGGACTAGTGCGGAATGTGACCAAGCGCTATATAACCACCTCTCGCCCACATCGCTTCCTCTTCTTCTTCTTTTCTCCTCATACTTACCTTGTTTGGGTGTCCGCGATCATGAAGGCGGTTCACTACAGTCTGGGCCCTGCATTGCACAGCGCGGAGGACTGGTCTGTTCAAAGGCCTTCTGGGTCTTTGACAGGCGTATTCTTTGGCACCTTCCACTCAGTGGATTCCTTTTTTTTTCATCAATCCCCGAGTCAAAGACTCGGGCTTGGAGAAGAGAACCATCTAGTTCTGTCTGAAGAAGTTTTGCTTCTCCCGTCCCGTGTCTGAACTCTGGCCCTTGGCCGCATCTCCCTTTTAATATGTTATACAATTACTGGCCACTAACTGTATCTGCGTATTCAGCTAAGACCTGAGGAATTCCCATGCATACTTGGATCCCAAGCCAACCACGCGGTACCCGCAGTATTTGTCTCGTGTTGAATCCCACATTGAAGCAATGTCTATTCCTAGGAACCCCATCAGTAAAACAGCGCGTGCTAGAAAAAGCATTGTCCCAAGTCCAGAAAAGTGTATTAATACCATTTCGCTATCAAAAATAAGATCTTTGTAGTTTATTGAGACTGCGGCGCAGCGCCTTCGAAATGGTCCTCCCCTGATCGGTACACTCCTTGTCTGCCCGACTTCGGTGACAATGTAGTTCCTCGAAAGCTTCGATAGTGACAAGGGTTGACACGTGGTTCGGTCCCAGTGTGGTCTCTTTCCCAGTGATTGCCCGTGCACACACCTTCTCAGCCTCGATCAGTCTGCCTAGACCTGCAAGACCATAGGCAGTGCTCAGAGTTAATGTGTGGTTCGGGCCTAGCATAGTCTCTCTCCCAGCGAGAGCTCGTATGTACATCTTCTCAGCCTCATTGTGCTTATGTTGGTGACAGTAATTTGTTCCAAGACCATGGACAGTGGCAAGGGTTGATATGTGGTTCGGTCCTAGTGCGGTCTCTTTCCTAGCTAGCAGAAATGCATACATTTAACTGGCAGCAGCAAACTGAACTTGCTGCTTGAGTAGATGTGATGCCTTAGAGAGCTTCTCGTACTGATCGTATAGGTTGAGTGTAATGCCATCGATCGCATCGCTTTCGAGGAACCAGTGATGTGCTAGTCGTGCTGCGTAACCAGCTGGGCGGGAATAGGTGATATTCATCAAAGAAGCCCCCGAAGTGTCATCATTCTCGCTGATGGTTGCATCAACACAATCAAGAGCATAGTAATAATACTCCATGTTGATATTCTTGTTGAGCGCGGCCATTGTCCAGTCGTGCACAGTTATGCATGCTCCATGAGTTCGATGTTGAATGGACTTCGAGGAAGTAGTATTCGGTCAAGACTTTCATCTCTCCTTGGAAGGACACCTCGCCGGTAACCGTTTCACGAAGCCATTCGGGAGACTTTTCGGTTAGTCCTCCATGGAAAAACTCAAACCAAAGATTTCGGTTATCGAAATAGGCCAACAATTTGAGCAGTTTTGCCGCACGAGGCTCCTTCTCTTCTAGGAAAGCGTATGACAAATCCCAAGTCGTGTAAAGTGTGCGCTCGCGATACTCTGGAAGCTCAGGTGGATGTCGAGGATCAATATTCCAGCGCTTCTCATACTCTTCCAAGTATCGCTGAAAGCTGAAAGTACTTCGTTTGAGGTATGTCCCAGCAGTTGCCAAAGCAAGCGGAAATCCTTTTAGCCGATTCGCGAGGCGCTTTGCACCTTTATCTGTGGTATCTGTTAGCTCGTTCAACAAAAGCTTTATGGTTCTGGCAATTCTACCATGGAAACAGACCTGACTGAACATTCTGTCGTTCCGAGCGGGTTTGAAGCACTAGGAGGCTATCCTCGATGTTTTGGAAAGCTCCTATATGAATAATTCGAATCTTCCCAGGAATGCACTCTGGTTGTCGAGTAGTGACTATGATAGCTCCAGACGAGGTAACTGGATAATAATCACTGATGTCAAATTGGCTTGGATCGTCGTAATTGTCAAATATCAAAAGCCATCGAGTTTTTTTTCGGATCAGTCAGCCAACGATTTACACGTTCAACAATATATTTACCATCAAGGACTCTGGAATCTTGGACTCCGAAGATAAGACTGGCAATCCCGTGGACGCCGTGGATTCTGCGTAAGCGATAGCTAGTCGACTCTTGCCAACGCCACCTATCCCACCGAGAACTAGACACGGCGCATTCTGTTCGTCAAAATGGGGTTTCATGTCATTAAGCTCGGACTCTCTGCCGAAAAAGAGCTCTTTGGCGGTATTTGGCGCTTGACGGAGACAGAGACCAACTGGGCCGCGAAATGAGAAATCTTCTTTCTGCGGAGTGACAACGAATAACCGTCAGTAAAGCTCTATCACTAACATTGTACACTTTCCGAATTCCTGGAATCCACACTTCTGAAGGACATCAAAATCCAAATTTGAGTATGTAGTTGTTCACATGTAGTACGACATTGAATTGAAGGCCAGTTTTTCTGAGAGAACATCGACCGCAAAATTCCCATTCCGCTGTTGATTGAGTTGAAAAGAGAAAAGCCACAAGCTTCAATCTTACCGAAAGTCTGGGTTTGAGCAATCCATTGCCTTCCGTTGTCGTTAACGATATTCTGTGTCCCACTGCCTCGGTTGACATTGACTGACGATTGTAATTAGAAAGGGAGGAAACTTATATGGTATCCATGGATAACGAAGCTGAATCATGTCGATTCACCAGTTGTTCTATGCGTACTGTAGTGGCATTAGAATCTGCACGAAGTCCTTTCACCTCTATGACCACCTTCTCTGTGCCCTTTGGATATCAGAGCCTAGAAGCAGTAATCATCTGGTAAATTTGCAGTTCCCAATTTTACCTTTTTGCCAAGCTCTCTTCTTAGATCCTACTGTGATATGCGAATGATCGCTGATCGTGCTCGTTTTTATAGAAAACGCCAAAGTCACCCAGCACAAAGCTCCAGCTCCCGAAGCATCCAACCGGCTTTTCCCCTAGGCGATCGCACGATCCTTCTGGTATCATTTGCGTGATGCTCGTGGTCGCTCGGTTTCGATGGACGGAGCTTGGGTGTTAGCGAATAGCGGCGGATTGGGTTGGGCTGATGATTAGGCGCTTGCTTCTCTGTACAGGTAGCGTCTTCGCCTGTCGGGAAGTTGGATCACCTCTGTTAATTATATCATCATACTCTCCCCTTTTATTCCGGCTGGTTTGGCAGCCAGGTGCCATGTAGCGTGCTGATTTCACAAGACCTATGAAATTCTTGGCCGGGCACTGAGTCTACCGGAACGCGGAAAGCCACAATAGAACGATGAAGCTTCTCGGGACAGTAAGACAAGGGCGTGAGAGCGCCGTGAATCTGATAAGTGAAACAATGGAAATTAAAGGTCTAGGTTGCTAGACGTCTGTAATCACTGCCGTGTAATAACTATGGCCATTGGGACGAAACAAATCCCGCTGGAATGACTAATGGGTGAGCCCCGTTAGGGATGCGCTTTAGGGGTGAGAAGAACGACAAGAACCTCTCAGCGGAGGGGCGTGAACAGTCATTGGATCATAGCGATCGATTCTCTTGGTTCTCTTGGCATTTACACAGCCGAACATTCCTCTTGCCTTCTCTTGGATGGCTATCTCCCACAACGGCTGAACTGTCTTGCCACACGATCCATAGAAATGGTTAATTCAATAATAATCCCGTCTGGTTTATGAAGAGCTCAGGAATGTTTGGGTTATGAGACTGTAAAAGACATTCACACACGCTGTCGGGTGCCGGGGAGAAGATTTGGAGCCCCGTGGAGCCCCATAAAGGCGGACTTTTAGCGGAGAAATTGTCGGCATCAGTGGAGAATTGGTATTGTAAGTGATTGTCAGGTTGTATCATTGTAAATTAACCAAGCAGATTAGTCATGGTCGCGCACATAGTTACAAATTTGTGTGTGTACAGACATAACTAATGCAGACTTCAGGTTCTTGGTGATTGGTCATGGTAAATGGGTCACAAGCTGTTCCAACAGAAATAGACAATGGTGGGCGCCGTAATCACTTTCTTGGCTTTGGCGCCAAGTTGACCGCATCATTTCTCGGGCTTTTATCGGAGAACTCGGCAAGTTCGGTAAATGCCAAGGCCAGGGTATCATCACTGAATTTATGGAAATCTTGCGCAGGGTTGATGCCTCTGGCTTTCCTTTTCATCTTCAGGTGAAAATCATGTATATCTTGCGAATGCACAAGGTTCTGGAAGATATCAGCAGGAGAGCTTCAAGGGCAAAAGAAGCATTAGTACTGGCCCGACCAAAATTTGAGCAATTGAAATATCGTTCAATTCTGCGGGGTGAGGATCTCGGCCCTGGGGAATGCTGCAGTCTCCGCACTGGCAACATGATCCATCTTGGCAAAGGGGCGGAGAGATCTATATAAGAGCAACGTGCGGACGTGAAATCTTTTGGTATTCAAGGCCTCAGCATGTACCTCAACAAGCTACTTACTTCGGCTGTAGCCCTGGGTGGCTGTGTCTGGGCCCAGAGCCAAGCTGGCGTCGAGGATCTCGATGACCCTGGGAATGACCTCTACGAAAAGGACCTGTCCAAATGCCCTGGATACAAGGCGACTAAGCAGTGGGAGACTCGATCTGGATTCTACGCGGAACTTACCCTGGCAGGGCCGGCGTGCAATGTTTTCGGGACTGACCTCCCGGACCTAAAGCTCCAGGTGGAATATCAGACCAGCGATCGACTTCACGTCAAGATCTCGGACACAAACAACACGGTCTACCAGGTTCCAGACAGTGTTTTTCCGCGTCCCGGCTTCGGTGAATGGTGTTCCCCAAAGAACTCAAAGCTCAAGTTCAACTTCAATGCCGACCCTTTCTCATTCACCGTGTCTCGCACTGATACCGGAGAGGTACTATTCGATACTACGGGCAACAATTTGGTATTCGAGAGTCAATATGTGTATCTCAAGACACATCTGCCACAGAACCCGCACCTTTATGGACTGGGTGAGCACAGCGACTCGTTCATGTTGAACACGACCAACTACACTCGAACAATCTATACCCGCGATGCCTATGGGACACCTCAGGGCGAGAATCTGTACGGTGCTCACCCGATCTATTTCGACCACAGACAGAATTCTACTCACGGAGTCTTCCTACTTAACTCCAATGGCATGGATATCTTCATCGATAACAAGGGTGGTCAATACCTCGAGTACAACATCATCGGCGGCATTCTTGATTTCTACTTCATTGCTGGACCCTCCCCGCGCGAAGTGGCCATTCAGTATGCGGAAATTGCACAGTTCCCTTTGATGACTCCTTATTGGGGACTCGGTTTCCACCAGTGCAGATACGGCTATCAAGATGTCTATGAGGTCGCCGCTGTCACCGCCAATTACTCCTCCAACAATATCCCTCTGGAGACCATCTGGACCGATATCGATTACATGGATCGTCGACGCGTTTTCACCATTGATCCAGAGAGGTTCCCGGCCAATCTGTACAAAGACCTGGTGGACACAATCCATGCGAGAGATCAGCATTACATCGTCATGGTCGATCCCGCCGTATTCTATAAGGAGTCCAATCCAGCGCTCGAGGCAGGCCTCAAATACGGCACTTTTATGAAGGAGGCGAACGGATCCGAATACCAAGGTGTCGTCTGGGCTGGTCCGAGTTACTTCCCTGATTGGTTCCATCCCGAGTCGCAGCAGTACTGGAGTGAGCAGTTCGCTAATTTTTTCGACGGAACGAATGGTCCGGACATTGATGCACTGTGGATTGACATGAATGAACCCGCAAACTTCTTCAATCGGCCATACCCGGGCAACAACACGACACCCGAGAGATTCGCAGAGGTGGATGGTGACCCTCCAACCCCACCACCAGTGCGAGATGGTCCAGATGCTCCCATCCCCGGATTCCCAGACAGTCTTCAGCCAAACTTTGCTTCTGGCAACTCAGAAGAAAAGCGTTCGACCGCAGTTGTCGCACGTGATCAGTATCGGCCTCGAACCCGCCGCAACCTCGGCGCTGGCCATTGGCGCACTGCCAGGGCCCCTTCGCATTCTGGCTGGCAGCACGGCGGGGAAACTGGTTCTGGCTGCGGACCTGACGAGTGCAAAGGCCTTCCAGGTCGTGAGTTTGTCAGGCCACCATTCATGATCCAAAACGGCGCAGGTCCCACGCTTGCCGACAGCACTGCCGACACTGATGTGGTGCAAAGCGGCGGATACGTTCAATATGATACCCACAACCTTTACGGTGCTATGATGTCTTCCCATTCTCACAACGCCATGCGTGCCAGGCGTCCGGATGACCGCGCTTTGGTAATTACCAGAAGCACGTTTGCTGGCTCCGGAAAGGACGTGTCTCACTGGCTTGGAGGTAATATAATTCCTTTTGCGAATACTCTCTTCAACACGAGCAACGACCCCATGCTAACTCCAATCCTCTGCAGATAATATTTCCGGGTGGCTCTGGTACCGTATTTCCATCAGTCAGATTCTGCAGTTTGCGTCGCTATACCAGATTCCCGTTGTGGGCCCCGATGTCTGCGGCTTCGGCGGTAATGTAACGGAGGCGCTCTGTGCCAGGTCAGGATTCAATCTCTTTACCAGAATGGAAAGTCTGACTAATGTCAATCACTAGGTGGGCATCTCTTGGCTCCTTCTACACATTCTTCCGCAATCACGCCGAAATCTCCGCGACCTCCCAGGAGTTCTACCGCTGGCCAACAGTTGCCGAGGCCGCACGCAAGGGAATCTCCATCAGATACCAACTCCGTGGGTGATCCATGCAGACCCCTCTCCGCGAAGGACATTATAACTGACAATTCTCTAGTCGACTACATCTACACTGCCATCTACAAACAAAACCAGACCGGCACCCCGACCCTCAACCCTCTGTTCTTCAACTACCCGAACGACCGAAACACTTACCCCATCGACCTGCAGTTCTTCTACGGCGACGGCATCCTCGTCAGTCCTGTTACCGAGGAAAACAGCACGAGCGTGAACTACTATCTTCCCGACGACATTTTCTACGAATGGGGCACCGGCAAACCCGTCCGCGGAAATGGTGAGTACGTCTCCGCCGAGGTCGACTACACAGATATCACGGTCCACTATAAGGGCGGCATTATCTACCCACAGCGCATCGAGAGTGCCAATACCACCACCGCGCTACGCAAGAAGGGCTTCAACATTGTCATTGCGCCTGGTCTCGATGGCTCTGCCAAGGGCTCGCTGTACCTTGACGATGGCAAGTCGATTGTACAGGACGCTGTGTCGGAGATCGATTTCAACTATGCGCACGGCAAGCTCAGTATGACTGGATCGTTTGAGTACGACGCTGGTGTCAGTATTGAGACTATCACTGTTCTTGGTGTGGAGCGCGAGCCAAAGGCACTCCGTAATGCCGACTATGATGCTGAGAATAAGAAGCTGGTGGTTCATGTTGCTGTGCCTTTGACCGGTCGGGCTCATATCAAGGTTTTGTGATTTGATCTCAGGTAGTGTGGGCTAGGTATCACTTCTTTGTTGAAGTAATGCATCAATTACACAATACGCATTCAATATATTGTAGGAATACTTATATATCGATGTAAGTTCAAACGTAAAGACGGCTACTACAGTGTATTTATGTGATGGTCTGGTATTAGAGATGTGCCCCAGTGTTCAGTATTGTGGATTGGTAGTCTCTCGCGTCTCGATAGAGGCAAGGCTTTCTGGTCTGAAGGAATCGCAAATCCGACAGACTCAGATATGGTTCATCTACGATAAACTACAAGTCTGTGGAATGTACTTGACTACTGTGCGATAACGGTTCCTGTGACAACGATTTCACATGTAGAAGACAGAAAAGGGTATTACAAGGGGCGGAATGAGATCAAAATAGAAATAAGGGGTGAATGTAAGTTTCATTGACCGGCAGTTTAGAGTACACTCTGATGATATACAGACCTTCACAAAATCTTTCTGAACGCCCTTTGTGGTGTAAATAGTGGGTCGCCGCATAGATGAGGACCATTTGCTGGCAGTTACCAGTGAATGTGACTATGCCTTGATTGATTTTCGTAAGAATAGCACACTGCTAGCGATTTTACCTGCGTTTGCTTGGCAGGAACAGTTTGCCTTTCTAGAAGCCCCTAGCTCCCTGTACCCTCTTTATTACAACAGCGATGTCTTTCGCCTAGCTAAACCGGCCTAGGCTTGTTCCTATTAAACCTAGATTAATCTCACCGGTCTTAGGATAGTGCGAACACCTATCAGTAGGACTTGCAGCGCCGTATCTTACGGTGTTTTGGTTTTGGTTGATAACAATTATTCACTTCTTATAGATTAACTGCGAGTCAAGCAGGACATTAATCTCCTGACTGTGGAAGAATGATTGAGTATCTAAGTTTCTATTACCTAGGCTATAATAAGTCATCAAGCTGTGCTATATATTAATAAAAATGAAGAAGACTCGCCTTGGATTGTAAAAAAGGTGACGGTAAAACTGCCGCCTCGGGAAGCGATCGGCTCCCGAAGCCCAGCTTGAGTTAGTCCCGCCGCCACCCTGAGCTGCACCCTGAGCAACCCGGAGCACTCCCGGAGCACGCTGATCGCTCACCGACGTCAGCCTTTCTTTCTTTGTTTCACTTCCTCCGAAGGTAAGCGTGTTGCTGCCTACGGCCGTTCCTAGGAGCCCGGGCGAAGAATTAAACGCGTGTCATCATGCTTCTACTCTAGTGCTTACTTTCGAGCTCATCGTCTGTCCACCATGATCTGCCATTCTGTGTAAGAAAGGAATCTGCCGTGAACTCACTCTGCGCTGCCTTGCTCTGCATTACCATAGTAATGTATGCTTTACTGGACTAGACCTCGGCAAGGACCGCAAGGGACCGGACCAGACCGCAGACCGGACCGCACCTGTGCGGTCTGGTGTGGTCTTGCGGTCCTACAAACAAATCAAACATAGAAAACCCCGTGATATGTATGATTTATGTAGAATCCGCAGGTATTTTTCAGTATTACTAATTTTATTCTTTATTAGTGTCGGGATATATCCTCCTGTCAGAACAAACTAGCGGTGACCCACTACTAGCGACTGATGGATATCATCCCTTGCTTGGTGTACGCTTCTTGTGCTGGGCTGTGGCCCCGGTGTTGTGACCACCGAAGGCCAGCGTGTGGGATCTAGGGGTGTTTTTCCAACTAGACTGAACATCTATCAACAGAATCAATTGACTATTTGCTTTGGAGCATACAAACTGTCCACTTAACTGTGTACACAGTACCTAGCTGGTGATACCAACAAACATTATTTTAATAAGTTTTTTCAGGCTGCCTGCAGCTTTTCTACCTCTTTAATAAAGTGACTCGCCTTTCGAATTCTGTGTCCGTAAAAGTAGAAGACAACAGGTATCAAGATGCACACTACCTCAACAATCCCCAGGATTGTACTTGCCCAATTCAAGCCCAGAGTCTTATACATTGATGGTCCCGCAAGCGGGAGGAATGCTCCCATGACACTGCGAGTGAGCATATTTCCTGCAAGCGCAGATGCGGCGTAAATGCCATAAGACCGGGCAATATAGTTTGAGGCGTAAATAAAGACGCATGCATTACCAATTCCAAAGGGAACACCGGCTAGGATGGGGACAATCCAGTGAACGTTTGGAGTACAAGTCCAGGAAAACCACAACTGGCCAATGGCTAAAAGAGTAGCACCAAAAAAGACGACGCTGACCATAGCCTCTGGTTGTACCATGCCGGTTTCTGGATCCTTGCGATGAAGATTGATCACTTTACGAAATAAAGGTTCGCATGCAATGGCGATCAAGACACCAACGCCTATACCGACGAACGGAAGACCACCGATGCCTGGCGACCACCCACGTTCATGTGAGAAAGCGATTGGATACGCGACGAAACATAGGTAAAGGATTCCATAAACAATCGCAACGTAGCCATCCCAAAATATACTACGAGGATGTTAGCCTTGGCTTTATAGCATGGAGGGAGATAGTTTACCATATCGGCTCTGTTAGGAGCATCACGAAAGGTCTCTTGAGATTGGTTCTCAGTGAAGATGTAAAGCCGACATCATCGTCATAGCGTGTCCACCATTTTGGGTCCTGTGTCTCCTTTCTTTTTCTTGCAGCGCGCTTTTTCAAGATCACGGGGGCGTATGTTTCTTTGACAGAGGCTAAAAGGACCAGGACCACACTCCCACTGATGAGGACAATCCAATTTGTCCACCTCCAGCCAAGATATTGGAACACAAACCCTCCTATGATTGGGCCATATACAGGGCCGTTGGTGGGGCCAATAGACCAGAAACCGAATGCTAAAGCACGGTGCTTATCCGAGACAATATCATTCACAGATGCTGGCGAGTTCGACATCAATGCACTTCCAAAGAATCCTCCAAAGGATCTGCTCACGAGGATTGAAGCAATGTTTTGAGCTAAAGCACTCGGCAACAATAAAAGCAGAAATATTATCATTGAGACAATATAGACTGGCCGCCGTCCCACAAGCTCGCTAAGTGGAGCAAAAATGATGCTGCCTATCCCCATTCCAAGAAGATAAGTGGTGACGCCAAGGAGAGCCACGATCTTCGAAACGCGAAAATCTTCTTGTAGTCCTGGAATCCCAGATGTGTACAGTGTGCTGGAGAGACTGACAACTGTAGTACCAAGACTCATAGCAGCGACAGTGAGGCCTTTGTACCAAAGCGGCCACAGGCGAGGATTTTCGGGGTCGTCAGAGTCCCAGTTAACTTCGAATTCCGGAGGTGCATGTATGCCGGCCAATTTGGAAATTGCTGGCTCGAGATGTGAGGCGAAGTAGGTTTCGGTGCCGACATCGAGGCTGTCAGTTTGTTCAGAGTCGTTGCGCAATGTCCCAGGATGATAGAGGTTGGGCATTGTGGTGCACTCTAATTGAGAACCACTGAACTGCCAAGAGATCTTTCCAAGTTAGTGGAGGTAGTAAAAGGAGTAACTCCATTTCGAAGATTTACCATTTATAGATATACACTTGGATAGTCGGCCTATCCCACTTGCTGGTTTATCCACGGATATTTATTTAGTTAACGTAATCCACTAGCAAGTGAGACACACGGGCGCGTGAGACAGAAACCGCGGTCGCGCCCCGGCGCGTCAACCTCCTCATTTCAACTACCCACTATGCCCCCAATTCGCAGTCAAAATCCTCAAAATTCTATCAACCAAGAAGGTAGGATCCAGCTCGCAATACAAGCCTTTCGGAACAAAGAATTTCGATCAATTCGCGAAGCTGCGCGCCGATTTCAAGTACCTACCGCAACTCTCCATCGCCGATACAATGGCAAACTTCATCGATCGGAAACCCGCGCCAGCAATTATAAATTGACTCCAACTGAAGAGGAATCGCTCCTACGGTGGATACTCTCTATGGATACACGTGGATCAGCTCCCCGGCCTTGTATGGTAAGGGATATGGCCAATATTCTACTAGCAGAGCGTGGTAGTCAGACTGTTGGAGTCAATTGGGTTTACAGATATACAGAGCGCTATGATGAGCTCAAATCGCGGTATTCTCGTCGATATAATTATGAGAGGGCAAAATGCGAAGATCCGAGGGTTATTAAACCATGGTTCGACCTTGTACGACGCACGATCGATGAGAATGGTATCCAACCTGAGGATATCTACAATTTTGATGAAACTGGCTTCGCAATGGGGCTTATAGCCACTGCGAAAGTCATTACAAGAGCTGAATACTATGGTCGGAGGTCAGTTCTACAGCCAGGGAATCGCGAATGGGTCACATCGATTGAATGTGTGAATTCAACGGGCTTTATACTCCCACCATGCATTATCTTCAAATCGTCAAAGTACCAACAATATGCATGGTTTGATGACCTACCCGACAATTGGAGAATCGAAATCAGTGAGAATGGCTGGACTACAGACGAAATTGGGCTTCGATGGCTAGAAAAGCTATTTATCCCTGCGACTACTAGTCGTACTAGGGGTAAATATCGACTACTAGTTCTCGATGGCCATGGCAGTCATTTGACCCCCCGTTTTGATCGATTGTGCGAGCAAAATGATATTATTCCAATCTGCATGCCTCCGCATTCGTCTCATCTACTACAGCCTTTGGATATAGGCTGTTTTGCCCCCCTAAAGCGCGCGTATGGGAGCTTGATTGAGCGCAAAGCACGGTTGGGGGTCAACCATATCGACAAGCTTGATTTCCTTGCAGCATTCCCACAAGCTCGCAAAGAGGCCTTTAAACCAGAGACTATTCAAAATGCATTCGTCGCAGCTGGTTTAGTACCATATGATCCCGATCAGGTCATTTCAAAGCTTGATGTTCAACTTCAGACACCTACCCCCTCAGGTAGTCGACCAGGGAGCCAATCGAGCGCGTGGAGCCCTAAAACGCCGGCAAATCTCAAACAATTGAATCGACAGGGCTCGTCAATCAAGGCACTGCTTAAGAAATGCTCGCAAAGCCCACCAACGCCTACGAATATAGCTATTGATAAGCTCCTCAAGGGCTATCAGCAATCATTGCATTCTAATGCAATCCTTCTAAAGGAAGTCCGCGATTTACGGGCTGAAAACGAGACACAAAAGCGAAAACGCAACAGAACGACTAAGCGCGTAGCTCATACGGAGGGTTTTACGGGCCAAGAAGCCAGGGAGTCGATGAACCAGGCTCATGAAGCTCCTAATACTGCCCCGGCGGAACCAGCTGCGTCAGCTTCCCAGCCAATTACACGCGCACCCCCGCGATGCAGCGACTGTCATCAAATAGGGCATAAAAGAACGCAATGCCCTGATAGGTCTAATAGATAGAAATTTGAAATCAATGGCGTTGTTGGTTTAATAAATTGGTTTGAAATTATAGTAGCTGGTTTTCTGTCTCACGGGCCCGTGTGTCTCACTCGCTAGTGGATTACGTTAGCGCCAACTGTAGAGTTATTCATCAAGTGGGATGACCGGTGGAACTTCATTGGTGACTTTCCTCGGGGCCCCACCGGAGCTCCTGGTCATTACCTTCTCTACCCTTTTTGCCTCCTTCACTTTTGTCATTTCACAAAGTTGTGAAATCCAAAGGTTTGCAAAAATTCTGCACAATGCCGCCTCCTGCCGATATTGTCCCCTTGTGGTTCCAATGTGACTATCCAAATTGCAATGCCAAATATCGGCGTAAAGAGCACCTGAATCGACATCGTAATCATCATGATAAGGAAATCAATCTCGTCTGTCCTTATTGTAAGAGCGTCCTGACCAGGAAGTGAGTGGTTTCTTCGATCCCGTGGGAAGACTTTCAAGTCAGAGAGTAATCAGTGACCTGTTGCGACGCCATATCCGGACTTACCATCCGCAGAGAGAACCGCCGCCGTCTCGAAAATTTAGGGCATGTAGTGCATGTCATGCACGGAAAGTCCGTTGTGAAGGTGTATTACCATGCAATGCCTGTCAACATCGCGGCGTCCTCTGTGTGCCTAGCGGTGGTGAAACCGTAGGCAAACAATAATTTTCGATCGATGATCTCTGTCCTTTGCCGGCTGTTTCCGCGATTAATGATTCCGTTTCTGGCGCTCCCCGGTGGATTGCTCATGACTATATTGATATTTACTTTGATAATTTCCATCCAAGGTGGCCGTTTCTCCATCGAAGTACATTTGACTTCGCCAAGGAACCTTGTGTACTTGTTCAATCCGTTGTCGCAATCGGACTTTGGGTGAAAGGGACTCAGGAGGCACGAGACGCATCAATACGTCTACACAATAGACTATGTTCCGCATTTGACGCTCAAATGGTGAGAAGAAGAAGCATTATAACGTTGATTGCACATAGAATTGTGTGTTGATATCATCCTTTTGCTCTAGGACCAATGGTGCATCTCCAACTCGAGTCTACGCCGACACACAAATACCTCGTGGTCTATAACGTCATTTCAAAGCCTGCTCTTGAATACCATCCTTTCTCTTTTCATAGCAAGAGAGAATGCTAATACAGATTTGAGCATGCGATGCCGATTACCAGACGACAGATACGACCTCTTGGCTGCTAGAATGGCAAAGCCTTGATAAATGTGAAGAAACAGGAGTGTTACATTGGTTGCCCGGTCTTTTACCGGAAACCCATGTTTCTATAATACTACATATATAGTCTTGCTCTCTAATCGGCCGTACAAATTTTCAATTCAGAACCAGTTATATTAGAGACTTTTATACCATTTTGAAAAATACCTTTATAATATTTTTCTGTCAAAAAATGTAGCCACATTGGGCCCGCACCATCGTCACCCCGAGGTCCACATCCACCGGTTAGGAAGTCATGTATTATGTCATTCATCTTTAGATCCCTGCCCAGGTGGGATGGCCGTGAAATGATCGCCCCAGCCTGTCCGGGTGGGATGCCGACCCGTGTGGGATGCCGACCCGTGTGGGATGCCGACCCGTCCGTGATTCTTTGTTCCCCGCAAAACCAATGGAATTTCTAAGCAAAAGCGTACCTAAGTACAACGTACCTCCATATAAACACATATAAACCCACTCTTCTTTTTAATATCCAAAAGTTTTACTGCATCGCAATCCAATCTTCCATTTTCCAACAAAAACCTCTTTACTCTACAATGTCTTCTTCCGCTCAATCCTTCCGTGAGATCGTCGGGATTCCCCGCTCCTCAGCTTCCCCGCATGACTCAACCCTCATCATTATAGACGCCCAGAACGAATACGCCACAGGGGCTCTCAAGACCGAAAACATTACAGAAACCCGAAAATCCATTGCCAAACTACTGGAACGGTACCGTCAAGCCAGTAACGGCAAGAACATCGTGCACGTCGTCCATGAGGTGCCCGAAGGCGCACCCATCTTCACGCCAAACACCCCCTTGGCACAAGAATTTGAAGAACTCGCTCCCAAAGCGGGCGAGAAAGTGGTCACCAAGAACTTTCCTAGCTCATTCGCAGAGACCGATCTGCATGCCTATCTGCAAGGTCTAGGCGATGTAGGAAAGAAAGTCGTGTTGGTTGGCTATATGGCGCATGTCTGTGTCTCCACCACTACCCGAGCGGCTGCTGAGCTTGGATATGATGTGCTCGTTGTGAGGGATGCAGTTGGTGATAGGGATATCCCTGGTGTCAAGGCTGAGACTCTGGTGTCTGTTGTGTTGAGTGAGCTGGCGGATGGTTTCGGGACTGTCGTCTCCGAGGCAGATATTCGTGCATAGGCAACTGATGCAATCTGAAACCGCATGGACTGTTGGATAATATTTACCTCGAAGGCTTACTGTATGAAGGACCGTTCGGCAAGTACACAGCATTGCTCTTATTGGCGCCACTTGGATGTCAAACGATGCGGTTAGACATGGCTTGGAAATAGGTGAACGCTGTTCAACAGTGTCTATATCTACATTGTAGTAAAGGAGATCATAACGCATGAAAAACTCAGTATGCCGATCTTGTAGAACTGCGTAACTATGAAGGAGACAAAAGGTAGACTGGAAGAGTCTGATACTATGGTGCAGTTATGTGGCCAATGGGAGATATCAACAAAAGGCTAATGAGATTTAGAAAACAGCTCTACTTTGGACCTTGACCAATAGGATCCCTGACTCGGGTACCAGATGCATATCTAACACATTTAGACGCCAGAAGCGGCTTAAATGGGTCGAAACTGCAAGGCTGATTATTTCCGGAAACAACTCGGCCTTTGGTCTATGGACACAATCCCTGCATTGCCTGCATAGCCTGTTCAACCCCCCTCTCAAGCGTTACAGTTGTTCCCTCCCCCAGCGCATCGTTGACATCCTGTCTCTACTTCGCGCTCAAGCATGCAGTCCTTGGCTCGCAGCTTACGACTCTCATCCAGAGACGATCCTACGCGCGTGCCCGTCTGATCTAGCTCGCGAAGATCCTGGTTAGCTGCTTCCAGTTCGCGCCTATGTTTGCCTGGTGTCGTTGTTGATTTCAGACCCTGTACAGTGAAAATATGATATTGACTTAATTTCTGTAAATGGAAAAGCGCGAGCAGTATATATTATGGTCGCAGGACTCACGGTGTATGGTTGGGTCAAGAGATTGCCTTGCAGTGAACCCAGGGGTTGGCAGATCACCTGTTTACACATCAAAACCTTTCATGACTTTCCGACACTAATGCTGCTAATGACCCCCTTCAACAATGTATTTTCTCCTCTCTGTACCAATTCTTTCAACAACTCGAAACTTGATTAAACTAACGATTCTTTCGACGTCGCCCTTCAACGACTACCTCCAAAGTCTTCTTCCAAAGTCTTCCTCCAACGTCTTCTCCTCCCTTAAATTGAATCCTCCTGCGGTGCTTTTGATTATCTATCCAACAATACTATAAAACTCATTCTGCTAATAAACCCTTCTGTTGATAAATTTCAACGACCACCTAAAATTATTTTTCCAATGGCCCCTTCAACTATCCCCTCCAGTTAGTTCCAACAACTTCTTCAATCGAATGCTCTGACATTGATTTAATGATTCCTTCACCGAACCTGAGATTAAACAACTTCAATGACTACCCGGAATTCTTTCCCTCAACGGCCCAAAAAATATTCTCATAACAATCCAGAATTTATTTTCTCAGCGACTACCTTAATTGATTACCTTCAACTGTATTTTCCAACGGCTCCTTGAAGTGATACTGTTCAAAGACTTCCTCTCACTAAACCTTCCAGCAGCTCCCCAGAATGATTTTTTAACGCCTCCTGATTCTTCTTCGAATTGATCCCCGCAATAAGGTCCTTGCCCAGTTCCCTTCTTGCCCTTCAACGACTTTTCGCGCTTATTTTTCTTTGGTGACTCCCAGCAATAGCC
This sequence comes from Penicillium argentinense, assembly GCF_028826775.1. Lineage (NCBI taxonomy): Eukaryota > Fungi > Ascomycota > Eurotiomycetes > Eurotiales > Aspergillaceae > Penicillium > Penicillium argentinense. Next base: position 1,646,001 of record NW_026622668.1, read on the forward strand.
TTCAATGATGGCAAATGCCGATGAAAATCTAGAGCTTCACTACCATCCAGAGTCTTACGTCCTACGAAAATCGTCACCCAGAAGGCTTGCCATTGTCGGTCGCGTTTCCGGAAGTCATGGCCAAAAGCAGCAACGAGAAGCGTGCTCAACTGAAACAGCGATGTCGAGAAGCTGTGGCGGCCCACATTTGTGGGTGGTCGCCGTTTCATACTCGCTCCGCCAGAAGGAATGCTAAAGGCTTCAGATGACCGCCTCGGTCTCGTCATTGCACCCAGCCAGGTCCGTCTCTAGCCACCGGTCTAGGACAGATATGCATGGTCAGTCACGTCCTCCAATGCTTCTCTCTTGAGGAATGCAGCGGAAGCCTGGACTTTCTCCAGGCCATCTGCAAAGAACACGGCCGGTCGCTCAAGGCCGTCTGACGGCTCCGGAAACTCTCCAGAACGGACTGTTGCAGGTAGCAGAAATTCCAGAAAAACGGAATTTGTGCGTCTGCTTTTGTCTGAGTAGATGCATACATGCCTTGCTGAACAGACGGAAGGACCTCTTGGAGCCAGGCAGCAAGGAGAATGTGTCATTCACAGTGAGGATCCAATAGGCAACGAATCATGCATGGATTCAGCTGAGCGCCCTGGAGGGGCGAGGCAGATTTCAGACAATCCAGCAAGACAGGTTCCACGGAGAATTGAGCGAGGCGCTGGGTGTCGGTTCAAGGCGGTGGCAGAGCTTTCGGTGATTCTGATCAATAGCAAAAATGCCTTGACTGCAAAGAGCAGGAAAGAGAAGGCAAAGGAATATGGGCGCTGTTGGATTTAATATTAGGCTAGAATCGGAAATTTTCCACGTCTCTAGTTTTGGCCATGCTGGCATAGCAGTACCTGTCAAGCTTCTCAATCGCGGCAGCCCAGTCCCAATCAGAAGTAGTCGTGAAGCTCGTGCGATAGATAACATCCCCCCACGGCCAACCTCTAGCATAGAGATCCTAGTCCCGAAAGAATCGAGAAGTCCATTTATTACAGACATTGGACCATTCTGGCATTTTTTTTAATTCGCTTTCTTGTCTGACAGGGGGTTTGCTCACGTGGAACTTCGGATGAGCGCCATGGTGTAGCCCATGAGTCGTCGTGAAAGGGGTCCATGTTTTCTGACAAGATCGAGTGAATCAAGTAATAGGCCTGCTACCTTGCTTAATATAGGTAGTTCGGTCCGCTGGACTTGTCTCAGCTGAGAGTTCGCTAGTTCACTGATGTCTTGGCGACTGAGTCACTATATGGCGACAGGCCGGAGAACACCGTTATGGGCTTTTGCGTGCTCCAATTTCCCAGTCGACGGCAGAGAAACGAGGCCAGGAAGTAGGTCAGGACGACATACCGATGGGCAACCGAGAGCCAACCATTCCCAGAAGTTATATGCAACTTCCAATCACATGCACGATCAGGCAGTCAGGCAGTCAGGCAGTCAGGCAAACAAGGAGCGAAAAACGGCCTCCTTCTAGCCGTCTCAAACTATACTGAGGGTCGAAGTGTGACCCTTGAAGGGTCGCGTGCGTGTGAGACCGAGACCTAATAGATGTAATATAAGACAACATTGTTTCTTAGAGCAGGGAAGCTAGATACAATGTGCGTAACCTTTCATCCTGCTAGACCACTCTTCTCCACCCGACTGATTTTGATTATCATCCCAATCATCCTTAAAGGGGAATCTTTCACAGTAGCACAAGTTGTTATAGATTGATGACCAAAGTTAGACTGATCATGGCTTCCTGTATAGTAGCATTAGACATTTCTGGTTCCTTGAAAATTAAAGCAAGAGCAACTTACCAGGGTATTTATAGCTAACCCGAAATAGAGCCGAAGGCGTGCATTGGAAGGCTACCCAAATTAAGGCACTTGTCCTTAATAAACTCATCACTCCCACCGTCCGCCCACCAGGAGGCACTTGCAGCATCCTCCGTGAAGCAAGCAGCTCCAAGGAAAAAGGTTGCTCTCTGGTGATAACCCCCATACTCTAACACTCGAAAAGATTTCGTCTCAGGGATATTAGAATCCCTACACGTATTGTCCCACACATTAACCTCCTTGGCATCCCCAGTGCAGTCTTCGCCAGTAAAGGCGCGGATCTTGTATGAAAAAGCCCCAGAGATAAGGCAGAAGAGTGGGAAGGTCTTTCCGAGATGCATGATTGCTGATAAATACTATGCTCAGTAGTAGATGGTTATAGGAAGTTATTGAGTTGGGATAAAGGGGGAACTCAAAGGCTAGAAATATCTAGTTTGTCTCTTTTATATCTAAAAGCGTTTGGTGTTTGGACGCCTAGCCATCTAAGCCATCCTTGGCGTTTGGACGCCTAGTTATCTAAGCCATTCTTGGCGTCGGAATGTGTTGAATTAGTTGATATGAAGCGCTAAAGCTAGATTTGATTCAATCTAACTAGGGCAATTGCTGCGCCAGGCATGGACCTTAGCAATATAGGCACACCACCGTAGGCCTGAGTAACAACAGGCCCGATAATAATAGTAGGACAATTGCTGTTTACGAAAAGCTTAAAAAGAAGGGTGTTCTTTGAGGCCTTTCACAGTGCCACGACCAACACGATACACTACTTGGTTTAGCGTAAGAGGGTGAATCCGTACGGAATTATGTCTATCCGTATGTGCGATGCAGAGGTAGTCAAAATAAGATGGATTAGAGACTTGTCGTCACTCTCCTCTAAGAGCAGTTCCACGACATCCAGGTTCTTGTGAGAAGATGCAACTCGAGGAGTATTATTGTCGTTGACGTACATTGTATTAACATCAGCACTATACTCCAAAAGCGGCTGCACAACCTCCCTACGTCCCCCGTACAAGAGCAGCTAGGAGAGTGCTACCGTAGATCCCGCTCCGCTCGTTGACTTTAGCTCCTTTCTCTAACAGCAGCTGAACGATTTAGCGTTCCGGCGGCCCCGCGATCTGGGATCAAAGCTCATCTCCGGCTGGTCGCCAGTAGATGAGGATGAATTGAACATACCTGGCACTCAACAAAGTGGCCTATACGTGCCTTGGCCATGATGGGAATAGTGACGGCTTCCATGATCTCCTTTATCATGCCGGGGTCGGACATGCGGAATCTTTTAGCTTGGATTCTATTTTCAGGGCAGAAATTGTATCCAATCGAGTACCGATAGCAAGCCCAGAGTCCAGGCGAAGGTATGGAGCAATCGATACCGCACAGGTCGATTATATTTTTCAGTGCTTGAACTGAGGAATGTTAAAAATCAGACTCAACTAACATTGATGCCTAGGTTACCATATCACTCTTGGACTGCCATATCCTGGCTCGCCTTTTCTCCATTGAAACGGAACAGTTACAAATTCACCAGACAGATAATATTATGCCAACAGGAATATTAACTACTCCTAATTTTAAGTCAACATAAAATTAGCCTAGTGTTGAACTTCAAACTACTTGAATTTCCCAGTCTTCAGATATCCCAAGTGCTTGTGTCCTCCCATCCTTTGTTGGTCATTGTAAATGCCAGAAAGCCAGGGCGCCTGGCATTCTCTGTTGGCCTTGTGTTGCTATTGTGGGAGCAAACACAGGAGGTGCAATGCACGCTTGGTTGGTCCGCTACCTCCGTTCCAGAAGAAACAGAGGGGTTTCTTGCTTTGGGGAAGAGCTCTGCAGCCCTTCAGCCAGTCAACTTGGACGCCTTGGCGCCGCATTCTTTTTACCACCGAAATATCCTCCACACCCCGAAGCGCTGGCATGCAAGATTAGATAATTAGTGTCTGAGCAACTGAGCCACCTTTTGAGTAATCTTGTGCATGAGTATTCTGCGCCATGCACCTATCAAACCGAGATACGGCCATCAAATGATTCCATGTCTTCTTCGGTGGCAGAAAAGTCTTCTATACAAAGACATAGCCTACCTTACCCTAGAGTCCCGCCATACCAGTGACCCGACACTCCCCCTTCATTGCAACATCCATCCACATAATTTCAAAACAAACAGATACAGAACTTCAAGTCGGATTGATTGTCTTATTTAATTCCTTACTAATGAAAGACCTTGGTTTAAAAGATGTATTCAAATAACGCTAACAGCACCATAATCCAAAACAATGGCAGAAAGTCCAAATAGAACGGTGCAAACGATTATTGCTGGGCCGAAAATGCGCCGTGACGAAAGAGTAGTCGTCCCTGCCACCGGAGAAGACATGGAATCATTTGATGGCTCTATCCACTGCGATGCTATTTGCACTCCCTCTCTTGTTCTGAGACTGATCAAGTCCGCCAGACGCTGGATTCGACCGATAGCCGCTTCCCGTTCGTCAGACCTTGCGATGCAAAGGTATCGAGAGCCTCTGATCAGCTCCTCGAGCGCCGCAGGCAGTATTTCAGAGTGGGTCGTGGCAGGCCACTTGTTCAGCGCCTCCTGCTCGAGACAGGCCAATGCCCCTTCAAGGGGGATTTCAGCGAGTTGTTCGTTTTTGGACGCAAGGCCTACAACCACGCGGAAACAATCGACGTGCGAGACGACCCCCTCTGCAATAATATTATCCGCCTGGTCGTCGCTGTCCTTGGTCGTTGTCGTTGCTGCATCAAAAGGAACGACATGATACACATTCCCCTCACGCACGCCTGCGACCTTACCGGCCTGAATAACCGCCAGACCATCATCCCCCTCCATCTTCAAATGCAATGCGTCGGAGCCCATCTCCTTCAGCGAAAAGTGACACCGCGTTGCAGGGCCCTCGACCTGCGGGCGCTGGAGCGGAAACTTCGCATTAACCAGTTCCCTCACCCTGAGCACCGTCGTGCGCCAGGAGACGCTATTGCTATGGCCCTTCGCCTCCCCAAGCACCCTGATCAACGCATCCGACAGGGCGCCCGTCCATTTTCCGTCTGAATACTCATACTCCCATACTGTCTCTGCGGTTGCAGCCGCTGCGATCCTCACGGCGTGTGGATTTCCCTCGACGTATTCTTGTCGACCCGCGCGTCCACCACCACCGCCACCACTGAGGCTTCATATGCGATTGTGATTGTGATCCTTCGCCTGAAGTAGCCTGTCAATAGACCGTTCGATATCGCGATAATACCGCGCACCCTGCAGACTCAGATTCTTCGGCGTCGCGTTGCCACCACACGACGGCTCCCGCGCCATTCTACCAGAATGACAACAATCTAAAATGACAGTGATATTGCGCGTCTGGTCCGTCGTGTCGCGGAGGAGGTACGAGATCTCGATCTCAGTGATCCCGCGAAATTCATAAGGGGTCGACTGGTCAAAGTCAACTGGGACGAGGAACTGGTAGCGCCACTGCTGCTGGTCTTTATCCCCCGACTTATTCACATTCTTATTCCTATCCTTATTCTCCTCGGCGGCATCACCACTCTTCGCCACCCCTCCATGACCCGAATAATAATATAATACGAGGGTTCCCCCCTGTGGTTGGGCACTATGATTCGCAGGTTTACATGACTCTAGCAATTTTAGTAGAATGCTGCCTACAACCAATACAGCGACAAATCCATGTCCCTAGATTGGCGGTCGCGCTTTGCTCGTTCGATTTCATCGAACAGCGCTGGAAATGCTTGCTCGCACTCCCCTTGGTCCAACAATAAATTATCCTTGTCCCTTTGGTAATCCCATGTTCCGTTGAATAGTCCACCATAATGCAACTTTCGTCCAAGCACATTATTGCCCACGTTGCGAACAGTCACTGGTTGTCGATACCAGACGTAAGCCGCCAGAAGGAGGATCGATGTTAAGATAACGATAGCCCGACGTTTCGTAGTAGCCAAGAAGGCTTCTGAGTACGGACCGCACCACTCCATGAATTGATGCAATCGGGAAAGAAGATGAAGGGGCGCAATCAGCAATAAGTGTCGAACACTCGGTCCAACTGGCGACCGGCGGAACCGCAGGGTAAGCGTCCATTAATACCTAATAGATAACGTGCTTGTAATGTATTGAAATTATTGTTTAATTGGCCAAGAAAGGATGTGGATCTGCACCCGAGCGCAGCCACGACGTGGGGGCCAAATGCATGGGACAGGAGAAATACCCACTGTACGAATGACTCGCGTGATGATCCTCAGATCCGAGAGATGTATGGCCCACCAAACTGTACGGTCGCTCTTGATGACCAGTTGGTACGCCCTTGGCCAGATCTTGAGGGTAGTGTGAAGCGGATGTATTTATACAGGTGCAGTTGCTTTTAAAGAACTCCAATGTTTCTAACATCTAATAATTCCGATCGAACCGAATTATTTTTGACTTTCCATCATTATTTTGGCGGCCCGAGCCGAGACCTTCCCGAGACAGTCGGAGGGCGTAAAGACTACTCGGTCGCGCGGTTTTATATTGACCCTACCAAATCGCCCTAGTTTATCAATTGTTCACATATTGGGCAATGAATGAATATTTATGAGTGCCAAACCATCAGACGTGGATTTCGCAAGTTATGAGAATATAAGGCCTCGTGCGGTGAATGTTGATCAAGGAGCCAATCAGATTTAGGCAAAGTACCCGCTATTAACAACTTCCTCCAGTAGTTGCTTAGACATGTTATCGATCATAATATAATCATGAGGAGGTTTAAGCTCGTTTCAAGGCAATTTTTCCAGCCGTGAGGTCTTCATCGAGGTTTACGAGGGCGATTCAATGTGGGATGGAAGTGGCATAGTAAAGGTAAACAATCCTACACTGTGCCCAGCAAAGCTAACCCACACTTTCCATAACATTTCTAGTTTTGAGTCCAAAAATCTAGAAACCGCGCTGTCTAAAAAATATCCTCTGAAAAATCGACTACTTGCGCCTTTTCAAGAACTTCTACACTTCGTATAAATTCTTGATGCACAGGGTCATCGCGGACATAGCACTCTCGATCCGTGGCTCTGGCAAATTCGACGACGAAGGCATGAGTGATATCATTCTGTTTCCCGGAGCGAATGGCAAGTTCAGTATAACACTGATAGTAATTACCAGAAGGCCCGTTCACTTTATATAGAGGATCTCCACTTCGAAACAAATGACGCACTTGAATTCCTTGAATTGAATTGTCTATTCCGCCAGATGATTTCTTGATGTATGGCTTCTGAGGCGAAGGATGTAAACATTTGTCTTTGAGTGCAAGCATGCGGGTACAGACCTTTATTTTTCTTTTCGTTAAAAACCTTGTTTCTCCCTCCTAAAGTGATGTTTTTCTGGGCAAAACGCACACATCCTTGACCACGTCTGCAGTAACGCCTGGCTTGAATTGGAAAAGAACGAGATGAGTTATGGACAGGTCGAACAGTAAATTCTCTTCTGAATTAATGGCAACAGAGAGCTGTGACAAACCGGAAAAAGAAGCACGGATATGCGATGAGAAGCGATGGGAGACTCTGCGAGCCAAGGTGTGAAGACAGATGGAAGCATGTATGCCCCCCAAACGCGAATATTCCGGAAACGAACTGGAAACCGCTGACGATAGAAGCGCTTTGTCACCACCCCTGGAAAAGCCCGGGCTCTACCTCGATGAGATGACTGTCTTCCTCTGGGAAGAATTCCAAACTATGGTCACGATCGCTAACATCAGATGAGCTCTTGTTGCCAAGGGCTGGAAACCTCCCAGCAACGCGTAAAGGAGCGAAACTCCGATTTGCGAGACTATTACCTACACAACCTGTCAGACTTTCTATAATATCACCTGATATATGTTTGATGAATCTGGATATGATAAATGGGCTGGGTTTATGCGGACTGGCTGGGCGCCACTTGGCAGAACGCCTTTGAAGGTAACGCAGTTCCACCGGGATCAGCGGTATCAGATACCTGCCTACATATGCCCAGGATGGGATCGTTCTCTCGCAAATTTTTCGCGGCTCCACGGATGCTGTCGTATTTGAGGACTTCATAGCCCAGCTACTCCAGCATTGTGGATGATGGCCGGAGCTTAATTCTGCACTGGTAATAAACAATGCATCGTTCCATTACTCAGAGTCACTTGCACATATGTGTACGGAAGCGGGGGTGAAGTTGATTTATTTTCCACCTTATTCATCAGATTCAAATCCGATTGAAGAATTTTTCGCTGAGCTCAAAGTTTCTTTATTTAAACGTCACTGGAGCTACTATGAAAGGGATACCGATCAAGGCTTTGACGTCTTCCTCGAATGGTGCATTAATGTGGTCGGCGCAAAAGAAGAAAGTACTCAAGGCCATTTTCGCAATGAAGGCTCGAAGATACAGGTTTTTGGTGGGTAAAGGCGGGCAGATCAATGGTGTGAAGAAGTAAATGTCTTTCAATCTTGAAGAAGCGAGTTTGTTGATCGTCTTGATTGCACTACACTGACGTCCCGTCTATCTTTTGTGCTTGTCTGGCTGTTTCTGTGTTTGGATTGGCTCTCGGTCATCCTCATTGATTGCGCTGGGAGATTCTGTATCTTCCGTCCGGCTCTGTGGTTTGTGTGCCCTTGGAAGTGGTTCGAGGTATGGGTAGTATATACACGGTTACTAGGCTTTGCCCGCTTTGTGGGGAATCCAGTTAAAGGATTCATCATATCGAAGACTTTTCAAAGAGAATGCTATGACCATAACGAGTATCATCATTGTAGTACCATAAGTAGACTAGAACCGAGCTAAGTCTGCCACTCCATCTTCCGCATCAACATAAAACTCTCAAAACTAAGACCTCTCCAAACATCCTTGCCTTCTTCATCTTTTTTATAAAACTCAGGCTCAAAATCACTAACAGAAGCCCACTCTCGAATCAATCTCCTCCAATAACAAACCTGCGCAGACTGCGTCAAGTACCTCTCCCGAAAGATGCGAACATTATTATCCGCAATGCGCTTCGCCTCCCCATCATGCTTCCTCAACCAAGATATCTTCTCCTCAAGATCCTCCCAATCCCGCCGAACTTCGACAAAGTTCTGCTCCGGACCATCTCCTTTCATAAGATGATAAGTATGCTGGATCCAATCCAAAGTATGCGAAACAACCACACTCCGACACATCTGCAAATATTTCAACCGGCCCGAATAACTATTCCCCTCCGTCTGCGCAATAAACTTATACCCACAATGCTGCGGCATTGTCTTATAATCATTCTTCATACTCTCATCATCACCCCACCCCAACTCCTTAACATCAGCCCACTTCTTCCCCGCCGTGACGGACAACAACTTATCCCGAATCTCAGGCCCCATTCTCGCAACGCCGCGCCAGAATAATATTGCCGGTTTGGACGCCCACTTCGTTACGCTGTTTCGCTCGTCCTGTTCGATTTTCATAAGGATCTCCTTCGTCGATCCCGCTTTTATCTCCGGCCAGGACCAGAACCCGAAGTCTGGTATTAACCATATCAGTTCGTCGGTTGATTGTCGGGCGTAACCCCATAGTGCGACGGGCTCGATGCGGTCGTCTGTGTTGAAGGCGAATTCGATGTTGGGGAGAGGCTCCGGGGATGTTACGAGGGCGCGATTTATAGCGGCGAGCGTGGCGATTTCGCGGGACCAGATTGAGCCTTCTTTTGCTATTATGTAGAGCTTTGCGGTGAAAGTATTAACATTGTATTTCAGTTTTATGTTGATGGAAGAGGTAATCATAAAGAAGAGGGAAGGTCCGGGGGGAGGGTGGAGGAGGACATACCTGCATATCATAAATCATCGCCCTAATAAAACCATTCTTCGGCTGAATCGAATCAAGCTCAGCAATGGTAATCGGCCTCGAGGCCCTAACTTTCTTCGCCCGCTCAATCTCAACAAATAATTCCGGGAACGCAGCATCGCACTGGCCCGACGTTAGAAGCAAATTATCCCGATCACGAGGATAACTCCATTGCCCATCCAGCGGGATCTCTGTACTTGGCTTCGGGCTTGGTGGTGCCCAATTTTCCGATGTCGTGCTCGTAGTTTTGCTGAACTGGGGCAGGTAGAGCAGTAAGCCCAGGATGAACAGCATGCACGACACGAGAACCAGGTACTGGCGGTTCCGGGCGAAATTCATCATCTCAGGCGGCCCCTGATGATGGTTGTGGTTGTGGTTGTAGTTGTTTTGTCAGGGGGAGATCCATGAGGGATGTGACTTAATTCAATGCAGGTGTCAGTTAGTATCTTAGGTAATGGGTTAAAAATGGGTCATTTAGGGGCCAGCTTCTGATCCTTGTTACAGTGGGTGGCCAAAATAACTCGTCTATCTCCAATTTCAGACCGCCTTTCTCTCGTCTCTACCGCCACACCGCCCTATCTCGCACGCGAGGTTATTCAGCACGCTTTAGAGCTGTGATTCTGTCAACTGAAAGGACTGTCCGGTTCTGAAAACTATCTGGGACATACGCTCTTATATACACTAGCGTACTGAATCAAAGTTTCAGTATCCCAACCCGGGACCTATTAAGCCTGTTCCACGCCGTACTGGCTGACCGAGCCATGGTAGTCAGTACCAGACCGTACCGCGTATTCTGTGCCGAATATCACAAAGCTATTACATGACCCTAATACCAAAGCACCTGGCAAACGCAAAAGATTGCATGACCCGGAGGTCACTCCTGTGGATGCGGGACGATCGCAGAGTTTGATTAAGAAGGGAAGATCTTGACCATCATCGCTTTTGCTTGTTTCATTATTTTGAATGGCGTTATTTATTTTTATGGTTTTATTTGTTTTGCTTCGTGACTTCACAAGTATACAAACCCTTAAATCTCCAGAAGTTCTTCACTCCATACTGGTTCAAGAGGTGTTCAATCATCTCTGGACCCGTTCTATGCATGGCAAGGCAGCGGAGTTGTATTAAAAGAAGACCGGATACCACAGCACCAAGTCTACTAGTGACTGTACTAGTTAATACGAGAAAGCTTAACTATAGTCTGGGCAATGGGGCCGTATAAGATGATGAGGGAGAACATTTGTAAAAATAGATGCATGAATTCAATTGCCGATACAGCAAACTCCCTAATCTAGATAGTAGGATACCAACAGTCCGGCCAGGTTCTTGTTGGAAGGCCTTTTTTGGCTAATGACTTTAAGTATCTCAGATGTTTCTCGACCCAGTTGCCAAAATGTTGAGAATATTTTCCACCTATGCTAGGCCCTCCTGCTTGCTTCTGACGAGTTCCTTCTTCTTCTTATAGTTTGTGTCATTGCCATTGATGATTCTTTTATCTTCCAAGTCGTCCAGGAGCTCAAGGACGTAGTCTTGACAATTATATCCCGCAAATTCATTGTGAATCGGTGCATTTTCGCTGCCTCTTTGATTGCAGAGATCTTTAGAAAGAAGTACCTCGCATAAATATATAAGCTCGGAAGCCCAGCGGATTTCCGGGCATCGGAAGCTCTCATTTCAAAGCGGTAGTTGGTGTCGATTAATTGCCCGGTCGGTGCCCTCTAGTATGCATAGAGGCGACAATATTTATCACGTAGGTCTTAGTTTCGTTCTCGGGCCTTAAATCGGACAGTATTTTGACCAGCCTTTGGATGCAAGAGCGTGGCTGATACTTAATGCTGTTGTTTAGATAGCGAAGTTGTCCTCGAGACTACTCGATCAGGTGATCGCATAAAGCTTCTAGAATAACTAGAGTGACGCTTTATGGTTTGACCCCCCTTACTAAGCGGGTTTTGACGCTGCCGAAGATTGTTATATTAGAGGAGATTCTCAGGAAGGTTCTTCTGTTGTAGCCAGCAGCCTGTGTCATCTGCGATACAAGGGTTCTGAAACCAACAACGACAGGAGGCAAACATAGGCAACGAATCATGCACGGATTCAGCTGAATGCCTTGGAAGGGCGAGGCAGATTTCGGACAATCCAGCAAGGCAGTTTCTACGGAGATGTGAGCGAGGCGATGGATGTCGGTGAAAGGAGGTAGCGGAGCTTGCCACAATTCTGATCAATAGCAAAAATGCCTCAACTGCAAAGAGCAGGGGAAAAGAGACAAAGAACTTTAGGGGCTATGGATTTGGTTAGCGGAGAGGGCGCGTAGAGCCACTGCAGAAGTAGGGATGAGAAGGCAAAGAAGACAACGGATTTTGGGGGCTGTTGGATGGAGAAGGAAAGGAGGGCGCGTAGTGATACACGCACGCCCGGGCGTGCTTAGGGACACATGGCGCTAAACCGAGTCAATAAGAACTAAACCGGAATAAGCTCCATCGATATGGTGTAAACGTAGATGACGGTGGGATGGCGACAACTTTCGGTGCGCACAAGAAGATAAAATCGTCGCATTTACACTTCGCGGATTTTTGGCCTGATTTAGTGCGGGCCATGGTGTTGGAACTTGGGCTCCGCACTATGCGGATCTTATCACTGCCCTAATTGGGAGGGCTAATCGATAATATGCGGTTGGCTCAAGATCTCTGAGGCGACCCTGACTATGAGCGCCCTTTCTAAACTAAGATGAGTGCCTATTATTTAAAGCCGTGCTTCATGTTCCTTTGCCTTAGTATATCTATGTTTAAGACGATGGTTTACTGGAACGATTTGGTCTAAGAGCAGGACCCCGAAGTCAGAGCCGATCTTGCGGCACTGATAACGAAAAAAATATAAGAAGCTAGAAATGTATTTGTTGGTATCTCCAGCCTTGTACTGTGTACATAGTTAATTGGACAGCATGCGTGCTCGAAAAGCAAAAGTCAATTGGTTCATGTCGATAGATGTAGATGTGTACCAGGTCCGGTCCAAAATACCCCTGAATCCCATACGCCGATACTCGGTGGTGTCAACACCGGTGCCGCAGCTTAACGCAAGGTACCCAGCACAGGAATGTGATCTATCAGTCGCCAGCGGTAAGTTGCCAGAAACGGGAGTGACTCAGCGAGGAACTTGTTCCATTTTGACCCCGTTCACCGCCAAGGACCAGAAAATCAGTCTACGAATACCTTGTGAAAAGAAGTGACGTTACACATTCGCCGTAATATTGATAAGAAACTACGATGGTGTCGAGTGTGTCTTCGCGTTTCAAACCGTTCCCCAGTTCTCTTGGGCCTAAACTAATTCTAACGATCTCGCCAGCACCCCCAGATCTTCGACCCATTGTCATCTCCGGACCCTCGGGCGTCGGGAAAGGGACACTCATTCAAAGACTTTTCGACGCACATCCCAATATATTCGGCTTAACCACGTCCCACACGACGCGGAAGCCGCGACCGGGCGAAATTGATGGTTTCACCTACTTCTTCGTATCTCCCGCCGAGTTTTCTTCTCTTCGCTCCCAAGGTGCACTCGTGGAACACGCATATTTCAGTGGCAATTACTATGGCACGAGCAAGCAGACAATTGACGATCAGGTTCGCAAGGGACTGGTCGTGGTACTAGATATTGAGATACACGGCGTCAAGCAGATGAAGGAGAATCCTAGCAACGATGCGCGGTACATATTTATCAAACCACCGAGCTTTGAAGCGCTGGAAATGCGCCTCAGAAATCGTGGCACGGAGAACGAGGAAGACATCCAGAAAAGGCTCGCTCAGGCTAAAGCCGAACTTGAATACGCCGACTCCCAGGGCAACCATGATAAGATCATTGTCAACGACAGCATCGAGAAGGCGTATGAAGAACTTCATGAGTTCATATTTGGGTAGGAGTAGCTGAATAGAACCTAGTTCATCATCAGCTTGCTAGCATATCAATTCTATTTTCTTTCATCTGTCGTGCATCCGTGTGTAATTCCTATGTAGATGACAGTTTAAGAAAGCTGCACTGGAAATATAAGCTCCGCTGAGGGCTTCTGGTCGGCATACGCGGCAGGGTCGCTCGACCGGACGAGGACCATGATATCCAGCCAGGTGACGTCGTGAGCCGGCGCTGCGGGACCATAGGCGGCGTCTGCCAGTACGGCTCATCATGAATAAACTTTGGCGGGTGTCTTGCCACTGGAATTTACGTAGATATGATGAGCTAAGACTTTCTGGCTCTGGTAAACGAGCTTCCTTAGGTGTTGATTCATGGCTGCGGATCTGAATGACCAACTTCAAGTTCCCAGCTGGCCACTCATTAAAAGCAAGGTTATCATTTATATTGCACTTCAGTTGCGATCTATCTATCACCGACCAAGACACCACATCCAAGATTTTCTAGAAAGTATCTCACTGAAGAGGCTAGAGATCCGCTGCAGACCCTAACAATGATTCTGTTCAGAGAAACGATGCTGCTAAGCTCCGCGTTGACTTGTAAGAATATTTCACGAGCAGATTTAGTATTGTCCAGATCCTCTATAACTAAGTAGATGGAGCTTTTGACGTAAATGAGAGCTTCCAGCGTATTCAAATTGGTGGACTTGTTTCGGAGAAGTTGAAGACTCTGTAAATGTCTTCCCTGAGCTTGATTTCTCCTGAATTATCTATCCTTTCTGTGGCCGGAAAGGTGATGCGTAAGTTGGTCAGAAATCCGGCATTGACAGGTCCGATGTAGTTTATGAATGATTTTAGGATGTTGCTTCGGTAATTCGTTATTTCCACTTCCTCAGGAGTGAAACGATTCACACCGTATAGGACAGATCTGACCTCATAGGATACACGTTGACAGGTATACAATAATGCAAGCCAGGCAAACTGGTTGGGAAGAGCTACCCCTTCCTCAAAAACTTCGGAAACTTTACGACTCCTTGCTATCTAGTTGCACTTCAAACGATGAAAATCGTCGTTTCGCCATTACAGCTCTGAAAATTCTCGCTGTCAGCCACAGATCTCTGAGCATACTTGAACTAGTGTGGGCTGTGGTGATGAGCCTGGCTCAGGATGTCATAACTGTGGATATGTTTGCTAAACTGGTGGACTATCAAAGAGTCATAGGATTTATCTATCTATTCATTGCTTTCCCGACTACGATGATTTAAAAAAAGTCTCAGGTCCGGCTCACTCATCAGCCTATGAAAGAGTGGGTCGTCAAACAATCTGATCCAAATAGTTTATCCTCGAATGAAACTGTTGGTATCACCAGCTAGGTACTGTGTACACAGTTAAGTGGACAGTGTGTATGCTTCCAAAGCAAAAGTCTATTGATTCATGTAGATAGATGTTCCTCCTCAGTCTAGTTGGAAAACACCCCTAGATCCCACGCACTGGCCTTCGGCGGTCACAACGCCGTGCCCAGCGCAAGAATGTGTACACCAAGCAAGGGGTGTTATCCATCAGTCGCTAGCAGTGGGTCACCGCTAGTTTGTTCTGACAGGGGGAAATATCCCGACAGAAACTGATCCAACGGGTTATGCTATCAAAAGCCTGAATGTGGACGGACTTTAGCTCGAAATCTGCACGAAGTATCTGCTGTTGGATAAAATTGGCAATAAAGATCTGTTCTCGGAGGAGGGACAAAGAGTGCTAAGCCTAGCTTGTAAAGCCAGACTCCACTTAACCTTCAAACATACAGGTGCTCTAAGTCAAAACTCTCACAATCAAAACACTTAGAAGTATGAATGTCGAAGCCGATTTTCCATCTCTATTCAACTTATTAGGTGTTTTTGTTTCATGGGATCTATGTTGGACAATCGGTTAGAAGATCGTGGGCGATTGTATTCACTAGAGCCCTCGCGCCAAAACATTTGGCTATATGACCAATCTCCCTCCCAACGCAGTATCCGTCTAAAGGTTTGCTTAGAATCATACTGAACATTGAGCATTAGAAGTCTTAAAGCTTTGGCAGAGAACCCCTTCAAGATATCGCTCCAAATTTAGCCCACGATTCAGAATCATCTTGACAGACACTATATGCTCCATATATAGATTTAGAATTTCCCTTTCAAAGACATACTTATGCTTAAGTCTCGTACCCTTATCATGTCACATACCTAGCTCAGGGCAAGGTCTTCTGCATGATAGCAGGGTAGGATATTTATTCTTTCCGAGCGAGACTGAAATGATGACAATCTATATGTCTCCATATTCTTCGCGATCATTATAATATTTGCAGAATGTGCCGTGAAGGGCTTCAATTAGGCGATCACTGACGGAAACTAGAGCAGTAGATTATTTTCCAGAAAGCGATGGCGTTCGAATTGCAAGAGAAGCTCTAAATGTGAGAGGACTGCCACAGCACAGGCTGGCTTTTAAAGTGCCTGTACTGGTCTTTGAAAAGGAGTGATAGAAGTATCTTGTCAAAGGCTCTTTAGACATATTTAGCATGAAAGTTGTTAAAGTAGTATTTGGCTGTGAATTTTCAAGAAGCTGAAATTATCCAATCATAAAGATATCTGTTAGACATCCTGGAATTGTCATATAGTATGTGTGTGTGACAAAATTGGCGCCCTGCTTAAAGCATAAAATATGGTTGTGCTCCAGAGTTCACAGTAGCAGGAATCGCTGAATAGTGGCCAAAGTACTGTGATTCTGGTCAATAGCGAAATGGCCTCAACTATGAAGAGCAGAAAAGAGAATATAAAGCAGTTTGGGGTTGGTTGGATTGAAAGGGGACGACCAGGGCGCATAGATGTTATGAAACCTGCCACACAAAGGACCGCAGCCTATAGATAGGCCACTGACAGCCAACCATTCCCCAGGAATCATGCACGATCACAGACCACAGTGAAGAACGCAGGAATCGGAGTCATTTCTACTCGCACCGTTCCTATGCCACGAATATGGAAATTACTGCGCCACAATTTAGTTAGTCACAAATGAACTTCGTACTGCTCGCCGTGACCATTTAGCAACGCGCAATAAGCGCCTTGGATGAGCAAGGCAGAATTCGCAGAAAAGGAAGCGAGGCGCTCGGTGTCGGTGAAAGGGGATGGCAGAGGTTTCGGCGATCCTGATCAATAGCGAAAATGCCTCAACTAAAAATAGCAGGGAAGAGCATGTAAAGCAGATTGGGGGCTGTTGGACCGAGAGGGGAAGAGGGCGCGTAGTGATACACGCACGCACGTGCGTGCATAGGGACACTACGCACTAAACCGAGTCAATAAAAACTAAACCCGAATAAGCACTACCGTAGTGATCCGATATGGTGTAGTGGCTAACATCGCCGTCTCTCACACGGCAGCCGGGGGTTCGATTCCCCCTATCGGAGTTCTTCTTTTGCATCTTTTAGGACAATCTTTCTTTTTACCCCTCTACGCGCTGCCATTGCCCTAGGGTACACATGCATCAGTAACCTTGGAAGGAGTACGACCGGAAGACACCTGTAAAGCTAAATGCAGGGTAGATGGCTCCTTCATGACATGGAGTCAAGAGCCTATCTAGTTAATACCTTCGTTGTGACAGACATTCATTCAAGTCCCAGCGCCGGTAATCTAGTGCACACTCAGGTTGGGCGATCTCGGGAATTGTGGCATCGAATGGAAATTGTATCCAGTGCCCTGTGGTGGGTTTAAGGGCACGATACTGGGCACGATATCTCCCAAGTCCTGGGGGTTATCTCTCAGATACATGCGGTTGGTAACATCTGGGACGGTCGCCTAGTAGACCATATATCGAAGTCACCTGCGGCACCGGGTTTCACCGTGGCGTCGACCTCCATCCAGGTTGTCTGCATTGTAGTGCCAGGAACAACAAGGGCCACCTCCAGACCGTATCGCACTCTATATACGCACAGTGAGAGCAGTAATAACACCTAGCACTGGGGCATATTTTTGTTCATGATTTGGAGCTGCTTGATGTCTTCCTCATAAAGCATGGGCTTTGCACTTCCCGAGTCGTTGATTGTTTCCGATTTGAAAATCTCTCTGGGTATAAAGTTCCGGGGACCTGGACAGTAACGATGCCTGGAAAGGGGTACCATCATGTTAGCCTGAGATTTTCCAAAGGTGGTGGTGGGATAAAGGAACTTGTAGGTATCATCCCGGAGGAAGACCAAACGAGTCATACCCACAATTTGTCGACACCGTAAAACAATGACAAAGGAGAGAGCGGATCCAGCTGAAATATAGCAGTCAGTATCACGAGCTGATCCGCACATATGTATGTTAACGTCATATGTGTGAACACGTTATTTTTCAAACCCTCTCGACCCAAAAGCTGACCTGTTCTCCATGCTCGGCTTGCGCTTTATATATTCCTGCAAAAGTGGTGTTGTATCGGCCTGCGAATCATTCGGCCCCGAGACCTGCATATCATCTCTCCTTCTTCACAATCGATTCTACCGGGTTCATACGCCTCGATCACTGCGTGGATGTTGACATGCTGACTGTGCTTATCGTCGTTTTCTTCTGCATTAGCTTCAGCACCCCGAGACGCTGAATGGTAAGCTCGTCGATGCCTGGTGGTGATTTGGCAATCACTGCACTTGGGGATGAATTAGCTCAATATTCATTTTCTAAGAGAGAAAATAGAAACATACTCGCTTGTCTCCTTCCTTACCTCATATTTCTTCAGCCATTCACGGAAAACTTTGATACGATGCCCTCTTCAATCCTAGCCTTGGCTCTTTCGATCTGAGCAGGGACATCACTGGGTGAGACGAAATGTTAGACCTGCTGACCCGTCAGTTTCATTGCAGTCCCAACCCTCTGGGACATCAGCAAAATCCGTGATCGGGGAATCTTGTTTTGGCCCTAGTCCGACTTGCCAAGTTATGCGCGAAGTCGTAGAGCCGGCAAATGGCCAAAAGAAAGGCTCTTGTGGCATAACCTCTCCTCTTTTCCTCCGTGGGCACTGCCTTCTTCTTATTGGTCGATTTGGAGACCGCAAGATGAGATGAAAAGGCAGCTCGTTTCGACAGGGGCTAGGTTGCATCGCGAGCCTTCTTTTTGTCTCCGTTTCCGCTCTGTATTTTCTGGGCATTTCGATTGCAAAAATTTAGATGGTAGAGGACGGGCCCAGTTGGGTGTTTGACTTTCTATCTCATGGGAGAGAAAAGAAGAACGAAGAGAGCTCAAATCTCGACAGCTTCAATATATCGAGATAACACTTGATAACAAAGAATACACCTGCCGGGGCTCCGGTGGAAGAAGCCGAGCTCCCCTCCTACTTCTCCCCCTCGACCGCACTTTATTCTCTCTAGCGATCATTTGGTCTACTCAGTATGGTTTGGTTTAGCTTCAGCATCATTACTTGGTAAGAAACGCACCTCAGGCGACAACCAAGTAACAGAGGGGAGACATGAGAGCTAACGCCTTCTTAAAGCTGGACCGCACTAGGAGGCGTGCTCATAATCGGGGTCAGGGCAGGTGACCCGCCCGTCATGATATTCGGTTGGGTCAGGGTTTGTGTGTTCACAATGTTGGTCGCCCTAGCTATGGCCGAGTTGTGCTCGCGGTGGCCGGTAGCCGGTGAGCAATACTCCTGGGTGGCATTGCTCGCCCCGCGGCGAGTATCTCTTCAACTATCTTACGTGGCCGGGTGGTTCATGCTGACAGGTGATTCACCTACCCCGGTAGGTGCCCGGGCATGTGCCTTTTCTCCAGTCCCATACTGACGCAGTACCACAGGTATCCTAACCATGAGCGCCGTGAACAATACATTTGCATCAAATTATATCCTTGGCCAGTCAAATCTTTTTTCACAAATATACGATCGAAAAATGGCACACGGTTCCTCTCGCGTGGGCTGCAGGCATGTTTGCCTTGGCTGTAAATGTTTTTGCGCTGCACCTTCCCCATCGGCTATCTCGTTTTCTTCTGCTATGAAACATTTTGAGCTTCGTCGTTGTCATCATCACTCTTTTAGCGACAAACGATCACAAACGAGATGCAACTTTTGTTTTCCAAGACTTTGAGAACCTCACCGGATTCGGATCATCAATGGCAATCATGGTGGGGATTCTACAAAGTTTCTTTGGAATGTGCTGTTATGACGCCGCGAGTCATATGACTGAGGGAATGACACACCCGAGCCGAGATGCACCAAGAGTGATCATATTATCAGTTTGCCTTAGTGCAATTACGGGTCTTGTCTGTCTCATCATCCTTTGCTTTTCCATCAAAGTCTTTGAAGGAACCGTAATTCTAGTACGGAGGTTCCGATCATCCAAGATATTTTACGACTCCACGCAAACCATACTGGGACTTGTATTTTGGCAAGTAAGGTAACTGTCATTACTCTAGCCACTTCTGTGAGTCTGTTGGTCGGGTGATCGAGATCCGTATATGCTTTCGCACGGGATCATGAACTGCCATTTTCGAAACTGCTTTCCAAAAGGGAGCCTAGGAAGAAAATTTCGCTATACGCTATTGTTTTGACGAGAACCGTTCAGCTGGCACTCAACGCGATCTATTTTGGCACAGCGACAGGCTTTAACACTGTATTTTCCATAGCATCTACGGGATTTTGTGAGTACATGATCTATCCTGCTTGGAACTGGCCCCCGGGAGCACTAGCAAAATGAGATTCAGATGTCGCTTATGCCTGTGTGTGTTCTCACGACTGCTAGGTTATTTTTCGGGCCACCAGGAATCCACTTTTAATGGAGAATATGCATTGCCTCTACCAATCTCGCTTCTTTGCAACGGGATTGGCCTATTAGTCCTTCTGCTTGCATTTGTGACTTTAATCTTCCATCTGAGTCGCCCGTCAACCCGGAATCAATGAACCACACCTGCGCAGCAATTGGGCTTGTGGCGATAGTGAGCATTGTCACTTGATATACCAGTGCCACGAGATATTTCACGGGCATTCCGACTTCGCCACAATTGAAGTTGCAGAAGGCTCAGGAGTACTAAACTCACAGAAAGCGAGAACTTCGGAGCTGGCATCTTAGCCCAGATGCAACTGATCTGAGATTTCCGATAATCTTTAGTTCATCGTTTGAGATTTCTCTTCAAACAGCCGTTCGCCGTATCGCGTGATCTATGGGAATCTTGACTATCCTATTTCTGGATCATTTGGAGCGGTAGACGACGAATTTGCCAAACCATGCAGAGGGCATATTTGATTATACCAAGGTTCTAAAGTTAGTCATAGCCCAAATATTTGAATGATTTGTGTTGATCCTCTTGCACGACGTCATTGCTCGATATAGTGCTGATAGCGAAGGGAGAGCTTAGCTGGGAGCGTCGGAGAGAGCGACAGATAACATGGCGGGGGACCCGATAGCGGGTGGTTTAGAGGAGATAGGACACTACCTTAACTCCAAGCAATGAGAATCGCCCGTTGCTTTGTCTTAGAAGGTTGCTGGCAAAAAGACCTTCAATAAGAATATGGCTGCGATCAGATGGAGACACCCGAACGTCGCCCGCCCGCCAAGCGTCCTTCAGACCCGATGCACCGCTTTCGCCACCCACCTGATTTTCCCCAGATAGCCAAAGATAGGTAACGGCAGCCGCGGTCGAACCGAGTGCGTCTAAATCCAAAGAAACGTACAGTCCCACCGGTTTGCCTCCGAACGTGGGGTGGGCGCCCGCACACGTGAGCGGCTCACGGGCGGATCACCGGACAGGCGTCGATTGCCTTTGGCTCGTCTCTAATCTCTGGGAAAAGCCATTCGTTCCAGACCGGGGGCTATTCCGATAATGGTAGCCTCCTCCAACCTCCCGCGAGGGCATC
This sequence comes from Penicillium argentinense, assembly GCF_028826775.1. Classification (NCBI taxonomy): domain Eukaryota; kingdom Fungi; phylum Ascomycota; class Eurotiomycetes; order Eurotiales; family Aspergillaceae; genus Penicillium; species Penicillium argentinense. Next base: position 1,667,378 of record NW_026622668.1, read on the forward strand.
TTGGGCCCAAGCTCAGACGGTCGATCGCTTTCGGGCCCGATTGAGCTTCGTTATGTGGAAGCCACCAGCATTGTCTGTCCCCTAACTCTTCAACAAGGACTTTGATCCTGGGAAACAGCTGCCATTGAGATTTTATATGCGATAACACAAAAGCTCACATGCTCCCACCCATGTGACTCCACCTTACCTGATCCGGGAAAAGCACCCCGATCTGAGTCGGTATACTCGCCCAGCTACCGTCCGAGCCGATGCGGGGCCCTGGGCTGTCCTTCCTACATCAGAATGATAGCTATATCATCGTGGCACGACCTGTGGAGACAACCTCCCCTCCCCCGCACAAAGCTACGAAAGTTCCAGGTTCGCCGTGGTGTGCATACATAAAGGAGGAGCCGTCCGCAGCTACCGTCGCCCAGCGAACCCATTGCTTCATCACAATGGCATTCGCGAAACGTGTTGTCATCATCGGAGCCGGAATTGTGGGCACCAATCTCGCTGATGAGTTGGTTGCACGGGGATGGAGCGATATCACAGTTGTCGAGCAGGGGCCGTTGCACATGCCGGGTGGCTCGACATCCCATGCTCCGGGTCTCGTCTTTCAAACTACGCCATCCAAAACTATGACGCATTTGGCTCGATATACAGTTCAGAAGCTCTTGTCGATCGAGAAAGACGGGCAGAACTGCTTCAATCAGGTTGGTGGTCTTGAGCTGGCTACAACTCCCGCACGACTCGAGGACCTCAAACGCAAGCATGGCTACGCCTCGTCATGGGGAATCAATGCGCGCCTCGTCAGCGCTGAGGAGTGCCTTGAGATGTATCCTCACCTTAACAAGGACATGGTTCTGGGCGGCTTGCACATCCCGAGCGATGGTCTTGCTCTCGCTGCTCGGGCAACCCAGCTACTCATCGAACGCACCGCCAAGGCCGGTGTTCGTTACCTTGGCTCTACCCCAGTTATTGGGATAGAGCAAGTAAACGGACGAGTGACCGGTGTCACTATCCCCAACGGTACTGTTCCTGCCGATATTGTGGTATCCTGTGCTGGATTCTGGGGTGTGGAGATCGGAAAAATGATTGGATTGCCCATTCCCTTGCTTCCTCTGGCGCATCAGTACGCGAAAACGACCGCTGTCCCTGTTCTTGCCGGCCGCGACCTCAACAAGAAACCGAATGGCCTAAATGCGGTTCTCCCTATCCTCCGTCACCAGGACCAGGATCTATACTTCCGTGAACATGGTGGACAATATGGTATCGGCTATTATGGACATCGGCCCATGCCGGTTGATGCTGGGTCATTGGGACTCACCTCTAAGAATGTTGACGAGAAGAATATGCCCTCTCGCCTCGAGTTTACCAAGGAAGACTTCGACCCTGCTTGGAAGGAAACACAGAACCTTTTGCCTATCTTGAGAAGCACTCAAATCGAGGATGGATTCAATGGAATTTTCTCGTTTACCCCAGATGGTGGTCCCGTCTTTGGACAAGCGCCCAACCTGGACGGATTCTATGTGGCTGAGGCTGTCTGGGTAACACATTCTGCCGGCGTTGCCCGGGCCCTCGCTGAAGTTTTGACCGAAGGCCGCTCCCAGATCGACATGACTGAGTGTGAGCTTACTCGCTTTGAAGAGATCCAACTCAGCCAGGACTACATCAGTGAAACATCCCAGCAAAACTTTGTCGAGATCTATGACATTCTACACCCACTTCAGCCCAAGGAGTCTCCTCGAAGCCTTCGAACCAGTCCATTCCATGCTCGCGAAAAAGAGCTCGGTGCATATTTCCTTGAACTTGGAGGCTGGGAGCGCCCATTCTGGTATGATTCCAATGCAGGACTCCTCAACTCTCTTCCGTCCGATTGGAAGCCCGTCGAACGAGATACTTGGTCTGCGCAATTCTACTCTCCTATTGTTGCTGCAGAAGCCTGGAAAACACGAAATGCCGTGGCCATGTTCGACATGACCTCATTCCACCGATTTGAGGTAGGGGGCCCTGGGGCTCTCCAACTGCTCCAGCGGCTGACAACTAGTGATGTCTCTGCCAAACCGGGGACCATTACCTGGGCTCTGCTTCTCAACAATCACGGTGGCATTCGCAGCGACATCTTCGTCTCGAGACTGGAGGAGAATTTGTTCCAGATCGGCGCCAACTCTGCCACTGATTTTGCTTACCTCTCCCGGGAAGCCCGCCGCCAGGGACAATGGGTCCAGGTTCGCGAAATCACCGGCAGCACTTGCTGTATTGGCCTTTGGGGGCCGCGTGCTCGTGATGTCATCAGCATTGTCAGCACTGATGACTTCTCTAACAAGGGATTGCCTTACTTCGGAGTGAAGAATGCGATCATCAGCGGCATCCCGACAACAGTATTCCGAAAGTCCTATGTTGGTGAGCTTGGCTGGGAGATTCAAACCACCGCCGAATATGGTCAGCGACTATGGGACGCCATCTATCAGGCAGGTAAGAGCCATGGCCTCATTGCAGCTGGCCGTGCTGCCTTCAATTCTCTGCGACTGGAGAAGGGCTACCGAACATACGGCACCGACATGAACACAGAGCACAACCCGTATGAAGCTGGTCTTTCATATACCATTCGCGCAAGCAAATGGGAAGAGTACGTTGGTAAATCTGCGCTCGAGCGCCTTTCCAAACAAAAGCCCACTCGCCGTCTACGCTGCTTGACTGTTGACGATGGTCGCTCTATGATTTTGGGCAAGGAGCCCGTCTTCAAGAACGGCAAATCTGTCGGTTACGTGACCAGTGCTGCTTTCGGGTTCACTGTCCGCAAGCCCATTGCGTATGCCTGGCTCCCCGGAAATCTGGCCGAAGGCGCCAGCGTTGAAATCGAGTACTTTGGCCGGCGCATCAATGCCACCATCGCCGCTGAGCCACTGTACGATCCGGACATGAAGCGCATGCTGGCCGAAGGTCCGTCTGTGGATTCCGAGCTCCAGAAGCCATTCCGTTCTCGTCTCTAAATTAGCGTGTTTTTTGTTTAAGTTTTATGTCTTAACGATTCTGTGCATGACGATAGAGGTCCAGCTAGGGTATTAGCTCGGACTTCACTGTTTTTGTTAAAGTCGCGGTATCAATACCTTGAGGATAGTTCTTTTTTCTTTTCTTTTTTTGCCACTCACAGAGAGACCAGCGTGCAATAGAATTTGAACGTACATTGTCGCAGATAGATCCTACATAGTCTGATTTTTGGTATGGACTCTCTGGAAGATTCAAACGTTGGACCCGCAGGGCAGCTGGATGACGTCGGACGCCAACCAAATTCTCGCCACGCGTGGCGGCAACTCAAAGCTCCTTCGAAACCGCGAACTTCTTTGCAAACACCACCACATTCTCAACTTCCAATTCCTTCATCGCCTGTGCACATATACAGATTGTTTACGACTCGATTCGCGACCACCGATCGTCCTCTTACCGCGAAAATGCCCATTCCAACCGCCGATCTCCTGAACAAGGATCTCCAGTCGAACACGCGCTCAACAACCTCATCCGACTCCTCGCAGCCGCATAGCATTGGCCAAGGCTTCGGAGCTGGCTATAGTAACGCCACCGGTGGACAAGGTGACTCGCACGCCGAGAGCGACCGAGCCTTGAGCAAAGAAGAGGCCGACCGTCTTTACGAGGAACGCATGGAAGAGGAATACGCGAAGAGGGAGGGCGGCGCATAGGCTGTCTTGATCGGGCGACAACCGGGATCGAAACTCATCGAAGCATCCATCTCCTCATACTGTTTCTTCCTTTGCGATGGCTCATCATAGGCTGGTGCTGGAGCCGGCCAACGCACGCCGTGATGCTCTACGACTGTACGTTATTGCCCATTATATGCTGGCGTTTTGAAGGATATATCGAATCAAGTCTGCATATTTTATTTTCGGTTATCTAAGTCACTGGGTGGCTCTTTGGCTTGTAGTTGGCCACTTGAATTGGGGGCCGGGGTATGAGTCAATGAAGGATGTCGGCGAGATGGGCGAGAGCCCCAACAATCTAATCCAAAATCATCTCCAATACCAACGACTTCCCCTGTTGAGTTTCATCTGTAACCTTCGGAGCATCAGTCGAGATTATTTGAGATCTTTCAGAATCAAGACCGCAGAAGGAAGGTAAAAACAGCGTTTGTCGTGTCAATAATGATGAAGGCTGAGCCGCCGGTCGTTACCAAGGGGACACTTTACCCAGAGCAACCAGTAAGAGTCATCATACCGGCAGATGTAAATGTCATCCACACGAAAAACCTTCGTCTCCGACCCTTAATGCTGAGCGACGCTGCCGACCTGTTCGAATTTCGATCTCGGCAGGACGTAGCAGATTGGCTGTAAGCTTAGTTCCTACGACAAAACAACACTCGAGAGCTTCCAGTTTAATAACTCGCGATCTAGGTGGCCTCGAGACCCTCACAAAAACATTCAAGAAACGGAGGCAAACATCGCGACTAAAACCTTCCAGACCCCCGATGCATCCGGGGCCATCGGCAGACGATTCTACTTTGGAATCATCAGTGCCTCCGACCCAAAGCAAAAGGTCGTCGGCGCAGTTGGAATAAACTCTCTCCTCCCGGCTCCTTCAATTGGGTACGGTCTCCACCCCGACATCTGGGGCAAGGGATACGCTAGTGAAGCGGTGGCAGGAGTTATCGGTGCATGGTGGAATCTGGAGAGAATCGACCCGGTAAACGCAGAGGCCGTTCCAAAGGCGGAGAGACTTTTTGCAGGATGCAATAACACAAATATTGGAAGCGTGAAAGTGCTGCAGAAGAATGGATTCAGGAACTTTGGCGTGGTACGGGTTGAAGACGATACTGTTGCGAGATTTGAACTCGAGCGCCCAAACTGATTGAAGTCATTTTCCATGTTGGGATCGGATTGCACCTGATACCCTACGCATTATCCACTTCTCAGGGACGATCACTGCTCCGATTCCCGTGCCGAGTCCTTGATTTCTCGGTCTGCTCGGACTTCCTGAGGCTCTACGCTCACTTGGCGATTGCATCCCAGCGAAGCACGTATTCGAGGGTCCAGGAATCTATATATCACTGGACTGGGGTGCTCCTTGTCTGGCAATGATTTTCAGTGTCGACACATAAGCTGAAACCAAACCATATGGGTATGGGGGTTTTGGTTGGATTTGGGGGGGGGTGTCCTAAGTCGGGCTCTTTGTTTTGCTGTGAAGCGGGGATACTAACTCCAACCTCGGGTGTTCTATCTGCGGTTTTCTAAGTAAAGACTACCGAGACACATTTGCATCGATTTAAACGAATGAGACAATCTTCAACTGGAGTGGCTCATTTTGGCCCCGCTTAGAAGCTAGGTGTTTTCTGTGGCCATTTCTGTACGCAAATGACCAGAGCAGGATTATTATTCTTGCGCATGAAATGCATTAGAACCCTCCAGGTCAACGGAAGTTTGCAGTAAACCTGCGGTCGGTCCTCAGGGCAGGCATGATCCGCTTATATAGAATCGATCCAGTATGACGATAGTCGCAGTTCAAGGCGATGCCAACCTGGGATTAAAATCTTCAGGTGGATGTTCCTTTTCCCCTTTGGCCACTATGACGCGGTTTGGCCTAGAGAGCGCCAACGCTATCTTTATAATGAAGAATCGTCTCGAATACCAGATCCAAGGACAGACAACGAAGCTCAGCCTGGCTTCTGGTCAGACGACTGTTTTTGCTTTTAGCGATGACTGGATCTCCGAAATTACTACACCATCGACACATGCTGTTCATGTTCCTTCGAATGTTGTGGGTTACAACTACATTCACTCAGAATTGATTGTTCACGCCACCGAGAATGGACACGCAAGCGACCAGTCACTGAGCTCGCAAACAGCAAGACCTACAATATCTCGGCTAGCACTACCTTGCCCTCATTTGCTTTGAATAAATGGAACCTGATTGCCGAGCACTGGGAGGCTCCGTAGAACATGTCCGATGCAACCATCATAGCCGAGAAGCACAACACAACGCATCACCTCAACTCGTTAGTATCCTAGTTGGACATTCCTGGGCTACACAATGCATCAGGCGTTGGGTATTACTCGACTCAGCTCACCTGGCTTCCAAAGGCTTCAAACAACGGATCAGCCGATGGGGCGTACATCTCTCTACCACGGATCTCTCATGGCCTCAAATTGTTCGTCAATGAACAGGCTGTACAGACACTGGATTTCGCTAGCCCCTGTGTTGATATTGGTCCCTCTCTGCAGAGAGGATGTAACAACATCACTGCTATTGTTCCAACCTTGATGTGGAACTACATCGGCAGTATTCACAACGGCCTTGAGATATCTGGTTCGAAACCACTGTTGACCTCGCTGCCAAGCAAGGTTGATACTAGCTTGATTGGTGACGTCAACGTCATTCCTTACACTGCTCATCGCCTGTCCATATAGAGATGACTAGAACTAAATAAAATGTCTGAATTCACAAGCATTTGAACTGAAATTATTCTCTATTTCTTGTTGGATACACCGGCCATTTTCAGCCATTTAGCTCATGGTCTATGTTTCTCTAGTGTCCTCCTCGCTAAATTTTCCAGTCCTGAAACAACTTTCCATGCTCGTTCTGACTGGGAGGGCTCTCCACTCAGTCTATCTTCTTGCTCCCCCAACTCCCTTATTTGAACTGCCATTTGCCTGATGATTTCCAAATCACTTTCTGCTTCGGGTGCTTTTGGGTTTGAGATGATGAAACAAAATAGGGTCACGATTGCGGAAAGGGGGTAGAACAAGATCAACCTGATTTTCTCTGGATTAGTGTCATGCAGCTTTCGTATATCGGAAGGGCATCTGCAGCGCATACCAGAAATCCTTAGGCGCGAGCGCGTAGCCCACAGCCAGTAGATAGTAGAGAGACGAGCGACACGCAGCGATTGAAAGCGTCAGGCTCGAGCTGACACCTTGGATCTCTTGATCCCGCATGCGTGACCAGGTTCCATATCGCCCACAGGCTTGGTGGATATATGCCATGCAGTAGTGATACTCCAAGCGCATCATCAGAGTCCGAATATCAGGAGGGGCAGGCTTGCGAGATGTTTCTTGTGAGAAGAGCAAGGTAGGACGGTATTCCGCTGTTATGCTCATGCGCCATTGCTCCAGATCGACGTCCAGTTGTCGAATACCGCTTAGAATTAGGGCGTCGCTCTTCTCCAGGGCTCGTCGGGAGTATAGATCGATGTATGCTTTCGACTTGATCTGGCTTAGACGCAGATCTCCTGGGAAGATGACGTTGGTACGCGGTTCGTATCTGAGAGACTCATTGTAGTTTTGTTCGTAGCCAATGGGGAGATCCAGATCGCAATTATATTCAGAGAGCGCGGGTGGTTGTCCTGAACGGAGACACAGCTCCTTATCCTGCTGGTAGCAGATCCAGAACAGATTGCGTAGATGGTAATCACGACGAAACTTTTGATAGCCAGTGGAAATGAATGCACACGCATTTGCAAAGCAGTCTCGTGTATTAGCTCCAAGCCACAGTATGTGCCTTGCAGCGACTGTATTGCTCATCACGCCCGCCTGCACGTTACCTGAGAGGAGATGAAAGGTGACCAGCATTGTAATCGCCTCCAATAGCTCGATGTTCGGTTGCTGTAGTAAATTAATCGAAGCCATTATAGAAGTCATAATGTCGATTCTCTGTGAAGCTGGCAGCATTGGTGGTCTCCCCGGAAAGGCTGTGGGAAATGTCGAGATGAACGCCCATGTAGCCCACACACAAATTTTGGCCGTATGAACTCGGAAGCGGCTTTCATGTCGGATTCCATATGCTACATCCATCGTCTCCTGAAAGAAGACTACGTCTGGCAGTGGCCAGAATCGACTGTGAACGGAGTTGAAATAGGCGTTAGTGAGCTGCTGCATGACCGCTCGAGCGGGTAACGTGAATTTATCCAGAGGCGATGCGTTGAGGGATCGATCCAGTTCAACCGGATCCCGTTCCCAGGGGCGGGGGTTGTTCGAGCAAAGATCCGCAGGTAATGTCTCGCCTGTCAGGCCCTCTACCCACCTCTGTCCTTCCGAGGAGAACAAGATGGCACCATCACTGAGATTGATATTCCCAGCATGGTGAAAAAAGGGGAAAACCTGGTCGGAGGCTGAGAGTGATTCTCTCTTAATATATTGCGCTTTCACGGCTTCGAGCTGGAGGAACTTGACAAACCTGGGTTTTGGTTTTGCGGAGAGGCAGCTTGAAGTGACCTTACTGACTGCTTATTGGATTTTCTGTGGATTCAAGCTCTTGGTCAGCGCGAGAAGATGGATGGTGAGTCCCAATCCCGGGGTGCAGTGTATCATACCGCTGAGAAGACAACCCTCTCGGTCCTCGTAACCTTTTCCTGTCGTATGTACAAGGAATGCCCCGGTGCGCACACCAGTTGCATCGCGGGTGTGCTGCATCACATTTGATCTGTCGGTTCTGATCAGAATTTACTCTTGCGTCATTCTGATCCTGAAGCTCACCTTTTGTCGGAAACAGTTGTCGCAAGCCTGCGAGATGCGTTTCCTGCCCGCAGATTCAGGTTCGGGGTACGAGGCCATGGCGCCAGCGCTAATTGCCCCCGGAGGTTCTTTTTGGCCGCCGGCTGGTCGGCAGCCGAGAGAGGTGAAGGAGTCGGGAGGTCGGAATGGCGGGGTCGCCGGGTCCAACTGGGAATCCCCTACACTTTCCCCGGAAACGCGGCAACCCGATAATCAGCCGGCGATTGCGGGCCGACGATAATCTCGATCTCAGGGAGTTAAGGTGGTCAAAACGTGGGCTAGACGGAAAAATTTCAGGTGGGCAGGGGATGCCAAGAATGTCGGGCGGCATTCATGCCCTCTCCAAATTCTATACTTTCTCGAAAAACGTGATGCTTTATGATCCACCTCTCCGCTTTATGATCTACTACTGTACCTGCATGTATTGTACTCAAGTATGGAGTATATGTCCGGTCTCTTCTATGGAACACCTTTCTAGAGAAATTTGTGCAATTGCCTCGCAACTGGACGCATGAAGGGTTTCATCTCATTTCGTGAATTGATACAGGATTTGTTTTTTGAAAGTTGCTATATTGTAGTTTGCCTGGGTGACGCGGCAATTCGAAAAATGTAACTTGCGTCGGCGGTTCAATTTTGAATACTGAAAAAAGTGGGGAAAAAAAGAATGTCCCTGCCGCGATTCGAACGGCTGATATCAAAATTTCAACCACGTCTCGTACTTCAACAAAGGATCTGTAAGGAATAAAAAAAAATGGTAGCTTCTCTTTGATTGAGCGTGTCATCCTTAGTGCAGGGGCCATGCTAATCTTCTCTGTATATTTTCATTTGACCAAATGTCCCGAAGGACAATCGGAAACCCATTAGTCGAATTATATAGTAGAGTAAGTGGCAGATTCACACCGCTTTCGTCGGTCACGAGCAGCAGGGCGGTGAAGTCGGCACAGCGAGGGACATGGTAAATCACCTGCAGCTATAGCTGGGAATGTCAGTAGGTAAGGGGCATAATCATTCAGCGGGCTCTGGCTGGCCTGATCGTTGCCTTTTGAAATAATCTTCAGCTGGACGGTAGACGGGAAACCAGCTCCCTGATGGCAAAGCATTGAACGCACCCGACCATGAGAGGAAGACTGAAGACGAAGTTGGTGGGGGGTGGAGGGGGTACAGGGCTACCCATTATGTGCCCTAAAAGCTGCCCGGTTTTGGGAGTCTACCCGGCTGGTCCCCAGCAAACTGAGTATTGCATCCGTCCTTACCTTATTCATAATTGCCTTACAATTCCGTCGCGGTAGAGACACTTGCATTTCACTACATAAGGCTCCAGCCAGTATGACCAGATAGTAGTAACACTGCTTCTGGAAAGCCTCTTCCACCGTTTGTGGTCGTGGCGCGGCTTCAGGATGGTGTGTTCGACTACCACTTTGACAAGGCTTTGAGCAAGGCTTTCCAGGAACAAATTCTCTGATACACCAGGACTATTAATAGTCTATATATACTTCACTGCATTAGTAGGTAGTGAAGTGATCATCACCGAATACGAGCCTCTGGCAGGCTTCTCGTATTAGTTTCTCTTAGCAGTAGATTACTATCTTCGAGAAAGGCGCGGAGAAATACAGAAATAATTGCTGATTTCCATGTTCATGCGGAGACAATTTCTTTTTGTTTTTTTATTTTATTATCTTCCACGAGTATCCTGTCTCGCCAGTACCGGTGCTAGGTAGTGTACTGTTAGTCCGTCAGGATGAACAAGACCCTCCATAAAACATGGCACTACACCTCCAGTCACGCTCAAATTCTTTATACAAGATGATCCTGTTACCTATCAGCATCAATGCACTCATCTTTACGCTGCCCTATTCGTTTTACCATTGGACCTCAAAACAAGGCCTGCAAGAAAAGGACATGCCACCCGTGCAAGTTCTATCTCGATCATTTCCAGCACTTATATCCAGACCTGACATGGGGGCTTCAGCAAGCAGTTGAGCGCCTGGAAATATTGACTGGAAGAGATCCCATCCCGCTCCAGTGTATGGCATTTTGGCCATGCAAATATCACCAAGATACCGGCCACGCGGATTTCTCCTTGGTTGCAGTGCTGTTCGCTGTTCTTGAAGATGCAGGCTGCCCGCGGCGGGTAGTCCGGAATCTTTTGCGAGACGAGATGGAGCAGAATCGGGAGGCTCTGCATTTGACCGACGAACAGAGAGGCGAATTCAGACGTGTGATGCAGGAAATTAACAGTCATCACTTGACCAGCTGGACGCCAAGCCTGACGTATAAGGTCTTCGGCAGGTGAACGAATGCGTGGACTCGAGAGATGGTGCTCAATTTTGGAGCTACTGACTTATACGCACGAAGTGATCCCTATGTTGCTCAACTCACTGGACTGGGTGCTGCGGCGAGGTTGTGTGATCACTCCCAGGATGACGTGTTGGAGTCATATCATCGGCTGTCTCGTTTGGCGAAGTTTCCAGGGCTTTGGGGTTGTGTCGGCAAGGACAGGACTTCGGATGAAACGATAGGAAAGCATTGGCAGATTTTAGATAACAGACTAAAGATGCCTTGGGACGAATAATCACATGCAGCAGAGTAGTGTCTTACCGGCCAAATTTTTGATACGGCAATGATCTTGTGCCTCCAACGACGAGCAATTTATGCAGAGGTAATATGAGCTGGGAAAGGCAATCGCACCGAGACTCAATATCAGCAAAGATGCATATTTCATCTCTATCTCAATGCATCCGATCTATAGAATGCGGAAGCGTCCCATCGACGCAACTGTGGTCGATTACACGTGACGTCACGTGCAATGCGGCCAGCTCAGAGCCAGGAGTACTCCACGGGTAGCAGTCGAGTCCCCGGCCGACGCCGTCATCTGTGTCCCTCTTTTATTCCCACAGATCTCATCGAGTTCTTCCTTTCGGTGTACCCTACGGTGGAAAGGCACGGCTCCAAGCAGCCCTCCCCTCCATCATGGCTCCGCAGGATACCTTCTTCCGGTCGTCGGAGATGAGCCTGACCCAGCTCTATATCGCCAACGAGATTGGCCGCGAGGTCGTCAGCTCTCTCGGTGAAATCGGGCAGGTTCAGTTCAGAGATGTGAGTGGATGCTGGAATCCATCTCCGTCGTGATACTCGACAGGCAGATCCCGCTAATGTTTGTGATATCTTCTCTTGTTCAGCTCAACCCCGACACCAACGCCTTCCAACGCACTTTTACCAAGGAGATCCGCCGTCTTGATAATGTGGAACGCCAACTCCGTATGTCGAATCGATAAAGTCTACGATTTGCTGTGCTTCCCGAACAGGCTGCTGACCTAGTCCCTTTCCATTCCAGGCTACTTCCACACTCACATGGAGAAGGCTGGTATTCCCATGCGACCCTCAAACGATTTCTCGGATACGCTTGCCGCCCCTCTGGCCTCGGAGATTGATGAGCTGGCCGAGCGTAGTGAAAGTCTTGAGCAGCGGATTGCTTCGTTGAACGATAGCTACGAGACGCTCAAGAAGCGTGAAGTCGAGCTCGCTGAATGGCGCTGGGTTCTACGGGAAGCTGGTGGATTTTTCGATCGGGTTAGTAGAGGCTTGATATGGATTTTGCTTGGGCAAAAGAGAAGACTGACCGAATGCAGGCTCATACCCACACCGAAGATATCCGTCAGTCGTTCGACAACGACGAGGCGCCGCTTCTACGCGACGTTGAGCAGCACGGTCCTGCTGGCGCGAATGGAGATACCCAGGGTCAGCAGAGTTTCTCGGAAATGAACATTGGGTTCGTTTCTGGTGTCATTCCTCGCGACCGAATCGGTGCTTTCGAGCGTATCCTCTGGCGAACACTGCGCGGCAACCTTTACATGAACCAGTCCGAAATCCCTGATCCTATCATCGATCCCACAAACAACGAGGAGATCCACAAGAACGTGTTCGTGATCTTCGCCCACGGCAAAAACATCCTTGCTAAGATTCGCAAAATCTCCGAGTCCCTGGGCGCCTCCTTGTATGGAGTGGATGAGAACAGCGAATTGCGACGGGATCAGATCCACGAGGTCAACACTCGCCTGGGAGATGTGACCAATGTGCTGCGAAACACCAAAAACACCCTGGATGCGGAGCTGTCGCAGATCGCCCGCTCCCTCGCAGCTTGGATGATCATCGTCAAGAAGGAGAAGGCGGTTTACGATACACTGAACAAGTTTTCGTATGACCAGGCCCGCAAGACTCTGATTGCTGAGGCATGGTGCCCCACCAATTCCCTTACACTGATCAAGTCAACTCTGCAGGATGTCAACGACCGCGCTGGCCTCTCTGTTCCGACCATCGTCAATCAAATCCACACCAACAAGACTCCCCCAACTTATGTCCGAACCAACAAGTTCACCGAGGCATTTCAGACCATTGTCAATGCCTACGGTATCCCGAAGTACTCGGAGGTCAACCCTGGCATTTACACCGTTGTTACCTTCCCCTTCCTCTTTGCTGTCATGTTTGGTGATTTCGGTCACGGCTTTTTGATGACCTTGACCGCGGCAACGCTGTGCTTCTTTGAAAAGAAGCTGCAGCGTGTCAAGCTTGACGAAATTTCGTCCATGTTCTTCTACGGACGTTACATCATGCTGCTCATGGGTCTCTTCTCTATGTACACCGGTTTCATCTATAACGATATCTTCTCTCGCCCTTTCACATTCCTCTCCAGTCAATGGTCATGGCCGTCGGATATCACCGCGGGTGAGTCGGTCGAAGCCTCCTTGAAGGATGGCTACCGCTTCCCCATTGGTCTGGATTGGAACTGGCACGAGGCCGAGAACTCCTTGCTCTTCTCGAACAGTATGAAGATGAAAATGAGTGTCCTGCTCGGCTGGGCCCACATGACTTTCGCCCTTTGCTTCCAATATGTCAACGCCCGCCACTTCAAGTCCAAGGTCGACATCTGGGGTAACTTCGTTCCTGGCATGCTCTTCTTTCAGTCCATCTTTGGTTACCTTGCCATCACCATTCTCTATAAGTGGACCATCAACTGGCAAGAGACTGGTGATGCTCCCCCCAGTCTGCTCAACATGTTGATTTTCATGTTCCTGAGCCCTGGTACCGTCACTGAGCGACTTTACTCGGGACAGAGCGCTGTGCAGGTTATTCTGCTTCTCATTGCTGTCGTCCAAGTCCCTATCATGCTGCTCCTCAAGCCGTTCTGGCTCCGTCACGAGCACAACAAGGCTCGTGCCCTCGGCTACCGAGGACTTGGCGAGCAGTCCCGAGTCAGTGCCCTTGAAGATGACGGTGATGCGAACGGAGGCTTCCGCGATAGCATTGCTGGCGATGGTGATGGTGTCGCCATGCTGGCACAGGACATCGATGACGAGGAGCATGAAGAGTTTGAGTTTGGCGACGAGATGATTCACCAGGTCATCCACACCATTGAGTTTTGCCTGAACTGTATCTCCCACACTGCATCTTACCTTCGTCTCTGGGCCTTGTCTCTGGCTCACCAACAGCTGTCTATTGTGCTTTGGACCATGACCATCGGTGGCGCCTTCGAGACCGAGAGCCCTGTCACCCGGGTCATCATGATTATTGTGACCTTCTACATGTGGTTTGTCCTTTCGGTACGGCCTTCTTTCCCCAACTCTCTAATATCATTGATACTAACATTACCTCTAGGTCATCGTTCTGTGTGTCATGGAAGGAACCAGTGCTATGCTTCACTCTCTTCGTCTCCACTGGGTCGAAGCAATGAGCAAGCATTTCATCGGCGAGGGTGTTCCGTTCTTGCCTTTCAGTTTCAAGACTCTTTTAGAAGAAGATCCAGTCGATTAGCCTGTCGTCAGGCTCTTTCATGTCTGTTTCTCCTCTTCCATGCATCTTTCGCTCTTATCTTCCCTGCGGGATTTCTTTCATTCTCTGGGTTTCTTTGTCTCATGTATTGTAAGGGCTTAGAATATATACTTCTACGAATTTCGGGAGATCGTAAAAGCACCATAAATGCATAGTGTATATCCATGGGGTGCTTTTTGCGTACGGTCACACACGGTAGATTACATTAAGGTCCACCTTGAGCAACCATGCAGTGTCACGATGCAGTGCGTTCACATGTCATCTCGGCAGGCATAACACCGATGCACCACGCCACGCTTCTACAAAAACAACCCTGTCGAAGCAAATCAGAACGGAAGAATCTACGAAGGAACTGGAGAATATATTTTAATATTTTTTTATTCTTTTAGTCATGATATACTATCCAACCAAACGGCAAAACATCCCAAAAGGCGCTGAAAGTAACGGCGACTCAAATAGATAGTATAGCCCGTAAAGAGCAAGACACAGGTCCAACAAGCTCAACACTCCAGGACAAAAAAGGCGTATAAGTATGAAATGTCAAAGGTAGGACTGGCGCGAAGAAAGAAATGAGGTTGAGCCGGCCGGAGAATCCATGTGTCTATAGTTTTCATTTTGCTTTTCGGGAGACACGCTCATTTCTTGTACTTGTTGTACATATCAATGACCTTTTGGACCTCGTCACGGGAGCCGAGGAAGACACCGCTCTTGTCGTGGATGTGTTCAGGAACAACCTCCATCAGGCGCTCCATGCGCGAGTTGACGGCGAGACCACCGGCGTTCTCGAAGAGCATGGCCATGGGAGCGCACTCGTACAGAATACGGAGCTTGCCCTTGGGGCTCTTGGAGTCGGAGGGGTAGGCGAAGATACCACCGTAGAGCAGGGTTCGGTAGGCGTCAGCAACCATGCTACCAATGTAACGGGCGCTGTAGGGCTTGCCGTCGCCCTCGGGGTACTTGAGGCTGTGGAAGTATTGAGTGCACCACTCGTCCCAGTACTTGGAGTTACCCTCGTTGACGGAATAGATGGCGCGCTTGGGCGGCAGTTTCATGTTGGGGTGGGTCAGGATGAACTCGCCCAGCGAGTTTTCGAGGGTGAAGCCGTTGACACCACCGCCGCGCATGGTGACGACCAGCTGGGCGGAGGCACCGTACATGGTGAAACCGGAGGCGACTAGGGAGGTACCGGGGTGAAGGAGGTGCTCGGGGCCGACGGTCTTATTGGGCCCGAGGACCTCGTCGGGCAGCTGGAAGATACCGAAGATGGTGCCGACCGAGACACCAGCGTCCAGGTTGGAGGAGCCGTCAATGGGGTCGCAGACCACGGCGTAGCGGGCATCGGGGTGCTCGTCGAACTTGATGACTTGCTCCTCCTCTTCGGAGACAAGGATGCGGCACTTGCCAGAGCCGCGCATGGCGGAAATGAAGATGTCATTGCCAATCACGTCCAGCTTCTTCTGGTCATCACCGGTGGTATTGGAGGAACCGGCCAGACCAGTCAGGTTGATCAAGGAGGCTCGTCGGATGTAGTAGGCGATCGACTTGAAGGAGAATTGTAGGGCGTGGCACAGCAGGGTGAAGTCACCTGAAGCCTCGGGGTATTTAGTCTGCTCCTCGGTGAAGAATCGGGAGAGAGTGATAATATCGGTGTTGATATTCTCTTGGCCGACGGGGGATGTGTTGTTGGTGGCCATGATTGCGGTGTAGGAGGCGGGGTGGTATAGAGCGGGCGATAACGGTAATGTATAACAGATGCAACAGAGCAATTGAGCAATTGAGCAATTCAATTGAGTTGCAGAGTTGGGACTAGAGGAATTTAAGTCAGAATTCAAGGTGTTTGCAACAAGATCGTCTCGGGGTGGCAAGCTCACGAACAAGGCAGATCGGGTGGAGATTCAACGTCAGGAGGGAGGAAGCAAACCGGACTAAGTACGTGGCGGGGGGAGAGTGACTTCACCAGCCGAACTCCCGCGAGTTTTCGTCATTCTTCCCCGCGTGACCTGCCCGCTCCGGTTTTCTCCTTCCACGCCGGCTACCCCCGTTTATCGCTGGAATTGGATATCTATGAAAGTATTTCTTTTTCTGGTTTCTTTTGATTTCTATCTCTCTCAGTTTCTCTTTTTTTTAGTTACTGTAATTCACGTGGCATTGCCATTATAGCGATCAACTGAGAGCTCTGGGCAGGTTGCCCGAAAGCCTAGAACCACCAGATCGCCGAGGCCGAGAACCCGGGAGAGCCAGCGGAAGAAATAAACCCCTCCACTGCGGGCCTCCATCACCTGGACACTCAATTTTTTAGCCGCCCGATTATTGAGGGAGTTGGGCTTGCCATTATTAATACGAGCAACTGTGAATCACGGATTTTCTCATGTCCGTGCTGCCAGAAGCTACAGATTTAGCGACCGGTCTATACTTCGAGCCCCTGATCGACCACGTCGGTCCAACGACCCATTGACTAGCTCGGTGGGGAGGGTCAGTTGATTCAGTGGAATTTTACAGAGTAGCTTCTCCTAGAATATCATTACTTTCACTATTCTTCCGGTGGCTCCAATTTAATATCATCTAGACTAGGTGCTGCACATCAGAAGAATCTGCTTTTTGAGCACTTGTTTACAGCGAGGAAGCATCCCTTGCATCCCCATACGGACGGCCAGATCCAATCAATTGACCTACAAAAATAGATCTCCACGATAAGATGTACCACAGCATAGATATTCTCTATTTGTGTTGTCGCACGTTACTCGCATGTACACCGACAAATTGAAATGTTTGGTCAGGTAAATTGATCCCCATCTTTATGACCGACTTAACCCATGGGATAAATTCAATTTCATGGAATGGCTCTGAATTCATTGAAGTTTCTATTATAGGTGCCGAATTAGTAGCAAGATAGTAGTGGCATACGCCGTAATAGAACTTTTCATCCTTTCTAGCCCCTGGTAAAATTTTGCTCACGGGTCCAAAAATGCTGCAACACTACCAGCATAAGCAACATGCAGACATCAAGCGCAATTGTCCAATTGTACCCGATGAGATATCGTGGTGCATCAACAGTCTTCCAGACACTACATACGAATATTAGCTTAAGTCCAGCCAACCAGAGACTCAAAACACTCACAAAAGGGGAATCCAAGCTCCAAATGTATTGCCGATCGTGTTCATGGCACTGATCACAACCGCACGCTCCTCCGCACTATGCGCGCAGATTTCATTGGCCCACGCATAGATGATAGCCGCGATACCGTCAGCTGTTCCAGAGAGGAAAAATGCGAAGAACTTGAGGCCCACGGGGACATTCCAGATGGCAAGGACTATGCAAGCGAAAATGTTGAGTAGAGCTGTGGTTGCGATCAGGCTTGCTTTAGCGTTGTACACGTCCGAGAGCACGGCGCAAATCACCGAGGCGACGATTGTTACTGCCGGTGAAACAGTGTTGATAGTGTTGATGCTCCCGACTGAATAGCCTTCGGCTTTCAGCCACAGTGATAGACCGCTGTTCGAGTATACACCGTCGGCCTGGGAGAAGAACAAGGCGAATGCAACGAGCACCCACAGCCGCCATCCTTTGAGGATTTTGAGTATTTTCGGCATGGTGAATGGTTGGCGGGCCTCCCGATGTTCAGATGCCATGCGTTCCTGCGCGAGACGGATCTCGTCTTCGGTCAGAAAGCGGGAGCGACACTTGTCGGGGGTGCTTGGTAGAAGACAGAAGCCCATGAAGGCAATGGGGATAGTACAAGCAAAACCTTATTCGAGATTATTATGTGTTAGATTATCAAGAGAAAGAAAGAGAGGTCGAACTTACAGATGATGTACAGCCATCTCCATCCCTCAATTCCATATTGGCCATCAAGGCGAGCGTAGGCACCCGCTTGGATATATCCGGAGCTCATGTTGCCGACCTGGCTGGCAATGAAGAAGATGGCCCCTCTGCGAGACAGCTCTGAGCGCTTGTACCAGCTGCCTAGGTACCATTGCACTGCCGGGAAGAAGAAACCACCGAGAGCTCCCACAAAGAAGCGCAGGGCATACAACTGGTTCACATTGCTAGCTTTGTACTGCGCCAGAGTGAACACGCCCCAGAATAGATCAGCTGCTGGTAGGAAGTAGTTCACCGGGCATCGTGTCATCTATAAGTTCAATCTGTTAGGTCTTCGCCGTGACTGTACTTTCGGATTGTATGACGAACCACAAGTGTCAAGGGAATTTGCATCGTAATGAATCCGACCCTATACAGGTTGCTCGTTAGTATGCAACTCAGCCCATATTGGCAGGCCTTGAACATACATGTATACCGTATTCAGATAATTCAACTGATTCCCATAGAGTTTCAGATCCTCCTTCATCCCACTCACGTACGCCGTGCTCGTCGCCGACGAATCCAACACCTTCGCCCAGTACGCCAAGAACACAAACACGATAATCAAGCCATCCAGCTTGAGAATCAGGCGTCGCTCGGCCGGGGTATCTGTCGGCGCAAACCATTCGTACCATTTCTGGCGCTCCGGCACCGGAGAGATCTGTGCGGCGTCCTGCTTGTGCTTATCCTCGACACTCGATGCGATCGTGGTCTCGGCGGCCCCCACGCTCTGCGGGGGCTTTTCAATAGAAGTCATCGTCGCGGTTTATTTTTCGAGCTGTGGCATGACCATGTCGAGTTTGCCGGACTGCAATGTGTGTTTGGCGTTTTGATGGTCTGCTTGCCGGAGCACGCCATCGATCGGAAGGATAGCGCAGGCCAGCGACAACACCTAAGATGCCTTCGGGTACACCAAAAACGACACTATCGCCAGATTTCGACAAGCTTTGCCGAGCACCCCGCCGATTTACGGAGACGACAGGATTTGCGCCGGGAAACAACTGCGGATGGTGGCAGTTGGAGAAGTTAGGATTTCGAAGTGTGTCCCCCCACCCCCTCCTTGGCGCCGCAGGGGCTCATTCCAGTCCGTTCAATGGGCGAGAGAAGTCGCTTGTTGATGTCGGTATAGATTTGGCCATGCATAGTGTGTGTCGCCCATCGCATTTATATACTACGTAGTAAACAAACTCAGAGAGACTGTCGAATCTGCAGTCTGATTGGAGTTCCGCAGGGGAAAATTGGAGCTCTTCCCTTGCTGCTCCACAACGTGCGGAGATGGCAGAGAAGGCCGGGACTACTTTGCGCCGAAATGTGCCGGCTTATGTATGACCAAATGACTATACGTGTGAGAAGTCAGGGAGTCAATTATAGGAGACAAGAAGGGTATCGTCTCATGCAATTGAACTTTTGTAGTCGATCTAAATTAAACCTGCCGCTTTTCAATCAGTGCTGAACCATCACCACTGGTCCAGAATACTCCTTCCGCCCCTTAACTATGTACATGAACAGGCTGATAATGAAAACGCCTACGAAGATGACCACGCTCCAATTGAAGTTATCAAGTGTGACAATCCGATCGCTCGGCCACAAAGACCAGAACAGAGCAAAACAGCAGTAGAGCAGTCCAATGATGTTGACAGGCAATCCTGCCCGTCCCATGTCCCATCGGCGTGATGGAAGGGTATCAGGGTGCCAGACCTTCCGGTAAATCACACAGCTGATCGAGATAATGTATGTATACATCAGCGCAGCCACATTCAGAGAAATGATAGCATTAAATGCGGTCTCAGACCCGATATTAATCAGTGAAAGGGCGCAGCTGATAATGCAAGACAGGACAATGGCGTTAACGGGGATCCGGCGCTTGGCATCGACCTTGCCGATCCATCTCGAGAATGGAAGACCCTTGTCTCTGGCAAAGGCAAATGTCTGGCGAGAGGTAGATGCGTTGAAGAGAATGTTGCTGAAAATGACGGGGAGCAAGATAATTGCGGTGAGCCCGTTTACTCCTGCTACCGAGGTCGCTTGTTTAAAGACATAGAGGAAGGGGAAGCCTGTCACGTCGTCGAGAGAGTCCTCGACTGAGGGAGTGGCGAAAAGATAGGTAATCAGCAGGATGGTGGCCATGATGCCGTTGCTGAAGTACCCCCAAGCAATGGCAATGGGGACGTTGCGGCCCGCATCTTTCACTTCCTCAGACATGTGTGCAGTCGCATCAGAGCCTTGTTGATCTGTTAGCTTGTATCAAGCGAATAGTGTGAAGTTTCTCATGGGTACATACTCAAGGAGCCGTAGATAGCTGAAATTTGTCCAATCATGACACTTAGTCCCATGGTCGACCAGCCTCCCATATTCTTCCATTGCGTCGAAAATACAGCAGAAGGTGGCTGGTGAGGAGCCATAGCCCAGAGGACAATCAATATAACAGC
This sequence comes from Penicillium argentinense, assembly GCF_028826775.1. Taxonomy (NCBI): domain Eukaryota; kingdom Fungi; phylum Ascomycota; class Eurotiomycetes; order Eurotiales; family Aspergillaceae; genus Penicillium; species Penicillium argentinense. The sequence continues at coordinate 1,687,969 of NW_026622668.1, forward strand.
CCAGGACAAAACGTGTAGGATCATCAGGAGATTATTCATGATTGGCATTGCCTCGGCCGCGTAGACGTTGAACATGTAGATGATCAAAACCATAGCGAAAACGAAGAGGGTTCCCTGCCAATTCTGAGGCTCATAGTCCGGGTTCCGCACGCTAATCAAACCCTGAATGATAGTTCCGGTGAGAAAAGATCCTGAAGCGGATCCAGCTTGCCATGCCAGTACAGACATCCATCCTGTACAGACAAATCAGTGGCGGTGTTCTCATTCAGAGCGCAATACGTGGAAACTTACCGGTAACATAGCTTAGAAACTTCTGATATCGAGGCGAGGAGAACTCAGAGACCCAATGGTATTGTCCGCCAGAAGTCGGGGCCATGGACGACATTTCAGAGAGGGATGCAATAATGAAGCCGAACCCAATGAACGTCCAAATATAAGACCAGAACATACCAGGCAATCCTCCATTTTGTAGGCCCTCGTCATTTGAACTGCCCGTTCATCCGAATTAGAAAGGCACCGATGCCTTGAATGCTGCTCGAACTCACATGAGGATAAATTCCCACGTCGCTTGTAGGACCGAAGCAAAACTTAACGCAGCCACGGGGCGCAGGTTTCTCTAGGCAATATGAGTTACAAACCAATATGATGCAATGTGATGGGCCAACGCACCTTGAGTTCCTGGGTCTTTCCCATTCGGTGCATATCATTGTCGTCCAACACAGCCGTTTTAGGGCTCGGAGCAACATCTTGATCCATCGGTTGGACCTCCATGTCTTGTGTCTCCGAACGGGCTGTTTTATTCCGAACCTGCATGGTGATCAAGCATCAATGCCGCACAGCAGAGGGAATGTAGCCAAGTGGAAAGTAAAAAAGAGCACGACGACTGCAATCAGGCGAAAACCATGTATTAAACTTTTGGATGAGTAGCGGGACAGGGCCGAGCCCGAAACACGCCTAGGCGATGGAAAGGCCCTAGGGCAGCTAAGGGACGGGTCTGAACCCACCGGGCCGCGTCGAGGGGCGTGCTCGCCAGGGCCGATCCCTAGATTCCGGGGCCACTCCCGCCTCTCCACTTCCTACTCCGTCCGCGATCGATTGATATTCGAGAAATGCGATTATCGCCGCGCATGAAGTGTGCCTCAAGACAATAGAAGGCTTCCAGAAGCTAAGCAGCATCGGGGAAGGCCGACGTGTCTCCAGCGAAAATGTTCAGTGCGCTAAATATGAGCTGCAGAGCTGATTCCATCGCGCGCTGGCGATGTGGAGAACACCTGTGCCGCATCCTGTACACCACGAACCCGGTCATTTTCCGGCTGGTGCCAACAAGCCGGAAGAAAACCCGATCGGAGTGTTCGCGAGAAGAATCTCCAAGATGGCCACCAGCATGTCCAAAAGGAACCCGGTGGCCGACGTGCCATCTTATCCCATCCGTTGAACGAATGCCGTCATGATCCATGTCTATGCTGCAAGGTGTCTTGACTGATTTGAGATACGACTGAGGCGGGTAACACAATGCACAAAATGCCGCTTACTCGGCATGATATGCTTCCAACACGATATCAAGGGAGGGTAGGCCGAGCAACGATTCGATTCCTCTTCCTGCGCCGATCGCGTGCGACGTTCCTCGCCAGCTGGACCAAGCAATGATCGCCGTATACCCCGGTCAGTTTAGATTGGTGCCTTTGATCCGGCGATGTGATTAGCGACAAGCAATTTGGGTGGCGCTCTTGGGAAATACGCCCGGACATGGGTAATACATATGGCCCCAACTCTTCTCCGTCCCTCGAGACACTTGGGGCGGTTGGGCGGCTCTCCAGGCGTGTTTCTCCCAAAATTAGGACGTGAAAAATAACGCGCCCAGAGCCTCGTCTATCTGCCTTCCAGAGATACTTATCTGAGTGCGATTCGACCTCATCCAATGTCTGCACGACGTTCATTTTCCATGTTAGCCTGTCATGTCAACCTCTTCAACGGCGCTTCCTTCCGGAGTGAGCCCGCCTCTTACAACAGACAATGCCGACAATCATACGGGGTTGATTGTAGTAATTACGGCGTTTTGTTTGGTGCTGATTGTTGCTTCTCTTGCTGCGCGGGTTTTTTCCTCTTATCAGAGGCATATTCTCCAGCAGGATGACTATTTTTTCGGCGCACTTGTGGTGAGCTTTTACTCGGGTTCCTCACGTTCCATATTGAACTACTCAAACCCTCCCGTTTCCTTGATTGACTGACACGAATTGATCAGATAGTATCATCGGCACAAGCTGCAGTGGTGTTATCACAGGTCCATTATGGCTGGGGAGCTCGAGAAGGCTCTGGCAACGCGACTGGCGATCGAATGCTGAAAGTAAGTCACGGGGCCAATTGGTGATTTCCGTTGCTAACTATGAAAGCAGGCCGGATACGCTGCCGACATTTTATCCATGATTGTACTAGGATGCTCTAAGATAACTACCTGTCTGTTCTACGAGGGTCTTTTCTCAAACAGGCAGAGCAGAGCGATTCGCATAATTCTGGCGGGAACAATTATTTGGACGGTGCTTTCGGTGCTCCTTGTCGCAATTCGATGTAGCAGTGATCCATGGTCCGACATCAGCGCTGCGCAGTGCAGCACCCTGGTAAGAGTCTTAGACACTGCATTCATAGTAAAGCATACATACTGACGGCCCTCGAGCTTCCGCGATGGCAAGCCATCACAGCAATCGATATTGTCACCGAGGTCATGCTGTTTGTATATTCAGGGCTTGCAGTCTACAGAGTCAGGATATCGACAAAAGAAAAGATAATGGTTTTTCTGGCTCTCGAGAGTCGAGTCTTGTGAGTTTGTCGCCGCCACCATTCCGAGACTTCGTGAACTGACAAGACCAATTACTTCTAGACTCATTCCTCTCGCGGCCATTCGTTTTTACTATACCAGTGTCCAGCTCGACTCAACCCATCCAACTCTGCTCGGTGCCTTTGCAACAGTGACGACCGAGATATACCTCGCTTTGAGTGTCGTGTGCCTGGTTACGGCATTTGTCAAATCTTTCATCGCAGCGTACGAGGATAGGGACGGGATCTCATACACAGAAGGTGCTTCCGGATCTGGGTCCAGATCATTGAAGCAGGACATTGGGTCTGCCATCTCCAGCAAAATTCGCTCACCGGCATCTACAAGTACCAGCGAGGGCCAATTGAGGGGCTGGGAATGCGAGGAGGATCCTATAATGGAACATGATCCCGAGACCATTGGACAGGGATTGCACGTTCTGAAAACGGTGCATTTCAGTATGCGGGACGAGTCTATTGAGCTTGCAGACCAGAGAACTGCACATTCATGATACTGTTCATATTCCATACGCATGAGGAAATACAATGTAAAATAAATTTGGAAAATAGAGTTCACAATTTCACGCTGTTAATGATCACACCAGGATAAGGCGCCGAATTGATGCCTCACGCACTGAGCTTAATATGCGCTTCAAGCGCTCTTGCCGTCATTATATCCTACATTCAGAGGATCTTCGTGGACGAACACCGATCGAGACCGATTATGAGGGGTTTACTACTGTCAGGGGGTTGCCGCCCGTTCAGGGATAAATATCCCAGAATCGCATGTAGACAGTTTGATACAGTCAAGTCAAGTTCTGTCAATTCCATCAAGGTCGATTTGTCTAGCAGGCCCTCATTCAATATTCAGTGCTTCGTCGTAGCCGATCTCAACAACATTTATGTGAATCATATGTGATGTTTTAACGTACCATAGCTTTCTAGAGTTGTGTGGTCATATCACACGTGTCGAAACATATATCGTGTAGCGACACTCGGAGATGGTGATGGTGGAAAGTTCCGAAACGTAAATGCTAGCATTACTGTGATTGACAATCTAAAGTGTTTCTCTGGGTATTCTCTTGAAAGGTGAGAGGAAAATGACCTCGACAACTGGATCATCAGTTAAATACGTAATAGGTCGCCATGCTGGGATATGGCAACGAAAAACCAGAGACTTCTCATAGTTAACTAACGTAATTCCCAAGCGACCTGCGCACCCAAGCGAGCCGCACACCCCATCCAAAAACGCGTACCTCTTACTATCCCAATCAATTCATCCACTCACTATACCACCAATTCGCACTATTTCTACCCATTCGCGTGAGAACCAGGAGGGCAGGCTATTACTTGCTATACAGGCTCTCGAAAATGACGAAAAGCTATCTGTTCGACGCGCCGCGCGCATTTTCGAAGTCCCCGAGACTACCCTCCGCGAACGCCGCAGTGGTATCACCGAACGCGCTACTACTCGCGCAAACAACCATAAATTGACCGAATTAGATACTCTCTATGGACGATCGTGGAATTGCTTCCCGGCACGAACTGGTACGAGAGATGGCCAATTTACTACTCTCCCAGCGCGGCAAGAGCCCTCCGGGAGTAGTAGGTAAAAATTGAGTTACCAATTATATCAAGCGTACACCAGAGCTTGATTCTCGCTATACCCGCCGCAGAGTCTATCAACGCGCTCTCTGTGAGGACCCAAAGCTTATTCAACAATGGTTTAACCTCGTAAAAGAGGCAATTTGCAAGCACGGCATCCATCAAGATGATATATACAATTTCGATGAGACTGGCTTCGCAATGGGTCTTTGCAGTACTGCTAAGGTAGTAACGCGCGCTGGTTACTATGGGAAAAGGGCTAAGATTCAACCTGGAAATCGTGAGTGGGTAACAGCAATTGAATCAATCAGCGCGGCCGGATGGGCGTTACCGCCGATGATTATATTCAAAGCTAAAACCTACAATTCGGCCAGGTTTTCCTCGCAAATTGATCTTCCGAACGATTGGTCTCTTGAAGTTAGCGATAACGGATGGACGACGAATGAGATTGGCCTTCGGTGGCTACGAAGCCACTTTATACCATTAACTAATGGTCGGACGAAGGGTAGATGGCGCCTCTTAGTATTGGATGGGCATGGAAGCCATATGACCGCCCAGTTCGATCAATTATGCATGGAAAATGATATTATATCGATCTGCATGCCTCCACACTCGCCACACTTGCTCCAACCGCTTGATGTAGGCTGCGTTTCTATTATCAAGCGGGTATATGGTCAATTGGTACAGTCGATGATGGTTAATGGTATTAACCATATTGACAAGCTTGATTTCTTATCAAATTACTCTCTTGCGCGTAGCGAGGCATATACACCATCAGTTATAGCGAGGCATTCGCTGGCGCTGGTCTTGTACCTCTCTCTGCGCAACGGGTATTAGATAAATTGAATATTCAGGTCAATACTACCCCGCCAGGTAGTAGAGCAGGCGATAGTGGTAGCAGTGGATTTATCCCCTGTACGCCGGAGAAGCCCATTGAAATTCAGCGTCAAACAAGATCAATCAGCAAGCTATTACAACAGCCAGATCTATGCAATATTGAGAGGGCTCTAGTGCAGATTGAACAATTAGCAAAGGGTGCGCGTTTAAGTATGACAGAGCTCTATATTTGGCCGATCTTGACCGAATACGTGCTGCGAACGCGAAACAGCAGAAAAAACGTGCTATTCCTAGCACGTTTATACACAGATCAGAAGGTTGTACGAAGGCAAAATGGGAGGAAGAGTATATTCAGGCTAATACTACCACTGCTGTAGTAGCCGCAGAGCCCAGTACCGCAGGGCAATATAGCTACCAGAGGGCACCACCGCGCTGTGGTAATTGTGGCACAACTGGACATAAAAGACCAATGTGTAACGTTTAGTCTAGTATATTTATCAATCTCATATCTTTATTGGTGGTTGAGTAATATTCAAAATCGGTAGGGGGTAGTGGGCGGGGTGCGCGGGTGTAAACGATGCCTTGAAAAAAAGGCATAAATAGTGACATAAGCACTTGGCACCTGAGGCTTCAGACTAGGCGACATGCGGCCTAGGTTCGGCTCGGCAAAATATGGATCCGGGGCAGCAGAGCTTGAAAAGAACTTTTTCTGTGTTTTCGCTTTCTCTCTTTCCCCCAACCGAGAGCAAAATTTCCTCCTGGCATTTGATGTTTTTGCCATTTGGGTTTTAGCTTCGAGGTTTCAACATGAATATCTTTCATTTCTACGCCTGCTCTGTCACTAACTGACGCCGCTGACAGCACCAGGAAAAATGGTAAGCTACCGTCTTCGTTCTCATTTCTCTTCACACACACCCAATGGTACCTCAACATGATGATACCAATAACCCAATTCAAACTAGAGTCTTTGACCCGACAAGGGTATGAAACTTCTGTTATTTGCACGTCAGGCTGATCACTTCACACCTCTTTTCGTTTTATCTCACACTGGCCGTGGACTGAGGCAGAAAGCTAACTTGCCTCTCATAGGACTAACTTGACCTCAATCTTCAGCTTGCCCGGCAAGTCATTCCACATGGTTAGTTCCGCCTTCCTTCCTTTCTCCCTCTGCACCCAGACACCTTCGCATGATGAACGCTTTTTTAAATATACGCTGGAAATTACCGTCCAAGATCTTCGGATCGTTGACGATAACTAATGGCTTTACTGATCATTGTCACCTTTCCAAATCTCTTTCACTGGAAAAATTTTCGGAACTTGTTGCTAACTGTTCTGAAGACAGATGTTTATCCCGGCTCATGAATGGTAAGCCCTCCGGCTCATCCAACTTCACTTGAGACCCCTCCCTGTCACGAAGATGAAACGGCACTGGGCTCCGACGGTCGTTTTGACAACGTCCGGTCATGACGGATACGCCCTTTTTGCGGCAGGCCTAGAAAACCTCGCCCACTGAGACATACTTCATGCTCATCGTCGACTCACACAAGACTTCTTGACGAGTCGCTAATTCCCTCGAGCAGTCATGCATGTATTTGACACAGACGTGATAATGAATGTCGGGACTTTCCAACAGGTATGCAAACCTTGCGGACTCCTCCCCTATCCACCCTATGTGATGATTCCCTTAGATGACGAGTCTTATTCGAGTTATCGATGCAGACAACATCTTTTTAATACCATTCATGCTTCTCTGAAACCTTTTTTCGTGGACACATTCATAAAAGACCATTTGACAATAGTTACTAATACTGTTTGTCGCAGTGATCTCGATGAGCAAACAAGCTCTGGACTTCGGTCTTGTTCGCTCTTCCACGAGCGTAAGGTGTATGTCACTCCTAGTCGCCTCTCTTCCTCGCCCTTCCATGATGAATCGACAATACAAAAAGACAAGCATATGTCCTAGTCAGCTTGCTGGCAAAGACGACACCTGTCATGCCTGATCGATCGCGAAACATCTCGTCGATGCCTGCAATATGCAGTCAGTCCTCGATACTGATGGGTCTTGAATAGGGTTTATCAGGAACTTTGATTCCATTCCTGTCGCTGCCATTTGGCCAGGGACACTAACGTGAGTGACCCTGTTTTCTTTCTTTTTCCTTTACTTCCCTCTCCTGTAATATGATGATTTACTTCAATTATCACGACGGTCAACATAAGGATTTTAAATTGATGACCACAGCCTGTGACAGGGCATATTATCTGACACCCATTGTTAAAGCAACATTTCTGTCGGTCGCAATGTGTTGAATTGACGCTAACGTCGATCAGTAAACAGGTTCCACTCGCAGTATGCTGCTCTCCAGCCTCGGACCCAGCTCGGCCGAGTCTAGGTTCACAGGTTTCGAAATTGCATTAGCGTGCAGTAATTTAAATCCTTTGATAAAAATATATCACTCTAAACGTATTGGTCTTGGTCTTGATCGCCACGTGTCTAGCTGTAGCAACCTTTGGGTTAATGGTAGTTTGAGTCTGAGCTGCTGAGTCGTACGGCGTAGTCTCCAAGGCATCCTCTATGTATTATGCGGGCCCGTCCATTTGAACATGATGCTCTCGCTTGATTGGAATGGTGTCTTTATACAATCCAAAGCTCGGCCACTTTGTATTAACTATTATCATGTACTAATTGCGTCTCCTATCTACTCTACTCTAGGTATGTTGATAGCCGCTGCTTCACATGTATTGGTACAACTGACAGCTGCCCAGCACGACCACGGGAGTGCCCCTTCATACTTCTCCACATCTCCATATCTCCAGACCACCAATGAACCCCAAATTCAGCAGAAACTCAACCTCCATGGGCTACTGACTCATGCTGTCGACTTATTATCGGCATTATGACGCCAAGCGACTCCTCTCTCGATTGTTTCCAGGGAATTCCTAAAAGTGAGCCTCCCTGACTATCAGTTGGCCACTGGGTCGAACAATTCTTCTTTCGCCCGTCGTCTCGGGATAATACGATATCGAACTCGTCCAGCAGGCTTTGGAGGCCATCGCAGACGACCTCTGAGCGGCTCAGGATCTTTTCAGGGCATAGGGGCCCGTGTCTGTGGGGCGAATGGCGCTGGGCCTCTCAGCGATGGCGTTACGCGCTGGCCGGGAGCCCGCGTGTGATGAGATTCTCGCACCTGCAGATGGCCTCCCCCACTCCAAAGCATGAGGGCCGTCTTCTTTGTGTTCCAAATTTAGCTACGACCCCCTCTCCTGGTGGAGTGTGTGCCGTTGCCTTGGGTCTGCAGGCCTTGGCCCTATGCACCAGGGCTGATTCTCTTTTCCCACTGCTCTCCGCTACAGCTGCGGCGAATCTCCCGAGGGAAAAAAAAAGCCGTCTCTCTCTGGTTGCAGGGAGAGTTGCCTCCTTCGCTGGTCGTCGTGGGCTTGCGATCTACTCTCCAGATCAACGATGAAACCATGGCTTTGATCTGCGCCGCGGCCTGATGGAAGGACACACGACGATGAATAGGTACGCTTGGCTCGCTTGGCTGTCGCAATATTCAGTCTCCTATTCATCGTGTTGCCCTATGTCTGCGATGCTGATTGCTATTTCCCTAGCTGGACAACTTCGAACTATGCGAGCAACGAGCAGCCGATGAATTCCCAGTATCCAGGCTGGTCAAGCAACCAGCCGTCGCCAAATCGTCGCGAACATGCGATTCAACCTCCACTGTTGACAACGGCCCTTGGAGGCTCGCAGTTTCACCATGTTAACACGCCTCTTTCCACCACATCGCTATCGAGCCCCTTTACGCAAAGTCATTCTCCCTATGTTGCTTCGCCAGCCAACGGAAGATCGGCATCGTCTTCGTCTTCAATGGCGTCCAGACAGCCAGCTGGCTATAGTGTCCCTTACAATCCGCAAGACTGGGGACCCATGGGCGCCCCTGGTCAGGCTCCATATCACCAGTCTAGCAACACTCCTCGAGTTGCACCGCAGCAGAGGACCTATGCAGGTCAGCTTCGTTCCCGTTCCAGTGACCCGGTAGGGCTGCTTTACTAAAACGATTAGTTATTGTAGACGAGACTTTGTCACCTCCCCCACCCCCGTATTCTCCCCCAAGCAGTCAAAATCGTGTTTCGCCAGAAACATATGGATCTCCAAATCCGAATATCGCAGTATCTTCTAGCGTGACCCCACCCCAAAATCCAGTCAGAGAAAATGACTTTGATGTGTCGACCGATTATCAACGACGCTCTGTACATCGCCCCCGGCCACTCTCTATGGTATACCCAAGTGAGGCAGGACCTTCTCGACAGTCACTACCTCCTCCTCCACCGCCACAAGGCCATCCAGGGTCCAGATCGGTTTCGCAAAGTCGTGTTGATGGATACCAGGGGATGGGCTATAACTCTGTCGCACAGCAGCCTCGGCCCAGAATATCATCATCAAACTATGAACAGCCCCTGCCATCACCTGCCATGAGAGGAAATGCACTAGGATCGTCATATGGTCAACTCGAGGCCCCACAAAGACCGCCTGCTTCTCGCAGAGCAGCATCTGCTGGTGCTGTGGTCAGCAGTGCTGGGTCCTCAGGCGCAGCAAGTCAATCGAGGAACCGGTCACCTTCAAACAGTGGCTGGGAGCCAGGGATGCCTCTGCCGCCACCTCCTCCGGGCCCTCCGCCAACCACGGCATCGGTCAGTGTGAGTGGATCGTCGGAATCATCTTCTGCCAGAACAGTCCATGTGCCCAGCAGAACCAGAGCTCGACCCCCGGTGCTAGGGACTGGTCTTGGGAGTATACCTCCTACACCGGCTGATTGGGTAGATGAGGAGTATATGAACCACCGCCCAACCCAGGAGTCTGAATTTCTCTATGTTGATACAGCCAAGGCAAGGGCAATGCCAAATCCAGTGGATGACCCTAACTCCAATGACGTGACTCAGCAGTCCCAAAGGACTCCTGGGAGTGGAGGAAGTGGTCTTTTCCGCAGCTCAGCAATTCGAGATCCCAGTGCCAAAGGTATCCGTGAAAGAAGAATCGAACGCCGCAACCGACGAAGTCAATGCATCGAAGACATGAGCGCAATTTCTACCAGTGGAAACCCTTGGGCAGATGCCTTGGAGCAAATCAAGCCCTCGAATCTTGTTCTCCCAGACCATGAAAAGGCGAGCCCTGACCCAGTACACCAGCCCACGTCGTCACGGTTTACGCCTCAAAGCAGTCGCAGTATTGGTTCAGATGGACGTACTGGGTCTCGATCTCGAGCATCTTCTGGAGGTCTTTTCACAGACCAGTCATCATCGTATACAACGCCCATCAAGCTTGATTCAAGCCCCGTTGGACCGTCAGCCGCTTTCGCGCACACTCCACCATTCTCACCAAAAGGGGGATCGACCTCATCATATTCCCAGGAGGTCTCGCAGACAGTCCCTCCCAAGGCACTCCCGACACCGCCTCTAAATTCTGGCAAAGACCTTCAACCACGCCCTCGTGCCTCATCCAGAGGGCCAGAAGACAGACCCATCTCTCACATCTTGCACATGCCCAACGATGTCATCTCGGGAATCAAACCTTTGTCACCGCGTCGGATTCCAGGCCAACAAGTGATACAACCGCCATCCCTGGAATCGATAATCAAGCAAGATACCGAGTTTCTTCAGGATGCCATGCAACGGCACAGGAAATTCATCGAACAAGAAGCCGCCGCAGTCGACGAAAATGAGGCTCTGAAGCTCTTCACCGAGTTCATCATCCAAGAATCGCAGATTCGCCGTGTGCGCTACGCCGCTGTCTGGGAGTCAAACCCAGCAGTAGTTGAAGATGTTGTTAACAAGCTATTCACCATGCCAATGCCCCAGAAAGCAAAACCTGTGAAGCCAACGCTCGAGATACCCCAAAACCGAACAAGCCGACCTGATTCTGCGTGGTGGAATAACTACCAGCCCTGCCTGTCACCAATCGCCAGTCTCAGCATGAGCAATGACGAAATGAGTTCTCGAGGGCGCGCACCGAGTCGCTGGTGGGAATCGAAAACCGGATCCAGCGGTGATGGAGCCGGGAGAAGAGTTCAGCGGTCGAAACGAGAGTCCAAATACATGGGATTGCCGCGGGATGGCACGCAATGGGATTCGGAAAAGACGCCGTCAAAGCTCGATGACGCCGGTGCACATTACACTGGCGAATATGCCGCTTATGGACCAGACGAGTACCCAGCAGAGAAGGTGGGCTGGCATGAAGAAGGATCTTCTTACTCGGTAAATGGGAATGGCAACCCATTTGGACAGCCACGAGCGAGCCAGAAACTAGACATTTCGCGACTGATCACTCTGCCCCCGCCTTACCCGCGTCATTATCCCGCCGTCAACAACAGCCACCCGGATCTTGTGTCCTACAGAACTGTAGTTCGTTCGATCACCGATCTTTCCGAGATCAAATCTACCCGGCAGCGATACCAGGAAGATATGGAGACGATGTTGCAGGAACACTCGAGTCAAGTCAAGGAGGGTCGTCAGCAGTTCAAAGCGAATATCCAAAGCCAGATCCAAGAAGGTAGCCTCACCTTTGCGGAAGCTGCGGAGGCCGAAGCCGCCATGCTGGTTGAGGAGAACAGGCTCGAACGGGGATTGGTCAAGCGTCAACTCGATACCTATCAAGAGACAGTGCTGAACCCGATGCTTGCGATTCTTAACGACCGGATCGATAGAGCGACAGCTTGTATCGATGAGTTGAGCAGCAAGCTCTTCGACGATGCGCAGCATGAGACTCCAGACCAAACCCAGGAGGAAGGCGATGAGAAACCTGAGCTCCTGGAGAAGCTCACACAGCTTAAATGGCTGTTCGAAGCGAGGGAGCAACTTCATCGAGAATCGTTCGATCTGGTCAGCGACCGCGATGAGAAGTATAAGGCCGTGGCCTTGCTGCCATATCAGCAAGGGAAAAACGAAGAGAAGCTCCGGGAAACACAGGCGTTCTTCTCCAAGGACACTCTGGACCGACGTGTACAATATGAGACCTCGGCTCTTACTCGGCTTGAATCATTCTTGGACGTGATCGAACAGAACGTTGTTCGCGGCGTGGAGGTTCAGCTATCCGCATTCTGGGATATTGCTCCATCACTGCTGGAGATGGTGCAGCAAGTTCCCGAAGACTTGTACGGCTTCCAGGTTCAAATTCCTTCGAATGAATACGAAGAGAATCCGAGCTACCGCACCCACCCGCTACAGTATCTCTATTCCTTGCTGTCACATGCAGAGAAGTCGAGCTACCAGTATATCGAGTCACAGACCAACCTCTTGTGTCTTCTACACGAAGTTCGATCAGCCTTGATGCGAGCTAATCGGAATCTCGCCGAGGCAGAAAGAATATGGCACGGAGAGCCGGAAGAGAATGTGCGACGGGGGACGCAGCAGACCCGAGCAGATGAGGAGCTTGCCCTCACGACCGACTTGAAGGATAAAGTTGCTACCGTTGAGGGTCAATGGACAGAAGCATTGGGTAGTCAAATTCAAGGATTGCGAGAGCGAGTCAAAGACCAGCTTTTGGCCGAAGACGGATGGGAAGATTTGGAGCGATTGGAGCAGGAATAGAGGGAGGGAGGTATACGTCGTACATGGGTGTCATTTTGAAATTGGTTTCGGTGAAGTTTTTTTGCGTTTTATGATATCCCCATTCGTTCGCTGTAAACCGGGCTCACATAGTATATATTCGATTATCCGACCCATTTATCCTGCCTTCTTTGATCTTCTATTGACCTCGATGCCTCGAAATGTGCAGCTCCTGGTGGTCTGCACGCTAGCGCAAGTATCCACCGAATCACGTGCGCTTCTAGAGTCTTCCGTCCTCTCAAATATCGTCCATCCCTCCTCCCTCATCCTCTCCTTTCTCCTCAACTCACACATTCCCTGATCTCTAGCTTCGCGTTTGGAGCCTCTCCTCTTTCAATTGTAAGTTTCCTACTGTGTTATCGATTGTCATGCCCCTCGACCTCAAAGACACTTTCCTCGTGTCCTTTGTTGTTCACCCACCTGGGTGCGACACTCAAAACAGCCCAAATGATGAGACACCAGCTGGCACCAGTCAGACGCGGATGGATTTATCCATCTTCACTGCTGATAAGCTTCCCGTCCGGAAATATACGCTCCGTGACCTGAAATTTGTGGCTTATTGCTTCGCGCAATTACTTTTTTGGACCTCCCCACCACACACAAGCTTCGCGAACATTTCGCTAACTTGAAACCTCAAATTAGAATCTAGATCACGATTCCAAGACAAGAAACAAACTAGCAGCTCCTGAGCTGTTCCGGATTCCCCCAGCACGAGGAGAGATTTGACGGAGCAAGAATTCTTTCGGCCCTCCCGAATCGCCATCCCAATCAGAATTTTCTTCCATAGTCAACATTCATCATGGTTCTCCACAACCCCAACAACTGGCACTGGGTCAACAAGGACGCTGCGCCCTGGGCCCGGAACTGGCTGCAGGAAAACCTGAGCACCGTCAGTGCCGAGGATGCAGGCGTGTCCGCCAAAGTAGAGAAGGTGACCTCCATGGATGGCGACGTAGACGTCAGCCAGCGCAAGGGCAAGGTCATCACCCTGTACGATGTCAAGCTGTCGCTAGAGTATTCAGGTTTGTAGACCAATTGCTTTTCTTTTTCTTCCAATCTCGAGGGACCGGCAGCTGAGACTGTTCCATAGGTAAGACCAAGGACCAAGAGGAGGTCACCGGCTCCATCAGCATTCCCGAGGTCGCCCACGATACCGAGGAAGATGAGTACGTCGTACGTTCCCTAGAGATCAACCTCCCCCTCCCCCTCCCCCTTTCGCGAGGGCCTTGGCATGGACCACATCCATTGGATATTATCCAGGGCTTTGATTGATTCGAAACTAACGTGCGATCTGCAATGAACCAGTTCGAGGTCGAGAACCACGGCGATTCTGCATCTAAGCAGCCCGTAAAGGATCTCGTCCGCTCCAAGATCCTTCCTCAACTACGCCAGACCCTGGCCAAGCTCACCAACGCTCTCGTCAGCGAGCACGCCAAGGACCTCCAGCACGCCCCCGGCGTCAACCCTTCTGCCGGCTTCACCCCGGCCACCGTCCACCCCCAGACCTCTAAGAAAGATGCCGCTCCCGCTACGTCCACGACTACCTCGACCACTGGCAAGGTCGCCGTGAACACTACCACTGTGACTGCCTCCGACGAGATGCGTACCACCGCCGAGGAACTCTACAATACCTTCACCGACCCCCAGCGCATCGCCGCTTTCACCCGCGGTTCTCCCCGCCAGTTCGAGGGCGCCAAGGTTGGCGGCAAGTTCGCCATCTTCGACGGTAACGTGGTTGGCGAGTACGTCAAGCTCGATGCCCCGAAGCAGATTGTCCAGAAGTGGCGTCTGGCTCAGTGGCCCGCGGGCCACTTCAGTACCCTCCAGATCAACCTTGACCAGAACGATGTCGACGGTGTCACCCAGCTGCGCGTCGAGTGGTCTGGTGTCCCTGTTGGCCAGGAGGACGTCACGAAGCAGAATTGGGAGCTGTACTATGTGCGCAGCATTAAGCAGACCTTCGGGTATGTATCTTCCATCGCATCCCCCCAACACTGGCTCCCTTCCTTTTTTGCCTGGCATTTTTACCAATGCGGGAACCTTTTCCAGATATACATTTTCGTCTTCTGCATTTCTCAGGAATCTGTCGCTAACACTCGTCCTTTTCCTCGTTGGTGTAGGTTTGGCACTATTCTCTGATCGACTTCGTGACATTTTACCCGCTGCATGATATGGAGATCGGTCTTTGCATTTACGTCTTCTTATTACAACACAAAGCAAGAATTCAAGAGCCCTCGAACATTTTCCAGACTTTCCGGTCAGGTACTACAGAACTACTTGGTCGGACGTGGAGGTTCTTCTGCTTCTCGAAGAAATCAAACCGGTGCTGTGTGGTCTTGTTTCTTAGATGTTTTGTGTCTGCTTTTACATTTTGACCCCTCGTCTGCTTCCATTGGTGTTGATTTGGACTGGGGTATGCAATGATGCTACGATAGAGGAAAGTGATGTTCATGATAATGAATTCAAGAAGATTTTGATGAGGCTAGCTGCAAGCCTGATTGAATTGTTGAACTTGCGTAAAATAATGTTATGCTTGGTGGAGCGAGATCATACAGCAGTACCTATCTACGATACATGCTTCTGTGAAGAATCCACCGGGCCCTAAACCCTTTTCTATGGCCGGGATTCTGAACCATCAATATAGGGAGTAGGCGACTAGCGGCTGAATATGTAGGTGATCGGGTAGAAGACTGAGCGAAGAGTCATTAAGACATTCTATTCAAGAGGCTGACAAAGTAAGAATAGATATGGATAGACATGCATTCAAGTAGTGATGATGTATAGACAACGGCAGGCAATGCTGTCAATGCTGGTGTATGAATTGGAAACAATGATCAGACGGGGTCGCCAAAACGCCACGAACACCGCTGGATGCTGATAAAAGATACTATAATCTGGGGTACTCGAAAGGAAAGAAAATTTACAGAATGTTTTAGATGCCCTTGACCTTGCCTTGTCGCAAAACCATGGCATCCAAATCTTCCTCGCTGGACTCAGGACTGTCTCCAGCAAAGTTGCCCTCGGCTTCTGGGTTCTGGCGAGACTTGGAGATGCGCCGTTGCCAGCCGAGCATGACGGGTAGGAAGTGCCACAAATCAAACTCGGGCCAGAGGACGTCAAGGAAAACAATCTCGGTATTTTCGTGGCATTGCCAGAGCATGAAGTCGCTCAGACGCTCGACGCCCGAGGTGCGGATCAGCATGTCTAAAGGCGGAGTGCCCTTGGTCAACATATGGTCGGACAGGGTCTGGCGCGAAATGGTTTCAGGGGAGCTGAAGACCGGCTTTTCAGAGCCGGAGATGTTTCCCTGGGTTGCCCCCTTCTGATTATGTCCATCCTGCTGGCCCAGGTGGAGAGTTGTGGAGGAAGAGAATGAGGAGCCGGACTCATATACACGGTGGGAATGATCAGGTCGTAAAGCCGAGGAGTCGTCTTCTGGTGCCGAAGAATCAGCAGACGTCGAGCCGGAGTCACTGTGCGTATCGTTCGGTTTGGACCCGAGGTTCTGAGCGCGGATATTATAAGTAATATGCGATTCGGAGAAGGGCGTGCGACTGCCGTTGGCGGGCTTGAGAGGCTGGCTGTAGTCGTCGACGGTTTCACGGATGGCAGAGGTGATCTCGTCGCGGGAGGTGTAGGGGAAGCAGATGTTCAACACGCGGTCGCCGTTACGGCTGGTCAGATCAACGGCTTTGTTGACCGCGGCCAGGACGTCGGGCTTGAGTAGGTCCAATCGGCCCAGAACGCGGACCTTGGCTCCGTATCGATCAAGCAGGTCGCCATGTTGTGCCATTTGCGAGAGCTTCACCTTGGCCATATCCATGAGCGCATCCACCTCGAACTTGGACCGCTTAAAATTCTCGATACTGAATGCGTAGATCGTGACAACCTTGACTCCACTCTTATAGCAGACCTCTAGAATCTGGAGATTGTGTATGAGCTTCCGGTCTTGATAGTGGCAAAAAGAGCTCTTTTCGGTACGAGCTCGCAAGCTCGCGCGAACTTCACGAAAAGAATAAGAACATACCCGAGCTAACGCTTCGAATCCCAGGTTGTGACCCTCCACAGTCTCAATTCCATGTGACCTGGCAAACCGACGGTTTCCGTCCATGACAAACGCGACATGCTGAGGAATAGGGCCCTGCCGAAGCGCGCCGACCAGGAGCTCCTTGAGGTTGGTGATCGCGAACTCGATGGGCGGGGAGGCGAGGAACCACTTGCGGAGCCGGGAGAGGTGCATTGAGCCCGCCATGGTGACGCGGGAGGACGAGGCTCAAGGCGAGGCGGAGGACAGGAGAGGACTAGGATCGAGGGTTGATGTGCTGGCGGAGGGTTAAAAAAAGAGAGGCGAGCCGGGAATGAGAGCGGAACGGGTGTACGCGGTGCAACGGGCGACGTGGTCAGACTTGCGGGAGACGCCAGTGGGGTCGAGAAGAGGAAAAGAGCAGGGAGAAATCAACTGATATATGTCCAGTGGAAGGAGGTACTCTTATTCGATTGAGGCGATGCGAACAGGCTGCACTATTCCCTCTGGCTGCTAGACTCGGCGGTGCAGGGGGTTGTGGCGAGGCCCGCGGCCTTCGGGAGTGTTTTCGTCTCCGCTGATTGTCTTGGTATTTTTAGGGCGTTCAATGTTGGGTTCGATACGAACGCTTTACATCATAGTGCAGGCGATTTCATTACAGGCGAATACGTGGAATGATCCTTACACGGAGAACAGCCAGGATGAAACAAAAACAGCAACTGGGATATCTCGCAGAGGGGTTATTTAAACGCAGCAAAATAAATACATACTCCTCCGCTGCCTAGCACTGCCAGTGGTGGTGCTTGGGACGAAACTGGAGGGTCTGGAGAGGGTTCCAATACAAAAGCGGTCATCGTAGTAGGTCATGTTCATAGATCCTTGCGCCCTTCATCACCACTGGAGGGTGTTCGGGTGCCCGAGCTGGCCATGTCCCAGCTTCCATCTTCACTGCGGCGACGACGTCGTTCTCCACGCTCTCGCATGGCATCTCGGATGCGAGAACTGACATCCTCCAAGGGATCCTTGGGGGTCATAGGGCTCAGCGGCTTCAAAACGTGCCGCGAACCCGGCCGCGGCCCAGAAGAGCTGCTGCGGCTACGGTTGCGACTCGGAGGCCGCGTGGAGAAGAAGCCAATGTTGGCCAGGTTGTGGAACGACTCGTTGCGAGGGAGAGGCTCAGAGGTCGGTAAGTCCTCCCCCTGGTCGGAGGTACGAATGCGTTTGAGTCCTGGGAGGTGTTCGTCGCCGTCCACAACTGCTTCCTCGTGGTTGGGCTCCCGGAAGGGGCCTGAGACGATTCGAGCAGCGTCAAAGTCCGGGAAGAGCTCTGGTCCCATAGTGTTGATGGCCTCGGTCACTTGCTGAGCGAGCGCCGCACGGGTTGCGCGGAGCTTCACCAGCGGGTTGGATGGGGATGGGTTGAGACACAAGACCAAGGGCCGAAGCGACTTGACGATGTCCATGCCAATTTCACCAATGCGGAGGGCAGCGAAAGTGATGGTGGGAAACAGGAAAACACCGATCACCACTACCAGCCAGAGAGGCACCCAGTCAGGCATGTAACCTTGGATGCGGTTTCGATAGGTCCAATACGTGAAGGTGGCCGTGTAGGACGCGTAAACAGCCGGGGCAAATGCCAATGCGATAAGCAGTTTCCATGTGGCCATGACATCGCGTCCTTGCAGCTTGACAGAAGAAGCAGCCAACGCTTCCTGAGACTTCTTGATCGACAGATACTTGGTTGCAATGAAAACGGGAGTGAAAAGCATCAGACCTGGCAGGGTGCCAATGGTAAGCAGTACCAATTTGCCCAACCGATAGATCAGAGTGGCGACGACCTGGACGATGGAGAACTTGGCGTAGTTCACCTGGTGGTCTCGAATGCCAAGAATGCGAAGTTGCTTGTTATAATCGACAATGGCCTTCTTCAGACTCACAATGCGTGGATCATCCTTAAAATGGGCATATCCGGTGACAAGACGACGGTTGAGCTCCACAACCATAGGAAGAGGAAGCTTCTTGCCCCTGGTGTTATAAAGGCGACGGGCAGCTTGGATAACCTATGATTCGTTAGATGCGATGGAACAACAGAAAATTTGAGACCTCTGTGGACTAGTGGTGGACCTACCATCAATGTCTCATAATCAGGACTGGTGACAGTGACTGCAACCAAGCTTTGATAGATGATATCCAAAAGTGCACCCACCGACTCCCGGCGCTCGCCTTCTCTGAACCGGTCTACCAGTTCCTTCGGGACTTCGATCGGGCTACCAAATTCAATCACAGCACGAGAACGGAACTTGTGTGCATGGAAATAATTCATACCGCAGGGGACGATTTTCAGACCACAATCCGGATTATCCGCGAGAGTTCCAAGAGCCATGAGAGCAACACCAGCTAAGTAATTATGTTAGTTACTGGTCATTTTCGACATGAAATCAAGAATAAGTTCATACCTTTCAGAGGAAGAAGGGAAGGCCGATCATGGCTACCGCCCTCAGGGAAGATGCCCACGCAGCCTCCGGCATTCAGTCTGGCAAAAACAGCCTCGTAAACAGCAGTTTGATCCACATGCGGCGCCACTTTGAACTTGGTCCCCTTAAATTCGGAGTCCTGATCGGTCGCATTTCCTGTGAAGTTTCCCTCACTATCAATGTCCTTCCGGCCCGTCAATTGGGACAAGGCATCCCTGTGCTTGAATGGCTTTTTGAGAATTAACTCCTCGGGTCCATGAATTTCCGCAATAGCCGTACTGTGCGAGGTTCCGTTGATTGTAGGCAGTGCAATAGTTCCTTCCACTTCAAAGCCGGGGCCCTCAAAGTTGGTACCTACTCCGCGCAGGAGGTTGGGCTGGTTGATCGGATCGGGAAGGTAGATGGTGCCAGTGCCGGGTTTCAAGTTGTCCATTGCCCGCGCGACGGGCAGAGTTCCGATACCTCTGGCCAAGAGACCAATGAACTTGCGGCGAAACGATTTCTCCGCAATGAGCCATGAAATCCGACGGTGAGCTTCGCTGCGAATGACGCGCATGAGGACGAGCGAGTCGACGAACTAGCAGAGGCGCAACAATCAGCTCCAGTTCGGGAAAGAGGGCGCTCATGGTATATCATCACGCGACAAGGCGCGCGCAAGTAACGTACCTGATTTGCATGAGGGGCGGCAACAATGATGATGGGACCGCGCCGGGGAATCTTCCATGATCCGCGGGGATGCACCTCGCGGAAGAAGAGGTCGATGAGCACGGAGAAGCTCCACAAGACCAGGTCATACAGCCAGCCGACGAGCGGCGGAATGTACGGCTGTTTCTTCCCCATGATGCCGTGCGCCAGGAGGTTTAATAGATTCGGAGGGCGCAATCAGTGGAGACAGCAACGGTCAGGTCGCAGGATTGACATGAAGCGTTGCGATAAATTAGCCGCGAAGCTTGGACCCGCTTGGCTCGGGAGCTCTTTTTTTTGCTGCCCCACCAAACAGGAAGGTTCACAGAGTTGAGACGAAACGGTTTCGTCTGATAGTAGTAGATGATTTTGAGCTGAGGTGAAAGTGTGACGAGGGCAGAGTGGAAACCAGACAGAACGAAAACCGGCTGGGCGGAGGAAGGCAGTTCGCCATCCGGGAAGTTTGGGAAGTTTGGGAAGCTTAGCGTGTTTTTGGCGGACGCTTCTAGAATTCCAGAATAAAACAGCAGAGGCTCGACAAAGTCCAGTCTGCTGCGAAGAGATACCCTTCAAACAGGGTATGGGGATATGGTTTGTGATATGACGCCTTCTGCATTAAGTATCTCGTTTAGGCTGACTGTGTTTGTTTGGACTTACCGTACAAAGGTGTCAACATTCCAGAGCCTTCGGGCAGACTGGAAACATCAACGGAGCGCACCACAATACAGTACGGCATACAAAAACACAGCTAGCCCAGACAGAATGCCGACCCCCGCGAATCGCGGGAAAGCGAGCCTGGGGGCATCCCAACGTCTTTGCATTCTTTTGTTGGGGAGATCGTCTAAGCGGAGGCAACCTGCAGCTGCAGGGGATCAGACCAAATGCTAGGCATTAGGCTTGGTCCTATCATTACTACTAGTAATATAGTTTTTGCCTCCGCAGATCCGAAGAGCTGCACCGCTGGAAGTACCAGTAGTTTGCATTGTAGACATGGGGTATACCGATGGAAGTATGTACATAGAGTAGCCGAGCCCCGCCTGCCCCGCAACTCCCGACTCCAACTTCTCTTCGTTCCAGACCAACGCATGTCTGCGAGACCAAGGTACTCTCGACTTGATCCTCTCCCCACCGAATGCTCTCAGCATGTCGGTCAAGTAAGTCCCCAACCCCCTGATCCTGCCAAAACGGAAGCTGACGTTTGCAGCTGGGTGATGCTCAACGATGAGGGCTTTGTCCGCCTGCCCAGCGAACGCCTTATCTACTTCTCGCCTCCCCGCACCACTCTTGCGCTGACGCCGCTCCCTAACTACAAGGGCCCCGAGACCCTCTCGCTCCAGAGCAGCGCCGGCTGTATTCATCTCACCAACCAACGAGTGCGTGTTTCCCTACCAGACCACCGTCTCTTCGCTCGCTCGTCCAACCTTTGGGAATGGCTAACCAACATGAATAGGTCGTTTATCTCCCCGCCGACAAGTCCAGCAACTTCCAGTCCTTCTCCGCTCCCCTCCTTCACGTCCACGATTCCCACGTTTCTGCACCGTTCTTCGGTCCCAATGTGTGGACCGCTCTCGTCCAGCCGGTACCTGGCGGTGGCATCTCGGCCAACTTACCCGCAGTGCAGATGAAAATCACCTTCAAAGAAGGAGGTGCATTTGACTTCCACACCAATTTCGAGCGGATCAGGGAACGATTAGAACAGGCGGTGGAGAATTCAAGCGAAGGGGCGAGAAGCCTTCGAGGTGTGGACATGTCTGCCGTTCACCTGGAAGAGCTGCCGGCCTACGAAGCCAACGGGAACACCAGCCACACTACCGTTGCGAGCGATGCGCCCGTAGCACCCCAACAGACACGGAGGGTATCTGAGGTCGGACCTGAGCCAGCTGAGCCACCGCCATGCTATGAAGAGGCTCAGAGCCAAAGTGTGGCCAATGAATTGGAGGAGCGGCTGCGACGAGCCAGCTGAGACAAGTATCGTTAAGTTCAGAATCAACACATACCCGATTTCGTTTTTTTTGTATGATCCATTCGATCTTGCCTGGCCCTCCAAATCTTCATCATGTACTATATTGTATTGAGCCCAATGCGGCCATTTTCCAACTAGATATGAGCGTATTGCTGACTTGCGCGATCGTGACCATGAATGAATTAACGAATTGCCTGAATTCTGAGATAAGAGACTCGAAGCAACATATAAATCTCTCCTGTTTCGTAAAGTATAAGAGAGAGAGAGAGTAGAATATTATGCTTCTCTTAATATACTGCCATCGTATGGTAATTCCGGCGTGGTCAGCCCGTTTCGCCCGCCCGCGACCACTGGCCAATCACGTGCGGCACAATTCGCAGCGGCCGGGGCGTCCCGATTTTCCCGTCCGAGCTTGGAATTGGAAAACCACATCCTCGCCCTCACCCCTACCTCCAACCCCATTCACCACCCCCACCACTTCACGACCTCCGGTCACCGTTGCCAATTGTCTGCCGCCATGGGTCTCGCCGACTTTTTCACTGACGTCGTCTCCTCCCTGGGCTTCACCGAGGCCCAGGCTGAGGCTCCCGCTGCCGACGTCGAGACCTCCACCCCCCAGGACGAGCCCGCCGAGAAGACCGAGGAGGCCTCCGAAGAGGCCGAGTCCGAGTCCGAGTCCGCTGAGGAGACCCCCGCCGAGGAGTCCTCTGAAGAGGCTCCCGAAGAGGAGGAGGCCGCCGAGGAGGAGGAAGAGGAAGAGGAAGAAGAGGAGGAAGAGGAGCCTGAGGACATCAAGCCCAAGCTTGAGGAGGGTGAGTGACTATTCCATCGCTGTGGCGATAATCAGATTCGTTCGGAAAGGAGTCTGGCATGATGATGGGGGCTCTGGTATCACGACGCGCCGGATGGGTGGGTGTTTCGCATTCGCTCGTCTTGGCCATTGGAGCCGGAACACTCATCGTTACGTACCCAATGGCATCCGAAGTTTCTGATTAAAGCCTGTCTTCTTGCATTGATACTCCTAACTGACTCGATATTCGTCTAGATTGCGCCAACTCCGCTCAGTGCGCCCCCTACAAGCACCACTTCGACGAGTGTGTCGAGCGTGTCACCCGCCAGGAGGAGGATGAGGACTTCAAGGGTCCCAAGGAGGACTGCGTTGAGGAGTGTAAGTTTGCATTCAGAGGGGCCGCACGAACCCAGCGACTCTCTCTACTCTGTTGGACCAACCAATGCTGACACAATATACTAGTCTTCCACCTCACCCACTGCGCCACTGCCTGCGCCGCCCCCAAGCTCTGGAGGGAGCTCAAATAAGCGGATCAATGCGGCCTTCCATTTCGACGCAAATTTTCTTCGTTCACCCATCGTACCGACTACAAGACATGTCTTGATAGGATTCGATATGAACAAGACCCGGAACGCCACATCGAAACGGAGGCCAATTCCGCTTCTTGATGACTGTCGCCTTCATCCTCCGACAGTTTGCCGTCTTTGTCTTTGATTTGAGAGCACGGAGGGAGAGGGAGTAGACGCCCTCTTTCTCTGAGGTGTACGCATATGGTGTTTCAAGGCAGGGAGGAAGGAACCCATTGGAGGGAAAAGAAGGATAATAGACTGCCTTCTCTCTGCCTTGCATGTACAGATAGCTGGTCTTCCGCCTATTCGAACTGTGCTTGTGTTTTTATTTATTGGTTTTAAGACGAATCTCATCTGTTAAAACGCAAGGCTTATTGCATTCAAAACGTTTTACGAGGGACAAGTCACCTCGGTTCCATTGCCTTCCAATTGTCAGGTATCTAGGCGTAGTTTGCTGAGTATGTTACCAATCCGATGTGGGTTCAAAATGGGGCGAATCTTACCGAGAGTGGCTGATTGATCTCTGACTACATCCTTCAGTCGATGACCTTTCTCTCAACTCCAATTTGCTCAGCCGCTACCGGAAGGTATTGAGGGGTTACTCAAGGGATCACAAGCGCAAGGTATCCTTCATATTATAATTCAAGTGGCAAAGGTAATAAGTATCAAAATGGGTATAAAATCGGCTGCAAAGAAGGTCCTTAACATCAGAGACACAGTCTCCAGAAGCGAAGTATTCGCAATCATTCACCACGCAGTTGTCCTCAGACGTCCTTGATTGTGGATTCTTTCAAAGCCGATGAAGACTTGATCTCATCCTTGGTGCTACTATCGGGCCTGGCTTGTTCTGCAGAGTTCGAGGGAGAAAGCTCAACCCCACGATCAATCTCCAGACGCCGTCGCTTCACCACTCTACCGAAGAGACTAAGCGACAGAGGGAAAGGAGCCGCCGCTGCCGCAACTACAGCTGCAAATATCAAAGCATTGCGCATGTTGAACGGAGGGCTTGCGTTATCCCCCGCCTTGAGCGCATCCTGAATGAGAATGAAGCATGCGCCGAGCAGCTGTCCACCTGTCCAGCAAATGGTACTTCCAATTTCCGGGGAAAACGGATACGTGATCTCAACCAAATACTCCAGCACGATGGGAAGCAATGCGAAGGAGGAAGCACCCATCAACGCCATCACAACATAGGAGGGACCGATTCCCGCAGGACTGCCCGGCGCAAAGATCAACCCAATATACGACGCCACCACGATCGGCACGAGCACGCGGATCGATCCCAGATAGTGCTTGTATCTATCAGTGATGGGTGACATGATGGCTGCAGTGATCAAGCCGACTACAATCAGAATTGCGCCGGCGATTCCTGCTTCTGTTTCGGATGCACCATATGGGCTAAGAATTTGGTTCAAGAGCGACGAGACACTGTTGAAGAACCCCACGTATACAGCGAAGGGGACTAGAATTAACCAGAACTCCACGGTCCCGAGCAGCTTTTGTGTCGCAGGTATCAATGGGGTACGTGGGATGGCCGATGAGGCGCTGGGGGGAGTGGGAGGCGCAGCGGGGATAAAGAATGATGGAATAGATGCAACGCTCGACTGTTCATACGAAAATGGTTAGTAAATAGAAAAGCGTCGCTCCTTACCCCGGGGGCAGGTGAAGGCCTTCGCAGCATCACTCACAATGATAGAGATATATAGGACCATATTGGGAATATCTGAGGGCTTCGTTACCCACTCCGAATCCACCAATTGTCCTATTGCTGCACCAAGCGGGTTCGCTAAACTGGCGACAGCTGTTGCGCTCGTGCGACCTTTGTCTGAGAACCAGAGATCGCTGTACCGCGTTGGGGCGCATAGACAGAACGGTTGCGCCAGACCGATCAGGATCTGGCCGAACATGGCGAGGCCAAAGATCCCACCATTTGCTCTTGTGCCGGCATAGCGCAGCCAATTTCCGACGAGCAGGAGCGTGGCGGTGGTGATGATGGCTGGTCTGGGGCCGCCTTTGTTCAAGACCCAGATAACGAACCTGTTGTACAAAGAGACGGCAAGTTAGTGGGCTGAAGTCTCGGGACGTGCGTGTGTTACTCGGAGAGGATGTGCTAGCACTCACGGGCTGACGATGCAGAATGCGAAGAGATAACCGGTGCTCATCCAATTGATAGCGCTCTCCGATACCTGGAAGTAGTCGGCGGCGGTCGTGGAGATTGACGAGAAGGTCAGCCACTATACATACACTTTGGTCAGTGATCAATGTCTTTCACGGAGTGAGAGCATGGGGAAGGGTTGGGGAACTGCGCGCATACATCCCAGCTGACGACGATATTCAGCAGCA
This sequence comes from Penicillium argentinense, assembly GCF_028826775.1. Lineage (NCBI taxonomy): Eukaryota > Fungi > Ascomycota > Eurotiomycetes > Eurotiales > Aspergillaceae > Penicillium > Penicillium argentinense. The sequence continues at coordinate 1,713,668 of NW_026622668.1, forward strand.
CCAGCTGCGCTAGACCCCAGAAGCGTCGTTTGTAGACCCGGTACTGGGGTCGCGTGACATCAGAGCCCAAGGCCTCCATGGCGGAGCGGTGCACGAAGGACTTGGACGCTGGCAGAGGTGAGGGAAAGGGAAGATAAAGTAGGCCAGGGCCAAGACGACGCCCACTTTCTTTGTAGCATCGCGGCCCCGGGGGCTTCCCAATCCAGCGGGGGAGACGCATCCGAGGTTCTGCGACTCTACCTTCCCCTCCAAGGAATACTTGCCTGGTACATGCAACCCCACCGGTTACGTAGCATACGTCAGGTACCCCCAGGTTTACCCGGCCTCATTATTCAGGGCATGTGCCTTCGCTTAAAACCCCGGAAGCAAAATGAGCTCCGTGTTGGTTTCGCTATTTGGTCAGATGCAGCCCGATGTATACTAGCATACCTGCTGGGACTAGTCATTAATTTAAATGTGAAACCAGCCCGAACTCTGGCGATCAATCCAATCTTTGGGAAGAACACCTGGAGACGGCTCGACCCGTGGAATGGATACATAGTGTCCGACGGGCGAGATCTACAACAGTAAAGCAACTTCTCAGCAAAATGCTGCGCTGGTGGACAGCAAGATGGGACACCTCACATCGGCCACTTGAGCGGGCGCGGGAGAAAAGCGCGTGGCTGAGTCCTTCCCGCTGATCTTCCTTTTCTCCCCGCCATCTTCATTCAGCCACGCCCTTTTTATTTTTGACCGTCTTTCGCATTCGCAGCTCGTCGTTCGCACTCGGACGGAGACTATTCTTAACTCAACATCCTTTATACGGTCGGCCTCGTATCTTCACACGATGTGCGACGGCCGCTCCTGAAATCTCCCGACTCCACACAACTCCCCAGCTGCATTCCTTGCGCCTGAAACGCCCAGCATGAATATCAGCCTCCGCTCGAGTCAGTCCTCGTATGGAGACCCTCGCTATCTTTCCACTGCAACCGCCTCTGATGTCCACGCCCCGGTTGGAAAATCCCTGGTAGACGGCTATCGCGACGCTGTCGACCCGCAACATGAAGACCGATCACGGTACAATCCGGTAAGGGGAACCCCCATGCTCAGGGCAATCGCACGCGTCAAGGCGCTCGCCCGATGGAAGAAATTCCACCAAACTAACCAGTCCGCTCCGTTCCTCCAGCTCAATGCAGCTCACCCCCGCAGCTCCGCCCTCGTCAACACGAACGACCCCGTTACACTTTACCTCTTGACCGAGACTGCCATTGGGGACAGCAACAACTTTGAGATTCTATCATTGGAAGAAGTTGAAGACCTGAAGAAAGAACGCACTCTCCTGTCAAGCCGCATCGACGGTACGAAGAGGAAACTCACCCTCGAGACCAAGCTCCGCGATGCCGCGCAGTCGATTGGTCGACTCTACGGCCCCCCTAGTCCCCGGGACAGCGGTGAATATGGCGCCAATAGATCTTCCAAGTCGCACCGTCGAAGCCGTAGCATCTTTGGCAAGAGTGGCACCGCCGAGGTGCTCGATAAAAGCGATTCGGAGTTGGCAGTGAGCCAGCGCAAATGTGAAGATCTGGCGCAAGAGCTGTGGAAACTAGAACGCCGGTCCCAGCAGATCAATCAGCGATTGTTGGAGCACACCGCGGGTGTCTTGCAAATGACCCATAAGGGTATGCGCAAGACGCCCAAGAACACCGATGGGTCTTCCGACAACCTCTACGATGGCCATGACTTTGATGACCGCAGTCTCTACCGTACCCCCGAGCATCTGGATGACTATGGCACGAAAGGAAGGATCCAGATCAATGATGCCCCCTCGTCAAGAGCGTCCTCGGAGGCCATGGAAGCTACGCAGCGCAAACTGGAGGAGCTCAGCGAGCGCATGTGCAACATGTTGATCCAGGCTACCCCGGACGAATTTGTCAATCCCCCTCCACAGTCCTCGGAACGATCTATCGACCCTGCGGCAGCCACCGAAGCGCATCTGGCCTACATCGAGACCGGCCTGAACACCCTTGAGTCACACCCAATTTCCGCCGTGAACGGCGCCCCTGCTGTCGTTTCTTCTGCTCCGGCACCAGAGACTGAAGGTGCCTGGAAGCAGCAAATCACCGACGTCAATGAACGTGTTCAGAGCATTGTTGACCGATTCGGGCTGACTCGATCACCTACACTCCCACCACCTCCCTCTGCCTATGAGGGTGAAGGCCTGGAGGAGCAACTGTCATATCTCCAAGCAGGTATCGATGGCCTGGCCAGCCGGGTGGATGGGCTGCTTGAGCAAAAGAGTATCTTAACCACTCAGATCCAGCAGCAACGTGAACTCAACTCGAAGTCAGACGCTGAACGTGATGCTCATATTGGTGATCTTACTGAACAACTGTCCCATGCCCGCCGAGACGGCAAGTCCGCTCAGGACGAGCTGGCGGTTGTGATGGAACAGCTCGAAGCCATGCGCCGTGATGGCTCGACCCAGGATGAAGCCAAGGCTTCTCTGGTGCAAGCTGAGGGTGAGATCGCTCGCCTACAGAGCGTCGTTGAGTCACTGCACCGTGAGGCTGACGCGCGCACCGAGGAGGTGAGAGAAGCTCGCGATCGTGCAGAGTACGAAGCATCGCAGACCGAGGCTCGAACTGAGGAAATGAGAGAGGCTCGGGATCGTGCAGAGCAGCTAGCGGCGCAACTCGAGGCTGATATCCAGCAAATTCGCAGCGAATCCGATTCTCGTGTACAGGAGGCAGATACTCGCGCACAGGACTCAGTCTCTCGCTTGCAGGCTGCCGAGTCTCGTTTGCTGGAGACTGAACCTCGTCTGCAAGAGGCTGAATCTCGAGTCCGGGAGGCAGAAGAACGGGCCCAGGAAGTGGTGTCTCGTTTGCAGGAGGCCGAGTCTCGTTTGCAAGAGGCCGACTCTCGCATGCAGGATGTAGATACCCGCATCCAGGAGGCAGTTGACCAGCGTGTGCGAGCCGAAGAGAACGCTACCCGCCTTCAAGATGAGATGACCGGTCTGGAGGGCGAGGTCGTGCGAATCACCACTGAGCTCACAATGGTCAAGGCCGAGCTTGATGGAGCTTACGGTACTCGCGCACAGCGCGCTGCTGAAGCGGCAGCGAACCCTGAATTCCAGAACGAAATGGAAGCTCTGACAACCCGCAATATCGAGCTGACTGAGGAGCTCGCTGCCCTCAAGGGCAAGCAAGGCGGAGGTGATATCCAGCAGCGAGCCGACACCCTCGGGAAGGAGCTCCGAGAGACAATCGACGACTATGAAGCCCTGGTCAAGTCCAACGTTGAGTTCGAGAAGGAGCGTGAGCGTTTCGAGGGTGTGATTGACAGTCTCCGGGATCGTTGTGAGCAGCTGGAACAGCAGCTGAGCGAGGAACGTATCAGCTGGATGAACCTGAGCAGCCCGACTATGGGCCGCGATCCTACTCTGGAGACAACATCCACCATGGTGCTCAAGAACGAGTTCAAGAAGATGATGCGCGACACTCGCAACGAGAACATGAGGATTCTCAAGGTATGCTAACCCCAAGACCATTACAACCGCCCTTTCAATCTATACTAATTCTTTGCACAGGCGGAACAAGAAGAGCGTCGCAGAATCGAAGGGCTGTTGCGGGCCCTGAAGAAGGAGCACGCGCAAGTGACTGGCAAGCCCGTACCGAGCCCGGTTGGCACCCCCTTATGATGAATGACCCTGTTCAAGTTCTAATTTTCCGGCAATGACTGCAATTGTTTGAGACACTGTACATATAGACCCTCCGTTGTACGATAGTTGTTGAATAAGTTCCATGTGGCAGGCGCGATGGTGCTTGTCGTCCGAATACGGCCAGTGTTCCCCCGGACTACACCTCGCGGGCTGAACCCTCGATCTTCTTCAAATTCTTCCCTTTACACACATTTTACTCTCCTTGATCACATTCAATTACAGTATATTCCCGATCATTTTTCACGATGGCATTCCCGCCCGACAGTGGTACAGCCGGTACCGACGAAGACCAGTCGGGCTCAGACAGATCTAGATTTTATTCCAGGCCCGACACCGCGCAGCACATTAGTGACAATCGCCACTCCGGAACACCGTCGGACGAAAACTCAAGAGCTGTATATAGCGACGAAGAACTTATCTATAACGCCACCGCCGAACCACCTCCTCCGAGCGAAGACAACCAAGTGGGCCAAGATGCGAACCCGGTGCTGGGAGACGTACCAGCAGCTCACATCGCCATGTTCCTTCCATCGGACTCATCTCAAGACGGGAATGCAGACACAGTACAGCAACAGGGCAGAATGCCCAGGCAAACAAGGGACAAAGTCTGGTGGAGCAATCTTTCTGAATCCGCGGGCTTATACCGACCACAGTCAAAACCAGAGGGCGGAGGGGGGCTGCCCGTTGAAACAGCCACCCAGCGCCCACGACGCAATGCTATTTCTCTTGATACCTTCGATGGCAGCTCAGCGAGCCCTCAGTGGCCAGCGAATGTACCGGCAGTCCGAGTCCATCGACCACCATATCCACCACCAGAACGTATCCCGACTCCTCCAGGACTTCCATCCTTCGGCACACCGGAGGCGATGGCTGCCTCTGCTCAGTTCATGACGGGCACGTGGTCGGGGACGATTCGCCCAACTGAGAGTCAGCGCACAACTTCATACGGCAGCGCCATCAGGAGATTCTTTGGTCTACGTTCATCGGCTGGAACTGGAACTGAGACTGCTCCTGCGTTCCGAACTGCTCCTGGTATCGGACGAGCTGCCGATGGAACTATGGTTCACGGAAGATTTCTCTATCGACAGAGTGGGCATGGTACAAGTCTTGCTCGACAGCTAGAGGACCACCCCTTTCATACAACCGAGCTTCCACTTGCCCCTGTTCAGACAAACGCAAGCGAAGGAGCGAGGACTGAGACTTCGGTTACTAGCTTCAAAAGTTGGATGGTTCGTCCGAAGCGTCATGGAAGACTCTATAGACCATCAATTGCACGGATATTCGCAGATCCTCAACACTCAACAAGTCCAGAGCCCACGCCTAGTGCGCCGCCCAGGAATCCAGCCAGAAATCTAGCCAGACGGGGCCAGCCACAGTCACCTACGTTGTTTCCAACCCAGGACGTGGCATCCCGGCATACTTCTGCAATGCAGTATCCTCCTCGCCCGGAGACATTCCAGCGGCATGGAATAGTCAACGAAACTATCCAAGAAGAAACAGAAGAATCTGGAAATCAACCGCGCAATGTCCCCGGCGTTCTGCCTTGGGCTCGGATTCAAATTCCATTTTGTTGTTGTTTGACCGGAAATTCTCTTCACGAAAGTCACGAAGAACACCAACTGGAAGTACTCAGCTCGCGAGACACTTATCAAACTGCTCAGAGCCACGCATCTCCCTCTAGACCACAAACTTCAAGCATCAACCCGGCACAACAGCCTTCAGTTCAGCATGAATCTTCGTGGATGTCATCCCTCAATCAAATCGTCCGCCGGGGTGCAGCTGCTTTCACTCAGCGTTTTCCTTAGACACTATACCTGCTTGTTTCAACACCGGCAAATGTAAGCGCTCGCTATTACCTGAGACTATATTTGATTCTGGCGCGTCTTTCCTTGTCATGCTTTCTATTTTTATGCTAGAGTTTCTGTGGGCCCACGGCCTTTCAATACACTTCTTAAATAATCAAAGTCATTCTTTTTCCTTTGGAAAGGAGATGTTCTTAATTCTTTACTATATACATATCGTACACACCAATGCGCGATGCCCTATATCGTATTCGCTACCCCATTCTCAAGGAGCAACTTCGCATATTGCAAATGCAACCAAACCACGAATCCCGGCATCGGAGGCTTCTCGATCCGTTTATCTCCAGCGAAGAAAACCGATTTGAATCCGAAATCGACCGCTTGCTCATCCTCTTTGATTGTAGCCGACAGTTCCAAGATAACGTCTAATGGCCGCAGCGCTTTATTTGACGGCGAATCTCCGCCCCGAAAGATGACTCCGTCGTCTCTCTTCTCCAAAACCTCAAAGCTATCCATGAGTAAGGTACCTGGGTTATATTTTGAAGAGAGGAGACCATCGCGTGTCCATAGCTGACTTTTGTTTGACTCGTTTTGTGATCGGCTTGATAGGGCTCGCTGAATCGCGAATCCTAATACGGTCAAAGGGAGATTGCATCAGCTTTTGAATTCATATGAAGGTATGGCGACATGTTCAAGTGAGTATTTACCCCAATTACTCCAAACCCCAGCACAAAAAGCCTCCGTCAACTTCACTGGCGAATCGCGAACTTCAGAACGAATATCTCCCAGCGGAACTCGACGAATGAAGAAATCATGCGTTGTCGGGTTCTCATGCGGGTTCAAATTCCTTTCTCGGGCAATTCGGAATATAGGATCCGAATCATCGATTGGCGTGAATTTTGTGTTGCGGGTGTAAATAAAGAATGAGCTGAGGGTAGCCGTGCCGCCAACGGCGGCGATTTTGGCTGTCTGAATGAGCCGCTGAAGAATTGGTCGCATATTGCTATGATTGTTTAATTCCAGTTGCTTGAAAAGGTACACGGGGAGCATTTATCACCGGATATTTTCTCAGACGCGTGGAGCTTGAATGTCGACCATTCGTGGTTTCGGGAGGCCGAGGACCCGAAACGTTCGGGTTCCGAGCGAAATTGGGTAGAGTGGGTGGACGTCGAATTCGGATTTATGTTCGGTTTACGAGCGGGTTTCGATTACAGTTCGGAGGTGGTTCAAGGGTCAATGGTATTATTTATTCGGGACTGAAGGGCTGTGAATGACGTATAATGATTTTCATGAAATACTGTAGCCAAATGATGCACAACTTCGCGATCCATCCACAGCTCCAAACACGACTGGTTCACCACGGACACTCAAATTTGTTTGCGACGTCACACTGTGCAGGTACGAGTACGCTAACATATTTATAAGTCTCGCTAGATAGCTAGAAAAGTCTTCTAACTTAGACTATCTCATTGTTGTTGATGGCATCCTGGTCTTGTTTGGAACGTATATAATTTAGTACTATGTACTCTCGTCTAATAATCCTGGAGAAAAAGCAGCATGGGATTTTTGACGAATATGGGATGCTGATTTGTCATCATCTGGGGCACTGCATCAAAACATGTCTGAAAGTTTTTTCCGGTGACTTTGGAAAGTCGGATGCGGCTCAAACTGGGCCAAACTTCCCCTGAACCCTGAAACCGTATTTTGAGTTTGGCTAGCATTTCACCCAGGCGTCGTGCATTTCATCTAACCTTGGAACCATGTCCCGTGGGGGCAACTCCACCCTCCACGCGAGAAGGAGACGACCACGCGAGATGTGAATAAGGATCGGCTTTGATTTTGTAGATCCAAACGTACTCATTCGACTGCGTGTCTTCGACGAAGGTATATGCTCGAAGTTGTATCTATTTTAATCCGAACCAGGCTTGCATTGAGCCCACTCCTAGACGATCGCACATGGCCTATGATCTGTATAACATGCAGGGCGCTCTAACTAAATTATCTCGCCTCTACAAGCCTCCTGTCACCGTGCAAACTCACCCGGCCACACGAGTTTGTCCTTTCGGCTTGCTCTTCCCCTTCTTTCGAACAATTGATCCTCTCATACCCGTCCCATACATTGGCATACGCCCTTGCTTTTTCAGTCATTTATTTGTTGCCCTACTGTTCTGGCCTTTTTATGGTCAACACTCAAATGGACCCTGACTCAGGACAAATAGTGGGATTTGCGGTTCCGGAAAAAATAACCACCTCTTCACTTGCGCCAACTACTACAAGCGAGTCCACTACGCTTGACGTCGTCACAACCACCTCGTCTTATGAAGCGCAGCCGACGGTAGTCTTCGTAACATCAGCCCAAACCGAAAGCCTCCCGGCTTCCACAACAGCCAGCTCTAGTCCTACCGCCGCAACTGGCACCGACGCCCCTTCCTTGTCAGATCAAAGCAGTGCAGTCAACAAACAAGCGAGTCCACACAATCCACGAGCTCGAAAAAAGCAGGGCTTTCCGCGGGCGTCTCAGCTGGAATCGGATTTGGAGTCGCATTGGGCGTGCTCCTACTGGCATTTTTAGCCTTCTTTCTCTACCGCCGCAATCAGAAACACCGAAGGCTGGCTCGAGCAGGTAGAAGAGACCTATCGGAATTGTCAGAGCTTGGTATTGATGGACAAAAAGCATGAACTGGCGGCTGCAGAATCTCAACGGGTCGAGCTCGGCGTTGATGGACAAAGGCACGAGCTTCCATAAACGCGAAGGCAAAGCATGAAGGGTCTACGGTTCACGAGTTGGAGTGATTTAGTATTATATACCCATATTTTATCGGATAAGAGGATTTTTGCACATGTGATAGGGGAAATGCAATATTTATGAGGATCTGTCATCGACTCCATTCTAGATTAATTCGTACATTAGGATGTTATGCATGACGTTCAGGAACACCCTCAGACAGAGTGGAGACATGTATGGGGTATATACTTCTAAAAATTAGCATTAACATTCGTGTCCAGTGAAATACAGTCCGTCTCAAAACACTCCATCGACAATTGACTATTAAACAAATGCCACATGAGCTCGTCCGTCGGCGGGTAAGCCTGATCTCCGGACGGTTGAGTTTGCATCTGTGACATCGCGGATGGAACCGAATCTGGGTATGAGGTGATATTCATCGGATAGCTGCTGCCATTGATGGCTGCCGAGGTATTCGGTAGTGCTCCCGTCATCGATGGATACCATGACGCAACTTTAGTTCTCGGTCCCAAACGCTCCTTGGCTTGAATCAACGGGGTGCAGAAATTCTGAAGCGATCCCAAGAGCCTCAACAGCTTTGAGATGTATGGGCTTGCGACGAACGGAGCCAAGCTTTGGGTTATCTCTTCGATTAGGTTATAGTCGTCTCGATCAAGCTCCCCGATGATGTTGCAAAACAGAACAAAAAATGGACTCAGAGGGTAGAGAAAGATAGTCCTGGTCCATGTTAGATAGCCCACGTCGGGGATGAAGTCAAACCCACCATGTCAAGAATGTCGGGTATGGATCAACAAAACCTGGACTCTTGGATGGATTCTTCTGCAAATACTGAAGTGCTTTCAGAGACTTGCGAGCGTATGATACGCATTCTTTATGTGTTAAAGGGGAGAATGCGAACTTCAATCGTGAGCGTAAGATATCCACCAGGATTGCGTAATAACAAAACTCGCCGGCAACCCAATCACAGGATAAAAAATCATCGACAGATTGGCGCGTCTGTTCCCCGGTTAGCGCCAGTAGATCGGTTGCGGAAAAATCACTGTACTTACAGATTGCAGTCTTGACTTGATGGATTCCATTTTGTCCTGCAGTTTCGAGTGATTGGCAAGTATTTGATGGGTATTATCTGCTTTTCCACAGTTCGAAAGATCGCCTTGTATTTGCGCTAATTCGAGCAATATTCGTATGAGCGGCATATGAGGTAGAGATTTATCTGGAACGATGAGGTCCGCAGGAGAGATTTGCGGCTCGGGTAATGACAAAGGGCGGAGGAGAAGAGCGCTGAGCGTGCGGTCGAGATAGTAGCACCAATACAGGGAGCTGTGGATTTCGTCATTCAAATCTGATCTCTGAACGGGATTTCCAATTTCGTGATATTTCAAAGCAACAATCTGACGAGCGGCATATGAATTAATGACCCAGGCTTGTTTCATATTTCCGGTATATTGCATCAAAAAAGCCTGGCCAGAATATCTTGTCAGCGGGTGGCTTCGTTCCGGATGAGTGCTAGACTTACCGCAGATATGAGTGACTGAACGAAAGAGAGACTCGGGCTACTCAAAAAATTGAGGTTTCTCAAGGCAATAATTGCCGAAGCTTCGTATGATCTTTTGGAATTGAGAAATTGCTGGTTGAGAATGGGGTCTTTATACGCCCTTGGCATTTGGGCTAGGTGGAAAATGGCCTTGACATAGATGCAAATGCAATAATGATAGAAGGTCTGGCCTTGAGAATGGCTGTTGACCAGAACAGCTACCATCTTCTCCAGGGTTTTCTGGGAAATATGATCCGGCCATTGTACGTTCAGCGCCCCAGCTGCAGACGTAGGTTCTATGATTCTGTTAATGCATGCACTTGGGGGTTGAGTCGGAGTAAAAGTACCTCGAAGAAGCATAAAGCATATTTCGGGCGAAGGGGGAGTGAATTGTGCAGGATTCTCACAGCCATCCGGGGCTATTTCCGATGGAAGACCTTCGTCGATGTTGGAGGCTCTGTTTTGCGCCATGGTATTCACAAAGTCCAAGGCAGACCTCAAAATAGACTGTCGCTCACGATCCATGCTTTCATTACCTTCGAGCTCGCCCTGAAAGACTGCTCGGGCCTGCTCGGCATGGTGTGTTGATTCATCTGGGGTGACAACGGTACAGCTGCTGTGAGGAGACCTCGACACATCTTGAAGATTGGAGACAGGGTCGACCTTCCGCTTCTTTGAATGCCTTTCTTCGTCACCATGTGCTGCTCCATTGACAGGGCTCAGGCTTCTTGAAGTACTGGAAAGTTTGTTAGTCTGATTGCATGAGACAACGAAACAAAGATTCGTACTCATGCGGATGAGAGATTGCACTTTCTAGTCTGAGAATTCTTTCTCCGAGGGTAGAGATACTTAAAATAATTAGTTTCTTCCAAAAACGATGACCGATAGAAGCCAGGCTAAGAACATACGTTGCAGCTGGTGGGCGAGTTGGTCGTTTGGGGCGAGTACGTTGGCACTCGAGACCTGCGTCAACGCAGTTGGCACAACGAAGTTGCCTATCGCACCGCACCTAACCAAGCATCCACGTGAGTCTTCATAAATTATTCTTCAGAGAAAACGAATTTCCCGTCCTTACCTTTCTTGAGTGACAAAGGTCACACTAGGATAATTAGCGTTCTGTGTCTCCGCTCGGACTGGGTGGTATGTTACAGGGTTGACACTCACGGCGCGCAAAGCCTCATCACTCATCGGAATGTATTGTCACACTTCCGGTCCGTTCAACACTAGCGCCAGGAAGTCGTGAGGGTTTCTTCGCGTGCAGACTCGATCTAAATCACTCCGCGCCTGCGCGGTCTCGACCGATCCTTCCGAGGCGGCTGAGTCATGGGCCGAAAAGACCGTCGCCTTTCCCTTTTTGGGTCGGATGCCGAGCGGACAAGGAAGGCCGCATACAAACGTGGCAGTGACTTGCACCCATCAATCCACTGTTCGTCACGCTACACAGCAAACGGAAAGAAAAGGTTTGACGCTGTAAGCGCGAGACTGACTTGGGTATCTCAGGTAGGTCTGTGCGGTACATTTTCGCTCCAACAAGCGCGAGTCGAGTTTGCCCAGCGATGATCAGACATGAAGTGCCATTCATTGGCTGCGCCGCCTATATCGTTTTCACCTTTATTTTTGGTCTCTGGTCGAGAATGACCACACGTACTGACTGCATCAGTCTCGGTATCATTCCCACAATGATCAGTATGTGCGACAGGACTTTGATTGGTCGGACGCGCCGTGCAGCCTTGTCACGATTGTGATGTCAAAAGCGACGGCGTGGGGCTTCTCGCTGGAGGTCTCGAATCCCTACCAGTGGCATGGGTACATAAATACTCCGAGGTTTCCGAGGTGGAAACTACATATATACCCGTGTTTTCCAACTGGCAATCTCTTCTTTACCCTTCGTCATTCGGAAATTATCATCCAATCTTGGCCTGCATCCCACGCAGACTTACAAACAACCATGTCGAGTGTGTTGATCACTGGTGCTTCTCGAGGGCTTGGACTCGAATTGGTCAAGCAGTACTCTTGCCGTGTGCCTGATGATGGCCTGGTGATTGCTGCTGCCCGAAATATGAGTCCCGAATTAGGAGTGATTGTCAACCAAGAGGGGAGTCGTGTCGTTTTTGTTGCAGTCGACATCTCGAATGAGTCGAGCGTCCTGAAGTCGACACCCACGGTGACAACTCACCTTCGAGGAAAGGGTCTTGACATCCTGATCAACAACGCGGGTGTACATTCGTGGACGGATGGCGGAGTTTCCCAGATGTCAGTATGATCGCTTCGCGGGAGATTGGCATGCAATTAATAGCAAAATAGGTCGGATCTTGGATATCAATTGAGAGTCAATGTCACTGGCACACACAACATGATAAGATCATACTTGCCACTCCTCCAGTCTGCGAACGTGAAGAAAGTAATCAACATGTGAGTGGTCCATGTTTGGCTCGCGAAAACCACGCTAAGTCGTTATTCAATTGCATAGTTCAAGCCCATGGGGCTCGACTTCGTCAGCTCGAGACTTTTACTTTGCTCCTTGTCCTGCGTACAAGATAAGCAAGGCTGCACTGAACTCACTGACTGTCCAGTATGCTCTTTCTCACGAAGCAGAGGGGTTTACCTTCCTTTCTGTGAATCCAGGTGTAAGTTCTGATTCCACAGTGCTAGAATCAGACTAACTTTCTTCACTTAGTGGCTTCGAACGGACATGGGAGGTAGTGATGGTGATCTTTCTGCGGAGGAGGGCGCAAGTGCTGTTGCGGATCTCGTTGCCAGTGTCGATACGAGCTCGAACGGAAGTTTTAAGACCATCTCTGTCTCGGGATATGACCAGTATAGTGGACAGACTATTCCTTGGTAGATACTGTTGTCTATTGATACATTGCATAGAGCCCTTTCAGGATAGAAAATCAGAAGTCACGAACATTTTCACTGCCATAAACAGTCTACAGCCTGATCAAAAATTGGCAACAAGATTCTATTTGATGTACCAAAACATCGAGTTCAGGGAAAGAGATAGAAAACGGAATTCGGCAGCGGAGAAATGCCCCGTCTAGTGTCAACATGTTTCTGTTGGGTTGTGTTAATCACTTTGCTTCTACAGATCACCCTTCCTGTTAGCGTACAGCAGATGATTTCTCGACCGAAATCTACGCTACGGGCTCCATATATGGCTGCTGCTAACTTGGGCGCGATGCCAGGGAATACATGTAGGGTAGGAAAGGAGCATACCCTACACCATTCAATTCGCTATGCAAACACCAAGTAATCCTTGACTAGTGACAGCGAAAACCGATAGCGCCGAGATGATCATGGCAAATATTACAGAGAGCCTCTCCGTTGCCAGGAAAATATGGTGTGCAAAGCCACAGGCATGAAGCCGAATTGTGCGAAGCCCCAGAGAATATAATAGATAGAGTAGGCGAGGGAAGAGACATCGTAACATGAGTAGAAAGGCAATAAAAATTCGGAGTGGCTTATGCAAATGCGAAATAGTCAGCGCTGCCTGTTCGTGAAAAGAAAAAGGTATTGGGAATCATGCGCATTGCGCGATGTGACCGAAATTTCACCCTTATTTCTCTGGAAAGGTTCGGGACAGAAAAGAAAACCCCCAGAGAAAAATGAAGTTTATCAAAGCACCTGGAAGAAGGGACATGCTTCCAAGATCTCCTCGTCTTCGCAGGCAAAGTCCCAACCGACGATGCGAGGATCAACGCTAGCGCAAATGATCTTGCGGGAGTCAAATTGGGCCTTAAAGACTCGAGAATGAGGGAGCGAGGCTGGTCGGCGTGCTCCATGGGCGATCATATGGGGGCCAAGGGGCTGTGGAGCAGCCGCCGGAGCGATAGCCTGAGCAGGAGGAGGCTGATTTACGGCGGCATTTGGCGGAGACCCGTTTGTGGCCGCGTTGTTATGGGCATGATTGGCAGGCGGAGTCTCGTCATTGGCGTTTTGATCCGGTGTCGCAGCAGCAGCAGCAGCAGCAGCAGCCGGCCCTTGACCAGCAGGTAGAGCTGTCAGTGCATGGGCAGCTTGCAATTGTTGGGCTTGTGCGGAGACTGTGGCTTGCGCGGTTTCGCTGAGACCAGCTCGGGATGCGTTGGATAAGGCGTGTTCTTGCTGTAGACGCAGGCCAACTTTCCATGCTCCATCCCGTTCTTTGTGCCAGACCACCAAGGATTCGTCATAAGATCCGGATACGATGCGAGCCCATTGACTACCCCCGCCTCCAGGGGGAATTTGGGCACCGATGGCCGAGATATTGCGGGGATCGCGGGAGCCGGCAGTGTTCACATGATGACCTGCGCGTCGTAGGGCCCTTGGGCCGAGTTCGACGGGTGCACCGGCTTCTTGTGCTCTTATGAATTCAAGTTCGACCTCTCGAGCTTCGAGGCGCAGAGCTTCATCAGCACCGGGAGGATCTCCGAATCCTGCCTGCACAGTGCGAACTAGATTATTGTGGCCGTGCAGACATGCGACCTCGGCGCCGGAAATGTGGTCGTATATCCTGACCGTGTTATCATTGCTGCCACTGACGATCCGGCGACTGTCAAATTGAACGCATGCGATGCCCTTCAAGTGACCCATCAACGTCTTCAAGCAAGCTCCACTGCGGACGTTCCAGACCTTGATCATGCGGTCTCCTGAGGCAGTAACTATTTCATCGCCACGGAGTTCCATGGCGTTCACAGCAGCTCCATGCCCTTCCACTGTCATGAGGTGAGTGTACGGCCTCAACGCTTTGATATGGCCATTCGCGATGCTCGTCTCAAGATCACTGGGCGCGATGTCGTCCAAATCGACGATGTAGGAAGGGTAGCTTGCTCCGCTGGTGTTGCTCACACGGGGATAACTCTCGTCCAGCGGGGTTAATTCTTGGCGATTCCATATCTTGACTGTCCGGTCCTTCGAACAGGTCACCAAATATTGGTGGTTAAATTTGAGGTTGAGAACCGAGTCCGAATGCGCGTTCTGGATTTGCTGGATTTTCTTTCCCGTAGAAAACTGCCATATGATCACAGATTTGTCACTACTGCCGGAGATGATGATGTCTTCTTCGGGACTCGGGTCAAATTGAAGACACAACACTGATTTGGAGTGGCCCACCAACGGGCGATGCCATAATCGTTTGGTCTCCAAATCCCAAACCCGCACTGTCTTGTCCCGACTTCCGCTGACAAGCCACTGGCCTTCAAACTGAATTGCATAGACACATTCCCGGTGGGCCTCTTCCGGGTGAGAGGGGTGCGGGAGCTGGAAATTGGTGAAACGACCATGGTGCCAATTGGCTTCGAGCCTTCGGCGTTGTTTGTACAGATGGAGCCAATTTACCTTCACGGTACCGTCCGGGCAACGCAAAAGAAGAGCGGATTTAAGGGGCGGGATAAGCACGGAGGGAGGCCGAGGCAGGGAGCTTGGTGTGACTGAAAGCGAATGAGAGCCTCTTCGGTCGCTGCCATCGGTCATGTGGTGGTCGCCTTCTTCATCGGCTTCTGTGGGAGTATGACCATTTGCACCATCTTTATTTGCGCGAGAAGCAAACCATGTTGGAAGGACGCGTTTCTTGTGTTTCGGCTCTCCCAAGTCTGGGTCTGAGTGTTGGGGTCGGGCTCGGCGTGTGAGGGGTGACATGGCTTCTGCATGTTCCTGCTCAAAGTTTCGAATAGCGTGCATGTCCGCTCGCCACCCTTCATTGATGTAGCGCACCCTCCAAATACCCGAGTCTAGGATACGACTCCGCCATGAACGGGATGCGAGCGAAGCTGTTAGAAGTGTTTGCGTATCGAGATAGGAAAAGACCTGGAAGGTCAGTTCCGGAGGAAGCTTGACCACGGGGTCCATATGAAGTAATGGGTTAAGTCGATCAATCACAGCAATGAGGTTGGAGGTGGTCAAGGAACGGAGGAGGCTATATGCGAGCTCTGTCGTCGAGGGGGGCCACGAATTAGCGGTCGGAGAAGGCAAACGAGACCATCCTATTCTGAACGTACCAGCTCTATCGGCCTCATTTTGGGATAGTACCCAGTCTGGGAGCACCATGGCATCGTCTGACACAGTTTCCTTGTCGGGCTGGCTCCGTGTATCATCCGAGTAGCCTTCATCCAGCTTGAAGGACGGCGAGAGAGAGGGCGCGGAGTACCCGGAAAAGCTGGTCGCCTGCAGCCGTAGCATGGGCCGTGTCGAGGAGTGTGGAGGGGGATCTGCCTCCATGGGTGCTGGTAATACGGATGTGAAGACTCAGTACACGGCGGATCGTGATGAGTCGGCGCGACAACAGGATGGCGAGGCGAGGCGAGGCGAGGCGCGGTCGCGCTGGGTTCGCAGGGAGTTCGTCAGGGTCGCCTGGAGCAGGCGCGGCTGCTGTCAGGTCGCACTAGCCGAAAACACACACACGAAATCTGTCCCTCCGGCGTAGGAAGAAGGTCGTGGGAAAGTAGATTATGGAGGCGGGAACTTGTCGTCACGAAGAGCGGCGGGATCCACCTGGGTGATAGATCGGGAGGTGGTACTTGGAAAGCAACACTCGCAGTAGCCTAGACCCCAACAGAGCTGGCCACAGAAAAGCGCGAGTACAAGAATTCCGGCGGGAAATGAGACGGGAAAATAATAAACATGCCTTTCACCGGCGCAATGAAGGGTCTACGGTCTTAGGAATCTGCTCGACGGCCGACGGTCACGTGGATGGGGTTAGTTGAAGTATGAAGGTGCCTCGGATCGATCCAGGGAATGTGAGACAAACACCACAACGCGGGGGTTTCTTAACGAAATGACCTTGAGAAGAGATGTTTCCGTTTGTGTCCAAGGAAGGAGTACATGAAGGAGATGCGAGGAATATGCTTCCCGCACATATTCTTTGTTTGAAAAATGCAGACACTACAACCATTAGTACTATACCTAGGGAAGGTACCCAGAGCAATACTGACAAGTATCTCAGGTAGATTTACACTACGGGCCTTCAGCAGGGGAGGTACTTGTTACACATGCGACTAGGTACCTTAGGGTACTCGATACTACATAAATCTGGGCGTAAGCTTATTGTCCACTCCTCAGCATCGAATGTCAATTCAGTCGATCTAGGATTTACCTTAGCATTAGTAGTAGGGCACCCCTCCAGGGATAAATCCCCAACCAGCCTTGTCAATAATCTTGTCCGACCTGGCTGTCGCTCCACCCTCGATAATTGTTTCATCGAGATTGTCCTCGAATAACGTAACCCGTAAGCGAGTGGATCATGTAAGCCAGCGGATCACTTACCCAACTACCCAGCCACGAAAATATATATAAAATAACCACCAACCAATATATTCAATTAACACTGTTCACACACTAATTAGGGCACCTAGTTCTCTTATGCCCTATATTCCAACAATTTGAACACCTCGGCGGCGCTCTCTGATTGGCCGAATTCGCTACCGCAGCCGCCGCCGTATTGTCTATGATCTCTGCTTCAACACCATTTGCCTCCTTCTCAATACGCTCCTGAGCCTCACCAACAGTCATCCCACCATTATTAGCTATTCGCCGATTTGGTAATGCCCTTTTTCGCTTTTGGTGGGCATTTTCAGCGCGTAACCGCTCATTCTCATTGCTTACTAGAGCAACCTGATGAATTGCTTGTTCAGCGCCCTTGATTAGCTGCTGTAACGCAATCTTAGCAGGACTTGGGGGCGTATATGAGCGTTGCCGTAGTAGTGTTTTGATTGAAGAAGCCTGCCGTCGGATATCAACTGGATGAATTGGCGTGTGAGGTATGAAATCGCGGCTACTATCACTACCACGGCTGGTTGGAGGGGTTGGTGTTCGAAGCTGAATATCAAGAATATTAAGCACTCGCTGTGGCTGATATGGTATAAGTCCTGCAGCGGCGAAGCTATTTGATATCGTAGCTGGTTTATATACCTCTGTACGCGTCTGAGGATATGAGGCCAGAAAATCAAGCTTATCAATATGATTAACGCCATTTCGCATCTTAGCCTGAACGTGTTGTCCGTATAGCCGTTTCAAAACAGCAAAACAGCCAATATCGAGAGGTTGAAGTAAATGAGAAGAGTGCGGAGGCATACAGATTGGAATAATCTGGTTTTGCTGGCAAATATCGTCGAATTGAGGTGTAACATGGCTTCCGTGGCCATCCATCACTAATAGCCGCCATACCCCATGTCGACAGTTGGTAGTATGCGGAATAAAGTGTTTTTCAAGCCAAGCAAGACCAATTTGATCCGTAGTCCAGCCATTTGCACTAACTTCAAAGCGCCAGTCTCTTGGCGGAGTAGTAAACCACGCTGAGTTGAAGTTTTTGCCTTTAAAGATAATAGTCGGCGGGAGAACATTAGATCGGTTAATACACTCGATCGCTGTAACCCACTCTCGATTACCTGGCTGCATAAGCTTCCTTTTGCCGTAGTATTCAGCACGTGTGACTACACGTGAAGTGCTTGCTAGGCCCATTGCGAAGCCAGTTTCGTCAAAATTCCAGATATCATTCTCATGAATACCATATTGAATAATGACCTGTCGGAATCGATCAAACCACTCTTGTATAATCTTCGGATCCTCACATAACGCGCGTTTGTAGTCATATCGACGTGAAAAGCGTGTTTTGAGCTCAGGGCAGCGTTGGATATAGTTATATACCCATTTACTACCAACCGACTGAGGCGTGCGTTCTCCACGTTTTAAGAGCAGTATATTGGCCATTTCTCGCACCATATCTTGCCTAGGCGCAACACCACGTGAATCCAGCGAAATTATCCATTTTTGAAGCGATTCCTCTTCCAATTGGGTTAATTTGTGGTTGTTGGCGCGTGTGGTAGAGCGAAACGCGCCTCCTTTCATACGGCGTTGTAGTGTGGTATATGGAACGTCGAATTGCTTCGCTGCTTCGCGAATAGAAGTAATTTCGTCATTTTTGAGAGCTTGTATAGCAAGTAGGATTCGGCCTTCCTGCTCAGTCGAATTTTGTTGAGATTGAGTGCGAATTGGTGGCATGGTATGTGGTTGAATAGGACGCGTTGCAGAACGCGGTCGGAAATTGGGCGGGTGATCCGCTCGCTTACATGATCCACTCGCTTACGGGTTACGTTACAATGGGTTGCCCGCTGAGTCAGCTGCCCCTCTCCACATCCCACCGCCGAGATGGAACACGCGCTAAACCGCAACGGGAAACTGAACAGAACCTCCTTTCCCTCCCGCCATCTCCTCTCTGCCATCTCTTCTGCCTCCACATCGTTGTGCTCTCTTGGACCCGTGCAGGCCTCTTATTTTCACTTCTTGGAAGTTGACTCTTCCTCTTATTCCCTTGCTTACTCCTGCCTTGTCAGTTGCTCTGTCCTAGTGGCCGAGCCGGGTCCTGTCGATAACCCTAGGGGGCTCGAAACCGCTCTTTCTTTCCGTGAATCGGCTCGCCTGCCCGGCCGCAGTGTCGTACCCGAAAATCGAGCGATCTGAACTGGTCAGCTGCGTCGAGCAGACTTGATTCTCTGTCATATAGTGTCCCTACCATAGGGCAAGTGGCGGTGCGCCTGTCGATATTCTGACTGTTATATATAAACCCTCCATTGCCGTTCCTTGTCAGGGCGAAACGATTTCTATCGCATACAAACGCACAGGAACCGCGTCGGGCCTACCTCGCAGGCCATAAATCCAAACTTCCGACTTCCTGCATTTGCATCGGTCTCATACGTCCCGCCTCCCATCGCGCCCCCTCACATCATCGCGTCGCGGGCAATCCATGATCGGCATCCCGACCGCTCGACGCTCGTCGCTTTCTTTGATCACACATACCCCAAGTCTGCTGTGCGGATTGGAACCGAGCCTGGCTGGTCTGACTCAGAAAACCGCCCTCCAAGTCATCTGAAATGATTGACTCCGCAACCATGAGCGGCGCTCCGGTAGCGGAGGATAATATTATTAATCGGCGTGGTGGAGAGTCGATCTATCAAAGTTGCGTCAATCTGAAGAGACGACTTTCAGAGGTTCCCAACTTTGAGCCGTACTTGCAGGAAATGGACGAGGAGGATCGGGCAAAGGGCAACACCGACCCAGTGTCTTCGTTGTGGCAATGCCTCCGTAATGGATATCCGCTGCTCAGCATCTACAATGCATCCGGCCCCGAAGAGGAGTTGGTAGTGGACCCGGCGAAGGTGCCGGAGGCCAAGCGCCCCAAGGCCGCAACCTTCAAGTTCCTCCAGGCCTGCTTGCAGGACCTGGCATTTCCCCAACAAGACTGTTTCTTGATCACTGATCTTTATGGTGAGAGCACGACAGGCTTCATCAAAGTGATCAAAATGGTGAATCGAGTGGTGGACATTCTTGAGATGCAAGGTCAGCTGAAGCAGTCTGAGGTGACTGACGCGCCAGTGGGTGCGCAGGGTGCCGTGAAGCTCACCAAACGCGAGCATATCCTGAAGGAGCTTTTGGAAACCGAACGCGATTACGTTCATCATTTGCAGAATCTCCAGGCGCTCAAGAAAGAGTTAGAAGAGACCGGCGCGCTGACCGGTGACTCCAGCCACCAGATTTTCTTGAACCTAAACAATCTCCTGGATTTTGCGCAGAGATTCTTGATCCGGATGGAACAACATTATGCTCTGCCGGAAGAAGTGCAAAATTGGGGGAAACTCTTTTACTCGCACGAAGATGCTTTTCGCCAATATGAGCCATTCATCGCCAATCAGATGCGCTGCGATGAAGTTTGTTTGAAGGAATGGGATAAGATTCGCTCCGCTCCGCGTCATGTGGACCTTCAGCAGATGGTTGCTCAGCCGAAAACGCTGAACGGGTTCTTCGTGAAGCCTTTCCAAAGGTTGACCCGATACCCGCTTATGTTGATGGTAAATTCTATCTTGCATTCTCTCGTCCATCACACCTTGCCCTAACAGATATTCTCTCCTTTTAGGAACTTCGCAAACAAGCCGAGGACCCCGAAATCCAATCCGATATCACCCAGGCAATTGATACCATCCAGAATGTCTTGGACCAGGCGAATGAGGCAATTCACAAAGAACATCTGGCTGCGGCAGTCGTCGACCTGGCAGAGAGGGTCGATGATTGGAAGTCATTGAAAATGGATGCTTTTGGAGAATTGCTCCGCTTCGGTACATTTGCGGTGGTCAAGGGTGATAGTGGCAAGGATAATGAACGAGAGGTTTGTGCTCCCCCCCCCCCAGCCTGCATGAAGCAAAAGGAACTTTCTCACTGACTCCGTTTCTAGTACCATATCTTCCTTTTTGAGCGAATCCTCCTGTGTTGCAAGGATATCAACCCAAACAAGCAAAAGACCAAACTTATCATGAGTAAAGATAAGCCGAGTCTCTTGGCGA
The DNA here is from genome assembly GCF_028826775.1 of Penicillium argentinense. Lineage (NCBI taxonomy): Eukaryota > Fungi > Ascomycota > Eurotiomycetes > Eurotiales > Aspergillaceae > Penicillium > Penicillium argentinense. The sequence goes on from NW_026622668.1 coordinate 1,734,759, forward strand.
AGGGTAAGCCTCGCCTTCAGTTGAAGGGCCGGATCTACATGGCCAATGTGACGGATATCGTCTGTCTCCAGAAGCCCGGTATGTACCACGCATGTCCAGTTTTAAGACTGTAGGTTCTAACGCAAGGTCCAATGAAACTAGGCCTCTATCGCATTCAAATTTTCTGGAAGGGCGACCCGGGCGTTGTTGACAACTTCATCATCCGTTATTCGAACGAAGACACGATGCGCAACTGGTACAAGGATATCGACACGCAGCGAGCTATTCAATCGGAGCGACGTACCCTTAGACACACCGGCACATCTGACAGCGAATTCACGTACATGGAGGGCATGGCCCACATGCCCAACCCGTACCAGCAAGAGTACGATGCGGATGACGCCCACAAGGACCCATACTACTCCGAATTCACCATGAGTCGCAATGCCTCAAGCACCAGTTTGCGAACTCGCTCTGCCACCGGAGGCAGTTCGAACTCCGTGCCTCATTCTAATGGCCGACCACGCTACGGAACGAATGATCCGGCGCTCTCTGTGCATACCCAATTCCCCGGCAATATGTCCCCCAGTGAGCGGAACGCGAACTCATACTTCTCCCCTACGGAAACTCCGTCGACACGCTCCAGTTCCCAATCCGGGTTCTCGTTTGGACGCCAAAACACCAACTCGACCAGTGCATCGACTGTTTGGAATGAGGAGTCGAACCGTTACACTGCACCAGCCTTGTCCCGGGGTACCTCAAGAGACGGTACGACCCCGACTGGATACTTTCCCCCCCATCTCAACCAAATGGACGGGGTGCTCAACGCCCATCGCTGCCTCCACTGTCTGGACCCCAGGGCCAACCGCCGCCCACGGGAACTGCTCAGCGCCTGCGCTCGGCCAGTAGTCCTGACATCCACCATCATAACAATGCTCCTCCCGAATCCCGTCGCTACATGGGAGTTCATACCATGCAGACTGTTGACAATGTGCCAGTGCCACCCATTCCGGCACATATGGCCAATATGAAGGCCCCCGTCAACCGCAGCCAGAACAACTCTCCCACCAACAGTCAGCTTCCGATTCGGTCGCAACCTAACATCCATACCACACAATTCACCGAGCCAGAATACAACGAAGCTCGTACTTCGGGGCAGGTCTCCGAACAAGCTACGTCTCCCTTGACCCAAGAGCCTGATGGGGACCCATTCATGCCGACGCAGCTCAAGGCTAAGGTGAACTTTGACGACAACTACGTCACGCTGGTGATTGCGACCAATATTTTGTTCCGTTCGCTGACGGATCGTGTGGATGCCAAGCTGGCCCGTTTCACGAACCGATCGATTGGCAATAAGACGGTCCGACTGCGGTACCGCGACGAGGATGGCGACTTTGTGACCATTGACAGTGACGAGGCGGTTCAACTGGCCTTTATGGAATGGCGGGAGCAGCACCGGGACATACTTGCCAAGGGCATGGTGGGTGAAATCCAGCTGTATTGCCAAGTGGTCGATTAGATCCGGTCAAGATTTTTTCGTCCTCTCGTGACCTGTGATTTCTCTCTCATTGATTCTTTTTTGTCCTCCCCCTAACAATGGTCCACCCGTCTTGGAAGTCTTTAGCATCGCTATGGCGCTTGTTTCTCTTTCTCCTCTATTTCCCAACTGGATTGGCTTGGGTCTGTTGAACAGCCACGCTTGGAGGAGAGATCTTGCCATCCCTGTCCCCATTCCTCATCTCCACCCGCCTTTCCACCAGTCACATCTTTGTGGCTTTCATGCGGTTAAGCTATGGTGTCTTTGGCAAGGGCTTCTGCATATAATGAGTTAATTGCGGCATTTAACGAAGGGGAGTGGCAGTGTGGAGAGACTCCGACTCCTGGCAAGCTCCCTTTCCCATGTTTTCCCCCTCTACCTACCCCGTCCCTCCCCTTTCCACCCTCTCATCCCCTTTTACGTCCCGTTCCGTCGGAAGCCTGGACTCCGTGGCGGGAGCGCATGATGACTGCTATATTGATCAACGTTGTTCGAATATCCACGAACGTATGAAGCACCTTACATGATGTATGCATACTTGTTTGGATCCTGTACTTTGTGGCCGCCTGCATGCAGGCATAGTCCTGGCGCTTTGGAAATCTGACACTATTTGTTTTGATCTACATACCCATCCTCTCTCTCTAGTCGTACACAAATCCATACTCTAGAACCGTAGAATGTTGTGTTTTGCGGAGCCCGTCGCGTATCAAGGTCGCGTCATTGGCGCCGATCGGGATGCCGTCTGCTCGGAAAGCTCGGCCTTTCACGAAGCTTGGCACTGAAGTATAGATGGGCCTCGTGGTACCTCGACAAGGACCGTACCTGAAACTCTGAGCTGATCAAGCTTCTCGATCACTTGCGGGAGGTCCCCGAGCCTCCACCCGATACTGTTCGGTTGGAAGACGAACACTCAGAACGAGGCCAGATCGCCTCCCTACGAACCACCTGCGAAAACGTAGAAAATAACGCAACGAGCGAGCCATCGCCAGGTCCCTGCAACGGCGATTGCGGCATTTTGTAGGGCAAAAATAGGAGGGGGAGTTTGGACGCTCGGAAGCTGAGGACGTGCCCGACCAGCCTCAGTTGAATAATTGGGGTCGAGCAGTTCGGTGATTTCGTCGAATCGCTGCCCGCCAGAAGGAACAGAGCCACCTCAGCGGTCTTTTTATAGTGGGTTTTGCGGTCAACCCAGCACCCGGTGGAAAACACTTCCTCACCCCCTCTTTTTCTTTGCATCTACATAGTTCCCCTGGAACCAGCCTACGACTGTTCTACTTGGCTACTACATTGCCAACCCTTCCGCGATAGTGATAGTGAATTGAGGCTTGCATCCAACGACCCAGTCCCACGCAGCCAAGCATGTCATTCTCCGGCCGCCGCCTCAGTATTCTCCGCCCCTCCAACGACCGACGGGCTTCCCTCAGCAAGGGACTCTCCGAGAACGGTATGTCTTTGCTCCCCCTCCTCTCCTGTGACTGCGGACTAATCGGCCCGATCTTCCAGAGGAACGGTCCGAGACTCATCGTCAGTTCCGAACCGCCCACGAGGGCCACCGTCCGCACGCCGGCCTCGACGCCTCGCGGGCCTCCACCGGTGTCGTCTGGTGCACCGAGCGTGCCAGCGAGCATGGCTACGCTGAAGACCCCACGGGCTGGGCCAACCTAGGCCAGGGCGCCCCCGAAGCCGACGACGAGATTGAGGGGAGCTTCCCCCGCCCAACGTCGATCCCCATCACCTCCGCCTCCCGGGAGTACGGCCCGACCGCCGGTATCAAGCCGTTGCGCGCGGCCGTCGCACGTCTGTACAATGAGCACTATCGACAGGGCAAAGCCAGCCAGTACACCTGGGAGAATGTGTGCATTGTGCCCGGAGGCCGTGCGGGTTTGATCCGGATTGCGGCCATCCTGGGTAATTCGTACCTCTCGTTCCCCATCCCCGATTACTCTGCGTACTCGGAGATGCTCTCCCTGTTCAAGAACGTACGTGAATGTCCTTCCAATAAAGCAATCGCGCATATACTAACTGAACGACAGATCGCCCCCATCCCCATCCCGCTCTCCCAAGACGACCACTATCACATCCACCCCAACAAGATCGCCGAGGAAATCGCCCGTGGCACCCAGGTGCTGCTCACCTCGAACCCCCGCAACCCGACCGGCCACTTCGTGTCGCACGAAGAGCTCGCCGAGATCCAGGATATCTGCCGGGACCGCGCGACGCTGATCCTGGACGAGTTCTACGGCGGCTACAACTACACCACCGACTGCGACGGCAGCACCATTAGTGGCGCCGAGCACGTCGTCGACGTTAACCAGGATGACGTGCTGCTCATCGATGGTCTGACCAAGCGCTTCCGTCTCCCCGGCTGGCGTATCGCGTGGGTCGTGGGACCGCGGGAGTTCGTCGATGCGCTGGGCTCAGCCGGTTCGTACCTGGACGGCGGCGCCAATGTGCCCTTCCAGGAGGCGGCGATCCCGATGCTGGAGCCGTCGCTGGTGCGCGAGGAGATGAAGGCGCTACAGGTGCACTTCCGGGAGAAGCGCGACTATGTCCTAGGCCGACTACATGAGATTGGATTCCGGGTCCAGGACGTGCCGCAGGCGACTTTTTACGTCTGGCTTGACCTGACCTCTCTCGACCCGCCGCTGCCCAAGGAGGCGAACATCTCTGATGGACTGAACTTCTTCAATGCGCTGTTGACAGAGAAGGTCATTGTGGTGCCTGGTATTTTCTTCGATTTGAACCCGGCCAAGCGTCGTGATCTGTTTGATAGTCCTTGCCATCACTTTGTGCGTCTCAGCTACGGACCCAAGATGGATGTGCTGAAGATGGGTCTGGACGGTATCGAACGGGTGATTAAGCGGGCTCGAGAGATGGGTGTGAAGAAGCAGTGGGAGGATGAGGTTGCCATTTCCGATGATTAGATTGTTCGAGTGATTCAATGCCCCGTCGGATGTGATTTTACAATGAGTTTTATGAGCTAATCGCAAGCTATGATTGAATGTCTCGTGAAACAGCTGACCAGCGATTGAGCACTCGCAGCATAATCGATGAGTTTCATTTCAGTCCAGATGTAGAGCATTTCGTAGACAGTACTGGCAGTATACTTGGCGATGCTGTTGTAAATGGATATTGTAGTAGATTGGAATGCTAAGGAAATATCCCCAGGCAGCAAGGTACCTGCACTTATCTATGCTATTGTACTGTTGTCGATAGGCAGTACGTAGGGCACTCCGCTCAGGTACAGTCCTCATTGACGTTGCTCAAGCAGTTCGATTATTTATCGGTACCTTCCACAGAATGTTGTCTTGATCAGCGAATTCCAATGAGAGTACAGGTCCCACACATGCAGGTGACCGGTCTTGTCGGCCCTGCACTACTATAGATGTACATCAGAGTATTCGTCTTCGATAAACTTCTTACACAACCACCGTCCATTGTAGAGTTGCAGTTGGTTTCACCACCCGACGCAATTCGCTACTCGAACATACTCGCCTGGATTATTTCGCCTCTTCTCGATTCAGGGAAAGGGCTACTGGGTGGTACTCTCTATACGAGTACGAGGGGTGACTTACTGGACAATACAAGTACATGGAAGACGTACTCGGTAACATACAGGAATACCATACACGGTATGAAAATGACAGGAAACAAGACCCCGGAGCCACTCAGACCGCGCGGATGATTTGCAGCTAACTCAGAAGAGCGCAAGCAGCGAGACCGAGTGGAACCAATGGTAGGCAGCAGAGGCCGCAATTCGTCTAGATTTACTCGAAGCAGTTTAGGTCTTTCTGCTAGGGTATCGAAACCGCACCCTCCAATTGGTCCGCTCGTATCTGGGGAGCGGTCACTACAACCTAGCCGACGAACAAGGGCTCTATTCCCAGGTAGGCAGTTGCTACACTAGCAATGTAGGAACAGGACAGGCACGAACCAGCTGGGAGCCCCAACTAAATCTCATTTTGCCGACGAGAGTTCGATCTGACAGCGTGGGCCCCCACTTGACAGAATGGTTCTGGGCATGCCCGAGTCTCTCTGCCATGTCTCTGCTGGGGCATGGTCTCTTGGCACCAAGCTTCTAGCTCTGCTAGCTCTTAGCTCTTCGCCTTTTTTACTTACATGTACGCGCTGCCTTGCACTAGCACCCCAGACGGCGGACACCCAGCCGTGATCATCGCGCTACGCGGATGATCGATGAACTATTTCAGCACCGCGTTCAGGACCGGTTGATCCTAGTCTGGTCTGGTTCGCATCTTGCCAAGTGGAGTCTAGCGATCCAGCAGCCCCGGTGACACAGCATTCGCGTCCAGCGAGGACGGAGGAATTACCACACGAGGTGCCCGGCCGCCATTTTCCGATATGATTGAAGATTGCCAGTGCTACCACCGGCAGTGCTTTTTCACTCTGGATAAATCTGAACTGTCCAATGACCGCCTTGAGACATCTAATTATTCTGAAACGCATTGATTCAATTCACCCTAGGAACAATATTATTATAGAGTTGCCGAGACAGTTTGGGTTCGGCCTGAGCCGCGACACAACGCAACCCCGTCCCTTCCTGCCCAGGTGGGTAGTACCTGGGTATATCTGGGACTGCCCAGCTCGAAGACTGCAAGCCGGCTCGGCTCTAATGTCGATCGCTCGTGCCCAGTCGTGGTCTTTTGAGCAGACCCTACACACGACAGCAATATTTGGTTTTGCAACGCGATTCAGTTCAGGGTAGGGAGAGTAATCGATCGCTTCACTGCGACACGCCCAGTAGTTCCCCCCCCCGGCCCCATCAAAGCTTGTTTTTGCTCGCCCTCCGCGATCGGGCTAGCCTGGAACAGCAAATACGCGTCGGATCGTCGTGAAGAGGTGTCAGTTGTTCAGCATTGTGTTACACTGATTTATTTCAATATCCTTTTCTTTTCCTTTTTTTTTGGCATTTTTAGTGTTTTGTTCATTCTACATTCTACCAAATACTATCATACTATCATAGCAACATATGAACCCTACAACACTTAAGAGCCAGCAAAGCCGACCTTGGTGAATGCGCGATTATTCGGATTTCGAGACGACAGCCGAGCAGTGGGTTCAGAGACCAAGTGTCAATACGTATGCGCGGTACGTAAATACCCATACATGTTTCGAAGGCCCCATCATTCCAGCAACCAGGATGCCCGTCTGCGCCTAGCGGGAGCCCCGTCGGTATTTCCAATACCCTCGTCCATCCCCACTACGTGTATGCCCCCAAAACCCATCTCCGGTAAATCGAGCACCCACCACCGGCTGGCCAGCGCCGTCAACGTCCGCGGCCCAAGCTCCTTCAAATCCGCAGCTTCGGATTGGAGGAGCGGGAGCTACCCCGGCCTCGTTTACCCAGTGTTTTACTTACTCATGGCACTGGTGAATGTACCCCTTGCGTGATGCATCATCCAACCACGGTGTTTCGAGGTTCAACGCATGCCCGAGTTAATACCTAGTTGCGCTTTTTCTGATCATGACCGTCCGGGCTAGCGCCATGCGTGCTGCATATCGGTACCATCCTTTGGAAAGATATTCAACCGGTCGTGTGACAGGACTTCCAGAACTTCACCCTGTGCAGAGTTCCACCTTTCCTCATTGATCTCAAAACCCGACAGACGTATCTCAGCGAGTACTGGATACTGAATACGACAATGGATGGTTATACTCGATTGTCCGGGAGAACCCACAGCCTCGTCCCCACGGCCCCGCAGCGCGCCAACAGACGAGCGCCTAGACTCGCAAGGGTCGTAGAGAGAGAGAGAGAGAGAATGGCCGACAGAAATCCTCCTGACTAGTCCGCGAAAAGACTGGAGGCCCAGCAATACGTCATGGGCCAGGGAACCCCCCTGTTGGCGGTGCAGCCATTCACACCGACCGGGAATAAAGTGCGAAACGCCAACTAGAGGCCTGTCTACACTACAACTAGTTTAGTGTAGACCATAGGGATGTCCTAGGCAGACCGTCACCGCAGATCGCTTTCTCGCTTGGACGCGTCGGGCTAGAGTCTGGATCGAGGCACCTTTTGGTAATTGTCCTTGGCCAAGGGATTCGGGCTGCAGCTAGAAAACCGAATCGCGACGCTACGAGGTCTAGTCTAGTCTCTTAGTCGAAATGAGCAAGGCTCGCCGATCGCAACACTTTCATTCCGAGTTGATCCTTTTCATTTCTGTTCATCTCAACAGATCATGTGCAGAGACGAAAAGAGCACTAACGCGCCGACGGATACTCCCTTGCCCTCCACTCCTCCACTTCATATACCAACAAGTCGAAACATTGATCCACTCTCCAGACGATCCAGGCGGTCGGGCGCGCTGATTGGAACTCGATTCGCCGGGCGCTTGGCCACGAAGGGCAGCCAATCCGATCCAGATGGACGCCAGGTTTCGATCGCCCGAGATCGATTCGACTCTGTACCAGTGGAGCACGCGATGATTTGCCTGGATCTAGTATCTCGTAGTAAGGGTGGAGTAGCCATGTTCCAGCGGTATGTGTACTACCAGTACTACCAGTGGTGTGTAGATATTGGTAGGAAGAATAATGCGAGTACAATTAGACACCAACTGTAGAAATGACCGTGGATACATCGAGGTGCAGAACGGTGATCCCATGGCGTCGGTCAGCGTTGGCGTCTCTGCCTGGTGCTTTTTCCTTGTTTCAGGTATTGTTAGCATTAGTGCCTCACAGGTGCAGTAGCTCAGTCTGAGCTCGAGCTCAAGCTACTGTACGATAGTCGATCCTCGTCCATACAGTACTGCTGTTATAATGCTATACTGCTAGTGGTGTAGATTACCCGTTCCCAGACAGCCGGTGAGCTCTCGCATCGGTCGTAATCCCTAATGGAAAGTTGTATTCGAGGTTGACGGTTGCAATTTACCAGACACGGTGATGGTGGATGCCAACCCAAGAGGATGTTCGACAGTGGATCGAACGGGAGGGACCGCAAAATAGTAGAAATAATGGATTGTGGGATGTATCCCGTCGACTCCCAACACTAGCATCCTTCGGTACTAGGGCGATTGCTGGCGAGGTGAAACGGACACTTACTTATCCACTGGTCACGGACTATGCTCGTCTCCCAGTGGTCGTTAATGAAGATGAAATGAATATGCGATCCTGGTCTCGCCTATCGGCTCTGCATTTTGAATTCGAGGATATCCTCAGGTACGAATCATCACCAGGGGTAGGGAAACCAACTATGGAATAGTGGCTCGCGTGCAGACGCTGATCGATGGATTCACTGTCGATTCCCCTCGGATTTGATGTCTGATATCATACTCTCAGGTAGTGTAGGGCCATACTCTGGTAGGTAGGATGCCCCACTAAAGTACTCCGCAGTAGTATGTACTGTGTAAACACTGGCAGTAAATGATAGTCAAAAGTCAAAAAGTGTTGATCGCATCGCGACCGCGCAACGCCTCGTCAACGCGTCGCATCGCCAAGCTCTCATCTCCAGACCGATCGGTCTAGGGCGAGACCGACTGGGGATGTGAGCAAGCGCGCGGATTGGGCGTCCCAGTTTGACGTGATCTTGCTCCGATCGGACTTTCACATTCACTTCGAGGTAGGTGAGTGAGTGAGTGAGAGTGAGTGAAGGAAGTGCCCTGCATCCGCGGGTTGGCAGGCACAGCAACCCCTGTCCTCATTGCAACCCATGTCTCCTGACGATTGAGTCGCACCCGTCGAAAGTACGCATTATTTGAAATTATTCCATGGCCCCCACCCTTCTCTATACTCATTTCCTCATTTCCCACCTCCGCTAATTATCAGCTGGATGATCTGCGAACAACGTCCTCACCATCGCCGTCAGCTCAGGCCTCCCGTAACCGCGACAGTGGAGAACCAACGCACAACCCTTTTCAGCCTCAACTCAACTCAGACAAATGCCCGAACTTGAAGCCATTTGCCATTTGCGTAGGCGCTTCGATCTCCCAAGGTTCGCCTAGCCCGCCACAGGCACCAGCGCGAGCACCAGAACCAAGATGAGCCGTGTCATCCGACGGGCCCCGGCCCCCAACTAGTCTACCCACTCCATACGGAGTGCAGTACTGAGCGATGACCATTTCGGGCTAAGCTCGAGCCGTGTATCCGCGCAGCAACCCCTGTCCGATCGACCTCTACCATACCCTGAGGTGCAACTGAGTGGGCTGGCGGTTGAGGTCGGCCCGCAGGGTCCGGAGACTCCGCATTTGGCTACCTAGTTGTTCTCTGCTGCACCCTACCTTACGGTAAGGCAGGATGGGTCATGACCCAGGAGACCCGGTGATTCGCCGTAGGCAACTATGAACATGCTATCACCACTATCGCATCTTGCACCACCGGAGTTAATACCTACCTTGGATACTATACTAGTACTAGTATACCGAGGTATACTAAGACAGCGAATGTCTTTGCAAGCGAGCGGAAAATTAAAACTAAAACCAGTCCAATCAGCAGGCCATCATGAAGTAAGACAGGGAAGGGATTACTTCCCTGCGTCCATCACTACGTCAGGTACCTCCACCACAGGGTCACAGTAGTAAGCTGGTGCAGTGCATAGCTGCAGGCATAATCATACCCAGCGCAGCACAGCCATAGTGTTCACACAAAACCGGTTCTGAAGGCGCCGCCGACAGACTTTAACCAACCAACCCCCGAACCTTTCTACTATAGTGAGTGATCGATTAAGCGGTGACAGACCTGCAGACTCGTGAGCCAATCACTGGCAAGTATCATCAGAAGAAAGCGTTGAACTTCGTACGAGTTCGCCCCTTTCTTCGGCGTCGGCTATCTCTCGCCCTGCATCTTTTCATCCTCTCACAGGACGTCGCACCTTTTGTCCTCTTCCGAGGTTTCGCTGTTCCCTTTGTTCCTCCACCCCGGTCATCCGCGGACTCCGACCTTCACCACCTTGTCTGGAATGTCAACGCTACTGTACGAGCACCTGCATTTCGGCGCCATGTCTCACCAGGGCGAGTACTTTAGCCTGACCTCGAGAGGGTACTGTGCATTGCTTGAGAATAGACACCCAAGTAAAGCGTGATGGTATTGCCACAATCGATTCTACGAAGCGCCATGTCGCATGTAGTGTCGATCTGGCTATCCACGCGTGCATATGCCAGTGGCGATCCAGTCGGAAGAGCATGTAAAATTTTTATCCGTTTCACCTGGGCTGGATCATATGCACGCAGAAACAGAGAAAAAAGAAAAAAAAAAAAAAAATTACGGCGGATTCGAGAAAACTGAATCGAATACGACCCGTTGCTATTTGGGTTCGACTCCTTTTGTTCGTTCATTGTAGTCGACCCGAACCGCCGGTTCGCTCGGGAGTTTACCACTTACTACCCTACTTACCAATGCTGAGTACCTACCTGGTGGTAGTCTACGGGAGTATACAAGGTGACTCACAGCCCAACGTAATAAATAATAAACATCTCCTGCCATCCATTACCCTAGGTCTAGGTACAGCAGGCGAGCCAACCTGGATGTGAAAACCTCAAATCCAACCCTCCAGGACGAAACCTTGGCAGCTTGGCCGTGGCCAAAAGGGCCCCCCAATGGGCCCACCGCAAAAGCCACGAGTCATGCACGCCATGCATGACTCGGATTGTACGCCAATCTGGGCGGTGCATACATGCCATGTTGGAAGTTTGTCAGCGAGGCGTGCAATTAGCGGCCGCTCCAGCTAGAGGGAAGCCGCCACTCTAGTTGTACATTGTAGTAGTACTGGGTTGCTTGGACATACACGACAGGCGTGAGGTATGGAGTAGGTCATTCCGAGATCCTTCTGGAAAAATGAGAGTCGACTGCTGTAGTTATCTATGTAATGTCACTGACTGAGTGGGCAACTACCGTAACTTCTCTGGGATTATCTAATGATAATGACAGGACGCGTGGGGAGACGTCCCATCAGCCGAATCGCGATTATTGGCCGACGCCACGTCGGGAAGTATACCAGTGAGAGGGAAATTGTTGCATTCTTATGCGAAAGTCACTCGTGAAGATTCTTCCTCGACTCCGAGGAGGGCAATGAAAGGGCCCCAGGTACTAACTACTAGATCATAAAGTAAAAACGAGTAACACATCTCATGCCAGGTATCAAGGAGTAGAACCGGTGCAGAAGGAGAAAAAAGAGAAAAAAAGGTAATAGAAAATGGGAAATTTGAAAGTCATGAATGTAAGAAAACCGAACGCCTTCCCTCTCGTTTTAAATGAGGCATGGGGAACCATCGAAAACATCCCAAAATGGTCGGGGGGAATCCAGAAGAGCGCTCAGGAAGCGGAAGCGGAAGCGGAAGCGGAAGCCGAGGCCAGGCCGAACGCTGGCAGAAATACAGACTCATAATAAAGTCAAGTCAGGTCAAGAGATGCTAGGTGTCCCTCCGGAGGTCTTTGAAAACGCAAGAAGAACCTTGAACACGAACACGGACGTAGTGAAACTGGGAATCTGAATCGGGAATCGGAAATCGAGAATCGGGAATCGGGAATTGGAATCGGAATCGAAAAGAAAAGTCGTGACGGGCATCAATCGCACCATAATCCCCCACACGTGTGTGCACACCTCTATGCGCGGTCTCCTCTTAGCCTACTCCCAGAAAACCCCAGTCAGTCCCCTCCGGTTGATTCAAGATCCGAGTAGGGGCTTTGTACTGATGGAAATTAGGATGGTATCCCACCATCATCGGCTGCCCATCCGGTAACTGATGGCCTGGGAACGGCGGCTGATGATACTCGGGTGGCAAGTAGGTCGTTCGCGGCGGGTTGGGATCGTAGCGCTGCTGCATCATATGCATGTACTGTTGCTGTTGCTGTTGTTGTTGCTGCTGTTGCTGCGGGTGCGCCTGCGGGTGTTGCGACGGGTGCTGTGGAGCATGCGGCATATTCATGGAGGAGGTGACGGGCACATTCTGCGTGACGATCGGGGGCGCCGTTTCGTGGACTGGCACCGTGGTCATCTGGACACTCTGCGGCGAGTAGAAATCATGATTTGGCGTCGCTGAATTGGGGTAATACGGTTGCTGCGCGAGAAGATAGCCGTCGTTGCCGTTGGGGATGGAGACCGACACTGGGGTATGGTGCTGGTACGAGTGTTCGGAGGTCGCATCTTCCGAGGAGGGCCGAGTTAAGGATCCTGGAGGATGCGAACGATGTTGGTGCTTGGTGAGAGTGGTTTTGCGACAGAAACTGTTCGTCGCGACACGTAAGTGTGTGTTTAGAGGAAGAAGGGGAGACCGCGCCCACCTTCGTTCGCACGTCGGCTCTTGACAGATATAGGGCCGTTTCCCAGTATGGATTCGACGATGACGAGCCAAACTGGAAGACTGCAAGAAATTAGTGAGCACGTCCACTCGAAACTGGGGATCGAGGGAGGCGAGCTTACGTCGGAGAACGCTTTCTGGCAGCCATCGTGATCGCAGACGTGTGGTTTCTCGCCGGTATGGGTTCGCGAATGCACGGTCAAGGCGCTGCGCTGGATGAAGCTCTTGTTGCAATTCTCCACATTACAGTGGTACGGGCGCTCATTGGTGTGTATGCGATAATGGCGACAGAGATCTGACTTGCGATTGAAAGACTGGAGGGTGGACGCAGGTCGGGTTAGGAGGGGGCTAAATCCGACTGGAGGCAGAGACACGAAAAATCGCGGAGACATACCTTGCCACAATTCTCCCAGGAGCAGTTGAAATCGCGCCCACTGCGAGAAGCCATGACTGCGAGCTGCTCCGAGCGACTTTGCTCCAGACGACTGGTTGCGGGGGAAGCGGGTCGCGGGATCCAAGCGACGACGTGGAGATAAGAAGGAAAACAGAAGGGGGGAGAGGAGGAGGGAGGGGGGGGAGGTCAGCGCATGCGGCAAATGATTAAAAGGGAGCCCGGGATGGTCCTTGGGTCAGGCTGGATGAGTGGTAGCCGGGATGCTGCAGCGAGCCTGGGGCATACTAGAGGTTTAATATAAAGTGGAAAAGCAGAAGGGAAAGAGAGGAGGAGAGGAGGGGGGGGGGGGAAGGATGATGATAGACGATAAAAAGAGGGGGGGCAACTTGGGGGACATTCTAAGTCATACCTTTCGTACTTGGGAGATCTGGGAAGGGAAATAACGGCGCGGACAGGACCGTAAAGGGCGAGTTGGGACTATTTTGGGTGGACAATTTGGGGATTTATTTTTCTCGCATTAATAAAACAAATTTTTTTTTTTTTTTTTTTTGCCATTTTAATTTTAGTGGTGTACCGGGTACTCCAGTTCATCAGCACCTATGTGCGCACATTAGTATCTACCTTCTTACATTACTGTACCTGAGTATTGAAGTTACCGTATGTACCAGACCCAGCCTGAGGTACCCTCGGTACCCCCCGCGAGAAGTCGGTATCGAGGCTCCACCGTACGGGAAGATTACACAGGGCACCGCCTGTCATGGTAAAAGGGGGGACCGCGTCGGGATTGTGTCATACGGGGTATTTTTAGCTAAACAACGAGTTGGGTTGTCGACCGGGGCGTTGGAATTGCGATGCCGTGCTGTCGGTTCATGAGGAGGGCGAGGGCTGGCGAGGGAGCAGAAAACAAAGAGAAAGGAAAGCGCTGTGGCAGCGCGACCCAGCATTCAGGTCCGACCCACAAGCCGTATGGCGTATGGCACTCGACGGTGGGTGCGTGGGGATACGAGGTGGGTATGACCAACTACGAATCCCTAGGTAATATTCCTAATATTGTAAGAGTACCAAGGAGCAGAGAATAGAGTTAGTTACCTTAGGTCGCTCTGAAACTGCGCCCCCTAATTCGCAATCTCGTTGGAACTGGACTACCGGGGCCGCTCCATAATAAAATAAAAAGTAAAAAGAAGAAAAGGTAAAAAAAAAAATGGATGGGAATGAAAGATGCAGATACTATTAGTCGTCAACATTCCCCAAGGGAAAAAAGGATAAGAAATCTACCATGTTTGATGCCCCCCGGATTGTCCGGAGGATTCAGGAGCAGTGAGAGGGGAAGCAATCGAGCTGCCCACGAGATCATTGGTCACGGTTGACAGTCGGGAATCTAGCCAGTCGGGGTGTTCGATCATTATTTACCGTACTATACAGAGTACGAGTACCTCCTAGGAGATTCTAAGCTATGGCGCCCTGTCGCAGGAGAGTGTGAGTATCCTCAGTATCTAGGGTATACATAGTAAGTATGGTGCCCGAGGTAATCGGATGGCTGATCGGGACAGCTTGTACCAGCCAAGCCAGCTAGCCGCGACCGAGCTGCTCCGGACTCGAGTATACCTCTAGTCCGTTTTACGGTCTCTAGTCTCGACCTTGCCATGGGCCTTCCCCAGTCGACGATCTTGGCAACAGAGAGCAGGACAGCGGAGAAAACCAAAAGCAAAAACCACCCTCGCCAGGAGAGAAGCGAGAAAGAAACACCAGCTAGTCACTAGCGCCGACTGGCCCTCGCACCGAATCGAACAGAATCCAGACCGATGACCCTAGGTTACCCTGAGGTATTGATGCTCTTCGCGCAGTTATCTCCGTTAATGTTCCGGGTCCCGTCCCCGCAATTCCCCTCGAATCCGGGAAGATTACGAGAGATCGCAATACACGCACCGCAAGGGATGAAGAGACCCATGACGCGGCGTCTGCAGCGGGGGAGACTTTCTTGGACCGTGTATCGTGAGCCCGACAGACCTGCCTGATTCTTCCAAGGTTGCGATAATACTCGTGAGTCGTGTCGTCCCTCCAAGCTTTCTAGCTTCGCCGTTCTAGCTCGCCGTGGGGGTCCCGAAAGGTTCCCGAGTCAGTCACCTTTGGAGTCCTCACTATGGGAGGAACCCTTTCTTTACCTGGACTCCACTTCCTCGAGGACAGTACGATTCCTGAGCATGTACGCGTTTGTTTGCTCAAGGAGAGAACTCTAATTGTCTGGTTCGGCGGTACCGAGATGTACTCGACACCGAGAAGAATGGATCTAGGGAGACAAACAATGGCAACTGGCCTGGCACGCTGGATGGGATGTTGCAGATAGTGCGACACTCGTCTCCTCAGTACCTACTACCTAGCGGGGAGCTGTAGTGTCCGGCACTAGCCCACGACCAGCGGTTTAGTCTCTGATAGACTTCGTCGATGCGGACAAGACCCTGATTCGCGAGTCTTGCAGAGCACGACACAAAGAACCATCCCCATGGGCCAGCCCCCGATTTGACCGTCTGCGGTCACCGTCCGCGGTCACCGTCCATCCCACTTCTGCCGCTGTGCCGCTGCACCCCCAACTCGGCATTTCCTGTGGGGCTTTCTCGGCGTTCTCGTTCTTTTTCCTGGAATCCTGTTTACATGACTCTTAGTCGAGAAAGGTCTAAGGTGCGTTGGGTCTAGCTACTAGTAGCTGCGGGCCAATTTTAACATTTGTTGGGCGTTTTAGTTTTCTTTCTGGGTGCCGCCAACTTAACATTAATTCAGGCGTTATTCGGCAGGTAAGGCAGCCATTTCCTGCACGGGACTTTTTTTCCCCAACAGCTTTACATCAGTGGCGATAAACATGATGGAAAGGGAAGGTCAAAGGACAGACAAAGTGCTAACGCCTCTCTTCACAAGATGTCGGCTGGCCTCGGTTGAGCGGCGCCAGCCGTTTTCGTGTCTTTTGCCTCCCGTCAAACGCAAGATTCGATCGGCAGATCCGGAAAGGAATGCCCATCGAAAATCATCGGCGCAGCATGTACCTGTACGGTGAGGTAAGTCAGAGTCAAAAAAGGTCAATACCAAAAAAGCAACGCAGAGGCACCTCGGTGGTATCTGCTCCCGAACGTGGGGATCCACCCGAGTAATCTTAAACCAGCGATCCTCTCGATCTCCCAACCCTATTGGCGAGGAAAACACCTTCCAAGGGGGTTCAGCCACAAGGGTCCCGGCAATCTAAATCTGAGCAAATCAATTCCCGAAAATTTAACACAAAGAAAAACTCGGAGGAAAACAGGTTGGCCCCAAGAACGTCGTGGGCGTTCAAGATCAGCAAGCCGTGTCTCGCCTCTCGAGAGCTTCTTATGCATCGTGCATTTTGATTTTCCTCATGGCGACGTCTGTGGGAGGGAGGCTCATCTACCCTCACCACTCAAGGCCAATGGCGCCTTCCTCGGCTACCCAAGTGGACGCCCACTGGTCTTGGTTGGGCTGGAAGCATCGCAGCCTTGCAAATGACCGTCCGCGACGGGCAACCATCGACATCATCCAGGTCAGCCATTGGCGTAATCCGGCGTAACCAGCGGCGTGGCGCTTCCTGCAGCCCCAGTGAGCACAAGCCAACAAATAACCAAAGAGTCTCCCCGGCCACAGGCAACACGCGACTGTGGAGCCCGAATGCACCGCCATCATTCGGCCCACCGATGGACGTAGTTTAGTGTCCACCCGCAGTGTACAGTAATAAGGGGCGGCTTTTTTTTTTTTTTTTTTTTTTTTTTTTGCTTTTTTACTCCTTCGATTTTGCTTTGGGTGCTCGGAGAGTGTCGCGGGTGCTGCCACCGAAATCACTACGGGCAGGTAGGGGGCGTTGATGGTGGCGGATCTAGCGGGCCCAAGACCGAGCTCGCGAAGGGGTATGGAAGGACTATCAAGGGAGCGTTGAAAATAGACACAGCCACGGATACCCGATGTCATAGTATACGCCTGTGCCAATGGTATCGCATTGTTGAACTAAATCATGTAATCGTGTAATACGCATTTACATTCGTTTCCACATACAGCAGAGAATTCGAATAGATGACCATGAATGTGAAAATGCACCGATACTTCGATACTTCATGTTCGACCGGGTTGCCAGTTCAGGCCTTCCTCGATTACCGCGAGCCAGGTCATCGGATCTATGACGGACCTCAGATCTGACTGTATTCCCGCACATTTCAAATGGGTGTGAAGGGAGAAAGTATCCGGTACCAGGATGCGGTAGGGATATTGCCAGGTATCTTTACTTTTTACAGTTCCCAGTTTTGCGCTCTATTTTGTTTTGGATCTCCCCCTACACCCCCTTTTTTTCCCGGCGCCTCGCATTCCACATCACGCGTCGGCAGATTGTGATGAGAGTTGCATACTCATTCAAGGTTCACGACTCACCGCGGCGTTAATAGGGCGAGCTACCCCGCATTTTGGAATGCGAGGGCGACGGAGCAAATGATGCAATGCCTACTTGGCGCCAGGCTGCCCGGTTTCTGCGAAAAAAAAAAAAATTACAGAAATGCATCACTGGTTAAATCGTCAAGCGGCCGGTCCAGTATTATTTTCCAGCGGGCACTCTATACTTCTAAGTAAACTGGTTTACCTCCGGGCTGGTGGAGCACCCATGGATGGATGGCTGGCCGTGCGCTGTCTACCCGCAAATGCTTAACTTTACCCCTTCCACGCGCCATGTGAAAAAGGGAGCCTCCAAGAGATCATTGGTAGAGGAGGGGCGTCTGGTTTCCGTCTAGTCTATCTCGTCTCATGGGTGCGAGCAAGGGAGGGGAAAGAGAGGGGGAACCCTAGAGATGTCATCTGAATGAAGTATCATCTTCCAGGCGAGATGAGCAAAAGCCTAAATCCCGATAGTACTGTACAGTAATTCCCGACGCTTTCCAGTGTGCGGACGATGACTCCGTCCATGTCACAATCCCATACGAGCTCTCTCATTTCCTCGCCGTGTCCGTTGGCATCCCTGACCAACGACAACCGCCGCAATTCATTTCACCTCGTATCTCACTGGTTCATCACACGTCCAGCTGGACGATCGTCCACCTGTTCATCCAGCGCGTCGTCTCTCCATTCGGTGTTTACTCCTGTCCACTGGCTCTAATGAAACGGGATCGCGCTGTCGCCCCAAGAGTGTCGGTCAGGAGCCTTCAGCCACCCTGTCACCCCCAGAAAAGAGGATAAAACTGCTAGTGTCATACGGAGACTCTCCGGTCCGATGGAATTCTGGGGCTGAAAACACGCAAGCCACCATTTTTCTTCCGGCGCACCTGGAGCTGGAGCTCTCCCATGCCATGCAGCGAATATATCACATATCATGCAACGCACGCTAGTCCAGCCAAGAAAGGCAGACAACCGACAAGACCATCCCGTTTCCCGTCCAGATTGTGATCCTCAACCAAGAACCCCCATCCTCAAGGATTCGCAGTGACTCCAAACAAAAGCATACTGGACCATTTTCTTTTCACGGCTTATCGCCTCGGGCGCCACCTGCACGCTGATACGCTCACCTCCTTGCCGATGAGCTCCGGGTTTGCCGCAACAGTCTCCTTCTCCGGCGTCGCATTCTCAGCGACGATAAACCAGCAGAGCGCCGAGTCCATGTAGTGGAGAAGGGTGTCTTGCGCCTTCTTCCAGGTATATTGTCATTCGTAGGGAGTTTATCTCTCCATGTCAGCATCATTCCATCCAATGTCCACCACCAAAGTAATATTGCCAAGCACGACAGCCAAGGAACACCCACTCGTCCCGTCGGGCCAACCTGGCTGGGGCTGATACGCTTGGCGCGGCGACTCTCACGTCCCGGGTCAGTCATCTGATTCCTTTACGGTGATGTCTCCGAGGCAGTGGAAGAGAACAGGCACCGTGACGTCGCAGGCGTAGACGGCGCGCGCGAAGTTGGGATGTTCCCTGGAGAAAAGTCCGCCGTGTCCGCAGTGCGCGGCTCGGCAGTCGGGTAAGTATGCTGCACGCAGTTTCCCCCCTGCGATGTGAGTGAGGGGTGCCATTCTCTGGGGTTCCTGCGAGCATTAGCCGTGACACACTTGACACTAGAATATGTGGGATGTTCTCTATTTGTGGCGAATGTGGACGTGGGGCCAGGGGTTCACTTCACATCCACGTCGACTGCCCACTGCCCTATCTAAATGGAAGCAGGCTTGTTGTTGCGCTTGTAGATATAGTGGGGCTGCAATGCCCACTCTGGATTTTTGCAGGTTACTCCGTGCAGTCGGCGTACTTTTATCTCGGGATCCTGGTCAATATTGGAATGGTCCGTTGCAGTGCTACAAGGGTGGACGGCACCATCGCTTTCAGGCGTTGCCCTGTCGGGCGTCTTCTGTACACTATACAGAGTAAGCAGTTCTCAAGCCGTGTCTCCGATGCTCGCCCCTGGTCAATTGTCATTAATATTTCCAATTGACGACCAGAGAGGAGATTCTGGACGGGAGTGATGTGCTCCAGGATAGATTATCGTGCGCCACGATGTAGCTTTCGGGATTAAGAAGGTGCCTGGAATAGATGTGCTTGCCAACCGACGAAAAACATTCGAAGAAAGGCACCTTGGGAAGCGCCACCGTTCCACTGCTGTACGCCATGCCGTTTCCACGACGTGGCAAGTGGCTTGAGGGAATGGAGTTGGAGGGAGAAAGTCGTGCAAGCCAAACCCCAGACAAGAACCCGGTGGATCCCTTAATATGCTACGGTGAATCCTACACAACTATATGGCAAGGGGTATGTGTCCTTTCAGATCTATGCATTCCAACATGAAAGCCCCAATTTGGGAAATCGTTACCAACTGGTCAACCCACGCTGACGATCGAATCCAGCCCTTAACTGAGTCTCTGGTTTGAGAACTTTGCCTTGCAACACGGTGTATCGAATAATGTTCTCGCACTCCTCCGGCCGCACTCGTGCCAGCCAGATACCCTGCGAGGCACCCTCTTCTTCATCCGCAGCGCGGGTCTCCTCATTCTTGTACCAGTCAAAGTCTCTTCTTCGGTAGACGATCACGTTGGCTGAGTACTTGTGTCCGCCAACATGGCTAATGAAATAGACACCCACACCTCCAGGTCGCTTGTCATCCATGTCACGGTATAGCCCCAGCGGCCGCAGATGACGCTCGAATTCCTTGCGCAGCAGGGGCGCTGACTGGCCGCAACGCGCATCGCGAGTCCGCTGGGAGCAAAGCAGAATGACAGCGGCATGGGGACAAGGGTGGGATTTGAGCGGAGTTGAGGCGATGGATGTGCTGGCTGGGTGTGGTATCTCAGCAGGCTGTTCTTGCTCCTGCTCCTGCTCGGAAGAATGATAACCATTCTTGTCTTCTTTCAAGGACTGTGACTCTTGGCTGGAAGAAGCACCGAGTGGTGTTGTGGTGGTCAGAGAGCGGTTGACGAAATGCTCAATCAAGTCTGGTGCCAGCTGCGGTGTGACGTTTTCCACAACTGTAAAGCTGGGGAGCAGAAGCACATCTGTAGGCTGTTTGCCTGGCTCATGCATGTGGTATTCATCTGGAACCGGCATGTTTGAAGCGGACAGTTTCAACCTCTAGACCAAAAACACAAGTTTAGTTCAAAGACTTCATCATATCCGGGAGCAGACGACTTACCCCATTGCTAGGCTCTACTCCTCCCTTCTCGATCGCCTCCATGACACTTCCTTGCTCATCTGCAACATCCCGTACCCAATCTGACTTGCCCGTAGCCACGAGCATATGTGTAGCCCATCCATTTACTTGTCCGTACAGCTCATCCTGGAAGTCCACATCAAATTTTGCGGGGTATTTCACTGTACAAGTTGCGCAGTCGTGGAGACAGTCTTCGCCATCAATGGCCGGGTCAGGCTTCCTGAAGAGTTTGTCTGATGCCGAAATGGTTTGGAATCCCTCCTTGGCATTTTCGTTGTCGCCGACAGCGTCGGTTGTGATGTCGGTCTTGGACGAGGCTAGGGAAACGTTCGAGGAACTGAAGAGGGACGAGGTGCCTCGGCGGAACAGATGCATTGCGACGGTGGGTGAAGAGGGCTCGGCGGTTCTGCAGTACTTTTGGGATATGTTCAGATCGGACGGGAGGAAGGATAAGCGACCAAAAGGGCCGTTGCGATTCTATGGGATGAAGCGTTACCGTCGGGAATGCAGTGTGATCTTATCAATCATTTTGCATTTCTGCCAAGGCCAAGCTCGGAACCATCGCAATTCTTGCCGAATGACTAAGCCCCCACTGAGGTCGATTGGGTCGTTATCGAGTGATATTGTTCTCTAAACTAATAATACACATGGTCTGAATGGACTGTGGTGATGTTGGGGGGGGTGTGGTGGAGGGAAAGTGGGCCTATCTACGCCCTGCGTAATTGATGCTATATGGCAGATCCCCCGGGTTTTGGGGCTGGGCCAGCCGAATCACACTTCCTCCTGAACTACCTGACTGGCCCGACTGTACAGACTGTACACGCCGAAGGGATCGCGTTGATGGTGTATGGAGCATACCCTGGTTGACATAAGGGCTGCTGACTGGTGACATTCCCGAGTCGGGGCTCTGCGCGGCTGGGGCAGTGTCATAGCCTGACTGGGTGTCCCATGTAGATGTAATAGACGGCCGAAGACTATTGCTTCGAACCGGTGTAAATGTTCCATTGTACCCATCGTTATCCACGGTGTCGGTTTCGCCCTCCTCATCCGATGGTCCAATGACTGACTCGGTATCCGCGCGACGGTAGTTGCTTGCGCTGTCTCGGATTTCCTCCACGGCCGGTGGAGCGGGGGATGTCATGCCTCGTAGTATCTCCGCAAATAGATGCATCAGCTCACGGAATTCCGCGTCGTGCAACTGATGTGAGGAAAATCGTGCGCGCTCATAAAGTGCTAGAAAATCGGCGCCAACCTCCGGGGGATTGATCACTCCTAATGACGTGAGATGACCAATGTATTGCCGCAAACCCATCGAGGCCGGCCGTTGTAGAACTTCCACCACACGTGTATCGGGAAGAGATGATGTCGCAAGCTCGCCGGTCGGGTCGAAAGGATCCAGGTCGACGGGAGCTAGCTCGTCGGCGGGAGCTAGCGACACGGCTTTCGCTTCAATGAGATTGGGAAGTTCCGGGATGACGGTGCGGTATGGTAGATCGGGCAGGTCTGGCGAGGCGGGCGATGACCAGCCCGGGTGCTCGACATGACCCCATGGCGGATTCTTCGGGTCGATCAAAAGATCTTGGTGGTTCTGAAAGCTCCCCATCTCTTCTGATATATCGCGCGGACGGGCCTGGTACGCAAGGACGGTGCTCCGGGTGAGTCCATCCTTCACCAAGTGTCTCACGCTCTTGTTCACATCTTCCTTCTCAACGGGGATCCAAGCTTTCGGAATACCTGCTAAGGTGCTGCGATTGGTGTATATACGTGTCGCGTAGATGAGCACTGCGAGGAGGAACGTAATCACATAGGCTCCGGTAATAAAGAAGATGTTCTTGAGTCGGTTGGTCTCGTAACATTGGTAGATGGCATCGGCTGGGCTAAGGAGGATGAGGCAGAAGAGGATAAGGGCGAAGAAGAAAAATGCTGCCGAATGGACGAATCTTTCGAGTCCCGCGGTGGTCATTGTGGCCCGCGCATACCGTACGAGGCACGCGGCATCTGGCGGCAAGGTTGAAGGGCCGCGGAGCTGCGGCCTCGAAGTTGCGGTCCTGAGGTGCACCCGCGACCATGATTGCCGCGATCGCCGTCATATGGACAGTCACGTGATGTATTTGTATACTTTTATCTCGTGCCACTAGACAGCAACACTCTCTCCGTACCAGATTTCCTCGCCTCAACAATTTTCCTGCGTCATTCAACTCCTTACTAACACAATTATCTCTTCCTATAGACCCACGACCACGAAGCTGAGTCTCAACACTGACAGTTCGTTTGTGTTGACTTCCCAAGGTTAAATATTCTTTGGTGCCTGGTTTATCATCACATGACCGCTTTCCCCGACCATAAGTGATAGCAATCCCGATCCCTGAAGATCCCAAATCTCAAGAAGGCACGCCATGGGTGACTACGAGCCTCCTCAGGAGGAACGGGATCTCTACGTTCTCGTGACTGGTGCCAACAGGTATGTGAATGAAAATTGGCTTGAACCCCCAGGGCCTGCCCCGGCCAATCGCGCATCGCAGCTAATTGATCCTCCTCAGCGGGCTCGGCTTCTCGATCTGTTGTCGGATTGCAGACGAATTCTTGTTTTCGCGCCCTGCCGACGAATGCCTTACGATTATCTTCACAACTCGCAGTGCCCGCAAAGCTCAAGATACCCGCCGCCAGCTCGAAAAACACTTACAATCCTCCAACCCATCCCCTTCCGACTCCGCGCGTGTGAAATTCGTCTCCGAGAGCGTCGACCTGGGAGACCTCATCTCCGTGCGCGCCCTCTCCCGCAGACTTCTACAAAATGTCCCGAAACTCGATGCGATCATCCTGAATGCGGGAATTGGTGGCTGGTCCGGCATTGACTGGCCCAAGGCCATTTGGGGCGTCATCACCGATCTCGTCCACGAAGTGACCTGGCCCTGCTTCAAGCTCGCACCCACTGGTGTGTTGACTGAGAAACAGACAAAGGGACAAGAGGAGCCACAACTGGGCTCTGTTTTCTGTGCCAATGTTTTTGGCCACTACATGCTTGCGCATAATGTAGTGCCGCTGCTGAAGCAAGCCTATACTCCCAATGGACCCGGTCGAGTTGTTTGGGTGTCGAGTATCGAGGCGACTATCAAGCTGTTTGACATCAACGATATCCAAGGCCTCCGCTCTGCTACACCTTACGAATCCTCCAAGGCTCTCACGGATGTCCTGGCATTGACCTCCAACCTTCCCAGTACGGCGCCGTGGGCCGTAGATAGCTTCATGCACTCAGACAACGAACCCAAGGCAATTGACGACAACAAGCCTTCGAACAAGCCTTCCATGCACGTCTCTCACCCTGGTATCTGCGCGACCTCCATCGTTCCTCTGGCGCTCCCACTTGCCTGGGCGATGGTGGCTTCTTTTTGGATCGCGCGCATGCTCGGCTCTCCCTGGCACACTTTGTCCACCTATCTCGGCGCCTGCTCTCCAGTTTTTCTTGCTCTGTCGCCACTGGCTGAACTCGAGGCGGCGGAAGAGCCTTATCGTGCGGCTGGCGGCGGAAGAGTGAAATGGGGTTCGTCGGCTTCCCGGCGCGGAGTGGGAAGCACGGCCTGTACTGAAGTTGAGGGCTGGGGATTTGGCGGCGTTGTGGGAAAGGCTGTTGTTGACGCTGATCGGAACCGACGTCGCAAGCGCGGTGCGACAGATTTGACTCAGGAACAAAAGGAGAACTTCGAGGAGCTTGGTCGCCAGTCTTGGAAGCAGATGGAGGAGCTCAGAATTCAGTGGGATGCAATTCTTGACCAGGCTGAGCAGTCGGCGGCTGATGAGAACTGATGACAGAGACAGTGTGCATACCACAGAGGGGGCCCTATCTTACCCTAGGGTACCCTAGGGTAAGATCAGGAGAGTATCCAATGGGATGCTCATGAGGAATCAACACTAATGTACCATAATGTTCGGATAGACTACTACTTGTAATTTACTACCCTGTTTAGAAAAGTGTACAAAAAATTTAATATAGGTGACACCCAGCATCTCTACGGAAGCCAATTGAATTGGAATTGAATCTTTTGATTTCCGCCTCCTTATTATTTACATCAACATTACCGCCCTGCGCCCATGATATCATTAATCCAGATATTGTATGGTCTCGGTGTGCGCTGGTATACCAGCAGAAACCAAAAGGCAAAATGCTCTAACATCAACGCAAAGGTGTGGGGGATGTACTAGTGTTTCAGATCAAGTATAAAAAAAGGTGACTAAAATAAGATAAGAGGTTGCAAACGGCCGAAGATCCGCGTGGTCTGCCATCTAGGCTTCGAGGCGCGGCGGCTTGGTCAAAGACGGGAATTTAATAACTTTCGCGAGAGCAAAGCAGGGGACGATGAACTGTCGCGGGCGAGATGCTGGAAAACAAGGATCGAAGTGGCTCGAGACAAGAGAAGAGAAGATCACGCAGAAAACGACTCCGGGTTCATGCATCAAGACGAGAGGAAGAAAGGTATCGGCAAGAGAGAAAGGTTGTGATGTTGCGTGGCGACGTGAAAGAAGAGAGAGGAGAGGCGAGAAGGTGAAGGGTTGATTACATGATAATCGCAGGAACTGTGACCAATCTGTTAGTATTTATTGAATAAATACGGGGGCGACCTGAGCGACGTACCATCAATATTCTGCTTGATACTCTTGTGTGGCAGAATAGAGCCACCGTTGACGTATACCTCATCGGCGATGGTCACATCGTCTCCCAGAACGGTGACGTTCTCGAGACGAGCCCAGCGACCGACGGAGCTGTTCCAACCCACAATGGTAGACTTGATCCAAGCATGGTCCTTGACCTTGCTGTTCTCCATCACAACACAGCGCTGGAGACGAACGCCATCCCCGATCACGACATTAGGGCCAATCACGACATTAGGGCCAATGCGGCAGTTGTTGCCAATCTTGGCTGACGGGTCGACCATGACGTTTCCGCCGTGGACGTAGGGCTCGGAGTTGGAGGCGAGCTGCTTGGGGTTGCGCTTGGCCAGGGAGCTGAGGTACAGGCAGGTACCAGTAAGGAAGTCTTTAGGCTGGCCGACATCCATCCAGAAGCTCTCGAGGTCAAATGAGTGGAGCTGGCCATCCTTGCAGATCGCGGGGAAAGTCTCCTGTTCAATCGAAGTCGGGCGGAGCTCAATGCGGTTGAGCACACTGGGGTTCAGGATGTAGATACCGGCATTGATGCGGTTTCCGACGAACTCAACGGGCTTCTCAACGAAACGGTCGATGCGGGAGGGGTGGTTGGGCTTGTGGACGACGACACCGTACTTAGAGGGCTCGTCAACCTTGGTCACCACAATGGTGCCCTCGTCGCCGTGGGCCTTGTGGAAGTCGGCTAGTTCCTTAAAGGGGTAGTCACAGATGACATCGGAGTTGAGAACGAAAAATGGCGAGTCATCCTTTCCGAGGATCTTCTCTGCCAGCTTGAGCGGACCAGCCGTACCCAGCGGTTCCGACTCGACGGAGAACTCAATGTTGACACCGTATTGCTCCTCGTACTTCTTAAGGGCAGCGACCATGACATCGGGGCGGTAATTGACAGCGAGAACGATATCGGTGACACCCGCAGCAGCCAAGCTCTCAACTTGGTGCAGGATCATAGGTCGGTTACCGAACTCGACGAGGGGTTTAGGGAGGGTGAGAGTCTGTGCGGAGGGGGTGACGCGTTAGCCAGATCAGTCCGATGAGAGATCATCAACCAGTCCGCCGGCGAGGAAGCCATTGAGTCGGTCAATGGAAGTTGAGGGATCGACATGAGCTTACCAGAGGACGCAGACGGGTTCCGAACCCTCCGACAAGAATTAAAGCTGGAAGGTGGTCAGTGGTGAGCGGGGAGGGGGGAAGCAGCAGTGAGGGGTATGCATACCCTTCATGATGTGTGGGGTAGAAGAAGAAGCACTTGAATTGTTTGGATTCAATCAGATAATGGGAGGATGTCCAGAGAGCATCAGCCGTCGAGACTCAGGGAGGAGATAGCATTATTTAGGGAACACCTGGCCGTTGATGGATTTATTTTTGGGGGGCAGGTGGGGCACGTGAGTGGCGGTGATTGGGGAGAGGCACGTTTGCAGCGAAAAGGGGGTGGTGGAGCCTCGAAGTCGTGGCCAGGTACCTCATACTTTCTACCGCACCTGAGGGTACGCTTCTCGCGATGGATCACTTAAGTTGAATTTGATCAATTGATGCTTGATACTTTCTCTGCTTTCATACCCGGCTATAACCACGCTCGATGGGTGGGCTCCCTCCTCTTGGTCTCCCTCAATCCCCCTCCCGCCGCATCTCTGGACGGGCCACACTGGGTCCAGCCCAGCCCATCCCGGCGCCGATTCATCCAATGCCGCTTTTGACTGGATCGGGACCGCCGAGTTGGCTTCCCCGCGAACCTTGACGCCGCCGTGTTGTATGTCGTCGACTCAGGTGTACATGTTCCGCACATGCTCCGTACTTTCAGGTCAGGCGATGTCGCCGCTAGGGAGGGTGGCACCTTACGGTCGTCGGTTTCGGTCTCGTGGGAAATAGAACTCCTTCCGTCGCACCACCCAAGCTCATATGACTGAGACAGATCCAACTGCGGCCCCCCGAGATCTCGTCCTCCCCCTTCATTGCGTGTCCGGAGGCAACCGATGGTGGCCATGTGTCGATGACATTCCCGAAAGATGACCGCCTCCCTGATCCGTACCCCCCACGAATGCCAGAACCCATTCGCGTACTCGGCGGGCTTTCTGATGCGGCTGATCGGCGGCTAAGTTTTGGAAGCAACTTGCTTGGTAGGATCCATCCGCATCCGTTTCATCCTCCGGCCGGCGGTGCAAGAGGTCGACCTGGGTCATGCCTCCGCGTAAAGTCTGCCCGTAGACCCGGCCCTGGAATGAGCTCAACGCTACAGTCCGGAGTAAGACAATATCCTGGGGTCGAAGCGTGGCCAGCGCTTGGCCGAGGCGATCGCTCTCCTTGGTCTTGGCAGTGGTGTACTGTTCGGACGGAAGCCAGAAGTTCATTCCGAAGCCAGTCCTAGTTTCATCTCCAACCACCATCTCAATAATATCAAATTCCGTCTTCCACTGCCGTGTCACCACGCGACGGGGTGGATAGATGGCAATGATCCCCACAATCAAGTTCACTGTCATGGTTTGCGGAACGATCGACTCTAAATGTCTGGCGGTGGGAATGTCCTGCAGGTCACTGAGTGGTCCGCTCATCCTCAAGGATGGTTGTGGTTCGGTTAATTCCCTTTCTCCAGATGAACTAATGGTTGATGTTCTCATGCTGTCTGGGACTGTCTCGCCCTCCTGCGTTATATATTCCAGTCCAGATATGGAGACATTGACATCGGTATTTTCGTGGATCGCGAATGAGTGACTGTAGAACATTGATAGTATTGAATCTTCTTCAGTTGATGTATCTCCAGCGGCGCCTAACTGGCGTGTCGTCAGGAAGTTTGGGTCGTTTAGGCCATGGTAAAAGACATGCTGGTGGTTCGGTTCGTCCTCTAAGCAAGGCTGCAGAACTCTCCATTTTACGGAGGATTGCTCGAGGTCGACAGATGGCCGATGATGGTCGGGATTTTCGATATCATAGAATGGTGGTAACGGTGTGTTAAGCAGCTCGTCTGCATCCCAGTCCAAGCTGCTAGATATCGGTGCACCAACCAAGAAGATCATCTTGAGGGACATGATGATCAATCGAGTAGAGGCAAGCCTTCTTCAATACTTGATGCCTTGCCAGATTCAGTTGTTTAGGCGCACAGTACCAAATTGCTTGGCACTAGACGGCTTCCGTTTGTCGATTCATTCTTTCATCTCTTTTGAAGGGAGGGGGGGGGGTTGCATTCGAATGGTGAAGTTTGATGTCACAGTATAGAGTCGCTCAGTAGATCCTTACATTTCACAGGTTCTCTTGATGATTTGCATTGTGTCTTGGCCTGTAGAGGAGAGTCATGGCGATCGTGATGGGTTGATGTTCCGACGTTAGTTGTTCGGTCAGACCTCAGCCCGAACCGTGGACCGCCGACAGCACCGGCCGTATTCTACACGAAAAATTGTATATCACCGCCTTGGACACACTTTGAGTATCGTCAACACATGGCAATCATAACCATATATTATGTGGAAACCTCAACCCGATTCTCACCAGACCTCTCCCATTAAGGAAAACCCAACTAACATCCAAAAAGCTCGACTTGTGTAACCAACTTGGTTAGCACTTCTACTGCCAACCCAACCTGGAATGGCTGTCCACGTGACCTACGGCTGACTGTCCGGGCCCAAGTGGCAACTTACATTCGCCGCAGCAGCGGAGCAAAAGCCGTCCTTCGTCACCGTTTCCCCTCGCCTCCCGCTTTTCAATCAGTGATGGCCTTTACCCCATCCTAAAGACTACATCTCCCTGTTTCCTCCCTCTTTGACGATTCAACTTCACCTCCGAAGAGCAGATAATCCCTTCTCACGCGGCCGAGTGCCGCCGCAAATCGGACAACTATGGCCTTCCAAGCGACGATTCCCCGGCCGGTGAGTAATACCATCCTGGGTCCTTGGTCTCCAGCCAAAACCTCATCGCTAATGGTCGCGACTCTGCTTCAGAGTCTTGCCGCTGTGTCTTCCGATCTCTGGCCTTCGATGTCCTCTGTCTTGTCTGCTCCGCTGAAACAGACCGGACGAACTCCGACGCCCGCTGCTCGCGATACTTTGTCCCGGAACTCGCCTCAAGGGAATCAAGTGGTAAGTATCCTTGAATCGGTTAAAGGTCATGGTTCTGACTCCACACAACAGCGCGTTCCTCTGCCGGGGTGCTTGGACTCCGTTTCTGTTGAGGCGCTGAGAGCTGATATGGTCAATCGGCGCATGCCGCGTGCAACAACGCTTTTGGGCGGATGTAAGCAGATCATCCCCCTTCTAACCAATGTGCATATCTAACATAGTTTATTCATCAGCTAATGCCCTGTCTCCTTTGTCAACCTTCGCCTCGACTCGTGCCAGCGCTGTCCCGGCTAGACGTGCATACTCTACTTTAACGCCTTTCCGCCTCAGTTCGCTGCGTTCCGCGCCGAAGCCTCAAGGCCTGCCGAAGTTCATGCAACAACGGTTTATGTTTGGGGGATCTTCGCAGAACCTACTGGCACAGAAGGAGAAGACAGCGAACAACAACCCGAATAGCGCCAATGCCCAGAATGCCTTTTACCAGGCTCTTCTGCGGGCCAACATGCCTGCCATTGTCGTGGAAAGACACCGGACTGCTCAGTTTGCCAGCAACTCAACGACCGAAGCGATCTACACACAAGCTCTGCAACGCGTGGGTGGTGCGGATGCCATTGCCTTTGGAGCCCAGAACCAGGGACTGAAGTCGGAGCAGCTGCAGGCTGTTGGCCAGGCAGTTGCTGCGCAAACCGGCGGTGGTCAAATTGGAATGGCAACAAGACAAAGTGGTACAGGTGCTAAGGACGCCCCACTCTACGTTGTCGTGGACGAATCTCTGAGTAGCGTCATCTTCCGCTGGGTTAAATTCCTTCTGATTTTCGGCTTCTTCGCTTATATGTCCCTCGTTGTGGTTACGATCCTCATCGAGAGCACTGGTATTTTGAAGAACATCCGGGGTTCGCAAAACAACGAGGCCAAGCCTGAGCAGCAGAAAGCTCGTTTCAGCGACGTTCACGGCTGTGACGAGGCCAAGGATGAGCTTCAGGAGTTGGTCGAGTTCCTCATCAACCCTGAGCGTTTCTCGTCGCTGGGCGGTAAGCTTCCCAAGGGCGTTCTTCTGGTTGGCCCTCCCGGTACTGGTAAAACCCTGCTTGCCCGTGCAGTTGCGGGAGAAGCTGGCGTTCCGTTCTTCTACATGTCTGGCTCCGAGTTTGACGAAGTGTACGTTGGTGTGGGTGCTAAGCGCGTCCGCGAACTCTTCAACCAAGCTCGTGAGAAATCCCCCGCCATTATCTTTATTGATGAGTTGGATGCGATTGGTGCCAAGAGAAACGAGCGCGATGCTGCCTATGTGAAGCAAACGCTTAACCAGCTGTTGACGGAGCTCGACGGGTTTTCCCAGACCAGCGGTGTTATCATTCTCGGTGCTACCAACTACCCACAGCTCCTGGACAAGGCGTTGACCCGACCCGGTCGATTCGACCGCAAGGTCACCGTCGGCCTTCCTGACGTCCGTGGCCGTATGGACATTCTTCGACACCACATGAAGGGCGTCCAATTCAGCCCCGATATTGATATCGGTGTCATTGCCCGTGGTACTCCTGGCTTCTCTGGTGCCGACCTGGAAAACCTTGTTAATCAGGCCGCCATCCATGCCAGTCGTTACCGCAAGCCCAAGGTCGGCTCTATGGACTTTGACTGGGCCAAGGACAAGATCATGATGGGTGCTGAAGCTCGGAGTCGTATTATCCAGGACAAGGATAAGGTGTCGACTGCCTATCATGAAGCCGGCCATGCGCTCGTTTCTTATTTCTCGCCGTCATCCACCCCTCTCTACAAGATCACCATTGTTCCCCGTGGCATGGCTCTTGGTCTGACCCACTTCCTTCCGGAAATGGATACCGTCTCGCGGAATTACTCTGAGTTCCTGTCTGACATTGCTGTGGCCATGGGTGGTCGGGCCGCCGAAGAGTTGATCTACGGTCCTGAGAATGTTTCGAGTGGTATTTCTGGAGTAAGTTTCCTCGGCCCTTTTCAGTTATGATTTGCTTATATTAACCGTTTTAACAGGACATCCAACAAGCGACCGAGACGGCCTTCACTCTTATCACTCGCTTTGGTTACTCCAAGAAGCTGGGCAACGTCGATCTGTCCAGCAACTACGACAGCCTCTCCTCTGAAACCAAGCAGGAGATTGAGGGCGAAGTCCGCCGACTGGTTGAGGAAGCCCGTGACAAGGCTACCAAGATCCTGACCGAGAAGCGAAAGGAACTGGAGCTTTTGACCAATGCCCTGATTGAGTACGAGACCCTTACCAAGGAAGAGATGGAGAAGGTACTCCGGGAGAGAAGCTCGACAAGCTGTCGTCGTCGCCCAGCGCGCCGCTTATGTTGCCGGATGCCTTGCAGGCGGCCAACTTCAACCCGACAGCCTCGACAGAGCAACCCCCTCACGCCACGGAGTAATCTCCTACCTGCGCTGTACATTCTCCTCTCTGTTGTCTTACTCTTAACAAGGAAGTATCTGATTGCTTTGTCATTTCGATTTTTTTTTTTGACCGAGGAAGTAGTCTAATATTTCCTCATTGTGCATTCCCGGATCGTTCGGGCGTCTTTCGAAAATACCATTATTCCAACTCCTCCCACACCACTTTTCCATTCCATTGTCTCGCTCGCTGTTTTCTTCTGTTTCCCACCCAACTGGGTCTTGTATTGTGTCGTGTACATACAAATCTGTACGCCTACCATGTAAACTCGCAAGCGAATCGAATTCCTATCTGTCGAAGAATCGACTCCAAACAATCGAGCGTCCAGACAAGCATTCGCAAAACCTGCCGTAAGCGATAGACATCACCGGCCCGCCAAAGAACCTTCAATAAAAAGCAAGATCTGATTCAGGGAAATCTCACCCATAATGCCCATTCATGATTAAACATGCCGATTCTTCTCCACATCAGAAAAATGATGTCATACCCTAGAATATCGGCCGTGATCGTCGCCTCCTCCACCTCCCATCCACCCGTGCCTGGTTCACGAGGAAGTTGATGCCACACGATGCGGGTACCGGCATCATAGCCGTTGGCATGATGACAGGGTGTTGTAATTCTCATGGAGGTGGGGCCTTCCTTTTGGGTATTGAGGCCGTAGAATGCGCGGCGCGCTGCAACGTGAATGAATGTATGGTAGGACTTCACGATGGAATTTTTTGAGAACCTGAGCAGGAATCAGGATCTACTACGCGTCAAATCTGGCTAGCCCCCACGCCAGGATCAAGTCTTACTCCTGCCGATTATGTACTTCTGTTGCGTCCGGATATTCGATCGGAAAAGCATCATATCTCGTAAGATTTCCAAGGTTCCCGAGAATTGCAGGGGAACACTAGACATGACTTCCAGAGATACACTGGGAAACAAAGAAGCCATACCCCACGCCATTCTATATAGATGAAAGTTCATACCTAAGCACATTGCAATCACACTACAGTAATGACCAATTGAGTAATTTGGAATTTTTTTTAAAATTGTTTCGAAAATTCCGGATGATATATACAGAATGCACTACCAACGTAGTCAACAGTCAACCGCCAAAAAAAAGCAAAAAGTTAAGCCAAAAAGTGGAAGATGGGAAGGAAAAAAAGGAAGGAAAAAAGAACAAGAAGCCAGCTCTTTCCTCCTTCCCGAAATCATAGCTGGAAATGAAGCAAGAACACAACCATCATCACAGTCATGAGGCGGGCATGTAGCGTGTCACTTACGCTTGCCGGCACACCTATTAGGACAGGGAGGCTATCTAAGGATCTAAATATGTATAGTGGAAGATGAGTATGTGTGTCCCAGTGTGCGCTCGCAGGAATTGTAAATTCACGTCCGAAGAATCCGAGGGGGAGGATGCGGAAATGAGTCGGCAGAGGTATGGAGGAATGAATGATTGGGTGCCTCTCCTCGGTCTTCGGGTGATGGGACAGACCGACTCGCAGTCATGTCACGTATGTAAAAAATGGTAGGTATATGATGTGTGGTGTGCGTTTTATTTGCCGGCGAGCGGTTCCTTCTTGGGGTCCTCGTCCTCGCCGTCGGACTCGTGGATTTCCTCGTTCTTCCAGCCACGGGACATCTCGACCGCCTTGGACCACCTGTTGTACATGCGTTTGCTGGCCTTGAGGGAGATTTGTGGGTTGAAGGTGGCGCGGTTGGCGCGGTTCATGTACTTGAGGTCGGCAAAGTCCTTCCACACGTCGATCGCGAAAGCGGCGGCGATGGCGGCGCCAAGGGCGGTGGTTTCGTGCATCGCGGGGCGCTCGACAGGGATCTGAATGATATCCGCTTGGGTCTGGTGGAATGAAGACTGTCAGTATCCTGCGTAGACCTAGAGAATATTTTGCGGAGACTCCGTACCTGCATGCAAATGTCGGAATTACTCATACCGCCATCCACGGCGAGTTCCGTCAATGCCTTGCCACTGTCCATCTCCATGGCATCCAGGATAGCCTTGGTCTGGAAGCATGCCGCCTCCATGGTTGCGCGGGCGATATGTCCACGCTGTGTGTGGTGGGTAATACCCCCTGTAAAACGGTCAGTAGATGCTTATGAGGCTGGGAGCAGACAAAAGAACTTACAGATTGTTCCTTGCGCATCGTCGATCCAGTAAGGAGCGAAGAGACCACTGAACGCAGTAACGAAGATACAGCCTCCACTGTCCGGAACAGTCGCGGCCAGATCACTGACCTTTCGCGAGTCGCGGAAGAAGCCCATGTTGTTCATCAGGAAGGAAACACCGCTACCTGCCACCGCCACACTGCCTTCCAGGGCATAGACGGGTTTGCGATCTCGGCCCAGCTGAAAACCGACTGTGCCCAGCAGACCGTGCTTGGAAATGACGGGCTTCTCGCCCACGTTGTAAAGAAGGAAACAACCGGTACCATAAGTGTTCTTTGCGGTTCCGGGAGTGAAAGCGCAGTGGCCGACCAGCGCGGATGCCTGGTCACCCAGACAGCTGGTGATGCGGCATCCGTCCAGCGGACCCTCGCAGATCTCGCCGAAGCCCTCCTTGTCGGCGGAAGGGAGAATTTCAGGCATGCGAAGCTTCTTGGCGTCAATGTCGAAGAACTTCATAAGCTCATCATCGTATTGAAGGGTCTCGAGATTCATAAACATCGTGCGCGAAGCGTTGGTCACATCGGTGACGTGGCGCTTGCCTTGGACACCGCCGTTGAGATTGTAGATCAGCCACGAGTCCACCGTACCGAAGGCGGCTCGACCTTCGTCGTATGCCTTTCGGACGTCTGGCAGGTTGTCCAGCATCCATCGTAATGTGACGGAAGACGGATATGTGGAGAGGGGCAGACCGCAAAGGTTGACCAGGTTGTCGGCACCCGGCTTCTCCTTGAGCTCGCGCACCAGGTTCATGGTACGAGTGTCGGTCCATGTGATAGCGTTGTGCAGCGGCTCACCAGTCTCCCAATCCCAGACCACGACGGTTTCTCGTTGCGTCGTAATACCGACCGCCTCGACATCGGATCGTGAGTGGCCCAAAGCGAGGAATGACTTCATCGCCTCTTCCATACAGATAAAGGCGGACTCCACCAGCTCGTAGGGATCTTGTTCGTGCCATCTGTAGACATGGTGAGGACATACGTTAACCGGCCATTCGCAGAAATCCAGATATTGCGGGGGGCGTTGTTAAGGTTGGGCGGGCGGTGATGGATGCCTGCAGGGTTCGTGTCTGCCCGGGAGGGGTCGAAGGCGGGGGAGGCACCTTGGCCCCGGGGCACCAAGAGATTATGGGGGTGTGGGAGTGTGGGAGTGTGGGAGTGTGGGAGAGGAACGGGAACCTACCCTGGATGCTCGTGAATCTGACGGAACTCAGTCTGGTATTTGGCGATGGGTACGCCAGTGCAGTCGAAGATGATAAATCGCGTACTGGTGGTACCCTGGTCAATGGTACCAATGAAACGCTCCTTCAGGTCGTCGCCGCGGCGGTCCTCGTCCTGCAAGATGGAACGGTCGCCATCATCGGTCTGTTCGGGTTCGACATGGACGTGGAAATCAGGGCGGTCCACAAACTCGTTGCCAGGCTCCGAGTCGCCGTCCACGCTCGATTCGTCCAACTCGAAGGGGTTGCGCATCTTCTGGTTGTGGTGGTGGTGGACGTGACGGAGGATGCGGTCACGGTGGTTGCAGAGTCGAGAGAGAACGGAGTTCCAGTCGAAAGGCGAAGATGAGTCAAATCGGGTTGCAAGAGAGAGGAGAGAAAAGAGTGTGGGGGAAGACAATTACGGAGGGGAGACTTCTACAGGTGGCGGTCGAATACGGCAAGCTCCAAGGCAGGGCAAAAAGTGGAGCGTGACGTACGAGGGGCGCGAAGGCAAAGAGCTCAGGTTGGCCGTCCTTTTTATCCAACAAAGTGGACCGCCTGGCCTGCGCGAGTGGGGGGGTGCTCCAAATCCGGTTCGGGGCTTTTTTTCTGATCAGAAGACCTCGTCACCTCCCCACTTTGCGTGCATCATTCTTAGCGGGTTTTCCTTTTTTTCTAGCTCGATTCCCTATTCTTTCGATCAGGGCATACTCCAGGCAGGAGTTGAGAGGATACAACCATGAATGTATACATACGAGTACTAGTAGATCAACTGGAGGACTACCATATTGACCGCTTCCAATGGCGCGTCCCAGTCCGACAATTGCAGTTTAATGCGATTGTCCCTGCAACCTCCCCTCCTATCTGCACACGTCGCAAACCCACCCTGGAGCAGCAACTTGTCCACCTGAGAAGAAAGCGGGTATATAGAGCCCCGTCGATCGCCCACATGACACGCTCCATTTTTCCTTTGCGGTCCCTTAGTGGTTCTAGACCCCCCTTTTTGATTTCTTTTTTTCCCTTCTGGCTGGCGAACTAGTGCTCCCCGGGGGCGCAACGCGCCTCCCGTTCCTATTCATGGAGAAATGCGGAAGAATTGTTGGCTGGAGAAAGGAGGCACTTCTGGAGACGGGATCTAGTCGCGGCCAAGAACAACCCTGGAACCCGCGAAGCCTTTTCCCCCTGCTCGTTCGGCTGTTTCTGCTGATAGTCCTGCCCTAGGGCATGGAGTATTCCCAATGGTGCTTGCCCCTCCTGTCTTGTCTGGTCCCTGCCACCCCCTGCCCCGAATCGAATCCACTTCGGCGCTCCCCATCTTTCCAATGATCAGCCATCCACCATCTGAGGAGGTCTGGGCAAGCATGCCTGTGCATCGCCTTCCTGCCAGGATGGTCCTAATTGCGACAGCTCCAATCAGGGCCGTCGTCGCCAACGGGTGGTGACGTCGTGGATCCAAGGGCGCCGTTCAACGCCCACCAACTGCGCAAAACCTGGAGAACCGGTTCGTGCGGCCCCCAAGAGATGCCCGAAGGCTTGGAGGGACTCTGGGATAGGCCCTCGCAGCCCGGGGAAGGGGATTCAAAACCATCGTGCTCAGTCTGCCAGGAACGGGGACGTGCGCTGCGAGTAGATCACGCGAGGAGTGGCCGACGATCCGACGGGAATCTCGCATGTTCTGCTATCGCAACCGGAGGGGGGGGGGGGGACGTTATGCACCTGGGGCTCGCCTTACCTTCCTAGAACCCCGCCAGCCACACCCAAGGGTTGCTACCATGGGCACGCTAGATCCGCCTAGAACAACTAGATTGGGGCCCTCTTTTTCTTGGGAGAAATGGTGACTGGCGAATAATTGTAGATGCCTTCGTAGATCGGGAGATGCCACAGAAATAACCTTGGTTTTAAGGTAAACCCGACGAGAAACGCGAAAAATGACCCGGCAAAAATAGAAATGCAGCGCGGCTCTGGGTCGGGTTCCGGGAATCGGGATCGTCGTTTGCAACGGCACCCGACCTCTCCTTGCCTCCCTCCATTTCCTCGTGTATGGTCAATTGGAAATATCGGCTGCCAACCCGTCGGTGGGGCCGATCAGCCACGGCAACCCGGACCTATCTATTTCCCCTTCCCGCCGACTCCACGAGTGTCCCGTATACTTTTTTCCTGGTTGGTAGCTCAATGTGGCTTAGCAGGATTTGATATATGCACGTGGGCACGTCAATCATCTGGTCCATTAACAATCCGACTTTTGATAATCATAATAATGTTTAACATTGGTAATTGTGGCCTTGAGAGTTGGAAATTACCCCATATATATAAAAACATGGTATCACATGATTCGATGTGTATACGATTGCTCCGATTGTTACCAGGTGGTACAAGCGTACGCTCCCATGAACTGATATATATATCGAATATTTTTGACTCTCCAAATAACAAAGGAAAAAAACAAGCTTTCAGCCCGGGTGCGTTCTGCGTTATATTCTACAGGAAATCACGGGGAATGCAAAAATCAAGAGAGAACACGGGGGCTCTTTCCAATTAGCCCCCTTCAAACAACTCAAACATGACGTGGATCCGAGGCGTCCCATTTACTCGGCCTCCTCAATCTCAGCCTTGCGGCGAGCATCGGCCTCCTCCTTCTCCTTCTTCTGCAGGAAGAGCAGAGCCTTGACCTTGTCGGTGATGGTGTGCTCGGTGGTGACGGTCTGCTGGATCTGCTCGCGGCCAATCAGAGTGGCGACGATGGAAGCACCGACAACGAAGGTCAGGACGAAGCGGTACATGCCGTACCAGTGGGGAGCACGGCCAACGGCGGCAGCACGGGCGTCGTTGTAGTACAGGAAGGTGAAGGCAAGGAACTGGGTGATCAGAGCGTACTCAGTGGGGAATAGCAGAGTAGGCCAGGCCACAGCAGGGGCGATCACACCGGCGGCGTAGCGCTTGTAGCCGAACTTGCCACCGTAGCCAGCCCACTCAAGACCCCAGTGGACGGCACCGAGGAAGGAGAGGATCTAAATGTCAACCAAGTCAGCGGGGGTGAGATCTTCAAAGTTTGTCTCGACGTCAGAGATGGTTTACTTACGACGGCACCGTAGCCAACCTGGACGGGCTCCAGCATGTGCAACATCAGCTCAGCGCTCTGGCCGGAGAAGATCAGGCCGTCACCGAGGGCAGCGGCGCGGTTGATCTCGTAGGAGAGGTAGACGGTCTCCAGCGAGGTGGCCAGGTAGGGGATAACACCGGCCATACCGAGGTAGAGAGCCTCCTTAGGGACCTCAGCCAGGCTGAAGGTGTCCTTGATAACTTTCTATAAAAGGCAATTCCAGAGTTAGATCCTATTCTATTTCAAAACACTGAAGACGTGGGGGCAACGTACAGCCTCGGACTTCATACCGGCCATCATGTCAACATCCTCGCCGTCCTATATATCAGTCGCAAATTAGCAATCGAACTACCCCGCTGGGTCGCGCATAAACAAAATGTATCTTTACCTTGCTGGAAGAGGAGGAGTGGCGCACAAGGGCGGTGGTGACGGGCTTGTGAGCGGCCAGCGCGAAGCTGGACTTGACGGATGGGCGGACCGCATGGCGGGCGGACGAGGTCAGCTGGGCCTTGAAGACCGGGTTGACCAGAGACGAGCGAGCCACGGAGGCATTAGAGCTCGAGACAGCCCGGAGCACGGAGCGGGCGGCGGTGGTGCGGTACAGCATGGCGGGGAGATGGAAGAAAGAAGCTTTTCGTGTGCAGTCGGGTTAGCAAGCCGCGCGGGCACGAAAATCCTCGGGTATGGCTAGACAGCCGGGTCTACTCACCCAATTGGCCTAAAAAGAAGCTGGAGAGGAGATTGAAGAGTGGAGATAAGGGTATCAACCCGGAAAGAGACTCGAGATCGAAGTCGGGGAGGCCGTGTGTTTCCGAGAGGGAGCAAATAAGAATATCCAGAAATGAAGTGACTGAGTGGTGAGGTGTGGTCTTCGGGCGGCCCGCAGCAACCCGAATGGCATATATGCCTCAGGCCGCAAATTATGAGAGAACCCGGGGATCCCGTGACGGCACGTGATGCAAATTGATGAATTAGGGTACGCTTGTGTGATCTTAATGTACATTACGAAAAGTTTTTCATTTCAGGAATTCGAAAAACATGGTATGATGTGGTGTTTCATCGCAATTCTAACCGTAAAAATCAGGCAGAAAGATTGCTACTAGTTACTGCGTAGGGATTGTGGCACAAACGGAAGGCACCTAGCAAGCCACGTGATCCGATAGTAAAGTCGACTGCACGGGACTGATGTCACTCTACGTGAGTAAACAAGCGTACACTCTGGTACAGACTGGAGGGGCTGTGGGAGGCTGCTGAAGGATTGGCAGAGCGAGTTGAATTTGCCCTTGAATTATAGCTTGGTATAATCTCTAGATTTGCGAAAACTATGGAAAAAGTTCCTATTTTGGATATTGTGCATTTGTAGTCCTTGACCAAGGAGTTGGGCAGTCACGGGAGTGACATTCCTCGCTTTGGAAGGCGGGCAGCCCCCCGTCGTACCTTAGCCCCGTACGCCGCCTTTGCGTAACAGATAGCCACGGCCATTCCTGATCCACGCAATCAGGGCCATTGACTTGGCTTCGATACCCAACCTCCGATCGCGATCTCGTTGATCGCATTTCCAACATTCTCCATCATTCTTTATCCTCGTCTCACTCTAGACCCTGGCTCTCGCTCATTTCAGAGGCGAGGTCCCGCCTCGGTATCGCGTGCAGCCCGCCCTGTTTGGATGGATTGAATGAACTCTCCACGATCGCAAAGGATTACTGGTGCTATGTGAGAGCTCATCCACTCCCTTTCTCTTCTAACGTAGCGAAATATGCCACTGACTGACCTGCCGTTGATAGCTAGGACTGACCGATTGATCTCGACCCACTCCGTTGAACGACATCACCGGCCATAGAGCCCAACCACCCGGCCTCTACGGCCG
Source organism: Penicillium argentinense (assembly GCF_028826775.1). Taxonomy (NCBI): domain Eukaryota; kingdom Fungi; phylum Ascomycota; class Eurotiomycetes; order Eurotiales; family Aspergillaceae; genus Penicillium; species Penicillium argentinense. The sequence goes on from NW_026622668.1 coordinate 1,775,030, forward strand.
CAGCTCGCAACCATGTTAGAAGGCGTGGTTGCCAACCTGCTTAACCGCTTCCTCGGAATCTATGTCAAGAACTTCGATGCGAAGCAGCTCAATATCGGCATCTGGTCGGGTGATGTCAAACTGCGGAATCTGGAGCTGCGCCGGGAAGCGCTCGACCAGCTTCGCCTACCCTTGAACGTTGTCGAAGGTCATCTCGGAGAACTTACACTATCTATTCCATGGTCAAACCTGAGGGGCAAGCCGGTCAAGGTCGACATCGAAGATGTCTTCCTGCTCGCGGCGCCAAAGGAGGATGCCGACTACGATCCCGCGGAAGAAGACAAGCGCGCGCATACCTTGAAGATGGAAAGGATTGAAGGTGCCGAGATTCTGCGAGATCGTAATGCGGAAGGCATGAGCCAGGAGGAGCAACGTCGGAACCAGAGCTTTACTCAGAGCATGGTAACCGCTGTGGTGGATAACCTGCAGATCTCCATTAAAAACGTTCACTTCCGCTATGAGGATTCCATCGCTTCGCCTGGTCACCCATTTGCTGTCGGTCTGACTCTGAAGGAGCTTAGTGCTGTCAGCACGGACTCTGAATGGAATCCTACCTTCATCCAATCCACCTCCGATACCACTCACAAACTAGCTGTCCTCGGTGCTCTATCCGTATACTGGAATACAGATGCAACGCTGCTGGGAACTGGTAGAGGTTCTGATATTGGCGCTGAGGCACAAGGAATCAGCCATGACGACCTAATGGCCAAACTACGGGATGCCATCGATAACGGCGATGGTAACCAGTTCATGCTTCGTCCTGTTAGTGGTCGTGCAGGACTCGAAATGGACAAATCGGGTAAATACGATCGTCCGGCCATGAAAGCGCGCCTGCTGTTCGATGAGCTCGGCTTTGTCCTGGATGACAACCAGTATCGCGATGCCCTGATGCTGGTCGATCTTTTCCATTATTTCATCCGCCACCAGGAATACAAGCGGTTCCAGCCCAAGTGCTCAGTCAAGGAAGATCCTCGTGCCTGGATGAAGTTTGCTGGAGATGCGGTCCTCAGTAAGATTCACGACCGTAATCGGCGATGGACCTGGGATTACATTAAAGAGCGCAGAGATGATCGCATTGCCTACATCAACCTATTCAAGAAGAAAAAACGCGAAGAGACCTTCACTCCAGAAGAAACTCAGCAGCTTGAAAAACTTGAATGGAAGCTTAATTACGAGGATCTTCGATTCTGGCGGTCGCTCGCCCGAAATCAACTCCGCAAAGAAAATATTGGCATTAAGAAGCCGGCTCAACAGCAGTCATGGTCGGAGTGGTTCTGGGGCAGCAAGAAGGAAGAGTCTGAAGAAACTGCTATGACCGAGGAGCAACGGCAGGAGCTTTACAGTGCCATTGATTGGGATGAGAAAAAGGCGATTTCCGAGAGTGTTGACGTCCCCCGAGAATGGGCTAAACTGCAAATCAACTGGAGTCTCCGTGCCGGTAGCTTTACCCTCAAACAGGACCCTCATGGTGCTGCGAACGAAGTCATGAAGCTGGTGTTCGACAATTTCCGAGCAAAAGCTCTCCAACGTCCCGATTCTTATCTTTTGGATCTGGATCTTGGTGGCTTGAAAATGTACGATGGTACTACTGCAGGCACCCTGTACCCGCAAATCGTGAAGGTCAAGGATTCTCTCCCAGATCAAACAAAGGCCCTGGAGCAGAGTACCGATGACGATGACCTTGCCTCGCAAGCCAGCGCGGATGATCTTGAAGATGAAGATAGTCTGTTCCATTTGCAATTGGAGAAGAATCCCCTAGAAAGCGACGCAGACTCCGCGGTCAAGGTAAAGCTCAAAAGTATTGAGGTAATTTACAATCCTCGATTCCTTGTGGGAATTGTCAAATTTTTCGAACCGCCCGAGCGCCACATGGAGTCGATTGGAGCACTGCTCGACACCGCCGGTGCTACAGTCGAAGGGCTGCGCCAGCAAACCCGAGCAGGTCTGGAATTCGCCTTGCAAGAGCACAAGAAGGTCGATGCTCAATTTGATGTTCACGCACCTCTGATCATTGTTCCTGAGAGTATTACGTATGAGAGCTCTTTGTGCCTAATCATCGATGCTGGTCATGCAAGTGTTAACAGCGAGCTTGTCGACCGACAAGCAATGCGAGACCTCCAATCCAAGCACAAGCGACAATATGAAGAAGAAGACTATAAGCAGCTTGAACACTTGCTGTATGATCGCTTCCTTATCAAGCTGGATTCCACGCAGGTTCTGATCGGTCCTGGAATTGAAGCGACGAAAGCACAACTCACCTCGGCCGTTGAGTCTAAAAACTTCCACATCATTGATCGAATCAATGTGGATTTTGTTTTAGAGATGTGCATTGTTCCAAAGGTTACGCAGCTTACACGGACACGGATATCCGGAAATTTGCCGGAGTTGCATGCCTCGATGTCTGATACAAAGTACAAGGCATTGATGAAACTGATCGACATTGCGATCCCACAATTTGACACTGGCAATAACTCTACTGGTCCGGCAGATGAGAAAGCCAAAGAAGAGGCGGCAATCGCAACTCGCGCTAGAGCGGCATCCTTCCAGCCTCCAGTACAACGAGACCTCCCGGTTGTTGACGATGACGAAGACCATGAAGTTGAAAGTGAACAGTCAAAGAAAGCACTCGACACCTCAAATAATATCCATCGTCGGGACTTTGAGTTCAAATTCAACGTTGGTCGCCTTCGTGGTTCGCTGTTTCGTGCGGACTCCCAGGATCCCCTCAAAGATAAGCTGCTGGTCGAACTGGTTGCCGAGGGCTTCGAACTCGACTTCTACATGCGCCCCTATGACATGGTCGCAGAAGTCATCCTCAAGTCTTTGAGTGTGGACGATTATATTGAAGAGAACCCAGTACCTGAATTCAAGCGGATCATCTCATCCAAGGGCTTTAATGCAGATGAAGACAAGGATCTGTTCCACTTGAAGATGGTTCGAGTGAAGCCAGAATCACCAGAGTTTGAGTCTACCTACGAAGGTGTAGCGATGAATCTCGATATTTCAGTCTCGACCATCAATCTTGTTGTGACGAGAAAGACGCTGCTTACTCTTCTCGACTTCATTCTTCTCACCTTCACAAGCCCACAGCAACCGGCCGATCAAAATCCACAATCGGAGAAGGCTCTGCAAGAAGCGCAAAGCCAACCGGAAGCGCCACAGCAAGCTGGAAAACTTCGTATCAAGTCCAACCTGAAGAGTATTGCTCTTATCCTCAACAATGATGGTGTACGACTGGCGACCTTGAGTCTCAATACTGCTGATGTTGGAATATTCCTCGTTGGCCGTGCCATGACCATACAGTCTCGAATCGGTAGTTTGACATTGGTTGACGATGTTAACCTTGGTGCTTCAGAGGACTCCGATGTCCGCCGCCTTTTGACCATCGAGGGCGAAAACTTCGCTGATTTCAAATATGAGACTTTCGACCCTGAAAGTGACACCTATCCCGGTTACGATTCTGAGGTTTATCTGCGGTCCGGTTCAATCAGGATCAATTTCCTGGAAGAGCCTTACCGGAAAATTATCAATTTCCTTGTCAAGTTCGGCAAGATGCAAGCAATTTTCAATGCCGCTCGCCAAGCTGCTGCGAATCAAGCAAACCAACTGCAGGAAAATGCGTCCCGCATGCGCCTCGATATCGTGATCAAGACACCCATTCTGGTGTTCCCTCGAATTATGACCGATGACCGACCCAGAGACACTATAACTGCCCATCTTGGTGAGATTTATGCTAAGAACGAGTTTGTTCCAATGGATGACTCCAAGGACAGTCCTGCCGTGAATGTTATTTCAACCGGCGTTCGCAACATCCGCCTCACGTCCAAGTTCCATTTCACAGATGGTGTCGTTGAGGAGCTAGACATGATTCAAAAGGTCAACCTCGATTTCAGCATCTGCTACCTAGAGCACCAGACCAACAACCCTCGACCAGATATGGAGATTGAAGGTTCTCTGTCCCCAATCAATCTCCGAATATCGCAAAGTCAGCTCAAGTTCTTGCTGGCGCTCTCGAAATCAATTCCTGGTGCTTTTGCCACTGACGCTGAGCAACAAGAGCTTGAGGCTCTGGAATCCCTGCCATCATCTGTCACCGAACCCACGAGAGAAGCGACTTCTAAGGCTGCCCAAGCACAGAAAGACCAGCAAGCACAGTCAGCCCCCGACAACGAGAACAAGGGAACCTGGGTCCGACTCGATATGATCTTCAAGGTTGACAGTGTCGGGCTGGAACTCATTTTGGCCAATGATAACCAACCCGCGGGCCACCTCGAGGACTGCAGTCTGTCCAAGTTCTCTCTCAATGACACCCGAGTTAAGCTGCGTATGCTGACCGATGAGTCCATGGAGTCGGAGCTCTTGATCCACTCGTTCTCGATTCGTGACAGCAGAAAGCAGGACACAAACAAGTTCAGAAACATCATGTCTTTGATCAACAACGATGTGCAGCAGCAGTTTATGGCTAGCGTTTCTATGTCTCCTGGACCAGACAAGCATCTTATTGCGATGTTGACGATTGATAGCCCTCGCATCATGTTTGCGTTAGATTATCTGTCCGCCCTGCAATCTTTCAGTAATACTGCGTTTGCCTCGGAGGAGGTTACAGAAGTCGTTGAAGAGGAGGGTGACTCTCCAGAAGAATCGGAGCTTGGTTCCGACGATGCTACATCTCCTGATAGGGCAGCCACTGAAGTATCTGCTGGAGATGTTCCTGTTGGGTCTAGAACAGTTTCATTCCGCGTCAACCTGGTTGATGCCCAGGTGATTATGGTGGCGAACCCGGCGATTCCCCACTCCGAAGCTATTGTCCTTGGAACCAAGGAGATTCTCATCTCGCATCAAAACGTTTCAACTTTGCAGATCGAGAAAGTGGGCATGTTCCTTTGCCGCATGGATAAGTTCGAGACTAGTCGCCTCCGTATCCTGGACGATTTCACGGTGGAGATTTCTGTTGATAGTCGTTCGCAAGAAAAGGGCTCTGCGCTTACCTCAATTGAGGCCCATGTCGAGCCTCTGGTCCTTCGACTGTCTCTGCGTGATATCTTGATGGCGATCCAGATTGTGAACAAGGCTTCGGAGATGAGAGCCCGGAACGCGCAGGAGCTCGAGAGTGGAGAGCCGAAGAAGATCACCGATGCAAAGAGTACAAGAGGCCGATCTGGCAGCAAGACATCGTCAACTCCGGCTTACAGAACCCGTCGCCGTGTCAGCCAGACAGCCGACGGTCTTGACAAGACTGCCACTGCTGTACCCCAAAGCTCGGCTGTTCTCAAAAGGGAGGAACTTTCCGCCAAGGTCGATGGTCTCAGAGTGATCCTGATTGGAGATCTTCATGATTTGCCTTTGCTGGATTGGAGTGTCAAAAAGTTCAATGTAGACGTCCGCGACTGGTCTTCCACCCTGAGTGTTGACACGCACTTTGACACGTTCCTCAACGTCTATAATTTCTCGAAGTCTTCTTGGGAGCCCCTGATCGAGCCATGGCAGCTGGGCTTCCATATGGCTAAGGAAGTCAACCCGGATGTCTTCTCTATTGATGCTTACTCGCACAAGACTATGGAGTTGACCATGACATCGGCAACGATCGCACTTGCGTCCAAGTCCTTCCAGTTCCTTAACACAGACGAGGATGTGCTTTCTAAACCACGGGGTGCTGATGCTCCCTACAGAATCCTCAACTATACAGGTTTCGATCTTCGGGTGTGGGCCGATGTCAGCGCCGGAGAAGAAGGTCCTGCTGCTAAACTTAGCGATGGAGAGGAATATCCCTGGCGATTCGAGGATTCCACTGCCGTCCGAGAAACTCTCACCCCCGAAGGCCACGGTGGAATTGTCGGTGTCAAGCTCGAGGGAAGTGGATTCGACAGCATTAATCGTATTCCTGTGGTTCGAGAAGGCGAGGTTATCTACAGTCTCAAGCCGAAGCGGGACAATGTACTTCACCGGCTTTTGGTGGAGGTCACTCTTGGAGCAGATAACGTCAAGTATATCACATTCCGTTCGCCTCTTCTCGTGGAGAACAACACGCAGATTCCAGTTGAACTGGGTGTTTTCAGCCCCAACGATGGTCATCTGCTGAAGATCGAGAAAATCCTTCCTGGCGATGCACGACCCGCTCCAGTTGGGTCCGCCTATCTCCATTCCGTTGTCATTCGTCCTGATCAAGGCTTTGGATATGATTGGTCAAACGACCAACTATTCTGGAAGGAGCTGCTTCGCCGACCAACTAGAACCATTAAATGCGTCAGTGAAGGCGGCCAACAGTCTCCGCCTTTCTATTTCCAAGTCAATGCCACTTTTGACAACAAGGACTCACTTACGAGCTCCTATCCTTACATGAGGATTCGCATCTTTGCCCCTGTGGAAATCCAGAACCTTCTGCCCTACGACTTCAAATACCGCATTTATGACAAGAACACCAAGAAAGACTGGACGAATTTCCTCAGGAAGGGGGGCGTAAGCCCTGTTCATGTGGTAGAACTTTCCCACCTACTTTTGCTCAGTATCGATTTGGAGGACACCGTTTTCCGACAGAGCGAGTTTGCGATTGTCAATGGCAACGCTCAGGATTACCGCAGAGAGCACACATTGTCACTGACTGACGAACGAGGCCTCCAGCTGAAACTGAAGCTTCATTACTTCAACATTCCCAACAGTGGTGGTGCTTTCAAGGTCTCTGTCTACAGTCCGTACCTCATTCTGAACAAAACTGGACTTCCTATGGATATCCAGAGCAAGGCATTCCTTCAGTCTGCACGCAGCGCCGCAGGTCAAGGAATGAGAGTTGACCCGAGAGAGGGTGGCCGTGCTCTTCCTTATATGTACTCCTATGGCGCTGAAGACAAGAGAAATCGATCCATCCTCAAGATCGGTGACTCAGCATGGAGCAAGCCGCAAAGTTTCGAGGCTATTGGTAGTACCTTCGAGGCTGTGTTCCCTGATAGGAATGGCCGTTCTGAATTCCACTCCGGTGTGTCAGTTGTCGAGGGCGAGGGCAAGTACAAGATGACGAAGGTCGTCACAATTGCACCAAGATTCATCTTGAAGAGCAAGCTCAACGAGGATCTTCTGGTTCGCGAGCCTGGCTCGTCGAATGTCCTCGAGATCAAGAGTGGTGAACTCGTTCCGCTTCACTTCCTTCGTCAAGCCGCCGACAAGCAGCTTTGCCTATGCTTCCCTGGCGTTAACAACCAATGGTCTTCTCCCTTCAATATTGCTGATGTGGGAACTGTTCACGTCAAATTGGCCAAGGCCAACCAGCGACAGAAGCTCATTAAGGTTGATGTGATTCTCGAGGGAGCCACTCTGTTCCTGCATTTCGGCTTCGAGACTCGGAACTGGCCTTTCTCCATGCGCAACGAAAGCGACACGGAATTTATCTTCTATCAAGCCAACCCCAATGTGGAAGATGACGAGGATGACCGATCAACTAGCTGGAAGCCCATTCGTTATCGCCTTCCGCCGCGCAGTATCATGCCTTATGCGTGGGATTACCCTGCAACTAAGAACAAGTCTCTCACTCTGACTTGCCACGGAAAAGAGCGTCGCATCAAGCTTGCTGAAATTGGTAACCTGATCCCAATGCGCATCCCACCCAGACAATCGGGCGAGTATCAGAAGATCATCGATATCAATATCGTTGCCGACGGGCCCACGCAGACTCTTGTGCTGTCCAACTTCAAGCCATCAAAGAGTCTGTACAAGCAACAGAAGGGACAGTCATCACAGAATAGCATGAGCACTGGGTTTGAAGTCAAAGAGATGAACTCGGAAGTGACTTTCAAGGCTCAGCTTCGCTTGGGTGGCATCGGCATCTCCCTGATCAACCAGAACTTGAAGGAGCTCCTTTACATGACGTTCCGCGAAATCGAAATCAAATTCCGCGAGTCGAGAATCTATCAGACTCTCAACACCACGATCAAATGGATCCAGGTCGACAACCAGTTATATGGTGGCATCTTCCCCATTCTGCTGTACCCTAGTGTGGTTCCAAAGACTGGAAAGGAGATGGAAGCCCACCCTATTTTCCATGCAATGATCACCAGAGTGAAGGATGACTCATATGGTGTATTGTACATCAAGTACGCAACTTTGCTTTTGCAGCAAATGACGCTTGAACTTGATGAGGACTTTGTCTTCGCCATGTTAGACTTTGCCAAGATCCCAGGTGCATCGTGGTCTGAAGAACAAGAGGGCACCCTCTGTGACGAGGATCTCAATATCCCCGAGCCGCAACAAATTGACGCTGGCCAGGATGTCTACTTCGAGCTCCTTCACTTGCAGCCCATGCAGCTTGATATCTCCTTCATGCGAACTGAGCGTGTCAACGTCGAGGACACTATGCAGCCATCGAATCCTCTGATGTTCGTTGTCAATGTGATGACCATGTCGATGGGTAATGTCAATGATGCCCCTGTTCGGCTGAACGCGTTGATGTTGGAAAACGCCCGTGTCTCTTTCGGCAGACTGTTCGGCAACGTCCGCGCCCATTACACTCAAGAATTCCTACGCCAAGTCCATGTCATTCTTGGGTCCGCTGACTTCATCGGTAACCCCGTTGGTCTGTTCAATAACATCAGTTCTGGTGTGGCCGACATCTTCTACGAGCCCTACCAAGGCCTCGTCATGACGGACCGTCCTCAAGAGCTTGGTGTCGGCATCGCAAAGGGAGCTACTAGCTTTGTCAAGAAATCTGTTTTCGGATTCTCAGACAGCATGGCTAAGCTCACAGGAAGTATGTCCAAGGGTCTGACTGCCGCCACCCTGGACAAGGAATTCCAAGACCAACGCCGATTCTCCAAGTCCCGTAACCGCCCCAAGCATGCGCTCTACGGTATTACAGCCGGTGGAAATGCATTTGCGACCAGTCTAGCGAGCGGCATTGGCGGCCTGGCACGTCATCCCCTCCAAGGCGCTGAGAAAGAAGGGGTCGCAGGTTTCTTCAAGGGGGTTGGAAAGGGTGTCATTGGTTTGGCTACCAAGCCCGCCATTGGTGCTTTTGACCTTGCCTCGAATCTGGCCGAGGGCGTTCGGAACACAACAACCGTCTTTGATGCCGAAGGTCTGGACCGTGTTCGACTTACTCGCTTCATTGGTATCGACGGAATCGTTCGTCCTTACTCGCAACGTGAAGCTCTCGGCCAGTTCTGGCTCAAGACTACCGAAGACGGAAAGTACTTCAACGAGGATTACATCGCCCATCTGGAGCTTCCCGGTCGTGACATCATGGTCTTGTTGACATACACTCGAATTATGCTCGTGCGCACGAAGAAGCTCTCTGCCGAGTGGGACATTCGCCTGACGGATATCCAAACCATTTCCAAGGAGCGCACTGGAATGAGCATCACGCTCAAGGGTGGCGCTAACGGGCCCTTCATCCCTGTTCAAGACGAGAGCTCTCGGAATTGGCTGTACAGACAAATTGCCATTGGTAAGTGCTACACCAGCAGATTCTCAACTTGAATTACTAAAGCTAACTTGGTTTCTAGCGGTCAATGCCTTCAACGAAAAGTACAACCGAGGATAGAGTGGCGTTTTTGCATATCACTTTTAACGATGTCATGAGCATGGATTGCTTCCATGATTTGAGAGGTACGGGGTATAAAAGAACATGCTGAGTTTTACGACTGCTTTTCATTTAGTTTATTATAGGGCCGTTGGAGATTCTCCTTCAACCCAAGTACATAGTTTGATTGCACATTTTGTTTTTCGTTTTCTGACGTATCAGGCCTATTCGTACTATATACACAACGAACATTAATTTCATGAAAATAGTTGCCTATTGTACTACTTCCTAATCCCTTCCGATGATCCACCCAGTCATCTACCCAGTCACCTAAATGACCAGCTGTCTGAAGACTTACGTACACGAGACCCGCCTCGCCGATGTTTCGGTATTTCAGGTAAGAATAAGCCAGGGTCATTTTTATAATATGTACAGAGAGAACCTACCAAGCTTTTAAACTGAAAATTTCAAATTTTTTCGCCATCCGGAACTATTGGACATCAATTAAACAGATTCTCGCTGCAGTCAACAGTTTATGCTTGTATCGAGACTGGTGTAGATCTTGGTATTTTCGCCGCCCTGTCGAAGGATGACAATCCCAAAACTGCTTTTTACTGGCCGAGGCTGTCGGGGCCGATACCAAACTGATTGGTGGGTTACCACCTATTCCTCTGTGGGAAAAAAGGAGGGCTTGCTGACATCCGAAAAGCTCGTATCTTGAAGCACCTGGGTGCGATGGGCGTAATCCTAGAGACCGCCCCTGATGAGTATCGCCGCGCTGAATTCTCCATTTCGCTGATGTCAGAGAGATACAGCGATGCCTATCCTTGCATGCAAGCGCTTGATGTCCCTGATTAACCGTGGGAAATCTCCTAGAGCGGCAGTAACCCAATCACTTGTTAGTACCGACTGCATCACCAAGGGTATCATGGCCCTTCCTGCCCAGTTGAAGAGGACCAGCTACCGCAACCCGTCCAACGGCATGGACTGTGGATTTCAGCTTGGATATGATACCCCTGACCACTTCTTCGGATTCCTCAAAACGCACCCTGTCGCTGCCAAGCAGTTTGACAACCATATGTCAGCATACCACCAGGGGCGGCCAAGCTGGATGGACGTCGGCTTCTATGACGTGCCCAGGCTTGTCAAGATGGACGTGGGTGACAAGGATGCGCTCCTGGTCGACGTGGGTGGTAGCGTGGGCCACGATCTGTCAGAATTCCGTCGCAAATGGCCTGATGCCTCTGGTCGTTTGGTACTGCAGGACCTGCCGGAGGTCTTGGAGCAGGCTCGATCCATGTCTCTCCACGAGTCGATTGAGATCATGGAGCATGATTTCATCACTGAGCAACCTGTTAAGGGTAAGTTATCTTCGTCACCAACTGTCTCTCTTTAGACCCAGAGTCTGACCAGGAATGTTTCACAGGGGCTCGTGCTTACTACATGCACTCCGTTCTGCACGACTGGACCGATGAGAACTGCGTCAAGATTTTGAAGAACATTGTGCCTGCCATGAAATGTGGACACAGCAAAAAATTGATTAATGAGAACTTCATCCCAGAGACCAATGCGTACTGGGAAACGACAAGCTCAGACATCATCATGATGGCTGATTTTGCGTCCACCGAGCGCACTGCTGGTGATTGGCATGCGCTGATCGGGGCAGTTGGACTGAAGTTCAGCAAGATTTGGACAGCTCAACGTGGGGTTGAGAGTTTGATCGAGTGTGAACTCGCTTAAATGCTTTGAGTGATCCGGGAACAACACGAAGATATGAGGCGCATAGCGGAATGAACTGATAGCTAGGCTAGTAGGAAGAGAAAGCTACCAATGTATGGAAAAGTGGGTCTGCGTAATGACTAAGCCAAAGTCACATGATTCATAAGCTGTCCAGCAAATGGCATGCGGAAATGGAAGATCATGTCTTGGAAAAAGCTGCACATATTATAATGTGGTATTTGATGCCGAGGCACCTTAATGCTATTTACACTCTTAGAATAAGTGCATAGCAAGACCAATTTCAGTGATACGTACTATTTGATACCTCAAATTCGATTTTGGGCGTACGAACCTCAGATTAATTTATATACACCTGAACGTAAACACATAAATTTGACACTGCCAGGACTCGATTTTTACAAAAACATTCATGAAACATGAAACAATGAGCCGTAGCTCCCAAGGGTTGCGACCACGCTCCTGAATGTTCGTGGCAAACCAAGCTAGGCAAATTCCCTTTTCGGAAGCTCGTAACACGGTCGCACGTGGTTGCTTCAAGAGGTGCCAAGACGTCAAAAACTGGGTATCTCTATCATAGATACAGAGAGTGGCAATTTATACCCTCAAAGTGTTCTGGAATACGGTCTCCAACCAGTAAGATATCAAATTGCACTCCGGTCAGCCGGATGCCAAGCAAATTAGGGACGCGCCATGAAATATTCGGAGAGTATGTAATTGCTAGTACGACATGGGCCAAAAAAGGGTTTTTCAACCAGCCATTCAGGACCTTGGAAAGACTGCCAATAATTATGTGGTCTGCAATTGGAAATGTTATTGAATATATCATTCTGCTTTCGCTTTATATAAATGATCGTGCATCAACAACCTTCAAAAGCAAAAGATTGTCACCCTTTCAATTGATTTTAAAGACAAACACTGCGTCGAGCACAATGATTCAAATTTGTGAAGAAACTTCATCGCAATCTATCAATGGCAGCGTGTCACACATACCTGATTATGTGGTAGACTGTGTCATAGTTGGTACAGGACCATCTGGGGGCTCATTGGCAGCCTTTCTAGGATCATACGGTTTGTGATATTCTTTATGTTTTTCCAAGGAAATTTGTCTGACATTTCTAGACATCAAGGGGCTGATAATTGGTAAAAAGTCTACAACTACCCAGACCCCCCGCGCACACATAACCAATATGGCTACCATGGGTAGGAGATCGTTCCAGGAACACATAATTTCATAGCTGACAACTTAACGACAAGAGTGTATGAGAGACATTGGCTTAGAGCATGAATGTCGTCGAAATGGATTGGAATGGTCCTCTATGTCCACCGTCCATTGGGACGAGTCCATGTCTGGGAAGGAGTTTGCCCGGCTGCCAGCGTGGGGAAATGGCCCGAGTGAAGTGAGTTTTGAAGTACCATCTAAGTTCACAAGCCGGCTACTGGAAAACAATTACTAAGAATAATCTTGCAAGGCTCGGTATCGAGGAGCTAGTCCCTGTACACCGATAGATCTTGCACAAACCCTTCTAGAGCCAATACTTGTCCAGAAAGCCGCAACGACTGGATTCACTGTTCGATTTGATACCGAATTTCTTTCATTTTCGGAGGTGAAACCTCAAAATGCCGTCCTAGTGCGGGTGAGAGACTTGGTCTTCAACAAGGAATACACGGTTCAGTGCAAATATCTCTTCGGGTGCGACGGCGCCCACAGCCTTGTCTTGCAGCAACTCAAAATTCCCGTTTTAAGAGGAAAGGGTGCTGGTATAAAGTCATGGGATCTTTTGGTAAGAGTCGACCTCTCTCATACAATGCAGTTTCGTCGTGGAAATCTGCATTGGACGTTTCAAGATGATCACTTGCACCCAGGGAGACTTTTGGTGGCTCACCCCCGTGTGTATAAGCCTTGGAACGAATGGGTCGTTGGTTTCTCCTGGGCTCCTGGTGCAGCGCCCGAGTCGGAGATGGTCCCAACCCATGAAGACTGGAGCAGGAGGCTAAAAAAGATGGTCGGAGATGATAGTATCGTACCAGAAATCTTGGATATTTTCACTTGGGAAATGGATAATGCGGTCGCACAGCATTCATCTGAAGGTCGTGTTTTTTGTTTGGGGGATGCTGTTCATCGTCATGGACCTGGTGGGGCCTTGGGGTCGAACACGGCTATTCAAGATGCATACAATATTGCGTGGAAAATAGCATATGTCCTTAAAGGTACTTCTTTATCTCCCATTATGGCAGACATGCTAATCTAGTGTACAGGACAAGCCGGCCCGGGGTTGCTCGATAGTTACTCAACGGAACGGAATCCAGTCGGAGCTCAAGCTGCTTCCAGGTAAGAGTGATATTCTGGAGATCTAGATGATTAATCTGACAACTTTTTTGCAGCTCCATGGATGCCATTTTTGCTAATATGGCCATCTGGGAAGCTCTCGGCGTGCTAGGAGGATGTGCTAAGGCAGTGAGGGAACAACAAAGCAAGCTCGCTGAAAATAGTGATGAGGGCCGAAGTTTGCGTAAGAGTCTACGAAAAGTTCTCGAGAACTCCAAATTCGGAATCGAGGGACTTGGAATCGAAATGAACCAACATTATCAATCTAGCGCTATCTGGCTCCGAGACGAAAGTGAGCCCCAGGACCTTTCAGACTCACGGCTTCTTTATCACAAAACAACTTTTCCGGGCTCCCGTCTTCCCCATGCATGGCTTAATACGGCCATTCCGACTAGGCCTATTTCTACAATTGACCTAGCAGGGCATGGTCGTTTCACCATATTTACTGGGATTGGCGGAGAGCAATGGAAGATATGCGCTCCCAAAGTCGCAGCTGCCCTTGGACTGAGTATAGCGGTATTCTCAATTGGACATGGCCAGGACTATGAAGATCCTGCCTTTGAATGGGAAGCTCACAGAGAGATTGATGAATGTGGCGCCGTCCTAGTCCGACCAGACCGTTTTATAGCATGGCGCTGTAAGGAGGTCCCAGAAGGCTGCGAAGCTACGCTTTTGACCGTCCTTAAGGAAATATTGTCAGCCTGAGATTGAAATAGGATGGGAGTATTCGAGGTCATAAAATGAAAGTGGATGAGATGAAATGAAAGACATTGTCAGATGAAAACGGTTGATACCAGATGAAAGCCATCAAAATGACCCAAAAATAGGCTATATATTCATCATGAACTATTTTCCAACTTTGAGGTATCTTGTGACCTGAGCCATTCCTGGAATTTGACCAGCGCCTTGTAGCGATGCGACAATTTGTTCTAGACAAAGTTAATTTTGAGGCACACTTCGATTCATATCTGAAGAGCCCGGTACCTTTTTTTCGTGTGCCATTTCAGCTAAAGTTTCGCCTTGGTGTTCGAAGATTGGTTCCCAGCCTGGGCGTTGATTTGAGCTACTTCCTTATGGAATTATCTTTTCTGGCATAGTACTCACCAAACACGGGTGGCCCCCTTGCAGGTACAATATGGCCCTGAAAGAGCCGATTTGAATATATGAACATTTTGAAACCTCGGGCTTGTTCTTTTTACATACCTCTAGTTTCCCTTGGAAAATTATAGGGTCCATAGCTGGCCCTGTAGTGAATGCAAAAGTGCACACAGCTTGTGCACTTTTGTCGGTGTACGAATATAGAAGTTTATAAAGACCATCATTTCCTAACGACTCCAAAAAGTATTTACTGGAAAGGCCACAATGACATAAGTATGATTTCCAGGGTATTTTGTGTATTATTGCCATGACTCACATGTAAGGACCCGGGAGTTTATTCATGGAATTGAACTCGAGCGCCGAATCCTCAACAATGACGGGCCCATCTACCTATGAAGAAACGAAAAGGATTAGTTGCCTGAGCTGTTGGTCAGACTAATTTAGCAACACTGATTCTCACAACTCTTGCAGCTCGTCGGCATTTATCTCTTGCGATTTCTTCCAGCGTCCCCTGGATTTCTGGAATATCCAATGCAAGAGGCTCTATGGGTATTGATTCTCCCAGGATAGCGCTAACTTCGATAACCTTGTTAGGGTTACCCGTCACGAAGGTACAGGTCTTCATGGTGAGTAGGTGTCTGGCCACAACCAAAGTCATGGTGGACTCACGGCAAGCTTTTGTCCGGTAGACTGTCCCGCGCTAGACCGTAACTGGTCTAGACTATCAGCATCCTCTGCTGGAAAAATGCGAATATACCCAGGATGTTTGTAACTTCTAAAACCATTTATACATCCGATCTGCCGATTTCTTTTGTCACCAGATTTCACAGCAAAAAAAGGGACAGCTCTTTATTCAGTTGTTGCATACATTGAAAATCGTTTATGTTGCCAAGCATCCAACAAGTCACGTTAGCACGCTTATTCTAATCAGGTAACACTTGCGCCGGTGCTTGTGTTTGATCCAACTGCGCTTTGTGTGCCATACAAGGCCCCTGACGTACAGCTCTCTGAGCAGAAAAAGGCCTACATTGCGGATGGTCCCTTTGATTTTCTAAGCTTTGTCCTGGTCAGCCTCACTCATTATATGCTGCCACTCTCTATCGTCCACTAGTATTTTTGCGTCCCGAATCCTCCCAGAGATCACCTCCTCTTTGAAAGAGCACAGCGGGCCGGAAGAATTGTTCTCATAGAAGATTATACTAGAAACGAAAGGGAGCATACTAGTAGTGGTCTCCAATGTCTCTTAACGCTGCGGTGTTAACCGAAGCACCACAAAAATAAATCTGCTTTAATAACATGTATCGTACATTACAATGGCCGTTCCTTCGATACCAGGCTGGAGAACTTGGCCCGACAGGAGCTTCCATACCCTGGAAATGATAGTGGCGAGCGTAAGTTCTCGGTAGCATCGGTCCATTCGCTGGCAATTTAGTGCACCAGTCAATACTCTTACTCATCTTGCTTCGTTTGCACATACACTTACTGGTTACTATTTTATAGAAATTCCAGTGTAAAGTTTGCTCTAACCTTACGCCTGATACTGCCACAAAGAATGATCTTTGACATCATCGAAACTAGAAGAACTTGAATCCATACCTGTCAATAGGGCCCGATCAATCTTAAGATGGCTTGACAACAGAGTTCAGAAGCTTATTATTCGGTTAGATCTGACCGACTTGTGTAGGGCTTTGTTAGTGACATCTACCATATTGATCCTTGCTCTATGGACTCTTGCAGTTTTTTCTAGCAGCTGGGCATTAAATATGGATTAAGTGAAATTTCCCTAGTATAAGAGTACGAGTGGTGGAATCAAACCCCTTCACCTGCACTGACAAGCTACTTTAATGTACAGGTCGCGAAGAGATTCGGTCCGCAACATATTAATTACTAAGGTCATGCATCAATACCCAGCTGCCGAGTTTCATATTGCAGCGAAATATCGAAACAAATAAACTATCAGGATGAATTAGTCCTAGTATCTGCTTCTGCTTGGCTAAACAATCCCTTACCCAACCGAAAGCGTCGACATGTTAACCTAGAGCCCTCGGGAGTTCTCAACACAGTATCCTCTGGAACAATACTACCTCTATGTCATAACTTGTAGTAGGGACTTTGTGTGGCGGTTGCCTTCGTTTTACATTTGACCTTGGTTAGAAACCACCCCGAACAGCCTTGCCCGGGATTGGATTTGGCGGTGGAAAACGGTTGTCTTCTTTATCTATTGAATACCTTGGTTACCAGTTCTCTATACCTTGGCACCACCATCTCAAGAGTGTCTGAAGGTGATAGAAACCTTGAAATCTTATGAAAGAGTAAATTCATGAATACGTACTCTTCCGGCCAGTCTAGATCCAACATGTCATATGCATATGAATTGTTCAAAATCAAGCAAAAACTACTATATAGCACCATTTATAATGGATTTTGATACCATGAGTTCATCCTTTGGTGCCTGGGCCTGGCCAGATATGACTCTATCGATGAGAAAAAAATTATTACTGAAAACGCTCCTAAGCCAGGTCCGGAATTTACGGGGCGATGTCAACTTCGTCACCATTTGTTAAGTTTGTCAACCTTCATTTTAAAAGATAATACTCTTGATGCCGAATACTATGATGTGGAATATGTGTGCAAGTCATGGTTGATGTCAATATTTAGTTAGCGTATTGGGGTACTGTTTCACCAACTTTAGAGAGATGGAAGCCAACTCGCATCGGCATCCTCTGATAAACCGTGCGAATATGGGATCCAGTACTGGCCAGTGCGTAGCAGCCCTCGAGGGACATGGTGACTGGGAGGGCTTAATTTCCTGGTTGCAAGATGGAAGCACACTTGCGTCAGCGTCCTCTGATAACACCGTGAGGATTTGGAATCCGGCCACTGGCCAGTGCGTGATGAACCATATAGTGACGCGGTAAAATCAACTTTTTGGTCGCAAGATAGCAGTCGACTCGCATCAACGTCAGATGATCACACATGGGATCCGGCCACCGGCCAGAGTGTGTCAACTCTCAAGCGCCATAGTGCCTGGGTAAGCTCGATTGCTTGGTCGCACGATGGCATGCATCGGCTCCCTTTGTCGCCTGCTGATTATCGATCGTCCGTTGCTCTGTTTTTGGTATATGTGCAACAACTTTGGCAGTCGGCAGTTCATCAGGTAACATCGTATGTCTAGGATGATCTGGAGCTCAGGCATGACGTAGCGCAACTAGTTGGCTCCGAGCTCCGAGGTGCCAAGCGGCATGCTCCAAGATTCTGAAAGCTTGGCTCATAAAGACGGCCGCAAACGGCCATATATTTACGCGCACCCCAAGAC
Source organism: Penicillium argentinense (assembly GCF_028826775.1). Taxonomy (NCBI): domain Eukaryota; kingdom Fungi; phylum Ascomycota; class Eurotiomycetes; order Eurotiales; family Aspergillaceae; genus Penicillium; species Penicillium argentinense. The sequence continues at coordinate 1,793,054 of NW_026622668.1, forward strand.
TGGATATTGCAGTTCGGGGGCTGATTGGTCTGCGCCAAGACCTCGAAGCACATGACGTCGGAGCTTTCGGCAATCCAGTTTCCAACGTGAGCAGTAGATTGCAATCTGTCTAGTGTAATTAAATTTCCAACAGATGTAGGGGACACTAAAACGATGCATTCATGCGACCGGGGAAGATTTGCATCAAAAGCGGCCGACATGACATCAAAAACTTGCCATGCAAGTGTTAAAAGGCTGAGATCTGTTTTCAGATCTGTTTTCATAAGAGCGAGTTCGATATTCGTGAACCAGTCTAGAATGTAGAGTTTCATATACTCATATGACCATGGCACACAGCAGTTCTTGCCACGCAGACATTGCATTACGGACATCGCACGTAAGAAGGAGACGGGAGATTCCCTCGAGCGCAACTGCCAGGTGCCCAAAAATGTTATAAAATGAGTGCTTTCTCTTTACTTGTAAGTGGGGATTTTTCGAAATTGACGACTTGAAGATTTACTTTGGACTTTAACTGTAATCATTCCATTGACATATAAGTTTCTACTTCCACCTTGGCATTTGGAATGATGTCATCGGACGCGCCAGAACTGACTCGCCAGTGTGGGACCAATGAGTATCATCGCTATCTGATTGATACCGAGCCGGCCTATAAGCCCACAAGGCAATCACTTGAGCAGTTTAACCATCTTTATCGCCGAAATCAAACGCTGCGGTCCGGTGTGGCATTAATTCCGGTTGTTGTTCATGTTGTGTATAATGGAGACGCCGCAAATATCACCGAGGCTCAAGTTGATAGCCAAATTGTCGCACTAAACGCCGACTTCAACGCGCAGAATGCGGACATCAGTGAAATTCCGACAGCTTTTAAACCCTTGCTTGGTGAAGCGCGCATACGTTTTTTTCGCGTGCAACGGGATCCACAAGGCAAACGACACCCTGGGATTACTCGCACACGGACAAGTATCCAAGCTTTCAACCAGAATGGTAATCAACTTGACCAGAGAATGAAGTCTGCCGCTCAAGGAGGACATGACGCTTGGCCAAGCGACCGCTACCTCAATATCTGGGTTTGTGATCTCGGCAGGGAATTACTTGGCTATGCCCAGTTTCCCGGTGGGCCTATCGAAAAAGACGGCGTGGTTATAAACCATACAGCATTCGGCACTACTGGCACGTCAGTCTCTCCTTTCAACCTCGGCCGTACAACAACTCATGAAGTTGCTCACTGGTTGAATGTGTATCATATCTGGGGAGATGATGGTCTCGCATGCTCTGGGAGCGACTATTGTGATGATACACCAAATCAGGCTGGGTCTAATCGGGGCCGGCCTCAATTCCCTCACGTCTCATGCGGTAATGGCCAGTCGGGGGACATGTTCATGAATTTCATGGACTACACGGACGATGAGGCTATGTTCATGTTTACCAAGGGTCAAGTGGCGCGAATGAATGCGACTCTGACTGGACCAAGGTCATCGCTTATCGGATCCAATTTCCAGGAGCCGATTCTACAAACAGGCACAAGGCTGTTTGAGACGGATGAGACATTTGACTTCCTCGTGGCTGATTGGAATCGAGACGGGGTGCAAGACCTCATCGCCATAAAAAAGCAAAACACCGCTAGTAAAACAACGGAGTTGCATATCCTATCAGGGAGGTCAAATTTCCAAGAGTATCTCCTGCAGACAGATACCATTCTCCCGGAAACGGATGACACATTTGAGTTTGCTATGGCCGATTGGAATGGCGACAAGTCCCTAGACTTAGTTGCGATAAAAAAAAGGGGACTGACACAGGCCAAACAGAGGTTCATATTCTGTCCGGGACCGCGCAATATAAAGCCTTTCTTCTTCGGACCCGAACGGCACTTTGTCAAACCGATAGTACCTTCAAGTTCCTGATGGGTGACTGGAACGGCGACGGGCACGATGACTTGATTGCGATCAAGAAGAGTAAAACAGGCAGTCATAGTGTCGAAGTACATATTCTCTCTGCCGCCTCCAACTTTGAGACGTTTATATTACAAACTGGCACGGCCCTTCAAGAGGTTGATGACAGTTTTGATTTTATCCTCACCGACTGGAATGGGGACCGTTGCCTCGATTTGGTTGCAATCAAGAAGCGCGGTGGAGGGACTAGCAGCACGGAGGTGCATATTCTATCTGGTGCTCTCAAATTTCGAAACTTCATGCTTCAGACTGGCACCACGCTCCATCCCACAGACAAACGATTTGTCTTTCAGGTGGCACCGCGGCGGAGTAATGACCGATCGGATTTATTCGTGATAAAGAAATGTGGCACTAGGACAAACAGCACCGAAGTTCACATCCTAGCTGGCTAAGCGAAGGTGGAGTTTGAATTAATGGCTATCAAAAAAGAGCGTTGCCTCCTTCACCACCACAAATTGTCGTGACTTCATCATGGTAATAGTAATCAGAAAGGCTGTTATTTGAAACAGTAATTTGCTGCACACCTCACCGCACAGGAACACTTATTTATATTCCGACACTACCCTATACAAAAGCTAATGTTGGTATCACCAGCTAGGTACTGTGTACACAGTTAAGTGGACAGTGTGTATGCTCCAAAGCAAAAGTCAATTGATTCTTGTTGATAGATGTAGATATGTTGATGTAGATGTGTTCCCAGGTCAGGTTCCAAGATACCCCTTAATCCCATGCACGGACAATCGGCGGTCACAACACCGGAGCCGCAAGAATGCGTACACCAAGAAAGGGATGTTATGTCCCGACAGCTAGCTAATCTAGGAAATATGGTCGGTAATTTGTAAATTCTCAGTGTAGCAGAGGTGTGCGTATCTTTTCTGAGAGCCAGCAGCTGCAGTTTACTTTATGGCGCTATATCGGGACCATTCCGCGGTCGTCCAGGGGGTGACATCTACCATCACCAAGCGGCGATTAAGAAATTAAAGTCTGTGCGTGATTGTTGATCTTCAAGGCCCGGTCTGACTGGTTATATCACAAAGAAACTGGTACCAGACCTCCAAGAGATCGTACATGATTGGAAGGAGAGAAATTCCGTGAGTGTCTTTTCACCCGCATTTCAAAACAACTTCTCATCTGCACCAAAGGTGGAAACTGGGAGCATCCGTGCAAAATGGAAGAACATTCGACAGTGCAGCTGGTCAAGGGATGTATTTGTTTGTCTCGTGTTCACTTGATCATTCTTTTTCTTGACAGGACGCAGTAGACTAGGTGAATGACCTCCAAGGCCTAATAATGCATGGTAACAGCAGTCATATTGAACGAATTCATTGTCCTCCTCGTGAGGAAGAGTGCGTTCTCCCCTTTCTCCACATAAGTCTCGCATAAACCGAACCACAGCGCGGTTCTGGAGGTTGGACCGCTGTTCATGGCGAGACCTACTAGGAATCGACCACAAGAACCAAATATATCATGAGCCTGGCAGCTATACAACCCATCTGTCTCCCTTGGTAGTAATCTGGCAAATGCTAGTTGCCCAGCGCGCGGTTGGTCTTACAGATACACATAAGGTTAAGCATCTCCGAGATGCTCTCGATGAAATGCGAGAATATTTCCTAATATATGGCTCTCCATTACCATTTAGTTGGATCACTCGACTTCGAACTTATGAAGATACAAAATACGTTTACCAGCGTTGGATCACTCGCCTAGATTGACGACCATCAGTCATTGCATTACCGAGACCTCCAGCTCACTGTGGACTCACAAAATTCATCCGCACTTAAGATGAACTTGCACAATTTGAGCTTGAACGGCTCTTTCTACTCTATGAAGTTGAATCACGCGCTGATATAATACCCGAGCTGCCGCTATACCAGCTTACGGATGGCCCGGTCAATAACTGTCGGGATATATTCTCCTGTCAGAACAAACTGGCTGTGACCCACTGCTAGCGACCGATGGATAACATCCCTTGCTTGGTGTACACATTCTTGCGCTGGGCTGTGGCCTCGGTGTTGTGACCGCCGAAGGCCGGCGTGTGGGATCTAGGGGTGTTTTTCCAACTAGACTGAACATCTATCTACATCTATCAACACAATTGACTTTTGCTTTGGAGCATACACACTGTCCACTTAACTATGTACACAGTACCTAGCTGGTGATACCAACAATAACCAACGTAGCTGGAAGTTTCTTAAACACAGCAAAACTGGCAGCTCCTTTCTAGAACCGGCGAACGTTGGATGCTAGATCGTATCTTGACTATTAAGTCTCTCCACAAGGACTTTATCCAAGCCGGCAAGCGATCTAGCCCAAATGTGAAAATTGTATCAAGTGGAATATAGGGCTGCTTTGGGCATATCTTGACTGGGTCGATGAGTTTCTGCAGCGGCTTTTACTATTAGTCCATATAACTGGTGGCCAGCCCGCATGCGCGACTGAGCTTGTGTTATGCGGCACTGTAACACCCCAGGGGCGTCATCGAAGTATCTTCATTGAACACGGACTGGTTTCGATCGTCACTAGCTACCATAAATTTCAGAGCACAACAAACTCGAAATTGGGATGGTAAGCAATATCAATAACCACGACACAGTAGTTTTCCGTCGCCGGTCTGTATGGGGCAATACTGATGATGTACAGTCCGCGGGTACAGAAAAGAGTTGTTAATCCTTTGCTTTACAGACGCTCTCGAAATCAGCCACTCCGCTTTATTTTCTTTGATTCTTCCCCACTATCTTCCCGGACGCTATATCCATTATTTTCAGAGTGTTCAGAGCCTTTTTTTTTTTGGCAGTGTCCTGAATTATCGTATGGGCTATGGACTAACTGGTACTCCATCCATGCGAAAAAAAAAGGGGAAAAAAGAAAAAAGAAAAACAGATGGACCAAAACGGGGAATTTGGCCATCCTTGTACCTCGCATTACCCACACCCACTCCACAAGGCTAAAAACTGATGATGAGGGAAGAATATACACTACTGCTCGTTTGGGAGCTTCTTTAAAAACGTATAAAAAGGCCTAGAAAATGCTGGGCAATATGTGCTAATGTTGAAATCATGGGATTGAGGACGATGAGCAGATGAAATGATTTTCAGTTTCATGAGTGATCGCTACGCCAACATTCAATTCAACAATTTTATAATAGGAACAGATTCAAACTCCCACTCATCCTCCAAGGCTAGTTTCCTGTTAAACATCCATCATCGTGAAGAATAAGATGAAAAATACGAAGCCAAAAATTTTGAAAAAGCGTAGGAAGAACAGTCACAAAAATTTCAATCTGAGGCTTTTTTGAAATTATTATGAGTTAACTCGTGCCTCAAGCAATCACAGCTCATCCCTCTTCTCAGGAAATGGATATCCAACAAGTGTCCAAGCTTCCCTGATCTTGTCCTCGTGCTCACCAGTATTCTCAATAGTAAGGTCGGCGAAGTCCTTGAATTTAGCATCTTCCCGAAGCTTACCACTTGTCAGAGTGCGGTACCAATAAGACCAGCACCTTCCCAAGCATATCCTCCAATCATAGTGGCAGCAAGAAAGAAAGCGCGATTTGGGATGCCAGAGTTGATGTGAATGCCCCCTCGGTCTTTGCTTAAGGGGAGTTCCTTGAAATCCTTCCAGTGCGCAGGCTGGGGATCTTTCCCCACTTGAGGATCATTGTAAGCTGTTCCGGGGTTCTTCATATCTCGGAGAGCTCTGCCATTGACATCAGAAGCCCAAATTCCCTCCCCGATAAGCCAGTCGGCTTGGTCAACCGTCTTGGGACACTTGCCTTCACCCCACTGCTTAATCATAACACCAAAGGCATCTGCAATAGACTCATTGAGAGCACCACTCTGGATTGGAATCCAAGTCGGCTTGCGCATTGCACCACACCATGGGTAAACCCGTGACCGATAACATCGAGCTCACCCGTGAAGCCAGTAAAAACAACGCCGTCCCTATCACCAAAGATAAACTCTTGGTCATCCCAGAAGGCGTTATAAAGGTTCCCAGCATGCACGAAGCCATCCAGCTCAAACCCCTTATTATCAATTGAATTTCGCTGGAAGAATTTGAAGTAGAGAAATGAGTAGCCTGAGGGACAAGAGTTGGTTTCGTGGCAAGATCACGCTCAGCCATATCTTCACCTCGAGGGTATCGCCATGACGAGCTAAGCGATTTACATGGCAGTGCGCCAGACATATGAACATATGGCGGCAATTACACCTAGCGAGGTTGCAGATGGACTCAGTCGATCGCATGTACATTTTTCTGTGCCATGATTGTTGTTGCGAATAATGCTCGATTGGGTGTTTCGTAGTTCCACTCCAGAATTCCATGCGACCGAGGACCTCTTCGTGTCATCTCCACATTCGTGCAAGCATGTATCATGCAAATCGAAAACACAATTGGCGATGGTCGACAGACAAAGTAGTACAAAAAATCTTATCGAACGTTCTCGAGGTGGTAGGGTGCACACCAATGTCTGTGTCGAGGCGCTGGCTTCTAAATAAGCGCTATCCAAAATAGCTGTTGAGACACCACAAGAATTCAGGCTTTACCCCGGATCTTTACAACCGATCTTCAGCCCGAGTGGTGCGCTGCGTCGACTGTGAGTGGGCGAGAGGACAGATTGCCGGGTAACCGTCGGCTAAGGGAGCTTCGCTTGTGGATTTCGGCATATCACCTTCTCCAGACGAGATTATTAATTCCGCTTGCACTTGCACCAGTTGGAGCTTGATTTCTCTCCTGTATCTCGGATTTGGTTGCGCTGCATCATTTGTCTCACAATCCCTGTCGCCGATCAGTTGTCTTGAAGCTTGGTGAGTCATTAAAGATCAAAATGCCCTGCAGTCAGGCTTCCCCTCACAAATCGCGATTTCACGTCACCAACTATACCGCACCAACTATACCGCGCTTTGTCGACTAAAAGGAGCAAGATATCGTGCTCGCTAACTCTTTTTCTTTTCTTCATAATTGCAGAATTCTTACCATATTCTCGATTGAAACATGTCGGACACGCAGATGGAATACCTTCGGTAGGACCCCGCACCCCGCAGCACGACTCCTGATATTTTTGGTCGAGCCCATGTTGAGCTCTATGGAAATATAGCCTGGGTAACTCGGGCCTGAAGATCTCCAAGATCATCCTGGGTACCATGTCCTATGGCAGCAAGCAATGGCAAGACTGGGTTCTGGATGAAGAGGAATCCCTGCCGCTGATCGAACACGCCTATAAGAGGGGCATCAACACCTGGGACACTGTAAGTCAATCCCCCACCCTCCGGGGGTAGCGGTCAGTTTGAGTCTCGCAGAAGTATCTTGAATATGTACTTAACGAAATAAGGCGGATGTTTATTCGCACGGCCGATCCGAAGAGGTTGTTGGCAAGGCCCTGAAGAAGTACAACATCCCGCGTAACCGCGTCGTGATCTTGACCAAGTGCTTCTACGGCGTCGACGACGAGGGCAAATTCCCGCCTATCGCCGCGTCCGCCCGTAATGATGGCGACTTCGTTAATCGCGTTGGACTGTCGCGCAAGCACATCCTCGATGCCGTGGACGCCAGCGTGAAGCGGCTGGGCACCTACATCGATGTGTTGCAGATCCACCGTCTCGACCGTGAGACTCCTCGCGAGGAGATCATGAAAGCTCTCAACGATGTTGTTGAGAGCGGAAAGGTGCGCTACATCGGCGCCAGCTCGGTATGTCTCCGTGGTTTCTAATTGCATTCGATACTAATGATCATTCGCAGATGGCCGCTTGGGAGTTCCAAACCCTCCAAAACATTGCCGCTCGCAAGGGTTGGCACCAATTCATCTCGATGCAGAACTACCACAACCTCATCGCACGCGAGGAAGAGCGCGAGATGATTCCCTACTGTCTCGACAGCGGCGTCGGCCTCATCCCGTGGTCCCCTATGGCCCGCGGTGTCCTCGCCAGACCCTGGAACTCGCGCTCCACGGTGCGCGAGAACACCGATGGAGCTCTGAAGGTGCTGGTCCGCAACCGCGAGACCGAATCGGACAAAGAGATCGTCGATCGGGTGGAGAAGCTTGCTTGTAAAAGGGGGTGAGCATGGCGCAGATTGCGCTGGCCTGGTCCTTGAGTCACCCGAACGAGTGCCCCATTGTTGGTCTGAGTAGCACTGCGCGTATCGATGAGGCTGTCGGCAGTCTGAAGGTGAAGCTCAGCGCGGAGGAGATTCAATATCTGGAGGAGCCTTATGTTGCCAAGGGACTTGTTGCGATGGAGCGGTAAGCCCTCTCGCTGCATGGCTGGATCACATGTCGCGGCAGCTGCTAGAAATCACACTTTTGCTTTTCCTTTCCAACGCATCACTTCACATGCAAACTCGTGTTCTTTATCCCATTTGCTCTCGCGGCAGGCCATGTTTGAAATGAAAATGATTGAGGATCGACATACTTTCTTCGGGCCTATTGCGTTCGGCTTTAGAGGCACCACGTCAAGGCCGCAGTATGCCAGCAGACGAAAAGAGCCGGAGATTTGAAATAGCACACACCACTCCGTCCTCGGTATCCAGTGAAGCCACTTCAGCTGCTGAGCCCAGACCTCCACATGGCGTCGCCTGATTTATTCCGGTGGTAAGCAGCCTCGCGATCCTGCAGCGAGCGTTGCCGACCCGAACAAACTGCGCTGTCAACCACGCGATTGATCCCAACCGAATGCCGTATTTTGTCCGCGGGACACGCAATGGAGAATGAAAATGTGCACTTGGAACCAATTTTTGCCTGGCGTGCGGTGGGCAGAGTTCCAGAAAGGGGGAATGCCCGAGGGTCAATGTCAGACCTTTGGCGGCTCCCTCCACTCAGAGGAACCATTGATCTGCGAGGCGATGCAGAGTGCCGAAACCCTTGACTCTAATGCTATCCTGTCTGCTGGGACCCTGAGATACTGTCAACCTAATGCCAGCCCCAAATGCGAAGTATACCACCATTCGAAGTCGAGATAACATAAAGTTTACATCTACCCCAGCCTGCTCCAGTTGCCGTCGCTGCATACTTCGCCCAGTGAAGCAAGAATACTGCCCCACCCCTTTGCGGAAGTATTATCCGCCAAGCCGAGCCAATCTACACCCCCTCTCGATCTTCTTGGTCACACTCCAGCTCCACCTGTAACTATTTGTAACTATTCAGTGATGAAGGGGCACTCTTTCCAGCCACGGTGGATTCCTGGCGTGCCAATATCCTGCATAGATCGATTTCACAAGATGGTATCAAGCTTGGCGAACGCCGATCATAGCTACCATTCTGACATGGCACCGAGCTCGATGGAATGATCCCTGCTCGATCTCTTCTAGTCGGGGCCTCCCATCCATATCCTTGGATCTCGTCAGGCCTTTCGACAGGCTGATTCCCGAATCTCCGACCCGCCGAACCCTTTGACCTCAGGTCGAGAACTCGTCTTTTGTACTATCATGTACCCGAGTCAAACCAACATCTTGCCTTTACTTCAAAGACAAAGTTAACCCTGGAGCTGTGGAATCAAGCCATACAAATCTGGTCATGAGTCAAGTTTTAGATATCCTATCCCTTTTTGATGGCGATTTACAAGAGATTCTACTCGTTAACTATTCAGGATCGAAAATCGAACCTTGGAAGAGAAACTCGATATGCAAATATACTCAGGTATAGAATTGAGATGAGGGCCAAAATCTCTCAGGGTCTTTCGCAGTTCCAAGGTTACTTACTACCTTGGCAAATTAGGACAACTGCGGCCCATCCGAATCTGGCCTTTGTTGAACCACCAAAGACCACCCCATCTAGCAACCCATTGTGGGTTGGTGACAGTTCTAAGAAAACGAACCCCGTGTTAGATGCAAGCCAGAAAGAGATATATCGATGTTGACTTACGACCAGGTATGCATCTGATTGATCGAGCGCAGTGTTGATGTAAGTCTTCCACTCATCTTGGAGGTCAGGAAGGTTCAGGCCTTGGGGCAGAGGAGCGTTGGGGTTGTTGTTGTAGTAAGTCTGCCACTGACCCAGAAGGTCGTAGATGCCCTCGTAAGTGGCGCAGAATTTGCTCCAAACGTCCGGTTCGTTCATGTAGTTGAAGACCATTCCAAGCTCTTTAGCCGAAAGGACCTGTTGATCGGCCGTCATTCTTTTGAAAACGTCTATATCGTTCGATTTCCCGGAGAAGAGCTACAGGGGGCCCAAGGTTAGCGATGAACACACACAATGAAATACCAGACCAGCACGAAACAAGAACTCACAATGCCTTTTCTCAGGTTGGGTCGGCCCATGAAAATAGTCAGCCGGTCAAGATGACCGATATTGCCAAGCTCATAAAGCATTTTTTCAATAAATGGCACTTTCGTGATGCCAATCTTCCATGGGAAAGCGCTACTAGATGTCGTAAACAGATCCTTGATATCCGAGCAAGAAATTTTGGCCGTGCTCGTCTTCGCGGCTTGAGCACTCGCCTTGCCCTGATCAAGCCAATAGGTGAAAAAGTCACCAATCAGTTGCCCCTCAAAGACATGCTCGGCTAAAGACGTCAGTGGTCCATTCCTTTTAATTTCTCCCAGTCTCGCCACCCTCAATACGTACTCTGATACTGGGCTCTCTCCATGCTCCCAAGAGGGTTCAGAAGAGAAGGTCCCACCCACACTTTATCCGCCACGGGGTTTTGGGAAACAGCCCAACTGGTGCAGGACTCCGAGCTGTTTCCCCAGTACCGCGAGATCGAATCCCACTTCCCGTTCTCGATGCCATCCCAGGGATTCTGCGCGTCCTTGGGGAAGGCAGGGTATCGACCAACCCCGTCAACCCACCACTTGTAATCGTCGCATACGGTGACTTTCTTCACGGAGAGGGTGGCCTCACCGCTCACTCGTCGGTGCAGATGAGAATGACCATGATGTCCATGGGAGACTCCATGATGATGAGAAGGCTGGACATCCTCACTGGTACCCTCGGCGTCCTCTCGCTTGTTGATGCTGATGTCCACATAATCAACCCACGGCCATGTACCGGACGGAATATCATCGCATGAATCACAGTTCTTTAGATCACTGTAGCCATACACGCAGTCCATGCAAACGCAGCCACAGCACATGTCTTCTTCGGGATCGTCGATACATCCAACGCAGTCAGTGCAGCTGCCCCCGATCTTTCCTTTATTGTTATTCATCATCTTGTCTGCCTGTTTGTAGACAGTGTCATCGAGGCCGAAGAACGTATTAGGCACTCCGGCACCCTTACCTGCCTTGAGATGGAAAGGGTCGTAGTCACCGCGCGCCTGGAGGGAGTGGTACGCGGCTTCTTTCATTATCGAGGAGTTATCGGATGCCTCTGGAGTTGCGAGGGACCGTTCGGCTTCCTCGAGCTGTAAATCTCGCTTTGAATTGGACGTGTAAGGCGGCCAGCAAACTTCCTCAAGGAGTTTTTGCTTGGGATCAGCTGAGTAGCATTCCTAACAAATGATTCCCAGTTTCTTAAGATCCAGGAAATTGACGTTGGGCCGAGTGTACTCCGCCTCAAAAAGGTCATGATTCGTCCCGTATCCGTCTTTGGGGCTGCGTGTATCTGGTCCATTCAGGGGATTTTCTCCAGAGCCATAGAGAAAGCTTGCCACCTCGTCTGAAAGCTTGATGAACCTCCCCGGCCATATGCGATGGCCTTTCATTGTGATTGTGACAGTCGGTTTCAGTGGTTGATCTCGCTTAGTCCAATCCAGTTCCTCTCGTATCCTCTCTAGTAGACCAGTCAAACACAGTTCATCAAAGGGGAACTCGATAAATTCCAAGTCAAGAGATCGTAATGAGGATGGTGCCAATTTGAGTATGTCCATCAACTCTGACGTATCAATGCTGAAACGAGAGAGCGCCAGATGAGACAGATTCGGCCACTCCTGAATAGGCAGAACCTCCTTCAGGGGAATAGGTGGATCCCTCATTGAATGAGATCCATCATTGAATGTAGTTGATAAATGGACATGGGTCAATTCCTTGGCCAGGCTCACAGCTTGACGGAATAATCCGCTTTGGAATCCTGTCCAGTAGCCACTACTACCAGTAAGTAAAGACAGATGAAGACGCCGGAAGCCTGGACGTTTCATGATGGCCGCAAATTGATTGTACTCCTCACATGGCTGGTCGAAAATCAAAAGTTAAGTCCAGTGTGGAGTTGCTTAGAGTCGAAGCTCAGCTCGGAAACATTATGCTTCTCAGCCTGTGACAAAAGGCGAAGAACAATTCGAGCCCCTCGCCATAGCTCCTTGTAGTCCTCTGTTGCCTCTGACCACGGTAGCGGCCCGACAACCTGACATTCAACAGGATCACAATGCCATCCTCGTGGAATCGGATAGTTGAATCCGTATGGGAATGCTCGGATCATAGGTGTCTCGTACAGTGGAGCAAACAGCCAGCCGTGAGCCGCAGGCGTAACGGTCACTCTTTTGAGCCGTGGGAATCGCTCCAGGCCATAAAGAAAGGCTTTTTTGTCGTCTTCGGATCCGATCACAGACGTCTGATCATCCAATAGTTGCCGATAATACTTCCAGCAGGCTTTCAATGGCATTTGGGCATCCATCTGGTGCTGACGTGCAGCATGGTCAGGTCGGTCCACGTCGCGGTATTTCCGATGCTTTATCCTGTAGCGGTTCTCTTCGCATTCCTCTGTGAACCAGATGGGACATCCCTTATTGGAGTTGATTTCCATACGTTCTGGGTCGATGCTTGGGTGCACGGTTTCCCATATCAACGGCGCGAATACAAACCGTGCGTCGTCCCAGATGATCTCCCTGATTTCGTGGCGAAACTTTGGATGGTCTGCTACAGCCCGAAAAACTTGGATGTTCAACGAGTTGGCCGAAAGGAACACACGTGAGGAGGAGAATGGTGAAATCTCGCCGAGGGCTTTGCACGTCAAGCGCAAGGACTTGACATCTTTGTTTGGCAGAAACGACACAATGGATGAAATTATTTCAGAGGGGAAACGCAGAATCCACGGGCTTTGTGTTGCCATCCTGGACGACGGGACTGGTGAAGCCCTTGGAGGTATGTCAATGGGTTGAAAGGTGCGAAGTTGCAAAGGTGTCAAGATGTGGGTGAACCCTTCACTCAAATAAACCAAGTGTCCCAGGGCAAAGCGGCCCGGGGTCAATTTCCTGATCTGAATATTTACAGTGACGGGACATGAGTTTTTGTACGGGGTAGCCCCACATAATACGGCGGACGATAGCGGCCATCGGGAAAGTGATCAATATGAGTGGCAGAACTATCACGTGCGGGAATCCTGGTAACCAATTTACACGCAGTTTGCCCCTCCTCACGAAGAATTAGTCTCCGACTACGTCGTTAACCTGTCAATCGGCGATCACGGCGGCGGCGAGTTCGAAGAGAAGAAAAAGCTTGAGTCCGACCGATGAGTTTCCTCTTGACTCGAATTCTTAGGAGAGTTATTCAGCAGAATGAGTTGGTCTTCTCAATAAAAACTTGATATGGCTCGGCACCGAGAAGATTTGAACTTGGTTCATATTGCCACGCAGTACTTTTGACAACCGAGGACGCCTCCGCTCGCTGGTATCGATATCCCCGAGCCCCAGGGTCTCAGCATAGTTTCATGGCGGGTGCGCATCGATTCATTGCTGTCGCTAATCCCGGTTCTGGATCTAGTATTCTTCGATATACTTGAATTTCTTCATAATACGTAAATAATTGTGATATAAAACCTCCTGTACATGGCCAGTATGGAAATGTCGCTGCCTTCGATGATGATCATGGAAGATTCATGGAATAGTTAGTGATGTATGGTCGGCAGAGGGGGAAAGGGAGTGCCCGTGTTGTCGAGCACTATTGTAAAAAGGAAGGTAAAAGCACCCCGCCCTGACCCATCCTTAATTATCTTGGAAACCGAGAGTGGGAGGCAGCAATCCATATTAAGCGCGGAAGGCTCTAGAATAACCATTATAATTCCAGTGATTGCTGGAAAGTGGGGCTCAGAAGTACAAATCACGCGTATTTACAGCATCTCTAGTCCTGAGACTCTGATATGTTCATTGGGCAATAGACAGAATGACTGGAAATGTATGGTCAATCTCAGCACCTATTGCCAATGGCTTCTTAGCGAGTTTGGTTTCGATCCATCAGAAAAATGCATTATTCGAACCTACATTCCACATTTCATCTACTCTACCCTCACGTCGCTAACTTTTTGGCCTGGGGATTTCTTCGACATGAATGAAGATCTAATTGATCTTTCACCCACACCGTTCCCATCGCAGAACACAATCTTCGACGAGTGTGCTTTGATATTAGGCGCAGAAGATATCCCGAGAATTGAGAGAGCACCAGATCTAGGCTTGTTGCATTTTGCTGATGCCCCTGTGGGTAGACCATTTCTACAAGCCTTGCGAGATTCATGCCGTTGTGTCAAATGCCAGCCTCGGAGCTCGAAAGATACTGCCATGAGAACACGAAAGTGCAAAGGGATGTCTGCTATAACACCAGTTCCATATACGTTTCCTGTCAATTATTTATGTTTCTGGTCAATCTTTTTCCTTTTCCTTTTTGATTGTTTTCGTTGTTAATTTGCTCGTTTCTGCTGAATTTTGTTCTGATTCAGGCTTTGCATTACCTTTTCCAACTCCTGTAGAACCACATTCGTACACATTTTCTGGTTTTCTTATTTCATTCTTCCTATCTGAGATATTCTCATATTTATGGATCCTTAGTGGTATTTAGTTTCTAACCACTCTCATCTTTTTTGAATATCGAATCAACCTTCCCACTATTTTCCAACCCTATCAAGCATAGTTTGAAACCCTGTGGCTTGTCAGACTAATTCCTCATTTTGGTTTTGGAGTTGGAGTTGCCTACTCTATCAAATTCCCATCTGGGTCTCTCACATAGACACTTCGAATCTTTCCAACCGCCCCGGTGCGATCGACGACCTGGTCACCTTCAAGGACCTGTGGTAACTAGCTTAGCACTTTTACTCGTCGGAATCCTCCATCGGCTCACCTCTATTTTGGCATCCTGGAAGGCTTGGTGAACTTTATCCACATTCTCATCTGTCAAGAAGCACAAATCGGCGCTGCCGGTCTTGACATTCTGCGCCTTGGGTTCGAATTCTTTCCCAGAAAGATGAAGATTGATCTTCTGAGTGCCAAAGAGCAGGGCGTGCCTGTTCATTCGGTCATTAAGTCCTCTTCCGAAAGTGTGGGTGGGATGTCCTCACCTCTCTACCGAGGGATCCTTCGGTGATGTAAAGACTTCATGCCGCATCCCTAGATGGGTCGTGTAGAAGTCCACTGTCTCTGGAATGGATCGGACTGTGAGAACCAAGTGGTCCAGCGACCGGACTGCAAATTTTCCAGTCATATCCTGACGATGCTGGTGAGGCGGGCGTCGAATTTGAGAATGGGAAGTAGGTATGTAGGCCAGTTACCGGCTATTTCACAACGTCGGGAACGGGCCGGTCGGCGCCGATGCATGGATCCCGAGGTGTGCATCTCAGCCCTACCGATTGTGGTACATGCCGCCATAACCATTTGTCTCGGGGTAGTAGTGTATTCCGGATCAAATTATACATTAGTCCCATCGAGAACGGTTCAAATCGCGGCAAAATTGGAAAGCCCAGACCTGGTCGTCACTGGAGACGAATTTTGGAACGCTGCCGCCCGGAAGGACTTCCCGGCACTAGTTCGACAGTGTGGACCGCGACGGGATCCCGTGGACGTCTGTACTTTTGTTGCATGATGGTGCGTAAATTACAGTCTGCCTGGAGAGTTTCGACCTGGGATTTACAGTATGAAAAAGTGAAAGTGCAAATACATTCTGACAACGAGACCTGCTCGTCTAAATACTGAACAACTCAATAGCAAGACAACATAAACCTCTATACCTCATCAGCGGTAGCGACGATGTTGATTCATCTCAAGTCGCTGCAATTTCTCTTCCAGAATGCGGATCGTTTTATCTTTTGAATTACCTTGTCTTGGATGTCGTGTAGATCTTTTTGACCTAACACCGTTCCTCTTCATGCGATCCGATCCCGATTCATCGCTCTGTAGATCCACGTCGTCCTCAAAACGAGCTCGAGCTCTTCCACGATGACGAGCTGAAGCAGGCATTCGCTTCAGTGCCTGATTGGTATAGCGCAATGAGGAGACGTCATTGTCAGTCTCAGTATCGGTTTCAATTCCAGATCGACGCTTCACCTTTGTATAACAATGAGGCGATCTATCGTCGTCAAGGTCGATCTCACTATCAGACTCGTCCCAGCCATGCCTGAGACGATAGGCAATTTCGAGATCCTTTGCTTTTTGGTAGATTACTTGGTCGCCTTGATGAGAGGAACCGTTCGTGATACGTCTGACGAATTGCCTGCCCTCCAAAGTGAAGGTGCCATCTTTCCATTTGACCAAGGCTCGAGTTTGTGGAAACACGGAATGAGGCACCGGTTGAATAAATGACAAGGGGTCGATGCCTACTTCATCATCATCTTCGACCTTCCAACCAATGCCGCGAATATCTTCGACATGCTGTCGACTAAACCGCCACTCTTCGCATAGGATTCCATCCTTCATAATTTCGACCTTTTGACTACCACGGGTCTTGGTCGTAAGAACCTTTTCAACGCGCTTTTGGTCATAGATTTCGTGAGATCCAGCTCTAATTCGATAAATCGGGGCAGAGCGATCACCATAGCGGACAAATATTTGCGAGCCAGTGCCTTTAGGCCACCAGTAGAGAACCTTTCCTCCATTCTGCCGACGTTGCTCCTTCATTGCCCTGGATTCTAATGAATCCAGGCGCGTTGGTCGGTTTTCCATAGAGGTTTCAGGATCATCCGACCCTGAATAATCATCGGTAGATTGTTGCTCTCGTCTCAAATCATCCACACTTTGGGTTTCGTCCTCCGATGCTTCACTTTCCTCGTCGGAAAGGTCGCGAATTGTCGGATCAGGCCCGCATAGCCTTTCATACCAGGAGGGGTGAAAGTTCCAGCTCCTGGGTAGATGATGTGGCCGATTGAGCAGCTTGAGTAGATCGCGAGTCCGATGGAAAGCATCCCATGCCGCTTCTGGGTTGCCTCTTTGCGCCAAGATCTCCCTCCTGCAGGTATCTGCAATTGGATCGTACGCTCTAGGTGGAATAGTCCCTTCATCAAGGTCGGCTACTTGATGTTTGTGGTTGGCAGCTCGGATTTGCTGGTTAAGCCTCTCGAAAAAGGCCTGCACGCACTGGCGTCAAGGTCTTCGGAATTGAAGAATTTCTCAATAGACCCGGCTTGATCGCCACTCGCCTCATCACGAATCACTTCTTTTACCCACCTTTTTAAGGGGATTGGCTTGTCCTCGGCTGGTGGGTCTTCATTCTCCTCTTCGCTCCCAGTCTCTGGGTCTGACCCCTGGGGATCTCCAGCATTGGAAGCAAATTCTTCCCCCGCTGATTCTTCATGGGAGAGGTTTCCCTCCTGCTCAGTTGTATTCTCTCTGTCTGTGACGGGAGTTTGAATATCTCGTGCGCTTGGTGGCTGGTTTCTGCGACTGTTGGGCTTCTTGCCTCTCTTGCCTCTTCCCATATTGGCCGATGAATGCGATCGCGTTGCTGTTCGCTAGACAATCAGGGCTATTTGTATCTTAGTCCTACTCCAAAGATAACAAGGTAAAAATTGGAAGGGGCCGAAACTGGAAGCAGCCGAAACTGGAAGGGACCGAAACTGGAACAGGCCAAAAATGGAACAAATCAAAATTGGAACTGGCCAAAAATTGACCACCAGATGACGGAAAGACTCTGCCTCTAAGAGTCAATAACGACAAATCATAGACTCGGATTCAATATTTGTGACTGTAATGCATAGAATATCTCGAATGTTCTTCTAATTACAATCTCGAACGCAAATATAGATTACCAAAGTCGGTTTTTCTACAACCAGAAGCGCGCTTCTTGGCGATCTAAATACCGTGAGCGCCTGGTGTTACGCGTTTTTAACTGGCCACCGTGCATGGTCAAACGTTAGGTCAGCAACTTACCAGTTGTAAATGGGTACAATAACGATATGTGCTGGTGTGCCAGAAATGGCCTTCTCTGCACCACTAGGGCCTCCTAGGAGTATTGACTTGCAACCGTACCGTTGCTGTGCTAAGCCTTACTGCGGCTCGGGTCTTTAGAGTAACTCTGAAGGGCGTGCCAGGTAGAGCGCCAGGTAGGTCAGTCCGAACAGTTGCCCTGCTCGTAGGAATTTTAGCTTGGTCAAACAGTGAGGATTGAATCAAGAGTGTATCCAAGTAACAATGTGTACTGTAATCGCATTGATCTGAGTTCGGTAAAAGCTCCTATTTGTGGGATAGAGGCTCTCGAACCTCAGTTACGTGTGGGTCCTCCCGGAGGGCCAGATTCAAATCTAGAAGACACTTGATCAGGGTCACGCTCCTGTAGGCTGGTGCTTGAATACCTCGAGCTTTCCTCTGTTGCTATTTGCCTTTCTTTTGTTCGATTCACTTGCTTGCGTCTTATTATGTGCCATTCTGCCTGCTTTTGGAGTTTCCCGTCGAAAAGCAAACTTTCTACTGCAATTTATAGATCAGGGAGCTGACTAGTCTAAGGTGTCGTTTCAGAATCAGCATATCAGTGATATCTGAAATAGATCTGGAATGAGGATTAAAAAGGCACATGCCCCCGCATAGTAGATGTATTGAAGTAACCTTGGAAAGATGACTGAGCAAGACGACGAGGCTATAGGCAATCAAAAGCGTGCTTCATGGAGATCCAAATGTCGGGCCACTCTCTCAAAACATATCTGTAAGCCACTCGCAGATAATATGTTATGACCTCAAATGAATCGAAAAAAGAGCTGTTCGTGGCATTCCGCCAGAAAGTATAAAATCGCATATCTCTTGGCTTTTGTGCTCGATCGAGGCGTTTCTTGTCCGACCCTGTCCTTCTTTTAGACCTTCACCCCCAGTCATTCTTTTGCTTTTCTTTTGCGGAGTAGCTCTGATATCTCGATCTCATCATGCGTTCCTTAAATGTTCTCTCGGGCTTGATGCTCGCTGCCTTCGGCCTTTGCCGTCGACCCTGCTGCGACCTACGACGGTGGTTACTCTGATGATGCCAAAGACGATGTCCAGCTCCGTATTGGTAACGGAGGCGCTGGCCAGAGTGGTCTGATTAAGGGTATGTCGCTACTCACTGATGACCCTCAACTGGCCATTGAGCCATTCTCTGACATAACTTGATGTAAAACAGCCCTCGCCAACGCCTTCATCAAGTCCAGCGTCCGCAATGGCTCCGACCCCCTCGCCGTCGAGTGGTACAATATGATACCATCGAGAGCATCAACTACCTGTAAGGACGGCACCATCGACATCGGAATCACCTATACTCCTGCCGCCGAGTCCATCGCCATCATGAAAGGCTTCGCCAAGGGACCGGCCTGATACGCCCGGCGCGACCGCTTCCTCCTCGTCGGCCCCAAGCCGAATCCGGCCAAGCTCTCCCACGGCAGGGACATCAAGACCATGTTCTCGAATATCTACAGCTACGCCGATGCCGGCACCAGTGATCTCTTCGTCTGCTTCCTTTCCCGCTACGACATGTCCGCCGCCAACATCAAGGACTGGCAGCTCTGAATCGAGATCGGCGAGGTCCCCTGGGCGACTGCTTGCTCGACCTGGTACTACCAGTACATTGCCTACCCCATCCAGGCTCTGACGGCTGCTGTCCTTCTGGATGAATACACCATTACCGACCGTAGCACCTAACCTATCTGTCTGTTGATCAGGAGATCGCCAACCGGACTTTCATTTACAAGGCTGCCACTGATGACGCCTCGGACCCCCTGCTTAACCCCGCTCACGTTCTGATCGGAAAGGACAGCAAGAACGAGAAGATGGCGGACAAGTTCACTCAGTGGGCTATTAGTGCTGAGGGCCAGGCCATTGAAGTGACGACTAGCTTGAGACTTTGATGGGGTTCTTGTCTTTGCATGAGGGGTGGCCGATAAGATTGACTTGTGCACCATATGGCATAGCCTGGTGCCTCTCTTCCCGATATCTAATTCTCCAATACATATCATATTGTCTAATTACAGACCATCTACGTCGAACGTCAAAAATGAAATGCACATTAATCGAGAATTCATCATTTTCACGATGTCTACTCTATTTCAGAATGGCGGGTTTGATAATGGGTTCACAAGTATTGGTTGGGTGGAATATATTCATATGGCCCCTGCGAAGACCAGGTCAGGGGAATGATGTGTATGTTGGCATGAGAAAAGGTCATCCACAATCGTACAGGGGTTCGCTGGTCATGATGCTACATGGCTATCTGAGATGCGGCTTTGAGTAGTACAGATGTGAGGTGAAATAGACAAGTGGGGAAGAAAGAAGCGGCCGGGCTGCGTCGGCCGGGCTGCGTACCAGACGAGCCACAGTGACAGAGGAACGCCTGTTCCAGATGCAATGGGGTACCGAGGAGATGCTTCGGTGTAAGAAGTACAAATAGGTCGCTGACAAGATGCAAGGGTATACGTATGAGAATAGTGGGCGGAGGGAATGGTGGTATCAGTGTGTCCCCTGTTTCCGGTGAAAGATCGCGAAGAGAGAGCTGAATCGGTGTCGTCGTTTCGTTTTTGCCGCGTCATGGTCTTTCCCATTCACAGTTAAAGGCTGGCAAGGCCCTGCCGGAGCACGGTCGACGAAACCATCGGGGGATGGTGATGGTTTGGAAGTTTCAGGTGCTAGCTGAGCTTTTATTTTCTTCTTGTATTGCCCGGGTTGAGTAGGGACATCTTCAGGTTCGTTCGAGTTTTGACGTAAGGATGGGGGACGAGAGACTACAATCTCGCGGCCGTTTTCGCCGGTGGCAGTGAACATGCTATGTCGATTCAATCGATTGCTGATGCCCGAGGAAGTCCGTTGCTTGGCTCTTTCTATGAACGCGGCGCCGGTGGAGTTGGAACGCTTAGAAAGGCTTCCAAAGGACTTTCCTCCCTCCGACGGGGCTGGCGCCATGGTATTCGACCGGCGGACACTAGAGACAGACGCGCAACGCTTGCCGTTCACACCGTTGGTGACTTCTTCCATAGGGCTCAGGTCATCCCGATCGACAAGTGCACTGCTCTCAGCCTTGGTCACTGTCGGCGAAGCGGTTTTGGATGAGGTCGGAGAGACGAGTGATTTGCCGTTGGGTGCCGAGACCGGGTCGCCATAACTGAAGTTGTGAGACCAACCCTCGCGGAAGGCGACCCAGATGCCAGTAGTGATGATCAGTGTGCGCAGACCATCATCCACGGTGACCACGTCGCTGGATTCGAGAGGAGCTTCAGTGTCCGACATGTCACTAACAACCGACATCGCTGAAGTGGGTGTGGTGGGGCCTGTACTCGATCGAGCGATGGCGGAATATTCATCGAAAACTTCTAAATGGTTTCGGGTCAAGGAGGCGATGACGGGATGCCGACGAGTGTGAGGATCGATCACGCTGAAGGTGAAGCGCTTGCCGTCGTCACGCGACGGAGTACCCGGGGCAACAGATGAGACGCGACGGCTCTTTCCAGCTCGCAATGCCCATCGCATAATGCGCAAGCCATTGTCCGTGCGGGCCACAAACTCATAGGAACCACTCGGTAACGGGGTCGCTTCCCAGACCGGTCCGAAGTTCAGACAGATCTCCGCCTTCCCTTTCAAGCGCGCGTCTTCCTGGAGCATCTGGCAGATGGTGGCCACAACTTCGCGGTGGTCCTCATCCTCACCTTCTACGCTTGGCTGTTTCTCGGGGATACTGGAAACGGTCCGCTCGTATAGTTCACTCATCACAATGATGAGATCGTTCGGGCCTAATCCATTTCGGCCGCGAAACAACGCCGGGAATCTTCGAGCTAGGCGTGGCAGATATAGAGTGGATGGGAGGACATCTAGAATCGGTAAAGGCCGCGGTGTCTGCGACACCTGCTGGAGTTGAAGCAGCAGCCGGGGGCGGAGTTTCAGACGCTTGTGACGAGCATGTGCGGCAGGGTGCGCGAGCTGATACGAGGTCTTTGGGCGCGTCAACTTCCGGTTGGTATTCGAGCTGACACGAGGTCTAGTGAGCGTAGGTGGTGGCGCTTGTGAGGACTCGCCTTCGCCCGACGTTGCGACGGGGCTCATGGCCGGGCCGGATACTGATCCCGCAGGGTGGCCAGAACCGCTGGCAGTCGCAGAGCCGGTCGTAGGAGCATCCGGCTGCGGTAATTTGGGGTAGAAATGCCCTAGGAGAGGGAGCGTGGGCAACGAAAAAGCGGCTGTATAGTAAGGAGAGTTGACAGTGGGCGGCGTGTCTGGTCGCGAGGTGGAATCCAGAGGATGAGCTGCTGCGGCATCCGCTGTGAGACCAAGATTCAACAGCATTCTTGGACTCAAAAGCGGAGCCACATTCGAACTCCTCCCCAGAATAGCAGGGTGTTTATAGAACCCCAGGCATCCACGTACGCATCCAAGACCGTCCGCGCGTCAACTGCGGGCGGGAAAACAGGCTGGTGGGGGGAAGCCCAAAACCGCAGCGAAAAACAGATTGCAAAGAGGGTCGAGAAAGAATGTCGAGAATGCCGAGCAAGTACAGAGAGGAAGGAGAATCCAGGCAGGAGATGGCGGGCTGGGAGGAGATGCAAGGGGCAAAAAGAAAGGAAGGCGTGTGCAGCTGTCGGGTGCCTCCCCGTCTTGTCGCATCGACTTGACCAGTACACAAATGCCAAAATCAATGGGCGGTCAGCCTTATACACCTCTGCATCTCTCGCGAGTGGAGCGGATCGGCCACTGCGGCCTCCGACACATCCGGCCGCCGATCCAGATGAAGGAAGATTGCAGTTGAGGCTCCGAGACCGAGCCTGCGTCATACTGAGCTGATTTTGCCCTCGCCGGCCTCCTGTTTGGCTCCATCCGGCCCTGGGCGCTGCTTGGCGATGCCCCATCCCTGCAGTCTTGGGCCATTTCCGGGCGTTATTGGTCCCAAGAGCATCAGAGGGCGGACGCTTACGGCGCCGAACTTCTTCAGCTTTTCGCTCAGCAGCAGGGCGGAACCGTTCATCTCATTACGTCCGTACGAAAACACGGGCTGAAAGAACCCTCTCTACGACCACAACCCCGGAACCACGAATCCATTCTCATCCATCAAAGTCTGGCAGTGATTACTGAGCAGCGCCAGTGATTACTGAGCAGCTGTACTGAGCAGCGCAAGTGATTACTGAGCAGCTGTACTCCATCGCGATGAGAGGGGCGGACTTGGCCCGAGGCCCTCTTGGTGGGGTTCCAGGTCATGCCAGCGACAGACTTTTCCTCGTGGCACGCTTGCAAGACCGAATAACACGAAAAAAACCTTGATCTCCGGTTCGTGCCGTCCAGCATAAGTCCCGCGCAGACCGGGTCCGCAAAGTGCAGAAAGTCCACAGCTGTCGGCGCGGAGCAACTGTTTGTAAAAGCGCCGAAATGCTTTCGCCGGCTGCGTTCGGAGCCCCACTGGCGAATTAGGGTTTCCTTGATTTTGAGCAGTCAGCACAGTGTGGGTGAGTTACCACAGTGATGTTTGTCTGCCAATACAAACTTGGTCGTAGGAAAGCAGAGGTACTCCTAGATCATAATGCTTGGCATGCTCACGGGAGTACCTGAGGACATCCCATAATATACGATACGGTATATCGAGAATCAGACCCTTACTCCGTCGCATGGTCCAGCTCAATAGGGCTGAGAGCATCCCAAGGTTCTCGGTGGGCCGAATCACATTTGGTTGTTAATTGCCCAGATTTCGTTTCTCGTCGGATGACCACCTGCCAAGAGGTCTCGTATGGCTCGGTCTCTGTTGCCACTGGACCTGGATCGGTACTATTGTATTAGCTGACAGCCGCTAGAAGTCACCTCCGAAGCACCGCTGCTCTAAATTTGTGCAAAATCTTGTACAGTGGCATTCGACCATCCTGTTTCAATAGAACGACGCACGGTAATTCCTCAGTAGAAGATTCCATCGGAGCAGGAAAACCTTGGGGCCGAATCGAACTATAGGACGATCGGCGGCGCCGCCGGGGTACGGCGCTGCATTAGCTCCGCTGACTAATTATGCTCGGGATATGAAAGCTGGGCGGAAATGCCTCGGCTGCTGTTGCTCAAGGAGCTCCCATCGACGTCAACACAACAGCGGCACCGTCATGCCCTCCATTGGCCGCGTCTCGGCGTCTCTGTTACGCGTAGACAACCCTGGTCGGAGTTTGACTCTCGCCTTCTGGCTCTGGAAAGCTCTCATATTCTTCGTGGTGGTCGCCTGTCCAGGTCCGGGCTATGACACCTCCACCACATTGATCTCCGACCAGCAGGCCGGTCTGGCCCCCGACAGCCAGGCCGTGTCGCTTCCCTTCACATTCAAGTTCGCCCGATGGGATGCCATTTACTTTCTGCACACCGCGGAAAATGGCTACATCTTCGAGCAAGAGTGGGCCTTCAGTTATCCCCGAGTCCTCGGGTTCTTTCTTTCGGGTAAGTTTTCAATGGTTGCTCCGATGGCCGACTGCCTCGCCCCAATCTCGGGAGATCATATCACTGATCGGTCATCAGGAATTCGCAGATCCGGTGGCCAGGGTGGGCCTGTCACAGCTGCATTGATCGGCGTGGCCTTGTCCCACGTCGCGCATTATCTCTCCGTGCTAGCCCTGTATGGGCTTTCTGCCAACGTCTTTGGTCATGCAACGGCCACCCAGAGGCTAATTTGCTTCTTGTCGGCTGCTCTGCACATCATCTGTCCGGCAGGTGCCTTTCTCTCTGCACCGTACGGAGAATCCATCTTCTCCTTTCTGAATATCTCGGGCTTCTATTTGTACACGTCGTCCCTCATCGCCGAGCATAATGGGGCGATCCGCTTCCGGGATATTCTGGTGCTCACGGCAGGCGTGCTTTTTGGTCTTGCGACCCTCGTCCGCAGTAACGGAATTCTGAGCGGATTCTTGTTTGCTTACGATGCTGCTATCTTGTCTTGGACCGCCCTTACTCAAGGTATCCCTTACCGCACTATTCGTCGGCTAGTGGTTATCATCCTAGGTGGATCCATCGTAGCGTTGGGGATGATTGTCCCCCAAATATTCGCCTACCGCAGCTATTGCATGGTGGAAACTAGCGCCCGACCTTGGTGCAACTGGCCTCTTCCTAGTATCTATAGCTGGGTCCAGGGTCATTATTGGTGCGTGCCATCTTTCTCATGAGCTCCCCCCCCCCCCCCTCCCCCGGCGGGGGGGCCGGGCTACATGTGTGATAGTTCTTTGTTGCTAATGATGACCTCTAGGAATGTCGGGTTTTTGAGATATTGGACAATTTCCAACATCCCCCTCTTTCTTCTTGCTGCGCCAGTCTTGGCGATTTTGGTCAAGTCATCGTGGTGGGCGCTTCAAGCTCCATCGACGTTGGCTTCTGGATCTGGCGGTCATTCGTCTTCCCCAGTGAGTCCAGGGTCGATGCTGTTTCGGTTGGCTGTCCCCCAGGGACTGCTGGCGGTCATGGCCTTGACGAGCTATCATGTCCAGATTATCAATCGTATTTCGTCGGGGTACCCTTTGTGGTACTGGTGGTTGGTGTCGACCGCCATGGATAGCCTGCACGATCCCCGCAAGAGCTACCGCATTCTGTCGGTCACGGGCCAAGCGATGGTGGGCTATGCTTTGATACAAGCGGTTCTTTTCGGTTCTTTTTTGCCGCCAGCATGAGAAAGCCACATGTGTTGGAAATATACCACTGGCCAATTTTCATCTCACCGTAATACTATGCTTGACTTAATAATGTAGTTGGCGGCTCCGCTTGTGCCCGGGTGTGCCGCTTGCGTAATGGACCGGCTGCCTAAGTTGGCTGAGGCGTACTGGTGATGCCTTGCTTGCCCCCAAAACTGGTATAAAATGTAGATTGTCACGGTGCTAGAAGACAAAATAAAGTGCTAGTAGACAGCTGTAGAACGTCTGCAGGACCGAATATCCACCAGCTTAGGGCGATCTATTTTTGTTGCTCCCACGCGGGTCTCCAGCTGCAGGGCCAAAGCTCTTTACGTGGAATTATGTCATCAGGTCTCGCCGACCTCTCCTTCGACACTTCCCCACGAACATCAGATTCCCCTTCAAAAGACGAACGCCCCTAGACCCTCACCGATTACTAAGATCTGGCCCCCATTCGGATCTCCAGCCTATCTCAAGCTTCAACTACTGCGACCGTCTCGACTGCCCCAGTACCTCATGCGCACCCGGCCGTGTGGAACGCATCCTCCGGCCTCAACTCCCGCATCACTGGGCTTGGAACTCCGATTTTCGTGGTAAAAGGTAACTTATCACCCTCTCATCTTGCGGCAGCCTTGTGCATGCACATCCACGATTTTTGACCCTCCGCGGTTGCTGACGTAGCGGTTTTAGAGCCCGATCTGACGTCCGCGCCAACACCTCCCTCGCCCCATCTCCACCCCGTCCTCTCATCCTCTCTCCTCTCACTCGCGTGCGATTATGGACGCCTCGGCCCCCAAGGCGATTCTCACATCCCATAACTTTTCCCATGGTGCAGAGATCTCCCGCGCTACCTCACCCGGTGGTGAGCCCGCCGCGGTAAACGGTGGTGGCGAACCGAAAGCCCGCGTCCGCCCGCGCACCTATCCATACTTCAAATACCTCCCCTACCCCCTCGAAGATGAATCAGAGCGAGAAGTGACCCTGCAAGAGATTTTGAAACAGCTTTACATTTCAGTCGAAGCCGGTGATTTCAACCCGGGGGCTGTGCACTGGACACGCGAGCTTCGAGGATGGCTCTCACTGAAGTTTGATCCCACTCGAACGGAAAGGATCAACCTGGTAAAGCTATACTATGAACTTTCGCTAGCTCCGGGAATTGACCCAGGTGTCTCGGAGCGCTTTGCAAGCATGTTCATGCTTCTTACCAAGTGAGTAACAACCTCTCGGCAAACATGGATTGAGGAGAACCAACACTAATTCCAATTATTATCTAGGCGCAAGCACTATCTTCGACCCGTGAAAGACCTGACCCTAGACTGGAAGCCGCTTTACAAGGAACTGAAAGCTTTTGTCCTCCCCACCGAGTCTGGCCTCGTCCATTCGACCAACCTAAAGCGGAATGTAAAGACGCTGACCAAGCTATGCGCTTTCGCGCAGCTCTTCGTCGACCCTTGCGAACTACCAGCCATGCTCGAGGAGTTCCTTCCTCACTACACCACCTCATTCTCCGAAGGCGCTTTCGTGGTTGCGGGATTGGTCAATCTCTTGCTGCCCACATCACCTGCCCCCGCAGACCGACAAGACCTCCTCCCGCAAACTCATTTGCCGACTCATTTCCATCTTTGGTTTTTGGTGGGACGCTCGAAGACCTTTGACACGACATATCTCGATTATTTGTCTCGATTGGCCCGCGATTCGCTGACAGCTGCTCACATTCCGTTCTCTGAACATGGTATATTCACGAAGGAACAGTCCTCACTGATTTTCACTGCAATTCTGAGGCTGCTGGAGATTCCCGTAGGACAGTCCACTTCGCCATACAGCGCCTTGGTCGATATCTCTTCTGGTCTGGGTATAATGCTTGATCGCGACACGCGGAAGCATCCCGTGGCTCACCACATTGCCCGCTGGATTGTGATGTCGCTGTCTCCTGCTTGTCTTGAGTCGGAGGATTCCATACTCACACAGCTCGAGGGACTCATTCAAGCGGTGGAAACGTTCTTCCACCCTTCGAACTCGGGTGGCTGGACCAAGACACTTTCGCAGTTAGTTTATTATCTGACAGATTTTTTTGTGATGCGCTGGAATCGCGAGCAAAGCGGAGAGCTGGAGGTGCCTCCTGAGCGGCGACTAAATGAAGCACTCAAGTGCCGCTTTGTCTTGTGCCTGAGGGACGTAATCTTCATGGGCATCTACGCCAAAAGCAGTACTGCCATGACTTTCTCCCTGTCCACGCTTCAAGGTCTTGCCTACCTGGAGCCACACCTGATCCTTCCCGGCGCCTTGCAGAGAATCTACCCTTCTCTTCAAGGTTTGGTCGAGGTTCACCGGACAACTTCTTCCCTCCGCGCCATGCAAGTACTCTCCCGGGTCATCACTCGGACTAAGGGCTACCGCTGCCATATGACTACACTACTCGGTCTTGCGCTGCCTGGTATTGACGCGAATGACCTGGAAAAGTCACTCCATGCCCTCTCATTTATCCAGTCGGCATGCTACAATATTCCGATGATTGATATGGCCCAGGGACGAGAGGACGTCAACTGTAACATGCTCGCGGTGCAGTGGATTACCGGCGAAATGGAGAGAATGGAAGAACAGGGCTCAGACGTGCAGCTGAATTATGACACTGAGCTTGACGACGCGACCGAAGAGATGATTTTGCGCTCATCGACTTGTGGTTTCGGTGATTTTACCATCTCCTTCCTTGGTCGTGTCTTTACGCTTCTCGAGAATTTGCCCGATGTGACCAGGGTTCGCAATGGGTCTCCCGAGGAAAACATTGTCAATACACTGCCTGCTACCTTCATGCCCCTCCTTGCTTCTCTGTCACCGGAGTATTACGACATTGCCTTGTCCAAGATTGTCGACTT
The DNA here is from genome assembly GCF_028826775.1 of Penicillium argentinense. NCBI lineage: Eukaryota > Fungi > Ascomycota > Eurotiomycetes > Eurotiales > Aspergillaceae > Penicillium > Penicillium argentinense. The sequence goes on from NW_026622668.1 coordinate 1,821,553, forward strand.
CGTCTCGAACCACGTGATCCACCAGGCTCGAGATGCCATGGCCTTCATTTGCAATGCGCTGTGCAAGGTCAACCCCGAAAAGGCTCTCAAACGCTTTATCCCGGTTCTCACCCAAGCCATTCGCACCGAAATCGAAGACAACGGTGCCGGGTCGACTCGGACAACTGGCACGGATGTCCTCCCCCGCGATCGTGGTCTGGTTTGGAACGTTAGTATGCTGAGCATGTGTGTTGTCCATGTTGGAGACGCCGTCTTGGCTCATCGTCAAGAGCTCTTTGATATTGCAGTGTACATGCAAAAGACATGCCGGGGAATCCCCACCGTCCATATCTCCAATTACATTCATCACCTCCTGCTGAATCTGACTGGGACCTACACCAGTGACTATTCTCTTTATGAGAAGGCAGATACAACCGAAGGTATCGAGCCCAAGCACTGGAGCTACAGTGCCGATGTTCGCAATCTCAACATTAATTGGCATGTACCCAAGCGGGAGGAGCTGGAATTTGCCGTTGAAGTTTTCAAGAATCAGGCTGAGTCGGCTCTGAAGCACCTGACTGGTCTGACGAACGAGACTTCGAGTATCAAACGAGACGGAAGTGGCAAAGAGTGGTCCGATGAAGTTACCCGTAATCTGGTTCTTCTTCGACTGCTCCTGTCCGGTATCTCTGTCCTCTTCGATTCTAAGGCGGCCGCGAACTCCTCGTCGGATTCTTCCAACGGTGCATCCACTGTCTCAAGTGAATTCGAAATGGTGGATGACTCGGCTTCAAATGGAACGGATATGGAATTCGATGCTGCTCTCGATAATACCGACGAGTCCGTCATCAGGGAAAGCTTCTCATACCCGACTGGATACCCTCTGCAAGAGGGAGATCCTCTCTATACTACAATTCACGAAATTCGCGAAAGAGCTGGCTGGGTCTTGCACGAGACCCACCGATTCCTCAGTGACAAGCAAGAGGATGATGTGGCCTCCTTTGGTGCGCTCTACTCAGCCTTCCGGTCCTGGTTTGTCGATGTCGGTATCGAGCGATCTGCTCATGTCCTGGATCGTGTGACCAGACTACTCGCGGCCGATATTCACCCTTACAAGATGAGCGGTATCCGGAAAGATTACCCTCGGGCATTGCTCGTGCGTAGGGCCAATGTCTACCACCTGCAACGTCTTCGTCACAATGCCGCGCCGCGCCGGCGATCTAAGCTTGACGAAGTTCTCCTCTATGATCTTGCCGAGTCTTGCGTCTCTCTTTACACTGAAACCCGACGCAACGCCCAGAATGCGGGCGAATCAGCACTGAAGGCAGTCTTTGGGGCTCGCAACCTCGTCATCCCTCCTCTTCTCAAGGCCCTCCAGAATGGCGTTAAAGAGAACGACCATGCGCGCATCAAGGGTGCTCTGTTTTCATTGCTTTTGAGCAGTGTCGCCAAGACAGTCGGACGTAACTGGAAGTTCACCCCGACTTTGATCCGTACTTTCATCGACGCTAGTGCTGTTGACAAGCCTTCCGTTCAGAAGATTTGCTCTAGTGCCGTGTTCCAGATCATGGACTATGGTCGCGCCATGGAAAGGATGGCCATTTTGGATAGACAAATCGTGGAGGCTGTCGCTCCTAGTGAGGATGTTACCGAGAATATTGAGCAGAAGCGCAAGATGATCAACAAGAAGCGCGCGGCAATTGAAAAGAAGAAGGCCGATCTTGCCGAGGAGCTGGTCAACCTGGCGCGTATTTCGCACTGGAAGATCGCTAGCAGGGCCGCGACCATTGTCATCACGATGGGCCTCCGATTTGACTACATCGCTAGCGAGAATTTGATTGAGCTTGTCACCCTCGGTTCGATCGACGACCACCCCGGCCTGCGAGGCATGTATTCCCAGGCACTGATTGCATTGTTTACGATGATCGATGTGCGTGCTATTTGCACTCACGATTACAAAAATTACATTTTGGGCCATCAGCACTTCCCATCGAAGATCAAGGTCGCAACTCGCCCGGATGAGAAGGACTGGACGCATGAGTACCTTGCTAGCTTTGCCAAACCCGAGGCTGAGTACTATGTTGACCATGACTTCCCTGGCTGGCTGGTCTGGGGAAAGACCTTGCCTGCCTACAAGTCCAATGTGGCGCGGGACATCGAGTATGACGAGACTGAATGGAACGTGCGCAAGCAAATGGGCAAGCAATTCACTCGCGAGTGGTTTGCCAAATTCTTCCATTATCTGAAGCAGGAGCCAAGGGATCCTTCTGCCGATAAATTCCGCATGTCGTGCGCCATGATGCTCCTTTATGCTTTCGAGCTTATGCTTCGTGATGGCCTCACAGCTGCTTCGTTCAAGGACATTCAACAAGAAATCCAAGCTGTCTTCGAAGATGGTAGCGACAAGCACCAGCACCGTGCTACTGCTGAAATCCTCGGTGCTTTGATCAGCTCTGTGACCGATTCCAGTGTCGAGAACCGCTCGCTGGTTTGGGAATATGCTTTTCCAATTGTTAGGAAGATTTTCACCGATGGCCTGACACCTGAAAACTCTGGCTACTGGACAACCTTCCTTCACATGATCTTGCAATGCCGCGATCCCCGCCGAGCATGGCCTTTGGTCGACTGGCTGGCTAGCTTCCGGTTGGATATGTCTACCAACGCAGCTTTCAAGGAGAGCTCGAAGATCAACCTACTCCACCAGTGTATCATCGATGCTGGCTGGCATTTCCAGCTTGAAAAGCCGATCGTTCAAGACTTTCTCGCGCACCTGGATCATCCTTACAAGGGCGTTCGTGAGGCTATGGGTCAAACCCTTGCCACCATCTACCGCACGAGGTATCACGAGTCATACCCAGATCTTCAACACCTCCTGGATGATCAGAAGTCCGCATCATCCGTGGGTAGCTACCCCTACGCACCTTCTGACGAGTTTTCGGCCATGGTCCGCGGTGTATTCGCTCGAATTGAAGAATGGCGCAAGTCCCGAACTCCTGGACAACAAACGCCATCCTCCTACACTTCTGGTAGCAAGACGGTGCTTCTCTGGCTGGATTCGACTTTGTCTTCCCACGAGTGCACTCAGCTTGTTCCCTTCTTCCCCGATGTGTTCACTGCTCAACTGCTACACATGATGGATGTGAAGGAGGATCCAGAACTGCAGTCCCTTGCCTACCATGTCTTCCGCCATCTCCCCAACATCCCCTACCCTGCGGAGAAGAACTCCGAGTTCATTCAATCCCTTATCCGTATCGGCCAGACCTCGCCCTCATGGCACCAGCGTCTGCGTGTCATGATCAACATCCAAATCATCTACTTCCGTCGTCTCTTCCTGCTTGACCCGGCCGATCGCGACAAGCTCTTCGAGTGCATTGCGTCCATGCTTGAGGACCCTCAGCATGAAGTCCGCGCCGGCGCTTCGGCTACGCTGTCGGGCATGATTCGATGCTCGCCCGTCTTCCTGCGCGACAAGATGGTCAGCCGCTTCCAGGAGCGCTTCACCAAGCTTCTGGCAGATAATCCTTTGCCTAAGAAGCCGAAGAACTTCCGCTCTGGAATTTCTTCTGCAGTTTCCTCCGGCACTGGCACCCCCACTCCTGAGCACAACCGTCTTATCATTGTCCGTCACGGTGCTGTGCTGGGTCTGGGCGCGCTCATTCAGGCATTCCCGTACAATAGTCCTCCGCCGCACTGGATGCCTGAAGCCTTGACTACCATCAGCATCCGCGCTGCCAGTGACCCTGGCGTCGTGGGTTCGAGTGTCAAGACGATCATCAGTGAATTCAAGAAGACCCGCCAGGATACTTGGCATATTGATGCTAAGGTAAGCTACAATCTAATTGGACACATGGCCCTGATGCATGTACTAACTTTTTTTCTTTAATAAGGCATTTACTCCGGATCAATTGGAGGATCTTTCTGGTGTTCTTTGGAAGAGCTACTTTGCTTAATCCAAACGAATCTCTTGTTTGTGTAATACCCAGGGGTGGATTCTTTTGGATGGCAAACCTGTTCATGTAAGTTAGAACCTGTCAGATTATTGTCACGAATACAACCATTGTCGAGTACAACCATAGATGTTTTGAGTGAGCCTGTGACTAATGCAGGCTTTCTTCCAACAGAACTTGAGTCGGAGCAGAGAATGGGTCCAGAGTCTTCGTATTCCCGACCATGCTTGTGTTGTAAATTCCCGAGTCGGCTATCTGGAAGAAATGAATTTCCATTGTTCATTTAAAATACTCAAGCCTTGGAATTCCGGCGTAGAGATAATAAAACCATATGACACAAACACTCAAAATATGATTTCTAGAAGCCGGTTTTTTCATGCCTGGGCTGAATGGTCTTCTATCACGGGGCAATGGAAACACGCTCCGCATGGTAGTGCACAAGCTGGAGACTGGGCGTACTACGTTGACTAGATATTGCCAGTAATGACCAAAGATTTTGGTTTTAGGGATATTCTATAGAATAAACACATAAATCCCTCGTATCGAATTCGATAATCGGTAACATTTCAGTCTGGCTCAAATGCCCGTTTCAGATAATCGGAGAGATTGTAGTCAAGACCACGTATTGATGACATCGTTGTCTCCAACACTCGGCACACTGTCCCTAACTCTCACTATGGGTCCAATCCAGGAAAACAAAATGCCAGCGCAATGATCAAACGCTCATTCGGATAACTTGGTACATTTTCGATTTCTTCACTGCCGCGTGCTTCCCATATGCCTGCAAGCAACCGGAGCATGCGTCCCCTGTGCGATATCTAGCCAAGCATCCCACGATGAGTCCGATCCTAGCAATACGCAGCAAGAGCCCGATGAGGTTTCGAACTCGAAGGTCGCTGCGGTTGCGTCCGGCGACATGGATGCGTTGGCTTGGCTGCTTGGTTTTCGCTTTGATTGTCATCGAGACGTACTCTTGCCTCTCTGCTCATCCTGAACTGTCGCTCCTCTCTATTTTCGGCTCGTGTCAGAAACCGGGCGTCATTCGGCCTGGTCAATATCGAGAAACGTATGGTATTCAGTATGTGCCTGGGAATCCCGAAGACGATGAAAGTACACTAGAGATGGAGGTTGATGTGGATGATATGGGCTTTGTTCATTCAAAGAGGTTTGTCTGCCGCATGAGAGAGGGAGAAGACAGTACTAAACTTACCTTCAAGGGACGAGCGGTTCTACCTCGGCGGGACTTTGACCCTCACCAGCACGAACGTCTTCAACTTTCCCGACGATCCTCCTCACCCCACCCCGTCCATCTACGATCCCTACCCCGATTACAACAGCAAGAAATGGAAGAAAGAAAACCACGGAGTTTTCCGACCATGCCTGGGCCCACGAGGTCGAGATCTCGATCGAACCCGATTCGAAGACATGATGCTAGTCTACAAAGGGAACCAAATCGGATTTCCCGAGCCTCGTTTCGGGTCCTACGAAGCCATGGAGCTGGATGGGAATGTCTGTACGGACCGATACTCGCGGTTTGGTGCTTATGGCTACGATGAAGAGAGTCAGGAGGATGTTACCGGTTTCACTCGACCGCCGCAGGTGCCTTGGTCCGACATTGATTGGTATCAACTGCAGTCTCTCTGCTTCGAGAGAAATGCCGACCGGTACCACCCCAGCTCGTTGATCAATCACTCAGGAGTACGGCCGCTGTCATTCGAGCTCCGACAGCCTCCACGCAAGACCTACGATTCGTACGATGTCCCGCTCCCTGGTCAGAAACGGTATCATAGTCGATCTGCGCTGCTTATTCGAGCCTGGCATACGATGATCTGGACGGCGAACCACCGTGAATATCTGCGGGCTTTGATAATGGAGTTGTCTTTGCATTCTGGAGCGGAATATGAGGTGTTTCTCCTTATTCATGTCAAGGACGACGATCTTCCCATATTTTCAGATGCGAGGACCATGGATCGGCTCCGGAAGTCCATTCCGCCAGAATTCCGCAGTATGGCCTTGTTCTTTAACAATAAGCTGCTTGAGGCGTGGTATCCCAAGATTGCCGAGCACAGGTGAGATAAGCTCCATAAGAAGCCCCAGCTGGGGATGTGGCTATATGGCTATACTGATGCCTTTTCACTCTAGTCCTATTCTACAGCATCACCAGCCTCTCGAAATATTCTCACAGCTATATCCCAATTTCGACTTCTACTGGCAGTTAGAGATGGATGGCCGTCACACTGGACATGTCTATCACTTCCTCGATAAAGTGATCTCCTTTGCCAAGAAACAGCCACGGAAGTACCTCTGGGAGCGAAATGCCTACTTCTACACCCCTGGCACACACGGACCGTGGGAGAACTTTTCTCAACTAGTCGACGAAAGTCTTAAAGAGATATCCGACAACACAGTTTGGGGACCGATATTTGGCACCGGGATTCGACCACTCGGCCCCGACCCGCCGACCACACGCCCAGCAGACGACAACTACACATGGGGAGTGGGCGAGGAAGCAGACATGATCACATTTCTCCCGATTTTCAGTCCCAAGGATACATCCTGGACATTCCCCGATATGATCTGGAATTTTCGATACGGCCTCGACACCCCGCGTCGTGCTGCGGTCATCACGATGGGTCGATATTCAAGACGTCTTTTGGATCTAATTCATAACGCACAAGCAACGAAAGGACTGGGCCTTGCGTCGGAGATGACGGGTGCCTCATGGGCCATGTATCACGGCCTCAAGGCTGTACACGTGCCCCATCCGATCTATGCGGATGGTCAGTGGACACCGGATGAGCTGGCTCGCATTTACAACCGGGGTGCACCCGAGAATATCAATGGGGGACCGGATAGTATCTGGAACTTTGACCACCTGTACGACCATATCATGTATCGGCTTTCGTACATGTTCACGACACATACTGCGGAGGACTTGTATCGGCGGTGGCTGGGATTCCGAACTGCAGAGAATGAAGGGGGGGAAGAGGGTATGTCGTGTCTCCTGCTGGTTCCTCCTCATGTGCTTGATACTAACATTGGGGTGTTTACAGTCAACAGAAATCCGTTACGGTCGGCATTGCTTCCCTTCGATGTTTCTTCATACTGTCAAGAATACCGAGAGGAGATTTGGGCCTGACAAAGCTGTTCCGTGAGATTCGAGTCAGAGAAAGATGAGGACTTTCTTAATACAACGCGTCTATTTGTTGTCATACCATGACGGTGTTGCTAGAGTATTAGGCCTTTTTTGGTGCCTTTATTCTAAACCAACTTGATTTCTGACCAAGTTTTTGGGACAAGAAATAAAGAGACATAACGCATTATAGGAGGTCGGGAGTAGGTCGATGAGGCTCACTACGCATGGTTATAGAGGTCAAGGACCGCTTTCCAATATGTCCTCTTCCGTGCTGATGAGGCAACCATAACACATATCTCCGATGCATATACAGAGCTCGAGGATACAGAACTCTCAACCTAGTTGTGCCTACGATCTTACTGACAGCTTGATACCTGCCAGGATGACCACCCTTCCCCACGAGGTCGCGCAAGAAGCATCGACAGGGAATTGATGATGGCCTTGGGCAAGATGGGGCTGGAAAGGACAAGGTCGAGGCAAGCAACCAGATGGTAGTTGGGGTCCGAAACGAGGACCATCTACCCAATCGCGACGCGTCAGTCACCTTAGAAGTTGCCATCCCTGAAACCGATCAGAAACTACAATCGGAAGTTCGATCTTGGCTAAGCCCGACCGACGGCCAGGCGAACCTTTTCTTAACGGCAATAGTCTATCAGAACGAGCCTACAATTCAAATTCAGAAATGGGGTCTGCAAACCAATCGGCCGCATCTGAGACAATGCATTTGGATCCCCAGGTCCGGGGACCAAGTAAGGATCTGGGGACCAAGTAAGGATATCGGGGCACCCCCTAATCGTCCGTCCTCTCGGCCCGGAGAACGAAACGTGGAGATGACAGAAAAGGTCTTGAAGAGGATCACCGATGCCATCTGGGCAGCTCAGGGTTTCAATTTCCCTGGATTTCTATGCTAAGAACCCCGCAGGTCACAATTGTGGCAGTCCGCCGGGGATGATTGCCCTCTCGAGCGAGGAAATATTCCCCGCCCTCGACCGACCCACCCCGACGTCTTGACACCACTCGATGCAAGTCATGATCGACCACGGGATGCTTATTCCTCCAGCGCTAAACTAGCATCTCAGCCCGTCTGGCGGCAATTGTCGTCGAGGATGACGGGTTGTATTTCCAGGCCAGGCGAAAAGGCACCCCTCCAATCCAGTCCGGCTGATGGTGGGGAAGGGCCCGCGGGTATACTCTGCCAAGGGTGTGGACATGACACGAAGATTATTTATATGGCCGTCCAACTGTTTCTGGATCCGAACATTCATTCTCGTTACTTCTTCTTTATAGCAAGTTGTTCCATCTTGAACACTGAGATTCCAAAGACTCCCCTTCAGTTGTCTAGGACTTCTCCTTCATTTCATCATGGCTTCTTTGGCGACAAGCATCAGCCATCCCGACAGCATGTGGTCGATTTTCTCGGTGGCTCCGTATGCCATCGGACTGACTCTGTTCTCTGTGGCCTATTTTATTGTTGTGCCTTATATTGAATATCTCCGTGATCCTAAAGGTATGTGGCGACACAATCGATGGTGTGAAGCTTCCAAACATGAAGATGAGTGACTGACAGTGAGACCAGGACTACGTAAATACCCCAACCTCACTCCCATCTCGGGCTTCTCTGCCTTGCCATTCATGTTCATGGCCTCAAGAGGCTTCCGTTCAATGGAGCTATCTGAGTTGCACAAAAAGCACCCTGTGATCCGGACCGGCCCCAACACGCTCTCCTATGGACACGCCCAAGCCATCAAAGACATCTACGGTCACAACACGAAATGCACCAAGGACGGCTCCTACTCCGTTACAGCGGGTAGCCATTTCAACCTGGCAGATGTTGTCGATAAGCCTGACCATGCCCGCAAGCGCAAGGTTCTCTCCTCGGCCTACGCCTTGAAGAACCTGGAGAGCTGGGAGTTCAAGGTCACCGACAAGGTCCAGCGGATGTTCAAACACTTCGATAAAGTCTGCACCGTGGCTCCAAAGGAAGATGTCGCATCTGGAAAGGTCGCCCCCGACCCGAAGGACCTGACTCTTGACCTGCGTAGCTGGACCAACTTCTTCACCCTCGATGCTATTGCCGATATCGGTCTGTCGGAGCACCTGGGCTTCCTTGATGCCGGCAATGATATGTGTGTCGCTGAGCGAAAGGATGGCTCGACTTATCAGACCAGTCTTCGCGAGGCTCTTTATCCTACCGCGCGAAAACAGTCTCTCATTCTGTGGAACTACGACTGGTACCCAACTCTCAACAAAATGGTCAATGTGATCCCCTACTTTGGCAAGATGCAAACATCATCCGAGAACTGGGAGAACATCATGTGGCGCCGAGGACTCGAGCGTCTGCGCCGCTACGAGGCTGGCGAGAGGCTCGACGATTTCTTCCAGGCCTTGATGGAGGACAAGAATGGTAACCCGAACAACCTGGAATGGGGCGAGGTGGTTGCGGAGTGCAACATCATGATGAATGCCGGCAGTGTCACCACCGCCATTGCCATCGCCAACGTGATGTACCAACTTCTCCGTAACCCACGAACCCTGGTCAAGCTCCGTGAAGAGCTCGATGCCGTCCTGGACGAAGACGAGGTGGTCGCCGACTACGACAAGGTCAAGCATCTGCCATACCTGCGCGCCTGCCTCGACGAGTCTCTCCGCATCTTCCCTCCGACTTCACACGGCCTGCCCCGCGAAACCCCCGCCGAGGGTACCAACATTCTCGGAGAGTGGGTTGCTGGCAATACCTCCGTGAGCATGTCGGCCCTCGTCGCCCATCGTCTCGAAAGCATCTTCCCCAACGCCGACCAGTATATCCCCGAACGATGGCTCGGCGAGGAAGGCAAGGCCCTCCAGCCTTACCTGATTGCATTCTCCGCTGGCGCCCGGTCGTGCATTGGCCGGAATATTTCGTACCTGGAACAGACCAAGGCGATCGCGTCCATGGTGCATCGCTATGACTTTGCTCTCGCATATCCTGGTTGGGAACTCAAGCGGGAAGAGACGATGAACTTGATCTTGGGTGATATGCCGGTTAAGATCTGGCGACGTGATTTGGGTGCTGAGGCATAAATAGACTGTGATTGGTTGATGGGTCACCTTTACGTTCTGACATGATTCCCCTTTTTACAACTTTTTGTGATGATATATACCACATTGCATGATTTGATGATGGTATTCCTTAGATATGGAATTAGATGGTTCATTTTGTTTTATGGATGCTCAAAAATGAGAACTGAATATCTTTAAAGATTGCCTTAACTGAATATCCGATTCAATACATCATTCTTGCGGGTAGTTTTGAAAAGTTGATTGTAGTAAAAACGCCGCAAGAAGCTATGACCAGCAGTCTGCGCTGCAAATACGCAAACCTGACATTCTCGGGCAAATCACACGCGTCAAAAGATGCGGCGCGAGATTGATAAGTTTAGCTAGATCCCCATCGGCTTTCAGATCGACACCCCGCCATCGGTGATGCACTCTGGGACTTCAAATAGATGCAATGGTAGGAGTGTAGGCAGGGTGATAATCCCCGCGGGAGATTGTCCATCGGGGAAGTTACCCCGTGCCCAGCCAGCCCTTCCCCACATGAACCACTTGTGCTTTGCATCATTCCATTGCGATCGCAGGCTTGGGGAACCTTGGAAACGCCACTTTCCTGTTTTGAATGCCCATCGCCGAAGTCAGGGTATTTTGGGATATGACAGCCTGGCCATGCAGCAACATGTTCGTCACCTGCACGCCTGTAGTCGACTGCATTGCCCGAAATGCCCGAGCCGACCGCGCCCGCCGACCAACAATTCCCTATTGAACACATGGATAAGGGAACTAAAAATGCACGGCATACATGATATCAGGATCGGTCTTGATCCGACCGGTTTCTACCTACCGACCGAGTGAAACAGGACGAGACGACGAGGTGGATGCCGTAGCGTCATCTTGCGGCTGGCCAATTTACCTGTTTGGCCGAATCGGGCGATATTTTCCTACACGGCGTTCCCCACGGGGAGGTCCCAGGCTGTGGCGTTTGGCCTGCTTCAGTTCCCGACTGTCAATAACCGCCGAAAAGATCGCCGCGATAGGCAATTTGCCCCGCCACGAGGGGTGATTTTGGAGATGATGCAGATCCCATGCCTATTTTTTGCCCCGATCTCAACGCTGATCGGGATATCTTACTCAGTTGTGAGGGTCTCGCGTAGGCTCTGGTCAAGATATTTGAATGTCGGAGAGGCCCCGGATTTTGCTCGACTGGACTTTCTGTTTCCACTGATAGACCTTTCTTTCTTCTTTCTTTTCTCGATATATATGTTGATCCGACGATAACCAGAGACCCGACATCTCTGTACACAATGGCATCTCTTGCTCAGCTCGCATCACAATGGAACATTTCGCCGGAGTTGCTCGAAGAGCTCTCCAAGTATGCCACGCCGACCGGTTTGGCTGATTACTCGGCTCTGGCCATCATCGCCGGAGTATCGGGTGCCTACCTATCCCGGGGATACCTCTGGGACCAACCTGATCCATACGCATACCTGGCGTATGAGCGACCACAATTGAAGAATGGCGGACAGGCTGGTGCAAACGCTAGCAAAGAAACCAGGAATATTGCACAGAAGCTCGAGGAGACGGGCAAGAACATCGTCGTCTTCTGGGGATCCCAGTCTGGTACTGCAGAGGGATTCGCCCATCGTTTGGCGAGAGAGATCTCCATACGATGGGGACAAGATAGCATGACTGCAGACCTCTCCGACTATGACCCGATCTCCATCACTGAGATCCCGCAATCCAAGCTCGCCTTGTTCATTGTCTCGACCTACGGCGAGGGAGACCCCAGCGACAACACTGCCGAGTTCTGGAGCTGGATTAACAAGGCTGGCGATATTTCTTTGTCCAATTTGCACTACGCTGCATTTGGTCTCGGAAACACCAATTACAAATTTTACAACCGGGTTGTCGATGTGGTGGTAGAAGGGCTGGACAAATTCGGAGCCAAGGCACTCATGCCGGTGGGCAAGGCAAATGATGCCGAGGGTGCCACCGAAGAAAACTTCATGACGTGGAAAGATGATCTTTTCACAGTATTCAAGGAACAGTTGGGTTTTCAGGAAGTCGAGGCCAAGTATGTGCCGAGCTTGTTAGTGCAGGAGGACGAGTCGCTTGAGCCGATCGATTTGCATCACGGCGAGCCTCACGGTAGTTCCGAGGGCTCCAAGGGCAATCAATCCTCCGCCGTTCGGACACTCAGCATCTCTAAATCACGAGAGTTGTTTACTTCCTCCGACAGACACTGTCTGCACATGGACCTGGACTTGACCAGTCAACCAGACCTCACCTACAAGACTGGTGACCACCTCGCCATTTGGCCTGGAAACCCAGACGCTGAAGTCGAGCTACTACTCCACGTAGTTGGATTGTCATCGCGAAGCGACATCCCTCTTCACATCAAGGCCGTCGATTCAGCCACCAAGGTCACCATTCCATCGCCGACTAGCACGAATGCCCTTTTCCGATACTACCTCGAGATCTGCGCGCCTGTCAACCGTGACAACGTCCGAGACCTCGCCCAATTTGCTCCAACCCCCGAGGCAAAGAGCTATCTTCTCCAGCTTGGACAAGACAAGGACTACTATGCCAACGTCATCAACCGCACCCATCTCAACCTCGGCCGTCTCCTCCAGCTAGCATGCCCAGGTCAGGCCTGGTCTAATATCCCTCTCTCATACCTTGTCGAAACTCTACCTCACATTCGTCCTCGCTACTACTCCATCTCATCAAGCAGTGTGGTCTCCCCACGCAAGCCTTCCATCACTGCCATCGCCACCACGACCCCTCTCCCAGACAACTCCGACGAACTCATCCACGGCGTCACGTCCAACTACCTCCTCGCCATCTCTCAGCACGCCCAATCCCAACCGCACCCGCACGGAATCAGATACCACCTCAATGGACCTAGCGACGCCTTGCAAGGCGGAAAGGTCTTCGCACATATCCGCCGAAGCAAGTTCAAGCTGCCCATCACCGGCAAGACACCTCTCATCATGGTGGCGGCCGGCACAGGTCTGGCGCCCTTCCGGGCATTCCTATCCGAGCGATGCCAAGTCCAGAAGATCGGGAAGGAAGTCGGGCAAATGATTCTATTCTTCGGATGCCGCAATCCGGCAGAGGATTTCATTTATCGTGAGGAGCTGGAAGAGATGCAGAATACCCTGGGCGACAAGCTTCGCATCGTGACTGCATTTTCAAGGAAAGAGGACACCCCGCGACAATATGTGCAGGACCGAGTCTCTGAGTTTGGCGATGATGTTGTCAAGCTTATTGATGAGGGTGGTAGTTTCTATGTCTGCGGTCGGGCAGGTATGGCTCGCGAGGTCGAGAAGGCTGTAGGGGCTACCATGGCCAAGGTGAAGGGTTGGTCTGAGGATGAGGTGAACAACTGGAGCAAGGCTGTCAAGAAGAAGAACAAATGGCAGGAGGATGTTTGGGGTTGATTCTCTTTCTTGTCGAATTTGGTGTCATGATTGAATATTTTGGATTGGCGGCGCCAGTCAGGCTATGAAAAAGTTGAAGATCTTCTAAGGGCGAATCGTTCAAATCACGCACATACCACACACGACTCGAGATTCCTTGCCTTCCATTGTTGGGTACAATGCCTTTCACATGCGCAGGATTCGGAATTCTCGGTCCAGCTTGGAAAAATATTACGAAAACACAGCCGATCGATAAGTAGGCACCACTGGGCTGCTTTTCGAGCCATTCGGACCCGCACGACATCGTTACCGGTGCCTCGGGATAGGTGACGCTGGATCGGTAGTGGCTTGCACCACTTTCGAAACGCACAAGCCATAAGGCGCCTCCTGAGAGCTAGGCGCCTGCATAATTTTATGCTGACATCCGATCACGCCTGAAGGATTTCGATGAATGGGGCCCCCTGCATCCTTAGTATTTTCTTAATAGATTGCGAGCTGCATGCCAAAATTCAGCCCGGAAGGATTCACCTATAACGCTTTCACCGGAATATCTACAAGTGACCAATTCCAATTCGAATATACTGCGTCGATGATAAAATTTAAATCGGGGGAGATAATCTAATTCTATACTTCCCATCAATGAATATAATGGAGCTCGTCTATCGTAATATCATGCTTGAATACCTACACCAGTGTAAAATTAATGCTTGCCAGCAGCCGGGTAGTCGGTGTAGTGGAAGGCATTATCCTCAAACGGTCCGTAGAAGCGAGTGCGATCGTAGGGCGCCAGGGGCAGGCCCTTGGCGAGACGATGCACCAGGTCGGGGTTACTGATGAAGTAGCGACCGAACAGAAGGCCGTCGTACTTGCCTGACTCCACGATGCCCCAGGAGTTCTTATCGTCGAATCCTCCGGCGGAGAAGAACGGAGTTGAGCCGAAGATCTCCCGGAAGCGGTCTAGGGTCACATCCTTCAAGCCCCAGCTCTGGAGGAAGGAGTCCTTCTCATCCTCGCTGAAGATTTGCTCGTAGCGCTACACCAACAAAAAGAACAATCAGTCATGAAGAGGAGCAGGATAACAGGTGACAAGCAACTTACCGGCTCGATGAAGCTCACATAAGAAAGAGCGGGGTGAGCCTTCTTTAGACCCTCACACAGATGGGTCCAGGTTTCCAGACGCTGTTCGCCACGGGCTTGATTGAACAAACCGAACGGCGAGAGACGAATAGCCAGGTTATGCTCGCCAATCGTCTTCGCAACCTCGGCCATCAACTCAAAGACGAAGGTGCAGCGCTTCTCCGGCGAGCCACCATAGTCATCAGTCCGCTTGTTGACATTGGAGCTGAGGAACTGCTCGGGCAAGTAGCCATTGCCAGCGTGGATCTCGACGCCATCAAAACCAATGTCCATGGCAGTCTTGGCGGCGGTGCAATAGTCCTGGATCGTCTGCTTAATGTGTGGCACGGACATCTCGATGGGTGGGTGGCTCGCGTATCGGACGGGCTCGGTGGAGCCGACAGGGGGATGGGAAAAGCATTCCGTTGGCGAGTCCCACACACTAGCCGAGGGGCACACTGCGGGCGATCCGGTCATTTGGGGAATCGTGGCACGGCCGGCGTGCCACAGCTGACAGAAGATGTAGCCTCCTTTGGCGTGAACAGCCTCAACCACCTTCTTCCAGCCATTGGCCTGCTCGGGCGTGAAGAGACCGGGGACACCGGGCATGCCGTTGCTCTAGAGTAGAGTTGTCAGCCAAAATGTTCAGAATGTACAGTGCGAGACTCCACATGGGGGAGGCCTGAGCCATGGAATGGGATAATTGCGGGCAGCAGCGGCGTGGTATAAAAATAGCGCCGTTTCGAAGATTCTCGCCTCCTTGATCTTCATAAGGGAAAGAATAGACCAAATGGTATTCAAGAGTGGTTGTACTTACCTCGAGAGAAGGGGGAATGCCCTCTGAGATGAGCAGGCCGCCGTCGGTGGTACGCTGGCCGTAGTATTCAGCGATGAGATCGCCTGGCACCCAGATGCGATTAGGCTGGTCGGGGGTGCTGATAGGGTTCGCGGGCACCCCGCGGTTACGGGTCAGCGGCGCATGGATGATACGGTGGCGAAGAGTGAGGGCGCCATTGGAAATAGTCAAGGGCTGGAAAAGGGCGGACTCTTCGCCGCTGATGAAGTGGATAGTCATGGCGGCGGCGGGATACCTGCGGGCGGCGGGAGTGATAATGGGATTATGATTAACTATGAAAAAGGATGGAAACAAGGATTTAACGTTAAATCCACGAGGCTGGCCACGAGACAGCCCGACCACCACCACCGCCTCCCACTAGTAAAGAGTACCCCCTTTTTTTCTCTCGCAAAGCCACCTGTCTCCTGTCAAAACTGTCAACTCGGCAAACCAGAATTTAGGGTTCATTCGACATCCACAATGTGCCGCTTGGTAAAACAACGGTTGCACTGAACGTGGGCATGAGACTTTGCCGGCGTCCCAAAAATGCAAATACGAGGCTTGGATATCCACAGCACTTGCCTACAAACGGCGAGTGGAGGCTCAGTGGCTCGGCGCTGAGTGGAGCTCGTAGGATTTCACGGAACTCGAGAAGAACCATCTATCGGAACACGGCCACGTAATAGAATCCGACATCCGAGCTTCGTTGAAGTATATCGCTTCTGCAGGCAATCAGCGATGCATGTCAGGCGATCCTAGTGATTTAGCGCGCTATTGAGAACGAGGATCAATAGTCGTTGGGCTCCACTTGATATCACTTGTCTTGCCATTCATAATTTTCAGTCGGAGAGCGCCTACGGGCGGGTTCGCGCCGAGCGGTGATCCGCTGTCCGGCCCTTTATGTGCCCTGACATCCCCAACTTTGTTTTCTCGATCGATTTGTGTGTGAGTGGCAGCTGCCAACATGACCGTCGCTCACCCAGACGACGTCTATCACACGCTGAACCTCGTGGTACAATGCTTGTGCATTCCCATTGTATCCGGGGCTGTTGCGTTGCGTTTCTACACTCGTTTCCGGTTTAAGCAGAACTTGGGCATTGAGGATTGTGAGTTTATTGAGGTGGACCCCCTTGCAGATATCCGACTAACGTGGAAATCAGATGCCTGTATTGTGGCCTGGGTATTATCTATAATCGACTGAAAATCACTCAACACTCACTAACAGAACATCTAGCTCCTGTTTATGGGATACTGCGGAGTGAGTATTCTCGGTAGGTCCCTCAGCAATCCAGATAGAGTCCAGATACAATGCTAATACTTCTCGCAGTTGGCCGCCATGGTGGAGGCTACCATATTGGGGACCTAAGTCCTGAGATGGCCATCCAATTCAAAAAGTTCTGCTACATCGCTACTCTCCTTTACTGTCCGATGGCCCTATTCGTTAAGATCGCCCTTCTATCGATCCTCACACGCATCTTCGCTCCCTACCGCAGCAAGGTGTGGTTCATTTACATCCTCCTCGGCGCCCTCTGCATCTACTACTCCATCGCCCTCATTATCAAAATCCGAATTTGCTATCCAATCCCTTACTACTGGCTCGGCGAAGAGCTGGAAGGTGGCGGCACCTGCCTCGACCAGGCCGCTGCTCTTATTGCCGACTCCGTCATCAGTGTTGTTAGCGACATCATCATTCTCGTCCTGCCCCTGCCCTTGACCTGGTCCCTTCAGATGTCGCGCAACAAGAAGCTGCGTGTTATTGGTCTACTGGGTGCCGGTGGCTTCGCTGTTGGTTTCAGTCTGTACCGATTGGTGCTGGTTCTGAAGGATGGCAGCTCCCCGGACCAATCCATCGTCTTCATGTGTGTTATCCTGTCTGGGTAAGTGATTCTAATATCTTTTTCTTGAATTATATGTCCGCTAACCTGTTTTCTTTTAGAAACGCCGAGGGTGGTGTCGGTCTCATTTGCGCCTGTCTCCCCGTCCTCAACTCCTTGCTCGCCCATTACAAGAGGAACTACTCGTCGCAGAAGTACTACAACCAGAGCTCGGATTTCCAGCTGGGAGACCGCAAGTCGGGAGGCACATCCAAGAATAACTCTCAGTGGGACAAGTCTCCCAACTTCGGGGACCAGAGCCACCTGATCTCATTTGCTGGAGCGCCAGAGGCAACCGACTCGGTATATAATGATGATGGGATTCGCAAGACTGTGGCGGTGGAGCAGACCGTTGAAAGCAGAGACAGCGACAGCCGCTAACGCTAAATGACCCCCTTGAATGTTTCTTTTTGTACAAATTAGATACCTAATTATCGCGTCATTCTTGCCCAGAGCAATGTTCAATTACATCATGACTGTGTTTTTATGCGTCCTAGGTCGATCAATATGCACTAAGTGATAGATATTATCGTAGGGGAGGATTCGGGTCAAATAACCCCGAGTTATGCCACAGCCCATCCAGTCCCGCGTCGAAGCCTGCAGACCACGACGCGTCAATAAAAGGCCATTGGAACATGTCGGTCTCGAAATCCGGATGGCCTGCGATGGCAGCGTTCTCTCGGGCAAGAAGCAAGGCATCCCCTTCGAGGTGTGGTGATGAAGTTGCCTGGTGGGTATGGTGGGAGCCTTGGATGCTTCCTGTCTCCGTGCTCATCGCTCTCGGGCGCGAGCGAATATCACCGTACTCGTCAAGTGTGCCTGCCAATGCGAATCGCCTTGGGCTGTGCATTCCAGAATCGGTGTGTGTCTGGGTACTCTTCACCGTTTCATAAAATCGGTTTGCTTCTTGTACAGTCCGCCACTATAACACTAGTTAGTTTCAGTAGGGGGGCTAAAGTGTTTCGAAAGGACTCACCCAACTCCGACCCACTGGCCATAATTTGCTCAGTCGCTCGAGGTAGGTCAGATTCTGGCTTTTCTCTTCTTCTGCTCTCTCAAGCCCCCCTGGGTAGCGTGCTGGGGCGATCGTGCCGTACATATTGATGTGCGCAGCGACGAACACGCTAAACCCTGAGTAGGGGGTCATAACTGCAGCTTCTGAGTTCTCCAACGCTGATAATACCCTCCAATTTGCTGCGCAGCCTCGAAGAGCTGTTTGATTGTATAAGGTTCGTACTGGTCGTCGGCATTCATGTCGTGAAAAACATCGGAATGCGGTTTGAGGTTAGATAGAAACCGATCGCGATGTAAAAATAAAATACTTCACCCGATATTAGTACGTGAGTTCAAGCCGGAGGTGACTTGGCACTTACCTCATGAAATAGAGCAAGTTGATATACGCAAAAAGCTCTCCGTATCCAAGAGCTACATGTGCCTGCGCAGTCGTGTCGGGATATCGGACAGTTTTATCCTGGAGTGACCTCCATTCGTCCAGCTCCCCTTTGAGTCTCTGCCAAGTCTGATGCAGTGGTGATGTCTCGGAATCGTCTGCTCCCAACGAAGCGAGAGCTCGTCGGTGCTCATTCGCAAACCGCAATATCCGCACAAATATGTCGAATCCGCGAGTGACAATCGTCAATCCGTGCTCAATCGTCAAATTTCGGGCAAAGGCGCATTGCTTGTTCATATCGACGGGCATCAGTCTCCTTTCGGGAACTTGATTAAAGGTGAAGTCTCTGTCGCTGATTGGAAGTGGCACTGATATTTGCGAAAACGACAGGGCAAAGTGCTGTCGGGCTCCTGAGCTCAGTTCGCAATCCTGCGCAAAGCAAACCCAGTAAGTACGGACCAGCTGCTCGTACTGGGTTTGTGAGGCGTGGAACTCCTGGGGGTTATGTTCCATGCTGTCATCCGCCATTTTCAGAAGCGATTGAATCATATACGTAGCCATACCTGCTAACATTAGTTCATTGTTCCGAAAGCCAAACATTTTCCTGGGAGACTCACCACTATACATCCACGCTTGGTATGGACGTCCAGTTCCCCACTCATAGAACGAGATGATGACTAGGGATTGGGCAAGATATAATGAAGGGGCTTCCAAAACCCGATATGCGAGGTGTTTTCGCGCATAATCGGCATAGGTCTCCTCATCTTCGAGGGAATCGCCGATCATGAACCGCCTGCACAGCGATAAGAGAGACGCGATAAAGATCGGATCCACAGATTGGAAATGAGAAGAGATGTCTGAAATCAATGATGGGTAATGGAGAAAGTTGGCGACCGGGAACTTTTTCCGGTAGGTCTCGACCGCACTGATCACGGTGGACTGCGACAACGCCGTGATGAGGTTGACCTGATCATGCGCAAGATGAACAGGAGTCACCCTACTAGAGCTTTGGTCACCTCCCAGGACCGGTGACAGCTCAGAGGCGATTTTTCGCTTTTTGGAATTCCCGGCCCTTCCATCTCCTTTTGGTTTCCCCTGCTTTGCGACACGGGGATCTGTTAGGGCACATCCTTCGGACTTGGTCCTCTCGCAGCGCCTGCATGGAGGACTGCCATCATGAACACATTTGACTTTGGCTCGACTGTATTCAATGTTAGAAGACCCAATTTAGACGTTGTTGATATGGAATTGTCCGGGTGTGTTGAGCAATGGGAACTTACCGACAAGCATCACATGATATTGATAGCCTCATTGGGTAGATTGAGGTTGCCAATGACCGGAGAGTATGCTGGGCAGCATGAACCTCTGTAGCAGTAGCCCGTTATTATGACGAATCTAACGCCAAATTGGCGCTGGCCTCTGCTGGTCTTGAGGGATTTGCGGAGGTTACAAGGGAAGGACTCCGGAGCCAAAAGTTTAAGGTGTCGATTCCACGGATCATGTGATTGGGATCTATATACTTGACCCATGTTCTACTCATTTATTTTTAAACAGGTAATACGGAAAGGCCGTCTCTCATTAATGTCTATTAAATAACCGTACCAGATGCAAAAATATCAGTCCGCTATGCTCTAAGTGGCGAATTCTTTCGTCGCCGACGTCCACTCTCGCACCCACGCATTGAACTTGTCGACCTGCAACTCGTCCGTAGCCCACGACGTGACAATCCTCACAACAACTTGTCCATCATCCAACTGGTCCCAAATATAGAATCTAAATCGGTCCTGCAGCCTTTGAGCAAGCTTCTGGGGCATGGTGATAAACACCTGATTCGTCTCCGTCTCCGCAGCCAGTTGATATCCCAACTCTTCGAAATTGCCAGAGATCTTCTCAGCCATGTTATTGGCGTGTGTAGCCAATGTGAAAAACAGGTTCTCCTTGAACAGTTCCATGAACTGCACACCCATTATTCGACCCTTGGCCAGCAAAGCACCGTGTTGCTTGAGATGGAACACGAAGCCTTCTGCAATGGCCTTCTTGACGACAATTGCTTCTCCCATGAGCGCACCCGCCTTGGTGCCACCAATCCAGAAAATGTCGGTATATTCAAAAATATCGTGCAGAGTCATGTCGTTCTTCTTGGAGCACATCGCGGTTCCGATTCGCGCACCATCCATCAGAAGTACAAGATTCAATTGCTTGCACAACGCAGACAGACTGCTCAGTTCGCGCTTGGTGTATACGGTGCCAGTCTCCGAAGCATTGGACAAATACAACAACCGTGGCTTGGCCATGTGCGGGAAAAACTGATTTTGCTGTATAGCTTTTTGCAGGTTGGTTGTCGTCATCTTGCCGTCAACAGCGGGAACCAGAATAAGCTTGTGGCCAGTGGCTTCAATTGCCCCCGCCTCCTTGCAGGCGATATGGCCGGAGTCCACAGTGATGACAGCTTCGTAGGGTCGCAAGCAGCTGGCGATAGAGATCAAATTTGCGGAAGTCCCACTAGGGACAAAGAAAATATCTGCCTCGTCTTCAGCGCAGTCGATTCGTTGCCGAATCAATCGTCTGGCCACATCAGAGTATTCATCGTTTCCGTAAGAAACTTGTTGGGTTGAATTTGTCCGCAATAGAGCTTCGAGGATTTGTGGATGAGCTCCCTCGCTGTAGTCGTCCATAAGACTGTATGGTGGGCAGGCCTCGTCTTGGCAGAGGCTTGTTGACGGCATGGCGGTATGTTATATCTTGCTTTCTCGGTCTAATTGGATGAGAAAGAAGATATGGCAGAGCTTCTGGGAAAAAGAAAGTGGATTTATGGCCTCTGATTCAATGCCTGTGTGGCGATTCAAGTCCAGACTAAATAAAGTAGTCGGGAAAGAAAAAATAGCGACGGCGGCGGGAATAGTACGTAAGATCTCGGGAATAATCGTGGATGTTATTCCCGAGATCCGAGAACCGGGAATCCCTTGCCTTGCTAGCTGGTTCTTCTCATGTAATATGTGGACCTGCGCATAGATACCAGCATTCCTGTTAACAAGATCAAAAGCTTCTAGCGAAGAGAACTCAAGTACCATGCCGGCAACGTGGATTGTGCGACGTGGTGAGAGCTGTCGGAATTCCGGCGGATACCTGTGGATAGGTGTTTCACATTAGAAATTCGCCGCTGGATTCACAGCATACCTCATGCTCCAAACAATCGCATCGCGTCGGAAATACAGAACTGCGGTATAGATAGGTCGGCGTTGCATTCAGTTACGCAGGGTCCTCCTGCATCTAGGACCGACTTTAGCGCCCTTCCCAACGGCTTGTGGGGATTCTAGATCATTCGCACTACACCTATCGAGGTCAACAAGACAGAGAACGCCAATTGTTGTATGTGGGGGCAGGGTAGAAAAATAGGGGAAAAGCTTGGAATATGAGCTGGGATATCACAAGACCCAGTGCTATTTACAAATGAAAAGGCACGCCTTACCAGTGCGAAAGCACTAATGTACAAATAACTCCCGCAAGCCATGCAAGAAAGAAATCCGAGGCATTCCAGACCAGCGGACAATCAATCGTCGTGAGACCGCCGGAGACGCGTCTCCTCCTCGGGCAGCCCGTCCTCCAATCGCACCTGCTGATAGAAGCGGACCCGCCAGCCCCGAATCAGCATGTAGCCTGCCATGATGCCGCTCATCATAGCAAGCAGGAGAATGAGAGCGAAAAGGCCGCCGATGCTGCGGACCGTCTCCTGGGTTTTTGAGAGCAACTGCGTTGCCTTAATGACCTGCGCTCTGGCCGTACCATCGTCTGATGATGTTGCTGGGCTAAGGTCACTAAACTTTTTATCCGCAATGCCATGGCCATTCGGGTACAGTCGCCCGGGATCCTGCGGCTTGGGGGTTCCGCCGTACCCCATCCATCCCACGGAGTGCCAATCGGGGAAGTCGGTTCGGTGGACGTTGGACGATCCCAAGACGTTGCCTTCACGATCCACCGCCTCGGCCGTGACCCAGTCCAAATACCCGCGGGCGATGAACATGGTCTCAAAGTCGTACTTGGTGGCATTGCCGACGTAGACAGGATCGTCGAATTGCGACTTCCGCGCATAGAAACGCCACATGTCTACCTCGGTGGCACCGTTCCAGCTGACCCAGATCGTTGTAACCAGGTTTGTCTCATCGGTGCCGTGAACCGCGGCAACCATATCCGGAGGGACGGTGGGACGGCCTGTGAACTCGAATTTATAGGCGCGGTAGTTGGAGAAGCGGGAGGATGTGAAGCGCGCAGACATGACCAGCTCGCCATCCTCGGTGAATTCCGAGATATAGCCACCCTGACTCCAGCATACGAACATGTTCTTATCGGGAAGCACTTGGGCGTTACCACGGAGGCGGGTGAGGTCGCCATCCGGACGGTTGTAGCGTCTCAGGACGCGAGCCGTCATGGGAGTGGTGCCGGTTTCAATTTCAATGATGAGGGCAGAGGAAATATCCTCCTCGCTGAATTCCTCATCGGACGCGTTGTTAAGAAGCGAGATAACGTGGTGTGTTCCTTCCGACGACAGGAATTTGGCGTCGTGTTGTTTCGAGAAGATGAAGTCTTGATCGAAGTCGCCGTTATGCTGGCCACCCAGACGCCACATAATGCGGCCGTCGGCCCCGGAGACCAGGTAAATGGTGTTGGTGAATCGCATAGAAAGAAGGTAATCGCCCGCGGCATTCTTATCGACCGAATTAATATGCACATAATCCCAACCGGGAGGACCCTCCACGCGAGACCATTGGGAGTAGTGAACAGTCTCCGCCAGCGGGACCTGGTCATACGACTTCCATTCATGAAGAACCTCTGCGGTGGTCAGATCAAGTTCGGCGAAGCCACCAACTTCCAAACTCGTTCGCTCGTTCGGTCGGTTGAATGCCGCGAGGTCGATCTCGTCGGTCAGATAGACCGTGACAACAGCCGTTTTGCCATTGTCGAGGACGTTGAATTCGTGAATATCAAAAGAACCGAGGTCCTCTCGCAGCGGGACCTTTCGCACGGTTTGGAAGCTGGGGTCCAGAACCAAACCGTAGCCCTTGTGGCTTCCGTCGAAGGTGTACTGCTGGATCAGCGAAATATGGGTTTCGTTTCCGATGCTGTTGATGGCTTTGAAATCGAAGACGTTGCGGTTATCGAACATGAGCGAGCCGGTCCACACAAGACGCTAAAACAGAATACCGAGGGTTAGCGCGATAGTTCCTCCGGGGTTTGGCTGGGACAGGTCCTCCACGTACACCTTCTTGATCGTAGATATGCGGGCCGACCTGGAACGGCTCGAACACACTGGTCGGGCCATCGGGCGCAATGTGTAGATAGGGCGACACAAACCAGTAACCGGGGCCGGCGCGCTCGCGATCAAGATGTTCGATGTCGAATTTGACAGCCTTGACGTCCGGCAACTAGAGTATGACGCGATCTTAGCCTGGGGTCGGAAATCTGGTC
This sequence comes from Penicillium argentinense, assembly GCF_028826775.1. NCBI lineage: Eukaryota > Fungi > Ascomycota > Eurotiomycetes > Eurotiales > Aspergillaceae > Penicillium > Penicillium argentinense. The sequence continues at coordinate 1,845,748 of NW_026622668.1, forward strand.
GAGCGCACCACTTACGGTCTTAAACGACATCAAATCATCGTCGGTGTGCTGCCAGGCAATTGCATTGTGCACGAGCAGCAGCAGCAGTAGGCTGGACCAAATCATGATGGAAGAAAAGAGCGACAGTTAGGAACGAGCGGCCATGAAGGAGCGAAGGGCCGGAGGGGGCTGAAAAGAGTGATGGAGAGGACTTTGCGTTGAGCAACAGCACAGGCACAAGCACAGCCGCGACGGGGGCAAAAAGGGCCGACAGCCTGAGAGGGACTGAAACTGGACCCGGGTGGGGCCAAAAGGGGCACAAGCATTCAAAGAGTGGTCAGTCCAACGATCGCCCTTGAGATGACGCACGGCGGGACTGCTGGCTCTAACGACGGAATTCCGCTGGCGAGTCCGCGGGCGCCGGTGGGTGTGGTACGCGCTGGCAGCAGGGCAGATCCATGTAGGGCCACCCTGATCGACATCTCGCCTTGGCGCTTGCGAAGTCGTCTCCAGAGGGCTGGATGCGCTCCACCGACTCGGCCTATCCCTAGCTCGACCCATCACACAGCAATTCAGGGCGACCCCAGAAAGTCTCAGATCGGGACATGTCATGGATCGAAGGCCCAAAATTGGGCCCAAGTCTCATGCTCAACCTCTGCCATATCTGCTGGTACCTACTTCCAAGACTGTATCACAGGGTAGAACAGTGGCGCAGCCCTCCCGCGAGCCGCTCCTCCAACCAATGCCATCCCAATATCAATTTCATCTTCAATGCAATTTGTTCAGGGGGTGGCAATCCGCTGATTCATCATCGCACAGCTATCACGTGACATTAAATATGGGCGAAATATTGGTGCCTGCAGGACTTGGCGGCCACCCGTTCCGCCTCCACCATAACATCATATCGTCAAAACAGTCGACTGCCAAGCTGAACGATAGTCGGTCATGACGCGGAAAGGGATGATAGACACTTCTATCCCAGACTGAATAGCTGGCTAGGCGAGAACTGACGCGTTGCCAGCAAGCCGTGCATTTAACCCAAGCAGATATCCATCCAAGATTATCTCAGTGGAAACATACTACCACTTCAAATCATTCGTGATGCAGAGTATGGCTTCGAGTACCTGATGCTGATATCACACAATGAGCCTATTCTCAGGCCTCAAAACGGCCCGCGTACCAGATTTAGAACTATCTTATCAACGACTGGCTTGAACCTTTCAATTATGCTTATGTTGAGCTGAAGCTGCCCCACCTTAGGGACCAAGAGACCCAGAATACCCAATCAAAGACCATCATCTTGACCCCACTGTGATTAGGGCTGCCTACTGTAGAAGCTCAGCATTTGTCAGGGCAGGAATCATGCCATTGCCGATCTAAGAATAAAATACTGAGTGGTATTATCGCCGAACGACTGTAGATATCATAATTCATCCCAAGCCAAGGGTATAGAAATCAAGCAGACAACGGCGCAGTGCTCTTCCGCAGATTCAGAACCGTCTGCACATGCTCAAAGTTCAAATCCTTCTTCTGCGACCACGCCAAAAGACCCGCCGTCTTCAACATATTCTTAATCTGTCGTCCATTTAACTCCACCGCAGCCAACTGATCCAACTGAACATTTGAGAAAGCCTCCGTATTCGCCGACCGAGCCAGGAACTGACACCAAACGTGTCGACGCGAGGTCGCATCCAGATTCTGGTAAGCCAGCGATACATGGATACGCGATTCAAAGGCGGGGTCGATTTCGTCGGCGCGGTTGGTGGTTAGGAAGAGGATGCCCTCGTAGTATTCCAGCATTCGAAGGAAGATCGAGACAAGCTCGTTGCGCTTGAGGTCTGTCGCTGTACGCGCTTCCATGAAGACATCTGCTTCATCAAGGAGGAGGACTGCGCCCCATTTCGGCACCATGCGGAGGATGTCCTTGAGGCTTCGCTCGACCTTGTAGGCTTCGCTGCCCAGGTCACCTGCGCTCATGACGTACAGCGGAACTTGCATGACCTCGGCGACACTTTCGGCCGTCATGGTCTTGCCCACGCCTGGGGGTCCGCTGAGTTGCATAATGATACCGCGACCTTTACCTTGGACCACGTCGTCGAAGTGGTCCAGCGACTTGGACTGGGCCTTGGCGAAGGCGAGAATGAGGTCCTTGAGGTTTTCCTGCTCCTTTGGCAGGACGAGGGCGTCGAAGGCTGCTGTGTCCCATTTGATTTCGGTCGTGCAGTCGAGGTAGAACTGCAGCCACTCCTTATCTTTCAAGGAGTATCCGTAGACTGCAGGGGACGCGACGAGTCGGTGGTCATCCGTCAGCTCGTTGGGGACATCGCCCCAGACAGAGACGCTTTCGTGTGGGTGGAAAACATTGAATGCGTCGGCGTCAATGATAATGCGGCTTTTCACATGGTACCGGCGGGTTTCGTCGTCTTCCAAGAATCCAATAGCAATACCCTCATATTGCTTGTAGTGGTAGCCTTTGTGCTGCTCCCAGATCTTGCCTCGGGCAATCAGCCTCTCCTTAATAGCGTCCTTGTCAGGATGGTATCGCAGCGGGAAGGCGGGCAATGTTGTGATCGGGGTCGTGCCAATGAAGACGGGGACCTCGAACTGGTAGTCGCGGTATCCGAAATCGTCGCCATCAAAATCGACGTACTTGACATCGAGGAGCACGGCCTTTGTCCGACAGTTGATCGCGTCGTCGACGAAGAGGTATGCGCACTGGCGACCTCCAACATTGGCGACGACGACATCATCCGGCTCGAACAGCGTCCACAAAAGAGGGTGGGTGATTACCCCGTTTCGAATGAGATCCTTCTTCCTCGCAAGGATGTCGCGCAGTTCTCCCTCCAGAATTGTATACAAGAGATCCACATGCCCCTTGGTAACCTCATCGAGTTCCTCCTCGTCACGCGCCTTGACAAAGTCCTCCCACCTGTGCACAAGAGGCTTGAAGGGAGCGTAAAATTCGAGACGTTCTAGGGTGACGGTGACACCAGGATAGCCGTCTAGCACCTTGCCGAGGTATTTCTTCAACGCATCGCTTTGAATGACGATCGAGTGGATTGAGAGACTTTTCCGGCCTGTGTAGCACTTCTGGTTTCGTACGATCAGGGCGTATTGTGCGGATTCTGCGTCTTCCGCGGGATCGAGGATGGTTTCCGGGAGCTCTTTGGACCATGATGTCTCGCCGTTCTCATCGGGCTTTGTTTCGTAGACGTTATGCACGCCGCAGATTGTGCCTGGGTGTGCGTATTTGGTTTCTTCGTTCTCAGACTCGGCTTCGGAGGTGTGAGTATAGCTCTTATTACTAGTAGATGTGGCTGATCAGCTCTGGAAAACGAGGGACGTACCGGGGGTGTGTGTGCCATTGTCAGCGGGCTGCTGGGTGGTGTCCGAAGACACAGTGGAAGTGTCATCAGATGGGGCCGCCATTGTTGCGATATCCACGGACTTGTTTGATGATAAAAGGTCTATAATCTTCTTGGGATTTGGGGGTCCCGTGTGATATGGGAAAAGGTAAAAGAGAAAAGTGAATAAGAAGTCGAGACAAATTACTTTACACTCAAAGCACCGAGCTGGCACTCGATCTTATACCCCAAGACACCAGCAGGATTCAGGATCCAGGATCAAGAAATGCATTGGTGCCTGCTCTGGAAAGCGGAGAACAAACATGGTATTGGGCCCGATCCCGATGTAGCTGTAAGCTCAGGCTGTACATAAGCTGCACGCTGCAAAGCGGATAGACCGATATGCATCCGCCCCACGATCAGCCTCATCGGGCCGGCTGATTGAGTCAACGGCCAGCGCTGCCTCGCATCCCCGACTTCCTCGCCCGCTGACTCGACCATCCCGATTGTCCGCATCGAGTGCCCGCAGTACTACAGTCATGTACATAGTACATGCTACTCCACTACTAATGACGGTAGCCTTGCTGATGCCGGCGGACGGATTGCCTTAATTGGTGCCCCACACCCGCACCGCATGGCCCCACGGGTGAGTCAGGGCCGATGAGGCTGCAGAACCAGCTGTGGCTAGGCAGCACGTCGGTCTCGGAGATGTCATTTGTGACCGCGTGCGGCTCTGCACATGTCTCCAAGTTGTTTCGCCACGCTTGGAATTAGGCTGAGGCAGCCGTCGTTGATCAAGCCTCATGTTCATTAATGTTAGTGGGTAAGGATTTCCAAGTCAGTTAGTTGTAAAAGAACGCGCTATGTAGATTGCGATCTTGATATTAACTAACAACCAGTCTTCTTTTCGTAAATCATCGCTCTCAACCTGAAACACCAAAATTCAAGTCTATAATCTTCCCCGTCCTTTCGGGCCAACATGCACCAACGCCCGACTGTAGGAGTATGCACTCCATTATATATATCAGAAAATTCAATTGTCCGTCTTGAAGGCAACCAAGCGGGCCCGGAGGGACTCCTCGGTCTCCTGAATATCCAATTCCCGCAGGACACCGGAGCCAACGTCGTAGATGAGACCGTGGACCTGGAGGCCCCGCTCCTGAATAGCGTTGAGCACCGCACTCTTCTGTGTAACGACGCTCAAGCCCTCGCGGACATTCAACTCCACCAACTTCAGCGCCGCCTCCTCCGGGGACAGCGACTGGAGCAGGGGCAGGTTGCGCTCGCGCACTTGGCGCAGAGGCAGCAGCCACGGGTCCAGGATTCCAAGCTCCTTGTTGCCCATGGCGGCCGCAACACCACCGCAGGAAGTGTGGCCGCAGACAACGACGTGCTTGACGCGCAGGTGCTTCACGGCGTATTCAATGACGGCGCCGGAACTGAGATCGCCGGGGTGGAGGATGTTGGCGATATTGCGGTGGACAAAGACATCACCGGGCTGCAGGCCCAGCATGCTGGTCTCCGGGCATCGGGAGTCGGAGCAGCCGAGCCAGAGGATCTGGGGCTGCTGGCCGGTCGCGAGGGTCGGGAAGAGGTCGGGGTGGTCGCGCGCGGTGTTGGCAGCCCAGTCCTTGTTCTGGCGCAGGCCGGCGGAGTATTTGTCTGCTAGCGAGCCGGGCCTGTTAGTCTCGGAGTCGGAGGGATTGGCCGAGCCAGGTTTGTGGTTCACGCAGGAGAGAGAGGTGGAAGTCGAGAATGGAGATACGCGAGGCACAGGCAGTGATGACCGAGGACCGACAGCGCTGCGCGCTACGGCATTTCGAGCCATGAAGCCAGGGCGCCCGGCCAATCCTGTGACATTCATGACGAACGGTGGGGGGAAACGGGTGTTCGGGGGGCAGGGGTCCAGTTAAAGAAATGTCTCACACCACCAAAGTACAGAGCAGCAAGCAGGCTCGACAACGAGCGTGGATGTCCTCCGAACTGGGGGTGCGAGTAGAATCGCGAAGTGCGGGAGCAGCAGAAATGTTGGGAAGAGAAAGAGAGTTTTGGGGGAGAGAAAACCCCGCCAAGAGCGAGATCATCGAGCACTCTGGCTGCCGCACGTACCTGAATCCATTGTAACCGGGAGGAAGCAACCAGCTGAATGCAGTCGGGAGGGAGGAGGGCGACGAGCAGAGGATGTTGACCAGGGGAGACGAGGTGTACCTGGCATTTGTGGAGGGGCGAGTCTTCCCGAGGGGAAGGCGAGATCGGCGGGCTGCGCTTTTCGTTGACCGGCGATGCATCCGATGGTTGGGTTGGCATGCCCACTCTGCAATGACGGAGCTACGGACTGATGCGGAATGCAGTTCCTGATCTATCTGCCGGTGACTACATGGGTACCTAGGGAGTAATGAAATTGTACTTCGGACCTTGAGTAGATGACATCTCGTTGATTGATCTCTCATTACTCGTTCCACGTACAAATATATATGCTTTTCACCACCAATGTGGCGCGCAAAAAAAAAAAAAAACTATACCAAGATATAAACAGGAAATGCGACAATAGTCTAACCACTACCACGGCCACCAACGCTCAGGAGCGTCTTCTTCTGCTCCTCCGTAATACCGGTCGCGGGCAGCGGGCGGGCACCGGCGAGAGTCGGAGTAGGGAGGAACCCAATCTCAACCAAGTAAGAGGCATACAGGCCAACCAGCTCCTCGGTCACACCGGCACCAGCAGAAACGTCGATGCCAGACCACACAGCGTCGGCCTTGAGAGCCGCGGCGGCATTGCGATCGTCGAGTTCGGGCGCCTTGGTGTTCGCCGGGAGGTCGTTCGTGACAAAGTGGTAAAGTGGCATCCTGTAAAGAGACGTTAGCGTATGATAGGGTACTCGAAGGTGAGATGAACTTACAGGGCATGCTGAGAATCCTTGTTATCCAGCTGGCTGTTGTTGACGTACTTCTCAAGGGCCATCGACCACGGCACATAGTCGACCTGCGGGACCTTGTAGCCGTAGACCTCCAGCGCTCCCAAGAATTGGTCGAAGCGCAGACGCGGGTGGCCAGTGACGTGGGCAACACCAACAGGGAGACGAGGAGGGTGAAAGGCAGTGGCAATCACAATGCGAGCAACGTGATCAACGGGGACCATGTTCACAGTGTTGCGAATCGAGGGTCGGCACTCCAATTGCACACAACCCTTGAGGAACCGAACAAGGAAGTCATCCGGGGTGGTCACTAAGTGTATCTTGTTAACATTATGTTTGATTAACTATTTGTTGTGTCGTGTATTTCACTCACCTCCAGTAGTAGAGTCACCCAGAACGTATCCGGAACGGATGATGGTTCCCTTCAGTCCACGACGTCCGGCCTCGCGGACGAGGTATTCACCAGCCCACTTGCTCTGGCCGTAACCGGTGCCAAGGCCAACAGCGCTACCTTCCATATCATCCTCCTCACTGACGCCGTTGCCGCCTTCAGCAAGGCTGCGCTCCGAAACCTGGACGTAGTGGTCCTTGTCCAAGGCACTGGTGGAACTGACAAAGGCGAATTGCTTGGCCTTGCCAGAAGCACACAGCTTCAGGGCATCGATCGTACCCATGACGTTGGCAGGTCGTAGGGTGGAGTAGGGGTAAACCCAGTGCACCAGGGCACCGTTGTGGATAACGGCATCCACACGGCTGGCCAGGTCATCCCAAGTGGCCAGCGAAAGGCCAAATTGAGGCTTTCCGAGATCACCGCAAACAGCCTCGAGTCTGCTGGTCCAAGCCTCGTCCCAGAAACCGTAGGCACGACAGGTAGAGCGAGTTCGCTCAAGCGCCAGATCGTCGCTCTTCGCACGGGCCAGAACAACAACACGAGCGGACGGGGACTTGCGAGTCATCAGGTCACGCAGGATGTGGGCTCCCAGAAAACCAGTAGCACCAGTCAGGAAGACAGTGGGCTCACTGTCAAGCATGGCATCAGTGCGAGTAGGGAAGTACGTAGGCAGCTCGTTCGCCAGCTGCTTAGCATCCTTGGAGTACTCGTCATCGGGTTTATTGGCAGCACTGGAGTCATCGCTTGTGGCAAGGTTTTCCTGATCAAGCAGACGATCAATCTCACCAGCAAAGCCCTTGAGGGTAGGGCTGCGGAAGATAGCACTCATGCTGATATCGAGGGCGCGCCACTTGCGGCGGAGCTCGAAGAACATCTGTTGAGCAAGAATACTATGTCCACCAAGATCGAAGAAAGAATCATCCGGCCCAATCATACGAGAGGTCACATTCGGGATCAGCTTAGCCCAGATCTGAGCAAGAGCCTGCTCAGTCTCGGAGAGAGCCTGCATCGCAGAGGAGCGGCGGCGAGGGGCAGCAGCACTGAGCTCCGCAGTATCCGGGAATGGCAGAGCGGGCTTGTCAATCTTGCCGTTAGGGTTCAACGGGAAACGCATAAGAGGAATCAAAACTCCAGGCACCGCATAACTGGCAAGCTTTTGGCGGAGATGATCACGAGCGTCGTCGCGAAGTGGGCGGAAGCGACGAAGCAAAGAGACCATGGTACCGTCGGTTGTCGACTCATCGTCCTTCAGGCCCTTGCTCTCGAGCCATTGAGCCCACTTGCTCATATCCGGCACGAAGTAGCTGACCAGGGTCGGCTCCTCGAACTTATCCCGTCGGACCAGAGTAACATTCTCGCGAATCAGAGGGTGGCTAGAAAGGTGAGTATCGATCTCGCCGAGCTCGATTCTGAATCCTCGGATCTTGACCTGGTTATCTGCACGACCAGAGCACTCCACATCTCCAGACGGAGTGTAGCGACCCAAGTCACCACTGCGGTAGAGACGATCTCTGGGACCAACGTAGAACTCTCTCCAAGGCTCGTTCTTAGACTCGGCCTTGTCCTTCTCAGCCCAAACCTCGGGCTTGACGAACCAGTTGGTCAGGAACTTCTGAGCGTTTAGGTCCGGAGTCCCCAGGTAGCCCTCGGCAAGACCAGCAGCCCGGACATATATCTCGCCTACTTCACCAATGGCACAGATACGGGTAGGATCAAAGCGGTTGACGACAAGCATCTGGACATCCAGCATACCGCGACCGGCGGGGATGATGTCCTTCATCTTGGACATATAGCTCTCGTCACTGGAGTAGCTAGGGATCTCATAGTAACTGACAGCACGCTGGGTCTCAGTAGTTCCGTACATGTTGACAATAGCTGTGTTGGGAGCAAGTGTTTGAAGGACCTTGCAGTCTCGCTTGATCAACACATCGCCAACAAAGAAGGCATGGTGAAGAGCAGGGAATTGCGCGGAGGCACCACCGACCAGAATCTGACCCATAGCGGGGGTGAGATGAGTGACAGTAGCGCCGTAGTTCTGCATCCACTCAGCGAGCTTCTCGTTCTGGATGTCTTCCTTGGCGGGAACGAGCAGCTGGGCACCCAAAAACAGAGGAGTGAAGATATCACGCTGAATCGGGTCGTGCGCAATACCACTGAGCATGGTAAATTTCTCATCCGGGGTCAGCTTGAAGGTCTCAGACATCCAAGGGAAGTAATAGGCCAGGGAGAAGTGACGGCCACGAACACCCTTGGGACGGCCCTCCGATCCAGAGGTGAAGGAGAGGGTAGGGGTCGAGTCAGGGCCCACGACGACTCCGACGGGCTTCGACTTCAGATCAACCACCTTTGACAGGACATCTTGTCCGTTGATAGATCCGCCGGTGACTGTTCCGTCATCGTGGAGGGCAAGAGCTGGAACCTCGGTACGCAGCTCCAGGGTTTCATTGATGAAATGTCGCACAACATCGGACAATTCACCAGCCTCTTTGGTAGCCTTGGCAATGTTGATCAAGGCGCGGGGACGAGCAACATCCAAGTAGATGTTTTGACGCTCGGGTGGGTACGCGGGGTCAATGACAGAGAAAGTGGCACCGGCCTTCAAGATACCCATCACAGCGACCACCAGGTCAACTCCACGGTAGGCATAGACCATGACCACCTCTCCTCGCTGAATTCCAGACTGCACAAGGTGATGGCCGAGAACGTTCGACGCCTCATTGATCTGCTTATAGGTGAACTCGCGGTGGGCCTGGTCAGTCGACTTGGTTTCGACGACGCAAATCTTCTCGGGGTGCTTCTCAGCATTGGCGGCGAAGATATCGTGGATGGCACCACGGAACTTGGACCAGTTCAAGTCCCGTGTAGGATCTGGGAGAAGGGCCTTCTGGTCCGCGGTCATCATATCAATGCGACCAATTTGGGCATTTTCGGGGTCCGACGCAGCATTGCTGGCAATTCCGACTAGTTGCTTCAGAATGATGGAGATACGGGCACTCGAAAAGAGACGTTGGTTGTAGTAGGCTCCCAGCTCAATGTCTGAGCCCGCTCCACCGGGGCCGACGTTAATAACCAAATCAGTGCTTTCAAATGTGTTGGCAGGGTATTCCTGGGAGGAAGCAGGGGCATCATATGCGGCAAAACGAAATAAGACTGGCGGCTGCTCGGAGTTGGTCTTGTCCTGAATGTAGGAGCGGAGGCTGCCCATAGGGACGATATCGGAGGCACCTTCTTCGAAGGCCTGTTTATGTTGGCATTAGCGGTGCAGTCAAAATATCAAAATTGGACTAAACCACACATACCTTGTTGACCTTAGCATAAAGCTGGGCAAAGGTTTCCGAGGCCTCGATGGGCACACGGAGGACGAAGGGACGACTGTCCTCGGCGGAGCTCGTGGCGACTGCAATGTCCTCATCGCCGGTCATACGAGCAACCAGAATGACCAATGCGGTCAAAAACACTGTAAATTCAGATGAAGAGCCCGAAAGCTTCTTCAGCGCCAATTGGGTCTCCTTGGGGAGCTTAATGGACTCGAAAGCCTCGATGGCCCGCTTGCCATCTTGCTGGGTGTCGGGGTAGTCCCGAGTCAATGGCGAAACGGTAAGACTGCTTAAGCGTTGCGACCACCTTTCCAGGCGGTCCTGTAACGAAGCCGCTCCCACAGCCATGATGAATAGCTGTGCAAATTGCTTTCGCGGGGACCTTATAAGAAACGAAGATGAGTCAAGCCGTTGCTCCGGCGCCGGCGAGGGGCACACAGAAAAGTCCGCTTTCGCCGCGATCGCCCCGCGGTGATTGGCCCGGCGGCTCTCCCTCCATACAATTGTTTCTCACCGCCCTCAGATCTATGCGAAGTGTCGCGAGTTTCATATATGTGAAGATAAAACAAGGTCTACCTGAATATTTTTGGCCGGATGATGGCATCTGTAACTCAATCAATTGTATTAATCCTTCTGCGCAGGCTTTAGCCTCTCTGGGCTTCCTCGCGAGCATACAAATCCCCAGCAAGTCGGTGCTGGGTAACTAGTGATGCAATGGCGCTGAATAAGCAGCGCTATCCCTGCCTGAGGCGCGCAGCTCCTCCTGGACCGCCGTTCTGCCGTCCATCTTCAGGAGAAAGCTGGTCTTCTCGTCTGACATCATTGTGTCTTCTACAGGAAGCACACGCGAATCCATCCGGTCGCATTAATTCCATCGATGGAATAATACGTTAAAGTGTTTCATCTTGCCGCCAACTCCCCGCCAATCTAGGAGCGCGTCGCCAATTCCGGTATTTTCGGGGCCGCCTCCATAGGAGAATACAGTATCGCGGACGAGCTTGTACGACTTTTGTCCCGTGTCCTTGCATCTTGAAAGACCCTTGTGCAGGTGCTTTCCTCGGGCACCTCGCATGTGCGAAGAATGATTCCGCACCGAAGCACAGGTCTTTTGGCCATTATTGTTTTTGTTGCGCTCCTCCTGTTCATCTTCTCGTCCTCTCCCATCCCTGATCCCGCCGCCGAAACCGAAGGCGAAAAAGGACCAAAAGAGCCTTCAGGGCCACGAAAATTCATCTCCGTCCCGAGCCTTCCATCGCTCCCCGAAATCCATCTGCCCTCGTTTCGCCCTCCTTCGCACGAAGCTCCGCCCGAACAAACGAACAGCACAAGCGGCGAGTCCAAGTGGTTCTCGAATTGGGAATGGCTAAACCCATTTTCGTCCACTATCACTCTCGATGAGGACCGATCCGTCCTTCCGCCATTGCCCGAACGACGAGCAATCTACACCTATTATAATCCAAAGTATAACCCGAAGAAATACTCTGCGAATGATCTAAAGGAGAACCAAAAGTCTGATGGGGAGCTGCTCCTGGCCTGGCGCCGAGCTTGGTTTGCACAGGGCTTCCGTCCTGTGGTCCTGGGACCTGGCGATGCGATGAAAAATCCTCATTATGAATTGGTGCAGAGGCTTCATTTAACTCCAGAGATGGAAAATGAAGTATTCCGATGGCTGGCGTGGGGTCACATGGGAACTGGTCTGTTGGCTGACTTCACCTGTTTCCCCATGGCACGGTATGACGATGAGCTCCTTTCGGCTCTTCGCCGGGGCACAGAGCCCGAGTTTATCACACGATTCGAGAATTTCCAGGGCGGTCTCTTCTCAGCAGAAAAGCACCGCATCGATGAGGCAATTGATATCAGTGTGAAGAAACTGGCCGACAAGTCGACCTCTCTCTCTGAGTTGATGCCGGTAGAATTGTTCAAGATCCGGCAGCCAAGTTCACTGGCATACTACAAAGGATCCAACATAAATTCGCGCTATCCGGAGGTCCACGAGAAGATCAGCCAGAGCCCTGCCAATGGCCGTCTTCAGCTTGTGCAGCTGATCAATGCCCATCTCCACAATACCTTCCAGAACGCCTATCCGGCGGGTCTGGCTGTGCTTAAGCCCTTCCCGCAACACACGACCGCCCTTGTGGAACCTGCTCTCCGACTGGCGAAGTCTCTTATCCAATGCCCTGAGTCCCCGGTCCCTAGTTCTTGCCCCCCTAATATCCCCGAGTGCCGGCCCTGTGGCTCCGCAAAGCGACCCATGCGCATCAGCCAGCCCACGAGCTTCAAGAATACGCCTTTCCTCTTTACCATCGGCACTCTGCCTCACCCTTACACTCTCGTTACTCTACAAAAGAGCTCCGACGAAGTCACCGTGCGGCAAATTCGTCGTGAGACCGAACGGGACCCATGGCTGACCGATGTGACCCAAGATCATCTGAGTGAGGACGGACAAGAACTGAGCGCCTCATACCGGGGTGTGATGTTTAAGCAGTTCGTCGCTGGCGATCAGGCCGTGTCTAATTCTCTCTGGATGACGGTCGAGTCGCTGCCCGCTGAAGCCGGTCAAAGTCTTCCGTCGGAGCTCCTGGATGAGTTTGAGTGGCAATTTGGATTCAAGATTCCCCGCGGAGGCACCATTGATCCCAACGCCCCGGGCGATAAGGAGAGTGTGCAGGATAAGACCCCGAGCCAGCAGGGTGTCGCTCGCGAGTACGAACTGATCAAGAAGGCCCGAGAGGCGATCAAGAGCCAAGATCCCAACCGGGTCAACATCAAGGCCGTCTCCGAAGCCTGGAATATGGCGGACACCGAGGTGTGGCGATTTGTTAAAGCGTATCGGTGAGTTGCGTTCATACCGCCATGTTCTTGTACCTGCCTATTAGTATACCTTACTGACACGGCCTTTCTCTAGTGCCCGAAGTGTGGTCGAGCGCAAGCAGTGGGAGGAAGAAGAGAAGGCGTTTGCGAGCTCGCAGTGAGCGGATTGCTAATAGCTGCTAGTATTTGTATTTGCTGTTTGATATCTCTGTGTGGAATACGGTTTGGTGTACTCGAGCATTTCCGGCGCAATCAGGATAGAAATCGATCTATTGTTCAGTTCTTCTTTACAGGACTCCCGAAAAAGCACTATACTACTACTCTGATGTGGCCTAACGTAGTTTAGGAATGAGATGCACCAGGTACACTAGGGTACCCTGGCCCAGAATAATGTACCATAATAGTAATATACACAGGACCATACTCCAGTTCCTATACATATCCCCAAAGGGTGCAGATGCATCCAGGCTGTTCGGACGGTGGCGATCCCCGCATTGCGGATCCACCGTGGAGCGCGGTGGGGTCACCTCGCCGGGGGTCTTCCTATCAGCACGCGCGCATTTGCATCCGATGCTGTCAGACCGGCGGCCCATCTCACCCAGCTCACCCGCAGCTTCCCTACTGAGCCCCTCCTCGCTATGATCTCGCTCGCCGACACTCGTCCTGTTATCGTGGCGATAGCTTTAGGAAGGTTCTTGCGGTCCCGCCAGATATATATGGTACCCAGCATGAGCCCCTCGTGACATCCGTGATACTCTCCATTGTCAGCCACTGCTCCCCTCACCGCGATGGCACCTGGCAGCAGCAGCATCGACACTGACTCCGCGGGGTCCACCGGCGAGATTGAGAAGCCGTCGACCTTGTTCGAGCTGACCGAGGACTGGGACGATACTATCCGCTTCTACCTCAACGGCACCAAGGTCGCCCTCGATACTGTTAACCCCGAGGTCACGCTACTCGAATATCTGCGTGGGATAGGCCTGACAGGCACAAAGTTGGGATGCGCCGAGGGTGGATGTGGTGCTTGTACGGTGGTGGGTACACCCTTCGGCAACCCGGCCGGTTCTTGGTGATGACGATCATGAATAACCTCATTTGTTTCTGGCATCATAGGTCGTTTCTCACGTCAACCTGACTACGAAGAAGATTTACCATGCCTCCGTGAACGCCTGTATTGCTCCGTTGGTCAGTGTTGATGGGAAACACGTTCTTACGGTAGAAGGAATTGGCGATGTCAAGAATCCCCATGCGATCCAGCAGCGGATCGCGGTCGGCAACGGGAGCCAGTGTGGATTCTGTACTCCTGGAATTGTTATGGTACGTTTCCGCTGATTTTGGAGCGTCCGATTATTGTATTATCTGTCTAACTTCAGCACAGAGTCTGTACGCGCTCCTGCGCAACGATCCGACTCCCGATGAACACGCCGTGGAGGAGGCCTTCGATGGCAACTTGTGCCGCTGCACTGGATACAGACCGATCCTCGATGCCGCCCAGAGCTTCAACTCCAAGAACAACTGCGGCAAGGCCGCTGCAAATGGCGGGTCTGGCTGCTGCATGGACAAGAATGGCGGCGCGGGTGGCGGCTGTTGTAAGGGGTCCTCGACGCAGAGCGACGAGCTTGGCCCCAATGAACCGACGTTCCCTAAGCCCGACTTCAAAGCATACAGCCCGGATACTGAGCTGATCTTCCCCGCCTCCCTTCGAAAGCACCAGTTCAAGCCACTGGTATTTGGCAATAAGCGGAAGAAGTGGTACCGACCCGTGACGGTGGATGAATTGCTGAGAATCAAGAACATCCACCCCGAAGCTAAACTGGTTGGCGGAAGTACCGAGACCCAGATTGAAATCAAGTTCAAGGCGATGCGATACAAGGCCTCCGTTTATGTGGGCGACATCCCCGAGCTCAAGACCTTTACTTTCCACGACGACTGCTTGGAGATTGGCGCCAACGTAACATTGACGGACCTCGAAGCTATTTGCGAGCAGGCAGTCGAGAAATATGGACCGACTCGAAGCCAGCCATTCAAGGCAATCAAGAAGCAACTGCAATACTTCGCCGGAAGACAGATTCGGAATGTCGCGTCGCCAGCAGGTAACTTGGCTACTGCTTCCCCCATCTCAGATTTGAACCCAGTATTCGTGGCGACAAACACTATCCTCGTTGCCAAATCTCTTTCAGGCGATAAGGAAATTCCAATGACCGAGTTCTTCCAAGGCTATCGTAAGACAGCTCTACCCCCGGATGCGATTATTGCCAGCCTCCGCATTCCTGCTGCCGCAGAAAAGGGCGAACATATGCGTGCGTATAAGCAGGCAAAGAGAAAGGATGACGATATCGCTATCGTCAATGCTGCGCTCCGCGTTTCGCTATCAGACAACTACGATGTGACAAGCTGCAATCTAGTGTTTGGTGGTATGGCACCATTGACGGTGTCAGCAAAGAATGCCGAGGCCTTCTTGGTCGGACAGAAGTTCACAAACCCTGCCACCCTGGAAGGCGTGATGAGCGCTCTGGAGAAAGATTTCAGTTTGCCATTCGGCGTCCCTGGTGGTATGGCTACCTATCGAAAGTCTCTGGCTCTGGGGTTCTTCTATCGATTCTACCACGACGTGCTCTCCGGAATGGAAGTCAAAGCATCTGATGTGGATCCCGATGTTATTGCTGAGATTGAACGAGCTATCTCAACCGGCCAAAAGGACAATGAAGCATCGGTTGCCTATCAGCAGAAAGTTCTTGGTCATGCTCGGCCTCACGTTGCAGCACTCAAGCAGTCAACCGGTCAGGCTCAATACACCGATGATATCCCGGTTCAGCAAAATGAGCTGTTTGCCTGTATGGTTCTGTCGACAAAGGCACATGCGAAGATTATCAGCGTGGATGCATCCGCAGCATTGGAGATTCCTGGAGTGGTTGAATTTCTCGATCACACGGATATGCCTACCCCGGAGGCCAACTGGTGGGGAGCCCCTGTCACAGATGAGGTTTTCTTCGCCGTCGACGAAGTCAAGACTGCTGGCCAGCCCATTGGTGTGATTTTGGCCCATTCTGCAAAGATTGCCGAGGAAGGTATGAGAGCCGTCAAGGTTGAATACGAGGACCTCCCAGTCATCTTGAGCATTGAGGACGCAATCGAGGCCGAGTCCTTCTTTGGTCACTACCGTTACATCAAATGCGGTGACACCGAGGAGGCATTCAAGAAAGCCGATCATGTTTTCGAGGGTATTGCTCGTATGGGTGGTCAGGAGCATTTCTACTTGGAGACTCAGGCCTGTTTGGCCATTCCCAAACCCGAAGATGGCGAAATGGAGATCTGGAGTGGTACCCAGAATCCCACTGAAACGTGAGTCTCAACTTCCGATACAGATAAAATTTATTTAATTGAATCTAACAAAAAGATTACAGGCAAACATATGTTGCTCAGGTAACTGGCGTGGCTGCAAACAAGATTGTCTCTCGCGTCAAGCGTCTTGGTGGTGGATTTGGCGGCAAGGAATCGCGATCTGTTCAGCTGGCTGGAATTTGCGCTCTTGCTGCCCACAAGACTCGGCGACCCGTCCGCTGCATGCTCAACCGTGATGAAGATATCATCACCTCGGGCCAGCGTCACCCATTCATGTGCAAGTGGAAGGTCGGCGTTACGAAGGAAGGAAAGCTTCTTGCTCTGGACGCGGATGTTTTCGCCAACGGAGGCCACACGCAAGATCTGTCTGGTGCCGTGGTGGAGCGAAGTTTGTCGCATATCGATGGTGTATACAAGATCCCGAATGTGTTTGTGCGCGGTCGTATCTGCAAGACAAACACTGTTTCGAACACAGCATTCCGTGGCTTTGGTGGACCTCAAGGTCTCTTCTTTGCCGAGAGCTACATTTCCGAAATTGCTGACCATCTCAACATCTCGCAAGAGAAGATCCGGGAAATTAACCTCTACGAGCCTGGTGAAACTACACACTTCAACCAGCCTCTCAAGGATTGGTACGTGCCGCTGATGTACAAGCAAGTCTTGGAGGAGAGCGACTATTACCAGCGACGCAAGGCCGTGGAAGAGTATAATGCTACACACAAGTGGTCCAAACGTGGCATGGCTATTGTTCCAACCAAGTTTGGTATTTCTTTTACTGCTCTGTTTCTGAATCAGGCTGGAGCTCTGGTGCACATTTACCACGATGGAAGTGTACTTGTTGCTCACGGTGGCGTTGAAATGGGCCAAGGTCTTCACACCAAGATGGTGACGATTACTGCCGAGGCTCTCCAAGTGCCCATGGAGGATGTCTTCATTGCCGAAACAGCCACAAATACTGTCGCCAACACCTCTGCCACGGCCGCATCGGCCAGTTCTGATCTGAACGGCTACGCCATTTTCAATGCTTGCGAGCAAATCAACGAGCGTCTCCGCCCGTACCGTGAGAAGATGCCCGGTGCCAGTATGAAGGAACTTGCGCATAAGGCCTACTTCGACCGAGTCAACCTTTCTGCACAGGGCTATTACCGTACGCCTGATATTGGCTATGTGTGGCACGAGAATACTGGCCAGATGTTCTTCTACTTCACACAAGGTGTGACCGCCTCGGAAGTCCAGATTGACACTTTGACAGGAGACTGGACTCCACTGCGCACTGACATCAAGATGGATGTCGGACGCACCATCAACCCTTCCATCGACTACGGTCAGATTGAGGGTGCTTACGTCCAGGGACAAGGTCTCTTCACCACCGAGGAGAGTCTTTGGCACCGCGCTTCCGGTCAGATCTTCACCCGCGGCCCGGGTAATTACAAGATCCCCGGTTTCCGTGATATCCCTCAGATCTTCAATGTCAGTCTCCTGAAGGATGTGGAGTGGGAGAATCTGCGGACTATCCAACGTTCCCGCGGTATTGGTGAGCCGCCCTTGTTCATGGGTAGCGCTGTCTTCTTCGCTATTCGCGATGCTCTGAAGGCCGCGCGAAAGCAGTGGGGCGTTGAGGAGGTCCTCAGCCTGGTCAGTCCTGCCACACCAGAACGTATCCGTGTCAGCTGTGCCGATCCCATCGTTGAGCGTGCTCGGGTTCAGCCAAGGGCGGGCGAGAAGAGCTTCTTTGTCTCCATTTAGTGGCTTGTTTACTCAATTTATGATTCATGTTTGTACGGCAATAAACCCATCAGGGAATGTTTAGTATAGGAAGTCAGAATGCATCACTGTTTCATTCATTCTAGATTTTGCCTGAATAACTTCAGCCCCGTGAAGTCACTGCAAGTCCACTCTGCGCCTTGATTGCCACGAATCCAGTAAGACGTGGAGGGATGCTCGGCAAAACTGATGCCTGAGGCACCATTCTGGCGGAGAATGTCCGTCATCGGGATTTTCCCGCGACAAGAGGAATCAAGTATAATCAAGCTTACCGTGCTCGTCATGACGGCGATCAGGAAATAGTGACAATCACCGCGGTGGGTATACTTAGCCTTTCTGTTGAGAATCCACGGTTTCACAATAAAACAACACCGAGTTTATGTAGGAAAGCGAAAGGTACTCGCAAATTCTGTCACTGTTCCAATCTTCGACACCGACTGTAAAGGCTCGGCAAAAGACACCTCAATCTTGTACTTTCCGGTTGGTTTCCTCAGCGCAAAGAACATAGGTTGATATTCTTTCAAAAAGACCTCTCCGGTATTTCTGTTGATGAAATATCAAATATCTGGTCTTGCTGGATCCTCATGCACACACCTCTTCGTTTCAACGCAAGAGCAATTCAAATAAGCGATCCTTCTTTGCTCGCGTACACGTCTGGTTGACAGAGTTTCCATCGCATCTCAAAGCAAAGCGCATTTTCTTCACAAATCTCCAAAGTAGACTTTACCCACTTGCTCATCATGGCCACGTAGACCTCCGCGGGCTTGAAAATGGTAGACTCGGTCGAAAAGAACCGCTGGCATTCTTCAATTAAATCAGATGAGTGCGCGTGATAGTTGGGACTTCATTGACACGCTTGACGGTAAACCACAGACCTTGGAGTTTGATAAGTATCTTAGTTGGGTTAATATTGAGTGGAACGTGCCTTCACTGATCTCGTTCGGCAAACTTATTTTATGTGTTTGATACATTTAGCACGGTATACAGCACTTGCTAGGCTCAAGAATGATTCAGAATTTAAGCGAAATCAGAATATAAATAGTATAATATTGCAAAATTATTGCGCAGTGCCATAATAATTTAGAGTTTGCGCAGATAGGGGTAGAGTAATAAGCTAAAACACATGACTGGATTGAATTAGATGGAAGTACAAGTAAGCCCGCCGATACCAAAAAGATTTTAAATCTCCAACCTTTAAAGTGGATTCGAAAATGTCGTTCGGGGATCCTTACTGGCAATGGGGAGGTTCTACGCCAGTTTGTCACGTCCATTCAGGTATCGTTTGATTTGCACTTTTGAAGAATATCAATTAAAGCAGTTTTAGATGCTATCATCATTCAGAAGATTACGAAGCGTGCAAATTTCTACATACCCATTTACAGCAGACTTTCTGCTACATGCAGGGCTTTTTTCCCAGGGTCCGAATGTGAAGTATACTGGCGGTCACAGATATACCTGGCGATGGAAGCTAATTCCGGCCTTGCTGGGCTTCGAGCGTCATACGAAAAACAGCTTTGGAATATCATGAAGGACCAAATTCAGGATGAAAGATTTTATTGCAGCAAAGAGGGCGAATTCACACGTCTGGCTCTGTTCATTCACAAAGAAGTTTGGGTGTGGATTAAAGGAAGACGGCTTTGTGTTCCAGATCAAGAAGGACATATTGCCGAAGGAGCAACTTTCGAAAAAGTTATGGTGGAGAATATATATCCAGATTGCATCGCGATCCCAGGCATTTCTCGCCAGACCCCATCAGGACAGTATTGGCTCGAGGTATCTGTTCCGACACTTGGAGATGAGATGCTTAAGATCTCGGGGCCTCCTTGTCAGCTTCTGGAAGTCATAGTCAATCCAGAAGACGCGTGAATAAGTTTGCAGGCGGGGCGCATGCAGGTATTGGGAAATGTGCGGAGAGCTTCCAACCCAGCTAGTGTTGTTTCCTCATCGCGGCGCGATTTATCCGTAAAGGGCTGGTTGAGGTCATGTGACTCAGGCCCCATCGTGCCCCACGCTGCCTCACATTCCAGAGCCCATGTAGCTTCTTCATCAAACACATGTTCACTCCACCATCATCTCCAAACAAGGGCATATGTCACATATTTTATGGAACAAAGTGGAACCTGCGGTACGTTTCTGCCTCGCTTCAGACAAGTATCCTTGTTGTTTCTATCTTCCCTCACTGCACAG
This sequence comes from Penicillium argentinense, assembly GCF_028826775.1. Lineage (NCBI taxonomy): Eukaryota > Fungi > Ascomycota > Eurotiomycetes > Eurotiales > Aspergillaceae > Penicillium > Penicillium argentinense. Next base: position 1,865,798 of record NW_026622668.1, read on the forward strand.
TCTATTGGCGGGCGAGAGAAGTTATATCGATCTTGGCGATAGAATGACTGGCAAATAGAGCTCACCGATATCTGTTGCGTAGACAACATATGCTTCACGGAACCTAATGGAACCAGCGGTATTTTTTTTATGGATAAATAGACAGATCAGCTTGCTGCTTATGCAGCGGCTTCCTGTTTTGCATTGGAGACCAGATTTATTGGACAATTGGAAAGACCTACTTTGATGACATGAGATATCAAAGACTGTGCTACCAGGACAGACATTCGGCTCGTAAAAGCCTAGACTGCGCCAAATATATCATAAAATGGACTAGTTGATCTCACCTGGGCAGGGTATAAAGCAGGGTAGGTTCTTCGCTCAAAAACGGAGAATGGAACAGCCTCATTTGACTTTTCGACACAGCTGGGTGCTCAACTTTTCAATCATCATTTCTTTTCGCTTCCAACGACTGTATCTATTATGTATTCCGCCTCAGTCAATTGTCAAGATGCCTTCAGTGAGGAGTTCTCGGAGAAATGTCGCATCATTGACTTCGCTAATATGACACTGTTAAGGTTCTCAACTTACCGGCCTTAACGAACACCCCGAAATGGTAGTTTGACACTCTAACTTACTGAAACAACGTTGTGTCCTTGCACAAGAAGGAACAGTTCAAGAAAGGTAAATGATATATAGAACGCTCAAGGTGAAGTTTGGATGAAAGGCGATAGTGCAATTCTACAGAATTGTTTGTGAGGCCTCAGGCCGAGCACCAACTTAGGATCTTGTCTGATGGTCCCATAAAAATAGCCTCCTCCTTCCCCTTCAAGGCAACTATTGCACAGTTAAGTGTCTGAGCAGCTCCCATTACATCACAATTATGCAGTTGGTAGCCCAATTCAGCTTTGTGTGTCAATAGGAACTATGATTGAGTAATATTGAAGTCTTCAGGCCGTCTATCCTCAGCTATATAAAGGAGTTCCCTCCTCTCGCCTAGGAACTTAACTTCTTCACTAACCATCTCGACCTATTTTATTTCGCTTGTTCGATCTCTCCTCTGTTATTTATGCTCGCTATGGATCTCCAACCCGCGTGCCAACTGTCCACCGTGGCTGCGCAACGCACATATGATCCAGCCTCGGTCCTTCCTGATCGCAACAAATTTCTCAACCACCGCGTCAGATTCCGCGATAACAACAATCGCGAGTATGTTCGTGTCCAGCTCACTGCAGCTGGTAATGAAGCTCTCTGTACACTCTGTCATACCCCCATCCAGCGCCAGGTCTGGTCCTGGCCATGTTACGAATTCACTATCCGAGTGATTAACGGTGAACCCTGCGTTAAAGTGGCCAAGGTAAATCGGACTCTAGAGGGTCTTGTATGATTATGCTAACTCGCTTCTAGATCAAGATGGCTCATCCCTCGTACGTAAACGCACTCCTCATCGCTTCTCGTGGAATCCCGATGCCCAACTCCTGTGAGTATTCCACCAATGGTTGTCCGTTCGGCGGGAATGTACGCCTTCCTGGCACCTTCAATGGTGCATGCGCTAATTGCCAATGGCGTGAGCTATTGTCGAGCTGAATTTTGATAAGCCGGAGAAGCATAGAAGGATGATTTTACAAATAAAAGATTGTAATTGGTGGTGACACCTACATCTGCAAATATTGTATACGTGAACGCTAATCTATGTGCAACCCCCATAGTGATCATGATGACACCGCTTATGTTCAATGGTAGTTAGAAAAATAAATAAAGGAAAGACCCAGACACCAGCCATGCACGAAACACTCAGTGTTTCATATCATATTCCACGTAGTTGCTCTTCCGCATCGCAGCTGAGTCCACCTGATAGTCCCGCCTCCCGGCAAAACCCATCTTCTCATTATCAAGCCCTGGCACAGCCCGTGCGCCGGAGCTCACGGCTGGATTCTCATACTGGGGAACAGCATTAATGGTGCCGAGACCCTTCGGGATAGCAGTCAGAGGTACATCGGTGAAGTCAGCGCCAGATGCATTTGGCGCTGGCCCACGAGGGTTCGGGATCGCGTCCATGGCGTGGCCACCACCCTCGCCACGATTCCGGTCATGTCCCCACCAGAGGGCTATGGCGCGGGTCACGCCAATCAGAGCAATAAATACCCAGAGGAGAAGGATGCAGGTGGCGATAATGGCTTCGGTGCGGAGGCCGTCGTACAGTTTGTTGATTACTGAAGTAACGACTTCGCTGATCTTGTTGGAGGTTTCGTCGCCTGCGTCAGCAAGGAAGCTGTCCGATGGGTCGGATCCACTGGATATGCTGCTTTGTGCGCCGCGGGAGAATGTATCGTTTGGTAGAAGTGGAAAGTCAATGTGGGCGTGGTTGGAGACCCATGTCAGTCCCTTCTGCACGCTTTCGATCTTCAGGCCGATCAGGCAGTTGAACAGCTCCTCCACCGGCTCACGGAGCAGAGTATCACCGAAGGTCTCATTGAGGACGTCTTGTGTTTTGTCGACGAAGGTGTTGAGGGTTTCGTTGACGCCATGGGTCGTGGTGTTGACCCAACTGAAGATGTTGTTGTTCAAGTCATCGTCGAAATCCGTAATCATTTTGTTCGCGCTGTTTGACCATTCCGTCGATGCATCCTGAAGCGAATCTACGACTTTGTCGGCGAAGGCTCCTACTTCGGTGATCAATTCCGGAACCGTCTTGGCGACAGCCTTGAGCAAGATGTATTGGCACAGACAGGAGAACAGAGCAGCAATGGCAAGGGCGAGAACAAAAAGCGCAGGCGTGGATGTCGCGTATGCAATTGCCCAGCGGACTAGAATCTGTCGGCGACTGTTGCTGAACCGACTAGCAGCTTTTACACCAGCAGCAGCAGTGAACGGGCGAGAGACAATGTACACGACATCCATGGGGTCATGACTGTTGTTGTGGACCAGCTGCGAGCGCTCCTTCATCTGGCGCCACCTCCGAATTTCCTGCCATGCCATGGGAGCGCAAGCTAGGATGGCAGCGACAACCAGGACAGCGATGAAGATCTTCTTGGCAGTGGAAACGACGTTGCCCACGCCGTCGAAGAAACCGTTGATCCCACCGTTATCGTCACAGAATGTCAACCGCTTCTTCTCTGGAACTGGGAGACCCGAACGATCAAAGGTGTAGTTGCCCAAATGGTTATTGAGCAATCTCTTGACTTCTTCAAACGGCGTTCGGATCACCGTCTCGGTGAAATTCTGCACCTCGTCAAATGTCGGGATGGAGCTGTTCAGAGCGTTGAGCTTGTCATCGACGTTTGATGGGATTGTGATGCTGTCCAGCATATCGAGCGAGCTATTCAGGTTTAGTGTCGGGAGGTCAGCTCCGAGGGCGCTTGCAGCCGTGTTGACAAGTTTGGCGAAGTCGTTCAAGGAACTCTCAAAGTCGCTGACGGTGCTTTGGATGGCCTCAGTGGCAGAGTGCAGTGTACTGTTCACAACATCGAGAGCATCCTCGATTAAACCGGTTGCTACCGACACTGTGCCCCGTACGGCCATTGTGATGAGACACAAATATGTCTGATACATGATCTTGATGATGAAAAGAATGATTTCCTCTACACCGGTGATGGTCATAAGGAGCATGGAACGCAATCCATGAACGGTCGAGTCGATCCCCGAAGCAGTGAGCTCATTGACGCCCTGAGAAAGATAGTGTGGCATCGACGCCATCGCGCTGCCCATGGACTCGACTGATGTACAAGCAGAGAGTGCCTCCCGCTTAGCACTTGCCATATTGCTGCTTACACCTCCGACGGCAATAAGGACACGGACCAGCACCAGTAGGAGCAAAATCGTCCAGCGATTGATCCATACTTGTGAGAGTCGAGCGCGTAGGCCCAGGTACGGAGTAAGTCCATCGGGGTGCGATGGGACCACCCGCCCATCACTCGGATCATGTGCTCCATATGGAGGAAGGAGAGGAAACACAGGTCGTCCAGATCTCGAAAAAATCATAGTGATGTGTGTCGAAGAATGCGTTTTGCTTTTGCGCCTGCGCTTTGGGGGTGGAGATGAAGATCGGAAAGACGAGCGTCTCAGACAAAATCTTGTAGAAGACACAAAGAGAAAGGATTTCAAGTAATGATATATCCAGAAGCGGTATTTTCTGAAGAAGGCTATTCATTGATCATTGTGGATAATTCAAAAGAGAAGGTGAATGATGGGCGTATTCACTGGCCGCTTGGAGTGAAAAAAAAAATGGAAAATTAAATGTTAGGCACAGGCGCAAGAGAGGAAAAGTCGGGTATTAAATCCTGCAGGCCCCATATGTCCTGTAATATTTCTTTGAGGTGGTTGGCGCCCAAAGTCTTCGCATGACGCTCGATCTTTTTATAGAGAAGCCCCTCTGAAGCAGTTAGCGAGCCCCTGGCACCGGAACAACCAGTCAGGACAAGGCCCCGGCCTGGTCAAAACAAAGGGAGTTCTGATTTAAAGTCATTTTAGTTCTGCAGACAAGTGATCGGTGCCAGGGTCCGTTTCATCTTGCAGCAAGGCGCGTAAGTGGCCGCCTACCAAATATAGTCCCCGTGGGCGCTTAGCGTCCGGTGCCCAGAGCCAATCATCAGCTCCCCCAGAGGCAAGGCTCAAACCAGTATTCTTTGATTAACTGCCGTCCTCGGCGATTTATCGTCGCCAGTCGAGGACCATGATGGTGATCATGTGGATGGCGGGTTTCTTTGTCGCGTTGCTCCCTTGGGGTGATCCGGCGTCTTTGGCTTTGTTGTTCTGGCAATTGTCCGGCCAAGGACAAAGACCATGCCCGGCTGGCAACCTCCCGGTGACCCATCGCTAAAACTAGTTAGGTATTTGTCTCGAAACAAGAAGCGTCCCAGACAGCATCACCTTCGCCATGGGGTTGGTGAGTCGATCTTGCCGTCTTCCCTCTCGGCGCGTAGCTCGAGACATACTCACGTGACCATATCGCATAACTCCATCGCGTCACATGACCTTCCTTACCCTACTCCGATGCCTGTCGCAGTCTGTCTTCAAATTGAGTTGCAACGCCTGCTTTTTTGCTTCTCCAAAATATTAAACATGATATGGTATTATCTATACATTGACTGAAACCTGCTCAACTGAACTGGATCAGGACGGTAATCGCATGCTACATCATTCGGGAGATCGGCATGCATCTCATCAGGATATGTATTGATGACTCCTTGAATTTCACTTGAATCTAAAAAGTACTTGCTGTTTGAGACTAGATCCAGATGATCATATCTTCAAACATGATTTGTATTGCATGGGGTATTTACCATCACGAATCGGCACATGTTTTTCTTTTTTTACGCCGCTACGATGGTAATCACCTTGTCATCAACACGGGCATACGAAAAATCATCCTTTTGATCGAATAAAGTTAAATTGCGGCTGCGCTCTTGAGGGAATGGTATGGAAGGGAGATAAATGGCTACCATTCATGGATGGCGATGGGCTGATTGTTAAGGGATCAGGTGGTTTTTGGGGTGGGATGGGAGTTTCCATCTGGGCATCTGTATAACCGCAAGGTCGGCCAGAGAGAAGACGAGTCCAAACAGGGACACTCGGCTATTCGTATGTTGGCATTGTAAGGACTGATACTGGAGATGAGTCACCCTTCCTTTTTTTGGCAGGTGCGATTGTTGTTGTTGACGAGACGGCGCGTGCCTGCCTAAAAAGATCCGAGTCGTGAGCTTAAAACCGACAGACGCACTGCCTCCTCAACTTCGACTCCACAATATCCTGATCGACGCATTTTCAATCCATGCTCCCGAAGGTCATAACGTTCTCAATGTTTTTTACCTGTTTTCGACTTCGGTTCTGGATGAGACTCTATCAAAGGACCAACGAGCAGATCCGTCTCTCGTTTGAGAATCTCGTTGTGCGTCTCAATGGCGTAGGTGAGGTTGGAGTTCCGGTGGAAATCGCCCACGGAACCGTGGTGGACGCAGTCATTGCTCAAGCAGAGACCGCGTCGATGAAGGCCGCGAGTCGCAAGGCAAAGCGCAAGCAGAGGAAAAAGGACAAGAAGACTCGAGATGCTGCTGACCCCGATGCCGCTGACCCAGAAGTCGCTGAGCTGGGTGATGACGAACCGGGAGCTGCTGACCTGGAAAGTCAGGCCTCGAGAGACAAATGCGTCGGCAGTTCCCGCTCGAAAAATGCTCGAAAGAAGCTACGACAGAGACAACGTCGACGGACTCTCTGGCAAGATTCCCGGTTGGAGATGACTTCCAAGGGCGAAGAGCTCTGTGGACAATCAGAAGAGGACACAGCGATCACTCAGCCGAGCCACCCTTCTAATGAAGTGACTGCTACGGCTGATCTAGGCGGAGGTCTTACTACTACTCCTCCAGATCATTTCACTTCACTTCTCTTCCCAACCCTCAAACCCTCTTTCTCCCCCCAACCCCCCCACGAAACTCCTTCACCGCATTCGTTGATCATCCTTCCTCCCGTTTCTTTCTCTCCTCAAAACTCACCCGGACCAGCCTATCTCCCGATTCCTGCCGTTGAGAGAGAAGCCCCCATGACACCCTGGACACTCGAAGAGAACCCCACTGAGGGCGATGACAGCGACACAAATCAGGCAGAAGCCGATGTGTTACCTCAGCATTCCTTCGAGGAGCAAACTGTCTTTCCCAACCCAGTGAAGACCAGCTCGACGTCCTCTGCCGATCCTCAGGCCACTAATCAGTCACTCGGTGAGTCTATCTTGGATATCCAAAGTCCCCCCACTGCGAGTCCGGCACTGAAAAAGAAGAAAAAGAAAAACAAGAAGGGCAATACGCGAGGAAGAAAGACGGAGGAGATGCTCCAACAGGCTACAGGTTCACGCGAAAGACTTCTCCTCGGACAAAGCTCTTCGGAAAGCACACTGTCAGGCGGAGTCACCAAGAGAGAGAGTCGGATTCGGGAGGAGAATTCAACTCCACCACCTGGTACGTTTACACTTACCGCCGACCCGAGTATGCTGGTTACTACTCAAGGCACAACAGACAAACCTACTGAGGCCACGAAGATCGATTCGGAGAAACCAACGCCGGAATATGATACTGCATGTCCGTCTCCAGCTACCCTCACTCCCCCCACCGACCCGCGCATGCCGGTGACGACTGAATTCTCAGCCGACAAGCCTACAAACACGAAGATTGGTCTGGAGGAGCAAGAACGGGAGCATGAAAATACATCTTCATCTTCGAGAACCCTCACACCCACTGCCGGTCTGCGCATGCCGGTGACGACTGGATGTTCAGCCGACGAACCTACGGACACGACGATTAGTTCGAAAAAGCAAGAACTGGAATCTGAAGCAACACATTCGTCTATTTCCCGGGGAACTCTTACACCAGTTGCCGGTCTGGGCATGACCGCCTATGTTCCTACTACGGCGACGATCGCGGGATTACCACAACGAGCCGCTAGTGCTCCTCCGCAACTTCGTATTGCTTCAAGTTCGATCAAAAGACCTGGCGCGGTAGCAACAACCGATTCGGAAGGATCAGAGCTGGAAAATGACCGCTGGAGTGACACATTTGAAACGCCCACGGTGAGATACCCAGTTCCAGACAGAGGAAGGATGCTTGTTGGCACCAGATCCGAACCTCCGACCCCTCCGGGAACTTTCCTTTCTCCCCCTCCAGAAGAAAGCCCTCTGAATACATTTTCTTTGAACGGCCCACTGAGTCATGTGCCCATAGCCGCGGCGATGATGCAAGCCTCGAGACCGCTCAGACTAGCGGGTGATATTTCCTTCATCGACCTGACTCGTGGTCTGCGATGCCAGCTTGCTGGATGTGAGCAGCGTTGCAACCTGTATGATGGCTACACGGTAATCTGTCCAGGGTGCGGACCTTTCTCGCCGGTTCGATACTGCGGCGGAGATCACTTGCGGCGGGACGTTCTCACTCATTGGAGAATCTGCGGGACATCTCCCTTTGTACACTTCTGTGTCAGCAGTTCGATTCCACAACGTATCCATGAGGGTATTCCTATGCTTATCAACCGCCATGGCTGGAACACAGTTGAGCGTCACCGACAGGCCTTGTGGTTTAGTTCCGCCCAAGCAAAAGGGGACTACTTCCTCTTCGATGATCGGCAGATCGGCTGTTCTATGCCAAGTCAATGTCGCACCTGGGGAGGTGATCAAGCGACCTTGCCAAGCTGGATCATCCAATTCGACGACCCAGAGGAGAAAGATCGATTCCGCCGATGCATGGCAATCAGTCTGTTTGCCCCCGATTCAAACGTTGAGATTTTGCAATATGCATTCCGGATGATCGGTGACAAGCTGAAGGCCTCATATCGAATGGAAACAGGCATGCAGGGGCTCCTCAAGAAGCAGTTCAAAAGGGAGACAGGATTCATTGCCCCTTTTGATTGGGTCGCCTATCCACACGCCTGTGAAGCAGAGTGGACAGGGAAGAACCCCAAGGGGTGCCCCGACCCGACCTGCGTAGTTCAACAGCGGTTGGGGCACAGGACGTGGACGCGGACCCGCTGCATATGCCTGGAACGAAAGTGCGCGGGGATGGAAGCCTCGCACTGGCTTCTCCGGGCAAGCCGGACCACCCATCCGACCGTGCACCGCGCAGCGGACCGCATGCGAGGAAACGGCTTTGCGGGGGTTAATCTCCCCTACCGCCGTGTGTTCCGTCGTGGGCTGGGGTGGGATGGAGCGGGCACGGGCCCGATGGAATTGGAAGGCTACAATTGCTAGCCTCCCCCAAACCATTTGAAGGTGAAGTGAGGACGAGGTGAGATCTTGGTGATGGCCATCTAGGGGTGGATGGGAGGGAAATGTGAGGGCCGTTTGAACTCCATTTCCCTCGCCTCCAAATAAATACTAGTAGCCATTGCCAATTGAAGAATATTTCCTCAAAATATGGTTCTTCTTAATATTGCCAGTGTATTGTTTTGATTCGTAGATGATCTATGTAGAACTCCCACGAATGACTATCCCTGTCTATTGTGTGATGTACTTCTTGAGGCCCCGAAGTCTCTCCTTGGCAGTCTCGAGGACGTCGTCGTTCTTGCAGACGGCGAAACGAAGATAATCCTCGGCAATATGGGCATTGGCATCGGTGTAGAACTCTGTTGGAGGAATTGCAGCCACGCCAACCTCGTGAATAAGGAACCAACAGAGCTTGAAGTCGCGAGGACGGCTAGCAACGTGCGGCGGGAATGGGTAGTCAGCGGGCAGCTTGACCGAGGCCATGTTTGCCAGGACGAAATAACCACCCTCAGGATCAGAGTACTAGAGTCATGTTAGCCAATTACTTCGTCTTGCCTTCTCTTAAAGGGAGACCAAATCGACGTACGGGGATACCCAGTTCATCGAAGACTTCGCAGAAGCGCTTCATCTTCTGCTGCATCTCGTTTCTACTCTCGTCCCAGAATCCCTGCTTGTCTGCTTGCTCGAACGCAACAGCCGCGGCCTCTTGAAGAGGGGATACACTACTGTAGCAAATACGGGTGTGTGCGCCAGCAACATACTTGATCAAATGTTCGGGTCCGATCAGGTAACCAACACGCCATCCAGTCGCGTAGAAGGCCTTGCCCGCAGAGCCTACGGTGAGGGTACGCTCGTAAAGCTCCGGGGACAGCGTGCCAATACGGGTGAACGGAACGTAGAAGAGACGGTCGTAAACTTCGTCGGAGAGGATGATGAGGTTGTGCTTCACGCAGAGATCGCCAATGCGTTGAAGCTCTTCGCTAGAGAAGACCTTGCCGACAGGGTTGTGACTAGATCAGGTTAGTTGAAGGGACGCAGAGCGAGAGGGTAGATGCATTGCTCACGGAGAATTCAAAACCTAGCACGAGCGTTAGAATCGATAGTACTAGTTTTTCCCAGGGTTAGGAACTTACAATCATTTTAGTCTTGGAGTTGATGGTGTTTTCCAACTCCTGGAAGTCGATCTTCCATTCCGACGCGGGAGATGTCCGAGTTGCACCGTCCTTGGGTGGGTGAAGGGGAACATATCGGATCGTACCACCGGGCATTTCAATGTTGCTGATGTACCTATGCAGAGTGTTTGAGTATAAATATACCGGAGAGGTCTCGAGTCTCAAAACTCACTGGTCAAAGAAAGGCTCGAAGATGATGACTTCATCGCCGGGCTCAATGAAACCCATGAAAGCGCTGAGCATGCCTGGTCCGGTTATATGGTCCCATTAGTCTGCCTGTAGAGCAATATGTTTTCCTGGCGGTTCTCACCCTCGTTGGCTCCAGTGGTGATCGAGACCTCAGTCTCTGGGTTGATCTTCTTGCCGAAAAAAGGCGAGTATGCATCCGCAATGGCCTGCTTGAGGCGGGGACGACCCTGGTTGTGTGTGAGCAAGCTATTTAGCTCTCATATATCGCGTGCCCCACCTTTGTCGGAGAGTATTGGTTACACTCTACCCGGTCCAGGGCGTCCTTTGCAGCATCAATTGCAAACTTAGGGGGGTTGTAGCCACTGTACAGTGATAAGACACGTCAACATATGCCAACCTGCAAATGCAGCATAGGTAGAATGCCCAAGTACTCACAAGAACCCTTGGCCCATGTTCACGATCGGCTGAACCGGCGAAGCGGCGGCCGCTTCGTTGACAATTGACCTATATCTTTCGCATCAGCGCTGCCTGTGTTGTTTCCGTCTTGCTCGTCGATCACCGTACCAAACATCCTGGCGCTGGCCAGCCACTCTCTTGGCTGGCTTGAAAGGGTCGGGCCGCGCAGCTGTAGCCGACATGGTTCTTGTGCCGTAACAGGAGATGCGGGGTAGCGAGGAAGCTGACGCGAGCTGTCTGGGAGAGCGAGTCGATTGAACGAGGGAGAGGAGCGAGCGACCGAGAATCATGGAGAGTAAGCGTGGAGCGACTTCGGTATACGGGACGGAGGGACCGCTGTCATAAGGGAGGAGTCATCGTGCGCGAATGGCGTGCTTCCGAGTTCGGGCGGGGACTGCCGTGCATGCGACAGATCAATTTAGCAAGTCAACGGAGAGGTATTACGATAAGTTGGGATAAGGGCCAGAATAGATACGTCGGATTCGTAGCGGAGAGCTGAAATAAGTTGTTTAAAGCTCTAGTATTTTTGCTTTTAACGTCCCTCTCTTTTCCAACGTGTTATCCCTTTCTCTTTCCCTCTGTACTCAAGCATAGAGGCGCAAGGCACCAAGGCACCAAGGTACCAACCCCGGATCGCGGCTTTACGTAACTGGCGCGACGCGTCTCTGCGGCGGAAAGCCATTAAGCAACGTGAAATCAACCAGCTGCACCGCCATCTTTTGTCTTCAGGATTCGACAATCTGACCATCATGGTGTCCTGTCCGATTTGTGGCAAGTCTGTCCCGCAACTGAAGATCAACGACCACCTGGATTCCGACTGCCAAAGCTTCGTCGAAGACCCGTCATCTTCCCCGGGAGATCAGCCGTCGTCCCAAAAGGGCCCCGTTCCAAGCATATTCCAACCGCCGTCAGCACGCAAAGCATCGAGCCAAGCTAGCCTCGTCAAAGAATCACCATCTCGTGCACCGGCTCCGACACCTCGTCCGCTCAATGGCAAGAGATCTTTCATGGAAGGAACGCCGCCCCGAGACCAAGATAAAGTGAGACAGTCCAATGGCGATATCACGGAGTCCCAACCCAAACGTCCGAAGATGAACGCGTTCCATAAAGCGGCTCCACTTGCAGAGCGTATGCGGCCAAAGAATCTGGAGGAGGTCTGTGGCCAAGAGCTGGTTGGCGAGAACGGAGTTCTTCGGGGCCTCATCGAGCAGGATAGAGTGCCCAGCATGATCTTATGGGGAAGTGCTGGAACAGGAAAGACAACTATTGCACGAGTCATCGCTTCAATGGTTGGAAGTCGATTTGTGGAAATCAACAGTACAAGCACCGGAGTCGCAGAATGCAAGAAGATCTTCTATGAAGCTCGCAGCGAACTTGGCCTGACGGGCAGAAAGACCATTATATTCTGTGATGAGATCCACCGCTTCTCCAAGTCTCAGCAGGACGTCTTCCTGGGGCCTGTTGAAAGTGGACAGGTAACTTTGATTGGCGCAACTACCGAAAACCCATCTTTCAAGATCCAGAATGCCCTGCTTTCTCGATGCAGGACATTTACCCTGGCTAAGCTGACAGATGAAGATATCAAGTCGATCCTGCAGCGCGCTTTAAAGGTCGAAGGCCCCAACTACTCGCCTTCAGAGCTGGTGGACGACGAACTGATCGGCTACCTCGCCCGATTTGCTGATGGAGACGCTCGAACATCACTCAATCTTCTGGAACTCGCCATGGATCTCTCGAAGCGGCGTGGAATGACCAAGGATGTCCTCAAGAGCTCCCTAACAAAGACCCTTGTCTATGATAGGGCTGGTGACCAACACTATGATACAATCTCGGCCTTCCACAAGTCCCTCCGGGGAAGCGACCCAGATGCGGCTTTGTATTATCTGGCACGCATGATCCAGTCCGGAGAAGATCCACTATACATCGCTCGACGGCTCATTGTTGTTGCATCTGAAGACATCGGACTGGCAGATAACAGCATGCTCACCCTGGCCATGTCGACACACGCCGCTGTGGAGAAAATCGGTCTTCCAGAGGCTCGTATCAACCTGGCCCATGCTACCGTTGCCATGGCGTTGTCGAAAAAGAGTACTCGCTCCTATCGAGGCCTCAATAATGCATTTGCCGCTCTCAATGAACCGGGTGTGGCTGGATTGCCGATTCCGATTCACCTCAGAAATGCCCCAACCAAGCTGATGAAGGAGCTCGGCTATGGGAAAGAATACAAGTATAATCCCAACTACGTGAATGGGGAGGTTGAGCAAGTCTATCTCCCCGAGGAGCTCCTTGGGCGGACTTTCCTCGAGGATTTGGACTTGGGTACACAACGGGACCCTGATCGCTGGAGCACCAAGCGGTCATGATAATCAGAAGCTGTCTTTCCTATTTCAGCTGCGTTGCATATACTGGTATTGGTTTACACGAACCTACCTGTGATGGTGGGCAGTCATGCACCCGAGATATGACCAAAGTTTTCGTCACCGACTCGAGACAAGGGAACAGCTACACACACCTATGGTACGAGTGCTTACTACTAGATCTCCCGAGGGAAGGGCTCCGGTTCCCGATTAGGAAATGGCCTCCCAGGGCAGCTGTACCAGACATAGACATCGCCCCCAGCTATCTTCCTGGGGGTATAGTCTCATTCCTACTGGAGTCATCTTTTGAAGTCGTCGCAACTTCCGCTGAGAACTCGTCGCTGCTGTCACTCGTCCTCTCTTTCGAGGTCTTCGCTCGTTCCGAAGCTTGTGTCGCTCCTCCATATCTACGGGCTCTTCTAGTGCCCAGGTTCGCGCTGTCCTCGGTTCACGCGACGCGATATCTTATCTCCATCCACGACCGAGCCCGCATACTCCAACATCACGGCCTTGTCCCTGCAGTATCCCACTCTTTATCGACTTTCCAACCGGCCTACGGACTTGCTGCTGCGAGGAACCACTCCTGAAGACATATCTGCTTAGCTACGAAACGGTAATCATGCGGTCTCAAAACCCGGAATCGGGCCCTTGGGCTACGACCAACGACGACGGCCAGCTTGCTGGTTATTTTTACACGTGGGATCTGAATGCACCTGCAACAGACGTCGGCATCGCTTTTGTACTGAGAGAAAGAGGCTTCCCAAGAGCGGATTCCCGGTCATCACCAAACACTACTCATTCTTACAACTTCTTCAACAATCTTCCGAACATTGGTGGATTCCCATTTCTACTCTACCGATACCCCCCAATCCCCCAAACCGCTCGCTCCATGAGCTCTATCAACCCTGAAGACCTGGACCTGGCGCGACAATACCATAACCCCGGACGTGAGTTTATGGGGGAAAATTTCAGATTTGTGGTCGTAGACCCTACTCATCCAAACCAACGCGCCTACTGGGAACGGAGTGCCCGGACCGATTTCGAACGCGGGCAACAAAGGGACGAGATGAAGATCCTGAGACAATCCGGCGGGGCGTGTATCCCATGTTATCAGGGCAAGAAGAAATGCGATCCCGGCAACCCTTGTCGACAATGTCTACGACGGGGCCTGCAATGCGTTCGAAAGATGAAGTTCTCCACCAGCTCAAACAACACCCCGTCGGATGATGTACATTCCTCCTCGCCCGATCAGGATCGGCGAGACGACTTTTCTGCGATCACCCCGCCTATCGAGAACGTCTTGCCTCAAGACAATCCGGGTGCCTCGGGCTTGCCGGGCAATCTACCGTCAAAAAATAATGTACATTCGACATCGTCTCAAATGCCCAACACCTATGGAAATGCCATTGACAACATATTTCTCACTCCTGCTGATATCGCGCGCATTGTCGACTTTGATGTTGACGACCCGAATTATCATTCCTCCATGGCTGCTGCCCTACGAGACGTCCTTGATAGAAGGGCTTGATCTCGATAGAAGGACTTGATCTCAACAACTCGGAACCCATGGATTTCTCGTTCGTTGTGTTTTCTCATTGATCTGTACATGCAGGCATTATGCTTTGCTCTTACCAGGGACTGTTGATGCACTGTGGAGTTTGTATACCCCGAGTCACGGCTAGGTGTCTCTCTTTTTTTTTTTTTTTTTTTTTTTTTTTTTTGTTTATGGTCAAGATTGGGGACAGGAAAACGAGGTTGTCTAGCTCTAGCTGGAATGGAAAGACGCCTAGGAAGTTGTGTGAAGCTTGGGCTATTGTTACTCTTGTTTTGTTTCCTCGCTCCGTCAAGTTGATAACAATTGACAATACACAAAGTGTTTGAGCAGTACAATCTACGCGCTCGGGGCCTCAGTAGATCCCTGGAGTTTTTGCGGGTACTTCTAGATCTGATTGTTTTGCAGGTGATCCCAAAAATCAGCGTAGAGTTAGTGCAAAATGGATAGTTAGCAGGTAAATCGAGTGCTACATGTTCAGTTTATCACATTGTTAAGATAACCCTGAACACAACTCGTAGTAGCTCTTCCCGATCCACTTGGTCAGCTCTTGCTCCGACCCAAACATACCTGGTGCCTGGCAGGTGCTACTCCACGCCCGACAGTCATTCCGCCCGCGTCCCGCGCGTCTCAAGAATCTCTCCACCGCCAACACCTCAGCTCCACACGATCGGGCCGCGAGCCCCAATTCCCTCGACATCCACCTGCGATCTATCCCCAGAAACCCTCAAGTCTCTTTTCGTCTTTGCACGAGAACCAACCCGCCATGGCCTCCGGCGGCCAACCCTTCGCGTCGCGCTCGTACGCCGGGAACAAGCTACCGGACCGAGCTGCCAACGCGAACGCCATGCCGTTCAGTGCCTCTTCTTTCTCGAGACACCGTCCCTTGGGCGCTACTGCCCCCGTTGATTACGCTGGTGGTGAAGTACCTAAGAACCAGCAGCAGTCTGCTGGCCCCGCAGCCGTGTCGCAGTCTCATGGTCCCGCTGCGCAGGATACCAACCCGCTGAACCGGTTGACGGAGGAGCAGAGGGAGGAAATCAATGAAGCGGTAAGGAGACCCCTTCAATCATTTTGTCGGGTGACTGTCTTTGGGACAGTCGGACTCTGAAGTCGACAATCGCAGAGCCAGAGACCGACAAACACCCAAGTGGAAAATCTCGACCGCAACAAACCGGGAAAAAAGACCACAAAAGCTGACAAAACCAGTTCACTCTCTTCGATCTCGACCGCGATCGCCACCTAGACTACCACGAGCTCCGCGTCGCCTTTCGCGCCCTCGGTTTCAGCCTAACCAAACAAGAACTCATCTCGCTCCTCACAACCTACGGCGTCCCCCGTCCCCAGGTCCAACAACAACAAGGCACCGCCAACCCCCAAGCACCGAAAGGCAATTCCGGCGGGAACCCGCAACACCCCTCCAACCTCCTGATGCCGCTCTCCTCCTTCCAAGCCGTTACCGCTCTCAAGATTCTGGAGCGCGACCCCCGCGAGGAGATCATCCGCGCCTTCGAGCTGTTCGACGAGGGCCAGAAGGGCTTTATTGACCTGGAGGACTTGCGGCGCGTTGCTAGAGAGCTCGGCGAGACTGGTCTTGAAGAGGAGGAGCTTCGCGCTATGATTGAGGAGTTTGATCTTGAGGGTGTGGGTGGTGTTACCCGGGAGGCCTTTATTGGCATCTGCTGGCAATAGAGGGTTCTAAACTCATCCCTTGGGTACGGTGTATGTGCATTTTGTGACTTTTTTCTTCTTTTTAATAGGTGGTACCGCGCAGATTGACGGACTTGCGTTGGGTTTCCTTTGTTTTTGACGGTGTTAGGAACTTCGTTTGGTTATTTTGTAGTTTGTTTTGCCAACGCTGTTGCGTTTACGAATTTACATCTGTGAATGAATACGTCGATGCATCAGCTGATGAGACCTGTCCGTCTGATTCAGACAGCTAATAGCAGTAAACATTTTGGATCTCTTTGATTCGAGTCAATTCATGGGATCGTTTCCTTTCTAGAATTAAAGCATATAAAACAAACATAAGGCACATGCACACGAAGTGAAATTTCAGAAAATGCAAGGGAGAAGACTAAATTCTCCGACCCAATCGATGGACCCTAATTGACGCCAAAGCAAAACCCGGGTCCAGTTCCAGGCTATTCCCAAATCAATCCAGATACCCTAATGCAAAAGATCGATGGTATAAGACCATCGATGAGGAAACAGACAACAGAATTCGTCAACCGTAGCGAGGCGGAGGACCAGTGGGTGGTCCAGGCGGTGGTACGTTTTGGTATCCATAATTGGAATACCCATACCATTGGCCCTGAGGAGGCCCCGGGGAGGTGGAGGACCGTAGCGGCCCATCGGAGGTGCGCCCATTGGGGGTTTCTTCGCGATACGCTTCTTCGCCTTGGCCATTCGACATCTGTTGATCATGCAGAAGAGCAGAGCGAGGAGAATCAGACTGCCGACCCCGACGCAGATGCCAATGACCAAGTTCTTGTGGTCTCTGATCCAGCCGCCGACGGAGGAGCCCTTGCACTGACCTGACTCGCAGTGGCCGCCTGACTCGCACGGTGTGCCGTCGAGGTAATTCTGGTTCATCTCGATGCAGGTACCGTAGGCATACTCGGAATAGGACTTGGGTGCTCCGCACACAAGACTGCACGAGGGCTGGTTAGTATTGTCGCAGGCCCAGGTGTCGTTGCTATTCAACAAGGTCCCCATCACGGATCGGCATTGGTAGTTGCGGCTGGTACATTGGCCACTAGCGCATTTCAGACCGTCACCGCAAGATGTTCCATCCTTTTCATACTGGTCCTCAGGGCAGGAGCTAGAATCACCAGGGCATTTTTCTTCCTTGTCACACTCGCTGGTGCTGGCTCGACACACCGTATTCGCCGAGGCATATTGGCAGCTCGAGCAGCAGCTGTCATTCGAGTCGTCACAGACAGCATTGTCCTTGAACTTGCATGTCTTGGCGTCACAACAGTTGTTGTCTCCGCAGCCAGACACACCACCACAATCACAATCCTCGCCAGACTCCACGATGCCGTTGCCGCACTGACTGCCGCTGATCGTTACGACGCCCTTGTTATCGGAGAGGCAAGAGGATTGGATGCTGTTCCGGCTGATAGCGGAACAGATATTGCCGATTGTGCATGGTGAGAACTCTGTCATACGATTGTCCGCATAAGGATTCATGATGTACTTGGCGTTGGCGTTGCAAGTGGACGAGGAAAGCGGGCAGCACTGTGATGAATCCTCCAGGTTTTGTCCGCATGTTTCCGAGTCACAGTCATGCACGGCTCCAAAAGTGTGTCCAGTTTCGTGGGCAAAGATCTGCCAAGTGGTACCCCGGTTACCGACGACAACATTGGCGCCGGTGACCGAGCTATCTCCATTGCTAGTGAGACCCGATGTGCAGAGTCGACCCATCCATGAGACGCCGACTTCCGAGCTTGTCGGGCAGCCAGTCATCAAAGTCCAGTACGCATTGTTGTCCTCGTGCTCGGAACGCCACTTGGAGAACTCGTTGAGACGCCAGGTAATATTTCCACTATCACATCCCACGTTCCAGGGCAGAGCGTCGTTAGCAGTCGTAGGGCAGGACGGGTCGTTGATGGTCAGGTTGCGCAGACCAATGGACACGTTGAAGGAATCTTCGTAGAGACTCGAAGCGGTGTTGATCAAATTGATCACCCACTCTTTGGCAGCGTCCTTGGGAGTCGAATTGGACTTGAAGTGGTTGGTCATTTCACAGTCCGTGGCCACGCCAATCAGCGCGACTTTTTTGGTCTTGGGGCATCCAGAGGAATCACCAATGGTGGACTTGAGATTCACCCCGCCAGTGTTTCCAGACACTCCGCCCACGTCGGACTGGCGTTTGCTCAGGCCGAACATGGAGTCGAGCGAGGTGAATCCCCACGGGCTGTTGGGCATGTCGAATCCGGCAGGAAAAATCGAGTTGCTCAGGTCAGCATTGTAGTCGAGCTTATCCGCTGAACACCCTGAGGAATCCGACAGAGACCGCTTGAGCTCGACATGTCCCTTGATCATATCAGTGTCACGGTAGACAAGCATGTAGTCGTGTCCGCGGTCCTCGACATCGGCATCGATCGGTCGCTTCTTGGCGGCGTAGGTCGAGTGTAATTCGATATGGTGCTTGTTACCATCCACGCTGAACGCACCCTCAAAGAGCGGCTCGGCGCCATCCCGTCGAATGTTGACTCGGGCCCATCCTGTCGGCGTCCATCTCCCCTTGCCAGATCCAACCAGAGCTCGGCCACGGAACACCTTGTGTTCCTGGCGCTGGAAGGGCTCGGTTTGCCAGTTGCCCTCAGTGTCCACATATCGCACAGATGCGTCGTCGGCCAGAATATCGTGATTCGGTTCCAATTCTAGCTTTATGCGCTTGCCATCGCGATGCAACTCGAAGGTGAGGTCGAACTGGGAGGTGTGGTCGAGTTGGTGAGAGGGGGTTCGAATAATGGCATTATCGATCGGCGTGAGCTGGCGGATCGCCTCTGAAGCTTGAGATCGCGCTGCAACGGGCGGTTAGGCAACGTTCTGGGCGATGAGCGGCGGCTGAACGTACCTTGAATAAGCGCGAAGAGAGCCGATAGAGCACCCAATACGGGCAGGACACCCCGGGAGAACTTCATGGCCCAGGTGGTTGTTTGAAGAGCAACCGGGCAAACCGCAGGGACTCTGCGATAGACTTCAAGGGTGCCAGGCAACCATGGAGTAGCAGATTTCAGGGATCGCAGGGTCCACCGGTCTCGGAGATGTCGGGATCGGCACAGCCACAACCCACCCGGTGCTGGATGGAAAAAAAGCGAGTGCAGAAGAACGAAGGGATTAGGTGAGAGTACCAATGCCGCAAGTTGAATGGCGAAAATGAAGGAAAGTGGCACAATGCCAATGTCAAGGCAACGACGAAAGAGAGGCGTCGCCAAGCGAGGAATCCGCGAGGCTTGGCCTTGGCAAAGTACTATTCTCGTCCGGCCAGCAACTGCTCGACTGGTCACACTTGTTTCAGCGCTTCCCTCTGTTTTTCTGCTGCTCTCTGCTTGTTCACCCACCCTGGCTGCTGCGCCTGAAGACGCACCTGGATGATGGACTCTATCCAGGGACAGGCCGCTGCGCTCGTCTGCCATTCAGAGCATCTGACGTTGCATTGTCCGGCTGGCTGCTCCACCGGGCCCACCACTTGCGCAGTGCCTGTACATTAAAGTACCGTAGGGCGATTTGCCAAGTCCTTGACTGGCTGGGTGGCTGACAATGACCCGGTCCTTCCGGCAGAGCCCTGTTTTCAAGTGGGATGAGATGAGTAAAATGAGTGAGATGTTGCCGCTCTGCTGATTACCTATAGCACTTAGGGATAGCCTCTATACCAGTATACTAGGGAAGGTACCCTACCTAGGCAGTGTACAGGTGTTACTGCCCTTGTGCTAGTCACTGGTACAGCACGGATAATTGTGCTCGGCAGATCTGCTTGTTCACGCCTGCACATCAGCCCTGTCTTCTTGGCAGATGATGTCTACGCGTCAACTTAATGCCTTTGTGGCTAGGCAAAAGCTAAATCATCTTGGCCTGCTTAGATATCAAGGACAGTGGCATACAAGCTATTGTTGACTCTCAGCCTCCAAGTTTCTATGACTAGTGCAGTGAGCAGTTAGGCAGGCATTGCGAGGGGCTTGGTGTAATCTACAGCAAATTGAATCTGGCTGGCACCAAAGTCCTAATAAAAGATATCCACATCTACATTTACACTTTAATTTGCTCAAATATGAAATTTTTCAATGCAAAAATTGTGTAGGCGACCAAATTCACATGGTTTCTGTGAGGGCTAGTCCCATCACATGATCTTTTGGATTGTTTTTTGGTTGATGTTTTAAATGTCAATTTTGTTCATACATATTTTTTTAAAGTACATCGTCGTAACAATGTGGCTGGAGCCACTTTTTGATGTTAATAGAGCTTTTTAACAATAAGATTTTACCTGCTAGGATGATTGTACCACTACATCCACACAGCCTGTGGCTCAATGCGAGATATGTCGCGTCGTAGCTAACTCACAACTCTTGGGCGTTGAAGGGAGTTCCGGACTCCCATGAGAAGCCTCAAGAAACGAATGATAATCATAATCCGCCTGCTCTTGCACACGCCGGGAGGGCGTATACGGCCGAGTCGCTTCATGCGGCCAGTGACGATGAGAATGCACGAGAAAGACGAGGCGGTTGAGAACGCCGAATTCCAGCTTGAGTTTGATACTGTAAACTGCTGATTTGAGAGTCGTTTGGATCACGAAGTAGTTGAGGTATTCGAAGACCAATAGAATGATGTCCATCACGATGATGAGGGCGTTAATGGCGAGGAGCTGGTACATGACCTTGCGGTTTCGATTGTGGCCGTGGATACTGGGTGGCGATATGCGGAGGATGCTGATGGTTTTGGAAATATAGAGGCCTGAGATTATGAACTCTTGTAGACAGAAGCCTGTGAGCTCGATGCGTTCCATTATGGTGTAGCCATGGACCCAGACGGAGGTGCGAACGAAGTTGGAGCCGTAAGTGAGTACTGTGGTTGGAACGTGGAGGATGATCGCGTTGATGATGATCATTGCGAGGATGCGGTGGCTGATGGTCAGATCCTGCACAACGATGTTGAGGCGCGAGAATAGCACCAGAGCCTGTCCGGTGACCATGAAATACCATCCGATGGTTGATAGTGTGATAGAGAACCAAAGAGGGCCGATGTCATTGTACTTCAGGATGAAGCTGAGCGACTGCGGGATGACACCCAGCACAGTCGCGAGCATCAAGCTCCAGAAGTACAGGCCATGGTAGCGACGGAAGGAGGCGAAGATGAGGACCAGGAGTTCGATGGAGTTGTACAGGGCGATCCCGAGGAAGACGGTGAAAGTGGCCTTGATGGTGAAATCATTTCCCGAGTATTCCCCTATGATCCCGTTCTCAGAGCCGCTAGACATGATCTCGCCGAGTAGAGTCCGCAATCTCCAGCGCGAACTACCTAGATCGGTCAATACTTCAAGGGTGGTGGTTGACCAAGGCACCTCTGGCCCGGGGTGGCCTCCGCACCGCGAAGCAAAAATCCACAGACGAAGATGGTCACTCAGGGGAGAATGGCCATGCTGTTGTACTATGGTGGATGGAGGGAAGAGTGCCGGGTTTTAATTTTTCTGGGGTTCTCGAGCTTGTCGCTGATGGTCCGGGGTCAGATCCCACGCTAGTTGGCGAAAGATATACGGATTTGGAAACGCCGTGAGGTCCTTGCCAGAGTTAGTAGCACTCGGGATAAAGAGAAAAAGAAACGAGGGCGAACATGGGTGTGATTGGATGGACCAAGACAGGGTGGCATGTTAATTCTCTCACTTTAAGCCCCACGCACATGCTGAACTCTCCCACTCGGAGAGAAGTTGGCTGTCCATATTGCTGTACTCGAGTAGAAGTTCTGTCAAGGTCATCGCCATCCCCAAACATGGACCCTGCTTTCCAGTACTATCCACTCAGCCTTGAAATATCAGTTGCATTGCAGTCGGTAATCTGGGGTAATCATGAACAGTCTCGTGCTGTCCCGGTCTGGCCATGCAGGGGAACGCACCTTGGCCCCATTTCGGTGACGGCACTAAACCTTGAACGGGTTTAATTTCCCCGCATCACACGAAGCGAGCAAATCCCTCCAATCAGCCTCGATCGAGCTCGTGCTTTTCACTTTGGTGGCTGGCTCGCAGACCCTACCCCGCGCCACCGGCCAAACTGTCAACCAGCGCTCTTGGCCTTCCAGTCTCACTAAGGTTATCGGTCCGCCTCCCAAAATCCTATTGCCTTTATTGGCAAGTCTTGGCGTTTTCGTCCGGACTTTTATCGGGTTACCGGTCAATCCAACATCCTGACCATCAGGGAGTCGCGTGTTGTTGCGGGATGTGGAGACATTCAACTCTGCTCTCGCTCCCCCGCAAGACGGAACTCTAATGCGTTTCCCCAGGAGTATCGCAGTTAGCCGAAGCGACTACTCAACGCTGCATCTGTTGAGTACTGTGATGCGATGCGATTTGAAGCCCTAACTAATCTCATAATATCCACGCGAGACCAAGCCTTAATTAATATACTAGCAGCTACCACGCCTCAAGGCAATCTAGAATCTCGTCTTTTAATTCCTCCCTCTGGCCATAAGCCCTCGCTTAGATTGGTATGCAGCTTAGCATTTAGCAAGACCGTAACCCACCAAAAAAAATCAGTTGCCATCGCTGGCATGGTATATTTCATGGGCTTGCTGAGCAAAATGCGGAATCGCAGCCCCGCACAGGGGACACTCGACGCTCAGCAACGGCACATCTCCATCGCCATTCTCATCGCCATCCTCCCACTCATTGGCCCATTCAGTCGTCTCCTCCAACCCAACCGGTTCATCTGATGATACTTCGTGTGGCTGTCCCACCGGTTCCTGCACCGTCCACTCGCGCAACGTCGACTCCTGCTGACGAAACATCTTCCCAATATCTCTCCCACTACTCTGTTTCTGGTCCCCCGCGCTCTCAACCATATTAGTCACGGCAATATTCATTAGCCCCAAGTCCCAACCAGATTTCTCGGCGTGTAATTTGCGGAACATGAGCATGGCGTGGTCTCGCACGATCCGCTCAGCCAAGGAGTCGATGCTCTCGTCCAAATTAAAGATGGAGCTCGGGAGTGGAGTCGAGCGCGAGATGCGATTGCTGTTGTACGTGCGTACCCCGTCTGTTTCTGGGGCGTTTCGTGGCCGTGTCGAGAGTCGCAGCGTGCGCGGATGAGCTAGCCATCGAGGCTGACCCTTGTCATCGCTTTTGTCCAGTAGATCGGTCCGCATTCGCCGGATCAGACTCTTCGTCAACACTATCAGCTCGCGCCGTACGTTCTCCACGTTATCGAGGCGCCCGCGCCCATATGAGTCCTCGATACTGATCTGTGTTGGCAAGTCGCGCCCTTCAAGCACCTCAGTATTGTCCACGCCATGTATGATCCCCCATATTCGCTGACCGATCCCTTTCGCGGCGCCGGGTCCGCCCAGCGTCTTTTCCAGCAACGGTGGACCCATCCCGGGGTAGAGGCGAATGTCACGCACCGTCACCTTCTTTTCACTGGTGCTTTCTCCCGTAACCCGGATTCGAAGCTTTTGCGCCAGCCGTGATCCGATGCCGGGAATTTTGCGGATCTCATGGTTATCCAGGAATTGGGTCACATTACTTTCTGTGCCATCGCTACCTGGCTCATATGGCGGGACCAGGGTGGTTTGTTGATTGGGTTTGTGGACACTGCCCACTAACTTGGCTAGCAACTTGGAGGTAGATACCCCCCTGTCGCTGTAAACCCTTTCTCGTATTCCATTTGGCTTCTTAAATGTCCCATAAGATGCGAGCCGACCAACAAACGCATTTCCAAAGATGAGAGTTCGCGTGGTGCATCCGCGCACCCTTCCCGGAACGGATGCGTAGAACCGTGAAACGAGGTTGCGTCGTAAGTAAACCCCACAGTCGGATCCTTCTGATCAAGACAGAAGAAAGATCTCGTCAGATCATTCGGATTCAGCAATCCAATATTATAGTCGATCATCTCCGTCACATCAAGCGAAATTTCATCAAAGCCCAGTCTCTCGACCCGGCCGCCCCAGATGAAACTGCGGATAAAGAGATAGATATCCTTGGAGGCATCTCGGAATTTCGTGAGGTCCTCGCCCAAGACAATTACCACCTCAGGACAGATGCGCTTGGCGTCTTTGATGAGTTGCAGCTTGAACAAGCCTCGTCGTCGTGCCTCATAATTACATGTGACGACGATCTGCTTCTGCTGGACTGCCAGCGGCTGTGACTTCAACGCGGGTTGCTCCACCTCAAAGACGGACGCGTAGAAACAGTCATAGTCCTGTGTTTGTCAGTTGGGGGTATCTAGTAGTGTTTCTATCTGCTCGCTTACCAGATGGAGAACGATGCGACGGTCGTTGCGCACCGGTACAGTAGCCATGGACTCTGGAATGACCTGCCTGTCTCCATGGGCTATGTCATCAGGGGTCTTTTGGGTCGGTATGGGTCACTATGGCTGGTGCGGGCGAGGACTGCACAACGAACGATCTGCGACTGCGGCAGACGCGCCGAGCGAGCGGCTGTGGCTGAGGCAGTGTCTGTGGCTGGTTGGTACGTGGCTGTGCGTGGGCAGATAGGCCCGTCGCCAAGGCAGATGAACTCGCGGGAAAAATGGAAGAAACATGGCCAGCGTTTGTCTTCTGTTATACAGCACTGAGGCAGTAAAAGAAAACATATTGATCCTCCAACAGAGCGATATCCCCTCATTTGTATTCTAGCTAGGTAATTCGACTGTGTAGCTGATTGACCGTATATGCAGCTATATAGACCAGATAATATCTGCCAGGTGGGGCTTTCCTGTTTTGGCTGCCGCTGCTTTTTATGAGGGCGCTCAGGCTCAGGCTCAGGCTCAGTGAGTAGATTTCAGCACGGGCTCAGACTCAGTGATCCAGTCAGTGTAGTCACGTGAGGGATGACCAATGCGCAGTGATCGCTCAGTGACCAATCAGGGCAGCTCAGTGATTGCTCGACTTGCTCAGTGATCACTCAGTGCTTAGTCACCAAATGATGTTTCCACGTCCAATCAGGGGATTCCTCCGATCGTATCTCTTGCTATTCCCGAACTAGTATGGCCTATAGGGTCATTTATTCTGTGACAACTAGCGCCCTCACACTTGTAACCCGAGCGTCTCCGTTTAAACAAGATGTGTTAAATTGCCCTCTATTGAAACACTCTTCCCAGGTATCCCAGTCGTGAAAGGGAATAGTTAATTTTTGTGCACGTATGACCTTGCTTACTTGCAGTCTTTTTCTTGATATACATGAGGTATCCTTTGGCTTTGTGACTGCTGGTGATCCAAATCATGTATCTATCTGATCTAGTTCTTTAATGATCTCAGCACTATCAAGATGTAGTCAAATCCGGCGGCAGTCAAGAATGTAGCCATTACAATAGGTCTCATCCAGAATGCCTGGATATTCCGCTTTCATTCAGTCTGTTCACTAATTCTGAGAAACTCGATGGGGCAGATATCAAAATGAAGTGAACATATACACGGCTAGATTACCTGATTTCAATCGAGCGAATTTTTACTGTGCAGCAGCACCAGGGAGTGCGGCAGAACTGAGGAGTGCTGCGGCACTCACTGGTGCTGCGCTAATCATTATCTAAGCAAAAAACCGGCTCACAAACCTAGCCAGTGGCTGGCTAATCCGATGAAAAGTGGAGCTTCCCCTTTTAAGCTTCATTCCCAAGAGGTGCATTAGCGGCGAAAAATTCCAGTCCACGCTCACCTATTGACTTCACTTAGACTATGACTTAGATTAGCTAGCATATTCGCTATAGATCAATAATTGATGAATGATCGGCAATAATGGGGCATATATTAGCCTATAATGGAGATGGGTCCTTGAGGTGATGCCTGTCACGGGCCGGACCCCCGTATCCGTTCTGCGGCTTTGCCGCTCCCGTTTCGCTTTCATCATGTGCTAGTTACTCAGCACGCTCCCCCTTTATCAGTTGTGTATCTAGCTTGTCTCTCTTTCTCTCTTCAAGCTTTTTGTACACAGTTTGTGGCCTAGTCAGATTGAACCCAAGTCTTGCTTTAGCCCTTCACAATACCAGCCGTCGGCCCACCGCCTTTCCCCATATCTTTAGCGAGTTCTATAGCTTCGAGATAGCTTCAACATCCAAAGGTTTTTCAGCCTTTCTCTCTTCCTTCCGTTCTGGCTTTATAGTCAGCTTCCTCTGAGCCTGAGCCCCACTGCTTGGTAATCAGCCTATAAGGTTGCGGAGTGTATTTAGCTCTAGCTGAGTGATTAGCAAATGTTCATTTTAATGACCTTCCTCAGAAGAACGACCTGTGCGGTATTTTGTAATTCAGCTGATAGAGGATAAAGTTCAATAATATCTTTTACTATGTATAGTGGTTTGCGCTGATCCGAGATCGTCCGGATGATCGCGATATCAACATAGATCATAGGACCTAGCAATGTTATAGCGAAACAATCTTATGGCCACTACCCAGGTAGGGGTTCCAAATCCACAGCCCCTTGTGTACGGGAGGAGGATCAAGGACGAGATGAAGCCAAATAGTACATAGTTATTTTTGCTTCTAGTGGTCATCTAACTTTACTCTTCTTTCGAAAAGAAACTATATACTGAGCGATTATGCTTGCGAGCAGACTAACTCTCCTCTATATGTTTCCACTTATGGGGGGTTCATCTCATTATTTTCAATAATTGGACTTATGTTCCATGTGAGGTTTAGCAGTAACCATATATATAGCAAATAGTGGAGCTCTAGGTTATATTATGTAGAGGTAGACAAGTTATTTTTCTGCTAGTGTATATAACGCAAGTAATATATAATAGGTTTTCTAAAGTCACGTATATACAAACAAAGCTCCACAGGCATATATATAAAGAGTCACCTACTCCCTAGTAATTTGTAGAATCATACGAATCTTCACAAATAATCCACTCGACCAACCTTATATTTCTCGCCCAGTTCCACCACTTTGGTTTGTTAATAAAAAGACGTATGTCTTCATCCCACTATAAATCACATATCCTGACATCGATCGCACAATTTCAGTTTCCAACCAAGAAAATATAATGAAGCTTCAACAATTGCTTTTTGTCATCACCCTTGTCGGTACAGGAATGGCCCGTGAGTCATACGATAACTAGGGTGGGAGGTATTTCGCTGATATAAACAAACAGTTGAATCGGGAGACTTCTGTCGTTCCTACCAAACTTGTATATCGGAATGCACCAGCAAGGACTTCGAGTATTCGATCCGCCTTCCCAACATCATCACCAAAGAGCCATCCCCGGTAACGGGCTTCTACTGTGTTTAGAAGTGGTGTTTACTGTTGCACTATTTCTAAGGTGTAAAGTGCTAGGCCCGATTTCTCGTTACGGCCATTGCCGTAGCCCCTTTTGGTGTCGCTACTGCGTCACCCCCGTTTCACATTCGTCTCGTGCCAACCTCACCCCTTTATATTTAGTGTACCTTAGCTAGTCTCTCCTTTTCTTCAGCTAATCTACTCTGTTTCTTGGGACATGTTCTGTTATAGACATACGACGCCGCAAGGCTCGACCGGCCCCATCCACAGCGAGTGTCGCAGCACCAGCGAGTGCAGCTAAACTGCGGCATCCCCACGGGTACCCATGGGTACCCATCCCCATCACCGCGCGGGGATAGGTATGGATATAAATTTTGATACCCGCAAGCCTTGCGGGCGGGGATGGGTATCACCTTGATACCCACGTGTTACCCACGGGTACCCATCTCTATATAAATAAGCCAAACTTGCCAAGCCCCGTGATCTCATGGAATCTGTATAGATTATGCAGTTTTTTGGTAATATTGGTGTACTGGTAGGTATATACTACTCTCTATTCTATACTCTATAATACAAATTGAATTATACTCTCAGATTTCTCTTATTATTTCAGAGATGACATCATCCCGCTGACATATATTGACTTATTTACATCATATTTTCTCTATCTCGAACCCATCTGGCATCTTAGGCCTCTTCCGAATCCTCCCTGATCGTCCTTGTGTACAGTCCTCAGAGATCATGGGAAGGGATTGATCATCCTGAGACTCAATAGCACTGTGAGCCCGCTTTTTTATGTGCTTGATGAACACGTACAGTGGGCTGTGTTAAAGGTAACACCTGCTCTGATGATTCAGTATCCGAGTCCGAATCTAAATCAGCGATATAATCTACTTCATGTCCATATTCCTCATCTTCACTGATCGGATCAAGCTCTGCAAGTGTAGGGATAGGTTTACTTGCCTGATCAGATAATGCGGCCTCTCCAATACAGAGCTGCTCTTTCATCAAATCAAGCTCACTGTACTTGAGCTCAATCTTGGTTGAGAAGTGGTGGATCATGAGATCTCTGATTGTATCCTCTTTCAACTGCCCTCGACGATAGTGACATATATCACGAGCACAATTGAAAAGCCGTTCAACACCAGCTCCACTAGCTGGTATAGAAAGGATATCCCTTGCAAGCTGAGCAAGGACTGGATACTCCTGTTCATGCTCCTTCCAGAATACCCGAGGATTGCCCTTGGTAAGCCATATTCTACTATTTAGTAAATAGACCATATAATATAATTAGATAATACTTACCCTTTGCAAGATACCGACTAATCCCATCTTCTGGTTGATCAAGAACCTCAGCCTGGGGAGCAGTTTGTGAATCACATAGTTCCTCAAGCTCATCCTCAGCTGAATGAAGTACTTTCTCTATATTAAGTGCTCAATATCTCTGTGATGATGTTGTTGTTGTTGATAGAGATTAAACTTTGCTTGGAGGATATCCTGGTAGTGTTTCATAAAGTCAACTGGTCTACCATTCTCATCTTGGCCTCTCCAATCTGCATTATCAAAGTATCGAAGCTTCTTTGATGGGCTCAGAATAGTTGCAATTACATAAATAGAGCTATATGTCTCACTGTTTGTCTCTGTATAATATTTCCTGAGCTTTTTGTTTGCGGCTTGGAGCGCCTGGAGCATATGATTTTTCCAGGGGACTGATTTTCGTTGAAGCTTCTTCTCAGCATGGTCAAGATGGTTGAATAGCTTGTTGTAGATGCTAAAGATATGCTGGATAGTCACATCTCTTGTTTTTGATTTGGTGAGAAGAAGAAGATACTCAACCTGGCGCCATTCCTCCTTATTAAGCTTAAATCGTGTATGGTGGTGAGTATCACAATATCGATCAATATCTGACTGGAGCTTTCTAGCCCGATCAAGCATTAAAAAGGTTGAGCTCCATCTTGTACAAATATCTTGGATTGGCACAAGCTTTAGCTCTGTCTTTTCAAGCTCAAGAAATGCTTTGCGACGCTGTGGACTAGCAGTAATGAAGATAGCAAGATCTCGGATCTAGAATGAATATAAAAGAATAAGGATTAGCATTTCAGCTGAAAAACAAGGTAGAAGATATTTTAGCTAAAAAACAGAGTGGGAGGTATTTCGGCCGAAAAATAGGGTAGAAGGTATTTCACTTACATTCTTAAGAGTCTTAGTATTATTTGGATATTGTTGAGTATTCAACTGCTGTGGTTGCTGTTGGGTGTCTCTCCATATGGACTCTTATCTTATCATTGACTGGATTTGCTTTCAGCTTCCCAAGTAGCTCCTTAAGGCTCAATTGTATAATATGAGCGATATATGGGACACGGAAGAGTTGATCTTTAGTAAGCCCAAGAGATTGGCCAAGTTCCTGGATACTTGCAACCATTGTATTGTTTGATGTATTGTCAGTAGTGATTGAGAGCAGTCTGTTCATAATCTTATGCTGTTGAAGGATCTTGATCACAGTTTCACGGAGATGTGCACCAGAATGTGAGCCATCTAGTGGCTCAAACCCAAGAAGGACCTCACAGTAATTCCAATCCTGATCTAGGAAGTACCCAGTAATTGCCATAAATGCCTGGGAGAAAGGGGATGTCCAACAATCTAGTGCAATTGATAGACTGCTTCCAACTGGAAGTCTATTAAGCACATTTGATTGCCTCTCTGCAACATTAGATTGCCTCTCTGCAACATTATCATCAAGGAGACGTCGGATACTACGTGCAGAGGGGATTTCTAGCTGTGATTCAGCATGTCTTGTGGTTTGAAGAAGATCCAGGAAGGCTGGGTGTTCAACAATCCGGAATGGGAGGCGTGCAGTAGTAATCAGATTGAGTATCTTTTGGTGAAGGAGATTGTTGGAATGGCATGCGCACTATTCTTTACCTGCTTCCTCGAAACAACTCTGGTAGTCGGACCACCAGTCCTACCAACCCCAAAGCTCGTCGGAGACGTCCTCAACCATGGAAAGGTAGATGTCACCATCCTCTCCCCGGCCATCATCGAAGAGCAGTGCCGCACACCAGGCGGGCTAGAATCTCTCCGCAAAACGAAATCCGTCTACTACGCAGGCGCACTCTTGGCATCCAAAGCCGGCGACCTATTGATATCGCACACCCACGTGATCCCTCCCATCGGCAGCTCCGAGGCTGGCGGGTATTTAACTACTGGGAATGACCTCCCCGATTCATGGGCCTATGTTCGATTTCTGGAGCCTGCGGGGGCCGTTTTCGAGCATCGCTTTGATGACCTGTACGAACTGATCTTTGTCCGTCAACCGGATTATAGCACACAGATTATTTTCTACTTATACCCCGAGCGAGACGGGTACGAAACCAAGGGTCTCTGGACAGAACACCCCACCCAGAAAGGTCTGTGGAAGATCATCGGCCGGGCAGATGACCATGTGAGCTTCTCTCATGCAGACGGTATCCATGCAGGGTAGAGCCGGAGATCGAAGCTCATCCTGCGGTAAAGTCAGCCCTGATCGGAGGACATGGGTATGAGGGACCGGTTCTTTTGATCGATCTGTATCCCGGACCGATGGAGGATGACCATGCGTCGTTTATTGCTTCTTTGCAGCCGAATATTGATAACGTGAATAGGCAGGTGCACAGCGCAGTGAAACTGAGAGCAGACCGGATCATTATGGCGAAAAAGAAGAAGCCATTTTTCCGGACGGCGAAGGGGACTGTTGGGCGGATACAGACATTGAGGCTGTATAAGGAGGAGATTGCTGCCATCTTTGAATAGTTGTGGTCTCGTGATATTTGGAATTGTCATACTGAAAGTCGAGTACCTTGAATTTCATCTTGCTATTGTGCTGGTGTGCTTCTGCTGTTGTTTCCGTGGGTACCCTTCTGTAACTCGTTTTGCGTTCGTAGTACCATGGCTACACGCCCACGGGTGTCACATCACAGTTCTCTGGAACCGCGATGAATCAATGCGTGCTCCGAAACGAACAGCACCGTGGAATGCACTCCGACCTGAAACGGATGTATGGTATAGTAGCAGTAGCCATATGTGAAGTGTGGCGGCCGCCTTCTCCACGATGCATTCACATTCCATCGTGGAGACCAACCAGCGACGGGCTGCTGGCGGAAACATCAGCCGATCGCGTGGATCGCGATCTCACCGGCAGCACGGACAGAATCATCCGTAGATGGTAATTGAGTTTGCAGACTGCTTACGACATTATGCATTATGAATAGGGGAGGCCCCCTGCTCCAGGGGGGGGGAAATACTAAAGTAATATGCAGTAGTGCTTAGTACTACGAGTAGTCAGAGTGCACTGGATGCTTTGGGCAGTCCCCGAAGATCTTCGGTTGATC
Source organism: Penicillium argentinense (assembly GCF_028826775.1). Lineage (NCBI taxonomy): Eukaryota > Fungi > Ascomycota > Eurotiomycetes > Eurotiales > Aspergillaceae > Penicillium > Penicillium argentinense. The sequence goes on from NW_026622668.1 coordinate 1,897,532, forward strand.
CCGGGGGAAAGGGGAGGTCTACCACTCTCTACTCGACCACGAGATCACTCCGGATCGCACGGAGCAGCTACCAGCTTGGGGTAGACCAGGGCATACTAGTAGTTTGGACAGAGCACCTGCAAGGTACAATCAAATTAATTCCGATGCCTGGCCGGGTCTTTCTCTTCAACTCCTAGATCGAGGACGGGGTAAGACATTGGGTGTCCAGACCGCCGCCACAACCATCGCTTCAGTCTGTTCCACGCGGCTCGTGGAAGACTCATTCTTGAGTCGCGATTAGCAGTCACTTTTGGACGGAGGCAAATAAGACAATCAAAAGACACAATTATTTTTTGACTAAGCTGCCCATACAAACACTCCCCCCAAGACCACGTACTCGGACCCTCGATGATCCGCGCCCCACCCGTCTTTTTATAGAACAGTCCAGACGGATCACCTTATTCTCTGACAGCACCGACAGTAGGCACTGCAATAATATACAAACCTGTGTCCTCGGGGAAGAAGACAGCTGGAGTCAGCTGGAAGGCAGCCAGACTGCACCCTTAGTGTACTGGTGCCCCACTGCGACAGTCGAGGACAGGCCTTTTAAGATTAAATTAGAACGGCAATCGAGGGCGATCCCCATCTCCCATCGCCGACCGTGGCTGGTGGCGTCGATAGTCACGAAAAATCTCTGCCGCATTCCAGAAACCGTGATTCTCTTAAGGAATGACTTGAGCCAGTGCGACTGCAACTGCAACTGCAACTGCAAAATTCTGCTGCAAGAGCCTTACACGAGGGTGATCGACGTGACGTCCATCACGTTCGGAAGCGCCGACTATTCTTAGCGCAGACCCCGCCACTCGTATCGTCTGCTGCTGCACTTTTCTCCCCCACGTCATGCCCATGCTCGATGGCTCCTCGCTTTTCTACTTCGCCTGACCCGCCTTCCTCTTCATGCTCTGCGTCCACTATGTCCTGCCTCCAGCCGCCCGGTAACCACCGGACAATACCATCACGACCCAAACTCACTCTCCAAACCACCTCGCTGCCTCTCACCTTTGGCTCCTCCACCACCGGCCTCTCCCGCTACGCCGCGAGCGCTGGGGCATCGCCGACAGTGCGCAATACCTTCAAGAACGCCTACGATGTCGTCTCGCCCTCCTCCGCGACCAGCTCGCCCTCCAAAACCACCTCCAGCCACCGATTTCCCACCGGCAAACCCATCTCTCCCTACGTCCATCAACCCGCCTCCAACCCATCAACTACCAATACCTTCAACTACCGCAGCGCCTACCAACTCCCCATCGGCGTGCGCAGCATCCTCCGCAACTCGCCGCTGGAAGGAGCCTCACGACGCCGCTCAGGTTCCATCTCAGCGGGCGCTTGTGGACCCGGCGGCGCAGGCGCACGCCGAGTCTTCTTCCCCGCGAAGAAATCAGTGAGCTTCCGCAATACGCTCGAAGAAGAAATCCGCACAGAGCGATACACAGCCCAACACCTGGATCTGGTGCGCGAGGGCGAGGAGGCAGAGGCAGTGCACGAGGCAGACAACAACGACAGTGGGGCCGTCTCCGCATCACACACCGCCGAAAGCCCCGACGACTATTCCGAGGGTAGCCTCTCGCTCTCCGAGTCCAGTACCTCCGACGAAGGCAGTACCGACGAGACTTCTGCCAGCGATACATCGCTCTCCAAGCTGGAGCGCAAGAAACGGCGCACCATGCGCGCGGAGCGGCAGGTTCGCGCTGTGGCGCTGCTGGATGGCTTGGAGGCGGATCCGTATGCCTCGACGCCGCAGACGCCGCGGCAGGGGAGAGTTAAGCGGCGTCGGGATTGGAGGTGGACTCTTGGCCCGATTGAGGGGAGTCCGGATAGTGCTACTGCAAGCACTCATGCAGATGTGCCGTCGTTTCAAGTGCCCTTGGAGCATATTGAGCAGCCTGTCTGTGTATTGGCTGGGCCGCAGCCGGATTCAAAATTCCAATAACCCTGCACAAGTCTTGACTTGAGAGTATCCGCGGGGTCATGGTGATGCAATTTTTAAACTCATGATTCGATGAATCATGGCTCCTTTTTTTATAGAGGCGCTGGTGGCTTTGTCTCCATTCTTTTCTAGCGATTTCTCATCCCGGCGACTTGACTCGCGGGCATACATTACATTCTCACTGCATGGTTTCAACCCATCATAATTTATTCTTGCACATATTACATTCTATGAATACATTTCATTTTACATCAATCTTTTCTTCCTACTGTACTTGAGTTTCTAACCTGGGAAGATTGGGACATCGCCACCAGCGTGACGCGATCACTTGGCAGGTGATGGGCGTGCAGGACGCTGCAGCCACAAAAAACGGGCGCTGTCACTGCAACACCTGCATCTTGCCAATCGCGAGAGGTGCACATGTTAAGACTCTGACTCGTAAGCGGCTTCACAGACCCTCCAATCATGGCCTGGGGTACATGGCAATGATTCGCTGAGGCATATTTCCAGTATGCAAAAGCAGCTTAATGATTCCTGTCATGTACAACGTGATAATGTACTGCAGCACCAAAAGGTATATGCGCCAAACACAATCCAGTGTACCCGAAATCCAAGATCCAATCCAAAATCGAAGCCCGAAAATGTAACAATATTTTGGTGATCAAGTCTCCGTCTCGACATCAGGCTCGCGCCCAGTCAATCCACCAACCCCAAGCTTCTTCTTCATCTTACTCAACCCGAACTTCACCTCGTCCCTCGCAAAGACCGCATTTCGCGCCGGACGCCACTGCATCAAGCCCCGCTGCTGGCGCTGGTCACTCCGCTTGTTGGACTCCTTCGTCTGTTTGACATTGGACCGGGACGAAGACGCCTCCGCCGTTGGGCTGATGGTCGAGGGACCGTAGGAAGACGAGGTGCGCGCTTCGCTTTCTACCTCCGAGTCACTAGACTCATTTTGGTTGTCCTCCTCCGGCACAGCCTGCTCCCCATTTTGCGGCCGCGAGGCATGAGCAGGCTGGCCCTCCAGCGGCGGCGGCGTGACGGGGTCATGGGCAGGTGCATCACGACCGGGCTCCGCGACCTTCTGCCCGTCGGAATCCGTATAAGCGCGCGGGTCATGGCCGAATGCACCGCTCCAATCGTGCCCCTCGCGATCGATCCAGCGCCGACGCTCGGCGGGATCAGCTTGTTTGAGAACATCCCGGCTGTCAATGAGCGACAGCTCGTGTTTCTGCTGTACTTCTTCCGGGACTTCCTTCTCGACGGTGCGCGAGCGAACGCCTTGTGACATGCATGCTTCCCATGTTTCGAAGGTCTCGCGGGAGTCGTTGTCGACGACGAATTGCTCGTGCGACTCGTCGATGCCAGGTGAGAACTTGCAGCGGAACTGCAGTCTGCCGACCTCGGTCAGATCTTCGAGTCCCGGAACCTCCTTGGCTTTCCAGTTCTTTTCTGTAACGTAGTTTTGCGTCAGGCGTGGACCGGCCTTGGTGGTCCAGATGGGGATGTCGATATCCGTATCCTCGTTGTCGACGAGATGCTGCAGCCACAATACCGCATAAGCAGCCGCGTTGCGTTTGCCCTGGTTATGGAACTCGAAGACAACAGGCGATCGATACCGATGCTTGACAGGCATCCGCAGTGAGTCCCGATACGTCTCGTCAGAAACATCGTAGACCGTATCACTGCCTTCCAGCTTGCACATATGTCGGGTGATCTTGCCGATACTCCCACCAGTGCGCAGCTTAATCTTCGCCTGGCGGCCGTAATTCTTCGCAACGACCTTGCTGGCGAGGAACTCAAAGGTGCCGACGTCCCAACCCAGCATGGTAGGCGGGAGTTTGGTCTCAACGTGCCGGAATAGCAGCGAGATGCGGATGCGGCCGAATCCGATTCCGCCGTCCAGCGGGTACCAGCGGGTTACCTGGGAGCTCGTCTGGAAGATATCTGACAGCTTGATGGGGACGACGCCGAGGACGGGGTCGTGTTCGCGGTAGCGCTGGTCGCGCACTGTGACTGTCACGACGGCGGATCGCCAGTCGCGGACAAAGCGCTCCGTTCCGGCGTTGAAGATGGGCTTGGAGCTCACGGCTTTGGGGCGGGTACGGTAGATCTGATCATGTCAATACCGAGAATACTCGCATGCTGATGTAGGTGAGGTACTTACCAGCTGATCATTCAGCAAAATCTTACAGTAACTAGTAGGAAGATCACCACCTTGCTCCTCGGTGTTTTCACCAAATGGCTTCGCAGGCTCATACTCCTTGCCCTTGCGGTTTCCATCGCTACCCTTGATATTCTGGAGCTGCAGGTTTACAATCTGGTGCACGACGATATGTATGATACCACTCGGCCAGATAGGATCGGGTGGAGTATGCATGACAGCATCCTCTTCCTCGTTGTTAATAGTTCCCTTCTCATCTTCAAAGGTGGGGTCACCCTTCAGATTCTCAGGGAGATCCTTCTTCTTGCCATCGGTGCGCAGCTCGCGTCGTAACTTCGGCTTTCCGAAATATCCAACCTCCCAATGCAATTGGCCGGGCATTTCACTGCCTTCGTTAAGACCTTGCAGCCTGGAGACTTGCGGGTACATTCGGCTAGGATGCTGGAGCATTTCCCGGATAGGCAGTTCCACCTTGCCGACGATATCGTCTGCCGTGTTGCGGTCCGAGTCCCAGAGCTCGACACTGAGGTTTTCGTTTGCCTTGATAAGCTCAGGTGACACAAGGAGCGCAGCAGTTTCTTCCCAAATCGGGTTCAGGTCATCCGTGATCACTCGAGTGCAGTACATGGGCTTGCCGTACTTGGAGAAAGAGAGGTTGATGTACGGGTCACTGCCGCCGCCCTCGCTGCCACGACGATCCTGTTTACTCAGGCCAACGGCACGGTGGATACGAACCCACATAACGCCTATAGCGAGAGTATCCTTGTGAATATCGTCGCCCTTGAGCATCATGCTAAGGTCCATGGTCATCGACTTTGGCGCAGCAAACATAGCACAAGCAGTACCGATAGCGTAGTTAACGAAGTTCGAGATCAAAGGCAGGTTGAGGACATTAACTCCTCGACGGAGCATAGGTACACATCCTGCCTTGACGTGCGGGATGCCGACCAGACTGAAAGTAAGCTCCTTCGCGAATGGAGGCTCGGGGGTCATCTGCAGACGAAGTCGGACTGTGCCCACCAGCTCAGTGAGCTCAACAAAGACCGGGAACGGTACTCCGAAAAGACCACGAATACCCAGGTAGAACACGATCTGCATGTGCATGTTGCTGGCCTTGGAGGACGCAGTCGACCCACTTGGTTTGGCATGGTAGGCAAATGAAGCTTCCATGTTGTAGTAGCTACCTCCCTCTTCCGCGGCGGCAGCTTCCTGGGGGTCCTTGTTCTCGACGTTCTCCTTGTGGATGTTTTCTTTCAGGTCTGTAACATGCTCATCGGGTAGAGCTCGCATGCTCAGAATACGGAAGGGGTTGTTTCCTTGGTCGATCTCGGCGATGCGAACGTTCTCCACTACACTAGGTGCGGATGCTTGCATGATGTCCTCGATCGTATCGGCCATTGGGACGAGCATGTCGGGGTTGACAAGACCCCAGACCACGGCAAGGAAGCTGTTCATCCATTCGACAGATTCGGGAAGCAGGTTTGCAGTAGCCTATCCTCATTAGTCATTGTACAATGCGAGCCTCTAGTATTTTTTAAAAAGAGACATACCGTCTGTCCACGTAGCTGCTCACTGCTCCACTCCATCTCTTTACCACTCTTGATGACCTGCTGCACCCAGAGCCAGACACCGCTGGCAATGCATGCAGCCAACGGAATAAGACCCAGCAATGATCCACCAAAGGTACGGCCGAGCACGATGATAGCGAACGGGATCGCAATGCAGAGAGTCATTGCCCGCTTCTCCAATTGATCAAACATGGGCTGGTATGAGACTGTAGGCGTGGGGTGGAAGAGCACATTCGTCTTTTCGCCGCGGATGGGCACATCGGACGTCGTGCCCTCTGCAATTGGGTCGGGAGGCGCGGTGATATCTTGGTTCTCTTTGTATTCGGAGAATTCCTGGTCATGACTTGTTTGGACCTCCTGAGTCGTTGTCAATATATGCATGCCAGTCTTCCTCATGGGTTTGCTATAACTCACGGTCGGTCGTCCGAGATTTGCATTAGGCACCGTCAACTGCGACCAATTAGCTGGGTGATATTGTATATACGAGAATAAATCTCACCTTAGGGTCTTTGACAGCATCCATCGACGTCTCATCCTGATCTTCCACCCCAATCTCTCGACCGGTAGTTGGATCGGTCACCATACGGACCTTGGCCTGGGATACCTCCCGAGCCTTATGCGCAGAGACATCGCCCTGGGTGCCTTCCTCATCATGCTCCTTGAGCTTCTGATCTCTTTCCTTTTTCTGTTTACTCTCCTCGTCAATTCGACGATCCCGCTCCTTCTTCTCCTGGTCGAGATGCTCGATGAATTTCTGCACAGTCGGCACCGGATTCGTGCCGCTCCAGTGTTCGCCGACGCGATGCTGCTGGGGCGATTCAGTCAGTTTGTCGTTTGGCGGCGCCATGGTAGGAATTAATCGTCAGGTATATATGCGTATGATTCGTATTCGTTGCTCGATGTATACCCGGGGGCTGTAGTGCAGGGAATGGAATGTTGAATGGGATTCCTGACAGCAGCCCCCGCTCGAACTGCAATGGTAGAAGGAATTGAAAAATAGGTCGCGAGGAGGTTAAGTCTGGCAATGTGATTTTGGTAGCTGTTAGGTAGCGGTGTCTTCAAAGGCAGCGGAAGAGCTGGCTGCGAAGCTCACCCCGGAACTACGTCATCGGCGGGCGGAACCCGGGAATTGCGCTGTGGACTCATCGATGACGCTGCAACTTGTCAGCTCGCACGGAAGCTGCAGCTTGGCGACAATCAATCTGCTTATTCTTCTCTATTCTCCACAACTGTTGCTGTGCTGTTCGTCTGCCCGTCCATTGCGGCGGAAATCTTGTCTTGGCATGGTGAGGCCATAGGGTCCAGCCAGTTTTGGGCCCGCTCATAACTTCATATACCCAAGGTCGTTCCGGCCATGTCGTAAGTACTTACGACTTCGATCGATTTGTACGCTTTTGCGATTGAGGTTTTCTTCGATACTTTGGTCCATACGAAGAGCATAGGCGGGTTGACAGGTCATTTTCGAGTGGAGGTATGAACCCCAGGCCATGATGTCATTAGGAGAGCTTGCGGTCGTTCATGACTTCAATGCAATGCAGCGTCTACTGCGATTTGCTACAACTATGGAAAATATCATATGGTTCATCCCTGGGATGCAAATCTGAATCTTCCCCGTAGCCTTGCGACCCGGGATCAGCGTGGTACAGGCACTGTCGATCGATGGGTTCGCCACGAGTAAACATGTAACTGTATCTCGGCCGCAGGGGATGAAGGCGAAGTAGCCTCAAAAGGCATTGAGATAGATGTACCTTGTGTCTCTTCAGCTTATGCACCGCGGTTGTACATTGAGAAGTCCTTCTGTCGATATACGTCTGAACTCCATCTCTAAAATGTCACAGAAGAGAGCATGTGCCCTTTGACAAGGCTAACAGGCCTATCACCCAAACCCGGTAAATCCTTTAGTCCCGTCAGGGTGCTTGATGGAGTTGTGTTTGTTTATGAAGTGCCGGCATGAGGCATCTCGAGAGTTTGGTGCGAGCGACCACGTGTACGATCTATGAGATCGCCATTGAAACGTCCCAGTTCCTGACACTGTCCCCCAGATGTGCCACTAGAGGTTAGGCCAGATGGGATATTGTTTTCATCATTATTAAAGACCAGCGATGACTAGGGTAGAGTAATAAACAGGGCGACTTGATAGTTATATCAAATAGTTAGATGAGTTGATGCCTGAAATTATTGCCTCAGGCTACAAAGATCGGCCGAGCTGGAGAAAGTGGGTTTCTTTATCACCACGGGACCTTCTGGCGCTTCACCCTCCCACGACTTCGGAGCACCTCAGGTCGTAACCATCCGAGATCCACCGCTGCCCAAATCCAGAGGCCCTTTCGCCTGAACACATTGGGAGCCCATTCCCCTGTTAATACAATTGTCGCTATGTCAACACCGGAGGAATCACCAGCTCAGCGGGCCTCACGCCTGCGACGTGAGCGTCGCGAGGCCAAAATCAAGGAGGGAGGCTCAGCGCGCCTGGACAAAATCACCAGTCTGAGTGGACGCACTCCTCAATCTGGTATGTAATGATGCCCTTCCTCCTGCCGTTCGGAAGACCCCCTCCGCGCAAGCTCGCTCGTGTTCGCATTGCTAACATGTTATCCCACAGTCCGCGAAGAAGCCTCACCATCTCCGCAGCCAGCCATCTCCCCATCTCCATCGCCAGTCCCTCAAAACCGTCCTTCGCCATCCCCGCAACCAAGCATGTCATCGAATGAAGCCATCCAAGCGCAACAAGAAGCCTTCCGAGCCATGCTTCGACAGTCCGCACCCGACCAAGGACAAGGTCCGCAAGGCGAGGACATGGAAGACCCCACGATGAAGCTCCTCAGCTCCCTTCTCGGCAACATGCAAGGCGATCCCAATGCATCTCCCGGCGCTCCCGGTGCTCCCCCGGGTGCCGTGCCCGAACAACAATCCGGCCTGTCCCCGGGCGTGATCGCATCCATGCTCGGCGCACCACCCTTCCTCGCCAACATGCTCGGCGCAGCCACCCAGAAACCGACGGAGCAGGAGAAAAAGACTATTCGAGTGTGGAAGGGGCTGCATATCGTTTTCGCCATAGGTATTGCAGTCTATCTGCTTTTCGTCATTGGTGCGTCGGTTGCGACATTTGGAAGCCCGCCCCCGAAACCTGCTACGGCCCAGAACCCGTTCTTGATTTTCGTTACCGGGGAGGTTCTCTTGACAAGTGGTCGCGTATTAATTGGTGGGAAACCTGGCGGGATTGGTATGGTTATGCAGCTTTTCAAAGATGTGGTACGCGATGGTAGCCTGGTGCTATTTGCACTGGGTCTAGGAGCCTGGTACACGCGCGAGTGGCAGACAATTGCATGATAGCATCATAACTACAACGAATGGACGAGAATTTCACAGCGCCAACTTACCCTAAGGTACTGTTTAACAGAATCTATTGACTCATTAGAATTCTATTCAACTCGGAGTAGACGTTAATGTTGCCGAAACATGCTATCGATTGGAAAGGACGATCCTCATTCAGGCGGACCGATTCAACATCCGCAATGTTTGTCACGTCCATAGGCATTCAAGTAGACTGAGGTCGCTGTGATGGCAAAACCGCACTTCGCAGAATACTCATAGCCGATACATCCAACCCCCAATCGCCATTCCACTGCGCCATGCGCGCCCCCTTCTTGAAATGCGCCGCAATATGCTCTGCCCTCGTAGCCCAAGTAGGTAGCGAACAATCACAAAAGCCGCAACGACTTTGCACGTTACCGCCAGAGCCTCTCCAAGCATCCAGGTCGAGTGCAGGCGATTTGGCACAGGCATGGAACTTGCGAAGATGTTGCAACAAGTAATCTTTCCGGCTGAATGACCTTTCGGCTGTGGGTTTCTCAGCGCATATATGGAACTCGTGTTCCTCCCAATGCGCTGGTGTTGGGTAGCTAGCGTCGCAGAAGGGACATTCTGCGATCGAGGCACAGAATTGTTGTTGCAGCGCAGCGAGGTTGGGAGTGCAGATCCACGAGTCGAGTTGTAGGTGGACGCTCTTTTCGTGTCGCGCCCAGTCATGTCTTTTCGAGAAACATGAAGTGCAAAATGTGCATTCGTATTGACCCTCGTCCCTGGATGGTCGTTTTCGTCGCTGTCGACGAGCACTTGGGGTTTTTGGGAGGAGGGGGAAGGGCATATTCCCTTCACCTCCCGACTGGTAACTCCATGTCGATGAAACGCTCTCCGATGTCTCGGACGCCCGACTGCCAAAGCTGGAAGCAGAAGATGCGAGGTGCGATGATGTTTCATCGAAATTGAAAAGATCCATGGCATTCCCATCAAAGTGGAACGGGTCCATCGCCGGACTGGGGTCTTCAACGTCCAACGCAATGGCATCTTGAATAGCGGATTCTGGGACAGGCTCATCCTCTGGTGGTGATGCTTTCCACCGTTCCATAGGTGACATCACCGAGCTCAGAGTACTTGTTATCAATGGTGAGCCCGCACGCGAGCGCGAGGTCGATGTCTGATTCGATGACTGGATCTTTTGCTTCTGCCGTCGGCGAGCGTTGGCAAACCAAGTCGAGACACGCTTTTGAGAGAACCCGGTTTCTTTCGATAGTTCTTCCTTTTGGGCTTCAGTCGGATATGGGTATTCCTGGTTCCGGTAGAACCACTCTCGCAGAACCCTGGCACCCTTTCTCACAAACTGTTTCGATTCCTTGCGGTCTTCGAGTCCTTCAAAGCTGAAATGCATTCCCTGGGTCATAATCAGCCTGCGATCGGCAAGAGTTTCTGTTGAGCACTTACGCCATCCTCTGTGTCTTCGGGTAGGCCATGGAGGTGGCCTAGCACAGGCGAAAATGTCTCGAAGCCAGATGGGTGACGCTTTTCTCCTCTGGCTAAACTGCACTCCCGGAACAGTGCCACGCAACTTGAACACGCGGTTACAGGATTGGGGTTGGCGGCTGTCGTGCGAATGATCAGACATTGTAACCGATGCCTGCGGCAATAGTTACACGGTACTGGTGGTCGATGGGCTCCATCAAGCCACTGGGGAACATTTGCGAGGTCCGGCAAGGGCGCAGAGATGTCAGTCAATTCCGTTAGATCCCGATGTTCTTGAAAGTGCTGACTGGGAACATCTGCAGGTTGCAGTACTGAATAGTTTCGCTCGGACGTCACTGAAGATTGATGCGAGTCGAGTCCCGTGAACTGAGACCATTCTAGATTTGTCGGGTCGGAGGAGCAAAAGTAAAAATCATGAAGGGCATTCCAGTCTGCCTGTGAATTCTCATGTAGCCAGCCCTCCGGTACATTGGAATCCAGTATGCCAGATAGTCCCGGCTCGGGCAGTGACTCTGGCAACCGGCGGGGCGGAGCTGAGTTGGGCTGCAGTCGCGGGTCCATGGTGAGTATATATCACAATCCGAAAGCCATAAAGATCGTCAGAGACCACGGGCCCTACTGTATTGGGAGAAAGTGGGTTGCGTGAGGTTCGATTACGATTGCTGGGCTCTGCATCATCGCTATCCTCGGAGGCCCGTCGAAGCACTGCTTGTTGCCGCTAATCCAAAAGAGGCTAGGGCGCCGCTGGGAGCCACAGCGCCGTCGGCGAACATACTGAGTAATCATATAGCCAGGCCTTTACTGTGGGCTACTGCGAAGAGAGCGGCCAGAAGAAATGTGCAACTGAGATCAAAAGGCAAAGCTGTTTCTAATTCTTCCATAACAATATTGAATGTATATTTAGATTGGGCAAAAGGGTGGATAAAATCATGAAACGAAAAGCGCACAATCGGATAGAACCTAATAGCTTAATCTCCCCACCTCGGAAAACTTCGCTTCACTTTCTCCTGGCCTGATAAGGCTATACTCTATGGTTCAGAGCGAAGAATCATTATTTAAAGATTGATAATTTTTTATCACAAGCTTTGAGAACTGCAGAAAATTGTAGAAGTCCTATCTTCTCCCGTTCAGATGACAATATCTCATCAACCATGGATTGACCGACCTCAAAATCAACAAAGTCGCCAGTAAAATGCTAAAAATTTTGGAGTGAGTAACGTAGATACTTGCAAGGCGGCATGCATATATTATATATATATACATATATTCCAAAATACTTACCTCAACAGTGTGTGCTATGCAAGGAGAAGCCTCTGGGCTATTCTCAACCTTGTCATCCAGAGATCGAAAACGAGCGCTTCGGTCATGACGATGACTTTGATTTCATGCTATTGGAAGAAGAGCCCTTGGAGCCTTCTCCCGATTTACCCGATGGCTTTGAGCCTGCCTGGGGCTTGGTTGAAGAGATCGAAGTGGAGACCGAGTTTGGATTTCCAGAATTCGGCCGTCCAGAATCGTTTGTGTTGACACCGAGCAGCTCCAACGGGGTTCCTCCAAGGATCATTTTGGCAAATGGTACATAGAAAAGACAAGGTGGATATGTATCGCGGGAAAAACAAGAGAAGCTGTCAAGCTGGTGTTTTGAGCCTATTCGAATGTCTGGGGCGAAGGAGAACTGCAATGCCAAACTTCATCGAGAGCCATGGGGATCTAATATACTCCTCGCTGGGTACAGTTATTTTCGGCTTCGGCTTTCGAGGAAGGTCCTTATAGCTCACAAGTGTTGTGGAGCCCTCCATAGAAACCACTCAGGCAAGGTGGATAGAGCCAAGAGCGCAGGCAGTCAATGACAAGACGCCTAAAGAGCTCATATGGGGTAGGTTTCTTGATTTTCATGAATCTTTTTCTTGTCTCATCTCTCCATGTGTCTTGAGGACCAGTGTCTGAATGGCCGTTAGACTAGGATGGCTGTGGAATCTTGGCTTCGGGGCCCGCAGCATTAACACGAACCATGAAATGATCACGATTTAGAGGCTCGTACCAGCAGCCAATAGAAGCTCCGATGTCATCAATAGAATGCTTTGATCAGAAACTAGAACAGGTAACTGCTTCTTGGCGCGAACTGAATTCAGCTTGCACCTCACGCAACGAGCTGTCTCATCTGAAGGAAGAGTCGGTATTGGCTGTGTTTTTTCATTTCGGCGTGCCAGATGAAACACCGGCATGGGTCCATCCTTATTCAGCCCTAGGGGTGACTAGCCTCAATTGTGAAGAGCGCTCCGACATGCCTGCTCCTCGAGATGCGGGGGACAAATAGGGTAATGCAAGCGTCGGTCACTGGGATGGCCCCCACGAGGCGGCTATGCGGTCCAACATTATGAAACAGGGCGTTGATTGGTCTAGTTCTGCGGCAGTCGGTCGAGCCGATTAGGTTCCTGTAGCTAGCGGCCTTAATGGTGACCGATCGGTGATCCGTCAGGCCTAATCGAGGTACGCGCGGCGCTGGGTCGATTTTGCCATGGCTTACTTGCCCGATCGAGTGCGATGTGCCGATGTCCGCTCATGTGAAGTCACCAGCTTCGTGTCCGGTAAACCTCACTAATGTTTTCATGGCTTAAGAGTTACTGAGCTTAATGAGCTTATTAGATGGTTGGATGCGAGCAATCGATAGTGTTGGTACCTGATTCAGAGGTTGTTTCTAAAAATACTAGGGAACGGGGAATCGAACCCGTGAGGCGTCCATACTATCTACTGCTTTGTAGATGTGCTCGTGGGTTTTGTTTCGCATCTGTTCATAACGTAAGGGTAGCCGACTGATTGTGACCCGCAGAAAAGGTCTTGGAGCTCCCACGGAATCGGATGGTTCCCTTTGTGCCGTCGGGTACATCGGCGTGTACTCGCAAACCCGTCTGATGCAAAGCCCACCACACTGACAGCGTATCTCCAGAGCCTGTGACAACCCGAGAACTAGATTTGTTCAATCCCATCGCTATGCCAGTCTCGGGGGCCAAAACCCACTCGTTCCACCCATAGCCTGCAACACCGCTGGCCTGTCGAAGACCAGTCGCCCATTCCGTCAAAACATAAGTGGCAGCTCCTTCCCAAGGGTGACTTTGGCTTGTTAAGAGGCCCAGGCCAGGTGAGCCTTCAACGCTCAGGTATTCCCAGCTCGCACCGGTGGCTGTAGTGTCGTTTCCGATACCCTTTTCCACGTCCTCGGAGAGCATGGCACCTCACATAGGGACGAGAAGTTTCTTCGCCGCGGAAGTCGCATTGCCCATGAAGAGTGCCGGCAGCAAGAATCCATTGGTGTTGGGCGAGATAGACACGCTGGGTTCGGACTCATTGACAGTGGTGGATTCCTTGTAGCCCTGGCCGAGCTTGAGTTGATTGAGGACTTTTGATGAAAGAATTTTCGAGGTCTGAGTCGGGTTTGCGACCCCAGAGGTGATGCACCAGCCAAGAGAAGACACACTGAAGTCCTGGTGTGATTACTGACTCTCTGCGTGTGCTCCAAGCTTTTCATTCCAAAGATGAGCGTTGATGGATTGGAGGACCAGATCATGTGCAGTTCTTTGATACTTCTTTGCATCAGCGGCGTGTCCCAATGCCTCAGCAATCCCAGCAGCGCCTTTGAGCGTTTCAACTGTAAGGCAGCCAACAGCCGAGCCACCCGAGCTGACACCCAGAAAGGCGCTGGCCAGGTCGATCAACCCATCTATAGAATTCCTCGTAGAGAGCATCCAATGCATCTGCTTTCGCCATTGCGACCAAGTATGAGCAGCGTAGTCGAAGTCATTGGTTTGATTCACATAATGATAAAAGCTCAAGAACCCTAGCATTTGGTAGTCCTCCAGAGCCGGATACTCGCCACGCTCACCGAAAGCCTGAACAGTGGTTGATGGGGTGATATCCCATCCTAGCCGCAAAGCTCAGTTGACCGTTTCTCGTTTGGGTATCCAAAGGAAAGAGAGGGTGCCGCGAGTCCAGTCGAACCGGGAGCTGCTAGTGCCAATAATGCGAGAGGTATGGTAGAAATCACCCAGCCAAACCAGGCGGTCACGTTTCGGTCCATCCAAGCAGACCGTTGCCACGCATGCCTGAGTACCGTAACGTGCAGGTGCTTTTTTATCTCGGAGGCTGTCTTTGTACAACAGAGTGCTGTTCTCACTGTCGTAGACCTTTGCGTTCACACCCAGGCCGACTGATCTTGGTAGGCACCGAAGCCAATCGCACCACTCAATGAGACTGCCGAGCCTCCGGTATAATAATCAGACAGGGAGGTGTTGAAGACCTGTGTGCCATTGATTTGGACGGAAATTCGGTCCCCGCCAGAAAGGACAGTCGCTATCTTGTACCATTGCTTTTCGTGCACTACAAAAGGGATGGTGAAGGTGTCAAGTAAATATGTCTCTAGCGTCGTTTGATTGACAAAGTCATAGCCCTTCGCCAGCAAGATGCTGTTTGCAGGAGTGAGAGTTTTGTTAATGTTAGCAAATGTGGTTTTTTTTGGGCAATTCACCTGTGAGCAACAGTTGCAGGCCGGACCCTTTTGCCACTGGTTGAACCTATATGCCGGGATGGATTAGTTGAGCAGGTGCGGTAATGCTGCTGGGGTAAAAGACTTACCATTGTCCACCAGACACCAGCTCTCTCAATGAAAGCTTCAAAAACCAGTGTATAGTTTTCGAATGTTGCAGTCTCCACGTTTGGCGGGGCCCGGGTGCTATGCACAAAGGCACCTTTCACTGGATCGATCGTCCAGATAGGACCTTGTGTGCCATTTTCGAGACATGCCAGGCTCGCTGCCTTCGCGCCAGGCTTCCAAATTTTCGTTGAACACAGCATTGTCACTGTGGAACTGGGATGGGTATTTGGTAGGGTCGGTGCCGTTGACCGTGGGTACAAACCCCACCGCGGAAAACATAACGCTCTTTCCAGCAACGAGGCGAATAGATTGCCATCGCTGACCTCTCTTTATCAGAGGAGACTGTAGCTTTCCGGTATGCGTAACTTCGAAAGTCTCCACTCGGGCCACGTTGGACAGACTTGTCGCGAAGCTGTACGGCCCATCACTCCACGGGTGCTGCCGACCATGATAGGGCTCGCTATACTTCACTTCAATTTGAACCGGCCCTTCTAAAGTGCTGACTTGGAAGAAAGGATACCCGGCCACCTCCGATCCATAATCGATGGTCGCAAAAGGCGACTCGGAATCGAGACTAAAAGCCTTGGGCGAAGAATCTGGCCATTTGATATCTTGCCCCGTTGCAATTGCCTTGGGAGTGAAGACACTATTGTCATCAGCTTTTCATGAACACCAGAGCCAAGGAAACCATTTGAACTTACCTGGTAGAGTTTATCACCGCAGCTCGTGCAGGCAAGAGAAGCCCTTGGGCCCAGAAAGCAACATTGAGGAGCAATTTGAAGCGCATCTTGGGCCGACTCTGATGTAATACATCAAACACCGAAACCAGATCGTATATCACAGACTGTCCAGGGAAACGCTCCTTTAAGATTGTAGGCTGCTCCACAGAATTCAAGTAAAGGATAAGACTCGGGGAATCTTCAAC
Organism: Penicillium argentinense; assembly: GCF_028826775.1. Taxonomy (NCBI): domain Eukaryota; kingdom Fungi; phylum Ascomycota; class Eurotiomycetes; order Eurotiales; family Aspergillaceae; genus Penicillium; species Penicillium argentinense. The sequence goes on from NW_026622668.1 coordinate 1,913,603, forward strand.
CGAAAGTATTCAGCAGCGCAATATACCTTGTGGAGACCTCGTGAAGATCATGCCCTTTTGGTAGGCATGTCTTCGGACTTGACATCCATCCGACAATTGGAGGTACGTCCATTGATGTCGAGACACCTCAGGGTATTGCTGCTGAATGATTGAGCCCGGTATTTGACATCTCAATTATCCCTCCGGTCGAACGCAATTGCTCTCATGAGCCGTCGATCATGTCTTCTCTTGACGATTCGAATGAAATTCAGTGGGGAGACGCTCCACGTCAGACTCGGAATATCCGAGAATTGCAGAAACCCTAGAAAACCCAACCTCGCAATGAGGTTTTTGATGTTAACAAATTAGCCTACCCCACGAGCAACAAACTTGGCATGTTTGCGCTCGGGTTGCGCCCTCTCTGTGGTAAGTCATCGAAATGCGACAAGGTACCCCTCGTGGGACCCTATTCTGCTGCACTTCTTGTCAACCTTAGTGCATGTCCTTCTCAGACCAACAGACCCCAGTCATGAGCTGGTCATGGCCGGTACACAATTGCCATGGTTGCCTGCAAAATTGGGGGGAAGCGATCAGAATGCGGGGGAATCGCGATCCCCCACACTGAGTTGCCGAAGAAACCCCGGAGGACACCACGTGAGGCCTTCGCTAAACGTTGCAGGCGAGGAATCTCGAGCGAGCAGGGGATTATGGACGATGGCGGCACGGCGGGCTGGCGATTGATGGAAATTCCCGCGCTAAAATGGACGATGCCGGAGATGGCCTTGGCTTTGGCTGGAAGAAGGACAACTCCGGTGGGATGTGGTTGGCAGTCAGTAAAGTGGTTGGCAGTCAGTAAAGCAAGTAAAATATAAAAGCTATCCAAATTAATCCGGGTGGTTGAATCAGTGTGGACTCAATTGTTGAGTGACAGTTTGAAGTTGGTAGCAATGAAAGTTCTCGGTCTTTTCGTGTTCGCCGGCGCGGCGCAGGCAGCTGCGCTTTCCCGCGCGAAGCCGCAGTCTCTTTCGAACATCACCATCTTCTCTCCTCCTTCCGACTACAACATTCCTCGAACTCTCTACGCACGCAACGAGCAGCTTCCTAACGGCGACATTCTCGCAACATGGGAAAACTATTCCCCAGAACCACCGCTGGTGTATTTTCCCGTCTATCGATCCAAGGACTACGGCAAAACTTGGAAGGAGCTCTCCAAGGTCCAGGATACTGCTAACCACCTGGGTCTACGCTACCAGCCATTTTTGTATTATCTCCCAGAGCGCATTGGTGCGTTTAAGAAGGGTACGTTGCTTCTGGCGGGAAGCAGCATTCCGACTGATCTGTCCTCGACCAATATCGATCTATATGCATCGCATGATGATGGTGCGACGTGGAAGTTTGTGAGCCACATTGCAGCTGGTGGGGAGGCTGTTCCGAATAACGGGTTGACCCCAGTCTGGGAGCCATTCTTGCTTGCTCAGTAAGTTACGCCACTGCTCCTTGGCGAGGACTCGTAGTAGCTACTAATCCAATCCACAGCAATGGCAAGTTAATTTGCTACTACTCAGACCAGCGGGCGAATACTACGCACGGCCAGAAGATGGTCCACCAAATCTCCACCGATTTGAAGAAATGGGGAGACGTCGTGGATGATGTGTATGTTCCTCAGGGTTTACTAACAAGAGACACTGCTCACATTGTTCGATATAGCGCCTATCCCACATACACCGACCGTCCTGGAATGCCTATCGTGACAAAGGTACTTTCTTATTGACCCAACGCAAAAGTCTGAATCCTAACACATAATTTTCTAGCTGCCTAACGGCAAATACTTCTACATTTTTGAATACGGCTCCTTCTTCAACACATCATCGTATTCATTCCCGCTCTACTACCGTATCTCATCCGACCCAGAGAACTTTGCATCTGCCCCCGATAACAAGCTCATCGTCTCAAGCGGGACCAAGCCAACCTCCTCTCCATATGTCGTCTGGACTCCGTATGGCGGCAAGCACGGTACTATCATTGCCAGCTCGGGTACGCAAAGTACTCTGTTCATTAACAAGGCACTGGGCGAAGGCGAATGGACAGAGATAGAGTCGCCTGAGGCACACAGCTACACACGTTCACTGCGGGTTCTCGAGGGTAATGGTGGGCGATACTTGCTGGTTAATGGTGGTGGTGTGTTGCAAGGAACCTCGAATTCGGTGACTGCTACAGTGATGGACTTAAAGGACTACCTGTAGACTGATCGAATAGTGGAGAGAAGCTCACTTGATGGTTGAAGTTATGGCTTTGACCGTTTCAACGAAAATTTGGGGAGAATCTAGTCTAGTATCTCTATTTCTTATTCGTGTCTATGAACAGAAATCTAGAGCAAGCAGAGTATAAATCTTCTGCATCTGCTGCAAACTATGAACCGAGACCCATTCTTCCTTCGCATGTAGTCCTTCTCCAGAAGGGCCGAAAACAATCGATGGAATGCCAGCTTGTCCAAGGAGTGCCGCATCGCACCAGAAAGGCATGCTCTGCACAGCAGGCTTCCTATTCCAAACTGTTAACCCACAAGCAATCGCCTTCTGGACGAGGGGGTGATCGACCTGGAGCTTCTGCGTCGGGCGCGACATCGTGACCCGAGGCTCAGTATACCTGAATTGTGGACTTTCCTCGGCGATCTTTCGGAGCATGGTCGACAGGTCATTGATGGTGGAATCTTCCGTCTGCGAAGGCACAGTACGGAATTCGATCGTAATAGTGCATTTTCCGGGATACGAAGAGGGCTCTTGGCCACCTTGGATCAGGCCACAGTGCATTGACCCTTGGCCTAGAAGGTCATCCACAGGCAACTCGGTCTGATATTGTTCGAGTGCCTGCAGGAATCGCCATGCTTGCATGATTGCGTCCTCTCCAGCTGCGGGGTTGGATCCATGGGCTGCTACTCCCAGGATATCGACTTGCACCCACACGAACCCCTTGTGTGCTGTGGCGATCACATGGGAAGTTGGTTCCGCGACAACAGCTGCGTCGGCTGTCCATCCCGCCGCTAGAACATCACGAGTTCCCTGGGATGTATCCTCTTCATCAGAGACTGCTGCAACAATGATATCACCGGCGGGAACTTGGCCGCTGGCCTTGATGGATGCAATGGTCACTAGTGCTGCCGCTAGGCCGCCCTTCATATCCAAAGAGCCACGTCCAAAAACTGCTCGTTCGCCATCCTTCATTCCAATGACTCCTGAAAGGGCATCTTCCTCGTAGCTGGTCAGACTGACTGTGTCGATATGTCCATTGAACATAATAGACTTTCCACCGCCGCTCCCACGAAGAACACCGACAACAGACGGCCGCCCGCGTACTGGTTCCACGCGGTGATATTCGATATCGCGGTGTGCAAACCATGCCTCGAGAAATTCGGCGATTTCACACTCGCCGACACCATCGTCCACTGACAGTGTAGGGTTGGAGGAATTGATTTGAGTGAGAGCTTGAGTCAAGGTCACCGCATCCTCTGCAAAAACATCTCGCGGAGTCTGGTATTTACGAGCACCTTCCGTGCTAAGGAGGACAACAACGGAGTCCTTGCTCAGCAGTGAGGATCCTCCGTTGGAGACGATATGACGGAGAGCAGCTAGTGAAGCTCCACCGCAAGGTCCAGCGGGGACCGACTTCGAGGCAAGATATTGAACGGCACAGTGGCTCTCATAAGAAGAAACAGTGACACAGGCATCAACAAGGCGTTTCAAATCCGGCCATGCGGTAGAAGAGACTGTCCCACAGTTCATGCCGTTCATAATAGTCGATGAAGTTTCCACGGGAATTGATTTGCCAGCCCGCAAGCTCGTTGACAGACACGGGGCAGAGTCAGGCTCAACTGCGACCACTGACAAGGGGTTCTGTCGGGACTTGCAATGCTTGACTACAGCATGGGCAAGGCTACCGACACCAACTGGAGTGAACATCACAGTGCCTGGGAGGCCCATCTGAGCGGCCTGCTGCTCGGCCTCATTCATCATCGTGGAATAGCCTTCCACAATCCAGGCGGGGACATCCTCGTACCCCTCGAATGCCGTATCTTGGATCAAAAGTGCATATTTTCCCTGGCTGACCCGGTCCGACGCCTTCTGTACCGCCTGGTCATAGGATCCCTGAACAACAATCACCTGAGCGCCCTCCGAAGTAATCAACTGTCGCGTAGCTTCGGGCATGGAGTTCGAGACGTAGATTTCAGCGGCAATGCCCAGCAGACGGGCCATGAAAGCAACAGCTCGGCCATGATTACCTTCCGTCGCGGTAATCAATGCAATCGAGGTCGTCTTGGCTTTTGCAGACAATTCTTCCAGGCTAATAGTCGCCGGCAGTCCAAGCTGCTTCGCAACGGCCCGGAAACAACCCCACGAAGCACCCAGTCCTTTGAAAGATGGCAATCCAAATCGGTTACTTTCATCCTTCACGAGCACCGCGCGAACACCCAGCTCGGTCGCGACTCCGGAAAGCGATACTAGCGGCGTTGGCGTATAGTTGAGAAGCGATTGGTGGAATTCAGTCACGCCGAGGGGCTGCGAGTAGTCGAAACGCTCGCCCGCGGCGGCGGGGTTGAAGTAAATTGATCGTCGCGACATTCCAGATCTTGGGGAGTGGCTTAGGTGACTGATTGCCCGTATCAGGCGACAACTTCTTAATTAATGATATTCATACGGTCGGCGCGCCGTCGTTGAGAGCGCCTTCCCCCTTCCACCAACATGCCACGACGCCGGCGCCTTCTTGTGACATTGCGGGTGGAGCTCGGCAATTTTGCTTGTGCCAGGGTCGGAATTCGACGTGGACAATGAAGAATCTCTTCCTAGGCACGATAATAGAACGCCTTTGAACAACACCCGTTGGTCCGTCGATCGATGCTATACGTTTGCTGGTCGCCTCGAACGAATCGGAATAGCTTGGTGCCATACATAACTAGTAACGTAACCCGTAAGCGAGTGGATCATGCAAGCGGCCGGATCAGCCCAGAACACCATACTTAAGGCGATATTTTATAACTTAATAACTCAACCATAATAAAGTATTACTTATTAAAATTGAGTATATAGTATTATTAAAATACATAGAGAAAGCTATTAGATTTTGAAATAATTCAAATCGATTTTAGTAGAATTACCATAAATTACATTGTATTTTTGACTAAACGAAGCCAAACATATATATCTTCTATGAGACTATCTTGAAATATCTGGAACTTATATTGCTACTATAAAGATAATATAAAAGTGTTGATTAAAAATAGATAAGAGGTGTTGAGGTATAGACTCCTAAAATATCGCCTTAAGTATGGTGTTCTGGGCTGATCCGGCCGCTTGCATGATCCACTCGCTTACGGGTTACGTTAAGCAAGGTCCGTATGCTTAGTAATCAGACAGTTAAGATGTGGTGCTAGCCACGTATTCAGTCACGCGCATGATATTCGGATCTCCTTTGGCGAAATCCGTCGGACACATTGACGGGGAACGAGTCCCTTCAAATGTTGCCTCATATGGTGCACTGTTAATTATGATGAGAAAAGAAATGTATCATTGCATGAAGCTTGTGAGCTGAGTTCAGTGAGGTATTCTTTTACATCTCTTTGCAGTGCACCATGTAACACGAAATTTAATTTCTATTCAATCTAAAATTTCTAAGTTTTCAGGTTCTGTGATTATCAGATTACATTGCCTTCGTAGGCGCGAGACTGATCGTAATGCACGACTGCCTCAAGCAAGGCCTGGGTACCAAGAGCACTGGACAAAATTAGCTACCAGCCTTCGCTCCCGGGTCATAATACTTACCAGTCTTCGGGTGTAGAATACTCGGTTGGGTGGTGGCTGACACCATCCTTGCAGGGGATAAAGATCATGGCGGTCGGGCATTGCTGGCTGGTATACACACTGTCATGTCCAGCGCCGCTAGTCATCAGCATCGACTTCTCAGGGCCTACAAGATGGTCCGCTGCGGCCTTGATACACGCGATGCAGTTCTTGTCGAATTTAACAGCTGGGGAGTCGGTGTCGATTGTCCAGTTATAGGAGACTCCCTTTCCATCTTGAGAGGCAATACTGTCAAAGGCATTCAAGCATTCGTCTTGAACAGTGTTGACGACATGGTCGTCAGGATGACGGATATCAAGGGTAAAAGCGACTTCGGATGCAATCGTGTTAGTCGACGCATTTGAGGGCACCCGAATAATGCCTGTTGAGGCAAGAGCGCCGTGTTTCTTTGCGATATCGTTTGAAGCTGCAATCATTCTCGAGGCTGCAAGCAGAGGATCATGACGGTTCTCAAGGGGAGTCGTTCCCGTGTGAGCATCCTTTCCTTGGACAGTCAAGGTCAACCACCTATATCCCTGGGCGCCCTGGACAATTCCAATTTTTCGCTCGTTGGCAGGAAGGATCGGCCCCTGCTCAATATGAAGTTCGAAGTGAGCAGCGAGTGGGTATCCCTTCGGGGAGCATTCGATATCACCCAAATATCCGTGTCGCTCCAGCTCAGACTTGAGAGAAACGTCGGGGTTGTGAATGTCACGCAGGTTCCACGCCTTCTCGATGGGAATTGCCCCGGCCCAAACACCCGAAGAGCACATGGACTTTGGGAATCGAGCACCCTCCTCACTATCCACTCAGTCAGCGACATTTCGAGTTTCTCGAAAACGCGGAAACCTACTTCGTCCAGTTCACGATACCAACATCGAACATCGTCTGGAAATTGTTTTCTTTCATCGTCCGCAACACTTCCAGCGCAGCCATGACACCCAAAATGCCATCATAGCGACCGCCTCGGGGCTGGGTGTCAAGGTGACTTCCCATTGCGATCATCGGAGCAGACGATCCCAATTTTCCGGACTGTCGTGCGAACATATTTCCCATCTGGTCGACTGATAATGAGCAGCCTAGCTTCTGGACCTCATCGGCAAACCAACGTCGCACGCGCGCATCGTCGTCATTGAGTGTCAATCGCGCCATGCCAGTGTCTCTTGTGTTTCTATGCTCCTGTCAGCATGTTCCATTGCAATATTTATCCAACTTGCGACGATTTTCCAGTACTTACTCGCCATAGCGATGGGATGCTCCCCATTCACATGTCTTGTGCAGAGTCTCCCAGAGCCGACCGGCATTGATGCTGAGTGACGATGGAGCTTGGAATCGAGAAGTAGTCGAAAAGGACCTCGTCGCGTTGGGCCTCAACGTGCGCGTCGCACACTTCGGTCCATACATTCTCATAGAATGAGTCGTGGTTTGTGGTCTGCACTGACAATTCTCGATCAGGTGTCCTGCAAGGAGACTCGTGGATGGGTATATGTAGCAGGTTGCCGAGTCCGCCACGCAATGATCGGTATTTGGGTTTGAAGGAACGCCTTCTTGGAACACGCCAGACAGTCGATGGATGCACCGTGGGTTCCACTTGGATTTATTGATTCGTAATTCGGCGAACGCGACTTGGTTCGGGCACCTGGGAAAGCGAGTGGCGGAGGTGCATGTAAAAGAATGGTGGGCGGATCCCGTCGGCTCGGGCGCCTTCCCGCGACATCTGCGAACCTAACCCTAGAATTCTTCACATTATGACGGTAAGTCACGATCGGTTGAGTTATGTAGTAAAGATGCGTTGAAACATCCAGAAATCGACACCGGGAGGAAAGAAAACAAGTTCAAGAAGCAGGTAACGGAGAGATATGTTAGGGTCATGTGATAATTACGTGCCTGTACAGTGGGACACCAAGGAGCAGATAAAAGCAGCATGGGCAGGACGGTCACCTAATTGGGTATACATATTCGGACTTTCACATAGAGAGGATTCTTTTGTATTCCTTGAAAAGGGTTGATGTTCAATTGCATAGTCGTGGTATAGCGAGTGTTCAAACAACACACCAAAGCACATTTGAATGTAGGTACAAACCATCCGAAAATATTCCAAAGCACAGTCGTAGTCCAGGTATCCCAAGTCGTAAAGAGCAATTTAATTTGCCATGACAGAAAAACTCCGATCATCGATCCCATCCAACTCGAAAACACAATGTATCCAGTCCGCCCATCCATTTACCGGGCATATCCTTTCCCGCGGCAGCAACTGCCAAAGCACTGATCGCCTGAAAACGGTTAATACTTCTGCATATGTCACTCTAGGAGCAAGAATACCGTTGTAAGGAAGCGAAGCAGTGTCATTTGTTCCCCTTGACCCCTTGGAAGAATGAACACTGGGAAAGGTTAGAGGGAGTGACGGCTTTGTCGTCGAGAACACCTTACTCAAATGTTCTCACAGAGTCGTTATCAAAGTCTTTGGCCTTGGAGGAGCCATGCGATGGCAGGATGGACAGCACTTTCTCCTTCAGGCTCTTGTTATCATATTGTCCAGACATCTTGGCAGTGTGTTGGTTCTGAAGCGGGATTTCGTTCTCAGAAGTTTGCTTTAGTGTAGGTTTATGGTGTTGGTGTCACAGGTGTGATCTCGAGCCTCTCCCCAGATCTAAAATGTGGCATGAGATCAGAAACAAAAACCTGGGGGACTCGCCGGCTCTTTCATATACCTTTCCCCGGAAAACTATTTTGGGGCTCGAGATTCGGATCGGCAAGTGAGCATTACGTGGGGTGGAGCCGTGGTGACACACAAGTATATCGGCGGGCGCCGAAGTCCATGCGATAGGGGTCGCCATTACCTATCGGGCATCGTATTGTCGGCGATTGCCCGGTCGATCGACGTGACAGATGAGATTGGATGTCTTATCCCGAGGAAAGACTGTGAGGAGCGCCCTGACCGATCGAAATGGAGGATGGTGATTGGCGAACCGCGCGCCTACCACAATTGGGCCGTAGTCTCAACCTTCCTGAAGGAGCGGAATTTTTGCATTTTGGAAGCTGCGGCAAGCATGTTGTTACCTAAATGTTTCTCGCCGGTGAACAAACACGATGCCCTGAAGAAACGACCATAGCGGGAGGGCATTAATTGGCGCATCAATAACAGTTCTTCGTTTTTGTCCTGGCAGTTCCATTCAACCCCGTACTCTACACTAGTCTATTTTCTAATCCATTCTCTAATTCTAGAACTTGGTGGTCAACTTCCATCCACTGCAAACACCTCTGGCCAGAGTAAAGGCAACTGTAGCCGCGAAATACAAAACACCGCCAAAAACGATCAGACCGCCATAGCCGCCGCCTCCATCCCGTTCTTGGATCACTCCTGCAATAGGGATTCCCGTCAGGGTCCCAATGCTGACGATCGTGAACGTGGTCCCATTGCGCTTCCCATAATCTTGCGTGGCGCAGACCTGCGAGATGCAGACGGGCGTCAGGCTAATCGCTGCTCCACTCCAAAAGCCGAATAGCACAGCATAGCAGACGATCGAAGCCATTTTATCACCGGCTTTCAGCCACAGTGCAAGGGTGAGAATGGTGCAGATAAATGATGTCAGCACCATGACGTTGAATCGACCGAGTCGATCTGCGATCAAGCCGGGCAAAAATCGCCCGGGGATCGCTCCGAGGTTCAAGAAGACGATCAGCAGGTAGGAAATTTAATCCCCGATCCCGACGTAGATGGAGTAGGAGGCGATGTAGGTAATGGGTATGAAGACGGCGAATTCCACCAGAAAAACTGCGATGGTGGTCATGGCATAATTGATATCTCGCAAGGCACGGAAGTCCACCGATACCCCGGCTTTCAGGTTTGGCGGCAGCCTGGTCTTCAAAAGAAGGCAGGCTAATACACACATGACGGCGGATAGGAGTGCGACGATCCGAATTGCCCATGGAATCCGATCTTGGGTGCCGCGAAGAGAATAATGAGTGGGAAAACCACGCCCCCGATACCACCGGCCGTACAAGCAACGCCAGTGGCATAGCCTCGCCGTACATCAAAACAGTGCCCAACTGTCGAGACTGCCGGAGTGAACAGCGTACATGCCGAAAGTCCTCCCAGCACACTGAAGGAAAGGGATATTTGGTAGTATTCTGGAAGGATTAGTGATAACCTGATTACCCAGAAAACACTGCATATGGCCTACGTTCACTAAAGCTGAAGCACACGAGAGATACCACCATCCCTATGGAGCCGGGTACAGTTACCCATTTCGGACCATACGCATCAAGAATTGGGCCTACAATAACATTTGCGTTAGCACCCGTTACATAGAGTTATGCGATCCAGGGTTAGCTATTTACCCGCTTGAGCACCGGCAAGATAAAGGAAGAAGCCATAAGCACCGTAAATCCAGCCAATGCTTGATTCCGAGTAGTCTTTCAGCTGATGGGTACTGGTCCATGCGTGAAGGATCCCGAGACTATTCAGGAGTCCCATTGAAGGAATCATCGCACACCATGCTCCAAGTACTACTGACCATGCTTGCAGACCTCCTTCAGGGTAGTCAGGATTTTCGATTGTAACTACTCCCTCTGAAGTATAAGGTGACTCTTCTGTTCCCCTTTTTTGGGCTGCCAACTCGGTCTGTGCCATATTTCTTTCTTTTCACCCGGGGATTATCAGACTGAACGTTTTATCATTTACTGGAAGAAGATATCAAGTCTATAAATTCTATTGACAAAATCTGTGAAAATTGCTAAGTTCGGCTTTTGACAAGCAACTCGGTGAACCTCCTCAGCTCATCACGTCTTCAGTCGGACTCAGTATACCCGGACAGATAAACCGGTGAACTTCAGCTCTGATTGACTCCTCGACCGGGCGATTTCTAATCGGATGACAGCTGAGAGGACCGGCCAACTCGCGTCGTGATTGATTGCTGCCAACTTATGTGGGCCCCAAACGACTACTCGATGCCGCATCCCCGGGCCTCGTACTTCCTAACTGGCAAATCTTCAGCCAAGTATAGACCCTTTCGGATCAAGCTCCCCGGACCAGACCGTCTCGTTTGGTTAGAAATGCCAAACTGCACAGATCTACCTTGAGGTAGTAGGAAAGACTTACATCAAGCCCCACCGGACCGCCCGCCTCTCGACAGCGCAGACTCCGCGCCCAATCAAACGCCCCGTTCACCGAGCCTCTCAGTCCCAGAATCCCAATCTAAGCAAGAAGAGCTCACTCGTTCGCCGCTCGGTATCAACGTCGGCGATCTCATATTCGGATCCTCTACCTCCGTCATGGAGAGTCAATCACTGCGAAGCCAGTAGAATCCTCATCAGATGCCCGCCCGTCCGTACCGGTCAAAACGGCATCCGCCATGCGACCAGTGTCGGCGCAAGAAGCTACGCTGTGAACCTCAGGGAACAAAGTCTTGCCAACGATGCGAAGCGACCGGCTCACCATGCAGCTTCAATATCTCGTCGCGTCGGTTCACGTTGCCGGAATTGAGACCTTCGCCGGTTGCGCGGGAGACCGCTGTCTTTTCCGGGTCAAATAGTATACCAGAAGAGGCAGACCGTCAAAATCCGCCTATACCGGCAGAGCCCGCCTTCGGTAATAACCTTGATCCGGCTCTTGATTCGCATCTAACTGATACGCCTGTTGATGAATTCTTGTTGCCACTTCAGCCCGCATATCATTTCCCGGAGAGGCCGACGCCGCAGGCCATTCAGACGTTGGATCAACTGAAAGGGGTTTCGTCGCAAGTTATTGGCGCATCGGGCGAGTCGGATCCTTGGCTCTTACGACATTGCATGTTCGACGACCATGGCTTCTTGCTCTTTCATCAGGTTCACTTTCGCAATGCCGGTGGTGTGCCACTTGATGAGAAGATTCCGGTGCATTTCCTGGTGACGACGGATGAACTATATGATCGAGCAAAAGAGGAGACTCGATTTCCTCCGAGGGATAAAGCTCGGAATGAGTTAAACGCCCTTGTTCCGTTAGAATCCGGGCAAAGACTGGTCTCGCTGTGAGTAGTTCTCTGCGCTATCACGCCAACGACCCATTGCCCAAAGAAGCATTCATTGTACTATTAGCAAATGGCACCAGATTCATAAAATTTGCCTTTCCCAATCTTCCAATCATCTCGCGGTCTCAATATGGACTCTCTTCATCAAAAACTGTGCCGGAGCAACAGGTACTGCAAAATATACCCGTCCATCTTCTTGCAGCCATCTACGCCTCCGCCCAACCATTCGCCAAGTTCGACGAGTATCTCTGCGTCATGAACGCCTACTCCTCCCCATCAACAGATCAACTATGGCGAATAACCTTCGAGCTCTTATTCGAAGAACTACATACCCCCCACCTCGCCACTCTACAAGCAGGCCTTCTATACCTCCACAAACCAAGCGAAGGCAAAGAGAGCGCGGTAGCAGACAGCTCCTTCGTCTGGTCCTTCGTCGGTCTCCTAGTCGGACTCGCAACTTCACTAGGCCTCACACTCGAATGTCGTCCAATGGGGCTACCGGCCTGGGAACGACGTCTACGATGAAGACTGTGGTGGGCGATTTACGCAGAAGAAAAATGGCGCAGTTTGATGATGGGTCGACCCCCTGATATTCGACAGGACGAATGGGACATGACGGATCTGGACGACGATGATTTTAGGATCGACCAGATGCAGATTGACTTTTTGCTTTCGCCGAGTGATCAGTCCTTGCGGGATGGGGTTTTGGCGAAGCAATTCCAGCATTTTGCGCGGTTGTCGAGGATTGCGGATGAGGTACAGGTTCGCTTGTTGTGAGTGTTTATCTGCTTTGTTTTTCTGTCTAGAAAGTCTACGATGCTGATGAACTCCAACTACCAGTTCGCTTCGCGCGTCCCAGCGCCTATCCTCCAATTTCGACGAGTCCCTCGATACAGCCCGCGGTCTTTTACAGAAACTAAAAGAGTGGTACTCGTTTCTCCCGCCGCAATTGAGACTCCAGAATAAATTGTTCGCGACGATTGATCGAAATGGACCGCAGTCACATTGTCTTCATTTTTCGGTCTCTGCTTCGCCCGATGGTCCGGTCGGCCGCTCCGCCGCGGTTATTCGAAGAGACCGAGGACCCAACCAGCTTCACGAATATGGCTGATGAGTATATCACTCAGATCATTGAGGCGAGCGATATTGAGCCGGTGCCTGCGATTGATATGTCCGATGAGCATGGAGCTGGCAATGCGGTGCTCAAGACCGCGGAAAAATGCGCGGCGACGATGCTACGGTCGGTGATGAGGATGGCATGTGGTGATTTGGCGGGTTTTTGGTATTCATGTAAGTGGTACTCCAAGGAAACGAGCCTATTGTCAGTGTGCAATCCTCACGGTTTTAATATAGGGTCGCGGGTCGGCTTTGCGACGGTTTCCAGCTTCATGATGCTGCTTATCGTACAAGCCCCGTCAAAGGAACATGCCGTCCGGGCTCGGCGACTCGTTTATATGTGGCGACAAGCCCTGAGAGGCCAAAGCCAAGGCTGCGAAGTATTGAACCTGGCGCTTGTTCGCCTGGATGGCCCGCGTTGGACGGGTTTGGCGCGGAACTTTTTCCTTCCCAAACATGTCAAGGAGGGGCTGGAATGCACCATTGACCAATGAGCTCGGCTAGATATAATCAAAATAATTGTTGAATGAGTGCATCAGTCCGGCCCTCACTATCAAAAATCAAGGCTCTGGAGATAGTACGGAATTTTCTCGGGGTGGATGTCTCCCAGTCTGTCGCACTATGCTCGGGACAGACGAAGAACCGCCGGTTCGCATGGGGGTCATTCTCAGAGCCCCCGATTGTTCCACATAAAAAGCGCGATTCCACGTTGACTGGCTGAGACGATTTGTGTTTTCAAGTTTCCTGAGTAGGACGATCCGTCGGTTCCCGGCGGCATCGGAGACAGGAAAGGGGCAGTTGAGGACGAGGCTTGTAGACTGTTGGGCCCAAAGTGGGATGTGGTGGAGCAGCATGGCAACCACGATGTGTGTATGCGACTGCAGAGACACCCGGCTGCATAGCGCTATGAGTTTAGCAGCGTTTAGCACTGATTAGTATTTATCTAGTCGACGCGGGCTGCTCATTGTGGTGGCCGTTCCCACTGAGTCCCGCTGATCTTCGCGGGCTGCACATGCTACAGTCGCACAAAAGGGTGGCGGATCAACGTAGGGCGCTCTCCACTGTCTACTACGGTGTGTCTCAAGGCTGAGTAGTCCTTTTGGGGGCAGCGCAGTCGCAATCGCAGAGGACCAGGAAAAGAACCGGGTCCAGGGGTGAGCCGATGGCCAGGCGTTCGGGAAACCAGACGATGGAAAATGCAGCATCGGATCCATCCACAATGCAACCGATGATCACGGCGTAAGTGCAGCCGGAGTCAGGGGATGGCCTTTTACCCCTTTTTCTCTTCTCCCCCTCCGCCAGAGCGGTTGCTGCCAGGCACAAATCCGACCCCTCGGTCCCACACACAAATTTCCCACCCCCACAATCCCAACCGCTGACAGTCCACAATGAGTGCGGGTACACACCCTGTTGACGGACCTTTTACCGCACTGATGCAGGCGCAGTGGAAGGTGGGGGGCAGGGCCGAGGCTGGGGCCTGTGGCGGTTTTGCGTACTAGAGGTGCGGGACGGGAGTGAACCGTCTCAGTCAGAATGAGGCCCGACTGGAGTTAGCGTATAGTTAGTGAGGAACTTAGGGAGTCGGTGGTTGTCCTGCTGGCAAAACTGTCGAATAAAGAGACACAGAATAGAGTCTTGGCTGAGTCATCCCCCCCCCCCCCCACCCCGCACCCGTGACGATCGGAGGAGCTGCAGCTGTGGGATGCCGGTGTCGGGTTCCGGGCGATCTTGGTATTCTTCTGGCCTCTGCTTGGTGGGTTTGGAGGGGTTCGGGCCAAGGATCTGGTTTCTGGGTTTCTGGGGGAGATCACACGCTGGTCTGCCATGACATCGGGGGAAAGGGGATGACGCTATGGAGGCAACTAGGCCAAGGCCAAGTCCCAGATCTCCTAGCATCCCAATCCCCAGGGTCCCGGGGTGAGCCGAGTGCGGGTAGGGGGTAATCTCCCCCAGTCCGTCCGACGCGCCGGGGGATAACCTCGGGGTCGATCGCTTCGGACAAATGGTTCTCACAGACAGCGAGACGCCAGCAGGGGGGGCGCACGGGAGGAGATGCGGCCCAAGTGTGAGCTTCCCCGGAGCAACGGAAGGGCCATCACCCCCCGCATGGCCGAGAGTGTTTGCACGCATTTGAACGGCCTGAATTGTGATAGTAAACTGCTTAATGATTCAGACAGAAAGGAATGGAATTGAATAGTACAACTGAATGATACTTAGATTTGATTGGAGCTGGCAAGATAGCCCTGTTCGTGCACCGCTCTAACAGTAAAGAGCTCACCGTGGCCGGCAACGACCAGCCGCATCCAGCCTCGACCCGAATGCGAATGGGCGACAGCCTTCTCCACCCGCGGGGTGGGAACGCAACGCCGCCAATATTCTGCCCACCGAACGCAACGCCGGCTACTAATAACCCCAACGCCGCCTTGGGCTCGTATTTTATTTCCTTTCGACTTCTCTCTTCCTTTCTTCCTCTCCCCACCATCCCCCACCTTCTTGAAGTGAGTCCACCATGTCGTTAGATTCCTTCACATCCCCCCCCAATTCACCTCCTCCCGCCCGCACCCTACTTAAGCTTCACGATCCTCTCAACTACTGCCCCGCTCCGAGACTAACTGCTTCCCCCTTGCAGACTGCAAGTTGCGCCGATCTCCACACGTTGATTAACCTATTGCGATTTGGAGTTCGCCATCATGTCGGCCGCCCCCAAGCCCTCTGTGGTAGGTGCAGTGTACCCCTCATTAAAAAAAATCCCCTTTGTGATAGTCGATCGCAGCTAATTCCCGACGCAGGTGCTGGAAGCCCACGAGGTTGACACCTTCCACGTTCCTCAAGCTTTCCACGACAAACACCCTTCCGGTACCCACTTAAAGGATATCAACGAGTACAAGAAGCTCTATGAGGAGTCCATCCGCAGCCCCGACACCTTCTGGGCTCGCATGGCCCGCGACCTGCTTACCTTCGACAAGGACTTTCAGACCACTCACCACGGTTCATTCGAGAACGGCGACAATGCCTGGTTCGTTGAGGGTCAGCTCAATGCCTCCTTCAACTGTGTCGACCGCCACGCTCTGAAGAACCCCGATAAGGTCGCTATTATCTATGAAGCCGACGAGCCCAATGAGGGCCGCACCATCACATACGGAGAGCTCATGCGCGAGGTTTCTCGCGTTGCCTGGGCGCTGAAGCAGCGCGGCGTCAAGAAGGGCGATACAGTTGCTATCTACCTGCCCATGATTCCTGAGGCCGTTATTGCTTTCCTGGCTTGCTCTCGTATCGGTGCCGTCCACTCCGTCGTTTTCGCTGGGTTTTCCTCCGACTCCCTGCGCGATCGTGTCCTCGACGCCAACTCCAAGGTTGTCATCACCACCGATGAGGGCAAGCGTGGTGGCAAGGTCATTGGTACCAAGCGCATTGTCGACGAGGCCCTAAGGCAGTGCCCTGATGTGACTACCTGCCTGGTCTACAAGCGCACCGGCGCTGAGGTTCCCTGGACCCAGGGCCGCGACATCTGGTGGCACGAGGAGGTCGAGAAGTACCCCAACTACCTCGCTCCCGAGCCCGTTAATTCTGAAGATCCCCTCTTCCTTCTGTACACCTCCGGATCCACCGGCAAGCCCAAGGGTGTCATGCACACCACTGCCGGATACCTGCTTGGCGCCGCGCTGACCGGCAAGTACGTCTTTGACATCCACGACGATGATCGCTACTTCTGTGGTGGTGATGTCGGCTGGATCACCGGTCACACCTATGTCGTCTATGCTCCTCTGCTGCTGGGTTGCGCCACCGTCGTGTTCGAGAGTACTCCTGCCTACCCCAACTTCTCCCGCTACTGGGATGTCATCGACAAGTATGATGTCACTCAGTTCTACGTCGCTCCCACTGCCCTGCGCCTGCTGAAGCGTGCTGGCAACGAACACATCCACCACAAGATGAAGTCCCTGCGTGTCCTGGGTTCAGTTGGCGAGCCCATTGCCGCTGAGGTCTGGAAGTGGTACTTTGAGGCTGTTGGCAAGGAGGAGGCTCACATTTGCGATGTCCGTTTCCCCCGTTTACCTCGAGTGCTGTTAATGAATTGCGTGCTAACATTTATTCTAGACTTACTGGCAAACCGAGACCGGTTCGAACGTTATCACTCCACTCGGTGGTATCACCCCTACCAAGCCCGGAAGTGCATCGCTACCTTTCTTCGGTATTGAGCCTGCTATTATCGACCCCGTCTCCGGCGAGGAAATCACTGGAAATGATGTGGAGGGTGTTCTCGCCTTTAAGCAGCCCTGGCCCAGCATGGCCCGCACCGTTTGGGGTGCTCACAAGCGTTACATGGACACCTACCTGAACGTTTACAAGGGCTACTACGTAAGTGAATTCTCGACGTCTATATGAGTTCAGATGCTAACCACTTTATAGTTCACCGGTGATGGCGCTGGCCGCGATCATGACGGCTACTACTGGATCCGCGGTCGTGTTGACGACGTCGTCAACGTCTCTGGTCACCGTCTCTCCACTGCCGAGATCGAGGCCGCTCTTCTCGAGCACCGTAAGTGCCATTTTCCACTCATATTCATAACTCCGTTGGGAGGAAAGCTAACTGGTTATATAGCCATGGTCGCCGAAGCCGCTGTTGTTGGTATAGCCGACGAACTTACTGGACAGGCCGTGAACGCCTTCGTCGCCCTGAAGGAGGGCAACGAGACCAACGATGAGGTGCGCAAGGACCTGGTCATGCAAGTCCGAAAGTCGATTGGACCTTTCGCTGCCCCCAAGGCCGTCTTTGTCGTTGAGGATCTTCCTAAGACCCGCAGCGGCAAAATCATGCGCCGCATCCTGCGCAAGATTCTCAGTGGCGAGGAGGATTCCCTCGGTGATATCTCTACCGTAAGTTCCGCCAGCACTTTGAATCTTTGAGAACATTGCTAACTTTCTTTACAGCTGTCCGACCCCAGCGTTGTTGAGAAGATCATCGCCACCGTTCATGCTAGCCGCAAGTAAGCGAGGTCGGTGAGAGATCCTGCTGGACTCGGAACAACAAGAACAAAAAAAAGAAAAAAAACTAAAAAAATTGGGTCCACGATTTCACGATAATGAATCAGAAAAGAATAATTCTTTGAATTTCATTCTGCGATAATGCCCATGGGCATCGCGCTGAAGGCGGACCGTCGTCCCTGCCCCCAAGCGTTTTAAGGTAAAGTTGGTATTTCCCTATTTCCTGCTTACGAGCATTGCCTCATATTGTATTTGAGATTCCCTGGTAGGCTCGTCATGCAATGATGTGAATAGGAATTCCTTTCAAGGTTCATTTTGTTCCATTATGTTCTATTTGTAGATTCGTAGCTCTCTCGGGATGTTGGCAGTGCAGTTGCTATGCGGAAGTACAATGCACTAGCTTTCTGTTTTCGGGTAGCTTACGACAATAGTAAATAGCTCCTCACGGTTGTAGTGTCCAACAGATGGCATTGCTCCCCCACTAGCTCCAGGCGTGGAATGAAATGAGAGATCAAAGCAGCGATCAAGCCGCACACTGCCGTGCTTTTGCATCTGGAGCTGCATCAATACGGCACGAACAAAGCAATTGTCTCGAACTCGGGCGACCGCCCGAATAATGTAGTACTCACGTGACGGACCACTGTCGCCCGGGCTGACATAAGCGTTCCTGCCTGAGCTGGCAAACTTCACTTTTCTGTCGCGTCGCTCCCTTCTTCCTTCACGCGCACTCTCTCGCCTTTTCAATCTCACCTCTTCCATCCATCTGCGCGCCACCTTATGAACCTCTAATTCTTCAGCTCCAACCGACACCATGTCTTTCGGCTTTGGAGGTGGAGGATTTGGTCAGACCAACAACCAAAGCACCGGCTTTGGGACTGGGTCTGCATTCGGAACCAGCAACACCGGCGGAGGTAGGTTATCTCTTGTTTTCCTTGCGCTTTCCACTTCATTTTGATTCCTGCTTGGGTGCTTTCGTTCTCCCCCATCTGGCTCTCTACACGACCTTCTTCGCTGTCGGCAACAAACCGGTGCTCCCTGACGTCGACCCGCGATGGACAACAACGCGCGCAAGGCGACCGATCTCAACTTGAAAAACCTTGATCGTGCCACAATACATTTCCCGCGGACTCTCTCGATGCTCAGCGACACCGCGACAACGGAAAGGCGTTGTTAAAAGGGGCCTGCTTGAAAAATCAGTCTCTGACCGCGATCCCTACTTCGTTATCTAGGCTTCGGCACCGGCTCGACCCCCTCCGCTTTTGGTAGTGGCAACACAAGCTCTGGCGGTGGTTTGTTCGGCAACACGTCCAGCAGCTTCGGCACCGGCGGAGGTACGTGCTCGGAAATGAGGGAGTCCCGCGATTTTGCTCGTCCTATGTCTTTGAGGAGTTTGGTCCTTTTTCGCATCACACAAACGAAATTGGGACTACTTTTTCTGGTGATTCCCTCAATCTGTGGCTATGGTCTACGACCCATGTTCCGCGCACCAGCTTTGCAAGCCATTTCGAGCTTGTGAAGTGCGACAATCAATTCGGACTGGCACGTCGACAACATCCCGGACCCTGAGCAATGCGAATCCAAGGACACCCTCATACAACTGAGCTCTCTTTTTGCATCGTGTGGACTTTTGGCTTTCGTTTAACCAACGCGACTCTTGACAATGGCTAATCTGATTTTTTTCTTCAGGTTTCGGCGCAAACAACACCAATCAGTCTACTTCTCTTTTCGGCGGCGGCCAGCAAAACCGCCCTGGTGGCTTCGGCACCACTAACACCAACACTGGCGGAAGCCTATTCGGAAACACCTCAGGCACCGGCGCTACTGGCGGATTCGGCTCCAGCACTGGCGGTGGATTCGGATCGGGAACAACTGGGGGAGCCTTTGGCTCCAGCACCAACACCGGCGGTGGCCTTTTCGGCGCGAACAAGCCTGCTGGAGGATTCGGCTCCGGCACTGGCGGTGGATTCGGATCTGGAACAACTGGCAGCGCATTTGGCTCCACGCCCAGCACCGGCTTCGGAGGAGCTGGGACTGCACTTTCGGGCGGTGCTGTGCCTCCCTGCGATGGCACCGGCTCTACTCCTTTCAATCCTTTCACCGAGAAGGACACCAATTCCAGCATCATGAACCACTACCAGAGCATCAACTTTATGCAACCCTACCAGAAATACTCGTTCGAAGAATTGCGACTGGCCGACTATGAGAGGGGACGTCGCTATGGCAATGGTAGCAACCAAGCAGGTGCTTTTGGGAACTCCAACTTCGGCAGCACTGGAACAGGCTTCGGGACCCAACAGAACACTGGAGGCTTTGGCTCCGGCACTACTCCCTTCGGCGGTGCCAACACAAGCACTCCATCTGCATTCGGAGGAGCAACGCAGACCACCGGTGGATTTGGCGCTGCCAACAACTCGACCTCTCTTTTGGGGGTGCAAACAAACCTGCAACTTCGATGTTCGGTGGCGGCACGGCAACCACACAATCTGGCGGTGGTCTCTTTGGTAGTGGCACAGCTACTGCCGGCACTGGCGGTGGATTCGGAAGCAACACAGGTACTGGAGGCGCCTTTGGCGCCAACACCAACACCGGAGGTGGCCTGTTCAGTGGCAATCAACAGCAGAACAAGCCCGCTTTTGGCGGTACGGGAACAAGTACCACTGGATTCGGTGGTAGTGGATTCGGCACCCAGCAAAACACTACCAATTCCAACCCCTTCGGCGGTGGCACAACTTCTACATCCACACCTTTCGGTCAGCAACAGCAAACCGGCACTAGCGCCTTTGGCGGTGGCCTAGGTGCCAGCCAAAATCAAACGCAGAACAAGCCTTTATTCGGCGGCGGTGGTGGTTTCGGTACCAACAACCAACAGCAGCAAGGCTCTTCTTTGTTTGGAGGAGGCACTCAGACTCAGCAACCCGCTCCCGGTGGCGGCCTCTTCGGCGGTGGCACTCAGAACCAGCAGCAAAACACTGGATCATCATTGTTTGGTGGTAATCAATCCCAGCAGGCTTCTGGTGTTGGTCTTTTCGGCGGTCAAAACCAACAGCAGCAGAAGCCCGGCGGCCTTTTCGGTGGTGGAACCGGTACTACCGGCAGTGCCTTCGGGGGTCTGGGCAGCAGTCAGACCCAGCAGCCCGCTGGAGGTGGTCTATTCGGAGGTCAGAATCAGCAACAACAGAAGCCTGGCGGTCTTTTCGGGGGTTCTACGGGTGGCACCGGCGGTGGCCTCTTCGGTCAAGCCAACAACACCCAGCAAAATACGGGCTCTTCGCTCTTCGGCGGACAAAGCCAGCAGCAGCAACAGCCTGCTAGCAGTAGCTTGTTCGGTGGTTCCCAGCCCGCGCCGCAACAGTCGCAACCGGCCCCCGGCAGTTTGACTACGAGTCTCCTTGGCGGTAACCCATACGGCAGCCAGTCCATCTTCTCTGGTCTTCCCGCTCCCGAGGCTCCCTCGCCGGGCCCATTGGCCACGCCTCTTTCTTCCAGCATGAAGCAAAAGCAACGTGCTCCGCTGCCTTACTCCATTACACCCAACGGTGCCAGCCGCCTGAGCACTCCTCCCAAGCGTCAAGGCTACGGTTTCTCTTACTCGACCTATGGATCGCCCTCTAGCTCCAGCAGCACGCCCAACGGGTTCAGCAACAGTCTCCTGGGTGGTGCTGGTAGCAACAGCCTGCGTGGCAGCATTGGCGGTAGCTTCGGCCGCAGCTTCAGCAAGAGCTACTCCACCAGCAACCTTCGCAAGACCTTCGACCCTGAGTCCGACAGCGTGCTTTCGCCGGGGGCTTTGCAGTCTAGCGGCGGACGCGGTAACGGTGGTAGTATTAAGCGCCTTACCATCGACCGCAGTTTGAGAACCGATCTCTTCGCTCGTTCCGCGAGCAACTCGCCCGCAACTATCACCAATGGAGATGATTCCGCTCAGTCAGACAAGCTCAAGAAAAAGGTCAGCTTTGACTCCACTCCGACTAGCAATGAAGTCGTTCGCGTGGAATCTAAGAGTCCCGATCCTACTCCTCAAGAGCTCGGCTTCCTGCGCTCCCAACGCCGAAGCGGTAGCCTGAATGGTATCGATGGCTCCAACAATGAACGCCCTGAGATGGAGTCCATTAGCCGTGACCTTGCTGTCGTCCCCGAGAATGGCGAGCCTATCCCCGCTGGCAGCTCTTCTGTAAAGCGTCTTGCCTTCGTTCCTGGTAGTGATCCTAAGCCTGGCGAGTACTGGATGAAGCCTAGCCGCGCTGAAATCAGCAGGATGAGCCGTGACCAACTCAAGCAGGTCATGGATTTCACAGTCGGTCGCCAGCACTGTGGTTCGGTCACCTTCAACGGTGCTGTTGATCTTACAACTGTCGACCTCGATAACCTCTACGGGAGGATTGTGGATATCGGTGTCCGCAAGATTACCGTCTACCCTGACGAGGCTGTCAAGCCGCCAATGGGCAAGGGCCTGAACGTTGTTTCTACTCTTCGCATTGAGAACTCCTGGCCTCGTGGCCGTGACCGAAAATCGCCACTTCCTATCACCAGCGGTCCCCTCTTCGACAAGCACATTGACCGTCTTCAGAAGGTGCAGGATACCGAATTCTTGGACTACGAGACCGAGACCGGTACTTGGGTTTTCCAGGTCCCTCATTTCACTACTTATGGCCTTGACTATGACGAGGATGAAGAGGACGAGAGTCTCAACCAGAGCGCCCTTGGTGCAGGCCCTGTTGATAACCGCACCCCCAAGGCTCAACCCGACCACCCCGCGAGCTTTGAGCAGTCCGCTACCTTCTCCATCGACGAGTCCTTTGTCGGCTCCATGGCTGGTGTCGACGACGACACCTTTGACTTCAAGAAGCGTAAGCTTGTGCCCGGTTCGTTCAGCAGCCAGGCTATGGACATGGAAGACGAGGAGATGGGATCCGAGGGCGAGACCGAGTCTTTTTTAGAGGAAGGCTCCACGGGTTCGGCTACTGAGCAGGATGACGATGTCACCGAGAGCCAGCGCTCTGGCGACTCTGTAGTTGGATCAGATGGCGATCAGGAGATGGACATGGCGGGTTCCTTTCCTGATCTTCATCGCACCGTGGAGCGGGAAGAATCCCAGAGCACCGATGGTGATCTGGAAACTACCCACCCTGTCAGGCACTTTGGCACACCTCCTAAGCCTCGCCTGGATCTCAGTGGCGATTGGGCTGAGCAGCTTCAGCGCACGATTAGTCCTCGCAAGCAAAACCGTGACGCCTTGCGCGAGATTCAGGCCAATGCCTTTACGGATCGGCCTCTCTTGAACGAAGGCTCCTCAGAACCGAAATTGACCGGTTCTCCGAAGAAAGGTTTTTCAAACAGCATCGACTTGATGAACTCCCTGTTCCAGCAGCCACGGAAGCAAAATGCTCCCTCGCCACTGAAAGCTTCGAAAATGCAGCCCAAGGGCTTCGAGGTCCGCAATCCCTTCCCTGTTTGCACATGATTTCAGTTTTCTTTATTCGCTTCATTTTGCCCACTATTTCCCCAAGCACCCTGTTTTTATCCTTGCAAGATGTACCTAGCCCGATTCCATTCATTTGCACATGCCCCACCTATAGTTGACCAATTTGAGAATCCTGAAGCTAAAACTTTTTTACTCTCTCTAGTGGCCCTACAACAAGCAGCCCAAAACCTTCGCCGGTGACACCACAGAGATGGATCAGGCAGACGCCGCTTTCCACGATTCTTTCAAGCCTCGATGGGGGCCAATGGACTCCCTTATTTGTGCGAAAAACGACATGGCCGATCCAATCTCCGATATCTACACTCGGTGGCAAGAGAGCTTCTCTGTTTTCAGCGAACAACGAGACATTGCAGTCATGAAGTCTAATCAGACTGGTCAGGTACGTCGTCACCTTATGTTTAACCCCTTGAGGCTGGGGCTCATTTTTGCGAAGTCAAAGGGAATGTTGGATCTGCAACAACAGCAATCTACCGTCGCCCGTGTGGACGGCACTCCGTTCGTCCGCCTCTCCGGGGTTGACCTGCGTCAATTTGCCTTCGCGCCTTCCAAAGATGAAGAACGATTGGTCTGGCAACTGGTCAACATCCTGTTCAATGACGATATTGAGGATGATATCTCGGCTGGTGTACCACCGCAGCTGCGACAGCAATTTGCGCATCGCATCAAGAAAGACCGTCTCACCCGTCTGTGGCAAAATATCATTCGTGAGAGACATAGTCAGTCTCTGGACTTTCATCGCTCCGCGGAAGAACGTGCTGTTTATCTTCTCTGCTCCCATCGGGTTGAAGAAGCTTGCAAGACCTTGGTGGAGAGTGGGAACCCACATCTGGCCACGCTCGTGGCGCAAATCGGCCGCGATGCTACCTCTCAGGCCGATATGGCGCGGCAGATTAAGGTCTGGGGTCAGAACAACATTCTCGCCGAGATGAGCGAGCCTGTTCGTGCTCTTTACGACCTCGTTGCAGGTAACGGTCTTCGCAGCGAGGGCAAGTCCGGTGGTGCCCTGGAAGACCGGGCTTCTACTTTTATCTTTTCTGAGCGATTCGAGTTGGATTGGTTCCAGGCTTTTGGTCTCCGTCTCTGGTACAGTACCACTGAGGATGAGCCAATCGAGGCTGCTGTCTCCAAGTTCCTCGATGATCTGGATACCGGTCTTGAACCTGCCTTCCCACATCCCTCCCATCGCGCCTCTTGCGGGTCCCCTCAACCCGGCTCTGATACCCTTGGCCGGGAATCTCCTTTGTGGGTGCTGCTGAAGACTTACGCCGCAGTCAGGGGCCACAAGAATGTCCCGCCTCTCGAGCTCCCTGCCGCCATCCTGCCGGAATCTTTGTCTGGCAACCGACTCACCAACCGCCTCTCATTTCAACTTCACTACGTCCTTACTGCTGCTATCGGTCCGACCGAAGCCATCAAAATTGACCAGTACCAGGCCGATCGGCTTGCGTGGGACTTTGCTTCTGAGAACATTGCCAATGAAGAGTTTTGCGCTGCCATCTTCGTTCTCCTACATCTGTCTCAAGCTGATGATCGAAAGCGTGCCGTACAGGATACCTTAGCCCGCTTTGGCGCCTCTCTGCCCGATCCCACCACTTCCGACGGTACTACCACCGATCCAGTCTGGGAATTCCTTGTCGGTGACTTCCAACTTCCGGAAGCCTGGATCTGGGTCGCCAAGGCCCTTTATGCCCGTGCAAGCGGCGATGCTATCCGCGAGGTAGATGCGCTCATCCGTGGCAAGCACTGGAATGATGCTCATGCCACTTTCTGCCGCGTCGTTGGCCCCACGGCCATCATCTCACGCGACTACGCTACTTTGGATAAGCTCATCACCGGATTCGGCGATGGTCCGGAGCGCAAGATGCGTGGCTGGTCGTCTGGCGGTGGTATCTATGAAGATTTCCTGCGGCTCGCCACCGCGACTCGTGGTCGACGTGACCCAACCCGGTTGAGTCGACTGGTGAATGCCCTCGTCGCTAAGAGTGACCATGTCCGTAACGGTTCGGGTATGGATGGTCTCGAAGAGCGCGTTGCGTTCAAGGAGATGAGCCGTGCTGTGGCTAGCTGGACCACCCACGAAAATGTCCAGGCAAGTACCCTTTTTTCTTGTTCTTGTTGTGAACGTTTTGCTAACAACTCCTTACAGACGGTCGAAGCTTCGAAGATGCTCGGTCTGCCTCTGACAGGCGATGCTCGTGTTATGCAAACAGTGGAGATGAGCCGTCGTTACTTCGGTATTATCATGGCTGGTGGCTATTAAGCCTTTTTTACCCTTGATCTATTTCTGAGCAAGTACATTCACATCTTACTTCCGTGGTCTGTCATGTGCCATCTTCCCCTGTTTCTACGTTTAATTCTCCTTTGTTCTGTGACCACGATATGAACTGTATTCTAACCAGCAATTCTTGCTCAATTCATACTCCTACGTAGACATGATGTGGAAGTAAACCAAATAATTACAGTTTGTTTTGCTATTAGTATACACTGACTTTTGTCGGGTCTATATTGGAAATGGATGTCACTGAAATCAGTCTTTAAGCAACGGTGGCCTTCGCAAAGACATTCCGGATCTCCTTCATCTCCTTTCCTTCCGCCAGCAGCAACCCCAGCAAGACGCGTGACTGCTGCGGGTTGAACATACCACTAGCAATCTTGCTGTCGTCACCCGTGATATCAGCTGTGGGAACCTCGCCGTTGACGGTTCGGTGGCTCAGGACGACGGGGATGTTGGTACGTGACACGATGTCGGAAATGGTGTTCCCGAAGTCAGTGGAGATGCCTCCTGCACCCTCACCAGCGACCTAGCATGTCGTCAGCATTGCAATCATGGAAACTCTTACCGCTATCAACGGCCGAGGATCAAATACTCACCACAATACCCTTCGCGCCGTTCTTCACGGCACTCTGGAGCGTATCACTGTGCATATCCTCATAAGCATACAGGATATCCACGCGGGGGATAGCATCCACATCCTGCACATCAGCGACATGCTTGGCATTCGCCTGAACGGCCGGATAGTAGAAATACGGCTTGTTGGAGACGATCATTCCCAGATTCCCTTGCTCATAGGCCTTGAACGTGTCCATGGTATTCGCCTGAGTCTTCGTAGCGAAGAACGCCGAAACAATACGATCGTTCATAACAACCAGTGCACCACGCTCCTTGGCATCCTTGTTCGCGGCAACGGTCACGCCCTGGAGGAGGTTCATGGGTCCATCAGCAGAGATAGCAGTCGAGGGACGCATCGAGCCAACGAAGACGATGGGCTTGCCACAATTAACACTTGCGTCGATGAAAAATGCAGATTCCTCGAGGGTGTCGGTGCCGTGGGTGACGACGGCGCCGGCCATGGTGGCGTCATTGCAGACGCTTGTTTGTAGGGTGTGTGTGAGGTTTAGGAGGAGAGATGAGGAGACGTCGCCGCTGTTGACATTGTCGAATTGGACGGCGTTAACGTTGGCGATGTCGTAGACTTCCGGGATGCCCGAGAGGATCTTGTTGATTCCCAGTGCCCCGGATTCGTAGCCTGCTGTTGCGGTTTTGTCGTCGCTTGTGCCAGCGATGGTGCCACCTGATAATTGTAAGTTATATGATTGGATGACGTTTTTGGTGGGGATTGTAAAGCAATATACCTGTAGCCAGGACGGTCACGTTCGGGAGGGAAGCATTGAAGTGGTTGAACTTCAGGCCGTTGGAGTTGGTATAGGTGACGTTTGTCGCCCGGGAATGAATCAAAGGAGAAGCATAGCTCGTAGCCACGAGGGCTGAGATAGCCAGCGTTTGGAAATTGGGACCCATAGTTGGAGTTCGATCTTTTTCCCAGGAATGAAGGAATTGGGATCTTGTGTCTGAATTGCTTGACTTCCACAAACCCGGAGCACCTAGAGCAGAACTATATACTGCTCGGACAGCGCTTATTGCGTCATTCGGCTTTTGCGGACCCGAGAGTCTAGGCATCTTTGACGAATTGAGGTTTGTTACTTGGCCACTTGGTTCAAATCAAGGTCCCCGTAGTCAATGGGTGAGGACATCGTACTCCGCCCCTGTAGAAGGCGCGGAAGGGGTGGATCGGATGTGGAGACGGATAGCACAGTTGGAGTCGTGCAGAGAGGTAATGAGCGGCGATCGTCATTGTTCTCGAACAAAAATGGAGAGGGAGGAAACGTGTTGGCTACGATGATCTTGGCGATTTTTGCTAATAATAGTGTCTCCAATGTTGCCTGCTGGGCATTCCTTGTCGAGTTTAATGAACCGTAGACCTCGCGGAGTCTATTTCCGATCTGCACGAAATGAATACGAGAGGCACTAGCGTGACAATGACTTAGGTAATTCAAACCTGATCTCCTGCAAAGTTCCATCAGCCCCGATCCTCAAATACTCAACCTAAAAAAAAAAGCCTCAATCAATGACTAACGAGAAACTCGGGCATCTTGGTGCCAAGCCGAGCCAAGTGCGAAAGCTGGGAAATATCGGCTCATAATCGGAAGAATCGGGCCAGCAGCCCGATTCTCCTATTCGCCGTTACAACCGAATGGACGATCGACAGCATCAGATATGATCACATTATCATCTAACGCTCAATCTCCCCAATGGGCCGATCCGCCGAATAGGCCCATTTCCCCTGGGATCCGGCTGTGGAGACCCCGTCGCCTCATATTTGCAAAACTGTGAATAAAATAACGCGATTGAGTTTGAAGATGATTGTTGTTCTAGATGTCGCTCGGTTGTGGTCCGAAGTGTTATAGCAGTCACCTTGAGATGTTGCCTTGTTATTTTGTTGGAGTCTGGTTGCGCGATAATAAAACGATTGAATTTCATTCGAGAAATCTCAGTTAGGCATTACTGTAAGCACGCCTTTCTTGCCTCTGACTATGGCTACGCCGATATCTCAAAGATCTTCAATTTAGACAAGGACAAATATGGTATGAGCTCCTCAGTAATTTCCACCTCCAGAAGTGTTCTTTCTAAGTAAACATTCTACCTACTATGTTATACCGGTGGATCTACTATCCGATTCCTATCTCATCCGACCTATTTTGATGTCCTATTCGTTCCAAATTCTATTCATCGCTTATTTTACTCAACCTATCTTGGACTCCTTGCCTTGCCTACGCCGGGGTATTGTTGTAACAATTCGCTCCCAGTTGTACCTATGACATTTGAAGTGGCGTAATACACCAAAATTCTGGTCGTGGCACGAGTCTGGAAATATTGCAGTGCTGCACCGAGGTATAACATGTAACTCGAAATAGAGTTACTTGCTTTGAAATGACCAAAGTTGATGAATGATATTTGAAACAGGTGCTTCATGTCTGATTCTACAAGGTATTTATTATCATGCACTACTGCTTTGCAATGAGACGTGCCACGTGACTTCCACCCAATTTGGAGGTGGGTGATAACTGTGTACTACGAGTGAACTAAGAGTAAGTGAACACGTAAAATGCATCAATTGCTATCGACTGTACATGAAAGGAAAATAACCTAGACGCGACAGGAAGGGGATCGAACGGAGTAAAGGAAATATGGAGACAACCGCCTCCATCGGCCAGGAAAGAATCATTACCGGCCCGGAAGAGGAGGTTCACGGAGATCTAGTATAGAAGACATCGACCTGTTCCTGCTTCGCTTTTAGAGAGACAAGAGGAAATCGGGTTGAAGGGAAGAAGATTTGGGCGTTTTTTTCTTTTCTTCTGTATTACATGCCGGGGGAAATCAGCTTGCCCTCAGCACGGCTCTCGGGGTGCCAGCCACCAGCGAAGGGAGCGCTGCCCAGCTCCTTCTGGTACTGTTGGATGCGGGCCTCCAGCTCGGGGCGGAAGTGACGGATCAGACCCTGGATGGGCCAGGCGAAGGCCTCACCAAGAGCGCAAATAGTGTGACCCTCAACCTGCTTGGTGAGCTCCTGGAGCATGTCGATCTCACGCTCGCGGGCATTGCCAACCTCCATGCGCTGCATCATCTGCTGGGTCCACTTGCTACCTTCACGGCAGGGGGTGCACTGACCGCAAGACTCGTGGCGGTAGAAAGAGGAGAGACGGGAGATGGCGCGCACAATGTCGGTGGACTTGTCCATGACGATGACGGCGGCGGTACCCAGACCAGTCTGGGAGTCCTTGAGGGCGTCGAAGTCCATGAGTTGGTTGTCGGCGACAGACTTGGGAATAACGGGTGTCGAAGAACCGCCGGGAATGACGGCATACAGGTTGTCCCAGCCACCACGGACACCTCCGCAGTGCTTCTCGATCAGCTCACGCAGCGAGATGGACATCTCCTCCTCGACGGTTACGGGATTGTTGACGTGACCGGAGATACAGAACAGCTTGGTACCGGCGTTACGTTCACGACCGAAGGAAGAGAACCAGCTGGGTCCGCGGCGCATGATGGTGGGAACGACAGCCACGGTCTCGACATTGGTGACGGTACTGGGGCAACCGAACAGACCAACAGCAGCGGGGAAAGGAGGCTTGAGACGGGGCTTGCCGGCCTTGCCCTCAATGGACTCGATGAGGGAGGTCTCCTCACCGCAAATGTAGGCGCCCATTCCACGGTGGACGTAGACGTCGAAATCGTAACCGGTACCGCACGCGTTCTTGCCGATGTAACCTGCCTCGTAGGCCTCGTTGATGGCCTTCTGCAGAATAGTCGCCTCGTGGTAAAATTCGCCACGGATGTAAATGTAGGCGGCATTGGCGTTCATAGCACGGCCAACAACCAAGCAGCCCTCGATCAACTTCTGGGGATCCTTGCGCATAATCTCACGGTCCTTGCAGGTACCGGGCTCACCCTCATCAGCGTTGACGACCAGATAGCGCGGGCGAGGGTCCTTGTCCCAGTCCTTAAAGTTCATGAACGACTATAATTGAAGAAACGAAGCCCTGGTTAGCCAATTGCCCCCACAATGCGTTCTGTTTCGACACTTCGAAAGGTCGGGTTGTCGGTTCCATCCCACTTACGTATTTCAGACCCGAGGGGAAACCAGCACCGCCACGGCCACGCAGGCCGGAGGCCTTAATTTCAGAAATGAGCTGAAAACTTGTTTTAGCAAAATCAGGTTCACGGAGTCCGCCCGCTACACCATCCGAGGTGGACGGGAAACATCGTAAAACCCACCCAATCATGACCCTTTAGAACGATATCCTTGGTGCGGTGCCAATCACCATACTTCATAGCCGACTTCAGATCCGCGCCGTGGTGTCCATAGAGGTTGGTGAAGATCCGGTCCTGGTCCTGGAGGCCGCCATGGTGCTTGACGGGAGGAGCCTCCTGCACAGTCGCGAAGGAGCGGGCGGCCGCCCCATGAGCGCGGAGGGAGCGGGTGGAGAGGTGGGAGAGGGAGGAGGACGAGGGAGCCGCCGCTCGAGATATCATGATGACGGATTGCGATGCGTGATGGCGGGTCTCAAGCGATCATGGAGGGAAAGGGAAGGAGGAGCTGCCGGCAATTCCTGCGCTCTGCTGAACGATCCGCCTTTACGTGGCGCCTGATTGGGCGGTGAGTCCACGTGATGTGCTGAGTAATGACCTCGTTCCGGTGGTTTCCTGATTGGGAAGCGCCATACGCCCGAACTCTCTTATTTTATTATCTCATTGTTCCATTGTTTTTAAGTCAATTAGGTTTAACCTCCATCGAATTTATCATTCTATTCATGTACTGACATCGAAGCTGTCTACTCCTGCGGCACATACAGCACCGCCTGCTTCGGCATCGCTGGGCTGCCAGTCGCCAATACTTGCAGCGGGTCAAGTGGAATCAACACCATCTCCCCATTAACTACCCGCCAAGCCCATTGTAACCACTTTGATTCCAGCCATCCACTCTCATCATCCAGCCACGACACTCCGTCGGCTTCGGCCCATGTACCGGCATTCTGGTTGCGAGCATATGCACCCAACTGCTCAAGGACGTCACTCTCATCCTCGGTATTCACATTGGGAGGGTACTCCTCCAGCAGGAAATCAAACCACCGAGTAAGACGAGACGACAGCTTCGACTGGACTTGAGTTGAGCGTCTGGTAGCGGCGAGTAGATTCACGACTAGAGCAAACAGGGCTTGGGGGTCTGTCTGGAGTTTCGGGACGCGCTGGCTGGTAGCTTGTCCCAAGATACGGGCGAAACATTTTTGACTCGGTTCTTGCATATCCTCTGGAAGCAAGCTGTATATCTCGCCCAGCCGGAATAGCTCGCCATTCTTGGTGAGAAGTGACTGTCTCTCCAGTACACGCACTCGGATCCGGGACATGATCTCATCAGAGAGATGGTTCTCAGGGATTCGGCCCATATGTTCACTGAGGAGGACCTTAATATCTTGCCAAGATTCGCTTCTTTGGTGTTCTCGCGCACGCAAGATTGACCACGCAGAGATGATTAGAGCAGTCTTATCCAGCGTGATTTGACCATTTCGATAAATTTGTGCAAAGATCTGTTTCAAGTTCGACGGCTCCTCTGGTAGACCTTCCGTGGTTTCTTGAAGGTGAGCAATATGCGCAATGAGCTCGAAACTAATCTGCGCCAGCACTGCCAGTGTATTACGCCCGCTGCCGTACCCAGTTGGAATGGAAATTCCGGCCTCTGTGATCTCGATCTTCTTGCGCTCGCGCTCATTTGCTTGCATGACTGCGATGGCATTGAAAAGGGCTGGCGAGAAAACGGAGTATTCCATGGGGCCTTCGCGGGCCAAAAGAGGGTAAAAAATGTTGAATATATAATAATGGTCATCGGTGTTCTTGGCCAGCTCCGGGAACATTTGGACCTGGCGAGCTTTGGCCTTGCCGAGGGGACTGTCTTCCGGTAGACCTAATTTGACAATTCGATAGTCGGTGGGGTTATTGAGGATACAGAATCCGTAGTTCATGAGCACTGCCTATCGTCAGTCTGTGGACTCCAATCCTATTTTCTAAGGGGAAATACTCACATTGCTCGTTGTTGCGGGGCCCATAATTGTTCGAGATCTCTTCGCCGGGAGCGACATTTTCCTGCACAAGTAGGCCAACATCTTTCTCCCCAGCGCGCCACTCCACCTTTGCCAATGGTCGGTGGTTAGGAAGATCGATCAATGGCAGCAAGACCGGCACTGAGTCTTCTGGCAGGTCTGAATCCTCCACGGCACCAGACAAGACCTTGGGTGAGAATGCACGAGAAGTAATGATGGTTGACGCCCATAAGTACAAGTCCCTGGATAATTAAATTAGACTTAGAACGTGACACTACCTCAAACATATAACTTACCAAGTATAACTCTCGATGCCCTCAAAGCCCAGTTCATCGAGCTTAGACATCGAGTGATCAAACTTTTCAACCCAATCCTTATACCTGAAAACCGACGCATCAGGAATACCAGTCCCTTGAAGCCAATCCACATCTTGCTCCTCAAAGAATAGCGGTGTAGTCAGCTGTCCTGGCTGGGGAAGTGTGCGCAGATAGGGATGCCAAAATCCCCGCTCACCCTGCAGGAACTGGCCCATCAAGAAAAATGCCGTAGCCTCTTCCTTGCCAACGGCATCAATGAATTCCCTTGGGAACACCACACCATGGCTGGAAAAGTCGCCCTTTGCACATTTGTAGTCGATTGCATTGAAGTAGGACATCGTCACTCCCAAAGGCGTGTTGATTACCCGTGTATCTTTGGTGATGGCCTCCGATAGGTCGGCCTTCACTTGCATATGAACACCCCGTGAAGCATCTTGAGCGACAGTCACACTGTCTGCGATCCAACCGCCGTGCTTGGCGACCCAGTCCACAAGTTCCTTGTGGGCTGCTAAGGAGTGCCCACTTGATTTACTACGATGTGTGTTAGTGACTGAGGTACAATTGTGGGATACATGCCCGCAAATCGAGAAATCACATGTAATCAAGAGGCTTACTCTTCAGACGACGCCATTGTCTTGGAGATAATATCTCCTTCCAGCTCTTTTTCCCTAACCTACCCAGCTTTCGTTCACGTTGAGCAAAGGGAGGGTGAAGAGTGATGTGATATCATCGCCAGAAAAGATTCGGCGGGATGGTGGGCGATCTCGACGTGGACCCACTTTTTTTCCACGCGGGAGGCATCAAAATCACTTTTGGTAGACGCTACCCACAACACTACCCTAAGGTACATTGCACCGTACTTTCATACTGCGTAATTGCCATGGCCTGTCAAAATTGCATCCAAAATCAATTCAACTTCTCTAACCAGCTATCGTACAAGGGCATCGGTCAACTTGGGTGCAGACCAAGAAGCGTAGAACTTCAGGGACCCTTCAGTCAATGAAATGCGATGGCTCCTAAGACTCAATCATGTCATCATAAGGCAGGTTTATCCCCCAGATTAAACCAAAGATGGAAACATATTTACAAATCCCATAAGGCCATGGCGAAAAGAGTCAGAACACAAAGAAACGAATTGAAGAAGCACCCATCTTATTTTGGGTAACGGCAAGCATTTGAATCAATGCAAGTCCAAATGGTATTTGGGACATGATGAAAGACTTTTGAGTCCGATCTCTAGTTGGAGGTTGAGGACTTTCGACCAGGGACGAGAATCTCAACTAGTCCGTCATCTTCACCGTCGCTGCTGTCGTTTTGCTCATCGTCAAAGTGGGAGCTCACGGCCCTTGGCCGGCGAAAACCAGTGTACCGGTTCTGACCAGGGTGGTTTGAGTAACCGAGGGATTCGTTGATTATAGCTTCGTCTTCGTCATCAGAGTCGATCATGCCAGTGGCGGAAGGTGCGACCATCTCGCCCATTTCGTCGTCATCTTCGTCAACCTCCAGCGGGACGCGGTCTCGCCGCCGGACGGATTCGGAGTGGCCGTGTCCATCTTCATCCGAGGAGTTGTCGGACAATGAGTCTGGGGGACTGAAGCCAGACTCAGGGAATGTGGGAGAAAAGTTTTGGGCCGCGTCGGTCCCGAAGTCTGTGTTGGGGAAAGCTGAGGAGCCGACTCCATCCGCGTCGTCGTCGATGCCAGCGATCACAAAGGGATTGTCGGACCACTGCGAGTCTCGACTCTCTTCGCCCTTGCCATTGTCATCTTCATCGGGGTTCTCGGCTTGCTGCTTTTGAGCAGCAAGACGGGCAGCCAATTGACGCCTTGCTCTCGAGGGTCCCATGCTCAGGGGAGCAGGGGGAGGCGGGATGATGGGAATTGGTTGACTTGTTGAATTTTCGGATACCTGGGAGAAAAGAACATGTCAGTTGATTCATTGTCGCTGATATGTGGAAAATGGGATAAGAGGGAGGGGGTTGACGAAACGAGCCACCGACTGAATGGACAAGGCCAGCACTAGATAAAACATGTGCA
This sequence comes from Penicillium argentinense, assembly GCF_028826775.1. Lineage (NCBI taxonomy): Eukaryota > Fungi > Ascomycota > Eurotiomycetes > Eurotiales > Aspergillaceae > Penicillium > Penicillium argentinense. The sequence goes on from NW_026622668.1 coordinate 1,948,289, forward strand.
CAAATCAAAAATTAAACAATCAGCTTCCACAAGATCGTTAAAAAGTCCCCGGGGCAATTTAGACAGCCCTCGAGAACATGGTACATGAATTTGCAGGATCCAATTAAGATATGAAGGGTCATGAACTAGGGAAGAAGGGAACAGGACGGCTCGAAGATTGCAGGTGTCATGATGATCATCTCTGACGAAACGCGAAGCCAGCAATGCTTTTCATCCCCTGTTTCAATCCAATAGTCCATCTTGTGCCGGCCTTGTCCATGTCATCGGATCGATTCATCAAGGGTATAAAGTGCAGGTCCAGGGCAAGGTGAATTCTGAGGTTTCGCAGACACGTCGGTCTCAGATTGTGCTGATTATAAACTGGCGCATCGGTTACGTTTACCCACATTCTCAGAATCGCCTTGATCGGCATGGATAGTGTTGTCATCCTGGTCCTCCATATCTTCATCTTCGTCATCGCTCGAGCTGGCAAAACCACTCAGAAGCGATGTGCCGCCACCGGCCCCAAATGCTCCCCCAGAAACGCTTCCTGAGTTAATGTCAAAGCCCTGGAAAGTCGAGCCCCCGATGCCTCCATTCAAGCCTGCTTCAGCTAGAGCGTTGGAGCTCGTGAATCCCTGGTTAGAGCTACCAGAGCCCAGAACGGTCTGGCGCGATCCGACGGACATGTCCGGGCGAACGCCACCCAGGATGGCATTGTCTCGCTCTCGTGTCTCAGACAGGGTCTGTTCGACATAGTCGATCCACTCGGGGTTCAGCACTGACTCCATCACGGACCGCGACAGAAGCTCTGGTGGGTGACGTTCACTGAACTTCACGACTTCCTCAGCGACAAGGGTCAGATGTCCCATGTAACCGAGTCGGATCTGCTTGGTGCGTTGTGCTTCATCACTACGCTTCTGTCCTTCCACAATCGCAGTGGTGATCTGGCCTGTCTCGAAAACATTGATAGCCAGAGCACGGTTATAACCACGCTCCATAGGGCCGTTGAAGACTTGCTGAACCACGTCGTAGACGACATTATGGAGGAAGTTATTCCAAGGGAAGCGGAAAAAGAAACCCTTATGCAAAGTTAATATGAGGGCGGATATATGATGAACGCTCAAAATTAGGAACTTACGAGTATCGTTGGAACCACCTTATTCTCAACAAACATGATCTTGAGGAAGTCTCCAACCACGGGACGTCCATCAGTATCATACTGAATGTATTGTTCGGCAGGGTCCTCGGCGCCGCCGTCGTTAATGGTTTCGGATTCTTGAGCGGGAGTTTCGGAAGGAGGGGGGACTTCCTGTCGTTCGGAGTTCGAGACTGGCTCTGCGGCCTCCTTCTTGGGGGAGAAAAGAGGTGGGGGAACATCCTCGGGCTTGGGAGAAACTGGGTCCTTCTCCTCGGCTTGTGCAGAAACTTCCTGCTCATTTTGAGTATCCGGCGCAAGCTTGATATCAGATACCTGATCCGCAAGGCCGGTGGAGGTTGGGTCCTCAGTCTTCTCAGTCGAAGCCGACTCAGGGTTTGTCTCCGGGGTCTCCTGGGGAGCCACAGTCTGATCTGGGTTCTCTCTCCTTTTCGCCAACCAGAACACCAGAAGATCCGACATCTTCGAACCCGTCTTCTTCGCCTGCGCGTACTCTGGAAGCTTCTGGCGACCCCGTGTCCATCATAGATCCATTGGTGAAATCGGCAGTAGTCTCATTATAATCCATTCCCGAGTGCTCGTCCCGATGAGGATTGAAGAATCCATCGTGAATCAACTTCTCGCGCTCCGAGTCTCGATGCCGAACATATTCGTCACTACCAGGCTCGTTCAAAAGGCCCATGTTACTGCAGTGCAGCAGCTCGGCCATCAACTCGCAGGTCTTGAAACGATCAAAACCGAGCGGTTCAATCTTACCACCCCAAGCGGAGTTCAACCGACCACGGTCAACACTCTTCAGTTGAGTGCCGTCATGAACAGCATGTTTGGAGCTTTGTATAAGAGCCATGAACTGAGGAATATGCTGGGCAAACAAGCGGAGTAGGTGCCCGAGGTAGATTGGATCGTAAGGGGTAGGCATGGAATCAGGGCCACCCAGGTGCTCTGGATCGTAGTCGGAGTTGTTTTTGCGAATCACCTCAATAACGATACCCACACCAACAGTCAGCGGGTTGCCGCCCATCAGCATAGCATCGATCAGCTGCTGAACACACTTAGGCGAGACTAATTGGCGAGTCAGGCTGTTGGGCCCAATGCAAGACTGGTCGTTAGGGGTCGCGTTCGCAGAAATGGTGATAATGGCCTTCAGGAAATCGCCTGCGGATGTCTGGACGGAGCCTGGGTACTCAGGGGTGAGGAATGAAAGGAGTGTCGGAATCAGATCTTGAGACTTCAGCCAGTCCACAGTTCCCTGGCCACCCTCGGCCTTTTCCAAGCTGATTATCTTCAATAGCAGGTCCATGACCATCGGGTTATCGACATGCTGCAGAAGCGCAGCCACAATTCCATCCAGTGATTTCAGCAAATCAAGCATCTCCTCGGTCTTCTTATCCAGTAGGGTCTCGTTCACTTTTGTGAAGTAGCTGGCCTGCAAAGAGTCCAGAGGTGGAGGTCGTCGCAGGAAGCCCCAGAAGTCCCGGAGGTAGTTGGGGCTCTCCATAATCGATTCCAAGATTGAGTATGTCTCTGAAGAGAGAATCTCGCACGCGACGTAGGCATGTTTGATGCGGTTCTTCTCGACCTTTTCCAGATCCTCCGGGTCCAAGACATCCTTTAAGGGATCGGAGTCGGTCTTAGTTTGCTCCTTTTCTGTCTGTTCGTCTGTCGAGGCCTCTGCGCCAGCATCGGTGGCAGAATCCTTAGCAACCTGCTTCTCGTTGGTATCGTCGTCATTTTCTTCGTCGTCATTCACCAGACTCGGTGCGGTCACGTAGTCCATAAGCCGTTTCAAGACATGATCCTCGCGCAGGTATTCTATCAGTTTCGTATTATGCTGCTTCAGTTCCTGGGTGATTTCCGGTTCATCCAGCAGGTCCTCGAGGGTCACATCGGGCTTGTCGAGCAGGGTATCGATGGTGGAGATACTTGCATATCCCCCAAAACGCCAGAACATGATGGAGTAGATAGCTAAGCAGAGCGATTCATGAAATTTTTTGAGTCGTCAAGCTCCGGAGTGTCGTAACGGAGTGGTCTATGGTACACGGGGGGAGGTGTTTGCGCGGGAGGATGGAGTGGAGGGGGGGGGGGGCGGGAGTTCACCGGGAGCGCGATACACCGGGAAATTCACACACACACAGCGTCGCGAAGAATATGGCGAGGCGCGGGCAGGTGGACTATCCTGTCAGGGAGGGAGAAAGATTGAAGGAGGAAATCAATATCGGCCGAAGCGAACCTGGCGCTGGAGTTGGTGTCAGCGATCGAAGGTCGGAATGGTTGCATCAGCCACGGAGCAGATGATGTGCACCCCGACAGGACTGACCTCACGAGACAGGCACGGGGACGGCGCAGCAGATCAAGTGAAGGATCCGCGAAGGCAGCAGGAGCTGGGGATTGAGATGCAGGACGTGTGGGTGTGTGGTGCACGACCTTGACGTACCTCCGAAATGTAAAGAGTGACGGAGGAAGAGAGGGGAGGAATTCCTCCGTGTGGGTTCAAGGGGAGAAGCCGAGTCGAAATGGGTGCGGGAATGCAGGACTCACCACCGGTCCATCAAGGATCAAGGAGAGGTGGAAGAGAGGAGAGGAAGTTGAGGGCAGATGAGCAGGGGCGGAACACACAGTCATCGTGCGCGGGGGAGAGTCGCAGCCCCCGATAAGCCTGACAAAGACAATGTGCCTTCACCAGCCTGCAGTCAAATGTCGACGATGAGCTGTCTCAACAGCCATTTGAATTTACATTTGCCTTTACATTTTACATCTGCATTTATTAATGTTAATCCTCCTCTCAAAATACGACAGAGTACTTTCGCCGGAATATTAGCATTCAATGTGCATCCGCTCAGGCTGTTTCGCCGTCGGAACCATTCTTAGAAATGCAATCCTGCGACCAGCTTGCGTTGCGCCCGGAGGCTGGCTTTCACCCCGACGACTCCAGAGCTGGGTTCACCAGCTGGCCCCGGGCGCTCCCCCTTTCCCAGTCCACTTGGTTTCATCGGTCATCTGGGTTGATCGGGGCTGGCCACGATCAAAATGCGGGTACAAGGTACCAGCATCGCTCGCACGAGCGCCGTGGGGAGAGTGCGTACCCGGTACTTCGTCACGTCCCACACATGTGCCCAATCCACGCCCAAGAGGTCTCCGGGTGACGATGCCCAGCGCTGCGGCCATCTGATATCTGCGGTGGCCCGGGAGATCGCAGCGTAGCCTCCTTCTGGAGCTTCCAGACCATCGATCGCGGTACCTCAAAATATCCTGCGTAGTACTACAACCCCTCCGAGTCCGGAGAACTCGGTGTACTTTAGGATAGACCTGACAAATGCATCAAACCCACACGATTTCCGCTATCCTTAAGTCACGTGCCTTTGGCCTCAGGCTGCAAGGCCCCACTGACGTCGTCCTCCGCATTATCGGTGTTGTGGTCAGGCGATCTTCAGGCGGCCGTGGTGAGATAAGCAGCAGCAACTCGGCCGGCATTTGATTTTCAATCCTGAGCAAGCTTGAACAAACCTCGCCTCCATCCATCGGACAATCGAGACCTGCGGCCCTCACTGGTTCATCCTGGTGCCCCTCCTCGCACGCCCACCCCTCACAATGAACCGTCTATTCGGCTCCAAGAGTGCGGCTCCCAAGCCCACACTCGACGGTGCTATCACCAAGGTATACCCTTCAATCAAACTCTTCGTTGTCGATCCTTGAGCTGACATTCAATCCGATCAGGTCGAAGACCGCGTCTCCAGCATCGACGTCAAACTCGCTGCCCTCAACTCCGAACTCTCGACCTACCAAGCCAAGCTCTCCAAAATGCGCGACGGACCAGGGAAGAACGCACTACGCCAGAAGGCTCTGAAGGTCCTCCAACGACGAAAACAGTACGAGGCCCAGCGAGACCAACTCTCCCAGCAATCGTGGAATATGGAACAGGCCGGCATGATGCAGGATAACCTCAAGAATGTCATGACAACGGTAGATGCCATGAAGACGACCACGAAGGAACTGAAGAAACAATACGGAAAGGTGGACATCGACAAGATTGAGCAGATGCAGGACGAGATGGCCGATCTGATGGAAGTCGGCAACGAGATCCAGGAAAGCATCTCGCGCGCCTATGATCTCCCCGAGGAAGTAGACGAGGCGGACCTAGATGCTGAGCTAGAGGCTCTGGGGGAGGAGTCGATGTTTGAGACTGAGGCTGGGGCCGATGCTGTGCCGAGCTTCTTGCAAGACGAGGTTGCGCCGCCACAGTTCATTGATGAGCCGCCCGAGCAAGGCAAGGTTAAAGAGGCCGCTGGCGGTCTTGGATAATCTTGAAAGAGCCAACTTTCGTACTACACGTGGGCCACAGGCTGTGGAGTGGATCTGGGTACTTTATTCGTCGTTATTACTCGGTAGTACGACGACCATATCACTGTTAATGACGAATTTATTTGTTGTACACTCATGCGATGGGATTTTCACCACATGTAGCGCTATCACAACCAATTCCTCCCCCTTCTCAATATACAAACAAGTATTTTTTTTAATGCAATGAATCCCACGTGCATGATGCTGGTATGTGAAATGCGAATGCCATGTACGGAAGGGGTTATCGCTATGAGTAGAATCAAGATGCTTTGCCCATCCCCACGAGCACCAACAGAGCCACGTTCATCACGGCGATGAGGAGCCAAACGAGAACGGCGATGACAGAGGTGACGATGTTATTCCGCATCGAGACTTGCTCCACCGAAACCTCGCCGTCACCCCCGTTTGTCTGCTCTGCGGGCACGGTCATGTAACGATTGAAGCAAGTAAACCAGATGAGAGGGGCAGAGACAAACGGCAAAATGACGCTGAGAACAACCTGACTGGCAGTGAGGGTCTTGTCCAGGCCTTCTCTACCAACAGCGGCAGCGATGATGATGCTGGGGATGATACTGATAGACCGAGTAATGACTCGGCGAAGCCAGGGCCGAATACTCCACTTCAGCATACCTTCACTTACCATCTGTCCTGCCATGGTACAGACAATTCCGGCAGATATACCGGAAAGCAGCAGAGCCAAGGCAAAAATCAAGCCGGCAGCAGGTGAAATGGAAGAAGAGAGGAGCTTGTGGATTCCAAAAAGGTCAGCATCAGCTCCACCCGGCACGTCGTACAGAGAGGCACCGGCGACGATGAGGATGGCACTGTTGACGAAGAGGGCAAATGTGAAGAGTGACAATGCCAGCTCGATGATGGAATACTTCAAACAGCCCCGGATGGCATGCAGGGTTGGACGGTATTCGACCTCGCCATCAGCGCTGCCCAGAGGAACTGTAGATTCGACATAGCCGGAAGTGACATCGAATTCCTTCAAGCGGGACTGAACCACGCCGCTGCCAAGGAAGAGTGAGTGGGGCATGACCGTGGCGCCAAGGATACCACAACTTTGATAAAGACTATATCAAGTACAGGTTAGTAAGATGACCTCGCCAAAAAAATCTCGTCCAAGATGGTGTTACCTACCCTTCGGATTGAACAATCGCGGACGACGGGAGATAGCCACGGAACACTTCTCCCACAGATTGATCTTTGATAAGGGAGAGTTGAATGCAAAAGCAGATAACAACACCTAGCACCAAAGCCATCACGAAGAACTCGAAAAGGCGTAGACCCCACATTGAGCCGTTGGGGCGGTAGAAAATCAGAAGGAAGAGGACGTCAGCTAAGGTTATGGCGCACCCTGCGACTAAAGGGATGTTAAGAAGCAAATTCAGAGCGATCGCCGAACCAACAACCTGGCATCGGTTTCAGTACAAATTCCGTGTCACATCTTGGACTGTGGCAACTTACCTCTGCAATATCGGTGGCGATGATGGCAGCTTCCGCAAAAAGGTACAGAATGATGGTCAACCAGCGTGGCAGGTGCTCGCGACAGTTTTCGGCCAGGTTCAGGCCGGTCACGGTACCCAACTTGATGCATAGGGACTGTAGAAGGATTGCAAAGAGATTCGAGAGGAGAACAATGAAGAGCAAAGCGTACTTGAACTCTGCGCCGGCCGCAACGTCTGTGGCATAGTTTCCCGGGTCGATATAGGCGACCGCAATGAGGAACCCGGGACCGATGAAGCGGCCAAACTTGGCCAGGCTGCGCCCGCAGTGCAGAGCTAACTCGGAGAGAGATTCTTTGAAAGGACGGCGAGGTGATCTGCCGGTCTTCGAGGGTGGTGGGCACCCTGAAGCCGCGATCACATCACCGTCCGCGGTCTTCTCGTTGGCGGGGTCGGGATCGTTCAAACTCTGCGGTCTGGAATCGACGGACATTGTATCGTCCCCAAGGGCGCTGCCATCGTTGCCGGCCCGCTTGCGATGGACCCGGGAGTTGGCGATGCCATTGAAGTCACTACGGGTCGTGGTATCCGGGCTGAGCGTCGGGGGGTTCTGATTCCAGCCCGGGTGCTCGAGATCGTCGTCGGTCCGCGATGGGCAGTTCATGATGCGTCGGCGACAGGCGTGGCCTGGCGCTGGTGGACTCGGAGCAGGCTAAGTAGTTGACGGAGCGGTCTCGGTGGGCACCAGTCGGAGCCAGATAGCAAGCCGAGTACCCTGTGGAGGTGTCCGACTCTGCCCGACTGTCGTGATGTCGCTGTCGGGGCCAGTGCCTCTTCCCAGCGGGTCTGTGGTCAACCCTGTGCGAACGCTAACCGTGCACTGCCAAGATTTAAGGGCAAATCGAGATTTAGAAATGAAAATGCGGGCGCATGTCTCAATGTGCTGCAGGTGTGGTTCCAAGTCGAATTGCGTTCGGTAGATCGCCGTGTCGGAGGGGCATCGCAAACGGTAAGAGTGGAGCCGTGGCCACCTTCAACCGGCGGACAATGGCCTTGCGATTGATCCAGATATGGGCCCGGGGAACGCCATTGTGCAAATATTGGAGTCACCCATTTTCATTCTTCCTCAGTAGATATCAAATTTGACGGCGAATTGAGAGCAATGGTTTTGCAGAAAGTGTCAGCCGACCTTACAGTGCATAAACGAAAAAATTGGACACGCCACCCTAGTATGGGGAAACCACGAGCACATGGCAGCAGGGACAGGGTGCGGAAAGCAGGCAAGTCGATTTGGGGATGGCAACGGCTTGAAAATCAGTCGTTACACCGGATTTGATGGAGTGGACTCTTACACAGTAGAGTGAGGCGGGCGTAGAGCGGGGTTGTTGTTGTTGATTCAATGTTGGGTATACTTCGAAGTACTCGGAGGGACAACATATATACATCCAGCGGGGAACGGTATACATCGACACCACTCGACCGGGAACGATCTAGATCGCCGCCCAAACAAATCACGGCGAAACAAACAGACTCCTCGTACTGCAAGGATCCAACCAAGTCGGCCTGCAGGCCCCTCTCGTCCCTCATGGGCAATAAATACGCTCATGATGCAGGATGACATGTTCATCAGACACGTTCACCGCCACCCACCGCGTTGCCCCGAGCAACCTGCGCGCCCGCACGTTGTTTACTCCTCCACCCGCGATGCAGCCAACCCCAAGGATCGCCTTGCACGCTAGTTGACCCGGTTGAAGGCGAGTGGAGAACCCGATCCTCGATGTTGCCGTTGGCAGCGAGACCTGCGAAGACTTGCTTCAAATTCCCGGGGCGCCCGCTCTTATTTTCCTCCATCCGCCGTTCTACCATCCCACCCAGCATTGCATTTGTTTTCTTGCATTGATTGCGCCGTTTCCTTGTCTGCTTCTTTTTGTTCTCTTCTTGTGCTATTGGGCTGTATCTAGACTGCCCATTTGCGCTTGTTCCTGTTTTCTTGCTGCGTTGATCGATCCCGTATGTGAGACCTGCCACAACCCGCCCGCTCCCAGTCCAGTCCTCGATCGAACAGCGATGTGCTAACGTGACGCACGACAGTTGCTGGTCAAAGGTGATAAGCAATGGCGCCCAGTACCGTTGGCCCTCAGATCTTTGACGATGCCAATCGTCCACCCGCCCGATCCTCTGTTTTCCGGGCCATCATGTCCAAGCCTCATAAGCGAAACCAGTCGGCCGATGATGCCATGGCCACGTCCCTCCCGAACAAGCCACCGACTTCTGTGCCTTTTCCCTGGACAGAAGGCCCCGCGCCAGGCCCCGGTCACCTCCCGTTGGGTGAAATCGTCCCAAATCGCGACGCCGGAGACAATGGCATGCCCGCCCACAAGGGGGGAAACAAGGGGAGCAAAACTACTCTGCACAAGAAGACGAAAAGCGCCGTATCTCTCAAGTCTTTGAGAAGCTACATGGGAAAAGACTCCAAATCAGACGAAGCCAACAGTGTGGCATCAGACGAAATGTTACCCAAGAAGACCAAGTCGACTAACAGCCTGTCCGCGATCCTCAAGCGATCCCAGCGGGGACGCAAAGGCGACGGCTCGAAGCAGAGCCGTGACAAAGAAAACCGCAGCCCTACCGAACTCGTCGACAACATGCCCTCCCCAGTGCCATCTCCAGTTTGGCCGCAATCAGCCTCACTCTACAATGACTCTGTGACGCGCTCCCGACAGAATTCGAACGCAGACAAACGCCGGAGTGTGGCCGACGAAGTCTCCCTGTATACACCAAAGGGATACGGCCCAGCCCAACAACGTAACTTCTATGACTTCCATCAGCCTTCTCTCGTCCGAACAAATGAAGGCAAGCCTCGACCGAAGTCGGATTGCTTGCAAGGCAACCGGAAGGTGAAGGAATACTTGGGCCCTCTGCAGCGCGAACAGTCGCGGGAGGGGTACGCTATGGAGAAGGTGGACACGACCTCTTCTAGAGGGCATCGACTCGAAAGGTCTCGGAAGATGTCCGCTCCAGAGTCTCCTGGTTCGCGAACTCCGCAGGAGCAGTCCAGTCCTAAGAAGCTGTCTCGTGTCCAGGCTGCGATCTCAGCATTCAACGCCAAAGAGCGAGATGCCGATGTGCAGAAGCATTTGGACTCTAAGGATCTTGAGAGTGAATTTGAGAAGCTACTGGTTTGTCTCCCTGATGTTTTATTCATTGTCTAATTACTAACATGCCTGTAGGATGCACGAAACATTCCCCATAACATGCGGGACAAGATGCGGTCTCTCGATACCAACATCAAGGCCGACTTTATTCAGAAGGATCGAACTGAGAATGGCACTCCCCACAGCGCAAGTACCTCTGAAAGTCGCCGAGGTCGTGGCCAGGAGGCCAAGGACTCCCAGGACCGCAAAAGCTCTCGATCGCGGTCTCGAAGCCGTGGTTTTACCTTTGGCCGAGGCTCTTCTTCTCCTGGTAAGAAAGCTCGACCGGAGAGTGGCAGTAGCTTCCATCGCCCCAAGTCGGTTGATCTCTCCCAGCCCGTGGGTGTCTACACGACCCTATCAGCTGCTGGGTCGACAGCGTCTCTCACCGATGCTGCGGCTGTAGATACAGCTGCTGACCCATCTGACTTTGTGCACTATCTGCGGGAGATCCAAAAACCGGAAATGGTGGAAGTTGGAAAGATTCACAAACTCCGCCTACTCCTCCGTAACGAGACGGTAGCGTGGGTCAACGGGTTCATCATGGAAGGTGGAATGGATGAGATAGTCCAGCTCATCTATCGCATCATGAAGATGGAGTGGCGGTAAGTCTGACTTTCTTGGAATTCCGAAAAATAGTTACACATACTAATGTCTGCGCTAGTGAGGACCATGAGGATACTCTCCTCCACGAAGCACTGCTTTGCCTGAAAGCCCTTTGCACCACATCTATCGCATTGTCGCATCTCACCAGCATCGAAGGAGAGTTGTTCCCCTCTTTGCTGAAGATGCTGTTCGATGAGGAAAAGAAGGGTCCGAGTGAGTTCACTACTCGAGGAATCATCATCAACCTCTTGTTCACTCAACTCTCTTCCACCGCGCCAGGCGAGATGCCCGGCAACCGTGCTCGACGTATCCTTTCTTACCTGCGAGACCCGTCTCCAGAAGATGAGAAACAGCCTGTTTCATTCATCGCCAATATATACCAGACACGTCCTTACCGAGTGTGGTGCAAAGAAGTCAGCAACGTGACGAAGGAGGTATTCTGGATCTTCCTGCATCACCTGAATGTGATTCCTCTGCCCAAATCGGGCTCCGGCTCCACAATGGAGGATCCCTTCACGGAAAAGAAGACGGAGCCAGACTCGAGCTCATACTATACTCGACACTTCCCGCCGCCTCGCCCGCCTGTTCCTGCCGCTCCATACGTCGGGGGCGTTGAATGGGACGCAACAAACTACCTGGCTGCGCACCTGGACCTCCTGAACGGCCTGATTGCCTCCCTTCCCACGATCGATGAGCGCAACCAGGTTCGCGGAGAGCTGCGCGCCTCTGGCTTCGAGAAGGTCATGGGTGGCAGCTTGCGCACCTGCAAAGAGAAATTCTACTCTTCTGTACATGAGTGCCTTCGCACCTGGGTTGCTGCTGCTGTTGAAGATGGATGGCCCTATATTGCCGTCCGGGAAGGCCCGCCTCGCGCTGGTGAGCCTGGCTCGCCAACCAAATCCCCCAAGAAGGCCCCTGGCAGTCCCAAGAAGGGCATCTTGGAGGAGAAGCCACCAAAGCTGGAGCTTGCACTTGATCTTCCAGAAAGCCGACCATCCGCCGGCCTCGGAACCCCCTCAAGTGACTTGCGCAGCTGGCTTTAAAATGTCAACCAGGATACAACATCCGGTCGACAAATTTTCATTTCTTTCCTTGTGTTTTTCTCAACCATTTCTTTGTTTTCACACGCTTCATGACTTGGAGTTGAGGTTTTCATTTTTACAGCACTGACCAGCGTTTCTCGCTTGTCTCCTTTCCAGCTGTTGGAGTTTCCATTTGGTTTTGACTCTATCGGCGTTGGCATTTCTGGTGTTGTTGGGAGTTGCATTTTCATTGCCCAGAGACTTTTCCTGGCAGACGTGATGTAATGAAGTCAAGTCACGGTGCAGGTGGCGGGGGGAGGAAGGTCGGACTCTATGTCGAAATGTATCTACTCTACTCTCCATTCCTCTCCGCGGTATAGCGACGCCTGTTGTCCGGGCTGATATTGCTCATGATTTTTTATTGATGACAGAAATGAGAATCAAATGATCATTGCTCATACATTGAAGGCTACGCGTAAAATTGCGACATAGCTTAGACCTATCGAGAGAATTTCATCTGAATCTACTCGAGGCAATTAACGTGATATCACTCTAGGTACTAACAAATGCTGAACTCCTGTGTAATGGAATGGGCTTGCGACTTAGTCGGTATATTGTACAGTAAGATGGGCAGGTAATTTACAGCAAGCACATGCCGAGCCTGATTTTTTATGATGCACTTCAAGGTCGAGTTCAGTTGTTCTCATCTGACGACCTCTTGACAGGACCAGGAGGCGTGGGAGTTGAAAACATACCCCGCAAGCCGGAGAAGAAGCTATCACGGATCTAAAAGTATTATTAGCAAAAACGTTGCATCATCGAAGCATGCTAATGGTCGGACTTACCCCGTCAAATGGCGTATCCTTTGTATCCCAGTCCATGAAAAGCACAGCGTAGATAGCGACAACTGCAATTCAAATGTCAGCAACCAGCTTCAATCTTTCCAATTGTCCAAAGGACTCTTCGAAGAGCTATGCGATAGAGCTACTCACATCCAATAACGCCCCATTGCACCAAAGTCACCGTCTTGATAAACTTCGGCCGCGCATATTTCAGCGCTGCGCGCCGACGGTATTTGCGCTCGAGGCGGAACTGGTGTTTCGGCGAGAGCTTCGACATGTCCGGTGGCCATTGGCGCTTGGGCTGGTACTGGCTGTAATAGACATCATCGAAGGAGGGAGGTCGCTCCTGTTTATCAGAGGAGAGGCGAAAGGGCGAAGAGGATTTTTGGGTGGTGGATGCGAAGGGCACTGCAGGAGTGGAGGAAAAGAGGCGATGTGTGTTAGGAAGGATGGTCGGAGATGTTTTCTGTGTCGCGCCTCCATTAGAACTGGCCTTGGGGTCATATCGGCAGTCTAGAGATCGACGTACAGATTGGAGCCATGTTGGCTGTCGGGTGACCTGGCCCTGCAAGGTTGTGCTGGCGCTCGAGCATCGAGCCCGAGCCGAGAAACCGACTGAAGAAATGAATTGTCGGATCATAGTGCGCGGCGTGTGAACTATTAGTGACTCGAGGCAGAGCGTTGCACTTCGTGGAAGTCGGTCAGGGAAATTCCCGTCGCGGGCTGAGGTCGGGCGGCGGAGTGCCTCAGCAGTTTGACCGCCAGCATCGCCTGCGAAGTACCATACCGCCTTAGGGTTGATTGAAGGTACTCTACGGTAGTAACTATTTCATATTCTTCGCGCATTTAAATTTGATAAATCGTCTATTCAAAAGTAATATGCGGTGGTATATGCTGATTTCTTTTCAATTGTCAACCTTGGGGAATTCGCGCTCTGAAATAAGGAAATAATGACGGTAGCTAAGAAGGTATCATCCCAGTTCATGGTTTGTAATGAATGGAATATACCAGTAATTCTTCGGATACTTCATTTCCGGATTAATATGCTAGTCAATCATCTGATATTTCACGATTCAGACGAAAAGGTTGAGAGTAATAATGTCGATTGAATTAGCTTGTGATGAAGTTGAACAGAGGCGTATAATCTCCAGGTCCCCACATTCCGAACCCCGAGTACTGAAATTGGGCTAGTCTCGGAAGAATCACATTCATGTTGCAGGCTCATCGATAGGATGCCGAGACAATCCGGAGCTAGGCAGACCGATCGGCGCCACAGGTTGACTGCATGACGTGAGAATCGAGGTTTCGGAGGGCAGACGACCTCACATTCACATGTTCACATGCACACATGTGGCGTGGCAACCACGGGATCCCGTGACTCGGCCCGGAACAACTATGATACGCTGGACCTCGGCACTTTTGCTGCGAGGTGAACAGCGGGCGAGCCTGCGAACAAGGGAAATACCACCGGATCCACGCTTGTGGTTTATAAGAGAGAGACATCGCCCCGGGGCATCGTGGACCGTCCATCATCCTACCCCGTGTTGCCTTTCTTTCTTTCCTCCCCCATACCGCAACCCCGGACTACCTAAACTACAAACTACATTGACGTCATGTCTTCTGGTGAGTACTTCCCCGTCAGCAGTGTCTGCCACTGTATTGCACATACTGCTTTCTTGAGCGAGCCCCTACCGAACACAGAAGACCGGGCTAACTGTTCTGTACAGCCCAGCAGCGTCTGAACCAAGTGTCCTCCCACATCGGCCCTGGTGGCCAGAAGGGAGCCGCCGCCCTGACCGAGAAACATCCCGATGATATTGTCGTGACATGTGCTCTGCGCACTGCTCTTACCAAGGGTGGAAAGGGTGGCTTTAAGGACACCGCCGCCGCCGATCTGCTGGCTGGTGTCTTTAAGGCCGTCATTAACAAGAGCGGCATCGATCCCAAGACCGTCGAGGACATTGCTGTTGGCTCTGTCCTGCCCCCGGGTGGTGGTGCGACCGAGTTCCGTGCCGCCGCTCTGGTTGCTGGTTTCCCCGAGACTGCCGCCGTGAAGTCCTTGAACCGTCAGTGCTCAAGCGGTCTCCAGGCCATCGTTGACATTGCCAATGCTCTGAAGTCCGGCATGATCGATGTCGGTATCGGTGCCGGTGTTGAGAGCATGTCCTCCCAGTACGGGTGCGTAATATCCCTTCCCAGCTTGCTCAAGTATGTAATTTAACATGTGCCTAATCTAGCCCCGGTGCCGTTACCGAGTTCTCCGAGCTCCTCGAGAACCACCCCGAGTCTGCCAACTGCAAGGTTCCCATGGGTGTTCTGTCCGAGGACATGGCCAAGGACCGTGGTGTTACCCGTGCTGCCCAGGACTCCTTCGCTGCTTCCTCCTACCAAAAGGCCGTCAAGGCCCAAAAGGCCGGTCTCTTCAATGAGGAGATTGCCCCTCTTGATGTGAAGTGGACCGACCCCAAGACCGGCGAGGAGAAGACCATCACCGTCAAGGCTGACGATGGTATCCGTGAGGGTATCACCGCTGAGTCTCTCGGCAAGATCCGCCCTGCCTTCGCCAAGGACGGCTCCATCCACGCCGGTAACGCCTCTCAGATCTCCGACGGTGCCGCCGCCGTCCTGCTCATGAAGCGCTCCACTGCCGAGCGCCTGGGCCAGAAGATTATCGGCAAGTACGTCGCTGCCAGCGTTGTCGGTGTCAAGCCCCTGCTTATGGGTGTTGGCCCCTGGGCCGCCATCCCCGTTGCCCTGGAGAAGGCCGGCATCACTAAGGATGATGTCGACATCTACGAGATTAACGAGGCCTTCGCCTCGCAGTGCGTGTGGTGTGTCAACGAGCTTGGCCTGCCCCAGGAAAAGATCAACCCCAAGGGCGGTGCGATTGCCTTCGGTCACCCGCTTGGCTGCACCGGTTCTCGCCAGGTTAGCACCCTGCTGACCGAGCTCAACCGGACCAACAAGAAGATCGGTGTCACCTCCATGTGTGTGGGTACCGGTATGGGTATGGCCGCCGTCTGGGTGGCCGAGTAAAAGTAAGGCGCCCCACTTCCTTTCTTGTACATTGCACAGCGGTTTTTGCTTTTTCTTTTCTCCTGCTACAGGCCCGGATTCTGATATGTATTGAATACCTCTGAGGATACCACGAGAGATCGAACTTTCATGTACATTTTCACTTCACCTCAGTCCTTCCTAGCATGATATTATCAGATTCGCGTAGCAATCAGGCAGTATACTAGTAATGTGATGTTCCTTAGGGTACGTGTTATGCCCCGTGTTATGCCCGGAAGGTCTCGAATGCCTCTGCGACGGTCATTCCTTTTGCCACGGCTTCAATGGCCTTTTCATCCATCGAGATCAACTTGGGCATCACTTCGAGGACCGGTTCCAGCAAGTCGCGAGGAATGACAACTACTCCTTCAAGTGGATCGCAAAAGATGATGTCACCCTTTGATCATTCATCAGTAAATTCTCTCCGAACGAAAAGAAAGTTGATGGGAAGACTCACTGGAGATACAGCCACGCCTCCAATAGAGATACGCACATCACGCGCAGCAGCCTTAGCCTCCGCTCCGGTCCCGACGGTCGACGTAGACCGAGCCCAAATCTATAGGAACAATTAGTCTCAAAGCCACTCAGCTCACCAAACCCTTAGTATGATGAAAAGAAAGGAAAACAAACCGGCAACTCTGTCGCCTGCAACTCCCTCAAATCCCGTATCCTCCCCCCAACAACAGCAGCCTTAATACCCAGAACCTTCATCCGCGTCGCCATGATACCCCCAGTCACCGCGCAGTATTGATCAACCGGCTGCTCAATAACGATAATCGAGCCCGCTTTTTCCGGGTCTGCCGCGGCAAAATCGCCCGCATAGTCGACCCAGTGCTTGCCCGGTGGGAAGCCGTGTTTTTCGGGGTCCTCCGTTGCGATTGCCGGTGGGGTGTCGGTCTTGGAGAGGAATTTGAAGGTTGTTGCTGGTGCGGCGATCTTTGTTGTGTCGTTTCTGCCGATTATCGGGGAGAAGGGGGCTGTGAGGGAAGCGTGAGTATTGTGTTTCTTGGTAGTATAGTCTAGCACTGCACAGGGGCATTTCAAGACATTTCATGGCGATACATTTATAAAAGTCAAATGGGATATTGGAAATTCTTACTCAGATCAGCCAGAAAGCCTGCGCGGGCTCTGCCGCCTTCCGGGACTTTCTGTAATTTGAGGAGGGCATCTGATATCTGGTATCATGGGATGATTAGACGCAAGAACTGCAGGAAAAGTGACGGATCTAGATCTAGCATGGGGCATGCGATGCTATGAGTCGCAAGTTTTATGTAGGACATACATCGCATGCTGTGTAATTCTCAGTCAGAGTCACGAGTTTCTCATTGAGAGTAGCCATTGCGGGGTGCGGAGAAGAGAGCGTTGGAGGATTGAATATGGGGAAAGCAGGCGATGAAGGAGCGGATAAAGAGGGCTAAACGAGGCGGAACCACGGGCAGCACGTCTAATTGTATTGCCGATCCAGTCGCGCACATGTCCGCTAGTCCGGGTATCGGAATCGACATCATCGGAGGTCCCTACGGCACCCGAGGATATCCAGGCGTTGACCGGTCCGGTCTCCACATTGCAGCGGAGGTTACCGCAAAAATTTGATCTGAGATATCTGTCTCTAGGCTCACAAAATTGTTGTCACGTCTTCTGCTGAAGCTGCCGTGATTAATATGGGAGTGCTTTTCACATGATTCAAAAAATATGCACGCAAAGTAAGGTGATAAAAAAAGACCGGGTCAATGTACATGGACGGGGGCTTATGTATCATACTATCACTCCAGAGAAATACAGGAGAACGTCTCATGAACCGACCGTTGGGGGGTTTGCAGGCGCTAAAAATAAAACATCCAACAGCTCATCAACCTGACATGGCCATTCGGTGAGGGGTCAATAACCAGCCGAGTTACTCCTCGCCGACTCCAACTGTGTCGTCTCATCCCGGTACCATAGCATCATTGCCATTTGGCTAATACGATCCCGATCCCAGCCCTCCTCTACTAAATTTAGCAACTTGGGCTGTGACTTGAATCGCATTATCTCGACGGCCGAATGGCGGAGGCGATACAGAAGCCAATGGTTCACAAAGTTGGATTTGTTCAACGGGATCGGACGCGCCGACTCGAAGAACGGGGACCGATCATCTAATTCAGATGCACGCAGAGGATCTGGAGGCGGTTGGTCCTCGGGCATCTCAGGGAGGTAATCTCGCAGAACATCCCGCCACTGCTCATCTGATACAACATTCTCTGCACGAGTCCTGTGCTGCGGGTGCTCTTCTAGCCGCTGGAGCGTGGCGCGCAGTTCCCCTTCGATCGCCGCTTTGTCGCCTTCGTAACGATCTAGGAAGGAGCTCCCATCCTGGTCCAGAGTGAGGCCCACGCGCTCTCGCCTTTGCTGTTGGTCAATGAGGGAGAGGTATTCAGCTTCGAGTGCGCCGAGGTTTTCACGATGCATGTGGACTTCTCCAACCAGACAGCAATACCCCGACACCTCGGGTGATAATGGGCCTACATTGCCGGTAGATGTAGAGGCCACCGACGAATCGTACTTGGTCTCACTGTCAGGTTGTTGCTGTTGGGTCAGGTGTGTCCCCTGTTGGCGCAGCACTTTGGTGAGCTCTCTCATGCACTTGTCTAAACTGTATTCCGTTTCCCCTAGCCCCTCTTCTGTCTTGAGATATCTCTTCTCCAACGCGAGGTACGAGGTCGTAGCTGCCTGGAGGTCTTCAATCACCTTGTTGATTGGCGTAGCGTCTACGTGAACCGCTTCGGGGCCAGTTAGATTGAGCTTGTTGCGAAGTGCCAGTCGAAGTTCATCCTCTTCTTCACGCGCCTGTCGAAGGGAATCCCGTAGATGCCTGACAACGAAGCGCTGATTGGAGACATCTTGCAGGATGGCAACGACTTCGTCCAGAAGAATCACCAGATTAGCGCTGTTATCTCGGACAACATCAGGCACATGACGAGAATCGTTGAAGTGCTGGGACGGCGCTAGAGAAGTGAATTGTTGCGTTTCATTGCTGTCCCAGACTCTCGGGCTGAGACCTGCGTCGTGGCTTTTGCTACTCCCCTCTGCGGGGTTGCCGACCATCGAGGCTGTTGATGTTGTTCGGGGAGGAGATTCCTCAGACAGACGAGAGGACAGCGGCTGCAGCGTGCCTGAGACTGTTGAGCTAGGCGCCCTCCATAATTGGCGATCCTCATCCAGACAGCTCCCCTGCAACGACGAGCCATCACTGGACGCGTAGATCTCGCTCCTGGTTGTGGACCAAGAATGTCCCGAAAGTGGTGTCTAGAGATATGGGATCCTGGTGATCAGCAATGTCGAAGATTGAGGTCTGCATGCATGGAAGGAGCTCACCAACGCCGCACGGCTGGACAGGACTCCGGGCCAGGATGCCATCTTTCAAAAACCAGCAGGCGCCGGTTCCATCTCGGAGCAAAGAAGTGTTCGGGGCCGCCAGAAGCCAACAGTCGCCGCGTTGGTCAGCGAGGCGAGAGTAAAGTCTATCAGCCCTGGCACTTACGAGAATAACTTAGGGTACCTAAGGAAGTTTCGGGTGTGATTAGTGATTCTGGCACGTCGTTGCAGGGGCTGTGTGGCCGACTTCATGGCGTTCTGCCCAGGCGAGCCTCGTAAGGCGTCGAGCAGCCCAATCATCATTGCTCGGAGCTCTTCCTGCATGCCCTGGTTTAGCGCCCGCGCTTCCGTCGTCTCGGTCGCCTTTCCCCCACTGGCTGCTTCACGGGGCCATCGATCATCAGCTGTTGCCCGGCCCACGAGTCAGATTATGCCAACAGCTCCGAAGATCACAAATAGCACTACTATGGCCTCATATGGAGATGGGGTGGACAATCGTGGTCTATATCGTGACAGTGGTAGAGGAGGTGACGGTCCGAGCCGCAGGGATGGGACTATGAAAAGAGGCATGGGACCTGATTCTGAGGATACTCTCAAAATCGTCCCTATGCGAAGCCTCGCTCACCTCTGTGTCTCTGCGCTATTGTGTGTCATGAAAACGCCGTGACGGCAGATTGGGTAGCCCAGAACGAGACCGGTCGCATGTGTCGCCCGATCTACAACTGCATTGGTAGGCAGACTGGCCAATGGAGAGTGAAATGACAGCTCACAACCCGATAGCTGAATCTCGCTACAAATGGACAGGCGCAGTGACGCCCCAAGGTCCACCGCAAGATCGATCTACAATGTCTGTATCCATGCGTATGGGGAATTGTGGATTTATCGGGCGCGGCTGCTAATCGTGCGTGAATAGTGTTACACTGCATCGGTTGAGTACTTCTGGGAGTGCGCTGCCATCCCCGGAACAGCTTTCGTACCGCTAGCCGATGTCGCTGGGCCCCGATCCAAGCCAGTACCAGTCGACAGACGCATGCGCAACCTCGTGTACAGCAGAGGAACCACAAGCGTCGCCTGGATTATGACCAAGCGACGCTGGGAAGCTCGGGGACACAGCACTGCCCAGCAATCGGGGCAAGTCCACTATAGATTGGTCCAGGGTCAATAATACAGAGACCGTCTATGGCCGGACGGCAGTGAGAGATGATGATTCCGATCGCAGTGACAGAACGGTATCCTCTCGAAGTGATGCCTCTAATCAAAGGTCTATCTCAGAGGACCTTCAGGGTTTGAGTCTCTTTGCGCATGTCTCTTCGCAGATGATTCCTGGTTGTGTTGCCAGCTTTGAGTATCAACATACCGACCCCACTCGGTGATGTTCAAAGAACTCATGACAACCTAACGGTACGTTGCCTAGCCAAACATCCTGAAACACACTTGGCTAAAAATAAGTCAGCGAGTGTCACTTGGGCCTTCATACGTTATCCCCGCAACTACCGGTGATCATGATACACTGGATCCACGTAAGTTGCCATTGTTTTTGTGCTCTCCATACGCAAAGCGGCTAATAAGTCTCCCAAATCAGAGGACAAAAAGCAAGCCGACCCGCGGAAATATTTCAGTTGTGGGAAGGGTAAGATTCCGTTTGCCCTTGGAATTGGAACATGGTCTAACGACTATTCTCTAGGTTTTTCTGCATGCTCTGGCATGAAGACGCCAGACTAAATGGAATTGTATCGAGCCAGAAGCACCCCCTTCCCCCCAACCGCAGATACAGCACGGGGAAATACCAAGAGCCCACTTACAGCAGCATTCGACGCATAATCGTAATCAAGGAGCAGAAGGGCTGTTGCTGGTGCCTGTATGCCAATCCCACAGACCCTCTTGATCGAATTTCTCTGACTATTTTCCTTGACAGTCCTATAACTCCTTATAGCGGACAAGATATTGCCAAGTCCGGGGTAGACCGAAACAGACATGCAGTGATATACATGCGCGGCACTCGCCCCACGACTAGAGCCAACGAGGCAAGAATGACCAAGGATCCGATCGAGGTTAGAACAGCCAAACAAGATCAGAAATTAGATTCGATATCCCGTATCAATTTCGGCAAGGTTTATACTGTTGAGCATAATATCAAGGTTCTTCCAGTCGGCCGGATCGCTGACTCGTCACTACCTCGGTTTGAAGCCTATGTTCGGAATGAACTTCTAAATAAATCCATGAGACTTTCGATCATATCAACACCCTGCAGGCTGGGCCGAGGCTGGAGCTTTCTGTGAAAGACTTTGGTATTATCTATCCTTATTGCATGCTTTGCCATATATGCCTCTGTACTTGAACTGATAGATCATATTCTTATATCACAAGAGGTCGTGTATACATTATTTCTAGTGATCGCTTTCCTCGGGTTGGCTTCAGAGATGCGGAACAAACGCACAGTGTTTGATCCACGAGGCAGCTGATAGGCGGTTGACTGACAGGAAGGATTGTAGATCAATATACAGTCGAGCGGACCATTAACTCCGACTTAAACCAGTATCATACACTATTAGTGTCCTATGACTATTGTTAAGAAATTCCCTGGTTCACCATCGAT
This sequence comes from Penicillium argentinense, assembly GCF_028826775.1. Lineage (NCBI taxonomy): Eukaryota > Fungi > Ascomycota > Eurotiomycetes > Eurotiales > Aspergillaceae > Penicillium > Penicillium argentinense. Next base: position 1,969,878 of record NW_026622668.1, read on the forward strand.
TAGCAAGAATCCTTCAACGAAAATAGTCCAATTGTCTTGGGCATCCAGAAGAGGCTAACTGGCTCAGTGGAGAAGCGTTGGAGGGGTATGACCCTTGGAATATCGATCTTCCGGATTTTAGTGTTAGTAGCCCCCTTTTGAATGACAGCTTGGCGTGCACAAAATTAGAATTTCTGTTTCTTAATCCCTCATAATCGTCATATTTTAAGAATCGCTTGCAAATGGGCTCCTACGCAGAGGAAGAACGTGTTGCTGTCCTGATCGGGGCTACCGTCAGTACATAGCACATTGATACCGCATCTGAACGCTGTCCACTGACTATTGTATTCCTAGTCCGGAATTGGAGTTGACATCCTGAAGCACCTTTGCTCCCGAGGATGGAGAGTAGCATTCACGGGACGGCGCCAGGAGGCTGGGGAGCAACTCCTAGAAAGCCTGCCGACAAACAAAGCATTCTTCTATGCCGCCGACGTTTCGAACTATAATGAAACTGCCGATGTATTCCAGAAAGTACACAAACGCTTCGGGCGCATTGATGCGGTGTGCGTCAATGCCGGTATCGTTGACAAATCCTCCATCTACATCTACGATAAACAGAGCCGAGCCGTGGAAGACATTCCTCCTGCCCCGGACACCTCTGTCGTTGATATCAATTACAAGGGTGTGGTAAATTGCACTCAGCTTGCTACACACTTCATGCGATACAATCCACAGCCAGGCGGTCGAATTGTTATCACAGGTAGCATTGGGAGCATCTTCCCCCACAAGTCCTACCCGATCTACTGTGGCACAAAGTCCGCTGTGAACCAATTTGTCCGCGGTGTTGCTCCTCTTTTGAAACAGAAGGAGAAAATACTTATCAATGTCGTACTGCCCGGTATCTTGGACACACCGATTGTTCCACCGGAGATGATCAAGGCTGTCACACCTGAATGGTGAGTTCAGTGGAAATGTCGTTCTTGTGATTTACCGAAAAATTGCAACTAATACTCTGGCCTCCTTTAGTATTACGCCAGTTGCCACCATCTTGAAAGCGTATGATACATTTTTGGAGGATAAGAATGGTATGACGGGGGAGTTGTTAGAATGCTCCGCCGAACAGCTCATATACTATCCTATGCCCGAGCCCGGAAACGGTCGCATCACCCGGCGAGCAACCACCATATGGGAGCCTCTGTTTGAGATGATGCATGGAGAAAAGTCCCTTCTGCCTGAAGCAATTCCCTGAATTGTTTAGGCTCTGAACAATTTTACTGTTATACGTCCTAGATTTGCACGCACTTGAAGTAATCGAATTAGCCTTGCCATTGAATGTTCGAACAAAACTTTGAAAACACACAGTTCAATTCCAAAGAGTACCGTGAGGTATACATGCCGTAGGTAATATTTTAAAAGTTCTGGCCCACGCCGTCCCACTAATCCACACCAGATGAAAACGGTGGGTCTACAGTTGACACCCCGTTTTCCAGGCAACAATGCCACCGGCATACAGAAATTCACCGCCCTGAAAAATCTCACCGCCCGCCGAAATTTCCCATACAGCAACAACTTTTTCTAACCCGATTAATACAACATAGCAACCATGAAGCGCAAACTGGATGCAAACGACGTGCCGTCTCCCGAGCCTAAGAGCGCGGAAGAGCAGGAACCCGACTTCGAAGCGCTGGGTCTTGACTCGCGACTGCGTCAAGCTCTGATTAAGGAAAAGTTCACCAAGCCTACTCTCGTGCAGGCCAAGGCAATTCCGCTAGCACTCGAGGGCAAAGACATTCTTGGTAAGCTACCAAGCCCCAAATACTGCTTCACAAGTTCAAAATACTAACAGAAGCAGCTCGCGCAAAGACTGGTTCTGGAAAGACGGCCGCTTATATTCTCCCGGTTCTGCAATCTATCCTGCAACAAAAATCTGTTCGTCTCATCACATACCCCTCATGGCATCTTCCTTCAGAAAGTTGCTAACTATTGTATCTTCTAGGCGAACCCTGCATTGAAAGCGACCACCGGTCTTGTCCTTGTCCCTACCCGCGAGCTCGCAGAACAAGTTCAGAAAGTTATCACCTCATTTACTGCCTTCTGCGGAAAAGATGTTCGCTCCATCAACCTCACTCAAAAAGTGTCCGACGCCGTCCAACGTACAATGCTTGCCGATTTTCCCGATTTGATCATTTCCACTCCCACTCGTGTCCTGGCCAACGTCAACAATTCCGCTCTGTCGCTCGAGAAACTCTCCTACCTGGTGATCGATGAAGCTGATCTGGTTCTGTCCTATGGTTATGAGGACGACATCAACATTCTTTCAAAGGCCATTCCCCGTGGCGTGCAGACTTTTCTTATGAGTGCCACACTCACATCCGAGGTGGACACTTTAAAGAGCCTGTTCTGTCGCAGCCCCGTCATTCTGAAGCTGGAGGAAAAGGAGGAAAAAGGCGCCGGTGTTAGCCAATTCGTGGTGAAGTGTGCGGAAGACGAGAAATTCCTTCTCACCTATGTCATTTTCAAGCTTCAACTCGTCAAGGGGAAGGTCATTATTTTCGTCGGCGATGTGGACCGATGCTACCGTGTGAAGCTTTTCCTCGAGCAATTCGGCATTAAGAGCTGTGTTCTCAATTCAGAACTCCCCATCAACTCCCGTCTACATGTCGTCGAGGAGTTCAACAAGGGTGTTTATGATATTATCATCGCTGCCGATGACCAAGAGGTCATGGGAGTGGCCAAGCCCAGCAAAAAGTCCCGTGCCATCGAAAATGCAGAGGGAGCCAAGGAGGAAATCGGCAGCAACGAAGACGAGGAGGTCGAGGAAGAAAACAGCAAACAGAATTCAAAGCGACGCAAGATGACCAACAAAGAAAAGGACTACAGTATTGCGCGCGGTATCGACTTCCAGAACGTCGCCTGTGTTCTCAACTTCGACCTCCCTACCACCTCGAAATCCTACACCCACCGTATCGGACGTACCGGCCGCGCCGGCAAGGCCGGTATGGCACTGTCGTTTGTCGTTCCAATCGAGCAGTACGGCAAGCACAAGCCCACCTCAGTGCCAAGCTGCAAGCGCGACGAGCCCGTCCTCGCAAAGATCGTGAAACGCCAAGGAAAGCTCGGCCACGAGGTCAAGCCTTACCATTTCGAAATGCAGCAAGTCGATGCTTTCCGCTACCGTATGACCGACGCTCTGCGTGCTGTCACTCGGTTAGCAGTTCAAGAAGCTCGTGCCCGTGAAATTCGCCAGGAACTGATCAAGAGCGAGAAGCTCAAACGCCACTTCGAGGATAACCCCGACGAGCTGCGACAGCTTCGTCATGATGGAGAACTGCGCGCTGCCCGTGTGCAGCCCCATCTGAAGCATGTTCCGGATTACCTGATGCCGGCAAAGGGCCGAAAGGGTATCTCGAAGGAGGATGTGGGATATGTCGGGTTCTCGAAGTCGAATGAGAACCGCATTCGCAAAGCGAGAGATCGTAACCGCAACAAGGGGAAGGGAAGAAAGGCTGGTGGTAAGGTTGATCCTTTGAAGACGTTCAATCGTGGACGGAAATAGAGGCAGGTCGAGGCATAATAGGTGCATGACATGATACCATTGTAAAGTTGCGTGGAACCAAAAAGGAATTTTCAATAGCATTCTCTATCTTTTTCTTTTCTTTTACTCTTTAACTTTTTCTTTGATCTTGTAAATTTTTACGAAAGGACGCGCTACTTGCGTTGTTGTAATACATTGTCATGTCATGGTCATATTCGCGGGAATACATACTTACCTTGTTTGATATTGTTGTGGTTAGAAGACACGGCTGACATCCTCTGTGGTGATGTAGCCTTCAATCCATTTGCCCTTGGCTTTCACTCTCAGGTCCTGGATTTCCCGGAGCACTCTCTGGCCCTCGAGAACAGCATTTCTCCAAATCTTGCATTTCTTGTCGAATCTCATTGTGATCCGCACACGCTCCAGATCCCAGAGCTCTTTCGCGGAAGGAGGTGACTGCTCAGAGGCATGCATTGAGGAAACTAGCCCAAAAAGGGGCCCATCCTGCGAGTGTTCCCATCTCGCTCGGAGTTGACTCTCCGACTTAGATACCCTGCTCACCCACTCTTCATGCTTGGGAGACTCGAAGCCCGGACCTAGGTTGATCCATTCAACATCCCTCCATGCTCCTGTCCAGGCTGGTCCGTTTGAGCCGGGCGGGTAAGGATCACCGTCTGGATTGTTGCCCGTCCAGGTAAGAGCGGGAATCCAGTCATTGCATCCTTCGAGATCAAGCCATTTCAGGCAGTATGTAGAGTGAGATAGTTGGCGAAGGACACCAGCAGCTTCGGCCCAGCAGTTCTCTGTCGTGGCGTGCGTAGTGTCGCCAAGGTAAGAATATCTTAATTCGAGATTGCCGGGCATAACTATGGTGGCCTTGGTGGCATTTGGAGTGCGGGTCGGGAGAGGCCAGTGAGCTAGTGATAGATGCGTTATGGTTGGAAGGCGTGACATGAGGTGCAGCAAGGTGTTCCAGTTTGCAGCTTGTGGATCTGGACGGGCGAGAGAAAGATAGCGTAGGTTTGTGAATCGCAATCCATGACGAATCGATTTGGGGATTGTACTGGCGGAGGATGAATGAGCTAGTGTAGCCGAGTCATCTTCATGCTCGGAGTCCTCCTCCTGATCCCAGGACGCCGGAACAGCTTCGGATTCAGTCTTGGATGCGGAGGCGGCTTGTTTCGGGCTAAGAAACAACTCGTGAGAAAGTTCTTTCAAGGTAATCCAGCGGCCTAGTGCATGGTTGAGGTCCAGCCTAGTGACCGACCCATCTACCGCGGTGTTGTCGTCAAGGGCTCCAGTCGACCCATGTTCAACACCAGGAGTCTCGGCATTGGTCAGAAAAAGTGGCTTTAGTCCCTTCATACGAGCACCCTGCTCCGAATTATGTGAGTAGATTGCCACATAACTCAGAAGGAGCTGCTTGATATGAGTGGGGAGCTGAGCCAAGAAGATACCGTCGTATTCTAGGTGCCAGGTCCATCGGCTGGCCATAGACACCAAGATTGTATGCATAAGTGAGCGGTCGCTAGGAAAGGTAGCCCCAGGCAACATGTCAAGGCGATCTATCACCTTACCATAGCACTGCCCATCATCCCACGTATCGTATTGGGCCGGCGCGGGCGCGCCGTCAGATTCCCCAGATAGCCAACTTTGAGGCGGCGGGGGACCGGGGACTGGACGGACTGGACGACTGCCGAAGACAGTACGGCGTTGCTGAGGAGACGGAGACTCTGGAATCTGTAGGACATTGCGAATCGAAGGATGGACAGATCGAGGAGACACGAAAGACCGCGAATTGGGAGGCGTCTCGCCAGTGACCTGGGTGCGCCGCAGGTGGCTGATCAAGCCATTGACAGACGAATCGGTCGCGAAAGCTGTGTCTCGGCGGGTCTGAACATCCTGACGGACGCTGGAAGGCCCGAGAGAATGGTGCGGGGTGCTGGAAGGCTTGAAGATGAATGTTCGCTTCTGCTTTTTGGGCATGAGAGTGTCGTGTTTGCGGAGTGGTGGAGGGAAAGTGGCGAGGCAACATTTCCGAGGCTAAGCTCAGGTTATATCTTATCGCCCCCACGTTCAGCTTGACAACAAATAGGAAGGTATGAGTCAACTGCTGTTGGCCCCAAGCCACAATTCAATAGCACAATGATTTCTAGTCGTCTGGGGACTCGAAGTGCGTTTAGACCGATTTTTGAAATTGAATTTGTTAATTACCTTATGATACTGTACGCGTGTAGGGCAGGACCGTTTTCTGTTGCTGGAGCAAGGATGGGATGATATCACCGGGGGCCCTCCCTCTCGTAAATGCCGGGCCCTGGGTGTCCCTTCTGTTTGCATACACATATTTTGTAGTACCGGGGAAGTCTGTGAAATAGATCAACTATTCGTTGTTGAGCAGACTGGCATTTGTTGCCTTCTATTTGGTAGATTCTACACGATAATATGTACACAGTATTTACATTTGGATCAGATGTCTCGGACCCAGGAGTCGTCCTTCATGTGGCCTTCACGCTTAGGTCCCTCTTCGAGCCATGTCTCGACGAGTCCCTCCTTAGGGTCTTCGTCTGGGAGACCGCGTGTGCGTCGTACATCAAGGACAAGGTTTCGAATCTTCATGGTGACTTCTTTGCGCAGTTCAACTGCTTCTTTGTTATGAAGCAGTTCATCGCTCAAAACTCCAGCGGGGAGATCTCGAGATTGCGGGTCTCTCTTCTCGATCTTAGCCCTCAGCTTCTGCCAACGTGATCGCATTTCCCCGAATATCTCGTCGGTGTCGACCTTCGACCCGAAGGTCACACTGACATCCTTTCCGGGCCGAGGGAGAAATCGGGGGAACTCGCGGCTTTCGTGCATGATATCGTCAAATCCCTGGATCCACATCGGAACAACGTCCGGGCATTCGTTCGCTTCGAGGATCAGTCGTGCAACACCCCACTTGAAGTATCTCATTGTCTTGCGAGGCGCCTGGTGGATCTTTCCCTCGGGGAAGATGTGAACCCATGAATGGGAGTTTCGGGAGTATGCAGAGGGTGCCAGATGAGCATCCTCACCATTGGTGGTGTACGCGATTGAAAGGTCTGAAAAAGGGTCGATGCAGACATTCTGGAGACTAAAACACTGACGTTCGGGGGTGGCACGGTGGTGGTCAACAGCGAAGGGGCCCTTGGAAAGCAGTCGAACAGCTTCGGTGATGGCGGGTTGGCCCAGTCCTCCGAAGGAAGAATGGGCAAGACGGTGGGTAGGCAAAACTTGGCCCATGGTGAAGAAGAATGACAGAGGTCTGCACGGAAACACGGCAGTTTTCATCAGTATAAATCCTTGACAAACAGATGTCGAGTCAACTGTCAGACACACCTAGTTTGGAAGCAGATATCATGGCTACCGAATGACCACCGCTTGTTCCAGAAACGCATAGGAAGTAATCCCCAGATCAATGGGTCATCCATTCTAATTATTGCGATACAATGTCAGCCATTTCCGCGCTGCTGTTATAGATCTTTCGCCAAGTTAGGCAAGTTCGAGAGTACGTACACACTGATATGATTCGATACTAAATTTCGACCAGATTTGTTAGCAACTGGACTGATTTCAAAGTGTACAACGCAATTGTAGACTGAAATCTTACCGGTAATCAAACCCCTCGATCTTTGCGCCGGGTCCTTCCGTGAGTCCAGCAGGGCAGTGAATTCGTCGTAACCGTGGACCTCCGCATGGCATAGAGTCGAGAGAAATGCGCGACACAGACCGGCCACTCCCCACATTGTTGTGTTAGACCAGGTCCGCCAGGGGAGGGACGGGGCCTCGGCCGTTGCGCCGCAGTCCATGGTGCTGGCTTGAGGAGATGCGCACGCTACAAAAAATCCATAGACGAGCTTCGCGTCTCGAGCACGCAGCGAGTGGCCTGGGTAGCGAGACCCTTTGTCGAAGCTGGGGTTGCGCTGGAGGAAAACCGCGACTTCTCGGCGGACACATTTATCCATCGTGATCACATGATCCACTCCGGGGTAAACGTTCAATCTTCCACAGAAACAGATGAATATAGGGCTTTATGGAAATAGGTCTCGCAAATTTCTACTTGTTCTATTGCCTAATACTATTTACTTCTTAAAGATCCATGGAAGAGGAATGCAATTGTGCAAATTTGAGCAGCCCGTCCGCGGTGGTGATTGTTTTATAGAACGGGCGCACGGGCCAATTACGATTCCGACTTCGAGCACGATTTTGCTGCAGCAACTCACCACCGGCAACGACCAGCAGCCATGTTCAAGCCCACAAACGCCCTCTTTGGAGGTCTTCTCTGGTATGCAATTCTTGCACTCGGGACCTCATGTTGATGAGTTCAACCGCAAAAATCTAATTCTCTTTCCGAACCTCCAGGAAGACCCCGTGGCGTCTCTCTTCGCCCCAGAAGGCCCGGCAACGCAAACGCCTTCGCGCCGTGGACCGCGTCGTCGATACGCTGAGCGCTGCTCTTACTCGCAATGGACACAGTGCTAAGGCTGTGACCCGGTGGTATGCGGAGATGCCGCGCGAGGAGGAGATGCTGCCTAAAGACAAGTACACTCTCTTCGACAAAAAGGAGAAGAACTATCGGAAGAGCATTCACAGTATGCCATTAACCCAGCACTGAATTCCGTGTTCTTGCAGACGATGCTAACCAAAATCCTCTTCTCAGAGTTGCCCAAGTGGACTCGTGTCAGCCAGCGTGTGAACCCCCCTGGTTTCTAAGTTCGATTATCGCAACCCCTCTAGCATGAACACACTCTTCCCGCTCGCCGATGCGTCTCCTCGCGGATTCTGAATCGGCATTTGTATTATACGCATGGGACTCAGCCGGCTATCGTTGATTTGTGGTCTGGGTTGGGCCCAAAGGAAGGACCGGAGTTTTTGGCATTCGAGAAAATCGCCACCGCCGCGACGAAGATGATATGGCTTACAATGTTCTATTATTCAGCGACTAGAATTTCATTCCAATTCAACTATTTGAACATGATCCCCGTGTGGCGTAATGGATTCGGTGGCTTTTGGAAAGATAATATGTCGAAAGACAGTCTGTGGTCGGTAAGGATATGACACTGACAAGAGCGACCGAAATATGAGAGGCTCTCATGATATCACGACACAACAAACGAATGAAACTGCCTGGCCTAAATTGCTGGCACTGGGGTATAGGGCTCGGGTGGTTCATGATACACTCAAACTAGGACTGGGAATTCGCTCGATATCTCGGGAAATGATCTTGTGAGACACGGAGCGACAGGATCGGTGGACCTTCATGGCAACGTTCTTCACCCAATTTCGATTCACACGCCCCTCCTGCAACAGTTTTCGAATTCGGTAACCTCGAGGAACATGCTGCCAATCTTCGAGTGTCTCCTGCCAGCCAGTTCCGCCTTCGTACCAGGCGTTCTTCTGTTTTGTCGACACCTCGAACCCCTGAGGGGGTCTTGGAAACATCCAGCTTCCAGGGTCGAGATGTCCATCCGGCGGCTCCTCGACCGAGTCTTCGTAGAGCTCCACCGTTCGAACAGCATCACGGAGTCCAGATGCCTTTCTCTGTCGATTAACTGCGGCGCGCCATGAGTCGATCCGCGGGTTATATGCGCGCCTATGAATGAGGCCTGAGTATTTCGGTCTGGGGCTATAGGTTGGCTCTGGATAGGGAACGTTGAATCGTGGGTCTCCCCACGCTCGTCTCGAATCGGTGGGAACTCGCGATACTGGATCAATCACCAACCAGGTCTCACGGTTTAACCAATGGTTTGCCAGCAGAGGGAACTGATACGGTTTCTGACCAGGTGTAGTCTCGTCGAAAATCCATCCCAGCTTGCGGTTCAGTTCATCCACCAGTTTCACCTCCCAGTCGCAAAGTCCATCCTCTGACCATCCTATCATGCGATTCGAGGGCTTCGTATTTTCTCCTCTGGAGAACAACGAGATTTTACGGAGAGACGTATTTGGAGATAAGATACTGTCGTCGTGCAATGGAAAATCCCATGTATCAGTTGGTCTTCGACCGGCTTCTGGTGCTTGACCTGGCCGTGGACGGAGCCTGACTGGCGTTGTGTGATATTTCTTCGCTCTATCTGGTAACTTTGCCTCGCGCTGGGACTTTTGGTCAATTGAGATGGGTCGTTGGACAGACACAGCATTAGACTGGCGGCTATTGCTGCGGAATTTCTGCTTCATAAAGATTTCCGAGACGCTTTGTTCCGAAAGAAAGCTGGTTAACATTTCGACGAAGGGAGTCCCGGGTGGACCAGATGAATCTCGTATCGCGCGTAACGTTCGACTTTTGGCTTTGACCTGCATCTTTGCCGACCAGGCTCGACATTTGCGCAATTGCGCACGACGGGCGTGCATCGCAGGCTCAAAAACTTGTGCTGGACAGTGTGACAAACTCTGGCCGTCTACGTGAATTCCTTGACCAGTTCGGGTATTGCAGCGATCCCGAAGATTCCGAGGCACACGCACACCTGAATGTTCGAGATCCAGCGTCGACCATGCAGCTGCATTCAGTGGTGAATCTGTATATCGTCTGAATCCGCTCGATTTATCCAACTTTTTGGTAATGCATGGCATCGGTGCATTGATGTCGGACACCGATATTTGTCGATTATAAGGGCCGTCGCAAGCCCCATCCATTTGCTCAGGAGGCGTGAACAGTTCCTCAGTAATAGAGGTTCCCGTCGATTCAAGCATGCGCATATGTGACGACCCTGGAGGCTCGCTCGTGTTCATCATGGACTGTACTCCGCCATCGTTCGTTGCATCATCAGTCTGGGATTCGAAGCTGCCCATCAAAGCTCCGTGACAATGCGTGGGTGGTCCTGGGTTCCACATTGCGTCGGCATGGGGAGGCTCGTAGCTCTGGAGGAATCGAAATATTCTGAATCGCTTTCTCTGGTATTGCCGGCGTTTCCTCGATTTTTTCTTGACCAGGATCCCACCATACCCAGGTATAGTCTGTTCTGCTCGACTCCCAGGAAAGCCAGTCTAGTATCCATTTGAAAGAATGGGCAAGAACACTCTTGTTCCTCTGGTGTGTCTCCCATGGTACCCAGCCATACCACGTCCTCGCGTACCGAGAAGTCGTCAGCTTGCCTTCTCGCAGCACCCTGTGCCGGTTGAACGACCGAATATACTTGCCGATTTTCCAGAATAAGACGGCAAAGATAAATATGCCCACGGTTCCCCCAAGCAGCGCACCGAAAACCTTTGGGTTGATCCGCGCTTGAACATTGACTGGCAGGGTGTATGGTCCCTTTGGGGGGCGTGGAGGCGACGGTGTAAAGGAGTGGTTTTGTCGGATCTTCAGCGGCGCCATTCTCGGGGCGCGAGAACCAACACGATCAGAATGTGGTAAAGATATCGCACATGGCCTGTAGCTGGTAGTTTTGAAGTGAAGGATCTATTGTCACCATGAGTTGCGGCGTTGTCGCTGCACTTGCTGTTTTATGGGGGAGCAGCCAACCCTCAATTCGCAGTTGCCTCGACAAGATCATGCCCTTGTCTACTGCTTTGGCCACAATTCTAAAGTACCGAGGATAGTAGGATGTCCCACCTACGAGCAACATCCAAAACTTTGATTCCTTGAAGCTGATAATCCTTTGCGCTAATCTGCATATTGTTTGGGGTGATCCTTGTATACATTATTATCCGCAGTCTTGCCACAACATTCGGGTGACGGGTTCCGGACTCGGCAAATTAACCCCGATTTCGGCCCTAACCCCGAGTCATTGACGCGTGCTACCTACCGCTAACTTAGTACTTGGATTGGGGGCCGGACTGCCTCAACTATTCCGTGTCCTACGGATGCGGAATACAAGCGGGCGTCCTTCATACTTTGTTGCCCTATGATTGGCCATATGAGAAGTGTCGAACCGAACTGGTATTTCTTAACGGTTAGGTGCTTCTCCAACGCCTGACCTGTAGCTCTCGATGCCATGGGGCTAAGACATAATTGTCCGAATCATTGTGAGATGCGAGGCTGAGCGACATGATGGTTGCCGCTTGGAGTACAATCCCTTCTCGTCTAATCAAGTCATGCTACGCAGCCTGTCAGGATATAAGTACATCGTCGTCCCCAGAGCATAACCTTTTAACATTGAATTCAGTTGACAGTTCACCAGAATCGGGCATACAACCCCTCGATATATCCATTTGCGACTTCAACTCCATTGTCTATACCTTTGTGCTTTGCAACCAACACTTGATCTACCTCATTTGAAATGGCGCCCATGAAAATCGCAATTGTGGGGGCGGGTCCAGTCGGCCTCACTCTCGCCCGGCTGCTCTCCGACAAGACCAACGTCGAAGTGGTGGTTTTTGAATCCGAAAGATCTCGAGATGCCCGTGGCCAGGGTGGCACCCTCGACCTTCACCCGACCACTGGGCTCGCAGCCTTGAAAGAGGCGGGACTCTACGACGAATTTCTCAAGCGGGCGCGCTTTGATGGCGAGGCACTGACTATTTGCGACAAGCATTTGATTAAATATGTCAACCTACCTGGCGTGGAAGAGAATTCATCTCGTGGTCGACCAGAGATTGATCGCTATCTACTGCGAGAAATGCTCCTCGACTCCGTTCTAGAAGGGGTGATTCGATGGGGCTGTCGCCTGCGCTCCATTGATGAGAAACGGAACTTGATTTTTGACTACGGCACGGAATCCGGTTTTGACTTGGTCGTGGGGGCCGATGGCGCTTGGAGCAAAATTCGCAAACTGATCTCAGACCAAATGCCCAACTACTCTGGTCTCACTGGAATATCATGGACGATTCCAGATGCTAAAGAGAAGGCGCCGGAATGCTACAAACTCGTCAACCGAGGGTCACTGTACTCTTACTCTGACAGTCGTGGGATTTTCAGCCAGCAACTTGGAGATGGAAGCTTGAATGTGTATACTATTTCTCCACGACCTGAAGATTCGCAGATGAGCGTGCCATCCCACCTGGACAACGTCGAGGCAGTTAGAAATGCTCTCCTGGAAGAATTCTACGAGTGGGATCCACGGCTGCTCAACATTCTTCGTCATGCTCAGGACCCCGTCCTCCGTCCTCTCTACATGCTTCCTGTTGGTTGGTCGTGGAAGAACTACCCTGGTGTTACCATCATTGGAGATGCTGCTCATGTCATGACACCGTTTGCTGGCGAGGGCGTGAACTTGGGAATGCAAGATGCCCTCATGTTGTCGCGTGCTATCATCACAGCCTCCAACTCGCCCGACCCTGAAGCTAGCCTTCCAGGAGAGATCCAGACCTTTGAGAAAGATTTATTCGTCAGGGCAAAAGAGACCGCGGGTCTCACCAATGACATGATGACATGGATGTTCTTCACCGATGGTTCGCCTCGGTCTGTCATCGAGAAAGTCGGTCTGCGCATCACGACCTTTCATGATAAGGGCCTTCTGTCCACTTTTATGTATCCCTTCTATGCCGCCGCCGTTTATATGTATTATGCTATGTTCAAGCTGTGGCACAGATAATCCAACTGCTACGGTATTCGTCATTCTGATTTCATATCTGTTTGCATCTAGAGGTTGCTTGTTAGCTAGTCCAGAACATATCATAATACTAGTACGTTACGTTGGGCAGTTCCTGCACCCTGTATGCTTGGAGTTTCAGATAAAGGAAATAAAATAATATAGAAAAAAGAAAGAGGAAAGCATACCACGTGCTTTCTTCACCGGCACTTCTTGACGACCATCTCGAGGCATGGAAGTATGGATGAAGATGAAATCCGAATGACAGGTCATCTCTCTCCATGGGACCTCATAGCTGTGGAAATGTGTAGGCAGCAAGGATTTCAAGATTGTTGTGGCACCATCATGATGTGGCTTTCACATGTGAATGTCAACGACCCAAGATTGGGGAATCTGCAACCCGCCCTTTTGGAAAGAGGGATGATCCATGTTCAAATGGCAGAACGGAAGAAGTGAATCCTACATAGTAAAACAGCTGTCGAAATTCCAAAAGTGGCTATAAAGTGCCGGGATGGGAATCGGAACCCACCAAGATACGAGGAGCACGGACCGTGAGACCTGCCGAATTTGGTAGGCGAGTGGTCCACCGCCACACTTCTCCAGCCACTCCTTGCCTTCAGCCACACATAGCCACTGCATCAGCCGCAGTGGCGGTGCGACTATTGACGTCTGGCGCCGATCGACCAAGCAAACAAGGTTCGCGTCGAGTTTTCCCCCCCTTTGCCTTTTTTGTTGGGGTTCGGTCTCTGCGCTACACCGACGAAGCACTCTCACCCTGGCCTGGTTTCGCCGTTCTTGATTTCCTGCATGGGGAGGATGATCGCGCTTGTTTTGTGTCATATCTGCAGGACGTCTCAGGCTCACGCAGGGTTGCGACGCTTTACTTCCAAAAGTCTAATTGCACCGGAATGATTCAGTGTCGCATCCTGTTTCGGAGCTCGCAGAGGCCAACGGCTGATCTTGGACAATGATCGAGGATGACATGACAGAAGGCTAAACGTGCACTGACTCGGACGTGTAGTGTCACAGTATGATGGCCGGGAGCTTGGTCCCGGTCCTGACTTGCTCTCAGAGCGACTATCATGACGACTCCGTTCTCTATCGTCGGCGTCTACTTTCTCCAATCCTGGTTACTGGGCCCAGTTACCCGGTCTGTCCCGCTGCAGTGGATGCTGGAAGCCCCAGACCATGAACCGCGATGGACTATTGACTGGTCCTTGCCAGATCGGCGGGATGATCGTAAGCTCTAGCCTCGCCTGGATAGCGCGTCGTACAGGGCCTGGCTGAAGCTTCTTCCTCGTAGAACGCACTGGAGATTGCCAACCACCAAATCGTGTCCTAGCGCACACATGGTGCTGCGGATCCCACTCTCATGGTCGGACGGAACGAAGCGGAGCGGAGCCCCGGCGGAGCGTCTTTGTTCCGCTGGGCGCCAAAAAGCGAGGCTGATGATGCTCCAAACTGTGGCTAGTGAAATGATGGAGCTGTCACCCCCTTAACAAGCTATTACGGCATCCCAGGCAACACCATTGCAGACACCGTGAAAGCACGGCGAGGAGAGAATAGAAACCGACGCAAATATTGGGCTGCGACCCCTCCAGCGGAAAACCGCATACCTTTCGGAGTGACCGATGGGGAACTGACCCCAAGCCTCGTGGCCTGATTACCAAATGTCAAATGGGCCCCACGCGCCACAATTCTACCGTTGTGGCTTGCAGCTTTCTTCGAGGAGGGCCTCGACTCCTGCAATCACTGGCATATTGCGGTCTGGTCTCTCTACGGGTCCTTATTTGGCCAACTCGGACGCGGCAACAGACGGTGCCACTGTGCCGTGGCCACTCGACCTTTTCCCATAGATATCAAAATATTGTTGTTGCCTTGATAGGGGCAGCTTAGAACGACCACAGCTGAATTTGCCAGCTTCCTTTTTTTCATCTCTTCAAGAGCCAGCGTCAAACGCCACGATGTGATGCCACCACACCGTGACAGCGGCGGCAGGGCGGTTGTCACAGGCGGGACATTAGGCGGATCCGTGCACGGAACTATTGAAGCAGCTGCCCCTCTAGCCCTACTTTGGGGTTCTCCGGTTTTTGCCCCTGCACATGAACGTCGATCGTGCATGCCAAGGCGTCCAGTACTCAGGTTCGCGAGCGATGGAGGCATACGAAGAGATCAAATCAGAGGAGCAGCTTTCTGGCGGTGGGACCGAGTACTAGAGGCTGAAGTGCTCCAGAGTCGATATGCACGCTAGCACCAGATCTTCCTGCAGCGTATCTTCGATCTCTCAGATCTAGTGCTTGCTCATCCTGCCCCTGGTCTTCTGAGCACGTACCCCATCGATTTTCTGATGTTCCAATTACCCGGAACGTGCTGCTGCAAGGATGCATGCATCCGCCAGAAGGAACTCCTCCTCGGCCGGCCGATCTCTTCCCTCACTTTCCCGGTTTTCGACTAGTCCTGGATTTTTCTCAATGTGAAGTCAAATTTACTTTTCGCACCGCATCACGTCTGCCTTGGCTCTGAAGCCCAGGAACTGGCCACCGACCATTAATGCGCTCATCGCGTGGTACTTTTGCTGGTGGCGACATCTGCTAGCTCCCTTCTTCGCTCAACGCCGAATCTAGGACGTGGATCATCTACAGAGTATTGAACGTTCAGTATTGGTGTCTCGACCGCTGCCGGGAAGGTATATGAAGACCAGGCGATCTCCCGTCAACTTTACTCTTCAACTATAACCTTCTCTCCTCAACTCGACTCCATTCTTCGACAGCACACTTCCCCCCCATCACCATTCTGGCATACTTCTTCTTCCCATCGCTCGATCCAAACTTAATCGCGAGATCCACTCCAATTTTCCACTTATACTTCACCGATCTTTCCCCTCCTCCATTGCGCCCCGATTGGCCTAAAAACCGTTCTCGCGAACTCTACTTTATATTCACCGAATATCCCAGACGGCAGAGCCATCCTAATTGCAAACACTGATACCCCAAAAAATGGCGGCCCGTGAATTTAACCTTACCTTCGAGATTGCTCCTCCTGCAACTGTTCGCCCTAGCCTTCCGTTCACCATTCCAGTGGTCATAGCCGTCCGGCCTATCGGCACGCCGGCCCGAAATGTGCAACATCTCGTCGTGAGCGCAAGCTTGCGCAACGAAAACAGTACCGCTCCAGCCGTCGGTCTCAGTGGAAACTTGACAGCTAGCGTGCGCAGTCGCACGGACAATGCGATGAGCGGATATGCCAAATTCAGCCCGCTGACCATCTCGACGCCGGGCAAGTACCGTGTGCGCGTGATGCTGAGTGCAGCCTCGTACAATGGAGTGGTTACCAAGGAATATGTCGATTCGGGGGTCATCAATGTACAGGCCGCTGCGCCAGCGAGCCAACGACCAAGTGGGTCATTTCTCATGTCACATTTTGTTTCCAATGCCCTATCATATCACTTCCTATTTTTCCTGTTTTTCCCCTCTCTCCTCGCGGCGACCCATGGTATTGGGTCTCAAGTCACAGTGGCGGGGCTATCCGCTTCCTTTTCTGGATTCTTGCTGACGGTTTGAATTTTTTTTTCGTCTCTAGCCCCCCTCCAAGCCGTAACCCTACAGCGGCTGACGGCCGAAAACCTCGATATTTCTGCGGCGGATATCGCCAAGTGGCAAGCGGCGTGATCGACAGCCCTGGAAGTAATGGGAACTACTATTGGGTGTTGGTGGGGAGTTTCCGGTGTCCCCTATTATTTTTGGTGGTAATTCATTTTTGTGCTCTCTTTTTTGGTCTTGCTTTTTTTGCGGGTCATGATATCTCTTCGATGTTTGTTTTTAGACTTTCTTTGATCTCTTCGGTGTTCCTGCTGCTTTGGGCTAAGTGTGAAGCCTTGAACTTGGTCGGTCCCTGTCAGGGCGACGACGTGGGCACCCCGTGTGCGCAGCCTGCTGCTAGCTTAGGTCTGGCGTGGTATATATGCTAAGCCCAAATTGAAATATCAATATCGCACTCGCCTTTTGTCTCTAGTGGCTCCTTAGGGACGGATTTTTGGTCCCCCCTGAATCCGGCATGGATGTTCTGGGCACTGACATTTCCACGCAATGCCTAGGTGTACTTACATACTGCGATGAACAACTTCGGGCTTAGTTCAACCTGTTTCTTCACGCCTGGCATTCACAAGTGTTGGATCTTTATACTATTTTATACCCCACAAATTTCCACGTGCAAAGCCAAAATTTAGACGACCTGTCTAGTATTCTCGCACGAGATATATTAGTAAAATCGTAGCCTTTCCTAATCCGGTTAGAAGGATTAACAAGTCAAGTCATAAAACGAGTGGGTTTGTCCTAGACTAACTACTTTTTAATTCGTTTGTCATCATTACAAATGTTCACTGGGGCCGAGCAGTCTCTCGACACGAGGCGCCAGTTCTCCAGGCTCATTGTGATGAAGTGACAGGAGGTCCCTTCTTTCTTTTTTGTTTCTGGGAAATCCAATGAAAGTGCGCGATTAGAAAAAGAAATTATATTTAGGACTGTGATGGATCCTGGCTCTATTTGGAATTTATCCTATAGCGTGTCCTATTTTTCCTCCATATTTCGTCTCTTGGGCAGCAATTCGCCCCAATCCGGGGCATCGGTTGATCAAAGCGCTCTTGTAATCCCGAAGCTGTCTCAGCTCCTGTGCGGACCCAAGTACGTATTGCAGGAAGGTGGGATAGTTCCAGCCTAGGCTCTCAGCCGCAAGGCCCATCAAACTGGTCTGATTCTCGCGACCTGGGCGTCCGGGTCCGGTAATATTCTGTTCAGTAGTCAGTCTGACTGATTTCTGTGTATTATCTATAGCACATTCTGTACTTACCGGCTTCATATTGATATCGAACAATGCAAACTTCGTCTTGGGCCCAAACCGTCGAATGTCGATTCGAAGAGGTGCTGTCGTTTGCAGCAATTCTGCCACTGTCTCGCATTCCTTCATGATAGCCGCGTAGGATGGATCTGCCTCGATCTCAGCGGCCGTGACAGCTCGCGAGTTGAGTTTGACAGCGACATTCCCACTGTAAGGAGCGATACCATCGACGTGGTTGAAACGAGTGACTGGAGGCAGCGCCCAGTGTCGAGTACGGAGGTCTTGTAAGTCTGATCCAAGGAGACTCTCTTGAGACGGTGGCATGATAGTAATGGTACCCTCTTCGCCGTTCAAATACTCCTCCAAGAGCACCCGAGGTGACTCTTTGAACAAATGAGCCGTATGCGCCCTGAGCTCAGAAACATCCTCACAAATCTTCACGCCGTGACTCCCGCGACCACGAACCGGCTTGGCCACGATAGGATAATCACTTCTCTGGATCGAGGCAAGGACATAATCCAGAGTCTTCTGAATAGCGACGTCATCTCCGCTCTCGGGAGCTGGATCGTCAACAGTCCATGATCTGGGCAGCGTGAGTCCCCCGTAACGGCGGAGCTCGTCGTTGGTAAACGACTTGTCATCGAATCGGTCCGCACATAGCGGGGGCTGGCCAATGACCCTGACACTGGATTTGTAGGGAGTCAATCGGGTCGAGGTTTGCAGAGGATGCTCGGCGAACAATATTGTGTTTGCCCACAGGTGTGTTGCGCCTTTCTGCACCGCTTCGAGAATGCCTTCTTCGGTGTCGGGATAGCACCAATGGTCCTGGTCCATGGGATCTGGGGAATCTCTTGGGGTGAGGACTGTAAACCCTTCTCTTGAGAGAGTATATGCGACATCAGCGCCCGAATCGCGATAACCTGTCCATAGTCAGCTGCAGAATCATTGTAATCTTGGGGATATCTGCATAAACCTCCGGGCTTAGGTGGCTTGCTCACACCATCATACATCGGCGGCGCAAGGGCCTGGTAGAGAACCGCGATAACAGGTTTCTTGGGAGCCATTTGGGAGTATAGTTTGGGGGCCAAAGCTTGGCCCCGGAGCATGCAGAAGCTTTGGGCTAGGAGAGCGAGCTGGCCGTGGGGGCTGCAGGCGAGTCGATTGAGGGGTAGGATGTTACAGAAGCGGCGAATTTGAATGGGCATTCTGCATGCTTGGGAATCAATCACGCATGAGTGCTTTCGTGATGGCTTTTAAAGGGTCCACGATTTGGCGCGTGGGGGGTCATCTTTGTGAGGGCGACATTGGGATGCTCAAAGAATTGCCGATTCTCGGAGCGGAGCGGTCCACCGGGACACTCCGCGCCCACCCACCATACCTACATACGATACTCGGAAATCAAGGACAGATTACGAATGTAGATTCGGATTCATGAGGCAGATGTATCATTCAAGAGGATAAGGATTTAAATTGGTAATCGTCATATAGTCAATGACACAACAAGGACCAAGCTCATGCAAACAGCAAGGCATAACCAACAATATACTAGTTAAATATGGCCATGACCAGCAAAGATGGTGAACCTTTGTGGCTCGATCTGAAAACAGGCAAGAAACATGGGGGCCAGAAATAGATTTCTCATGAAGAGCGCATCCCAATAAGAGGGAATCCTGCAAAGCGGCCATTGCAATGTATCGGAGAGGTCATCCCCGGTGTGCATCAGCATTTTGGGACTCGAGCCGTCTCCGCACCGGGAATGACATCAAGTGATGGGAGAAACAGGGGCGTTTCAACGGCGAATCAAACGTCGATTCCCAAAACTGGAGTAAAAGGGATCATTGGATCGGCGGGGCGGGCGGGAGACTAATGCCGGGGGCTCTCAAATCAAGAGAGGGTGCCAAAATAATACTGGCAATCGGATCGTGCAAAGTAAATCGGGGAATGATTACTCAACCCTCCCGGTTGCGCAGCTTATCGAAGCCGTCCCGGACGGTCTCACGGACACTGAATCCACCAAAGAGCCAGTCGTTGGAGTGGCGGCCATAGTGATTGATGGTTCCGCTGTAACGCTTGTAGTCATCGCTGTTCTTGCGAGTCGGCGTCGAGGCACGCTTCGGGCCAAAGTCGCCCTTGGGCGACTGGGGCGAGGACTCGTCGGGAGACATCTGGACGGGGCTAGTTGAGCCGTGGCTTGGATCGAAGTAGGTGTGGTTGGGGATATCGCGAGGTTGAGACATGGTGGAGGATGTCTGGCGAGAGTAACCCAGAATTCGTCGAGAGAGTGGGTTGGATAATGCTCGAGAGTGCTTCTTCTCGGTTGAATGCTGGCTGGCGCGCGATGAGGTGGTGGTGGATGATGTTTGGGACAGTGATCGCCTAGGATAATGACCAGAGTGGTAGGGTTGCGAGTGCATCAGCATCACCTGGTGAGCGCGAGAGAGGCAGAGAGAGCAACAAGAAATGAAGTAATGATATGTTGAGTGCTCGAGGGTCAGTATAAGGTGTGAAAAGAGGAAGCCTGAGGACAGGGGCCCGCGGGGATATTTATGCCTCCGTCGACTTACCTCGCGCACCCTCGCACCCTCCCGACACCTGGTACCCACACGCCTGTTGCGAGGAGCCAATTTCCATTTTCCCTGTGATCGTCACAATGGCCGTAGGGCAACCACTCAGATTGCAGCTGGGGGTGTCACAAATCTGCCCTCGGGCCTGTCGCAAAGAACGCCCGCAGCCGCATGTCGCCAATCAGTCCTGCGCGTTCAGCCCGAATACTCCATCAACAGCGGACCAGCCCAGGCACTGGCCAACCGGAGGCCTCAGCAGGCGAACCCGCAGGCCCACCGGTAAGGTTTAGCGGTGTTTTGTTCAGGCTGCTGCTATCGGTGAGGATTCGCCCAAGTCCACCGCGTTCTTGACCATCGGACCAATCTGCGTGCTTGTCTTCCTTGGAGCCTCCTCCAGGTCTGGGTGGGACCCCGCAGATTCACCGCTGCTCAGAGACACGTCGCCATTTCTGCTGCATGCTTGTGTCCAGCTGGCATCGACGGCTGCCCATAGGGCTGCAACGGCAATTGTCTAGCTCGTCCCAGACCACGCCCTTCGTTGTTGCGTGAATGCTGGCATTCTCGGCCCATGCGTATGGCGAGCCTCTTTCCCCCTCCGCGGATTTAGGCAACCAGCAATCCCACTCTCTGAAAGATCACCCACTTTGTTTCGTCAGACATGTGGGTCGCACGACCGAGGTGCTGGCCAATCCATCACGAGACTCTCCAGGTCAAGTCGCCCACGTCGAATACGAGTCGCCAGCCCTACGCATCCAACCCAGTGGCCAAGATAAGACCCCATCGCTGTCCGCTTCGGGGCACTGTGCTCGCCAATAAACACGACACACGTGAGACAACGCCCTTCTAGCGCCCTTCGAGAAGGCCGTCCTAACCGAGGGACACGGCTTGGGTGCTTCTGACTCATTCGGCCTCCACGCACCGCACATCAGCCAAGAGAGACGGCTGAAGGCATTATGCGACTCGGCACGGTCACTCCGAGAATTGTTCAAGGTTGCTTGATTGGCACCACCTAGGCGCACGTTACATACCTTGTTCTCAATCGGGATTGACATCATCCTACGGGACGAGGATCAACCCGACGATGGCTGTAAACATACCCTATGCGGCGCTCCATTATCTGCGGGAGATAGCAAAACACCCCGCCCAGTTCCTTTGAGACAATTTATTTAAAAGGAAGCGCTCAATCCTTTGTGTGACGTCATGGCATTGGCATCTCCTAATTCAAACAGAGTATCTCTCTAAAAGGGTCATAAACATCATTGCTCATCAGCAGATTTTTAAATCTTACTGGTAACCGGAGTGGGCGTTGGCAAGCCAAATTTGGAGATATCCTCGTCCGTCTTACCATCAATGGCCAGTTCCGCCAGCACACGTCCAAAAGCCGGAGCAAACTTGAACGCATGGGCAGCACCCAGACCCACAATTACGTCCTCATGCTTGTCCAGGGGGGTGATAATAAATCGCCGATCGGGCGTTATGGTATACTGACAGGTGACCGTGCGCAGCGGTTCACGGCCCTTATCCGGCATAAGCTTCTGCAGAAATTCAAACAACTCCCCCAGTAGTCGCGGCGATGGCACATAAGTGCGCTCTTCAGGAGCCATCATGTTGCTGGCGAAGTCGTGGGCGGCCTTGATGGTCGGCTCGCCATAGCAAGGGAAACCATAGTAGCATGAACCCGGGGCGCCACCCCAGATCCAAGTGGGGAAATGAGGGGATTCGAAGTCAGCCGGGTCGCTGGGCTTAAAGTAGGTGACCTGCTCCTGCATGATCTGCAGCGGAATGTGTACGCCCAAGGGCGCAAGCAGCTTATTTGTCCAGGCATCGGTGGTGAGAATCACCTTGCTGGCGTGGAAGGTTCCGTGCGAGGTGTGGATTGCAACGCCTTTGCCGGACGACTTGGGTGTAACGCGCTCGACGCGGGTCCTCTCCTTCAACACAGCACCCCGGGATCGCGCAATCCACTGCATTGTTGCGACGGTCTTGCTCGCGTGAACGATGCCTGTGTCCGGGTCGTATACTGTATCCACCGATTCGGGCACATCAAATTGCGGCCACCGCTTCTTCACCTCCTTGCTATCAAGAAGTTCGTGGGGGACATCATTGGCACTGAGGGCTTGTGTATAATTGCTGACGGGGATTGGGGCGTCTTTGGGAACGAAGAAGAGGCCGCCAGTGGTTGTGAGGAGCTTCTGGCTGGAGAGTTTCTCCAGCTGAGCCCAGTCGTTATAGGCAGCCTTGACGAGCTTCACATATTCCGGCTCGGAATTAGATTTGCGGACGATGCGGGATGTGTCATGCGAAGCTCCGTGAACGTGTCCGAACTCGAACTGCTCCAGTCCAAGGACCTTAGCTCCCTTGAGGGCTGCCTGGTACGCAGCGGCGCTTCCGAGGACACCCAGTCCCACGACAGCGACGTCAAAATGTTCCATTATTTATTTTTGGTTGCAGATGAGAATGATTTTGGGTCTGACAAACTCACTCCGCGACGACGCAGGCCAATTTAAGAGCTCGCGATGATGTCTTCTATGGCTGCAGTACGCGGATCTGCTCCGCTCACGTGGACCCGGCGATAAGTCTGGGGAAGGTCTATGGCATGCGCTTTGCTGGTAATACATAGTACCTACTTGGGTATTTAGTGGGGTAATTCGCGGATACCCAGGGACGGCGGATAAGCCGGAATCTCGCACTTCATGCAACTGCGGTGGGGCAGCACGATCCCAAACATATGCGAACCCGGAGGCGTGCCGTACCCACCAACTCCGCATGAGAGAGGAAGTAGATACTACCGCAAGCACATTGTCGTAGCACTTGTATGGGCTACCCTTCTCATCGAGGTATAAAAGAAGCAGCTTGGTATGGTTATTCTATTACGACAATTGCATTAGCTTCTTTTCGCCTGGTGCTTTTTGATATGGTCGCAACTTGCTCGTCGGCGCTCATCTAGATCGCGATAGCCTCCGCACACGTGAGCGGTCACCCGCCGAAAGCTTAATCCCCGGCGTTACTACTACTTCTTTCTTCACCAATGATATATGATATCGAACTTCTCACATGGTACAACAGTTGTTTTTTGATTAAGAGGAGCTCATAATACTGGATTGAAGCTGACGCTGAGGGTCTAGATAAGGGAAGACCTCAACAGCTAGGACCATGTTTTTCATGAAAGCTCCGTCCAAACGCTTCATCACGATCTGGAAACTTCATTTTAATTCCAAAATTTAGTTAGACTTATATACAAAACCATCAAGATGTGCTTTGTGGCCACGCAAGATCCAATCTCCGTGCGCTGGATTCCGCGTCAACTCCAATCTATTCCTTCCCTTCCTCTCAGAAGTTGAACTCCACCTTGCAGTAAGCCGCTCCTATACTCCCTAATATCTGTCCAATCATCGTGCGCGTGATCGATTTGTCAGTTTGAGGAGCTTAGAATGGCCCTTGTGGTCGCTTGATTCTTGTTGATGGGCAAAGTGCTTGTGGCGGGCAAGATAATGGTGTGGTATTGCATCGGACCACTCATATGCCGTAGCGAGGTTCTCTTGAGCAAATCCTCCATGAACCTTTCATGCTGCTGACAATTTTGGAGATTTGTGCTTTGTCCAGTGGAAGAAAATGAACATCTCCGTCCAAAATCCCATCGGTGGATCGCTGAGAGTGGCCACGTCTTCATATGCATCAATCTCAGGCCTGTCCCAGAGCAAGTAAATCTCTTTCGAGGGCACGAATCGAGCCGTTGACTCCTACTATGATCATCCCCGTTGAGTTAATCTTGCTGCTCTTACAGTACATTTCGGTGATGAGCGGGCATGGGCACGGGAACACACAGCTAGGTCTTGCTACAGTGTACTGCAGGGCTTGTTAAGGGTCATCCGTGCAGACAAAAGCCACGAGATAAAAGAATATAAGAAACGGAGAGGGGAAGGGAAGAGCATTATAGGACAAGGTCATGAAGGCATAAAATATGAGATATCGAAGGTGAAAGGAAGGGTAGACGAATCCATTATACATAACAACCAGACGCAGAGTTTAAGAGAGCGTCGCAATAGCATGCAGGGTCTCTATGCAAGCTCAAGCGAATAGGAGAAAGCCGGAAGGACACAGGCAGGGAAGGTGAAGAGCAGTAGACCAGAGGGACGGACAACAGGCATGCAAGTAGAAGAGCAGTAGACCACACAAAGAGGGTGGAAGGTGACGAACACACTAAAACCAAGAGGGGAATTCGAACAGCAATCAGAGGAGAGCGTGGACAGTGTAGACACAAGAGGCAGCGAATGAAAAACAAGAATTTGGGTAGTAATCACTTCATAGATAAAGTTTTTAACAAGGGTCTTCCCAGCGCCCACGAAGGTAAACCCTTCCTCTCACTTGGCACTTTCCTTTCTAGAACGCATGTGTGACGTACAGTGCTGTATATTACACGAAACTCCTATACACCTGCCACCTCTATGCCCCTCATACCCATCGACCTCACAGGCCCTAGCATCAATCCCTCTACTGCAACCCCCATGTTGAGAATTGCTAGAATCAACCGCAACATGACACCGAGAATACCCCTCCTCGAAACTATACTTTATTCGTGACATTATACAAAGCCAGTCACTAACCACGTCTTAAACGGCTAACACAGCTGCATGCAGTGAACGGGCGATGCAAAATATCCGCAGGAACTTGCGCCTGTTCGTAGACTCTCATGCGCCCCTAAATCGTATCGGTCAAAGACGAAGCATACAGTACTTGACTGCCTCGTATGTGCGGCTCTTCCGACAGGAACCTGCGATTATCGAATTCTATCGCCACTTAAACGCTTGTCAATTCAGCAAGTGGGGAATATAGACTCTTCTATTTTTCATTGCCGTCTTGGGGGGTGGCATTCAACTGCTGCTGGCTGTTGTCTTTCGAGGTAATCCGGGACACGAAACCACCCCGATAGTCCCTGACGCATGCTGGGGAAACTAGTCTTCTCTACCCCTCTGGATGGCCCATCATGTACTCTATAGTGCTGTACGAAGCAGCGCTGAAGTGTCACCAAGGCGTACTTTCCGCAATACACCGTTCAGACCGCTCAACCAGCCAGCCAGCGTAGGTGACAATTGGACCTTGCTAAACGCCCACGATTCCGCCATAATGCCGAGAAATCTTTGGCGTGCATTCAAAGTGCCCACCATACTATCCAGTACGTGTATAGCTATTGTATATACTATCTGCAACATATAACCCTCGCACTAAACCAGTAGAAGATTTAGGATTAAAGCAAAGCATAAAATTACTAAGCAACTAAGCTTTGACGAACGAGTAAAAGAAGACGTGAAGACCCTATAGGTCTGAGGAATGAGGAAGAGTAAAAAACTTTTTTGTCCGAAACTCCAAGACAATTTCGCTCTTTTCAGCCTTGTCTTATACTTCCTTTGGCTTTGTCTGGCCCTGGGACGGCGTCCCTATTCCCTATAACCCAGAATAGAAAGGCGCGACTTTGGACTTTTGGCAATGTTAGAGCACCAAGACAGGATCCGGGTATAAATTGATAGAAACTCACGATTGTGGTTACAAAGAACACGTGGGCTGGCCGCACGCGGAGGTGAACTGAGGACAAGCCTGTCCGCCCGCAGTACACACGGGCGTCGGAATTGGTGTTGGCGAGGGGCACTCGCCTTGAACACATGCAGTACAAACTCCATCGACTTTTTGTGTAGTTTGAGGAGGGCAACTATATAGAGATGTCGCTCTCTCTACATTGCAATTTCGAGTTGTCGTGGCCGGCGCGGGTGTAAAGTTGTAGGAGTAATCACAAGTTCGTGAGCAAGAGAGTGTCTGCCCCACCCCATCACAACCGGCAGATGCGGCAGTAGCAGCGGCAAGGACGACTGCAATGGTGTTCCTAAAATGCATCTTCAAATGGGTGTTTAGCGTAAAATAATTGAGGTTCTGGAAACTTGAAACTTGAATGTCTGTGGATGAAAGTTTTGGAAGAACGATAGAGACTTTTTATAACCACCGAGACCTCTTGAAATATTTGTCGTCGTCATATATGACGCTATGGATGTTCGGTGACATTTTTTGACCGAGAAACAATAGAACGAGCGAGACACTGTCATATCGTTTCGCCACCTTAGTTTGTGCGTATGGGTATGTTTTAGGTCCACATGATTAGGTCCACATGATTTATCTTAGATTTAGTCTAGAACTGGTCAGACGTCAAAATGAAAGCACAATGATCATAGTACCGGGAAAGAACAGGCTTCAGTTGAGGGGCTAGTTGTCAAGTGCATGTTTCCGGGCATAGATTAAGTCTTAAGGTCTTGGCGAACATACCCGGAGATACAGGAAAGAAATATGCGGATGGGTATATTACCCGACCAATAGGATACCCACAACAGAGCCTCACTAGGGATCATGTCACTAAAGTTAAGCTTATTTTTGATGCAACAGTGTGCTTGAACCAAGCGGGCGTCACACCGATCGTAGATTATGCGTCGAATGTATGGTACGATCCGTTGAGAGACAAGACTCATCTGCGACACCTGAACACAGTACAGAGAACCTCGCTGATCCGCATCCTGTCGGCGTTCCGAACAGTGGCCACAATGGCCCTGGAAGTCGAAACGCACGTTCTTCCCACCCATCTTCGTCTTCGCCATCGAGCCCAGCGCACTATCGCCAATCTTCACACGCTGTCTCGGGAATACCCGATCTGGCACGCACTCACACGAGCTCAGAAACGTAGAGACAACATCGGATCGCACGCTCGCTTTCCATTAGTAGAAGAGCTGAAGACCATAAATGTCGAGAGACTAAGTGGACTGGAAACAATTGACCCACGACCGCTACCACCGTGGCGTCCTGATCCTTTTACAGAGATTGAGCTTGGCTCAGACCGAGAAGCAGCAAGGGAACAGGCCGAGGCCATCCGCTCAACATCAGACATAGTCGTCTATTCAGACGCTTCCGGTCGCAACGGCCACCTGGGGGCAGCCGTGGTAGCACTGAATGACAATATGGAAGTAGTCGAATCCCAACAGGTCCAGGTTGGGCCGATGGACCGCTGGTCGGTTCACGTGGCGGAGCTTATTGGCATCTTCTACGCGATCAGCATGGTCTTTAATATAGCTCACCAGCGAACAATAATGGAAGGCCAACAAACGACCGGAACAATCCGCTGCGACAGCAGGTCAGCGTTACAAGCAATCCAGAATGCGAGAAGGGAGTCAGGACAACGAATTGTTCACGCGATCCACCAAGCCGCCACCGAAGTCCGAGCCACAGGAATTGTGCTGCGCCTCCAGTGGGTGCCAGGGCACTGCGATAACCCCGGCAATGATGCCGCGGACCAAATAGCAAAGGCAGCCGCCAAACCGGGCAAATCCCACCCATTCCGACCGCTGCTCACGAGGGAGAGGGCGTTCATTCGTAGCACCATCATCGCTCAGTGGGAGCAGGAGTGGAGATCGGCTAGTAAAGGCGGCCATCTACGGAAGATCGACAACACTCTGCCGTCGGCATACACCAGAAAGTTGTACGGAAATCTGGCCAAGGGTCGGGCATGTTTGTTAACTCGGCTACGCACGGGCCACAATTGGTTATCCACCTACGCCGAGCTCTTTGGTTTCCGGACGATCAGTGCGAGTGCGGCGCGCAAGAAACAGTCACCCACATACTGGTGGATTGCCCAATATTGAAGGAGTCACGAAGGGAATTGAGGCGGAAAATTGGGGACACGTTTGGTAGCGTGTCGAGTCTGCTGGGAGGCTCAAAACAAGGTGAGAAAGGTAAACCAGACACCGTCTCGAGGGCGAAGATGGTCCAGGCCGTGTTGGGCTTCGCTGAGGCGCCACAACGGTTTTGCAGTCGTGCGCCACGAGGGCAGCCTAAAAAGGGAACGGCAATTAGGCCATGGCAGGCCGTGACGAGGCTCTGAGTTCGATTTCAGGAAGGGGACATCTACATGTACGTACAGGGATATATATAGTTGTTATATCCTGCATATCGCTTTCCAATTGCGAGGGGTCAGGGTAAATGAAATCATCATCATCATCATCAGTGTGCTTGACACATCAACAATACCAGAGGGTCCAGACCAAGTGACCTATGACGCAGAATTCAGTGGACATACTGGGTGATTCAAGATCTTGGGTTTGTTAATGCGTATCACCCATTCCATCTTCACGGCCATTATTTCTATATCTTTGCCCGGGGGTTCGGACTATACAGTTCATTGGTGAAACTAAATCGGAGAAACCCTCCTCGACGGGACACTGTCACAATGACTGGCTCTGGGTACCTTGTTATCGCATTTGAGAATAATAACCCTGGGTAAGAGGCTATTAATTACATTTTCTTTAGTCCATCGTTAATCAAAAGTGTGATATTTAGGTCTTGGCTAATGCATTGTCACATCGCCTGGCATGCAAGTCAAAGCCTGGCCCTTCAATTTGTCGAGAGACCCGCTGAAATTCCAGGTCTGGTGCGACCAGCCGCTACAGACATTCAGTCGAACTGTGAAAAGTGGGCAAAGTACTATTCCGAAGCCACTCATGAGCAAGATGACTTGGGTATCTAAGAGTGGTAGATACTGGTAGTGTAGTTCTCAATCGGATGTGATGTCCTATGTCCTACGTCAATGTACCTTAGGGTAGCGTAGTGTCTTTGTATCCATGGATCTTTCTCTATTGTGCTTTATCAAAAGATCAAGCAATTTTCAAAATTGAACTTCCACATGCAGTACTATTCTAGAGGCCAGCCTCTCTCATTTATTGTTTCTCCTGAGTGATTCGCGAAAGAAGACAGGGAAAAAAAGAAAAAAAGAAAGAAATCATACCGAAAATGCAATTAAGTTTCAGAAAGAGAACGAGGAACCGATGATCCCGTCTCGTCAGTTCCTCCCTCCTCTTGAAGAGTCCACAGAGTGGCACTTGGCCTTCTCCATGCGCGGGGTTGCTCAGAATGACATCGTCGGTGTCGTCTTTCCGCGACGAGTCGAGCCTCCTCAGCCGCAGATAATGCAGTGCGTACCCTATCTGTCATGATAACCGGTCGTGCGGAGTTCCTAGGAAGCATCCATCCAGATATCACAAGCTGGTCTCCTGCAGTCTTGGTTGTCGGCATGACGAAGAGCGATCGAGTCTTGTCCAGTGGTGGTCGACGAATGAGCCGCTGGAGAACGCTGCGATGGACCTGCTTTCGAGCTTCAGGTGCGGCGGCGGGGATAGGAGTATCTTCGCGTCGATCCCTCAAAGGTCGAGACCACAGACGATGCGCTCGGGGTATCTGAGTCCGCTCAATACCTGCCATCTCGGCGTCATCGTTGGAGAACTCCTCTGTGATAAGAGGGACCACCGCTGCTTGTTGAGATGACCACGGTGTAACAAATGGGCCAGGTTGTCCAGCACCTGGCTGAGGGATAGGCAGCTCAGCCCTGCACGACTCTCGCATGCAAGGATCTGAGCCACAGTGGGGCCACGAATGGTGTCTTCTATGGTTGCGAAGGTGCGGCATGGTCGAAATTGGGGAGGTAAGTGAACAATAGCAATCAAAATCAGGCAAAGCCAACGCTAATTAAAGGCAACAGCTTCGGAATTTATCTCTTCACCTAAGCCATTATCGTGGCTTAGTATGATGCTGCTATTTTGAGGTTCAGTCTGAGAGATCAAGTGTAAACCCAGAAGGGACACCGGGAGGTTTTGGTCTGCCTGGCAGGTATCGGGATTATAAACTAACGGGTCTGGGGTTGTGCCTCTTTCGACTCACGCCTGTTGGTCAGAGTGCAGGTCCCGAAGACCGCCCGGGTGACTCACTCATCATTTGGCGTCTTGCATGACCTAGAGGTATGGGTGGAGCGGAGACAGGTTGTCTCGCCCCGGCGTTTGGTGGAGCAGCCGTGAAGGATATATATGTGCGACCGAAGTGACACAACTCAACAGCCCCTTGAATAAAAAACCTAAAATTCACCTCGTAAAATAAAGGCCCGGGGTAGCAAAGGTAAAACTTCTGCATAAAGTGTCCCAGGTACCAAGTGGGCGAATACATGGACTGGAAATGATCGCTGGGGCTGATGGGGTCAAGCGATCGCGGCTAGGCAACCGGGCTCCAGAGGTGCATCGGTCGCATGACGAGATTGTCGCGGAAGAAGGCAGGGTCTTGGATCACCCGGCATGGTTGGATGGAGTAGATAGTAATAGAATGTGATCGGTGGTCAACCTAATCCAATCGGAATAAGCTCTCGAGGCTATGCAGGTTGTGAGAGTTGGTTGGTGAGTGACGGGAGTCAAAGGTATCTTATCTATACATAGCATCGCTTCCGTTAAGGAATTCTACATTAAGTTCCAAAAAGCTCTCCTTACATCAACCAGCACCAAGTGGTCGAGCGGTAACTCGGCTATCACGTCTTCCTTGGTCTAGTGGTCATGATTTCCGCTTGTCATTAACACCGATAAGCGCGGGAGACCGGGGTTCGATTCCCCGAGGGAGAGATTTCTTTTTGCTTTTGCTTTTGCTTTTTCACTTAATTTGCTTTTGAAGCATTCAAAATGTTCTTTGTACTCATTGATAAATAAATACTGATGGATCACTTCGTTTTTTACCTATCTCTAAATATATCAGTCTACAGAGATATCCCATCCAGCCCAAAGCCTTTCATGACCATATTGTCCTAAATCAGGGTTGTCAATTAGCATCTGCATGAGCCACACCATTCGAAGAGAAGCCACCTACCCTAAACGCAGCACCTTCTCCCTCAGTTGGAGCATTTTCGCCTCCTGTGCTCGCCCACCCATCCAAATTCTGCCCGTAGTACTAGCTAGAATGGTATCGACAACGGTATTCGCATATTCGACCCTCGGCATTCGTGCCATCCCGTTAGTGGCGCGCACAACACTGGCCATAATCTTTTCAACCGGCTTATACAGTGATCCAGAGGGAAGCGCCCAATCTTCAAAGTAGGACTGGCCATTTGTGGGGACGGCTCCGGTAACGACGTATAAGCGTTTCACATTGAAGGGCGCAAGGTCAAGTCGAAAGACCTCCGCGATCTGCTCTTGTGCGCGCTTGGTGACACCATAGCATCCCATCGGGATCGGATATGAGTCAAAAAGAAGACCAGGAGAGGAAACAACAGTTAGTAAGAAATTTAAACGAACCCAGTGTTGGCACAGGGCCATGACCGGCGATCGAAGTAATGTTCACCAGCGCGCCCTGTGTCTCAATGAGAAGAGGCGCAAAAGCCTGAGTAACGGCGAGAGGGGCCCAGACATTCGTTTCGAACATTCTCTTGGCTGCATCGATATCGTCGTCGAGAAATGGCATGAAATGGTTACGCGCAGCATTATTAACGAGGCAAGAAAGTCGACCGTCAGTCTGCGAGGAGACAGCTTCCTTAGCTGTTTTGATATCCTGGATTTTGGTCACGTCAAGTGCTAATAGAGTGACATTTGGAATGTCTTTCAGAGAGGCCATTTTGTCAGGGTTCCGTGGCGAACACATGGTACCCTCGTTTCTGAAAGGTGAGAGCTAGTCTGGAGCCTATTCCACCGTCGCTGCAGCCAGTGATGAGAACTGAGTTTTGATTAGCCATATTTAGACAATAAAGAGGGTAGCCAGAATAAATTCAAGGTTGAGAAAAACTAAGGAAATATCGGTTGCGGCCTGGGTGACTGCCTTTTAAATCATTAGTATGAATGTCCTGAGACTCGGAGTTGACAAGGCTCCGTAATAAATTCATCCTCAGGAACAGGGATTCACATATTAGATCTAGCGACTGCGACTGTTATAGTGGATCCAAATCACGAACACTCATAAGTGGCCCCCAGGAGCCGAAATCGATCATCAATTGCAGCTTCTAAATTTGTCTTAGTGCCATGCAAGTAAACGAGGTGACCAATGAGATTGATTATCAATGCTAAGCTCTGTCTCCTCCTGACCGGTTTATATCACTAGATGGGAGTTGACAGCGGTCATTCTTGCAAAGCTGCCAAGAAATCTTCTCTATCTGTGGCGCAAAGACGTTAGCTTGTCAGTCTTTACTGAGCTCGTCCATTTCTCACCTTTAGTGGATTGAAAGACGATTGAAAGAGCCCCTTCCCGACCTCCGAGATTGGTAGTTTTGGGGTTGCGTGCCATGATGTTCACCAAATCCAAGACAGTTCCACGGGTGTAAGGTGAACGTGGGAAGTTGACGCGATTGCTCTCTTTTGACGAGTCAGAGTGATCCAATGGCAGAGACATAGTGAACCATCTGTCGGGAATATGATCATCCCATCGCGCTGCAAGTCGAAAACCACTACCCCGACGCCAGAGTTGAGCCTCTGCGCCACCTTTGCTTGATTTCTGGGAGCCAAAGAAAGATTTTCCCTTCGTTGTCAAGGACTGGATTCGTCGTGAAAAAACCAGCTCGTACAGCGGAGACAGCGCACAAAGAAATGACCAAGAAACGCGCTCACAGTCAAAGCGAATGAGAGCCTGTTTTGTCCTTTTTTCACAATGAGAGAATCCCACTGGCTGTTCGGCACGGAAAAGTTGATCGACGTGGGTGGATACGTAGTCTGTATAGGAAATAGCGGGGAATCGGATCGTTGACGAAGAACTCTCATAAGCGTAGTCGACATTCCGGTAGAGGTAAAAGACGTCGAGATAACGCCATGATGATCGATTCCGAAACAGTACGATCGCTTTGTACTGTTTGTGTTCGGTCCCGGCATCGATTACATCGTGGATGCGACCGGAGCTACTCGTCTGGGTCCATGTAAAATCCGGCTGGAAGCTCAAACCCATGATGGCTTTTTCAAAGTCTTCGGCGCCTTGTTGAGTCCGGAAATGTATACTAAAGCCGAGATTGGGTGCGTTTTCATCATAGACGTACGAGTGGAGGGTGTTGTAGTTGCCATCGGTTTTGTCTGATCGTTCCTGGCAAGTATCGGACCACCTGAGGAGAACCTGGCGGGAAAGATCTTCGCGGTTGATCTGGACACCACCCATTGGCATGAAGAATTCAAGACATCGTGGCATGCTTTGGGCTGCGGAAGGGCTGATGACCACTCTTCGAGTGGCACGCCATGCTTCTCCAAAAGACCTTTCCAGAATTCGTACCCCACAAGATTTGATGACGACTGGCGGATTCATTGGCTTCATGATTGGGGCATTTAACTGCTCCAGCATTTCAACAGAGCCTTTGTAAAGAATGGTCTCGGTAAATTCTTGGGAGTCAATTGGTTCTCTTAGCCACACGGCGTCAAAATAAGTCTTGGGAATGTTGATGAATTGATTCAGGTCGGCATAAAACTGGAAGGAGATCGAAATGCTCATGTTTTCGAATTTAAATGGCAGCGGTTCTGAAATGCGTGCACCAGGAAAGCCAGTAGCTGTGGAGTTCGCGAGCTGGATCATCGGGGGAAGATCATCGGGCGTGACTATTTCTAAGTGTTAACTCCAAGATGTCGGAGTGAGACGATCAAACTTACGGTCTCTCTGAAGGCAAAGAGAGCCACTCTGGTTACACAGAATAATCTTAGGCTCGCTCTCGCCTTCTCGCGTTGCGAGCAAAAGCATGTAAGGTGCATTTTTCGTGCGCATTCGAAACTTTTTGCCCCCAATGCCCGCGTTGACGAATGTGCGATAAAGAACCTTTTCCTCTTCGTTACCGGCATCTTCCTGGTTAACGGATATCCATCGAGCATTCTCAAGCCCAAATGAAAACTCCAAACCACTATCCGAAGTCTCCTCTGGCTGGAGTGGCTCCCAGATTACAAGATTTTGCGAGCGTAGAATTTCGGCATCGGGTATATCGAGAGTACTGTATTGAGATAGCTCATCATTCATTCCCTTTGTGTAAGTCAGGAATCTGCAAACTTCTTGATAAACCTCTCAATGCGGTAAAATGCTTACCTCTGAGAGTTCTGCAATAGACTTTCGATTTTCATCGGTGAAATGAGCGGGGCCATTTTTGTCCTTGAGAACAATATCGTAGAGTATATAAGAGGATTTCAAGAGATCGACATAGGCTTGGGGAGACATAGACCTGGAGTCTGATGAAGGGCATAAACTTCCTCTGGCGCTGACATAGCTATGTCTGCTGCAATTGGCGAGAGTCGCACGTGCTTTAAGCAACCACCAAGTGGCTACTCGTAGCCAGTCCCTGGTGATGAGACGCCTGACCTGGAGTTCTTCATTCATGGAAGCCTCGAATAGCTTGATTGTTTCCGCATCTGGCTTGTGCAGAGTGCTCTGAGGCTCGTATCGTATCGGTCGGGCAAGTTGTTCCTGCAGTCGAACTTGGCGTAGATGTTGCATTGCACTTGCAACCGCTTCTAGCACATTGTTGTGCCCAAATTCAGTATGCGATGACTCGCTGCTTCTATCCAAAATGCTGTTCTTGTCCTGGATGTCGGAGCTGTCCTCCCAGAATATCTTTTCGTGCGCACGACCTTCATTGAACCCTTCGTGAGGCTGTTCGCTTCGAGTTCGAGAATGACTGATTCTCCCCGCGAGGCTTTGAGAGTAGGAGCAGGTTGTATGGATCGACGTGGGAGAAGTACGTGCAGTGCCTCCAGAAAATGACCCGTCAGATCCCGACCTGACGGATTCGGAGGAGGTAGACATATGCCTGGGACGGCCATGCCCCTGCTTCACTTGGCGTAGAGGGGCAACGTGAAGGCGATCTGGAAAGATGATATCGATATCACCTGTGTCTTCATTCTCACCAGACAAGCTACGTCTGGTACCTCGAGGCCAAATCGGAGATTCGGAGTCACGGCCACTAGAAGCTTCAAAAGCAAGCATGGCATGTTCGTCATCTTCCATAGCCTGCACTATTGTCTGTTCTAACCGATCAAGAGATGCACTGGTGTATTTTAGTAAACAAAAATTCAGTCATCAAGCCATCTTTTGGGACTCACTCTCCTATGGAGCTCATACATAAGCTCACGTTGCATGTATGAACAATGATCTTGGAACGAATGTCTTCAACTTGGGCCCGTTGTGTTGTCCACTTAATTCTTTGCCAAAATGATTTTCCTTCCCCGATACCCAGCTCACGGTAGCGCCCGAGGAGTGATTTGAGTCGTTGAAGGGTCTGTTGACACGCGTCTAGGCATCGCTCTAGCGTCTTTTCTCTACCAGACCCCATCTCCTCGAAGAAAAACGCGATGGAACTGACATCTTCACTGAGCGTTCGAAGGTTCCCTTGTAATAAGCCCAAGTCGTTGACTAAATTTCGAAATCCATCAGGGGCATCCTTAGCCAGAGGATGGCATTGGTTGTAAAGCTCCCACGTCAGTTTAGCTAGGGTGGGAATTTCAAGAATCCCACACGACGGGGACATGCTGCAGGAGAATCAAAGGTGTCGCTTAATCGTGAAAGTCAGACACTGGGGTATAATGACTCTGTGTCATCTTTCGTGTGACCGGAATCCGAGACGGTTCGTGCCAACGTAGTTAACGCCACCTAAATAAGCGGCAATGAGCCTTGTGAGGGGGCTTAGAAGCACGAAGTGAAACTTTGTGTAAGTGACTGCAGATATCTGGGCAGATCTGGGAAATCTAATTGTCAGGTCTGGAGGCCCAAGCTGGTTCGCTTCGCAGAGAGATAAGATGGAGAGCTCCGAGGTATTGAAGAACCGACGGAAAGAGATTGCAGCGATGAAAGCGGAGAGAGCCTTATTACCCCTGTAGCTCCAATAAAAGGCCGACATGCGCTGACAGTCTACAGGGTAGGCCCACCGGGGCGTGATGCACTCCTAGGCAAGCCAAGACTTGGGGGCTGAGTTACAAACGCCACCAATCTGCCTGGTTGACAGCCAGAGTGTGCCTATTGAAGTCACTGTCGAGGACCCGGCCTTTTAGTTTCGAACATATTTACGTAGAAAAAACGATAGATATCTCGTGGAGGTACCTCAAGTTTCCTTGGTCCACTTGTCGAAAAGAGTGGGAGCTCCCCGGCGCAGCCCCGAAAACAAAGAATCTTGTCGATTTACCCGGCGCATACACGAGTAGCCCCCAAAGAGAGATAGTGGCTCTGTGAAAGTCCTGGTCTGGCTGACATTCTGGGATAAAGGAGACTTCTCATGCGCAGGTAGAGGTGGAGGAGAAGAAAATCTAGGTCACGCTCGACTTGTAAGTAAGCATGCGCCCCGCAACTTCCCCGGGTTTTGCGGGGGTGGGGGCTGCCACCCCGAGTATACCACAACTTCTTAGCACTCCCGACACCTGCGCATGGAAGCACGTGTGACTTTCAGTTATGGAGAGGCTGCCTTGAAGCCCCATCAAGGTCCTACGTGCTTTCACGTACGATGTGTGATCTAAATTTATCTCAGGAGAGGCTGGCAGCGAAGGTCCTCAATGGCCTCCACTATGCATTTGTTGTTCCATTGATGCTTCAGCGACAGCAAAGAATGCGCATATAGCTAGATGATTCCCAAAAAAAAAAGTAATCGAGCCATATTGTCAAAGTTCAAAGTTCATTCTAAATACTATTAAACAGTATTTGTAGTGGGATATGAATTTAGACATACTGCAAGCTGTAGATCGTTTGCTCATTCTGTGCTGCGCTCGGGTCGACTCTGTTGTATCTCCTGCCTAAACCAACGTCCTTGGTCGCCTATCACAAGGAATTCCTTCTTAGAATGAAGCAGACGCATTCCAAACCTCCATCGCAAGCCCTCATTATTCTCTATCTCCACTTAATTTTTTTGTCCTTTGAACAAACGGCCCCACTACCGACGCCTGAGGCATCGATGGTGATCTTCAGCTCCCCTAATTTCTTGAACCATCGCGTTCTTTTTCTGCAAATGCGCCCCCACCCCCCTATAACCCGAATATAAACTCACCTATACCTCGACCTCCTAAGGACCACCCAATATATATACATTGACAAAGTCGAGAAACCACCACCATGGCGTCCAGCGCATCCTTCACCCTGGACGTGCCGACGCTGCTCTGCATCGCGTTCTCGCTGTCATTCATGCCAATCGCCTACCTCCTCAGCAAAGCCCTCATCCCCGCCTCACAAACGCGAAACCGAATTCTCTTCTTCTGGCACGCTTACGACGCCCTCACACACCTCTTCATCGAAGGCTCCTTCCTCTACGAATGCTTCTTCAGCTATGCGACCATCGCGGGAATCCACAACACCGAGCCGTTCTTCCTGAACCAACGCGACCGCATCTACGGCCCGGCCTACGGTACTGGCCCCAGCGCGCGTCTCTGGCAGGAATACGCTAAGGCAGACCGCCGATGGGCTGGCGCCGATGTCACCGTCGTCTCGCTGGAGCTCCTGACGGTTTTCCTGGGTGGTCCCGCTGCGCTGTACATCTGCTACCTGCTGTGCCGGTCGTCGAATGAGAATATCACGCCCCGAGCGCGTGGATCGGCGAAGGCTACTCTCTGGGCGGTTGCGCTTTCGCTGGCCGTATGCGAGCTTTACGGTGGATTTATGACTTTTGCTCCTGAGTGGTTGACCGGAAGCTCTCAGCTGGCTACTGAGGACCCTGTTTACCTGTGGTTCTACTTGTTTTTCTTCAATACGCTGTGGGTCTGGGTTCCTTTGTGGGTGATTTGGGAAGCCGGCAAGGAATTGCATGCTGCCTTTGTCACCAAGGAAGAAGTTCAGACCTCGGCGCGGAAATTTCGGTAAACCTTGGTGGTTGACTGATTATTGTACAGAAGACAGCTAGCTGCTGTCTTTGGCTTGTGTCGAGGATGCTTGTTGATTGACTTTTTGAACCTGACGGTGCAGGATATGATGCTAGTTAAATTCGATTCATGTGGGATCCTAGACGGATCGCATTTAAGATTAAAAATATCATAATTTTATATATTTATTTCAATACTATCGAATGATGCTCATTAAGATAGCAATATTCACAGCGATTTGCTGGCTTCGTAATTGATTTCAAACATCTGTCATTCAAGCACTAGGCTCCGTTATGCTGCTAACTACCCTGATTGGTTTTGACCATACCCTACATCAAGTACAAGTTGATCACATGCTATATGCTCATAACGCCATTCATTCCATAGAGTACGGTGTTCATGATATTGTGATGCAAGCGAGTTAATGCAGAACAAAGAAAATAAATGCTATGATAGCAGTTACTACACTAATGTACTATACAAACATTGGAATCATCAATAAATCAAAGGACAACCTGCAGCAAGCAATCCGGAAAAGGAATCCGCAGAACGCACGACGGCCCTATTCCTCATGCCCTCGTTCCTTATCCCAGAACCAGTGATAAAAGCTCTTCCACTCCGCCGTCTCGTCCTCAACGTAGTCACCAACAAGCTCAGCCGTCTCGTTAACCTCATCGGGAAGAGAGGGCACCTTCAAACCGGACGATGCGTCCACGCCATGTCCAGCGCTGGTATCCTTCGCTGCGGAAGCAGCAGCAGCAGAGTTGGAGGTCATGTCAACAGTTACATTACCAGAATGGCTGCTAAGGGCTTCCTCGGCACCCTTTTTTGTTCTTTCTGCTAGATCGCGGGCTCCTTCTCGTGCAACCTCACTGAATTCCTCCGCTTGCTCTCGCGCACGCTGGATCAGTTCGTCTGGAGAAGGGTAGCGGCGGAACAATAGCAGGATGAGGTAGTACACCTTGACGATAGTTGCATACACGGCGTCCTTTACTAGCATGGTGAATCCATGAGAGAAAAATCCCTTTAGGACTTCGCCTGGAAGCCCCGCGTAGAGTGCAGAGACTCCTTCAGTTCGAGCAATAGTTCCAACAGTAGAAACGATCTTGGGCGTAAGGGTTGACAACGGGTTCGACGTCTTCCCATCCGCAGAGACCTGGGCAGATCCCAAGGCCTGTGCCCTCGTTTTGGCCAGCGAGAAAGGATAGGTAATCGATGAAGCCGCCGACTTACTCAGAGCAGCCAATAAGAATGTAATGGCTGCAGAAGGTCGTTCGCGCTTCGACCGCGGCACCAGAGCGTATTTCAAGACCTCATTCAGGAAGAACGTGATAGATGGGTTGAGCGTCAAGATTAGAGACGCCGAGTATCCAGACCAGAAGCCGCGTATACCTTTTTCACGCTTGATTTTCGCGGAAATATCGCTAGTCGATAGATCATTGTCCCCTCCCTTGCGCGCTGCGGTCTGCTTCC
This sequence comes from Penicillium argentinense, assembly GCF_028826775.1. Taxonomy (NCBI): domain Eukaryota; kingdom Fungi; phylum Ascomycota; class Eurotiomycetes; order Eurotiales; family Aspergillaceae; genus Penicillium; species Penicillium argentinense. The sequence continues at coordinate 2,009,356 of NW_026622668.1, forward strand.
GTGTGACAATGTTTGCCAGCGGCGTGGTGAATAGCTTCGCGAACGAACCCGCCACCACCCCCACTGCGAGCTCGTCAAAGATTGGAAGTACGATATTTTTGCTTTTGGCCGCTTTAACCCCCCCAACGCGCGCGATTATTCTCCTTTGTCGGACTGTGTTGTATGCCAGGAAGAAGAGGAACGAGTCCAAGACTGTCTTGAACGTATCTTGTGCCAGGCCGGGGTAAAACCCTGCAATTCCCTGCTCGAGGTAAATTTTGTACGCAGCGTCAACGATATCGGTGTATTCCTCGTCCTCGCTCGACTCGTCCTTCGACTTGTCCTTCTTTTGCTGGGTTTGGAGACGGGCGACAATGACGCTCAGCGGATACACAACAACATTGGAAATGGCCGATCCCACGGCACCGGCAACGGCATTTCCTAGGACTGGTAATCCGGGGCCTTTGAAGGCAGCTGCCTTCCAGTCTTTCGGGTCATGAGTTTCCCAGCGGTAGGAGGGGTGGAAGGCATCCTAAGATAAGAAACGACCGTTTTAGAGAGTGCGAACGAGGTGGCATTTTTGCAATGAAAACGTACCAGCTGTGACTCGTAAGAGAGCTTAAATTCAGCCATGATGGCTTTGGATAGAAGAGACCCTGCCCTCGTTTCTTATGGATGGGAGGATTCGGGAGCGAGATGTCAGATGTTTTGATGGTGAGATTGGTCCTTTGGCGGACTGTACAATCGCCGGGTTTAGTCGATATTGGGCGATTTACATCCTCCGCGATGTGTATGAGATGGGAAGAAGATTGTGGCCGAAGAGAGTCCACCAGCGACCGGTAGAAGTTGAGGTAGGGGTGATGAACGTGATGGTGTCGCTGTACAAGGCCGAGGTTGATTGCGGAGATCGATTACATCATGCCGATCATGTGGTCCGTGCAGGATGGGCTGATCCAGCGAAACCCCGAAGGCATCCCACGATAACAACCGACGATGCGAAGTACAATGCGAGTACACCCAGATGGTGCCATGCGTGCAATTCATAGACTGAAAGCATAGAGCACACATTTTCTTTGGGAAATAGTGGATATTCACAAGATCGACCGCTAAGTCATAGATAATCCTACATTCATCTAGTATGTACCAACTCTTCTATACTTCAACACTACGCAGGGCAGATGCAAGACACCGCCGATAAAATCTACGAAGCACGATATCCAGAAGTCGTTTCCCATTTGCCTAATTGATTGATTCGATCCATTGTAAACAAACCCCAAAATGCGCCCAGGGGCTTAAATCCCATCCATAAAACCCGACCGACCGGATGCCCGATCAAAGCAAAACCATCAAAAAAGAAAAAAGAAACCATCACACCGTGGCGCATAAGATCGCAGCGAAAGAGTAGCGTACGGCGAAGCACTTAGCCGCCGAAACCGTACAGGGTACGGCCCTGGCGCTTGAGGGCGTAGACGACGTCGAGAGAGGTGACGGTCTTACGCTTGGCATGCTCAGTGTAGGTAACGGCGTCACGGATGACCGACTCGAGGAACGACTTGAGGACACCGCGGGTCTCCTCGTAGATCATGGCGGAGATACGCTTGACACCACCACGGCGGGCGAGACGGCGGATGGCGGGCTTGGTAATACCCTGGATGTTGTCGCGCAAGATCTTGCGGTGACGCTTGGCACCACCTTTGCCGAGACCCTTACCGCCCTTGCCACCTGTAGATTTTGAGTTAGTGAGGGTGTTTCAAACAATATAAACCGGTGTAAAATCGATGGTGATGGATGGCGGAGGAAGGAGAGGACAAGGTGAGGCAGAAGGCAAAGCCCGATTGGTACGGGGCGATGCATGGGTGCCTTGGTATTAAGGCACACACGCCTTAATGAGGGGTCGAAGTCACGTGTTCAGTCAGGGGCATCACCACCAAGGACTTCATCGAAGACTCGCGATGACAACAACAGGGGAAACGCGATAGGAACAGAAGAAATGGGGATCACATACGTCCAGACATGATGGAAGGAGATGAAAGTTTGATAAACCCTGATGAAAATTGATGAAAAAGGGTGGGAAGAGGGCGTAGCCGATGACTGGAAGTATCGGACGCGTCGAAAAGTTGGCGTGGGAGATGGAAGAAAGAGAAGGAAAATCCAGCCAAAGAGCGGGGGGCGAAAGACTTTACTTAAATACGTGGCTGACTACGAACGCGTGATTTCGGCGGGTGGGTGGGGATTACTTAAGCGAGGGATTTCGCATTCTGCAATGCGGCGGTGATTGGCAGGCGGGGAGGGAGGAAAATGGGCGTTATGAAGGGCAGGTTTCGAGCGCGTTGTTCCAGGCATGGGGGCTGCCCGCGTTTTCTGGTGGGCTATAATGCGGGAGGGTCACGTGCTGATAGGCTCCCGTGAGCTGATAAGGTTGGGCGCCACCGGGCGGAATCCGGCATTCATTGGACCCTTCAAGTGGGGTGCAGTATACATAGTATAGCTCTTGAGCTGAAGATGTGATGCGTAGCTTTCGGCATGTACTTTTGGTGGCTGGTAATATGACTAGATCTTGGCTGCGTCCGGTTGTCTGTTCTCCACTTCAGGGTGTAAAGTAATTTACTAAAGCTTGGAGTGTCGACTACGGCTACAATGAAACAACTTGAAGTAACCCATGGCTCAAATCACATTCATTCGTATCCTTCAAGGGTACGTCGCTCTGAACACATCGTAGACATCCTGAAGAGGGAAGCATATCGCATACGGATCCATCTCGTTCGACTTCATCCTCATAACTGCGCTGATCAAAAAAAGGGGAAAAAAAGAAATAGGAAAAGGAAAAAACACCGTACACCATGCAAAAAGGAAGCAGGTCAACGAACGCAAATGCATCAAGAGTAGAGGCGGGCGGGACTAAAAGATGACTTTTGGCGTAAAAGAAAAGATCTGCCTTGCGGCAGAGAGAAGAATCGAAGAGGGCCTCAGGATGACTGTGTCGAAGTGACACAGAAGGGAACAATAAGAAAGTAATCAAAAACAAAACAAACAGGCGAAATCTCGTATGCTCATCATGCGTATTCAAAACAGATGCGGCGTATTCAGAAGAATACCCGCTGGTATGAAAGTCGTGGTGGCGATGATCACATCGGGCAGCAGTCGCATCGATAATTTCTCCCGAAACAAACGCTGACGCCCAACATCACTTTCGAATGACTCAACGATCGGGCCCGCGGTTTATTCTGCATCGCAAAGACCAGATCGCTGAGAACACTCGCAGCTGAGCCGAGAAACCATCGCCAACTATCCTTGGAAATTCGGGAGAGAACCTCAACCATGCGAAGTGAGAAAAATATGAGTTAATCACTGAGCGCCGACGAGGGGGCATATGCACATTGGGCAAGGGGCGGGTAAGAAAACGAATCAACCGATCGATCCATCTCCAGTAACGAAACATCGAATTCTCTTCAGCAAAACCGTTAACATGATTCAAACAAGGTGTGGCGAGAAGAAATAGCCGGACTCCGTAACGGTCAAGCGTTAACATGTCACTCACCCTCGGATGACTGGCGACGACTGAGGGTCCTTCATGAATCCATTCGGCAGGGAATGATGGTAGGAATGGCGGAAGGACATGGGGGAAGGAGAAGCCCTGGGGGAGGTCCGCGGACTCGAAGACGCAGGGCGATTCTCGCGAGATCCCCCGGTCGCGGCCGGCTCCAGAGGAGCGGGGGAGCGGGGAGAAAGAGGTGGCGAGGGTGTACCGTTGGCAAAGTATCGGGAAGCTGCTTCGCCATTCACGTTCACCGAGTAGCTCTGGGGTTTTGGAGGTGACGCCTTGGGAGAGCCATACTAAAACAGGTAGGTTAGCTGATGGTCTGGATGCATGAGTGGTATGTTGTATAACACTTACAAAGCAGTATTTATCCACCAACTCTTTGTACACCGAGGACTCGAGGCATGGTTTGCTAGACACCAGTGAGGACGGTTTCAGGTCCTCTCGAGCTTCATCGCTCACAGGAGAAGTCCGGCCAGATCCTGTCTCCGCATCATTCACCACGGGACTAGCCGGGTTCGCCTCGGAAGTCTGACCCGATCGGGCCCGCGCAGTAAGTGTGGTACGATCAACAGGTGGCTTGGTCCGCATGGCAGCAGTCAATGATGCGCCGAAGTCATAGCGGTTGCCGAAAGCCTGCGGGCTCGGCTTCTCGCGTCGCTTCGGTGGGCCGACGGTGTCGATGTCGTCCGACGTGGCCCGGCTGAGCGGGGGTGACTTGGCGGAATTGAAAGGATTCGAAAATGGAGTGTTTTTGGTGACATCCGGGAGATCATCGAACGATACCGGCATGGAGTGCGGGCGGGAGTGCGACCCGGTGAATGATCGACTGCGTGGAAGGGCAGGGCGAGCTCCAGTTGTGGCTGGCTTGTTGTTCGAAACCGTCGCCTTGGGCGATTTGAGGAAATCAGCTTGGTAATTCACTCCCCCGTTGTTGTCCCAAAATTCCTGTCCAGCAGACGTGTATCGGATGCACACGAACATCGTCTTGTTCTCCAATTTGGCCTGATCCTCCAGCTTGATTTCGAACGTGAAGCGATCACAGCCGTCGTGCGCGTGGATACTCCGAACATCGTGGCAATAGGTTGCACTGACTTCCGACACGGTTCGCCAGTAATCGAACGTAAAGCGAGCGGCCACATGCTTGTGGAAATCGAGATTAGCCACGGCGACCGAGCCGATCAGGGTGTTCTTATCGGCAGACAGGAACAATCTTTCCAGGCGAACAGGGCTATTTGCACGAGACGACAGATCTGTGGGGAAGTTGGACAGCCGAAGCTCCCACTCCCATGAAGAAGAGCTCTTGCTCTTGCCCGCACCGCGACCAAATGGGAACTCGCCATCCGCATCGTGGGTCTCGACTGGCGATGTCTCTGCGCTCACGGCCAGTGGTCGATCGAGCTGCAGGAAGTGACGAATGTGTTCCAGTTGCGAGTCGAAGTGCACTGCCTTGGCGTAAACGGGAGTTCCGGGCATGCTCGAAGGTCGTCGTCGAGCCGCTGGGGGTCGAAGAGCTGGACGGACCAATTCTCCCGACTTCTTTCGCACCATGGGTGGTTTCGGTGAAAGGTCGGCATCGCTGTCATCGGGAGAGCTGGTCAATGCTTCCTCTCTCTTGTAATCAATGGCGGTCTCGGTGGCGGATCGCGAGTGGGCGATCTTTCGGGCCTCTTTCGAGAGGCGAATGTGGTTCGGCTTGGGGATCTTCAGCTCCATTGCTGGTGCCGATGGTTGACACGAAGAGGATCGAAAGTCCGTTCCCAGCTCCTCTGTAGGTCTCATCTTCTCTGGTGTTCTTTCCGGCGAACTTTCCTTGTGTTGTTCAATCGACCGGACCGCAGCCTCCAGCTCCTCGAGCTTGATACCGTCTCCGCCGTACGGAGATGACTCCTCGTCAGAGTTCGGCGCCGATTCGGGGGTGAGATCACCGCCCCGGGTGGAATCGCAGCATTGTTCAGTGGTGGCGGGGACTGACGGAGACTGGTATGAGGGTCAATATTGGGGGAGTGGCGAGATGCGGGTTCCGAGGCGGAATGCACGGTCGACTTGTTGCAGATTGACGGACTCCTGCGGTGTCGGCGGACGTACGAAGTAGAAGAGTAGGAGCGCGAGCCCTGCACACGCGCGGACACTGATCGGACCAGACCAGGGCGTTCCGCGCGAGCTTCGGGAGAATCACAGTACTCGATGTGCTGCGCGGAGAGCAACGACTTCAATGGCGCAGTGTATGGCATCCGGCCGACTTGCGTGTCTCAACACAAGAAGGGGAAAAAGTAATTAAACGGTGTTGGAGGGGATTGATTCACGAGAGCAATGTCGAGACAATGCGAGTCCTGGGAGTGGGGAGCTTCTGTCAGTTCAATGCTCCCAATCTTTTTGTCGGGAACAGTGTGGCGATAGAGCTTTAGAACCACGGAGGGGCAAGAGAGACGGACAAGGACAGGAGTGGAGACGGCATAACCATGCATTCGACGGAATCAGGATATGCACAAGGAAGGACGAGGAGTAGAGCCGGGTTGGTGCAGGGAAGATGCAGATGGTGGCACCAGATGGCGAGGAGAGGCAAGAGCCAGTGGGAGGAAGGCAGTGAAGTAAAGGTATCACGACACAGTGACACCGGCGGAGAGGAGAGGGCCGGTTGAGAAGGCAAGGGAAGTGAAATCGAGGTTGAGAGGTAGAAGGAAGGCGAGCGGAGCCCAGAGCTTATCAGTTCACTTACCGTGCTGCGTACATCCAAAGGTCCCCCGGGTGGCGATGGCGAGATTGCCTATCGGTGGGGAATGCGATCAAATGGTGGGCCGATAGCAGCACCAGATGGGAGGGGATAAAATGAAGAAGGAGGAATTAAGGGAACCGCGAGAAATAAAAATGCAGATGCCAATGCCAAAATTACAAGAAAAAAAAATTGTACGGATTAGATGATCGGATCACCTCACAGCACAAGCACGTACTCGGTACCTCAGAAGTACCCGGGAAGTCGTGTGGCGCGGGAGGCGAATTCAAAAAGCCATTCCCGCTCTGACCGTTGGGTGTTGGTTGTAGGTCGCGAAAGTACCTGTGAGGAGGAGGGAGGGATCCTTGGAAAGGTGTGGTTTAAAAATGAAAGGACGAGGGAGATAGGCCCAGCAATATAGCAGGAAGTCCCAGAACAGGGAATTCCTTTAGGAGGATTTAAGAGAGAAAAAAAGTGGAACACGATAAATAAGGGACTCCAAGCGCCAGGCAAAACCGGTGCGGGTGCAAGTATGTCAGTGCGTCCCGTATATACAGAGTCGCATGGGTTAGGGACACGCCGGGTGGGGCTTCCAAGGTTTAGTTTTTTTTTGGTTTCTTTCTTTCTTTTTTTTTTTTACATTTAGACATTTTGATTTTCTCATTTTGCATCTTGCTAAACTTGTCGAGTCTAGTACCATACTTTCAGCACTTTCAGGTATATCGACCGTCACAAAAGCTAGACAGGGTTTCTTTTCCGAGTACCCGCACACATGGTAGGCACTACGCACGAGGGGCGACGAGAGTAGCTGCGACCTGCGACCTGCGACCTCCGATCTCCTCGGAGCACCACCCTCTACTCAACCCACTCCTGGCGCTAAATCTTGGAGGATCCCGCTCTTTTTTCGCTTTTTTCGCAACTGTGTTCCCTGTTTCTGGACTGACGTACATCGACTGTACAACTTGGAGGCCTCGTACCCCCTTTCTGCGCTGATCACGGGAATGCGACCAGGATGGAGGGCGACCATCGGCAATGGAAGGAATCTTGCAATTGCAAGCCATACCGACGGTGCCGCGAACGGTCTTGGACCCACGACTGCAATGCTCATCCCCAGATCCAGACTTCACCTGGTACAGTACAATTGCAGTGCCAACGCGCTCTTATCAGTTGCGGAGGTCCGAGTCCGTGGATCAAATCTATACGGGCGCCCGCCATTGGGTCGACCCGGCGCACTCTGACCACTGCAGACCACCACGCGCAGAATTTGCGACACACAGTGCGCAAGTGCTGAAGCATAATGCTCCCAGATCCTTTAGTCCCTCTAACCTCTTCGGCCCCATCCACCGTCATCCAATGTGGGCTGCGACGCGACCATCGCTTGCCCCTCCTTTGTTTCCGTATCGACGGGAGGCAGGATTGGAGCATGCAATCAAGCTGGGTCGACCATGGAACGGCACTGACGACACGATCGCTACCATGGATTGCTGACGAACTCCTGCTGTTCGAAGCAGTCGTCGACTGTGCTCGCCTTGCATTGAGGCTGCTTCTAAATTTTTTTTTGCTACCTTCTAACTTTTTGCGATAGGAATCCCCATGCAAGGAGTCTAGGTTGTTTCCCAACCGAAACCGAAAAGCGATCGGATCATGTGGTGGGACGCGACGTTGAGAACATTGAGCCAAATCTCCTCTGTGCACCAATTCCGATTTTTCAATATTCCTTTTTTTAGCAGCGGCAGACCCTGCGACAATAGAAAATCGGGGGCCACTCGCCCAGACATGGAATTTCTCCGTGACATGCAGCATGCAGTTGGATATCTCAGTGGATCGACGAGCTGCACTCCGTAGTCTCCACCGACCCAGTGTGCCGCGAAATCCGGAGCAGAGCGGTGCCGACCGATCCCGGGGGAGATCAGGGCCTGGCTGCGATGAGAGAAAAGAGCCAATCGAGGGAGATCGAGGGATCGCAATAAGCTTGTCAGTAATATCGACTGGTCTTATCAAGCTCGTTCCAATGGTTCCCGGGTTCGCGGTCTCCCGTGGTTAGTGGTATAGTAAGGCAAACTACGAGTGTAGATATCAAAAGAGGTATACAGCGCTACTGCCACGCCCCACCTCGAACGTGCATGACGTCAAGATGCAGCGACGGGTCCGAGGGTCGGCCACTTCCCTGGTTTTTGCCCCCCTTGGCGGCGGTCTAGGCCCGACTGTCCTGTACTTAGTCGTCGAGTATTGACTTCCATGCTCATTGTTGTCGGAGCCTATCCTCTCTGATCTATACAGCTGTACACTCGGCCTCTTTAAGACGTAACAGCACTACTCTCACTTGGTATCCGCCGGAGAATAATCTCAGCCGCTTCCCCAGACAGAGTCGCGCTGCTTCTTCCGTGCGACCCTGGTTGCGACCGGAGCATTGCTACCGCAACTAGGTGCCACCGTGTATCCGTTAGCTACCGCGTAGACTAGGGTCCGAGTCCGATATCAAATCGATGGCAGTAAATAGTAAGTAATAATAATGCACAATCGAAATTGGCGTATATCAAATTAACCCTTAGCCTATATCGCGCCTGGTCGCGGAGAGGGCTGGCCCGTGTTTCACGACAATGTTTGATGGCGCATGTCTTACTGTACCGAACAACGATAGAAAATTCGAACCCATTATCCATTATCAATCGGCGGTATTCTTTGTAGTCATGGCAATTTGACAACTGCTTGCATACTTCTAATCTAATTGTAGTTCTTTGAATCTCCTAGCGCCGCAGAGTTTTCTTTGCCACCGGGTGGCAGTAACCACGCCGTGGCGGTATCAACGTTGCTGCTGGCGCTAGCCCTCAGTTGGCAAAGCCGGACGACTCGGCCGGGCCCCCATTGCTACTCGTTCGGTCCCCAGCTGTCTCCATCGCAACAGAGTCTCGACTCTAGCGGCGTTCATCTGACTCCCACGCCTGCCGCGATCGTCCCTGGCCTGCATAACAAGGCTCTTGCTGATCTCCAGGTTTTCAGTCTGCTCCACCTAAACTCCCAAACCCTCTCCGTCCCGAGTCGAACCAGCGGGATGGCCCCCCCAGATCCATGCTGTCTGCATCTCCGGGCGTTCCTCTAAATCAATCTCGGCGATTGATCGTAGACCCGCGAGTATTGGCCATCCAATCTACACTTCCATCTCTAGGGTACATTGTAAACAGTCTGGACCTGCACGGGCGCAGAAGGGTTCCGAGGCGGTAGCGACTGGCGATAACGCCCGTTGGCTGCCCTCGCCCCTTCCACGCTTGTCACGCTTGTCACTGCGGCATCGCCAACAAAGCCTGTCACAGCACCCATTCTTAGGCTTAGCCTCCGTGCACTTTTCGTCCGATATCAAGCAAATGCACGAAAAACGCGCAAAAGCAACCAAGCAACCATCGACTCACCGGAATCGCGTTATGGACAACGTTCTCCCGACTCGGCAGTGTTTGTTTGATTAACAGCATCGGTCCATGGCAGCACCTAATCACGCCTTGTCCTGTTTGCGTCGTGAAACCATCTCTGGGCCGAAGCGCCCGAGCGCGACCAGATGCCACTGGGGGATGTGCTCCCTCTGCGGTCTTAGGATTGGCAGCTGCCGCCCGCGCAGAGTTCAGCCCAAGATCTTAGTCTCGGATACATCGCATTGCGCTTACCAGTACCATTGGACCGACAGCGTTGCGCGAGGATTGTTTATTTCGCTGGTGCAGCGAAGATGCAGCTCACTACACCGCTCGCACCCCAGTTTCCCCCACGAAAGACATCAAGGGCCCAGATGTCGCCGTTCAGACCCTTTCGGCGCCCTTTCTCGGGTCTCTTTCCACTCACCGGTAACCAGGCCCGGCCGTCTATACGGCCCCCGCGGCGGTGGCTGAAGCTAGCGCGGGAGCTATCCTTCGGCAAGCTCGCCGCCGAGCATTCCCACCAGCCCACTTGATCGTGGGCACAGGTATACCTAGTAGGTGGTGAAACGAGCTTCTAATTTACGTCGGACTAGCTATCTGGCGGCGGCGGTAGCTCAATGCCTAGCCCTCCGCCACACGGCGGCCACTAAGACTCAATTCCCATGGACGAGGGCTGGACCGACAATGGCTTCAGCTTCAGTTTCAGAAGGGAAGGTCCAAAGCGAGTGTCGACGGAGTACCAGGAGACACATACCCCGCGGTGGATCACCCCCCAGCGTCCATTCTGTACGCACGCCATCAACGCGTTGGAGGAGATGTGCAAACCCCGCGGAGGATCTGATCTGGGGATGCTGACTGCGTGCGGCGCAGCAGCCCCCTGCTCATATTTGCGGGGGATATTGCATATTCGTGATAGAGAGGGGAACCCGCGAATAGAAGCAGTTCTTTGCGCAGGCATCGGCTCAGCCTTATCTGCCTCAGCTCTGAACAAGGAGAAAAAGATGTCGGTGTGCTCTCCGATAAATTGGTTTCTCTCTGATTGCAGCTTCAGAGTGAGAGATACACTCGACGTGCATTTCCAGTAGAGCACGAAACTGTTCTATTCCCGACCGTCAAATCTCCCGTATGAGTTTACTAGTAGATATTCTTCGGGGAGCTCAGGGGAAAGCGCCTCGCTCAGACCAGACCTGCGCTGTTTGAGCTCCAGGGTCCTCGGCCCTCAACCCCAAAAGGGCGCTTGTCATTGTCAACACTGCAGTATCTCTCGCATTGCGCAAGCAGAACCCTAGGCGCCTCTGCAACGCGAGTGCACATGACCGTGTCTATTTTCTGCAGGTGAGGGGACACGTTGTCGAGCAATGTACAGTACATCGCTGATGTGCAGGGGACGTGCCCTAACGGCCACACTGTACCTCCTCATTGGCAGGTACCTATCCTAGGGTATAGTCTGGAAGGCATCTCCGCGAGCCTGGACCAACCAAGGCGCTCAGATGCCCAGCACCCAACTGGTCCGTGCGATGAGGGTATTCAGAGGTGAACAGGCAGCTTGTCCGATTTGGACCTTAGTCACCGTCACCTTGGGACCGCGATAAATAGCAACATGTAGGTATGCTGCAACCGGGAAGTACATAGTTGACGCGTATGCATGGCATGAGACAGGCTAGCAGACAGCCCCACCGCGTCCACGCCAGTGTCGCCCGTCGAGACCGTCGCCTCCCTCACAGCATCTGTGAGGTGCTTCGCCGTGCGGCTGTCAGTGCGCGGATCCCGTTGATGCCACTCGACGTCCGACGATGCACAGTGGAGCCCGTGTCCGTAAGTGGTATGGTGGGCTGCCCTCCGTCCTCTAGGTGCATGAGGCCGTGCAGTAGTGCGGCGAACTGACAATTGCGCTGCATGTTGGGAGGTCAGTGCATGGCGTCATCTGTCTGGCACCTCACCGCGGAGGTTCCCTTGAAAGACGTTATCTCAGGGGCTGTACACTGTACACTTGCAATGTACATGGTGGATTTCCTCCGGGGCAACGTACATCCTGTTCGGCTTGCATGTGGAGGATCGTCGTCTGCAAGTATACGCTCGAAAAACGGAGCCATTGCTTGGCCAGCACTTGAGGTACTTGCTTCGCCATTCTACGACATGCCAGTATACTAGTACTACTAGTACTACTAGTATGTTGGACCTCATCTTTGACGCTCGGCGGAAACTGCTCGCTCAACAAGGTTCCACCCTTCGTATTAAACCCTCGAACCTAAAGCGGATCCAAGTAGCTCCCGTCGACTATCACCATAACGTACTAGCACTCTCACAAGTGCTGGGACAAGTCGATCGCCCAGAAATTGTGAACACGATGAGGAAATCTTCAGAGCACGGTTCGCCAATGAGCTGTCGAGCATACCGCGAGAAGCGTTGACGATCATGCCACCTAAAAGAATTACTCCTACTTCCTACTAGTCAGGCATATGTCGAGCAAGATCTGGCACGATGATCAATTCTACGATTGATAGCGGGACGATGCATCGGGCCTGCAGCCCGTCATGAGACGAAATTGCGCGATGCCCGAGTCTCGGCCTTTGAATGTTCGCCTTGCCCACTGGCCTTCCAGCCGCGAAGTCACTCTGGCGGGAGAGGCGCCCGCCGTTGCGGCGCTACACTACACTTGCACTACTGAGGTGAAGTGCTGTCGGACCAGCATCCACTTAGCGACGTGAAGCACTGGGCGCGGTGCTCTGTACTCCTGATAACAACGGCAAATCAACCCGGCTTTGCGGGGCCTTGCTATTAGTAGTACTTCTATATTGTGCTAATGTAACTAACTTCCCTTGCGGCACCGGCCCCACTCATCATAATTAGCAGTAGCTAGCACTAATAGCAGCCCAGCTTCACTTGGGACCCTTGAGCTGGCGCTAAGGGAGTCTCTGATAGATGAGTTTGCTAAGGTTGGAACGCCGTGGCTGTGAACTCATAGTCACTTAGATGGTCTGGAGGACTGCATCTGGCCGGTTTGCCGTATACGAATCCCCTCGGATAATAGGCTCGTTCCACGGCTGTGTGCAACAAGAGATGGTCAACAAAGTCTCAGGCATGAGGAACCAGACGGGTTTCCAAGGGTTCTCCAGTTCTCCAAGCTGTACCTGGAGTGATCCCAGAGCCCATGGCCGCAATCTCCTACCCGCACAGGTACGCGGGCGGGTGGAGCAGTCCCTGTGCTCATTTTTTACCTATCGAGTATTTACTACACTAGTTGAGAGTAAGTTTCGACTTCTGCTAGGGTCAGTGTTATCGCTGGCTGCGACTGGCAGCCCCCACTCCCCACTTGGTGGATGCCCAGGTTCCCATCGGCCCATCACATCTTCCCCAACGTTGTCGCTGCCTCACTACTCCTTCTCTAGCAAGTACTACTCCTGTACAAGCAGAGGTTGGCCGAGGGCTCCAGATCAGGGCGTCAACACCCCGCAAAGACAGTGCAGCAGCTCCTGCGCTCAGTCATGTTCCATTGCGGGGTGCATTTCCCCTGCTCTGTCCATCGCCAGCTGCGCCATGGACTAGCCGCTGTGACTACTGCTTGTCCGTCACGAATCCCTTCAAATAATGCCCAAGTTCTGGTGAACCCCGCGCCATCCACTTGCACAGCGTCAGCATTTGTGCCCCTCAACGCCCATGCATCCCCAGTACGCGTCACGAACCAACGGAATGATCTGGAACTTCGCTGAGGGGTTAAAATGGTTGCCTCGTCTCAAGCTGTAGCACGCCTCGCTCGACTCTGAGATACTGACATGACAGAGTGCGAGCTCGCTTCCCCCTCTTTCAAGCTCCCTTTTCCCTCTCCTGCCCCGGACTCATCGTACTATTGTCAGCCACACCCGAATTGGCGTTCAGACCCCAGATTATTGTACACACGATGCATATATCGCACGCCCATTCTCCAAATCGAATTCCTCGAGGCTCGATGCTGCGAGGGAAATGTTCCCCGTTCCATAATGATGACCCGTTTCACCTTCGCGCTCTGCATCGTGCGCCAGGATCTCCGCGCTGATGACCCTCTGCATACAACTGACCAGAGCCCCGGATGCACCGGGGACACTTCAAGCGATTCTCACATGATGCACAATCCGGTCTGGAATGGATGGCACTGAACAAACTATAGTTCCGGTCTTCCGGTATAGCTGTAGTCAGCCACTGGACACGATAGCACAGAGCATTGGCAGTAGTAGCAAGCAGCTAGTAGCTAAGCCAGCAATGCCACCATAAATCCTCCGAGGAAAACGTCAACACCACAAACACAACCCAAACAATTAGAAGCCAGCGAATACGGGAGGCAAAACGGGGCTTGGAGCACAAGCAGACACACAAAGTCAATTCTTCGCATACCAACACCAACGATTCGACACTTTGACGCCATCTTCACCGCCGTCGCTCAGATCTCTCGCTCCCCGCGGACCAGCCACGCCCGGCACTGTCGACGCCGAAAAAAACTTTTGCACGCCCATCGCCCCCCTCCCGACCCAGGAGCAAGGGAGTTTGTATTCTCTGGGGTGCTCCCCTCCCCACCCCCCCCCCCTGCTGTGTCTAGACCAGGTACTGTGTTTGTCACTAGCAGGTATCTCTGGGCAGAAAGCGCTCAAGTGGGTGAATGGTATGGGTGGGCTTTGGAGGGATGCTAGACTAGACTTTGTTAAGAGGGTCGTGTCATGCATTGCCGCCACCACTGATCGGCCGGAGCCGCGGCGAATTTTGATGTTGAGATGATGCTGGGGATAGGAGGTGGGGGGGGGGGGGGGGTTGTAGATGGCGAAATGATTCTGATTGCGACTAGCAGTGTTTCATGGCGGCTGGGATGTGATTGATGCAGCTAGGATTTGTCAAGAAAGTGGCCACATCTTGGGTTTGGTTATTCCGATGCAATTGCTATTGGTATAGCTTTGATGGTAATTGTATTGCGAGACCAATTCTCAGAGAGGTGAATCACAATGCATTGCTTGATGATCTTAGTTCTCTTCAAAATGTCATCGAGGGCAATTGTTCGTTTGAGCAGGTCTGAATAGGCACGTGGATTGTAACAATAATCATGTACACTGTGGCTAGCATGAGGAGACGTGAATTTCATGTTCCCGGCTGTCTTTAGTTGACATTCACGGGCCAGCAACGGATGACAAGATAGGCGGCTGCGGGTCCTTGTGATGTTCCAGATATTCTTTTGTGCAAGATTTCATGGATCAAAAACCATCTGCTGGGATTTTGAGTGAGTGTTCTGATATTGTTACAGACAGCGCGAGGATTGATATAAACGATCAGGTTGGCATTCGATAGGGTATGCATCATGCGATAGCAGTGCACCAAGAGAGCGTAACGGTGCGTAGAAATTGAGCCCATCTCACGAGATATGATATGATATCATTTAAAGCAACGATCTCGCTCAGAGAAAGAGGAGGAATAGCTGAGAAGGAGATGGTCGGTTTGGCAAAAGAACAGTGAGCAAAAGCAGTATTTGCGCAACTGCCGACCACAGTAGGTAAGAACTTTGGTTATATCCGAAGCGAATATTGGCAAAGGGCTAGTCGCTATGTTGATGTCGAGAAAAAGAAGAAGTTCTGCGGATTAGTAGATGCGAAGAAGTTAAAATGTTGGCTCCATCGATCTCCTCTCCAGGCCTGATCCCGGAGATTGTCTGCAAATCCCCGAAGCATCCCACGGAGAGTTTCTTTTCAGCTCGGTGAGTGCTGAATATTTTACTTCGACAAATATGATTGAGGTTGCTGGAGGTTTGAATCGCCGACGGCGTCTGAACCGGGAAGCGTCGCAGAATCGATAAATAAATGAGCTGTCGAATACACAAATTTAGTCGCCGAATGGTATTAGGGATTCCGCGCATATTGTGATTCTCACAATTCTCACGCTCTTCGAGGTGAGGTAAGACGAACGCCTGCGAGTTGCTTTGCTGCCCAACCCCACGAACACCAGAGCCTCACATGCCTTCATTCTCAAAGCATCGTAATAATCGAGATCATCTCAGATCGAGATTCGTCATCTGTATGCCTCACATGCGCAAGCGATTTACGCCGTGCAGTGGACTTGGTTTTTGCAGGGCCAGTGAGACAGCCCTTTTTGGTGGGACAATGCAACCGCAACCCATCTCTGACAAAGCCACGAGCCGCAAATGAGAGACAATCAAGCAGGTAGCTGAAAAAGAGGTCTGCAAAGATTCAAAAGGTGCGAAACGGGAAGTTCCAGAGGATTGAAGTCGGACAGTTGAGGATGCGGGAAGGCGATAAGCTCGGTGGAGTCCATCTCACTTCCCACATCCCATTCCGCCTTTGAGCCTTGGTTGTCACCACCTTCGTTCCTTGGGTGCCTTGACGTCCCCCAACTCAGGGATACTTCACACCACAACCCCATTGTCCGGCCCTGGAGGCTTCTGTTCGATGTCTCAAGTACAGGGTCCTGGCCTGGCTGACCTCGAGAAGGAGCTGGGCTGCTCGGTATGTGTGGTTTCTCATTCCAGAAGCTTTCCACGCCTCCGCCCCCTTGCTGTGGGAATTTCCAAGACTAATCTAGACCCGGGTTTATAGATCTGCACCGAACTCCTCTACCAGCCTCTCACCCTTTTGGACTGCTTGCATACCTTTTGTGGCTCCTGCTTGAAAGAATGGTTCTCCGCGCAAGGCTCACGCCGCCGTCCCTCCGGCACCGCACCCCGATTTACATGTCCATCATGCCGAGCCGAAGTTCGCGGCACTCGCCCTAATGCTACGGTCACGACCTTGCTCGATATGGTATTGTTGTCGCAACCGGACCGAGCAAGAACGACAGAAGAGAAAGTAGAGATCGCCCAGCGATACAAGCATGGAGAGTCGGTCTTTCCTCAACCCCTGTCGGAAAATGAAAGCTCCGATGATGAGGATGATCGGCGGGTGCTGGACGAGATACGAGAGCTGAGTTTGCAGGAGAGTCGATCTCAGGCGCGGAGAGAGGCTCGTCGAGCAGGACATTCCGATCACGCGCGCGATCGGAGCAGCAACCCCGAGCGACGTGCGGAAGATGGCCGATCACGTCGACGGCGCGATGAAGACCCAGAACGACAGCCGCGTTCAAGGCGCACTTCCGCGGATGCTGAGCGCACTCGGCGTATCGAGCATCAGTCGAGTTTGCGGTCACTCCTCAGCTTGTCATCGGAGGCGGAGAATATGGAGGAGGAAATCATGCGGCAGATTATTGAGGAAGGGCTGTTGGATGATATCAACTTGGACAACCTCGGACCTTTGCAGGAGGAAGAACTGAGCGAGCGCATTGCGGATGCATACCGTCGGAGACATATGCAACAACCGCGTTCCCGCCATGGACAAGAACAGACACAGTCATCCAATACCAGCAGCCATACCCGTCAAAGATCTCAGTCGGCAGTAAGATCTGGCGAGGGCGCCACAACGTCCCGAGATCACAATGACAGACGTCCGCCGATTTCACGACCACACCTGCTTGATTCAACGACATCTCGACCAACCAGAAGCCATCAGCGACGAAATTCGGAACAAGCCAGTACTCAGCGGCGTACTTCTCCTGTCCGGGTCAACCAGGCATCGACCTCGGATGACACGCTACGACCAGCGACCCGATCGGCCAGCGATATGACCTCCGAACGCACTCGCGGTGGTCAATTGGGCCGACCAAGGACCGAATCATCGAGCAGAACTCGACGAGCAACAGAATCCGATCAAGGCATCTCAGACGTGTGGATGGGCGGAGGACGAGAGAGACCCTCGCGCAATACCACCAGCCAATCTGCAACCAACTCCCCTACGGCTGTCAACTCGCCATCCAACTCCTCGCACACATCCACACCCACAGACCGAGTGATTCCGACACTGTCTTCGCCACTGGTCCCGCCCAGGAGCGAAAGGCGCCCTCGATCATCGCGAACGAATGTATCCTCGACCCAAAACACACCATACGCTGAACCTTCTGTCTCCTGCAACTCCTGTGGGAAACGAAATATTCAATACGATCTACACAAGAGATGCGTCAAGTGCAATGACGGTAACTACCATCTCTGCCTCCGATGCTATCGAAATGGTGAAGGTTGTCCTCACTGGAGCGGCTTCAGCAAGAGTTCGCAAGCAGCTTTCGAACTGATACTCGCATCCTCGAATAACCGACCAGCACAAATTTCTGATGCAGGTCACCTTTTCACCTCTCTTAAGTACGAACGAGCTCGAGAATCCGCACAGGTGGCAAAGAACGGAGACCGACAATTCACAAATGATAATCCTGCACGTCGACTGCAGACGGGGCTCTTTTGTGATATTTGCTTCTCATCGGCAAATGAGTGTTACTGGAAATGCAGCGAGTGCAATGAAGGCGAATGGGGTTTTTGCAACCATTGCGTGAACCAGGGCCGATGCTGTACCCATCCATTGCTACCTATTCGACGCTTTTCAGGTAGTTCCGCTTCGTCTGCAGCTGCCACGCCTGCCGAGGGTGCGAGTCACGTTCCAACCCAACCTAATACGGAGAGCTTCAAGATTCTCTCATTCTCCACCAACTGTGATATCTGTACCTACCCAATCCCGGCTTCGGTGACGAGATTCCATTGCGCGCAATGCAACGACGGAGACTATGACGTTTGCACGAATTGCTACCTCAAACTTGTCGCAACTTCAAAGATTAGCAAGGACAATGGCCACAATGGGTGGCGCCGCTGTCTTGCTGGTCACCGGATGATCGTGGTTGGATTCGAAGACCGAGAAGATGGCCAACGACGCTCGATTGTCAAGGACCTTGTTGGTGGTCATGCCTTGAAGGACGAGCATGTGAATCGTTCGCCCTCATCATCCCCAGCCATAAATGGGCCAATCGCATCTCCTGAATTGGGCAATGGTGATTGGAGCTGGAGAGAAGGTCAGGGTCAGGAGCGCCGAAAGAAGGCTTCTCGCCAGAGAGGTCCGATTACTTCTCCATTTTCTTCTTCGGATCCCACGGGCTCCAATACAGGCACTCCTACCTCGCCATACCCCGCGCCACTCCGCCGGTTCCCTCCAAATGGCGGCGTCGGCCTGGTCGTTTATGCCCTATGGTCCTGGTACCCTGAAGACGAGGTTGTGGATGAGCTGGTCTTCCCCCGCGGTGCTGATATCAAAGAAGTGGAGAATATCAATGATGATTGGTATTGGGGTTGCTATGCTGGTCGCACCGGACTGTTTCCGGGCTCGCATGTCAAAGTTATCAAGGAGATTTCTTGAACATGAAATTGGGTTTTAGAGACCAGGTGGGATATTTTCTTGCATCGCTTATGTCTGAGTCCTTTGCGTGATTCCTGATTATGGAGGTTATGATACTCATGATTGCATGGCATGTACAATTCTTCGAATGTGATGACGTAACGAGCTTTGATCTTGGACTATGCGTAGCACTAGGTTTTTTTTTTTTTTTTTTTTTTTTTTTTTTTCGACTGTAAATCGGGGAGTTAAAGAAAGAAAGAAACACTAGTTGTCAACGTACTATGGCGAGTCTGGATAGCAGTAAACATTATCAATTCATGCAGGACATAAAACAGTCATATCTGCCTCCCTTATGGTAGGGTAAGATAGAAAACTGGTATCTGATAAACTACATACAGATGAAAACCCAAAAAATAAACTCATAAAACATAAATGAATGCTGCAAAAGACCACTCAAGAATTTTGATATCAACAACCAACAGGTTGCTCACTCCAAAAGAGCAACCATCAAACGCTGATAATCACCCGAAGTCTCCTCACGCACGCGATCAATCAAATTCTTACCATACCGATGGCGATACGCAGCCTTAACGCGCTCCTTGTGATCTCTATTCCAGTGAACACGAACAACCCTCACAACAAGCTGCTCATCCTTCGTCCCCATACCCGCCATACACTCCTCAAGCAAGATAGCATCACGCATAGCGGGATCCGTCGCTGTCCGGAGCATATGCAAGAAAGCATCCTCCATGTGGCCGGAGAACTCCTTCTCAAGATGCTTCTCTAGCGAGACGTTATAGCGACGGTGGAATCCCTGGTCGATGGCGCGGAGTTCTGCATCCGACGAGCGCGCCAGAATACCCGAGACCTCGGCGACGTTGTTGACCATGCGGCCGGCGGTGGAGCCGTGGATGGTGCGGACTTCGTCTTCGACGGACTGCGGGTTGATAGGGACGGATTCCTCGCGACGGTCGGCTCGGAGGACGGTCTTGAAGAGATCGGCTGTTTTGAAGGAGAGGTCGCCCTCGACTTCGCGGGTGAGGTTGCGGCGGTATTTGTGCTCGTAGGCGGATTTGATGGCGTTAAGGTCGGCGTTGGAGCGGCCGAGGAGGATTTCGTTCAGCATCCATTCTTTCGTGCCGACTCCGTCGATGGCCTCGTGGACGCAGATGACGTCGTGGTTCAATGGGCCCTCGATCACGGCGAGCAGACCTTGTTCCAGATATCCGCCCGTCTCGGACTTGACGTCCTTGTACAGGTCGCGACCGATATGCTGTGTGTAGGTGGCGCGCACGGCGGCCATCTGGAGCGGGTCCAGAGTCGCAAGGACCGCGATGAGGGTCTTCTCGTCAGTGCCGAAGCCCTTCATCGCCTTGCGCAGCATATCCGCTTGTTGACGGAAGTCACCTGGTGCTTTTTGGCCTGGGACATAGCCCAGCGAGGGCATGGCCGGGGGTCCCATCATCGCGGGAGCGCCGTGCGGCGGTGCGCCATGTGCGCCGTACGCGCCGGGTGGAGGCGCGCCATATCCGGGACCGCCTGGGGGAGGCGCATGGCCCTGTGGCGGCTGGCCGTAGGGTGGTTGGCCATGCGGAGGAGCTTGGCCGTATGGCGGCTGTGATGACGGCGCGTGATAGCCGGCCGGAGGCTGCGGAGAGGAGGTGTGGTAGCCTGCTGGCGGTTGCGGGGAAGGAGCGCCGTAGTATCCGCCTTGCGGAGGAGGAGGCTGGCCATAGCCCTGTTGCGGCGGGTAGTGCCCCTGGGGAGGAGCGTGAGGAGGAGGAGCGCCGGCAGGAGCGCCGGGAGGAGCGCCAGGAGGAGCGCCGTAGGGTTGTTGAGGGTAGGGTTGGTGGTATCCTTGCGGCGGGGCCTGGGGATGGCCGTATCCACCGTAGGGCGGCTCTGCTGCACGTCAGTTCATTGCCCCGCCATCGGGGGAGGGGTGCGACTCACGGTTCGGAGGAGGGTATTGATAAGACATTAGGAGTGATGAGAGTGTAGAGTATGTCGCGGGTGGGATTCCTGGGGGTCCACGACTTTATACGGTCGGTCCGCCCGTTCGTCTGGTTCGCAGTGTGGCGCAGTGCTGTTGGTGGGGTGCGAGCCCTGCTGGGCGTGTGCTAGCGGCAGTTCGAGAGCCGGATTGACGTGTGCCAATGCTGAGGTCCGTTGGATTGGATTCGATGAGAGGTGTATGAGCCACACCAGGGGGTGTGATAGTCTGGGGTGTTGCCTGGAAAAGCGACTGTGGCGGATGAGACTCGTATAAAGCAGTGGCAGCATATTGAGATCGTGTTGGTGGCACTCGACATCGGGGAATAACTGGCCGAGGTGGAGATCGACAGGGCTGTGCCACAAGGCTGCAGAGAACAAATCCGAAGCAAGGCTCTGATCATCAGATTGCGATGAATTATCAAAACCGCGGGTGTGGGAATAAATAGAAACACAAGTCGTTAGTGTTGGCATGGAGGAAGAGCACCCATGGTTGAACCAGGGACCGACCCATGAGTTGACATCTGACATTAATGTATGCCCTAGTACTATAGCATCTTCAAGTCAGTACAGTATGGTCCTAGGGTATGTTGGGACTAAATTTCGGATTAGATTTAGTCTAGATTGGAAGTATGTATTTCGTCTCATACATGCACATCCTAGCAGAGTAGATCAAGGCGGTTGAGTCGATGCCGACCAGAAAGTATAACCGCCGGCAATGAGAGACCAAATGAGCATTCGACCAGGTAAAAGAGTACCTACACTAGGGAACCTTCAGTCAATACAAGGCAAGTACTTGCATGCTCGATTCGATATATCTCAGATGAATTCCATCGCTGACTAACTATTGGTCTGATTGTTTTGAGGCGGCTCTTTTCGGAAGGGTTTGGGGGGGGGGATGGTCTTGGCGCGGGTCTTGGGGGCTTGGAGCAACCTTCAACTCAACTCCTCGCCTTGACAGATTCTCCCATGTCACAGCGACAGTTCACTTCTTCTCCTTCGTTTGCACCTTCCTCTACGTCCCCAATGACTTTCGCCAAGCCCCACTTATCCCCGCGATTTCGATCTATGTACCTCAACCCGTTTTCGGCTGCGACTACCAAACAAAGCTGAAGATCTCTTACCAAGATGGTGATCCGCTTTTCTCTCACCACCAGACGGACCTCGCCGGGTTCCAATTGAGCATCCGAACTTATGAAGTGATCGTCCTCAGACGAAACATAAAGCAATGGATTCCCCCTCACCGGAGCTCGATTTCTTGACAAGAAGCCGCTTAATAGCGTCAAACATCTACAATGGCGCGCCTTTCTCCCTTCGCAACACTCCTCTTCACAGCCTACGCAGGCGCAAACCTCGCCTTCAAGTCGAGACCCGATCTCGCCGTGCCAGTGTTGAACATCACCATCCCTGCAACCAACGACACGGCAGAGGGTCTGATTTTCTACACGCCAGAGAGCACCTTCGCAGACAACACCGGCCACGGCCCGGCACAGTGCGGCCCCTACATCTACACAGATAAAGGCGAGCTCGTCTGGTCCGGCTTTGGCTATGTCGGTCCCAGAAGCGAGAACTTCCAAGTCCACGCCTATCGCGGCCAGAAAGTTCTCGGGATCTTCGAGGGCTCGCACAACTCGCCCATGGGCCATGGGCATGGCCATACCAGCCTCTTTGATGATCGATATCGATTGCTGAAGCAATTCACAGGCGGTGGTCACAGGCTCGCGGACCAGCATGAGTTCCTTATTTTCGATAACCACTCGGCCGTGTTCACGATCTTTGATCCTGAGATCGCGGATCTGACGCCTTATGGCGCGAAGTCAGATTCCCAGCAGTGGATTCTTGATAATAAGATCCAGAAGATAGATACGAATACCAACCGTGTTCTGTGGGAATGGAGTTCCCTCGAACATATCGATCCAGTCGGGACCAACTTGACCCTTGAAAGCGGCAACGCCGGTACTGGCGTGAACTCGAGCCAAGTCTGGCATTACTTTTACATGAATGCGTTTGACGTCGACCCGAAGACAAACACCTATCTCTTATCAGCCCGGAGCATGTGCACGATTTTCAAGATGGACGGCGACACGGGCAAAATCCTCTGGCAGCTTGGAGGACACAACTCGAGTTTCTCGCTGGGCGACGGCGTGGATTTCTGCTGGCAGCATGATACCAGGATGCACGAGAAATACTTGCATTATGAATCCAAGGGATCAAAGCAGATTATTTCATTCTTTGATAACTCCGCCCACGAGAATCTTGCCGGTGGTCCCGATCTGCAAGCACGCGCCTATAGCGCCGGCAAGGTCGTCGAGCTAGATACCGAGAAGTGGACCGCGAAATTGATCGCCGAATTCCGCGTTCCGGGCGATCTCTCTGTTCGGTCGCAGGGTAATCTTCAGCTGCTCCCGAATGGCAATGCGTTTATCAACTGGGGGTATAATGGATTTATGTCGGAGCACAAGCCGGACGGCACGACAATTTTCTTGACCGGGTTGGATTCCGGGAAATTCGGTCCTGGATCTGAAAATTATCGGGCGTTCAAGTTTGACTGGCATGCGAAGCCGTATGAAGAGCCTGCTCTGGTTGCTTTTACAGAGTCGAATGGGACGTCGCTCTATGTGAGCTGGAATGGAGACACAGAGACGAACGTATGGAAGTTCTTTGAAAAGAGTGACAGTGGGAAGAAGCTGTTGGGACAGACGAAGAGAAATGGCTTCGAGACCAGCTTCCATACCACTCGGAAGCCGGCCCAGGTTCTGGCCGAGGCCTATGATTCCCATGGCCACCGACTCGTGGCTTCGGAGGTGAGGAAGTCGAGGGAGTACAAGCGTAAGCTGAGCTACTCATGAGCATTTGAATTATTGCGAGGGGCTAGTCTCGAGAAGCATATATCATACATTGTGTTTCGAATTACCATCCATCAAGTCCTGCTTGTAAATGGGACATATAAAGCGAACGACCACGCATTATAAATGACCCGATGTAATATGTGAAATCGCCGCAAATGCAAAGAGCCCCGAATCACATCCATGAACATCATCTCATGCGCACTATTAAGACAGACGCCCCCAGTGCCAGGTTATACATCACATCAAATAGAGCATAAGTGACCGCGAGGTTAATGCAAGTCTGGAATTATAAAGCCTACCTCTCCGCAATGCTGGAAATGATACAAGGTAGAAAGAAGAGAAAAAAAGAAAATTAATATAGGCGAAAGGAAGCATGACGAAGAAAAAGAGGGTTGACAGGGGATAACATTCGCAAGGGATATTGGGTATTGATATCATGAAACGGATCAAATCATACTTCGTAAAGGGGATCATATCAAGTCGGGGTATAGGGTTCATTCATTAAACACTCGCTGTGCGTCGCTTCACCTCGCTCGGCTTTTGCGTGTACGCAATCAACATGCGGAATCCCGTGCCTAGTTTCTGGCATTCGCGTAGCGTCTTGCGGTCATTCCACATGCTGGGACCATTGTCGCCGGTGTCGGGAAGAACTGGGTCTTCATAGCACTTGGTATACCACCAGCGACCGACACGAGCCACAATTTTGGCAATGGACTCGTCGTTCGCGGCAGAGGGAGAAGGGTCGGAGAGGAGGTCTCCGAGGGAAATGTTGTCCTCTGAGGGTGATGACTTGGATGCGGTTCGGCTTCCTGTCGTGGTTGAGGCAGAGATGGAGGGTAGTGAGAAGCCGGTCGATTGGGTGGTGGCGGATGCAGAGAAAGATCGGTTTGAGGAGGATGTTGTCGAGTCAGAAGATCGGACGACCATTCCTGCCACGGGAATGCGGACCATGCAGCGGCGGAGATTGTCAAATCCTTGGGTGCCGATTAAGCGCTGGATGCTATCGCTGGTTGGACTCAAGTTGATTGTGGAGTTGGCCATGCAGGTCATTTCCTTCAGCCGTCGCACGGCTTTGCGAGTCCGGATTCCCATGTTTACCATGTCTCGGTCCAGCAGGCTCATTTCGAGATAGCCACCTGACCGCAGAACTCGTCTGCATTCTTGGACAATGTTGTTCTGGACTGCTTCAGAAGTTGCTGCGGGGAATCTCAACACAGCCACGGCAAAGTAGTCCTTTGGGAATGGCAAGGGGTTCTGTAGTCCGGCGTGATAGACTGTGTGGTGGTTCGTCGGGGGTTGCCATGCGGCAGGATGAGGCATGGCTGTCGAGACAGGTCGACCACTCAGACTGTATACTTCTGCATCGGGGTAGGTCAAGGAGCAGTAAAATGACCAGTCGTCGTTCCCCAGACCATCAATGACGAGAATCCTGCCGTGAGTTCCGGACTTGACATGGTTGTGTGCTGGGCTGAAAAGAACACGTCCAAACGACAGCCAGCGGCTAGTCATCAAGGAAGCAGATCGCATGTTGGTACGAGTCACAGCATCCCAGTCTCGCTCTGATGATCCAGGAATCGGCTTCCGTCCATCTGACTTTGGCTTTGAGGGCGGCACCGCCGCGAGCGAGTGCAGGAATGTCGATTGCTGCTGTTGAACTTGATCAGAGAAGTCCTGGCTGGTGTTGACGGGGCTGCTAGGATGCTCTTCGTCTCCATAGCTTGCAATAAGATCGCTATAGGACGGCTGAGTCGAGGGAGCAATCGAGGAGTGCAAAGCGGAAACAATTCTGGAGCGGCGAAGGCGGACAGAATCACCGCTGTCACGGTTCGAATCGTGTCCTGTTGGCAATGGTGGCGGTTGAAGCGATCTTGGGCTGTTGTTCAGTCCATCTTGGAGCGCCCTGCTAGCCATGGTTGCATTTTGGAATCTTCCATCTTCTGTAGTCGGGTTGCTAGATTGATCAGGCTTCGGCTCTTCGGGAGAGAGATGATCGATCAGGTCATCATACTCATTCCACACTTCATCTTCGGTTGGGGCGGCATTGTGCTTGGGAACAACAGCAGTGACAGCAGCAAGGGCGCCAGAGCTGCTTGATGACACCGAGTCCTTGTGTGGAGGTGAGAAATGAAGGAAGTCATCGGCCGAGTAAGGTCCTGCCAAAAAGTCCAAAGCGCTGATCTGCTCGGGGGCACTGAAGGCTGGGTTGAATCTATGGTTCCACTCAAACGGTACACTTGTTGGGATATACCCCCGAGAAGTCGATGGTGATCCATTGAAATCAGGAGATCGGCTAACATTCTCCAATGTTGGCGCCGGAAGGGAAGGCGACTCGGCAACGCTGAAGGGGCGAGAGAAAGACTGCAAGACTGGTTTATGTTCTCGGTCACGTCTCGAAACTACCTTTGGAATGCGGCCCACGGAGGCAAGTCGTCTTGGACGGCGATCTTCGGGGCTGTTCTCAGGTTCTGGTCCCATGATGTTGCGGTTAAACAAGGCAGTCTTCGGCGACGGATGCTCATTATCAAACTCGCCATGCATCTTGGGTGGAGAAGGCAGCAGGATCGACGGCTGTCGCTTTTGGATATTCAACCCTGCAGGAACTGGCACGGGAGCGGCTGCCACCTCTTCTTCGGTTGGCGGGGAGTCTTGGATGTTGCTGATGATTCGATCAAGCTCATCAGAATCCTCATCAACAAATGCGTAGTGAGCAACTTGCCGACTGCTTGCAACAGGAGAAATAGCCGCATGCAGTTGAGCTGCGTGGGATGGAAGTGCTGGTGCTGTCGGAGCGGGGCCCTTCGGCTCATTGCCGCGATTCTTTTGGAATGGGTTCCATCGAGAGGACTTGGACTTCTTCACTTGTGTCTCCTCGGGCTTTGGAGGCTCTTTAACTTGGATCGACTGGTTCGGGATACCATTTGACTTCTGCGGAATGGTCGAAGAGGTTCCTTGGCTCGAAAGAGACGTGCGACTCACTGCGGCGTCGAGATTGGCATATACCACTTGCTTTCTACCCGTGGGGACGGGCATCCGTGACTTCTGAGGCTGACCATGGGTAGAAGCTGTGGCTAGAAGACGTTTTTCTGGGCTCTTGCTGTCAGTCGGCTCGCTCGCGCCTTTCTTAGTCGGGGTGTACGTCTCTCCAGATGTACTCGTGGATGTAGCCAGCGACTCAGTCGATTGCGCAGTGGAGGATGTAAGCGGCGTCGGACGAGGTAGGTTCGAAGATGCCACACTCATACTGCTGATACTCTGCTCGCTCTCAGTTCGCGAGAGCGTAGAACCCTCCCTGCCACCTCCTGTAATGATGACAGGCTCAAGCCGACTAGAAAAGAAGTCGTCGAGCTCCAGATCCGGGCGGCTAGACATGCTTCCCTTGCTGCTCGCAACCGAGCGCGACGCACTTCTAGTGGTGCTAGACGATCTCGTCCTTGTGCCGGTGCTGCTACTAGCGCTCGCTTTCCGACCACGATGCGAGTACTTCCCATAACCCTCGTGTCCAGTTCCTGCAGTTGGTCCTTTGCGTGTGGAGCGAGTTTGTTCGGCCGCCGACTCCTCCATGGCCGGCTTCGACTTCTTGGAGAAAAGACCAAATCTTTTTGAAGAAGATGTGGTCTTCCTTGGGTCTGTCATTTCCGCAGGTGGCTCTTTTGTCAATGTTCGAAGCGCTTTCCGAGCCATGACAGGAGGACCTGCCTCTCGCGACGGAATTCGGGACAAATCTTTAGAGGGCAAAGGATCCGTCGACGCAGCTGCAGGTTGACTTGGGAGAGGAGTAGTATTTTGCTGGCCCTGTAGACGTATCTTCTCTGCAGACTCACGGCGCGTATGCCCTGTCGATCTTAGGTATGGTAGATTGCTTTTGATCACGGGTGATGCCTCCAGATCCAAACGGTGGGTTCCTTCTCTGCTCGGTCGAGGGGGAGTCTTCGGTACGCTGACCTCAGCGCCCGAAGCAATTTCTTTCGGTCGATGAGCGTTGAAGAGCTCTCGCTCGGCTTCCTCCACCTCTTTCCTTGCCTTTTCCACATCGATATCGGCCCTCTTTGGTGGGCTGAAGTTGACCGATGACCTTCTTTGCGGGGGGCTATGAGGCGGGCCATTCAAGCTTGCAATAGATTTGGTACTTGGTTGTCTTTGAATAGTTGTAGTCGTGCTCTTACCCTTGGGAAGCCCAGTGGGCCGATGGGGTGGGGTCTTTCTCGAGTTGGATTCGGCATGTTCGACGCTGGCGGTCTGCGGACTTGCCGTCGTGGCTGGTGGTGAGAAGACGGACAGTCTTGTCTGCGACGGGCAGGGCTGTCTCAGTCGCCCGATCTTTGTCGGATGCACAATTCCGGGTGAATAAGACGAGAGTGAAGTGGGTGTCGAACCGCGACTCCACACGCCAGGAGACTCCGAGTATCTGGTCGAAGGCGTGCTGGCTGACGGGATGAGTGGAGTGGCAGTGGTCACCGGTGGTAGGGTCTGAATATCAACAGTTGTCCGAAGACTTGCCAATTCCACCGGTCCATGAGGCTTTGGGGTGTCCATTTGGTAGTATCGACCCGATCTGCAAATTGCGCTTGGCGGATTTGATGGCGGTGCAGCTGATTGAGAATTCGAGACAAACTGCTCCCTGGCAGGGTTGATCTCCTGGGGCTGGCTATTTTGCGGTATCACCAAGCTGAGCTTTTGCGACTGTTGCTCCACATGTCTTCCTATCGTCGGTGCTTTTCTGCGAAGCACGTTGCGAGGCCGTTTCGGGGGGAGGAGGCTGATATGTAGGTACAAATGCAGGTGCAGCTGTTATATCTGGAGTGGAAATGGAGGAGGGGATTGACTGAGTAGAGAATTGGGGTGATGTGGAAGAAGCAGGCGAGGCCGATGAGGTTGCACCACCAGTACTTGGCCGTGGAAGCATCGACAAACGGTTGGCACGTTTCCCAGTTTGAGAACCCGTAGAAGATGTAGACAACGCTGCCAACTGCGCAGTATCTTCCGCCGCAGATAACGACGATGCCCTGCTATTTCGGGGCGTAGGGTTGACCGGTCTTGCTATTTGAGATCGGGGATGGCGCGGCGCGTATGTCTTTTCCGAGTTGGTGGTACCTCGATGTGATATGTCTGCAGACTGGACAACAGGACCACTCGACGGCATACGACGACCGCCAATATTGTACGACATGGTACGACGTGTGCTAGAGTCGACGGCTCCAACGTCGGGACAAGTAGTCTAATGATGGGGACATGTGCATGGAAATCGTAATCATCACGGACGTAAGCGATGTGGCGAGAGAAAAATGCACTGAGCAGAGATTCACATCAGCTTAGGAACTCCAAGAGATCCCCAGCGAGGAGAGAGCATACAACATTCAAATCATTGCTCGCACCAGACAGGTCTCCAGGACACTTGCCAGCGAGGGCGGATTAATAGATAGAAAATAGAGATCGTGAGGACTCTCGAGAACGCCAACTATACGGCAGAAGAATTATTAGAATTAACGGTCAAAATTTAGGCATGACGAAAAACAACCAGGGAAAAAAATTGCAGATGTCAGGTAGATAAAAGATGGAAATTCACCGACATTGGGCTGATCGGCGCCAACGGAGCTGCAGCTGCTTCGCCACAGTCTGGAGCAGTGTGGCACTCAGGATTTTCCAGCCTCGGCCACGTCAGAGGTGGGAGATCCATAGGCGTCTAAAATCGATTTCGTCCGGCACAGCAAACAAGTTTCGGAAGCCAGTTGATAGCGATGCAAAAGAGGAAAAGAGAAAAAAAATCCAAGACATTCCCCTAGGTACACCGCGAGGCGGCCTTTATGTGCTGACTCGGATTTTCCCCCTCCTCCAAATGTGGGGATTAGCGAGAAAGCCCTCTGTGTGCGCCATATAGAACACAGCGAGTGGCATCATCGGATCGACCCTACAGCAGCCCCGGTCCTTTGCCAGAAAAAGCCGGGCGACAGGCTCGTCATTGGGTGCACCGGTTGTGACTACGTTTGTGATGAGAACGGGCGCCTGGGTCTGAGACGAGCTTGCGAGGGGCCCGGATCGTGCACGCCTGTAGCAGCGGCCCCGAAAAGACCAGGCAAAGTTAATCCGGCACTCCTATCACGAACTGCCATGCCGTTGCAGCCCTTAGTGGCGTCCTGGTGGAAGGAACGGCGCATCGGCCCAGGTCGGAAAGCCCTGGGCGATATCCCATGAACATTAGCGCGCTCAGCTGGAGTTGGCCGGCTTCAAGTGCCTATGTCGACTCTGTGTATGGCACAATATACTCGTAATCGGATTGTCGAGCAGCGCAGGAACCAACGGGAGGCTCACCTCGTCTGCGTCGCCTCGTTGCCAACGCATCGATCGGAGACGCCGAACCCGATCGGATCGCACCGTCGATCCTCTCTCCAAGGTTGCGGTGCACGTTGCTTTTGCTCTGCTCCATTCGGGTCAAGTCGTTTCCCTTTTCATCGTCTGTGCTTCGAGTACTCTATAGTAGACATAGTTGCTATAGCGTGTCTCCGGAGCTCGGAGAATTATCCAACGTACGAGAGCATGCAGGGCGATGCTGCAGAGCGACTGTACTCCATCCTGTAGTACAAGGTACCTAGTTCATCCACTGTATGAGACTTCGCCCATCATCCCCAACATGCTGTGCCTGTTCGTAGTAGGAAACCCTGGGACGACCGTTATCCAGAGTCTGGTTCAGCACAAGGCCCGTCCCGTTCAACCAGGGGGCCAATTCTCCGACCCCGAATTTGAAGGACAGGGCCAGGCTTGGCTGTTGGCTGCTTGGCCGTTCTCTCTGTTGGATAGGTCACTCCGGATCCGCCAGTGAGACTGCGTAGATGGCGCTCGACGGTGGTTGACCCCCTAACAGCCCAAACAGCCTGGTGGGCTCTGCTCGTGGGCTACGGCGACTCCACTTCATATCGACACCTCTCTCTCAACGCTCATTGCACCCTTTGCCGCCCTAAAAATAACAGCGTGAGCGAACGAGAACCCTGCGATGGGGCGCTGCCTCTGGCCAGTGGAGACGGCGGTAAAAACTCGCAGTCAATCGCAGGTGCCCTGGCGATGCCCTAGCGATATCACGCCCACGTCACGTTCATTGGCGGCGGGGAAGTGCGCCCTCTGGTTCCGTGTTCCTCGTACCGAAGTGATACCGTGCGACGAAGCCCCAAGCACCAAGCCGATGCCGGAGAACGTCCAATCCATCACTGGGGAGGTCTTGGGCTCGACAGGTGGGTTCGTCGATCCCGTGAAGAGTGCCGATCTGGAGGGGCCAGCCCCGTTCGACGCTTTGTTCTGAGGCCGCACTGGTCCGCGCCCACGCTGCAGGAACGGGAGACTAATGCGCTTTTCAGCTGACTGCGAACGCGGGGTTTCGATTGTTGAGTCTCAAGTTTCGAGTTCTCAAAGGGACCTGCCTCTCATTTCGGTGCTTTGCACGCATTGGGGAAGTGCGGATAGGTCGCGGTCTCCGCGTCCGGAGGACAAAAGATACCCCAGATAAATGCAATTCGCTTGATAACAATAGGCATTGTCGACTCCGGCTCAATCATAGCGACCCTAACAAGGTGCTCTAGCAATGTGCTACAAGTGACTGCTAATAGCAGATTCTACTAGTACCTCAATTCGGTCATAATTGATTCCAATGGATTTCTCCTGCATACAAAGTTTTTGCAAAATAAAACAAAATTGAACCGAATTCCCGAAGTTCATGAGACGCCCAAAAACAGAGACCGGATATGTGAAAATAACTAGTAAACTTGACAGCTGGGTGTACACTGGACAGGCTTAAGCTGCCTGCGCAAACCGCTTCTTGCGGGCCTCCATCGCGGCGGCATCCTTTTCACTCAGTTGCGGCTTCTGACCCTGACCACCTGGCGCAGGGTTGCCACCTCCGCCCTGCTTCTGAACTCCATTGCGGGGACCGCGACGGTTGCGGTTGCGACCAGTATCCCGACGTTTGCCTCCACGACCACCCTGTTCGTTGCGGCCCCTCTTGCGTGACCGCTCATCGGGAAGGGCCTGGTCGAGGCCCTTGACACCCACATTAGAACCGTTCTCTCCCTCGCCTCCAGTGCCAAAGCGTTTGGCCCGTGTCAGCTGCTTCTCGGCCTCCTTGACTGCAGTCTCCTCATCCTCGACGATGCCAAACTTGGCCGCGCGCGCCTTGCGCTTCTTCAGTTCCTCCTCAAGCTCAGTGGCAGGAAGGCCGCGCGAGTAATCCACAGGAGGCTTCACTTCGGCCTTCGCTTCCTCAGGCTTAGCGGCGGCCGTCGCAGCATCAGCAGCGGCACCAGTCGACTTCACCTTCAGGTCATCAGTCGCGGCGGGATTAGTATCGAGCTTCTGGTTCGGGACAGCAACCGGGTTGGCGACAGCGCCCTGGCCACCAGCAGCAATGGCATTGGCGCCGGCCTCGGTTGTGGGCTTCACAGGCTCGGTAGTTTCAACCGGAACATCGTCGTCCCAGTCGATCACGTCTTCAGCGGCAGTGTCGGTCTTGGTTGTCGCAGCGGGAGCAGCGGGCTTCTTCTCATCATCTTCCTGAAGGCGCGCGACCATGTCGGCCTTCTTTCCGGTGTGCGCCAGTGAGCGCGACTTGAGAATCTCGACCAGCTCGGCGTTGGTCTTCTTGCTGTAATCGGTGGCCATCTTGAGGGACAGCTTTCGGAATGCGAGGTGCGGTGCGGAGTGGGTTCAGTTGGTATCGGCGTGAAGGAAAGCCAGGTAAGATAAGTTGATTTCGCGAATTCACTGCTGGCCTTGGATCATTATGCGGCAAATTTTCGGCGCCGGGGGAATGGAATTGAAGGGCTGAATGTGATGATGTCTGGGATGGCGACGCGACGAGATGCTGACTGTCGCGGCAGCAGCTGTTTTGTCACGTGACTGCGAGTCACCAGCATGCTAAAGCTTTTAAGCCTAATTGGGTTATGTTTGTGCTGAATACTCAACACGTTCTTTGTCTATTATTCTTTCCAGGGCTAATTTTGGCAGACTTGTCTGTCTCCTTGGTCTCGCTACTAAAATCCAACCGTGACAAAGCACGTGAAAGGTTCAACTCTTTGTATGCGTTGTGACACCCTCGGTGGCAAGTGACAAAAGTTTACAACAATTTCTTCCCAAGTAATGAAATTCAGACTTAAACCCGACTGAATAATGCGATATTCGGCTTCTCCGATTGGTGAATTTTTGGCTGCCAGATTGCTCGTTAGGAAGCAAATCAGGAACTCGTATACAAGAAAGGTCAGTGCCAAGCGCCACTGGCAGCTGGCGAATCCCCCGAATTACCGGCCCAAGCGCCAGCTCAATAATGAAGCAAAGTCAAAAATAAAAGCTTGGGCTTGAAAAATCTGCAATACCTTTGTTCTTTGACTCATAATTGACAGCTGTTCGACCGGGATTCGAATGGCCTATAATGCGGAGGTGCGCACTGCGCCACACCAGGGATATCCACCTGCGCCACACCTCGGTGGACTCGGATACAACAGAGAAACAGTCTTGGCTCTTCTTTTCTCCGTCTGTAGCTAATCCGTCCACGTCAGTCCTTCTGGGCGGCCTCTACGGTCCTTAAGAAGGATGGAAGTTGTCGAATATCCGACATCTGCCCTATTTGCACTGGTAAGAACTGGCTTCACCGGCTCGAGAAGCCGTTTCATTCTATTCAGATAGCCAGTGAAAACCACTTACACATCAAAGAATACATTGTATCACACCATTAATTTGTTCAATGCCTCTCTCCACCGCGGATATATCTTTCGTGCCTGCACGGTCATGTTACAAATATGTAAAAAGCACTTACTGAGCATATAATACTTCGTGTCCGTCTCATCACTATTTTTCGTCTCGATTCGCGGGGTAGACATCCATTTGCGATCTTCAGAGGAAAATCGATCACGGGACCAGTTCCATTACTATCTCTACTTTGTGCGCTCGGGTATTGAACTCAGCTGAGCTGCCGAAACGGGACTAGTGGTCCCGTCGAATCTATGAGCATCTCCAAATCATTTAGATCCGGTCAACCGAACCCCTCATTGACCTTGTAGCTTTGTTCTGAGCATAAATTGGCTTGCTTTCGTGCTTCAAAATGATCAACTTTAAAATAGCCATATTCCAAAGAAACCAATTTTTGCACCATGTCTGATCTGCCTGATACTTCTGGAGGTGTGGGTCTAGTGCGGGTGGATGCCAATGATACGACAGTCACGGCGGAGTACCTCCAACACATCCTCGAGCGCGACGGAGGTGTCATTGTCGAGAACTTCATATCAAAGGAAGCGGCTTCCCGAATTCGAACCGATTTGAAGCCACATTTCGATGCCGATGGCGGGGATGCGTCCGGATTCTTTCCAAAGACAACCCGACGGGCCATTGGTCTCCTTGGTATCTCCGACAACTGCGTGGACTTATGTCTGCATCCGCTCTTACGAGGAGTGGCATCTTACATGCTCACGTCCGAATTCCATCACTGGGTGGGTCAGGAAAAACATACTGCTGTTTCCCGGCCGCAGATCTCCAGTACCGTTGGATTCCAAGTAAATCCTGGGAGCAAGCAACAGGGCTTGCATCGGGATGATATTGATTACCATGTGGAGGACGGTGATCGACCGATGATGCTTGGTGCTGTTACCGCGATTATGAAAACAACCAAAGAGAATGGGGCGACTGTTGTGATTCCCGGGAGCCCTAAGTGGCCCAAAAGCCGATGTCCCTACGACCACGAGGCTATTCCTGCGGAGTTGGAGCCAGGCGACACCTTGTTCTTCCTGGGTCATACTTATCATGCAGGAGGTGCAAACACTACTACGTGGGTAACTTTTCTAATTTTTGAATTGCAACTGGTATTCTGACATCTTCCAGAGATCAGGCTCGTGAAACAGTGGGCATATTCTTCTGTAAGGGTATGTTCCGTCAGGTCGAGAATCAATATTTCATGGTTCCTCCCGAAAAGGCCAAAAGTCTCTCCCCGGAGGCTCAGCGACTGCTCGGGTATGGGATCAGTCCACCGTTCTGTGGGTTCGTTGATTACAAGGATCCGATGCAATTGTTCTTCGGGGTCAACGATGAATTGACGGTCAATTTGTAGAGGATATAACTCTGTCGTTCAATTTAATTCTATCTTTCTCGCAATCAAAAAACCCATTTCCTGTCCCTTTCGTCTTTCCTTGCAGCTAGCAAACAATATCTCGGTTCAAGATTCGACGGATATCAGTGCATTATTCAAGTTTCGGTCAAAGTTCGCCCGGTCCCTTGCCGAAATAGCCCCCTTGGGGGACTGTCAACCAAGGAACAGAATTGGCATCGTACGTATTGGACCCGACCATGTTTCCCCACCAGTTGAACTTGACAGCGTGATACCCAAGAGCGACTATATTACTCATTCTTTTCAGCTCCTAGCCCATGACTCACAACCGAAATTACAACAGCCCATCACACAATTGCATTAGCAATGTACGCAGGGCCACAATCACTACCCTTTTAGTCAAGAAGGCTCCACTACCTGTTTTCAAATATTCGAGCAGTAGCATTTCGCCGAGTCTTAAACCATCAGTTGATTTTTAAATTGATATCTCTCATTCAAATCATTACCCGTAAAACCAGTATTCAGCAGCGTATTGGATGAGAACCGTATCATTCTGGCCCATGCAGGTTGAGGGTGCAACTCCTTCGAAAGTCAGGACTCGATAAACTTCCTGCACAATTTTTT
This sequence comes from Penicillium argentinense, assembly GCF_028826775.1. Classification (NCBI taxonomy): domain Eukaryota; kingdom Fungi; phylum Ascomycota; class Eurotiomycetes; order Eurotiales; family Aspergillaceae; genus Penicillium; species Penicillium argentinense. The sequence goes on from NW_026622668.1 coordinate 2,044,738, forward strand.
AGTATCATTTCCTCCATGTAGTAAGAGATCTCGCCTTACTTGAATGTCCTTGCAGTTCTTACATCCGAGCTTCAACCATGGAACGTCACTCTCATCTTTTCCAGACGACCTAGATACCCTCGTCGGTGCATTCACAGACGCCTTTTTCTTGGCATCAATCCACATATCCAGTCCACTCATGCTCAAGTCAAAGAAGGGATCACCTGCAGTATTGAAATAGTGCTCGCCGATGATGAGTTCGGACGTATTCGTAATTAGAGTGAGAGCCTCCGCCATGAAAGCAAGAGAACCAGGCGAAATATGGCCAATAGCAGCGGGAAATTCATGGAGCAGTGTAAGTGACTGCGATGCCAAGCAAGATGCGTCGAAAAGTGTAGCCGCTGCCCCAGTCGCTACTGGGGTTGATGACTTTTTCGGGTGAGATGATGTTTCCGAAGATGAGCATGAATAGTTCTGGGTGCCGCGGCCAATAGCAACGAACTTTAGACTCAGATGGGACGATGGCCCAGGAAGCCTTGTCTTGGTATGATTGAGCGGGAGCTCTAGGCCTTTCAATGAACAATTCCCAAGGCTAAGCTTGTCGAGCTCACCGGTGATATGAGAAAATGCAGATACGAGTCGCAGAGGTTCGGAGAGAGACAATACCTCCGCAATCCCAATAAAAAGAAAAAGAAATGTCGCGATCGCTTTCATGTTGAAAGTCTAATTTTCCTTCAAATAATTCCTTCAAATGAAATAGCTTCGAATCATAGGAATTAGATCTCGAGAAAGGATAGAAGAGGTTTTAGAACAACCGACTGGAAATGAGATACACTAAATAGGTTGAAACATGCTAGTGGGGTAATTTCAGACAAAGAGCACATGCGCTTTCTCTTCTGAGAACCTTTAGGATTATTTTCCAAGGCTTACTTCAGATTCAACAAACCCAACTTTAAATTCTGTGTACGGCTCCGAGCCCTCTAATGTGTTTTTTTTGAAGAATTTTTATGCGTATTCAATCAGATTTTTACAATCGAAGGTCCTGAAAGTGTCTGAATTTTGATGGTTGAGTCTTAGGCAAGCCAGCATAGTGTTCCCAAAAATTTTCTCTTTGTTGGCACCTGGAGAATGAACGGGAATATTAGCGAGTAGGAATTCAACAAGCGACCTGAGCTCCTGAATGGTAGCCAATACAATGTCTCATATTGTGTTACTATCTTGAACATCCTAAGTAATGTTACATTTCTGGACACCAATGTTATACTAGCCGCCTGCAAAACTGTAAGGTGTGACCTCAGCAGATTCGTGAACAGGCGTCTCTTGAAATTTCCGAAGTCAAATTGCGGGATCATGCTTCAAACTTCTTTAATAAACACCTTTTGGGCACCGATGGACGTCTGCGATATGAGGTATGTTGAAAATCGCATAGATATAGTATAAGGTAGTGTCTTTGTAGGGAAACTTCCGTACATAAACTCCTTCACCAAAGGTCACTAGCGAGTATATTCATTGCCATTCTCTTTCTACAGAACTGAACAACTCAAGTCATCTGGTGAATCCATTTTGAGATTTGTGCGACTGACACAGTGAGTGTCAGACGTAAATAGATTCTAAGCGCCGACAGAACGCCACGGGGACCCGCGTGAGGCATATTCCAATATTCTTTCCCCGCTCACTTAGACGGGAGTACCCGCGATACGTAAGCTGGGTATGACCGCTGGCTAGTCAGATGAGCCAAATCATCCCGTTTTTATTGTCATACAATTGTCATACAAGGGATTAGTCTGAATTGGGCTCGTCATTTCCGTGATAGCCTTTAATGCCTTGGTGCCTGAGGCGCATAATGGCTTGGTCATCAATCATTCACTGATCGCTCTGTGTTCTATCACGTGATGCCCCACTAGCGCGACTTTGCTGGCGACGTGCATTTTGTGTTCCAGACAGGCCGCCGTCAGCGACACAGCTTCATCGCGATCAATGCTGCCGTTCTAGCGGTGTTCGATCCGGATGTAGGTACTGTTACGGCCTCTACGCGATCATATCTCATCCTCAAAATCTGATTTCTGAAACACCTTGACCATGTCCGACGGTAAGTTTCTCGCGACTCCTCTCAGAAGCTCACGACACTCATCATCATCATCCACAGCCGATATCGAAACCGTCCGGCGCCTCCAAGCGGAGCGCAACGCTGCCGCCGCCAGCAAGAAAGGCTCCAGAACCTTTGATTCGTCTGCTCAACGCACTGAGAACTCGACCAAGGCCTCTCTAACCGAATCATTCGACACGAGTTTGTATGAACGGGAAGGGGCAGATCGGTTCTCGGGCTATGACACCTCGATCGCTGTCAATGATGGCGATGAAGAAATGGAAGATGCGAACGGCGGACATAGCTTAGTCGGCCAGTACACTGCAACCCGGAATCAAATCGATGAAATGGCCCACGGCAACGGAGTTGAGGAGGAGGATATTCTGATGGGGCGTGAGAAAGCAGCGCGCATCGCAGACCGTGAATCCGACTATCAAAAGCGACGATTCAACCGCGGCCCTCTGACCCCAACTCGCGCCGATGCATTCGCCGCAAACGCACAAGATAATGGAGATGGGGATGGCCAAACCTACCGCGAGATAATGGCTGAGCGTGAACTCCAGAAGGAAGAAGAGCGTGTCCACAAGCTGATCCAGGAGAAGCGAGAACGTGGTGAAGAGGTTCCCGAGTACCAGGCTACCCTGAAGGCTGAGAACGGTGACAAGGAGAACGAACACGCCAGTGCGACGGCCGAGACTGCTGGCCGCAAGCGTAAGAAGCGCTGGGATACGTCGGCTGAAGATACAGCTACTCCCAACGATGTCCAGGAGCCTGCGGAACCAAAGAAGCGATCTCGATGGGACGAAGCTCCCGCCCCCGCCGGATCGGAAGCACCTAAGCGACGTTCACGATGGGACCAAGCGCCGTCTCTCACGGCCGCCACTCCAGTTGGTAACCAAGGGCTTGCAACCCCAATGCATCCGTCCGGCGCTCAAGGAGCCGACCTGTCTGGCCCGGGCCAGGACGAAGACGACGAGATGCTGAATCAGCTACTTCCCTCTGAGGGCTACAAGATATTGGATCCGCCTCCCGGATACGAACCAATTCGGACGCACGCGCGCAAGATGATGACGGCGCCGATGCCCGTTAATGCAGCAAGTGGAGTTGGAGGATTCATGATGCAGCAGCCTGAGAGCATTCGATCAATGGGCAAGGACCTCCCGACGGATATTCCTGGAGTTGGCGATCTTCAATTCTTCAAGCCGGAGGATATGGCTTATTTCGGAAAATTGTTCGAGGACACAGATGAGAGCACCATGTCCGTCGAGGAGATGAAAGAGAGAAAGATTATGCGATTGATTATCAAGGTCAAGAACGGCACTCCTCCTATGCGGAAGACTGCACTGCGACAACTCACAGATAATGCGCGAAACTTTGGGGCTGGCCCTCTCTTCAACCAAATTCTTCCTCTGCTGATGGAGAAGTCCTTGGAGGACCAGGAACGTCACTTGCTGGTTAAGATCATCGACCGAGTGCTTTACAAGCTGGATGACTTGGTCCGTCCCTACGCTCACAAGATTCTGGTCGTCATTGAGCCCCTGCTTATTGATCAAGACTACTATGCTCGCGTCGAAGGTCGAGAAATTATCTCCAACCTTGCTAAGGCAGCTGGTCTTGCCACGATGATCAGCGTTATGAGACCCGATATCGACCACGTCGACGAATATGTCCGAAACACGACAGCGCGAGCCTTTGCCACTGTCGCCTCTGCCCTCGGTATTCCAGCTATCCTTCCTTTCCTCCGCGCAGTCTGTCGTAGCAAGAAATCTTGGCAGGCTAGACACACGGGTGTCAAGATCATCCAGCAAATTCCCATTCAGATGGGATGTGCTATTCTGCCTTACCTTAAGGGACTTGTCGACTGCATTTCGGACAACCTCAGTGACGAACAGGCGAAGGTCAGAACTGTCACTGCTCTGGCTGTTGCTGCTTTAGCGGAAGCCGCCAACCCCTATGGTATTGAAAGTTTTGACCAAATTCTCCACCCACTATGGACCGGTGCTCGCAAGCAGCGTGGCAAAGGTCTCGCTGCATTCCTGAAAGCCGTTGGCTACATTATCCCCCTCATGGATGAGGAGTATGCCAACTATTACACTAGTCAAATCATGGAAATTCTTCTCCGAGAGTTCTCATCTCCCGATGAGGAGATGAAGAAGGTCGTTTTGAAGGTGGTGTCACAGTGCTCCAGCACGGACGGTGTGACTGCCAGCTACCTCAAGGAGCACGTTTTGACCGATTTCTTCAAGAGCTTCTGGGTCCGACGTATGGCTCTCGATCGCCGCAACTATCGCCAAGTTGTGGACACCACTGTTGACCTGGGACAGAAGGTTGGCGTTGGTGAGATCCTGGAGCGCATCGTGAACAACCTGAAGGATGAAAGCGAGCCTTATCGAAAGATGGCCGTAGAGACTATTGAGAAGCTAGTTGCCTCTCTTGGCGCTGCGGATATCTCGGAGAGATTGGAAGAGAGATTGATCGACGGTGTTCTCTACGTCTTCCAGGAGCAGAGCATTGAGGATCTGATCATTTTGAATGGATTCGGTACTGTAGTCAATGCCCTCGGCACACGATGCAAGCCTTACCTTCCCCAGATCGCCAGTACTATTCTCTGGCGGTTGAACAACAAGTCTCCAACCGTTCGCCAGCAAGCGGCCGATCTGATCTCGCGCATCTCAGTGGTCATGAAGCAGTGCGGTGAAGATGCTTTGATGGCCAAGCTTGGTACTGTGCTTTACGAGTACCTCGGTGAGGAGTATCCCGAGGTACTAGGCTCTATCTTGGGTGCTCTGCGATCGATAGTGACGGTCGTTGGTATCAACCAGATGAAGCCTCCCATTGGCGACCTTCTGCCCCGTCTCACCCCCATTCTGCGCAACCGACACGAAAAGGTGCAGGAGAACACCATTGACCTGGTCGGTCGTATTGCCGACCGTGGACCTGAGTCTGTGAACGCCCGTGAATGGATGCGTATCTGCTTCGAATTGCTTGATATGCTCAAGGCCCACAAGAAGGGCATCCGTCGTGCGGCCAACAACACTTTCGGTTTCATCGCCAAGGCCATCGGTCCCCAGGATGTCCTGGCCACTCTTCTGAATAACTTGCGAGTGCAGGAGCGGCAGTCCCGCGTTTGTACAGCGGTCGCGATCGGTATCGTGGCAGAGACTTGTGCACCCTTCACCGTGATCCCGGCTCTGATGAATGAATACCGGGTCCCGGAGTTGAACGTGCAGAATGGTGTTCTCAAGGCCATGTCTTTCTTGTTCGAATACATCGGCGAGATGGCCAAGGACTACGTCTACGCTGTCACGCCTCTTCTCGAGGATGCCCTGATTGACCGCGACCAGGTTCACAGACAAACCGCCGCCAGTGTGGTCAAGCATATTGCTCTTGGTGTCGTCGGTCTAGGTTGTGAAGATGCCATGCTGCACCTTCTCAATCTCGTGTTCCCCAACATCTTCGAGACCAGCCCGCACGTTATTGAACGGATCATCGAAGCCATCGAGGCGATCCGCATGGCCATCGGACCCGGTCTGGTCATGAACTACATCTGGGCCGGACTATTCCACCCAGCTCGAAAGGTGCGCACGCCTTACTGGCGACTGTACAACGATGCCTATGTGCAGGGTGCCGATGCGATAGTGCCTTACTACCCGGATCTGAAAGACGATGGCTTGGACCGGCCCGAGCTTTCCATTGTCCTTTAGGGATAATATTGTAATTTGACTGGGTTCTTTTGCTTCTTTCTCATGGATAACTTAGGTTTCTCTTCTGGGATTTTTTGCTTTCTAGCCGGTGTCACTCTTCTCCATTGTTTTATCTCCTGTATCCCCCTCAGATGGTTTTCATTTTCTTTTCATGCGAGCACGATCGGACGTTCGGCGCGGGTTGACTGTACATCACAAATGGTTTTCTGTGTGATAAAGCTGCAAAAGTCATTTAGGATTCCACACTAGACTTGGTGTTGAGTCAAGGGCTGGCAACATCCACCAGGAATGACCAGCAATCAATCACATATTCAATTCAAACTTCGTACCACCACGCACTGTGTTATAGTTTTGATATTCGATATCGACAATTTAATTTGAATATTTGCCATCTGGTATCAACCTTGGAAGTCCAAATCCTTCTGGATCGCCCCAGGTCTATCTCAGGCGTCCGCCGTCGCACGACAATGGGTGTACCCGCACCCCGCAAGACTGGACCCAATGTGAGAACACAAAATAGGGCAACCAAATGGCTTTTCCAAATAAAATAATTGCTTTTTGACTATAGGCGGACGCAGATTGTCCGACTACCCCAGTGGTATATCAAGTATATAGGGATGTCCGTGGTTCAACGTGGTAAATATAGATAGTGCAAGAGATATATTATCCCCCCGGCTGACCTCGCGGCCCGCGACCAATATATATTAATTGCCTCTAAATCGAAACGCGATCGAATTTTAATCGCGCTATGCGATCCGTGCGGATTGATGGAGTGCACTAGGCTGCGATCCTGCAAATTGGGCGGAAAGACAAAATATCTCTGTTGACAGTGTATAGAGTCGATCGCAACGATCCTCATGGCATTATCAACGGGCCAAGCTTGGTGACAGGGGTGATTTTCGGGCAGTGATCGCTCCCGACGCGGACAATCATGTCAATCCCGACTATCTTCTCCCTGTCCGGGCGACACAAGTCTGGGGTAGGGTTCTGCAGCGATGCCGGTGGGATGGGGAGACCCTGGTTTGTGTACAACTATAGTACTAGCCTAGGGAGCCTAGATACTTTGCGAGGAATCAATTTTTGGAGTTCATTCAGCATGAAATGCTAGATGAAAAAATTGGACGGGGGAGTCCTCCCCCCCCCCCCCTCCACGCCCTTGGACAATTTGCCACAAGCAAAAATAGAAAGGGCACAATCCCACCCCCAACGCGTAAGAACCACACAGGGAGAGGGGGCGTGAGATCATGGCCAGCAGGAACCTCGTATCGTGCAGGGCCGGTATTTTTTTTTTTTTTACAGCTCAATTTTATTTTGTGAAGGGAGCCGCCAACCAGCGGCGTGCCAAGACGCGCCAAATGCCTAAGCTTGCCGTGGGGCTTGGCACAAGACGTGGCCGCGTAAGCTCTCCATCGCCAGGACGTCAGGCCTGCTCTCTTGGCTGTGGGGAGAAAAAAGGGCAAGGGTGCGCGAAATTCGCTGGTACGGGTATAGCCAGGGACCCTTTTTTCCTGTTTAGTCCAGCTGTCTAGCTTTGATTTGAATTTATGGTATTGGAGAAGGGGAGTTGTGGTAGATGTTACTCCAGCAGAGTACGCGCGGTGTATACTCTTGGCCTCGGTCATCGAGATTTGTTATGACTCTACCCTAGGGTACGGGTGCGGTGATTGTCTCACCTTATTTGGGTTGCAATATGGTTCTCACTGGGCGCCCAACCCGCCTAGCCTAAGCCCAAATTCTGAATCCAGGGTACTGTAAAATAAGCAAAAAAAGGAGGTTCCTAGTTCCCGTTTCCAGGTATCAGAGTATGAGGGCATGTATGCAGTAGGAGACAGAGAAAACACTTCATCCCGGTCCAACACAGCCTCCCCCTGAATTCGACGTCCAGCGCGAAATTCCCAATCACGGCACGTTCTGGTGCCGGGGAATGGAGATGGAGTCGTGCACACGCTTCGGTACCGCGATTCACATCCTCACCTCCAACGACAACACACAGACCCTGAGATAAGGGGCGGGAGGGGCGTCAGATGGGGCGTCGAGTGGTTGACTGTGTAACGCGCAACCGCGGGCCCCTTTTCAGCTTAGCTCTCTTTGATTTTGTTTACAGAAAATACAGCAAATATTTCACCGCGTGTGGATTTTCAGGGTCTTCGGGTTCCCGCTTTGGAGGGGTTGGGGGAGCTTGCCGGGGAGGCGCGATTCAAGGTTTAGAGTTTTTGGCTTTGGATTTTGGGATTTTTATACTTCTGCTGGGTTGGCGGCTGGAAGCGCTCTCCTCCGGCCCCCCCCCCGGCTGCGACTGGGCACTTTTTGGGAAGTGCCAGCCTACTTTGAGATGCTAGCTGCAAGGATGGAGTCCATTTGGCTTCCGAATGGAGATTCACCAGATGTTCGATAGATTGCGTCCCCATCTTGAGATCGTGGAGGCGCTGGTGGCACATGCAGGGTGTGAGCTCCGAGGGTCCACTTCTCATGAGCGCCAGCTCTTTTCTGGACATTTGAGGGTTCTTTTGTTTTGTTTTGTTTTGTTTTATTTTATTTTAAAAATTTTTTGAGTGTTTGTATGTGTTTGGTCGGAACTATGGATAGTAATACCAAGAGCTATGTGAAGAGGGTCGAGAGTCGCGCGCGGCAGGTTCTGCGAGGACGCGTATACGGGTGTACCTGTCAAGCTATGCGAGAAACCGCGGATTCATGTGAGAATCTTTATTGGGGGAACGCATCGAGCAGCCAGGGCCAATCGGGCATTGTCAAGCTGGGGGCCAGCTGCGCAAGAGTCAAGAGACAGGGGTCTGGGGGGCGTGGGAGAAGGATTGCGCATTGGATGATTGGCACTGCAACAATGCAGGTGGAACTCGGCCAGAGTCGGTGCTATGTGCTGCTACTATTCGAGACCGGTTCTCGAATAGTTCCATCTTGTCTGTTACTGGGACTTGATGGCTAGGCTGGAGCTGATGGGTTGTTGAGCTAGGTCAGAATAGACAGCATAATCTCATTTGCAAGGGACCCGAGACCCTGCAGCGGCCTCTCCAGGTGATGGAAGAGCGACATCTGTTGTCCAGTCGAATCGGCGAGGGGGAGCGGCGGTGCGTCTGGTGGATCGCCCTGGCGCGTTCCCACCCTCGCTTTTGAGTCGCATCCTTCAGGTGTCATGCTCGCCAGTTGCTGCCCCTCCCCTATCCCTGTCAGGGCATCCAGGCGCTCGGGGCTAAGGCTGAGGACAGGCCACCATACTGCAGGGATTGCGTCCCTTCAATACCTGCCAGTGACATCTGCCAAGGAAATGTTCACTCCACTATCTGCAAGTGCGCTTTTACAAGGGGAAGCTTGATCCATGTGTTAGGTGTGGATGGAGCTTCAGATGTGTACGCGGTTGTACAGCGGAGAGGATGTATGGACGCAGTGGGCAAGATGCAGCTGGATAGTCGACCTGTCGACATGGGACCACGTTCCCGGTGCACACCGTAAGTTTTTGCAGTGCGGAGGCCAGGCAAAAGTAGCTCTCATGAAGTTCCATTATTGATTGGTTCAGGCGCCTTAACTTTTGGTGGCGGGGGGTCATCCAACAGCCACCATCACCCGCACGAAATCTGCGAAGGCTATCTGTATCTGGATTTTCCGAATCACGACTGGAACCGAGACCGACAAGCTCCGTCGAACGGTGACGGAGGTGATACTGTACACAGATACACTGAGTAGAGGAGGGTCAAGGTCCCGATGGTCGGCACTGGCGACAGGGTACGTAAGTGCTGGGCGAAGGGAAATTAGAGGCCCCTCTGCGCGGACTTTGTCTCTCGGAGAGGTCTTAGGCAAAACGGACAGATAGGTTTAGTGCTCGCGGTCGACACGATGGCGACCCATTACGATCTCGAATGGTTCGGGGGTGGATGGGATGAGCCAAAACGAGCAACCGTGGAGGGTTCGCGGAAGGGCGGTTCTGCTCCACTGGGTGCCAGCACCGGGCGTTTCAGGAGCCCTTAGCGTCGACCCTGGAAGGTGGCAGTGTTCCTAGCGGCAACAGCGGAGCCCGCCAGGATCGCAGGGAGGGATGCTTTGCAAAGGGAGGGGCCAACGGGCTTTTGCGGGGAGGCCACTAGAGGTGCCCCGACGTCATGGCTTTGAAGATGGCTTGAATAGTCACTTGAGTACATACTATAGTATTAGTGTAGTACGTTGGGTTACCTCAGTGTGCATTCAGTGTTGCACGATCGCGAAATCGAGAGATAACCATTTGTCCACGTAACTTGGCGAATGCACAAAAATAGGAGCAAATGAACCACGAGAAGGAACCAGGAACGGGAGTTGTCTCCTACACTTCGACCGTTCTCGCATACCACGTTGACCCTGAGGAAGCCGGACAAACGCGTCAGCTCCCAGTGGAGCCCGAGTAAGCAGCATTTTCCATTGGTCGATCCCGCAGTGCCAAGCTCGGCTATCGACTATCTGCCGTCCCCAACTAGCTTGTTAAGGACTAGCGCAGCCACTGGGCGACTCTGCACAAACAAGAATGTGGACTGGGTGGGGTCAGTTATCCAAAGCAGTACATAGACTGACAGTGGGAAGCATACGCGGATAAACCCCCCGCTCTCGATAGTGCGCCAATGGCAGCCACCAGACCCGGTAAGAGTGGTGAGGCCGGTATCGGGCTCGTAATCTACCCGGCCAATCACCATTGCCACTGCCCGGGTTTTTCTGTGGTGAGATCCCGCCCGTTTTTGCGGACAGGACGGAGTACTCCATACCCTCGGGCATTGTGATCCAGTCTCGGATCGAGGCTTCAGGGACAAGTGGATAGAGAGCAATTTGCCATTCAGCAAGCTGACCCGGGTGGATTCAGATTTCCCCATTGGACCTGCCGTCTGTTCACGAGTGGGCCGCAACATCCCAGGAGGACGGTTCTCTTGAACGTTTCATCGCCAGGGAGTGTACACGACAGTGCAATTTCCTTTTGTAGTGTGTCTATGTATAGAAACGGCCAGCATGTCCACAGGTAAATGACGATGCTAATGATGCGGACTTGCCGAGCGAAAATAAAGCGGAATATGAACATCTGAGCATGTGGTGGACAGGGGATGCAACATCGGGCCAGCAGGTGAATTCAATCACATACCAACACAGTATACCCTATAGGGTACTGTACACTATTGTAACTCCGAATGGCGATGCGCGCACATGAGACCCAAAGTCAACCTTGAGTTTAGAGGACAATCGCGGACGATCTGCCGTGTGGACACCGCCAAGATCGGAGCCCCGTACAGATGACAGATGAACAGGGATGGTTGGCCTGGTTCCTGGATGATTGGCGGCCGATCGTCGTTGTCATCGACGAAGCGATCGTCATTTATCTGATGGCATTGTAATGCAATATTGAATCGATCCGCGATCCATTGGGGATATCAGATGTGGTGCGATAGATATCTTTCCGATCGCTCACCCACTGCAGTTGCAGTGTACACAGTGGGCGGCCGCACGAGGTCTGAACAATCTCGGCTCTTGCCCACCTGCCGGCAATTGCGTCTGGGGAACTCGCACAGATGATTTCTCCGACAATTCAGCGGTCGCCGTCCACCACAACCCTGACCGCCCTTTTCCCCGTCTGGAGAGGTGTCCGTTCTTACCCTTCCCCCCTCCGTGCTTCGGTCTGACAGGTATTTTGGCGCGTGCCTCGGAAAAGGCAATTACATCGCAGGGTGTATTGGTTTCTGGCTTCCGAATCTGCATAAGCCGAGCCTGCACTGTCTGGGCGACCGATTTCTTGACCCTCGCAACGCGTCATAAGAGGTAAAATCATGGCATCAGGAAAAGGGGGCCTACTGTTAGTCCCTGTGCCGTGTGATCCCTCCTCCCCTTCGAGGCAAGAAGCGGTCAAAAGCGCAGGCCATGTCCACATAGGCAAGATACACGAGCCCCACCTCTCCCGTGTTATAAGCTTGGGCCTCCGTTTTCTTTCGCGATGGAGTCGTGATGGAGGGTGGAGGATGGTTCGGAGATACACTTTGCGGATTCGCGATCTTCCACACCGTAGTTGGGTACCCTGTCCATCCGGCTCACTCCGTCCTTCCCACGACGGTGGATGCCAACGGTCGCCCTGCCTTTCAGCCATTCTTGGGTCGTCTTTTCCCCTCCCTGGGGGGAAATGTCTGAGATACTTTGGTTTCGCCGTGATAGGTGAAACCGGGGCCGCCTGCGACAGTCTCCCATCTCCATTCCACGGTCACCGAGGACTAGTATTGGGCATAAATTCTGCCCATACCAAAAACCCATCTGGCTGTTGCTTCACAAGAGACAAAATTATGAAATGACGCAGCCAGTGAGTCGAGTGGGCCAGGCAAGGCGTAGAAAAAGGGGGCGCTCAGACAAGACAGTGCTTGTTTCCGCAAGTTCGCGCTTGGGCTCCAGCCTCGAACGGGGCGAGGTGAAATTGCACTCCATCCGGCCCTTGTCCAGACGCACTTTCGCTCCCTTCTAGAACCACACCGGAGTTGCTCCCAGAGAAACTACTGCTCGACCTCACCGTATTATTTCCTATTTCGTGCCATCGCAAAGGTTGAGTGCCCATCAAATCGATCGTTGCCCGACGTAGTACTCTCCGAGCCTTTTGCCTACAGATTTTCTCTCTCACAACCTCATTGGTTTCTCTAGTATACATAGAGGGTGTGCTCCGAGCCGCTCATGTCCCACTCGGTGCAGTTACCTACATTCATTCTCGTTGTATGGTCTAGGGCTCGGGAAGGAAATGTACTCGGAATAGTCGGACCTTGACCGGAAGTCAAAAGTCAACAGTATATGCAACAACTAGTGGTCAATAGTACAGAAGAAATTGGAGCAGAACCACGAATTATCACGAACTATCACGAACCCCAACTATCCTCACGGGATTGCGGGACCCACGTTTTCTCGAGAAACAGCTTCCCAACTGCTGGTGACCCATGGACACCGCGCTCCGAGTTACCGCATGCGGCAGATTCACTGCCGGGTCTCACCTGCGATCCAAACTTGCACCGGGACACACCAATTCTAAAATTGAGGGTCCCGTTTGAAGGATGTTCTCTGCTATTTGCTCGGTAGATTTTCTGGAAACCCGCGATTCCCATGGAACCGGAGGCCGTGGCGGCGCCTTGGATTGCGTGCAATGCGGAGAAGTCGATGGCGACGGCGACGAGGAGGATATCAATAGGGCAGGGGCGTGTCCGTCCGTGGATCCAATGCCACAGGGTGATTTCCGACTCTCCGCAGTGGCGGTGGCTGCGTGAACCTATTTGCTACGCTGCGACTTGTACCCATGGCGCTGGGAGCTGGAGATATGTACATACTGAGAGAATGGAGGAGTCGGAAGGGTATACCTTGACGCCCGCAACGAGTAAAGTGCAAAGTTTAAAGGCGGAGGGGCTTCTTGGGCTTCTTCAGCCTCCCTCGGCTTCTCAGATTCTTGTGATCGCGAAGCTTAGCGGGGAGGACTTCGTGTGCGTCGGGGACCTTGGCATCGGGACTCCCCACCTGTCCACCCGGACGAGATTCGTACGAGAGGACTCGTCCAGGTACGATGTTCTATGTGATGATTTGGAGCTCCTCTAGAGGCAGGACTTGGAGAGGCCATGCCCGGCCCTCCTGTGATGTGTCCGATTCTGGGTAGCGCTCGCATCTGCCGCGCTATTGCAGGAGCCGCGCCGCTAATGTCCCATGGCGGGATGCGCTGGTCCGCCCTCTGACGTCGTTGTTCAGCTGAGGCCTCGAGATACGAGAAAGGATGGCTTCCGGTCGCACGGGTACTCCGGACTGAAGACCGGTCGCATGGTTCAGACTCCTGCAGGACGAGTCTGCATTTCATCATGTTCGTGGGTACGAGATCGTGCACATCTACATGTACCATGTATATACAGCACCTGTGAGATGTATATTTGCAAGCTCGAGCGAGAGTAGGGTATTTATTATTACATACACAGAGCAAGAACACAAAGTAATCGAGATCTGAGTCCTAGAAACTACGTACACTAGTATTGTATGTACTACATTCTACGTAGGACAGCATCTCCGACCCTCGATCGCGGATAAACACTCCCGACCAATGTGCGGATCAAGATTGACTCGGTGGTCGACGTCCATCCTCCACACGCTGCGGACTGGGTCGGAGGCTGGAGTCAGGCTGGGACGGGGACGGTGAGTGGACTCGCGGCTGGGACGAAACAGGGGGCTTGCGCGTGGGTGTCAACCGTCGTCATCATGCACATATTTGCACACTGACGGGAAATTCCTCGAGTCGGAGGAGAATGCAGGCGTCAATAATGTTCAGGCTATCGAATCGATAATTCTGTACTGCTTTTTACTTACCCTAAGGTACCGTACCCTTAGCATTGTCGCGACAGCACGAAGGCATGGAGGCCAAACCCAACCAAATAGTGTGCAGTAAGGTCGCCCTTCCACGCTAGGCCTAAGCTGGCCCGTGTCAAAGAGGCCCCTCCCTCGCTATCCCACATGCAGTACTAACTGTCCTGGACATGGCTGAACGCCCTGCGTGTGAATCGTCACAATTCCTCTTTGGCTTTTCCATTTTCCCTTTTTTGCCTTTTTGCCTCCAAGAGGGTCTTGCACCTGCGCCAATTAGGATGTAGGGCCAGGCTGGTCCCCGTGGGCCCCTCCCACATTTGGGTTTGCCTTGGGAGGCGTAACCCTAACCCGGGGGTTAGTTCAAGCTTCCTTCGATTCTGTGCCAGCAGCGATGCGGAGGGATCGCAGAAGTCTGCTGGTGCAGCAGCAGCACGATAATGTCTTTCTGTACTAGCTCCCGCAAATTCTCTCGAGTCCCTTCGACTCCAATGTCATGATCACTCCAGATTTAGCAACCCCCCACGCCACGGGTATACCCTTTGACGTAGAGGATCATCATCCCCGCCGCCTTGAAACACCGTCAGGGCGAACCTTGGTCGCTGCATCGTGAGTTTATTTCTTGGCGTCCCTTTTCTTTTTCTCCTTTTTTGCCTCTTACAGCCTAGCGCCCCCCACAGACACGGCACAGCTGGGCCACTCACAGCCGTCCCGTGCTGTGCTGGACATTCCCTTCTTGCCCGCCCCTAACGCTCCACTTGGAGAGCAGAGTTGTGTGTACTACTTCCCCCTCCCCCCTTTTGGGTATTGGGTCAGTTTGGACTCTGAGGTCACCGACTACTTTTTGGGTCCCATGATGGTTCCCCTTTTCGTGGTTACGTGCTGCTGGTTCCGATCCCGGAGTCGGGAACTTCTGTGGTTTGCTGGTTACTGCCAGTGATGGTTCGGATTCACTTTCTGGTTCCTCTGGTGGTTTCTGGATGGAACGGGACCTGGAGACGCCCTCACCTCCACCGGGCACAGCACATTCTTTGCAGCGCATTTAATGGAGGGGATTTTCTCTAGATCTTCCATTCCTCAGCCTAATCAGTGTAACTCAAATGGAGTTTTATTGAATTCACCATCGCGGATTTTACAAAAACATCCGAGACTATCACATCTGTCATGTATACTAATACTACTGTTTAAGCGTCAGAGAAAAAAAAAAAGAAATAAAATAAAAAGGAATAAATCCAAAAGAAAACAGAGAGGGTCCGAGGAACTGGTTCCCGTTCGAGAGCCACTTTTGGCCCTAAGCAATGCCTCCAATCCTGCATGATAAAAATAAGAATAATTATTTGTATTTGGGAGAATGGAACCCAGGGAAAGGTAAAATTACAGTATTGTTTCGAGGATCTGCAACCGTCCCCGACGGCACGTCGTCAGTGGCACTTGGAGTATCGTGCCTCACATCTTATAGTATTTGTCCCTTCTTAAGCTTCGCCGATCCCCTTCCCCAGACTGCTTTTCTCTTTTCTCCTGTCTGCGCGGTTCTCTGCACCAAAATTACGAGTGATCTTCGGCTTATCACTTGCTCTTTTCACTTGCTTCCTCCTTCCCTCGCACTTCCCTCCCCCGGATCATCACCAGTCGATCTTTCCCAACCTTCTGCTCCAGCAATCTCCCTGGAAGGGCCCTTGCAACAAAATAACCTCCCGATCTGATTCAACTAGGCGCGCGTATCGCACGCGAACCCGCGACACCCCTATCCTCCATGACGATGGTAATGGAAAACCAGAACCGCCAGTATGGCGGCATGAGCTTCGACAATGTCTATCACCATAATCCACCGCAATTCACAGACCCGTGGGCCGCCGCACACACCTCTTCGCACTCGACGCCGCCCGTCTACGCAACCTCCATGGGCAACAGTGCCAGCATCCCCGTGAAGGAGGAGGTTGGTCGCACCGCGCCCATGTCCATGCCCTATCCCAGTATCCCTGTGTCCGCGCCCTCGCTCGTCCCGGGCAGCAATTACACCACCTCTGGCTATGGTGCCGAGGTCATGGGCATGCAACACGATGTGCCGCGCACCACTTTCGAGCAGGCGCCCGCCTATACCACCGCGCCTCCCATGAGCAACTTTGCCCCGCCCAGCTATGCGCCGGTCAGCTATGCCCCAATTCACCCGTCGCAGCCCCAGGACGCTCGTCGCATTTCGCATTCGTAAGTGTCCCCGGTCTTCAGCAAGCATCGCGAGAGTCGCAAGGCTAACCTTCCAATTGCAGAGATGCTCGCGTGGGCTCCTCCCAACCACCCGCGCCCACTCCCACTTTCGGTGACGCGCTCGACGCCAGCCGCGGAATGGTCGCTCTCAGCCAGGATCTGACTCCTCGCAACATCTATGGACCTCGCGGTGCCCGGGGGTCCGCCGATTCCTATGGCTTCCCTTCCACTCACTCCTCTGCCTCGTCGATCTCCTCGGGCGGCAACTACCCCTACTACAGCGCCTCGGTGGGCTCCGTCGACTCCTCCGTGACCGACTACAGCTCCACAACCTCCGAGTCTTACGAGTCGCGCACTCTGCCGCGACCGGCCAACCTGCTGGCTGGCAGCGCGCCCCCGGGGCCCCAGTCCATGATGAGCCAGTTTAGCTCGAAGATGCCCTCCAACACCCAGAAGAAGCACAAGTGCAAGGTCTGCGACAAGCGGTTTACGCGTCCGTCTTCGCTGCAAACGCACATGTACAGCCACACTGGCGAGAAACGTGAGTGATCCTAGCATGCCCTTAAATAAACCCGAGGCAGTGTACTAACGAATTTCACAGCATTCGCGTGTGACGTGGAAGGTTGCGGGCGACACTTCTCCGTAGTCTCAAACTTGCGACGACACAAGAAGGTCCACAAGGGCGAGAAGGACACCGGTTCCCCAGACGAAGACGAGTAAACATGACGCCCTATTTACTCTGAACGACCTTTCGATTCTTCTATGAATGATTCTGATCATTCTTGCGCTCTCCCTCTCCCTCCCCTGCGCGATGCGAAAAAAATTCCACCGTGCCAGATATCCCTCCCGCTACCACCGTCCTTGCCATGAACCAGGCACCTATATTGACTGGTCGTGATACCAGGCAACTCCTTGTACAACAGCTTGGACCTTACCTACCCACTACCTTCCTACACTTCCTCATACGTCCCGACCGCTTCTCTCGATCGAGTTGCAAAAGATACCTCTTTACACCCACCGGACGGTCTGTGATCCTACGGTGGGATTTTCTTTTTTTTTTTTACTCCCACCGGATACGGTACAGGGGCTATGGGAAGGGAGAGCCTTTCTGATGCCTTTTTTTTTTTTTTTCCCTTATTCCCACGTTATGACCATAGAAGTACCGGCTGGTTTGCGTTCCTGGTTTCTTTCTTTCTTTCTTTCTTATTTCTTTCTTATTCTTTCGCTAGACCTGGGAGTCACCTTGTGCTTTTTTCGATACCAATGGGCTTGTGATGATTCAATGCTTTTCTTTCTGCGATATTTTCTTCGTGGCTTTTTTTTTCCATTTGTCTCACCCTTTTTCACTTCTTTGCACCTCCACAGCAGGGCATTTTGTTTCTTCTCTTCTTCTCTTAATATTCTTCACCTTGCATCTGTCCTCGCATGGTTTAGAGCCTTTTTTTTTTTTTTTCTTTGTCTGCTGATTTGTGTCTGCGAATATCTTTCCGCCCCTCATGGCTGGCTGTTTTGTCTGTTTGAGGGTTGCCTCTGTTTCCACCGGGTCTAGTCTGTTTCGATCATGCCCAGCATGCTGTTTGGGATTGGTGTTGATGTGATACCCGTGACATCGGTGCGAGAGTTCTGCTTTTACTACTTTTCGGTGATCCCGGTGGGCTCCGCTGCCATCTCCGACCCCCGGTGTATTCCCCTACAGTCGCTATAGTAAAAAATATTGTCTAATCAACAAATAAGCGCTTCAAAAATATCTTTTTTTTGTAGATTTCTAAACATGCGTATCCTAGCATCTAGTCTCGGATATGTCTCTATCCTTCCCCGGTGATACTATTCCAGGCATAAAGTGAAGAAGTGTATACATTTACAGCCTGGCAGCTCTATCAGAAGCCAAAGTCTCCGCCGCTGCTCGTCCAGCACGTCTTCCAAACACCGCACCAGAGGTCAATCCACTACCACCAGGATAATTATCATGGAAGAGTCCACCCAGCATCTCCCCAACACAATACAAACCCGGAACCTCTTGACCCGTCGTCTCCGACACAACAGCAGCCGTCTCAGGATTCACAGCCAACCCTCCAAACGTAAACGTAATGCCCGCCGTGACCTTGACAGCGAGGAAAGGAGCACGATCAATCGGCAGCGCCCAATTCGATTTCGACACCGCCAAGCCCTGCGTCGCCAATCCATCTTTGACCGCTGGATCCCAGTGCCCCGGCCTCACAGCCGCATTATACTCAGACAATGTCCTCAAAAACGTCTCTCGACCAGTTAATCCCGCGTCAACACACCGATCCGCTAATTCCTCCAGCGTATCCCCGGTCAAATGCCTCGTCACAGAAGCCCTATACTCCTCCGACCGAAGCCAAGGCGTCGTCCGCGCATCCCAAACTTGAAACGCGACCTGGGAAGGCTGCTGCAAGATCCGCCGTCCGATCATCGCATACGTGTAATTCCGCATGTCGGACCCTTCATCGACGAATCGTTCGCCATTCCGATTCACCATAATCCCGAGCGGGTATCCTGATTTCGTGAACTCGTTCGAAACCCCTCTATCTCCCGCGTGCGCCGGGGCATCGGAGTCCCATGCTACACTGTGGCAGCCAGACCAATTGCCCACTGTCTTTGCAGAGACGTCTCGCTGTGCAATTTGGAGCAGATCACCCGTATTATACGGGGTTCCTCGAACGCGGGCTGCGTCCCAGCCTGGTCCGAGGTATTGCGCGCGTAGTTGAGGGTTTGCTTCGAAGCCACCGGCTGCGAGGATGACGGCCTTTGCTTGGATAGTAGTCTTTTGACCTGGGAACTGGGAGTTCTTGTTGCAATTGTTGACTGCACGGTGGATGACTTCGACGCCGGTGATGGCTTCAGATTGCGGGCCTGTGAGCAGCTTCGTCACGGCCGTGTCGAAGTACACGCTAATACCATTCGTCTTCGCAGCACGCAGATGGTCTTCAATAAGCCCTTTGCCGCCATTTTCCGTTTTCAACGCCAGTCCGCCCCAGAACTTGATGCGATTATCTACTTCGTAGGCTTGGCGGTTGAAGGATAATTGGAAACGAATGCCATTCTTTGCAAGCCAGCCAATTGTACTGCGTGAGTCTTGAACGAGGATCTTCGAGAGAGCTCGATCCGTACGGCCATTCGTCATGCGCTGGAGGTCGTGCATGAAGTCTGATTCGGAGTAGAGTGGCATGTCGATTCGATTCGCTTTTTCGGGACTGGCGTTGTTGACTAGTGGGAGGAGATCGTTGAGGCCATTGTGTGCAGTGCGGAAGGCTCCTGCGGTGAAGTAGCTATTTCCTCCTGCCCAGGCTGAGGGGCATTTGTCGATGATTATCACGTTAGCTTTGGGGTTTGCTTGGGCTGCGGAGAGGGCGGCCGAGAAGCCTGCGTTGCCACTGCCTATCACGAGGATGTCGCAGGATGGAGGGGGTGACATGGTTGTTGAGGATAAGGTCAATAATGCATAGAAGCAGGCAAAGGTTCCGAGAGACTTGAATTGCTGGACTGGCGTGTGCTATATAGGAGCTTCATGCGTGATGTTAGGGTTGTCGGAGAGTTATTGTCCGAGTCGCATCTCCGCTCTCCCCGCAGGCGTGGGGTCAGGCTCCGCCGGCTGTAACTGTGGGTTTTCGGGCTCATGCAGGTTGATTTCGTGGAATGGGATATGCATGGGAGAATGTAGTGTAACAATGGGGTAGTCAACTCTGCGATAGGCACGTGGGAGCCAGGGTCCGTTGAATATGCGTATCAAGGCAATGCGATCAACAATCTGCAGCTCATAGTTGATAAGATAGAGAGCTCCTGGCTGCCACAATTCAATTGTACCAATGTGTTGCAGAAGTTGACGATGAAAGGATCGTAGAATCTGACGTGTCACACTACAAAGTGTGGAATAAGTCGTCAAAGGCCAAAAAAATACGGGTGACAATTATGATACTAAGTTGATAGTCTAAATTGCTGGCTCAATATCCAGCAGTCCAGCACCGCTGTGGACAGCAAATGCAGCAGAAAAAAC
This sequence comes from Penicillium argentinense, assembly GCF_028826775.1. Taxonomy (NCBI): domain Eukaryota; kingdom Fungi; phylum Ascomycota; class Eurotiomycetes; order Eurotiales; family Aspergillaceae; genus Penicillium; species Penicillium argentinense. The sequence continues at coordinate 2,065,046 of NW_026622668.1, forward strand.
TAAAGCCACCCAGAACGCCATGATTTGTGATGATTATCCATAATGAGAAATGATTTCGCAATGTCGATGATTATAGAGCTGTACAGCACCAGGCGTGTCCTAGCTCTTCCTTGACCGGATGGGGTTGGGTCTAAATGCGGTCTAGCTTGGCTCGGTTCATGGCAATCTGATCGTCGACATAATCGCTCTGTGGACAAAATTAGTATGATACGTAAGAAAACAAAACAAAAGCATGGGCACTAACCTTGCCTGTGATACGCTCCAAGTGTCGGTTCTGCTCGTCCAGCTCCTTGCCAGTAGCCTTGGCAAGACCATTCAGCCGGCCGGCGGCACCACTAAGCAAATCCAAGTTCTGCTCAATTTCATCTTCCATGGCCTCGTCTTCGCTGTCGGCCTCGAACTGGTACTTGGCCCGCTCAGTAACATTCGCCTTCTTGCCCTTGCCCTGCTTGGTTGCTTCACGGTCGATGTCCCGAAACACGCGCTCCATACGGGCGTTTGTCTGATAGGCCTCCGAGCGAGTATCGTCGCGAAGGCCACGCTCTTCGCGGTGGGTGTTGAGGATCCGCTCGTCACGCTCACGGCGGCGCGAAGCACTCGTGAACGGGTTGGAAACATGGACAGCGAACATGCTCTTGTTGAGAGTCTTCAGTTCCTTAGCCTTCTCCTGAGCAAGGCGACCCTCGATAGTGGCCATATCCAAGCTCTTCTCTGCTCCGTGAACCATTTCGCCCTGCGCACCAAGACGAGCCAGAGTGGAACGTCCAGTCTCCTCGGCTTGAGCCGCCGCACGCAGAGCGTTCCGTGTCGAGGCAACATCACCTTGTTTCACGAAACGCATCTCCTGCTTGATACCCTGAATGTGCTCCTCTTCCTCCTCCTCGGCCGTCAGTTGCCGTTCCTGGTAGGTGGCCATGCTGTACTCATTGCTGCCGCCACCATAGTTGCTAGGCTGGGCCGGTTGGTCAGGCGAGTATGGGGGAGGGGGTCCGCCAGACTGAGGCGTTTGCTGCGACCTATGGTTGGAGCCTCCAAACAGTTCATTCCGTGCGGCATCCGCATTGGGATCGTTGGGATCAGCGCTGCCGAGTCCGCCATAGCCTCCGGCGCCATATCGCGAGCCGGACGCGGGACTAGCGCCAGCGCCAGAACCATTGCCAAATCGATCACTGCCGTATCCTCCCTGGTTACCGTAGCGGTTGGGCGCATATCCCTGGTACTTGTTGTCGGATGGGATGGCGTGGGGTCCTCCTGCGGGGGCGGGGGAGTTCATGCCACCCGCATCACCGGCTGGCAGAGGAGCTGCACCGATGCCAATCTTGGCCTTTGTGTAGGGGTCGATGGGGATAGGCTGAGCGTAGGGGTTGGCGGGCGGCGCGGGACTCTTGTTCTTCGATCGACCGAAGAGGATTCGGCGGTTCGACTCGTCGGAGTCGCCGTCTTTATCGGATTTTTTGAAAAGGCCCATGATGCAGGCAGGTATCGGATAATATGTCGAGCAGTGTCGCTGTGAAGAATCGATTCAGAAGGAAGAGTTGGAGCGGATGTCAGGAGATAATCTGGCGGGGGATTTCATAGACGAGAAGAAAATGTTTCAGTGTTCAATGGCCAGCGCTTCAGGGGAGCTGGCGGTAGGTCGAGACCGGTGGTGCTGCGGCGGTATGACGGTGACGAGCGGTGGCACCGCCAATTGAAGGCAAATACGGTCATCTTACCTCATCCATACGCCGTACCGCTGACTCAGTCGCACTAGCCCGAAACAGCGAGGTGTGCGACTTCGCCTCTTCGCTATTTTTGTCCTTTCTCTGCTGCCTGCCTCCGCCACGCACAATGGCGCCCCAGGGAGACGCCGACCATTGCAGAGACAAGGCCCGCAGGGACTTGCTGGCTCTGCTCGAAGGCGTGAGTGTTGCGTGCATGCTATCCTGAGGCCTTTGCTAATGGTGCGCAGGCTCGGGGCAAGAAAAACCTCGTCATCAGCCAGGAGCTGGCAGGTCCGGTTGGCCTGTTCGCCAAGTTTTCCGAGCTTCAGCAGTACGGTGTAGACCGGGTCTTTTTGCTGGAAAATGCAAACATCGACTCGTCTCAACGCAATGTCGTGTTCCTGGTTCGTGGTGAGAAGGCTCACCACGTCCGGACCGTTGCAGGTACGTGGCATTTTCGTGTTTATTTTCGTCCTTGTTGTTATTTATCCGCACCACCCCGACACGCATCGGACATGAATTGGGACTTCAGCAGTTAGGCACGAGCTTTTCATCTCTGTTTAATCGGTTGTGGCTTTGGCCGACGTTCCCTAGATTGAAATTCTGGTCATTTTTCGCTCATTTATCTGGCTTTCTTCAAGTTGCTCGCCGATCGAGAGTCATCAGATTGAGCTAACATCCATCTTTTTTAGAACAAATCAAACGTCTTCAGAACAATGACACGGAACACGAGTTTTCCATCCTCCTCTCCCCTCGACGCACCCTCGTAAGCAACACCGTCCTGGAAGAAGCCGGAATCATTGGAGATGTCAACATCGCCGAGTTCCCACTGTATTTTCTCCCGCTGGAACAGGATATCCTATCACTGGAACTAGATGATTCTTTTGGCGACTTGTATCTGGTGAGTGTCTCTTCTTCTGGGCCAATTGAACTTCAACTGACAATGTCCCAGAACAAAGATCCCGGCTGCATCTTCCACGCCGCCAAGGCACTAATGGGCACCCAACAGAGACATGGGTATTTCCCTCGCATTGTAGGAAAGGGCGATAATGCCCGACGTCTGGCGGATCTTCTGTTGCGCATGCGAAAGGAGCTCGATGCTGAAGAAAGCTCTGGACTCGTCAACCCTTCTGCCCGAGGACTTCTGCCAAGCGCGGATACGGAGAACCTGATTATCATCGATCGTGATGTCGATTTTGGAACGCCACTATTAACGCAGCTCACTTATGAGGGCTTGATTGATGAATATGTGGGCATCAAGAACAACCAGGCAGATGTCGACACTAGTGTTGTGGGCCAGAACTCAGTGTCGCAGTCCCAAGAGTCGTCCAAGACGCCCCAACAAGCCAAGCAAGGATTGAAGAGAAAGATTCAACTGGATGCATCGGATCAGTTGTTCAATCAATTGCGAGACGCCAATTTTGCCATTGTTGGCGATCTCCTCAACAGAGTGGCTCGTCGCTTGGAGAATGAATATGAGACACGTCATGCGGCCAAGTCAACCAACGAGCTCCGGGAGTTCGTCAACAAATTACCGACTTACCAATTAGAACACCAGAGCCTTCGGGTCCATACTAATCTTGCGGAGGAGATCATGAGACTTACTCGCTCCGAGACATTCCGAAAGATACTGGAAGTGCAACAGAGTAGTGCAGCTGGTATTGACCCTACCTACCAGCACGAGAGTATCGAGGAGCTCATTGCACGAAATGCTCCTTTGAAGAACATTCTTAGGCTGCTGTGTTTGGAATCATGTATGCACGGTGGACTTCGTTCCCGCGATCTGGAGTACTTCAAGAGACAAGTTGTCCAGGCCTATGGTCACCAACATCTCTTGACCTTCTGGGCACTAGAAAAAATGGAGCTCCTGCAACCCAGGTCTTCTGCTACGGCCATGCTTCTCCCAACGTCCGGTGCACAGGCTGGCACCAAGACCAATTACGGATACCTTCGCAAGAATCTTCGTCTGGTGATCGAAGAGGTTAGTGAGAAGGACCCCAACGATATTTCATACGTCTACAGCGGATTTGCTCCCCTGAGCGTACGGCTGGTCCAGTGCGTTCTGCAAAAGCCTTACATTGTCTCCCTCATCAAGGGTGGCACGCCTTCAGCAGCTGCCAACAATGCCAACACGGCGTCTCCCGGCTGGCTTGGATTTGAAGACGTGGTCAAGAGTGCTCGTGGTACAACATTCAGTATTGTTCAGAAGGGTGACGACAAGGCCGTGCGCGCCCGGCAGACGATTAGTGGTAATAACGGTACCAAGAACGTGTATGTCTTCTTCCTAGGTGGAATCACTTTCACCGAGATCGCTGCTTTACGCTTCATCGCTGCCCAGGAGGCACCGCGTCGGAGAATCATCATCTGTACCACAGGCGTGATCAGCGGTGATCGAATGATGGACGCAGCCATCGAGAAAGGCAGCTTCGCCAAGGCGGAGTAACGTGAAATATGCATGCATCATCTCGAGTCTAGCGTTTACCTGCAATAGTAATTTATGATACCACATTTTTAACATGCATTCTTTTGATGACAAAGTCGTCCCAACTCAGTATTTGAAACCCGGATTGACGCCCATCAAGCGACCCTGGTACCGCTCCATGAGTTCTCCCAGTCTGACCATAACGCCCGCAGCCAGCGTTCGCACCTGCTCCTGTGGATCGGCAGTGGAGTTTGCTTTACCACCAGAAGGCATCCGGTCGAATACTTCAGATGCCCATTCACGTAGCTCGATCACTTGAGATGCGTACTCATTGACCAGGCGCTCTTCGCCGTTAGACCCAGTGGCAACGTTAAGATCCAAGATGGCGAGGAAGAGATTCAGCAAAGCTGCGGCGACGGTCGGCTCACTAGACACAGGATTTGTGTGTAAGGAAAGGAGAAGCGAAAGGGTTTCATGGGTGAGACCCGGTAGGAACGGAGTGTGCGGGCCAGCTGTAGAAACAATGAGAGAAAGCGTCTGGATAAAGAGGGTGAGGATGTGCGGAACAAAGAAAGGGTTGTAGGAAGGAGAGGATGATCTGACGCTTGCTGTTAGTATTCACGTATTCAAGCTGAGAAGGGAAGAACTCACGTGGAGAATTGTAGCATCATGATTTCGAACCTCCCCTGAAGAGGATAGAAAAAGCCCTCGGCAAGGACTTTATGGAGATCTTTTACCATTTTCTTCTGTCTCTGGGCATCACGATCCTGGCGCTTCTTCTCGACCTCCATACGAGACGAGAAGGTCCGTACCTTCAAGGCGTTGGGACCCGACATTTCGTCTGCAGCGTTAGCTGCCAATGGTTGAAGCGAAGTACGTGACATCTCTCTTGTCAATGTCGCAATTGGAGACTCGTTCTTTGAATCCAAGAACATGGCTTCCAAGGCAGGAGACAAACGCTTAGACGGAAAAGAGGTATCCTGCAACTTCGGGAGACCCAGAACTTGAGCATCTTCCTCGCCATTTCCAGCTACTTCGCGGGTACTGAGACCCAGGGCTGTGAGAACAGCTGACCGTTGGACCTGAGACAGGTCGCCATCGAAGAAGATGGCAGTAAACCAACGACCCATTTTGAGAGGCTGAGAAACAATCAATGCAATCATACTCTGGAGGCGCGACTCGTGGAACTGTGGATGACTATTGTCATTGTTAAGCCCCACTATAGTCAGAGCCAATTCCTCGACTTGCTCGGCGAGCTCGCTGCCAAAGCCAGTCTTGCGGCGGATCAAAGAGGGCGCAGTCGAAATGGCGAGGTGATGACGCTCGACATTTTCTGTATCTCGTAGGTACGTGATAAGATCCCGGATGTATCTGAATTTCATTAGCTAAGTAATCTCTCCGGATTTTGATGGCAAAACTCACACTGGGGCTGTGGGTTTGTTCCGTTGAACTAGAGTTGGGTCCTCGTCGTCGTCCTCGGCATCCTCATCGGGTTTATCATAAGGCATGAGATCTTCATCTTCATCAGTTTCGTCTTCGTCGTCGTCGATTTCCTCTATGGCAACAATCTTGCTAGTTTGTTGCTGTCCCGGCGCGCTGCGGGCTTTTTGCTGCGGGCTGGCTGGGGCCTCTGTGCTTTCTCTTCCGCTTTTGTCTGAGGGTGCTGGAGCACTTCGATGGAGGAAAGTGGTCCAACCTTGTCTTGCACTTTAGTGAGACTTAAATACCAGCGTGCTTCCTCATTCCGCATTTCTTCGATATCGAACTTGAGCGCCTTTTCTGGCTCTTCAATGATCTCTGAGATACCGGTACCAACAATCATGCCGAGGAATCGTGCTCTGTTTGAAGATGCCGCAAGTCGGGTAGATACCGCATTGAGAAAGATGCCCGTGCGTCCAACATCCTTGACGAGGGATGGATCGAGGCCTCTCAAATGACCAGCAGTCAGAAGAATAAGCTGTGCATTTGCTGCGGTCTATCAGCCATTCTGTTATTCTAACATTATCCTTGCTGAGACCGACATACCATTCTGGGTGATTATAGGAACGTGTTTGATGGAGAACTTGTCACCAAATTGCTCCAGGCTGCGCACTAGTAATGATTTGAGTGAATCTGCAGATATCGATTAGCTTTGTGATCTGTTTCCCGGATCCTGCGATATCAACCCACCAGCCGAGTCACGGTATGTGGCCAAAAGGGCCCGGCGCAATCCTATGGTTTGTATTGAGCCGCCCGTGCATTTGCAAAGCCATTCTGAGATCTGATTTTTCAGGGTTGGGCGACCGTCAAGAAAAGCAGAACACATCGTCGCTACTCCTGTGATGATATCATTGCCCGTGGCTGGCTGCTCGTAACTCTCGGAGATGGTGTCGGAGAGATAGCGTTTCTGTATATCGCGGAATATAGCTTCTAGCAAAGAGAATTGTTCCGACTGTTTGAGGTTGTCGAGGAGCAATCCGAACTGTCCCACGATTTGCTGGTCGAGGAGAAGAGCTGTGTAGATTCCTCGAACAAGCTGGTCTATGAAAGATTCAGTATCCCAATCGATGCATGATCGAGCTTTGAAGTCGAGCCTCAATAAATCCCCGGAAACAGCTTACCAGAATAACCAAGACTTAAGCCACGGCCCGTCAAAAAGGCAGCAGAGCGCCATGCTTCCCTGTCATCTAAGCTGAGCTTCGAAGCTAGATGGGCGACACTGCTACCAAGCCAGGATGCATAGCGAGGCCCCTCTCCAAGCCATGAGATCGACGGTGCAATTTCAGACTCGGACTGAGTGGCAACGCCGATGGCTTCTGCGGTCGTTGAAAGGATTTTACCAGCGCCAACAAGAGACACAAACTCTCGCCACGCAACCTGCTGCTTGGTTTGGTTGTCGTAGACAGTCGCAATATCTGAGAAGATTCGAAATAAAAGGTCTTTCGGCTCTAATAAAGCAGCAAGAACCGACAGCAAATCATGAATAGCGAGCGAGTTGTTTGAACCATTCGCTTGTTGGGAATTGGCTCGGGCCGATGCTATAAGAGACCGCAACTGAGCAACCAAGGAGCCTAGGCCAGGTACACTGCTCAAACACCGCAGAATCGCTGCACGGGCCTTGGTATCTCTGATTCCTTCCTCTTTTGTATTGAGTGATGCCCAATGGTCCGGGATGGTGGTGCTGACTAAAACTTGGAGGACTTGAGCTGTAGTCGGGTTTGAAGCTCGAATATCGAGTCCTTGAGTCCTTCTTGATGTATTGAATGGGTCAAGTGCAGCAAGAACTGCGACGAGCTCTTGTCGGTCTGGGTGGGACTTCAAAACATCTATGATCCGATTCGGAGATATGTCGTGATTGAGGTCGATGACGGGTTTGAGGCCATCTCTGCGACTTTCTGTTTCAGCAGTAACCAAGGGGGTCTCTTGATCCCTCTTGACAGTCTTGACGGCGGTCAACAGGCCATCCATTTCGAAAGTCGTGGCATTGAGAAGAAGCTAAGTCCCGAATGTGTCGAACCCGAGCTTGTATGCGGACGGTCACGTGCCCCGCGTCTGTCCTGCCCACCGATGCCGCCATGCCTCTTCCATCCTCTCCACCATCACTCCCATCGTCTCGTTTGTGGGGGAAAGTTGGAAATTACCAGACAAAAATACAGCATCCCCAATATCTACACTCATCAGTGCTTGTCAAACGATCCCCGACCTCCCCAAAAAACCCATCTTAAACGCGAAGTGGGACTAGACACCCCAACTTCAGGACAACCAGCGCCTGCAACCACCCCCCCCCAACCTTTAGGACGTCTGTGATTTATCAGATATGGCTTCAGCAGACGGTGTCCCTGGGAGCGAAAAAGCTCGATGGTGAGCCATCTTCAAGGCCAACCAAATAGCTGAGTCTAACCCTACAATACAGGAAGCACCTGTATAAGGTTCTGTCCAAGCCTGGCCCTTACAGCGATGAAGACTGGGTCCCTGGTCAAGATACAATCGATTCTCTGGAATCCTCAAAAATCTTGTAAGATCAAACATGGCAGACTGCATGATACGTACTAACGTTGGACTCCAAGGGTGATGTTCGTCCTTTCAATAATGGCATTTCCCAGAGGCGGAAGAAGAGATTGACTGACCTGATCCTAGCGGCGCCGGCGGTTTAGGCTGTGAAATACTGAAGAACCTTGCTTTGTCTGGATTCAAAGACATTCATGTTATTGATATGGGTATGTTCTCCTATGCCGCATGTCGGTGGAATAAGCCTAATGCCACTGACAGATACGATTGACATTTCCAACCTCAACCGTCAATTCCTTTTCCGCCAGGCAGATATTGGCAAGCCCAAAGCTGAGGTCGCTGCTGCCTTTGTGGAGAAACGAGTCAAGGGCGTCAAGATCACGCCGTTCGTGGGGAAAATCCAGGATAAAGATGAAGATTACTACTTGCAATTCAAGATCATCATTTGTGGCCTCGATAGCATCGAAGCTCGTCGCTGGATCAACTCCACCCTAATTGGAATGGTTGACCCGGAAAACCCAGAGAGCCTCAAGCCCTTGGTCGACGGTGGAACGGAGGGTATGTTACCCACAATGAATTGATAAGGTACCAGGCTAACGCAGACTAGGGTTCAAGGGTCAAGCCCGTGTTATCCTACCAACACTCTCCTCGTGTATTGAGTGCCAGCTCGATATGCACGCACCTCGACCAGCTGTTCCACTTTGTACGATTGCTACGATCCCCCGCCAACCGCAGCACTGCATTGAATGGGCGCACCAAATTGCATGGCAGGAGAAGCGCAAGGATGATGCCTTTGACAGCGACGACATGGAGCACATATCCTGGGTGTATAGTGCCGCCCTGGAGCGGGCACAGCAGTTCAGCATCCACGGAGTCACTTTCCAGATGACTCAAGGCGTGGTGAAAAATATTATCCCGGCTATCGCATCTACGAATGCGGTGATTGCAGCATCCACAACCTCCGAGGTACTGAAGATTGCTACATCATGCAACCCATACCTTGAGAACTACATGATGTATGCTGGCGAAGAGGGTGTGTACACCTATACCTTCGAGGCCGAAAAGAAGCCAGATTGCCCCGTCTGTGGAAATCTCGCACGGAAGATGACCGTCGACCCGAACGAGACCCTGGAGGACTTCATTGATAGCCTTGGCGAGAGAGCAGAGGCGCAATTGAAGAAACCCAGTCTTCGGACGGAAAGAAAGACCTTGTACCAGCGTTTCCCACCTCAGTTGGAGGAGCACACAAGACCAAATTTGAAACTGAAGCTGAACGAGCTTGTCGACGACGGCGAGGAGGTTGCCGTCAGCGACCCAGCCTTTACTATCGACTTCCGCTACAGACTGAACTTCAAATAGGGCCGAGTTCATTATATATCAAACTCTGGCTGATACAATGGAATGAATTGAATGAATTTTTGATATTTAGCTTTATTGGACTCTCTTAGAATTCGTTTCCAAAGACAGGCTGCCCGCCTTCAGTGGTCTAACAGCAAGTGTGATATCCGGACTCCGGCCTCGTAAAGCCAACTTTCGACAGGACTTTTCGTAAATGTACAGCGCGAACGAAGCTCAAAATTTCCAACGCCGGTATAATGCATTATAAAAACGAGGGGATAGATGATCGACGGCTTTACGCCATGAGATCACTCAGGCCCCGCTTCCACCGGGTGCATTTCAGCTTGAGCACCTTGATCGCCTCCAAGAAGAGAGCATCGCTCTCAAACTGACCAGTGCTTTCAACATTGAAGATGAAGTGGTCACGAATACGGCCCAGCTTCACCTTGCCTTGAAACTCCTCGTGTCGCAAGCACTCGCGACTAACGGTATCGTTGAAAGCATCACGCACAACAGCCTTCTGTTCACCGGCGTGACCCTCATATCCACTGCCCTTCTGCGAGGCCTCCTCGGCGGTGACAGGCTCAAGGGCAATAACTCCCTTCGGGAAGCACTTGGCGAACTTCTTCGCGTCATCTCCAATTATAGGGCGCTGAATTTTGATGTCCGGCATGAGACGATAGGTGGCGGTCGCAACAGGCGAGAACTTTGCGTGATCGGCTCCTATGCCCTTCACGCAGTGAAGTTCCATTTCGATCTTTTGACCGGGACGCATCTTGGCGATCAGAATGTCCGGATTGACAGGCCGGATGGCACCATCACCGACGAAGTATTGATCCTGACGACCAACCGGAGAAAAGGTAAGATCTCTGGCGTAGACGTGCGCATTGTTGTAGAGGATACGCGGATCCTGCTCGTCGGGGTGGGCATTGGGATTCTTAGTGCATTCCACGTCAAGGTGCATGACAACGGTGTTGAAATCAGACGGCCCGTCTTCCTCGGTAGAATCCTCATCTTCAGATGGCTTGCGGTACCAGCGCATCCAGTTAATTCCGTCCACATTGCCCTTGAGCGGGATCAGACCCAGACGCTGGGCAAGTACCTCATCCTGGATAACGGATGTGTTATTATGAACAAAGACGTATTCAATAGCCAAAGTCGGGATCTCGGCCATCAGAACGCGGCGAAAGGCATTGGCAACCGCAGCGTCGAGGCCGATCAGCGAGAACGAGGCTTCGTGAGGGTCATTGCGGTGGTATTCGACCTTGAAGCCCTGGAGATCATATAATTGTCAGAACAAGACCTAACCAAGCGTCAAACAGAAGCGCAATTAGTACAAACCTCTTTGAATTTGTCAAGCGCCCAACCATGCGACTCTCCGGGCCAATGACCGGGGAAATCTGTGGAGGGGATGTTTGTGACAGTCTCTGCGTTGATGTCGATGATCTGGACAATGTGTTTAATATGTGGAGTATGCAAGAAAGACGAATGTACTGACACGACGACGCTGCAGCTCCTCCTGCGACGGGACAAGAGGCGCCATGGTGGGCAAGCTGGAGGGGACGGTGAAGGTGGAAAGGAAATTCGTTGATCGGCGATAAGAATAATTTCTCGAAGTATTTTCTGTATGCCTGAGGCATCCACCGGATCAGGCAGGAGCAAGGCCATCTATTCAGCGCAGCTAAGACACCTGAGGCAGTACTAAATTGGTAAAGAAACCAGGAGCCAGACCCCTTTTAGACTAGTCCAGGATTATGTGAGTGCAGTATAGGTGGGTCCCTCTGACCAACCACATCGCAGCTGATGACCGGGCAGCTCAAAGCACGTGACAGGCCAAAATGGAGCGCGACCTCATCTTCGTCTCTGCAGGTTCCCTTCCCGCCCAGCGAGCCCACTCCGCCTCCAATCCATTGAATGCGCCTGGTCTGAGGCCTAGATTCCTCACGTCACCCCCGGTCCTCTCCTCTCACTTTCCTCCATGGCCGCTTCCTTCGCCCGCCTCGCGGGCAATGCGCCCAAAAGGCTCTGCCTCCGCCCCTCCAACGTCCTCAACACATCTGTGCCTCGTTCCCGCTCGATTGCGACCACAGTCCCTCGTCAGCATGCCGACCCCACCAGCTACCAGGCCACACGACTGGTTCCGGCCGACCCGTTCGTCGCCCACATGGCCAACAAGCCGCCTACCTCGTCCCCGGATGAGGCCGCTCCCCTTGAATCCGAGACTGGAAGTCTGAAGGGCCGCAAGATTCGTCACTATACCGTCAACTTCGGTCCCCAGCATCCGGCTGCTCACGGTGTGCTCCGTTTGATTCTGGAGCTCAATGGCGAGGAAATTGTTCGCGCCGATCCCCACGTCGGTCTGCTGCACCGTGGTACTGAGAAGTTGATCGAGTACAAGACCTATATGCAGGCTTTGCCCTACTTCGACCGATTGGACTACGTCTCAATGATGACCAACGAGCAGTGCTTTGCGCTGGCCGTCGAGAAGCTACTGAACGTCGAGATCCCGGACCGTGCCAAGTGGATTCGTACCATGTTCGGCGAGATCACCCGTATCCTCAACCACCTGATGTCCGTTCTGTCCCACGCAATGGATGTTGGTGCTCTGACTCCCTTCTTGTGGGGCTTCGAGGAGCGTGAGAAGCTCATGGTAAGTGATGGGACACTCCCCGGGATATCTTCGGAAAAGGAACTTGTGCAACTAATGGTTATGTTATAGGAATTCTATGAACGTGTCTCCGGTGCCCGTCTCCACGCCGCTTATGTCCGCCCCGGCGGTGTCTCTCAGGATATCCCCATTGGCCTTCTCGACGACATCTACCAGTGGGCCACTCAGTTCGGTGACCGTATTGACGAGACCGAAGAACTTCTTACCGACAACCGTATCTGGAAGCAGCGTACCCAGGGCGTTGGTGTTGTTAACGCCGCTGATGCTCTAAACATGAGCTTCACTGGTGTCATGCTCCGTGGTTCCGGTGTGCCGTGGGATATCCGCAAGTCTCAGCCGTACGATGCCTATGACCAGGTTGAGTTCGATGTCCCTGTTGGTGTCAACGGTGACTGCTACGACCGTTACCTGTGCCGTATGGAGGAGTTCCGTCAGTCCCTCCGCATTATCCACCAGTGCTTGAACAAGATGCCCGCCGGTCCTGTTCGCGTTGAGGACTACAAGATTTCCCCTCCTCCTCGTGCCGCCATGAAGGAGAACATGGAGGCGCTTATCCACCACTTCCTGCTTTTCACCAAGGGTTACTCTGTGCCTCCGGGTGAGACCTACTCTGCCATTGAGGCGCCGAAGGGCGAGATGGCTGTTTTCCTGGTCAGTGATGGCAGCGAGCGCCCTTACCGCTGCAAGATTCGTGCCCCTGGTTTCGCCCATCTGGGTGGATTTGACCAGGTCTCTCGCGGTCACCTTCTGGCTGACGCCGTCGCTATCATCGGTAAGTATCTTTATACCCGCAGTGCTTCGATCCATGACACTAACATTATATCAGGTACCATGGATCTGGTGTTCGGTGAAGTCGACCGGTAAAAGCATCCTTACAACGCGATAATAAAACTTTCGAAAAAAAAGGAAGAAGACTTTGAAATGGCCCCCTTCTAGACGGCCTTGCCATTTAAGGGTACAGAAGCAGATACCAGTGATGCACTAACCGTCATATATTCTCTGTTACAACCCTTGGACCCCTTGACTCTGACCCAGGTGTACCAAATTCTCCATGTTTTCTTCTCATGGCGTTGTTCTATTATGTCCTGTCCTTCTCCTTTGTCTCTTGCTATTTTGCCTCCTACCTCTCATCAGCCCCTGTGTATAGTGAACATCCGAATTCTTCTGAGACATGCTTTCTACTTGATATATGTATACGACTTGTATGCTGTTTGTGGGGTGCAAACTACCGTCCAAGCGGAGATTGCTCTTGCAATATTTGACCTAAGCCGGGTTCCTTTGATGTTCAATTTTCCCAGAATTTTGACTCGGAATTCATCCCGATAGACTGCTAAATGGTCATGCGGAATTTTATTGTGCGGGTCATTGCTTGGAGTTCATATTTCAATTCGCGCTCCTCACTGCAAGCATTTTGATAGTGTTGTATCAACTTGAAACTGTGGTGCCAGTGCATTTGAACTCCCCGCGGAGGCCCCATCATTGGTGGGATCGCCTACATGTCTGCATCGAGCTAGTAGGGTGGGCCCGCCGGCACTGAAGAGTGGCAAATCGGAGACAACTTGAAGATACAACCCAGCGGCTTTCCATGTCATCACTCAAGAGCACATTGTGCCACACATGCAGTTCTGAAATCGTCTTCAGAGGACACTGATTCCTTGCAGCCGTCTGTCAGCATGTCAAGACCGCCTCAGAATGACGTGTTCATCGAAACTAGTGGTGACACTGACGGTCCCCGTCGAAGGAGGGACGGCTGCACAGAGTGTCGGAGAAAGAAAGTCAAGGTAATTACTTTTGATCAGTGGCGCGAGGGTCAGAGCTAATATGTGGAACTATTAGTGTGATTTGAAAAAGCCAGTATGCACGCGATGTACCCGATTTCCCAGAGGGTGTTCCTATGACTTGAGCATCGTTGCCCTTAGACCGGCGAAGTCACGGTCACCACAGACTATGAAATGCAGAGAGAGAAAATCTTCTTTGATCTTTCAAAATAATTTGCAGCTGGCACCGGCTTATTTGGCAACACCACTAGTTCATCAAATCCCGATCACTCAGTCTGTTTTCCTGTCATCAGATGAATCTAAATTCCTGATGCATATTTTTGGCACTCAAACTGCCAACATGCTGTTCCCAACAGCCCCCGATTACTTTCTCCGAACAATGATCAGCGCTGCTATGGAAACACCGCATTTGCTTTATGCGCTTTTAGCTATCGCTTGCAGTCACCACGGCCGTCTTGTTAAAGACTCGACTCCAAAGCCCAAAATGACCTGTCTCAAATACACCAACTTGGCAATATCCAATTTGCGCGAGACAATAAAATCTCAAGACCAATCCCTCAAAGCTGAAACGGTGACAACGGCAATGGTACTATGCACCAATGATGTCTGCAATGGGAATATGCAGGCCTGGAGAACTCATCTACGAGGTGTGCTACGCCTCTTGGCTGCACGTTTGGAGCACCAAAAGGACTTCGATGCCACCGAAGAGCCCTTTATATGGGCATTAACTAAGTGGTTTAAAACAATGGATATCATAGCAGCATTATCTGGGTTTGATGGAGTGTGCATCCATGACCCCGGGAATGGACCGTTGGATAAATCACCGAGTACCGAGAATGTCTATATCGATGACATTTGTGGCTATTCCTTGGTTTTGATACCACTTCTTGCACGAGTCTCTGAATTGGTCCGTCTTCAAAGCCTTCGACATGTGCCTAGCGGAATCGACTCGAGTAATGGACCATCGCTAGAGACGATGGTTGAAATAGGAGCTCTCGAAACAAAAATCCTCTCGTTGTCAGACAAAATTGCTCCCAGTGGAACGGAGGAGAAGGATAAGCACCTTGCTATCGAATTGAAAAGCACACATCTTGCTTTCGTGCACACAGCATTGCTCCATCTCCATCGCCGGGTCCAGCTGTTGCCAACACATCACTCTAAAGTTCGGTTGGACATCGAGAATATCCTTGACGCCCTGAACAATATTCAACCATCCTCACCTGCCAATATTCTCATTCTTTGGCCCATATTCAGTGCCGGCTGCGAAACTACAATTGTCACTGAGCGAGACATGATACAAGAACGGATGACCAAAATGCAAGGCCTCGGAATGGGCAACTTTACCAGAGCCCGGGAGCTCCTTCAAAGGTTTTGGGAATCTGAGAGTAACCTGCCTTGGGATATTTACTTTGCGCAGCATGGGCTCGAGCTGGTTCTCTTCTAGCCAACAAATAACCCACGAATCAATTGCATACTCATTACCTGGTGCTACTACAATCGCGCTATCTTATTGAGTGATTACTCAGACAGCCGCCAGAGGCAAATTTTCGAAATCCTCTTCCATGAACAGCCGAAGGGCTTGGAGTCCATCCACCAGAACCTGTCGATCGGGAACATAGCCCACCCGCACATAACCCTTAAAGTCGTTTCCCTCGCCAAAGCAACGACTTCCAGGTGCCAACAGTACCCCTTTCTTCTCCAACACCTGCTGGCAAAATGCCACGTCATCAATAGGGGTCCCATTCCTCATAAATTTGACAAAAGCAGTCGTTCCAGCTCGCGGGTGGAACCATGTCGCTTTTCCCTCATAGTCGCGAACGAATATGCCCAGATCATGCAGATTTTGTTGAGCAAGTCGAATGTTACGGTCGAGCAAATTATCGACACAGGAATCAGACAGTGCTCGTGTGGC
Source organism: Penicillium argentinense (assembly GCF_028826775.1). Classification (NCBI taxonomy): domain Eukaryota; kingdom Fungi; phylum Ascomycota; class Eurotiomycetes; order Eurotiales; family Aspergillaceae; genus Penicillium; species Penicillium argentinense. The sequence goes on from NW_026622668.1 coordinate 2,080,854, forward strand.
AATGCTGTCATTCAGCTGTCCAACCGAAATCAGAGTATAATGTCGGACAGAGGCGCACGATTCGATAATTTCGGAGCTTCTGGAAGCGATCCATCCTAATCGAATGCCTGCTAGACTGAAAGCCTTCGACATCGAGCCCGTTGAAATAGCTTTCTCATATCCGAAATCCAGGATTGAGGGAGGACTTTCTGAGCCATTCCCAAGCGAGTGGAAGAGTGGCCGATACACTTCGTCGCAGTGAACGATGATATCGTGCTGCCGGGCGATATCCACGATTTTTTGCAACACTTCGCGGCAAAGTACGACACCGGTTGGGTTCTGAGGATTGCTAGAGGATGCTCAGCTGAGTTGTCGATTGGGCCAAGCCTCAATGAGACCAACTTACTTGATGATGATGAGCTTGGTATTTGGCTGAATTAGAGACTTAAGCTCCGACAAGTCTAGCTGCCAGTCCTTGTCTTCAGACGACTTCCACAGAGCCACCTCTGCACCAAGTGACTGTGGAACCGAATATAATTGCTGGTATGTGGGGTAATGGCAGATGACATGATCCCCTGGGCCGATGTGGGTATAATGAGCGAGAAAATTGGCCTGAATGGCTCCGTTCGCGACAAGAATATCCTTAGAAGACAAAGGCGCAGATGTGTTGCTAGAGTATAGCTTTGAAATATTGGATCGCAGGGCCTCTGAGCCACGAATAGCACCATAGGTTTGCTTCCGCGATGAATCTATCGCATCGGTTTCCTGGCCGGAAAATGTATGAAGGTCATCGAGCGAGACTGATGCACAGCAAGTCTCGGCGAGATTGTGCTTAGCACCGGTCTCATAATCATCCATCCACTTAACAGGTCAGCGTTAGATATCCTTCCTTGGTGAGGTATGCCTCTTACCCGTTCCACAGCGAATTCATTGATCTTGACCATCGTAATATGAGTATTTCTGTCTGCGGATGAATTTACTAGCGAAGCTGAGTAGAAAGAGAAGGAAATTTAAGAGGCCCATTCCAGCCTTTTATATTCAGTTTACACGCTAAGGTCACAAGGGCTTGAATGACAGGGTTGCGACCGTCTACCTAAGTGCTTTTTGTTCGGCTCGAAAGTTGATTGGCCAAATCGCCTCAACTACCAATTCGGGATAGACCAAGCCGAGTCTACCTCGCCCCGAATTCGTGCAGATAAAATGCCTATGTCAAACCAAATGTTTTAAATGAAAGTCATAGAAATTTCACTGGTTGGTCTACGTAGGCAGCGAGGTATTTGTAATTTGCCGAATGTTGCGCATTCATTAAGGGAATTGACACAGCCACACCCCTTCTACATCAGACCATACCCTCTCTGGCCTTTCAGATATTTGCTAGTTCTTCGGCTCGATGGCTTTTCGAGTAGAAAAATGTGCTTTCTGCTCTGCGGGGTAAATTATTCTAGCCCGAAGTCCATCTACTTGGCATTGTATTAGCACACCACTCTCGCCAAACAGCTGATCTCGTAGGTGACTGGGTAGGTAATTGGGTAACTTATAAGATAGGTGATTGAGCAATGAATCTGGCAATAGGTAGAATGAAGATTTCATGTTGTCAAGATCATAGTCAAGGTGGCATTTGGCGTCGAAATTGGCACCATGTTTGATCAAGGTTCTAGTTTGAATTATCTGAGCAACGCCATGACAGGATATGGTCTGGGTTAAAGGGGGTGTGGAAGCATTGGTCTCCTTCATTAAAGCATCCCTCTAAGCACATTCCCAAGTCTATCAATTCCCTCAACCAATTTCTCTCCATCCTCCCACATGAAGGAGAGCCTCAGTCGTTGATGTAAATCACTTTCTAGAGGATTATCCTCGGGGACTCGAAACAGGTCACCACATCCAAGCGTCAGGTTTTGCGATTCAAGCGCCTTTTGGCACACCCCAGCCGCGCTGAGAGGTGCGGGTATCTTAATCCAGATATAGTACCCGCCAACAATTGTATTGTGAGCAGCACCAGCATTAAATTGAGCACCAAGAGGAGTGAGATGCTCCTTGATCGCAGATGTGATCGATGCGTATCTTTGGTGACCTTCCGGGATTAGAAGCTCGGTGATATGCCGCTGTAGAACGTTGCTTTCTAGAAGCTCGTTGATAAAAGTCGACATTAGTTGCGAGGGAGCACCTCCAGACTTGGTTTGACCCCTTTGAGAATGTAAGTCATTGTACTGTTCTTTTTCATTGCGACCTCTCAACTCACGCATGTGAAAGGCCAAAGGTGAAGTCCTTTGTTCCTTCGGCCCAGCCAACGCGACATCCTGGACCGATGAGCTTGCTGAATGAGCCATTGCTCACGACATTTCCAAAAGAATCCACTGCTCCTTCTAGTGTACGATCAATGTCCACCAGGCGTTGCAGGTCCTTTCCGTTAGAAACGGTGCCTGAGTTCATATCCCAGCAAAGAAAGTCGTAAACATCGTCGCATATGATGAGGGCATCGTATTTGCGGGCAAGCCTGACAAGTGCCTTGCGTCTTGAAGATGTCATGATAGTCCCTGACGGATTCGCAAAACTAGGAACACAGTAGATAACATGTCTGTATATCTTCCTGTAGGACTTGCGAGGTTTTGATGCCTTGACAACCCATTAGCAATTTTCTCGGGTAAGCCCGGATGCGCAGAGTCCTTACATAGCATGTTAGAGGCATTTGGCTGCTTCCGCGATCCTCAAAATATCTCAGGGCATTTTCGAGAGCATTGGCATCCATACCCTCCTCGTCTTCCGGTATGCCTCGTAGCCGGCCATGGAACCCAGCGTCTTCGAAAGTTCGAAAGACAAGATGATAAGTAGGCTCCACAAGCCATATTATCTTTGTGTCGTGAGGATCGGTAAACACCTGCAGAATACTGGTCAAGTTTTGACTTGCACCACCGGTAATGCAAATTCGATCTGGGTTGATTGCTTGCGACGGCGTATAAAATTCCGAGAGCCATTTCGCTATATTCCGTCTCAACGGGAAATGCCCTTCGTCAGGCCCATACTCAAGACCGGGAATTGACACTGCTTTATTTGACAGGGCCTTGATCGCTGCATTTTTGAGATGTTCAGTTGGAAGTAGATCTGGTGCCGGCCATCCTTGAAAAAGGTCAATCGGATCCCGTGGAGACATTTACGCGGAAAGAAAAGCACCAGGCGGAAGCTGCACAACTTTGTCTTTCGTTTCTCCTCTTAGTTCATTGTCCATCTGAGAATGCAACATCTTTCGGTTTATATGCCTCCGACGCCTCGGCCTGTTGATCTATTAGACCCACCGCGCCCAGTCTGGCAACCCAGGCGACCTGGCGAATCACGGTACTGGGATCGCAAGCCTACCGAGTCAAACCTTGGGGCCACTCTCCAAGGCCAGCATGTTATAAAGCCAGACCCTTCGGTTCAAAGGGGAAACTGTTCGCGAAATCTACCCAATAATCTTAAACACAATAAACGTGAACGGTCTTGAATTTCGTTGATGTAAGTAAACCCGCTGAATCATGAATTCAAACGCCCTTGAAAAGTGCCTCTTTGACTGTCCCGTAATAACCTCAAACCAGCGCCAAAAATGCAGAAGCGAATTTCAAAGAAGTTCATGTGCAAAAAAACCGACTGCTCCCATTTACCATAACCATAGATGTTTCACCTCAAAAAGGGTGGGGCCCTGTAGAGCCCGGACAAGGAATGCCACCTCCACACCCGCACACCCGCACTATTCTAGACGTTGTCATCCTCGTAGACAAATGGTATGTCCCGGATACGGCGTCGGTTGTAGGCAACAAACTCGCTGTCGCCAGGGGGACGCTCATCGCGGGTGTTGGCCGTCAGCATGCTTTGAAGGCTCATGCAGACGCTCTCCACCGTTTGAACAGGAGACCAGCCGGAGTTGCTGAGGAGGTCAAGGCAGATGATTCCGTTGCTGTAGATATGTGGGTGCATGGGGATGGGCCGGGGGGTGTCCGAAGTGGCAGGTAGCTCGATGAATTGAACCTCGGGAGGTTCTGAAAATCAATAATTAAGCGAGATGGACAGAAAGGACGTCTGCGCATATGCAAGTATGGATGATAAACGTACCGATTGGGTATTTTTTGCTGAAAGTGAACTTCAGTCGGAACGTATGACCTTTGTAAATCGGGTTGTCGTCGAGGACTTTAATGTCCATCTGCCATTCCTCCAGGCTGTCGGACTTAACGATCGATATACCGGGCGGAACATGCTCTTGCATCTGAGGACAGGAAACATTTGTCAGCTATGTGTTGCTTTGTCGAGTTATTTCCGGAGAGAGCGCCCAGAGTAATAGGAGAAGTTACAGCGCGCAATACGCGAATGTCATACCTTAATGAGCTCCTATAATAAGAGTCGTGTTGGTAAGCTGACCTTGAGCAGGTTCGAGGACCAAGTCCTTTGCGGTGGATAGAGACTTACCTTGCTCAGACGCTTGTTGGCAAACGAGCTCGCCATTGCGGTTTTTCTTTGGCGGGCAATGCGATAACAAGCGACGGGTTGGGTCGAAGTATGACCGGACGGACCGCTTGGGAGCGCCGATGAGCGGAATGTGTGGCAATTCTCCGTCTTCCGGTAGCACTTCTGGGGGGAAGAAGCACGGAGAGAAAACAGTTGGCGAAGGGAAGCCGCAGGGAAGAGATGAAGTGGTACAAAGACGCGCCTCGAGGCGGGTGATGCAGGCGGGGGAGATAAGATTGGCACGTGACTGATGATGGCCCGATTCAAGGTAGTTAACTAACAAATATTCTACAAAGACTGGGAGGTAATGGTAGATCTCATTCAATTGATTGAAAGGATATGTGAAATAAAAAAGAGTGACATTAATTAATGGGTTTCTTTTTCCTATTCTACCGGACAGGCGCTGCTATGGAAAAGAACAATAGTTGACAGATTATGTGAAGACTGTATTGACTATGGGGAATCAAAAACTATTTCCAGAATGACGGCAAACTATGAGACATGAATTGGCATCAAAGTGGAGAAAAGAAAAGACAAGGTCAGGGAAGAACAGAAATCAAGCATTGGTTGCCTTTTCGCGCGCCTCGCGCTCGATCTTCTCTCGTTCCTCGTTCTCCTTGACCTCGCGAACCTTGGCCAGAACCACCTCTCGGAAAATAGCACCGCGAGCAATCTTGCTGAGACTGCGCTTCTTCGTAGTCGGGGCAGGAGATTCTCCCTCGCCATTCGGGGATGCACCGCCACTGGCAGACTCGGCCATGGCAACGGGGCTCGGGATATCCTCCTCGTTCTCGCCATCCTCCTCGTGCATCTTGAGCGCTTCGATGCGGTTGGCCAGCTTGACGATCTCGATACCGCGACGGAGACGGGCGCGCGCAATGTAGGCGCGGATCTCGGGCAGCAGATCGCGGTCGCTGGCAGATTCTCCGGTCAGCCACTCGTGCTTGAGGGCCTCCTCGGACGTAACCCGCTTGCTGGGGTCGGGTTGCAAGAGACTGAGAATGAAATCCTTGGCATCCTGTGAGACATCCTTCCAGTAGCGCTCGTGGAAGATAATACGGCCACCCCGGCACTCCTCGATCAGATCCGTCAGGTTCTCGGAACGGAAAGGAGAGTAACCGCATAGAAGTGTGTAGGTAATAACACCCAGAGACCACATGTCGACAGCCTTGCCATGACCTTGCTTCAGCATCACCTCAGGCGCAGCGTATCCGAACGAGCCGGCCATACTGGTCAGAACTTCGCTAGGATTTTCCAACATTTTGGCAATACCAAAATCTGCGAGGACCAGCTCTGAATCGGAGGCGCGCGTGAGGTATAGGAGGTTTTCGGGTTTCAAGTCTGCCTGGATTAGGAAATGGCCTAGCTTATAGAGTTTGGGTGTGGATGAGGCTCACCTCGGTGAACGATGTTTCGGCGATGCAGATAGTTGACGGCGTCGAGTACCTGGCGGATTGTTTGGGAAGCGTCCTTTTCTGTGAACTTTCCATAGTCGCAGATGCGATCGAACAGCTCTCCGCCAGTGGCAAGCTGTGTCACAATGTAGAATTTGTCCTGGATGGGAGTCAGGGTCTGTCCAGACGAGACTACTGACGAGAATGGGTGACTGTTACTTGCCTTGGACTCGAACCAGTCCACAAAGGAGACAATGTGAGGGTGCTTGAGCTTTTGCAACATCTCCAGCTCATCATAGACCATGCTCTCATTGCCGCGGACATTCTTCTTGAGAATGATTTTGACCGCGACCTTCTGGCCCATAGTGGACTCGGCCTCCCGGACGATTCCGTATGTGCCTGCACCAAGGGTGCGTCCGAATTTGTAAAGAGCTCTAGAACGCGAAATATGTTAACATCAGTATGTGCGGTAATGACGCCGAGTTCATGAAAGAAGGACGTACTTTTTCTCATAGCTCTCTGGCTGTCCAGACAGCTTGTTGAGCATGTTTGCGACTGTAAGAATTGCAGTCAGCCAGCTGTTCTTATATTCGAATGCAAAATATGGAAACGGATGGGTCAGAGCTGCAAGCCGGGGCTGAAGCAAAAAAAGGTGTAGTGGTATGTGTACGAGAAGCAGACCATAAGAATAAATAGTGTAGAGGGCGAAAGCAAGATCAGCTACAAAGCTTGCGACTGTCAAAGACCAGATGAACACGGAAGCCCTGAGCGCGACAGAGCACAATGCCCGCATTTTAAACATGCGTTACAGGCCGGTAGTAGCTCGGGTTTCAATGGACTCATTGAAACACGACCGGGGACAGCTCTCGCAGCTCACAAGCAACAAAAACCAAAACCGTTGCATATCAAATTGACTCACAACTCATTGTGCGTGGGGTAGGCTGCAGGACGAATGGACTCGAGGATGCGCCTGGCTCGAACGGTCGCAAGAGGCCCGTCAGGTAGCGACGCGATGGGCTGGTGAACCCCGCAGCGGAGAGGATCGAATAGCGGGGCAGAGGAGAGAGAGAGGGAGTCAAGGTCGTGGTTGTCGTTGCAGCGGGGAGGAGGTGAGAAAGTCAGGATCTAGCAGAACGGAGGAAATGGTGAGCAGGGAGTCGACAGATTTCAGCCTCGAGGGGCCAGGCGGGGGTCCAGGTCCAGTGGGCGCGCGGATCATGTCCGTGGCTTATAGCGATCAGGGGGCTGCTGGATGTATTTACCGGTCAGGGCTCGAGGCGCAACAGCAACAGCGCACAGCAATTGCTAGGAATTCACCGGAGGACAGTTGGTGACTGGAAGAGTGGTCGGAAAGCAACGTTGCGTGAGGAAAAAGTGTCAGGAGTGCAAATGGTTCTAGACGCGCGATAAGGCGGGCTTTGGAGCTGTAGGGTTTAGTGGGCCCTTGGCGGCCTGCGTGGCCAAACGGTTGCACCGCCACAGCTGAGCCCCTCGCACTTGGGGTTTGGGGGCCAGCGACGAATCGCTGGGTATGCCTCAATCGGGCAAGACGCTCGCTCTAGTTCCCCAGTTGCTACACAAGGTCAATGGTAGGGCTGTTTGGCGGAGTGCAAGGGCTACTACGAGTAGGTACCCGGGTACCTCAAACTAAGTTACTAGTAGTATGTAGTCGCTGATAAAGTACTACTACTAGGTATCCTTAGAACGAATCAATGAGAGCCAGAAGATGACCACAGCTTGTTTGAGGGCCAAGTCTTCCTGGATTGCTGGATTTAGCTGACTCTCCGTGTCGGGTGTTTTGATTTCCCCGTTGACCCTTCTCATACCAGCTGAAACACTCGGCCGGGCAAGGTTTTGTCTTTTCCCCTAAGGTATCTAAGACGATACCTAACCGTACTCCAAAGTGTTACCAGTCTAGCACGATACTTCAGCGCCATCGCTCAAGACTGAATACATTATACTAATACTAGAACAGCCCCAACACCATCTTAACCCTGCTCTAAGCTTTGCAGATCGGGATCGTCAGTTCTCGACGTGTCGAACGCGCATCCGCGGCTAGCGACATCACAGAACAAACCAGCCGAACCTGGAAACCAGCAAAAACAGCAGAACAGCAGAAAAAAAATCAAGAGACAGCCGTGAATGACGATGGGCAGAAGGGACATTGCTCGTAATCAAAATTAATCTCCTGGCTCGGTCTGATTTGCAGGTGGTGCAGGCCCCCACCAGCCGACGGGTTGCACGGCAGCGTCATGTGCCACGCCCAGGACGTCATAGACTTGCTGCCCAAGTGCATATAATATGATCAGTATCATGCAAATAACAATGGCACACTGGAGCAGGAGCAGATTTAAGAACAAAAAAGTTCATTCTCCGACAGAATGTTTTACTTCATTCTTTATCTGATTTCCCAAACCGTCCTGCTAGCCGCGTGGGTTTCGGGTATCTTGGATCCCTACCAGAAACGGCTCCAAGAAATTCTCCTGGACCAAATGGGCGAGACCAAAGTTTCTTATGGATTGAAAAGTGAGTTGTTTCACCTTCTTACCTAGGTACTTATTTCGCTAATAGTTTCCCTTTAGAGAGCTTAACTGCAAAGAAGTTGACCGAGGACGAAAATCTCAGCAAAATCCAGGATCAACTGGGCAATCAGCTTGGTGGTATTTTTGGCAAGGGCGGAATAGGACAAGGGCTTGGATCGGTCCTGAATAAAGGGCTCTGAATACTAGCGTACAATAGTCACTGTGTATAGTAGCCGAGATGTTCGAAGATACTGAATGAGAAAGGTCTTTTTTTTTTTAAATTTTTTCAGTATTTTATTATTATCATTATTTTGCCAATCAAATAAGAACTACAACAAACCAGAACGTGAAAGTATGGTATTAGGTAGGATGAGCATTCAAAGAAACCACAGACATAGATCTCAAACTTTGACTGATACACATTGCCCAGAATTGTCCACAATGCACAGACTTGTTCACATAACTCATATTTTCCAGAATACCTCACTGGTCGAGACATTGCATCCATCATCATAACACAACAATCCCAGTACTAACGAACTCCCTTACAGGCGCTGGGAGAATTGACCAGATGCCGATTGTTTCCCAGAGTTGTTCGTATAGCCCTATTGTTCACAACATCTCACTGGTCGAGAGTCATTTCACTCATCACCATAGCACAGAACTCCTGGTAGTACCGTGCTCCTTTCCAGGTGGCCCGAGGAGACCGCAGCCCGACCGTCTTCCATCCCTCCGAACGAAGACGGGCGATCCGCTCCTCTTTGGTTTCTTTGACAAGGATATTACCGAATTGGTCCAGCACCGGCTCCGCATACTTCTTCTCATTCTCATCTTCGTGAGACTTAATGGGGTCAAAGCTCCAGAACGAGATAGAACGCTGCATCTTGCGGGATCGGCGAGAACGTTGAAGCTCCGAGACATGGTCAACGTGTTCCTGGATAGATGTGATGTTGCTAGTTATCTGCGAGCGGAGTATTTCAATGCCGCGGTTGTATCGAACGTTTTTTGCCGCGCTGGAAGGTGTAATGGCATCGGCAGGCTCCACGGCGGGCTCCTCAGGTTGCTTGGTCTTCTTCGGAGGGGTTCGAGGAGCTGATGCTCGAGGGTCCGGGGTTGGAGAACTGGGAGGGGGTTTTCTGGCTCTCTGCTTCTGACGGTCGATATTCAGTTCACTAGCAGGGATGATTCTCAGAGGCAATGGCGGAGGTCTAGGCCGAATCGAGTTTCTGTTCTGAGAGCTGCTGCTGTCCACCTCTTTTGGCTTGACCACAGATAGAACAGGTGTATCACGAGCTTTACTGACACGCAACGGGGAGGGCATGAGACTCTTTGGCTTGACGGGATCTGGGCTTTCCTGCAAACATTTTCTGGTCGGAGAGAGTCTGATACGGAAAAGACGGTCCTTTTCTGCTCTAGTCGCGGGTCTTTTCGCAAGCGGAGACAAAGCGAGCGTGAATGGAGTCTGGAGCCTGCTCTCAGCGTCATCAATGAATACATCATCATCCAGGTCCCACATTGTGACATCGATCAGGCGTGTGATGCTTCGGACAAGAGAATCGCGCCCAGGAGAGTTGAAGAAGCCACCGTCAAACAAAGCCAGGTTTTGTCGGGGGGTACGAGGAGGAGTCGTAGGCCAACGCGGAGGTGGACTTGCAGGAGACTTTTCGATCTTGGGCAACTTGGGCAAAGGAATAGGCTGAGGTAAAGCGATGGCGCATTCAGCAAAGCAGTCGAGTGCCGTGTTCAACAACGAGATCTTGGTGCTGGAGTAGAGATGTGCGGTCTGGCCGAGAAGCTCGTAGGAGATTGCAGCGTAGAAGTTGAGGAAGACTCGTTGGACAGGATCAATCTGTAACATTATCCGTTAGGAGGGAAGCATGAGACTCGAGAGGGCTCGATAACTTACCTGAGACTTTGCGGCTTTCAGAAGGTCTGTAGCTCGCGTGGCACATTGCTTGTACTGCTGCTCAAAATACAAGCGTTTGACTTGGAGAAGCACATTTGTCCATTCCTTGTCGTTGCAAGGTAGCAACTGTTGTGTGGACGTAGGGGCGAAGGATGCGGGTGAGTTCTTGCTTGAGAATCCGCCCAGAATCATGGCGTTGACGAAGAGGACTGATATGGTTCAGGTGGAGGTGAAACGGTAGAGGAAAGGGAGGCACTGGTAGAGTACTGGTGGAGGGTGGAGTGTGGAGGGGACAGGCGAAGGAGAAGTGGAAGGTACCTGCGGTCTTCATCGACGCAAGAGGGGCAGCTGCCTGCGTTCCTTCGCTTTGACGCCCCCGCTGGTCCTTCAGTGCCTCTTTGGTACGGAAGAATAGTGATCCTACTGAATTTCAGATACTAATACCAATCTAAACTACCTTAAACCCTAAAGGGGAGAACTCCGTGTTGAACTATTTGCAAATCAGAACAGTTCGTATTGTTTGTCCACTCACTATGGTAATAACCCCAGGAACTCAGCGAATGGCACCAAAGACAAACATTACACATCACGCTACAAGTACTAAACCGCTTCAGCAGGATGGCTGGGGTCATTTGCTCTCGGCTTAGTGTTGGCCCTCGAGAGGGCCTCACCAGTCGCCGAAAGCGCCCCCAGGAAATCACCTAGTAAACGATCCAGCTCCGCTGTCACCACACTGTCGTTGGCGCCTTCCATGAGGCTCTCTGAGTTGGGTGGAACAAGAGCAGGAAAAGGAATGCTGGAATCGGCGTCTGCGAATGTGGTGGCTGTTGAGGAAAGATCATCGCGACGAGCGGTGTGCAGAGTCTCGAAGACAGGAGAGCCTGGCTCTGATACTTCGGTTGGGGTGTCACTAGGGCTATCATGCACTGGGATAGCAGTAGGAAGCGGCGATACATCATCTGGGGAATTCACATCTGACTCCTCTGGCTTGGGATCTTCTTCGTCTGGCCCAGGTCCCTCATCTGGTCCAGGCCCTTCATCTGGTCCAGACCCTTCATCTGGTCCAGACCCTTCATCTGGTCCAGGTCCTTCATCTGGTCCTGGTCCCTCGTCCGGCCCAGGCCCATCAAGAACACCCGCGGAGTCGTATTCCACATCCGACGTACTGTCCATCAGTGTCGGCATTTTTGCATCAAAGGACTTGTCCTGCGATAAAGCCTGGGGTGTTGTTGGTCGATCGAAGCGAAAAGGGTCGTAATCAGAATCGGACATCGTAGAGCTGTTCGAGGCTGAGGTTGATGGCCGCGAGGGCGTAGGCTCTTTTGTTGGCCGACGTTCTAGACTAGGCAAAGGTGCCTTGAGAGTATCATGGCGATCAAAGCTTGCTTTTTCACTAGCCCCAGACTGCGATGACATGACAGGGAAAGTCCATTCCATCGTGGCACGTTTTTCATCCTGGAAAGATTCATCCTGGATAGACTCGGGTGCTGGCGCCTCTTTTGCCGTTTCGGGCTCGCCCTCAAGTGGCTGCATAAAAGTGGGAAACTTCCAATCCATAGTGGGAGGTCGCGGCCCTGATGGTGGCTGGAAGTCCTCATTCTGTGATTCATTCCCATTGGTATCACTCTCAGAAGATTGAGAACTTATTTCATTGGGGCGTGGAATGCGTATGCTGGATCGGTTTGCACGAATCGTGTCGGCATCAGCAAGCTGAAAGGGCTGGGCGGACGGTGCACCAGCAGCATAATGAGAAGAGTCAAAAGAGCCGATGTCGATATCAATGAAAGTAGATGTAACCGATGATCGATCAGTGTCAGTGCGGAGTGGGAGGTCGGAGGTTGGTGGGCTGGGCTGAATCGGGACGAAGTCGTTTTTGGTCTCGTACTTATAGCTCGGCTTTTCTTCATCGAAAAGTCCCTCCATCGCCGCTGCACCACGGCGCACACGTTCATCGAAATTGGCCTTTTGCTCAGGGTCCATATCAGCTTCAGATGCATCTTCACTCAAATCATGCTCTGGCGTGGGAGTCGGGCTGATTGCCTCTTCCATTTGAGCTAGGGAAGCGGCAATTTGGTCGAGATCGATGACCGAGAATCGTCGTTCAAATCCATCCGTTGTACTGAAGTTCCAATCATCATCAGATTCCTCGGTAAATGGAAGCTCTGCCGCTGCGGCACCTCCTGGGTGAAACAAAGAAATCCGCTGTCCGCCCCGTTGAGACCACTGGTAGTAATTCCTAACAAGCTCACCAACATCTAATGTAGGATATTCCTCTTCGGTATCGGCGATGTAGGGGTGTGCTAGAATATCAGCCATTGTCGGTCTAGTTGCGGGATTGGCATCGAGGGCGAATGCAATAAGGTCTTTAAGGCCTTGGCTGTACTGGTCACTGTCCAGCTTGGGGGCATTCCGATTCAGCTGGCGTCCAATTTGCATGCGTTCCCGGAGTCCGGAGTTAGGAGGGTTTCCGGTCGCGAATTCAAAAAGGGTGCAGCCATATGCCCACACGTCGATCTAGAGAACGTTAGGAAATGTAAATTGAACAGAAGAAACAGACAACTTGCCTCGCTTCCGTAGTGGTGAGCAGGTCCTTTCATTGAGAACATCTCCGGGGGCATCCAATGTGGCGTACCAATCCACGTGGAACGTTTGTCTCGGCGTGATTGCAAAACTCCTGCTACACCAAAGTCACAGATTTCCAATCTCCCCTCCTCATGAATGAGAATGTTCGCAGCTGGAGCTTGTTAGCGGATAGCCCAATTCTTATTCGACATGGTTAGGATACCTTTGACATCACGATGGATAATTCCAGCTTCATGGATAGCATGCAGTCCGACTGCAAGTTCTCGTGCAATGGGAATAATGTATTTCTCTTCAAGCTTGTCACCAGTTGCTCGCATCTAGAACAAGATTAGCACGCTGCATCGGACTTGAGAAAGGGAAAGGGAAGATTACCAAAGTTCGTACACTGCCACCGGGGCAATATTCGCAGACTAGCCACAGTTGAGAATGGATGGAAATCGCTTCAATGAGTTCATTGATGTTCTTGGCGCCAGAATCCTTGACTTGCTTCATTACCTTTGTTTCGTGGATAAAGTCCTTTATAGACTCATCTCGAAAGTCCCGCAGTGACTTGTAATCTAATGAATCAATGTCAAGAACCTTGATTGCCACGAGACGACCGGAAGTCATCTCACGACCCTTGTACACACGGCCATAAGCACCCTTTCCGATCAATTCTTCGAATTCATAAGGTGGGATGTCCGACTTCGCACGGCGACACATTTCTTTGACGGCATGCCCTTGCTCTCGAGCTAATTTGATTGCCTCAGCCTTGTGTCTAGTGATCGCTGCCATGGCAGAAGATGGATCCAGGAAACGTGACCCGCGTGTATCCATCTTGCTGGATCGGCCCGTTTGGCGGGAGTTCCTGTTTGAAAGGATGGCAATCGATACAGCGTTGCTGTATTGTTGGTCTCACTCTTGATTTTCACCACCGGGCCCTAGTTTCTTGAATATGCCTGCGAGACGTGTCTTGAAGTTTCCAGTAACTCTTCTTTGAATTCGTCGGCCCTTTGAGAAGCGCCCCAACGAGACAAACGAGTCAGAAAAGTGACGTTTATAACGGTGCACGACAGGCGGTGACTGAGGGACTTCGGCCAGGTTCCTTCCCTGGTCACTTGCCAAATTAGCCTGGACAATGTTTCGATAGATGGTCGAGGTATCCGGATGATTGTCAGGCTGACTCTGTTGGTCTTCGCTTCTGTTGAGACCACCATCCGGGTCGAAGTTCCCAACCACCTGTCTGAAAGACTGACTGGGAGTGCGACCGGGAAACCTGACGTCTGAAGATGGAGCTGGATCTTCCTGGGCCTGCGAGAGGGAAGAGTGGAAAAGGGTACTTGGGGTCTCACCTGGATCAGTGCTGTAGATTGAAGGGCTCGGAGGCGCAGCGTCTCTATCGCTGGGATCCGAATCAAGATTTAGGAATGATCCTTGAAGGTTTTCGAACAGCTCGGAAAAAAGTTCGTCTGACTCGATGAGGTTGTTAGATGAGATGCGCTCCTCTTCGACAGCCGAAGCTGCGCCTTGAAGTGAGGAAAAGCTTTGAAAGGGCCCGTAATCCCGCGGTCCGATCCTTGGGAGGTGGACACGCGATGAGCTACCGGAGAGGGTTTGCAAGAACTGTTGCGAGGCTGTTGCCTGAGAGGGACCAGCCCTAGCTGCACTCCGCCGGAAAGACAGGTCACGGCAAACCTGACTCGGGGAGGTCTCTGTGTTGGTTGACTCAGGTGAAAGGTTTGGGCTTTGGAGTAGACGAATCACAAGATCACGATCAGCAAGCGATATCAAGGAAGAATCCTCGCGCTGAGTACCGCAGGCGGGTCTCTGGGTGTTGTGGTCAGCCATTTTACTACTCAAGCCTGCCTGTAGACCGGGAGGGTTTCAAGGTCAAGCGGATCAGGTCATGGGTGGTGAGAGTGATATGGATGTGAAGTGAGATGGGGGGAGAGCTCTGAAGCTCATGTGAGGAGCACGTTGGGTGGTGCACAGCGCAAAACAAAGCTTACTCACCTAGACACCACAGTTCGAGAAGTACTCTCGATACTCGCAGATCAAAGGGTCTCGGAGGGGGAAGGACCACAACGACGAGCCACCAGGCGCGACTTCGATTCTTCCTAGCGAGCGAGCGAGCAGTATGAAATGAACAAGCAGGTTCCAGCCAGATAAAATGCCCAATCGCTCTTGCCGTGTTTGTCTATGATGGCTGGCGAGTTCATCGACCGTGTTGGCGGTCGACGCAAGGCCGACACGTGATTTTTAGTGCCTGAGGCCAAAGTTACTGCCTGAATTATGTGGTGTGGAATCAGGTCGATTTTCAAGTCTCGAGTGATTTTTGTTCAACTCATGAAATACTGCTCACGGCTAACGAGAGCATACGACTAGTTAGTAGTTGGCAACTTGGCAGCGTCCAAGCATAAGTAGATTTCCTGGCCAATGGTAACTCCATAATGTCTGGTGAGGACCTAGTAGTCCGAGTAAACGGGAGAATCACAGACGAACTTCTCATTTATGATTCAATCGCGCATCATCTAATTTGAATTAATATCTATGGCCACCCTGTGGCATGCATGATACAGCGGATCCCTACCCTTGCCGTGATATATAATGTCATCAACCATGCCTGTAATGGAAATCCAGACCCGGAGGCTTCCAAAAATACCATCAAGTCCAAATGCAGCAAGTCTTAAATATCTCCAAACCCAATGACTTGTATTACAGCCCTAAGTCCCTCCCCTCAAATAAATATCTGGTCCATTCGAGATTTCACCTCCGCTGGTCACGGTGCCACCTAGATTGCGGAGCCTTGATAATATGACGATGCGAGGCGTATCGGGCATCATCATCGCTGTCACTGTCCATCTGGTCTAGGATACGATCGATCTCGTCTCCTGCATGGGCTTCTAAACCCCTTCCGTGGTCTCGTGATTTGAAATCTTGGCTGCGCAAAGATTCCCCATCCTGCGGATTTTGATTCTGTGGAGTTCCTACTCCATTGCTGTGGTTGTGGGAATACAACGAGGCATTCAAGCTTTGCCTTGTTGCAGGTGGCTGCTGCAACGGTCGAGGACTAGACCGGTACCCCGAGTTCTCAGGGCTGGACATAAAAAGCAACGTTTCGATGGCATCCTGCTCCATAGCAGTGTTTTCAGACTGGGTTCGTGATCCGTAGTAGATATTTTGAGACGATGTAGGTCCACGACTAGTCGGCAGGATGGACGGCGTCCCTGGTCCCATAACTCTTGGCGACGACCCATTGAGAGGCCGGATAATAGAGTGTTCTTGGTGGGAATGATGGCGTCGGTGGCGGGCATAGGGGCTGTGGTCGAATGGTTTCGAGGCCCAGTTCGGATTGGGTCGCCGCCGTCGGGTGTCTCCGACCGATGAAACAATGTCGGCCGGGGGTGCCAACTTCGGAATTTGCAGAAGTTTTCCAGGAGATGAGATTGCCGAATACGATCTATGATGAGAATGTTGATGGTTAGGCAGTGCGTCGGTAGATGACGGACGTTGGCCATTTTGTGCGTGGGGAATATGTGTTGAGTCTTGAGTTGATGCAATGCCATTCGAAGGGGTGTCTGGAGATGGCAGGTTTTCGAGCCCGCGAAGTGCTAATTGTATACTAGATGGTGACTGTCGTGATTTTTCTACCTTGGCGGCCGCGTATGACAGTCGTGTACGTATATGGACTGACAGCTAGTTGACTTTAGTGAGAGCCACAATGGAGCATCCGAAGGTGATCCTTACCTGGGCGATTCTGCTGCCGTGGGCCGATGATCCCATGCTCTTTGACCGACGGCGAGCTGCCCCAATGGTATCTGAGCTTCTAGAGGAAGCAAGTGTAGAAGAGATGTGTTTGATGTCTCCAGTTGCTGTTCGTTTGTGGCCCGGGACAAAGCGCGTACCAGCTCCTTGCGGTCGAGCGCTCGAATTTTTCGGTGACCGCAGAGGTGATATGAAGTCATCGCTGTGTCTTTCTGATTTCACTGCACTATTTGTTCCGGTTGCTGTCACGTTACCATTGGCTCGTGAAGTATGCAATGTTTCCAGAAGATCTGAAGCCTTTTGTTCTGTCCTGGGCATTCCCACGCTCCCAATCACCCCATACGAAGTATCGAGGTCCATAGATCGGTTTGAATCGTTCAGCGATGAGGACGGTATGCTCGGTAGGGAGTCTGTGAAAGTGCTCGCGGATTGCAGTTCTGGTCGATGGCCATCTGAGGTGTCACTGCCGTGTTCGGACGATTCGACATAGCTGACGTTCGAGTTACCCCGGCTATAAACCCCAGCCTCCAAGCAATTAACCTGCAAGGACAGAGGCTGTGGCGATCGTGGAACCTGGATTTCTGCCGTGTGGTTTGAATCTCCCGCGAGTGGTGTCGCGGTTTCCGCACTGGCCTCCGCATGGGGAACCCCGCGACTCGAGGGCACATTGTATATATCATTCATGGTCAGGCGAGGGGGACTGCGACAGCCTGAATCAAACGGAGAGCAAGGAAATGGCGCTCGGTACGCGCGACCAAGCGTCAATTGCAGAATGACGCGGCCGCGCGAATGATCTAAACACGCTTAAGGGCCTGCTTGCGACTAGTCACCGCATCGAGACGCACCGGTAATGTCCGACGCCGGGCGGCCAAAGGAGGACTAGAAGATTCGCAGTCCAGATCTGAACGCTGTCGAAGGCGGACGGGAGAATGAGAGAATGCAAAGACGCCGCGGTGGGTGTCAGGAGCATCTGCCCGATGCAGTGGCGATCGACCAGCACGCGCAAGGTAGAGCACGAGCGGCAAAACGGCGCACTGGCAGCACTTCACCCAAGGGAAATGCAGTCCGGTTACCCCGATAAAATGGCCTTTGACACACTGGCAAGGACAGAACTGAATCAATTACGGGAGCAAAAGACCGAGTCTGGAGTCAAACTGGAAGGAGCTTGAGCGGTCGATGGCGTCGTCTCGATCGGGCCTTCCTTCTGCGGCGACGCGTAGTCACGTGGAGCGGGCCATGGCCAATGCGGCACGCTGCGTATTTCTAAGATTGGACTAGTACTTGTATGTGATCGTTGCCATGTCCTCAGTTGTGTCCCATAGTGTGGTTTCGGTCAGAATAGAAAGAGTCTTTATTCCAAAGTCGTGCCGTTCAACCAAAGAAAAAATGTAATACACTAAACGCCCGCACCATGGACAGCGGGAACCTAAATATATTCCTACACTAACACTTTCTCACATGTCTACAATTGTATGCCCACACGGACTGGAGCCGTTACATGGGATGTCCATCTTATCATGTATACCGCCGGCTGAATATATGAGGAATGTGAAGCAGCTTGGTATAAATGCAATGTTCTACATTCAAAATGATTTGCCTGTTCATGCCAGGTGGTTGGATGTATGTACATTGTACGTGGTTTCAAATGTATTATGATGGCCTACTGCTAGTACGAGGTAGCAATGTCGAAGACACTTCCCTCAATCAAGGACAGCCACTCGAAGGATAGTTGCAGCTGCTAGCCTCACCACCGCCAGTGATAGAAACACCAGAGAAAGTGAAATCGGAGCAACTGTCCGAACCGCAGAGAATGTAATAGTCCTTGGCATCGTCAGTGGCCGTGCCCGTCACGTCAATGAAAGAAACACCAGCGATAGTAACACCATTAGTAGGCTCGCCAGTGGGGCCGCCATTCAGGTAATCTTGCTGGACATCAATACCATAGTCGGTGATTCCAGAGAGGGTGATGTTCTGGTAGGTAATGTTGCTGACCTGGATGGGCTGTCAGTATACTACTTTTTCGTGACTCCAAATCGAGCAAGGGTGAAACTTACACTGCCAGTGGTGTCGGAATTAGTCTTGATACGGCAGCCATTAGAGCTGTTCACCACCTGGGAGTTCTTGAACGTCACTCCATCCACGGTGTTGTTGCTTTTGCCACCAATAGACCCGATGCTCAGACCGTGGCCGCCAGAGCAGTAGAGGTTGTCGACGGTGATCTCGGTACCACTTGTGACAGCAACGCAGTCATCCTGGTTATAGACGGAGATATTCTCCAGGGTAACGTAGTCACTAGAAGAAATGTCAAAACCGTCACTGTTGTGAGCAGCCGCATCATCGCCGCTAGCACTGTTTGGCTCGTCTCCTGCAGAGTTGTCCAAAGTCAGACCAGAGATAGTAAGATGCTGAACACCAGTGACCTGGAAGCAGTGCACAGGCCAGTTCTTGATGTTGAGGTTGGAGATCTCAGAGTTGTAGACATGCTTTACCACAATAAAATGGTCAGGCCTAGCAAAGAAAGTTAGCGCCAATCGCGATTCGTATCTCCTTGTCAATGCGTACTTGTCCTGGCCGCCGTTGGAACCTTCGCCATCCCAGTAGGCCCCACCGTTACCCTCAATGACATGACCAGAGGCACCAGTGATCGTGATGTCCGTTCCGGAAATAACGATAGGATCAAATTCATCATCGAAAGTGTCTCCAAATGTCTATACGGTGTTAGAAATTAGTCCGGCAAAGGGTAGTGGATCTATCACATACGGTAGTACCTGCGAAAGTGACGGTAGCACCGGTCTGAAGACTCTGCAGATCAATAGTGCTGGAAGGAGGCGCAGAGATGTTGGAAAGCACGATATTGGTGCAGGACTTGACAGCGGAGGAAATGGATGCATACTCAGTCACAACGCAAGCGGATCCAGAAGCGACCGAGTCAGCCACAGCAGCACTAGAAGTGGGGTTGGTAGGTGCTGCGGTTATCTCAGAGGTCTCGATCGACGACGAATGGGCTGTGGAAGGTCGGACAGTCTTCACCAAAGTCGTCTTCGTGGTAAGGGGTGTGCTTGTAGCGACAATAAGGGCCGGAGTGGCGGTGCTGGTCACGGCTGGGATACCGACTGGTTCTGATCCAGACTGTTGATTGTTAGAACTGGCAGTGAACATATCCGAAAAAGAAGGGTTCTTACGCCATCACTTGCGCCGGAACCGGCACCAGCAGTCGCCCATGCTGTATCGAGACAGCTGCACGCACTCGACAAGTGCTTAGTGTTGTAATTACAGGCCGAAGCGAAGCTCGGTAGACCCGTAGTGGCAGTGTAAGTGCTAGCAGTGAAAGTAGAACAGAATGCCGCTGCTTTGGAGCTGGACGCAGTATATGCGGAAGCACACGCGTGGCTAGCGGGATTGTTGCAGCCCAAAACCAGGGGCAAAAAGGAAATAACAAGCGCACTGCGCATTTTGAAAGTAAACAAAAGAGCGAATGGATAAGTAGCGAAGGAAAGAAGCAGAAATAGATATCAAAAAGCATCAAACCTCCCAGGTGAGTAGAGATCGAACCACTCTTATACAATCTGTCGAGCCGAGCAAAGCTTGGGCGCTGCAATATAGTCTGGGCTCCACTAGAGCCGAAACCAAGATGCTGAGATGCTCCACAGCCGGTGCTAGTCCGGCAAAACCTCGCTTGGCCTCGACACCCTCAATCCACCAATGAGCATTGCTGCCCCTTAGAAAAGCAGGCCTGTGCCTCCTTCATATATTGAGTAGGTGCATATGGGCAGATTTGGAAGCTCTGGGGATGTATTTAGCGCCTGCTTACGTCCTGCAAATTAAATAACTTATGCAGATAGATGATTTGACGCTCCTTTAGAGGTACTTCTCCGGTGGCACCTTCGTCAGAAGGAGGGCGTTTCACCTTGATGGGGCGAGAAGAACGATGGCGTCCTGGCGTTCTTTCGATAAGAAAACCAGGCTATGCTAGCAATATAGTGTGTCATTTCGAGGTTAGTTTTTTCCAGTGAAACAACCCGAAACAAACTATCACAAGGTGCACACCGGTTCGTGATAGGAAAAAGGCCGTTCATTTGCCTTTCGGATGCCTCGGGAGATTGGACGACCCCATTAGCATCAAATTGTTGTAAGCGTGCCAAGGGGGTGGCTGCTGTCAAGAATACTAGTAGCCGAAATGACTATTGCGATGGATCGGCTCGGGACGATTCGCCGAGGAGCGTTCGAAATTGACGAATGGATTTTTGACGTGAATTGATATACATTGGCTTTTGGACTCTCAAAACGCCGTCTATGCAGAATGAAGAATACGTATGCCCACCTTGACATGTACAAAAATTCCCAATAGCAAACCTCTATTTGCGTTTCTTTCCACCACCACCGGATTCTCCATCCGTATTCTTGCGCTTCTTGCCCTCGCGACGCCAGTAATCATCGCGCTCTCTCTTCTCGCGGGCTGCCTTCTTCTCGAGGCTGTCAGCCACCTTGGCACGGTAGACCTTTCGGCGCTCCTCTTGCTTGGCCGATCGCTTGGCTTGCTTTTCGTTGCGCATAGTTGTGAGCTTCTGCATGAGATCCCGAGCCTTCTTCTCCTCGCCACCAAGGACAACGGCCCGCTTTTGCATGTAAGTCTGGTCCTTGTGGCCCTTCATCTTGGTAATTTGGGACTTGAAAGGTAATTCGGAAGCCAGCTGCTTGGGCACACGTAGAGGGTTAAAGTGGCGTGTCGGACGTTCGATCTTGTGGTATGCCGAATCCTTGTTCATGGGGGTGGGAATGCCCTGCTCACGGCGGACTTCACCGGTAAGACGCATTCCTTGCCAACCAGCATCGCCGGCCTGGCCTTCCTCCTGGTCAAGCAGATTCGTCACGGGGTTATAGAAACGGTGGGGTTTGATCGGATACCATGCACGTAGGAAAACGATATCACTCATCAGGATCTTGTCCTCGAAGGTAGCACGGTAGTGTCCCTCAGGTTTGGCTAGGGCTCGCTTGATTTGACCACGGATACCAGAAACAGTGCGAATTGATGCACCCTCAAACTTGGCGATCTCCAAAGAAGAGTTGAACATGTCCTTGATGAAAGCAGTGTTCTTGAAGATCTTGTAAGGAACACCAGTGAGCTTCAGTTTCTTGACGATTTCGGTATGCTCGTCCACACTTGTCACCACACCAGTCGCGGCAATGCGGAAGCCGGGGTTCTTGTTGGAGAATGATTGAACGCAGCAGAAACCAGTGTTAGGGGCCACGAGAGGACCGTAGAAAACGCCGGTACAGTGCATGTGCTCAGGGGTATACTTGAGCATACGGTTTCGCGTCCGACTGTCGGAAGTGCTGTAGATCGGTAAGGACTGGAAGCGGCGCCAGCCCAGAGAGAAGATCAAGGGATCATTGCTCTTCAGGATCTTCTTGTGCCAGCGGTGACGCTTGATACGAATCTGGACGTATCCGTAACGATCTTCGGTAGCGGAAAGACCCCCGACGATGACGGGGAAACGAGGGTTAAATTTCGAAGCAAACTCGTAGGGCACGTTTTCGAGCACAATTCTTGCGTAGGTACCGGCCTTAAAGCCTTCGACTCGGACACGGGATGCGGGGTCAAGCTCATCAAACTCGGCGCGGTTGATATCAAGCTGCTTCTGCATCTTTGCCTTTTGAAGGTCATACCAATCGTCCTCGCCAAACTCACCATCACCGCCATCTCGCGTTCCATCTTGGGCGTTGCCAAAGCCTTCACGATCCTCTTCTTCGAAGCGTAGCTTCAACTCTTCCTTCTTTTTGGCGTTGCGTTCACGCTCAACCTCCAGATCCATAGGGGGATCTGCTTCGTCGCCATCCTCATTCTCGTCCTCATCATCGTCCTCATTGAAACCGTTGAACACTTCACCTGTTTCCATGTCTTCAAATGCTCCATCACCCTCATCGTCTTCACCGTCGTCAAAGTCATCGTCGTCGACTTCGTCGAGGTCATCGAAGCCACCAGCAGAGAGCTTGCCGGTCACAAAGCGCTGTTTGAGAGATTCGAGCATCTCTTCATCCCGCCATTTCCGCTCCAACTCGTCGTAGTCGTAATCGGGAATGGCGCGAAAGTCGTCTTCATCCTTCTTCTCGTTGTTTGTCTTCTTGAAGAATTCATCGCCGTCGTCGTCGACCTCCTCGACCTCCTCGTTTTCTTCGCCGCGCCAAATCTTCACAACATCAGCAGGGCTGATAGACGTATCATACATCATTCGCGAGAGGTCAGTGACGCGGAATGCCGGCCGCTTTCCATGAAGCGCCTTCGTATTGGCAAGCATATTCTCCTTCCATCGTGCGTTACCATCCTCGTCATCTTCGTCCTCGTCCTCGTCCTCGTCATCTTCATCACCGCCACTATCAAATTCTTGATCTTCGTTGGAAGACATGGAGCCAAGATCGGAGTCACTGTCTGCAAAAGCAATGACCTCATCTTCACGAGACTTGCCGTTCTGGCGCTCTTTGAATTCTTTCTCGAAGTCAGCTGGCGCCTCGACATCGATCTCATCGTCCTCTTCGCCACTGAAACCATCATCTTCATCTCCGTCTCCAACGAGATCCTCGTCGTCGTCTTCTTCCCCGTCAGACCCCTCATCGTCTGACGCGGCGGTGCCATCTTGTTCAGTATCCGCAATGCGGGCATGTCTCTTGTGCTTTCGGCCAGTCTCATCATCTTCATCTGCCTTGGAAATTGCTTCACCACCACGGAAAAGGCGCATTCCCTGATCGGCCTCACCAAGCAATCGACGCTCACCTTGCAGACCAACGACAAGCTGCTCGCCGAGACCACGTCCTTCATCCTCTGACTCCTCATCCGAGTCTCGATTAAAGGTAGAGGTCTTGACATCAATGTAGACAGCGTCTTTGTCGACCAGAACACCACCGACATCGGACATGGGGGCAAAAAGCAACTTTTGCTTGTCACCCAGTCTGCGCCTCGAAGACTTGCCTGATGCCTTGGCTATTTGCTGATCCATATGAGGGGTAGGGCAGGGGTCCGGGAGACCCTCAATCTCCGAAACCGTTAAATCTCCTACACCAGGAACATGCACTCGAGCACCATTGGCATTGAAATTGGTGCCCCGAAGATATCCATAAAGCGCCACAGTGCGATCACACTTGGGATTCTGTTCAATCTGGGTGGGAGGAGTGATGTCCAGGAAGCGGTCTGCCAGCGCATACGGATGGGAGTTGCGCCAAACAAGTGGACGTGGGTTCTTCATGATCGACAAGAATCGGGAGAGGTTGTGGACTTCGCGGTCGGGATAACGGCCATTAATCACACCAGACAGATAGAAGAGTTTTGCGCCCTGGTAAAGTTCACTCCAAAAGCGGTGCTTGAGGCGTTTCTTGGCCATGCGGAGAGTACTCTGTTTCTTGAAGAGGTCAAGATGGGTCAGAATGCCGAACACATTACCAGGCATACCACTGGTGGATAAGGCATTCAAGAACTCCATGGTCTCCATCTCAAAGCCGTAGTTACCGTCAATCATAAGCAACACAATATCCGCAACCTTGGCCACATCGATCATGGCTGCCAGGGAGTCCGAGGGGCATTCAATAAAGGTGAGGCGCTTCTTTTTCGAAGTAACAACGGTCAGCGGTCCTTGAGGGGAGCTAAGTGTCTGTTTGGTATAGCGGCGAATCAAGGACTTGAGGAGCGTTGTCTTTCCGACCTGAAATTTCAAGAAAATGCATTGTCAGCTCCATTTACCGGATTTGCAAGAATTGAAGCCGAAACTTACACCAGAGGGACCAACGAGTGCGACCACCGTCGGGGGTGCCTCCTCGGGCATGCGATCGACCTGGGGCACATGAAGACGCTTTTCCTTGACCTAAAGCAGCAATTTGGGTCAGTTTCAGCATGGCGGACTCAAAATCGGTTGTACGTACATCGTGCGACCGCGCCGCCTGCCTGTTGAGTTTTCCGGTTTTTGAAAATGCGAAGGCTTTCGGATTCTGTCCTGTAATGCTCCGGATTGAGTCAACATGGGATTCTTCTTCTCAATCGATATTTCAATGTCCGCAAATTCAATTTGCGGAGGCACTCTGGCGCCGCACCTTCGTATTTCTTCTTCTCCTTCGCGGGCCGATGGGCCCTGTTCGACTGCTGTTCCATGTTGGAAGCAAGTAGGTCTCCGGACCTCAGTTCTCCTCTGCGTAGTTCACGAGAAGAGAGCACTGACGGCAAGGCGACTGCGACTGCAACTGGACCTGCTGCTCGGTCCAAAATTATTATTTCGGAGCGGAGATACTTGGCCCCGGATCAGAAAAAAGTTCGTCCACTTTTGGTTTAGCTTGCGGGAGCTCCGATTGTGGCCTCAGGCATAAAATAATTGCCTTGGTGCCTGATCAAGGACCGCTTCCGCTCTTTCGGAGGCCCCAGTTTATGCTCATTCTCCAAAGTCATTGTATGTACTTCAGACATAGAATCTGAGCAAGTAGAACGAATGGCATGATATTATTTGAAGTTTGCGAGAACTTCGCTTCCAGGTCCGATCGGGTATCTCGAATCACGACAGAACCCTTGGAGGAACAGACTTGTACGTAAAACAATTATTTGGCTCCGCCCATCAACAATTATGCGGGGCAACAATTGGAAGTCCCAATTGCGGAGTATGGATCGCGGATAACGGGATTTCCCCGACCCTATATAAACCAACAGGTGACCCTCCTAGGCGGGTTTCCAAAAAGCCTTGGCGCATGTGTATCTAACTATCTGCCAGTGCAGTGCTGAATTACTTCCAATCCAGTTCCGAAATGGCAGCCCCAAGTCGACCCCCACCAGCCTATACGGCACCCGCCGATTCGGGCGTACATGCAACGTCGCAATTCTATCATTCAATCTCCAAGACAGCCTCCGACCCCACAGCCCGCATCTCCAAGGAATCATTCACGATTCGGCCATGTTCTGGGCAGGCTTGGGTGGTGCCCGCCGGTCACCTCTGCCGTTTAACTACACCGAAGGGACCGCAAGTCGGCGATCTGAACATCTGGAATGCGGCCAACCCCCGCGAGCGCATGTGGGCCGCTCGTACCCGCCAGATCCACGCCTCACACGTCTCTGTTGGTGATCGCCTGTGGTCGAATCTGCCCTATCTTCGGCCACTGGTCACCATCACTGGCGACTCTCTCGGCGGCGGGCAGTTGCATGAGGTCCTTGGCCCAGATGGGAAACGCAGGCCAGAAGTTGAATTTGGGACTACGCAATTTGGAGGACGGGTACATGACTTGCTGGGCACTCGCTGCGACCCCTATGTCAATCTTTTGATGGGCGGCGAGACGTTCGACTTCCACTGTCACTCCAACCTCACCCGAGCCGTGGTCCCTCACGGATTGACCGAGCTGGATGTCCACGATGTGCTGAATGTGTTTCAGGTGACGGGACTGGACGAGCAAGGGAAGTACTTCATGGAGACGTCGCCGGCAAAACCGGGAGAGTACTTCGAGTTCTTTGCCGAGATGGATGTTCTCTGTGCGCTATCTGCATGTCCTGGTGGTACGTTTCACCCCGATACGAGGGCATTGGGAAAATTACTGATCATGCTTCTCCTCTCCAGGCGATCTCTCCAATTGGGGGTGGGATGACAAGGAGGGCGGTATGGGCGCGAGCTGCCGTCCTCTCGGTGTCGAGGTATATCAACTGGCAGATCAAACGGTTCTTAATAGATGGAAGGCACCCAAGAGCCCCGGTTATCAAGGCAT
Organism: Penicillium argentinense; assembly: GCF_028826775.1. Lineage (NCBI taxonomy): Eukaryota > Fungi > Ascomycota > Eurotiomycetes > Eurotiales > Aspergillaceae > Penicillium > Penicillium argentinense. The sequence goes on from NW_026622668.1 coordinate 2,107,175, forward strand.
GCACGGCATGAGAATGCCTCCTCGCGAGGATGACTCATACACTGGTCTGTAGAGGAAGAGTATGTATATAGTGACCAAGTAGCCCGATGACGAGCGACGGTGCCTCGATTCAACTTTTGGAGACGGAAATAACATGTGTCGATCACGTGACCCGTGCCCCGCGTTTGCCCAGGAGATATCGTCATCGGCCTTTTTGCCGCATCGTTACATCAACTCGGACCAAACCCAAACTGGGCCAGGGATGAGGGCATCCACCGTGAAGAATCGACGAATGGCACAACCCGCGTCTTTGCGAGGAGCTGTTTGGGCCAGAAACATTGTACAAGTCGCGTAGAGGGAAAGAAAAAAACATCCTACACTGAATCACGACATCTCCAATGTCAGACGGCGGAGACCCACTGCGGTGTAACCTGTCGCGGTCGAAGAGTAGATACTATCTACCATAGAGAATCGACAGTCAGTTACCAGGGGCACATATCACAAAGGAGAGTAAACTAAAGGGGACCTTGCGAAAGCTAAACGAATGGCGTAAGACAAAGCCTTGAGGGTCAGCCCCTCCGTATCATTTTAGACGGCGCGTCCCGCGAGTATTTTAAGTCGCCCCTCCCCCTCCACCTCCGCTTTCCTTATCAAACCTCCACCGCAGCTCAACTTCACGCTCCTTCGCTTCTTCTCTCCTGTCCTCTCCACACCCTAGCGCTTCACTGTTCGTCTTCTCGAACCTACTCATCACTCAGAAACGATGCCTCTCTACAACGTACGTCACACCTGTGATCTGCTCGAAGTACATGCACTGACATCAATCCTCGACAGGTTACCTTGAAGCAGGATTCCCCTCCCGAGGAGCTTGAGAAGTACGACCGTCCTTTCGCAACTTGGATTTACAATTCGAGGTTAACACATATTCTTCACTTAGGGCCAAGAGGGAGGCTCGGGAGAACGGAGGCACCATCAGACATGAGTACAGCCTCATCAAGGGTTTCACGTAAGTTGCACCTCCATCAGTTCTCCCTCACTTCTCACTACTCACCCTCGGTCAACTACAGCGTCGAGTATCCCTCCGACCACATCCACACCCTTCAGTCGTCGGAGCACATCCATGTCGAGGCTGATGGCAACGTCAGCACGCAGTAATGCGGTGTGCATTCCTTGACCGGTCCGGATAACCACCTAGCAGCATGAATAGGCCGACAAGGCCCGTGAGGTGGTGTTTTGCTTCGGCTTGATGATTTGATACCAGACACACGCTTCGCTACCGTCCACCTGTTTGTGTACATATTCTTCCAGCGAGTGTTTGATCCCTGCCGCGGTTGTTCACCCCGTTGAGAGAGGGAATGATTCTTACGAATTTCAATGACTTGAATCGAGATATCATCTATTGAGCACGGCTCTCTGTACGAAGCAGCTATTGCCTTAAGCTAATACCAGTGCGTACTATTCTCTATAAATGTGTGGAGGGGGAGTGAAAAGAAGAACGCGCAGTCTCCTGCAGCCTCTTTGTCATCGTATGCAAGGAGACTAAGATCATCATGCACGCAAGTGCGCCTCCTCCAGTTCAAATTAGCATTTGTGGTTTCTTGGCACCATCTCCATCGTGGTTTGTAGTGGAGGGGCTGTTTGTGGGTTCCCATGTAGAACAAGAGATATTAAAAAGAAAGACTGCACTTGTATAATTTCACTTTCGTTAAGTCAGGTCGGGTAAGTTGTGTACCAGTTGAGCAAAATCTCCAAAAACAAGGATACTCCCCAATTTATTGTTGAGGCTGAGAGCCGAGGATATCCGCAGACCGCAACAAAACGGGCCGATCGTCGTCACCGCCCATGCACGCCCTCTTATCTCCGCGGCTTCGCACTTCGGCGACTGCTTCCCACCCCCACGGCACGACATAACAGCCATCATGTCTAGGACTCTGCCACTCAGAGTTCAAAGATGGCATTTGGGCGGGACCCTCAGCCTGCTACATCGGTCTTCGACATCGCAGGCTGGTCACAATTGGACGCTCCACAGGTCCGGTTCAGATGCCGCCAGAGACGAGGTGGCCCAGCTGGCTTCAAGCCCTCGACGGCGGTTGACGCTGACTGATCTACTGCGGTAAGATGCCGCTGGAATTCCAAACAGCACAGGGCGAAAATATCTCACACTTTTCCGAATCTCTAGGCAGGGACGCCCGCCGCTATCCAAGGAAGCACTCCTGGCCTCGGCCAATTTCACCCTCTCCCTCCTCCCCGCTCGACTGGCGTCGCGTATTCAAGCGCTGCGCAACCTACCTTTCATCGTCGTATCCAATCCTCACGTCTCGAAAATTTACCACAACTATCTCCATTCACTATCCGCCCTCCTACCCTACCAGCAACGCCAAATTACGACACTCGAAGAAGAGAACCAGTTTGGCGATGTGCTCGCCGACCTCGTACAAACGCACACGAACACAATCCCGGTATTGGCACGGGGGTTTCTCGAGTGTCGGAAGTACGTGAGCCCGGAGGACGTGACACGTTTCTTAGACACTCATTTGCGAGCGCGTATCGGGACTCGGTTAATCGCCGAGCAGCACTTGGCCCTGCATTTTGCCTCGCAGCCCCTCAGTGATGGGGATGCAGAGCCTAAATCACCACCGCCTAAAAGTCCGATACCATCTAACTACATCGGAGTGATCGACACGGCCCTACAGCCGGCTCGCATAATCCGACTTTGCGAAGATTTTGTCGGGGAGATTTGTGAACTGAAGTATGGCGTGCGACCGCGTCTCGAGATCGGAGGGGAGCCTGAGGCTGCTTTCGCTCATATTCCCGTTCACGTGGAGTATATTGTCACAGAACTGCTGAAGAACGCATTCCGGGCGACCATCGAGTCCGGTAATGAACGTGAGCCGATTGAAGTCACAATCGCGGCGGCTCCTGACGTCCCTGGGAGGGAACCCCCATATCAAGAAGAGAGCGACGCCAGTTTTCAATACGACACAAACGTAGATACGACTTCTACCAACGAGGCGATCGGCAACTCGAACCCTTCGTCGCAAAGTATCACGATCCGAATTCGTGACCGGGGAGGCGGCATTCCCCCCGAGGTGCTGCCTCATATCTGGTCTTACAGCTTCACTACTTTCTCAGATATGGATTTTCACAATTCGGAAAATGGTAACTTGGATGCCCTCAACACCATCTCTGGTAGTGGTGGCCATTTGAGTACTATTGCTGGTCTTGGGTACGGCTTGCCCCTCAGTCGTGCTTATGCAGAGTATTTCGGTGGGAGCATCGCCGTACAAAGTCTTTGGGGATGGGGTACCGATGTATATTTGACTCTGCAAGGAGTTGGGAAAATCGACTGAAGAGTTCGATGAATTGAAAAATTGACGTGGATAAATGGACTGAGTCGCAAGTCACAGCTTTGCTCACAGCTTTGCCTTGGCCACTGGTCGAGCGAGCAAGTTCACAAGTTCCGTGATGGGTGTATTCATATCCCGAACTGTCTCCAATACCTTACCAGTCTCTGTTTCTGAAAACATATGCGCCATGTTGTGCAAGAATTTTTCATGCAGGGCCGGTTTGGTTTGCGCGTTTCGCACATGTCCAATGGGGTACTCAACCAATATTTCCGGAAGAACTTTTCCGGTCACTAGAACAACTGTCACCCCTGTGCTGATGCTCTTCTTACTCAGGTCAAGGTAGTCTTGAGTGAGTTGAGAATCTGCGTGGACGACTATCCTTTCTCTGAGTCGTTCCAAATCCTCACTCACTGCCCACTGGCTATCATTGGAGTAGTCGGCAGCTACAGGAGCATTGCCTTTCAAGAATGACAAGGAAACAACAAATTTGATGCAATGGTCTCTGTCTGCGGCGTTACGCAACGGCCCACTCTTGTGGATGATAAGATCGGCCGCAGCAGTGGTGCGCAGCTCTATGCGTTCAATATGCCTCGCCGGATCAGACAGGCCTTGCTCCTGCATCCGACGGAGCTGCAAAAGGGCCGCTTCAACTGCTGAGATTCCATGACCCTCAACTGGCATGGTCTTGAAGAAAACATTCTGAATGGTCCAAGTACCAAAGGGCCTCGGAAACTCGAACCCATTTTCGCCAAATGTCTGCGCCAAAAACCCCCACGGCTTTGCAGACAACGCCTTTGATACCCCCGGCTGGCCAGCCCTGACATACAACGAAAGCTGGACAGCTCTTCGTGCAGCATCTCCTGCAGCCCATCCTTTTCGTGGGATTGTGTGATCGCGGGAGCGGTAGGTACGGCTGGGCTGTCCGTCCATCCAGACATGTGAAATCGAAGCCATAGTTTGCTCTTTTGTGAGCCCCATCAACCAAGACACAACGGCCGCTGAAGCGAGCTTTACCAATACCACATGATCAATTCCATAAGTATTGAATGCATTCCGCATCTGATAGCATCCTTGTATCTCGTATGCCTTGATCAACGCGATCAGTAGCGTCCTCATCGTCAAAGCAGGTCCTGTATGAATGTGTTCATAATTCGAAGTGTGAGATAGCCAGTCCATGACAGGTAGAATGGCTGCTAAGTTATCTATTTTCACAATCTAAAGTCAATTACAAGCTTGATGATAGAGAGGATATTCTCTTTGTGTATACCTGATGGATGTCCCCATTCAGCTCCCCCAAGCGCATCATTGTGGTCCAAATATCTTATCAGAACTCCCAGGTCGAATGCACCCTCGATAGGGTCGACCTCCAATCTTGTCCCGGGTACACGGAATCCGTCTGGGACACGAGTATTCGGAATGATAGGCTCGAGGAGCCTCCAGCAGTCTGTTATAGTAGCTGCTGTTTCAATCGCACACCCCAATGCATCCAAAAGTGCCATGCGTGCTATTTCCCATATGTGTTCATCACTCGCATCGAGTCGGTAGTGGAAAACATAGTCTGCAACATCGGCAATGGCCTTATCATATAATGGTTCTTGGTAAGGGGTCATTGATAGGATGAAAGTGTGATTAATTCTGATGCGATGTTTGTACACTAGTGCAGTAATCATGCGATGTTTATAGCAACCCCCGGATCAAATGCGTTATCTAGATAGAGACAGCAAGGTCGGTGCTACCATCGCACGACATAATGTTGCACAGGCTTCGGTCTATTCGATAAAATGACCCGCTCGCTGTCCGATCGCGAATTGCATTTTGCACGCTATTTTTTTTCTATGCCAGCTATGAGTCCTGTTTCGTTATTATTCGCAGCATTGGCCTTGGCTCAAAACTGGGACTCGGTTGATCGCTTAGCCATGTTAAGTAACAATGTCCGAGAACAAACACTACTCCATATCATTCAAAAACCTACACTAAACCTATGGGAGGGGGTTCGACCGGTCAGTGCATCTGCATCAACAACGGAATTTATTGACCGAGGTACGTCACTGATTGTCTACATGGGGTTATGTGTGGAGTTCCGTCCCTCAAAATTTTCTCGCTCTTTTCAGAGACATTGAACGCCTAAAGGCAGAACAGTTGAGCGGCTTCTAGGCATTATCATTGCTGAAAAGGACTTCTTGTAAGATTTCAAAATTTCCATATACCTAGCACGCCGCTCAGAACTGATTGATAGCAGTAGCCCCTCAGAAACTATCCTATCCCGTCTCTCAAAAAATGAAGCAGAACAAGAAGGGAAGCTCCAAAGTGGGGTTGTGGAAGCAATAAACTGAGAATGAATGGACAAGCTCTAAACAGTATCGACTCGTCGGCAGTCAAGAGATAGTCGCTGTACTAGGTGTGCCCCCACGTCTCCTCAGCACTCGGAGTTGTTTCCGAGGTAAAGCCCAGGGTTCCCCAGATCTGCTGATAAAGCAGACCTCCACCTTCCCCTCATTGAGTTTAAATCGTCTGCTATCTGTTATTTTGAATTCTCATTCTCTGCAATTCTCCAGTCTCCTTTCCGTTGAAGAGATTAGGTAGAGCCGAGGGAGAGCAATCATGTTCGTGCAGCTCCAACTCCGCAAACACAATCCTCGACTAATTGCACGCAGGGTATACACCGCATCTTTCGCCTTTTTCGAAGCACTATGGGAGGTAAGCACCCCAATTCGCCTTCACGCCTTCGCATAGCCTTCTCAACATGACATGCTAACTCTCATCTAGGGTGGCGTGACCCATGTCTTCGTCAATTTAGGGTCTGATCACCCTTCCATCCTCGAGGCGATGGTCAAGGGGCAGAATGAAAAGAGGGACCAATTCCCCACGATTATCACTTGTCCCAATGAGGTACGTCCACAGTTGCATCATTGAAGATCCAAGCGTTCCTGCACGGCCGCCCCTCATTTGGCTACCATCGGTAACAAGCATCTCGAGCCCCACTGATATTCTATGAATGCGATAGATGGTCGCGCTCTCGATGGCCGATGGCTACGCTCGCTTAACCGGCCAGCCACAGGCTGTGATCGTACATGTCGATGTTGGAACCCAAGGATTGGGCGCTGCAGTTCACAATGCATCGTGTGGTCGTGCTCCGGTTCTGATTTTCGCCGGTCTCTCCCCGTATACAATTGAAGGTGAGACGAGGGGTTCGCGGACAGAATATATCCACTGGATCCAGGATGTGCCTGATCAGAAGCAAATTGTTTCCCAATATTGTCGGTACTCGGGAGAGATTAAGTCTGGCAAGAACGTGAAGCAGATCGTGAACCGGGCTCTGCAATTTGCGACGAGCGATCCCAAGGGACCAGTATATTTGGTGGGCGCTCGTGAGGTTATGGAAGAAGATATCGAGCCATATCAACTGAACCAGCGTGTCTGGGGCCCCGTGGCCCCCGCTGCCTTGCCTTCGACTGGTGTTGAGCTGATCGCTTCCGAACTGGCTGCTGCTCAAAACCCGATGGTGATTGTTGGGTATACAGGTCGACAGGCCCAGGCAGTAACGGAGCTCGTATCTTTGGCTAATGCCTTCAAGGGTGTTCGGGTGTTGGATACTGGTGGAAGTGATATGTGCTTCCCTGCGAACCACCCTGCCTGGCTGAGCTTACGATACCCTGGCCATGAGCTAGTGAAGTCTGCCGATTTCATCCTGGTGATTGATTGCGATGTCCCGTGGGTGCCAACCCAGTTCAAGCCGTCAGAGACCGCGAAAATCATCCATATCGACGTGGATCCATTGAAACAGCAGATCCCGGTCTTCTATATCCCATCCATGGCCACATTCCGCGCAGACTCCGCTACCGCACTCAAGCAGATCAATGACCACGTTGCGAGCAGAGGCGCGCTGCAGCAGTTCATTGGCTCCAAGGAGAACATCACCCTGGGACAACGCCGAGATGAAGAATATCTGAAACGACGCCAAGAGATTACCGACCTGGCGACTGTGCCAGAAGGCGGCGACGGCGCATCCCTGAATGTCAACTATCTCATCGCACAAGTTCGAAAGGGATGCCCCGACGATGCCATCTGGGCCATCGAGTCTGTCACCCTTACCCATTTCGTGGCAGACCAGGTCTCTGCCACTCTGCCGAACTCGTGGATTAACTGCGGAGGTGGAGGCCTGGGTTGGTCCGGAGGAGGTGCTCTGGGTATCAAGCTTGCTTCGGACGTGCAGCATGGTGGACGAGGCAAGGGCAAGTTCGTCGTGCAAATAGTGGGAGATGGAACCTTCCTATTCTCGGTTCCTGGATCCGTATACTGGATCTCGCGCCGCTATGGAATCCCAATCCTGACAATTATCCTCAACAACAAGGGCTGGAATGCTCCGCGCCGCAGTATGTTGCTGGTCCACCCAAGCGGGGATGGCTCGAGGGCGACGAACGAAGACTTGAATATCTCTTTCGCACCTACGCCCGACTATGCGGGTATCGCGAAGGCTGCTGCCGGTGGTGAAATGTGGGCTGGTCGGGCATCGACCGTGGCCGAGCTATCGCAGAAGCTGCCTGAAGCTATTCAGAGTGTCCTGAATGGCAAAGGTGCAGTTTTGGAGGCGCAACTGGATGGAACGATAGGAAAGTATGTAGAGAAGGCTTAGAGGAGTAGATGAAGTGTTGGAGCAGATAAGATGTTGGCTGGTATTGAATAGAGCATATTTCGTTTTCATTCTTTTTGCTTCACTGATTACGGGAAAGTACGAAAACACTCCCTGATGAATCAAAAGTTGGGGGACCTGGGTGCCTGAAAGATCCGTAAAAGGACTGTCTAGGCTTCAAACAGCTTATGCGCCGTGTTTGCATTATTTCGGCGAATTGAGGTTTTTGCACAGGCCCATCCGGTAGAGGAGACAAGAGCGACCAACAGCAACATGATGAACGCTATGTTGTCGCCTATGATTGAGATTAATCGATTATCCCAGTTTGCCCATGAGTTGCCATCGACTTGGGTAAAGAACACCCAGGGGTCAGAGCCAGGTCTCATGTCCATGAGAATATGGTGCAAGGGTTGTAGCCGTGTCTCGCTGATACCGTTGACTGATGATTTATGAGTCAGGACCGAATGGTATTCTTCCCAGATGGCCGTGAAGTACCACTGTCCACTAGACCACATTATTGTTGCGTATGGGAGTAGATAGTTCACTTGCCAGCGAATCAGATTGTCGGTGAGGAGGAAGAACAGCGGATGTCCGGGCTGCCCTCCCATGATGTTGTTGCTGAGGGCCCCGTGGCCACCATCCGTGGTAAATGCTGGATAGTAAGTGAGTGGTTCGAGGTTTGCAGCACATCCCTAGAGTGCCATGTTAGCCGAATGCTCAAAGAGCATATTTCAAGCCATGCGATGACATCTTCTGATAGCCGATGAAGACTTGATCCACTCACATTGTCCAGGTCAATGTAGATTCCGCCATAGTAGCGCAGAACAAAGTATTTTACCACGTCAACCTTTTGTACTGGAAACGAATATCGGTCATACGCCGACAAGAACCAGGGAAACTCTTCTTCGATGAAGTCGCGGGAGGTTTTCGAGGTCCACAGCTATAGAACATGTTAGAACTGCAGCTTAGTCACTGAATGATGTATTAAGATCAGCCACACCATGTGTTCCCAGCTTGGGTTCAAATCCAAGCACGTCTGCCGTGCTGCTTTCCAGTCTGGGCGAAGGGTATTGCCATTCGGGTCGTGCCAGTTGTGAAAGATCTGGTGGATTATCCTAGGAACCACAGGCGTTCGCGGATCAGTACTAGTCTCGTATGCCGCTGTAATTTCGCCTTGTGTAATTCGAATCCCCGAATGAGGCCTGAAGAGGCCGAATAGCCGAGCGAAGGCGATAGTGCGAAGGGATGCGTATGTAACTGAAGCGGCGGCCAGCAGACCGAGGGCGACCACCAGAACGTGGCGACGCAATCGCGAACCCGCCATGCAGGATTTGCTCGCAGAAAGTTCTCTGTGGTGGCGAAGAGGAAGAGGTTGAGGACGACGTCGCGACGAGTGCATCGTACGTCTTCAAGTTGGATGCTCTGCTGCTCGTCGATTGACCCACGTGGGGGCGCTGCTGCCTCCATTGGCAACACGGCCTCAACCCAACCAGAATTGGTCGATTGGAAGTATAGGCGAATATCTTGCGGTTCAATCTCAGATATGCAATGTTTGTCTGATGTTGATGTGCAATGATCGATGTAGACAAGCTTGTACTTTCGGGAGTTGGCATTTGGGGATTACCCACTGCGACCGCAATCTCCAATTTGGAGAGCCGAGGAATTCCCCGGCGAGATGCGAGCTTCAAATCAAAAGGAAACACTGAAACCACTACTCGACCTCACATCTGGTCGAGGAGGGCTATTGAGTAGACCAGGCCGAGGGAACATTTTGCCCGCATTGTTCGAAGGAATTGATGGGGCGATGGAGGATGCAAGTGCCGTCGTCGGATGCAGTCTTCTCCGCATTTCCTCTCCACACTCCCCGCCCACATCAGCCAGAGCCATAAGCCATGAGCCATGAGCAGCAAACCCTATCAGTGCCAGCGATGCCCGAAGGCTTTTGCTCGTCTCGAGCATCTTCAGCGTCATGATCGTTCTCGTACGTCCTCCGGCCTTGGTCTCCGGGCCATCGCTAACATTCCGCAGACACTAAGGAGAAGCCCTACACCTGCGGCCAATGCCCCAAGGCCTTTACGCGAAAGTCAGTGGACCATCCCTGATACCAAGTACGGTACCAAAGAAAGAGCTAACAGAATATCCTAGGGATCTACTTGTACGCCACGAGCGACTTGCGCATGAGGGTGGAAGCAGTCCCATGAGCCAGACGCATTCGCCCTCGCCCGGCCACCCGATCCTCGATGGCTTAGATACCCTGGCTTCGGTCGTCGCCAACCATGCACACTCCCAGCAGCATCTTCCAGAAACCAGTGACCGATATTCGGATACTCCAGTGGTACAACGCACCTCGATGGTCCGCCCCCAACTGCCCAATGCGCAAACTCCGTCGGCAGGCCCGACGATCCCAATGACAGGCCACAACTTTGATTATTCCCTGGGAAGTATCGCAACGAGCTCTTATGAAGGGAACGATTTCACATCCTTCCTCGACAGCGTTCCCCTTCCGAGTCATCCCTTCTCGCCTGCATTCCAGCCGCTCCCCTTATTCCCGCCTTTACAATTTTCCCCGGTGACAGACTATGGTCCGGAGAGAGATGTGCCATCGGAAGAGACACCATCGACAGCATCAAGTTCAGTATTGCCTCGGCATGGTGCACACTTGCCGTCCCTCCAACCAGAAGGGTATCAAACCACAGCTAAGGCCCGCCAGCCTACTGGATTTGTCCCTGTTACGACAGAGTGCCGTGATAATATCCTCGGTCTCTTGCAATCTTTTGCCAATGTCGTTCCAAACCCTTCTCTTCCTTCTCGCCATGCCCTCTCTCGGTGCTTGACTGGGTATTTGATGGGATTTCATGACCACTACCCCATTGTACATAAACCAACATTGGACGTCGATTCCATGGGCCTCCCGCTTTTCCTCTCCATGGCGGCATTGGGTGCCCGCTATAGCCGAGAGCCCGATACAAGCATGCGTCTCTATCAGATCGCGAAGCCAGTCACTCTAGAACATTTCCGGCGGGTGTTTCAAACAGGGAGTCTGCCTGCAGTGAACGCGGCTGACGATACCGACACGCTGGAAACCATTCAAGCACTGTTGATGCTCATATCTGTTTCTTCGTGGTTTGTGGATAATCCGCCATACCACGAAGCGCTCTCAATTCGCAGTTTGATGGCAACTCTGTTGCGGAAAGACGGTCTGAACCGCTTGCCAGAACACGATGGGTCCTGGGCCAGCTGGATCCGCCGCGAGAGCGTGAAGCGTACAAAACTAATCGTCTTCTGCTTTTTCAATATCCACACTATCGTCTTTGATATTCCCCCAGTCATTTTGACTGAAGAGGTCTGCTTGGACCTGCCATGTACGGAGAGAGAATGGCAGGCGTCTACCCCTGAACAATGGCAAGCAGCACGAAGCCAAAGTCTCGGAGAGCCAAAATTCCAAGATGCCTTGTCTGCCCTATTCGCACCGACTAGTCCCATGGAAGGGTTCTCTTCGCTGGGCGGATATGTCTTAATTCATGCCCTGCTGCAGGATATCTGGCTGATAACAAAAGCAGGCCGCTTGCACCTGTCACGATGCAATCGACTGGGCTCACCAATTGTCTCAACACCGCAACTACTCGCTGTGGAACAGGCCCTGGAAAAATGGTGTCAATTCTGGGAGCGCAATCAAGAGTCATCAATCGACCCACTCAGTCCCCACGGCCCGTTGTCGTTCACATCTGCGGCCCTTCTTCGGCTAGCATACATCCGGCTCAATGCAGACTGTGGATCAGCGCGACAATTGCAAACTTGGGACCCAGTTCAGATTGCCGCTAGTCTGAATAACAACCTCTCTGTACAGCGAGGGGACCGCCTGACGAGGGCAGCCCTCCACTGTGCGCATGCCCTTAGCACACCCGTGAAACTCGGTATCGGCTTTGTAGCCCACTCGCAGGTCGCTCTTTGGTCAAATCAGCACGCCTTATGCTCGCTGGAATGCGCTGTGCTGCTAGCCAAGTGGCTCGAAGCGGTAACCGTCGCTAACCCGGATCCTGGCTTGACAAACCAGGAGACCCGCCTGCGGGATTTTGTTTTGGAGATGGTTATGGAAGTCCAGCATGGTGTCACACGTGAATGGCTTCTGGCCACTAATACTCGGCTCAGTGCGGCAGTGACAAGGCTTTGGGCACGCCTTTTCACGGCCGACTATATCTGGGAAATGGTTAATCTGATCGGCCGGTCCTTAAATAGCTATGCGGATCTACTGGAACAAAAGACCCCATACAGCTGAAATAGATCTCTCCGATGTAATTCAAATCCGAATTCCAAATAATGACAGCCCCATATTCTTCGAAACTAACACTGATTTTCCTTCGTCGGCTTAGATAGCCGAGGCATACTCCCAGGTGAGTGTTTTCATCACTATGCTAAGACCGAAAAAGAGCCGGGCACCTCCCCCAAAAAAATATTTTGTGGTGCAGCCGAGTCCCCACGTTGGGATTTATGTAAGACTTCCAGAGCTAGACTGTGAGAGACGATGGGTACGGTGCTTTCCTTTTCTTTTGATGCTTGCAAAACGTTATCCAAGGCTTGAAAGAAAGTAGCTCCAAGGTCCCGCAAGAGGCTCAAGATCATTCACGCGTGCAAGGAAACTAAATACGCGTTTCACAGAAAGCCATTCCATCTTAGCAATTATTCTAATCACACGAGGACTTGCCGATGAAACGGTAAGACACGCCTCTGGAATTTCCCAATCTATGGCGATCCATTGCCACCTTCACCGACAACCCAGCAGTCAGTCTGGCAGTGGCAGCCCTCGCTTGGACTAATAATCAAGCCGGTATTTCGAGAGATCAAACCGATTACTGGTGCCATGTAATTTAAATGAGCCTCGACCGAGATCTCAATCAGACAACCATGGTTATCCAAGGGTACAGATGTTCCAGGATTGTCTCAACAGTTATTGTCGTGGTAAAAGCGGCCCAGCGTGTGGTGGCATTTCCTGGGCTGGTGTTATCGACCGGGCCATGGTAGTCAGGATAGGATGGAACAACATATTGCTGGTTAATAGGAAGGATGAGTGTCTTATGGTATTGAGAACATTTTATTTAGCTGAGCCTGAAAGAGATGATTGAGAACGTGTAGAATCTCAAATATTATGTATTCCAAGGCTGTCTTGTGTATCTTGGATGCTAACTTTGAACCCTTGAAGTGGGCTTTCGGAATCTTTATACCTTTAAACCCAAATAATGAATCTAGAACGGTTAGTTATTTTCCGCAGTATATCTAACCTCTCTGCTTTAGGATGAGCTTAGTTGATCCTTGATTAGTTTCTAGCTCAATTTCAAAGATGCCTTCACTTCACATATCAAAAATCATAGTTTTTCTGGCCCCCTTTTTCGTATACGCCACTGTAGAGGAGATTTTTGTAGCCACCACGCACCCCCATTTGTCCCAGATCACACCCCCAATCCTAACATCTCTTACATACACAATTAGGACCTTGATCAAACATCATGCCAATTCCGAGAGTGGATATCACCTCACGTCCACCATGATGTTTTTCATCTGAAAGCTACTTCCTGCCCATTTCTATCTTGCTTGCTCAGCCACCTTTCTGGTCACCTTTCCAGCATTTATCTACCTAGTCACCCAGGGTCAGAGATTGGGGTCTGAGGCACATGAGGTATGGTTGTAGCAATCCCCATTTTAAACCGACTCATTCAGACAATTAATATACAGCGTATGAATCACATCACAACGTTTTCTGAGCGCGCTATGCGGGCAGAGGGGTATTACTATTACCGTGTAACTATATGCCGGGCCGAAGCCCGTCAGGATCACGTGGCGTCGAGTCATCGTGGACCAGGTACTCCTTGGTCATGCATCGTCCACCATTCTCACTAAAATTTGTTTCTTACTCCTTACCGATCAAACAAGTCGACATCTTATATACTGAAACTCGCAATCCGATCGAACTCAACCACCAAGCCAACTCAACAAATCAATCACCATGCCGCCATCTCCACTCATCGCAAGCTCCGACCTACACACTCTCCTCCAAAACTTGCATTCCCAGTCCCTCGCGCAAGAATCAAAAGTGGACTGGAACACTCTCCCGAAGCAATGCACTGACGAATTTGATGATATCATGCGTGATAAGTTCATAGCGCTTGACCAGGACAAGTGCGAGCTGATCTACCACGTCCTGCGCAGTATAAACGCAAAAACAGTCGTCGAGGCAGGAACCAGCTTTGGCGTGAGCACTATCTATCTTGCTCTTGCCGTTGCGCAGAATGCTGCGCGGGACTCGACCAAAGGCCGAGTCATCGCTACGGAGAAAGAGCCTTCTAAGGCTTGTGTTGCGCAGGAGAATTGGGAGAAAGCCGGGAAGGAGATCGCGGGTGTGATCGATCTTAGAATTGGGGATCTGAAGGAAACCCTGACGAAAGACCTAGGAACGATTGATTTCCTTCTTTTGGATAGTAAGTATTTCCCGACTTTCGGATCCATTGCTATACCTTTCGATAAAGTCATGAGCCTGGGCTAATGGTCTCTAGTCTGGACTCCGCTAGCTCTCCCTGTAGTCGAGCTTATTCAGCCGTATCTGAAACATGGTGCTGTTATCATGGCAGATAATACACTGAAAGCGGGTGCTGGATACGAAAATTTGTTTGCTTATGTGGATACTCCTAATAGTGGATTTCGCAGAGTAACTCTTCCATATGCTGGTGGCTTGGACATGATTGTCTACCAGTAGTTATAAGCATCATTCAGGCACAGAGACTTCAAGTCCATGACAGGATGTGGATCAGCAGAGAAAATATAACTAGCTTAATTTTCAATGCGGGAGACACCAAATACGAAAACGTCGCTTCATTCCAACCACATGCACGCGGTACTTCAATGATGATCTGCGCCGTATAGACACCAGTATCCGGGTCTCACCTGGTGCATGACCTTCTGGTAATGCTTGTTTTACAGGAGACTTCTATTGAAACGAGACAAGTCATCTGCAGATATTTTATCTGGCCATTCTTTCCCCTTAAAACATATGAAGAAGTAAGGCTCATCGGGACCATGTGATATTCTCTGACTTGAACCATCTGACAGTTGTTGTTACCAAAATGGTATCTTGTGAGCACCTCATAAGGACTATTACTCGAGCCTATGTCAATCCACTTGGTAACTTCCTACTGCCCGTTCACCACATTTGCCTTGCACATGGTCCTACACTCACGACAATTCTCCGCTCTGTAGTCATAGCCCTTTTTCCACTGATATGAGCCGACCATCCGTATCTACTATCATGGTGGCAGCCCATCACTTGTCTTTCGTCGGGAACAAAGTAGTCGCCTCGCTTGAGTTGATGGTCCTGGCCACTATCTCTTGGATCCGGAGACATAGACTGGGTATTTCAGGATGTATCAAGGCTTCAACTGACATAAGGATGGTGTCAGTTCCGTACCCTGCAGGCGATTCTCTGACTTCAGTATACCGCAGAGAATCGGTGGCTATCCCAAATTGAGAGCCATGGTAGTGCTTCACGGTTAGTTGAAGATGTGAGAAGTTGAACTCGTAGTTGCTCGTGGTGGACAGACGCAAAAGATCGAGATGGGCCCCAAGAAAGTCATATCCGCCAATACATAATCGAGTTTTCGAGAAATCAGGCCCATGGAGGCTCTTGCCTTGACAATGGAGAAGCCGGAAGCACGTAATGCAAAAATAAAGATCCGGTAACTGTCGACCGAGAGTCTTCAAAAAGCTGACACGCTGGCTGTCAGCAAAACATCCCTCGGACTTGAGAGCAGAAAATTCCAAGGAAATAGGTTGGAAAACGTCGTTGCCAACCGCATTAAGCAGTTTCATCCAACCATGGCTGCAAAGCGCAAGACAAACAATATCAGCGGGTGACAGGAACTCGCATATTAGCAATAATATCTCAGCTGGGAGGTCGTTCATGGATACCCTGGAATTTTTTCTCAACCTCAGCTTCATCGGCGACAAATGAGTTGAAATGCGGAGTGTTATGCACTTAGAGTAAAGTTCTCGACGTAGATGACGATTTCTGTAGGCCCTTCTTATTTCCGCACAACTGACAGTAGAAATCGAAGGAGTCGAGGGAAGTAGAAATCGGATGAGCAGTGAATTCAAGACAATATAGAGGTGGTCATTGTGAAGTGACTTGGCCAGAATGGGACGCATGTAAAATTTAAGATGATTTTGGAATGGTGCTAAGCCACATTTGGGTCTGACACTTACAGTTCCGAACAATTCGATTGAGGATCCACGGAAATGTGAATCATGTTTTAGTAACTCCACATTTCTCAAATTAAGATTATCTCGAGTATATAAATACGTAGGTAGTGCACACTGGTATACCTTGCATTATGTAGGAGATCCTTAGTTTACCCGTGTTACGGCTAACATACCTTTCCCACTGCGGAGTCAAAGCTTCCGCTAAACATCTCCTCTTTCTTCAACAAGCCACCAGTGTTCGCCCTCCACCTATCCATGCTGGTCTATCCATTGTGAACCTCAGCAATGGAACCAAATAGATTCACTCACCTCCCCCAAAACGATGTAGGCGCCTTCTTACCGGGCGGCCCAACTCCGTCATTCAACCCGCCCCAAACCCCCACAACAGCCAACTGCCGCCTCAATCACCTTGCAATTCGCATCAAGGATCCTTCTCGCTCCCTCCACTTCTACGTCGACCTCCTTGGTATGCGCGTGATCTTTTCAATGAATGCCGGTCCTTTCACGATCTACTACCTCGGCCATCCACCGCCCGAAACCGAGGATCTGGAGAAGTGGGCCAAGACGACGAGCGAGATTCCAGTTATGACGCGCACGAGCGGGTTGCTCGAATTATATCACGTACATGGAACGGAGAAGAAGGATGATAATGATGATGGGAGTAGTGTGTCGACAGGAAATCTGCCCCCTAACCTTGGCTTTGCGCACCTGGGGTTTACCGTACCGGATGTCGCCGTGACAGTGGAAAGATTGAAAAATAGCGGAGTAACAGTCCTCAAGGATATCGGGATTTGCTCGCGGGAATCGATTCCACTGTCGGAGTGGGAGGCAGAGAGGGGAGTGGGTAGAGGGGAGATCCATCCGAACTATGCTTGGTTCTTCGAAAAATTTGCCATGGTGGCTGACCCGGTGAGTCTACTGTGTCGATTCCTACTTTTCGCCTGTTCCACGCCCTGTGTGGGATACCCTGTCATATGCCCTCGAACAAAACAACACTTAGACTGATCGATAATAGGATGGCTATTCGGTGGAGCTGATCCCACAGCACCTGTGAGAGCATCAAGTCTTCCCCAGCGGGGCTCTACAAATATTACTGTTTAGCAACTTACACCTTCAGAGCGTAGAATATCAGTGGGCAGTAAGGGGGGATTTAAGATACCTAGCCCCAAGAAAAAATTGGTGGTTTTTTGTCTGTCCATAATCCAGTGGTACATAGAGTAAAATGATGGTGTGAGTTCACCACGCCTCATCCTCCGCAACATCGTAATCCATGTCCTGATTCTCCTTTTGTGCGGGCGGAGCACTCACGACCGGGGTCGAGTCCACCATCATGTCATGATCCTGATCACCGGCGCCGTTCTGCACCTCGGTCTGCAGAGCGGATGCAGCTGACGAGACGCTAATGGGTGGATTGGGAATCCACGAAAGCTTGACATCGCCCGAAGAAGTAAGAGACCAAGGGCTGAACATGAACTTCTCAGCCTGGTATCGTTCCTTAAATGCCACGACAACGGAGGTTGGCTGACTCGGGTTCGCCTCAATGGATTCGTATTCGCCAACATTCTAGGAAAAGTTAGCATCTGTTCATTGATCATTGTTCAGAGATGACGACGACTTACCATCAAATGCTGTCGGAGCGCTTCGTCCTTGTCCGAATTGAGTTGCACACCGGATACAGCAACTCGTCGAGGTCGGTTGTCCAAGCGCAAAACACCTCCGCGGCCACGAGGAGCAAATCCACCTCGGCCACGATATCCGCCCCGGAATGAAGGGTCGTAACCCCCACGGCCACGGTATCCGCCTCGGCCACGGAAGCCACCTCGGCCACGGTAGCCGCCACGGCCCGAGTCGGCGTTAGCAGGGTCAAGACCCAGGGTCTTTGCCTCGGCCTCGAGGGCAGCCAGCTGTGCGCGCAGTTTCTTGGTCTCGTCGCTGACATTGTCGTCTGCAGGCGTTCCCGATGCTGCATCTCCAGTCTCAGGACCTTGATTTTGAGCGCCTCCCAGGCGTTGCAGGAGGCGAGCCTTTTCCTCCTGCTGCCGTTTCATGAGCTCATCACGCTGGCGCTCGAGAGCCTGCTTAGCCTCCTCGGCCTCCTGTCGCTTTTTCATCCTCTCTTCATGAGCCTTTTGCGCCTCCTGCTGTTGTTTCTCAAACTCTTCCTGGTTGAATGCGGGCTCCTCAGGTTTACGGTCGCCATTCTTTTCATCCCGCTTCGGCTTGTGCCAGTAGACCTTCACGAAACGGTTGTCAAAGATTACCTTGGGGCTAGACCAGGCCTGCTTAGCCTCGGCGAAGGTTTCAAACTTGACTAGAGCCAGCTTCTTGTGCGCTTGAAGGGACACCTCGGCGATGTTACCAAATTGAGAGAAAAACTCACGCACAGCTTCTTCCGAAAACTTTTCGTCAGGGATTTGTTCCACAACGATTGTGGTGATCGACCGATCCTCGTTTGGTCCTGCAGACGAGAAATCGGACCGGCCTCGCCCTCGCCCGCTGAAACCACCGCGACCGCGGCCACGACCGCGCTCATTGCCACGCGGGAAGCCGGCCTCTTTGGGCGCATCGGGCATCATGTTCACTGATCTCGGATCATATTCTGCTGCCACTGTTAGGGGATGAAGCATGTTCTTTATCCAGGACAACAACGTACCTTCATCCATCAGAGTATCGCCATTGCCGTGCTTATAAGGACAAGCGGATCCCATGTAGCAGATACCTGCAGTCTCGTAGGCTGGGCAAATTTGGTTGGCCATTTGTTCAGCGCCAGGCTGACCGGGTCCGGGCAATCCAGGCATCGTCGGCATGCCGGGCATTGATGGGAATCCCATGCCCTGCATGCCCTGCATGGTCAACATCGCCGCCATAGGATCATTCGCATCAAACGGCGGGAAACCGGGCATCATGGGCAAACCAGCAGGCTGGCCTTGTGAAAATTGCTGGGGACCTTGTATATGTCCTCCTCGGCCCATCCAGTCCCCACGACCGCCACCGCGGCCTCGTCGCGGAGTTTTGAAGGCACGGTTCTGAAGATTCCCGTCATCACGCTCCTGCTCACCCTGGAATCCCTCGTGAAACGACCGCTTGCGACTGCCAAAGTCGGCCTTCGGGCCTGAGGGGGCATTGAATGGGTGTTGCGAGTGGGACGTAGGGATAGCCGAAGGAATGGCTGAAGGGAGGTCTGGGGCAGCTTGCTGGGCCTGTGATGGAGCAACTGGCTTCGGGCCAAATTTGGCTAGGAGTTCATCGACAAAGGGAGTTGTGTCTAATGCGTGTCAATAATGGGAAAATCAAGAGCGCAAAGAAAAAAGGGCAAAGACGAGCCATACGTTCGCGGAGGAAGTCCTCCAGATTTTGGATGCAGTTTGTCCTGATTGTATCATCTGCCGAATCACTTTTGATGAGGGCGAGTACATAATCAGCTAGAACATCAGAGTCCGCATCAGAGCTAAATGTGAATGTCAGGTCAGTCAAGTTTTCTGGCAAGCGCAGGTTATGGGGTGGCTCACATGTCCTCCAGCTTCTTCACGACCCAGTTCTTCAACTGGTCGGCCTCTCCCTGAGACAGCTGCATCGCAGCAGGTTTCAGAGGGCCTCTTGGTTGCAATGTAACGGATTTGATCGAAGCGATGGAGATCAGTGTTCGATGCGTCGGCACCTGCAGGGATTCGGGGAGACTGCACGCTGCAGAAACCGTGCGCGGATCCTTCACGGGAGTATGAACGTCTCTTCGAGGTATAAATAAAGCTTGAGGGACGGATAAATGAGAAAACTTAGACGTGTTATCCTCCGGCCCTGGAAACGAATAGTTGGGAGGGACGAGTCGTGGAGAAAGAATCAAGTGAAATCAAATCGCGATCGCACGCGATATGGATCACGTGATGTTATCGCAGCTCTCAGCTTATCGGGCCAAGCTTCCCTCCCATATGGTGTGGTCAGCTCGAATGAAGAAATGAGAAGGTTAATTGTTTGACTGACACGGGATCGATGTGTGAATGAGATAAGGCATTATGGTGATCACATTGTGCTATATGCTTTACTTGTATCTAAGAGCTAAGCCTTGCAGGGCACTACAGGAACTATATGATACCACGAGCCAAAAACCCGCGCTTTGATCTAGCATACCATATTGATTGTCATGTCCAAATGGTAGCTAGACAGCAACAAAACGTGAAAAACAATTAAGACATCATCAAAGGTAACTATGGGGACAAAGCAAGCGGTCAGTCTTCAGGAGTGCCAGAGACTTTCCTCGGACCTCTGAGATTTCTAAAGATAGCAATGACTGAAGGAATCCCGCCAAGTGACGGGTATGAATTTTTGTTTGAACCGGGAAGTTGTATTGCATTCATCAATCTCATAAAAAAAGATTCCATATTTGACTACCGATAGTGCAGTCCGACCGGCCGTTAGACTTTTTACAGCTTGTCGTAGTACTGTGAAGAAATTAATTAGCAGAGGAAACCAAGGCGGAGGGGATTGATGATTAAAACTTACGTTCTCGTAGCCGGGAACAGCCTCCTTGAGACCCTTGCGCTTGCGCATCTCCTGGACGACCTGACCGGGCTTGGTGGTGGTGTCCAGGGGAGAGCCACCGGGAAGGATGGCCCAGTGGTCGAAGACGGACTGGGGGAAGGCCTGACCACCGGTGGCGGAGCGCAGATCGGCGGGGAAACCGAAAGACTCGTTGACGGGCAGGTAAGCCTTGACGTTGAACAGAGGAGTACCGGGACGCTGCTCCTCGGCGTAGACGTGACCACGGCGGCGGGTGAGGACACCGTAGATACCACCCATAGCCTGCTCGGGGACCTGGATCTCGACGTTGAAGATGGGCTCCAGCAGACCGGGCTCGGCCAGCATGGTGGCGGCGTACAGGACACGACGAGCAGTGGGGATGATCTGACCACCACCACGGTGAATGGCATCAGCGTGCAGGGTAACATCAAGGATGTTGAAGCGGACGGAGCGGAGGGGCTCCTCAGCGACGGGACCCTCACGGGTGGCCCACTGGAAACCGGAGACAACGGAATCCTTGATTTCGTTCAGGTACTGCACGGCCTTGGTCTGGTCGATAAGCAGGTTGGCACCGGTGGTGTCGGGACCGAAGCACCAAATCTTACGGGCATCGGTGACATCCCAGCCGTACTCGTCAGCCATGACACGGGCACGAGCCTTGAAATCGTCACGGGGAGAGATCTTGCCAGACTCGATGGCCAGGGAGACATCCTCCTCGATGGGCTGAGCGGTCAAGTACAGGCGGTTGTGCTTGTTGGGAGACTTAGACAGAGCAGTCATGCTGGACTCAGCAGTGACGGTCTCACGGTAAGACACAACAGGGTCGGAGATACGGAGAGGGACACCAGCGTGGTCCTCCTCAAGATCCTTCAGACAGATCTCAAGGTGGAGCTCACCAGCACCAGCAACGACGTGCTCACCGGACTCGTTGATCATGGTCAGGACACAGGGGTCGGACTTGGACAGACGCTTGAGACCCTCGACCAGCTTGGGCAGATCCTGGGCGTTCTTGACCTCAACGGAGCGCTGCACGACGGGGGAGACGGAGAACTTCATGACCTTCAGGTTGTGGGCGGTCTCGTCGGTGGTCAGGGTACCGGACTTGAGCAGGAACTGATCGATACCGACCAGACCGACAATGTTACCGGCGGGGACATCCTCAATGGGCTCGACAATACGACCCATCATCAGAACGGTACGCTGGATGGCCTTGATGAACAGGTCCTCCTTCTTGCCGGGGGTGTAGTTGGGGCCCTGGATGCGGACCTTGACACCGGACTTGACGGTACCGGCGTACACACGACCGAAGGCGTAGAAACGACCCTTATCGGAGGTGGGAACCATCTTGGAGACGTACAGCATCAGAGGAGCGCTGGGGTCACAGTCGCGGATACCCACGTAGGCCTTGTCGTCCTGGGGACCCTCGTACAGAGTCTCGGCACGGTACTTCTGGGCAGTGACGGGGGAAGGCAGGTGGATACAGATCATCTCAAGCAGAGCATCAGCGGCAGGCAGGAACTTGCGCATGATGACCTTGAGCAGCTGCTTGCCCTCGAGGTCCTTCTCGTCGTTAGCGAGCTTGATCTCAAGCTTATCAAGCAGAGTGCTGATCTCGTCGCGCTTGTTGTGGTTGACAGCAGCGAAGATCTTGAAGATGGGGTCCAGGATGAACTGGTTGAAGGCACGCTCAAGGGGCTTGCCGTCAGCCTCGGACTTGTTGGTCCATTTCTTGGTCTTGGGGTTGAAGTAGTTGTCACCCCACAGACGCTCAAGCATCTTCTTGCGGTCGACACCGAACTTCTTGGCGTACTTGACGGCGAACTGGCGGACAGTGAAGCACCAGCCGTGCAGACCGGAACCGAAGGCAATAGTACCTCTGTCGGGGTAGACCTGGACGTCACCAAGAGACTTGTCGAAGTAGGTGGAGATGATGACGTTGACGGACTCGACAGTACGGGAGAAGGACTGGTACAGATCCTCCTTAGTGCACTGCAGCTCAAGCAGAGCACGGTCGACCTTGTTGATACACAGGACGGGCTTGATGCGCTCAGTCAGGGCCTGACGCAGGACAGTCTCAGTCTGGACACAGACACCGGAGATACAGTCGACAACGACCAGGGCACCGTCAGTGACACGCAGGGCAGCGGTAACCTCAGACGAGAAGTCAACGTGACCAGGAGAATCGATCAGGTTGATCAGGAACTCGTGTCCGTCGACCTTCTGGGGGATCTCCTTAAGATCCTCCGGGTCGGGGAACTTGGCGTACAGGGAGATGGCAGTGGACTTAATGGTGATACCACGGTCCTGCTCATCGGGACGGGTGTCCATGTAACGACCCTCACCGGCCTTGGCGGCGGAAATGATACCAGCGCGGTGGACAAGGGCATCGGACAGGGTGGACTTTCCGTGATCGACTAATAACGGGCATGGATGATTAGCTGATGGATCCTGGACAAATATGCTGACGCTGGGGAAAACCTACCGTGAGCAATGACGGACATGTTCCGGATGTTGGCCGGCTTGTCCATCAGGGCACGGATCTCCTCAAGAGTGAAGCTGAACGAGGGCCATGTTAGCTTCTCCTTCCGAGAAGTAAAAATTTCACGATGAGGATTGCAGGGACTTACTTGACCATCTTGGCGGTTGTTTCCTCAAATCAGCCCTAGAGGCGGGGTAATGAGAAAGTAAGATAGAGAAAGAGCAACACACACAGATGACCGAGACCGAGAATGAACTCGAGTACGATCAAGAATGCCTATGTGCAACTGCTCCTGGAGGAGGGAAGGGGATGAGAGGGGAAAGAGGAAAAGAGAGGAGGGGGAAAAGTGGGAGAAAAAAAAAGAGCGCGAAAGTGGGGACTTTTTTCGCCCCGCCCGGTTTTGTGCGTTGCCCTCCCGCCCACCTCATTTACACTCGCTACGTTCCAACGTTCCAGCTAACTAATACGTTCTGGTCGTTTGGCTTTTCTATCAAACCTGCATCTGAGTTTTATTTTTATGCTGCATTTTCCAGCTCGTCTTTCTGAGCTCCCCGGAATAGACTCATGTGCCCGCATCCGTGGTTCTCCGAAGATCTATTTTGTCGTCTGTCATGGCTACCCGAGTCCAGAGCTCTCTTTTGCCACCGGAGCTCCTAGCCCCAGCTATCCCGTCGCAGCTGCCCATGTCACAGCCAAATCATCAATTCTTCGGAATATTTAATAAGACTCTTTTCTCAATGCCTCGCAGTCACCATCAAACCTTGCAACACGGTGCAACCCAGCCCCGCCTTCACCGCCCGGCGCGGGGTGCAATCGGATTACTAATACCTGCATGCCCATGCACGATGCAAAGGATCCCATGGCAATTTTTCTCGAACTGGAGTAACTGCTATCTACATTTGCATGGATAGGATACCCTATTCAAGTGGAAACTGAAATTAGTCTAATACGGCAGAATACTCGGACAATATACCACTCCCATGCCTTAGAGTGGTAACCCGATCGTATCGGAGGCGGTGGCCGTTGCAGGATCACAGATTGGATGGCTACCCCACGTCGACCGGGCCAGCCATTCCTTAAATATTTGAATCAATTACGCCCGTTATGGCCTAGAGGAAACAACCTGGAAAAAAACCTCTACTGGGTCAGTCTCATTAACAATTCGAAGTTGTACATGGTAGACCTGGCTGCGGAGAGCAGACAATATATTGAATTAAAGATGAGTGCTTCCTTATGGACGGCCATTGATCGCCCTAAAACACCGGAGCAAAGAGCAAAGGGGTATGTTGTACAAGAGTGGCCTCAAAAGGAATGAAGTCGGGTCAAAACCCAAAAAAAAAAAAAAAAGAAATTAATCATTATAATGATAATGATGATGAAAAAAGAAAAGAACTGCAATTGCCCAATATTGACATGAAACATGAATGGTCCCAAACTCCATAAAAATGCATTTATGATCCCAAGATCGTCTCGTAGGCATCCTCCACCTCCTTCGCAATCTCCAGAAGCGTCACAATAATAATCTGATGCGTGACGTTGGGCAGCTTGTCACGCTGCAACCCAATCCATTCCAGTGGCGGTGTCGCCTCGCCCATGTCGCGCAGCTGCGGCGTTTCGATGATGGGCGGCTCCAGAGCTGTGTAGGTATACTTGGACTGTGGCACATTGACCACGGCGGTAATCTTTTCCCGCTGTTCGGGACCAGCGCCAGCCCCTTCGGCGCTGCCGGTGGGCCCACCGGTGATGCGAACTGCCGATGGTGGTAGGGGTTTCCCAAGTCGAGAGGCGAGTGCGCGCGAGTGAGTCTCCCACATGTCGCGGATGAAACTGATGCGCGAGTAGTTCCAACCAACATCCACTTTGCCCTCGAAGGTGCTGCGGAAGATATACTCGATCTCTTTGGTCCCTGGAACCTGCCAGGTCTCCATAGTGGCCACCAGTCGGGGCACCCTCAGAATGGTGCCGCCTCGAGAACCAGCGGCGCGTTGGGCAATCTCATCCACCGACAGTTCTTCCAGCTGGGCGGAGCTGGGGCGACTGATACCGGAAAGCGCCACCCGGAGCTGGCCTAATGTAAGGCCCAGAGCACTATGGATCTTATTGGATTCCAATGAAACGGCAAACCGAGCTTGGGCATCAAAAGCCTCAACCTTGAAGATCTGGTTGTCAAAGAAGGTGCTTGGGAACGCACCAAGATTGACATGGCGAATGCTGACAACCACCCCGGTATGCAGTGAGATAGGTGCCCGCTCAGACTCTTCGTCGTGCCTAGCGAGTTCTTTCGTTTGGGCATCCATCCGAGCAGGGACGGCAGTTGATTTGCGCCGAAGGTATCGCTCCACCTCGCATAGAGATGCCTGATACGCGGACTGTTTATCCTGCACCAGTCGCTGCCAGGCCTGGTAGAGAGCAAGTGCCTGGGAGGCTGTCAAGGACGTGCAGAAGACCTGAACCTCGTCTCCCTCCAGGATACTGAAAAGTCGCTGGCTGTGCTCCCCGGTGGCCTCGCGCACGTTATACATCAAGAAATCGAACATGGCAATATGTGCAACCAGGAAAGGCTGATAGTCGAAAGACACCTTGGCCTGAAGATGGTGAAAAGCAATTGAAGCCTGGATGAGAGGAGTATGTCCAGCCTTGCGGGTATCCTCAGGCCATTGGATTGAGGTGCGAACCTTGAACGTCTGGAGCTCAACCACACCACTCATGCGGCCCTTGCTCTCGATGCTCACGCTATCAAAGTTGATGCACATGCTTTGTTCGCTGTCAGAGGTCTTGTTTGATGAAACCCACACATTATCTATCGTGAATTGAGCCCTGCCGAGTGTGGAGCCCAAGTCCAGTTGTATTTCCAGCTTCTCGATGGCAATAGTGGTATTCCAGGGGAAGGCCGATGCCGAAGCAACCTGTTGGTATCGCTGGACAATATAAGGCTGTTGTGTCTCAGGTGACGCTGGCTCTGGGGTTGCGCTCGGGCTAGATTCATCATCGGATGGGAGCCAGATTTCCCGGAACAGTAGAGAATCTTGGACTTGCTTGGCGTTCAGCGAGACTTTCATAGGACTGACCCTCAAGATGGCGGACATCCCACTTGTTCGACCGAGATGTTTACTGTTCATGAGTGACAACACCATAGACTTGACCTCGAAGCTTGCCGTAGACTCGTTGGAGTATACGTGTTTTACTGAAGCTTCAAGTTTGTTGAATGCCAAAGACAATGCAAGGAAACGACCTTGTTCCGGAGATTGCACAGTGTTGACAGTCACATAAACACTTTCGAACCGTGCTGTTGCTGCAACCCTGGCAATCGGTTGGCAGCTTAGACTGAATTCCTGCTTATTGAACAGCAGCCCAAGGTTGACCTTGCACCGCCCAAGAATTGAGGTGGGATCCGGTGCTCCGAACGGAGTCTCTTGCATGAGCTTCTGTGGTTGCAATTTGGACGGAGTAGAGGGGCGACGAGGCCGAATCTGCTGGCTCTGCTGGTTCTGTTGCTCGCTCATGATTTCCTTGACCGTGGCAGTCATCTGTTTGACTAGCGGGACCAATGTTGGATATAACACATTTGTGGATGGATCCACCTTCAGTTCAGCGTTCAGGGCGGGATCATCTGTCCCGTTGTCCTCGAAGTGTACTTTCAAGGCCACTCCAGGTGCACGAAGAGTTGCTGTAGTTGCCGAATCACCTTGAACGAACTGTCCGTACTTGCCTTCTGCGAGACGGCTGCCCTTAAGGGTGGCAGTCAACAATGTTTGAGAATCGTGTCCTTGTTTGCCTTGAAGCGAGACGGTTGCACCAGCAAAGTCAACATCGACAAAAACAGATCGCAAGCGACGGTTGCCAAAAAGGCAACGGTCCTTGTTGCTGCTCTCATCATCTGGGGCCGGTTTTGTGGCCCAGGCAGCTTTGCCTTCTCGTAGCGCCTCAGATGCAGTGGCAATCGAATTTCGAATCATGTTTCCTGGAATAATGAATTCAGATGTCGCCCGAATGTCGAGAGACTTGCCAGCAGCATGGAAAGCTAGCCATATGTCCCTGCCACTGGAATAATAGGCAACGTTGAAAACCAGCTCGGGCATGAGAGCGGAGTTCAGAGAACGTTTCTTCCTGTCTGCGCGGTATGGTACCATTTGCAGTTGCATATCTCCAATTCGAAGCTTCGCTGCATTTTTCTTCTTGTTGGACAGCTCAACCTGCTGGATAGAAAAGACCAGATCCTCGGGCTGGCGACCCACGCCATTGGACAGTGATGAGGACATGTTCCATGCAACTTGAATGTCTGTGAACTGTAAAGAGTAAAGAGCGTTCAGGAAGGTCTGTGGCGTAGCATCATCATTGACATGGATTTCGGGCGCCGCGGACGGCGTTTCTGGTACCTTGGTCTGGTTACGGTGCCGCAGCCTTCTAAGCCGCTTGACCTCGTGAGACAGATCCAAAGTCTTAATCCGCTCTTGAGTATAGATCGCAATGTCGACTACCAGAGCAGCCGTCTCCGCGAAAAGCTCAATGTCGAACTTGTTACTCGTGAAATGATATGCTCGCATAACTTCCCCATTCTCACGGACAGTCGAGGTTCCAAGCAGTTTGACCGCCGCAGAAAGCCCGCCATAGAACATGCTTCTGGATTTCTCGCGTCTGCGTAGCTCGAAACTGATCTGAGAGGCATCCACGCTGAACTCCGGGTACTCCATAGAATATCCACGATCAAACCCATTTTGGAGCCGCATCTGCATCATGCCCAGACTGAGTGACATCTCTGCAGCGTAGCTTCTCCCTTTCAAGCCAGGAGCGATGGCGTGAATCTCAATGCCGGCCATTGTAAGACGAGACTTGTACAGAATGGTGGAAGTTTCTGAAGTTGACTTGGGCTTTGGGGATTTCTTGTGCAACGCGAGCACGTCACTTAGATGGGAGGTGAGGACGTCGACGTTCTGCTTGAGGTCCGAGAGAAGATGAGAGACATCGGAACCGGTCAAAACAGCCAGAAGACTGCGTACGGCACTGGCCTCCAGCTGGATGAGCTCAATGGTCATATCGACTTCCACCTCTTTGCGATCCGGTAAAAGGTTTGCAAGAATTCGACCATTGGTAGGAGGTATCTCAAGAACTGACAAAGTACGAGATTTGTCGCCATCGCCAGAAATGAATTTATGTGAGTTCTTCTTGACATCAAAATCAACTTCAATCTTGGATGTTTCAGTAGGCATGACCGACATGCGTGCCACGTCGCCGACAATGAGATATGTCAAAGATGGTAGTAGGCTGAAGCTCAGTTTGTAATCATCCAAAAACATCGCGACATTGATATTGTCGTGAGTTGGCTTCTTGGAAGCGACTGAAGTCTGATCGATTTCTCGCTTAGGAAGCTTGAAGTTATCAACGAGCCGTCGAATGTACCAAACTTCATCCTCTATCAATCGATCAGCAGTATGTGCCAAGCTGACTGGGTCTTGCATAATGTTAAAGCGAAGCTTCTTGCAAGAACCAGTTGCCTTCCACTCTTGCTTGCATTCAATTGCATCCTCTTCGGAAAGCAGCGAGAGATATAAGTAAGGTTCAGCAATCCTTGTGAGCATCAGGGTGGTGGATTGGCCCAAAAGCTCCGATGAGCATGCTCCAGCAGTGAATAGCAAAGCAATCTTTTCGTTGGTGGCGGTTTTAGTTCCAAAAAGGCTGTGTACAATGGAACCACGCAGAGCTTTAGACACCAAAGCAAGTTTGACATTGACTCCATCAAGAGTGATAGAACCAAAATCCGTGCCAAACATGAAATGCAGCTCGGTGGGCTTCTTTTCTGTGCTCTTGGTGGGTTCTTTCGCAGATGCAGTCTCAAGTGTGACATTTGACATAACTTTCAAGACTCCTTCGACAAGATCCACAATCTCCCATCGCAGGCGCAGCGCCGCAGAAGCACTGTATAGTTGACAACTGACAATCTCCTTGTGTTGTTCCGGGTGCTGCCCTTGCACTGCCATGCCTGGGATGAGTGATGTGATAATTGACAAGTTCTCGACAATAAGATCACTTTCTCTTGGGCCCGGGTCCAGAAAAAACCCGAAGGTCTTAATTGTGCATGACAATGAGAGGGACGGCTGTATTGTTGCACTCTGAGGCTCTGGCGTCGACCAGATTCTGCGCATGACATAACTTTTCTCGACATGAGCGAGGTCCCAGGCTCGCCACTGGTCGAAGCCAGTCAAGACTGTAGATTTTGCATTTGGAGGCAATTGTAATCTTTCACTTTGACAATTTCGCTCAAGCTCTCGTTTGAGATGCACTGGCAAGTTCTTGTAAACATTGCGAATGCGAGAAATAATTTTCCACGAATCGTGTTGTCGCAAATGGGACGAGGTAACTCTGAGAACGTAAGATATACGAGTCAAAAAAGTCGGGTCTGGAATATCCGCGGCGGACTGCGTGACGAAGTAGATCAACAGCTGTAGGCGTCTTTTGCTGGAAGAGGAGATGTGTTGGAATGATGATGCCACCGAATCAAACATTGTTGTCGCTCGACGAACAAGTGAAGCTAGGCCCTCAACGGACTTGGCTGAGGTGACTGTGTTGAAATGTCGCATCTGGAGATGGGAGCGGATATCGGGGGTTGTCACCAGCCAGAAATTCATGTCACCCAGGTCGCAATTAAACACGGCTTTCTCTTCGAATGCGTCTGCTCGGCTACCCTCCACGGCGATGGCAGCGTGCTCCGCCGCGGCATGAACTGTGATACCCTGCTTGAGGCCTTCAAGTAAATCTCCTTTTTGTCGCTGAACCCTTCTTTGAAACTCTGTTCGAAGCTGGTGAAGCTCAATGGTGTAGATGTCTTGAAACTTGATTTGCCGGTTTTCGGGAGACACGGTAACGTCAACTAGTCTTAGCTGTATGGTTGGAATACGCAGCGAGACAGCAGTGGTCTTCTTCGGCTGACTCATGGATTTGTCGTAGCCCACAATGTCGGAAATGACATCTTTCTGAAGAGAATCCATGATTTGAATTGGATGCTTGGGCTCCAGTCCATCAAACACAGAAGCCAAACTGTAAAGAAACCTTGGTGTACAGAATCCCCTGATCCCCAATGGCAAATCAATGGCTAAGTTGACATATGTGGTTTGATCATCATCGAAAGTAAGGAACATGGATCTGTTGCTTGTCTCAGTGTCCTCTTTCTCGAATTCCTCTCTGTCCATCGGCGACGGGAGTTCTGATGTATCGAGAGAAAGTTTGTAATATGAAAACTGTGGTAAAATCCACGGATTTGCATCTCTGATCGCACCCGAAGAGTATGGAACTGCCCTAGGAGTAAGGTAGCCAGTGCTCTCGCTGTCTCTTGTCCGACTTGCCCAACTCGCATCCCGAACAGGCGGATCTGGTCTTTGTGTGTGTTCTGAGCTAGACAGGGTTCGCAGTTTATGCTTCGCAGCGTTGGCACTTCTTAGGCTCGATGTCTCAGAGGGAACCAGGAATCCTCTAGAGCTGGTGCTAGGCGTCTGAGTCCTTGCGGACTCCCGGTATGACGGTACACTTCTTGAGTCAAACCTTCCTTGAATAGGCTCTGGCATTGATGGAATCGCCATTGTAGGAGGAATATCATCCTTTTCATGAGGGAATGATGACGTTGGCCCAATCTCCTCCCAATCGAAAAGAAGCCATTGCGCTCGGTGTGTTCGTTGGTCATGAGCCTTGATATGTTCCTGTTGAAGACGACGATGCTCTCCGATGTCTTTCTTGCGCGAGGCCATTCTGAGCCCAATCGTCGATTGAACAAGACCAAGTGACTTGACAATTTTCTCGGGCGAACGAAGAGCCTGGGCCACATCATTGCGATCAACGGCAGCGATTGTGATGTCAGGAACCAACAAGCTCATTCTTTTCGAAAACTTAGAGTTGGCCCAGTCATTGAAATTTGTCGTGATAGGGCGAGTTTTGAGGATTACAGCGACTTGATCCATTAACACGGAGATATGAATGGAGCTAATCTTCGCTCTCAGGAAAGTCACGTCATGTAGGATAGGAGGGAAAAGTGGAGAAAGGGCATTCTCCTCGTTGTCGAATGAAAAATCAAAGCTTTTGAGGCTAGAAGCCAGGCATTGAAGAAACTCTGTAGTGCATTCTCCAAGGATCCGCCCGACATCAAAGTCCCAGTTGCAAACATAAGTCGGCTCTGTGGGTGGAAGTCCGAAAAGACGATGACCGTAGGCCGAGACACCATCAATGAACAGTTGAGTTCCTGATATTGACGTTGAGCCATCCTGCTGGGCTGATTGCAGGTCAATCTTGAGCGGACTGATCGAAAGCTGCATGTCCATGTAGTAGTTGGTGAAGCGCAAGTCTACTTCGAGGGATGCAGCGCACAGTCGGGAGCATTTCAGATGATCATATATGCTCTCCGGAAGCAGGGCACAAGGACTGTCCACGGTGACATGGACAAGCACATCCATATCATTGGATTTCCGATTCGGATTGATTCCCGTGGGGTTTGAATGTGGTTCATCAGCATAGACCATATCTTGATATTCCTCGAGGGTCTTGAAATGCATCTCTTCCCCAAAGTAGTTTTCTCGTACAGTCATAAAGCTCTTTATCAAGAACCCATAGAGATACAGCTGGGGCGAACCTCCATCAATATTGAGGATCAGAGTGTCCGTCAACTCTGGCGAGGT
This sequence comes from Penicillium argentinense, assembly GCF_028826775.1. Classification (NCBI taxonomy): domain Eukaryota; kingdom Fungi; phylum Ascomycota; class Eurotiomycetes; order Eurotiales; family Aspergillaceae; genus Penicillium; species Penicillium argentinense. The sequence continues at coordinate 2,139,026 of NW_026622668.1, forward strand.
AATATGGAAATAGTTGTAAGACCCATCAATGAAGAGCTGGTCTAGTGTGGCCATGGATTTACCTGGCAGGAATGCATGCAACGTATCCCAAACAGGGGTGAGATAATCCACGCCTCCTTCTTCAAGGTTGACCTTGAAATCTACGGCATTCTGGTCGGGCTGGTATTTGTTGAGCGGAATCATCACAGTAGACGTCAACTTCCGTCCCTTGATGACAATGAATCGGTTATCCTCCAAGTCGGTCGGGTTGCTGATGATGTTTCGGTCGTTCACGTTCACATAAAGCTGAACATTCGAGAAAACAAGGTCGATGGTATAGATGAACGGCACAAAGGTATAGTAATCAGATGGCGGCCCCGATGCCCAGTCGCTCACAAGGTCGGTCAACAAGAAAATGTGATCCCGCAAAAGGAATAGCTCTAAATCATGACTTTCGACAGTGAAATTCCATGAGCGAAGATTGTTCCAAACGAGAGGATTTGACAAGTCGCATGTCACGAGCTGCCGAGAACACTGCCAGAGAAGTCCATGGTTCACACTTGAAGACAGTTTTGATTCTCGCAGGTCGAGGGTCAATTCATTGTGAAATCCTAGGGTAGAAGCTACCATGTCCATGGCATAGTTGATGGAAGAATCGGGCCCCACGCGAAGAGATAGCCAGCCAAAAGGACGAATGTCGGGACCGAGATGTCCTTTTTCGCCTTCTTTTGGGCGGGACTTCCGCCCCTCCTGTTGCATTTTCGCCTTCGAGGATCCCCGGATGGCATCAGCGCGGCCTTTCCACTGCCAATCTTTTGATTGCTCTCGAGTGGGAATGCGAAGGGTAAGCTCGGAGACGATCTCGATACGCAACTTGAATGCAGTGCTCTGTCTCAATACACCCGGTGCCAGCTGCTCTGCAGGGTCGGAACTCCGATAAAAGTTCGGGAAGAAGACATTTTGCGAGCCAACTCTTTCTCTATCGGCCCATGGTCCGTAATTGATGGTACCGCCATCGATCTTCATGTCAATGCCCCATTCTGGAGGGATTGCATGGTTGATGCTATTCTCAATACCCCGGTCAGGCTGCGTTGACGCCAAGGGCTGAGGACCAACCCGCCCTGGAATATCCCAGAAATAGGTCAAATCCAAGCTGGGGCTGTCGATTAATGTTGAATACCTCGCATACTCAACCGAGTTCCATTGTTCATGGTCATCGGCATCAGCATGGTCCAGGTACCGGGACAGTCCGGTCCAGTGCACCTCCGGAAACTCTGCCTGGCTCCTGGGCATGTTTTCTGCTTGCTTGATACTGGCATGGAAAGACTCCACGGAAGTTTGGAAATAAGGGACAAGATCACGGATTCCATGCCATATCTTGCGCTTGTGAAATCGGTAGCTGAATGGATTCTGACGTTTCCTGGTCTGAGAGGGGTCCTCCTGGTCCGCGGTACTCAGGACTTTGGCTGCTGCCAGCTGAGTCCGCTTGAAATCGGGATTCGGTCGCATCTGGATGACAGGATGGTTAAACTTGAACGCAAAGAGTTGTCGGTAGAGGTCAAGAGGGCCCGCATTGCAGGCGGCGATAGTCCCCGTCGCGCTATCGAAAGTGGTGGTCAACACAGACCGAGTGTTCTCATTTCCAAGCACTATAGCTCCCTTAGTACAGTCCAGCTTCATAGGAAGGAACTCAAGCATAGTCGAAACAGACTCCGACAGCTCGGCCTGGCGAATATCTGTTTTTCGGGATCGCAGGTCGTTTGCCTCAGCGGTATGGCGATCTGACGAATCATCAGAGGCCGGTTTCCTTCCGTCTCCAGGCCGAATATTGACTGTGCTGTTGGTCCGCTGACGATCCGGAAAAGCTGGGGCATAGAGACTATTCTCGTCCTCGTCCGATCTGGCGCCTTGTGTATAGCCAAACCCTGCCAGGATGCTATCATATGCCGGACTGCGGTTGTATATAAACCACTCCAACCCATAGACCTTAATTGAAACGCGACAGGGAAGTTCAGTAGCCTTTTCCACGCCGCCTTCTTCTCCACGGCCATTATCCTTCTTCTGGTCACCAGCAGTGCCGCTTGGCTTCTCTTCAGATCCGTCCAGGTCACCTGTCTTGCGCCGAACTTCTGAGAGATCTGTCCGCTCCACATTGCGTTTCCAATACCTCCATGTTACGAACCCGCCATGAATGAAGATTGTTTCGTTTTCGCCATGATATCGAATTCCCTTGAAGAATACCCTCCCACCAAGCAATGAGACTTGAAGCGCATTTATATCGACGTAGACGCGGTAATAGTGCCAGGTGTATGCGCGGATTGCATATGATAGGAGAGTCGCGAACAATCGGTTGAAGTAGAGAAGGAAAAACAAGGCACTGTCTCGATTAGCAACCAATTCCAAAATCTCCAGTCAATGTTCTCATATACTTACAGAATTAATGAGACGATAAGCTCCAGAAGAAAAAACCTAGGGCGATCAGTAAAGCGACTTTCCGGTGGGCAGGAGCTCCGACAAACCAATTAAAGCTTGGGTCCGGCGTCAGGTACGACGCCGTCAAACTTGTGCTGGCCATTTCTGCGTGGGTCCGCCAGAGGGTACGAGCATCGTCAATAAGACAAGGCGACTCGCGACCGATGAGTCCGGCAGTGCGCGCTTGTGGTCCCTGCAATCGCGGCGTCGGAGGCAGTCGCGGATTGCGGGCGTAAGGCGGTGTCTCGAGAAGATCGTCATCGGAACACGCCTCCTCCTTTCGAGAGTCGACGAGCTCCCACCCAGTTGGTTTCGCAACTTAGGCGGATCCATATCGCGCCTCTGTTGACCTTACGATATGAAGTGGCATTGTGTCTAAGCAATGCGGCCTCTCGACCCGCGCTCTGTCAACTCTCAGAACGCGATTATGAAGACCCCTCCGACTGGAGGTACTGGCTCGAGCCTGGCTCGAGCCATCATTATCACTTCCGGCGTGGCAGCTCTAGTGGCTTCGCTTCTTTCTCTGGTGTGAGTACTTACTTTCTCCTGGGAGCGGGGCTACGCTTTGCGTGTCGGGTGAACGACCGTCGTCATGAGCTCTTGAGCTAACAAGCTACTCCAAATCCACAGGTCGATATGGTTTCAAACGTATGACCTTCCGTCCGCGACTACAACAGCCCCTCGAGGCCGCAAGCTAACCTCTTCTTCAGCAAAAACTATCGCAAACCATTGCTCCAACGATACGTCGTCCGCATATTATTGATGTTAGTGTTTGGTGGTAGCCTATGGCTCAGGGGGGAGGGGGGAATGTGCTCGGAAACAAAGCTGATTGTGAACAGGGTGCCCATCTACGCGGCTTCATCGTGGACGAGCATTGTGTCGCTGAAGGCGGCGCAGTTTCTTGATCCGATCCGTGACATTTACGAGGTGTGTGGGTTTGCTCCGAAGCTAGGCAGATCGGATCGTTCTAACATCCAACACTCACAGGCCTTCACCATCTATACCTTTTTCCAACTCCTCATCAACTTCCTTGGAGGAGAACGATCGGTGATCATTATGGCCCATGGCCGTCCGCCGGTTTCCCATGCTTGGCCGCTGAACCACTGTCTCAATAAGATTGACATCTCCGACCCACACACATTTCTGGCTGTGAAGCGAGGTATCCTGCAGTATGCCTGGCTAAAACCCATTCTGGCACTGATATCAATCGTGATGAAGGCAACAGACACCTATGAAGAAGGGTATCTGGGCATTACTTCGGGTTACCTCTGGACAGGCATTGTGTACAACATCAGTGTTACCGTTAGTCTTTATTCCCTCGCCATGTTCTGGGTGTGCCTACACGACGACCTTACCCCATTCCGCCCCATCCCCAAGTTCCTCTCTGTAAAGCTCATTATCTTTGCATCATATTGGCAAGGGTTCTTCCTGTCCATTCTGCAATGGCTTGGGGCTATGGGCAACGGTCTTGCCGGATATACTCCAGACAACCTCGCGGCAGCCATTCAAGACAGTCTCATCTGTTACGAGATGCCTATATTTGCCATTGTACATTGGTATGCATTTTCATGGCACGACTATGCTGACCCGACCATCTCAGCGGCCCGGCTGCCAGTCAAATATGCATTGCGGGATGCCTTTGGGGTCCGCGATCTGGTGGAAGACACCAAACTCACCTTGCAGGGCGACAATTATGAGTATCGTCTCTTCGACTCTGGTGACAACGTCATTGCGCATGAAGAATCTCATTCACGAGTCAAGCGAGTCATGGACGGGATGCGATATGAGCGTGGTGGCAAGGCGAAGTATTGGATTCCCAAGCCCGGCGAAGCCAGCAAGCCTGGCGAAATCAACAGCCGCACGCCACTCCTCGCAGGCGGGGACTCGAGTCAACGCGGCCGAAGCGAACGCGGGAGTCGCACTCCGACCGAACGGTATCGGTCATCCTATAGCGAAATTGAGATTTCGATGGATGACGAAGACGAACGATTGTTTACGAATGCTCGAGCGCTGGAGTTTGGAGACTGGAACGTAAGTTGCACTCCAAACCATAGGGGTGTGCAGAAAGTATCAAACACGAAACATGAAAGCTAACATCTTTCAGTATCCCGTCATCACAGCCAACGAAGTCCCCCGAGATCAGCGGCTTCCTCCCAGTCGGAACAGAAGCTACCAAGGATCTTCCCACGTTGGGGGCGATGTGAAGAAGGCCCGCTCACACCGGAAAGGTCGAGCGTCGGGCAGCGAAAGCAGGCATCAGAACACGAGCTCCAGCAAGTCCAGCAAGCATAGTAAGCCCAGCAAGAGCTCGGGGGACGGACCCTTGCAGCGCAATGCCAGCTCCAGCAGCTCGCATCACTCGCACCGCAGCCAGCTTGTGGACCTCGTGGTCGAGAACCATGAGGCTGAAGGCGAGGAGCGAGCTCACGCCCAGCGGGCCTTGGGCTCTTCTTGGGCGGGTGGTGAAACGCGACGATTTTCGTAAGTCTACCCCCCACCCCCCGAACTATTGGTTCACAGCGGCACACGATCATAATTGGATTGACCCTGTTCTCAATTTCCAGGAGGCCATCCGGACAGCCAATCGAGGAAGAGGCCGAAGCTCCGTCGCAGGCAGCCCCAGCCGACCAACTGGACGATCGCGAGCAATCCCAACGCTGGGCCTACGACGGACTGGAGGAGGACCGTAATGTATGGGGCCGATAGAATTAGTGTTTTATATTTTTCTTCGAACGGTCGGCACATCGACCTCAATATTGAATCTGGGATCTACAAATCGTCGTCTGTGTCGTAGTATATGTCGCGGCACGTGAAACCCGGCGTGAAGCGAACCCTTGGAGTCAACCCGCCCTCATAACGAACCGAGTATCCCACCTCGAGTACCCTAAGGTATCCTACAAAATGTACTCTCACGCCTCCGGCCATCTGAATCGAAATGAAACACGTTGGCAACGATGTGCCTTGGACGTGCCTGGCTCGACACCCCCTCCTCTACGCGCCCGGACCATTGCAGCTCCCGCTGTTCATAGCTGCAAGCTCCATCAGCCCAATTGTGACATCTCCACGCAGCCCCAGCGAATGAGACATCGCATTCACCCCCCGCCGGCCGATCATCACCGGCGACAAGTGTGCTAAAGACGCGAGCGCCAGGATGAATTGCTCGTCCGGGTTTAGTCCTTGGCCTTTAGCGGCCGTCCGTCTCACACGCTCGTCCCTAGACGAGTCACGAACTTTGTTCACCCGTGGTGTTATGCGCGATTGGGGGCGTGGAAAGATCCTCATTCTGGCTGGGTGGGGGCTTGTCCTAGTTCTCGTACGACTATGGTCGTCGCTGGCAATCCGTTTCGTGGGCTGCTGGACTCTTTGGCTCTTTCTTCTTTTCTCCCCTTTGTTCGCCCTTCTTCTTGAATCCTTGAATCCCGCCTTCCGGGAAGGTGATGGATTAACTCCCGTAAACGCGCTGGCCGCCATGACGCTGGCTTTTCGGGGGCAAGCGGCATTGCTCTTCACCGGCTGGATTCGGTCGTGCGTCTCATGTCTCTCTCCGGGTGAGCAGAGTCAGGAAGACCAGGTGGGTCTCAAAGACGAACATCTGGAAGAAAGAGGTATGTTTCTTCAAGAGAGTCCTCCGAGGAGTCCTCTATATATATCAGGAACTCACATTTATGATCGTCTCCCAGGCGTTCAGCGGGAGATGCAAGTGTGCCATACCCAACCGCATTTGGTTCCTCCTATGAAACTGGTGGTGTATGATGACCTCCCCAGCCCGAGTGTACATCGCCATCGACAGCGCAACTCCTTGTCATCATGGGTCTCGGAGGGGAAGAATCTCGCATCCCGGGCATCGACTCGTGCAAGCATGTCGTGGAAAAGATCATCTGCGAACCCGTTGAAAATCGGCGCCCCGACAGATTTCCGCAGAGTAGACTCCTTCCACCTAGAGTCCATACCGGCAGTGCCAAAGCAATATCAACCTCTACAGCTCAGCATCCACCGATCTGGTAATCGGTTATCAGATCTGCCCTCATTCGAGTCTTTTCAACTGGACGATTCACCACAGCGCCAGACAATGGCTTTCCCTCCACGCGCTCTCACACCACCTGGCGTTCGTGCTCGACGTTGCCAATCAAGCCATCCAGCAATGTCTGTCTCTCGGAAGCCAGTCGGATCCGGGGAGCCCCGGTCGGTAGCAACCATCGAGCACTCAATAGAGCCTCCGCAACCTGTTCGCATAGCGAGCACTCTGGTCCCTCATTTCTCCCTTGTGAAGCCCGTTGAGACTCTTCTTTTAGCAGAGGACATCCCCACTCCTTTCCTTGATCGACCCAACTGGGAGGAGAAGAGCGCCTCACTGAATACTGAATCTTCTGGCCGCACAAGTATCGTCCAGGTTTCAGTGGAGCCGGAACCCCAAACGCCCAGTCCAAAGGATCTCGACGATCCAAATGAATGTCCGTTCTCGAAAGACTCGCCATCCACAGCGAGCTCACGTACAATGCCATCGCGTGTTTCCTCTCTGCGGCGACCTTCAACAGCCGAGAATCGCAACACAATTGCCTCGGTGCCTGTACCAGCACTTCCAAGTCGCATGTCCCAATGGTTCTTTCCTGGGAAAGCCTCTCAATCTAAACAAGTCTCACTCGCCGGCGAAAATGGTTTCGCATGGGAACGAACCCGTACACTGAGTGGCACTACTGTCGGTTCGACCATTACAACTATCACTGGCGGTGCTCATGCACGTCGACCCAATGTTTCGATCTCTAGTACCTTCACCAGCTCGTCAACACCAAGAGCCTCATTGCAAGCACCAACACCGGGTGTTGACAAGGATTTCGAGACTGAATTCGGCCATCCTACCATCTTTGAAGGGCACCCGCGCCATTACCCCAAATTATCTGACCCCCGCGCATTGGATTTCCCGAGATATGATGGCTCGAGCGTTGGGCTGGCTTTCTAGGCTTGCTTTAAGCTTTTGAGAACCGCATCTAATACGTTGGGTTTTCCAGCTTGTGGATTTAGACTTCGATTTTGGAATTGTGGGGTTGCTTCATTGAATGTTCGTTGTTTTTGGTGTTCATGTTGCAATACCCCTTGTATATCGGGTTTTTGTTTTGGTCTTGCGCGGTGAGGAATAGTTTGTTTACTGGTGGCTGTGTGCTAATCATTAGTATGGATTGTTTACAGTCGTGGCTTATAATGGATCTGAATATTTGATGGTGTTTACGGCATATCCCGTGTTTGCTCTTGCTTTTTGCTTAGTTACAGTCGTGATACATGGGGCTACCAAGGAGGCTCAGCCTCTGAATCACACTAGCATTCAGTTTTCTTTACACTATGGAATACCATTCAAACACAATGAATCTATTGAGATCAGGCTTCCACCTCTTGTTAGACGCCTTCCAAGGGTACTAACTACTAGGGCCTAGGTATATACTGATTATCCAGTGTCCGCAATACGACACGAACCACGATTTTGTACAGTAGAGTAGAGCAACAAAGGAAGAGAGATAGAAAGCTGAATCGATTGGTGGCATTGCCCCGTAGCCGCAGCAAAATCCACAGGAACACTGAAACCAGCACAATAGGATAGTATGTAATGAAAATATGCAGCGAGGGGTATCTTGTCAAGGGCAAAAAGAAGCTGCACACAAAGTAGAAACAAGAAAGGGAACCATATATATGCCTTGAGGGTACTATACAAAACAATGGGGGAAACAGTCTAGTACGAAGGTACAATCTCCACGCCATCCGGGGCGGGTGAACTTGTGGAACCAGTCTTGCGATGGTTTTGCATACCTAGGATCTGCCATGCCCGACCCATCATTCCGTGACCGAGACCCTGAGGAAACTCAACAGAGGCTTTGTGTGCATGTTTCGGCAGACGGTCACGCAGTGCTCGCTCACGCTTGGCTGCAGCCAAACGATCCTGCTCGCGTTCGTGTTGGACAATATCGTCGCGCCATTCAGCCCAGTGCTCGAAGTTCTCGCGTTGCTGAAGCACTTGGTACCGCAAACGAGACTTAGATGGCCGCCAAGCAGTACGGTTAACGCCTTCGTTCTCTGCGCTGGTTGTCAGTGCCATTGCGGACTTCAGATCACAGACACGGGTCTCCTTGGTCAACTTGAGAAGATGAGTCAAAACATCTCTGCTTTCCAAAGCGGTGCGCTGGACCTTTTCTTGCTCAGCGGTAGGGCTTGTCCGAGTGAGTGGTGCATCCAACCAGGCATGCATTTCGGTCGACCGCTGCACAGAATAGGGATCGAGGAGGTTTGACCGACGATTCTCTTCGCGCAAGAAGCGTACAGCAGCCTGGAGGCTTTCCACTTCAGCGCGTAGAGATTCGTTTTCTTGCATTGCGGCCAGAGAAGCCTCATTATCGATGACAATGCCATCGCCATTAGTAGCGACACCAGCAGCGCCAGACATGTGCTTCAACTTCTCGTAGCGGGATTTGATTTCCTCGCGTTCTTTCTCCACGGCCTGGAGCTCTTTCTGTTGTCGCTCGACGGTTTTCTCAAGCTCAGCTCCAGATGACTGGAATTCTTCGATTTTGGCTTCCAGTTCCTTCAACATGGAAGCCTTTTTGCTTGTTTCGCGCATCCGGGATTCCAGAAGCTCAATCTTGATACTTTGCTCTTCGAGTGTATTGTCCTTTACGCCTAGAGCAGTAGAAACTTCGTGTACCTCATTCTTCAGCCGACGTATCTCCTCGTCGGCATCCGGGGAGATAGTTTTGTTCGACTTCAGCTCTTCGGCACGAGCAATCCAAGGGAAAGCCCCTCTTTCGAACTCCACTGTGCGAGATAGGTTTGATGAAATCGAGTCGAGTTCGTCCAGCTGGTCACCAAGATCGCGCAATTTGTTGTGGAGTAACAAAAGGGGATCGTTAGACTCGTTTGAATCGCCAGTAGATGGTGCGAGCGCAGCGAATGTCTGAGACATGCTATCGAGAATCTCTTGAAGTGTAAATGGTTCAGTACGACCTTCATCACTTATCAGATTAACCACATCGTAACCCAGTTTCCGCGTCATTTCCGAAAGTTCTCGAGTGAACATCTCGACATTTTTGAAGGGTCCATCCGCTTCGTCCCGTGAAGGCGCCATAGACCTCGATCTCAGGTCTTCGAGGGCCCGAGAGATCTTTCCCATGGCAACCTTCAAGCCACGGGCTTGGGAAACAAAAGTATCAAGCTTGTTCAAAGTGAACGAGTTCTCCTCATTGCTCTCTTCGGGGGCTCCTTCGGAAGTCGAAAGTTTCGATGCAACCAGGGACTTGACCCTTGCTATTCCAGTCGCACTATGGTCGAGATATGACTGGGAGAGATTCGCTCGCATGCATATTTCATCCGCAAACATCTCGGGGGTTGATGGGAGAAGTGTCTCCGCCAGATGCGCAAGCAAAGCAATGGAGCGATGCAATTCCACTCCGAATTTTTGCATGTTCACTTCGTTCTTCTTCAAGTTATCAATCCAGAAGTTCAGAGTACGCTCGACAGGTTCCATCTCAAATAGAGCAGCCTTGGTGCTGGCGAATTGTTCTGGTGTGCAGGCACTGATATAATTGACGAACTGATCACAAACAGTGGCGATCCACAGAAGATGTTCAAGGACCCCATGGGCGTGGAATAACTCATCGAGGGTAACAAGGGTTGCCTCGTCGGAAGATTTTTCGCGGATAGTGTTGGTCATTATGTTGGCTTTGTGACTGACACGTTTGAACCGAAGAAGGGCTAGAACCGAATTCCGTTCTCCGTCAAAATATTCAGGCAGATAAATCTTGACGATTGAAAGGTGTTGTACCGCCTCCTCTGCCTCCATCCGGTTCAGTTCCACATCGATGGTCTTGGTTTGTGCCTTGGACACAGAGGCTTGAAGCTTCATGTTCAAATTCATCATGGCTCGTGATCGAGTGGTGAGGTCTGTAGCCTCGGCCTCTGAAATTTGTTGAGATGACCGCATGTCCTCCAGGTCAGTCTGCAAAGTCGTGACCAGCTCTCTGAAGCGACCTAGGGTATATCCTAGCTCCTCAATGGCCTCTTCCTGCTGTTCATTCTTCTTCACTTGTTCATTGAAGACGACTTCCCTGTAGTCGAGCTCTTCTTGAAGCTGCTTCTCAGTTTCGATATGGGTATACTCTAACTCATCACTGATCTCCTTCAGCGCCTCCAAGTCTTCGATGGCCGCTTTCAGTTCGTTGATCTCTTCCTGGTAGCGCATGTTCTTATCGGCTAGCTCTTCGATCATTTCCTCGGCACCAAGTGCAGTCTCAAGCTGTTGCTTCAGATCTTCCACATTGGTCTCTGCAACGAGAAGTTTTTCCTTCGTTGCCTCGTAGTCGGACTTGACAGCAGAGTACTCTTCAAGATCCTGTTCCAGTTCCTTGATCTGGTCTTTGAGGTCCCTTTCTTGCTGCTGTGTCATATCACGCAAACGGATAAGCGCCTCACGGAGACGTTCATTGGTCTTTTCCATTTGCAGCCACCCATGACTAGATCGCTCTTCGGGGCTTGTATCCTGGCTAAATTCCTCATTCTCCTCGCGGAGGACCTCAACCTCCAACTGAAGCTCTTCCATTCTAGACCGAAGTGTTTCACATTCGTGTTTGAAGGCTTCCGCTGTTTCTTCCGCCATCTCTCGGTCAAGGGTAGCCATTTCCATAAGCGACTCATGCTCGGCCTGCATTCGCTCTACCTCCTCTAGACGAGCCTCGGCTTCTTTGTACTTCTTGCGCAGCTCGATTATTTCCGTATTTTGCGGTCCATACTTGGCCTGCAACTTCCCAATAATCGCCTCATACTTGTCGCGCTCTGTCTGGATTTGTTCGAGTGCCTTGAGCTTGTCTCGATCCTCGGCGCGTTTCTTTTCCAGGACACGGAGTTTAGTATTGAGCTCTTCTATCTCCTTGGTCACTGCGACACTTTGTGTTTGGCGCTGTGCGACGGTGGAAGCACCGGGACGAGACGCCGTGGCGCGAGTGGCTGTCGATTGTCTGGATGCTTTAGGCGCAGGCGCAGGGGCGGGAGCAGTAGATTGATTTTCATCCTGCGGGCTCTCGCCTTCGGTATCAAGGGATTCCACATCAGTTGGGGCTTCTGAATACCCGCTGGTCCCAGTTTCGCCTCCGTCCGAAGCTTTCTGTGGAGCAGCCTGCCGCAAAGATGCTCGTTTAGACAGACTCGCTGTTGTAGTTGACACCGAAGACCCCGCTCTGGAGGTCCTTGTGGATGTAGTAGGTACAGAAGGACGGGAGGTTCTCGAGGCGACCGGTTGAGTTGTAGATGCTCCCGCGGAAGGTCTGGAAACATGAGATGGGCGAGGTCGAGTTGAGGCAACTGTTGAGGTGCGCGGGGCACTGCTAAGGGACGAGCGGCTCGAAGCTGCAGAGAGCTGCTTTGTCGGTGATTTTGTCGGGGACTTGAAGAAAAGCAATATAGGTAAGCAAAGCACAGACAATCCTAACAGGCTGGGACATACCCTAAGAGAAGATCGAGGGGCTATTCTCGGTGCCGGAGTAGGCGTTCCGGTCGCATTGGTGCTCTGCCTCCTGGCAGTTGTCGCAGGCAATGCACCTGGTTTCTTCATACCAGCGGAGACTCCGCTTTGCCTGCTGGCTGCTGTCGTGGGGCCAGGCCTGACACTTTGTTTACTCTCTCGCGCCGGCTGTGGGAGCACCGCGCCCACAGCTGTTGGACGTATAAACATGCCGAATCCCTGCTCGCACTCAAAGTATCGCTCTCCTTGTACTGCGCCATCATTTTTTCCAGTGGCGTCAGTCAGTTCGATACCGATCCAATCTCCAACCGCGAAATGAGTGGTACCAATGAAGCGGACAGTGGCCTCTCGCCCGTCGGTCAGAGTGATGACCGAGCCCGGGGATATCTCTTGGCCGGTCATCGTGAGTGCAGGGATCGGGAAGCCGATGACAAACACTTGATGACCGGTGGTAACTGGGTGTCGGAGTTGACAGGAGAGACGGGGTGCGCTTAAGGAGTCGGCTCCAGACTACGCGCTCCGCCGATCTAATTTGTGGCCTAAGGCAGAAACGCCTTCCTGCAGCAAGGTATCCACTACAGTAAGGCAGAAAGGTCCTGGCGGCCCTGAAAATACTGCGACATCATTGTACCTTACTAGATGGTACTTTCTCTCAATTATGTATTCATGCTGCTCTGTATAGTATTCTTGAGGTTTCTTGTCGCTCTCAATCCCGAACGTCCATTATAATTGTAACCTCTAGTATTCAATGCAAAGCTTCGCGAGTCTATCGACAATCGGGAGGGGGAGGGGGCTGTAGAACCTTGGAGTTTATGACAGAGCTTCATATCTAATATATCTAGGTAGATTTACCTCCTTGCGACTTGAAAAGGGTCGGGAAGTGAGTCCGAAGCTCTTCCAAGCTGGAGACTTGGTACTTCGATGCGGGGACCTGCGGAACAGCAATACCTGGTTCAACCAAGTGTACCGTCGTCCAACCTCGAGCTTGGGCATGAGTACAGTTCAGGTGTGAATCATCTGCATGGTAATGGGTTGGTAAGAAAGCATGCTTTTGATTGCGGAGTAAGTGGTAAGACATTGGTTTAGAGTACATACCAACAAAGTAGCACGATTCCGTACTGGGAGCGCAAGCCTCCTTCTCTGCCTTGGCATACATATCCTGGCTCGGTTTACAAACCAACGGCAATTGGCCGTAATCACAAAATGTGATACCTTCGAAGAGATCCTCTACACCCAGTAATTTGACCACCCGCTTTGCGTGGTTCACATAGGCGTTGGTAAGTAGCCATGGCTTCACTTTGCTGGTATCTAAGCTCTCCAGCAGGGCGCGCAGCTTATAGTCGGGCTTCAATATACGGTCGAGGGGCAGAGCATCATCGACTTCATAGTTGAACTCGAGCGGATCGATTTGGTGGTGGCGAGTAAGGCCCTCAATGGCTAGGCCGTACTCCTTGTAGTATTTCTGGTGGAGCATATGCGCATCTTTGGTAGAAAGCTCAAGGTGCTTAACGAAGAACTTATCTAGATTAAGGCAAACACCAGTCAGTGGCGGATTGCTTGTAGCAGAGAGATTCTCGATCACTCACTAATCAGAGTTTGCATTTCATCGTGAATGTTGCATGCTGAGAGTCTGTGAGTATATCGCATCCAGTTGTCTCATTTCGCCGATGTCGATTTATGGAAAAGTGAAGCGCACCTTTAGAATAGAGCTAGAGGACAAGATCAAAGCAAGATCAAAGTCAGTGATCATATGTTATGGCGAGTATAGATTTCCCTAAACGTACGCAATTGTCGATATCGAAGAAGAACACAGGACGTGAGTCACGCCCATTCGCGCCGTTGGCCGCGGCCATTGTAGAGTTCCGGCGGGGTTTGGGTGAGAGGTGAAGCACGGTCCGGACAAATGCTGGAGCGGGGAATGAAAATTGGCGAGCACCTCGGGAGAAGCGACAGAATGCGCGATGCATGGAGAGCAGTTAGTTCTACAAAAAGACCAAGCAGCCGGGCGGCGCGCAACCCTGGCAAGGCCTCGGGAGGCAAGCGCGGGATCGGCCTCCCCGTGACGGTTACCTAATCCACCCTAGCGCCGGCAGCAAAAAAGCGACTCGGAGCTGTCTTGTTCACGTTTTATCGCTCCACTCGTCCCTGAGACATTGCATTAGCAACTCGGAGGCAACACAGTCTGAAGTGTGAGGCAGGGCCTGACGAAGGTAGAGATCACCTTCGATTGCCGTCCTACAGCTGCTTCTCAGAGTTGATCGCTATCATCTTCTCTCCAAGCCCCCTTCGGTCATGGCTTCGGTGCATGGCTCCACTACTCACCTTCCAACAGGTCCGTTGGCTACTGCGGCGCCAATAACTGCAGACGAGGTCCAGGAATATGAGCGCATTGTGAAAATCAGCGATGCAGTCTTTGCAGGATCCCATCCGCGCCTCACAGTTCCCCAGCAAATTGTGCGCAAGCCGACGGCGCGCAGTGTCCAAAATGGCGCCTCGTCCTACCAGGCGGTGAGGAATGAGGCCTCAAATGCCATGACTGAAGATAAGCCTCTAAATTCGGAGGCAATCACGAACATCCTCCCCAGTGAAGTCTCGGTCGTCGAAAACGTGCGCGTCCCGGCCATCCCCATGGCTCCCAAAACAACCTCGGAAATTGATCCTATCTTCTTGACCAAGTCAGATGATTTGGTCAAAGCTGAACTACAACTGCAAAGGCAGAGGGTGGAAAGGGTTTTGCGTGATGAGACAGAGCAGGGGAAGCGCGGGTCTAAATGGAAGCTAGCGCCCTCTGACATGAAACCTGAGTTCAGTGTCTCAAAAGTGTTCGATCAAGCTCTCCAAATTGCGAGGCCGGTCCCACTGGGTGACACGTCTGACGCAACCGGGCCGAGTGACTCCTTCGATGAGAAATCCCTCTACTCCAGTAGAGCTCCTGACTCCACCCCGCCTTTGGAAGAGCAACAGAACCGTTCTCCGGTGGCTTCGGCACAACCGACGGGCTCAGTGCCTGGAGGGCGTTATGCAGATGAGTTGCAGCGACTTGAAGCTCTAAATCGAACTGGCTCCGACCAGGAAATGCAAGATGCTTACCCTCAGGCTGTTGCTGACCAGCGGGCCCATTATTCTCAAAGGCAGCCTCTCGCCGGTCCAGTCGAAAATGCCCGTTGGCTTCCAGAGTCACAGCAATCAGATACTTTGGAGGAACCCGAGTATTCTCCTCCAGCCCCCATTGCCCCGCCTATCGACCACAGAGCCTTTGAAGGAGGACTGGCAGGCGATGCACCAAGAATGAGATACGCCAACCAGTCTCGAAATGCCCCGGAGCCATCTTCTCCTGCCCGTAACGTCAAGGTGGTCCACAACCATATTACATCGCCCGCAGCTCCCAGACCCTCTCAAGTCTCCCCACTGGCTACTGCCAAAGCAGCTTCCGTTCAGCACCTCCGAGACGATGTACACCATGGCTCTGATCGAATCTGCTCTGATCCAGACACTGGACAGAACAGCCCCACTGGCCCAGCTCCGCCGATCAAGTCTCGGAAGCGGAGACGCTTGCTTGGATTAGAGGAACTCCCCCCAGCGCCCCCTAGGGTTAAACAAGAGCCGGTATCACCTCCTCCGTTCGCTGATGATCCTGTCGTTCCCCGCAATCGATCGAATCGAGAACAACCAATCTACATCGACATTTCGCCACAATACACACCGGTGCTCGAACGGCAAACTCTCCCTGCCACACAGCCAGTGTTCGATACTGGTCCATATCGCGAAGTACCTGCCGATTATGGGCCACCGCGGACACTTTCCAGAATGAGCACTAGTCGATCTGTTCGCGACGATGGAGATCTGCGACGAGTTGCTAGTATGCAGTACGCTAGGCAGGCCGTACCTCCCCGAGAGTACCTTTCGGTCGCCCCTCACGATGGCCGGGCTGCTTCATACACAATCACGGGCAGGTCGCAAGGGCGTCCGGCGTACTATGAAGAGGTCCCTTATTCATATGGGCCCAGATATCTTGCCGTGGATAACATGTCTCAATCATCGCTTGGGGATCCATATTATGAAGAGCCTCCACGAGTCATGGCTGCTCCTCGGCGGCGTATCGTGGATGAACATGGCACTGAGTATGAAGAAGTGATTCCTGTGCAGCGGTTACAGTCCATGGCCCCTCCTCCCCGGCCCGTGTCTCGGATGCCCAATGCGGAAACGTTTAACGGCCAAGTTCCTGTCCGCACTGCCAGCGTTCGTGATCAGTCTGTCGCTCAAGACCCTTACGTGGGTCGAAGGTACATGTCAGAGATGCCGCCGCCGCCGCAATACTACAGGCGTGTCCCTGCGGAATATCCTCACCCTATCACCGCTGAAAGGCGATCCTACGCTGCACCGATGGAAGGCCATGAGCCTTATTCACGCAGTGGAAGCGTTCAAGTCGCCGAATACGTTCCTCGTCACCCAACCTACGTAGATGACCATACAATTCCTACTGAGAGGGCGATGAGAACCACAAGTGTCCGTCCCCAGCCAACTCGGTACGAAGAGCCACATGACATGGCCCAGCGGGTTGCAAGTGTCCGACCCAGCCCGAGCCGTGAAGTCAGTGTGATCATGAACGATCAACACATGGGAGGCTACGTTGAGCGGCCGTATTACGTCCGCGAGAGACGATTTTATGACCACGAGGATGGCGATCGCATGGAGTTAGATGCAGCAGCGGATCATGTTCCACGCGTTTCTCGGCACTACTGAATTTTTTTTCCCAAAGTCTTTGTATGCCAAGCATATCAGCATGTCAGGTTGCATCTGATGGGAGCGTTTGATTATTCTTTATGGGTCTTCATTTCAAGGGGCTACCTTAGAGTTTACTTTCCCCAGGGTGAGCGAGTTTCAGTCCGTCTTCAGACGACCTCGAGGATTCTGTTTCTACCTTGAGATATGGGAGATTTTTCCCGTGAAAGTTGTGAGAATTCAAAGTCCTTGCCAGACTAACATTCTTGCAGTTCTTTTTTCTGTGTTTTCTATGGTGACATTGGTACATGGCCGTGTCTGCTTCGTTGTGCAAGACAACCTTGAATGTAGCCACCACTTTGATAGCGTTGTTGCAATGAACGGAAAACTGAATGGGACACGCATCATATCCATTCACACATCACCATTTTCCCAGATTCCCTAGTAGTCTTGATCCTTGCAGAATCTCCAACTCAGAAATCATGGCATATCATAGAACAATTATGATACAGGGTCACATCATGACATGATATATTTTCAAGTGGAGGTGGGCGTAAATAGTGGGTACAACATTCAACAGGCTTGAGTGTTGAGGTAGCAACGATAAATGTCAAGTACATAATACTTTCAGACGATCATCACATCTTGTTATTCCCAAGTATATCGATATGAACCGGGACTGATCACCTAGCGCAGTGTGGTTATGCACAACTGTGTGCGCACCGGTAGTCGGTCACCCAAGAGGCATGGATACAGCACCGCACATTTTCCACGGGACGGTGGGATCACGTGCCTTTTTATGTCCCGAGCTGGAACTGGGCAGTGATCCCATTTCGAGGGGCGAAAGCCCCCTTACCGCGAGCCCCTGGCAGAAATCAGAATAATTATGTATGAAATTCTATAGCATAGGTCCGCTATTCTACATCGATTGATTAAATCTCATCTCCGAGGGGAAAATGTGAATATGTGCCGGGAGAATTGCGATTGATATATTGTGACATGGCCGTTTAGCCTCGGCCTCAACACTTGTGAAGTAGTGTGCTTACAATTATAAGAATTAATTTATATTACAAACTTGCCACGATCACAAGCAGTGGGATGGGAAAATTATCGAATGAAGTATTACTTTTGTGTGAGATAGCCCGTTATTACGTCTTTGTAGAAAGTTGACGCCATGGTCGTAGGAGGATCACGATGGATGCATTGCCCGCTCGATAAATCATGACGAAAGGATACAGCTTCACGGATGGGCGATCATGACCCAATGACAAGAAGTATGTTATCTCTGACCAGGGTTCGGTATCTGTTTGTTAGTATGATGCGTCGTCTCATTAGGAACCTTGTTTTCGGCTTGACTGTGGAGAAAACTACTCCAAGGTACGAAGCAACCTCCACTCCGTCGTGCCTGTCTGGGGTCCCGACTTTGGGGGAACGGCTCCTGCAGTCACTTTTCTCGATAGCATTGCAGCCAAGCGGTTCGTCCAGTCGGAATTGGTTTCGAGGGGTCGAGTCCTCATGATGGCTGGCAGAAAGCCATCGACCCACTGGGGTATACGAGAGAATGACGTCGACCACTTGAAACCTTGTCCTACCCCGACAGCCGGGGCCCGATTGACCAAGAGCAGAAGTAGAACGAGGGGAGGGGCTACACTAACTCCGTTGGGAGACACACAATAATGGGACCCTCTCGCGACCTACAGGAAGCCATTCAGGCCCGGCCGTTCAGAGATGAGCCCCCGAGTACGCAAGCTGCTCCATCCGGAGAGGCACTGGGCAGTTTCCCAGGCATCAGCGGTATGGATATGGACAATGCTCGACGATCCACATGCCGTGCTCGCGCTGACCAGGTCGCCAGTCGGCCGGTGGCCGTGTCCGGGCCAGCCGGGGCCCTGGGGGGCCTATCGCGCCCTCCAGCTGAGGTGGATCGGGGGGTCAGATACGGTGTCGTACAGGGCTGTCCGTCCCGCGACCTATGAGAGATTCGATCGCCGTACTGGTGGGCGTGGGAGACGCGGAAGGAGTCGGATCCCGCGAATCTCAGCACTTGCTGGCTGCTGGATCTGCAGGTCGTGGACGGTCTCGAAGCCAAGATCCAGATCCCTGGCGGGCGTGAGAGCAGGGCAGCGGCCGCGTATTTTTGCAGCAAGAGGACCAGACACGTGACCATTCGCTTGAGCCCAGCAGCCGTGCTTTACTACTGTACTGTAGAGGGTATGTATAGTGAGGCAGCACAGTCGAAAGTACGACCAACAACCATCGGACACCGTGCTGGCAGCTCAGTGGAGCCACCCTGAACTTTTGGGGCCTTGATCGCCAAGAGAAAACCGTGGCGGCATTCTACTCGGATCGGCTGCATTCCTCGGAGGCAGTGCTGGCCATGAAACAGTCCCTCTGTAGAGCTCGCTCCGATCAGAGACACGCTCAATTTCCTGATCATCGGCATCCGCCCACCCCAAATGAGCACCAGATGAGGTGCCATTGTAGCCCACCCTGGAGGACGAGGATATTGAAGGTGTACTAGTCCTGTTCGAGAGACGAGAAGAGGCGCTCCCACCGAGGACGGGATACCGTAATGACATGACCCGCACACCTGCACTGCGCAATACTTTGAGCGCAGCCAGCACTCGATTAGTAGCAACCAACTCAATCTTGGGCTCGGTAGAGAACAGCATCTGCATCGACTGGATGCTTGATGCTATTCCCACAGTCGTCTACTACGACTAGTACCTCCAATAGTAGTTGCCCTCGATCCACCTCGACGATCGATCTTCTTTTGTTCCCACCATTCCCGAAACGCCCACACAGCGCCATTCCTATCCCTGTCGAGAACGGTAGCCTTGACCTTTCCTCTCCTCCACACCTCTTCCACCCAACCATCCCCCCTCCCCAAACACCCTCCCCTCTTCCCCCTTCGAGTTGTTCGTAGGGGTGAGAGCGAGACCCCATTCCGACCCTCCTGGTCATGCACAAGATCTCCAACTTCACGGGCCAGGCCCGTCATGGTTGGGAGCGAATGACGCCGACCTTCGGGATGTCAAGACCTCATACCGACATGGCCTTTCGCCGACCACACGGGGCTCCTCCCATGACGCCGCCGACGAGCATAGACCCGACCGTCAACCTCTCCTTCAACGTCCCCTTCTCGTCCACCTTGGCCGGCCCCGATGTCGAGGATGTGCTCCACGCGAGCCCCAACGCCTTGCAACGCTGGACCTTCCCCGAAGGCACCCCCGAGGGCACCCAGGTACACCAGCTCCCCGTGCACACCAGCAATGTGGACGGCTTGCGGAGATTATGCCGACAGATCACCGATTCGAGTGGTGGACGAATCGAAGCAACGGTGGCCTCCTCCGAGCCGAAGGCCCTGCCCTCGCTCCAACGCCGACCCAACGGCTTGGTGACCAATGTGTGTGTCACGGGCGACGGCGAGACGGTGCGCAAGATGCGAGCAAAGATTTTGAACGAGACCCCGATCATGCTGGTACGTGGGCGAATTTTTCCCCCTCCCACAACCCGGGCACCCGCCCGGTGCTCTGCTTCCCAGGACACCCCTTGCTAACATTTCGCTCAATGTACTAGCGCTGCGCAACCGTTGATGTCGACATGCACCTGATTATGGATGGCTCTCCGAAGGGCATCCGAGCGAGCGTCCTCGAGCACATGGATACCTTGGCCGCTTACACCGGGACCGATATTTTCCTACTGACGCCCAAACTTCACGATGCCGATAGTGCGGTGGTTTCCTCCTACGGTTATGCCTCTGATAATGGCCTGGAGCAGCGGTTCCGCGTTGCGATCTACGGTGACATGGAAAGCTCCGAGCACGCGAAGACCAGAGTTCTGATCATGATCGATCAAATTGTACGTCTTCTTGCTTAGCGGATTTGCGTGAACGCCCTTGTGTAATGAGATTTGGAGCTAACTTGGAAAATAGCTCAAACGCCACGTCGATGCTATCAAGCTGGAGCTGACCATGCACACCTTGGTCTGTGGGCGCACCCGCAAAAATATCAAGCTCATCGAAGCGGCGACCGGAACTGCGATATATTTCCCCCCTCCCTTCCCTCGAATCTTTGGATATACCCCACCAGGTGCGAACCGTCGGAGCGAGGACGAGGTGTACATCACGGGTGATACGCCGGAGCAAATCGCCCGCGCGAAGCAAAAGCTGCGGGAGCTGGTTCTGGGTGTCAAGATTTACGTGAAGGATGTTGTTGTCAACTCAAGCAAGATCGACAATATCTTGCTCGATCGCTTGGACAAGGTCCGCAAGGTTATGGAAATGAACGGCTCCTACGTTCTATTCCCGCAGCTGGGCAGCCAGCGCGGACTGGTTCGCATTCAAGGCACAGAGGTTCTGCATGTCGAGCGCACCGTTAGGGAGATTATGGCCTTGGTACGTATTTCCCTTGGGATCTTTGAGCACCTTCCGCTAATATTCTCCTTTTCCCGGGTTTTTAGGCTGGTCAATTCTACAGCGCCTCGTGGTGGATTATCATGCCCGATCCTGCCCAAGGTGGTCTTCGCGCACCTTCGACCCCCGAAATTCGTGCAATGCTTACCGATATCTGCACCAACTCGGAAGCCGAAGTCAGTTTCGATAACCTGACATTCACCATCAACGGTTCCGATGATGCTGTCAAGGCTGCCATGACCGTGGTGAATCAGATTCCTTTTGTCACTCGTAGCCAGTACCAGATGCGTGTCAAGATTGAGCTGGCCAACGAGCATAAGGAGTTTGTCAGTGGAAAAAAGAACGGCAAGATCAACAAGATCATGGGCCAGAGTGAGTAATAGAATTTTCTCGAGGTTCTTGAGTCCGATGCTAACTGTCTTGCAGGCAATGTCCAAATTATCTTCGACGGCTTCAACGAGTACAATTTTTACATCGATGTCTGTGGCAATCAGTATGATTCGACCAAGAATGGCTTGGACCTTGTTGAACAGGAAATGCCGGCTTCTATTTCGTTCCATGTGCCGGACCAGTACCATAAGCGCATTATCGGAATCGGTGGACAGCATATCCAGCGCATCATGAAGAAGTACTCCGTGTTCGTGAAGTTCTCCAACGCCATGGATCGAGGCGGCATGGGCAAGGAGGACGACGACATCAAGGTCGACAATGTTATCTGTCGAACGCCCGCTCGCAACGCCCAGAGTCTGGACCTGGTCAAGCAGGAGATTATGGACATGGTCGAGAAAGTTGTAAGTGCCGTGTGACCCCGAAAGAGACCCAAGCAAAACTAACGTATCATAGGATGCCGAATATGTCTCGGAGAGAGTCGTCATTAACCGACTCTACCACCGCGAACTGTTGGCCCGCATGACCGAGATCGATGAGCTTGAGAAGAAGTGGAACTGCAAGATTGAATTTCCTAGCACCGAGCTTGCCAGTGACGTCGTGACCATTTCTGGCCCCGAGTATCAGGTCCCCCAGGCTGTTGATGCCTTGCTGGGAATGGTCCCGGAGAGTCACGAGCTTCATTTCCAGAGCTCGGCAGAGCTACGGGAGTACTTCAAAGCCCCCGACTTCCTTGCAGACGTTCGCACCAAGCTCAAGGAGCAGTACGAGGTCGATATCAACATCGATGCAAATGCTGATCTTCCCACTCGGGAGGACGGGTCTTCTTCGCCGGACCCTGCTCCCGAAGATCGGGTTGTCCTCGGTTACACACGCAACAATGCCGGCGGTCTCAAGGACGCCATTGATTTCATCATCTCCCGCCTTGTCGCCCACGGCCTCGATGCCAATACGGTCAAGGGAGCGATCCCGCGCCCCAAGTCGGACTCGTTCGAGGAGTCGCTGCCCTTCTTCGACTCGAAGCTGTTGCAGCATGCCCCGGCTCCTCTCCTGACCGACTCACCTACACGACCCAGCTTCGCGGACGAGACTAGCGAGCGCGGCTCGATCTTTGAGCGCCTCCGCAAGCCCGGAAGTATCTCGTCTTTCTCCTCGTTCATCGGGCGGAAGAACCACTCGGCCTCGCCGGGTTCTTTCTTCAAACACGCGTCGAGCAACGCCTCCAAGGCGTCGCTCGTTTCGTTGGAATCGCGGGACAGTGGCTACCGCAACCCTTGGAATGATTCCGGGGTGAACCTCCCCGAGGACGATGTACACGTCCTAGGGAGCTCGCATAGCCACAAGAGCAGCAACAGCAATGGCTGGCCCACGCGCTTTGACACCAAGTTTCCTTTCGGTACGGCGCCGGGTGACATGACGCCCAAGCATGACCCGCGCGCCTCTTTTGACAGCGGTCGCCCTAGCACTTCGAATTCTACTTCTGGATACCCGGCCCCCATTGGGCCACCGCGTTAAACCCAAAATATCCATTTGCAGCAGTATACCCTTTTGGTTGATTTGTTTCCAGCGAGTGTCTCAGTTTGTTTTATTCTTCCTTCCTGATTTGAATGATTTCTCTTCTTTATGGTTTTTGGTTTTTGATTTTTTTCTGTTTTGATCGATACCACGGAACGCAAGCAATGAAGGCGTCAGAAAAGAAAACGAGAGATATCCAAGATCTGCGTGAAATAGAGCGGGATTTTATTTGCCGTTCCTGTTTCCCGATTGATGTGTGCTTTTTTGTTTGCAATGATGATTCCTGTCCATGGGAGGATAGGAACCGGAGAGTCTCATGCGCCACGCCTGGTCGTTGACTTGACCTTGATACCACTGCTGGCGACGGGCTCGGGAGTTTTGTTTTGGTTTTTGAGTCAATGTTTGTTACTCTTTTGATATCCCCATCAATGAGATTTGTCCTTAGACGATTTCCATTCCCGCTCTCTAGAATGCCGAGTCGTCGATCTATGCGAAGTGTGAAGCAAGGACCTTCCGAGGTGGGGTGTATCAGCTTGGAGTGTGAAGGACTACATCTATCGTTGGAAGGGGAAGCAGGTAGATTGTATTCTGTTATCGGATTAATCATTGATCCCCTGAGAAGATCAGCTGAGGATTGTCCACCTGCTCGTTCTCGTTTCATCCGAGTGATGATTCATTCATCATAAAAACACTGCCGTTAGATGAGGCACTTGCTTTCTCTCTTTCATCTCCCACAGCCCTCCTTTTATTTTCTTGTTTCGACGCCTCTTGAGGGCCTGGCGTGTCGTTACGGATTCCATCCTTTGTCCTTTTTACTGGGCTTGAAAACCCCCGACTTGCTCTTGCACATTCCTTTTCTCAAATCCTGCTCTCTAGTGAAAGTAGCCACGTCGATCACCCGTGTTATAATAGGCCGTTGGCAATGTCAGAATTGGTCTCCAGGCATGGGAGTATAGTCAGGAGTCTAGGCGAAACGATCGCGGCGAATCTCAAGTCGACGTCGTGATCCAATAATACGGTGAAGATAGGTCATATTTGCATTTAGCAACGGCTCGCTAAAAACTCACTACATACTTTATTATGTCTTCTAACACGTGTATCCATGAGGACACATGGATGGCCATGTACACCAGGGTGGTGGATCCCTGCTGCCCCGCTTACATCAAATCCACGTGATCACATAGTATAATGGGTTGGGGCAGTCGTTGTATTTGAAGCAACCATATGTGCTGAGAGTACTTTTCTTGGCGCTGAAATCACATTGGAAGCAAATTAGATGGCAATCAAAAATATGAACAGTTGCACGTATCTTGACTGTTCTTACAGTCGGACAGGACGATCTTCTGACGTAGTAATGTGGGGTCGAGCGTCGCAGAAGACCAAGCCCGCCATTCTAACACCTCCATCCCATTGCACGACACCTAGGGATTCAGTGCACAAATCCAAAGTGACCATAAATCAGCAAGAAGATGGCTGCATCATACCCGCGCCCAGACTTCCAACGCAAAGCCCTGAACTGGGCCTCCCTTGACGGAACATGGGACTTCATCTTCGACGACCACGACGCAGGTCTCGCACAACAGTGGCATTTAAAGGGGATTCCCTCGCAAGCCGACAATACACAGAAGCGAGATATCAAAGTTCCTTACGCTTTCCAAACCCCCGCCTCCGGGATTAACCTCTACGAAGCTCATGAGGTGATGTGGTATGAGCGGATCATCAGCGACATTCGTACTGCCGAAGAGCAGGCCACCGGCAACAGGCTGATCGTTCGTTTCGGAGCCGTTGATTACGAGTGCTCCGTCTGGCTCGATGGCAAATATGTTGGCGGTCATCGTGGCGGTCATGTCCCCTTCGACCTGGACGTTTCAGATGCCTTCGCAGACGGCGTGAAGACTTCTCGATTGACGCTCCGTGTCCGTGATAGTCCTTATGACCTAGCCCAGCCGCGTGGTAAGCAATTCTGGGGCCCGGTCCCGGAGAGCATCTTCTATACTCCGACCGGTGGGATCTGGCTTTCTGTTTGGGTGGAAAGTGTCCCGCCGATGAGGCTGGCTTGTGGTAGCGGAGGTACCGTACTGAGGTCCAATGACATCGAAACCGGCGAGCTTCACGCTCAAGTTGCAGTTTCTGGTCGCCTGGCTCGGGCGGAGTGCAGCGTTGAAATCGAGGTCAGTTTGGGTGGGAGCCCAGTGGGGAAGAAGAGGGCTGCGCTCAAGCCGGAGCGAGACTGGGTTGGCATTGATCTGGGTATGAAGGTGCCCAATGCTGCAGATCTGGAGAAGAAAGAGCCGTTCAACGTCGACGGCTGTTGGCATGATGGAGTGGCGCTGTGGTCGCCTGAGCATCCGATTCTCTATGACCTGGTGCTGCGCCTGTACGATGCTTCAGGGAAGGTCGTTGATGAGGTCGAAACGACGACCGGAATGCGCAGCCTGTCGTGGCAGAATGGCGATGGGACATTCCGGCTGAACGGAAAGCCTTACTTCCAGATGATGTTCCTGGACCAGGGATATTGGCCAGACACGGGCCTAACACCTCCGTCATCCGAAGCACTGAAGCTTGATATTCAGATGTCCAAGGATCTGGGATTCAATGGATGTCGTAAACACCAGAAGGTCGAGGATCCCCGATTCCACTACTGGGCCGATCGCCTTGGGTTCATCGTTTGGGGCGAAATGGCCAATGCCTATGAGTTCGGACCCGACTACATCGACCGAATGAATAGCGAGTGGACCGAGGCCGTGAAGAGAGATATCAATCACCCGTGCGTCATTACCTGGACTCCTGTCAACGAGAGCTGGGCCTATACATCGTTGAAGGACAACATCGAGCAGCGAAACCATATCCGCTCGCTGTACTACTTGACCAAGTATGTCTTCATCCCAGCCAGGAAATAAATGAATCACGGAGATGATGCTAACCGCGTTAACAGGTCTTTGGACCCTAGCCGACCTATCAATGACAACTGCGGCTGGGAACACGTTCTCACAGATCTCACCACTTACCATGACTACACTGACTCCCCAGAACTGACAAAAACTTGCTCCAAGATGGAAGGCGGCATCCTGGGACCAAAAGGTGGTCACGACATGTTCACAAAGCCTATCTACTCAGGCTTCTCGGGACACACCCTCCTCGACCCCGGCGCCCAGCATAAAGCCGGCGCACCAGTCATCTGCACCGAGTTCGGCGGTGTCAACATTGCACCGGCGAAGGATGCTAAAGCTGGTGAGCGAGACTGGGGATATACGACCGCCACCGACATTGAAGATTTCTTGAAGCGGTACGAAAAATTGGTCATGGGTATCGTGAAGGGTGGACATTCTTGTGGTCTGGTCTATACGCAACTGTAAGTAGATATACTGGGCCTACTCTGATAGTTGCGTGCGCGCTGCTTGTACTAATTGATTTCTACTGCAGGTGCGATATCGAACAAGAGGTCAACGGTCTTTACTCGTATGACCGAAAGGAAAAGGTCCCGGTTGCTAGGATCAAGGCTATCATGGATGCTGCGAGAGATCACTATTATGATCATGTTCAAGCCCACGGATCGAAGGGTCTTAAGAAGCTTTTGCATTCCCTGCATCGTTCTTAGATTAGAGACCACTCTGCAGTTCTAACGCGCGGGAAATTGACCTCGCTATCACGACGCGGCTCGGGCGGTTGATAGGCTAGCCAATACCAGACTTTAGCGCTCGAGACCCATGTTGTAAATGGAACCTGTGCTCAAAATATCATCTAGTTATTACCCGTGTGCAAACCAAGTTTACATGATCAGAAATTGTCTACAGTAGAAATGAAAAACTTCGCCAAACCAGAAAGAGATATTCTTCATCACATTAAAAACCGAGGTCTAAAAAGACTGAATGAGACCATGTCGCTGAATTTACTTTCAAGAATGAAACGATAACAGCATCAAAATGCAGGCCCAAAAAACGCCAGACATGCCGAAAACCGAACATTTTCTGCTAAAAACCAAGCGCGCTCGGTAGATGCATGGTACAAGAATTAAAGATGTGCAAGTAAGCCCATGAAAGAAAAGTAAGTAAATCACATGTTGGCCAGTTCGTGGTCGATCTGGCGGTCGAGGAAGGCGCGCTTTTCGCCAGTGAGCGTGGTCTGCAGACGCTGTTCCACAAGGACGCGGACTAAATGAATGTTAGTTAATCGGTAATATCAAAAGAGACTACGGGTAATAACTTACCCTGCTTCTTGGTGACCGTGTCGAGATCAACCTCGGCCAAACAAGCACGAGTGGCTTCGGTGATGGCAGATTCATCCGGCCCGATGCCACCGCTGCGGAAATCAAAAGCGGTGCTTGCAGGTCGAGAGGGAGGATATTGGCCGAGTGGACTGCGAGACCGCCCGACCAGAAGGTTCTCATTGCTCTGTATGAAACCAAGGCTGTGACGGCTCTGGTGACCCGGGCTGTCCTGGTAGCCACTGAGACCCCCAACAGACATGTGCCGGGAGGCTGCAGAGGGATGGCCACCCATTTGAGGGAAGTCGGTGTAGCGGGAGAAGTTGGACATGTGGGAGTTACGATTGCCGGGCACGTTGCCGCCGACGAATGGAGCGGGCGACTGCGGAGGCATGTAAGGGCTAGCGTGGCGACCCTGACCAGGGAAACCAGTCAGAATGGTTGATGCCGGCTTCACGGATGAGTACTGAGACTGCATGTCATCCATTTCCATGCCCATGTCATCCACATAACGACCTGTAGAGTAGACTTTCTCTTGGCTGGTGCCCATATCTCCACGGCGGCCGGGGAGGTTGTTGGCCAATGCGTAGTCATCCCATCGTTGCAAGGGAATGCTGCGAGGGTCGAACTCCTCCTGCTCCCCTCCCACCGCAACGATGCGCTTGTCTCCTTTCTCGCCAATAACAACACGGGTGTTACCCCATGTGAAATCATCCTGCTTCCAGAAGGAATACAGTGGCAGAATGAAACTGTAAATGGGGAACGCAATCAAGTAGATGATCATCCACCCAATGTGTTGCCATTGCCGTTTGATGATGAAAATGATCGCCTGAAGGCCGTACACGGCAGCCAACATGATGATGGAAATCATCGGGAATGGTCCAGTATGACTACCAATCAGGTAGAAGATGTAGCCAAGGTAGACACAGGTAGCGGGAAGGATGATAGTTCCCAGCAGATCCACAAGAACAACGAAGCGCATGCTGAAACAGCAGAAGCCACAGAGATCCTTCAGAGCCGCCAATTCCACGAGGTTGTGGATAGTAGAGTTGATCCAACGACGTCGCTGCGAGAGGAGGACGCTCCAGCTCTCAGGTGCGGCCGTGCTTGCGTAGGCATCAGCGAGGAATTTGTATCGCATTGTCGGGAAGTGCTTGGTCATGAGAGTGGTCAAGAATCGGTCCTCGCCAAGGGACAACAGATTCTTTTTGTGGAGGGTGTCGACATCGTTATCTGCATACTCCTTGATCACTTTGTCTGAGATGATCAGTGGGCGGCCTTTATCGGCAGTACGGAGACGGTACATGCTGAAACTGGGAGGTTGTTAGCGATATGGGTAGTGCGTTGGATAAGGAAAGGCCGGCTTACCATCCAGGAAGACAGGTCACACTGCCGAAGAGAGACTCGAAAGCCTTGGCCAGGTGATGAGAGATATAGTACTCATAGACCTGGATCATAGTCCACCAACTGCGCTCTTCGTTCTGGAGACTGGTCTCACCGCAGATACCAGCAATTTTGGCGTCTGCCGCACAAGCAGCGACAAGTCGATTGAGTGAATCTTCTTTGACACTGGTATCCGCATCGACCATGAGACAGTATTCATAAAGCTCTGGGTCCACACCAATGATATTATTGATCTGGTGGAAGATCTCGAGTTCCATGGGTGACATCGGAGCGCGGTGGTGTACTCGGTTCAGGAAATGCAGCAGAAGAACTTGGGTATCTCGCTTGCCACGGTTTCCAGGCTTGGACTTGCGCTGCTCGGATTCCTTTCCGACCTTGACGACAACAATGTAAGGGACGACATTGCCCTCGTACTCATAGAGACCCGAGTAAACCTTGGCATAGTTGAGTTGCTCCATGCCTTGGCCAACGGAGTGAAACGGCAGTGCCGGCGGGTCCATCTTGGGGTCCACGCCTAGAATATCCAGAACAATTTTCGGGGTTGGTCGGTCGTTTCCACCTCCAACAATCATACCATCACAAATGACGAAGATCAGCTTTCGCTTGTTGTCATACTGCAGGGCAGTCAGGGAGTCCAGACCTCGGCGCAGAGAGTCTTCGCCTTCGGTGTAGGCAGGAACCAAACAGATCACGAACTTGTCTTGTGGCGTGGGCCGGCGCTTCGATCCAAGCTGCAGAGCTGCCAAGAACTTGACGAGAATCACGGCACAGATGAGGATAGTGAACGACAAGAGAATCCAGTTGTTGACAGTACACCTGGGACTATCTCGAAAATCGACTTTGCCTTTGTAGAAAACGTAATCGAGACACCTCTGGGCGTCTTGGAACTCTGTCGTATCCTGCCATTTGTCCGTGATATCAGTTCCTGGATTGTTCTTGAAGAGGTTGGATACTGCAGTCGGCAAAATCTTGTACGAGTCGAGATTGTTCTTTTGATCCAGGGTGTAAAAGTAATCTGTGAGATCGTAGACCTTGTTGTTGACGATGGCCCAGTAACGCTGGTCATTATTGGCCTGGTCCTGAATCTTTTGCTTTGACCACACCAGGTCACCCTTGTAATATTCAGCGATCTTGGGTAGGAAGACCTTTTGATACCAGGTAATTTCGTGGAGCTTGGTGCCTGGGTCTGGCTGTAGGGTCTTGCCCGAAGTATGCACTGCGCGAGGATTGGTTTGGGTAGCCGAGGTGTCGTTGTTAGACAAGACAAGTGAATCATCATCAGTATTGCAGTACACAGACAGAGGAGGAGGGAAATATGCATCCATGTTGAGGCCTCCGAACTCTAACATGCTGGATGCGGTGGTGTCCTCTCCGGTAATATCACTGTGCTGGATACGATAGAACTTGGAAATGTCGTAGACCCGGCCGTGGATGCTGACGAAAAAGCTACTGCCCGTAGCATGCCAACTGACCTCTTTGGTGTTCCAGACCTTGTCTTTGTTCGGGCATAGCAGATCACCGAAAGCCATGATGTAGAAGCAGACAATAGCGTTGAAGAGCAGAATCAGGACGACCAGAACAACCTTCTCTCGCCAGGCCATTCGTACATCGGGACGTTTCATGCGGCCGACCCATCTGAGCAAGAATGAAGGAATCCAGAAGGTCATAGCCCAGACAAACCCAGACCAAAGTCGACGACCAAAAGTAATGGGTTGCTTCTCAATGTGTTTCGGCTCCCCGTTCTCGAGATCATCGTCACCAATGTATCGACCATACTGGTCATAGTAGGAGACATCGCCCTTGTTGTCGTCGCCTTTGCGGCCAAGACCATAATCACCAGCACCAGCTTGAGTGAAAGGTGCACTTGGGGCGATCGACTTGGCACCTCCCATGACGCTGGGGGCCATCGTGGTCATTGCCGCCGGATGCTGCATCATGGTGATATCGTCGCGACCACCCAACAATGTAGTGGACTCGCCAATGAGATTACCATCAGGAGACATGCCAGGCTCGTACATAGTTGCGCCATATCCAAAGGGGTTCGAGGGAGTCTCGTCAGGTTTGAGATCGAGCATGCTTTCGGCTTCCCACCAAGCACCCTCCCTCATCCAGATTCGCTGGTGACCAACGACCGCGTCGCCGTTGCTCCAACCTCTTTCAAGAATCCAGTTCTCAACTCCATCCTGGCCTTCGGCGCAGCCAAGACGGGAATAACGTCCGACAAACTCCTCGACGTCGAAATCAGCCGTGAAATCAAGTTGCTTCATGCGGCGGTTGGCCCACTCGGGCAGTCGCCAATCTCGCAATTGACGGGATACGGCACCAGCCGACCAAGCCGCAGCAGAGGCTTGGAGTTGTTCCGGCAGCTCGTCGGTAGGATGGATCGACAGGTGGTACCAGACACGACTGCTACCCAAAGTGCTTGAAAGATCGAAGCGGCCACGCTTTCCAACGGAGATGCCCTCGGTATCGACAGGGAAGAGAACCTGACGCAGGAAGGAATCCTCTTCGGTTTCTACACCAACCTTCTCCAGGACTCCCTGACGTCGGTCTAGTTCGTGCTCACGTTCTCGTCCAGCAGCACTGTTCATGATCCCCAGATCGGCTTCGACCTGTGCAACCGCCGTGTTCATCTCATTGGTGACGGACTGACCGATGGGTGGAATGGGGATGCCGTCTTCTTTCATCTCGGCATTTATCCCAAGGTCATCATCGAAGACACCTCTCATCGCAACAGCCTTACCCAAGGCCGGACGGGGAATATCGATAAGAGTCAGCCCAACCGTGTCTTCATTAGACCACTGTGGCGAGCCACCGTTGCTAGAGTCGTTCTCAAGAATATTCTGGATGTCAGTGGCAATGGCCTCGTTGGCCTTGCTGATGATCCAGTCGACCAGAGCTTCGTAAATTCCGGCAATCAAGACTTCGCGCTCATCGGTGGAGCACTTGTGCAGCAAAACCTCTGGGTCCACACCAAGAAGGCCACCCACATCCTCACACACCTCCTCGAGTTCTTCTTGGTCCACTTCGAGACCGGCGGCATTGCCCAATTTGAGCAGACCGGCCAGGACCGAGAGCAAGCCACGCTGGGAGGCGCCTTTGATACCAATGGTTTTCAAATTGGCGCGGAGATCCTCAGCGGATGCCGCATCATCGGCGGTCGGCAGGTAAGAAGGAGGATCATATGTGCCAGAGCGACTCAGCAGAGTATATGTTGAAGGCTCGCACAAGTCCAGAAATTCGCGCTCTGCGGGAGTTGATGCGGAGGTCAGGAGGTAGTAAAATGCATCGAAGGCTCGGAACCCGGCCTCGCTGGGAACATTCAATAGACCCTTGTGGACATTGATGCCAGACGTGGAGAGAGCCAAGGACAGCCCCACAACCTGGCCCGGAAGGGTCAATGTGTACGAGACGGATAAGGCCGAGTGAAGAGAGTAAGATGGGTTGAACGAGGTGACGGCGGAGAGAAATGGGCGTAATGTTGCTAGTGCAGCGAAGGCAACTTCAGGTGTGGAGATGGGAAGGGCCGTGAGGAATGGCTCCAGCAGTGACGGAGTCGACTGATGGAGAGAGCTAGAACACTTGGTTAGCAAGAACATAATGTAGGAAGTGAGTGACGTACCAGAGGGCGATACAGCCATCCTCGGCTCGCCTCCGGGCATGTTCCCAGGCCCGGACAGCCAAATCACGGTCGATAGTCGCGGCGGTGCGGCCATCGGGCAGTGTTGTCGCGGCGGTGACCCAGGTATTGACGACCAAGCTCGTGCTGGAGTCGAGCTGGTAGGGTTGGCCGGCCGTGTAGAACGAGTGGAGCGCATTAAGCAGGGTCGTGGTCGAGACTTGGGTGGTATGTTGAGAGATCGGCCGTGGCCCAGCCGAGAGGCCGGCGGACTGATTGGAGAAGACCGAGAAGCGGTTCGACATGGTGGACAGTGGAAGCAGAGGGTTGCGATGTAATTTCCAACCTCAGCGGTTACCACACCAGCATGGAGGGGGAGATGCAGAGATGTGAAAGCGACAGATGATCGGCGAGGGTAGAGCAGCAGATGTGGAGGTGAGATGGTTTTCCGGGGCAAATGTCACCACCACCCCGACAGTGTTTTGGGGGGGCTTCTCAGGGTGTCTGAACTCCGAAAACGATGGTGAGCGAGTGACTGGGAGATCGAGACTGCAGAACGCGAACGAGCAAGAGAATCGAGGAATACGCCGCGCAACAAACAGGGGAGGGGGAGAAAAAAGAACAAGATAGGCGTGGGGAGAAAGTCGAGCGGCGCAGAGGTGAAATGTACAAGCTGACTCGTACGGGGTACCCGCCGAAAATTACGAGACACGCGAGCAAAAATACCGCTGATCGCCTGTGATCGACCCGAAGCTTCGCTGTGGGGAGGTATGCGACGAGGGGCCACGATCGGAGGCGAATGTGTGAGTAGAGACGATCGCTGTCAGCTATTGCAAGCTGCTGTATCTCCCGTCGCATCTGCTGTCTCGATATACTTCTACTACTAGAATAATGTGAGGATCTTCTGCAGAGTCTGTTGGGAGCCTGAGGTGCTCTCGTCTATTGTGAATGGCCTCGTTGTTTACTCCGCCCGGGCCAATAATCAGGGTTGGGGGACTAGTGCGACGCCGGGCCACCCGCTGGGCAATCGACAAGCGCTGAGTGGCCACCGCCCGGTTGCAGACATCTGACTGCTCAGAATTGCTGGTACACAAAGTACTAGCATACTTGTATTGGCCTGGTGTACCCTAGGGTACCCTATACTACTGTGTACATAGTAGTGTACAGTACCCGTCCTGTGCGTCCCGTCTATATTTGGGATGTCTCACAAAGAGTCTCGCCACCCAGGGATGTACCAGAACTCGACCCAGCAATGTTCAGCCACGAACCCCCTAGTTTCACTCGGCTCCCCGGTTATTCTTGTGATCGCTCCACTCAGGGGGGTGGGATGTGTCTGGTGGATTCGGGATCCGAGTGGACTCACTCTGTTCTGACATGTTACTATTCCTGCAGCCCTCTGCCCGCAGCAAGGAGAGCTCAAGAGCGGACGGGCGGTGCAGGGGGACCGGTCGCATCAGGGACCAGCAGGGCCTAGGACCCTGTCCCGAGGTTGCCAGTGGCTCTCTTCCCTGTAGAGTGGAGACTTGTTTACCTGAGACCCTCATCCAGCTTAGCGTGTCGATATTTTCTGTCCACGGGACCGAAATAGCGTTGGTAGTAGCCTCAGCATCGGGCATCTCCTGAACAGGACGAAAAAGGTGAACGCGAGCTCCAAATCACAAGAGCTCCATCACTGCCGTAGATTCAGTGCGTCCTCAGTCGCTGGCCGTAGCGGCTAGAGTGCTCTTGTTTGTTCCATCCGCTTCAGTGGGGAGCTGTCGGTGGATTTACCCGAACACCAGCATCCACTCTATACATAGAATACCGTGACAAGCGCGTGACCGTACACCCGGGCTCCAACTCGTCCCCCCAGACATATCTTTTTGTGATCCCCAATCTGTTCCTCTGCCTCATCTGCTTTCTGCACCTTCGCATTTGGGTTTTGCTGCGTCTGGTTTTCTGCCTGCTGTCGCCGTGGCCTGCAGTCTGCGTCGATTGCCAGGGGCGCCTCATTCCACCCGGACATTCCCCTGTCCCTGACTGTCGCTACTCCACGTTCATTCCGAGGCGTGTCGAGACCCTGTACCGCCGACTCGGGATTTTTTTATCTTCGCTCTTGAGAAGGCCTCCGACCGGTCTTCATCACATTCGTTTCCCCTCTACCGCTTCAATCCATCGCCAAGATGGGGGGCACTCACACTCCAGCGCATGCCCAGTCCTCTCTTCCTGCGCTCCCCGCACATCTCCAGTCCGATACCCATCTAACAGCTCACTTGGCAAGCCGGTACGCAAGCCCACCCAGTTCGAACGATTTTGAGTTTTCGCATTGCTAACCTCAACTAGTTTCCATGTCGGTCTTCCCACGGCTCGTCTGTCTTCTCAGGCTCTGATCTCCCTCAACACATACACTTCGGCAACAAAAGGCCCAGATGGTGAAAAGGAAGGCAGTGCAGCGGGAGAGGCCGAAGACCTGGCCCGTCGCGCTTACACTCGCTTGGGGGCTCGGGGTGAGAACCAAGCGGTTGTGTTCCTGTAGGTAAACTCGCAATGCGAAATGCGAGACTACGCATTGCAACGATATCTGTCAACGGTGAGCTAACATCTACATCTAGTGGAGAGAGCGGATCCGGCAAGACCACCATTCGCTCGCACCTGCTATCGTCTTTCCTCTCTTATTCCTCGACCCCGCTCTCCTCGAAACTCTCCTATGCCGCCTTCGTTTTTGACACATTGACCACGACCAAGTCGAATACCACTCCTACTGCCTCTAAGGCTGGTCTTTTCCTCGAGCTTCAGTACGATGGCTCGTCCTCCGTCAACCCCACCTTAATCGGTGGAAAGATCATCGACTACCGACTTGAACGGAGCCGTATTTCGTTCGTCCCGACCGGAGAACGCAGCTTCCACTCTCTGTACTATCTTTTGGCAGGCACGAGTGCTGCCGAGAAGGCTCATCTTGGCTTTGATAACGCGATTCACGTCCACACCGGCGGTTCGGGCTCAGTCAGTCACAAGCGATGGCGTTACTTGGGTCACCCCACCCAATTAAAGGTCGGAGTCAACGACGTGGAAGGATTCCAGCATTTCAAAACTGCTCTCCGTAAGCTCGAGTTCTCCCGAGGCGAGATCGCAGAAATCTGCCAGATTTTGGCCAGTATCCTACACATTGGCGAACTGGACTTCATTTCGGGCCAGGCCACCACGACGGCTGCGGAGGAGAGCGGTGGCTACTCTCATGAGGGTGGTGAGGTGGTCACCGTTGTCAAGAACAAGAATGTTCTTGCCAACGTCGCTGCTTTCTTGGGTCTGAGCATTGAGGCGCTCGAGAACAGCCTCGGCCACCAGACCAAGACCCTCCACCGTGAGCGTGTGACGGTCATGTTAGACCCGAAGGGTGCTCGCAAAAATGCCGATGCATTCGCACGCACAATCTACTCGCTCTTGGTGACATACATTATCGAAACTGTCAACCAGAAGATTTGTGCAGCCGAGGAAAGTGTTGTCAATACTATTTCGATTGTGGACTTCCCCGGGTTTGCTACCTCTCCTGCTACCGACTCGACCCTGGACCAACTTCTGAGCAATGCAGCCACTGAGTCTCTCTACAACTACTGTTTGCAATCGTTCTTTGACCACAAGGCCGATGTCTTGGATCGTGAAGAAATCGCGGTCCCGGCCACGAGCTACTTCGACAACACCGACACCGTTCGCGGCCTCCTTAAGCACGGCAACGGACTGCTGAGTATCCTCGATGATCAAACCAAGCGTGGTCGCACAGACTCACAGTTCCTCGAAAGCGTTCGGAAGAGATTCGATGGCAAGAACATGGCCATCTCAGTGGGTGACTCGAGCGCCACGAGTACCTATGTCACACCGAATGCTCGTAGGACTGCTTTTACCGTCAAACATTTCGCCGGTGAGGTAGACTACTCAGTAACGGACCTGATTGAAGAAAATGGAGAATTCATCTCCGGTGATCTCATGAACCTCATGAAGTCAACCCGCAGCGACTTGGTTCGTGAATTGTTCGATCAAGAAGCACTGCAAACCATTACCCATCCTCGTGAGAAGACTGCCATCATGCAGGCTCAGGTTTCCTCCAAGCCTATGCGCATGCCCAGCATGGCCCGGCGCAAGCATGATGCACAAGCTCGTTTGGTCGCGTCTGCTGTGTCCCGTGCTGACAGCGATGACATCGACGAAGGCGACAGTCAGGTGGCGAGCACCCGGCGAGGCACCGCGGGTCGCAAGAGTGGTCTGATGGCCGGTCCGTCACAAGGCGCGGCAGGCCAGTTCCTGTCAGGTCTCGAGGTCATCAACAAGTGCCTGAGACAACCAAACGTGAATCCGTACTTCGTGATTTGCCTCAAACCTAACGACCGACGAATCGCGAATCAATTCGATAGTAAATGCGTGCGCATGCAAGTTCAAACGTTTGGCATTGCAGAAATAAGCCAGCGCCTCAGAAATGCCGACTTTAGCGTCTTTCTGCCATTTGCTGAATTCCTCGGGTTGGCTGACATCGGCAATGTCGTTGTGGGGAGCGACAAAGAGAAGTCAGAGGTCGTTCTGGACGAAAGAAGATGGCCCGGCAATGAAGCTCGTGTCGGAAGCACTGGTGTCTTCCTGAGCGAGCGTTGCTGGGCGGATCTCGCCAAGGTGGGAGAACGCGTGGTGCCGACATACAACATGGGCGGCAGATCCAATGATGATGGAACGTTCAACGCTGCCAGTGGAAACCCGGATGCCAAAGTCCGTCTTCTCAACCCTGCTGACCAGTCTCCGGGCGCCTATATCTATGGCGACGAGACCAAACAGGGCTATTTTGGTAGCCGTGAGTTGGATGGACGCTCTGACGCAGGAGGCTCGGCCTTTAACTCTGGTGACATGTTCCGTGACTTCGATACGAAGCAGCAAATGCTTGACAAGGGCCAGGAAAAGGACATGCAGCAAGTGGAAGAGGTCTCGATTTCAGGATCCCGCCGCCGCTGGATGGCATTGGTCTGGCTGCTGACCTGGTTTATTCCCGATTTCCTGGTTGAACATATCGGGCGAATGAAACGAAGGGACATTCGGACAGCGTGGCGTGAGAAGTTTGCGATCAACCTGATCATCTGGTTTGCTTGTGGTGTCGCCATCTTCATGATTGTTGCTTTCCCTGGATTGATCTGTCCGACGCAGCATGTCTACTCCCAAGGAGAGCTCAGCACTCATAATGGCAAGGACGGTCAAAACTCCTTTGTTGCTATTCGAGGTGTTGTGTTCAATCTGGGAGACTTTATGCCTTCTCATTATCCCAACATCATTCCGCAAAAGTCTCTCAAAAACTACGCTGGTGAAGACGCCACCAACCTCTTCCCCGTTCAGGTTTCTGCATTGTGCCAGGGTGTGGACGGGAAGGTTGATCCCAGTGTGCCACTCGACTATCGCTCGAACTTGAATGACTCCGCCAGCACCACCTCGACAACTTCTTTTGATGTCAACGCCAAATATCATGACTTCCGATACTGGACCGATCTATACCAACCAGACTGGTTCTACGAACAGATGGTCACGATGCGAGCAAATTACAAAAAAGGTTACGTTGGCTACACTGCGAAATATATGAAGAGCTTGGCCGATGAGGAAGACAAAAACATTGTCAGCATCAATGGGAAAGTCTACGATATGACATACTATATCGCAGGGCCCCGAAACCCACGTTTCCCCGAAGGCAAGAACTCGTCCTCCACCAATATCAAAACCGACTACATGAGCCCTTTGCTTGTCACACTCTTCCAGCAAAAATCTGGCTATGACGTGACGAAGTACTACAATGATCTTCCTCTTGATGCCGATCTGCGCTCCCGAATGGAACTGTGCCTGGACAACTTGTTCTTCGTTGGCCATGTCGATACTCGTAACTCGGTTAAGTGCCAATTTGCTCGGTACTTCATTCTTGCCATCTCCGTGTTGATCTGTGCGGTCCTCACCTTCAAATTCCTGGCTGCTCTGCAATTCGGAAAGAAGAACCTGCCTGAGAATCTGGACAAGTTCATCATTTGCCAAGTTCCCGCTTATACAGAGGACGAGGAATCGCTCCGTCGTGCCATTGACTCCATGGCGCGTATGCGTTATGACGACAAGCGTAAGCTTCTTCTCGTTATCTGCGACGGTATGATTATTGGTCAAGGTAACGATCGACCCACGCCGCGGATTGTCTTGGACATCTTGGGTGTTCCTGAGTCTGTAGATCCGGAACCCCTCAGTTTCGAGAGTTTGGGTGAGGGTATGAAGCAGCACAACATGGGCAAAATCTATTCTGGTCTTTACGAGGTTCAAGGTCACATTGTGCCTTTCCTAGTCGTTGTCAAGGTCGGCAAGCCTTCTGAGGTGTCTCGTCCAGGGAACCGTGGTAAGCGTGATTCTCAGATGGTGCTCATGCGCTTCCTAAATCGCATCCACTATAATCTGCCTATGAGCCCTATGGAACTTGAGATGCACCATCAGATTCGAAACATCATTGGTGTTAATCCCACCTTCTACGAATACATTCTTCAGGTCGATGCCGATACAGTGGTTGCGCCAGATTCCGCTACGCGATTCGTTTCATCATTCCTTTCCGATACACGGTTGATCGGTGTCTGCGGAGAGACAGCCCTATCCAATGCCAAAACTTCTATGGTCACCATGATCCAGGTTTACGAATACTACATTTCTCACAATCTGATCAAGGCCTTTGAGAGTCTTTTCGGATCGGTCACTTGCTTGCCCGGTTGTTTCACCATGTTCCGCATTCGTTCATCGGACACCGGAAAGCCCTTGTTCGTCAGCAAGGAAGTCGTCGAAGCCTACTCGGAAATCCGTGTTGATACTCTGCATATGAAGAATCTCCTCCATTTGGGCGAAGATCGATACCTGACTACGCTGCTTCTGAAGCATCACCCCAAGTTCAAGACCAAGTATATTTTCCGTTCTCATGCTTGGACTGTCGCCCCAGAGAGCTTCGCTGTCTTCCTCTCTCAACGTCGTCGCTGGATTAACTCTACGGTGCATAACCTGATTGAGCTGGTCCCGTTGCAACAGCTCTGCGGTTTCTGCTGCTTCAGTATGCGTTTTATTGTCTTCGTCGATCTGCTCAGTACCATCATCCAGCCCGTCACGGTTGCCTACATCATTTATTTGATCGTCTGGCTGGTGCGCGACACCTCAGTGATCCCATGGACGGCGTTCATTCTCCTTGGTGTTATCTACGGTCTACAGGCATTCATCTTCATCGTCCGACGCAAATGGGAGATGATTGGCTGGATGTTGATT
This sequence comes from Penicillium argentinense, assembly GCF_028826775.1. Classification (NCBI taxonomy): domain Eukaryota; kingdom Fungi; phylum Ascomycota; class Eurotiomycetes; order Eurotiales; family Aspergillaceae; genus Penicillium; species Penicillium argentinense. The sequence continues at coordinate 2,178,510 of NW_026622668.1, forward strand.
TATATCCTCGCCATTCCTGTCTTCTCTCTTGCCCTGCCGCTGTATTCCTTCTGGCACATGGACGACTTCTCTTGGGGTAACACCCGGGTTATTACCGGAGAAAAGGGCCAGAAGATCGTCATCACCGACGAGGGCAAATTCGACCCTTCGTCCATCCCGAAGAAGCGCTGGGAGGAGTACCAAATGGAGTTGTGGGAGGCTCAGACCTCACGCGATGATCGCTCCGAGGTTTCGGGCTACTCCTATGGCACCCGATCGCATGCGTTCCCGCAGTCCGAGTATGGATTTCCCGGCTCCCGGCCCGTCTCCCAACTGGATCTGCCGCTGCTCAACACAGGCTCGCGTTACTCTGTGGCTCCGTCTGAGATTATGACGCGCCACATGGATACGGATATGAGCACGGAGGACCTGGCTCACCTGCCTTCCGACGACGCTATTCTCAACGAGATCCGTGAGATCCTTCGCACTGCTGATCTGATGACTGTGACGAAGAAGAGTATCAAGCAGGAGCTTGAGGCACGCTTTGGCGTCAACCTGGACCTGAAGCGGCCCTACATCAATTCTGGTATGTCTTCCCTTTATGCATCCGCAACAAGAGTCACCGCTGACCTTTTACATAGCTACCGAGGCAGTTCTTTCGGGTCTTCTCTAGTTTATCGTTCGCATTTCATTATTTGAGCCAGGTGGTTTTTCCACTCGCATCGCGACACGAGCATTATGTGTTGTTCACATCCCGTCATATCTAAGTTTCATTTGCAGGGCTCATGCATCTGTAGCCCTCCTTTTTCACGCGCCTTTTTGATTTTCGAGCGAACTTGCATGGATGAGAGATTTTCTAAGCGTGTTTCCTTATTTTTACAGCTCAGGGATTTGGTGTCTATCTTTCTTCTGAATATTTTGGCCTGGGCCATAAAATTGGTTGTTACATTAGGTATCTTCGGGATGCATGCTTTTCAATGATAATACCAGAGCCTACATACATCTGGCTCTAATATTTCTTAACTTGGTCGCGATCGTTTTAGCAGCAACCCTGGAGGTTAATTCGCTCATATCATAATCCCGTAGAACCATAATCGTATTCATCACGTACTATTCGAAGGCTCAAATATCACCCGGCTGGTCCTGCAGGTCGATCCAACGACAGGCTCACAGCACGCCACGCCAAGTGGGGTTGCAGATCTGCCCGCAGTGGAATTATATCAAGGCATATCACAAGCTCCCAGTCCCCAACTTGGTTCATACCAGCCAAGCGATATCAAAAAATATATCCTAGCTTCCATCCCTCGCCCCTGGCAAGCTTGAACACAAGTGCACTGCATAACTCAGTATATTAGCCCTCGGCGACTACCAAAATGACAGACACAACCAGCCAACAACCCCCCACCGGAACAGAAGATCAACAGAAAAAAGAGGCACTGGCCGCCTTCACCGCGACCCTCCACTCGGTCGGAACAAACCTCGAAGCACCGCTCCGCGATCGCGCAACAACCATAACCGCAAACGAAGCTGCGTTGCAACGACAGGAGACCGAGTTGGCGGAGACCACCGCGCGCCTTGCGAAGCAGAATGCGCAGTTGGCGGGGCTGGCAGATGAGGCGCGGGATGGGCTGAAGGAGATTGGAGATGTGCAGAACTGGGCGGAGATGATCGAGCGGGATCTTTTGGTTCTCGAGGATATGATGGATGATGTCGAGAAAAAGGATGCGGAGAGGGAGGAGCTCGAGCGAGACCATGGAGAGAATGGCTTTGCTCATGGTGGGGAGAATGGAGATGTTGCTATGAATGGGAACGATAGTAGCAACGGAAAGAAGGATACAACGTCGCGAGGCTGGTTACGTTGGTGGTAGATGGTGAATTGGGCTATATGATCTGTCCGAGGGGTAATCATGAATGAGCGTCAGTGTTAGTGAAGACTGGGTTTTTGTTGGTGGTCATGTATTGGATTGGATTCAGCCTATGGGTATCAATTTTCACCCCTCTGCTTCTTCCTCTTCTTCTTCCTCCTCCTCTTCAATATTTTCCTCCACAAAGCGGCGGTATATATCTAGACTATTTCCCTCGTCATCTCCGTATTCATCCCACGCATCCCATTGTCCAAGGCTCATGAGATGTCGCATTGTCGGCCGGCCGTGCGGACAGTTCCATGGCTTGTCGATGGTCCCCATATTGCGAACAACGCGCTGCATTTGTCGCTCGGTCAAGGTTTTGCCGATCATGATGCTGGACCGACAGGCGCGCATTGCGAACATCTTTCGCACTTTACTAGGACGAGGCACGGAGACTGCATTGAAGACAGGCGACTCGGACAGAAGGACAATCAGCTCTTCTAGATCTCGCGTGCCAAAGACGACTTCCTTGCTGAGTGGAAGTGAAACCAGCTGGCAGCGTCGGCCAATGGGCTCGTCGCCACTCTCGTCAACTGTTACGACGAACCCATTCTTCTCCAGGGCAACACGGTTCTCCAAAACAATTTCTTCTTCAACAGCAGTCAGATCAAGACGTTGTGGACGAACGAGTCGCTGGTATTGGACGATTGTTTCTGCCTGCAAGCGCTCAAAATTGAATTTCTCATCTGAGGCATGCTGGTCGATAATGAAGAGTTCGTCTCGCTCTTTGCCAGGTCGTACGGCAATGATGAATCCCAGATTGAACTGACCGATGATGCGCATCTGTGCGAAATCGGGCTTGCTCACCGTGAGCGACAATCGATCTTCGGCTGTTTTCCCATCATTGGTATCAAGATTTTCCTTTTCCGAGGATACAATCTGTTTTCGAAGACTTTCTCGTAGACTTATAATTTGAGACCTGAGCTGTGAAACCGATGTGTCGATCTTGCCGACAAGGTGAACAGTTGCATCCCGGTGGATGGCACCTTTGTTCATTTTGTTGGCGCGGTTGATGTTGTTCTCGCTGGAGAGTACAGCCGTCTCCTCGGCTTGATGGATGAGATGCTGGACTCTGGCCTCTTCTTCGGCCCTCTTCCCAGCTTCATCCACGTCGTTTTCCTCTGCCCCTGCTTTTGTTTCTCCGTGTGCTTCCTCACTGTCACTAGCCTCAGGTTGGCGAGACATCCCCTTTCCCTTTTTCGGAATATATTCCATATTCCTCGGTAGTGCAGAAGCATCTTCTTCATCATGTCTCTCATACGCTTCCTTTTCGACTTCTTCAACTTCTTTATCGATATATTCCTCTTCACTGGCCTCGCTGGCCTTGCTTGCCTCGCTGGCTGATTCTTCTACCTCTTCTTCTTCTTCATCTTCATCTTCATCTTGCTCCGGTTGTGTTCCTGGAGCGGCGAACTCCTTCATATGTTCTCCGAAAATATCGGGCCTAGATGGCGTATGTATCCGCCTTTTCCGCCGTGGAGGTTCTTTATTCGAAGTTCCCCGGTCCGCAGTCCGCTTGCGCAGAGGACCACTACCTACCACTGATTTCACAGTGTGACCGCCGATTGTAATAGTAGCCATTTCCGCTGGGAAGCGACGAGGGCGCATCCTGTCAAACGCGTTTTGAACCACATTAGGTGTATCTTCCTGTTCATCGGGTCGATTCATGTCTGGGGATTTTTCTGCTGAAAACTGCGACGAAAGGTTTTGGGAACCGTCGGGATTTGTTTTGTCGGTATCCCGTTCTTGAGATTCCTCAACGTCTATTTCTCGAGGCTTAACAGGTGTAGAGTCCGGTACCTGCGCAGGAGAAGTAGCAATGAGGGGTGGCACTGATCCTTGTCGGGGTGTTCGGGTAGGTCTATTTGAAGGTGTGGTATCGGTTTTTTCTGGGTTTTTACATGAGCTGAAACGCCCGAGGCTCTTTTGAACGCTCGGCTGCTCAGTCTCAACATCTTCCTCGGGCGTGTCTGTTTGTGCCTGTTCTTGAATTGGTGTGGCGGGAGATTCAGAAGTGCGCTGGCTGAGATTGCGAGCCGAAGCAAAACCTGGTAGAGCCCCTAGGGCTTGTTGCTTGGGCGTAGACAGCTTCGAGCCAAGGACTTGTGACTGGGGCACGGTCTGATCGGCGGATTCAAACAGTTGTATCAAGGACGTCTTGAGAGACTCGATCAATGCTCCCGCGTCATGGATTAAGATCTGTCGTTTGTCAGGTGACACATTCACATCGTAGGCGTCAGTGTCCATCTGGAAGTCTGCGAAGATAAATGGGGACTGGGAAACATTGAACGACTTGTAAGCTTCGTTGAAAGCCTTTGCAATTTGCGGTAGCCCACAAGGTCGCGAGTTTACAAAGAACATCTGCCGATCTGGTGTCTGACGTCCTTCCCCAAAAACAGGACGAGAGATATGGCCGCGCACAAGCATCTGGTTAGACTTTCTGTCTCCGTCTGTTCGTCTCATTGAGGCAGATGGTTCAAATTCGAGTTCCAAATCGAGAGGAATGAGTGCGGAAAGTGTCTTCGCTCCATATACATTGGCAATGTTCTCTCTGGTTGTGGGATTGCCGTTGGTGGAGAAGACCACCACGTTCTTCGTCTTTCCAACAGTGTTCCTGACATTGAACCGCACACCAGAACTGATGCAAGCGTATGCATGCAGTAGATTGAGCACTTTGCCATATTCTCGCTTGATGTTCTTTTCCAACTCGCGCCGGCGCACCGGAAGCCGCTTGAAGATTCCTTCTACCGACGCCGTAGTTCCTTTCTGACCGGCAACGATTTGTGTCTTAGACAGCTTCCCAGATGGCTCAAAATCGAGCCGGTTTGCGCGAGGGGATTGATTCGCTTGGGCTGTAACGATATGAAAGTCCGAGAGGGCGCAGAGAGACGACAGTGCTTCTCCGCGGAAGCCGAAGGTGTGCAGGCGCGAAAGGTCATCGTATGAGGAGAGCTTGGAGGTATAGTGCTTTAGAGCTAGTGAACAAATATGTAGTCAGCAACTGCGCCGATCTCTTGAGATATTCGTTCCTCCGGGCATACCAATATTCTCGTAGTTCTCCGGTGATATCCCGCTTCCATTATCTTGAACCTCGATCAAGTCCAGCCCGTTGTTTTTGAATCGTATCTCTGTGCATAAGAAACATCAGTGGCTCCTCGACAACCATAATCTGGGATGATGCCCATCCAGGCAAGCACTGACCGATCGTTGTTGCGCCTGCATCCAGACTATTCTCAACCAGCTCTTTTGCGACGGAACACAGGTCGACGATGACTTGACCGGATTGGATTTGGTGAACCTGGTAGGATCAGTGATTAGCAAATACGATTCAAACATTGCAAGGACCATATGACATACCGAGCGAGCTTCGATGGCCTGGATGGTCGCCATTGTTCATGCCATGTTGTCGAGATACGAGCGCGTCGCACTTTACGCGTGAAGTGCCAAGACCCGAGATCCGCCCGCTCCACCGCAGTCTCAAAGCTGTCAGCTCCACCAAACACGATGCATACTACGATGTACTACTACATCTATTATATCATACGTGTGCTTTCTTGTAAGATACCGCATGTGGATAGGAAATTGGACTGGAATGATGCTCATGCTACACTGCATATGTTCAAGTATAAGGTACTAAAAGAAAAAATACAATCGCTCAAAACGCCTCGGAATTTCAAAATCAGACTGTTAAGTACCAAGGTATTTCAAGCAGCAAAACGATCAGGCAGCACAACAGGCGCAACCAATGTCCACAGGTAAATCGCATAGCAAACCCAGGAGCTGACAATCTTCACCCAGCTGGCCCAATAGGTCCGGCCGACGGGCGCAAAGTCCATAGTGGTGTCGAGGTCTAGGCCTTGTGCCAGTAAGGTAGCCACCCAAGTCGTGGCCAACAAGAAAATAACATGGAAAAGAGAGTAGTTGTACTGAGTTGAACCACGTTCGTCATCTTTGCTACTGGTCTCAAACTCATCTTCGTCGTCACTTTCATCCAGAGCACTGGCCGGCAGACTGCCGCTCTCAACGGCCGCCCGGAGAGCCTCTGCACGCATCTCGCGGCGGTTGTTGGGCTGCTGGGTAACCAGTCCATGCTCGTTATCTTCGGTGCCCAGCTGACTATAGTCGTGACCACCCTTGGACCCAAGAGCGATGCCTTGAGTAGCCGCGCGAGTCGTAGTGTAGGCAATGGTAGCCATGGTGACAATGGCACCCAAGATGATAGTCACGGTACGCGTGCCACTAGAGCGGATCAAGGGGTTGCAGTTGTTGTCATCCGGCTCCATCGAGACAGCGGAAAGGGTGAGATAGGTGCAGTATACGGTGACCATAGCAGCCTGTGCCAATCCCGCTCGCGGGTTGGATTCTTGGACGGCGGGCTGAACCGAGACGAATGAAATGATCAGGAAAACGATCAAGTTGATCGTGATGGCAGCCTGATTCATCGAGCATCCACTGCGGGCAAAGAAGATGTACATCAAAATGGTCATGACAATCGAAGCCACGTACATGCCAAGAGTCGACCCGATGAGGAGACTACGCCATAGGCGCGAGTCGCTATCCTCGATCTTCTGGAGACAAAGCTCTGCCCATGAATGGGCCAGGTCTACCAGTAAGATCAAGCCCAGTAGGAGGAACAGCATGGCGCAGAAGAAGGCGATGTAATTGCCATAGACGAAGAAAAAGGGTTCTGGGATGAAAAATGACATGACCACCAACGCGAGCCAGACGATGATCTTAGGACCCCAAAAGCCATTCTGGAGGGCGGCGCGGCTATCTCGAGATGTTTTGACACCGAGAAGTAAGAGGGCAAGGATCAGATGGAACAGAGCGAGACCGAAGTTGATGCGATGGACGGCGACCCATCCGTAGCACTCCTTCCCGTCGCATCGGATTTCCATATAATCGAGAGTGAGATGTTGCAATTTCTTCATTGCCCATGGAGTAAGCATGATCCAGGAGACGATAGAGTTGACCAAGAGGATAAAGGCGTATGCGATTCGAGTCGCCATACTGAGTTGCGAGTTAGTTTGAACGTCTCGCGACTAGGCAGTCGGGATGACATCGTACCTGTTCTGAAACTTTCCACATGCACTGCAGACGGCAGAGCAGGTCGCGGCTCCACAGCATGACGTCCCAAGGGTGATGAGCTATTCAAGAAAGCAAGGACATCAGCCGAATGTTGTTGCATGACAAGGAAAGCCGACGAGGAGGCAAAGGCGAGACTTACCGTGCCCATACTGGGCACCGCCAGCAGCGGAAGGGATAAAAGAGCACCCATGGTGGAATGCGGGATGCAGGTGAGCCGGTCTCACCAGATCGCAGTGAAGATTGGTTCTCGCAACAGGCTCGAGATGTGTACCGAATTGAAGTAATGACCTGGGGGAGGGGCGCCTGGAAGAAGCGGAGGTGACGATCCCCAGCCTGTCTTCGTCATGTCACATGACTAATGACTAAGCACCGGGATCGGTCCCAATCTGAAGGTTGCCGGTACGAAGTATGCTCGTATTCAATGAGGATCGACAGGTTCGTGCAGCTACTGAGACCATATCGAAAATGCCCTGAAGAACGGTACTCTGTTCTCAATGTGATGAAATGAATATGACAGGCATTAGCAGTACAAACATGAATAAATGCACATTCACAACTTTAAACAGTCGTCGCTTATCGCTTTACATGACCCATGACGCGATCCCGCGCCGAGCTTGCCACCGGTCTTCGCTTGGGTCGCGCTCAACATCGTAGTATGCAATGTGAAATGACCGGACGGGCGTCCAGTCTGGGGTGGAGGCGTTCCTAGAGGCTGTCGGATGAATCAAATGACCCTCGATCGCCTCCCCACTGGACCCTGACACGCTCAACTTTAGATCAAGCCTCGCGTGACAGGCGTGGGACATGGGGCTTGGCACTCGGCAGAGCCCGGTGGAGCGCCCAGCCCGTGCTGTCTCCGTTATCGTGGCCTCGTCGCCGATTACGACGCTCCTGAAACTCCCCTTCGAAACCGCCCGTTGCGATATTCCACCTCAAGTCCTTCCTTACCCCGGGTCCGATGTTCCTCCCCCGGTCCGCCGAATCATTGATTGGGACCCCGAACGATTCGCTGTTTCGATAAAGACGAATTCCACTCGTGCCCGGACCCTCGGACTTCGTTGCGTACGACTTACCCAGCGAGGGCCAATTTCGAGAGGACACACGATCACTTTGACAACGATCACAATGGCTATCGCTTCTCATCAAACCGCTCGGTACATCTCTGTGCTCGCGGGCACCCTGGTTGCATTGTCCTGTGGAACCAACGTGCGTGATCTCCCGGCTATTTGCCGCAATCGATTTCATGGAACGCGATCGCTGATAATAACGTCCGCTAGTATGCGTACTCGGCATGGGCACCGCAGTTCGCCCACAAGATGAAACTGTCATCGACCGAGAGCAACTTGATTGTTAGTGTTAACATCGCAAGGAATTGAGGCTCTCCCGATGCTGACAATTGAACAGGGTGCTGCAGGAAATCTTGGCATGTACGCGATGGGATTCCCAATGGGCTTACTGACCGATGCGCGGGGCCCACGAATGATCACCTTGATCGGATCAATCTGCCTTGCGATTGGATACTATCCTATTTACATCTGTACGATTCTTCTATCTGCGATCCTACGGAGACTGAGCCCTAACGGAAGACAGCCTATGAACATGGAGAAGGTTCCGTCCCAATCATTTTCTTGTGTTTTTTTGCTTTCATGACAGGAACTGGTGGCTGCTCCGCATTTTCAGGAGCTATCAAGACCGGTACGCTTGACAGGTCGAGCCCCAACGGATAAATCTCCCTGATACTGATATTGTTCGCCAGCTGCCTCCAATTTTCCCGAAAGCCGTGGTACGGCCACTGCGCTTCCATTGGCCGCCTTTGGTCTCAGTGCCCTCTTCTGGTCCAACATATCCACCTTGGTTTTCAAGGATGATACGGGCCGCTTCCTTCTTCTCTTGGCCATGGGCACCTCCATTCTGTCCTTCGTCTCCATTCCGTTCCTTCGAATCTTCCCCATCGAGTCCTATTCATCTGTCCCTCGCCACGGTCACGAAGAGCCTGCTGAGTCTCGAATTATGCGCCGTCCCAGTGCTTCGTCTTTGAATGAGCACTCTGATGAGGTCCATAACTCCACAGCTTTCGCCCACGAGCAGTCAGCACATGCTCGCACTCAGTCAGCTGTCTCCAACCACCGGCTTGGTGGATACAACGGCGACCATGATGAAAGCTCGTCTCTTGTATCCAAGAATGATGGACGCCCTTCGTTTGATACTCTGGATGATGACTTCCTTGACGATGTGGCGACAGAGGCGCACCACACAGATATCAGAGGCCTGGCTATGCTTCGCAAAGTTGAGTTCTGGCAACTCTTTTTGACAATGGCTCTTTTGTCTGGAATTGGTCTGATGACTATCAACAACATCGGGAACAGCGCTAAGGCTCTCTGGATCTATTACGATGACAGCGCCTCCTCAAAGTTCATTCAGCAGCGGCAGGTTATGCACGTATCCATTCTCTCTTTTGGAAATTTCCTTGGTCGCCTGCTCAGTGGCATTGGGTCTGACGTTCTCGTCCAAAAGCTCAACATGTCGCGTTTCTGGTGTCTGTTCATCTCGGCCGTTGTCTTTACCCTCACCCAGCTTGCCGGATCTTCAATCTCCAACCCGAACACTCTCGTAATTGTCTCCGCGTTCACAGGCGTTGCCTATGGCTTCTTGTTCGGTGTCTTCCCCTCGCTGACTGCCCACACCTTTGGAATCGGCGGTCTTTCTCAGAACTGGGGTGTTATGACTTTGGCCCCCGTCTTTAGTGGCAACATCTTCAACCTCATCTATGGCACCGTCTATGACCACCACTCCGTTGTCAACTCTGAAGGCGACCGCGACTGCCCAGATGGCCTTGCCTGCTACCGGTCCGCTTACTATCTGACATTCTTTTCCGGCCTCGCTGGTATCATTGTCTGCCTGTGGAGTATCTACCGCGAGAAGCAGATCCACATTGCCACAATGAAGAAGTCTGGACACCGTCTCGCATAAACTCAGAATAATGAACACATGTTATCGCTGGGCTGGTAACCAACATCGGATGTGATTATTGCTACGTGGGACCCTATCCCTCGGCTCCCAACTTCGCTCTTATCTTGTTGGGCCCATCAGATCGCCTATCTCAGGATCGTCATTTGCTGGTCAAGTTCTCTATCGGTGGGCCACTCTTGTTGAGCTAGTATGTATTCATTGCTTTTTCTTTATAGACTTGTTACCTGGTGCATTTGTCGGTCTCTCTGATCCAAATTCTTCCATTACCACCGCCTTTCTCTGTCAATTCTTAATTTCTTACGCTGTACATATGAGTTGTGTCGGTGCTTGACTCCGAATCCATGTACTCTAGGTCTGCTATTGTTGTTTAGCCTTGACTGCTTCCTGCTGTAGAAACATAGACTGTCTTTGGTGGTATAAAGAAAGAAGATTGCTGCAACCACGCCCACGCTCGCTCCGTCTCAGACTAAACCCCCGCATCATGATATACCTCTTAGGTATACAGTTAGAACTTTGGATAAAGATGGTGCCAACGTCGCTTTCACCGTGGCCTTCTTAATCTGGCGGCTACATTCTACCTACTACTGTATCATGGTTTCTTGCGCAGCCACCTATCTGGTCAGCGACAGCGTTGGTCATCTCATAGATACTACGTGATCACCCACGTAATCAGCGCTCCGGTTAGCTACATGTACTCTGGAGACTGATGTGCCACGGTCCAAGACAAACAAAGAAAGTATGTATCAGAGTAGAAAGTCTAAGATATCAAATAATTTCTACTTGAATGGTAAAGGAAGTAATAGTAATACTTGAACACTTCAAGTTGAGGGATGGAGTGTGGCTGTATCAATTTCCTAAAGAAAATTAGGATATAAAAAATTGTAATGGATCCAAGAAAGTAAGCGTTAGCGAGAGATTAAGCACCTTTTGATATGTGATTTGCCTTTCATCAATAACAGCTTGTCCGACCTTCCACGCCCTTGTGTTCGCAACAGCGACGAGAAAGAAAAGGAAAGTAATATTAGAAGCTTATTGAGATTTCGTACACAGACCCGCGGTAGGCAATTAAAAAACAAGACGACGAAGAACAAGGTTAAAGTTGGAGAAAAGAAGAAACTAGAATCGATCAAAAATCGAACTTTTTTGGGTTGAAGAGAGTTCCAGCCACCGATGAGAGAGTCGGGAAGGGTATCAAAAAGACCAGGGAAGATCGGACAAGCCAGCGATTGCGCCGTGGAGTTGGGACATAACCAAGCGAGGGTGGGTGCACGCCCGATACAGCTAAAGGAGTAGAGAGTTTAGGCGCTCTTCGGAGATTTCACTTGCGATGGAGGCTCCTCGGAGGATTGCTCCACCACATCTGAAAGTCGAATCCGCTTAGCCTGAGGTTCTGAACTATCCAGATCGCCGGTGCCACTAGTTCCCAGTTGGTGCTCGAGTTCGCTGACTTGGCGTTTAAGGTCCTCTTCGCGGCGCTGCGATTCTTCGAGTGACCGACGCAGACGAGCCTCGGAGTCCCGAGCGATCATTTCCGACCGACGCGCACTAGCGTCGCTCTGTTCCAGCTCGGCAACGCGACCCCGGAACAACTCATTGATCAAGTCTAGCTCACTAACACGAGTTTTCAGGGATGTGTTAAGGGCCAGAAGACTCTCGTAGGTTTGGGGATTTTCCAGCTGACGATCAACAGCCGAGGGGGACGGTTGGCGGAGCGGGAGGGAGGATAGACCGGTAGACGAGTTCAAGGCATTGTCACCTCTAGTGACGCTGTCGAACATGTGCTGCGGTGCGATATTCGAGTTGTGCGCCTGCATCGAGCTAAAGCCGGGTGTCTCAGTTCGCGACAAGGGGGAATTGGAGCGATCCGAGTGGCCTGGGGACATCTTACGCGACGCGCGACGATATCCATGTGAGCCCAGGGGAGGTGTTCCAGCATCGGCTTGTCCCGTAAAACCGTTGCCATCGCCAGGACCACCAGACTAAAAAGTTGTAGCGGGTCAGCGATGGAGAAAATTCTTAACTGGAGACAGCGACGACGTGGTCGCGGAGCATTCTGGAGACACACTAACCTTGCGTTTGGGACCCTGGCCAGTTTTCACGCGGTTGCGACTCTTGATCACATCGGTCTTCAGGCTTATCGGGCGAGGTCGCCCGTGCAGCTTGAGGAACAAGCCGCAGGCATTGCAGAGTACGGAGCCGAGTTCGTCTCGGCGCCAGAGAGGGGTGGTTGAGGTGCCGCAGTTCTGGCACACTGGCTGTAATTGAGGGCGCTTGTCGTCAGTCAAAGTGGTCGCCATGGTTTGGGGGAAATGAGACTGGAGGAGGAGGAAGAGGGAGTGATGATAAGATTGGAGAGAGATTTGAGTCGATAAGGATTGCAAGCGCACGGATCGGGTGGTGCCAAGCCCCAGCCCGGTTCGCCGATTACAGAGATAAGTGATAAGGGGATGAAAATTGCCCGCTCCGAGGGTCCCAGGCTACCCCCAGGTAGACGAAGGAAACCCAATAATGATGGAGAATAATGTACTAGGGGGAAACTTGTACTTACAGGGCCGTTGCCTTGGCCACCGGTGGTGGCTGCGGGGGAAGAGGTTGCGTAGCTTATGTTCGCCATGTTCCCATTTGCATCGCTGGACTCACTGCGGTTATCTGGTCAGCCAATCCATGCGCATTCATTCGTCCACCAGCTCTCCTGCAATGGAGGGAGGGGTACAGAGCACACGGAGACAAGAAGAAGGATTCGATTTTAGGATGGGAAGGGGAAACACGGCCATCAAATCTGGTTGGTGTTCGTCTGAACATACCGTAAATTTGAGGTGGGAGCCGACGCGACCGAGGCGAGTGCTGCGAGCCCAGGCAGAGAATGATGCACGGAACCTGAGCCAGGGAAATTGTCTTTATACTCGGAGCCCGGAAGCTTTCCAATGCTGCTCAGATCGGACAAAGCTGGGGAGAATTGCTTGGAGATATCTGCAGCCACGGAGGGTGGCTGGGAAGCAGAGGTGTCGGAGGGGGAATCGAAACGCGGGAGGTCGGAAGTCTGGTGAGCGGACGAGGCCGATTTGAGCGCCGGGTCGATAGGCGACGCCGGGTAGAGGATGGAAGCCACGATGGAGGGCGAGGATGAGGATTCGATCGAAATCCGGCCGAGGACCGAATTGAAAGGTCAAGGGGGAGGAGGCTATCGAGGAACGATCGCGCAACGGTCGAGGTATTGGTAAATGAGGGCCAATTGACAGGCTACTTTCGGAATAAACCGTCTGGCAGTCAACCAAAAATGAAGGAATCGTAATTATAGACGCGCTGTAGGTGTTTTGAGAATCACAATATCGCGGCTGATCCAAGCTCTCTTGCAACGGAGCGCAACACGAGACTGCCTCGTCAAGAGGGGACCGCGCAATGAGAAGTGAAAGCAGAGAGGACGAAAAATGACAAAGTCGAACCGTCGAATCGCGCACGACTTCGACGATGCGCTCAGGAAGGTCCGGGGAGGTGAAGATGAAGAAACAAAGTGGATCTTATTCCGACAATCGCTGTTATTATCGCCGTATCGAAATTATCACTTATCGCGCATGCCGCAGGCCAAGTCACGGGAGAACCCAGCCATTGGAGTCCTCACTGGCACGGCCAGGACGGGAAATCCCTCTACGGATTGGCATGTTCCCCAAATTGCTGTTACGGAATGCCATGGCCATGGCCGCATCGTGGATCTCTTGCCCTGGGCCCAATTCCATTCCATCGTAACTACCAGCTATTGGCAATTGAACGACACAATCATATTTCCTTCGTACCTAGATCAATCAATTCATCGGAATATTATTTTTTATCTACCCATGCCTTATATGTGGAGACCGGGTATTGTTTCCCTCGGCGAGTCTAGTACAGCTCTGCGTGGTCAAGTGTCGACACCCTGCGTCTCGCGGAGAAATGGGTTGTGCCCTTTTGTAATAACATACAGTTCCAGACGGGAGAGGCTACTTGAGGGTAGTACCTACTGTGCCGGGAGCATACTACGTAGGTCTCGGGGATATCAAGTGACTGGGTGGCCCTCTTCACAAAACCTTGGAAGAAAGGCAACTTGTCATTGCCACTATGTGCATAGGCCATTTCCCAGCAGCTGAACGATGATAGCGTTGACGACGACCCCTTTTATGCTGATGGATAAGGGGGTCTCCAGTGGGACCCACCGCCTTGTGGCGGTGCGTATCTTTATTACCTGTCTTCTGAAACTATCCTCCGTCACGCCATGCTTTAGATGCGTTCTGCCGCAAAGGATACCGACCGCCTCAGTAAGTGACATGTAAAGACCACCGGGCCCCGAGCGCCCCCTGCCTCGCCATGTCTGGCCATAATAATATCGTCCATGACGGGATGCTATTGCCCGTCTAAACTACTATCCTTGAATCACCCTCCTCTCCCGTGATGGATTAATCTTCTTTTCGTGTCTCTCGTTACCATTGCAGTCCTTGCTTTCGTCCGCTGTGGCAGGCCTGCCTTCTCTTCTAAAACCCCTTCCATAGAATCGCCGGTCCTTCACCATGCCGAAAAACCGCCCGGCCACGTCGGGGTACGCCCGTCTCGCCCAAGAGGAGGAAGAACGAGGTTATCTCCATGACGATTCGGATGACGACGACCTCGCCGCAGTTTCTTCGACAGTGTCGACTTCAGCTCCTCGCTATGCCCCGATTTCCTCCCGAGCCCAGATGCAGGCGTCCGGCCTCACCACGCCCCCCGGCCATCGTCGCAGACACAGTGGATTCTCGAGACGCGGGCGGCGGAATTCTGGAGTTGATATCAAGGCAATCAATGCGCGTCTCGAGCGATGGGCGGAAGAGATTGCCGCTAAATTCAAGATCAACCGGGTCAAGGGAAAGACCTACGAGGAAGAAAAACTGGAGATTTATCACTCAGTCTTCCAAGCACCGGATGGTGTAAGACCCGTAACAGCAGAACATCTTGAGTCAGATGAGTTTGAGGGTCAACAGCGAAGAGCCCGTGCCGAGTTCGAAGAGATTATCGAAAGTGTACGCCTGGCAATCGAGCTGGATGTCCACCCGCGAATGATTTCCCAGGGAAGCTCAGGTAGTTATTTTGCTCGAAACCCAGATGGAAAGGTTGTTGGTGTCTTCAAGCCCAAAGACGAAGAACCGTATGCCTCTCGGAACCCCAAGTGGACCAAATGGATTCACCGGAACCTATTCCCTTGTTTCTTTGGCCGAGCGTGTCTTATTCCCAACCTGTCTTACGTCTCCGAAGCCGCCGCATATGTCCTTGATGCCCGCCTACGCACAAATATGGTACCCTACACCGATATCGTTCACCTGTCCTCGAAATCGTTCTTCTATGACTTCTGGGACCGTCGCAAGGCATGGAAGGGAAAGAAATCGTTGCCCTCGAAGGCAGGTAGCTTCCAGGTTTTCCTGAAAGGATACAAGGATGCCAATATTTTCCTCCGCGAACATCCTTGGCCAGACCAGGCAAATCCTGGGTTCCGCGCAGAAGACGCTCCCAAGCGCAAGAAGCGCCCATGGAACGAGGCTTGCCGTCCCTCCGGTGTGCAGTCTGATGATGAAGACGACGATGAGAATGGCCATATGCCTTCGCCAAATCCCCGGGATGAAAGCGCGGAGAGACGGTTCCACTGGACAGAGAACCTCAAGCAGTCATTCCGAGAAGAGCTGGAGAAACTGGTGATTCTGGACTACATTATGCGCAATACCGATCGTGGCTTGGACAATTGGATGGTCAAGATTGACTGGGGTAACGAACAAGTATCGCTTGTTGCGGACCCCCCGAAGCCGAACGATAAGCCCAAACATGACGAAGATGAGCTTATGCCTCCGCCTCGTCCTGTATCCGTGAACTCGAACGGCACAAATTCTTCCCACCCCTATCGAAGACACGAAACTATGATGGCTGTGAGCCGTACAGGAACGCCTCTGGCCACCTCTGAACAGTCGGCTTCAATCCAGATTGGCGCCATTGATAACAGTTTATCATGGCCTTGGAAGCACCCTGATGCAGTAAGTCTCTCTTCACCAGAATTCTTTGCCCATAGCTCACACATTGCTAGTGGCGGAGTTTCCCCTTCGGATGGCTTTTTCTCCCTGTTTCCCTAATCGGCCAGCCCTTTTCGCAAAAAACGCGTGACCATTTCCTCCCGCTTTTGACATCTACTGCATGGTGGAGCGGGACGCAGATGGCCCTCCGCCAGGTATTTGCCCAAGATGACGACTTCAAAGAAAGCATGTTTGCGCGCCAAATCGCTGTTATGAAGGGCCAGGCTTGGAACGTTGTCGAAACCTTGAAGCAACCAGACCATGGCCCGCTTGAACTGACTCGTCGAACTCGAGTCTGTGTTTGGGACGACCTGGTGGACGTGCCCGTCGCCATTCCAATGAGAACTCCTGCGACGGACCAAAGGCAGCATGCCATGAATTATGACGATGACGAAGAAGAGATGGATATTGGCGCGGCCATCTCTTCCCAAGACAACAGCCATGATTTACTGGGTCTCGGCTCCTCACCGAGCGAGCTCCCCAATCCCAATCGGTTCGAGCTCTCCCGTGGCCGCACTGATAAAGATGGCCATCGAGCCACTGACTCGATTGGCAGTGGCCCTGATACCTTCGACGATAATATGTCTCGCAAAACAGCCGATGGTGCCTACGCCAGGTCTTTGGACGGAGGATGGCCTTCTCTTCCTGCTCGACCTCAAAAGCATCACCGACAAGGCGGTTCCGTCTCTTTCCGCATGCCTCATGTTAACACTTTTGGCAGCGATGATCTCGAAGGTGATCTAGGATACGCTGCTGCTGAGGATATGGAAGGCAACCAACGTAAGGTTATTGTGGAGCGACTAGAAGCCGTAAAGAGCAAAAACCCCGTCTTCACCTGGTGCTAAGAACCCTTTACTTCTTTGGCGTTGGCCTCGTTCCACTTTTGCCTCAAAACCCCCAATTTTTCTCATCTTCCTTCCCATTTCATGCCATTGCATTTTTTTTCTCATCTATTTAATCCGGCAGATGTTTCCTTTAGCGTCCTCTTCTCGCGGCCGGCTGGGCCTTGTCTAAGTGTCAAGCAGTCTCGTTCATCCTTTCATCATCTTTGTTTTCTCCGGGACATGTCATCGACGTTCATACCGACGCGTTGCATGTGTCTCCTTTTTTTTTTTTTTTTTTTTTTCTTAGAAATTTCGCACGACATGCTCATGATTGGGGGATTTGTGTTGTATATAGACCTT
This sequence comes from Penicillium argentinense, assembly GCF_028826775.1. NCBI lineage: Eukaryota > Fungi > Ascomycota > Eurotiomycetes > Eurotiales > Aspergillaceae > Penicillium > Penicillium argentinense. The sequence continues at coordinate 2,195,697 of NW_026622668.1, forward strand.
CTGAGTGTTCGGATTGCCTTGGGCGGCGCATTGATTGAGCGCCTCATGTCGCATATATGACGAGACTTAATTACATGATACCATCGTCCATACCTAATGGCACCTAATTTTCAATAGGCTCAGATCGCTGGGGATGGCGAAAGGCCGTCTAGGGTATGCTGTTAGGCTTATCGTCACATTTGACACCCGGTAGATTTGAAAAATCCGAAAAATCCGAAAAATAAATCAGAAAATCAGCTCCGTCCTAGGCACCTTACCTAGAAATTACCTAGGGAATGCTGTAACTTGTGGGTGTCTTTTGCACGACTGGATTAAAATCGACGAGTGAGTGAGTGGGCTTATCGGCGGGATCTTCCGAGTAACGAGTGAGGTCATGATCAAAGCCGCGCTTTGATTTCGAAACCTCTTCAACTCTGCAACCACGGGATCCTCGACTTCCTCGCTCCTTTACCTTCTTTTCTCGCCCGCTCGCAAATGTCGCGACGCCTCCACGGTTCTGTGCGGGGTGCGCGTCCGTCATTCACTCGGCTGCGTGGTCACCTGCGCCCTTTCTTCTCGTGAGCCTCACTGCCATCCGAATACCCTGAACCTCTCACTCCGCACCTGGGTTCATCTGGCCTACGCCCACCCCAGGTCTAGCATCTGGACCTCGACACCTCCTCATTCTTCTCGGTATCATGGCGTCACAGGCAGCCAGGTTACTGGAGCCGAAGGCCTATAAGAAGAGCCTACAGAGCAATGGTACAGTGTCTAACCCCTCCCTCTTCGCTTATCTTCCCACATAGCCAGGATCAAATGTGATTTTGTCACATGTTCCTTACCTATGGAAATTTTGATTGAACCGTGGGCTCACATCTCTCATTTTCAGCAGGCGTCATTCAAAACAGACCTTCTCACAACCATACCAACTCTATTGCCCCTCCGGGAATAGTGCAAACCATGCGCACCCTCGATACCGACTCTCCAAAGTCATCTTCGAGGACAACCTCAGCTGCTTCAAGTCCGGCACCGAACAATCCTCCTCTCGAGCCCAATCCAAGGCCGGAATCCGACTTGACTGTGCAGTTCACGGGCAGAGATGATGGCAACGAGAGCGACGCAAAACGCAGCCACTACGATATCAGCGATGGTGAGGATGATCCAGGTCACCGAAATTTAATCGAAGACGTTTATGGAGTGGAACAGCGCACCCATCAGCCAACCAAGAGAAAAAAAACGGAAGATTCTCAGACTCAGAACTCGGCCAAGCCAGTCGCCATATCGGGGGGAAGTGATCTGGGAAAGTGGATGAAAGAAGGCGAGTCGACACCGGTGCCTAAAGCCTCTGTGCAAGACGTGGTGGACTTGACGGCGGAGGCTGCTGCCAAACCTAAAGAAGACGACGACGACCTGCAGGTTACCGGATCAAACAATATCGGCATTCAGAAAGTCTGCTACGGCAAGATTGACAATGCGATGATCAATGCATACCTAGTCCCAAAACCGCCTCGCAACATTCCGTTCGCCGATGACTATCCCCATTGGCCGTCTATGAAGCTCGGGGTGCACCGATCAGACAACACCAACAACTCGCGCATTGACGTTACGGATCCATGCGGAAAAGCGTTTGGTACAGTGGACGCCAAAACCGCACGAGCTCTCTGCCCTCTGATGGACTCGCCAACCGTACCGTTAGAAGTCGTCATGCGCCTAGATATGCGCAAAAAAGTTCCAGCAGAAATTGCCTGGGGAGCAACACAAAATGTCTATCGGGCCTCTCTTACACTCTATGGCGAGCGTGCAAAGGCACAGGTCATCGGCAAATACCTTGGCCAAAATAACATCTGGCTTGGTACACCTGTTTTTATGGAACGAGGAGTGCCCTTGTTCAACCCGCATGTACAGCAAAGACAGCAAATGGCTGCAGCTGCGGCAAGCAATTCAGGGCGCAATCGTGCGAGTTCGAATGTCAGATACGAAGTCAGGACGGCCGAAGAGGTGAATGATGCTGTGATGAAAATGTTTGATCAACTCATCACAGCAGACATTCCCAGCATGGAGCCCCCGCCAAAAATCAAGACCCCTCTTCTGCGCCACCAAAAACAGGCGCTTTGGTTCATGACGGAGAAAGAGAAGCCCCGCAAGTTTGGACCGAAAGAAGAAGACAACAACTCCTTGTGGCGAATGGATCGCAAAAACGGTCGTACCCAGTACCGAGAAATTATCAGCGGGGTAGTCTCTGATCAAGAACCAGTTCAATCTTTTGGTGGCTTACTTGCTGACATGATGGGCCTCGGGAAGACCTTGAGTATTCTCTCTTTGACCTTGTCCACTCTGGATCAAGCCAATGTATGGGCCCAGGCCCCACCTAGTTCCGATCTCGTTCACGAATTCCCAGGAATTCGAAATACGAAGACAACTCTTCTTGTGGCTCCCCTGAGTGCTGTCAACAACTGGACCACACAAGTCGCGGAGCATCTTGAACCAGGGGCCCTCAGTTTTTATGTGTTCCATGGCCCATCTCGTGTCACCAATCTGGATGCACTTTCCAAGTTCGACTTGATTATCACTACATACAGCACGATTTTGAGTGAGATTTCCGGGCGGGGTGCGAAACGTGGTAGCCCTTTGGCCAAGATGAACATGTTTCGGATTGTTCTCGACGAGGCTCATGCCATTCGAGAACAGAATGCACAACAGACCAAAGCGATACTGAGTCTCAATTCGCAGCGCCGATGGTCCGTGACTGGAACGCCTATTCAGAATCGCCTGGAGGACCTCTTATCTGTCACCAAATTCTTAAAACTATACCCGTACGATGACCGTGGCCGTTTCGGGCAGCATATTTTGAGTCCTTTCAAATCCGGGAACCCCAGTGTTCTGGCCAGCCTCCGTGTCCTTGTTGATTCTTTCACGCTCCGCCGAGTCAAGGACCGAATCGACCTTCCTCCCCGAGAAGATGCAATCATCATGCTCGATTTCTCTGAAAAGGAGAAACAACTTCACGAATTTTTCCGCAACGAGTCCAATGTCATGATGCGTGTGATTGCCGGAGAGAGCAAAACGTCGATGGGAGGCCGTGTATACCATCACGTTTTGAAAGCCATGATGATCTTGCGGCAAGTCAGTGCACATGGAAAGGAACTTCTGGATGTCGAGGACAGGGAAAGGACCAAAGGGCTCAGTGTGCAAGATGCCATTGATCTGGAAGAGGGCGTGGCAGATACGAGCACGGCCGCTTCGAACAAGAAGGCGTACGAGATGTTTTCCCTCATACAAAACGCTGGGGACAATACATGCCACATTTGTCGCAAGGATCTCGAAGAGCAAGAAACCGAAAATGGCACCGTCGACCAAGATGTCCCATATGCGATCATCTTGCCTTGCTTTGATGTGATTTGCCCTGAGTGCTTTGCAAAGTGGCAAAAGTCGCTAGACCCTACCTCTGAGATGGTCAAGTGCCAAGCTTGTGATGGATGGGTATCCAATACCCACTCTAAAATCACCCCTGCGGGGTTGGTAGACTTCAACGCCAAGCGAGATTCAAATCGCAATTCAAAGAAATACATCAAGCATTTTGGCGAGTACGAGGGGCCGCACACCAAGACTCTTGCGCTCATTCATCATCTGCAGTCAGCAAAGGCTGAAAGTGAGGCGTTGAAACTGAAGAAAGAGCCACCGATCAAGAGTGTTGTCTTTTCTTCTTGGACGTCACACTTGGATCTGATCGAGATTGCTCTAATCGACCATGGTTTGAAATCTTTTACCAGGCTTGATGGCACCATGTCTCTGCAGGCTCGTGGCAAAGCGCTCGAGACATTTGCTCAGGATGATTCTGTTACCATTCTCCTGGCTACTATCGGTGCTGGTGGTGTGGGTCTGAACCTTACATCTGCGTCCCAGGTTTTCATCATGGAGCCGCAGTACAACCCCGCTGCTGTGGCACAGGCCGTGGATCGTGTTCACCGACTTGGCCAAAAACGCCCTGTCAAGACTGTCAAGTTCGTCATGAAGGGCAGTATCGAGGAAAAGATCATGGATCTGGCGAAGAAGAAGCAGCAGCTTGCGGATATGTCCATGAATCGCGGCAAGCTGGATAAACGAGAAGTACAGGAAGAACGCATGCGGGAATACCGCAGTCTCTTCAGATAGGCATTTTTTACCTTCAGGATGTTCGTTATGCGTTTCATGGTTTCGGGATCTTTTCTAGGTCGCTTGGGAATGGCGATAGATAGGAAATTTTTGCTGATTTTCACAATTGATACCCAGGCAAGGAAGCAGACTTTTCATTTCGTGCTTCGTTTCTCCAGGCGTCTAAATTTTCGCGTGCTTTCGTTCTTTGATCTTACACATAATGCCTGGGTTTTTCTGCTTCGCCCCATTTGCACTCGAAAGATTTGATGGCATATTTACAATCTTCATATATACTTTAATAGACTGGGGCCATCGGATTTAGTGCTCGGAACCTGAGCTGAGAGTTTGAAATTATATGATGTGCAAGTAATCCAAGTAGCTCGTATCATTCACATTGTATAGAGTACTGGACATATCCAAGCGAGGCATGTCCCTCAAGAAGATGAAGTGTGCTGACGGGGCGATCCGGTTGAGTTGGCGTAATGTCTCGGTTTCAGCTTTCAACTGCTACCTAGAATTAAGATCGAGTCCAATACGAATCAACTTTGGCACATAAGCACGGAACCTTCTGTTCTACTCTCTTTCACTTGGGCCCGTTGCTTGAATATCCCTCTATCCATGAGGGACATGGAGTAATGACTGAGTCCGAGACATACTTCGTACATCCCAGGTATTGTCTACGAGACCAGGGTAGTTGTCAGACTTAATTATAGGAACTTGAGTGAGCGTTTCCCATTATTTTCCGGACAGCCCGAGACAAAATGATGTCCAGGGATCAGCTAACCAGCCAAGACCCTGCTCATCATTGGCAATGATATGAGTCGAACTTATAAATATTGGCACCGTTGTTCCTCTCCAGTGTTCCCAGATCATACCAAATACAATAATTTGCAAGTTCTCAGTACTATAAACACATAGAATTTGTCCCTTTCATCTGAATTGAGTTCGGCTTCTTAGCACAAATCCCAAAATGAAGTTCTACACTACGGCCACTACAACCCTCCTCTTCACCACCGGCCTTGCCTGTGATTTTCTCGATATTGGACGAGACTGCCACTGGGAAGGAACCGCGCCTGATTGCGGTACCATCAATCACGATATTGGATACGTCGACCCCGCAGGCCGTACTCTTGTGGGCTGGACAAGAGGAATTGCTCTCGAGTCGTTCTGTGACCGGGAGAAGGCGGGCGGAGGTAATTGTTGCGGCGACTACGGCCATGGCTGCCAGAGTGGCTACAAGCGACTTTGGTGCAAGAACTACAATGTTGGACACATTGAAGGCCACGTTGGAGCTGTGGTGGATGATGCTCTTCACACTGTCGACAATGTTCTGAGTCATGTGTTTTGAACTGGTAGTCTTGGCTTGAGCCTATGCTGGGGGTTTCTGGTTATGAATGACTATGGTCGAATACTCTAATTGGTGCTGTTGTTCCTTGAGGGGGCGGGATTGCAATACTTAAGCTGCAATTTCTTCAACTTGAATTGGATCTGAGAAAGAGTATTCCCTTGAGTCTTTTAACTGATATATGCAAATTTGATTGTTCCTTATGCGTAACGCCTTGTCTCCTTTGAAAAAGCCATCAAAAACACCGTCTGGATACCTGGAGCCAATGAAAATAATCGATATAAAATAGAGTGTGGTAAGCTGGTTCAGGGACTGATGGAAGTGGTGTGTCAAGTTCAAGTGTGCTTGCTCCGCGAGAGGAAAGCCAAGGCATGCACATATGTTCCTCCACAACCTAGGACATTCTCTTCCTTATATGGTTCTAATCGAGAGATTGACGAGCCTTAATTGTAACAGATTCGTCAGTTTTTGATTACCCAGGCATGGTGATGGAGAGTAGAAAGTATCCAACTAATAAACTCCTCTCGAGACGGCCCCTAGCACATTCTCCAGTCTCCCTCGCAGCTTCTTCAACTCCAGCGCCTTGGCCTCGCGTTTCTCCTCAACTTCTCGAAGCTGCACCTCTAGCTCACGAATTTTGGCCTCTTGCTCTGCCTCTGAGGTCCCAATGCCGGGCAAAACTGAGATGAGGTATTCGATCTGCTGTTCCTTGATAATGAGGTCCCGGGCGAGCTCACGCTGTCGACTGGCAAATGTGCGTGGCGAGTCTGGTTCGAGAGGAAGGTTTGGATCTTGAGATTCTGCAGATCCTGCAGCTGCGCCGGGTTGTTGAGGTGGTGGAGGTGGAGATGCGGCCGGACCGGCGCCTCCAGCGCCTGCAGATGCCGCAACTGACGCCGGTATGGGTGGAGAGGTTGTGGTCTTGGACATTTTGGCGAGAGCTGGTGCGGAATCGGGGGCGTTTGGAGGTGGGATGGCGGGGGAGTTATCATGGTAAGTGCTGAGATAGCCTAGTGTCGCATAGAACTGAGTTGCGAGCTGTCGAGTGCATTCAAGTTAGTTGGCTGAGATACCAAGAGAAGCGAGGGCATCATACCTGATCCAGACATGTCTGCAGCTGTGTGAGAATATCAGCCATGGCGGGCGACTTGGGAACTGGAGAAACCGGCCGGTGGTGAAGCTCTTTGTCAAATCCGAAATGCGTGCGCGGATGGAAATGCTGAGAGAGGCTTCCAATGCGGTGAGGCGATCATTCACTTCAACTTTCAACTCAACACCACTCAATGCGACATCTGCTGCCACGCAATGGGCTCGCTGCCAGGTGCTTATGGGCACCTCCAATATACCCCATAAATCCATTCCGCCGCTCATTTACCAATTCACGGGCTCACTATGACCTCTCGCCTTTCACATGCCGCCTATATAAACTCCCCTCCGCGCCATCTCCGCCCTCCCAGAACCACAATAGCCTTGCGACCTTCCTCTCCTATGCCGATCGCATATCACTACCGACCACGAGCACGGTCTATATAGGCACCCATTACGAATATACAGTCCTCGAGAGTCTCCGCCGGTACGCGCTTGCCTTGCATCGCGTCGGCGGGCGCGACGATGCGGGCATCGACTTGGTCGGCACCTGGCACCTGCCAGAGCGAGAGCGGGAGCGCGCAGTTCGCGTGTTGGTGCAATGCAAGGCACTGAAGGCGAAATTGGGGCCGAACCTGGTGCGTGAACTTGAGGGCGCGCTCCGTCAGGCGCCTGTTGGATGGCGCACGAGCCAGACGGCGGGCGTCCTGGTGAGCCCGCGCGAGGCAACCAAGGGCGTGCGAGACGCGCTGGCACGGAGCTCATATCCACTTTTCTGGATGCTGGTCGAGCGAGACGGCACGTTGAGACAGGCGCTGTGGAACGCTCGTGCCGAGGAGCTGGGTTTGGACCCTCTGGGTGTGGAGACGAGGTACAGAACTGCGGCGTCGGAATTGGGATCTATCACCACGGAGACTACCTTGACTTGGGATGGATATGATATTCCAGATATGGACCAAGTGGAGTCCGAGTTGGCCCGGCACGAGCAGCAGTGGGTTGCATCGTGGGGACTAGATATACCCGAGTCGGAAAAAGATAGACTGTTGGATACTGTTGAGAAGATCTTCCCCCAAGGCCATCCAGACCCAGCAGCAGATGGCAAGGTGCCCAAGGAGCACCGAGAAAGGATTATGCAGGCACTAGCGAGCGTTGATCGCCCCTAAGATAGACAGACTATCGTGCCACTATTCCCGGAAAGAAGAAGCAAAGAAAATTCTAGGTGATATTATGATCCTAGCAACAGAGAACACAGTTTGGGGGTATAACAACTCCAATCATTGAGCAATTGTCCATCCACCAAAAATAACGCCCGTAAACCCACACCTGCATAGTTTCATCAATTTATCCCTGCATCGTAGACCAAAAGTAATTCGAGTAGAAGAAGCGGGAGAATTTGGGATCGATGTTGACGACATGCACATCGCCCTTGCGACTGTTGCGGATAACTGCCCGGTGGAAATTGCCGGCATCGTCGGGCTCAATGTCAATTCCCAAGGATCGAAAGATCTTCAAACGCAAGCTGTTCGGTTGTTAGTATGGTTTAGTCTGATGCATGGGAACGACCACTCACATTGTTGCGTCATCGGCTTCGCGCTCACGACGAGTAGCCTCATCGCCCTCGAGGCCCTGCGACTCGAGATCGGCCAGCCTCTCCTTCAGCATTTCCAGCTCACTCTCGAGACGTTCACTTTCAATCTCCAGCTCCGAGGCTGCCTTGGCGATGCGGAACTTCTTTGTGTCTAGCTCAACGATTTCGGCGGCGTGTTTACCGGAGTCGTGAACCGCGACGGCTTCATCGTGTTGAGTGGTCAAGGAATTGAGATTGCGGGATAGTTTGCGCAGGGCTGATTCGGCCTCACGAATGCGAAGATCGCGCGACTGCTGTAGAGTGGAGAGGGAATCATTGATGCGAGTGACGGCCTGTTTATCGGGGTGGATGTTGAAATTGCCAATTGTGTGGTGGATGAGCTGAGAAAGTCAGTGTCAAGAACAGCCGGGGCTAACAGAGAAGAACCATCCAGTACATACAGTTCCAGGATCCTCGTCGAGCAACATGGTGGGCGGGTTTGGAGGAAAGTGCTTATACGAAATGTGAAGGGTGGCGGAGGGATGTTTTGATTGTTGCTGCCGCAACAAGCCACAGCACCGCCACATGTCGGTCCTCCGAAAGTGACGTTGGCCTGTGACTCTCGGCATCTCGCTCGCTCGGCTTCAAGTGGAGTTCTCGTCTTCTGACCACCACAACTCTCCACCCTCACCCCGACCAGCTCTCTAGCTTACTGCGCTCACCATGGGAAGAAGTCCAGGTATGTGATACCCGCACCCACCCGAGACTTTTTCGCTCTACTGACCGTTTTTGCAGAAATCGAGGCAGCTTTCCGGTTTGTCGCGCCCCCGAGCTTTCCTCCGCCGGCGATGAAACATCAACTGACGTAGGCATTTTCCTGCTCGAATTAGGCCGCTCAGAGCCGGTGAGCTCCAGGTGCTGCGCGCACAATACGAGAAGGAGGGCATGTATGCCGGCGTCCAGACCAAGTTCAATTACGCGTGGGTAAGACGATCCATTCTCCAGACGTCTCCACCACATGGAACATGTGCTAACCTGGCCTCTCCGCCTTTACGGAGATTGGGCTTCCCATAGGGCTTGATTTGCGAAGACACACGGTCTGATCAGCAAGAAGGTCTGCGTCTGTTGGCCGAGATCTTCAGGGCCGCCCCGGAACGTCAACGGGAATGCCTCTGGTACATGGCCCTGGCCAATTATAAGCTGGGCAACTACGGCGAGTCCCGACGACTCAACGATGCCCTGCTCGAGCATGAAGGCAAGGACGAGCAGGGTAAATGGAAGAACCGTCAGGCATCGAAGCTGGAGGATGCGATAAACGAGAAAGTGACGAGGGAGGGCCTGATGGGCATTGCGATCATGGGAGGCTTAGCCGTCGCAGCGGGCACGGTCGCCAGCCTGGTTTTCAAGGGTGTCAGAAGACGGTGAGCGTTGGGATTGGCGTTGGCCGAGCAGCCTGCAAGGGCTGTGGCACAGCCGGACGGGCAGTCCTTGCGTCGCGGGACTCGCTGTACTGTATTATGTGAAGGTGTTGAGGTTCCCTCTGGCTCTCCTTTGTATTAGCATCTTTGCGGGCGTTTTCTTTGTTCATCTCTAACGATCTGGTTCTTTCACATGTCTCTACTCTTTTACTGTCGCTCCTGATGGGACGCGCTCATTTCCTACAAATCAGGTCCTGCTAGTAGGCTTCAGTGGACATATAAACTCCGAGGACTATACATCCCTAGGATCTATCCTCGGCGGCAGGGCGTTTCACTGCCCAAGCCAATGAGCCAACTAGGACCCCGTTCGCTGAGTTGGTTGGATCCAAGGAAATAGAAGAGAACCATTATAGTTCAAACGTGTACCGACCATTGGGCGATATGGCAGTAGGGCTGTCGGTGTTGCTGGCGGGTTTCCAGACTGTTCTGCTGTCTCCTTGCCACTTGCGTCAAACCTCCGAAACGGTCTCACTGGGGGGAAAACGGCGCTGCCTGATGCGAGTGCCTGCACAGCGATTACTATTTTTGTGATGCATACACAGCCGTCGCAACCTTGAAAAACCTTGGGTCTCCTGGATTTGCCTTCATCTCCGCCTTGTTCTAGCTTCGTCAGTTCAGGCAACCGGGCCGACGTCATCTCTTTTCTTTTTCCTCCCACTCTCTTGCTCTCGCCCGCACCATTTTACACATCCGATTTTTGTACTGCAGTAGACCGCGACTAGCCCCGGCTGCCTCACTCCACTTGACATCGCCAACACGCGCCTGTTCGCCGCTGCTGGCGCGTGACTATTGGAACTCTACCGACTTATCACGCCTGCCCCACGCCGATAAGCATGACTCGTGACTGTCCCACGCCCCGACAAACGACCTGATCCTTTCGTCTCTGTTGCGCTCCAACACTGCCGGCGTTAGTTCTCTGGTCCTCCCTCATGGAGTCGGAATATCCTTCACTTCTGATCTGCCACGCGTGTGGCGAAGACTGGATGCGCGATTCCAACAACCCCAACTCCCACCTCGAGCTATCGTGCCCCAGCTGCGGGTCCGATTTCGTACAGATCGTATGCAGCTCCTCGTTCCCTGTCGTGCGTATTTCCGCTAACCGCGTCACTCATAGGTCGCAGAGGGTTTCGCCCCTGAACGTGATGCCTCCCTCCCACCCCGCTCGCCTATAAATCCCCTGGCGGACCACAACCCGTGGGAGGACGTAGATTCCCCCACCAAGATATCAACCCTCATCGGCATACAACGCCATGGATTTCAGCTTTCCTGGCCATGGCTACTCATCGCATACCTACAGGTCGCCCGACGGCCGCTTCTCATTTAGCAGCGCTACCTATCGAGGCAGCTTCCCGCCTCGCCAAGGTGGTGCCTATTCAAACCCCATGGTTTCCATGCTCCAGACATTGCAAACAATCCTGACAGACATCTCCAACCCCCATGATCATCAACCTCCTGATCATCATGTGCAACCTCATGGACAATCTAGTTCGACTTCGCCTCGTCAACATTCATCAGAGCAGGAGGATCTCCGTCATGATGAGTTCCCGGACGTGTTTCGACACCTTTCCGGGAGGGGAGGCCCATCACCAGTGGCGCCGATGGGACAGATGGAAAGCTTGGCCGAGTATGTATCCCGCCTACATCGCCGGTATCCCCGCGTCTTATCGCGTCCTCCTATTGACCACGACATCGACAGCCTACTAGATTCTGTCCGCCGCACCGCTGAATTCCCAAATCATGGGCTAATACTGAGCGCACTCTTGCGTGATATAGCTGAGATGCAAAATCACGGTCGATTCGGCGATGCCGTGTACTCGCGGGAAGCGCTGGACGAAGTCATTGCCCAGCTCGGTCAACAAGATGAGCAGAGAGGAGGACCGCCACCAGCATCCCCAACGGCCATTCAATCGCTGCCTACGAAGAAAATTGACGTACACATGATGGATTCAGATGGCAAGGCCGAGTGTGCCATCTGCAAGGACCAGGCGGAGCTCGGCACCGAAGTTACAGTGCTGCCCTGCGAGCATTGGTTTCATTTCGATTGCATTGAAGTCTGGCTGAGCCGTCATGATACCTGCCCGAATTGCCGCCAGAGCATTGGTTCGGCCAGAAGGTATGTAACCCGATGGAGACTCTTTACCCATCAAACTTTGTCCATTCCAGCTAACGTTACTTCTATAGTTTTACAAACAGCACCAGAAGCCCTGGCGAAGGCACCCGTGATCATCCGATTTCTGTCCCGGCCAGCCCTGAACAGCCATCACCCGAAAGGCGACGCCGGCGTAGCTCGCCATTCTCGCGCAGCTCACTCAGCTCGCGTAGTGGTCGACGCTCCTTATCCAGAACCACCACCAATTCTCCAACTCAGGAGACGGCGCCCAGATCCAGGCGGTCCAGTCGGAGCGAAGGACTCCGTGGCGGAATCACTGGCTGGGTATGGAGCCGTTTCGGTGGTTCAAGCTCGTGATCAAGTAATCACGATTGTCTTGCCTCGAGCCAACTTGAATTTTAACACTCCACTGCATAGTGGAGTACGTCTTTAGTGGATGACCTACCGTGAAATGGTCACCAACTCACGATTACGACACCGAAGATTGCGGTTCTGCCCCTTCAATTTTCATTCGGGTTTTGGGAAAATCCAGCCTTTTGAGTTTTTGTGTTGCCGTCGACTAGTCAAGCTGTTCAGCACATTTCCTCCGTCCTCCGTACCTCCTTTACTTTCTTCATACCCTTCTGTCTCTACAAGCAGCGAACACTTGACGTGCTTCCATTCAGTACCATGGCTGGCTTCCATGAATTCGTCTTTTGCCGATGCACATATTCCCCCGCCTCGCCCCTGGTCACGGCATGTTTGTCCTCTCACGCGCTTGCGCCCTTTTCCTTCAATGTACTTGTTCTGACGGCTATCCGCCAATAGAAACCAATGCTAGGGCTTCTTTTAATTCAGAAATTCTGATATTTTGCAATTACTAAAGTACAGAAGCTCAGTTGGCGTGGCGGTTTGTATACCTTTAAGTCAGGTGACACTAGTCCTGTTTCTGGATAGTAGGACCCACTGGCACATTTGCGCAAGTGCCAGACAGATCCAGTACAGTGCCTAGTTTTGAGTCTCAGACAGCCGAGCTTCAAATAGATTGATCATTTTATACGACTAAAGGGTATATGGACACCTGGCTTTGACGGAATTTGCCAAAGAAAGTTGGGTGCAGTACATGAATCTTGAGGGATAGCCTGGTCTTACACATTCTTACAGATTCGGGCAATGGACATTGAACCAATACATTTGAGGAATTGCCTTTTTTCAGTTGCAATAAGTTTCCAATTAATTTTGTGGAGGTGCCGGGTGTGTATAACTAAAGTCGCGTGCTTATGAATAGAACGGAACGCATCCGCCGTCGGGTGGCGGCGGGTCCCTTCACTACAAACCCCCCCCTCCTCAACCAGCCCTGGTATAAAAGCCCCATTCCACAAGCTTGCTAATTCTGCTACTGCCATAGGATATCCCCAAGGCACAGAACATTGTTGCGTTAAGTCCATCATGCAGCTCAGAGGTATGAACAACCGATGCGCTTCTTAAGTATTCCAGATCCCCAGCTCATCTCTTCTCGAAGAATTGGCCCGTGACGACAGCGACGGTCTCCAAAATGTGCTAGACCGATATCGACCGGACCTCAGACCATTTGAAAGCATCTATCGTCATTTACACAACCAACCCGAACTATCCGGGCAAGAGGAACAGACAGCTCGAACAGCCGCCCAGCATCTCAGGACCCTTGGATATGACGTACATGCAGACATCGGCGGTCACGGAGTGGCAGGCGTGTTCAAAAATGGTGATGGTCCCACAATTCTACTACGCGCAGATATGGACGCTTTGCCTGTCGAAGAGAAGACTGGCTTACCTTATGCTAGCACTCGTGTGGCTAAGGGCCGAGATGGTCTTAGCACACCTGTGGCGCATGCCTGCGGACATGATTCGCATGTTACAACACTCATGGCAGCAGCAATGCTTTTACATTCTGCGCGAGATCACTGGAGCGGCACATTGGTTTGTGTCTTTCAGCCTGCAGAAGAGCATCTAGAAGGCGCACAGGCAATGCTGGATGACGGGTTATATGAGAAAATTCCCAAGCCGGATCTCGTACTTGCACAGCATGTCATACGAATGCGTGCTGGAACAGTCAATATTCGAGCTGGGGATCTACTAACCGCAGCCGATTCCTTTCATGTACGTATATACGGTCGCGGCGGCCACGGGTCTTCACCACAGGTAACAATCGACCCCATCGTCATTGGCGCCTCGATTGTAATGCGCTTGCAAACTATTCCATCCCGAGAAGTTGCCCCAGGCGAAGTCGCAGTGGTGACCTGTGGCAGCATCAATGCTGGCCACGCAGGCAATGTTATTCCAGACTACCTCGACTTGCAATTGAGTGTGCGCACCTTTGATCCTGATGTGCGCGCGCGCGTACTTCAGGCTATTCATCGGATTATCGAGGCAGAGTGCCAGGCCGGCGGTGCAGTTGAGAAGCCGAAGATCACTCATACATCCGCTGGCCCATCTACAGTCAATGATGAAAAGACTGTTGATGCTCTGCGTGCCACATTCCAGCCTTATTTTCGTGACAATCTGGTTGATACGGAACGTCCTTCGGCCAGCGAGGACTTTTCCCTTCTGGCAACGGCTGTTGGGGTGCCTTATGTTATGTGGATGTTTGGAGGGATAGATGAGGACAGCTGGGACGATGCCGTCGCCAAAGGAACGGTGAATGAGCTACCTAGCAATCATTCTCCTTTCTTCGCGCCTGTCATAGAGCCAACCCTAAAAACTGGCATGGATGCTCTAGCATTGGGAGCACTGACATTCCTCAAGCGGCGATGAATTGATATTTTGCAAATAAATAAAACCGAAAAAGCATATAGCATCAAGTGCTATCCGGCCACAGATACGGTACATCAAAACAATCCCACTTCTTGAGACCAATGGGCCTTCGGCTTGGCCACATGAACGATGATCTTTCCTCTCGCACGCCCCGAGCGTAGTCGCTCGAAGGCCTGGACAGCATCTTCAAACTCGTATGTGCTATCCACCTGTGTTTTTAGACTTCCTTCTTCCATCATCTTCCCAAGCTTGGCGAGATGTTCCCCGGTATTCTTGAAGAAAAAGATCACATATTTTCTTTTCCCACCACCAAGTAGCGATGGCCAGCCTACACGCCCAGCAAATGTAAATATTGACGACGCACCCACCTGGACAAACACACCATCAGGTTTCAGGAAATGATGCGATTGGTAATATAGTGGAGATGGAAGTCCGATATGATCCAGCACATGATCATAAACCACTCCCCGGCGCTGCAGCCCCGCGACGAGGTCTTCCTCGGCAGTGTAGTCGATGACATCGTCGGCACCCATCCGGTAGCATAATTCAACATTCTTCGTCGAGCATGTCACAGTAACATGGCAGCCCATATGCTTCGCAATTTGGATGGCATACAATCCACAGCCCCCCGAGCCACCGTTGATAAAGACCTTGTCTCCTTGTTTCACGTAGCCGTGAAGAGACTGGTATGCTGATTGTCCTGCAATACCGATTCCGGCAATCTGATCAGCCCCCAGATTGTCAGGAAGGGCTCGAACAAAAGTGGCAGGCACCAACAGATACTCGCCCAGCGAGCCAAACTGCACGGGCCGACTATGACATCCGTAGACGAGCTGGCCCTCGGGGAAGTGCGTGGCGCTAGGTCCGGTGCTTACCACTCGCCCGCAGAAGTCCATGCCAGGGGTGGCGGGCATTCCAATAACCAGACGACGAGCAGCAATTCCCATTTCGGGGACTTTGAAATCGGCTGGGTTGAGACCGGCCGAAAGGACCTGGATGAGGACTTCGTTCGCACGTGGAACTGGTGGTGCGCGAGCGGAATATTCGAGATGCATGTTCTTTTCCAGGCCTCCGCTAGTACCATTGTAGAGCCAGGCTTTCATGCTTGTCGGATGCGCTGAAGTTGCAACGGGTGGATGTGTTGAATCCATGTTGGAGGGCTTGTTTGGCGAAAAGCTGACCAGGAGGCTGTTGCTCGAACTGACTGTGAATCGCTGGGTCTCTTGAAGCAGACCCTGAAACACGGATATTTCCCTCGACGGGAATGACGAAGTTTGTTCTCGGAGTGGTAGGTTGGACGAGTAATCTGTGTTGCGGACGGTGTGATGGTCGAGTCGGCGAGATGCATGATGATTTCACCGGCGCTGGTCAGAGCTTCCGTCCCAAGTGGGGCCCGTCACCCAGCAGAACTAAACAGTAGACATGCCGATCATACTTCATGAAGTCGACCATCATGTCTGTTCCAATTACTTTGCTGCTATAGAAATATCTCGCTCTTTTGATTCCCTCTATTTTCTGTCACTTCAAGCTAGGTTGTTGTTTCCTGGACCAAAATCCGTACTTTCGCTATGCCGGCGGACTCGCTCAAGAAATTGAGCACTTTTCTGAACCAAACACCTCTTTGTAATGTATCTTTCTCTTTGACCAACTTCTGCTGTAAGCAGAAGTAGCTGGTAAAGGTAGGCCACATCACCATATAAGCCCAGATAGTGGGGATCTCACTTGGTGACGCAAGATCGGAGGAGCCATCAGGGGAGAGATTGAACAAGTAAGCTAATGTATGAGCGACCTCGTTCGTCAAATTTAGCAATATCTCAATAGTCCGTGCTCTCAGTTCTGGGATATGAGGTGACAAGAACGGGCGTTTGTCCAAGAATTTTAGAAGCGTGAGATTAAGTCGAATGCGAGTGGCTCGGCATAGATTCCAATTGCTAGCCGATAGAGAGGTGAAGTAGGATACCATTTTTTCAGGCGCACCTGGACCTGAAAACAATTGTTTGGACCATTTTGGGCGCTTGCTGTGAGACAGTGATGTCTGGGCAATATACGACCACGCTGGAGGCAGCTGTGTGGCCCATGCCTCAAGTTTCATATCCAGAGCAAGAGAATCGTCCAGGACACTCAAATCAGCATGGTCAGTGGCACCTTTCAAGGCACACCTTTGTCTTAGCCTCATACATAGCCTTGACGCCTCCGACATCAGTCTGACAAGATGCTTCTTAAGGTCATTTTCAAATGGAATTTGCTGAATCCAGCGGTCAAGATGCGGTGGTGGATCTTTGTTTTCAGTCAAATAATAAACAACCTGAGCTGTATTAGTATCGAAATCCCTTTTAGACGGAATAGATGACAGCATACCAGATGCGTGCATAATATCGATAGATAATTTGAGTCATCTGCCAGCCTGGTGCTGTCTTGGTGTTCAATGACTGATTGCGTGCCTTGCATATGGGTGATCCATGAGCCATCGCGGGAGGAGGATGTAAACATCTGAATATCATTAGCTCAGCTTCTTTAAGAAAGACATTTCCAAAACCGGCTCACCTCATATAAGCCGAATAGGAAAATAACCACCAGAACATCATCGCGTTGTATCTCCGTGCTGTCAGTCATTACCGAAGCGAGTTGCTGCAAAGCCAGGCCATAGTGCAATCTGCTCGCTTCATTTGCTTTCTCTGACTTACAACGGCCATGATAATTGGCGTAGGAGACTGCCGTCACAATCGTGAAGAGACATGAGTCTTTCCGGGTATTTTTGAGTAACCCAGGGAGCCGGCCCATCACCCCCGGGGAAAGTGTGAAAAAATCGAAGCAAAAACGGTTGTAAGCTCGCTGATGTAACGAATCACCTGGATTTTCCAGAGGCAAATCTCGAAGCTTGATATCAGAGCGCTGTCGCCATTTTTTGATCGCATTCGATTGTGCCACTGTGTTTTGGTCTCTATGAAGGCGATCAAACGCATTCTGATAAATGCAGTTACGGCCTCCCTTGTGACATCGCTGGCATGCCGGTTTACCTTGGTCGCACTTTATCGCTTGTCAGTCTATACAACTACTCTCGGTCTCTGTCCGGGGGGTGGAGCCACCTTGACCTTCAATTCCCTGCATCGTTGGCACCCTTTGCTCGGTCCACGATTGTTCGGCATTGCAGCTCGGAGCAGTGAGCCACTAGTAGCTAGGTCGAGAAGCGAGTCTTTGTGCCTGCTGGCTACCTACTTATTAAGGTAGGGTTGTTCGTGAGGATTAATATGAGAGAGGTTGTCACGCAGTCCGACGCCATTGCGAGCATCCAACTCACAGCCACCGCTCCCCTGCTCGCTGATTGGGCAACCGCAATGCCTTCCCCAAATGGACTAGCGCAGCCAATTTGAGTCCTCCACGTGCAACTTGGTGCCTCGCAGCCAATCAGAGTGAGTCTGTGCGGCCGCAACCCCTACCCCATTTGAAATGGGGTCAGATTAGGCTTGTTGCTAGGGCAGAGTGCGCCCAGCTGAAGAGCACCTCGCAGATTCTCATCTGCAAGTGGATCCGTCAGAGTAGATCTTAACCTAAATGTAATGAAGCTACCTAGCATCAACGGGCTGCGCAGAGGGAGACTGAGCTTACTCGGGAAATATAAAGCCAGAGTAGCCAGGGCCAGCTTTTGTGTTCAAATCAGATTAATACATACCGTTTGAATTGACTACGCCATCCGAATCTAAGCATACATCTTCGACATTATTCTTGTGGTACATTCACCCATGAGTACTTTGGCAGTAATCACAATTCCGAATTTTTGAGGCTCTCAGCATGGGGATCATTCACAACAATGACCATTTTAGTAGCGGTCCGACTTGTGATATGCCGACAAATCTAGTAGCTAGTATGTTATCGTTCCCAGTATTATTTTTATCTCTGCCAAAGGAGAGGTCAACTGATCCTGTCCTAGATGCATCTGAGAACTTCGTCGGCAACTTCACTTTTCACCAATTCAATATGATTCTCTCTGGATGTTGCACTGCTATCACCACCATAGCTATTTTATTGTCCATGTTCAGGCATGCGGTTCAATTCAGTAATCCTAATGAGCAGATAAAGTATGTCCATGTTCTTTCACTGCCATCAACAACACTAGGAAATGATGTACTGACAAAAATGGCTCTAAGGATTATGAGGATTGCGATCGTGCTCCCCATTTACTCGATCTTCTCCTTTCTGTCCATTTGTTTCCCAGATGCCTATGTCTACCTGATTGGATGGGTTGAGGTTTTCCAAGGAATTGCTCTTTACAGCTTTTTGATGCTTCTCTGTGACTTTCTCGCGCCAAATGATCGACACAAAGTTTACTTTTTTGCATCTTTGAGAATTCCAAGCTCATACAACAAGGATAAAACAACCGACGGGCTATCTTGGCTTTGGGTAGGTGAGCCTGCCCAGCATTCTCGAGTCTGGTATTTGATTCTGACCTACCCTGTTTGCAGAGAACCTGGTTTTTCGTGCTTCAATACCCAATTGTCTCATTCGTTACCGCCATTGCTCAATGTATCACACAAGCAGCGGGTGTCTACTGCCTAGACAGTCGTGACAGGCGCTTTGCTCATCTTTGGGTGAGTCTGTCTTTTCCAACGGAGTGATTAATCTTTAACACAGATGAAAGATCAACGTAACCCAAGTCATCTCAGTGGCTTTCGCTGTTTTGGCTATTCTGAGGCTCTACCGGAATGTCAAATCCTACATACAGGAACACAAACCACTGGCTAAGCTTCTGGTCTTTAAGCTGGTCGTTGGCCTTGTATTTTTGGAGAAGGTGGGTGACTTTCTTCTGATCAGACATTTCTTGACATCATCCTAAAGACAAACAGATCATCTTTATGATTGTTGACTCTGCAAATGGCCTCGAACCTTCGGATACACTGAGCTACGCGGATACCATTATCGGCATTCCGACCATGATCATTTGTCTTCAAATGATCCCCTTTGCACTCGTATTCCCCTATTCCTATCCCACAAAGCCCGATAAAGCATCGAGTACCACCCGTGCCAGCGACTCTCAACAGCATCGTGCCGTTGTCGATAGCGAGAGTGGCAGGCCTTTTGCAAAACGCTACCAAGGTGGTCCCTTGGGGATCTGCGCATGGCTTGCTTTGTGGAATCCTGTCGACTTCTTCCGAGACATCATGTCAACACTATACATGTTTCGGGCCGCGGAGATGGAACTAAGGGAGGCCGGTGTGAGCCTGAATTCCCGGGTGTAAACGGCAGACTGTGGCTGGGACGATTCTTGCTTTTTTAAATTGTTTAGTGATATTCATCCATGTCATCAGCTGCTTACCCTGAGCGGCATGGGCGCACGTCGCGGCTGGGTATTGACTCGAACTGATTTTTTTCTTTTTGGATTTCTTTTATTGAATATGAAGCGTTTCAGTGTATATTCTCAAGCTAGAATTGCTTGTTCTTGTCCGTAAAACTTTGCGTGGTGGAGTGAAATTGGGTCGAAAGTTATTCGTTGCTATTTCGTATGCGTTATTTCAAGTCTTTCGGCAGAGTCCTGTCTGCTTCTATAAAAGCTATTCACTCCTTTGCTGACTGCGCCCTGCCACCACGGATGTATGGTAGCATCCACAATCCTATCGCCAGTATATAACTCATATGCATCAAAGCGCAGAATGCTTCCCTTCCTGATCAACCAATGGCGAAGAGTAATCCTTGTCATCCAGATCCATCATCTGAATCCGATGGTTTGTCATATGCTCCTCGGTCTGGGTTTCAACCTGCTTCTGCATTCGCGACTCTTCTCCGAATCCATCCTGGCTATTGAGAATCTCGCGTGCAGCGGATGAACCAGGGTCCTTCACGCCAGCTTCACGCTCGTTGCGGAGTCTCTCGTCTTCTTGTCGCTTATCCTCCGCCGCCAGAGCAGCCTCTTCCCGCTCGATCTCCCGCATGTCAAGATCCTGCAAACCAATAGACGAGATTATTTTACCCAGTAAGTACTGGTATCGAAGATGACCGCTAATAACATCGCTCACGTCGAGATTCTCCACGCCCGGGACGCCTTTGACTGGCTGTAGACCAGAAACTCCTAGCTGAAAACTGCTTGTTCGGTAGAGGAAGGCCAGCACGTTGTCGTTTTCCGAGAATACATTTACGACTCGGCCGCTCACAACACTGCGCACACGACTCCAGTGTTCTTCGTTCGAGGGTGTTGGAGATCCCATCAATATCACACTTTCAATCAGGCCGTAGGCACCTCTTTTTGCCAGATTCTGGAGGCACGAAAAGATCAGGCGCGATCCCAAGGAGTACCCGATCAAATTGACTGGACGTTCACCTTGGACTTTGCTGATGAGGGCATCCGCTAGAACCTCACCTGCTTTGTCGGCTCGAGATTTCGCCACGCTGAATGGGTTGTCGACGATGCGAGCGACATTCATCAATCCCATAGGGAGCATGACAGCACTCATGATAGCCGAGAACACAGTCCGAGTCAAAACTTCACGTCCGGCAACAGACCATGCAGCACTAGTGACGAGCGCAGAGATGGCATTCCCAAGGTTCATCAAAGATTCCGCCTCCCAGCGAAGCGCAAAAACTTCCGAGTCGGCACCAAGCACTCGCCAAGGGATCACAAAGTTGGATTCGTCCTTCAACCACCCGGTAACTCCAATGGTCACCCTTAGACGATGGTCCTGTTTAGCGGCCTCACTTTCCTTCTCTGTCCGTTTTCGTGATCCTCTAATCGGGATAAAGGCGAAGTCGTCCACTTCCTTGGCGTACTTGTCCATCATACGACCAGTCATTCGACCGCCATAGGCACCAAAGAGACCCCCGACAATGACCCCACTGCCAGCGAGAGCACCCAGATACCCAGCGGCCGCAGTAGCACCAAGTCCTAGCCCACCCATAACAGTTCCAAGTCCGGCAGCGACCAAGGGTGCAGCAAGACCACCGGTAAGACCTATCAGGGCAGCACCAGCAACCGAAGCAATTCCAACCTTCCATTTACGTAGATCATCGTTCTTCTTGACCTGCTGCTTGGCATCCGGCTCTGATGAGAGTGCTAGAGCAGTGTCGAGAAGACCTCGGGCGACTTTGACCTCGTCTTCGTTGAGAAAATTGATATCGATGTCAAGACTGGAAGCAATATGAAGTATCAAGACTCGTGAATACGCATTATAGTGTTCCAGACTGAGTAGCAGCAAGAGAAGGGAGTGTAGGATGAGTAGTCGGGTTGCTTTCGGAAGCGTGGCTAGGAGAGATTCGATAGGATGATAGATTTCGCGTAGTTTATCTATACTTGCCTGATCCTCAGCCAGCGAGAGATCATTTGAATTCGCCGAGGATTCTTTCTCTGGCTGTCGCTCGTCGTGGTCATCGTCTTTATTGACGACTTCGCCAATTCGCAAGAGTACGGAATCTCGCCAATCTTCAAAATGCGACAGAGCCGCTTTCTGAGCGCGGACTGTCAGGGCGGGCTTTTCAAGATTTGGTTGTGCCGCCTTGATGTCTCCAGTGGATGAAATATCCCGGGGCCGCGGAGGTAACGAGGGCGAGGGTTCTTCTCCTCCTTGTTACCCGATTCTTTCTTTGGGGACTGTGGTTCAAGGGTTTTTCTGGAGCTTTCAAAGGTCTCGACAACGGCGATGCGCATCAATTCCGCAATCTCCGCGACCAGCACGGTGAGGTCGGCACGCTGCGACCGGTCCAGGATTGACGTCAGATCCTGGCCCCCATCACTGCTTTTGGGTGCCTCGGATTGTTTGGAATCAAACAGGGCGGCATGCTTCTCTTTGAGATTTTTGAACATGGCGCCTGAAACTATGAGCGGTTCAATGACGCATAGGAATACGGGGTTCGAAGGGCGACCGTTACCACTCGGAAAGTGTCGTGAAGGAGGGAAAGGCTCCTCCAAGCTTGGGAAGCCGTGGAACCCCACTAGTCTCGTGCCCGCAAGCAGCTTCCCTCCAATTCTCACGGCAGTCTTGCGATAAACAATTCAAATGTCGACTTGCTGGAAACCTCGAAGCCTCGGAACTACAGTATTGTAGGCTCGAATGATCTGGCTGGATGTCACAGACAGAAGGACGGGCAACAGCCTCTACGTTGGTTGCGGCTCTTGCCAGGAAAACCTCTTCCCATGTTTCCAAGCTCCATCAAATGATGTGGATCGCCTCGGAGCGAACTCCTTAAAGAAACTGCTCCTGGCAACCCATCTTCACGAGTCAACCCAGGCTGCTGGCTGACACTTCTTCTCCAAGCGATCGAACAAGCAGATCAGTTGATGAAAAAGGAGGTTCGCGTCAATCGGAGGTAGTGTAAGCCCGATGACACTGTGCGACGAGACATGTGCAGAGCACAGAGGGCAGGTCGCGAGGTACAAAAATTGGAATAATCATTGATGTCTTCCGGAGAAGACTTTCAGAGATTAAACTGAAAAGAACAGATACTACACTTGATCTAAGCCAAAAGGCAAAGAGAGCTAAAGAAGAAAGAAAAGAGAGGAAGGTTCGCGGAGGCTGCGAGCAATTATACCCGGCCGCGAAGGCGGTGGGTCGCGTGACTTTCTGCCACTGTACGTCGATCACGTGCCCCCGTCCTCATGTGGGACGAGCCGATATATACACGAAGGTACTGTCTTCTAGAAACACTGAAGAAAGCTTCACATTTATGTGATCACAGTCCACCATCAAAAGCTGTCCCTGAGGATTTGCTAAATCGCAGTCCATCCTTTTTTCTGATACATTCACATGCTTTGAAATATATACCTAGGTGCACTATACTCTCCTAAATGATATTGACCATCGATGTGACAATCTGATTATCGTTAAGTTTGCAAAGTCAAAAACAACTTCATATTGCCATCACGTCACATAGAATTGGAGTGCCCTCTCTGTTGGAGCCTTGGAATAACTGAACTTAGTGTAAGAGCTACCTCTGTACTAACGACGCACTCGAGTTTCTAGCACAGACTCATTGCCTCGAGCAGAACTCCAGATCTGAATGAGCTCCAATCCGACTGTGTCAAAAAGTCTCTTCCATTGCGACACGGTTCTCTCCAATCCTGCCGTGTGTAGCCACATCAAGATATCCATTTCTGCAGCACGAAGGTCAGCATCCGTGTCGGGAAGGACATAATCGTCGATTAACAGAGTAGAGTATTCCGGATCCATGGCTTCAACAATTCTAAAAAGAATTTGCGCACTCTTCGCATCGGACCAATTGTGCAGAACATCACGGAGGAAATAAATTCGAGATCCTAAATACCACTGTCAGAGTTTGTCTCTTTTCAAGGTTGACACTATGATGTAACTACCTTTCACAGGTTGAGATGTGAAAAAATCATATTCCATGGTCTCGATCCCACTCGGTAGTCCTTGAATGCGTTGTAAGGTCAATGGAAGATCCTGCAAGACGAATCGTCCGGGTATTTTAGGATATCGCTCCTTGAATCTTGCGAGTTCCTGTCCAGGGCCACCCCCAACGTCAACCATGAGTGGTATATTGGGATCTTGTCGAAGATCGTTAAGTTTCTCCGCAGCGGGATAGATCTCGAACCACTGAGGCATGTCATCTACACGACGGGCGGCCATGTAGTCATCGAATGCCTGTTTCTGCTCCGCATTCTCCTCCAACAAGCCAAAGATGACGTCTGTTCCATGCGCATACTTGAAAAGGGTGACCGCATCTGGCTCGTCTGCAAACTGCTGAATGCCTGGACCGCGCATATATTCCACAAGTTTACCTCCCTGGAAATTTTAGTACTCAGGATGACTTCTTCTAGTTCGACGCCGAAGCCTCACCATTCCAAAATCCAAATCAAAGCTAGTAAAAGTTTAGTCATGTATCAAGATAGAATGAGCAGCTTGGTAGATCACTTACTGGTGCTTTTCTGCTGCAATAGACCCTGGCAGAATCTTGAAATGCGTGTTTTTGTTGGCAGCATAGAGCTGGGTTCCAACTTCGTCACAGAGCCCAATTGCTGTCAATACCCGCAAGACACGAACTGAAAGCCAGTGTTAAACCTTATTGAGTACCATTTTTGTTTGACGATGTCTCCGCTAACCTGTCAAGAGAAGATCGGACAACGTTTGACGGGCGATCTCGCTAGCGGAGATGGATTGGCCACCCCGGTCGGCGATGGCATGGAGAAAGCGATTCTCGATAGCGACGCGGATGGAGATATTTTGCATAATCTAAGAGAGACAAGGAGGTAGCAAGACCATGAGCATGAACCGTTAAGGACTTTCTTGTCTCTCCTTACCTGGAAGTTCATCCGTGAAGTTGTTTCGAGCGGTGTCTCCGCTGCCAGCTGCAGCTCCCGGATGGACTTGAGAAGAGCCGCATGGGCATCCTTGTCTCCTGCTGCCTCGGCGGCAGCAAACTTTTGGACTCTCGCCAGCGCATCCGACACAGACATGATTGCAGACCGACGGGGAGCGACGAAGTGTAGAAAGAGCAATCGCTCTGCTCCGAAACAACCGGAGGATTCGGTCTATTGGACCTTTCGAACCTCCGAGGCCGGGGGGCTGGGGCAGCATTAGCCAAAAGTGGAGAAATACTCTGACATAGTCATTGAATTGGAGGCCCCTATTCAAAGCCCAGCGGTGGAGGACTTTCGGCACGATCCCCGTCCGAGCCTTACGAACAATATCCACCACATGGTTGGATACAAGCTTCTCACCAGCGGAAAGCAACAATTACAGAATGTACACTCGGGGTGAATGTATATGAGAGCGTATCCCTGTGGTACGAGCACGTTTCATCCCTCAGCCAGGTTGGCCGCGTGGCATATTACGGTAGTGGTAATAAGGGTGCTGCCAGCCTTGCGAATTAGCCGCGGTAAGATATGTGGACGAAACCCAGCTCAAAAAAAAAGCCAATTCTCAACTGGGTTTACTTTTTTAGGCTCACCGTGGATACTTTGAGTTACAAGTACAACCTTGACACACCCGGCCCCATTGTTGCAGTTCGGGGGAGCATTAATGCGGAATGGTTGGTGCATGTATCTACAAGGATCTGTCCGCGCTAGAAAACTCCTTACATATTATTTTCGCCGAGCGACCCCGGCCCCTGAATGCTACTCTGTAGATTTGCGTCCGGTGCTATGCTGCAGGTCTTTGTTTTACCAGACCTAGAGTTCCCGAGGTAAGTAAATGATTCTATCATAGAAACCAGAAGCAGACAGTCGCCACAAGGAATTGCCATTTTCATCCCGGGTTTTGGTCATGTTCGCAAAATTCTCTTAAATAGCGCCAGAAGTTTTGCAGAACATCATTGAAACTTTTTAGAATCGCTCTGACACCACACTTGTATCCCTTGTCACCAATATCTGCTTCCCCGTGGCTTCAGCAAGTCTGCGTTGTGAGTGCTCGGTATCATGAGAGGCACTGGTATAAGCAGAGCCATGGGGCGCGAAGTTTGTCTGAGGATTATCATTCAATCGTACCCAGGACTCTCGCTGATTTCGACTTTCACCCGAGCCACTGGAATTTTTAGTGCTAGAAGAATGTCCCGTCGCAACTTTGATATCCTGAGTGAATCGAACAAAAAAGGGTCGAAGTACGGGAATTGATCCGAAGATAATGATAAACCACATCTCTGTCAGGACCCATGTATCGAGTTTTGCAATGGAATACGTGAGGTCTTCGGCATGCGTAATGGAGGCGATCGCAGTTGTCTTGTTGATTCCGGCGATACCTGCACTTGGGGATAGTTAGATTACGGCTGCTTCCTCGACTGGGTGGAGAGCAAGATCTTACATTAATCCACCTCCCATCAGGAGACATAGTCCAATCTTCGTTGATAGCTTCATCAGTTGCAACCTTCCAATAATGTAAATTGGATAGAATGCCAGGAAAAAATCGGCGGCCGCCCCGATACCTGCGTGTATTAGCCTCTAAGTCTCAAGGTACGACGAGCCAGTGTCACTTACTCCCTTGCGCAAATCCGACCTGAGAGCAAATCACGACATTGTCGCATGTCCCAGGGACTTCGGCATCCCAGAGCTTTTCCGTCGGCTCGCATTGGCGAAAGATGAGGCCAACTTCAATGATGTTGATCAGCGCCTGGATTGTGCCCACAGCGTACAGAAGATATCGGCTCTTGTACATCGTTCTCCCTTGGATCGATAGCAGAAACGCAATGACCGCGATGCGTGCAATGACTAAATCGAGAATCGCGAGAACTTGAGCCACCCAGCTCCACAGATTTGTTCTGACCAGGTTTTCGTGCGACAGCAAGTTCTGATGATTGCCGAGTCCGTATTGAACGCTCACAGTAACGGTGCTTTGAGCCGCTAACGCGACCATCTACCCTAGTCAAACTCATGCTCAAGGCAGGAAGCTGGGGAAGATGACATACAAAAGCCAGAATGACCCATACAAAATCCCATCGCAGCCCAAATATCCCCGAGGAGGGCTGACCTGGCGGGCACACAGAGGCCGTTTTTGCTCTCAGGACGATGAGAATGAGCGCAAGGCCCATCTCCGACCAGGTCACCCCAAGCAACAAAGGGCCTTTGCCACCATAGGTAACATCGGGCATATCTGTCATCGCTTCGTTGGCGAAGATGTCGTGTGTGAGAAGAACATGAGGGTTGCCTTGAGGGCGAAGGAGAGTAGTAGATGTAAAACCACCTTCCTATTTACCCGCTATATCATGAATGCTTAGCCCTCCGGACCACCCTGCCACTCTGGAATCCCCATGCTCAAATCTAGCCAAGGATAAGGATCCTGCGACGCTCCCAGCAGGGCGTTCTGGGTTTGTTACACAATGGCCTTATGGGCGTCCGGCCGGGGGTCTCGGGGATCCGATGGCGCAGACGGCCTCCAACCCACACCCCCCGATGCTGCGCACTAATGAGGCGGGCCGCGCCCCGGTCAATCCCCCTGCTTGGCCTGCTTAGCATTGTGGATCGGGGGGTGGATGCTGGTGGTTGCTTGGGGGGAACCTGTGGCTCCGGCGCGCTAATGCGAGGAGGATTTGCTCCCTGGCCCGTGTCCAGCTTGGTATTGCCCCGTGCCTCGCCATTTTTCACGTGCACTACTCCCAGTACATACTAGTACTTATTATGGCGGAGTCATGTAATGTAATTAGATTAATGACCCCGGTCAATCCTTCTTGGATCCCAGCCAAGGATTCGCGTGAAATGATTAGCCCTCGCTTGCGACAAAGACTACGCAAAGACACCTGGGATCCCTATGGTGGAAGTTCTCTAGGCCCAATGAAACATGTATAGAACAGGGAAAAGATCAGCAATCCTTTGAATCGCGGTTACGGCCTTTCATTTCATGCAATTTTTATCAAACAGCATTTCGGCGCCATGCCCGGGGCCCCGATGTCCTCCGACATCTGCTTTGTGGAATTTGAAGGTAGTACTTACTGCGTACTTTTTAAGCATTTGCCATTCCTGCTTGTACGACATCCGGTGCCAGAATTTGTGATCTCCGCATCTTTATTGATTGCATTTTCTGCGTTCCCCTCATTCCCTGTATTCATTCTTTCAATCTGTAGATCCGATTTCCTTTATTATGCGCTCCCAAGCGTCATTGTTTCATGAGAAGCCACCGCTCAATCTCGATGCAGCCGAGATTGACGAAGAAGCGGAAGCCCTCGAGGGCTATGTGGTTGATCCAAGCCACTATGCGGACAATGCTGCCAGGTTGAAGACCAGCGCCGATGGTCGTTATGTCCTCATCCCCCAGCCACTGGATACTCCTAGCGATCCTCTCAATTGGAGTGATGGGAAGAAATGGCTGATAGTCGCAATCATCGCATATATCGCTCTCCTGGCAGATTATACCGGAGGTACAGCGATTATCACTATAATCCCTCAGTCCATGTGAGTGCGCAGTTCACTCGTTCAGTTGCGATGTCGAATAACAACAGAACCTAGGCAATGGCAACTGGCCCAAGCAACAGTTCAGCGAGCGGTCGTCGGCAACCTCTTCACAATCGGTGCCTGTGGACTCTTCGTGGTACCATTTGCAAGTTACTTTGGCCGTTGGCCGGTCACTCTAGTGTTCCAATGTGTGATGCTAGGAACCTGCGCCTGGTCTGCAGCAGCAACGAGTTTTCGTTCATACCTCGCAGCACGCATCATCAACGGTTTCTTCTGCAGTGTGGGCCAAGGAGGGGCTCTGATGTGGATTAAAGATTTGTTTTTCTTCCACCAGCACCCGCAGATCATCAACTATGTGGAGTTCTCGATCATCCTTAGCCCATACCTGGGCCCTCTGATCACCTGCTTCATCGTATCGGACGTGAGCTGGCGATGGGCCTTTTGGGTGTGCACCATTCTTTCGGGAGTCGGCTTGGTACTCGTCTTCTTGCTGGACGAATCGCTTTTTGATCGAAAATCTCCTCCAAGCTCTCCTGGTACCTATGTTTCTCGCCTCATCGGAGTGCACCAGACCAGAACTTCACAAAGGAGCTTCACCCAGTGTATGGCTCGCCCGATCGTAGCCATCACTAAAATTCCGGTTCTCACGATCCTCATCTATTACTTCTTGAACTCTGCGTGGGTCATTGGGGTCAACACCACCATTGGAATCTGGCTCACCAACATCTATGGATTTTCGAGCAGAGGTATTGGTAAGTCCTTATCGTATTGATTTTCACCATCCGACATCCAAGCAAATGAGAAGATACCTGTACTAATAATTCCAAGGGTATTTCTACTTTTTCGGCATCGTAGGTGTTCTCCTCGGTTGGTTTATTGGTCATTTCCTCCACGACGCAGTTGGCTGGTACTATATGAAGCGTCACTCCGGCAGACTCGACCCGGAAGCTCGGCTCATCATCACCTACCCGGCCACTATCCTCTGCTGCGTGAGCCTCATCATTCTCGGGTTTGCGTTCGAGAGACACTGGCACTACATGGTGATCGCAGTATTCGCTGCCATGCAATGTGTGGGAGTTATGATCGTCACGACAGCCATAAATGCTTATCTCCTCGACTGCTACCCCGAAGGATCAGGAGAAGTCGGCGCATGGGTGACGGCCAGTCGCAACTGGGCTGGTTTCATGGCGACGTATGTTCAGATCGACTGGGTCACACGCATCGGGCCAGCAAAAGCACTGGGGATTCAGGCGGCCATCACATTTGCTTCCTTGTTTTTTATGGCGTTCCTTCAAGCGTATGGCAAGCAAATGAGGAAATGGCAGGGGCGAATGGTTTTTGGAAATCAAAAACGAGCTTGAAAGCATGCCAGCTCCTGAGATTGTTAGGTCTTTCTTGTCCTGGCTGAAAAAAAAAAATCGAGCGCCCTTTCAAAATTCGTGGATCGGCAACGGATAAGTGCCTATATGGGTATATAAATAAAGAACATGATGATACATTGTGCCGAGAGCAGAGCCCTCGCGACACAGGAAGCTGGCGGGTAGAAGCGTAGTACAGCTATGAAGCTGTGCTGCCGTTTGCGCCTGTTTCCACAACAAAGTATGGCCCCTTGGTCTTCGAAGCAGAGGAGAGGGCGTTTCCATTCCAACCCATGACTTCTGGCTGGCCATTGTCCTCCGGCTTGAGACGCTGGACCCTTTTCCTTCGTCCTGTGGCCTGTTCCTTGGCCAGAGCATCCTTCAGTCGATCCAACCCAATACTCATTTCCTTCACGGCGGCAGGGCTCTCGTCCCGGATACTCCGCAATGGCTCCACGCCTGTAGTATCGACACTTTGCATCTCTTTCACAAAATGAATCTGTGACTCCAGTGTTTCTAGCATGGTCTTCTCTTCTTCCGGGCTAGCTGGTTGGGGGAGAGCTGACAATCGAAGTAGATGACGGAGTTGTTTAGGGGTAATCGATGGCTTCGCTGACTGGGAAGTTGAATCGGGGAGGAGAGATCGAACAGACCAGCTGGGTTCAGAGAGAATTGACGCGATGTTCTGTTCGGCGGATTTTGAAGAGTAGCGGCGCAGCAGGCATTGGGCGTGGCCCAGCGACCGCCTTACTGCGTGGGGTCGAATCATAGCCATGCGGATAGGAATGGACTGATCCGAAGATCGAGCGAGCACGGCGGAACTCAGCTGATCGAACTGCAAACAAGCTCACAAGAGGACCCCAGGTTGGATGAGTTGAATCAGCTGCGGAAGAGGCGCAGGCGGAGAAACCGACACCGCCCGCCGCGGGTCCGTCGATCGCTGTTCTCATCACGATAAACCATTTCCCGACTTCCCCTCCTCCCAACTACTCGTCGGATTGTTCTCTTCCAGGTGAAGCATATCCATCATAATGTCGCATGATCCCCGTGTTCTCCTACAGAAGGTGAGCTCGCTATCGTTCTTCAACCTTCAAGCTTGCCAGGATTCGAGTAGAGCTAGGCAATGACGAAACCTCCAGATAGCTAACCATACCTCGCGCCTCGCGAGTATTTAGGCCGACAAAGCCCTCTCCAGCGCCTCGGGCGGCTGGAGCTTGTTTGGAGGACGTACGGAAAAATACGAAAATGCCGTGGATCTCTACAAGGAAGCTGGAAATGCTTTCCGGGCCCAAAACATGAGTGAGGCTCCCCCGTGATCGCCACCCCCCCAAACACGCATGGTCTCATCGCTAATACGGCATTCTTGCTCCTTAACAGACAGAGAAGCCGGCCAGGCCTATGAGAAGGCTGCTTCGATCGAAGAAAACAAGCCTCTCGAGGAAGTTCTTGATGCCGCCAACACTCTCCAGGATGCGTTCAAGGTCTACCGCAAATCAATGCCCGAAGATGCAGCCCGCGTGCTCTCAAAAGCCATAGGTCACTACTTCTTGCGAAACCCTCGCCGTGCTGCGACTCAGCTACAAAGTTTGGCCGAACTATACGAGAAAGAGCTTGGGGACGAGAAGAAGGCATTGGACGCATACCAGAAGGCAACGGATTTGTTCGAGAGTGATAATTCCGATGCGTAAGTATTTTCTCTCATCCTACTTGATGTTCTGGGAAGTTACTGATCTTTCTCTTAATAGTCTTGCCAACAGAAACAGATTGAAGGTGGGAGAACTGGCTGCCATTATTGGCGATTACAAGACGGCCATCGAGGCTTTCGACACGGCCGCAGAGGTTTCCAAGAGAGACCGTGTTACATCCTTTTCCACAAAAGACTACTACTTCAAAGCAGGTCTTTGCACTTTCGTTGAAAATGTATGTCAGCTCCTATCATACTTTGCCGTGCAGCAAATACTCATGATACCCCACAGGACGGCCCTGCAAGCCGAAACTTCATCCGAAACCACGACCCAGATGGCCAGGCTTCGGAGCAAAAGACAGGATTTGCGGCAACCAACGAGTTCCGCTTCCTCAGCCATCTGCTCAACATCTTGATCGAGCCGATGCAAAACCGGATGCAACACTTTGATGATTTGATGGCCGGTTTCAGGAACACCCTCCTCTTAGACAGTGATCCTTGGAAGCTTACCATTCTCGTGCGGATCAAGAGAAACCTCCCCGAATCCGCCACGGTTAATGACGCGTCTGCCCCTGCTGATGATTTGGAGGATGACTTTTCCTAGACGGCGGTTTGGTTTGCTTTACCCTTGATTCCCTGTCTGTTTCGAGCAACGAATTTCTCTTTTTGGAGCATGGTCTTCTCATGCTTTGCTTCTCATCTTGTCATGTATTCATGCAGACTGGACATTATGTCCCGTGGTGACGTTTCTGAATTCAAGAGCTAGACACGGAAATGACCAGTGCATTTGGATGAACGGCATGCTCTCTTTTCAGAATCTTGCATGTAGGCCATCATTATACTAATGTATATTGTAAGAAAAATCGTGATTCATTATTGAAATGTCTCAAATCTATTTACTTTTGTGGGTGTATCATGACGCCAATCCTCCTAATCATGAAACGACAGGATTGACTCTCATCCTTTCATGTTCCAAAACAATCGTCATCCATCTCATAAGTATGTCCATGCGCTAACCCTATTTACGCCTCAATTTGCTCCAGAGCGCGTGCCGGGCGAGGGAAAACACGCTTATACAAACTGATGCCGACAGAATCCTGCGGGTTGATTTTGGCGTCGAAGGTGGCCTTGAAGTAACCGTGTGTACCAAGACTCTCCTTGATATAACCGCTGCGGCCGCGACGGGTCCACAACTGCAGGGCCTTGAACCAGTTGACATCCTCGGCATTGAAGAACATGTACCGAACGGTGACAACCTTCTTGTGGATCTTGTAAGGATGGCCCGTGAGAATAGCACGCTTAGCAACTACACGGCTGGGGTCGGGAGCGACTACAGTACCGGTACCGACCAACTCCAGTCGGTCCAGTGCGAGCGGGTTAGCATCAGCCGAGTCCAGAACCTCCGGATCAGCCTCGGTTTGCTTGCCCTTGAAGACGAGGATAGGAACGGCACCCCAGGTCATGGGGCCGATCCATGAGGCGATGGCACTGCGACCAGGGTGCAGGAAGCGATCGAACTTATGAACGTTGTTGGGAGTATTGTCGGCAGAAGAGAAAATAGGCTTGACCACCATCCGGCGGGCACCAACCTGGATGACAAGCTCCTCTTTCGACTTGAGAGGCTTCTCGACGCTAGAGCTGAGGGTCATGTTGACATTGACCACAGTATGCTTGTGCTCGTGTCTCAGCAGCGAGAATAGCGCAGCTGGTTGAGCTTTATGACGGAGAGAAGATGGCACGGCGTGCAGATGCACGTCAACTCGAACACCAGGATTCACACCACCAGCGAGAGCCTCACGAATGATGCGGTTCTTAGTACCTTTGTAGTCTCCGAATTGCAGGAGACGTCGCCAATCCTCGGGCTCGAATGGGCGATCTTCAGAGGTTTCCCAGTTGCTGATCTTGAGGTTCTTCAGACCACGGAATCGGGCCAGACGCTCTCTCGCCAAAACATTCGGGTGCAATTCGATCTCGTCGGGGAATTCAAGATCATCTTCGGCCTCTGTTCGCCGACTGGCGCGGTATTCTGCAAGCTGTTGTGCCTCGTCATCTGGTGACGGATCCAAGAACATCTCAGATTGAGGGTACTCGGAGGGACCGCCCTCAGTCATGGCGTCTTGGTTGTCGGGGAAGACACCATCTTCAGGGGCACCGCCCGTATCAATTTCCATATCCTGGTCACCATCTTCATCCTCCAGGTCGGATCCAGAGTCCGACACATCTTCAAGGTACCAAGCGGACTGGTATTCTGAGGTTCCCTTCGGCAACCGCTTGGGCTTTGCGGGGATGTGCGAATCATCGTCGGAGAAGTAGTGGTGGTCATCGAGCAGAACACCCTTACGTTCAGTATCAGCCATAGACACAACATCGTCGTCTTCCATCTCGATTTCCTCTGGCGCGACAGTAGCCATATCGTCCTGATCAGCGGTGGGGGCATCCAGGGTCTGTGTGGTCTCATTTGTATCGACAGCCATGGCGTCATCACGCTTGTTCTTTGCGCTCGGGAGGGGAGCGGCGGTTATAGAATCAACCTGGAAATCTCCCCATCCTGGGATATGAGCAATACGATCGGCCTTCAAGCCGTGCCCGCGAACAACGCCAGTGACAACAACATCATCCACCACCTCAGAGCTAGCGTCCGGCCACTGCACATTCTCGATGAACATCCAGCTGCGCTCATCACGCCAGCGGATTCCCTTCGGTGTAGCAGTGCAGAGAGATCGAATTGCATTGGAGCATTCCTGTCGCGAGTCAAGAGACATGACCTTCTCAACAGTCGGGAAAAAGTGATTGATGTAGGACTTCAGGGAAGAAGCGACCTGTGGCCGCTTCTTGGTCGGATTGATTTTGTCGAGGCCCTGGACCACTGCCAAAACATTGGAAATACCCTGGCTCTCGATCGAGCGCAACAAGAGCTCGCCTTCCTCCTCCACCTCCACCTCGGAGGAAAGCACCAGGACGACAAAATCGGCCAGACGGCAAACATCCAGCGCATTGAGCAGGTCGTGTTTGGACGGGACATAAAGCAGACTCTGTTTGAAGCGATCGATCCGTACACGGGAGGCTCCTTCAGCGAAGATCTCGGCGGAGACATCGACACTCTCGTTCAAGGCGCGGACGGCAGCGATGACATCGATATCGACGGACAGCGGAACGACGGCGACATGACGCGGGGCACCATTTTGACCAGAGAAAATGCTCGTAGCTTGCGCCTTCTCCTGGTGCTTCAATTGTTGGCGCTGGCGGGCTGTGTTACGGCGATCGAGTTTAGATTTGAGCTGTTGGTGGGGGGTTTTGCGAGTGCCCCGCTCATTCTCAATTTTTCCTAGTAGATTATGAGCACATGAATTTTCGAAATTTCGAATGACCTTGTTTTTTGTTTTTTAATGTTTTCATACCTTTCGCCTGGTCCTTCAGAGCACTCTTCGAAGCATGCTTGCCACTTTTGAAGGGCTTGTGGGAGACCTTGGTGGTTGAGCGGTGGTGGTGCACCTGGGTGGGCGCCATATTGGCCCTAGACCCTTTGAAACGGAATGGAAGAGAGTCCAGCTTGGAAGATCGAACAAGACTCTTCAAGCAGTCCGATTCACAGCAAAAGCAAAGCAAATTGGAGGGGTCCCACCAAGTCTGAAGGGAAAAAAAATGGCGATAAGAAAACAAAATTCGGCAGTGGAGGATAAGCGAGCGGTGAGCGAATCTTGGCACAATTTTTATCTGCAGTTTTCGCGCGGCCTCAACCTTGAACTTTCGGCAGTCAAGCACACCGCAAAGATGGCTGATTCCTCTTCGAAAAAGGCCGTCATGTCGGCCGACGACCGCGAGGCCCAGATGCGACTGGCCGAGGCCCGAAAAAAGTACGGACGGGGCAAGGCTCCCTCGGTGAAGAATATTCGCGACAAGAAGCTCCGAACTACCCTCAAGGCCCAGGAAGAGAAGCATAAAAATGCAATGCTGCAGGCCAAGGACGCAGAGATTCTTTTGGAACACGAATCCGGCTTCCTCGAGCCCGAGGGCGAGTTGGAAAAGACCTACAAAGTTCGACAGGATGAGATTAAAGACAGCGTTGGAATGGAGACGGCGAAGAAAGGCTTCGAGCTGCGACTGAACGACTTCGGACCCTATCGTGCTGACTATACTCGGAACGGACGCAATCTCTTGCTGGCGGGACGGAAGGGCCATGTTGCGACTATGGATTGGCGTGATGGCAAGCTCGGCTGCGAGCTGCAACTGAACGAGACTGTTCGCGATGCGCGCTGGCTGCACAACAACCAGTACTTCGCTGTTGCGCAAAAGAAATACGTTTATATCTATGACCACAATGGCGTCGAATTGCATTGTCTCAACAAGCATCTGGAACCGCTTTACCTCGAGTTCCTGCCTTACCACTTCCTTCTTGCTAGCGCTGTGAGTTTTCCTTGCTTGCCTGACCTATCTGTTGCCTCTGACCTATCGCCGATCCTTGATCTAACAATTAATAGGGCATCAGCGGTTACCTCAAATATACCGACACCTCGACTGGTCAAACCGTCGCCGAATTGCCTACGCGACTAGGCCGCCCTACCTCTCCTCGCTCAGAACCCACACAACGCCATTCTCCACGTCGGACACCAAAACGGAACTGTCACATTATGGTCTCCAAACTCACAGACAGCACTTGTTAAGGCTCTTGTGCACCGTGGACCCGTCCGATCTCTTGCGATTGATCGCCAGGGTCGATACATGGTCTCAACTGGCCAGGACCAAAAAATGAATGTTTGGGATATTCGCATGTTCCGGGAGGTGCACTCATATTCCTGCTACCAGCCCGGCGCATCGGTGTCAATCAGTGACCGTGGTCTTACTGCGGTGGGCTGGGGCACCCAGGTCAGTGTTTGGCGCGGCCTATTTGACGCAGCTCTTGCGGACCAAGGCAAGGTCAACAGCCCCTACATGGCCTGGGGTGGTGATGGCCAGCGCATAGAGAACATGCGTTGGTGCCCGTACGAGGATATTTTGGGC
This sequence comes from Penicillium argentinense, assembly GCF_028826775.1. Classification (NCBI taxonomy): domain Eukaryota; kingdom Fungi; phylum Ascomycota; class Eurotiomycetes; order Eurotiales; family Aspergillaceae; genus Penicillium; species Penicillium argentinense. The sequence continues at coordinate 2,232,027 of NW_026622668.1, forward strand.
GTGGGCCACGACCAAGGATTCGCAAGTCTTATTGTCCCCGGTGCAGGCGAGCCGAACTTCGACTCGCTGGAAGCCAACCCATACGAGAATACCAAGCAGCGCCAGGAGGCCGAGGTACACTCGTTGCTCACGAAGCTTCAACCGGATATGATTTCGCTCGATCCCACCATTATCGGACGACTGGACACCATCAGCGACAAAAAGGTCCAGGAGGCTCGCAACCTCGATCACCGCCCGGAGGACCACATGGAGAAGCTCAAGAACCGCGGCCGTGGTCGCAACAGTGCTCTTCGCAAGTATCTTCGCAAGAAGGGCAAGGGCAACGTCATCGACGAAAAGAGACTCAAGGCCGAGGCTCTGCGCAAAGAACACCATGCGCGCACCAAGGAGAGGCTCCGGAAAGAGCGCGAGGACCTGGGGCCTGCTCTGGGTCGGTTCGCCGCGAAAAAGGACTCTTGATCGATTCCTTCCTTCCTATGCGTTCACGGACAGCACCCAGATACCCAGCCGTCGGCTTTTTAGTGTGATACATTCGGGGCCATTGGTGACCGCAGCATTTCAGGCGTTGAAACGGGGGAAATTCGTCATCATATTCATGTTGTATTTGTATAAATTTGTTTTTGGCACCGGCAACCCGAAAATAAAAGTAAACTTATACCGTACCATCCTCTCAACTCATGGTGTCATCCTAAATAGCATGATAATCCCAAGTTCGGATCACAATTTACTCGTCCACACTACCCGATCCACGGGGAGCACCCTCCTTCCAGCGCTGGAGACTGAGCTCGTAGGCACCACTGGCCTTCCAAGCACTGATAATTAAGTTAGCGATGTGGTCAAGACCCTTGCCGTCCTTCACAACCGCAAAGACAGTGGGTCCATCCTCGCGCATCTTGGCTGCGTCCCGCTCCATGACCTTGAGATCAGCACCAACGGCCTCGGCAAGGTCAATCTTGTTCACGACCAGCAGGTCTGAGCCTGTGATACCGGGCCCGCCCTTGCGTGGCACCTTGTCACCGCCTGCAACATCAATAACGTAAATGATGAAGTCTGCCAATTCGCGGGAGTAGTTCGCGGCCAAGTTATCACCGCCGGACTCGATGAGGAGCAGGTCGGTTGAGAACTGGCGCTGAAGGTTCTGGAGGGCAAGCAGGTTCGCACTGATGTCTTCACGGACAGCAGCGTGTGGGCAGCCGCCGGTCTCGATGGCGCGAATGCGAGAGGGTGCGAGGGCTTTGTGGCGAGTAAGGAATTCGGCATCTTCTCTGTTGGTGCGACGGATTTTATTAGTTGATGTTCTATATTGTAGTTCATAGTGGCCGCTGAAGCGAGACAGAATTGCGAGAGTATCATACCTGGTGAAAATATCATTGGTTACAGCGGCAATGTTATATTGGTCACGGAGGGCCAGACAGAGGGCACGCATGAGAGCTGTCTTTCCGGAACCGACGGGTCTATTCGTGGCCACGTCAGTATCAATCTTGTTTGCTGGATATAGCCCCCCTCACTGGACATCAAGCCTAAACCGTAAAGTCCACATATACTAGTAGTTCTTCGAAGCTTACGTACCCTCCAATACCAATCGTAAAAGCGCGGTCCTTCCAGTCGCGGCCCTCGATCAGCGGCATCTCGCGGTTGAGGTATGACCCGGGACCATCGAGGATATCGTGGGAGTGGCCATGGCCGTTGAAAGGGTCATCGTGGGAGTGGCTAATGCCAGCGTCGTGTGAGTGAGAGTGAGCCATGACGAAAGATCCCAAGTGTGAAAGTATGAGAAAAGCGGAATGTTCGTGGGGGGTGGAGGGGCAGTTTATTTGAAGCAAGGGCGCGGTGGGGTCGCGATAGCCAAAAATGCCGAGCAGCGCAGTATCAATTTACTAGTTGGCCGATGCCGAGCGGAGGTCGCCGCGTCGGCCAACTCGAAGGCGAGTCAATTAGTAACGGATTTCACTTTGAGCATATATAGGGGTTCGGCTACCATTTACTCATTTACATAGTTGCATTTTCAGATGCTGGAATATGGATTCGTCAAAATTGCGGCAGAACGATGAGGCCCCAGCAAGGAGAATTACCAAGAATCTCAAAGCCCACGACCAGAACGGCCTAAAGGAAACCCCCAATATGCACGCAAACGGAAGTCCAGAGAATCAAAAAGCCCGACGCCAGTACAGTCGCCAACACGGATATCAAAGGATTAGGCTAAGTCATCTAGCCCCTCAACAGGAAAAAGCAGAAAACAAGGGCCAACGCCCACAACAGGTAGAACAGTCAATCCAGAAATCGTCAAAGCCCTGGGGCATAGCAGTAATTTCAAGACGCAAAGGGGGGATGTAACATGCAAATTCGAGGCGTTTGAACCTGAGCCAACCAAAGAAACGCTGAAAAGGGAGATAGAGTACATTAGAATCGGAGTTGATAGAGGGTCGGAGGCCACGAGGGGTGTCGAGCGCCTATTTTTCCAGCCACGAGTGAAAAACGGTGAGGACAGCCGATGCTGGAGAGCACCTATACCCCATCAATGACATTTTATCGTCAGAACCGAAAGACCGAAGGCGAGGTCGTGCAGACCAAGTGAGAAATGTGACAACATAACGGGCAATCAAGCAGTCGCCCTGGTGTCGAATCGTACGTCAGAAGCCGACAAGGCCTCTTGAAACGATGTGGGGATATCAAATAACAGTAGACTCGGGAGTCCCGATGGAATCGACACGTTATGAAGCAGCACCCTTCTGTCGTTTGGTTACCCGAGGGCTGGCCTTCACTTTGGTTTGACCCTGTCCACCGGTGCCATTAACTTCAGGACCACCGCCATCCTCGGCCTCCATCTTAACTGTACTTGCGCGGCGGCGTTTATTGCCGCCGACGTTGGGGCTGTTGTTCACGCCAACTGGGGACGGCTGGACAGGCATTCCCGGGACGCCAGCGATCTGGCTCTGGGCTGGGCTCGCATGAGCTGATCCAGTCAGGTGAGGTGAACCTTGCCCAGCAGGCAGGCCGAGATGCTGCAACGCAGGCGAGGCAAATTGCGTTGGGCCATTCATATTGGGGCCACGGGCGTTAGGAACAGGCTGCATGCCTGGGTTCATGGGGGTCGCGAATTGAGGGGTCGGACCATGTGTTTGAAGGGTATTGACAAGATTCCGGAGAGCTTCTGGGGGAGAAAGGTTGGGGTTCTGTTGCGAATAACTGAAGAGCAGCTGCATATGGGAGATGCACTCAGCCAGCTCGAGGAAACTCATCACCGGGGTAGGAACACCATTAGAAGTCACCATAGACTCTGGCAGCGAGGCACTCTGAGATTGCTTCTGCGTCCGCTTCCCAGAATTCTTGGTCACCTTGGGGCTTTGTTTCTGCTCCGATGCCTCGAGAGACTGGACAAGGCTCCGAGGCACATATTCATTATAGCTGGTGACTCCAATATCCAGCATCTCGATCTTGTTATTAATGTCGAAATGGGCACGAAGGTGTGCCTTGGTGAAGAGTTGGCAATCATTCGTGAACCAGTAAATAAACGATGCCTTCTGGGACTCCACCATGTGTCCTCCGTTGGGCATATCCCGCTCCCGAGCAGCTTCCACAACCATCTGGATCTGCTTGATGCCGCTCGTAAACTGGGTGAGATAATACCTCGCAAGAGCTGGGGTCGAGATCTCAAACTGCTTGGATCCGACCTGGGGGTTCCAAACCCCTTGGCGCAAAACGCCTCCCGGGGCGTAGAATCTGTCCACAAAGCCCTGCCAGTACTGAAGATCAACGGCTTCGCCCTGGCTCGCAAAATTCCCGAGGTGTTCAGCATATGAATGGAGACACAGGATAGACTGGCCATGTCTGTTTAGCCTTTGTTGTTGCTGTTGCATCATCAAAGCAGCCTGGTTCTGCTGTTGTTGGGCTTTCAAATGGGCTTCCTGAGCAGCCATGGCCTGCTGATTCGGCGGGCCGGATACCTGACCCTGTTGACCCTGTGCGCCCTGCTGGGTTGGCTGCTGAGGGCCCGACGGGGTGGGTTGTTGCCCAGGCTGCTGAGACGGGGGCAGTGACTGCGATTGAGGCTGAGGAGTAGCTTGCGCTTGCGGGGGACCTTGCGATTGCGGCGGTTGAGTCGAAGGTGGCTGCGAGGATGGATTCGGCTGAGGAGTTCCACTCTGTGGGGGACCACCATGCTGAGACTGAGGGGTGCCAGTCTGGGTCTCATGCATACTTGGGGGCTGCGCTGAACTGCGCTGAGGAGTATGCTGGCCGGGCTGTCCATTGTTTGCCTGCGCTTGTTGCTGTGCATGTTGCGCTTGCTGCATGGCGAACAACTGCTGCTGCTGCTGCAGGTTTTGGGGTTGGCCATGGGGAACTTGTTGTTGAAGATGCATAAGCATCGCGGGATTTCGTGCCATTCCGGGGTTTGCTTGCATCGCAGCCAGCTGAGCAGCATTCAACCCCTGTGTGCCATTTGGTAGTGATACGGGGAGCCCATGTTGCTGTTGCTGCTGTTGGGCATGCGCCTGCTGCTGTTGGATCATCATCCGCTGGCGAAGATACTGTTGTTGCTGCTGCTGTTGCTGCATCAACTGGGGGTTATTTGCAACTATTGCGAGCATTGGGTCAGCATATGCCCATAGAACAAACAAGTCACAGTGGTGTTGGGGTTGGACGGGAATCGCCCGAACATGCCCCAGTCCCAACATCCGCCAATCGCCAGCACGCTATCGCTGGGGCCGGAATATTGGGAGATAATGTCGCACGTGGTTTTAAAAGAAGAACTCACAGTTTTGAGGGAATCCCTGCTGCTGGAACATGTGCGCATTTGCGGGATTAAGATGGGAGAGGGCGTGGGCGTTTGGCACGGGGCCGCCAGGACCAGCTGTCCCAGCGCCCGGGGGCATCCCACCCATCATCGGGCCTGCCTGGCTCACTTGGGGTCCTCCCGGTGCAGAAACCCCAGGATGCATTTGTTGTACCATTCCAGGTCCGGGGTGTCCAGCGTTTGGGTGTTGAGCGGCCATTGGGTGGTGACCTGGGGGCATGCCATGCTGCGGCATGCCTTGGTGGGCGGGAAACGGTTGCGCCATCATCATTGCGGACGAGGTCACCGCGGATTGTAGAGTTCCAAGGCGATCGACCGCGACGGCAACGAGGGAGGGCGACTAGGGAGGGCTGAGGGAGATGGAAGTCGCGCGCCTGAGATGGGCCGACAATCGCTTTTAGCGTTTCGGGGCGGAGGCCAAGACCAGGCGATTTGATACAGCGCGACCGGGTCGACGCATCGATCGAAAGTCCAGCCGGTTCACACACACCCACTTCGCCTCAATGCAAACCTCGTTCTCCTGAAGGACCGGGGTCAGTGTATAGGCCGAGAGGGAAGGTGATAAGAGAGAGTCGTAGTTCGGGGGGGGAATAGACGGGAAAAGAGAGACGGGGCCGGTAATAGGGAGGCGTGGAGGGGCTGGGCCACAGGACCTTCTTTAGGGGAGGAACACACGGAGATAGGGGAGCGCGACTCACAGACAACTCTCACCGAACCCAAGTCCTTGAATGTGGTGAAAGGGGGCAGGAACAGAGTGCGATCGCCCATACGTTCAGACTGGTTGAGGATGATCGCCCGGTGGGAGCGAAGAGGAACTGGGGACGGAGTATCCGGCTCCGAAGGTGGAGGATGTAACCGAGCAGACAACGCGATCAAGAGAACCCACGGCTCACGAGCGCGACAATATGTCCAGGATCTTCGCAGATGCTCAGGTCGACAGGATCGATGGGCTTTGGCACAATCGAACCCTCGTCTTTGGTGTGTCCGTCTCTCGCACTGGCAGCGATTTCGATCAGGCCGCGCTAACCGGATTCGCGGGTCACGTGCCATTGTGTATTTCAGCTTTTTTTTCTCGTCGCAGCGAGAGTCTCTTTTGCCTTCTCTCGTGCTCCTTGCCACCGTCCAGCATATTGACTGGACGGTCGTCGGCGAGAGTTGGTCCATTCTCAGCGTCATGATAATGTCTGACGATGTCTCGACGCCACTAACCTAGGTCAGCTCATCGCTGCGTTCTCTGTGACTATGGTAAGTTGAGCTCCACGATTTCGCATCCCATTTTTTCCCCTCCCAACCCCCCCAATTTTCGAGGATGACAAACCTTTATTTTCTTCTTTACCTTCCAAATCGACCATGACGAGGAAATCCGGACCTTCCTTTTCCCGGTTGGTCTGCTACTTGCCAGTATATCTTGTCTGAGAAAAACATTTTCACTTGCTGTTTAAGCAAACATACCATCGCGATTGTGACATGGGCTGATCCAGCTTCTTATTAGGTCTCCTTTCGACTACACTCATGTGATACCCTACCCATCTGCTCGAAAGCCTGCCGCTACAGGTAGTGGGATACTTGGTACTCTAGCACTCGATACAATAATTTCTCGTCTCATCTCTGTGTTTTCCCTTTCAGCGTAATGCGGTCCACAAACTTTATTGTAATCCTAGCCGAAGATCATTTTTAGCGTAGCTGGGTATCACACTTGTTTGCCGAAAAATTCACCGAGGCAATTTGACGGATCGCTTCTTGAGAATGTTTTGGCTCAGCCTGCGTAGGTACTACTATAATAACCCAAGATTGAGAATGGAGGAGTTGATGCTCCAAGCCCCCAGTGTCTACTTCCACACGCCCTCCTTTTAATTTCAACTTACATACAACGATGAAAATAGCCTTTCGTGTGTTGGATGGTGGATTCTATCCCTAACAAAAGTGCACTTCTTTTCAGTATATTTCCTTTCAGTGTCATGACTGCCTGCCCACCCCCCCCCCCCCCCCCTCCCAAGCCGAGTTTTCGATCTTAGGCATGTTTAAAAGGTCAGAAATAGATCTTTCATTGTATAGATGACTGAGTAGGCGATCGGGCATGAATCCAGAAACAATGAAAAAGTTTCACCGGTACGAGCAGGTCATTTCAATATTCACCTACCACTAGATTACAATCAAGTTCTGCTCGATGTGAGAAACCAAACCAGCGTTCGGACATATGGAGCACGTGATCAATTATCACTCCCGCGGAGGCCAAGCGTCTGACAGCCGACGCATCTTTCATGACTAACGCAGCAATTTGCCCTTCGCGACATCCCCGAGATTCCAGTGGCTAATCGTGCCCTGGATGTATCAGTCAATGCAGCAGGCCCGGCGGCTGCCTGTCGTACGTCCTTGTCGGCTTATTGCTCGTCGCCGCTTTCCCGCGCCTGTGTCTGCACGACGGTTCCACCTGTCACGGCAATGGCTGTCCTCGCCATCTTCCGATGGACCAACACCAACCCCGAGTGATATAGTGGACGGTCGCGATTCTTCTTACCTTGAAAATGCCACGAATCATGGCTCGTCGCCAATTGCTAAATCCGAGAAGACAACCGGCCGGCCTGTACCCAGGCCGTACGGATCTGCTGTTCGCAGAGCTATGAGGAACAGGCAATCAGAGCAGCAGCAGCACGAGTCTTCCCAAACTGCAAGCATTCCTGCATGGTTCCAGGGAAATGTGACGACCTACGGTCCCCAACCCGACGTCCTCGTACAATCGCAATGCCAAGTCGAGATCACAAAGTCGGGAGCAAGCCCCGACAGTGAAAAAAGTGTGGTGGATGATCAGACTTTTGGTGGTGGTGGGGGAGGAGAGGATCCTTCGGCCCCAGCCACGCCCTCGAAACCAGAGAATCGCTATATTGTTGCAGAGGCTTTGTGGGAGGAACTGCGCGCTTCGGCCAAAGCAGGCTTGCAATTGCCACCACCGCAATATGCCAAAGAACCGCCGGCAAAAAAGTCGCACCTCGTTCTACAGTATCCAGGCCATGATGGCATTCTCTTCTTGGATGCCATTGTGAAGCGATTGGCTCATGATATTCATGCGGATTTGATCACGCTCAACGCGCAAGATATCGCTCAGCTGTTCAGTGAGAACGACCTTGCTGAATCAGGCGCCACGTCAGCCATCCGCTCGCTAGGCTACGAAGTCCACCGCCCTGCAGTCATGGCTGCTTTTGCAGAATCTGGTGAGGGCGAGGGAGATGCTGATGAAGATATTCCTGAGATAGCCGGTACGCATCCTGGAGCCCGCGCCGAGATCAGCACTCCTCGCTTCATCACCATCGAGGCTAGTAGAGAGCCAGGAGATGTGCCTATTCCGAATTGGCTTGGCTTGAAGTCGTTGGTGGCTTCGATCAATGGTCAGCCAGATAACGAGCCCGGTACCTCGCGAGGGGCAGGACAGCGCATGGAACAGCGCTGGACTGGTCTTTTGAACGAAATTCTCCATTCCGCTAGCGGGACTGGTCATCCTGGCCCTAGGAAGGTCGACCCGGAGAACGAATCACCAAAGGTGCCTGAGTCTGTTATCGAGAAGCCTCTCTTGCGTGACACCATAATTCATATCCAGGATTATCGTGAAATCCAAAGCTCCAGGGAGGGCTCTAGGGTCATTCACCTGCTGCAGAAAGTCATTCAAGAGCGCAGACGAGCCGGTTCAAAGATTCTGCTCATCGGAAGTACATCCCAAGAGCTTCAGCATACCAACTCACGGGATGGCCCCAAGATTTTACAAAATGTCTTTGACGATCAATTTTCCAAAACCTTGGTCATTACACCCTCTATGGATGTCAAGGCCGTGGACAAAATCTTTGCTGAAGATCATCAAAAGCGGACGATGGATATCAATATCCGTCATCTTCAAACTATGCTGCGGTATCGATTGAATGACTCTTCCTCGATTGTCAACGACGACATCTTTGGAAGCCGTGATTGGCCGCTCGACCCATCGACAATCAAGAAATCTGGCTTTCGAGAACGATTTTGGTCCTACAACCAAGTCCACTGGGTTTCGACTCTCGCCCTTGGGAGCGCAGAGCCAGATGAGCCGTTCAGCTTCGAACACATCAGACGTGGCATTGAGCTCATGGATGGTGGCGACCGAGTTACCAGTGATTGGTTGCAAGAAAAGGCGCCCAAATCTTCGGAGTCTAGCGGTGGCCAGAGCAGAGAGCAACTTCTCAAGTCCTTGCGCCAGACATGTACAGCCCACGAGAAAAAGCTCCTGAACGGAGTCGTTGATGCCCAGAGCATTCGAACAACTTTTGCCGACGTACATGTCATGCCCGAGACTGTGGATGCTCTCAAGACCTTGACTTCACTGTCACTTATTCGTCCAGAGGCCTTCACTTACGGTGTGCTAGCGACAGACAAGATCCCAGGCCTCTTGCTCTACGGACCACCGGGTACTGGAAAGACTCTGCTTGCCAAAGCTGTTGCACGCGAAAGCGGAGCGACAGTGCTTGAAGTGAGTGGATCGGAAGTCTACGACATGTATGTTGGCGAGGGTGAAAAGAACGTCAAGGCAATTTTCACTTTGGCAAAGAAATTAAGCCCGTGTGTGGTGTTCATTGACGAAGCGGATGCCATTTTCTGCTCGCGCACTGGAGCCAGCAGTCGCACGTCGCACCGCGAACTCATCAACCAATTCTTGCGTGAGTGGGATGGTATGAATGACATGTCGGCCTTCATCATGGTTGCCACCAACCGGCCCTTCGATCTGGACGATGCGGTTCTGCGCCGTCTCCCCCGCAGGTTGCTTGTGGATCTTCCAACTGAGCAAGATCGCCATGCCATCCTGAAGATCCACCTCAAGGATGAACAACTTGACTCCTCTGTCGACTTGGCTGACTTGGCTCATCGCACGCCTCTCTACTCCGGCTCAGATTTGAAGAACCTTTCTGTCGCCGCTGCATTGGCTTGCGTGCGTGAAGAGAACAGGACGGCGGCGGAACATAACAACGTGAACGGCAACGAACCCTATCAATACCCCGAACGTCGAACACTCACCCGTGCCCATTTCGAGCTTGGGATGGAGGAGATCAGTGCTTCAATCAACGAAGATATGTCCTCGCTATCGGCCATTCGCAAGTTTGACGAGCAGTATGGAGATCGGAAAGCCCAACGAAAGAAGAGCAGCGGATGGGGCTTTATACCCGCAGGCAGTGAGGGGAGTCGGGAGGACGCGGCGCGTGTCCGTACATGATAAACTCCAACCTGACCCTCTGAAGGACAGCCGTCAGATTATGTGATGATCTCTTCCACTTGTAACATTATCCCATTAGCGACACGATAGACATGTACCAATAACTTCAGCGAACATACCTTCCATTTTACACGGTCGTGGCCATCGCTCCTCGCGCGTGATACTACTAGTAGATAACTTAATTCCTGAGTTGCCAAATAAATATGAAGACGACGATCCACCAGTACCTCGTCTCGCGCAGGTCGACCCATAATACTTATTCCGGCTTCTGGATCGTGATATGTCAGATTATGGCTTTTCTTTTGAACTTCAATAGTAGCTACTTTACTGAAGCCAATTCCAGGTATGTTTTCATCCTTTCCTCCTTTCGACGGTGCCACGATGGGTTTTCCGGACTTTTGGCGCAGGTGAAACCCAAGCCAGCGTTGGCTCAAAAGTATTCATTCGCAAATTTTCCCACTGGGGCTTTTGAAGATACTAATATGAATCACATTGAAGAATGTTGTGTCTTGACTCTTTGGAATTTTAGGTACAGGCACATAAACGGATCACATAATTCAGACAATTCATCGACCAGCATATTCCAAGCACTAGTCATTTCCTCTCAGACTTGCAAGCCGAGTTTCGGTGGAAAGCCAATTACTCCTGAATCTCAAGTCCATTGCCAAGTGGAACAGGGAACGGGCAGTTGATCAAGTAGTTCCTGCAAGGAATATTGCTGGGCCATTAGACTCCGGCACAATACGACCCTCGTTCAAAGGCCAGCCAGTGTTGATATCCTGGCAACCACCACCAGTGTGGTCTTCATGGTAGTTGCTGCAGTAGCCGCAAGTATGGTCGTTGAGCAGGTGGTTCTTGGCCACCAGGAGAAGTAGCCCTCGTACTTGAAGGATTGGGCTTTGTTGATTTCGTCATTGGAGGGCGAAATCAGATCGCAGTCAACGTCGCCAGTCCGGAGCTCAGAGCTCAGATCCCGCACAACCAGCCGTGTCGTAGAGCACAACATTACCGAGCTCAGCCACCGCGAAGGCAGAAAGGAAGCTTATAAAGATAAGAGAAGAGAGAAGAAGTGCTTTATCTTAGTCAACTCAAGCTTAAGTTATGACGAGGAACGAGGTGATGAGGATAAGAGGATCAAGTCAAAATTAGCAGAACAGAGAGGCGAACTTGTAGGTTTCCTTGTAGATGGAAGTCCGTGCCTATGAGGCATTATGTTTGCCAAGGTAACAAGCCCATCGACAAAGAAGGTCGAGATCGACTCAAACATCGAGTAAGAGTCTTTGGAAGATATATCCCGTAGAATGTCTCAGATATTCTTCAGAAAGGGCAATAATCATGTTATCATGATGTGGATATTGAGTACGAGGTTAATGTTGGGGGTGGACATGGGGAGGTTGAGGTTGAACCTATCAAGAGCTTACGACAAAATGTGGCGTGGCTATCAACAATAGTCTTGATTTGGGTCAAACTGCTGAGTCTCAAGATACAATCACCATATAGTCAAGGTAAATTTGTACGATGCTATAGGTATTGATAGGACACTTTCTTCCCTTTCCTTTCCAATTTTCGAGTGAACGAGAATTCAAGAAACAAAGCAATGCCGACCTAGCGGCGTAGGGCAGCGGTTGAGCTCAGACGGAAATGACCCCCAAACTCCAAAGAGTCCTCTTTTACTCCACCGAGCTCCATATATACTATATTATCATATTTACTATGGTGGATTGTTTTATTATTGTGAAAGTCCGCTTCAGTATGTGATAATTCAGTCTATTCATGTGAGAGGTATACTTCAGGTAGCTTAAGATGCTGGTATTATAATCTTGGACTCGATTTGAAGCATCATGATCACCTCTATCTGCATCATGTCCTGTACTGTATCACTTAGTATGTAACTTTTGATGCACTGTGCATTCCAAGCAGCGAATTAGACTATCATGTGCTCCTCCAGCCAAGTCTTCAGTGCGGTACCTCCTGTCTGATTTAGCGCTATATGGCGCCCTGGCGGGCCGTCGTGAATAGTGATTAGTGGGGGCTAAATAGAGTCTTTAAGTTAGCCCTCCTCGAATGAGGTTTCAAATAGCAAGAACTGGACCGATACACTAATGACGTACTTTGGCAATGGCCTTAATAGTTATGTTAAGCGGCTGGGCACCCTGATGTGGCACGCAAAACTTTCGAAGAATGTCTCTCCCCATCACCAGGTGCAATCACTAATTCCAAGCACCATTGCTAAGTATTCTTCTGGACATGGAAGATATGCAACCTTGGAATCGACAGATTGTTTGGTAGGCCGAAACTAAGTGTTCGGACCAATGCAGAGGCATGTCAAACACCCAGGTATGGCACCATTCAAGGTCATCTGCGCAAGTAATTGTCAATGGTGTAACTTTACGGGCAACCAAGACAGCAGTATCACATATAGTATACCCATGCAACAAATAAGGCAAGGGTCGGGCTGATGCCTGGAGTATACCATCCCCTAGAGTACCTAGGGAGTTAGAAGAATCCTTGAGGGATATACAGTGCCGTCACGGCTAAAATGATCGATGACACCTAGGCAAGTTTATATTATGGGAGAAGCCTTGGGTTTGGTGGATAGCAATCGTGGTACGCTTGTAGGCTTCAGATTGGTGCGATCGCGGTTTCGACTGGACGCATCGATAGGGCTGAACCTTGTAACTCTATATCGCCCAGCGACAACAGTCAATATTTCCAGACCCACACAAGTCTCTCAGGGAATGGCTAGAGATCGTCGGTATCACAGTCAATAGTCAGAGCAAGCATAGGAACGGCCACTTGTTTGCTGTGCCGTTCAGGTGTACACCTCGCCATCGGCGCCCCAGGCCGCGAGAGCACGTGCCCCCGATGTCATCGGATCCGTCTCCACCCGCCCACTCGACAGCTCTTTTCTTCTCTTGCAATTCAGGCGGGAGCGCACATTGCAGGGCCCGGGCGCGATCGAGCTCTGGAGATCAGATCCATCAGGCGCCTCCCCTCCTTTGCCCAATCTTCACACGGCGAAACTCACGGAATCTACTCAGATCACAAATCCTCGCTTCGCAATCCCACCGGCAAAACCATGTCCGCCGAGAATCGCGACGCAGCTGTTCGTGAGGCGAAACTCTTTCTCCGCGGAGTCCTTCGGAACGACTGGGAATTCGATCCTTCCGCAAACCCGGACGGCACGCGTCCTTCTTCGTCCTCTTCATCTGCCTCAACCGGCGCCCTCTCGCGGGGTCGCGAAGTCACCGAATGGCGCTGCCGCGAGTTCGACAGCTCCGGCTCAGAACTCGAACCTCAATCCTCAGATCAATCTGATGACGAATCTTCTCCAGGTGCTATGAAAAATGGGAGCGACCCGGTCGTCGACCAGCGCCGCCGTCGCCGCCGACAGATGGAAGAAGAGATGGCGTGGAATGAGGGGTTGCGGATGTGGATCGCACAACGAAATGCGTGGTCTGGGGCTCGGACACGGCGGCAAATCCGCGCCAAGGAGCAAAAGCGCAAGCTGGGTGGTGCACCGAGTTCATCTGGGGACCAATCTACTGCAGATGCAGCTCCTCCGGCGGAGGACGGAACTGCGGGGGCTTCCCCGCCCTCTGACACCCAGGTTAGTGGCAACGCTGGCGATGAGTCGGTTCTGGCCAGTAAAGTTGATACGACTCTTTCTATTACGGAGCGAGAGAAGATCGAGGAGCAGCAGCAGCAGCAGCAGCATAAGCAGGATCAGGAAGAAGAACAGTCAACCGCCCCAGACGAGGAGGCCAAGCGCAAAGGCTCGACTGAAACCAACATCACCGAACCGGATCAGCAAGTGTCCGGCCCAGACCTCTCAAGCTTTTCGGCAATAGATGATGGTGATAGCGAGGAAGAAGACGACGAGGAAGATCTCGAGGAGCTGCTCATTCCGGTCGCCCCTCCATTAATCTCGCCTTCGAACTTGGTTCGCGCAACGATCAACCCGTCCATTTACCCGTCCATCTACTCGAAAGTAGTCGTGCAAGGCCTGACCCCTACCATCCCCATAAATCTTGCGGATTTGACCAAGGCTATGGTCCAAGGCTGGAAAGCAGATGGTCAATGGCCACCGAAGCCAGCCGTTACTTCGATCGTTCTCGCAGACGACGCCTCCGTCCCGAAAAGCGCAACAGGGGATGGAGCAAATGACGGACCGAGCTCACGACGAAAGAATAGCATTACGAACGCCATGCGTAAGGTGTTTCACAATCCATTCCACCGACGTGGATCCAGCAGCCATGATGTCGGAGTTGGAAACGGATCTGCCACTGGTAACAGCGGCCCGGCCATTTAATGCTGATTTAAGGGAGGCGTGAAAGGCGTTCTTTTAATGGATATCTTCTCGCCGCATTCTCGTCGACTGCGGCTCATATTGCGCCTTGCGCGCGGTGCATATGGCGTTTTCTATTCTATGGTAAGACTTGAACTTTATTCGATCTTATCTAAATCCTGACGGCCCCCGGGCATCTGAGAGGGGGTACACTGGCCACAGCCCTGAAGCTATGTGATGGTCTCATTGTCAGAAATGCTTTTCGTGCATGATCTTGCAATAGTACCCGGGAACTCCATCTACATCAAAACAAGCAGGTCTTGATGATTTTCATGACATTTTGTTTTCAATTATTATTCAACGCTAAAAATACATGGTCACATTTTTATATGAACTCCACTTATGTGGCTGTCTTTTTCCAATGCCATGACATTAACATAGCCTCCGGGCGCCAATGCTAAGAATGCAATAATTAAAAACAACATGAGAAGGACAAGGGAAAAGAAGTATCGAAATAAGAGCGCTCCAGACCACTGGAACCAATTATCACTCTGACTCATTTGGAAAGAAACCCAGTTGCCTGACCTGATCTGCAAACTTTTCTGCGACCTCATTGAAGGCCCGCTTTGCTTCTGTTTCATTCTCCATCAGGAACTTGAAGTCTGGTTCAACAATCACTTCCTTGGACTCGTGACCGGGGCGAGTGTAATAGAATCTACCACCATGGGAAGACCAATTCTTGAGACACGATTGGTGTTCCTCAAAGGCGATGTTTCGTGTCGCGACAAGATCCGCCGGCAGTTGAGACGATGTACCCGAGGACTGCTGCGTGGTAGGGTCTAAAGCGGGGATTGCAAATGGCACCGTCGTTGAGCTACAGTCGAAGAGAAGAGAATCCACGGCAATAGCAAAGTCTCGGAACCATCTGATGTAAGAGACAATCTGCTCTGCACAATCGGTGATGCGGTCAATGTAATCCACCACCACAAGCGAGGAGGACACCATCTCAATGAAAGCGACCAGCATTGCTAGAGTCGTGGAATTTAGTAGTTTGGCTGGTCGGTTGGAAAGTGGTTGCAATGCACGGTATGAAGACTGGAAAGTTGCATCGAAGATACCCATGATAGAGGACACACAGTCATGATCTGTAGTGTCTAGACTGTAGAGCAAGTCCTTTAACACAAGAGAAATGCCCTGGACAACAGGTCGACTTATCAGGCTGGCGGCGGGACTACTGAATGCAAGTTCGAGATACCCAGGGAACACGCACCGAAGAAGAGCAGTGCGAAGGGTAGGTTTGTCGAGGTTGCCAGCCTCGTAAGTGTTCGTCATGGCCGTGTGCAGTTGTTCGACCAAGTGTGACTGTTGACTCTCAAGAATCGCTCTTTCGGTGATGCTTTGGACGAAGACAATCAACGTCTGTAGCTCCCTTTTGGACGAAAGTTTGGGCTCGTAGCGCTTGAGTTTTGCCACAATGTAGCGAGGGTCCGAAGATGGTAAAGGGAACAACGCCGAGTCTGTAAAGAAGGAATCCACTGGCCTAATGTCGCTCGTAAGTTCTTGCAAGAATTGGATGATTCGATGGACGAAGTCGACATAGGCACCACGGGCAGACTCCACAGCTCCATTACCAAGCTCTCGATAATTCTTCTTCATCGCAGTCATCAGTT
Source organism: Penicillium argentinense (assembly GCF_028826775.1). Classification (NCBI taxonomy): domain Eukaryota; kingdom Fungi; phylum Ascomycota; class Eurotiomycetes; order Eurotiales; family Aspergillaceae; genus Penicillium; species Penicillium argentinense. Next base: position 2,248,007 of record NW_026622668.1, read on the forward strand.
GCTCAAGAGACTCTGAGTAACCCCGCTTCGTAACAGAAAAGTCCCGACTACTTGATGTTTCCAAGCAGAGAACATGCTCACGCATATTCGACAGAATACTCGAGATGAGCGAAATGCGCCGCTGGTTAAGCTCCTCGACCGTGAGATTGTATCGGCCAAGCTTCTTGTCCTTCGAGAATGGAAGATTTTGAAGCAAGGGATCCTTTGGGTTACCATTGAGCAGGGCTTCCGTCAGGCGGTGCTGGAATTTCAGCATCGAAGAACGCTCCACCAAAGATGACATCCACATTCCCATGATGAGCATTCGACAATCATAAAGGATTTGAGCGTCCCTTTCGATGCAGACGGCCAGAAACTGGGGCGAGAACTTTCGGGTTTGAACCGTCTCTCGAAGCCTTGCCCAGGATTCATCGCCGAAAGGATCAAGGTAGTTGTCCCAGCGCTTAAGGCCATGGCAGACTAGCACCTGTGCAACCGATGCCCAGCAGTCCACGGCACTCGAGAGAATGGCATCGTCAGGGCAGTGATCCTCTCCAAAGCAATTGGAGAGGAAACGAGAGATGATGGGATGGAGTACATACTGCACATGCTCGACACCTTGACTGAGGATGGTTTGTTGAACGATAACAGCATCAATATCATCCCAGTCTCCATACTCTTGGCTGTCGTCCTCCGGAGGTTGCGCGACTACAGGAGCAGATGACTCCGTAGCAGAAGAGAGAGCAGTGTCTTTCCGAGTGTAGGCCACAATAATCTGTAAGGCCTCGGACACGACAACATTCACACGGGAGACTTTTGGGTTGAACAACGAGAGCAGGGCCTCGAAAGGAGTTTTCGAGATCAGCCGGTGTGCGTGTTCCAATGAAGGCGCCTGCTCCACAGCAGTAAGCAAACCACGAAGTGCCATGCTCAATAAACTCTCGATCTGTCGCTGGTTTTGAGAAACTGTGCTCTCAATGAGCTGCTCTGAATACCATTCTCCGTCTTTGCGCTGAGCTTCAATTTCATTACGAGCAAGCTGGTGCTGTTTCCGAAGCTCGTTCACGAAGTCGCTATGCCAGTCGGCGAATGGCTCTAAACCCGACACCTCCTCGTTCGTGGACAACTTAAATCGGACAAGTCTCGTCCACGACCGGAGGTTGATGCTGCATGTTTCACGATGGGAGGTTGCTGGGTTGACGAGATCTTTGATGGTCTCTAGCCGAGGTCGGTAGCCGTTAGGAACAACCCAGTACAAGGTACAAAGAAGATCATGATGGTTCCTCAGTGCATCGAGGTCTTCGTGGCGCAAAGGCTCGTCCTTCGGATACATTCGGCCGTGATTCGGAAGAAGACGCCAGGCGAAGTTTCGAATCTTCTTATTGTCGTAGCGCTGGGAAAGAAAGCGCAGTCCACTCGCGATTATTTTCAGCAATGTGTGAAAGGAAGGCTCCCCGGATCGAATCTCTAGCGAGGGGTTTTGGTCAAGCTCATCCAGAAAGGAAGGCGATCCACTGCTTTCCTCGAGTTTCAGGTTGTAGAGTGTCTTCTGAGCGAAGAAATCATACAAAGTATCGAGTATAGGCTTGCAGTCTCTCCAACCCCAATAGTTGATCAGACGGTGGCACCTTTGAAAAAGCGTGCGGCAGTAGGCATTGTACGAGATTGGTTGGGTTGCAGAGTTGATGCCGTAACTGTCAAGTGCTGGCGAGAGTAGCTTTTTGACAAGATTCCAATTATCATGCCCTGCCTTCAAGCGTGAGTTTAGACGAGCAATACCATGATCGTCCATTTCGTCAAAAGGAAGAAGCATAAACAAGCCATGCCACCCTGTCTCGAGACTTCTGACGTCTTTTTGATTGTGGACGATTGTCTTTGTGCAAGTTTCGGTTTTGAGCTCGCTGAAGATTTCATCAAATGCCTCTGAACTGCGCAAAAGCTGCTCGGTCACAACGTAGGCTTCTGCTGAGGGAAAATCCTCCCGAATACCCACTTCACGCTGTGCCAGGGATTTATTGCCATCTAGGAGGCCTTGGATTTGAGTTCTGCCTGCTTTGCTTAAGACCAAGTCGATGGCGTCCTTGGCAGAAAGTTTAGCTAGATACAGCGCCTCATTCCCGAGCGAAGGATTGACGAGGTCGTGGGTCGCTAGCTGGCGTATTTGATTGCAAAATACCATGTTGTAACTTGCGAGCCTGGACAGGTCCTTCTTGGTGTCGTTTTTGTTGTTTGCAATAGAGGCAGCCAAGGGATCTCTGAGCTTGTAGACAAGCGCCATCGCTCGACCAAGAAAGCCTGTCCGATCGACAGGGTCCATGAATGACAGCTTCTCAGTAACATAAGATATCAACGACCTGTATGCGAGTGACGCGGGCGTCAGCGGCGATACGGGGCCTATTTCGGACGCTGATAGAGAGCTTGATTCGACGACATCAATAATCATGTCAAAGACAGCGCCCATTTCTGACGATACTTTGTCATTCCAAGGCCCCCATTGCAGGGTGTGGTCCTTGAAAGGCATCGAAAACAACCCAACATCCTGATCGAAGTCCCGCTTCAGAACGTGTAGTGAACGCAAAAATTCTCCGCTTCCTATGAATGTTGATTCATGGAAGTAAGTACCGTCGCCCAAATGTGATATTCCGAAGTCTATCGAGTAGGAACGCTGCCAATTGAACAGTCCGCCAACGGTGAAAGTTGAAGGGCGGGAAGGACCGTGATTAGCCGAGGTGGGAACATCCGACTCATCAGATATTGGTATCACTGGTTCTTGATCCTGTACAAAATCATCCAGATTCAGATCGATGCGATTTGGAGTTTTCTTTCTCAGACGAGGACGAGACTGATGTTGCTTTGCTGGCTGTAGTTGAGGATCTAGCGTGGTTTTTGGATCTGTCGTCACCGAGGTAGTGACAGTGTCTTGTGGATGAGATTTGGTCGACGGTCCTGCTGGTCCAGTATCTGAAAGGAATCGATCGAGTGTCAGACTGGGCTTGAAGGTTCGAGATGATTGTTTGTGTCGATAATCTCGGTTAAGGAGAGTGAGTTTCTGCCGGAACATTGCCCGAGATGCTGGCTGACTTGCGCTGGACTCCGTCAAACTTCCCAAGGCAGGGCGGACATTGTTTCGCTGTAAAGATGATATCGCAGCATTCCTTTGAACTATCCATTGATGGCCTTGTTTCTTGGCTTGAGTCGATCGTGGTGTCTCTATACTTCTAGCAGACGCCTCCGCACGAGCAGGAGCGCCTTCGCCCGGGGATTGATCCTGGACAGGATAGCCATTGAGACTAAAACCATCATCTGGCTCTGCGATGGGGAACTGGCTCGTGATTCGAGGATGATACGACAGTGCACTACGTTTGCGAGTGCTTGATAGACCTGCGATGGAATGAGGCTTGCGAGATTGATGTTGAGGTTGGGAACGACGAGTGTTGCTTTGCGGAATCGCCCCTCGCCTCCATTGCTGTAAAGACTTATTCGCATCGACTGTGTCCGATTTTGAGGCTAGCTGCAGGAACTTCCGAGTCGGGCTCCGTCTTCCTCCATCTCGACGCGAGCGCGCTCTCCTTGCTGCAACTCTTAAAAACTGGGGTTGTTCTTTGCGAGATCGTGTAGCAACATCAGGGGCATCTAAGATTCCCAGCCGCGGTGTTGCGTGTTTTGAAGACTGCTTTGCTCGGCGACTACCGTAACCAGCGTCTGTGATTCTCGTTTGTCGTTGCAGGCGAGCCTTCTTCAGCTTTCTCTCCTTGGCATTCACACTTTCTTTGGAATGCGGGCGCTTTAGGCCTTTTCCTTTCTCACGAGATCCCGCAGTGCGAGATGCCGGCGCAAACATGCGGTCGATGCGGTTGTCCTCAAAGATGTCTGCGTCTTGGTCATCATCAAATGCAGAGTCAAACTCCGGTATCCTGGTCACTGTTTCTTCGTTGCTTCTCGTTCCTTCGATGGCTTCTTTCTCAGGTTGAGGAGTCCCCGTACTTTGGCTGCCGCCATCACTGTCATCATCGTCTCCGAAGTCCATCAGGCTTGACCTTCCGGGCTGGCCACCCTTTCGTACAATTTTTCTGGCAACACCTTTGGCATCTGGTCGCTGAGGATGAGCATGACGGTTTGATTGGGATGCTTTCTGCTGTTGCAACCGCTGTTGTGCTTCAATTCTAACCCAAGATGCGGGCAGAACACCTCGAGTCTGTCTTTGAATCCTTCGAATCTCGCGCTCCTCGGCAGTCTCTAGCTCATTACTAGATGAGTTAGAGCTTGTCTCCTCATCTGATCCAGCAGCCGAGCCCGGGTCTTCATCATGAATGATCTCGTCGGCACCTGGTGTTACGATTTTGGAATCAACAGCTGTGCCTGTAGTAGGTGGTGGAGTGAGGCCAGGAGGCGGTTGAAAGCCCTCGAAAGCACGTGGAGTTTTCGATACTGATGATACACTTCCTGAAGGTGGAGGGCTAGACGGAAAATCAAACACGGATAAGTCGAAGACGCTGGCAGGATGTGTGGGATTTGTGATAACTTGAGGTCGATCCATGTTGCTGACAAGGTATGTCCCATCATGCCAAGCTCCAGAGCGAGCCTTTTTTCTCCGTTTCGTCGATTGCTTTCGTCGAATTGTAGAAGTTTGGTGGTCAATGTCTTGCGCTTCGCGCCTAATCGTTCCTCTTTCATTCCTTCGTTCGGGTCTTGATGGTGGCAGATATTCTTCTGCAGGAGGACTTGAACGAATTGCGTGAGGGTCAAAGACATCCTGCTCCTGGCTTTCATCGGTGGTTTCAGCTGGACGGTGTCTTGGGCCTTCAGTAGGCACCCGAACTGGTCGAATACCCGCAGCGCGCATGAGCCTAGTGTATTTGGCAGATTCATAAGTGTAAGGATTCATCTGCTCGGGTCTATGGGTGCGAAGAGACCTCATGGGTCGTTGAACAGGTTGCTGCTGAGGGATTTTTTGAACTTCATGTTGAGAAGCATCTCGTAGCTCCATTTCTTGTGGTGGAATTTCCTCCTGGGGTGGTTCTTGTTGGGAGGATTGCGTGAGAAACTCCTCGGGGGCTTCGAGATCCAGTAAAACACGAGCAGGCAAATCTTCCGACGTTTTTGATCCAGCATTTTTTCTCGGGGTTTCATGTTTTCCGTGCTCCAGAGGCTCCGGAGAAAGCTCTGGAGAAGGCGAGGGCAAGTTTGACAGAGCTGGAGAGAGTGAAGACCCATCGTCAGAGCTTGCTTCGTTTGGTGGAGGCTGGACTGTACTATCATCATTGGCAGTACTTTCCAACGGCCTCCGGGGTGATGGCACGAGTACCATTAACTCATCAGGCGAAGAATCTCGTGATGGTACTCTATATTTCCGATTTGTGACTGAGGGTGTATGTTTCGGCGTGGAGGCATTGTTTTGTGGCCTTTGTGAGGATCTGGCCTGTCGTGCCGGTGAACTTGAAATGTCCCATATATTTTGTGCCAATGGGGATCTCGGTGGACCTTGTGCGAGATCATCCGTTTTCTTGGCCGAGGAGCTTCTTCCATATTTCCTGGTCGAACGTCGAGGTCTCGGAGTCCATTTCCCAAGAGCAGGTGTTCCTGGCGAACCCTTTGCTTCGCTGGAAGTTACTCCGGATTCCGGAACAGTATCGATTAATTTCAACTCCTCAACCACGTGAGTCGCAGCCAATTTCTCTCCTGCACTATCCACTTCGACATCTTCCTGTATCCTTTTGTTCTCCGAAGGTGTTGTCAATCCGCCTTCCGCGTTTTCTCGTTGCTGCGCCTCGGTGGGATCTTCGGAGTCCTCGGCTGAGGGTTTCACATTTGACGGCGAAATTGGGATATATTCGAGATCGGGGTCATCGCCAGTCGTGTCGACATTTTCTTTATTCGTATTCAGGGAGTCGAAGTCGTCGTCTTCGTCCGAATCTGGGACAAACCCTCGTTTCCGCCATGGTTCGATTGACATCCTTGGTGGGCTTCGCCCATTGCTCTAGAGAACCATCGAGTCGTTTTATAATTCTGGGGAGGTGAGGTCCACGAGCAAATCCGCTGCATGCCTCAGAATCAAGCTTGATGCGATGGTGGACGCGTCGACCAGGTCAGACGGTTTGGAGACGCGCCGCGGCGGTAATCAGCGCTGCGATAACGGGCGGTCCACTTTGGCCGAGCAGCCGCTAACATTCGTCGCGGTTGCTCCGACCAACCTGAACCCTCCGACGTCCTGCAACGACTCAACGACTCCTCGCCTCAACCCACCATGAGTCGCAATCTCTTCCCGGTCGTTATCGCTATCGGAGTCGGTGTGTTCACAGGTACGTTATTCCTCTGGTGGCTTTTCATCTAGAAACTTGCCGGAGTTCTGACGTCAAATTTCTCCGCAGGTTACTACACCTTTCAACCCTCATTCCAACAGCTCGCGATTGACAAGGCACACGGGGGCAAGCCTTCTACTCCTCAGTTTGACACAGGATCAGCCTCGCCTGCCAGTGGAGTTTCACCGAAAGTTCATCCTCAAACCTCGAAGCCAGCGCCTGGAGAACCTGACGTTGAAAGGAGCAAATGATATCTACGGCTCACAGTACTACAAGTTTCGTTGAGCGACAAAGAAGAGCCCCCTTGGCTGCCACTGAAATCGACGCTGATATCCTGGCTGCTGTAATAATATCGAATGGCATTGGGGCCACTGCGCGGTCTCAGTTGACAGGGCAAAGACCGCGGCGCGCCAATCGAGATCGTCAAGGTCTCTAGGCTTTCAAGCTGTATAATTCTCAATTGCAGCAGCCATTCCTAGTTTGACCCTTGTCAAGATTATGCTTGAGCGTTAGCAGAGCATTGTTTCCCAGATCTCCGCTGCACAATTGGGGCGGGGTATAATTGAAGGAGGCATAGGATGTTTGGCCATTTCCATGGTTATACTACATTGTGATTGATTCAAGACAGAATTGTGAAGAAGATTGCAAATCGATTAGTATTTCCCATGCTACCAAGATAGCTTTGAAAGGAATTTGAACGCCATGCCTAGTGTGAAGTACAGAGACCAGCGAGGCCAGTCGTGACAAATCGATATTTTTCCAGCCGGTCCCCAATAACCCCCAGGTTGATTCCAAAGACGCCGTATTAGATGTAAAAGCCTCGAAAATAAACCCTTAGATCTCCTCTACCATCTGACCGGTTCCAGTGGCTGCTGCAGGAGGGGCGCCGAATATACGACCGGCCGGAGTACCGAGCCACTCATCGGGCACGCTGAGCTTGCAGCCAGCGGCGTTGCTGACCCACCGGACCATGGTGGGATCAGCTTTCTCAGACTCCTGGGCTTCTTGCTCAGCAGGTGTTGTATCCGCATCAGCCACAGCGCCACGGCCGCGACGCTTGGGGGCTGTTTTCGGAGCAGTCGGTTGATGGTATCCATCTTTCGGATATTAGCGACGCGTCTTCGCTTTTGTCGAGACAAGACCTTTCGAGCACTTACCTTCTCTTCTTCGTTCCGTTTCTCACTGAGGTTTTTCCTTCGGCGGGCCATCTCAGCGCGTCGCATAGCACGCTCTTCGGCCGTCAGATGCTTTTTGACTTGCGGTTCTGATTAATTGTTAGCGCCAGTTCGGCTTCGGTTAATTCGTTGGTTATTGCTTACCCATTGGAAGTTGTAGGAAGTCATCACCTAGATTTCCCCTTTGACGCTTGGTCGTCTTGCCGCTGTTAAGAGCAAGCGCATCGCTGTCAATGTCTTCGTCCAGGTCATCATCTTCATCTTCCTCATCCAAATCATCAACATTGACGTCTGGGACAGCGCTTTCGTCCTGGTCATCCGGCTCGCCCTCCGCATCGGAGTCGGTTACATCGTCTTCATCATCCTCATCCTCGTCTTCGTCTTCGTCCTCGAGCTCCATTTCTTTGGCTTCCACGCTCTTGGTTTTACCCCGAGTGGGTGCGGCTGCCTTGGTGCTTCGTCTTGCCGGCGGTTGTGATGGAGCATCATCCATGTCCACATCGCCATCGGCGTCGGCATCTTCGTCATCTTCGCCGGGAGCATCCTCGTCTTCGACTTCGTCCTCTTCCTGGTCATCGATGTCCTCGTCATCGTCCGATGTGGCGACTTCCACGAGCTTCTTCTTGGTCCGACTGGAACGCGGTCCGGAGACAATGGGGTTTTCCCTGAAGACATTGACAGAGCGCCGGCCAGAGCGGCCGCCAGTGGCTTCCCGCAGTTTCCCAGTAGGCATTTTTACAGTCACGCGAAGAGACTTTGTCGATTCACCTGGGGGATCAGAAGTCGATGTAGAAGATCGAGAAACGGTCACTGAGCCCGCAGCTGTGGAGCGGGTTCGTCGCTTAGATCTAGTGTCGATGTTAGCATCCGATTCTGGGGACTGGTCCCGGGCTCGCGATCGACAAGAGCGGCGGAGATCTGGCGACATGACAGCGGGGTGAGGGGTTTCAAAGTATGAACAGGTAAGGTGACAGGTTTTGATGGCTGACAACCGATGCGGGGGAGAAGTCGCGGACAGAGTAGCAATGACAGGCGAGATGGTAGCCCTGGGGGGTAAGGGAATGAAGTGAAAGGGTCTCAAGTCACTGGCGCCCAGTCACCACGGGACGAGCCCAGCTGCGCACATCGGAAAGGCACAGTTCAGCATGTCTCGGGCGCCACGTTGGAGGGCTCGCGCTGCGGACAAAGCGCTGTTGCAGGGGAGCTGGCAGTTGCTCTCGTGGCTGCAGTGTTCCCGGGGTTGGGGGCTTTGGACGACGGAGGGGGTCTTGGTGCATCAAACTGGAGGGACATAGGATCACAGGGGATTGGGGCCAATTGGGGCACTCACAGGTACTTTTTCTCGCAGAGTTTCCAATCTCTACGAGGTCGCTGACGCTGGATGAACGAATGAAGTAACCAACATAATTCTGCCTGCGGTGACCGCCCGCTGGATACCCTAGGGAGTAACTCAGCTGTACGGCAGTCGATAAGTCTTTATCATCTTGACATTCCTTGAAGGGTTGGGAACTTGAAGGTGCTAACTTGAAACGTGATTTATGTTAAGAGCTCCTGTAATTGAATTTGTTTTGTACTATCTTGTTGCAAACCAGGCGTCTGTGAATCTAAGTAGATTGGCCAGAGTCCCACCTCAAATATGGCACCAGCGGTAATTTATGCTCCAACCTGAGCGACTCAACCGGCCTAGCCAGTCATATAAATGATAGAGATTATAACCACGGCCGACAATCGGAAAATACTGTAGAAATTGTCCGTCCATTCGTCGGGTTAAACATGATTCCATGAAAATTTGAAGTTATCTTTCTATGCGAGCTGGGAAGTTGCACCGGCGTGGGTCGGACGGAGACATCCGAGTTGGTGCAACAGCCGAGGTCGGCTCACATGGCCCCAACTGGAAGTCCGGGGAAAGCGGCCTCTCCTCTCCTCTCTCTTTCCATTCTCATCGCTCCGGCTCGGGTCAGATCTCAGCCCACAATGTCAGATTCATCCTCAAAGCCACCCTCGATCCCGTCATGGCAGCGACGGTCAGGAACTGCCCCAGTCGATCAATCATCGCCGCCATCGTCACCGTCACCGTCGCCAAACGCCGATGATGCGCCCGCAGCCACCAACCGACACGACCTCGTCACCCAGTCGTCGAAGTTTCTCGAGGACGAGTCAATTCGTGATGCTCCAACTGATCGCAAGATCTCCTTCCTTGAATCAAAAGGTCTTGCCTCCGACGAAATCGAGAAGCTCCTAGGTGTTTCTCGAAACGCGGAGGCGAGCAGCACAAGCACCGAGGATAAGAGCAAGGAGTCACCACCGTTAACCTCTTCACCCTCCGACCATATTAACGCCACCTCATCCTCGCCTACCAATGTACAATTATCGCCCAACACTACGTCCCAACCGCGCTCGAACGCTCCTGCAAACCCCGCCTCCACACAGCGCGATGTTCCCCCGATCATCACCTACCCCGAATTCCTCTTCGAGGCCAACAAGCCACCTCCATTAGTAACAATGCAGCGCGTGCTTTACACCATCTACGGTGCTGCTGGTCTCGGTGCGAGCATCTATGGTGCGAGCGAGTATCTCGTGAAACCCATGCTAGCAAGCCTTACGGGCGCCCGCCACGAGCTAGCTGACACAGCCAAGGAGAATCTGCAGAAGCTGAACGAGAAGCTAGAGCAAAATGTTACAGTCATTCCCGCCCATCTGACGGCGCGAAAGACCACCTCAGCAGACGAAGATGAGAGCAATGACACGGATTCAATCACCTCCGACCCAACGGAGCTTTTCCACCGTGACGTCGGGACACAGACAACACCAGAAGCTTCGCAGACGTCGCTTGCTGCCATTGAGAAAACCAGCCAGGCACCGGATGCGCCGACTAAGGCAGTTGAGAGTCATATGTCTCGATTGGAGTCCATCCAGTCACAATTGAAAGAGATCACCGACGTTGAGAAGGACACGAGTACCCAGGATGACACTTTGCGCAGCAGCCTTTCAGATCTCCGTCACTACCTGGATGGACTGATCTATGCAGCGCCAAGTTACGGTGCCTCTACTCCTTCGTATGGCCTTTACAGCACTACCACAAGTGGTGTGGATAGCGCCGCGATGGGCGTGAAGAAGTCCGAGGATGATGCCATTGCCAGTTTCAAGGCCGATATTCGTGGTGTCAAGGGTGCTCTGCTGAGTGCGAGAAATTTCCCAACGAGCCGGGGTGGTAGACTTGGGGGTATGGCTACTGCTGGGCGGTGATAATATGGCCTGTTTATAGTATGCCACAGTATACAAATGTATGGATGTAGTATGCCTTAATACCCTACATATTTGAAGAATGCAGTGAAATTGATACCTGTAGATGTCCGTTCTAATCTCAAGAGAGGGCATAAATTAATGCACTCGTCATTTCGTGCCATGTCTATTTGACAATCTAAGCCAAAACCCACCATGCTCATGAGATACAAGGACCTTTTTTCAAAAAACCAGGGGAAATTTTCTTTTCTCATGACAAGTAATCGAGCAGACTAGTTCCCGAAGGCGCAACACAAGAATGAAATACGAGGGCATTAATAGTAAAATGGACAAAAAGAAGAAAATCCCAAATCCAAGCGCGATATACCGAGTTCTAGATCCTCTTCCTTCGGCCAAGGATTCATACCGTTACACGCCATCACTGCCACATTTGTGATTCTGAAAATGACATTCAAGGGGTAGCCTTACTCATGCTAATCAGACGCTTGACACCGACCTGCGAACACTATGGTTAGCTCATTCTTTGAATTATTCGTTGTAACATAAGGACTTACCATCCAATTACCGCACTCATCAGTTCGGTTGGTCATGATATCAACGTGGACGGCACGTGCAGTCTCGTAGTCACGGCCCTGAATAGCGCGAGCGAGGTTCGCCATGTCTTCCACGGTGTTCGGCTTGAGCAAATCTTCATTGTTCAAGTGATCGAAAAGAATGCTCAAACGACGCTCGGCGTCGTCGACCTGCGCCTTGAAGGAAGAGGGCGCCCGAGCCTTGACACGCTGCATGTCTGCAGAGAGAATCTCGTAAACGGGCATTGCACTAGGAGGGATGTGGGAGCGGTCGCCGGGTGCTAAGAAATGTCAGTTCAACTGGCTTCGAGAGGTGAGTGTATAACTTACGGTACTTAGGGGTAGAAGGAGGAGCAGCTCTTTGGGACTGGGCCGTTCCAGGGCGAGACCCCTGGGGCGGGGGCGCAGCCTGGGATGCCATGGGAGGAGGAGGGACATGGCCTGCCATAGGCGGCGGCGGGACGGCAGCGGCGGCAGAGCTGCGCGTATAGGGGCTTGGACCCGAGGCCGGCGGCGCTTGGGGAGCATATGGCGAGGCAGCAGCAGGTGGCGGAGGAGCAACCGGGGCATGCGTCTGCAATTGAGGGCTTGCGCCCTGGGCAGCCGGGCTTGGCGCATACCGGTTAGTTGGCGGCGCCATGCTGGGCGGAGCATTGTAAGGTGAGGGTCCTCGAGGGATCGATGCCGGAGGGGCCATGCCTCCTGTAGGCGGAGATTGAGGAAGGGAGGCATATGGGTTGACTGGCGGCGAAGGCGAAGGGCCAGGAGCGAGGCTCGATGTCAGAGGAGATGTCACACGCGGAGGAGGCGCTCCACCCTTGGGGGGAGGAGGGACAGAGGGAGCTCTCTGGGAACCAGTAGGTGGAGGCCCTTGGGACGGAGGACCTTGGGCTAGAGGAGGGGACTGGTTAGGGAATGGCGAGCTAATTGTCGCGGCGGCAGCTGGGGTGCCACGTCGGGGGGTAGGAGCCTTTGCAAAGCCCTCTGGCAAGTCATTCCAGGCAGGAAGACCGGTGGCCGTAGTATAAGTTGTGATATTGTTGGCCGGGGATTGATTTGAGGCGCGCGGAGGAGGAGGTACGCCAGTAGCCGCAGGCTGCCCAGTGAACGGGGTCGACGGGGCATAGGCCGCTGGTCTCATGCCTTGAGTAGACTGGTATCCAGTCGGATTGTAGCCTCCACCACTGGGAATAGCAGCATACGGGTTGGAAGGCTGAGCCGGCGAGGCTGCTTGAGGGGCATACGGATTCACTGGCTGTTGCGGAGGAGCAGGAGCCGGGCCGACAGGGGGCGTATAGTTCCGTGCACCGACCGCAGGAGTGGCAGCCATAGGGGTAAATGTTTGCTGGGGCATATACGCAGTGGGCTGCTGCGGCAAGGGCTTGAAGCCACCTCGAGCAGTGGTGGCGGGCTGTGTCTGTTGAGGAGCTTGTCTCGTAGCAAACTTGATGCGGTTGCGAGCCACCTCAGCCTCGGGATGCTTGTCGGGGACAAGATCAAGGTACTTCTGGGCAATTTGGAGACGACCGTGAGTGGCGACAACATCCGCGTACTCGATATATTTCTCGTACAATGTGCTGAGACGCCAGTCGGAATCCTTAGTGCGCTCCGTATCCTGGAATTTGGTCACCTGGCGGAAAATGGTGACCTTCTCAATCAGGCCCTGCAAGGCACGGACATGGATGGAGAAGGTGGAGTTGTCAGCATCGGTTTCAATGCCTCTTTGCTCGTTCTCGCGAAGCTCTTCCACCCAGATAGCAACGACCTTCTCCAGCTTAGAGCCGGCCAGGTAGCAGAATGATGCGTCCTTGCGAGCAGTCTTGTCCTGAGTACCACGAACCAGTTCTTCAAGACGATCACCCAGAGCATCGCAGAGGTCAGGGAACTCTTTCTCATCAGCGAAAGTGCACAGAGCAGCCATAACCTCTTTCCAGTTGGAAAGCTCCGCGTTGTGGACAACATCCCACAGGTTCTTGCCCACAATGGACGCGAGCAAGCGCATATAGTTAGGACCGCCATCTTGCTTAGAGAAGTAGTACTCCTGGGCCTTCTCAATGCATTTCTGGCCACCGCAAATGGCGATCATGAATGCATCCGACAATCTGTCCTCTTGAAGAGCAACATCGAGAGCCTTCTCAAATTCACCAAGAAGCAAAGAGCGGGTGATCTTTTGCTCCGCCTCGCTTTCCGAGCCATTGAAAATTTGGAAGGGGTTGTTGGTCTGAGCCCCCTTGGATGCAGCCAGCTCGGACATGAAGTTATCGCTATCAGGAGTTGCATCAAACATAGATTGAAGCCGCTTGTGCTTCTTTGCGGATGACTTCGGCTTCTCAACCTCTCCACTAGCCTCTTCCGAAGAGACTTCCTTCTTGTCTAGGCCAAGCTTTGCCAGACTGTCAGCAGCTTCATCAGCCTGATCCTGGAAGCCAAGGTACTCTACCAAACCCTTACGAGGGTTGTTGGAGAGCAGAGCTTGGATCACCTTCCAGTCAGCCTTCTCCTCTTCGCTAGAAGCGCCAGCAGCTCGGGTCTCGCAAAGGTTGCGCAAATCACCCTCCTTCAAAGCAGTCTCGAAATCCTCAGTTGCATTTCCGACGCTCTCATCAACTTCGAAAGGAGTGATCCTGACCTTAGACGCGCGGCCACCCTTTTCAGCGAGACCAACAGAAACAACACGGCCACCAAAGCCAAAAGACACACCGCAGGGCCGCTCGAGCCAGCGAGGGGGCTTTGGGAGGGAGAACTTGGAGACTTGCGGCTGTGTCTGGGCTTTCGCAAAGAAGTCTTCACCGTCAAGTGCCTGGTTGTGATCCGCGATGGCCTGTGCGTCATCGGTCTTAGTGTTCTGCAGGGTTTGGATCGAGATCTTGCCATCGAAAGATGCCGTAGCAAAGAAATTGGGGTTGTGTGGGTTCCAGCGAGTCTGGAAGGTCCAGTTGGTGACAACTGGGAACTCGCCATAGGGCTGGCCAATCTGAGGGTTCCAGCAAATGTTGCGGTTGTCTTTGCCGGAGGAGAGCAGGAGATCGGGATCATGAGCGCACCAGGAAAGTGAAAGCACACCGGACTCGTGTCCCTTGAGAGTCTATATACTGTATGTTAGAATCCCGATCCGCGCTAGCAAGGTAAGAAGATATACTGACTCGTTCTGGGGCATGCGAATTTCGCAAATCCCAAACGTAAATCATGGGGTCTGATTCGAGAGGGGTAGCGGTGATCAGCTTGGTAGGCTATAGATAGATATGGTTAGCAAGATGTCGATTGCGGATCACCATATATCCAGCTTACCTTCTCGGGGTCCCAAGCAACAGCACTGACAGCCTTGCGACCCATGTTGTTAAGTGTCAGGCTCTCTTTCTTCGTCTTGACATCCCATACTGTGACGAAGCCGGCGCTACTACCAGTCACTAGGATGTGTGCGACTTTCTTGTTCCAGTCTAAGCACTCGATGTCGTCTGTGCGAGCTGCCGTAGTGCCCAATCGAAATGGATTCTCAACGTTGTTGAGGTCCGCGATGAAGAGCTCGCCCTTCGCACCACCAGTCGCCAGGAGGTTCGAGTGTTTGGGATTGAATTGGAGAGCCTTAATGGCGCCGGAATGTTTCGTGGTTCGGGACATCAGCGGATCGCTAGAGAAAGTCAGCTTCCTCAATCAAGGTTGTTTATCGCAACAAACCCAACACACCTAGCTCCAGCGAGCAGCTTATCAGCGTTCCATAGATCCAGTGAGCCATTTTCCAAACCACCCGCAATAACGCCCCGCTTCGTATCGTCAAGCTCGGTCCAGGCCAGGTCGTTGAATCTAGAAGGAGTTCTCGGTCAGTATACCCGGTTGTTTGCAGATCTGAATTCATCCGTACATACCCAGTATCGGTGTCAATCTTAGCTACCGGCTGCAGCTCTTCACTTGCATCCTGGCGATCAAGACTGAGGTCCCACAGCTCCAGGCATGTCTTGTTCGAGAAATCGGCATCAACGGCACCAGCGCGGGTTCCAGTGGCGATCAATGGTGATGCAGCCCCAGGAGACCAGGCGAAGGTGGCCGTCCTTGGGATTTCCCTCAGACGGACCATGATGGCGGGGGAGGAAGGTTTGTGTGTGAGTGGGGGGCAGAATGAGTGTAAAGGTTTGAATAATCCAGAACCCACCCCTGTACAAAAGGAATCGACAACCGGGGGGTGTACCTAAGGTAGTTCAACCAAGTGGCCTCCTGGGCTTCGCGGGACCGGGGAACCCACGCTAGCCGCTTCGGGGGCTCGCCAAAACACCCCGAGGACGGGTCGCACGTGATATCATTCTCGGTCGAAGCTCTGCGGAAGAAGAAGCGGATGACTTCAGCACATCTTGAACTCGCCCAAGGGGTTTCTCTTTGTGAACCTCCACGAAAGCTGATCGCATTTGCCCGTACCTTTGTTCCCCGAAAGATCGGACCGAAATACCACACCGAATTCCAGCTTTGCTTCTCGACCGCATACCCCACCATGAGTGACAAAACCAGACTCAAAAGCACGGTCTATGTGGGTGGCCTTGACCAAGCTGTCACGGCCAACACGCTGGCTGAAGCTTTTGTGCCATTCGGAGAAATCGTCGACATCTCTCTCCCCAAACCGGATCAGCCCAATTCCTCCGACAAGCACCGCGGATTTGGATACGTGGAATTCGAGCACGCGGAGGATGCCCACGAGGCTATCTACAACATGGATGGGAGCGAAATCTATGGCCGTACCATCAAGGTTGCGGCGGCGAAACCCCAGAAGGATGTTAATGAGGGCCTGGGCAGCAAGACTGCCATCTGGGAACAGGTAAGTCTGGGTTCTCGCCCGTCTCGCCGTGGCAAACCAAAGCGACATGGGCCACTAATAACTCGTTATTTTCAAAAAAAAAGGAGGGATATCTTGCCAAGCACGCAGTGAGCGAAGAAGACCGACAAGCTACCGAACAGGCCCAGGCCGCAGGTGATCGTCCTCAAGACCCGATGCAAGGCCTGGAACAGCTCGACGTTGCGGGTCCGAAGCTCGAGTGAGGCACGAATTTACGAAGGCTACGACAATAATGATGAACGATGAAGCACAATCGGCTGCCAAACAAATGTAACACCATCTGATTTTCACTTCCATGAAGCCCGACTATGTACACACGCTGCGGTTCCGAGCACGTCTTGATTTTCTCCATTCTGACCGGGCTTCCAATCGATAGAAACAATACAAATCACAAAAATATTCAAAAAAGGGTTGTATTCGCATTCTCGGTTCGGAGCTCAAAGAAACGTAGTATGTAGTACATTTAGTGCTCACGGCTCTCGGGGCTGTTGCGGTGGAGACGGAGAGTCTTATCGGTCAGGAGCTTCTTGGTGCTAGAGTAGATGGCCGCACCGACAGCAACGCTGCAGTTAAGTGGTTAGCGCTAAGAAATAAGAAGGTTTCCAAATCCGGTCAAATGGAAAGATGGACAGAAAAATCGGTCCGATGCAACGCAGAATGGAGCGGAGAGGCGGAATTAGATAAATACATACCCAAGGACAACACCTATATGCCAAAGAATCGTTAGAGATCAGTTCTACCGATGAAGGTACCAGAGGAGAACATACCGAGGGGAATCAGCTCGGGAGGACACTTCTTGATCTGGCGCAGACGTTGAGAGATAGTGTGGGCTATAGGCCAAATCAGTTAGTTCAATGACCCTAAAATCACTCTTCTAACGACAGCACTTGGCGCAATGGCTGGCGAGGGGTGGTGGGCAACGAGAGGGACCGCATACCGCTGTGAGCCTCCTTCTGCAGACAGGAGTTAGCATTAACCGAAGCCGATCGTATGATCATCCGAGGGGTTGGGGTGCTGGGTACTCACGGGAGAGGGGCTGTAGAAGGGCCGCGAGGGCTGCATCCGGAACGCACGGGTGGGATACATGGTGTAGATGTTCGACCGAAGACGTGAAGTTGAGGAGAGAGAAGAGGGACGGGAAGAACGGGGTGGTAGCTAAGAACGTCCTGTGAGTGGCTCGGGTGTTTTGGGAAAAGCGAGACGCTCAGTGGCTCTCGCTTGACCGCCCGCGGTCATACCCGGCACTTCAGCTTCGATCACCCAACGTCTCGTCTTTGCTCTCTTCCCACCTCCCCCTCCCCTCTACCCTCTCCATTCCCAATCGTTCGTCCGTGTTCTTCACGAGAAGCTACACATCGCCAAAATGGGTGCCATTCCCGAAGTTGACCCCGATGAGCCCGTCGAGACCAAGCCCTTCAAGTTCGTGACTGGTAAGTGCACCCACCCCCTCCAGCGAAAACGAGAGCCAATCGCCTCACTTCCGAGTCAATTGCTAACTGATGTGAAGCTGGTATGTATTGTTCCGATTCTTATGTGGTGTGGCCGGTTCCTCGGTCCCTCTCAGACAAGGTTCCCCCGATCAACTCGGCCATTGGAGATTGACAATTTTCGGCGTGATCACAGGCTACGACGCCCGTTTCCCCCAGCAGAACCAGTACGTAACCTTCCAAACCTCAAGTTGCGGCGCTTTTCCCTAACAATATTTTCCTCAGGACCAAGCACTGCTGGCAAAACTATGTCGACTACTACAAGTGTGTCGAGGCCAAGGGTGATGACTTCCGCCCCTGCAAGCAGGTAATTTCGCATCTCTGCATCCACCCGACCTAAGCTTCGTTTCTCTAACGCACTTCCTACACAGTTCTACCATGCTTTCCGCTCTCTCTGCCCCAAGGCCTGGACTGACCGCTGGGACGGCCAGCGCGGTACGTACTCAATTCGCCCCTGGTCAGATATCCTTCTTCTGGCGTACTAATATTCGGTCTTTCACAGAGGCTGGCAACTTCCCCGCTATCCTTGATAAATAAATAGCCAACGGCCGCTTTGTGTTGGTGAAATTGGGCTCTAGCAAATTTTGTGTATTGACATACTTCCGATGTACTCTACCTGGTCATGCGGGGATACATTTCCTTTCTGTCGAAATGTAACTGCACTCTGTTTAAGAAGGGGTGTCTATAAACTCGCCGGTTTACAACGAATCGTATTTGATTAAGCTGACCTTCTCCGGTGTAAATTCATTCCACGGACACGCGGTTCGTGGGTAGATTGGGTGATGATTTTCTCTTGAACCTCTCTATGGGGACGCACCTTATTCAGTACACTGGTATACGGTCCGTGGCAGAAACAACGCCATAGTTACAGGGAAATTTGCATTTAATTCTTGCGAAAAATAGTCCGATGCGATTCAGGGTGTGGTCTATGTCTATCTATGATCTCTTAAAAATATATAATATATCCCAACCAACACACCCTATACATGAAATCCGTCGCAGGCTGCTAGCAGTCCAGCAGAATACTGACCTTAGCTAGACACTGATCCAGTCTGCCAACAAAAAAAAATCATCCAACAGGAATGCAATATGTACAAGCGAAAATGTTGCTAATGTCCCTGAGGTGCTCCGCCCAAAAGTCGTAAGGGATCAGGGTCATTTATATGGGGATGAACAGCGGATGGGTGTTCAGGTGGTAGGGGCGGCGTAGTAGAAAGCAGAGGAAAAGGGGCGAACAGACCTCTATATCAAAATGTTTAGATACCATTCAACTTCCGGTAGAGCTTCTTATGCTCCTCCAGGAAGAGGAAAGTGGCAATGGTATGAGGACCCAGTCGGATAAAACTGGGAACCCAACCACGGAAGGTCCAGGCCAGACCCTCTTTACGGCAGATGTCACGCAACAGGCCCACAATGCTGTGGCCGCGGCTCTCAGCTGGAGAAGCGGACATGATGCGAGTCTTGATCACATCCACGGGGCTGCAGACGGTGGTCGCAACAAAGCCGGCCATGAAAGAGGCAGAAAAGTGAGTACCCAAGTTGTCGCTCATGCCAAATTTCTCCAGACAGATCTTCTTGAAGGTATCGTAAGAAGCTAATTGTGACGCAGTCATCAACACTGCGCGAGTCGAGTTCGGCCAAACACCGCGGAAGAGAGAACCGAAACCCTCTGTCCGAGTCATCTGCACCAGACCATCGAAAGCGTGTTTATAGTTACGACGCTGTTCCACGGGCAAAGCAGCGTCAGACTGCATGCGGACGTTGAGGACATCGGCCGGGTTGCCTGCAATTCCACCGATGAACCCGGAGGTGCAGGCCATTCCGACAAGGGTAAGGAGTCCCGGGGAAGAAGATCCAGAGCCGGAATCGGGCTTCGAGAGGCGGCTCTTCATTTCTTCATAAATGCCAAATCGAGTAGTGGAGTATGTCATTTGACGCAAAATAGCAGCCGACAGCTATAGATCGGGCGCAAGTGCGCTTTCGTTAGCTCCTTTTTTTTTTTTTTGATCCGACTGCGTCATCGCAGCTCTCCAGAACGGAATCGCAACATACGCCACTGTATAAACCAAGAAATCCATTATGTCTCACGATATGTCCAAAGGTGCCCAGCATGGTCTTCGGGGCATCCGGGGCGCGTGTTTGTAACCGGACCTGCAATGCGACAAGGGCTTCGATCAGCATTCGATTCGAAGGGGCGACACCTGCGGACAGAAGTCCGGGAGCTGGGAATTACCTTGACTGAAAGGAACAGGTCAGCATAAGAACATAGAGAAATCACTGATCGAAAACATCGCACATACCCAGATCTAAAGGGTGCGTCACACCCGCCGCAAAACACGAGGCCGAACCTCCAAACCAAAATGGGTAATGCACCTTTTTCGGCTTCGACTGCGCAGGCGTCGAGACGGGCGCCACCCGCGAATGGGCCGGGGCCTCGAGCATCTTGCCACTGTCTGCCATCTTGTTTCCGAGAAACAAGCGACGGCCGTGTGGAGGAGGGGAAGAGGGGAGAGGTGGAGGGTGGAAGGTGGTTAAAGAATGGCAGTGCTCCTCATTTCTTTTTTTTCTACGGCTTTTATTGAGCGTGACTCTTGACGTAATTTTGAATCGCTAATACCGACGGAGACAAATCATGCCGCCGAAGCAGCGCTCGGCTGCTCCGACCGACGGCGTCTCACAGCCAATAATGTCGCTTCCCCTGGAATTCCGAGGGCTCCGCTGGTAGCCTGGCCCAATCACACGCTCGGTTTCGCGGGCGTTCGGTGGGCATACAGCCTGTAAGGAACATACCAGCCCTTACCCACCTGCCTGCCCCCAGGTGCTCGCGGTCGAGCGTCGGTCATTTAACTGGGCGCCGATGCGATCGCAAGGATAGCGATACAGGACCTGATCGACAGATATGGAGTGAGAGATGATGTGACGGGTGAGCGGGTATATTCGGTGGAATTGCGGAAGTTGGTGGCGGAAAGCTTGGAGTTACCGAGGAATGAGGGGTTCCGGAGACCACTTCCCTCGCGATATCATAAAACACATCAGGGAAATATCACATCAACGTGTCCTCGATACTTACGAAAGCCCCTTTTCTGGGCTAGCTTCCCTTTACTCTCGTATAATTCAATAGCACACAGTGCTACACTGCAACTAAACTGAAGTATGTGGTTTATGTGATATTTGGAAAAAACCCTCCCGGTTGAGTAAATATCTTACGTTAGACATTCCCAAAGGCACCATTTTAGGCACGAGACCGAGCGCTAGTCGATATCAAACCTCGATAATAAATCAATCACTAAAACTGAACAGCAAAACCAAAGCATACAGAAGTGGGCGATGGTTGTCGCAAATACGTCAAGCAGTCCCCGCAGTGCAGCTTGTACTTCGGCGACTTGTTTCCCCGGGCCGAGATGTTTTGGGAATGATCCCGCAAAGACCACATCCCCAAGTGAGTGACCGAGTCTCTATCACCAACCATGCGGTTATTTGCTACCGGCCGAGCCCTGCGAGCTAGCAGCGGTCGATGGTCAAATGTCGCAAATCGGCCCAGAATCCCAATCCCTCGTATATACCCGCATTTTGAGTCCTCTCCGGCCGTCTCTCGAAACTGGAGCTCAACAACAGCTCGCTGGTCAGCCAACCAAAACTCAAGTGCCGGGCAAGCCAAACGGCCCTCCGACCTCAAGATCGAGGGCGACTCCTATTCCACCGACAATTGGACAAATACCACCGATCAAATCCTGTCGCATGTCGGACGACGACTCTACCTTGACGAGAACCATCCTTTGGCCATCACCCGCAAGCTCATTGAGAGCCAATTCCCTTTCCCAGTCTTCGGGAACTACTCCGAGAAGAACCCCGTCGTTACGACCGCGCAAAACTTCGACGTCCTCGGCTTCCCAGCTGACCATCCGGGTCGCAGTCGTACCGATACCTACTATGTCAACGACAAAACCGTGCTACGAACCCATACAAGTGCGCATCAGCAAGCATACTTCCAGCAGATCAACCGGAATGAACAGAGTCGCCCAGAAGAGGTTGGATATACCGTGATTGCCGATGTCTATCGTCGGGATGCCATTGACCGCAGTCATTACCCGGTCTTTCACCAGATGGAAGGTGCCATGCTGTGGAAGAGGCCTGTAAATGATCCTCTTGAATCCTCGGCAGAGACCGCCGCGAATGTCAAAGCGGACTTGGCAAAGATCCCAAGCCATAATGTGCCCGTCGAGGATCCCAACCCGACCATTCACCCCCAGCGAAATCCGCTGCAGGCGGAGCATCACAGCGAGGAGGAGGTTGAAGCCATCGCGGCGCATCTTAAGCGTTCGCTTGAGCGCATGGTGATCAAGATTTTCACAGAAGCCAGCAAGGCCGCCGCCGCTAGTTCCGGAGGTGATCTTGAGCCCGAGCCTTTGAAGGTCCGCTGGGTCGAGGCGTATTTCCCCTTTACTAGCCCCTCCTGGGAACTGGAGGTCTTCTGGCAGGGTGATTGGCTAGAAATTCTGGGTTGCGGTGTCATCAAGCAAGACCTGCTCATCAACTCCGACGTCCCTCACCGCATTGGCTGGGCCTTCGGTTTGGGCATTGAGCGGATTGCAATGCTCCTGTTCAACATTCCTGACATTCGTCTTTTCTGGTCTCGTGACGAGCGTTTCCTGTCTCAATTCCGAGCTGGCGAGATCACCCGTTTCGAGCCTTTCTCCAAGCATCCTGCTTGCTACAAGGACGTTGCCTTCTGGCTTCCACCTTCCGCTGTCACGGGTGGTAGCAGTGCCGCAGGCGGCGGTGTGCCCTTCCATGAGAACGATGTGATGGAAATCGTTCGTGGGATTGGTGGTGATCTTGTCGAAGACGTTTCCTTGATTGATGAGTTCACTCACCCAAGGACTCAACGCAAGAGCATGTGTTACCGCATCAACTATCGCAGCTTGGAGCGGACTTTGACGAACGAGGAAGCTAATTATATGCACGACAAGGTTCGACAACAATTGGTCGATGACTTCGGTGTGGAACTGAGGTGATCATAGTGAATTGAGTCTGTACCATAGGATCTATCGGTACTCTGTATACCTGTGACTAACATATGTACAATATAACAATTTCTTTCATCTAAATTTGATATTTCCACGTTTACAAGTAGATATATAAAATTGTAGCACAACAAAGTAAAACACTACGTTCACATCACAATCCCATGTTACCCGAGCGCATAGCAGTCTTCACGTTGAGCACCAACATTACAGGCCGCTAACAAGCTTGATCTACTGACGCAAAGGAAAGCAGAATTGAGAACGAGACAACTTTGAAGCTTTCGAAGATGTATATTATACAGAGTGGGGAGAGAGTATCAGAAGACATAGATCACGCGAAAAGTGGACAAGCCACACCAACACGACACAACCCAGACGCCTCCAACCATGCAGCAAGTGTATCATACAGATCCAAGTGACAAGCAGATATAAGGAAGACGATTTTACACGCGACGGACAGCCAGCCGTATCCTATCCGAGAGCAAATCCCTGTCGTGATCATCATGTATGATATATGGTACAGAAAGAAGGAAATAGAAAGAGGAAAGAGGCATTAATGTCGACAGGTGAAAATTTAGGCGTTCTTGACGACACCAACCTTGGAGGCCTGCAGGAAAGGAAAGTGGTTAGTGAGTTGCCAACTGATAGAGCGGTTGGACTAATGCTCGGATCAACTTACCCGCAGAACGCGTCCATTGAGCTTGAAGCCCTTGGACTGAGTGTGCATAATATCACCATCCTCCATACCCTCAGCCTTGGTCATGAAAGTGGCCTCGTGAAGGTTGGGATCGAACTTCTGAGGCTTGCCCTCAACCAGCTCGCCGGGGTCGAAGCGCTCAAGGCCGTGCTTCTGGAGTGTGTTCATGAGGATGTTCTGGGTCATGTTCAGACCGGCGACGAGATCCTGAAGGTCCTTGTGGCTCTCAGCCTGGGCAGCGTCGAGCTTCTCCTCGGGCACGGCCAGCAGTGCGCGGTCGAAGTTGTCAATGCTTTCCAGGAGATCCTTGGCGAAGCCCTGGATAGCGAACTTGCGGGCGGCGTCCATGTCGCGTTTTGTGCGCTCTTGGAGGTTACGGAAGTCGGCGACGGATCGAAGGTATTTGTCCTTGATTGCGTGTTAAGATTGTGGTGAGGAGAGTGCGGACGTAAGCAATAGCAAAGCTTACCTTCAGGTCCACGACCTCCTTCTTGGCCGCCTCAAGCTCTTTCTGCACGGGATCCTCGGCAGTTTCGCCCTCCTTGGGAGCCTCCTTCTGCTCGCCATTCTCGGTAGAGTAGAAGCGACGACCAGCGGAATGGGCAACGAACGGCCGGGGCAGCTGTGTCTGGAACCGTGATGTCCGGCGGAGAGCGAGCGGCGCAGAGGTTGTGGAGGAAGAGGTGGCCAGAGCCGACCGGATGGCCTGAGCCTGTCTGAAGATGGATCGTTGGAACATTGCGAATTATAGGGGAGATGAATTGAAGGATAGATGAAGAAGCACGGAGAATCGGACAGACTGCAGGTATTGGAATAGTTGATCGTCGGGCAAATTTGATTTGACATCACCTGACCGCTTTAGTTCCGGGAAAACCGCGGGCCCGAAACCAGTCAGCACTACGATCATGCCGGCCCTCTGTACAAATTTTAGTCGTACTCTTCCAGAGGTTGCGAATCGGTTGATACTAGCAGCATTTATTATGATACAATTTGAACAGCTATCTACACAAATAGCTGCTCAGTGCCAATCCAAGCGCTTACTAGACTAGCCTTGGTCAAGAATGGTGAGTGCTTAGTAACTTTGGCCTTATCGTATGATCGTTGATTGAATAGTCCAATTTATACTCTTTTTATACATTATATTCGTCAGTCTGTATTTGAAATCATGAGATGGCTACTTGAAACTGTCTCCCGAGGGTTGCTACCGAGGACCACATTCGACCAAAGAACGCACGATCATCTTCCCAAATAAGCAAGCACCGACATGCATCCTGGATTTTCTTATCAAGTTGCGCAGAATTTAATTAGATTCATCCGATTATATTAGAGGAGAACTTATTAGGGGAGCTTATCTCTTGAGTAAGAGCGACATTTGGGAAACCAACATTCGAATTCTTGACCACGTCTCTGACCGTCTGAACCGCCGAATTGTCCCCGATCTGCCGACTTGGGGTGACCTTGAAGGTCGCCGACTTGAATAAAAGCCAGAAATTCCTGCTGCTGCGAGACATTTGCATTACGACTACTGTAACCAGACATTCCGACATTTCTGGCGACAATTATTCCTAATCGCAAAAAGAAAAGAAAACCCGTGTTTTCAACACCAAAACGATATTATTCGCCCGGCTGCATAAGTAAGCCAGAGGGTGAGTTCTCGCTCACTGAAAGAGCTCGACCTATTGAGGGGTCTAAGAAGGGTGCAGAAGCGGGCAATGTCAATGAGAAAAAATATGAACTGTCAAATAGGTAAATGTCAACGAATTGACAATACTATTAATGCTGAAGTTCTATACTACCTCAATTTTGGTTCGTTATGAATCTGGTAGGCTGGGTTATTGCATAAATGTTATCTCTAGGCAAGCAAGAAATCTTTCTATTTTCCTCTTAGCAGCCTGGGACCTTCGACCCCAACATCCTTGAGCAGTGACCAGAGTCGATACTTTGACCCTCAGAGACCATTGAATATTATGGGATTGAAGGTTTAAAGATAGACATACATTTTGAGACAAACGTCCTTCAAGGTTCTTCCTTACTGACTACAAAGACAAAGTTATTGAGTTGGGACGAGAGGAAGAGCCAAGTCAGCAGAAAACGGGCTAGATCTACCCAGTCTTTACACCCCACAAGCTATGACTCTTTCCCAGATTGGCTACCGGAGGATGCATGGCGTAGACCAATTTCCTGCAGCTTGACATCACCTTTCATGAACTAAAATGCGCCTTAAGGCAGGGTCTGAGCCGTTCGGGTTCGCATCAGTAAACAAACCCCTCGCGAGCGCCTTTTATCGGTACTAAACGATCTGGAGGAGGGCCTGAGCTGATACTCTCAGATTTAGGGAATGATACGATAGATCTTCACTTACCAATATCTGCTACGCTGGCAACTTAAGAGGAGGGTCCGATCATCCGGAAAGCGGGTCTCGGACGCGTAAAAGACTCGCCGGGCTGGGGATGGATTGGAAAAGAAGGAACGCGCCTCAACGCTACACGCGAGCACGTCAAAAAAATCATGATTCAAGCGCAGCAGAGCAGGGCTCGTTAAGAACAATCACATTGACTCGGATCGGTAATTTATACAAGGCTGGGTACCGAACATGTGGTTGGAAATGGACGTGTACGATTTGGATCGGACGGATCGCCTAGTAGCGCGCACGGATGAACTGTCCGAACTCCAGTTCCAATTCCCATTTGTCTACTGAAGACTTCGACTCCACTGGTCAGCATTCAATTGGCG
Organism: Penicillium argentinense; assembly: GCF_028826775.1. Taxonomy (NCBI): domain Eukaryota; kingdom Fungi; phylum Ascomycota; class Eurotiomycetes; order Eurotiales; family Aspergillaceae; genus Penicillium; species Penicillium argentinense. Next base: position 2,274,035 of record NW_026622668.1, read on the forward strand.
TCGGATATCATTGATTCGAGACCGGATGAATTCGGCACACGCTATCGTGGCGTGCATCTAATGCCGTAACTGAGCATAAGACATATCGGTTTTCCCCCGACGGACTGGCAGATTCCCCTATCATTCTCAGCTCGCTGGCCAAATTCTCCTTGCTGGCTTCCCGGTTTGTAGATTGACTGGCCCCTTGCTTGGTTTTTACGTCGCCGGCAAACTGACTTCTCCCTGGCTGTCAAACTTTATCACTGGTGAACAGAATCGCGCTGCTGGGTGCGACGATGGGAGTATGGGATGAAAAAGAGGAACATGTAGATATCTGTCGAAAAGTGGATGCCATTTCCAGATCCCATATAAGAGCTGATTCATACCTAGATCTGTTCTTTAGGGTGGATACGACATGATGTACATGCTGTACAACACGGCGGGTCATCGCGTCAAATAGTTGCAGGAATCTGATACGTCTGCCTTACAGAGTGATATGTCCTAGAACATAAGTGGGAATTTCGACAAACCAGCAAGCTGTCAACGGTCAATGCACATCAAAAGTACGACTTTCGATCATCTGCGAAACCTGATTTTCCTCCCCAATACCTCTTAAAGCAAGATCCGGCTAGACTATTTACTTCCGTGGCTTTTATTGACATTGAGCCATTTCTCGGCGACTACTGCCCCCATCCCCGGAAATCGATCCACTTCCACCATTGGCGGGGTGCTCACGTCATTCTGCAAGAGGTCCACTTAACTCGATGGATATGATATCCCTCCCAAAAACGGCCTGAGCCGGGTCGCCCTATTCACGAGTGTATTTAAGTTAAGATGATTCCAAATCTTTCACCACCAATTTTTTTTTGCTCGTCTAAACTTGCTTCTGTTCCTTGGAGTGTCTAATCAATTGCGCACCATGAGTTCAGCACAAGATCACACGTGGTCCTCGGGTGACTTTGAGCACCCAAACCAGAAGATACGTTGGTCGATGACCGTGGCGCTAGTCTTCGCTTTCTTACTCTCTACCGTCGCCGTGGGTCTCCGATTCCTAGCCAGACGATTGGCTGGCGGAAGACTTTACTTGGATGATTGGTTGATGCTTGTGGCTTTGGTGGGTACTACTTTCCAACAGCCACACTCTTCATAGGGCGCGTACTGATCTGATTGAACTGAAGATTTTCAAATACGGATGCTCCATTGGAGTAACAACTCGTAAGTAATTTTCTGGCAATACTGAAGCCATTATGAGCAGAATTTCGATACTAATTGGATGTGCAGTCCTATACAATGGGTTGGGATCACATATCGACACGATTCCGCCAAAGAACCTCACATGGTACTTCAAAGTAGGTATTTTGACATGCCACTCAAAAAAGCCATCGTTACTGACATTCATTAGGTTGCGTGGGCCAATAACTACGTGTACCCCGGCTGCGTCGGATTCGTCAAGCTGTCGATCCTGGCCCTCTACAAGCGAATTTTCTCCTCGAAAAAGATGAACTACGCTGTCAACATCATGGCGTCCTTTGTGATTGTCTGGGTCATCGGCAATTGGATTGCCGGAACTGTGAACTGCTTGCCCGTGGCCAAGTTTTGGGATCAATCGCTCGAAGGAGCATGTATGGGTATTGCCGAATTCTCCTACGGCCAACAGATCCCCAACATTGTTTCCGATGCCATCATTTTGATTATGCCAATCAAGGTTGTTTGGAGTCTTTCGATCCCGAAATCTCAGAAAATTCTTCTTTCTGGTGTCTTTTTTATCGGTGTTCTGTGAGTGTCTTGCCCTTGAAAGATGTGTGAGGAGGTGTTTTAACATGGGCTCAAGGACCTTGATCTTTGATTGTGTCCGACTATGGCGCATGATCGTGCTGTCAGAATCTGGTCCCGATATCACTTGTAAGTGCAATCCATCCCTCCTGCGAGATCTTCATGAAATGAAACTCAAGCTCTATACAGATAACCAAGCCCCCGTTGTCATGTGGACATGTATCGAAGCCGCCGTCGGTATTGTGGCCGCTTGCCTCCCCAACCTCCGCCCGCTCTTCAAGTTTGGTGGCCGTGGATTCTGGTCCCAACTTCGATCCGGAAGCAGGGGTTCTGGAAAGTCTCATCTGAACACGAACACGACCACAACCACCACGACTTCGACGAACTTGAGTATTCAAAAAGGACCTCTGAACTCCCACGTTACCGAGCAGGGCATCGAAATTCACCGGTACAGTGACATTATTCGAGGAGATGGGGAGAAGGTTTAGCCTTCAGCCTACCTGCTTGAGAACGGGAACACATACTGTTCGAATATTGCCCGAATGTGAGGAAATCGAGCGGCAAAAGGAAGTATAATACATGAGCTACTAGGATGGACTTGCTTCAAAAAGGTGGGAAACTTGACTCAGATGTCTTAAATTCTCTACTGGCTAGGATTTTATTTTTAATTAATTTAATGGATACCCCTAATGTTACATATTATTCTATATTATCAAATGCTGCTTGATGATTCGGGCCAGTTTATGAAGCATATTTCTTTCCAAACAGCTTCACAGACGACAGATCAGTCCATTTACCGGAAAACGTAATTTCTTACAATCTCAGTTATCTGGCAAGATCTGATGGAGCCGAAGACGCGTGTCGATGTGGGGGAAACTGTATAATTGTATCGGGATGTGGAGATGACTTGCGGAGAAGACGCCGGGACTTTGGTACAACCCCAAAGTACACGACGCCGCATTCCTGTTCGGCTTCAAGAAGAGGCGTATTTATTCTTTGCTGAAAACTCTTTTTGACTCCGGGAGCCAGCTGCTATCTATCGGGATCCGCAGCCTGGAAGCACTTGGCTAGAGTAAGCCTCGACAAGTCCATTCATCGTTGGTTTCTGATTTGACGAACTGTCACAGCACCTCATGATGCCTGATCAAACTCTCGCAGAAAAAGTAGCCATAGTGAGCGGCTCTTCCTCTGGAATAGGCGCAGCTATTGTGCGAGAACTCTCCTCACGTGGAGCCAACACAGTAGTCAATTATCCTTTCTCCTCTCTCCAGGATGAAGCCGAAGGCGTGATATCTTCCTTATCACCCGCATCCGATGCAATCGCCGTGGAAGCAGATATGTCTAAGATCGAGTCGCCACAGAAATTGGTCGATGCTGCCATTTCCAGGTGGGGCCGTCTCGATATTGTCATCAATTGTGTTGCGGTCGCTGTCAACAAATCGTTCGAAGAACAAACGTTAGAGGACTGGGATCTCCTCGTGAATATCAACGGCCGCGGCACATTTCTCTTGACCCAAGTGGCTCTGCCCCATCTCACAAGAGGGAGTGGGCGAATCGTGAATATTGCGAGTATTTCTGGTCGTGGACCGCCACCGAATCAGACGATCTATGCCGGAACCAAGGGGATGGTTGACTCGTTCACGAAGTGTTGGTAAGCAATAGCCTGGGTCTTCAATATCATTCGACAGCACCTGCATCATATATTCATGGAATATGTAGGGCGAAGGAACTGCCTCCAAAGTACGGATGCACGGTCAATGCAGTCAGCCCAGGGCCGACGAAGACAGAAGGGTTTGCGGCAGCAGGTGAAGAGCAGATGAAGATTCTTCAACCGATCATTGATCAGACTCCTGTTGGGCCGCGCATGGGACAGCCGGACGAGATCGCATACGCGGTGGCGTTCTTGTGTGAAGAGAGGGCGCGATGGATCAACGGAGCTCATCTCATTGCCTCGGGTGGGCTGTTTATCGATTAGTCCGAAGCCTTATTGTTCTGCTCTTTCAGTTGCTATTACAGCTGATTCAAGATGCTCGTAGGCCGAGGCTCTTAGCTAGATTGAATAAATAAGAATTGCGCTTTTGATGTGACAATCAGTCTACTGGTGATTTTTAGGGCCGTTACATGGACCACCACTTTGATTTCAAAGATAGCCACCATCTGCAGATTGCTGTCTGGCCCCTTGCGAGGTGCCCGATGAACTGGTTGTCGTTCTTGGTCTGGACATATCAACGAAGGGCGCAATTTGTTGAGGAAGTATGTGCGCCGATTGGCTCAAAGAACCAGCTTCGCTTCGCTCCGCATATAAAGGGAGCAGCCTTGTCTAACGGGGCAGCGTGAATCTCGCACAACAGCGATTCAAACACCGAAGGAGCCTGGCAGCTTCGAAAGAAAGATCGTTTATCTAGATAACTTGACCAACATGTCTCTCGATACGATCCCGAGTTGCCGAGGCCATGGCGCCTAGTTTCGAACGCCTAGCTGCCTCTCCCCGGCCCAAAAATGACGGATCCGCTGGTATTTCGATCGATTTCAGAGGCCGGCTTGGACCAATGATGTCGAAATTCCCCCAGCCCCCAGATGTCCAACAAAAGGTCTTTCAGATCCGCCCCTACGATGGCGAATTGATCTCCCTACATCGCATTTAGAGAAAAGGTGTCGATACTGCTACTCCCGGCCCCGCTCTAGTGCACGCCCATGGCGGCGGTATGGCTATGGGTACTGTGCCACTGATGGAAGATTACATTGGGAATCTCGTTCAAGAAACCGGCACTCAGATCTTCTCGGTTGAGCATCAGCGAGCTCCCGAGCATCCGTTCCCCACGCCGGCAGAAGACTGCTACGCGAGCCTGGTCTGGGTGACCACGCACGCAGATCAATTCTCCATCGACCCTCATCGTATCGGTACGATGGGTTAAAGTGCTGGAGGAAATCTGGCCACGAGTATGGCGATGCTGGCACGCGACCGCAGCCTTTCGCCGCCGGTGGCGAAGCAGTTCCTAATCTACCCCATGTTGGACGACAGCAAGGTGAAGCAACAGCCCGCCTTGGAGGCAGTCGCGATGTGGTCGATAGAGAGAAACATCACGGCGTGGTCAGCTTATCTGAGGGCGGACTTTGGCACCGATCGCGTGTCACCGTGTGCAGCGCCCATCAGGGCGACCAGCGTCGAGGGCCTGCCCCCGACATACATGGATACGGGGACATTGGACCTCTACCGCGATGAGATTTTGCGACACACGTCACGAATTGCGGCGGCGCATATTGAGACCGAGCTCCATGTCTTACTGGGACTGCCTCACGTGTACGACTTGTTTGCGCCTTTCTGCGGGCCCTCCAAGCGGGCTATGGAGGGCCGGATGCGGCAAATTCGGAAACTGTAGTACAGACGGACCAGGGCTGTAAATAAACAAATTATAGTGCTGCCTTGCAGTCAGCACAATTTCAATATGCGCATCCCCTAATTGTCTGGCAGCTCTGGGGCAGTCTGTCGTAGTGTCCTGGTCGGAAGGCTGGGGTTGGACTCCGCCGCGGGCACTGCCCGGAGCGGCCAACGGATGGCCAAGCCTCCGCAGGACGTACGCCGCGTCGTAGGCAGATTCATCCAGAGGAACTGCGTTGGCGGGGGCGATTTGAGGCGGAGCGGAGTTGGCGCGATGACTAACGCCTAAAGCTTGACACACAGAGATGGTGCTATCAGGAGTAGACTGAGGGCTGCGTACTCGAGGTTGCCCCTTTTGGACACGATTGCGCTGTGGCTGGTGTACAAGGTGTGGCGCACCGATCTGTGGCGCATGCACGCTATCGGTTGAGATGGAGGCGATGTGTACGAATCACAGGCCGTTTCCGGCTAACAGAGCATAAAGAGGCTTAGCGACGAGCGTGGTGGATCGCCAGGAACAAAGTGTCTAATCGGCCTCGTCCGTGGTGGGTGTGGGCTGTGCAGGGAGCATGACACAGTGCGCTGCGCCTCCAACCGGCGAGACGGAAACAGCTTGGACACTCTGGAGATTGCGACTGGGGGCAGGATAAATACCTACACGCCTCTGGCTGGAGTCTGCCAGAATTCAACAACCCAATCTCTTCTGCCTCCGTGCCTCAGACACTTTTTCGACTCGTTGAAACAAAGTGTTGCCTCCACGCAAGATCTAGAACGCCCACGCTTATCCGGTGGCAACCCCCCTTTATCTACTCCGCCTCCGAGCACTTTAATTTATCCCGCCGCTCTTCCACCAGCTTGTCTACTTCTCGACAACCCTCTCTCTCCTACAGAAATTTTTTTTGACAATACAACATCATGGCCGAAGCTGCATCGCCTCCGCACTCGTTCGCTCCCTCGCCTTCTTTCCAGGCTACCCGCTCATCGCGGTCTCCGTCGCGGCCCTCCCTCTCCATTGACCTCTCCAACCTCCCCCCGCTTTCTCAGCCAACACCACCCTCCAACACGCTCTTGATCACCGACTTGAACGATCTCGTCCTCTTCCAGCCGGCATCGCTCGATTCCATCCGCAATCAGATTCTGGTCCTGGCCGCTCTGAACTCCTTCTCACCGCTCCCCTCCTTCCGCCGCATTGTCTGCTCCTTCTACTCTGAAGAAGACGCGATCACTGTTCGCCAGTCTCTCGAGGGAAACCAGCTCCTGGGACGCAAAGTCCGCCCTAAGATCTACTTCGGCGAGCCAACTCCCATCCTGAGTGAGGAAGGACCTAAGCTGCTGCAGGCCCCACAGCCAGACAAGCTCTTCTTCATCTCACCGCCACCTAGCCCACCGGCCGGCTGGGTGATGCGCAACGAGGACCCGCCCAACAAGGAGGTCCATGCCAGTGATCTCGCCAACGCCCTGGCCATGCTGAAGACCGACTCCTCCAACGAATCGTTCGGCGTCGACCCTGCAACCCCGGTCTCGATAACTTCCGACAAGCGCACCAGCAGCTGGCCCTTGGCCGGTTCGCAGCAGCGCAGCCGCAGCAGCACAATTATCTTCCACCCGGAAGATCATGGCAACAGCCCGAACCTGCCTGCCGTCATGGTTGAGGATGTGAGTCTGGATGTGGATGAGGATATTGATATGGATGCCGAGATGAGCCCCATTGAGACGTCTGTCAAGAAGATGCCACCCAAGACTTCTCGTCCGCCCATGGAGCTTATGATGGATTGAAGGACTGGGACAAAGCGTTTGTGTTTTCTTTTCTTGTGCATTTTTAGCGAAGGGTTTCTTATCATCGGCGTTGGGGAAGGACAAAGGCATTGTTCTGAGCTCAGCGATCTACGCTTTGGATTATGAAAGGAGTCGAAAATAGGCTTACATGTATTAATGCACATATTACATATTCACTTCCTTGTGATCCCTTTACTCGTAGTGCCCTCGTAGTACCTACGGCCCCAAAGCTTCTAATCTGAGTCTGATGGTCCGAATATTTCACAGTCTAGTAGAGTTATCAAACACCCACGCCTATCATGGACTTGACAGCCAGATATTCATCAATGCCGTAATGGCCAAGTTCTCGCCCATACCCGCTCTCTTTGATTCCGCCGAAGGGGCTCTCGCAAGCACTGAGCATACCAAGATTCACGCCAACCATGCCAACTTCCAACGCTTCAGCCACACGCCACATTCTAGAAATGTTCTCTGTGCAAATGAATCCGCCCAACCCAACGTCGCAATCATTTGCACGCTGGATGGCTTCTTCCTCTGTCTCGAACTTGTATAGTCCGACCACTGGCGCAAAGGTTTCTTCACAGGTCATTTTCATACTGGCGTTCATATCCTTAATGATAGTTGGCTGGAGGAAATAGCCTGGAAGAGTTTCTAGGGGTGCTCCTCCTAGAACGACTTCTGCGCCATGCTTTCGTGCATCTAGACCCAGTTAGATTTCTGTTATGCACGAGTGAGGGTTAATCTTACCTTCAATGTGGTCCATCGCCTTGCCCACGGCACGCTCATGTGTCAGCGGGCCGACATGGACACCGTCCTCGATCCCAGAGCCAACTTTGAGAGCTCGCACTTTATCAATCAGAGCGTTAGTGAACTTCTCATAGATGCCCTTTTGGACAAAGATGCGATTGGCAGTGACGCATGTTTGCCCGGAGTTCCGGAACTTGGCCATGATACAAGCCTGGATGGCCGTATCAATACTTGCATCATCAAAGACAATGAAGGACTGTTTCCACCAAGCTCGAGCGAAAGTTTGGTGAGATTATTGCTGCACTGGCTGGCAAGGAGCTTGCCAACCCGTGTACTTCCCGTAAAGCCGAGCTTGCGGACCATTTTATTGCTACACAGAGCTTGACCAACATCAGAGACTGAGTCGAGAGTGGTGATCACATTGATGGCGCCCTTGGGAAACCCTGCCTCCTCGGCTAGCACAGCTTGAGCCAAGCAGCTAAGAGGAGGATCCCCGGCCGACTTCCCACGGTCGTACACCCCGCGGCTAGCGCAGCGCCGCATTTGCGAGTAATCATGGCGATTGGGAAATTCCATGGCGCCATTCAAGCCGCAACGCCGAGAGGTTGCTTGAATGTCAAGATTCGTTGACCCAGATTGGCAGATGGGATGACATCGCCGTAGACTCTCTCAGCTTCGCCAGCAAACCAGTCCAAGAAAGAGGCGGCATACTTGACCTCGCCCTGGGCCTCTGCCAATGTCTTTCCATTCTCGAGGGAGAGGATCAGTGCAAGATCCTGGGAATTCTCCAGACATAGGTCGCTCCATTTTCGCAGCCACTGCGCGCGCTGTCGAGCCGACGTCTTTTTGTAGGAGTTGAATGCTGCATGTGCGGCTTCGATTGCTCGATTTGTGTCCTCAGTCCCCATTTCGGGGACTGTGGCTAATTTTTCAAGTGTTGCAGGGTCATGGACGTCGAATGTACATCCCGAGATTGCGTCCACCCATGAGCCGTTAATATAGCCTTTCGTTCTGAAGAGGTCTTGACGGACGAGATGAGCGAGGCTTCGGCTGCCATATTTGTTGTACTAAACTGGAGAAGAATAGTAGAAGGGGTTGTCGGTAGACCAGTCTGATGAATCTCCCTCGGCAGGTCACCTGGCTTGACTAGGGGCAGGCACAGGGTAGTATGTACATCATTCGGCAACTCGGTTAAGATATGCCTGTGCCATGCAGCCTCTCCTTTGGCTCCCCACATACCAGAGATGAAATATGGAAAGATGACTCTTCTTTTATTTATTATTATTATTATTATCATAATAAAAATTTTGTTCTTTTAAAGGTTTATTGGCGTCCGTTTGCTTCTTTTTACCTTAAGCCTGCCACTGGTTATACACCATCAGCCTCAGAATATACCGCTCGATATTGTCTTAGCTCATCCTTACCAGCACTCACAGATATCCCAAACCCCTCAATTTCTGCGACTCAGCTCTCTAACGAAGCCTACACGCAATATTCGTTATCTCCCGACCGAGATGATCCTCGAGATCGACCGTCATCTTGATTTATAGGTCTTATTTGTCTGCGATGTTCCTGTCAGCTCTTTCGTGCAAGAATACCACCACCGTCACCTCCTCTTCTGGAGTTTATAGAAGCAGAAACCAGCTCATTCGCTTTCTGGAAGGATCTATATGCCTGCTGACATTGTATGAAGCTACTTCCCCAAGCGAAGTTTGCCGATAATATGCTGGAAAGGAGAAGAGCTAAAATGGGGGTGTAACGCAAAACGGTGGTGTGTGGACTGCAGTATGAAGCCATCTCAGCGTAGAGATCGATACCTCCTGGCAAATGTTATCAGAGTCTTGGGGGAAACAAATGTCCTCTGCATCCATTGCCGAAGCGTAGAGAGTGTGCCTCAGAAAACGGGAAACCATTAACTGTGTGTCGAGCCTGCAACGAGCGTGCTAGAACTGAAACAACGATAACCTGGTAAGAATGGACCCGACAGTGAGCTGAACGAAGGACCAGAAAACGTGATACGAGAGCCGCTTCAACCGATAGTATGTTCACATCTAGTCCAGCATCTAGAGGAAAGAAGATGGAAATGATTAAGACTCAGACCGAAGCTGATATTTACGCGAAAAGCTCCAATGTGTCTAATTGAGCAGCTTGCGCGTGGTTTTCGCTCCTCAAAATTGCAGTCTCCAAGATGAAAGTTTGTCAACAAAGTAACAGACGTAATGAGACACTAAGCAGAGATCTTCAACAAAGAACTCTTAATTCTTTGAGCAAGGACAAGGCAACAAATTATCTGACCTCTTCCATTCTTGTTTTGTTGTTTTATATCGGCTCGAGGCCTTTTATTCCAGAAAAGACAAACGCCGAAGAACGAATCGGTAGCCAGTCACCCTCGGGTACATAGCAAGAGGCTCCATTGACTCGAAGCAACAAAGGGCGGTTCATTGGAGAGATACCAGCCCCCAACCTTGCCAAACTTGGAAATATTGTTCTCTGCATAATGCCATTGTTGATCAATAAAGGTCTATGTTCACGCATAGATTTATGCTCTTTGGCACTCAAGAGCCTCGTGAGCTGCCTCGATACTCGAAAATTTAAGATCGAAGCTCTCCCAGCTACAGTCGCTAGTCCAAAACACGCTGATGCCATCAAAATCGAAATTCACGCTAACATCAAAGCAGCTATGATTATTACTTTCGTTATTATCAATCTAGCAGTCGAACTGATCAACAAAATCCACCGACAAGATCGAAATGGGCTCGCTAGATTCTGATAGCTATCACACTACCCAAGACCTCCATGAACTCGATAGGGCCATTGTCTGGGAACGGGAGAAGAAGATCCTCCGAACTACTGTATATCCCAATGCAGAATCCCCATCCAAGACACACAGAGAATTTGGTGCACTTTGCCATCCACAAGGATGGAATCCCCCTCCACAACCATGTTCAGCTCCCACTAGCACTAATGCCAGACCTAGACAGAACTTTTGTACCTAGTCGAACTTGGCAGTTGGAAAATGTCTACAGCCCGGCCGCGAATAGCATGGCGATGCACTGGGTTGCATTGTCCATGAATTTCTACCACCAATGTCGTACCCAATCGACTTCTTGAATACAGTGCAAAACACTTGAATTGCCGAAGCGATGCGTTGTCGTCGGGGAAACAGGAAAGCTCCTTCGCATGCCTTTTGGATCCAAGTGCGAGGCTGTTTTCAAGATCTCGATGATATCCTGCTGCTGCTAAGAGACAAGCGAATCTTTTGAGACAGTTGGTTCTTGGTGGGTATATTGTTCTCGGTCCAGAGGTTTTAGGTGCGGATCAACAATCGATGTACGTACTTCCCCACGAAAATTGACTGCGCGATCCATTTGGCATCTATTTTGGGATTGCTAGAGTAGGTCATTGTTCTCTGTTAGCAGTTGTATGTGGGCGGATCTAGATGATCTAGCTTTTTAGCCTCTCATGTTAAAATATGCAATGATATCTGGAAATGAACGCCAGTATTTTGATTTTAGAGAATATTGAAATGAAAAACCTTTTTCTTTTTACCAAAGTGAAGAAATTATGAACAAAAATGAAGTCGAACCCCCGAATATCAAACCTACCTAGGTACCCTAGGAGAGGTACAAACTCCTAATTGCGCCACCAGCCGCCTTTGAAGAAGAAGAAGAAGAAAAGCGAGGAAAACTCCACTCCGCATGCTCAAGCCTGTATTGTATGTCGTCCGTCTCACGGCCTCTAGAAGCCGTATGCGTCGTTGCCGTAGGGCGTGGCACCATAAGGGGTCTGCGCGCTGGGGCCCCAGGCGCTGGCACCACCGTTGCCGTACGATGTCATGTTTCCATCCATGCCCTCCGGAGGCTCGTAGGCATCGGGATCGCCGCCGCCCATCATATCCCCTTCATCAATACCACCGGCCTGGTTCCCGGCGGTACCGTTGAGGTTTTGGATGGTCTCGATGAGCTTCTTCTGGAGAATCAAGAGCCCTTGCTGGATAATCATGTCTGGCTCGAGGTTACCGATGCTCTCCACATCGAAATAAAAGACGTTAGGCTCGGCGTCATAGTCAAAGGGCTGATCGGGGTTGGCGGGGGTTTCCCAGGTAGCGTTTTCGGAGATCGGCCTAGATAAGAACCAGTCAGCATTAGTTTTAAATGGCAGGTGAGGTTCAGGGCTCAGTGGGTTGTACGTACCATTCCTTAACCGGGTCCTGCTCGTACCAAAAATCGACGTGCTTGAGATTGTTGTGCGGGTCGTATTCGAAGCCCACAGCAGCAGTGGGCGCCCACTTCGCATGTTCCTTTGCAATGCCCTTCTTCGCCAAGCAGGTCAACTTGATCTCTTGTCCTTTGCTCAGCTTAGCGATCAAAGCACCCTTGCCCTCGGGGTCCTTGATGACAGGAGTGCCAATCAGATCATTGGATCGCTCGCCCTCAAGTACCAGATGACGCGCATAGATAGGCATATGGATCCCCTCACAACGCACGTGCAGCGACAGCGACACAGAGCAGCGCGGGCAGTGGTCTTCGCAGTCGCAGTCACGAGTGTACTCGAGCTCTTGGTCGCAGTTCTTCGCATTGAGGGGGATCATACCCAGGCGGTGGGCAAGCATTTCATCGGGAATGACGGAGGTGTTGTTTTCGATTTCGACCAAATCCAGCGCGAGGGTAGGGATATCAGCGAGGATCACGCGACGGAGCGAGTTGGCGAAAGAGATGTCGACGGAGCTGAGGCGAAAATCGACGCGGTATGGTTCAGCCTGTAGATTCTGGTCAGCCACGAGTCCCTGTATATGTCACAAATCTTTAAGCACTCACCTCGCGAACGGTCACCTGCGGCCCCGTGGGCTCCATATCCATCTCGTAATCCATCTTGTTGTCGAGGCGGTTGCCGGTCACCCGTCACTCGTGTGTGCGGGCCTGGAACTGTATTCGCTGACCGTCAAATAAAAAGAGTGCAAGGGAAAATTGGCGCCGTGGAGCGACGACACGTGAGCCAGCGAGGATGTGAAAGGGTGTAGGGTGAGGAAGTTGAATGTGTCGATGGCGCTGAAGCGCGGATTTGATCCTCGGAGCATGGCTTGGCGCTTTCCCTAATCGGGTCACGCAGTGACTTGGAGGCATTAACTTCGACAGCCACCCCTTAAGAGCAACGGAAGTGAATGAACATGTAGTGATTACAGCTTTAACTACGTGAATGATTTTTTTATTGTTCTTCAGGTTGAGTAGCTAGTAGCTGAAAGATGTCCAGGCTGTTAGAGAGGGGAAGACATGTTCTGTATTCCATTTGCGACCAGCAAGAATTTGGTGGCCATTGAAATTAGCTTGTCTCCATTGATCTGGGGTCAAAAGCTCACTTCACTGTTTGAACGTGTAAGAAAGCATGCTGGTCGGTAGATCCGACCAAAAGTAAAGATAAAGCAGAGAGCCCTCCAGCATTCACAGGTCCCTAGGCCAGGGCCCGTCGACGTCTATAGGAGTATAACAAGAAGCGAAATCAAAGCAAGTGTAACTTATGCGCCTAGCTAGAAAGAGTCGGGTAAGACAGCAGCCCGATCACAGAGGCGGCAGATGCGAATGCAGAGACAAATAGAACACAGGGAAAAAGAAAGATATAAGAATATAAGAAGCAGAGATTCAGAAAGCAACAAAGCCACCGATCTTTTTAGGTTGGGTCATATCGAGTCATCAATCGGGATCGCACTGCACAAGTGAGTACACCTACATTGTCCCGAGTATCAGTTGGTTCACATGTATGAGGCCGTGTGTATCGCAGGCAAACAAATAGAACACAGAAGATATGTACGGGCGGTCGCTACCGCTTTAATGAGCTGCGGTTCAGCGCTTCCAGCAGCTCTGGTCGATTTGCCAGGGCCGCGGCCGCCTGGGCATAGCCGACCCATTGCCGTTTTCGCTTGTGCATTTCGGGCCATTCGATTTCCTCGCGGTCGACCGTCACCTCGAAGAATTGGTAGGAGGCCTTGGGTGCTTGTGCGGTCAAGAGACCAGAGGGTCGCATGTCCGGGATCAATCCCAGATCCTTATTGACGGTGCAGACGACACCCGCTTCTTCCCAGGCTTCACGGCACGCGGCCTGTTGGGCCGTGCTCTCATCAAGTTCCCATCCACCCTTGGGCAGTACCCAGCCTCCGGGTCCTGCGGATTGGATCATAAGGACTTTGGTTTTATCGGCCGACAATGGGACGACACCTGCGACCAGACGTTCGCCTTTGGAACCGTAACCTAGAGACGCAGCGGGTTAGCGAGGTCACGAATGTCATACCGGGAGCCCTGGCCGGAGGGCTCAGGGCCGATCGCCCCCACGTGCCGGAAGGAGGAGGAACTTACGTTGATTCTTCCGCCCAACGCGGGCTTCCATCGAACGGATCTGAGCCATTGCGACGAAGGAAAATTCCCCGATTGCAAGGCGATGCGAACTGGTTTCGCACGGGGAGTGGATGCAGGAGAGAGGAAAAGTAAAAGGAGTGTGAGGGACCGTGGAGAAGGAAATCAAAGAGCGCGAAATACGGTCCAGGAGGAAAAAGGAAGAAAGGGTTGTCTCAGATGGCAAGCTCCCGCGGAGCCTGGACGGTCTCTGGGTTGGGAGGAAGCTTCAACAGCCGGGGGTACAATGGTCCTGAAAGCGGTCGGAGCAGGAAATTTTTTTTCCCTTGGGGGGTGGGAAAGAGGATGAAACGTGGAGGAGACGCGGAACACGGTTAGGTCTTCCCATTCAATCCCGCGGCGGACGGGAAGGACTGCGGAAGAGTGGTAAAAGGCATGATGGAACAGAAGTAAGAGAAAAAGGGATCTGGAGCTGGAAGATGGATGAAGGTGAAGTGGGAATGGAGGGGCAGCAGAACCGGCGCAGTCCGTCCTGACTAAGTACGGTACCGTAATTACCGTCTCTTATACTAAGCATCCCCGACGACAATACCTGCCCTGAGGGAGGCATGGAGCATCACAGGGAGAGAGTTCCGGTGCTTCAGACGACGCGTGCATTGCAGGATGCGTGCTGGCCTGTTTTTATTATCCATCCGATGATTCGCTCTGGATCATGTGACCCAACTCGTCGACAATAGCGGACTTGGAGCCTGGGTCTATACTCCCGTATGGAGAGCCTCTCCGAGGTACACCTCCAGTAGGGTAACTACAGTACTCTGGTACCGAGCCTGGAATCTCGGAGCGATTCGATACAGTCCTCCCACGAATCTGGCAATCGAGCACGGGGTGCGATCACTCCCATGTTCTCGTAGTTAAAATCTCCCGTGTCCGTCTGTAGTTAATCTGCCCTCCAATTGAATGCCATCACCGCCCCGGAGAGCCTCCCTCGCTGTATACAAAAGGGCGTATTACAACCCCGCCACTTCTACCCATCCCAACCTGTCTTCTTCTCCTACCTTCCCCGTCTGCACCGACACCACATAGTGACCCCCTTCCTTCAATTCCGCCACGATCCACTCGTGTCTGCAGCTCTTACTCGTAGCGAACGAAAGATTTCTTGCTTCCGCCGGGACCGCCAACCGACCCGGACGGAGTGAATTGATTGCTCGATGGAGCCAGTTGACGCCGAACGCGCGCGACAGCTGTCGCTCTTCCGGCCACTAGGTACGTCCCACTTCCCTGCAGCGAACCACTGAGATAGACTTCCGTTACCCCGTGGCGCTTCCACTGGTTCTGGTGACTGCGTCTTGGGGACAACTTGGCCGGGGATTATCAACTGCCTGCAGGGCGGATCATCGCTACGCCAAAACTCTCCCATGCTAACTTCACCTCCGCACTGGCTCAGGCTACCAGCACAACTCGTGTGGCTACTGCAAATCTGAAGATGGAAGTCAGTTGCTCTCCAACGTGCCTTCGTCGGCTCCTCCTCGAGAGGAATGAACTGACACGTCATGTCTAGGCGCATCATACTACGCAAGCTCCCAGGTCGTGCGGCCCGAGCACTATGAAGAGCTCGTCAATCGGGGCTGGAGACGGTACGTTTCATTATTCTTCCCCCCTCCTCCTATAGACTAAACAGCGCAATGACTCACGTTATAGATCGGGCACCCTGTACTACAAGCAGCATCTGAAGCGTTCCTGCTGCCCGCACTATACGATGAGACTGGAGGCCTCCGCCTACCAGCCGCGTCGTGATCAGCGAAAGGCCATCAACCGCTGGAACAAATTCATTCTGGGCCCCGAATACATTCGGAAAGCCGCCTACCTCTGTCCACGCTCACGAGAGTATGCGCCCCCACAACAAAAAGAAGTGGCGATCTCCGCTGACAGGTTGCAACAGGGAAAAGAAGTTCCGCAAATGCAACTTTGACGTGCAAGCGGCAGTGCATGAATCCGAGTATAGTCATGTCAAGCGTCCGATTGACCCGTCCACAAAGCGAGCCATAGAGCCGGCGCATCGCTTCGAGGTCAATATTGAGGGCGACTCCGCGTCGCAGGCGAAGTATGAGTTGTTTCGGAAGTATCAGACGATCGTTCATAAAGACGACCCCTCTCGCTTGAGAATCAAGGACTTTGAACGATTCCTGTGCTCAGGGATTAAACGGTCCCCTACGAAATTGACCAAATCGAACGAGTCGGAGAAAAAGCTCGGCTCATGGCATCAATGTTATCGATTAGACGGGAAACTGATTGCGGTTGCGGTTCTTGATCTGCTTCCAAGCGGAGTCAGCTCGGTCTACATCTTGTGAGTGCTCTTTGAGTCTTTCTCATGAAAGCCGGGGACTGATTCTGATATAGCTATGATCCCGAATTTGAGCAGTGGGAACTTGGAAAGCTGAGTGCCATGCGCGAAATTGCTTTTGCGCATGAGAATGGCTATCCCTATTATTACATGGGTTCGTACTAACTGATAACATGGATTCTAGGACATAAGACTGACGATTGCAGGCTACTACATTCACAGCTGCCAGAAGATGCGGTACAAGGGCAACTTCCGGCCTCAGTACATCCTTGGTATGTCGCAACACCCAATTATCTCTTTTAATGAAACCTTCTTTCCTGTCTTAGGTGGATTGCCCATTTGACAATCTCAAATAGACCCTGAATCTCACAACTGGGACCCTCTTGACGGCGAGCTGTCTCAGAAGCTGGACACTCGTCCTTATGTATCTCTGTCACGAGACCGCTTCTCCGCCAATACCGATGACTCTAGCTCGAGCGTGGGTCTGGAGAAGGATGTTGACGAGGCACGACTCTCGCTCTTCGATCTCAACATGCCGGGCAATCTGAGCTTGGAGGAGGTTGAAGCCTTGGACCTTGGAAACTGGCACCTTCTTTACCACGGAGCTTTTGTGCAGATGAGCGTTAGTTCTACTCCCTGCTGAAACCCTGGGGCTAGGACAGACTTACTAACGAATAATAGGACCTCGTCAATTGGGAGAAAATGAAGTTTAACGACCCGCAGTCCATCAAGGGTATTATTGGGGAACTGGCTTCGGTTTTGGGTCCTGAGGTTGTCAGGAACAGTGCCGTGGTACTATTCGACTAAAGGCTCGGATGGTGACATACGATGATCATTTTACTAATGCCAGTCTTAAGATGGGGATCATCTGCGAGTTTTGATAGCGTTGAACGTGAAGTTTGATAGAAAGCATAGAGGAGCGATTGCAGACTATTGATGGGTTGTTAAACCTTGATTTGATGTGAAGATTCGCGAGGATGTGAAATAGCTCATAGTAAGATTCAAGTTACTTTGGTAATAGGAAAATTCGGAAAAGTATGACTATCGGTGGAAGCCCATCCATTGATGAAGATTGGTTCTATACATCAGGCTAAATCTTCAAATTTAAGCACAAAAGGCTGAACCACCTCCGCCGGGTCAGATACAATCGCCAGGGCAGCACTCGTCGTCCCCCAAACAAGGCTTATTTTCTGAATTCATTTAGCTACCATGAGCCAAAAGATCAAAAGAGAGCTTTTACAAATTCTTTGTACAGCGCGCGTGTCAATGGGTGCGCTAGCAACAGAAGCTGTCGCAACAGAAGCGAGAACGTAGAGCATGAACATAATGACAAGATTCATATTTGAGGGTTTGCGTTCGTCCAGAGATTGTGACAATGATTTGAAGGTGTTGATTATGGAGGTTAATCTTTCCTAAAACAGTGGGCCTACTTAAACTCGGGCCATCATTCCTCTTCCAAGGTTCGCCCTCGTTGGATCCCTTAGAACCAGAATTACCATATCATGTACATTTTCGGAGGAAATAGTTTCCTAGTGGAGATGTTATGATTGGGCGTATTCTTTCGTGGTTGGACATTTACCAAGAATAGAATGGCGGGGAAAACTTCGTTGGATGGCCTGAAGCTACCTTACCCTTGAAAAACGCGGTCTGCTCTATCGTTATTTATCAAAGCAGCGCCTTGATCATATGAGAGTAAATTTCATTTAAATAATTCTACGATCTTTCAACAATCGAACTGAGAGAATGAGACTCAGGATGGTTGTTTCTAAAAAATGGCCGAGGGCATCTTGAAGGTCCATGAGGTTATACAACATAGTATCTTAGGGCACACGCTGCACTAGTATACCCCGCAAAAAAACGAAAACAGATGGAATATTAGTCTTAAATTTGGTGACCCCAATTGGTATAGTAACAGTTCTTGCTCAGACATATAGTGCCTTGACTAAGAGGTTTTCTATTGGGAATCTTATTTACTTCCAAGATTGTTTCCATCTCAATTATTCCATGCCAACATCGACGGCAGAGATCCTTTACCCAGCTCGATTATCTGCATCATAGATAGATGTAGCAGAATGGGCCAGCAGTTGTGCTCATGATATTCTTCATCGCAATAGGATCGCCCCCAGCGTAGCCGACATTGATGACGGTCTCGAGCGTGGTATTCGGGGTTGGTGGAACATTGAGAAAAGTACCAGTACCCGAAATATCATATTGTCGGTTCTTTAAATCCAGATTCTGCCAGATCCACCACACACGGTCAATCATGTTGTGGTGGTGCCAGAAAGCCGGATCGCCCGGACTCACATAGACATCGCGCCCTGGATCGCCGCCCATCGAGAAATGGCCCCCACCGTGTACCCCGATGAGTCCCGAATCCGGGAATCCTTGCATGAGCATCTCAAAATCCCACACATCTTTACTCTGCACAATCAAATTCACAATGTCGGGGTAGGTGTTGAATTTCCGCAAAATGGCGCTGGTCAAGTCACGTCGGAGACAGCGCGGGTTATATGTGAGCGGATGCTTCCTGGTGCTCACGTTGCGACCAGGTACGACCAGATCAGCGGGACCCATGCTAATCGTATAATTTTTGAATGGGCCACTGGTTACGCAGCCGCCTCCGGTACCTGCAGGTAGAAATATATCGGGATGACCTTCCAGACTAAGTCTGACCTCAGGTTGTTTTGGGATATAGGCGCCATTGCCGGATAGTGAGGTGTCGCTTCCATCAAAAACGGGAGATTTCTCCATGGCATCAACATCGGCTCCCCAGTCCCAATAGCTGTTGAGCATGGACTTTTGTTAATTTGACACTTCGTGAGTAGGAATCATCGTGGGTCCGAACTTACGGGTAGTCGCCAGTATAACCGCACTCGTTGCGCAGTGCTTGCTCGAATGTCCAGATAAAATATCGGTGCCATGCCAAAAATGTCCCCTACCAAAGCGTCAGTGATTGGGAAAATTTATATCTGCTTCTTGTATGAGCTTCGAAAAAGTAAAACGCACTGTGTAGTGGATTTCTAAGGTCTGATTGATATGAGTAGCCACGAAATCATCATATCGCGACCTGGTCCCAGGCGCAAGGTGGTGTGGTGTTTGAGAGGGCAACTTTTGCAAGCAAAGCACGGAGTTGATATAAGCCTTCTTCTCCCTGCGAGTAAAGGCCCTCCAATCACGACGGACACTGAGGGCTTGCTGAGTACATCCCTCGTGTTGCAGGGGTCCATGTGCGACATGAGAAATAGCCACACCACGCGCGATCTCAGCTAGCCGCTGAAGCTGAAGATGCGCTTTTTCGGCAATGATGCTGCCGCCGAGGGCACCGGAAACCCTGACGGTTGATTCTGCGCCAGCGTATATAGAAACGAAGGCATGGCGCAGACCTGAAGGGCCCACAGCCCTACGGCGAGGATTTTGGCGGCAACCATCGTGGCGCAGGGAAGTGAGTGGTATAACGATACTCCCACAATGCAGATGAGGAAGACAAGGGCACACAAGAGCCACGAGGGATCTCAGCTAGATAAGCGGTTCCATCGAGTCTGCATGATGCATTGCGCACTGGGCTGTGTTCGCCGATTTATTTCGGACCAGTGGGGGCAGCATTTCTCACCGACGCTGGCGCGAGCCTTTTCAGACCAGAGGATGCAGCTACCGGGATCTGCTGGCCAGAAGATCAGGCCCCCGGGACGATGGCCCCCTCGGCGACTGAGCCCTTTTGGCATGACTCCACCGTCCCGCGTGCTTAGTGTCCGGGGCTGCGTTGGGCGTGGCTGCGACGAGGGTTGAGACGACCTGAAGGCGGGATTGATACCCAATCGTCCTTGTCCTGATAACCATCCCGACAGAATCGAAACCAGGGGACGAACAGGCGCTTTCGTCGAAATTCCATGGGCCAAATGCCAATCTTGGAGATCAATGAAAGAAAACGAGGGTCCAGATTATCGTACCGGATTGGATCGAGGTATCCACTTAGCTGCGTCCTGCTGCATGATCTAGGGCTCGGAACAGTCAGGGTCGACACGTTATGCCGGGCTAGCGTGAGCCCAGGAAATCTTGCTAAATGACTTGTAGATCAACGGTGCACATTGTCTTCCGTGCCGATCTCCTGACCGGCCTGATTCGCCAATTCGATGATGCCAGGCCGCCCATGTTGGCTAGAAACTCTTCCCGTGTCCAGATCTAGATGAGGCGGCTCGGAAAGTCACCTTCCATTCGTGGATGTTTTGCCATCATGTTAGATTGGTGCTGGGAGTATCGAATGTTTAAGGTCCTTTTGATAATAATTATGATGGTTTTATAGGCTTTGATATGGGGTATTCTTCATCCCCGAGGATTGTTCTCATCAATTGAAAACTCGAGTGGTGATATTCATAGCGTCTGCGATCTATTGGTCTATGCAACAGCCTGGAGGATTTGTTCAAACAGCTGATCCGAGTCGGGGCCAGTCGGATTAGCCATCGTGAAGGCTTCCGCGACATCAGTCGGGGGATAAATCAACCTCTGGTTGATAAAGCACTTCACTCGTTTGGCCAGATCCCCCGTCAGCTTGACCTCTCGAATCCATCCCTCAGAGATAACCGTACCCCAAGCGCCGAGGTCCAAGCAGCAGTTGTAGGATGTCTGTTCGTACGGCATCAGAGACTCGCCAAGAAGATCCGCCGCAGCGTTGTGGCCCGACACACGACCCATCGGCAGAGCATGCTGGCAGGACATCAGGGCAAAGTGGCCATTCGTGTCGGCAGTCGCATAAGCAGCGTCACCAGTGGCAAATATGTTGCCCACAGATGAAACACGGAGGTTTTGGCCAACATGGAGGCGAGAGAGTCCATCCCTGGGAGCGGGGATCTGCTGTGTCAAGGGGGGTTGCTCTCACTCCGGCAGTCCAGATAGCCGTCTTGGTCTCGATGCGCTCACCGGACGCAAGGGTAACACCATCAGCATCGATAGCGGTGACCGGAGATCCCAGCTTGAACTCTATGCCGAGTTCATTCAAAGCTTGGGTGATGATGGGACGCGGGCCCGGACCAAGCTCCGGACCAAGCTGATCGGCGCTCTCGACCATCACGATTCGGGCATTGAGGTCTTTGGGCAGACGCTTTGGAAGCTCAGTGGCAAGCTCGATTCCAGTAAATCCTGCGCCGCACACGACAACTGTGTTCCGCGCCGGACTTGAGGGAAGCGAGGTAAGGTTCTGCAGATGGGATTCCAGTTTGACGGCAGAATCGAAGGAGTCGATGTCAAAGGCATGCTGCTGAATTCCGGAAATAGATTTTGGCCGTACGACAGAGCTTCCAGCTGCGAGAATCAGGCGGTCGTAGCCAACAGTTGAAGCATCGCCCGAGATGGATCGGACAAGTACCGTATTGTCTTGGGCATTGATCTTATCAACGGTACCGGGAATGAATTCGATCTTTGAGTCCTTGAAAAGAGCCTCAACGGAATGGGTCATGCCTGACGCGTTTGCCTCGTAGAGTCGAGGACGGATAACCAGGAACGGTTTTGGCGCAATGACGACGATATCGATTTCGGTTTCTCTCTCGGTGAGCTTGGAAAGACGCCTGGCGGCGAGGGCGCTCCAAACACCGGCAAATCCGGCACCAATGATGACGATTTTTTTGACATGGCTGCTGGACAATGTATTGTATGACCAAAAAAAAATGTTCGATAGTGTGATAAATTGGAGAATGCAGTTGTAAGGCTACGTGATGGATGTGATGCTGTTGATCTGTTTAGCAGAAACGAATGCACTTTTATATTTCCTCAGACCCGAGTCTTGGTCCGATAGGCTTTTTTGTAGGCTTTCAATTGACAGACTGCGCGGCAATCCGGAAAATTGATGAAGTACCCTCCTCGATCCCCAGCCGCCTTGGCAGGTACTCTGCGGAGTTGGAGTATGCAAAGGCCATGCCTGCGGATATCCGGCGGGTACCCGAGTAGCCGACCCGCATTTCAACTCCGACGATCCTCCGTTATAGCCTCATCTTCAGACTCATGACCACTCCCGCGAATGGAAGAGCCACGCGCTCGTCGCTCGCCTGCCTCCCCTGTCGCTCGCGACATTTGAAATGCGATGGGAAGCGACCCTGCTGCAGCCGTTGCGCCGAAGCCGCGCAAGACTGTCACTATGCGCGATCGCGTCGCGGCGGGCTGGACCGAGCGGCGCTAGCAGAGCGTCGCAAACGACTTGCGGGGACGGGAAATGTCATGGCCACACTCGATAATAATCCAAATGTCCAGGGAGATTCGGGGGCACCGACGCAACCTGCGCTGTTCGATATCTCCTCCTACCCCATTGACGCCTCGGCGAGTCTCGCTGACGGCAGCTTGCTCGACGGGGTCATTCTTAGCAATGCAATATCCAATATCGACTCGCCGGGATCAACGGCCTCCTTTCAAGTGACAATGGAAAGCATCGAGAAAGATACATTGATCGATTCGTATTACAAGAGTTTCCATAAGTTCCATCCATTTCTCCTACCGAGACGACACATGATCAGGCATTACCAGGATCCGAGCAAGCAAGCGAACCTCAGACCATTGATCGCGGCCATGCGCTTGATTGGATACATATACAGCTTCCGGGAATGGTCAGCCTCATTGAAAGACCACGTGGAGACCTGTTTCGCTCAGGCAACCCTGTCAGATCCAGTCATGGCCCAGGGTCGCCTACTATACTCGATCGCCCTGTTTTGGTACGACCATAAGAATCACGCCAAGACGGAAATCGACGCGGCCATACGACTTGCCCTTGACCTGCATCTTTTTCAGGAGGAAGTGTCGGCAGTATACGGGGCCGATGACCCGGTACTCAGGGAAAGCTGGCGACGAACCTGGTGGATGTTGTACACGATCGATGCATACTACGCGGGGACGCTGGGGACCATGGAGTTTCAAGTCGTGGACGTGGATGCAACCGTGGGGCTTCCTTGCGAAGAGCAGGAATACGAGTCGGGGGTAGGTTGTCACACCTTTCTGCTGAGCGAAATCCCAGCCTTTTCTCTTTTCACTGTCACGAACACACCACTGACCTCGCCGACTTCTTTGCAGGTGGTACCCGATCCCAAGACCCTACAGGATTTCGATTGTCGGGAATTTGCTGCCGAAGATGCGGTATTTTCATCCTTCGCATATCTTGTTGGCGCTGTCAGATGTGTTGCATTGGCAATATCAACCGTTCCGAAACATGCCGTTAAAGAGGATTCGACACACGTAATACAGGCCGCCGACTCTGCCCTGGATGGGTGGCTTCTTTTGTTACCCAAAGATCGCAAGCAAGTCCTGACAAAAACGGGCGAAATTGATGAGTTGATGTTTCAAGCGCATTTACTCATACATGTGTAGGTATTCCTTTTTAGCCCTGCGTTTGAGCACCTGGCTGATCTGAATTCATATAGCGCAACTATTGGCATCCACCGTCCCCTTTCAGACCTCAAGTTCAACCCTGTTGAGGATGTCTCCAGCTGCGCTCGACAACCACCCCCTGACACCCCCATCCCGGAACTCGTGAACGTACATACCGTCCGAGTGTTGCGAGCCGTAGAGGCACAGATCCGTCTCCTGGCTTTACCCGTTCGACCATTCCGTCATACTCCATTTACAACGTGCATGATCAGCGAAGGCACCTTGGCACTACTTTCTGCCTGTCATTTCCTTCTGAAAGGCTCGAAGTTGGCGATTGCGAGGGATCAGATACGAATGACAATCGGATGTCTTAAGGCATTGGGGGAATATTGGCCAAGAACCGCACGAAATGTCCGGGAGATCCAGACAATCGCTCATCACGTCTTACGACTTGGGTCCAGAATTACGAGCAGCAACGATACACCAAAGACTACCGACTTGCCACAACTCTCTGATGGCGATGGGCAGGGGAGTTTTGGATCAGAAGGGGGAACATCCAGTAATGATACTGACATCCTTCCTCTACTCGGCTCTATTGATGATCTTTGTGGATGGTATAATATTGGCGATCTTGGGCCGGATGTTCCATGGGAGATGGAAAGTAGTTTATAATCTTCTTTCGAATAATATATTCGACTTCGTGAAATGATCTACGATCACCTTACTGCAATATTTCCGTTTTAATTTTACTGGACTGTCGGAACTTGCAGTGTGAAGTTAATTCTCGCGCCGAAGCGCCTGGAAGGAACTGAATCTGTTGACTTTCTTCATTTGATTTCATATTCTCGTAGCTACACTCTCTTACTCAAACATACAGTCAAGTTTATGGACCTACTCAAGCAAAACTGATGACAACCTTGTGACCCCGGGCCCTCTGTCGAGCATAGTTCCAAGCCTGCTCCGCTTCTTCGAAAGGGAATTCCTTCACTAGCAAAGGTCGGACTACGCCTTGATCAACCATCTCAGCGGCCTTTCCCAGTCTTTCTGAGTTGGGGGACACGATGAAATGTTTGTATCGAACTCCAGGATGGCTGGCGGCTTCAACAGCCTCGCCCTGTCCAAACGCCCATGCTGGTGCCGGGTCGCCGACCGTAACAATAGCTCCATTCTCCTTTACAACCGTCCACGCCTTCTCTAGAATACCAGCACCAACTGTATCGAAGACCAAATCCACTTTGTCGAGTTGATTCTCCCACCCTATCGTGTTGTAATCCAGCACCTCATCCGCGCCGACAGATTGAAGCGCCTCGTGGTTGCGCGATGAGGCCAAAGCCACCACCTCAACACCAAACAGCTTCTTGGCAAGCTGCACAGCGAGGATCCCCACAGCCCCCGATGCCCCCGTAATCAGGACTCTCATGCCGGCCTTGATACCGCCGTGATCCAGCAGAGCCTCCCACGCAGTCAGAAGCGGAATGGGCAGGGCAGCGGCCTCTTCGTAAGATATCGATTTCGGCTTCAAGGCGACCTCGTCTGCGCGACAGATCGCGTAGTCAGCCTGGCCTTCGCCTCGGTCGGTTGATATCAGAACAAAAGCTTCTTGGCCGATTTTCAGTGGGCCGTTGTAGTCTGGGCCGAGTGCCGATACAACGCCGGAAATGTCATGACCTGGGATCCTGGTTTCTCTGGTGTAGGGCTCTGGCCAGATAACCTCGTCGCCTGTGATGCCGGCGGCGTGGACCCTGATGAGGATCTCGGCATTTTGGGGGGTTGGTTTGGTCATTGCATAGTTGGTGGCGACTCGGGGGGAGGAGATGTCCCCCAGGATCTGGATTGCTTTCATTGCGGATATTGATGTTTACGTTGAGTTGTTTTGGATTTAAATTTGGATTGGACGATATTTTGGATCGTCGATGTCGCGATGTGCTGCCATTTATTTGATGTTGGTATGGAAGGATGTTGTTCCCGGAACCCAGCGGGTTCCCGGATACCCGAGCGATGCTTGGCCGTTGCTTGGCCACCCGGTCTTGGTAGCCATTGGATGCCAATAGGCTATCCTACGTCCGACGAGGGGCTACCGCCGGGAATGTGGGATGCTGGGGGCTGAATACCAGAATATAGAGAAGCAGATCAATCATAACACAGACGACATATTACTTTCCTCGTTGCTGGGATGGCTACCAGTAGCCTACCCGTGGATGCTGTCTGAACGCCACAATCTACTCCCGGTCCTGGGCCTATTCTCCTGTTGAACTCTCCCGTTGACGACCTTGTAGGGTCTGGAACACATGAGCTGACCCTGGGAGCTGTCGTGCTACTATGATCAGTTTTCTGCGTCCGGGGACTGAATGGAATACTTCGGGAATTGATCTAGATATCCTTAGGCTTACCACTGAGCTGAAGCTTTATTAGAGTCCCCCAAAAGCTTCCTGGTCCCGGAATGGGCAAGTTTAGTCCTAGGAAGGTGTGAGGGTCTCACGTATGCGTAGAGGTGGATAGCGTCTTGAGATGGAAGATCAGTATTAAGAGCAGCTATAGTCGACTCTAGATACAAGACGTAGCGCGAGGAAGCAAAAGAAAGGAGCTTCCTCGCGTTCAGGGGAACCCAGATAAGCTATGTGGGTCCGTCACTCCGTATATCCTCCGCTGATCGTATATGCTTCATGTATATCCGTGACACAGCTTCCAGCTTCCAGAGACAACAACAGGTCCTCCGGGGATCGAACGGAGTGTTTCTGGGATCGTTATGTAATTCCTTAATTGTTCCAAATAAAGAAACATCAGCCGCTTCGCGGGTTCACGGTTTCTATGTCTTGCGGCCTCTTGGAGCCCCATTTTGACATAAGCAATTGCCATGGGGATATCAGCGTACGTTCGGAATCGAGCCAGAGCAATGACGTCACCAAACCTTACTGGTGGATAATCAGTGGGGCTATGTGGTGATTCGGGACTCTGAATCAAAATAAGCCATACACCCTCAAGAATATGTACATACAAGGGCTTTAATATTGAACAAGGCGACTGTGCGGTCTACCATGAGGGCCGGTTCTACAAGGACTGCTCTAGTGGAGAGCACATCTCAACCACTAACGCAGGCCCACTCAAACACTACCAGTTCCGAACACAGCTGCTTCGTCGAAACAGACCGTTGCAGTCAGCATGTCAAAAGATGAGGCATACAATCTGTTGTACCTAAAATACCTGCACATAGTTTTAATTAAGATAAATAACGGTAGTCAACGGTGGAATGAGATAGTCAATACGTCAGGGAAATTTTGAGGCCTATCATGAGAAGCTAGTTAGCTCAGAATTTCCGAGGTTGACGGACCGTGGGATAGCTGAGGAGACATATCTCCGTTCAGAATACGCTTTAGACTGCTGTGGAAATGTCAGCATGTGTACATCGTGGGTGAGGATAAGGTATATGTGTACATTTAGCTGCCGTGTCACTTGATATGGAATAAAGGATCGTTTTCGCGGGAATCGGGCAATGAAGAACGAGGGCAAGAATTTTCAAAATATGAGGCATCTAATGCGGCGAATATAACCCGTGGAGTATCTACAGAAGCTTCAATTGATTGTACCCTCGGCCATGCTATCCGTCTGTGCATTCGGGCATAACTTCAGGTAGCTATCAATGCTGTTGGAGTGGGCCGAGGAGCTGTTAATAGTAGCAATCTTATAGAGCAGCTGTTGGATTTCTGGCATCGTGGTGATAGGATTTGACTTTATGAGGTCCAGCGTGATTCGGCGAGGCTGTGACCGAAATATTGTTTTGGCCCATGGTGAAGTAGAAGAAGACTTTTAATGCCCACAAAATCAGGTATGTAGGAAAGAATTTGCTGAATAATTTCCGGAGGCAGAGTCATGAAAGGATCCATGTAAGTGAGAAGATTGGCAAATCTCTCAACAACGTGTAGGTTTGAGGAAGGAAGATTAGAGGTAGGGAGACTCGAATTCCGTGCTTATCTACTATTTGTGGAGACCTGCAATGCAAAAGATAAAACACCAAAAACTTTCTCAAAATACTAGGTCTAAAATTCTGATCGCTCACTTGTACTTCACTTCTGTCTTTTCTTCAATTTTTGTCAACAGACCAGCGAGTAGCCATACAAAGCACAGCTTATTGGGGAGGGGTTTGGATATGTCTCAAGGCCACTGCCTATCATGTGACCTCCATGTACCCTAGCTCTCCATCCTTACCAGTACACACCTTCCAGTCCTTTGCATACTCCTCCCTATATACCGCACGTAGATGCCTAGCACATCAATCTCATCCCTGAAAATAAGCAAACGCCTTCTCCATTTGCCGATGAAGTAAGTGAACATGCCCCGGCATGGGCAGATCAAGATGATCTCCATTCACCGACAGTGCCAAAACTTCTCCAGCAGTATACTTCTCCCAGCCATTGGGCCCGAGGTCCGCCTCCTTCCTGTCCGGCACAAGACAGGCAAACGCACCCAACTTCGGATCCTCCATATAGCCCGGATACGACGTCGTCGGGATACCCTGGTCCGCCAGCATCTGCATCAACTTCTCGTTACCAACGACCCGATTAACCATCCCCTTCTCGGCCCAGATAACGGCCGTGTGAGCGGGACGTTCCTGTTCCGTCATATAGGGCGGGTGATATGCGTGCATGGCGACATGGTACGCCCGGAAATGGTTCTGGGTGGTGCTTCCCACGCTCCAGAGACCATCTTTGGATACGGCGTTTTCGAAGATGGCGAAGCTGGCATCGTCTTCGGAGTTCATCTTTTCCTCGTCGAGGAGACTCGAGCGCGGACAGCACATGTCGATCAGCACGAGACCGGATACCTGTCGGCCCAGTCTGCCGAGCTGGCGACTGACTTCGAAGGCGACGATCGAGCCGGCGGAGAAGCCGCCGATCATCATGGGGCCCTCGTGCTGGGCAGCCACGAGGGCTTCAACGATGAGCTTTGCGACACCCTCGATGCCGACTTCCTTGGTCAGGCGGGTTGGACAGCGCAGGAAGGGCGAGTCGATGCCGTAGATGGGCATTTTAGACTTGAAGGCTGGGAGGTGGATGTAGGTTGCGATTGTGCCGGTGCCGTCGGCCATCATATAGAGGGGAGTCCGCTTCGGCCCGGGACGGCCTTGTAGTAGGGTTATTCTGACACTGGGTGCGGGGGATGTGTCTGTGTCGATGACTTTGTTGATGAGTGGCTTCTCCTGTTGCTTGGTGTTGTTGTCTTGACGTTCTGGAGGGAGTGTTATTGGATCATCCTTTTCGATATCGACCACGCTGGAGCCCAGGGAGGAGGCTGTCTCTGACATGGAGATGGATTCGGGACTGGGGCTTGATGGGATAGAGGCCTGAGAACTGGAGGGAGTTAAGATGGCCTTGGACTTTGGGGCTTTTGGTTTATCCGCTCCACCAAAGGCGCGGCGGAGGTCGCCAATAGTGGGATGGTCGAGAACGAATGTCGCGGGGAGATCGAGACCAGATTCTTCCTTGACGGTGGCGACAACCTCAATTGCCATGATGGAATCGACTCCAAGGTCGGCTACCATAGTGTCATCGGTGAACTCGGAAGAGGCGCTGCCCGTAGCCTTGGAGATGCTGTCCAAGATAGCATCAATCAACCCTTCATCTTGGGGGTACTCGTCGTCGTCGTCGTCGTCGTCCTCCTGGGCCTCAGTTGCTTGTGGCTGCATTTTCTCAATGTCCAAAGTCTGTCGACTGACCTTGACAGTTTTCTTGGTTTCTTCCACAGGTGCTCTGTGGGTGGGTGCCGAAGAAGTCCCATGCGACTTCTCGAGAACATGCTTCCAGGTGACTCTGGGGAGCTCCTGGTATCGCAGGTCGGTGCATTGGAGGATAATTTTCGACGTCTCGGGTTCAAAGACCACCGCGTCACAATATGCTGTGTCCTTGACCCATTTAGAAATGCGAGTGTAGGCTAGGTACTGCTTCCCAGGCACTAACGGGACCGTCAGCTCCACGCTTTCGAATCCCATCACAATAAATGTTTTCTGAGGCGATTTGCTCGGATTTCCATTCACCATGAAGCCAGCCAGGTGCACCAAAGCCTCGCCCCAATACGGCGAGAAGGTGAATCGAGTACCAGCAGGATCGTGCGGAAGCGTAACCAGTGCTGCGGCCTCCTGGAAGTCTTTGGCGATGTAGGCCTCGTCAACGCCCTGGAAATCCGTGCTAAACTCGACGGAATTGCCGAATAGAGCATAGAAGACTTCCGGTTGCATTCTATGTCCGGGACCCTCTTTGGCATTCTTGATCACCTCGTCCATCCTGGCTTGGATGAAGTACGATACTCGGTCCCAGTCTGCCTGGGTCTTAGCCGGGTCACGGAAATTGACGATGGAAGAACCGAGCTCATGCGATGTGCCTCCTGATGTAAGCTTGAATGTAACCGAGATCCTG
Organism: Penicillium argentinense; assembly: GCF_028826775.1. Taxonomy (NCBI): domain Eukaryota; kingdom Fungi; phylum Ascomycota; class Eurotiomycetes; order Eurotiales; family Aspergillaceae; genus Penicillium; species Penicillium argentinense. The sequence continues at coordinate 2,304,122 of NW_026622668.1, forward strand.
TCTGCTGACGGAGAATCCATCATAGCGGTGGTAATGAGACTTCCATCAGCGCCAGCGAGCTTCTTTGTGAGGGGCAAGAGCAGCTCGGGTTTATGAAGTGTGAGCCAGGACTGGTCCACGTTCTTTCTGCCACTGTGCTCGAGGGCATACTTGGCCACTGCAAAAGCGGCCTCGCAGAAGACGCTTCCCGAACAGAGTCCGATTCCTTGCATTTTGTGACCGTCGATGAGTCCCATGAATCCGGGATCAGAAATGGAGGCCCGGAAAACCACTTGGGTCTTCGGGGAGGATGACTTAGAGACAAGATACTGTGCGCAAGTCGAGACAAACGGCCCAGATTCAGTGACCGAATATTGTTCCGGCACAACCTCGGTGACTCTGTCGGTATGAGTGATCCAGTAGTCCTTTACATCCCACGCATAGGAAGGGAGCGTCAACAATTGAAGATTGCTCTCGTATGGAGCATGTAGTGCAATCCAATCGATATCGACACCGTTTGTGTAAGCCGCCGCGAGAGATTTGGAGATGGACGTCCAATTGCTGATGTTTGGCTGTAGAGTATGCGTGATCTTTGAAGGCGGAGGTGTGAGAGTATCGCGCACAAGAGATACGCAAACCGGAGATGGTCCAATTTCAAGCCAGACTGGGTCACTCAGTTTGGAGTTTACGGCGTTGAGTCCACCGACAAAGTTGACCGGTTGGCGTGTCTGCTGGACCAGGTAGTCCTGGTCGAAGACACCCGGTTCATCGACAACAGATCCGAGCAGAGTTGATGCCACAGGGATCTTCGGTGCGGAATAAGTGACGCCTGCTGCAATAGAGCTGTAGTCTTGTAGGATTGGATCCATCTGGAACGAGTGGAATGCGAATGGGATGAACAATGTCTTCGCGCGAACCTTGGCGTCCTGCGCCGTGATGTTTTCCTGGAATTGTGCCAAATCCTCAGCTGTCCCACTGACAACAGTAGCACTCGGGCTGTTGATGCAAGCCACACCACAAGAAGAGGACTGGAGTTGAGATAGGTGGTCCCGCACATTTTCTACTGACGTTGACACCGCAAGCATGGAACAAGACCCGAATTCACATCGCTCCTGGAGGATCAAGGCACGATGTCCAACCAAATACAACGCATCTGCCAGCGACAGGACTCCAGCAGCATGCAGGGCAGCGTACTCACCCAGACTGTGGCCCATGACCAGCGCAGGCTCAATTCCTGCGGATCGCCAAAAGTAGGTGAGGGCTACCTCCAAGGTGAGGACAGCGAGTTGCACTTGCGCCGCAGACTTGGTAGACACATCGATTCCCTCCTCGGTGATGATGTCCAAGTATGGGGGGAAGCTGTTGCCTGCGCAGATTGCCACGCACAAATCGACTCTCCCACGGAAAACAGAATTCGTGCGGTATAGCTCGGCACCCATGCCTGCGTAGTGAGAACCCTGTCCAGTGAAGACGAAGACGACGGGGACATGCCGCGAAGCAGAGGGATTGCTACTGCGTTCAACCTCGGACTCGAGCTTTGAAATGGCCTCTTGTGTCGTGGATGCAGTCAGCGCGAATCTGATGGGATGGTGCATCCTTCTTGCCGTAGTTGTGTAGGCAAGGTCTTCAATGCGAGTGTTGGGATTTGATCGAAGCCACTTGAGTAGTCGTTGTTTGTTGAGGAGTTGCGAAGATGGTGTTCTTGCAGAGGTCACAATGGTGTGGGCCGACCTCACATCTGCGCCTCTCTTGCTCGTATGCGTGTACTCCTCCAGGAGTAGGCATGCGTTGCCGCCCTAGAGTTTTATATACGTGGTCAGTACAGCAACATTGCGGGAGCAGTAATAGAACAAATTACCGCGGCATCGAAATTGTTGAGGAGAATACGTCTCGGCTTGCCGCCAGAAGACTTGAATTCCAATGGCTCCGAAGGAATCTTTATGTTAATCTCATGTAGGGGTGGAAAGTTGGGGTTGAGGGTATGAGGCATCCCAGCCTGTGGTGGTATGGTTCCCTTTTGAAACATGAGGATGCTCTTGAGCAGGGAAGACATTCCTGCAGCCTTTAATTAGATCAGAAGGTTAGCTCATCTGCAAATATCGGGAAAGCGTCCTGGATTGGTTACTAACTGCTTCACTGTGACCGATATTTGCCTTGATAGCTCCCACCGGCAGAAGCTCTCCATCCCGCCGTTTCGAAAAGACACTCGAAACCGCGCCCATTTCGGCTTTATCGCCAACCTGGGTACCCGTTCCATGCATCTCAACATAGGAGATATCCTCGGGGGTCACCCGTGCATTTCGAAGGACCTTATGGAACAATCTTTCCTGGGCAGCAGCATCAGATGTAGTGATGGATGTAGAATTGCCCGAATGGTTTCTGGCCGAGGATGAGATGACCGCCAGGATGTTGTCGTTGTGAGCAATGGCATCGTCAAGTCGTTTCAGCACCACTGCACCACTGAAGTCGGCGCGACAGTACCCATCGGCGTCATCGCGATACGTCTTGCAGTTCCCAGAGTCGGACAAGACGCCCGATCGACTCAAACTGGTGAATGAATGCGGGGTGGACAGCACGTTGGCCGCTCCTGAGACGGCCATATCGATATCTCTAGCCATCAGACTCATGCAGGCAAGATGGATGCAGGAACTGGTCGCTGCACACGCAGAATCGAGGGCATAAGTCGGCCCCTCCCAGTTGAACTGGAAGGCCAGTCGACCCGGTCCGAATGCACGTTGTACTGCCTGTAAGGTGTAGGCATCACATCCCAATGTTCGATGACCAACGACATGCCAATCATCATTACATTGACCGAAGAAGGTCGCGATTTTGGTTGGATCCGTCGATTTGGTTTGGCCATCGGAATACCCGGCCATTTCGAGAGCCTCGTAAGCGTTCATAAGGAACAATCGATGAGCGGGATCCATTAACAAAGCTTCTCGGGGTGAGATATGGAAGAATTTCGAATCGAAGTGTCCGGGGTTATTCATAAAGCAGCCGTGCTTGCAGGTCATGGTGCATTTTCCCGGACCGGCTGGGGGATGCTTGGGGCTGTAGTATTCATCCAAGTCATAGCGATCGGAGGGGACCTCTTGATGGAGATCAAGCCCTTTCAAGATCACCTCCCAGAATTCGTCGAGGTCATCGCTGCCAGGTCCTTTTCCTGCCATGCCGATGATGGCGATCCCGTCTCGACTCTCAGGGGTCGGCGGTTTGGAGGATATATCATCATGAAAAGAAACTTCCCTTCCGGCAGTTTGTAGAACCTTGACAATATATGCGGCGTGGCTGCTGGGACCCATGATCTTGAAATTAACATGCTGTGATGTCCCCAGGTTGGCGTTGAGCTTGCTGACAGCTTGGACAATGCTCAATGGCCGTGCCAAAGTCTGTGATGCAGAAGCTCTCAACAGATGGCCCCAGCTGGAGTAAGTAGCCTCAGGATGACCCTCATCCAGGCCGTATATCCTATACCCCCGGGGTAAAGGTGTATTTAGAAGTGTGGAATTCCCGACAATATAGTCAATATCGGCCTCGGAGATGTCTAGGGTGTGCTGAAGAGCATGGATATTGAGCTCGTTCTTTGGAAGTTTCTTCAGTATAGGGCATTCGTTCAAGACGAGCTCCAAGATAGAAGGTGGTCCGATGACGGTGCTCCATTTGTCTCCAGTGACACCAACCCTGGCTCTTTTGGCAGACGGAACTCCCTGTTTGGTCTTCAAGTTAGTCTTCGAACGCGGACTAGAAAAGCCTGGAATAGAGGAAAGAAAGAACTTACCATTGAATTTTGGAACTGCTCCAGGGTTTTACCTAGCTCTTCAGCCTGGATTCCAAGGACAGCCCAACCCCAGGTTCCAGGGCGCTCCTCCATGGCTCTCGATTTCACCAAAGTGAAGTTGCAGAGTCTTGCCCACACCCGACCCGCCTCGAGACATGTGTCATAAAGTGTCGTGAAATTCGTCGCGATTGACACGACTGCAGCACTGAATAGACCTCCGGACACACCCATCAACTCCAGTCTGGACCGGCTCGGGTCTAGTAATTGTGGTTCGCGGCTGATAGTCCTTGAAGTAGTCAGCAATGCATCGTTACAGTAGAGCAAAACACATACTCTAGTAAAACCACGGCTCTGATGGCATAAATCAGCATGGCATGCGCCATCCCAAAATCGTCGCCGGTATGTCGATATCGTTCAGCGAGCTCTTGGAAACTGGAGCAATCCCTAAAACTGTCTTGCAATGTTCGGTCCATGGTCCTAATCTCTGCCTTCAGGACCGAGAAGAGGTCACCCAAAAAGGACCGAAGCCAAGGTCTGGTTGCGGCTTGACTGTAGACATAATCGATACCGTCAACCCATGGGTCTGTGACGTCTCCGAAAAGGAGAACTGTAGGATGGTTGGAGTCCATTCCTCGAAATAATAAAGACTGGCAATGGAAGAATCTAATGTCTAAGTAGAATGACAATATGATATTGAATCTACTGAGCCATTTGGGAATTTCGGGGAATAATCTCCCAATTATTTATACCCATGGAACCGGCATAAAAAGTCCGACGAACATGCAGGTGCGAATGGATATTGCAGCGTTTAGGAGAAGGGAATACTGGTTTGCTGCGGAGCCTCCCGCCTGATTCTACCGGTATAATCACCCATGAACGCAATACGATATTATTCTCATACATCCGTACCGGGATGGTGTGGGGCGTTGCTGCTACCGAAGATATATCGCGATATCTGTTGGACAAAACGTTCGCGCCGCCACAGTCCTCGTAAGCCCTAACTACTGCAACGCTAGCCAAGAGACGTGAGCCGTCGCCCTCGTATATCTCCGGCCGACCTCCCTATCCAACAGATGCTAACACGTTTTTCCCGTTCGGGAATACCGAGGCAATTTTGATTCAGATACGACTTCTCCGTACGGCGGAGAGCGTTTTCCGGTCGAATTCGACCGCATACCATGGGGGCCGGACTCGGGCTGGCTCTCACTGCCTGCTGAAGGATTCGAGCCCATCTGAAGAATACCGAACGCCATGTGGGCCGGGCTCGGGCTGACTCTTAATTCTGCTGAGGGATTCTTCAGACGGATCCGGATCCTTCAGCAAGCACTGATGAGAAATGGTGTGACCTCGTCTGTAACGCTGAGTAGCCTTATCAATTCCCATGAGCGACGCGCACGTCGACTGACATCCCCGAAAATACATACAAAGCTACCCCCGAAGTAACTTTTCAGCCCCTCTTCACATCTAGAACTGCTTCAGACTTCAGTCACAATCGGGAGTGGGTCGGATAATGGGGAGATAACCTTAGGCTAGGCGGGCCTTTCCTTATTCTCCGCCCGCCAGGCAAAGTTTAACCTGTAGCTGGGCATACTACATCGTATATATGGAAGCGTATCGAAGAGTCCGAGTCTATTTCGAGACCACCGCCTTCCACAAACGACAACCGACCGCTATTTCAACCAATCAGTAAGGTCAACTACGATATAAATTTCCGACGCTGGAACGTTACTCTAGTAAATACGAAAAATTTGCAACCATCTATCTCTTAGCTTCGCATAATGGATCCATAAGTGGAAGGGAATAATACAATTTACTCTATACGGAGTACAGTGCCAAAAGACTTTCTTTTCATTTTTTATTGTCCTCTACTTACGGTGGCAAACACACCTAACAGCGGTTGCGCTATCTGTGCATGGGATGACTAAGGCCAGAGTAAGCTCAAAGATAACCCCCCTCTTTCACTCACGCAACGCCATGAAGTTAGTCTTATCCTTTCCCATCGCCCCACGACGCTACACATTCTCATCTCCATGTCCGTGTTCTAATCCACCATGTCTGTTCAGCATGTTGCACCGTCGCATGACGCCTACGGGCAAGCCAAACGGAGAAAGGTGCGCAAAGGTACCCACAGTTGCTGGGAATGCAAGCGTCGGAAGATGAAATGTAGATTCGATCCGCGCATTGCGAGTACCTCCTGCAATGGCTGTCGACGACGTGGCTCTCCCTGTATTAGCCAGGAATTTCCCGAGGATCTCGAAAATGCCCTCATGAGCATTGGAACCACCAGTAGTGATGGCACTTCCTTTGATGGCAGAACTCGCCCTGCCACACCCTGTGAGAGGACAGACCGTATTCTCACGCCCGTGTCAACGATAATGGAGCCTTCAAAATATTACAAATCTCCTGAGGTCCGTCTCTTCCAGCTTTTCATCCCTCCCCAGTATTCTATGATTGTGACTGACGGCTTTCCAGCAATATCCCCCGACCACCAGGAATGATACCTCACAATTTAAATATGAGAGGCTGTCTCGGTTTCTGCATGAATTACTCCCGTCGCGCGCAGATACCGAAAGCATCTGCAAAGCTAGTCGCCACTCTTCCATCCTCTCCCACGAATTATTATCGACTCCATACACCACCCTCTATCAGAACGGCCTCCAAACGCCCGAGAGTTTACTGATGACCCCGCAACCAAATATGCATCCTGTTTTGATTGCAAGACACATGCTCCAGCTCGCCCTTTTCCTACAGCATCTTCCTCCAGATCTTCACAAGGAGATTGAAGGCCTGTCGGAACCACCCCGCGTCATCATGGAACGCTTAGCAGATCTTGCCATCTACCACGTCACGACAAACGAGGCATTGATCGGCAGCATCGAGAGCCTCGAGTGCATTATGCTCGAGAGCTTATACCAGGTGAACATTGGGAACCTTCGACGAAGCTGGGTCGCGGGTCGCAGAGCAATGAGTCTCGCCCAGTTGATGGGCTTTCATCGACCAGATAACCAGACCCTATACAAAGCGCTCGACCCCCAAACGAAATACGACTCACGGATAATGTGGCTCCGCATCATAACCCTCGACCGCCAGCTTTGCCTCCTGCTCGGTCTGCCCGAAGGCTGCACCGACCATAGTATGGCTTCGGAGACCCACATCGCCAACGATTGCCCTATGGGCCGTCTCGAGCAGCTGCACTGTGTTGCCATGTCCCGAATCCTCGAACGGAACGCATCCAAGCCGAGCGGCCAAGACCTGGCCGCCACCCGCGCCATCGACCTGGACCTACAGAAAGCCGCGAGTAGCCTCCCGAGCAAGTGGTGGCTGGCCCCCAAACTCGACAATGCCTCCAACGACCTGCAAGCCGTGTTCTGGGATACGCGCCGTCTCGTCCTGCAGATCTGTCACTACAACCTTCTCAACCAGCTGCATCTACCGTATATGCTGCGCCCCTCGTCCGCAGAGAACAAATACGAGTATTCGCGGATCACATGCGTCAATGCGTCGCGGGAGGTTCTCTCGCGCTACAACTCGCTCCGCAGCTTCAATCGCATTGCTTACAGCTGTCGCACGGTCGACTTCCTCGCCCTCATGGCGGCCATGGCCCTCCTACTCGCACACATGGATAGCCATAGCGACGGGGCGGAAAATCTGCTCGCGAACCAGTATTTAAGCGATCGCGGGATGATCGAACAGGTGCAGGAACACATGAGCGAGATCAACCGGCTGAATTCGGACGAACTGAGTGCACAAAGTGCAGATTTGCTAAAGTCATTGTTGGCGATTGATCTGGAGAAAGGGCATGGGCGGGTGAGTGTGCGGGAGGCGGGCAGTGAGGGTATGTTACCGCATGATGGGATGGTCTCGGAGGAGGAGAGCGTGGTGCGGGTGCATATACCGTATTTCGGAGTTATCCGGATTGCACGTGAGAAACAGCAAGCTGCGACGTCGGGAACAAGCAGCAGTAGCAACTCCGAAGCCCAACTCCGCCTCTCCTCCTTGACACACCCCACCGATCCCCTCTCCAGTGGACCACTCTCCACTAGTTCTATCTCCACTAACAACACTCCCAACCCACTCTCCTTCCGCGTCGCCGATACAGCTGCTCCCCATGAATTTTCCGCCCCTTTCGCACACCAACAGCAGCAACCATGTCAGGCCACGTTCTCAGACCCTGGTCTTTTTCTAACGCCATCCCCGCTAATGCAGGGCGGACATCCTGGACTCGCCGCCGGCGGCGAGGACTGGGCGTTTCAGGGTGTCGACATGGCGTTCTTCGAGAGTATAATGAGGAATGTTGGGGGCGATGTTTGACCTTTGCCTACGTTAATGGCGGCTTGGATGCACTAAGCCACCAATCAAAAAACACCAAACAATCTAGTATATTAAACAAACTATGTATGTAATAAGATATCCGAAAATTGATATTTCACTTCGGAAATGAACATGTTGGTTTTTTCCCCTACCCCGCCAAAGCTCACTCGCCTGTACGGTAGTCTGCCGTCTGGCAGATAAGGTAGCAGCACAAGCAGCGCTAGCCTACTAGTGACCAATCCTAAGATTGATTCTCGTTCTCCCCATCGGCGGTCTCCGTCTTCTTCTCCTTCTCCACCGCAGCCTCCTCTGTCGCTGGCTTGTCCTTCTTCCCATGATCCGGCAGCCTCTTAAATGGAATAATTAGCGACAGGAGGACCGCAAACGCCGCACACGCCAACGAAAACGTAAACACATCCTTGATGCCGACCATATACGCGTTAATGACCTCCTTGAGATCATCCCCGCTGAACACGTCCTGGAGTTCCGAGGCGCCAGCGCCTAGAATCCGGGCGGGATCAAGATGAGCTGCACTGGATAGGACAGTCTGGAGCATCCGGTTGGCGAACAGGGATTGTGCGATGGCGACGAAGTAGGCGCCGCTGAGGGTTTGGCACACTGGTTGGTTGGGTCCGGTGTTAGTGTCCCATACATACATAACATGCATACATGAGTAGCTACCTGAGTAGGTCCTCGGATGCGCAATACTCAATACTTGTATTGCGTAGGGAGGGTAGGAAATACTTACTAACCATGATTCCAGTCGCGCTGGAAACGTCTTCAAGTTTCGAGGAGCCTTGCACTGCTGTCATGGGGATCTGGTTGCAGATCCCAACGCCAAATCCAAAGAGTACCTCGGCACCAATGTACATGGCTTTAGAGGAGTCGACGTCCAAGATATAGATTAGAGCCATGCCAGCGGTCATGATGAGGGCGCCGAGGAGCTCGTAAGGTTGTGTGTAGCGGGTCTTTGTGATGACGCCGCCGCTGACGACGGCTCCAAGGGCGAAGAAGGCGAGGAACGGGAGGGTGTTGACGCCGCTTGTCACGGCTGATTGGCCATGGATGGATTGGAAGTAGATGGGAAGGTAGAACATGACTTGGTAGAGGGCGGCGTAGGAGCTAGAATAAGGAGAGGATCGGTGGGTTAGTTCATGAGTGGGAGATGGATAGATGTATAGTGAGGACTTACATCAGGCAGAATAATGCATTACTCCATGTCGTGCGCAGTTTCAGAATGTGAAAGGGAGTCATGGCGCGGTGGCCCTGGAACCATTCAGTAACCAAGAAGCCAATGCTGAGGACAATCCACATGACCAAGGTCGCGATGACCGAGCCATCATTCCACGCTTTAGTCTGTCCACCCCATTGCAATGCCAATGTCAAGCAGACGAGAGACACGAGTAGTAAACAGAAGCCTGGGAGATCCAGGGAGAGGATGACCTCCTGCCACGTCGCTGGGACCTTCTTGATATGCTTAGGGATGCGCAGGAATAACAGTAACAGCACGATGATAGGCCCACCAACGGGCAAGTTAATCCAAAAACACCATCTCCAGGTAACTCCGCTAGTGAATGCGCCGCCAATCACTGGCCCCAGAATGTTCGACAGCATGAAAACTGCCATCCAGGTGCCGATAAGAAGCGGATGGTTCTTCGGCGCGGCGACATAGTTGATGATGATGAGGGTGCCTCCGAGGACACCAGAGGCTCCCCAACCCTGAATGGCACGTCCAATGATGACGGACACACTATTTGGAGCTGCTGCGGCCACAATACTACCCACCAAAAAGATTCCAACCGCGCCGAGATAAACCCACTTCACGTTGAGGTACTTAAACAGCTTTCCCCACAGTGGCGAGGCCGAGGCCGCGAGGATGAACGTCGCACTTCCATACCAGCCCACATCGTCTAGTCTGTGGAAATCGTTGGTGATGCCGGGGATTGCGGTTGCGATGATACCAATCTCCAGAGACACGAGGATGGTGCTCACGAAGATCGTGAACATGATAAGGACGAGTCGGACGCCAGTCGCATAGTCGGGAGGGATCTCGTCAGGGTCTTTTTGCTCTTGGGGGCCATCATCACTGGTCGAGCTGGGCTGGCTTCTGTCCAGCTCGGCTTTGTTGTTGTTCTCGAGGTCTGAACCGTCTGCCATCATTCAATGTTCTTGGATATTCTGCGCCACGACAGCCCGTTAAAGGGTACAGAGATTGCAACTTGTAGTCTTGAGTTCACAAAGAAACATGTTGAAGCCATTCTCGATGACAAAAAAATCACGTAAGGAAGCCTATGATTGACACGGTCGAAGGAGAGAACTACACATTTCGACCGCCGTGTTTTCTATACTCGGTATAGATCTTGGCAATGGAGCTAGCATTCGACCGCCGTATTAGTCATCCGGCGGTCGAAAATAACCCTCAAATCGCCAAGATATGCATGTTGTATGCATATCTTGGCGATGCAACATTCGTCCGCCGTCCCGTCACGCCACAGTCCCACTTAATTGCTAAGAAAAAGGTAACACGAGCTGATAATAACATTAATAATGGTCATTTTGCACCCTCGACCGGCAGGTTCCTGGGTGGTTCGACCGTTACCCTGATTAGGCAGCATTCATAGATGCTGACTTCATGAGATCTGCATTCCCGTATATCATCAGGATGCTGACTGCATGACATCTTCATCCGCATATAGATACCCTACGGGTAGTCCCATACTCCTAGCCACCGGCGGGCCACGATAACCTAAATGTCCGAAAAAACACAATTCGGGTATGATGATGAAATTGACTGACCTTCCGCTCTTTCTTTGCTAGGTAATATGTGCGGCAGAATTCCCATCCCGTCATAGATGGTAAGCTCCTTTCAACATTGCGGCAACCGTGTAAATATCGGACATTCACAACATCGTGGGGGCTGTATCGCATTCCGCCGGAGCCTCATAGCGCCATCTTCGTATCACGGACAATAGCTCTCTTGAAACCCCTCCGCGGCCCGCGAATATGAGCCGAAGAACTCGCACAATCAATGCCTTTTTTTCCTTTTATTGTTGGCAATGCCCCCCACCCTCTCCCTCCTTCCAAAATATAGAGCTGTAACGACATCAAAATGCCTTCTGCACATCACACCGCAGTCGACGTCCCAATTGCGGTCGTGGGCCTGTCATGTCGTTTTCCCGGCGACGCGAGCTCCCCTTCCAAATTCTGGGACATGTTGAAGAACGGCAAAGGTGAGCAGAGAGCCTCTTCAATTGTGAAAATCCGCTGCATTGGCAGTGGACTAACAAGAGTCCCTAACAAGATGCCTACTCACCCACATCAACCCGATGGAACTCCGACGCTTTCTACCACCCAAGCAACGGCCACTTGAACTCACTACCCACGAAAGGGGGACACTTTCTGAAAGAAGATCCGTATGTATTTGATGCCGCCTTCTTCAATATCACCGCGGCGGAAGCCATCGCTCTCGATCCCAAACAGCGGATCGCCATGGAAGTGACATATGAAGCGTTTGAAAACGCGGGCATGTCTCTTCCACGGATTTCTGGCACCCAGACGGCCTGCTACATTGGCTCGGGTCCCAGCGACTATCGAGGTGCAGTGGAGCGGGACTTCTTGCATAACCCTAAATACCATCTTCTCGGGACTGGCGACGAGATGATTTCCAATCGCATCTCTCATTTTTTGAATATCCATGGCCCCAGTGCCACGGTTCAGACCGCCTGCTCTTCCAGTCTGATGGCGACCCATCTGGCCTGCCAGAGCTTGAAGTCAGGGGAGTCCGAGATGGCCATTACGGGTGGCGTGAGTCTGATGCTCACGCCAGACTTCACGACACATCTTAATAATTTGACTTTCCTCAACCCTGAGGGCTTGTCAAAAGCTTTTGATGAGAGTGCAGGTGGATATGGTCGCGGTGAAGGTTGTGGGATCATCATCTTGAAACGGCTGGCCGATGCAATTAAAGATGGAGATGACATCCGTGCAGTCATCCGTGGTACTGGTGCTAATTCAGATGGCTTTACACAGGGTGGTAAGTATATTCTGTCGTCATGCGAACTGAGAGTTGCTAACGCTCTTGTTTGCAGTGACAATGCCGTCTTTTGAAGCACAGGCTGCACTCATCAAACAGGTCTACTCGTCCAACGGGTTGGACTACTCGACACAATATGTCGAGGCACATGTAAGTCAAAGACCTATCAGACCTAGGGGCCTTACCGTCACTAACCGCAGTATTAGGGTACGGGAACCAAAGCCGGAGATCCAATTGAATCAAGAGCCATTTATAGCACCATCGGGAAAGGCTCGCCCAAACCGCGCAAGCTGTTTGTAGGAAGTGTTAAACCCAACGTGAGTCTTGTGGATTCTCAGCGACATCTTGTCTGAAGGATGCTAACTTCAAAATCAGATCGGCCATCTCGAATCAGCGGCTGGTGTGTCGGGAATTATCAAAGGCATCCTATCGATGGAAAACAATCTGATCCCCCCAAATCTTCACTTCACTAAAGCCAATCCCGCGATTCCATTTGACGAATGGAACATGGCGGTACCCACCAAATTGACGCCTTGGCCCGCTGCGCCGACCAAGCGTATGAGCGTCAGCGGCTTCGGCATGGGTGGCACAAACGGCCATGTCGTCCTGGAATCGTTCGACCCGACCAATTTCAACGCTGGATCCGTAACGAGCAATGGATTTTCCAAATTTGGGAAGACCCGTACCAAGAAACGACTCTTCGTCTTCAGCAGTCACGACCAGGCTGGCTTCAAGCGAAATGCAGATGCCCTGGTCGAGCATCTAGACATCGTTGGTTCCGGAGCATCGAGCTCGGACTTCATGGCCAATTTGGCCCACACACTCTCCGGGGCCAGATCCAGTCTCTCGTGGCGGGCAACATGTATTGCGGAGAACAGGACCGAGCTCCATGACTATCTAACCACCAAGCCAGGAGACGGCGCCTCTCGGGATGCGAACAGTGCCATTCGAGTCCCACGAATTGGCTTCGTGTTTACCGGACAGGGTGCACAATGGGCGCGCATGGGTGTGGAGATGCTCGACCGCCCAGTCTTTAGGGACTCAGTTGCGCAATCGACACATTTCCTTCAAGCCATGGGTTGTGTCTGGGATCCAGTCGTAGAACTGAAGAAGACCCAAGCAGACTCCCGCCTGAGCCAGCCCGAGATCAGTCAGCCCATCTGCTCCGTGCTCCAGATCGCGCTCGTTGATGAGCTGCGGTCGTGGGGCGTGATTCCTTCCAAAGTTGTTGGGCATTCCAGCGGCGAGATTGCAGCCGCATACAGCATCGGAGCACTGAGCCACCGTGACGCAATTGCAGCCGCCTATTTTAGGGGTGTGGCCACTATCAGGCTTCGAGATGCGCCAGATATCAATGGCGGCATGATGGCGGTTGGCTGTTCACGAGACGAAGCAGAGGACTTGATCGAACAGTCGAAGCTCGATGGCACCGCTGCCGTCGCCTGTGTGAACTCACCGTCAAGTGTGACGCTGTCGGGTGATGTTGACACACTTGAGCAACTCCGAGCCATCTGTGATGAGCGTAAGATGTTTGCTCGAAGACTGAAAGTCGAGATGGCGTACCACAGTAGGCATATGAATCGTGTCTTTGGCACTTACGCTGAGTTCATTGCCGATCTTCAGCCTATACCTCGAGAGTACAATGAGAGCGAGGACGATGAAGTCATTCAAACTATGGTATCTAGTGTGACCGGCCAAGAGGTCGCCCCGGAGCTTCTGGGGCCATATTATTGGGTCCGCAACTTGGTCTCGCCGGTTCTCTTCTCCGATGCGGTCAAGGAGATGGTCGCTCCAGACGAAGCTGAAGGAGGTGATGACACTGTCGACCTACTAATCGAAATTGGCCCACATGGCGCCCTGGGTGGACCTGTGGAGCAAATTCTCGGTCACCACGGCGTCAAACACATCTCCTACAAGTCGATGCTGACACGCGGACGCAATGCTCTTGAAACGAGTCTCGAGCTCGCGTCCGAGCTCTTCCTCAAAGGGGTTCCAATTGACATCTCCCAAGTCAACGGCGATATGAACGCCCGTCGACTGACGGACCTTCCCCCGTACCAATGGAACCATTCCAAGGTCTTCCGCCACGAGACTCGTATTCAACGGGAGCTCGTGATGCGCCAATTTCCCTCCAAGAGCATCATCGGTGCCCAAGTCCCGATGATGGATGAGAGCCAACATGTCTGGCGCAACTTCCTCCGCTTGTCCGACGAGCCCTGGATTCGCGGCCATAAGGTAGGCAGTACTGTGTTATTTCCAGCCGCTGGCCTCATCGGCATGGCCATTGAGGGCGCGCAGCAGTTAGTGGAACCAAGCAAGACAGCACGCAACCTTCGTCTTCGTGAGATCTCGTTCTTTGCTGCTATGGCACTTTCTGAGGATGTGCCGACTGAGGTTATCATGCACATGCGGCCGCACCTTCTTGCAACCTCAGGTTCCACGCCAGCTTCCTGGTGGGAGTTTACTATATCCTCATGCGCTGGCATCGACAATTTGCGCGATAATTGCCGAGGATTGATTGCCATTGACTACACCGAAACAACCAGTGAGCAGATGGCGAGCGAAGATGCCAGCTTGGAGGCGTCGAGAATTGCCCACTACCACCGCGTCCACGAGGGGTCTTCGCACACTAACTCCAAAGAGGACTTCTACAGCCAATTCGAAAAGATCGCCTGGAACTACGGTGAGGCTTTCCAGGGAGTCGAGAATGTCCATCTTGGTGACGGCCAGGCCACCTACGACGTGAAGCTCGTCGATATCGGCGAGACCGCTAGCAAAGGACAACTCAATCGTCCATTTTTGATACACGCGGGTGCCCTAGACTCGATACTCCAGGGCTGTCTGGGGAGCACGTACAGGAACGGGAGGTTCGACATGGATAAGCCGGTCTTGCCGACGTTTATAGGCCAGATGGATATCTCGCTGGATATTCCGGGAGATGTTGGATATGTCCTGCCAGCGGTATGCGAGTCGAAGAGACATGGTTTCAAAGAGTTGTCGTCGAATATCTACACCTTTGATAGTACAGTGTCTAAGGTCAACCTATCCGTTCTTGACTACCGAGTCTCGGAGCTGGAGAACGATGCGGGTGAGCAGAGTGGTCAGCAGCTTGAGGTCGACCCGGCTGAGATCACATCGGAGGTGCGCTGGAACTATGCTCTCGAGGTTCTGGAGCCGGAAGAAATCAAAAAGGTGGTGTCCGCTGTTGCGGCAGAAGATCGGATTGTCGAGGTAGCCTTTTTCCATCTCATTATTCCATCCTAGCAGGCATCCTGCGGACGTTATTAACAAGCAATGCAGTTGATCCGTCTATACCTCCACGACAACCCGGCAGCCACCGTGATCGAGCTTGCACCCGATCACGAAGCACTTAACCATGCGATAATGTCACTGATGCCTCCCGGAACCATTCTCCCTAGCCATATC
The DNA here is from genome assembly GCF_028826775.1 of Penicillium argentinense. NCBI lineage: Eukaryota > Fungi > Ascomycota > Eurotiomycetes > Eurotiales > Aspergillaceae > Penicillium > Penicillium argentinense. The sequence continues at coordinate 2,319,649 of NW_026622668.1, forward strand.
AAGTATGCTATAGCAGGCACTGGTAGCGAGTCTGAGGACCAAGGTGCCACCAGAAATGTGATTGGGACGCCCTTCAACCTGGGCGATTTGGATGCCCCTTTGCCCGCAGACATTGCGGCGGCTGATTTGCTAGTCGTTCCGCAATCCGTCAGCAATCATAATGATTTGGGCGCATTACTGACTCGTTTGACAAGTCTTGGCAAGTCCGATGCAAGCCTGGTTCTCGCTGTGGACAGCAGTTTGGAGGCCTCTGCGTCTGTTTTGGAGGCTAAGGACTTCCGACGTGTCTTTGATGTTGAGAAGTCAGTGGCTCTGTACAAGAAACGGCAACCAGAGCATGCTAACGGCCACACTAATGGCCATACCAACGGCACATCTACCAAATCCGACTTGGTCATAATCGAGCCACCAGCTACAAATAGCCGCATCAACGCTTTCAGCAGTGCTCTGCAAATCACTCTCCGCCACCATGGTTACCCAGTGGTGGTGGCCAACTGGGCCGAGATCAGTGCCCGTGCAGCTACCGACCTCGAGGGCAATACATTCATCTCACTGTTGGAGCTTGAACAGCCCCTGCTGGACGCTCTCTCGGAGCCAGATTTCCACAATTTCCGCAAGCTGCTGCTGAACAGCGACCGCCTGCTCTGGATCACAGCCGGCGACAATCCGTCCATGGGTGTGGTCGATGGCATTCGGAGGACGATGAGGAGTGAGGTGGCCGGTCTCAAGTTCCAAGTCTTGCATTTGAGTAGCCTGGAAACCGCGTTACAGTGTGGTCCAGCCCTTGCAGCACGTATTACGACGACGGATACCAAGGATGATGAGTTCCAGGAACGGAATGGTATGCTACAGGTTGCTCGGATCTTCAACAGTCCCGAGGGAAATGAGGGTGTGCGCCGTTGTCTAGAGGACTCCGTTCGTGTCGAGCGGTTGGGGGAACAAGAGAGACCCCTAAGGCTGACGATTATGAAGCCAGGACTCATGGACACTTTGACGTTCATCGAGGATGATCGCATGAAAGATACACTTGGAGAGACAGAGATCGAGGTCGATGTCAAAGCAACAGGTGTCAACTTCAAAGACATCATGGCGGCCATGGGCCTAGTCGAAGTCTCCCTCATCGGCCAAGAAGCTAGCGGCATCGTCACGGCCACTGGTAGTGCAGCAGCCTCACGATTTAAACCCGGCGACCGGGTGACGCTTCTCTGGGAGGGCATGCATGCCACTAAGCTCCGCATCGACCACCGTCTTGCCGTGCACATCCCCAACTCCATGTCTTTCGAAGAAGCCGCCGCCCTACCAATGGTCCACACCACTGCCTACCACGCACTCGTCAACGTCGCCAAACTGCGCCCTGGCCAATCTGTCTTGATCCACGCTGCTGCCGGTGGTGTCGGCCAAGCTGCACTGCAACTAGCTGCTCACTTAGGCCTAGTGGTATATGTGACCGTTGGTAGTGAGGATAAGCGCCGTCTCCTGATTGAGAAGTATAACGTGCCAGAAGCGCATATCTTCCACTCCCGTGACACTAGCTTCGCCAAAGCTATCAAGCGCATCACGGACGGCCGCGGCGTCGACTGCGTGCTCAACTCGCTGTCGGGCGAATTGCTCCGTGTCTCATGGACGTGTCTCGCGCCCTTTGGCACGTTTGTCGAGATCGGGCTGCGTGATATCACAAACAACATGCGTCTGGACATGCGTCCGTTCAGCCGTAGCACGACCTTCGCATTCATCAACATAGCCAATTTCTTCGACGCGGAGGGTCTTGATGCACTGGGCCAGATCCTATCGGACGCCTTTGCTCTTGTGCATAAGGGAGTTCTGGGCGCAGCGTACCCGCTGACAGTGTACCCTGTTGCGGAGCTTGAGACGGCTTTCCGTACCATGCAGCAGGGTAGGCATCGTGGGAAACTAGTCCTCTCGTTTGGAGATGATGCTCAAGCACCCGTGCTCTGCACGGCTAAAAACAGCCTGACTCTCAATCCCAACAGCACCTATCTCTTTGTCGGCGGTCTCGGCGGCCTTGGACGCAGTCTGGCGCGTGAATTTGTTGCCAGTGGAGCACGACACATCGCATTTATATCCCGCTCTGGCGATTCCAGTGCAGATGCCAAAGCCACAGTCCAGGACCTCACCACTTTCGGCGCCGTTGTCAAAGCTTACCGTGCAGACGTAGCAGATGAACCTGCCTTCCTCTCCGCCATGCAACAATGTGCCACCGACCTCCCGCCCATCGCGGGCGTGGTCCAAATGGCCATGATGCTGCGTGACACTCTCTTCGAGAAAATATCTTACACGGATTGGACGCAACCCATGCGGCCCAAGATCCAAGGCACACTAAATCTGCACAATTACTTCTCGCCCACACACCCGCTGGATTTCTTCATCATCTGCTCCTCCATCTCCGGCATCTTCGGCTATCCAGGCCAGACTCAATATGCCGCCGCCAACACGTTCCAAGACGCCCTCGCCCGCCACCGTCGCAGCCAAGGCCTCAAGGGCGTGGCTGTCGATCTCGGTATCATGCGCGACGTTGGAATTCTAGCCGAGCAAGGCACAACCGGCAAACTCGCTGACTGGGAAGCCATTCTCGGAATCCGCGAAAAGCCCTTCCACGCGCTGATGAAGAGCCTGATCAACAGCGAGTGGAAAGGAGACTCGTATCCTGCGCAGGTGTGTACCGGCCTCGGGACGGCAGATGTCATGGCCCGATTCGGATTGGAGCGGCCGGAGCATTTCAGTGATCCGCGGTTTGGCCCTCTGAATGTGTTGAGTATTACATCTTCGTCCTCGTCCACAGACCAAGATGCCTCATCCGCTGCATCATCACCCTCCACACGTCTCGCTGCCGCGTCCACCCTCGATGAAGCCGTGTCAATCATTACGGATGCACTCGTACACAAGACGGCAGAGATCCTGCAGATGCCCTTGTCCGAGGTAGATCCGGGTAGGCCAATGTATCGGTATGGAGTGGATTCGCTGGTGGCACTGGAGGTCCGCAATTGGATTACTAGGGAGCTGCAGGCGAATATGGCGCTGTTGGAGATTCTGGCAGCGGAGCCAATGAATGTGTTTGCGGGGAAGATAGCGGAGAAGAGTAAGTTAGTTACAGGGAGAAAGTAGAAAGGGGGAGCGTTATGGATAGAAGAACAAGAATAATAGAGGTAGATCTGCACACGGCCCAGAGGCCGGCCCAAAGCCCAAATCGGCCTATTTAGCCCAAAGTGGGGTATACAGTATTTATATAGATCTTGGGTAATTTGCATAAATTAAAGATTCAGCCGGTGATGAGTGGAAACGCAAGGAACTTGGCTATGTGCTTTTTGCTATTAAAGCTAGTGCTATAATCAGATCCGTTCAATGGGCTCTATGGGCCGAAATTTTCAAATAAATTCAAATTGAATTAAAATATATAAAGATGGTGGGAGAGCAAAACCAGCCGCACTGATTGACTCGATAACAGTCACCCATTCACGATTTCCAGGCCGTAGAATTGCCCGACGACCATGACACTCGGCTCGAGTAACCACCTTTTGTGCTGAAATAAGGCCCATCGCGAATCCAGTCTCATCAAATTTGTAGATATCGTCTGATTGGATGCCGTTCTTATTGATCACATTTTGAACGGTGTTAAACCACTCACGTAAGACCTTTGGGCCCCTCATTTTGAGCACGTTAATAGTCGTGGCGTCTTGAGAAGCATGTTTGCAGCTCTTTTTGGCGATTGATAAGATTTGATGCCCAGTTTTTTCCAAATGTTGGTAGGGGGCTGTTTCCACGGTCGGCAAGTAGAATATTCGCCATTTCTCTCACACTTGAGGGCCTGGGCGTTGCACCGCGTGAATCCATTGAGAGTATCTACTGTACAAGCGATTCTTCTTCGAACTTAGTCAATTTATGACTATTGACGCACACCGGCGGCGGACTGTACCCTCAGATACGTTATATGTCTTGCCTGCAGCGCGAAGACTAGGAAATTGACCGCTTTGAAAAGCCTGAACAGCTAATAAGATTCGGCCCTCACGATTAGCCGAATCATGGCTTGATTGAGCGTGTTTTGGTGGCATGGTGGGTGGTTGAACATAGTGGGTACGTGAAGGGGCGCGATTGTTGGTGGGGCGCGTCACTCACTTGGGTGCGTCACTAGCTTGGGAATTACGTTAGTTAACGTAAGTCTCCTCACTGCATCGACAAATGTGGGAACAAATTTCCCATTCGCGAACCTCTCGTGCAGCAACGCGCTTATATTCAGAGGAAGTGAACAAACAAAGAAAGGCTGACATCGGCGAGGTAGAGCATCGGAGGTGAGCGATCAGAGCTGCTCAGGGCGGCAGTGTTACCGTCACCTCTTTTACATTATGGGTCTTTTCAGATAATCCCTCTCGAAGCAACACACAACGTTAGAATTCAAATCTAGATGGACTTCAACTCCCTAAACTCTATGCCTACAATGTTACAATGCAATGAAAACGTCGTATGTCAAATGCATTCCTTATGACAAGGAGAAATGCCATAGAAGCAAGACTAATATGTGTCACCATGTATCTATCCTTTTGCCTCACACCCGTATGTCGCCCTGTGCACCGGAAAAAAGCCCACGCAGAGATCGACCCCAGGTCCGAGGTCAAGAACAGAAAGTGAAAAGCAGAGAAGAACGCCAGAATCCTCAAACCCGCCCTAATATGTGACCCCCAGATAAATCAGTGTTACCGGCAGTACTGTACCACGCCGTGGAATCCACAAAGTCCCAAGACCGCCAGAATCCGCCGATAAAGATAACGCCAGGAATGTGCAGGAGATAGACAACGTGGCCGGAGCGCACGGAGAGAAAATGAACAAGGGAAAAAGAGCGTACGTGCCTGTCGTTTAGCCCTCGACCGTCTCTTCCTGTCCATCCACGCCTGGAAATACCGAGGACGGCGCTCGCCTTCCAGCACCATAGACCATCTCCATCAACTTGGCTTTTTGCCGCTCGCGTACCGATCGCAGGTAGTCGTATGTCCCCTCTAATCCACGGATCTGTCCATCGATGACAGCTTCGACCGGACCGAGCATGCGGCCTGCATTGGCGTTACCTGCTCCTGAAGAGCCCCCTTCCACGCCCATGAAGCTGACGGAGTCATTTCGCCGTACGAGTGGACTGACCAATTTCCGACGTAGCGTCTCCAGATTCACTTTGAGAGTGAGGAGACGACCACGATGATCGACGAGAAGGTGTTTGTTTGCGACAGTGCGACTGCGCACGTTGGCGAGGAGTTTCTTGTTCTTTTCGTATTTGCGAACCACCGCGGCGTTGGGACCTAGGACTCGCGTCCATAAGGAGCTAAGCATTTCGCCCTCCGCGCGTTCTTGGGCATCGGATTCGCGGACCACGGTGCGTTGAAGGTTGAGGAATTGGCGATCTATTGATTCAAAGAGGGTGAAGAGGGCGGTGGAGTGTGTCAGTTCGCTGTTGATGGATTCTTCGAGGACGGAGAGGAACTCGGTAAAGGTCCGAGTGAGAGTGGCCCGGGTCCGTTGGGCAGACGTTTGCCCGAAGACTGCCATCACGAGGTGTCCGAATGGGGTCGTGGTTGTGGATGCAGATACACCACCATCGACAACTTCTGCCGTGCGCTCCAGCGCCCCTAGTCGCGAGAGCATGTTGTGCACATTATCAAACACGATTGTCGGAAGAGAGCTGGGTGGTTGGGCGGAAAGAGTCTCCAATTCCCGTTTTGCCCAGTCCATCACAATCAGAATCGAATCGATGTCGGAGTCGACATTTGCGAAGAAGCGGGTCAGCTCCAGAGAGAGCGACTTGAGCGAATCAGATAGTTCATCTAGCTGGCCCACAATGATGGGTGCGCTGGTCATGTTCGTGCCTCGCACGGATTCGCTCAGGTCCCAGACAGCCACGCCGGTTTCCTGGAGGGTCCCGATCTGCTGGACGCCATTTTCGGAATAGTAGATCAAGGGCTCGAAGGAGCGCGCAAATCCTGATAGCTTCACCAGATCCGGAATCGATTGCGGGAGGCCTGGGAGGAATAGAGCACGCATGAAGGCCACGGAGATCAAGAGCACCAATACCGACAGAGTGGTGTTGGACTTGGAACTAGTAATGTGCTCGAACTTCCTGCGCAAGTAGCCGCAGATCGCGGCAATGGGTTCACGGTGCTGGACTTCTGCGCGCACTGCAAAGCGGATGTCTTAATCGCCATGCGCAAGAACAAGTTAGTGTTGTTCATGTCTGCAGGAGAAAGGAGGTTGCCCCCCTTCGGATCAGGCAGTGCCTACAGTTACTCAGATTCTCCGCTCCAAAGCCCAATCCGTCATCCTCGGGGCCCTCGCGAGTCGCGCCGGGACTGTGCGCCGGACCAGGGCTGGGGGATCGTCCTTTCTGTGGGGTGCCTGCTCCCATGGGCAAGGGCACATTGGCAGCGATGGTCACATCGCCTGTCTCGGCCTGTTCATGTGCTCTGCCCTTGGCGGGCCCTTCGAGCGCATCTTCATACTGCGGGCTGGCCTCCCGGGATGCTGCGGGCGAGGCACTCAGTCCAACTGTGGGCTTCAAGTCGGGTCGTTCGTGGATCCTGTTCTTGCGCGCATGCGCATATGGTTGATGGCGGTACCACCCACTGCCCTGGATGTAATCATGCTGTCGCAGACCAGGCGGCGACCAGCGCTCCATCCCGGCTGGGTCATCCAGCTCGCCGTCCGACTCTTCGGACCGGAAGCCCGAATGCTGCGAGGGCAGACCAAAAAGTGGAGATCGGTGCGCATTGCTATTGTTCTCAAAATCCTCGAGCGACGCATCCAGCGACGGATGGTCATCAAAGACGTTGTCCAGTTCGTCCAGCATGGCGGACGGCGTCTTGCGGTGTTGGCGCTTCAGGTCGAGGGGTCGCAGCGACGCAGCGCAGGCGTCCTTGCGACCGGGTTTCTAGGAGTGACCGAGGGTGGCTGGAAGAAATGGCTGTATGGGCGGTTAGTAGCAGCGCCCGGGCGTTCTTGGTTTGCGCTGGTGGTGTACGGGGTTGTCTGGCAGGCAGAACAGAGTGGCTGGAGATCAATCGACCCCGCGCGCCCAGCAGTTGCGATGCGACCAGGTGCGATGCGACAAAGGCGGTAGTGGGGGGTTGTTGTTTGGGGTCCTTTGTTGATGGTGGGTGGGGGGAGTATCGTCGGTATAGTTGAGAGGAGTTCAGTTTGCGTTCGACCTCAAGCAAACGAAGGTCGAGCCACGAGAAGCGCAAGGTGGTTTTCAAGGACGATGAAGCAGTGCGCCTCGTCGAGCAATGCGGGAAATCGAGGACTCCTCACCTGCAGAGGAGGCTGGGCCAATCACCCGGAGTCATGTGGTGTACATGGATGCCCTCGACGGAGCGGGTCCCCAGATGTACCGCCCAAGTACTTCAAAGTACTTCCAGACACAAACATCCCCCAGATCGACCTGGCGCGACCTAGATGATACCCAACCCCCGTGCCAGACCGCCATTGTGGCCCAATCGATGTGTCGCATCCCACTGAAACACGTCTGCATCCTCCGGTATGCTCTTGACTCGTTGCGGCCATCGTCCATTGTTGCAGTACTCTAAGGTACTCTCCTGCCGTGCCTTTGGCGCTGCTCTGCCCCCGTCGCCAACCCCTGCTCCGATCCTCCCCAAGCCCCGGCATGGGTCAAGGGGGCGTGGGGATCGACGCCTCCCCCGGACTTTGACCAGTACCTGCAGCGATGTGCAGAGGTGCAGCTAATTACGGCAGAAACATGTGAACAGAGAGAGAGGAATTCAAATCTATTGCGGGTCAACCTTTGGTAATCTCCATAAAATTACATGCCCGCTCCCTCGGATGCCCGGAAATCAGCCCACGGCGCCAGAAACCTATCCCAGGCGTCTATTTGTTCCAGAGACGGGGTGTGAGAGAACGAAGAAAATGCCGTGTGGGGTAATCGAAAAAACGTCAAGTCATTTAGGCAGTGGACTCCTTAAGGTAGCTGTAGAGAGCGAATTAGCAGTTGTTCTGCGCGGGAGCTAAATGGCGCTCTGGAGATTGGAGTATCGGAGAACGTACGTGATGAGGTCGTTGCGCTCCTTGCCCTTCTTCAGACCACCGAAGGCCATCTTGGTACCGGGGATGAACTTCTTGGGGTTCTCGAGGTACTTGAACTGTAAAGCGTAGACGGGTTAGCTGCGGTCTCGTTGCATGATGGGGATTGAGGGCTGCGTACCAGAGAGTTCTCGTCCCAGGTGACACCGGCCTGCTTGTTGGCGTCGGTGTAGGCGTAGCCGTCGGCCTGACCAGTCTTGCGGCCGAAGAGACCGTTCAGGTTGGGGCCGACCTTGTGGGGGCCGCCAGCCTCAACGGTGTGGCACTGAGCGCAACGGGTCTGCGAAATTGAATGTTAGCGTCAGGTTCCTGGAAATTCTGGGGATCTCGCGGGAGTATAAAGCTAACCTGGAAGAGCTTGGCACCCTTGGCAGAGTCACCTGGAGCAGGAGCGGGATTAGCGGTGCTGGTCCTGGTGTCGGTGGTAGCCATGGTAGCAGCTTGGGTTTTAGCCTTGGCCTTTTCGATAGCCATGTTGGTAGTAGCCTGGGCAACCTGAGCAGCAGCCTGAGTAGCCTGAGCAGCAGCCTGGGCAACCTTGCCCTTGGCTTTCTCGAGCTCGCCGTCGCGCTCCAGGATGGAATACATGAAGAACATGTCGAAAAGCGTAGTCATACTGACAGCCCGGGCACCGCAAGCGCGAGTCGGGAACGTGAAGGTATGGGTTGGTGTGTAAATGTGGTAAAGAAGGAGAGGTGCGATGTCGCAGAGGTTCGCTGAATATACGAAGCGAGTGGTGAGAGAGAAATGGATTGGAGTGTGTGCGTGCGATCGGTCTATTGCCTGGACAGCAGATGCGCGCCTCCCAGTGAATACTGTGACGGCACTTTCCGTGTCGGCGGCAACGACGGCGATGGCAGAAGTGACCACCGCCAGCCAGCGCCAATGCCACCTTCACATCACTTCTCTCCAATCTCACCGACAGTTTACCCTGAGGCATCGCATCTCACTCCTCTTGTTTTATTCCACCTCCGGTCAACACAAACACACCAACCGCACCCTGTATCCACGATTCCGCGCAAACACGCTCGCGAAGGCAGAAAGGGAGGCTGGCTACCATGGTCAGGGAGCGAGAGGGAGCTTACCGGGAGCGAATGAAGCGTCCTTGCCCATTGTGAATGGTATATATAGGGGTTTGAAGGGGAATTGGAGACTGTACAGGAGATGACAGAGATGCAAGTTTTTCCCAGAAACAGTTTTCGCATTTGTACCGCGCCCCCCGGCTCCCGTGATCCGCCCGTCGGCCAATCAGCGCGCGGCTAATTCAACATTGCGGGCGCAACCGGGACACTTCGGTGAGTTCTCCTGTGCTCGAATGCTCTCGACGACCCTGCACAACCGCGTACAGACACTCGGGACGCACACAGAAGTCTCTAACTACGAGTATTCCGTTCGATGGCACTTCTACAATCGCATTGATCCTAAACAGCCCACGCCGACTCCTCCGCAGAGCCTCCGAGACTTGAACTTGCCATGATCTCATGCCTCATCATCCCCGACCTGTTCGACAGGGTTTCGCCCCTGGTCCTGTTCCCTAAATCCAGCCTCGGCCTACTTGCCACCCTCCGACATATCATGAGGGACCGCGATACGATGGGGGTGGTTTGTACGCCCCAGTGTCCAGTCCTGTATTCTGTGTAGGGGGGATAGGCACCCGATCCCCTTGACCCCCTTGACTGGAAGCCTTTCCGGTCCACCGGGGCTTCGAAATACGCACTCCATTATTCGCCCAACCGATCCGCTTTCCCGGATTGGACCCGGTTGTTGTGGATCCTCATGGCCAACTTTTTTTATCCTGTGGTGGACAGACTTCTCGTTGAGAGCTCGGGTCGCCCAGGACTACTATGGGCAAGCCTACGAGGTAGAGACCACTGTTGGGACCGGATAGGGGAACTATAACCGCGTGGAGATGAGCATCGTGCCATTGTGGATGTGACCCTCGGATTCGTAGACTGTAAGAAGCATTGCCAATGCCAATTGTAGACAGATCGCGGCTTGCCCTGGGTTCCAGTCCATCTGCATATCCGGTTAAAAGCCAAAAACTTTGTGGTTCTGCCGAGGAATGTAAACGGCGCGCCTGCAGGCTTCGCGGCCCGAGACTCTGCGGTCTGCGAGGCGCGGCCGGCGGTGGGAATACGTCACGTGACATGGAAAATCCCGACCGGGACAAACAGTGCCAACATCTTCCGCCTACCTCGAACAGCAACGCTCGGAAAGCTTGTGCCATATCATTCGAGCAAAGAGGCTCAACAGACTGGTGAAGCTATCGCCGCCATGCCTGCCACTCCAATTGCCCCGTTTCTCCTTCCTCGGGGTCTCCCCACTGCGCGGACTTTGCGCACTCTCCAGCAACATCAGATCGGCCTCCCCACCCGTCGCGCAGCACCTCACCAATGCTTCTCCTCCACGAGTCCGGTTTCGAAGGCTAAGAACGTCGACAAGAGCCGTACTCTGGCCCAGCCAGACAAATTCCGTCCGCCTTCGCATCCGCAGCGCCTCGTCAACAAGCGCACATCGCCCTCTGGTCAACCGATCAACTATGGCCCGCGCCTGACACCCGAGCAGCGCGAAGCGCAGAACAAGAAGCAGTATCCAAACATGTTCCCACCGGAGGGAACAGTCATGCACAAGTTCCTGACAAATCGGTGGATCCACGTATGGATCGCAATGGTAAGATCCGAGCCTTCGCCAAGCCTTTGGAAGAAAGCCCCAACTAACGAGACCCAGGGCATCCTCACTTCCCTCGCAACCTTCACTTTCACCACCAACTTTAAAGCCAGCTCTCCCTTCGCCCACCTCCTCCCCTCCTGGTCCGGTCTGTTGACCGCACCCTTCGATACCATCTCTCAAGCCCTGCACGTCTACCGCATGGACGTGCAGCACAACTCCATGCGCGTGCGCGAGCAGCGTCACCGTCGCGTTGAAGATGCCGAGAAGCGGAGACAGTACCGTCTTGCACATGGGCTAGAGGAGCCGACTGAGAAGGGTCAGGCGAAGGTTGATGAGCAGTCGCCTGTTGCTGTTGAAGGCGATACGGCGCAGGTCAAGGAGGGAGAGTATGTGGATTGGGACGGAAAGAAGAAGCCTGTCAAGAAGTGGCTTGGTATTTGGTAAATCCACTTCACGTTGAATGGTTTGGACATTGGCATTCATGAGCCGGTAATCCAACGCTGTAATTCAATCTGGCATTGGAGCCACTGGCATACAATGCATATACAACATTGCCTAAGATAGGGCGTCGAAAATATCCTAAAATACCTACGCATACCCTACTTTATCTGTACTATAGATTTTACGTGGAAATATCCGACTTGGGTCATGATCATGAATCGCCTCTCATTTCTTTGCAAGATGTGGTATTGGAAACAAGCCTCATAAAGAAAACGCCGGAACCTTGAAGTTTTGGAGAACGTAGAAACCAGATCACTCCACCTCAACACCCTCCAATCCCTCCAACACATCCTCACCAACACCACCCTTCTTCAGCACGGTCTGAACCATATTCGCAATCACGCTGCGCTTGATACCACCACGTCGAGGGCGCCACACGCCCGGAACCTCCTCTTCGCCTGTAACCGGGTTCAGAACCGCGATATCTTCCGTCGGGGCAGGGGCACCAAGCATATTGACATTCTCAGAGTTAGGCACAGCGGGTTGGGTAAGACGGGAAGGCGGGTCGATGGTGCGAATAGAAAGAAGCTTCAAGCTACCAGCTTCGCTATCGCGCGTCAAGGAGATGGCGAGGACGGCGTCCGCAACAGCAATTTCTTCTCTGTTTGGGTCGAAAATGACATTTTCGCCGACGGAAATTACAAGCAGAGTCACTGGTGGGCGAACATATTGTGAAGGAAGCTTGGTTTTCTGGCTCGAGATGCGCGGGTAAAGGTATTCTGCAACAGCCCAGTCATCGTCGAAGAAGGGATCTTCTTCACCTTGCGACTTCAACTTGGGAAGCTTGGTCGACAAAAGTGCAAGATGTGTTGTCAAAGACAGCAGGGGAAGCGGATATGACAGCGGTTGGGACAGGAGCAGAACCTAGATATAACGTATTAGCATAGTTCCCAATATTATAGTGTCGCGATCCGGAATGGAGGCACAACTCACATCAATATACAATCGCCAATGCCACCGTTTATTAATGACCAATCGACCCTTCAATCCACCAGCCATCTCGGCCGCATCGGCCGCATCGGCCTTCCCACTTCCCTCCGTAACAGAACCAACCAACGACTCACGCATCATCTCCGATAGAAAAACAGGCAGCGCATCGTCGTCCCGGAACCCGGGGATTTCAATAGACATCTGTACCCAGGACCCATGACCCGACACAGCAGCCGATCCTTGATGTTCCTCCGAGTCGTTAACATCGCTCTGCGAGGCAAGCGTATCAGTCGCCAGATTCGTCCTCTCAACCTCCGCCTTCACGCCGACGATCGCCTGCGTCCCGTCCGCAAACCCAATCCGGGCGCTTCCATTTGTGCCAGGGAGAATGTTTGACTCAGCACTCAGCGGTCGGAACTGTGTCGGTGAGCGGCCATCAGGGCGGATGGGCGCTCTTGGGAGCGAGAGTGAGGTGTAGAGGTAGGAGAGCTCGGCGGGGGACAGGTGCGGGGTTTGCGAAGCTGATGAGGCTTGTCTTTGGTTGGACATTTTGCCAATGCAGTCAAGAGGTCGTTGCCGTCTTGTCTGATGTACCGCGTGCTCTGCAAGCAGCTCGAGACCGCTGCGGTGATTTCGTGGATAAGTTGGTGCTGGCCGGCTTGGTGAATCGCAGGGTTTTTATTTTCTATTTTTAATTTTTTTGCGGGCCGGTTTTGGAGGAAGGAGTCCGGTCGCGCGACTCCTTAGATCTGTGGGTAATATTCGACGCCCAGCGAGGTTTCGCGATCGAACTTGCGGATATCAATTGCGGCGGGAAAAAAGTGAAGATACCTTACAGAGCATGCTTGATTGGGAAATGCGGGTGACGGTGGATTATTGTTCTTCCGGAGTAATCAGGCGGGTGTACACAACTGAGAGGTAACTAGACATCATACCTTCAGGTAGGGAACAGCAGACGAAGTCGACTTCAAAAACACGATACAGCAATGACCAAAGAAAGGCGGAAATTTTCATTAACCCATTTCTCTTCTTCGTTTATCGGCAAAAACTACGTACTCGTAGTAAGCAACCTCACCGCTACAGCTTACTCACCGCCTGATGTGCAAACGGGAAGCCTTGTTGAAGTAGTATCTTATTGTCAGGTACACTCCTACTCGGGTCTAGTAAAACTGCTATGTTGAATATGAGAATAAATCATTGACATTATGCCTTGTATGTAGGGTACATTCGAGCGTCCTGTAAAACAGAGTAATCTTGTAGCCGGTCTTGCGCCGCGAATTAGATTCGAAGCTGACACGCAGATCGACAAGAGAACTGGTGCATCGAAAGAGGAAAATGATTATCTCAGAGTATGCGGGGATGAATTTCATGGCAACTGTAGTAGTATTATGTATGTCAAATGTATGCGTATGTAAGGCATATGCCGATTGATGCTATATTACAATGTCAAAAGAACTGGAGTCCAGCCAGTCCAAGCCAGGGGCAAGATAATACACGAAAGAGCGGACAGGAAGACTGGAGCAGAGGATGCAGGAGTTGGATAAGGACAGAGATTGACAGGATTGGCAGTTGAGACAATGTACAGACGGATGAGAGACAAAGTATATAGACAAATGAAAAAGAAAATCGCCATATTCATCGAAAAATGACTCACGAAGAGAGAGAGAGAGAGAGAGAGAGAGAGAGAGAGAGATGCAAAATGTAGGGAATGGTATATAAAGCGGCTTGCGCGTGTGGTATCAAATGAAGATGTGCCAAAAAGGGGTGGTGGATGAAGAATGAGCAACGCCGATGTAGATAAGTGAGAGGACACCAGGGGTAAATGGAAAAAAAGTGCGAGGCCAGTATCATCTATCAAAAGGGCCTATTGGGGTATGAAAAGAAGATGGGAAAATGTGAAAGAAACCTTTCGCCGAGGTGAATAAAAAAACAAACCCAAATACCTTCGAGCAAAACCAGAACCAAAAACGGCCAGACCTTGAGAAAAGATAATCCGAAACCCATACGCCTAGCCCGGTTTGTGTCCGTTTTTGCGCATTCTCCGAGATTTTTTTTGTTGCTTCTCAATTCGAATGGAGAATGAAGAGTGTGGTAAATGTTCAAGATCGAGAGGGAACCGTCGTTCAAATGTAGTTGGTTCCGGAAGAGAAGTATTGCGAGGAAGCCTTGTGGTTCCACTCGCTCTCCTCATAGGGGGGAGTTGGCCATTGGCGGTTGGAGTTCGGGTCTGACTTGGGAATGTGCTGTTGTCTCACAGGGGTGTCAAAGTAGCTATCGGCCTTAGCTGTAGGCGAGGGAGTAGGATATGGGCTCGGCAATGCGCGCGAGTTATCCGTCTGGCGGTGAATCAAGCTAGGAGACTGGGCAGCCATCGACTGGGGTTGCGCCAGGCGCTTCGCCGCCTTGCTGGCAGAGTGGAGCACCTCGTCCAACAGCTCGTCTTCCTCCTCAGGAGTCTCGTAGCGGTGAACAGGGTGGCTCGTCATCTGCAGAGCACGCCGTGTTCTGCTCGAGTTGGGCGCCGGGTTGCTGGTAGTCTGGGGCATAGACTGTCGCTTGGTGACATTGCTCTCCGAGTTCAGATGCACCGGGACATTGCTCAGGGTGGACGAGTCCAAAGAATACTTGACACTCTGCAGAGCTTTGTCCAGCTCACTCAGGTCAGATTGAGGCTTCGGTTCTGCAACATTAGCCCCATCAAGAGCCATAGAAGAGCGATTTGACCAAGGGATGCATCCAGCGTTAGCTTCGATATCATCACTGGCGGCATTGGCTTGGTTGCGTCCCGACAGTCTACGAGCACGCTTGCGAAGGTGAGAGAAGAAGCTCTCCTTCGTAGTCGGCGTAGTGTTCCCAGAGCCATTCAGCATGCGCTCCGCCTCCTGGCGGTGGGCATCCGAGTAGTGGTTGCCATTCGAGTTGAGAGATAATTGGCGGCCAATCTTCTTGTTCTTGGAGGCCTCGGCCTCAGCGGGCTTTAGTGTCTCGGTGTGAGCCACGGTCGCGTTAGCCTGGGCAGTGACAGAGTTGGAGAGCGGAGACACAGGGCGGATAGAAGGCAGAATAGGCATGGGAGCACCGTTCGCCCACGTCGCGCGCTTGGTGTTTCCCGGGCGTATCTTCGCAGGCTGGACCTCAGGGTTTGTATTATATGAAACCGCTGGGGGCCTGGCAGGGCTGTCTCCTTCAGCACCAGGAACTGGGCTTTCGGAGCGTCCAATGAGGGATCGGCGGAACCACGAAGACTTGGTAGAGAGGGTCGGGGAGTCGTTGGGGGTGAGGGTCGGGGACTTGAAACTTTTCTCGGACTGCTTGCGGCCAAGCAGTCTCGCGGATGTCGAGGACTTGGGTCGCAGGGGGTCGACCGCATCGGCAAAGTACTCGTGGTTCATCGCCTGGGTGCAAGTCGGACGGCTCTTGGGATCCCACATGAGACACCAAGTAACAAATTCGCTCAGAGCCACGGGCCAGATCGAAGGGTTCAGGACGCTGTCCATCGAGTGCGGAGCCATCTTGGGGAACTGGAAGCCCAACTTCTGGGCCAACCGAGATCCTTCGCGCCATTCACCACCACCGATCTTGGCTCCCGACTTGCTGTACCAGTTGCCAGGGCTTCCCATAATCTCGCATACACGCCACACTTGATCCACCTCGTTTCCTCCGGGGAAAAGCGGCTTCAAGGTCGCGATTTCTACGGCCATGGCACCCACGGCCCACATGTCGACGGGGGCAGAGTATTCCCCAGCTCGCAAAAGCACCTCGGGCGCCCGGTACCAGCGGGTGGAGACATAGGTCGTGTATGGTTGTTTGGAGTGAGTCTCACGGGCGAGACCAAAGTCGGCAATCTTCACGGTATAGGTGGGAGGTGTTGATGGGGGAGTCACGAGGTTAGAGTAGCGGCTGAAGGTAGAGTCGGTGGAGGTAGAGGTAGAGACGAGGATGTTTTCGGGCTTGATATCACGGTGGAAAAAGTGATGGGCGTGGATGTGGTCCAGTCCGGACAGGATCTGATAGAGGATGCTCTTGACATGCTTGCCTTCAAAGTACTTGTGATCGCGGGCCTTCATCAGTTGATAGAGGTTGCCATCCATGTACTCCATGCAGATGTGCAGTTTGCGGGATAGAGGGTCGAGGAAGATGTCGAGGGCGGGGACGAGGTGCGGATGCACAGGCAATGTGCGAAGGAAGATGACTTCACGGAGTTCCAGGCACGGGCCTAATGAGTCGAAGGTCTTCTTCATCGTCTTGATCGCAACCTATGATGCAATAGTAGGTTAGTTATGGGGCACTATTGTCTCGCACGGTGCTGGAGTCGGTTCGACCGCCATAGAGAGTGGTTCCATACCATCGTTCCGCGGCGCGCGATATGGGATCCGGCGGTCCGGACCCGGGCCACAGCGACGCTTCCAAAACTCCCATCGCCCACTTCCTTCATCACTTGGAACCGGTCTTCGAGGGTCGCCATTGATGTGTGGGACCCTCGAGCGGGAGAGTCGTATGTGACAGTCATGGTGGTGTGCGTCTCTCCCGATCTGCCAGCAGATGAAGAGGATAGTATCTGGAAGGAGCGGGCCATGGTTAGCGTCAGGCGCGACATGCGCTGGCGGCGTATGCTGTGTTGACCAGAGCATCTTTGGCTGGGACTCACAATTAGAGGGGCTAAGCGCTTCCCGGAGAGTATAATTGCAGGAAGGAAATCAATTGGGACGAGTGTTCATCATCCGAAATGCAGAGGTGAGTAAGGAGGGAACTTCTCCCATTAAAGATGTAAGGAATGACGGAGTAGTTGGAAAGGAGGGGGTTGGAGGGGGAAGAGGTTCTCTGACTGGGCCAAAGAACGGGCACGAAGCAATAAAAAGGAATTCCACCCAGAATAGGAGAGGACCCGTTTAGGGTGGGCACTCGAGCGATCGGAGGCCAAGGAAGCCCCTGACGCGCTGACAGCTCGAAGCTCCAGGGCGGCGCCGTGGGGACGGTAAATTAACCACGTTAGGCCGGCGCAGATCAGTCCACCCGGCTCCAGATGGGGGTCTGAAGGATGTGCAGAAATTGACTTTGGGAATGTTCCAAACTGGTAGTAGATGCAATCGTGGTAGATGGTAGATGGAAGAGAAATCGAAGGAGGAAGGGGGAGGGTAGAAAAGCGAGCACGAGGTCGCGAGAGGGGAAGTGGGCATTGCAGGGACTATTGAAGGTCCATACGGGGTCGATGAGGAACCCAAATGGAAACCACATCAAAAAAGACCAAAAAGACCAAAAAGACCAAAACGACCGAATAGCGTGAAAATAACGGGTTGCTCCCGCGGTGATCCAATGGGACGCCCGCTGTGGGGTGTGCCTGGTCACATACGGTCATCGTACGGTACAAGTACTTTTCTCTGTTTACTCCGGCGTTTCTCATTTCTCATTTCCAGTTGTGCATCTCATTTAGTGTCTCATGGCGATAGAAAAAGAAAAGAAATCGCAATCTAATAGTATGGGAGGGGGCTCGAGGTTCGACACGAGAAAAGCAATACGCCCACTCGGTAGCTCTCGTGTGCGAACGATCGCCATGAACACCACACCTCACCACCTCAGATGCATCCCTCCCATTGCCGATATTCGCGCGGCCATCCTATAGGAAATCCGGCGGGCGACCCTCTGCACGCGCCTAATAATGAGGAGGTTGGGCATACACCGCGCAGCCTGTCGCGGGCGCCCACGCAGCCCTGTTAGGGTCGGGACGCGGCCCCCTCCAGTTGGGCCGCGCTGGTACTCCGGAGTACTGGGAGTAGTATGTACGTTACTGCGTACTCGACTGTACCGACGGGAGCGCGGTCGCGACACTCCTCGACTATGGACTTCGACAGTGGACAGAACATTTTTGGTCGTTAAGAGGCACAGCAATATGTCATAGGTCATATAGTACCTTTGGACATCGCTCTCGCTCTGACAGTGACAGATCAGCTCCCCAGCCGTCCGGTCCCAGCTCTCGGGTCGAGGGTGATCCTCCGACAATGTCATTCTGTTCGCAAAGCCCACAGTCTGGCCCAGGCCGGCCCGCAAGGAGAATCCTTCCTGCACCGATGTCTGTTAGGTCATGTCCTACGTTGGAGATCGGGGCCTGGTCGCATGGATGCGAACGGCAACGCCTCTCCCCTGTTCCTGTTCCACTCCGGGTTTGTTGATCCGGTTGACCAGGCATCCTCCTTCTCGCCACCTGATCTCCATCCGAGCGTTCCTGGGGGAGGTGTGGACTGCACTATGGACCGTAGGGGAGCAAGACAGGAGGATTGGCCTCCGACTGGTCCGGATGGAGTCGAATGACCTACTGAACCTACATACGGTAATTTCGCTCTCCATCTTTATTTTACGAGAAGCTGGGATTTGACCAAGATTCGACGAGGGCCTGCAAATTAGGTTCGGGGACACGGAGAGACGCGGAGGCGTTGGCAGTCTCGACAGGCATGGAGTACCTTATCCAAGGCAGTGAAAGTAGAGTAAGCTTAAGCCGGGCCACCGGCATGGAACCCATCGTCCATCGTGCATCTGATGGGCTGCCCGCGCCCCGTCGCGCCCTGTTCTTTCTCTGTCATCCTCACTGGCTCGCGCGCTCAAAAAGAAGAGAAAAAAAAAAAAAAAAAAAAAAAAAGGCTGGTGACACCGCGATCGTGTGTCCTCTCGTGGCCCCCCGATTGGGAACAGATGGCGAACCCTGATTCAGGTTGCACGGTCAACCTCACCGCGCAATCTCACGATGCAATCTCAACGGCGCGGTAAATTGTTGGACTTGTTGGAGATGAGCCCCAAGTGGGCTGTTTTCTTTGTTCGGAAAAGGGCACTACCGCCCAGTCCCCGGTCTAGTTCGTCTCACGTATCGATGAGCAGGCGATTCAATACGCCGGCGCATCC
Source organism: Penicillium argentinense (assembly GCF_028826775.1). NCBI lineage: Eukaryota > Fungi > Ascomycota > Eurotiomycetes > Eurotiales > Aspergillaceae > Penicillium > Penicillium argentinense. The sequence continues at coordinate 2,338,729 of NW_026622668.1, forward strand.
CTTCATGACGACCGTTGATGCGAATCCCTGCTCGGCGCCGGATGTCGCCCGGTGGACGGCAGACTGGTAAATCATAATCATCATCTTCATCGATTCTCGTCTTTTGGGGATTGGGTCTGCTCGCTCCACATCCCAAGCTCCAGGAACCCGAGGACACAGACGCGGGCGATCGGTACAGCGGACATGTCAGACGGCGAGAGGGCAGGGGATGATCAATACGAGGTAATCGATTGTTACCTGCAGCGGGATGAAATGCACCTGTCAGACCAGACGAACCCTGGGGCGGCCGTTTGGCCCGCAAGGATGCACTCCCGGATTGCGTTGCCCCATGTTTCTAATTTCATCCTGGCTCGGTTCCTTCGGGGCCGCGTCCGCAACAGTCGGAGGATACTGGATACTGCGACTCGCGACGCCAAATGAAAGGGGGGTGGCGGTTACTCGAACCGCCCTCCAGCCCCCTTTCCTTTCGATCGCTGCAGAAGCTCGAGTCCGGCAGAGTGGGTGACCCTCAAGGGCCGTACCGAATGTACCGATTTACGGCGGACGCATCCATGGATTAATTACGGGCGGACCCATGGGAAGCTCGAGTCGCGACTCCACACGCGCGACGAGCAGAGAAAAACAAAAGCTTGGGCATCACCACAGGTGACGAACGAGGGTTCCACGTCGACACGGAATGTGTACACATCCGTACGCGGTGTGTACAGTTGCATACGCCACCAGTGAGGGGGGCAATACCAGTACACACCTCCAGACCCCCAGTAAACCACCGCGGGTATGGCGAGACTGGAGACACCACAGTGCCGGCGAGGTACCAATGGCCAGGATCCTAGTGCGATGGAGCCGACGCGCCTCCGAGTCCATTGGGAGGGACATTGGTTCTCGTTTTTGTGGGCAACAGCACCAAGTGGGCTTTGATTCATGCAACACCTCAAAAGCCCTCCGCTGTGAGCGCGGTGATTGCTGCGCATCGCCCACCAGTCTCCAGGGAGTGGGCCTAGCGCTGCGCGGTGCGCCCGGGGGACGACGGATGCTCCACTGCTGTGGACCTCGTCCAGGCCCGTCCCTCCTACCCGAGGCCACCGCGGCCACCTGTGCGCTGGGAGATCGCTGACTCCCCAGGGGGCTATTTGCACCCGTTCCCAAAGTCCCGGGAGGCGCCGTCGACTTCGGTCGACCTTCGAGAAGCTCAGTCCTGACCTCCATGTCCACTGGAGTCCTCCCGCCGCGTCGGGCTCCTGGACGGTGCGCGTTTCCACACCGATCGCCTCCTATGCTCGTCATCGGGAGCCCCTATGTTCCAAATTGCCAATGGATTTATGATTTATCATCCTATCATCCATTATTAGCACGAGGCAGACTGACATTGCCACCGGCTTCATCCACTCGTCCCCAGGGGGTCACCCACATAGTTCGCCTCACCAATTGCCCTAGATGCCTTGTCTTTACCTAGTTGCGGCACTCATACGAGAAAGGGACACCAGAACTTGGAATTGCTCCAGGCTAATTGACCTAAACTCGGTGCTCCACATCAGACGCCGAACATAACATGGTGGTTCTCGCACTCACACACTCGCCCACACACGTCCCCCTCTCTTTATTCAGGACACCGGCAGCCTCAGGGAGCGTATCACAATGCCATCCACCCCCTTTCCCGCATCGATCGGCCAGTGCCCACAGCGCAATGCCAGATCAATGGTTGGCGATATCTAGTGCCCGGGAAACTGCACGAGGCATCTCGGGTCGGGTCCCACTCTCCCACTATCACTGGAGTAACCTAGCCTCTTATTCGACGCTTTAGCCTTTCTGGAAGGTCCTTACCACGGTTCTATGGAGGTGGGCAACTGACCTGCGTGGCCTCTAGACCCTCTCCGGAGAAGGTTCCCTGCCATGTATCTAGAGCAGGAGACGGGGTCGGCTAGTCTATCTCTGACTCTAGTCCTGGCTGTGTTGCACCCGGCCCCCTGATGTTCGCGGAGATGAACCTTCTGGAAGTCTGTCATCCCGTCTTCTCGGATCCAATTGAATATTGCCGGTGAACTCTATTGTGGACTCGTCGTCAAGGAAACTGACGAGATTATCCCGTGTGCGAAGGGCGTGTGGCTAGGGTCGACGCGACCATGGCCTCTGCCAGCATCCGTTCGGACATTTTACCCGCTACGCTAGGGGGATCCCTGGAATGGGGTGCGATTGTGTGCATTAACTCCGTGGATCTGGCTGAGCGTGGCTCATCTTGACCCTGAGGGAGACAGGGGAAAACATTTGGTGTAGCTGTTTGATTCACCATGCACAATGACACAATGCTATTCTTGGCCATTCCTTTCATACTCTACCTTGCCTCTAAGAATTATCGTCAAGTGAAATGCTCAGAGTGAAACGTGCTGATATACTACCCGAGGGTAGGTGCAGCAAACATCCTGCAACACAAAGACACGACTTTCTACGACCCTCGCTTGTCTTAAAAGCCTTCTACATTTGAGCCAAACCTGAGCCAAGTTTGATTGAATAATGTTGACATTTGTGAATATATCACTCACTCGTCCTTCCAGATCCCAGAATTGCACACTACATTAATATATATATTCAATGCGCTCATTATTCTTTCATTTGCCCACCATAGACAGTTCCAGAAATCTGTTCAAATTCCTCGCCATATAGCTCCCCTGGTCTTTATCTCACAGACCGCGAACGACAACTTCAAACAAGAACCGCTGAGGCGAGTGCTATCGAATATCGTCTCTTCCGGCCTGTTTGCTTCTCGCCCTCTCCCAGAATCAGTGGTAGAGTATCTATCGCCGTCAATTTGCTGCCGACTTCAACCTCACGGTGAATCTCAGAGGCTCGGCGTTGCACTGTCGGCGCTACAATGCATCTCCCTTTCCCCAACGTTCCTGGAGACGCTTCTCTTCCTCGAGCTTAAATCCTCATCCTGAAGCAGGTCCTCTTCCTCCCAGATTCTCTCCCTTCCATCTCCAACCAACCATCCTCTTACTCATTTATCACTCTGACACTCTACGGAAATTTTCTCTCGAGCATATACTACGAACAACCACCATGCCTCCTCTGGAGCCAGTTCGACCTGCCGACGGCGGCAGCTTTTACCTCGCCAAACGGGGGTGAGTACACCCTCCGCAGTTGTTCTCTCTATCAGCTCCAGCTCACTAACTCTACCAGAATTGAGACGATCCAGATCCCAGAATGGTCAGTATACCCTCGCCCTCACTTACATCAGAGCAATGAATCTAACTTGCGCAGGATCACTTGCTCACAGTGTGGAACCCGTCGAACCGTGGCCTGGTACTCGAAGAACGCACTCGCCCGACTCCGACGCCGAATCTATCGAGATGGCCAACACATCCTGGACTATCCGGACACCATCCGTTGCACCGAATGCATCGACAACCGCCTCCAGTACGAGAGAAAGTGCAAGATCTGCGGCGAAACAAAGGCTCTCGATGAGTTTGCGCGCGCCCAGCGCCGATACCCCGAACCCGTGAGTATTCATGTCCATGATCTTTGACAGGGGCTAACACTGCCATAAATCTCAACAGACTTGTGCCTCGTGTCAAGAATGGATGCTGACCGATAACCATGCATACAATGCCCGCGATCGAGAGCGTACCGTGCGGCGATGGGAGGCTAATAGACTGGAGCAGGAAAGACTCCCTCGCGGCCAGCATTCCCATGAATCTGTCAAGGATCATGCACCGCGCCAGCCCCGGCAGCAATCGGATCACTACGACCCCACCAGTGTCTCGTCGACGACTTCCCGGGCTACCTCCCTTTATGATTTCGTGGATGTTGCGGCTTCTGGACGGTCCTTTTCGATGGCAGAGCTTACGGAGCGTGATAACGCCTCGTATATCCGGGACGAGGAGCTGCTCTACTCGAATCGATCCATCCCGGGAATGGTAAGTTGCTTCATTTGTGATGGATTCGGAATAGTGATTACAGACTTACATATCTGCTACTACAGGATGAACAAGACTACATCTTGAACGATACGGACGACTTTCTGCTAGACGATGACTCCGACGAAGAACCCAAATCTTCACAAGCCTTTATCCGGAAGGGCTGGCTGCGAATTCCGGTAAGTATAAACCAAAGTGGTTTTCATAGCATGGCTAATCATGGAAATCAGCCTACTCGAACCCGCGCCTTGGCTCAAGAGCCGCCGTCGCCGTCGCCGCAAACTCGCGCGCAGTCTGAGACTGGCCTTCTTCTTGAGATGGGCACGCAGTCCGAGATGAGTACGGAGACTGAGACCAACCCGCAGTCTGGAGCTGGACCTCGGCCTGAACATATCGTGGAGCATTGGGTCAGAGTCGATCCGCAGCGTGAGAGCGTGATTGACACGCAGTCTACCAATGAGAAGCACGACTGAGTACCTGGCCCAACCGTGAGACTCCGGAATTATCGATTGCTTGCTGAATATCCATGACATGACGTCGAGGTGAATTTGCAGATTCTCTGGTTTCTGATTTTCATTTCTCAACATGGTTGCTGGCTATGGTTTCGGTTGCAAGTTCTCTCGTTGCTATTTCGCAGGGTTGATTCCGTTCCCTGGGTCAGCCCCGGGAGGTGCCCATGGTTCAGCGATGACATCGGGGGTTCCGTTCCCCACTTTCCACGCTTTCGTCTATCAAAACAAACATTTTTGATTTTACCACGCAGTCGTTATCAGTGATCTAGGCTAGTTTGATATGCGTGCTATTTTTGCAAAATGAAACCATCGTCATGTCTCGACGTTCCAACCGTATATTAGTGCCGTGTCCGAAAATATATATTCGCCCCTCGCCCCCCCCAGGCGCTATAATTAGGCCCGCTATCGCCGCGGTCTCATGCTGGTCTCACACTATAGCACCGATCTGATGGATTCGAGGATGACTGATGCTTGATACCTCAGACAGCTCCTCGGGCACTTTCTCCTTACTGGCTAGCGTCAGATGATGCCATGTGCTGCATGCCAACAATGGCAGCGCGTGGCCGCACCGACCTGGAATGCGGAGCCAACTGTCGGCTTCGACAGTGCAGATGCCGCGACATGTGCGAGAGATGAAACCCATCGCTGGCAGCTAAGATAGGCGAGGCAAATCGTAATCGACGCAGGCATCGCATGGAAGCTGCAGTCTTTAGATTGACCTGTGCCGATCATGACGCTCCCGGCCCGCCTGTCGATATGACATCCTGAACTATTGTGGCACCTTAATATATTAAATGCGCCACACCAAATCTTTGTGACGTCGAGCTGGCTGGAGTACGTCCGGGGGAAGGCTTCGTCAGCGGAGGGCTGGAAGGGAAACCGTTGCACCGGCGCGAGCAGTGACGCAGTTGTGTTTGGGATCGCCACTGGTTTCCCCACAGCATCTGGGAGCCCCTCCGTCGCTGAATTTCTCTACCTTCGCGACCTCTCCGGCCACCCACCCCCATCCGTCTGCGCCGCATTTGCCTGAATTTCCGGACCCTGCTTGGCTATACCCCTCCGGGCGCATCTGCCAGAGACTCGGAGAGGGCGAGACGCAGATCGAGACCGTGAAAAGAGCGAGGGCTTGTTGTCCACCCTGGTCGCCATGGCGTACAATCCAGACGGATACCGGTCAACCCCCAATCCCTACCAGATGGGACATATCTCCCCCGATTCAAAGGACCCTTACGGCCCTCCTCAGCCTCCGTATCCTTCTTATCATGAAACCGAACACCTGAATATGCCCCAGCCGCAGATGCCTCCGCACCCGTCGTCGACGTCGAGCATGGATGGATACGCAGAGTCGCCCCGCGCGGAGAGCACGAATCCGGGCCATATCAACGACGCGGTCAACTCGGCGGTAAGGAACGCAAATACATCGGCCTACCTCTCGCCAGACGTGCTGTCGCAGATCACTGCGACGGTCATCCAGCAGCTCAAGGCCACCGGCCTCGATAGCAGCAATCTCCAGGGATCCGGTCCCCCACCTGTTCGATCGCAATCGCAACAACCACCATATGCTGCGGCGGACGGGGGAGCCCGCCCGCACTCGGAGTCGCCGCCCATTGCTTCGCAGAGAAGCGGGTCGGTGCCTGTAGAGAAGCCCATGTCCCAGAGTTTCGACACCAACCCATACGTCCCGCGTGCTGCCTACGCAGGCGAGCCTCGCACAAACCCCAAACCCTCCCCCGATTCATATTCCACTTCCCGCCGACGCGAGTCCATGTCCAGTCAGGGTAGCCAACACACTCGTCCGAAGCCTCCTGATCGTGACACGACCGTCATGGAGATGACCACGCTGGAGAGAATCTGGGGGAAGCTGTTCGAGGATGGGGAGCCCACCAAGAGGCTTGGTCAGTTCCTGCGTGGCATTGCAATGCACCTGATCGAGGACTACCCGCCCGGCAACACCCTGGTTATCACCACCGCAAAGCTGGAGAAGTTCTACAAGGACACCCATGTACCTGGGGACCCATACCCGTGGCACCGTAAGTCATAATCATCTTCATTTCTAACAATCGCGATCATCAATTCTGAATATTTCTGTTGCCAGTCATATGGGATGACCGCACGTCATCCGTCTCGAGATTGTTCCGTGATCTCAAGATCTCGCACCATCTGGTACAGGAGGATGACTTGGGGGAGCGCCCCGATGTCCCGGGATTGACTCCCAAGGGGTTCGAGAAATGGGCGACCATCCTGATTTTGGCCAACCCGAATCGTGAATACGAGCGGCTGCAAAAGGCCCTCGTGAACATGCCCATCAGCAATCCCGATGACAAGAGGGAGCGCTTCCCCAAGGAGATCCCCCGCCGGCTCTTCCCTGAGACGCCAGACATTGGATTGCGAGAGGAGGCCGAGCAGTACATCATGGAGCGATGCGGTGTTGACTTGCCTCACATCACGGACGAGGAGCGCGAGGAGGCACGACCCAAGACAGCAAGTCGATCCCCAGAGCCAGCGGTCGACTCCAGTGGCCGGGCGCGATCCTACGAGCGAGGCCGACCTCCACCAGCCGCCGCCGCCGCTGCTGCTGCCTCGTCCTCCGCCGTGATCGATGATGACGACCCCACCCCCTTCGTCTCTATCGAGCGTGAGAGAAAGCCCTACAGCGCCCAGCCGGGAGGTGGAAAGAAGTACGAGGATCTACCTCACCACTCTCGCAGCTCCGCGAGCTCTTTCTCCACCGCCAGACCGTCCGACCTCCCCCGGGCGTCAGATATTTCAGGCACCAAACCAGTTCCCCCGTATGACTATGATTCTCGCTACGGCCGAGCTGGCCCCGGACACGGACATGGACATGGACCTTCTTCTCGACGATACTCGCGCAGATCTCGCAGCTCTTCTCGTGGCATGAACCCACCACGAGCCGGCGACTACCGACACTCTGAGGGTGATCTGCTGAACCGCGACAATGTTCCTAGGTACGAAGGAGTGTCAGCAGCGGACTTATACACGGAATCACCGACTTCGATTTTCCCGGATACTGATGACATTAGACATGGACATAGAGATCATCGTGACTCGGCTCGCGGCCCTCGTCCCGATGAATATCATCGCGGAATGTTGGGTGGACATGGAGGTGGACCAGTGCATGAGTACAAAAAGTACTACTAATAGTTCTGTGCTACCGATCTGCGGATTTTTGCTTTGATTTCGGTTGATGTAACCTGGTGGTGTTCATTTTGATTTTTTTTTTTTTTTTTTAATTTTTACTCGGCGTTCATTTCTGGCATGGAGATACCCCTGTTCTCGGGGTTTGATTTGATGTTTGATGATATGAACGAGGTGATGACGTTTCATGTCTAATGTTTGGATACATTTTGCTGGCGCACAAAAGCCATATATTTATGATGAATGTGATGACATGCCAACACCACCCAATTTCCAATGTCGTAAAAAAGGACGATAATCGGAATCGTTGGTAACATGTGCCCTGCTTCAACTGCTCGACCCAGAACCGGAAGCCCCCCTTCGACGCTTAATATCCGCCATAACTCTTGCCCCATTCTCCTTACAAACACCCGCGGCCGAAGCCCTCTTCTTCTCCTCTTTCTCATACCGCCTTTGTATATGCCGCTGATCTTTCTCTTCCTGTTCAGCCCGTCTCTTAAGCCTCCTCTCCGCACGTCTCCTCTCCTCCGCAATCTCGACATGCCCCCGCTCCGCCTCCCTCCGCAACTGCTCAACCTCCTCATCAAGAAGGACCCACGGATCAGAAAGCACCCCCACCAAAAACTGCAGTTTTTCATCAATGAATTTCATCTCGGCATTCGTATCCGGGACCATCGAAAACCGCTCCAGATTCAACTGGAAATCCGACCGGAAGATGCTCAACGTGCCCTTGACTTTGACAATAGCGCCAGGCTGGAGCTGCGAGATATCGATGATTGACCGATCTGTCGCTGAGACGTGGACTGTTTGATTCATGGCTAGGATATCTGGCTTTTCTTCCGAGATATTTTCGGGATTTGATCCCGATGCTATGCCTGAGATGGCAAAGTTGAGCGTCTGCGCGGACTGTCTTGAGTCCTTCTCTTTTGGGTCGGCTTGTAAGACGACGATGTCTAGCGTGGCTCCGCTGCTGTCGTCTATAGTCAGGATCGTCCGCCGGGGGACATCGGTCCTGGCTACGATTACACCTGCCACGGCGATGTAGCTGATTGGGTGGTTCTTGTAAAAGAAGACTTTTTGGCCTGTAAGCTTTGTTAGTCGGAGGTTTTCATTGATCTTTGTATTTATGTTTGTGGAAACGTGCTAGAGATTGGCAAAATGGAATGAGCTAGAGCAGGGTGAATCAACCCGGATGCGCCTACCGAGAGGTAGGCACAGAGAAGGGGGAGAAAAAAGCCATGCAGGACTATCGGGAAGAGCTGGAATTTTCCGTCAAAACACACCTTCAAATCCTTTCGGTCTTTTCAGCCTGTGCACATCAGCTATTGCCATCTTCACCCAGGTGAAATGCGTTGGCGACGCCTTGAAGCAGAACGCGGGGTAGAAGACAAGGTCTGCATCGGTAGCCGTCTCCATAAGTTCATCTTTCCGCTGAGCTCAAGATCGCGAGTTGCGCGAGAAGGTGGAACGTGAGATGAGATGCGCCGTGTCCAGTGTTGGCTTTGAAATACGGAAGTTACAACCTGGTCACGTGAGCTGTAATAGGCATGGCGAAAGTCGGGGTGCAGGACAATACCATTGTCTTTTTTTTAGCATCATAACCATGACCAATATTCACCGAGGGCTTGTCTGCGCAATTAAGACGTATCAGTTGAATGTTATGTAGCTCTGGTGTTCTCTTTGTAATCACTGTGGCGTTTTAGGGGCTAAATCGAAGACCCCTGCACAAATGCTGGTGCTCCCTCTCGCCTTTTGCTAGGAGGCGCTAGAGTAGGCTAGGCTAGAAGCTTGGCTAGCCTACTTCATATACTACTACACTGTATGCAAAAGTCACCGTGTAATTAAGATGACTCTGCTAATAGCTGCCAGGATGACAATTCTTCATTGAATTATTGCTTTGACCGCACTCTAATATATAATTGTTTCCCCCTCCATCATCCGCTTCTTCGGATTCCGGGGTTGTTGGTTTAGCCTCTGCCTCTCCTCTTCACTGATCTGATCAGCATTCGTCTCCAATTTTCCCAAAGCATTCTTGACTTCCTCCTCCGGGTTCTCATGCCCCGCCACAGCGACGCTCAAGATCTCCTTCTCCAGACCAGGTACATGCTCCCACTCAATACCCGCAGCAGAAAGCATTTTACAGCCCTCCGACTCTCCAACAAAAGTCCCCGGCTCCTTAACGCCGAAATAGACCTTGTGAATTCCCTCTCGACCTCCGTCCCGAGTCTTTGTGATCCGCTGCACACAAGGCGCATTGCCTGACAGCCGCTTCCCGCAAGGCTCCATGGAGACATACATGACGAGCTTGCGCCCCGGCTCGACAGGCAGCGCACCGGCTACTTGGTCGTCGGCAACCTTGTGTACGGCGGCATAGTTCGCGAAGCAGCATTGTTCGGCGTGGGTGTTGCCCGCTAGCTCCATGGTGTACCCTGTCGAAAGGATGCGGTCGTCTGAAAAGGTGATATCTCCGTCTTTCCGAGAAAGGAGGATAGCGCCGACGCGGAAATTCGTTGGTCGGGGAGGGGACTTTTCAGCGAGTTCGATGCATTTCTGCATGAAGGGTGTGTGAGGGGAATTGTTCGTCATTGTGGTGTGGGTGGGTGGCGGTGTCACTAGCCCGTCGAACGATGTGGTAGTCGGTAACAAAACGCTTGCGAGAAGTAAATTGAGATATATAGACACGGTCGCAGGTAGCTGGCAAGGAGTTGCAAGCTTTAAGAAAGTTGGGGAAGCTGAAGACAACCTTAGGATGGAGCTCCAAGGAAAGCGGGGAACTGCAGCAGAACCGACCGATGACGGAATGACGGCGCGTCGAGACCGCGACCCACGCGTAAATCAGCCGCCTGTCAACTTTTCGCGCTGGGTCATCATCAGACTGAAAACGCCGTCAATCTCCAGTAGCTGCAAGCCGGAAACATCAGATAAATCTTTTACGACCCACAATGGCGAAAGGATCAAAGCCCAAGTCCGACCAGGTCGCCGACGAGCAACCGCCCTCTGTCGAGGAAGATTTGTACCAGATCCTCGGCGTGCAGTCCGATGCGACACTCGAGACGATCAAGACTGCCTACAAGAAGAATGCCTTGAAGCACCATCCTGGTAAGTATTTCCAGCACACTGATCTGCGGGAATTGCTTTCAGATGATCTGACACACGGATAACAGACAAGGTGGGCGAGGATGCTCGCGACGAAGCCCACGCCAAGTTCCAGAAGATCGCTTTAGCCTACGCCGTCCTGTCCGACAAACGCCGCCGCAATATGTATGATCGCACTGGCAGCACCGACGAGGTGCTCGGAGAAGATGGCGACTTTGACTGGATGGACTTTTACCGCGAGCAGTTGTCGGCGATGCTGGACACGCGCGCTGTCTCCGACTTCCAAAAGAAATACCAGGGCTCCGATGAAGAGAAGAAGGATCTTTTGGCGGCGTATGAGGCAAATGAGGGGGATCTGGATGGCATCTACGAGTCCGTCATGCTTTCCAACGTTCTGGACGACGACGAGCGCTTCCGCGCCATCATCGATCAAGCCATTGTCGACGGAGAAGTGAAGGAATACGCGCAGTACACTGAGGAGTCGGAGGACAAGCGCCAGAAACGAGTCAAGCGTGCTCAGAAGGAGGCGAGGGAGGCGGAAAAGCTGTCGAAGAAGCTGGAGAACGACAAGAAGAAGAAGGCCGCGAAGGCCTCCAAGGCTTCTGCCGGGAACGAAGATGATCTGCTGGCGCTGATTAACAAGCGACAGCAACAACGGGGCCAGGGGTTTCTTGCCCACATTGAGGAAAAGTACGGCCAACCTAATGGCAAGAAGCGTGGACCCCCTGACGAGCCATCCGAGGAGGCCTTTGCTGCTGTTGGAGCTCGCAAATCGAAGGATGGAAAGTCCAAGTCGAAGAAGGCCAAAGCTTAGTGTGAAGGAAGATTTGTGTCTGAGCTTTTCTACCACGATCTGAATGCTTTTTCATTGAGCGTTTTCTAAATTCTTGGGAGCCGGGCGTTTTGTTTATGATTGCATCTTGTGTCTGGTAGTGAACTGCCTGCTAGGGGTAGCTACAGTTGATATGGTAATTCTGTATGCATTATTGATTGGGCGAATACAAATTGGTAGGATCTACTCCAATTTGTAGTACCACAGTAGGTATCCATGACTTGCATTGTATTTAAAATGCGGTCTCGAATTTCTGAGTCGATCTATCTTGATTGCATTTTCGATCGGGCCTGGCGAGGCAGGCGCCATGCAGGTCCGCCTCACAGTGAAGCCTCTTGGGCACTTTCCCCTCAGGCAGCCCGCACAGCTACCCCAGGCCCCTTCCCTCGACTCTCGACGGTCAAGTTCGCTCTCCCCAGTTCTCGACTTCTCAATTTCTAGTCTCCCCCAATTCCTCAATGCTTCATTCTTCAACAGCCTCCGCGCCCCTCAAATTTCGGTTTCTGCCGCCACGACAAGAACAGCCTGCACGTATCTGCAGTCTCCGTGTCCTGGAGCTCTTCTGTTGCTACTGCGTCTGCAAGGATTCCCAGGGCGATCCGCTCCACATTCCGCTAAGCAGCGACGAGCCGCGGATCTCGTTGGCTCAGCGCGCGCCGGTTCCCCACAGCAGGTCGAGCCCGCCGGAGACGGCACGCACGCGATGTCGTACCACTCTCAGGCTGTTCGCATCTCTCCTTCAACTCCCGAGACATCGTTGCAAGAACAATCCCCTACTGCGCAGCCTGCCGTCTCGCCCGACCCCGCTTCGACCACCAAGAATCCCAAATCTTCGGGCATTGGCCGCGCCGTTCAAAGCCTGCTGAGCACCCCGCAGTCTGCAAGGAGTGCGGGCACTCGAGCTGGTGGGGCTGCCTTGCCATCACGAGGAAGACCCTTTCGCAATACCGCCGAACCCCTCAAATCCTCCCCATTGCGCAACATGGCGTCTGCGCCCAGCTCCCCCGAGAGGCCGTCTGTCGACACCGACGAGCTTCCTCGGAGATCATCAGACCAATTCACTAGGACAACAGACCTCGGCGCATCGACGGCACATGTGGAGGGCCTCGAGGATGCCTCTAGATCCGACATGTCTCTACCGTCCGAGCAAATTGCCTCCAAGAAACGGGAGAAGCCACAAGGTCGGAAGGGGATGGCGGCAATGATGTCAGGATTGGAATCAAGACTATTTCCCCGGAGCTTCTCCCGTGGTAGAGACTCCAGCCGGGGTTCAAGCCGGCGTGGTTCATCGTTGGATTCCAGATCGCCCTCGTCCGCCTCCCAATTCGGTCGATCGGTCTCCCCCGGTAGCCGCCAATTCGACTCTGCCTCGAAGCCCACACTCGCCGACACAGAAAGGGGCAAGGTGATCAAAATGGACAATGCCCACAACCAATCCGACGAGGCTTTGGCCAAGCCCTCTGGCAGACTCCCAGACTACGTGAAGCCATCGAATCAGGAGGAATCTGGTGAACGACTGGCCAAGGATGTTTTCGACCGAGACAAGAACATTATTGAAAGCAGTGAGGAGGATGGCGATGAATCCTCCAGTGACGATGAAAAACTGTCACATGCGCGGGGCCGGAAGAAGAAGGGCTCCGATATCACCAGAATCACACCCAGCGACTTTAACAAGCCCAGAGACGACAAATCTCATTTCCCAGAAGAGAGTATGCAAACCAGGCGTCGACTTTGTCGTGACACGAACCATTTGAGGAAGAAGGGACTAATCTTTAATGCAGCCAAATCCACCGCCAAGCCCAACATCCCTGGCATGGAAAAAAGGCCCAGGAAGTCGGCTTTGAAAGCCGTCATTCACCCTCGGACAAGTTATGATATACCAACCCCATACACACAGTCAGCAGCCGGTACGCCCTATGGATCAGAAGATGAGGCTGAAAAGGAGGACGTTCACCGCGCACAAAAGCTCAGCATCTCCATGTCTGCCATCGACAATCGAGTCCCCAACCGATCTATCCGCACCATTGTTCGCGGAGATTTTGCCAGTCTACAGGAAGAAGCCGACGGCGGTCGACGTCGCCAGCGCAAGTATCTTGTGGCAACTGATCTGAGCGAAGAGTCGGTGTATGCCCTGGAATGGACTATCGGTGCTGTTCTTCGAGAGGGCGATACGATGTACGCCATTTTCACCATTCACGAGGATGCAAACCCGTCATCTGTACAAGTAGGAGAAGGGGCAAAAGCCATGCAGGATGCTGCCGTGGTTGTTGGTTCTCAGACTAGAGAAGCCTCTCAGAATCCTGGCACTGGATCCCGCACGATCCTCGGTCGACTGGGTCCGGGAACTGCCAGCAAGGCGGGCTCCGTTGATTCCCGGGCGTCTTCGATGGCGGAATCGGAGAGAGTTCGGGCTGTTGAGAATGTCTCAGAGACTTGCGTGAAGCTCCTGCGCAAGACTCTATTGCAAGTTCGTATTGCCGTGGAGGTCATCCACTGCAAGAGTCCAAAGCTTATGATTACGGAAGCTGTGAGTAACTTTGAACCATTCCCTTTCCTTTTCCATACTAAGTCCTGTCCTAGATTGATGAATTAGAGCCTACCATGGTGATTGTGGGCGCCCGTGGCCAAAGTGCATTGAAAGGGTAAGCATAAACATTCTTTTCTGGCAATTGCACGTCATGCCAGAGCTGACCTCTAATCGCAGTGTTCTTCTGGGCTCCTTCTCCAACTACCTTCTTCAGAACTCCTCCGTCCCCGTCATGGTTGCACGTCGCAAGCTCAAGCGACATCCTGTTAAGGGGCGGATCAACAGCGCAAACGTGCACCTTTCCAACAATCTCCGAGCTCCCAAGAGTCTCACGCAAGCCAACGTGGACTGAATGTAGCTTGTCCTACCTTTCGTGATCATCTTTCCTGCACCCTTTTAAAATAGGGCGACACCTGCTTTTTTGGACACATGGAGGAGCGCCAATATTCTTAGACTACTGCTCTGATTCCTCTTTAACTATTTCGATACCCCGAACTCATGAATGAATGATCTTTGCACTCTTAGTACGAGTCCTTTTTCAAATAGCCAAAGTAACAGTAGAAACAATTTGAGGCAAGTTGAGCTATTTCCGAGCACATGTCAGTCATGATACTGGTAATCTTTCTTTTGTGAAAAGAGCCATTCTATTTCCTATTTATCTCTTATGTGCAAATTCTTAATATCATGTCGTATATAACATTAGATCTTGTTCTTCAGCGGCTGCTGAGCCAGGAATCGCCGCAAGTTATCCGCGATCAACTCGGTCGAGCCCTCCGGCCGTCCACCCGCAGCGTGAGGCGAGATCACCACATTGGGCGCCTTCCACAACCGGCTGTTTTCTGGCAGAGGCTCAGTGTGGAAGACATCCAACGCCGCACCGGCAATCTCGCCCTTCTCCAAAGAGTTCACCAACGCATCCTCATCCACTGAGATTCCGCGACCGACATTCACAACCCACGAGTGCTTGGGGAGCAGCTTAAGCCGTTCGGCATTCAGCGCGTTCTGGGTGGAAGCGGAGCCGGGAAGAATCATCACCAACGCATCAGTCTCCGGCAGGAGCTCATTCAGCTTATCCTCTCCAAAGACCTCAACTCCATTCCGCACTCCCGCACTCCGCGCAATTCCCTTAACCTGGGCGCCGAGAAGAGTCAGGTGCGGAGCCAGCGTCTTCGCAATACTACCGAAGCCCCAGATGAGCACGCGCGAATTGCGCAGGGTGGTGAAGTCGCTCCGCGGGAACGAGCCGCCGAGGTGCCCCGGCCACTTGGACTGGAGCTGGTAGTCGCGCATCTCGAAGAAGCGACGGGCGCCGCAGAGGAGGAGGCCCAGGGCGTGCTCGGCAACCGGGTGGTCGTGCAGACCCACGCCGGTGGTAACAGTGATCTTGGAGGCGTCGAAGCCGGCGCCCAGGACGTCATTGGGGCCGGCGGCGAGCGATTGGATCCATTTCAGGTTCTTCAGGCGCTGTGCGGCGTCTTTCAGGTTGGAGGCGGCGTTGGACCAGGTGACGAGGATGTCGGCGTCGACGTGCTCTTCGGGAATCGGTGCCTTGACATCATATGGGTGCAGCGAGACGGAGAAGCCTTGCAGGCTCTGGACGTCGAGCGGGACGGAGGTTGGGTACAGGAGCTTCATGGTGATGGGCGATGAGGTGGATGCCAAATTGAAGGGTCGCAAGGATGAATTGGAGGAACTGCAGTGCTCGCGAAAGACGTGAGAACTTGAACCGGTCACCCCGTCCCCCGCTATCCCCCGCCGATCTCCACCGCGGGCAGACACCGTGGGATGGCCGTTGCCTCGGAGCAAGGCCGACGGGAAATGAGAAGAGCGGCAAAGCAATCGTGTCCTCAGCATAATTCAGGTTGGAGAAGATAGGGAATAGCTGCGAGGAATTATTCCGGCTATTTTCAAGGTCAAGATCGCCCAATCACCAACTGCAACTGCGACCAGTGGTGACTTTCCCTTTGCGTTTGTCGGGTATTGAAGAGCCGCCCCCACGCTCGCTACTAACTATACGAACGGAGAGCTTCAATTTCTGGGACTTCTTGAGAGGCCCAATAAGTGATGAGCTGTCATATTGCGAAACATGAGATTCTAGTGATTAGGTTGGGACCTCCGTCGAGAACCCATTTCGTTGCAAATGAGTCTTTTCCAATACCGCATGGGGAGACACAAGGATCACCAAAAAGAACAATTGACGATAGTCGGGAATCTCGAACTGTGAAACTGATCTTAATTTACATATTTAAAATTTCGAAGATGAGAGCGATATCAAAAACATCTATCATGGCAAGGCGATAGTTGCATACATGTTCTCGGTGGGTGTCCTAGATACTTCTAGTACTATTCTAGTGCCCCCACGCTGGGTTGAGGCTTATTGCCCGTTCCCCTCATTGCTGACATGCTGACATACAAGATAGAAGCTCTGTTCAATGCTTGACAGCGACCTTGCCACCTTTCTACTCCAAAACACCCCCCGCGATCCCATACAGCAACAATGGCTGAGCAGCACGTTTCTTTCAAAACTGAAGATCTTTTCTCTGTCAAGGGAAAGGTCGTGGTCGTCACCGGAGGTGGTTCTGGCCTCGGCAAAGCAATCGCCGAGGGATTCGCTGTGAATGGTGCGAACGTCTACATTTCCGGAAGAAGAAAGGAAATGCTCGATATCGCTGCGAAAGAGATCGGAGGAGACATTCACGTGTGAGCTCCTCTACCTCTTCATTTCTCAACGCAACTCAAACTGACATGCATCAAATCTAGTGTCCAGGGTGATGTATCGACCAAGACAGGATGTCAGGATCTCGTCAAAGCCATTTCCGCCAGAGAATCTCATGTCGATACTCTCATCAACTGTGCCGGTATCAATCGTCCCTGGAAATTTCAAATCACTGATCACAACGATCGTAAGCTTGTGCCACTGACACCTCGAGAGGTAATGACGATTAACTTACATCGTTGTAGCGGATCAAGTCGAGGATCTTTTGATCAATGGAGTTGAGGAGTGAGTTGCGATGCCCTCATACTATTTGAACAAGTTGGACGGCTCCTTAGGGGCTACTTACAAAGAACAGAGAAGATTTCAATCAAAGCAATCAGAGTCAGCTGCCCTGCCTGTCTTCGATTCTATGAATTTTATGCTGACAGGATAATAGTCAACGTTAATGGGATCTACTTCCTCACCGTCAACTTCATTCCACTCCTTCGAAAATCAGACGATCCCAATGTCTGCGTTATTTCTTCTCTGGCAGCCCTCGGAGCCCAGAGGTAAGAATGCCACTCTTCAAACAGAATTGGCAGTATCGATAGTTAACTGGTGATAGATCAATGGGGTCGTTGACGTACGCTGTTTCGAAGGCTGCAGGTAAAGCTCCACTCGTTCTTACATGAGATGAAGAGGAGAGCATTGTCTGACCTCATCTCTGCGAAGCTGTTCATCTAGCCAAAGTTCTCGCTGGCCGTTTTCATCCGTGAGTCATCCATAAAGTCCCAACTGAACAGAGAAAAGCTAAAACCCTTTGAACATCAGCATGAAAATTCGAGTCAATACTATTTGTCCCGGCGTTTTCCCGTCTGAGATGACGGGTACCACCACCGGCAAACATGAGTATGCTATTAACCACCAAGCTGAAAAGGCCGCGAAGCGCTGTACCGCCGGGCGTGCTGGTCGTCCCGAGGAGATTGTTGGACCGGTGCTTCTACTGTCCAGTCCGGGTGGTGGATACATGAACAATGCACTCCTCACAGTTGATGGCGGTCGCTTGATGGGCATTTCAATCCATGATGGTATTCGGATGCCGGAAGATACTTACACGTATGTGCTTCTTTAAAATTTCTTGGCATCAGCACATACTCATAACTACATTGAGCAGATTCTAGGTTGAGCGAATGAAAAGCTGACGAAGGAAATTCAGCTTGGAAGGGATAAAGCCATGGAATATTTCCTTGGAGGATACAGATCATGGCACTGCTCTATTCGGAGCTTCTCGCACTTCCACACAGTCCTTGTTACAATGATTATCCTTAAACCGCACGTCGACCAGCCTTGGCCTACTTTGAGTCCTGGTGGGACCTACTCCCTTTGTTTATTTTCTTTGGATGCTCGGTTTCAATTCATCGCGGAGGGAATAAAGCCAATGCGATACCCAAAGTTCCCTCTTTGTTTTCCAAGGCATTATTCTATATATGTACCTTTCTTTTAGAGACTCGACGACTCGGGATATGAAACAAAGGGCCTTTACCAGCGTATAAGTCTTTTCACAAGACCACTTTTCAATACGATTTGTGATGTTTCCTGTTTTTCTGCTCCATCATCAAATCTTCATGCATATCGAGGCTTCACTGAACCACCTTCACATCCTCATCCGCGGCCATCTGAGCCATCCAAAATGAACATGAGATTACTCGCCTCATGGCACTTGATTGTGCTACTAATTTCTTGTCACAGCGCCAAGGGCGATTGGCATGTGAACGTGGACCAGTGGAACAAAGTCCGACCATCAAGAGACAACATCAAAACCATACCAGATGCAACTCAGAATAAATCCAGCGACTGGACTTTAGATATTCGATATCCACACCCACAAAGCCCTCGGACACCTGATTTCTGGAGCGACCTACCAGTGCGCGATGATATCCGGTTTCATATTGAGCAAACATGTACTCAATCATTGTCCTCCTGCAATTTCATTCTGCCAGAGGTCGCCACCGTTATCCCTGAGGCCTTGAATAACGTGTTCAAGTACCTCTATACACCTCCTGCACCGGGGCACTATCACCGCGGCGGCCCCAGGGAAATCAGAAACTCCTTCACTCCCGCGCCCCCTGAAATCAATTCCATCACAATCTCCATCGACAACTCCGTCGTCGAAAGAGGCGGGGAAAGAGTAGCAGGCTATACTGAGCCGGCTGAACCGTCCTCTTCACATCGAAAGTTGCACCTTAAACTCGACTGGTTCCAACAAAGTCTCATTGATCCGAAGTCGTGGCAGAGCCGAAGGTTGCTGCGAGCTGTTCTGGCACAGATCCTCACGCATGAACTGACACATGTCTACCAACACAAGCTTCCTGCGTCGAGCTACGGGATTATACGAGTTAAAAAGGCAAAACCTCTGCCGAAAGGGTTAGCGGAGGGCATTGCCACGTTTGTCACGCTCAAATCCGACCTGAAATGGCAAGGCTATCAAAGACCCAAGTCTAAAAACGAACTTCCAGCCCGGTGGGATTATGGATATCAACATACGGCTTTCTTCCTTCTATGGCTCGAGGAGTTCAAGGCCGGGGAGGGTGCTGTGGCAGTCTTGAACGATTTGGTCCTGAGAGACTACTACTGGGGTGAATATGGGAACGAGGACGGCGGCACTAGATTCTGGATCGAGCTTTTTGGAGCCAGCCCGGAGGTCCTTTGGGCTGAGTACATCCACTATGTGGAGAAACATTGCTCGAGCCACGGAAAGGTCAGGTACCTGGGGAGGGGCTTATTCGACTGGTCTCGATACGACATTTCGGCTAGGAAAATATTCGGCTTGCTCAAGGGCAGTCTGAAAGAGTCTGTATCCTATGCAACTCCGCTTTTTCAATTCCTCAATTGGAAATTCTTCATCAATACCTGCTGGCAGGCGTTTTGGTTCGCGGGGGCCAATTACTACATCCTGCAACTTGTGGCCTTTTTCAAATACGTTGGCCACTTCTTCACCTATATCAAGTATTACGTCCAAGGTCTTTGGGATATTCGCCCACTGAATTCGCAAACATTGTCCAATGGCTTGCTTTTGTGCCGCAAAATACTGTTTGCCATTGGTGGATTCTTAAAGAATGCCCTCCGGGTTTTGAATCTAGGTCTACGCATCTTGATAAACATAGCGACTAAGCTTGGGTGTTCTGTTTTTATTCTATGGGTATTGTCAAAATGGTGTCGCGCATTCTTTTGGCCCTTTTTCACCAGTTCTGAAGAGCCTGGCTCTCCATTGCCTCGCCAACAATATCGACCTCATCTCCATCAGCCTGAGGTTGAGCCTCAGACTCGACCCCAACACCGACGCCCATCGTCTTCAGCTCAACCCCCACCACGAGTCAACAAGGCTTCTTTTATTCATCGAGACCCTTCCCCCCTGCTCCTCCTTCACCTCCCTCGCCACCTCCACCTGCGCCCCTGGCGCCGTCCATACCCAACAACCGGCCCTCAAGCAGTCAAGTGAACCAGGGAGCCCAACCCAAACCGGCAGCATCATCTCAGCGAGCTGCCATCGAAGAGCAAGAGGAAGGAAGCGTCGAAAGGATTCTTAGATCCCGACTGTACGGGAAAAAGCTCAAGTACCGTGTGAAGTGGCTGGGATATAAAGGGGAAGATCCCAAATGGTACGATGCAAGCTCACTCCGGGATCAGCCTCGAAAGATTCGAGATTTCCACTCTTTGAATCCTTCACAGCCTGGACCCCCGGTGCGATTGGCAGTTTGGCTTGAGGCTTGTCGGAGGGGAGAAATGGCCAAGGCTCATGTTGATGATAATCGCGCAGCTCCTTTTTTAGACTGATGGGGGCGAGACAATACTAAACGAAGCGTATTGTTTGGCTGTCAATGACGTGTGTGGATATAATAATTTTGCTTTGGATTGTTGCTTTGTGTTATAGATCTTATTCGAATTAGCCACTTGTTTATAACATACTCACTTGAGTGGTGCCTTTCAGTAATAAGAGAATCTGTAGCAGGGCATTGCATCTCTGATCGTGTTCACAACCATGTGTAGACAGCCGCTTGAGCTAAGGAATCAATGATCACTACGATCTGGGAAGAAAAGTGAAGTCAAGGATATCATTCGTTTAATGTGAAATTCATATGAACATAAACATGGCCCATAAAAGAAACGCTTTTTTAAAGCACCGTGCGTACAAAACATCTAACATCTGACACTCGTTTCATTAGTGAAAGACAGAAGGAGGGTCGAATGTGCTATGCACAGTCTATGGCGAAAGGGAAGGATCTTATGTACCAAATATAAACCCAGCTAGGTGAATTCTTGAGGAATCCATTAGAAGCGAAGGTCCCAGCCGATCTTAGGGCCCAGGCGAGGCAGCTCATCAGCAACGCTCTGGACATCCTTGTCACCACGTCCGCTCAGGTTGAGGACGACGTTCTCGCCCTTCTTCATCGACTTGGCGAGCTGCATGACACCGTAAACAGCGTGGGAAGACTCGAGGGCGGGAATGATACCCTCGTGCTGGGCAAGGGCGCGGAAACCGGACAGAGCCTGAGCATCGTCGGCGGCAATGAAGGTTGCGCGGTTGGAATCCTTCCAGGCGCTCAGCTCGGGGCCGACACCGGGGTAGTCAAGACCGGCGGAGATGGAGTGGGTCTCGGAGATTTGACCGTGCTCGTTCTGCAGAACGTAGGTACGGACACCGTGGAGGACACCCTTGGAGCCTCCAGAGAGAGTAGCGGAGTGACGAGCGGTATCGACACCATCACCTCCAGCCTCAACACCGACCAACCTCACGCTTGGGTCGTTGGAGAAGGGGTAGAACATGCCGACAGCATTGCTGCCACCACCAACGCAAGCAACAACAGCATCGGGGAGCTTGCCAATCTCAGCGCGCATCTGCTCCTTAGTCTCGTCACCAATGACGGACTGGAAGGTACGGACGATGGTAGGGAAGGGGTGGGGGCCGATGGCAGAGCCGATAATGTAGTGGGTGGTGTCGAGCTCCACGACCCAGGCACGAAGAGCCTCGTTAACGGCGTCACGTAGAGTACGGCTACCGGCGTCAACCGCGACAACCGAGGCACCCAGAAGCTTCATACGAAAGACGTTAAGAGCCTGGCGACGCACATCCTCAGCACCCATGTAGACAGTGCACTTCATGCCGAACTTGGCACAGACGGTGGCAGTCGCAACACCGTGCTGGCCAGCACCAGTCTCGGCAATGATACGGGTCTTGCCCAGACGACGTGCGATAAGGATCTGACCAAGAGCGTTATTGATCTTGTGGCTACCAGTGTGGTTCAAATCCTCACGCTTGAGCCAGATGTTAGCACCACCGACGTGCTCGGTCAGGCGCTGAGCCAGATGGAGACTGCTAGGTCGGCCCATGTAGGGGTAGTAAGAGCGGAACTCTTCCCAGAACTTGGGGTCGTTACGGGCCTGGTCGAAGCCGCGCTCGAGCTCGGCCAAGCAGTCCATCAGAGACTCGGGGACGTACTGACCACCGAATTCACCGAAGCGGGACGGCTGGGCAGAGGGGTCCTTGGTCACGTTCAGAGCCTCCAGCTGGTCACCAAGACCAGGGCCGGAGGGTGTATCAGCCTCAGTGATGACCTTGGTGGCCTGGGTCTCGCCAGAGGGAAGAGCCTTCTCAATGGCCTCAAGCACCTTGACCTCGCGGGTCAGAACACCCTGCTCGTCACGCTCCAGGCGGCGGCCGGTGACGCTGGAAAGGTACTCTTCAGCGGCCTTGGCGGCCTGACCAGCAGGAGCCTGGCCAACAACGGTGATGATCTGGCTACCAATAACACAGCCCTCAGCAGCCTCCTGGACGGAGAGGAAGTGCTCACGGGTGCTGACACCGAAACCAAGGGCGGCGGGGACATTGCCGGAGTATTCGTGGACACGGGCGAGGAGTTCGGGGACGTTGGCGCTGAGCTTGCCGGTGGCACCAGTAACACCCATGCGGGAAACAACGTAGATGAAGGAATCGGCGATCTTGCAGAGGAGCTTCATGCGGGAGTCGGAGGTGGCAGGGGCGATGAGAGGAACGTACGACAGTCTAGAAAGAGGGTATTAGCATAGACAATCGCATTCCACATTCGAGACCACACATACCCATTGCTGGAGCAAAGATCACGGAAGCGAACGGCCTCCTCGGGGGGCAGGTCAACCATAATGAAACCATTAACACCGGCCTCCTTGCAGTCCTTAAGCATGCGCTCGTCACCGTAACGCAGAACGGGGTTGTAGTAGCCCATGAGCATAATGGGGGTCTTCAGACCACGACGACGGGCAGTGCGGACCATCTCCAGCACGGATGTGACAGTAACGCCATTCTCGAGGGCCTTGGTGTTGGCCTTTTGGATAGTGGGACCGTCGGCAATAGGATCGGTGAAGGGAATACCGAGCTCAATGATATCTATTTCGCGAATCGACGTCTCAGTTCACAATGATCAATAACCCCGCCACTTGGTGCTTGCTGAACTTACCCGCACCACCATTCTCGAGACCCAGCAGAATATCAACAGCCTCTCCAACAGTCGGGTAACCAGCGGTAATGTAGGCCACCAGGGCTGCTCGCTTCTGCTCCTTGCACTTGGCAAAGGTCTGCTTAATATGCTCCATTTTGCGGATATGCAGGGGCAACGCGGGGCAAAAAAGAATGTTCAAATGAAAAGTTTAAGATGTAGGGTCAATTGGGGCCGAAGGAGACACAGGCAAAAGGTGAAACGGCTTCCGTGCGACCCGAGAACTTTTTGCAAGCGAATGCAGACGGACAATGAAGCGAGGTTAAAGTCGAGTGCCGGATGAGTCAATCAAACCTGGCCCTTTTTCGCCGATTTCGCCCCGCAAGTCACGTGCTTTCGATAAGATAGCGCTGAGTCATTCACCGGGGATTCGGGGATTCTTTTGCTGAACTACTAATGCGGAGGCGGGGGACTAAGAGAACCAAAACGGAGGAAGAAATCGTGGAAAATGAATTAAAGAATCAACTTCAGACAGAGGAAGAACTGATGGAACTTGGATTTATTGAGGTGCTTGATCAGTCTATATCCATGGTCGGAGTAACCAACTTCGGACTGTACTGGAATCTTTGAACTATTACACCTGACGTGCCAGAGTGGCCGGGAAAGCCTTAAGAGATTTCGCTCGCAGGGGTACTGCTAGCTGCCGGTACTACAAGTTCGTGAAGAAAATTGGAGATCGGGAATTAAATCAGTTGAAACTAGATCGAAAAAAAAAATCAAGATACACAAAAGGCGCCGAAGCAGCCCAACTCTTCCCAAACGCCACAACAATGCAATCAGAAACAAGACAGCCCTCAGCTCAAAACAAAAATATTAGTCAAAACTCCCAATAAGTTCCAAGCAGGGGAAAATAGCCTCCAAGAAGATCTCGAGTGAGGAAACTCTTCCTCGAGGACTCCATCCCCGATGCGCCAAGAGGAAAACAAGGACCAGCCCCCAGCTGGTCGGTTCGCCTCCAATTCCCAATATCCGAAATCTATCCCAAAATCCGTCCTGCGAATGCATAAAGGAATGACTGCAGCGCCCAATGCTATGCCAAAATACTCGTACAGTAGCCCAGATGTGTAAGTTGTAAGGAGAGGAAAGCCCAAAATGCCCGGCAAGTGGAGGATGCAAACCCAGGAATAAGGAATGAACAAGACACCGTCTAATAAAAAAATGCAAAAACAGGTCTCAGACCGTGTGTCAAAAATAATGCAAAAAGGTCGGGTCAGGGGCATTCAGGCGTAAAATGTGGTAAGGAGAGACGTCAAATCGTAAGTAGGTGACGGTGGGAACCAACAGCCAAGATAGAGGACAAGTCCTCCGGCCCGGCGTTTGGCCCCGCGTCAACTCTGGGCATGGTAATAAGGAGTGACAGGAAAGAAAATCGTGTATCAACGGAGCAAGAGGGGAAATATAAAAATAGAAAGATAAAAAGCAAAAAAAGCAAAAAAAGAGTAGATGACGAATGCTAGTCACCGATGCTCATTGGCCGTGTGCCGAGTCATGCAGCGGGTACACGGGATCCATGTAGGCGTAGCATGCATTAGCTGAAGCTGCGGTGGTAGGAGCACCAGCAGCACCCAGACCATGGATGTCCCATGCCGACCGGGGGCTCGGAGTCACCATTCCATTGGCGTGTTGCGGCTGACAAGGAGCCGGGTAGGGGTAGGCACCAACGGAGCTATATGGCTGGCTGTGGGCAGGAATGACCGATCGAAGATCGGGAGCCGCAGTCAACGAGGCATGCTCAGCCTGGGTGTAAATAGGCGCGCCAAGGGTGTGAGCATAATTGCCCAGACCGGAGTCAGACACTGACTGGGGGGACGCGGCAGTGTGAGGCTCGGTGCCAGAGTCGGACCCCGTACCATGGCTGGTGTAGTTTGTGATCGGTGTCGGCAGAGCGCCTGCGGTGGAGGAGTAGCTAGCAGACTATATGAAAAGCAATGTCAGTAACAGCTCAGACGGTCTTTTTTTGGGGGGGGGGATGGAATTGTAGACTCACATATTTCCCGATGATCTTCTTCAGGGCGTGACTGAGGATCTTCCAGGGGAAGACCTTGACATCCTTCTCGATGTTGCGGGGCTTAGGAGCCGGGAAACCCATAATGACCTTGAAGAAGTCCTCGCTGTCTTGCTTAGCCTTGGAGACAGTCAGAGGACGGAACCCTTCCAGGTTTCGTCGAATGCGGTTCTTTTCTTCGACCGTGAAGCGCACGCCAACCAGCGACTCAAGAAGATAGATGGTGTCCACGCTGGTAACGAAGCACTCATCCTTGCCTTCCCAGCTGATGCAACTGATGCAAATGCTGTTGGGAGATCGCTTCTCGGGAGCCACGGGCTTGAAATCGGCGTGGATTGTGCTTCCAGTCTGAGTGCGAGTGAACTCGACCAGACGGCGCTGAGCGACCACCTCATCTTTGCTCCAGCCCTCGGCCATACCGTCCAAATCCCCATTCAGCTTGAGGACAGCCTTGGTGGGGTAGATGGCATAGGGATTGAAAGTCTGGGACTGACCGAGACCACTGGCCTGCTGCAGGGTGGAGGTGCGGATGAGAGTCGGGTTGGTGGAGCGCATAGGCGAAGGTCCCTTGTGCTGCGCAATACCGTGGGCCACAGCCATCCCAGGATTCCGACCATCACTGGTGACAGACACGAACGAGGGACTCCAGGCAGGGGTGAGAGGCGAAGGGGCCCGGATTGCAGGCTGGGTGGTGGCAGACGCGGTGGAGTACTGGGTACATCCATTGCGAGGAGAGGACGCGGCGTGGAAGGGTGCGACGAAGCCAGTCATCGTGGAGAGAGGCTGTAGGTAAGGCGAGAAGGAGGCGGAGCGGTTATCCCGATAGGAGTAGTTATCTTGCGGCTCGATCTTGGGCATCACATTTCCAGGAGCAGGTCGCTTGGCAGGTGCAGAGATGGGGTTATCTGAGTAGGAAGAGAACTTGCGCTTGCGTGTGTCCGCCGGAGGAGAAGGTTGGGGCACATGCTCGTATGTGTAGACGCCAACCTGCAGAGTTGTCGCCTGGCAGTCTCCCTGGGTCTCCAAGACGACCTGAATAGGCACCGCGAAGGAAGGCGAGCCCGTTGAGATGAAGGAAGGAGCCTCCACTGCGAGCATATATTGGAAAGCATTGTTGCTCTGGAACCCCAGGAAGTGGGGGAGACATTCGCACCGCTTCGAACCGAAGACAAGATAGACCGTGCTATATGTAGAGCTGTGCAGATCAAAAGGCGACTGGATCTGCACCATCACTCGGGTTCCCTCGCAGCCACGCTGAGGGCTATAGGTCGCGACCTCGGGCACAGGGCGAGATCGTGCACCCATCATGGGTGATTGTGCCTCGTCATACGAGCTAGTATACTCGTTGCTGGGCATGTAAGGAACACAATCGGATGCCTGGCTGGCCTGGTCGGCCATTGGCGAAGGCACGAGGGAGGTAGTCACGTATGGGGATTGGCCGTAGGTCGAATATGAGCCAGCATCATGCAAAGAGCGCGTGGAAGCGTAATCTATGGGAGGCTAGAGTCAGTCCCACTCAACTGGGTCTTAGAACAAATCACTCAACAAGATTCACTTACCAAGTACGGCACCAGCAGCGGGCTTCTGGAAGCTAGACATAGACAGAAAGGGCTCAGACTTGGCCCACAGGCCGTCTGAAAACGCACCGACAAACTGTGACTCTTCAGAATCCGAGAAATCCAACGACTCGCCTAGAATGAGAGGCGTTTGGAAATCCGGGTCGAACTGAGCACGAGGGAAGAAACAAGAGTCAGCCGAGGAGGTTCTCGCAGAAACCGGGGGGTGGTCAGGAGGGCGGAGGGTTCAAAATATCAAACAGAAGGCTACGCGGGGATTGGCAGAGAAGAGGCAAAACATGCGGGCATCCAGAAGAGATACGAAGCACCGCGAACGCTGGGGGAAGGAGTGCTCACCAAAACACCGTGTGTCTTCGAGTAAGCCAGCTTGAAGGTGTTGCAGCGACTGCAACAAGACCGAACTCTCTGAAGAAGCGAAAGAGTGGGAATTTATTCTCCCAAACGATAGTACGTCGCCACGCGCGTACACGAGATTAGGGGCTCTCCGAGACAAGAACGAGCGACGGGATGAAAGGTGTTGTCAGTCTCACAGAGTAGTGCCTCGAATCACCATCCAGTATTGGGAGGACGCTAAGGCTGAGACTAGAAGAAGGCTGGCTGCAGCTGGAGACTCAAAGCACGAAATGCTAGTGTCCAAAGGTTCATAAAGCCTTTGGAGCAATGCGAGTCGGTCGTGAGAGGGCGAGATGCAATAGCCACCGCTAGTTGGGGCGACAGGGAAGCCGAGATTGGGAGACGGGAGGCTCTCTGAAAGGGCGATCCAGGAAATTGCCGGCGAGCACGACGCGGACTGGTGAGGTTTTGCTTTCTTTCTTTCTATCCCGAGATGTGTTTCGGGAAAGCTTCAAGCAGATTGGGTACCAACAGACTCTTCTGAAGCGAAGGGGCGAACTACTCCAGTAATGAGTATGAACTCTTTCCGGTTCCGGTTTCTTCCAAAGGGTTGGCTTCTTCGTCCCTGAGGTGATGACAGGGTGGAGGAGAGGGGAAATCGGAGTGGTGCATAAACCAGTAATCGAAAGACTCACCAGATGAATCAAGAGAAAAAATGTGAGACCGATCTGCCGTGGTTGTCTCCTAATATGCAAGTTCCGAGAGGTCCAGAAGAACTATCGACAGAGGTCAGTGTCAATAACAAACAGCTGCTCCCGGGTGATGATGGATACGGGGAAGCTGGTCCGGCGGCTCGAACGACGCTCGTCATCTCCCGACAGTCCGTAGATCAGAGGGCACGACCTCCGGCTGCAAGGAGATGGGACAGGGCCTCCCGAAAGAGGAAAGATGCAAGGCACGAGGGAAGAAGTGAGACCGTGGGCGAAGGGGGAGTGGAGTGCCAACCTTAAGCTGATAGTTGAAGCTCTTTTCTGCACAGTGAGACACGGGAGGGGTGTGCTTTCAGCCGAGACACCAGTAGCAATAACCCAGTAGCGAGAGAATCTGGGGTTTTGTAATGGCAGACGACTCTAGAACAGGTGCATCCAGGATGGAAAAGAATCCAATCAAACAATCGAAATAAAACGAGACGTCAGGTCGATGCGATCCGGATCGACGCTGGATGGATTTCCTCCGGGTGCGGGACAAACGGATGTATGTCTACAGGCACAACGAGGTCGAGATGCGCAAACGACAGGCGATTGTCACTTCAACAATCTCCGACTCCTGCGGGTGATGTCCCCACTCGATGATTTTCTTCCCTGCAGAGTCGATTGTCGCGGGAAATTTGAGAAATCAAGGGTTGCGTCCAGCGAATGGGCGCAAGGTGTTGCGATAATTAATTATTAAGAATATTCGGGATATAACCGGGTGGTTTCCTATTTGGGTCTTTTTTTTCGTTTTTTGCCTTGGAATTTCTTCTCTGGAGATGAGAGGAAATAGAGGAAAAAGACGAATCCACAGGATCTTTTTCGTCAAGTTAAAGATCCGTGCGGGGAGGGTTTTGGGGGGATTCTTGAATTTCCAGTCGAAAAGCAAGGATTCCTAGTCAGGTCAGACGTAGCGAACGTGGTTCTCGTTGCAGCACAAAGCGAGCGTAAGAGCGAACGTGGGTGGTGGTGAGCGAATGTGGAACCTTTCAAGGTGTCATAATAATAACGGGTCTTGGGGGAGGAATCAGAGGAAGGGAGGAGAAGAGAAGAGGGGAGAAGATCACGATCGAAGCAAGGAACCAGAAGGGTTAAAAGCGACGAGGGTGCTAGTCAGTAATCGTATACGATGTGAGTGAATTATTATTAGCACTGTCCGAACAGCCCTGGTCAGTGAGTGCAACTCGGGCCTAAACTGTATAGGGCCGGCGAGCGTGTGGAGTCGCTCCTCCTACGCTTTTACTGTTTTGGCCAAAATCAAATAAAAATAAAAAGTGGACATGGGCCCAAAATAATAATTTTCGCCTTTTCCGTTTTGAAGAGGGGGCTCCACCAGACCCCCCCAGCAGGCTCACGCCGGGCCTAGTGGGCAATCGTGGCGGGGGATGCACATAACAACCGATGTCGAGGGAACCGGGGCGACACTTGGCGGACTCATGGGATTTGCGCAGTTCCGGCGCGAATAGAGCCGTGACACGGTCCAGGGTGTCGGGGACTCAATACATTGAGATTTAGGTATTCATGTTCTCGGCGAGGGCGCAACGGGCATTATTACCTGCCTTGCCCTAGAGTAGGGTATAGTCGGTGCATACACTTTTCCTGCCACCCGGCACCAACCCCCTCTTAACACCAAGGGACATTGGGCATCCCTACGTTGTGTATTTTGTATTTGTACTTTTCTGCAGTACCTTGAGAGTGTATTGTGTGAACACCCCAGTGTTAAGGTAGTGTACGCTGGTACATGCACAGCATGCATTGTACATTGTACATTGTCATGTACAAATCATCCGAGTACAACGTGCGGAGTCGTGTGTCCGAAGCCACTCACCACCGCGGTGGCTTTCCGGCGCGTCCGACCGGGCACATTCTACCTCACCCTTCCGACGACTTTTTGCGATCGATCTGTTAACCTTGGGACTGCCTCAACCCACCCGCCAGAAGAGAAAAAATTAGCAACGCCAATAAGAACCGAAAAAGAGCTCGGGCTCGGAGGAACTCAAATACGATGATACGAAAAGGTTGGTTGCGACTCGGGATCAACACCAATCTGGCGGCCTGCGCCGTGCGAAAAAGTGGAGCCCACGAAAGGTTGAACGGCATGTGGTGAAAAAAAGTGAAGGCTGCGAGCAGGGAACAGAACCACGGACACGTCGACTTGTCTCCCATCCAATGGATGGGCCAAGGGTTACCGGGAGTGACTTCATCATGGCAGGGGGCAGCAGATCGAGGAGCACAGCCTCTGCGGCCAGCACCAGCTTCGTCATAACATACCTAGTACCTACCTGGTAGGTGACCAAGGAAGGCAGAAAAGTGTCGAAGCCAACACGCCAGTCGCATTCGCAGGCCCAATCCGTTCGGACGCCGTCTTCCGATGCCTTCCTCGACGTTATGGCTGCCAATCAGGGCGGGTGCTCCGCGCCGTTCGCTTCTTTCCTCCTCTTCTTCTTCCTGGAGTCGTCGGTATAATTAGCTCCCGCTAACTGATCTCAGCCTGGCTTGCTTCGACACTCCATTACTGTCAGTACTAGGTAAGGTTCTCTCGTACGATCTCCGGTATCCGAGATACACTTGGTACCCGTACTTTCGCATTGACACCCTAACCACACAGGTACTTGTCGACTACACTACTAGTACTACTTTCGAATTGAGTTGACCACATCGAGCCCTTGCGGTGCTTGGCCAACCCCCCGACCCAAGGGTCACCCATTCCGGTTGGAGCTGGGAGCCCCCCTGACGGAGCCCACGAAGACCCTGCTTCTGCCAACCTCTTCTCCAGAGATGCCTGGATCCACCGCGGATCTCCCAGCGCCCCTCGATTGGCTCCCCCTTGTCTCCGGCTCGGCCGACCAGGTCAGTTCCGCATCCTCGTGTGTGTGTGTCATGATTACCTACTTACTAGTACAGGAGTATGTACCGTGACTTGCATCACTCGAGTCGTACTCCACGAGGGGCTCTGCAGAACACAAGGACGAGTACATGCCACTACACGAGATAGAGGCGAGTAGTATACCTCCCCCTAAAATAGCCTGTCCGATTCGATGCGATCGGATGGCCATGCGGCGTCCACATGAGCAGGCGACACAACTTGCCATCGTGGTTTCCTACTGGGTTTCCCACGGGACGAAATGCCCGACCCCAGATCCCATTGGCGGATCAAGGCAATCTCTATACTCCTGTACAGTAGGGTCGTCGAATAAAATACGCAGTCATCTGCCGTACGCAGCGTACGACACAACGGGCAGCTCCCGAGCTAACAATAGCACACCTTGCATCTCACCTGACTTGGTGGCCTGACGATGCAAGGGTACGACCCTCTCATTGGGGGGCTGGGCCGCGCTAGCGAGAATCTGGTATCACCCGTGCCCCACGCCGAGGATCCGTGCGATGCCCCCGTGCTCGTTCTGTACCCTAAGGTAGTATACTCGAAGCTCTCGTGCGTACCGTCCAGTATATTCAGTATAGTATGGATACCATCATACTCTGCACTGCGACCTCGACTGAGGTAAGCGGCTACCCCAGCTGCTATTTCCAGCGCCTCAACCAGTCAGAGAACGCCCTAGCTCAGGGTCCTTCTCCCATCGACCATCCTCGGGGGCTCCCACGACCCTGTCGATCGTGGCGGTTGGCCAACTGCATCTCTCTGCAGCCCCGGCTGATCAGAAGATGCGAATTACCCGATTCCGCGACGCAGCCGTCATCGCCATGGGGAGAGAGAGATAGTCGTGGCGATAATTCGCTGCTCCTCATCTCGCCCTGTCGAAGCTAAATGCCCTCCGCTTACGTGAAGAGGCTCGTCCCCCACTCCCCCAAGGACCAAGATCAGTACAGCATCGTGCAAGGGCCTGAAACATCCGAATGAGGTCATCGCCAGGTAAGGGCACCCTTCAGGCTTTGCGACGTGATGCCCATCGTGCGTAACGGCTCGGCTGCAGGAGACTATCCACCCGATGAGCTGCGTAGCCTGCATATCCATTACATATCCAGTATCCAGCCACCACGATGTCCCAGGATCACCACCTGTGATCCGAGAACAATCGAGGGGAAACGGGAACAGATCTATCCGATCACCTTCCCCTCGAGGGAAGAAGAGCGATGCAAAATTAACCAATCGCGGTGGCACCGCCTCCGCGATTTTGCCACGTTAAAGACATCCGTTGTGGGCACCGTGCTAAACTCGAATGGGTGCTGCTTTGGGGGAGGGGAACAAGAAAACTTGAACCACCCTCGAGACTCCCACTCGAGTACCGCGGATGTCGGGTTCAAGCGACAGTGGAGCGTGAGTGTACGCTATGATCCGCAAATCTGTCGCGAAGCTTCGGTGATCGCCACCAGCCTCCAACGTCCCTTGAATGCATTTGGCTTTCGCGCGACAATTATACCAGCCCTGCCCGAACATCGAACGCCATTCACTAAAATTGAATCTGCAATCAACATCCGGCAAGGAGGAAATGAAGCCCGTATCAGATCTAAATTATCCCTTTCTCAGCATTTTTGTTGGGGTCCATTCCGAGGCCGTTTGTCTGGCTGCCAACCAATGCTCCTCTCTGATCGGCCAATTCTCGGGGAAGAATACTCCACCCGCACCCCCAAACTAAAAGGTAATAAAAAAAAGGTCTCCAAACAATCGATGTCCAGGTCTAACCAACCGAGATCGCGATGGGAACCAAACTGTACGAAATCGATAAGTGCCAAAAATTTCACGATTTGCCAGAAGACGAGACTTGGCCTTTTTGCGCTTTTTTTTTTAACTACGGAGCTTCCAGAGAACAGGATGCTGACCCACTCAACCTGCTCTCAGGGTTTCGGAGCACCAACCTTCTTGGAGTTGCTTCCGCGCTAATAATGCCTGCTGCACCAGAGGAGGCCTCCAATTGTCGGCTGGTGTTGGTTTCTACCTATTACAGTCCTCGCACGGTCTCCACCCGGGCAATCAATTTCTGTAGACTGTCCGCGGAGCACGAAGTACGGAGTCCCAGGTGCTAAGGGCACACTATTGCGCGCTCATTCAATTAGGCTTTTGCGTTCCCGACTCTCCTCGCAATCCACCTACGCAATACTCATTTGCATGACCATGACAACATTCAATCTCCGAAGTGTACTAGTTCATCGATATCCGTCAACAGGGGGTGGTGATCAGGAAGGAGAATAGCTGGACAAAATGATGACATGCCAGGGCCCTGGAGAGCCTTGCATTGCAAACCAAAAAGTCACGGTGGCGCCGTGATTAGAGTGAAACCGTGATCGACCTGGGGGATAGCCACCCTTACAGTTTTAGGCTTCAGGCCTTGCTGTATTTTACTCGACGCAGCATGGCAACTGAGAAGCACGTCCGTGATGATCCTGCGTCTCTGCCGTGCCAGTGTGAAATACATTCTGCTGCACGCCCACATGGAACGGGACCATCTGGCAAATGCACAGAATCCGGTCTGCGCAGTGGAACTCCCCAGTTTCTCTGCGGGATGAGTGGTTTTGTTCTGCTCAGCTACGCAGTGTGGCCTAAAGAGCCGTCAAATGCCTATTGATGAACATTGGATCTATGGGTTCGTCTGCTGAGCTTGACGATACACCCGATGTTTGGTTCACGAATCCCCGTCGCTCACTTCGAGATCTAATGGTGGGGAGCGGCACGAGGAACAGAGATGATTCTCTCGCTGTTCCTTCTCTGGACGCGGGACGATCTCATTCGTTTTTTTGACGTGATACTTACATGTCGGCCCGCATACACCGCAACCTCGGGGCCAAAAACCGCCCACTGGCTACTCACGATCTGCCAGTCCCCGCTTGCTTGCGCGTGGTACACTCGACGCTAGTCGCAACCTTCCGTGTCGTCTCGTCTGCTATTCCAAGAATGATGAATGCGCGGACTGTGGACGGCGCCACGTCTCTTGACGGACTTAGCGTGCACTGCAACTGAACTTGCACGTCGAATAATAATGACTCCCAGAAATACCAAGAAAAGGAGGTCAGCGGTTCCCAGAGCCCCGGGTAAAAACGCTCCAATTGCCGGTTTGTCTCCGTTGTCACTCGGGCATCGCTCGGTCGCCATGCGCCACTCCTGTTGGGTCCCGGTGGACTTAAGGTATTAAGCTTGATAGTTGTGGGAAGCTCAGCTGACCCGTAGACGTTTAATTTGATATATGGAGCTCTACTTTATTCCTTTAGGATGACTAGTGTATCCGCAATGTGTACTAGTGTAGCAGGAACTTGTCGTCTTACCCGGAGCCATACTGCACACCCTATTGAGATCACTATAGCCACGGCATACTCTGTACACTCCAAGGTCTGTGCAAATTGTCAACCACGTGAAATATTCGATGTCCAGAACCATCAATTTGGAATGTATAGAAGAAGCTCTGACTCTCCCTCATCCATCCTCTTCTTTGTGGTCGGTCTACCACACCTCAATGGTGCAAGCCAGACCCTCATGGCCCTCTGCCCCATCCCGTTCCTAGCTTATTAGCGACGCCCCGTGGGCGCAGGTGTTTCACCGACTAGAACATCATAGGAAGGGTTTCACCATCGATTCCCAAGCCTTGGGAGCTTGGAAGAGGTCCTCAGCGCATGAAGATGGACGCCACTATCCTTCCTTTGCTTTCTGGTGATGAAGATCGCAGCCCGAGCGGGAATGGCCTACGACAAATCATGCTCAGTGCGTTTTTTTAGAACGGCCAAGGTGACAAAAAGGTTTCGTCCTCAACTCTGCCACACATTCTCCTGGGGCTGCTTGTCGATCTTAGCTCCTGTCAATACTAAGCCTGCCACCCAGCAGCCAGGATGAGATCTCATGGGGCGGTTACCGAGAAGCTAAAATCTGGCAGCCTGAGGAGACATAACGACCTTCCTTGTAGGGAGAGCTCTGGTTACGGCGTGTCTCCGTACGGAGCTCAGGGGCAGTGAGACAGATCTTCGCTGGACGTGAGCTACCATGTTGTGGATGTCGATCGATTCGGAAGCGGAGTGTCGGGATCAGAAGCACTGCGGCAGTAAGTCGACGACGGGAATCTCAAAAATTGGTATTAGAGTAGACTTTCATTGAATGTTATTTTTTTTTTTTTTTTTCTGTTATGTTGCATGGGTTTTTGTAAGAGGAAGGTTGGACAGGAATATAGTTTGGGGAGGGGGGAACGCCATGAGTGTGCTACTGAGTTAAGGTAGCATCAGCACGAGGCCGATCGACGGCACCAGCACGATATATACTTCAAGTGCCTGAGGGCACCTGACCAGCCTGGGTATAGTCGACTTGCGGAGAGGCTGCCGCCCAAACGAATACCCCATCAACGACACACCAGCTGCACCCCCTCAACCAACCACACAGCGCGCTGGAATCAATTATCCGACCATTTTTACCGAATTCCAGCAGACTCCGACCCCATGGCATGCCCCGATTGATAACCTTTCGCACCCCGAATCAGTTCGCACCGATCGGCTGTGATCTGCCTGGCGTGAAACCGCCGCCGATGTATGATCGTTTCAAATTGATCCTAAGAGGGGCTCTTTTCTCAAACCACCCCGCCATTCCCAAACTCGCATAACCCGTCGAAACGCACTTGAAGCGATCCATCGTTTGAAGCCGCGGCGTGATCGTGACAACGTAAGTACCGACAGCATCAGCAACCCCTGTCCCGAAGGATGCGGACGCCATCTCCTACTCACTGCAATGACACTTTCTCAGATTTGCGGCCCTCCGTCGTCGGCCTCCCGCCTCCCAGTACCGTGGTAAATGTCGGATCCTCAGATCGATAGGGGGGGCTCGCGGAACGGGAAATGGCGGTGCATTCCTCGCGGTGGAGCCCTCTCCTGCACGCGCTAAGCGATCCTCCGCCGAACCGAGTGGAGAGAACAGCAAATGGGTGTAAAGGCATTGCAGCTTGGTCGGGAGTTCGGGACCCAGTCTAACTCCGACTTAGTGTCCTATTCTCTGGAAATACCTGCTCGAAACCGGATTGGGCTCGCCGAGAGGGCCGTCATGATGCGCTATCCAGCTTATCCAATCAACCTTGCCCGTCCGTCCTCTGCTCTCCATCCTTTTCGGAGCTGAATGTGCCATGGTCCACTTTTTTTTTTAAACAAAAAATTTTCTCTCCCATCTTTTCTTGAATTGTGTCTACGGAACCAACTTGTTCTTTCTCCTCGCTCCCCTCACGACCCCCTCATAAACAGTGGACCAACGCCATTGACCCTCTTTTTCCTTGTACCGTGCGTCCAGTCCCAAAGTCTCCCAGATACTAATCAATTCTTTCCGTGAACCATGCTGCCAGGGCACAGGCAGCAGGGTTTGTCGGTGCTTGGACCTCGGCATTGACAGCTCGCCAATACCCATAGCATAACTCAATTGCCTTGGAATACCCACTCTGCAGTCGACCAAAAAGGAAAGACTGGTTCAAATTGTCAACCGTTCGATCGGACAGCCATCTCATAGGCTCGCGTTTACTCGCTAGGCAAGCTAAGACGACAAAAAAACATAGCGATACCCCGTTCATGCCATGCAAAAGCGCAAAGCGAGAAAATAAAAATAAAATCTAAAACTGGACCAAGAAGTATAAGCGATTGGATCCCCTGTGGTGTCTCGTTTACGGAGCGACCGACGCTACTTCCATCGGTACCTGAGTATACTTCAGTAGCCATTCTGTTCAGCTGGACAATATGGAACCTCATGCATCAACATACCGCACACGCCTACGACATCATACCGAACGAAGCTTCGGAACCCAACCGAGCCGGGACGACTCGGGGACCCTGAATCGCTGCTGCAATCGGACCCACGACGCCGCCCGACGTGAGGTCACATTATTGGCTCAGCGATACCTACGGCTCTATGCGCTGCCATTGGACGAGCTCTACGCCCAACTCACCAGTCGCTGCAGGGCTGTGCAGACCTCCAGTTCAGACCTGTCTCACTCGGCCCTAAGTATAGACAGGTGAAGGGATCCGGCACGCCCTATGAGGACAGCTATTCTTAGGGATGGTGAGCAAAATCAATTTCTGTTTAGCTAACAAGGACCTTAATTTGGGTGTTCATCATAATGTTTTGGATGATCCTATGACGGTGACAATCATTATCCTGGTTGAGTCGTGTTGTCTCGTGCTATTGAGTGGCTGACTGGGTCCTTCAGCTGAGGACTCACCTCCCACAAAAAGACGTTGAGACTTGATCCCGCGCCATGTGGAAGCTAGTGTTCGTAAGATGGCCTGATCATCGTAGTCCTACACGGATTAAACTTGTAAAATGTAGATACTGTAGTATACGCTGGGAATACAGGCTGAAGCGTGGTCTGTGGCGGAGCGGAGGAGAGACATGATCATCACTTCCTTCGTATCGGTCAAGACCTTTTCATTTTCCTAGGGCCGATGCTACGGTAACAGCTGATCCTGGTCGTTCAGTTCTGGAGAAGGAAGAATTCATTGGTCTGCTAGACACTATCTGAATCGCTGGACAGGAGCATGCATCCATACTTGTGGTATGGCTTGACACGTTGATGCTGCTACGGTATAATGCCTCGTGGCCCCCATCAAAGCCTCCGATGGGCAGCCGCGCAGATAGGTTGTGCAGCCAGGGGAACTTTCTGAATATCAAGCTGCCCAGAGACAAGGAATAGACAGCTGACCGATTGATCAAGCAGGAAAAAAACCGACCCAGGCACGCTTGCGATTACGCCTCAGCCCCCCAATCCTTGACCCTTTACACACGAAATGCTGTTTTCCCAGTCCCATCCCCGATAACTCCACATAAACCTGGCAGATCAGAAAAGAAAGAGAGAGGAAATAATGAACAAGGGGTGAAAGGAGAGGCACTCAAGCCCGCATAGCTGCACTTTGCTCCACGGTACGGCCATAACAGATGGGATAAAGGAAGCCCCAGAACCCATACTTTCCCGGTCGGTTGCACTTCTCTTCAACCAGCCAATGGGCGAAAGCAGTCTCTGTCATGAACGGGCTCGAGCTTCGAAACGCAACGACCTTTGCAGATAAAAACAGCTTAGAAAAGGAAAGTCAAAGTCATCTGTGGTTGGGGCTTCCTGCTTACCTCGGCGTAATGGCGCAACCTGTCATAGTAAGCGTTACCTAGTCCGAGCTGGTACAGCATTCTCCTTTCAATCCGACGAGCGACGGTGCAATAAGCGAAATCGGAATCATCGAGTTCGTGGCCTTCGGGCCATCTGAGAGGAGGAAGAGTACGATAGTTGCAGTGGTGGATAACGTCGATGAGTCGGGTGAGGGTATTTGCTTCCCACGTATCCATTTGCGGATGCTCGATTTCTCCTCTGACGGCATGCGACAACCCCGCAATATCTTGCTGGAGGCCAGCCAGTTTTTGACGAACCTGCAACATTTTTGCCTCGAGATCCTCGTTGGTGGCCTTCATGGTGGCACGCGCGACTTCAAAAGACTGTTTACATCGGTCAGAGATCGTCGTCCTTCAGTGAAAGTAATGGCCATCCAAGTCTCTGCGTGGGAACTTGCCTTGAGGTGGGCCTTAGCTGATGCGACTCCCTCATAGCATTCTTCCATGGTCTCCATGGTAGGCTCACGGAGCCGCGAACACACACGAGTGTGAAGCATCTCTTTCTCAATTGTTCCCACGGCACGTCCACGGGAGAGAGAGCGCGGACGACGGCGAGGCGTCGGTACTTCCTCAGAAGATCCTCCCACCGTCTTCAGAGCGACATGGGAGCGGGAGCGGGCACGGGCACGGGTAAGACGACGAGACTTCGATACGGTCTTGAATTCATCATCAGAAGACGATATGAGGATAGGGTCACAGGAGCGAGAACGTGGACCAGGGCGAGAGTGCAGGCGTGGACGACGAAGTGTCGGCACTTCAAGGTCCTCGTATTCCTCCTTCGATTTTGCAATGAAAGGCTCACGAGGACGATAGGGGGGCACAGATGGTAGCGAGCCATCTGGGAGGCGAAAGGCATCTTGCTGTGCAGAAAGGTAAGTTGATGGAAATTGACGAGGCACGCGTTGCGTTGAGAAAGCGAAATACAGAGCGGTACCCTGAGGTACCCTCTGTGGTTTAACGAAGGTGTGCAAGAGAAAGGAAGAGTGTACGGGAGAAGAGAAGAGAGAAGTAGGAGAAAGTGCGCCGAGTTGCAAGGTCAAGGTCAAGGTCAACGGCGCGGGAGAAGAAGCGATGGGCAGTTAGCCGGTTGTCGCCGCGTTCCTTCCTTTCACTTCAGCGTCCACGCCCACCGAGCGTGGGGTACTACTTTACTACACTACCAGGGAGTTGGTACTAGCAAAGCAGTGTGGAAGGTACTGTTGTGGTGGTCTCGTTGCGTAGTCGTAAATATATTTACAGCTTGCTGCCGGAAGAAGACTTCCCAAATTCAATTACCAGCTTTCCGAATTGCTTGCCGTGCTTCATATCCTCAAATAATCCATCAATGGCCGGGAGGTCATCAATTTCGGTTTGCAGGACTCGTGAAACAACTGGATGGATCTTTTTGGCGTTGACAAACTCCACCATCTCCTTGAATTCCTTGCGAGAGCCCATCGTAGAGCCACGGACATCGATGTTCTTAAGAACAGCTTGCATCACAAAGGGCATCTTGGGGGATACTGTCATGCCATAGATGGACAAGACACCTCCAGCCTAGTTCGCGATGTCAGTATATCTACTGATGTACTAACTTGTAATGAATTAAGAGGGCTCCTATTTCGTGATGTTCTTACCTTTAGTAACTTAACACCCTTCTCGATGGCATCGCCGCCAGCTCCGTCAATGATAGCATCGAAGTTCTTCTTTCCACCAGGCAGCATACCCAGCAGCTTCTTATCCCAACCGTCCTCTTTATAGCTCACGCCGCCAGCCGCGCCGAGCTCAATTGCCTTCTGGATCTTCTCCTGGCTAGAGCTCGTCACATAGACATGAGCGCCCCGGGCGACCGCAAAACGCAAGGCCATCAGCGCAACACCACCACCGATGCCGGTGATCAGCACAGCAGCACCGTTACTCGAGTTTATCTCTCCGGCCTTGGAGACCAGGGCTCGCCATCCAGTCAGGCCGGTTAGAGGAAGGGCAGCCGCCTCCGCATCAGAGAGGTGGGCCGGTGCTTCTTCGACCTCTGACTCGTCGATGGTAATGTACTCCTGAAGAGTACCCTTGTCATATACTTTGGTGCCTCCCATAATGCGGTATCCGGTGGCTTCCTCGGGTCCATCAGGTGAATCTTTCCAGCCAACACCTGGGTTCAGGATGACGCGTTTTCCATTCCACTTCTTCGGGTCGGACACGCCAGGTCCAGCGCTGACAACGGTTCCGACGCCATCTGCCAAGAGAGGAACATCAAATGTCACGCCGGGGTAGAGGTGCTGTCGGAGAAAGAGGTCGCGGTGGTTCAGTGAAGCAGCTGATAGCTTCACAAGTAGCTCGCGCCCCTGCGGAGAAGGCTGGGGGAGGGTGCGCACGGTGAGCGGGTAATAGACCTGGCCCGGTTTGCCGGGTTTGCCATCAATGGTCGAGATGTACACGGCCTTGGACATTGTGTCGCGGTTGGAGTGAGTGCGTTGACCTGGAGGGACAATTGCGCAACGTTGAATAGTAGTTGCTGTCAAATCGTGCGGGGATAGCTGGCTTATCGATAGCCGAGGAATCAAGTCGGGTTGATCTGGGATGTTGCAGTGACGAAGCTGGTCCCGGATCACAAATTATATGGAAAGCAGTGATGGCTAGATGATGACAGATGGGTTTTATGTCATAGATTTATGGGGAGTGAAGCTTATGTTCCAATGGTCGCGGCCTCGGGGTGCGAACTGCTGTTCACACTTCTCTTGCCTGGGGGACCTCGGTCCAGGGGTGACCAGCCTGCATTAGTAATTGACGGGATCGCCATTAGAATGCCCGTCTCCAATTGGGGAAACCAAGCGTTCCTGGCATATACCACTCGACTACTGTCGCTCGATTTGATGTGTTTTTTAGGTAGTTATCTGCGCTTGAAAGAACTGATAGTGATGCTGTCTGTCAGACCTGTCCAGCGCCATGGTAGCACCTGTGAGCCACACCGCATCAATACTCGGTATGATGTATCACATGATTTGAACTTATCAACCTTGTGGAAGATCAAAGTTCAATGCAACTTCAATGTGATAGTTCAGAGAATGATTCATATTGGTCTTTTGATTTCGGGCCACTAGGTTATTCCGTTCTCCCGGCGTAGAAAACGATGTGATCACATATTACGTGGTAAATTATACCCGAAGAACGACACGCCCAGATATATATTAAATCACATGGTGGTCATACCACGATAATTTCTGTAACATCACATTCATAGAAGGGGTTGATTTCCAAATTCGCCAACCATTTTAATGTTGATTCCACGCATACTATTCTCAAGAGCTACAGAAAGCTTGTTCTCCACCGGGTACTTTTTCCATCTTCACCAATGCAAGACCCACAGAACGACCCTCGAAGTACATCTTAAATGTGAACATTACATTTAATATCACCTCATCCGGTCTGAAAGAGCATGCCATGTCGACAACAGCACACCATCTGGTAGTGATGACATGACACACACTGGGGTTCACCTGTGTCTCCCGTGTCCCCGATAACCGCGCCAACTGAAGATTCAGATACCGAGTCATCGGAAAACTGGCAATTAGAAGAACAGCAATTATCATAGTTGCTGTCATCCGCATAGCGACAAGAATTAAGCTGGTTATCTGGCACAGGAGAAGGCGTTGTCTGGTTGCAAGTACACTTTGCCAGAGGGACGTCCTCTTTAGGAACCTCAACCCGTATATGGGAGCAAGTAGCGGCCAGGGTGGGAACTGGGGAGTTACAGTGGTGACAATGAGCCTGATGGCAGGCTAGCGGACTGGCGAGATTTAAACTCAGAGGATTATAATGCGAGTGAGTCAGCGGAGGTGGTGTCTTTCCATTGTTCGAGTGCAGCGGACAGGCGCAGGGAGATGGCGGGTTTGTTGCACCAGGAGATTTTTGGTCACCCTTAGAGTTGCCTTTGGGCTTCTGGGCTCGCTGAGGTGTCTCCGTCTCCGGCTCAACGAAGCATGCGCCGCAGCAGTGCTTTTCTGGCATGTCGTTATTAGAACGATCGCTGATACTGGATGCAGCAGGTGGTGCAGGGGTTGAGTGACTGCCGTGAATCTCGCAATGACCACGAGCTGCTTTCTTGGCGGGAGGAGAACGTGGAAGATGCCGGGCAAAGGCACAGGCGTCACCCTCACGGACGAAATAAAGGTTCGGTTTGACTTGTTCGCCCCGAGACACAACTTTGTGATAGGACTTGCCCAAGAAATAGTCGGGGATGTTCATACATCGACGGCCATTGAGTTTCATGGCGTCTTGAGGATGGCCCTAGATCTTGCCTGTCAACAGCAATGGAGATGTATTATCTGGACCAGAGCCCGAAGTATTGATAGGATAAAGGATGGGATGAGCAGACGAAGACCCTTTATTTTTCAACTGGCTTGCTTGGCTTTTATAAAACAAGGGAAGCGGCAAAGAGGACTGACGGTGGTATTTGAAGAGCTAAGGGGCCTATAAAAATCGCGGAAGAAAAGATAAAAATAAAATGAAATGAAATGAAATAAATCCTTCTAGTCTACACGTGCAGACCAACTTCGACAGTCGACATGATGATTCTGGAAACCCAGGCAGATGCATACATAACCAACGGGCCACGCAATCAAGCAAACTTGGGACCGGTGACGATCACGAATGAGAGCCCCATCGCGGAAGGTGGGTGAAAGAGCAGGGTTTCCAATCTAACTACATGGACTCTGGTCCAAATTCAGATAAGGAGCTCTGCAGGGCAAGGGTTAAACAAAAAGCCCCAGCCTAGCATTATTCAGTATCATGGAGCGTTGTGGCTGGGGAAGGGAGGGATGGATGAATGCAGATGCAAGTAACCACCTCCTTCCTTTTGGTTATGCAGATGTGTGTTCTGCCAATGCAGATAGTCGTGGGAGCCAAAGACCTAGAGCACACAAGAACCCAAGCGATCGAGCAGCAAACTGCCAGTGGAGAAGACACGTCGAAAAGCCGACCTTCATCACCATTCCAACCTTAACCGTTTGGAAGCAGCTGATCGTCCAATCAGCCACGCTGCGTGGTGCGAGTCCGCCCTACACGTCGACCCGCGTACTGCCACCGCCTCAAGCCACCGCATGCATAGATGCCAGCGTGCCCACTCTCTTTGGGACTCACCACCACACCATCCAGAGAGGCAGACGCGCCCCAAAAAAAGATGTCTCACGATGAATAGAAACTTCCGCATAATATCATAGCTGTCAGATGACCCCCTTCCCAACAGTAATCCATTTTTTCGTTCGTGTGAGATAAAGTGACGAGCCTGTAGACCACCGTCGCCTGAGGTACTGAGTACTTGAGTGGCCGGGGCCGAGCTGTGTGTGTTGTGTGTAGCCTGTACCGCCGCCAAGTGGCTGGCACTGGTGGTGGGTAATTTAAATAACACTGATACCTGTATTGTTGCTCTGACCGTCGTGTCCACGCGATAAATACGCGGTAATTACGCCTCTGCGCGCCTACTGCCACGCCCCCGCTAAATCATTTTTGCTCCAGGAAACCCAAGCGAAATCGAACCTCGATCTCTCTTTCTCGACCTCGTTCCTCTGGCGCTCTCGCATTCTGCATTCTCTCACTCAACCTTGATCGGTTCGTCGATTGACTAGCATCTTGCTGTCTCTTCACTCAGCCCGCCTTTCTTCGATTACACTTTTCGTGTCTTGCGTTCTCCCAACCCCGTTCGCATCACACACTCTCGCTCCATCCGCCACACAAGTCTCGCGACAACCACTTTCCGAATCAGCTGTTTTGTGGAGGATCCCCATCTGTCCAGAAACTGCCTACCATCCATAATGCCTACGCCACTTCCATCGAGTTTTGCTTCGGCCGCCGCTGGCAACATCCAGGACCCCAGTCGGAGAGGGGATGGAGGAGCTGGTGGAGAATGGTATGCAATCGTGCCCTGCTTCCCTCCCCGTGTCCCGGCATCTCCTGCTCGATCTGGCCCCTCCAGTTCTCTGCATCGCGAGACCGGCCGTCAATTATGCGAAAGCGAGATATCCGATGCTAACCTTGAATGTCCATCCAGGTCTCGATCCCGTATGAACGGAGCCACCCAGACCTTCCGCCGCCCGTCCGTCGCTACCAACCCTTCTCACATCCGAGAGAGTGGCCAAACTGCATCTGTTCCGACATCTACGACCTCCGGGACATACATCCCACCCCACTTGAGCTCAAATACCTCTAACGCCATGCGAAACGGAGAGGCCCGATACTCCAAGGAGCAGCTTCTAGAGCTG
The DNA here is from genome assembly GCF_028826775.1 of Penicillium argentinense. Taxonomy (NCBI): domain Eukaryota; kingdom Fungi; phylum Ascomycota; class Eurotiomycetes; order Eurotiales; family Aspergillaceae; genus Penicillium; species Penicillium argentinense. Next base: position 2,382,945 of record NW_026622668.1, read on the forward strand.
TACAAAGCACAGCGGGAGAATGGATCCTTGGGCAAGAACGTGGAGGATTATTTCGTGGCCGACTGGGACCCTCACATGGTGTCAGCTCCAGTGAACGGAGCGTGGGGAAAGCGGGATGACCACAAGTCTTCCGCGGGGCCTGAGGTGTGCTGGGATCACGGTGGACAGGCCGAACCGTTGGGTCTCTCTGATATGTCGGAAGGCGAGAAAGAGGTTGGTCATCTCATTCCTAGTGTGTGTGGTGGGTTCTGCGCGATCGAATGCTAAAACTCTGCAGATGTTCTCTGCTTCCGTCAACTCACCCCTCAAGCCGCCACCCACGAACGCCCAGAAAGAAAACGCGGGACCCGGAACTGGTGGACGCAAGTCCTCCGTCTCCTACACTCAGGGTCACATTAATAACTACAATACTTCGTCCCCAACCGCCAACCGCCCAGGCGCAAGACGTCGCGAGACTGGTGATTCCATCGGTAATCCAATGTCTCCTACCGGATCCAACCCGCGTTTTTTCCGCGACGAGGCGAATACGTCCACTCCTCCCCCGGCCCTCCTGCGTCGAAAGACCGATTTCCGAGATCAGAAGATGGATGAAAAGGCCAAGGAGGCACCCGAAACGGCCTCTCCGTTCAATTCTCTGAAACGAAGCTCTACGAACCCTCTGAATACCGCTGTTGGTGGAGGCGGGGGTCCTGGTTCCCCATGGGGCTCTGCTTCGCACAATGCCAACTTCTCTCCCATGGGCGCATTCGGTGCCTTTTCGCTTGGATCGAACACCGCCCAGGCACCTACAGAGAAGAAGCCCGGGTACGGAAGCCTGCGTGGAGAAAGTCGCTTTAAGGGTCTGCTCTCCAAGGATAGTTCGGAGGATATCGCAGGTTCCGCCAAGGAAAAGAACTTGTCTAGCCTGGAACGTCTGACCGAAGACGATGGTGGCCAGCGCTCGCAGTCGCCGTGGGGAGAGGCGGTCAAGACCCGTGCCAGCCGCAGCGAAACCAATCCCTTCGATGAGCCTCGCAGTGGTAGCGCCGCCCTGGGCGGATCTCAGGATGTTGAGGCCCCATCCCAGGCGGACCTTGGCTTTGGCGCATTCGGCATGACCTCAAGCATTCCGGGTTTCCGAGAATTGATGCAGAGTCAGGAGAATTCTCGGAACCCTACCCCCAGCTTGCTCCAGGGACACGAACCCACGAGCCCAACCAACACGAACCCTTACCAAAGTCCTCACAACGATCGTACCGCAGACGCAGAGGACGTGGACACTGAAGAATCGGGCGACATCCAGCAGTCTCAGCAACCTGGTCTGAGCGGATTGCGAGATTCTTCGAATCCTTTTGGTTCAATGAGACGCGTCGGCTCGGGCATGGACCTTCCTTCCGTTGACCGCAGTCAAAATTCTAGCGCCAACGCGAACCGCAACTTCTCAGGTCTTGGTGGCTTGGGCGGTCTTCCCTCCATTGGCGGCAGCTCTGCCTGGTCTTCTGGCGGTGCTATCGGCACACCCACTCGCGAACGCTCGGCTTTTGCTAGCGGTTTCGGCGACCCTATCTTCGGTTCTATGGGTGATCTTCAGTCTCCAAGCCTGTCTACACTTGGAGGTGGAGGTCTCTTTAGCCCTCACGCGGGTATCTCTGGCACCACCAGCATCGGTCGATCTAGCAAACTCGGGGCTCTTTTTTCTTCCACCATGCAGGATGAGCAAGGTCGTCCGGAGTCTACTGGCTTGGAAGATTTTGCTCGTCAGACGGACTTCCAGACAGAAAAGCCCGGCCAGGCGAGCAAGCCTGGATCGAATCCTTCACAGACTCCTGTCTCGGCTGTTGGTTCCCTGCCACCAGGCATTAATCTTGATGGAGCAGCGTCAGTTCAAGGCTCTGGAGGAAACGTGCCTTCCGCCCAGCAGCGGTGCATGGTGATGCCTGATCGTATGCGCTGGATCTACCGCGACCCACAGGGCAATGTTCAAGGACCGTGGACTGGCCTTGAGATGCATGATTGGTTCAAGGCTGGATTTTTCAGTCCCGATCTCCAAATAAAGAAGCTCGAGGACATTGAATTCGAGCCTTTGGCTCAGCTTGTCCGACGTATTGGCAACTCGCGAGAGCCTTTCCTTGTGCCTCAGATTGGCATTCCCCACGGCCCCGAACCTGCTCCGGGACAATGGACTGGCCCCAACACTGCTGGCACTGCCCAGCCTCCATTCCCAGGAAGTTTCCCGAGCTTCGGAACTACTTTGACTGCCGAACAGCAGAATGCACTCGAGCGACGCAAGCAGGAGGAGCAGTACCTCATGGCCCGTCAAAAGGAACACCTCGCCCAGCAGCAAGCCATCATGAAGCAAATCGGACCGTCGAGTATGCAACCCCAATTGCAGCACCAGACCAGTGCCCACAGTCTTCACAGCCAGCCTAGCTTCGGAAGTATTGCTTCTCCGTCGGGCTACCAGCCTTCGCCGATCCAAGCTCCAATGCAGGGTCAACAACAGCAGCAAGGTGGTGTTTCCGGCTTCTTTGACGCTGCTGCGCCAATCCGCCAGGGTGGTCTTCCAAATGTCGGACCTGGAATGCTCGGAACCGACCTCGGTAGCCAAGATCAACTCCCGGCTCTTCTGGAACGTTTGAATGTTGGCCGCCAGGATCCTTTCGCTTTTGGTGGATCTAGCTCATTCGCCGGTCGCCAGCCTGACAACTTCTTGCACACCCAGCAAGTCTCGTCCATGCTCCAGGACCGTGCTGCCCTTCAGCAAGAGCAAGAGCAATTTGACCAGGCCAATGCGAATGACCCCTTCGATCAGCAAGCTCGCGAGGAGCGATTGCGCCAGTTCCACGCTCTGAGAGCCCAGGAGGGTGACTTTGGTATGCGCACCGCTGATGGCCTGCCCACCCACCCTGCTGCCGCGTCTGCCCAGGAAGCCGAAGCTGCTGCTACCAGCGCCGAACTGGCCACCGAGGCTCTGTCTGAAGAGCCAGTTGACGAGCCTACTCTCACCCTCTCCCAGCAAGTTCAAAAGGCCGCCTCCGCTCAACGTCAACAGCAGGAGCAAAATGAGCAGGCCCAGGCTGCACCTGAAAATGCCTGGGGGGTCAAGGATAGCGCTATGCCGCAACCTTTCCCTCCGCCACCGTCCGCATCGCCTTTGCCCGCGCCAGCCGCCCAGCGCAACCGCCAGAATGTTGCTGAATCTTTGGCTGCCGGCTCCCGCTCTCAGACTCAGACCCCAGTTGATGCACCTGCTACCTCCGTTGCTCCCTGGGCTAAGGATGCCCACGAGCTGCCTAAGGGCCCCTCTCTGAAGGAGATCCAGGAGGCCGAAGCTCGCACTGCTGCTCAGCGCGAGGAGGTTGCTGCCGCCACTCGCCGTGCTCAGCTGCTCGCTGAGCAAGAGCGTCTTAGCCAGGCCCAAGCTCAGGTTGTCCCTGGCTTGCCCTCATCGGCCAACTGGGCTAGTGCTGGATCCCCGGCCACACCTACCTCCGGCTCGCCTTGGAACACCAAGGCTCAGCCCGCCCCCGCTCCTAGCACTGCCAAGAAGACCCTGGCTCAAATCCAGAAAGAAGAGGAGGCTCGCAAGAAGCGACAAGCTGCCGCCGAAGCGGCTGCTGCTCAGATGGCGACCCCCAGCCCTCCCGCCTCTGCTACTAAGCGCTATGCCGACCTTGCTAGCAAGGCACCTGCCCCCGTCACTGCTGCCAGTGCGGTCCCTGCTACCACTGGCGCCTGGACTACTGTAGGTGCTGGTGGCAAGCCTAAGGCTCCCCCTGCCGCTCCTCTAGGCCCTCGTTCGACCAGCGGAACTGTTCCGGTTGCCCCGGCTGCCGTCTCCAAGCCTCGTCCTACCGTCACCACCCGTAACGTGACCGTGGGCAGCATCCCTCAGTCCAACCCTAACCGCGCCGTTGAAGAGTTCACCAAGTGGGCCAAGCTGGCTTTGGGCAAGGGTCTGAACAGCAACATCAATGTCGATGACTTTGTTCAGCAGCTGCTTTTCCTGCCTGCCGAGGCTGAGATTATCTCCGACTCTGTCTATGCGAACTCCCAAACCCTGGATGGCCGTCGCTTCGCGGATGAATTCATTCGTCGTCGCAAGCTTGCCGACAAGGGTGTTGTCGACCCAGTTTCGCCCAGCGCCTTTGCCGAATCGAAGAACGGCGGTGGCTGGAGTGAGGTGGCCAAGAAGGGCTCTGCCTCTTCCGCTACTTCGCAGACCCAGGCCCGCGAGGAGGAGAGCAATGCAGCTTTCAAGGTCGTCGCTCCCCGCAAGAAGGGTAAGCGGTAATGGTGTGCACATTTCGTGTTCCATAGCGAGGAGATACTAAGTTACTCATTTGTTCTCTGATCATTCGAGCATCAGCTATTTTGTTTCTGCGAAGACATGAGCCTGTGTTTTCACTAGCGTTCTTTGTCCTGTAGCCTACCTCGTTACGTGTACTCTACTACCACCATATGTTTAGCAGAATAAGTGTATTTTTGCACATGTCCCCCATTATTTCCTCGTGCTCAACGTAGCTACTTGGGCCTCCAATGTGGCCGGGGCTGGCAAGAGATGTGACCAGTACTCTACCCAACACTATTTAGCTAAAAGAAACAACTACTAGGTCCTGGAAAATCCACACTTGTGGGTGTTTTGCATTGTAGACTGGGGACTCCGAGGGATCCCTACTAATTAGTGAGAGTGTTCTGTTTGGGTTTGCTCGTGAGGCATTGCTTGCGCATTTGCATTGGTTGTCAGTAGCAGCAACACTGCAAGCTAGCAACCATACCAGCAAGAGGGAGGGCAGAAATCGCGTTCTACTAGAATCTTCGAGGCTTTCGATTCCTTTCGAGCTGACTCGGTGTCTACATACTGGATTTTGACCCCTTTTCATATAGAAATCCTCCCATCGTATTCGCGTCTTGATTTCTCTTTCGTCAATGCCGCCTGCGTAGTCACTTCTAATCAGTACCAGATCTGCGAACTTCAAGGCACTTGTGTGTTACGTGCTACTGACTGGGCGCGGTGAACCTGAGTGCTCCTGGGTGATACTTGCCTTAAGTATGCGTAACTCCAAGCCTGTCCGCAACCGTACCGTTGCTGTGCTGAGCCTTACACGGACTCGGGTCTTTAGAATGCTTGCAGAGGTGCGCCAGTCGAGTGCGCCAAGTAGGTCAACGCGAAGAGCTCCCCTACTTGTAGGATTTTTGGCTTTATATCAAACGGTGAGATGAATCAACAGTAGATACAAGTAACAATATGCAATTAATCGCGAAGAACTAAATACATGTGCGTGAATGAGTGTCCTTATATATCCAGTCCTTCCTATCCTATCGTTGGGACTCCTATCCTACCGCTACGATGATATATCACGTGACATTTTAGCGTGTTGCGTGTCTGAGGGTCCCGTAGTGTTTCTGTCTGGCACGTGACGTCAGCGGTTTGTGCGCGCCTCCTTTGGATGATTGGTTAGGAGTTGCCTATCAGTAAGCCGTCGCCCCTCATAACTAGTTATTTGCAGGGTCCGTAACACAAAGAAACTAGTAGGAAGCATGGAACTCGGTTTACCCCAATTCTTCCATGGGAGATGCTGCGTTGGATAGTCTTACAGTCCCATTCGTCACAGCCACTGACCTTCAAGGGGTCCAAAGTCGGTTTGGGGAGCAGCACAGCGTGCTGATGGTTCAATCCGACGGGTGCGGCGATCGACGATTAGCTAAAGGTAATCAGCGAGATGTCACTTCACCGAGCGAGCTCAGTTATTCTTTGAAAATTAAAATCAAGGCTGCCTGCTTGGCGCGTTTTCTGTCTCCGCCAACACCAAGGTGCATTACTAGTAGCATGAGCATGTCGCTTGACGTTACAATTAGAGCTCCGGGGACTCTCCTGTCTATGAATTGTAGTAACTGTTTGTAGGAATGACAAGCATAAGCTCCGACCCACAACCACTTGGTTTAGTACCTCTGGCTCCTCGTCGTTGGGTACAATTCATTTTGGGCTATCGATCCGACTCCTGACCATGGCCATGGTACTAGGTTGGGCAAGGAAGCCATCTTGGAAGATATTCAAAGGCAGGATCACTGGCCCGGTAAAGACCAAATTCTTTATACATTTGAAGCCCCTAAATAGGTAGTAGAAACTGGTAGCTGTTGATTTCTTCGAGAAAATACCATGTTTTCGCTAGATGTGAAGTGCATAGTACTATTGAGATTGAAAGCTTGTGTTTAGTCACTGGCTGGTATTCTACCCAGCGGCCTAAATCTCTATGCTTAGAATAAGTTCAGATCTGTTATAGATTCAAATCACTCACGAGAATAATGCAGTGTATGCAGATACATTGGTCAGCGTCCCTTCAATTAATAATGTGGTCGGGTGGCGCTGGGCGGCAATGGGGGATTTTTCAATTATTCATCACTCCGACCGCGGGCTGGCCTGATGAATAAACCCGCTGTCCCCTGTCACGCCCGTTTGCGATCTCAACTTCATCTCCATTACATCGGTCCTGATCCGCTAGAGAAGCACCAGATTCCCCTCCCTCATTTGTACTATTGGAAAAAGACCCACCGATGGCCGAAGCAAGAGCTGCATCGCCCGCCCCTCGCAAACGAGGTCGGCCCCGAACCGTCACTGACGACCTGCAAGTCCCGGAGGTAGGCGATTGGTGCTCAATGGAACACATGCCAATTTACTCATGAGGTCCTTTTCAGAGGCGTCGCAAACAGCTCCGTGTCGCACAGCAAGCATATCGCAAACGCAAGGAGACTACGATCACCAATCTACAGAGCCGCGTTCAAGAGCTCGAGGCGGGGATCGAAGAGCTCAGCCAGTCATTCCTCTCGTTTAGCAATATCCTCCTCGAAGCGGAATTGCTAGAGAAACATCCGAGAGTTACGGCCGCTCTACAGAAGATCACTCAACAATGCGTGGCGCTGGCGAAACAAGGATGCGACGAGCCCGAACAGCAAACGCTGGCCAATGCTCTCGTGGAGATCGACCGCAGCAAATGCGAGACTCCCGCGACCAACTTGAATCCTGATACACAGATAGTACAGTCGGGGAATCTTTCGTTTGCTGAAGACCTGTTCCCATCCCCATTAAATCCACTGACCCAATGCTCACAACTACCGCCAACGCCGCCGATCCAAGATCAGCCGATTCTCCCATTCGGGATCGTCTACTCCTCTCCGACTCCATTCTCGACTATAGATTCGCCATTACCGAGTCCCCCACCAATTGTATCCCCAAACAGTCTCATGAATCAAGAACAGCGAACCGTCTCGCACCGACTTGTACGACAATGCTGCCAGAACGGATATTGGCTGCTAGTCAATACCCCCAATAATACTTCAAAGATCACGGAAATCTTCGGGGCGCCGCTATCGTTAAACGAGCGCAATCGCATGATTTCGTCATTTTATAATACTATTTACGATGAGGTGGGAGAATTGGTCGATCAAAAGGCCAAAGTGCTCAATACTCTGTATAACAGGAGGGCTAGCTTTTCCCCGGAGGCGCTTGCACGCACCTCTCGGTCGTGGCAGATTGTCACTGAATCCGAACCTGGGGAATATATGGATGCTAGCGGGGTGCAAAGGTATCTGCAACAGAGGGGAATCAATATCATGGAGGATGACTCCGCGCACTCGAGTCCATCCAGGGACTTTACGGCTGGGGTCAACCTGTCTACTTTTATAAACTGTGGGTCATTTCAGCTGTAAGATCTTGTTCGATTTGCTGACACATTTCCAGATCTTTCAATGCGATGCATTTGTGTTGGTTTTGGTCCGGCCTTCAAACGAAAAGATGTCGAGAAAGCCTTATACATGGCGCTCCCGCGTAACCAGTGGCAGTTTGAATCCCGATGTTGATATGAATATCCTCCATTGATGATATTAATAATAAGATAACCAATAATGTCTTGCACTCTTAACTCAGGCCTCGGCCGTGCTCCATGACTTCATACTTGTTAACTGACCATTGCCGATTCTCCAAAGAGAATCATGTGTTTCGATCAATGGACCCTTAGGGCGTCCCACCCGACTCCAGTCAAGTGGGGCATGGCATCTACAATTGTGCCTTTGACAGCGACATTATTGTCGGGTGCTTAACCAAGTGGTCGGGTTTTCGATTGACGGCTTGTGAGCGGGGAGAATCCACCGTGTGACATCGAGACCCAGACCCGAAGGGCGTGGTACTTGTGGAGATCCCATGCAGAGGCCCCACAGCCATTGGCCCGGAAAGAACCATATGAGTCAATTTTGGCGGAGGGTAACATACCCCTCCCAAGCTTCGTGATCAAATCTGACTCACGTGAACGCCGCTTAGATCCAGCTCCGCTGCTACCCCCTGTTTTCTTCACTGAATTTCCAGCGAGCTTCTGCAATATCATCCATCTGCATTTTCAGCGATATTCCACCTCCTCCGCCATGTTCATCCAGCCTACTCCGTTCGGCAAACCGATGCTGAAGCATTGGCTGTTTGATCCCTCATACAAGAGTCTCAACCACGGTCTGTACACAGCTCTTACTTGAGAGAGAGAGAGAAAGAGAGAGAAAAAGGTAGTATATGAATGTATAAGCTGACACTCGACGATTAGGTTCCTTTGGCGCACATCCAGCCGCCGTCCGGGATGCGCAACGTGCATTCCTGGATCTGGCAGATTTGCGACCGGACCCTTATATCCGGAAGCAACACTCAGTGCTCCTCGACAAAGCTCGCGGAGACGTTGCGAAGATCATCAATGCACCCAGAAACGAGTGTGCCTTCGTCAAGAATGCCACAACAGGCGTCGCGACGGTCCTATGGAACCTGAACTTCCAGGTAGGCGAAGCTCTCATCTATTTCGAACCTGTATATGGAGCCGTTGAAAAGGGCGTGGTTTCCATGCAGGAACACAGTCCGTTTGAGGCCCGGAAAGTGAGCTTCCAGTATCCCATCGCCGAAGATGAGCTAGAGCGCCGGTTCCGCGAGACGGTCCGTCGTGCTCGTGATGATGGCCTTAACGTGCGTGCTGCGGTCTTCGATACTATTGTCAGCAATCCGGGCGTACGTTTCCCGTTTGAGAGATTCGTCGCTGTTTGTCGGGAAGAAGGTCTTCTCAGCGTGATCGATGGTGCCCACGGTGTTGGACAGATTCCTCTAGATATGGATGTGCTTCAGCCGGACTTTTTCGTTTCTAATTGCCACAAGTATGAATACAGCTCTGCCTTTATTATGCTGTCATATCCATACTAATGTTTCTATCCAGATGGCTGTATACTCCCCGCAGTGCCGCGATTCTCTACGTGCCCAAGCGCAATCAGCATTTCATGCGCAGCACTCTTCCCACGTCTTGGGGTTTTATTCCAGCAGCAGGATCGGCGGAGACCATCGCATCGGTCCTCCAAGATCCGTCAGAAGTGAAAACGAAAACGCCCTTCGAGGAACTATTCGAATTCGTCGCCACCAGCGACGACTCCGCATACCTGTGCGTGGAGGCCGCGTTGAAGTTTCGTCGGGAAGTTTGCGGCGGCGAGGAAGCCATCATGTCGTACTGCCAAAAGGTTTCTAATGAGGGTGCCGACGCGGTCGCTGGTATCCTTGGGACCGATGTCCTCCAGGAACCGGACCTGAAGCCTGGGGAGCAAAGTCGGATGCGCCAGTGTGCGTTGACGACAGTGCGCTTGCCTATCGCTGTGGCTGATAAGGCGGTCGAGGGGGCCTTGGTGACATTGCCGTCCGACGAAGCCCCGCTTGCTGTTGCCTTTATTCAGCGGACCTTGATAGAGAAACATGACACGTTTGTGCCTGCATTCCGGCATGGCTCGTGGCTGTGGACGCGGTTAAGTGGACAAATATTCTTGGAGAAGAGCGATTTTGAATGGCTGGGTGGTCTTTTGCGTGAGCTGTGCGAGCAGGTTGCTCGGAAGGAGTTCTAGACAATTTATAGAGTGGCTTCTGGATTTGGTTATCGGGGTGCCCCTGCATCAATTGAGAATGAGGAGGAGCGTGTCGTGCTTTGGAGCTTGTATTGAACCGTCGCCTCCGTCAACACTGACTAGAAATCCAGTACTGTCGTTTAGATTAGGACATGTCAAGAGTAACACTACCTGGGTATAGACAATTTGGGGACAAATCAAGACACTTAAATCTCAAAAAGAAGCCCAAGACTCCTTTTCCGATTGTCATTGTCTGGCGACCTGTACGAGCTCCATCACGCCATCGCAAGTCAAGGTAACCAAAGACCACCTCATCAGGATTGACCACGTCTAAAGAGAGGGGGAGGCGGGGGAGTTCGTCTCACTTATATTGTGGCTCTGTCCGCAAGGTACATTTCATATATTCCATATCCGTCAGGTTGAGTATCATATCCACGATGTCCGTCGCGAAAGAAGTCGAAGCCGCCAACGCACAATGTGCGGCCTCTTTTACGAAAGGGGATCTGGCACTGCCCCCGCAACGGTATAACAGCCTTTCTTCTTGAACGGATTTAGAAAACGGATATCTTTTCAGAGAAATTCAACTCTATCTATTCGGATCCATATTAGGAAAGTTGCGATCGTAACATGCATGGATGCACGTCTTGGTACGTTCTACGCCCATGACGATATGACGACATGGCCTTCTTGCTAGAAGTCTCACTGCCCGTGCCTTGGGCCTCGAAGAAGGCGACGCTCAAGTTATTCGCAATGCGGGTGGTCGGGTGACGGATGCGCTACGTAGTCTCGTGATTTCTCAGCAGCTCCTGGGGACCCGAGAAATCGTAATTGTCCATCACGTATGTTTTGAGCTCGGATGGATGACTCATTACCCTGGTGCACCTGGCGTGGTGCTCTCTGCTGTCTTCCTCACAATACTAACACGGGTCATGTGGTGATAGACGGATTGCGGGATGCTCACCTTCACCGACGAGGTGATTCGTGGCAAGATCCGAGCTGATTTGCATCAGCATACTGATCACATTGCTTTTTTGCCTTTAAGTGACCTCAAGCAGAGTGTACTTGACGACATTCAGCTATTGAAGGAAAGTCCTCTTGTGCTAGATGTTCCCATTACGGGATATATATATGAAGTGGAGACGGGTAAGATTGTATAAGTGGAATGAACGTGGGCGAGCCATGCTCGATCGATTTTGTTATACCTCATAATTCGATGTGCGACGCGAGTCAGTTACTCTATGATATTTTATTATGTAGTTGGATCATGCAGAATGAGCGATGCGGCCCCCACTCTCGAGGCATACATTAGTAGCCAGGACGGAGGAGTGAATCTTCATGCACGCGGCCCGCTCCACGCTTCTTCGCCCCGAATACTCTAATTACTTATCGAGTAGTCGAGACTCCATGAATCAAGACGAGACCGGATTTGCAGTCATCATGGACCGATGCCTGTCCTGGCAAATGCACACGACCCTGCTCAGCTGAAAGTCCGAACTTTCATGCCTGATCAGGGATGGCACGTTCTGCCTTGCGCTTGGACCGGGTCACTAGCCACACGCGCAGGCATCAATCCTGCTTCCAACGATTTCGGCTTTTTTACCCACACTTCTGGCTTTGAGAAAATCTGCCCCTGACGTACTCGTGGGATCTGACCACGTAATTGGCGTTTGTCTGGTAGGCGACCACGTCCCTGTTTGTTCGCGGATTATCAGTTCGTCGCATCCCGGCCCGATCCACTGGTGGTGGGTCTTTTAGATACGACACAGCCACTCATGGTCCTCGTAGCAAACGGGAACCACAAACACAAAAAATTTGGCAGGCAAAAAAGAAATCTCGAGGTTTTTTTATAGGAATAGCCGAACGCGGGGGTCGAACCCGCAGCCTTGAGATTAAGAGTCTCACGCTCTACCGATTGAGCTAGCCCGGCTGGGCTGTTGAATGACGGTCTGAGATATAGACTGACACGGGTGGAAGTCGGTAGTGCCTTCCGTCAGCAAGACAGTTACCAAATGTCTGGCACGGTGCCATTGTCGCCCGAGTGTTGCGTTTATTCGCGTATTGCAACCTGGTGATCAAATAATAACCGTTGCGCGATATCGCGAGATCGCGAGATGGTCTCTGGAGGTCTCAGATTCCCCCAGAGGGGGGGGATACTGTATGCCTTGCGCACGGGCCAGGCATAGAGAGCCAGATTACCTGCAGAGTGAGGACAGCAATTGGTAGAAGCCTCCCAGGCAGACAATCGACTGTGAGAGAATGTGAGAGAGTCGAGCGCGCCTGTCGTCGCGCAAACCAAGGGCCGTCCTCGTCATCAATCGACCCCTGGTTGCCCCTGGCAGAAGGATCGAGAGTCGGCGTTCCGAGGGCAAGGTGCATGACGCCCGGGGGAAGTAAGCAGCGGCAGCAAGAGCCCGGGAGAAGGAGAGAGGAAGAGGAGCGGTGGCTGGTGTCGCGAACCATGACGATAGTAAGCAGGATTTGTGGCTGGGGCTGAGTATCGTTGAGGAAACAAGAAACAGAACTCCTGTCAGACTGGATGACGGTGGTGAGGGTGTGGCTTGCGGCTGAGCAGTCGAGGCTCGCGATAGTCCGAGTCCGTCTACGAGTTTGGGGTCCAAACCCTCTAGGTTGGGGATCGTCGACTATTCTTAGGAGTTCCTAAAAAAACAGAAACACGGGATGTTTTGATCGCCAAAAATGGAACCATGGCATCACGATCGTCCTTGCGGCTCTCCAGGTTCGTCTCAAGTTGCCCTAGGCGAGTGTTTCGAGTATTCTGGGAGTTGTCTCGGGAGACGCCTGGGGTGCGATTGCGGGGGATTCCTTAGGGAACAGGCGCGGACTCCCAGGCACAGCGCCAAATCAAACCGATACCGTCCAACCCATTAAAATGGGTGGCTCCCGTTGCAAGTTCACACGATAAGCTATTTCTGGTTGCACCGCGCGGGTGCCGGGGGTTTCTCGTCGGCGTGCAAGTGACTCGTGCATGTCTTGGGGGAAGGGGACACGAGACCCCGATTGCGGGCGCAGGAACACGAGAAGCTCAAGCCACAGGTTCAGGGATGCCCCGTTGATGACATCGAGCCCAGGCAGCAAGTCCGGGAGAGGCCTGGATCGGATCGGGGAAGAGACAGGGGCACAGGGTGACGGTGAAGCATAGACGATGTGCAGGTTAAGGCTCTGTATGTAAGCAATCCCGAACAAAGCATACATCACATAGCGCCAGGAATCAAATGGACAAAGAGAGTCCCCGACCGGAGGTACGAAGGAGGATTCGATGGCCAATCAATCTCCTAGCGCCCGGGGGCGGAGGTGTCGACTGAGCCACACGCTAGCGGCTCCCACGACGGTCGATGAAAGGGTGGTGGAGGGTACTTGTGTTGCTATACTCAAGGTGGGTGGGGCCCGAAGTACCCAGAGCCGCTTTGCTCAGGTTGGCAGGCACCAACCATCCCGCTCGGGGCCTCGAAGTATATAACCCATTCTATTCCCTCCTCCACCCCTCCACAACCCCAAGCATTTATCAAACACTCATACAACAATTGAAGCCTTCTTTACATTCTTGCTTCCAATCTATTGATCCACTTGACTGATCATCCATCGGATCATCCCACCCGTCTATACTTCCACTCGTCATCCACTCTCTCGCGTGACACCCCCCGAAACATCAGTCAAGCTGTCGCCCCGACGCTCTACCACGTACTTTATCGACCCGGATACCGCCACCATAGAACATACCTCGCCTCGTCGAAGTCCCTCACGGCATCTCCCTGGGATTCGTCGTTCGTCCGAAATGCCTGCTCCCGTTGAGATCGTCTCGGCCCCCGCCGTGGTGCGCAACCTGGAGGGGGACGAACAGTTTGTTCTCGACCAGTTCGAGCAGCACGCCAATCACTGCACCCAGTGCTCGTCTGCCATCGAGGCCCTTCATGATACCCTCTGCGAACGTGGTCACGCCTATGCCGTCGACGTCACCAATTACTTGTACAGTCAGGGTGGTAAATACTTTGCTGCGGTCGACCGGGAGAATGGCAAGCTGCGAAGGGTCAAGCTTCCCCGTGAAGTCAGATCGGTTCCTCACCTCCTCGAAGGTGTCGAGTCGGGTCTGCTTCTGAAGTCCTCTCGCCGGGGCCGCACCCGTGGCGCCGTTCGTCCTCCTTCCTCTGGCAGCCTCGATGCCCCCCGCGAAAGCTACGATAGCAGCTATGAAATTCGCCCTCGTCGGTCCAACCGCGAGGCCACTGTCGAGCAAGTTCGGCCTCGTTCGTTTTCTCCCGAAGCTGAGCCTGCCTCTCCCACGATCATCACCCGCAAGCCTCGCAGCTCCAGCAACAGCACCAACAACAGCACCAACAACAGCGGCTACCGCGTCGTGGTTCACCAGTCTCCCCGCAGCTCCCCAAGCCGCAGCCCTGCCAGCCGTGGCTCGTTGTATGGCTCTGACCAGCTGGACCGAGTCGAGCGACGTTACGAATCCACCTACATTAAGCGTCGATCTGACTACCGTCGTTAAACCCATATGCCAACTGTTTAATGATTTTATTGCTGTCTTTGTCGTTGACCCATTACGATTATGAGTCCTCCCCCCTCCCGTTGCTTCTGAAAGCTTCACTTCAACCCATGCTCCGGGGCATTGTATGCCCCCGACCGAGACCGCAAGACGGTCCTTGCCAGGGTGGGCTACCCCATCCCGGCTGCCTCGTCCTTGACTTAGAATTGGAATTTTTGGCTCAGGGCCTGCCTGGATGCGCCCCGGAATGAGACCACCTATTCAGTCGGACACCGGATTGGAAACGATCTGGCTTGTGGAGGATGGGACTCGGAGATTCCCTTTGGCTTCTGCTCTATAGTTTCTGGTGCATATTGGCTAGATCATGATTGGCTCGAATTCCCACCTTCGTTGGTTGCAGAAGGCGGGCACCAGCCAATTGCAGGACTGGAATGTTTCTTCTCGCATGTCTGTTCTCCATGATGCACGTTATTACTGGCCATTCTACCCTTTGTGACTCACTCTCCTTAGAGAGAATCCTGCTTTTGTTTGGAGGGGTTATTCCCGATCCGAGGTGTATTTCCTTTGTTTCTGAGATTTTATGAGATATCTGCTCGTGGTCTTCGATGATTGAGATCATTTTATGAGAAATGAATTTCTGGTCGCAGATACAACTCTTGTGTTAATCGCACGTTTTAAAGCATGTAAAAGAGGCATCCCCATGTCACGAATTCCGAACAACAGTCCTGTGACTCCAGCCATGATATCCAAGCTTTTTCTTGGTGGTCATCGAAGAGCCCTACTAGCCTTGCATAATCATAGTTCGAGACCTTAAACTGTGAAATCATATCACATTGATCGCCTGTTTGTACGTGAGTCACTGCGGGGCTCTGTGGCTGATGCCGGCGGGGCAAGGCTGACATCGGCCTCTGCATTGGGGTCTCCGACAAGGTGTCGAACAAAGGGCGTCGTGGTCTGGGTCGGTGCAGCTCGCAATAAAATATTATGTTACACTATAGTAACTGCGGGTAAGATCTCTTTTATGCATAAAGAGCAGCGATGTTTCATATCCGTTTATCAAGTTGCCGACAAAGGGGACGGCAGGGGACGGTCTCAGTGGCTTCCGCTCAAACATACTGCTTCCACGAGAAGTCGACACTACTTGTATTTTAGGGTACAATCTACCGGGGTACATTGACGTTTTGCCACTACCTTGGGGGATACAAACATTCAAAAATTATTTAAAGGTTGTTTCGAGGTGACACCACGCCCTTTTATCTCTAAAAAGATATGTAAGTCCAGGGTGAGGTGTCGTTCTGGTATGTGAGATATAGGCTTGGAAAACTCCAGAATTACTGAGACTTCGTCTAAAATGGCTCTGTTGTGCTCCTGGAAGGATACTAGGTCGGATTAAGACGCAATTCGGATCGAAATGCGATTCTGATCTTTTCAGTCTCCACACCGATTGCCAGTGCTCTTCCAGGTAGAGTGTACAAGTGCACAGTAGTAGTAGTAGTAGTAGTATTCATTTACACTGACCCCTCGCCAAAGCGATATGCAGTATACAACAACTATATATCTGAGTGTGTATATTTAGAATGATCCACTTCCTGACATAAACTTAGAGCCTCGTCACGGCCTCCCGTGGCCCATTGCCGCTCCCATTGTTAGGCTGCCCTTATGGCGCACGACTGCGAAACCGCTGTGACGCCTCGGCGAAGTCCAGGACGGCCTGAACCATCTTGGACCTCGAGACGATGTCTGGTTTACCTTGCTCACCTTCGTTTGAGCCTCCCAGCAGGCTCGCTACGCTGTTCAGCGTATCCCCAGTTTTCCGCCTCAATTCTACCCTCAGCTCTCGAAGCCTCGGGCATTCCATCAGCACGTGGGCGACTGTCTCCTGCACACCACATTCACACAAATCATCCTCGCGAAAGCCGAATTTTTTCGCGTAGGTGGATAACCAGTTGTGACCCGTGCGTAGCTGCGTCAGCAGATAGGCGCGATTCCTAGGTAGATTCCCGTAGAGCGTTCTCGTATACCGCGCTGGTAGGCCGCCGTCTATCTTTCGTAGGTGAGCACCTTTGGTACTTGTCTTCCATTCTTGCTCCCATTGGGCATAAATTTTGCTGCGGACAAACGCGTTTTCCCTCGATAGTAGCGGTCGAAAGGGGTGGGTTTTACCCGGTTGTGCGGCCTCTTTGGCGAGTCGATCTGCAGTGTCGTTCCCTAGGTTTTCACAGTGCCCTGGCATCCATTGGAGGCGGAGTTCGACTTTCTCCCCCTGAACCTCGGCCGCAGCCTGGAGGATTGCATGGATTATGCGTTGTCCCGGTTTATTCGTCACGTTCTGGATCGCCTGCAGAGCCGATCTGCTGTCGCATAAGATTGTTGCTGTTACTGGAACTCCGTTTACTGTGTTTGAGCGTTGATGGACCAATTTGAACACCATATTGACCGCATAAAAGATGCCAATAAGTTCCGCTGCGTGAACCGACCAACGGTCCATCGGCCCCACTTGGACCTGTTTAGATTCAATCACTTCGTCGTTTTCGTTAAGCGTGACTATGGCAGCCCCGAGGTGGCCCTCACGCCCTGAAGCGTCTGAATAAACGACGAGGTCGGATGTGGCCCGTACGGCCTCGGCCCATTCTCTTGCTGTCTCCCGGTCCGACTTGACTTCAATCCCCGCGAACACCTCGGTGCGCCATGGTGGTAGAGGTCTCGGGTCGATGGTCTCTAGTGCTACCAGTCTGGATAGGTCCATGGTCTTGAGAGTTTCCGCGAGGGGAAACCGGTAGCGTGATCTCATATTGTCCCTGCGTCTCTGGGCTCGTGATAGTGCACTCCAAATAGGGTGGTCCCTAGGTAAAGTGTGCAGTCTTGCGATGGTGCGCTGCGCTCGGTGGCGGAGACGGAGGTGTGTGGGAAGTACGTAAGCTTCCACCTCTAGCGTTGTCGTCGCTACCGTCCTGAATGCCGATAGGATTCGGATCAGTGAGGTCCTCTGTATTGTGTTCAACTGTCGCAGGTGAGTCTTGTCCCGAAGCGGGTCATACCAGACTGTCGACGCATAGTCTACGATGGGCGTGACACATGCTTCGTAGAGCTGTCGCATTTGTTCTGGACGCAAATGTCGTAGCCCACTCAAGGCGATAGTCGTTTTGGTAGCGCGTTTGACGGTCTGTTGAACGTGTTCCTTCCAGCGGAGTTCCTGGTCAAACGTTACCCCCAGTAGTTTGGCTGTAGGTGATGGCGTGATGTCGGTTCCATTGAAGGTAACCTGTCCTTCTAGGTGTTCTCCCCTCTTCCTGGTGAGGTGGATAAGCTCAGTTTTCTCCGCTGCGAAGCTAGATCCGGTTCGCCGTGCCCATTTCTCGATACGAGGGATGTCTTCGGTCTGTATCGTGGCTAGGTTCTCCTCGGCTGAGCGGCCTACTCGCCATCGGAAGTAGTCGTCGATAAAGGCCGACGCGCCTCCGTGGGAGTCGACAGGTTGGTCAACCAGATCGGCGTTGAAGAATGCAAACAAGATAGGAGAGAGCGGAGACCCCTGCGCTAGCCCTGCATACGCAAGCGGCTCTGTCTCGGTACGGAAATCGTCGAATCCGATGTTGGCGTGGCGGTCACTCATAAAGCTTGCAATCCACTTCCTCGCTACCGTCGGAATCCCTCTCGCCTGCAATGAGGCGTCTAGGCTCACCCAGTTCACTCCGTTGAAGGCACCCTTGAGATCGAATGCAATCAAAGTCACCACCTTGTGTTTATACCACGCTTGGTCAATCGCATTGGACAGCACCAATAAGGCTTGCTCAGTGGTCCTGCCCGGGCGTCCGCCGAACTGGCTATTCGGCAGTAGGCCATGCTTTTCTGCCAGATAGGACAGCCGTCGTGCTATTACTGCCTCGAGGAGCTTGCCGAGCGTATTCAGCAGGGAGATTGGGCGGTAGGCTCCGGGGATTGAGTAGTCTGGCTTGCCTGGCTTCCGTAACACGATGATCTTCGCTCTACGCCATTGTTTTGGATGGTGTCCTAACTCCACACATGCCGTGAAAATGCTGACAATAATGGTCTTCAGATGGACCCATAGATTTTTCCAGACCAACATTGGTAGGTTGTCCTCACCCGGCGCTGTCGTCCCGTTCGCTGTCTTTAGTGATCGCTCAATCTCAATTTCCGTGATTGGGTGCCATGAAAGCTCCGGGCGTGGTGACGCTGGTGGGCTGGGTTCGGGTGTGTTCATTGCGGGGAAGAACGCGTCGAGGAACGCTTTCGCTTTGTCTTCGTTCTGGACGAGCTCTTCTGGGCCAACTCGCAGTGCTGGAATACAGCCCCATGTTTCCCGAGGCTTCATGTAAGTCGCAGTTTTCCAGAGTTTCCCTTCGCCCGCCTCGTCTAAGAACTGTCTCCAGTGTGACGCTTTGGTCTTCTCGATAGTTCGGGTCCACGCTCGCCGCCTTTGTTGCATGGCCTGAAAAGCAGCCGTGGTGCTAGCATGGTCTCGTCCGAACTCCGCGCAGTTCGCCTGCCACTTCCTGCGTAGTTGATTGACTTCCACTTGTTGCGCCTTGAGATCCGGGGTAAACCATCTCTTAGAGTATGGCGTTGGGCGCATGTCAGGCGTGAATCGGTCGACCGCCTGGGTTGTCGCTGATATGAGCTTCTCCACTACTCGGTCGAGTGTTGGCCGGGTCTTAATGTCCCTCCATGGAGACATCTGGCGAGCTACTTCCTCGCCGATTTTGGACCAGTCTGCCCGCTCGTACGCCTTCCTCGCTTTGGTTCTTGGCTTGTTCCGAGGCTGCAGATTCCATTCCGAGTAGGTAGCGCGGTGGTCAGATCCGTAGTTTTCGTGGTATAGATGGCATTTGATGAGTAGGTCCGGGCTGTCTGTCACTGTCTGGTCGATAGTTGAGTTTTGTCCTGGGTTGTTCAAGGCCCAGTAAGTTGCAGTGCCTCGGGGGAGGCAGCTGTGGAGGTTGTGAGTCTGGAAAAAGTCGATTAAGTCATTGGCGTCTTCGATAAACCTCGGCGCGATGTGATTGCCGCCCCACATCGGATGGTGTCGATTGAAGTCGCCGGAAGCAATGATACTGGTCGATCGCTGCTCGTTTTGTGTAGCAGCTGCGATGGAGCTTTGAATCGCAGTGAGGGCTGGCAACGCCGATGCATCATCGCCGCTGAAAAGTGGTACTGGCGGTATGTAGATAGAAAAGAGAAGTATTTGAGAGTTAGCTGTCCAGATCTTGATGGCTGCGATATCTGGGTGGTCACAGGGTATTTGACGGTGTGAGGAGGTAGAGATTCGTCTGTTGACGTAGATCAGGCTGCGAAACCGACCAGCATCGAGCTGTGCGGTAGGCCGATATAGTCTCCAGGCGCTGTGATTGACGTGTGTGCGGTACGTGGTGATGGAGGGCTCCTGGATCAGCAGAAGATCCAGATCTTGACTTTGAGGGTCATTGATCAGTGCCTCCATTCTTGGTCCAGATTTCATCATGTTCAACTGTAGGATGCGGAGGTTTCTCTCTAGCATCTGACTGGGTTGGAGGTCGCTGGTCCTGGACACTGTCGATCGCCAGTCGGGTGTTCGCCATTACAATCCAAGCACCGCGCTCTCACTCCCGGAGGGCATCGTTCACGCTCGTGCTGTCCTGCGCAGTGTCCGCATCGAGGCGTTTCCTTGCATGTCCATGCCAGGTGTCCGAACCGTTGGCACCGAAAACATCTCTTTTTCTTGATCTCACGTCGCTCAACGTGTGGAATAAAGTGCTTGCCGGCAAGGAAGCCGTTCCGTAACATATGTTCTGCTCCCTCTGCGGAGTCAAACCAGATTCCCAACGATGCGAACTTCCCCAAGGCCTTATCTTTCGCTTTCATCCAGGCCAGTTCATCGATGTGGAAACCGAGTTCCGCCAGGTCGTTATCGTTGATGATCTTTTCCGCTGCCTGGGTGGCCCCTGTTTCCAGGTCATATTCCTCAGTAGGGGTACGGTGGACTACAACTCCGAATCGTGGTTTGACCAGTTTCGTGTTGTTGCCTAATTTGTGTAGCCATCCAGTGTTATTGCGCGCTGCTTCAGCCGACTCCGTATTTCTGAATCGAATAAGATAACCGGTCTTGGTGGTGCCAACACCCGCTACTTGGGCGTCTTGCGTTGCATCGTCGCTCTGCAATGCAGTGCGAATGTGGGCGTTGACGGCGTCGGTGGGGAGATATCGTCCAAATGCGTTTCCATCATCGTTGTCTCTTGGGTCGACAAAGGTTCTCTGGGTGCTGATTCGGACGCAGTTTTGCTCTTTCTCGGGTTGTTGGTGGTTCAGCGATGGCGTGGCATTGCCGCTATTGGCTGCAACTGCTGCCCAGGTCTTAGTCGCGGTCACTGCTGGAGCGCTTTCGAGCTGCACCCGTAGTGCTTTCACTTCCTCATGCAGTCTATCGTTCTGTTCCTGGAGGACGTTCTGGTTGTGTTTAATCTCCTGGAGTTCGTTTTGGGTAGCTGCAATGGTCGTGGTCTGGTGGCGGATGACGTCCTTCAGCGTGCTGATCAATTTCCACACCTCCTTGGTGGTGATTCGGCCGGCTGGATCCGACGGGGCGAATATATCTCCACTTCGGGTTCGCTTCCGGTTTTCGACGGTAGTTCTGGCTTCGATGTCGTCCTCCGTGAAGCTGGTGATGGTTTCTTGCGTGTTTGCGGGTGGTGTCTCGGGCCCTCCCGCGGGTGGGTCCGCCATCGGTCAGGGGTTAGTTCCCGTTCGGCAACAACACAGCAGCTTTATATCGCAGTGATTCTCGAAATCGCCTATCTCTTGCCACCGGTCCGAGGTTTTGAGCGTCGTGGGGTGAGCGTGTCGAGATTTACAGTGCCGGCCGCTATCCAAGTGCACAGTAGCTTGCAAAATCGCCCTGCGTTTTTGTATTCACTCTTTCTTTTTCAACCTCCAATGCCAAGATAGCTCTAACCTCATACAGTTGTTAGCCCTTTACCTGTCCTTGGCTCTGTATATTACATGGTATTGTCGCAAACCGTAACGTTGTTCGTTTCAGGCTTACTCCACTGACCACCTCGATTTTGTTTCCTGTGGGTGCCGCCGTGAGGCATAAATAACAAAGAAAAATAGTAGTTCTCAGTGAGAGTATATACAGCAGATTGATTGGAGGAAGAGCAGTTCGATTAAGTTCCAGTCCCAATATCAGTGGGAGATGATGAGAACGTGTTCTCCATGATCTCAACTTTGATCGACTGGTTTATGTCTTGGAGAGCGCGCTGAGCCGCCAGTCGATCAGGATGTTCTTCATCAAGCATTCTCTCTTTTACCGCGACCACATGCTCGAGTAGCTCTATGGTTTGCTTGATCTGCCCGTTGGATCGATATGCCCGTGCGAGTTCGTGCTGAGACGCCAGTCGATCAGGATGTTCTTCATCAAGCGTTCTCCCTTGTACCGCAACCACGTGCTCGAGTAGCTCTATGGCCTGCTTGATCAGTCCGTTGGATTGATATGCCCATGCGAGAGTGTGCTGAGACGCCAGTCGAGAGGGATGTTCTTCATCAAGCATTCTCTCTTTTACTGCAACCACGTGCTCAAGTAGCTCTATGGCTTCCTTGGCCTGCCCGTTGGATTGATATGCAATTGCGAGTTCGTGCTGAGACGCCAGTCGATCAGGATGTTCTTCATCAAGCATTCTCTCTTTTACCGCGACCACGTCCTCAAGTAGCTCCACAGCTTGCTTGATCTGTCCGTTAGATTGATATACACGTGCGAGTTCGTGCCGAGACGCCAGTCGATCAGGATGTTCTTCATCAAGCATTCTCTCTTTTACCGCGACCACGTCCTCAAGTAGCTCCACAGCTTGCTTGATCTGTCCGTTAGATTGATATACACGTGCGAGTTCGTGCCGAGACGCCAGTCGATCAGGATGTTCTTCATCGAGCATTCTCTCTTTTACCGCGACCACGTGCTCGAGTAGCTCCATGGCTTCCTTGGCCTGCCCATTGGATTGATATGCTATTGCGAGTTCGTGCCGAGACGCCAGTCGATCAGGATGTTCTTCATCAAGCGTTCTCCCTTCTACCGCAACCACATGCTCGAGTAGCTCCACGGCCTGCTTGATCTGCCCGCTGGATTGATATGCTATTGCGAGTTCGTGCAGAGACGCCAGTCGATCAGGATGTTCTTCATCAAGCATTCTCTCTTTTACCGTGACCACATGCTCGAGTATCTCCATAGCTTGCTTGATCTGCCCGTTGGATTGATATGCCCGTGCGAGTTCGTGCTGAGACGCCAGTCGAGAGGGATGTTCTTCATCATAGTGGCTTTCATTCCATGCACACACATCCCCAAAAAGAGTGACAGCTTCTTTTGCTCGGCCATCTGCTAGAACGCAATTTCCAACCTTGGAAAGTAAGCTATACCTCTCACTAACATCTTTATTTTCCTCTCTCCTGAGAATTTTAAGGGCGTGTGGTAGCAAAATCCTCCATGTCTCACGATTTGTGTATTCATCAGATGGAAAACACTTGTCTATATGTTGCGTCACGGTCGCGATAATCTGTTGTGTCTTCTGTGCCTCTGATATCCACACTCGTGTTGATAGCTGTACGAGGCTATGCATATCAAACATATCCTCGTTATCCCTCCTGGACAGAAATCCATAGCCACACAGCGTACCAATTGCAGACTCTATCTCTTCTTCCGAACCGAGGGTGGGAAGAACAGATCGCGGGATTGCCTTTGGCTCAAGGTAAGAAATAAATCCCAACAAATCAGCAGCAGAGGGATCAGCACCCTTGATCTGATTAAATGAGATAAGCCATGTGGTAGTCACCGCGTTTGGCATTTTGCGGTAGCGAGTGCTATCGTGGAACTCTCTGCTCGCTAGACGCATCCGGTCTTTTTCGGTTTTATACATAAGCTCGAGGTACCGTGTGGTCGTTCCATTATTTCGACAAATATAGAAAGCCGCCTGTGCAATAGCTAGAGGTAGGAAGTTCAGCTCCTCTAGTAATTGCATCGTGGATTTTTGGCCACAAAGCGAGTCTTCTCCTACAATCTTAGTAAGAAAAGCAATCCCTTCCTCCGTTGTCATCTTTTGGAGCTCAACTGTATCCCTTCCTGCGAAAGATACCGCCACCTCATGGGAACGAGTAGTGAGCAAAGTTACACCTTTCTTGCTAGCAGGGAAATACTGATCAAGCTCATCGAAAAGCAAGTCCACGTCATCAGCATTATCGACAATTAAAAGCCACTTTCCGGCTTTATCAGAGCTTAGCTGTCGGTGTACTAATTCCATCGCACTTTCATCGTCTGGATTCTGATGAATTTGAAGCTCTTTAAAGCTCCTCGCAATTTGCGAACAAGCCTGCTCAAAACTCTCGAGGCTAAGGGCAGGAGCCCAGAAAACAGAGCAGTCTTGTATATGCGTTTTCGCCCAGCGGGCAAGCTGAAGAGCAACTTGGGTTTTGCCGATGCCACCTAGTCCGAATAGGGCTATTTTTTCAGTATTCGGTTGCAGAAATAGCTTCTGTTTAAGCTCATCTAGCGTAGATTCACGGCCAGTGAAATGGCGATTTTCTAAGGATGGAATAATATAGTGGGCTTGAGATTGATCACCTTAGAAAGAATTAGTGAGTCGGATATCTGAATTAGGGTTTTCAGTTAACTTACAAGGCCTAGTGTTTATCTCTTTTATTTCTTCAATAGGCATGTGGAAGTGGTTAATGACCGAGCCGTTGTTCACGCCCATCTGGATCACCGAATTTGAACACCCAAACGATATTGCGGACGCCATACTCGCCACGGGGATCGGTTTCATTTCTTCAACGGGCATGTGGAAAACAACTGTCTGGCAAAAGCTGCTGCTGCTCCTGCCGCCGCCGCGAAGACAAGGGTGAATGGGCAGAATTATCGATATATCGCTTAGCTTCGGAAGTATCTCTAGGCTGTAAACTCAGTCATTCAACAGAATCGGGAGTGGGGGAGGTAACGAGGAATAATTGCGACCGCAGAGACGCCTTGCTGTCAGCCTAAGGCATCAGGGGTGAAGGGGTGCAGGGGTGCACTGTCTAAGCGCCCGCCCGCCTCAGCGAGCGTTGGCAACTCGACGAGTCATGTGCATACGTGCGGGTCTAAATACATAAGGTACTTCGTGCTATTGGCGACTGAGTTGTGATTACGCAGCAGCAGGACCAACCAGCAGCCCTCGAGGTGGGGCCCAACAAACCGGATTATCAAACTTGCCGTCTCCGATGACGCGGTAAGGCAGCCAATAGTCCACGTCTATCTAAACAGCCTCATCATTACGCTTATAGACGTAAATTCCACCCATCTTAAGGGCTTTTTATCGACCTAGAAGAATAAAATCCTACTAACGTAGTGAATTAAGTGCTGCAACAATGCCTGAATATATATGAGCTATATATGTCTATACAGGTCAATCAATAGTGTTCAATTGTCAGACCTGCATGACGAAAATGGCCTTCAGCACTGTCTTCTCTTGCGCCAACCACATCGGCACACTACTCCAGAAATTTCTAAAGATCTCTATGCGTGTCATCTTCAAACAACTGCCCGTTGCGTTTAATGTAAGCTTTCAGCTCCGCAAAAAACTCCTCGATAGGTTTCAGATCAGGAGAATACAGCGGAAGATACACCAGCTTAACGCCTACTTCTAGACACATACATTTTATCCGCTCAGAGTAATGGAGGGATACATTATCCATCACTAATACCCATTTGGGCTCCGGTCATCTGCCACAATAATAAAGAAACTGCTCAATAAAGTCCTCAAATATAGGAGCATCAGTCGAGCCTCGAACGACGCGGGAAAGAAGTACACCATCTTAGTAATGTGCCGGCAAGATCTGGTATCGCTGACCACGGTAGAACTTAGCCACTTAGACCAGGGTGACCCCTAGCGGGGCCTAACCTGTTCGCTGATACCCTATCCGCTTGTCACATCCAGATTCGTCCACATAGACAAGGTGATACGACTCAAATTCTGATAGATTATAGAGGTAGTAGTCTCGTAAATCCGCGTTGCGCTCCTTCGCTTGATTCTAGAATGTTTTCTTAGACCAGCCTTTTGCTGCCGGAGCCTGACTGATGGTAGAGTTGGCCACAATTCCCCACCCCCCAAAGGAAAATTGCCATCTCATCGAGGTATAGTCCAGGGCTTTTAGAAAGATGATAGCAGAGAGCCTCAAGCATAAGTGGTGTGATACTCTTCAGTCGGCCGGAGGGGATTAGAGGTGCCTTGGGACTGCCGAACATCCGTAGTTTAGAACGAATATATCTAACAGACTGTTTACTGTATTCTGCTAACATTAGCGATATCAGTGGTTTTTAGGTTACTCTCGATCATATCGCAAATAAGCTTCCGCTTTGACGGGGATAAGTTCGGAGCCATTTTTGCACTATAAAAGGTGGGAGATGAGGAGTGGAAAGACGTTAAACAGCAGAAGCAATGCAAATCGAGGGGCGCCCAGGTCGCACCCGTGTTGTCATCGTCTTGTCTCTTACCATACCATTCAAAAGGTTCTAGCCAGGTGTCGTTTTGAGTAGAACTGATTCAGGCTAACGTGGCCTTGGCAACTAGGGTTGAGAAAGAAAGAAAGTGTGTAAAATCACAAGGCGATTTTGCAAGCTACCGTATCAGGGTGCCCTGACAGTATGACCCCTATCATCTGATTAAATACCTCAGGGATGAATTAGCATTTGGGATGATTATTGATCCATGCAGCTGTGCTCATACCAAGCCACTACAATTGCAATAGCGAAAGAGCTCTTGGGGGATGTCTGTCTGCCAGATTGCCCCGAGACAGTTGACAATCAGCGGACTTGATGAAAGAGAAGGTCTGGGATGGTGGATTGTAATGCTGCGAGACTGTTTCGGGTTGTTTCAACCCTTGATGCTTCTGATTCGATCAGTGACCATCAACGATTGGCCGCTGTCGAGATCTAGACACCACTCCCTTACATGGATGCGATATGCATATCGATTGACTGATCCCAGCCATCTGGTTCGTTGATCCTCTTTGATGAGCGATGAAAGTGAACACTCGAACGCTCTATCTCGGGTTCTTGGCGATAGTAGCGCCTACCCCCGGGTACCTTAGGGTAGTATGATACTAGTAGTGGCCACTACTGGTAATATAATGAGCTGTCCCTAGAAGGACTGCGCAGTATGCATGTAGTTGACGACGGGAGTGGATCAGGATGACGGGTATATATTCCCCTCGCACGCCTCAGAAGTCGAGAATCTGCGACTCCACCGAACGCAGCACGGACAGCCTCACGGACCACATCCCCCAGACAGCCAAACCAGCAAACCCGCCACGTTCAGCAGTGGTTTGCACAGTCGCCAGAATTCTCGCCGAGCTGCGTCAATGAATCAATGAACCGTGGCCGCCGTGTGACCAACCCTTCCTCGTGGGCCAATCACTTCGGCACTGAAGCTCCTAGCGCAAGAGCCTCATAGCCTCCAACTGCCTCGTCTTTCTTCTTCATCCCTCATCCTCAACCTTTCCCCCTCTTCATCCCAAGCGCGCAGGCCTCATCCGCCGTGGTGCCTCTCTGCGAACTTCCTGTCGATCCGCCCAGGCGCCATCCCCCCGATCATCCCTCCCCACTCCGCCGAATTCGACCTTGACTCGGTACCCGCGACCTCACAACATCCAAATCCCTTCACCAGCATGCCCCACGCCTGCGCCTGATCTCACTTCTCTGTGATCTGGACAGGAAATAGCGGCCAGCCCCTGGTCCTCGATTCTGCGCCCGACAGACGCCCGCCGCCCGCCGCCCGCCTCGCACAGCCCGGACGACGCGCCCTGCTTCAGGGATCCGCATCTCAAACGCCCCGCCCATCGATGAGACCGACTTCCTCCTGTAACCCGGCCTCTTTGACTCTCCGACCGGATTTATCTCTGGTGCACCGCTTTCTTGTTTCCGCGAAACCTCGTTGCCTCCCTGGTCCGTTGCCTCCCTGGTCCGAGCTTACCACGGTGGCGCAAGCATCCGCGACAGCTTAAACGATACCGCACACCCAAAGCTCCCGACACCCCCGGCGCATCCGATAAATCTGATTGCAAATATTGATGGTGGACTGCTCCAACCGCCCACGCTATCCCGAAGCCCCGCTGGTTGTGACTTGATCAAGCTCCCTGTCGAGGGTTTCGGTCGAGTCTGGGACCAGCCATGCCCGTGCGAGAGCACGAGCAACCCGACCGGCAGGGTTCAGCGAGCTCGGGAAATAGCTGGAGATCACAGGCAACGATTCGGAACAATGAAGACATGAACAAGGACCAAATACACCCCACTTCTCACGGGCGCGATGTTGACGCCTTCCCAGGCACCTTGACGGACAAGTAAGCTCACCCCTCATCTATTGGATACGACAAAACCGACCGGTCTTGTGCAACGCACAGTGTACAAGCTCTGGATCGCTACCGTACGGGTAGCGACTCGTGGATTATTGAATGGATGCTAACCCAAATCCTTTTGTGTACCAGGTCCGGTTCGTCTCAAGCTCCCAAGATCGACTGGGGTGCCTCCATGTGGTCATGGAGCTCTCCCGATATCTCGCCCACCGAAGAACGCAAAGGTTCAGGCTTCAGCAACCACCGGAAAGCTATGGCAGTCCTTGGAGCTGCTAGGGATGAAACCTCTCGATCGTCGTCTAGTCCACGCCCCCCACCTATCCGCCAACCCCGCCCCGGAGAGAACGAGTTCGAGTCGATAGCTCCTTGGGCAACATCTTCGGGGGCCGATGGCCAACGCACCTTTTTCAATGATTTTTCTGAGCATGAAGCATCACCTGCATCCGCTACGTTCCGTCCGACGACTGGACGTACGTTTTCTAGTGAACCGGCCGACATGGAATACAATGGAGACCACCGCAGACCGTCCACAACCAGCATAACCAGCAGCACAGGGTCAAAGTCGAGTCTGAGTCAACGCTGGAAAAAGAAAACAAAGGGCTCGGTCAGCGAAGATTATTCTGTCGATGAGCCAGGAGATGGGCCAAATCAACCCATCAGGCGCGGAGGGCCGGTCGATCAGCTGCGAGCTCGAGAGAGAGCAAACTCCGACGGCTCCGACGCATCGCAACGGCAGTCACGGTCTCGAGCAGAGACTCCTTTGCCCTCCAGTGATATTACTCCGTGGGTTTACCAGAGCTTCAATGATATTCCGCAGTACGGAGAAGCGCCTGTGCGACCAGTGCCTATCGGCCCCGATGGTCAACGACTGGGGTCCCAAGGGTCCGCCGGGAAACCCCGTTCTGCAACCAGAGATTCCAGTCGACGAGCTGGTAATGGTCATCGACATTCGCGAAGCAAAGAGGAGAGACCGACGCTTGCTGGCGATCTGGCTGACTATCAATTCGCTGGATACCAGGGTCGCCCCTCTGTTGGACGTGATGATTTCGCTGTTGGATTGAAGCCCTATCAGGACAGTCGCCTCCACTCCTCGACTGCTATGAGCTCCTCCACTAATCTCGGTGGTCGGTCAACGAGCCCGACGCCCAGTGTGCAAAGTGCCATCTATCGCGAGCATGGCCACAATTCACCCGGGGGACCCCCGAACAAGCAGAACATTCTGAGCAAGATTGGCCGATTTTTGCCGGGGCACAAGCCGCATGACAAGTCTAAGCGTGAGCGCGAACATTCCCCGAACCGTCGACAGGGAAGCATCGAAGGAGGCTCGACCCCCGCCTTGACACCGCCGACTCAACCAAGAAGGAGTCCGGAAAAGGTCTCGGCATCGGAGGTCGGAAATTCCCCCGACGAGGCTTTACTCTGACCGGAGATGGTCATCCGCCGCGGGATGGACCCCAGGGCGAGGAAGGCAAGCATTATTTCTCTCTGGATACCGATCTTGAAGACATGCGTGGCGTACGCACAGCTTCTCCTGGCCGGAAGCCTCGCGGGAATGATGGTACAACAACCCCTCGGGAGGACTTGACACGGCCAGACGTTCTGCAGGCTGGCGGCATTGGATCCGACAGCTGGGCTGCACCGGACAGCTGGCATGTCAAGAAGCAGGCCGATGTTGTTGCAGAAGCCACTGAAAATGCCCCTAAGCCATCTGCTGGAGTGCGAGAACGTGATGGAGCTTCTTATTTCATTCGGATATTCCGTATTGATTCGACATTTGCCACGCTCTCAGCTGGTTTGAACACGTCCGTCGCCGATGTACTTTATATGCTTGGCAAGAAATCCTTCCTGCAAGACCATCTCAACAACTACGAGATCGTACTGCGAAAGAATGATCTGTCTCGGCAGCTTGATCACAAAGAGCGACCAATTCTCATGCAGAAGAAGCTTCTCGAGCAAGTTGGATATACGGAGAAGGATCGCATTGAAGATATTGGTCGCGAGGACCACAGCTACCTATGCCGCTTCGTGTTCCTGCCCACCAAACTGAGTGGATATACGAGCCTGGAGGCAGATCCGGGGTTTAACAAGATGCAGAAGTTTAGCCACGTGGATCTTCAAGGTCGAAGCCTCGTTACAATTCCGATTACTCTCTATAAAAAGGCTTCGGAGATCATCTCTTTGAACTTGTCCAGGAATCTGTCTTTGGATGTGCCAAAGGACTTCATTCAAAGCTGCATCAATCTGCGCGAGATTAAGTTCATTGGAAACGAAGCCCTACAGCTTCCATTGAGCTTCAGTTTGGCAAGTCGATTGACTTACTTGGACATTTCCAATAACTTCTTGGAAGAACTGGATCATGCCAGCTTGGATCAACTCACTGGTCTGGTCAGCATTAAGATGGCAAATAACCAGCTGACCAGCCTTCCAAGCTATTTCGAGAATTTCCAGTACTTGCGGAGCTTGAACATGTCCTCCAACAGTTTCAAGATCTTTCCTGAGTTCCTCTGCAATTTGCGAGCACTTGTCGACCTCGATATCAGTTTCAATAACATCGAAGGCATCCCTTGCATTGGAGAACTGACCACCCTTGAGCGTCTCTGGATGACAAATAATAATATCAGTGGCCCGCTGGATGACTCTTTCCAGCAGCTTGTCAATCTCAGGGAGATTGATGGCCGTTTCAATGCAATCTCCAGCATCGACAACCTTTGCGGGCTGCCACGTCTCGAGCAGGTCTTCTTTGGCCACAACTTGGTTTCCCGATTCAAAGGCTCGGCCCCGAAGCTACGCAGTTTGCATCTGGACCACAACCCCCTGACACAGTTTGATATTGATTCTCACATGCCAACGCTGTCATCGCTCAATCTTGCATCGGCCAATCTCTCTGCTTTCCGAGATGCAATCTTTGAGAACATGCCCAATGTCTCAAAATTGATACTCGACAAGAACCATTTGTCGTCGATCCCGGCTCAGATTGGCAAGCTGCGTCGACTGGAGCACTTCAGCATCATCAAGAACCCTCTTGCGTTTGTACCTCCACAAATCGGATGCTTGGTCGAGCTCAAGGAATTCAACTTGCGCGAGTGTAACTTGAAGTCTCTGCCAGAGGAGATATGGCACTGTGCGAAGCTGGAAACTTTGAATGTCTCCACAAATCTCCTCACGACCTTCCCTAAGCACGGCGCTCCCCAGCCCCTGGTTCCTGGTGAGCCAACGACGACCCCGGTCACAACACCTGCTATTACCGGAAACCCTAGCTACGAAGATCTCGGCCCGCTTGACGAACAAGATGTCCGTCGTCCCAGTCAAACTTCCAACGGAGCTTTGGGATCCAGTTCTTCTCCAAGCGGATCAAATCGCAATGCGTCGATCGCGCCTTCTATTGGACAGTCACAGGGCGGACGGAAGGTTTCCACTGCATCCCGTTCCATCAATACAGAGGGAAGCTCATCGTCTCGAAAGGACTCGAACTTCTCACAGCATACCACCACCATGACGTTTGCGGGCTCCCTTCGCAACCTCTACCTTGCCGACAACCGGTTAGATGATGAAGTCTTCCGCGAGCTGGCTCGTCTCCCCGAGCTACGCGTGGTCAATCTTTCCTACAACGAGTTGACAGAACTACCGCAAGGAGTCCTTCGACGATGGCCATGGATATCCGAGCTCTACTTGTCCGGAAACGAATTGACTTCTCTTCCATCAGATGACCTGGAAGAGGGCAGCAATCTCAAGGTTTTGCATATCAATGCGAATCGCTTTCAGGTCCTTCCGGCGGAGCTGTGCAAAGTCAGCAAGCTTGCTATTCTCGATGTGGGCAGTAATGGATTGAAATACAACGTGTCCAACTGGCCCTACGACTGGAACTGGAACTGGAACCGGAGTTTGAAGTATCTGAATTTTTCAGGTAACAAACGTCTGGAAATCAAACCCAACATCACGTCCTTGGGCCCGCCAGTCACCAATGGTGCTGATTTGACTGATTTCACTTCTCTGACCCATCTTCGAGTTCTGGGTCTAATGGATGTGACTCTCACAATCCCCACTATTCCTGAGGAGACCGAAGACCGTCGTGTGCGAACTTCCGCATCGCTAGCTGGCTCACTCGCATATGGCATGGCAGATACACTCGGTCGAACAGAGCATCTGTCCATCATAGACATGATTGTTCCCCGTCTGAAGCCAGATAATGTGGAAACTTTAGTGGGTATGTTCGACGGTTCAACTATGTCAAGTGGCGGGTCCCGCGTTGCAAAATACCTCCATGAACACTTTACACCTACCTTCTCCCACGAGCTTAAGAGGCTCCAACCGGACCAGGATGAGACACCACTTGATGCCTTGAGGCGAGCCTTCTTGGCATTAAACAAGAACATGGCAGGTTCAGCCTACAGGTCAATTGACGACCGGGAGCTTCGACAATACAACCGCAGATCATCCAACACAAAGCAGCTCAATCAGGATGACATTCAATCGGGTGGTGTTGCAACAGTCTTGTACCTGAACAATATGGACTTGTATGCTGCCAATGTCGGAGATGCTCAGGCAATCCTCGTGAAGTCCGACGGCTCATTACGCAATCTGACGCAGTACCATGACCCTGCAGAGGCCAGTGAACGAGCTCGCATCCGAGCTGCTGGTGGCTTTGTGGCTCGCAATGGAAAACTCAATGACGTTCTTCCCGTATCGCGCTGCTTCGGTCATTTCCCCATGATGCCAGCCGTCATTGCAGCACCATATACTATGCACACAACTTTGACGGAGCAGGACGAGATGATCATTATCGCTTCAAAGGAGCTATGGGACTATGTGGCGCCTGACCTCGTGGTTGATGCCACAAGAGCAGCTCATCCAGATTTGATGTTTGCTGCTCAAAAACTACGTGACCTGGCCATCTCTTTTGGAGCTACCAACAAGCTAATGGTCATGGTTCTCGGTGTAAGCGAACTGCAGAAGCGGCAAAAGAAGTTCTCTCGCCCTAGCATGAATCTGGAACGCTCTGCATTCCCTGAGGACCAGATTGTTCCGAAGACCAAGCTTCGTAAGCGACCTCGTGATGCAGTTGGAGATACTCGCCTGGCTCGCTTCGACCGCGTGGACGCTCCGATCGGTGAACTTGCTATCATCTTTACTGATATCAAGAAATCAACCGGTCTGTGGGAGACGTGTCCTGACGCAATGCGTTCAGCTATTCAGATTCACAATGATATTCTCCGGCGTCAGCTTGGAATCATTGGTGGGTATGAGGTCAAGACAGAAGGTGACGCTTTCATGGTTGCTTTTAATTCTACAACTGCGGCGTTGCTGTGGTGCTTCAACTGTCAAAACCAGCTGCTTGAAGCTGAGTGGCCGACGGAAATTCTTGAGCAACCTCAGTGCCGGATCGTGTATGACATGGAGAACAACATCATCTTCCGCGGCCTGTCTGTCCGCATGGGTGGTCACTGGGGCGAACCTGTCTGCGAAAACGATCCAGTCACCAATCGCATGGACTACTTCGGTCCTATGGTCAATCGAGCATCCCGTATATCGGCTGTCGCTGATGGAGGTCAAATTTTCGTCTCTTCTGACTTCATGAGCGACATTCAGCGCAACCTTGAGGTCTTTGCTGATGCCGAGCGCTCTGCATCGACAAGTTCAAACGATAGCCATCCGCGTATGGACAGTCTTGGACACACCATCCGTCGCGAGCTGCAGCAACTGAACAGTCAAGGCTTTGTGATCAAGGATCAAGGCGAGCGGAAGCTCAAGGGACTGGAGAATCCTGAGCCCCTTTACCTTGTTTACCCGCACTCCCTTGCAGGCCGAATGACCGCGTCTGAAGAGGCGGCGCAAGACTCAAGTGCCAATCCAGCCATCATTCCAGCTGGCTCTGAGCTCGACCTAAAAACTGATTTGATTTGGCGCTTGTGGGAGGTCACCCTCCGCCTGGAACGCCTTTGTGGAGCTTTGGAGAACTCAAGCGAACCTCGACTCCGCGAGCCAAATGTGGCACTATTCAATATGGTCAAGAACCACGGTGGCGAGCTGAATGATTCGACCGTGATCAGCTTGGTCGACCAACAAGTGACGCGTATTGAGGCCGCCATCAACACTTTGTCTGTGCGCCATATGCTGCGTCCTTTCCAACCGGGTGACCGACTCGAAGACCACGCTGTGCCCATCGGCGAAGTCATGCAACAATTACAGACCCAGCTTGCTGAATACCGCGCTCTCAAAGAGCAAATGGCCACAGGGGCAACTGGCATCCCTGACGAAACGCCCCCTCAATATGGAGGCATGAACATGCACCCCTCTGCGAGCGCAGTTAGTATCCCCAATTCTACTTCCTCATCCGTCATGAACCGTTCTGGTACACCAGACACCCGCTCTTTCGACCTTCAACGCAGCAACCGTTGATCAAACCTGCTCATTTTTTATGTGCTATCGAACTTTCGATATCGAGTATTTTTCTTTTTCTTGGGTCTCTGCGACCTTCGGCCTCTCTTACTAATGTTCTGTGGGCGGCGCCTCACCGGTGGGGAGTCTTTAATATCGATTTATGAAAGCATCAAGGCATGGAGTGACGGTGGAATTTTTTTGGTTCGATTTCCATTTGCCTCATGTATTTTTGTATGCTCCGACTTTTTCAAGCGTGTACTTTGTTGTCAAATGTGAACATATAAATTTCTGGCTATTATTAATGACCCTGGTTATTTGTAGCTCTCTTAAGGTACATTGTATTATCTGCAGTAGAATCGATGCGACACCAGATATAAACTTGCTTTGGGAAAAGGTATTTCAGCAAACAATGTCGTTATCTGTTCAATGTAAGTGTTACGAGTGATCAAATACGCACCAAAAACAACCAGCGCGGGACTAATGATTCTGCACCGTATCCTTACTACCCTTAAGGTACAATATCCACCGTAATACCTTATCGGTGCTCATACAGCAGTTAATGCACTTAAGAGTACACGCCACGCCTCGTGGCGAATGGGTCACGTGATACCAGCTTTGTTTTCTTCTGCGTCATCGCGCAACTCTTGTTTTCGTCAATCCCCTCTTCTGCATCCATAGCCCACGCATACTTTCTTCAGATCTTCTCCAGTTACCATCGCATTTTCATCAGTCGGCACCTTGAACAAGGGCTCCAGGACCGCTCCTTTTTCCCTCGGCCCCGCCTGTTGCCCTGGCTACCGAGTCAAACCAACCGACTCGGGTTGAATTGACAAGTGGACAAACACCCACATCATTTTTCCCTTGACTCCTTCAGGCCACGTTCCAGATCAAGCAGCGATCGGTGGATTTCTCTGCAAGTCTTCGAACCTGGGCTGAGCGCCATCTTGCATACGACCAATCCCATCCTTGTCGACCTCTGGTGAAACTTGATCGACGTGCTTGTGTCGGCTGCTGAAACTCACCACCGAACCCATCGCGCACGCTACTACGCCACACACCATGGCAGACGAACTGGATTACCTCCAGTCAGATTTTGATCTCAACTCTCTCACTGTTCCCCGTCTCCGCTCCATCCTCGTCAGCCATGATATCTCCTACCCTGCCTCCGCGAAAAAGCACAGCTGATCCGCATTCTGGAGGATGAGGTCCTTCCGCAAGCAAAGAAGCTCCTGCGAGATCGCGAACGTGTGAGAAGGACAAGCGCAGGGATTACCGATATGAGTACCAGTCGATCTACCTCCGTTGCCAGTGATCGCGATCAGGAAGACCGCGATTCTCTGCACCCACCACCGACCCCCTCCACGACTGGAACCCGACGCGGGGGCTCGCGACGAAGCGCTCGCGCATCGACTATGGAGAATGACGACGTCCATGTCCCAGCTACACCTGCTACTGCTACGAAGCGAAAGAGCGCCGTTGCGCGATCAGTTGGCAAACACCCACGAGCTTCGGATACCGAAACTGGCGACGACAAAATGGCGACTCCCGTTGTGGCTGTGAGTGGTTCGCCGCGCAAATCTACGACGAGGAAGCTCCGGCGCAGCGAGGTACTTCCTTCCACGGAGGTCGACGCATACACCCCATCTGTCACATCCGTCAAGACCGAGCCCCGAGAGGACACTGTATTCACAGATGATAATCCTTTCCAGAGTGGAAGCCCCTCCGATATGGGACGGAGCAGGACATCTAGCCACGACGGAAAGCGAAAGAGTGGTGGGCGGTTGTCCACTGAGAGTCCTGCTCCTCGAAAGAGTGGTTTGCGAGCTCGGAAATCGGCTACTCCGACGAACTTCAAACAGGATGGTGGGATTAAGGCGCCCACGAGAGAGTCGTTTGACTTTTATTCACGACTGCAGCCTCCTCAGGAGGAGACCGAGGAGGAAGACGAGGCAGAAGAGGGTGAAGACGAGGAAGAGCAATATGACGACGACAGTGAAGTGGACGCTGGAGAAGAGTTCACTCCGGAAGAGCAGCTTGCTTTGGAAACTGAGCAATATGCGCCAATTACGCAAGTTCGCAAACGCAAGCAGAAACAAGGCTTTACGAGCCTCATTGCTTCTTGGCTCGTGATTCTGGGGGTTCTCGGTAGCTTTGGTGCTTGGTGGCGCAAGGAGAAGATCGAAATAGGATTTTGCGGTCTTGGAAAGCCCACATGGTCTCTTGCCGAAACCAGGGTGCCTGAATGGGCCAATGTCCTTGAGCCTCGTTGTGAGCCGTGCCCGCCTCATGCCTTCTGCTATCCGGACTTTGAGGCTCGTTGCGAGCATGATTTCATCCTCAAGCCACACCCTCTCTCCTTGGGCGGCCTCGTTCCGCTTCCTCCCACCTGCGAACCAGATAGCGAAAAGGCGCGCCGCGTCAAAGCTGTTGCTGATAAAGCCGTGGAAGAGCTTCGTGACCGACGTGCTAAGTACGAATGTGGCGAGCTGAAGGAAGATGGAACAGACGCTTCTCCTGATATCCCTGAGCCTAACCTGAAAGAAGAAGTCGCAAAAAAGCGCCGCAAGGGCCTCACCGACGCTGAATTTGATGACCTCTGGAAGGGAGCCATTGGCGAGATCATTGATAAAGATGAAGTTGTGAGCAAGACAGAACAGTAAGTGTCTACTCCCCCACCTACTATCATGCGGGCATCTCGACGTCTGCCCTGTTACACTCATTGTTCCGGCCTTCATACCCTCCGCCGGCTATTTCTTATGGAGATATTGGTTCTGACATGGTGCACCGGAACTAACAGAGACGCCTTCGCAATTACAGACCTTCCGCCATCATCATCCTCACATCAACATCCGTTGCCCGACTCCCATTCACATGTGCCACCCGCCGCTACGTCCGACTCGCTCTCCTCGCGTATCGACTCCCTCTTTCACTTTTAGCTCTGACTATTGTGGGACTTGCTTATGCTCGTGCTCGCGTCCGGGCTCGCCGCAAGGACATTGCTCGTGTGCCCGACCTAGTAGCTACGTCTCTTGACCGGCTTGCAACGCAGGCCGCACTTTACGCACGCGGCGGTGCTATGGAACCTTACATTCCCATCGGTCAAATGCGCGATGACGTTCTGCGCTCCGAGCTGCACGGTAAGCGGCGCGAGGAATTGTGGCGTCGTGTTCAACGTGTTGTGGAGGGCAACGCTAATGTTCGAGCTGCCGTTCGTGAAAGCCGCAGCGGTGATGTCGCACGATCTTGGGAGTGGATTGGTGGTATTGGAGGCGTTGGCGGCAATGGCGAATATGAAGGCATTGCCCGCCGTGGCAGCGCACGATTCTCCTTGCCCTCTCCCTCCAGTGGTAACCTTGATCCGGGTCATCATATGGCCACTGAAATCGACGATCCTGCAATTAGTCCCCCACAGGCCCGCCGTTGGGACGAGGGACGTCCGATCTACTGATGATCCTGCTAGCCGGCTCCAGCGTGCTGGATTGGGCATCCTTGCATACCTGCCTTCAGTTGCAGCATTGTGTTTCGATATCCTCTTGCTTCATGTATGATTTATGGCCTTCCCTTCCTCTTTCTTTCTGCCCTTGCCCCTTTCACCACTTGTGAACATATTTATTTTTTTCTCTGTCTATCCTAGTTTTCATTTCAGATGTTC
This sequence comes from Penicillium argentinense, assembly GCF_028826775.1. NCBI lineage: Eukaryota > Fungi > Ascomycota > Eurotiomycetes > Eurotiales > Aspergillaceae > Penicillium > Penicillium argentinense. The sequence goes on from NW_026622668.1 coordinate 2,420,729, forward strand.
AATACCCCTGAGAATCAGTCTACTGTCTTTTCATCCTTCGTCAACGTGCTCCATGGCTTTCCTCGCTGCGTAACAACCAGGCTAAAAGGGCCAAATAACTATCTTGACAGCCCGTGTCGCCATGCACGAGGCACACAGATCATCAATGTCGATGAGTGTGGCGGGAAAATTTTTTCAGGCCCCGAGCCTAGTGTAGGCTCCAGTTGCTGCCGAATGGGCTGATACGTTGATCTGCATCAATACGATATATTCAAATTGATCTTTCTTTCTTGCCTCTGCTTGCTCTCCGAAGATCGTCTAGTAATCTGCTCAAGTGAATTCATACTGCTGCATACCACCCCTGCCATACTGTAGTACACGCGTTAGGAGGTTCATGGCATTGAGAAGTCCAATAAGGGGGTATCTGCCAGAGACATGTATAGATGCCTGAACAGAGCCCAAGTAGTATGCATCGTGCATCAGTCTATCCAAGGTGTATACGAAACGCCCGGGAAACAACATGGACATATTTGAGCAAGAGGGGCGATGAGGAGTGGATTCCACGCTGTGGGGGTGGCAGAGGCACGAGTCCAGCACAGACCGACGGCAGTTTTTCCTAGTATAAACGTTAATATACTAGCAATTTCTTTTTTCTCTTCGTGAAATAGCCCTGGCTTGGGTGTGTTCAGATTTTCTGTTTCAGTAACGCCAACGTTGTCGAGATTGTTACATGGGGCCGTAGATCAATCAGTACGAAAAGTATATGCCAAAATGGCCTTATTTTTCAGCTGGGAATTCCCTGCCTTCTGTTCGGAATTTGATTTTCAGTCCTTTTCAGTCCTGGGTACCTTAGGGTCACTCGCTTATGCTATACTTACACCACTGGTGCAGTAGGGTAGGCACAGCGTCTTGCAGACGCGCGATACTCTTCAGAGTTGTATGCGACGACGTGATGGGTACTCGGGCCAATCATACCCTCAACTAGACGAGAAAAGACGGGACATCGCTGCATACCGATTGCCGTCTGTCCATGGAGCAAATCGACCTTGCGCTTTGGCAAACTTTGGTATGGGTTGTGGCTGTTGAGCATCACGGGAATTGTACTCCAGGAACAATAATCCGTGATCGATGATCGTGATTGTGACAGACCGCATTTCAGTTTCACCGCCCCTTTTCCCTATCTTCCCCTCATGGGTTCCTCCTCCTTCCACTGGACAGATCTGTGGCATTGCACATCCTATCATGACCTAGCCCTAACACGACGGAGTGGATACAGAGGGGCAGGCTGATGGACGAGACAAGCCCCGCTCTTTCGCTCTGCGTACTCTCTCACTCTCGCTCCTGGCGCTCGTCAGGAGCCTAGAAACCTTCTTTCTCGCTTGGGCGGATTGGCGACTGCTTAGTTGCATGGAGTTGAGACGAGATCAGCGTGAACACGTAGTTAGGCAGAGACGACGATGCAGGTGCCACATGGGCTGCCTATACACTAGTGGAGTGTGTCATGATCCTCGAGACCTTCGGTTCAAGACTGGATGCCAGACGTACGCCGGTGGAAATCTTATATATTATACTTCCTCGTGGCCATGATGCTTGGTAAGTATACTACTCAACGACCGGGATCGAGGAACACCGATGGAACCGCCATAGAACGCCGTTCTCCTACCTCTGAAGGAATTAAAAGATTCCACACAACCCGAGCCCCCTAGACCCGGGTTTGTCACCCTTTTGGTCGTGTCGGCGCTGATCATCGTCCACGCGTTGGGGCGGTTTCTCTTCGGTGTTGCAGCAGGGCCGATCCGAATCTAGTGTATTTATTTGGCAACCCGGTATTTGGGCCGGGTTGAATTTAACCCAGAATAGCAAACGCTCGCAAGGCCGTGGTGGAGGAAAACGAAAGAAATGAGCCCGGCTGGCGTGGGCAAATCACCGCTGCTGGAAGTAATATCCCGCTCAACGGGTGTCATGGTAAGGACGCCGCAAACCCACCGCGAGGACGCCAGGGGGGAGAAGTCCTTGTTTCCTCTCCGCTGGGACCAGCAGCTTGTGCGAGACAAGGATCCATTCAGGCCGGGCGTGGTGAATTAAGCCAGCATGCCTTCATCAGGAGACTTGGTGACGCATGTCCCGGATTGCGAGAGAAACCGACGGAGTCTTTCGCCGAAGACTCTGAGCGCCGAGCGCCACGGCCCACTCTGTTTGTTCAGACCGTTGGCATTTTGAATTCCCAGTTGTTTTGCTTTCGAAGAATGTCCGATGGCGACCGTGTGGCTGTGCGTGAGATCCGGCAATTCATTGTATACCCTTTTTCTTGTTGAATTTAAGCCACTTTCAGCTTAACCACGGGGACTCGCCGCGATTAGTGGAGAGTGGATGATGTTGCATTGACTGATAATTCGACCGAGATGGAGAATTCGCTCGCTGGGAAATATGCCGGTACATTATTATTGTAGGTCGCTTCTGCCCCATACTGTAGATGACATCCGCCATCTACACTTTGCGCGATAGCTCGACATGCGCAGCGAAATGCTTTTCGGCAATCCAGAAGCATTCTTCGCGGTGGTGGTTGAGCCGGATCAGATTGGCGCGGTCAAGGTCCGGGTTTGTATTGCGCCAACGGTGGCAAATCTCGCATCGCTAACACCTGTGATTCGTTCATCTATTGCCCCAAGGAGCGGGAAAAAACTTCCAGCCAGCCGCGGACGTCTTTTCCGCGGGAGCCTAGGCCTTCAGTATGTGCTTATCTGCTAGCAACTCGAGTCGAACAAGCTAAGAGCCGGTTTGGTGCTTCTTTGTCGTCTGAGCAGGAGAAGAATCGCATTGTCGTGCACCGATTCCACCGCAACATTCCATTCGACCCGTGTACAAAACAGGAAAGCCACAGTGGGTACGCACTCTCCATGGAAGTGGGGATTTGCTGGTCTGCGGGCTGGCGTTGCAGGTCGCGGTGGCAAATATCCCAAGGACCCAAAGGAGGGGGCACCCGAACGATTCCCACCGAATACTCGGGGCCTCCGCATCAACGTAGATGATATTCTTCAGGAATCGCTGCTGGCTGCTGGCTAACCGTATCTGGGCGCGCCATGGGCTCGTCTGCGCGGTTTTGCAGCCTTGCAGGGATTCCGGAATGTAGATCCTGCTGCATGAAGCAGACGTGCAGCGCAGCGGTATAGTTCGGCGTGGAGACCGGCCGAATTACACGATTTCCTTCCCCCAAAGAGGATCCCAATACACCGAGGTATGTATCTCAGTATCGAGATGGTATCGCAGGGCAGCCCAGGGTGGCAAGGGCTTCCGGCGAAGCCCTAGATCTCAGGACGACCCAAGTCCACTTAGGAGCTGTTGACCCTGGAACCGCACTGGAGGACCGTCGAGCGATGCACCAATAATCAGCCAAATGAAGCTCCTGATCGAGGCGATCGAAAGGAACCGACTGCGTAGTGCAAAGCGGGATTGACGGCCTGTCGACCTATCGATGGTTCGGAAATTTGATCCGGACCATTCCTCCCTCCGCATTGGATGATATCCACTCCTTCCCGAACTGCCAGTGCTAATGGCACTCTGGCGGTTCCAACCCACTCGCCGTCACGTCGACCGACGCTGTTCAGCACCTCTCCGTGGTTGATAACATCGCCATGACCAAAAAATGGCCAATATCAGGGAGGATGGGAGCAGGATCAAGTCCGATGAAACGAGTCGCAGAACGTAGCGCCGTCGCGCAGGAATCCGCCCCGATCAGGACCGACAGCTCCCGTACAGTCGTAGTACTGGAGCTGTACAAGAGAGGAGTCGTCGACGAGGAGAGGCTCCTTTGGGGGAGGGATAGACCCAAAGCAGTACAGAACACGCCGGATAGGGTCTGTGGTCACTGCGACACCCCGTGTGACTGCAGATGGGCCTCGAACCCGCACGAGTGTCCGTGGCTGTCCCGTCGAGCGCTTCCTCTGGGGACTGCTTTCGGGTAAGGATCAGACGGTGTGGCGCTCGAGACGAAGGGATTATTACACACAGGTGGATGTTGGCTCGAGAAGGCGGCCGCTGGGCAGATCGGTTCCTGGCGTTCGGCTCAGGCCAATTACAGCACCGCTTGACAGACCTGGCAATGTTCATCCTTTTATCGAATTTCCATTTTCTCGATCTCTGGCTGGCCCACATCCCCTCATGCTTTTTCCACCCCCTCCCCCCAACTCGGCCATGCGCTGCTAGGAATGTCAGACTGCAGGTCCACCTTTCCGCCACACAACTCGATCTCTCTCTCTCTTTTCCCCATCCCCATCCCTCCACCTACCCTTTTGGCCGGCCGAAGGGGCAGTGCGTCACGGCGTCTCGTTTGCAGAAATTACTGCACGGGGATTCTCGAAAAAAAAAAAGAGGGGCTGGTTAGTGGGAAGCAAATCAGCCCGCCCCGAACGTCCCCCCGAGTGCCAAATTTCGCGGGTCGTTGATATGATTCGTGTTAGGATCGACTATGCTCGCGATCGTGGCTTGCTTCAACCTTTCTAAAGTCGAGAGCCTCTTCTAATTCTTTTACTATTTTCTTCTCTTCTTCCCTTTTCCGTCCTTTTCTCTCTTCATCATCCCGTTCTCCTCCTCTTCCCCCACGGGTCTTCACGCGCAATGGGCGACCTAGGCCGGCCCTTCAGACCCATTGCCCCTCGGACCATGCCTCCAGGCGGCGGTCCTGGGGGTGACAAGCCACCTGGTGGTGGGAACGGAGTTCCCCCGGAGGAGGGCAAGATGAAACGGGCGTCAACGGCCTGTAAAGAGTGCCAAAAACGCCGGACTAGGGTACAATAATAACTCCCCTCCTTCCCCCACCCCCTCCTCTTGTGGGAGGCTCCTTTTCCAATCGACTACTCTATGATTCGTGCCAGTGTCTGACATTGGATTCTGTCTTTCGATCTAGTGTTCTGGCATGCCGTGTACGGAATGTGTCGCCCACGGGCGTGAGTGCGTCACCGATGAGCTCTCCGACAGACGCCGCAAGGCCGCCGCCAAGAAGACACAAGAGGAACTTGCGGACCTACGAGGATTTGTGGAACAAGTGCTCGATATATTCCGTAGCAATGACGAGACTCATCTGCAACATTTCATCAACACGGTCCGCGCTGGTGCCTCCACAGAGCAGATCCGCGCCACAGTGGAACAACTCCGAGGTCAACGACAGTCACAGCAACCACAACAGCAACAACATCCACAGCAATCACAACCTCCTCAGCCTCAGGCTCCCATCCTTCCCCATCCGCACCAAGGTCCGCCGAATCCAGTTACCGATATGGACCCCAATATGATGAATCCGAACATGGGCAACTACTATAGCCCGCACCCGCAACATTAGCCTCGTGCCGTCTTTTTGCGTCGTTCACAGGCGTTTGTCGCATGCTCCCGGAGTGACTTTTGGGTTTGCGTTTATTGCACAGCGATCTCATGCACGCATTGATCCTGCGCCGCATCCATTCGATCGGAGAATAAACCACATTGGATGGCCGTTTGATAGACTTGTCTGGGAGCCGTCGCTTTCTCCCTTCTGCAGGAAGAAAGAGCCGGCACAGACATCGCCACGACGATGATCATGCCGCGCGCGACGGCCCCTGGAATTTCTTTTTTTTTTTTTTTTTTTCCTTCACTCGTTTCTGCCTCGACACTGAAATCATCTTGCAAGCCAAGATGTTTTAGGCTTACCATTAACATTTTCGTTCTGTTATGTTTTCATTGGCCTCTTTCGGGCTCTGGCCCTTGTAACTTGACCCATGGCTCTCTCATGCTTGTCTAAAGGGCTGTCTGGCTGCTCATCATGATGCGACCAGGAAAGAATGATTTGAAGTTGCTGGTACCTGTATCCTTTGGGTCGTCGAATAGATCTGGACCGCGCCAAGTTTATCAGCAACCCATGCACATGGGGCTCAACCCCCCTATATATGCTGGTATCTTCCCCATCGACAGACGACCCACCGCTCGACGACAATCAACTAATATCAGAACAATCTCGCCTGTGGCATTGCTGCTCCTTGATGTCACCTAGGTCATTCCGCGGCCGAACAATGCCAGTTGCCTCCCTCCTCGGATCCCTGGCTATCTGCCTCGCGACTAGTCAAGGGTCGGACGTGCCGTTTCAAATTGATTTTGGAATTGGATTGGCCACGCTCACGACATGGTTTATGAATACAAGTAATCAAGTACCAAATGATCAATAGCATACAATATGTCGCCTCTCGGTAGTCTTTCACTGCGTTCAGGCCTCTACCTACTCCACATGAAATAGAATTTGATTTTAGATTCAAAATGCATTCTGGGGGTGTTTGAATGAGACCCGATGTGGTTCAGCGTGTGTAAACCTTGCGATATGTCGTTCTGGTATACTCTCGGTGCTTCGTCTAGTTGTAGACATGCTCCTTTGCTGCGGCTGGCTACTACAGAGTTCGAAAGAGCCATGACTCGGTAGGCACGGGTGCGGGTTATTTTTTCAACATAAATCTTTTGGAGATGACTGTGGGGACTGGCAATGGATTCTAGATTTGGAAGAAGAGCATTATTCGCGTGGACAGCATTTGACTTGCCGCGTCCCAATTGATAAATCACCACTTATTTCAACCTCCGTACTTTCGACCTCCCACCTCCTTCTGGTCTCCGCTTCGCCGCGTCCAGACGAAGCTTGTTTCATCTATGGCAATGATTGCCGGGCTGAGCCAAGCGTGAGTTGAATGCAATGGTACCTCCGCTCAGCACCTAGCCGCAATCACACCTCGGCTCTGCAGCGTTGATCACTAGTGACTTGTTCTCGATGTGCAGCGCAGTCGTGCAGCGTGCAATCTATTCACAGTCGGATCCTCCTGTCACTCCGTCCGGGACATGGACCATCGTTCATGGCTCCCCGGTTCCCCTGGTAGTACATATCGAGCATAAATCCGGGGGTGGAGAGCAAACCCCGCGCGGGCAACAGCCGAAGGCCTCCACTTTCGCCTTTTTCCAACCTCCCCGGATTCTTCTCCTCGACTTCGACCCTGCATTTCCAGATGAAAGGCTTCATGTGTTGCTTGGCAATTCTGGCCCGCCGATCGTGACATGGCAGCAACTAGCGTGGCCCAAATAGCAACGCAAAAGTCCGGGCCTGGAATGCTCGATGCCCTTGACGCGGTGGAAACACACGCCCCCGTTCGCAAGAGGAAAGCCTCCAATCCGCCGTCGAATAAGACGGGTGCGGCCCGCCAAAAGATCACCCGGGCCTGCGACTCGTGCAAAGTCAAAAAGACTCGTTGCACTGGCACCTTGCCCTGCACCAGATGCACGCGGCTCTCACTTTCGTGCAGATACAACGCCGCCTACTCGAGAGGCCTTCCTCCCGTTCCGCGGCCTGCAACTCTATCGCCGGATCACCCTGTCAGGCGTCATGTCCCTGAAGTAGAAACCGCTCGTCTGTCAAGCGACTCGCTTCCGCGAGACATTTTGGGACACGCGACGGCTGGCGACACCGTCAGCAGCCAACCTGTACTCCCCGGTCAACGCCACCCAGTGTCGGTGCACAACTCTCCAGAGCCCGGGTCGACAGACTTTGATGGCAATTACTTAGGGCCGGCGTCCGGCGTGTCGTTCATCAACCGTGTCTGGAGTCGCCTGCATCAGGACGAAACTCAGATCCCGAATGAGCTGGAAAATGAGTCTTCGAAGAACACCGCGGTGTTCATGTTTGGCGACAAGCCCTACTCCCAACATCAGGATGTGGACTTTACCTTGCCTCCTTTTGAGCAGGCGATGGAACTGATTGCAATTTATTTTGACTTCTCCATGGTGACCTACCGTTTCTTGCATCGGGGAAGCGTCGAAAATTGGGTTAAGCAGATATATGAGAACCAGGTTTCGATAAGCAATCTTCCAGTTGGCAATATGATGGCAAGGACAGCTATAGTCCTCATGATCTTTGCTGTGAGTACAGTGCATAATGCACCTGGGAGCCAAGGGGATGGGCAGAATACAAGGTAAGCTGCGCTAATTACACTGTATAGAGCCTCACCAAGATTAAAACTAATAAAACGCACAGTGAATGCTGGTTTGCTGCTTCAAAGTACATATCTTCTCTAGAGTCCGGTGCGCCTCGTCTAGAGACCATACAAGCGAGGCTAATACAATGCCTTTACCTGCTTTCATCATCCCGAGCTAATGAGTGCTGGTATTCATTCGGGACGGCCTTACAGGTTGTCACAGCCCTCGGCCTACATCGAAAGTGTCCCGTAAGGCCTTCCAAGAAGGGATGTTCCTACTTGGAATTGGAACTGCGAAAACGCATATTCTGGAGTGTCTATGTCCTCGACAAATATCTCAGCATAATGTTTGGTCGACCTCGACTACTCCATGATGAAGACATCGATCAGGAGCTTCCTGATGAGATGAATGATGAAGATCTACTTGAGGAAGATCCATCTCAACGCACAGGTTCTACGGATAGTATGATGATCGCATCTGTTCTCCATTACCGGTTTGTCATGACACTTGAAGCACGAACTATTCTGCATAGTACTAACTTTCCAATCTAGACTGGGCCGCATTCTAGGAGAAATCTCTCGACAGCTCTATAGCATCAACCCTCTCTCGCGTGACTCACCACTGGAAACAGCTGTCCGTCTCACCTCTGAATTAGAAAAGTGGAAAGAAAGTGTGCCACCTCTTTTCAACAGCGTCCGGCCCTCCAGCCTGATCCCGCCCCTATGCCGTCAGAGCCAAGTCCTCCAATTGGCCTATTCCCACGCAATGATTCACGTCACCCGCTCATTCCTCCTCGATGACTTCACCGATCTCAGCCGTCGACCACGAGACCCGCATCCGCTCGTCAGCGCCCACGTCCACAAGTGCATCGAGGCTGCAGAACACGTCATGACCCTCGTCGACGGTTTGGCGCAACAAACTCTCTTCATCCAGTCATTCTGGTTCACTCATTATGTATGCTTCTGCGCCATTTTGGTGGTGTATATTCATATCATCCAGCAGCATCGCCAATCTCTAGCCCCGAGCCCTTCGGCCGGAAGCCCCGCGGATGTTGATAAATTGCAATCGCTATTTCTGCTCGCGGAAACATGCCAACAGCATCTTGCGGAGGCTACGAGAAAGAATTGCCCGAGTCGGCGGTATAGCATTATCCTTGAGGAGCTTCGGCGGGAAGTTCACAGGCAACTTGGCTCGAACGATCAGTCGAGCCAACGAAGGAATATTCTGAGACACCGGAAGCAATCGCCGAGACAGGATGTAGTTTCTCCCGTTGGAGCGGACCGAGATTTCTCGTTCAGTGCGCCGGACCTGAACTTCGCGCGCTTATCTGGGATGTTGCAGACTCCCGAACTGGGTGCCTCCGTTGAGGATATCGGGCTTCTTGACAACCTGGGAGGCTCAATTTGGTGGGCTCAGCTTGATTCATGGGTACGTACGCGTTGCTGTTGACTTTCCTCTCGCATTCTAACACTGCTTATTTCAGGCCCTGTCGAGCTTCCCTAATGATCCAACTACATTCAACTTTTAGTCGGACCATAGGGAGAATGCATAATTTATGTTCGGTCTCCAGACTAGTTAGATAATGCTAATTAACTAACATACCAATAATTTGATACCCTTAGATTTTTGACGACAGTATTCAGATTTTTTGGTTGGGAACCGAGACGACTTCAAAATAAAATAAAATAAGCTCAACCTCGGAATAGAATGGACGACACGAAAATAAAGATGGAAAAAAAACATGGACTCGCGGGGAATCGAACCCCGGACCACCCCCATGCTAAGGGGGTATTATACCACTAAACCACAAGCCCAGTCGATGAAGTCCAGGTCCATATTTTGACATCATGATGGTGAGAATATACGGTCACGCTATTAGCGTGTACGGTTCCTTGGCAGGAAGAATGTTGATCTCAGCACATAGCATGAATTAGTCAACCTCCGCAAAAGTTTGCGTTAATTCGGTTGGTACCTCTAAGTTCTAAAACATCTCTCAGTATGCATAGCTGGTACGCCTTCTAGCGAAGACCTAAGGATGTTCGTTGGTGTTAATAGGCTAGGTCCCATATGATGGCATATGAGACTACAAAATATATAGTGGGAATCCACACCTTAACCAGTGATTACCACGAGGTCAAATCAAGAATTTGATCACATATCTCAGTGTTGATAAATGCGATATGATAATAGATCAGGTTAAACTTGATCAAACAATGTCAAACATGATTGTACATCCTACATGACAGATTTGGTTCAAAACCAAAACTGAAATGATGAAGTACGCAATGGTTCACCAATGTAGCGTACTGCACCAATGCGTGGTACCGGTTGGAGGTGCTTCATCAAATACCATGTGTGATGCCGCGGCAAAATTATGAGATATAAAATTCTTCAACTATGAGTGTCATATGTACCCACACTACACATTGTAGTCCAAGATTAAACCGGTCTTTTGAGGGGTTTGTCTTGGAAGCAGATGCGTTCCTCATTCATCACATCATAGATAACGCATATATACAAGAAAGTTATTCAAAATCCACAGGTGGTAGTCCCCTCCCCGCCAAAGCATCCTGTACACTAAGCTGCATCGTTCGAATCGCATCGGCCCAAGTTACAGCATCACCCTGTCCAGACTTCGGAGGTTGAGCCTCCGTCAGCTCCCCTTGAGAGGTATCCTCGCTGACAAGCCACATCAACCATCGCACCATGGAGACGGCTTTGTCGATATCCCTCTCTTCTGCAGTGACGCGTCGTATATATGTACAGATTACCTGGACGTCCTCGCCGTAAGGGCCGTCTGCCGCAAATGCGGAATGCCACGCAGTGATTGCGTCCCGTAGATCTGGCAAGGCTGATAGACGCTGGGAAGTGAAAACAGGGCGCTCGGGCTGGGGAGGAAGAGGCAGTCGTTTCTCCTCCGGAGCAGGATGAGTGGGAGCAGAAACAGAAGCTGTCGTTGGATCTTGTGGGTGAGAGGGTGGCCTGGCTGGTTCCGAGGCGGAGCTGCGAGGGCGCTGCAGCATGCGTGTTCGCTTTTGCTCCTCTAGGACCTCCTGTCGAATGTCCTCAGGCAGTGCATCCAAGAAATCGGCTGAGACCTCGGAGATCTCGGGTGGCTCTTCAGCGGCCGGAGATGGTCCTCGGGATGTTTCCCGGCTGGTCGATCTCGCTGCCACGGCGGCAGTACCAGTGTTGGTAGCAGCAGAAGCCCGCGGGAATGCAAAGCTGGACTGCTTTAAATGGCTATTGGCACCGGAGGCGGATTTCGGAGGCCGCCCGCGTCTCTTCCTCGGTGAAGCTGGTCTTTTTAATCTGAGTCCACCGGAAGATGTTGGACGAGATATATGTGCTGGAAGCTCGGGTGGTGGTGGTGCCATGGAGGCATTTGTGGCTGGCTGCTGGTTATAGTAGCCGAGAACTTCGCTCCGAACATCATCAGGTAGCGCGGCCAAAGTGTCTGGGTCAAGCTGAGACTGAGGAGGCAGATTAGCCGCGGCCGATTCTCGTAGGCGCGGAGGCGGACACGGAGACCCGGAGCGTGACGCCTGTCGAGGTTTTGCCTGAGCGACAAGTCTTGATCTGATATCCCCGGGAAGCTCGGAGACAACTTGAGGATCTGCCTGGGTCGGCATGATGAATTGAGACCCGGACATGTTCAACGGCTTGTGCGCACTGTTGCTGAGAACCGGATCGACTTGGATCCTCTCGACTTCACCCTTCTGAGGGCTCTCCAATTCATCTGGATCAGTTTTGACGACTGGCTTTTTGCGTGCGGGTGATGTCTGGAAGTTGAGCTGCCGCTGACTGCTTTCGAGATTTGCAGAAGGCCCAGTCTTGAGCGGCTCGAGTTTTGTCATCTGAACCCCGAGACCTCTCAGATCACCCGGGGAGAAGTTGAAACTTCGCAACATCGAGACAGCCTCTTTTCCCAAGACATCGGGCGCATTGGTGGCTACGCCGATAACAACACTCTTGTTGAATATGTCACACTTGCCGTGGCCGAGATGCTTGACTGGTTCCAGGGGAGCATCTGTTGACCTTCGCATGACCTTGAGCGTAAGTTGCTTGCCCTTGACAAGGTTTTCAACGAGCCTGCGGTTCAGTTCTTCGCACAGAGACTTGACGAATTCATCTGCCTGCTCTTGATTGATGAACCGAATGCCCCAGTTGACTTCCGCTGATACAGACTTCCGGAGAACTTCATTGCCCACCTCTGTCTTGTCGATACCTCGAGCATATTCCCAGATCTTCATCCCGGTCTTTGGCCCTAGACTGGATATCAGCCTGTCCCTCGGCAGATCTCGAACATCCTTGACGAATTTGATCCCAAGCTCTTCCATCTTGCCCCCGAGACTATAACCAACACCCGGGAGATCCTTAACGAGGAGATCTCCAATGAAATCCAGAACGGCGTCTGGCTTGAGTTGGAACTGCCCTGCTGGCTTTGCCTTCCTCAGAGCCACCTTGGCTGAGAGAATGTTACCGCCAATTCCGACAGACACTGCACATCCGGTCTTTTCTTTGATCGAATCGCGAAGGCCTTGGGCTATCTCATCTGCGAATGCCTGCTCGCGATATATAGACCCCCTCGGATATGCCTCGGCCGTCCGACCCTCCAGCTTCCAAACATTGGCTAGTGACATCAATAAGCGCCTCATCAATGCTGACACTTTGAACGATGCCATCGATCGCTAGAATTGAGCTGTAGAATTTGCGACTGGCGTCCTCGTACGCGGGAAAATCGTAAGGTAGAACCTGGAGCTCGGGACACGTCTGTAGAGCGCCTTTCATCCACATCCCGTTTTTGACACCACGACTACGGGCTGCATAATTGCAACTGGCGATTTCAGAGCCAGAACCGGGTCCATGGGCGATAGCCACTGGCTTCTCCTTGAGCTCTGGATGTTTGAGAAGTGAAACTGCCGCAAAGAACGAATCGAAGTCAACGTGAAGAATATATTTTCTGGCTCCAGGCACAGGCCTCTTTGGATGAACCCGCGACTGAGTCTTCTCCCGGGTAGCTGCTTGAAGCTGGGCCTTCAACTCAGCTTTCCAGGTTGATAGGTGATGAAGCCGAGACTCTCGGTAGTATTGTTGGAGAAACTCAGGGTTACTAACGCTTGATTTGCGCATCCGAGGGTCAGAGAGCAACTGTGCGTTGTACTCCTCAGAGGTCATTTGTGGGTCGAGAGAACTGGGTTGTTTTGTTGACGAAGAGGTCTTCAAGTCGCCTCGTGTTGTTTCAGGCGAAGGACCCGGGATAACTTCAAGGAAATCTTTATCCATCAAGCTTTGCTTCTGAGGCGTGGTAGTTGAGTCTTGGTCAATATTTGCGGGTGACTGGGGATTGTCTTCATTGGTGGCAGTGAAGCTCGGAAAATCGCCGTAGTCGGATTGAGAAGGATGGTTGCATTGCTCGAGATTTGGTTGCGGAGGGTGAGACGCTAATTTAGTTGGTGTATTGGATATTTCAGGGCTTAATCCTTGAATCTGCGAATTGTACCAGCTTGATCTGGATTGGTCTCGGTAGGTCGACTGGGGAGAATTGACCTGACTCGTGAAGCGGCCCTGATTAAACTTCAGTACCTTTTGTGCTTGACCCTCATCGACCACGCGATATTCATCCCAAGGCAACAAGCGTCCGGCCGCAATGCTTTCCGTCACCCAGGCAGGCTTCACAATGCGATACCGCCGGAACTCCTCGCGTTTTTTGAGAGTCAACGAGCTGGCGATTATATGCGTCGCAATCGTCTTGCTATCTAGATACTGGAGGAATCCACCGCCATGACTAACGATCAGACGATGAAGATCTTGGAGGGAGGGCTGCGTGTAGCCATTGACGTGCGCGACGACCCCGCGAAATATGGGCGGGCAGTCGCCCGACGAGGCTCGAATTTCCGCATCTAGGTTTTGTAACTTGATTTTCTTGCGGCGCATATAATCTCCAAAGCCGCCGAAGCTGGAAGCTTCGTACTCCTCGCCCGTTTCGTCGCGGAATTCATCTATAAAATGTCGCATTAGAAACGTAAATCAAACAAAGCGATGAGGGATTACGCATACGGTTCTCAATCCTCTTCCGCACCGCACTTGATGAATCGTTAATACGAGAGCCCATGCTGGGCCAGTGCCATCATGACCATTGACAAGTTCAAAGAAATAGTCGAGTGTCGTCAGAGGTCCCGTTGAGTGCGCGCGCGGCGTCATCACGCGTCGCCGGCAGAAAAAGTAGCTCACGTGCAGGCGGTCGTTCGATCGGTGAGGAGACGCAAAGCATGTGGCGGTGAGGTCCTGTCAGCGGATATGATTGGACGTTTGGGAAGGCGGGCCGACGAAAAAAAAAAGAGCTTCGGCGGATCTGCCGTTGCTTTGGGTCGCATCGTCCATCTTTTCTCTTCTCCATCCACGTCCGTTTTACCAGTGGTTCATTCTCTCTTTACCTTTTCATTTTCTTCTTTTACTGTCCGCATTCCGTCCTATTGACACACGCCACAATGTCTGCCGTGCAGCCTGTCGCCGTCTACGCCCTCCGGGTTCCTCCCGGTGCTATGGTTCCTGCTGTGCCCAACGCAGCCGCCTCGGTGAGATTAAAGATCTTGAGATTGTCGCCAAAAACCTCCTATTGACATTTTCGGCTCAGTTCCGTGTTAGTATGGCCGCTATTGACCCGGATGAGACCCCAGAGTACGAGGATGGCGACTCCAGCAAGCCCTCGCGCGCGACTCTGAAGATCGTCCGTGTTCCCGCCGGCCTTGACCTTGAAGAAGATGAGGACTCTGATGATGAGGACTACAGTGACGAGGACGATGAGGAGGAGGAGGAGGACTCTGATGATGAGGAGGTCAACGGCGGCCCCAGCGACAAGGAGAAGGCTCGCAAGCTGAAGCAAGCCGCCGCCCAGAAGGAGCTTGAGGACGCCATGGAGGATGACGACGAGGACGATGAGGATGACAGTGGCTTTGACCTGAAGGCCGCCATCTCCAAGCTTATCAAGGGCAAGGGCCCGGCTACCGACGATGACGACGAATCCGATGACGAGTCCGACGAGGGTCTGGACCTCGACGAGAACGTCATCTGTACTCTGAGCCCCGAGAAGGTAAGAATTGTTTTTGTCTAATTGATGATTTCGGATCTAACAATGAAACAGAACTGCCAGCAGGCCCTGGACTTCACTGTCTGCGAGGGTGAGCGCGTTTTCTTCAAGGCTACCGGTAACCACACCATCTACATCACCGGTAACTACGTCATTGGCCTCGACGAAGGCCACCCTGATCACGAAGAAGATGAGGAGGATGAGTATGACGATGAATATGATCTGTCTCCCGACGAGGAGGAGCTTGACATGGATGAGCTCATGGCCATGGACGGCGACGAGAGCGACGACCTGGATGAGATGGAGGATCCCCGTATCACCGAGGTCGACAGTGACGAGGAGGCCCCCAAGCTAGTTGAGGCCAAGGGTAAGGGCAAGAACAAGCGTGCTGCTGAGCCTGAAGAGGAGAACCTTGACGAGATGATGGCGAAGAGCGCCAAGTCCAAGGCCGACAACAAGGAGAAGGCCCAGCAGAAGAAGCTCAAGAAGAATGACGGTGCCGCCGCTGCCGTTGAGCCCAAGAAGGAGGCCAAGACCGACAAAAAAGTCCAGTTCGCCAAGAACCTCGAGCAGGGCCCTACTCCCTCTGGCGACAAGCCCACTGGTACCCTTGGCGTCAAGGAGGTCCGTGGCGTGAAGATTGACGACAAGAAGCTCGGCAAGGGTGTCGCCGCCAAGAGTGGCAACGTCGTCGCCATGCGCTATATTGGTAAGCTCGAGGACGGTAAGGTCTTTGACTCCAACAAGAAGGGCAAGCCTTTTTCCTTCAAGCTGGGAAAGGGCGAGGTCATCAAGGGCTGGGACATCGGTGTTGCCGGCATGGCTCCCGGTGGTGAGCGTCGCATCACCATTCCTGCCCATCTAGCTTACGGCAAGAAGGCGCTCCCTGGTATCCCCGCCAACTCCAAGCTGATCTTCGATGTCAAGCTGCTGGAGATCAAATAGATTGACAGCGGGGGTGTGTCCTGAGTCTTCTGCCGTTGCTTTCAAGGGTGTAATTTGTGGCTCTGGTTTGATTGCATGATTTCCCGTGATATCCGGCTTGTTTCTTAAATATTTTTGCTCCTCGAGAAGGGGACGAGGCCATCACGAGGGAGTTGTTTTCCCCTGCATGGAAAAAGTGACTGTTTTGTTCTGTAATTTGTACCCATTCATATGTATTTGAATTGATCATGGCTCTCTGGCCTTCAACTTTACATTCCTTTGCTCCTACTCTAATCCCAGCAACTGTCAGGTCACAAACGTCAGTACGTTAAGCGAGTGACCGTGTCCATGGCGAGCCCGAAGGTACCCTGCACACATCCTCATCTACAGCTCAAGACTATTCAGCTTCTGTGGGTGTCGTAGTACTACAACGGCAACTGCGAGCCCCAAGTCGGCCCGGCGACGTCCAGTTGGACTTGCCGTCCGAACGGCCGGCGTTGATGACCACCGAGTGTTTAAAGCTTCCTCGCTTCCATACGGACCGACCTCAGGGTCAACTTCATCAATCCACCACGCACACTCTCCTTTGTCAAACCAGCCTTGTCACGCCCCATCGTTTTATCCAGATGTTTATGTTGTGAATACCGCCTCTCTATACAAACTCTCCTTGAATACTGCTTGCGGAAATCCATACAACATGACAGTCCTCCGAGAGAGGAAGTTACGAAGCCGACGAAGCGTATTCAACCTCTGGATCCCAAGCAAAGTCGTTCATTTCAGCAGCAGATTCGAGCCGTCCCCTACCGATTCTGCGGTTTCAGATTCTCCGGCATCGGATCCTGCCTCCTCACCACGCGGGGGTAGACGCAGTCTGAAGGTACACTTGACTCGAAGTGGTTCCAAGCTTTTATTTTTATTTGGTCTCGGGGGCTCTTCAAGTGGTAGGTGGCTATTCTCTGTCTTTAAACGGGGCTGCGAAACTGATGTACGGCGATAGGTCAAAAAACGAGCGCCGAATCTGGGTCAGGTGAAGATGCTCAAAGCCCTGAGGGAAACCATACTCCAGCTTCGGATGTCGCAGAGAGGGGCAGCCCCGTCTCCACGGTGGGAGATGCTTCCCCAGAAAGCGAATCGCCGGATGCCGCCCGTTCAATAGATGTTGATCCGACGACGCCCGATATTCCTCCTGTGGACCCGACAGACTCACGGTCGCAGACACATGCACCGGGCAAGACTGACACAATTGGTGGACAGAGCGACGCGCAAGGGGACAGCAACGGGGAGAGTTGGGGCTGCTGCAATGTTGACTGCGAACCACCCGCCACCTCAAACTCGAACTTGGTTGACAGGGTCTCTCATCGCATCTCTCAGACCTTTGGACATCCAACAGTTATTCGTCGAGTCCACCTGCGCTCCAGGCCAAGTATTCCTTTCCCGGAATCCCCAATTCAGAGCGTTCCGAGTAAACAGGGTGATGGTGCAGACGGTAGTTCGGATCCTTCCACAAGTCCCAGTAGCAATGAGTCCCCTGCCATTGGAGCTTCGACCCTATTGACCCCAGTCACATCTGGAGAGACATCAACGTCGTCGGGAAGCAAGATCACGACGACGGATAGTTCTTTCTTAGGTCACACCTCAGGCCAAAGTCCATCTTCCGACATCAGATCACCTATACTCGCACCATCCATTCTCACAGTGGAATCTGTCTCAGCGGCTAAGGTATACCTGGAGGTGTATTTTAACTCGATTTTTCAGAATGTTGATCCAAGAGTGCATCGCCAGCAAGAGTTGGAGCAGCATATGTGTTCTTTCCAGCTTTCCCCCGAGGCACAGAATGCGACCAGGAAAAACTGGCTTATGCAGGAGAACGAGTATCTTCGCCAATGCCGTATTGTGAAGACCAGAATGAAGACGAATCAACCTCGAGACTTGGTATCAACTGCTGGCTACGAAACTATCAAGATTCTTGGCAGAGGTAGCTTTGGCGTGGTGCGTCTGGTACGCGAAAAAGATCGTGATGTTCCAAAGAACACTCCCCGAAACAGTAGTGAGTCGTCCTCGGATCGAAACTTGGCCAATTCCCGAATGAGGTCTTTTGCAATGATCAGGTCCGCTGCTGATGGGAACAAAAACGGCCGACGAAAGTTCATGACTGGAGAGAAAAAAGAGGTATACGCAATGAAAGTGATTCGGAAGGCTGAGATGGTTCGCAACTCCCAGGAAGGTCATATTCGAGCCGAACGAGATTTTCTTGTTGCATCGGAAAAGTCTCGATGGGTGGTTCCGTTGATAGCCAGCTTCCAAGACAACACCAATCTTTACCTCGTCATGGACTACATGGTTGGTGGAGACTTTCTTGGATTGCTAATCCGCAAGGACATCCTTCGCGAGGAGTGGACCCGGTTTTATGTCGCCGAGATGATCCTGTGCATTGAGGAAGCCCATCGCCTCTGCTGGATCCATCGTGATATAAAACCGGACAATTTTCTCATATCCGCCTCTGGCCACTTGAAAATTTCCGATTTTGGGCTGGCCTTTAATGGACACTGGTCTCACGATCAGCGCTACTACCACAACCAGCGTTACTCTCTGCTGGAAAGTCTCGGCATATCCATCAAAGGGGATAGACAGGACCAGATGCAAGCGGCGGCGCAAAAGGATGGTGCTTCAGAGCCACTGTTGCAGGGATTGGATGACTTTTCAGATTATAATCCGCCTCCACAAGACCTGCTGAACTGGCGGGATAGCAAAGAGAGAAGAAGATTTGCAAAGAGCGTGGTTGGGACCAGTCAATACATGGCCCCAGAGGTCATCCGAGGCGAGATGTACGATGGCCGATGTGACTGGTGGAGTCTGGGTGTCATCCTATACGAGGTAGGCCCGCAAAAAGGATTACATACCTCGAATGATTTTTGACTGATGAATGAACCAGTGCTTTTATGGATTTACGCCCTTCGCATGCGACAATCGTCATGATACAAAGCTTAAGATCCTTGTAAGTTGAGACCCTTCGCAGAAAACAACAATTCACCATTCCTTGGTACTGACATTCCAAGCAACACACGAGGACATTGCAGTTCCCAAGGGAGAAGCCATCCGACAAGCTGGTATCGCAGGAAGCGATAGACCTTATCAGTCGAATTCTCCAGGAGCGAGAATATCGGCTTTGTTCTCCGAGATACCAGGCAAATAATATTCTAGTCGGCCGACCTGTCACACCGAATTTCCTCTACTCTATGGATTCACAGTACCGGAACATCGCAAGCTACTTTGTGTTTCCTAATGACGCCGCTGATATCAAAGCCCATCCATTTTTCAGAGGAATACGGTGGAATGAACTTCATCTGACCCAGCCACCAATGATTCCACGGGTCAAAAACTGGGAAGACACTCGGTACTTTGAAGACTGGAAGCCCAGCGGCAATGGGAAGGAACACATGGAGGACAGTGACTACGAAGAGACCGATGAGAAATCCGACGAGAAGCCTTCTGAAGCCCCTGAAAAACCCTGTGATCTCTTCATGGCTCAAAGCCTGCCTGATCGACTGGTATACGGTGTAGACGCTGCCGACGCCGTGGAACCTGCTGCGGAACCCGAGGGTCAAAAGGCACCCACTGCTCGCAGAAGGCGGGAGAGGAAACGACCACGCGACAAAGTTTTACGAGACAAGAAAGTGGGAAAAGCAGCTCTGGAGATTCGCAAGGACTGCGCATTTCTCGGATACACTTACCGACGGCCAAAGGGTCCTGCACTAGCCCTCATTCCGGATCGTGGCCGCCGCAGATTTGATAGGAGCTTGCTGATGGACCTCTACGCGTCGTGATTCGAGCTTGAAGTGGAGTTCTGGGTCTTCCCTTTACTTCCAGATAATGCGCTTTGTCTCATCGTTCAACATTGAGCTCCGAGGCTGGCTCATACCGAAAGCTCATATCCATACCCAATTAACCTCTATCTATAAGGCACTTGCCGCCTATACAGGGCTGACGACAGTTCTCCTTCCTTTTCTCTCACTGCTGTCCCTTCTTCTGTGTATCATTAACAAGCAATTCAAGACCCTGACGGTGTTCACAGAACTTTCTCGTACTTCTCTATATCATTTCGTTTCAAGTAAATGACATGATGCTACTAAGCAGTGAAAGAGGTAATTATAATCCAATCTATTGTAGAGGGTCTTTTGTTATGAAGACCTTTGGAATGCAAGTAGATTGCAGTTAAAAAAAACATTACTGAAAATTGTTCTTGGGTATTGAAAACGCAGAATTTACAAAACAGGGGCACTCATTGAGAAGGCCGAGTCAGTGACGCGGTCCTCCGGCTTCATCGTACCGTTAAGCAGCGGGCAAAGTTTCTTGTTGGTTTTGATATGTCCGACTTGGCCACAGTTGGCACACTTGCGCTGGGTGCCAGTAGGTTTGCCATCGGCAGGAGAATCGCCAGCACGCGTGATGCCCTTCTGTTTCTCACGGGCAAAGCGACGCTCCTTATTGCGGTGAAGGCGGTTTAATTCGACTTGGAGCAGTTTCTGGTTGCGAGCGTCGACTTCAGGATCTCCAGTTGGCTCGATAGACTGAAGGTTGATAGTAGAAGCTTCAGTGTCGTAGCGGCGTTGAATGTATTGTTTGATCACACGCGGATCACGAACAATCTGCTCCTTCTCGATAAGTTCACCGTTGGAGCCCTGGACTTGACGAGTGATCCGCAGAACTTTGCCTTTTTGAGTGGCGAAGCTCATTCTACTGAATTGACTCATCGTGTCATCGTTGTTGTAATAGGGCGCTGGGGTGGGCGCTTCGGATCGTGGCGTTGGCTTGCTGAAGTCTTCTTCACCTCCTTCTTGATCGATATCGCTTTCTTCATCCGAATGCTCGACAGTGGACGAGAGGCTCGCCTTTTGGGCTTCCCAGATACTCCGGATAGAAGTCTCGTAAGACTTTTGCTGGCGTGCAACATTGTAGCTGTGGCCGCCGAGTTCCTTCAGTCGTTGTGCATCCAGTTTGTCCTCAACACTCTCTCCAATGGCTTTGAAGCCACCCTTCATGGATGTCTTGATGAAACTAAAACCTTCACCACGTGCGGTAGGATCACCCTCACCGTGGAGTTTCAACATGGCCTTGCCCTGAGATGCTAGCAAGAAATTACGACTTGCTCTCCAGGGAGCCATTTGTTGCTCAAAACTCTCGCCTTCTTCATCATCATCATTGTCGCCTGCATTATCGGCATCGTTCCCAAAGCCAGTATCATGAAGATGCTGTTGGCCAACTTGCATGGACTCCAGAAGACAAACATCTTCAGGTTGAACCCAAGACCGAATGGTATCTTGATCTGGGAGGTTGGGGTCCAAAGGCTTCCAGTACTTCGTATCTTTGTCGTGCTGCAAGAAGTCTTTGACCTTTTGTCGATTTTGCATGTCGGTAGTACCAGGAATGTGGGCTGTCACGTCACTTATCGACAGTCTCTCATCGGCGCTTTTCTTGAGGAGTCGATAAACAAGCATTTTCATGCGATTCTTGGCGACAGTAGTGACCTTGCGGGAGTGCGGACCAGGAATGTCTACGGAAGGGAATTGCTGACCCGCGACAAAGAAGTTCTCGATGTTGCGCATGTAATAGTTGCTACCTCCAGATCCAGTAGAGCTGCGGATTACCAGGAAGTCGTTTGACTTAGACTGGTGCGGAAAAAGTGGCGCCCTGTACATTGAATTTGAGATTGCAGGGGTGATTTCGCCTGGATCCACGTGCCCAAAAATGGAGAACGGACTCTTGTCCTGGGGCAACAAAACGGCTGTCTCTCCAATCTCAGCCCTGGGGCGAGTGGGATCATCTGGGTTCTTCCGCCGGTAGTAGTTGATGAATCGATTGCACATGCCGAAATTAGAGAGGGCCATTGGAGCTTCCTCGGAGTACTCCACAAGCAGCATGCTGGAATTATCTGCCATAGATAAAGCCTTTGTGTCTGCGAAAAGGGATTTGGCATCTCTGCCTTTGTAGTGTTTTCGCTTGACATGTATTGGGTTCTTGAACCATGAAGTCTGACCCTGTCGGAAGACCATGGATGGCCGGTGGAACGATCTGGACTCGGCCTTTGCCAGCTCCGTCTTGTAATAGGGCCACTGTAAACGCAAAGCCGGCAGAGCGTGCTCCAAGGTGACATTCCCAAGCGTGCTCCGAATCTTATTTTGGTGGTTTTGTTTTAGCATGTCGTATGCCTGATCATTCGAGATATTGTATCTCTGAGTCAAGCGGCGAGTAGTATTGGCATCCACTTCTTCCCCATTGCGAGGAACGACGTGCTTTGGTTTCTGAGCAACGGAGTCGGGTCCCAGTTCTTCGACGAGAATATTGGGATCGTTCATGTCGATGATGACTTTTTTCGCGATTGGGGAAAGTACTTGCTCAGGATCATCCAAAAGCGGAATGTCGAGGTGCGACAAGGCGATGACATCCATGGGAGTTGGTCCAGTCTTGCGTTTCTTTGAAGGATGGTCTGCCTCAACTAGCCAGTCCAGCTCATCGTCTTCAAAGGCTTCAAGCTCGGCCTGCGTGGTCTGAAAGCTCTCCTTTTCTGTCGCATGAAGGTCTTCCTCCTTGATATCCCAATCCGCACAGATGGTTCGAAGGTCCTGCATTGTAAAGCCACCAGGGAGCATCTCATCCACATCTGCATCGGCCATTTCAGCATCCTCCTTGGGCTCCTCTTCTTGCGCGGCTTCGGCGATCATCACGAATCCCAAGGACTCATGATCAACCCCTCTCTTAGAAGGTTGACCAGTCTTGAAGACTCGCTCGTGGTCTGGAGCCAATTCGATATTTACTTTCGTTGGAAGGACTGCCTTCGGAACTTTTAAAGGCTGCTTTCCCAGGAAAAATGCTTTCTTAGGAGGGATCAACTCGAGCCAGCGCGGGAGAGCATTTCGATCAAAACTTGGGAATAGAGATCCGAGAAGCTCTTCAGTGTTCTCTGGTGGCGCAGGTAGGGTATCGGGCCCTAGTATCGATGACATCTTGAAGAGTTCCTGTTGGAGCTTCCAAGCGCGCAGGGTCGCAGGGTCCATATCTTCGGTATCAAGCTCATCCTCATCTTCATCTGCAATGGGCTCAGGTTCGGCTTCTGGCGCCGGAGGTATCGGGGGCAGCTCGACTGGCTGGCCGGTCAGTGGAGGTTCATCCTCCTCGAAGAGTGCATGTATGTGATCTGCCTGGCCAGCCGGGGGAGGTGACGCAGTCCCTTCGCCGAAGAGATCATCAAGGTTGTCATCTTGTTCCTGCATATCAGTGTCAGGCTGACCACCGAATAAGTCATCTTCAGGGCCAAAAAGACCAGCGTCATCGGCTTCGAGGTTCGCGAAAGGGATCTCGTCCGCATCTTTTGCTTGGGGTGGTCGAGGCGCTGCGTCGGTCTCTTCGTCGGGAAGTTCGTCGTCGTCAAAATCTTCAAAGTCGATCGCATCATCTGCTTTATCACCGACTTCCAATTCTCGGTTCAAGAAGTCGAACTCTGGGCCACCCTCGTAGTTGTTCAGCGATTGCATCACATTGTCAAAATCATCATCCTCGGGGGAGCCGGAGCGCTTGTCTTTCGTGGCGTGAGGCATTTTGAACGTTTAGGAATAGGAGATCTTGGTAGAGTTGTTCAGAGGAACTGGGATCTTCTAGCTGAGATGCTGGTGTTGATGTGTTCGAAGCCGGATGGGCAGTCGCGAAGTTAGACCGCGCCCATCTGGCGCGAGATATTCTGTGTCGACGAAGATGAGAGATGTACAGAATCGGCGTGAGAACAAGAGGCACGGGTAGAGGAGAAAGAGGAAGTGGATGAGAAATGGGAAATGGGCGAGAAGAGAAGAAGCAGAGAGCGAAGTGAATATGATGATCGGGTTCGGTCGCGGAATTGCGGTGGCCAGAGTCTCAGTCAAGTCGCGGGGCGCTAACCCGATCGGGCAACCAGCTGCTTGAGTGGTATTCAATGGCAGCCCACCCATAACTTCGTAGATTAACAGGGCGATAAATTCATGCAGGTTCTTATGTTACGGCTTCATAGTTTCGGATGACTTTCATTAGTATCATTATCTCTATTTTACAAAATACGGTATTTATTTCCAGTGGAAAAATATACCAGGTGCTCACTGATCGACATCATTACAGGGCTCAGAAGTTCGATCTTTTGGACAGTAGAGTAAAAAAGAATAAACCACATCAGTGCACATTAAACCCACCATAGTAGATACACAGCGCTTTGCTGTGACCTTCCATGCAGTAGTGCATCACCGTCGCCTTGCGATCCGCTTCAACAAACTTTGCCAGTTGTTTCACATCCGATGTTCTGGGTAGATACAGCGCAATATGCTCACTGAAGGCCGAAAATTCCTTGTAAAGAGTTTCGAGGGAGTATGGCTCCATAGTATGCAGGTTAAATACCTCATCAGAGCGATAGCCTGGGCCTAAAACCATATGGATAAGCAATAGCCATCACATTAATACCAAGGACCACTTACCGCCCCACGGAGGGCTTCCAAAGATGATGCTGTAGGGTGCCAATTCCTTGAGTTGATTCTTGAGAATTCCGAAGCAGTCTCCTTCGAAGAAAGTGATTTGTTTGTCAACGCCATAGATCTTTGCATTATGCCTTGCGCATTGCAGGACAGCGGGATTCTTTTCGATCGCATAAACCCGTTTCCATTTCCCACTTTTCGCAAAAGCAATCGCGTTTCCCCCGGCACCGGCAAAGGCATCGATCAAGATGCTGCGTCCTGTGGGGGCACCCTCTGCAATGTGCTCCGCGATTTTACTATCAAATACGTGAGTGTGTTATACGGCCAAGTGAATAGAACAGGGTTGGCTCACTTGGCAACAGGCTCTGGTGTTACGCCGAACCAAGCATCATCGGTAAGCCAGATACCCTCATCGTACTTGGAGAAGATACGCTCGCGCTGAGACCAATAACTAAACAGCAAGTTAGAGCCGCTTTGGTGGGAGTGGGGAAAAGGACATCGATCTCACTTTTGAATATCCCACGGAACTTCCTCGAGACTGTTGTAGTGATGCACGTCTGGAGGTGCCTCCTCTTCGTCGGCCATATTGTCGAGTTGAGTGTTAATAAAAAGAGGCGCAGATGATTTCAACTGTGGGGAAGGAAGAATGTGGACGGATTGTCCGCCTCGACTTGCCAGTACAATTTGATTTATTGTAAGGTTGACTGACCTTCGATAACGGATTTGATAAAGCGCAGTGGATCAAAATGTTTGTCATGTTTGCAGTCGTATCTGGCCAGCTCGCATGCCCCGAGCTTCGGTCTAGCAAGTCCTAGCCTACATTCAGGTCCCCCGCATTTTGATTTGGAATCACCCAGTGGCCAATCGACAGAATGTTCGGTGCACTTAACCGTTTCATAGGCCGCCTGGATGGCGAGCCAGCTCAGCAGTCTCGAAACGGCCCCAGCGACAACGCATTTGGGTTTCAGGTACTCCGCAACAAAGACAAAGAGGTACCCTTGGAGCCGTGGTTCGATTTTATTGTGGGAATCAATGGACATGCAATTGTAAGTGTATGCCATATTGAACCGACCTGGGGATGGTGCTAATTCTTCATTGACAGGAGGACCCAGATCCAAACCTCTTTGCGACAGAGGTTCGCAATTGCGCCGGTTCGAGCCTAACCCTGGAAGTCTGGAGCGCTAAGGTACAATTAAGCTATGGGATAATATTTATGCGTCTAATAGAGCTAACCTGCTTGATTGCATAGGGTCAACGGACACACACGGTAACTGTTCCAGTACCAGCAACGAACCCCTCCCTCGGTGTTGCGCTGCAGCTCGCTCCTCTCAACTCCACGCAGAATATCTGGCATGTCCTCGGAATCCCTTCACCACTCAGCCCTGCCTACCGGGCAGGACTTCTTCCTCATTCAGACTACATTATCGGAACTCCGAGTGGGACATTACGAGGGGAGTCGGCCCTGGGAGAGCTGGTGGAAGACCATCTCAACCGCACACTGGTTTTATGGGTATACAACAGCGAATTCGATGTAATTCGGGAAGTGGAGCTGGTCCCAACACGCGGCTGGGGTGGGGAGGGTGCTGTTGGCGCTGAATTGGGATTTGGGGCTTTGCACCGACTACCGGTTGGGCTGGGTGAAGAGGTGGAAGGGCCTGGAGAGGTCGTATTTGAGACACGAGAAGATGGCACTGCTGCAGCCGTTCCAGAGGCTGCCGGCATCGGACTAGAGGCTGGAGCTTCTGGGAACTTCTTGACACCAGCAAACATGGCATCACCTCCCCCTCTTGCTTCCCAGACACGAGTGACTTCGCCACCGCAAGCACGATCATCCTCGAGTCGCCGCAGCAAACCCCGGCCTGCTGTTTCACCATCCAGAGCATTTGATGATTATTTCGCCGAGGGTGAGCAGAAGAGTCGCGAGCAAGACTATGCACCGTCTCGCAAGGGAACACCTCTCCCACCGCCGCCGAAAGCCGGTGTTTCTCCAGATTCTGGAGCTCCAGGGCCGTCATCGACCGAGGAAGTGGAAGGAGAACCAGGACCCACGCAAGAAGAATAACGGCCATGATATCTGTCAGAAAGAATCGTCATGAGTTTAAAACAATTATACCAACTGGAGTAGCACATTTCGCACTGTCAATATTGTGCAGTGTCTCAAACAACTAATGACAAAATAAATTTCGAAACAAGCTTGTGTTGACAAAGGGAACTGGTCCGGATTATATCATCGGATCTACGAGTTCTAAACGTACATATGCAAAAAAGTGGAATCCCCTTGTGCCACAAGCGGACAGGCGGTATCAAACCAAAGCGACTATCTAGTGACCCTTGCTCACCAACTCCTCGAGCTTCTTCCGGCCCTCACCGATCTTCTCCTCCATCATCTGGCGGGTCATCTGGCTGTGCGCAATGCCAGTGTACCAAACACGCTCCGCCCGCTCGCGTGCAGCCAAGTGCTGTTCGGCAACGGCAGGGAACTTTTTCTCGTACTCCCAGGCCAGGTCGGAAATGTTCCGCATGGTCACGGGCAGAAGAGACCAAGCGGCAACGGTACCGAAGGCCAGAGGGGACATGGTGCGAAGGATGATACCGCGGTTGCGTGACACGATGGAGCCGGCCATAGCGGCCACAACAACGTAGACACCGCCGGGGGTCAGACTCTCGCCGGACTCGGGGGAAGGCGCGAGCGAAGCAATAGTATTGGTAAAGGCGTTTTCGATATGCAGGGCCCGGGAAAGGAAGTCGTTGAAGCCGTTCTCCGCGGCAAGGGAGTGGTTGTATAGAAAGAGGCGGGCTTGCCGGATTTGAGCGGTCAGGATGTCTGTCGGGGTTGGCGAAGAAGAAGAGGAGGGCGCGGCCGAAAGAGGCAGGGTGATCTCCTTCGTCGGGGCCGGGGCCTGGGGTGCAGGCGTGGTGGGTTTGGAGGGTTCCGGGATATCAGACGGGATATCGTCGTAGATGGGTTTCCTCTAAATTCGGCAAGCCGCCGTGTTAGCTGATAGTTCCTTCGGATGTCACATAGATACCCTGAAATGAAAGGGCTCGAGGGCTTATCGAACCTCGCGAGCATCTTCGGCGAATGCCATCTGCTTGGGGTAAAGAGCCATGCCTCCTGCGAGGAGGGTGGCTGCGATCGGAGCCACAGCCCGCTGAGAACGTATTAGCACGGCATTTACGGGTCAATGGCACGCGAAAGCATCAAGTGCAGCTAGGCGATAAAATACTTACCTGCTGCAACATCGGCCGGAACGACATCCTGGGGTTGTGGAGGGAACTGAGGTGTGATGGGGAAGGATGGGAGCAAAGTCGGGTTGGAGCCAAGGCGGGAATTCTTCGGCTCGGCGGAACCCAGAAAACTCCGTCATTGCCCGCGCTCTCCTTCTCCTACTCCGCATTCACGTCTTTGATTCTACGTTTCTTCGGGCGGCCTCTTGCGTTTTTCTTTTTTTTTGCTAAGCAATTTCGTTCTTGCAATTCGACCCGTCCATATCATGCTTCGCCCCGTTGGGCGCCGGGCGTGGGCATGCCGCAAATGTCTCCTGCGTAACCACTCCCAAGCCTTCGCAAGCGCTGCGTCTCCTGCTTCTCGATCGCAGCCCGACTACGTCCCTGCCGAAAATACTGCACCGAGAAAGCATATCGACGATGATACTTTGCGCCGCGTTTTCGACTCCCAGCCATTTTGGAAAGAGTTCTCGCTCAAACGAAGCGCCGTGTCCCCCAAACGCGCCGGATTGGTTCAGAATCAATACTTGACGAGCCCAGATGGCTTCAGGGCTTTTGCCCATGTGTCGCTCCACAAATGCCAGGGCATTGTGGCGAATGTGTTACAGGCCTCGACTTTGGACGAATATCGAGGAATAGCACGGAATCTGGACAGACTCAGCGACCTCCTTTGCCGCGTGATTGACCTTTCCGACTTTATTCGAACCATCCACCCCGATCGAAAGATCCAAGAAGCAGCGACGCAGGCGTACGCTCTAATGTTTGAATATATGAATGTACTGAATACAACCACGGGTCTTCATGAGCAACTCGGTAGGGCTCTGGGAAACCCGGAAGTGACATCACACTGGACAGACCCCGAGAAGATCGTGGCACAGATTCTAATGAAGGACTTCACGAACTCGGCGATCCATATGCCTCCAGATGAAAGGCAGCGCTTTGTCAACCTTTCAAATGATGTCAGCCAGGTTGGCTCGGACTTCTTTGGAGGTGCTGAGCCAGCGAGGGCTCAAGTGACGTTCGGCGCAAACAGCCTTCAAGGACTGGATCCTATAGTGATTCAGCAAATCAAAAAATGGAATAATAAGGCACCAGTTCCCACTATGGGAATCGTTCCCCGACTGGTCTTGCGATCTGTACGGGACGAAGAAGTGCGGAAGGAGGTGTATCTTGCTACCCGAACGTCAAGTTCCCGTCAGATTCACCGGTTAGAGAAGCTGTTGATGAAGCGAGCTGAGCTTGCTCAGCTCTCTGGCTTCAACAGCTTCGCTGACATGACCTTGAGTGACAAAATGGCCAAAAGCCCCGAAGCAGTTTCGAACTTTCTTACGTCGCTCATCTCGAGCAACCAGGGTCTTGTCAGCGAGGAGCTGTCTCATCTCCAGCAAATGAAGGGCAGCACGCTGAAGCCATGGGATCACGCTTTTTATGTTCACAAGCGTGTGATGGAATATTCTCAGTCTCGTCGATCACGCGAATTGAGTGCTGTCCCTGAGTTCTTTTCACTGGGAACGGTTATGCAAGGCCTTTCTCGCCTGTTTGATCGTCTCTATGGAGTTCGTCTCGTTCCCCAGGAGACGGCACCTGGAGAGACCTGGCATCCCGATGTCCGCCGCTTGGACGTTGTGGACGAGGCAGAGAACCACATCGCCGTGATTTACTGTGACCTGTTTACTCGCTCCAGCAAACTCCCTAATCCTGCCCACTTCACACTGCGTTGCTCGCGCGAAATTTCTGCCGACGAAGTTGCGGAATGTGCTTCTCTGCACGAGTCTGCTCATCCCAATGACGGAATGGCGACGGCAATCGACCCCCAAACCAAGACTCTTCGTCAACTGCCGACAATTGCTCTTGTATGTGATTTCCAAGAGCCTGTTGCAAACGGATCAGGTCGCCCGACACTTCTGAGCGAACAGAGCGTGCGCACCTTGTTCCATGAGATGGGCCATGCGGTTCATTCGATTCTCGGCCAGACGCCACTCCAGTCAATCTCCGGAACTCGATGCGCGACCGATTTTGCAGAGCTTCCCTCGGTGCTTATGGAGAGCTTTGCTACTGCTCCTGAAGTACTTTCATTGTACGCCCGTCATTGGAAGACCGGCGAGCCTCTATCCGAAAACATGATGCGCAGTATGGAGTTGGACCGAACTGCGCACGGATCTATCTATGGTGCTGTCGAGAACGAGGCACAGATCCTCATGGCTCTTGTCGATCAAGCCTACCATTCCATCCCCTCCGGCGATGCCATGAAGGGTATTGACACCACCGAAATCTACCACAATGTTTTATCTCGGTACTCTAGTCTGCCAGACCCCGATGACGTTCGGCCCCGGACTTCATGGCAAGGGTTCTTTGGTCATCTTTATGGCTACGGAGCGACATACTACAGTTATATTTTCGATCGCGCTATTGCCAACAAGATTTGGCAAGACGTGTTCCAATCTGGTCAAGCATCTGTGGACCGGGCTGCTGGCGAGCGCTACAAAAACGAAGTGCTTCGCTGGGGCGGCGGTAGAAATGGCTGGCAATGTGTCGCTGGAGTCCTGGGCGAACAGAATCCTTCGAACGCCAACGGTCATCTTGTTGAAGGTGGAGATGAAGCCATGCGCGAGGTCGGCCGATGGGGGTTGGGTCGAGATGGGGTGTCTGGCTAATCTTTCCGCCACTGTATACTATGATGATATCCTATAACCACTTGTACATAACATCTATTGAACCCCTGAGGTATCTTGTACCATGTTGTTGAATTTTCCGTCAAGCGCATGCTCTCTCACCACAATGATGCAGTCGTAGATCGCATCGGAGCACAATAGCCTCCGGAGACTATTGTGCCATGTGAACTGGGTTCTCAGCCAAGCTGACACCGTTGTCGATCTGTCAAAGGAACTGTGGATTTTAGGCAAAGGATGCAGTAGCCTAAGCCGTCCAGATGCTGATTGGAAAGGAGAATGTGATGGGCTGCTACCTCGTCGTCGGTGGCTGACCGTGTCTCACTGCTTTCGAGCCTGTCTCAGCAAGCGATCAGGCTAATCTACTGGCAACTCACCCGTCGAGCAGGACTGGATCAACAACCCCAACTTCAAGCAAGAGGATGACCAAGTGGTTCGAAAGCAATCAAATTAAACTCGTCGCGGCTCCCCAGGCAGGGCCAGCTCTATTTCAACGTGGTGAAGACGGCCGAAGATCGCGTGCACGGCATGGGCCTAGCAGACCCGTGCATGTGGCTTGCTGTAGTGGCACCCAAGGCCACGCCCCGGTGTTGGAAGGGCACGCTGGTTCATGCAACGAGGGGGGGGGGGGTTCTTCGGGCGTGTGATTGTCTCTAGCCCAGGCAGCGCATTTCTTGCCAGCCCCGGCCGTGCCATCAGAGGGAGTACTTGTAGTGAGACACCTCCCTGGACACGCGGGCTCGATTTCTCTCCCTTTGATCTCATACTTGAACAAGCCGAGGAGTACAATAACGGAACCACGCATGAAATCGCAGTACTTGTCCTTTCATTTGATGCATCTCCCCGCTCTTTCCGAGGCCAGTCGCCCTGCCAATCTTATCAGCACCGTGACCCGACAATAAAAACATCTGACTCCTTATCGCGTTGAAAAAGACGACCAGCAAGACCAGGAGCAAGTTACAATTTGGGATTTAGCTTATCTTCTGCAAACGCCCTCGATTGCATGCTCCTCCATACGACGAAGGCCATCTGTGCCTACGGCTTTCACGATGCAAGACATCCTCATCGTCCACGACAACGCCTCCATTCGGAGCGGTGCCTCCTTCTCAACTGCCTGCCATTCAGTACTGCCACCTATACAGCCACTTCGTCGACGGAACACAGTGACAACCCTCAGGCGATGGGTCTCGAAGAGAATGTTACGCCCATCTTTGGACGGCACTGGTGGCCACGATCTCAGCGAAAAGAATCTCATGTCTCTGGACTTGACAACGAGAATGAGAACAGCAAATGATGACACCTCGACCAGTGATCAACTTAGCTTTGAAAAGATGGATCAAAGAGGCAAGTACCCGGAGAGGATCGGGCCAGTTCAAGAGAGCACACCAACACTGCCAAACCATGGCCCGCAGGACGAGAGAGATCAAAACCTCCTCCAAGAGTATGATGCTTTTTGTCACCAGTTCACTCTGTCCGGTGCACCGCATGCGAAGAGAGTATTTGATATGTCCATGGGAATGGAAGGAAGGGAAGAGAAAATTGTTGCCTCAACCTCGCACCTTTTCCTCGACTCGCACTTGGCTGAAGAATCTCGACCAGTACATGGTTTGAATGAAACCCACGCAAACACAGAAACGCCGCTATCAAAACAGAGGCCACTAGACATGATGAGACAGTCTAATTACAGGTACCCTGAATCATCATCAATTGTCAGTGCTTATGGCGGATTGGATACCACTGCACAAGATGCCAATGTACGAATACCTTCTATTTCTTACCCACGACCGCCGTCTCAAGTTGTGACACCGACTGTTTATATGGAGATGCAGCGTACAGCAAGAGAACGCAAATTAGCAAGGCAGAAGAGCCTCTGGCAGCCGCTCCGGTCGCTGTTTTCTACTGAGCCGTCGCCAAAACATTGTTCTTAACGTTAAAATGGTTGATTTGGTAATAATGTACATGAATATCTTGACGGAGCTCTACATAATAATATCATATCCTATAAGGCATCTTTTCTCAAGCTCTTCAAAAAGGTCTCGCAACGAATCGGGCCTACATTGCCTGAAGTATGGGAATAGAGTCGAATGACGGTGTTTAGCAGATCGCTCGCTCTCACTCCGCAACCTCAACCACCAACTTCGAACAGCTTACGCCCCGGGTTAGCTCATCCAACCCATCATTGATAGCCCCTGGGCCTTTCCCCACGGCCTTAGGCTCCGGATTGGGCCTGATAATCCCGTTAGCCAGCTTCTCCAGCGGCCACGACCCCAGCCAATATTGGAATTGACCCAACCACTCCTCTTCCTCCATTGACGGCTGTTAAAGGAAAGTCTCCACTCCATCCACCTCCTCCACTCCAAAGGGATAACCGGTGCCAGTCCGATCTTCGCCTCCAGCTCCTCTCCTCCGTGGCCATCCCCGACAAAAGCCTTCAGCACCGCCTGACACGATGCCAGTTGCCCCGTCGTAAGGAAGCAGTGCCGAATCACGAGGCCATTCTCTCTAGCTGCTGAAACAATTGCATCTATCACCTGTGGGTCCTTATAGTCGAAGACACGGTCGGCACCGAGGGAGGCTATGTACTTCTGATTTGCCGCGCGGGTCGTGGCATATACGGCGACGAAAGAAGAGCCTTGATCATCCCGCAGCAGTCGAGCGCTTTGCACGCCCATTGTGCCAACGCTTGAGGAGGCGCCCCAAATCAAGGGAGCCTCTTCTTTTGTCTTTTATCGTCGTGGATTTCTCCACTAGCGGCGCCGACTAGGAGAGTAACTTCTCCCACTCGGGGGATTCCCAGAATATCTCACGCACTAAGAGATACCTTCTGGAAGAGGCAAGCAATGCTGCTAAGAGACAAGACACCGCTCCTGGGAAGGCGCCATAGTCCAGGTCACAGGATTTCCAAACGGCGGCGGCATAGGCGGCTACACGGGTGACACTTGGCTGGAAGCAAGGGCCCTGCCCTCCACCTCCATTGGTGGGATGGATGGGGACGTTGTCACCGGCTTCGAGAACGAGTCCAGCGATGTCAAACCCGATGACCGTGGGGTAGGCTGGGATGAAGAGGCCTTGGTCACGCATGATGCCATCTGCCGGGTTCAGGGAGATAGATTTAACCTCTATAAGAAGCTCGCCTGGACCTGGCTTCGGCGTTGGGCGGGTCTGGAGCTCGAAGGGCTCGCCTTTTGCTAAGGAGACGGCGGCGAGGTGGGTGACCATTTCTGGACTGTCTGTATGAAGATGGACTGAGCCTGGAGTTCAGATCTAATTCAAGTTTGTTGCTTCGGAGATTGACAGGGGAAAATGCCTCCTCTTTATACCTTTCGCTGTCATGCCACGTTGATGTTTTCTTGGTGCAGTGTTGATTTACAGTAGTATGTCGCAGCCAATCAGCGCTCGCTGCTTCCTACGAACAGCTAGTTAGTTAACTAATGATCCAATTTGGGGCACTGTAGCTGACTAGTTATTTCAACCTTTTCGTATCTCGATGCCTGCGAGCCGGAATAAGCATGGCCTTTAATGACCTCTGACTCTGATTTTAACTGGTTGCATATGAGCAAAGGGAAAATGTCACTCTGGCACATGGTCAACCCTATGCCACAGGATAGCCTCTTCGTCGTTATGGCAGCAACATTTGCAGACATGAACTCACCATTGCCAGAGAGAGGCATGGACAATATCCCCCGTGAGTTGACAGCCATATGTGATCTTGAAAAAATCGTCTACGGCGGAAAAAAAAAAATCAAAAAATCATACTTCCATGCTGCCCACACGCTAAGATCCTGGACCGCCCATATAGACAAGTCACGACATGTCGGACTCAAATATTTTTGCAGAGTATTCATGGCACCTTTGAAGACTTGCCCTGGGATAAGGATCCAGTCGCATTATTGTTGCTATATCTGTGGTACCGCAAGGCGAGTCACAGTACATGGTGGGTTGAACTTAGGGCTAGAGTGGAATATCCCTCGATCTGCTTGTATTTGCGACGATATAATAAGGGCAATCGTGCTGTACAGGCCTTTCTTCCCGGGGGAGCATCAGCCGATAGGTTTATTTAGGCCTTCGAAGCCTCAAGTTCTCCTTAGATTTGCTGATAGTGTGAGACACCGCGACCGTTATTTCGACAATATCCGCTGCTTAAAATCATTCCCTGCCCAGGTGCTGCGTTATTGACAGATTCTTTTGGGTAATCAAAGGACCCGATTCGTCAAAAAAAGTAGCACGGCCTCCACGTAGCAATAAGCTGACTGCCTTTTGTACACCTGCGATTTTCGGAACTTGCATTTCAAAAAAGAGTTGAAGTGGATTTTTGATTGGCCAAAACTCCCTTCCCCGCATATAATGACCTTCTGCCTTCAGATCAATCCAGTCCTATGGTTTCCTTTTGTTGGAGGTATCATCGGAAAAACAGCGGTTGATTCGGTGTGGCTTCGGGAATACGAGAAGGGGAATTGATAGATCCACAGCAAAAGGTTATGTACGCACCCGCATTATCTAAGCACCCAGCACCACCAATTCCAGTCAGCTGGCTACTATAAAACACCACAAATATATGCAGGACTACTATATAATCAAGGCATAGGGCACTTCCGAATTGTATGCCCTATCTCACCGCAATTCGAGCATTTTGGAGGTGCCTTTTGCTTCTTTCCTCCACCACCACTAGCCGCACTACCACTGGCCGCTGGAGCCGCCCTGGGAGTGCGTGGTTCGGGCATTCGAGGGTCCAATAATGGTATATAAGCTATATCATTGGCCGATTCGTCGGTTCTCCAAAACGGGTGGATGTCAGATAGTGGAATTGGCTGGCTATTATTGGTGGTGCTGGGTGCTTAGATAATGCGGGTGCGTACATAACCTTTTGCTGTGGATCTATCAATTTTTTTGCTGTGGATGTATCAATTCCCTACGAGAAGTCCTTGGTTATATAAGCTGGAACATCCCAACAAAATTTCAACAGTATACACACCCAGATTTCATCAAGTCCAGTCAGGAAAATTGCATCAGAAATGGCCGAAACAAGCGAGAATACAAAGACATACGATGGTAGCTGCCATTGTGGACAAGTTAAATTCACTATGCAGATATCTCCGCCCATCTCCGAACAGACTGTAATCCGTTGCAATTGTGCGTCTCGTCTGATGTTTTGCATTGTGGAGCTTCAAGGAAAGATCCATCAGTCCAATCTAATATTTTCAGTATTTAGGCTCTATCTGCCACGCGAATGGCTATCTCATGATTTACCCCAAAGCCCCCGACGTAAAATTCCACCACGGTGATAACGGTCTCAAAGTGAGTGTATCCATGGCTGTCTATGAGCCGACCGGATAGTCATCTGATCCCATCCAGGAATATCGCTTCGCTTCCAAGGGCTTTCCTCACTATTTCTGTTCCACCTGCGGGACTAGCATGTATGCTCGTGCAGAGAACCCGGAGGAGCATGGAAATATATTGGCCGTCAATGTACGTCTCAATCCCATACCCTTCCCGCAAACAGCTTGATTATTATACTGCAACCTTGGAAAAACATTAGATCCAATAATCAAATACCTAATCTAACGCGAACATAGGTCCGAACTCTTGCAGACGTTGACATAACAACCCTGAAGATCCATGACTATGATGGAAGAGGAGACGGAAAGACTTAGTTCCACGACATGCAGGTAGCATCGACTGTCATTATTGCAGAGCTGCTCCTATTATAAGTGTAAGAACAGGCGGTGTACCGTAACATATTCCAATATATCGTCGCGGCATGTGATATAGTAAACTAGCACCCATTGGGCAAGTGGCCCAGTGTATCCTCAGCGGATAGAAATTGATTTATACTGTCAAATACACATCCGTGCAGCGTAGCCGGCCTGAAGTAGTAGGCAAGGCCATTACATTAATCAATAAACTATTTGACAAAACCGGATAAGTCCACGAAAATAGGGTATCCTGGTTCCTATTACATACAATGAAGCAAAGCCCAGAAGTGACAGTGCGTAAGAAAACAATCAAACAAAAGAAAATCATACCGCAACGCAGGGGGATTTTGAGGGCCCCGACTCGTAGACCCTTAGTCACGTCGATTCCAAGA
The DNA here is from genome assembly GCF_028826775.1 of Penicillium argentinense. Classification (NCBI taxonomy): domain Eukaryota; kingdom Fungi; phylum Ascomycota; class Eurotiomycetes; order Eurotiales; family Aspergillaceae; genus Penicillium; species Penicillium argentinense. The sequence continues at coordinate 2,457,164 of NW_026622668.1, forward strand.
AATTAACGGGAGTCAGAGGCTTCATCAGATCGACTGCGATTGCTTTCCGATTCTTGTGCTGCAGCTGCGGTTTCAGGATGGGGGTCCGAGGAGTCACTTCGAGGGTCGGGGGTAACTCGGCGGGAGAGCTGGGCCAATTCTCCGAGGAGTCTGTAAGGGGGTTGGTGAGTAGAGCTCCACATGGACTTTGTCAGGAATGTGGATACTAACTTGCGATGCTCGCCGTACCACTCATCATTCGCGGATCGGATGTGCTTAAGCTGCTCCTGAATGCTGGCCATCTACAAAGCTTGATTAGTTTCATTTATAAATCAAATTGGTTCAACCTCATGAAAATGGATGGAAAACGGGCAAAATTGAGGAGAAGGTCGTTTTTAAGCGGGGATGTCCCACCGTTCCCTCGATGGATGGGCCAAGGTCCTCACCTTCCGTTGTGGCTGGACCTCCCTCCTCAGCTTTCTCTTCACCCTCCTCTGCCGATGCCCAGCGGCTGGAATCGAGACCAGACGAGGCGCCGTTCTTCTCAGCATCCGTCTTGAAAGCAGCCAGCTCAGCCTCGAGCTCTCGAACACGGCGGCGACTACCGGAGATGGCGCTATCAACGTCGCCGAGTTGGTTGAGGAGAGACATGTTCTTGTCAATCTGGTCGTTCAAGTCCCGCTCACCAGCAGCAAGCTTCTCCTCCAAAGTCTTGTTCAGGACACGGATTTCCTCGAGTTCGTGGCTCGCAGAATTGTACTTTATCTTCAGAGTCTCAATCTCAGCTTGAGATTGAGTAAGCTGTGCCATGATTGATTCAAGATCAGACTGGTTGTTGCTAGACGTAGCGATGGACTTCTGAAGCTCTTCGATTTGAGTGGTGGCCGCCGAGTGCTTTTCAGTCAGTGCCGCGTGCTCAGTCTGGATCTTGGAAAGCTCAGAAGCATGCTTGTCTTGAAGTTCGCGGGAAGCAGTAGTCGCTGATTCCTGGACTGCAAGGTGGGCCTTCTCCGACTCCGCCAGCTTCTGTTCAAGTTCCGTGACAGTTGCCTTCAAGCCGTCCAGAGCAGAGGTATCCTGCGCAGCCAACTTAGCGTGGGAAAGCTGCTCGTTGGCCTGGGCCAAAGCAGCCTCGTGGGATTTCTGAAGCTCCTCAATGTTGGCCTTATTTGTGGCTTCGAGCTGCTCCTTGAGGCCGGCAATTTTCGTCTCTTGCAGAGTAAGAAGTTCCTCAATGGCCTTTCCGTGCTCAGCGTCGGCATCAGCAGTCTTTGAGGCTTGAGTCGCTTCAAGCTCGGCCTGGAACTTGGCCTGGGTTTCGTCAAAGCCCTTCTGGAGCTCAGCGATCTGCTTGGCATGGTCCTCCTTATCGGCCTTGTTGGCTACTTGCAAGGCCTCGAACTCAGCTTGAAGCTTGGCGTTGGTTTCTTGAGTTTGTTTCTGCAACTCAACGTCCTTGTCACGAGATTCAGTGTGAGCTGCAAGCTCTGCCGCATGACGCTCCAGGGTAGACTTCAACTCGGCTTCGAGAGACTGAACGCGGGTGGCATGGCTGGCCTCCAGATCGCGGTTCTTGGCGAAGAGCTCATCATGTTTCTGCTGAAGTTCACTGAGAGCGCCCTCGTAGGAGCCTGAGGCTTCTCGCTGGACTCGTTCAAGTTCAGTCGCATGCTCGCTCTTCACGGCCTGCAGGTCTTGATCGTGTTTTTCGGTAGCCGCAGCCAAGAGAGCTGTCGCCTCTGCAGCCTTCTCCTCTAGAGCCTTGAGCTTGTCATCCTGCTCCTTAATCTTGGTATTCTGCAGGACATCCTTGGATTTATACTCGCCCTCGACATTCTTTAGGCTGCGATACAACTCTTCCGCTTCGGCCTGCTTGGCCTGAACTTCCTGTTGCAGGGTCTTGATCTCGCCAGTTCCAGTTGAGAGTTGAGTTTCAAGTGATTCGACCTTTTGGCGCAAAGACTCAATTGTGTGGACAGCATCTTCCTGAGCGGAAGCGCTGCCCTCATCTAAAGCCCGACGGGAGTCCTCGAGAGCCTTCTCCGAGGAATCGAGCTTGTCCTGGAGAGACTTGAGTTTGATTTCATTTGCGGCCTTAAGGTCAGAGATGGCACGGTCATGGTCTCCTTGGCTGGCTGTCTTGGCAGCGTCCAGGGCATCACGGAGTTCCTGAAGCTGCTGGGAGTGCTCAGTACTAGTCGATTCGGCCGCGGCCTTCGCAACAGTGAGATCCGCTGCATGCCTCTCCGAGAGAGAACTCAAAGCATTCTCATGCTCAGCCTTCAGGGCGGCAATCGCAGCTTTGTGGGAAGACTCAAGCTCTTTGGCATTGGCAGCATCCTTGCGTGCTTCCTCAATTTCAACCTGCATCTTTTCGATGGCTTGCTCGAGGTCGGCAATTTGCTGGTCCTTCTCAGCAAGCGAGCTGGTTGTTTGCTCTGAGCTCTGTTGAGTGGACGATTCGGCAACCGCAAGCTTGGCTTCGAGGGAAGCAATCTGGTCCTTCATACCCGACACAGAATCATCAGCAGCCTCCTTTGCAGCTACTGCTTCTTGTTTGGTAGCGTCCAGCTTTTGCAGCTCAACCTCCAGGTTCTCAATAACCTGGCTGGCCCCCTTGAATTCTCGGTTGAGATTTTCAAACTGTCCTTTCTCTTCCTCCCGGGTAGCCTTTTCCGAATCAATCTCTGCCTGAAGAGTCTTGATCTGCTCTTCAAAGGTGGTAGCAGCAACCTTATGGTCGGCCAATTCCTTTTCAAGGCTCTCCAGTTGAGCTTTGTGGGTTTGCTTCAGATAATCGAGCGCAGCAGCAGTCTGGTCATCGCCAGTAGCAGTGGCAGATTGCTTGGCTTCTTCCAGCTCCTTCTGGGCTTTCTCTTCCAACTCCTTGCGCTCCTTCTCTGCCTCGTCGAGTCGGGTCTGGAGAGACTGAAGCTCTTCCGCATGAGAAGAAGTCAACTTCTCTAACTCTGCGGCATGTTCTACGCGGACTGATTCAGCAACGGCGCTGTCATCAACAGTCTTTTCGCCAGAAATAGAAATTTGACCCAGTTTTTCATTCACGGTTTCAAGCTCGGCCTTGAGATTAGCGACAGTCTCCTCGCTTTCCGATAGCTTCGACTGAAGAGCCTGCAGTTTTTCGTCGGCCCCGCTAGTTCTAGTGGCGGAACTGGACATAGTGCTCAGACGCTTTTTGGGATCTGTTGCCGAAGAAGCGACAGACCGCCCGGTGGCGGTGGTCGAAGTAGGGCGAGTGGCAGTCCGGGTGGTAGATGTGGAAGAGGGAGTGGCTCGGCTGGCTGGCGTTGTCGCAGAGGTAAGCTTCCCCACGGGCCTGGTAGTGGAGGTTGTATTCCGGGCAGTGGTAGAGGTGGCGGTCTTCCGGTCCACAGCAGAGCCGGTCACGCTTGATCGGCGGTCGAGAGTAGAAGAAGTCTTCAAAGGGGTGCGTGTGGACGCGGTGCCCGCCATCGACATACGCTTGGCGGTGCTCGAGATACCCCGTTTCTCATCTCCAGAGCTGGCGACAGAACGTTTCTCGTCCGCGGAACTACTCACCGAGGCCTGGGACCGGTGAGAAGAGGGTCTGGTTGTAGTCAAAGGTTTTCTAGAGGCGGAGGTAGTGGTAGTGGGTCGAGTAGGAGGCTTGTTCAGTGTGCTGCTCGAGGTCGTGCCACGTGTAGTCGAAGTTGTGGTTTTCGTCGCAGTGGAGGACGAGGTAGGCCGCTTAGCGGTCGTAGAGCTTGAGACTGGACGTTTCGACGTAGTGGTAGCTCCGGCAGTACTTTTGGCGGGGGAGGCCGGGGTGTTTTCCTTGGATGCCTCGGGGCTAGACTTAGTAACTTCTTCACCTCCGGACAAAGCGGTGGTGTCTACTGGGGTAGCCGGAGGCGCATTTTCGACGTCAACATCAGAAGAAGTCGGAACAGGCTCTTCGGTGGATGCCATGTTGTCCAATTGCTTCGATGAATGCAAAAACGTATAACTTTCGGCGTTCAATGGAAGAAAAGCGGGACGTGATGAGGCCTGGAAGGGAACCTTCAGACACCAGACAGATTAGCGTGATGAAAAGTCAATGTAATAGATGCTCTAGGTTGAGAAGAGCTGCAATGTACACCACAGAGACCGCTCTGTTGAGGGCCAAAGGGGGGTACATGGTTGCTTTGCATCATTCTGTCTGGAGCTCAAGCTCTCCGAAGCTCCGGCCGACGAGCAAACTGAGAGCTGCGGGTAGCCGCAGCTATTGTCGCCTTGCATGGGAGGTCGTCGGGTGAGAACGACGACAAGACAGGCCCTTGCGAACCAAATCTTGAGGCATTGCACAGCCGATGGTCTGTGTGCGAGGAGGGCCGTACTCACCGCGCCGCGACAGGGTTGGTTCCGAAACTTCAGGGGCTTCGACCAAGGTGCAAGATCGAACCTTGGGCGCACAGGCAATCAGGTTAGGAGGACGACAACAAAACTAGGGTGTAGCAAGGCAAGTTGCGTAACGGCGCGAACGGTTGGAGAGGAAAAGGAGAAGCGGAAAGTGAAAGCGGTGTCGATGGGGGAGGGGGGGATCGTCGCTACTCCATGCACCGAGGCCTAACCCAAATCGGGTAGCGTATTCTGCGTGCCTTCCGCTGGAGGACGTGCTCTCTACTATACACTAGTCGTAGTAGCTATGAGTCGCCCCTTAGCTAAATCTCATGATCCTAGGATACTGACGACAGATCAGGTGAGACTTGGGCGTTGAGGTCTTTTTCCACTTGCTCTTTGCTACAGACACCTTTGAAGAATAGCCGATGTATTAACGGCCTGAGGCTTGATGCCGATCATTATTACATTTAAACCTTGTCTGCAGATGCAAAGGAGGTATAGGATAGGTTGGCCGTTGTCAGACCTTCATAGACCAGTTTGCTGTTATTGTGAGAATGTGTACTTACGCGTGGGCGGAGTCGCTCCTAAAGCGCGTTGTGACCAAAACAACTCTATCCATGGTTCACCCAGTCCGATCCGCCGGAACCGAGTACCGCTCCAAATTGGAACGCGATTGACCGCTCGAAAGTGTGAGTGTAGATACTAGGACATAAGAAAAGAGTATATAGTAAAAACTAGTTTAATTATTGAACTGTTTCTGGGCCAAGAGTCCCCGGGTATATCGCTAGAAGGTAAATGTCATGAACAAGAAGAAAGCCACAGCAGCCAATTCATCCTCGGTACCCAAATAACACCAGCACTTGGCCTGAGAAGGGCCACCTTGACGAGCCTCAGTCTACAAGTAGACCAATCTCTTTCAGCATACCCTTGATATCCCTCATACTCCTTCTCGGCAACTTGTGCCCTTGGCGTTTGGCAATCATAAGCACAGGGTCAGCTGCACAAGCGGTTAGATTACTCAAGAACAACAGCTTGACCGAAGTAAAAGCAAAAGGATGACACTTACCATCGTCAAAGTACTGTATATATGCATCTCTCAGTACTTGGATCTCCCCCTGGGACCAGCCTTTGACAACTGGTGGAATATCAGCGAATACCTCAGGGCCGCGCTTGCGCTGGGTGGTCCCGTGTGCTATCAATTGACCTGAGTCTAAGGCCTTCATCACACGCCGGAGTGGCGCCACGAGACCACGAGATCGGAACTTGGGCTCAAGTAACCCTGAATTAAAATATCCTCCAATGAGGGTCTCGACACAGACAAAGATGAGGTCGAATGTGTGACGGAGTTGCTGATGGGCCAGACTGTTCGTAGCTTGGTATACCCTGAAGGCGAGCTGCGTGAGACTGATGAACCTGGGGATGAAGTGCGCTTCGAATTGGTCCAGCACAGTCGAGTCTTGTAGCTGTTCAGATGCATGTTCAAAGAGCTGCCCGGCTTCCGTCACGATCATGTCTTTGACATTCTTCATCTGGTCTTCCATTTCTTGAGAGAGAATTTCGAGATTTGCTTCTTCTGTGTAGAGCCTGACGTACTCCTTGAGTAACTGGAAGCTCTCTCTCAGATAGTCTGGTCGGGGTCTAGAGGCATAGCACTGCAATCCCTGGCCCTTTTCATTCAAATTCCTCCAATCGCTTTCAGCGCCAGTTTTCTTGACTTCCCGATTGAACCAGTGATCTAAGTCCCGGAAAAGTTGGCCACTGGTGTTGCTATGTTGTGGGCCTGACCTTTCATCTGGCTGAACGGATTGTTGTCGACCCTCTTCATCAGCGCTAGCAATGGTCTCTGCGTAGCCGTGAGACATGGAACTCTGAGTTGAGTCGATGACTTCGTCGACATGAACACCAACACTGCATGGTGTAGGTTCCGGTTGACCGTATTTCCGTGCACGCTGAGTTGTGCGTGGATAGTTGGCAGTTGGAAGCTCCCGGGGAGTCTACAGTCTTCGGTTGTGTTTGCTTCTCCTTGTCCTTGGACAGGGCCGCTACTGCCGTTCTCGTTCATATCATCTCCGTCTTCGTCATGTTCACCTCCATCACCTCCATCGTCCCCTTCTTCGTCGTGTTCGTCTCCGGTGTCCATTTCTATGTCTAGCTGGTGGCGGGCTAGATTTTCTTCATCATTTTGATGATCAGACAGGCCAATCGATTCGTTCTCTTCCCCATTCTGAGGTGTCGCTGATTTAATGTCTTCATTGTCGGAATTTTCGTCGTCCATCTCCGTCTCCAGATGGTATCCAACTACTTCATCTTCATCGTCGTTGTATTCACCGAGAATGTCAATTGAATAAGTATTCGTTTCCTCGGCATCTTCGGCGCTCAGTTCCATTCCTAGTTGGTGTCCAGCCGCGTCCTCATCAGCCTCATTTTGATCACCGAACAGCGGGGGTTCGTCGTAGTCGTCGTCGTCTTCTTCTTCTTCTTCTTCTTCTTCTTCTTCTTCTTGTGCTTCCCCTCCATTTTGAAATCTCGTTGCTTCTTCGGCATGTTCGTAGTCGCTGGCAATCCGTGATCTCTTATGCGATTCCGCTTCCTCGAAGATTTCTGCTATGCTATCGGATCTAGGCTCGGGCTCGGGCTCATCAGGCTCGGATGTTAGCTGGCGATTGTTTTGACGAGTACGAGGTCGCCTGCGCCGTGGAATTGGTTCGCTTCGACGGGAGCGCTTTCGCGACTCAGGCGACGGTAGAATATCGTGGATAGGATCAAGTCGCGTCGTGTGTCTTCTGTTCGTCGTTGGAGACCCAGACAGACTACCGAGCAGGTGGACGGATTTATCTGCTGAGAACCGCGGTCTCTTCCTTTTCGCAGGTGCCATGTTGCAGGCTCATGACAATGTTGCTGTAAGGGATGTCGCGTGATTGCGCGAAGTTGATCGGGCTGGGGAGGAGCCGAGCTCGGGTGGAGCTCGACGCAAGCAACCGCCAAGCTCCCCGCCATCTCATTCCATCCTCCCCTCCTGCAGTTTTGCCCGACTTGCATCCGCAGAACATCGCGCGAACCAACCAAGATGAACTCGAATCCGGACGGCCGAGCAGTGCGCGTCCTTCCGACGTTGGATCCATCCGTTTCTCATGTTTTTGCAAAGCCGAGCAAAAAGATCCACGACGAGCAAGATGCATCGACGTTCTTGACCACCAAAGCCTATACGGACATCATGACCTTCCTCCTACAACTGAATCGATCAATGTTCCCGGAGAAGCAAGCCGATGGGACTCCACAGGCTTGGCCGATGAATACCGAAGCGGTACAGTTCTCTGCGCCTGTTCGACAATTACAACACTTGCTTTCGAAACTCGAGGACCTCGTCCAGGAGGTTCCACCCCACGATGGACCGCGCAGATTCGGCAATACTAGCTTTAGGAGGTGGCATGATGTTCTAGAGGAACGCGCAGAAAAATTGTTGGAAGAGTGCCTGCCTGCGGAACTTCTGCAGAGACCTTCGTCAGATGAAAGCGGTCCTCCTGCGGAGTCGGAGTTGAAGGCTTATTTTCTCGGGAGTTGGGGAAGTGGCCAAAGACTGGACTATGGAACAGGCCATGAGTTGAGCTTCTTAGCCTTCCTGGGGGCAATCTGGAAACTTAAGGGGTTTCCACAGTCCGATCCGGGTGTTGAAGAAAGAGCAATCGTGCTGGGTGTGATTGAGCCGTACGTATATGCATCGCGTTTTCGAAATTTCTACGTGTCTGCTAACTCTGATTCAAGGTACTTGGAGCTCGTGAGGCTGCTCATCAAAACATATAACCTTGAACCTGCCGGCTCCCATGGAGTATGGGGACTTGACGATCACTCCTTCCTTCCTTATATATTTGGATCAGCCCAGTTTTCACCGGCCATCGATGCCACAGATCTCACCCCAGAGGAAGGCTCATTGCCGGACACCCCTGATCCAAGCGAAGTCGTGAGAGCAGCAACCGTGGAAAGGGAAAGAAAGACAAATCTCTACTTCTCCGCAATTGGTTTTATTTATGACATGAAGAAAGGTCCATTCTGGGAACATAGTCCTATGCTTTATGACATCTCAGGTGTGCGAGCTGGCTGGGGAAAGATCAATAAGGTGAGCTTTCTCTCATTCCATTTACGTCTATCTGAGAAAAAAAGTTCGGAACTGACAATGACCAACAGGGTATGATTAAAATGTACAATGGGGAGGTCCTGTCCAAGTTTCCTGTCGTGCAACATTTCCCATTCGGGTCGCTTTTCAGTTGGGATCGTGATCCTTATACCGCGGCTCCTTCAACCACTGTACATGCTACCTCTGGTCCTCAGGGACGACCTGTTGTGCCCGATGCCGGTCTCCCATCTTCTACATCAGCTCGACCAAACGTGGACAGTGGAATGAAAGCGCCACGGGCAAGCTCAGGCGCGGGAACACGAGCGCCTCCCATGGGGCCCACAGCGGCACCCTGGGCAGCGGCAAGAAGAGATGTTTCTACAACCTCGTCGTCAATTCCTTCCACTGCCACGGGGCCCGCCCTACCAGATACGTCTCGGCCACCCTCCGGCCCGATGGCACCAACCAGAGCTCCGTGGGCAGCTGCTCAACCTCCAGCGCCGCCAGGAGGTGACGGTCTTACGAAGGCCCCCTGGGCCAAATGAAACTAACTGTGATACCCCCCCCCACCAAAAAATCTTCGGATGTTACTTGTACCGATTATCTACGTAAAACGAAATTCAAAATCAGTTACTGATCAATATCTGTCGTGAAATCGTATCTTTATTTTCTCGTAAAGTAAGACCGAACGCCTCCCAGGGTATCGCACTAGTATCGTACACTTGAAACGAGCAAAATTCATGAACGACTACTCCGAGTCGGAAGAATAGTCCACAAGCTTTTCGGGTGTTGCTTTGGTTGACTTCTTGTTCGAGGCATCCTCCGGCTTGACCTCTGGTGAAATAGAACCGACATCTGGGACCGAGGAATGACTGGGATCATCGACTGGGGTTTCTCTTGGGCTACGCTTGGGGATCAGGGTAGTTCCCGGGGGTCTCTTTCTTTTTGTACCCTTTTCCCCGTTCAGTTTCCAGAAGTCTGGGTCGTCAGCATAAGCCAAGAAAGGATCCATTGCAGCGCGGGTATTCGCAGCCACTCCCTGACACCAGGCTTCTTTGCGTCGCGCGATCTCTCGTTCCCTTCTGGTCGTAAAGACTCTCTGCGCTGGCTTGTCAGATGGTGTAGCGGAGGCACGCTTCTCAAACATGGGCTTAATCCTGGCAGCGCGCTTAGCCTCTGTATCCATAACAGAATGATCATCACCGAAGTCAATCATTTCAGCATGTTGGCGATCTTCCTCCGTTTCATCAACAAGATCAAACCCCAGGCTCATTTTATCCTGAAGCGCTTCTCGATTGGCCGCTGCCTTCTCAAGTCCGTGCCGTTCAGTTCGAAACGTGCGTCGCAACCGCTTCGACATTTCGTAGGGGTCCTCCCAATCTCGATCCCGAAGCTTTTGTAGTTCCAGGATGCGGCTCGCCTCTGTGCTCGCACGCTGCTTGTCCTCGACCTTACTTTCGATCTTTGCGAAGGGATCTTTCTCTGCCGGATCCTGTTCTCTAATTCCAGATCCAATGAGGATTTCTCCAGGCTGTAGTTCCTTGTTCTCACCGGTATCCCGCTTCCTAGCTCCTTCCGTGACGACATAGGCTGTGTTTTTCGGATCGGTCCGAATCTCAATCCAGCCGTCACATGCAGTATGTTTCATGCGAAAGCTCCAGATTGGTGTCGAATGGTAGTTCCCCACTTTCTTTTTCTCGGCGTTGAAGCGGACACCTTGTCCGATCGGGGTTTCGTTCGGCTTGCAGGTCGTACACCATATGGTGAATGGCATCTCGAAACGAACTATCAATGCGCCAGTGGTGTTAAGGTGACGTGCGCGGGCGCCTAGAGGATGCTTTCCGGCTAATTTGTTCGCCGACGTGACGCCTTCTTGATCGGGAGGGACATAGCTGAAATTATGTGAGTTAGGGGTTTATCGCGAGAGCTTTCTTCGCCATTAACTAACCGTCCCATATCTGTCGAAAATGTCAGCTCTTGCTTCTCAGAACACGGTGGGGCCGATACTCACTAAAGCCCTGCATGTTGAATCGAGTGGCCTTTCCGATTCAATCGATAAGGGTTGCGCAGATACGAGGGGGTATTGTGAGGAGAATGAGCGGTGAGGTCTGGGGCTCTTGGGAGCCGTTAGAAGCGCATCCACATCGACCCGTACTACGATTGTGCGGCTGCAGAGGTGTGCGGAAGCTCAAGACCTAAGGTCGCGCTGGGCGGTATTGTGATCACGGCGGCGGTCGGAGATAGTTAACTACCGGTTTGATGGTGCTGACTCATCGATCGCTGGACCACAAAATTAGGCATCCCCACGTAGTATATATTCATGGCTGATTGACTTCTGCTTAAAATTATCGATTCATTTGAAAATGCATGCTAATTTAAGCAGAAATGAAAAGGTTCATAGGACATAAAGAGTTGAGGCCAGTCAAACAAGCAAAGCACCGCCGTTCGACTCAATAATGCTCCCCGTAATGAATTGATCTTTCATCAAATAGATATAACTTTCTGCCAGATCTTCTGGCTTGCCAACGGTGCCAGTGACAGAGCTATTCCGGAAAAACTCCAACATAGCATCAAGCTGCTCCTTTGGGAAGAGCGAGAAAAGCTCCGTGTGAACCGCACCTGGGGAAACGACATTGACTCGAATGGGTTTCAGGTCCACAGCAAGGCCTCGCGCAAGGCCCTCCACTGCAGAGCCCACAGCAGAAACTACAGACCACCCAGGGGCAGGCTTATGACTACGCACTCCCCCAGTAACGGTGAATGAGCTGGACGTAGAAGGTTCCACATATTTCTGGATATACTTGGCCATAATGGCCGGCGCAACAAAGCGGACATTCATTCCGCTGTAGATAATCTCCGGAGTGACCTCCTCCAGAGAGGGTCGCTTCAGCATGTCACCTGCGGTCGTGACAACATGATTGAGCTTGACAGTGCCGCCGTTGGTTGCTGCCTGGAAAAGAGACTGAATATTGGCGTCCAGGGAGACGGCATCGGACAGATCGCAGACGTGTGTGGTGATGGTCTGCTTTTCGGTTTGCGAGGGATATGACTCCTTAAGCCGTTTGACTGTTCTGTCGAGCTTCTCTTGGTTGGAGCTGGAGATGACTAGATGGGCCCCGTGCTCGAGAGCAGCTTCAGCCACGCAGAACCCTATGCCGGAAGTGCCTCCCAGGACGAGGACACGCTGGTTGGCAAGTTTGGAGGTATACTTAAGGGACGTGGCCATGGTAAGTAGATGGTGGCCTATTGTATAGTGTGTGAAAAGAACTTGTATCAAGAGAACTTATTTTCGAGACTGGCTATTTATCTGGTGGACGGACCTTGCCCAGCCCGGAGATAACCCCGGTTCCAACATTAACTCCGCCGGTGCAACGAGCCACCGAATTCCATACGGCCAGATATTTACCCCGTGGGCCGATTCTGGAGAATACAACAGCCATCATAATATTTTCGAAGGATTATCTTACGCCTATGGTACTGGCATTAGAAGTATTTATGGCTGGCCCTACATTGCCGGACCCGTAAAGAGCTGATGTGGGCTTAAGCCGCTATCTTAGTCCGCTACTTTGGTAATCGAAGCATTGAGGTACCTGAGACAAACTAGGACTACTCAGAAACATCACAAATGAAGAAACATCGACGAATATCGAATGAGAAAGTAATGTGCAGGCCTCAACGCTCTACGATTGCCACTCATGACTATGAGGTATACTTACCCCATACATTCGTTAATACATTTTGGCAAGAAGCCTGATCATTGAGTTCATTTCCAGTTCAATAGATAGCTTCTAAAAGCTGCCAAGGCACAAGCAAGTGAACTCCATCTCACTCCAGATCCTCAAATAAATGAGTTCTGCGCAGCCTTCACACGTCCTGCCTTTGAAGATCCGGTCATTCTTGATGTCTTACTTGGGCGAAAGGCTTCTCAATCGACTGCTTCGTCGCAGTACCGTAGGGGCCATTGGGGAAGACGGTTCCGGGGAGGGAGACTTTGGGGAGGACGATTTCGGGGAGGGCGCTTTCGGGGACTGTCGTGCATTTGTTGGCTGCCGTAGAAATGGAGGCAGTGGTGGCATTCCCATTCCTAGTCGTTGTCCCATGACAGGCAGTCTTTCCATTGCATGCATTTGTGCGATTTGTTGCAGTCTATTCGCGTCCAGTTCGCGCATGCGTCTCATTGCACGAATTCGTGCTGTTTCAAAAATTCGTTCCATCTCTTGCCGATGTTCGTTCTCGGCGTTTTGGTGGTCCAGGGGGTTTTGGGGCCCTCGTAATATTGCGCGATATCGTTCCTCTACCCGTATTTGTGCCTCTTCCCGCATTTCTTCGAAGCCTCCTAGCTGTGGCTCATTTGCGGGATGTCCAGGTCCCATTGGCATGAACATCAGTCCTGGCTAAAGTGCCATCGTTGTCAGTGGTGCGCTGGGATGAACTGGAGGCGGCGGTGGTAATTCTGGTGGAATCAGCGGTGGACCAGAGAGCTCCCTCCCTCTATATTATACCGCCGCCGATATTCCATTGCCAGACGTTACAGTTCCACCTCCCACTCATGGAGTATCTCCAACATTTCTTCTGGGTCTAGACAACCTACCTGGTGAAGCATGGCCTGAAAATGCATTTCTGGATCCCACCTGTCGCACTCGCAAGACCTCCAAGGCGCGCCGCAGATGTAGCAAAAATGAAACTTGCAGATGCAACTAAAAAGTATATTGTTAGTATTTCCATGGAACAATCAATGAGAAGAAGGATTCTGTTCACTCACGTAATGTGGTTGCACCCCGACACCAACTCCACGACATTGCCACAGTTAGGGCACTGTTTCCATCCCTTCTTTCCGGCCAACTCCAAGACTTGGTTATCCGTGCTCTCGGGGAGGCAATCATTCGGATGAGAATTCTTCTTGCAAAGAAGACAAGTACCCTTCCGACAGACTCGGCATATTCCAGTGTTGAAAACACGATTGTTCGGGAAGATGTATTGGGCGCAAGCCGGGTCTGCACAGTATGCTGGGGACGTATCTTCGTGCTCGATCAATTTATGTTCTGTTCGCCTGATGAGATCCGCGGAAAGAACCGAAGTTGCCGAAGTAGGAGGAATCATAATACCGCAGCAACTGGGAGGGAAGTTTGAGGTGTCATTCAATGTGCTCTCAAAGAATGCTGTCAAACAATCTTTGCAATAGAAGTGCGGGCATGGGGCCTTTACTCCCTCGGAGGCAAAGCGCAAATCTCCACATGCCACGCACTCGATTCTAGGTGGACTGGAGGGTCTGTCGCTGCCATAACTGGCGTCTTCGGTCTCTGATCCCGTCAAATCGATAACATAGTCGGGTTGGTTGAAGATATTGGCCCGTGGGCTGCTCGACATCCGCATTTGGCTGAGGCGCGCGGCGGTAGATCTGTTGGTTGCCCCGTCTTTGGGGGAAGTTCGGGCGATCATTGTGGCCGTTGGTTCGTGGACCCAGTGACCTTTCGTTGCCCGTTGCTTCCCGAAGCCGGAGCTCTGTAGATTTCGATAGAGTCGTGAAAATGGTCCGTTCAGATAGCACTAACGACTGGAGAGAAAGAAGTTGTCGATCTGGCTATGGAGGAGACGGAGGAGAGAAGAGAGGAACGCAGCAGCCTTCCCTCCAAAGTGAGGGATAGAGGAGCAGTGGTGTCACATGACGGCAGAAACAGCACCGCGACGGATCACCATATTTGCATGACCTAAATTTCAAAAATGACGCTAAAGTGGCATGTTTGCCTCACAGCTGTAAAACCGAAAGTATCCCTCTCAGATAATCCGTTAATCAGGAGGAATCCTATACTTTTCTCTAGATGTGCCATACAGCATTTACTAAGGGGTCTGCGACACCATGTGTGTGGCGGAAAGTTTTAGGTAGAAATGGCAAGCACCGGGGAGCAACGAGTATGGAGGCACCAGCGTGAATACTCGCGCTCATCAAGGCGTGTCGATTCATATCGATTCCCAGCGGAGATATTGGCCATATTTGCAGCTTCAGTTTGAAGCTTCAAAGATTACCATATATGGAAATAAACCAAGTGCTTTTGCATTGTATATAGTGCTCCGAGCCAGAGGTGAAGTATGGACCGCTGCCAAGACCATCTTGCTGCCTCAAGACACCAGGAGGGCACCAGCTCGAACGGGTTGGTCACGGGACCACCGAGTGTGGGGCAGCGATCGCGATTCTTCCGTACCATCGCGGCTTTCGTGCTGGATGGAGTAGAACTCGGGTAAATCTCGGTTGGAAACCCTGGAACTGCCAGGAACCATGGTGATCACGGCCTGCAGTGCCTTCGCGCTGCCTGATCGCATGTCGTGCGCCGTTATAACCCCTAAAAGCTTCCGAAGGTTGCCCTTCTGGGAAAGGATAGTCCGGGGCCGGCAGGATCGTCGCCCATAGTCTGTCGAGTCTTGCTATTTTCGGTCGCCCACTCCAGCATTGGCGTTCGTCGCCGCGAGTCCGAGGAGCATTCCCACCTATCCCCGCCGAGCATTACGATCAGCAGCCTTCGGTTATGCAAGCGAACCCCAGGAGCTGGCCCTCCTTTGGACGGGCGAAGTCGATCCATTCCGCCGGCAAGGATGGCCTGCGAATACTTCAGAGCGGCACGTGGACTTTGCCAATGCCCCTCTCCCTGCTTTTATTTAGAGGAATGGGAGTGGAATCTCGACCAACTATCTCCTCTTGTATCACCTAACCCCCAACCTGGGGTATCCAATCCGTTGGTTACACATTGCGGGTGCTTGCTTGTGCCTCATCTGCTGTGATCCGTCTCTCATCCTCGCGTGGACGCCATGACGGCTTGGACGCGTCTGGTCGTGGGCTTTCTGCTGCCTCAGCTTCTGGTTGCATCGCCCGTGCCAGATGCTGCCCCCGACTCGGTGAAAGTCGAACAACGCGACGATGAATCCGTGGATTATCAATCACCGCCATACTATCCCACTCCGCATGGCGGGTGGGTTTCTGACTGGGCCGAGGCCTACGAGAAAGCATATCAAGTGGTCAGCAACATGACACTCGCAGAGAAAGTCAACTTGACAACAGGAACCGGCTTCTTCATGGGGCCCTGTGTGGGACAGACGGGGAGCGCGCCACGATTCGGCGTCCCGAACATCTGCCTCCAGGACTCGCCGTTGGGTATCCGAAACTCCGACCATAACACGGCATTCCCGCCTGGGATCACGACAGGTGCGACGTTTAACAAGGAGCTTATGTACGAGCGGGGCGTTGCGCTTGGCGAAGAGTCTCGAGGCAAAGGCGTCAACGTACAGCTGGGCCCCGCTGTTGGCCCCCTGGGACGAAAGCCTCGAGGTGGCCGGATCTGGGAGGGTTTTGGCGCAGACCCGGTTTTGCAGGCGGTTGGAGGCGCGCAGACGATCAAAGGCATGCAAAGCACGGGAACGATTGCGTCGATGAAGCATTTCATTGGCAACGAGCAAGAGATGTATCGCATGAGCAGTATTATTACCAAGGGATACTCTTCCAACATCGACGATCGAACCCTGCATGAGCTGTATCTCTGGCCCTTCGCGGAAGGTATCCGCGCAGGAGTCGGCTCTCTCATGACTGCATATAACGATGTGAGTTTCAGAGCGCCTCGTCCCTGCGTTTACTATCTGACATCAATTAGGTAAATAGCTCCGCCTGCAGCCAAAACAGTAAACTCCTCAATGGCATTGCCAAAGATGAGCTTGGTTTCCAGGGATTCATCCTGACTGACTGGTTGGGCCATTATTCTGGCGTGGCATCTGCCCTTGCTGGTCTAGACATGTGTATGCCGGGTGACGGAGCGGTTCCTTTGTTTGGTGACAGTTACTGGGGCTCAGAGCTGTCTAGGTCGATCTTGAATGGCTCGGTTCCAGTTAACAGACTGAACGACATGGTATGAACTATTCGCTCCAGTAGATTTGCGACGGCGCTAATGGTCACATAGGTTACTCGAATTGTGGCTACATGGTATAAATTTGGCCAGGATAAGGACTACCCTCTGCCCAACTTCTCTACCAACACCCAAGATGAGACCGGTCCTCTATATCCAGGGGCCCTCTTCTCGCCCAGCGGCGTCGTCAATCAGTTTGTCAACGTGCAAGCCGACCACAACGTCACTGCTCGAGCAGTTGCGCGCGAAGCAATCACGCTGTTGAAAAATGACCAAGGAATCCTCCCATTGCGACGAAACGACAGCCTCAAAATTTTCGGATCGGATGCAGGAGGGAATTCTGACGGCTTGAATTCCTGCAGTGATCAAGGGTGCGATAAAGGCGTTCTCACCATGGGCTGGGGCAGCGGAACTGCGAGACTACCCTACCTTATCACCCCCCAAGAGGCGATAGCAAACATCTCAAAGAATGCCGAATTCCACATTACCGACTCTTTCCCATCTGACGTGACTGCTACATCGAAGGACATCGCCCTTGTTTTCATCAACGCCGATTCCGGGGAGAACTACATTACCGTTGAGGGCAATCCTGGAGATCGTACCGCCGCTGGACTGAATGCTTGGCACAATGGGGATGACCTCGTCAAAGCTGCAGCGCAGAAGTTTTCCAATGTTGTGGTCATCGTTCACACGGTGGGCCCTATCCTTATGGAAGAATGGGTTGATCTTAAGTCTGTCAAGGCTGTGGTTGTAGCACATCTGCCCGGTCAGGAAGCCGGAAATTCGCTCACGGATGTTCTGTTCGGCGATTACAGCCCTAGCGGTCATCTGCCCTATTCGATCCCGCGCAGCGAGTCTGATTACCCCGACAGCGTGAGTATCATCAACCAACCATTTGGTCAGATCCAGGACACCTATACCGAGGGTCTCTATGTGGACTACCGACACTTCATCAATGCCAACATCACCCCGCGATACCCATTCGGCCATGGTCTGTCATATACCACTTTTAAATTCTCCAACCCCACAATCTCAGAGGCAACCGCACTAGACAGTGCGTATCCGCCCGCGAGGCCCTCAAAGGGATCAACCCCGGTATACAACGACTCCATCCCGTCGGCTTCCGAAGTCTCATGGTCCTCAACAACATTCACTCGCATTTGGCGCTATCTCTACCCCTACCTTGACAACCCACAATCCATCACCGCATCAAATGACTACCCCTACCCAGAGGGCTACAACACAACGCAACCGGAGCCTCGCGCTGGGGGCGGGCAGGGTGGCAACCCGGCCATTTTCAAGACCGCGTTCACCGTCCAGGTCCAAGTCACCAACAACGGTGCTCGAAAGGGCAAGGCCGTACTCCAACTCTATGTTGAGCTGCCATCTAGCCTCGGTCTCGATACACCTTCGCTCCAGCTGCGGCAGTTCGAAAAGACCAAGGAACTGGCCCCTGGCCAGTCCGAGACTGTTACTCTCGAGATCACTCGTAAGGACGTAAGTGTCTGGGATGTCGTGGCACAGGACTGGAAGGCTCCGGTCAATGGCGAAGGCGTCAAACTGTGGATTGGTCAAAGCGTGGCCGACCTTCCCATTGTTTGCGTTGTCGGTGGACAGTGCTCTTTTGCATGATTTAATTATTCATTCTTTTTCACATTCCGATTGGTCACTTCTTTATGACTTTTTTTTGCCATACTTAATTCCCTTGAGATGTTTCTCTAGCTCTATGGTGCTTCAACCGTTCATATGTCTACTCGGCTCATCGAAGCACGTCCTTTTGAGTTTGTACATATTCCCATTGTGTATGTTACCAATGATCACATTTCTTTTTCTAAATTAAGACTGCGTCTTTAGACACTAGCAGTCTGCACATCAAGTACAGGCCGCTTCTCACGATCCAACCCAGTCACTGTTTCAACATGCTCCTTGTTCAAGCGCGTCTTCAAGATGAAAGCGGAGCAGAAAACACCAATAGCAGACATGCAAGTGTATAGAATCCACATATTCCGCATGCTCCACGCAAAAGCCTCCTTAACAGCACGCAACTGCACCGAATTATGAATATCCTTGATTATTTCAATACTGGCAGCAGCAGAGCCACCTGTCATCTGCTCGGTCAAGCTCTCTGACATGCCGGTAGCCAAGAGATTGGGCTTCATTTGGCCCATGCTGTTCTGGAAGACCACGCCACCAATGACAATAGAGGTTGCAGTGGCCATGTTGCGAATGAAGCCCAGCGTGGCAGTTGCAGATGCCGTGTCATCCTGACTAACCATGGCCTGGATGGCAATGATGGGCGTTTGGAAGAGGAAGCCAGCGCCAAAGCCGCTGAGGAACTGGTAGCCGACGATTTGTCCCAAGGACGAGTCGATGTCGAGTTGGATGTAGAGACCTGTTCCGATAGTCATCAAGGCCAATCCAATCCAGATCAGCTCCAGGTATCGACCGGTGCGGTGGATGATGGCGCCCGTGATCATACCAGAGAAGGCTTCGGCCAGGACGAGGGGGAGAACAAGAACACCCGATCGCATGGGCGAAGCCTCCTTTGCAGATTGAAGGTAGAGCGGAATGTAGTACTCTCCGGCAATAAATACCTGCTGATGGTCAGCATATATCCAACATTTGATTCAGTCGCGCAACTCACAAATCCATGGGCAAAAGCCACCGCTAAAGCGGCGATGTTTGATACCCGGGCAAAGATCCCCAACGGCATAAGCGGATATTTTGCAAGACGTTTCTCGCTATAGATGAAGAGCAACGAGCAGAGGGTACCAAATACAATCAGACAAATGACCTGGGGCGAGCTCCAAGCAAAGGTCTCTCCTCCGAAGTCCAGACCAAGCAACAGCATAAGCGTCAGGCCGAGGACCGACAGGCTTCCGAACCAGTCAATGGCTTTGATACCATCCATAATCTGCGTCTTCGGGTTGTGCACATCCAAGAAGAAGAACAGCAGGACAAACGCGAGACCGGAAACTGGCAGGTTGATCCAGAAATTCCATCTCCAAGTGACATACTCCGAGAAAGCACCACCCATCAACGGACCGATACCACCGGCTAGAGCCCACACCACCTCCATCAATCCGAGATAAAGACTGCGGTGTCTGTTTATATATGAGTATCAGGAGGCCATGGATCAGGGGTACTTGTAAGCAACGCTCTTACCGAACACTAAACAGATCCGAGATGACAATCGTCACGAGCTGCAGCAGACCGCCACCAGCAACACCCTGCAAGGCCCGGCCAGCGATCAACATCTGCATATTGACAGCCACCGCACAGATGATCGAGCTGACGAAGAACCAAGCGACCGCAATCAACAGAATGAGCTTTCGACCCCAGATATCGGACAGCTTAGCCCAGATACATGCGCCCGCGGCATTAGCCAGCAAATAGGCACCGCCGATCCAAGTGTAACCTGCCGCAGAATGCAATTTTGCAGTAATCGTGGGAATCGCCGTTGCGACGATAGTTTGATCAAGCGCCGCAACAAACATAGACAACTGTAATCCCGATTAGTATCAAGAATCGAGCCAAGATAAACCCGCTAAGCCGATGGTGATCATCTTACTGAGAGGGCTAGCATGATCGCTACAATGCGAAGTTTGCCCCGCCCCGTGGACGAGACTTCCTCAATTTGCATATCAGAGACCATTTTGCCCTCCTTTGGCGGATCTCACGACCTGAAAGGCGATACGAGGGTTATTTGCAAGGAGAGGCAGTGCCGAAAATCTTTTTTGATGGAAGATTGACTCCCGACCCCGCTGCCGTTGGGTGTGGGTCCGCCTTCTTCCGAGGGAAAGATTGATACGAGCGGTGCTTGGACGTGAGTCATGCCAAGAGGCTCTTCTTCGAGTGTATTTCTGTAGTTGACAGTATGCAGAAAGAAGATCTGAAAAGGCGTGGATAAGTGTGTAGATACTCAGAATACCGGTAACGGTGCATTTTTGTGGGTGCGGGTAGTCTGACCAGACTAAATTGGTAGAACTTTAAGCTTGACACGGTCTTGCTGTCAATGAAGATATTCTGTAAGTTCGTACGTTAGGGACATGAACTTTAGCTACAAATAAATAAGGAGTACGAGACTCAGGGTGTAGATGATGATACATACTTGACACTGCACCGTGAATGTGGCTTTTTTTTACATCCCCCCACAGTCTCAATAATCTTATTGTCACATAGATTCCTGTATAATATCTATATTTCACACCTACTCACCTATTCCATTATGAAAAATGAAGTAAGCGCAAATATGAAAGTCGTGGTCAGCGTGGTGAGGCGATATATTTTTGGTTATACAATAGTATACTAACGTGCGGGATGCCCACCAACGAGTGGGTCATGTCAAATATACACTATTCGTAATGTACCAACAAAAAGGACACACGCGAACCAAGCATGTACCTAATTTTCATGATATTATTGACAAAACAAGCAATTTTGTAATGTTTGGGACCTTGTGTTTCTGGTTGATCGAGATCGAGATCGAGAATGTAGTACGTCAGGTGACGTCAAGTGCTGTGGAAACGAGACGACCTTGAAATTCATCACCTTTGCTGCGTCTGCAGCTTCAATTCATTCTTTGACCAGATTTAATCCGTCGTATACCCCGATACGAGACCCTTTTATCCACACACACCGACAACTCGGAAGAGTTGTCCATCGGCGCTCAACTACACTAGCACCAACACTGACACTGAACACAATCTTGAGAACACTCGCAAAAAGCCAACATGAAATCGGCTACCCCAGAGAAGGTAGTTCTATACTGGCATCGCACCGACCTTCGCCTCCACGATTCACCAGCCCTGCACGCCGCCCTCGAACTCAAACCCCAGATCTTCATTCCGGTCTGGACCTGGGACCCACACTACGTCTACCGATCCCGCGTGGGGCCCAACAGATGGCGCTTCCTGCTAGAATGCCAAAATGACCTCTCGAAATCCTACACTCAGCTCAACGCGAAGCAAAAGCTCTGGGTCGTGCGCGAAGCGCCGCAGACCGCGCTGCCGAAGTTGTGGAAGGCGTGGGGCATAACACATATTGTCTTTGAGAAGGATA
The DNA here is from genome assembly GCF_028826775.1 of Penicillium argentinense. Taxonomy (NCBI): domain Eukaryota; kingdom Fungi; phylum Ascomycota; class Eurotiomycetes; order Eurotiales; family Aspergillaceae; genus Penicillium; species Penicillium argentinense. The sequence continues at coordinate 2,478,560 of NW_026622668.1, forward strand.
CGGATTCGTATGCCCGGCAGCGCGATGAAGAGGTCGTAAGGCTGGCGGAGCAGGCTGGCGGAGCAGGCTGGCGTGGAGGTTATGATGAAGATGGGAAGGACGCTTTTTGATCCGGATGAGTTGGTCAGTAAGAATGGTGGGAAGGCGACGATGAGTATGGCGCAGGTTGAGAAGGCTGCCGGGAAGATTGGTGATGGGCAGCCGGCGAAGCCAGTTGAGGCACCGGAGAGTATTCCTGATCCGTGGGATAAGGATGGGATGGATCTTGGGAAGATACAGCAGGATGAGGTGAAGTCGGACCCGGATTTGAATGCGGATCATCGGACCAGCAAGGATCAGCAGTATACGCAGATCATGGGGCCGAAGGGGGACTTTGGAGTGCCAACTTTGGATGAGATTGGAATTAGGTCGAAGAATGTGTCGACACCGCACCATGGAGGGGAGTCTGTTGCTCTGAAAATACTGGCTGGGTATATCAAGGACGAGGAGTATATTGGTCGATTCGAGAAGCCGAAAACGTCACCCGCCGATTTCGAGCCCCAGTCCACAACGCTGCTCTCTCCGCATCTTCATTTCGGGTCTTTATCTGTCCGGAAGTTCTGGTGGGATGTTCAGGCGGTCATGGATGAGCGCAAAAAGTCCAAAAAGCACAATGCGACCATCCCGACCAATCTACCGGGTCAATTGCTCTTCCGTGATATGTACTTTGGCGCACAAGCGGCTGTTGGCGAGGCTTTCTCGCGGACGTACGGGAACCCAGTCGTCAGATTCATTGATTGGCATCTGCAATCTAAGACTCCGGAAGAATTGGCACATGGGAAACCGGAGATTAAATTCTACGAGGTAGATTCCTCTGAAGCAGAAGAATGGTTTCTACGATGGAAAGAAGGGCGGACCGGATTTCCCTGGATTGATGCATTGATGCGACAACTCAAACAGGAAGGCTGGATTCACCACCTTGGTCGACATAGTGTCGCCTGCTTCTTGACGCGAGGAGGATGCTATGTGAGCTGGGAGCGAGGCGCTGAGGTCTTTGAGGAGATGTTGATTGACCGTATGTTTTCCCTTCCACACTCTTGCTGACAATTTTGACCGCGCCTGTACTGACAAGCCCGACCAGATGAAACGGCCTGCAACATCGGCAACTGGATGTGGCTCTCTTGCACGGCATTCTTCGCGCAGTTCTATCGATGCTACTCACCCATCTCGTTCGGGAAAAAGTGGGATCCGGAGGGTGCCTTCATCCGGCGATACTGTCCGGAGCTAGCGAAGTTTGATAAGAAGTACATCTATGAGCCGTGGCGAGCGCCCATCGCGGATCAGCGCAAGTGGGGATGCAGAGTGACCGGGGATGGCAGTAGTTCGACGAATGAGGATGGTACAATTTACCCGAAACCCATGTTTGATTTTGATGAGCGGCGGACTATCTGTCTGGATAGCATGAAGAATGCCTATCACGTCGGGCTGCATGGGAATGACCGACAGGTGAAGGACGGGTCGTGGAAGAAATCCTTTGGGTTGGAGGCCGATAAACGACCTCGGAAGAAGCAGAAGACGGAGAAGTAGATATCAATGGTAGATGTAATTGATAGGTGACTCTTTTTGAGACCTTGGAAGGTAAAAAGGTAATAGTGCTAATGTTGTACAAGAGCGCCCAATCCATCCGTATCGTGTTCCTCGTGATTTGAAGCAACGCATCATAATCAAACAAAAGTCCAGACAGTAAAATCCATATTATATACTCCAGATGCCCTGTAAAATAAGTACCTCATAATGCATTATGTACAACTAGAAAAAGAAGGAGTAGACGAAGATCAGAACAGTCACAATGGTCGCAATCTCGTACTGGAATTCAAACCACGCAGCCTGGCCACCAAAGGCAATCTTCTTGCTCTTCTTGGTCGGGTGGGCCACGCCAGTCTTGGGGTCGCGGATCAACAGGTCCTCACGCTGCGGCATCGTCGGAGGGTCGATCGCATACGACACGGGTGTCCACAGAGACGAGCAGATGAACAGGAAGGTCAGCGGGGGCCAAAAGGCGTGAGTGATCAGACAAATCACGATGCCCTTGAACCCGCTCTCCGTGTAGAAGCACCGGTATGACGAGATAGCGACGGCAACCAGGGTCACGTAAACGAAGGCGAAGTGGAACAGAGCCATAAAGTTGAACAAAATCACGCGCAGACGAACAAACATGTTTTTGCGCAGGTTGGTGTCACGCTCGTTCAGCGTCGAGCCCAGAGAGCCAGTTGGCTTGAATGCCTGGGTTTGGCCACCGAGCCATTTGGGCAGAAGGAACGATCGGACAATGCACAGCGCAATGTAAGGCGACATCCAGAGCTGATAGCGGGAACCGCGCTGGCCCGTGTGGTAGCCGGCCGGGATAAAGAGTGCAAATTCGCAGAGGCGGTTGGCGATGGTCGAGGCGAAACAAGCCCAAATGAGCCAGTGCAGCTGATCCTGGTTGGCGTAGGCCACGAGCTGCTTACCCCAGAGAAGAATGATGGGGATGGCGAACAGCGAGGCCGTGAGCAGGAGAGTGTACAAACTCAGAGTCGCGTACAAGAATCCGGAAAAGCGCTGGGCGATGGTCATCTGCTTGACCGCGTCACCCCAGGCGCAGAACTTCAACTTGAAGGCCGTGTCTACGGTACCGATAGCCCAACGGGTACGCTGCTTGAGATGACTGCCATAGTCCTCGGGGACCGTACCAAACTGAAGCGGCTCGTGAATGTAGGCCGTCTTCCAGCCCTTGCCGAGCATCAGAGTCGATGTCGCAACATCCTCCGCCAACGAACCCAGGGGGAAATTGCCAATATCCTCGAGCGCCTCGCGGCGAACCACATATCCCGAGCCGGTACACCACGCGACGCCCATCGCGTCCTTGATCGGTTCAATCACATGCACGAAGAAGTCCAGACTCTGCGCCAGAGGGTCGGACGCAGGGGTGTTGTAGAAAAGCTGGGGAGGGCATGCAAGGGCCATTTTGGGGTCCACCAGCAAGTGGGGAAGGACGGCGCGCAGCCATTCCTGTTCGGGGATCTATACGATTCAGGCGTGCCAGGTTAGCCAAATGCGAACTCGCGCGATCGGGAAGGATCAAAAACGTTTTGTTAAAAAAAAAAAAAAAAAAAAAATATCAATTAGAGCGCTTACCATATCAGCGTCAAGCGCGGCCATGAACTGGCTCGCGCCGCCGGGCAGCATGAGCGACTGCTCGAGTCCGTAGTTGAGGTTGCCGGCCTTGAAGTGGTGGGGTTTGCCGGGAATTTTCTCGCGGGCCATGTAGAACAGATTGGAATGGGTCATGGCCAATTGACTGCACGAATCTTCCAGGGAGGCCGAGCGGCCATCGTCCAGCACGATCACACGGTATCGGTCGTTGGGGTAGTCCTGGTCGAGAGCGCCTCGGACGGTATCGAGGATGACCTCGTCCTCTTCACCACAGCAGGTAATAAAGACATCGACGGTGGGACACTCGTTGCCGATCAATCGGAGTTTGGCGCGTCCTCGCTTCTTCAATGCCATCATGGTCCAGCAGTTGTGCATGAGCGAGGGGATGGCAACGGCGATTTCAATGGCGACGAAGACCCAGGCACCGGCATAGCTGAAGCCGGCGGCATTCTGGGCCATAATGATACAGTAGACGCGGAGACCCAGATAGAAGAGGTAGAGACCGGTGTTGGTGAAGGTCAAGAATGGGGTGAACTTGAAGACCCAACGCTTCCAACCCTTCCAGATGTCCACATCGTCACGATCATCGAGGCGGGCGATAGACCCGGAGCCGGTCTGCACCCATTCCTTCGCGAAGCTCGGGGTGATCGGGGTATCAACGAGATTGGTGAGGGACTGAGCACTCTGAAGCTGGGAATTTTGATACTGTTTGATGGCGACGGAGACCTGTGTTAGCTTGGTGGGCTTCATTGGGATCGTCGCGTATGGCTTTCGACCTCGAGAATGCGAAGGTCGATGGCATGCCGCGGAGACAGGACGAATACGTACCAGAGTGGGCGACGCCGAGCGGGATTCATAAGGAGTGTTGGGAAACGAATCCGGACCGCCGGACATGCGCGGTGTCGGTTGCAGCCATGGCAAGGAGTACTCGGGGGGACTGTAGTTCTGGTTGTGGCCTGGTCGGATTGGCATTATGGGTCGAGCCGAGGGCACGCTGTCCTGGAATTGGAAATCGAAAGAGTTCGGATTGCGATAGATTTGCGGGGCCGTCAATTCAAATGTCTCTTCCTCTTCGTGGTACGGGCTGGTTGGGCCGTAGGGGCTGGTCGGGTGGTGGCCATAGCCGTTCATGCTGGGTGTTGGACGCTTGCGGAATGTGGATGGCGGGGAGGGTAGCAGATCGGAGCGATAACGCGATGAAAAGAAAGGAAAAAAGTGGGAAGGCCAGCAACAACAAAGTGAAGGGCCCGTCAGAGAGTCCAATCGGACGAGGCAAGCGAGCGAGTGCAGCAAGATGGACAGCGAGTGTGAGGAGGCTGCAAGGGAAGAAAGAAGCACTCTTGGGAAGGTTTGGATGGATCGGATGCGCGGGCTTATCTTGCGGTGGCGCGGCCGTGCGATTGCCTCGATTTACTTGGTCCAGGCACCTTTTTTTTTTATTATTTCCTGCTGACTACGACCGGTTGGATCTGATTTCTGATTGCTCGACTGACCTGCAATCTGGCGGCGATTATTGGCGTTGTCTCGCCAATCGGCCCACTAGTGGCCTCCGCGCAGCGCATCCCAGCTTAGCACTGCTTAGCACGTCTAGACAGGGTCCGAGTATTAATAGATCTACACGCGTTCGACTCCGCCGCCGTTCATGCTTGTGATCCAGAGTATTCCCTGAGTGAATCCCCGACCCCTGCCTCTTCGATATTTCTATATTGCCGTGTCTGCGTCGTCCGCTTGCGTCACCATTGCTCGCTCAGCCGAGCGTGGAAGTGCAGAAAGGCGGAGTGGAGCAGCCCTAGACTACTTAGTGGAAGTGTAGAAGAGGGTAAAAATAGCGAAGGCCGCGGGCAGAACGGGGAAGAGTTTTCGCTGTCTCGCAAGTTGTCCGTGCCTGGCCACCCACCCGCCGCCCAACACACACCACGGTTCCTGCGTCGCCCAGCGAGGGCTCACCCAGCCGTTGGCCAATTCGCTCTGCGACTGGTCGAATCGGCGATCGAAGCCATTGCCCCACTTTGTTGCGTGCTCCACTCGCCGCCAGGGGCCACCCAGTGGCGTCGACTCATCACAAGCCCCCACCGCTTTGTACTAGACTCGTCCGCACCCGTCGATCGCCAGCTGCAACCTCGTCCTGCCCCGAATTTCCGAGGCAAAGGAAAGAAAACTGGGTAGTACTTGGCACTGATCGGCTCGCGCTGCTATAGTAGGTCCGCTTCGGGTACGCTCCGATCGTGTGTTGACCGCGAACTCTAGCATTCCTTCTCCGCCATTCCGATCGTTCTTTCTCTCATTCTCCAGCATACCACGCACATCACACACATGGCCCTGTCGTTGATCGTCAACGCCGGCCTCGCCGCCATTCCCATCGGCGGATGCCTCGGCACCCTGTTTGGCATCGACGCCCATCGCGCTGCCAACGGTCAACGGCCACTCTTCGCCCCGGATCCTAATGAGAACAAAGGCACCGATGCCGGCGGCGGAGGACAAGATAGCACCGGTGGTGGCTCGGGAGGAAATGGCAGCACCACCAACAATGGCATCACCAACACGCAGTATTGCCAGCACTCCTACGGTATCTCGCCGCCGCGCAAAGGCGACGGAGAGACTTTTACGCGTAAGTACTATACAGTACACGAATGCTGTACCCCCCGATCGCTGCCGAAGCTGACTCGCGTGATAGTCAATCCCAATCAATGGGGTCTCACGGACGGTACAACGGGTGGACTGTGCATGAATGTGAGTGTGCTGCGGCGGGAGACGAGACAATGGAGAGCGCAAGTCGAGAGAGAGATACTGACTCTGCTAGGTGACCACATACAACAACATGACCTATCCAACCGAATACACCGCGCCCGACTTCTCCGTCACCTGGAAATTTAACCGGGGCCCGGATACCCAACCCGTCCGCGCTTTCCCCAACATCATGGTGGAGGAGGTCCTGCCCGTCGAGCTCGACAAGATACAGGAACTCTTCCTCAACCTGCACTGGTCCTACGGCCTCGGCAACGAAATCGCCGAGTCCACCTCCGAAAGTGACATGACTTCCAATGAAGTCCGAACCAACGTTGCTATCGATATGTTCTTCGACAGCGACAAGGAGACCGCCCAGAACAGCACCGCGGCTCAGTTCGAGGTCATGGTGTGGTTTGCTACGTTCGGCGTGGGCACCGACCCATACGGTACAAAAACCTCGACGACGAGAACTCTGAACGGGACAGAGTTGTAAGTGTTTCCATTCCCTCTTCGCTGCCTAGTCCAGCCTTGAGATGGGGATTGTGGTTTGAATCTGGAGCTCCTACTGACCCAGCCATAGTAACCTGTACTCCGGCACACGAGACTCGCAAACGATCCTGACCTGGGCCGCCGCCGACATCACCGAGGAATTCAGAGGCGACATTTACCCGCTCATTACTGACCTGTACAAATTGGATGGTGGCCTCTATCCTGCCAGTTCCGATTACCTGGGATACTTCGGTTTCGGTACGGAAGCTTTCTCCTCCGATAAAGAGATCACGTTCGGTGTGACCGACCTCGAAGTCAACATCAAGACATGATACCATAGCAACATGTACATATCTAGCGATTCCTTTTTTATCACTTTAATGACTGAAACGATTTTACCATTCATCAGACCCATTTTTCTCCTATCATAGTGACGATCAGTGTCCCTCTCTCGAGGGCTGGTGGGTCTAGGGGGTAGCGTTTTACCTCCACGTCCTTGTTATTTTAACACAACTCTACTCGGTGTCAGCTCTACGGGTGTTGATGATCACCCGCATAGGCTAAGTTAGACATGTTTAGTGGGTCATTCTATTGTGATGATCTCACAAGCGGAATGTTGCATTCCTGCATCCGGATATCATATCGAACACCTAGAAGATCGTCGCTTCGCCATGAGGTCGATCGGATTACCTTCCCAACAAAAGAACTGGATCCAGTTTGAAATAGCCCCTTTGAATTCGTACACTTTGACAACTCCATTGTCGTAGCCGCCGCCCTTTTCTGCCTTCCCTCTCTCTGCCCTCAACTCTGTAACACACTCCCAGCAGGGACTTCCCATACCTAGAGCATTTTCCAGATTTTAAAAATATAAAACACAATGATGATATCAATTCACTGCTAGCATCCCTATGTTCTCGACCCCCTTCGTCAGCACAAAACGATAACCTGATCGTCACTATCGGCTCCAGTCCCGATACGACTCAAATCACCCTCCCCCAACAACCCTTACGAATGCGGCCTCACAAAGCAGCCCCACAGTGAACCATCGCAGCTCCCATTGTCACCTTGCAATGAGATAATGGGTCCCGAACCACGAAATAGAAATGAGCGGCCTTGCAACGGTGGCCGCGGCCTTCTCTCCAATGCGCTGGGCTTAGTCCACGCGACACATTGTGCCAGGATATGGGTTTAGAATGCGCGGTTTCGTGATCGAAGGTACTGATCCAGGCTCGAAAATTTGAAGACTTACATGCTTTGTTTCCTGGTTAGCGTATGTAAGCTGACTGATACGAATGTCTCGGGACGCTCCAATGTGGTTTATAGCTGTTGCGCTTGTTGGTGCGGAGGGCCCCGAAATACGTTCTGCCTCAGGCACCAAGGTTGCTATCCGGTGTAGAATTGAAGGAAGTGGCGTGATATTACTATTTTTTGGATTTCTGGAAATTACTTTATCGGAGAAATGGTAGCAGTGAGCATGCTATGTCTTATATTATTTTGTGCGATCAAGTCTGATTGGATACGGTTTCCGATCGATTAAGCATGGCTCGATCCTTGCGTCGGCTATTTTTTCCATTGTGACTTGCTACGATTTGTTAAGATACATTTCGGCGGTCGGCGAAATAGCCTCGATTGAGCGAACGATAGAATTTATCTGTCATGATAGTCATGATAGTCACTAGTGCCCTGGGGTAAGCCCTGTCAGTGAGATTGCAAAGCAGTTGAAATCTAGGTGCTGCCTCGTGTATAGTGAACTTACGGTTAGCTGCACCACGATTTATCATCCCCTCCCCTCGTCACGTGTCCCCCTGATCGACCAGCATACCCTAGGCTACCTCGACGAGAACTTCGCGTTTTTCCAAATCAAATCGCCATGTTGCTCACTTTCAAACCACAAGCCACGTGGATCCGCTCCTGTTAACTTCCTGAAGCGGGAAGGTTGCGCTCTGGCCCGCCGCAAGCCGAACACCGATTTTTACATGCGAAGTGACACCTTCAGCCTACACGACGCGGGGAGAGTCCTGTCGAGATCAACATCTACACATGAGCTAACGGCCTCTTGTTTCGCTGTGCTGAACTAGAAAGACATTCTTGGAGCTCTCGAGAATACATTCAGGATGCTCCTTTGGCTTTTGCAGTCACTTTGGGGCTCTCTCCACAGCCGGTTCTTTATTTACGGCGCCGCAGCCAGTATACTCCTGACCTACATTGTCTTAGCCATTGTCACTCAAAATGGACCGCTTCATACAACACGCAGAAAGCTGAAGCACCTGCGCAAGCTCAGCGTCAGTGTCAGCAATATGGGCGATCAGTATGATCCGAAATTCAACCTATCATCTGAGTCAAAAGCCGACGGACCGCCACGCATCAAGGCATTGTACCTACATCCGATCAAGTCCTGTGGGTATATAGAGGTGGACCGGGCCTTACTACTGAAGACCGGATTCATGTACGATCGATGCTTCGCCTTCGCTGCCGGCGATCTGAACGGAGAGGACTACGACGTAACCGCAAAATGGCGTTTCATCAGCCAACGCACAAAGCCGATGATGTCCCAGATCAAGACAGAGATCTGGCTGCCACACCAAACTAGCGATCCGCACGATGCTCTAGTTCGGTGTGGAGGGTGCGTGGTCATGACTTTCGACAATCCAGACGTGCCAAGTTGGACCGATCGCATTGAAACATTCTTTCAAACATGGAGTCGATCCGCAGCACCACAGCTTTCTTTCATTGTCCCTCTCGACGTGAGCACCATTGAGCTCGAGGGGTTTCAAACAAAGCCGAAAACATTTGGCATTCACCATCGCGACGCAAAGGGCATCGACATGGGAGGGATTCCCTCCGTCGCAGCGTCGTTGCCTAAACTAAAGAAGTTTCTCAAAATCCCGAAGGACCAAGGGATCTCGCTCTTTAGATGTACCTCAGAGACAGTGGTCCGCACAGATAGAAACCTCGCCCCTCTCGAATACATTGGTTCGCCCGCCTTGCATGGATACACAGATCAACAACCCATTCATCTTAACAGTCTTTCCTCAGTCCAAGCCGTCTCTGCACTCCTCCCGTCCGAAAATCAACCTCTGAATGCCCTCCGCTTCCGAGCAAATATCTGGATAGAAAATAGCCCGGCATACGAAGAAGAGACCTGGAAACGCTACCGAATTCTACCAAGAAGCAATAGCACCCAGCCCCGTGCGATAGTAGCACCGAGATTCTCCGTCGTCTGTCGTACGTCTCGGTGCACGATGCCAAACGTCAATCCGAAAACAGGAATCTTCGACACGGATAACCCTCTCCCTGAGAAGAAGAAAGGAAAGCCACAGCCCAGCACAACCTTGGTTCAGTACCGCACGGTCGAGACTGGCAACAAAGCGGCATTGGGGTATCTAGGCATGCATTGCGTTCCCGAGGATACAAGTTTGAATGAGGCAGAGGATCTGGGAGGAGGGTTATTTGTTGAGGTTGGTGATGAGATTGAGGTGCTTGAGCGAGGAACGCACCTTTATGGGTCGACGGGTGATGATTATTAGAAACTCTGGCCTATTCCTGGTGGATAGCTGTTATTGACATAGTGGAAAATATGTCCCATCGCTATCAAAAGACAGGGTTTCATGTAGAGCCCTTGTCTTTCATTTGATTTCTTAATTTGGGAGGTCACAGGATTAAGGGAGAAACGCCTGTCTATCCTATACTACAACTTCTTTCCTCTCTGACTGCCTTAAAAGAAGCTGATTTGCAACAGAGCTGCAAAAACTGTGCAATATTTCAAAAAACAATTCAAAGTGGCATTCTATTATGGGTACAGTTACAGTGTGTAAATGAATACCGTCGCCGAATCTCCATCTTCGGGAGATATAGAAAGAACTATCAGCGCCAAAGCAAAACAAATACAAACCAGAGCCCTTACAAAGAAATGGAGAATTATCATTCAAGTTGTATATAGAAATCTGTGAAAGAACGATATAAAAGAACGCATTTTGACGGGACAGGAGATCATCTCTTTGATCCATAATGATGAGTATAACATACAGTTCTCGAACCGAACCTGCGACCCTTTCAACTATCCTACCTCTCATCTTTAATTGGAAGCTTTATGGACACTACGTTGCGTTAACATTAATTTGAAGATGCCTCTCCAGCGCAGTAATACCTTTAATTCAACAAGTCGGAAGCGCTTGCGTAGTCCCGAAGAAACTGTGAGCTCCCAGCCGCCAGCGAAGAAGACCAAATCGGACGAAGCGAAACCTCTCCCGCGGGCCAGCATCTCAGCACAAAGTGCCCCTCTGCCTCGGCGCCAGAAGGAAGCATCGTTGACACTCCAACGCCGAGTGACCTCTTCGCTTTCTGAGCCAGAGAAGCCAAAGAGGTATAGAAGATGGCCTCGTCAAGATCCACCCATCACGGACTTCAATAAAATACCCAAGAGCTGGAATTGGACTTCTGATGAGCCTGATCTTGCATATGAGTGAGTTGATATTCTGGGGGTATTTATCCCTGAACGGGCGGCAAGCCCCTGACAGTAGTAAATCCCTCATAATCGGTCTCAATCGGTGTTCTTCCATGAAGATCTCCCGAATTTAGAATATAATGGTGGCAAGAGCGCTTGAAGCGCATATCAAGCTCAGTGCCTCCGGTTTCCCTGGACAGGCATGCCGACAGAGGTTGGGAATGAGGCATCAATTCGGTGCCTTATCCTGGAACCTCAACACACATAGGTATCGTGACCTAGAAAAGCAATGTGCAGTGTGGTCGCAGCTTCCTTGGAGTGGACTAATTTACAATGCGGATTGAATCGCGACTTCACTCAATGTTGTGCTCCTTTCATTGACTGTCCACTTAAGGTTAGGATATTCTTCTCCTTTTGGCATTGAGCTGTCAGGTGACCGGTACAGTAAGCCATGGACTCTTCAGACCGCCAAGCCAACTTGAAACTCGAGGCAGGTTGCCGTCATCGGCCCTCCGCATATGTTTGATCTGTTTGCACCGCGGCTATTCGCGGTCCATCCAATTCCCCCGCAAACCCCATAAAACCGAGATTCCATTTATAAGAGTTGCTAATGTTGAGGTGGGATTCTCTCTCTGTGACTCTACTCTACCTATCACTGCATTAATCGGATCCCCCCCAGACATGGTACTCCCCGGTGCAACGCGGACCTTGATTCCGCGCGTCGCTCGCCGGTGCTATTCAGCAGCACCCTCACCCGCCGCAAAGCTGAACTTACCCATTGACTACAAATCGACTCCGATACTGCACCACACGCCTTCCTCTCTGTCCGCTATCCCCGAATTCCCAGCCGGCGCCACGAGCAAACGTATGAATCTGTTTCAAGCCATCAACTCCGCTCTACGAACCGCCTTGACAACCTCGGACAAGGTTATGTTGTTTGGAGAAGACGTTGCCTTCGGCGGTGTCTTTCGATGTTCCATGGACCTTCAGACAGAATTCGGATCCGACAGAGTCTTCAATACTCCCTTGACCGAGCAAGGTATCGCAGGCTTTGCCATTGGTGCCGCAGCCGAGGGCATGAAGCCCGTCGCAGAGATTCAGTTCGCCGACTATGTTTTCCCGGCCTTCGACCAGATCGTCAACGAGGCGGCCAAGTTTCGATATCGAGAGGGAGGAACTGGGATAAATGTCGGAGGGCTGGTGATTCGAATGCCCTGTGGTGCAGTTGGGCATGGTGCTTTGTATGCCTCCACGTCCCCGGGAGACCCACTCTTGTCTAACCTATCGTTTACATTAGGTATCATTCGCAATCCCCCGAGTCTCTTTTTGCACACATCCCCGGCGTACGAGTGGTGATGCCACGATCTCCGTCTCAGGCGAAAGGCCTCCTTCTTTCATCTATCTTCGAGCATAATGACCCCGTTATCTTTATGGAACCCAAAATCCTTTACCGAGCAGCCGTTGAGCATGTCCCCAACGAATACTATACAATCCCTTTGAGCCAAGCGGAGATAGTGAAGCCCGGAAAGGACTTGACAATTATATCTTACGGTCAACCCCTGTATCTATGCTCTGCCGCCATCTCCGCCATCGAAAAGACCATGAAGGGAGTCAACATTGAGCTGATCGACCTGCGCACTATCTACCCTTGGGATCGACAAACTGTCCTCGAGAGCGTGCGCAAAACGGGCCGAGCCGTCGTGGTCCACGAGAGTATGATCAACTATGGTGTTGGCGCTGAGGTGGCTGCGACCATTCAAGATGGGGCTTTTCTCCGCCTTGAAGCCCCCGTCAAACGGGTAGCTGGGTGGAGTACACATACTGGGCTTTCATACGAGCAATTTATTTTGCCTGATGTCGCACGTACGTGAATTGCCAATCGTGTTCTTTCTTGTTTGCGCATTTTCTAATCAAGACTCCGCAGGAATCTATGACGCCATCAATCAAACCCTCGAGTACTGAGCAGTGTTCCTCAACTTGACAGCAGCACGCGGTGACGATGCAGGTTGTACTCTGGGTACTGAGAGCACTATTTCCGGACCTAATACCGCAAACTCTCAGACCTGCTCGAGAACAGCACAATATTCATTCCACCACCATTATGCAATAAGCGCACATGGCCCCCGACAGTTTAGCGAGAGCGAATCAGACCTCGTTGCATTGACAGTCCAAGACTTGTTCCAATCTTATGATGAGCCCTTATCCTAAGAGATAGAAACTCGACCGAATTAGAATTGAGTACACCATCATCGAAGCCTTGATAGCAAAATCTATTTCGAGCATGTCTTCCTTTCCGCAACTTCATCCACTGGGTTGTGGTTTCCAGCAATGTGAAGTCGTGGTTGATCATAGTACGATGCTATCACTTCTGATAGCTTTGGAATGGACCCGGCATTTGATCGTTAAAAGTATAACTCTATTGTGCACGGAAGGCTCTCATTTGCTACCATAAGAGAAGCGAAAGCACGAAAGACTGCGGTTAGGCCAAATGCTGAATCTCCAGCGAATGGATTAGTTGTGATCCACGAATCCATTGTACATCAATTGTGACAAAGACGTAAATTCAAGAAATGACACCAAAGTGTTGCCGGTCGTGTTGTTCCTGATATGACCCAAGGTCGACGCGACCAGGGTTGAATTTGACGCCGACACGCTCGGGCCGGTCCAACACACGGGCCTTGAAAGCTTAGCTGGGCTGGCATCTAAAGGTTATGATTTGATATCATAGTATGGGACTCGGTTTATGCTAATGCATGTCTTGGAGTGAATGGAGCGAGAAGAATGCAACCGGTGAACAAGTACTCCGGAGCACTAGATTTTGACCAGCCATATTCATTCAATGTTGACATTTGATTTCGCATTGCTTTGGGAGAGACCTTTATGTGAGCAGTTTATATATGAGAATTGATTCAACCACGCACCCTTCCAGCTTTTGAGATTTGTACTTTCAATTCAGAATCCTATCAGTGAAAATCGTATATTGCCGCTTTGTGCATCAGTTATCTGGCTCGTTTCACTTCTTTGCTAGAGATATAAGGAGTCAAAGAGGTAGACGTGATTTCGTAGGTGAATGGGTGATTTACAGAATAAATTACTGGTTAGATGACTGAGTGCGTGCCTGGATAGAGGACTGGATAGGTGGTGCCTGGGTGTAGATAATCGTACTGGCGTGATGCCCTGGTACTGGTACCAGTGAATTGATTGGGAAGGTGCGCCTGGAGAGGGAGGGAGAGGGAAGGTGCGACCCTCCATTCACTCGCTGTAGCCTGGGCCAGTCGACCTCTATTTTTCGCGTCCCCCAGCACCTCTTTTATTCCCTTGTTCCCCTCCTCAACCATTTCGAACCCACCCTTCCTGTCCTTTTTTTTTTTTTTTTTTTTTTTTTTTTCCTTCAACAATAATTTCGAAATGGCTTTTCTTTCTCTTGCCGACGGCATTGCCGTCATCTGCTTCCTCCCCTTCCTCCTTTTCCTCCTCCGCTTTCTGGGGGGCCGCAAGTTGCCCCAAGTGCTGGATCAGGCCGCGCTCGCCTCGCAACACCCCCGTCGAGCCTCCCAGACTCTGTCGTCGCCGAAAAACGACGAGTAAGTACATAATACCCCCAGGTTACAATGACCCGGAACACTTCAAATGAACAGAATCATGCTGACGCAGATGCTTTAATAGCATGGCCCAGCTCCTCGCAAAAGTCGAGGGGCTGTGTGCCTACATCAACCGCCTGGAAGCTGATCGGGATGGACTCCGTGACGCTTACCAGGTAAGCCTCCTTCAGTTGGCGGATGAGCGTTCGAGACGCGAAGATGCGGCGAAGGTCATCCGGGCCCGTTATGACGAGCAAGCGGAGTGCGAGCTCCAGAAAGTCTGCGCAGGCTACGAGGCCAAGCTCCATGGGGCAATTCGCAGTCTGGAGGCGCGCCTTGCCTCAGACCGTCAGCGAATCGTCGCCGACAAACAAGCATCTGAGCGTGCTTGTGAAGAGCGCCTCCGCCACCTCGAGGAGGAGCACCGGGCGATGATTGGCTTTGCCGAAGTCAAGTACGCCGAGGTCGTGGGGGAGCGAAATTACTATCGTTCCCTCGCCAAGCAGGCTGAGAAGACGACCCAATCTCTGGGGACTTCCGCCTGCCCAACGGCCTTATCGACTATTGATGCCGATGGTGACACTCGCATGGGTGATGCGGTGTCGGGTCAGCATATCTTCATCTCGACAACAGAGATGGAGGAGATCACCGGACTGCGCGAACAAAACCGCCAGTTTGCGCGTGAATATGCTGGCCTCAAGGTCAATATCGCTCAGCTGCAGCTGGAGGGTGAGGAGCTCCTGAAGGAGAACCACCTGTTGCGGTCTGGGACTTTCGGGGCCAATGCAGCCCAATGGCAGGGTTCCCACGGGGTTCCTGCCCTTCAACGGGAGGAAGAAGGCCCTCTCGTAGCCCGTATTGCCGAAGGTGTGCCCATGAAGGGTGGTGAGGTACATCAAGAGGTGGGCATCCGCGGCGGAGCTGGTCTCCAGGTGATCACCGGTCCCTCAAAGAGGATCACACTCCCTGTACCGAACCAGCAGGAGTCAGCTACTGCCAGTGCCTCTCCTGCACTGTAAGATTCGGGCTCGAACGGTGGTCTAATCAACCTGGTCTGAATCATCCAGGGAGGCTATTGGTAGTCGGCTTCTGCTCGGGGGTTGCCAGGGAGCAAGGAGATGGGCACCGTTCGCGGAGCGAGAGAGATCAGCCGTGGGAAGAGTATATCAAGAGCTCAGACGGAGCAGACTTGCGAGTGAGCCATCCACTGGGTCTGTTATGACTGGCGTCACACCCATCCCTTATTCCGCTAAGCCCTAGGGGAAATGCCAACTGGCTATCATAAACCCCCTCTCATCCGCCGGCGTCAGTGGTCGACACCTTCCTGTTGCTCCTACCCCCCGCCGGGGTTCCTCCTCCCACAGCTACAGACTGCGGGGGATGGGCTTCGAGTACTACAGACTTTCTGGAGTTTCGCCAATGCTCCACTTACTCGTCGCGTGCCCGTTGCCATCAACAATCTCCCGCAGATCTTCTACTTACCGTCGAGGGGGGCGTGTGGAGAAGAGGGTTGAGTCAAACTGTTATCACTTATCGCCCGGTGTCGGCGCCAAGAAACCGCCCACGTCCCACCACCCAAAAAAACCGACCTCTTTCCCGGTGACTCAACCCTCTCTCTCCTCCACCTCCCTCTTCGAATTCTCAAAGCACGGCCCGAATTACAGCTTCACATCATTCAAAATGGCCAAGGGAAAAGTATGTCTTTCCAATTGCCCCCTCCTATGCTTGCAATTCGCATTTCTTCCCCAGACCGCCACTCCATCCCGCCCACGCCACCCTCCACTTGCCCGCCATCGTTTCCCGAACCTCACTGATTCATTGCGCGAATAGGTTTGCCTCGCCTACTCCGGTGGTCTCGACACCAGCTGCATCCGTACGGACTCTCGATCACCTTCGTCGTTTCACAATGGTTGCTGATACCCGGTTCCAGTCAAGTACCTGATTGAGGAGGGTTATGAGGTCGTCTGTTTCAGTAAGCCGGCCCGCACAATGCCAGGGGAAGCTCATCTTCAAGGTGCTAATTCATTTCGCAGTGGCCGATGTTGGTCAGGAAGGTACGGCTCGAATCAAATCTCGACCATTGTACGATGCATGACTAAACAACACGCACAGAGGACTTTGAGGCTGCCCGCGAGAAGGCCCTGAAGTGTGGCGCTCTCAAGTGCGAGATCGTCGACATCCGCCGTGAATTCATTGAGGAGCTTTGCTTCCCCGCCATTGCCTGCAACGCCGTCTACGAGAATGTTTACCTGCTCGGAACCTCTCTTGCTCGCCCCGTGATTGCTCGCGCTCAGATTGCCGTCGCTCAGCGCGAGGGCTGCTTCGCCGTCTCCCACGGCTGCACCGGCAAGGGCAACGACCAGGTCCGCTTTGAGCTTGCTTTCTACGCCCTTCAGCCCAACATCAAGGTCATCGCCCCCTGGCGCGACCCCGTTTTCTACGAGCGTTTTGCCGGTCGTAACGATCTCCTGGCCTACGCCGCCGAGAAGGGCATCCCGGTCACCTCCACCAAGTCCAAGCCCTGGAGCATGGATGAGAACCTGGCCCACTGCTCATACGAGGCCGGCATCCTGGAGGACCCGGATACCACTCCCCCACTGATATGTGGAAGCTGACCCAGGATCCCCTGTCCGCCCCCGACCAACCCGAAGACTTCACCATCTACTTCGAGAAGGGTATTCCCGTCAAGCTTGAGTTCACCGAGAACGGCCAGAAGAAGTCCGTCACCGACTCTGTTGATGTTTTCCTGACCGCCAACGCTATTGCCCGCCGCAACGGTGTCGGCCGCATTGACATCGTCGAGAACCGTTTCATTGGCATCAAGTCCCGTGGCTGCTACGAGACCCCCGGCCTCACCTGCCTGCGCGCTGCTCACATGTGAGTTTCAGTCATTTGATCATTCGTTCTCTCGCTGACATCTGGTAGCGACCTCGAGGGTCTTGTTATGGACCGTGAAGTCCGAGCCCTGCGTGATTCGTTCGTCACCTTCAACTACTCCAAGGTTAGTCATTTTTCCTATCGTGAATTGAAGCGTGTCCACAAATACTGATTATTTCGCAGCTCCTGTATAACGGCATGTACTTCTCTCCCGAGCGTGAGTTCCTGGAGTCTTCCATCACCGCTTCCCAGAAGTCCGTCAATGGCCAGGTCCGCTGCCGTGCCTACAAGGGCAGCGTCTCTGTCCTTGGCCGCTCCTCCGAGACCGAGAAGCTGTACGACATGACCGAATCCAGCATGGACGAGATTGGTGACTTCTCTCCTGCTGAAACCACTGGCTTCATCAATGTCTCTGCCATCCGCCTGAAGAAGTACGGACAGATGAAGGCTGCCGCCGGCGAGAAGCTTTAAATTCCCTCCAAATCGTTGGAGAACCCCGAAAAGTGGATGATTTGATAGCCATGTGTTGAGCGTCACTGGCTTTTTACAAGGCAATTTGCCGAGTTTGGAACTTTTTTTGTTTACCACGACCGATGTATTTTGGAATGGTTGCACAATGAATGATTGTAATATGAAACATCAACAGCTACATTCTCAGATTTACAGTAGTTCACGAAGCGAGAGGTCCCTTTTCGTGGGCCGGCCTTGGGGTGTTGTTGTCGAAGTCATCACCAGATGCTCATTGTAGACTCTACACCGCTTATGATCATCATACACTAGTGTAGTAATGTGAGTTCCTTGGCAGTTTAAATCGAAACAGCCCCGATTGATCACTCTACTGGGAACTTAATTATGTGCGTTGTGACGCATCAAATCGAAAGATTGGGAACCCATGGAATGGAATGAGATATGTACATTTCGTGTTTCGATGAATATTTACACTCTGTCAAAAGGCACTGCTATGTGATGTACCAAGCCAATTGACTCTCCGTCTATAGGTGCTAACGCAATGGCATTCTATGTTGAATATGGGCATACCACGGACTTTATTGTGCCTTTCAGAGGCTTGCATTCACCTTGACATCCTTTGCCCACTCTGCGATAAACATGGGGGATTAGAATCTTTGGAAATTGACTCTCGGGGAACAGAATGAGTGATACTTACCATCCCAAGCATCCAAGGCCACCTGCTCCGCATCCCATCCCCACAGGAAATTTTGTGTCTCGCGATCATTCCACTTGTCTGGGTTCGACCCGCTTGTTGATGCTCGGAACTGCTCATCACGCGCGATTTGCTCGGGGCCGTCTGGTAGATGCAAGGCGACGCGGTTCTCCGTGCCGGATTGTTGCACTGTCTCTGCTCGCTGTTTTCGGGTTTTTTCATATATCTTCAAGGCATGTGGAATCTCGTGTCGTGATGCGATCTCGGACATTAAGACACCTAGCGCAGCCGCGTCTTCGACGGCTTGGGCTGCTCCTTGCGCGACGTACGGACTAGAGATCAGTCAGCGAGGTACTCACGATCGGACGCCGGTGTTCAAACTCTCACAGCATGGGGTGGCAGGCGTCGCCAATAAGGGCGACATGGCCTCGAATCCAAGTGCGTAGGGGCCGATGCAAACACAGCTTCCACTCGAGAACTTCATCTTCATCAACGAGATCGATAAGCTTCGTCACAATCGGATCCCATCCGGCATAGTGATCCATCATGCCCTGCTTAGATCCCTTAGTCGTCCACGACTCCTCGGCTTCCTGGCGATCTGGGTGGAGCAGCACAACGTTGTACAGGTCGTGGCTGCGGACGGGATAGGCGATAATGTGGCGCGCGGGCCCCAACCAGCGAGTGGCCTGCGGCTCGTCGATGAGTTGCTTCAACTCCGCATCCTTCTCCATGACGCTGCGCGGCAGCATAATTCGGTACGCCGCATCTCCAGTGGCAACGGCCTTGTGATTCGAGTCTTCCAGCAAGTGACCGCGTACTGTGGATTTAATGCCGTCGGCCCCGATGACAATGTCCCCTCGAACGACAGTGCCATTTTCCAGCGTGACAGACGCTGGGCTGAACTCAACACTGGAAACCGGGCAATTCTCTCGCAGGTGGACGTTGCCCAAGGTCAGGGTTCTCTTGATGAGAGCATTGTGCAGGTCGGCACGGTGGATCACAACTTGCTGGCCAAAAGTCTTGTTCACAGGCATTGTGCCGAGTAGCTTGCCATCCTGCCACCTCCGAACGTGGATATGCTCGAGGGCGACGTCCTGGACGTGGATCAAGTCCGACACACCCCATCCTGCAAACTGGTCAATCCCCTGAATCTCAATGACGGGTGGCAAATAACTAACGGTCAAATAGGCGTAGCATGTTAGGAGAGACCTGGATCCCGGCTCCAACCTCCATCAACTGAGCCCATTGTTAGCAATTGCTTCGTCTATGTTTTCCAAAGTACCTAGGCGACATACCTTTGGTGCCGCTTCGAGGACTGTGACTCGATGGCCTCTCAACCCCAACGTCAGGGCCGCGGCAATGCCGCCAATTCCTACAACAGGGAGTCAATCAACTTCATGGGATAGCCAGGCAACATGCGGACTTGGATAAATTTGCAGGAACACATACCGGCCCTAGGCAACATCAGTATCAAGGCATATGTTTGCAAAGGGCCAGTACTTACCCGACGATGATCACATCCAGTGGCAAATTTGCTTGTGGAATGGCCATTGTGAACAATTCACTTATGAAGCCTATCCGAGAATTTGTGCCACGCCCAGTATACAACAGGAAATGAAAGCCTGGGCTATGGTGGAACAAGTTTCAAGTTGATGCTGGACTTGCAAGCACCGCGTTGGCTACACTTGGTATTTCAGACTGTTCCCGCCCTTATTTATCCGAAAGTTTGCCGTCCCACCCGTGCCACAGATACGCTACACTCCGGAAAGGCAAGAGGTTTTATTATCTTTACTTATATTTGGCCGCCGATAATCCTAGCCCTTGAGGGGTAGAACTCCATGATCGGCCTTTCGAAAATGACCCTCTCTTTTCTCCACATCTTGGAGACGCAGATACCCGCTACAGAATACATACACCATGCCTTATTTTTCTACCCCGTCGCTTCATGTCTGGGTCGGCCGGAGAATAAAGAAGACGGCACTTGGCTCCTGCGGGTCAACGGGTATGTTCTGGACAATTGCAGGCCGAGCAGATGGGACGCATCCGCATGAGTATCAGTGCGCTTTCGACTCGGTTTGTGTCCATTTTCCCTGCGCGCGAAATGGGGGATCCTTGCACACCAGGTTTTTCTCTTGGATTTGTGGCGTGCATTCGGAAGGCCGACGACGCGGCGCTCGGCAAGGAGGGCGATCGGGGCAGACGGTCCGCGACGATTGGCCCGGCGGCCTTCTATTCTGGAGAACCGACCCAGCCAGTCCGGCTGTTTTACCATGCTTCATCTGCCGAACGCGCGCTCAGTTGGGGAGTCACGCCATGATTCTGAGCTGCGCAGACCCACGACCTGTCCTTCTCTTCTCCGACATTTATGAGGATCGATTTGTGATACACACGCGGAGTGCTTGGCCTGTAACGGTCATCACGGCAGATCTGACCCCAATTCAATGCCGACCAAGGCTATCATGCCAATCGCGAACTTCACATTCCGTTCTACTCGCGGCATACACAGCCGGTTTGAGTCGACTAATGTACTTTCAATAAGGCAGACTACTGGCTCGTTGGAGTTCCCAGTATCCCACATCGTTGTTCGACGACTCTCAGAGCGCGACTGGATAACATACTTCAGACGTAGCTCCGGTGACCCCATTTTTACTCTCATGAAGAAGATGTCAACTTTGACTTGGATTAGACCTGTCCCTCGCTATGCAGAGCTGCGAAACTCTCCATGCACATGGCAAGTGTCAAATTGATTTGCAATCTCCGATGCAAGTCTTGTCGAGGGTGCAGTTTCGACATTACATATTTTGATTCGGTGCTGCCAATATCGTTCCGCATTGGAGACTCCACATTATGTTTCTGGTCTCCACATCAAGGAGGAAAGAGTCCTCCCGCGAGCGCCGAGTTCGGCTGCCCTTGACTGTTTCGCCTGCCGGAGTATACAGAGACCCTCGAATGGCAGCAAACAGCCAGTGTCAAATCCACTCTTTTCCATGGCCCCAGCGACATTTCCCGCAAACCAAGCCAGCTCATCACAATTTCTCTGTAGCGTAATATGTGCTCATACGATATTTGGTATCCCCGTCATACTCGGAGAGGTCCTGCAGTGCCTGTCGACCTTCCCTGTCAATAGTAGCACGGATCCCCGGGCTGCGAGGAGTGATTCGGCACTTGAAAGGATTGGGTCGCATATTAAGGCCGTTACTGTATCCCGACACGGGACAAGACACGACGATCAGCTAACCGAACCGTCAAAGGAATATGAAATATGTTTAAAGAACTCACGTATAGTCAAAGATATCCACGGGAATCTCGTTTCCCTCTTGGTCCAAAGCCTTCTCGATTCTAAACCCCCAAAGCAGTCTCGCAATGGTAATGAAGGTACCCTGTTCCGCCAACCCCTGACCACTGCACACCCGTCTGCCCCATCCGAAGGTCATATAACCTTTCTCACCAGGAAACGGACGGGCGTCAGGACTGCCCTTGATATACCGATGCGGATTAAACCGGTCCGGATCGGGAAATTCCCGCTCGTGGTGGTGAATAGCCCAGACATTTCCCTGGACCCATGTATTACGAGGGATCAGCCAACCCTACATCTTATCAGCATCAAGATCAAGCATCGCGATCCGCAGGCTAACCCGCTTGGAGCGGCAGGGACGGGTGCTTGGCTCTCTACCTTATAATGATCGTCCTTGATCGGCGCATGTGGCTGGCCTCCTATGATCGCGACCGATCTCCACCGTAGCACTTCCTTCACAAACGCTTTGATGTACGGCAGCTCCGCCTCATCGTGGAATGTCGGACTCCGGTGTGGTCCCACCACCCGGTCGAGCTCCTCCCACGCGCTGGGAAGGGTTTCAGGGAAGGCGCAGCAGGCAAGCACGAAAGTCACTAGGGTGGAGCTTGACGTGTCACTGCCAGCTCCGAATAAATTCCCCGAAAGGGAAGAGATCTCCATTCTCGACAGATTGTGTTTTGGTCCTTCTTCGAAGAGTTTCTTTGCATAACACTGTCTGGTCTCTAGGTTTGTCGCGGCTTCTTCGGCCAGGGCGTAAAAGAATGGCCTGCCCCTCCCTTTTCCGTTTCCTAATCCCTGCTTCCAAGGTGCCATCCAATTTGGGAACCTTGCAAGAACTAGATACTCATGTTTTCAGACACGTTTAGATCCATGGAGAGACTAAATACTTACAAGGGAACGACTCCATCAGCATCGGAAAGCTTTTCCCAGGAACATTCAGCTCAGCAGCTCGTTGCATGACTGCAATGACCTCTGTGATGATAGGATCGGTGCAGGTAGCGACACGTCGGCCAAACCCAATTATGGACACAACACTCGTTGCATACCTTTCGAAATGCTTAACGAACTCCGTCGGTTCTCGGAGGAGATCGAACGCAATGACCTTACTCTCGTCGTTCTGGAAGCCACGGTAATTGCGGACTTGCTGAAGACCAACCCCCATATGGGTCAACTTCCGATGCAATCGCCATCTGTCACCATAGTACATATTGACCATATTAGACTGACCGGCACCTAGTTCGCTGAAAACGACCATGCGTGGTCGAGAGG
Organism: Penicillium argentinense; assembly: GCF_028826775.1. NCBI lineage: Eukaryota > Fungi > Ascomycota > Eurotiomycetes > Eurotiales > Aspergillaceae > Penicillium > Penicillium argentinense. The sequence continues at coordinate 2,501,578 of NW_026622668.1, forward strand.
CGTAGGTCGCGGCACGTTTGTCTAGAATTTCGCTGGCTGTCCATGCGTCACATATCCAAATTGTTGGTCTTCGGCCAGTCCAGAATGTTATGATCGGTGTACCATATTCTTTCGCGAGACTTTCGAAGTATATCCATGGCTTCTCACTGGGCAAGAGATGTGTATTTCCAATGATAGGTAACGGGAGTGGTCCTGGTGGCTACCAGCGTTATCAATTGTCAGAAGTATGGCCGGGACTCAAACCTGAGCGATGTGAGCTAGTGGAAGATTCGTACCATCTTGAGATGAAAATACAACATGCGGCCATAGTCGACCACAAGCAGCAAAGCCAGAACTGTCAGTAGGAGAAGCACAGATGCACCTAGGCTGATGCACTCGAATGAAGTATATGGAAAAGATCCCCTGACGTGAATGAGGGCAAGAAGCTCTCGAATTTTCTCGACAATCATCTTTGAAGTCTCTGTAGATTGGACCAAGAAGCCCAATTGTCAGGAGGTTGTTGAGTGGTTAATATGGCATGAGCTCTCCCAATGTTGGAAGTTTCAACCTAGCCCACCATATCTGCTCAGATCTTTGGAACTGACCCCGCTCTCCGGATACACCATGTTGGATATTTCAAGACGTCCCGGTGGCACTGCGGGGTACGACAAAACCGCCGTCAGATCCCAGCTAGACTCGACAAGGGTAGAGCCCCACCTTCAGGTCATTCAATTAAGAGACACAGATATGTCAGACCCCACCACTATGAGGTAGAACGAGAGAGAAAGTTCAGAGTCATCGAAAGTAGCTTCAGATATTGCCTAGCAGCCATGATGAGCTTGCTGATAGTCTTCGATGTTGAAGCCCTTAGCGAATGGCTTATCTAGCACCGAACAGAGATTTTGCATCCCACCCATCGTTTTGGTCCATCATACAGTGCTTTATGATGGGGAGCTATGCTCGGCACATATCAATGCCAAACACCCCACGTTTCCATGTCCAGTGGGGCCACCAGCCCCAGATTCTCCTTATGTCGGAACCAACTTGCGGGGTTGGTGGGGAGTCGAAGGGTATTCTGAGCAGACCCAAACATCCAGCCGATTGAGTTAGGCAAAGAAAGCTGAATAACTCTCACTCCGTCAGAAAGCAGCCTACCAATTCTGTGCTTGTATTGAACGTAATCGAATATATATTGAATGTATCTTCCCCTCACAGGTTCACATTTCTTGGCACATTGATGAATGTATTCCCCTGGCAGTCAGAAATCAAAATGCCTGAGGGCATACCCAAGGTGGTCCCCAATTCAATTTCGAACTATAACTTTCTCTCAGAAGGGAGACGGGACTCGCAGCGACTTGAGATACTGCCATCATGTTGGAAAACTCCCCGTCGTCGATCACGTTTTACCACAACGCCTTGAAAATCGAGAAAGAGCAGATAAGAGGGCAGCATCAGAGCCGATATGCAAATGTAAAGCGCAATAAATGAAAGCAACATCTTTTGACTCTCAAGATCACGAAACGCAGCATGAGATGGAGTATTGATGCATGGTGGCTGCTCGGGTGGCGATTCATATTGCAGCCTGAGGTGTCGACGGGCGACCGCCAAGCCCGATTGAGTTTGGCTTGAGCTTCAGACATCACGGACTGCCGACCCGCTGCCGTAAACCCATCCACCTTCCGCGCCAGCGAGTCCGTCTTTTTCGCTACGCTTCGCCCCCACCAGGGCTCCTCCTCTCCATTTCACTGCGAGGAGCTTTATTTTGAAGTTTGTGCGGGTTTCCTGGTGGTCCGACTCTGCTTGCTCCTCTCATCGCGCCCCAATTGCCATCTCCGGCAGATCGACCATCTCCCGATCGACCCCGAAACCGACCGCGGACCGACCTTAGAACCAACCACAGCCCTGACGAGAAATGCCCTCTTTACCCTCTAGAGCATGATTTCAAGTTCAACGCGCACCCTTGCCGCCCGGCCGATGGTGCTGGGGCTGGCCAGATTGATAGTCCTCACGTGCTCGCAACTCCCCTTCTCTGCGGGCGCGCCGCTCCTCTCTACAGCGATCAATTCCACGGCAGATGGCAAAGAGCCTAACGACCCGAGCTTATGGCTGTACCTCGGCATATCAGCGGCCCTAGTCCTCAGTGGCGGAGCTTTTGCTGGCCTGACAATTGCTCTGATGGGTCAAGATGAAGTGTACCTACAGGTTATCAAGACATCGGGCGAGGGATCGGAAAAGAAGAATGCAGCCAGCGTCTTGAACCTTCTCAAGCGGGGGAAACACTGGGTACTGGTGACATTGTTGCTCAGCAACGTCATTACGAACGAGACGTTGCCCATTGTGCTGGACAGATCACTTGGGGGCGGATGGCCAGCGGTCCTCGGTAGTACGGCGCTCATCGTCATCTTTGGGGAAATTGTACCACAGTCGATCTGCGTTCGATACGGTCTGCCGATCGGAGCCTGGATGGCCCCATGTGTGCTGGTCCTGATGTACATCATGTCTCCCGTTGCGTGGCCGGTCGCAAAGCTGCTCGACCGATTGCTTGGTGAGGACCACGGGACCATCTACAAAAAAGCTGGTCTCAAGACTTTGGTCACTCTTCATCGGACCTTGGGTGAGGCTGGTGAACAATTGAACTCGGACGAGGTGACCATTATCAGCGCCGTCCTGGACTTGAAAGAGAAATCCGTGGGAGCGATCATGACCCCCATGGAAGATGTCTTTACTATGTCGGCCGACACGGTTCTCGACGAACGAACGATGGACCTCATTCTCTCACAAGGGTATTCCCGGATCCCGATCCATGCCCCAGAAAACCCGATGAACTTCGTGGGCATGCTATTGGTCAAGATGCTTATCACGTACGACCCGGAAGATGGAAAGCGAGTCCGGGATTTCTCCCTAGCAACCCTCCCCGAGACACGGCCTGAGACTAGTTGTCTGGACATAGTGAACTTCTTCCAGGAGGGGAAGTCACACATGGTTCTTGTTTCCGAGTATCCCAGCGAAGATCGAGGCGCGCTCGGCGTGGTCACTCTCGAGGATGTAATTGAAGAACTTATTGGAGAGTACGTAACTCGACTTCCTGCGCGTCATCTGTAGATGGACACCCATTAACATGACCCCAGGGAAATCATTGACGAATCAGACGTCTTCGTTGACGTCCATAAAGCCATTCGCCGGATGGCCCCTGCACCCAAATCGCGTGTTCCCAAAGGCAAAATTGTTGAAGAACCCCCGATGGCTTTTGCCAACGACGGGGACCTCATCGAGGTCGATGCTTCGTCACCATCCGCTGCTAAACCCGATATCGTCAGTCGCCGTAACTCCGTCGAAGCACCTCCCCCGCGATTTCAAATTCGCCGCCCAAATCCAGACAATAATTCGAGCACATCGGACTTGTGGTTCACACAAAGGGGTGCCACGGATGAGATTCGAGAGCACCTGAAACACCTTGGGCCTTCAAACTTGGCCAGTCGCCCGCGACAGACCAGATACCATAACGTCAAAATCAAGCGAAGCGGCGACTCGCCATCTCGTTCTGCGCAGACCGACATGGAATCTAACCAGAGCACAAGTGATTCTCAGAATCTAATCACTTCAGCGGCCTACCAGGGCGGAATCGGCGCAGGCTTGGTCGGCTCTGGTGCCGAAGCCAAAGATGGCGCGCATGCATTGAAACTTGGATACGGAACAATGACTACAACTACAACCACGCAGGAGAATCTCACTAAAGGCACCAATGCGCAGCAGTACAAAGATCTCCCTCAAGTTTCGATTCCTGAAGCAGTTCATGAAGAGCGAGAGGACCAGCCCCGCTCTGGTTCAACCGCCAACGGCCTGATCCGACAAAACAGCAGCGGATCTGGCAGCATTCGATCCATTGGATCACCTACAGAATTCATCTATCACCACCGCGGACCAACCCGCAGTGGCAGCATCACTGAACAAATTGTTGATGTGAACGGTATTCGCAAAGTTGTATTACACACGAATGGGTCAAGTTCTTCTGAGGCGGAAGGCAAAACATCTCCCAACAAAACTCGCGACTCTTCGCCCAATAAGCATCACACGGCGGAATCATCAGATACCCATGCCGACTCTCGTGATTCGCACTCGCATGCTAAAAAGCGCCGTCGCCGAAAGAAGCACGCCAAGCAGCCTCGCCGGAATAACGATGGACCTGCAGAAGACCAGCCCTTACTGCGGTGAGGACTGGAAAGGCAACCAGAGAGTGATCATTCGTGAGAAATTTCAATATTCTTACTCAATATCTTGACCGTATTTGTGACTACACTTCCACCACATTTGAAGCATAACCCGTTGTAGAGATTTCGTATGGATATGAACAGATATGTGAAACGATGGGAAGTCGACGCAAATATCCGAAGTGGGTAGATCTCGTAAGGTGTAAGGTAACATAATGTCGTTTTCCTATACGAAGGTACCTTGTCATCGATGAGCCCATCACATCCTCGCTAGCCTCTCTTGGTATATCAAAATTAAAAAACCCCATCCAATGGTTTCGGTCTAGACGATGATTCGATGAATGGATATAAAGGATGATTTCGGCACATATAGGTTCAAAATCTCCCATGCCCGTGGGGCTACCTGCCCCAGATCCTCCTAGTCTCGGGACAAATTGCGGGGTTTGTGGGGGAATCCTACTTTCTACACACTCAAGCTTCAGCCGAGGACCAGTCAATGTTTTGGAATGTAGCTTTCCCCTCCTCAGATATTGGTCGTAACAAAGACTTCCTGCAGTTGAAGAATGGAAGTGCCTAGGATATATGTGAGGGTCTCTCCTGGTAAAAGTGTGACCCCGTCCATCCTCAGAAGGGAGACAGATCTAACGGCTTTAAAACTATCATCATGGTGGATAACTCGCTATCGTCAACGACTCTATGGCAGAATCGAAAATGCCTCTTCCTCTGCTGTCTTGTGTCCATGGCGAATATGCAATATGGATTTGACCTTGCGGCGGTGGGGTCTTTGCAGGCTATGCCTGGATTCCTGAAGGTATTCGGGTACCCATCACCACGTAGTGAGTCCGGATATGCGATCGATGTGAGTAATATCATGTTACGACCCTCCGATATCTTCAATAATTCAAATGACAAGTGATCAAGAGCACCGTTCAGCAACTGATAACATCCCTTCTAACCTTGGGCTCATTCGTCTCATCCCTTGTGGCCGGATTCTTCAGCTCATATCTCGGTCGACGCCACGCACTCTGGCTCGCCTGCATCTTCAACGCCATCGCCTGTGGTATCCAGATCGGAACCTCCTCGGCGGGCCTCTTGTACCTAGGCCGGCTTCTGCTGGGGTTCGCAAATGGGTTCCTCGTCACATTTTCCAACATTTACACCGCGGAGGTGGCGCCGGCACACATGCGTGGTGTCATGGTTGCACTGTTCGCCTATTGGGTGAATATCGGAAGCATCATGGGCGCAGCCGTCGACAATAAGACGAAGGATCGCTTCGATAAGCTCTCATATCGCATCCCACTCGCTTGTCTTTATATTGTCCCTACTCTTCTATTTATCGCCTTGTTCTTTGTGCCCGAGAGCCCGCGCTGGCTGTTGCACCGGGGAAAGGAAGAAGCTGCGAGGAAGGCACTAGAGCAGCTTCGTGGATCAAGCTATGCAAAGCTTCTTTCTTCAGTCAACCCCAATTCCGGGGAGGAAGAAAACGACAGTGAAGCCAGTACAACTGTGATCCCGACGCTACTCGAGGTCGAATGGGCTGAGATGGTCAAGGGCGTACAAGAGGAAAAGCGCGAGCAAGGAAACGTGGCTGCGCTAGATATGTTTCGGGGTGAGCTTGTCGCATCTCAAATCTTTCCCACGCCTTTCTGACAGGACATATAGGTGTTGACCTCCGTCGAACAATACTCTGCTATGGCATGATAGGTTGCCAGACTGCTTCAGGTGTTTGGTTTCTCATTGGCTACCAAACGTATTTTTTCACAGTGTGCGGCATCAAAAAGGCCTTCGAGTTCTCCATAATGAACACTTGTTTCGGATTCCTCGGCGTCAATGTGGGAATGTACGCCATCAGGGAATGGCTCGGTCGCCGCGCAATTCTCATCCTTGGTGCAGTGGCGTGTGGAATTTGTCAGCTTGCCAGTGCAATAGCTGCATCGGTCAGCCCAAGCTCATTACATACTGGTCAGATGCTTGTTGCGTTCACGGCGCTGTTCATGTTTTTTTATAATGGCTGTGTGGGGGCCGCGAGCTATCCCGTTGCAACGGAGCTGGTGAGTTCGAGATTGCGGGCGTGGACGGTTGGTACAGCGACTTCGTTGGGATATTTACTTGCTTGGTTGGTAAATTTCTGTACGCCGTACTTTATCAATCCAGAGCATCTGAACTGGGTAAGTCGTTATGTTCTCACCGATCACATGTGATACACGACTAATTTCAGGGCATAGGGAGCGCAATATGGGTATATTTGGACGACGTCCAACCTGTTTTGCGTGGCCTTCTTCTACTTCTTTATGCCTGAGATGAAAGGCCGCTCACTTGAAGAGTTGGACGAGATCTTTACTGCTCGAGTACCGGCCCGCAATTTCTCCTCGTACCAGTGTTTGATTCGGGAGGCAGCTCGCGTTGAGGCTGTCAATGCCAAACGAGGTCAGAAAGGAGAAACAGATTGAGATGGAACAATATGCAGAAGAAGTTATTGCAGTCCGACTTCTGGCCTTTGAGATCATGGTATCTAAATAGTATTGGAGATCCCCAACGTAATGAGAGAGAGTAGATTTTCTGCTCGATATGGGTCAACAAGCATGCTGTAAATCCCGAATGCACCAGAACATATAGTGTAGAAGAATCGGTGGAAAATGAGGTTGGAAGATGGCTTCGTCCCTGTTTATTTTTAAGTTAAGTCATTTTTGTTATTTGCAGATGATGCAATGCAGATCAACTGATTATATTCTGAAAACAAAGAGACAGTGAATTCTTTTTGATCTATAGAAATTAAATCCCACCCTTCAACTCCATGTCTGAAAACAGGAAAAACAAAAAGATATTTCATGACGCCATAATATGCTTAGAACGACAAACAAAATTGAGTTGGCAAAAAGGAATCCCAGTTAAAAATAGCAACAAACTGTCTTGAGATCGTGAAAGTAACTTGAGGCTGCATAAAGACGTGAGGGCGAGGTCGTTATCGTGAGAACTGGTGGTATGTATTGAGAGATTTGTCGTGTTGAAAATGTACAGTATTGAGCGAGAAAAGTAGCATGCAGTCCACACGGATGAAGGACGATAACCTTGCGGTCCTAGAAGTCTTTCGAATAGGAAAGTCTAGAGCTCAAATGTCAAGGGGTGAACATGAGACGTAGTCGGCTTGGTCCCTTCTTCTTTTTGGTTTCCTTCGGGCGCTTTTCCTTCTCCGAGACGTAGGTCGGAGCTTTGGAGGGAGCTCGGCTAGGGGCCCGGCTCGGCGCCTTACTGGAGGGTTTTGGTGGCGCCTTGGTTGACCTGGAGAAGAAAGAGGGTGCTTTTGAGGGTGCCTCAGGCTCCCTCTTTGAGCGACTCGACGGGGCGTGAGAGTGCGATCGCGAGGCTCTGGAACGATGAGAGCGGTGAGAGTGGTGAGAGCGGTGGGAGCGGCGCGATGATGCGACAGATCCATCATCATCAAACTTGAATCGCGGATCTCGTTCTGCGCGGGCAGTCGTGACATCGATGCCGGACATGGCGGCTGCGGTGGGTGTAATGAATTCGCCATCGACCGATGTGCCGACACTAACGGCTTCGACATCGGCAACACCGCGGCGCCACTTCTCCACACTGCTCAGCGACTCCACGTTGAATTCTATCATGTCGTCCATTCCGGTAGATTCGGGAGCCTGGTTGTCGGGGGTTGTGTTGCCGGACTTGATTTGCTTGATGATCTTGTATCCTCCGAACATGACGACGGTCACGCCAAGTCCGACACCAGCGGCAATTAGGAACTGAGGGCTGGAGAGCAGTGCGAAGACGGTGGGTGCGGCGGTTTTGAGAGCAGATAGTGCTGCGGGGGCCATCTTGCTGGCGAGGTTGCTGATCTCAGCGAGGGTGAGGGCGACGGCCGCCATGGCATCGGGGTTCTTTTGCAGGTGGGAGATGGTTGCGGTGGCACTGTGCTGGACGCAGTGTGCTTCCTCCAAGAGCCACTGGGCGCGGTTGACCAGTCCGTCTAACTGCTGTTTATCATTGCCGGTGGGTTCAGGAGGTGGGTTGTATTGAGACAGGGCCTCAGGATGAGCATCGCCATATGCAAGGTCCATATCGATCAGAGCGTCTGATTTTGACCGCGCTGTTTCTGGACGAGGAGGCTCTCGGACGGTGATATCGTGGTGGGTATGCCGGCGAATGATGCCCTGTGAGACCCCATATTGGGACCCCGCACGACTCCGACTCGGCGCCTCCGAGGCCAAATCCTGCTCGTACCGCGACGACGGTCGGCCACGATGACGAGTTGAGTGATGTCGCGACCTCGATGCACGACTGTGCCCTGATCTTACCGACTTAGGCGCATCGTCGATCTGGTAGGTGGCCAGCGCCTGGAGGGCCTGCTGCTCCGCGATCTTGGCATTGCGCTCAGAATCGAAATGAGATTTTCGCTCACGATAAGCCTGTTTTGCTTGATTGAATACTCCGAAAAGTTGTTTACTCTGCAGAAATCACATTAGATTGACTGTTGTCAGGAGGAAGGGAGGTTTGCGTGAGACTTACTGTGCTGACGACCTTGCCGGACTTATCAATCACGGCGATCGTCTGGCCTAGCGGCGCCATCGCAAATGATAGTCGTGGACGACTGCCGACCAGGGCAGATCACTCATCAGAGGTGACAGATCGACAGGTCCCAAGTCAGGATTCCGAGAGAGGAGCGGTGTAATCGAGGGCTCCAGAGTTTGTCCAGGGGTGTCGGTCTGGATATAAATGGCTGATCTGGGACAGTACCAGAGATAGAAAGGTTGGACAAGGCACTGCTGCAGCCTTGTATGGAAAATCGCAGACCTGCAGGCGACAGGAATAAAGGAATAACCGGGAAACAGAATTGAATGCCCAAGATGATTAATGGCGGGTCTGTAGACCACGAAAACGAAAAGGATCGGCAAGTCCGATCGGAGCCAGCCAGGTACTCGTGGGCGCTTCTTATTAAAGCCGGGGAAGAGTGATGCGGTCGAGCAGGAGGCTGGGGGAAAATGGCATCAGCGTGCAGGATGCAGGGCGGGTTGCAGGAGCAGTTGGGCAGAGCAGCGAACAGCGGAGCTGCAGGGCCGTAGGGCCAGGCGATTGGATCCGCAGGGGATCCGTTGGGTGCCAGTGATGTGAGTGAAGCGAAGGCAGGCACGAATCACGACTGGGCGCAGCTTCCCTGGGATGGATGATCGAGCGCGCAGACCGCGGGTGGGGGAAGCGTCACTGCTGGCGGGGTGTGATTTGCGCAGAATCTGCTTTGGCGTTGGAGACGGGCAGGGGATATCACATTGAGCCTGCCAGACGGGGGAGCTGCTCCGGACACGAGAAAATCTCTGCAACGAAGTGGCCGTGAAATGAGGATATTACATTTGGCTTGGTACTAATGTTCTCGACCGCAAGAACCGTATGGAGCCTACTTAGTGTACTACTTGCCAGCCGCTGTGTCCACCTGGGACGTGCCAAGCCGGTATACTTCGTGAAAAAGCGGTGACCCACGGTTTGTGATTGGCCCGTGTGTCACCGCCACTGTGGCTGGTGCACCACAATGAGTCACCAGCCACAGTGGCGGTGCATACTGGCAGCGGTTGCGCGATCGCAACAAGCCTCGCAGTCACGAGATTCACATTGAGAGGCTCATTTATATTTAGACAGCCCAACAGACGGTGAGGCCCGGAGCTCATCCTTCGCCAACACCATCACCAGGACATTCCAAAACCGACGATGGCGACAAATGGTGCCATCGCCCGTACGACTCTCCGTCGCTGGGACGTCTCGGCTGGTACTGGCTGCAGCGCGAGGTGAAAGACGGTCAATGGAAGTGATGAAACACTCGCGACTCCTCAGGGGGAGGTCATCTGTCCTATCTGTTCCGGTCGATCACCGTCGGTGTACATCCAATTGCTGCCCAGATCTTGTCCTGCAGTTCGAAGGCCTGCTGTATGATAGCTTTGCCATTCGACAGTATTATCTCTCTAGCTATCTTTATCCTGTCTCCTCCGTAGATGATCATGTCCTACGGTCTAGTTTAATTTGACCCAACTCTTCGACTTGTACCGCCATCCAAATCATGGCGGTCCTTCGCAGCCCACAATCGCAATTCCCCATAGCCCGGTTAATTTGGGAGCCCAGGTGAGTCGCAGTTGGCGGCCGATCGGGAGGCCTGCGACCGGCTGAGTATGCAGCGCCGTGAAAGAGCGTCAACGGAGCAGATCACCCCCAACCTTGGCGACCATCACTGACCAGCCCGTCGTGTAGACCCGCCTGCTGCTGGAATCACCGGCGACCTCGACATGCTAGGGGTGGTGAGTCGAATACTTTGGCGATGGTGCAATGCAAAAAAGGAGAGCTTTTGATGTTCCCGCACCGCCACCGCCGATGATTCATTTCTTGTCCCGCACTCTCCCCAGATTCTCTCCCGCGAGGTCCAGTTGACTTGGGTTCGCGTCCGGTCTCTATTGTTTGGTCGTGGTCTTTCTCGTCCCGACCAGACTTCCTCTCGCTGACTCATTCTCGACTCGATTGAGTATTGGGCTAACCGCGATGGACGCAGTGGACTCAGGAAACACCTCCGAGGTGGAGGACCACTCCAAGACCTTGGGCTCCGATGCGCGCTCGCTAACCCCAACCGCCGACGACGCAGGCAGCGTCCTGCAGCCGCAGAGCGACTGCGGCATCGGCCATCGTGTCCTGGCCAGCCGCTCGGTCCTCGCCCTTGTCATCGACGAAGAGTGCGTCTTTGCAGGTTTGCAGGGAGGTGACATCGTGGTAAGTGGCCGGCGTGGCCTGTGTTCGAATGTTTCCCATTCGCCGCAGATCCATCCTGAGGATTCCTGGTTTGCCATCCATCTAACTCCGCCCAGGCCTGGTCGCTCGAGACGTACGACCTCGTCTTGTCAGTCCATGCACACAAAGAGAGTGTATTGGGCTTGTATCTGTCCGATGATGGCAACCTGCTTTTCTCCAGCGGAGGTGACTCTATAATCAATGTAAGTACACATCACGCCACTAGCGCCATGACTCGCCACGCTAACCTCCTGCGCAGGTCTGGTCAACAAGGACATTTGAGCGTCTATATTCGATATACCCGCACCATGACGTGGGAGATATCTTTACCGTGGTCTACTCGGCCAACAACCAAACGTTGTACTGCGGTGCCCAGAATACCAGCATCCAAGTAAGCAAATTCATCCCGCTCATACGACCTCAAGAGTCCCATCTGACTTCCCCAGTGGTGTGATCTGTCTGAAGAGGGCGCAACTCTCAATCATGCGTCGACTGCGCATCCATCAAAGCGTGCACATCGCTTCTTTGACTCTCGGGGCCCTGATGGCACTCGAGCCCCACGACCACCTGATGGCGCCCATTCGGTATCAGAGGGCGGTCGTATCCTGACTTTCAAGCGAGATCATCACAAGCTGTTCGCTCACCATGGCTACGTGTATTCTATGCTGCTAGTAAAGGGCTTGATTGAGTCGGCGCCGTCTGAAGAGGCTCTGTTGACTGGCTCTGGCGATGGCGCAGTGAAACTGTGGCGTCTTGGTCACACCCCCGGAGCAGCCCCGACACAAATGGCGAAGCTCCAGAATGGCGATCCTGTTCTCTCCATTGCAGTGGAAGGTTCGCTCCTCTACTGTGGTCTTGCCGGTGGTGCTTTGAATATCTGGAATCTCGACTCCCAACAACTTGTCAAGCGAATTGCCCGACATACCGGTGACCTGTGGGCAGTCCATGTTATTCAGGGTGTGGCGATTTGCGGTGACTCCACCGGAGTGGTCAAGGTATGGGCATTCCACCCTATGATTTGTGTTGACCAAAAGCTTTGCTGACCAAAGTAGAAATTCAACTCGCGTTTCGAGGAAGTTGGTAGCTGGACTGCCCATGAAGGCACGATGCTGGCATCGGCTGCTGGCCGATTCAAGGATCGCCATATCTATGCTACCGGAGGCAACGACAACACGGTCGGAATTTGGGATCTCACAGAGTTCTTCTTGACTCAAGAGGAACTGCCACCCATCAGTAACGACGAAATGGTTAACAGCCTGGCCAAGTTCGTATCATTCAAGACCGTCTCTGCAAGCCCCAAGTTTGCTGGCGAGTGCAACCAGGGCGCTGCATTTCTTCGTCGGCACTGCAACTATCTCGGGGCGAAGACTAAACTCCTGACCACTGGCGAAGATACCAATCCCATCGTATATGCCCGATTCGATGCAACCTCGACCGACAAAGTTGATAAGACCATCCTATTCTATGGCCACTACGATGTGGTTGGTGCGGATGTGAGCAGACCCAAGTGGAAAACAGACCCATATCAGCTCACGTCGATCAATGGATTCCTCTACGGTCGTGGCGTATCGGATAACAAGGGTCCCATCCTGGCCTCTCTTTATGCCGCCGCTGATCTCGCCCGGACGAAGTCTCTCCGCTGCAATGTGGTATTCCTCATCGAAGGTGAAGAAGAATCAGGCTCTCAAGGTTTCCACCAGACGGTGCGGGAACATAAGGAGCAAATCGGGTCCGTCGACTGGATTCTTCTTGCCAACAGTTATTGGTTGGACGACTATAACCCTTGCTTGACATACGGACTTCGAGGAGTGGTTCATGCTAATCTGGTCGTCACGAGTGATCACCCTGATCTGCACAGTGGTATCGACGGTAGCGCCTTGCTGGACGAGCCTGTCAAGGACCTTTCGATCCTGGTGTCAACATTGGTTGGGCGAAAGGGTAAAATCAATCTACCTGGCTTCCATGAACCCGTTCGTCCCCTCTCGGACGCCGAGGAGAAGCGATTCGAGGCTATTGCAGACGTCCTTTTGCCTCATCACCCTGAAATCCCGAGCAGCCAGGCACTGATCGAATCGCTCACGTATCGTTGGCGCGAACCTTCATTGACTATTCATTCGATGGAAGTTCCAGGAAGCAAGAGCGGGACAACCACAATCGCTCGACGAGCCAAGGCCAGCCTGTCGATCCGCATTGTCCCTGACCAGCAAGCCGATGAAGTTGCTGCAAACTTGACTGCCTTTGCGCAGGAGCAGTTTGATCTTCTCGAATCGCAGAACGATCTCACCGTTGAGATCACTGGCAAATCAGATGCCTGGCTCGGAGACCCAGACAACGAGATCTTCGCGACGCTCTCCGAAGCCATTACCGCTGCCTGGACACCGGACCAGCAAATTTCGAAGCACCGGTACCCGCCCATCCCCCAGGTCACCAATACTAACGGCCACGCGACCCTGATCAACAAGCCCTCGGCTGGTTCAACCCTCCTTCGCAAAGACTCCTCCGACAGTCTCGCCTCCCACGTTGAACGCGTAATCACCTCGACCACCACTTCTTCCGCGGGGAAAGCCGCAGCACGCAAGCGCTCCGCACAGCAGACCGCTACCGTGCCGACCTCGTCCACGCTAACTCAAGCCGCGGCCGGGTCACCCGATGATTCGCTTGCTCTCCCAGTCCGAACGAAATCGGAGGCCTACAGCGGAGATCCAGATCAGGAAACTCAGCCCCCAAAGCGCCAGTCCGCTTATGTCAAGCCCATTTTCATTCGCGAGGGAGGGTCTATCCCGACTATCCGATTCCTCGAAAAAGTGTTTTCTGCGCCCGCCGCCAATCTGCCTTGCGGCCAGGCTAGTGACAACGCCCACCTGGATAATGAGCGAATGAGGGTTGAAAATCTGTACAAGAGTCGGGAGATCTTTCGTTACGTATTTGCGCATTTGTTGGACAAAATCTGAGCGCATTCCTTGGGTGCTCTATCGCCTTTGGCTTGTTTTGTTCATTTCTCGGCTACGTGTATCATATACATTTATCTTGCATCCATGCATGGTCTCGGGGGGTTTCTGTATCGCATCATCTTGGCTAGGATATTACATGAAACGAATTTGATTTATCATTGGCCCTCAACCTCAAATACCAGTAGGAGCGTCGTGGACTCGGAAGTCGAATCCGGTTTCATACAGGTAGATGAACAGCATCTCAAATATCAGACCTCGAGATCAACGAATCAGTGCGCCCGGACGTGCGCCCGGAAATCGTTGGGAATACCTTTGGACGCCCCGTCTGCGCCGTCGAAGCAATCCTTGTCGACACTAAACGTGTTTTGTTCTACGCGGGAACGCACAAGTCCGAGGCAAAGGTCCGCTGGTAACCCGCCGTCGTTGTACGCACTCGAGCTTGTGCGAGCCTGAATAGATGAAATGATAAATCTCCCATTTGGATGCTGTTCTGTAGAGCCATTTTCGTATCAAAATTATCTGAATTGTCCAGTCTGCCTGATATTTGATATTTGACTGCAAAATGTCCGGACCCGCTATGGAGAACCACAGCCTATCGGAAGATAGCATCTACCTTCTGAGTCGAGACGCCGCCGAAACAGAGCGGTAGGTGCTTTTTCTCTCTTCTGCCGACATGCCGCTCCTTTTCCTTATGTTCATTTCCCTGGTTGAGGTACGCGCCAACATGCGCCACGCTGTCTCACCCTTCAAGCCGGGCAGACCCACTGGTTCCTGCGCGACGCTGTACCCCGGATCCAACGCCCGTTCCTTGGTTTGGATCTTGCATATGGCCCGATCCCGGGGCTCGCACCAGATTATTTGAACGTCGGGCATTTTCTCTCCTTAGCATCACTAATTCACCCGCTCTTCCAGCTTGAACAAACAGCATCATTTTCTTACCGCTCTCCTCGGGAGTAACCTGATCCATCCGTCTATCCCTAAGAACTCGATCTTGGCTGTTGCGGATCTGGGCACGGGAACGGGGTACGTGGTATTATCTTCCCCGATTGTGATTCTAAAAAAAGGTGAGAGAACAACTCTCTAAGAGGTTCCACAGAATCTGGCTTGAAGAGCTCGCCAAAAACCTCCCTGCCGTATCGCCACTCGATTTACAGGGCTTCGACATCTCGCCCAGCCAATTCCCTCCTAGCCATGAACTCCACGGTCCAAGAAATGAAAGAATACCGCTGGCAGTACACGATTCTCTGAAACCATATCCATCTGAGCATCAAGGCAGATATGACCTGGTGCACATTCGACTTCTCACAGCTGGCTTGAAACGAGATGACTATGCCACTGTACTCAAGAATGCGCGAGACTTGCTGAGTACTCGACACCCAGCCCCTTCAATTCAATTCAACGGACTCTGATATAAACCCCGACAGAGCCCCATGGCTACATTCAATGGGAAGAGGTCGACGAAACGGCATTTTGTACCGACAAGGTACCCGAGCTGCCTGCAATTACCCAGATACGACAGAGCGTCATCAAAGCGATGCTCGCAATGGGCTTATCACCATTTGCGCCTAAGCGTGTTCATGAAGAGATCTCAAAAGGAGGATTTGAGAATATCCGTTGCGAAACATATACTGTTGCAGGGAGGGAGGATCTGCGCCAAGTGGCGACAAAATGGGTGGTTAATGTCATGCAGGCACTGCTGACACCAGCTCTGATGATCACTGGCGAGGCAAAAAATAAAGATGAAGCAGAAGATAAAGTCGAGGCATTGGTCGATGAATTCGAAATGCATTGCGAGAATGCGCTGCCGTTGATCAATTTCAGCATTGTCGTTGCGCAGCGGCTCGATTAAATGAGCTGTCTCCTGTCGATCTCGTCTATCGAATATTTTGTCTCAACAGACAGCATCTCGTGATTGATTTTATTCTTCTGTTCAATATACGGCAGACATTGAAGGCAACTAGGGCGCTCGCCTGGGTGGAAGAAGGGCGGGAATGTGCTCCAAATGAGGACATCCCGAGCATGGTCCCAAGCACAAATCCGGGGATATCCATTACTCCAGATACCATTGTCTCTCGCGATTCATTAATTCTAAGCGAAACCCTTTTTGTCTGCACTTAACCCTCTTGACTCACCAGTCTTTGCTTATCCGGAAAGGGGAATGGAGTGCGATCTCTTGGTGCTCTTCTCTAGCAAGGCACGACGATCGGGAATGGAATGAGCCTTGGCCCTTACTTCAAAATCTATGAGCCTTAATCGACGCTGGGTCAGCCTCATTTAGTAGACCAAGCCCAAAATGTACCTGCATTCGATTGTTTGTGGCTGTATCTTAACTCGGACGTCTATCTGTTTTGGCATCTCAAGGTAAGCTTCGCCGCACGCGAAGACCGGCTGCCACTTCTTGCTTTCTGCGTCCCTTCGTCACACTTCTCGACCCTCGTGATGGGTCGATTCAACAACGCCATATTCTTTCTGAAAGATCTCTTGCCAAAACGCAAAGCAGCAGCAGAGAATTTGAAAGATGAGCCACCCAGCTGGATTAGTGGCGTTTACATCTGCGCCCAAGCATCTACAATTGTCCTCCTTCTCAACATTGCCATTGTCGCGATCGCGTCTGCCCGGTCTACCGAGTACAGTGCAAAGGCCACTTTTTTGAGCTCGTCAGTTGTCTATCATGGCAATTGCACAGTATCCAAGCATTGGGATGTCGCCCTCCACTTGATTGTCAACATCTTGAGTACTGGAATTCTGGCCGCTAGCAACTATTGCATGCAAACGCTCGTGGCTCCTACCAGGGAGGAGGTTGATGCTCAACATGCTCAACATCAATGGCTAGATGTTGGCTCTTCGAGTCTTCGAAATATTGTTCGAAGCGGCCGGTATCGACTCATTCTTTGGATAATCTTGTTGACAACAGCAACGCCCTTTCATCTACTGTGAGTTCAGCAGAGCATGCCTGCAAATGCTATACGGCCATTACTCATACCGACTATCACCAGATACAACTCCATGTTTTTCCAGGCCTTTGGCACAAACGAATTGGCCCTTATTGTCGGACCGGAAGATCTCGACTCCACGAATATCCAGGAACTCACTTCCCTCGGCCTGAAGCAATGCTTCAACACATCTACTCCCCCGTTCGGCTCGAAATTTACATGGGAGAAATTTTCTTCCGACATAGCCCAGGTGAAATTCGAACGACTCAATCTCCACGAATGCAGTATGCTTCTGAATTGTCCCGAGTCGGGAATTGCAGCCCTGGTTCTCCTTGCACATAATCTGACCGTCAAGGACGGTGGCGACCAGTCAATGCTATTGCCCATGAAAAATATCACTTGGGCCGATGATACGTCTCAGCTAGGAGCAGTATCGGCAGCACCATTCTCAAACTATTCGGGTGGGAACCAAAGCGATCGCACTATCTGTAACCATGCACACATAGGATCACCTTCCCAGCCATCGCTCGAAGCTCGAAGTTACGAATTTTCAGAATGTCTTGGGATCAAAGTCGAATCCATCTGCCAGCTGCGGTATAGTCCGACCATAGGCATCATCGTCACTTTATCAATGTTGGCTAAAGTGATTTCAATGTTTCTGGCGGCCAAGGTGAACCGATCGCGGTCGCCACCTCTTCTCACAGTCGGTGATGCCGTGGCATCATTTCTTGAAAGACCCGATCCAATGACCACAGGCCTTTGCTGGTTGTCCAAATCCGACGTTCAACGCGGATACTGGAAATATCCCTTGAAA
Source organism: Penicillium argentinense (assembly GCF_028826775.1). NCBI lineage: Eukaryota > Fungi > Ascomycota > Eurotiomycetes > Eurotiales > Aspergillaceae > Penicillium > Penicillium argentinense. The sequence continues at coordinate 2,519,234 of NW_026622668.1, forward strand.
ACGTCCAAGCCCACAGAGGTATCAGAATCAAGCAGCGATGTGATCTTCTCGCCTCTTTCTCGATCTAAATTCTGGATACAAGTACCAAACCTATGGCAGTGGTTCCTTGCAATATTTTTGTTAGTTCTGATTCGACGAGTTGCCTCCTGCCTAAAAATACATACTAACTATCCAAAAAAGCTGCTGGGCCTGCATTGCATTGGGTTTATTCCAGCTTTTCTATCACCGGGAAATGAGCCCCTTCGGCTTGGAACAGATAAAACGACTGTGGAGTTCAGGAATGGAAGACTTCGGAAAAGGTTTCAGTGCAATCAACTTCAGGGACACCGCATCAACTGGTCTTGATCTGCCCACCAATATGCAGCCATTATACGCCCTCGTTCTAGCCAACATCCCGCAATTTTTCGTCACGATCAGCTATACAAGTTACAACAGCGTGCTTACCAGCATGCTGGCTGCCGCCGAGTACAGTTCGTATGGAACTCGCCGCAAGCCTCTGAGGGTAACATGGCGGACGAAGAATAGCGACCAGCGATCTACCTACTGGCTCAGCGTGCCATACCAGTACGGGATTCCGATCTTGGTCGTTTACGCGGCACTTCACTGGCTGATGTCCCAGGGATTTTATTTCACCTGGTTGCTCCCTTATGACAACTACGGTAATCTGCTCAAAGATCGAAGACAGAGCACGTTATCAGTGACACTACTTCCCATTTTCCTAGCAGTTATTGTTCTGGGTCTTCTATTGTGCTTTTTGTTCGTAATCGCATTCCGAAAGCTGAAGTCGGATATTCCCTTGGCCGAAACTTGCAGTGCCGCGATAAGCGCTGCTTGTCATCCACCCAAGGATGAGAACTTGGATACTATAGCCATGGGTCCGGTTACTTGGGGTGAAACTCGTGAGCCAGAGTGGATGTATGATTCGGATCAGTTTGATGAGGCAGAGGACCGGAAAGGTCATTGCAGTTTTACTTCAGCACGCACCTCAAGACCGTCTCTGACCAAGCTGTATGCTTAGTATATTGGAAATACAGATTCAATTATTTTCGGGTTTCTGTGCCTTCTCATTTAACGGAGTACTTATATGGACTGCTGCGACTGCTCAGGGTGTTGTGCTGCTATTGCTGCTGCGTTATTTGTGCTGTAACTGAGTTGGATATATGATTTTATTCGTTGAGTGATATCAGTGTTCAATGCTCGAGGGCCATGCCAATGGACCCGTCGCTGGTTGCCTTGGATTAAAACAAGAAAAGATAGTACTCCTCCATCATCATCCGATCATTCAAAACGGTGCCCGCCAAACATCACCCTTTCATCATCGATACGTGCCCAGCTCCGCAGGCGGTTTATTGATAATCTCGGGTCGCGTTTCACCCATCTCCAGGTAAGAGCCCCTCTGGGAGTCTGTCTCGTATACTTGACTCGTTTCCGCCTCTCGTGGAAGCTCTGACTGAGCTGTCGGCGCATAGGCAGGCTCCGGGGTCTTTCGCAGACTTCGCCAGATAAAAAAGGCGATGGCGATAAGCGCAATGGCGCCCACTGCAACTCAACGCCAATTCCAGTCTTTGCGCCTGTGGAAAGCCCAGAGTCGTCGGATGTTTGATTATCATCAGTGGTCGTGGGGAGTCGGGCTAGTTGTGGTGCTTGTTGCTGTCGTGCTTGTCGCCACTTTGGATGCGAAGTCTTCTGATTTCCAGCGGATAGAGATGCTCTTGGCATTTACACCGTAGGTTCCTGTTTCTGACAGCACCGAGCTGCTGTAGGTGTAGCTATGGACTGACGCTGCGTCGGTATTGGACGAAGTGCATGGATTCGTGGTGTACCAGAGCGAGTCATCACCGGTTTGAACATTGTAATAGCTGGTAGGAACAAACAAATATTAAAACCCCTGGCTCCTTCATCCTTGACAGTCAGTGACCGATCGCCGCTCACCTGGGATAGCATGTTGCCTGAGTCTCGCCTCCTGTGAAGTCGATGGGGCTGCAGCGGTATAGCTCTCTGGACTGCAAACCAGGCGAGAAGTAGCTTGTAGGCTGGTACCCTGGGGGAAGCAGGTGGACCAGCCGAAAAGCCCGAGACTCAACCACCACCACGGATAGTCCGAGCTGGTTAACCACAGAATACGGTAGATGTCGGTAGTACAGCCGGTTGGTGGCACGAAGGTGGTGGTCAGGGGCAGGGCACCCGTGGTCGTCATGTTGGCGATCCAGGCTCTCGAGATGCGATACGAGCGACCGCGGAGGCTCGGGCTAGGCCTGTATTAAGGGGCCCCAATCTGACGTCTCGAGCTGGTGAGCGCTAAGAAAAACATCCCAAATTGGACTTTGGCTGGTGGCTGAGTAGGGCTGTCACCGCATGTGCAGCGCAGGAGAGCCTCTTGTTTGCCCGGCGGTTCCACTCGTCAGCACGGGCAGATGCGCCTCGTATTGATTCCGTGGGAGATAAGGTTGAGCGCCTACTTTAATGGTCTATTACGTTGTACCGGCTTCGAGGTTGAGTGCTCAAATATACAGTCTCTGTCACCGGGCGATGTTGCTGGTATGCTCAAGCCTGAAATGATGGTTGTGAACCTTGGAAAGTCTCACATCACGATACCTGTGAATGATATTGGGTGGAATTCCACTGGTGTTGTTGGTTGCAGTCTAAGCATTTATACCGAAACGGTGGAATATGCTTTTGCTTCACGGCATAATTTATGCACACAACACTAAAGTCAACGCTTGTTCCTGCATTTTAAGTGCGGATATAGTGCGGTACATTTGGACCAGGGAGAATTGCATCGAATGTATATCACATTTTAGGATGCCAGTCAGACTCCCTAAGCCTTACAGCGGCAGAAAGAGTACGCACGGTGCCGTATACATTATACGGCGCTTGACACAATTCCGAACGATGGTAATTTTGACTTCTGAATATACAGAACTCGAATTCTGACAATCTCAACCGAGTACAATTGCATTGTTGAATTAGATTGAAGTCGTCAATCGTGAAGAAACCCGGAACACCCGGCTGTTTACCTTAATCGGCTAGCGGCATCTGGGGATGGCGTGATTGCTGAGGTAATCTCCGCTATGACGCCAAGCGGTCGTCAAGTATGCAGTGGGAGAAGCCGGGGAAACATCTACAATACTCCATCATCACAATGGCTGCCACACTCACACCGCAAATGGCTTTCCGCGCTTTCAGAGCTGCCCCCAAGGCTGCTCCCTGGGCCCGCCTGTCGGCCCAGCTGCCTCGCGCCCAGCCCGCCTTCCGCCGCTTCTTCGCGGCACCCGCCCAGGAGCAGCCGCGTCTGCGCCTGGGATCGACCGGTAAGCCTCAAAAAGGACGCTCACAGGGCCAATGGGTATGCTGACACTAAGGCCTAGCACCCAACTTCAAGGCTCTCACCACCAAGGGTGAAATTGACTTCCACCAGTTCATCGGCGACAGCTGGGCAATCCTCTTCTCCCACCCCGCCGACTTCACCCCTGTTTGCACGACTGAGCTCGGCGCTTTTGCGAAGATGAAGAACGAGTTTGAGAAGCGCGGTGTGAAGATGATTGGCCTGGTGGGTTTCTAAAACTCCTTTCTTTGTAAAGGTGCTTGGCTAACACGCCCGGCTTTAGAGCGCCAATGACATCGGCTCCCACGGCGAGTGGATCAAGGATATCAACGAGGTTTCCTCCACTGACGTCCAGTTCCCCATCATCGCCGATGCTGATCGTAAGGTTGCCTTCCTTTACGACATGATCGACCAACAGGACCTCGACAACATCAGTGAGAAGGGTATTGCGTTCACTATCCGCTCTGTTTTCATCATCGACCCGAGCAAGAAGATCCGTCTGACCATGATGTACCCTGCCTCGACCGGCCGCAATTCCGCCGAGGTTCTGCGCGTTATCGACTCTTTGCAGACCGGTGACAAGAAGGGTGTGACCACCCCGATCGACTGGCAGGTGGGTGACGATGTCATCGTGCCCCCGTCCGTTTCCACCCCCGACGCGAAGAAAAAGTTCGGCGAGGTTCGCGAGGTCAAGCCCTACCTCCGATACACCAAGTTCTAAATGCTTTAGCATCCCGAAGTAATCAGGCCAACGCAATGTAAAATAAGAGATTACGTATCAATCACAACGAATGTCGCGGAGAAATATCTCCAGCGTTGAAGTTCCTTTCTATACCTTGCTGAGCCCTACAATATTTGTCACCCTCTTGGATCTCCGAACAAATGCGCAATCCTGAAAGGGTGGCCCTAAGTTCCCCTGAAAAAAGTCACCGGGAGTTTTATAGCTCACTGTGAATCGCCTAACTCTGAGAGGATCGACAAGATATCCTCTGAGGAGTATGTCCACATGCCATTGAGGTAGCGCACTGGGTTAGTGCATACATTATATCTCGATGATGGAAGATGATGCTGCAAGACGGACTATTTCAGATTCGCTTCGCTTTTTCCACGGATACGTGCAAACGCAGAGCGATTTGGTGTAATCTTGTTGAGACTACATAAGGGTATTGAGTGACTCAGTTCTATTGACAGTGGAGGAAGTTCTTTGCCAGAAAACCTGCTGAGTCCGGGGACCAGGTTGGCAATGCTGGGGGTCGCGGGACCAAATGATGAAGACGGGCGGGAGCGAGAACGCTAAGGACTCTGCGATCGCGCAGAAGCTAGTATGACGACCAGCAACCACAAGCAATTAAAACCTCAGGACCTCGCAACTGACTCATTCAATGTGTTGCACGCAGACTAATTGCATCTATGAATTGCTCCCCGAAAAAGTGTTGGACGAATATTTTGCGGCACACGGAAAAACTATAGGGCTTCTGCATGGCTTGTCAATAAGTACCAAAGCACACATCGGTATTGAAGGACAAGATTCGTTTGCGTTGGATTGGAAGGAAGAGCTCAGCAAATGCAGGCGTCGTCATTATTGTCTTGGATGCCGGTGCGGTGATCTACGCGCGAACCATGGAACCACAAGGATCGGCAAGTTCGATAGTCCTTGGGCAACGGCGATCTTCGACTGCATGCCAACTCATAGATATTCTATTGCAGCTGGGGCTCGTAACTTCCAATAATATCACTGGAGTCACAGTGAATCCGCACCACACCGCTCTGACATCCGGTGGCTCGTCTGGGGGCGAGTCAGCTCTACAGGCCCTGCCTGTATGGCAGCCCTTTAGGAATTGGGTCAGATATAGATACTCCCGCCCGCATTACATTTGCCAATCCTGCAACAGCAAACCAAATTGATCTGACAGGCAACAGGCAACAGTATTCGTCAGCCGGCTGCCAGTTGCGGACTCTATGGACTGAAGCCGACAAGCGGCAGGATCCCACTGATGGAGGCTCAATGTCCATGTAATTGGTTGTGGAACTATCATGCCAGCTATTGGGTCATTGTCACCAACACTGGGTGGGATAGAGCTTTTTATGAAGACAGTATTGGGCTTCGAGCCTTGGCACAATGACCCATCGATTCCTCAACTACTCCATGAAACTCAAGTACGGTGTAGGTGGCAGGCACCTGAAAGGCACAACTAAAGCGAGCGCCCTCAAAGCAGATTAGAAGGGGTTTCAAGGTTACAATTGGAGAATCACCCGCACCAAGCTCAGCCCTGAAGACAGAGAAGAGATCAATGCTGTCAGTTGCCTATCCCCGTCAAATCGCAGGGAGCGCTAATAGAAATTTTAGGGGATTCGGAAATTGATCGACAAGTTCGAGCTAGATGAACAAGAGCGAGGTAAAGGACCAGTCTACGTCCAGGACTTGACCGAATTGAATGAGACCATTTTCCGAACACAGGAAAAGCGGTTCAATTTCGGATACGAGCATATCCAGATGTGTCTCTTCAGCATGCTTGGCATATTCACTGTGAATCGACTGAGTGCCTTGCTTTCGTTGCAATTGAAGCATCTACAGTTCTCTATACAAAAGGATCCTCAGGGTGGCCCTCCTGTGCTTCTGGCTGAGGTCGGGCAAACTATCTATCGAAACTGTGGGACCCACTTGTGACTGAAAATGAGGGACATGCTCTTCTTTTTGTTGGAAAATGGCTCAACATCGCGGCGCCACGACTCTACGCCATGTACCGCGATCGGGATACCCTGTATATCGTAATGGAGTACATCTCAGGAATTTCTCTAGGGATGGCGTGGCCTTCGCTCACTGGGGCAAATAAACATTCGATTGTTGGACAATTACGATGCATCTTCGATCAAATGAGAGCGCTGCCAACGCCTATATATTATGGCAGTTTCAACCGAGGACCTATTCCCCATTCTTTTCTCGTGAAAAAGACCCAGCTGTTACCGGCCCTTTTCAGACGGAAGAAGAATTCGGAAAAGCCATCGCACTTCGCTCAAAAACCATGTGGAACGAATCAAATAGTCACAGCTTCCTCTCCGATTATCTTGCTCGCCACCTTACTTCTAACCCGTACGAGGTACTACTGTGTATGAAACTACTTCTTAGGGCAATCTGAACCAGTAATTTTGACGGGGCGCAGCAGCGATCACTTCCAAGTATAGAATGACCTAAGTTTGGACCATACAGTACAGTATTTAGTGTATGCAACTGCCAGTGTTCCTCGTCCCTCCATCTTTCTCCATCTCCCAAGCCACGGGGCGAAACTACACAAAATGCCTCTCCATATCATTGAGAACGATGATCCCGAAACAGCTGCTTGGGGAGAACTTCCATTAGAAGTCTACTTCCTCTCTGAGTGGGAAAAACCCCATCCGGACCCCTCACAATCCAACGAGTCCCCCGCAGACCGTCGCAAACGACTTTTACGCCAATTCCTCGCATTGGGATCCGAAGGCAGAGAGGTAAACCTCCTATTATACTCAATCTGAGAATCGCGACCCTCAACTAACCCAATATTAACTTATTAGCCCTACTGGCCAGGGGATTCACCAGCTGTACCCACTGAAGCCCAAATAGACGAGATTCTTCGGCCGATACGCCCCGAGGCACTACGCACCTACGCTTGTAATACCGTGGCGGAAAAGGGCCTTTGGCTTCGTCTTTGCTACACTAATGAAGAGGCTCACAACTCTTTATGGGCCGACAATGAAGAGGCAGAATGGGTTTCCTACGATGGAGTAGTTCTCGACGACGAAAGTATCTTTGGTGGTCTGGATTTGGCAGCTGCTCTGGAAATCTTTCCTGAGCGTGTCACGAATGAGTCTGTCGATATTGAGCTTAGAGACAACGAACTCAGAGAAATAGTAGCTACCCAGCGAGAAAGTCCAGATCCTAGTGTAGAAAACTACTCTGATGAGCTGAAGGAGGAATTAGCACGAGGAAAGACAGAACGAGAAGAGAACCCTCTTTTAAGGTATGGCGAGTGTGTTGTTACTCATATCTACGTGGAGGATGAGGTGGCAACCAACGGTGGAGGTTTATTGAATGTGTTTTTAGATGATTGTGGAAATGTGGTGAGGCAGTGGCGGGTGCACAATGATGGATCGGAAGATAATTATGATGGCACCTGGTTTGAGCGTGTTTGGAAAGACGACTTTCTATCCCCCGTTGGAGAAATTGGCCCTGCTTATCATGAGGGTGGAAGCCGAGGTCCCCCATACACTATTGGAAGTCCCGGAGCTGTTGGGGAGTACGTGTAGATAGAAGATACAATTCACTACCATCTCCCTAGGTGTTGAAGGGGATTTACTCCAAAATATTTCCAGCGCTATGGAGAGAAAATGATTTAAATGTCACAGAAAGTGTAAAAGAAATTTGGATTGACAAATCTATATTCGACCTTATTCAAACAAGACTGAACACGCTCTAACTGCCAGATATTTAATTCAAGTTCGAGTCTGCTTCGTGCCCAAGCTTCGTGTTTCCGGACTCGGAGATAAACATACTCTCCCAGTCCACATCGTCTGGCAGAGGCCATCAGACATCCGGATCTGGATGCAGCTCAATACCTGAAAAGAAGAAAAAGGATTAGCCTGATCTAAGGTGAAAACTCGTGGGAACATACTCTCAATCTCCTATGCATCATTCGCTTCCATCGGCTCATCCTGGCTTCGCTTACTCCACTGAGTGGGAGCTGTTTGGTCAGCGAAGTTACTGCCGACTTAGTTGACCTTGCACATATTGTATCTTGGGCTCTTTCCAAAGCCTTGAAAAAAAAAAAGTGCAAGTTTCGGTCAAATCAAAAGTTGTTGTCTCACCCGCTTGATTTCTCATGCCCTTGCGTGTATCGTAGCAATACCCGTTACCACTCTTTGCGTACCGATAGACGTCCGGATGATTGAACAAATTTACCGCACATAGAACGCGCAAAGCTTTGCTCTCAGAAGGGTAGGTCTTTATCTGGAAATCCTGGAGCGCCATCTTGCCCCATTGATCAGGCGTATCTGAAAGACTCGTTGCGTAGGCGAGGGCCATAGTAAAATTGCGCGTGAAGTTATAGCCAAGGGTTCGGTCTGAGTTTTCCTATTCCTGAAAGACCCGGTCAGAAAAGAAAACCACTTCACAGTCATCTTGAAAGAACTTTTGGTACTCACAGTTCTGTCAATGCTATGAGCGAGCGGGATGACCTCGGGATATCGTGTCAAACGTCCAAGACAGGTGGATATGAATCATCCTCGCTTCCTCCTGGGGTCCATCTTTCATCTGTTCTTCCCTTGGGGGTTGGCTTGGACCATAGTTTCCAATCTTCGTCATCTGAATCGGCATCCCGGTCGAAGTATGCCACGTTGGTGTACAAAGTACTCAGAAGTCCTGAAATTGTCACTAAAATCATCCAAAAAGAAGATAGGCGAGTATGAATACGTACCGTTGCAATTTCCCTGCAGCGACTGCTGCCAGTCAGGCACGCAATTTGCAGTTGGAGGCCTTCTCTGTGGTCTGTATTTGGCCCCCATTCCCCGCCTTCTCCAGCTCCACCGAACGGAAACTCATCGCAGCTGATCAATCTTTTCTCGGGAGTTGCCCCGGCATCCTGATTAAGTTTCTTGTTTTCTTTGGTGCAGTACCTGTTCCTCTCTGGATCCGTGGGTTCCCAGTCTGTCCATGAGTTACATGTGTATGCGTCTCTTGAATTGCAACGGCTCGAGTCCCAAGTAAGTGTGACCCATCGCTGCTGGCGCCATCTGACGTGAACCATCTGAGGATACCGTCGCAGATACCTCTGATTACCTGAGACTGGCCATTGGTATTAACGACTTGATTCGCGGAGAAGGTTCGACAATTATCTGTGAGGGTTAACAAAAGTCCACACCCGATGTGAGTATCAATACATACAGCGCAATTCTGGAAGGGTTGGCTCCTTGTTGCCAGACTTAGGGCATGAGAACTTCTGGGAGCCGCTGAACTTGGAACTACTCGCCGTATCATTCTTTTTACCACCATCATCGTCTGCTCTTTTGAATATCACAGAACCCATATCGGGAATGGGTGTTGTAGCATTGGCTTTCTCATGATGAGAGTCGTGTAATTTGTGATGAAGGTGCATATGACTTCTGCGGTGGTGAACATGGCTCGCCGGTGGAACGTATGGCTCGAGGCCGCCATCATCCCAAACTGCGTCCTCATCATCATCGTCATGGAAAATTCCCTTTTCATCATTGGCTGGCATTATCTTGACATCTCTGTTTGAGTTGAGCGTCGCGTCGGATTCGACGTTACTGTTCTCATAGATCGTGTATTTCTGACCTGGGATGCTGTAGAGGTAGATTGGTGTGAAATGCCAGTTCCACGTTGCGAATCCTCCATAACCTAAATTGTAGTAGAGATAGGCACCGTATTTGTAGCAGTACGTAGGACTTGTGCCGGTCCTAACTGATCCAGTCACAGTAGCGGAGAAATCAAGAGTGCTGTTGAGGAAAGCAATAATCTGCGCATTCACCAAATTTCCTTTGCCCAGAACGGACGGTCCTACCTCGATACCAATCTTTGCGTTGGGGGAAACATCAATGGCAAGATTTGCGGATGCTTGTGCGGATGCGAAGAATTGCGGCTCTAGGCCAGTCTTCGGTCGCTGTTGTTGAGATTTGATGTCTGAGATCTTATCGTAGTCCTTATCACATTTAGTGCCCTCTTCGTCTTGTGGGAAGTAGAGCTCTGCACGGCCAAAGTGGACTCGGGCTCCAGCCTTGGCATGACCACTCAGAGTAACACTACCGCGAATCTGAAAAGAGTTTGAAGGGTCAGTATAGCTCTTAGAATTCCTTCTCTCACAGCACTTACCCGCCCGTATATATCCAAGCTAGGTCCAACAGTTGCAATACCCTTAATACTCAATCCAGGGTAAGAAAGTGTGTCAATCAGCTTCTTCCACTCCGAGGTTATAGGTCATGATGACGTTTCCTCCAAGGCGCAGGCCAAGGTATGTGCTTGGCTCCACACCCAAGTACCCGTAAGTATCGTCCACTCCAATGGTACGATGGTTCCGGAGAGATAGTATGCGTATGTCGCATCCATCTGAATATCAGCATCTAGGTACATCATCTCTGCATAGAAGGTTCGACGAGCACATCTGTATGGTTTGGTCAGTAATGTGAATCTCAACGTGGTGGCTGGTGGCCGAAATTAGCTCACCCTTTGACAGCTCGATACAGAAGGAAGCCCTTCTGGAATGCCGTGTTGAGGAATCCGTCATTTCCAGCTTCGACGGTATTTATTTTTTTCAACCAATCCACGAATTTACCAAACCACCGCTTGCCCAGCCCGCTTTCCGAGGTTGTTTCCATCTACTCAAAGACGCATACAGCTGGATCCTCAACCATGCTGATTTCAAACGATGGCGCTGTGAGGAACAGGGTCAACTGTTCTGGATTAAAGGAGACCTTAGGAAAGGTAAAACGATGCTCTTGTGTGGAATCATTGATGAGTTGACGAAGTCCGCTCCTGACACCACTACCATCTCCTTCTGCCAAGCTACCGACGTACGGTTAAACCACGCCACTGCGGTCCTTCGCGGCCTAATCTTAATTTGAAGATGAGTAGCTCATTCAAGCCTTCAAAGAGATCAAAGAAACGATTGATTTACCCGTCGTGGATTGCTTAGTCTAGACTAGGTGAATGTGACATTTCCAAATTCCTTCTGCGTGGTATATCAGATAACGACATGAATCGAACGCAAATATTGATTATAATTGGAAGAAATCCAATTTTATGACACAACGTAGCAAAAGCTCACATCTCCAACTCAGCATTCAATATTATGAAACACACACCGATCCCTTGATATGCTTCATTTCTTTCCACATCAATTATCAACTTCGAGGGTATGTCTCGCCAGCTCCCTCCAAATCCAAATAGCGGTCTTTCAGACACCCCATTCAGAGAGCGAAAACCAAAACACCGGCAAAGATTCCGGCGGCAGCAGCCGGATGAGCAGCAATGGATCCACCGGCGTTCAGGGAGGTAGTGGGGGCAGCAGACGAGGTTCCAGAGACAGAGCCGGAAGCAGAACCAGAGGCAGCGGTAGGCTTTGAAGTGATAACAGTTCCGGCAGAGGTGGTGGTGATGAGAGCGTTGGTGGTGGTCTCCTCAGATGAAGTGGCAGTGGTGGCAGAAGTGAGGGAGGAAGCGCCGGTTGTGGTAGAGGAGCTGTCCGAACTTCCAGTCACGTTAAACTGCTGGGATTGGGCCAGGATTCCGGTGTTCTCGGTCGAATCGGAGAGGAGATTGACCTGGTAGCCATCGCTGTGATCATTGTCAGCGTAAGTGAGCCATGAGAACGGCGTCGGGAGTGTGATGGGAAGATTTACCCAGCAGCAGCGTCGATGCCCTTGGCAGTGTAGGAGCCATCAGAAGTGTCGATTCCGGACGCAATCTTTTTGTTGACGTTGGGGTAAACGGCGTTGTTCACGAGATAGAGGTCGAATGTCGAGGGATCGGAGCTAGTTCAGATTAACGGATGGTCTAACAATTATTGGGAACATGGAGTGAACGCACTCAACGGAGGACCACTTGACAACGAAAGAGCCAGAGGCATCTATTTCAGCATCCTTCTTGGGTTCAGTCACCTGAAGAGCTACCTGAGTGTTAATAATTCCAGAATTTCCAACACAAGGTTCATGTTAGCGTGGCTTACCTCCAACAGAGATGGCAAGGGGAGCCAGAGCAAGAATAACCGAGACGCGCATATTGATAGGTATCTATTTGAGTTGGAAAGGTTGGTACAATGTATGAAGAGGTAGTGTAATTTGTAGGCGATATTCCGAACAACCTCAATGCTGGGGATGTCTCTGTTATAAGCAGTAGTCATCCAATATATAGAGCAAGAGGCGCACAAAAGGTAAGCAGATCGTCTCAAACTAATTTCTACAAGCTAGCAAGTTTTCATGAACGGTCCCATAAATCTAAACCAACACATTGCGCCGAAGAATCTTCCTATGCATCTTATTTAGGAAATAATGTCTCTGAGATGTCTCTGTGTCAAGCTGAACCCTGGACAGGAAGGCCGTCACCTGAACGAACTGATACGCATTTTGTATCCATACTTACCACTTACCTATTGTAACTGTAACAAAGTATGGTGGCAGAGGAATCCATTGTCTCCGCGGCTCGTATTGATGTTGTGATCTGCTGTGAAATTGCATGTCCACCAGTTGGAGAGCACACCGCCATGAGGCTTAGGCCGGCCATTGCGATTGGTTCGATCGAGTCCCTGCCCAAGACAAGCCACCTCGGATACCTCGGGCGGTTTTGACGTGAGTGGCGCGAACCAGGTAATGTGTTGTGGGGCTGTTTCTGTCAGACAAAATCCGCGCCGGTGAAAGATCTCGGACCCTGAAAGCTTTTTTTGGCTTCCTGATCTGCTTCTAGTAATGCCAAGACCGGTATGCGTTACCGGGTAATATTACCGTACGCCACGATCGCCGCTTTTGCCTAATACGCGCTAGCCGTATCTGAGCCACAATCCACCGATGCGGACTATCTTTCGCCGAGGACCTCGTCTGACAGATATGGTACTCGTATATTTCCTGAATTTGGATTATTTCCGCCAAGACTACGGGAGGGTCCTGCAGAAATTTGATCTGTCGCGAGTCCCCTTCGGAAGAAATTCGATTCTCTTTGAATAATACCGCCGGTTCAAACGCCTTCGTTAATTAACCGAGCATTTGGTGCAAGTTTGGAACTAGGGTTGGCAGCGAGCCAAGACGCAGCAGCCAACGTGCTTCGGGATGCCGTTCCGAGAAACAGGCCGCCAGCCGGTATCCACCCGAAGACTTGCAGCGAGCAGAATCAAGCTAGTAGACGGATACGGATGCGACCAGTCGAGTTTTCTCTAAATGGGATGAGACATGCATAATCGGGTGTTTCGCGCTACATTTTTGGAACGCTAGCGGATACGCCACCCACGAGACGGCTTTTCTCCGAGCTTGTGCGGACTAAACAGGAAAGGGAAAATGTCTTGCTAACGGGGTCAATTATCCACAGCAGTTGTCTGGCTGCGCTTAGTGACCATGAGCCCAGAGGTTTGTGGTTGTACTGTACATGACGGTTTTGGATCGCTTCGGGTATTTGATTCCAGCTCAAACTGAGTCAGTAACCGTAAATGTTCAAATCTCTGTTAATTTAAAATTAGCATCAGTGGAATAATCGGGCAAAGCAATAGAACCACGTAGAAGGCCCTTTGACTCACAAGGTTCCTGGCAAGCCATCTTTTCCAACGGCGGCCGAATCAACCCAAACCCCAACGCAAGTAGCATTGACAGGGAAATTGCCATAGCCTCGCTTGTCGATAACAACAGAAGTACGATGGTACCCTAAGATATCTTTCCACTGAGTTCCTGCGTGCTGTCGCCCGATAAACATACGCTTGTTGTTTGGGTCCCCGTTGCTGATAAGGCATACGAGGCCGGCGTGCTTGGCGTTACCATGGCGGACGAACCCTGGGCTATACTTTAGCAAGACTCGTTAGGCAAGGGGGATATGGGAATTAATGTGACATACCGATGCAATTCGGTTGGTCAAAGTAGTTTTCCTGCTCACCATACGCATAGTTCTTGCGTGCTTGCATCAAGATAGGGAGCTTGCCGTCGCAAGCCGGCTTCATTGGCTCCTCAACGTTAGCTCGTATCCCGTATAAATCCCCAAAGAAAACACAAGGGTTGCCGCCTTTTCGGAGCAGAATAAGGGAATAAGCCAGTAGTTTGAAAGAACAGGCAACTGGGGTCTAAAAATTCATCAGCTTCCTGCTTTCATCCGAGCTATTATCTTGGGACGAATCTGGTATTCTACTCACTTCGAGCATCTGGCCGGGTTGCTTTTCAGAGTTAGCCGTAAGATCCAAATTACTCGAATTGTTCCGTGAGAGCACGTACCGTATCATGGTTCGCAACGAATGTCTTCAGACATGTCAGCTTCGTAAGAATGAAGGCTGTAGAGATAACTTACCACGGCATGGTCCGGTCTCGACTGTACCAATGTTCCCTCAAAAATACCGCGGAGGTCTGATTTTGCAGAATGAGAAATACTGGAAAATTTCCGCAAAAGAGGTACATCGTATGCCAGGGCCTGGTAGTCGAGCTTTTCCAAATATTCGTGAATGTCGTAAAGGTTTCCAGTCCAATATTCCCCTATCACGAAGAATTTAGGGTTGACCTGATCTCTCACATGCTCGACAAAGGCTTTCTGAAACCTTGTCGAAATATGCTTCGCAGCATCCAGTCTCATTCCGCTGAGGGATAATGATTCAGCGATCCAAGATCCCCAATGAAGTAAGTCGTTGCGAACTTCGGGGTTTGAATGATCCAAATCAGCGAACATAAGGAAATCGTAATTTCCATTCTCATTGGAAACATCCGGCGCCCAGTTCTTATTGGGTCCAGCTATCTTGTAGATTGCGTTTTTCTCGCGCTTCTGGTCCCAATCGACACCACTGAAGTGTTGCCAGTGGTATTTCATGCAACTATATTGGTCTCTGCGGTTGGAAAAATCGAATCCTGTCCATCCCTGTATCTCAAATGGTTTGGATATCTCTTTTGTTCTCTCTGGATGCATCTTTGTAAGTCAAGGCGAGGTTGAGAAATAACAGGGACAAATACCTCGGGGGTCCACGGCAACAGCTGGAAACTCTTCTGGATAATCCGCGCCGGCTTTGTGATTTAGAACAGCATCCCAAATTACATTGACACCGAGAGATTTTGCTTGGCGTATCATTTCTTCCAGCTCTATTCGATTGCCCCATTTGGTTGAGACTGAACCTTTTTGTTCGAACTCTCCGAGATCGAAAAGATCGTATACATCATAGCCATTCCCATTTGGATCCATTCCCTTACATCCCGGTGGAATCCATATATGATCAACACCGATGGCTTGCCATTCAGACAGGACCCGTTTCAACCGGTTCCAATGACGCTTGTCAGAGGGCATGTGCCATTCAAATGCTTGCAGAATGAGCGAATTTTCTGGGCCATCCCATGAAGGGTATCGATCAAGATACTTTGCATTCTCTTTATTTCGTAATAGCGAGAGTTAGAAAACCTCCGTCATCCATGATAATTCCGCACTGACCTTCTTTCTCCAGTAGACATTTTCGCTCGCGGCGACGAGACCCGCTGAAGCACGAGAGGAAAGGAAACATGATGGTGTGACCCCAACTCATAGCATAAATTCTTCGATTTAGAGGAAGAGGTAGATTCACGATTTGCCGTGTCTCTGGGGTTGATGAGACTGGCTGCCAGAAAGCATTAGTCGAGACTGCTGCACCGCTGATTCGATATTACTTGGTGAAACAGGTGTGGGTCTTCAATACGGGTCTTCTTTCCAGGGTCCAGAGCTGAGCAGGTAAGTTCTGTGGGGCTGCGAAAATTCGATTTGTGGATTAGTCCCACATAACAGCAACGTACTGTGGTTTACACAGTATGTATTAGCCACCACGGAGCCAGATCTAAGTCCCCATGCCGTCCACAGGTATAGCCTTAGGTACAGAGGACATCATGGGCATCCCTTTTGATATTAAAATTTTTTCCTCTTGTGCATAGCGGGTAAGCACACTAGTAAGATTTACTGGTTGAGTTTTTGGAATTCGCGTGGAACGACCTTGGGAAGGGCATGGCTTCGTTAGATGGCATCAGATTGAATAAATATATGTATATATATATATAGAAGAAGGAAATAGGTATCTGGTAATTAAAGAGCACACTGCAACATCGAAAAACAAAAAATTAAAAAATGTGAAGACAGCCACGCGCAACAACGCTTAACCCAGCACCGCAGTTACAGCTAAGCTCCATCTTTCGAGTTCAAATTGCTGCTAGTGCAATGACTATCATACTTGATAGACCGAGCAGAGCCCATGTCGTGGACTTCAGGCTTCCATGAAGAGTGAATCCATGAGAGCTTGCAGCATGGTAGCCTGTCTTGAGCTCGACGAGTGAGATGTTGGCAGATGAATAACCACAGAGGCCACTGCCCTCGAGATATTTTGTGGGGTAGAAAACACGAGGTTCTCCAGCATCCATGTCTACCTGCAATTCGCCTTGGCTGTCAACGGTGTAATTTTTGCAATTAAGCACCTCCGTAACATGCGTGCCAGCATTGAAGCTAAATGGCAAAGTCATGGAGTATGGTTTACCCGATGCTCCCTGGTTTGAAAGAAGAAGAAGAACCTGAAGCCCTTCGGTGCCCTTGACAAAAGCAAGCTCACTTCCACCTTGGAAGACGGCCCGGGAATGGATTTTCACATAGTCGCTGTCCAGCTTTTGAGCCTGTTTTCTGATGGCATTGAGCTTCGCGATCAGCTTGTAAAGAACGGAATCTGTGTTGTATTTGGAAAGCCAGAGAGCCTGGCGGTTCAGCGGAGTTGCTGAGCCCTTCAAATGTTGTTCCTGGCCTTGATAAATCATCGGTATGCCATCGAAAAGGATCGTAAAAACCAGGATATTCTTGGCAAGCTGTATCGTGAAAAAATGGATGAGTTAGTATTGATTGCATTTTGAATATGACAAAGGATTCACACGTACTGTAATGTCGTCATTGAAACTAGCAATGCGTTCAACGTCGTGATTTTCTGAAAAGGAAACGAGGGCTGTGACGTCCGGACAAGATGTCTTCATCTCAATGACTTTGTATGCGAGATCGGATATATTTCCCTTTGTGAACGCCTCCAACATTGAAAAGTAGATTGGGTAGTTCGGAACACTGCCAATGTATTTCTTTTGATAGTCACAGACAGTACTGACTTCCCTCTGAAGAACTTCTCCGGTCATGAACACGTCGGTGGAGCTATCAAAGTTCTTCAAAAACCCGGGGCTAACATGCTTGGCGGCGTCAATTCGAAGCCCATCGATAGAATAAGTGTGCATCGTTTCCTGTGCCCAATCCTCAAGCAGGGTTTGGACATCTTGGTGCTCCGTAAAGAGATCAGGGAGAGGCACATATTTATCGCCTGTTTGACAAAGTTGGGCATTCGTATAGTTGTTCCAGTCTGTGATTTTGCAGTAGGGATGGAAGTAATCAGCCTTGTTGAACGGTGTAAAGGCCGAGTAGTCGATGTTCGTAGCCGGATTGCTCCCGTTGGTGATGTACGCCATGTTGTTGATGACCGTGTCCATCATCAAATACATTCCCCGTGAGTGTACAGCATCGCTGAGGTCAAGGAGGTCTTGCTTTGTCCCAAAATGGGCGTTCAGCGAATAGAGATTCAACGGCCAGTATCCGTGATAGGCTTCACCATAGTAAACCCGACCCTCGACATTTTCGATAATGGGGGATATCATCACAGCATCGAAGCCCATTCCTTGTATATAGTCGAGGCGATCAATAGTTCCTCTCCATGTTCCTCCGCAATAGAGCCCAGCCGTTGTGTTGCATGGTGAAGTTGTCGAGCCGTCTGTGCGAGCGAAACGATCCGTCATGGTCTGGTAAATCGATCTTGTTTTCCATTCGGAGACCCCAGCAGCTACTGAGAGCCGAAAGAGACAGAGGAGAAGAAAGAACGCTGCCAATCGGCAGGGATTCTGTGATGTTCGCATTTTCTTTCATTAAGGAGTCATGAATAGGACGAGAAGCCGCAAGAAGATGGAACCAGGGGGGGAGGAAATTTCCGAAGGGGGACATCGGACACGGATCCGAATGAGGTGTTGGACAAATAATGAGCGCTATCGGCCGAAGTCAAAAAATGAGTGTGATTGTCATTGAAGGAAACGAAAGTGGCCGACCCCAGACGAGTCAATAGAGTGTCAAAGTTGAGTGGAGGTGAAGAAATGGGGGATCCGGTGCAAGGCACGGCAGACTCCGGCCCCGCGTCTTTGTGCCGATCCATCGCTCGCTAGTGTAGAACTAGTACTTCATGCGGACAAAATTCCATAGTCTCGTGGCGCGAGTTTTGACTTGGAACCTAGCTCAATTTGGATCCAGGGTTGATGGTTTGGTTGGTAATGAGAATTCGACCTCCTAAAGAGACCGAACCCCCAAGCCAAGGGATATGGCAACTCAGAGCTCTCATTTCAAAGAGTTTGAGGTATGGTAGGATAAGCAAAATTAACGTGTTAAGTTCGCTTGTCAGGCCCACTGCCATCCACTATGCCGATGGAGATTCTGCGAACAAGTTGAAAAAAGGCCAAGCAGATCCTGGTCCATCGGATATGATGCGAATTGTGATTTCTGTGCATCGTTAGTGGCTAGTAGAACGGCGACTCCGGGAGAAATCCTCGACTTCCCTGAATTTTGGCGGTATCCATCCACCATCTAATCCATAAAGGTCCGGAGCCCGAGACAACCTTCCATTGTGTGGTGAAAAAGTGTCTTGTTCTCATTTCCACCCACCCAGATACTAAACCTAAATTTAGCCGGCGCAAACAAACGTTAGTAATGAGTGGTTTTGTTACATAACCAATGCTTGATTCATGTTATGAAATCTGAGACACCTCAAAAGCAGTGTGGGTACATGTACAGCTCACTCACAGAACAGCGCACAACTCACCAGTCGGACGAAAGGTACCGATGATATAATTTAAAAAAAGTAAAGTCCATGATAGCCATGGGTGTAATTCCAGGGGCAAGTAATAAGCAAAAAAGCAGTGCCTTGAGGTAATTTAACGACGACGCGAAGTTACGGAACAGAAGGTTCCATAAGGGACGTTCTGCGGCTGGCGGAGATATGTTACCAGAATCGGATGAAGGTCCACTTTCGGCGAACTTTCGAGGCTGTACAAATACATGTACAGGGTCGCAAAATTACAAACAACCGTGCGCCACACCAGGTGGCTATTATGCTTATCTAGCCCCTAGTCATACAGATCAGCAATTTTGAAGCTAGTGTTTCGTTTTTAATACGGAGCACCGTCATAACGCAACCGCCATACATGGGATTTGTGAGAAGACAACGGTCGAGGTCGACACTACTCTTTGGTGGTCTGCTTCCTCTCGGGCAATAACATATTCATGTGTGTAAATAAAGTCCAGGTATTATAGTGCAGCGGCTTCGCGGGTTAACTACTTAATTATGGCAGTGTTGGAAGACTCAATGTGGTTCACGAACAATTTGCATAATTTTCTTTTTCCTTCTTTACCGTAGGCATTTAGCATTTCATTCATTTTACCACGAGTACTGCAAGGCGAGTATCGTAGCAATTTTCAGTGTAATTTTGGTCCCTGGACATAACAACCGACCCACGGTTTCACGGCTAGAAACTGAGACCCTAGTGGAGCATTCTATTCTATCTTTCCTTCTCCACCAGATTCGCTCAACATTGCCAACTGGAAGGATCGAAATCTTAGCCCAAACCAAGATCAGCCAATCGGTGGACCCGTCAGATCCATGAGTGACCGTGCCATCCGAATCCCGAATCCTGTAGGGCTCGAGTTTCACTTGCTATCGGTAAATACAATCCGCAAGTGGATAATTGCGACCCGAACCATCACTCTGTATCCAAAAGTCTCCAGGAATACGAGCGACTAGATCAGCCAATTCGCTCAGATCGCCTGAGCTCACTGCTATCACAGCTGCCACGCTTGTCAGCACTAGGTAGTGGACGATGAAGTCGACGATTATTATGTTCATCTTGTAAGATTCCCGCATGGCAGCGCTGTTATCCATTCTAGTTCCGTGCATTTACCTACTAGTCATCGGTAACTACCAGTAGATCCTTGACGCAGTGGACCGGTATTACCAGACTAATTTGGACTGGTATGAGAGCCCTACGTGCCTTTTTTAGACAGAGCAGGATCAGAGCAGGGCCTTTCTGCGGCTTCGACCGACATGAGACAGCGAGATTTACTACTCTCGGCGTATACCCGGGAATTCGCCTTCCACGCGACTGTGGGTTCCTGGTTCAGGGAGCCCAACGTGCGAGAAGAGTGGGCTTCGGGGCTAGCCGTGGTCAAATCAGATCTAATTCATCCCCAAACTAAACAAAATCATCGTAATTTAGCATGGAATAACGGGCCTATGCCTCTTTCGACGGCTTATGGGTATCAATGCCAAGATCTATTCTGAGAACCAGCCTCCCCAAACTGTCTCAATTCGCGTAGTGAGAATAGATTGTCCCGGGTTTATTTTTGTGCAGCCATGCAAAGTTAAAGACGAGGCTGCTTATCTGACAAAACCGTCAGGTCCTGCCTCATTTTGCGTTGGACTTGTTTTCTCATACTCTTCGTTCTCTCTTCAGCGTGCATCCTTTGCGTGAAGACTGGCGTTATCCTTCACTCTCGTTTCTTCTACCGCCCAGTCGATTGTTGCAATCGAACTCTGACGGTTTCACACTCTTAATCGATCGGTTCCACCCACTTCCTGTGAGCTCTCTCAGAGTCGACGAGAATTGCGCGCACATTAGATACCTCAATTCACATTCGCGACCTCTTACCCCATCTCACTTCCATGGCCGCTAGAGGGGTTTAGTAGTCACTCATTCTGCATATCGCCTGTCAGAAGCCATGCGGTGGTTATTATCAGGCGGACTGTCCGCGCTCTTCGCCTTGACCGCAACATGTTGGCCGTATGATGAGTCTCTGTTGCAGTACAACCTTAATCAAAACAAGACGGCGACGAATCCCACCGACTACTGGGGAGAATGGCCAAATCATGTTGGGAAATACCACAAATCCCCAGATAACTGGCGATTCCCTTTCTACACTCTCTTCCTGGATCGCTTCGTCAACGGAGACCCCACCAACGACAACATCAACGGCACACAGTTTGAACATGACCTCAATTCAAATCAAATGCGCCATGGAGGCGATGTTGCCGGTCTTGTCGATACCCTGGACTACCTTCAGGGAATGGGAATCAAGGTGCGTGTCAATGTTGGGCATTGTTAGCGTGGGTTTAACATTTACTTAGGGTCTTTATCTCGCCGGTACCGCCTTAATGAATCAGCCTTGGGGTTTCGACGGCTACTCTGCTCTGGACACCACCTTGCTGGATCAGCACTATGGTACTCTCCAGGTTTGGCGCGATGCGATTACCGAAATCCACAAGCGTGGCATGTACGTCGTGTTCGACAACACGATCGCAACGTAAGGCCCTTTGGAACCCATCAACAGTCGCAACAGAACACAAGCGCTAACCGAACGTCTAGCATGGGCGACTTGATTGGATTCGACGGCCATCTCAATACTACGACGCCTTTTTCCGAGAAAGAATACAAGACCCAGTGGAAAAGCGACCGCCGTTACGTCGATTTCGACATTGGAAACTCATATAACGACTCTTGCAACTACCCTCGATTCTGGTTTGAGAACGGATACCCTGTCAACGAGACCCAAACCTCGGCTTTGGTCGGCTGCTATGATAGTGATTTCGATCAATACGGTGATATCGAGGCTTTCGGCGTGTACCCCGACTGGAAACGCCAGCTTGCCAAGTTCGCATCCGTACAGGACCGTCTTCGTGAATGGAACCCGTCTGTCCGCGACAGATTAATTCGCCACTCCTGTATGGTGATTGCCTCTCTGGATATCGACGGTTTCCGATACGATAAAGCTACACAAGCAACGGTCGAAGCCCTTGGGGAGATGTCAGCAGCCTACCGCGAATGCGCTCGTGCTGTGGGCAAGGAGAATTTCTTCATCGCTGGTGAAATCACTGGTGGAGATGCCTTTGGATCTATCTACCTTGGACGTGGCAGACAGCCAAACCAGCTACCGGATAGCTACATCGAGTCGATGAAATTGACGAACGAGTCCGATTCGCAATACTTCCTTCGTGAGATTGGTCATGAAGCGATTGACGGAGCCGCCTTCCACTACTCGATTTACCGTATCCTCACACGCTTCTTGGGAATGGACGGCCAGCTGTCCGCCGGCTTCGATTTGCCTGTTGACTGGGTCCAGGCTTGGAATCATATGATGCAATCGAACGACCTCATCAACCCGAATACCGGAAAGTTTGACCCGCGGCACATGTTTGGTGCAACCAACCAGGATGTCTTCCGTTGGCCTGCAATTCACCATGGTATCGAAAGACAGCTTCTGGGCTCCTTTATCACTACTTTGCTTCTGCCCGGCATTCCGCTGATGCTCTGGGGTGAGGAGCAGGCTTTCTATGTCCTCGATGCAACTGCCTCGAACTATATCTACGGACGTCAATCAATGTCACCTGCTACAGCTTGGAGAACCCACGGCTGCTTCGAGTTGGACTCGTCCCAGTACTACAAGTGGCCTATCGAGGCTGGTCGCCTCGGATGTCATAACGAGTCTGTCGCCTACGACCACCGCGACCCGACGCACCCCGTCCGCAACATCATGAAACATATGTTTCAACTCCGCGAACAGTTCCCTGTTCTGAACGACGGTTATACTATTACGCAATTGGCAAACAATACCGAGAATGTCTACTACCCCGGTTCCAATGGCACAGCAACCGAGACTGGAATTTGGTCTGTTGTCCGAGACGTCAATGTCGATATCCAAGATCTGGGCTCCGACTCTGCCAATAAGCCCGTGTGGCTTGTTTATCAAAACGTCAACCGCACAATGGACTGGAAATTTGATTGTTCTGATAACGATACCGCCCTTATTGCTCCATTTGATGCCGGCACTACAGTCAAAAACCTCTTCTATCCTCACGATGAAATTAAGCTCGAGGCCAGTGCGAAAAAGCTTGGCTTGAACGGATCATCTGAGTATAACGGCTGCGTTCCCAAGTTGACCATGGATGCTTATGAATTCCGAGCCTACGTTCCTCAAGATCAGTTCAAAAAGCCTCGATCCATGGTGACGAAGTTCACCCCCGGCCATGATATGCCAATCATCTCCACGGTAGCTCCCAATGAGTCCGAGGACCTGGATGTTGAGTTGTTCTTCTCGGAAGAAATGGACTGTGATTCCATTACCAACAGTCTTTCCTTGAAGTCGTCCACTGAAAATGGCAAGATTGCAAAGATCAACAATTCGACCGTTAACTGCAAGACCATCGACGCAACAGAAACCTCATGGACGGCTCAGATTCCCAGCGTTTTTGCGTGGACTGCCAAATTGACTGGTGTCTATAACGGAGTGCACCGATTGACTCTAAAAAACGCAAGCAATGTCCACGGAAATTCCTCAACGGATGCAGTCGATCATTTCCTGTTCAGAATCGGCCAGATTGATAATCCCATGGTCTTTACAACTGCGAACTACTCAACCAGTCTTCTTCATCAACATGAGCACAACGGCACTCTCTTCATCCAGCATCACGCTGCTGGAGCTGACAAGTATCGTTATTCCACCAACTGGGGTACGACTTTCTCGGACTGGATGACCTACAATGGTGGAAATGACACTATTGAGACTCTTCCGTGGTCGGGTACCAAGAAGCAAAACTGGAAGGGCGAGCACCTGCGTGTGGAGTACTGGAGCAGTTTGACTGGAAGCAGCGATTACATGCAGGAGGGCGATACAAACTGGTATTCCGACGTCCCTCGACGCTACCCCCACGCGTTTTTCAACGGTCCATACAATCAGTACGGCTATGACGCTGGTCTTGACAACGTGATCGAGCTCGACACCAAAGATGGATACTGGAAGTATCATTTCACCTCCGAATGGCCTGCGGTTGGACAGCTTAACATCTGGGGCATCAACCCAGATGGAAAGCCTGACCAGAGCTGGGTTCTGGGTGATGCTGATGGCGATAAAATCTTGGATCGCATGCCTCCGTCTTCTCTCTCCGACACAGTCCTCAACATCACCAAGCCACCACCATCTCCTTACGTCTCCTGGAAGCTTTATATTAACGACGCGACTCAAAGCTACACCTTCATTCCAGTCGGCTCTCAGACCCCCCAGATCATCATGTTTGTTCTATTCTGGATCATTCCGGTGCTCACTGGAGCTGCCTGTGTCTATATCTTCATGAAGTCCTTCTACAAGGTCAAATTCAATGAGAATGGAGTCACTGAGAAGTCGCGACTGGGCCCTATGGTTTTTCTGAAGAAGCTGAAGCCCTCAGGCTCTACCGAGAAAGACTACGTCAATCCTCTTATGCGTCTCGCGAACAAGTCTGGTTTCATGCAGAGCACTACGGCTCTAGGTGCAGCTGCCTCAGCAGCCAAGCGACGCATGGTCCTCATCGCAACAATGGAGTACGATATTGAGGACTGGGCTATTAAGATCAAAATCGGCGGGCTTGGTGTTATGGCTCAGCTTATGGGAAAGACTCTTGGCCACCAGGACTTGATTTGGGTTGTACCCTGCGTCGGTGGTGTCGATTATCCAGTTGACCAGGAGGCAGAGCCCATGACGGTGAAGATCCTTGACAAGGAATATCAAGTCAAGGTTCAGTATCACGTCTTGAAGAATATCACTTACGTCCTACTCGACGCCCCTGTCTTCCGTCAACAATCGAAGTCTGAACCGTACCCAGCACGCATGGACGACCTCGACAGCGCGGTTTACTACTCTGCTTGGAACCAGTGTATCGCTCAAGCGATCAAGCGTTTCCCTATCGACCTCTACCACATCAATGACTACCATGGATCGGTCGCTCCTCTCTACCTTCTCCCAGAGACCATTCCTGCTTGTTTGTCATTGCACAACGCTGAATTCCAGGGTCTCTGGCCAATGCGCACCCAGAAGGAGAGACGCGAGGTCTGCTCCGTTTTCAATCTTGATGAGGATATTGCCCGCCGCTATGTCCAGTTTGGTGAGGTCTTCAACCTGCTCCACGCAGGTGCCAGCTATCTCCGTGTTCAACAACAGGGTTTCGGTGCAGTCGGTGTCTCTAAAAAATATGGAAAACGGTCTTATGCTCGTTACCCTATCTTCTGGGGTCTTCGCAAAGTTGGCAATCTCCCGAATCCTGATCCTTCTGATGTTGGTGAATGGACTCGTCAACCCGCTAAGAACAAGGATGAAGATATCCTAGTCGATGCTGAGTATGAGGCTAGTCGTGGTGAGCTGAAGCGTCAAGCCCAGGAATGGGCTGGTCTTGAGCAAAACCCCGACGCCGACCTACTTGTGTTCGTTGGTCGCTGGTCGATGCAGAAGGGTGTTGATCTGATCGCCGATGCCATGCCTGCTGTTCTGGAGGCACGACCTAATGTGCAAGTGATCTGTATTGGTCCTGTGATTGATCTTTATGGAAAATTCGCCGCCCTCAAACTTGGTCGCATGATGGAGGTTTACCCTGGCCGTGTCTTTTCGAAGCCTGAATTCACTGCTCTCCCGCCGTTTATCTTCTCTGGTGCAGAGTTCGCTCTCATCCCGTCCAGAGATGAGCCTTTCGGCCTTGTTGCAGTCGAGTTTGGTCGTAAGGGAGCCTTGGGTATTGGAGCCCGTGTCGGTGGCCTGGGTCAGATGCCAGGCTGGTGGTACAACGTGGAATCAACCTCGACCTCTCATTTGCTGGTTCAATTTAAGCTGGCTATCGAGGCTGCTCTGAATTCCAAGCAAGACACCCGTGCTATGATGCGTGCTAGATCTGCCAAGCAGCGTTTTCCCGTTGCACAGTGGGTGGAAGACCTTGAAATTCTGCAGTCTACTGCCATTGCAGTCCACGAGAGAGAGGTTGCTAAGGGCCACGGACGTCCTCTGACCTCTTCTGGAACTAGCACACCAAATGGTGCCTCTGTTTCCCACCGCCCATCTCCGATGTCAATGTCAATGAGCCCATTGCCTTCGCCTGGAATGCTGCATTCTCGAGAGAGCAGCTACTCCACTCTTAATCAAATCAAGGGCCTCGAATCACCGAAGCCAGTGTCCTACAGCAGAGATACGAGTCCATACGAGACTGAGAAGCCGAAGTCCGGCCTCAGCCGCTCGCTCTCTCTTGGTGTTCGCTCGGGTCCTGGACATCGCAGTCGTCGTGGTCGTCACAACCCAACAGAAGCGGCCGTTGATGAGCAGGAGAACGAGAGCTCTAGCGAGTCCAATAGTCACGATGAGGAAAGCAGTGAT
This sequence comes from Penicillium argentinense, assembly GCF_028826775.1. Lineage (NCBI taxonomy): Eukaryota > Fungi > Ascomycota > Eurotiomycetes > Eurotiales > Aspergillaceae > Penicillium > Penicillium argentinense. The sequence continues at coordinate 2,545,507 of NW_026622668.1, forward strand.
GAGGACAGAGCCCACAGCATCTATGGCGATGATGAGTACACTATCACACCTGCGGAGGTGGAGCAGGGTCGTCAACAGCAGCAAATTGGATCGGCGTTGCCTTCGCCCACGCGTCGCCTCAGCGAGGAGTCCACGCATGCCAGATTCCTCATTCCCCCTACCAGCCCTGGAACACCCAAAGCCACACCCGATCAGCTTCTGCTGCCCCCTTCCAAGCCATTTTCCGAGTCCAACCGTTACAGCAGCGCGTCTGTTCTTTCGCTGGACTCCGTCGTGGGTGATAAGAAAGACTTTAAGCTCCAGAAGGTCGATCCGTTCTTCACTGATGGCACTGGTGAATACTATCATGATTTCGAGGCCAGACTCAAAGATCTCAATGGGTCTAATTCCGAAGCTGATCTCTGCATTGAAGAATTCTTGATCAAGAGTGAACAAGAATGGTTCGATCGATTCCGCAATGCAAAACTGGGTCGCCGTAACCCCAAGTCACCGACCCCGTCTGTGTTCCGTGGAAGACATAACGCTTCACCGGCTGCAGAGTCTTACAACGATGAGGCCCTCTCACATATCGCCCTCAGCGAAAGTGACAGTGAGGATGACGAGTTCCTCCTCGGTAAAGATTATGTTCCCCCGACTGGTCTCAGGAAGTGGATGCAGATCAAGATCGGCGACTGGCCGGTTTACTCGATCTTCCTTGCCTTGGGTCAAATCATCGCCGCCAACTCTTACCAAATCACTTTGCTTACCGGCGAAGTTGGTGAAAGTGCCGAGAAGCTCTATGGTATTGCCACCACATATGCCATCACCTCTGTTTGCTGGTGGCTTGTGTACCGCTATTTCAAGTCTGTTGTTTGTCTTTCAACTCCCTGGTTTTTCTACGGCCTTGCTTTCCTCCTGATTGGATCTGCTCATTGGGAGGTCAGCTCGTTCAGTCGTGGCTGGATTCAGAACATCGGGAGTGGATGCTACGCTGCTGCTTCTTCCAGTGGATCCATCTTCTTCGCATCAAATTTTGGTGACGAGGGCGGTGCCCCGGTTGAGACCTGGATCTTCCGTGCCTGCCTCATTCAAGGTATCCAACAAGCCTACGTTATTGGTCTTTGGTACTGGGGCTCGACCCTCACCAAGGCTTCCAGCGACGGCCTGTTGAACTCCGACACCATGATATCCAACACCTGGAAGATGTCGTAAGTATTCCTCACTTCTTTGGGCTCGACCGCGTGCTAACTACCTGCTAGTGCCATTTGCTATCCTATCGCCGTTTTCCTTTGGGGCATTGGTCTCCTTCTGGTGTTCGGTCTGCCAAACTACTACCGTCAAAAGCCCGGCAAGGTCCCGTCATTCTACAAGTCTCTTTTCCGTCGAAAAATCGTCCTTTGGAACTTCGTCGCTGTCATTCTTCAGAACTTCTTCCTCAGTGCGCCATATGGCCGTAATTGGAGCTGTAAGTACCGCCCTGAATTGTTTTATTCAAATCAGCAACTAACAATTCTGTTTAGTCTTGTGGGGCTCTTCTCATGCCCACGCCTGGCAAATTGTCATTTTGTGTATTATCTTCTTCGGCGTCGTCTGGTGTGTCTTCCTCTACGTCGTCAGCAGATTCTCCAAGAAGCACAGTTGGTTCCTTCCCGTCTTCGCGTGTGGTTTGGGCGCACCTCGCTTCATCCAAATCTGGTGGGGTATCTCAGGCATCGGCTATTACCTCCCTTGGGTAGCCGGCGGATACACCGGAGGTGCTCTCGCATCCCGCAGTCTTTGGCTGTGGCTAGGAGTATTGGATTCCATCCAAGGAGTTGGGTTCGGTGTCATTCTTCTTCAAACTCTGACACGAGTCCACATGTGTTTTGCACTCATTGCCTCACAAGTTCTTGGCTCTATTGCAACAATCTGCGCTCGCGCATTTGGACCTAATAATGTCGGGCCGGGCCCGATCAGTCCGGATATGACAAAGGGTGCCGGTGAACTGGCAAACGCTTGGTTCTGGGTTTCCCTAAGCTGTCAACTTCTGATATGGTCAGTGCCTTTCTCTAAATCCCCATGAAACGCGTCCAGGGATAGAATGCTAACGTGTCCTCTCATATAGCGCCGGTTTCTTGTTATTCTTCCGCAAAGAGCAACTTTCCAAGCCATAGATAGCTTTTCAATGTTCTTATAATATGTTCTCGTGATGCTAAGACATCAAGAATATAATGTCAACCTAGACCTCTTTCTTTTATATAATTATTTTCAAAGACACCGCTTCAAATCTGATTGCTTTCAAGAAATCTGGAAGATAGGTCTCCGATAATCAGTCATAGCACCGCATTAGCAACCCCAAGTCTTCTCAATATCTCTGCTCGTCAACGAGGGCTCACCTGAGGTCTGCTTATGAAGAATCAATTAGTGAATCAAGGTTCTTTTGCCTCACATATACTTAATGTACTCGACATGATAATGTGAGGTGGTCCGAACATGCATCGTGCTCTCCATGTCCTCGCAGATACGAAGTGGAGCACCTGTGAGCCTTTCTTTCATTGTAGTACTGTAAATATGCCCCTTGGAATCTAGTCGTAAATCTACGAGTCGGGTTGAGAATTCAGGAATGAAACACAGTTAGAATTCAAATTTTGTGGACCAACTTAGAAATGATCAAAAAAATAAAACTCCGCCAAATGCACAGGTACTCTCGCAGATGCTAGCGTCTCGTCATAGATGGCCCACCTTAACAGGCACAATGAGGAAATTCCTGCCGCTCAATGCTTCAATTGGTAATTGATGTTCAGGGACCTCGCCAGAGCTAACTATGTCAAGCCCTTTAAAAGGCAATGCTCTTCAGATGGGAATTCCCCTCTCGAGGGCATGGTTCTGGGACTGGAGGAGCTGCCACGCCTCGCCTTTGACTGTATTGAAACCGACCATAGCAAAGAAGCTGGCTACCCAGAGACCTGAAATAGTTGGTAGCCTCTCGCAAGGTTTATCATTTCAACAATGATATCGGAAATCCTGAAAAGGATTCAAATTGAAAACGCACTGGATATTTGCGCATCCGGCGTATTGACAGAGAACAAAGGCGATAGACAAAATCACTGCAGGAGAGGATCCCGGTAATGCTTCTGGTGGTTGTTGGCCCGTTGGACACGAGCGAGATACCTGTTCTCTTGGCGGAGGTTGCGGGTTCTTTCGCGGCGCTCAGAAGTAAGAGCCGTTTGTTTCTGTGCCTCAGTAGCGCCGATCATACCCATACCGCCATTGGCACGAGAGACGACAGCACGATTCTGGTTACGGCCACGGGAATTCTCCTCCTCTTCAATCTCGCCATTCTCGATCGCTAACTGGCGCTCGAAACGCTCTTCAGCTGTGGGGTAATTGTGCAGGTTCTGACGGTAATATTTGGCAAGCGAACGATGGCCAACACTCTTTCCAGATGGGAGGTGAAGCTCGTACTCATCTGACCAGGCGACAGGAGCTTTACGGTGAGGGGTTTCATCGTCATCGACGGAAGAAGCCGAGGTCTCAGTCTCCCAGCCTTCGTCATCTCCCTCTGAGCCTTGGATCTTGACGCCGCCTTCCTCGACCATAATCTCATCTTCATCATCATCGTCTGCGCCGTCAGAGTAGGTGCTCCGGAAGTCATAGTACTGGCCGATCTCGATCTGCTCCGCCTCTGATTCGAAAGCAATCATGCAGTGTCCCTTGTCACGCATGTGGGTTCTGGCACCGTCAGCGTTGTTTCGAATAGCGTGGCAATAGATGCATTCAAAGTTTTCGCTGATCTTGCGGTAGAGGTAGTGTACCAGACCCTCGAGGTTGACCAGATATTCACGCTCCGGAATAAACATGCCGTGGTTCTTGTACATGTGTTCGATATTGGCTTGTATGTCGGTCGACTCGGTACGGCAGAATAGACACTGCGAAGGGGAAAACGAGGTTTTATCAGTCGTCATCTCTTCATCTTCCTCATCCTCTTTCTCTTGAATAGTCGCGGACTTCAGGTCATTGGTGACCTTGTGCACTTCGGAGTCTTCGGTCTTGTTGACGGGCTCTCCGAGGGAGAATGTGGAACTCATAACAGACGCATCGTCGCCTTCTTTGAGCAGACGCGCCTCGCGCTGTTTATGCTTCGAGCTCTTGACATGGTTTTGGTAGGAGTTTTCACTGTAGAAGGTTTTCTGACAGGCGTGGCAGGTTTTCTCGAAAGAAGCCTTGGCGGCAGCTTCTGTGGAGGTGGCTTTGGCGGCAAGAACCTTCTCGTTGAATGTTTCAAGGGATACGGGAGGGAGAGAGGCAATGCGGCGCTTCATGTTGTACAAGCTACCCCAAAAGGGTCAGTAAGATAACTTGGGCATCTACCAGTTCAACCATATAACTTACTGCCAGTCCTTGCGCATATGATCCCTCTGGGCATCGCTGCGGTGGAAAGCAACCAGACATGTGTTACAAGTGTATGCAGCGGTCTGCTGCGTGTTCGACGACATGGCGTTCGTGGGATCGTGAAATGTCTCGTGCGTTGAACAAAAAGTCGGGTATTCTTAGGCGTGAAAAAGTGTGTGGGACGGTTTTTTTTATCGCAAGCGGGGTATGATGAAAGTTCTGTCGTGAGTCACGTTTTGGCCTGGACGGATGTCGAAGCTCCTCCGAAAGATGGGTCGTGGGGACAGCCGGAGTAGGGTATATTGTCGTCTCAGCTGTCGGGGATTCTCAAGAACAGTCGAGAAAGACCCGCGCTGGTAAGGCCAAAAGGTAAGCATCTGCCTTATCGACGCACACTTCCCGGCTTGCCCGCCTTGCCTCAAACATGACCCGCGCTAGTCCTGATGAGGCATGACGCATCTAATGGTCACGTGCCCTCGCATCAACTATGCCGCCGCCGCCGGAGGCTGCCTGAGGCGAAAGACCCGGTCGCCCCGATGATATCAGGTGAGCTGAGCCTCGAGCCTCCGCAACAACTCTTCGATATATCCGGGCCGTCGTTCTCATAGGGTCCCCAAGAAACATCTCGACAGTCCCTGGTACCGAATTTTCAGGGCATGCGACCGAATTTTCGACGATGACCAGGCTCCGCGGAGCTTCACTCGATTCCCCGGACTCCGCGCAACATGGCGGCGAGAAACACCAGGCTTGTCGATCAAAGGTCCCAACGAATGCGCCAGAGGTGATTAAGCAGAACACCATCGAAGTTGCAAACCCTTCACGGGTTCTGCCATGGTATAGAGATGAGCGCCGACGTCGTTTCAACGTGTTGGTTCGAAAGTGAGTCTTAGCGCCGGGGAACGGTAACGACGATGGTCCTCGAATTGGGACGTGGCTAACATCCTTTGGTCAATAGATACAAAAATCAGCTGGTTCACGGGTGTGATGATCCAGGATGCCGAACTCCTACGTGTGCCAGCCGCCGCCGGCGTATGAGTGAAGGGCCGTACCGTCGATTCACCGAACTGAGCGCGCGCACCCTGGCCTGCTACCTATCCAGTTTGGACGATGCCGAAAGCGGACTCTGCCCTAATACGCCGAAACCCTCGTCTGAGTTGACAATCCGTGACTATCATACTATCTCGTTGCAACGATCTCGTGCTTTCCAGGCTGCTGCAGTGGTCGCATCGGAACAAACCAACTCGACAGCCACCCAGTCCGACAACCATGATCACAGATCCAAACACAATGGTGAAGGGCCCAGAAAGAGTGGCTCAGGACATAGAGCTCAAGCTGCGGATCCCGTGTCATCCACGGATGGTGATCCAACGGAGTGCGGTTTCCCAGATATTGATCACGCTGCTGAGCAGCCTCTCAAGGACCCCAAATCCTTCACGCAGAATCTTTTCGACACCTTGTCCTTACGCATGGTTGAGTGGCTTCCCCTTCGCCGTGAGTCAGAGTCCGCGCAGTCGAAACCAATGCGGCCAACTGGCAATCTCGAAAACCAGCCGCAAGCTACCGAGAAGCCTCGTTCACAAAAGACTGGCGTCGACAAGCCAAAAACAGCACAGGGACATGCAGATACATCCCAACCAAGCGCTCACCCTCCACGCACGCCATCGTCACGAACTACCGGCACTCAGTCCTCCGCAGTTGAGCTTAAAATCCCGAACCAGCATGTGAAACGACTTTCAATCACAGAAGTAGACCATTGGCGCCAGTCACCGCGATCCAGTTTGGAGGAGAAGCGGCGCCCCGATTACAAAAATACGAAGCTAACCATCAACTCGCACCTCGCTCCCAATGAACTTTCCAGCTTGACATCACCACCCGCTCTCAAGCATCGACCGCAAAAGCACCGCGGCAGGATTGAGGGTGCAGATAACCTGCGCCCTGTAGAGCGATCAAAGCCTCAAAGACGAGTCTCCTGGGACAGTGAAAAGGTGATCAACCAAGCCTCTCTGGCGAGTCCTGGTAATCCCCGGTCTCGTCCCACTCAGTCTGCGGTCGATATCGACTCTCCAAGCTATCGCAAAGCCAAACATGAAACCCCTCCTCGCAAGCAAGAGTTTTTCCCGTTAGCTCAAACTTTGACACATTTCACTCCGGAGATCATCAACGCCTTGGGCCAGATCATGATCGAAACTGAAGAGGAGGCTGAGATGTGGCGGGAAGAGCTTGATCGTCTCCAGTCTATGGGTGGATTCGATAATCCTGATTGGAGGTTCGCAACACTTCGCCAACGCCAGGTGTTCCCATTTGTTGCGCAGAGTACCTTTTTTATCCTGAGCAGTGCCAAGCATATCCTGCATTCATTCCGAAGGGATGTGCTGATTTCGAAATCATCAGATCAAGGTTTAACAAACAGCTGCCTCGATATCGCCAGCCTCCGAGGGTCACTCCAGCATCTGTTTACTATCTGCCCATGGGATATTGCCTTGCATAGTGTATGGAGTGCCTTGGACAAACTCTTCGTGCCGCCAACCGAGTTCCCTTCGTCTGCCCGAACATCGCGCCGGTCATCGCGCAGCTCCACTATGACTGGCCCTGCTCCCCCGGTAGTCCGCAGAATGTCAGAATCTGCCGCTGATCAGCATCTCTCGGATGCGGATGCTGCTCATATTGCCACGGTTGCCTTTTTCGTGCTTGTTAGCGCGATTCCCGACTTGAGCATGTCAACATGGCGCGGGATCCTTCGCATGCGTGCTGCGGGAACCATCGCCTCGTCTGCTGACATGCAAAAGCTCCCCGTCGAACACGCTCAGCAAGCAGTGGAAGCGACCGATAAATTGGAGCATGAATTGGGTCTTCGTTTGGTGAACCGTCTTGTCCGGGCACTCACCGCACGGCTGGCATACCACGAAATATCCAAGGCACGTCAAGCTTATAGTCTTGACCTACCCAAGCAGAGGAGGATTAGCGTGCTTGATCGCATTGTGGATCATCTCAGCGAGCACCATAGTCTGGGCAACTCTGGCGTACAAGCTTCGTCTTCAGACTACGCCGGTCCTGCTCTTCTCATCGTTGAGTGGCTACGAACATTGTTCCTGCGAGAGTGGGACGGTAACCCCGAGATGTCTCGCAGCAGCGCTGCTGGCGGTGCTATTCAAATACTGGCTCTCATGTACAAAGAGCGAAATCGGTTGGGTCTTTGTCCAGAAGATTTCCGAACACCTTTTCTCGCAGACCGACTGGATCCCGTTGAGATGCCCGTCGCGTGGCTTGGGAGCCTCTCGAATAACCGTACGATGCATCTGCTTTCATACTCGTTCCTCTTCCCGCCTTCCTTCCTCGTCATTTATTTCCGATCTCTGAACTACTCGGCCATGTCCAAATACTTTGAGGCCGCATTGACCACGACTCGTCATGTCACCCAAACTGCTTTCGGTAGTATCAGGCTTCCTGACGACGGCACACTGCTTTCGCGCATGAAGGTCTCCATGTCGACCTATTTTGTACTTGTCGTCAGGCGAGACAACATTCTTACCGATGCATTGGACCAGCTCTGGCGTCGGGAAAAACGAGAGCTGATGCGCCCACTCAAAGTTCAGATGGGAATGGACGAGGGCGAAGAAGGTTTGGATCATGGCGGTGTTCAACAGGAGTTTTTCCGAGTTCTCATGGCCGAAGCCTTGGATCCCGCCTTCGGCATGTTTACGATGGATAGTCGACATCGTCTCTCATGGTTCCAGCCGTGTTCCCTTGAGCCATTGTACAAGTTTGAGCTTCTTGGGCTCTTGATGTCTATTGCTATCTATAACGGACTCACCCTCCCGGTCAACTTCCCGGTTGCATTTTACCGCAAACTCCTGGGTCTAAAAGTCAAGCATTTGGACCACCTTCGTGACGGCTGGCCCGAGCTTACCCAAGGTCTGGAAACGTTGCTTTCTTGGGAAGATGGTGACGTGGGTGATATTTTTATGCGCACCTATGAATTCAGCTTTGAATCCGTTGGCCGAATTGAAACCGTCGATATGCAGAGAGTGGACCGCGACGCCGCATGGCCAGTTCCTGCAAGAACCTCTGCTCCGAGCTCTGCTACCGATGCTAAAGCATGGTCTACCCTGCCGCACCTCTTTGACCCAGCAATCGCAAGCCCGCCGTCATCCTCGGTGGCTGAATCCGTTTCTGTGCCCTCCATCTCGGGTGGCACTATCACCTCCAAACCCACTTCTTTGGAATTCCAGTCTCCGACACCCCCAGCTGATGAGGCCTCTCTTGTCACCAATGAGAATCGGCATCAGTTCGTCAAGGACTACATCTTTTGGCTCACTGACAAGTCAATCCGGCCCCAATTTGAGGCATTCCTTCGTGGGTTCTACACGTGCCTTGATCGATCCGCTCTGTCGATTTTTACCCCCGAGTCGCTGAAGAGTGTGGTTGAGGGCCTTCAGGAGATTGATATCCAAGAGCTTGAGGATCATGCGCGCTATGAGGGTGGCTTTGGGCCGGACCATCGTGTCATCCAGGACTTCTGGAGTGTCGTCAAAGAGTACTCGCCCGAAAAGAAGGCGCATTTACTGGAGTTTGTGACTGCGAGTGACCGAGTTCCTGTCAACGGGATTTCGAGTATCATGTTTATGATCCAAAAGAATGGCGTGGGCGATTTGGTATGTGATCATTTATATCTCTCATGGTGCAGAAAACATCGATGCTAACTGATTTTCCAGCGTCTTCCAACCAGCCTGACCTGTTTCGGTCGTCTGCTGCTCCCGGAGTACTCGTCTCGAGCGGCCCTTGCCCAGAAGTTGGACAAGGCCCTAGAGAATGCGCAGGGTTTCGGTACGGCGTGAGATAAATTCAGCGTTTGGCGGTTTATTATTTACTCGGGTTTCCAAGTGTAGCTAGTGATCTATATATACCCATTGTTCCTGTTTGTAGTCTAGTGAAAGCATAGCATTTTCACATCGTACCAGTCGATTTCGAGAGGTCCTCAAACCCCCAGTATTCATGATTGTAGAGCTAGCCTTCGGTCAACCTCCCGGGCTGGTGGATTCAAGGGCCCAGTTGCGCAGGCGTGGTTCGCTGCGAGGCGATCGAGGAGGTGTGGCGATACCCAAAATCCCCCCAAAGCGGAGTGCTGAGGTCCGACCATTTGATGACTCTTCGCTCTCCAGCACTGCGTTTGCTTTCCTCGCACTCCTCAAAACTTCCTCCGCTCGAGGTCCAATCCGCTGGGCCTGACTGATTCCCTCTCATTGTATGTCATCGCGTCATTCTGTTAATCCTCTAGCCTGCAATCTCCGATGTCCCCGCCACCCCGCGTTTGCAATAAGTCACCGCCAGGGTCCTCCGGCAGCTGAACCGTCCCAAAGCTGAGCTGACACCGAATTTGTGTACAGGATTGAGATCTTGACATTGTTCATCTCGCCATGGCTCCGATCATCCACTGCGTTCGCCACGCTCAGGTACGTTGGTGCATTCCATGACAACCCTCCTGCAGGATTCTGCGAGAGGTCTTCAGTTCTCCATTCCTGCCCAAACCCCCCACCAGCCCCTCAATCTTTCTTTTACTTCAAACAGGCTGACCATACACGAATTCAATAGGGCGTTCACAACCTCTCCACCGCCAACCATGTCATCCACGACCCCCTTCTCACAGAGCTCGGCCACGAGCAATGCGCCAAGTTGCGCGAGAGCTTTCCCAGGCACGCTGAGGTCGATTTGGTGACTGCGTCCCCTCTTCGCCGAACCATCTACACGGCACTCGAGAGCTTTGGTCCCATCTTCGACGCACATCCCGATATGAAGCTGATTGCTCTGCCCGATGTGCAAGAGACCTCCGACGTACCGTGCGACACCGGCAGCGATCCCCAGGTTCTGCGCGACGAATTTGCGGGGAAACCGGTTGACCTAGAGATGGTCTATGAGGGCTGGAACAACAAAGCCGGTCGCTTTGCACCAAATAACAAGGCCCTCAAGGAGCGGGCCCGTGCTGCTCGTCGCTGGCTGAAGGCCCGTCCGGAGAAGGAGATTGTCGTCGTCACCCACGGCGGATACCTGCACTACTTCACTGAGGATTGGGAGGACAGCAGCCAATACCAGGGTATGTCACACAATCTCACAATTGCGATCTGGTGGGGAGCTATAACTAACCTACGTTCTACCTGACAAGGTACCGGCTGGGTCAACACCGAATACCGCACCTACGCTTTCTCGGATGAGACCCACGAAAACGATCTGGAGGGCAACGCTTTGGATGGCGACAACGCCTCCCTGGTCGAAACCATCGAATCCCGGAACCGCCGCGGCAAGGAGGGTCCTACTCCCGACCGCGAGGAGCAAAAGTCGCTGTACCAGAAGGGTACCCAGGGCTGGGATGACCAAGGCTTGCAGATGAGCACTGCGGAGCGCGACGCGGCAAAGGTGCCCGAGGGCATAGAGGTCAATGGTGTTCGTGTGTAAAGACGCGAAAAGTGAGTTGAGCATTACGGAGTATATTGCACCGATCATTGATCACGCTGTTTATGGAGACTGCCGTGCCTCAGGTATATAAAAGACATGTTCAAGATAGATTCTTTAGATTTGATATCATGGGAATAGAACAAAAGTTCGGGATTTTCGACGGGACGGTCCGCATTATCTTTGGTTTTGGAGAAAGCGCTTAGTTTGGTGACGTCTGAGTGCCATTGTTTATCTCAAAGGCATCTATCTGCTGTATATTAGTGTACTATTGTGGAAATAAATATGACCAAGCATACTGTGTGTTGAGATTCCAGGATAAGGCACCGAATTGATGCCTCATTCCCAACCTCTGTCGGCATGCCTGTCCAGGGAAACCGGAGGTACTGAGCTTGATATGCGCTCCAAGCGCTCTTGCCGACATTATATTCTACATTCAGGAGATCTTCATGGAAGAACACCGATCGAGACCGATAATAGGGGTTTACTACTGTCAGGGGGCTTGGCGCGCGTTCAGGGATAAATACCCCCAGAATCGCATGTAGACAGTTTGACACAGTCAAGTTCAAGTTCTGTCAATTCCATCAAGTTCGATTTGCCTAGCAGGCCCTTATTCAATATTCAGTGCTTCGTCGTAGCCAATCTCAACACTGTGTAACTCTGACATGGCTCCTATTGACGGTTCATTGTTCGCTTTCGAGGACATCCTATGTCTTTATGTCAAGTCAAACAATCCTCGAAGGAATTGTTCCATTGTCACGCCCTACTTCAGTTTATTTAATCGCTCCAACGGCCCTCCAAACCAACTCAATTCCGACAGCAGAATATACCTATCAAGAAAAACAATCAAGTCGCGAATTCGCTGGACATGCCGAATAGACCTATGCATGATGACATATGGACTGGATATACCTCTTCCAAGTCCATGATCGGAGCGCTACACTAGTGTAACGTTGAACATTAGAGGCAACTATTAAACAATTGACACTTTACATGCTTTACTGAAGTAATCGATGTGCTTCTTATTGATATTCTTACTAGACTTTGAGCGTAGGCCCTTTCCTGCTGGAGGAATCATAATGTTACTACATTCTTTCAGACTCCCGATAATACGATTCACCTCTATATATATTGCTCTATTTTTGACCTGCTAAAGAATGATCTTGCGGCCAATGTTTCACCATGTTAAAAGATAAGTTTCATCTCGCCTTTTTCCTTCCATGTTAACTATTCGATGCTTTTTACTACCCTTGGAATTGGCTTAGTTTCAAGTTTAACGAGTCTCTTTGTATGAAACAGTAGCTCCGATTGGATGCCGCACCAGGTAAGTCCTGTGCGACCGAGTGGTGCTGACAAAATATAGACTAAAGAGCGTCAGGAAATAGAAACATACACAAGCATGATCAGATGATTGATATATGAACGTGCGTCATTCCCTCCGGGATCATGCTGGCTGGTCAAGTTCAATGTTTAGGTTTCTATACGATTGTGCCCCATGGCTCTCTCTTTGACAGCGATCAAACATGGAAAAGGTAGTGCAAGTAAATCCTGCCAAATAACCTCGAAACAGGCATAATATCAAGAAAGTTCACTCATTAAATCAAACGAATGAAAGATGATGAAGACTTTCCGTGCGTCATGTTAATAAACGCGTAGTACTAGTAATTAGTATATATGCTTTTTGACTTCCTCAGCTTTCGTAAGCAAGTGACAGTATCTCCCCCTTTTATCAGATTCAAGAAAACTTGAATGATCCTGTGCCTTGGATACCTGCCTTGCGGTGGCTAGGCAGTAACAGGCCTCTGTCTACACTGACAGGACGATCTTCGTGGCAGATGGTGGCTCGGCGGCCCCCAACAGCCGGGCTGCGCTGCCTTGATCGAACCCGAGATGCTGACTCCGCGTGCAGAGTGTCGATCGGTGGAGCTTCCTTGCTTGTTAGACTAGCCTCGCGAATTGCATCTTGTAGGAATCTCTTTCTCGAAGCCAGCCGGTGGATTCGCGGACCCCGGTACATAGGCAGGCAGCCAGATTCCAGGTACCTGCGAGTGTCGAGCAGGCAAGCGGGCGCGAGCCTCGCAGACTGGGCAACACTAGATTAAACATGCGACGCTGCGGGCTTAAAGTGCGTGCTATTTAGGGGCGAGCAAGTAAACGCTGGTGCCTCCCCAGGCCCGATGCGGTTTGGCGGATACGAAGGTGCGAATGCGCGGCTTAACTATTTTTAGGCGCCGATCAACCGCATCGCCGCAGTTCGCAGGCGACGACGGCAGCTCCCTTCGTCCTCCATATAACCTCGCCATCCTGGCCTTCCTTCTCGACTGGCCCAAAGATGATCGATGAGAACCTGCCCAGTAAGTTCAGATCGCAACTCCTTTGCCTCTGTCCCTTTTTTTTCTTGGCTTCCCCCTACGTCATACGGGCCTCCTGCAATCGTCTGCTGACCACCCACCAGCGTTCTTTCTCAAGAACAACTCGCAGACTCCCCAGCAGAGCACTATATACCACCGCCAGCATGGAAACGACCCTGAGCCCGCATACTCTCTCCGTTACTTGGACCCCGCTACCCCCGCGGCGCAGAACCGGTACGGCGTTGCCCTCTCCGATCCCTACGTCCCGGACGTCGTCTACGGCGAGGTCGCCGTGATTCCCGAATGGACACAGCCATCGTTGTCAGCAGATACCATCCGAGCCAACGGAGGCGCTCCTCCTCCTCCCGAGCCTATCCTCCCGACCGAGTTTACCATCCAACTGTACAACCCCGACCAGAAGATCACCGTGAAACATCAGCCCAAGACATGGAACAAGCCTGCCCGGTGGGAGTTTGAGATGCCCCAGCGCACTTTCCGGTTCCCCTCTGCCTCAACACTGGACCGAACACAGAGCGACCCGGCCGCCGCGGACGTGACACCGAAGTTACGTTTTAGTTGGCGCAAGGATGGCAAATTGTCAAAGGATCTTTCCTGTCTGTTACACGGCAAATCGTCGACGATCCCAGATACCCAGAAGAAAAGCCGGGAGCCTGACATCACGGTTGCGCTCTTTCAAGGCCTGCGCGAGTTGACCCTGTACGAGCCGAATCTTTACCGAGTGGAAATGGAGGACTTTAAGGGATTGGAGGTTGTCCTGCTGCTTGCCGCAGTTGCTATTCGCGACATTTTCTTTGGTCCCGCTAAGGAGGCATTTCATATTACTCCTGGTGGACCGACCATGGTGAATGGGAAGCCCCAAGTGGCTGCTACTGCTGCTCCTGCTGCTGCTCCTGTTCCTGCCGGTCGAAAGAGCCCCAAGGTCCAAGCTGCCGGTGCAGCGCCCAATGGAAAACCACCCCTTCAGAAGCTCAGCATCCCATCATCCCAGTCACCTGCTCCGCAGGCCAGACGAAAACAAGATGTTCTCGCGCAGGAGGAAGCGCGCCGAACCCAGGAGCTTCTGGCCGCGGAAAAACGGGCGCAGGAAAAGGCACGCCAGAAACGCCAGGCAGAGATCGATGGCGAAACGAAACGGTTGCAAAAGCTATATGGGAGAGAGGAGCAGCAAGTCCGGACACAGAAGCTCCAGTCATCACCTTCATCTCGACCAAACCTTCCCCCACGTCACAGCGGGCCTTCTCGCCCTTACTCTCACCAATACTCCCAATCCTACTCTTACCTCCCTCAACAAGGACCTCCTCAACCTCCCCGTAACTTGCGTCCTCAATATTCCCAGGGTGCACCTGTTCCCACCTTCGCCAATGGCCCGTACCTTAATGCGCCTGGCCGAGACCCACGGGTGCAGTCGTCGGCTCATCTCACGGCGGCCCGGCCCCAGCCTCGACCACAGTCCACAGTGGGTTTCTACCAGGCTCCAACTAGCAGTGGAGCATTGCAGCCTGGGGCGCAGCCGGGGAAACAGGTGCAGCCCAAGAAAAGCAGTTTCTTTGGATTCCGGCGCAACAAGGAAGAAAGCAGTGGAGCGCGTTTGGATAAAAAGCGGAGTTCGATGTTTTGATTTATCACTTGTGTCAGCGATACCCTATTTGTTTCTTATGGTGTTTTCGAGCATATTTCGGTGCATGGGATTTTCATGTCTTTATATTTATGATTGTATAGACACTGGCCGCAGGCCTTGGAACATGACCAAACTTTCTCAGACTTTGATGGTATGACTTGATGCTTGTTTTCTGTCCATCAGTGACTGGGTATCCAATGAGATGTGAAAATCCAAAGCTCAACGCCGACAAGCAGAACCCCTCCCAAGATATCATATAACACATGTGAAAAGAAATAGAAATAATTATACACAAGAATGAGGGTAGGGCGGCATCAACAAGGCCGTATTAAGGAAAACAGAAAATCCATGCAAAGAGGGAAAGTCATTAACGTAGAGAGGAATCGTCAAAAGCTCTGCTTATGCACAAGTCCCTTTGTGCTCCCCGTATCATCATTAGCAAACCGAGCCGGATGCGACGTCGACTCCTGTTCGACGAGCGTCGTCACTTTAATTCCTGAAAAGGCCTCTTTGGACTCCTGTTGCTCTTTGTTGTAGCTGCGGACAGAGCCAGGGGGCGTCAGTTCATCCAGATCGTATTCGTCTTGTTTCGGCTCGCGACTTCCGATGACGGACGCTTGGATTTGGGTGTGTGTGCCAGTTCCAAGGGCGCTACGGCCGGTTCGGGAGGGCCGGGTCGTCTTGCTACGGTAGCCGTTGCTGCGGGTAGAGAAAACGTGGGGGAGCAGCTTGGAGAGCATGGGTTTTGTGCTGGGGAGACAGGCGCAGATGATGGCAACGTTGCATTCAATCGCGGACCATTCGGCGGCTCCGACGTTGTCATCTGGGAGTTGTTAGTGTAGGATTCTTTCATATCAGGTAGGTTGAGGTATGACGAACAAGTTGGGTCACTGGAGTTGGAAATAATCAAGAGACTGTGAAGACGGAGGATACTGGTAATCATCACAAATCCACCGAGCGCAAAAACGCCCATAAGCGCAAGTTTCTGTCTCTTCGGAAGCTGGAGCGATTTGAGGACAGGCATTGGGTAGATCAGAATGAGTAGATCGGTGGTAATGTGGACAGCCGAGTTGGAGAACCAGAGCGCCTTCTTATCAAAGCAGAATCCCGGGACTGATGGATCCCAGAACTTGGCCAAGGGCACACAGTTTGCCCAGGCGCTGACGATGGTCCATGTTCCGTAGACCACGAGGAAGCCAATGAGCATGGTACAGGCGAGGCGCATACGGGGAGTTGAGAAGACTCGGCGGTATTGAAGAAGGATTGACATCTTGGTGGCGAATAGGCTGGTCTGGTAGATGGGTACAGATGCCCAGAAACACTGAACGGATCAGTGAATTAGTTGGCATACTTTGTCGAAGTCATTGCACTGGCGTGGACATACAATCATTTGTACTTTGAAGATGGCACCTGGGATCAATTTGAAATGCTCGCCCATTCCGTGATAAACCTCTTTATCCGGAATTAGTCCTGGATGTGCAATTGCTAGGATTGTATTGACTTACCGCCGACAAACAAACCAAAAAAAACCCAGGAGAAAGCCTGGACAGACAGCCGAGTCAGTTGATGCCGCTAAGCTTCGGCGAGTGTTGTATAGTCGGTTCAGTCTTACCAAAGAAACTAGAATGACATAGTCATCGGCACCCATTCGTTTCACCATCACCGCGCGAGTGTATATGCGAACAATCACTAACAGGGTGGCCAGACATGTAAAGACGGTGCTGACCGCAAGGGCCCCGCGACCCCGAGCCGTTGACAGAGTCGTCATCGTGGCATATAACGAATGAAGGGGAGTTTAATGAGCGTGCAACTGTCAAACAGTCCCTCAACGAACCTCGCGGGAGATCCTCGAGGATGGTCTGAGCAGCAGAAATGAAAATCCCGGTGGACGAATACGATCAAGCCAGGGCCACCTCCTTTTTTGAACAAATACCATTCCACGGTCGTGGGCAGACAGGGACCGGAATCGTGGGAAGGGGGGTTTGATTATTTTCTCAGCCCCTCTTGTTCAGTCTGAAATGGGAAAGAGGCGGAGATCGCTAGAGTCTCAATGCAAGATAGTGGGAATAGAAACCGCCACCGGTCGATTTAGTTAGTCTGCATGTCTGGGTTGGGAATGCGAGCAGCCAAGACGTGCCCTAGATGATACAAGGTCGGAGACAAGGATTGAACTATTGGAAATTGGAAAACCCAGAATCCAGGAGGTCTCTTCGGGTACCCATGGAATTATTAAACACGCCATATTGGTCCAGGGAGTCCGGCCAGTGTCCGACTCCAGTTTTTTTCCCGCGTTGACGAAGGCAACAGGTCCGACAGAGTTTGACAGACACGGTGGCGTGGAAGCTTGCGGAGAAGGACGGCCATGACGATCAGGCCAAGATTGGGACAGGAGTGTATCAGGGCTTGCTCTTCTTTGAGGAGCGCACCAGGGGGTGGACCACATCCATGCAAGTATGAACCACGAGGGCACGCATACTCATCCGCGTTTTGCTCCACCAGCAACTGTCCCACGCGGGCCCCTTGGAGAGTCGCGGTGCATGGTGTCCAGTCAGGATTGCGCAGACATGGGCTAGCGGAGTGAGGTTAGTGTGGTGGAGAAGTGTTTGGGTCAACAGGTTTTCCCCTTGGTGAGTCAGCAGCAGGCACCGTGACCCTACACTTGTAAGGTACTGCGAGAGGAGTGACACTTTGATACCAACGAACCATGGAACGCCGTAGCCCTAAACAAACCACAATGTTTCCAGAAGCCTGCGATTGGCGCAAGGGGCCCATGAGGCACGGGCTGTCATTTCCGCAAAATCTCCTGACGAGCTGCTTGCATCTTGCAGTAGGTAAGGTATACTCAGCATCCAGCATAGTACCCTCAGGTATTATTTCTTCCACATCACCCGGTCTATGAAAACCAGGATCGATTAGCAGCTGACGGTGGATTTCCCCAGTGCACTAGCAATGCGAATTGGGTTCGCGAGCAATCCTCGAGCGGACTCCCCCGGCTAAAGTCGAGTCGAGCTAGCGGCGGGTCTGGCTGATTGCGCCTACTGCGTGCCAGTCTGCCGGGAGGCCTCGCCTGTCAACTCCCAGCGAACAAAGGCCAAACCCCGAACGTGGCTGAAGATAGAGTCCAATAGTCCCTTGACTGCCGTCTCGGTGGCGGCGTCCGGCCCAAAGGAAATCAGACATCAGACACGCACGCCGCGCGACTGTCAGGGATGTCAGGTCCGCCATGTTCGTGCGTGTCAATCTCACCCGGCGACATCGCAACGCTCTCCTGAAACCAAGCATGATGCAAAATTTAGTCCACCTGCGCTAATACTGCACTGTGCACTGCATCGCGGATGCACTACGCTCCTCCCCGGCTTCTTGCATCCTCACATTCGGTCGCAGGCGCCCAAGCCGAGATCCACGCAGGCGACATAGGATTCCGCGCAGCCCGGTGCTGCCATTGTGCACGGGGCATGTCGAACCGAAGGTATTTGGATTAGCGTGGGATCATCAGGGCATCTCGACTGGCGGTTCCTCAATCAAGGGCCGATCCAGAGGAGTCGTGTCAACACGAATGACGATCTTCATGGATCTCGGGCTCCACTGCCGGCTCCGCCTCGGTCGAACTACCCTTCGCGATAGGGATAGTCGTCGCTGAGGGAAATTAAGAAAAGTGATCTACTCGCATCCCGCCAGGAGAAATACGCACGGCGCGAGAATCGATCGAACGATGATGTCGGCGGCCACCACGGGCAAGCCCTTGTTGGGAGAGGTCGCGATGGCTTACGTCGATGTCTCATAAATTCTCCGATTCGATCGACTGGTTCCGGATGAGCAAGAGGTCAATCGTTCTGCCTGCAGCGATCAATCCGAAATACGACGATAGCCATCCTCTGTGTCGCGCTTCCCATATGACCGGTCAACACAATCCCGTTCTACACAATTGCTGGTGCAGTTTCTCAAAAGGACATCAGATGAGTAGGCTTTGAGATCAGGATCGCTCCATAATTTGGGTGCGGAAGAACGAACCCTCCGAACTCCACCTCGTTGGTGGTTTGCGCTTACAGTGAGATTCTGTCGGATGTCTTTTCAGCGTCTCGCACGCCGTGCCTCGTCTGAATCGACGCCAAGGAAAAGGCGATCTCGTCACCAGATGGTCATTCTCACTGCTAGTCGCGATAGGCCAAGGATACAAGACAGTGAAAAGGAGGAGTCGGGTGAGATTTTCCAGTTGCAAAGGATGGGCTTGCAGAGCTCAAATCTGGGAGCTGGCCGCTTTCCTGGTTTGCTGGGATAGGCCGCAATGGAGAGATTCACAGCTCACAACAACAATTAAGCCCTCAAGTTCCTTGATTCACGAGTACGAAGTATGTACGAGGGCGAATCTTGAGTCTCGACCCGGATCATTCTCAAAATCATGCTCCGATGGATCGGCGATGGATCGCTCGAAGGACGATCAGGTATGAGGTGCATACCCTTGTTCTCGATATTTGCTTCTTGCGGAGATAAATCGGTGATCCCGCTTGTTGCGATTTCGAGTCAAGGGGCATGGATCCTTCGAGGCATCGCATGTTGTGAATGAAGCCGAGAGTACCTCAGGGGAGATGCGCGCGACCGAGTCGACCCACTCGGGATAGGGGCACAGATCTGAAATATGCAGGATGGATATTGGTCGAAAGGATACGCATTGAGTGTTTGTAAATCGATGCTATCGGGGAGGCAGTTGCATTCGCTGCCTGCCTTAGTGAAATGGCATCTAACAGCACCACAGCACCATAAATCACGTGATCCACGTCTGATCCTTAATCTACTGTAGAAAGTCGAGGAATGCGTCTCCAATAATTGCCAGTTTGTTTGAGCTATAAACCAATCACTTTAATCCCCAGTAATTCCCTATTAAAGCCGTTGAGCTTGCATTCGCAAACTCCATGGACGACGTTGGCTCATCAGGCGAATCTACTACTATACCATCGACTTGAGCTACAGAACGCACCAAGCTTGGCAAACAGGACCGGGCCTTTGAGCCGCAGAACTAAAACTCCTCCAGATTATGGGGTGTGGAAGATACGAGTAGGACGGGGTATAGGGACAGGTCCAACAAATTCCCCTGAGCAAATGAGAAGCTCAGAGAAAATCAGGCACCAGAGGATCAATGGGCATCGCCAAGTAGATGAAACGAGTGGCAGGAAAGGCTGAGGCGGCAAATCTGACAGACGTTCCGGTCGGGCAGCTTGGGCGATCCCAGCGATGATTAATAGCACACCACTGCTATCCAGCTCCTATGAATATTTCGCTTTATTCGATAAACACAGCTCGTAAACTACAACTCATTGATCCATTTGTGTTATCTTTTTTTCGGTTCAATTTGTTTCGATCTCTGAAGTGTCGTGGTGTCGAGCTCCAGGCCTTGTGTTCCGCCATGCGCCCCACGCGGCCCCAGCCATGTGCTTTTTCGGTGGCTGGGAAATCCCTCCTTTAAAACCTCCCATTCACATTCCGACCGACGCAATATTTTCTCCTTCTATCATCTCATGTCCCCGAAAGGCTCTTCATTGCCTTTCACTCATTCTCAATAGGGGGCTCCGACCGCGCGATTTCGAACGACGCGCCGAACTTCACGGTGTATACTCTACACTCGGAAGTATACAGCTTCCCCGCATCGCTGCGGCTATCTTCTGACGCCCCGCTTGCAATTTTCAATTCTACGCCTTAACGATCTCATGAAATTGATCTGACGCCGATATCACCGCATTCTTGATCCTTGTTTTAATCGACTTCTCTCCGTCTCCTTCACAACGATCCAGTTGGATCGCTGCCAGCCATCATGGTTAAGCGCAACATCGCCATCGCGATTATCATCATCGTCCTCTTCCTCCTTCTCGCTATCGCGGGCTTCGCTATCTGGGCCGTACAAAACCACGTGTCTTTCTTCTCCAAGAAGCAGCAGCCGGATGAAGAGAGTGCAGATGGAGGGTGATGAAAAGTGAGGATTAGGTCGGGACATCCACCCCCTGTTCACACCTAGTTACCAGCCCCCTATCTTCGAATTTCCCCATCTACGACTACGATATATTCTTCTCGACAAACTCGCACAAAAGAGACATGATACCCTTCTTCCCTCCTGATGCCCAGCCACCACGATAACGAATCTGACCTCGATATGAACTTGGCGACGCTGCTGCGGCGCCCTCATTTTTTGTATAACCTTGACCCTAGCGGCCTAAATTTTGCACACATCTTATTTGATGCTGATTTTGCTTTCCTGGAGTTGATCGGGATATGCGTGCGCTTTACTTTCCTTTCTTGGTTGTACTTTTTTGACTATGATTTTCCGATAAACATGGTCTGTTTATTGAAGTATATGATACATGAATATTATTATGGATACGGATTCAGATCCGCAAATGTTTTCTCCACATTATAATTTCAGTACTTCAGCTCATTGTTGAGCTATTGGTAGTATCAAATCGCGCTTCTAAAAGGGGCAGCACGCTGTCAACCAACGAGTGGGCTAATCATGCGTGACACTACCGATTGCAGCACAGATATATAACAGCACAGACCGGTGCCACTTTCGACTAGCCATTAAGATAATGCGATTGTGAACACTTGAACAACTATTGTTTTTTTCCCTCGCTCATGCACCCATTTGATCCGGACCACATGGAAGTGAGCATCCAAATGGAATCCTACACTCATGTACCCACGTGTAGCTCCCTCACATGCATTCCCAAAGCAAGGACACTAAATTATCATGTACACATAGTGCAAGCTCAACCACGTGATGTGACGTAGAAAGTGTGTTGATCTCGACAAGCTCAGCCCAGGTGGATTCGTTATGCATCCACATGGATAAAGGGAATTTCGACCCTCAGTGTATTTTCTGTAACCTGCAGTGTGAAAGGTGTATTTGACAGTAGTGATAGTAAAGTGTGGAAGTAGGAGTGCAGAAAATTGATACGAATCGCTTTCATGATAATCAAATCCATGCCGCCAATGGTATCTCTGCCTAACCTTGATAATCAACATGCAATGCACCCGATCGTTCTCGTACATCTAATCCAAAACCAAAACGCCGTTGCCAGATATGAAGCTAATGACACATGACCCGTTCTTACAAAACATAGCTCAGCAGCTCCTGTGCTCGCAGAGCGGTGGCAACATGCCATGGGAGGGTGTTGCTTTGTACACTGCGCAGACCTCTTACTCGGGCAAGCGTAGATAGATCCCGGTACATTCCGAGAATGTCTCGTAGGATGGATTCGTGGGAGGGCGGTGCCCGTGGCGTGTAGACTAGGTTGACTGTCATTGCGTAAACGCCGTCCCCATCGATGGTGCCCTTGCGGCGCAAAAGATACCCGCTGACCAGTGCGGGGCGGAAGTCGGTGACGTGGGGTGAGTTGTTGAGACGGTGAGATAAGATGACGGTCCAGGACTCATCGGACATGTCTGAGAGAACGACGTCGGAATCCGGTTCCAGGGAAGGCTCGGTTGGGGTTGGGGCATTGTAGGTTGCACCCGGAGTAGGTGCGTTGCCTGATTGTTCAGGAGATGCGATGCTAACGCTCGGATTGGGGGTGGAGACGGGAGTCGATGTAAAATGGTGGTTGAGGACGCTGGTCGTCATGGGCGAGACGGTAGGTTCAAGTGCCAAATCTGACATGGTGCTAACCGTCACAATAGTGAGCTCTAAAGAACCAGAACGGGCCTTGTTCTGTTGCTCGGCTAGGCTGGTCCATCCTGTTGGAAGTTGTTAGCAGGCTGAGAGACATCTTTGCGCGATAATGAAAATCATACCTTCTACATCATCTGGTTCCATTGGTTCCGTATTGGCCAGGATGAGCTTCCAACGGGCTTGAGCCTTCTCCATGATGCTCTTTGTCGTATTCCAGATTTCATTGCGGACCTCGGCAGATGACCTGGGCACACACTTGCCGCGATATTTGAGGCAATATGACACGACCATCTGTAAGGTACCAGTTCCATCAGACCACGCAGCTGACACCCATCTCTGGTCTAAACTTTTGGAGAGGGCTAGATGCAGTCTTCTGCCATCTTGCAATGGTGATGCTCTCTCAGGCACAAGTCGAAAGCTAATGCTCTTTGGGAGAGAGTGTGCAAGGATAACAGGAGGAGCACACTGAAAAGCGGAATCGGCATCTTTGGGACGACAGCGACTGTATACCTCAAATGCCAGACTCAAGTAATCAGTCTGCTTTGGCACAACTATGGAGTCCTCTGACAGAATGAACTCCAAAGGAATGATCTGCAAAACAACATCATTGATTGGCTGGGCTTGTCCTCGGTCGGCGTCTGCAGCCAATTGTTGGAAGAGGTACCAGAATGCCGTGCAGATATCAACAAGGGCTGCTGCATGCGGGAAAGGATTGACAATATAGACCACACAATTATCGCCGCTCGGCGGTGCTTGTGCAAGCTCAGTTCCTATCGTATGTCAGAATAATCCATGAAAAATGGGAGGACACGTACCTAAGTCTTGACATAGAACCTTAAGGGATTGCATCATATAGTTGTAGTTCGAGTTTTCCGAGTCCCAAGTTCTCAGGCCATCCACGAATGCTGTGGATTGATTGCCTCGAACATGACTCCCAAAGTTGCAACTTTGGTAAAGAAGACCAAAGCGATTCATGAACTCATCTGCTGCCTTTGCTGCAGCAGTCGGATGGATGCAGTATGCCGAGATATCCTTTGAACCACAGGCCGGCTGAAGGTCGAATGTCTCCCAGAAGGCAATCGATGTTGGAAGCGCCTCAAGATAGTCTTTGCCCCGACGAATACGGACGTGAGGGGCGACCGACTTTGAGATTGAGCTCTTACCAGAGTCCTTGGAAGATTGCAGCCCAGTTGCAGCAGATAAATTCTCTTGCAATGAAGTATATCCTTTGAGATCGAGCTTTGCGATGTCGCCCAAGAAGTTGGCATCTTCGAGGCATGCTCGCAATGTAAGATTCTCACTTTCAAGATCACATAAACCAACCCTGTCTCCTAGTACATAGTCTAACGACGACTGTGTAATTTGGTCAACAAGTAGTTGAGCGATCGGAATCTGATCTTCACGTCGCAGGAGAACTGGCGATTGTTGGATTTGTATCGCAGAAAAATAGCCAATGAAAACCCAATCAGAGAAATTGGCCAGAAAATTACCGAGAAAGGTAGTGTTCTCAGCTTTCGAACCTATTGTACCCTCAGGCGCACCAGAAGATTTGGCTGGCGATGCAACGGATTGAACATCAGACTCTGAGGGAATACGTTTCCTTTTAAGGGATGGAATGACCGTTGCGACTGGCGTCGGAGCGTTTGTTATTGGTGCCTCATCGCTGAAGTCACTGCTTGTGCTGCTAGAGACGGAGGACGATCGAGAGTGGTTCTCCAAAGATGAGAGCGTGCTTTGAGCTGCTGGCTTGGTTTGAAGCCCTCCGCCTCTTCCACGGTGAGGAATACCGACAGTGGGGATAGTGTTCGAGCCGCGATCTATCGTATTCAGGGAGATTCCGGTAGAGAACCAAAACTTTCCTGCTGCTCCATACTTCTGATCCCAGTCCCCAATTTTTTTTTCGAAGGCAACAGGTTGATAGTGGCCTTGCTGGGAGCGGGTATCGTTGGATTGCTTAGATTCTTCTTCTTGTGACCCAGAAAACAAGATTTTCTTGATTTCCACAGGACTCAAAGGAGGGCTGATTGTTTGAGACTTGGGCTCTTGAGGAGATGACATGGGTTGGTCTGAGCCCGTTGCCTCATCAACCGGGCCTATTTGTTCAATTTTGGGTGGTTCCACATCATTTTCGGTGGTTTTGGCGGGTTGAGGAGCATCGAGGTCATCATCGACAGGTGGTTGTTGGTGAACATCTCCATTCCTCTCGTTTCCCTCCGAGTCTTTCATGTCTGATGGCATCTCTGCAGCCATTTCGTCATTCGGAGCACCCTCGTCCATATCATCGAAGGCTGGGTCATCAAAGAAGCTGAAATCGGCATCGGTAATTCCTTTGGTTTCGAAATCCTTGTCGTTCATGTCACCAAAGAGATCTTCATCGTCACTTGCGTCGTACCGGCCGGTACCAACCTCGACATTTGGCGAAAATTCAACATTAGACGAGTTTTTCGCTTCTTGTGCCGCAGTTGGTGATAGATTGAAGCCGGTATCCCCGGGAGAAGCCTCAGACGCATTCGCAATATTTATACCCACATTGACAGCGCCGTCGGGTGGAGTTGGATAAACCAGATTGGTAGCCTGCAAATCCGGGTATTGCGCTATCCGGGCAAGGCTCTCCGTGTTCTCCATATGGTCGATTGTGGGAGATGTCATGTCGTGGTCTTTGGCTTGTGGCGTTTCCAAGGTGGGGATATTCTCAAGATCTTGACTGAGTTTGAGGGAACTAGCATCCGCAAACCACCGCTCTGCAAACTCCAATGGATCATCGGACGTCTTAGACGGCCAGGATGATCGTATTGATCGACCGGTCCTCTTGAAGCAGAACCGCGCGGGCCACAGCATACGTTTCAGAGGAATCCCCGACTGAGCCTCATCAGTTTGGCGCCATGCCTCTCCTGCTAATTTCGCAAAAAAGGGCTCCCAGACCTCTACCTCCACCCAGGGTTCCTCGTCAATTGAGTCGATAAGAAGACCGAAGTTGGCCAACCACTGTACCACGTCAAGTTTCCACTGCCGTCGCCTTGCAACGTTGTTTCCAGAAGCTGAAGTACCTGGTGACGGAATAGAAGGGGATTCAATATTCGCGGTCACAAGCCTTGCAATAGCACCGTTCGGAGAAAGCCAAAGATCAGATCCTGGTTGTACCCGAAAAATATTGGAAATGTCATCCAGGGGGCTACACAGCCTTGTGATCCCAGGCTGGGAGATGGTTAGTGGTGATATCGTCAATGTTCCAGAGGCATTCAACTGGACATTCAGCGAGGTAAGGCATGATTGGGAAAGCACGCTTTCATTGTCGATTCGAGGGCTTTCGTATCCCGGCCTGTTCACCGCAGTGAACAGCGTACGTGAACCGAGCGGTAATGCACCATGGACTCGGATCAAGTGAAGGCTAATGGCGCCGGTAACGGCCGACACAAAAGAAGCGTAGATGGCGGCAGAGCTGCTATAGCCTTCTGGTCGTCGGGTCGGATTTTGAGCTGGCTGTGACCGCTGCTGCGTAAATGACTGAGCCCCAGTGGGATTTTGAGACTCAGCAGAAAGACTTTTGATCAATTCCTGGGAGGTAACACTGCCCGATGCCGAGACTATGCTGTGGATTAGCACTTGGGGTGTCACAGAGGACGAATATTTCGTTGAACTGTGGCATACCTTTGAGAGTCGTCGCATCCACAAGAATTTTTGAGGTTTCTGTTTCGCCTTCTTTGACATACAACGAGTTTAGGCTCTCGAACCCGGGGGTTGGTGAGAACACCCATAGTCCGAGGCGCCTGGGACAGGAAGCTAAACAATTTAAGATTCTTAATCGAGCCTCCAGGTCCTTCAGATGAGCCAAATGTTTGAGGATGGTGTAGCCACTGGCCGGACCGTCCTGGGGATGATTGGCAACGAGTTGCTCTCCCGTGTATATTCTCCAGTATATCGTGGAGAAGCCATCCTGGAGGATCTTGGTCAGTTGCGCGACTGACAGGAAATTCGGTTTACTTACTATAACATGTATATTGGTGGTTGCGCTTCCAGGAAAGTCCATGATTCAACGGTCGCGGACAGCCCCGGGAGCATTCGCAGATAGAGGGATGATGGGATCTATTCGAGGATTCATTTCCAGCGGTGGAGGGATTCCGCTGTAAAGAAAATGCGCACACGACTGAGCTCAGTGCTGAAGCCCATCAGGTGGGTAAAGACATCGCAGAGGCGAGGCAACGCGGAGAACGCGGCGGCATCAACAGTCGAGCGCAATTCCGGGGAAGTTCGCCGACGCTCGGACCAGCCTGGGATGCGCATGGATCACGTGCTATCTTATCTGCGGGTTTTTTATCGCAACAATCTTTTTCTCTCTCGGCTTCACCGCGCAGCAGGGTGCTTTTACGACGTCGGTTTTTGTGGCGATTTGATCGACTGACGCCATGAAGCTGTCCAACCAGTCTGAGGTGCCCGTGTACACCATCTCGGGTTCCAACACAGCCCGTCCACTCCCCGAGTGGCTCGCCAGACGCCGCAAGCGCAGCTTGAAGGACGACCCCGAATATGCGAATCGCGTGGAGTTGCTGCAGGACTTTGAGTTCGAGGAGGCCAGTCAATGTATTCGTGTCAGTGAAGATGGCGAATGGGTTATGAGCACAGGTATGCGATTATTCTTCGAGTGTTAATTGCAAAGTGCAAATCAACTGAAACTGTTCCTAGGAACCTACAAGCCTCAAATTCACACCCACTACCTTCCGCAACTGTCTCTTTCATGGGCCAGGCACACGGTCGCTCTCAATACTACTTTCCTTCTCTTGTCCTCCGACTATTCCAAGTCCCTCCACCTTCAGTCCGACCGATCTCTCGAATTTCACACCCCGCAAGGATGCCATTACACCACCCGCCTCCCGCGATACGGCCGCGACCTTTTATATGACCGAAATTCGACCGAAGCACTTATTCCCTCGGTTGGTGTCAACCAGGATGGAATGGGAGAGGTCTTCCGCCTCAATCTGGAAATGGGCCGATACATGAGAAGTTTCGAGGTTGACGTTGGCGGTGATGATTTCACATCGGCAGGCGGCGGTACACTTCAAGGTGGAATTCATACTGGTGCGGTGAATACTGGTGCTATTGCAGAGGAGAGTCACGGTCTGCTTGCTTTTGGTACGACCGTCGGCACCGTCGAGCTGTGGGACCCCAGAGCCAAGGGCCGAGCGGGTGTGCTTCTGCCACCCTCACAGCCTGGACCGGACGAGCCCCGGAATGAAATCACTGCGCTTGAATTCCATCGCTCGGGTCTAACTCTGGGAACCGGTTCCTCTAACGGTCTGATTCACCTCTACGATCTTCGATCCCCAGTTCCCCTGCTGAAGAAGGACCAAGGATATGGTTTCCCCATTCATACCCTCAAGTTCCTTCAACCATCAACGGCTACCCGGGAGGCGACACTGGAGCCTAAGATGATGTCAGCCGATAAGCGTATTATCAAAATCTGGGATCCCCGTGATGGCAGCCCTTGGACCTCTGTCGAACCGGCAGTGGATATCAATTCTGTCGCTTGGTGCAAGGACAGTGGAATGCTCTTGACGGCGAACGAAGGTCGGCAACAGCACTCATTCTTCATTCCCCAGCTTGGACCTGCACCGAAGTGGTGCTCGTTCCTTGATAACCTGGTTGAGGAGATGGCTGAGGATCCCAACGATCCGAACGCCTTCGCCAGCTCCGCCGCTGGCTCTGTGTACGACAACTACAAGTTCTTGACTGTTCCCCAGCTTCGCAGCCTCAATCTGGAGCATCTTATTGGACGCACCAACCTCATGCGCCCATACATGCACGGCTACTTCGTTGCTCAGCGTCTCTACGAGGAGGCTAGGTTGATCACCAACCCGTATATTTGGGAGGAAGAACGCGCCAAGCGCGTGAAGGAGAAGATCGACAAGGAGCGTGAGAGCCGCATTCGTGGCAAGAAGAAGGCGGCCGTCAAGGTGAACAAGAGGTTGGCCGAGCGGTTGATGAACGCCGAGGAGAAAAAGGAGCGTCGGGATGCCAAGCGTGTTCTCGAGCGTGGTGGCGACGAGGAGATGGTTGATGCTCCTGCCAAGGAGGATGAGGAGTCAAAGAACAAGGGTGTCCTGGCCGACAGCCGTTTCAACGCCCTGTTCGAGGATGAAGACTTCGCCGTTGATGAGAACTCTCATGAATTCCGCCTCATCAACCCCAGCACTGTTCCTATTCCTGCTGGTCGCAAGGAACGTGGTCTTACTGCGGTCGAACAAGAAGCCGTGGACGACGTCCCTGGATCTAGCTCCGACACCGACTCCGACTCAGACAGCGAGGCCGAACGTCCCGCGAAGGCTGAGCGCTCCAATAAGATCTCTTCTGCCGACTACAAGCGGACGAAGCGCGCCCCTCCCCGCATGCAGGTCTCCTCTTCCACGCGCACCAACTCCGCCCGTGACAGGTCATTCGGCTCTCGGGCTCAGAACATGAAGGCGAAGCAAAGGCCCGCGCGGCAGACCGGTGTTACCGGCGAGCGAGAGGTCAGCTTCATGCCCGCCAGCAAGACTAAGAACAGCAAACCCGAGGTCCGCTATGACAAAACCGAGTTCAAGGCGAAGGAACGCCGCAGTGCCTCCGGTAACACATTCCGTAAGATGTAATGTGTTGGACGTGTTTGCTTGGTTCACAAAAGTTACTCATGATACCCGTGAAATACCAAAGACGGTCTCACCTCTCCGTGGACCCCTTCTTACCTCTTGTTGATATTGGAGAAAAGTCTGGATATTTACCTGCACCGGCGTCTGGACTGGCAATGTATTCATATGTGTTGCATGACGGAATTATTTTTCAGCATCTGGAGCCTGGTTTTATAGAGCTTATTTGAAAGAATAAAAGTTTCCAAATTCTGATCATGGGACCCAACTTGAACGTATCTGAGTAGCGGCAGCACGCTCTATTACACACTGCACTGTATTGTACAGCCAGTCTCCACAAGAGGACTTCGAGTATTCGAGAACTTACATTAGGTGTTCCTTATAATAGAATCAAGGTACACATTCCACATCCATGCACGCCAAGGTTTTATCATTTCATAAGTTTTCTCAGGTTCGGTCAAGGCTTTATACCCTACGATACCGAGACGTAGTTCATCTCTTCATGATACAAAGAACCGCGGAAGCAAGTACAGCGCCAAACACAGAAGAGCAAGGTAACCTATGATGTAAGGATCAGGTGACGAAGCTTTGAAATCAAAACTGAAACGTCTCTGAAACGAGAAAGAATATGAAAACGCGTAAAACTAATGGCAACTGAAACCCAATTTCTATGCACAAGTATCAGTCATGAGGCCAATCGAAGAGAAGAAAGAATTCAGTCTATAAAAACCAGGTTAATCAAATGCGGAAGATTTTAAAGAATAGATCAAGAGAAAAGGGAATTCAAGGTGGCGAGAAATGAGAGGTAACGAGGTTAAGCTAATGAAAAATTGGGTATTGGAGAGATACGGCTGAGGCATACTCTAGCCTGGGCCTAAGATGAAAAGCAAAAAATGGCAATGTGCGGTAGATAATCGCGGTATTAGATCGTAAGAGCATCTAGCTCTACCAAACATGAAAATTGGGGAGACCAGCTCCCCGCCGCCCACTACCACGTCGGGAACCACTATTCGAGTCGGCGCCCCCGTGATTCCCTCGGTTTTCTTCGAGGCTACGTCGGGAGGCGCCGAAATCACTCATCGCAAAAAGCAGTGGCTCGTCATCCTCCAGTGAAGGAGGAGCACGGCTGGCGCTGGGTCGTTGACCCGAACCGCGGCGAAGCTCCATTGTGGAGTTGCCGCTAGTGCTACCGCTGGCATTTCCATCGCGGTCCGCATCACGCTCTGCCAGGTGTGGGGGGATGGCTGAGCCACGGGCGAGACTGCTCGAGGCAGAGCTGAGTGACTGGCCACCTGAGTACCCTCTGCCTCGCGAGCTTGCGAATCGCGGTTGGTATAGATGGGCGTTGGAGACCGATGATGTTGCGGACCGGCGCGAAGCACCGGTGGCACTAGTTGCAGGGGCGTTGGCATCCTCTGTGGAGGGCCGGCCTGCTAAATTGGGGTCCTGGTTCTCATCTTCGTTCATTCGCCGCTGGAGGGTGTTAGGAACGGGATGTGCAGCCTCTTCATTTCCGAGACTCACGCTCCGCATGCCGAACGGAAATATTTCATCATCATCAGCCACGATGGGCCGGATCCGTTGGGCCGCAGAGCTTGAACGCCGGTAGGCTGGAGGATACACCCGCGGAGACATTGGAATGTCTATGGCAGCAGCCGTCGATGGATCCCGTTGCGTCGACTCCATGCCAGGGTTCTCCTCAAGAGGCGAGTTGTGTTCGATATGAGGGACCCGACGATCGTGCTCCGTGGCAATCTCGTCGACCACGCTATTAGAGCTTAGTCGAGATCTGATGGCGGGGGTGTGGGGAGTATGGGGGGAGATGGGTTTTCCAGGAGAAGAAGCCGTGGAAATAGATGTGCCAGCAACCATCTGCGGCACTCCCGAGAGCTGCTTGCTAGAGGAATTCGACGATTGTCGAAGATGCATGGAGGCCGACATCGAGTCGGACAAAGCAGCGTTTGAATCACGCATGCGTTGAAAACGAGCGAGGGCAGCCGAGGTGGCCGTTGGCTTGCGCGGACCAGTTTCTTGGGAAATAGAGCTAGATGTATTCATTAAATCTTTCTTCAGATCGAGCATCTTCAAGAATTCAGAAATATTCTCATCGTCCGCGTGGATTGATTCTGCGCTCGTACCGGTGGCTTCTGCAAGCAGACCAGAGCCGGGTTGCACGTTTGAAGAAGCCGCGCTCGCCTTGCCGCTGGAATGGTCGTCATCTGGCTTGCTCATACCACCAGAAGAAGGTCGGCCTCGTCTATGACTGAAGGAGCTACTGTATCGGGTGATCGGAGCAGGTTTAGGAGATGCTGAGGTGGGCGATAGAAAGGCTTGTTCAGACGCAATTGCAGCGGGCTTTCGTGCAGAGGCCGCTACAGACGGGGGCGGCATGACTCGAGAGTCGGCAGATGTGCCCGTGGGAATGCGAGCGGATACGGTCCGAGGTGACACGCCCAATGGCGTATCTACCAATGCCGGAGAAGCAGAAAGAGGCGGAGCCTTGAAGGGCTGGAAGGAGACAGAGGGACGACGGCCAAAGTTCGAACCACCACCTTCACTGGCAAGCTTGGCAGCTCGACCAGTCGGCGCAATTTTCGCAGCAGGTAACAGCTTCTTCGATGGCGAACCGGACGGGGAAGAGGATCCAGCAGCATCCCTCGCTGCACGCAACG
Organism: Penicillium argentinense; assembly: GCF_028826775.1. Taxonomy (NCBI): domain Eukaryota; kingdom Fungi; phylum Ascomycota; class Eurotiomycetes; order Eurotiales; family Aspergillaceae; genus Penicillium; species Penicillium argentinense. Next base: position 2,577,237 of record NW_026622668.1, read on the forward strand.
CGGAGATAGGACTTGTGCCATGAGGCGGACCGACCTGGTGAAATGTTGACAAGCTCCCATATGCCCGTGAGCAGTCCGGGTTCTCGACAGTGCGCGTCTCGACCGGCACTGATCCGATTTCAGGATTCGGCTTGGAGTCATCCGAGGGTAGAGATGGACGAAAGATATCGTCATCAGCTCCCATGAACCGAGAGCTCAGTAGCGCTTCCGAATCATCCACACGGAAGTCACAGTTTGTGCGGTAGGCGACCTTGACGGAGAAGGGCCCTGCGGGGGATTCGGTGACCCCGAAGTTGTAGGTATCCACGACTTTCCCATTTCCTTCATACAGTGGGGTTGTCAATGTATCTGGAGATAGAACAAATCGAGAGCTGTTGCCATCGATGATGCGATACTTGACTTTCAAGGTCGGGCTCTGGCGTAACTTTGTGTTACGCTTCGAGAACTTCCATGCCGGCAAGAACTTTGAATAGGTGAACAAAGATCGGAAAAGAACAATGCTTTTCTTGTACACCGTTGGCAAGATGGAGCCCAGATCGGCCGGAGGATCGCTCACGGCCTCACCCAGCTCGATGGTCCATCGCTCCAAGATGATCTCATCCGCATCCGACTGATACGGGTCACGGGCCTCGTCCCGTAAAGCATCGAGCGACTCTTGCACATCCCAACGTTTTCCGTTCTCGTCCAAGATCACCAAACTTTGATTGTTCGTCAGACTCTTCGTATCCAAGTATGTCTCGATGATAAGAGGGGGAGGTCGGTTGTCCGTCGCATCACAGGTTCGCCAGACCCAGAGCTGCTCACGGATGGCATCACTATCGTTTAGTTCGACATTAAACTGTAGTGGTCATGGGGTTAGGAAAGCCCTGTTTTATGTCTTGAGAGCGAAAGCGGTACTTACCCATCGGTTGATCCTAGGTTTGTCGGAGTCTTTGAGGTAGGCAGGAGGAAGGTCCACGCGCGAATGAAGGATGATCAAAGCCGATTTAGTATGGTAATTCTGTCAAACAGCGCAAGGAATGATCAGTCTGTGGTTCTTGCGCACCGCCGCTCTGGCGATAAGCGATGGGAGCGGAAGGAGGGCGATTGACTTACCGAGACGATCTGGTTCAGTTTGGCCATGCTTTCCTTACTCGGAGCCGCCATCTTGGGTTCTGAGGCGTCTGCTCCGGCATCGATACCCAAGCCTTTGGTCGAATTTGTTCTGATGTCAACGGTGGGGGAAGGCGGGATGGAGTCGTTGTCTTTGACGTCGTCCCGAGCCGCGGCCGGCGCTCTGGCGGGCGGCTTGGGCGCCGGCGAAGGGACGGCCGGGGATCGGGGGTGCTGATGCATGGTGGACGAAACGTCTAATCCGCGGAGACGGTCAGTGATACGACCACAAAGATCAGAAACGACGCCGCAGTGCTTACCCCGACAAACGGGTGCCGGAGGAGAAGAGGAGCTTCCGGCGCGCGATTGTGTTATCAGAAGGGCAACGAGACGGTGGGGCCGGCGCCGACGGCCATGCTAACAGAAACAAAAAAAGCGGATTTGCTTGAGATGTGCCGACGGGATGTTCCAGCGAAAGTGAATCAACGGACTGCAGCAATGGAGGCAGCAGCGGACATGGTCGAAAGAAGAAGATCTAGACCAAGGCGGACTGGGATGGGACCTTCGGAGCCTGGGGAGCTTCTCCGCATCGACCAGAGGCAGAACGGGAGAGGCAGAACTACGACTCGTGGTTACTCGCACTGGTGCAGTCTTCCAAGGTTGGTCGGCGGCAGCACCTATGAGATGTCAGAAAACGAGGGAGCCATGGCGACCTGGGTCTATATAAACGGGGAGATGTGTAGGAAGGGAGTGCTGCTGTGACGCACACCCGGTGACTGGCGAATGTGCCAGGCCCAGTCAGCCTGGAACGCCACCCCAGGTGATCGGTGCAAACGGCCTTCTTATACGCATCTCCGCGTTTTTCCTTTTGTTGTTTTCTTTTTTTAATCTACGGTCTCTCGTTGCTTTTTTGGCTTTTTTAGGGTCTCTCTGCGCGCTGTTTCTAAGCTGCTTCTCCCTTCCCAAGGTACACCTAGGTAAGGGCAATCCTGCGATCTCCGCTCACCGCTCGAGATAACCCGGTGGGCAGCTGACGAGGATCGACGGCCTCCACTCGACTCTTCTACTGGCATTGTCTGGGTCTGGCCCACCCCATCTGGCAGTATACAGTAAGGTCGCAGTGTCATATGTGTTCTGATAGGGGTTGGGTGCCCCGTGCTCGCGGCCCTCCGAATGGCTGCCTTGTTTCTGCGTGACCGATCATATCTCGAGTCTGCAGCGGGCTGCAGCAGCGCCCGGCAGCAGAGCCGCGGAGAAATGACGCAAACGAGCACGCCAGGGAGAGAAGTTTAATTGCGAGTCATCAACATACACTTCCTACCCTAGGGTTGGACACATGGAATGTTCTATTGAATAGTATATACACTGGATATCGAGATTATCATGAGAATTTCATCGACATTAGATCCATCAGTATATTCCGTATTATCCACAATATATACCTGGTCGGGCCTGGTTCCGCCAAGTGACACACACAAGGTACCTTACCCTGGGTACCTTGCCTAGGTAGCATAGTGTTTAGTCTTATGGTCCCGTCCCAAGCACTACTACCCCCCCACCTTTCCCGGGACTACAGGCACCGATGCACTATCCCAACACACTCCACCACCACGCACTCACAACGCAACAGTCTACCAGGTCACCACGTCCTTCAGAACATTCGGGTCCTGCTTGACAGCCGAGTCGCGTCGCCCCAGCGCAGCAAGCACATCAATCAGCTTGGTGAGGATCGGCTCGAGCTCGACTCCCAGCGCCAGCGGGTTGAGAATACTCGCCAGCTCCGTGTTGTGCGAGCACCCGTTCTCCGTCGTGCCCGCAAAGGCAGCCTCGATGAACTGAATCGCCTCGGGCAAGGCGATCACTTCTGTGGTCGCGTGCCCTCCATTGCCGTAAGTCGTGAACTTGACGTCGGCCCCGTTGTTGCACCACGAGTTGACCATGGTCGATGCGTTCGAGTAGGGGATGACCTCGTCTTGCGTGGCGTGGTACACAAACACGGGCGCTGTCGGGGTCTCCTTCTTATTCGCGCCCAGAATATTCTTGCTCAACACGGATTTGATGGTTGGCTCCTCGAGCAGCCCATAACCCATTGTCTGAACGTCCTTCGAGAACAGAGACTGTTCTGAGAATTGAAGGATATCGCCCACGGCGCAGTTCTTCTTCGCAGACTGCAGCACTTCCCGCCCATGGGAGGTCAGCACCTTGTTGATGACAGGCGTCAATTCGGCTCCGTAGGCACTGGGCATCGCCAGACCCACGACGGCCGCCGGAATAAATCCGCTGAAAAGCGTGTTGTCGATGAAGACCAGGGTGCCCGTCAGGTTTGAGGGGGTACCGCCCTGCACCCAGCCCTTGATGTGCAACTCAGGGGCATAACTTGGCTGGAGGGAGGCAGCCCAACCGGTGGCAATGGCACCGCCGGAGTAACCAGTGCCGACAATCATCGGGTTGTCGCTCGTCAGATCAAGGTGGTCTCCGAAATTGCTTACGGCACGCATATTATCCAACACACCCATGCCTTCCAGATGACCCGGACCGAAGGCCGCATCGGGCCCCTCATAGTCAGGCGACGCGACAATATAGCCTAGCAAGAGGTACGCCTGGATGATCAATTGCTCTGCCGAGGAAATGATATCCGTCTGTGCCGCTCCGAGCTGGTAGTTGTAACTGGGGTTGCAGATCGTCGCGGAGCTGTCATAGGCCGTGTGGAAGGAGACGAATCGATCCTTCTTGGGCGACGACGGCTTGAAGATCGTGGTCACTGTCGCAATGGCCGATCCATTGATGGCAGTCGTCCGATAGAGGAGCTGGAAGGCCTCGACCGGGTCCGGGATTAGTCCTAAGAAGGCCACGCTGACATTGCGCTGTCGCAGGATGGTCCCAGGGACCTCGTTCTCAAACCCAACAGGAGGTTGATAGAACGGATCATCACTAGGGGCTTTTGGCGCCCGAGTTGCAAGTCGAGGGCTAGTCCGGGCAACGGTAGGCCGGGCAGAAGCAATGGCCAGCATGAAGGCCCCGAGGGCTAACATGATGCGGCGCACCGAAGGGCCGGCGGAGTAGACCATGCTGAGGCGTATAGGAAGATGGTCAGGGCTGCGGATGATTCCCACCGTGAGAAAAAGTCGGATGGTATCAGGATAAATATCCACCGCACTGCGATTCCTGTGAATGTGATCCCCCACACTCTACCGAGGCAGCCCAATTTCGAGTGTTGATCATCATCCCCCTGAGATGTTCCTGCATCCTGACGGCGTTCTATACGACCCTATACGTCGGCGGGCGCGGGCCTGATTCGACAATGCAGGCCATGATGATCTTAGGCCCCTGCGCACAATGCTTCTCCGGGGCATGTTTCACAGCACTCGGGTGGTTGTGTGCCTGGGTTGTCTTCGTCTACGTGCGTTCTGGGGAAGAGCCGGGGGAAAACCTGGGCGAAAACCTGGGCGATCGGCGCTGACCCCGCACCCCCAGGCTGTCGCCTTGTTTACTCCTTCGAGAGATCGACATTAGGGCTTTTGATGACTGCGACCGAAGACGGCCGTCGGAGTCAGAGTCATTTGCGATGAGGCTGTAGTGATGGTACAGGTGATATTGTCAGATGCGCGAATGCGGTATTTCTTGGCTTGCTTTTTCTGATTCCATGGTGAGTTCCCATCCCTTGCTGATCGATTAGCTGGCTAGGGCTTAGGCTAACCGTTTTGGGACCACTCAAGATTGAGCACACCTTCCACGCTGGGCTGTGTTTCAGGAACAGGAAGTCGAAGCTTTAATTTGGAGGTCGTCCTTGAAGAACGGTTGAACCCCCACTCTTTCAGAAACAAGCCCACTCGAGGTATCCAGTCGCCCTATGCAAATTTGACATGGCGATTAATAGCTCACCCAATATACGCAGTATGAGGCAGCCCCCGCATCACCTGTTCGTCCCAGCATAAATATATTGTGCATGATAGTCCCGATGGTCCCCTGATTGACAACAGGGTCCTCGCTGCACATTTCAAAGTTAAAATAATCCTGTTCAGTAACCCACGCTTCGCAGACATGGCCTCCGAGAGCCTAGATTATGTTCGTCGGAAGAACTATATTTATTTGGAACCATGGGTAGACGTCAAAGTTTATGCAAACAATCCTCATCTCCGAAATGTGCAGGGTTAGGCTCCGAAATCATACGGTTGTGAACTTATACAGTTTCCAATTTCAGCTACATAAGTCTATTTAAATTTTGGATGGCAACAGTTGAGACGAAGGGCGATAGCGCGCATAGATTGTCTCTACCATGAGATATTTCGCTGCTCAGTTGTAGATCTTAGCCTGTAGGCCAGGGAGAATCTCGAGATCTTTTTCCCCGTAAGTATACTTCCCGTCATCCGAAACCTTGACATCCCGGTTCCGTCGTTGCTGCTGAGTCTGTCGGACCTTGACCCACTGCTCAGTTGTCAGGTGTTGACCAAGCTCGGTAAAAACATTCTGCGTCAATCCAAGTCGGCTGAGCAGTGGGCTATTCTGGATCGGGTCCAGGACAACATGGTTATTGGGTCTATTTCAAAAATCAGCTATGACCTATGGCTTTTTGGCGCCACAAAGATGGAGCAGTTTTCATTATGACTCACCGAGCAAAATATAGAACGCCCAATCGATCGACATGGGCTTGGTCTACGGGGGGTGCATGTACACGGTGAATGCTCGATTTGATCAGACCGCCCGTCAGTGCTGTCAGGGCATCGCAGGTATTGATGGTGATGGTCCCGTCCTGAGGACGCACCCACTTCCAGTTGCCTTCGGAGCTGAGAATTTGCAGAGCGGCCACGGGCTGTCGGAAAAGAAGGGTGACAGTGCCGAGGTCGGTATGTCCTGGACTATACAGGCTCCCAACTTTCTTGTTCTCTTCGGCGCTGCGCGCGGCGTAATGCATGTAGCGCAAGTGATCCTCTCCGCGAACATCGTACTGATGATCGCGAACCAGCTGGTCCTGGTCCGGGAGCTCAAGAAGAATGGCGAATAGGTGGAGAAGCTTTTCCACTACTTCAGTGTGGCATTTCTGGAATACACAGTTAGTGAATTGACACAGAATTGAATATTCAAGAAGCTAGGCGCATACGCGGCTGAAAGCCTCAATTTCGGCAATGTGATCGGAGAGAATTGGGGGTTGCTGTCGCTGATGGTGACCATCAAACTTGGGAATATTGTACACCTGTACATTATCTTTGATGCCATTTCCAAGGCTATAGTTCCATCTTTAGCTGACCGTTGATTGGCCAATAACGCGTTGTTCGAGAACCTACATGCGATGCCCAGCCGGCCGGTATCCGTTATACTCGCCTCGGACGAGGTCATCTGCGTTGTGATACTTGAGCTTCTCCTCAAGTGGCAACGCATAGAACTCTCGGCCCAGAGCAAATTGACGGTCAACCTCTTCTTGGCTGATGTTGAAGTTCTTGACATAGAAAAAGCCTTGGCGCCAATGCGATTAATAGTGATCTGACATAGAAAAAGCCTTGGCGCCAATGCGATTAATAGTGATCGGGCAAAAGGAACGAAGCAAAAGATGAGGTAGAATACTCACCGACATGTCGTACAGCATGCTCGAGCTTCTCGACTAAAGCCTTTTCACCACCGGGTTGCTCATATTCGCTCAGGTCGAGAGTGACGAGCTCGGCCCAGTCCACTTTTTTGGTTAGGACGATGGGATGAAAGGAACTGGTCGCGATTTGGGACTATCTTACAATCTTCTTTCGTTACTGGGACATGATCATAGCTGTCCATAATTCTTGCGGGCATGATTTCGGTATCTGTATCTTAAAATTGCCAAGTAAATTTTCAAAGTGGTGGTGAGCAATACGCCAGTAATCAGGCAACTCCACTGGCAGCATGTGCACCACATATAAGGACCAGACCACCATTCAGCAGCGATGCCAACCCCGCACTTCTAGACCAAACAAAAGCATACGTACTTGAAGCACGTCATCTCTTATCGAATGAGAGGTGCAATACCGGCTAATCATCGGATGCAAAAACCATCCGCCTTAAGGCAGGAGCCGGGCACGCCATACTCTGTTGACATGTCGCAGTCAACAACTTGGAAGAAATGATTCTATCCGTCTGCCAGTGAGATCCCTAGCTCTCCCGCCACAGCGCCTTTCTCCTCGAGACGAAGGACAATGATGCTACTACTACTCGGACAGATTCCGATGGCGACAGGGTTTGGAGGACTTACAAAGAGCTACCGACGGGCCTGGGTCTTTGAATTCTTCTCTGATCTCAGGATGCGGAACATTTAAAACAAATGCAGCTGCAGACACTAACCCTTGCACCCCCCGGTTAAGATATTCTCCGAAAACAAATCTCTGAATATTTTTACTCATCAGAAGGGGCATGGCTGAGGTAAAGCCCAAATCGGGTGGACCGTCCCTGCCCCGGGGGTTGAAGGAGATCGTCAATTGGTATCCGTCGGAATATCCATCTGAGGAACGAAAGTCAGCGAAATGCCGGTACAATCGACAATTGAAGGCACAGTGCTGACATTTGCAGATTACTTTTCAAGCTTGATTTGTCAATTCTGATTTTCGCTTGCTTATGCTGTGAGTACCTTTCCAATCCCCCAAGAAACCAGAGAAATTTACTGACCGTCGCAGTCTTCGTTAAATATTTGGGTAAGAATTCAGCGAGTGGAGTCTTTCAAATTCACCAGTTGATTGTGTCTATACAGATCAGACCAATATTAGCAATGCCTACGTTAGTGGTCTGAAAGAAGACTTCGGTCTTTACGGAAACGAACTCAACTACTTCAATGTCTGCTATTTCACGGCATATGTGGTGTTTCAGGTACCCGGACTTTTGTTGATGTCGCGTCCAAAGCTGTGAGTATAGACGGGGCCATTTTCTCTCGTGGCAGTACTTGAGACTGACCTGGGCCGCAGAGCTCGCTGGCTACTTCCGACACTAGAGATACTCTGGGGTATTTGTACCTTTGCCCAAAGCCGCGTCACAAATGTCAACCAGATCTACGCTCTCCGATTCTTAGTGGGAATGCTCGAAGCTCCTGTCTTTGCGGGGACCCATTTTATCCTGGGTAAATACATCTGGATGGACTTACGCTCATACCCGCCATTAAGCATACTGACTGGTATTTTCTGAAGGTTCCTGGTATTCTGGACCTGAGCTGTTCAAGCGAGCCGGTGCTTGGTTTATTTGCAATCCATTGGGAAGCATGGTCAGCGGGTATCTCCAGGCAGCGGCATACACTAACCTGTCTGGTGTCGGCGGGATGCCCGGTTGGCGATGGCTGTTCATCATTGACGGCATATTCACAATCCCCGTGGCCCTTATTGGATTTTTGATTTTCCCTGGCATCGCAGAGTCGCCCCGTCCGTTTTATTTGTCCGAGAGTGATATTTCGCTAGCGAAGGAGAGGGCTGCCAGAGCGAAGATTCGGCGACCAGGCAAGCTTGATCTCGATGTGCTCGGGCGATCTTTGAAGCGGTGGCATATTTGGGTTTTCGTTCTATGTTATGCGTGAGTGAACACCAACTCAAGACTGCTGCAGGAAATAAAATTTGACATCTTGTTTCTACAGGTGCATGATCATTTCCTCCTACCCTTCGTCATACATGAACCTGTGGTTGAAAGCAGAAGGATATTCGGTCACCAAGATTAACCAACTTCCAACTGTGATCTATGCCATCCAGATCGTTGCTTCTTGGCTTGGGTCGACAATTGCAGCTATATACCCAGCATGGCTCATCTACACTCTGGCGTCTATCTGCGTTCTTTTCTCGACGCTTTGCATGATTATTTGGAATATTCCGCCCGCATTGAAGTAAGTTACCCATCAAAAGTGATCTTATGTACCTTTTGCCTTTCTCATGTTCAAACACTAATCATATTTTCCAGATTTTTCGCGTGGTATCTTTTCGGAATTTCAAGCTGCTTAAGTCCCATTCTGTATTCGACGGTGAACACGATTGTCCGAGGTGATTCTGAGGAGCGGGCCCTCATTATGGTATGTCTCTCATCCTGGCTTTATACTTCAGACTAAGCCCTGCCACGTGGCATTGATCCCATTCGATTTGACCTGAGACAACATCTGGAATACCAGTAGCTGTGCACTCAATGATGACTGGAAGACTGACTTCATCATTAAACAGGGCTCGATGATGACCTTTGGCTATTCTTTTCAAATCTGGGTTCCACTCCTGCTTTTCCCAACTGCCGGACCAGACGGTGCACCACGGTGGAGAAAAGGGTGGCCTGTCACCTTTGTGTTCTATTTCCTCCTTTGGGCCGGTTTTATCTCGGCCATTCTGATCCACCGACGGTATGTTGCGACTTTATAAGAATAGCAATCTTACTCTTGCCGATCACCGCTAATACTCGACAAAGAGACCAACGAAAGCGCTCAGCCCGTGATAGCCAGGAACACAGCGACGAGGACGGGGAGACAATCATTATTGGTGATGGAGCAGATTCCAAAGCTGGTGAATCCGCTTCGAAAACTATACCCAAGGAAGGAGAGTAATCTGGTAACAGTAATAGCTTCTCAACGTACAGGAACGGAACATATAGTTCATCTATTCTGCCCAGTATCATTGGCCGTATACTTCTGGTATGCACGTGCATGCAGTAGCACCTTCCCCGCACTTCTGCTAGCTTACCTTGCACTGGGTCCCTCAGTTAGTTAATTAGCTAATTACCTCCCGTATTTTGACCATCCTGAGGAATGCATTCTCTCTACCACGTGCATCATGGACCGCCGAGAAGTGGCGCGCCAACTTTGAATTTTGTTTATACCAAACATGTTTGCAATCATCACTCCGAGTTCACTCGCTGGCGAAATACGAGCTAGGAATCTTCGATTATGAAATTATTGCCCACACTGATGTATTTCGAGGGTCCATCGTCATGGATCCCGAGTTTGCCGGGCACTCTGACCGGGGCGAGGATGTGACGTTAGCATCTGACGGGGAAAGACGCGGGACCTGTTCGACATAGCGAAAAGGACCAAAAAAGGCAGTCCAGTCGATCGCCTTTCATCGGCGCATGGACGGACCTGCCGGGTGTGATTGGTGGGTTTTCGGTTCCACAGGAACATGACGGAGGCTGATAAGAAAAGCCGCGCTGACCCTCAAATCCCCCGCGATCGCGTCCGTTCATCATTCTCGTCCATAGTCCTCTCTAACGGCATTTGCAACGGTTCATCTTCCTCATAACCGCCTCGATAACTCGCACGCCACCCCCGGCCATCGACCACCCGAATCCCCCGTCCACTCGGGACACCTTTCGTCCCCGGTCATCGCCACGCGCGGCTTCCGGGCACACATGAGCAAGCTTTGGGAGTATTTCATCCAAGATGATGTCGAGAGCTTCCAGCGGCTCCTCGCAACGCCGGACCCGAAAGGGCCGCGACCGGATGTGAATGCCCGCGATCACCACGGTAGGACGCTGCTACACCATGTTGCTTCGTCGCCGAAACCTACCGCCACAACCTTCGCACACACACTCCTCAACGCCTATCCGTTGATCGACATCTACGCGCAGGACTGGGAAAGCGGGTGGACTGCTTTGCACCGAGCATTATACGCCGGGAATGCCTCAATCGCGAGAGCGTTGATGATCCGCGACAACGAGACGGATTTCACACGACTGGGAAACAGCAAATCTGGCCACGGTCAGACCGGAAGTCTGATCAAGATCAAAGACCGCGAGGGATATTCGCCATTCGACGTCTATGGTGCGACCATCACTTCCCGAGACATTAAGCAGATCCTCTCCAGGTCTTCGGCACGCTGGCCTGGCTCCAGGCTCCCCGACGACGTCGACGACACGGCATCCAACGCGGCATCGAACAATGAGGATGAGGATGAAGATGGATCACTTGGGGACGGCTCCGCGAAGAACATTGGCGCGGATTTCTCTGCGGACGAGATCTTTACACTCGGCAGCAACAAGAACTTGAATCTTGGGCTGGGAGACCAAGACGACCGACAATTCCCGGAACGGATCACTCTCGAGCGACCCGGTCATCTATTGAACCGCTTCTATCACGAGTATGAAGAACGCATGGAACGCTTCGGTCTCCAAGACCTGATCGATCAAGATTCTTCAGATGAACTGCCGACCCTCATTAAGAACAAGCCGATGAAGTACCGAAACGTGGTCATGTCGAAGCTGCATACCGCCATCATCACGAACGACCCGGAAGCAAACCTGTTTATGTGTGGTTTCGGGCCCGGTGGCCGCCTGGGAACTGGAGACGAGTCTACCAGGTTTGGCTTCGTTTGTATCGAGACAGGTGGTTTGGCTGGCAAAGCTGTTGTGTCAGTCGCTCTCGGCCAAGACCACAGTCTTGCCATCACCGATACGGGTGAGATCTTCAGCTGGGGAAGCAACACATTCGGTCAGCTGGGCTACAGTCTGCCTCGGACAAGCAACCGAAATGATGTCCCTATCCAAACTACCCCTCGGCAGATCTTCAATACCTTCAAAAGAGAAAAGATAATGGGCGCCGCAGCCTCGGCGATCCACTCAGTGGTCTTCAGTGACTCGGGCCTTTATACGTTTGGCAAGAACGAGGGCCAGTTAGGACTCGTCGACTCGGACGCGAGGTCACTCGAAGTTCAAACAACGCCTCGTCGTGTCGGCGCTTCCTTATTCCAGTGCCCCATCAAGGCGGTTTCCGCTATCGATCGTGCGACCGCTATCCTACTGCAAAGTCATGAAGTTTGGGTTTTCTCGCAGTACGGATACTCCAAGATCTCGTTTCCGTTGGAAGCCAGCTCGAGCTTCATCCGAGACAGCTTCATGGCGACAAGATATGATCATTCAACTAACCATGTCGTCAAGATCGCGAGTGGAGGCAATACGATCTGTGCCTTGTCGAGTTCTGGTGAGATTTTCACTGTTGAGGTCAGCAAGCCAGAGAACTCTTCTACCTCAACATCTACCACCAACCCAGCGAAGATTCGCAACTCATTGACTCCCCCGTGAGAGCTTGGTCTGTGAAAAGGTCACATATGGCTGCCAGTGATGTTGATGTCGGCCAAGATGGGTCCATCATCATTTGCACCACGTCTGGAACGGCATGGAGGAAAGAAAAGCGAACGAAGCGCAAAGATGGATCCTCGAAGGATTACAAGTTTGCCCGTATCCCAGGATTGTCACGGGCCGTGGCTGTCCGCAGCAACGCCTTTGGAGCATACGCTGTGGCGCAGCGCGATTACGACGTGACTCGCGAACAAGTACACATCGGCCGGAGTACTCTTTGGGATGATCTGCTACCTCTTTCACCATTCATCACTCCCGGCCTGGAAGATGTCGATTCGATGCTAGCACAGGATACAACAGATGATCCGGTCCCGCTCTCCGCCGCAACGGTCATCAAAAGAGCTATTATACTCTCATCGGATATGGAGAGCCAATTTCTGCCTCTGCAATCTGCTGGAATGGTCTGGGTCACAACGTCTACTTCTGAATCACGCATTCCTGTGCACAAATTCCTTCTCACGGGTCGCAGCCCCGTCCTTCGAAAGGCCCTTCATGATTTCCAAGAGTCGTATTATTCGACTGTACCCGAAATTCTCGATATCGAATACGGCAAGGACGGACAGACTCAGATCAAACTACATGGAGCCGATTTCCTGACTGCGATGAATCTCGTGTTCTTCCTGTACACGGATGACATACTCGATGTTTGGCATCTGGCGAAGACCTCCCCTGCAAATGCGGCTCGTTACCGACAGGTTCGCAACGAAGTAATGCGGGTTGCAACACATCTTGGCTTGCCAACTCTGGAGCGTGCAGCCAGACTAATGGTCGAGCCGCAACGGAGCTTGAAAACGGATATGGCTCATGCTATCAAATCCGACACGTTCTTTGACGATGCAGATGTTGTTGTTGATCTGAAGGGAGATGCTGTCAAAGTACACAGTCAGGTGATCTGCCAAAGATGCCCATTTTTTGATACCTTGTTCCATGGCCTATCTGGTGGCAGGTGGCTCGCTTCTCGTCGGTCGTCTGAAATGATACACGTTGACCTTCAACATATCGAGCGCCCGACTTTCGATTTTGTCTTGCGCTATGTCTATGCCGACACAGACGAGCAATTGTTTGACCAAGTTCGGGTAAATACAATTGACGATTTCATCGACTTGCTTCTGGATGTCGCGTACGTGGCCAACGAATTGATGATCGATCGACTGTCACAAATATGTCAAAAGATGATTGGTCGTTTTGTCAACACTCGCAATATTTCCTACCTTCTCAATTCGGTTGCTCCCATCTACGTGTCCGAGCTCAAGGAGGCATCTCTGGAATACATTTGTCTCGACCTCGAAACTATGCTTGCAAATAAGTATTTGGACCTTGATGATGATCTGCTTCGGAAGCTTGACCTGGTCTGTCACGAAAATCAACTGGCCTGCTATCCGATCTCCCGAGGGCGTAACTCCGACGACTTTGTCTTTGAGAAATATCCGGAGATCGTCAGCTCTCTTGATAGGGACAAGAGACGACGCATCGATGCCATGGCACTTCAAACCCGTCTCGGCCAGGTGGAATCATACGATGTGCGGCCACGACAAGGTGCAAACGACAAGACACCTGTATCTTCTCGAAAGACAAAGGCCAGTACGCCTCGGGAGCTTCATAGCTCGGCTGCTAGCCCTATGCTGAAGCCAAGGCAGTCTACCGGCGACCTCATGTTCCAAATGGATGAGGAGGCAGCCTTGTCACCTGGTGATTTCATCAAGGGTAAAGCTGCAATGCGGAGTATGAGACCAGGGGAAAGTTCATACCCCGACTCTCCCGCGCTGGGGGCAAGCATACCCCAGTCGATTGAGGAGAAGAGTTTCCTGGACGCCCAAATGTCCTCCACACGCGATGCCATCTTGTCTGAGTCTCCAACCGAGTCTCGGGCCATTGCACTTCATCAAAAGCCCTCCCTTGGATCACCTCCCGAATCTTCAGCACCATGGGGCTCACCTGTAATTCCGAGCAGTAAGAAGGACCTCAAAGATATCATGGGCGAAACTTCTCAATCTCGAGTGTCCAATTTGACATTGGGCATGGCTGCTGGACGGCGCGAGAGTATTGGCAACTTTACGCAGAAGATTTCCCAAAAGGAGCGAAAGAAGCAACAACAGCAACAGCAAATTCAGGAGAAGCTTGCTGCCGAGGAAAAGGCCAAGGAGGCATCGCGAAATCCATGGCAGTTGCCACCACCAGCTACACCGTCAACTCCTGGCAAAGATCCGCTTCCTGGTCAAAGTGCACCGTCCACTCCAGCTTCTGGGTCAAAATCTGTTCAAAAGCCCGCGATGACCATGCGCCAGACCGTAGCTGGGACACCTATCCCTCGCTCAAAGCCAGTTGCCACACCAGTGCAATCACAAAATCACAGTATTTCTGGGAACATACAATCTTCACTCTCCAAAAACTCGTTCTCCTCACAGGATTCCCTCCCAAAGCTCTCCCCACAACCTCCCATTCAGTCAATCCGGCACATTCCACGCTCCGATCCACACTCAGCATCCCGCTCTCCATCCGGAAACTCCTTCTCTCTGGCCAGTATCTTGCACCAGCAACAAATAGAGAAAGACGAGATCCGAGAAGCAGCCATGGCCAAGCACAATTTGCAAGAAATCCAAGCCGAGCAGGAGTTCCAGGCATGGTGGGATCAAGAGAGTAAACGTGTGCAGGGCCTTCTTGATCCTGAACAGTCTCAAAAAAAGCAAAGGCAGCGTGGTGGCAGCAGAGCTGGACGTGGCGGAAAGGAGTCAGGTACTTATAACAGTTCACGCAAGCGTCGGGGTAATAAGAGTACCACACCAGAGGCCAATTCCGAGGGCCAAAAGCAGCCTCAACCGCAAGCTACCCCGAAAAGGAACGTGAATGGCCATGGGTCTTCACAGGCTCAAGAAACCCAGGCTGGGAATCATGCCGGGGTTAAGAATTCTCGTCGTGGTGGACATCAGCGCGGCCGAGGACGTGATCGGGGAAATCAGTAGTAGCTCATATTGGGAACTCCGCTTGACGAAGAAGTAGAGTACATTTCTTTTTCTTTTTCTTTTTTTGGTGGGGAGAGGGTGGTAGTGGGAGGATAGACTTTTGTAGTAACTGTCTATACGTTTTCGTTTTAATGCTTTTTGGATACCAAACTCATATCATTACGGTCGATAACGTGACACGTCTGGGATAATCAACTACGGCATTTGGGTAATCAAACTATGCATATCCAATCCAATATTATATGGCATGACCTTCTGACCCATGCAGTGCGCGATTTGCTGATATCTGATCTTCTACAAAGTGTAGATCTGCTTGTCGCCTATTTTCAGGATGTTTTCTCAGGCCATATAACCTCTCTTGTCCAGGAGCTTTTGCACAAGACAAGCAGTTCATGCTTGTATTGCTCGAGTAATATTTGATGAGAATCAAGTGCATTCCAGGCTCCAGCATTAAAGAATCCAATCGATCCCGTTTACTGTATATATTACGAGCGAGCACTAATGGCGTTGATAAGATACCAACGATGAAAATGCCACGAGTAAAATACTTTTAGAAAGCCAGAACCCGAACAATCCATAAATGATCACCTTAATAGACTCCAACAATCCAATTTGCCTTCTACATCTCAAGAGTTTTATCTCAAAAAGTAGGACCTCACTCCCCGCGTCGCTCCCACCGAACAGTCGCAGGCTTCATGGGACGAGAAAAGAGCGACTAAATAAACGAATTAGTAAAGGACCATAACATAAACCCAATCAACGACGTCGACGACAACATACCGAATAATCCGTCTCAGGAACCCCTTCTCTGTCTTCGGGATTGAAAAATCGAAAGTTCCGCACGAGCGTCGCAACAATAACAGTCAGGTTCAAATACGCGAATTTCTCTCCGATGCACCGATGACGACCAGCTCCGAAGGGAAGATAGGGACTCTTTGTTCCCTTCGAGACGACGCCATAGCCGTAGTCAATAGTCTCGCCATCATCCTCGACTTCGACGCGCGTCTCCCATCGATGCGGGTCCCAGGTCATCGCGCTGCGGAAGTGTTTGTCGTCGCGAGTTGTCACGCCCGGCGAGGCAAGGAGGGTGTGGCTGGTCGGAATCACGTATCGGGTACCCGGAACTAGAAGAGGGTTCTTGACCTTGCGCATGAGAGTGTGGATGGAGTTGTGGATTCGCAGGGTTTCTTTAATAACGTTCTGATGAAGAGGGAGTTTGTCTAGATCTTTGTATGTCAACGGCGGAAGCTCAGTGCCGAAAGCAGACAGCTGCTCTTGGTAGAGTTTCTCTGTCATTTCAGGCTGCGAGGCGAGACGGAGGAAGATCCAGCAGCTGATCGAAGACGATTGATGCTGCCCTGCCATGAGGAGGGTAATCATCATATGCGCAATTTCCTTGTCTGGAATCGGAGTTCCATCACGGTAGACGCAGTGCATCAGGTTCCAGATCATGTCTTGTGTTTGGTCGGCTTCGGATTTTGTTGACTTCCGACGGGTTTGGATAATATCGAGGTAAATTTCTCGCATACGAGCGTGGGCATTATCCCGTCGGCGATTGTGTGGGAGAGGTGCCCAGGGCAGCATGAAGTTGATGGGGCGGAATCCCAGATCCAGGTCGTGGTAGAGGCTGGCGAACTCCGAGGTGAGCTTTCCACGCACTTCATCGCCTTGCAATGTACGACCGGCTGTGAAGATGGTAATTTCCGCCATGGCGACAGATAGATCGATGATGCCTGTTTTGCCCTTGAATTTGCCAGAGAGCTTGATGTATTGGTTGACTTCTTCTGTGATAAGGGGGACGTAGGATTCTAGGGCTGTCTGGCTGAGGCCGAACTTGATGAACTAGTAAACATGACCGGGTTAGTGTCAAATATATTCACAAACACAAGTGTCACGTAGTGATGCATACCTTCTTTTGTTCCATCAGTTTGGAGTTGGGACAATCATAAACCACATCAGACCCAAAGACAGGTGTGGTGAGTTTGCCGTAGACTTCTTCGGCATTGACATCCTTGAGCTTCCCGTTGAGAATGAATTCATTGCCTTCGGTGCCCAGATAGACAGTAGTCTTCTTGCCCAGCAGGATGAATGTGAAAATGTCTCCGTACTGTTCAGTCGTCAACTGTCAGGTCTTTCGTTCGATTCCCGGGTAATCATCCGATATATATACCTTCTCTCGACACTCGAAGAAGAAATTGTAAGGGTCCATGCCGTATGTTATGGTACTTCCCAGTATAGGAAACCAATGAAAGACGACAGGAGGCTCATTGCGATTGTACAAGAGAAGCTGGTGAAGGACGTTTAGCACAACAGAAACAAAGCCGATGAGGAGGACATAGCAAGTAATGCAAGCGATCTGGCCGACGATGAGCGGACGAAGGACCTCCATGACGCTTTTTCAGAACAAGACAACGAAGCAACAGAGGCCTTGCAGTAGATAAAATGGGCAGATATACTTAGTTGGTGGGGATCAAATCAGTGGGAGGATAATCGGCATTACTCATCTGCGGGTTGGTTGGTCACGCCACGGCAGATCCCCCGGAAGGCGAGCCTGCCGAGTGCCAAGCAGGAAACAGCAGGAGTATACCCTACTAGTATACCCTACTAGTAGGGTACTGTAGGAATGCGGAAGGTTGCAATTACAATTAAACACGTAGTAAACAGCTATGTCCGTGAAAGATGTGCAGAACGCCCAGAATATGAATATCAAAATGCCAGTGCCCCGGGAATTGCAATTCGCGAATTGTCATCAACATAATAAGTAGAATGCTTATGGCTGCTCATCAACCTGAAGTGGCCACCTCTCGACTCTCCCACATGCGGCGGATCATCATATCAGTCTGGTTCACCGGTGGATAGTCCTCTGGATCTTGGTCCCCCGTCAGCCCATGCGTAGCATCATCGGAGGTCGAGAGGATGCGGTGGGAGGGGTGAGAAGACTTGGCTGCCTGGATGGCGTCCGTAGATTCGCTTTGGGTGGCCAGATCCTCCGAGGTGGAGGAATGTTGGTCAGGCACCTGCGATTTCGACTCGGAGCTAGATCCTAGCCGGCTGGGGTGTTTGCCGTGCTGGAGAAGGGGCAGCGAAGGGGCCGACTTGACGGGCTTACCCATTGCAGAGGCCGGTTCTTCACTGATCACGCGAGCCTTGGATGCACGGGCGAGGGCACGGAGTCGGTTGAAGCTATCTCCCGTGGGTGATTGGAACCGCCGCACCACGGTCAGTTCCAAGGAGACCTTCTCATACGCCTTGCGAGTGTGTCGTGATTCGGTGTCGTGACCAGAAGCTCCGGTTCGGACACCGCCATTCATGTTTCTGCTGGTATCGAATGTAACTGTTCCAGGGCGCGCCTGGGACACCGCATTGAATGCGGGATCCATGGTGGAGGATGTTGCAGATTTTGGTACGCCATGATTGTCAGGCGGCGAATCGTTGAGAGTGGCTGTACGCTGAAGCCAAAGCTTCTGCTGGGTTCGTGAAGGCAGATCAGAACCCAGAGGTCGTGCCGGAGAAGCTGCTGCCTTTCCTGCGCCTCGGTTCGGAGACGGAGGTGTTTGCGGATGGTAGTGGGGTAGAAATGACGACGGGGTATTGGGATCGGAGTCGGTGCGGGAGAATGATGCTTGGTTGGCGTTCTTGTTGCTAACGATGAATCTGGAGACGCCGCCTTCCATCGAAGAGGAAGTGGCCTGGGGTTGACTTCCAGGTATATTGGCCAACCCAAGGTTGGATGTGGAGAAGGTCCGCCGGGTACACT
The DNA here is from genome assembly GCF_028826775.1 of Penicillium argentinense. NCBI lineage: Eukaryota > Fungi > Ascomycota > Eurotiomycetes > Eurotiales > Aspergillaceae > Penicillium > Penicillium argentinense. Next base: position 2,596,086 of record NW_026622668.1, read on the forward strand.
CCTGACCAGCTAGGTTTACAGAGGCACTGCGCGACGAGACATCTGCGGCCGACGGCTTGGCCATCGCAGAAATGGAAGACATGGCAGGAGGAGCTCTTGCGGAGTGGGAGGGACTCAACAACCGGTTGGCGATGTCGCCCTGGTCTGTCGACTGGTCAAGCTCCTGCTTATTGTCCTGGTCTTCCTCGTCTTCGTACTCTTCGGGATCGGGGTTGTCGCGAACGAACTTGTTGGTGATGGAGTCTGGTAGACTCGTAGCACGAGGTATTTGCGGGTATGGGCGCTTCACAAAGGTGAGAGGGTCAACCAGGACCTGAGTGGTGTTGTCAAGACTGGGGTTGGAGGGCGCGACAGAGTTGCGCCTCGTACTTTCAGGGGATTGCGTTGTATCTTCCCAATCGGCGTCGTCGTTCTCATCATCACCCAGCTCAAATCCAACCGTCTTCTTCTTTCCGGCGCTCGAATGCGGTCGCTCAGTCGTAATAAGAGCTCTCTTTCCCACAGCAGAGGCGTTCCGTCGCAGTACGGGGGTGGAGTTATTCCTCTTCATCGAGTGGTTCTTCGGGTGATCCTCCAGCGCACCGTCCCAGCGCACATGCCCAGAACTTTTGCCGGGGCTGCCCACGGGAGTTGCGGGGGCGGATTTCTTGCGGTGGTGATTCCGACCGGTGGTTTCGGGGGCGAGTTGGAATAGCTTGAATTTGCTTAGATTCTTCCCGAACGAGGGGTTGCGGTGGTGATGGTGGTGGTGATTGCGGTGACCCCCCACGACATGGGCGCGATGTGGTTTATTGTGCACTGGGGCTTTGTTGGTGTGCGACTCGGACAGCTCGTTGCCGGAACTGGTTCGCGTGACCACCGCATGCGAGGAGACCGCTCGACGGCCAAGACCGGGGCGCTTGACGGGGGAAGAGGTGTTGTTAGGCATGGCGGCAAAAGCTCACGGGGGTATCGAAGCGGATTGGCCGAGGCAGCGAGGAGGTATCACCGCAGATGGGGGTGCAGGTGAAAAAGCAACGAAGCCTCAATAGTTTAAATGTAGGCAGGGACTTACACCGCCCCGATCGAATCCATCGGGGTTGTGCAACGGTGCAAAAGAGAGCCGAAGGGGGATGGCGATGGAGGTCGACGTCGGTGGTGGTTGAAAGTCGAGTTCGAAGGCGATCTCGCCGTAGCCGGATGGGGGGTCCCACGGGTAATATTCCCCCGAACGGTGGTCCAGTCGGACGGCCTATCCTCAAGGTGGGGACGCGATCAACAACCCGCGTTCGAGCTACCTTACGATTCCATACATTACGTACAATTTGCTGGCAAAATAATAAAAGGGCGGAAAGCGTTCAGGTATCATTGAGTACATACGAGTGAGAAAAAAACTAGAGATCTCAAGCAAGTGATAGAACGCCTGGGAGAACAATGCATGTACGCTACAGCTCGATCAAGCTCTCTTCCACTGGTCGGGCGGGTTGTTGCGCCTGACCAGCCTCCGGGTATTGTCCCGGTTGGCCAGTCGGGACCTGCGGGTAGGCAGATGGCACAGTGCTTGACTGCTGCGGCTGATAATAGTAGGATTGAGACGGAGGCCCGCTCGGCTGCTGGGAAGGCACAGCCGCCGGCGCACTTGGTGGCACTGTAGAGTATGTCGGCGAGTGCACGTTTTCAGGAGATTGCGGCGCTGGTGCGTTGGGGAGATATTGTGAATCTCGCCGCATGACAGGCGACGGTTGATATGGAGGCTCGGAGAACTGGTGTTCTTGTTCTGGCCGGGGAGCATAGTAATGTGCAGGGCCACCGAAACCCGAAGGAGCGACTTCATGGGTGGTGGGTGGAGGCGATGCCAATGATGGATAAGGGTTCTGACCCCATGCGTTGGTTGGAGTATCAACTCCAGGCGGCCCGCGTTGCGATTGCGGCGGGTACGAAGGGCTAGTCGCACCTGGAGGGCCGGCTTCATACCCACTAACATTGGCAGGTGGCGCCACATACGCCGTAGGCGGCGGACGGGATGCATCAGGTGGATTTCCATAATAAAAGTTCTCTGCCCCAGACTTCACCTCGGGGCCTTGAGAGGGAAAGCCGGTTATGTTGGGATACTGAGCCGCTCCAGGAACAGCACCATAACCAAGGGTTTGTTGAGAGTAGGCACTTGAGAGTCGTTCTTCAAGCATTCGGTCATAATAGCGGACGACAGTAGACAATTTGGAATGAAGATCAAGCAGGGTATCATGTTTGCTCATGGTTTCTCCATAACTGCGAGCAAGTTTGGGGCGAAGCGTCCCAATACTCTCGTAAAGCTCTTGGATTTGAGGCTCTCTCAGGATTGTTCCTGGTGGCTGGTGTTGCAGTCTATCGACCAGGGTTGAAAAGAGGTGGATGTTTTCCGCTTCGACAGCGCTGAGCTCATAGGGGTTCTTGGAGGCCGGGGTCGGGGTGCTCGAAGAATCGCGCAGGGAATAATCGGACTGTGTGTTGCTTTTCAATGCAGCCGCATGTTTTTGCTTGTGCTCCTCCATGTCTCGCAGTGATGCTTCAATCGCGGCCTTGAGATCTGCATCTTCCTCCTCCACGTTCGCAGGCCCCTGGCCTGCCTGGGCTGACTCTGGGACATTCCCTGTCTGAGTTACGTATCCTGATGGACCTCGCCCTTCCGCCTCATCGAGACTCATCTGCAAAGCCCGACGGAGGTCATCGTCAAAGCTAGTGTCTGCCTTTGCGCCGCGGGGTTCCATGGCGCTGGACTTAGTAATGGAGTTATTCTTGAATGCCGATCGATCCGATAGACCCGCCGGTGTGAATGCCTTCGAAGTAAGCTTGGTATAGCACCCATCGTCGACTCGGACAGGCTGCAAGATTCCAAGGTGGGGTAGCGGGATGACTTTGCTGGAGCATTGGGCATCGAATACGTTTCCACAATTGCGGCAATGGTGTTTTCTGTTCATAAAGCTGAAGGCCGTACGGCATCGCATGCAGACATCCGAGTCGATCCATTCTGGTGGCTGACCCGGGGCGTTAGTATCTCACACGGACCTGCGTCGGCAGCTTGGGGACAAAGCAAACGTACAGCATTGCTTTCCAGCATACTTCCACTCAACTCTGTCTTCGGGGGGAAGTGGAACCCCTCATTCTGCAGCTTGCGATATGTTTCCCCCAGATACATCAAGTCCATCCGGCCCTGAGCCGCCATAGCCCAGTCCTGTATGAGCTCCAGAGCTTTTCGCTGAACATCTGGGTTGAGAGGAGCTCCTTCTGCCTTCATCAATGAGACCAAGTTGTCCATAAATTCGCGGGAGGCTATCTCGGCCAGAAAGTGAGTGCCGCCGTTTTTGACACACGTATCTGTGAGCTGAAAGCCAAGAGGTTGATCAATATTTGAGTTTGAACGAACATTCCTAGCTATCATAGAAACAACTAACCTTCAATGTTGCCAGCTGAATATTGGGATTACGGTTTTCCAATCGGCGTTTGAGCGATCTCATGGCATCCTTGGGTTGGACACTCTTGGACCGCACCATATCGGAGATCTCGAGGTTGAGGGCAATATCTTCCCTGCATATTAGTCAGTCACCTGAGCTTCAAGACAAACCGAATCCATAGCAAGGGCTCCGATCCCTGAGGCAGAAGGAATGGCAAGTCTCGATGACCACGTACAGAGAGGACGACGTCGCCCGCTCGATCTGCTCATCGAGGGGCGATGCTGAGGAGAACCAGCCTGCCATGGTTGGAGGCAGGAACACGCGGAGTATGCGCGCAGCTTTGGATAAAGAAGTAAAGCGATGACAAGACGCGTGCTGGGACTTGTCAAGCAACTTTGAGACAAGGATGAGGAGCTCAAGTTGCTCCAGGCAGCCCGCCGTGACTAAGCTCCACCGGGCAGCGTCATCGGCGGGGGCGGTGAGTGGCGTATTGTCATTGCCTTACCCCAGACCCGCGCCGGTTCCTGGATATCCTTCTACCTGTCCTGTTTGTCGTTCGTTTTCTCTGTTGCCTAGGACGCCGTCTCTTGTTCCGCTTGAAACATGCGCTGAGACTTCACATCTTTGCCGCCTTGACCATGCCCACCGATGCGGCGGCTCTCCCCTCTCCACCGGACATACCACCGTGGAAGGACGAAAGGCGTCCTTACGCGGTGGGGGCAACATGCATTCCAACGGCCAGGTCACCAGACCGAGCTCTTATCAGAATAGCACTCTTCCAAGCCCCCGACCGAGATTCCCCAATATCAAAGACCTGCAAGACCAGGCTGCTTGGTTGAATGTGAACGAGAACACGCCAGTAAGTACCTATGGGGAACCTCCGCAGCCGGCGGGGACACTCGCTCACCTGATCCACAGCTCGAAGTCCTCCTTGAAACCGCCTCCGAAGCAATCGTCCGGGCTAAGGAACTCGCAGACAGTGAGCCCGACAAGGCTTACGTGCAATACCTCCGTGCCTCGGAAATCACCGTCAATACCATCCCGCACCACCCCAACTATCGGACCGCTACTATCCCACATCCTGGATGGCATAAGGAATTCGCGGGTCTGATGATGGTAAGTTCTCTATTGTCTACCAATCGCCTTGACGTCGCATAGGTCCAGGGTACTATCCCTGTCGCCCATCGACGTTCTTTACCCAATCCTTATGCCCACAATCGCTGACGAAGCGCTTTCCGGATAGGCGGTGCGCACCAAACAGGGCACGATGGACGCGATCAAGCAAGAAATTATCGAGGACAATCTTCGGAGCAATGTACAACCAACTGGGTCTTATACAGCACCCCCCTTCAACACACAGACACCGACCACTCCACGGGGCCGTGAGAATCGCAATTCTGACGCGGACTCTGTGAGAATGCCCAGCCCGACACAATTTCAGCGAACCCCCGATTCCCAGGCACAGCCGAAGAGATTCTCGAGCCCTGCAGAAGATATGCTGGCCCAGCGGTTTGCGAGGCTCAAGACTTCTCAGACGCGCGACAATGAGCATGGCGACAACGTGCACCCCACCTCTGCTCCCTCGGTGCCTGCAGGTCAGGTTTCCGCATCTACCTCCAACGCTCCTCCGGCTAACTATGGATCTCCACCTCGTCGCCCTCTTGGTCCACGAAGCATGGGGTCCTCAACTCATGTCCCGGCTGTTCCACCCAAGCTTCCTCTCACGACGACATCCCTTCCACGTGCACCCGACCCCACCTACAGCCCGCTCTACACTGTTCCGTCACAGCCTCCACCAAACCCTCCACGAACTTCTACTGAAGGCACGAGATCGTTCAACCAACGCTACTCGCAATTCACAAACTCTCCTCGCGGTAGCCCGAGTCGCGGGTCCGACCAAAGCCCGTATAGATCACGAACGCCGAATGGCGTCCACTCAGCGCGCGAAACGCGAAGCAACTCGCCCGATTTACCCCATTCCCCTGCTATCTCGGCCCAAGATCTCTTGGAATATCTTCGAAGATTCAATGTATTACTGGTCGACGTCCGGTCTCGAGACCAGTACGACAATGGCCACATATACGCTAAGTCCATCATTTGTATCGAGCCAGTGGTTCTGAAAGAGAATGTATCCGCGGAAGAGCTCGAAGAACGGCTCGTTGTGTCGCCAGAACATGAGCAGGGTTTGTTCGAGCGACGGAATGAGTTTGATTTGGTCGTTTATTATGATCAAAATACGGAGTCGGTCAGTTATCTGGTAGGCTCGCCCGCCGGGACCACAGCACCACATCTGCGAGCTCTTTACGACACCCTTTATGAATTTAATGAGTATAAACCGCTAAGGAGTGGGCGTCCTCCAGCGCTCCTGATTGGAGGACTGGACGCATGGATTGACCTTATTGGACAGCAATCGCTGGCCACATCATCCACTGCTACTGTAATGGGATCGCTCCAGAGCAAGCGGCCTGTTGCCAAGCCTGGTAGACCTTTGGGCCGCGTGCCAACTATGGCTAGTGCCAATTCAAGCTTGGAGGTTCGCAAGAGAAGACTTCGCGAGTTCACTCCGCTCAACTCGGAAGAATTGTCGGCATGGATGGAAAGGTCCAAAAACGAAGAGATTGACACCAGTCACTATCTCGAAGAGGAGCCGCCGACGGAAGAGCCCCTAGAGGAGCCGGGTGTTGCAGAACCTTTGACACCATTTGTTCACAACTACGAGGACTTCCTTCGTCGTTTCCCTGAACCACACCATGTCCAGCAGTCAATGACACGACCCGAGTCCAAGCCAGCTCCTCTTCCAATGCGAATGCCAAGTTTCCCTTCTCCTGTGCCCACAGCTCCGTCACGACCACCCCCGGCAGTTCCTCGCCCCAGCTACAGTGGTGTATCGGATGGTCGACAGATTCAGCCCCATCTGGAGCGACAGAACTCCGCGACCCGCACCGCTTTGTATACATCGAACTCGCTTCTCAGTCGTCTTAAACTTCCGAGAACGGGGCTGACAAATTTTGGTGTTACCTGTTACATGAACTCTACGCTTCAGTGTCTGAGTGCAACTGTAATGATGAGCAAGTTCTTCATTGACAACCGGTTCCGATACTATGTGCAAAAGAATTGGAAAGGGTCACAGGGTGTGATGCCCGGATTCTATGCCAATCTCATCCGGTCTCTATGGAAGAATGATGTGGAAGTTATCATGCCGAGTTCTTTCCGGAACCTCTGTGGACGGTTGAACCGAGAATGGGCCATCGATCGTCAACAAGACGCCAAGGAATTCTTTGATTTTGTGGTAGACTGTCTTCACGAAGATCTGAATGTGAACTGGCAACGGAACCCACTGCGACCCCTGACGATTGCCGAGGAGATGCAGCGCGAGCGCATGCCTGTGCAAAAAGTATCCCGTATTGAATGGGATCGGTACTGCCATCGAGAGGAGTCATTCATATCGTCCCTCTTTGCTGGGCAGCATGCCAGTCGGCTCCGCTGCACGACTTGCCACCAGACGTCAACCACCTACGAGGCCTTCTACAGTATCAGCGTTGAGATTCCACCAACGGGTAGTGCAGATATCTATCAGTGTCTCCGGAGCTATTGCAAGGAAGAAATGCTGAGCGGCGATGAGGTTTGGAAATGCCCACATTGCAAATGCAAGCGCATGGCGACGAAGCAGATCTTTATCACACGGGCCCCGCAGATTCTGGTCGTCCACTTCAAACGCTTTTCAGCCTCCAAGACACAGAGTGCGCGCAAGATTCACACTCCGATCGAGTTTCCTCTCCACGGCTTACGGATGGATGAGTTCCTGATCCGCAACCCGGCACAGGTGCCAGACCCCGCGGCGGCTCCCTCTATGGATCCGACGGTCCCTCCGTTCACCTATGATTCATTTGCCGTGCTACGACACATTGGGTCGTCCATGGGCAGTGGTCATTACATCTCGTTGGTGCGTGACGCGGAGCGGCAGTGTTGGCGACGATTCGACGACGAGCGGGCGACTGACTTCAACCCGCGCGATCTGCGGGCGCGCGACCGGCTTCAGAACGAGCAGGCATACATTGTTTTTTATGAGCGAGTCCCAGCGAAATGAGCGTGATTTTCTCTGCTTTTCGAGTTTTTTTTCGCTTTTTCCTGATGCTTTCGTTACTTTTATGCATGTCACGATAGCCACGATTTGGATAGAAACTGCGACCTGCGAGACCCCATCTAGCACCGGTCCGGGTATATACACCAATTATACCATTACCATGACGACTTTGGCTTTCTTCTGCCTAGTAGTTACTTCTCTGCTAGTCCTACGGGTGGTCTCTCGGATGATCACAGCAGGCCAAATCATTGCGGTTGGTCGACGGGCCCAATTCCATGCATTCCGCGCTGTCAACAGGCCGATCGCACTACCCGGGCAGGGCAATACCCGAGGGACCGGCTATGCGGGTCTGACGATTGCCACCGCTCTCATAGGCGCATTCAATCTGAACCCGATCTTCCTGGGTATTCCCATTACCCCAGAGGTACATCAATTACATCAATTACGGGGTAGAGGGTCGGGTAGTGTGGTGCATTGGGCTCAGGGCCGATGTTTACTACGCGGAGGATGGATATACAACCTCGCCGTCTTCCGCTGGGGACACAACTTCATATGCGCCGAGGCCCGAATAAGCAGCTGCTGATTCGTCCGTCAGTGAAGAGACCGATCGTCTCGAATTGCACGGGGGCGTGCGGGAGACTGGACGCAGCGCATACGAGCAGTTGAGACTATATCGTCAAGTCTCTTCGAGAGTAGTAACTGGAGAGCCGTAGACCCAGTAAACAGAATACTGTTGGTAATACATACCTCGCACTCACCGGGTGGCAGCCACGGCAGGTCCAGAAGACCCGCGTGGAGAGACCGCCCTTGGCGCACGACCCCAGTGTCAACTCGGCCTTCTTCTTCCTCCTCAGCCTTTCTCTCCTCTTCACGTTCCCTGCACATATCGCCTGCTTTCTTGTCCAGTTTCTGCCCCGTGAGTGCTGCCCTCGTCCGCGTTCCGCTGCTTCCCCTGAGTCCAACTCGGTCTTTTTGCTCTCTCCGATCTGGACGGTGCAGAAATTCCGACCTCCTCTTTCTCTCCACCTTCCACCCTCCGCTTCGTTGACTCCTCAATCTGTCCTCCCAACTAACACTTTCTCGGTTCTCGCCGCAATAGTCTTTCCCACTTCACCATGTCTGAGTCCAAGGAATTCACCCTCCAGGAGGTCGCCGGCCACAACACCAAGAAGGACCTTTACATGGTCATTCACGACAAGGTCTACGACTGCACCAGCTTCGTCGATGAGCACCCGTACGTGACCACTTTCCTCCCATACACCTCATCCTACCCCTCTTCCTTTGATCCCGGGGCCAAGCCAACCCCGTCACCCGGGCCATGCCCTTGTCGCAAATCCCCGATGGCTCCATCCCCTTCTCCCTTTGACTCAGTCGAGTCACACAGACTGCGCACACTTAGCACAAGAAAGTTATGAGAATAAAAAGGCTGACTTTGTTTGAATAGTGGTGGTGAGGAAGTCCTCCTCGATGTTGGTGGCCAGGACGGCTCCGAGGCTTTTGAGGATGTCGGCCACTCCGATGAGGCGCGTGAGATTCTCGACGGCCTCCTTGTCGGTAGCGTGAAGCGCATGGTATGTGCTCCTCCCGGTTCTCTCATTTTCCCTTTGTTTTACTCTCTGCCTATGCGGAGATGGGATCTTCAGTCATGACCATCGCTAACTCTACCAAGCCCGGTGACCCCGAGCCCAAGCCCCAGGCCTCCACTGCCACCTCGTCGTCTTCTAGCTCTGGCTCTACTGGCTTCGGCGTCGGTCTCTACGCCATCATCCTGATCGGTGGTGCCATTGCCTACGGTGCCTACAACTACCTCGAGGCCCAGCAGCAGCTGTGAATTGGGCACGCTTATGAGGAAAGCACTGTTGGAACGTGCTAGAAAGTGGGGGTGTGAGGAGAAGGGTGCATAAAGAGGAATTGCTGGCGCGCCCACACATTTGGTGCCGGAATCATCTGAGGGGAAGACTAAAAGAGCAAGACTGCGGGGAGCAAAGCAGCGATATCATTTCTTCGGGTATTTTGGGGTTTCGCTTATAATTATGTTTTGTTGGCATCCTGATTGTCTGATGTCTGATGTTCATCTTTTTTACACTTTTTTTCCATGGATATCGCTTTTTCGACTGGGAGCCTGTTGTTATTCTTGAACCTACCCGGGCAATTCGGTGTTCCGCATTGACTTTGCGGGCGGCGACGAACCGGGCAGACTTCGGCGAGCGCAGCGCGGAACTCTTTTCTCCTTTCGGCGAGCGTTGCCGCCTGCCAGCTGGAAAGGTGGGGGCCAACTCTGCAGTGCGGGCAAGACCCCCTCGCGTGGGGAGATAGAGGCCTTTTTGTTTCTACGCATATATTAATAGACCGATATCAGGATCGTCCCTCCCAGACCAGCATCCAGATCCTTTGCCCGGCCCACCCTGTTCGTAGCAGTCCACCCGACTGACGGGAAAGGTAACCTTCTCCGCAGAGGGTCCTTCCCAAGAGATCCATTCTAGGAACCCACTGGCTAAAACTACATTATTAATGCCATGGGAGAGGTCAAAATCAGATCAGTTTGGACTTGAAGTATTGTGGATTATTTTTGTACCTGATCCGGGCAGCTTGGGTATTCCATTTTGATTCCATGAGGGTTTCCTCCAAAATAAGCTGTTCTATGGCCCAGAACTCCAAATAAGTGCAAACGACTCAGATCTATCCTACATGCTCGGGCGGTATATATTTTAATTGATCCATCCTTTCGGTCCAGCCCAGTCGCCCTTGACCATCGAGTTGTAGTACACCCAAGGGAAGAAGTCCTTTTTCAGGTGGTAGAACGACCGACGCGGGACAGCCTGGTCAACACCGAACCAGTCACCAAAGGTCTCCTTGGGCACTCCGCCGTACTTGAACTCGGCCAGCAGAACCTTGCCGTACTCGGTCAGCAGTGGGCACGAAGTGTAGCCATCGTAGATCGCATCGGCCTTCTTGCCCTCCATCGTCTGGAGCAGGTTCCGCACGAGGATGGGCGCCTGCGAAGTGACCGCAGCCGCGGTTTTGGAAGTAGGCAAGCTGGAAGCATCACCAGCCGACCAGACATTGGTGAACTTCTTGTGTTGGGTAGTTCCATCGTCAACATCGACGAAGCCGCCCTCGTTCGCGAGAGCGCTGTTCTTGATGAAAGCGGGCGCACCCATCTTGGGCACAACGTGCAGCAGATCGAATTTCTTCGAGACCTGTTCCTGACCATCTGGCCGGGCAAATGTCGCGGTGTTACCGTCAATGGCGACCAGATCGTGCTGGAAGAGAGCGTTGACGCCGCGCTCCTGCTGCATGGCCGTCAGGACCTGGTTGTACTTCGGCACACCGAACATGACCGGCATGCCGGTAGCAAAGTTGATCTGAATAGCCGACGATGACGGACTGGACGGATCATACCGACCCGCGCGCTTCCAGTGATCCAGCGCCAACCACATGATCTTCTGAGGGGCACCGGCGCACTTGATGGCGCCAGCGGGTTGGGTGAAGAAGGCATTACCCTTCTCCAGCTTCTGGATGGTTCCGAAGACCTTGCTGACGCTGTCATAGCCGTAGATCGAAGAGACGGGTGCAGAGGCATCGGCCAGCGCCTCGGGAAGGCCCTTGATAGCACCCCAGTTGAGGGCAAGGCCGGGCGCAACGATCAATTGCTCGTAGTTGACGCTGTCGCCATTGCCGAGAGTAACGATGTTCTTCTCCGGTGCGAAAGTGGCCACGCTGTCATTATAGTGCTTGAGCTTGGGGTCGATGAGACTCTTCATGGGTCGGCGCAGCTCTTCCTTCGTCTTGAGACCGCCGCCGACGAGGGTCCAGCCGGGCTGGTAGTGGTGGAACTCAGCCGGGTCGACCACAGCAATGTCATCCTGCTTGAACTTGCCTGATTGCAGCAGCTGGTGACTGACGGCCAGGCCGGCTGTACCGCCGCCGACCACGACGACCTTGTGGTTGCGGGCGGCACTGACGGGTGAGGCAGTTGCGAAGGTGCGGATGCTTGGCACTGGCGCGCCAGCCGCAGCGCGAGCAATGAACATTATGGCTTTCTTTTTCTGTTAGGTTCCCGAGGCTAAGTCGAGATTGATGAACCAAAGTCGGACCTGGAGTAAAAGGGGGGTGGAGGATGGAAGTCAAGAAATAAAATGGAATGACGCGAGACGCATTCGTCTCGGCCGGTGATCGACCGGAACTTTAGTTCGTTTTACCGATTACGCTGTCTGTACGGGCTCCACTTTGTTCCTCTGGCATATCCGGTCTCCTGCCAGTTGCCCGTCCAAGCTGCAAATCAAGTCAGAAGTCTCCGAGCGGAGACTTCTTGATACACTGGAATTATTCACAGTCGCCGACCCAGCATTCGGCGATCAAGGGATCCCCGAGTGTCAGGCCATTTAAGCCGCAACCGACCAAGACACCAACGTGCTTAGTATCAGTCCAAAAATCACCGTCGACCAACTCCCGAAACTTTTTTCGAACTGTCGCATTTACAGAAAGCATAATCTCAGCATGAAAGCCTTTCGCTCTCCTATGGCCTATGAGTGGTCATCGATCGGACGAGTGCAATATATCAGACCAGCAGCTATTCCTTCCGTGGCGAACTGTCGTCCCCAAAGCAATCTACGAGACACCAAGGCACTGTTCGCTACTAAGGCATATTCCCAGCGACCATTTCCAAACAGACCTCTAGGGCCCCATAGAAATCGCACCCACACTTCTCCACCCAGCACAGTCCGGGGCCGGCGTCAAGCCCGAGGCGCATACAGCACTAGCGCTACATCATCCACGATGCCGACCATTCACAATTTATTCGAACCCGTCACGGGAACATGGCAGTTCATCGTCGCAGATCCATCTACCCTCTCTGCGGTCATTATCGATCCAGTTTTGGATTATGAACCAGCTACCCAAGTCATTACTACAACCGCCGCCGATGCTTTGCTAGCCTATGTGAAAGAAAAGGGCTACAAAATCGAGAGAATCCTTGAGACACATGTCCATGCAGATCATCTCACTTCATCTTCGTATCTACAGCATCGATTGAGTCAAACCCAGGGATTCAAGCCACCAATCGGCATTGGCAAGCGCATTACGCAGGTCCAAAATTTGTTCGGTCGACGGTACCAGATCGGGAAAGAGGAATACGAGCAGGTTTTTGATAATCTATTCGAAGATGATGAAAGCTTTGCCGTGGGCGAGTTGACGGCTACCGCTCTTCATCTCCCGGGACATACCCCAGATCACCTTGGTTACAAGATTGGAGGTATGTATCTTTCGTCGGTCAATCCAAAGATTCAAACCACTAACGCATGTGTATCAGATAATGTAATCTGTGGTGACTCTCTGTTTCACGCCGACATTGGCACCGCGCGCTGTGATTTTCCCGGGGGTGACGCAAAGAATCTGTTCAAGTCTGGCCGCAGGCTCCTGGATCTCGATGAGCATGTCAAGATCTGGCCAGGACATGACTACCCACCACCTGACCGAGAGCCTGTTCCATTTCTGACCGTTGGAGAGCATCGGCGTTTGAATCGCCACATCAAGGATTCAATCTCCGAAGAACAATTCGTGAAGATGCGGACTGAGCGCGATGCCAGCTTGAAGGAGCCCAGGCTGCTACACCAATCACTACAGGTCAATGTTCGGGGCGGGCGACTTCCTGCTCCAACTGAGTCTGGACAACGCATGCTTCATTTACCTTTAAAGTTGAATGGGCTGGAGTGGTAGTACCACCCAAATTCAAGATTGCTAGATTGCTCCCGCGAGCAAGACCCTGGCATGGTGAACAGTTCTCGGCGCGAATTTACTCCTCAATGTACGAGCTTATGTATCAATAGAATGACTTTATCCATCCCAATTGAGTCTATACTTGCTCCCTCTGGCGTATTATTGCCTTATCGTCAGCAGTAACGATACAGTATAGTCGGCGATGGTGCAATCCTTTCTCGTCCGAGAGGCCATTTCTCGCCCGAATGAGCTTTCTCTCGTCCGAATGGATATCTCTGCGTTCACCAGGGCCTTCCGGCGAGTATCAAAGATCGATATACAGACAGGGAAAGACAGGAGACCAAGGGAGGATCTTTTATTAGGCTCAGATGAGCAATATCCAGCCCCCATCACGCGCGAAGAGTCCGGGGTAACCTAAGGCATAGTCGCTGCTCGGTGGGTCGCCCGCGGCCAATCGGCGACCGGCCTGCCGCTGGTGCTTTGGCACACTGAAACGTCATGGCGGATCAAGTTCCGCCGTGCAGACCCCGTTTGGGGCTCTAGACCGAACGGAAAAAGTGGCATATAACCCTGTTAAAGTGACCGAAATTCACTTGTTGAAGAAGGTATTTATCAAGGGAGAATATCCACACCCGGGGGAGTGTGTATAGGGCAGAGTTGGTGTACGAGCAGTAACCGGGGCACCTCGCGCAGGTTCCACGTGGGACCCGCGTTGCGCAACCCGGGAAATCGCGATTTCGTGGCGTTCAAATCAACTCAATCTATACTCCTATATCCAGGTCTTCTTAATCCCTCCATCATCCTCCATACCATGGCAGCCTTCCTACGACGCCTTGTTCCCGCTCGGGTCGCCAACACCGGCTCCCAGCAACGCGACCACCACGCCAACGAGCGCACATTCCTATCATGGACCAGAGCAGGCCTCGGCTTCGCGGCTATGGCGTTGGCCCTGGACCGTCTCGACGCAATTGATCGTCTTCTTCACAAGCAACTTGGTCTTGGGTTGACGGTTGCCCGCCAGCGGAAGGGACAGGCCAACAATGAGGCTGGCTCCGAACTTGAAACGGCTCTGGCTCCGAAGAAGACGGTGTTCCAGGATGGTATCTCTGCTTCTAAGATTTGCCAGTTACTTGGTGTTTGGTGCTTGGGTTATGGGTTCTTTCGTTACTGGTCGATGCGTCGGTATCTGCTTGTAGGACAATTTGTTCCTGCCTTTTGGGGACCGGTTTTTATGACCTGTGGGAGCTTTGGGGCGTTTATGACTTTGGGATTGCAGATGCAGCTGAAGCATCCCTCGCCGGATCAGTGATCGGGCTGTTATTTTTGATTCGGTCTGGCGTTGCTTTTTAGATTTTGTACATGTATTTAGATATAGAGATATAAGGGGGATTGATTGACCGTCAGTATTGAGATACTGAGGATTTGATAGAAGGCAGGGTCGGGGCATCATATGGTCACTGCAAAGACAATAACGTACACAATGAATGAACTCGCCGTCTTGCAACATCACGAACAGTGGGAACCTCCAATTAAGTAATGATTCGCATTAAATTACCTCCACTGTCCTTTCCATTGCCCGGCATTCTCCACACCTTTCGCGACAGACTTGGTCCCGTCCTCGAGACCAGTCCCAGCATTTCCGATCGCATCTCCAACGGGTCGCCCAGCGCTACCCGTAGCACTGTTGATAGTATCGCCGAGGCCCCGAGTCGCGGCGCCTGTCACACCGCCGACCGTGCGAGTAACACCTCCGACTGTGTTTCCCAGGGTGGATGTCACCCACTTGGCAGCGCCGGTTGCGCCTTGGTCTTGTGAGCCCATTTTTATGGTGGTTGTTGGTTGGTTTGTTGGTTGGTTTGAGATGGAGAGGTCCGGAGATCGTATATTTGGTTCAGCCCAAATGGAATTTCGCGGGGGGAGGGATCTCGGAGCGGAATGTGGATTCTTTTGTCTTCGGTGTGGGAGAGATCAAAAAAGTGTTGAGATGATTTATATTGACCCTCTCCCTATGATGTCATTGTTTACGTGGGCCATGGTGCCTGTGGCTGCACGGGGATGTGTTCGTGATACATGCTCATCATAGAGTAGATGGCGAGTGTGATAGGTGCGAGGTTTTTCTTTGAACAGGACTTGCCACTTCATCCCATACATACTTTTGAATATTGTTTAGTGTAGCAAGGTATTCGATCCAAGTCCCTTCCGTAGCGACTCGGAATTACATGTGCCCGATCCAGCGGGGTGGTTTTTATCAGATCTAATGCCACAAGGCCTCGGACAATCAGAATAGCGGGTTTCAAATCGACAGAAAAAGCGACGAAAAAGAATTTTGATGAGTTTTGTGAATCTCTTTCGCGTTAATCACTTCCTAGCGAGTTCCTGTTTCGAAAAACTGCAGGGTAAATTATCTCACCAGCCATACCGGTCCCTCGACAATGTTTAATTTTCCGCTAGTATAGCGGGCGCCACAATCTCACTACGGCACAGCCTTGCTGACAGCGCATTACTCAATGACATCCACGCCGCAGCGACAAGGCCAATGTTCACTTTACCTCTCAGCCCCACACCTAACCGAAAGGACTCTCCAATTGTTCCACGGTTCCCCTGTGCCCCTATCGCATCTACCCGGCTATACTACTAGTCTATACAACTGCCTTGCGGCGATTGTGTCGGGTTGATGGAGCCTTGTCACACAAACTTCGCGGTTGGAATTTTGGGTTTGGCTGGCCTTTCCAGCACCTGCCCGGATGCCGCCGAACTGATCGGGTTGTGGAATGACTACGACGCCGACTATAAATGCCCTAGCCGCTCAGTACAATGCCCAGAAGCTTCGACTCGCGAGATGAGGCATGTCAGTTGGGCTGGAAGATGACGAGCTCTCATACGAGCACCATGAGCTCCTAGATGATCCAAAGACCAGTCAGTGCCACGGTCAAAGACTCACTGTTAGCCATCAATAATGTTTGCCGCGACGAAGAAAAGTCCTTTCCGTTGGCTGCCATTGGAAAAGAGAAGCAGAATTTCAAGGACCAATTGTTTCAGCGCCATGCACCCCGGGATTCGAAGCGGCAGAAGCTGAAGTGGGTGCTCGGGACGAAAGCCAAAAGGGCCGGCCGGGTGGAACAGTTTTCGGCGCAGGTGGAAAGCCTCTACTTTTTGATTTCAATCGAGGAGGCCAAGAAGGGCTGGGGGAGGAAGTCAACTCGGGATCAGTAGTGTCGCACAAGGCTTGCGAGACTGATGATAATATCCTTTCCGTCCAGATGAGGTCTTGGAGAGCAGAGCTTGGAAAGAAGAGATCCGAGAAATTCTGCAGGGTATCGAAATGCAGATGGAAGGTTCGTATCATTCGTTTTGTCTGAATCTCACAGTCCGATTGTTGATAATGGTAGATGAGATACGACGCGATATTCATGCGTGGCCTCTCGGCGCTGTCTCCACGAATGAGTTATATGACATATTCGTCGGGAAGCGGATCGAAGGCACCTGCGATTGGGTTTTGAACCAGTCATGGTTTCACCATTGGACTGGACCCGACTTCCCAGACGGACGTGCTAAAATCCTTTGGATCAATGGACCCGCCGGTTTTGGAAGGTCCATCATCTGCGCAGGGGTTATTGAGGACATGTCCTTAAAGCTCGAGGAAGACCCGGTTGCCTATTTCTTCTTTTCGTCTGATTTCGAAGGCCGGAAAGATCCATTTTTCGCAATCAGATTGTGGCTCTCTCAGCTTGTCCCATACCCAGTGGTGTTTGAACTGTTTCGTGATAGATGGTCAGGCCGCCCTGAGCAAAAGGCGACTCGGGGCGACGTACTCAAACTTTTCCGAGAAGTTGTCACAGCTATCCCGCAGTACACATTCATATTGGATGGCCTCGACGAGTGTGGCTGGACTGGCGTTAGCTCAAGTGTTGCCAGTGATAAACTGGTTGCTTGCTTCCTGGAGGAATTGAGACGAGCTGTTTCTGCTACTTCTTCCCAAATATTGATAGTCAGTTGCGATGAGCCAGAGATCCGAAGTGCTCTTTCAGGCCAACCTGACGCCGAAAACGTCTCAGTAAACCAATACAAGATCAGGCCAGAAGATGTCCAGTCGAATGTGGAAGTTTTCTCACCTAGTGTCGTCGACAAGAAGCTTATCGTCCAGGCCGACGGCGGCTCGAGAGGATATTGCCCATTCGCTGGCCGAGCGGTGTAACGAGTAGTTTCTCTGGGTGAAACTCCTAAGAAGACCATCTCCGCAGTGGCAAGAGCCAGAAGAAACTCGAACAGGCAATGTACTCCACTCCTCCTGGGCTCGAACATACCTACGACCGGAACTGGGCGAGAATCTCGAACCTCCCCAAGGACGATCGCGATCGGACAATCTCTCTCCGATAGGCTGCATTTGCACTTCGACCTCTCTCAGTCTGCGAGATCACCAGGGCCTTGTCGAGCAGCCGAGACTGTGATGAAATCCAACTTGACGAGCTCCCTGGCTGTATTGACGAGGACGATATCAACACCGAAATCCTCGACCTCTGCGGGTCACTCGTTGAGGTCCGAAGCTCTCACGCAGGATGTGAGCCTGGGTTGAGGACAGTACACTTGGCTCATTTTTCTGTGAAGCAGTACCTGATGTGTACCCTTACCGGGCAGTGCAGACTCTTCCAAGTCAATGCCAGCTTGAAGCCTTCCAGCGAAGCTATGGAAAATACTCAACTTGCCAAGATGTGTCTTTGTTATGTGGATTGCGAAGACGTGTGGCCGGAGGTCCCTGAGGACGAATAAGAAGAGCAGGAAGGGGAGGGGGAAGGGGAGGGGGAGGAAGCGGGTGCTATTCTCAGTGCCTATCCTGACGACGCTGCTGGATCATGGCATGAACATGCGGCTGCAGGCGATATTCATGATCCGAGTCTAGTGGGCATGATCAACCACCTTGTCAATGTCGAGAATAAGAACTAGGTTCAATGAAAAGATTGGTTTGATTTGAATGACGAAGACGATGGAATACCCAGCGATTCGGACGATTCAGACGACGACGAAGGCGAATTAGACAGCCCAGTCAGCTCCGATGAATCAGAGGATAGTGATGGTTCAGATGCTCAATCGGATTCGTCAAATGCCAGATCTTCGATCACATTCACCGATCCCGAAAAATCACCCGAGCGAAACACTTCCACGAACCCTCTATACTACACCTCTTGGCTCGGCCTTGTAGAGACAACAGAGCTCCTGTTGGAAGCCAGGTATTCAATCGATGAACAAGGCAAATGTGGATAAACTTCCTTCGCTGCTGCCTGCCGACGCGAACATAAGGATATTGTCAAGATGCTGATTGACAAAGGAGCCAATATGGAAATTGCAAATGATTACGATCACACACCTCTTCATGCGGCATTGTTGGGAAGATTACGAAGTGGTCGAGTTTCCCCTCGAAAAGAGCGCAAGCATCACCGCAGGCACTCCGCTTCATTGTGCTCTGAAATCACGTCATAACAAAGTCGCTGAACTCATTCTTGAGCTGAGGGGATTACAATGCCAGAGATCAAGGCGGAATGGTAACTCTAGTGGGAATTGTGACTTTCGAGGAGAATCTCGAGATGGCTCGGTTACTCTTGGACATGGATGCCGACTTTGAGACTACTGACGACGACGGAATGACACCTCCTTATAGTGCCTCAAACCAGGGCCACTCGGAAATTGTCCGCATATTGCTAAGCAAAGGGGCAGAAGTCAACTTCCCAAGCAATACCGTGGGTATCGGTGAATGCTGCTTCCGATGAAGGTTTCCCGGAAATTGTGGAAATGCTCCTGGAAAAAAGCGCTGATGCCAACATTCCAAGTGACAACCAGTGGACAGCTCTACATTCTGCCTCGCTCAAGGACGACCAGAAAATTGTACTCATGCTACTTGACCACGGAGCAAAGATTGATTATCCCACCAATTACGGATGGACCCCATTGTTAACTGCCTCGTTGGAAGGTTACCACGACGTTGCGAAGCTCGTTCTTGAATCCGAGGCGAATGCAAACTATGCAGATGTGGATGGATAGACAGCTTTGATCCTAGCAGCGAGGGAAGGGCATGTTGATATCGTCAAACTCTGCATCGAACATGGGGCAGACGTAAACCATGCAGATAACACCAGTGGAACAGCCCTGTTAAATGCTGTGGAGAAAGCAAGCTACGAGACGACCAGAATTCTTCTTAAAGCTGGAACTGGTCCAAACCGAGCAAATGTGGATGGCTCGGCCGCCCTGGCATATGCCTCTGAGCATGGACATCTTGAGGTAGCTAAGTTTCTCTTCGAGGTTGGTGACAATTTGAACTTAAAGGATCAGGATGGCGACATGCCACTCAAGTGGGCGGCAAGCGAAGGCCATATGGATATGGTTAAACTGTATCTCGACAAGGGCGCAGCTGTAGATGCCCGAGGCCTCGGTGGATGGACGCCATTGGCCGCTGCCTCCTCCGACAGTCATCTGAAAATTGTGGATCTGGTCGAGAAGGGCGCTGATCTTACAATTCCTGACAGCGACGGACAAACAACCCTTTTCCGTGCCTGTCAGAGTAAAGATGATGACCTGCAATCGCTGAGTTTCTTCTGAGAAGCGGAGCAGATCTCGCGGTCTCAGATATGGATGGGTTTACACCATTTCACTTGGTGTCTGAGGTGGGAAATCTGAAAATTATGAAGCTGCTTCTGTCAAGTTCCCCCAGGTCACCAAGCCTCGCAGACTAGTCTCGACCTTCGGGATAAGTTTGATCGAACGCCGCTGTTCTATGCTGCTGCAAGAGGTTCTGCTGATGTGGTCGAAGTCATTCTACCTCATTCATCGATACACCTGAAAGATCGCTACGGTGCCACGCCAATTTTTGCTGCGGACATAAACGGCCACGAGGAGATTTTCAAGCAATTAGTGTCCTTAATAAAGCGGCAGGTCGACTTTGAGGATGGCCTTGATCGAACCTTGCTTTGGTGGGCGGCGGGAACAGGACAAACTACGAATGAGCGATCTTGTCCTTCAGCTCACTCAGAAACTGGGCATTCAAGACCAGAAAACTAACTACTCGGAGGTAGAATCGTGCCTTGTGTTTGATTTGAAAATGGTTGCACGTTTTGTGATGTGTGCCTTCGGCCTATGCAAAACGACATCTATCTTACCTGTGAAGTCTGTACAAACTTCGACATTTGTCTGCAGTGTGCAGATTTGAAAGTACATTGCTTTGATTTTTCTCATGGATGGGCTTTTCATCAATCTGATGGCCCTGATTCCGGTTCCGACGACAATGATGATGACGATGAAGACGATGATGATAGCGCTGAGGAAAGTGATGAGGATGATAGCGATCACGAGGGAAACTAAGAGATATACTCATATTACCAGTCATTTCTTCAGCATTTGCCATCCAGCAGGTTATTCAGCTCCATGTTACACACACTCCACATAATATATTATTTGTCCAATATCGATACACAGATGAATAGAAAATAGCAGATCCGGCCCCCACCATGACTAATGTCTCCCTGATCAAGAGTTCAAAGCGACGACTCACCACAAACCAGCCAAATCCTCTGCTTTCTGCTGTAAACTGGCATCGTCGCTTGGTTGCTGGCTACATGGTGAATCTCCCAGACTTAGCTCCTTCCGCAACTAGACTCACGGAACACAGACACTACTTTTCTCGACTTCGCGATAGTGTCGGGTCATCCCCAGTGTACCGATAATGTTCGGTTGGCTGAAGCGTCTAGTCTACGGTACCTCAGAGGCTGAATCGGAGTCTAAGATCTCCTCGACTGAACAACCGGTGTCAGGCTCTAGCAGCAAAAAAGCCAGGAGAAAACACGCCCGGGAGGATAGTCGGCGACAACGCGCTCGCGAGCGCCAGCTATCCCGTGAGTTCAATGGCGAAGACTCGAAGTGGGTTATGAAGGGAAGCATGGGGCCTGGCGCGGTATGCTATGGCTAAGTCATAGACTTGGACCAGTACAATATTTGTAAGGACCGGCCTGGTCGAGTTTATCTTTATAGTGTTTTGTTCAGTGAGATATCCTAGTTTTGATACCTGAAAGCAATGCATATGCAATGAAAACACAAGAAGTGAAGTAGATCGAACAAGGCCACCAAAAAAAGGTCACTCGATCACTAGTGCTGGTGGTGACAAGAAACGCAATGAGGAGAGATGAGGCCATTCTTTTAGAAGCCAGAAGGTTTAAATACGTAGATACCGTTGTAGATGTAAGAAAACAATGGGGAAGATAAAATAGAAACAAGAATTTCCTGGGGTGTATATATCTGGATGCAAATGTTCTGTCGTCATCCCTCACCCCAATCTCCATCGAAGGAGATCAATCACCGGGTAGAGCCGTTCAGCCCGTTCTGAACAGCCTCGAGAATCATGTCCTTGGCCTCCTCCAAACCAGTGGAGCTGCCACGGATCTCAATCGCCTCGCCGTGAGCCTGGTCCTTGGGGACGTTGATTCGGCAACCAGTCTTTTTGCGGATGGCGTTAATTTGGCTACCACCTTGACCAACCACGAAACGATAGGTCTTGGGGTCTGGCAGGATCAGATATCCGGTAGCAGACTGCTTCTGCGCAGAGTCAATGGCCTTGGTGATGGCGACACGGGCCTTGGCAACATTGTCGGGGGAGCCAGTCAGAACCCAGGGGAAGGGGCTGACATCGGCATCTGCAGACTTAGCATTGTCGACCACGTTCCAAGAGTGAGCGTCAACAGCCGCCTCAGCGTCATCAGTGATGAGGGGAAGCGAAGTGCCATTGGCAGCAGATCGGGTCTCATCCGCAGCTCGTACGGCGGGAACGGATTTACCAGCGTGGTCGACAGTGACCTGGTATTCGTTGCGAAGACGACGGAAGAAGGCGCCATTGTCGGCAACGACATGGTGCAGGTAGGTAGGGACCTCAGCAGTCTCGGCGTGCTGCTCCTTCAGCATACCCTGAACGTGCTCCTTGGCCTCGGCAACAGCGTTACTGGGGCCCTTGAGCTTGACATCAGTGCGGCCGGATCCCTGCTTGGGGATGTCAAGGGTCACATTGAACTTGGACTCAATGCCACGGCGAGTATCACCACCACGACCAATCAACAGGCGGTGCTGAGCAGTAGGAACCTCGAGAATCTCGGTGACCTGATCCTCACGCTCTTTAACGAAGGCCTCGATGGCAGCAATAATGCTATCGACGATCTTGCCATTGCCCTCAAGGCGGATGGTTGATTCGGTGCTATCGGGACGCGGGAAACGGACCATGCGAGCAGCACTACCGTCGTTGGGGCCACCAGCGTCAACCACGATCTTGCGAATGTTGGCACCTATTGTCTGTTAGGTAATATATTCAATATGTCATTGGAAGTTTAGGGGAAACTTACCACCTCCACCAATCAGGGCCTTGTGATGCTTCTTATCCACGTCAATCGACTTGGTGACGGTAGCATCGAACTCGCTGGCCCGCTGGGTCAGGATCTTCCTGGCTTCCGCAACCTGTTGCTTGGTACCCTTGATGCGAATTTGAACACGTCCCGACGCATCAGGAGCATCGCTGGCACTTGGAACATCGATCTGGGCACCGGTGTCCGCACGGAGCTTGTCCATTTCACGACCGCGCTGGCCAATCAGCGAGGCGACCTGACTTTGGGCAACGGAAACATTGGCAATGTGGGAGGTCTCAACGACGTATTGCCACAAACTAAGGAGTTCATCCCGAGCAGAGTCGGCACCCTTGCTGGGGCCCTTGACCAACACTTCATCCGCAGCCTGCTGGGGACGACCGGCGCGAGCACCACCGGCGTCGCTACCAGCATCCGTGGCCGCATCATCCACGACAGTTGCACGGGGGAACTGGACCCGGACGGAGTAACGATCCTGAAGACGGTTGACCTGGTTTCCACGCTGTCCAATCAGCTCACGATGGTATTGAGCGGGAATTTTTAGGATGTGAGTAGTCTCATCCTCCAGTTTCTTGCCAAGGTTGATGATGCGCATGCGAGCGGCATCAGCCTTGGCCTTGGGTCCCTTAACTTCGACCTTGCCATTCTCCACCTTGATATCGACATCGAACTCCTCGCGGAGCTTGTTGATGTTCTCGCCGCGCTTGCCAATAAGGAAGTTGGCGAACTTCTGGGGGAAGTCAAAGGTGGTAGTGTAGCCACGCTCAAGGTCATCCTGCTCCTGTTGAGTAACGAAAGCATTAATCTTGGCAGAAAGCTCATCCACCAGGGCGGAAGGTCCGCGGAGAGCAATCTCGCACTTGGATCCCTTGGCATCACCGACAATAGCGCGCACAGGAATGTTCTCGTCGCCCTTGGCATCCTGCTCGCGGATGATGAACTTGCGCGCCTTCTCCTGGTATTTGGCAGGGACCGAGACGACTTTGGCAACAATATCGCTCTGGTTTCCGAGAATGCCCAGCAAGTACTCTTGGGCCTCCTTCAGCGACTTCTCGAAGGCCGAGACCTCGGCCGGGGACGGGCGTTGACGAGAGACCTCGAAGTTAGAGGCAGTAGCAGAAGGACCCTCGTACACAAGGACAACTTCGGGGCTGTTCACGTCATCGGGAACAAGCAGGTGGACACCGTAGTCACTTTGGAGCTTGTTGGCACTGCGCGAACGCAGGTAAGAGTGGAAATATGGGTCAATCGGGACATGGCGCAGGCGGGAGGGCGGGTGAGCCTGGACAAGGTTCATGATGTCGGAGCGAGCACGAATGGTGTTCTTGCCGTCGCGAGAGTAAACCTCCCAGGTGACAGGTCCGTCGGCGCTCGGGGGAAGCGCAATGTGGGCATCGTACGCAGACTCGAGTTGCTTGATGATCTGACGGCGGCGGAGATACTGCGTCAAGGCGCGAGCGTGGGCATGAGGACCGGCGGGAGCACCGGGGTGTTGGCGGGACAAGTCAATGCTGGCCATCTGCATACTAGTAGCGAGATCCATAGCATAGTTAATACCGGACTCGATCTGGTTCAGAGGGCCAGTGATGGTAAGGAATTCGCTGTCATCGGAAGCCGGAGGAAGGACAATGGCGCATCCGGTCTGAGCGAGGAATTTGTGCAGGGCATCGGCTTCGTTTCCGAGAATGAACTGATGCTGGCCGCGGTTTATTGCCAATTGGCGCAGAGTCAACTTGCGCTGCAGCTCAGCTGCCATACTCTCGATCTCTGCGCGGGCTTCTTGGGCGGCAGCCCGCTCACCGGAAATGAGAATGTGCTTGTCGGCACAGGGCACAAATTGCACCTGGCCAGGTTGGGCTTCCTGAGGAGGCGGCTGGCTAGACCAGGTGTCGTAACGTGGGACATGAACCTGCGCCTTGGTACGCTCTTCGATTTCACGCAGAGTAGCGTCGTGAGCACCAGCGATGAAGGGGAAAAACTCCGGGGGAATGGTCTTCAAGCGCAGGCTCATGTTAGAGCCACGCTCCTTCACGATAGCCTCGATCTCGCGGCGCGCCATTTCTGCAGCCACTGCATCACCCTCAATCAACACGTCAATGGTATCGCTGTCGTCATCGTCGGCGGGGGCAGCGTTATCATCGGCGCGAGGGACCTGGACACGAGCACCAGTGCGGCTTTGGATATCTTGAACCACCGCACCCTGGCGGCCAATGATGTGAGGACGAGCGGAGGTCGGGATCGGGACGCGAACTGATTGCTATTTTGAGTGGTATTTTAGTTTTTGAACACGGTCGTCCAGTCCAATGAAAGCTTACCTTGGATCCAACCTGTTGCGCGACCTCTTTCAAGGCCTGTCGAACGGCATCAACAGAACCTTTTCCTTCAAAGATAATTTGGCCATTGTTGCCACCACGCATGTCCACAGTAGCCTTAGATCCGCGAGAAATATCACGAAGGATATCCCGCAAGGGTTTCTTGAGTTGACCGCGCGGGAGCATCTGGGACGGAGCCAAGCGAAGCTGCTCCATGTGCTTTCCCGGAAGCGACATGACCCGGGGAACATCTGTTGGTTTGATCTCAGTAATGAGAGCTAAATTTTTCGGGATCTTTCTGTTGATTGACTCACCCATTGGCTGGGCCGGGAGACCGTTCGCAACAGCCGCAGCCGCTGAGGGTTTCTTTGCGCCCCATGTAGCCGCAGCAGGGGCAGCAGGTTTCGGCCCGCTTCCCAGCGCGGGGAAAAGTTCTTCGGATTGTACGTCGAATGCGGGTGTCTTCTTCATGGCGGGTTTCGGTACTGGAGATGGGGAGGATGACTCGGCGGGGGTGACGGCTTCCAGGATAGGGGGTGCAGCTGAGGCCGGCTGCTGTTCGTTCACGAGAGACGAGGGAGGGGGGGTGCTTGAGATCCTCCTCATCCACAACGTCCTCGACCGTCGCCTTATGGGCCTCGTCGTGTTGCGCCTCAAGCATGGCAGCGAGAGACTTGGAGCCATTGGTGGTAGAAGACGCTTCAGCAGCCATGGTGAATTAGGATATGTCCAGTAATCTCGAGGAGGAACCGGAGATTGTTGGGTAAGGATGGGGCTATGCAAACGTAGCCTGCAATGAGAACGGAACCTGATGAGTATGAGAGCGGGTGGTGGAGATTGAGAATGGGGTGGGAAGTCGAAAGTGAAAGAGGGAAAGTGAGGGTCAGAGGGTGTGAGAGAGGGGACTGACGGATTGGCTGAGTGCTACCCAGGCAAGTTGATGCAAATCAGCGACACTTGCCCTGGTCGTTCAGAGGCAATTCCCGGGGGAACTGAGGGCAGAGCGATAGCAAAGTGCAACAGATTCCAGGTGAACCGAGCCAACGAGAAATGTACACGGAGCCCGGGACCCCGAAGAGGAGGGTAGTGGCGGGGGAGGAGAAAAGGGGGTTGCGGTTTGAGAGGGGGAGGTGGAGAGGTGAAGTTAAGATCCCCAGAAAGTACACAAGAGTGACCGAAAAGGCCAGCTCGAGGCTCCGGGGGTTTTTTCTCCGCCTCCGAGCAGGCGCTACCCAGTCCCGCAACCTCCTCCATATGACAAGACGGGCCGACAAAATACAACGCGCGTCATTGCAAAGCAATGCTTGGGTCATCTGGATGCCTTTGCTCAAATATCTCTCATGCCTTCTCTGTGAAATCCGGATGCTCCTTTGATTCTGACCAATGTTCCCTTTCGCTTTCTTTTTCTCTTGCCTCCTCCCCCACCTTTGCCTTTCTATTTTAGGTACCTATAGTATGAGCAAATAATGCTGCTGATGTGAGTGCACCCATGTGGATTTATCTGGAACTCACTGTTTATTAGTATTCGCGCACAACTCAGGACACTTCAGCGGTCAACTACCTAGGTCGCTACCTGTCTTGGTGAAAATGGGGATCCTCAATACCCGATGGATGTAATTCTCCTGAGGAAGAAGTAGCTAATTGGAACCCCAGCAAGGCGGCAATGGCATGTATAAAGGGCCAATAATGATCTTTACAGATTCAGAGTACTAATTGATCCAACTAGAGGAATTTTCGCTATAAAGACGAGCAAGATTCCACTCAAGGGCAGCCTTGAAATGTCGAGACTAACCCGTCAAACTGAACAGGCAGGGAGCTTACTATCACCATATTCCCTTTGCCTCAGACCACACCCCTGCCATGTTGTTTTGCTATTTTGAACGCTGCATCCTTCCTACTGCCTGGGTTCGAGTCCTTGCCTGGTCATTCAAGGCATCACCTATCCAGTCGCCCACGTGATCAGCTGCCCCGTCATCTATTTTGTACACCTAGTTACCAAGAGGAAGAGCCAGGCAAACAATCCAGACGTCTTCTCACAGGTCAGACTGCCCTGCTGGCTTACCTGTCTCTCACATGCCTCGTTACCCTAAGGTACTACTCTAGGATAGTTTTGACATTGACCACTTAACCGGTGAGATCCATTGACCCCTTCTTCAATGTAAGCCGTGGCAAAACCGACGCAGTTGCACGCAAATAGAACCGATAACCACCGTCTGGCTCAGGCCACGATGCGAGGCCAATAAGACGATCCGCGATGGGCACAGCAGATCCCAGCTCGGCGACATCCGACCCCACCTGATAAGAAGAGTTTTTCCCTCGCGGTCCGCCCCAAAGCTTAACACAGTTTGACTGGGTTCCTGCCAAGCCAAATCTACACCCGCCATGTCAGCGACGAACATGGGAAGGTGCGGCCATGTTATTGTCCATACTGTATATATGACGCAAAGAAGAGAATTGATACACTTGACCAAAATAGATAAAAGAAAAAGAAGAGAAAAGAAAAACTACTGGCGATAAGCCGCGGGACGGCCCACATGGAGATAGGGGCGACCCCGAGCAGGAAGATTCTCCGACAAAAAGCGCGACTTAAGCCGTTAGTCCCAGATTCGGCTCTGCTCGCGTGCGGAGTGAGAAACTCTTTCTTCAGCGACTTCCCCTCCTCCGATCAGGCCCGGCACTGGCAGAGGCACTGGCACCATGTCGGCCATCGCGCAAGACCAAGATCTCGATATGGAGAAGCTGCAGCCGGTGGAGGTACGACCCATCGACGAAGCGGAGCCCGTCAAACCGCAGGGATTTTTCGCAAAGATCCGATACTATGAGGAGTTTCTGGATCGGAAGATGGGCATCGAGTCGCATAGTTTGGATCGCGTGCACCCCGAGGATCGCCAGTCGCCGAGCCCCGTGGTGATGGCCTTTATGTGGGCATCGGCGACGATGAATATCAGCTGTTTCAGTACCGGATTTATGGGGAAGAGTTTTGGGCTCTCGCTGGGGCAGACGATTCCGATTGTGATCTTTGCGACTTTGTTGGGTGCGATGGTGACGGTACGCATTCCCTCTTGGCATGCTATTATATATCCCTTTCATGTCTGGGGTTAATGTGGGAGATGAATGACCACATCAAATACTTACATCTATCTCGAGTAGGGCTGGTGTGCGACAATGGGACCTGGAACTGGCCTTCGCCAGGTTGCTATCTCGCGATATTCGCTCGGCTTTTACCCTTCGTCGATTATCGCCCTGCTGAACGTGATCGAGCAGTTGGGCTGGGCATCTGTCAACTGCATCACGGGCGGATTGGCGCTCAGCGCAGTCTCCAACGGACATGTCAGCATCGCTGTTGGAGTGGTTATTGTCGCGTGCATCAGTCTCTTGTTTAGTTTCGTCGGACTACGAGGCGTCCTGCTCTACGAGAAATACGCGTGGATGCTCTTCTTCATCATCTTCATGATCATCTACGGCGAAGCGGCGCACCGCGCGAATCTGGGCGAGGCCCCGACCGTGACCGGCATGACTCGCTCCGGTAATGTGCTGAGTCTGATCAGTGTAATTTACGGGTCCAGCGCATCGTGGAGCTCGATCGTGTCGGATTTCTATGTGCATTACCCCGTGAACACGCCCAAGATCAAGGTGTTCTTGTACACCACACTGGGCATCACGATCCCCACGTGCATCGGCATGCTACTGGGTGCCTGCATCGCCTCCGCTCTGGACGACAACCCTGAGTGGGCCGTGGCGTACGAGGTCGGCATTGGTGAGATCTTGAAGACGATCATCTACCCCGACGGATTTGCCAAGTTCTTATTGGTTTTGTTGGTGTTGTCTGGAAGTATGATTCGACTGCGCATCCCGGACGGTTGTGTTGAGACCTCAAAACTAACGTCTTGTTTTAGTTGGTGTTAATTGCATTGCGATCTATGCCGGCGCGTTGTCCGCTCAGCTCTTCGCACCACCGTGTGCGAAAGTACCCCGTGTGATTTGGTCATTCCTGATCTTCGTCTGCATTCTGCTGCTGGGTATAGTCGGCCGGAACCACCTGCTGGAGGTGTTGGAGAACTTCCTTTCCCTTTTGGGTTACTGGAATACCTCGTTCTTCGCCATTCTATTCATCGAGCACTACTATTTCCGAAAGGGTAGTCTGGCCAATTACGACCTCGATGCCTGGAACACCCCTTCGAGGATGCCTGTCGGCTACGCCGGGTTGACAGCGTTCTTATGTGGAGCGGCCGGATGGATTGTGGGCATGGTGGAGACATACTATGTCGGCGTGTTGGCAGCGATGATTGGGGCCGACGGCGGTGACATCGCCAACGAGCTGGCGCTAGTCTTCACAACAGTGTCGTATGTGCCCCTGCGTATTTTGGAGCTGCGGTATGTGGGACGATAAAGTTGTCAATCGCCATGGCGGGCCACATGCCAGACACAGGATACAACGTACAACGGCGGGCCAAAATATGAACAGGCCGTGAATGTAATTAAGGACACAGGAATGATTGGAATGAATAGCTCTATAACGATTGGTTTCATTTGTATACGATGGAAATGTGCATTAGTCCAGGCTAATGCTGGACCACAAATTAGTATTAGTAAAATAATACTCTGCCAGGACACGAGAGCTCGCCGTCCCAAAGGAGGCGGCATGGGTATCGAACAAAACGAGTGCAGTACTTAAAAAGAAGTATGACCGCAATCATTGACAGAAAGAAGAGAAATGAAGGGCGTCGGTCGTGGGACCTGGCCTGGTATATGCATAGTCGCAAGCGTAAAATAAACAACCCCTTTAGGCAGAGACCACGGGCCACCCGTCCTTGAAGGTAAGCTGGTTCCAGGAGAACTTGTAGTTCGAGTTCACGCCATCAGCTGAGCCACCCGCTTGCTTGGTGGCCAGAGGGTAGTAGTGGTAGTAGAGCACGGGACCGAGATCCTTGTCAGTCAAGACACCCCTGTGGAAATTCGGTTAGCGTGTGATCGGCAATTCTTCGGGACGATCCTGCAACTTACTGTCCGCCGGGCCCGAAGACTTGTCCGTGGCTAGCGAGAACGACAGTGCCGCCAGTCTTGAGGCAATCCTTGCCCTCCTTGTCGACGAAGCCGCCAGAGCCACCGGAGGAACGGCACACGCTGATGTGGTACTCAGCACCAGTGGGAGGGTAGGTCTTGGTGTAGCCACCAGCAATGCCGGAGCTGAAGAAGAGGTAGTAGAAGTTGCCGTGCTGGTACATAAAAGCGCCTTCCTCGCGGTGGTTGAGGGTCTCGTTGTAGGCGATCTGGTGGGGAGTGTTGGAGCCGACCTTGAGCGGGCCATCCAGCTGCACCTGGTAGATGTCGCCCCAGAAGGAGCCGAAGTTGAGGTACTGCTTGCCATCGATCTGGATCCAGTTCGGGTCGATGCGGTTGTAGTTGCTGTTGGCGGGAATGCCGACACTGCCGTGGTCGGTCCAGGAGCCGGGAGCCAGAGTCTTGGAGGTAGCTACACCAATCTCGGAATTCTGGGTGCCCAGCTTCGAGAGCACATAGTACATGTAGTAGGTGTCACCAGAAAGGTGAACATCGGGGGCCTGATTTCTAATTAGCCGGTGCCACACTAAAATATAAACAGGTAATGTGATTGGTTGAAACATACCCAGATGTTTGTACTGTCGACGCCATTCACATTGATCTTGGACCCGTTCGGCAGGGCCTTGCCGACCTCCGACCATGGACCCTTGATAGAATCGGACGTGATAATTGGGACACCAGTACCCGTCCCGAAACGGAAGTACTTGCCATCGCTGGCACGCTTTATGACTGCGGGATCTTTGGTCCAGCAGTTACCAGTGCAGGCACCCCGGTTGGGGTAGGCCGCGGCCAAGGCAATGATGAAAGAGAAGAAAAAGGCAAGCATGGTGACGGGAGGCGGCCCAAGGTGGAGGGGGAAGGTCCAGGGTTGGCGGGTTGTCGAGTCGTGAGTGATCCTAACTGATATAGCTGGGGAATGGAGCGGAATTTATATTGACTCGGGCCGTCTCCTGGGACCTTTCGGAGGGTCATGCAGCATGTCGCCTTAGAGGGGACATCTTTCGTTTTGATCAAAAGGTCTTGGGACCCAACAACACCAATCACAGGTTCATTCCCCATGCGGACCCATCCTATGAATGTAAGGCACATGTCAGTAGTTAGACCGACCGAGCTGTGGCTCGGCGCCACAAAAGGGATAGCACGCCCAAGAAGCATGCTGTCGAGGAGAAGGATTGTTGGAAGAGCGCGGGAGCATCGCCGCACTGGGTAATTCCCAAACAGAGACCCGCTCGCCGTAAGATCATGGACCGCCTGCCGGGCTATCCCTTATGTGATGTCTCGCATCTGTAATGCAGCCGAGCGACGACCCCACCTCAGCATCCACCATGTCCAACTTGAGATCGAGATTCTTGGGCTCGACATGCTGCGGCCGACAGGGATGCGTTGTGCATGATTCGCAATAAGGAAGTGCTTGGGCCCACATTCCCTGCACAGATTAGGGCCTGGCAGTCGCAGGCAAGGGGATCTCCGGGCTGCTGACACACTATTGATTTGATTTTCTGCTTTTTCTTTCGGTGAGCGAGCTCACGCTCTGATTTTTTTTTCTTTTGTCGAAGATCGGCTTTTCTTCAGTTGCCGTGCCAGCAAACCAGAAGCAACGGCTGTGGCCCCCCTGTGGCGGTCATGTGTGGACGGGCATTTTTCAGTCTTGCGTCCAATCTTTGGAGCTGGCTTCCGTCTGGGGAGGCTCGACGATCGGCCTGCATCGGCGTCCATGTGGAGTCCTCCCCCCAACCGGGACTCGCCAGAGCCCAATAGGACGGGGTCGAACTGAGCAGAACTGGGTAAGCCTGGCTCTGGTGCCGTATGAGATCTCCAGCTGAACAGTGCTCGGGCGCGAAGGGCCGGTGCCCACCCCGGATCGACCAGTTAGGGCTTGCTCATCAAGTCTTGGACGGTGTGGGGGCAGCCTGCAATAGGCAAAGCGGGATCAAGGATCGCTCAACCTAAGTCATCCCTCCCCCCATGTTGGACGGCAGTTATCCCCATCCTACCCAAGGACGGCCACGGCCCAGGCGGGGATGAAACTGGGGCTGAACGGCCGGGAAGATGTGCTCCCAGACAAAGGGAGATGTCGAAAGGAGTGAGACCACCTCACGGAGAGGAAAGGAGTCAGCGCCGACTGCACGATGGCGTGCTTGCATTTGTCCCCTCCGACCGGGAGGAGAAGAAGAGTGGTGGATCGAGGCCACGATGGCACACCGACTCGGCCGTCCGCTATCTATGGATGTCATCTTAGCCGGCAGCCGACGAGGTTTCCTTGAGGTTGCCAGAACAAAGATGTCCTTGATAGGCGATCCAGCCGACCTTGGCTCTCGTCATTCAACATCGCGATTGCTCATCGATCGATGCCACTGGGCCGCCGCCCGTGCCATGACTTGTCGGTGTTTGTCATGCGAGGCTGTGCTGCCCCTCAGCCCTAAATGCACCTCGTCCAGGAAGTCCGAGGCGGGATACCTTCGTCGTACATGCGCAGTAGAACCCGACTGGGTGTTGGTACATGCATCGTGCGTCCATCGTCATCGCGACATATGGACTCGGTCCACTGACCCAGCCAGACACCCCTCGTATCCCCATATCCCCAGATACCCCTCTTTAGCTACGACTTCTTTATACCCTCCCTGCCTACCTAGGCAAGGCAATTTCCCAGGCTCTGCAGGACGGCCCCTCTGATCTCCGCGAACGGGGCTCAACCGAAGCAAGTGACCCTCGAAGCTGACCCGCGGGACAGCCCGACCGCAAGAGACACAATCGTGGAGATGGAGGCCTTGCGGACGTGGACGGACCTCATTTGATCACGCTGTTGTCTCGGCGTTGAACATTTGATGCAGTGGAGGCCAAGAGCAGCCGTAGCTTGATTCTATATTGGTCGAATATTTGATGTAGTAAGCTCACCGCCGCAGTTTGTCTGGTTTGATCGCCGCCTCTCTTTCTCGCCTCCAGCTGGCACTTTCATCTCTTCAGTCGACGGCATATATGCCATATGTATCCCAATTTAACTGCATTCTTCCACGTTGATATGATATCCCCGTTTAAGCTTGATTTAGATTTGTCTTTGTGTTCCTCGATGACGCGGGAGAGGCGCCGTACACTGAAGCTTGATCACCCCCCGAGCCAATCGAAGGCGTAACACCTCATATTCCTTATTACCAGATCAACAGAGCTGACGCGTCATGCTCCCTGCAAATCCCCGTCCTGTCAGGAACAAGGAGATTGACGCGTCAGCAATGCGGCAAATACGTCGGGTTGAAAATCGCTGCCGAATGGGATCTACATTGTATATGTTATCTATGTATATATTTAAGGGGAGCGTTACCGCGGGACATTCGTCGCGATAAGGATCCAACATGTAAACGTGAAAGGGGCTATCCACAATAACTTACACATATGCACACGGTACTGCATCGAACAGGTCGTTTATCCCGTGCTTCCCAGAGGGTCGGCTCTAGTTCTTCATGAGAGTGCCCTGTACCTTGCGGTTGAGCTGCGCACGGTACAGCTTGTTCTCGTTGAGGATAAACATCTGGCCGTTGCGGCCAAAGGTGAAGTTAGAGGTGCCGTCCTTAATGAGAATCTTGCCCAGGAGAACACCTCCGGCAGACCAGACGTTGACACCGTCACCGCAGCCAGCGTATACGTTGCCATCCTGGTCAACCTTGATTCCATCAGGGATGCCATCGCCGGCCATGGCGAAGACACGACGGTTCGTCAGGAAAGGCTGACCGTGGGTGGTCGTCACATCGAAGGCATAACTAGGAAAACACATTAGCATTTTGCTTACTCTGCCTCAATACCCCAAGGGGGTACCTTAGGGGAGGTATCATTTGACAGCGGGGAGATGTGCAACATACATCGTAGCGGGTTGCGTCACATCCTCCGATCCGTCGCCAATGGTTTCGGCGGTATCGGTGATATACACGGTCTTCTCATCCGGGGAGAAAGTGATACCGTTGGGTCGCCCAAAACCATCGGCGATGACGCGCACGTCCTTGGTTGCCGGGTCATAGCGATAGGCCTGGTTCGGCAGCTTAGGCTT
The DNA here is from genome assembly GCF_028826775.1 of Penicillium argentinense. Classification (NCBI taxonomy): domain Eukaryota; kingdom Fungi; phylum Ascomycota; class Eurotiomycetes; order Eurotiales; family Aspergillaceae; genus Penicillium; species Penicillium argentinense. Next base: position 2,630,093 of record NW_026622668.1, read on the forward strand.
AGGGCGGATACCCTGCTTCCAGGCATAGATGGGGTCGGTGAACCAGAACGACCCGTCCTTGGCTACGACGACATCATTAGGAGAGTTGAATTGACGTCCATAGAAGTCGCCTACGACAAGCTCGGACTTGTAGGGAGGCTGCGCGGACATCTGGAAGAGGCCGCTGGTCTGGTTGAAGGTACCTTGGGCCGCCCAGAGGACCCCGCCGTTATGGTTGGTGCCTCCATTCGCCATGGGGATGGTGGAGTTGATGATCTCGGAAGTGACGGGGTGCGCATCGACGCTCACCTTGGTCACCTTGATGGTCTTCTCCTTGGTTACGGGGTCGGTGAAGATGTTGCTGGACATGAAGAGCGACCCGGAAGACGGGATGTACACGCTCGCCTCGTGGGCGAACGGGTAATCATTGTTCTCGAGGAGGACCTCCAGTTTCGGGGCCGAGCCGAGGATGTTCAGAAAGTCATTGTTGTACACGCTGAATGCCGAGGGGATATACGTGGCATTCGCCGGGACTGCGGACTGGGTGAGGGATGCCATTGAAGCTCGGGAATCGTGCTCGTGCCGAAGGAGGTCTCTCCAATATTTTTCAGGGGAAAATGGAACCCTTTAAGATGAGAAAAGCTTGGTATGCGGTTTTGCTTACATTATGTCAGTCCATCCACTTTCTTGCAAAGCCAATCGTGGTGGGGATTGCTATAGTTTTCCGGCGCCGGGCCAGGAGCAGTTCGGATCGGCATGAGCCAAGCTGCACCATTCGAAATTTCCCGAGATTTTGCCAGCTCCTTTTTGATGGGCGAGGAGGTCCAAGCATGAAAGGGTGTTTACATTCCATTCAATGTCCATGATCGTTCGCAATCCAGACCGAATTCCACGAGAAAGCATTTCTAATTTCCATGCGACGACCATGCGACGACCTTGCAGGGCAGTTCGAAACCAGCCGGCAGAGGCAGCTGTCGGGACCCGAGATACCTGTACAAACGTACGAAGAAAAAAGAAAGCTAAATGGCATTCGTGATACCTGCATCGACAGACCGCATGGCCTGGATTGAGGGGGAAAGAGGCGTGATTGCAGTATCAAATGATCGTCTAGCCAACTGACTGCATGGGCAACCAAACCCGAATCCGCGGTCTGGGATAAACACCTCCTGGGAATAGGGGCAGATTGCTCCAGTGCTTGCGATCAAATGCACACCAGTGACAAACGGACATCTGACCTCTCAATTACTGCAGGAGTGGAATCAGAGATGTTTCCGGGTCGGCCTTTCTTTTTATTTTTTATTTTTTTTTTTTTTTTGTGTTTGAGAATCTTTGGCCATATGTTCACTTTTCATATCAAGATGGTTCAGCTTCGCCGAGGCTGTTTTGGTTTAGATTTTTTGGTCGCAGCTCCATTGTGTTTGAAGGAGACGACGGAACGAGAACACTTTTTTCAATCGTGCTGCTTAGAATATTTGGCATGTTCCAGGCTTTTCCAGTGACTTGAGTTCTTTGGCCGGCAGCCTGGTAGGCCCTGCCCGACCCTAAGTGCATATTTTCTGTGAAGTCATACCACGGCCCGTTCAGGCCATCTGGTTTACTCCAGAATGTCACAGCAAACACAGGTGGCTGGCCTTGCTGCTCCTTCGATATTGCTACGCTGTAATCTCTGATCTTCAGTCGCTCTTGAAGCGACTGGTCTTCACCGGCCCTCTCGAAGACTCCTCTAGATTGGCGGCTTCAATCTCCGTGATTCGCGAGGAGACCGAGCGGTAATGCTTCTTCTCCGGCATCCAGAATTGATTGAGAATACGGTCCCGTAGATCGTGCCCTTTGCGATGAATATGTGGCCATCGACACCTACAGACCACCGATTGAAGAGGAAAGATCATGCCAAAATCTTATCCTCGACACCTCATCAGGGAAACGCTCGGCGTCGGAGACCAGTGCCTTGTGCAGCACTGCAGCCTCTTCGTATTGAGCACGATATTTATTCCAGTCACATGCACCTTGTGCCTGGTATAAGTGGACACCGAATTCGGCATTGTGCCGCATCACGGAGATGGCATCAGCGACTCGTTTGGTTTTGTCCTCCCATAGATGCTCCTGCCGACGAACCAAGTTTTCAAATCCTGTCTTCCATCGGGCTAGATTACTTTTGACACTGTCACAAATCAATGGGAAGTTGACATCGGGCGGACATCCTTGGTCCAGGTCCGATTCGTATTGTTCAAATTGCTATGCCCCGAAGGTGATCAGGTCCAGGAGTGCGGCTCTCGCCTTACCAAGGGATTCAAATCATCTGGAATGGCAGGTTTGCCTTGGTTATCCAATGGGCTGAGGAGAAGATTGTCACGCATCCCGACTCCCCACTTCATGGCACTGATGTTGAAGATGGAGAGCAATGGCGCAATTTCGTTCTCCATGAACTCAGCTTCGGATGGAGCATTCTCTCGACCCCAAGCCTGGCCAGTATCTTTCCAATTCTTCCGGCGCCAGTCCTTCAATAAACTCACACCGCCACGAATATGCGAGGCGGCCGCATCTAGATTACCTTGGAAGTATTCAAAGCAGGTGAATAGGATGTTGATCATGGCGATGAAGGGCAGATTATGAGGATCCGCGGTGACCTTGATGATGGCCCGAATGGCGCGGTTATACAGCTTCATAGGAAGCTCTGGCGGTCGAGTGCCTCTGCGGGGAGATTGCAATTGGTCCAAGGCGGCTTGTTTGTGTAGAAGGCCGAGGGCGGAAATTGCTTGGCGTACGGTGGCCTCCGCGAGGCTGAGCTGTAAGGCACTGCCCTGGAAGAGAGAGTGCTCAAAATAACCTGCAAGCTGTGGAGCCGATTGGTGAAAGAATCCCAAGGCATGTGGTTCGATGGGCAAATCGACTGCTGGGGTCGGGGGCCAGCAGTCGGGGTACCAGCGCGCGGGAGGATTTAGGCGGGACGTAGCCCTCGCATAATCGCCCTGTGCAGGTGCATCTCGACGTGGATCAGCCGAAGAACAGATATCCAATCTGCCTCGGGTTCCCACCAGATTCCTTGATAAGGACAGGGTGGTCGCTAAAGGGCAGAGGTCACGAGAGCACGACGAAAGTCCTTACCGAGTACACGTTGGTTTTTCCTCGCCGCATTTGACGCGACGGGCCCTGTCGTGATCTATGAGCGGGATGTACTTTTCGCCTAGGGTATTAAGGTATAGATCGGGAGTGTATGTCAGGGGCATTCACTTGCAGGTGATGCAGCCAAAACGATCTTTGGGCGTACTGGCTCGTCGCCGTACCATGGACCCTGTGCTCGACGTGTCCTTGATGGCCTCGACAGCCATGACGAAGGGTCCAGTAGTTGGGATGGCGAGGAAGGAGAGTCTCTTTCCCGTTGGGGGCGGCACGTGCGGCCACAAGGCCCGTTTTGTGCGGTGATTCATCCAAAGCGTGCAAATCCGAACAATGCCCTCTCCAACTTGTATAGTACCCTCAAGTATACCTTGATAGTCTCACCTATTGTACATAGCCATCCTGCGAGGGTCCATAGACTTCCAACGGTCGACATGACAGGTGCAGGCCCGCTTCTATTCTTATCCCGTGTGTAGTCATCGCCAGTTATCCACTTCGGGGTCGAAAATCTAGAATCCCAATCAGGTGCTTCAGTAGCAGCCCCCTTTTCGCCATCATCGATCCGCGAGAGAGGCCTGTTTCTGGCCGTTGCCTGCGCCATCATAATAGTATCCTGCTCTATCGTCCGAAGCACTCCGCTCCTCTCTCGACTCCCTCCAACCCGTCACGGCCGTCGGGTCCCCGCGTCATCGCCTCCCCCCAGCCACCAACTCCTTTTTCGCTCCGCTCTCCACGTGCTAATTGGACAGCTTCGATTTCACCGATTCGAACCTCTTGACGGCACCTCCTGTCACGACCATCATCCCCCTTCCCATCGGCTCGCTCTTCCTGGAACATCGTGTTGTGCGTCTGCTGCTGACCGCGCGGCAAACCCGGTCGCAGCCCTTAAATTAGCTGGTTGGAAATTTCTCCTGACCCCTCCTCGGCCCAATTCTAATCTGTCTCGTGTAGAGACAGATTCCTGCCCGCCATGAGCCAGGAAGGATTTTCGTTGAAATTCCGCCGTCCGTCCAGCAAACTGCACAAGGAGGCCCCTAGCTTCAGCTCGCGCATTCTTCGAGGTCATCAAAGCACCACCTCGCTCAAACGTCATCCCTCCGCCCCCGTCTACCCGCGCTCCTCGCCCAGCGGCAGTCGCGAGCACGTCCGCTCGCGCTCCAACGCCTCCGCCGCCTTTGGCTCCTCATCTTCCTCCCTCGATCACAGTGGCGGTCCGTCCCCCGTGCAGGACGAGGGGTCTTTCTTCTCCGGCTACAGCTCCTCGCGCTCCCGTACTCGCTCCAATCGATTCTCCTACGACCAACACAGCTCGGATGAATTAAACGCCCCCTTCGAGACGCGGGGCATGCTCAGCGCGCTGGATGAGAACAGCGCCGAGAACGACCTCCAGCCGCAAGAAGCCCCGGCCTTGCGCTCGCACCACACCAGCCCCGACCCGCGTGGTCGCCAAACGCTACGCCAATCCGCCAGCTTCACGGCGCTCCCTAACAGGATGGATCCCTTTGCGCATCGCGAGACCGAACGGCCTCCCCACGCCAAGCGGTACTCCGACGAGGGCAATGTCAACAAGGGCCCAACTCCGACGCAAACCAAACGGCAGAGCAAGAAAGCCAGTTTCTCGAGTTTCGTCAACAGCATGCTCGGCTCCCCTCGCAACGTCAAGATTTCCGCCCCGGAGAACCCGGTCCATGTCACCCATGTTGGCTACGACAACCAGACCGGGCAGTTTACCGGTTTGCCCAAGGAGTGGCAGCGCCTGCTCCAGGAGAACGGAATCTCGAAGAAGGAACAGGAGGAGCACCCGCAGACCATGATGGACATCATGCGATTCTACGAAAAGAACACCCGTGGCGATGACGACGAGGTCTGGCATAAATTCGATAACGCCTACAGTGGAAACACCAGCAACAACAACGGTCGCAGCACCTCGCCTCCCGGCAGCCCACGGTTCCCTCAGAATCACGAGGGCAGTTTTGAGAATCCCCGATCGCCGCCGCCCATCCCGCGAGGTGCGCCTGCGGTAGCACCAGCTCCTCAGGTGCCCGCCATGTCCCCGCCGTTGGGTGGTCTGGTGCCACACCGCGCTCCCCCGAAGCCGCCGACGAGCATGACCCCAGCCCGTCCGCCGCCGCAAGCGCCCATGTCTCAACAGTATGGTGGTGCTCCGCAGAGGCCAGTGCAGGACCCTTATAGCCATCCCTACGGTACCCCGCCCATCCCCGAATCCGAACCTCTGCCCTCTTCGTCTCCCCAGCTCAGTCGCTCCAGCTCTCGCAATGGCGCATCTGTGCCCAAGGCGCCCGGCATCATTTCCAACCCCACTCAATACCAGCAACAGCAGGAACAAGTCATGGCGGCTGCGCAGCAAGCGATCGCCTCCAAGCAATTGGATCGGGGCACCAGCCAGCGCCAACCCCCACCGTTGGCAACAAATGTCAGCCCGTCGACTGCGGATCCGCTTTCGGCTGGTGCATCGCCATCGACACGCGCTCCTCCGGCAGCGCGACCCCGGCAGCGCCAACGCCAAAGCAACATCACAGATGTTCGTACCCGTTTGTTGTCCATTTGCCATCCTGGTGACCCTACCCAGATCTACTACAACCTCAACAAAATCGGCCAAGGCGCTTCTGGTGGCGTTTTCACGGCGTATGAGGCCGGAACAAACAACTGTGTCGCCATCAAGCAAATGAATCTGGACCTTCAGCCTAAAAAGGACCTGATTATCAACGAGATCCTTGTCATGAAGGACAGCAAGCACAAGAATATCGTCAATTTCTTGGAGAGCTACCTTCATGGAATCGATCTTTGGGTTGTAATGGAGTATATGGAAGGCGGTAGTCTTACAGATGTGGTCACTTTCAACATCATGAGCGAAGGCCAAATTGCCGCCGTTTGTCGGGAGGTAAGTTCCAATCTCATACCAATCCCACACTGGGGTATTCCCTAACACCACTGGTCCAGACTCTCAACGGCTTGCAACATCTCCACTCGAAGGGTGTTATTCACCGAGATATCAAGTCCGACAACATTCTTCTCTCGATGGAAGGCAACATCAAGCTGAGTAAGTTTTTTTATTTTTTTTAGTGTTTTTTTTTTTTTTTTTGGCTGCTTTAGTATCCCCGCTCATGCTTGAGACTAATTGACTCTAGCCGACTTTGGTTTCTGTGCGCAAATCAATGATTCGCACAACAAGCGGAACACCATGGTTGGGACGCCGTACTGGATGGCACCCGAAGTGGTTACTCGGAAGGATTATGGACGCAAGGTCGACATTTGGAGTTTGGGTATCATGGCCATCGAGATGATCGAGGGCGAGCCGCCGTATCTCACCGAGTCGCCGCTGCGGGCTCTGTATCTGATTGCCACGAACGGCACCCCTACGATCAAGGATGAGCATAACCTCTCACACATCTTCCGTGATTTCCTGCAACTAGCCCTCAAGGTCGACCCAGAGAAGCGAGCTTCCGCTCATGATCTGCTGAAGGTATGTACACGCTCTGATTCTGCCATATTACGCTCATCGCTAACAAATTTAACAGCACCCCTTTATGTCTCTCTGCTCACCACTTACCCACCTTGCACCCCTCGTCAAGGCTGCTCGGATCAGCCGTGCCCAAGAAAAGGCGCAGAAGGGCGGAGCCTAAACGACAGTCTCTTGGTTTCCGATCGTCTTATTTGTTTCGGTTCTCATTTCTTCTCTTTCATTTGTCCATCCCTCTTCCCATCTCGTTTCAGATACCCCCATCACTCCGGATGTTTCTTCTAGATCCCGACATGCTCACCTTCGCATCATGTCGTCGGAGTCCAGTTTCAGTGTCCAATTATCTTTTTTTAACCACTTTATTTCCTGATGAACATCCTTCTGTGATGAAAATGATCTGATTTCACGAGCCTATTGTGGCCCTGTTCTGTTACCCTACCCCATGCTTATCCAATACTTTTTTTCTACTGGAGCGTTAGTGTTGTGTAGCGTTCTGTAGTCCTACTTTCAAAACCTCCTAGCATGGTTCAATGTGGTCCCAAATGGTGTTTAGGTGGGATTAAAAGCCTTCGACTACTCTGCATTCTTTCGTCTCCTCGTCTTCGCGGGTTTTAGAATGCGACGTCCTCCCCATTCGGCGTTTGGGATTACAATACGAAGTCTTTGGCCATGCAAGATATGTGATACTACAATTCAAATCATCAAATGCATCTCGATGCTTTCTTCGTAACATCTTGATTATTGAAGGAGACCCCAACGTGGGGAATGACTCTCAACTAACACATGGAATACTCATGCATTGCGCCCAAACGTATTGGATGGCCAGGTGTGAGTACTTGCAATGTGCCAATATGAAATGGAGCACCGTTTATACAAAACTTAGATGTAAGCCCGAGCGAATAATACGCAGCAGTGCAGTATCACAGTGGTGTGTGTTGATGGCATGTGAGGTTGTGTGGATGCATCGAGGTATATATCTCGAGCTGTTAGTACTTCGGGGCAGCACGACTCGGTGCGAGCGAGACTATGGCAGTGTATCCCTAAAAGAAGTATCCAATACTGGCGAAAGATGCAATGGAATTTGCAAGAGTCCAAAATGTAGAAGCCTAAATTTCTGATGAACGAAATTTTTCCTCATGCCGAATATAGAAATAAGGACGACAGCTCAAGGCAGACATGATCGCAGACGGGTCGCGAGCTAAGAATATCCGAGCTCACGAGCTCCGCGCCCACCGTCGTCATCGCGTGCTGACTCAGGTTTCCGCCCGGACACACCTGGATGCACATTTTCTTGACCATCGCCTTGTTTGACCAACAGAACCAGCAGGACCAGCACGATACCCAGCCTTTTCACTCCCTTCAGAGTTGCAATCACTCATCCGCCGCTGACCGAATCACCCTTTCCCGGCGGTGTCCCCTGACCCTCTCAGCTCCGCCCGCGCCGTGGTCCTCAGTCCACTCCCCGCATTTCGATCACCGTCGCTGGAAAAGCGTTAAGCACTCCTTTTTCGGCATTTAAAACCCGAGTAAGACGAAACGAGCCGACTGAGTGAACCGCAGACGCTGAGATCATCTCTTCTACTGGAGGCTGAACGAGCTAGTTGCTTGCGTTAAGGCCGAGGAGGCGGTGCCCGACTTCCCCGATCAACTACCACACCGTGACTCCCGTAGTTCATTGGAAGCAATCCGGTGGCAATGTTTCGCGCGCAACAGAACGCTTTCGACGATGCCGTCGGTAAGTTATCCAGGAATTCGATTGCAAGACTGTCCTAAGGAGCTCGCACGCCGCATCGCGTCGCCGATCTGCAAGGTCGTGGTCGATGCGCGCGAAATCGACCTGTACCATTTACTACAACAGTCGCTGACATGGATTGCTCCCTCTATAGCCAAGGCGACAGACGAGAATCTGACTTCCGAGAACTGGGAGTACATCCTGGTACGTGTTTCCGAACGACTGGCTGAGAAATTGTGGTAAAGGTAATGGAGACACAGGAGGCTGACATGACTTTTGCGGTGTAGGATGTCTGTGATAAGGTGGCCGCCGAAGAATCTGGGTATGTGCTTACAATTCACCGATATGTGTCGAGTGACCACGAGCATGAATATTGACTATATGGTGGTCCTATAGCGCGAAGGAGGCGGTTGCTGCCATGATCAAGAGATTGGCCCACAGAAACGCCAATGTGCAGCTGTACACTTTGGAGGTCCGTTTTTCAATTTGCGCGAATTGATGCGCGTGGAAGATACCGAAAGATTGTGCTGACAGGAATTTTTTTTAGCTTGGTAATTCGCTAGCCCAGAACTGTGGACCGAAGATCCATCGAGAGCTGGCGTCGAGAAGCTTTACTGATGCCCTGCTTCGTCTGGCCGCTGAGCGAAATACGCATCAGCAAGTGAAATCGAAGATCCTCGAGCGAATGGAAGAATGGACTGAAATGTTCTCATCAAACCCGGATTTTGGAATCATGGAGCAGGCATACATGAAGTTGAAGACTCAAAGTAAGTGTATTCCAACAAAAAGCGCTTGTGCAAAACTAACTCATCTTGTTGTTCTTGCTAGACCCGAATCTCCAGCCCCCATCCAAGCCCGTGAAGCAGCAGATTACCGACATTGATAGACAGAAGGAAGAGGAGGAACTGCAGATGGCATTGGCGCTTTCAGTCAAGGAAAGGAAACCTGTCCCTTCCCAGGCCTCATCTTCGGCTGCTGCCGCCGCATCTGCATCCGTCTCTGCCTCTACACCTGCCGCCGCCGCGGCCCAAGATGAGCCAGCTCTATCCCATGCTGTTCCTCCCGGCACATCCGCAGCCACTGTCTCGCGAGTGAGAGCTTTGTTTGACTTCCAGCCTTCTGAACCTGGCGAGCTGCAATTTCGCAAAGGGGATATCATTGCCGTCCTGGAATCTGTTTACAAGGACTGGTGGAAGGGCTCGCTGAGAGGCCAGACCGGCATTTTCCCTCTAAATTATGTCGAGAAGCTGGCCGACCCGACAGTTGAAGAACTGCAGCGAGAGGCACAGATGGAGGGTGATGTCTTTGGCCAGATCAAGAATGTTGAGAAGCTCCTGACGCTGCTGAGCACACGCAGCTCCGATCTCAATGTGCGGGAGAATGAGGAAATCACCACGCTCTATCATTCCACCCTTGCTATTCGACCCAAACTCATCGAGCTGATTGGGAAATACTCCCAGAAGAAAGGTATATACTGTGTTTATATACATGTCAAGGAAAATATCGATTTCTGACCATTCTGCAGATGAGTTCACCCAGCTGAATGAGAAATTCATCAAAGCTCGTCGTGATTATGAGTCTTTGCTGGAAGCCTCCATGGCTCACCCCACACAACCTCAATACGGTAGACCCGGCCCACAGCCTTCGTATGGGTACCCTGGTGCTGCTCCTGGTGGATATCCACAAGGACCTCAGCCCGATCAGCGATACTTCAGTCCTCGACCCCAAGGTAAGATCGAATCAAATCAATATGTGTTTCTCCTTAGACACGAACTCATTTCAATACCCAGAAACTCCGCAACCACAGGCAACCCCTTTCTACGGGGCTGAGCAGACTATGCCGTATCGACCCGCATCTCATTCCCCTGATCCTCGCTCCCAGTTTACTGGTGGACAGCCCCTGCAACCACAGCAGGCTCCGCAACAGCCGGCTGCTTCTGACCCATACCAACAATCGATACACCACCGCCCTCATTCAACTTATGACCACCCTCAAGAACTAGGCACATCTGTCTATGACTCGCCTGTTGACCATACTGGTGCTGGTCAACGCCCTTCTTACCCGCCTAGCGGCCAAGTGCCCCCCGGCTCTCATCAGCAGTTCCAACAGCAACAGGACTACTCCCCTTCGAATTACACTGGTGATGACTCGGGTCTGCCATCGGCCCCAGGCATGCCTCAGCAGTCTCCTCACCAATATTCGCAGCAGCCACTAGCTCAGGCTCCCTACCCAAACTCGCCCACTGTTCACCAACCACCACCGTCCCACCTTCCGCCTCCGGTTCCTGGAGCAGGAGCGCCCTCGGCCCAATACACTGCATTCAACCCGGGACCTTCGGGTCATGCGGCGGGTGGTGAGTACCAGGCATACCAACCGCCGCAGGGCGGCGCTTCTGCATCGAACCCCGCGTCCTTCTACAGATAAGCAATGGCTGGGTCGTAGTAGTGATCGAAGTCGTAGAATGAGTTCTGAATGTTTTCCATTTATGTTTCTTAGGCGCTTTGCTGGGCTTCTCCTGCCGTGTAACTAGCCAATCGCCGACTGCCGGCCGAATATTGTATGTCAGTACATATGATTAGTAGTACTCTTCCTTCACACCTCGGATTTTCGCAAATGTGATTGTCCCGTGATATTTCAAATAAAGTAGCATCTAGGATTTTGCTCCAAGTGTCTGTACTACCTTCCGTGGCCATCTCGGTCGGGAATTCTGTTTACATTTATCCACAAGTGTTATTGCAGAGCTCGGGTGAAGAGATAGAAAGGGATAGAATTCCTATATTTGAGATCTCATATCCATTGATTATCAGAAAATGTGAACTCGATCTATTTCATTGGAATGGGTAGATTGAAAATTGGCGGTCAACAGAACCTTGGACTGAGTAAATCTTTTAGAATATTAATAAAGTAAATATGGCTCCTCAGAAGCCACGTGGTATTTGCATTGATGCCTGGAGTCGAGACGAACAGTTTAAGTTTATATCAAATTAGGACTTGAGGTCAAAAATGGCTTAGCACGGTTGCAGATTCGAGGTTCCCAGTTGCAGTGATCGGGTCGGATCACGTGACTTATATCGTACCCTCGATCGCGGCGGCGGTGCCTAAGCCGAGTCAGTGACAACAAGCATCTGCGAATTGGCGCCCGCTTCCCCTGCGAATCCGCCAGCGCGGTCGGAATATCGTGACCACCACGGCCTATATATATACGGATTCTTCATTTATATACCGCTTTGCATACCATCAATCGTCTTTCAACCTTGCAACTCTCCTGATAGCTTCCCCGCAATCGCGTCCTCGCAGACGATGATCGGCGCCGTATGAGGCGTTGAAGGTGAAGCGCTTCAGGCCTCAAGAGCTGCTCGTGCACCACAATTCAGCCTCCAACAGAGCTACGCTATAGCCGAGTACTTGCACAGAAATCTTGCCGCAACCATGGAGGCTGACTGGGATGAGCTGGCGCGCATCCCAATGCCGCCACCCACCACACATGCTATGCCAACGATTGCGACAGCGGTCGCGTTTGATGATGTTATGGAACTTCTCTGGACCGGAAATGAATACGTGAGTACTAATTTGCCTCAAAAAATAAAGTTGCGACGGCAATGAATTTACATTATGTCTTTGAAGGGTCGAATCTCCTCCTTTTGCGGACCTGAACTCCAACGATATACTTCCGCACGAGCACATCCAGCCGCCGAGGGCCCGGTACGACAGATTCTATTCCACGATCGAGGTGTGATTTCGATATCCTCCAAGAGTGTGCATATGATCACTCGACGTGGCCTGACACAATGGCATTTGAACCACGACGAAATGGTAGATCTCCGATGCATGAGTTTTACGGCTCAGACGAACCGAATTCTTGTGGCTGGTTGCCAAAATGTGATGTTCACTGTGGACATCGACAAGGGAACGATTGTGGACAAACTGCCGACCGAGTATCATTATACTATCATGAAGAAGAGTCGATATCTCTGCGCGGCAACTGATACAGGCGCGGTAAATGCTCTCAGCCTTTCTGACTTCAGTGTTGTCAAGACATGGAAGGCTCATGGAACAGCTGTGAATGACATGGATGCGCGAAATGACTTGCTGGTCACCTGCGGCTTTTCCGTTCGCCACCTCGGTTCTCCGATCGTTGATCCTCTAGCCAACGTCTACGATCTCAAGACTCTACAACCCTTACCGCCGATACCTTTCCATGCTGGGGCTGCATATGTCCGAATGCATCCCAAACTTCATACGACAAGCTTTGTGGCTTCGCAGACCGGCCAGCTGCAAGTGGTGGATCTCATGAACCCCAATGCGATCAATCTGCGACAGGCCAATGTCTCTCTGATGCTTGGACTTGACTTGTCCCCCTCAGGAGAAGCTTTAGCAATAAATGATGCTGAAGGATCCATACACCTGTGGGGCTCGCCGACCAAGATACATTTCAATGAATTGAGCAAGGAGATGGAGTTTGCAGATGTTCCTACCCGACCACCGCCAGTAGACTGGTCACCCGATACACCTTTGAACATGATAGGGATGCCCTACTACCATGACCGCCTGCACTCAGCATGGCCTAGTCATCTTGTGTTTGAACTCGGCAGTCCGCCTGCTCCACTGGACCAATCCATACTTCCATATTTGCGCCCGGCTGAAGTTGGACACCACGCTCCAAACCCAAGGAAATGCCGGAGAAATCAAGTGGAGAACACGCGTGCGTTAGCCACTGCGGAGCCGGCATTGATCGCCCCCAAATTCCTCAGCGAAAAGGCTCGGGATCAAAGTAAATCAAAGTTGGAGAGCTCTGTTATTGACGCCGCTGAGGCTCTTGTCGGGGCCAAAATCAACGGCGAGAGTGACGATGATCCTCTGCTCAAGTACAGCAATGTTGAGATCAAGTACAGCCGCTTCGGCGTTGATGATTTTGATTTCAGGTACGTTTTATACTACCCCATGAGTACTTGCTGTCCGAACTAATGTCATTCTTAGATTTTACAATCAAACAAAGTTCTCCGGACTTGAAACCCACATCGCCAACTCCTTCACAAATTCCCTTCTCCAACTTTTCAAATTCATTCCGCTTTTCCGGAACCTGGCCCTTAACCATGCCGCAGGCTCTTGCATTTTTGAGCAATGTCTACTCTGCGAGCTGGGCTACTTGTTTGACATGCTAGAGAAAGCAGATGGGCAGAACTGCCAAGCAACAAATTTGTTAAAAACATTCAGCAGTTTCCGCGAAGCGTCGAATTTGGGCCTTCTGGAAGAGAACCTTACCAACAAGTCTCTATCAACCGCGATTCAGGCTGTGAATCGCTTTTTCCTGACTCAGATCGCACATGATTTCCGTATGATCCAGCCCAGCTCAGAAGATCTGGATCAGCGCCTTGCAACAATTGCGTCAGAATCAATACGCTGTATGTTCTGCCAGAATGAGACTGTTAGACCTGGCAACTCGCTCGCCAACGAGCTTCTTTATCCCAATATGGACCCAAAGCATGCCAGGCGGAATCCAGCATACCGATTTTCTAGCATCTTGCGTGCTAGCATCGAGCGCGAAACACAAAATCGCGGATGGTGCAATTACTGTCGGCGATATCAACAAGTAATGATCAGGAAAACTGTTCACCGGATGCCGTTAGTGCTCGTCCTCAATGCAGCTTTAACTAATCCCCTCTGCCGTCGATTATGGGCTGTGCCTGGATGGCTTCCTGATGCAGTCGGTGTCATTCTTGATAACGGACAAGTCATGTGTTACGAAGGCGATGATCTTCGAATGAGAATCCAGAGCAACACACCGGACCTTGTTGTGTACGATTTGGTTGGTTTGGTATCCGAGATCGACATCCCTGAGCACCAAAAGCCGCATTTGGTCTCTTTCATCAATGTCTCTGTGTCTGAGCGCAAGCAACAAGAACGAAGCAGATGGCACTTGTTCAACGACTTCTTAGTCACCGAGGTGGACCGTGACGAAGCCCTACGCTTCACCCAGCCTTGGAAGCAGCCTTGCGTGCTGGCTTTCCAAGTTCGCGATGCACGGCATTCTGTCGATGATTCATGGATGAACTCTCTTGACACGACTCTGTTGTTCCGCGAGTGGTCTTTGAACGGCGGTGAGCAGGTTGAATCATGCTGTACCCTCACTGAAGAAGAGAAGCCGCAGCCTGGAACACCCTTGGCCCTCGACACCGAGTTCGTGGACCTAGAAAAGGCCGAGATCGATGTCAAAGCCGACGGGTCGCAGGAGATTGTGCGACCAAATAAAAGCGGTCTTGCGAGGGTTTCTGTGCTGCGCGGCTCGGGCGTCAACGAGGGCGTTCCCTTTATTGATGACTATATAACGATCCGCGAACCAATAGTGGACTATGTCACTCAGTATTCTGGGATCAAGCCTGGCGACTTGGACCCGCGAACCAGCAAGCACAATTTGGTGCCCTTGAAGGTGGCCTACAAGAAATTATGGCTGCTCTTGAACCTTGGCTGTACCTTTGTGGGCCACGGCTTAGCCTCGGATTTCCGCAAGATCAACATCCAAGTGCCCAAGTCTCAAACCGTTGACACACAATACCTCTTCTTCCACCCGGGCAAGAACCGCCGCCTCAGCCTCCGTTATCTTGCATGGGCTGTCTTCAAAGAATACATCCAGGAGGAGCCTACCTCGGACACAATCCAAGGCCACGACTCCATAGAGGATGCGCGTATGGCCATGCGTCTTTGGAAAAAGTTCCAGGAGTACGAGGATGCGGGGATTGCCAACCAGATGCTTGAGGAGATATTCCGTGAAGGTCAGAAGCTGGGCTTTCGACCCCCTCCCAGGAATGGCACTGCTGCTGTCCTATCCCGTCCTGGTACTGCGATCACCATGCAGAACGACAGCGGCCGAAATACCCCCAGCGCACCTGACGCTAGTGCTGCTACCGCTGCTGCCACAAACGTGGCCGCCGCTACAGCAGCCGCAAACGCTGCACCTTCTAGTGCCCCTTCTACTCCCCGCCAAACGTTCCGACGATCGATCGCTTTGACTCCTAGCAATGGCAGCTTCTCTGGACCAGGTACGGGCGATTTCTTTAGCGAGAGCCCGTTGCGATAGGATATTTTACTTTTCTCTTCTTGGTACATCTGGAATTGGCCTGGTTTCATAGATAAGGGTAGCCCTAGCTAGTGATATCGTCTTCATAGGTCATGTCATGATCCTTGGCCGCACAGAAATGCAGTCTGGCTACTTCACGAATGCAGTAACCTTTAAAGTACACGAATTCTCTACTACCAATTGGGAAGGTGAGCAATGTTCTCACGAATGTTGTCACATGGTTTGGGGGGGGGGGGGCTAGCTGCCTTGGGTTAAATACAACTTGTGAACCAAGACGACGGCAGCTACGGCGGGGGGGAATGACGTGGACCGCCCGACGACGTCTCCCTCGCTTCCACAGTACTTGCTCTCCTCCACCTCTTCGACCGATCCTCTTTCTCTCGGATACCTTCTTCGTTCTCTCTGAAACCCCACCAATATATTCCCGTATACCTTCGCTCTCTTCTATTCGATTCACAAATCTTGCCCCTCCTTTCGGCCTCCCCCACCAACTTTGCGACCGGTCACCTTTCCTTCCATACCCGATACCCCACCACGCACGATGTCGAGACATCGTGTGAAAGCTGTCGGCTACGACGACGATGAATACTATGATGACGACGGATATGATTCGCCTGACCCCGAGGAGCAGGAGCTTCTGCAACGGACCACCGCCGAGGTTCTTCAGAAGCTTGGCGCGGGGCTGCCGTCAGTGACTGTGACCAAGGATGAGGTCCAGGAAACGCTCTATTACTACTATTACGACGTGGAAAAGTCCGTGAATTATCTGAAGGGTACGTTGGATGAATTGCGGCTATTAAATGCTTGTCAGGAGGCCGACTGGGCTAACCGGATCTGCACAGGCAAGAAGGAGAAGGAATTAAAAAAGCAGCAGGCTTCTGCTGCGGCACAAAAGTTAAAGAGCCAATCTTGTAAGTGCTTTTTTGATTTTCTTTTGTTGCATTAAGTCCTCGAAGTGTTATGGCTGGGTTCAAAGTGAGGCTATGTGCGCTTTGCTGGGCATAACAATTGTAGTCGCATTCGCACACCAGAGGTACGTATCGAGGCCCCTGGTAGCTTGAATTTTATTGCCCCTTTGATTCGAGAGTTTGGAACTGACGTGGCATGGAAGATTGGACTATGTTCTAACAGGTCAACCAGGGTCAGAATTCCCAACGCCTAGTCCCCCCAGCGCGCATTTTTCCGCGGCCGACTTCTTTCGCGATTGCCCGTGGCTCCATGTTCCTTCGCACCGGAAGGCAGATATCTTGGTTGAGCCCTTGTACCCTAGATTGGGCCTGTTGGGAGGTGCCCCCGAAGGTGGAGGCAAGCCCTCCAAGCTTGCTATGCTTGCCGCTGCGCGGAAGAAGAAAGAGGCTCAAAGCGCTACGTCACCACCAGAGACCGCGTCCACAAAACAGCCAGGAAGTGAAGGGGTACTTTCACCAGATCCACGAGCGGCTCCGCTATCACTGAGTGAGAGACTGGCCAAGAGTAAGGCGACGAAGTCGTCTGAACTCAGTTCTGGCCTTGCAGGTCTACGACGACCAAGCAAACCGAGCCCATCTGCATCCACCTCGCATGCGAACAAGCCTTGCTCATCCGAGCCTCGTGACGCTGTACCCGAGCCTAGCAAATCTGTCCCCGCACAGGTCCCTACAATGGAACAACGATCGGAGACAAGCAAGAGCCCAGAGCTCCAGCCGCGAGTATCTTCACTCCGCACCGAACCATCTGAATTCGCTCGTGTCATTGGCGGGACCTCCGCAGGGCAGACCTTGACTCAGCCCAGTCAACTACAACCGAGCGACCTCGATGTGCTAAAGATTTATGGCCTGGATCGTTTTGCTGAACAATTTTTTGACTTTGCAGGCCCCAGCCCCGACGACGTGGTGCTCAATGCTCAAAATACAGCAAAAGGTTTGGCCATTCGCAAGAAGGTATGAATTTACTCGCCTAATATTATCTAGGATTGAAATCCAAATCCGCCGCATCCAAGTCGGGTGACAAGAAGGCCCAAGATGATATGGCAAATGGCATGAACGATCTTTCCGTGCAAGAGAAAGTTACCGTGAAGAGCAAGAACTTGAATGTTCTTGACGAATACAATAAGTCCAAGCGGAAGAAGTCTGCCAACTTCGTTGTGATTGGTGAGTTTTCTTCCATCGTGTCGAATTGTAGAGGTCAAATCCTGATTTATCTTTATTGCAGGTCACGTTGATGCTGGAAAGAGTACTCTGATGGGGCGGTTGCTGGCGGACCAAGGCGCTATCGACCAACGAACTTTGGACAAGTACCGAAAAGAGGCCGAGAAGATCGGGAAGGGCTCTTTTGCCCTGGCGTGGGTGTTGGATCAAGGCTCGGAAGAACGCGCACGAGGCGTGACGATTGATATTGCGACGAACAAGTTCGAAACCGACAACACCGCATTCACAATTGTTGACTCACCGGGCCATCGCGATTTTGTGCCGAATATGATTGCTGGTGCCAGTCAGGCTGACTTCGCTGTGCTGGTGATCGACTCCAGCGTGGGAAAATTCGAATCGGGTCTGAAGGGTCAGACCAAGGAGCACGCATTGCTCGTACGCAGTATGGGTGTACAGAAGATCATTGTGGCTGTCAACAAGATGGATGCTGTGCAATGGGACAAGGGACGCTTTGAGGAAATCGAGCAGCAAATTTCGGCCTTCTTGACCACTGCTGGTTTCCAAGAAAAGAATATTTCCTTTATTCCTTGCTCAGGGGTCCTCGGTGACAACATAACTCGCCGCAGTGAAGACGCCAAGGCCTCGTGGTTCGCCGGCCGGACTTTGATCGAAGAGTTGGAGACCTCAGAGCCCTGCACCCATGCCCTCGACAAACCTTTACGAATGACAATTGGCGACGTTTTCCGAGGTGGCGTACAGAACCCGATCTCAATCTCTGGCCGTCTGGATGCTGGCAGCTTGCAGATTGGCGACCAGGTCCTTACGATGCCCAGCGGAGAAACGGCTTTGATCCGTAGTATCGAGGTGGACAGCGAGCCTAGCGACTGGGCAGTGGCGGGTCAGAACGTGGTACTGAATTTGGCGAACATTGATCCCGTTCATCTACGATCTGGAGATGTCGTTTGCCGCTCATCTTCTCCAATTCCAACCATCACTACCTTCACGGCCAAGGTTCTGGCCTTCGAGCACCTTATGCCCATGATGGTCGACGTACACCGTGGTCGACTTCACGTACCCGGTCGTATTGCCAAGCTGGTAGCTTCTCTAGACAAGGCCTCTGGAGCACCCATCAAGAAGCGGCCGAAAATCGTGTCTCCGGGCACTGTGGCTCGCATTGGGGTTGAGATGGACCAGGCAGTGCCACTGGAGGCACCCACCAGAATCGTTCTCCGCAGTGGCGGTACTACTGTGGCGGCTGGCCTGCTAGAATAGGTCATCAATGCATGTCTTGAGGAGCGAGACGTGTCCTCGTTCTATATGCCGCTTTGGCTTTGTGAAAAAGAAAAAAAAAATTACAAATACCGAAAAGTTATAGACGATGTAAATTAAATAAAATGCCTCCGAGAAGGACCCTTTGCTGTAAACCGCGCTAGTAGTTATGGGATTTTTATGATCTGTAGCTTTTTTTGGTGCAAGTAGATCATGGATTTGAAGTTCCCACCGTTCGGGGGCGAATGTATACACGAACTGCCCCTACGCCATACCCGAGGTTTGGTTACTCAGAACCGAGTTTTGCAGGGCGTCCCTGAGGCTACGTCGATCCCTGGCCTTGTTCTAGGCCCCATGCTTCCCTGCCCAGAGGATCGGAATGTACTGTCGATCCTCAAGGCTCTGGATAGGGGCAAATTGGTCCACCATAGCACACGGTGTCATTTACACTGACGATGTTGTACATGCCACCTGGCTTCGATCGGCGCGACGTGTTATGAGATGGCGTACGAGTAACCCATGAAACCCTGGAATCGAAATCCGCAATTCCAAAATTGGGAGCAAACGCTTAGCTGCTTCTAGCAAATTCGACAGGGTGGCGGATGCCTATTGGACAAGACGCAAGGAACTGGCTAGATAGACCCGCTCGGGCTAGCCAGTACGGTATAAGCTTATCTAAATAGGGAAGGCGGTGGGGCACTAGAAACCGCGGGTTCGCGCGTGGCTGAGTCATCGACTGGCGAATAATTCCCCAGCCAATCATGACGCGAGGAGTGACCTCTGCGGAAAAGGCCATGCTGGCCGCTGCGCGCAAGTCGGCCCTTCATACAAGTAGGCCCTCCGCGCTCGCTTTCCACTTTTCTTCTCCCCATCTCCTTTCGGGTCAACTCCCCCCGCCTTATTCGACAACTGTGAGGACACATCAGGTGTGCTTTTGTCGATTCACATATTTTTTCATCCACAATGGCGCGCCTCTCGCGGAGCAGCGCCAGCGCCGGCGCGTCCAAGTCTTTTACTTGGACCACCGTCTTCTACCTCCTGGTGGTCCTGATTGCGCCCATGGCACTCTTTGGCACCACGGCCCAGGCCGAGGAGAACGCTACTGAGAACTACGGAAAGGTTATTGGTATTGATTTGGGAACCACTTACTCGTATGTTGATATCCACGCTCCGGAATCCTGTTTAGCCGAGGAGACTAACCAGTTACAGTTGCGTTGGTGTCATGCAGCAAGGCAAGGTTGAGATTATCGCCAACGACCAGGGTAACCGTATCACTCCTTCGTACGTCGCTTTCACCGATGAGGAGCGCCTTGTCGGTGATGCAGCCAAGAACCAATATGCCGCCAACCCTACTCGTACCATCTTCGACATCAAGCGATTGATTGGTCGCAAGTACGATGACAAGGACACCCAGAAGGACATGAAGCACTTCCCTTTCAAGGTTGTGAACAAGGACGGCAAGCCCAACGTTAAGGTTGAGGTCAACAAGGCCGCCAAGGTTTTCACCCCTGAGGAAGTTTCCGCCATGGTTCTCGGAAAGATGAAGGAGGTTGCCGAGAGCTACCTCGGCGAGACCGTCAAGAACGCCGTGGTTACTGTACCGGCTTACTTCAACGACGCTCAGCGTCAGGCTACCAAGGATGCCGGTACTATCGCCGGTCTTAACGTCCTCCGTGTCGTCAACGAGCCTACGGCCGCAGCTATCGCCTACGGTCTGGACCAGACTGGTGATGAGCGCCAGATCATTGTCTACGATCTGGGTGGTGGTACCTTCGATGTCTCTCTTCTTTCTATTGACTCTGGAGTCTTCGAGGTGCTGAGCACGTAAGTTATGCCCTTGAGCTGTGAAACAGTTATATTCAGGACTCTAACATTGTCTGCAGTGCTGGAGACACCCACCTGGGTGGTGAGGACTTCGACCAGCGTGTCATTGAACACTTCACCAAGATGTATAACAAGAAGAACAACGTTGACATCACTAAGGATCTGAAGACTATGGGTAAACTCAAGCGTGAGGTCGAGAAGGCCAAGCGCACTCTGTCTTCCCAGATGTCCACCCGCATCGAAATCGAGGCCTTCCACAACGGCAACGACTTCTCCGAGACTCTCACTCGCGCTAAGTTCGAAGAACTGATCGCCGATCTCCTGAAGAAGACCCTCAAGCCTGTTGAGCAGGTTCTGAAGGACGCCAAGGTTAAGAAGGCTGACATTGACGACATTGTCCTTGTCGGTGGTTCCACTCGTATCCCCAAGGTTCAGTCTCTGATTGAGGAGTTCTTTGGTGGCAAGAAGGCCAGCAAGGGTATCAACCCCGATGAGGCCGTCGCTTTCGGTGCCGCCGTTCAGGCCGGTATTCTTTCCGGTGAGAAGAACACTGAGGAGCTTGTTCTCATGGATGTCAACCCTCTCACCCTGGGTATTGAGACCACTGGCGGTGTCATGACCAAGCTCATCCCCCGCAACACTGTCATCCCCACCCGCAAGTCGCAGATCTTCTCGACTGCGGCTGATAACCAGCCCACTGTGTTGATTCAGGTCTTTGAGGGTGAACGCTCTATGGTAAGTTTCCGTCATTCCCATCTTCCTTACCACACATCTGACTGGAGAAACAACAGACCAAGGACAACAACCAGCTTGGCAAGTTCGAGCTCACTGGCATTCCCCCCGCTCCCCGCGGTGTTCCTCAGATCGAGGTCGCTTTCGACCTTGATGCCAACGGCATCCTGAAGGTCAGCGCCAGCGACAAGGGCACTGGCAAGGCCGAGTCTATTACCATCACCAACGACAAGGGCCGTCTCACTCCTGAGGAGATCGAGCGTATGGTTCAGGAGGCCGAGGAGTACGCCGAGGAGGACAAGGCCATGAAGGGCAAGATTGAGGCCCGTAATGGTTTGGAGAACTACGCCTTCAGCCTGAAGAATCAGGTCAACGACGAGGAGGGCCTGGGTGGTCAGATCGACGAGGACGACAAGCAGACCATCCTTGACGCCGTCAAGGAGGCCATCGACTGGCTCGAGGATAACGCCGCTACTGCTACCGCCGAGGACTTCGAGGAGCAGAAGGAGCAGCTCTCTGGTGTCGCGTACCCGATCACCAGCAAGCTCTACGGCTCTGGCGCCCCCGCCGATGACGATGAGCCTATGGAGCACGACGAACTGTAAAATTATCTTTTGAGGCATTATCCATGGAGTTTTCTTTATTTGTTTTGTGTTTCTACAGAATCCGTGCGGGCCCAAGAGCCTGTCGCTTTGAGTCTGGCTCTTAAACCGACTCTAAATACCATGATACCTTTGCATCTTTCAATGTCCTTTTACGTCGTTGTAGCTGTGTTGTAAACCTGGTACATGTTGATTCCTGGATCGAGGGCCACCGTTCTGGAAGGTATCATCATGCTCTGTGGGTCGCTGATTCAGATCAAATAATGGAAATTCGCTAAAACAATAACATAATCGAATTTTTCGAGGAGTCAGATTGGAACAGGACAGAACGAAGATCTCGTCAAGTTGTACGATAGATTTTGCTTCGATACTCATTGTTATTTGGTGTAGACTGGAATGACCAAATTCTATTACATTCAATATCTCTTTTCTTGCTTCCATGGTATACACTTATTCGAGACAACTAATTGCCACGGGCAATCACCTCCTTGACAGTCTCGGCCACCACCTGGTGGTCATCCTCCTGCTTCAACCCACTGACAACCACCACCGCAACTATACCCTCAACACCGCGCACACGAATAGGGTATCCACCACCGTGGATAGCATACTCATCAGCCACGGCGCCACCATTGGCACTGGCCAGAGCATACTTCTTCACAAACGCACTCTCGATCTCATTCGCTGTAGCGCCAGCTGTCAACCCAGAGACGGTCTTCTGTCTCATAGCCCAGCTCGACACGCCCCAGCGCAGGACCGTGTTCCGCTTGCGTCGCACCCAGTTCTCATTATCCGGAATGGTCCCGCTCTCCGTTGCGTTCTGGAAGACGACGTGCAGCGGGACCCCCCCGGAGGTCGCGGTAGCGAGGGCGATGGAGATGAGGGCGGGCTTGCGGGTGCCTTCGGGCAGGGAGAGGATGCGCTCGCGCAGAGCGGTGCCGAGTATCCAGGCAGTGCTATTGGTGAAGGTATTGAAGATGTACTCCTGGCTGTTTTCTTGGGCGATCAGGACCTGGGGCTGTTGGGGTAAATGTTATCAACTCGTTGCTCAATTGAGGGGCGATGAGGAGGGACCTACGTCCAAGCTGGGGGCGGAGAGGGCCATTGTGGCGGAAAGTCTGCTTAGACTGAAGCAATTGAAGGAGTTGAGATAGTCTCGGGGGAGAAATCGCAAAAGGTCGAGGAGAAAAGGGCGAAGCGAGATGAGATGAATAGATGCAAGTGGAGCGCGCGGGTGACGTCGTCCATCAGGGTGGACCTTCCCTCTTTTGGGGTGGAGTCAGGCACACTCGAGCAGCATTACTACTGTGGTGTATATCAGAAGATGCAATATATTCGTAGAATGTACAAAAAACATACAGCATCCTGTATTTCATAGTAGCATGTATCACTTCGTAGTATGCGGCGCTCACGTAGTCACCAGGAGTTACTCCGATCGACCTTCCACCTCCCCCTCGTCTCCGCATCCTTCATATCCCGCGGGGGTAGATATTATGAGTCTTCACCACCGACCTCATGTCCCCCAAACGAGCTTGTGATATCTGCATCTCACGCAAAGTCAAGTGCAGCGGCTCCTGGCCCTGTGACACCTGTCGTGAAGCTCTCACCCGCGTCCCCTGCACCTATCTCAAGCCGCCGCGCAAGAGAGGCCCGAAGGTGAGGCGAGTAGCTCGACAGGACCAGGACGTGGATCAAATCCCCATTCCTCCGGGTGCACAAAGGAATGAAGAATCGGTTCAACCGGGTCCGCAAGGCTTGAATGTACCACAGAGGGTTGCTTCCGACGATGGGGCGCCTGCTACTATATCCAAGATGGTGCTGGCTCCCGTTGTCCGCCTCTACCAACAGTATTCGTACAGCGTTTGGCCGGTCATCAACGTCGACAGACTGTTGGACAAGATAGAGGATATCAATCCACAGACCACAGAACACGATGCGGGGAATCTGGCTTGTCTTATCACGGCTCTCTGCGCAGCGACGATGGCTCAATTGCAACTTGCCCCGATGCAAGATGGCTCCACGGAGGTGGATAGTTCAGTGATGGCTCAAACTTGTCTTCGCATGAGACGTCACTGCAATGGAAGCGATAGGGAATACTTTGATTTCTGGGGGATCTTGACCTCCTTCTTTCTGCATGTTTACCATGCCAAAGTGAACCAGCGCTCTGTCGCCATGATGTATATCCAGGAAGCCATTGCGGCGGCCAAAATGATTCGCCTGGATAATGCGTCAAGGAGAACAGATAAAATAAAGGGACTTTATGACGATTTTATCACGAACAAAGCACTGATTTTCCCCTTATTGTGGGTTTCGGAGAGGTAGGTCAGATTCGTCGTGCATCCTCGCCTCGTTTTCTTTAGCTGACAATTATTCAGAGGCTATGCAATGCATCTCGGTCGAACTCCGTCCTGCATCGATCCGCCACCACTCACGGACCTCAAAGATTCCCCTACCGATCTTCATGTTCAGGGATTACTGGATCTAGTCATGCTGTTCATCGCCTTCGATCAAATCTCTGTTCGTGGGAAGTCCCAGAACGAAATCACTTCCGCGACGCATCTTACAGATACTGAGAACAAGCTGTCCTCATTGCGCCTGAACATTGCGGGTCATGTCTCGACTAGAACAGCAGATTGTCACATCACACGAGAGTGGATGAGGACAATCCTATGGCAGGAGGCGTTGTCTATGGGTCTATTATCCTCGGCCACTTCGACAGATATCATGACCTTCGGCTTCCCTGCACAAGTCAGTCGTGACCTGCTTCATGCTTTACGATTTTTCTCCGAGACCGACTTGCTGCCTCTTGGACGAGACCAGGTGAGTATTGCTCCCGAACTCAGGCCGTGGCAAAGATGCTAACATCTCACTCAGCTGTTAAAATGCTTCGAAGTCGCGAATTCCCTCGCTGATACCGTCCTCCTCACAGCTTCTAGCCATCACTCGAGTTTCCAGCATGCACCACAAGACTTTTTGCACGCCCTTTACCAAAAGCTTTCTCCATTCCTTGAACAAGATCCCATATTGAACTCCATTCTTCGAACCAAAACAGCCGAGGTACTTGTAATGGCACCCGCCCGCCTACTGACATTGGAGCCTGGCGGAGTTCATATCAATGGCCGTATTGGCCAAGGCACCATCGAATATGTGCCATATAGCGATACACCTGATGAAGATGACCATTCAAATCCGATAGTTGGAAGCGGTAGCCCTCAATTGATGCTATCTGCAAATGGTTATTCCAGGCATCTCAGTGACTTCAGATAGCAGCGAAAACCAATGCTCGGCGATGCAGATCTAATTGACATTCCTCATTGTCTCACTGCGCAATTTGAAGGACAACTCGCCCAGCAATGTCTCCCTTCTCCATCTCTTCATATACCTGAGGCAATTCCCTGAATTGCCGCACCTTGATAACAGGCTTCACCACACCCCGTCGCACAAGATCAACCGCCTCCATACACTCCTTCAAGGAGCCAACCAAGTTACCCGTGATTCTCAAACCCTTAATCACAATCGTACAAATAGGCGTCTCCAGACAAGGACGCCCGGGCGGAATGCCCACACAACTCAAGCTTCCTCCGACCCGCAACATTTCGCATGCATGCGCAAATGCCTTCGCGTTGCCGGCCGTGACGACCGCAGCGTGGGCGCCGAGTCCGGTGATTTCTTGTACCCTCTTGATGGGGTCTTCCTTGGCGAAGTCGATGAACTCCTGTGCCCCAATCCCGAGAACGAAATCCCCTTTACCAGGCCCGGTGTCCACACCAATAACCAGAGCACCCTGGGCCCTTGCGTATTGAACTTGAAGAGCTCAGCGACCATCGCGTTCAAGTATATCAGAGAGAGGTACATACCCGCCAAATGTCCGAGTCCTCCGCCAGCACCAACAACCACCACCCATTGACCGGGCTTGACATTCGCATTCAGTACCGCCTTGGTCAGGTTAGCTGGAAAGTTTTACCCTCAAGTACCCGGTTACATACCTTATAAGTCGTCAACCCAGCACACAGAACCGGTCCCATAACCACCGGGTCCACATCACCCGGCAACACAGTCAGGTAATCCGCGTCGAGAGCAATATATTCCTGAAAACTACCATCCTCATGGTGCAAGTGATTGGTACTCTGCACACAATACTGCTCGGTACCAGCAAGACAAAACTCGCATCGTCGACAAATCCGACTCGAGAATCGGATCCCAACAAGCCCACCAACCTTCAGACCGTTGCCATGTGTGATGTCCGGGCCTAGCGAGATGATCCGACCAATTCCTTCGTGACCGCCGATGTGGGGAAGTTTGATTTTCGTGATGGGATTTCCGTCTGGACCGGCTGCCGTGCCAGATTTGGTGTGTAGGTCTGGAATCGGGTAAGTGCTGGTCTTTTCTTGACCGAGTTTCTGTGCTTACCACTCTGGCAGACACCCGTGTACAAGACTTTTGCGAGGACTTCGTTGCGTCCTGGTGTTGGAACTGGGTAATCTGTTTTGAACTCGACTGCACCGCCAAGGTCGCGAACCAGGGCGACTGTTTGGGTTTGGGGGAGATCAATAGAGCCCATTATGGGGGGAGTGCGTTTGGGAAATGTCGAGAGAAGAGAACTGCTATATGGAACAGACATCGAGACTGGATTCAAGGACCTATTTATGTCCGTCATTCTCGTACCCATAATATACCATCTCGATCGTTTTCCGTGTTCCACGGTTCGTTACTAAATCCGATGGAAGAGGGATGCATCATGTGGACAACAGTCCCAGTCAGAGCGTGGGATGATCTTTCATTCAGCGAGTAACTGGCTTCCAAGTCATTTCCGCTTCGCGTCTCGACCAAGCCGAGTATCGCAGTCTGCTTGCTAGGCTATAGTTCTCCCTCTCCGTGTGGGGGTGCATGCAGCTCTCGAGGCCCATGCGCATAGCTTTGCGATGGGGTGGGTACCCGATTCGGAGAAATATGATAATTCTCCAAGATGTACTTGCCAGCTTAATAATGCGAAAGAAGGGATTTTGGTTACTGTTAATGCAGCTCTCTGCACGTAAAGCATCTTGTCGAGCGCACGAACCTGTCATAATTGGTTGCAGTCCACCCCTCCGGAGAATTGGTTCGGAGAAATACGCTGACCCGCTGACACAGCATCGCGAAGTAGTTAACTATATGGCACCCCTGAAGAAAAAATCCGGTCCCTACATACTCCACTCATTCTATCATGGTTTATGTGATAGCCCAAGAATAGTTCCATTTCATACCTGGCCAATCGCCTACTCGGCCATCTACCCACAACCCAATGACCAGCCATCTGATCACCTTCTGTACTCTAATGTCTCAGATTTCTCAGCGTCCAAAGGCTAAGAAAGAACCCTAGAGTTAGAGCGAGATACTCATTCTTGTAGAATAAGGAGTCCGAAATTACATCAGATACTAGAAGATCCGAGGAGGGAGCGTGGTTAATGTAATTCCCACCCAACATCATGAATTCATAATCCATTTCACTCCCGACACCAGCCACGCTAGTATGTACATCCCAGTCGCCATATGAATACTCTACCTAGAGCCTCTCAAAAAGAGTGCCACCCTTATATACAAATTCGTGATCAAACCGAAGGGAAAGGCTCATTGAGAATTCTATGTAAGTCTCTCCCGATGCATGGCCCGCGGCATAGAAGCATATTTGGCATTTCGCTCTCGGCCCACCTCGACATCGTCGCTTTGCCCCGAAACCCGAGGCCGTGCCGACCGACAGGTTCGTGGACTGGTGAATAGTAGCTCGCCATTCGCTTGCTTGCGCAGCCAATGCGCCCGGAGTCGATCAAGGGCTGTTTTGAAATCGTCGAGGATGACGGTGTCGCAGAGGCATTTGAGAATGAAAGATAACTGGAAAAACGATGTTACAGTTAGCATATCTACTTAAGCTCAATTTGTCGTAAACGTGGATGAAGGCCAAGAGAATCTGCGACAAGTGCAATCAAAGGTTGGAGGTCATACTTTCCCAAAACGGCTCAACGCCAGTAGGCAGCTTTGACTCCCTAAAGACGTTAAGGACACTGCATGTATCCACGACTATAAATGCAATCGAAAGACACATCGCCATAAGCATAACTCCGAACCGAGGGCTGACTAAAATCAACTCCCAAAGTTTGAAATTGTACTCGCGCTTGATGGTCCAAAAGAGCGAGATGGTTGTGAAAACCCACCAGGGGTCACTAGAGGACTTAGTAATTCGGCTGGATCAAATATAAAATACTGAATTGTGCCTGGGACATTTATCTTTGATGAGGGAGATGCCCAAGGGGAGCTTCATACCGGAAAAGCGGTTCAAGCGGTCGCGTCTTGAGGAAGATCTTGTTGATGTTGTTGAAATAGGTGAAGTTTGCATAGATCTCGAGCACCCAGTAGGGCCAGCAGAGAATGACGGTGATGATATAGAACATCGAAACATTCCGCGACAGAAAAGGCCGATTCTTCATCCACGCAATCACGTTGTGCAAGGCCCAGGAAACATTTAGCCCGATCGCGGTGACAGAGAGGTACCAACCATATGCCGGCTCATGAGCGAACATAAACGTGCCATGTGCCATCGCAAGAATCAACTGCTCTCGTGCTGGTTAGGCGATTACTTGGAGTAGATTGCGCGGTTGTATGTCTCGGATTTTCTGGGGTGGCATAGACCCCGGGGGTTTTCGGGAAATTAGGGGATCGGCTCACCTCAGCGAAGATCAATTTGTGAAGAAGAATGTGTTTCTTCATATTGGCGACAGTAATGGCAGCCATGATTAGTAGACTCCCGACCATCAAACCCTGGCCCCAGGCTTCGAGGACCAGCCCGTCAGGATCGGTGGGCCGAACAACTCGGTCGGCCATGGCAAATCAATTCATGACCAGATTACACGGATGCAGAAAACGATGCTAGAGCGACGCGAGTCTGAGAAGTGGATTCTGCAGTGCGAGTGAGGAAAGGGGAGAGGCGATGGAGTGCTAGAACGTGGAAAAGAGCCGACTGTTCCTCGAGGGCGTCACACACAACGCGGTTTAAAAGGTTCGTTCCTAGGAAGCGAAAATCCGGAGGCGTAATTCTAGTCGAACCTAGTAGGCGCTGTCTTAGGGCTGTTGCTAGCAGGGCGTGGCTTGGTCAGTGCGATGATGAAGGCGACCTCCCTCGGAAGTCGTGATGCTGCAGAAGAAAGAGACATTCCAAGCAGAACTGCTTCCCCAAGGAAGGTCGCCTTAAGTTGACGACTCGCTTACACAAAGAGAGGCGCTCCGATCCACCAAGTGGCCCCGTCTTAAGCTGCATGCCTGCCTGAAAGAATCGAGCAGTGATGTTGGTCTATTTCGGTGGGTCTCTAATTTGAACTGCGTTACATGGAAGCTTGCCGGGTAACTCGAGGTGACTGTAGAGGCATTTGAAGAATGGCCTTCTTTGTGCCTGGGCCTGGCGAGCAGTGCTCGAACAAAGAGACTGGACTTGCATCGTGGCCCCAGCTTGTCACGGCGGGCACTTCAGGGGGCCAACACAGGTGGCGTCGAGCTAGGCTTCTGGCTGGACGTCGAGGAGCCGCGCGAGAGGAAGGTTAGGAGCCCGATGCGTCGTGTGCTCCGTGCTGATGACAAGGTCGCTTTGACAGAGGGGACTCCGAGCATACAACAAGCAGGATACGAGGATCGGTGTTTAGCGCAGGGGTTGGTGGCGTCGCATCGTCGAAGTACTTTGTTGCTAGTAGCTTCGGTGCGGTGTGCGAATCCCTAAAGTGATGCCCCACGGGATGGCGATGCTGGACAAGCTTTCTCTAGGACAAGTCAGAAAAATGCTACTCAAGTTGCGAGCGCGAGGATCCATCGATGCTGGAACTTCAAATGTGGACAGATGGAACATCGCGACGGTCAAAGGGCGAGGGCAAAGACTAAAAGAGACGATGCAACGCCAAGCCACGCCGTCTCCGCAATTTGGCCGCTGCGGGGCCGAAAGCCGGGGAGCACCAATCACGAGGGGAAAGAGAGATCGCAGTAGAAGAGACGGACGATGCGAAACTTATTGAGTGGAGTGAGGTTACGATTCGTATGAGGTGGAGCAGAGAATGGGCCAGAATTTCGCGGCAAAGTCTGATATTTTGCTGCGGGACTATGAATGCTTGGTTATCTGATACTAAGAGTATGGAGTATGGAACATATGTACTCTAGCTCGATGGAATCGCAATCTACTGTTTGACGGGATCAGCGGCTTCTTTGGCGTCAGACTGCGTGTTCTCTTCGTGCACCGCAGCTTCCACATGCTTTTGCTGATGCTTCGGTCCCCCAAAGACTTCCTGCATTTCCTCCAGCGAGTGTTGCGAGGTCTGACGTTTGTGTTAGTCAAAAGATTTTGCTCTGCCAAAGAAGATAGACATACCTCTTTCAAGACCAGCCACGAGTATCCGATGATAGCGTAGTTGAAAATGGCAAACATCAAAAACATGCGCCATCCGATATTCTCGATCGCGTGCGGAGTGACCTGGGACATCATAAAATTGAACAGCCATTGCGATGCGGCACCGATAGCGACACCAGCCTCCCGAGTTCGGCTAGAGAAGATTTCGCCCATATATAGCCACGGTAGAGGACCCCACGACATGTTGTAGCTAAACGCCTCTGCATAGGTCATGATAATACAGGCAATGCCGGCGGAACTGGCCCCTGTGGCGCTTGCATTGACTGGGTGTGTCGCCAAAATGCAGGCAATGATCAACATAAACGAGCCCATGGCAAAAGCGCCTGCCATAAATGGCACGCGTCGGCCAATGCGATCTAGCACGAATGTCTGGAAAATCAAGACACCACACACCTTGACTACACCGAAGAACCCCGTGACGAGCTTGGCTGAGCTGCCGGCGCCAACAGCGCTGAAGATCTGGGTGGCGTAGTATGCGAGCGAGGTATTTCCAGTGAGCTGGGCGCAGAGCTGAATCGTGATCGCAATAAAAATTCGGTAGCGGTTGGCCGGGAGGAACAGCTCGCGGATCGTCAGATTCTCTTTCACGCGGGCTTCTTCTTCAATACCAGCTAAGATCTCATCGAATTCTGCCTGCAGTTCTGGAGTCTCTTCGCCGCCGCGAATCCACTTGAGTGATTCGCGAGCCTTGTCGATTTTTCCCTTGGATGCTAGCCAACGAGCACTCTCTTTGACCGTACACATGCCGATAAGCAACAAGGTTGAGCCGAGGAGCTGCAGACCCAACGCGGTCTGCCACTGATTGGTTCCCTCTGGTTGGTCTTTAGACACGGCGTATGTAGTCCAGTATGCGATCATGACACCCAGTGCGAAAAAGAGCTGGAAGCAAGCACCCAATCTGCCTCGAAACTCCTTTGGTGACATTTCCGCCGAGTACATTGGGATCAAGACAGTCGCAGAGCCGATGCCAAATCCCGCCACCACGCGGCCTGCATAGAAGGTGCCGAGGGTTCCCGAGTTGATAACCTGCAAGATTGTACCGACGGTAAAGATGAGGGAGCTGACGATGAGACCGGTGCGGCGACCAAGGTATGAGGCGACGGGTGAGATCAGGAAGCATCCAAAAAAGGCACCACCCTGCAAGATGGAGACGGCGTTGGAGTTGACGGTGGTCTTCTGGGCTTTCGTGTAGTGGGTGTACTTGAAGTCTTCCTGGAAGGAATTCAAGGCGAGGACACCACCTATATGTGCCAAAACACAGGATAGTCAGTATATGCTATCGAGCGATGAATTCAGGGGCTTTGGTAAACGTACTGATGATGCCTGTGTCAAAGGCGAATGCAAAGGAGCCCATGCAGCTGGCCGAGACTAGGTAGATGGCCCGGAAGAGGCCGAGTTTGCGACCCATGATGCGTGTTTGTATAAAGTAGGGACTGTTCAAGGGTTTGAGGAAATGTCTTCAAAGACCTCACTCCCACTCAGCGCATCCAAAGAGCTGTTCACCTATAAAGAGCAGGTAGGGTAGCCTTGTCAACTGTCACTTCACCTCAGATCAGTGGCATGCGGAGGACAAACGGCGGGCCCCTCAGTAGATTTATGGGCGATCATCCCAGCCCATGCTGTTCGTACAGATCTCTTACATACTTACAGACCTCACACTTACCAAGGTGGTAAGCCATCCGAGGGCCACGCGAGAGCCGACCGGCTTGCAGCCGAGTACGAGGATGGGCATGCGCGCCCTTGATTGGTGGTTCAGGCAATAGCTAAGCTAGCGTGGAGCTCTGGGCAGAGGCTTGGACGACGCTGATTTGCTTGCAGGGGGATCGGGGAGCGGGCGAAAGGTGGTCTGTGACGGGCATCCCTGCGGTTGACTGCTGGATATTTGCGATAGATACCAGGCTGAGTTCTGGGATACCGCAAGATGGAGCCGATCGAGTGGAGTGGCGTGCTCAGATCCTGGCGAATGGATCATTCTTGGCGTCATGATGTGCTGGTGAGATTTGAGTTGAGACAACGGATGTTCTTTGTTGTCTTTGCGGGGAAAACCCGGGGTAGCCACTCTGTACCGCCGGGAGGACAATTGCACGTTGGGTTACCGCTAGTAACAGGCCCCCTCGATGGCCGGGGCGCCTGAGTCTGGGCCTGGAAATTATCGATCATGCAGGTGGTGTGATTAAGGCCCTGCGATGGTCGAACCTGGTATGTGCTGGGATGCGCCCTCGCTTCCATCGGCCGCAGTTGCATTGACAGCATTCCGCAATCTTCTGTTCGGCCCGCCATCGCAGTCGAGAATACCTCAGTTTCTCTCACTGTTTCATTCAGTTCGCAGGGAGTTTAGATGCGCTTCTGGAGATTTCGTCTTGCTAAATCGAAATCTTCAGCAGAGCATTCCTCGAATCGTGAGTTCGGTGTTCGGGTTAAATGCGACCGTAGAACATCCGGTTGTCCCGTGACTGGCCCGACCAGCGAGTATCAAGATGGGCGATACATCCGAGCCTCCCAATAAGTCCAAGTGATCAAGTTAATTACCTTTTGTGACCAGGTATCTCTTCAGGTTTGCTTCAGCAAAGGGTCTAGAACGACATTTAGCTCGAGTGGATCTATTGCTTCTTTAGTTAGCATGGATAACAACTACAGCATGTACTATGTGCCTAGTACATCATCCTTCACATTACTTGAGCATTCGAGGCCAAAATGGTAGTAAAGCTACTAGGAAGTAGCCGAGGTTCCTCGCAAGAATCGTCGAAATGTCGGAAATTCCAAGCCTTTGGAAAACTTCAAATCTCTCAATCGACTGTTGGGATGCTGTATTGGCAAGAAGCAAATTATTGAAGCAAAATAGTACTGTTCACCTGGAAAGTCGACGTTAATTCAAAATTACAGATACGCAGATCTATCTGGAAAATCGCCTTGTCGCCATTGTAAGTATGTTTAGTGTCTGTAAATTGTAGATAAGCTTTGCAGCGCCATCTCGCTGAACTCCAGCGGTTTCACCTGCGACGATCGCCGTCGGTCAACGCCGGCGAGAGAATCTTCTCCCGCTCTTCCACCTCGCTCGTCGTCCATGTTCCATCTTCCCTGTTTGCGAGTCAGGGTCCACGAATGCCTACTGGATTCGGCCTAGTCGGAGCCGATCGTTACCGAGTGGCTCGTCAGGGGCGTTTCGCCTCTCCGATTTCCACGGGTGTTCACGGTCTGGGACCGCCATTCGCGCTGCTTTGAATCAACTCCACCACCGCGCAACTCATGGCAAAACGGCACAAGGCGTGCATCCCCGACAAAAGAGGCGTTGTGCTGCCACACGAAACTCCGGCTGAATTTGGATGTCGCCATACAGAGCAGCCCGCCAAGGGGATCGGCTCGCCGATCACTCGACTTAGCCCTCTTGTGGTGCGCAATAGTGCAAGGCGGTTGGACCGTGCTGCCCATCGATAAGCTTTCCAGTCAAACTACTGGAGAAAGTGCGCTTCAGGGGACGCCGAAGGATGAACAGGCCTTTTACGGGACAATGCTATTGCGATTCTCATTTTCTATGTATGTTGCCGGCGGAAATGAAGGCTTAGGTCTACGATGACAAGGCCAAGAGATTTCACTCCCCAGTTCTCCGGGTTACGGTGGACATGGTGGACATGGTGTACTGTGGGGATGGAGATTCGCGAGGCGTCGCTTCAGTGGCCACCGTGGTTGGCCTATGACGAGATCATAGCCTACCACTCCGTCGGACTGCGGCAACGATCGTCAGGTTCTGCGGGAGGTGGAGGAACGTTGAGACAGACGATTCTCTTTAAGAATCGGTTTGCCTCCGGAAACTGTCATTTTGACCTTGCACGTCTTCGCAGTTTCAACTGTCGCCATTCTTTTATTTGAGCCTCCAAGTCCTTCTCTCATTAACGGGCATACCGCTGTATACTCCGCTCGATATTCTACTTCGGCTCCACTCGGTTCTCCAATATGGTTCCCTGGTGGTACACTGCTGGCAGTACGCTGCTCCTCTCGCTCGGCGCCGCGGCTTGGGACTACTCGACTTACAACTCGATCGACTTCCAGCCTCCTAAGCTTGTCGTGAACAAGACCGGCACCACTGAGCCTGGCTTTCTCTTCCTTGGCCCCCGTGGAGACGTCCGGCCTGCCGGTCAGGCTGCGTTGATCTACGATGACGAAGGCAATTTGGTGTACGAGGGCCCCGAAGAGGTCACTGCCAACTTTATGGTTCAGCAGCTTAATGGTTCTGATGTGATCACCTTCTGGGCGGGAGATATGATGGACCTGGGATACGGCTACGGAAGTGTCCACATCCTCGACAACACCTACCAGGAAATCCACACTGTCACTCTGACCGGTGACTTTGTCACTCCCGACAACTCGCCCAGGGACTCCTACATTGACTTGCACGAGAGTCACATCACCCCGCGTAACACCCTGCTGGTCACCGCGTACAACCTCACCCAGCATGATCTGACCTCCATCGGCGGTAACTCCTCCGACTGGATGCTCGACAGCCATTTCTACGAGATTGACATTGTTACCAACAAGATCCTCAACTCTTGGAGTGCCCTCGAGCAAGAAGCGGATATTCCTCTGACTACTTCTCACCAGAAGGTCGGAAAGGACGTCGGTACTCAGGATGCCCCCTATGATGCTTATCACATCAATGCCATCACCCCCACCAACAACGGCTACCTGGTCTCTCTCCGCCACATGTGGTCCGGCTACTACCTCCACAACAACGGCAGTATCATCTGGCGCGTTAGCGGCGAAGACGGCGGCGACTTCAAGCAGATTGGCAACGCCAACTTCTCGTGGCAACACGACATGCGCGTCTTCAACGAGACAGACGAGGGCCTCATTCTGAACCTGTTCAACAACGCCAACACCCCCACCGATAGCGAAACCCCCACCACCGGTGTCAGCCTGGCCATCGACCTGGCCAAGAAAACCGTGACCGGCCTCCGCTCCCTCACTGACCCGAACGACCCCATCCACTCCGTCAGCCAGGGCAGCTACCAGCTCCTGAACGAGACTGACAGCCACGTCTTCATGGACTACGGTTCCATCTCGAAGGTCAAGGAGTTCGACGGTGACGGCAACGTCGTGCTGAGCGCTCAGTTCGGCGAGGACAATTCCGTTGCTTCCTACCGTGGTTACCGCTGCCAGTGGAGCGCTGTTCCCTTCTGGAAGCCCTCTGTGAACGTTTCCCGCACTTCTACCGGTGCGACTGTGTATATGAGCTGGAACGGTGCCACGGACTATGACAACTGGGTTGTCTACTCGGCTACTTCAGAGAACTCGACCAACAACCAGCAGATCAGCACGGCTAACCGTACTGGCTTCGAGACTTCCGTTACTCTCACCAACCCGCCCACCAACTATCTTCAGGTGGCTGCTCTTGAGGGTAACAAGGTTCTTGGTACCTCTCAAGTCATCCCTTTCTAAGCGGCGTGACTCTATCCGTCCAGCTTGACCTTGCATCTCGGAATTTTGGGTGCTTTGAGTTTTCATTTCCGCTTCGATGTACATCGATTGATTTGTTTTGTCTTTACTCATGACTTTTCATGTAAATATTTTTAACAGTTTGAATTCTGTGCATATGTTATTTTCTTTGAGGTCCTTTCAAGTATGATGTCAATGGGCGTTTCGTCCAGACAGCATCTGGAACATGGCGCCTTGCCCCACACGGCAGGTCGGGAACTATAACTCCCACTGCCGAACCATCCCTGTAGTCTGTCGGAGATAAAAAAAAATTTGACACTGAGCATGGTGACTCTGAGCATGGTCGCTTGGACTTGGATTTGTGGCAGTAATTACTGGATTAATTTGATTCTTCTGATTCTATGGGATCGATCAAATGCAGGACAAGCGCAAAGTACTAGTGGTCCAGAGCCTGCATTCCAGTGACGCAAGGTACGGGAATCGGGTTGCCCCAGAAAACAAGCCACGTTTTGTTTGGTCCAAGCGCTGTACGATTAGATCCTTTGAATAATCTATTATTTATCCGCTATTGCAAGCCAGAGACCCATCAGGCCACCGTTTCATCGTCGCTAGGTTGGAGTCAATAGCTGTTAAATACTTTGAAGGTAAAAACGTGCCTTGGAAGGGTCTCTGAAGCGTGAGACTGGGAAATTTGCTATTGCGAGAAATGTGGCACATTTCAAACTATTGTCGGGCTACCGGTCAAAAGAGCCTGGCCAAGTTTTCGGAGTATTTCCCAGGCAAGCCACATGCCTTGATGAGATGAAGTCTGTGGAATACATACGATCCCATAATTAAACTTGGATCCTTAGACTAGAGCCAGTAGCACCTCACATTCTCTGAGATCTATAAACGAATCGGAATCCCGGCAATCCCTCCATCATGTTGCACGCCTGATTGAGCACAGTCTC
Source organism: Penicillium argentinense (assembly GCF_028826775.1). NCBI lineage: Eukaryota > Fungi > Ascomycota > Eurotiomycetes > Eurotiales > Aspergillaceae > Penicillium > Penicillium argentinense. Next base: position 2,666,830 of record NW_026622668.1, read on the forward strand.
GCAAAGTGGAAAGGTGTAACATTCTGCCGAGACTTGAACTCGGATTATTGGACCTTGATCTCTGTTCGTAACATTAAACCTGTGGCATCCCTTCATTGTACACTCTCTGGGCACTCTTTCGTGGCGGCCCCAAACCAGCCGACGAGCAGATGCTCTGAAACTGGGTTATGTGCTGCCAGGATGTCGCATACCGGGCGCAATTGATAGGGATTGCTCATTTACTCTCTGAATTATTCATTCTTTTTGAATAGCGCTTTCTATCGATAGAATCAAGGGCTCCAATTCATGTATATAAAGGCCTGTCAATCGCCGGATCTGAAATCCTTGCAAGGCGAACAAGCTCACTATTTCAAAGCCAAGAATTCAACATCATGAGATTCCCCCTGTTCGTTTCTATCCTTTCGCTCGCTACGTTGGCTTTCTCTCGTCCTACAGTCCAGGATGTCAACAACCACAATGATCCCATCCCCTACGGCGCTTTTCCATCCTCTGCCTCATCCTCCATCACCCCAGCCACAACGCCTGGAAACCCCAACTACAACAGCACCCGAATCGGTCGAGCGATAGTACTCAATCGCTGTCCCAAACCAGTTTATATCTGGTCGGTCGGCTCGATCGTTCGGCCCGAGACGACTGTTCTACCCGGAGGTCGCTTCACCGAAACCTTCCGCCGTGACCTCGAGACCGGCGGCATTGCGCTGAAAATCAGTACTGTGAAAGGTGGATTATACAAAAGTGCGCCACAGACAATTTTTGCGTATAACCTCAACGGGAATAAGGTGTGGTATGACTTGTCTGATGTGTTTGGTGACCCGTTCCGGGGACGCTCGGTCTCATTGCTGCCGTCGAGCCCGCCAATTTCGTGGAGCAATGGCATTCCGCCACATGGCAGCCAAGTGAGAGTACAGGATTCGTCGCAGGACTTGACTCTCACATTGTGTTGAGCTCACAAATGAAGGATGTTTTCGGGGAATTTGATGTATTGATAGGATGAAAAGTACCCTCAGGTACCGAATGGGACATAGTATACGATTGCCCTGCTATATTAGGAACTAGGTGATTTAGTTTTAATGAAAAGCAAATATAATACTTCGGTTATTCTACACTATTCCAATCCACTGCTTTACTCTCCGAAGTGTCCGTTTCTCCGATTTGGGCAAGGTTTGTGTATGCTGATGTCATTGCCGAAGAACCTCGGCTGCAGGTGTGAAAGTTCACGGCCGAATCAGAACATCGCTCTAGACACCGACTAGCGAAGAAATAGATCTGATTAGACATAAAGGAAATTGGAGAAATCGATCGACTGCCTGGAAATTGGATCCCTGTCTCCAACTACGAGTTCTGTACAATGCGTAGGACTGGTAGTCAGCGACCTCGGCCAGAAGACCGAATCCGCGCAACCCACTCCCCGCATTTTCCCCATTTCTCCAACTTGTACCTCCCACATTCTCCTTCCGCACGTTACACCTTCCTCTTAACCTCGGGCTCGTCCTGTCCTCTTTCCCTCCTCTTCTCTCCTTTCTAGTGTTATCTCACATCCACCACAATGGTCGCACCAGCAATCCGGGTGGCCCCCTCGGCTGCCAACCGTGCCTTGAATCTGCTGCGCACAGTGCAATACACTCACCCTCCCAACTGCCCCTGCCACTCCAATCCCAACCACCACCATCACCACAAGACCCCGTCCATGATTAACAATGCCCGTCGGCACCTGGCTACCCCCGTAGATCCCTCGCGCGAGAAGGAGTATGCATTCGAAATGGCGGCGTCGAGTATCCGCTTCGGTCCCGGCTCCACCAAGGAGGTTGGCATGGATTTTAAGAATATGGGCGCCAGGCGCGTGTGCATTGTGACCGATTCAAATGTCGCCAAGCTTGATGCTATGAAGCAGGCTGTCGAGGGTCTGAGTCGCGAGGGAATTGAATTCACCATTTTCGACAAGACCCGGATTGAACCCAAGGACAGCTCGTATGTTGCGACAGAGCCCCGTGAAAATGAGGAATGCGTGGCTAATAATCACCCAGTGTCAAGGAAGCTATCAATTTTTCCAAGCCCTATAATCCAGATGCCTTCCTGGCAGTCGGTACGTAAAAAAATCCCACCCCCCCTTCCCCCAAAAAATAAGAAAAAAACATAATAACAACCCAGATAGGTGGCGGCTCCGTCATCGACACCGCAAAGCTCATGAACCTCTACACCGTCTACCCCGAAGCAGACTTCCTCGACTTCGTCAACGCTCCGCTGGGCAAAGGCCTTCCAGTCGAGAGGAAACTCCTTCCACTAGTCGCCGTCCCAACGACAGCAGGCACAGGCTCGGAAACTACCGGCACCGCCATCTTCGACCTCGTCTCAAAAAAGGCAAAGACAGGCATCGCCCACCGCAATCTGAAACCGACACTGGGAATCTGCGATCCGATCAACACTCGCACCATGCCGTCCGCCGTCCACGCCGCATCGGGTTTAGACGTGCTCTGCCACTCTCTCGAATCTTGGACTGCGATTCCATACAACGAGCGCACACCTCGTCCTACCAACCCAATTAACCGCCCCGCTTATCAAGGTGCCAATCCCATTTCCGATATCTTCTCCCTGCAGGCCCTCCGCAGCACGGTGAAGTACCTCCCCCGCGCGGTCCGGGATCCCGATGACCACGAAGCTCAGTCACAGATGCTTCTCGCCGCGACATTGGCAGGTGTGGGCTTCGGAAACGCAGGTGTGCATCTGTGCCACGGAATGAGTTACCCCATCTCCAGCCAAAACCCCGGCTACAAGCACGCGGGTTATGAGGTCGATCACCCGATCATTCCACACGGTGTTTCGGTAGCAGTCACCGCACCGGCTGTCTTCAAATTCACCGGGGCCTCGAACCCGGACCGTCATCTTGCTGCTGCAGAGGCGTTCGGTGTCGATATCTCGAATGTCAAACGCGAGAGCGCGGGTGAGGTTTTGGGCGCTGCGATCGCGGAATTCTTGGTCAAGTTAGGTAATCAGCCGCGTGGTCTGAAGGATTTGGGATTCAAGGCTTCGGATGTGGAGGGTTTGGTTGAGGGGACGCTTCCACAGAGGCGGGTGCTTATGCTTGCGCCGAACTTGAGTGAGGAGCTTCAGGCGGAGAAGGGAGAGTTGAGGCGTCTCCTGGAGGAGTCTTTGGAATACTAGGTTGATTTTTAAAATCACTTTGGACGGAGTTTATGCTGCTACGAAGAATTCATTTTCGGAGTGATGGGTGAATGTTGTATATATATCATCAATGTTGCGAACGGAAGAATTGGATATCACCACGCTAAATTGCAACGCCTGCACTGCGCAGAACAATATGAAGTGTAAATCCTAGGTCCTGCTAGGTCTTTTGGTCATGTGAAGTATGATAATCAAATCTAAAAACGTGAATCATGAAGGGGTCATAATACGTGAAGGTTGACATGGCTGTGGATCAAGTGTCTTCTTCAACGCAACCAACAGATTCATCACCTGGTAGGAGCTTCGTACCAAGCATGCCCATCGACGAGGCCACACGGTCTAGCCATATGACGGCACGCGGGTCATTGCGATCCGATGTTTGAGATGGGCCACGGCCGAGCTCGGAGTATACACGGAATGGGAGGGTAAATGTTCTAGGACTGCCCGTAGTCGGCGGCGAAGGGGTGTCGAAACTTCCATCGCTCGGCGGCGTCTCGACCACTGTGTCTGGGGAGAGGTCCTCAACGACAGTGCAACGTAATTGATCGTCAAGACGGTCACTGAGTTGACGAAGAGTTTCCAGGATACTTTCTGACCCGCGAAGGAGGAGGGAGGGACCGGTCTCTGGGAAGACTTCGGGGACGGGACCGACGAAAGTCTCGGGTCGTCGGACAATGCCTTGTTGGCGTTGGCCGTGAGCGCTGATACAAGCTCCGAGTTCAATATTCAGTGCGCGTAATTGACAGGATGTTTCTTGGATACGCTGCATCAGGGCCTCGGTGGAGGTTTGATCCGAGCTAGCTTGGCCGGAGAGAAGATCCCGTGCCTCACTAATGTACCGTGGGCATTTTGCTATCTCCATAAAGACCTTGTCAGAGGTGACTGCGTAGGCGGACCATTCTCCTGGTTTTTGAGCATCTTCCGCCATGATCTTTAGGGAGTACCGCTGCCACTCCTCCTGGTCAAGGAAGCAGGGTTGACCCTCGTAGACAGCTGTTGCCACATGGAAGCCTCGAAAGGCAATCCAGCACGAGCGTCCAAAGCCCGATTCATGCTGTGCAGGGCCACGACTCATCATTAGTCGTTTTACCGCATCTGAATGAATCACCCAGGCCCCGGGACTCGTTTGCGCATACATTTCGAACACGCTTAACATCATGGCTGTACAAACCATATTGTCGGACATTGCCTGGCGCGGGTTGTTGAGGGCTCGGACGACTTCCTGCAATGAGAGGCCATACATGCGTCGACTTGTTCTGAGTAGACCCGGATCTTGGGTAAGATGGGCCAGATACACCGAGCTCAAGCAGCAGATGGCCGAATCCATGAAGGCATCCTGGCCGAAATTCATGACAATGAACTCGGCAAAGCCGGGCTCAGTGCCAGCACGGAAGTGGTTGTGAAAATACAGAGTGGGGAACGAGGCACTAATGAAGTCCAAAAATAGCTGCGGTTGTGCCGCCTGGAATGTTTTGCGCACCAACGACGGCGAGACGCTCTCGTCCAGCGAAATCGTCGACGAGTGTCGACGCATCAGGGCGATCGCATTCTCCCGTACCACCGCTGCGGCCCCGGCGCCATCGCCGCCGGGGGAGTCGACGGGCTCGAGGGGCTCCATGTGCGTCGACGAGGCCGTTGTACTTGGCGTGGCGGGCCCCGTGGAGGCACCCCGCCCTCGTCGTCGAGGGGCACGATGTCGACGGGCCAAACTCGGCCCTTCGTCTTGGAATCGGAATGTTCGACGATATCCGGGGCAGGTGCGGCCATATCGCTGACATTGGGTGCACTCGGGGATTGCTTCATCGCACTGGATTCCGTCGCCAAGCTGCTGTCAGCAAAGCCGTTGGAGGGCGCATCATTATAGATGAACGGACTCACTTTGATATGGCGTTCCTTGCAGAGAGCACAACCGGTACTGTGAGGGACGCCGACCATGGTCAGCGACAGAATATTCAGTCCCAACTCATGGCGCTGATGCAGACAGTCCCTCGGGGGCTCCTTAAGTATGCACTAGCTGACAGGGGTGCGCGCGCGAGAGAGGGTATGTTTGCTCGCTGTTTGAACAGTTCGGAGAAATCGACCTGCCAAGGGGGAGTTGGCCCCCACAAAGAACGTGCTGGCAATTCGAGTCCTCGCAGACGATGAACGCTGAGGGAGGGAAAATAAGAGAGAGGCTGAATGCCGGAGAAGAGCCGACAGGGCGTGGTGGAGTTGACGAGCAACTCGCGCCGCGCCGCTTGGCAAGCGGGCCATTCAGCCGTTGAGCCTCCGGAACCATCGAGGATACGGGGGTCGTATAAAAGGGGCCGTCTTCTATTTTAATCGCGAACACGAGCCGATCGGCCGTGTTTCTGCACAGAAAATAGTCGCGACGGGATCGCGGTGGGTGTTAGGGCTGCAGATCGTGATGCCAGGACGGTACCAAGTGCTAATGGTATCAATGATTGGGTAGCGCCTGATGGCAGCTGGATCTGTGCCCTGGCTGTTTCTTCACGAGTCGATCTCAGCTTCTCTGCTTACCTCAAGACTGTCTTAACTGCCAAGCATACCACATACATTAGGGTGGTATATAGCAGGTACCATGGATAATAACAGGAGTAACCACCGACATCGCACCGAACCGCCAATCACGCCGAGTGCAGCCGTGAGCAGATTACCCCGCGTTGCTCTGGCAAATAAACGGGATGTGACATTCTGTAGTTGGCGATGATTGGGTCTGGCCCTCAATCTGCCAGCAGCATCGTCGATCGAGGCCCCTGGGGGACTTTGGCAAGAAAGGCGAGGTCGGGCGCGCCTGCCGCGCACTCTTTTGATCGTGCTGCACCCTCGAGAAAAGACCGCCGTGACTATAAAGTCGGCCTCTTTCTACTTAATCTCAACAATTGACCTCTCTCACTCTCACTCCTCAAAGATGCCGCTCTTCAAAGAAGCCCCTCCCAAGGTCCTCGTGCCGGAGAAGCTGTCCCCGGATGGCCTGGCCCTGTTACGCAGCTCACTCGATGTGGAAGAGCGAAAGGGCCTCAGTCCGGAGGAATTGCTGGAGATCATCCCGACCTATGAAGCTCTGTTGGTCCGCTCTGAGACGAAAGTCACCGCGCCGGTCTTGCGGGCGGCTCGGAACCTCAAGGTCGTTGCACGTGCGGGAGTTGGCGTTGACAATGTTGGTATGTGTGCTGCACCCATTGCAGAAATACTACAGGATATCGTGCTGACCATGATTGATACCAGACGTCGAGGAAGCCACAAAGCTCGGTATCGTGGTGGTCAATTCGCCTTCAGGCAACATTGGCGCCGCCGCCGAGCACACGATCGCCTTGATGATGTCGATGGCAAGAAAGATCCCGGAGGGGTGTGCCAGTCTGAAAGAGGGCAAGTGGGAGCGAAGCAAATTCGTTGGCGTCGAAGTCAAGGGCAAGATCTTGGGGATTATCGGCCTGGGGAAGGGTAAGCTCTTCCAATTCTCAGCATCTACACCTCTCAGGGTCGACTAGGGCTAACCTGCTTGGCCTGGCACAGTCGGACTGACCGTTGCTCGGCTGGCCAAAGGCCTGGGCATGACTGTCAACGCGCTGGATCCGTATGCATCGCCCGCCGTCGCGGCGTCGGCGTCGGTCACTCTCGTCTCGTCCCTCGCGGAGCTCCTTGCGTCGGCCGACTTCCTGACCATCCATACGCCCTTGATTGCCTCCACCCGCGGTATGATAGCCGAAGCCGAACTGGCCCAGATGAAGCCCGGCGCCCGCATCCTCAATGTGGCTCGGGGCGGAACAATCGACGAAGTGGCCCTGTTGGCGGCACTGGAATCCGGTCACCTAGGAGGGGCAGCCGTGGATGTGTTCACCTCAGAGCCTCCAGTACCAGAGTCCACGGCAGCCAAGTTGATTGCCCATCCACGAGCAGTGGTCACACCGCATCTGGGGGCCTCGACGGTCGAAGCCCAGGAGAATGTGTCAGTGGATGTCTGTGAGCAAGTGCTTGAAATTCTGAAAGGCTTGTTACCCCGAAGTGCGGTCAACGCCCCCATCATTCTACCCGAGGAGTATCAGAAGCTACAGCCCTTTGTGCGCTTGGTTGAGAAGATCGGCAGTCTGTATACACAGCATTATGCGACTGCGCCTGGTGGCTCGATGACTCGAAACACCTTTGACCTCATCTATCAAGGCGAAGTTGCGAGCATCAACAACACAAAACCCCTGTTTGCCGCTCTGGTCAAAGGCCTATTGTCACCCATCAGTAGTACCGAGGGCATCAACATCAATATCGTGAATGCCGAACTGGTAGCCCGCGAGCGTGGGATCTTTATTTCGGAACAGCACTCCCGTGATCCTTCTGAACACTCCTCCTACTCATCGCTTGTGACCCTCGTGGCACGACCGCCGTCTCGCGCTTCTTCCAGAGCCCCTGCTGCAACAGACACTGGCGGTGCTCCCCAGGTACAGCACCAACGCATCATTTCGGGCACATGCTCCGGTGATCAGCCATTGATCACCCGCCTCGGCCGGTTTGAAGCCTCCTTTGAGCCGCAAGGAACACTTCTTATCTGTGAGAACTATGACTCTCCCGGCAAGATCGGTGTGGTTGGAAGCATTCTCGGGCGCGAAGGCGTGAACATCAATTTCATGACTGTGGCCCCGGTGTCTCCTAAACTCGCTGTCGGAGGCAACATTGAGGATATCAAAGCTACCAAAGACGGCCCCGCGAGTGCCGATCCTGCATCGAAAGAGGCTTTGATGATTCTGGGCGTTGATCGCGGCGTTTCTCATAGCGTTACTTCGGATTTGGTCAAGGAAGGCGGCGTTCTGAGTGCTTGTGCCGTGACTCTGTAGAGCAACGCCATGCATGGCTTGCGATTATGGCTCGATGAGATTGATATCTCCATTTCTTTTACTCAACGCTCTCGTGGACTTTCGAGTACTCCATTTCAACCGCAGCACGAGCACCAATAATGAACTCTACGATGACTACGATGACTTTAACATTAGGCATAGTAATTTACGAATCACACCACCTGCGATATCGCAGCGAACATCCATAAGGTATTGTTGTAGTCCTATCTTGTATGCGGACCGATCTTCAGGTATTCATCTGTTTCATCCGTCCAATAGCCATTGGATCTCAATTTAGCGCTTACTGCCTCAACAGCCAATAATCGGTCAAAATAATTTAGAAAGCAAACTTGTATTATGAAACGAATATGCTGACCGGACTCTGGAACGTTACATTCTAAAATCCGCGTTGTTCATGAATTATACAGGACAGACAGACTAACAACAAGGTAGAAGGTTGGGCCACAAAATGAACAAGGGGCATAAAGTAAGAACTCGGGCCACCGGACACCATGCAGTAGCCAATGCGCAGTGCTACCACTAATGCAAGACGTGAATAAAGGGAAAGGGGCATTATCATTGAAATTGTCCATTTACTAAACGAAATCCTCGAGCCCCATTACTCCCAGACGTTGGAGAAGAGGTCGTCTGCCCCGCCAAACCCGCCAGCCGGCTTGGTAGAGGTAGTGTTGGTCGTCGTAGTCGTGGAAGAGGTGATGGGAGCTGCGCTGGTCCAACCACCGAAGTCTTCGTCCGCGGCCACGGTGGGAGTGGGCTTGGGTGCGGGTGCGCCCCAGCCGCTGCCAATGTCGTTGGCGGTTAAAGTGTCCGGGACCTTCATCATAGATGCCGCGGACGGGGCGGGAGCAGGAGCAGGAGCCGGAACCGGGTCGGGAGTGCTCCAGGCATTGCCTCCCCATGGATCTATCATGCCTGCGGCGGCGGCCGTCGCAGCGGGAACCTCAGGCTTGGGAAGAGGGGTAGACCGCACAGGAGGGCTTGAAATATTGAAGGCCGAGCTCATTTCTTGTTGCGGTGAGTTCACGGTAGGCTTGGGAGGCGCGGCGGGTGCCGAAGGCGGCGGCGAGGAGAGACCGAATAGGTCGTTAGAGAGTGATGAAGACGGAGGATTGGGCTTCGGCTGGGGAGGCGGCGAGGCAAACCCGCCGAATCCGAGGTCTTGCGAGCTCGAGGAAATCGAGGTGTTCCGGGACTGAGACTTCGGCGCAGACATGGTTGGAGAGGTCAGGCTTGCGAACAGATCGCCGCTGGCGAATCCGGCAGGGGATGTGACCTTGGGAGCCGCGGGAGTCGACTTAGCGCTGCCGAAGTTTGTAAGATTGGCAAATGGAGAAGGCTTTTCGGCTGGCTTGGCAGGAGGAGGAGAGGTGGTGGATGGGAAGCTCAATCCACTAAAAGCGTCGGTCAACGCGCCCATGTTCGAGGACGAAGAGGGGGCCTGTGGAGAAGCCATATCGCCAAAGGAGTTGGTGCGCTCATGTTGAACCGGTGCCGGCTGCGGCTGCGGCTGCGGCTTCGCATAGAGAGACAAGATGGACTGCTTCAGGTCCGGGCGAGATACACCGCTTGGCGCAGCGGGGGTTGATGCGGTGCTGCTGGGCCGGCTGCCAGTAGACGGTTGAGTACTGCCAAAGAAGTCTAGGCCGAGTAGAGAATCAGCTGGTTTATGAGTTTTCTGTTGCGCAGGTTGGGCCTGTCTCGGTGGCGGTGGTGCGCGAGAAGCCGGTTCGGTCGTGTTCGGTCGAGGCGGAGCGGAAAACATCTCATCATCACCGAACAGGTCAATGGAGGCTTGCTGGCGGGCGGGTTGAGGTGGAGGTGCGACTCGTTGAGAGGCAGAGCGTTCGATCTTCGCCTTTTCCTGTACAACCGCAAGAGGCTATTCTGTCAGCGATTGTTGTTCGAGTTCGCCAAACACTGCTAGGCATCGATGCTTACCACATCATCGTCTCCCTCGTCCAGGGTAGATGGATCAGGCATGCCGCCATCCATGACCCAGCGCTTCGACTCGTACTTTGTGCGAATGAAGTTCTCAATTTTCCTGTCAGAATATCTCATCAGCAAATGATCCCAGTGGCTGTTATAAATACCATCACTCACGCATCGGACGGAACGTGGCCGGGCGCCAATTTGGCTTCCCAGTACCTGTATGACATTAGCGCATATCCAATCATCCCAATTGTTCATAACGCACCTGTTGGCCCTTGCATTGCCCCATTTAATCACACTCTGGAGTTGTTCGTCGGTCCAGGCGTCCAGATCGACCGACTTGACCCGACTAATGTGAGTACCCATGCCTCGGTGAATACCCGAGCAGCGAATGCAGATAAAGATACCCAGGTTCCAGGACGCCCATCGTGGATCTGATCGATCGAATATCAGCATACATTGTCCTAAAGTCGAGTCGTCTACCGCATGGGCGGGGGGTGTGACGCACGCTTATTTCTCTTGCAATCTGCGCAAACTTTGTTGGCCTCGAGTTTCAACAGACTCTTGATCGTCTGCGAGTTCTGCGCGGCCTGTCCAGGGGTAGGTCTCCGGGCAGACATTGGTGGCAATTCGGGGTGGTTGAGAAAGGAGATGGCAGCCCGACCATCGGGAGAACAACGGTATATCTATTAGTCAGCACAATAATGGCGGGCAGGCGGTAACTAGGCAGTTCCAAGTATATTGTTTGGCCTACGTTTCAAGTGGCAGGACCTTTTATTTTCAAATTGAGATTCTGGATTTTCTACGTTGAACCTCGACATATATAATCTGAAATATCACATATAAAATCACTCTTCCCGCAGTGCATCCGGACTGTTGTTTACCCGTAGTGTATCAATTTACCTTGCCGCTAAACGTCACACTTGGTATCACTGGGACTCGGCGCAAGGCAAACAAAGCAAAAACACATGTTGTAGGCTTCGTTTGTCTTTTTAGGCAACGAAACTCGGAAAATCAAATAAACAAACGAGTATTATTTGCAATGGAATGCCAATCACATGAATTTACAATGGCCCACTTTACCCAATCCCATAGTTACTATTCACACCCCCGAGGTACTCAAAACAGCACCCCGCAATTGATTTTCTGGAACACCTTATTTCCATTTAATAAACTACATATCCGGTTATGCCTTCGCCTTAGGATCGGCCCCAGCATCCTCGGAAAAGCGCAGGCTGATGCTGTTCACACAGTGGCGCTCATCCGTAGGTGTTGGGTACCCTTCGCCCTCGAAAACGTGCCCAAGGTGTCCCCCACAGTTGCTGCAGACGATCTCAGTCCGCTTCATTCCAAAGGTGTTATCCACATGTCTCTTGACGGCCCCAGGGATCGAGTCGAAGTACGCGGGCCAGCCACATCCGGACTTGAATTTGTGGTCGGCCTTGTACAGAGGCGCGTCGCAGCCAGCGCAGTTGTAAACGCCTTGCGACGGGTAGTGCGAGTCATATTCGCCGGTACCAGCGCGCTCAGTGCCCTTCTCGCGGAGGATGCGGAATTGCTCTTTCGCGCGTGCATGTTAGCAAGGATGTGTATGACGAGTCATCCTACAAGGTGAAGGACTAACCAGGGTTCAGGACTGCCCTCCACTGATCCTCGCTGCGCTTATCCGGGTACGACATGTTGTTCGCGTCTGTCTGCTTACTGATCGAGCCAAAGAAAGCACCCTGGAAGGGAATAGTCGGGGTTGCGCGCAGGGCTTTTCCTCGAGTGTTTACGCCAAATGCTGTGCGCGTGTGGGTCGAGTGAGTCCGAATAGGCGTGGATGTTTGACTGAGGGCAAGTTGCCTGAGAGGTGATTTCAAGATTTGGAATGTTTGAGGTCGCATAGAGAATAGAATAAGCAGTTGATGCTGCAATCAAGCGCGTGCGGGGGGCGATGCAGGCGTCGGTGGATCGGCTAAACCATTTACGTCATCATGTTATGAAACCGTCTTGGAGCAGGTTACATGCATTAAGCTAGCAGCCTCCGATGAATTACAGGCTTCTTCTGATGCTATTGGGAGACTGTCTAGAAAAGCTCTAGGAGATCGATGGCCACATTCTTTTCCAGCTGTTCATTCAAAACATCCATTCTATCGATGGTTGTTGCAATCGACGTTGATGGCTATCATATGTCGAACAAGCCAGCGAACTGGCTATTGGTGGGAAGATAAAGTAACCGAGGCCATTGATATTGGACGGAAGTTATGGAATACATGAGGATGTGGGAATCAGATGAATAACAAAATCATTGAGATACATCGTTGTGGGCCTTGTTCCGCAACCAAGAGACATTGCAAGATCTTTCCAACATGTAGGTCGAGCTGGTGAGTTTGTTTCATCCGAATAGTTGCTTTCTATGATGCATGCTTGTTTATCGCACTTGCCGAGGGCTGTTGTGACGAACGTATGCCTAACAAATGAGGACATCCAAGCCCCGGTAGTCTGCTAGCAAGTTGGGGTATCCAAGAATCAACAATCGCGAAGCGCCACGTGGTCGTCGAGTGCGAAATGATGACTGGATTTTGTGAAGTAAGTCGGTTATGAGAAGTGGTGTCTTTGTTTGTTGAAGTTGACTGAGTGATTGGATCTGCTCCAAAAGATGCTCCTTGAGTCGGGGTACCTCAACGTCGGGCAGCGCCAAGGACTATTAAGGATCCCGGTGTTATGCGAACACGCCATCCTTCACTGATGAGCATTTTGCCGACGGCGGGTCCCAATCTTGAGGTACCGTCCTGGCTGTGGCGGCCGATACCGGTGATAATTTTGTAGCCGCCATGGACATCAATGCCACCTCCTCGGATGTATTTAGTGTCGCCGAGAGAATCCCACCAAGCCGCGACCCGTTCTCGGACAATCCGCTTAGCATTTTCAACGGTAACTCCATGGAGATCCAAGTCACAGGCAGAAGATTGCCTATCAACGAGCCGATCGGACGCCGCGGCAAGCTGGTTCATGGCACGTTCACGCTGCTCTTGCCCAACCTGCCGATAATATGCCGATGCCCCGCCATACAAGTGATTTGACTTTGAACGACGTGCAGCTTGGGCGGCCTGCATATGAGCGGCTGAACTTGCAGCGAAATATGCGTTGGCTGAGGCTCGCATATCCTCATATTCGTGGTTCCTGAAAGAGCTCTCTTTGTATTGATGGGATGGCCTCGAGTAGCTATTCTCATTATCATTCTCTAAGTTCAGCGGCGCAGCTGTGAACTTGATCAGTTCGCTTACTTCGGCCTGCGTGGGCTGACGAAGCAGTACCGCTGCTAGTTCATTAGCGGGCGTTACCATGTTGCCAGTTAAGCGAAGTAACCCAACAAGTGTAGATTTGGGGATGGTTGGGTAAACAGAAAGAAGTTCGGTGACATGCTCCATCATGGCGGGATCTTTGTCGACTTCAACGATTTCGGGAAGATCAGCAAGGGCCAAGGCCTTTACTGTTGCGCGCAGAGATGCCCCCTTGGCGTGATAGGTCGATGCTATCTTCTCTCTTGTAATATCAGGAATGCACGAACAAAGAAACTCGATGTCCGCCTTCCCAGTCTCCCATTTGTTGGGAGTGGACACGCCTTCAGGTGACGATGTCGCGGAGAGAACTGCTTTCTGCTTTTTGTTGCGCTTTTGTTTGCGCCCTTTTTGACGACCAATGTCCGTGTTGTCTGCTTGAAAGCCATCAATGCCCTTAGGTACAAAGATCTGGGAATCTTCCCCAGCGGCCTGCGACTCATTGAAGAAAGTGAGGTTCAAAAGTACGTCCATGGACCTGTCAATATCGTTGTTGCTTTTCTTCAGGCATTGCAAAATTTCGAGACGGGATACACTCGGGAACATTGCAGCTAGCAACGAGACACTGTCATCGATCGTGGTGCTCGTCAACTCTAGACGCCCGTCGGCCCTGACAGTGTATGCGATATTCGGATTCGCTTCATCCTCGCCTGGACTTAACTGCGATCTCAAGCTAGTCGTAGTCGCATCTGTGGAGGTGTGCAAGGTGCCACCGCCTAGAACCGACGTTCCCGAGTCAGAAAACACTCCTCCCAAGTTGACCCCATCAATCGTATGTTCGTTTGCTGTCCCAGACGGATCAAACGGGTCATTCTCTTGGAGTTGAGCTGATTCCTTCAAGCAATCCAGAGTTGCGCGTAATGCATTGACATCCTCGGGTTTTCCGAGGGTAAAATCAGAGATAAGTGCAGCAAAAAGAGCAGAGTCCAATGGAGGACAATACTCCTGTTCGAGTTCCTGTAGGTATGTCAGATAATTGGCACAAGATTTCAAGACTCAGAGGGTCTGACACTTCTCAAAATATCATCGGCATCAGCCATGGTGAAAATTGCCGACGAGATGGGGTTTCCGGTCAGATACAAATGTCATGACTTGTTTAAATACCAAAAAACTATCAGGTGAAGAAACAACTCCAGGCGCGTTCAACGCGTCTTCAGATTTCCGAGCATGAGAGCCGCAGAAACCGCAATATGTGACTATGACACGCTGCGTAGTTGGTTCCTCATCACCTGGTTCATCCCTTTTGTTGTGTGGAGGGATATGTTTGGTTCAAGTTGCTCTTTGGTTCAAGTTGCTCTTTGACACCGATAACATGTCGATTACACAAAAGAGCGGAGGGATAACATGCGTGGGGTGGCCAGTAGTCTTTTCTGCCCCGTTAGTCTATACCGCCTGGGCGGTCAAGTTTGAGCTGTCTGAACTGGTCACATGATATGACCCCTCTTTTCCAATTGAAGAATAGTCCCCAGTCGCAGTGGATCCCCACGTGCATCCCACTGTATCCTCTCAAAGGTTCTCGCGGATTCGTATTGTCCTTCCGATCTGGAGTCATTTGCGGTATTGGCCTATGAAGCATCGCTCCAAATACCATGGAAATTCTCTTGATGGCTAGGGGCTAGGAATTGGACCGACTTTTGCCAGCTCAGAAAAAGCGTTTGTTTCTAAGCGTCTCATAGCGGGAACTTGATCCGGGCAATGAATATTGGTTGCGACTGGTTCCAAGGCCCCTGCAGAATCCAAAATGTTTTCAGTGTTATCTCACATATGCTGGTGGATGGAAAAGAAGGATTGTGGTCTTGATAAGGAGTTCAACGAGATCTACCAAGAGCTGAACCCAACAAGTATTGCCAGAATGTTGGCATGGATCGTATTGCGACTAGCCGCATCGATTACCCACTTCGAATAATTTTTCAAGGATTAGAGAATCACTAAGGCAAGGAACTTCCCGAAGCAGGCGCCAGTACATGGTGTGTCACATGCTTCTAATTGTGACACAGGCTCTGTTTGGGTGGGGGGTGTTTGGCGATTACTGGTTTCAGTCATTTTCCACGTTGGAGTCTGGGGCTTTAATGCCACTGCGTAGATCTTGCTGAACTTTTTGCCAGTTCAAATGGGCAGCCAGTGCAGCGACACGTTTTAGGGCCCTAGCGGAATGGCATGGAGAGGGGGAGGAATTGGCCATTGTACGTACTATGTCGTAATGCACTATCGCGATTATTGGTGCTAATAGGGCACCAATTGCATTGAAATGATCCCAGCCTTCAACGCGGTTTCCTCAGAAAAGCCCTGGGGATACCGGATTAGAGATCTTAGGGTTCCTTAGGTCGGTCCGATGACGATGGAGTTGTCGGAGCGCACAAATACGCGTCAGAAGCCGAATATGGAGACATGGGGCCCAACGAATATCAGGAATCCGAAAGGAAACACGGAACATCGGTGTATTTATTTTAATCGCTCCTGGTTAGAACCCAATTAATAGAGTTCCGAAGATGGGCCCATGCTGTACGAGTGCTGGTATACAGGACCGAAAACATATCCAAGGCAACCCTGTTTTCGTCATGCGTAAAAATATCCAAAACAGGTAGAGCTACAACATCGAATTTTTTTTCTATTGTGCGAAGAAAGTGATGCTCTCAGGATGACATTACCGTGTTGCGTGAGGCCAGAAGTCAGGTTGAAAACATTGTTGGGCTCGGCCCTTGGCTTTGTCCTACATAGATCCACGGCTGCCATCCGAGACCAGCCACAGGGAATCCATCCGTTCCGAAGGGCTTTGGCCACCAAACGAACTGTCCAACATTTGAAACCTAATCGTTATAGTGTACATTCGATAGCACATATTTACAAAAATACCTAGGCACACATGTTGTTGACCTAGATTTCGTGGGAGTATCCGTGAAAATATATGCCATAATTTTTCGTGACCAGAAAAAGGTACGAGCACCCAAGATGCAGTGTGCAGGAGTGCAAATTTATTGACGAATGCTTCAATCGTACTGTGGCACACTGCTATGGCAACCAATCAAGGTCTCGGTTGCGGGTACTCACCTTAAATAGGCTGCAGCGGTGACCCTGCCTAGGTAGAGGCCAAAAGGCCGAGCCGATAGGTTAGACGGGCGAGCTCAAAAATGCCACAGCCTTGGAAGTCTAGGGCCTCCGTTTGCAATACAGACAGGTACTGCACAGGAACTATGACGCGCGTCCGGTCGTAATGGCATCGACTGTGCAGCACAAATACGTCAGTTGAAGATTCAAATCCCGGCCGAGATGAGTGCTCTATAGCTACGCCGCCCACAATATCTGAGCTCGCAGATACCGGCCCTGATAAACTATAGATTTAGACCGGTATTGGAGGAGTACGGCCCTTGCTGGTTGCTTTCTGTACTCCCCTTAGCTGGAAGCATGAGACACTGCGCATTGAAGCATCACGAATACCCTGGACCAGAAGTCAAGCTCAGAATGGAATCGGGCGAAGACCCTGGGATGCATGACACAACCTACTGTCGGTAGAATGCCTATAAAATGTTATTAGTCTGTCTGATTCCCAACTTTGTTCCTATTTCTTCTCCTAATTCGACTACCTCCTTCCTCGGGTCTAATAAGTACAGATTCGACATTGCAAACTTTCCTTTGTGACCTTTTTGTTAAGGGACTGGGCTAATCAATCACAATGCGAGCTAACATCGTGTCGCCCTTGGTCTTGTTTGCCGCCGCGGTTGCAGGTACGACAATCGGCAACTGAGAGAAGTAGGAGCCTACTAAAAATTCCTCTAGGTCTTCAAATCACGGCGCCCATAGTGAACCAGAATGTCGACAACTCGAAGTCGGTGACGGTGAAGTGGCATGCTGTAGAGTCGGTGCTCCCCTTCCAGGGGTTTGCATTTGGATGTCGACAATGTGATTAATTCAAGCCATAGAACCGACCCCGAGACATTCTCCATCTATCTAGTCAACCAAAATGTCTACCCGCCCACGCAAGAGCTTGTTGCTTCGGATGTTCCTAAGGACAAGGGATCCTACACTATCAATGCTAAAAGTATGGACGGCGTTGATACCGGGTAGGGCACATCATCATTGAATGCAGAAGCTACCAGCAAAGGCTTTCTAACCACATTTGTAGACATGGTTATCAGGTCAACTTTGTCTCCGACACGGACAACCAGGCTATTCTCGCGCAGTCTGGGCAATTCAAAGTGGCCGATCACAGTGATTTCACGTCCAGCTCTGGTAAGGAAACCAGTACTGCTACTGATTCCACTTCTGCTTCTGAATCCACCTCTGTCTCTGCCTCGACTTCTATGATTTCTACCTCTATATCAGACTCGACAATTGCTACAACTTCGACTGAGTCTTTTACTTCCTTGTCGACTGCTTCCTCTACCACTCCGACCATTACTCACACCTCCACCAGTGCGTCTACCCAAACCACTTCTTCATCTACTGCTTCACCTACTACTTCTACCCATACTTCATCTTCTATGACGACCTCTACTACCAGTGCGTCAATCTCTTCCTCCTTCTCCTCCTCTTCGTCGTTAATATCTACCACTCCTACACCTACCACACACACTTCTTCATTGTCGTCACTCACGACGTCTACACCTTCTTCCCCAACTTCCCCGAGCACTATATTCACCACAACCTCCACTACGACTTCAATGACCCTATCTTCCTCTACGTCGCACAGTTCCACTAAGACGAGTTTAACCACCTCAGCAAGCTCTACTTCTCTATCTACCTCTACTTCTATTTCTACGTCATCTCCTACTATTTCTACACACACAAAAACCAGCACCAACACTTTGACTACTACCACATCCCCAACATCTGCTACCACTCATACCCATACTACACGCACCACTGGTCAGTGAATGGTGCCACTCTTGGTTCCCCATTTTTCACCTGCTCTGCGAAATCCGAGCCACTCGCCGCGTTGATAGCTCTTGACTGACGATGATTTCGCAGAAACCACCACTTCCACGTCGACGTCCATGAAGACTCACTCTTCTACTTCCACAGAGACTTCAACGTCGACCACGACTCGTCACACCAGGACTATGACTTCCACTGCAACCGAGGAGGCTACTACAACTTCGAACGCGGGTGGCATGCTCATGCCCACGAATCACGCTGGCAGTCTGCTCTTGGGTCTTGTTGCCCTCGCACTTTGATGGGTTACGGCAGTTACGCAAATATGGGGTTACACTCCACGATCGGAGAATGTTGACGTGTTCACGATATTTCTTTTAGCATGATTTTTGGATGTTGCGAAGGATGATATAGTTGATTCGGTTTTATTTTTTGTCATACTGAGCATAATCATTAATAAATTCTGCAATAATTGGCGCTGCTATTCTCCTATATAATACTACCTCCCTGTCGCATCTGTGAAAGGGGAGAGCTCGCTGGGGATAAGTCCTCAAAGTGGACTGAAGCTTAATCGCAATTTCGGACATGGGTAGTATATTTCAAGGCTTTTTGGGATGAATGGTTTATTTAATTCCTACTTTGATTTTTATGTCCGCTAATAGTTGTCGTAACTCGTTGAATGCTTCTCTACAGACTAATCAATTGGGTGCAATTGACCTCGGCACCAGTGTGCCGACCCGCTTCTCCGCAGTGAAATCATAGCGACCCCTCCTGATCAGATAAACAAATCGTGAAAGTGTTTCTTTTACAACCTCAAGATTTCAGCTCCTGGAGCACCTGCAATCGG
Source organism: Penicillium argentinense (assembly GCF_028826775.1). Lineage (NCBI taxonomy): Eukaryota > Fungi > Ascomycota > Eurotiomycetes > Eurotiales > Aspergillaceae > Penicillium > Penicillium argentinense. Next base: position 2,685,825 of record NW_026622668.1, read on the forward strand.
TCATGCCTGTCTGCACGCTTCATCTTCTGGCTCTCGATGAATCTACCGACCCCCGGTTCTTCGTTCAACGACTGAAAGAAACCCCGACCAAGGTCATCGTCACCTCAAGACCTCGACATGTCGTGATCCATCCAACTGAACTGGACAACGACCCACTCGCGACCAAAAGGTGGGATCTCATGGTCCTTCTCCAAGCAACCGCCGACAATCCAGATCCGATTCCCGCCGCACTACGCAGCTCCATCACGGACGAATACAAAATAACAACAGGCATCCCGTCCAAACTCGTTTCCAGCTACCCATCTCGCAACGCAACCCTGCAAAAGCAATCCAGCAAGTATCCGTTGACAGATTCCCTCGAAAATTATCTCAAGGACGGAGGCAAGTCCACGTCGCAAAACCTCGAGGTCTCCCCTAGCCTACTCGCATTTATGGCCGAGCTCACAAAAACACACCCGGGCCCCGTAACCATGCTCAATCTGCTGCATTTTCAATACCCCAACGGCAAACAGAGCTACTACCAATATGGACAGGCATTCATCCCTGTCGCAGGCAAACGCGGCGGAAATGCCAAGCTGGTTGGCAATGTGGTGCCACTGCAATCACCGCGCAGCGATTCTCGGGGGTCGCCGGGAAGGCCGGAGCAGGACTGGTGGAATGAGATTTCCATTGTGCATTACCCCTCTATTCGACATTTTTGCGATATGCTCGCGGGCGAGGATTACCAAGCGATCAATGAAAAGTATCGCCTTTCGGTAAGACCATTTGCTCTTTCCTTCTTCCTTCGTCTCGTTTTGATCGCGTCCGAGGGCTATACTAACAGGCCAGGCACTTCGTGATACGTTCCTTTTGTGTACTACTGAGCTGGATGTTGAGGGTTTGGTATATTCGAAGCTGTGAGGCCGTACTCTTATGACTTACACGACTATTCTATGTGAATTCTATAACTGTACCAGATACCAGATCAATATTACTCATTCGAAAGCAACTACTATACTAATTTCTGTTTCTGTCTGTAAACTGGGTATCTGGAAATAAAGAATGAAGGATGTTGCAACTAATCGCTAAAATAAAAACCCACCAACGTATCTACAGTCAAGGTTGGAATCAAGTGTCGGTTTAAAGGCGAGGATCATGGCTAACAACGCTGTCGTTTGGTCGATCCCAGGTGCGAATGTGACCTATTGTTATATGAGCGGTGGTCTGAATGGATGCGAAGGGGCACGTACCTTCGAGCGAGGATGTCAAAATGCAGTCCTTCTGGAACCCGAGCCAGCAGATTGGGTCTTCGCCGACAATTTTGGACTGCAGAACAGTTAGTATGAGTTGTGATGGGCCTGATGTTACGTGAAGAATCTCACCATAATAGGGGGCAGTAAAGCAGTCCGCGCTCGAGGCTCAACAGGATGACTCGCCATTGGGTCAAGGTCTCCATCCAACTTCTCAGTTCTTTCCGAGTCTGATCGCACGCGGTTACCGCCACTGTCAGCTCGGTGGCGATTCGAGGTCTGCGTGCTTGGCATAACAAGGCTGGTCCGGTGACGAGCAGTGGTTTGATGCTTTGCTAGGTTAGGAGCTTTGTTCAAATATAAATAAACCGAACTACTCACTGTCCGGGGTCGATGAAGCATGCCGACACTGAAATCCCACAGGAGAAGCCTGCAGTCGTCGCCAACACTGCCGAATCGATAGGTTTTCTGATCGCAACGCCACGGATCGAAAGCGACCGCGGAAACCCAGGAATTGTGACCCTGGCAACGAGCAATAATCTTGCGCTCTGGAAAAGACCAGATCGTGACAAGGTCGTCTTGGCCACCAGTAACAATGTACTTCCCGTCGGGAGACCAGCAAACACAGATCAAACCGCCGTAGTAGCTGCGGAAGATATCAAGTACCCTGTAGCCAGTTAGCACAATTTCTATAAGTGGGTTGCAAAGATTTCCATACTCCTCTTTCAAATAATCCATCAGACGAAGAGAACCGTCCTCCAAGACAATAGCCAAATGTCTCTGGTCCGGGGAAAAGGAGAAGTGCGAAATCTTCTGGTTTGCCAACTTCCAGTAAGAGACTGGATTGGTCTTTTGGTTCTTTGACTGAACCGACTTGAGCACCTCCAGAGGATACCGGCTGGCGTCATGATCAGGCTGGTGAGTGACTTCGGGGGTGAACAGCGCATCCTCCTTTTCCTTGTCGTATACCACCAAGACCCCATTTGCGTGCGATGCGAGGAACAGATTCTCGGATCCAGGAAGCCATTTGATACTTGTAACAGGAGAGTTGTTGATCACGCCGTTCTTATTGATGCGAGCGTATTTCTGCGACATCGGCTCGTACCAAATGATGTCACCCGCCGACGATCCCATCACAATGTCCAGATGAGAAGAGGTTTTCGTCAGGTCGTTGATGTCGTGGCAAAGCATGTGCGCTTTGGTAAAGAGTACTTTGGTAAGATGTTCCTCCTTCTGCGCTGAGTTCAGATCAAGCCATTGGAATGCTCTATTGATGTTCGCAAATGCAAAGATTCCATTCGGGTCCCGGTCGCTCAAGCGCTTTGCTGAGGTTTCGTGTGTGATCACTCTTGAAACGAACGAGGAACTACTCTTGATGATATTGTTCTTCGGCTTCCGTCGTTTGAGCGCATCCTTCGCCGGTGGTGCCGGTGCCGCAAGTGCGGGGTTTCCATCACCAAATGGCGGTGCCGTAACAGCCGTCTTCAGGAAGGTCGGCGGCTTCTTGCGAGGGTCAAGGCTGACAAGGGAAAGCTTCACACCAGCCGTGGGTGGTGTTGGAACAGTAGCGAGAGGATTGGGGTTGACGATGGGTGCTTCGGAGGGGTGAGGAGGTGGTGTTGCCAGGAGAAGGTCATCTTTGAGCGTATAGGTTCCTATCGTAGAGCCATCCATTAGTACTGTACATTATTTGCGACCCAGAAGAAGGTGCTGCTTGTCGGATATGGAAGCATCGGGGGAACTGCCATCTCCATACCTTCTCCGACTTGTAATGGACATCCACCCTCCGGGTGGGAAATGGTGTTATTCGTTTCGACCACAGGGACCGCCATGCCGTTCGCCGCCCCCGCCGCGTAAGCGACAGGGATGGTGTAGCGAGGTGGTGGAGGTGGAAGGACACTGGCAGAATGAGAGAGTTCGGTCAGCAGGTGTAGGACTGTGGCTGTATCGCGATCGGCCCAAGGATCAAGGATCGGGAAAGTGACCTCGACGTGGAACGTCACATCATAACTACTAGCAGGAGTAGTTCAAAGACAAGTAAAAGATTGTCGCTGCGATGAAGAGGGAGCGCCGAAGGAGTAGACAAGGAGAGGAGGGTCGTCTTACAACATGGTTGTGGAAGTCCCAATTTCGACTGAGACAGTCCTATGTCGTCACACCGGACGCAACCCAGCAGCACTACGGTCAGGGGCTGATACTTCGGCGGGAATGCAATTCGTCCCAGCCTCGCAGCTTCACAACCTTGATACTTCCCAGGATAATTATCAAAAGAGCCTCAATGTGGCTACTCCCGGGGGGTCGAAGAGGATGAGGGGAAAGAGACAGAGACAGCCTCAGGCGGGGCGAATCATGCGTCTATGTGCTTTCAAAGCGACCAAATGGGTCTATTGTGACAGATGCGACAGAGATCGATGTGACGAAGAACATGCAAGACCGGGAGTATGCAAGCCCGAATGCAATTCGAAGGAGGGCTGAAGAGTGGAAGTGCAGAGATCAGCGGTCCGGGGTAAAGGCGAGCGGAGAAGACAAGTCTCGTGCCTGACGGGTTAACTCCGGCCGGGCTTGGCACGGCCCCGGATATACTTAACAAGATGCAATACTCTACACGGTTTGAAATGAAACTCATTGGTATCTTGATAAACTAAGATCACAAAAGGGTATTATTCTTCAATCACTACACTCTACTAGCTGCCTATGGTCCGCCGCCACTGCCGACGCGGCGCCAGATCATTACCGCAGCAGCCCCCGCGCAGACTACCGCCCCGAGAGCGATGCCCCACGACATCCATTCCCCTTCCACATCTTCTTCGCTTCGCGGGAATGCGGTGCTTGGCTCCATCGCAGCCTCCGCGATATGCACAAAGACTTCCTGGATGGAATTCCAGGTCACGCTAACATGAAGAGGAGGACTGGGCATGTTCAACATGGCAGTATACTCGTGGGGCTGATGTTCCGCTCGCTGAGTAGTCCGGTCTAGATCAGCCTTGAGGGCAATGAATACACTGGGCAGCTCCTCCAGGTGGGGATATTTCGCCCGTAGCGCCGGGATGTAGGCAAATGAGTCGGGGTCGGACGAGTCATATGTGTAGGCGATCACATCGCACTGATCCAGCAACTTCGCTTGGTTCTCGAGAATTGCAGGCTCCAGTTCTCCAAGCTCATCCATGATAAGGTAGCACTGTTTTCCGCCGGGTAATTCAACCGTATTGACTCCTGTGCGAGGCTGAATAGTTGGATGGTATGTGGTGCTAAATCCTCGTGATAAAAGGGCGTCGAGTAGAGCAGATTTACCAGATCCGGGTGCTCCCAAAACATGGCACTGGACAACATTTCGCCCGACACGCCCGGGGCGTCTCCTTCTCTTTCGCGGCCGCGTTACCTTCAATGCCGCAGTGATAGAAGGGTTGCCTCGATCGGAGGACTCGAAGCCGAGATAAGCCAGATACTCGAGCGTTGTCTTTGGGGACATGAAGGTCGTCATACTCCATTGGGCCAGCCATCCCTGAAGTGTGACATGTCCTGCTTCATTCCGAACTGTCGATGAAGGAAAGGATCCGTCGGCCCAGGATGCAGGTAATCCGGGGGTTGGGGCAAACAGGGAGGTCAACTCGGCATCATTCAGACCTCCGTCATTATCCTTGTCCGACAACAGAAAGAGATTCACGAAAAAGCGGTATCCCTCGGGGGATAACTCCGCTGATGCGTAAGGGGGTACTTCGAACCGGGGATGCAGGAAGTTCTCTTGTAGCGAGAGGTTATCCGTGTACTGGAAAGCTCGCAAGATGATCCATACGGTCTCGTGGCGTCCTTTTTCCGCATAAAGCTTGTTCAAGTGGATAAATCCTTGACAGTCGATGCCAGACTCATTGACCGATTCCGGAAAGTTCCGTTGGATGGTTTCCTTGATATGTGCCAAGTCCTCTGTGCTGAGGGATTTTCCAAAGCACCGTGTTTGGAAATCTTCGATTTCCTTGTCCGACAAATAGCCATCGCGGTCTTTGTCACTGAGGTAAAAGATGCGCTGCAGTGCAGCGATGGCGGCAGGCTTGAGGGAAGCCTCCTTGGAATCGAACAACGGGGCGATAGGGTGAGTAACGGCTTTTTGGCAGACGAAAAAGGCCTCGTTGACATTCCTGTGTTCACGAGCACTCGTGCGAATGCAAGAATCGATTTCCTTGAATTCCGACATTAGAGGAAGCATTTCCTCTTCAACCACCTGTGCCTCGCTGTGACCTGCGGCGAGGTCCGACTTGTTGGCGCACAACACAACCGGGACATTGACACCCAGCGAGCGAAAGTATGGTAGCCAGAACAATGCGACGCGTTCGTAGCTATAATGGTCGGAGTACACCAAGAGAATCACGTTGGACTTTCGAATCTCGCGCGCGAGGTTGGTTCGTTCCTGTGGAAGGGCGGACGTGTCGACGACGGTGGTGGTGGTGACATTTTCGGGGGTTCCGATGGTAGGAGGAATAGTGATCTGTGGGAGAACGGGCTGGATCTTGTTCGTGACGAAGACACCCTTGACCAGCGAGGTGATGAGGCTGGACTTGCCGGTGCCTTCGTCACCGCAGACGCAGATCCGGACTGGCCCTGTGTTAGCGGAGCGCGGGTGTGTTAGATCCATTGCGGGTCCCCACCTGTGGCCATCTGCAAGAGCGATTTCAGGTCGGCTAGCAAGTGACCATGACCGTGACTCGAAAACTGGGGAATGGGGTTTAGGAGGATGCGCTCGGAGCTGCGATAAGGGTGGACTCCAATTGTATTGCCGTTGCAGGTCCGATGCCAAGCCCAGGAGTGGAGCACCTCGGCAAGCACAGCAACAGTAGGTGAGCTACCGACAATGGCATCTACTGCAGGCAGTGGTGCGTGAGGCATTTCAGTTTTGGCCGTGTCTTAGCTCACTGATTACTCTGTTTTCTTGCTTGAGGCATCTGCGGTAAGGACGAATAATTATCTAAGCATTGCCATTCATTAGCATTGCCATTCATTAGCATTGCCATTCATTTCAGGCCTAACAACGGAACTTTCCGGGTTCCATATATATATATATCGTCAAGAATTAACAAACCAACTGTCCAACGCAGGAATTTTACAGTGTATCTGTTATTGTATCCAGTGAAATGGGCCATTCTCATGAATGAAATTAGAAATTTGAAATATGATTAGATCATGTGATCCATGTCACATGATCTTAGTTGGAGCTTCTCACGCCGTGATCGGGCCGAGCAGAGAGCATACATTGTAACAACAGTGTAGTGTATCGTATGATAGAACTTCTCGTGGTCATGATCTTTGTATAAGTGTGTGAGTACGACAAACTACTTGTGAGTCAATCCGCAGAAGTTGCTTAATTTGATCGGGGTATGTTACTGTGAATAATGATTTCTCCATGATGTTTGATCCATAGATGTTGTACCACTATAACCTGGGGTAGTCTCAATGGCTACTTTCATAGCTCTAGTGCGATCTAGACGAACGAAGATCCTAAGGATGTTATGTGGGTATATATTAGTTACGCGGGGTCGTGTCGTGTACTTAGGTAGTAGAAATTCGCATAATTCTGCACCGCCACAACAGCATCTGTGATGAGCCTTTAAGCGATGTGCAGGAACGAGTGATGGCAAGGAGACTTCCAAGGTTCCGGTGTCAGTAAAATATGAGAGTAAGAGAGGGATTACCAAGGCTTGGGTACTTTGAGGCTTTCTTGGTCACCTGGTTGAGCCTCGTCGGGTACGATAAGGTGCCTACTAGCCTAGGTTAATACTGGCTGATGAGATTGGTATCACGCGACAGACGAGTGAACCTATTACCTCTTAAAATGAAACAACCGAATTTGAATTAGTAGTAATGGTACCAGTTGTTGAGGCACTGTGAGTCTGACATATACAAAATAATCATGCGCTGTCGAACATACTAATGTTCGATACAGTTCTTGGGGTTGTCGATAAATCCGCACGGCCCTCTCCAAGTTCGGCACGTTCTCAACCCCGCGTGGAGGCGTTCCTGCTGCGCCACACTCTGGATGTGATATTCCCTCGACGGGCCAGGGACCCCGAAATTGAGCAGAATCATACCCTCAACCTATACAGGAACAGAGACCAAAACGGTTTCCAGTACCCCGGGAACCATTGGGCCCCCCTGCAGGTCAGCAACGAACCGGTGTCCCGCGTCACCCGTCATCAGGCCCACACGACCCGCCCCATCGTCCTGACTAACCTGGCCTCCAAGTCCGATCAGCAGCCTTTTCCAGCCTTCGACTCCTCCCCAAGTCTCTGTTCATTCTCTCCTTGGATACCTCACCACCAAGATGCCTCTTGGGATCCATAACCCTCTGCCGTCCTCTTTGAGCAGTACGTTCTGCCCCCTTCGCTCCCTGTCTGAACGATTTCCCCGCAATCGCAATCGCGGCATCTCCGGCTAACAACTCCTGTGGTCAATAGGCGAATGCAAGAAGGCGGCTAAGATTCTCACTTCCTTCGTGGATCCGAAGCAGGCCTTTGGTCCGGATAAGGTGATTCCGCCGGAGATTCTGGCTGGCGCAAAGGTGCGAATATCGCTTATCGCGGGGTAGAGAACCTGCGGCTCAAACCACGTCAAATGCTAACGATTACCAGGGCCTGGCTATCCTCACAGTCCTCAAAGCCGGTTTCATTGGATCTGGTCGATTCGGCTCCGGTATCGTTGTCGCCCGTCTTGCCGATGGCTCCTGGTCAGCCCCTTCCGCGATCGCGACCGGCGGTGCTGGTGTGGGTGGTCAGATTGGCTTTGAACTGACCGATTTCGTCTTCATTCTCAACGATGCCTCCGCCGTCCGCACTTTCTCTCAAGTTGGAACACTCACACTTGGTGGAAATGTCTCTCTGGCGGCGGGCCCGGTCGGCCGAAATGCAGAAGCCGCCGGTGCAGCCAGCACGAAGGGTGTCGCAGCCATCTTCTCATACTCGAAGACCAAGGGACTTTTCGCCGGCGTCAGTTTGGAGGGTAGCATGCTGATCGAGCGTAAGGATGCCAACGAGAAGATGTATCAGAGCCGTGTCTCTGCCAACCAGCTGCTCACCGGTAACATTCGACCGCCGCCCTCAACTGACGCGCTGATGCGTGTCCTCAACTCTCGCGCCTTCCACGGCGGTCGCGGCGGTCCCGGTGGCCCCTACGGAGATTCGATGTACAATGACATGCCCGTTTATGATGATAGTCATGACGACGTGGTCTGGGAAGGGCGCCGGGGTGAGGCGTACGGCCAAGGCTCGCGACGGAGTCGGGCCAGTACACAAGACGATTATGACTATCGTGATAGGCCACGCCGGGCCAACACCTGGGCTGACGATGTGTATGACCGGCCAGCTGGTGGCCTGGGCCGTTCTTCGACCACGCGAGCTGCGCCGAGCGATGTTTTCGACACATACGGACGCAACCGCAGCAACACCGCGCCGTACGATGATGATTACGTCTACTCAGACCGTAGACCTACTCGCCCTACTGCGCCCAAGCCGGTCTTTGGGCAACGAACGGGCCAGGCCGCGGGGCTACGTGCGGACCAAGCCGTTGCACTATATACCTTTGACGCTGACCAGGACGGCGACCTTGGGTTTAAGAAGGGCGAGATTATCACGATCTTGAAGCGGACTGACAAGGCGGAGGACTGGTGGACTGGTCGTATCGGTGACCGGGTGGGAATTTTCCCCAGGTAAGCATTCACCCTCTCGACTCTTCAAATTTAGCTGGATTTGCTGACATGAATGTAGCAACTACGTCGACGCCTCCTAAACTTTGGAATTTGATGATTTCTGATGTTCTTTGCTTTTTTCTTTTTTCTTTTTCTTTTTCTTTTTTTTTTGTTTGCTTCCTTCTCTCTCGACTCCGTGCCCCGTTCTATCTCCGATGGACATAAGGATCACGAGGCATGGTGGACATGGATATGATAAATATGTTTCGGCGCATCTGGATTCCCGTCTTCCCTTGGATATCGCTTCTTACCTCGAGCGCTGGAGTTTCTCTTTCTGTTACTATGGTTCCTTGCTGCTTCGGGCATATGGGTTTCGCGCGAGGGTCTCCCGTCAGCTTTGCACGTTCCTAGAGTATTCGGTCCGAGGGCTTGATTTTCCGTGGATCTCTTTGATGTTGTTTCTCTGATGATCGCAAGTGCAAATAACATTTCCTCCAAGTGTCAGCTTCAGCCTCAGCTTCAGCCTAGACGCTCGTCCCATGCAGCCTGCGCCGTCCCATGCAGCCTGCGCCAGAGTGGACCGGCGCTCAGGATCGGCCATCCTCACAGGTCCAAAGATGGGATCTGGCGCCAACCACTTCCACGCACTATTTCCCATCCTGTCGTAGCCAGTAGAGTGCGCGAGTGACACCATAGTGAAAGAGCAATATCGTACTGAGGGTGGAATTGTTCCCCTGACCTGGCTGACCTGGTATGGCGAGGCCGGTCCGCGTGGTTTCAGCGTGATTTCATCGTGAGACCACATCCCGTGCGAGTGTAGGAACCAGTGGAACAAGTCTCCATGACAAGAGGCGGGAAGAGGGAGACGTCGAAATGGAAGGATAGAGCACAAAGACTGAAAAAGAAGAAAGAACACGGAAGAATAGAAAGGCTTCATACCCTACAGTAAAGTACACGAATGTAGTTGGTGCATTCCGATCTCGCGATCCCGCGATTTACAGCGCCGTCGAACCGCCAGCAGGCCACCAGCGTGTCGCGCGACGGTCGTACTTGACGACATAGCCCCATTCCGGCGTTAGCAATCGAACCACGGAGCGCGGACTCGGGCGATCCCAGGCAACGTGGTGAGGCGAGGCCATCCGCCGCCGATCAACTCCCCTCCCCAGATCGCCCATGGCCCAGCCCGTTTCTTTTGGGGTGGAGCCTCCACGAACTCGGCCTCACCAACTCCCTCCCTCTTCCTTCCCACGCTGCTGTGTCCCCATGCCGACTGCCTGACTGGCCTTTTCTTTCCGTTTCCCCCGCTTCGATGATCGCTCGTCTTCAGGTGGTACCTTGACCTGCCTCCTCCCCCTCCCCCTCCCTCCCCTCCTCCTGGCTACCCTCCGGTCTTAAGGGTTTTTCGGCTTTGGTTCCTGTAGAGCTGGTTCCCATGCAGGTGCGTTCCTCAAGTCTCCCTCTCTCCCTCATCCCCCTGGTCTCTTCCTCATCGCCGAGGAGGGACAGCCATTCAGGCCCAGTGCCTGATGCTGGCCTCGCCTTTACGGCCGACCCCCCTCCTCGTCCTGGCGATCAGCGAGTCTCTGCCGCTGTTGGATCGGCCGCATTGACTGCCCATCGGGTCCCGGACGATACTGGGGACAATGAGACTGACCTCCCTCGCCCCACACAGGCTTCCACGAGTGCCCCTGAGGCTGGCGGAGGACACACGACGCGGAGAGGCCACTCACCCCATCTCTCGATCAGCGATCCAAGCCACCATGTGACGGAAGCCATCGGGCACATGTACGACGATGACTACGATCGCAATGATCCCAGACGCCTCAGCTATATCGCATCCCCCCTCGGCGAGTCAATAACTACGATTCCGCGAGCCTCCGCAGCGTCCGAGTCTTCCCCCGCCAACTTGACATCCACACCACCCCAGAACTCGCCGGTCGAGGGACAGCCCAAGCACACAAATGGACACCTTCGGCCGCCGCCCGTGGGACATCGGTCTTACGACCGTGATAGTGAACCCGGATCGCCAGACTCCACGCGATCACCGTCGGAAACCGCAACCGCCTCCTTCCCTCTGAACGATATCGATTATGAGTCCGATCCAGCCGCGGTGGTCCAGGAGTTAAACAACCTCGCTGCCATCCGACGCATGTCCATGGATGTCGCAGCGACGGGCGACCCTGATCTTCCATCCTACGGCAGCAATAACCTCCCAATCCCGTCCCTACCTCCCTCCCCATCGGCCGACGAAAACGATGCCTCGCGGTTGTTCTGGGTCCCGGCAAGCCTGCACCCCGAACTGGCACCGAAGGAGTTCAAGTCATTTCTCGAAAGCAAAGCCGACCTCATTAAACGGAAATCGGGCGATTTCTCGGCTCTTGGGCCGGAGCGGCAGGGATCAGGAAGCGGGCTCCGTCGCAAACGGTCGATGCTCTCTCGACAAATCGACAACTCGTCGGGCTACACGGACGGTGCGGAACGGCTAGAGCGTCAACGATCGCATTCGAGTCGGCGGGATGGCATGCTGAGCCCCAATCTGCAGGAGCTGGAAACCTTGGTGGACGACTCGAAACCAGCATCCCAGGATTCCCTGGTGCGGGAAATGCAAAATGCCAGCATCACTGCAAGCGAAGACAAACCGATTTTGCCTCCGGCTCCGCCTGGCCACAGCCTGCGAAGATCGACCCGGACACAATACAAGAAAGGAAGCTTGAAAAAAGGTGAAAAGCCTCCTTACTCGAAGCGAGTGGGGAGGGGCTTGTCCGAGTCGGCCGGATCGGCAGCTCCAGCCAAACCGCTGTCCGACGACCAGCCAATTCTTGGATCTACGCGCGTGTCCACCGATTCGTCTTCTTCCTCTGCCTCTCGACCATCCCGCGCTCTCTCGAATTCCTCCCGTAGTGCGGCCTATGCCTCTGGCAGTACCATCGGTTCGACATTTGATTCGATATTGGACAACCCCGAGGCCGAGAAGGAGGAGGCCAAGGCTGCTGCGACACACCCAGATTTTGCTTCTGACCGGCTGGATTCTGCGGAAAAGGCGAACGCTGCGCCCTATGCCCGACAATGGCATTCTCGCATCAGTTCGAATGGGCGATCCACGGCAAACACCCCGCAATCCGAACAGACTGTCCCGGAAATCGTCGAAACCCCACCTGCGGATTCTAATCGCGGACAACCAAGCCAACAGTCCCCCACGAGTCGAACTACCGAACGCGATGTACCCTCGTCATATTCAGCAAAGACTTCGTCAACCCATGATTCAGCTCCCAACAAGCGGTCTTTGATGAGCGGACAACGCAAGGATACGACCACAACGACCCTTAACGATTTCACCAATAATCCTCAGATGATACCTGGCAATAATACCCGGACGGATAGTCTCTCATTTATCCCGACCATGCCCGAGGAACAGCGCAAGTCCGAGGAGCGCAAATCCGAGGGCAAGAAATCGAAGAAAGAATCGGAAGGCGGCCGCAAGTCCAGCTGGCATTGGCTCCTGGGCAGCGAAGAGAAAGATAAAAAGAAGGATAAAGATGGCGACTCCAAAAAGTCGAAGTCGAAGTTTTCTGACAAGATCCATACCAATGCGAAATCAGAGGCGCCACCGCCGACTTCCATGGACAATAGCTCACGAGGCAGGGAAAGCCTCATTCTGGATCGTCTCGACCCGAAATTGGAGGAAGAGCGACGGAAGGATGGCGTTCGGAGAGCCTCGGGAGAATCAAAGAAAGAGAAAGACGGGATCTTCTCATCAATCTTTGGTGGTGGTCGAAAGAAGCACAGTGGAGAGGGCCACCACCGGAAGAACTCTTCCCGCAACCTATCCCCTGATCCCCCCATGCGGGAATTGCGTGCGGACATCGACTATCCTTGGACTCGATTTTCCATTTTGGAAGAACGAGCAATCTACCGGATGGCCCACATCAAGCTTGCCAATCCCCGACGTGCTCTCTACTCTCAGGTATTGTTGAGCAACTTCATGTACTCATATCTGGAGAAGGTGCAGCAGATGCACCCTCACATGATGGTTGCATCCTCTGGATCCCAGCGGTCCTCAAAGTCAAGGGACCAGCCAGATGAGTACCTCCAATACCAGCGATATCAAGAGGTGAGTACCGAACTTGAAGATAGCCCAGAAGAAACGACTGTCGAGAAGTCTGTTGAAGAAGAAAAAGAAAATTCCGTCGACACGAACGTCATCGAGTTTCAGGAGTGGCTAACCGAGATTTTTTCTTCTTTGAACAGGCACAAGAGCAACAACAATACGGGGATAGTGCATATGATGACCCATCCATGTATGACTACGACGACGACCCGCACGATCGGTACCAGTCCCACGGAAGGAATGGTAAACACGGCTATGAGAACGGCCATGCCTACGACTCGGGACATTACCAGTATGGGCACTCTTCCTTCGGTCATGATGCCCAGCTGGATGACGACGATGACGATGATATGTGGTGAATCATGACCGGCGTCTTCACTCATTCTTTTGCCTGCCAATCTGCTTTCTTGTTCTGCACTCAAGGAAATACCCACACGTTTATCAGTCTTGGTTGACCTAGACCTTGTACACAAGCCTTGTTCATCCAATCATTATGGCTTCTTTCACACCCTTTCCTTTATCCTCCCCCCCTCCCCCCCCCCCCCCAATTTCTGACTATCGGACCAACCCCGCCATGGGTTCGTATCTTTTACTTTCCCGCACATGCCGGCATTCCAGGATTTGTCCAAAGCAGTATCACATCAGGGCATCCTGTTACACATACTTTTCGGCCTCGTGTTTCGTGTGGCTTTCCCCAGTCCTGGCCTTTCGGGGCTGGGGTTTCTGGCTCTCGAGGGCCTGGCCTGTCACTGCATTGCCATATAGTTTGTTCGCACACATGGTCTGATTTGTCTCTTCGCATAGCGTCTGGGGTTTGTTTCTTTGCGTTTTCCTTTTGCCGCTCTGTTTGTCGTGGTCTACTTTGAGTCCATACAGACCGGAGCATTTTTGTATTCCCTTAAACTCTTACCCTCTTCATTCTATGACCTGAGCAGAGCCCAGTATGGTGGGATTTAGCCTATGGTTATGACAGCAATTTGGCGGTTGATCCAGTTCTTGAACTTGTAGATACATGCAGGCACGTAAAAAGACTCGCTCTCGTAAATGCTCTAACTTTGGTAGATAGTTACTATGATGCAGTGGGTATTCGTACTCGTAAATTCATGGCCCATGGTGATGTCCATCTTCCGCTTCACTGATACTCTAACAGCCCAGAATGCGCAAATGACCTTCCAAGGCACAAATGCTCTTTCGTCCATTGCATCTCTTTCTCAAGAACTAAAGAGTCGCGTATCCTGAAGTCGTTGTTGAATTCCTTTGCATGAACCAGCAATCTCCTCTGCAACGACTCATCTGAAGTTGCAGCCCAAGCAGCCGACACGCAAATCATGAGATAGCCCGCACCAATGGGTCTCCAGATCACGGAGCGTTTGGCCAGGTCAAGAATTTCCTCGGAGAGGTAATCGGCGTCAAACTTGGTCGCGCCATCATGAGCATCCAGTGCGGTCAGGATGCAATTGAAGACCAGCGTACAGGCCAGACCAATGCCATACGAGCGCTGGAAATGGGCAAAGCCGAACTCGATGATGAATTTCCGCCCGCTGGGACTGGCGGCATTGTACATTTCCGAAAAGTCGTTTTCGACAGATCGGTGTTTGAGGACGCTGAGGTTCATTTTGCATTCTTGGTATACTGTCCAGACTTCGTCGCGGACATCAACTGTGTCGGCGCCGGTGCAGAGAGCTTTACGGCCGCGCCGCATCAGGCTAGGGGCTTTGGCCAAGCAAGCTAATATTTGGCCGTCTGGTGTTGAGCTATCGTAGTCGCTTCTCACAAGGGTATCCCATTCCTCTGGAGTGAGATCAATTCGTTCATTGAAAATGCCCTCGAATAGCTAGTTAAATCATCAGTATAGGAGGAGTTTTATATAGAAGGTAGAAATCCATCATGTACTACGAGAAGGGGGAAAAGTGCAACTTACAACACTACCACGGAGGGACAAGAACAGTTTCGCCTCGAACAGATCACGCGGTCCAAAGTCTTTCCGCGCTTTGAGGATCTGCGCTGCACCTTCTGCATGTCCCGAGAACATTCGACTGGAGGGACCCATGAACATCTGACACATTAATAGGATCATGACCGCACCTAGTGTACTGGATGCTTGCGCATGGACCCGGTCATCCAGGTACACACTGAGCGTGCGGAGCGCTTGGGAGTATTTTGATAGCGTCTCCATCGAGACAGCTTGATTGCAGGAGAACCCGGCATGCGCGGTAGTCAGTGCATCCACCGCACGGTCCAGCGCCTCGTTCGTGCCGAGTCGTCGGGGTACATCTTCAAGCCACAGTCCGAATGACCACCATAGGTTATACCGCAGGTCGGTCGTGCGTTTAATCGTAGCAATGAATGCACTCGCCATCGAGGAGAGCTCATTGCCTGGGACTGGCTGCGGGGACTCTGGTGGTCCACGAGCGTTGTATCTTGCTACTGGAGCTTTTCTTTGCTTTGCTGGAGGCGTAACCGTTGACGGCGGCGAGGAAGCCTGTGATAAAGACGAGTCCGATCCACTTGTTGACCACACCAGAGCTTGTTGCTTCTTCGCCCGCGTGGAGTAATACTTCTCCTCCTGAAATTTGAACCGCAGCTGGCCCGATCCCACACAGGGAATCTTCAGGCGTAGACAGCGTGCACAGGATGGTTGCTTTTCATCACACTGTTGCCACAATCAGTCCCTGAATCGTCGCCGGGTGTATACCAATTAGGAAAATTGCAGCGGACCTTTTTCTTCTGCTTGCGACAGGCATCGCAGGCCCGCCCTGTCGGCACGCCAGGCATGGTGGATCCCTATCTGATCTGATCTGTAGACCCTGCTGCAGTGGATCACTGGTTGCACGCGAGTTGATGTCACGAAGCTATTTTCCGAGTCCCGAGCTTCTCAAATGCCCTGTTCTCGGTTTGAAATTGCGTCCGCCGGCGCGCTAAAAGGGATGGAGGGGAGTAATTCGAGAAGTTGGGGCTGAAGCTGCGCCATCTTGTCATCTTGGGAGCTTCTCTTGGCGGCGCTGCTAACCGTGTTGGGTCGCATGTGCCGCTGCCAGGCGGGCTGTGGAGCTCTGATTGGGCCCGGAGAATATACCATGCCGCCCGTTTTAGGGTTGTTCACCTTCTTTTGGTAGTTCTACTTAAGGTAGTCACTTGTCGTATTTAGGGCAACTACTTACCAAGGGCCCGATTGGGGACGATGCTAGCCTGGCAGTCCTTCTGCGCCTCCGGGCGATCACTGCCCATCTTGGTAGGATGTAGCGCTTCACCAGAATATTCATCCCGTTCCACATAGTCGATCAGGGCAGTCGAAATGTACTTTAAAGGGGATAGAATTCCGATGGAAGCTCATCCGCTCAAGTTTCCTGTTCTTCACACTCGCTCACCATGGCTATCGATGGGAAAGAAAAGCCGCATGGCTACTATCTATACGAGCCCAGCCATATTCTGCCGGCGGTCTTTGCTGCCCTCGTGGCCATCTCTTTGATTCTCCACACCCTGCAGAACATGTTCGTTTCTCTTGCTAAATTGCCGAGAGATGCAAATACTGACATCGCAATAACAGCCGCTATCGATTCTGGCGCATCACCTTCTTCATCTCCTGGGGAGGAATCATTTTCACTATTGGATGGATCCTCCGCTGCATCTCGAGCTACTACCCAGATCACCTGGGCCTCTACATCGCCCAGGCAGTGTTCATATACCTGGCTCCACCAGTCTACTCCGCCGCCGCATACAACATCGTGGGCCGACTGATGAACTATCTCCCCATGCACGCAGTCCTCAACCCGAACCGCGTGCTTGTTTTCTTCGTCTACCTCGGTGCGGCGGTCGAAGGCATGACTGCAGCCGGAGCAGCCAAAAACGCAGCTGCCGGAGACGAGTTGGATGAATATAAGAAGGGTGGCCAGCTGATCGCGGCCGGTCTCATCCTGCAAGCGGTAGTAGAAATGCTGGTCATAATGATCGTCGCCACTGTGCATCGTCGAGCCGCGAAGGCCCGCAAAGTGAGCCGCAACGTGCAGATCGTCTGCTTCAGCCTATACGGGACATCGGCATTTGTCGTCCTCCGCTGTATCTTCCGTGCCATCGAATCTTTCGAGATGTTCGATAAACTCGGCTGCACCGAGAATTGCGGACCCATTCTCAGCAATGAGTGGTATCTCTATGCGTTCGAGCTGGGCCCCATGCTCATATTTACCTATTGGCTCAATCTACTTCATCCCGGTCGGTATATTCCGAGGGAGAAGAATCGTTATCTGGGGACCGATGCTCGAATTGAGCGGATCGGACCTGGCTGGAGGGATCGCCGGGATCGATGGGAGACTTTTATCGATCCGCTCGATCTGGAGGGCCTGTTCAAGGGCCAGGCTTCGCATGAGAAGTACTGGGAAAATCCGGAGAGGTGGCCTGCTTGCCAGGGCAGCTTTGCCGAGGGGACCGCCTCGAATGTGAAGAATCGAGGGTATAGCAAGGAGGATGTGCTGCTGGCGAATGAAGTGTAGGGAGAGTGTTTTTAGTGATCTCTTCCATTTAACTTGGTTTGGATATATCTATGATGTTGTGTTTATGTGAATTTGTTGTGCGTTCTAGCGAGCTTCTGTTTGAGTCAGGTTGTTTTTCATGCAACAATATGTGCTATCTATCGTGCTCTTGCTAGAATAAATCATTCAACCATGCCTGGCGATTGCCCCCGAGTTCGGTAACCTCCCGGTCCTTGATGACAGTTGTGATGAGAGTTGCTTTGTTGGACCCGAATCTGGCTATCGCAGGCCCCCTGGGCTGATTTGGCTGGTGCATGAGTGGTCAAGGGCGAAGGGGAGGCGCGGCTCTTCGACAGCCGCACCTGGGCCAACTTGAAAATACCCGCTTCCGCCCCGGCGCCTTTTCTGGCCGGGCCGCATCCGGTCTACTCTTCACTTACGACTGGATCCTTCTTTCAAGCCAACCGCCTAGTCCAGGATCCTTCGGACTCCAGGCCATCTTGTTGAGTAAGCTGAGTTGGACTCGGCTTTCATGGCAACATCCCCCTCAAGAAGGGCCCCCTCCGAGGACGGGCGCCCGGCCAAACGCGCCCGGCAAGCCTGCGAACCATGTCGGTACGCGCAGCTCCACTAGTCCATGCCTGATCTACGGCCCCATACTGACAACAATGTAGACGCAAGAAGACAAGATGCCCCGGCGAAAAACCCATTTGCTCCTTCTGTGAGCGGCTGGGCCAGAAGTGCGTGTACACGGGATCAGAAGCTGTTGAAGAAGGGTCGGATTTTGCAAAGAATATAGTACGTATCTCCAGCTTGCTTGAGCCTACCAGGTCTCATAGTCCCCTTTAGGAAGATCGTGTTTCGCGAATCGAGTCGAAGCTCGAACAGCTCGTCGAAATTGTTGCGTAAGTACTCACCAGTGCTCTTTGAACTTGTCTGATTTGGGTTCAGCAACCAAGGATCGCAGGCAGACAGACTTCCATTCCAGACGATGGATAGGATACAGGAGTCTCGGTATGCAAGCTCAGAGGCTTCTCCAGAGATTGCCATGACAAGGTAAGTTGGAATATTGCCGTTTTACACATTGATTCGTGTGCTGACAGATCACAGAACTTTCCCTTTACATGAACCCCCGCGGTCTGCAATTGATCTTTATTTCACTTTTTGCAATGCACAGCCAATACTTTTATTCCCCAAGAACATCAATTCGAACTCTTTTGGAAGACGAGATCCGGAACTTGTCCTTGCCATGGAGGCTTTAGGCCTTCGATTTCAAGGAAGTGGCACCGCAGAAAGCCAATTAGAGGCGAAAATTCAAAGCCAGACGCAAAAGGCTTGCCAAATAGTTATGGCACGTCTGACCGACGGAACAGTGGAGCTGTCTACGATTCAGACTCTTTGCCTTCTCAGCATGCTGGAATATACAGGTAATGGGTCCCAATGCAGTCAGAATGTTCGCAATATAAACTAACAGAAATCTCTAGCTGGCAATTTGATACGGTCTGGATTCCATTCCCGAATGGCTGACTATTTCATTGGTGCCACCCAAATAGGCGAACTGAGGTTTATCAATCGCTTGGACAAGGAGCAGGATGAACGCAAATTATGCCACGCAAGTGTGATAATGCTCCAGAATCTACAAGGCAATATATGCACTTTTCCACCCAGAGACAATGAGAAGACCAGCGCCGATGGCCTCGCCTCGCCAGTATTTGAAACAATGATTTCGCGAAAGGACTTTCGGAAAGGGGGCGGCGGCTTGAGGCTCGACTTTGGAATCAATACGGCCAACATGCACACCAGTGAGCTATGGGCTCTGGCGTGCAAATACGCAACAGACCATCGCATCGACGCACACCCTCCATGGCATCCGCAATCTGATTATACAATGATAACATATCGACACACCGAGCATGAGAGCTGCATGCCGCTGCAGTTTCGGTTACACGCAAGCCGGTTCCAAGATCATTCCTCGGAGGATCTACACGCACATCGCGACTACTGGGGCCCTTGGTTATTTTTCCAGCTAGCCTGGCATGCTGTTCCATGCATTTTGAACCATCCATTTCTTCTGTCTATGCGATTGAGAAATTTCCGAAGGATAATGCCGCAGTCATTCCTTCGAAACTCGTTCGAACAGCTCACTCTCCATTCGGGCTGGATAGTGCATTTCCTCGATCTTGTGGAAAACAAAGCATTCGAAATATCCGACCCGACGTTAGGCCACTGTGTGTCTATAGTGGCTACTATATACCTTCAACACAGCTTCACTGAAGACGAAGCGTTTAGTAAAAAGGCACAAACAGGCTTCGAGAAGTGTCTTCGATTTTTGAGAGCCATGGGTCATAGATGGCCGCATATTCGTCGGCAGGTATATTGATACTTCAGCTATCTTGATACTCCAGCTATCTTCTCGGAATTTGCTAACAGCTTCGATTTGACCAGGCCCAACATCTGGAACAGCTTCGAGGCAGTATCTCCCCCGGAGGGTTAATGACTGAGCCCGGCTCAGCAGCAGGTGACTCTAGCGGTCGCCCCAAATGGTCAATAAACGTCCAGCTACTATGGAAAATCTTGATTTATCCCCACGCCAGTAAATCGATTGACCATACAAAAGATATTCTCGGACCCTTACTGGCTAATGATAGTGCTAGGAGCTCAGGCCTGTCATCTGCTGGAGGGATTGGTGAGCCCGACTTCGCCCTTATTGGATCCGCCGGTCTCTCGGGCCACAAGACTGTGGCGTCTGAATGTGTGACATTCCCCCCGAACAAGCCGAGCATTCTACACAGGGACAAGAATCACT
Source organism: Penicillium argentinense (assembly GCF_028826775.1). Lineage (NCBI taxonomy): Eukaryota > Fungi > Ascomycota > Eurotiomycetes > Eurotiales > Aspergillaceae > Penicillium > Penicillium argentinense. Next base: position 2,706,103 of record NW_026622668.1, read on the forward strand.
GGGCCAAATGTCTTCAGCAATGGACATGCCGGGACTCCCGGAAGACCCTGTCATGGATTTGAATGGTGGAGACACATTGTTCTTGCAACTTCAAGATTACGGGAGGGCCTTTGAGGATTGGCTAAGTGTAAATCCAGGGTAAGCATAGTAACCACACCTTCATTAGCGTCAATATCAGTTTCAATCTCGATCAAATGGGTTTCTATACCTCACCCGGCACCCGGCCCGTTTCCGTCTTCCCCGGGTGCCAAGGGCCGGTTCTGAGCCGGGTTCGAACCGGGTTTTCCTGACAAAACCCTCCACCCTCTATCATTTCGATAATCGCATCATCCGACAATTCTAATCCTCAAATCCACATCTCAAATATACCAAGACGCAAATGCCCACATCAAAAAGCGAGTCAATCATCATCGTGGGCGCTGGCGTCTTCGGTCTGTCCACGGCGCTAGAGCTCAAGCAGCGCGGATACAGCGACATCACAGTATTGGACCGCTACACACCTCCTGCAGTCGATGGAAGCAGCGTGGATATTTCCCGCATTATTCGAATTGACTATGCGGATCCGTTGTATTGCAAAATGGCCGCCGAGGCTTACCAAGGGTGGAAGACTGAGTACGCCGACCATTACTACGAGTCCGGTTTCGCTCTTCTATCAGAGGACGCCAACAATGACTGGATTGCAAAGTCTGCCGCGACTGTCAAGGCAAATGGAGGCACAGTAGAGGATCTGCCTGATGCGACCCAGCTCCTCAAGTCATATCCGAACATCCAGTCCAACCTCTCTGGTCTGAACGGGTACCTCAATCGGCGAGGCGGCTGGGCCGATGCTGCGGGCAGTATCCAGAAGCTGGCTTCTCGATGCAGCGTGGAGGGCATTTCAATAATTACTGGACCCCGCGGCACCGTCCTCTCCTTGCTACAGGAAGGCTCTCGTGTTGTCGGCGTCAACGTGCTTAGTGGTGGAACCATTCGCGCGTCCCAGGTCATTCTCAGCACCGGTGCTTGGACGAATAGACTCCTGAATGTTGCACACGCTGCTTCGTCTTCCGGTCAGCCGGTTGGATTCATCCAGTTGACCCAAGAAGAAGCTCGGGCCCTGGAAAATACGCCCGTCATGATCAACATGAGCACTGGTATCTTCTGCTTCCCGCCCACCCCTGGATCGAACATTCTCAAGCTTGCCCGCCATGGATACGGCTATGCCAATGAGACGACAACCTCCAACGATGGTAACAGAACAATTTCTTCGCCCAAACTGCAAAGCAGCAATGCACAGACTGGATACATCCCCGACGACGCCGATGATGGTCTGCGTGACGGCCTGCGTCGCTTCTTCCCAAAATTTGCAAATCGGCCTTGGTCGAACCGTCGTCTGTGCTGGTACACCGATACCCCCAAGGGTGACTTTATTATCGATGACCACCCGAGCCTGAAGGGTCTGTTTGTGGCTACCGGTGGAGCTGGACAGTAAGCACTATAATTTCCTTGCAGGAAAGTTAGAAATGCTAATCAAAAACAGTGGATTCAAATTCCTTCCTGTCCTCGGCAATTATATCGCAGACTGCTTCGAGGGCAAGGCGTCCAAGGATCTTCGTGAGAAGTGGAGATTGCTTCCGTCTCCTGGTGACTCTAAGGAGTACAACATGGCGGGTGACGGTAGCCGTGCCGGCCCTCCTCTGAGAAAGCTCAGTGATCTGGAAAAGTCGAAGCTGTAAATACGAAGGACGAGAAGAATCGCAACTAAGTTTGAAGATCATGAATTAAATGGTGTTTGCGGTAATTAGGCAATATGTATGAAGGCGACATGCATTCAAAAACTAGCTGAGCTGATAGCTCAGATCACAGAAGACGCGCTCAAATATATTGATGAGCTAGACAGTTTGAGAACGAGAGAAGAATGGAAATGAAGCTGGCTGTGCATCAAGGAGAGAATCCGATGCATATGTGTCGGAGACTCAAACAGCATAGACAGGAGACTAAAAGACGTGTAGACCGAAAGGGGGATGTATATTTTATTTAGGACTTCTCGGACTTCTCAGCGGGCTTCTCGGAGGTCTCCTGGACAGCCGATCCACCGGGAGAGGTGTGGAAGTGGCTAGCAGTGCTAGCAGTACGGCTGATGCCAGGGCTTGGTGCTTTCTCCTTTGTATCGGTAGCCGGAGAAGCAGCCGTTGCCTCTACAGGGCTAGTAGCGGTGGCTTCCTTCTCCTTCTCGGAGTAGACAGGAGGGTTGTTCTGAGTAGTGCTACCGGCAGGGCTGGTAGGGACAGCCGAGCCCGTGGGGGAGGTGGCAGTGGGCATAGAAAGGGTCGGAGCCGGGGTGGGACCGCGAGTGGCGTCCTTGATAACGGTCCACCACTTCTCGGCATCGCTAGCAGTGTGGGCCTTGAAGCTGAGCTCTGTCGTGGTGTGGAAAGCGTTACCGACCTTGCCACTCGAGACATCCTTGCCCTTGACGTTAAATTTGACGCCGTCAATGGCACCCACAATGCAGTCGGGCAGATACAGCGACAGCTCCGGGGTGGGATCGCGGCGGAAGTCGTCGTTGTCCTTGAATTCGTGCAGGTAGCGGGCAGGGGTAACGACGTAGTAGCCCGTGCTGTAGCCCTTGATAACAGCGCGCGAGCGGCGCTCCAAAGAGCCCTCAATCAGAGGCTGCGTGGATCGGTGGTCCATATTGGGGAAGGTAATGCTCTCAAATGAGCGCGGCGGCGAATCGGGGTTCACGAGGGTTGCGTCGTTTCGAACCACAAAGTTCACCCACTCAAAATCAGGCGGGATACGCTGAGCAGTAGCCAGGATATCGCCATACATAGCACGCTGGCGGTCGAGTTGGCCACCCATCAGCTGGAAGAATTGCTCCAGAGCACTCTGCAGGGTCTGCAAAACGTGCGCTTCGAACTGCTGGAACGAGTTCTGCACGGCGAGGATATCATTTCGGTGGTTGTTCTCCTCAGTGACCTGCTTGTTCAAACGGTGGTTGATACCACGCTTCAGGATGTAGGGGTCATGAGCGGTTTCGATCTTGTTGCCCGCAGCGGCATCGTAAGAGGCGGAGTTCTGGCCGAGGAGCTCGATGTGCTTCTGGGTCAGCTGGCGAGCCTTCTCCACGGCCTTGGCTCCCTTGGCAGCTCCAGACTTCAGCTCCTTGGACTTGTTCTTGATCTCTTTGTGGAGGCGTTCCAGAGTCGGGAGCACGCTGCCCTTCAGGTTCTTTTCGGTATCAAGGTACATGTTGACCATACCCTTCAGGCAACTTAGTGAATGTACAAGGTGGTTCAGTCCGACAGAGTCCCTACCTGAGAATTGTTGCGCATATTCTCAACTAGACCTGCCACACCTCCGGCACTGGAGCTAAAATGGTGGCTCTCCTTCAACGGATCACTGACGGTCTTTCAACGGCCTTCCATTAGCCACAGGGCATGTCAAGTATACAGATCGATATGTTCACCCACCTTCAGGATCTTCTCATGGTCCTTCGACTGGGACTTGGACACCTTGGAAGTAGCAGTCATGTAGTCTTCCAAGGTTCCACAAGTGTGCTTCCATGCCCGCAGACGTTCAATAAGAAGGGTGGTAGTCTAGAGGGACAAGCAGATGTTAGTGCATTGTTACCCACGAGGGGGACCTGCACACCGGTCTTCCACGGGCTGCGGTTCCAACATCCAATCCCAATTTGAAGACACACCTGGCTGCTATCGGTATCGGGGATAGCCTCATCGTCACTCATCGACGTGCGGCGGGTCATGCTGCTGGACAGCGTCGCCGACCGCTGCGGGAGCTGGTGCTCCACGGGACTTGTCGGGGTCGACATGGCGGATGGCAGGGGAGGAGACGGGGAAAGAGGATCGGAGTTGGTGTCACAAAAGATCGAGACGCAGAAGCTATCGGTAGTTCGAGTGTCTGGGGTTGTCTGGGGTTGTCGACTCCGAGGTTCAGGTCGAGTGCGGGCGGATGGGGAATTAGTCTATGATAGCTGTGGCGGTGGTTAAAATCCGGATCGCCATGAAAGCGCTAGTCTTCAGGCGGACTAGTCGAGGGGGGGGGTGGGTCGGTCAATTTGAGCGTGGTGGGCACAAAAGGATATCGCGAGGTGGGATTGTTTTCGCATGCTTGAGAATCCTAGGGTGATCGGCGCTGGAAAGCCTATGAGGTCACCGCTGCTCTGGTGACGCTTCGATCCAACATTTCTGCCCAACACCCACAATAATCCTCAGCAAATCCCACCATCGGCAAATGCAGAACCTGACAGGGACTCCTAGAATTGTGTCGATGCTCAGCCACTTTGGAGCTCGACGCACTGACTGCTAGCAGCACCACGTACTACGCATTTGGGTGGGCACCACAACAAAGAGTGGAGCCCTGTGCGCCTAAAGATCGAAAGCGGCATCGCGACACGCTGGGCAACTTGGGAGGTTACATTGCGCACGCGGAAGATGGCGCTCCACTTGGACAATAGCATTGATCAGTCTGGTACAACGGACGAAAATGTACAATGTGTATACGAATAAAAAACATGGGAAGTCATGAGTAAATCTAGTTCATCATTGGTATACTAGAGTAAGGTAAATAGTAGATCATGAGGTCTGGAGCTATAAGAACTCGAATTATTTAACGCAAGAATAATCACCATGCGTCTAGATAAAAGGTATTCGTGCGTGACTTATGCCGTGAGAGCCTGGCTCTCTCAGCCGGCTGGCTCATAAGTCATATTCCGTGAAAGCAAGTAGTCATGTCCGTCTAAAGAAATATCCCATCCTATCTATGGTTCCGGAACGCCGACGAGAAGGCAGGATCTCTGCCGGAGAAAGAAATGCAAAAACCAGAGATCAGGCCCGCAGACGCTGTGTCGAGAGAAGAGAGATGCAAGGGGTAACCAGAGCCAGCGGCCAGCACTGGCTCCACGAGAGACTTTTGAAGGGCTGGAAAATGGAGATGGAGATTAAGATGATGGAAAGCGCGACAGTGCTTGAAGAAACCGGATGGGTCATGCTCTAGCGCGCGCTTGTACTAAACGGAGCCTGCGGTCCACATCATCAGCATTGGTGCCCTGAAAGTGGAGGTAGCCGGGTCGATTCACCTCTAACGGAGTGGGCGGAGTAGTGAAGCCACTGGCTCGACCACTAGTCCGGCCACTTCGCAGGTAGGCCTGTTGAGGCGATTGCAAGACCGGAGTCGTGGGCAGACTGCTAGCCATGACTGCCTCGTAACCGGGAAGCTGGGAGTCACAGGGACCAACCGCAGCGCGCACCGCTGTCGAGTAGCTGGGGACTCGGCTCAACGTCTCGACCTCAGCATATTGAGGGTGAAATGGGGTGGCCATGCCGGACGGGATCGGATCATGGTCCACCTCGTCCGACGGCCGCCGTGAAAGCTCGGGGCTACCGGGACTGTGAGAGGTCGAACCAGAAGCGGGACCGAAGTAATCCCCAAAGTGAACATTAAGCTGGCGAGAATTGGGATGGCTCTCCGTGGGAGACTCGTGAGCGGGCTCGTTGGGGGAGTGGTTGACGCTGTTCGAGTTGAGGTTTGTCAGGCGAGTATGTAGTGCGGAGGCGGAAATGTCGGTGTTGGTCAACGCATTCATAGACGCCAGATTTTCTGCAGAGATGTTGCGGCTGAGCGGGCCAAAAGGTGTTCCTGGTCCGCCACTGCCTGGTCCTGGTGTACGGTATCCATTGGGGTCCAGCTCGCTGTAAAGCTGATCGAACTGGTGATCTCCGTACAGAGGGGGAGCCTGCTGGGCTAGATCGTCGGCCGCTCGCCGGGTTGCCTGCGGGGTGGCATCGCGGATGTTGTTGTTCTCATCGATGGCGATGTGCGGGGAAATAAAGATCGAGACCGGGAGGGTCGCACGCAGCTGCGAGACGGTTAGCACTGGTGAAACCAATGGATAGACACTTATTTCCAAACCCACCTCGCTAATGTGTCCGTCGGGATTGTGGAGTTGAATGCGGAACTTCAGCTTGTGCCGAATTTTAATCCCTTGGTATCCGTGTCCTGCAGACACCGGGTAAGCGTTTGCGGCATGTCCAGATACCGGGTAAATTGGTATCCCTCCGCCGCTTCGTCGATGATCTCGAGGCTATCATCCATCAACTCATGTTCATCGGTGAGGATGGTTCGGGTGATTTTGTAAGTGTTGCGGATGGAGTCGGGATCTTCCGGATTAAGGGTTAGGTCGTGGCTCTCGATCAGCTGTGACGTAATCTGGCCGATGCGTAGGCCCTTCAGGAGAGGGATGAGTTTAAAATCAACGCGAATGGAGGTTCCGAAGATGACCGCTTTAGTTGGCGTGCTGATGGAGTATTCGATCTTGTTGGGCCAGATGTTGTCGACCGACTAGTAGAAGGGAGCAGGGGGTTAGCATCCAATGGCGTCATGGGGACGAGGCGTATATTTTTGGACGTGGGCTGTTCCTGCTTACCATTGCATGTGACAGTTCCAGTGCACTAGGGTCCAGTGTTCGGATAATTCTCAGCGGCTTGCGCGCCACAATGTCTTTGGCGTACTTGCGCCCGATCTCAGCCTTGAATCGGTACATGACCCACGTCTCCGACAGACCTTCCACGCTCTCTGGCATGGAACCCTCAAGGACGACGTCGAACGGGTATTCGTAGTTGCCTGCGGCCAAGATCTCGGTCTTGCCTTTGCCTGGGTCTCGGAATCGCCAGGTCTTGTCGTAAAAGACTCGTTCGCGCCATGATTTGCGGCCACCGGCGGTGGAACTGGATGGCAAGTGCCAGCTGGAAAGCATCTCAGTCAGTTTATTTTCCTTTGATCATTGCCTTCCGCCTTTGTCTTTGTCTTCACGAAGGCCATTGGGTTGGTACGTACCAGACTCGCGACATGCCGGTGAGCTGTAGTCGGATATGCTTGATGGCGAGGGGCTCCGATAAGCACAGCACCAGGGTCCCCTTCAGGTGGGCGCTGGCAGCCTCATGTTCGCTGCCGCGGAAGACGATGTAGTCGTCATTCAATCTGGGAAGCGTAAGCACGGCCGTTTCGCGATCGCACGCGACTTGAGTCCCACTCACCGAATATCGAAGTACTTGGCGTTGCTTGCGCTCCCGCCGCCACTAAAGAAGCTGAGAGCCATGATGAAGTTTTTGCCCGGCGCCGCGATCGGGCTGCCGATAGTCACGAGAGGTGAGGACAATAGAGAGGGTTGAGTGAGTGCCCGGGAGAGAATCGGGAGGGGCAGAATGTCAATGCGGAACAGAAAAAACTAGAGCCGGGTATGACACAGACGGCTTTTTGCGGTTTTTCAGTGATCGCTGATCTACCGGACCATGTCCAGAATCGCAATCCGGTCCGACCAAGCGGGTCCCACTGCGTAGTGGAGTGTGCCGTTTCCGGCAGAGCTTGTGGGTGGCGATAGCGACGGAGATGATGCGAGCCTCTAGGAGGTGACTAAGCTGGCGATAAGGCGAGGACCGTAAATAGAAAGAAGAATCAAATTCGATCTTTCGGGGAGCAGGGGAATTTATGAGTCAAAATGATGGAGGGGCCGTTGACGTTGATCTTGCTTTTACGTCAGCGATGCGATCAGCTGAAGGCGGTCCATTCGACCGTCCATTTTTGTGTGTTGACATGCTCCTTTTACCATTTACCAACAGAGCAAGCCCTACTTCACACGTACATGGGATACGTCTAAGGGTATCGATGGTATCATAGCGGGCAAATCGCAAGATACGGGCTACAATGGTACCTTTGCAGATTGACGTCTTCTAGAAATCCTCGCGGACCCTCCTGGAGGTGCTTTATGAAACATCTATCAGCCCACCGGGGAGGGGGAAGGACTTCGTTTATCCATTTTTGCGTCCATCACGCCATACCTCGGGATCGCCCTTCCCGCAGTTTGCTCGATCGATCCCGTTCAATGATGATCATGCCTGAGCTGCAGAACATACGGGTTACACCGCGCTATCAATTTTGCGTTGCCTGCTGTACCCCACTCCAGCATCTGTAGCTCTCTTGCAGGAAACTGGTATCGAAAGGCTACGTACTCAAGCTTCGCGCCTGAGCGTCCTATCGCAATCGGGTGTCGGACAAACCCCCCCAGGGACCAGAACCGGGCACCCCGATACACAGCACCGGGGCTCGGGCCCAGACCCATGCTGATCGCCGCACTGCGTCGTGGTACGCGACAGGGTTGCCATGATGCTGCATGATCTGCGTCGTTAGTTTCAGGGCTGCGCAATTGCTGGTCCACGAGAAGGCTACGAGGAATGCTAAAACAAAGACGCTCGGCTACGGATTACACAATCGCAACATGTCCGCAAAGACAAAGCGGAATGTGCCTGATAACCATGTGGGAATGCCATGCAACTACGCTAGTCCGCCATTGGATCCGTGCATCTCTGAATGCAGCAGGGTTCTCCGGTATGTCGATGGCTGTGTAGCAACTCACCACTCACAGCAGAGTTTATTATGATTCTAATCCCTTTTTTCTTGATATTTTTGAGCACACCCTTCAGATACCCCCTTCGGAACTATCCGTCTCCTTCACAAGTCCCTGAAGACCGTCGCGGGAGCAGCGGGAAGTGCACTTGCGGCAGGCGATCCGCCAAGGCTCCACTACGCAGGTGTCAAACTGCTCACCGGCCGCTCCCAATCCAGTCTTTAGTTCCTGGCAAATGACGACGATTTGCCAGGCTTGACGTGGGTGGTCGTCTTAGAACCATGGCCGGGTCGTGCCTCATGGTGTCCGAGGAAGATAAGGTCTCGAGCACCGTATGGATCCATTTCAGATGGATGATGGAGGAGGCACCGCGACGATGGCGCGTTTCCAGGGTGCTTCCACGTCCCAAGGGAACGCGGTGGTTTGCGCCGCTGAGCAAACCCGACGACGAGATTGGATGCCCGGCGGTGGTTGCACTGCTGTCTGAGGCTATGGTCTTGGCCTGGCTTGCCGACTTTCAAGCCGGTCGGGATGCCTTCTTGGAAGGTTTCGGGCTTTCCCGCTTCACCGGAATCCCGACTGCGACCCGGTTTCTCTGCCCGATCCCATTGCGCGTTCAAATTGCAATGTCGATTTTCTCCTGACGATCTGAAGATGCTAGTATGTTTCATGATTTCCGGTCGCCGCGACAAAAGTACAGTGATGAATGTGATGGCGAGAAGATTTCACTTTGTTGTACCAGTGAATATGAATTGATACGATACGTGCAGGGTATGTTCCCTGTACCCAGTGCCGTGCCATGACGCCTATCTGGCACGAAATCAATGCCGGTAATCATCCCAGAGCGATGGATCGATTGGGAATTACTATCCTCTCAGAATCCACAAAGATACTCCGACGCCAGTCGTAAGGTCCTCACCAGGGTTTTACTCCCGGACCCACCCTAACCAGTAGATCATCGACGGTGAACTTTTCACTCGGAGTTGTGTACTCCTGCAGGCCCATTCTGAGAACGTCTGGATCCAGTAACCGGTGTGACCAAGTTCCAGAATCAGATCCTGTTTCCATCTGAGCGGGTACCATCGCATCACTGGTGTCGTCAAAGCCAATAATGTGGATCTGATCAGCTCGTGACACCTTTCGTTCTTCGGTACAAAAATAGATGAAGGGTACACAGCTATATCAAAGGGATCTTGTCAACACACAGCGGATGACCATGCCCGCTATCTTGTTGCCTCCCAATCTGGCGTGATGTTATCTGCTGAGCATGCAAAGACCCGCACGGCAATGCCAACCACGAATCGGAGAAACGCTACTCGGGCAAGACGGCAAAGCACACGAACTGCCATCTAGACCAAGGGTTAGCCAGCCTTATCAGCTCGGTTGACGTCTTCCGAATCCAAGATAGTGATAATACGCCATCCAAGACCGGAAGCTGTGGGACCGCCAGGATACTTTTCTTGCCAATTGCCGACCAGGACTGCGGCATGCTCTGAGATCGCGGCCCACTGCGGGCTTGCTAGCAGGGTTTGGCGGGCTGGTACGACAATCGGAAGGCGAGTATCGGCGCCTTGAGGAAATTGAATATCGGAGGAAGCGCGGACCCCTGAAACCCTGCATCGGGTGGCCAGACAATGCTCAGTCAGAATTTGCGTGTTCGGTAGATTGGATGCCGAGAGCGGAAAATTGGTTTTTTCGGCCCTTGCTACGGTGCGACGATGATCGCTGAAGTTTTCTAGACGCCTTCAAACTCTTCAAGCTATGGTGATCGACGTAACCCTGCCAAGCCCTGCGGGATAAGACTTTTTGCGGTCCGAGTTTTCTCATGCCGTCGCGCCACATGGTTTTCGTGGTGGTGTTGTTATCATTGCTGACATGGGATGATCTTGTTTGATTTCAAAATTCGAATTGACGATCGAAATATTTTGTGCCAGCTCAGTGATGCATGGTTTCGCGCCAAAAATATTGATACCTTCCAGGATATCTATACAAAACAGGAACTAAACGCCGCCAAGGTGAACATGATGTGGAAAACTGACGGTAAAAGGCATACTAATCACACGGGATCAACCCAGCTCGGCTGATCAAAGTTGGGAAGACACTTCACCATCCCAGGCGGTGCAGACTTCCACGAGACGAGCTCGTCCTGGCCCAGAGATGATTTAGACTGGTCAACATGGTCTCCGACATAGCCACGGGTCAATTTCGTGCCAACGGCCTCCTTGTCGGAGTAAGCGACATTGACGGCAGGCACAGCGAGAACCTTTCCAAGGCCATGGCGGTACATATCCTTTGCCAGAAGTGTGGGCTCGCCCATGTAGCACTCCCCAGGTTTTGAAGCGCGGAACTTGACCTTGTCTTCAGCAAATGGAGCTGCATCCAGCGTGACCATGCCTCCCCAGCACGAATATACCTGGAATGGCTGATATGCTTCATATCGCTGCTTGCCGATTGGATCGTTCCAGAACATATCCTTGCTATAAGCCCACGAGGCGTCATGTGGAATCTCAAAGAACGTATCACCGACCAGCGAACGTGATACCCACACATCATAGAACAAAGAGCCGTTGTAGATCCAATCAAAGCTGCAGGTCATATGTGCGTCCTGACCAACATGCTGGAAGACTAACTCCAGAATGTCCTCAGGACATAGCGCGATATCGTTGATGAAGATAATGATTGCGTCCGACGAGTATATTCCCTCGATCTTATCATTCCAATTCGAAGGGCCTCGTGCTTTCAGCGGATGAAGAGCCATGTTCCGTAACGTTGCGAGAGCTTCAATACGGTCATAATCCCCTCCCAGGGGATTGATATCGCTTGTCGAAAGGAAGAAGCGGCCGCCCATGGCTTCGACCCGTGATTTTAAAGTAGCCAGGATTTCGTAAGTACCGTCCTCAGATCGGCCTTCAACAACCGAAATGGCACAGTGTTCTGGCCCCAGAAAACGTATCGCTTCGATGATACTGCTCATCAAGCGCGGAATAATCGCGGCTGATTGATACAAATCCAAGGCGAAGAAATATTTCACCTGGTCACTGCTTCCGGCAGCAGCCCGCATTGGATTGTATCGGGATGGGATTTTCGATGGACACTCCAAGCGCTCGAATGTTGCGTTGTCCTCAAAGTCGAGAATCGAATTCACATATTTGCTGACGTCCTCATGCGAAATGTGAGTTGTCGGTAGTGTCGATTCATCTGTCAGCGTGGGGGATGACTTCAACCACTTGAACCAAGCTTCTTTGTTCTTCCACGAAGCATCCCACTCTCCCGCAGGTACCGCAATTGGTTTTTCATCTGGTTTCTCGGCCACCGGTGCTGGTTGTTGATTCGATTCTGGGCTCTTGGTCCCTGTTATGGCCAGATTGATTAGCCTGTATCAAATTGTATTCATGGGTGGGCTAGAAATTACCATCCAGAATAGTCACCTTGCCATTATGCAGCCAGTTGCTATCAATTGGGTGTAGCCGCACCATCAGGAACCACAGCCCAAAAGCAACGATGGCTGCGGCCAGTATTACCTGATACTGCCTGGATCTCATTGCAGCGGTGCAGTACGAGGTGAGACACCAGTAAGACCCCAGGGCCCACTAGTGAAAGAAGGTGGATGGAATTGGCCTCAACGATGTCGCCGTGATTCCTAAGAAAAATAGGGGGGGAGAACCAGGCGACAGAGGAAAACCATCAAAAGGCAAGCGAGACGGACTAATTGCCGCATCCATCCTGTCAATCATGGAATGCCATTGCTACTCGTAACAAACAATCGCTGTCAAAATTTCGCCGCAATAGGATCGATGGAACATCGTAGGCTGGTAGTCGAGGGCTTTTGGCGATGAATACGGGCCAACATTCCAGTGGGCACGGTTACCGGAAACGGCAAATCTGGGGGTGGGGAGACTTTCTGCACTTTTTAGACTTCACAGCCGTTGCAAATTTCGAGAAAAGCAAACCTTAAAGCAGTCAGATTTTTTGTTTCTGCATTTTAGCTTGTCATCTTTCGAGAGGGTGACGTTCTTGGCATAGCCCGAATTCGCGAACACCGCCGGCAAACTCATACACTTGATGGCCAACACGGCATCACACTATCACGATACGAAGCCACACTACTAGATGCGAGGTATGAAGGTATTAGTGCATAATAATTTGATATCGAAAGTCGTTAAGAAAGCCCACGATATGGGGAAAATTATGTTCACTCTAGCGATGAGGATAATTGCAGTAGCAATATAGAACATACCAGGAAAACAGACTGCTCTCCTTAAAAGATGCAAATATAAAGAGCAATTTGCACTTTACAGGATGATGAATTCGCTGGTATTTTTGGCACGGGTCATCATAGCATCAATAGAAGTAATGAGATAGCCGCTCGTATGTCCGTCTCGCGTGTTGTAGATCGTACCGACTACGACGCTCCAGGAAGCGAAGTTATTATGATCGAGAGTATGTAGACAGGTAGCGCATACTCTGGGTATTGTATCGAATTGTCGGAGTGCACCTCGGTCCAGCGAGATGTCCAGCCGATCGCGCCGTGAAGATAGGGGTAGAGGAAGAAGCTAGCGGTCATGGATCGCATAGCGCCACATCTAGAAGATCCAACCCAGGATAATGTAAATGGCGATTCCTGCTGCGATGCACATGCCGGCGATCTTGAGCACAGCAACGGTGTCTCCTTGTTTCGCCATCCTGGTCAGTCGGGAGGCACTACCTTTCAGGTTCGTCGAGAAGGAGGAAAAAACTTCGTTCTAGGGATAAAGCCATACGTCAGTCATTCTTTGTTTCTGTGCATCACATCCTGGTGTCCCAAGTGCAAGGTTCGGGGTTTGGGTTGTGGTCTGTTGAGGCATACCGAGTGGTCAATGGTTTCTTGGTCCCGCGCATTGTCGTGAATATCGATTGTCACCGATCGGAGAGCGGAGACTTTTGTAGAGAGAGAGTTGAGGAGCGCGTTGTTTTGTCTGGACGAAAGTTAGCGACAAGAGCTCAGGTAGGATGGCAATGCCTGGGGGCGGGCGATTCGGGTTGCCTTGGTAGCTGAAGAGACAACCCCGACAGCCCTGTGGGGAGAAAGGGGCACGTACTGCTCGCGTTCATATGCGTCACTCATTTTGATGGACTGGGAAAATTTTGAAAGCCTCTTCTCGGGCAGTCTGAGAGGTTTGCGTGGCTGTTGGGCGAGAATGGAGAAGGAAGCAGGTAGTGGCTCGGCCGGGGTTAACGGTGCCGACTCCGTGACAGGTCATGTGACAGGCCGTGATCTACACGGTATTGCACCCTAAATTGGCATCACGCCAAGGCATTCACACCCGAGGGAGACGAGAGAAGATAATCGGTTTGAATTCCCTGGAGCTATTACTGTAATTAGATTGATCAATGCGGAAGCGAAGTTTGTCCACGCTTCTATTCCTCTTCCACATACACAAGGCCAAGGTATCGTGGACAAGCTGTTTGTTGAAATTTCAGACTTGATCTTTAAGGAACATAAGATGCTTGCACTCACATTGCCTTGCATAATCAAGTTGATAATATTGACCATGGCGGGTTCGACCTTGCGATAAGAATGGGCATGACTTCTATGATGCTAATTCTTGGAGCTCCTGCCGAGATTATACCAAGATTTAATATGATGATGGTTCAGTAGATATTATTGCGACGATCGAACACTAATCACATATGAGTTTTGAAATTCATTATACGGTGACAAGGTACATGCCATTTTCAGCCTCTGCCCTAATATTGCCTGCTAGTATTACTAGTCGTCTAACTAGGAGGTGATCAGGTGGACTGCCCCAGGCGGGGGCGAGACTTTGGCTTATCCCCGAGCCTCTCATAGGCGGGCGCCCAAGTGGACCTTTCCCCGCCCCCAAGACGAACATTTCCTCCGAACTTCACAATCCCTGCTGACAATCTCAGTTCCAGATCGGACACTTGAAGATGATCCACGTCACGTCGTCGGCCGGCATGGGATGAGCTAAGACGTTGGGCAGCTTGACTCACGACCGCATCTCCCTAACGCAAAACCGCCACCACCACGGTCAATCTATCTCTCCGCAAAAATCGCAGTAGGCACTCTTGGCCATGTCGCCAGAACCGGAAAAGAGCAAGAAGGCTCCTCGGAAGCATGTCACCACTGCATGTGCACCCTGCCGGGAGAGCAAGATCCGAGTATGTACCAGTGCTTCAAGCCCGCGCAGCGATAGCCGCGTCTAACTTCTTCGTCCAGTGCGACGGGTCGATGCCACATTGCCAGAATTGCCAGCGCAAGGGCAAAGACTGTAAATACCATCATGGCGATGATAAGCGAAAGTAAGTTGTTCTTTTGAAATGTTCTCTATGCATCGTGTTTCATCCAAGATTCCCAATGGCGCGAAAGATATCATACAGGGTAGCTACCCGGCCAGATATGTGTCACAGCCGGGAGATGTCATTTCGAGTCATGTCAATAAGTGCTCGAAGCTAATGATCTGGATAGGGTATCTCTTCGAGCTTCTACAGAGCTCTTTTCCGCCAGGATTGATCAGCTTTGTCAATTTATATATGACCAAGGATTATTGCCCCCAGCCATGGACCCCGAGGACGAGGCAGGTATCAATAGGGTATTGGATACCCTACAAATCCCACGTGGAGCTGCCAGAATGACTAGCCTGTCTATGGGCGATCAAAACATGACAAAGAAAACTGCTACCCCAGCAGACACGGGGCCGTCGCCTGTCCAGAGTCCACCAATCATCACCCCACCTGGCCAAGCTCAAGGATCGGTCGAAGGAGCCCCTGCGAGCACAACCCCTTCGCAGGGTGGTGTTACTGGAAGCCAGCAAAATGGAATGCCACCCTCCGCAGATCCTTGGAATCCATACGGAATGGTTCGCGGTGCGCCTGACAACCAAAACTTTGTCCATTGGGGTTTCACACTTCCCACGGCAGAAAGCTTGGATACGATTTATGCCAATCTGAACGGAGGAGCCGGGGCGATGCCCAATACAGGGCTAAGCCCGGACACCTTTCAAATCGGCATGGACATGGCTCAGCAGCCTGGAGTTTTACTCGGCCAGGTATCGAATTACAACCAAGATCACGATTCCGACAGCGATGAGGAGAACCCAGCTGAAAGTGACGTGATCGAACAGCTGTCAAACCGAATCGGGACTTTGAAGATCGCCGGGGATGGCCATCTTCGATTTTACGGTGCTACGTCCAATCTCAACTTGGTGGATGTTTCTGCAACGCAACAGCGGCAGCGACCCGATGCACGAACCGTCCGTCACGATGGGCAAGATATTCTCAACCATCTCCGTGTTGGGCAGCCTGTTGATCAGGCACTGGAAGACCATCTGGTCGAACTATTTTTCACTTGGCAGAATCCTAGTATCTGCGTGGTGGATAAGGCGATGTACATGACTGCACGACTGAAATGGCGTAACGAGTACGACGACACACCATTCTATTCAGAAGTCCTCACAAATGCTATGTACGTGCCATCAAATCCCCCGGTTTTATTGAACAAATACTGACTTCACGGCAGGTGCGCAATCGGAAGTGCTTTTGAAGCACGATATCACCCTACATTCATTACTTTCCCTAAATCTCTGGCAGAATTTTTTGCAGATAGAGCCAAAGCCCTTTTGGAGATTGAACTGGACACACCTTGTGTTGCGACCGTTCAGGCACTCGTTCTTTTGAGTTGCCATGAAGGTGCATCGAATCGTGATGCACGTGGCTGGCTTTATAGTGGTAGGTGGCTAAAGGCGCTTCTCCTTCTGAAACTAGCCACTCACCTTTCTTAATAGGAATGTCGATGCGACTTGCATTCGACCTTGGACTGCACTTAGATATGACTTCCTATGTCAGCAATGGTGACATGAGCTCTCATGAAGCCGATGTGCGAAGGACGGCCTTCTGGGGGAGCTATGTTGCGGATCAGTAAGTTTCAACGATGCATCCTGTCAGACACTCCAATATACTTACATTTACAGCTTTTGGGGATTCTATTTGGGCAGGCCCTTCCGTATGAATGCTGGGGATATCACTGTCCCCAAACCCGCTTCTACCATTGGCGCTGATAAAGATGCGATTTGGCGTCCATACGGGATTCCTAATACCCCACATTCTCTTGAGAATGGCCTGAAAGACTCCACTGAGTTGATTTGTCGCCAATTCGTCGTACTTTGGGAGATGATCTCACCTGTTGGTCATATTTTGTGAGTTACCTTCTCCCAAAAAGACTGATTTCATGCACTGACAAATAATAAAGATACGGATGCTCGGATATATCGCGGCACGATCTACAAAGAATCACATTTCAAGTCACGGAGGACCTTTTCTCATGGAAGGCTAATCTGCCTTCGACTTTGGAGCTTGATCTCGATGATGAAAATACCCCGAAGACCCCTCATTTGTTGATACTCCAGTAAGCGAAGAACCCAAACGCAATGCACAGGACCATTCTAACTCATCTCACAGTATGCAATACCATCAAATCGTCATCTTCTTCCACCGCCCTTGGGTATCCAAGAATTATATCCAACCGCGCAGTCCCCGCCAAGGACCCGGATATCATCATGCTCGCAGAATGTGTGTTGAGTCTGCAACGGCAATTGCAAGACTTCTTCACATCTACGAGAAGCACTACTCATTCCGACGGATGAACAATCAAGTAGTGGCGATGATCTTCAGTGCAGCGCTGATGTTGCTTTTCGTCACAGTATCCAGCTCTCCGCTCATGCCAAGCAAGCCCGGCGAAATCAGCCAGCCGCACCCGCGTAATGCGGAAATGGTTGCGTATCTGAACCTCTGCTTCCGAGCACTCGATGAGCTGGGTCAATCGTTCGAGAATGCTAAGCGCACTCGCGATTTTCTCGTGGCCCTGCAACGACGCTGGCAAGCACACATGCGCCGGTCCGGACCGGCTTCTAAGCGACAGATTAGCAGCGCAAATCTGTCATCTATTGCATCCCAGCAAGCTTCCTCTCACAAGTATAATCACGCTAGCCAAGCATCAGACCCTTTGCGCAAGAAGTTTCGTCTTTCTCAGGTCGAGAATTCTCAGGCTAAACATCATTCGACGGCTGCTCCACCTTCTGCTGTAAATCCAACATTCCAACCCTCACAACAATTTCCGTCCCAGGAAGACTCGTCTTCCTATGATCCGCAACAACAGTCATTTACTGTGCCATCTTCGAACGAACTTGATTGGATTCGCAACTCTGATCTCAACCTACTCGGAGAAACCCACGGGGTAAATGGCGACATGGATACGATGAATGATTTGACTGCGCCGCAGTTTTCAAATGATCCCGGCATGCTTCCAGGCCTCGGGGATCTCGAAGGCTGGTGGTCCCCCAGCGGTGGTAATTCGGCTGGCTTGGGAGGACCGAACCTGTAGAATTGGGATTCAGGGGCGTATATTCTGATAGACATTTTTCTTTCTATTCATGGATCATGATCCTTATGTATTCAATATTCTATAGTGTCATAGATTTTGTTTTCAGTACTCATTCATTTTTTTTGAATACCTCACTGCACACTTGAGATCTGGTGTTGACAGGAATGTCTTTTTCTTATCTTTCATTTGATTTGGTAATGTAGGGGGTAATAATAAATAGGAACAAGCTCATATCAGAGCAGACATGGAAGATAAATTGATTTCGAAGTCAAATAATACAGCACGGCTACTTATGAAACTTCTCTATCATCTTGAGTAGATTCGTTGCTAAACCATGGGCTGTTATATCACCACCCCCTCCGCCCCTTTGAAAGATCAACGGAGCCTCTCCGCGTCGTTTTGTATAGATGCTCACAAACTGACTTCCCTGTAGACCCGCGATTGGAGTCCCCTTGTCAACCTGCTGCAGCCGAACCTTGATTGTCTTCGTGGGAACATCAATAGACCCAATATAGCGCAGAACTTTACCGAGGACATGTGCCTTGTCCTTGGCTTCTTCCATCTGGGCATCAAATCGTGGCTGCTCACTCATAAACTGCTCCACGCCCTTTGCAGAAGAGGGCAATGACCTCAATTCTTCCGGGATCAGAGATTCAACTGGGAAGGACTCTGCATTAGCGACATCCAATCCAATCACACGTGCGATTATGGTCAATTTTCGGGCAAAGTCGAGACCGTTAAGGTCACCTCGTGGATCCGGCTCTGTCTCGCCTGCCTCCCTCGCATGTGCGACCAGTGAACTCCATTTCGCATCTGAGGTCTCGGGGTCAGGCATGTAGGTGCCAAATAACAAGGAAAGTGTCCCAGAAAGAACACCTTCAACATGTAAGATCTCATCACCAGCGGTGATCAGGTCTCTGAGCGTTGATAGTACCGGTAGTGTCCCACCAACCGTGCATTGGTGGTGCACTAGAGAATTTCCTTGCGTAGCAGATGCAAAAATATCACTCCAAAGAGAGAGATCTTGCGAGAAAGCCTTCTTGTTCGGGGTAACTACTGATATGCCTTGCTTCGGGAATGTAGGATACGCCTGAGCTAAGCTGAGATCAGATGTATTATCGACGAGAATAACACGGCCTGGTGCAGAGGCGAGATAGTCGGCTATTTCACGTGGTGAGAGACCCTTCTCCAGTCGAGTCAATGACGGATCTGAAAATGCATTCTCCCAGTTAGAGATCGGAATGCATGGCGAGTATGCTGGTGTTGAAGCAAGAAGAGCCTGCGATGAGCGGGCGAGAAGAATCAGCCTTGGTGGCTTTGGCATCCGCACCGCTAGCTCGCGCAAGAAGGAATTTCCAACAACCCCGACACCTAGAGTAGAAAAATGAACTGGTAAGGATCTGGGTCCACAGATTTTGACATTGACATACCAACGATTCCGATATAGATAGGTTCAGTTGTGATCTTGTGTGGACCGCCCATCTTGATGGCGATCAGAATAAGCCGGAAGACTGATTCAACCAGGCTCGGAAAAGTAGACAAGGACGTCAACTTTAACACAGGGGAAGTAATATCGACACTGGAAAACTGACAAGATGAAGGGGATGTCAGGATACTGTGCAAGTCAGCGCCAGCACCCCACAAGATAGACTCATCCTCGCGGCTGAGAATACCGTCCTCTGGAAGACTTGCAAGAGGTACGAAGCGACTATATTGTGGATGAGCACTCTTTTGAGAATTGTATTTTACCCGGATCAACGAATGCACCATTGTGAAAAATATGTCTCAAATTGTCATCATATTTTAGTTAATACATTCGCTAACGATTCGAAAAACATGCCTCGCTGAAATTACGTGCCATGGATATCAAACGGAAATCTTCGACCGGGTCATGTCATGTCATATCATGTCATGTCATCACAGTATACCCCATTTAAAAGTCCTCGGGGCTGTCCAGGTCGTGGAGCTTCTGCCCAAGGAATCTTCCCAGGGCTGCACACTTCGACTCTAGCGCAAGGAGAACAGCCGGCGAGGCAGATAAATTCAAGCTGGCCAGCCGGGCGAGATCCGTGCTTCGGTCGATCTCGACTCGCCCATTGAGGCTTCCATTAGGCGTAGAGAGATTGGGGGATGTTGCGGTGGTGGGAGTGCGCTGGCCATCCCATAGAGTGCCATCCGAAGTAGATCCGTTGCTCGGGTCGCCTGAACCTGTCTCATCTACCCCGTGATGCTCAGTATCAACTCCATTTACCGGGCCTGTAGATGACTTCGAAGGCCCCACTGCAGCCAAGAGGACCTTATCGGCAATGCGCGTCACGACTGCTACCGAGCCATCCAGTTCGAACACAATCGAACCCACGTCACCTAGCGACATGGACTTTGCCGTCACGTAGGATGACGGGTGGCTGGCCGGATTCACACCAGTGAGATTTCCACTGGAGGCAGTCTTCGCATAGCATGTGTACGCGGCACCGTAGGTCGCGCTGAGGTTTCGTAACTGACGGGAGGAGAGGGAAGAGCCGTAGGCGAACACGGCGCCATTGGTTCCAAACACACTTTGCAAGAACAGATCATCAGTAAGATCTTCCAGAGCAGCCGCGGCAGAATGACGCAGGGTTCTTACAGGATTGTGGTGATCTCCGGCGGAGAGAGGTTGTCCTCGAGGAGATCGCCAAGCGCCTCCGAGTCCAACATTTTGATATCAGGAAGTCCGGGAATCATGTTGCCGGTAGCGTCTAGAAAGCACGGAGAATGTGATTCTAATTGGGTGTTGTGTATTTGTTTCTGAATTTGACAATGCGCCTCCACAACCCAGTCTTTCGGCGGGGTCCACGAGCAGTCTTCGGGGAAGAAGAAGCAGTTATCGCTATAGTCCTCGTCGTCGTGGTCGTACTCGATTGGTTCGTCAGAATAGTCTAACAGGTTCTGTGCGCACTGAGTCTGGCACCGGGCCCAATACGGGAGAAACGGCGGATCGATCGGGGTTGAGGGATCGGTCTTGGAGAAGCTGGAGACTGCAAAGGGTTCGAATTCAGCCATCTTCAGACCCATAGCTCGAATGAGGGATGCGGGGGGCAGTGGCGGCTTTGGCCTTCCCACAAAGTTCAACGGACAAGGGACACGAGGGCAGGATGATCATAGCGGGCTCTTGCGAGGATGGGGGACTTTTGAGCTCGCGTCGAGGGAATGCAGGAGCCGGCCCAGATGACAAGTCACCGTGAATATCACCGTGTCCGAGTGGCACAGAGGCAGCTCGGAGGAAGGAGCAGCATTTATAGCATGTCAGGGTAGGACTGCCGGGTCATGCGATGTGCGAGGCTCCGCGGCAGCGGCGCCACGACCATCGTGCAGATTTGGGGGCAACGTGAGAGCACTGGGGCCAATGATTGGGGGAGGTCGCCGGCAAAAGGCAGACCATGCGAGACGATGGCCTGCACGAGTGCTAAGCGCGGGACAAAGGAAGGAGAGAAAAAGAAAAGAGAAGGCCCAGGAGCGTTGCGGACCGTTCCAGAGGGCGACACGAAGCTGGGGAAGGGCTGGAGGCCAGTCACAAGCCGGCGATCAACGGGTGCGGGGGAACAGGGCGCAGGCAGTGGAGTGCAGCAGAGGCGAGTGCAAAGTAAAATCCAGGAGAGAAAACGAGATCCAGGGCTTACCTCTCGGTCTGAGCGAAGACGCCGACTGCGTGAGGCGAGTGTGGGCTGCGGCCGTGTTGGTGTTGGGGGAGTTGAGAATGGAGAGTTGCCCGTCGAGCGATCGGAGTCCACTTTCGAGATTGTTCCGCGGGGGAGCTGCGACGGTTGGGCGAGTAACCCCCGATTTTGATGTGGATGTCGCTTATTGGCGACCTGTCGCGGTCAAATCTGGTCAGGGTATATTGGTTGATCTCGCACAGAGAAAACAAAAGAATTGCCCTGGATCTACTATGTAGGTAGTAGTATCTTAGGTTAGCTGGAGCTCCTGCTAGCATCGGTCCTCACAATGGGATGCCGTCATGCCCCACCGTCTCCTCACGCTGACAAAATCCCCTCCCACAACTTGCCCTCTGCCACAATGCTCACCTTCGCCCGGCTGTCTTCAAGGGTCCTCACTTCATTCCGCGTTTCGCAGTCAACCGTCCCCCGCGCTTCAGGTATGCACCCCAGTGACCCGCAACCAGAACCAATCACTGATCCTGCAGCTCGATCCTTCACCATGGCATCCGATCCCTCCACCTACAAGCTTAACCGTTTGTCGCCCCGTGTCGCATACTTCTGCCGAATATGCCCTCCTCCCGTCCTCAAGACTGATAACAATGGCATTTAGACACGATGATGCGGGTCAAGGACCCTCAGCGATCGTTGGAGTTCTACAAGTTCCTCGGCCTGAACTTGGTAATCAAGATGGACGTTCCCGAGGGAAAGTTCACCAACTACTTCATGGCCTATACGGGGCCGCAATCCATCAATGGCGACAAGCACTTCACTGACCTCCAGGGCACCATTGAGCTCTGCCACAACTGGGGAACAGAGAGCGACCCCAACTACAGCGTCGTCAACGGCAACACCGAGCCGTATCGCGGCTTCGGCCACATTGCCATCGCGGTCGACAACATCGAAGCTGCTTGCAAGCGCATTGAGGATGCTGGCTACCCCTTCCAGAAGAAACTGACTGACGGCCGCATGCGACACATTGCCTTTGCGAAGGATCCCGATGGCTACTGGGTCGAGATTATCCGCCGCGCGGAGCAAAACCTGTCCGCCACTACGGATCCCTCTTCCTACCGAATGAACCACACTATGCTCCGTGTCAAGGACGCCGAGGCCAGTCTCAAGTTCTATCAGGAGTCTATGGGCATGGCCCTGGTCCGCACTGTCGAGAACCCGGACAACGGCTTTAACCTTTACTTCCTGGCTTATCCCGCCGGCAAGGAAAACATCCAAGACGGCGCCCACGGAAACACCGAGGGTCTTCTTGAGCTGACCTGGAACTACGGAACTGAGAATCAGGAGGGTCCTGTTTACCATAATGGCAATGCCCAGCCTCAGGGATTCGGCCACATCTGTGAGTACTGCCGATGACCAATGGTTTCCTTCCTATCCCTTGCTAACAGTCTATTCCCCGAAGGTATCTCCGTCGACGACCTTCAAGCCGCATGTGACCGCTTCGAGAGCCTTAACGTGAACTTTAAGAAGCGTCTGACTGATGGCATGATGAAGAACCTCGCCTTCGTCCTCGACCCCGATGGATACTGGATTGAGGTCATCCAGAACGAGCGAATCAAGCGCACCTCCAACTGGTAAATGCAGCCTAACGCCAAAGATGTGTCATTATACGTCAGATACTAGTACATCGGACTCGGTCCTTACTGTACAGGAATGAAAATGCATAATACGTAACCCCAGTTTCTTGATGGGAATACCGGCCGTTGATGCGCCAATTTGGCCCAAGGTTCAATTAGGTCAATATCATAAATTATTGTTTTCTTCTCCCTTTGTATTTCGGGAATAGTGATACAGTTATTTTCTACACAATGCTTTTATTAAGTGCTTTGGTGATATGCAGTCAACAAGGTGCGAACGCGCCAAGCCTTTCTAGCTTGGGTGGGTCCTGCGCGGCGCGACCACAGATATTCCAAATGCTCACCTCGTTGCCCTTTCACTACTCATGGCGCCATGCGAGCGCTGACAACTGGCTCGTTTCGCTTGGTCCTTCGGTCGAGTCGGAAGCCATGTGAATCTATCATTTATTCTGGAAAGGCGCAGCTTTCGACCGCCTCGCCCACTTTCAAGGATGAGACAGTCGCGACCCCAGTTGGGAACAATGGACTCGTGTCACTACGGTAAGAAAACTGCATCTTTTGACGCCATTGTACATATCAGCTCTAATATACACTCAGCATTACGCGATCAACTGTGCCAGATGAGGATACACATTCTCAACCCAAGGCGACAAAACACAATTTGATCCTGTATCTCCCACCAGGGCCATTGTTTCATAACAAGGCTGTAGGCTCAGATAAAGCTGTTGAATCACAGGGAGATGTGATTGCTTATGATAGAAATGCCACTGTTCCTTCGCTCCAACATGCCCTAGCCTCTGCGACAGCTGCTACAGTGGTGACTGTCGAGTACCGCCTTGGCCAAGTAGGCGGGGACAATGCTTCCGCTAAAGAGACTCTTCTGAGCTCGCAAGAGTCCCACTCGCCATCAAATGAATCATCGCCCCCGCGAAAGACCGATTCGATCTTATACCAGTACCCCACCCCTGTCCACGACACGCTGGCGGGCTTTGATTGGATCCAAACTCATCTAAAGCCGAAGCAGCTGGGAATTTTCGGCTCACATATCGGTGGATCTCTAGCATTGATGCTAGCGCTCACCGAAGCACAATCAGTGAATGCAGTTGCTGCGTCGGTTCCTATCTGTGACTGGCCAGGCCTAGATGACTACTGCACGACTCATGACGCAGCAATGTTAGAGCGAACCAAAAAGAGACCGAAGAAGAAAACATCCAAATCAGTGGCGCCGCCAGACCTAGTACCACTCCTCGAGGCACGGAAGAGATTTTTCTCTCCATTTGAACGCTGCTTCGATTCATTTGCCTCGCCCATATTATTCCTTCGATCTGCCGGTCGAGACGTCCCGAGAGAATTCCCAGAGTATCTCACTGGCCCTGAATATCCGGTCCCGGTCCTCAAAGATAAGAAGAACACGACCTCAGCGGAACAGCAAGTTGCTTATGGGGGCCCATTTGAGACAGATGCATACCCTACGTATTATGAAGATGATGTCGGTCAGAACCTAACTAAGACGCGCCGCCGGAAGGCCATGTCTCGCTGGCCCCCATATGGACTAGACTATGGGAGCAGTGGGAATACCTGGTCTCAGCCTGGGCACGGAGTTCATCGTCTACAAGTTGCATTGCCATGGGTGCGAATCTTTTCCCAAATGGATGGCTTGGCCGCGAAAGACGGAATGACAGGGGCTGAATGCACTGTGCTGTCTCGTCAGAGCGAGGAAATGGTTTCTGCGATGCGACGAGCGTGCTTTTTCGGTCGCGAGAACGGATTCGCCGAACGGAGAGTTACATTGTCACAAGGGAATACCAACCTTGGACTTGACGCTGGGAAGTGGTTTAATGATATATTCCGAGGATTGGTGAAGGAGGAATAGAAGACCGTGTTTTTTAAATGACTCAAAAAATGTTCTCAGAGTTATCAAAATTTTAAAAACAAAATGCTCCATATCCCAGATTCAAAACATGCTAATAAACAATCCTCAGCCAAAATCCTAATAAACAGTCGCCCGGAGTTCGACCCCTTCATTAATAAATCTCATGTTTTGCCTTGATATGCTGCTTCTCAATGACGTCTTGCTTTTCACCGATATCACTGCTACCGGCAAGTTCCTCTTGGGGCTGGGCTTGGTCGGTCTTCTCCTTCGACAGGAAAGCAGATCCAAGAAGGTTGAACGGGTTGTTCACGCGTATATACATACAGTAGAACAGTGTCACAGCAAGAACAACGATCTCATCCCTCGCAGCCGGATCAAAAGCTTTGGGGCCCAGAAGCTCGATCTTGCCAAATTTCCTCACAGCCCATAGATTGGCCGAGAACTTCGCGACGGGCATCTGCTTATCATCCACGCATATAAAGTCCCAGCCCTTGAAATCCGTGTTGCTGGTCCATGTCATCTGCACGGGCTCTTTTGTGTCGGCGAAGACGTGCGACATGTGCGTGTAGTGGGTTCGAAAGCGCTTCTGCGCCTTGAGTGTGCTTTGGCGGCCGTGCAGCTCATAATCGGGGCTGATGCCGAAGGTGTGAATTGTTCCCGAGCCGACTTCGCGTTCTTCAGTGCCTTCGATGGCTTTGAATTTTAGGTGTGGCGCGAAGACCGTTTGCAGGCGGACGCTGTAGAGGGGGGTTGCATCGGGATTGTTGGCGTCTTTGACGAGGAATTGCAGTTTCTTCCATTGCATGTCGACGAGTAAAGCTTGTGATTGGGAGGACTCGACGTGGGCGGGCATATTTAGATATGTAGGCGGGGCGTCCATTGTGATGGGAAGCATTGATGTCTTTTGGAACGAGAAAAAAAGATGAATGGGTGGAAGGATTGTTGAGTGGTAGTACGATTGTACTTGTATTGATTTGAAGTTGAAAACAATCATTTTCCCATGGACCCTGGGACAACTTAAATGCTTCGTTTTCTGCAATGATGATCATCTCGCCCAGGCTTCAGCAGCAGCACTACCTACCCAATTTGGCGCGATCTGGCGCTCTGGCGCAGCCACTCGGCGCCGCGTGGGGACCAACCCAAACCCTGCCGATCGCCTCAGTGGGGGCCGCCGCGCACGCCAATCACAATGTGTCATTTCGACGCCCAGCATCGTTATCCAGCTCCATTTAGCAGTGCTCAGCCCTGCAGTCTGATCCCACGTGTGCCAGAGCGCCCATAATGCCTCTGTCGTCCTCATCTGCCGCGTGGCCCAATAATCTTACTGAAGGAAAAGAAATTAGATGTACAATGATGTCAGCCCGGCCGTCAACTTTTATCATCACGTATTCAATAGAACAGTCCAGATGTCATTCTGTCTCAGAGACGCTTATCTGGAGAACTTTGCTGGCCACTCACCGACTCATCTCTAATAAACAGTAACAATACACAACAGACCATCTGTACACTAAACTCAGATCACTCTATCACGAATACGAAGAACCGCAGTGGATTCAAAACAAGCAAGCAATAAAAATCATGAGCATCAGCATTCCTCATATGCATACTATATCAAACCCACACCACCTTCAAATCTTTGACAGTTGACTCGCCTCCCGAGTGCCCTTCACCACCTCAAACCCATCAAAACTAGGAAGGACCGCTCGAATCTCGTTCACATACGCAGGCTCCCCACCAGCATAATTCACCTGCTCGAAAGCCTTTCCTGGTACATTGCCGCCCAGATAGGTGGACTTGACAGTGGGGAACAGCGTGATTTCTGAGAGGCGATTGATCCGCTTCTTCCATTTTTCCACAGCCTCATGTGTAGGGTTGATGTACTTGATGTCCTTGCGTTCCATCTGCTTGATTGCATGGGCAATCCACCGTCCCTAGATCTCGACCGTCGTAGGCACATTGCTGAAAAGGGTCGGACCATGTGGTCCGTACAGATGGAACATGTTGGGATACCCACGCACCGTGGTGCCGAGGTATGTATAGGCCCCGACTTCCACTCCTTTTCCAGCTCAGTGCCATAGATACTCTTCAATCCCACGTTCGTCATACCCCCAGTCGCTATGTCGAAGCCGGTAGCGATGCAAATGATATCGAGCTCGTAAACAGTTCCATCCTGCAACTGGATTCCATTTTCTGTAAACCTGGAAATGCCGTTGGGTTTAATGTCAATGGCCTCGACATTCGGTCGATTGAATTGTTCATAGGACGTGGATTGTAGGGCAGGACTCTTGACGCCAAAATAATGGGGCAGTTCGAGGGGAGCTAAGATATCTCGCTGTTTAGGATCTCCAATTCGTTCTCGGGTCTTCTTGCACCAAAAATTCGTAGACACGACGGTTGGCCTTGGCGTTGAATAGGTAGTCCTTGTAATTGGCAAGCCAGAATCGGAAGCCTCCTTCCTCCCAGAGCCTTACAAAGAAGGTTTGCCTTTCTTCTTCGTTGTCATCGAATGTGTCCCTTTCGTGGAATGTATAGAGAAACCCTCCGAAGCTTTTCGCGGAGTGAAAATAATTCGGGATAGGCTTTTTTTGGTTCCTTCATGCACTTTCACGGTAAGGTCACATTTCTTATGGGCAGAGCGAGATTTGGAGTTCGCTGGAAGACTCTGAGAGAGGCAGCCTGGGGACCCCAAGCCTGCGTGACTTGCACACCCGATGCACCGGTCCCAATCACCGCACAGCGCTTGCCGCCCACATCGATGTGCTCATCCGGCCAGAATGAGGAGTGGTGCACGATACCCTTGAACCGATCCATTCCAGGCCATTCCGGGATGTATCGCTTTGCAGAAAATCCAGTTGCGACGATAAAATATCTGGCTTGGGCAGACCTGCCATCTGCTGTTCGGATGTGCCACCGACCTCTGCTGGTGTCGAATTTGGCATAGAATACCACGCTACTGAAAGCCGTGTCTTTCTTGATTTGAAGCACATTGTCCACATGATCGAAATACTGGTGCAATTCTCCGTAGGAGGGGTAGTTGGTCAACCAGGTCCAATCCTTCCATGTTTCTGGGATGGACAACATATACTCGGGCACCTCTGAGTCCACGCCCGCGCCGGGGTAACATTTCCATCTCCAGGTACCGCCGATATCCGACCCTGCTTCGAAGATCACCGTTTTGAGACCCAGTTTTCGCAGCTTGTGGAGACAGAATATTTCTCCAAACCCGGCACCGACAATCAAGGCATCGACATGGAGGTCGTCGGCGTAGATCCCCGTTTATTTCTTGGCGAAATGCATTTTCTCTGAGTTCGGTTCTGGGAGGCATGATAAGGTGATCTAGAGAGAATCGAGGAGATTAGCATAAAGACACGGGGATAAGGCATGAGACACCACTCACCTTCGAAATCTTGAAAACGGGGGCTTAAATAGTATTTCCATCTCAACCACTTCCCTGCACGATTGATCACCTGGAACGCAGCATCCGCAAGGATGACCCCGCCCATACAGGGTGACCGAACTGCATGAGTACGATTATTTTCGCCTTGAGAAGGATAGATCGAGAGCCCAGCAGGTTGCACCGCAGCCCCGCCCGCGCAAAACCCGTCTGTATCCCCCGCCCATCGAACAGGCGTCCAGGATGTGATTGGCGCTGTCGGTGATGTTTGTTGGTGAGGTTCCTCTTAACGGATCCGGTCTGCGGATCCACATGCGAGCCTCGAGCATCTCCGCAGACTCGGATGAACCACTATCAGCGTCCACCGATCATGATTCATGTTCCATGTCATACTAGGATGCGGTGGGAAACCTGACGTCGATATTCTGGCAAATCTCACCTGGATCAAAAACAATGACTGTTGTGGATACATATGATATAAAGCGGCTGGTTCCAAATGATGCACATGGGCATCGAACCCAAAAAAAGAGCAAACTTCACAGGACGTTTGATTCATGTCCCGGAGTTGAAATGAATATTGACGCCTGGATACTTCATCCCATGTACGTGCGATCTGATAGCTATAGACGAGACAATTCCAAGGCTTGACAGCAGAGCGAGTGCCTTGGAAGACCCAAAAGTTTAGTGATTACTGGTAGCTCACGTAGCTCACATAGAATAATAGTAGTAGGCTGTTTTAGTTGCGCACGGTTGGCTGAAAGGGCCCCTCCCATTGAACCCCATGGGGTAATCGACCATTTCTCCACTCGCAATGTGTGGCCCAGCTGTGATTAGTTCGTGCTTGCCACAGAGTCGTGAGGGGCTCCGCTCGCTTCACATCACTTCCACCCCGCAAGTTCTCCAGCCGGGCTCTAGTCTGATGTACTCCGGAATCTCCCTTTGCCGCTGAATACTGCACTCCTAAGTGCTTCCCTTTCTATGGAGACCCCCAGTCGGCGGTCCGATCATAGCTGTGACCAATGCAGGAAAGGCAAAAGGAGGTGCGATGCACCGGTGGGTGAACTCCGATCGAATTATGAAAAGGATTATACAGCAGACAGTCCCTGACCTGATCTCATCAAGACACTACATGATACGCGTCCCGACTCGTGTTCCAACTGCAAACGGTACAAGAAGAGCTGTACATTTGATTGGCTTTCGTCGAGGAAAGCCAAGCGGCTGCAGCATCGGAGACGAACATGTACCACGAACACATTTCCCGAAACTCCCATCACCGGTCATGGTACTTCTCTGTACGAGGGCACGTCTTCATCGGATAGGCACCATCTAAACGAGATCGACAACCCCCTCGATCCTAGCACTGGTGCTGAATCGTGTCTTAGGTCATCTCGACAAGATGAATTATTGCTCCAGACCACCGAGCCTTCGACCAGCATTGAGGACCAAGTTGGTTCTACAGGTGAAGACTCAATGTCTGTGCCAACTCAGATTTTGCAAACACCTTTGGAACCAACAGATACCCTGGACTTCATCAATAGTCCCTCTTTGAATGACGCTACGCATCCCCTCCGACGACCCGAACCGAATAGCATCTCGAATACATGTCTTCTCTCTAGGCATTCCGAACTCTCGAAAACACGGACATACCAATCAACATACCAGCATGCTCTCCTTGCAAACTTATCAGACCAAACCGCAAACGAACATCTTCGCTCGACCGTGACCCAGAACCTCGTTCGCATTTACCACGACAGCATGGAGAATGCACTCTCATGTTGGCTGACTGAACGAAATTGCCCCTACAGCCAGGGAAGGCCAGACAGAGCAGAATGGGGCCCGACCTGGTCAAATAGGATATGTGTTCGAGTTTGTCGGCTTGACAATGCCGCGACGTCTATCAGAGGCCGTTCCCTAAGTGCGGCAGAGGACAAGGCAGCAGCTCGCGTCCTACATTTGTCAATAATGGCATTCGCTTCGCAATGGTCGCAAAATTTCCCGAAAAGTAGTGACATCCCCTTCTCTTCTCTTGCTGCAGATGAAAGGTCCTTTCAGGAAAGACTTTGGAGTGATGCTAGGCATGCTCTAGAGACATCGGCCGGGGTGCCGTCATTCCGTGTTGTCTTTGCCAACATTCTATTTTCTTTGACCCAGCGACCCTGTAAAGATGATGAGGACATCGGACTGGATGAGCTTCTGGAAAATGACTGTGCCCATACATTTCTCGAGAGTGCTGTCCGACAGATGTTCAGCTTCCGATACAAATTTGCCCAGACCCGACCTGCTGCGAGGCGAAGCGGTGCTGTCTTCGGAAATAGCCAAGAAGCATCAGGCATCTCCGATACCGATGACTTCTCTAGTATCGAAAACCGCGATACATTTGACCTCCTCTTCTGGCTAGGTGTGATGTTTGATACCCAAATCGCCGCCATGCATCAACGGCCCCCGGTCGTATCTGACGAAGATAGCCAAAAGACGATCGGTCCTCGTCCGAGAACGTCAGCTCTCCTTCATGCAGGAAACGTCCTTGATCTCGATGGATTTAATCTCTTCGCGCCGAGACCGCGTGGAAAATCACAGGACCTGTGGGGTGATTTTCTACTTCACAGACCATCTGAACACCAAAAAAAGAATTCGCCCGTGCCCACATGGCCATGCTCTCACGAACAAGCAGCAGAAATCCTTTCAGATGGAGCACCCGTCAAGGTCCTGCTCTGGCGCCGTGTCACTCAGCTCCAGACACTTACATATCGAGAAGCGGAGCCCGAGGCCATCGAAGAAGGGATTCATAAAGCGCTTCTGGTATATCGACACTGGAACACCACATACAACGAGTTCATCCTCAGTTGTGTCTCAAGCCATGCAAAGCTTCCCCCACGCATTCAGTCGTGGTATGTTGTGCTTGCTGCACATTGGCATCTGGGCGCAATGATCCTGGCAGATGTGATAGAAAGTATCGACCAGTCACAATTCAGTCAGGAATCCCAACGAGACTCACGACAAGCAATCGATCTCGTCCAGACAATGAGAAGAGACAATGCATCCGCGGTCGCGACACTTGCTCAATGCTCATTGCGTGAAAAGATCTCAGCGAAACATCGGTTCCACGATTCGCTCAGTCATACTGCATTCCTAACGGAACCCTTTACTCTCCTTCTCGTACATTCCTTCGCCAAGTCTGGATATATCATGTTGGATAATCTTGTCGTCTCATCTGATCCGGTCTATTGCAGCCCTGCCAGGTCACAGGATTATTTCCGCCAAGGCTGTGAGATCAGCATTCGTGCACTACAGTGTCTCGGGAGAAAATCGGATTTGGCGTCTGTCGTGGGCCGAGGCTTATCCAGACGATTGGACATGAAGGTTGAGCCAAGCTCCCCCGAGGAGCAACTTCTTGGTTCGGAGAATTTTGGAGGACTTAGTGATTTTTGCTGGGTTGATGCTAGCGGTCCAGGATTTGACACCAGTCATTTTTCCTCGATGAATAGTTTCGATGAAATCGAGTTGTAGTATAGCTTCATGTTTGAAAAGCAATTTCGATAATCGAAAATAGGAATATTCAATGATACAAGGCACTTGTTAAAGAGATTGAGGCGCTGAATATGAAGCAGTCTGTCAATTTATCTTACATGGATCGCTATTCCATCTATGCGCGCATGCTACGCAGTTTGAAACCCAAAGAAACACATGCTGTTCATCAAGGCGCAATGCTCATGCCCCAGAAAGCTTTCTCAATTGTGGCCGAAGCCGCCGGGTCGTCACGGTCAAGGGGGGCCTCAGTATCGTCCTCAGGAACGGGACGAACCACCTCCAGACTCAACTTCGAGTCCTTAGAGTAAACACGCAATCCAACGACGCAAACCGCGTTCCATGGATCAGTCACAGGGCCATCAGTATCTTGCAAAAGAGCTGCGGGCTTTTGGTCATTCTCCTCCGCTGGCATATCCAAGTCGCTATCAAATTCAAACCCATCCAGCAGCTCCACATCACTACCATCCAAATTGTCCATGGCCAACCGGGTATTGAGACTCGGCCGCGGTGACTCGGTTCGTCGACGGTGAGAGCCACTAGCATGTCTAGCGTGCAAGCCGTTGAACTGGATTGTGGGAACCGAGCCATTTGTCGTTGGCCTTTGCTCGCTACCATCGCTGGAGATGCTTGCGACATCGATTGGTGATTGGGTCTGTGTTTCAGGAAGAATTTGTCCTGGGATAGGGCCGCGCTCAGGACTTCGCTCAAGGGATGCCCCGTTTGAAGTTCGATCAGACCGACGTGCTTGCATTCGCTGTTGTCGGGCAGCCATCTTGCGCTCTCGGATGTAGTCTTTCTGCAGTTTTCTTTTTGTCTCCTCGCGGAGCTTCTTACGTTCGGCAGCTTTGCGACGTTCTCTTTCATAGCGCTCCTGATCTGTCTCGGCCACCAAGCCCTTGGCATGAGCCAGGTCGTACGACAGGCCGACCTGTACAAGCTTCTCGCGTCTCGTAGAAGCGAGGCGACGCACTATCTCTTCGGTTGACTCGACATCTTCGTGTCGGAAGGCGATGATCTTCATCAGAACATGGTAGCGGCCAGGATCGAGATTGATCTCCGCGTTCACAGAGCGGGCCATGAAATGGCTGTTGTGGCTTCGCACCATATAATCTTCCTCGCCCTCTTTTTGGAGTCGGAACTTCAGCACAAAGTTATACTCGCCCGCAAGTCCTTTGAAGTAGCGGGTATCGAGTTGTGAAAGGACAATGACAACAGGACCGCTCCGTGTCACATTTAGAATGAACTTGGAGCTGTGGTAGTCCGCAGACCATGGCACATTCAACGTCGTCCATTGTTGGGTGATTGTCCATTCCGGCCCAAACAGTCGAGTCCGATCAAAGTGTTGGTATTTCTTCAAGAGATCATTGTACGAAATCCAGAAAAACTTCGTATGTTTCAGTATCCACCGCAAAATCTAAAGCGAAAAAGCGAAGTTGACTTACCCCATCATTTCCGAATTTATGTCCAAGAAGCTCCATCCACTCTGCTGTCCACTGCTCTGAGCCGTCGCCCCAGGCACCGTGCCATTCCTTCTTACCCCAAGGGTTGCTTCGACTGGTTAGCAGTGTTTATTTGGCCAGATTTAAGAGGCACTTACCGAAGTCGCAGAAGGCGATACCCTCTGATCTCCCGGGCTTCCATGATAGAGTAAGAATGGTTTTCCGATATACCTTTGCGATCTCGCGGCGGCCCATTATACTTCGGATCCAACCAGTTGGAGAAAAGACCAGTCCCACATCCAAAGAGGAACTCCTTGTTAACTTTCATGAGTTCCTCATTCCAAAAGCGATCTTTGTCCAGAATGTTGTTAGACAAAACTTCGGATGTGACGCCTCCAGTCAGATCCTCGATGCCTTCGCCAACAAAGCCACCTTCGATAGCAGAGTAATCACCATGTGCCTTGGCAAATGCCTTCTCCAGCAAGGGCAGCCAGGTCTCATTTGGATCGACGCATTGTGCAAAGTACAGTGCTCGCGATCCTGTCTGCCAGACTCGACGATATTCTTCTTCAGTATCGGTCCGGTTGATGTCGTCCCAAAGTGGGCGCTCATCAATCGATTCGTCATAGTCGGCGGCACGCAGATACAGCTTGTCGTCCACAATGCATTGTTGCCATTCACCGTCTTGAGATATGATCAGCGCTTGGTCCTCACCCAATCTTGAAAAAGGACACAACTCACCGCGATAAAAAACAAAGCCATAAATGCCAATCTTTTCGTTCCGGGCGACGCAGATCTTTTCAATCAGACCTTCCTTGTTCCCCATAGTGCAGAGGGCCGCCATCAGCCAGCAGTCGCCATCGTAGCCCTGGCGCACGTCCGACGCCGTTGGTCCATTGACAAAGAACTGGGGATTCTCGAAGATTTCCTGTGTTTGATTAGGGTGCGACTCTCAATAAAATTGGGGGGATCTGGACGAACCGTCACTCGTTTGACGCCGCGCGGCCTCATTTCCTCGTTGACCTTGTCAAGGCCATCCAGGTAATGCCGCAAACCGGACTTGAGATCCAACTCAATATCGAAGTGCGGATCGGTATACTTCTGATTCACGCGCTCGCATTCCTTAACAATGCGCTCGACAGACTTCCGGCATTCACGTCGCGCCTGCTCATAGGACTTGACAGCCTCGTGGCCCTGGATAACCCCGTTGGGAACCCGCTTCGCTCTAGTCCGCGCATAAGGGTTATCCGGCAGGATGGTGTACACCTTGCCGGGGTACTTTGTGGTGAACTGTTCCCAAAACTGTCGCACAGACTCCTGCGGCGGTTGACAGCGCGCACGATGGCCTGGTCCTCGGCTGTTCGATCGTGACGAGGCAGGGGGCATCGATGACCCGCACATCATCATCATCTCCTCTTCCGAGTCCATGTGTGCCATCTTCACGAAATTTTAGTTGATCTGGCTTAAGAATATCAAGCTCCAAGCATGCAGAACGCACGACAGCGAGCAGGGAAGACGTTGCTTTTTCTCTTTGCTGCGATGTATGGCACTGACCACAAGCATGAGCGACGATCAAGGAACCGAAAGGCGCGGCGCAGCATCTAAAGTACAAGCGGGCATTTTCCATCTCCACGGCCACGCCGAAGGGAGCAATTTCGCCCATCAGCAGCCTCCACCAGTCCGGGTCTCCCGTCCGCTTTCAGGCGTTCGTAAGGCTGCAGGGGCGTGCGTTAGACTCGCAGTGGGCCGCGAATGAGCCGGCTGCTGAGGAGAGCAGGTTGGCCCCCAACTCGTGGCCCCTTCAGCCGTTTCCCTCGTCAACGGCCCCCATGCGATGCTCACTGGGTCCCTGAGGCAGGTTACTGCAGAAATCTGGCATGGCTGGGACCAGCAGATGCACGCTGGGCCATCGCAGGGTCCGCGTTTCCAAGAATAAACAAATGGCAGACTCAAAGCCGCGGGTATCCCCCATTTTTGCGCTGTGGGGCGCCCACTTCTCAGCTCGGACACGAAAGTCGAGGTCTTGGGGCCGCGCGATTGGCAGAGCGAGGGTGGCTGATGGTCATCTTGGCTTCGTGTCCGAGTTGCCGGTGTAACCCGGCTCGCTTTTGGGTCATTTTGACCAAGTCGAGGCGGGCACGACTGAGATAGGAGCAGAAGCGCGGGAGCCAGATCAAGATAATCGGATGCGAGAAGTAATTGTACCCTGTACCTGAGGGTAGTCATCGCAATCGCAAAAACGAGACATGATGAGACGAGTTTACAATCGGAGGGGGAAGATGAGAGGGAGATCATGCCTCAAAAATAGGGTTGGATATCTGATAGATGAATAGATGGCCACCGGGTATGTACGCCTTGCATTGACTAAAAAAGCATTTGCTTGAATCAAAGTAGACCCACCCTCAAATCCTAGTCACTCTCCGGTAAACGCCAGATACAAAGAAGAGGAAATGTCCATGCGTGGGGATCCAGCATAATGCGATCTCTCCGACGCCAGACAAAAAAGAAAATAAGCATGCGTGTGGATCCAGCATGGTGCGACCTCTCCAACGCGAGTAACCTATGGGTACATGAGAAAATCCGAATTGAAATCGTAACGGGGGTTCAGTGTCCCGCGTGTTCAGTGATAACCGTTGCGAGTGGTACGGCCGGAGTAGTGCGAGCTGCCCTGGCGGAAGTAAGGGTGCTGACAAGCCTGCTTGGCGGACAGGCGATGGGCAGGGTCATACTCGAGAAGCGATTCAAGAAGCTCGCAACCAGCTTCTTCCAGGCCGGGAACCAGAGCTCCACTGGGGCGCTTCCACTTAGGGAAGGTGGCCTTGTAGTCAGGGAATGAGGTGACACCGGGCCATGCCTCTTCGTCGGGAGTGCCGAGGACGCTGTGGCGGGCAGAGGATTAGTGATATGGGAGGGGTCTGGAAACAATGATTAGAATACTGACCGGAATATTTTAAAGATCTCGTCGATCTCCGAGTCGCCAGGGAACAGTGGCTTGCGCGTGCACATTTCGGCGAAGATGGCGCCCACGGACCACATGTCGACACCGGTAGAGTATTGACGACCGCCCAGCAGGATCTCGGGGGACCGGTACCACAGCGTAACAACCTGGAGACAGAATTAGCATGCTGGTTTCATCCATTGCGGTCCCAACGCCTGGCGGCTTACCTCATGAGTGTAGGTGCGGAGGGGAACACCGAATGCGCGGGCCAGACCGAAATCAGCCAATTTCAAGTTGCCCTCGACGTCGATAAGCAGGTTCTGTGGCTTGAGATCGCGATGGAGGATACGGTGACTGTGGCAGTAGCGGACACCCTCCACGAGTTGGGCCATGAACTTCTTGACCATGGCCTCGCCCAGGCCCAGGTTAGCACCCATCATGGTGCCATCGGGAAGAGCCTTGCCGCGGCCACCTTCACTGACCGGCAGAGCCTCCATGTACTTCTTCAGATCAAGGTCGAGAAACTCGAAGACCAGATAAAGCTTGTGACCGTCGGCGTGGACAATGTTCAGCAGCTGGACGATGTTGGGGTCCTGCATTTCCTTGAGAAGCGAAATCTCGCGAATGGCGGTGCTGGGAACACCCTCATCTTCGGCTTCCAGTCGAATCTTCTTGAGGGCAACGATGCGGTTGGGGTGGTTGAGCTCACGGGCCTTGTAGACGACACCGTAAGTACCTGAGGTTGTTCAAACGTGTCAGTTTTTCATCTGGGGGACTGGATGTAAACAATCGGATTCGAGTACTCACCTTCACCAATCTTCTCGATCTTCTGGTAGTTCTCCATGGTGATGACAACTCCTGGTCCTATTCTGACCTTGACGCAGTTAGAAATGTGACAGGGGTCGAGAGAGTGAGAGTGACGCAGGTTGTGGGAACCGGAGGAATGGATATGCAAGGAGGAAGGCGGGAGAGTCCAGTGGGCGATTGGGCGGAAGATGAACCTTTGGAACGAAAGTTGATCTTTGAGACGGCTGGAGGAGTTGCTTCTTCCCAGGTCTCCACACCAGGTTGTCGAGGTTGTCGTCTAAAAG
Source organism: Penicillium argentinense (assembly GCF_028826775.1). NCBI lineage: Eukaryota > Fungi > Ascomycota > Eurotiomycetes > Eurotiales > Aspergillaceae > Penicillium > Penicillium argentinense. Next base: position 2,743,430 of record NW_026622668.1, read on the forward strand.
AAAGTCGCAGGCAAAGTCATGGTGGGGAGGCCACAAAAACAAACACAACCCCCGCGCCGCCGGAAGGCGGTCAGTTCGGCGCGTTGGGCGGCGTCGTTCTTGCCGCCGATCGCGCTTTGCTGTGGCAGACCTCTTGAATCAACCCTCGTCCAATTCATGAATATTGGATGATGGCCCAAATCAAAGGACTCGACGCCCACGATCGCCCTCCAGAGGCCATTCGACAATGCTACAAGAAGTACTCCAAGCTCCCCTTGTCCGAAGTCGACAATGACTTGGGCATTCTGGATCTGCAGAAAGTAGATCCCGAGAACTTGCCCACAAGCCTCACGGTCTCACAATACAAGTCGAGTCAGGACCTTCGAGTTGCATTTGACGATTTCGTTCGAGGAGCGCATCCACCCCAGGTCGAGGAAGCTCCTTTGGTCGAGAATATTCCGGTTTACACCCACAATGACATTTCCGGTCAGCACAGACTTGCCATGCGGCTCCAACAAACTAACCGCAACAGGGTACTGACTTGTTCGCAGGTCTTCTGATGATCCCTGCTCTGTTCCCACCCACTATCCAAACCGAGTTGCTGTCCCGCCTATTCCACCGAGACCTGCCCAATCCCGAACACAAGACCAATCTGCATTTGCATTATGAGGTCACCTACCCGGAAGGATCGAACACCGACGAGACCAGGACGTCGTTTTTTGCAGATGACACAATGCGCGAGCTACAACCCAAAGAACCGCAGATTCACAAACCCTTGACTATCCAGAGTGTACTGGACAAGAAACTCCGCTGGGTCACCTTGGGAGGCCAATACGATTGGACTGCCAAGGTCTACCCAGAAGAAGCTCCGCCGCCTTTCCCACAAGATATTTCGAAGCTACTGCGGGCTGCATTTCCCGAAACTGAGGCCCAGGCAGCGATCTTGAATTTATATTCTGCGGGGGACACTTTGAGCGCCCATCGAGACGTGAGTGAGGATTGCGATGTCGGATTGATCAGTGTGAGCTTCGGGTGTGATGGACTGTTCCTCATAAGCCATGATAACGGGAATGGCTGCGAGATCATTCGCCTTCGATCAGGAGATGCTGTTTACATGAATGGTACCTCTCGTTTTGCCTGGCATGGCGTTCCCAAGATCCTGCCGTCCACTTGTCCTGCTTGGCTAGCAAATTGGCCATCTCTCGAAGAGGATATCCCAGGCTCTCCGCCAGGTCCTTATTCGATGTGGAGAGGCTGGATGTCCGGCAAGCGAATCAATTTGAACGTGCGGCAAATGACCGCTCACCCAAATTCATGAAACTCGGGTTTAGTTTGAGTGCTTGAATCTTACCAAGTCTCAACTCGCTGCCCATTTTGTGTCTGTCTCATGAAAAGGAATCTCCATGCTGGCCGAGGCCTCCAGGGTCTCGCGCTACCCGCGGAAATCCGTTGGTTCGCGGGATACAATGTCCCTTTCTGGCTGCGATCATCTGCTCTCACCTTGACGAGATAGTTGTCTCGTTGGAATAGACGCAATTGTTCCTAGTGGAAAACCTGGAGTACCCCACGTTCACTGTTGGGTCGGCCAGAACTCCACGGGACAACCCGCCTCGCCTCCACCGGCATCATGATGGCCACCCGATGACGGCAGTAGATAGACCGAATACGAGTGAGCTGTTGCAGTAGCCCCGAGGTTAGCGGAACGCAAGTATTCTCCGCGAAGAGCATTTGACCCGTCTCCAAACGACCCCACCAACCCCGCTTAACTCCAGAAGAACAATCAACCATAAATGAACTGTTCTATCTTTTAAAATCATTCCTCCACACATCAGTACTCATCAACCCCGACGACTAGATATGACCGCAGCTCCTACATGGCGCGCCCAGGGTGAGGCCAAGCGACAATCGATCCTGGACGCGATTCCCTCAAAATGGCGACTTGAGACCGTCATACCATCAGCCGCAGCACAGCCCGACGTCACCGGAGACTATATCCGACAGTTTTTAAATGAGCGCGAGATCAAGATCACAGAGTCGGATGCCGTGGATATCGTCGCACAGACAACCTCCGGGCGTTGGACCGCTGTCGAAGTCACAGAGGCCTTTTGCCATCGTGCTGCACTGGCACATCAATTCGTTCGTTGCAGGGTCACGCCTAAACCTCTAATGATTACCTAACATGCTCGCAGGTGAGCTGCTTACATGAAGTATTCTTCGACGCAGCAATCGAGCACGCGAAAGTGCTCGATGCCTACTTTGCCGAACACAAAGCACCCCTTGGGCCGCTACACGGTCTTCCTGTCAGCTTGAAAGACCAATTCCACATCAAAGATGTCGAAACTACCATGGGCTACGTTGGCTGGATTGGGACCTTTCAAGGGAAACCAACTGATTCACGCTGCGGGGCAGTGGAAAGCGAGCTTGTGCGGGAATTGCGTAACCTTGGCGCGGTGCTATACTGCAAAACCAGCGTGCCGACCACCTTGATGTCCGGAGAAACGATCAATAATATCATCGGCTACACGTGGAACCCCAAGAATCGATTGCTCTCCAGTGGTGGCAGCTCTGGTGGCGAGGGTGCTCTCATTGCGCTGCGTGGGTCACCTGGTGGGTTTGGGAGTGACATCGGTGGCAGTATACGAATTCCGGCCGGGTTCAACAGTCTTTATGGCCTGCGACCTTCGACAGGTAGAATGCCTTATCAAGGCGCTGCCAACTCGATGGATGGGCAGAACGTGATTTTGTCGGTGATTGGACCCTTGGCTCCTACGGCTCGCACGTTGACTCTACTGTTCAAAAGCGTTCTGAGCCAGGAGCCGTGGTATCATGACCCGCTTGCGCTGGAGCTGCCATGGAGAGATTCTATCGTCCAAGAAACACTGGATCTGGTCAAACAAGCAGAAACAGGCAAGTCAGCGCTCGCTTTCGGTATGATGCCGTTTGACGGTGTAGCTCGTATCCACCCTCCAATTGCACGGGGGTTGGAGCTGGTCGAGCAGACTCTGAAAAGGCTCGGTCATAAAGTCATCGACTGGTGCCCTCCATCTCACGTTGAAGCTCATGAGCTAGCCGTAAGTATTGATCCGAGTGGATTTTAGGCCTATACCATGATACAAACAACTGACCTAACCCAGGGCAAAGCATACCAGCTGGACGGCGGTACAGACTTGAAACTCCAATTCGGTCTATCCGGAGAGGCACCCCCACCCCAGATCATAGTTAAGGAGGGTGGAACTGAGATGATTGCGTCGGAAATTGCTGCCCTCAACGTTGCCAAGCGGGAGTATCAAAAGAAATACATGGACTACTGGAATAGCACTGCGAAACTGACCGGTACCGGACGCCCGGTAGACGGATTTTTCTGTCCACTGGCACCACATGCTGCAGTAATTCCGACGCAATATGAGCAAACTGGCTACACTACCTTCGTTAATGTGCTCGACTATACCAGCGTGTCCATTCCTGTGACTTTCGCAAACAAGTTTGTGGATGTACTTCCCGCCGAAATATCCGCGACTGAGGCAGAAGCATATATCGACTGGGACTGTAAGTTCGACTTGGAGATTGAGACCATTGATCACTCTGACAACGAAGCAGATGATGCCGAGACATACCACGGAGCTCCTGTGGGAACTCAGTTTGTGGGTCGACGACTTCAAGAGGAAAAGATATTGACCCTGGCGGAGTACATCGGGGCAGCGATTGCTCGGGACACGGAACTAGCATAATTATATCATACTGACTGAAGTATACACTATATTTCAGTAGTAGGGTAATAGTAATACTGAAGCATTATATACTGTATCCGTTTCCTCAAGCGTATTCAGAGTTTGTTCGAAATTAAGTGTCTACTAGCAAGCAAGGGTTCGAGAAAGAGCCAAGTTCACAGCAATTCTACGGCTTGTTTTTTTAATCATCGCTTGTTTGTACAACGTGTATCTCGGGCTGAAAAATCCCCAAGAGTATGGACATGAGTTTTCGTGTAGACTACACTGAAGTGTTAAGGTAATGTTTTCCCGGCTTGCCACTGAGAATTCGTAGTGAGGCAAGATGAGCAAACAAGAGGATCACTGGCGTGAAGGAGGTGTTTGTCCGGAAGGCGCTGCAAGATTCGAGAGGATAGGAGTAGAAGAGGGCCAAGGACCGGGTCCAGGAGGCTTGTTATTCGGTGCCGGCTCTTGCACTTGTGGGCCCTCGGATCCATTCATCAGTCTCGGACGCTTGACATTGGCGCTCGGAGGACTACGGGGGTCGGCATGAGAATATGGAGAATTATACTGAGTCGAGGAAGCCGGTGTGGACACAGCTCCCGTATCGGGACTCAGCGCAACAGCAGATTGCAGGGGGCGCAAGCGGTTCGGGTGAGAAGAGGTATCTTCGCCTGGGCGAGGAGGGCGGACATCGGGACTATGTCGTAGTTGGCTGCTTTCCGGTTCGGCCAGTCCACCGGTAGTTGGATTGTAGCCCACTCCGATTCGGCCCATGCTCCTGTCATGCATAACAACCCGTTTCCATTTGGCAACCACCTTGTCATAGTCCCACCTGGAGGACGCTGGACTTATCTGACTCTTAGCAGTATCCAGCTCTCGCGTCACATCGCGCGAGAGAGGAAGCGTATCAGGTGGGAACAGCGCAAACTCGCGTGGCCACTGGCACGATCCAAGTCGATCGACTTGAGCACGTAACTGGTTTGCTTCTTGTTGTACTCGAGCAAGCTGCTCATCAATCAACCGACGCTTCTCCGATTCTCTCACAAATGCGCGTGTCGTTTCAAGCTGCCAAGCTTCGCGACGTGCTTCATAAGGTAGCGCGTTCCAGTGGCCGAAGGCCAACTCGAGATGTCTCATACTTGCTTCTTCATGTTGTTGTCCATCCCGATATACTCTGCCATTATCGAACATTCGATCCGAATGGCTTCGGTCGCTAGTCGAATGCGCCGCGATGCGTTCAGACTGCCATTGTGAGATCTTGGAAAGAATGGCTTGTCGGACAATATCAAGATATTCATGGCCGGGCGGTTGTAGTGGGAAGGATGTCAGGGTCGGGAATGGGTGGGAAGCGAAGATGGTCGGAGGAGGAGGCAGGAGCTGTAGGCAGAGAGAAGGGAAGGTCTGGGCCTCGAGATCGAAGTCGAACGGGGTTGGTCGAGGGCGGTATCGAGAACTTGGAGCAGCCTTAGAATGCCATTCAAGATAATATGGGGCGCCTGGGTGCAAAACTTACGTAGCTGCCTTGATATTGTCAAGCACTTCGTGGAGTGCCAACTCCACAGCTTTCAGGGTGTCTGGATTGTTGGCCGTGGCACCTCTGCTCGCGTAATCGGGCAGCTGCAGAGATCCCGACCGTGATTGTGATGGTGCAACACGAGGACCTTCCAATGTACGACTCGGGTTCGGTATGTCATTAATGACGCCTGTTGCGTGCCAGGTCGGTGTGTTGAACATCATGCGCACTGGTGCGTCGCGCGGCTTGCTGCTCGGATCCCCGACCGTATAGCTGTCGGAGGGGCCTTTTCGCTGGGCAGAGTCGGGGCTACCATCACGCTTGCCCGAGGCAGTGCGGGCCTGGCGACGAGTGATTCCACTGCGAATGCGCCGGATCTCCTCAACGTCATGAACTCCGTCGGGCTTCTTCTTGAAGAGAAACTGGTCCAGATGGCGGCCCAGCGACGAGGACGTGAATGCCTGACCACAATATTGGCATTTCCGATCTTTCACCGCATGATTGGCCGACTTGGAACTCGAGTTAGGGTGCTCTTCCGTACGCGACTCTTCTGGCGTCTCTCTGGTGTCTTCTTCCTTCATTGTTGGTGAGGCGGTCGGAGGTGGGAGGGAGGGCGAGTTCTGAGGGGCACGAAACTAGATAACTTCAGATCAAGCGAGCATGTCCAGGGATGCTTGCGAGCACGGCCACCTTGCGCTTGAGAGAAACCGGTTGGGAGTTGGTGAAGAGAACATCCGAGGAGCTGCCAAGCTTTCGGCGCGGAGAGGTGAAGCGCCCCCACGAGGGCTAAGGCGTTGTATACGATGCAACCTCACCGCGAGACCGCGACAGACCCACACTGGACTCTGTGCTTACAAAGGGATGGAAAGGTGGCAAAATACTTCAGAGATAACATCTGCTTGTAATGTGCAACCATGAGATCCTGTCTATATCAAGTTGCGGCATTTCGTCCCTTTCTAGTCTTGCGCGCACTCAGCCACCGCTTCAAATCCCGAATACCGTGGAGGTATAGCCACGAAAACAGAAAAACAAGCGCGAAATTAAAAATCACAAATGCCCAAAATATTCCCTTTGGACGATTGATGTTAATTTAGTGCTCCCGGAAATTCAGGCTTCATTGTGCATCGAGTGGGAACTTACGTAGTTTCTCCATTTGTGTGTATAGAAGACATTGAAACTCGCAGCCTAATCCAAATACGTCAGCAAGGTACATCTCAACATGTAAAGACCTTTACTTACAAATCGATCACCCGAGGAATACTGGCAAAAGGCACACAGTCCACTGCCAGCATCACGGACGTATCCGCCCGATTCTTGCGCATAGGCACCAGCGTACTGCTCGCAAGTCTGGCCTGGTGGGGGACTGAATCGAGCCTCTTCGCGTTCGACGCAGCGGATGGGTATTTTGTGAGTTGCGACCCCCAAAAATCCCTCAAGGAGATAGTGGAATGGGGTAAGCCAGTACATCCATGACTGCCAGAAATGAGGCAGAGCAACGTAGGGGACAATAACACCACAAAATGAAACGACGAAAGTGAAAAATGACGGGACAAGGAGGGAGGCGAAGAGTTCATTGGGTGCAAACGCTGCGATGAACTGTCCGAAGCCAACATAATAGCATTCAAACACCATCAGAAGCATCCAGGTATACCCAGAACTGAAAGAGTCACGCGGGAACCAGACTCCCCAATACCTTGATCCATGTCATGTTAGCATTCTGGCCAAGCACTCGCCACATAAGTCAAGTTCTACTCACCAACAGTTGAAGTAGATAGAACCCGCCACAATCGAATATGGCAGTTCGGGTAAAATTGTGCTGACAACAAAGGCAATCCAAGAATATATTTTGGAGTTCGATTCTCGCGACTCGTAAAGACCCCGTAAATGTAGATACCGCGGCTGTAATTGCTGCACAAGTGGGGGACAAATTGTTAAGGTCATGAAAATGGAGAAGAGTCTCGATTGCATGTCGATGTAGCTGTTTCCCAGATGCCAAAAGGTAAATGTGTTGAAAAGCCCTGTGAATATGTGAAGCATAAATTTTCCCTGATGAATAGAATAGTCAGCATGAGTATCACTTCATTGTCTTCGAAAAAAGGAAGAAGATAGCATACCAGAATGTAATCGGGGAGCCTCCAGTACGCCACGAAAGCTCTTTTGGTTACTGCCACTATCTGAGTGTATAGAGGCATGGCGTATTCTCGGTCATCCTGAATTGTCCCATCATTTTGTATGCCACGGCGAGAACTGATAATACCTTCCAGCTCTTGGGAGAGCTGTGTGGATTCCAGCGACCTGGCCCATACATCACCCCAGTCCTGACCTTTGTAATCCGGATTTCCGGCACCAATGACCTCGAGCATGTACTAACAAAAGACATTTAGACAAATACATTAACCAGCAGTTTTTGGGTACATACCTCTGCAGGGTTTGCAAAAGGCGAGCATTTCTTTGTCCCATTGCGTTCAAAGTATTCAATGAGCGTTTTCGAGTCGGGCCCCAGAGTACCATTGTAAACGACTCGCCCACCACTCTGAAGCAAGAGGAGCTCATCAAACTGTTCAAACAAAACAGCTGATGGTTGATGGATCGTGCAGAGAACGGCTTGGCCTGCATCTGCGAGTCTGCGGAGAAACCGGACAATGTTGAAAGCCGCTAAGGAGTCTAGTCCTGATGTCGGTTCATCCAAAAAGAGCAACAACTCAGGCTTGCTTGCAAGCTCGACCGCAATTGTGAGCCTCTTTCGTTGCTCCTGATTGAGACCGGAGCCAGTAGATCCGATTGTAGCTCCAGCGATGGATCGCATTTCCAGCAAGTCAATGATCCTTTCACAGTAGTCATATTTCTCCTTGAGTGGCACCTCTTTGGGCTGTCGCAGGAGGGCCGAAAATCGCAATGACTCGCGAACGGTCGCTGTTGGCTCGTGGATGTCCATTTGTTCAGCAAACCCGGTTGCCCTTTGGAAGCTCTTAGGGAGAGGTCTGTTGATGTCAGTAGCTGTTGACTCCTCAATAACTCGATTTTGCTTACTTCCCGTCGACCAAGAAGTCTCCAGAGACGACTCCAAAATTGATACGCTGAGCCAAGGCGTTAAGGAGGGTCGTTTTCCTAATATGTACTGGTGAGCAGCGGGAAACTCCAGAATTGTGTGATATACATACCCAGCACCAGAGGCCCCCATGAGCGCAGTAAGTTTTCCCGGTTTGACATAGCCATGGACGTCTTGCAGGAGTTTTCGCTGTCCTCCTTTGTATGGGATGGTGTAGCTCACATTCTGCCAGGTAAAGATCGAAGTGTTTTTAGCAATATCTCGGGCCTCCTTTTCAGTTTCATTGTCTCCCATCCCAGCAGAATTGTTCTTCTGGGCTGATTCTTCATCTGCGGGTGGCCTGTTATGCTCGATTGCATCCTCAACAGCCTTTGGAACCTCGCCTCTTTTGAAAACGGTTACAGAGCTTCCTCCCTTGTTAGGCTTTTGAATTTCCATCCCAAGAATCGTCAGAAAAACGAAGAACAGGAACCAGGCGATTATGATGCCGAAATTTCGCCAGAGATGAGCGCGGGAATACGTATAGGCTGTCTCAATGTAGCGCGATCCCTGGACAATCAAGCTTCCAGGTATGCTTCCTTGAATAGCACAACTCTGATGGGTGGGTGAGAGATTTGGTCCATCGGGAACAACGTATGGTGGCTCGCATTTGATATCCAGATTGTAAAATTCATTTGCCATCAGTGCTTCAAAAGCGTACTGCACTGGATTGATCCAGATAAGCCATTTTAGCCAGGGGTGCATTTTCCAAGGTGGGATTAGATATCCTGCAAGCGAGTATTAGCCACAGAATACCTGCTGATATTCCTTGTAGTATAGTCCAAACTCCACATACCTGTATATACGATAAGTGCCTGAATCGCAACTCCTGTGAGACGAGTGGCTTGAAGTATGTTAGTTAAAGAAGGTTCGAGTCATTATTCGGTCCACTCACCAACATCAAGCGATGCGCACAAAGCCCCGAGGGCACGAAAGAAAGAATACATCGTCATTGTTAAAGTGAATATTATCAAGAGGTTGATGAAAAATTGAGATGCCGTTCGTGCGAGATTTGCCATGCTAAAAAATTCTTGATTAGCTTGGTCTCATGTCTATTGATTTTGATAGACTCACAAGTATACAATCAAGTCAAAGAGAACCACTTGAATAAACACCAAGGGTATGTCCACGACAACCTGCGCCAAAGCATATGCCGCCGGACGATAGAAGGAGCTGATATGGTTAGCTTGTATACTACTTTATTTGCTTTCTTTCACTCACAAACTCTTGTGCTTCATCAAAATAGGTCGGCTCTCAAATGCAGCAGTAAGCTCGGCCAAGGCAAGAAGAGAATTGAACAGCAAAATGAAGAACATAACACCTCCTCGTGTGAAGACACCGGAGCTATCATAAATTAGAATCCGTCTCACAGTATTCGGGGTCATGAATATAGGACCAACCTAGAGCTGGGAAGATCGAAGAACAAACTCCCGACGATGAGAGCTTGAAAGATGATAACTCCCCATTTTCCTGCCAGTGCAGCTCGATCGCCGAACATTACTAGAAATTGTCGATGGGTGAGGATCATAACCTGTTTCCAAAATGGAACAGTGTAATTCTTGGTGGTGATCTGCGCCCTAGCCGTTTCCCTTTCGGCCTCTGTCGCTTGCAATTCTGCCTCAAAATCTTCGATGTCGGCGTGTACTGCTTTGAAAGCATCACTTTGACGAAACGCGATTCGAAATTCTTCTGCCGTACGGGGAATCCTGTTCTCCCATCCTTCCTTAACACGTCTTGCATTCGGGTCACTGACAGAGGTCAGAAAATCGGGAGTCGTCCATCGTGGTGGGCACTCAAATCCTAGCTTTTCAAAGTAGGCCTTTGCATCTTCTGAGCGGCCGAAAAAAGCACATTTTCCATTTTCAATGAGTATCACCTTGTCAAATAAATTGAACAAGTTTTCTGATGCCTGGTACAGAGCCACGAGAGTCGAGACGTGCGCAGTATTTGTCAGGCTCCTCAAGCTTTGAACATATTCGAGTGCCGTGCTCGCATCCAAGCCTCTAGTTGAATTATCCCAGCACTGGGTGCTAGCCTTTGTGACCATGGCCTCTCCTATAGAGACACGCTTCTTCTCTCTGTATTTCATCAGCATATGTTTTAGCGCATTTTCGAGACAGAGTGTATGTATTAACTGACCCTCCAGATATTCCGCGGATGAGCTCATTTCCAACTCGAGTACCCAGCGCGTGTTCAATCCAGAACAGCTTGGCAATTGCTGACAAGAATGTTTGTTGGTAATTATTTCGGCTCTCTCCAGGGATTCGGGATTGTTTGTCGGGTGTTCTGGTTTTCAATGCGAAAATCAGGGTATCGCGCACTGTCAGTGTCGCATAATGGAGATCGTCCTCGGGATTGTACGAAACTGCCCGAGTCAGATTGGTTATCATGAAAAATCCGCCACGGAACCAGTACCTTCTGAGCGATACTTCTTTGCCATTGTAGTAGAATCAGTTCCTCCGTATCGCACGTCACCCACGATACTCTCGTATCCGGATCTCTGATTGCCGATTACTTTCAAGAATGTTGAGCAGCCAGATCCGGGGCGACCAAGGACCAGCAACATCTCTCCGGGTCGAACACAGCCCTGGGTAAATAATTAGAAATCGCATCAGGTACACAGTGGCAACCCCGCTCACCGTAAAATCATCGAGGATTGTTCTGGTCTCCATCTTTCCGGCATCAGTGCGAGTCATTCCTTTGCGTAATATGCCCTTTATCAGCCTGGGTATGCCGAGAATTATGTCGCCGGTGGTTGGCTGCAGTGCTGCTCCCAAGCCTAGTCCCTTCACAGTAAGATCTTTCCATATGACCCCGACGTGTCGCGTTTTCTCTTCCTCGGAGTTGGCCTTGCGTTCACGCCCGAACATCCGCGAAATCAACTTCTCAATCTGGGTCCACTCATCACCTTCGTGACCAGAGGCCCAGGTACGTCGACGAGACAGCGAGCGGGCAAGCTCTTCATCGACCGAGTCGTTTTCTTGGACTGTTTCAGGTCGACTTTCTGGACCTGCGCTTCGAATCGGGGCCAAACTTCCTGTCTGATCTGATTTGGTGGACGCACTGGTGCTCCCGGACGGAGACTCGCTGGAAGACCGTACTCCTGCACCTTTTCCCAGTGAAGTGCTACTGGTCGCCGAGCGATCATGCTCCATGTCGAATAATGCAGTTGGAAGCGAGAGAAGGAAAACCTCTGTAACTTGCCGCACTCGCAGGCTGTTGGGTAGGAAAGGGCGGACGCTCGGAGTAGAATAGTTCAATGTTACACCAGTGTCTGTCTTAGTGGTGATCAAGAAATGCTTCCATCAGAAAAACGCCTTGATAGAATTCTGATCAACAGCAACGGGAAAAGAAAGAAATCATCAAAAATAAGCCGCGAATGTGCAGTTATTACGTCAAATCTCATTACGCAGCAGGTTCTATGGTACTCGGTCTCGGAGCCTCAACAACCCGTTCAGCACCCTAAATCCGATAATCCCCGGGGCACGAGATGGCGACCATCTTGAATGGCCGGGGGTACATAGTGAGAAACGTCCGATTATGTGAGCTGCATGTCCCGATACGGACCGTGCGACCATGTGGATTGCGTGGGTGACGTCCCCAGATTTCGAGGCTTGCCCCCGGTGGATCCTGCCAGATGGTCGATCATGATGTCATCCGCCTCCGCGGTCTTCCTACGCCCTTGGGCATACTCGACCTTCGCTTCTCTCCAAAACAGGACTTTTTATTTTCGGTTAGCTGATTGCATTTATGTATCCGCGAATCAGTTATTCACGATACATTGGACTCCCAATAATTAACAGTTGCTATTAGGTTCCAACGACTACTCCCGTCAATTTCCGTTCACAGTTCGTATTTTCTAGCTGGCACTTTTCCGCAAATTTTTGCGATTTATCACGGCACATGTCCTAAAGCTCCAGATCAAAGATCTGATTCAGAGGATATCCTGATGGGAATTTTTAAATTTCCTGCCTGATTTGATTACTTGGTGCTGACTTGGTTTAGCTCCGCGAGGTCTTCCATGGATCCGCATTTGCGCACCTCAATATGGCAGCGGCTCATAAACAATAGAAAAGCCAACAGTACTATTCCAGAACGGGACTGAACTGCGTTACGAAAACTTCATAGCCGAATCATACCTTTCGTCATTCTTTCAACAAGCAACATCAATACTCACATCCGACCTTCTTGGCCTCGTGTTTCAAATTTACAACCTCGAGCCGTATAACACCAGCATAGGGGCCTCTAGAGCTTGGAGTAGCTTCATCTCCTCCCATTACCATCGTCAATCCAAGAAAGAAGCCGACGTTGCCGCAAGTTCACGCGATTCAACTCCGGATGGGTTTCAACTTATCAGCCCTATTTCAGAGCGAGCTACATCGGGCAAATGAATTCATCATCATCATCATCATCATCATCATCATCATCATCATCATATTATCAGCCCTATTATTTCCCGTAACGAGCTACAGCAACGCATTGTGGAAGTCTGGAGGAGGGTGTGGCTAGGCCTCTACGAGATTGACCACGAAGAAGCACGTTATCATCCAGATCGACTCAGAGCGCTTCAGTTAGGCGCAGGCCTTACATCAGTCCCCAGACGTGACTTTCTCTTTTACCGCTTCGCCCCAAATAAGCAAAAGTGGAATCAGGGTATTGCTTCCCTCAAGCTTTCTGAAGGCCTACATATATTTGCTTTCCAAGCCGTTCTGGAGGCCCTGATGGCCTATGAAAGTGAAATTTCTCACCTGGAAGAAATCTACTCATACTTGCACAGTAGACAATTGGACCTTGACAATTACAGCAGGCGATGGTTTCGCCTTTACTTATGGAGCCTTCGAGGCGAAAGTTTAGCAAATTGATGGAGGCCATAGAGCAAAGAATTTTTGTGTACGACATTCGAATGTCATTGAACGACTGCACTCAGGAAGAACTAAAGTTTTATCGAAACAATGGAGGTCTACGGAGTATGTTCACGACATGGTATTTCCTGGTCGTTCTCGAGGCATCTTCTGTGGGCCAAGCAAGTGACTCGACACTACTGTGAGTATTTTGGTGATTTGCTTATCTAAAAGCTGGGGCCTGCAATAGAGGCGTGTTTGCTATTCTGTTTGTTCAGAATGCTGTTGCTTGTTGTCGGAGGACTAGTCTCCATGGTAGCAATACACTCATGCAAATAGCTTTAAAATGACCGAGGATGGTTTGGAAAGCGAAATGAAATTATCAATAGCTAACTAGTTCGATTTAAGTCTGGTATGCAAGCCACTATCTAGTAGACCATATCTTTCTCTTGTTGACATCAGATATGCGTACTTATCTTCTTTTTTTTTTTCATAATGTGGTCTATTCCTTTGGTCATACCGGCATTTCACGATCCAAGATCAAATTCCGGACACAATAGGGACCTGTCGAGGATAGTGGGGTAGCACCCGAAATAGTTTAGTTCCGTTTGTGTCGTGATATCTTCATTTGTACTAGGGGATTCTCGACACTCCGAGATCGGGAGGTTCAACCCCTCACCCTACTCATGTAAGCAAGGACACCCTAACGTGTCCTCGCAGCATGCGCTCTTTTCTCCTTTTCTTCAATTAATTCATCCTATCTTTTTGGATTGGTTCCCCTTGGTAGATTAGCCCCATTCTTGCATACAATGCCATACTGTATCAGCTAGCTGCGACAGTTATGAGCCCGGTTGCACGTTGGTTCTAATTTGCATCTTACCAACGAGAGTCTTCATCTTCTATTCAATCCTGTCAATTCAATTGGCCCCTGAGGGTAATCCGGATAGCCCCTCAACCGATTTACTGCAGGAAGATACCCCTATTATTATAGGCGTTACCCTGCGCTGGATTGTATGCGAAGATGGGCAAATCTGAGAAGAACCAAGGGTCTTCCGACGGCGACCAAAACCTCGGAATCCTGCTGAGGGACTCCTCCCAATGGCGCGTTTGGATATCCCATATCCACTCAGCGGCCACGGGAGAGGAGGTTTGGGATTACATGAATCCTGATTTAAGCAAATCTGCCGTGCTGAAGGCTCCTACGATGGGCAGTATGACTTGTCCTACTCCCACTGAGGTCAATCCAGAGGCTCAAAGTATTAGCGATTTATCTTCTACAGAGTATGCAATGTATAAGGATATGGTGTATCTCTTTAAAGAGGAACGCTCCTTCTAGCACTCAGTCACAAAAGCAATTGCTCGTCTTCATGCCCAAATCAAATCTTGCGTTGCTCCTGAATGGCATGGTATCCTTGCGGATCGCGTTACTCCCTACGAACAACTGGTTAGACTGAAGCAGCAATTTGCCCCTAGGAAAAACACCAGGGTGCAGGATCTTCGCAATGATTGGCGGAAGATGGTGGATTCACCAATTGGTAAAACGTCATTGGACCGTTGGCTGTTGAATTGGTCAAATCTTTACGACGAGGCTAAGGCAGCTAAAGTGCCTGATGTGTGTTATACCGATAATGAATATCCCCCGGATTCAATGGCTATCAGAGATCTGCTACAAGCTATCCAGTTGCAAGATACCTACTTCGCAAACCAATGGAGGCAGCGGCTAACGGAGTATGAGGAAAGACGAAACTCCCAGAGAGCTACCTCAGAGTCCTCTATAGCCCTAGTGAAAGTAGATGGCTTTGCTCCTACATTCCATGGTGTTCTATCTGACTATCGCGACCATCGCCAAGTTCAGAACCAAGCACCTTTGGCTGGGGGTTCTGGCCGCCTCGCATTTACGGCTACTCTGAATGGGCAACCCCCCGCTGGTAGGAATCAGCAAAACCTTCAGAAGAAGATATGCGTCTGCGGCCGCTCTGGGCATCCCTGGAAGAGGTGTTATGAGATTAATTGGACTCTCAGGCCTACCGATTTCAAATCGAATAAGGAGGCTCGGAAGAAGACTGAAGAGAATCTCAAACGGGAGCCGCCCCAAGTGCAACAGGAGATTATGCAGATGCTGCAGTCAGATCCTTCGAAGAAGGGCAAAACCGCTCAGTTAGCAATAACTGCTAGTGATGATCTGCCTACTGAGACGATTGCATTTTTCACTGCTACTATCTCACCGGAGGTCTATCATGCAGCAATAACCTATTCCCTCAAAAACAACTGGGTTGTTGACTCAGAAGCGAATGTACACATCTGCAACCAGAAGGAGAGATTCCTAAATTTGAGGAAGGATTTAGCAGAGATTACCCTTGGTAACGGTCACTCTACAGTGCAAGGGCGTGGGACTGCTCGTATTATCGTGAGAAATCCTCAGAGTGGCAAGACTCAATGGGCCACCCTCACCGATGTATGGTATGCGCCAGACTTTGCAACAAATATCATCTCTGTATCAGAGATTAAGAAGAATGGGTTCTTCTTCACTAGCGAGTTACCGGGAATTGTGACGGCAACAGGCCCGATAGCTATCTGTCAGGAGATGTATGGATTATATCTTTTGAAGAGTGGTAGCGATGAGAGACTTTCGTTGCTGTCCCATCCTGCAGCTCTCGCGTCTATGAAGACGTCGGGGAAACCAGTGATCTCTTCTGCTTCGCCGGAGATTTGGCACAGAAGACTTGGTCACATGTATGCCCGGCGCATTGAGACGCTCGCGAAGATGGTTGACGGAGTGGATATCAAAGGGCGGACCCTTGAGGAAATACCCCAAATCTGCGAAACCTGCCAACTTAATGATGCGAAGCGCAAAATCTCAAGACGGCCCGCGAATCGTTCGCGCGTTTTTGGCCGCTTTGGTCGAATACACTTCGACATGGTGCAGCTCGATGAGGCTTATAATGGGGATAACTGGGTGACCCATCTGTATATTGAGGGTATCAGATTCCATCTCCTACAGACTCACGAGAGGAAGAATGGGTGCGTGAATGCTATCATACAGTTCATTGGCTTCTGCCGGAATCAGTTGAAGATGGATATCCGCGCATTCATGAGTGATAGAGAGAGGAGCTTGGGTCAGGTAATCCGCGAATACTGTGACCAAGAAGGAATCATTTTTCAACAGACTGTGGCCGCCACACCAGAACAGAATGGTTCATCGAGAGAGCAGGAGGTATCCTTATCACTGTCGCTCGAAAGCTCATCTCTGATGCCAATTTGCCTAAAAACCTATGGCCAGAAGCCTTTAGGGCATCCGTTTATATCATCAATCGGACGCCTACAATGCTGCCAGATGGTACGACCATTATTCCATGGGTTGAAGCAATGACCGCGAGTGCTCCAGGAGAAGATCTCCGCCCAAATCTATCGAACCTGAGATTATATGGATGCAGGGCATACGTACGCATTCAGAATATCCCACGGTTAGATAAGATGGCTCCAAGAGCAGAGATTGGTTATCTTGTTGGCTACGTTGCATCAAATATCTGGAAGGTCTGGTTCCCTCATCTAGGCACAGTGCGTGAGGTTAGAGACGTTGTATTCGATGAGACTAGGCAATATAGGCCTAATGATATCGAATCACCATCTTATTAATGCAGGATGTTAGGCAGATGTTGCCGTGGGCTGTCCCTGAGTATAGTGAGAAGACGAGTACTCAGGGGCTCCACCATCCAGCAATGCACAAACACAACCCGAGGAGAACAATTCGAGTCTTCAACAGAACAATTCCACTGCTGAACAGAATGCTTCCAGAACTATTGCGGAAGAGCTGCGTCCTACCAGCGAAACCGTTCCAGAAGACTTCCGTTCTGCACAGAAGGATATTAGTGACAGTTCTCGATATGCTCCAACTCCATCTCCTACTCCTTCACAAGACCCAACACAAAGCACCATACAACAACAACAACAACATGAAATTTTCCCTGGCTCTTTTCCAATTGATACTGCTCCTGAATCCTCCAACCGTCTTGAACCTGAGGGGGTGGGGATAGGTAATTGGCCTGAGGACCAGCTTCAATACGAGTTGCAGGGGCAACAACAATTTCTGCTGAATCAAACGAGCCACCGCCAGGTTACCGCGCATACGGTGAAAAGGCTCCTAGAGATATCAGCGCTAATCTTTCGGAAGGAAACATCATTCATGGAACCCGCGTTAGAGGTAAGAAAATCTTCTTTACTACGCCAACATTGGACTCATCTTGGTCCTCAATCGGATGGTCGTTCGCTGCCGCAGTAAAGAAGATTTTCTTACCTCTGACGCGGGTTCCATGAATAAATTTCATGTTGTTGTTGTTGTTGTTGTTGTTGTTGTTGTTGTTGTTGTTGTTGTTGTTGTTGTTGTTGTTGTTGTTGTTGTTGTTGTTGTATGGTGCTTTGTGTTGGGTCTTGTGAAGGAGTGGGAGATGGAGTTGGAACATATCGAGAACTGTCACTAATATCCTTCTGTGCAGAACGGAAGTCTTCTGGAACGGTTTCGCTGGTAGGACGCAACTCTTCCGCAATAGTTCTGGAAGCATTCTGTTCAGCAGTGGAATTGTTCTGTTGAAGACTCGAATTGTTCTCCTCGGGTTGTGTTTGTGCATTGCTGGATGGTGGAGCCCCTGAGTACTCGTCTTCCTCACTATACTCAGGGACAGCCCACGGCAACGTCTGCCTAACATCCTGCATTACATAAGATGGTGAATACAACGTCTCTAACCTCATGCACCATGCCTAGATGAGGGAACCAGACCTTCCAGATATTTGATGCAACGTAGCCAACAAGGTAAAAATTACGTGGGGCCGGTTACTAGTATTTTTCTCGCGGGCTGCTATAGTCATATAAATGTGCATCAGGCCATACCCCTCGCCTTTCAGGTATTCTACTTGTACGTCAAACTAAATTCCCTGGCCGTACCCATTCTTACATGTTTGAGATCTGACAGCGTTGTCCAATATTTGGGACTCAGAACCTGGCATTTGTGATACAGTTCTTTCCTTTCGAGCTCAGTAACAATTATCATTTGACAACTCAGAAACGTAACGATTGGGCACGGTGGAAAAAGCAACTGAAGCACTCGAGATTCGTCGGGCGGCAGCTGGTGGAAGTGATGTATCTGGGCACGTGATCATTCTTATCATATCTAATCGCGGCTCAAATTTCGAAATTTTGGGACGGTCGGCGCATCACGAACACAAAGTGCACTGGATAATTCTGCATTCACTCTCTTCCCTGCAGTCCACTTTCGGACGATAAAGAATAAAAGGACCCTCGTTATTGTTTTCCACAGATATTACGCTCTTCGCCGCAGTCTGCCCTCCTCGAGATCTTTTGTTCCTCTCCCGCACCGACTCTGCGGGGCATCAAGACCTTTCGGACTTTCACAAACGAAGCAAGACACAATCACTTGAAAATGGACGCACAATCATCGAACGGCCCTCCGGCCACCGACGCCGCCTCTTACCTTGATCTTGGCATCACTCTCGCTCTAAACAATTGGCCTGCTCTCACACTGGCTGTGCAATCGAACTGGGGAGGTCCCAAGTCCGACGACAAGCGCGACTGGCTCTGCGGTGCTATCTCCGAAATGCTGACCGAACGTCCGGAAACAGACGCCGAGGATATCGAGGACGTTTTGATTCAGGTGATGAACGACGAGTTCGATGTCGTGGTGGACGACGAAAGCGCCGGCAATGTTGCCGATGAGATTATGGAAATGAAGGCGCAAGCTGAGCGTGGGAACTTCGCCGTTATTCAGGAGCTGTGGGAGACGTGGCAGAAAAAGAGCCAGCAGAAGTCTGCTTCAGCGGCCATGTTCAAGCAGGTCGAAACTCGGGATGAGGACCAGGAGACTGATGAGAGTGACGACGATGTGGGCGATGTTGACATGGACGATGCTCCTGCGCTGGTGCAAGCTCCGAGAGAGAAGGCCGAACCGGAGATTGATGAAGATGGTTTCACTATGGTTAAGAAGAAGAGGTAAACTTGCGCCTATGTGATGCCTTTTGTACGATGTTATGTGTTGTTTGATAGGCTCCGCCGTGGGCTAAGACATACCCAGGTATATACCCAGGTAGCAATGGCATGAATACGTGATACTTTCAGTCGTGATGTTGAGACAACTTTTGATTTAAGTCCCAAATTCTACAACTGGTGGAGGGCTAGGAAATAATTGGAAAAGGAAATCATATACTCAACAAATGCTTCCTTTGATTGCAAATGAAAAGCTATATTCTATGCGGAAGGCGTTAAATTTCATCATCGTTAGTCTCAAGAAAACGAGACTTTTGTCGAGTATCATCGTACGACCTCTGCCCACCCATACCTCCCTGTTCAGAGGCTTCTCAAGCTCAGTGGTCTTGTGTCAAGGTCCCAAAAGCAACCTCGACTCGTGATACCTTTTTTGATTGCTGCTTTTTTTATATCGGGGGGATATATGAACAGCCGGAACTGTTTTTTAAGGAATCATTTATGCCTCGCCGTCGGGCAAGATGAGCTTGGTGATCATACCAATAGCAATTGTTTGACCCTGTAATAAAACAATTTAGTATAGGCTCCTTGGAAGACTAGAAAGAAAGAAAGAAAATAAAAAAACATACCTGGTCACGAAGGGTGAAACGTCCGAGCTGCTGGTAGTCGGCGAAGTTTTCGACACAGACGGCACCGGCAGTGCTGGTGACCTCGATGCGAGCAATGATAGTTTGGCCCTTATTGGCGAAGGGAGGAGGGCGCTTGCTCTTGCGGCCAGTGCCAGGCTCAAGCTTGTGGAGCAAGGCGGCAATAGTGACTTCTTCGACGGCAGAGTGGACGTGGAGGACGCAGTTGAAACCGGCAGTGAGAATGTTCTTGAGATCCAAGATACGAATCTTAGCCTCGAAGGCAGACACACAGTGAACAGGGCGCTTAGGGGAACACAACACGAAGCCGGGATAGAAATCTTCTTCTTCCACTCCACGTAGACGCATGCGAACCTGGTCACCGCAGGTAGCATTCGGGATCTCATCTTCGGTCTCACCATAAAGGGCGGCAACCTGGACTTCACTGCGGTTGGGCATCATGATGTAAGTACTGTTTTTCTTGACTACACCAGATTCGATGCGGCCTTCGCACATAGTGCCCATATCACGGTACTTGGCGCTGATCGGCATCATGAAAGGAGCGTTGATCTTACGCTCGGGAAGCTTGAAGTCGGTCAAGTATTCCAACAGAGATGGTCCATCGTACCACGGGCACAGCTCCTTCGAAACACGGTCCTTAATACCAACGGTACGCTGAGCAGAGATGGGCATGCAGAAGATATCGGTCTTCTTGTAGCCAAGGGCTTCCAAGAACTTGATAACCTTGACGGTACACTCATCGAAGCGGTCCTTAGACCATTCGACAGTAGGGTCATCCATTTCTGAAAGCATGTTAGCAAGACTCGAAATTTCTTGAATATTAAGAGAATAGAACGCCAAGGGAAACTTACTGTTCACAACAAGCACAAGCTTCGCGACACCGGTGTTACGAGCAAGCAGAGCGTGCTCACGGGTCTGGCCACCCTTCTCGAAACCAGTCTCGTACTCACCCTTACGGGCAGAGATGACGAGCACACCGATATCGGCTTGGGAGGCACCACCAATCATATGTGGGACATATGACTTGTGACCGGGAGCATCAAGAATGGAGAATTCGCGGGTGATGGGACCATCGGGATCGGGGATTGTGACTCGGAAAAATGCACGTCCGACTTCCACAGTCTAATTGTATGTGAGCTTTGAACACGCGAAGAATCAGAGGTGCTGGGTAATTCAGCTTACCTTGCCCTTGGAGCGCTCCTCGTTGGTCAGATCCAGCGCCCATGACAAATACCATGTCTCACGACCCGCCTCCTTGGCTTCGCGTTTGTACTTGTCCATTGTTCGCTCGTCCACCATGCCGGTGCAGTACAGCAAAGAACCACCCAGAGTGGACTTGCCAGCATCAACGTGACCAATGAAGACGACGTTGACGTGCTCTCGCTTCTCACCGTAGATTTCCTTCAGAGTGGCCTCGTCGACATCGGCCGCCTGCTGCTTAGCAACAGCATTGGCGTCACGGGTGGCCTTCGCAGCTTCGGCACCGCGAGCCGGGCTTGAACGACCCGGGCTAGAGCGGCCTGTGGAAGGAGTGGGCGAAGACTTGCCGCTCGCGGCAGCCTTGGGGTCGGCCTTCTTATCAGTCTTCTCAACTGCCTTTGCGGCGGCGACCTTGGCGCCAGCCTCAGCAGCTGCAGGTCCCTTCGAGTCACCTTTTGAGGTGGAGTCTGTCTTCGCGGCTGCGGTAGGAGTTCCAATGGAGAGAACCTTGGTCTTAGGGGCGGTAGTGGAGGTGGTGGCGCCGATGGACAGGACCTTGGCCTTAGGGGGAGCGGCAGAAGCGGCGGGCTTGGGGGCGGACTGGGTAGGGGCTGCCTGCTGGGCGGGCTCCTGAGGCGCAGCAGCAGGGGCATTCTGGCGAGGCTGCTGCTGGAAACCACCAGGCTGCTGGTTATAGTACTGGTTGTAGCCACCGGGTTGCTGGCCATATGCGCCGTATTGGCCGTAGGCCTGCTGCTGGGGATAGCCGTAGTTCTGCTGGCCATACTGGGCATAGGGGTAACCGCCACCATATTGCTGATATTGCTGTCCTGGAACGAAGGCATTGGCTCCTGGCGTGAAGGAAGCAGCTCCAGGAGTGAAGGAAGCGGCTCCAGGAGTAAATGTTGGCGCTTGCGCCTGAGGGCGCGATTGTGCGTTCAGGTTGACACCCTCGGTCTGCCGCGAGAGCTCATCCTCCCAAGACTCGGGGGTTTGGTTCGACATCGTGGAAGTGAGGGTCCGGGACGCAATCAAGGACACGGGGAAGACGACACGGAAGTCGAAGGTGGATGGTCTAACAATGATTGAGGGGTGCAAAATCAAATGCGCAAGATTGCTGAGTCAGCTCGGCTCCCCGCTGTCGGTCAGGTGACCTGTATGGTGCAGGTAATTCTTTCGACGATTGTCCCTGAGCTTTATTGGACTCTACCAAACCTGAGCCGAGTCGCGGAATTTGTCCCGTTCTTTAACCCAGGCGTGTGACTCACCCAATTGGGCGTGCCCTCGTGGCGACGTTCGTCTCCCAACGCCAAATTAAATTTGGGGCACCGTCGGGCAGATCTATCGATAAGCTCCCCTCCATTCGATTTGACCCAAACCACTCTGAGCCGTCTGAAAGCTCCGAGTCGTTGCTTCAGGGGGTGATCAGAGCTGCCCCCCGGCCCAATATTCTTGAATTTTTCTGAGATCTCCTCTCTTTCACGCGACTCACAGTCAAAATGGACGTGTTTCTGACTCGCGTGCGTCTATTATTTACCAATCCCATTGCATCATTTGGCGGATCTTCTAATCAACGTCTCACGGACAGCTGACCCAGCAGGCAATGAACTATGCCATGCGGTATGCTGAAAATCTTCCACTTCTGGTCAAGCAATTTTGTACTAACGCTTTATAAAGCTCCGGTATTGCGATAACGACGACATATGCTATGCGCCAGTCTGCGCGTTTGCTAAAAGTACGCCAAGCCTAATCACTTAGCTGCAGGTCGAAATGCTAAGAATGCATTCTATCCAGAATCTAGATGGTGAAGAACGTGAGGAGTTGAAATCTTTACAGCAACGTTTGAACAGCAAGATCCAGGTATGCGGAAGCCGAGAAGTTGGCGCCAGGGCGACAGCGACTAATTCGATTCGAAGGTCATCTCACCAGCCATTGACATGATTGAGTTGATGTGAGCTCATAAGTTATTCTATTGACCGTATTCTTTCACTTTGCTAAACTTTTCAATAGTGCTGCCCGTGGAAACACCTCGCTCGAATCGTCTGTTGCTCTTACCAAGTCCCTTCGGTGGGATATTCAAGCTCTTGGACAACGATTGGCAAGAGCGGCCTCGTCTTCAGAAGCCAAGCGCAAGGCTTCAAGGTACTCCAAGGATTCCACTCACAATTCCGCGGAAATCAAGCTAGTCATCAGAGATACCAAAACGCTCCTCGCCAGAATCGAGGATGCAGTACCGCTCTTAAACTTGGCCATAACGACTTCGGGTGCGAAGCTGTCTACCAATCTTCCGTCAACTGTCTCACCATCACGGCTTCTGCAATCAAGCTTTTTTCTGAATGCTGGCGATACTCAATACTCCATGTTACAATCGCAGGCAGTGCAAATAGGACCAACGTTTACACTGTCTATGTACATGCTCTTCGCTGGACACATGCGACCACATGATGAAGAATCTGTTCGCGAGGCAACATGGAAAGAGGTCATACACAAAGCACAAATTAAACTCCGACGGGTTCCTATGGAGCTTTACTACGCGAACGAAGGATCCAAATCCTCGCAGTTCGAAGCCCCGGTTCGTGCAGACGAGTATGCTTACCAACTCCTGCTCGTTGAAGACTTGGATGACGGAAGAGTCCATACATTCGAGGATAATGAACCACAGCCTCACGAATATGAAGGGGTTGAGAGTGCTGGTTGCCGAGAGATTCTGCCGATTCACCAAATATCCAAAATTTTCTATGCAGACACGAGCAGAATCCTCAACATCAGTAGCGATGGGGAAACAAATAACCCGGTTTTGCTTCTGAAGAGAGATCTCAATGCATTACCACCACGCCGAATGATGGAACGCGAGGATGTCGAAGATGAATATGCCCCGGATGAATCTGGTGCGGAACCTGTCGATGAGGAGCAAGCGCAACTGGACTCACAGCTAGGTGGTGGGGGCGGCGATCCGGAGAATTCGAGCTTCGGTTACCTCCACGAAGACTCTATTCCTGAGGAGCGGCGACTCCCCTCAGGCCTGGACCCAGAATGGATTGCATTTGAGGTCTACCACGACGAGGAAACTTCAGACACCGAATCCGAACCTGACACATCCAATACCCCAGCACGAGAGTCGCCCATTGACCCAAACAAAATGGAGAAATTATCATTGAACGACGAGAAGGACAATCCATCTTCGTCTATCTCCCGCGCGGAATCGTCATCTCAACCTGCAGGGGCCACGCTCAACCCAATTGCCCAGAAAGTCCAAACGAATCTTTCCCTCCTCGAAATCCTCCTCCGCCTGACATCCCTCCAACAATTCCAGCAACAACCCCATCTTGCTATTAGTGACGAATTACTCAATTTCTTCCTTGAGGAATCTTCTACCACCGGTGCTGGTGGTGACGAACAGCACCGTCAACGCCTCCGCTCCGAGGCACGCCGCCGTGTTGGATGGGATCCGTATGACGAGAGCCCTGTCAAACGACGCGGCGAGGACTACCAGTACACCTGGGGCCCTGATAGTCCTTCCGCCTACCCACGGGAAGGTGATCAGCTTTACTCGCCTGGAGGTGATACGCCAAGGGGCTTCCAGTTTCGGTCCAGAGAGAACACCCCCGAGACTCCGCCACGGAGAGGATCGCCTGGTGTTCGGAATCCTAGCGGTTTGCGTGGCATGACCCCTGCGTATTCTGATGGTGGTCATTCGAGACACGGCTCGCCCTTGGCAAAGAAAACTGCTCCTGCAAAGTATGAAGACGCTGGAACTGGCACGGCCGAATAGGCGTGGGTTTGTCTTTTCCAGGAATTTGTATGATTATGATCTGCAAAGTAACAAGATGTTTCTGATGGATTACTTTGCTGTCGTGCTATTCCCAGCGGTCTTGCCATGATTCACTTAGCAAAATGAAACAGCATCTCATCCACACTCAGCGCTCGATCAACATTACATTTAATACCGATAACCTAAATGATGGATAATGAAGAGAAGCACCGAAGCTGCATTTCGCAGCTTTATGCCTAGGGATATGTAAACAAAGCAATCAATGTGCACATTTGGTGGTTTGAACAATCAAAAGAAGATACACAGGAAATGAATCGCTGAGGTCTAGGTAGGGAGAAACGAGACCGGGAATAAGTACTAAACAGGAGTCCATATAACGCTCATGAACCAAAAACAGTCAGAACCAAACTCCCGCACAACCAGCAAAGAGAATCAGTGAACAGGCAAACGAGTTCTTTTCAAACCCGGAAGCAGGAGGTCCACGCTTAAACAGACTTCAATAATGACTATAGCGAGGTCCTTGTTGTGGGCTCTGGTTCAAAAACCAATTACTCCCAGTCCTCGTCGCTATCATCCGCCTTTGAATCCGTATTCGGGTATTTTTCCTTCGGGCTACCAGGGTTCCGGCTGGTGGCACCGCTCACAACATCGTAACTCGACTCGCTGTCTGCCTGTGACTGGAGATCATTTGAATTTCGGGACTCAGCCTTCGGGGAATCGTTGCGAGGAGCGAGTTTCTTAGAGTCGGGTTGGACTTGGGGGGTAGAGGGTGACTGGGACTCAGAGTCAGAGTCATCGTCCCAGCCGATCTCTTCCTCTTCTTCGGCATTGGCTCCTTTTGACACCAGTAAACATTAGCATGAACATAAAACATGAGACTCACGGTTTGAATGACAAACCATTCAATAGTTCCTTGCGCTTCTTCTCCTCGGTCTCGATGACCAGGCGCAGAAAGTAGTAACGGGTCCAAAATTCGGCATATTCGACAGTCTCTGGGACGACCTTCTCCATGGCCGCTCGCAACTCGGGGTATGTCTCAAGGTCGGCAGCAATTTCGTCTGTCTTGCTCTCAACATTGAACTCCTTCTTGAACTCCGGGAATTTGTCGCTAGCAGGCTCCTTGGTGAAACTCTCGAGGTTTGAATGGATGACGTGCAGCTGTGCCTCGAACCGGGTTGCATGTATAACACGTTTGCCATCGGCGTCCTTGCTCTCGAAAAGAAGTTTCCCCGATTCGTCCGTCTCAGGTGGCACAATGCTGACAGCTTCGCGCAGCCTCTGGCTAATGTTCATTCCGAACCGCATTATGGCCTCATCTGCGGCTTCCTCGGCCTTCTCAATCTCCTTCAGTCGCCGAGCGGCCTCAGCTTTGAACCGCGAAATGAACCCTTCCCCGCTGGGCCCAGCTGCCTCTCCTCCTTTCGTAGCCGTTGGTGTAGCCGCTTCATCATTGCATCCCTCACCGCTAGTCGCCATGGCTGCGGTGCTGAGCGAGAGCCCCTTTGTTTGGTCGACGATGCTGTCCCTCAGGGTTGAAAAGCCCTTCACTGCCTCCTCACTGACCGCAGAATATTCCTGGCGGGCACCCTCATAGTAGCTCTCGCCCTGCTTGCGCACGTTGTCCCAAAGGCCGCCGATTCGGGTGCCCCACGGACTGGCGGAGAAGGCGCGGAAGGTCTCTTGCAGCTCGGAATTCAGGTCGATGTTTTTGTTTTTGTTGTCGCTGTTCGTGTTCGAGGAGGAGGAGCCCTCTTCCTGCTGAGAAGTAAGGATCTCCTCCTGGATGTGGTCGTATGCGATATCCATGGTGTGTTGTCGGAGGAAAGATCTCCCCGAAACAACAATTGAAGTCGCAACTCCGCGTTCGTCGACGGCCCGACCGCCCCGCTCGTCTTGGCAGACGCAACTACCCTCAACAACCCGCATAGATCTGCATAATTAAATCAACGACTTTTGAGCTTCAAGTGATACGAATGGAGAAGGCTTGGCAAAATTTGCTTTGGCAAATGGTAATTGTATTGAATGCTTCATATGAGGGTATATTTCGTAATGCATCTAATGATCTCAATGGTCAGGCAGACTGTAAGGTTCCCCTACACTGTCCTGACTTCCCGTACAAAAATAAGGAAGAGCCACGCTCTCCATCACACTCGACGTCAGGAGTTGACTACGTGATAGAATATTGCCAGATCCATGGTCCACGCGGCGCACAGGCTGGGATGATTCGACTTGAACCACAGATCCCGGGGCACGAGGCCGTTGAAAACCATCGTCAGGCTTGTCCACGCTCTTCTCTTGTTCGCGAGCAGGAGAGGATTCAGGTACCATCTCAGTCTGGTCCAGGTCTTGGCCCTGCAACTGTGACTGCAAAAATGGGCCCGGTAAATTCTGAGAAGAGTGCGTGGGTTTTGGCTGAAGATATTGAGTGTTTCCCTCATTGGGGAATAGCTCGGAAAGCTTTTGCGTGTTCAGAGCTGGGACAGGCTCAAGCGGGAACTGGGTGGCTGGCTGCATCCTTTGGTAATACGCCGAGGCATCTGACATGGGGAGCTCGGAGGGTGGATCAAAGCCCATATCGGCCGGCGGTTGGGTGTCCGGCAGCGGCAGCTCCTGAGAGTCATCACTTGGTAAACTCGGACTTTGTTCCACAAGATCTGAAACAAATTTCCGTGATTTTGATGCCAGAATCGGGGACTTTGGTCCATCTTCGATCTCGTCATCTTCGCTTGAATTTGACTCCGCATCGGTTTCGTATATCACAGTTCTCTCTTTTTGGCTCCGCCGGATTTTTGATTCCTGGGCATCTGCCAGTATTTCTGCGGACGCGGAATGCTGTGTTGGGGAGGCCAGTTCTGCTGCATTCGTGGACATGGGCGATTCTCGTCGAGATGGCTTGGTTATCTTTGATGGGGGCCGTGTTGGAGTTTTTCGCTGTGACGTATCTTCCAAATCCTGTGAATCTTCAACCACTCGTCGAGGATCTGGGCTTTCCTCCTTGATTGCACCGACTTGTGGTGCCAAGAACAAGGGCTTTCGTTTTGTATGCGAATGCGTGGCACCACGGAATTGGGATGAGGTAATAATTGCCAAGCCAGGGCTTTCTGGAGACTGTGAGGAGGGGATCTCGAATTTCCGTGCTTTTTGAGGTGTGAGGACTAGTCTCTCGGGGGCTAGATGACTCGGCTGGCCGTCTTGTATACTCGTATTCTGGGTGTCGCCTGATGTGATGGGCTCCCCGGTAGAAAGGTCCAAATCTTGTTCAAAAACCCTTCGATTTCGTTTCGCAGGGGTTGGCTCTGATTTTGTTGTCTTGCTATCGACAGTGAGTGATTGTTCTTCTTTCTTGGTGATAGCGTTGGCGGCACTGTCGGTGTCGTGGGAAGGTGGCTGTAGATATCCCAAGTTCACATCATTATCATCGGAATCATCTATCGTGATGTAACGTCTCACAAAATCCATCTGCGTGAGGGTCTTGTCACGCTTCGTAGCAGAAGGCCCCACAGACTTTCGCTTGCCTTTGCCGGACGCGCTTGCCTTGGGCGTCTGACTCCTTCGAACACTGTGGCCTCGTCCGACTATCCGATTTCCCACCGCGTCACCCTTTCTTCGTCTTTTGGGATGGTCGTCATTCATTTCAAATCTTGTGAAGCCTGCCCGAGTCCGCACGGGTGGTCGATAATCGGTATCGCTTTCGGATCCGTTGTCTAGCTGCTCTGACTCGTGTCCTTCGTGCGTTGACCCGCGGGGTTCAGCTGCCTCGACATATTTGAGCTCGCCATCGTCTGGGTGTGTCGGTCTCGGAACAAAGTCTATTTGTGTAAGGGTTGATTGAGCCCGTGTCGGTGGTGCTGAGCCTCTTCTAGACGCTTGCACGGGTGTCGATACGCCTGGTGACGCTGTTCGTTTCGCATTCGTGCTCTTTGACGTTCGGGATGTCGCCAGGGAATTGGGTCTTTTCGGGGTACGAAACAGGTCTTTGGATTTGTCTGGGTTTTGATCTGACCCTTTTTGTTGTGTCATCGCAATCCTGCTTGCAGAAACACGAGGGCTTGGACATGAACAGCTTGATAAAGGCGGAAGAAATGACATTTGACTCCGTTGTTGCCTGATCGGTAAGGCCGACCGCGCCGACGCGTCAAGTGGTTTCTGTATCAGGCATCAAGGCAGCAAACTCAGTTCTACCCTAAGGTTTGTATCCACGGTAAGCTACAATGGAGGCTGGAAAATATCCTACGGCTAGGATAGTTGTTAATATTGTTATTAAACTACCCTAAGATGTTCATAAATTCGTATTGATTGATCCAGCTTGGCTAAGGTCTGCTTCGAATTCGCCATCCATATCTTACACTCCACCATTTATTCCTCGTCAGACATGAGCCAAAGCGGGATAGCATCCTCATCGTCAGGATCCTCAGTCATTCGAGAACCTTTAGAGATCACGCTATCCGAGTCTTCGGGTGCTGGGGAGTTAGGTACTTGCGGTCCTGCAGAAGGCGGCCGCGAAACGAGTTCCAAACTGACAGACTTTGAATCGGCGTTCGTCGACGAGTCGACGGAAATAGGATCTTGTGCGGACGTGCCCTCGAGATCTCGGGATTTCGAACTTTGCATCACTGACCCTACAGGTTCTGGGACAGGCTTTTTGGGGACCACTATCAGCTCATACCGAGAAGCTTTAGAGGGCCTAGTCTTCCTGGCGCTCTCCGGGCTTGAAGGCGCGTTCGTAGTCGATAGAGATATCGCAGCTCGGTCATCTTGTCGAGCTTCGTCCGAGATAAAGCCACCTTCTCTGTCGTCATTGTCTTGAGCAGATAAATCTGCAAGTCCGGCCTGTCCGTCTTCCAGAGCGTCTTCGTCGGGAACAAAGCCTCCTCCTGGGGCTTCATCCTCATGGTCATTGGTGACCATGGTTGACTCGTATTTATTGTTCCTGTTAAATGATGACGGTGGGCTGAGCTTAAATTGATGGGGTTCAAGGAAGAAACCTCCACCAGCTTCATCCTCGCCCATGCCCGTGTCTGAAGCGAGCTGCGAATCTGCACGCTCATCCTCGCCTGCATATTCTTTGACTCTCTCAGCGATACGGAGTTTGACTAGGAACAACCGCCAGAGTCGGATGGCCTCTGCACTTCTTGCTTCGAAGGCGGCCTGCTGTCTGTCATCGGCAAGACCCCTCAGTACCTCTTCAAGGGCTTCTTGGTACTCAATAGCAATCACAATGCCCTTCGTTACAGCCGTTCCTTGACGCCCTTTGAAGTCAAATCTTGTGACAGCGTCGGCATAGTCCACTCCCAAAATACGTGCCGCTCGAGCAGCATCTGGTTCCTTGATATGAACTGCTCCAGGAGGCACCATACTCGGGACGTAAACATCCACATTTCCAAAGGGATTCTTTGTAAGCCTGCCGTCAACTACCGGGGGTGGCCGGTAAGTTTCGGTTTGAAACTCCGCGTATAGCGCAGTGTCCTGAGCAGCAGTTGCCTCATCGTCACTATCGAAGGCAATGGCACTCTTGGGTCTTTTGGCAACTATGTGCTTCAGAGGTTGTTCGCCCGTTTTGACATTTTTTCCCAACATGTACCATTTCCCAGCACTTCTCACGGTATGTACATCTGTTCGGCGATAGATGGGATCCGATTTGTGGCTGTTCGGGGTGGTTTTGCTCAGCCCGACATGACCGATAACACGTTTCGGGAAAATGACCTCCCTGTGGCGCAAATGGCGCTCTAGGGCATAAATGGGATGATCTTTGAAATCCTGGATATTGCGAGGTATCGGTTCCCTCGCCGTCTGAGCTGTCAGTTCACTGGTTTCCAGTGCATCTCTATCTTCGGGAAGAGGCTTCGCATAGTGTTCCAGTGCGTTCTTCCACCACCTTTCTCCACCTGGTGTCGATTCGACCCGAAGCTTTCTTGTTTTGGCATTGAACGCCTTTGCGTAGCGTTGAGTGATGTCTTTGGCCGTGGAATCGCCGTCAAAGCCGACTACATAGTTCATTATATTGAACAAATCGCTCGCAGGAGGTTCGAGTTTGTTTGGCTTTCCGATTGTCTTTGTGACCATGGGATCGATTGAAACCCATCTCTGCATAGCCTCATTAAATGCTTCGACCCAGAAAATCGGATAAGATGATTCTCGGATAAATGGACCGGGATCTTTGAAAATTAACCTTTGATCTCGTAAACCAGTTCAAGCAACTTACCTTTACGCATCTTCGATTGAGCGGGACGCGGTTTAAATTCGGGTCGTCCGAGACGTCGGGATCTCGGGAGGGATGGCGAGCCACTTCCTTTGCGTTCGTCGGTAGAGGTTTCATGGCTGTCGGATGATATCACAGTGTACTCCGGGCTTTTCTTAGATGGGGTCGTGTCCTGAAACGTGCCTGAGAATGGGAGCACCTGAAGTGAGCAGACAAGCCTCGCTTCTACGGCGACCGATCGCAACAAGGCGCAGAATAATTGTGCTCCGAAGTCTTGAGAGCCTTGCATCGTCTTGGCTTGCGATCGAAAATCCTCCTTTGACAGGAATACCTCGGCCCCCGACATGATAGATTCCTATTCCCTCATTAGCTCAGATCAAGTATGGGCGATGTTCACGAGTGAGGTACGTACCAATTTCTTCTTGAGCTGCGACGGGGTCTCAGCCCAGTGAGCACGTTTCAAACCTGGCTTGGTGACTGTAAATATCTGGTTGAATCTCTCTCCTGCTTGATTGAGGCCGTCGACAAAGGTTGTAGATCTGATGAATTGTGGCTTGCTTTCGTCCGGGTGCAGCAATGTCTTGATTTGTTTCGGGAGTATCTGCTTCAGAAATTCCTACACAAGTGTCAGCGGGCTGTAATAAGCATACCCACAAGCAATCCAAATCGCACCTGAACCTCTTCATCATTACACCATCGGTTCCGGATGTGTATATGTCCCAGAAGACATAAGAGATGGGCTTTATGAATATCTAGACGGATTCTTCTTTCGGCGGCAGTAACGGGTTGTCTCTTTTGAACAGTTTTCTTCCGTAGTTCTGGTGCGTGCAGTGTGATTTCAAGATTCTCAGGTAAAGCGGTTTCCAGCATGACGTTGGAAGGCCCCGGGGTGGGGTGGGAAATGTCCACGTCTTCCCATTCAACATCGGATTCGTCTGAGTCGGCCGAATCATAAACAGTCTGAATCTTTCGTCCAGCATCTTTTTCAGGGCCTCCTGAGGCACTCTTCAGGGGCGACGACGCAAGATGAGGATCATCTGAGTGACTCACTCGTCGTCGCTTGATCGGCCTGTCCGCATTGAACTGTCCAGGGTCTCGAGCTTCGGCTTCCTCGAGCATCTGTCTGTACACCTCCGGAATCTGGTCATCTTCTGTCGCCTTTGAATTCGACCTGCGGCGGCGGCGAGATGCGCCCTTCCTCACAGAGTGGTCCAGTGAATAGCGCTCCATTCCTCAAGACTCCTCCGCGCATCAACGATAGCGTCGCGTGTTGCTCTGGGCTCCACGCGCGCTAACTAGCGCAAATGTGAAGGGTCCCAGGATCTCAACGATGCCGATGGTGGAACAGAATCTTTAAGTGGATGGAACAGAGAAATGTACTGAATTCGAGACGCGAGACATTGGTAAGATTCATTTACTCTGTTGATTGGTGGGGCGGATATGCGTCATAACCAGCGGGAATTGGGTTTCTCCGGGGTTCCGTTGCCAGGCAGACAATTTGACGCGCAACACCACCTTAGGGAAGTGTATACTAGTAGGTTAGGAACGTTGGAAGGAGGAACGAGAGAAAGTCGCAAGGCTGAATTATTTTTATAGAGCTACTATGTGTGAGTTTGAAGTGAGTTTCACTGGATAGTGTAGTGCTAATAGCTTGGTTACTAGCCGGCCCACCTAACAATATATACATTCGCTCCAACACGCACCACCACATATAATTACCAGGTATGAAGCGCCACTGTGCCCTTATTAGCCAGTCTTGTGTTCCGTGAAACACTAGTGTAGTCTACTTTAGGTACACTAGGTACACTAGTGCAAGACTCAAATGGTTAATATTTGATTAAATCATAACATTGGGAGTATAAAATATGCGTCTTTGGCCAGCGGCGCTCTCTTGTTGCCATAAATTTACCTTTCGAAACACAACCTTGGAACAACAAAAAGGTCATCTAGCTCAACTCCAAACTCCTACCACGTCGACATAAGGATCGCTTAATTCGGAGAAAGGAAGTTGAAATAGGTACATTAGTGCAGTGTCTCTGAATCTATAGAATCTAATCTCTCGTTCTGATTTCATTATGTAGACCGAGCGACACTGCATTTAGAAGGAACGGCGGTACCCAGCCAAAGAAGACCAAGTCAGCATGCCCTTTCCCTGAGAACTGCCAAGACTTTATGGGGTGATAACTCTGCTAGATGTCCCGATCCTTGAGTCTCAAATCCACATACTGTCCAGAAACTCAACAATCTTCTCATTGCAACCCCATATCTCACCCAATGTCACAGTGACCAGTTGTTAGTACAGTGTAAAAGCAAATACCATAAAAGCACTTCGGGTCAAAAGGAAGACAATTGGAGGCTTCACATATATTACGATTTATTGTCAACTTTTGAAAGAAATCGGATAGAACTATCTCATCATAATGACACTCCTCCAGCACTGGCAGCATCTTTGCGATGTACGGTCGGCTTCTCTCATCCCCACAAAGGATGATATCCCAAAGACAATACGGGCTACGATATTGATGTTGATGTTGGGGGGGGGGGGGCGGGCGCTTCGCGTTGATCAGATTGGGTCTCAGGGTCCTTCATATGCCCAGGAAATTGCTGAAGTCCAGCGCTCGATTCAAGGATTCGGCTTGAAATATCAGATGCATGCAACAAGAACAACTATTTATAGATGCTTCGCAACACGATTTTGAGAAGCTCGACTCCAAGATCCTAACTGTGTCGGTTATGTCATGGATATTCCCTCCAGGTCTGAAACGAGTCATGTTGCCAAGAGACCACCGACAGAGCGCTAATTATCAAGGACGATAGATGGGCCGTGGGACAAGGTTGCTCAGCTGATTGGATTTGCACATACCTTGACTCATCAGTAAGGGATAGCCAGGGTCCATACAGATATTCAAATCTCGACCAGGTAGGCATGTGCTGTTTCCCCTGTTTTTGTCCTCGAGATCCAATCCCGAGCCCCATCTTACCTGTAAATCCGACAGAACCGACCAAATCCAGCCGATGGAGGGCATCTTCGCCTCCAAGGAGCGAACTCCTGTTACTCATTAGAGAAAAGATTGGTTACTTGTTGGTGTCACTCGTGGTCCATGATTGTCCGGTGAGGTCTTGCTCATACTGTGTGGTGGTATTGTGTAGTGCTCAGTGATGGACCTGCCCTCCGGTATAGCGATTTGAGTTGCTCCAGAACCACAATTTGAATGGGATATCGACTCAGAAGAATGACAAATCACTTTCAGTGTCAAATGCCATTATTTGGTGCTTGGGTAATTTTGTAGAGCCGCCTCGAGCTCCTCCGACCCTTCCAGTGGAGCTTCTTCGGAGCAGTTCTTGGGCGATCTGGAAAAGCGGCAGGAGGCGACTTCATTGGCGGGCCAGCGAGTTCGATACCGTCGCAGGACACTTATTGATCTACGTGAATTTTTTTTCTTTGTTCTTGCAGCTGACAGCGACCGAGCCGTGTCATTAATGCAATGCCGTCTATACGCCGAGCCGATTGGCCGGCGACTCCACTTGGGCAAAGCAGATGGAGAGTTTCGCACATCCGCAATTCCAAATACCACCTCCCATGGCCCTCTTCGTGTTCAATACGAGTCTAGTATTCGACAATGCCCCATCCAGGTCTCTCCAGTTGGAACGTGCGTGTAGCCTCGATGTTCCCGTGGTGGGCCAGCGATCATCATTGTGCCCTCCCCGCAGGGCGCAGGCCCGGCTACGACCCAATAATGAAGCAAGAACGCTTCTGGCTGAATCCAGGGTGTGGGTTTTCGCTATTGTTCGCGCTCTGCCTACGTGAGTCCGTTTCGTTCTATGTCTTTCATCGACAGTATTACCATCTGTACGCGAGCAAACTCTAGTACTCGAATACGCCTACGCTTCTCTAATGATAATGTTCGACTGTTCTGTGGGGAATGCGCTAATCACTTACGGCATTTATCATTGAAGCGGTCTAACTAATATCCTGCTACCGGATTTAGGGCCCTTGGACGTCGAGACACGTAGCATGGTTGGCGGTGCTAGTCTAGAAGGACGGCATGAACGAGTCGCGTACTTAGTACCATACCCTACGGTAGGGTATTGGTATAGACATCATTAGGCAACGAACTACTGTATAATACGGAATAGAGACACGTTTCGGCGGAGGGACGAAACTTCTCGGAACGCCTGTGGCTGCTGCAGGAGTACAGAGCGGGGGACCAGGCAAAATGACCCGGCGAGTAGATACCTTCAGGTAGATTTTGTACATCTCATCAATTGCATGGGTCTCTGACAGGAGAGCCTAGGCCCCTCTGATGCAACCCAAGGCAAGATCTCGCTCGATCTCCTTCCACGAATGAGCCACAGAAATGACACTGCCTCCGGACAGACCCCGGCACCCGGGTTAAGCTCTTCCATCAGCCGCGATACCAGCTGGGGACCATCTGATCGCCAGGGCCCCGCCAGTGCAACCTCGTGTTTGATTCCCAGCTTCCACCAGGCCCTGGGGCCAGGGAACCGCGACGAGCCGGGATAGACAGCGCCAGGCCATGTTGACCGCCGAACCTCTTATGGCGCTGTGATTTTTTAACCGCAGAGGAGCCGAAGCTCGGCCCCACCGCGCAAGTGAACCAGGTTTCCCCTCTGGCGCTACGCTCCCAGCCCAGTGTTTTGACCAGCTTCCCCATGCGAGGCCCTCCAGTACCAAACATGACGGTCTCCACCGCCGAGACTCTTCGCCTACGAGTCCTGGTTCCGATGCACGCAACAAACCGACGCATCCTGCGATCGCAACTCCTGGTGACAGAAAACGTCCCCAACATGATAAAACATTCAGACCAGAAGTACCTGATCGTCCACATGCCCCGTTCTGTGAAAATTGGCTCCTGCGCCGGCGGTCCCGACAGCATGGGACCCGTACACTTTCCCAGCAGTCGGGTCGGGGCGACTGGTTTTGACTCGTCCGATTGTGAATAAAAACCCCGGGTGCCCTGTGGATGGGATCCCAGCACCATGGCAGCCTTGCTCCTTGGGCCTGGCTTTGTTTGCGTCGACTCGGCTGCACGGCTTTGCTTTTTTCAGGTTGTGCCGTCCTTGTCTCCGGGCCAATGCACCCCGGCGAACGCCGACTCGAGGACGTCTCCTGTTTCGCTTGTTCTCCCAAACAGGGGTCATGCGGCCTTCGTAATGAAAACCCAGATGACGCGAATATCATAGCAATACACATACACATACACAATGGCAATTAATTACCCGAACGCGGGGCCACGTACGAGGGGCACCTTCAGGTGTGTTTGCTCGCTTGTCCAACTTCCACACCGCGAAAGAAGGCTGGGTACCCTTGGAGTTCGGATCGGCATGTCCATCGCACAACTCGTTCGTCAGAGATCTGGGTGCGCGACTCCGGATTTCTGCTGGAGCACGGGAAACCCTGAGAGAAAACAGATACGGATCGTTTAATATACAGGGATCGTCGATGGGAACCATGACGACCGTCATCCTGCAGCACGCACCGAGTCATTCGATCTGGACTGGTGAAGAAGACCCCCTGCGATGGGTGGTGGGTGTATTTTCCGCCGTTCCAGATCCCGGGCGACGGGGGATCTGGGAACACAGAGCATGGAACCCCTCCTCGGCCCTATACACATACCCTAGCTATGACGGGACATTTTCTGGTGTCATGTCGCGGTACTGTTTGTATACGCCTCGGGGTATGTACGAAATAACGGAAGACGGCATTAACCACTCAAGCTGCAACTTGTGTGCTTATACTTTGCACATTGCCCACTGCTGCCCACCTGCAAATGTGTAAATGTGCAAATGATGGAAAAGTTTAACGCACGATGCGTGGCATTGCGACCGAGGGACGACGCCCAGGCGCTCGGTGTCCACCCGTGAATTTGGACATATCAACTCGCCCACCGCTAGCTTCGATGTGGCAGGAGACGCGAAGAGCTAACCCCAGCGAGGTGTAAGGAGACCTTCTTCGGAACTTCCCTCCACCCCGTCATCATGGCAGTCGGTGCCAGGCCACTCGATTTGTCCTCACCTGCAGCTCGGGTCCCATCAAAAGACCTCCACCACGACCGAACGGGGCAAAAGAGGGAACCTTGGCGCGACTCGACGCTGCATCGCGACACGGTCAGGATTCTTTGTGATTTGCAAACCGCAGCTTGTGCTCATCGTGACAGCTCCACCGCGAGGCACGGTTTGAGTGGCGGATCAGGGATTTGTTATCGCCTTGCTCATTCGGCTCTCGATCTAGTTTAGTAGCAGCGGGCTCTTTTTTCTTCTCTCGCGCACTCGCTCTCCAGCCCATTTGAGTATTTAGTCTCTGCGATATTTAGCGCACAGATTTTGGCACATATCGATTGCAGTCTTAAGGCAGCTGCCAGTGGAGGCTATTTCGCCCACCACCCTTTTTAGGCAGGTCACCACCCTGCCGGAGACCCAACCAGTTGGGCACGAGCATTATTCATCCTGATTGGACTGGGTGTTTTCATTGTAATTGATGACCGGGATGGGCCTGCAGGGGACGGTGCACTTGTTTGAGAAAGGCGGATTCTGGAGTGCAAATCCCGACATCCAACGCAGAGGGTGCCGTGCAGTGGCTGGTCTGGTTGCCAATTCCCAGCCTGCTGGCACCAACCGCCATTGGTCGATCTCTCCTCTGCAAAACTCCTGCCATTACTCACTATTATTCGGGGTCTTTAGATGAAAAATCGAAACCCAGAAAATCAAATCCAAAAACGCAAATAAAATTCTGGCACGGCCCAAATGCATGGTCGATCCAATGTAGTCTCAGGGTCCGCGGCCCCTCTGCCACCGAAAACCCACGAGGATTCCAAATGAGCGCGGAGCCCGACTCCGGTGTCCTGGAACGCCCGCGTCGGTCTAGTTACCGGCCAAGTAGGGGAGGGTCGATTCCACTTCGAACTTCGCTAAGCCGGGGATCGCGCTCGAACCCCAACGGGGTAAGGATGGGATGGGTGTTTTATACCGTGTATCGTGTATTTCGGCTCCGTGAAGATCAATGCCAATGATCACACCCTCCCCCTCCCAAAAAAAAAAGTATATGGGCCCAAAAAGTCCCATCTAGGTAGCGAGACAGCAACAGTGCTCGGTCGAAGGTTACGAGGAGTATTTTCTTGTTCTTCCAAGTTCTGTCCTCTGTTTCGTTTTGCAGTCCGAGGCCCGGTGGTTCTCCCCCCGTCATTTCAGGCCCGCCCGAGTGTCTTTCCTCCCCGCCAATGCTTCTGACGTCCATGGATGCCCACTGCTCATAGTCTGCTCAACTTTGTACCCCATCCATGCACGGAGACTCCACTCTTCCACCCCCTGCGGGCCTTGGTTTCCACGACTTTTTCAATGTCGATCCCCGGCCGGCCAGCGACTGATTTATAGTTGTCCGGATCGTCCTCCCGCCCTGCCAGATTACAACTTAACCCAAGCTGTCGGGCTCCGGAGGCACATGGAATTGAAGTACCACCGTTATAACCCCCTTCCAATCCACTCCGTTTGCGTTCGTTGTCCCAATTCAGTCTTCTCTTTTTTCCTTCGACCTGCAAAATTCTTTGTGGCCAGTGCACACACCGCGACTGTCGATCCAGTGTGGGACATGAAATAGACGATTACCATATTCATATTCGCCGGCCAACCTGCGCATTCACTAAAGACTAGCTCCACGCCGACGTGCACCATTCCGGCAGCTCGTTACCAGTGATTGGAGCGCCGAGCCCTGGATGTTATATGACTACCGCAGTTACGCACGATAGGCGTCTCGTTGACTCAAGCGGCCCATTCTGGCGTCGGTTGCTCTCTCTGTCCCACCCTCGTTAGGGTTGGCTGTCCAATTCCCACTCACCTCGGTCGATCCCTCCGAATTTAGACATGAGGCGATCAGGATGGGCCCCAAATCCTCCGTAAGCTGCCCTTTGCATTCTTCCATTCTCCCAACCCTTCCGCGTCATGTCCACCATATTGTGTTCCTCCCAGACCGAGAACGCGGATTTCCGACCAATGTATCACACCAGGTACCTTCAGATGCTGACGGAGCGCATGCAGGAGACAAAAAGCGAATGGTATTTTACAACCCCTTCCACTCGTCTCTTTTTTCGCGACAGCACTCGCTTCCACGCCGAGTGCTCTTGTCGCTGCTCATATTCCCAATTTGGAAACTGACCAAGAACGGCAACAGTGATACGCAGTCGCTGACCGACAGTGTAACGGACTACCCAATGGAGAATGGACGAAGGTATCACAGGTACCATGAGGGAGGTAGGTGGCTACATTCTCTCCCGTGACTCGTCCAGCTCGTCTCACACATGGTAAAAGCCTATCCTTATCCCAATGACGAGCAAGAGCTTGATCGCCTCGACATGCAACACCACATGTTCAAACTGGTCATGGAAGGCAAAATATACCATGTTCCTCTGAAGGAGCCGAAGCAGATCCTCGACATAGGTACTGGATCGGGTATATGGCCAATTGAGATGGGTATGATCTTTTACTCCCAGCAAACAGGTCCTGTGTTACGTGCGTGAAAACTCATTTCTTGTCCCTTGCCATTCTGCAGCTCTTTTGTTCCCCAAGACCGCAATTACTGGAACAGACCTATCTCCAGTACAGCCCACGGAAGTCCCGGAGAATGTTCATTTCTTAGTCGATGACGCCACAGAAGATGAATGGCTATGGGAATCGGACCATTTTGATTTCGTCCACATTGGCCATATGATTGGCGCCATGCCTTCATTTAAGCGACTATTAAGGAAAACTTTTAAACACCTGAAACCGGGCGCATATGTCGAATGTCATGAATTGGACCCGAAGCCAAAGTGCGACGATGGGACCATGCCACCCGAAAACCCCGATGGCTACAGCGCCTATGCCTTACATGACTGGTTCGATCTGAACATGCGCTCCAGCCAGGAGGTTGAGCCAGCGAGGCAATTTCGGATCGCCCCGCGAATTGAACGATGGATGAAGGAGGTAGGCTTTGTCGATGTTCAGCAACGAGTTTTCAAGGTTCCGGTGAATACCTGGCCGACAGACGATCATCTGAGTGAAGTCGGAAAATGGAGCGAGAGCAATTGGCTTGAAGCATTGTCCGGCTGGTCATATAAGCCGTTTCTTGCGCTTGGATGGTCGAAAGCGGAGATCGAAGTCTTTCTCGTGAATGTGCGGAAGAGTATCCAGGATCGAAATGTGCATGCGTACATGGACTTTTACGTTGTGACTGGGAGGAAACCTCATCCCGGAGAGGAGAAAGCTTGAACGACACCAACGAATGAAATGATCAACTTCATTCACCTTGCGACACTCGACACTTTTTTCTTAAATATCGTCCGATGTCTGCTCTGTGATGATAAGCATGAGATACCATTGGCGGGAGAACAGCATTCTGCATGCATGGCATTTTTGGCGCATGGTTGCACTTGAATTTCTTTTTCTTTTTCTCCTTTCTGGATTATTCTTCCTTTTAAATTCGGGATTGGAAAGCTATTTCTTATTTCAATGACCACAACATCAACAGATCCTGACGGGGAGAATGGGATGAATACTGCCTTCAAGTAATGTGGACGGTGGATAACGCTGTATATGTTTGATGCATTATGAAAATATTTCACAATAGAAAGATATCCACAAAGTACAATTGTTTCTCCTCAACAAGATTTTCATTTTATACTGAATTCCTCCGCCTCGAATTAAGTACCTGAGATAGTGCTGCATGTACTCAGATTTGTCCGAGTCCTTACGCGGCTAATTCGTGACCAGCCATTTGGCACAGTACATCTGATGAGTCAGCTTATGCCAAGACCCGCCGACCCGCGAAGCTGCCAAAAGTCGACGCTGTGGTGTTCCCCGACCTCGTAACCACGACTTGGGCTCGCATGCGCCATTGTTCGACTCATGTCTTTCGGTAGGCATGCCTGTCGGCATGCGCTAAAACCACCCTCGACCCCGAGTCTCGATCATCTCTGGATCAGCGATGACCTACTTACGACAACGTTCCGTCGCTTCGCAAACGGGCAAAGACGCAATGGCAGCTGCGTCCCTGGGCCGCTAGAAGCACGAAGACGCCTTGCGAAAAGGAGAAATACAGCACTTGCTGGTATAGGAGGTGGTCCGGTGGAAGACATTGCGTGTTTATTTGGGCGCAATGGCCGCGAGCACATGAAATGGACGGATCATCAGTGGCAGCGAACACAACCTGACAACCTAGGTATGTCAACAGCGAGAGTGCAAGCGTGCATATCAGGAGCCTAACTTCCGGAAAAGGTTCCAATAGTTACGCCCGCGGGTATTCCGAGATTCCCTTGCCCTTTTATGATCACAACCCTGAACCTCTCGAACCATTGGTTTCGCACGACAACCCGCCGACCCCCAAGATGAACTCTACAAATCGTACTCGAGCCTTGCAAATACTTCTGGAACGGGATGACTGTGTGATTGAAGATGCTCGAGATTTTGTACGCCAATTGGAAATCGATCTTCAGCGAGAGCCTGAATTCAGCAGACAGATCTTCGACCATTTGCTTGAACGTTCGCCAAGAGACTTGTCACAACCCATTAAGTTTCTTGAGGATCCGTTTTTGAACACATGGGGTTCTGGGAATTACCTTGCTGCCGTGGAGTACTTCGTGCGTCACAAAGCGAAACGAGCGAGTCGAACCGCAATTCTAAACGCGGTAGCCCGCGGTCTGGAACTAGGCTTGGTACCTACTGACGAGTTATGTTTGATTGTTCAAACTCTCCCGAAAATACTCGTTGAGCGCAACAAAGCCTTGGGTGAATGGGATCAGAAAACATTACTCAAACACTATCGGTCCCTGTGGAAAGCGGTTGGAAGATGCAACATCCTCGGTTATCGTGATTTGGATATGAAAATCACAGACTGTTGGCTTGAAGAAGTCATGCGCATTGGTTGTGTCCGTTTCGCCGAGGAAATTGTCATAGCGACGCACGATGCAAGCTCTGATACTGCATGGCCTTCGGTACTGGTTACGGAGCATCTTA
This sequence comes from Penicillium argentinense, assembly GCF_028826775.1. Classification (NCBI taxonomy): domain Eukaryota; kingdom Fungi; phylum Ascomycota; class Eurotiomycetes; order Eurotiales; family Aspergillaceae; genus Penicillium; species Penicillium argentinense. The sequence goes on from NW_026622668.1 coordinate 2,785,375, forward strand.
ATCGCACGGACAAATCTGACGCCGCGGAATCTATCTCATACGCCAGCGTGTTTCTGGACCGAATTGATGCGGACTTGGCGGCCAAGTGTATAGTTGATGTGACCGAATATTTGTCCTCAGCCTCATCAAACACGGCCATTCGACAGCGATCGCTTGAGCGATGGAGAGAGTGCTTGTCACAGGTCTCGAACATTGTTGCCATCTCAAACTCACAGACATGGGTTGATATGCCTTTGGCGTACATGCATAGTTCAGAGGAGCAAACTGAAATCTCTCTTTCGAGTCTATCAGTTCAGTCCCAGATCGTCTTGCGCCTTTGGGCCCTGAGAACGTTGAGCAGGACCCTGGGTCCGATGTACAACCAAGCTATCAGAGCAACGGACCTGCCGATTTGCTTCCTGCTAAATCTCTACGAAACAAGTGCAAAGAAGACTGATGGGTCTTTTCTGTCAGATTTTATGGCCGGGGTTCAGCGCCTAGACCTTCCATACAACAGTCTTCTTTTGTTGGCTGTTGACCTCAAGCTGAGGAAGTTGACTTCCAAGACCACTCGGCAAACTCTTCAGCGACTGGAGACTGGCCAGACGTCCTTGGCAGACATCTGGACAGACCATTCTACCTATCGAGGGGTTCGAGGCCTTTTCCATGGTACATTCGAACAAATGTTTCGAAAAATGGACCTGACTAGTCCCGATTCTGTTCAAGAATGTCTTCATCTTGCCAGAACAGGAGACTCGAAGCATGTGTGGTCTGTCCTACGACTTCTCAGCAACCATATCCCCTTTCAGCTTTGTCTTCACAAGGCCTGGGAACCCATTCCTCATTCCGACGAGAAAGCGCTGGTTCGCTATCACCCAGGGCCTCGAGACAGCCAGTGTCCTGACCCATATGCCGCTGTCGATTTCGTCCACCAACTGGCCGTTGTGTTCTCTTGCTGCAACCAACTTACTCCCTCTCGGTCATTTCACCTTATTCACTGGCTCTACGGCTATCTGCGCCGACATGGTGGTCCCGTACACCCACCCTTGGTTCGGGCTATGTACCATGCCGGTGTTGTGCGATATCGTCGTGAAGGCCGCCGGGTCTCGCCAACTCAATATGAGTACATTCTCTGGATCGCGAGGAAATTCGAGGGACCCGATGTCGTGAGGGAGCTTACCTCGGAACCAACGATCGCCCGAGGCAGACCCATCCAGCAGGAAGATTACTCCTAGTGGGATTGAGGCTACTGCCCGTCTTAGCAATCACGAAATACCGCAAACTATGTAGATTAGAGATACCCGCATCCTCGGCTTTCGGAGGCCTGGATGGTTGCAAATATGCCAAGCATAGAAATACCTAAGATGGTCAATTTCGTGACGAAGTTGACAATTCCATTTACTGAAACTCCAAAAGTAGGCCTATTGCCCTTCATGTCATAAATAAAGTGGTACAGTATAGTCAGATACAAAAGCCAGTGGAGATTAAACTTCCTCAAAGAAGACCACCGGTCTACATGCATCCCTAGTTGAGCCAACCACCAAATCTAAGAATCCACCTCCATCTTCTCAGCCAGACTGTCGTCTCCGGACAAGGTCTCGACCGTGACATATTTCTTCATGTCCTCCTTGCTGATGATCTTCTGGTTCAACCAAGCAGTGGTGCCACGCGGAAAGCGGTAGTTGCGTTCCTTCTGTCCACGCTCATTGGGCTTCTCATAGTTTCGCAACAACTGAGTCGGCTTGTCCTTCTCAATGACGCACACGTCAACGTTGCTACCGGATCCCAAGTCGTTGAAGATACCGGCCTTGATAGCCTCGGAACAGAGAGCGATGGCGCCCTCTTTGTCCAGGTCCGGCTGCCAAGTGGACTCGAACACGGACATGGCGGCCAAAGAACCAGATCCCATCGTCACGTAGGGGAGCTTATCCGTAGAACCGTGTGCGTGCACAGTGTAAAGACCAACGCCAGTCGGGTCCACACCTGCAACCACCAGGTACGCTCCGATGTGGCCCTGGTATCGGAAGAGGTGCTGCTTGAGCATTGTCATGCAGGTGATCACACGGGGGTCGCGGCCTGTCGATAACGAGTGGAGTTCGACATTGGAGCTGATGAGGGCGGTGGTGAATTCGGTATCGGCGGCGGTACCGGCACCGGCACACCAGATCTTCGGGGCGATGTAGTGAAGCTTCTCGCAGTTCTGTTCACCAGTATTGATTAGCAGTTGATTGAGTAAAGCGAAAACAGCATGCAACGTGTTTTCATAGTGACCGAAGTCCGTCGATGAGTGTTCGTACCTTGTCTGCCACTATAGGGCCACTGGTGGCTCGGGTATCTGCTGCAATCTGCGATCACGTACTTGTGAGCTTCCTGGATGACGGGCGCACACGAATGTGTCGGGGTCATTGTCAACCACATACCACAACGCCATTATCGTAAATACATCCGACAATTGTTGTACCAGTACTGGTCGCTTTGGGAAGGGGAACACCCCTGGCGTGAAGAGCCGCGTTGCGGTTGAAGTTGGAGAAGTCGAAGCCCGGCATCGTGGCAACGCAGGGGGAGCACGGCCGAATCGAATATCAAGAATTAAAAAAAGCCGAGATCCGTACCAGATGTAGGAAGGCTAAGCACGAGATGGCGGAGATCAAGAAGGTGAGAGAGAGAGGCGCGAGCTGATGAGGAAGAGGAGTGAGGTCGGGAGCTGTTTGGAGTGACGAAGCTCCGCAGCCTGCTCGCCGCCTGACCCGTCAGGCATTCACTCACTACAGGTGTTTTTGCCCGCGACATTTTCGACCTACCCAAACCTCACTCCGGCTTCTTCGTTTCTCACATCGGTCCTGCTAGGGATTTTCCTTCTTCTTATCCCGCCTACTCTTGATCGGAGAGGGGCAGCTCCAAGATTTTTACGCGCACCTTGCACCTCTTCAACCGGAGTCCCCAGACACTCCAACGTCGCTCCTTCTCTCCAACGCCGCCGAGCTCGCCATCGCTCAATGCTTCTAAGACCGGCTCACCTCTAGGCGGTCATTCTCGTTCAACCTCTGGCGAATACGATCGTCTAAGGATGGCCTTTAACTCCGGGAATTCAGCCCCTGCTGGGGGGAGCGCGCAGGCTGAGCTTGGCCCAGAGCTCTCGGATGCGTTCACTGATGTATGTCGCGCCGTCGAGCTGGATGAACTTCAAATGACTTGTGGCTAACTTGCGATCTAGGAAATCGGTTTCAAAGGCGTCTCCGGCGACGCCAATATTCGCTTCCTTCCCACCCCTTGGCCTGACGACGCCCTCCCCGCTCCAACATCTTCTCTGCTCGCCGTCGCGCAAACCAAAGGACTCGCAGTTGCCGCCGGGCCCGATGTTCTTGTTGTCGCAACAACCGAATCAATTCGCCAAGCTATCCAGGCCCCTACTGGTCAAGAGAAGCTGAAAACGAAGCCCTTCGAGCCACTCGCTACGATCCCACTCCCCGCTCGGCCAACCCACATCGCTTTCAACGCGAGCGACGACGCGTTGATCCTTGCTACAGAGAATGGCTCCCAAATTTCGGTCTTTCAAACATCCAGTCTGGTAAATGAAACTGCCCAGCCTGCGCTATCTGTTTCGACCACAGGGGCATCGATTCGCTCTCTGGTTCCGAACCCAGATCCCACATCCAACCTTGTTGCTCTCGTCACGGTCAATGGCGAGCTTCTTGTTGCCGACCTAAAAGCAGGAAGTCTGGTCTCAGGAGCCAACGGCCAAGTCCTCCGGAACGGCGTCAGTTGCGTTGCGTGGAGTAATAAGGGTAAGCAGCTTGTGGCTGGTTTGGCCGATGGGACTGCGGACCAAATGACTGCAGATGGAACCAAAAAAGACCAAATCCCCCGGCCTACCGATTTGGAGGGAGAGTATCATGGTGAGTGCTGCCTGCAGGTCTACTTGGCCGGATTCGCACTAAATGCAGCTGCTAATTTTTTTAAAGTATCATCCGTCGCTTGGCTTGAGAATGATGTCTTCTTCATGGTCTTTACCCCCAATGCTCTTGAAGACGAAGGCGGAATCCCGCCATCATCCTACTATATCATCAACAGGCGTAAGGGGGCGCCTTTCTTGATCCAAAAACTGCCCGAAATTTGCTCGACTCTCGGTTTTAGCATGAAACGGACACCGGCATATCAGTTTATCACCCGGCTACGAGACTACAAACCCCACATGAAGGACGTGTTGATAGTCTCATCTACTGCATCTGCTGATGTCAGTCTTGTTACTCGCCCGGACCAACCATTTGCGGACGATGACGCTTCGAAGAGTCTTGTTGGCCAATTCGTGGCTACTGAAATCAACAGTGACAGTCATAAGGCTGCGGTCCCGCTGAAGGACTCCACGGATGACACCTCTGTGATTGGCTTGGCTGCTGACCTCACCTGCACTGAGAACGTTTATGCCCCCATTCAAGGTCAGGAGGAAGATATTCCAGAGAGCTCATCTCCCTTGCCGGGATTGCTTCTGCTGAATAACGACGGCATTCTTTCCTCGTGGTGGTTCATATACAACCAGGCGATTCGTGAAAAGGTTGTGTACGCCGGCCTTGGAATAGTTACTCACGACCAGCCTGCCACTTCAACTGCCTCCGCTGCTTCCCCAGCTCCTCAAAAATCCGGGTTTGGACAAGCCTCTCCCGCGCCACAACAGCCTGCTTTCGGGCAAACTTCCTTTGGCGGCGCATCTCCGTTTGGCACTTCCGGTTTTAACAAGTCAACCGGTGGTACCTCTTTCGGGACAACATCCACCATGGGTGCAACTGCATTTGGTAAGCCATCTGGGCCATCGTTTGGCAGTCCGTCGCCAATGGGTGGTGGTTCAGCTTCGGCCTTCGGTAAGCCATCAGCTCCAGGAGCTACTTTTGGAACTCCCTCCCAGCCTGGTTCTGCGTTTGGCACTGCGGGCACTCCTGGGCAACCGGCATTCGGCCAGTCTGGCTTCGCCACTGCGGGCTCTAGCTTTGGACAGCCTAGTACTTCGGGCAAGAGTCTGCTTGGGACAGGGAGTGGCACTGCCGGAGGTGGCTTCAGCTCCTTCTCTGGAGGTGGCGGATTTGCTGGATTCGCCGCAGCTAAGCCAGGAGAGTCGCCATTCGCGAAGCCTGCTAGTGAAAGTGGATTTGGAAAGCCATCTCTGCCCTCGCCATTCGGAAAGCCACAAAACGACGCTTCCTTTGCGCCTGCGAGCACCAATGGCAATGGCAATGAGACCAAGAACCCATTCGGCAATCCCTCTACTACGACTTCCTTCCCACAGCCAACCTCTACAGAAACGAAGAATCCGTTTGGCCAAAACACCGGTGGCTTCGTTTTAGGGTCGTCTTTCAAGCCCGATGGCACAGCCGCCAACGATGGTCCGAAGCCCGACAAGCCCTCTTCTGGGGCTTTCTCATTCGGTGGCTCGTTTGACGAGATGGTTTCTTCTCCAGGAAAGGCAAGCCCTAGCCCGCCGGTCTCGGAGCCTATGGACAGCGGTGAGGATGGAACTGGCTTCGTCCCGCCAGTCAAGAACGAATCGACTTCTGTCTTTGGCAAGCCCTCCTCTCGGACGACTTGTCTGTCTGGCAACCTAACCCCGCTGAATGCCAAGTCTGAGTCTACTGTCGAGACCAGCAAGTCAAACTTTTCTATTTTTGGTGGTGCTTCCAACGATGCTGCTTCCGCCGCTCAAAATCAGGTCACTAGCCCTCTTTCAGCCCCGTCCGATAAAACGGCTACACCGAAGCGGGAAGGATCTGTTTCTACGCCTACTTTCGGTTCTTCGTATGACACACCACTGCCTCCGGATCCTACAAGCAGGGATAGCTATGCCCCTGGAGACACATCCGCATCATCCAATGTATCTAAGAGCTCCATTGAAGATGCGCCGCTGCCCCCAGACTTCACCGGCGCCAAGAAGTCGCCGCAAGTGAATGATGCGCCACTCCCTCCGGATTTCATTGCAGCCAAGAAGCCATCACCGAAGATTGACGATGCGCCCCTGCCTCCAGACTTCACCGTGAAGAAGCCCGTACCAAAAGACGACGAGGCGCCCTTACCGCCAGACTTCATAATGCCCAAGCCTAAGAAGGCTGAAAGTCCCCCAATCTCCGCTGAAGAAGCGCCTCTACCCCCTGACTTCGTCGCCTCAAAGGATAAACCTGAGCCAGCCGAAGAAGCTGTTCCAGTTCCAGATGCCTCTGATGCAGACTCGGAAGGCGATGGATCCGACTTCTCAGATAGTGGCGAAGAAATCACCCATGACGAGACTAAGATCCCGAGTCCTAAGGACTCCGCCGAAAGCTCATTCAGTGCTATTTCTGAGAAGAGTGCTACAGGTGGTCTGTTCAGTGGTCTATCGAAATCTGTTGCTCCCAAGCATGGCCAACAGCTTCCCCGCCAGCTGTTTGGTGAAATCCCCAAGCAGCCCCTTCTTCCGCCGCCTGGGCCTGTGGCGCAGAACAACCGCGAGCCGTACCGGTCACCCAGCCCTACCCGGGTGGGCTCGAAGAAGAGTACTTTGCTCTCGCAGAAGCCTGAGGTGCGTAAAGAAGCTGGAAGTGCTCTAGCTACCCGCAAGGCTTCTTTGACGCAAATGGCTCAGCGAGATGGACTGCTGAGAAAAGAGAGCCTTGCCTCCCAAGAAGAGGAGGCTCGGGCTAAACAGACCGCTCAGAGCCAAGAAGAGGACGTTCTCTTTTTATCAGATGATGACGAAGATGAGAGACTTCGCGAAGATCTTGCTCGCCCACTCGAACCTGTTGCTACTCTTGATCCTTTTCTTCCTCACCAAAGCTACACTGGCGAGACTGCTAAGCCAGGTATCTCGGGTATGGTTGAACGCCTATATCGCGATATCAACTCAATGATCGACACACTGGGAATAAATGCACGATCCTTGGACTCGTACATGCTGTATCAGCAGTCTTCCAAGACATCGGAGCCTTCCGAATTGGCAGAGATCTTAAAGGGTGATCAGCCTGCCAATATTCTTGACAAAAAACTGTATTTACTGGATATCAACAACTTTGAGGAACTCGTCGTTGCTCTCAACGAAACTCTTCATTACGCGCGCATTCAGAATGTTGAGGAGAAATTGGAGCGATGCCGCGAAATCCTCGCAAAGGAGGTCGTGAATATGCGATCCCAGTTTTCCACCATTCGCAAGACCCTGGATGCACACACTGATACCGGTTCCATCCTTGCGGCGCCTCTGTCGGCCGAACAGGCTACTCTTCAGCAAGATCTTCGATCTACGTTCGCTGATTTCCAGACCAAGATGGCCGATCTTGAGCAGGGCGTCTCGCTATTGCGAGCCAAAATGGCAGATATCCCTCGTCCCGATGGGTCAACTACTTCATCCCGCAAGCGACCTACTGTTGAGGCTGTTGCCTCTACCATTTCTACGATGATGGCTATGGCCGAAAGTAAGAGCAGTGACATTGACGTTCTTGAGTCGCAAATGCGGAAAATGGGTCTCGACATCTCCAGCGCCGCACCAAGCCACGAGGAATCTCCTTTCACTACCCCACGGAAGAATGCTGGCCGTTTCCCTGCTACTCCGGGCTCGCGCGGATCAATTGACGGCAGTGCCTATCACACGCCCGATTCTGCTTCGCGCGGCATCAACTTCCGGGGTAGCATCAACGGCTCGGCAAGACACAGTCGTCTCCGCAGTGTCGAAGGTGTGGGCCCGGTCATCCAGGAGGAGAGCGCCCGGTGGAAAACAAAGAACTCTCGCCGCCAGCAACTGATCGGTAATTTGAAGGCTGCATTTGAGAAGAAAAAGGACAAGGTGCGCCCTGTTGATGATGACTGGGTGGTTGTGGACAAACCCTAAGGACATTTGATCTATGGTTTTTGCGCTTGGGGAAGGGAGGAGCGATTAGCATTCGGACGAATTTTCTTTTTTTGCTACAAGTCCCGGCGTGATACACTACAATTGGAGGCGAAAAATCTCTTTTCGAGATGTAAATGGGTCTCTTTTCTTTTCTGTTTTATTAGCTCTATCGACATGGTGTAATGACGAGCGGCCGGTCTGACATCATCTTGCGGTGTGACATCAGTCTAACTCGATTCCTCATAAGTTCGGTGTTCTCAACTGTTTTTAAAAAGTAAATCCGATCACTTCTCAGCCCACCTCATAAACCCACGAAGTATGCCGCAAAGTATCAGCGAATTCATCTTTTTCAAAGTGAGGCCCGAGGTTCGGCCCGAAGATCCTCACAGCGAAGAGGGTGAGGCGTTGCTGAACATCTTCCGCTCCACAAAACAGCAAAGCGGTCACCAAAATTCCGCTTGGGGTCGTACGGTTGAAGACGAGGATGTGATTGTATGGGTTGTAGGTAAGTTGCCTCGAATGCTCGGACTTTATTTTTTGTTTTCGAATGTTCCGCCCTAGGCCTTGCCTTCCTGTAACTACGACGCCTTGCGGTCTATGCGGCGATACATAAGCCTACGATTTCAAATATCATGTGGTATGTTCAACCGCTAAGATCAAACAGATTGGACTGATGCCCGCGGCTCAACAACCGCCATCAATCTGGAACCATTCCTCGCGCCGACGGCTCAACCTCCAACAGCCCTCTACACAACTCTCAGCCCGCCAATTTCCAGCACAGATACGCTAACCGCGAACCCGGTGACGGAAATCTGTGCTCTGCCCTTCCCAAGCTCCCTCACCGTGCAAGAGACCAAGCAATTGAATGCAGAACTAATCAACTTCCGCACGGCACTGGTGGAGCATTTGCCGCAAGAGGACGGTCCGCGATCCTGGGCGATGGGTCACATCGATCGTCCGAACATGGTGCAGCACGCAAAGAGTCCGAGTGGACATGCCGTGGTGCATTTGTTAGCTGTTGGCTGGGAAACAGTCGAGGCGCATAAGCAAGCGAAGGAGACGGAGCAATTCCAGCAGAGCGTGGCGCCTATTCGGGAGAAAATGCTACCCCCTGTTCCTGGTCTGGAGATGAAGCATGTCAGTTTCCAGAAAATTTAACATTCTCAAGGAGTCCCAGTTCTTCATATTATTTTATGACGGAGTGTTAGACGGAAGTCTTGTCTCGTGATGGGTGTTGCGCGTTGTTTAATCTTGGGACAGGGGTGGAGAGCGGTCGGGAGGGAGAACGAGATGAGCGGAGACCGGGCCAGTGCTACTGGGAAGGGGTGTGCAAACGGGTGCAAAAAAGTGGGATTGGATATTAAGGAAGGCAGAAGCAAATAAGATACAACGGAAGGAGAAAAGGAGGTAAGAATGGGAGGTACGAATGGGAGGAGAGAAGAGCAACGAACACTCGTGTCAGAACAAATATAAAAATGAAATCATCATAAACCACCGTTTTTTTGGGGGCGTGATGCCGGAAAGGCTCTCAACAAAACGTTGAGGCCTAGACGCGATGCTTCTCGCTTTCTGTGAAAAGTGTTAGTTCAACTCTGTAGCGGTACCGACTCCAATAATTGGGGAAAGGGCGCTCGCTCTGCGAGCTCGGGGAACATACCGAGTCTCGAATAAAGCATGTACAGAGCCATCTGGTTGCACTCTTGGGTACCCGTGATTGTGACCAGACGCTCATTGCTGCTCTCCTGGGGCTCGTTGATCTTGATAACGCTACCACTCAAATGGCGAATCTCGTTGATTTTGGCGCCACCCTTTCCGATGATGGCACCAACCATGTCGTTGGGGATGAAAATCTGTTGAGTCAAAGGCTGGCCAGGCATTGCGGCGCCTGTGGGAGCAGCTGGGGTGGGGGCTCCACGACCAGCAGTGGGCTGCGGGCCGCCGACGTATGGAGTGGGCTGATGGGGAGTGGCACCGGCGTAGGGGGTGTGAGGGGTAGCAGCGCCATAGGGCATGACCGGTTGACCGACGGGGGTGGGGGGTGGGCAGGCCTTGCACATAGGGCATACCGTAGGCACCGCCCTGGGCACGGTTGGGGTGCGGGTGGTGACGCTTGAAGTTATCAGGGTGACCATACTGGCCACCAGCAGGCTGCGGGACATAGGGGACAACTTGCATCCCACCAGAGACAGCACCAGCAGGGCCACCACTGCGAGTGGCATATGCGGAAGCCGCGGGGCCGTTGAATCGTTCCGTCAGTTGCTCCACCAGGGTCACTGCGACATAGTAGGTCGCAATGTGCACCGCATCTGCGACTCCGAGAATAACAAGAGAGCGCTCGGTGGACAACGGAAGGCAGGAGTCCGACGCATTGAGCCGGGCGCCAGAAGCATCCTGGATCTCGCGGATCCGGCTGCCGCCCTTGCCGATGATTGAGCCGATGAGAATGTGCGGGATTAGCAGACGCAAAGGGTACGTCTTGGACTGGGCAGTAGAGGGGGTATCAATGGGTTCATTGTTCAGAGTGCGAATGATAAGTCCGAAAGCCTGTTCCTCGTTAGCATTTGTTATGCGGTAACCTTAATTTCATCACCAAAAAATGGGTAAGCTTACCTTGGCCACGGCATCCTGGAGGCCGCTGACAGTCAAAATCCGCTCGACGGCACCTCGAGTGTAGTCGCTAACTGTGCACTTGGCATGCGACGAACGGCGAATCTGGGAAACATTCTCGCCTCCTTTTCCGATCACTGTCGCGGCCTCCGAGCTGGAGATCACGGCGCGAATATGAATCCAGTTAGTTTCATCCTGCGGGGCCTGTTGATCAGACTGGGAGCTGGCGTGATCGCCGTGGGAGGCAGTCGACTGGATCGGCTGGGTTTCGGTCTGCTTGCCATTGGGGGCATCGGGAACGACGGTATCACCCTGTGTATCCTGGGCACTCTCGACACCGGGAACCTCGTTGCTCGAGACGTCGGCCTGGACCTCGGTATCATTCTTCACGACTTTGTCGAGAGCGGGGCGCTTGGCATCGGGCTGGTCGTTGGGGCCCGTGGGGGAAGAAGGGTCCTCGAGAGGACGCTTGGCCGACTGGAGGTTGGACGGAGAAGCCGACATCCTGTGCAGCTGCTTGTTTTCACTTACGTGAAAGATTGGTGTGAAGAGTAAAATCTGTGTTTTGCTTTTTATGATCGGCTATGTACACCAGAGGCTCCCACGAGAAGGTGCTGGTGCTTGGCGGCCGAGGGGAATCTGATGCTGGGGAGAAAGCGATGATGATCTTGGAAGTGTGCCGATAGGAGAAGGCAGATCGGACGGTGGATGACAGGATCTCGATGTAGCAAAGCTGATTCGAGCAAGTATGGTCTGGGGAGGCGAGGGTGAGAGTGCGTTGAGGGCGGTGGGCGGTGGTGAAGAGCCGACGATGCGACTGGGTAGGAAGGAGGTCTCGGGGTGAGGAAATCGGGCAAGGGAAATGCGCGCACGATCTGGTCCAGGCTTAGACGCAGCTTCGAAAGTCCACACGTGGGCTTCCGATACGAATCTTGGATGGAGGTGCGGAAATTTGACGACAGGGAGAGATGAGGGAGAGGGGAGATGGAGAGACGAGATGCGAGGAAGGTAGGTGAAGGTGAAGGTGAAACGGGGTGCTGAGGTAAGGCATGACATCACGTGCAACGCGACGCGGGTGTTGTGGACAACCCTCCAAGGAAGACACATAAGCGCCCAAGTACTACGCGCCCCACGAAGTCGAGTCAGCCTTTTTACATGCGCCATCTTGGAACAATAATCATGGAGATACCAGAGACTGCAGTCCAAAATATCCAGAAATTTGACCAGAATCGTCACGCCGCGGAGATAGAGTCCATCAACCAGCCTCTTAGCGCAACGGAGCTGCATGCCTATGCGCGACGGTTAGATGGAACATTGCAGCAGCTTCAGGATCAGGTTCGACGACAGGAAGAGGATCTGAAAAAAGTAGGTGATATCTTTCCGTGGCTTGTGCTCTTGAAGTTGAAACAATTAAGAACTCACAGTGGTATCTACTATAGCTTCGCGAGGTTCGCACTCATGGCCTGTCAGACGGCGGAGATGACCGCTGGGCGCGTGTGCAACAAGCACGTCGGGCCAAGAAAGCGTACGAGTCCTTGCTTCAGGCTGAAGTTCGGCTGCCAACCACTGAGTCCGTCTTGCCTTCCTTATTAGCTGTTGAAGAAACCGGACAGCTCATAAAGGAGGGCAAGTTTTCTGTTTCAGTGACCGCAGAGAAGTTATCTGCGGACCGTGAGCGTCTACGGATTGAAGAGGCAAATTTGCGGGACTCACGCGCTATTGCTAGTGGCCTCCGTGAAAGAATACAGAGAATTCGCGATGCCAATGCGCGCAAGCGGGAGCAAACGCCAGCGCAAGTGGCCCAAGAAGTGGTTGCCGAACAGAAAAAGAAGAATAAAGATAAAGATCGCGCATCAAACGACCTCAGAGAGGCCTTAGAAAACTTTATCGACGAAACACTGGCACCGATGCTTGCGGCTGAAGACCTAGGTGGGCCCACGGTGGGCGATGCACCAGAAGTGTCGGATACGACATTGAATGCTGGATATACGGCCCACGGAAAACCGAAGAAATCAAAGCTGCCGGAAGAGCCTGAACAAAGCAATCAGCAACGGATTGACCAGTTTCTTCAGCGCAACACGAATCATTCCAACTCTACAAACAAGCGACAGGTCGCCGCAAAAGAAATGCATGAGCTACTGAATGCCCTCCTAGAGGCGGATTTCTCCTATATTGACCTGGTGCGCGATTCAGCGGCATCTCGTTTCCTCATCAAGGCTAAAGTGGCTCAGTTTCACCCGCGAGATGCGCGACGTTTGCGTTTAATCGACTTTGGCCGTTCATTGGGAAGTTAAGAGTAGGAGCAAGACCTTCGTGGTTGCCCAAAAGGCGAAGGTGGAGATGGCATTATGTCTACTAATATTCTAATTCAACCATGATTCATGAAGAAATGAAACTACAATCCACGCTTTCAACGAGGTGCGCCAAAGGGCCAAAACGCCCTTGGGGTACTTGGTAAAACGCTGCCTGTAGATGCTCGCAAACCCCAATCATGATCATCCCGTAACAAACAAAAAGAAAAACTCGAAGTCAAATGGGCATCATTCCGATTGCGGATTTAGGCGTCTTGGCTTTGGAAACTTTCCGGCTTGTAGAGGGCGCCCGGCTTGGAGCACGGCCACTGCCAGTCTTGGCCTTGGACCTGGCACCTTTGCCCTTGAAGCTGCCTGAGGAGTCACCATTTTTGCGGCGAGGTGGCCGTTTGCTGTATGGCCGTTTACCGCGGCCTCTGGAACTGGAAGCTGCCGGGCCCGATTCGAATTCGTCACCAGGATCGTAACCGGGTGACGGCGGCGGTGGAAAATATCGACTAGTGACGTTCTGCGTACTAGTGTCTTCCACGGGATAGTCAAGGTCGAAATTAGAGGCCTGATCAACAAACAGATCATCATCACTATACTCATCACTGCTGCTGAGATTGATAACATTGTGATGGTTGGGGTCTGGAACAACGCCGTTTGTTTCTGCATCTGTCTTCAGCTCTTGGTATCGCCGTCTAGCCTGGTCAACGAGTTTTAAGATCTGGCGACCATATCGAGTGACTTTGTCGTGGTCAATGTTTGGTATGGTCGAAAGCTCCCCGAGACCTATGGAAAGATTGATATCAGCAACGCTTCCATTGCCTCGGATTCAGACTAAACGTACTCTTTGGGAACGAAATGGCCATATCCCGTAGCATTTGATCTGAGAATGGTTGAGAACGCAGGCCCTTTTCAACAACAACCTATTCAGAATTTAGCAACTGACGTCATGTCCATATTGCATTGTGCATCGCTTACCTCTTGCAGATATCTCTTGGCCGTCACCTCAAAGTCCTCTACCACTGCACGATGCAGGTGGTCGAGTCGATCCATTCTTTGGTCACTCGTGATGGGGGGCCCCATTTCACGATTGTTCCGTTTCCCTGTCCTGCCAGCGACACGAACCGGTTCGAAACCGTCGCTCTCATCGTCGGCTGAAAATTCTTCCACAGGTAAGGTTCTATTTTGAGTGCGAGCTTGTCGTCGATTGTTCGCGGACTGGATGGGAGACGACACCATGGTGGACTGAGGATGATGCTGGCTGCCAGATTTCCCCTTTTGAGCTGGTTTGGACGGCCGTGCTTTTCCGATGGGAGAAACGCGCACTTGCAGCATCATTTGTCGTTTTCCCGTCTCATATTCAGTGGCACGCCGACCAAGTTCAATATACTGGACAGCAAAGTCTTTTCCGTTGATCTCATTGTTTTCTGACAGAGCATCTTCACCCAGTAAGCGATAGAATAGCCGCTCTGCTTCGCCTCGGTCGAGGTCACCTCCTTTGCCATACCAGGGAATCTGCTTGTGGGAGGGAGATTTGGCCCTTTTCAAATCACCCCGGAGTAAATCCACGCAGTACAGCACAGTCACCTTTTCTTTCAAGACATTTTGGAAATGACGGACAATCTGGATAGCCCAAGACGCGTGCTGAGAGAAGTCGTGCGACTCAAACACCAAATCCGATTTGCAATTATCGCAAGAACTACCGCAATCCTCGCGGCGGAAGTGCTCATTGAAGTAGGCGAGGACTTGTACTCGTCGACAATCACTGCGATTCTCACAAAATTGAACCACATTCCGAACCATGTGCTTCTGCCGAGCCTTTTGCTCCAAACTGCCCTCGCCGGCGTCAATCATTCGTCTTAATGTCGCGGCATCCTTGTATCCATAGTAGAGATAGCAGCCGGAGCGCTTGCCGTCTCTACCTGCACGGCCAGTTTCTTGATAGTATCCTTCAAGACTCTTTGGGATGCTGTGATGAATAACAAAGCGTACATCAGGCTTGTCAATGCCCATGCCAAAAGCAATTGTGGCGACAATCACATGGCATCTTCCCATTTGCCACAGACCCTGCACCTTGGCCTTGCTGGCCGAGTCCATGCCTGCATGATAATACTCAGCCTTAATCCGGTACTTCTTCCGGAGGTTCTCAGCAACCTTCTGACAAGTAATGCGCGACAGGCAATAGACAATTCCACATTGGTTGCGGTAGGAGCCGGTAATTGTCTCCGCGATGCCAGCCAAGACTTCGTCGTTCTTGCCTTTGGGACGAACCTCATAAGTCAAGTTTGGGCGGTTGAAGCTCTGCAGGAACGTCTCACATCCGTTCATCTTGAGATTGTGGATGACATCCACTTTGACATTTTCTGTGGCAGTGGCAGTCAAGGCCATGACCGGGACGCCAGGGAGCCTACTGCGAACTTCGCCGAGCTCCTTATAGTCTGGTCGGAAATCATGTCCCCACTGACTAACACAGTGCGCCTCGTCGATTACCAGGCGTGCGAGCTTGTTTCGGCGATGAAGTTTCTCGAGAGCTCGGACCAAAGTCTGGTTCTTGTTGATCATTTCAGGGGTGATATACAGTAGTTCCAAGTCTTCACCGCCGGCATTTGACAACTGGTCAAGGATCCATGATCTCTCTGACTTGTCAGACTCGCCATTCATCAGAAATGCATTTATATTGAGTTTCCGCAAGTGTTCCACTTGATCCTGCATCAAACTTAGTAATGGCGACACCACGATGGTCACCCCGTGAGTCTTTCCGCCCATAACAACAGACGGCAGCTGATAACACAATGACTTCCCTCCTCCCGTGGGCATTAGAATAAAAGTATCTTTACCGCCAAGAGTTGCATCAATGGCTTCGAGCTGGTTTGGGCGGAATCCGCGAAGTTGGAAACGATCCTTCAGAATAGTCTTGACTTCTTGAGACCATGGGTGGTTGGACCAGAAGTTAGTGCGTTCAGGAGACTTCTTGGATGGGAGTGCAGGCATGCGATATGTGTTGCCCGATGTTTCTGCAAACACCTTGCGGCTCTGGGGCGGTTGTTCTTTGTCGGGAACTCGCCCTTGGTCAAAACTCCCGGCTACTTCTAGCATCTCATCATCGCTAGCGTTCCAGTCGAATTCGTCAAATTCCATATCTGGTGCAAGCGACGGGGAGCCCATGTTTCGAGACACAAAAATGTCTTCCTTGTAACGATATTGATCGGTTGATCGCGAAGCAGAATGCTCTTGCGGCTCTCGGCTGTTTGTGAAGGAGGACCGGTCCATGTGCGTTGTCTCCCTTCGGTGTGTCTGTTGGGGAGAAGCAAGCGGAGAATCCGCGTTGAAAACGGTATCATCGAATTCTTCCCGGGGGATGTACGAGTCGGTCTTGAGCGTGAAGTAGACTCGGGAGGGTCACACACATCCAATTTGGACGTTGGTACCATATTCAGGATATTGGATTGAGGCAGAAGTTCGCTAATCTTGCTCTCGATTTTCTCCAGCTCAGCTTCAACAGCCCGGCTTCGAGCCAATTCCGGCAATGTGGTCGGATCGAGGCCTTGGGAAATAACGCGCAGGAGGCTTTTCTTCAGGTCTTCCTTCCGGGTAACACAATCTGCGTGGGACTTTTGGCTTGTTTGCAAGGTTTCAATGGCCTGTATTTGACAGACTAGATCCTTGTTCGCGGCAATGAGATCTGGCGCTGGTCGGCCCTCCATCGCTTGCTCATAGACAATTTCTGCATTCCGTTGAAGTTTTTCTTTCAGAGTGGATATTGATTTCGCTATGGACTCCCAGGGAAGGGCCAGGAACTTCAAGACATTTTGATCCTTTGGTTGAGAACTGGACATGCTCGGTGTAGGTGACGGTTCAGGGTTCTGCGACTCTGCAATATTGCTCTTCCTTTCGACTCGAGTGAGTGACGGCGCGGCGGTTTTCGAGAGTGGCAGTGAAATTGAGCTCATTGTCGCTGGGAGCTCCTCTCTCTCGTTCTCCTTGGGGCTTATTTGAGGAAGCTTTGGATACAACCCCGGGCCAGTATCCAGAATCATATTTTCAACGTCCTCGACTCCGATCCAACTATCGAAAGGATCGTCGTCATCTTCATCGGAGTCTGCGATGACTCGCTGGGACTGTGCAACACAATTCGAGGCCGCAGACAGTTCTGCAACTGTATTGCCTGAAATTGGTGGTCTGTTGGCCTTGGACAGAGTTCGGATCTTTGTCGAGTGCTTGGATGGCGAAAGGAGGTCGGAGGTATATTCTTCGCTCTTTCGTTTCTTCCCTCGCTTCTCCTGGGAGCGTTCGCGCGACGCAGTCCCCTCGTTCCATAGTCGACGCGGTTCTCCAATGTCTGTTGTCGAAGAGGACGGTAGAAAGCGATTGGTTTCGCCGGTCAGATCGATAGACTCGATAGCATCGAATGGCGACGTATTTGGCTTGCATTCTGGCTTGAGGGGGGTAGACTTTGGCCGAGTACTCCTAAGAGTCGACGCTAGCGGTGGCTCCAGGTTTGACCCTGACCAAGATGCAGCCTGTCAATATTCCTTTCTTTTGTTCCAATAAGAGTCGTTTACCGAGCCTGTTTACTTACCTGAAGCTATGTCCCTCGAGGAAGACGTCTTTTTCGAGGCCGAGGGCGTAGTATCAAGTTTGGGGTCTCTGCTAGACTGGCTGAGCATTCGCGGCTTACTCTCCGAAGAGGGGCAGAGCATCAAGCGCGCCATAGTCTTGTCTGTAGCATCATCAACGTCCTCCAGAATCTCGTCCGGTATCTCGGGAGTTTCGTCGGGTGGTGTGGGCTGTTGAGGTACACGAGTCGATTGTTCAACAGGGGTCTCGGAGATCAGTGAAGGGTAGAGTGACGGGCCTTGCTTCAGCAGCCATTTAAGATGCTTGGCCAAGTTGTTCTTCGTCATGGGGGCGTGTTGCGACCATGGCCTTGGTCGTTTGTCGTCATCCGAAGCAATGGACGCCCATCGCGGCGCGAATTCCGGCTCAGACGCGTCGCGCACGTGAGCGGTCAACCCCGATAGGGCACAGATTGTCCAACTTCACCACAGCAACTATGGAGTGTGGTTCGAAAAAGATGAGATTAAAATGGAATTCCCTGGATCAATTCATTCTGGAAATTTCATCTAAGCAAAAGTTTACATGTGGTATGTGTTGGGAAATCACTTAGTCAGTGAACAACACTTATTACTTAGGGCGCGGGGGCTCTATCTATCAAATGTGGGGAACGTCTTTTTTTATGCCCCGCGGCCCAAAGTGTGAAGCTGGAAAAAAATTGTGCAAGGTCGCAATTCCACCATGGGCAAAAAAGACAAGAAGTCAGCCGAGCACAAAGCTCGCGTTGCGGCAAAGCAGTCTAAAAAGTCCGCCAAGACTGAGAAAAAGTCCAAAGCCAAGGGCAAGGATGTGGACAGCGATGCTGAGGACGCAGATCTGGATGCCATCCTAGCTCAATATGCTGAGGAGCAGGCGAGGCACTTGAAGGTGACAGAAGTGGTCTCGGACCCTCCTGCACCACGGTCTTCCGCGACAGTACTTGCATCGCCATCCAACCGCAACGAAATCCTGCTCTTTGGCGGCGAGTACTACGATGGAACCCATGCAACTTTCTTCAACAACCTTTTTGTTCACCTGATCGATCGCAACGAGTGGAGAGAAGTCACAAGCCCAAACAGCCCGCTCCCTCGGAGTGGCCATGCCTGGTGCCGTGGAGGTAATACAGGAGGCGTTTACTTGTTTGGAGGTGAGAGGCCCCCGGTCGATATCTGATGTGCGAACCACGGCTCACAAATAACCAGGAGAGTTCTCGTCGCCTAAGCAGGGCACGTTCTACCATTACAATGATTTCTGGCACCTCGACCCTGCTACAAGGGAGTGGACTCGCATCGAGACCAAGGGCAAAGGGCCCCCTGCCAGAAGCGGCCATCGTATGACCTACTACAAGGTTTGTTTTCGCGAAATGGAATATGTCCATTATACTATTTGCTAACAACTTATTTAGAATTATATCATTCTTTTCGGGGGTTCCAAGATACTGCTCAGCAGACAAAATACCTACAGGATCTGTGGATTTACGATTGCAACGAATATACCTGGCACAACCCAGTTCTCAACGCCGCAGCTCAGAAGCCGGACCCGCGATCTTCGTTCTCCTTTTTGCCTCATGAGTCTGGGGCTGTGATTTATGGTGGCTACTCGCGAGTCAAGACTACCAGTAGTGCGGGTGGCAAGCCAACCAAGGGCAGTCCCCAGAAAATGGCAATGCGGCCTATGGTCCATCAAGATACATGGTTCCTGAGACTGACGCCTCCTGGCTCTGAAGCGCCCTCGTCTGCCCCCCTGCAATTCGCTGGGAGCGAAGGAAGAAGCCCGCTAATACCCCCAATCCACCGCGTGCGGGAACGACGATGGCGTACCACAAGGGACGAGGAATTATGTTCGGCGGTGTCCACGATGTTGAATTGACCGAAGAAGGCATTGACAGCGAGTTCTTTGATGCGCTATTCGCCTGGAACACGGACCGAAACCGTTTCTTTCCTCTGGGTTTGCGTCGTCCCCGAGCCCCGGGCAAGAAGCAGCAGGCGAATCAGGCTATCAAATCTCGGGACAGAAGCAAGGCAGATGAAGAAGAGCTATTGAATAATCTGAGGGCATTGGAGGCCAAGAAGGGAATTCGAAATGACGATAGTGACGATGAACTCATGGAATCGAATACGCCCAAGACCAACGAACCTGAGGAGCCTGCTAAACCGGCTGTGGTTCGTTTTGAAATGCCACACCGGCGATTCAATGCTCAACTTGCCGTACAAGATGATACTCTCTTCATCTATGGTGGCACGTTCGAGAAGGGCGATCGGGAATTCACCTTTGACGACATGTACTCGATTGATCTGGGCAAGATGGATGGAGTCAAAGAGATCTTCTACCGAGAGCCTGAGAACTGGAATCTCTTGGATGAAGAGGACAGCGACGAGGACATGGATGATGAGGATGAGGACGATGAGATGGAATATGAGGATGTAGATGCGATGTCTGTTGATGCTTCTTCAACTGCACCAACTGAAGTGACTGTGCCGTCGGTTACACAAGAGATGGAACAGCTTGAGGTCGAAGAACAAGAGCCGACTGTCGACGATAGCCGACCACTCCCTCGCCCGTTCGAGAGTCTGCGTGAATTTTTCAGTCGAACCGCTGAGGAATGGCAAAGGATTGGAATTGAGGCTCTGACAATGAAAGGTCAGGTCGAAGGAAAGACCATTAAGGAGCTTCGGAAGGCTGCGTTTGATATGGCAGAGGAGAAATGGTGGGATAGCCGAGAGGAGATCATGGCTCTGGAGGACGAGCAAGAAGCAGCTGGTATTGGTGAGGTGGTCAGCATCGCCGACAGAGCTGAAAATGTGGGAGGTGCTGGTCGTCGGCGATGATATGAACATACAAAGAGCTTTCGGATTTTTGGGAAAATTTTTAACGTGATTCGTCTTGAAAATGACAGTAAAAGAAAATTCCGGCTAACATGCTTTTATTATCTCACGTTGTCCACGCTGTATCACAAACATCCAATGAATTAAGCACTTTGTATATCGCTTATCGAATCGGAATATCACATGTAGACAGTAACCATTGTCGAGCCACCTGGGTCAGGACATCAATTACTAACGCGGCATCCCTTTCCACGTTCACCCTCCAGTTGGAGATAGCGATTCTACAGGCGGGAGCACCCTGCCAGCTCGTTCCTGAGACGAACATGCGCGAAGTCTCATTGATCTTTTTCGCAAGATCACAATTCAACCGATCGTCTTTGGCCCGGAACAGTACAGTCATAAAGGTCTGATCTAAAAGATCAGTCTTCGAGATTACCTCTGGCAAGGCAATAAATTCCGCGCAATCGAAAATCCAGTCATAAATGGTTCGGGCAAGTCGAATTTGACGTTGTAGCATATCCATATACCCGTCCCTGCCGTAGGACAGTAGGGATGCATACACTGGTAGAGCCCTGAACCGGCGAGAATTCTCAATGCCAATATTAAGGGGAGAGGGGATTGATGGGCCATCAGACGCTCCTGCAGTCAGATAGGCTGCATTCGCATTTTGAAAGACATTGACGGCCAGCTCAGGGTGTCGACAGAAGAAAAAGCCACAGTCATAGGGAACATTGAGTAACTTATGGCCATCACCAGTAATCGAGTCCGCCAGATGTATTCCCTCGGACCCCTTCTTGATAGTTGCAAACTCGGGATTGTTATCCAGGATTCTACCAAAGACCCCGAAGGCACCATCAACATGGATCCATGCTTCGTATTTGTCGCAAAGTTGGCGGATAATTTGCAGTTGCTCCATTCCGGATGTAGCAAACCGCCCTGTGTTGACTTCTCCGCAGGAGATAGCGACGATCGAGGCCTTGTCTGTTCTAGCGAGGTTCTTCTCCAACTTCTCCATGTCGAATTGGAGAACATTATCCGCAGAACAAACGTTGAGAACATTGGCTCTACCAATTCCCAAAACACCGGCGGCTTTCACCAAGGAGGAATGAGGCATCGTGGATAGAACCTGAACACCAGAGAGACCTGCGTCTTGCAAGACTTCATACAAGCCATTCTCCCCGACGCTTGTCACTGAAGATCCCTTCCTCCGGGCTGCTTTTCGGAGAGCAAATTCCCGACCACAAGCTAGGCCTAGGATATTGCTCGCCGTGGCTCCCGTGGTAAAAGTTCCGTTTTGCCATGTAGATCGATCCAGTCGTAATAGATCTGCAAGGAGGCCCAACACGTGAAATTCAACATCCGTGACGATGGAATGATTGGGAAGATGCACCTGCACATTCTGATCGTAGGCGGACACCACGTTGTCGGCGAACAGCGCCGCGGGTGTTACTCCTCCTGTGATGAAACCATAATAATTGGGACTAATGCTCCCTCCGTTGAAGGCAGGCACAATATCGTCCAAAACGTGTCTCTGTACAGACTCGAGGCTTGCTCCTGTATTGGGAAGCGTAGAAGGAATTGATGCCCGGGCTCGGGCTAAGTCCTCGCTGCTTGGAAGAACACCAGACTTCCACGGCCTTTGGGCAACTCTCCACAGATCTTGCAGTATTTCCTCGTTCATTGGAGATTTCATATCGGTGTTGGATGTGGCTAGGAGAGCAGCAATGTGAGACGAGCTGCAGCGATTTACTCCTGTGTCGTGGTTCGGGATCTAGCCTGTATTCGGGATCTGTTCAGACTCAAATCAAATATTCGGCTGGACCTTCCCAAAACGCTAGAACGAACGTGAGAGTAATGGGCTTACTGCTGACGATGATTTGAAAATGCCGAGAGCCGGCCGAGTGATTTGCTGTGTCGGCGAGTCGAGTCAGGAACAAGCACAAGGCTGGGTGCTACGCTGAGCCGCTTCTCCGCAATCGATCGATCCACTGTGTGTTTTCCACTCCGCCCCGAGCTCTCGGACTCTCGGATAACACTACTCACGTACTCACGAATCGCAATGGCCGCCAAATTAATTGAGCGACAATTCTATAACGTTCCAGGTGCGTCGCTCATCTCCCAGGGGCACAAAGGACAGGCACTGAGCGAATTTTAGGGAAGCTTCGCGTGGCAGAGCTGTTCTTCGATGTCCCCGTCGACTACAGCAAACCCAGCAGGGGCACTCTGAGGCTGTTCGCCCGCAGCGTGTCTCGATTCAACAAGCCGGTCGAGCCTACTAAAGAAGACACTAAGCTGCCCTGGCTCGTGTATCTTCAAGGTGGACCGGGTTTTGGATGCGGTGCCCCGCAGAGCTACGGCTGGGTCGAGCCTGCTCTCAGTAAGGGGTACCAGGTAAGCCGAGCGGCCCCGGAAATTGTTTCCGCACCTGTATTGCATTCAAGTCTTGTTATGGCTTACTAGGTGAAAAGGTTCTCTTTCTGGATCAGCGAGGCACCGGACTCAGCTCGACTATCACGGCGGGGACTCTTGCGCGCCAAGGGGATGCCATCAAACAGGCTGAGTATCTCAAATGCTTCCGGGCTGATAACATCGTCAACGACTGTGAAGCAATTCGCCGTTGTCTGACTGATGACTATCCTGAGGACCAGCGGAAATGGAGCATCATCGGCCAGAGCTTTGGCGGTTTCTGTGCGACGACTTATCTTTCAAGATTGTGAGACCCAAATTCTGAAATTTTCCACAGCTAATGCTTGGGGAACATTGCTAACTGATCCTTTCTTACAATGAAGCCCCGGGAGTTTGAATGAGGCCTTTCTCTGTGGTGGGCTACCCCCACTTGTTAGTGAACCGGATCCTGTCTACTCCCGAACCTACGGTTGGTCTACCTGCCAGAAGCCCTGCCCGAGACAAAATAATGACCTTCATGCAGAAAAAGTGGCAGAGAGAAACCAAGCATACTATACCAAATTCCCCGGGGATGTTCAACGGGTCAAGAAAATCATGCAATACTTGACGAACAACCAGGTTGCCTTGCCGTCGGGATGGTTGACTCCGGCTAGATTTCAACAGCTTGGAATTATGTTCGGATTCCATGGTAAGAACCCTGGTCTACCTATGGCTAATATATAGTCTATGCTAACTTCATACAGGCGGCCTTGACTCTCTGCACGGTAAAATCTGTCTCTGTCATCGACATCTCAAACGATACTTGCTGACTACTGCTATCATTAGAAATTGTCTTGCGGGCTTGGAATGAACTTGAGACTTTAGGCTCCCTTACCCTCCCGACCCTTGCTACGATTGATAGCAATGGTGGGATGGACAAGAATATTATCTATGCCGTTCTACACGAAGCAATTTACTGCCAAGGGTGAGTGGCAAAGTGACTCGGAGCCCCCGGTTTCTGTTCTAACGAGACAATAAAACAGAAAGCCCTCGCTTTGGGCTGCGGACAGGCAACGTGCAGCAAACCCGCAGTTCCAGATTTCCGACTCGCAGCCTGAAATCTACTTCACTGGAGAAATGGTACGACGCCCCTTCCATCTATATTCTGCCCAAGGACAAAAGTGCTGATATTCATTTGACATCAGGTTTTCAAAGACATGTTCGAATCGTACACCGAGTTGAAGCAAATTCAGGAAGTTGCGGAGATTCTCGCTACTACCAGTGATTGGCCTGCACTGTACGATGAAGCACAACTCGCTAAGAACGAGGTTCCCGTATATGCAGCGACATACATCGATGATATGTATGTGCACTTTGATCTAGCGTCTAGCGCTGCCGTTAAGATCAAGGGCACCAAGCAATTCATCACTAACACCATGTACCATGACGCCCTGCGCAGCAAGTCAGGCGAGGTCATGCGCCAGCTCTTCAATCTACGGGACGACTCCATTGACTAAAGCTTTATATCATCATACCACTACATGAGAATATGCAAGTTACTCTGGTGCATACCTCACAAGTGCTACTCTAGTGTAGTATATGTGAGGTAGAGAAGGGGCGGGTTGGGCCCCAATGCGCAGAAACATAGAACTTATCACAGTACTTAGGTATGAATCCTGTCAAACTTTGCTATTGGGTATATCACATAATATTCAAGCATCAATTACAACAACGTATCTAGTGTTGTCATACGTAGGCCTGCCACGATGCTGACAAGACTGGTTAGAAGACCTACCAAATCGTCAGCTCTGTCAATGACCGTCTTGCTGATTTTCATATGTTTGTACATACCGCACCACCTATTATAAATAGCCGTTCCTCTTCTTGTTGAACCCATTGAGCAACTTTGCTAGCGCTCTGAACCAAAGCATTTCGATTTGCGTTTGGCTCAGCAATACAATAAAGCTCAAAGACCGGAGTTACCCATGCGAACGAGGTTGCTGATCGCGAAACACAGTGATGTACCTTGACATGGGTGTTCTTGGCGTGAATGCTTGCGTGGAGATTGTTGTATGTCGACATTAGTCTAGCTACAGCATTAAATCATGAGCTATCTCAGAGACCTTGTAAATCACGGACACACCTTCGGCGTCGAGATATCGAAGTGAATTCGGGGTCATATGATGACATAGTGAACTGGACGTTAGCGCGCGACTTGTATAGGAAGTGATGTAGCACTGTCCCAGGGACGATGTCCGTGGTTGTTGGTCGACCTTGGTCAACGGCAGACTTGATGGCTTCCAGGCTACCATTCTTTTGCATTTGCTAGTTTAGGGTTAGAAAGGGCGACAAACGCTAGTATAGGACATCACATACCTCAACCAGAGAGTCACGCATTGCTTGCATGTCAAAAAAGCTTTCTTTTTCTGGGCTGATCAGGACAATCGCGACTGATTCGTCTTTCGAGATATCATCGTCCTCGATATCATTACGAAGATCGAGGAAGCTGACATACATATATAGATAGCCGCTACTGTTGAAGCCAGGCAGACAGACGGGAATCCAGCTCTCACCGCCACCAGCTTTAACACCATCAGCCTCAAAAACCATGTTGAAGAGAAGTTGAAGGTCACCCGGATGTAGAGAGTGTTTCTTGGGCCGGATGACGCTCACAAGACGCCCCCCAGCCACAACCAAGCCGTAAAGGAGGTTATTGGCCTTTGTCTTGAGAAGCGCAGTATTGATTGCCTGGCGATGGATTTTGCGAATCTTGAGACATTCCAATGCCGACAGCAAAGTAGATGGTGATCCACGCGTGAAGCTATCCGCTAGTGAAGACAAAAGTGTCTCCGATCCTTGCAGCGGTCGCTTCAAATCTGTGGATGGACGAACAGAGAATAGATGCGTGAGGGATGGAAGTGTCAGTGTAGAGAGAATCTGCATATACAGAGCCTCTAACTGAAGCCGTAGTTGAGTATCGCTTTCCATCAAGCGGCTGATCGCGACCAAATGTAGTGAACCACGAGTCAAGATCACGAACCTAGTATCCTCAGTCGAAAAGCCGTGGAGCCGATCATTTGAATCTTCATAGAATGATATTATGGTCTGGATGACGCCCACATATGTTGATACCAATCCACTGTCACCATGGCGAGTCCAAATTGGCTTACCAGCAGCCGATAGAATCATGTAATGTTTTTGCTTGGCTTTCCACTGTTGAAGCAGCAAATCTAGAAATCGGTAAGATTCAATTCACAATCCAGGCCTTGAATTGTATCCCTAGGGACACACACCTTCGTTCCCAGCATTCTCGTCTAGTTCTCCAATCGTGTCAAACTCATTCAGAAATTCCTCATCGTTCACGTTATCAGCAGGGAATTCGGGATAGTGAAGCAAGCTCGACGCGTCCGCTGAACCCGCTGGTACTGTATTCACGAAATCTGTGAACAAAGCCTCTACCTCCCCAAGATCGCCATTCTGTATAGAACTGCGGATGCTTGCCGAGTCCCCTGCATCGCTATCCTTCGGGCTGGCTAGTTGGCTTAGGCTCGCCCGCGCCTTAAGACCCCGCGATAGCCCTCGAACGATCGGGTTTGAATATTGTCCTGTAGTTTCTGGTGACTGGGTACCGATCTCTGTTCGAGATACGGCCGTTGTGGCCTCCGCTTGTAGTGTTGGTGCCCGCGCTGCGGCTTCATCATTCAACAAGCTTAGTGTGTTCGGTCGCGGCGGTAATGGCGGTCGCAGGCCCTCAGGGCTAGATGTACGATCCACGCGCTCGGTATGGGACGGGCTGGAGTCGGAGGGTGCTGCCGATGTCTCGTTGGTGGGCCCATTGGGGTTATCGCAGTTGTCGCTTTGAAGGTCTGCCTGCGGTGTACTCATCCCCGCGGTAGGCGTGCGTTTCTGGAGACAGTCGCTAGAAGCGGGGCACAAATCATGCGTTATCGATACATACAGGAGATCCGGAGGTGGGAGAGCAGAGAGTGAGAGCCCGCGTGTCGCCGTGGGGGAGTCGGGCTGGCGGCGACTGACGTCGGCCGAAGCTCCCAAGGGCGGACAAAACATCGTGGCCGCCTGCGTGGCCCTTTCGAACATCGTCAACTCTCGCCGTCCCCTCCCACCAGGGTTGTTCTCGATGACCTAAATATGACGGAGGACAGTCTGCCGCTTTCGCATCCATTTGAAGCTTTAAATTGGCACCATGAGCCTTGATCCCAGTGCCTTTCCCAGGTCGAACTCCCCCGCAAGCTCCGACAGCTCCTTGACGCGCTCGCGCCTACAAGGAAAAGAAGGTATGCGACCTTGCACAAGCGCCCGCATCGTGCGGCTATCATGTCTGACAGCGGTTCTTCTATTTAGGATCCTTGAAGAAAGACAAAAACTACCGCAGATATGCGTCCAGTGTCGAGCGAGCGTTGTCGCTGTTCGACAACGCTCTACAAGAATGGGCCGATTACATCTCCTTCCTCAGTCGCCTTCTGAAGGTGAGATTGCGCATGAGCATCCTTGCAATTTGAAGTGCTGCTGACGTCTGAACTAGGCTCTCCAAACCCATCCGCCAGATCAGCCAGTTGTCCCTCATAAAGTGATAGTTTCCAAGCGGCTTGCCCAATGTTTGAACCCGTCCTTGCCCTCGGGCGTCCATCAGAAAGCCCTCGAGGTGTACACGTACATTTTCGGATTGATCAAGGTAATGCGCGGCAGCTGTTGAACCATGGATCTGTTTACTGACTGACTGGCCCATTCTTTTAGCTCGAGGGATTGTCGCACGATCTACCCTTATATCTTCCAGGACTCGCGCCGACTCTGACCTTTGCCTCACTCACCGTTCGCCCCCTTTTTCTATCGCTGGTGGAGGGATATATTGTGGATCTGGAGCCATGGGCTATACGCCCAGCTCTAAAGGCGATTCTCTTGGCCCTTCTGCCTGGCCTGGAAGAAGAGACTGATGATTTTGAACCAACGCTGCGCATAATCAACAAACTCCGCGACGCTGCTGGCCATCTGGAAACCCAACGAACATCCGAGGCTGGAGCCTCAGGGCAATACTTCTGGCAATGCCTCTTTCTCGCCTCCATTACCAATTCGAGCCGACGACTTGGCGTGCTCGCATACTTAAACCGCTATCTCCCAAAGCTTGGCATCGCCGATCGCCGGAAGAGCGCAACGGACACGAATGATGCGAATGAGATTCCACAAGAAATGCTGGCAGCAGCAGACTCGGTTATTTTGCCTGAGCCAGGACTGCTTATCAGGTGCTTCGCATCAGGACTATCTGACGAGCAGCTTCTGGTACAACGAAATTTCCTGGACTTGCTTGTCACGCACCTGCCTCTCAACTCCCCCATCCTACAATCCAAGGTTCCGGACGCAGATCTGCAAACGTTGATCATTGCGGCAGTGGGGGTGGTTACCCGGCGAGACATGAGCTTGAATCGACGCCTGTGGGCATGGTTTCTTGGGCCGGAGCCTGCCAATGATCGATCTTCTATCGAGGGTCGGAAATTCTCATCCGAAACCACTCGATCATCTCCTGGCGATGCCAAGGAGCTTTCACAATCTCAGTACTTCAGTCGTGTTGGCCTGAAACCGTTGGTTACTGGTCTCCTCAATATGATCAAGCACGCCCCGCGAACTCCGTCGGAGAGGACTAAGCCGTTCCGTATTGCTCTTTCCTTGATGGATCGTTGGGAAATCGGTGGCCATATTGTACCTGCGGTGTTCCTGCCGACAATTTCCAGTGTTCAATCATTTGAGAAGGACACACCTAGAAGCCATTTCGAAGAGGTTTTTCGGAGTGCAAGTGCTTTTTTCGATGGGGTTGAAAGTAGCGTCATTTTCTCGGAGCTTCTGGGTCTGATTGACTTTCTCGTGAGTGACGTGAACAGTAATCATGATCAAGTCCTCCACAACCTGAGGCTTGCCCAGTTCATACTCGAGAACTTCAATGTTCGGGAAGAGGACATGGTCCAAAACCATGTTCCTCTTTTGACGCTATCGGTTCTTGTGAAGATGAGCGAACTCTCAGCCTTGCACACGTCTCAACCGGGTCTCCATAGCAGCAAAAAGGCCGCGTCAGATTCATTGAATGATGTGCTGAATTCACTGATCCCACTGCTTATAGAGAGGGCATTCTCCAGGAAATCTGGCCATGACAGGTCTGGCCACGACATGAAAACCAGAAGTTCAGACATCCTGAAGAAGATCCATCACTTTTATGAGACCAGCAAAAGCAGTCTTGAACTTCCGTCTCTTCCCTTTGCCCCGAAGCATGTTGGCGAAATGATCATTCGAGAAGCTCTTGAGCTCTCCATTGAGGCTCTACGAAACGATGATAATACCTCTTCTCTCCACGAAAAGCTCAATGTCCTGGTGACACTACTCCAGAAGCTTCCGAAATCACGTCTTCTTCGAGACAGAAGACTGTTCGAAGCCATCTCTCAAAGGCTGGCCACGAAGAATGACAACCCCACCACAGCTGCTTTTGCGGTCATATCTACCATTGTCTCTGCAGTGACGAACCTGTTCTTCATTCATACTCCCGGGTTTTACGTCAGTTATGAGGATGCAAGTGATCTTATTCCCAGCCTGGTTGAACATCTATGGCTGTATCTCTCCCCCTTGAGCCCTAAGTTCCATGTTGAAGCTGTGCGCTGTCTTTGGCTGTTGCACTCAATCTCCTGGGTAGATCACCTGGTTGAAGCTTCCATCACATCACTGATGATGAACTCCAAGGTCCCTGGATCCTATCACCTCTCATCTGAGGACCAGGCCGAGAAGTTTTATGTTCTATGGAACCATAGTCACCATGGTACGCACGAGCAACAGCCGCCCAAGCAAGTTCTGGATGTCGGGGGCAACCTTTTCTCCTACCAGTGCTCAATGCTTGAACGGCCATTGTTCATTGTACTCGATCTCTTGTCTCAGGAGCCCGGTGACATTTCTCAGAGTGTCCAGCAATGGCTGCAGGATCTGCCCTCTATCAATAGGTAAGGGTGTCAACTAGCTAGGTTTGAGACTTAGACTAACAACTTATAGGATCTTCCATGTTGTGGTGCTGAAGCTCGAAGAATTGTTTGAGCGTGATATTCCCAGCGAGACCGATCAAGACAGCAAATCTATTGCTCCGGATGACTACAAGGAGTGTAATTATTTGTTGCGAACAACGTCAAACATCATTTCTTCTCTTTCTCAGAACGGATGGATTGCACTTCTGACGCATTCATTGGGTCAAATGGAAAAGCGCACGGACGCGTCCAAGTCTGAGGGTAAGTTCCTGGCCATTATATGAAGCAAGAGCGAGACTAATATATTGATGTAGACCATGCGGATGCTAAAAGTCTCCATGCCACCATATTCGAGGCCACTTTAAAGATCATAAGTGATCAAACGTCGAGCCACACCCCTGTCACCACCGAAGGAGAAAGATTGCAGAAAGATACCCTTTATCTCATGCGCCAACTTCTCCTGGGACCTGGGGCTGAAGATCTGG
The DNA here is from genome assembly GCF_028826775.1 of Penicillium argentinense. NCBI lineage: Eukaryota > Fungi > Ascomycota > Eurotiomycetes > Eurotiales > Aspergillaceae > Penicillium > Penicillium argentinense. The sequence goes on from NW_026622668.1 coordinate 2,815,399, forward strand.
TTGAGTCTGGAATTGATGATTTCCTGGTAGATCGTCTCATTGCTGCGTCAGATGAAGGCGGCAGTATCGCAGTCCAGGGGGCCATCATTGACGCTCTTCTTGCAGCGCTCAAAGTACGGTTCGCGCAGGCCTATGTACCTGCACCTCCACCCCGGCCAAGGCAGCAACGAGCAGGCTCTCGTGAGCGCTTGACCAGTCCTTCCATATTGTCCTTCACGAGCGACAAAGCAGAAAGAGCACCTTCACTTTCTCACTTCCCGCGGCCTCCCGAAAAACTTCTTGACTGTCTCCTTAAAGGAATCAGTTCTGTCAAGTCACGAGAGATCGTGGACAAGTGGATCGGATTGCTCTGTGAGGTTCTCCCCCTTTATTCGGGCTCGATCTACCATATTCTTCTCATGCTTGTGGAATGCTTTTGCAGAGAAATTAAGGCTTCTTTTGGAAGACTTCAGCTTGCGTTCCAGAAAACAGAAGATTGGCCACAGGACCGATCTGAGCATGTTACGAATGCCCTGCTTACAGGCCTAGAAACCTGCATAGCCCATGCACATGAGCGTCTTATTGTAGAAGAAGCAAATGTTCCATCAGCAAAAAGTCCGGACCAGCCCCAAGGCTTTTTTGGCAACATGGTGTCAGGAGTTTTCAACTCCGAAGGAAGCCAGGGCCGCTCCAACGCTGCTAATGATCGATTGACTGTTCTTCTCTGTTTCCAAGACGCCACTCGTCTCTGCTTCTCTATCTGGGCATGGGGTGCGGGGGACAAGACTGGCGCGCCACCAGACTCCGAATCCATGGCATCCTTTCAGTACACGTCTTTGCGTATGCGCAATCGATCACGGCGAATTCTGGAGCACTTCTTCACTGCTGAAGCATTGGAATGTCTTGAGACACTGGTTGAAATGTGGACCAAGTCTGACACCGAAACTGCCACTCTCATCTTCAGCCTCTTGCACACCCTAGAGGGCTCTCGCCCAAAGATCTCCATTCCAGCCGTCTTCAATGCGATCTATACACGCACCAACCCGGCTGCTCTGGATCCAAGCCGCAAGTCCTCTTTGACTTCGAATCTCTCTGAGTCCGAACTCGCCAGTTTCTTGGTTGCATATGCACGTTCTCTTGATGATGATGTCCTCGACGAAATTTGGGCAGATTGCACGACGTTCTTGCGTGATGTGCTCAGCAACCCATTCCCCCATCGCCAGATTCTTCCGCGTTTGATTGAATTTGCCGCTATCCTTGGGGCGAAATTGGAGAACACGACATTTGGAGAAGACCGCCGCATGCGCAAAGAACTCGGGGTATGTTTCTATTTTCTTAGACGCATTTTTGGTATTTTGCTAACTGTTATATCTGTAGGATGTCCTTCTGCGGCTTCTCACAGCTGTCTTTACAAGCAAACCCTTGGGTCTCAACCAGGATAGTGGTCTGATGGCGCGTTCCTCGCTCGACTATGACCGCACAGCAGTTTCTCACACTGGGCCTGATGACATGTTGAGTATTCTCGCGGTGTCCATGCCATCATTTATCACTACGCTTGGGGACTCGGATCGTATTAACACTGCCATTAGCGGCGTGTCTACAAACGTGGTCGGGCCACTCATTCGTTCGCGGCTTTTCCCAAATAACCTCAACCGTAATGTCATGGTTCTTTTGCAACAAATGGCGAAGGTGCCAGCCGCAGCAAAACTGTGGAAGAAAGACATCGCTGATGCATTCAACGATTCACGTTTCTTTGGGTTGCACGTGGACTTGACAAAGAGCACGTGGATGGATCTCTTGCGACAATGGACTCTCGTCGATAAAGATCGCCTATCTGAGATATTGAGCCGACTTCCACCTCCCAGCGCGGCCGGAATTATGTTCGGCGTCGGAGCATCCGCGGCGCGACTGGAAGCTGATCGCAAAGCCCAACTCAATCTCCGACGCATTGCACTTCTGATCCTGTCTGCTAACACGGATTACTTTGTCGGTGAATTCCCAAGTTTACTTCAAAAGCTGGAAGATCTTCTAGCTGCCACAAGCTCCTCGTCGCCATCGTCTGCGACGCGGGCAGAAATCTTTATGGTCCTACGCGCTCTGGCGCTCAAAAACTCCCCATCGACCATGGCGCAATTCTGGCCGCTGATCAACGCCGAGTTGCAAGAAGCCATCTCTGCCGTTCCCCGAGGATTGCAATCAGAGCTCTATAATACTTATTCCCTTTTGCAAGCCTGCAAGCTTCTGGATGTACTCTTGGTTATTGCTCCTGATGATTTCCAGCTTCTGGAATGGCTCTTCGTCACAGATACCATCGACGCAGTTTACCCGCCTGACCGCTGGGAGCCTGTTTCCTTGGCTGATGAGGTTTCACAAAGCTTTGGTCCGCGTGAGTTGTTCTCCCCAACTGTGTCCGGCGAGTCCGCAGAGCCTGTGGCTCGCAGTGGCCACAAACGGCCCTGGCTTGTCTCAGACCAAATTCGGGAGACAGCCAAAGATGAGATCGTCGGAAGAGTCCTGCGTCCGTTCTTTGACAGACTTAGTATCTACGTCTTCGAGAGCACGTACGGCATGGAAAGTGTGGACATGGGGGTGTGTCTAGATGACCTATTGGCGGACTTGTTCAACGAGAGCACCATGGCGAACTGAGTTCGATGGCGCCCTCTGCTTGCATAGCTTGGTCATGTTTTCTGTAGCGGCATTTCTGTCGAAGCATTTTGTAGTTCTACAACCCAGTATACCTATTTCATCTGTCGCAAGCTGGCTTCGCTGTTTCGTCCGAGATCTTGCATTCGGTAGTAATCACGGCTGGACAACCGACGCTGTGACTGTTTATGTATCGGCTAGCTTTACTCCCTCAGAATCGTGGTCTCCAATTTTATATGTACATTTGAAAGCAGATTCAATCTTACCAGGCACCTGGAGGACATCTATGGGGCTCTACATGTCCCTGGGCTCTTCTGCAGGGGTGGCCAAAACAGCGCAAATGTATACTCGCGCTTCCGCGGGTGCCCGTGACCTCCGCGTCAACGTCACCTCCTTTGTCCACGACTCCTCGCCACCGAATCTCTGCTTCTTGTACGACCAGTTGACTCATACTACTGGGAAAAAAATAGTTGCTGATGATTACAGCCTTCTCTCCACAATGACTGTCCGGTCAAAGGTCTTCTTGCCACTGCGCGCACGCGTCGTCACCCGGCCTTTCTCGGTCTCCCGTCCTCGCTGGGAGGCTGTGCCGCTGCCCGCGAAGAAGCCCGTTGGAGCTTTCCGTGGAGGGTATGTTCTGACCTCAATCCTGTCGTGGCTTCTCCATGGCCTTGCGCGTACTAATTCATGTGCAGAGTCTTCGGCTTCCTCTGCGGCGCTGTCGCGGCCGGCGCGTCCGTTTATTACTATGTGCTTGGAGACTACCGCATCTCCAACGAAATGCTGAACCAAGACATTTCGGTAAAGCTCTCTTCCTTGTCACTTGGTTCCTTTGCTCATCGCCACTAACTGCGCCGTCTTTTCTCCCCGGACTTTTCTGGGGAGATTGGGGGATTTTACATCAACAGGCCCTCCAAACTGCCACCATGAATCTCCAGTCGTACATCTCCGAGCTGGAGGCAAAGGTTGACCAGCTGAAGAAGAAATAGGAGTTGCGATATCTACCGCTGATTTCCGATTGTACTTACTGGTTTACGGGTGTTGGGTGTGTCTCCGCGTCGAATTTGCGCCATTCAAGTTGGATCTTGTAACTTTTGCACCCCACCAACATTTCTTGTGCTTCCCATGCCAATATACTGCTGAAAGATACAATGAAATTTTGATACCCTTGACTTTTCGCAATGTATGAAGCGACACCATCCCACTGTATCTAAGGAGTTTCATTGCAAAGCTGGATTCAGGATATTTTTGACAGCCAACTGTCTTCGAGCAAACATTCAACTGAAATCTCTATTATTCGCCTAGAAGTCAGCTTCAATTACTTTAATATACTTAGTAAAAGCTCTTATAGGCTTCTCAAAATTCACTATGCCTGGGTATCTCGAATTTTGATTGTATGAGACCAAGCCTGTCAACAGCCGTACGGGTGCAAACAGAGCAAACTGCGGCTTATCGCGAAGACCTTCGCCGCCGGCTTGATACATATTGTCCTTCCTCAAACATCCTCACCTCAACACAGAAGGCCATGTTTCGAGTCGAAGTGCTCCCCGGTGGCTCTTCCCAAGCCCAACCGGGCTATACCTACGTTACCGATCGCGGATTGGGTCCATCCCAAGCCGCTACAGCCCCGACTCTATCCCGCAAACGCGGCATCCGCGACGCCGGTAAAGGCGGCGACATCTCCTCACAGCGCGCGAACGCGATCGCCCGACATATCGCCGAACTCAACAAGGAGAATCACCGTGACGTACAAATCGCCGTACCTGTGAAACAAGCTAAGGAGGCCGGCGTACGCAAAACGCGCGAGAAGACCACGTCCAACGTTCGTCGGATCCTACAGTCCCAGAAGACATTCAACAACTACCTTGATGACGAAGAGGCCGCCATTGCTCAGGGCGGAGGTGGCTTGAGTGCATTCCAAGGAGGAGGCAACGCGAATGTCACCGCCAAGGGAGCTGGTAAAGCGGCGGCAACGGCTGCTGCGCGACGAAGTTCCACCCCTGCAACGGGCCCTGCAAAAAAAGCTACGGGTCGCAAACGCATTTTGGCTGAGGCAAATTCGGCTTCTCAATCGGCTGCTGAGTCCTCGCAGACTGAGGCTGCAGATGGGGAGACGCAAACCCAGGCGGAGGAATCGAGACCGAGGCTACTAAAGACCGAACACGATAACGATCCTCTCTTGCGATCCTACGCCCCGAATATGCCTTCAGACCGTATCATGCAGCGGCTTCTCGCCGAACCGCCACTATCATATAATGCGTCGCGGGCAGCGCCACCACTCGCATCGCAGCCTCCAAGAGGTTTCTGCTGCATCTGTGGATATTGGGGCAAGATTCGGTGCAAGAACTGCCATGTTCGAACCTGTGGACTAGATTGCTATCGTCTGCATGAGGATTCGAGATGTGGTGCTTTCTATTAGGACCAAGGACGAAATCTGGATTGTACACTACATACTGGGTGGAGAATACTCATTCCCCTACCTTTTTTAATGACTAAATGAATAATGGGAACTGTATAATAGCGTAATTTGAGCGTTAAGGATGTCTGCATTGTGTCATTTCATTTAACTCTTGTTATACAGCAGAATAAAGAATGGTAGAAAAAATTGAGCCAGGGCGGGATTGGATCAGCACTTCAGATTGATTCCCATGCGTAATTCATCCTCACGAATCTCGAACATGACCTGTACACCAACAAATAGCACAACGCAGCATAAAATCATATACGCGATGCCAGAGTAGGATCCTGTCAGACTTGAAAGCAAGTCCTTCAACCCGTCCAAGCCAAGTGCAAACCCAACAAGGTTGGCGATCATCATCATGAGAACATTGGCAACGGACCCAATACCGCTAAGCACGCGGTATGTAGTCGGATGCGAGCGCCAGCGCTTAGCAGGGAACACCATTCCAGCCAGAGCTTCAGGAAGAACGAAAAGCGTGACGAGCCAGCCCCACATCAAAAGACGAAGGTTGATATCGTGCCAAAGGGCGACAAAGGTAAACACCAACAGAAAGTTGCGAATTTGGAGGAACTTGGACATAATTCCGGAAGGGGGTGGTGACGAGGCAGGTTTTGCTCCGGCCGGTCGTTGTCCACCGCCGCCTCCTCCAAGAGGGATATAGATGTATCGAACGATCCAGCGGTTAAATGAGCGATGCCACCCACGCCAGAATGCAAAGGCAGAGTAGTTGTTAGACATGCAGCGAACCATGTTCTCTGGAGGATCAATGCCGTCAGCCAGCGCCCAGAGGCGGAAGAAGCGCCAGGGAATAAGCAGCTTCAGCCAAATGATGTGGAGATTGAAGAACGCCAGCATGCTGAGCTGACCGGAAGTGAAGAGTGACCAATTCGGCGATGCTTTTGAGATAGCCACTGCATAGATGTAGTGAAGCATAAGCTCCATGCAGAGGAAGGTGAGGAAGAAGCGGATGCCATAAAGCGCAGTGCGGGCGCGAGTCAGCGAAGGCGCGGTGTATCGTTGCTGGGACGCATAGTCGTTAAAGGTCAAGATGGGACCTGCCAGGTACAATGGCGAGTAAAGGACGTAAGCGACGTAGTTACGAGGATTGAAAGCGGCTGGATCAGCAGGAATCTTGACTCGGTCTCGATCAGAAAGGGTTGCAGGGTCGAGTTGTTTCTTCTTGTAGAACTCGGTCAGTTGACGTTCGGTAACACAGATAAACAGGGACCATATCGAACACAAAGTAGGAACTTACTTCAATTGGACTTGCTGCAGGGTAATCCACACTCCAATAGTAGTCCATGTTGAAACTGATCAAACGCAACACGGTCACTTTGAACAGAACTTCCCATCGCGGCATGATACCTCCAATATCATCCAAAGCCCGGGCCCACTGAACCAGCAATATTTCTTTCTCTCCCGGTGTTCCAGAACCTTGAGACAAGAAAGATGCAATATGCTCCAGCTGATATCCACCGCACAGCTCGTTGGCAAATAAAATGCAGATATTGAAGGTCCATGTTGCTGCGGGCACATAGGCCCGAGGAAGGCCCTTGCCGATTCGGTAGTTTATAAACAAAATCAAAAAGATCTTCAAGGATGAAATGCCATGAAGTGCCGCAATAAATACCAATCCGAATCCAAAATCGAACCGCATGCGTTGTTCGAGTTGCACCTCTCCGGCCGCCGCTACCGAGGACTTTGCTTCCACATTGGGGCGATTGGCGAATGATTGATACACTTTGCGAGCCAATGGATGCGCAATCAGGAGAAGAAAGAGGTATGGGATATTATCGCGGACGCTTGCATATTGCGCATCGGAATTGTCCTGGGTAGGGAAACAGCTTGAGTTAGCTCGAGTTCCGAACCTGTAGCCCTGGAAGCAAACATTGAAGAGAGCTACTCACGACTAGACGACCTGGAATCCAGCCCGGGGATAGGAGATCAGAGTATGTGGCGTAGACAGGGTGGCTGTCTATAGATTTTTGAAGATCCGTGGTCAGTGACAAGCCTCGCCTCGTGGTGGACAGAACTCACCCTTTGAGGCGTCAATGACTGTCTTGAACATCAAAGGAACGAGTGTAATGAAGAAGAGATAGTATATGAAGAACTCGGGCGTGCGCCAGAGGGGTTCCCGGGCATTTTGGGCAATGGCGTTCGCGCGGGCATCTTTGGAGGGTCGCGTGTCGGCCGCGTTGGCAGGGGGAATGGCGGTGGCCGTGAAGCGAGTGTCGAGAGTATCGAGCGAGTAGAGCCGCCGGAGCCAAGCGAAAAGGGAAGGCATTTTATCGCAGTGGCATGGCGCGAGCGGAGGGGAGATCTGTTTACTCGAGGGTGAGTTGTGGAGTCCGAAAGGTCGGAGTCGGAGTCAGGGGCCGAGGCACCGACTGGCGATTCCCAATCAGGACCCGCCGATTATCACGAATGTCTGAGGGTATACAAGAGTGCATTCATTTGATTCACCTCGAATTACAGTCTGCAGTCATATGGGATACTGCAGATCCGCTGCATTGTCCCGGAAGTAGGTATTCTGCTTTTTTTGGGTGGGGGCTGCTATATTAGAGTCGACTATTAACACCGAAGCATTTCGACCAACGTGTTATTGAATCGACACTAGTGTAGTAAACTACGAAAAAGGTTAACGAAACGGAAATAATTTAAGACGGTACTAAATTAGGCAAAGGTCCGTGGAACATGCCACTTTTCTACTAAAAGTACTCAGTAGTTAGCCTTCAATTACTACACCCTACCAGGCGTGTTGACAGGATTAGATCAGCAGCGCCCACCAACAAGATGCACGCTCTACACATCTGGCCGCCCTCCGCTCTCACATCACCATCGGCCGGGTTACTTTCCCCCACCATGTCGACCAAACGGGTATGCTCTTCGGAATTCTCATGCCAATCCTCGAGGGGAACACTCGATCCCCAGGTCCACCACAACTGAGCTGACATTTCCATCTTAGATTGCATTCCTCGTTCACGGCACCGTCCAAGGTAAATAGGCCCGGCCCACCTGCACCTCAGACTCCATATTTTTGTCCCCAAAAAAATTCACAAGTCTGTATGAGAATCTGAACACAGCTGACATTGATCTTCAGGTGTTGGGTACCGGTAAGACCCGTCGTTCTCTGGAGTACTCCTGTAGTACTTCAGGCAGCTTCGGCTATGACATCATGTTGAATACAGCAAAGTATTGGCGGCTGACTTGACCACAGAGACTTCACTCAAAAGGCCGCCACAAGTCACGACTTGAAGGGCTGGTGCCGAAACACTACATGCGGACGAGTGAGTGTTCCTTTCTTCCCACCAGCCGCTTTTATTCCTGAACACTGTTTCTAATTGGAACCTCAACTATACAGGTCGAAGGTGAAGTCCAAGGTGATGAAGAGACCATCAAAAAACTTTTCCAACAGCTTAATAAGGGACCTCGCATGGCTCACGTTGTGAAGCTCGAAAAGAAGGAGCTCGAGCTGAAGGAGGGTGAGGATCATTTTGCTGTCATGCGAACTATGGAATCTCGATTTCACTCTTGAGTGACTTTTGAACCTGACTCCAAATGGTTCTTTCATGCAATTACCAAGTTAGCGAAAATACCGATCTCCTTTAAGTCCACAGCCAGAATCTTTGCGAAATATCGTAGATAAGTCTTGAATAGATTCAGAATTCCAAGGAGGCCTCGACTTTTGAGTAGATCAGATAGGGATATTGCCGTAATTACATCCCTATTGTTTTGCATTTTGCCGCAGGCCACGCGCCCTCTCTGGCTGGTCAGACAGCTACACAGTAGTAGTAGTTGAGACCAGACCCAGTGCTTTGGACCATCAGCATCCTACAGTCTTTAGAAATGGTGTTGGATCACTCGTCTGTTATATATATTACGAAATATGCATTGGAAGAAGTACGCTCATAAGCACCCTTCTTGTCATAAAAATAAAGCAATTTTGGCCAACGATCCACGAATAGATACTCGCAATCACAGGGGCATAAACTACTCTCGGCAAGCGCCGGGGAAGAAAATTCACACATCCTCGTTACCCCCCAAAAATACCCAATCTGCCACCGGTGAAATCTTCAAAACAAGTCCCGGGTTGCACCCGGCATCTGAAGCCGATATTTTCTCGGGAGGCCGTGACTCAAATCTGCTCAAGCGGGAGGGCGGCTGTCAGACACCGCCCGACTCTTCCCGAGGTCACCTGCTTTGTCAGGCTGACCGTGACGGTAATCGGGTGACAAACGCCAGGACACGGCAACACCGAGTGTTTGGCCTAGGGATAATGGGAAGGCGGTTGATCTTGCTTCTTGTTCGAGGGTATCCAAGCAAGGCAGAGACAGTTGTCCATCGGGTCCGATGCAATGGCATCGGAGCCGCAGGGCGGGAGATCGCAAAGTGGGGGCGCGTACGACGCTAAGAAGTATAGGGCGACAGGGCTCGCAGGGCCAATGAGCCACAGGGAATGTAATCCTGGTTCTGTAGGGATTCCAGGCACAGCCGCACTCCATTCTTGGTTTGGCCAGGAGTTGCTCGTTCGTAATCGGGATTCCACTCGATCGGCCTTTGACCTGTCCTGGGAAAACCCTGAAGCAAGACATATAAAACCCTCTCCGCTCGGTGACGCTGGCTGAGAAGGCTCAGACATACCACCAACTATTCACCAAGAGACTCTTTTCTCACACTTTCTCCGCACTTTCATACAACCATTCACCAGATTCACCACTGATGAATTCGTTAACAATCTCGTCAACGACGCCCTTACGGGTAGCAGCGCGACCTCAGTCCCTTTTCTGCTTGGCCGCACGCTCCTACTCGGGCGTTACCCCCACCACCTTCTATGGCTCATTCCGAGTGAACAGACGCTCCTCACCGGTCGCCTACAGCTCGAAAAGACTTATCTCGTCGACTCCCCAAAACCAAATAAAAGAATACTTCCCACCGCCGCAGACACCAGGCGTGAAAGAAGTGCAATCGGCATGGGTACATCCAGTGTAAGCAGCCGTGCCCCGCTTCCGTCCGTTGATGACATTCGGCTAATACGAGGATTAGGTACACCGAGTCACAGATGCGAACCATTCAGATCGCTCATCGGGATGCAACAAATTGGTCCGACTGGGTGGCCTTGGGCACCGTCCGTATCTTCCGGTGGGGCATGGACTTTGTGACAGGGTACAAGCATCCCGAGCCCGGCCAGGAGCTAGACGCCAAGTTTAAGATGACCGAGAAGAAATGGCTGGCTCGGTTCATCTTCCTGGAGAGTGTGGCGGGTGTACCCGGCATGGTCGGTGGAATGCTGCGACACCTGCGCAGTCTTCGACGAATGAAGCGTGACAATGGATGGTATGTACAACCCCGAGAAGGAACAACAAGCAATCAATATGCTCAACTGGTTCGTCTCTTTTAGGATTGAAACGCTGCTGGAGGAGGCATTCAATGAACGCATGCATCTCTTGACCTTCCTGAAGCTCGCCGAGCCCGGTTGGTTCATGCGTTTTATGGTCCTCGGAGCGCAAGGCGTGTTTTTCAACGGCTTCTTCCTATCCTACTTGATCTCTCCCCGTATCTGCCACCGATTCGTTGGGTATCTGGAAGAGGAGGCGGTCATCACCTACACCCGCGCCATCCAAGAGCTGGAGGACGGCAAGCTTCCCGAGTGGAATACTCTCGAGGCCCCTGAAATTGCCGTCCAGTACTGGCAGATGCCAGAGGACAAGCGCACGATGAAGGACTTGCTAATGTACATCCGCGCCGACGAGGCCAAGCATCGTGAGGTCAACCATACCCTCGGCAACCTGGTCCAGGCAACCGATCCCAACCCCTACCAGACCCAGTACCAGGACCCAACCAAGGAACACCCCAGCAAGGGGATGGAAAACCTGAAGGGCGAAGGATGGGAGCGAAAAGACATTTTTTGAGACTTGCGGGGAATCACACGGGCGTTGGCGGGACACAATGGCCTCTTACTGAGAAGCCAGCAAAAATGAGATGAAGCTCTCCACTTCGAAACAGCCGCGCAGACCAACGCTGACGGTGGTTTGGGACGCGACGCGGAACCGGAACGCGGGGCACCGGCTAAACCCGCCTGGGCACCCACCAGTTCTTCGCTGCTGGAAGGCAACATGTATACCCCAACTAGTAATATAGCGTACTGTCTTTATTGGTCTCCCCGGTTAACCGGGTGAAACGATTCAAAAATAATCACAATCCCCCGGACTCCCGATATTGACTACTTTTGCCCACGGATCATAGATAAATTTAATCAAACTGTGAAGCGGCGACCCGCTTTCCCCCTTTTAGTGTCCCCCCGTTAGCCAGACACACCCCTTTTGGCCCAAAGAAGATTCTCGGCCGGCGATCTTCCACCTTTCATTAAACCTCCGAGTTGGCGTTGGCCGTGCGACCACGCCAGGACTCGCTGCGATCCTTACTCCAATTCCTCGCTGCCATTCGATCATTGTCGAAGAATTCCGGAGCCGAACTTTCCTAGTCGTCACAGCCCACGCGATCTCCGAACTGCACACCAAGGTTGTGTGGACACAGGATTCTGGTGCGACAACAGTTTCAGCACATTCCGCGACACCACACCATGGAAGAGCCGCAGACCTTCGACGAAGTGAACTCACCCCCAGTCCGGGAATCCTCGCCTTCACCCTCCGTTCCAGCAACGCCGGCCATCTCCTCATACTCCTCTCCAGAGCGTACGTTCTCCTCCGTCTCCTCCCACTCCGCCTCCTCTGCGACCTCGGCTGATGCCCGATCGACTGTCTCAACATCATCCCGCCGCCATGGATACATTCGTGCGTTTGGAGCCGAGTTCTCCGAATCGGCTCGTCACCGGGACAGTGTGATGAGTCTGGGGAGTATTGCCCATCTACAATATTACTTTGCCCGGACAGGTCTGCTAGATGGAAAGACCGGTCGAGGCAAGGAATTCGACAAGAAGAATGCGAAGAATGTGCCCCGGGTGCTGATCACCCCAAACGAACGGCACATGGACGATCTGACGGCCAGCCCGACAGAGATGGCCGAGTCGCCGGGCTTTGATCCCAGCATGGAAGACGAGGACGGCGAGGTGATGCTACCCCCCACAGTCAGCACGTACAGCATCAAGACGCACCATATACCGCCTCCGCCAGATCTCCTGTCCCTGCGTCGGGATTTACAAAAAGCGTTGGATAAAGCAGATGCCAATATGGAGGCCATTGAGAACGGGGCGGAGCCTCAATCCAGAGATTCATTACGGTCCAGTCTTTCCCCGAGCGATATCCCCGAACCCCTGGAAGACGATGCATCGAACCAGGTTCCAACCCCACAAACGAAAGAGGAAGCGCAAGGAATGTGCATCCTGGATGATGTGACCAACGCTATCCGCGCCGCAAAGATTTACTATACGACACATGAGCACCCCGAACGTCTGGCCTCAATCAAAACAGAGCGCGAAATCCGGAAGGAACTGTTCCATGTGCTCGATGTACTCAAACGCTGGGCCGCACGGCATTTCGCTAGCGGGCTCCGTGATGAGGAACGCGATGTAATCAAAGGATGGATCTCCGGTGTGCGCACCATGCTCGTCCGCGAGAGGGCTCTCGAAGATCTGGAAGCGCAAGAGCGGGAGAATTGGGATTGGGCCCGTGGCGACTGGGCCGGACGAGAGAGGTCCCGCGAGGAATCCTTTCTTCGCAGCTTGATGCCTGGTGGGCACACCTTGCCGGAATGGACCCCGGTCGCCGAAGCCGAAGGCACCGAACCGGCCCCAACTGCATTCCTCGAATGCTTCCGTGACGGGCGGATCCTGGTGCAGTTGCACAATATCGCCGTCAAAAAATCAAAGCGTCCCTTTGGTGAAATTAAAGCCTTCCACCAGGACATCGCCAAGCCCTATCGGCAAGCGGAGAATCTGCGCTTTTGGGTGAAAGCGGCCGAGTTGCGGTGGGAATTGCGGCTGGTGGTGGATGTGATGGGAGTGGTTCAGAGCAGCACCGTCACTGCCTGGAAGCAATTTGATGCGGCGCTGCTCGCCTGGTGCAAGACGGTTCGCGAGGAGCTGGTGCGAGATTGGATAGCGGCCAACCCGGGACGGCCGCCCAGTGCTGGTCTGATTTGAAGGACGCCCATGTGCATTTCGGTTGATTGATTCCCATTCTTATTTCGTTGTTTATAATCATGGGCACTTGGCTAGATACCCCCTGAACCGTCCCTGACTGTTCTGCCCGTCTCCGCATCTGGTGTTGGTATACTGTTTTACTTTGTTCTTTCGCCCACTGTTTGGCTCTGTTCGGAAATTGCATTGCATACTTACTATATACTATATACTGTTTTCTCCGGTCTTTGTACCTTTGTTCTTCACAGACGAGACTGCGCCTAATTATGATACCAACATTGCTGATTCTTCCGATTCTGCCGACTTGCGGACGTGCTCGAACCCATGGAGAAATTAGGCCTCACGGGGCACCGTTAGATCCGAACTCGCCCTGACGCTAGAGCACATGGGTGCAGATCCGCGCCCCTTGAAATGAACCTGGCCCTGGCAGGTGCAACTTATCCCCTACCTAGGTACTCAGTACCCGAAGGTGCCTTCGGGTACAGAGCAAATTCATTACCTGCGGGTGCCCTGAGATATATACACGCCGGCAGCCGTGCGACTGTTCCAGGTTGAATGGTAGGCCAAACTGAGGCTCCACCATAGTAGCAGGCCGAGTCTACTGTAAAAAAGGGCAGAGGAGCAACAGAGGTTACGAGTAATTATTTTTGGGGCGGCCACTGGCTTCTTGTGCTTTTTCACACCACCAGATAACCAGTTCTCCTTTCCTGTTGTATGTTTCGCCTGTATTCTGTGTCTCCCATACTTCAACAAATTTCAACAATGAGGCTGAGACACTGGTCCTTGCCGCAGTATACAATGCTTAGAGCACCTGGGGTACCTTTAACTACCAATGTTGTACGAATCGATGAGCTCGGATCCAATGACAGATTCTAGTGGAAACGGCACCATCCGTTCGAACAGCACGAGTGATTTCATTTCCATCTGATCGCCGCGCCGATCCCTGGCATTGCATACCGAGGGGCGGTGCGGTACCTGGCGCCCCATAGTCCATGGGCGGAGCCGGAGGTACCCTCGCCTGCAGAGTCAACGGTACTCTGGCCACTTCATCCCTCGTTTCTTGTCTCAAGCGGCTTACCACTTGCTGCCCAATTCTGCGCGTCATTGTCGACACTGCTAGCCATGTAGCCTTTGTTTCTTCTTCCTACCGCCGACAATAAAAAAGCGAGAAAGACAGCAGGGGGCTTCCGACCCTTTTACGCTTTACCGGGCGAGAACGAGACGAAACATTCCCGTCCATCCCTGCCTGAAATCGCCGAACCCCCCAGGCTACTGACTGTCCAACCGCCCCCGGGGCCTGTCCTCATGCATGCCACAGTCGACGGTCCAACTTCCTCGGCGACCGACATCGCGTCCCCCAGCGCGTCCGTTTTGTCCGTGTCTCCTCCCCCCGCGGTCTCCGGCTCCCCCAATGATAACGGCCCTTCCCCTCTTCGCCGTCTCAAATCCAAATCTTCCCTGTGGAGTGTCGGCAGCAGCAATCACGACGACGAAGCTTTCCCAGAGCCTACCAGCGCCGAGAAGAACGCTAAACCGAACATCTTCCGCCGCTTATCGCCCGCCCTCGCGGCTCGGGTGAAGCTGCTCGACGGCAGCAACAAGGGCAACAACAACAACAAGAACGCCAGCGCAGTCGGTCGGATCCCCGAGGAACACCTCAAGGAACTCGACAACTTGCACCAGGACCTCTCCATTAAAGTTGAGAAGAAAGGCCAGGCGTGGGCCGGCGTGACGCACACCTCCCCGAGCCAAACACATCTCCAAAAACGGACAGCGTCGAATAGGCTCGAGCTTCCCAGTTTCGATTTCCTCCACGAAGTCTCTGAGGCGCGATCGCAAGGACAAGAACACGCTGACGTGGTCGTCGACAGCCCGGAACCTCCTGTTCTAGCTGCCGCTCACCCCCGGCGGGGACTGTTCCAGACACACCAAGCAGTTCTTCGCCGACACCCATGCCTGTAGCGGAACCTGTAGCCGCTCAGCTGGGGGCTGACCCGGTACCGAAATCGTTTTCCCATGATGCCGCACAGGATACACGTACAGACTTCGAGAAATATGTTGACGACACCAAACGGAACGAGGAGCGATCAGAATCAGCAGCACCACCTCCCCCGCCGAAAGATTCCCCTCCCGGCCACAACTATACCTTCTCCTC
Organism: Penicillium argentinense; assembly: GCF_028826775.1. NCBI lineage: Eukaryota > Fungi > Ascomycota > Eurotiomycetes > Eurotiales > Aspergillaceae > Penicillium > Penicillium argentinense. The sequence goes on from NW_026622668.1 coordinate 2,830,732, forward strand.
TTCTTCGAACCCGCAATCCTACTTCAACTACGCGGCATCTTCACGCGCCGAATCCATCTACTCGTTCTCCCGTGCCTCCTTCAGCAACCAGCTTTCACAACTCACGTCGATACCGCTTCCCCAGCCCGCCGCACTTGAGACCAGTATAACGAACATCCAGACGGCCCTTGCGGCAGTTCGCGCACTCAACGGCCACGCAGAGCAAATTCAAATATGGATCAGGAAGGCATCGGACGTGCTCAGTGGACTAGATGCCGAAGATGACGTCGAGTGGGCGGCGGCTGGCGGCCGCGAGGGTCTTGATGGAGTCGACAAAGCCATCACTCGCTTTGAGTCGTTGGTCAATGTTTACGTGAGCGCTATTGAAAAAGTGCAACTGCGAGACGACATTGCTACTGTGGATTCCGAGAATTTGAAGACGATCGTTGGCCAGATGGACAGTATTTTGCAGCACTGGACCCAAATCAAGACTAAGCTGAAAGGTGTGAAGGAGCAAGTGGAACTGGCGATGGAGTGGGAGGAATTATGGTCGAATGTGCTGGGCGATGTGGGCATGGAAATCGATAACTTGAGCGGAATGATCTTCGAGATGGAAGAAAAGCGACACCAGGCGCTCTTGGACAACGGGCCCGAGACGAGTGGCGGCGTTGATATCAATGAGCTCGAGACGATCGTGGAAGAATCCCCGTCTAAAGGCCGGTCACACGGTCACGGTCGGATGAGTCTAGGCGCGATCATGGCGAGCGCATCGAACACGCCCATCATCAAGACTCCCCAGGACGATTCTACGGCCAATCTCATGGCTCTCTTTGCCCGCATGCAGCCTCTTCGAGCATCTCTGGATTTCCTGCCCATGCGACTCTCCATGTTCCAATCGCGAGCCGAGGCAATTTTTCCGAGCGCGTGCGAGGAGCTTGATGACCGTCGATCTCGCCTTGAGAAGAGTTTCAAAGTGCTCCAAACAGATTCCGAGGCACTCCAGAAGGAATTGGGTGAGGACAAGTGGATCATGGTGTTCCGCAATGCGGGATCTCAGGCACAGAAAATGTTCGACTCGGTTGAGCGCAGCATCTCTAAGCTTCAGGAAGGTTTGGAGAGCAACGCACAAGTCAACAACCCCGGAGCTTTCACCAAGCGCGTTGAGACGTACGAGACGAAGAAAACGCATTATCTCCCTGCGATTGAGCGTGTGATCACCATCATCCAGAAGGGCATCAATGATCGCCTTACGGTTAATGGTGAGGTACTCCGGCTGTTGTCTGATATGAAGTCCCGAACAGATGCCCTCAAAGCCAGTCTGAGGGTGATGGATGCTTCTTTGGAAGATGTTCAAATCATTCGAGGTCAGCAGCTGCGTGATTCGATCTCCAGCATTATAACGATGGATAGCCCTGCGACAGGCAGTGCCATCGAGACTCCTGGAAGTTCACCAGCATCATCAGTTGTGCTTGGAGGGAGTGGATATAAGACACCGATGGGTGGCTCGAGTCGCCGTGAAAGCTCCGCCGGCAGCACCACAGCCCGTTCAACAATGTCGAATGTGCGGCGATTCTCGGGCCTGCCGCAGCCGACAACTACCTTGACTGGACGCAAGTCTTCCATTCCCGTTCCCTCTGGGATGGGATCTCCGCCATCCTCCAAGACGAGCTATGCCACTACACCAACTCCTGCCAGTCGCAGAATGTCTCGCACTCCGCAGCCGCCATCAACCATTCCTAATCGGCCGCGATGGAATGCTACCACCAACGCGAATGATGTGGATACTGGTCACAACTTCAAACCCTTGAGTGCTACGACTCCCAGTAACTACCGGAAATCGTCTGCCCCAACGCGAACACCCAGACCATCATCGACGATGGCATTCCGGCGAGACATGAATGCTTCTCCAGCTCCCGGTGCTGGACCTGGTGGGCGCTCGATCAGTCGACTGTCCAGTCGCTTGGCCTCAGCTTCTCGCAGTCCCGTGCGAAATATTTCCTCCCCTACCTTCGCTCGATCCTCACTTCTCGACCCACCACCTTACAGCCGCCTTCGCAGACCCTCTGGCGTCTCAAACGCGTCTGGAATGTCAAGCACCCCACGCAGCCGACAAAGCTTCGCTGGTGTTGGCTCTTTCAGTCGCAGTGTATCAACAAATCAAGAATTCAGTGAAAGTCCAAGCAAGTCCACGCGACCTGGCACTGCCTTGGGCCACTCCGGAAACAAGCGAATGAGTCTACTTCCCCTGCCACGGCCGCGGACCGAGAAGGACCGCACCGCTGCGCAGAAGAAACTCGACGCCCGGCCGCCATGGAGGGCATGATTTATCCGCCAGCCCTCGAAACATATTCATCACTACCACCCTCTCCGAATGTCCCCCTTTATCCAAGAAGTCCTCCTTATTCACCTATATTTATCATTGTCTTTTGGTTGTTTTACCCTGTGCATTCCACCAACGGCTCTTCTCGCTTGTCTCCTCCGAGGCTAGACTGATGGGGGCCTGATGGTGCGACATATAAGTCTTGAGGGTTAGGTTTTGCGTGATATCCCAATGTTGCATGGTATGGTCTGAGCGTTGGGTATAGATTTGTTTCCGGGTCTCTTTTGATTTTGCGATTCTTTCTCGATTCCCCTTCTCTTCCCTCGATGTGAATATTACCTCTTGTAGTTTATCCCGGTCTGTATTCGTTAATGGAACACCTTTCAAATGTCATCTTAGATTTACGTTAAATCATTTCGTAGATGCCTCACGTCTATATACAATGTCGCGCCTCTATGCCCATCTATTTTTTCCCAGCCTGTAGGGTTCTGGCCGATTATTGGTGTTTTGGTAATTCAATTCCCAAGCTCGCGTCCGAAAATCAAAGCGTCAACCAGCTCCTCGCTGTTCGCCAGCCGTGCTGCCTTGGGGACGCGTCCAATGACGCTGAATCCGAGCTTCTCCCAGATGCGAATGGAGGCTGGGTTGTTGGCGAAGACCAGGTTGAAAACGGAGTACTTGTATCCCTGGAGACTTTATTAGAGATCTGGCGTTTCGTTTTCTTTCTTGAAGGGAGGACATACCAATCTCGGCGCAAACTCAAGATATGCCTCGCCCATGACTTGCCCAACACCCTTCCCTCGTGCGGCATTAGTAGTCATAAAACCTGCGTTGCAGATGTGCGAGCAGCGGCCTGTACATGAGAGGTCAGCATATTCGATAGAGTATACCGTATATTCTCAACATGGAGTAGAAGGGAAAAGCTCACCGGGATAGTTCGGCTTGATATAAAAAGTTCCTAAGCAAACATCCTCCCATTTTCGGCCCTCTCTCAAGCCCTCACCAGGAGCAGTACCCTCCTCATCCAAGACAGCGACAACAGCAAAAGTCCCGAACCAATAATCCCGGAATTGATCCAGAGCCATGGGCTGTTCCATTGGATATGTCGCGCCGCGCTCGATCTCCGCGCTGAACTCAGAATGCAGGAAGGCAGTGAGGTCCTGGGGAAGACTGCTCGGTCCCTTTGTGATGGGGTACAGGGTTACGCCTGCATCTCCTGCTTTGGGCAGAGTAGTCTGTCGCGGGGTCAAGGTGGGTGCAGCCGCGGTGTGTGTCTGGGGTGCGGGGAGGCGGGTGGAAGGATCTTCCATGAGAGCAGGCATTTTGACTGGAGTTTGAGACTGTTCAAAAAGTTTCGGGATACTCAATTGCGTCGGACTTAAGCAGTACTGTGGATCAATTGGAATTGAGCTTCAAGATATATCTGAGAAGATGTACAGTATCAAATTATGGGTTTTCAATTCCGACCTCGGGATGCGGGGCCTTATGTAAGTGGCTTCCGCCCTGTGGTTGACAAGAAGTTGCTAGAATTGGAACGCCGGACCTTGGCCGAGTCATGTCGATAATTTGCCGTTTGCATATATGTGGGATATCATCCAGAGCCATATAAAGGGACGAAAACCACTATAGGATGAGTCGTTTCATTCTGCGGCATAAACCGACTAGCGTGCAGCGGAAACTCAAATCAGTAAATGAGGAAGATATAGCTCAACGTGCTTACGGGAACTTCACCAAGTCGGAGATCATTTCGTCCAATCGCAAGAGAGAGAACGGAAACATTCAGTATTTGACTGATAGAATACGCTTTGCTTTAACCAGGGATATATGTACAGATGCTTGCGCAGACATCAAGAGATACCCGCATTTCCCAGCTCCCTTGGACATTTGCCAGCACCGAGGGTCGCCCAAAGGAAGAATTGTTTATTGACCCTCGCCTTCACCATTGTTTTCCGGGTTCCGAATTGCCTGCATCAGCTCGAAAAGCTGCCCTAATTGTTGATCTGTAATGACGAACAGACATCAGCAACTGACTGTTTCGGCTCGTTATGATAGATAGTCCTCACCACTCAGCTTGTCCAGCTTCGACTTGTCCAACTTCTCCCCAGCCCAGTTATCACCCTCCAGCTTCTGCGCATAGAGCTGCCACTCGGTCAAAAATCCGATCTACCATTCCCATTGTCAGTCGAGGTTATCTCCAATCGACCTCCGATCCAATCCTTCACAACGCATCCCAAAATCCAAAACAAGGTGACAACGTACAATATGCAGCGGATTCTCCGCATTCCGGTGCGCCCGAAACTCCTTCTTGACGTAGGAATCACCCAGCACACGCATTTCCGGGTCAAGTTTGCGGTGGACGCGCAAGAGGCGGCGGTACAGCTGCAGCGGCGGGAGAAGGGCGAGGGCCTCGCTGAGGCTGGACTTGGAAATGATCGAGGCCGGCGTGGCCATAAGGAGACGGTGGGCGAGACGCATAGTAGAAAATCCGACTTTTGGTCGTCGCGAATGCGAAAGCGCATGACATAATTGTCGTGCGGAGGTCGTTTTGCGAAGGCGGCGAGCGACCGCCGAATTACCGCGGTTTTCCCCTCTGCGCCAATCGCGTTGCAATTTTTACAACATTTTTGACAACGTTCTATCTCGGACTGGTGGGATTGATGACTAGTCGTTCGCTTCTACTTTATTGGTATATTGAGCACAGAAAACTATACATCATCCAAGTTGTGTGCTATTTCGCCTATCGATTTCATCGGCGTGAACAAGCAGCAGAATACAGAGAACGACGATAATCTTCAAAAGGCATTCACAAGATGCTTCCGACACCAGATACCTCGCATGTCTCATTTGACACCATTTATGAGCCATCGGAGGACTCATATCTCTTCTTGGATACCCTTGCATCGCTGTCAGAGTCTCAATGGCTATCCGAACGTTTCCAAAAAGGCACATCACCAGACTCAGCATCTAACGCCGTGCCCCTCGTCGTGGAAGCAGGCACAGGTTCTGGAGTCGTGCTGGGATTTGTAGCAGCGCAATCGCAAAAGATCTTCGGACGACAAGACGTCCTCACTCTGGGAACGGACGTCAACCGCAATGCCTGTAAAGCCACGCGAGAAACCGTGTCAACAGCCATCGCGACAGAGCAGAAATCTCCGGAGCCCTCTACGCTCAAAACAGTGCATATTTCATCTGTAACCGGTGATCTCTGCTCACCTCTGCGACCTGGAAGCGTCGACGTGCTCCTTTTCAATCCGCCCTATGTCCCGACAGAAGAGCTTCCGCGCCTGCCAACTGCAGCAGAGAACGACCCCGCTGTATCGGAGAGCATGTCTCGCTCTGCGAAGTTTGACCAAGACACATATTTCCTTTCGTTGACCTATGCGGGGGGAGCAGACGGGATGGAAACGACGAATAGATTGTTGGACGCTATCCCGGGTGTCCTGTCAGACCGCGGGGTGGCCTATGTGCTGCTTTGCAAGCAGAATAAGCCTGAAGATGTGAAAGAGCAAATTCGCAATTGGGTAGGATGGAATGCGGAGACAGTTGGTTCGAGTGGTATGCAAGCTGGCTGGGAAAAGCTTGTCATTGTCCGGATTTGGAGGAGCTAGAAGTGTTCAACAGGGAATGGCATGGGATATATGAGCAAGGGAGACTGCACATGCTGCGATTTTGGTATGGATTATAGCTTCTTGGAACATAACGAGTCATGAATTTGCATTTGCATTGGCCACAGTCGCGAGCCGCGCTAGTCAATGAGTTGATGGAGCCGAATGCCACCATTGTCATATTGTCCAGAACGCTGAGATTTCGAGCAATTTGAAAGATCTGAACGAGATTCCATCGCTTGTACAGGCTTGAGCATAGTCAAAGCATTCAGATAGGTGGGCGATAGCCATGACTCCGAGTTTGATTTGCCTCGTCGGGCTTCTCCTGCCTCACACGCCAAGTATAGTCCCAATGCCCAGCTCTTACGTGAAAATCCACGAAAATGGAATACGCGACACGCAAATATAGTTCGGTTCAGGAAAACGGCTCGACCCACGCGGCTTACTCTGCTCTTCACGCCATGGCGCCCCATCGAGTTCGGTGGCCCCGATTCTATGGCATCCCATCGCATGTATTTCTCCGACCCGCCGTCTATCCGGCCCCGGCCCCCGGTGAAAGCTCCTAGGAGAATATATCCAACCGGTTCAGCCCGAGCATTGGTTGATGCGACCAACGGACGGGAAGAAATGACATCGTCTCCGGAGGGACCGGGTTGTTTCCGAGATCTACACTCCTGTGTAAGCACTATAGACGATTGTACCGGCGAATGGTCAAACCACCAAAAAGGCCCTGCAAAGTCTAATAGATTACGCCAATCGTCTGCTAGCGAGATTGGAACCGGTGTCAAGCTTAACTTCGGCTTCTTAATCGACCATTGTCTCTTTTTGCTCGGTTGACGTGGATTCCAGGGGTAACCCCAACCCACCGTTATGGTTCACAAAGTTGGACCAGGGAAATGGTGTGTTTTAGAAATGCCCTGGCAGGTATTGATAGCCCTGGGGCCTTGTTGATCAGCGGTGGCGTTAGATTGCATCGTTTACTCCGTATTCGATCCAGGGTCGAAGACTGGGCGATGCACAGGCCAGGCTGGGCCTAAGTCGGAGCCGAAACGGCCAATGCAATGACGTGCGCTGGATAGAAGGCAGCGCAAATATACTCTTTCTGGTGATCTGGGGAAGTGACGGTCTGTTCTCTGTCCTCTGTTCGAGTGTTCTTTGGATGAACCTGGGGCCGTAAAAAAAAGCCGAACTGGAGCACCCACAAGCGGCAAAACATGTGAATTCGACGGGGCCAAGTCAGTCGAGGTGAACACCCTGGTCGTGTATGTATATGAGATCATGATGGCCGGCCGTACAAACAAATACAACTTACTCTAAACAATATATGCACACGTCAGCCGGAAAGTGGTCGTCGTTTGGTGGTAGGTCCGTTCGGCTGTGGACCACGAATAAGACGAGAGGCTTTCGGAGATTCAAAATCAAACGAAGGCAGCCCCATTGTCCCAAAACAAACGTCTCTCCACCACGCTTGACTCGTGGATCAATAAGGCTGATGCCGTTTTACCTGTTCAAGCAACGGGCGAAGTTATTTGATCCAGTTTCTTGCACAAGGCCAGGCCGAGCTCTGGAACGGGTTCTCATACGCCAGCCTTCCCCCATAGAACCGCCGATGACCGCGCAAATAGTGTTTGAGTCAGTTCAGCGCAATAGGCGTTTACCCGTTTCGAGCGCGAGACTAGGATGTTGGTATCAGGGGCAACGGTTTGTTGATACTCTAAATATCTAGCTGCCTGTGACCGGGTTAGTCGTTAGTCGTCCCACCACTGAGATGAACTCAGTCCCACTCGCCTTCCCCATCAGATGTTGTCTCATGACAGGTCTTGGGGCGCAGTGGGGTAAGTTTGTAGCTCCGAGTCGCGGACCGGGGTTGGTCAGCAGCCGGAATTGCGACTTGCGGCCTTGGCACTCGAGACGACTCGCGCCAGCCAACACGCGTGGACGTTTGTGGACTCCGCGGCCAGCAAGACCACAACAAGACTTGCGGAGGTCATTGACCAGATCGTGTTAAGCCCTGGCCCAAGCAAACGCCAATCTCCAGAACTCGCCATCGTTCGCTCCACAATCCCGTTGAAAGAGGTAAAAGGCCGCGCGGGAGTGGAGTGTGGAGAGTCGACGGCACAGAGAAAGGACATAGATCTGGTCAAGCTGTGCTGATCGACACAATCCGAGTCCCGCTTCTCAAATTTCGCCCCCAGGTTTTGGCCCCTTTGGCGCAAGCCATCGACTTACGGAACTGATCTAGTCATGGCCTGACCTCTCCCGTACCTTTTTTCTTGTCCTGGAAATATGAAAACCCCAGAGGAAGACAGACCAGCATGACACGAAAGGATGGGATCAATAGTGAACACAAACAGCAACCTAGACGAGATCGACAGATGAAAAAGAATTGCAAAGCATAATGCAGATGATCTGCGGTTGCTATATCCAGAATCCTTATCACCAGCCAGACTCAAACGGGTTAGTAGCAGCGATGTGTTTTCCGTGGCTGGAGGTTGGTCTGGACAACCGCCGGACCCTTCGCCACGTTCATGCAGGCATGCCAATCAGGAATTCGAGCATGAGAGACTAAGAAGCGCCGGGGAGCACTCGTACAAAGGCCGACAATCGATGGTGTACCTATACATACCCGACGATCTCGTGATTCGATGAAGATGCCTGCGTCTCCAACCAGTGCATCAAGTCAATTGCAAATCGTCAGCATCAAGACACGGATATCGTACCTTAGGATACTCCTAGCGTCTCGCATCTAATTTAATCTGGCCCAAAATAGGTGGACCCGGGGTGCGGGGTGCGAGAAACCAACATGAGATTTCGAGCCGGGCTTGGCCTTAGGAAAGGCTGGAGTAATGGGGACGAGTTGGTAGGCAGCTATAACCTCACGAGGGCCCACAAGAAGGTACGAATCCGCAACGGCCGAGATCCGTCGATGCCTTCGCCCTACATACTCAAATAGGGCTTGGTCGTTGGTCGTTATGTGCCAGCCGATCGAGGACAGATACTCTTTCTTGGCCAGCGGCGCACATCCTTAAGAGAGTATACGCCAGGGAGTCGGAATTGGGCTGTTATGCTTGGTGCACTGGATTGCATTGAATTCGAGGGTCGATCTTTACCCCAAGCCAGCACTAGACACGTATCTCGAAAGTAACGAATGTAGATGGGCAGACTCGGACAAGGTGCATCTCCCATCACGTGGGGGGCTTCTGTCAGCAACAGATGGACCTGTGCCTACAGAATACTTTAGTATTTATAGACGTAAAGAGATTATCCATCCTCTCAAGGAATATACACTAGAATACTACGAAAGGCAGGACCGATATGGCTAAATCCTGTGGGACATAAATGCCTCAAGAACTGGTGGTTCTTCCAATGACAACTAGAACGCTCCCGAGGTGAAGATTTACGACCCGCATCTCAGACCCAATCAAATGATAGAATGAAGACGCCGGCATTTATCTGGTCCATCACATAGAGGCTCGTTCTAAGAGCATACTTCAAGGCTGCATCTTAGCAGATCTTCCGGGTGTCTCATGAATGAAAACGTACATGTAAGATCTAGCAAGAAAGTCTTCGGGAAACGGGTTTCGAATAGAAGTCCGTCTTTTGAGATTGGAAAATTGTATGTCATTTCACCATTCCATATTGAAAAAAAAAATCCCCGGGTAGGGGATATCAACCCATGACCAAGCATTGTGAAAGGAATCCAGGTATTTCGAAGGGAGCAAACGCCGGCCCAGTATTTTCAGAGAAAACAAAACAAGAAAAAAGAAGGCCAAAAGGCTTAGAAGCCACGGTGACCACCACGGCCGCGACCACGGCCCCGGGGACCGCCACGGCCGCGGCCGCGGCCACGACCACGGTCGTGCTCCTTGCGTGCCTTCTGCTTGGCCTTGACCGAGTCGTCAACGAGGAGCGTCTCGAGGGGCAGGTTATCGGGGAGGATGCAGTAGCGGATGCTGGCGCCGCGAACGCTGAGGGTTTCGAGCGAGGTGGTCGCCTCGGATTTCTTAGGGGTGACCTTCACTTGGTGAAGCTGGGCGTTCATAGCCGGAGAGACGGAAATGATCGTACCGTGAACGATCGAGCCTATAAAAAATTCCTATGTTAAAATATGAAGCTTCTTGAAGCTTGGCGTTGATTGAGAGCGCAGCCGTTGTGTTTGTGCTGGCTGTACGCCAAAAGGCATTGAGGGACCACACATACCATTCTTGAGCTCGAACGTCACCTGTTCATTCTGGCACTTCTGCAAAAAACTAGGGATGGGTTCAGCGGACTGCCGCGACGGGGAGACGTGGGGAGATTCGAGCGTGCGTCTGAGTGTGTTTTGAGTAGGCCGCGAGGGGCCATTTTTACTCACCGGACGAGCTTCATGGCGGCGATTTATGCGCACGAAGATTTTGAGATAAGGAGGGTGAGACGCAGCACGTCGGGAGGTTGGTGAGGAGAGGTGGTGGGTGATATCCTTTGAGGCAGACACGGATGTCGATGTTGTCGGCAGATGCAGAGTCAAATGGCACGTGACAAGAGCTTCAGTGAACGTTCAATATATCACGTGACAAAAAGTTCACTGGGCGCAAATCAACAGACGACTTTACTCTCCTCGCAAGTCCCCTCGTCGCTTTGCTCGACTTACTGGAGCTTTCAAGATGAACTCAATCCCTGAACTTTCTTTAACTCCTGAAAACAACAACAATTGACCAACAGCCCAGTAACCAGAATCCAAAGGGACTCCTATGCCTCGACTGTCTTCGCAGGGAACCGCTTTGGGCTGGCAGCCATGAACTCGGGTTATTGATCGCCGTGGTTTACAACCGTTCTACGAGACCGTGTTGCATGAACGGTCGACCACATATCCTCGTATAGTCAACATCGGAAACCAGTCCCTACCCTGAATCTGATCGAATTCATGGCAAAACCAGCACCGGTTTGATTCGCACTATCGATTTGTAGGCTAGGTATTTGTCAACGCCCAATCCCATGGAACATGTCTCCGAGTCGACCAAGTGCCTGTGGACCGGAATCTCAGTGGGTAACGGACGTTGAGCGAGCGCAGCTCCAAGCGTACGTGACCCTCGTTTAGTCCAGCTTATTTGGGCGGTTCCACTTTTATAGGTTCGGCGGAGCCAAGGCCGAGGGCTACGCGGGAAGACGGGCAGATCCAAAGCGCCCACCGATGTGTCACTTCGAGTAAGGCTGCGGAGTGCCGTGAAAGAGAGCAATAACAAGCAAGATAGTTGTCCAGTGCGCCAATGCGTCAACCTGTTTGTGCAGATCAAGCTTGCCAGACAAGGATCGGACAACCGAGTCATCATCAGGATAAGGCCGACATCGCGTCTCAACTAGTTCGATTGACTCTGCAGACCGGGAAGAACCGTACAAATGATCCAACCAGGAGGGACACGAGGACTGGGATTTGCCATGCAGGGAACGACCAAACGACACATGGCGCTGACCAGAGGATCCCTGAATGTGGAGAGCATCCGCGGTCGATCGCGAGTCTCGGAGCCCATCCTGGAGCCACACCCCCGGAATCCCGAACGCTTTGTCCATGACAAATCTCCCTGACGCTAAGGGCAGCGTCATCTTGCCCGCCACATCGAACTTGGCTATAATGGCCTTCTTTTCGGCCCTTGACTCGCTACCAGGGCTCCGGGAGTCTCTGACTTGGCTCCACTCGCTGGGCGTTCTGTACGTACACCGTTTGACGCAAGAAAGACATGGCTTATTGTCTAGGCACGACAGAACAAGAGAAAAGGGCTGTGGCTTCACCCTTGGGCTAATGAGGGGATGTTCGCGGAGTTGGCTATCGCGATTCTCTCGCGATCCAAAGTCAGGCAAGGTTGCAGCCGTTCAACGTGGTACACTTACATGCGTGCCTCGTACCTGGGTTCGTTGCCTCACCGTCATTTGACCTTCGGAATCTCACCCTCCGCAACCCGAGAGTTTCCTTGTTCCTTATTTCGGCGTCAAGACCTACCCTCAGGTAGGGCCGGATCGACTCTCTGCGACGTTTTAGTGTCCGTCCCGAGCGTTGCTCAAAGGCTAGGACATGGCTTTTCATCATACCTGTTTGTTTGAATCTCTCTAACGGCGCGTTCGTGGGGTTAGGGGGCCAAAGAGTTTGAAATGAAGGACCCAGATCTTTTACCCGAAAGATTTGATGATTTGTTTAATTTGGATTTTTCCTTTTTTCAATTTCCTCGATTGGGTTTATCGTAATTTTCATACCTTTTTTATTTTTATTTTTTTTTTCCCCCTTTTTAACCTTTCCGTTTTTATCTAATTTTCGCGGCGCATCGAATGGCGGCCTGACTCGAGCTCGACTAACTTTTCAACTCAGAAATGCCAGCCACCCACACGAGGGCCGGCGTCATGGCCCCCAAACTGCCTTGGGGGCCTCCATTTGCTTGATGGGGCTAAAAATTCACTTTACCCAGACCCAAAGCTTTCCCCTATGCCGCTCAAGGATCAATACGCCCTGTCCTGGCCCCAGACCCAATTCCTCCCGAGCTTCTCTCCAATATAGGCTTTGTTCTAACAACGGAGGTCCCGGTGTCACCTGTGGGGGCTTGGAAAAAAAAAGGAAAAGAATATCACTTTTCAAGTAGAATGACCCTTTTTTTTTTTTTTTTTTTTTTTTTTTTTTTTTTTTTTTTTCTTTTTTTATCCTTTCCTTCTCACCAGTACCGGCCCACTGCTTGAAGATCATAGGATCTCACGGTACCCTTTGGCTCCCGCGCTATATAAGATAGGCAATGATTACAGCAAATTACAGCATACCTGCGTGGAAACCACTCTAAAGGGTTAATGAGTCGGAACCTACGCCAACCCGAGTGCGTTTCAAGTGCCTCGCGCCCACATCTTTGCCCACGAACTCTCCCATTGGTACAGAAGTTCTAGAAGCCCTGCGATGGTGTTGGCTCTGGGTGGAACCGATGTGAAAAACGTACCCAACTGGACTCTCGATCCATTGATTGCGGGGACTTTTTTGTAACGCCCTGCCCGTCTTGTTTGAAGATTTATTTTAAACCTCCCCGGCGCGCTCGTACGTAGCCCGGTTGTCATCTTCCCAGGAACAAAAACCCTCAGGTTCGCCGGATGTCTGGCCGGCTCGCGTGCATCGTATGTTGCTTCCTGAATTGTCGCCTCCTCCCCCCCTTCCTGCTACTGCGACATCACACACACTTTGCCCCAATGATTTCTGGCCCCTCTGGCCCCATTGTGCTCGAGTGTAAACCGAAGTGGTCCATGACCCTATGAAGTCCCCATGTCCTTCGGCGATTCTCGCTCACAACAGTTTTCATTTGATCGCAGGGACCCCGACGATCAGCCAAAAGTCCCAGCCTCGCAGTCAGACATCGGCTTCCCCTCGACTCCGATTGAGTCAGTGCAGGCGCCGGGCTTCCAACAAGGCGCGTTCTCCATCCAGTCGTCGGCCTGGCCATTTAATAGCCACGGCCCAGCCTTGGAAAGCCACTCGCGACCAATCGAAGTGTTTTCTACTTCTCTGGACCCCCAGGGCTCATCTACTTCTTTAAAATCCAGCTCCAGTCTTCCGTCATCCGCTCTGGATTCCGACACGCCGCTCTCTGGACAGAGTGGTCAGCCTTCTTTTGACGGCGTCGATCAAAAAGAGCAGTTAACTGACTACCAAACACAGTATGACCTAAATCTTTCTCTTTACTTGACTTGTCTTTCCCTTTCTACGACATTGAGCAATCCACTAACGAAACCGAAAAATCTTCCAGTGGCCTTGAGATCACATCATTACCTATGTCAGTAGCATCAGAGTCATACTTTGCTGGCCCAATGCAGCCAAATTCCCAACGTAAGTCGAGTTTACCCTCACTCGGAGAGCATGAAAGATCGTAGGTCGACACCAAGTAATTTACTGACAACGAAAAAGACTATATGTGGGCCAATCGCCCCTTCCAGCCCCTTCAATCGCCGCCGGGGAATATGAACCAGCAGTACCCGCCTTCACAACCCTATGCTACGACGGGGTATCCCGTTGGTTACAGCAGTCAGCCTAGCGGAGCTCTCCCTAGCTATCAGCAAGAGCTTCCAACACCCTCCTCATATCTCCCAGTCGCGCCTGGTAGCGCCCAACGACAAAATCCATCACGCAGGTACGCAAAAATCTGGAAGACAGGAGTAGGAAGTGAAGTTGTTTCCAGGAATATCGACTAACTAGGTTTCTAGTCCACCGATCCCCCGTTCATTCCCTTCTCATTCTGCGGCTACTATGCCTGATCCACCATTAATGCCCTCGTGAGTCCTGAGATTAACTGTTGCTGGAACAGGACAACCCCTGAACAGCATTCGCTTCAACCATTGTGACTTAGTATCAAGTTACTTACTACTCTACGTAAAGTTCACCTCCTTACATCATGAGCCAACAGCAATACTATCTCCCCGAAGCGCAACCCATCCCGTGAGTGAGCCCAAATGCTAGCTTCTTCGAGTCCCTTACTAATTTACTCCATAGTTCCTCTCACAATTCTTCTATAAGCTCGCAGACCTCCTCCATGATGCACGATTCCATATATTCGGCATCCGAGCCAGCTACGGCCCAGCCAGATACAGCACAAGAGCTCCACGTGATGAGCTCGCGCCCACGCCCTCAATGCTGGGACCATGGCTGTAACGGTCGAGAGTTCTCCACATTCAGCAACCTACTACGACACCAACGCGAAAAGTCAGGAGTGGTAGCCAAAGCAGAATGTCCCGTTTGCGGTGCCGTATTCACACGCACGACAGCGCGCAATATCCATGTTGCACAGGGTAAATGTAAAGGCGCGGGGGGAGAATCATCGGGGGAGTGACCCGATTAGAGCTTGTATATTGCCACTTTCCTTTTACTTTGGACATAATAGATAGTTCCTCGCCAAAAAATATTCCATCGTGAAATATCAAGCATGGAATATACCCATGATATCCACGTGGAAATTGCCTAGTGCCGATTGACACTGTCATAACCAGCCCCAGCGTGACTCCCCGGAGCTGCCACGTGATGCCTCAGGCAGCCAGGTGAGTCAACTGGGGCCCGCCGACGCAGCGTTGTCAACCATCCCAATCTCGCGCAAGAATGTCTTTCGTTGCTGCTCACTTACCTCCTCGGCATTTCTCTTCCTGGCAAGGGATATCCATACAGCCCATATTACCGTAAGTAAACTAAAAAAAATATTGCACACTTAACTGGTCAAGCATCATGGCATCAATATTCACCTACGACCCCGACCCGCCCCGGGTTTCGTCCCCGTGGTCGACGTCAGGATCGTCGACCCCCCAACTCGCTGCAGCCAGCGGGCGAGGCGTTTCAAGACGAACGCGATCTAGCGCAAGCCTGGACCGGGCCGGCGCTGATATTCTGTCCGACTATGGAATCTCCAAGTTGGAACCAGAGCCCCAGGAGGGCCCCACGGAGTACAAGTTGCATCTGCTACTACGTCCCCGTCGGCCCTATCTTGCCATGTCTACCGGCAATGTAGTCGTCGGATCCTATCACTCCCGCTTAAGCCAGTTTACACCCGCTCAGGTGCCATCCCCAGCTCAGGATGCAACCACACCGCGACCCATGCAGGCGAAGTCGAGCCAGAGCCGTCAGTCACGGTTAACAGGTCTTACGACCCAACTTTTATGGCGGCTGCAGCAGTCGTCGCCGTTTCACTCAACGACGACGGCAAACCTTGTAATTCCGGTGCGCCCAGAGGCCACGCCTCAATTGGGGGTACCCTCGAAGCCCGCTCGTTTGCTACCTGGCCTGGAAGAAAGTCAGGGAGCTCTATACGAGATCGGAGTTGCTGATGACGGTACCTTCGTGGGTCTCACTCTAGATGAACTCAACGAGAGTGTGACCAATCTCCAGGCCATGGCCGCAAGTCTCGGCTGCAAAGTTGAGATTCTTCGCCGAGTCATCGTTGGCAATTGCGAGTGGGCGGAGGGTTGCCCTCCTGTGCAAGCAGAGCAACCGACTGCACCGCCCGAGTCATTGAATGCACCTCCAAAACCGATCAAAAGCAAGAAAGAAAGCCTTTGGGTCGCAGAGGCGCTTGTCAGCCCAGATCTTGATTTCTATAATCTTTCGCCGGCCCTGACAAGGTGCAATACCGACGACACCTCGAAACCCGAGAGCGATGTCAACCCTGACTCCGAAGAGAACTATTCTCGGACTGAGCAGATTCGGATATCTCTTGCAGGTCCTAGCGCCGCAGGGAAGTCGTCTTTGCTTGGTACTCTAACGTCTTCAGCTCTTGACAATGGAAGGGGTTCGAGCCGGCTCAGCCTTTTGAAACATCGCCACGAAATTTCATCGGGAATCACCAGCTCGGTTGCGCAAGAGCTTATCGGGTATGGGGAGGATGAGCACCCTTCAGTAGTCAATTATGCCTCTGGTAATGTGGCTGCATGGGATGATATACATGCTGCCTCTCGCAATGGCCGGTTGGCCTTCGTTTCTGACCTCCCGGGTTCGGTCCGATACATGAAATCCACATTGAGAGGTCTTGTCAGCTGGGCACCACATTATGTCTTGCTCTGTATTCCAGCAAACTGTGGCGCTGAGACGCCAGAGGCCGAGGCTGGCGCTGAACAGGTTGGGGAGCTCGACCTCTGTTTGGCCTATCTTGAGCTTTGCTTAAAACTCGAGGTACCTGTGCTTGTTGTGATCACTAAACTAGACGTGGCAGCCCACATAAAACTACGGGAGAATGTCGCAAAAGTTCTGTCAGCAGTAAAGTCAGCTGGATGCAAACCTGCAATACTCCCGGGATCTCCCTCGGGCGATAAAGCTCTGGATTTGCAACAGGTCAGCACTGCAGACCGTAATGAGGTCCAAAAGGTCATCGATTCTGCAAATGGCAACTGGTGTCGCACTATCCCAATTGTACTTTCGAGTGCTGTTGACGGCACAGGGATTGGGAAGCTCCACGCTTTCATGCGCTACCTGCCCGTTCCTCAACGACCATCACAACAGATACCCCGTCTTCCCAAACCAACAGCGCCAGAACAAAAAGCAACAAATATCTTCGACGTTGATGAGGTGTTTGCTATTCCGCCGTCCAAAGTTTACTCAATAGCCCTGGGAAAAAACGACAATGCAAGCCGGGGAATGGTGCTCTGCGGCCTGGTCCGGCAGGGAAGTATTGCCATTGGCGACGAAATGACTCTTGGCCCGATATTAGTCGACACAACTACCGACAGCGAGAAAGATCCAACGCCATTAAGCCTCTCACGCAGCAGCGCACCTGGTCCCTCCGCCGAATTCCCGGCCTCGTTCGCAGCCAACGTTCTGACCAACGCCCAAGCGAAGTGGCAACGCGTCCGAGTCGTCAGCGTCCGCGATCTCCGACTCCCTGTCCATAGACTGAAACAAGACCAAGTTGGAACTGTTGGCATCGAACTTATCACTCCATCATCTGAAGAAGGCCGTCTACCCCGCATCAGTCGTATACGGAAAGGAATGATCTTGACGAATTTCAATGCACCCATGAATTCCCTCCTCCCTCCCCGCTTCCGTCGACACTGCCACTCCCTTTCCACACCGGATTCACAGCGATATTCCCAGCGTTCGCATTCTCGGCTCCGAAATCGCCGCCATTGTTGCTGGGTGGCAATGCAATTGCCTACATCGCCAGTATAAGGACAACTGTGAGAGTTGTTTGTATGGCGCTCGCAGGTCCCAACGAAGAGCCAGCCTCTTCGCCGCCTTCGCCATCTGAGCCGGAATTTTTCTCGTTTGATGGGGACAGCTCGCCGTCGTTGGGACCAGAGAAGAGGAATGGCGGTGACCAGAGTAAAGGTGGAGACAGACGACGACAATCGACGACTGATATCAGTAAAGTCGTTTCGAATTCCGTCTCGATGAATGGTGCTGGCAATGCCGCGTCAAACCTAAAGGCTTTTAGTGAGGATGTGAAGATTACCTTTGCCTTTGTTACTTCTGTTGAATGGATTGAGCTTGGGTCTAGAGTTCTGGTGATGCCTGGTGTGTCCATGGGACCTTCGTCTGGCGTTGCGACAACAGGCCCTGGCTCTGGGACTGGGGTTGTTCCCATGTCGGGATTGGAAGGGTTTGTCGGCACTGTTTGTGATGTTGTCAAGGCACCTGGTGGCAACTAGAGCCTTGAAGATGGATATGAACCTGCTATTCTGAATTTTTCTCCATCTTATTTGTCACTGTGAGCGCTTGCATTATGTGTATTAGATCCTTACGAGGACTGTCTACGTAGTATGAACAAAGCGAAAGATTCCATGAACGTTCATATCGAGTTACACGGCATCTTCGACGTGACACTTGTCAAGTACGTATTTACACATAGCAAGGTACGACATGAGAGGTAGATTTAATAATTCTGAGAATGTAGATGGCGCCGGAGAGCAGTTGTTTTATGTATACAGTTAGTGTATCATGGTATAGCGCCTCCCCAGAGTTCATAGAGGAAGTAGCTGAAAATCAAGGATTCTTCCAAAAGTCAGTTCGAACAGCCCGCGCCCTCCTGCTAAGGTTTCCATCCGAGAGAGCTGCAGAAGTTTCTCGTAGTGAGCAGACCCAAGGGCAACACATCGACTCTTTCTGACAGTAATATAACCAATTTACGCAGTTTTGAACACTACTGTCAACTGGTGGAGAGCCGACCATTCTGATCGCACACATGATTTCATTCAACGGATCAGCTAGCACCGTGAAAGGCTTTACCGCAAGGACCCGCACGCCTCATCATCCGGGGTATTTCCATAAAGTGTAAATCAGAAATAGATAACACGCAAATGTCATCCATGCCTGATACCGATAAAACAAACAATAGCAGAGAATGGACTCGTTTAGCCACCCTTGCGCTGGTCGCCGGAGTTGCGGGCGAAGGTGCTGGTAGATCCAATGGTGGCACTGGCGTTCCGGAGCTCGATCTTCTTTCGCTCCATCTCAAGCTTGAAACAAAAAATCAGCATTGTCGAACAAAAGCAACTCGTGAAGGAAAGAATCTTCCTGGTCAGAATCTTCCTCGCTAGAGGAGTCTGGCACGACAGTTTCGCTGTCAGAGTTTGGGGTCAGTAGACTTACCACCTTACGCACTCGGGCAAGAGCAGCAGTGTCATTCTCAACCAAAGGGCGGCAATCATCAACACGATAGGGCGGAGCAATGGTCACAGCATCCGCAACAATGATGTTAGAACCACTCCACCGGGTAGGCATGGTCCGGCCGAATGCGTCAAAAAGTTCCTGTGCCTCACGAGTAACACCTTTACCCCGACGGGCTTCGCGCTCCTGTGCTTCAGCAACAGCTTTGGCCTCGCGCGCCTTCAGCGCACGAATGTCGAGCGGGAAGATCGGGGGCCAGGCACCGGTGAAGGGGGTGTCGGTCGGGTTCGAGGCCGACGGGTGAAGGGAGAGAAGCTGGAAGGACTGGACCTTCGACATAGGAAACATTTGGTGATCTCCGTTCCATGCCTCCTTGGAGTCTGCGGTCGAGGGAGGGGGACGGGTGTTAATGATAACGATACTGGAGATGGGGTCCGCGGCGACGAGCATGCCCTCGTAAGTAGTCGAGATTGGAGGACCAACGGTGACCCGAATGCTATCATGCAATCGACGTTAGCTCAAAAGGGATCAGGGCGACGATGGATCGGCCATTCTGGCGTGTGGGGAGAAAGGACAACTCACCGAGCACCCATTGCGCCACTCAAGGCAGTCTCCAAGGACGCCATATCGGTCGCCATGTTGGGCCCAGTTGCGTTGCCCGATGATCCTCGAGATCCTTTAGCACCGGAGCTCTGGCGCTTATTCTCTGCCATGCGGACTGTGACGACGGGCTGTGCGGGCGGTGTAAGGCACACACTGCGTCAGAATATCCACTGAAAGGAAGGCCTCTTTGTTTGCTTGAGATTGCCAAGTATCGAAGACAGCCTCAGATCATCGGACTTGGACGAGTCAATTGGACCCGCAGGAAGACGTATTCCACTCGGCGTGGTACTGTGGTATGAAGGAAACCGGAGTAGTGAGGTCGCTGTCGGGATTGGAAAGACGGGCCTCAATTCCCTCGAAGGCTGTGGAGACGTGACGCGCGGAGAGAAGAAAGGAGGGAGAGTGGGAGGAGAGAAGAACGAGAAAGGAAAGGAAAAAACGAAGACAACAGCTCGAAACGTGACGGAAGGGAGAGGGGAGGCGCGATAAGATGGCAGGAGCGATCCAGTCGTTGCTCTGGGCTACCCGATCAGGCTTAGCGCCGCGGATTACCTCATGGCCTAGGCGTCAAAGCCTTCGACGGACTACAAATACAACCACACATCATGATGATTCCCAGGGTATGGACTGTCCAAGAGGATTACAAGGGCACTGCTTGCAACTCTTGGGCGCCTGCAAAATCATACTATACTTCTACAAGACTGAAGGCAAAATAGTTCGTTACGTTCCATTCATGTGACATCTCTAAATACATTGAACCCAGTTTTTTACCCTTCTAGCGCCGACATGGCACTTATGCCACGTAGGTCGAGGCAGACACATCACCGCCACGGCCGGTCCAGTTGACGTGAATGTCCTTGCCCTCGGGGAAGGTCTCGCTGGCGTGCTCGGGCTTGATGCGGAAAGTGTGGGCACCGAAGTAATCACGCTGGGCCTGCAGCAGGTTGGCGGGCAGGTCCTTGGTGCGATATCCGTCGTAGAAGCTGAGGGCAGTGGAGAAGGCGGGCAGAGGAATACCCCACAGAGCAGACTTGCTGACAACGTTTCTCCAACCATTCTGGGCAGTGTTGATAGCCTTGGTGAAGAAGTCGTCAAACAGCAGGTTCTCGAGGTCGGGGTTGTTGCGGTAGGCGTTGGTGATGTCCTTCAGGAAGACAGAGCGGATAATGCAGCCACCACGCCACATGAGGGCAATGGAGGGCTTGTTGAGCTTCCAGCCGTACTCCTTGGCAGCCTATATGAATATGTGTTAGAAAGGGCCTTTAATTTCCTTCGTTGACAGAGTGAATTTGAGAGGTGCTCTTACGTCCTGGATGAGCATGAAGCCCTGGGCGTAGGAAATAATCTTGGAGGCGTACAGAGCCTGCTCAAGGTCATCAATGAAGGCAGCGCGGTCACCCTCGAACTTGGGGGTGGGGCCGCCGAGGATGTTGGCAGCACGGCCACGCTCGTCCTTGAGGGCAGACAAGCAGCGGGAGAAGACAGCCTCGCCGATCAGAGTGACAGGCATGCCGAGGTCCAGGGCGTTAATGGCGGTCCACTTGCCGGTACCCTTCTGGCCGGCCTTGTCGAGAATCTTCTCAACGAGGGGAGTGCCGTCGTTGTCGTTGTAGTAGAGAACATCGCGGGTGATCTCGATGAGGAAGGAGTCCAGAACACCAGTGTTCCACTTGGCGAAGACATCACCAATCTCCTTGCAGGACATGCCGAGGCCACGCTTCATAATATCGTAGGCCTGCATAAAGCATATTAGCACAGCTGCTTGGGCTGCAGGGAAGCGGCCAAAGTGGAGAAACGTACCTCACAGATCAGCTGCATGTCACCGTACTCAATACCGTTGTGGACCATCTTGACGTAGTGACCGGCACCCTCGTCACCGACCCAGTCACAGCAGGCCTCGCCGTCGCTCTTGGCGGCGATGCTCTGGAAGATGTCCTTAATGTGGGGCCAGGCGGCCTCGTTACCACCGGGCATGAGAGAGGGACCGTAGCGGGCACCCTCCTCACCACCTGAGACACCGCTGCCGACGAAGCTGATGCCCTTGCCGCTGAGGTACTGGGTACGGCGGTTGCTGTCGGGGAAGTGGGAGTTACCACCGTCAATGATGATATCGCCCTTCTCGAGGAAGGGAAGGAGGGACTCGATGAAGTCATCGACGGGCTTGCCGGCCATGACGAGGAGCATAATGCGACGAGGGCGCTTGAGCTTGGAGCAGAACTCCTGGATGGAGTGGGCACCAACGATAGGCTTGCCTGGAGCAAAGTTAGCACGGCGAGCATAACCTATGGCACCATATCTCGTGCCTGGACATTTTTTTTCCTCGTTTCATGCGGGAATGCTTACCCTTGGCCTCGTTGTCGAGGAAGCGGTCAACCTTGGCAGTGGTACGGTTGAAGGCGCAGACGGTGAAGCCGTGGTCGGCAGCGTTCAGAATCAGGTTCTGGCCCATGACGGCCAGACCGATGAGGCCGAAATCAGCACTGGGAACATGCGCCGGAGCGCCGACATTGATGCCGGCGAGACGGGCGCTATTGTCAGCGACATATTTCTTGTCAACAGCCGCGAAAACGCGAACGAAGCACGGAAGGGAGGGTGGTGGGGGAACCCGAGTGATTCCGAGGACCGCTGAGCTTCCTGAGGCCGATGATGTGCGGGGATCAATCGCAGTCGCCGTGAACAGCAATTGTCAGGCATGTCATGAGCCTCAATATCTCGCGGGCTCTTTGTCCGGGAGTCTCAAGGATTGGAAATCGGTGGTTTTGGGTTTAGACGTTGTAGATGGTGGGGAGGGGAGGGGAGGGGAATGCAAAAGGCTAGACGATGTCGGAGGGATGCAGTAAAGGGCATAGAAGTAAAGAAGGTTGACTTACACAGCCTGCTCAGCCATGATGGACGATAGGAATTGAAGAGTGGTGAAGGAGGAAGGGGTATCTGGAGTTGGAAGGAGGATAGAAGAATGGAGGGGAAAGAAGAGAAGTTGAACCCAACCTGCTGACGGAGCAAGTCTTCCGTCATATGGTGGGACATGCCCGGCGGGGGACCAGTGGTGAGTGGGCGTACCAGGTACCCTGGGGTCTTTACTGTCTCCGGTGTAGCGCCAAGTATCCGGTACAGGAGCAGAGTCGTCCGGTGAGGGTCATCCCACTCGGCTTCTGCTCTCGGTTTGGGGGGCACAGCGATCATTATCCGACCCGATTTCCAATACCCTACTACTTCCGGCCCTCGGCCTACTACTCCTATCCTAAGTATGTACTAGTACTACTGCGACCAGGATGCCTAATTGGCGTGGCACTCCATATGCAATGCTATCATGGAAGCTACCTTGGGGTCTGCAAGCAACGCGGGGCATGGAGGGGTAGTGCGGATATTCTCTTCGTCGTGCGGGATAATTTGGTCTCCCAGTCTCGGACTGCAAATGCCCGGTGCGGGTTATTTTCTCTGCTCCAGGTCACCGCAGGAAAAAGCAAGACCATTTCCGCGCATCCCATCCACGCATCCACGCATCGGTGAATTATTTTGGCGTAGACCGTTGACTTTTGCGGTTGCCGGCTGACCCTAAGGCCGCATTAGGCTTAGGGTGGGGGTGTCCGCTCAGTCAGCATGATGAAATGCGCGGATTCGGCTCGACCGGCCTGGCTGCCTTGGTGCCTGATGCCGACGGCCTGACACCATGAGAGCCTAGCCTTGAAGATCGGGCATAGACTACGGCATACGAAACAAACCAGCTGTGCGCGCCAAGTTTCCTGGGCGGTCAAGTCGCATCGAATACTGCCACTTCCACGCGATACTCTTTTGAGATCTCGACGTTCAACACTCACGCCTCGCCCACTTATCCCATTCCCCTCAGACGCTTGCTGGTAGCCACCTGTGTGTGGTCCATCCTTCATACAACACCACAATATCTTCTCATCCCCCTTCCGCACAGTGCCGAAGCTTCACTGGCAGGTGTGACGTCGGGCAGATTGACTGGAGGTTCAGTCAGGCCTTGAAGGTACGTTACGCTTGCTTCTTTGCACGCAGCTCAATCGTTCCTTCAATTTCTTTTCCATCAACTACCCTTTCGTCATGTGGAATCGTGCTCCTCCGGGTAGCCAGACCCCCTCCTCTCTTCCCGCTCGACCTCCTCCATCCGCCAATACCGCAAAGCCCGGAGGCAATGACCGTCCAATGGCCTTCACGGCCTTCGCGCCGCGTTCCGTAGCCTCCAGCAAGGCACACCGCACCAGCACTCCGGTTGTCTCGGCGCCGCCAGTTCCCGCCGCCGGGTATGCCACGCCTGCACCTACCTACGGAGCCCACTACCAGCAGCCCGCTCAACTTTCTTATCAGAGTGCACCTTACTATGCTGCCGGGTACAATGAACAGCCTTACGGCGCGTCCGCGAACACCTATGGACCTGCCCCCAATTACTCTTACGGTCCCCAGCGTGGCCCTGGTGGGGTGGATGCCGAGACCGAGGCTCAAATCGCCCAGTGGCAGAGCGCATACTCGAACCCAGGTGACGAAACAACCGCCGGCAAGCGTACTGGGAGCGAGACCAACACAGCAGCCGGGACGCCTACCACTGCAACCGGAACTCCTCTCCCAAAGCCCGAGTCCAAGCTGACAGTGGTTCGCTCGGGCGGCGGTCAAACCTGGACCGATTCTACTCTCTTGGAGTGGGACCCTGCCCATTTCCGACTCTTCGTGGGTAACCTTGCAGGTGAAGTGACTGACGACTCACTCCTCAAGGCATTTGGCCGCTACACGTCCGTTCAGAAGGCGCGCGTGGTCCGGGAGACTCGCACCCAAAAGAGCAAGGGATACGGATTTGTTAGTTTCAGCGATGGCGATGACTACTTCAAGGCGGGACGCGAGATGCAAGGCAAGTACATTGGCTCTCACCCGGTTCTAATCCGACGGGCTACAACCGAGGTGAAGCCGGTCTCGAACAAGCAGAACCAGAGGAATCAGAAGAACCAGAAGAAATCCGGCGGAGAAAAGCAGCCCGGCAGCGGAAAAGTCAAGCAGGACGGAGTGAAGAAGCCCAGCAAGACCAAGGGTGGCATGAAAATTCTAGGTAAGGATCGACTTTGACGTTTCCGTGACTTCTATCCCGATTTTAACACGGCCAAAAATATCTAGGTTGAGCATTTGCCCCATGCTCGTTTGACATGTTACATCACAATCAGTTGACGCCCCGGAGGGAATGGGTGTTCACTTCAAGTTACTACTAGTAGTTCCTCAGGGCAGTTACGTGTACTGCCTTTTTACCAATGAAACCTGATACCACTATTCAATCGTTGTCCTTTCGAGTAAACTCCTAGGCAGTACGAATGTCGAAGACCGTTGGTGCCGGTCTATCGATCGGTCTGGAACCGCTTGGTTCAGCCAATCCGTGCCAACCGTGGTGGCGTAGAATTGAGATCGCTCAGCACCAGCCGACCGTTCTCTTCGAGTCACCGCGACCGTGGTGCCCGCGATCTCCTCCCTAATGGTGACATCAATGAAGCCCCGAGTGTCGCGAACGACCTTATGGTATAAGACAATAGATTGTGGAGGATTCCGCGGGAAATCCTGGTACAGTCCCCAGTCTCGCAACCCTGCAATTGTACAACAGTAAGTGGCTCTCTGATCCCATGCTCTTTCTCCCTTTGTTCCTCATTTAAAACATGTCGCCTTTAGACCACGATCTACCAGCTCCGACCTGCGATCATGAAGCTGTCTGCCTGGACTCTCGCGGCCGCACTTCTGAGCACGACCTCGGCGTGGCAGCTCGAGGCCGGGTCCCAGACGTGGACCGGGTCGACCCCACAAGGCTGTAAGGCCGTGCTCATCCCGCGAGGTACGCAGATCAGTTGGCGCGGATCCCGCGGGGCCAGCACCGTCCAGTTCTTCAATGTCCAGGGCCGATGCACCCAGGTGTATCGCACCGTGATGGGGGTGGGGGATATTAATGCGTCGAACACGATCTATGGCTTTGTCGTGAAGGCTTAAGTCTTGCGCTGTGAGCTCCTGAATCTACTAACTACTTGAGCCATTATTCTTCATCAATGCAATCACTTCTAGTCATTATGACTCTCTATCGTAATCATGCTAAGTACAAGATATTCAGAGTACTAGCTATCAGCAAACATTTGAGTATTTAGTATGTAGTAGGTACTAATGTACTAAGCTGAACCGTGCGGACGGACCCAATAGGCTCGTGGGGCCCCCGCCAAGAAACGCGCCTGCGGAGTCCAAAGCTCTCCAATTCTTCTCGTCGCGAACAGTGGAACAGCTCACCCTGACTCGTACGCGCATTGCATCGTCGCTTCTTGGTCTCCCTCTGCACCAGTGTATGATCGCCAGCACCATTCCGACTCCCACTATCCTCCAGTGAATATGCCAGGATGGAGGACCAGGCAGACCCCACGGTCCGGCGTGAACGCACAACATCCCACTCTCGATCCTCTGCTCCACGAGTCCGGCTGAGCTGCGAAGCCTGTCGCCAGCGCAAGGTGAAATGCGACAAGCTCAGCCCCTGTACCAGCTGCGTTCGGCTTGGCTTCGTGTGTGTCCCCGTGGAAAGAGCTCGTCTCCCGCGGGGTCGGACAAGAAAGCCGCCCGAGCGCGCTGCCAGCTCCGATAAAGAACTGGCGGACCGAGTAGCCAAGCTCGAACAGCTTCTCCGACGCGTGGCCGCCGAGCGCGATGCAGGCGCAGCTGTGGAGGCGGCGCCGTCCGCAGGGCCGAGTCTAGGCGCTGGAATGGAAGCCGAGCTCAAAACCGAGCACACCTTCGAGACCAGGATGGCTGATGTCGAGAAATGGCGTGATCAAAACTCTCAAGCTAATACCGGTCCAACGATGGCGCTCTCGCATCGGCCTCGGCCATCAGCTTCTTATTTGGGTAGCTCTTTCTGGGAAGACATCATGCAACAGGTATGTATATTTTAGCCATGCTTCCTTTTGTGTCCGCATTGAGAGCCGCAACAATTCCTTGCACTCCTACTAACGCTTTGCATAGACATCAGAGCTTCGAAATGTGCTGGATGATCGTCTGGAGATCGAAGATGAAATTAGACGCCCGTCTGACTTTGGAACATCCATCATTGGCTCCGAAAGCTCCGAAAGCGCCTCCAATTCACCCCAGTCATACAGGGGCATCAGCATTACCCCTCAAGCCCGCCGAAGCTTATGTGAGATTTATCTCCGTAATGTGGATCCTGTCTTCAAACTCCTGCACCGCCCCTCGTTAAGGGCATATCTACGAGATGATCAGCGGTATCTGGACTATGAGCCAGATCACCAGGCTCCTGTTACCTTATCCTACGCCGTCTACTATGCGGCTGTAGTAACGATCGACGACGCGCAATGTCAATTGTTGTTTGGCTTGGATAAGAAGACAGCGTCAACTAGTCTCCAAGCCGAAACAGAAGCCGCCCTGCAGAAGGCAGATTTTGTTACTACCAACGAGTTGACAGTACTGCAAGCGTATGTATTGTCACTTCTTGCGGCCCGCTGCCAAGACCAGAGCCGGCGTGTCTGGACCATGTCAGCGATGGCTCTTCGTGTCGGCCAGGCGCTTTGTTTGCATATGCGCGATCCCCCATTCGAAGTCAACCCGTTCGAACAGGAAATGCGTCGGCGTTGTTGGCAGTGCATTGGACTTTTAGATTTCTCGGCCTCGCTGGATCGAGCCTCGGAACCAATGATGCAGTCTGCCTGGCTAGACTCGCACCCGCCGTCTAATATCAATGACGAGGATATTTGGTTCGACATGCAGGTTCCGATACAAGAGCCTCCCGAGGGCACATTCACCGACCTCACCCTTACTTTGATCGTTGCCGCCGCGCAATCTGTAGCAAGAATGATCGCCTACGCGGATTTCATCGAGTTGGCTGTCAAGGAAATGAGCTTGCGTCAACAAGTCCTCCTCGACTTCCAGCGCAACGTCACCAAACTGCTGAGCGGGTGCCGACCTGAAATGTCAGCATTCCAACTCTACACCAAGCGAACGGCAGCAACCATATATGGCTGGCTCCAATTGGGTTGTCTTCGACCAATCTCCCGAAGCCGCAACTTCACCCCACCAACAGTACAAGGCGACGTCCTCCTCAGTCTAGCAGTGGATAACCTCGCCAAGGTCCAAGAATCCTATAGCGACCCAAACACCGCACAATGGATGTGGTTCGGGTCCTTATGGGTTCCCTGGCACGGGTTAGCAGTCGCATTAGCCGAGCTGTGTGTCTGTAAAGACCCTCAAGCAATGGCAAAACATTGGCCTGTCATCGAGCAAGTCTACCATCGCTCCAGCCTCACAATCGCCGACTCCCAACACGGGATGCTCTGGAAGCCACTAGAGAAGCTCATGACTCAAGCCCGAGCCCATAAACGCGAAATGCTCGGCAGCACCTCACCTAACGAAGCAGCAATCCGTCAAATACCCCTGCGCGTCATGCCGCCTCCACCTCTCCGATCGGTTCCCGAAGAAATGCCCACTCCTCCTGCTGCGTCTTATCCGCTAGGGTTAGAACCATCTCTTGTTACTGGCCAGCTAGATGCGGGAGCAAGCATGCCGCCAAATGTGATGCTTGAGCCTTGGCCGAATGTATGGGATTCGATGGATTTGACTGGGACCGGGCTGCAGGGTTCCGGGGATAATCTTGCTTGGACGAATTATGAGAATTTCATTGGAGATGTATATGATAGCGTTGATACTATGTTTTTGTCGCGGTGATCTTGATGCTAGATTTCTTCCCTCTTGGATGGAAACTGAGAGGTGGCTATGCATTCGTGATCGTGCTTCCATGGGATTATGGTGGGACCCTTGTAATGATAGTAATGAGAGATGCTCCCCATTCATTGCTCACAATTTGTTCACTTTCTGCTTGGTTCTTGCTTCCCCGACGAAATCACCTTCTACACTATATTTGTGTTGTATTACAACGACATGCAAGAAATACCGTGAAAAACTTGAATCTCGTCTTGAGTGCTATCGAATTTCAGATTGACCCGAGTATCCTCCCCACTCGAGGTAGGATAAGCCCCGACATGGACTTAGGCTATTGGTAGTTAGTATCAAACAGTGAAATAGTCTTCTTTTGAGCAATGCTTTGCTCTCACCTTCCTCAGGGTCCTTCCCTGCAGCACGAGCAGGGCCGGCACATCCCACTTCGAGTAGAGATCGTCTAGAAGCAATTTTTTTTCCAGTGGCCTTGGTGATCACCAGGCTGCCCTCGTCACGATCAGATGTCAGGGTCGAGGTACCACCTTGATCCTTGGTCATGCTCATACTTATCTTGAGGCGCGTGATCAATCGCTTGATGTCAGGTTGGTGGGTGCGCTCCCATTCCGTGATCATCGAGGAACCGGCCTCCACGCAGGCTGTTCGAACCTCCTGTGGTCATGAAAGGCACGCACGAGGTTAGGTATCGGCGAAATCCCGAGGAAAGGCCCGATGTATGGAAGTCTAAGACCTCCCTTGACTCAGACCGAGCAGGACTTGATTCCATGATTTCTTCGAGGGGACGACGTTGCCTTCTTTCTTGATGGCCAACTTGGATGGAACGGTCTGGCCAATGGTTTTGGTATCCGGACCAAGAGACAGAGATCCCATAGTGCTCGTGTGGCCATCAGTATCGGAATCCTCCACATAATCATCATAGACGTTGCGGACAAAGATGTTCAGGTCGCCAGGCCGGTACGACACAATGCGTCGGTGGCCAGTACTATCTTTGATTTTCTGGGTGGTGGCGGTCTTCTTGGACTCGTTTCCATAGTCTGCGGCCTGATCTGGCGCACCTGGCACCGATACCACGGCGTTATGCTCCTCCACGCCGCTGAGAAGCGAAGTCTGACCAACAACCTCCACATCGATGGTGAACGCGAGCAGCTTCCGACAAGGTGAGTCTGTTGAACATCTTCATCTTGGGGTCGAGAAATGCAAGGAGTTTGCGAATGTTGTCCCGATCGCTAACGACGTTGACCGATTTGATATTGAAGGAGGGCTTCTCGATCCATAGCGCGCGGAAAAGCGGTTCCAGTGGGCTTTCGGGGTGACGGACGGCAATTTGCGAGACGTACAGAAGGCCGCGCTCTTTCAGCAGGGCCGTACGGTTACTATTCGTTGGGACTTCCGGGAATCAGCAATGTGACTATTCAGGCGACCATGTATGTATGGAAGCAGAACTACTGCTGAAGAACCGATGCTCACTCCCAACTAGCCTTACATCCCTGTCCTTAGCGTCGTTCTACACGATCACATCCTATCAGGATAACATCCCGATGATGATCGCTTCAGTGCCCGGCAGACTTCTAGCAGCCTTGGTGATTTATCGCACCGGCGAAGGATGGCGCAATGTCGCACCCTTTGAGGGAGTAATGGGGCTGCTGGATACCGTGAGGATGGTATTGGGACTGGAGTTCCGGCTGGTCAGCAAGGGGGATCAAGAAGGAATGAGAGCGACGGCCGCCTAAACAAGTGAACCACCGCAGCCGCTCATATTGTTTGTTTCAGATTCAAGCTAAGCCTCCGCTGAATTTACTTAGTATACAATGCGAGTAGAGTATCTCTTCTCTGTGCATATCGTGCCGTGTTTGTCTATGACAGAGGCAGACGGCTGTTCAATGTACTTGCTGGAGCATTCCAAGCGAGCAGAATGTGTCAAGGGAGGTACTGAATCGGGAATGGACCGACATAGCGATAAACAGCTCCTTGTCCAGCGCGTCTATATGACACGGCCGGAAGCCTGCTTCCACCTTCCACGGCTTTGCCATCCGTGTCGACGTCTCCACACCCATTGCCATCTACAACCTCACGGACCTAATTAGTTGCATTTTGCATTTTGCAATTGCTCTCACTCTCCTCAAATTAGCCATCTACCCGGAATCGAAATGCGTTTCACTGCGATCCTCACGCTCCTGAGCGCGACCTGCGTCATCGCGCTCTTCGAAGATACTGGGCATAGCGTGGAGAAGATGGAACACTGCTTCAAGAAATGTGGTGACGATGTCAATTGCCAAACCTATTGCCTCACTGTAGGTGGCGGATCCAAGATTGATAACAAGCAATAGCTCATGTTTTCCACAGGCCGGTGTGAGAGACACCATCAACTCCATCTAAAGGTTTGGCGAGAATCGATCAAACCCGGCGATCTCACGAGAAATCGAATACTTTTAAACATCAAAGATGCTGCCTTCTTTATCACATGATCTAAGATGTATTTAATGGTAATGTGCGCTAATGAAACGATGTTGGACGAGGCGATGAATCTATATTTTTATAAACCCGGGGGGGGAAAACACCAAATAATCCCCACCATGATGGAGAATCATCGACGGATGATTGCAGCACCCTCCTCAAAGTGCTTGAGGAACCTGCCCGAAATGACTCGGCCCTCCTTCTCTCCCACAACAATGGGCCATAACAATCGAGCAGCCCCATCCTCGAATCCAATAGGACATCCACCCTGAGGCTGACATTCCGGGGCCGCACTCATGTATCCGGGGTCGACGGAGTTCATCGCAACATGGCGCGACTCCCACGCGACGCCCGCCTCGGTCTCGGTAATCATGTTGATGGCAGCCTTTGACATATTTGTATGTACATGGTGGCCGGCCTTACTGCGCGAATCAGAGACGTCCTCGAAGATGCCCTCCCGCGATGAGACGTTGACAATGTAGCCCCGTGGTCGTTCTCTTAATAAAGGCGGGCTATATGAACCCATGCAGGGTAGCAGCTCCCGACATAATATCAGAGGGACGAATGCGTTGACAGAGTGTGCGCTGATGAGGTCTTCGTAAGGGATTTGGTTGAGGGTCTGGACCCAGGAAGATTTCCTCGAGTCGTTATCATTGTCCGTATGGAAGCCCTTTCGGGTTATAGCTTTGTTTTCTGGCTTGTTGGTGCCATTCTCGACCTGTAGGTTGTTGGAACTATTTTCGATGCTTGGGATCCAGGATGCATGCATTCCTCCTCGTATCATGGGCAGGTATCTGTTTTCCAGCTGCCCGGCTATCAGCGCTTTCGTACGGGGGTGGTCTTTCAGCAGCTCCTCGCGAGATATCGCCGCGGCCTCCGCTCTCACGGGATCTGTCAAGGTCTGCGCAGCATTGTTGATCAAGATATCCAGGGATTCCTGTCTCCCTGGGCCCATCTCTTTACACCAAAAGCGTACGAGTTCCTTGACGACACGAACGAGGCGAAATGCGTCTTTGGCCGTCCGAAAATCGGCGCCGACGATTTTGAGCCTTGAATCCCATTTTGTGAAATCGCGTTCCAGTGCATACCGACTCGCTGCATCGGCCGGGTAGCGCGAAGAGACAATAACATGTGCTCCACATCGAAGCAATCTCAAAGCTGTTTGATACCCCAGATTGATTCGGCCACCGGTGACGAGCGCGATTTTGCCATTGAGGCACAGATTAGATGGCTGCGACATATTGGATGAGCTCAGGTTGAAGTCTCCACAATCAACGCACAGCGAAGAATACAGATTATGAGTGCCTGTGCTGGAGAGCAGCCGACGGCACATGTAGCATCGGGGTTTGGACGGCTTTCTGCCAGTGCTCAGTTTCCTGCGCGCTTCGGCTTCTTCGTGGAAAGTATTGCGCATGATGTTGTCCATCTGCAGGTGCGATTCCACTGCACCGACCACGTCACTGAAAGAGCTGCCCTGCGTAATACTGGACACCGACGCCCTCGCCTCAAGATACCGCAGCACTTTGAGAGTCGCTTCCAGCTCGTGGGTCTTCGGTACATGGGCTGCCCCCAGGGGAAGTCTGCTATCATCGCAATCAGCTCCAGACCGGATATCCAGCCCAGTCCAGTAAGATGTGATGCTTTCGATAATTCCTTCACATCTTGCCTGTCGCAGTGCCCGAGGAACCTCTTCGTGCGGTGTGACATGCCAGGCGATGGCATCAAACAGCGACGAGGCGGATTTTCGTTTTGGTAAAACCAGCACCAGTCGGCTAGGCACGAGATTTTCTCTGCATCTGGTTTGATCTAATTTGAGCTGGTCGGCGAGAGCTGCTGCATGCTTGATCTCAAACTGCGCATTCGGAAGAAACGCAGGAAGTTCCTCCATAATGGTGGCTGGGAGAAATTCGGGAAGAAGAAACGACACTGTCGATATCCTGGCAGAGGTCAACAACCAATTTCGATATCGCCTCAGCGAAGGGCTACCTTCGCACTAGCGCTCTTATTTGCATCGGAAGTGACTCAAAGCAGCGGTCGCCTCAAACAAGTGGGGGCGGGGCGACTGGTTAGTATTTGAGGCTCTGCCGCCCGCATGCAACTTGAAGGTCGAATCTGCTTTCTCGCCTGGAGTGTTGTAGGTGGCTTAGAGGGAGCGATGCCTACGTTTCACAAAATCGTCACGAGCTTGGGGCAGCTGCCGGTCGAGCTGGCGCATGAAATCATCAGTGATCTGATCGTCTACGATGTCCTCAAGCTGCTCTGGCACGACGACCCCCGCGTCGTTGCGGCCGTGAGGTCGCATCCCCAATACCGGGTCATGTTGGGAGAAGACGATAATACATTCTTACAGACGAAAAATCTCGTCACATCCTGGCTCAGTTTGTACGCGCAGTCAGGCTTCTTCGCTCGATCCAGTGGAGAGCTCTTTTGGTCTCGTGGAACCCGCTTCCGACCCAATGGAGGTCCTCTAGCGGTCAACGCCCGGTCGATGTCATTTGATGCCATAGTTCATTGGAGAGCCGATGACATGTTCAGAGATTTGAAAAGCCCAATGAAGGCGTTTCTGTTCCGGCAGCTCATGACGACTCCACTGGATCGCTATGTCGACCGTTCGGTTTACCCAGATGGCGTGCCTAAACCCCACGAGTGTCAATCGGTGGAAGAGCTGGAGCGATGTATCGCGATCATTCAACATGCGAAGAACAGAATGTTCCAGCAATCCTCCGACCAGCTTCATTTTGCCGCGTCTTTGTTAGAGGAGAACCCGGATATCCTGAAGCGCACGTTGGACCCGGAGCAGAAACGAAGGGCGAACATTGCACACGTTGTGTCTCGAATGCGAGTGACAGCCGATAAGATCAAGAATAGTGATTACCAGGCTTTCACACCGAATGAGCACTTTCGCTACGACTTCTTCCCCGTGATTCCATTTGATGCGGCATTGGCAGAACTGCTTCGCAATCTGGAGAAACATGGGCTCACCCCGAGCACGGAGAGCCGAATGGCTGGCAACGACGAGCAAAGTCAAGAGACCTCGCACCCACCGTCCATCAAGCACCAGGTCGACATAGTGATCGAAGGACTGCCCCATTATCTCACGGACTATGCTACTTTTCCTACCAACAAGACGAGAACAGTCAGGCCACCAGTGACCAACGACAAGGGTGACGTATTCCGAACGAAAAACACACCTTGGTCTGAGGGAGGCGACGATCCAACCGATACTCCGTATTTCGCCGTTCATAGAGTCGCGCCATCTTTTGCATTCATGCGACAAACGGACACTCGTGCCCTCGAGCCTTGTGACGAAAAGGAAGAAAAGTGGCTGACATCGTTTGTTGATCTCTACCGATACTCGGAGAAATTGGAGAAGACCACGCCTACGGCGGCGGCTTGAGCAATTAGTTCGCACTGGTTTGTCATCTTGATGCAATGTTTTCGTCTTGGCAGAACCGACCACGACCAGGATACTCCAGAGTGGGGGAGATCTGGAGAGAGAAAATCGCGCTTCCCCATGTCTCCTCACATTAGGTTGGGGTCGGAGGAGGGAACGGCGATACTGGCAAATGAAGATCTATATCTACGGTATGGAGTATTTTAGTATTTAGGTGGGAATGAATCCAGACCATCTTTACCGAATCCAGACCATTTCCCCAGTGCCCGGCTGTGGTAGAGACATTCACCAGTGGATGTAGGTCGAGTGTAGTGCCGAGTGCTTGAATCCCGAGCGGCATCGTTTCTAGAAGCGCACTTTAACTTCAAGTTCAAACTTTATTCCCAGACCAGTCTATCACTTTCACATAATCGGTCAACCACCTAATGGAAGTAAGCTACCCCGACATTGGATGGCTTCACGCGGGGAAACTTGTAATAAAAGAAAAGGGGGGCTGGCGGCCTCTGGAGGAGGTTCCGGAGGGTCAGTATGGAGGTGGGCTCCATAATGGGAAGTCAATTGTGTTTCTATTACCCCTTCAAAACTCGCGGGGGAGGTCCAATGCGGGTGGTTGGCGCCCAACGGATCCTTCTTAGTCACGAGAAAGGACGATGGTGCGAAGAAACTCCGGAATCGCATCTCCAGATGGGTCGTCTCCAGGTTGGCTGTCGAGTGTGTTGACCTCTCATATACCTTCTGTCGAGGTCCCGGTTAAGCCTCGCGGCCACCCTCGGGCCGAACGAAGTATGTTCGAAGCATGCAGGAAGTATGGGCTGCACGCCTGCACTGTCCAGGTCGTACCCCAAGGAAATTTCGGTCGGAATAACGAATCAAGGGATGGGGGAGGCGATCGCCCAACCCCACAGACTCCCCAAGTGGCAAGAGGGGACTCCGCAAAGCGCAAGGCATCTGGCCCAGTGTGGCACGAACGGGCCGAGAGCGGTTGGACGTGGCAAGCGGGAGGATTACGTTTCGCCGACTGATCACTCGGGGCAGCCTCCTTACTAACCCGGTGGAGCCGACGGGGGCCCGAATTTAGGGCTTCGAGATTTCAACTGCCCGATGCGGTCATCGCCCACTTTTCTGATCGCAGCGGCAATTTCTTTTACATAAAAACCCCGGGGATTTCGCATGGTTCAATTAGCCTCGTGTTCCCCATACCCAAGGCACTACTTGACCTGCATCTCCCCCGCCTGCGGTTTGCACGAGATCGGCTTCCCCCAGACACGATTCCCATATATCTCGTCGAGTTGTCATACGATCGTCGCGGGTGGATTCCAAATAGGGTTCAATCACCGTATAGAAATTTTTCTGGGCGGAGAACCTCCGAGGTGCCCGTTTATAACCGTTGCGTGCCTGCGTCAAAACTTTCTGCTCACGGAGCTTGGCCCTCACGTTTCCTACCTCCCTTCCTCTCTCCTCTTGCCTCGCCATCATGGACTACGATGAGATCTCGCACGGCCACCGGGCCCCGGTCGAGAACCTCACGCCGGCCCCGAACGAAGACAACACCCACGATGAGGAGAAGATGCAGCCTAACGAGGACTTTGGTGAGCGCGATATCAAGGTCGGGTATATGAACGAGGCGGACCGCCACATCTACGAGAGTGGTATCCAGAAGTTCAGCCGTCTGGGATGGAAGCGTCTCACGGTCGTCCTCATTGTCGAGGCCATTGCGCTGGGAAGTTTGTCGATTCCCTCCACCTTTGCCACCCTCGGTATGGTGGCAGGTGTGATTTTGACCATTGGTCTTGGTTTGATTGCCATCTACACCAGTTACATTATTGGCAAGGTCAAGCTGGCGTTTCCCGAGGTAGCCCACTATTCGGATGCAGGTCGATTGATGGGAGCGCGTCTGGGATGCCCGCGGTTCGGGTTTGAGCTGGTGAATGTCATGCTGGGCATTCAATTGCTGTTCCTGACAGGATCGCACTGCTTGACTGGAACTATTGCCTTCCGCAATATCACTGGCAGCGAGATCTGCTCTGTGATTTTCGGTGTTGTCTCGGCGATTATTCTGCTTTTGCTCGCCGTGCCGCCTAGTTTCACCGAGATGGCAGTCCTGGGCTATATCGATTTCGCCTCGATTATTTTGGCTATCGGTATCACCATTATTGCTACTGGTGTGGATTCGACCAAAGCCCCTGGCGGGCTTGCGGCCGTGGACTGGTCCGCCTGGCCCAAGGCCGATCTGACATTCTCTGAGGCTTTCGTTTCTGTGACCAACATTGTTTTTGCGTACAGTTTCGCCCTGTGCCAATTTTCCTTCATGGATGAAATGCACACGCCTCGCGACTACGTCAAGTCCATTTGGGCTCTGGGTATTATTGAAATCGTCATTTACACCCTGACTGGTGCCCTGATCTACGCCTTTGTTGGCTCGGATGTGGATAGTCCTGCTCTTCTGTCGGCTGGCAGCCTGCTCAGCCGTGTTGCATTCGGTATTGCATTGCCCGTTATCTTCATTAGCGGTTCTATCAACACTGTTGTGTTTGGCCGTCTTGTTCACGGTCGCATATTTGCCAACTCGCCCATCCGGTTCATCAACACCAAGACCGGCTGGTTGACCTGGTTGGCTGTTATCACCGCCGGTACCATCATTGCATTCATCATTGCCGAAGTGATTCCCTTCTTCAACGATCTGCTTTCCATCTCGTCCTCGCTGTTCATCTCTGGGTTCACCTTCTACTTCCCTCCGATGATGTGGGCTCTGCTCTTGAAACAGGGCAGCTGGCTCGAGCCCAAGAACATTTTCCTGGGTGTAGTCAACCTGATGGTGTTCCTGATTGGTATTGTCATCTTGGTTGGAGGAACCTACTCCAGTATCGATGATATTGTATGTATTCACCTGCCTTGCTGGCTGGCCTTTTGGATGTCGCTAATTATGTCTCTTCCAGATCAACAAGTACGCTGCTGGCACCGTGCATGGCGTTTTCACCTGCGGCTCTCCGGAGTAAATGATTTAAGACTAGATCGCTTTGTGATTCTATTTTCAAGCGTGTTGGATGTATGATGAGCGGCCCGTAATTTTTGGGCATGAAGCGTATGAACATGGCTACACAAATCGACACTTACGAGTGACGATCATGGTATTCCTGTTCTATTAGACCAAATCATGATAGAAAAATATAAAACAATAGACATTTCAAGAAATCGGAGATTAGTGCTTCCACGCCCCCTTTGTCTCAGACCACCACCCCGTCATGCCTTCGCTCAGATAATACAGAACTAGAACCTTGATCAAATATGGTGCCAATTTCGACGTCGTATGCCCCCTCGAGTATGGTCTTGATAACCGCTAGGTTCATTGCTCAGTCACCTATCTGGTTACCTACCTGGTCACCAACGTGATCAGTTGTGTGGATAGCTATTCTATAAAGCAATGCGCTATGCAAAACGAATGAGATCGGGCATAATACTCCCCATATAGCAGAAATTTCATTTTTCGACTCGCATAGCGAGGACACCCAAACTGAAGAACTAGCAGATACCTGAAAGGTCAGGGTGGGGGTGTGTTCTGAGGCAGAAAGGGTATTGCTGTATCAACTCCCAAGAAAAAATTCCTCGAAATGCGATAGTGTAGATGGCTGGGCAAGGAATAAGGTTCTTGCGTACGGTGAGCATTATTCTCCAATACCGTGACTTGTCAAAGCAGGTAAATACGCTCAAGTCCCGTATCGATTCCGAGAATATACTATCCTCGACGCTTCTCTTGTTGGGTAGAAGTTCTGAAGGCCCAGGTCCCAGACTGGTCCAGGATCTGAAGAGTCCTCGCCGGCAGTATATTCAGGTTCGCAGTTTCCCTCAGTTTTCTGATTCTTGAAAGTGTCAGCTTGGCCACTCGAAACAAGGGTATTATCACCATGAAGCCGTTGATAAGTGCATGGTCGCCCGCGATGACTACACTCCACACAGGGAAGTTCGCCGTTGCAGGCCTTTCTGATAATTGCACAGCTATCACAGGCGCGTTTGTGTCTGCCGCCACGCTGGCCTTCGGGAATCATCTCGTCGGTCTCTTGGCGGACCTTGCACGATTTCCAGTGTCGTCGGAGCACGTCTCTTGAGGGAAAATTGTTAGGAATGTGCAGAATTGAACGGGGTGGTTATCGTGATCAGTCAAGCTGTCTGTTGATCATACCCGCGACTAAACAAAGCGCCACAAAAATGACAGACGTGGCTTCGCTCCGCCGTGTCTAGATGGTGAATTTCAATTTAGCCTCTTCGCAGAGTATGCACAGCGATCATGCATCCACCTACGAGTCAAGGCATGGCGTTTCAGATGATCCAGCCGCCCAAAGACCGCCGGACAATGGTCGCACTGCCACTGTTTCTCCCCGGGCTCCTCGTGCGGTGAAACGTTCATTCCGGCCTCCTAATCCGTATCGAGAAAAGACAGGCGAGCCGACAGTTTGCGAGGTCCGTGATTGCAAATCCCAGCCCAAATCCCAGCCCGGTGATTCGCCCAGAATCGAGGATCGGATCGTCTAAGGCTAAGGCG
The DNA here is from genome assembly GCF_028826775.1 of Penicillium argentinense. Lineage (NCBI taxonomy): Eukaryota > Fungi > Ascomycota > Eurotiomycetes > Eurotiales > Aspergillaceae > Penicillium > Penicillium argentinense. Next base: position 2,869,408 of record NW_026622668.1, read on the forward strand.
AGCAGCTTTTGCGAACGGGGTTTTCGCGACGGGGGTACCTCCCACGAGCCTCGCGCTTGGGAACCGGGTGGCCTCGTAATCAGCGGCCTGCGCGTCAAGAGACGAGCTGCGCTTGGTTGGGGAATCCAGTTGGCCTGAAGAAGTACCGCGAGATGCAGAGTGGAGTCGACGATCCGCTCGGGTCCGTCGCCATTCCCCCGCTCGACCAAACAGCGCCGCCGACAAACGAGGCCTCGCTACGCCCGTAACAACACTGGCCCAACACATGACGACCAGCCAGGCTGCCCCATCTATATAAACGGAACACATCTCCGTTATTTTCAAGATGCAGCTTCAATTCATTATAAAAATTACCTTCTGTTTGGCTGCGAACTGGGATTATCAGCACATCAATCACATAGCCTGAAGAGATCCCCAACATGGCTACCACAGTGACAGAATCAATGACCGCCATGGCAAGTGGCTCAAAAGATGCCATCGAACACTGGAATAACTGGCCCAACGAAAAAGGCGTACGTTTTCACTCGCAGCATCAACGAACGACCTCTAATCGCGGACGAAATATGTAGTTCGACCCGGAGTACGAGCAACCAAATCCTATCGAGCTGGAGATGACTGGCCACATCCCAAACTATGCAGCTGGCACATTATATCGGACGGGCCCGGGCAAAAGCCAAGTGGAAACGGAACAGGGTCACGTCTTCAAGCTGTCCCACTGGTTCGATGGCTTCAGCCAGACGCACCGCTTTCAAATCATAGCACCAGACGCTTTCGACTCACCTCTTCGAATTCTCTACAACTCTCGCTTCTCAACAGACAAGCGCATAGAGTATATCCGGAAGACCGGATCCCTGAACATGATGTCTTTCGGCCAGAGACGCGACCCATGCAAGGCCTTGTTCAACAAGGCACAGAGCGAATTCGTGCCTTCCAAGGGACCATCCACTACCAATGTCGGCGTGACGCTCTCAGTCAATATGCCGGGCTTTGATCACCGAGCCGAAGAGTCTGCGGATCGATGGACCGGGTCCAAGGGGATTCGAAATTTGTATGCGAAGACCGATTACAATGAGTTTAAGAGGTTGGACCCAGAGACTCTGGAGCCGATTGGTTTGGCGACGCAGACGCAGCTTCATCCGGAGTTGGTGGGACCATTGACGGCTTCTCATCCGCGCTCTGATCCGGTGACGGGCGATGTATTTAATTTCAACCTCGAGGTTGGAGCGGCTTCGACATATCGTGTCTATACGGTCTCTGCCACCACCGGCAAAACGAGCATCCTCGCTACCTTCTCAGGAAACCCGGCCTATTTGCACTCTCTGCTGATTACCGAGGACTATGTTCTGCTTTGTGTTTGGAACTCTCACATTAACCCGCTGAAGCTTGCCGATGGATTTTTCAGGGAGTCGATTCTTCCGACCGATCCCTCAAAGCCAGCAACATGGTATGTGATTGACCGCAAGCATGGTCAAGGACTAGTCGCCACGTATGAAGGGCCGGCCTTCTTCTGCTTCCACACGATCAATGCCTGGCAAGAGCCATCCCCCGAGGAACCGTCAAAAATCGACATTGTGGCCGATCTCGTGAGAATGGATACCTCAGACTTCATCGATCTCCTCTACTACGAGTACATGAAATCGTCACTTCCAAGTGCCAAAGAATCCATTGCAAACAGGAAAGACCACCTCCTCTCCACCATCACACGCTTCCGTCTCCCAGCCTTGCCACCAACACCAACTTCTGAGATTCAGAAAGCAAGCGTGGAGTGGTCCGCGTGCAAAGAGCTATCTCCTGAATTGCCGACAATGAACCCCAACTTGGGCACCAAGAGACATCGATATATCTACTCGACTACCTTCCGCGGAGAAGCGACGCTGACAGACGGCATCATGAAATTCGACTGTGACAAACAAGAGTCTCAACTGTGGGCATGCCATGGCCATTCACCCGGTGAGCCGATCTTCGTCGCTAACCCGGATGGCACGAGTGAAGACGACGGTGTTCTTCTGAGCGTGGTCCTTGATGGCATGCGAGGAACAAGTTATCTACTCTGCCTCGATGCTCGGAATTTGAAAGAACTGGGTCGGGCGCACGTAAATGGGGCAATTGGATTTGGTTTTCATGGACAGCATGTTCCTATTCAGGGTCTGCCTACTGGTGATTACTAGATGTCTCGCGATGCTTGTTCCATGCTTCTAGCGTTTACCGTGGAATTTCAAAATCGAAAAACGTAATTCGCTTATCGCTGTCGGAATCTAGCCTGCTTCGTTGCTCTCGACACTCGCACGAGTTTCATACAGTAGAGACTAGTCGTTTAGAGCGGAAATCATGCTCCACCGCGAGTCCTCGAAGGATCTTAGTGCGCCCTTGGTTTGACATCGGCGTGTTCCCGACGCCCCACCACCCGACGCATTTCGGAATCATACCCTACGACCTCCTTCACCTACAAAATCCTAGTCTATCATTCATCAACTTCCCTAGCAAAAATCAGCCCAGCAAGAATCCACAATGACAACCGGCGAAACAGACCTCAACCGTCTCCTGGCAAGCATGGAGCCCACTCTGGACCCAACGGTCTACGTCTTCATCACCACCAAGCAACCTCTCACATCCCTACCCCTGGACAGACTCCAGCCGCAATTCATCGCCCAGGAAGAAGAGGGCCTCACCATCGTGACGGCAGAGCCATTGGCAAAATCGCACGGCTTCGAAGAAGTCACCTTCCCCTGCAAGAAGATCTCGCTGAGGATCCATTCCAGCCTTGAGGCCGTCGGGCTGATCGCTGCCATTACGAATCACCTCAAGAGTTTCAAAATCAGTACGAATGTTGTGAGTGGGTACTTCCATGATCATATTTATGTCCCTGCAGACCGAGCTGAGGATGCCATGTCTGCTTTGCGGGACTTTTCGAAATGAAGTTCCAGTGGAAGTGAAGCATTACCATAATGCAAGATTGTACATTTACGACTATAGTGTTCGATACGAGTTAATGAAATAAATCGAACTAATTTGCCGGGTCTCTATGGAACCAGTATCTCTGCCCCCTACTCCATCCCTATGGTACACATCATCGTTGAGGCATAAATCAGAAGGAAAACCAAACACCGAGAAGCATATCCAGCACGAGGCAAAGGATCAAATGCAGAAAAAGATGGTGGGGGGAGGGGTCAGATTTCTATCTTCCTCAAACCAGACGCCAGAAGACAGAAATTAAAATGGAAGATCGCCGGCCCCCAGACCCCGTGGGAATAACTCCTAGACTTTTTGCGTAGAAACTATCCTTGGCCTATCATTTCGGCCATTGACAATCGGTGAAAGACATAAAATTTATCACCGGGACACTTTGTAGGTCCGGTGACATGGCCCCTGACAGGAGCAATTGGGAAAAGTCGGGTATTAGTGGTACAAAGACGCAAAACTGTGCTGGAAGCGAAACAAAACGTCAAGAAAAAAGGGGATGAGGCATGAGTGGAAATCGTTACTTCTAGTAGTCGACTTCTTTTTCCATGATCATGATCAACTCGGTCAGTTGCGTGCGCAGAGCGCGGTTGCGGTCCCAGACCTCCATAATCTTGGCGCGCTGGCTCACGAAGCAGGCCTTCTTCCAAGACATGTTGCCATACTTGGTGGCTTCGCGTTTGGGGAGGCCGCGGGCGATATTGCGCAGGACCAGGGCCGCTTTGTAAGCCACGCCGATGGGCTCACCCTTCTCGTTGACGGGAGTATCCATGTAGAACCACTTGCGGACAATTCGTTCTTGCAGAACAGGGCGCTTGGTGCTCGGGGGTGCTGCATCGGCAGGTCGTTCCTCAGGCAGGTGAGAAATGATGTGGCCGGCAACGAGAGCGGTGTTGGCGCTTGGCCCAGACACGCGGAATCGCGTGCAGGTGTCCCATTGGCATGCATGGATAGGATTCTCGGCAGGCTCAGTGTTGAACTTGCCCGGTGTGTCGGTAGGCTCGAGCTTCATGTGATCGGCGAAAATGTGGCTTCGGAGATCAGTGGGAGAGACGAACGCACGCTGGCACATCTGGGAGGGCTGCGAGTTATCTGCCCACTTGCAGTACAGGTAAGGGAAGCCATCAAAGGTGTAGGCGGTCTCTAACGGCCGAATTCCCTTGATGATGAATTTGGTGGCACTACCGGGGCCATTGATGACCTGTGCTTGGGCATTTGTGAAGGTTTGACTAACGTTCTTGATGAAATCGGCTGCGGGAAGAACACCGCTGCCAGGCATCTGAGGGTTGGCGAACCGGCTCTGGTATGCCTGCCACAGAGCAATCTGGGTAATTTCACACTCCGGGTCTTCGACAAAGCAGCAGCAAAGCCATTGTGAGCTTCGCTTGGGCTCGGGAAGCTCCATCAATTTCTCCAGAAGCTCGTGGGGAACTCGGGGAATGTCCGAAGGTGGTGGTGCAACCTTCTCTTCTTGCAAGACGGTCTCCAACTTGGAAGCCCTAGCCTCGTATGTGAGAAGGGCAATCATGCGCGGAATGAAGACGATCGGGAAGTTGATGACGTCCATTAAGGTTTCAATGTTATCAGGGCTGAGGGTATACTGGTACCAGAAATCCAGTGCACCGCTCAAGATATCCCGATCGAGATCCAGAAGAGTGTGGTAATACATTTGTTGCAGCACGGGTTTGGACATGCTGTCAATAGCTCGGCTGACATCGCCATCTTCCACTTCGGTGGAGAAGTGAGTCAAGGCCCAGAGAGATCGAATAATGTGGGCACGATCTGGCGAATCCAGAAAACTGACCAATGAAGTCCACAGAGGATCCTGAGAATTGGTCCTCAAGAACTTTGTCACTTCTTCGGCAATATCCAGCGCGTCGTTCTTGATTTCATTGAACCGAGGCTGGTTGGGCAGGTTCAGAAGAACAACCAAGAAGTCGCGCAGCAGACCACTGGCATACCGAGAAACATAGAACGCGTTCTCTGCAAGCAGTACCATATTGCGCAAAACCAAAGTGGCCTCCTTGACATTCCGGAGACGGTGATTGAACTCCGATGTTTCCAGTGTATCAGTCGGCAAGATAGTGGGGATCTGTCGAATCTTTTCGAGGATGTTTCGAGTTCCATGCAACGAGTTCAAGACATTGACTCGATCGGATAGTTTCTGCGGATCGTATTCAAATTCCCAATTGACACCAGTGCAGAGATGCGTAACCTCCAGTGCCTTCTGCATGAGGGTTTCGGCCAACAGTGGGAATCCCTCGAACTTGAACTTATCCCACCTTTGGTTAGAAATTTGGACCAGATGATACAATGCGAAATCCACTTCATCCGAGATGCCAGACTGGAGACCATAGTGCGCGCGCTTGTAGATATGATCGGCTAAGAGATGGTCAGTTTATAACAACACTCAAATGGAGAATTAGGAGGGGCAATCTCACTTCGTGGGACTTCAAGGTACCGGAGAGGAAAGTACGGGTCATAAAAATCGGCGGCCTTTGTTCCCTTGTTCCGCATGCTGGCAAAATGACCAGGCCGGTTCCCAGGAGTCGCAACCTCCCGCACGGACATGGGAAGCTGTGCCTGGCCCTTTCCTTCCCAGCTCTCGACTGAGAAATGCGCGCTTTGGGGATTGGCCGCGGGGTTGAGGGGCATATGCGGGGATGCTTGGGGTTGCGGCGATGTAATGTTTTGGTGATGCGAGCGACGAGATGGGCCTGTGTCAGGGACGAATGGCTGGTTGACCTTTGGGGCCTGGCGCAAGCCCTCTTTTCGGGCGTGTGAGCGGAGCCGCATCGCGAACGAGGAGGGGGTTTTCAACTTACGTCGTAGGGATGTACGCTGGGGCGTGGAACCGGACATTTTGAATCTGTGAGAATGCGACTACTTTTCACGTCTCTTGGTCAGAGTTGCAGTTCGAGACTGCACTGCAATCACTTCCTTGAGGTTGGCCGTTGATTCGAGCCAGTTCAAAGATAAATCGCAGGGGCAACTTCGCGAAAACCGACTTTCTGAAAATCGGCTGGTAGGAGGCTGTGCGCAATCCAGAGCGAAAGGCTCTGCCCGTCAAGCCTAGGAGCCTTGTCCGCACGAGTCGAGGCGCAGTGCTCGGGCGCGTTCGAGGCCCAGGGTTTTGAGGATGCGCAGTGGCTGCGAGAGAGAGCGAAGGGTCGAGATCAAAAAGAGGTTGACAGACCTGACGACCGGATGGCTTGGAGCGACGGACGCGATGGGGTGGACAATCGTCAATGCCTTGTATGCGGGCCCTGGAGGGCTGGAGGAGCTGGGCTTTGCGATCAACGGAGCTGATCAGCCAAAAGTCCGCGCTTTCTCCAGGGCGCGTTTCCGGGAATTTATTGTTCCGTGGCCGAAGGGCCGACACGCCATTCCATTTTTGGATTGACACCTCAGGATCCATTTTGTCTATGTACATATCAACTGCAATGAATTTTTTTCAAGGCACCTACCCAGGGATAGGGTAGTTAAAAAGCTTCGATGTCTATATTCAAGGGCCTCGCAGCTGCCGTGTGTTTTAATACAAGCACACCCTACCAGTGGTGGGGGGGGAGGGGCGGCTGTGAAGTCGCTGGCAATAGCTCCAAGTAGTAAGTAATGCTTCATTGCTTGTTAGCAACCATCGGCAATTGTCGATACTACTAGGAGAATTGTTTGTTTGGTGACAAAGTTCTCAGAATTATATACTTGTCACCGGACGGGATTTTCGAGGTTTCTGTAAAGCTGATATATGAATCACGCGGCGAGGAGATGGAAAGTCACGGGTCATGGCGAACCCAAGCAGTGGTCGTGACCGGCCGGCGATTTTCCACCATCCGATCTGCCCTCGAAAGTTGACATTGTGTTGGACCGATCAAACCACCAGGACGGGAGCAATAACTGCGATTGGATTTTGAAACAGTACTCGTGAATCCATGCCGCAGTCTACATTTCGACAATCCCACCCCGTGGGGACTCATCTCCCTCTGGCGAAGTTCTCATACACCACGACGCCTGCAGCCCATCTCGGCCCCTTGGCCTGGTGCCACATCAATGGCTGTGGTGATCTTGCTTGTGTATTCGAACAATTCTCCAGCGGCGACAGAGCCTACATTCTGATAATGAAAGTTATTCAGAATGATTCCACCATCCTGGTACGTTTCAATCTACTCATTACCAGTTAACCATGTCGGATCAATACTTATTGCTGCCAATCTACAGGAGCAAATTGACGTTGCACGATTTGTTCGTTCTCAGCCTCAGTCCGGATCGACGCAGCCTGGATCACTTCCGAAGCCGCCCTTTGCAGTTGTGGTCAAGTCACCCTGTCTCGCAGTAAAATATCCGCTCAATGGATCGGTACGCATACCAATGGGAGAAGGTCAATCGGCCGTATATATGCACTAACTGTTAATTCTATTTCCCGTCTAGACCCGCCGATTTCAGGTCAAATTCCTAATGGAGCGGGACTATTACACGGCCCTTTCCGTACTGAGCGAGATCAACTGCCCACTAACCGAAGGCAATACATCTTCGATGCAGCCACCACGCAGAGCGCCCTCGTCCTCATCTTGGGCATCGTCATCACAGGCGCCGACTGTACTTTTGAATGAGGGAATCACTGCGATGACTCCTGAGAGCAATGCCGCATTTCCCTTCTACCCAATGACCAGACACTGGTCGGGCGGTATGACCAGTATGTGTCGTCTTTAATGATTACTACCTACTTTTGTGGTTCATCGTGCTGACAGAAATAGCACCTCAATCTGCATACCCAGCGACCGGCACGATTACCAATGCTACCTCGGATATTTGCCGGACACCAGCGCGACCACAGTGCGTATCTCGAATCCCAGAAGTCCAACCTCCACCCACATTGCCGAACCCAGTTGTTCCTGAAAAGGGCATCACAACGGAGACTCCAGAATTAAGACCTGCTGCAACTCCAGCATACCATGATATCCAAGAGCTCGACCAGGCGTTGCCCCCAAAGAGATCCCTACCATTCCCTAAGCCCGGGGCTAAAAGACAACGAACGGCCTCCGCCAATGGAAAGTCCGCACGACAACGTACCACATCCGAACCCTCCAGAAATGTTCGACGTGGAAACCAAACAAGTCGTGGTGTACTCGAACGCCAGGATTCTATCGTGTCGAACGCGACGTCTCACTCACTCACACAGACACAACCCTACCCAGAATCAAATCAGATCCCTAATATGTCACAAGAGCCTGAGAGCACGCAGATCTGGTCTCAACGGGAAAACAACGAAAATCAACGACCTCCTCAACATCTAGATGCAACAATGGCGGCGGTAAGTGGCTCCGAAACCGTAAATGATGTTCAAGTACCACGGTCGCCATCGCCAGAACAAAGAAGTGCACCCTCTTGTGAAGATCAGCTCGCTGCGTATCTCTCTGCTCCAAGCAACGAGCGTATTGCGTTCCTCGAAAACTGGATGTGCGAACTCATCGAGGACGACAAGTTCATGGCTCTGTGTGAGGATGTTGACTCAACTTGGAGACGATTTGCTTTCGGGATCAAGAGATAGTGCGTCATTTGGTGCTTATCAACTACTATTTCAACTACTACTCATCCTAACGACTTGGACCCATTGGTTCTACGAAAGTCGGAAAGGCTCACAGGCGATATTTACTTGTCATTAGAGTTATGTGCGGTTGATTGATATCACATCGTGCCAGTGTATCAGTTTATCGTGCTGATGACCTATATTAGAGTGCACATCTTACAACTTGGATTCCAATAGTGTTATTCTAGTTGAATAGAGCTACCAAATATTTCATATGACAGTAATTTATTGAGATTCTTTTTCCGATTTGGAATGGAGTAGCGACTATATCACATGTTAAAAAAAAAAAGGTTGCTAGACATTGAGTCCTTCTGCGAGAAAACATAATATCAAAATATGACGAGCACATTGATCTTTTGGCAGATCCCAAACTGCCAGGGCGAGCAAAAGTAGTATTAAGAAACGTAGAAATGGATATTTTGAAACTAGAAGACGCATGTAATAGGACACTGGGAATCCGACAAATACTTACCTACAACCTTGGAATGGGCCAAACTCCGCGTACGACATGAAACAAGAAATTGAAGAATAAACCACTGGCCAATTTGAACATGGGCAGAGAAAACGTTGAACGTCCTCTCCATGGCCTCTTAACGGTTTCGACGGTAAATCAACCCCGAGAAAACATTGAGGTAGCCTTCCCGGGTTAGCATCGTGAAATCAACGACAACACGACCTGTGCCATTGCCACCCTGAGACTGAGCCAGTTGCGGAGCAAGATTAGGCGATGTCTCGCCTTGATCAGCAGACAGACCAGGTGGGGGAGTTGTAGGCGCATTCTGGCTCACAGAACCCTCGGCGCCGACAGCAAGGTCGGCAAGGTGCTGTAGCGAACGTTGCTCGTTGGGGCCCATCGGCGGCTGGGAACCGGACCCCGGCCCTGAGCTAGACTTTGGCAAAACGCCGATCGACTCCTGGAGCTGGCTCTCTTGGGACTTGATACGGCGCCATTCGAGGAAGACTCGGATCTTTGCGTCCCAGCCCGGAGTACCGAAGATGTTGTCGAACTCTGTGGCCTTGGCTGTTCGCTTCTCGCGCCGGTCGAGGATTTCTTCAACTTTCTGCAATGAACTCCAGCATTCATTTTCGTGCTCTGGGAGAACAGTCGCCTCGAGAAGGGTCATGGAGGCAAGCGCCAAGCTGTGCAGGTCAAAGGGGGTGGGGAGTCGGCTTTGAATGTTCGCCTTGTGAAGCTCGTTGATGACCTCTTGTGCACAGTAGATGATCTCGTATGGGCTGTAGACATAGACATGGCGTTTTATTAGAAGGCGAAGGGTCCAGTACAGTTGGGCTTGGAGGCTCTCGAAAAGAGGGCGAGTTGTGGTGTTTTCGGGAAGCTCGTGGATCTTGAAGATGTCCTCCATGTCCGCCAGGCGCTCGAGGGAAGCAACTAGATTAGCACCGACCATGCGTCCCAGCCCGGTGTTGGTCTGGCAGACGTTGGGCTCGACGGTGGCCAAGGTGACCATTTCCGATAGAAAGGTTGAATAGGCTACAAAAAAAATCAGTGTCTCTGTAAATAATTGTGTGAGGGGGTGTGTTCCACTTACAGGCAATTCCTGTTGTGATCTGTCCGACAACCTTCTCATCTTCACGACCACCGATTTCCTGTCCGCCAAGCACAGTCGCATCGGCCACACTAATCGCATACCACCGAGTAAGGATGGTCAGCGAAACGTAGATGCGTCGGACAAGGTTGGCTTCCGAATCCACATCGGGGTCTGAAGATCGATTGTTCTTTAGCTGGCCTTGGATCTTCGCCAGATCGTACCCCAGCTTGCTAGCCGCCGATACCAAAGTGTGCTTTGGCGCACTGTCATTGCCCACTAGGTTATCCGGGCCACGTGCGTCACAATCAATGATCATTAAGATCAGACTCTGAAGCCAGATTGTGTTGACGGGCATAGTGTGAACCAGCAATGGTTGACGGGTGTGGAACAGAAGCAAATCCTGTGCATGTCCAAACGATGTAACTCTCTCAAAGTTGCTCGCAACGCGGGATAGATCTGTGCGTGTAACTGCATACAACGCATAGCAAAAGATCTCCTGGGCTTCCCGATGGCACTGGTGAAGGAGTTCCAGTGTGCGTTCCCGTGTATGAGGGAGGATTGGCAAAAGCGTGTGAACCTTCTGGTAATAGGCCTCGAGGGCGCCCTCGTCGAGGCTGACTGGTGTCATATCATCATCCCCTTCGTGGCGGGGCAGCTCGGTCATTTCCAGGCCCGTGGGCAGATCAGAATCCCCTTCGGTCGGATTCCAGAACAGATTGCCAGGCTTCGGGGCAGCACCGCTGGCAACGGTGGGGTTGTATGGATCTGCCGTTGCGTCCGGTCCGTCGAAGGTATTCTGAGATCCACGGGTATTGAACGAAGGCTGGGCAAACGAGGAGCTGGGGAGTCCTTCGAAAACGGAGTATGTTCTCTTGCGATTGGCCGAACCTGAGTCCACAGGCGATGTAAAGTCCTGGTAGCCTCTACCGAGAGACACCTCGCTCATGCCTTGATATGGGACATCGGGCTGGACCATTCCAGGCTGCATCTGGCTCTCGAGAGTGTGAAGGCGTTCGGCGAGTTCCTTGATATAACTGCAATATTGTGTGTGAGTCGAGGCAATAATTGATCGAGCGGGTGTTCCACATCATACCCTTTGCTTGGACCGCGCTTCATCGGCACGCGACTGAACTGGCACACAACACCAAGACGGCGACAATTCGAACATGTCTCGAGACCGTTTTCCGAGGTCGCGTCGCATCGTACCTAATGAGAAAATCGCACCGTTAGCAGCTGGACAAACTCACGCGCGTCTGACTGCGAGAGTGTCGCAACGTACCTTCTTTCGCCGACATTCGTCGCAAGCCCTTGAGATCTTGGATCGCTTGCGCGCGCTTTGCTCACCATAACTCAGATCGTGATTTGGGTCCACGCCCACCTGCTGGCTCGGAGTGAATTGGAAGTGCGCGTGTTGATCCTCCGACGAGGGGCGACCCATGTCGCCGGCATTCGAGGAGCCCAAAACCATCGACTGGCCGTGATGCACGCCGTTGCTCGAACCGTCTCCTAGACCAGGGCCCGATGCCTCGCGCGACAGCTCGCCCGACAGAAGCTCCTCGGTCGTCAGCTGGCGGTTGCCGTAGTACGACGGCATGGCGCCCTGGGCCATCTGCGCGCCATTAGGAGACGGGTAAGAAGGCGTCGGAGGCATGTCAGACTGCTCGCGAGAGTTCATTTCGCGAGAACGAACTCGAAAATACACGAGAAATGATGGGTTGGGGGAAAGCGGGCTTCCGGGGGATGGAAGGATGGGTTGGAGGTTGGAGACGCGAAGTGCCAGAGGCAAGGTTTTTTTTTTCCTTTACAGACTAAAATTTCGCGGGGGTTGATTTTGCAGGGGCTAGCGCCGCCGCATCGAGCAACACCAACATTTTGCCATGAAGCAACGATCCTCAGTAGAATCTACAAATGGATAGTTCATAGTTCCTTCGGGATGATCGCGGAGAACGGCCTTTTGTTTCTGCGTTCAGCGGATTAATACTATTTCCCAGTCCTCCGACCGGCCGGAGGTTTGTCCGTCGATCCGCCCAGCCCTCACATCTGGCCACTACTGGTGGTACTAGTACATAGTGCATAGTACTTCCAGCACGACTACCCTATGGTACTGAATGTAGGGTACCCTCAGACTGGGATGTGAAGTAGTAGCTGCCATGGCAGATCCCGCAGGTGTCATAGGCAATCTGGTGAACGCCAGTTGGAGGACGTGCTGTCGCCGGAAGGGTAACACCTGCCGCGCCTTCCCCGTCTCACGCCTAGCAACGTTGTTTACTTCTCTACTCTCGCTTTCCAACTCCAACCATCCCACCCTCACACCCTCGTCCGCATCAATCGCGATTTAATCAACACTAATCCAGGAGATTGCCTCCAAATTATCATTAACCCCGTGCAAACCACATGTTGCAGCCATGATGATCGACAGACTCAAATGCTCCGTGGAGGAAGGTGACCTGATCATGGTCTTCCCTGCCGCAATCGGCATCGATGCTCCAGTCCTTTATGTCGTTGAATATTCCCCTCCGGAGACACGTTACCCTCGGACTGACGAAGTCATCGTGAGCTATGGCCGCTTTTCGAGAACTCCCAGAGAGGGTTTCTGGTATCTAGATGGCCCTTCCGTGGAGTACGTGCCATATGACGACGACACGATGCATCCAAAGGATGAAGAACTCATGACACTCAAGGAGGTTTTTGAGCCATTTCAGATTCCTTCTTTTGGTGATAATGAGACCATTTACACCGGGTTTTCTTATGACATCAATCCCATCGGAAGGTAAGCGGATGGCCAACCACAGGCCCTGGAATGTGGGTTATTCGGAAACGAGCTGCTTACTTTGGGAGGATAGAAGTGTGCTTCACAGCTACTTCCGCGGTGTCTGCCCGCTTTGCCACAATGATGTCTGGTATCCCGACCTCAACTATGATCAGCCCTATCCGGAACTTTTCGTCACCGAGATCGATCAGGCGTGCCCCTGCTGCTTAGGATATGAGTGTGCCCGGAACGATGCCAACATGCTTGAGGAACTGGAAGAGTTGAAGAACCGCCTCAACACCGAGAGGCATGAGGTCGAACAGTGGGAATTCGATGAGTTGGTCGCTGAGTTTCTTGATCTTGTCCAGACTCGGTACACGATCCAAAACTATTACAAGGCCTTCATGGGGTTAGATATGTGGGATATTCAGGACCGGGTTGATCGCCATCGACGCGTCTATGTCGAAAGAAGACGTCCCTTCAGCGAAGAACCCGAGGAACAGGGTGATGGAAGCTAAGCAGCTGACACAGGAGAAGCTTTTCGTCGATGTTCCCGGTAGGTTCTTTCGTGTGTCCAAACCGTACCCTATGGTCACGTTTTCAGAGTACTTTGGTCTCCGAGTTGATGTCTACCTTTAACTGCTTGTACTAGTAATGTAGTGAATTGTACGCCCGCCATTGGTCTCTCATTCCATTCCTACCATGACCTTGTAGAGCACAGCACTAATAGTAAGTAACACGCTTCCTATTCGTAGCATTCATTAGCTGGTGGGCGGGAAGAAAACATTCCACTCTCGCATATTGCAGGATCTCCTCGAAATTAACTCCAACCCACCTGGAGACTAACGCATTCTGTCAGGTTCACCCCGACGCCTTAATTTGGAATTTGATCTTGTACGGCGTCCATACCCTCTCATACATTCACGTACACCCTCATGCGTGCATCAGGTACCTAGAGAGTGCTCTCCCAAGGGCACCTAGTGAGGTAATATCATATGCTAAGACTCCGCAGCCACGGCACCCCGAGGCATAGTCACAGTAGTCGCTCTCGCACGGCCGGAATGTCTTGCCTCTCCTCAGCTCCCAAGGCCCTGCCTCAGGCTCCCTTTCAAACACAAGGGAACGATACGGTACTGTTCTGTCACCGAAATTCACCCGGGGGCGGTGATTGGGGGCTGGCGGCCACAGGTGCATGTGCAGATCAGGGCCCACCCGCTGGCCGCCAACACGCTCTGCAGCCCGCCCGAAGCAGGAACAGTGACGCCATTCGACCGCCTTGAACCACGCTATGACATGCAGTACGGTATCGCCGCGGTACGCTCCAACCACTTGTTACAAGAAGTACATGTATACATGTACACCACAGTATTGCCTACTACTTACTACTGTACTTACTACTGCCAACGGCCAGCGCTCGAGAACCGTCATCCTCTCCTCTGATCTCCCGGCCACCACGGCGCCAAGCGACGCAGCGGTTGCGTTACCAATGATCAACCTCGGTGTGCCTTGCATGGATCGTGGAAACTTCTTCGAACGAGCGAGGCCGGTACCTGAAATCCTGATTTTAGCGCCATCGGTATCCCCTGTCACAACCAGCACGGCATATCCAATCATCCTCGCGCAGTCCATGGTCGACCAGGAAGACCAAAAAAACCAGGGCCTCGAAAGGGGCCAAGTGTCAAGGCTAGGATGTGCGGCCCCAGATTTGACTAGCGAGATCCATCCTGGTGGGGTTCGAGTTCATGCGACGGCCGTGCTCGGTGACTCCGCTCGATTGAGCTCCCCCCAACGTTCACAGGTTCGCTGCGTGAAGAGGGCTTTGCTCCCTGGCGGTGTGGTCGCGTCTGGTCGCGTCTGGCATCGGCAAGTCGTGCACACGGTCGTTTGGCTGCCATTGCTCGAGCTCCTGCTCCGATCGACCAACTCCTAGTCCCTCGTGGGCGGCTGCAAGGCGACCATCGGGGCAAATGGGGGACTCGTGCGGTGCCGCCACGCAAGGCGGCTCGATGATTTGAGCCGGCGTCGACCCCGAAGATGATTCTCTACGTCTTCTTACGGCAGGAATGTCGCACTAGAGCCGGCCCCCCGGGGAGAAGACTCGAAACAAGGGCACCAAAAAATGGATCTGTGCTCTTTGTAGGTCGTAGGCTATGCACTTTCGCACAATGGGGGGAAACCCTAACCAGGGCCGTACGACGAGGCCCGGTTCCTGGTGGGACTGCCACGTCCGAGGCTTCGACTACAGTGGATACGGCAGCGAAAGGGGGTTTGCTATCCAGGCCGCAAAAAGCGCAAGAAGGGATTCCTGTGCGCATACTAGTACTACGTAGTTGCGCTGGAGAATCACCTCCATCACCCCTTTTTCTATCGCTCGAACAATGCTCTCCTCGACAATGTATTCGAGCATGGCCCGGTCGATTAGGTCGATTACGCTGTACATGCATCATACTGGTCGTACCGTACCGAACAGTCCCGTAACGATCGCAGCGTGCCTTGTACCTCGATCCGGCGAACCGCAGCGACCATCCGCGCAGTGAAAATCCCATACCGTTATTAACCCTCGCCTCCCTCCCTCATCTTTTCTTCGCTGCATAGGGTGTTCCTCGACTCTCTATATCGATCGCTTTTATCTTGGCCGCCACTACCGGTACTTGGTGTCCTGTCTCACGGCCGGCGCCAAACGGTGCGTAGGCTTGGTCCCCCCTTCCTCCTCGTCTCTCCTCTCCCCTCCAAGCCGCCACTCTTGATACCCTTTGACTTTTCTTCTTTTTTCGACCCTTGGCGACCCGTGCGAGATACCTCAGTTGCGACACCCTGTACACTCTCGAAACGGCGTTCTGTGAACTTCCGCGCATTGGGCCCCCTTTGCCTCAGATACCCTTTTGCTTCGTTTCTGTTCCCAATTCGGCCCTCGAAGCGGCTGAACCTCCCACCCCAAATTGAATCTCGCCTTGACGGCTCTGCGGTCCGCCTTGCGACCAGCCTTTCGACTTTTGAACATTCAATCTACCCCCTATTTATACGATCTCGCGATTCATCGCATGTGTGCCTCGCAGTAACCACCGCGATGCTCATTGATGGTGAGAAGTGGGCTTGTGAAGCTTGCGTCCGGGGTCACCGGGTCAGCAGCTGTCACCACAGTGGTACGTCGATCCCATCTTACGAGCGCTTGACTCATGCCCTTCGACCACCCGATTCTGCGCCGTACTAACCCGTCAATCGTCAATGATAGACCGCCCTTTGACCCACATCAACAAAAAAGGCCGCCCAGTCTCTCAATGTACCCACTGTCGCGGCCTACGCAAGTCTCGGACAACCCACGTCAAATGCGAGTGCGGCGACAAGAAGAAGAAAGCCGACTCGCCAGACGGTCATGGCGAGAAGCGAGATCTCAAGCGTGAGCATGACGACGGCGCTGGCTTATCAGTTCCCCCTTTTCTGATCTTGAATTTACAGAGGACTCTCTTCACCGCTGTGGCTGCAGTCACGGCCAGCGCTGCACTTGTGCGCTGAAAAAGGAACCTCATCTCGACCCGGTGCCGGAAACTGGCTTGCCGGTCCCCCATCCGTCGGTTCCTGCTGAGCTTCCGCGGAAGCCTCTGCTCACGTCGACCAAGTCCGAGTCGACGTTGACCATTTTCCGCGACGGTCACCACAAACCCGCTCATAAGCATAATGACATGGCTCACAAGTGCGGATTGCCGTACACAATCCCACGGTCACATACGATTCACCACCCGTCGGATATGCCCCGCCGATCCGTGGACCACCTCCCCTTGACCTCCCACCAGTCGTCATTTGTCCAGGAGCCTCTCAGCTTGTCAATGGACCCCCGACCACAATCGCAGCAGACATCGCAGAGTGGCTCCCCAAACAGCGCGCCTGCCGCCGGCCCCGACGATACGGCGAACCACCCTCCGCTCGACGCATCGTACCTGGACAAATTCGCCGCCCCTGCCCTACCCACCGCTGGAATAGAGAACAAGCCTGCGGAGAATGGCTCCACCCCGACGTCTGCCCCAGCCCACATGGACAAATATCCCTTGGATCAGATCATTACCACCGTTCCTCCGCCTCTCGATGTCTCATCCTTTGCCAACTTCCCGACCACGACTTCGAATTCGCCAATTACGTGCATGGCATTCCAGGATCCCTACCAAGAACCCTACTTTACATCTCCGGATTCGGAGATGCCCCAGGGATCCAACGGCATGGGTGCGCCATCGGTCGACTGGTCGAGCTTCCCGCTCTACTCGGATGTGCCTGCTTCAACAAGCACGCAGACACCGTCCTACGCAAGCTTCGACTACAATTCCTACCCCTCAGGTCTGCCACCACCCTCTTCCTCTGGTGACATTTCCGAGGTGGATGAGTTCGGACCTCTCCCGGGTCTCGGGCACACTGGCAGCAATGACGTGCACGATCTGCACAGCGTCAGTGAAGCATCGGACATGGACCATCTCCGCATCAGCTCTGCCTCCTCATTGGTCGGTCTGCCTCAAACGCAGCTCCTCTCGTCAAATGACCTCGAGTCGATCAACATTGATGATTTCCTCAAGTCGGCTAACGAGTCGACCGCCGCGCTCGAGCATCGGCTGCAAGCCAGCATGGGAATCGAATCCAAGCCGATCCCTGCGCAGGACATCTATACCCTGCCCCAGTCACAGGATCCTGTCCCTGTTTGGCCAACCAGCCTCTTCGACGAGTCCACCCCGCCCGTGGATGATGGTTATTTCCGCCAGTCCTGGGCGCAGTAGCCGCGAAGGAGTGCCATGTTGTTTTAGCTTCTTTCTCTCCTAATTCTCTACCTTTCTCTTCCTGGGGTCTCCGCTGCCTAGCGGCACCTTACCACCACCTCCACACCGTCTTCATGACCTTGATGAGAGATGATGATAAATGCCTGATATTTTTTGTTTGACTAGCCAGCCTAGATCTCTTCCATGATAGCATCAATCTAGAGGGGTTCTGTGTTTTGGGATATACAACGCCACTTGTACATGATCCGGCGGGACCACACTCGTGCTTTGCTGCTCTTTGTTTTGCTTGTCGCTGTTCAAATGTATAGACCAATGTGTACAATCCTTAGCCCAAACCAGAATATCACACATCTGACATGGCAATTCTGACCAGTCCCACTGCATATCCTGCTTATAGAAGCATCCCACTCGGTACGCAACATGCACCTGATGCAAATCTGCACCTCACCCCGGGCACGATGTCATCAGCCAGCCCTGATTCGCAATACCCATGCGAATCGATCGGACCGCCAGGCGCTTGGCAGACCCCAACTCAGGTCTCCAACCGCGTCCCAAGGCGCAAGCGCCTACCTAGCCTCCAGGGGCACGAGCGCTCTCGGTGGAAACATCCGAACCAGAAGCGCAGCACGGATGTGCTGTGGACGAACTCAAATGCGATCGGGTCACCGTTTCACCAAACGCATGTTGCGGTGAGTACACGCCGAGACCCACTCGGGCTGGGGTGTCTCACCTCAGCAAAGCAGGTTTTCTCATCGTGCAGCGAAAAGGCTATACAGCTGCGATCGGGGGCTGCAGGGCGTCATGGGAAATCGGTGACGATTTGGGGTGGTTCTTACCTTTTTTTCTGGATTTCTCCCTTGTCACTGAGTTGATTTGATTTTTATTTGCTTTTTGCCTGTTTTGGTCGTTCCGATGACTATACATCAAGGATATATCACAACTCGAATGTATATTGACAATCTCAGCAGTATCTCGCCTAAACTTCAAGTACTACTGGTACTTACCAATAGTCAAAAAGGCATACATCTATCCCATTTGAGCTCTACATCCGGCAATCATAATTGATCACGCACAGATAATCGATACTCGAAATACTGGCATAACATAGAGCAAGCGGGTACTCCACGCTATACACCTACACGAAACTCAAAGTAGCGGTGAGCAAACCGAACCAAGCAGCCACCATTCAGCCATTGAAACAACCTTAAATCATCATCTGGACCCATGATTCCTGTTGAGATCGAAAACCATCCATTACCCACCCCCCCCCCCCCCCCCCAATTAATTCGAGATCGCGAGTCCATTCCGAAGAGGCGGGTACGTGTTCAATGTACATGCCAGCGCGACGCGGCGTACAGCCTACATACCAAGTCTTTTCTTTTTAGTCAAGACCTTGCCTGATCGTCCTCGTACAGCTCTCGTGCGTGTCTCCAGCATGCCACACGTACGCTGCAGCCGGTTGATCCGCTTTCTCGTGGTACAAGCCTTGGGTACATGGGCTTGGCTAATGCTTAGCTCTGCACGGGCTATTCGGGCATGGGAACCTTGTCTAGGGCAAAAATTGCGGGCTGGGGTACTGGTAAGGATGGGGTTTAGACCCCGGAAATATGCTGCTTATTTGCTGGGTTAAAGCTCCTAAAAAGCGGCGGTTATTTCCAGAAGGCGGCTAATATAATACACATTCTGATTTCTTCAGACTAAAAGTGTCTTTTTCGGTATTATCCGGCAATTGGAATCGCCGAACGTCTCAGAACTTACGATGTCAACCGCCGAGATTCGTGGCTGAAGCAAGGGAGGCGTAATATATCTCCCGATATCCCGCTTACAAGCTCCGAGAATCCTATAGGGCACCGCTGTCAATTATGCCAATCTCTAGGGAGATATTGTCGCATTCCGGCTCGGATGAGTCGGCATCTCATGTATATCCTGTGTGTCATGTACTGCTAGGGTTTGGTCTTGTCCGCCAGTATGAGTACCTAGATGATACTCATCGGTAAGTTGTAACCGTAAAACCCAAGGTCACTGTTACGCTAGGCCTGACTATTGTCATGGGTAAGGTATTAGGCCTCTTAATTATGGGCCTCATGCGAATACTATTTACCCTAAATGTATACATATCAATTCAGGATCCAACGCAAGTTTCCTGGATAGAACATGAGAAGTTGTGCACAAATAGTCAGTCTTGGGGCTCCATCCCTGGCTCCCGGGAAACGCAAGAGATCAAAAGATACTATCGTGCAGTGGAGCAGATATTTGGTTGAAACTACTACTGTGAAGAACAAGGGAAGTTCCAGCGAGTAAGCTGCTGGATCTGGCGAAATTTCGGCCTGAGCCATCAGGCCACCACGGTCGATGTCAACAACACGCTCGTCGATTATCCCGTCTCTCCTTAAGCCTTTTATAAACACAAGCTTTGAATCTTTACTACTCTTTCAGTTCTGCCCAGGATTTTCTAAATAGGCACCCGGTTTGGCTGACTTGCTATTTTCTACAGGAGTGTTAAGCTTTGTGACTAACACGATTAGGGCTGACAGGCTGGTCCCATCTCTTATAGCAGCTACGGATTTGAGAGAGACATCTTATGCCATATATACCAAGAACCACCTCTCCATGTCACTCCCACGCGAATGCCTTTCTGAAACAAGACTCCCCACAATGCTTACTTCCCCGGATTTCCTAATTGGGAATGTACGAGAGGTGAAGCGAAGCATTGCTGAAAGGAACTTGTACCAGGGTCTCCTGATGTCTATTGCCAGCCTAATGAGAAATCCCAATCCTCTTCACACTCTCTCCCATTGGAGCAAAGCGGCCACATCCGACCCCTGACATTGCCGAGGAAACACCTATCAGCATGTGGGATCCTTCCCTCCAGCCCGAGAGGCAGACGATAGCCCCTCTCCCCTATGCCGACGCAAACATCGACATAAAAATGGACATCAACGACCAAGAGCTCGCAGCAAACGGCTACACAGCCGAAGTGCTACGCCAATTCACAGTCTTCAGCATGATATCTCTCTGCTTCGCTTGGACATGCACCTGGTCCGGTGTCGGGTCGTCCATTGGAATAAGTCTCGCCGGGTTTATGACTGGTATTGTGTCTCTGGAACTGGCGGAAATTGTGTCTGCGTATCCAGTTGCCAGGCAGTATTACTGGTCTTTCATGGTCTCGAGTGAAAAGTACCGAGCCTTTGCGGCGTACTTGTAGGGATCATTCGACCACTTGCTCAATTCCTTCAGCCCGCTAATATGCTTCGCAGGAATGGGTGGGTCAGTGTTTTCGGTTGGTGGCTTGGTGCTGCCTCTGGTGTGCAACTTCGTTGCCTCGATGATCTTGACCATGGCAAGCATCTGGACCAGTAAGTTGCTCGGCGTCAATGGCTGGTGTATAGTGCGTTGATGTAGGTGGTAGCCGGTATCAATATTTTTTTCTCACAATTGATTCCGCGTTCAACCAAGTAATTTGTTCGTGTAATCTAGCCATTATTTTCTCATCTCGCACTCTGATTTTTTTTTTCAGTGACACTAGCAATTCTCTCGTTATCCTCCACTGAAATTACTCTATTGGCCTGTTTCTCGCAACAACTATCCTCCAGCAGAACACATATTCTCCAACGCCGATAATCGCAGGGGCTGGCCCAATGACGGTATCGCGTTTATACTTACGGTTAGGAACGCTGTCTACGCATTCCTTGGAACTGACGCAGCAGCGCATCTCTGTAAAGATATCCCGAATCCTGGTCGAAATGTTCCTAGGTCATGCTATACCCAATTTTGATGGGAATATCTAAGGCTACCCCCTATGCTATCTCATGCATGGCTGCTATCTAAGATCTAGATTCCGTCTTGAACTCGTCTAATGATCTCCCCTTGTTGGAGATTTACTATCAAGGCACCGAATCCAAAGCAGCGGCCACGACCCTCATGTCTCTATTTGCATTCTATTTCTTCGGATGTGCTGTCACTAATGGTAAGTTGCCTGGATTCAAATCCGAATGCAGATGAGGACATACTAATATCATGAAGGAACGACAAATTCCAGAAAACTGTGGGCAATATCCAGAGATGGTGGCTTGCCATTTTCAAAGGTTTGGTATCGAGTTAGCCGACGCTATCAAATGCCTGCCAACGCTATGATACTTTCATCCACAGTAGTCACAGTAAGTTCATCTTACACACCATCGCTCTAGACAATCTCAACCCGACAAATCAGCTCTACGGCTTCATCTTCCTCGGCTCAACAGCTGCCTTCTCAGCAATGGTCGGCGTAAACATAATGTTCCTTCAAACCTCCTGCATAATCCCGCAAGCAATCATCCTGTACCGAGGTCGCGAAACCGTCCTCCCACCCCGGGTCTTCTCCCACGGATGATACGGATACCGTATTAACATCATCACCGTGTCCCGAGTTCTATTCCTGAATATCGTCTATTGTTTCCCAACATCGCGACCCGTGAACCCGCAAAATATGAACTATATTCCCGTTGTCTTTGTCGGTCTTGTGGGGTTTATTGTGGGCTTTGGTTTGTTAGTAAGAGGGGTGCGTTTACGGGCCCGCAGGTCGATTTTGAGAAGATGGAAAGGAGGAGATTGGAGGCGTTGGATTTGGGGGTGTCCTAAGTCGGGCTCTTTGTTTTGCTGTGAAGCGGGGGTACTAACTTCAACCTCGGGTGTTCTATCTGCGGTTTCCTATTGCGGAAGGAGGTCTCAGGGGTGATAGTCCATTTTTTTTACATTTGACACGTACCTGGCAGCTAGTACTAGCGTTAGATTGGATTCAATGCCTTGAGTGGGAAGGTGGGTCTGGATTGCGTGGGGTATGGAACTATACCCCCGCATTGACCCCAGAATTGGGTATAAATAGAGATTGTCTTCTAGGTTTCAAGAGGAAGATTTATCACATCAACCGATGTTGCCTACGGTATGAGTAAATGGATACAGAAAAAGGCAAGGTTTTCAAAGATGCTTTGGAGCATAAATTGTTCTATTCCAGCACCATTGAGATGCAAGTCCATACACAAGGAAATGAGGAAAAGAGTCAATCTCAGCCTATTCCAGACCGAATGCATATGCTCCAGGATACTGACCAACACCACTTTTCAAGCCAGCACCACAGATTCCCAATATGTGGTCTATATGGTATCGTATCAATCGAAAAAACAAAGCCCGTGCACAGAAGCGGGTGGCTGCAGAAGAAAGTTCGAGGCGGAAAATCGTCTCACATGATAACGTGTAAAAGGAAACAAACAAATCAGAGCATCCGGTATCTACCTGAATGTATAGATGCTCTTGTTTGTTACGTGAGGATCTTAGCGGTACTTGTTCATGAACTCGGAGTGGAACTTCACGATGCGCTCAACCCAGTCGGTACCGGGAGCGAGGAAGGTGGTGCGGAAGTGCAGGGTGTTCTCCTTCTGACCGAAACCGGAGCCAGGAACAACGCAGACACCAGTGGCGTCGAGCATGGCGAGGGCGTAGAACTCATCGGCGGCGCGGCCCTCAGCCTTCGCGGCATCGACGGCCTTAGCGGGGAGGTTGATGGTGGGGAAGAGGTACATGGCACCCTGGGTGTTGAAGTTAGCATAAGTTGTCGGTATGTTTTGATTGTGAAGAGGATCTTACCTGGGGCTCCTGGCACTCGACACCCTCCATGCGCTGGAAGGCATTGAACAGAGCGAGGGCACGCTTGTGCAGACCGTCACGGATACCGTTGTACTCCTTCTGGTAAAGCTCGTAGCTAGGCTCGCCCTGGCGGGGAGGGTTGACCATAGTCTCGAGCAGGCACTGCGCCACGACCGGCGGGCACAGGCCGATACTGACGAGCTTGTAGATCTGCTCCTGGACCTTAGGGTCGAAGCCGACCAGCTCGAAGTAACCACCACGGTGACCGCACTCGCCAACCATACCCTTGGAGGTACTGTGCAGGGAAACCAACTCGACGTCATCGTACTTGCCAGGCTGCTCCTGCTGGAGCTGACGGAGGCGCTTCTTGAACGAGGTGAACTCGCCGGTGAAGACGTTGGTCTGGTAGACCTCGTCGGCAATAATGACCAGCTTCTCGGTGGCGGCAATATCAATGACCTTCTTGATGTCCTCGGGGCTCAACGAGGCACCGGTGGGGTTACCGGGGTTAATCACGACAACGGAGCGCACGTCAGTGCCGGCAGCCTTGGCGTCCGCGATGGACTTTTCAATCACATTGATATCAGTGCCCCAGGCGTTCTGCTCGTCCAGGAGGTAGGGAACGCATCGCGCATTCAGGAGGGACAGAGTGGCGGTATAAAGAGGGTACTGGGGAATGGGAACTAGAACACCGGCGCTGGGCTTATCGCAAATAACGTTCAACAGAGTGCTGACACCAGACGAGGCACCGGCAGTTAGGAAGAGGTCCTGAGGGTTGGCGGGGAAGCCATCACGGTCCTCAATGAACTGGGCGACACTGTTGCGGATGCCCGGTGCACCCTGACTGTGACTGTAGGCACCGACGCTCTGCACATTGGCCAGCAAGGTCTGGGCGCGGTCAATGACGTCTTGCTTGTATCCGAAGGACGTCTTGAGGGCTTCGGGGTTCTCCAGCAACAGGGGGTTCTCGACGAGACTGAGGACCTGTCGGAAGAAGGTGATGGGCTTCTGGTCGAGTTGCTGTGGGTTTCCGATGTTGGCGAAGATGACGCTCTCGAACGGGAGGGACTTGTCGCCTTCGGCCAGGCGAGACCGGTATGACTCCGCCTTGACGGCCAATTCACCACGCACGGCGTACTTGGCCTCCCGGATGTGAGGATTAATGTTGTCGAGGTTAAGGCATTTGCCAGACTTGACTGAGAGAGTCCGGGTGCCGTAGGAAACGGTGGTTTGAGTCATGGTGGGTGCTGTTAATTGACCCGGGGGTGAATGTTAGTTGACGGTCAAAACGACAGAGACGGAGTGGTTTGAGGTGAGTGACGCAGCGTGGGGGAGGACAATCAAGAAAAGTAGAGTGGAGCGAGCAGCAATGGTGTCATACGACGAAGGCTATCGTCGGCGATACATATAATAATAGCGCATAGTAGGTCAACCACGTACCTGACCTAGCGGAGAATCCCCCGCAGCAAGCGCGGTCGGGCGAAGTAGGAGACCATTCGGCCGGGTCACCGACGCCCGCAACGGGGCTGCCCGGGCGCGCGAACCGAGTCGAAATTGCCAGGACATCTCGGTTGAAAAATTCGGTAGGGGTTTACTTCAGGCTTAGATCTCGATCAGGCGGGATGAGGAAAACGGAAAAAAAAATAACATCCACAAGGCCCGATTGGGCGGTGAGACTGTGAGTCAGCATGGTTTCCCCACATAAACCGGACAATGCAGTGCGGAGGCGTCTATCGGACGAGAAAAAGAGGGCGATCTGAGGTTCTATAAAGCAATTCTACGGGGTGAAAGGCACAGGGTGACAGACAGATGCCACTATTCAGGGCCAGCAACAAGCACAGGGCACCAATGGTTCGGGCGCAGGGACGATCTTCTCCTCGGGCCTTTCCTCGGGAAGGCCGTTGCCCGACGAGTGGGCTCCGTTGCCACCCCGGAGCCGCCCGACATGCGGGGGTTGGTGTATTTCAGTAAAGAGGATCCAGTAGATCGGTTCTAGAAGAAGTGCGTATGCGAGAAATATCTTGGTCATTTGGTGTTGGTAATACGTAGTTATATCACTCTGTCATCCCATATCCATCGTCTAATCTAGCTGCGCTCACTGCCCCGAAGCCGAACAGCCTGTCCGTACTTCTGCAGCTTGGTGATCAGAGCATCACCGTGCTTCACCACATCAGAGTACTGTTTGTTCTTGTCGTCGGGACGGTTGGTCTCGATGATGCCGTTGACGCGGTCAATGGTGCAGGCAATGCGGTCGCTCGAGATGAACTTGGCCAGGTCGCTAGAAACAGAGTCAGTCACATGAATCAAATCGCAGGGAGAAAAAAAACCGAGACTCTTGGGCGATACATACCGGTCCAGATAGTCCACGGTCACACCAAAGTCATTGGCCATGCTGTTCAGGCCCACCACCCGGTAGCTTTGCAGCAGCTGCTGGTAGGCACGTAGCCGCATCTCCCGAACAAACCACGCCCGGTGCTCGTGCAGGTATCGGTCCTGAGTCAGGAAGTGGTCCTCCACGGCCGCAAGGGCCACAAAGAACGACCGGTAGTTTCCATTATAGAGACTGTTGACCAGATTGGCCAGAGGAGAAAAGTCCACGGGGGTTTCAGACTCGGTCTGCGAGCCGGAACCGGTGGCCAAGGTTGTCAGGTTAATCGCAGTCTGAACACCCTTTCCACCAGTTGGGGTTGATGATGACACGGTAGCATCCTTCATCTCTTCCTCCCGAGCACCGGGGCCAGCGGAGGTCTCGCCGGACAGAGCGGCCAGCTGGTCTTCGCCAGCACCAAGAAGAGCCTTGATCTCAGGCGCATCGACCACCTTCGCCTTGAAGTCCACACGCTTGAGGGACAACGATCCAGCAAGCACGGAGTAGATCACCAAGGCGGAGTAGCTGCAAAGTTCGTAGCTCGTGAATGTAGACAGGCTGTCGAGAAGAAGGGGCGCCGCTAGGCTGTAGGAACGGATGGTGAGCAGGTGCATGCCCTTGTATGCCTTGAGGCGATTCCTCCGGTCCCAGTCACCACCGCTCTCCACCAAGGTCTCGGCACGCTCGATCGTCTTCTTCACAAATGCGCGATCTCCAAAGAACAGTCCAATGCGAATCATGGCGAGAACGAGGTCGATCTTGGTACCGAGGAATCCGATCTTCTCCAGAAGGGCTTCGTGCGACTCGATGGCTTTGTCCTGTCAAGAGAATTGAATATTAACACACCTATACGGAATGGACTCAGCAATTAAGCAGAACCTACCTTGTCTCCTACCCGAGCCCAGAACTCGGCCCGTTTCCCTCGCGCGGCCTGTACTTCGGTCTCGCCGGCGGCTTCCTCTGCCTCATCCTCCTCCTTCTGGAAGGTCTCCAGCTCCTGCTTGTTGTCCTCCACCAGAGATTGATACAGCTTCTCATCCCATGGGAAGTCGATCTTTTGTGGAGACTTGCGCGATGCGAGCATGTCGGAGATGATCAGAGGCTTGGAGGAGCCCGCACCGTGCGGGTGTTGCGTCACACCTTCGCCGGTGGTGTTCAAGATGCCCTCGGTCGGGTGGGCCAGGTGGCGGTAGAAAGGAGCCATCTTGCGCTCCTTGATGACATCTTGCAGCTTCGACAATGAGGTCTGCTGGATGGACGCGGAGCATGCAGGGTTGGAAAGGTTGAAAACATGTTGGGCGAGGAGGAGGTCGGGGTACTTGATGTACTGCGGATCGGACCCCATGATTGCGAGGGGCCGGTAAAACTGACGATGACGAGAAAAGGAAGCGGAATGGAAGGAAGGGTGTTGAGAGGTGTGTTTCGATGGGATTCGGGATGCATCACGGTAGCTGGGACCCAAGCTCAGCTGGCGGAATGTTTCTCCGGGCCGACCCAATTTAGTGCCATTTTCCCCAGGCCACAAGGCATCACACTGCGGATGCCTTGGATCAGTACTTTGACCTTTTTTTGCAGGATCTCGTATCCCTGCGAGAACCTCTTATCCAAGCCCAGCAATTAAAGAAAACATTAATTAGCGCTAGTGCTGTCTTTCTTGCTGCCGGTCGCGTGCGTCCATCTCGACTTTACAGTCATTGTTCTCATGCAAGTGTACAACTAACACTTTGAAGCAGAAAATATATTTGGTAATGAAGTTGCCCGCAGTATGATGTCTGCCGTGTGGTATCAGCAACAATCTCTCCCCGGGGGCTGTAGGAACCCACTGGGACTCCATAACACTTACAAAGGATTTGAACTCAAAAATACTACCTCACAGCTACTTAGACTATGTAAATCCTGACGATACAATGTACCCTGTAGACACCATGACTTGGACGCGGCTAATGCTCAAGTAGGCAGGTACTGGCGTCCACACTGCCATGGCAGTGTGCAGTCCAGTCGTGGCGTTGTGAAGGGATCGTGGTGCTCTTTCAATGACTTCCATACAATTACACACTGCAGGCAAAGATCCCCAGGATTCATAGTAATTTTTGATCCCTATTCCTACAGCAGTGTACATTTTTACAATGTAGCACACCTGAAATCATGTGATGCATCTACCAACACCGAGGCCCTGTGAGAAATAATATGCCGGAATCTGTACGCTAGAATAGTGGAAATGTTATCCCATCTGCCAGCAAACCGGAATCTCGGTATCCCCGTGTGCATGTCATTTCACATCGTAGTCACACTCCATCTGGGCACATTTGGTCTGATGCTCTGTGGCCTACTTTCTATCGCCCAGCTTTCGTCAGTCCTCTTTCGGCTTGCTGCTTTTCTCTGCCGCCCTTTGTCCACCCCTAGCCATTTTTAGCCTCTGCTAACCAGGCTAGCTGGAACCCGAGGCACAGCCGGTCTCCACCGGTGCACCAGGGTAGGCTCGGCCCCGATCCAACGGTTCGCACGTGCACCGAATAGGATGTCGATTATTGAAGAATACCCTCAGGGACGTTGACGGCAGGGCGGCCAATTGCAATGGTTTATCAGATCGTGGTCGATGATGCGAGGCCGCGTGCACACAACCTCGAATAGCTTGTAATGGCAGCGCGGGCTCGCCGAGCGGCGTGGGCGTGGGCGTGTGATATGAGACCAAAGTTTTCATTGGCCCTCCTGGACCGACTGTTGATGCTTAGCCCGAGCTCGCATCGCTAGGCAGCCCCACATTCCGCTGGGGTAGTGCCTAGTACACTACTAGTAGCGTAGCACAGCTAATGAGGGCTGGTTATCGGAGGGGAGCAGGTCGGAGGGTACACTGGAGATGGCACTGTCCTTGTTCTCGAGCGCTAGAGTTTCCTAGTACGCCTTAGGCTGGCCACCACTTGCTTATCTAGGCTAGAGCCCATCCTCTTAACTTTTTTTTTTCATGGTAGCTTCCCAGCCCTACCTAGTTATTTATTCTTAGTTTCTTCTCTTTTCGCTCATCTTCGACAGGTTCGGCATCCTCGACGAGCAGGCTCCCGTCCGCAGCGGGAAGTTCCGTGACGGTTCGCATTTGTAGTACGCGATAACACACGCTCCCGCTTCTCTACCCCCTCTACTCATATCTCCAAGCTCATCTGCAACGCGAGACTGCTACTCGTGACCCTTGTCAAAAGTACCTCACGATGAGTTCGCAAGCCGAAGAGGGCTATTCGGAGCCCAAGGGACTCCAGGAAAAAACCTCGGTCGAAGCTGGCCCCATTGCAGATGTCCCTCCGCTGGACGACGCCGCCAAAGGTCGTTGGGAACGCAGCTGGCCCACCATCGCCTGCGGTGCTGGTCTTTTCTCGGATGGCTATCTCAATGGCGTAAGTTACTCGAAATCCCCCCCCAATTCACTTCCCGGCAATGTTGGCAAGCCGCCTGGCACACCCGTCGTCCCACGTACCCCCGCGATCTGCAGCATGCCATCCATGGCTGACACGTTGCTGTAGGTGATCGGTCAGGTCAACACCATGCTCAGCACCATATATCCGGATACGTACAAGAACTCCCCCGCCAGTCAGAATGTGTCTGCGATCGCCTTCGCAGGCACTGTCGTTGGCATGCTGGTCTTCGGATACACCAGCGATGTGTACTCGCGCAAGTGGTCTCTGATGATCTCGACCATTATTCTCTTCGTCTTCGCCGCCCTCTCGGCTGGTTCCTACGGTGCGCATGACAGCCAGTATGGCCTGTTTGCCGCTCTCACTGCTTACCGATTTTTCATCGGCATTGGCATCGGCGGCGAGTATCCTGCTGGATCTGTTGCGTGCGCCGAGAACACGGGAGAGCTCAAGAGTGGCCACCGTAACCGCTGGTTCATCATGTTCACCAACTTCCAAATCGACTTCGGTTTTGTTGTCTCGGCTTTCGTCCCCATGGTTCTCTGCCTGATCTTCACGGAAGACCACCTTCGTGCTGCCTGGCGTGTCGCCCTCGGCTTGGGAGTGATTCCGCCTCTCAGCTTGGTCTACCTGCGGTACAAGCTGAACGAACCCGAGGAGTTCGATCGCGAGCGCATGCACACGTTCCCAATCCGGTTGATCGTCAAGTAAGTTTTATCTCACTGCGCCCTGTATGCGCCTTGACTGACATGACAACCCATCAAAGGTTCTACTGGAAGCGTCTGGTATGCTGAGTTTTGCTCAATCTCCAAAAAATTATTCAATTAACAAACGTACAGGCCGCAGTCTGTCTGATCTGGTTCATTTACGATTTCTCGTCGTACTCTTTCGGATTGTATTCTTCGAAGTGGCTCTCCATCATCGAAGGCGGCAACGCACCCATGTGGAAGACCTTCGGCTGGACTACCCTCACCTATCTTTTCTACATTCCTGGCTCCGCTCTCGGTGCCTTTTCGAGTGACTGGATCGGACCCAAGAATACGCTTGCCCTCGGAGTTTTCCTCCAAGGTGTGGTCGGCTTTATCATGTCCGGTTGCTATAAGTGGCTGGCAACCTCGGAGAACGTGGCTGCTTTCGTCGTGGTGTATGGGTAAGTAATCGCAGCTTACAGCCTTTGCCTTGATCGCCTGTCTAACTGTAGTAGAATTTTCCTTGCCCTTGGAGAATTTGGCCCCGGCGACAACATCGGCCTCTGTGCGGCCAAGACCAGTGCAACTGCCATCCGTGGCCAATACTACTCATACGCAGCAGCCATCGGCAAGATCGGAGCCTTTGTCGGAACCTACGTCCTCCCCATCGTGCAGAAGAATGCCCCCAACAGCATTCGGTCCGGCCAGGATCCTTTCTTCGTTTCCAGCTCGCTGTGCATATTCAGTGCCGCGCTCGCCGTGTTCCTTCTGCCGCAGATTAACCAGGTTGGTCTATACAGCCTATTTCCAGACCTCTACTGACACTTTGTTTCCAGGACACCATCACCGACGAAGACGCTCGGTTCCGCGAATTCCTTGCTCAGAACGGCTACGACGTTTCGACCATGGGTACCCCTGGTCACGGCGCTCGCATCGACGAAGAGTAAGGCGATTTACTCACAACACCTTCCCGAAGCGCATATCATATCCAACGCCCACACAGCCCGACACGTATCTTCGATGAATCAAATTATTCTGACCCATGCGCCTCGAACAAATCCGACCCCTATGCGACAACACACGGCTATTATTTCCGCTTGCGACAGACCCGATGATATTTGATGAGCCCTAGCGACATGATTTATTCAAGGAATGCCCTAGCGACATATTGTGAAAGAAAACTCAAATCAAAAGGATGTCGAGTAATTTCCGTGCTGATCTATGGGTGGTCTGATTCGGGAGTGCGTTTCGATGATTTATCCTTGCTTGTATGATAGTCTGCCTGAATGTCGACAGAGCGGACCAGTGTATGCTTTATTTAGTAACTTATTCTTATGAGAAATGGATACCATGATCCCATGCAATCAATCAATCCTTATTACCGTTTTCTCCTGCGTAGAAGAATCTAAGTATCTAAGACATGTCATGGCGAGGTTGTGGTTACAATAATCTCCGTGCTGGAACGTTACTTTCCAAAAAATTGCCATAATCACTTGCCCATCTCTGACTCGATCTCATTGATACCGGTATAGATCGGAAAGTATCACAGACCGCGTCTAAGAGCGGGGCGCCGAGGCGGGGTAAATCAGTTGCGTCCTTTTTTTTTTTTTTCCCACGACCAGCTGCTGACCTTTCTACTCACTTTCACTCGTCTACACGCTTTCCACTATTCCCAAATACTTCAATTATCCAGGTATGATATGCTTCTGAGGGTTGTTGTTGCGTCGCCCGTGCCATCAACACATATCCAGACAGCGTCATCAGCTTTTGTTCTGACTCCACGCAGATCAACCGATCAACCACCACTACAAAAATCATGTCTGGCCACGCTAGCTGCCCCAAGTGCGGTACCGCCCTCACCGGTGCCGGTAAGAGCTGTGGCTCTTGCGGTGCTGTGAGTTGAAGAATCTCTTGACCTGTTGATGGACGTGCAACTAACGCTTTCAAGACCTGCCCCGTCTAAGTCCAGCTATCCTACAGGATGCAGGGCTAATCCCGGTTTGAGGACCCAGGGGTGTATTATGAATGGTGATGAGTGACGCGGTCTACGAGATTACGATTCGGATGTGGTGTTGAGGGGCATGTGCTGTAGATTATGGGTTGGTGGTTAGTGGTTTCAGGCGAGCTGCCGAGGACATTCAGTATGACAGCTATTCCTTGGTGACCACAAGGCCCTACTGATAGAAGCTACTCATGCATGAGAATGCTACAGATATGAAAACTTTCTTTGTAGACCCCGTAGGATTTCTACCTATGGTATATACGTAAACAAACGAAAGGGGCATCTAGACATATTCCAAGCGGAAACAGGTAGAAAAAACAAGGGTACAAGTTTGTCCACGAACACAAGGATATAAACGCGGGAGGGTGTCTAGGCCGACGAAGCTACCGCTTGTCTTCCGCGCCTTAGATCAATAAAACACATTGACCAACCCGAGAGGAGGCTTCGGCCTTCTGTACCAGTACAGACCAGACCAGTTCCCTCTGCAAGCTAGTTCACCTCAACTAAACCTTACAAACCACCGTCATCCCATTTACGCAGTCTTGCGCCACTGGGACCACACACCGATCAAACTGCTGACGGTACCGGCGAGACCGACGATGCCATCGTCGAAGTTGGCGAAGCCTACGGCGGTAGCGGGGACAGTCAGATCGCACAGATCAGAGATGAGCTGTATCCGGGCAGCAGCACGCTCCTTCTCGATCTTCTTAGCCTCCACGACACCCTCACCCTCCTTGCGGTTGATGGTCTTCTCCTTCTCCTGCAGGCGGAAGAGAGTGTAGATACCGGCGACGGCACTGCACAGCAGACCAGCACCCCAGGCACGGTAGGCGTGCTCCTGCAGCTTCTTGACGGAGGCAAGCTTGCGGTAGCCGACGGCGTCGACGACGGTGATGGTGTCGAGAGACAGGTAGCCGGCGTAACCGAGCTGACGACCGACGGCCAAGTAACGCAGGACGGGGTCAACGGGGCTCTTGTTGTCGAGAGCGACGGAGGCGGCCTTGAGGTGCTCGGCGAACTTGCCAATACGCAGGATCTTGCGGGTGGTGCCAAACTGCTTCTTCACCGCATTGTAGGGGTCGATAGCCGACTGGGGGCGGTTGGTGCGGTACAGGTACCAGGCGTAGAAGCGGGAGAAGTATTGCAGGGTTCGGAGGAGCTTATCTCGGCCGACTGGAGGTAGAAGGTTAGCTGAGGCCTCGGATATAGGGATCCGAGTGATTGCTCGGTGGTGGGGAGTGGCTTGGATGGTTGAAGCAAGGGATCATGGACATCTCTTCTCGCATCTCTGGGGAACATGAGGTCCCACAGGCGATGGTGATGCCATGAAAGCCGGTCCTCGATCGGGTGCAGGGGGAATACATACTGGTTGTCGCAACAAAGCGCAGCCAGTGCGCGAGGGCAGGGTGGTAGACGAGAGCGTCGGCAACCATGATGCCTTTGTTTCCCGGTCACGAACGAAAAAGAGGTGAACAAGGGAAAGGGTCGGGGGGTGGTCGGAGGATGAAGATGTCAAGTCGGAGGTGGAAGGGTAATGACGCGAAGGAGCCGGTAATTGACCGGTGTCTGGAGCCGCGGGCGGCCAACCTCGGCTGCTGCCCGGAACTTGTGGAGAGCAACCCCCCGACCCCGGACTGCCGCGAGTTTTCATGTGAAGTGCTTGTTTCTATCGGCGAGTCCGCCAGCCGTGGTTTCTACTGCATGTTTCCTCGTGCTGCCATAGACGGTGCCTTTGGGCTCCCAGGTTGATTTCGGCCGCAGACGCAGCACTCCTGACGCCTCCGATTGATTTTCGTACCTTTGGTCACTAGTCGCGCGAACAGAGATTGGCCCCGTGGAGACTCGACGAAAAGGCAATCCCTGGCTGGATACTTCGAAATTGAAAATCAAGTGCCCATGATGTGGTCTGGTATGCCTCTTTGGGTTTATTTTCCCCTCTGGCTTTGTGCTAGCGCGATCCTGGCGCTACTAGCGTCCGAGCAGATGCAGAATGGAGCCTCGGAGCCAGTTCGCTGCTGAGGATTGTTTACGGCACACCGCCCAGGCTGAACTGAGGAACAAATTCGACCCTGTCCTGCTGCTTACAGCTGAGGGAGGAAGAAAGGACCAACTGTGCGACATTGTCGGTCCATGCTCGGGATGTATAAAAAAGTGGACTGCGCTACCATGATACGCATAGAAAGACTCTCCCATAGCAGCGATTGGATCAACCATGAACTACCATGTACAATCGACTCAACTTCTCAGTCTTCTTTACTTCGTTTTCCCATTCTCGCCCAAAAAAAAAAAAAAAAAAAAGTGCAAGTGGCAGTCCATCTCGACTTTTTCTTTCAACACCCCCGTCATGCTCACTCTTCAGAGAATGATGAAAATAAATTCATCTAGTCGAGTTGTAGTTGTTGGCGAGACTTTGGCATCAGTGAAGTCCTTTATCAAGTCTAGGCTTACTGCAACTACTCACATCACAGCACGAGACTTCCAAGCAGAGTCAGCGCCCAACATGGACAGAATGTCTGCCCAGCGGCAGAAACGCGCGGACGAAGGCAAACACGAGGTCTTTAATACGCTTGGTGTTGCAAAAAGCTTGCCCGATCAGAATGCCTTGACCAACGTAGCCCGATCTGCTTACAATACTGATTAGCCCTCTAATCTCCGATTCAGCATTCAACGTGACGCAATAAAAGAGGAAATTCAAGCACGGTTAGGGACTCTGCCAAATCCAATCAGGCAGGGCCAGAGGAAGCAAGCCGACCAGAGGCAAGCGCAACAGTAAAGGGGAATCCAGACAGGCACCCAGACAGAAGCCCAGACAGGAACTCAGACGGGAATCAAGTCGGGATCCAGGAGGCGGGCGGAACGCACCACAATCACCACCATATCCTTCACAATCACAAAAAGAGGCCTTTGATTTTACTAGGCCTTCTATCATCCCAATGCTGATATTCACATCATCCGCGCCAGCGGATCTCAATATCCGGTAGCACTACGCTTGAGTGATTTGATAGCAGACCCAAACGGTCCGGAAGACCGCAGTCAGAATGGCGACTGGGTCAATGCAGCGGCTTTTAGATTTGACAGATTTTCAAGGCCGCTAAGAGACTACGGACTGACCGAGTCTGACCGTGACACTTTGTGGTTAAGTCTGTCGAGTATTGATACTTCGACATTTAGCATGCACCAAGCAGGAGAGGGGGAGGCTCGACTGATCGGAATTAACGTGATATCAAGTCTCCAAACGTGGAATCAGTCTCCACGATCCATCCTGTCTTAGTATCTCCCAAATTCCTTGGGCTCTGGTGAAGAGCAACCGTCGCTGACGGGACCGGATTTTACTGTAATTGTTCGATCTCCGGATGCGACTGGTGTATAGTTGTATGCGGCGTCTGCATATGCAAATATGCTAACAAATATTCCCCACAGGCAGTGGATCAGGGTCTTTACAACCGACACCCTTGGCCCACCCTCGCTCGAGATCCAGATCGGCATCCAGAAGGGATCGACAAAAGGAAAGAAACAAAGATGATGAACCCGCCGTTTCATTGAGAATTACTCGCGCGGGACCCTGGATCGCAGCTTCCTTAGACTTTCGCGAGGACGCCGCCCATGAATGGATGCAACCAACCACAGGTCAAACATTCAGAAGTTCAGTGCACTTGTGGAAAGATCCAGGTAGGGCAAAGAGGCCAAAAGGGCTTATGGGCGCCTACTGGAATGCTAGAAGAATGACAAAGGCCCAAAGATCATATCGCTCTTCCATCAAACCAGCCTAAACAGCAGGAGCAAGGGCCTACCCCAGAACAAGCCACCGTCGGAGAACGCAGAGAAGCCGTATCCCCTGTAGAAGAGGACAATGAGCGTGGACCACGACGAAGAAGGCCCCGCATGATATATGAAGGGAAAGAGATCCTTCTGGAGGAAGTCGGGGATTCTGAAGGTTCGAGAGACACGGGAACTGATATGACCGCCGGCGGCTTACCCAAAGTCCCGCAAAAAAAATTATCTGGAACTCCATTGCTTCAGACGCCAGCGTCACATCCAGCAACGTCTCAGCCGGCGGTATCTCAGGCTTCCAATATTTCGAACACCAGTGACACAGGCTGCAGTATCTCAACCACCGGTATCTCAAGCTCCAGTGTTTACATTTACAGGATCACAGCCTCTAGTGACGCAGGGTCCAGTAAATACACCTGCTGTCTCCTGGACACCGGCAACTGGACAACTGACACCCCAAACTCAAGGGTTTACATTCGCAGTACCTAAACCCCTAGCGTCTCAGCTTCCTCCGGTATCACGGCCAACACGGACCGCTGTTAGCACACTCAAATAAGCCGAAGTTGCAAACGAGGGAGCTACAGAACAAATGGAACTTGAGTTGACCGGCCCAGCGCCACCCGCACCATTGACTGGCTAAAATGCCACTCTCGAAGTGACAGGCACAATTCCGGAAGATGCAGGGACAGCCAAAACCAGTGGTGCAATTTCTACGCAAACGCAGATCCAGCTGACAACTGATGAGCCAATTGGATTTGAGATGGCTGGCTTAATGTTACTCTCACCAATTCATGAGCAGCATACCAGTGCCAAAGGAACAGGCAGAGCTCACACAGGGACAATACTTAAACTTCCTGAAGTCAGTCCTAAAAAGAGAGGGAAATGCCAAAGACTGGCCATTGACGGATGTATCGTGCGAGACTGAGAAATCTACATCCCCGACAGGGAAGACCTCCACGGGACCTGGGGGCAAGTCGTCAGGTACACAACCGAAGGGTTCTGGAACGGTTTCAACTGCACAGCCAAAGGGTACTACTCAACCGCAACCCACACGCGGAGGAACAAACAAAAAAGACGCCACAAATAGAGATGAAAGCCTTAGAAAGATTAAGAGAAGCATATATGAAGACGAAGGACCAACAAATAGCCGGGCCAAAAGAAGGTGGAGCAACGGGCTCAAGCGCGCAGGCTCAGAGCCTTTTGGGCGAGTTTTCGGTCGGGGAGTCCGCCGAAGATGCCAGCCAAAGGATCGCAGAGTCCTACACCAGAGGTTTCTTTCAAGCTATCAGAACGTCCAGGTCGACGTCCCACTCCTGAAGAGCAACGCAGAGCCGACGAGCAACGCGCGCCAAACAAAGGCGCCAAGTCCGCGAAATCGCAGGAGAGCGCATAGCCAGAGCTAAAGAGACAGTCCGTAAAAGGGAGGAAGAATGACGGAGACAGAAAAGCTTTGGGGAGACTCAGCATTGGGAGCCAGAGATTCATGATACGAATCCTGCGACGAGCGCTAGTCAACCAAGGAGTACGGGCTCGACACTTTCCGAGGCAGAGGACACAGAAGATGGTGGTGTAGGAGATCGAGAGGCAGCAGAAAATTGCAGCCTCGCAGGACTGGCAATGGATCAGTCCAATTCAGCCTGAAACACCGGCGATGAAAACCGCAATTGAGGGTGTGAGGAAGGGGATTGATCACACGAGTTTGGATACGGATGTCACTCAGGGTGGGCAGTAAGGCTGGTCCTTGGACTCACACGAGAAGAGCAAATGCTTTTTTGGAGGCTCTATTGAGCTATAGGTTAAGGAAAGGTGTGTTTATTTGAGGTTGAGTGTTTGGATGCTCTGATAACTTGATATTTTGATGGTTAATGTTTGATTTCTATTTTCTTGTTCTTCGACGAGTTCCATACTTGAATGAATTTGTTTGAACCGATATTTTTCTGTATCTGCTGTCTGAAACAAAAATGCGTGGTGGATGGTATGCTTGGAACGCTAGGATAATTCAAAATTAAGGGAAAGAATTAAGAAAGGAAACAGAGGAACAAATGAATCAGTCATCCGATGCCATCCCATCCCACATGATTCCCAACTGCCTAACTGCATCACCGTACATGCGATCGCGGATCTTATTACCCATTATAAA
The DNA here is from genome assembly GCF_028826775.1 of Penicillium argentinense. Lineage (NCBI taxonomy): Eukaryota > Fungi > Ascomycota > Eurotiomycetes > Eurotiales > Aspergillaceae > Penicillium > Penicillium argentinense. The sequence continues at coordinate 2,906,999 of NW_026622668.1, forward strand.
GGAAGGCTTTTTATCAAAACCATGGATGACATCTTCAACCACCATCCCACCCACATGCGCCATCTGTCCCTCGACCGCTAGCTGACGCAGTCGCTCACGGAATGTATTACCTTCCACCAGCAGCGGGTCCCAGCCACAGGTATAGATCGCCACGGCTGGCGGATACGCAGCCAGCAGGAGTGACGTTGGGGTAAGACCTGGTGAGAGATAAGGATGGGACATGTCGACATCTTCCGTCCCATGCTGCCTAGGTATACTTTCCGGGAGTAAATAAGAGTCGTCGAAGAGTTTGTAGACATCCGGCTTGATCATGGATTTCTGGGCGGCGATTGGGTTCGTCGCGTTTCGCTGTTCGCGGGTCCGGGTCCAATCCGTCGGAGGATAAAAACCAATAATCCCGGCCAATCTGGTCTGCGGGTGTTGGCCGGAGCTTTGAGCTTGTTTCACTCGATGATTGTATAGCATCAGCGGCACCGTCATGGCCAAATTCCCTCCAGCACTATCGCCGCTGATCACGAAGCGTGTGGGGTCGAGATCATGTTGTTCGGCGTGGTCACACAACCACAGTACGGCGTCGACGCCATCTTCGATCGCGGTAGGGAACGGATATTCGGGCGCGAGTCGATATCCGACGCTCACGACCACGGCATCTGGGTATGCCTGCAGGACATCTCTGAACCAGCGTGCGTCATCCACCGCGTGACCGATCGTGAAGCCGCCGCCGTGGAAGTTGATGAGAACAGGTCGTTTGGGAGCTTGGGGTTCGGTTCGTTCGGGGGAGAGTCCTTTTCCCGGGGCCGTGTAAAAATAGAGCTGGATGGAGCCGGGCGTCTTGCTGAGCGTTGACGGAATGGAGATGTTTAGGCAGGCGCGCGGAGGGAATGGGAACGACAGGTACCGGTCCAGGAAGGACATGAGCGACGCCAGCATGCGATACCTGCCGGCACGCTTTGCGAGCTCCGTCCGCGACGGCGAAAGTGCGGGAGGGATGTTCGATTCCATTGCTGGAATTCAGGGGGTGTGCTGGTGCTGGACGCTCGCTGGAGAATGATATTTGTCGGAACATCCTCGACAGGGCTCGGACGGCCAATGACGTAGGAGCCAAGAAGAAGATCCCTTGCCTGAGCTTCCTTGGAAATTTCGGCGTCTGGCGACGATCAAACTGGGTGTGGGAGGGCGATATTTCGAGGTCTCGCGTGCTTATTGTTGGGGAACAATGAGGAGTAGATTTTAGGTTGTTTGGCGATGCGATGGATCGTTGTTGATCCACATTTATTGTTTGTGGGGAGCGCGCAACGACGTCAGAGTTGCGAGAGTGGTTCCGGCGGCACTGCCCTGTGCAAGCACAGCCTTTTGGCATTGACGACCGAAAAATTTGCAACAAATTTCTACATTCTTTATTTTTCATGTCAATAATAATCGCGCGCGAGAGAGAGAACAGACTCCTAATTTCTTTTTGGTCTATGTGATAGCACTGGTGTCACTTCACACTACCACGCATTCACAACGTGATGGTTTGCTATGTCTGCTCGAAAGTAAGTCTACCGGGAAATATTTCTCGGACAGCCAACCACTACTCTCATGAACATCATCAAATATTCGACGAAAGAACCAATATACTTTCAATACTCTTTCAAATATACCGAGAATATTTCATTAAAAAAGCAAAGCGATGACTCACTAGCGTATTACCATCTCGAGGGGCAGTACCAGCGAAAAGTATCTTTAGGCTCCTTGAGGCTGATCTAGATATTACAAGTAGACGCTCACAGCTGCATCATATTCCTAGAATGCTACTTTAATGGGCATGACAAATACCAGTGTGTTGATTTATGTCTTACGAGGTGAAAATATTTTGAGCAATCTAATTTCATTACTACCAAAAGGTAGTCGAAGCAGAACTCCGATTGATCCGGTCGTAACATGTCCACATAGATGGATCAGGGCATATCAAACATCACAAGGAAAACCCATATCGGGAAACAAAGGAAATGGAAAAAAGCAAAACACACGATCCACGCGCTTGTCCCGATCCAAGCACGTACGTCAAGATCTGGGGAAATACTAGATCGTTCCGACGAAGGGAAAAACGCAGCACGCCATGCAAATGTTTCAAAAACTCAAACCAAAATGCCAATTTTGTCGAGCGCATGCGCACGCTCGGCCCAGGGGGAATTTACTGGGTCTGGGGAGCGGCAGCGAGGACCTCGGGGGTGGCCTCGTCGGAGTACTTCTTGAAGTTCTCGTTGAAGAGGTTGCCGAGCTTGTTGACCTCGTCCTTGAAGGAGGTGGTGGCGGTCCAGCTGTTCTTGGGGTTGAGCAGCTCGTTGGGGACGCCGGGGCAGGCCTTGGGGACGGGCAGGTTGAAGACATCGTAGACCTCGTACTCGGCGTTGGCGAGCTCGCCGCTGTGGATGGCGTCGAGGATGGCACGGGTGTACTTGAGGGGGCAGCGCTTGCCGCCGGTGGTGGCACCGGCACCGACCCAACCGGTGTTGAGCAACCAGGCGTTGGCCTTGTGCTGTTGGATCTTTTCGGCAAGCATGGTGGCGTAGCGCATGGGGTGCAGAGCCAGGAAGGGCTGAGCGAAGCAGGAGGAGAAGGTAGCCTGGGGCTCGGTGACACCGTCCTCGGTACCGGCCATCTTGGAGGTGTAACCGGAGATGAAGTGGAACATGGTCTGCTCGGGGGTGAGCTTCGAGATGGGGGGCAGAACACCGCGGGCATCACAGGTGAGCAGGATGATGTTGGTGGGGTGGTTCTCGCTGACGCAAGGAATCTTGGCGTTTTCAATGTACTCGATGGGGTAGGCGCAACGGGTGTTCTCAGTAAGGGTGGAGTCGTCGTAGTCGACAACACGGCTGATGGGGTCGAAGACAACGTTCTCAAGGACGGAACCGAACTGGATGGCGTTGAAGATATCGGGCTCTTTCTCGGCAGAGAGACCAATGCACTTGGCGTAGCAGCCACCCTCGATGTTGAACACGCCAGTGTCAGTCCAGCAGTGCTCGTCGTCACCGATCAGCTTGCGCTTGGGGTCGGCAGACAGGGTGGTCTTGCCAGTACCGGACAGACCGAAGAAGACGGTGACATCGCCGTTCTGGCCCTCGTTGGCGGAGGAGTGCAGGGTCAGGACGTTGTGCTTGACGGGCATCTCGTAGAAGAGGACAGTGAAGACACCCTTCTTCATCTCACCAGCGTACTCGGTACCAAGAATGACCATCTCCTTGTCGGCGAAGTTGATGGCAACCGAGGTGGCGGAGGTCATACCCTCAGTGAAGCGGTTGGCGGGGAACGAACCAGCGTTGTAGATGACATAGTCTGGGTGGAAGTGTTCCAACTCCTCCTTGGAAGGGCGGATAAGCATGTTGCGCATGAACAGAGCATGGTAGGCACGGGCGCAGACGACACGGACGCTGATGCGGTAGCGCTGGTCCCAGCCGGCGAAACCATCGATGACATAGATGCGGTTGCGGGTGTTCAGGTAGTCGACAGCACGCTCACGGTTGATGCGCCAGACCTGTGGGCGGGTTGGTTAGTAATGACGTCATACACGTGAAAGCCTCGGCACCGCGGGGAAGTGTCGAATGGTAATCCGTTGGCGGGCAAACGGAAAACGGAAGACTGGAAAATTGTGGAGAGGATTGTGGAGAAGAGGGAATGAAGGAAAATGCCAACACTTGAGGCATTTTTACAGCAGGGCTGAGAAAACACGCGAGGTTTGCACATTGCGGACTGCCAGAAAAGCTTGGTGCCCGAGATTGCATATGCAAGGGATCCTCGGTGGATCTCGCATCGGGCCATCTGCAAGGGCAACCCTCGTTCAAACCAGACAGAAATGCAACCGAAAATCACTCATAGTGGAAGAAGGCAGGCAAAAAAAAAAAAAAAAAAAAAAGAGCAAAGGGAGCAACTCACGTCAGGGGTCATGGGCTTGTTGACGGGTCCCCACCAGACCTGGTTCTCAGAGGACTCCTCCTTGACAATACGCTTGTCGGAGGGGGAACGACCAGTCTTAGCACCTGAGTAAGCGCTCAGAGCGCCGGAAGAAGTGATGGCAGTGCCAGTCTCGTAGACGAGGGCATCTTCATAGAGAGCAGGGACAGCGGGGTTGGCAATCTATATCATTAGGATTAGGTTAGTATATGCGATAATGAGAGCTTGTCGCCAACGACCATGTCGAGTCTCAAGCGCAAGGAGAGGAAAGGCTTCTTACAATTGCGACTCGGTCATAGTCAATGTGCGCAGTCTCGTGCAGCTCCTCCTCCAGCTCGGTGTGACCCTTGCCAGGCCTGGACGATGATGATGGTTAGCGACGACGAGGTGATATGATGATAAAGACAAGACAGGGCGGGAACATACTGGACACCACCAGGGTGCAGAGCAGTGCGATTCACAGATGTGGCAACCATATTGCGGAGTGAAGTAGAGTGATAGTTATTGTTGCGTTGCTTCGCGACTTGCTGTTGGAAGAAATCAGAAGCCAGAGGACCTGGAGAGGCCGGGCGTTCGGAAGGTATATAATTCTTTCCAGCAGGGGCCATGGTCTTGGTATGAAGGGGAGTTCTCGTCACTTTGCCCCTGCACTTCTCCACAGTTCCACGGGTGATGTCGGGGCTGAGGGCCGAGCTGCGGTTGGTGATGGAGGCAGCGTTGCCGTGGGTTGCGACGGCGAGACGCAGTCCGAGTTGACCCGAGCGGTGGTGGACACGAATTGCAGCCGGGGAACGCACGTTCGGACGGTAATACGATATATACCAGGAAAAAGGCGCACTCTGTCGTCTGGTGTAGAGGGAGTTGCGACGATTTAATCGACGACTGAATTTTGTTGCTGGATGCAAAGGGCAAGCTGAACTGCCTAGGTTCCCCGCGTTCGTCTTGTGGAGGCATCTCTAACTTTCCCGGACGACTGGAATGACGCGCAATGATCTCACCACAAGAACTGTAACAAAGAATATAGTACTTCAAGCTTGCTGTATCTAAACGAAACGCATACAAAGCCCACTTTCCTGTAGTACGGTCAGGCATACGGTACGCCGGTATACAATGGTAAACATCGTACTAAACATGTAGTCCGAGTCGATCGCGGGGGATTATGTCAGCGGTGGACCCGGTCGGCCTGCATCTGGCCTCGTCTGCTGCTGTCTTTCTTCGTTGCCATCGGCTTCCCTCGACCCGATCGTGCATTTCGCAGAACTGTTTTTCGGGCGTTGCCCGTGGGAATCACGAAAAGTTTTGACAGATGCACCCGATGACGACAAGTCTCGGGGCGTCCATCGGAACCTGCTCCAGCTGGGCTCCTCCCCAGCGCCGCACACTCCAATAACGGCGTTTAACCCAGCCGAGGATGATGCACTGGGAACACTGATCGCGGCGGTCTCGGCCAATCATAGCCCGCACATTTCCACCTCCCAAGGACGTTCGGGTGGGCTGAAGATATTCCCGGCCTTTTTGCGTCCCTGTTTTCGCTGACGGCACGATAATCTCGCCCTCGTTTTCTGGTTTCGTGCCCTCTGGTCTCTGACCCCACGCTCTCTGACTGGCTGTGCCGCCGTGCTAATTACGTCGAAGATGACTTGGTCTCGGCCCCAGGCCCATGAGGCATTTCGAGATCCACGCAGCCCTTCTCACGGCGGTCAACGTTTTTCCCTCCCGGGATTGTGCTTACGTCCCGCTGGGCATTTTCGGGGCGATCGGGATTGGAATTTTCGGCCCTTTCCCGGACGCTGTGAAGATGAAATCTGCCTGTTTCGCGTTCCAAACCCCAGATCCTCTCTCCCGGTGGTTAGCGGCGGATCCCGACCCGGCTGCGGCCTCGGGAAGACGAGAGCCTCCCTTGTGTCGCGGCCTAAATTCCATGTCGCCTGAAACAATTCACCCTGGCTTGCGCGATTTCTTTCAATGGCTTACGTACCAGCTTCTAATTACAGGCATGCATCTGATCAGTACAACGCTTTGAATACCTGGGGCTCTCTCTTTCTGCAAGGCGCGTGACTCGTTGCCGATGGGTTCTGACGAGTCTGGAACTATGCCGGGTAGCCTCCCGGCCAAATCGAGCAAGGCTTGGTGGGGATGGGGTTCGCCCCTGTCCCTCCCTCCACAAAATACTCCTGCGCCTGGAGGGGAGAGCCCCTCCAGGGGGGTTTCTTCAACCGACACTCTATACTTAGTACCTATCTACACTCTAAACATCAAAGAACAGGCGCACATGACTTTCTTTGACCACGGCTTTCCTCTCCCCCTCCACATCGGGATCTTCGCCAGCCTTATCTTCTAACTACGGGGTCAACATTCATCAACTTGGGGGTTTCCGGCCGTGGCCCTATCCCTGGGTACCGGTTGCGAAACACGGCGATTTCGGCTTCCTATTTCACCCGTGATAGAGATTCTGGTTTTCACGTTCATGTCTCGACCTATCACCCGGCCACGGTCCAACCAGCACGCGTTTCCAAACGGACTGGGCCGAACTGCGGAATAAGGGACGATCGAAATCGCCTCCTATTTTCCCCGAAGCGGCCCCCCGGCGACCTCACGTCATGCTGCGTATCACACCCGTTCCAATGAACTGGACGCCGGGCTCCGGCTTTGGTTCCTGATTGTCCAATTTGTAGTTGTTGTTGTCTCCTTTCCGGGTTGTCTCCTTTCCGGCCCTCGCTGATAGATACCCCGACGCACCGTGCCCTCCCTGTACATGCTGCTCGGACAGATACCACCCAGTCAGGCCACTTTTCTGCACCCCCTTTGGCGTCTTGGCTCTGGGGAAGCTGTCGCGTGGTCCTTGCGGATGCGGGGTATAGCGCGGTAGTAGGCGTTCCTCCACACGTAGCACAGCCCTGCGTGACATCGTGACTGCCCTTCCCTCGGTTATGGTGACCAATCTCCTGGGTCGTGTGTACCGGCAACCTTCCCGGTCTGCCGTGGGTAACCGTAGATGTGCTGTTGCATTCCGCTAGTCGGAGCAGACTGTCTGTGCGATCGCTTTTCGCAGTGTAAATTCACTAGGCATGCCGGCTTCCAAGAATACCATTCCGTCATTTTTCTACATTACGTGTAGATCATTAATAACTGCCTTTCTGAGTTCAAAGCGTGCAGCGTCGTTTCGCCTCATCAGAAATCAGCAACGAGAAAGGTACTCGGGGACCGTGCCGGCTTTCATGAATGACTAGCGGTGAGATAATAATCCGCAGGGAAACTCGTTCTTTTGACATGTCACTTCTGTTATCTTTGATACTCTGAATGGCGGGATTTGCGCTCATTGGACCCGATGCTCAAGTTTCATCTTGAAAGTCTCAAAAGGATCTGAGTCTAGACCAAGTCCCACACTATCAAGACATTTCGAAGCTGATAGGCTCTTTACGAGTCAGTCAAATGCGGCATGTCTTTTCCTTTGATCAGACCCAGACAAACCAGTTAATGATTCGAATTTAAGTCAATGCTTTGCATTACCTAATCAGCATATATAGCAATGAACAGTCCTACTGCTCTCATCGCTCACATGACCTCAGTACATGTAAACCTCATCCTTCTCAGCACCACTTGCCTTCCACTCCTCCAGCTTCGTCCTGGCGAGGTCCGCCGCAACCCTGGCATATCCAGGTCCAGGAGGCGGGCCACTCATGTCAATCTTCTTGGCCGGGTCACCCACGATCCAAGCAACAGGATCAGCAGCACTACCAGCCGCAGCTTTGCGGAATTTCTCAATGTCTTCCAGCTCATATCCACGACCGAAGATCACGGCGCGGGCGGGATGGCTGTAGTCGTGCGAGCCGACGTCATTGGCATTGGCGGCTTGGGGATCGCGGCCTGCGAGGAGGTGGGGAAGCTCGGCCAGGACGGCCTCGTTGGTTTGGATGAAGTGAATGACTGATTCATGATCATTAGTTCTTGAATCTGTAGATCATTGCGGGATTGGAGATCGTGGCGTTGTCGAAACATACCCTCGTAGTCGGGCAGGAGAGCCTCAGCAACGGGCTTTCCGATGGCGGTTGTCCGTCCGCACAAAACCACTCGCAATGGACTAGAAAGAGATGCCATTTTTAGAGATGGTCAAGGCGTGAATTATAGCTGGATTTGAAGTGGTGATGCGAACTTGCTAGGAATTGAAACTTGAAGTCTGGTGTCTGAGCCCCCACGCCCCAAACCCCGCTATTTAAATAATCGCAGTCAGCTCACTCAGCCGCAACGGTCACAGCCTCGCCGGCCATCTCGCCTGACTGAGGTCATGGATGTCGCTTTTGCACTTCGGAACCCGCTTTTGACAATTGACCGAGGTCATTGAGGGAATCTCGGACTCCGAGAAGGTGCTTACCGCTCTCCGATTAGTGGCATATTGTTGCCAAGATGACAGTGCAATGTGAAGTACGAAAATGCTTACTTTTGCTGACATAATTACTACTATTCTTCTGGATTTGGTACTCTATGATTAGTGGTATTCTGAATGGCCACGGTCATATACATGTCATGCCATAGAGTGCCTCATTTTCCAGAGTAACTAACCAGACAGCGGATCACGTGGGAACCAGGTAGGTGACCTGGTAGATGACAAGTCTCCCTTTCTCTCTCATTCCCTCCCTAGAGCTTCTTCAGACGAAATTTCACGGAAAACGTGCGTTCCACCATTTGGGCTGTCTGTCTGGCTGGCGTCACAAAAGATGTATTGCGCAACTCCGCCAGCCAATTGCATCTATCAAGGCAGATTCCTGCTAGATAGGCAGTCTACTAATGGGCTGCACTATGAATTTACCGACATGGAGGAATAATTCAAAGACCTAGCTTCGATAGCGACTAGCTTAGTGGACGAATTGAGAGGAAACGGACCTTGGTTCCTTTTCACCGTCGATGAGCGAGCATTCCATGCTATTCAAAAATCGGACCGCAAACGCTCGGAAGTACCTTTGTCTATGATCCCGCTGAAGAAATGCTTCTCCTTAAAAATGGAAACTTCATATAATAGTGCAGCTACGGTCGCACTTACTCGCTGGATTGATCGTAAGGTTACGGAGATGAGGTCTGCACGATCAAATCATCCTCGCGAGTACAGCCAACTACAACGTTACACACAACGACAATGACGGAGATCTAGTTACTGATGAGAATAACATCATTGCAATCGACAGAAAACGAGCCGACTAGGCGATATATCTGCACGCTGTCCATCCTCTTCGGACCATGGAATGACCTGTGGTAATGATCGAAACAGCTGTCCCAGACGAGAGCGCAGATTGCGAGGGACGATCTCACGTGACTTTGGCGTCAGAGGACCAAATTAAGGTTGCCATCGCAGTCTTCATTAAATGAAAGAATTGTACCGTATCCATTGAACAATGGAAGTTGGTGATCAGACCTACAGGGTCACTAACTGCTCGTTCGTCGCCGGAAAAGCACAAGAAAATCTATTGAGAAGCCGGGAGATGACAACTCAGATTCTATCATTGATAGACTTTGAGGTCTCTTTTGAAAGCCTATTCCATCGAGATGCACAAGAGGAAAAGAAAATGGTTTGGTCATGACGAAGGAAGATATTGCAAGAATTGCTCGCCAAGTTTGGAGGATGACTAGCCTTATCGAAACTCGTAGGTATTGAATGATATGTACATAGTTCTTGTTTGTTTTTGATTTGTAAATTTTCAGTCTCAAATTTTGCTTCCCGGTGTGGTAGTAAATCCAATCCAGAGAGCCGGACCGCGTAATTGAAGGCATTAAGGCATTAAACGTAAGAAAAAGAAAAAGATCATAAGCTTCTGGTTGCTTGTGTATCTTCAGCCAGCTCGGTCGTACTTTCAGATGCTTCGTCAATCCGGCTGAAAGGCCTTCTCCGACTACCCCTTGTGTACGATAACTGAATTTCGTCAGAGGAAGAGTTAGAACCGAAGATGGTATTCCACAAAGATCGGCATGCGCCGAGGGATGTGGTAATGTAGATGATGCAGTTCCAGAATCCTTGTAGTGGAAGCACAAGCGCTTCAAAGTAGCAAAGCGCGAAGCTGACTTCGCCCTCGGCAACGAGAGTGTATACTCGATTGATGGTGGAGGGAACCTAAATGAAAAGAGAAGAAAATCATTAGCACAGTGGTCTGGTTGACTATATACCGCTCTGGGTGGCCTACCCAGGTAATGATCAGCGCCGCGAAAAACAGCATCGCGCATTTCGTATAGGCCCAAGCAGCGGCGTCAGAGCTGGACATCTTGGCGCTGGAAATGTTTGTTTCGAATCGGCTTCGATTGTGTCCAAAGTCTTCCTTCTCCGGTTGGGTCTGCCGCACTTCTCCAGATTTGTCCATTGTCTCGCTGATGACGTGTACTTCGGTGGTTTTGACGCTCAGTGTAGTCGGCATGCTTTGCGATGTCATGTTTCGGAGTTGTTTTCGCTTCTGGTAGATTTCGGTACCGATCGAGATGTATATAATTCCGGTGATGACGAAGATGAGCCTGGGCTGTGGAGTTAGCTTTAGAATTCTCTGACTGGTGTAAAAAAGTGAGATGATTGGTACTAACCAAACAGGCCCGTAGAAGGTGGCAATTCGAAGTGCGTCCCAATCGACGTCAATCCAACACCAAAGCTGTTTGTCGAGTAAATCAGTCAGTTGAGTGATAAAGATTATGGGAACTTGAGAACTGACTGTTGCATCACCATAAACCCTTCCTTTTGCTTCTGTGCGAAGGAAAGCATAAATGATAGCCGGGACAAACGGAAGCCCATAGCATAAGAGTAGATACTTGGTCTCCAGGTTCCTCAACTGACTGGATGAAAACCTATGGCGGAATGTAAGGTATACATTCAAAGCCATTGCCAGTGTCCATAACGCATCAGCAGGCATGAACCTGAAAGTATTACCAACGTTAGTAACCGTAGAATGAAAGAATGGACTGTAGTCCCACCCACATCTGAATCAAAAATGCCTGTGTCTGACACATAGAAGACTCCTGCCCAGCTTGAATACCCGACAATGAGATGAGGGTGGAGACATTGGCGAGAATATTGCCCCATGACGCATAGAATACCATGCGGTTGATAGGTTTATGGAACCTCGACGACGCAGTATAAGTGCCAATGACGAAAAGAGCACCAAATACCGAAAATGACGAAGTCACTCGCTCCGTGATCTGGATGGCTCTGTTCTGGCTCGGGGAGAGTGACATGGTGGCGGCAGGCACCGCAGTCAATCAGGAACAACAGTCAATCAGGAACAACAGTCAATCAGGAACAACAGTCAATCAGGAACAACAGTCAATCAGGAACAAGCGGGCTACGTGACAAAGTAATGCAAGGAAGAGTCCCGAAACAGAGAAATGGATAGCATTGGACAGGGGAGGGACCTTTAAGAAAGAAAAGGACCTCCTGATCTGCATAGGCCCCGTGGCGGGGATCTTCGACCGTAGGGTACCGGCGGCCTGGTGCGCCATTGCAAAATTACAAGGGCCCCAAGTGGTGGTCTAGCAGTGCAACAGCCCAGAGTTCCTCAAGCTCTAAAAAGCTTGATAATCAACTAGCCGTGCTCCCCGGCCTAGTGCAAGGCTAGCGTGCCGTGGTGGCAATAACCACCCGGTCGGCTATCATGTGTGTGGAGTTGGACTCCAATTGAGCCGACTGATATGCTGGCGGTTGGAAAAATGGTTCGACATCGGGGGGGAAGGTTCCATAGTGCTTGGCGGCTGGGTTTACCCCTGGATAGAGTTAAGATGTGGTCTTGGAGGGAGGAGAACGTGGGGTAAACAACCCGGGCACGAGATTGCCATACTCGGTTCAATTGCGCACTTACTCGCTTTCTTTTTTCCTTTTTCTCTTTTCTTTTCCGTATAATGAGGACCTGCAAATGCCATCAACGGACCGCGCCTCAAGGGGCTGATAATGAAAAACCCCATTAGAATCTCCAAGGGAAAGTGGAACGAGACGTTAGGGTCACCAGGGATTGTACCGAGGCCGATGACAGCGACACGTTCCTGGGCCCATACCTTTGATTTTAGCCGCAGATACGGGTACACTGGGGCTTCTGGAAGGACATCATTCGCCCAGGATGCCAGGAAGGGATGTAAAAGCTTTGGGCAGCCCCATCGGACTTCCGTGCTGGTGATGTTGTTGGGTTAGTGCGCGGAGTTACCGGTGAATGCGGACGAAATAAGCCTTGTGCAGAGCATCGGCGTATTCAGCCCGTCCGGACAAGGTTCCATCTCCGCGGCGGTGGGTCGCACTGCTCAGGGGGTCCACCGTGGGTGAAGCAGAGCAGGCCGTGCCCGAGCGTTAAGCATTGTAGGCGTGCTCGAGCCCTCCCCGGCGGCTTTGGTGCGGTCTGCTACTGCCGGGGTCTGGCAGCTTCGCAGACACGCCCGGGTATCAACATCAGCAATATGACAATGTGTATCTTGGAGTAAGGAAAGAGTCCAACTACAGACATGTATAGCGTATCCCTGCGATCGTTGAATGGTCTTTCCATTCATTTGTGAGCCAAAGGTGAGCTATTGGGATTTAGTGGCTTGCTGCTAGTATCCATGGCTCGCGCACATTGGTCCGTACCTATTACACTAATTAGGACACTGACTCGAAGCTTGTGATATCCCAATCTACGGCTAGTAGCTCGATGGCTAGACCGTTTACTCAAAATGAAGATCTGCCAGAGACAAGTGGGGACTCAAACAATAGCGATCGGCATGGTGCGCCCGAAGCTGTTTGTCCACCCAAGTTCTGGATCCGCGAGAGCCGGTCTGCTCCACCGAAACAGTCCAAAAGTGTCGATCTTGGAGATACCCGAGGTATGTACAATATGCAGTAAAGGTCCAGGTATTGGTATAAAGGATAGCATAGAGAGCCAGAGGAAGTTGTAGATGATGGCAAACAGAACGAGATAACGTGTAACCGAGACATGCTGTGAAAAAGTCTAGAGAGCAGGAAAGCTGGATAGAGTAGCGTATCGGTGCGCATCCGATCGAAGGGGGCAGTGGAGTCCTTGAATTGTTCTGAAAGGTGCTAAAAGAATGAAGTTTCTAACTTTTCGGGGACTAGAGAAAAGGCGACGAGACACGCACACAGAATGGGTGCGATATGAGTGAGCATAGCTGCTCCTTACCCTAAGGTCCTAGTAAGAGAGAGAAAAAAGAAGGAAGGACCTGATTGGTCAACTTAAATTGCAAATTCTGGTGTGATGGGCTTCGCCCTGCAACTAAACGAGATGCAGAGCCATGTCGGGGCTTACCGCAAACTCGAGAAAAGCCTCCCCCCCCCCCCCCAAAAAACCCGAGAACTGCCCACAAATCAAACGGTATCGTCGCAGTTGTCAATCAAAGGAGTGCAAAAGATCAGAACAAATCCTCCATCATTCATTGCGTAGCATTCTAACGGGCTTGAAGCCGCCGAAAAACGAGAAACGCATCAGGCGGACCGGTTGCGCTGGTTCTCCACGAGTTGCTCGAGCTCATAGATTTCATCAAGCCAGGCCTCATGGGCCACCTGTCGTCGAGCCATACGAACAGAATCGGCAAAGTCCTCGATGAAGGCGTAGGCAGTGCGACGAGGATACTCGCGCTGCACGCAAAGGGCGTACAGGTTCCCCCGGAGGATTCGTCGAACTCGGTAACGATCTCCTTCATTGAAGCGACGAAGAGAGAGAATGAATGAGAGAGCAGGTCGCTCAATAAAGGCGTGGAGGCACGAAATTCCGGCCTGGGTACAGAAGGCGCAGGGTCCACGTGCACGAGTGGCCGAAGCCTCGCAAGCATCCAGAACTTCGTGCACTTCATAGGTCGGGCAAATTACCATCCAGAAGAGGCACTGGAGGCAGGGAATAAAGACCGTTTCATTCGAGTTCCAAGGACGGGGGATTGGGGTTGCTGGGCAAGACTATACAGGGCAAGCATTAGAGGGCATGGTGTGCCTGGGCGACGGAGACAAAACGTACCAGAGCGAGCCAGATACGAGGGTCAAGATAGAGGGTTGAGTGCTGGCTGGAGTCATTCTGCGACCGCAGAGAAATTCAGAATCAGTAAACAGGATACCATGAAGTTGCTACTGAAGACTTACCTCCGTGGGGCCATGGCCTTGGCCTTGTCCCACGGGGTTCTCGTTCTGCATGGCGTGTGCTGGTGGGGACGAGTTTGTTGATGGCGAACGATGGCAGAAGTGTTGATCAGGGAGGGAAGGATAAGAACTGGAATGGAAAATTGTAGAGGGCGAAGGAGTGGTGGGGTGGAACAAGAAAGAATTGGGAAAGGGAAGAAGTGGGAGATGGACGAAGTGAAGCAGCAGATGGAGCCTGTTGTCACCTTGTTTCCTCACAACTACATTCACTATCTCGAGGAACAATTCTGACCACATTCTCCGCCTTCTAATTTCTTCATAGTTGCTACCTTGTTTGAATGGGGTATTGTTAGTAAGACTCGCCGCATCCACGCCCCTGTGGATGCGGCGAGGCAATGTTGTTGGGGAGTTTGATCTCCGCTCTGGGTGAATTCGACAAAAGACACAAACCGGGTACTCTACAGCGTGGAACGGACAAATTTCAAGAATAACATGTTAATATTTATGAGAAATTTACAAGCCGGAAATAGCTCAAAAACAGTGAAATGACAAGATGAGGCACTTTCCCCAATGAACAAATAGAAAACAAACCCCAACTCACACGTCTTCCTTAGCATCTCTATATCCCACGAAAACAGATAAGTACGCCTTGGGAGGCCAGATTTTAAATTCATGAGCCTGTAATTATGCTCCTTCATTAGCTACAGGTGGCTCACACTGCTAAGGCAGCAACCTCGCGCCAATTTCGTTGCCCGTTTAGCGTCTTCGGAACGTACAGATGTATGGTGAGTGGTTGCATGATGAATCGTCGAGAAAGTCTGCGAGACGGAGGCTACTATCTGACCCTTTAATAATCCGGCAGGTGCTCTGTAAAAGCATATATATGGCGTTTTTTCAAAGACCTGGTTATTGCTAGGAGTTTCAGAGGTATACAAACGCCAATCTTGAAGACCCTGGTGTTTGTACTGTTTGTCACGGTGCTAGCATACAGAGGCACGTGCGTGTGCATGATGATTCAAGGGGCAGTCTCCATTGTGCAGTGTGAGCAAGCTGGAAGGCCACATTTCATTAAAGATCCAACTGCGGATCTCTTGGGATATTTCCCGTCTTTTGTGTTTCACCAATTTTACCCGACGTAGAGTTCTCAATGGGACCGATGGTGTTGAGATGTGGAGTCTGGATGCTGCTTCCAGTTGTGTGCAAGCAGAGATGGGGCTGTTCTAAGCTGCCGGTATCGATTTTGAGGAGTACGGAAAACCATTCGCCCTCGTACATGATGTTTTAGGTCAATTCTCCATCCAGACCTGGTGACAACGAAGCCATTTCCAAACTCCGGGGTGCGAAAAACACTCTTCCGTTTCAAAACATGGAGATGCGGACACCCTCCCGTGAGGCTTGATGGACGCTAGCTGTCCCAACCCCCCAGAAAGCTTGAACGCGAAGAAGGAAAACTAAACCAACGAAAGCGGGGACTACGCAGCCTAGGAGATCACACATCTTCGACTCTTCGGTTAAAGATCGAACTGCTTCAGATTATTTGCTGCCATGTTGACTCGTTGAAGATGCTGAATTTTCTCGTCAATGACAAATGTCTCCATGTCACCGTCACAGCGGGATAAGTCTGCTCAACATCCGCGAATAAGAAGCCAGGCCCTTCTGTGATCAAGTATCTGGAGCAACTTCGCCAGGGTCCACTTTCATTCACGAAGACGCACTCCTTGCAGCCTAGAAATACGAGGAAACAGGGAGCTAGGTGCTGAAAATCCTTTTGAGCAATGCTTCCGGTACTTCTTTTCCAGATGAAGTCTTCGAGGCGACATGTCAAAATGATGAAGCCATGATGGTTCTTTTGGACAATGAACAGAATGATCTGCCAATTGAAAAGATGACTTGGCAAATCACCAGCAACAGATGAATGTGAACAGATGTGCTTCAAACTCTGCTTGACCGACACCTCGTGGAAGCTAAGAAATCCCTGTTTGGAAATCTGGCCGTCAATTCTCATACCTTGGAAGTTTTGCTGTGCTGGAAACCAGACGTTCCTATCACAGAGAAAGCCCTTTCATTTTGCTACATGGGATCCTAGCTCAATGCGTGTGGCGATAAATCTCCAGAGGAACGCTTTGCCTATAACAGAGGATGTCTTGGTAGCCGCGACAAAAATAGGCTTCGGAGTTGGCATAATGGGCGAAAATATCCCATTCAAAACGATGAGTGAAGCTATGAACTGTTTGAATCTATCAAGCATCGCCAAGGATCGATCTCTATAATGTAAAGGGCCCTTCGAGCGGCTGTCGCAAATAGTTCAGGCGAGGATGTACTGGATTTGCTTTTCCAGCAACAGCGTGAGTATTCTGATATGGAGTTCTGGCAGAAGAGGGACTTGGCAAGATGCCGATTTGGATCCCGAAGCCAGGCCCTGTTCTTCTTGTGTTTCTTAAACGGACAGGCACAAAGCTTACCGATGCCATGCTCAAGGACTACCCATTTGACCGGGAGGAAAAGGAGAATTGCAAATTTGATAAATTGGTTCCCCTGCTCAGAGAATGAGCTTCCTGAGACGCCTGTGACTGAGCGCGCAGAAGAGATTGTTTTGGAAAGGTGCAAGTACGCAACCATCAAACCCTTTTTGGAGCGCCACCAAATCCCGGTCACGAGCAATTTGGTTCAAATGGCCGAGCGAAACACAATCGTGAACAAGGGGGAATTGATGTCGTTACTGGAGGGTAACAAAGGCCAGTGATGACAAAGAGCGAGGCAAGATCATAGTAAATGATGGACATAGTGGTGTTGATACTAATATCCCGCTCGGAGCTAGATGAGAAATGGAGGGATCCTAAACAAAGAAATATTTCTTGAATCCAGAGTATAGATCATTAGACCATTCCACCGGGGTGACTGCCGAAGTTCCCCACCAAACCCGCAGGAGAGCCGCGCTCCGCCCCGACTGCCATCCCGCTTTGCCGTCGGAGTACCCTCCGCTCCCGACTCTCCATGCCGTCTGACCCTTCAGCACCAGGCCCCGAGTGCCGAACGTCTTTCCGCGGAGCTATCATAGAGGCTGATGAGTGGATTCCGCATTGGCATTTATTGGGCTGTTGAGGTTTAGTTCAGCATTTGTTTGGGGTGTCTGAGGGTAAGTGGGACTTGTTAGTGATAGTGGGCGGTTAGCCAGGGATTGAAGTGGATTGGGACTTGGCAGGGATGGGACTGTTTGGATGGTTTTACAGAATCTATGGTGTGCTTTGTTGGCGAGTGTTGTTGGGATGCGCTCGGATGCTCATGGTTAGATGCGGCTGTGGACATCGGAGACGTCCGCAAATATACTGCTATATAGTTGAGCCGGAGAGGAGGTCGGGAAAGAGTACGCGATGTACTCGGTACTCCAGGGTCCAGGACTGTGTATACACCGTAGCACCAGAACGGGGTATCTCAAGTAACCACACGTTCTGAAGCTCCGAGCGCATTCGCTCAACAGATTCCTCTGCATGTTGCCATGTTCTCTCATCTCCCGCCAAAGGGCTTAGCTGAGCAGAGGCGCCTGGATAATTCTGTATCCGAGACGGGCTTCAAAAGCCCGGTCTTTTTCCGCAACAGACAACATCCCGCATCAAGACAACAGCGGGAGTAAATAGGCACGGCATCGGTTATCCTCCCCAGCCCGAGCGTAGAGCCGACCAATCCGGGCCATGGATGAAAGCACAGCAAGCTGAGAAAGGGTCGAAGTGCCGGTCATCGGCGAAAAGCTACAAGGCCGAAGGGCAGATCGGAGGATTCCAGGCACGGAGGCGCCCTGGTGCCTCAACAAATCCCGGGGCTGGGGATTCCCAAGAACGGGCATTGGTATTCCCGCGGGCGTTATTGGCCAGACGGGACAGCGGTGATGAGGATGCTGATGGATGTGCGCTGCGTATCGGTAATTGTAGTGGGGCACGCCGATTGGTTGGGACGATGGTCTGTAGTTCTAGATATCCTCGGATGAAGGCCCGGAGAGCGGGAGCGGGAGAATATTATTGAGGAATAGCCGAATCCGTCGTACCGAGCGATGGAAGAGATGCGATGTGCAATATCAAGGGTTGCGTATTGCTGGTTGTCGATGGATTGTATATCTCCCGCTTGAATAGTCCATCTTGGTGAGAATGTCGCGGTCGCGAAGCTCAACGGTTTCCCTCGGACTGCCGCAGGTCCAGGTTCCCGAGCAGTTCTCGTCCCCCAGCGATCCGCGAAGTGGGGGCTTCCGGCTTTAGCTCGTGGCTGACCGGGCCCACGCTGGATCCACGCTGGGCCCATGACGTGGGGATCGTGCAGATGGCATGCAAGGAGAGGTCCCTCTTGTCGCTGTCGCCGTGCTGGAGTTGGCCTGCGAAATGCCGGCAAGGAAGAAGAAAGACCAAAACCGAACGGAGGACAAGAAGAAGAACCGGGAATGCAGCGCGTGACAGCCTGTCGTCACCCCGCATTTCACATTCTCTCCGCGATTTGAAGTACCTCCCATTGAGTGCTAGGGTCGAGGTACATCTGCCAATCCGCAAATTACGGGGCACAGTTGGCTAAGCCGGCTTTGGAATTGACGCCATTGGCCCACTGCGATGATCGGGGTACTTGAAGGTACCCAGCGTGCTGTGACGAGCATCCCCACAGTTATCCGGAGGCCTCGCGGCTGTCGGGCGAAGGGCCTGGCCGGTTAAGTCTTCGGAAATCGCCTTCGGTTGTCTGGTGGGAGTCGAGTAGAGGTATCATCGTAGCGCGTAGTGGGGGAGAGGAAGGTAGAAGCACGGGCTCCAGCTCGTCGTATATACAGAGGGCGGTCCCCCGCAAGGCGGTACCAGAACACTGAAGGTACCTGCCATCGACCGCAAGACATACTTTGACCACGAGAGGTACAACTCATCCCCGCATCGCCCTGTTCTCCTTCCTCCCTCCAGAATCATTTCGACTCCGCATCTGCTGTCTTCTCATCTTCGTTGTTCACGGTCGCTGTTGCCTCTGCTACGCCTACCGCAACTGCCACTACGTCGACTGCTTCTACGTCATCGGTGAGTACTCGTCCATCGGCTGTGTAATCCGCCAAAGAGTCGCAACGGGCGCCTTCGTTTCAGAAACCCTCCGACTCTTCTGGTCAGTCAAAGGCTCCTGCACCCAACACTCGGTCTCACCCAGCGACAGTCCTACATCTATACACCAGCTAACACATCCTAGATCTTTCAACCACGCGTGATACCCCGCCATGGCATCCAATTCCGTCAAAGACGCTGCCAGCAGCGCTACCGTCTCTGCCAAAGAGGCCTCGCAGTCCGCGATTGAGAATCCCACGCAAACCACTCAGAACTTCTTGCACCACCCATACATTCGTGCTGCTCTCCCGTTCATCAACGGCGGTCTCGCCGGCATGACTGCCACCGTCGTTATCCAGCCCGTCGACATGGTCAAAGTGCGTCTGCAGCTCGCCGGCGAAGGCGCTCGCACTGGACCACGCCCATCCGCCCTGGGCATCACCAAGGATATCGTCGCATCCGGCAAAGTCCTCGATCTATACACGGGTCTCTCCGCCGGTCTCCTTCGCCAAGCAGTGTACACAACCGCACGCCTGGGTTTCTTCGACACATTCATCAAGAAGCTGAACGCCCGCGCCGATGCCGCGGAGCGTAAAGTCACCTTCGCTGAGCGCGCCGCCGCAGGCCTCAGCGCCGGCGGTATCGCCGCCATGATCGGAAACCCCGCCGACCTTGCCCTCGTGCGCATGCAATCTGACGGCCTGAAGCCCCCCGAGGCCCGCGCTAACTACCGCTCCGTCTTCGACGCTCTTATCCGAATCCCTCGCTCCGAAGGCGTCGCTGCTCTCTGGGCCGGCGCCCTCCCCACCGTTATCCGAGCCATGGCGCTCAACATGGGTCAACTTACCTTCTTTGCGGAATCCAAGGCCCAGCTGAAGCAGCACACCAATCTTTCGACCCAGAACCAGACCTTCGCCGCCTCCGCGATTGCCGGTTTCTTCGCCTCTTTCCTTTCTCTGCCCTTCGACTTCATCAAGACTCGTCTCCAGAAGCAGCAGAAGGATCCGAAGACCGGTCAACTGCCGTACCGGGGTGTCCTGGATTGCGCGCGCAAGGTCGTCGCAGAGGAGGGATGGTTGCGCTTCTACCGTGGCTTTGGCACGTACTACGTGCGGATCGCACCTCACGCGTTAGTCTCCCCCACCTTTTGATCGCGGCGGGTCGCCCGTTGCTTTTTCTCTTGGCTTTGCTTATCGCCCCACACGGCCAACGCCCACTACCGAATGCCAATACTAACTTGTTGATCTGCAGGATGGTAACCCTCATCGTGGCCGATTATCTCAACATAATCACCAAATAGATCGATAAAGATACATCCTGCGACTGCGTTTTCTCGCCATTTCCAATCTGCCTGTCCTGACTGAACGCCCGCACCGACGACCGGAAGAACCTCTCTTTGTTCCGACACCGTCCTATTGGCCTGCATGAACCAATTCCTCTATCGCTATCTCTAATATGCATTCATTCACCGGGTCCATCTGCGCTTTACTGTACTCAAGCTCCTGTACTCAGCTTTTACATTCGGAACTTCCCACTCGGCCATTGGCATCCCAACCCTCCCAAAAGCCCGTCGCTTACCCCCGGTGTCCCAACGCGACTCACCGCAGCGGGAAATTTTATAACCCCCCCTGGCAAATTTTCTGGTCCTGATCTGCTTTTTCCGAATGAGCCAAATCGAGCTCCGGCGGATCCAGCGATGACCTCGGTTTGTGTCGGCGGTCGGATCCCATGGATGCCACCCGGGTTCTCCGCGGAAAGCTGACTGGTCCTCGCCCACCCCGTCTTTTTTTGTATTTCTTTGCTCATGTCCGTTATGGTTTTTTTTTTCTCGGTTACATTACTGCCATTTCTTAATTTTCCTACTGACAAGCGAATACCCCACACCTTGTCTTGTCTCGTCGCTCGAGTGCTGACGGTCCGGGTTCGGTGGGCTTTTGCTCGCTGGCCATGCCTCGAAATTGAATTCAATTTATTAAATTGATCTGGTCAAACTTGTCTCGTAGTAGTCGGTAAGTACATGGAGCGCACTATATAGCGTTACATCACATATTGTCGGGGATATCTTCCTGGCTAGGTAGTGTTGTAGTGGAAGGCAAAGGGATAGCCTCACAAAAAGATCTTAAGACACCCCTTAAGACCCGACGCAGGTATATGGGGTCACAATTAGGACGCATTTGAGATGGCTACAGTGCAATGATAGACCGTAAGCATGCACAAGAGTCATGTTTTTGCATCTTCTTTTTCTTCCAGGAACTACTACGCCCAACCCTTCACCACGTTGCATTTTGCATGCGGCGTTCATTCTGGAATTATGAACACGTGGACATGATCTAATAGAGACATTTAAAGATGGCAGGGCCCGATTGGAGGATACCTGTGTACTCGTGGTGTTTCTCACTATTAGAAATAGTAGCCCTATCTAAGAATATCCAGAAACATCGGAGTATTAAGCCATGTGTAACCTTACACTGCCATGTGCTACTGCAAACTAGCCCTTAGGGAGCAAGGTTGCACGGTATAAAGGGGACAAATCATCACCAGTAAAATTACGCCAGCCGACGGAAAACTGCATCGAGAGATCAGAAGAAGACTAACAATCAAACAGATTACGCCTTCATGCCAGGCATTGGTATTCGTAAAGCGTAGACAAAGTATGCACACTGAAATGCACAAAATTAAAAGGATGCCTTAAGGAGCTAAGCGCAATCCCCGAAATGAGCCATATGGGGCCACTAGTAGAGAAAACAAACCCTTGCACCCCGAGATCCTAAACCTGGATCTGGAACTGAACGTAACAACCCCAAAATTGCAAACAACCATCCGTGCCGTAGCGAGATGCTCAATAGCTCGTGTCCTTCAAAGATTGTGCTCACCCATGCGCTTCTGCTCGATGGCACTGGGGGGAAGGACGTCCTCCAGAGTCTCGCCGGTGCCCTCCAGTTCCTCCTCAACGGAAATGGTATCCTTGATCTTCATGAAGACAACCGGGGCGGCGAAGAGCAGCGAGCCGCAGAGGAGACCGAAGTTGGAGGCATACTCGTTCATGTAGGACATCTTGTTCTTGTCGAGCGACCACATGACGGCCGAACCGGCAGACTGGAGGCCCTTGTAGAAGCCAGCCAAGTTGGCGAGCTTACGACCGGAGTTACCGAGGGCGCCCATGAACCTATTGATAGTTAGCGATATTAGTGAGTGAAAAAGGTAAAAGGGAGAAAAAGGGTAAATGCCAGGCGTACCAGTAGACAATGCCTTGCCAAATCGCATCGTACATGCCGTAGAAGAAGTAAAGGAACATAGGACCGACGTATCCAGGGGTGGTCCAGTCGGTGGGGGTGAAGGTGCCGGCCTTGACTGCAGCCTCGGAGGTCGATTCACGGGTGTACTTCCTCTGCCAAGCATAGCCGGAGCCCCAGATGATGACGGTCAGGACGAACAGGCCGATCAGGGCAGCACGAGCACGGACAGTGCGGCGGAAGCGTTCGATATCCAGCAGGGGGCCGACAATGACAGCGGCGACGATCTGGGCAAACCAGTAGAGGAAGCCGTTCAGGGCCTTGGTGCGGGTGTCGAAGTGAGCTCCGTTGATGCCGTTCTGCTGGTAGATATAGAACCAATTGGAGGACCAGAACATGGGGAACAGCAGGACAATCCAGGGCTCGGCGAACAGAGTTTGCCACAACCCCTTGATCTCAGTCCACCAGCTGGGGTTCTTCATGAGAATGACACGGGATCCATCGGGGCGAACAACCTTGTCGGCGTCACAGAGGAACAGAGCAAGACAGGCGCCGAAGAACATGAGGACGATGAAAGCAATGTAAGTGCCGTCACCGACAGTCTTGTTGGTCTTGACGTTAATGTTCTGGCCAAGCGGGATCAAACTGCCAATGCAGGCGCCGACGTTGAAAATGGCCCAGAACCAAGCGAAGTATCGACCCTTGCGCTGTTCACCGGGATAGGACATCATGATGGTACCCTGCGCGCCCCACAGCAAACCGGCGCAAACACCCAGCAGGGCACCGGCGAAAATGTTAAATCCGGGAACCGTGGCATGCTCGGAGACCAAAAGACTAATCGAGTAGATAGTGTAGCCAATACCACCAAACGAAAGAGCCAGGCGCACACCCATACGGTTAACAAAGGTACCGGCGAAGAAGCCTACAACGGCGAAGGTGGAGTACAGCGCAGTGTTCTAAAAAAGCAATATTAGTCGGCGCAAATGGAAGATCGGGATTTGACAGGTGAGCAGCAGGGATGTGGGATGTCGCATACCATGTCATCAGCCAATTCGGGGGTGCTCTTTCCACCACCGCCAAGGCCACTCAGCGCGTTGAACATGCCAGGGCACATAAAGCAGACGAAGGCGACCATACCCAGCTGGAACTTGGGCGAGGCGTACCAACCGACATTGAACTTGCCGAGGCCGATGCTCTTGTACATCCAACCGCGGGGGCGGGTGATTTCGCCATCAGTGTCATGATAAGTCGACTCTGTGCCGACATGGGCAGACTTGGATTCTGCCATGTCGCAGGGGAGAGTCCAGTAAACGTTGAGAGAAGGTTTGGTAATAGAGGTGCAATAAAAGGTTCGCGGGAGGAGACGATGGGGATGTGGAGAGAAGATAGGGGAGGGAAGAGAGATGTTATGGGGAAGAAGACGGGGAAGGAAAGCGAGAGAGAAGGAAGGATGGATGGCAGGTGAGGGCAGAAAGGGAAGGCACAATGTGAAAAATGGAAGCTCGCGACATCTTTTTGAGCTGCAGCTTCCACGATGGAACACCACCACGAGGCAAGGTAGCATCAAGCGTCCCCGGCCTCAGCTTGCTGACTTTGCGGGGATGGCCCCCGCTTTGATAGCAGAGTTACACCTAACCCTACTTACCATTACTTACTCCTCGTACCCTACGGCGGATGTACCCTCGCACTCTCCACAAGAACCATACTATAGCTGAATTCAGTGCCAAGTACTACGACTCCGCTGGTACCGTCTGTCGCGTGATCCGAGCGAGGGCGCCGTGGTATTGGATCTGGCCGGCCGGGTTGCACCCTGTCGCCAGCGAAGCATCAGGGGCACCCACGGGACGAATCACCCAGCCAGCCGAAGACGGTGGTGGAGATGGTCGGGTTCGGAGGCGTCGCTTAGACGACTTCGGGACTAGCGGGCGTCGACAGGTGCTGGTTTTCTTTTAGGGGGGCGAAACACAGGCGACCTGTTTCAATAGGAACTGGTCAAATTTAGGAAGCCACAGGGGTGCATTCGGAGTACGCAGTTACAATGCGCAAGTCGAACCCTCGAGTTTTAACACCTGGGGAGACTCGGTATACTCCATGGAAAATAAAGACAGGCGCATCCACATGCTCCGCTCCACCGCTCCACGTCCATGTGCTGATCGGCCCGCTCTAACACCCCCTGCTTATTGGATTGCTGGACCACTGATAGCAACAACAACAATATATCTTATCATAATGGTAGAACTGCAATTGGTATCCTAGCTTCGATTCCTATAGGGCGATCTACTCGCTATCACTCGCAGTCTCGACATCGCTGTCTTCCCCGGGCTCACTCGACACCAGCGTCTGCACGTCCTGACTCGCGTTCGGAATAAGACTTTTTTCTCGCTTGATCTTCAACCCGGGCTCAGATTTGATCTGACGGTCCGAGTCTGAGTCAGCATCATCCACGTCCATTTCGTCCTCGTTAATCATATCGCTCCCCAATGTCACCTCGTTCGCTCGGCTGCCCTGCTCGTCCATCTCCTCGTCCTCGCGTGCCCGCGCCTCTTCCGCACGTCGCACGTTGCGGAGCAATGCCGCGTCGGTACGTAGGTCCTCTGCCGACAAGAGAACTGAGCACACTGGGCACTTCAACGCCCGGATGCGACGACCGCGCCGCTCAGGGTCGGCAACATAGGGTGCGCGCGCCATCATGCCCATAATGGCTTCACGCTCGAAACTGTGCCGACATTTCGAGCTGGTGACAGGGTCTTGGAAGTACTGCAAGGTGAGTGGACATTTGAGGGATATTCTCTCGCGCTCAATGGCAATATCATCCGAGTCGGCCGTAGATTCGCGCTGTTGATTTCGCGTGCGGGCGGCCGAGGTCCTGCGTGAGGCAGAGGTATCTTCAAGGTGCGAAAACCACGTAGAAGAGTGCGGTAGTGGCGGGAGTGCCTGACTGGGGGGAAACTTGGATTCGAAGACAACGCGATAGAACCCGATATAGTCGTTGTGCTCGGTGTACCTGCAATGAAAATCCTAATTAGATTTTCTGCAAAGCCATGGAAGAGCGAGACAACGGTTGAAGCCCCGAACTTACCGTTCGGTCAGGGACAGACCATCCCACTCCTGCGCCTCGTTTTTCAACGAATCAGCCAGCCTTTGACTGGGCGGGTTCTGTGCGTTCTGCTCCCGAGTCTGACGCTCAGGAGTTCCCTCGTAATCCTCGTCGTCTTCATCATCGCCTTCGTTCTCCTCTCCGTCCGTTTGCTGTTGCCGCCGTCGCTGTGCACGCGTCTGGCGTGTCCCCAGCGCAGCAGTCTGTGCTTCCTCTTCTTCTTTGTCAATATGCTTCATAGTGTCGAAAATGTCTTGCAAGCGCTTGCCGGAGTCAATCGTCTTGCGCATGCGCTCTTCCATATGTCCCGTCATCTCGTCAACCTTTGTTTCAAACTCAGCCAGTCGTTGCAACCCTCCATCCTCGCCATCGCCTTCGCTCCGGTTTTCTTCATCGTCATCATTATTCCGTGAAATCTTTTGCTTTTCGTATTGTTGTCGGGCGAAGACCATTCGCGAGTTGATATCGCCCGCAGTTGCGGTGAGTTCGGACACGGCGTCTGCGAGGTGTTGCTTCACGCCCTTGAATTCATGGGATTGGAGGAGTAGTGCAAGTCTCTGTCGGCTTTCAATCGTAAGAGGTGCCTCTGGAGGCTGGTATGGGGGTAGTTCGACGGCTGTGCTGCCTCGTGGAGCGCTTCGTCCACGCGCGCTGGCGGGCGGCCGGGACTGGGACAGCGATGATCGCTGTCGCGTGGATGTTGACAGCATTCGGGGGTATTAAGGAAGTGACTTCCTGTTAAAATATGGCAGATGTCGGCCTGGATGGTGTGGAGCCGAATACTGCGCAAATATCTGGTGGGCAGCAGTTCGAAGTCGCAGGACAAAGCATGCATCGATGCCGAATCCAATTCCCAAGGGCTCCCACGCGTCGCGAAAGCGCTAGTCCCATTTGGGTTACAGTGCCACGATAAGCTTATCGCTGACGACCCCCGCCAGCCACGGAAATCCCTTGCCTATTGTTGGTCTACAACAAAAACAATATTCGAATATGGGCTTCTAAAAGTTAAGCCTATACTAAGATGCCTTCCAAATCTGTCTACTCGTAAACAATGGATTATTCAGGTAATCCCACAAGTATTGTTTTTCTTTTTTTGAACTCGAAATACTTTGTGCTTGTTCGAGAAACCACCTAAACCTTGTAGAAGCAGAATGCGTGGTAGAAGCCTGCAAAGGGGTCAGCCGTGTAAGCCATTATGGGGTAGGGGAACACTCACTAACTGCGTCCTTCTCCTCCTCGGTCATGTTCAGTTCGCCGGTAGTGCGGTTGCGAACACCCATTCGCTCACTCAATGGGCCCAATTCACGGTCATTCTTCTCATCCTCCCAGATATCCAGGAAAGGCTTGCGGTATTGAAGCTCCAGGTTGTAATCCTCGGTCAACCTAGGAATGGTTAGCGATGTCCTCTGTATACATCGGGGTATGTACTCACGCTCGGAAGGCTTCCCAGGGGACAACATATTCCGGAACTTCTTCGACAGCTTCTCGCATGAAGTAGGTATACCGCCAGCCAAATGGTGGGCGGAAGACACCATCCTCCGGGGTGGCACCGGGGAAACGGACACGGTAAATGTCGTTGCCCCATTCACAAACATCATCTTCTTGGACTTCGCCGTCTTCGGGAGCCTCGGTCGTGGCAGGCTTCGCGGCTTCTCGTTCCTTGCGTTTCTTGTGGAATGCACTCACGCGAGCGGTGATCATGTCGGAATTTGGACAGACGCCGATGAAGCGACCGCCCTTCTTCAAACAGCCGGCAACATTGCTGAGCATTTGTCGGGTCTTCTCCTCACTCTCAAAGGCGTAGTGGATGGCGAACATTGACGTGACAACGTCAAAACCACCACCTCCCCATCGTGAAGCCATGAGCGAGCCACCAGGCCCAGCATTGGCATCGATACCTACATCCTGGATGATCTTAATGTCGCCCAACCACTCACCAAAGCAGTCCTTCGGGTAAAATTCGGCATGGAATAATGAAGGAGGCGGACGACGTCCTCGCTGACCTCGACCAGAGCGCATAGAAACGTATCGATCCCGAGCTTGCTCAATCGAGATGTTAGCCGGGTCAAGGCCGACGTAGAGATCGACGATTTGCGGCGCAAGCTGCCACTTGCCAAGATCACCACCCTTTCCACAGCCCAAATCGAGGACCAGCAGCCGCTTGTCTTCCATCGGAGGCGGGCCTCCACTGTCATTCGCCCAATCCTTGGTATCATTGAAGCGCAGAGCGAATTCCTCGTCGGGTGAAAACTTCTGAATCAACGTACTTTTCACCCAATTGTTGAAGCTGCGCAGTCCCTTGATTTTGCTCTCCGTCTTCCGCCACTCACGACCACGCTCAGGAACGGCATTGTAGTGTTGTCTGACGACGTCCGAGACGCCTCGCTCTCGGAACGACCGCATCTCTTCCTCCTCCCGGGCCCGCTCACGTTGTTCCTGCTCCTCTTGTCTCCGCCGCATCACCTCCGGGTTCACGATTCCCATCCGAGATCCACCACCGGGCCGTTTGCGCTGCCTCGGCTGTTCTTCGGGGGCTGGTGAGCGACGGCGCAGAGGGGACCGAGAGCGCTGGCGCGAGTCATCGCCCGCGGCATTTTTGGGGCTGCGAGATCGATCGCGTCGGGAGAAAACCGAGGGTTGTGCAGGGCCGCGCTTGCGAGCTTGGTGTCTCTCTTGGACCCGCTTGCGCCTTGGACCAGATGCGTTGGATTGATCGGTTGCTGCGCTGTCTTCGTTCATCTTGGACTTGTCACCTGAAGAACCGAACTGCTTAGAGGGCACGGGGGAAGCGGATGCGCCATTCTTATCGCCATCGTCGGCTGTAGGCGGCCTTGCGGCCGGGGATGTCATGTTTGAAATTCGCGTGGGGACTCGAAGGAAATTGAGGTGGCGTTCAAAGATTGACTACGAGCGCGCTTTGACTGAATGGGGCAGGTATAGTACCTGGGTTCGAAGAGGCAAGCAATAAAGTCGACTCGACAGTAGGTCTGGTGTCGAGGTTTGGCTTGTTGGAGCGAAGAAGAACGGCGGTGCACAGGGAGCTCCGGGTGGGTCCCGCAGCTGACACGGGCGAATCAGACCGAGCTTCTGCGCCGCGCATTTCTGCCATGGGAGTCGTATTCGTCTAGTCTGGCATAATACGTCCAAGTTTCCAACCTTGAGTAGGCTGGCGTCAAAAACATGCAACTCATCTGGCGTCTATGACAGGTATCGTGTGCGGGCTGTTTTGATGGCTTTCGCCACATCGCTCATATTTCGAATCTG
This sequence comes from Penicillium argentinense, assembly GCF_028826775.1. Lineage (NCBI taxonomy): Eukaryota > Fungi > Ascomycota > Eurotiomycetes > Eurotiales > Aspergillaceae > Penicillium > Penicillium argentinense. The sequence continues at coordinate 2,935,655 of NW_026622668.1, forward strand.
TTGTGGCATACGAGTCTACTTCCCAATGTCTCTTTACCATTTCCTCTAGACTCATGCCTGCGATGTATTTTTTGTTCTATACACTAACAGTGCCATCATTCCGTTCACATGTCATTCTTCGGGTTGGAGTGGAAAGTCAAGGCACCATGCCCTATAAGATGTATTCTTATGCGGAGTCGGAAGTAGATGGCCAAGTTAGTGGATAAAATATAGAATTTTGAGGAATTAGAGTGAGAATAGTGTGCGGGCACCATATGACGGTAGCCCCATAGGAAATCAAGGAGGTTCAATTAGTAGGTAAAGTCAGATGTTTTTTTGGTAATTGTGCCAAGCGCAAGCCTTCGCTCTCGCTGCCATAGGCACACATGAATAATAAAGGACCTACACTGTGGACGTTCCAAAATTGCTTTTTTACGTTGCTGTGTGCCAGCCTTCAGGTGCTTAGTTCAATGAACAACAAGTTTTCCTTTAGAGAGAGGAAAAAATCACCCCCTATGCCCTCTGGGACCGCCACTCTCTACAGGTCTCCCTTGGCCTGTTCTAGGACCAAGGCGCAGTCCCGAGAAACCCAGCCAAGGGAGACCTGTAGATCATTTAGCCCCTCCCTGTACTTCTTGGGCATGACAACGCTCGAGCAAAGCAGCATGAGTGTCTCTTGTGCACGGAGACACTGCTCCTCGATCCATTGTGTCAGATCCAGGACCTGAGTTGCGTCGAGCACCTTCAGAACTCCCCAGTCGAGCCTCTGGAGCAAGCTCCAGAGCTCCCCACACATGACAGGAGCGAGATTCTCTCTCGGGCTCTTCAATGGGAACGAGTCTTATGACCGGTCCGGGAGGTATGGTAGCGGCCGCCGGTGTTCGGGGTCGTTGGTCTTCCGGTCCGTATCAGGGTCGTAGGAGAGGGGAGAGAGGGTTGTACCCGTAGATAGCCTCATAGGGAACCGGGAATTGTCGGTGAGGACGGGTCTAGGGGATCGGGATGGAGCTGAGTCTCCATTCTCTTGCCATAGGCACTATCAGCAGGGACGAACAGGGGACTTGGGCGTGGGGCACGCCGGCCACGCCTCGGAGCTTTGGCTCTTTCTTCCTCATTATCAACCCGCTTCCTCTCCAGTGTTCTATCCGCACTTTTCGTCACGGGTCCTCGGTAGGTTTGGGCAGAAGGCACGACGTCTGCTAAAGGGTATGGAGGGCGAGGGCGAGCGTTTCTCTTCTCGGCCTTTCTCTTCTCCAAATGTGCGGGGCCGAGAAATAACGCTGCTGGCATTGGGGGCTGTGGTGCTGGAATCCATTGCTGGCGGAATTTCCAATATGCAGCGTATTCCGAGCTCACTAGATCCAAGACAGAAAGAGAAAGGAAGACATTTTATAGATCCTGCATTTGCGCAATGTGAATACTCATAATATTTGAATGGAGTGTATGAGTCCTGTGAGGCCCTGGCAGATTCACACGATCTATCGTATTGGGCAAGGGAAGGAAGTAAATACATTGTAAGATATATGTGAACTGGCAGTCGATCACATACAATTTCGAAAAAGAAATCCTAGTAACTTGGCAGAGCCTCTTGAAAACCATAATCAACACCTTAGTGCATACGCGAGTTACGTATCTTCAGCATGAACGGAAATAAATTAGGCAGGGCTATATGATTCGAGAGTAAAACATAGTCGTAGTATGTATGTATGTATCAGGTGCACGAACACACTGCATCATCCGGAACGCCGCGCCTAGAAAATGCAATGAAACAAGAGAATAAATACGATAGATTCCAGAAGTTGCCAAAAAAGATCATCATTTCTGAGCAACAGACTTGTGCGGCGACTTCGTTTTCAATGATTGTCGAATGCGTCGAATTCTGGCCCACCATTCGCGATCCGCCTTTTTCTTCGTCTCCTCATCACCGTCGTCATTGATGTCGTCTGGCACAGTTTCTGGCACAGGAGTGCTGGCCTCGCTGCGAATGTTTTCCAATGAAGCACCAGAGCGGAGGCGCCGGCGATTCTTCACTTTGACAGCATCTGCGACGACCTCCCAGCCGCTGCGCAGAGTATCCGCCTTCTCATTTGGCCTTCCTGTGCCGCTCTGAGCCACTCGGTCGATCCAGGGGCAGTATTCCATATGCTCATTTGATACATCCAGAGAGCTGTAGACAGTAACCTCTCCATTTTCCTTCGGCTTGTACATCCAGAGACCCAGCCGACGGAAACAAGCCCTGCATGATACTATACCCGCTGCTCCATCAGCAACAGAATCCCAGCCAAAGAGCGCCAGTGCAAGTGCGGTTTGATTGACAAGTTGCAGCGTGTCTGTTGACGGTGCGGAGGTAGACTCTGGGGTGTCTTGGGAGCTGCCGGCATCGGCGCCAGTTTCTTCATTTGATCCGTTTGCCACTGGGTCCGAATCCTTGAACCATTCCTCAGGCAGTATCCGTGCAGTAGCATCCAGATCAAGGCTTTTGGGAGTTTCGATCTTATCAACAGTCGGTAACTTATCCTTCATCTTCAACAGGTTGAAGTATCGACCATGAAGGCCAGATAGCGCCCTCCCAAGGCTGTTCAGCGGGAGATGCTGGATAGTATCTACGGCGGAGCAACATTAGCAAATTTTTCTGGAATGGATTCCGAATTCGAATGCGCATACCGTCACACGCCTTGTTCCGCCATGGGCATTTCTCCTCATGGCCGTCCTTCAACATCTTAGCGTATTCCTCGACAAGTCTCTCCCCTGTGTAGTACTTCGATTAGTACATTGAGAATGAGATGAAAGAGAAAACGCATAGGTCCATACATATACTTACGAACTTCCTTTCGTTCCTGAACCTTTTCCGCATCATATCCGTCGAGCTCATCGATTTCATCTGGTAGCTTGACGACCACGGAGCCACCACAGCCACTGACGCAGCTCACTCGCACAGAATCCGTGCATATCCAACCGCGCTTTGCCCATTGTACTTCATTGATCGGAGTCGGCTTGGAGTCCCATCGGTCCACGCGACGGAAGGTCTCGAGTCGCTCGAGGAAGATATCACGATCCCATGGGGCAAAGGTCGGGCGCTTATTCGAGGAGGCAGATGTTGACCGGACTGCGGCGCCCGAGATATTCGACATCGAGTTGCGGACAGAAGGAAGGTCTGAGTAGTCGTTACTGCTCAATCGGACCTTTTTGATGGAGAGGTTGGCCGGCAGACGGTCTTTGGCTGTCGCATGCGTCGCAGTCGCAGGCTTCGGGGCATTCGCAGGAGTGGCGGGCTTGGAAATGGATTCCAAGGCCCGGTGAAACTTTCGCTTCTTTGATTCAATGGCGTAGGACATTGCGATGTCCGGCGAGAGAGTAGCTGAGGTGGTGCAGATCAACAGGGCGTGAGAACTATCCAGCGAGCGGTAAGGTGTTTATGCCTTAGGCACCAATACTTCTGAGCTCAGATGATAACTAGGGGTTGAATCTAAAAACGAAAGGTAGGTCTTTGAGTAAGATATTTCTATCACTAAATATATTTTAGTTTCTTTTATTCACTGATCATCCTATCGAGAATTTAATGGCAGCCTGAGGCAGCAGTCGCTGATGCCATTGCAAGCCCACAAATTGCTGCGCGCTGATTGGCGCTCGGCCGCGCATCTTACGATCGCCGCGTCTCCGAAATTCGAGGGATTCTTTCTTTCCTCCGCAAGTTGCCCAACGTCCGAGCCATGGCTGTCCTGGGGACTTCGCTGCCGCTCTGGCGGAGCCTTGCGCCTCGTCTATCGAAAGAACTGCTTACCTGCCGGCAATGCCTGCGCAACCAGAGTTATGCCGCCAAATCCGCTCGTCGTTTCGGCGCAATGCCCTCCCCTCAACCCACGAAAATCCGCTCGCCCTTGTTCTCAGATAAGAGCCGTCAATTCTTCACGTCAAGTTTGAGACGATCCGCAGCTGCCCCTGCGGTGGCTGGGGCCGTCGAGGAAACGGCAGCCAAAACCAAAACCACCTTCCCCAGAATCAGCGATAAATCGGTTGCCTACTTCCTTCTTGCCAGCGCAGCGAGTGTTTTTGGAATTGTGGTTTTCGGTGGATTGACGCGTTTGACAGAATCAGGGTTAGTGGTTGCCATAACGCAAGCGTGAAAATTTGAACGTTCGGATGCTGACGGAGTTATCTTTGAAACTGCAGATTGAGCATCACGGAATGGCGGCCTGTTACTGGTTCTATGCCGCCCATGAACGACGAAGACTGGGAAGCCGAATTTGCGAAGTACCGCGCATCTCCCGAATTCAAGCAACTGAACTCTCACATGAACCTGGACGACTTTAAGTCGATTTACTATATGGAATGGATCCACCGTCTTTGGGGCCGATTCGTCGGCATGTCGTTCGTCATCCCCGCAGTATACTTCGTTGCCCGGAAGAAGGTCTCGACGCCTATGGCCTGGCGCCTGCTCGGTATTGCTGGTCTCATCGGTTTCCAAGGTTTCTTGGGCTGGTGGATGGTCAAGTCGGGTCTCAAGGATGATCTGTTTGCGCCGGGCAGCCACCCGCGCGTGAGTCAGTACCGTCTAACTGCTCACCTGGGCGCTGCTTTCACCTGCTACGTTGCTATGCTCTGGAATGGACTGGCTATTCTCCGATCCCACCGCTTGATGGCTGATCCTGCCTCTGGCGTGAAACAACTCGAGGCCCTCCGCGACCCGCGATTGGCATTCTTCCGTCGCTCTGTTGCCGGTCTGGCCCTTCTAGTTTTCACTACTGTCATGTCTGGTGGCCTTGTTGCTGGTCTGGACGCTGGTCTCATCTACAACGAATTTCCGTATATGGGCAATGGCCTTGCGCCGCCCAGCTCTGAGCTGTGGGACGCTCATTACTCCCGCCATGAAGATCGCTCCGATCTCTGGTGGCGCAACATGCTGGAGAACCCTTCCCTCGTCCAGCTTGACCACCGCATTCTCGCCATGACGACCTTTACCTCTATTGTGGCCTTGTTCGCTTACACCCGCCGGTCTCCTACTATGAAGCGCATGCTGCCCCCTGCCGCTCGTAGGGGCATGCACGGTGTCCTTGGCTTCGCTTGTATGCAAGTCGGCCTGGGTATCTCTACTCTGCTTTATCTCGTTCCCACTCCGCTCGCCTCGGCCCACCAGGCCGGTAGCTTGTTCCTGCTCACTTGGGTCATCATTCTGGGAAGCCGTGTCTGGCATCCCTCTCGTACCGCCAGGCTTCTTCAGATGGCTGCCAAGGCCCGTGGCCAACAGCTCTCGTCTGCCACTGCGGGTGCAGCGAAGCGATTGTAAAGAACGGTTTCCGAGTGTACGAATACGTTACTTCAGGGGGATTGCAACATCCGGTCCTGCTATTCTGATACCATCTCCATTCACCTTTCTAGTATCCCATTGATCCAACAGGTCACAATGTATAAGTATTACTCATTGAATCCAAATTTGTAAAAATGAAACCAAGTTGGCATTGCATTCGATACGTGAAGTAAAGCTCGATCTGGGTATCAAGAGGATCCTACCCAGGTACGTACCATTGAACCAAACGCTACAACTCCCTCCATGTTTCATTGAAAAGCAATCCTGTTCATTCTCATCATAACTTACGTGCGCTCCTTAAGATCAGCCTCGTACCTAACTTACCATCAGCGTAGATCAAGATGGTCCCATACATTCAATGGTCGAGGCGGCGTAGCTTTTGAGTGCAACGAGGCTGCAAGCGAGCACGTCGAGGGGGATTGCGACGAGTAGCCTCGAAGAGGCGCAGACTCTCGTTCTCGAGCTCATCTTTGTTATTCTCGGCCGCAGGCATGGACAGAGTCTCGTCGCTGTCGTGGGAGCGGCTTCGAGTTCGGCCGGTGGTGCGAGCTGCCGGGGTCGGGGTCGGTGTATCTATGTCCGAGCCGATTGGCATGGACGGCGAGGCCGGACTCTCCTGCAAGTCGGGAGAAGATTGCATCTCGACCAGAGCTTCAGCCGCACGTGCCTGCAGAAAAGCAGGTCGGAGGTTGCGAATACTTACCTGGGGTGTTGTAGGTGTGTACTCGTGTCGCAGCGGCGAGCCAGCCGGGCCTCTCTGCCCATCGGTGTGCTCAGCAGAGAATGTCATGTGGCTCAGGTTACCTCCACGCTTCTGACGGCAATTGTGGCAAAGCTGCCAACCGCATCCACCGCAACGAGTCATTCCCTGGTTATTGCGGAGGTTGCAGGTATCGCACTTGGCCGTGTGCGCCGAGACTTCGTCAAAGTGCATGACCTGCTTGGGCAGGGTCCGAAGGGGAGGTGGGTTGGGAGGGCTAGTGACTGATGGGCTCTGGTTCGGCGTGATAGGGTATTGGGTACGAAGGCTCTCAGGGCCACATCTTCCAGCTCGCTCGGGGGTCTTGAACGCAATTCTCTTGGTGCTGGTCGGGCGAGGCGTGGCAGGCTCTGGGGGTGGCATCGATTCGCTTTGGCGCGCCGGCATAGGGCTCTGGATTAGTCTGTGTACCCAGTATCCTGTGAGAGCAACATTAGTCTTCTCTTTGAAAATGAGGCCTGTGATGATAGTAAACCATATTGGCATATTCAGCTTACCTCCTTGTCTCGGGGTGGCATGGCCATGATGACGGAACCGTCCCTCCGTGATGGGAGTCGGCGGAAGTGATGCGCTTTTCTCGTTTCCCTAGGGAAATAAACAAGAGTCAGCGTTGAATCCCTGTGGTCAGGCTAGGTATCGAACACTCACATAGTCAATCAGAGGAGGAGGGGGGTAGCTCAGCAAACTAGATGTCCGGTCAGCTTTAGTAGAGTGAGGCAGCGAGAAAGGTTGACGAACGGTCTTGGGCGGTCCGCGAGGAGAAACTTCCATCTCAATAGGGCCGAGATGGAGCGGCGGCAGGACTGGTCCACGCGAATCCGGGGTCCGGAGAGGGTTATCAAGAGAATCCAGAACTGGAGTTCGAACTCCATTTTGCGGGCTTGAGTAAGAGAGGGTCCCAAGATTTTCCAGCGCCTGCATTCCAGGAAGAGTTGGCTTACCGGACTTGGGTGTTTGATCCATGATGGAAGAATAAAGAGTAAAAATAGTGCGAAGGTGGATGTAAAATAAAGAAGTTGATGGATGCCGCCGTGGCGGAAGGTGAAGTAGTAGGGGAGAGGAAGAAAGGTAAGTGTGGGAGAAATGAATTACTTATATTTCTAGGGAAACCCAAGGACATGGAGGATTCCATCTCACTTTGGGATGGCGCGTTTCTGCCTGATAGGCCCCCGCCGCGTAGGTGTAATCTCCCATCCTACCGATCATTCACTCTGAGCAAACTTCAAGGCGTTATCTATCCCTAGAAAAGACGTGAGGCACATACGTATCGGTTATTCCCAGACCATTCCATCTTGCTCTTGAAAGAGTGTTGCATACCATGACTTTGGACCTTGATATGTTAGAACAGGACAGTTTAAAGTTGTGGTAGCAGATGTGTTGCTTGGTGTTGCATTTCAACCTTGGGTTCCTTCCCGAAATATCAAATGAAGCAGACATGGCACAAACCATACTCTCTGCTCTCCACTCACATCCCCCGAATTTTCCGGTGCTCGGTCAAAAATAAAGCTCAGAGACATTAAATTAGTGTAAATTCTAAGGTGTAGAGGAAATAGGAGAGGACGACGGTTATCATGAGGACGGTGCTGCTAAACTAGATGCATGGAGTATAAGCTCCTGTCCCTTAAGACTCTGCCTACGACTTGGAGACTCACCATATACACTGTTCCGGTGTCTTTGCACTGCGGCTATAAACTTTTCGAGGTCGTTCCGGACACAATCCAGTTGCTCTACTCTTCATCTTTTGTACTCCTAGAAGTGTATGCTACGACCACTATAAAGTATCGCTCAGCGACTGCTACGGTTAGTAGGACGAGGCAATAAATATATATCTATTTTTTGCTAATGCATCTCGTATGGAAATTTCATTGTTTATATGTTGCATGCATAGCAATCGTCACACATTGGAACTAGGCCAACGGCCCCCCTTATTCGTCAATTTTCATGTTCAGTTATTGGGCTGGAGATTCAGCGTTAGTGAAATCGGTTCATGGAAGTTGCAAGAAACTAGTAACATACGGTTGCCATCCTCAGGCTGGGGCTGGGTGCCGGCGGCTTCAAGGACAGACTTGCCGGTGGCAGCAGTCTTGTCATTCTTCATCATGGGGAATGTGAGCACCTCCTTGATGCTGTAGTTATCGGTAAGGAACATGACCAGACGGTCAATACCCATACCCCAGCCACCAGTTGGGGGCAGACCGTATTCCAAAGAGGTACAGAAGTTCTCGTCGATAAGTTGGGCCTCATCGTCACCCTGGTCCTTCTGGCGGGCCTGCTCCTCGAAGCGCTCTCTTTGGGTGAAGGGGTCGTTCAACTCGGTGTAGGCATCTTTGAAGGGTTAGCTGTGGCACAACAATCTCCCGAGTATGCAGGGAATATGGGAGGAGAAAGTTATAGAAAAAAAAAAAAAAGAAAAAAAAACTTACTGCAAATCTCTTTCTTGCAGACGAAGGCCTCGAAACGCTCGCAGAGACCGGGCTTATCACGGGAGTACTTGGCAAGCGGCGACATCATCTCGGGGTGGCCGGTGATGAAGGTTGGGTTGATGCAGGTCTCCTCAATGAACTCACCAACCAGAGTGTCGAGCAAACGGGCGTTGGTGAGAGGGGGCGTGCACTCCACGTTCATCTTCTTGCAGACCCTCTGGAGGAACTCGTTGGTCTCCTTGGTGTGGAGTTGGTCACCCGAGGGGAACTTCTCGCCCGTAGCCTCTTCCAGAGCGGGGATCATTTCCACCCGGCGCCATGGTGCCTTCCAGTTCACATTGTAGGTCTCTCCGGTTTGAGTGTGGAAGGTGGTCTCATATCCACCGGTGATGTGCTTAACGAGGCCGGAGACAAGCTCCTCGGTCAGGTTCATGACGTCGAACATATCGGCGTAGGCCCAGTAGAACTCGCAAGTGGTGAATTCAGGGTTGTGAGTAAGATCAATACCCTCGTTACGGAATTGACGGCCAAGCTCATACACACGCTCAAGACCACCAACAATAAGCATCTTCAGGTAAAGCTCAGGGGCGATACGGAGGTACTGTTCCTCCTGAAGATCGTTGTGGTAGGTGATGAAAGGCTTAGCGGTGGCACCCCCGGCAATCTGGTTAAGTTGAGGAGTCTCGGTCTCGATAAAGTCGCGGGAATCAAGGAAGTTACGGATATAACTGACGATCTTGGCACGGGTGCGGAAGATGTCGCGGGAACGGTCGTTCATGATCAGATCGAGATAACGCTGGCGGAAGCGCTGCTCCTTGTCCTGGAAACCGTAGTGTTCGGAAGGAATGGCGTGCAGGCAAGGGGAAAGCAGAATAACCTCCTTGGCGAAGATGGACAGCTCACCATCGTCGCGGTTCTTGGGCGAGGTACGACCGGGGAAACCGACAATACCGACGATATCACCACGGCGAATGTGCTCGTGCTGGTCCTCGAAAGGCACGCTGCCAGTGGCGTTCTGGGCCTGGCACATGATCTGGACCTTGACGCCCTCGGCGCGGAGATCATAGAAGATAAGCTTGGTACCGGACGAACGCTTGGTATAGATACGGCCGGCAAGCTGAATGGCGACATCAGGCTTCTGCTCGCCCTTGGCAAGACCCTGGTAGTCCTTGAGGAATTCGCGCAGATCGGTGTTGACCTGGAACTTGTGGGGGTATGGGTTGGGGCTCTGAGTCTGGCGGAGCTTATCGATTCTCTTGCTGCGGATCTCGAAGTATTGCTAGAGGGAAGCGCATGACCAGTTAGCCAACGAATTGTGTTCATCGGACCATCTACTACTCACGTTGGGGGTCAGGTTGGCCTCCTCCTCCTCAGCGGAGGACTTCTTGGCAGCCTGGGGCTTGGGAGGAGCAGCAGCTTCCTTTTCCTTCTTCTTGGCTTCCTTCTCGCGCAACTTCTGGCGCCTCTTCAATTCGGTCTTGGAGACCTTCTCGCCGGTGACCTCGTCGAGCAGAAGCTTGGCCATGGAGGCCTCAGCCTCCTGCACAGGGGTGGAATCCGTCATAATGGATGATTGCGAGGAGATCGGAGAGTGGATGGTGGGAGAATGGAACGGAGGGGCGCGCGAAATTTTGGGCGGCCGTCAACGGCGGGGGGCGTCTGATTGGGTCGGGCGCAACTACAAAGGCCGCCCTCTATGAGTCATTTGCAGATCAAAAATAATGGGATTTACAGCATAATTCCAGTTGGAAAGATCGTACATAATCGGCTGAATAAATTACTCACTTGCCGAAATTACTAAACTTCTGGCGATGTTTTGTCCCCCATCACCATCCATCACTGCGGTTCCCAATCCGGATATTAGGGCTTAGGGCTCTCTGGTGGGGTTTACCCCGCTGCCCGATTGGAACGTCAAAAGTATATTACTACTTCCTACCGAACTAGTAGACACTCTCACAGGTACTGCTTCAAGTAGTCAGCTTAGAATTGACGTTCCTATGGTAAACTCCTGCCTCCCCGATGATCACCAAAATATAGGGGAGCTTGGGGCAGACCATTCATAAAGCCGCCTGCATTCTCTCCATTGCCTGTATCATCGGACTCTCCTTGCGAATCCTCTCCCCGTACAAATAGAGAACAACCGGAATTGAGATGCATACCGACTCCACAAGACCCAGCAAGGTACCGGCCAAGTTCAGGCCCAGCGTCGCATACATCGCCGGCTCTCCTTCATCGGCATCGGAACTGGGTTGTTGATAGCAATCGCATGCGAGCCTCTGTTCCGCCGCGCCATTGATTCCCATCACAAGGATCCTGAAACTAGAGAGGTCCCTCCAGAAGCGATGGTCAGCGTTGTTATTCTCGGTGCAATTTTAATCGCCTTTGGCCAGTTATGGTTCGCCTGGACCTGCACGCCGAACTTTCACTGGATTGTGCCCATTTTGTCCGGCATTCCATTTGGGGCGGGTAATGCGTGTGTATTTATTTATTTTATTCCAGCAATTATATGGCGCGGTCGTACGGGATCTACACTGCGTCCGCGCTTGCGGGGAATATGTTCTTTCACAGTGTTATGGGCGCTTGTCTTCCCCTTGCGGGGACCACTGATTCCCGGGGACCAGCCACGCTCTGTCTGGAAAGCGATGGGGTAGGCGATAAAACACAAATAGAGACCACCATAAACAAGCGCGACATAGCCGTCCCGAAACAGGCTGTATTATCACAATTAGTTTAATACTATGAGATAGACGCTTAAATGAGGGATAGGTTACTTACCAGATCGGCTCAGTCACAAGCATAGCGAACGGCCGACTAAGACCGTCTTTAAGCCGTTTAGAGCAAGAATCGCCCCCATCATAGCGTGTCCACCACCTGAGATCCCTCGTCTGTTTCCGTAACCTCGCAGCTCTCCTTCTGAGGATCACCGGAGCATACGTTTCTTTAATGAAGCACATTAAGCCAAGAACCGCACCGCCAACAATCAAGACAATCCAGTTTGTCCACTTCCAGCTCAGGTACTCGAAGACGAAGCCGTCAATAATCGGGCCATACACGGGACCATTTGTAGGTCCGATAGGCCAGATACCAAATGCAAGAGCGCGATGCTGATCGGAGACGATATCGTTCATTGAGGCGGGCGTGTCGCTCCAAGGCTCATGGTTACGACGCTGACACCCTTACTCCATAACGGCCAGCATTGAGGGTTTTCGGGGTCATCAGGTTCCCAGAAGTCCTCATATTCTGGATGATCGCCCAAAGTCGGCAACCTTGTGACTGTTCGCTCATTTGTCCGCGCAGTGTAGCCTTCTGCATCTGCCGTATAACTTCGGGTCAACACTGGCTCTTTGGCGGACATGCTTGATGAGTCGAGATGGTGGAAGGAATCTGTTGCCGCTATGCTTTATCGACCAAGGTTTAAGACACACTCTGTCAAACAGACGCGAGCTAAATATGACCAGAATCTAAAAATCAAAAATAAGACTAGAAAATTATTTACTCCCTAGTTAGTTTCCCAAGCGGGAGGGACCGAGCGGGATGCCGGAGCTTAGTAAAGTTTTCGGAAACCACAATCGTTCGGCTTGCTACCGGCCTCCCTCTCAGCAAACTCTCACATCTCATATCGCAGATTGAATGGGATACAATGACTCCACGTTTGGCTTCTTTCAAATGCAAACATCCGGGCTGCAATGCAGTCTATCAACGCAAGGAACACTTAACCCGACACATGACGCATCATGATCAACGGCAGCGCTGGTCTTGCCCCTACTGTGACAGCACCCTAGCTAGAAGGAATATAAATTAACCAGATTCTCTGCCGGTTTTCCCGAAGGCTAACTAGCATCCAGCGATCTCTTACGTCGTCATATCCGAACCTACCATCCACAGAAAGATCCGCCGCCATCCCGCGCACAAAGGGCTTGTAAAGTCTGCCATGCTCGAAAGGAACGCTGTGACGGCGAATACCCCTGCAATCGATGTCAGCGACGAAAAGTTACCTGTTCACGTGTTATTCCGCAGGACATGGCCGCTCCTAATGAGCAACTTACTCTCCCCAACACGGACTTGAATTCGACTTCCGTACTTGAGACGACCCGGTGGGTCGGTCAGGACTTTTAGATATTTACTTTGAAAAGTTCCATCAGATTTGGCCAATATTGCACTGGGGGACCTTTAAGCCCCCAAAGGAACCGTGCATCCTCCTCCAATCAATGGTCATGATTGGGTTGTGGATTAAAGGCGACCAAGTGGCCCAGGACAGAGCGATGACTTTCCATCGGAAATTGCTTTCTGCGATTCAAGCTCAAAGGGTACGGACTGCCCCCTGAACTGTTTCCAAAAGGGAGAAATAAAGGTTTACTGCTGATGTCGTTCATGATACATAGTCTCAATGGTATATATCGGAATCGACGGCATGCAACAACAATTACATACCTTGGCCGATTGCAACCTATCAGAGTATCCTTCTGCAGTTAATATTCGCTCTCCTGGTCGGCAAAAAAGAGAATACCTTTGGTCTGGATTTTCGTTTCCAACTTCCAACTCCAAAATACGAACTACTCGCCTCGCTTGTGCAAACCTGCCGGCGACTTGGCCTGTTCCACTATCCGAATATGCTCGCACAACACGCCTCCTCTGCGCCAATCGCGCTCGTATGGGTGAGTGTAGAGGAGGTGAAGCGTTTCGGCTTAGCGTTATATAAATTATGCCGCCTTTGCTCTCAACCTTGTGAGCCGACTGAGGCAGTTGAAGGAGACAGTGTTACTGGCACTGGATTGAGAAGAGAGCTTCTGACTCTAGTAGACCTCGACTTCTGTATGCCGGATAGCGATGAGGTTTGGAACACTCCACCTGGTACTGAACCGGAATTTATCAGAATTACTGCGTTACAGGAGACAGGCAGGGATAACCGAGATTCGGATAATTGGATTTCACGGACGTCGGGGCAACTGTACGATGCTCATGTTAACTTTGACTGGATATAATTTGCCTGGCCACTGACCCCGGTTATGTTATCTCTTGAAAGCCAATAACAGGGTACAAGCATCATTTTACATTCCTTGGACTAGTAATCAGCAGCATAATAGTCTTCCATGTGTCCCGGGTAGCTACAAGCAGAACGAGCAAAAACGGAAGGTGATTAGAGAACATACAAAAGCTGGGATTCAGTTGTGGTAATCTTCAAGTATAGGGCGCAATGCAGCACTTATCCATGAATATGATCCACCACTGGCTACACATCCTCGTATGAAACATCGCCCTGGACCATACCGACATGTAAAATCCCTAAAACCCCAACAAACTATAAAATTTAATTAAACTATCCCCGTAACTCCCAACATGATATCCCCAGTGTCAAACACAACTACAATCGCCCACTCCCTCCCTCGACGACGCCCTCCTGGTCCCAACCTTCATCACAGTCCCCAGTCAGCAGCCTCCCCTAGACGAGCACACGGATATCTACACACTAGACCAAATCAACCGTCTCGAACTCGAAAACAGGCGACCGATCGAGCGATCTACTACGTAAACCACCTGCTAAAGATCTACAACAGCGACGACGCCCTGCGCAAGAAGTACTTCTTTCATTTCGCGGATGTATATGCTTCACAATATTCCTGATATAGGGGGCAGGAATAAACTGATGATCTAGAAATCATTGCAAAGCTACTGAATTTTGAACCATCTGCAAGAGCGTCCGCGAGACAAGTTCTTGATGACCCTTGGTTTAAAGAGTAAATAGTTTGCGAATCTTCATTTGTCATGTAAGGAGCGTGCATTGGAAAGCTCCTCAACCGAGACCATATCTAGAATCCTGGGAGTTCTTTGATCTTTAAGCCTGCATGTCGAAATTGTCGAAATTGGCCTTTCGCACTTCCTTGCCTTGCACCGACAACGTCAATACATCATGTGAGAAAGACATCAAATCCTTGATCGTGATCCGCTTCAAAGTAACTCTAATTACGTTTAATTAAGGCTTTTAGCTCAGCAAAGAATTCCTCCATCGGATTCAATTCCGGCGAACAGGGTGGTAGATAGACTAGTTTCACTCGCGTGTCCTCGCGCATCTGCGAGACACCTTCCGAGTGATAAAATTAGGCATTATCCATGACCACAACAGATTTAGGGTCCGACCATCTTCCGCAATGTTAAATTAGCTAATATAAAATGTCTGCAAATGTAACGGCATCTATTGCACCGCAGAAAACACGCGAAAGTAGGACACCGTCCTAGGTGTACGCCAGTAGTATCTAGTATCGCTGGTCACGACGAAACTGCGATACCTACGACGATACTATACTAAGCAGTGTCTAGCCCGTCCACCTGAACCTAACTCTCTTATCGCATCCAGACTCATCAACCTAGACTAGGTGATATTACTGGAACTCTGATAAGTTGTGTAGATATAGTTCTCGCAAATCGGCGTTTCGCTCTCTAGCATGCTGCCGGGCCGTCTTTTTAGATCAACTTTTGGCTATCAGGGCCCTTCTGATAATTGAGGTTATAACCATAGCGTGGAACTCATCCTATAGGACAACGGCTATCTCATCGAGGTACAGACCTGGCTTCGCAGATAAGTGATCACAAAGCGCTTCGATTATTAGTGGGGTTTCTGTCGGTCTCCGGCCTATTCGAGTTTGGGTGCGTGGACGCTTCCGAATTGCCGCAAGTTCTTGCGAATATTTATTATCGTGACTTTGCTGCACTCGACTTCTTCCGCCATTTGAGATGTGGTTAATGACTGGCTCTCGATCATATCACGGATGAGATGCAACTTTGAGGGGGAAGTCTCGGAACCATATTGTGAGTTTCACATTAGGTGTCACTCAAAAAATCATGAGGAAGAGACAAGGCTCTTGCTGGGAAAAAGCCAGAGAAGAGCATACGTGCATAGCAATTTCACGTATATTACAACCAGCACCGCTCCACTGCGTTGCGTAAGATACAAGATCTATTCATGGATCTAGGGGATCGACGGCTATACTCTAACTTGATTAGCGTGTTTAGGTTAGGGTACGGGAGTTAATGTCAAAGAGTGTAGTGGTAAATCTAGTTTCGAATATTACTGTACAGTATGGTTCTCTTTGTCACTAGCAGTAGTTCTAGTTCTTGTTTACAGTCAGGTGGCATCCGGCCCCACCGCCGGCTTGGCGCTCGCCGCTGGTGGGCGACCAATCCGGCCACTTCAAGCTTCCCAGAGGCCAGCGTTGCTTTTCTCTCCTCAGCTCTCCTCGATATATCTCCTCTCGCTCGGTCACCATGCTCCAAGTACCAATTCGGGATCAGTCCAGCCAGGCCTCCACCAAGGCCGTGATTCTGGTAAGTGACGCAATGCTCCCCCCGCCACGACACAACTGACAAGTCAACAGGTCGGAGGCCCCTCGCGAGGCACTCGATTTCGCCCATTGTCCCTCGATGTTCCCAAAGTATGTACTTTTCCCAGATTACTACCCATTTGTTGCGTTGCGCCGGAAGAAATCTGACCAAAACCCCCCGATCCTAGCCCCTGTTCGAAGTCGCCGGCCACCCAATCATCCACCACTGCCTGAAGGCGATCGCCAAGGTCCCCGATGTTCGTGAGGTTATCCTGGTCGGATATTATGACGAGTCGGTCTTCCGTGACTTCCTGAAGGATTCCGCGAAGGAGTTTCCCCAGTTCCGCATGCAGTACCTGCGGGAGTACACCGCGCTAGGAACTGCAGGTGGACTGTACCACTTCCGCGATGCGATTCTGAAGGGCAAGCCTGAGCGCCTGCTTGTCCTCAATGCCGATGTCTGCTGCTCATTCCCTCTGGGGGAGATGCTGCGCCTGTTCGAGGAGAAGGATGCGGAGGCTGTGATTCTTGGTACACGAGTTAGCAACGACGCCGCCAGCAACTTCGGTTGCATTGTTTCGGACTCGCACACCAAGCGTGTTCTTCACTATGTCGAGAAACCCGAATCCCACATTTCTAACCTCATCAACTGCGGTGTCTACCTGTTCGCCACCGAGTGCATCTTCCCGGCCATTCGCAGTGCGATTAAGCGTCGCACTACCCGGCCGCGCATCTTCTCCTACCCCTCCTCCGATAACCTCGAGTCATCCTTTGTCGCCGCCGCGGGAGACGACGAAGATGCCGAGAAGAGCGAAGTCCTCCGCCTCGAGCAAGATATTCTCTCCGACTTGGCCGACAGCAACCGCTTCTTTGTCCACGAAACTAAGGATTTCTGGCGTCAAATCAAGACCGCAGGTTCGGCCGTCCCTGCCAACGCCCTTTACCTCCAGAAGGCCTTCCAGGCCCAGTCCGAGGAGCTCACCCCACCCTCTGCCACCATTGTGCCCCCCGTCTTCATCCACCCTACTGCTGAGGTCGACCCCACCGCTAAGCTTGGCCCGAACGTGTCCATTGGACCCCGTGCTGTCATTGGCGCTGGCGCTCGTGTTAAGGACTCTATCGTTTTGGAGGATGCAGAGATCCGCCACGATGCCTGCGTGATGCACTCGATCATTGGCTGGAGCGGCCGTGTCGGTGCCTGGGCTCGTGTGGAGGGAACTCCCATCCCCATTGGCAGCCACTCCACCAGCATCGTGAAGCAGGGCGTCAAGGTCCAGAGTATCACTATCCTTGGTAAGGAGTGCAGTGTCGGCGATGAGGTCCGTGTGCAGAACTGCGTCTGCCTTCCCTACAAGGAGCTCAAGCGAGTATGTGTTCCCCCTCCCCACATCTAGCCCTTGGTCCCTGTTTTTACTAACTTTCTATCTAGGATGTCGCCAACGAGGTCATTATGTAACACGCTTTCTCTTGCCTACGAATTTGGTCTTTCGTTTCTGCGTCAAAATACCACCCACATCTTGTCAATATGAAGCGTCATAATAGTTTTTCTTTCCTTTCTGTGTGGCCATTTGTTTTCTCTGCTAGAGGCAGTTGCTCGCCGAATAAATGACTCGGACTGAAATTAGACGCAAGCAATCGGTGACTACATTTGAAATTACGGCTCTGTTTGATCATTATATGGTTGAAATTGTGACTGTGATTGTTATAGCGCCAGCTGCCCGGCGAGTGATCCTAGAAATAATCGATCTATCTACCAACTCTGAATCAAGATCTCGAGTGTTCATACCTATCGTCAGAGAGCAATTTTGCCATCCTCGTAACGCCGTGCCCATGCAGTAGACTTGAACGAGCATCAACCGTCCGAGACAACAAAAATAAACAAGCCCAAAGCCATAAAATCCAGCATGAGATGTCAAAAATGAAAGATATACCAAAACCCGCTGGCCCAAAAAGATCCCAATGAAAAGATATCAACAAAGTCATCATCCATCGTTCCATCGTTTAGAAGGTTCAAATTGAGCCTTTAGCGGTACGCCGCAGGGTCGTAACCGGTCTGCTCAGCGGGATGCCGATATCCACCCTGATCATACGCGCTAAATCGCACCCGCGGACCCGCCTGTCCACTTCTCGCCGGCGCAGTATCGTAGAACATCTCCGACTCATCCGCATGTCCGCGCTCGAAGGAATGCGCATACGGCGTAGCGTGCTGGGCGCCGGTCATTGGGGGTGGAACGTGGTCGTAGGAAAGGGTTTCGCTATTACGATCGGCCAGTTTAACATCAAAGGGGTCCTCGCCTGGCATGAGATGGCTGCCCATGGGGTTGTATTCACCGAGACGGTTCTGGCGACGGCGCACGGTGAAGTCCAGTGCGATGGAGGCAATGTAGGAGGCCGTTCCGAGGATGGTGAAGACGAAGAGGGCCTTGTAGCTGCGGCATACGGAGATGCCGGTTGAGTTGCCCCAATATTCGGTTCCGCATTTTGTGAGGATTGTGCTGGACATGCTGTAGCTCAGCAGGGCGAGGGAGAGTAGCCAGAGGATCAGGAGGAGCATGTTGAGGATGATGGAGAGTTTGGGCGAGAGGCCGCAGCTGCAGTTGATGACTCCTGTGAAGGTGACATTGAGGATGGTGAAGAGGGCGGTTACGAGACACTGGTCATTTAAAGTGTTAGTTTTCGTCTTCTTGGGTTCGTCCAGGTGGCTTTCTGGTGCTGGTTCGTTGTGGGGGGCCTTACGATCAGAAAGGCGAAGGGTAGTTTGTACCCGTCGGCGTGGAGGTGGTAGATGAACACGGCGAGGATGATGCCGACGACGACGGACGAGAGGAACCCGACTGCCCGAATGATATGGAAGGGCAGCGCAGGGTATGCGGAGGGCTTGACGGAGGTGGACCGCATGGTGGATGATGGAGAGGAAGTGGCAGCCCTTGCGGAGAAGTATTTGTACGAGTAAACATGATCGGCGCTCCACTTGACACGTTGGGGGCGTGCGTCATGGCGGCTATTAATATCCAGGCTGTGTTGCTAGGCGGTGTTGCTGGGTGGAAGATCAGAACTCAGATAATTTGAATTGAATTGAAATGGCAATCAATGCATCCTGAAAGTTGACCATGGAATTGCATACTATCACTGGAACTACGATGGTCGCTGTCAGTCTGCTATAATGTCACAAGCAAGGCTTGGGGTCTAGGCCCTAGCCTAATAATCAAAGTCCTCATACACCACGTCCTTCCCCACCAGCCACCCTAACACGCTCTGTTTCAGTTTAATGCCGGCACACAGGTACCACCGCTGGGCCACCTGTTTTGCCTCTTCTAGATCAGCCGCTCCCATCCTGCGCCGGTGCACCTGCGCGTCCGATCCCGCGATCGCATCCCACATCGGCCGGTTCGCATCCGACGGCGCACTACCCCCCGTGATGAACAACGTTGTGGATGCAAAAAGTCGCGGCCAGCGCTGAAATGTATCATAGACCAACCCAAGATCCTCACTTGACACGGACCAGAAAAGGCGGACGAGCGAAAACTCGAGGTCGGGAAGCTGCGCCAGGAACGGCGTAATCCCAATGCCTCCCGCCACGAACGGTACGATCGATCCATCGTCGGTGGACAGACGGAAGCTGCCTCCAAAGCCTTTTAGTGGCGCTTCTAGTCCGGCGCGCTCGTTTGTGCGAAAGAGGTGGTCCGTAACATTGCCGTGTCGGCGAATCATCAGTTCGAACTCGTTGGCTGGAAGCTCGCGGCCGGGGTACGACGAGACGGTGAATGTTCGTACGTAGTCGTCGTTCAGGCTGGTGGGGTCATCGTCTCGCATGTGACTATATCCCATATCTAGCTCGTCTTTGAAGGACATTGTCGCGTACTGCCCTGGGGTCCATGTGAGTGGTTTGGAGCTGGAGACGCGGAACCGAAACCGGTTGATGTTCGGCGTGAGAACTTCCTTCTTGATCAAAGTCGCAGACATGTCTGTTCTACTCGAATTCTCGGCACTAATAGGGCTTCTTTCAGTTGGGAGATATCGCACTGCCGGGTTATATGGAGATGGCTCCCCGGTTTCACCGCGAAAAGCCAGTCCATTCTCCACGAAGATCGCGACTGTCAGCGTCAGACGGACAGCTAGGTTTGATCGCGGTAGAACAGCGGCAGCGTCTTTGCCGGCGAGGATCTCAGTATGCCCCGTCACGTAGAGGACGTCACCAGAGTCGAAGTCGGGAATCACATAGCCCGCCAGAGGCGTCGTCTGCAGATTGCCAAGCGTTTGGTAGAGTCGATTCCCCGAATATTCTGGGTAAAGCAGCACGGCACCCTTTGTAGTGTTGGACTCGACTCGCACGAACCCTGGAGGTCCCCCACGGATATTCGTGTCCATATTGATAGCATCGTGCCGCGAGGAGACGAAGATTGTGTTGGCACGAGATATAAGCTTGATCGCTGCAGGTGTCAGTTGTGGCGAGTCGGAAACTAGCTTTGGCTTGGACTCGGCGGGCACAATATGTCTTTTGTTCAGGTATTTTGGACAGTTTCCCAGGCTCTCCTCGATCTTGACGACCACGTCCGCTTGTCCTGGCCTGTCGACAGTGAGGGTCCCCGCCACCATCCGCCCGAAGAGCTTCCATCTCCGTCGTTGCTCGAGATCAATAGCGAGTCCAGAAATCATTTTCTGTGTTTCGTTGAAGATTCCGCCATCGTCTTCATCTGGCTGGTCCTTGAAGAGCATCTTGGCCACTGGATCATAGGTGTTGTCGACCTGTGTCCGAAGTCTGATCATTGACTGGCCTACTGGCTCTGCGAAGCCAGATTTTCCGCCCCAGAGCGTCGTCCACGGTCGGCCTTGCGAATCAATTGTGCCCACTGCCATAAGAGGAGCTGTTCGTAGGAAGTTGGCGCCGTTGGGACTCAAGCCCGGCACTGTCGGGTTATCCGGAAGAGGAACCCGAAGTAGCTGATGCACTTTCTCTTCGCCATCATGCCACGGAACACTACCTATGAAAATGGAAGGCATAGCTGAATGCTAGCTTCTCGTAGTTGTGAACTGACATTGGCAAGGTTGACGGGAAGATGGGAAGGAGCTCTCGTCAGCAAGGTTTCGACGGTATTATTAATTCATTTTGGTGGCGTGCTTGACGCAGTCACACGAATCACTACCTGCCTTTTCTTTCATCCGCTTTCTACTTACTTGGGCTTTTCTATCTCAGTGATAGCCATATTTTCGGTCATCTACCCGGTCATTCCCACTAGTGTCGGTCCGAAGACGTTTATCTACATCGGTGAAGCTATGATCACTCTTCCCCACAATACTAGGCCGATGGAACGCGGGGTACAGCAGAGTATACCTCCCTTCCATAGGTGGAATTTATCGGCGATCTGCAATTATGGCATAACTTTGTCGAGCTACCGTCGGCAAACATCCTCTTGAAGATAGTCTCGTTCGCTAGTTGAAATGGGGGAGCAGAGAACCGGCAAACCCGGCGAAATACGGCGATCGCAGATAGTCTCCCTTCTGCATCTGTGTTAGTGCCAAGGCTATTAGATAAGCTAATGAAGCAATCTTCAGGCTTTCTAGTGTTTTGATTTGTGGAGAACCCCTCTGGAAGTAGGGGGTGCCAGTTGCGAGGGTAAATCGCTATCCGGTCCGGAAAAAGCGGCGAAATGGCCGAGCAGGCTATCTATTGTCGCGGCCAATCTTCGGCAGTGAAAGAGGTCCTATCGCGTCGATGGGAGAACATTACTTGGATATGCCCCTCCTGTCTGAGAGATTAGGCCTCGTGAGCCGGGAATAATGCGGAGAAACAATTTGTATATAGTCGTCAGGCGGCCGCTCTTCTCAGGCGCACATGGAGAGAGCACTGTCGCGGGCCGCCTCGAAACAGCTCCGCAAACATGAAGCTCTCCTTTACTTTACTTGGAATCAGCATTGTCCACCTCACCGGCAGAACCTCGGCTGTGCCAACCCACACGTCACGAGCTGCGTCCAACTCGACCTACGCTAATGATATGTTCACGACAGCGATTGAATGGAATGATGCTTATTGGGACGATGAAGCTGGTTATCTGATCGCATCTTCAAGCGGAGCCGGCCGTTATGATTCACGACACAGCGCCTGGTATGCGACTCAACTACTAGCACGAAATGGGCCAGGGGACGTTTCTAGGGCCATTCGCATCTTCGATAATGTCGTTGCGGGCCAGTACCTTGACCCGTCGAAGCAATGGTATGGTGACTACCAGCAGTCACCGTCCGAGCCCCAGCCAGGTACCTCTGAGTATCCAAATGAGGGCCCGTACAGCTCGGTAACATCTCAACGACGAAAGCGTATTGTACCTGGCTAACGAGCTGATACTAGTGGGACCCAAATATCCGCGATTTTGTCGGCTGTGCCTGGATCATCGCCCTGAACGACTACGAGCATCTCCTTCCCGAGAAAACAGTATCGAAGATAGAGCGTTCGCTTCACATTGCAGCTAAGGGCGATCTTTACCGTGTCGGTGGTATCGATGGCGATAATCTGTACCCATGCTATTCCAACCCTTGGATCATGCGAACAATTCTCCAGGATTGGGTCGGTCATCGACTTGGCGACAAGAACCTGACTCAGGCTGGCGAACATTTTGCTCAGGAGCTGTACGATCTTTGGAGTATGCATCACACGCTGTCGGAATTCAATTCACCCACCTACGCTGGCGTTGCGATGTGGGCCTTGGCCTTATGGGGCCAGTATGGAAGCGAGGGGAGTTTGCTCAGAAAATATGCACCAGAAATCCTCACAGCCAGCTGGAACGAGCTCGCTCAGCTCTATAATGCGAATCTCAAGAATGTGGCTGGTCCATGGGACCGTACGTACGGCTACAACATGAAATCTTACGCATCTCTCGTGGCTGCAGTTATCTGGGGTGCCGTTGGAAGGGAGCATGCCCCATTCCCTCGACAGATTACGGGAATGTATCACCAAGAAGACTTTGCCTTTTATCCTCTTTTTGCTCTCGCCATGCCTGAGATGCTCAAGTACCTGTCCCCGCAGTCGAAGGCGAGTTTGATCAAATTCCCCGGTGATCATTTCTTTACAGCCAAGGTATACTCTCCGCCTTTTGACACCTACTCTCGGAATATTACAACTTGGGTATCTGAAAACTTGACCATCGGTGCGGAAACGGTCGCAGAGCATGTTATCGGAGGACCTGCGAAGAGCAGCAGTGCCTTCAGTCCTGCTCTTATCCAATGGGCTATCGACGACTACCAAGTTGGCTGTGTTACACACTGGGTCACAGAATCATCGATAGATGCCGTTGCCTCCAAGAAGTCCCTCCACATATCCTATCCTAATGCCACGGCTGCAAATGGGCCGATTTCTTTTAACTTCATCTTCAGTGGAATTGGAATCAGCCACGGGCTTAATGTTACAGGATTGGAAGACCTTCCGGGATTGGATCTGAAGGTTACGACAAATGCCTCACCGAACTACACCATTTACTACAATACGGACCAAGAAGTTAACGAATTTATCTTCTACAACATCACATACACCATGCTGGAAGGATTCACGGATGTTCCTTTTATCAACCTTCAAGTTCTTTGATGGAGCTCAATCTGCAGAAGCTTGGAATGAGCGTGCACATTTGTTTTGGAATCAATTTCTATATGTAATATTGAGATTCAGTTAGCTCATAATCAAAATGGCCCGATCCTGCTGAGGCTGGAGATTGTGTCTCCGGATCCGAACAGATCGCTTAAAGCCGAGGACCGTTCAAGTAATGACGAAGCTGTCAGATTGTTCACAACGCTTAAGCTACCTTAGCTCCATTGCTAGCTTTTAATCGCTCTAGTATAAGACGAAGTAAGCCCGTGTCGGAGCCTGATATCGTTGGTCGGGTTTTGGAGCCACGCTAATCCCGCATGGGCCGATTCTCACGTTCCGCTGTTAAAGATTATCTCCACGTCGCTTTGAAATCAGAACAAGTAGCAATATATCCTTTTTCTGTTTGATTCCGATGACTGTTGCAATAGTTTAATATAATACATTCGAAGGGCGCTCAGGAGGCCCGTTGTATCATTACCATCATTGAGATCGTCAACTATCAGGCCGGCCAAACACGCCTCCAAATCAAGCAGCAACTTCCGAAAGCAGATTTATCGCAATGACTGCCACTCAGAGTTCCTCCTCTCGTCTATCCAACATGAAAGATCATACCTTCATAGGTGATGCCGCGAAGATCCCCGTTAATGACCCGACTCCCGTAATCTCCATAAGCCCCATTGTCTTGGAAGCCCCGGATCGCATCATCGATTTGCACCTCCGAGTCTCAGCCCCAACAACTGGCACAAATCTGCCGATTATTCTCTTCTCCCATGGACAGGGTAAATCAAACCACCTCTCTTCCCTGAACGGTTATGGCCCAATCGCCAATTTCTGGGCTGCACACGGCTTCGTCGTCATACAGCCTACCCATCTCAGCTCCATGTCCCTCAGTCTCGACAATGATGCAGTCCCTGGCGATGGTCCCATGTTCTGGCGGTCCCGTGCCCAAGATATGAAGCTCATTTTCGATCAACTCGATAATATTGAGTCGGCTTTCCCTCAGATCCAAGGACGTCTAGACCACAGCCGGGTCGCAGTTGCTGGGCATTCGATGGGCGGGCACACGGCAAGCATGCTCATGGGGGCTCGTACGAGGGATTCGCCGGATGCTCCTCTGGTCGATCTCATCGAACCACGCATCAAGACTGGTGTTTTATTGGCTGCACCGGGTGATGGGCGGGGAGGCGACGGGATGAGCGATCGCGTCAAGGAAAATTGGACGTTCCTCACGGAGCACACTCACGCGGAAATGAGCACTCCTGCTCTAGTAGTTATTGGCGAGAACGATGGATCGCCTTTCCTAACGACTCGTGGTGCTGCTTATCATGCGGACGCGTATCACAGCAGCAAGGGCGCGAAGTCGCTGCTCACGCTTGCAGGTGGATATCATGGCCTTGGTGGAGTGTCTGGTTATGATACTGCTGAGGCCACCGATGATGAGTCGCCTGAGCGGTTGGGTGTCACGCAGCGACTTACCTGGGCTTATCTTTGGAGTCAGTTTTATCCTGATGACCCGGCTTGGTTGGTAGCAAGCACTGCTCTGAGTGGACTTCCAGCCCTGGGAAAGGTTGAAAGCAAGTGAGAAGACGGCAACCATGACTCTGGACGTGTGTATCTAGATATCTTTGCCAAATGGCATGCAGCATCTTGCCAGTATTCCATCAATTCCAACCACTCCACTCAAATTGATTGAAAACGCCTTATGTGACAATGCGCTGTCACGTCCTGCTTGCAGGATCATGATCAATTGGCTTCGCTCAAGGCTGTGGGAAAGAAAAAGAAGGGGGAGGGGGGCATGGATCAATGATCACATGTGACGCACATATGGTTGTTTCCGGCAGTTTCGTTCGATGCTATTGTGATCTGAGCATCGTTTATATTGCTTCCAGACCTCACGTCACACTATCCTGCATCTAAATATATTTTGGAAAGCCGAGTAGCCGTAGCATCAATCATTCGAATATAAAAAGCCAGAGTCCAGCCCTCTATTTTCCACCTCGATGCTCGAAGCAAAACACGAAGCGATTCTCTCTTGAACTTTCAAATTTTCAGAATTGAAGCATTTCGAGTGATTGTTGGTCAACAACAGCCCCTGAAGCTATCCGATGGTTAGGGGTGATGCTAAGCTCAGAAAAACGTCAATATTTATTCGGTTGTACCTGGTTACCATCTGCTTGTCTAAAAATCGTAAACTTTTCGCCAAAATATCCCAATTTTCGGAATAAATTGCTGGCTCTTCAGCTCGTGGCCGTGCAAAAGACCTAGCAGGTCACGTGCACAAGGTCGCACCTTCTCCTTGGACAATTGGAGTGGAGCCTGCGGTCACGGGTGATAACGTCTCCGCGCCGCGTTATCGCGCTGCTGCCTCGGGTCGAATTGTTTTCACTTCTTAATCCTCCCATTCAGTTCGACATCTCCAACTCCCCTTCCTTCAACCCTCAATTTCTTCGAATCTCGCCCTCCCATCCTCTTTTATCTCGCGTGCAACAAGGACACCAGCCCGTGTCACGACAAGCTAACGGGGATCTCCCCGCACGACTCGCTTCCCCTCTTATTCTCCAACCTACCAACCGCGACCATGTCCACCTACGAAGGTAAGAGTTCCTCTTCCCACGATAGGATGCGGAATGTGAGAGCGCGTCCTAAACTACTCCATCCACCAGTTGAGCACGGGACTGAGGATCCTGCTGCGAACACCTCTCCCCCTCGTTCTCGCCGACCCGACACTTCGTCCTTCTTCTCTACCCTCGACGAGATCAGTGCCGGCTCCGACCAGCGTAACCGTCCCCATGCTGTCCCCACTCCTACCGATGTCAGCACCGCCTTTTTCCAGCTCGCCCAGGTTTTCAGAGAGATGCGCCGCCACGCGGATGAGTTGGACGAGCAAGACGAGACCGACAGTGGCATGGCTCATGATCTTCTCGAAAGCATGATCGAAAACCTGGTCAATGGCGGCGAAATGCCACCGCGTGAGGTTGAGGGCGTGAGCGACGAATTCTGCGATAGTGAGTATCATTCGGGTCCCCCCGTTGTAGTGTTGCAATTAACCAGACGCATCATCCCTTTAGTGCTGGATCGGGTTCCCAAGTCTGCTCTCAAGCCTGATCAGATTTGCCCAATTTGCAACAACCCTTTCCTTGATGACGAGTACCCTCTTGTCGTTCGACTGCCCTGCCACCCAGATCACATCTTCGATCTCGAGTGCGTCCGTCCATGGTTGCGACTGCGCGGTACTTGCCCTCTTGACCGCTTCGATTTCGCCCAGCAGCACCGTGACCGGGCCCAGGTACGCGAGCAGCTTGTGGCCGAGGATGACGAGGAGGAGTGGGATGGTATGTACGGTTGAATGGCTTCTGCATTCAACCTCCCGGTGTTGAAGGTGCACAGGCGTTGAGGTTGATGCATTTACGGGGACGATGGGGATTCTGAGCGTGGCAGGGTTCATGAGGTTACGACAATTTCGAATAATGATGACGGGATTTATGCATGCTCGATGCGAATACCTTTTTTTACCCTCCAAGCGATTTGCTTTGTTGATAGCCCCATTCCATGCATGAGATCTTCTTAGATCACATGAAATGATGGTGGGCATGGCAGGTTGTAGTATTTCTCCCGTAGGATCATTTCTACGGAGCTACGAATCACAACATTGCCATCCTGATACTTGAACACCAAATTTTTATTTCGCTGGTTCAGAAATGAGTAGTCGCTAGATGCTTCAAGGGGTATCCCATCGTATCGTAAATTGGCACCAACTAGCTTTCATCCTTCGGCTTGATGGAAAGCTTGCCAGCTTGATCAATCATGGCCTCGTAGCCACTGCGCTCCAGAACACCACCATCATCCTTGACAACCTCGCGAGCCTCGAGCTCCTCAACGAGTCGTTGATTCTCGCGGTTGCCTTCAAGCAAGAATTTCAAGCACATTACCGCGTGCTCTTTAATATAAGGGTTGTGGGCATCGAAGGCTGTGCAGCAGAGAATAGCCTCAACACCACCATTGCGACGAATCTGCTCCTGGACTTCAGGGCATTTCCAGACCAACGAGGAAAGGACGAGAACAACAAGCTTCTTCAGATTGCGCCATTCGAACTCGGATGGGTCTTCGGTGATCGGCGGGGATTCCGGGCGAGAGTCGACACTGCCAGCGTCGTCAATTGGGTCGGGATCGGTCGGATCGTAGGGACGCTCAACGGCCACAGGTGCCGGAGAGGCCGATCGAATATCAGGGGAAGAGGTGGCAGGCGGCGGGGGAGGTGGCGGAACAGGGCCGAACGGCAGGTTGTTGAGCTGGCCCTTGGGGATGCTGGCCTCCAATTCCTTGATGAGGGTCACCAGGTCGTAGACAATCTCCCATTGCACGAGCAGGTTCTTCCAGTCGTTGTTTTCGGTAAGAACGGCGAAGAACTCGAGGAATTGGTAAACACCCTCGTATACACGCTCCATATCCCAAAGGTTCAGCGGGAAGTCTTCCGGTAGGGCACGCTCGGCGCGGATCTGGCCTTGCAGGTAGATCAATGCACAGGTCTCAGGGATGATGTTGCCACGGAAGATGGTGAAGATGTATCGAACAGTGAGAATATCCACGCGGCTGAGAGGCGACGGGTTGCGAGGGACGCTGTTCTGAGTTGAGCCGGTCACAGAAGCAGGCGAGTACTTGGCTCGGAAGATGTGCGTGAGGATCTTGATGACCACAGCCTGTGCTGGGGAGATGATATCCTTCTGTTGACCGAAATCAGAGTATGCGTGGGACATCAGCCCATTACGAAGCACCGCCTCCATGATTTGGACCATCATCTTGAAATAAAGCTCATCATCGGGAAGATCCCATGCTGCAATGAAAATCAGAAGTTCGCGCAGCAGGTTACGACCAGTTTCCTGTGTGAGCAGGATGTGGCACCGGAGAGCTTGCATGTTCCGCGAACCGTTGCGCTCTCCACCCTTGAGCCCGAAGCTGTCGACAATTCCGGCTTGGACAATCATGGGAAGAGCCTCAATTTCTGCCGGACCCAGGACAAGGGGAATATCGGTCAGTAGGCCACGCTGTTGATCACCAGGACGGCCATGGTAGTCATCATCGTCTTCCTCGTCATCCACATCCGCAGAATCATCGGCTCCGTCCACATCATCGCCATCGTCCTCTTCATCTCCCTCGATGCTTCCATCAGCATGGCCTTCCAGGCTGTGGGCATCATCGCCTTCCACCGTCCCGGAGTCGGCAGCATCATAATCGCCATCGGCGTCACCCATTTGGGATGACTCTTGGAGTCGGGCCATCAATTCGTCCTTAGCATCTTGCAGAGTCTCGGCCGCCGATTGAGCGGACCGAGGCATGCTGGTGTCCTCTTCGCTCACGGACGCATCGACGGAGTAGTCATTCACTTCAGGCAAGTCCGCCCAGCACAGCCGTGGGAAGCCAGCAGTCAAGCTGCGATCGATGGTGAGAATGTTCTTCTTCTTGGTGGGCTCCTGGTCTTCCTCTTCCGGAAGAGCAGGAGGCAGTTCACGGGCCCGGTCTTGAAGATCAGACCACCCATCAACCTTAGCTCCCAAGATGGAAGTCAGTGCAGCACGGATGTACTTGACCTGCTCGGGGTCTCTACCCATCTCTTGAATATCAGAGAGGTCCCGGCCGAGGATCTTTTCCATGTGGTCTTTGATGTTAGCAAGGAGCAACATGGCAGCCTCTTCCTTGATCGTAGAAGGCTCTCGTGGAAACTTCGCTATAGTCTCCAGCAGGAGGTCTTCCGCAGTTTGATCATAGAGTGCCCGGATAGGCGGGTTGATGACACGCTCGCCAACTCGAACAATAGGTGCAACACCCTCGATACGGGCAGTGGGATCCAGAGCTTCCTTCGGCTTGATGATATTCGTGTCAGCCGTGGAGTGGTATCCGAATAGATCAAGCCAGAGAACCATCTTTCGCTGCTCGTTGTGCATGATAAAGTTGTGAAGATATTGCAGGCAGGTGATCAACAAGCGTTTGTAAAGGTTGACTACTTTCTGCCAGCGTTCTTCATTTCGAGCATTTGTTTCGCCGTCGAAGCCGCGCGCCGTCACACGTACACAGGTATCGATCAGTGCAAGAATCCTCTGGTCGAATCCTTTCTCCGCAGCAAGGTTCTGCGCTTTTTTGGTTGTTGCCAATAAGTTCCGGGCGATGGTACACAAATCATTCAGACGTTCGATATCCTTGACCAGAGAAAAATAGTTGAAGGCAATGAGATTGGACGAAGAGTGCTCGTAACTGGCGGCCGGGCTTTTCCAGGCAAACGACTGAGATTCGAGAACGGGAATCGCCTTTGTAAGGACATCTGTGAGGCCTTGCCAGATGTCCGGCGACATGCCAAGGTTGTTTCTATGGAAGAAATAGTTGGTAATATGATCATAAATATATGCAAATCCCTTTCACTACATACCGGACTTCGCTTTCTTGGTGAGTCTTATACAAGATCTGCTTTCCGGCGGCGAGCATGTGCTCGAGGCGTTTTTCGTCGATCATGCCCCGCGTCTCATAATGACTCAGGGTTCCGGCCAGGACAACCTTGAGCATCAGCTCAGGTGGGGTACATAGCGGCTTTTGATCAGCCATCCTGCAGGTGAAATTGCGAGGACAAAATGGGACGAAAAGGTCTCCTCGGGCTGGTGGGATGAAATTAGAACTGGCGGCGGGCAAAAATGAGGGCGCCGGGGAATTTTAATTCACCGCCCATCCCACCGCCCTTCTCCCCGATGGGGTATAGCACCCCAAGTGATTCGAGTATGTAGACAACATGGCAGTTTGAAGGAAATCCTTCACATATTAAGCGTCCTCGTGTGGGTAGTTATACGTTGTGAGGAAATTTGTTCTATGAAGGCACATTGCGTATGATATCTTGATCGTAGACTTAATTCGAGCGTTTACTCGGGCATACATTGCGTAATCTTAGTTGATCTTGAGAAGCTCAACCTCACTGCGAGATGATTAGCTTGTGAATACTTTCGACAAATATAGAAGGGCCGCTAAGGCTTACAAAATGAGAGTGGAGCCCGCAGGAATCTTGCCGGCAGCCCTGTGCAAAGATCGTCGTTAGAAAGGTCATAATTTGCCGGTGTCTTGGCATGTGTAGAATGTCGGCTATTTGTCGACGGAATCACTTACTTGTCGCCATATCCATAGTCACTAAGCAAATCAATTAGCATTCAAAGGCCACGTTAGTCACTCAATAGATATTTGACTCACGGGCTAATGACGAGGGTGGACTTCTCGCCAAGGCTCATCTGCAAGACACCTTCATCCCAACCTAAAAGCAAGTTAGACATGGACAAAAAAGACAGGAAACGACAATCTGTCAGTTTGCTTCCCCGGTGTAGCGGCAAAGTGTATGTATGCATGAGATAAATGATATTTTTTTTTTACCTTTGATGACCTTTCCAACACCGATCTGAACATTCAAAGGGCCACGGCCTGGGGACCTGGAGCTATCGAATCTGTCACATAGATTAGATCGAGAATGACGTCAAGTCCGGTAATGTAGTACCAAAACTTGTTGTTGGATAGAGTCAGCCACTTACTGCTTGCCCTGGAAACCCTTGTTGGACTTCTTAGCGTCGTAGAGCCAGCCTGTGTAGTGGATCGAGACCTTATCGCCTGAAGCAGGCGAGGGGCCAGTACCACGAGTAATTATCTTCCTCTCGACGCCCATTTTGGATAGAGAGCTGCTGCAGGATTAAGCGTATGCGAAGCAAATTATTGAGAGATGAAAAAAGGGAGGTTCGAAGGTGACCCGTAATTTTTCTCGAAGTGGGGGAAAAAGACGGGAGCGGCTAGCCCGCGGGTTGGCAAAAAAGCGGGAGCGGGACGCGGCGGACATTTAAAGTGCATTAACGACAAGAATTTCGTCGCAAATGCGGAATCGACGACAAATCAAGACAAATAAACATATATCAGAGCATCATTTTTGCGAGTTTCTATTTTTGCACCTATTTACGGCCCATGCGACGCACGGAAAGCCCTGCAGAATCTCGAAGATTGTTCCAAAATCCCAGATCGTAGATGTTGTCAATGTCCTTCATGCTATGGACTGGGACCCACCGCGAATCAATCGGTGCATCCTCATCGCTGCGGTAGTCAATCCGATTGGTACCTGGGACCAAAATGTATCCCTCCAATGGAGGCTCGTCGTCTGTGACCAGCAATTGATCACTCGTGACCGGCCAAGGATGCTCATTGAAATCCGTGAATGGGTGTGCATCCGGAATATCCTTTCTATGTGCTTTGAAAACGTAACCGTCCTCGACGTCTTCTTTCCAATCTGACCACTTGGAGCTTTCGTTGGTAGTCATGCCGGCCCAGATAAGGTAGGTATGGTATGCCAGGAATGCCATGGCCAAGGGAGCGGTCATGAGCATCAACAGCGTGATAGTACCAATCCTGGGATCAGATTGTATGACGATCGCCCAGATGTTGAAATACATAATCCATGACTCCATGGCTGCTTGCAAATGAGCGGGGATCATTTCCTGTAGTGATTGGCGGAGTAATGAGTAGCCAAGACAAGTACCATAGGCGAGCAAGACCGATAGAGAGAGCAGCAACGACATGAAGTACATGTAATTGTTAGCCCCAACACAGTTCATCAGCCAGACACAATGGTGGTCCTGGCGAGAGACACAAGTCCGACAGAACTTGCAGTGCTTACTGCGCGCCGGCTTGATGAGATTGCATGTACTGCAGCGGTAGCCTGGATGAAACAAGACTTGATCGAACGGATAACGTTTCATCTCCTCGTTGTGGTTCTCTGGCGTGACATGAGAATTGGTCATGACACACTTGTAAAGAAGGATGTATGGGATAATAACCACCGGGGGGACCCAGGGATGATGAACGGATGACATCCGAGGCCATGCTACCGGTAAAAATACCCATTCACCAATTGCAAGCAAGCCAACGAAAAAAATCTTGCCAGCATGTTAGATTGAGGACATTAGCAGGGTGGCTCAAAAACTTACTAGAACCAGTGGATGGTTCTCGTGGAGAATATAGCTACCTGAGCGGTTCCAGGTTCTGACAAGTCGCCCGCCAAGCAAGCGAGAGTCAAGATAGGCAACGCCGTTAGGAAAATATATCCACACTGCACGATGCAACAACGCGATAGGTGTTTTCCTGGCACCACGTCAGTGTCATGCCTGTTTTTATGAATTTAAAGAGCACAAACCTGAAGGCAGGAAGGCGGCCAAAAAGGGCGATGAAAGTAAAGGCTGAGATAGCCAGAATAGCCAGAGCAATAGTACGAAGGGACCCCATCATTGGCAGACACGTGGGGAGACTCTTCGGTAGACTAGGGCAGGGCTCAAAAACCACAAGTGAACTTCAAGGGTGACGGATTAGCTGCCTGTCAGTCCTCCATAGCCATCCTCCCTTGTCGCTGGGAAGGCCGAGGATGTTGACTCGTCAGCATGCATCACGGGCCGCTCATGGCACGCGGCGGTCACGTGCGCCACTTCCACTCCGCCTAGACGCGACATCTACAACCCCTGCGAGAGGCCCGCCGACTGGCGTCTAGTACTTGATTTATCGACTTTTTAATCACAAATCACGCAGAACTTACCATAAGGTCTCTCTGGTTTCTACGCTCTCAGATTGTGCCCCTAAAATCCCTGTTGCTGCCCAGGTCAAATGCATCCCGCGACACGTTGACACGTGATAGCGCGTCACAAAGAACAGAGGAAAGCGTCTCTCACACTTTCGTTCAAGGATTCGAAGAAACACCCTTGCAAGTCGTCTTCAAATCCAGGGCACGATGGCAGCAGGCTCCGCGCCTGGTGGCCTCTTCCAGGGCGCACGTTTCTGGCTCTCTCACGAAATTCCTCAGCGGTCTCGGTTCAAAGATCTTATTGTTGTACGTAATTCTCTACTGTTGATACCCTTGAGCGTCAAGAGACTGACATTAATCTAGCAACATGGTGGTGTCGTTGTCTGGATGGAGAAGGATGCCAACGTCAAACTGGTCGATCATACAAAAAAAAACCTCCCTGCTGACTGGTAAAGTTCCATTCCCCCAGCGCGCAGCAAAAGGTCTTAACCGCCGTATGCTAACTCACATCAGCTACTCCTATCAATATGTGGAAAAATCCATCCGCCATGGTCGACTGGAAAATCTCGAGGAGCACAGGGCTGGCCCATCTAATCCTCGGCCAATGGGCGCATCCAATATTCCGAGGAAGAATACCAGAACAAGCTGGACGCTAGAACAAGATCAGCTTCTTTACGACTTCCTCCAGCCATTCGAGCAGCAAGAAAATGGCCGCGTCCAAGGCAACAAAATTTATCAACTATTTGAAACAAGAGTATTACTTGCCCATCCCTCCTCTTTACTCGACTAGGTGCTAACATTACATACGCAGTTTCCGAGGCTTGGACATACCTGGCAGTCAACCCGAGCTCGCTATCTCAAAAGGCTACGCGGGAATCCCCGCCCAGGAGGAGGAGTACCTAGGCCAGATGTATTGCAACCTCAGCCCCAAGAGAAGCCCCAGGACAGGCCCAATAATAGGCCCCAAGAAAGGTCCCAAAAAAAGCTCCGGAATGACTCGCAAGACAGGCCACAAGACAGCCTCCCAAGCAAGCCTCAAAGCAAGACGCCAGCAAAACCACAACTTCAACCACCGAAAGAACTTCATACGCCACCAACTCCACAAGTAGCCGTCATCAAAGCCAGCCCTGAAAGGGCACCACTACTCGAGTACCGATGGATGTCAAAAAGGAAGCGTGATTCACCTCCGCGATCGTCGCCTGAGCCCCAGGCTTCTCGTTCAAAGAGGAGGGCAGTCCAAGTCTCTCCAACACCTGCTCCGCATGATGTGCCTGAACAGCCACTTCGGCCCATTCCACCACCGCTCAAGACAGCAACACCGACACAGGTTTCTCGGCACGTTGAAGAATCACCAGTCCCTCAACGATCTGATCCGCATGGTATTACTCCTCGGCGGAATCCTCGGTCCATTCCACCATCACCTGGTTCCGTTTCCACTCCGGCTACTGATCGAAGAGAAGAGCAAACATCACGGAATGAAAACACTTTGTCCGCAGATGATAAATGGCAGCTAGAGTTACTTCGGAATCTCCCTTTCCCCCCTCGCCAGCGCATTCCCCAACAGAAGATGATAAATTGCGTCAGGAGCTGCTTCAGGATCTCCCTTTTCTGCTTTCATCTCCGGCTTCAGACAGCGGGTCACTCGAAGATGATAATTATGATGAGAACAGCCAAAGCGAGAGCGAAGAGGAAGAAATGATGGAGTGGATAGAGACACAAGTGTCGCGAGGCATGGACGATGCCCTGATTGATGATGCGTTGTGCTGCACAAGCTTGAACTGCAAGTTGGCCGAAAAGGTCTTGAACCTACTGGCTTCTGGGCATGGAATTCCCGATAACATTCGCGGGGTATGGACTGCTGAGGATGACAAGAATCTGGAAGGCGCAAATGAACGCGAGATCAAACAGGTCTACGAAAAGCATGGAGACGCCAAATGCCAACAAAGATGGAAGTACCTCAGCATGGCGAGGGAGAGAGGCATGGTTTAGTGGAAATGAGAAAAAGAATAACGGCGTGATCATTTATACATGTCCAAAAACGGACATAAATCATGGGCATAATGAATTGAAGACATGAGATTACAGCAACACTTGGAATGACAAAGCTTTGAGGAGCATAATGCGATCCACCGAAAATACCCACAAGCCATTTGCGCCTCTTATCGTACAGAACCCCAATTGACACATTTGAAAGATAGTTCCGACTCCTAGTAGCGCCTGGGGGAATCAAAACAAAATCAAAAACCACAAATTCACAGATTACTGTCGCTGAAGCATCTGCGATAGATCGTCAGAGGCAGATCGCTGCCTGGTATTTGAGTTGAGCACCGAGAAAGCCCTGTGTTCAAGCGTTCCTGAAAACCCTAAAAATACACAGAATTAGCACTTGTCTCAACGAACGATGGAGGTTGGACTTGCAGGTGGGTTTCATAGAACTGCAACATGGCCCGCGGGCACTTTTCGTAACAGCTTGCAGTTGGCACCCGTGAGCGTTTGCCGTTGGTCCAGTGTAGAAGGGCGTACAGCCCATTGTCATCCGCATCCCTGATGATTGTATCTACCGACTGGATATCCTTCTCCCAGCTTTTGCCCTTGGGAACCCAATCGGATGGCTCTTCCTCGTCGGTTTCTGCGGGTGTACTATCCACATTTTTGGGTTCGGTCTTGGGGGTAGGGTCGGCCTTCGATTTCGTCTGGGTTTTGGGGGCGGATCGACGCCGCCTCTTCGAGTCCGTGGATCCAGCGGGCGAAGCTTCCTTCTTCTCCCCCATTGACTTGCGCTTTCTACCGGGGGCACCTCTACCAGGGCCCTTGGCGGGTGGCTTCTCAGGTCGCCCACCACTCTTGTCAAAATAAGTTTTCAGTATATCGGGGACATCCCTAGGATAGGCGTTAGCAATTGCGCGTTCTGGGTTCGAGATAGTATGATGTTCCGGTATGCGCACTCTAAGTTCGGTTCAGGTTCCCAAGTATGGTCTTCAAGCTTCGGGTAGCCCTTCCATTTCACATGGAACCACAGAGTACCCTGTTAGATCGGTGATCAGTACGACTTGGAAATGGGGCATCGAGATCAGGCATGAGGGAATGAGCATACATCAACTGCATCGAAGCGGTGATCCTTGATTTCATCGACGACAAAGCTGGTCCACAACAATTAGAAGGTTCTCCAATTACTAGTCG
The DNA here is from genome assembly GCF_028826775.1 of Penicillium argentinense. Classification (NCBI taxonomy): domain Eukaryota; kingdom Fungi; phylum Ascomycota; class Eurotiomycetes; order Eurotiales; family Aspergillaceae; genus Penicillium; species Penicillium argentinense. The sequence continues at coordinate 2,971,765 of NW_026622668.1, forward strand.
CGCTTCGCTTACACTTCGTCATCCTCATCTCCCTCATCGTCGTCGTCGCCGGAGGCCTCAGCCGTGTTATTGTCATCGTATTGCTGCTCAGGCGCATCGTTGAATGGGATGTCGCCCGACTCCTCGTCCGACCAATCCTCCACGAGAGCTATGCAAAGAGTCAGCTTGGTGATCGCGCGCAAGGTAAACAATTGGAACTAACTCACGAAGCATGTTTCTTCGAACAGGCGAAGTCGCAAATGAGAGAAGTCTAGAAAACAGCTTGCCGGCTCGAGCAGTCGTAACGAGCGTCGGCGATCGGGATGCGATCGGGACGCGATCGGAGGTCCAACACGCTCGCACTGGCAGGTTGGAGAAGCGGAGCGCGCCTGGAAAAGCTGCGAAGGCGGAAGGGAAGCACTATACCGCTTTGGGTGGCCCAGAATTTAATTTGCGTGGGAGAGCTTCACCCCTCCGCATCGCTCGGAGAAAGGAACCCGTCGACTACTCGCTATCCTTTCGTTCTCTCTTTCGTTTTCTTTTTCTCGAGACGTTGAAATTCTGCCAGGTGGCAGTCCACCATCAAGATGGCGATGCGTACGTTGCGTCTGCCCCCCGGGTGCCCCTCATACCCCCCGGTTCTTTCGCTGACTTGAAGACCCTCACAGAGCTTGATCTTTCTCAAGGTGATTACTCTTCGACTATCCGCCTGGTCGACGCATGCAACCCTTTCGCTGACGCCCCGAGATAGCCCAAATGCTGAAGGATGAGAATGGTCGCCCGTTTATTGTCGTTCGCGAGTACGTTCACCGACAGATCCTCCTATTCGCATCGCCGCAAACCACTGGACCCTCAGAGGCGACATAGACTGGATTTCGCTGACCAGAAACTACTGTGCAGTCAAGGAAAGAAGAAGAGACAACATGGCACCGAGGCCGTGAAGTCGCACATTGTCGCCGCCAAGACTGTGGCCAGCATTGTTAAGACTTCTCTGGTAGGACCCACCGCCAGGAATACTCCAGACAGGAATTAATGCATAATCTCAGGGACCCCGTGGCCTCGACAAGATTCTGATTTCTCCGGACGGCGATATCACCGTCACCAACGATGGTGCCACCATTCTCGGCCAGGTTCGATATCGACCCCTTATCGAGACCACCCCACAGTCCGGCAGATTCTAATATACCCGGTTTGCTTTTTAGATGGAAATTACAAACAACGTCGCCAAGTTGCTCGTCGAGCTCTCGAAGTCGCAGGATGAGGAGATTGGTGATGGCACAACAGGTGTCGTGGTGCTGGCTGCTGCCATGTTGGAGCAGGCCTCGGAGTTGATTGACAAGGGCATCCACCCCATTCGGATAGCCGACGGCTACGACCAGGCCTGCGAGATTGCCGTCGCAGAGCTTGATAAGATCAGTGACGAAATTCCCTTCTCTCGCGAAGACACTAGCAACCTGCTTAAGGTTGCTAAGACCAGTTTGGGTAGCAAGATGTACGGACCGTTCCCTTCTCGTTTATTAGTACGCTCTCGCTAATTCTCTCAATAGTGTCTCCAAGTCCCACGACCAGTTTGCTAAGATTGCCGTGGATGCTGTGCTTTCGGTTGCCGATCTCCAACGCAAGGATGTTGACTTCGAGTTGATCAAGGTGGATGGCAAGGTGGGAGGTGCCCTTGAGGACTCTCTGCTTGTCAACGGTGTTATTGTCGACAAGGACTTCTCTCACCCTCAGATGCCCGACGAGGTCACAGACGCCAAGCTGGCCATCCTGACCTGCCCGTTCGAGCCCCCCAAGCCCAAGACCAAGCACAAGCTGGATATCACCTCGGTTGAGGAGTTCAAGAAGCTCCAGGAATACGAGAAGGAGAAGTTCACCGAGATGATTGAGAAGTTGAAGGACTCCGGTGCCAACCTCGTCATTTGCCAGTGGGGTTTCGACGATGAGGCCAACCACCTGCTGCTCCAGAACAAGCTGCCCGCCGTTCGGTGGGTTGGTGGTCCCGAGATTGAGCTGATTGCCATCGCTACCAACGGCCGTATCGTGCCGCGCTTCGAGGACTTGTCCGCTGATAAGCTGGGCACCGCCGGCCGTGTTCGCGAGATGACCTTCGGTACCACAAGAGAGAAGATGCTGGTCATTGAGGAGTGTGCGAACAGCCGGGCGGTTACCGTCTTTATTCGCGGAAGTAACAAGATGGTGAGTTTAGGCATAGTATTATCAGCCACGAGCCTCACTAACTGGGCATGCAGATCATTGATGAGGCCAAGCGGTCACTACACGATGCGTTGTGTGTGGTCCGCAACCTGGTTCGTGACAACCGTGTTGTTTACGGTGGTGGTGCCGCCGAGATTGCCTGCTCCCTGGCCGTCGAGGACGCCGCTGTCAAGGTCAGTATCTCCCGTTTTCGAATATGATTTGAAACAAACTAATGCGATTGATTTTCAGAGCCCCGGCATTGAGCAGTACGCTATGCGCGCCTTCGCCGATGCCCTGGACGCCGTTCCCCTCGCACTGTCTGAGAACTCTGGCTTCAGCCCCATCGAGACTCTTGCTTCCATCAAGTCGCGCCAGGTCAAGGAGAAGAACACCCGTCTTGGTGTTGACTGCATGAACACCGGTAGCAACGGTAAGACTAGGGAATCACTATGTCCTCAGCCTATTCCAGCTAACATCATTTCTACAGACATGCGTGAGCACTTTGCTATCGATCCCCTCATCGGCAAGAAGCAGCAGCTTCTGCTCGCTACCCAGCTGTGCCGCATGGTTCTCAAGGTATGCTTCACCTCATATTCCCCCCCCCCCCCCCCCCCCAAAAAAAACTGTACAAGGCTCTAACAAAACTCTAGATCAATAACGTGATCATCGCTGGTGATGATGAGTCCGAATTTTAGGTGACGAACGCACATAGTCTTAATGCCCGATAGATGGCACTGGAATATTCCTTCGGAGCATCGTCTCCAAAAAAATGATGATTGTGGTTGGACTCCTATGTAAAACATGGCCCCTTACATAGAAAACTCTAAGTTGCAATGAGAAAAGGATTTATGATCTCTCATCGTCGGTTGTTGCTTTACACGCTTGCTCTTCACCTTCCGTGCTTCCTGTTAAGCTCTTGTCAAGGATGCGATTGCGGTCATATTCATGATATTCTCATAAATGGCTTTTGATTGAAATACCGCCGATGAGAACCAGAATATCTCTTTTCACAGGTTGCGAATCGGAGTATTCTAGCCCGATGTTTTTCTACCCCGTTAGGACAAAGACAGTTCACAGAAAAAGTACCGTAACTCATACAAATCTACAGATTGAGAAGCTTGGACGCTGAACCCCCCTTCCAACGCGGTAACTTGCACGCGACATCTACTCGAACATCCATTTCCTGGCAGACACCATCCCGAAGAGTCCGTGCCAGTGACCTGGGTGCATCCATGCTGTTCACAAGGGTCACTCAAGATGCCGAGGAACAGCCGATGCAAAACCCTGCCCACCATATCTGACGACCCATGGCCTCGGTCCGGACTCTACTTGTGAGTAGTAGTGACATTCAGAGGTGCTGATCATCGCAGGCTGAAGGTGATCATCTGGTGATCTTATCGATATGCTCGTGCTGCCGTGTCACTCGAATACGAGACTGTTGCGCACTAATGTACCTGCGGTATTTTCTTCGGGATGCTAATCGAGGATCATGATATCCTCGATGAATCTGTATATAATCTAGGTTTGACCGTCGTTTAGCTTCACATGCTGTCGGCCCGTCATCCCTGGGTCCGATATTGTGGGTCATTCGCATGAAGGATGTTGAAGGCTGCGAAGGGGTACCTGCTTCTCGTGTTCGAAGGACGAAAAGATCCGTCGCCTGTGAAGAAGTGGTATGAGGTAATATGTACCACGGTTTAACTTAAATGGTCCTCGGACAGGGAAGTGACCTGCACGCTTGATTTCTCGTATGGGGATTGCTACACACACGCCTCTTTGTCTTTACCCCCCCCCCCCACACACTCTCTCTCTGATCAAATCCCTGGTCAACTATTACGTACAAGACATATATTTATTTGGAATTTCGGGGCCTAAGGCAAAGACGTGATTGGCATGTCCCGTCAGACAGCGTATATTCAGAGCGGGAAATGCGCTTTTGCGATTTTCTTAATCCAAAATGCAGATTAGATACCTAAAAAGTCACGGAGGATTATACCTGGAGGGGACAAATAACAGTTTATTTCTTTAACTCTTCGGTATAATGACACTTAGAGAAGCTGCTACAGCAACAATCTTCGATAAGGTCTCAGGTGATCGACCATCTCCCACAATCTCAACGGACGTACATAAAGCCATGACTCCCACCCTATGGGAAACCATGGAATGACATGAGACGGTATAACCATAAATTGTCTGTTGACCATTTCGCCCAAATCGCAATACCACAAGAAGCATTCAAGCTCACCAGAACGCCGTAATTTTCCATGTCATCGGCGTGTAATAATGTCTCTATCATAGTCGCTTCAAAAGTGTCTTGACGCATTTTATCCTGTGTTATTCCTTCCGCAGGGTGGATCAGTCGAGAACCCCACAGTGCCGCACTTACTCCAGGGTTTAATCCTGTCCGCGCATGTTGCACAACGCGTGGAATCGTGACCCCAGTTCCGCGCAACGTGGTTCACACAGTTGGAAACCCTGCGATCCACTGCGGCTCGTAGACTGCAGTTTTTGCATTTTTGCCTTTTTGCATTTTTCTGCTTGCGATGCTTGGTTCGCTGTCTTTTCGTGACATGTGAAGGACGGGCTATTCTGTGTGACGGGTAGATCTGTTGTAGGAGTTGATATCGAAATTGTAGGGAGTATAGCCTAAAACGACTCGCATTTTGAGATTTCTGAAATTTGCCTGGGAGGTTCATTTCGAGCAGTCTAGGCCCAGGGCTGTTGGCTCGGTTTTGTGTAGTCCACCAGTCCAGTTGCATCAGTTTACAGGAAGACTTGACAATGTGATAATCTCTCCCCTCGTATAACAGATATCGACAAAAGGAGATGCGGCGAGGACATGTGGACTAGTATCTTTCGGTACGGCGATGAGACAAGCCACGATCAATGAGTTTCATCATGATCTAGATCCGTCATTCCGGCGGAGCGGCCATGCGGGCAAAGCGACATCGGTGCCGCATGTGCTGTCGATGGACAGCATGTTTGGGAAATTACTGTCGGCAACAGCGGGTCTGGAGAAAGTTACAGATGCTCTGTGGGAGGTCAGATTTGGCACGTTCTGCATGGATGCAGCCTATTGGCGGCGCCACGGCTAAAGACAAAGTGTCAGCTTGAGCCTGTGCATTAAGAATAGGTTAGGTTCGAGCTCCGGCGTCGGTCGAGATGTAAAGCATCCACTGCGGTGTGACAAGACAGACAGGTACGAGCAAATCTGATCTGGAGACCTCGTTTTCCGTTGCCAGGGTCAAGATTGGAATCCGTGAGACCTGGCTCTTCCCGGCGGTCTGCGGGCACAACCCTTCTCCCCAAGGCCAAGGCCCAGCAGACTCTTGGAGCGATGCACGTCGGCGGGAGTCTTTCTCTGCAGTTTGCATTTCAAATAGGGCGATCGTGGAGACAAGAGTCGGATTACTATTCATAGTGTGCATTTCCCGGGGGGACACTAGCTTAGCCGCGTTGGGCTGAAGAGGATCGTCCCTCTGGAAACACAAGCCGCGGTTCAGATGACCCCATGCCGTGTTAACCCGGTCCAGCTTTAGGTGAGACAGGGCGGGAGAAGAGGGGCCAGACTGTCTCCGCGGCAAAGGAGGATGAGAAACGAGCGGAATGGTTCATCTGCTGGGCAGAATTGATATTCTCGCCTCAAACCGCCCCTTTCCCGGCCATCAGCCCCATTGCTGCCACCTGCTCACATGGACTAGGGCCTATTGACGTGGCCGCCCACAGTTCGCAGTGGCCAAGTCGGCCTTTGCTGTGCTGCTCGTGATGCTCGATTTCGCTGATGCCAACGTGATGCTAGTATGTCGTAAATAGCATGTAGTATGTAGTTGGTAGGAGTACTGATGTTCCTGCCGAGGTCACCCTCCATTGACCGCTTTTCGCCTCTCTGATGCCTGCGTCACACGACGACAGCCCTGTCAACCGCAGACACATCGCCGCCCGAGTGATCCCTTCGCTGTCAGAATGCTGGTGGGAGCCTGATGGCCATCTCGGGCTCGCCGGTTGCCTTTGCCATCGACTTTACTTTACCCGACACTCGGTACCTTACTGTTGGGAGTATGTAATCGTATTTCTCAGAATGGCAATACCCAAATTCCCCTTTTGGTGCTCTTTCCTTTTCTTGCGTCTTCCTGGTGACTAGCTATTTCACCATACGGGTAGACTGCTATCTTTCCTTTGAGCAGAGAGGCGGCCGACCCCTTGGTCTTGGGTTACGGTGTTGTGTTGGAGCCCAGGCGCCGGGGCTATCTGGCTCTTTGCTGTCTGGGGTATGCTCTGTTCCCCATACTCCATCCATTTCGGGCATGGCGGGGCATGTACCGCGCCGAAAAGCATATCAGTCTCTTTCATCGAAAAGGTTTAGGATTTTTGTTGACGGGGCGTTCTTTTATGGCTTCTTAATGGTGTTGGTGTTAAGTGTTAGCATTATGTCGATCATCGTCCGTAATCGAAATGGGAATTCGAGATTGAACTACCAATGCAATTCCCCTTGTAGCCCGCTAGCAAGACCAAACCAGGGTTCCTGGCACACTCGCAAATCGAAGCGATCCTCACTTCCAACCACTGATCAGCCACCGAGCAAGCCGACCGACCCCGGAGACCGACCATCAGCTATGGTTGGCGGAAGATAAACAGTCCGGCCAGCAGGGGTGCAATTACGCAGAAGCCGAAACCTCTCGAAGCCATCCGTAGAGATCAGCCGTCAAGCACTCCACGTGGATACGCCCCGCGCCCACGATCCAAAGCCATTTGAAAAGCCGAGGCTGGGCATGGCGCGTCTGCAAACAACTCCATCGGGAACGGCAAGAGGCTGCAACAAGGCGTTTTTGGCGCCTTTCAATCTAGTCCTTGTCGCCCTACATTGCTCGACTGCTCCAGGGGCCCCTGGTTCTCTCGTCAGAGAGAGGCGGGTCTAGATCGCAACCAGGTACCTCATGACCTTCTCAACAGTCTCGATGCGGGCCTGGGGCGATCAGCAAACAAAGGAGTGGAGGGGGCCATCACATAGATGCGGCACGCCAACCCAGCCACGATCACACCGAGATGCGCCGGATGGTGCGCCATTCGAAGGGTCTTTGAAGGATGGAGCCGCTGCAGCCGTCCAATACGATGGGAAAAAGCAACGCGACCTGTCAGAAGGTAACCGCCCCCAACTACTGGCGTAGAGGAGGGCTGCACATGGCCTTTACTAACGCAGGTGTATTGCCTTTTTGTTGGGCGGTGACACTGGCTGCCTTTTTTTGGGGGGGGGGGGGGGGGGGGCTTATTTTGATCTGCGAAGAGGGGTTTCTCAATCATGAGCGTGGATTAGTTAAGTTGTTGGTTGCGAAGAAAGAAAAGTCGATGAGCAAAGAAAAAGCAATATCGTCAAACCCCTGAGGTTGACTGGTCACTGAGCCATGGCGTCAGCCTAGATATCGTATTTTTGTAATTTGTCGAGACTGTTCGATATCCAGTCGTGAAGGATAAGGGATAAGGTCACATGCACTACAATTTGATATTTGGTTTCATGTCAAGCCATTCATTGTCTCGACGGCGTCGAATAAAGTGTCAACCTCATAAATCAAGACGGATCTGCGAAACACCCTAGCAAATACTGGTGGCTGTATTTTAAAGAAGAGTAATAATGAAAAATTCGCAGAGAATGCCAACCTCAAGCGAGCGTATGGCAGAATACGATGGTCTCCCAGATAGTAAAGATGGCTGCCCTCGCGTCGTCAACAAAAAAGCATTGTCAATGACGCGGCGGCGGGGGAAGCATCGACATGAGAGTATAGGATCCCAGCCCAGAGTACTGCGAAAAAGGCTTAGGTCTAGCCCAGAACGTGGATCCACTCTGTCGGAGAATGGTTCAGAGGCATGCCAGGGTTTCCAAATACTCGGATACGTGATCTGCAACGGGAAGGGGCACGGTCGATTAGCTCACATATCTGCCTACATCCGAATCAAGGGGGAGGAGGTCACGGATCGATCCTTCCCTCAGGGCAGGCCTTTTATAGGTATGCATGGATTGAGACTTGATATTGTCGTTGGGTGAGCAACGGGGTTGTGTCAGGGTTGACTGGAACAATATTTGGGTTCTAGATCGGCATGTTGTATCTTCAAGTTCCATGCTTACTGACACGAAGGTGCCATCGGGCTGACCGCCAGTTCTCCCTTCATGTAATCTGTCATTTATGAAATTTTCGGGCGAGGAAAAGGCGCCGCCGTGTGTGACATATTCACAGATACTAATCCTCAGAATTACAGAAACAGATACGCAGACGAGGTCGACCACCAGCCTCAGTCTGGTTCTTCCCAGCAGATGCATTGCAAGGTCCAGGACCCCAGAAAGTCAAAATGCAAATGATCGTCGACGGATATGCAAGTCCTGCTTCCGGCTGGTCTGCAGGCCCGGGAAACCCCATCTCTGTTTCACCCAGTCCCACAGGACAAACCCCGCCAGAGGGATCTGGATTTCGCATAATTCGAGATTATGTACTGCAGTTGATGGCCATTTCGTAGCCTCTTCCCTCCTATAACGTTCACTGTGTCACATGTACTCAGGTTGAGGATAATCATGACGGAACACGGATAATCACCACATTTCGTATAGGTTCGAACGGGCGCTCCCGCAGGACAAATGACGAACGCAATCTCAGAATCGCTCGATATAGATATTCGGCATGAATGCAGATTGACTTTGATGAGCAGTGGCTCTCAGGTGACCCCATGACCCCATGAGTCTAGAAACTATGTCCGGATTCCACACCCGCCCTTCCCCGGACCCAAACATCCCTTGCGTAAACAATTCAGCGATTGGGACAAACCATCCGCCAGTTCTCTGTCAACTCCCCTTCAAGGGGCCAGTCCTTCTGGGCTTCAAAAATACCGTCCCTCCTTGTCCCCTTGTTTTGTAACCTCCCGTTCTATCGAAAGCGGCGAGCACATGGTTGCTCAAAAGGCCGGGGAGGCGGCCCGGGAATAGGGCGGCTACGGCGTGGAATGTGATTTGCCCACAACACCGTGGAGGCTTTGGCGGTGATACAAAGAAAGATATTGAGTGGTTGTGGATCATTTCTGTTGTGGGTGTTTGCCTCAGTCTGATTTTTTAAAGCGTTTAGCACCGGGGTGGGTGGAAACTCAAAATAAACACACGGCGCCTACAGGGCTGCCACTCGAGCTTGCTGCGCTGCCGTTGGCATCACACGGACTTTGTGGTATCGTTTTGTTTGTATGGAAGCTTCTTGCTGCGTTGTTAAAATCCCATTCCGTCGCGGTAGATCACATTTGACAGGTGCTAGTTTCGAACGGTTGGTTTACTAGGCGAGCCGCACCGCCAAATGAATCAGCTGCCATGCCCCGGTTGTATATTATATTCTGACTATAAGCTAACCCCTAGTTGTTGTTTGGTCGACCCTGTCGAGCGACCCCTGTCGCTGAGTCTATGGTTGGTAGGAACGCATTAAGGCTGCGCCAGCCACATATTTGGTGATGAGATACCCCAGGTCTTCCGTCCTATCAAATAGGAAATGAGGAACTCCCTGCACGTCCGCCAAAAGGGCAACCGAAATATAGTTGCGTGAGCTGGATCGGCTGCAGGTGATCGATCGGGGTATCCCATCAGCCCGCGCCATGGGACGAACTGCGAACTGCGCCCTCCCCTGGACTCTTGGATTCTGGGGAATATCAAATTGGTCCACTAAGCAGGGCGGGTCCCCTGGCGCGCATCATTGGACCCAGCAACTGTCATCCCAGCTCCAATCTGCAAAACCGCCTCGCCTGTGCCTGTCAGCGCCGGTGCTAGTGTTTTGTCAAAGGGCAGATCTAATCACGTCTGGAAAGAGACAAAAGTACGTCAGCAGCAGCCCCTGCCGAGGGCGTTCCTGGCGTCATGTGACGGCGTGACCTGGGTTCGCCACCGGATTGTCACGGCGACATCCGCAGCGCTGCCCACGCCGCCCGTCTCGGACGTACACAATACCTGCGACTGCATTTCCCAGCACGCTCGCAGTCAGCTGCTTGCTGTTTTCCAATAGTGCTCATGTACACGTCGGTACAGGGTGTGCCCCCCCCGTCTCCTGATCCTAATTCCACGCGCCTCAGTGCATGGCTTAATCTCGGCAGTGGTGGCGGCTCTGCACACTAACGACAGGTATATTGATGTGCGCCTACGAATGACCCGATCCTTCTGCCTCGCCTCGGCATTCTGTTCTCCCACCAGTAGCATAGAACCTCGGCATGGGATTTCCGTGACGGGTCTCCGTAGTGGACGGGGGTGTGACCTTTTCGGGCAGATTGTATGATTCCACGCCTGGACAGTGGACACAGAGGAAGCGAGACCTGGGCTCATCCTTGTCAGGGCGAACCGGCCAGTGGACAGGACCAGGGACATTCAGTGGCGGTTCAGCAAATGGCACCGAATGCAGACCAGCAAGTCACTGACTGGCGAGTGGGTCCCGTCGGGGGCCCACGTCGATCGAGTCTGATGCGGCAGCGACGATTTGATGCCACCTTTGGTACCACCCGACCAACAAGATCGTAAGACGGCGCGTCCTTGATCTCATTGCTGAGTCGATGGCGGAAGGCAGGTATTGACTCAGTGAATGCACTCTGAGGTCATCACAGCATCAAGGGATGGGAGATGACCTCGAAAGATGATGGACTCGCAGCTGTCTGTTGCGCTGTGCAATTTCCGGCATGTCAGCGGTTTTCCCGGGGCCTGCATGAGCGAGGGAATGCTTTGCATACTGTAGATGATCGATCGAGCTGTGTCCAACATCGCCCGCAGGGAATTGTCGGTTACCAGAGCGAACTGTTTTCAGGCAAATCAGAGGACCTGGTCGGGTATCTGGTCGCAGAATATACCTCCAGCTGCGGATGCAATACCATGTATCCCCATCCAAATACCGGGGCACTCCACTCTTTGCCCTGGAACTTCGTCTCAGAATTGAGGCGAGCCGTACCCGCGTCCCCATTTGAAAACCAGACACGGGGATGCCGATATCCAACGTGGAAAGCCCAGCGTGTCGGGACCCAACGGTGGAGTCCCAAGTGTGCCAGTTGCAGACCGACTGTTCGCGTCCCCCGCAATTTGCCTCCGCAGAGAACCCCAGATGATCAAAGGACCAGGACCAGGGAGCGGACAGGGACCAGGACGCAGATGATATTCCACATTTTCTCTTTCTACCCAGCGTCACATGATGGATGAAACGTGCTATGTGGTTAGGCGATCGAGTTGCCCAATCCCCCGGGAAGCAAAAAGCTTACCCCCGGCTTACCCACACTTCTCAGAGTACCTTACTACCTTACTCTGCTAGGTATTGTAGGAAGTTACCCAGACCTCCTGGTGGCACATACTAGCCCTACACTGTTACTTAGGAGGTAAAGGGTCATTCCGCCAGTCCGGGCCACTCGCAAGGGCGATGCAACGGCCCCGTGAACACCACGGAAAACAGCCCCAGGACTTCTGCCAGTATTGGCCTGCCTCGCTTGTCGGGCGCTGATCCGCTTTCCTTTCGACCGTAGCAAACCAAACATACATCAGGATTTCCGAGTGGCAGGTGCCGAAACAATGAAATCGAATCGAAATAAAATACATATCACAAAGCTCTTTTGCCAGCTGGCAGACTCGTGACTACGGGCTGTGACACACTGCCGTGTTCTGTTGGATAAAGGCAGACGGGGATGTGCCATCTCGGAACATAAGGGCAAAGGGGCGGTAAAGGGCCTGCGCCATCGCACCTGATGGGTTCCAGCGAGGGTGACAGCCCAAAATGACAGCCGCATAGAGTTCGCAATATCCCAGCGGAAAAATCAGAAATTGCTAGAAATTAGTTCTAATTTGCAATCGCCAGGCGCGCAGGGCGACCGGATGTAGACCACTGGTTCCCCGGTATGCGGGCTGGGATTCAACCCCCATCCGCCTCTGATGATAATCGCTGCGAGCGGGTCATTTCCTCCCGGTATGTACGGAGTACAACGCCAGTCGACTGGTTACTACTGATATGTAGAATGTATACACTGCAGTAGGCGGTAAGTAGTTCAAAACCAGTGATTCAGATCAAATCAGCGGATTTGGCGAATATAGCCACGGCCCTAGGCCCGCCGGGACATTCGATAACACTAGTGTACATAGTGTCGGCTGGCTACACGCCGTAGAATCTGGGGCTGGCCCGCCAAGTCCTCACCAGAACAAGCCCTTCCTAAGCCTCTCGTCGCCCCCGAGCGCCCCATTACGCGGAGATTCTGATACTCTCTCTCCCTCACGTCTCGCGGGCTTCATCCGTGACCACCAACGTGGCTTCAGATCTCGGGAATGATCTCCTCGAATTGCGGCCCCCATCGCCCTCCACCAAGGGAGTATCCGTGACGAGAATAGTTTAACCGGCCCTATCAGTAGGCGAGTCAGCCGGACCTGGAGGTCCTTAGGCGACCAATGGTCGGCGATGCGACAGTTCATCGGTCAGTCGATACTGAGTAAATTGATAAAGTGCCAGTGGCGAGTGTCCAAACGACCGAGTGGCGTGAAGACGTTGCTGAACATCGGCAAGTACTTGTGGCATACACGCACCAGAAGGAGCGTCCTACACTTGATCGGCCGGTGTTCGGAGGAAGGTACTTCGCCTGTACCTTAGGGTGTACCTGAGGGAGATCTTTGGAGGAGGGAATTGACCGTGATGGCCATCGACCCCTACCGTCAAAGGTACACACCTGCGTCCATCAAAAAGTACGTACATTGAACCCGTATCCATAAGTTTTTTTCGCCCCGAGAAGGTCACAGGTTCTGAAAGACTTTTTTGCCTTCCCTTTCGTTTCTTCTTTCTGGCCTAACCTTCCCCCCTCCCTTGGTCCCCTACCCCAAGGTGGATTTGCCTTCGATCTATCGCAGATCCGGGAGAAGGGCAAGGCAAAAGGACGACCGGAAACAGACCGGTACGAGAAGAGCCGTCACGACCGCAATACACAGCAGATACACCGCCGTACGGTGGATACACTTTCGGCCAAATCGGGGGCACCTCGGAAGAGACAAGACCCCAGAGTGGAGCAGGCAGGACAATGGCGGCAGGAGTACATGTGGGATACCGGGGTACGGCCGATTACACGCGGCGAAAGGCAAGTACCGCGGGCGTAATGGGGTGGCCCCGTGATGCGACTGAATTTTCCTCACCGTCGTTTGGGCGGAAGTGCCCTCCCCCTTGTATCGTAACTGGGTGACCGTACCTATTTTTCGGATTTTGCATTTTTCGATTTTCCCGTTTCGTATTTTCGTTTTTCGAATTTCCGAATTTTCCTTTTTTTTTGGATTTTCCCCTCTCTCTTCCACTCCACTCCACTGCCGCCCCCGTCATTCTTATTATCGTTCCGTCCTCTCCTTCTCCCCTTCTTCACCTTTCCCTCCCACACACCCTCCCCACACTCGCGACCATCTTCACTCAGGCACGAAACGCGCCAATCTCTCTTTCGACGCGTGCTCTGCCCCGAATCCGCCCCGGATTCACTACTCCGCACCGCATCTCTCTCGCGCCTGGCAATATCGACCACAACTCTCGGCCCGCCCGCAAAATCCGATTCTTCCGTCGATCATTCACTCAACGACCACGAGTAGCGGATTCTGACCGGACGAAGCTTTCGATTGCACTCGCCAATCCAAACTCTCCGCCTCCCAACCTTCTTCTGTATCCGTGCAGAGCCTAGAACTCGACTCCTAAGTTCCTTCCACTCGACCGCAGATTCTTCAGAACCTTCACTCTCGGTTTCCAACCGCCGTACGATCACTCTCGGGGAAGACGGCGACCCCGGAACACCAATTCACCTCCTCTCGAAGCACAGTATCCGCAATCGGTAACTGTGGCGACACTACTATGCCTTTAACAACTCCGGTTCTGACGGTGGACGCCGATAATATTCACAAGGTGGACACTGCTAATGCTCAGAGCCTTCATGGAATGTGGATGGGTAAGTGATTCCTGGCTGGGATTCTGCGAATTCTTTATTGGAGACCGAGGGACGGAACTAATATCTTTTCCGCAGTCTTCTCGAAATGCGCCGACTACATGGATCAGGGCCGTCGGCTCGAGAACCTGAGCTGGCGCCTGTGGACCCGGGAGACCTTCTGCGTTGAACCCGAGAAGTCCAACGAGGCTTCCGTCCTTCCGAAACTTCGCTCCGAGGCCGGTGATCTCCCGGAGCTCTCCGCCAGTGTCGAATCGGCCGCGTCCGACCAAGCCGAACGTATCGAAGCTCACATCAAGCGCCCTCAATTCTCTGACTACCGTCCTGCCGTCGTCCGTGAGGACTCCATGGCTAGCCTGGGCCGCGGTAAGGAGAAGCACATCACCTCGCTGGATCTGGAGCGCATGGTCCTCAACATCAAGGAGCGGAAGAGCCTCGAGCCGCTGACACCGGCGATGGAGCCTGCTGCGCCCGTCGTCGACATCACTCCCCGACCTTCTACTCCTACTCCCACTCCTCCCTCCGTTACTACGGCCCGTCAGGTTGCTCCATTCCCCCGTCCTTCCCCGTTGCCCCGTGAATCGACTGAGTCTTGCTCGACTACTGCCCCCGAGGGCAACGACAGCGATGCCGCCCATGTCAACGCATCCGATACCAGCGTCTCGTCCTCTGGTGTTCTCCCCGCCCGCCCGAGTCTGATCAAGTCTCCCAGTGTTGTTCGCGGCTTTTCTCCTTCCAACATATCTTCTTCCTACCGGTCGCAGCACAAATTGTCGGTGGACGCCAGCCCTCGCGACGCCTCCCAGGCCAAGCCATCCCCTCTCAAGAAAAAGGGAGGCATGTTCACTCTGGGTGGTTCTTCTGCAGACGACGACGAGAGCTCGTTCGAAGATCGGCTCCGCCCTGTCCCTGGCTCGAACCGACCTAGTCACGGTTCATCATTGAAGCCTACTACGAGCAACCCGAGCCCCTCCAAGAAGGTCGCCTCTTTCAGCGACGAGGTTGCAACCCGCACCATTCGCCCTTTGAAGAGCCCGCTGAGCGCCGACGAGGACGCCATTGAGTCTGACGACGAGGTCTCGGAAAGTGCCATTGAGGATGACGAGGATTCCGATTGGGAGGACTCTATCACAGAGAGCGGTACCGCCAGCGTGGACGAGCGACCCGAGATGTTCCAGCGAGTGGATTCGCGACCTAATCTTGTGTCCCGCCGGTCGCTTCTTACAATGATGATGCACCAACCTACCAAAATGAACATGCCTAATGGAAACGCATTCCGGTCCAGTCCCGCGCTGCAGCGAGCTCGCCTGACATCACCCAACGGTCCCTCGATCCCGACTTCGCCTCCTGAAAAGGACGAGGAAAACCTCACCATGCGTGGTCCCGATGTGCCTCGATCCAAGCCCATCGGCATGAAGACGCCTGGGCCCCAGTCGGTCGCTCACTCCCCTCGTACCACCCGCCGCAACATGCTTGCGACCGAATTGACCGAATCACTTCGCCGACACCTGCTCTGGGAGCGTCAACAGAAGAGCGCGACCGCCAATGCCTTCAAGCGCCGCCACACTACCCATGATATGAAGAATTTGCAGGAGTACCCTGGTCCCAAGGATGCTGGCTCTAAGGGACCTCACCAGGCCCCGGGCGTGGGTCCTTCCGGCACCGTCGATGGAAACGCCTCCAACCAATTTGAAACGTCTAAAGATCTTGCTAAGAACGGATCATGGACCAACTACGCGACGGACTTTGGCCCTTGGGAATACCATGTCAAGGGCTGGTAGGCCTATCGCAACCGAACATCCCGAAGCTCTTCAATGAGTTTTTCGGACTTTGAATTATTATCTGTCACATACCAACTCCTCATACTGTTTCTCGCCACACCCGCGAGTCATTTTCAACCGACACGATTATGAACATGCATTGCATCTCGGCGCACTTACGGATTGTTGCTTCTGGATCTGGGTCTCATCGGCTTCCGGGGTTTGGGGTTGTTCTGATACAGCATTCAACGGGCGTTCGTCCCTGGCTGGATTTTTACCACCTACGACCGAAGGGGGTTTCTGTCCCCTACGAACTTAATATTCATGTACAGCTCATATGCCACGTCCCATTTTTACTTGCGGTACTTTCGGGCATTCCCTCGAATGGATGATGAACCACGGACTTTTTTTCGTGCCTTAATTCCCTCTAATCTCTCCCTTGAGATATTATCAAATCGTCTCCCACTGGTTTTGTCTTCATGACCGGAAA
The DNA here is from genome assembly GCF_028826775.1 of Penicillium argentinense. Classification (NCBI taxonomy): domain Eukaryota; kingdom Fungi; phylum Ascomycota; class Eurotiomycetes; order Eurotiales; family Aspergillaceae; genus Penicillium; species Penicillium argentinense. Next base: position 2,988,124 of record NW_026622668.1, read on the forward strand.
GTTTCACCAAAAAAAAAATTCGTTCTATCAGCGACAGCGATCTTGCACTGCATTGCCCATTTCCACTTCCTTCGGGGGCTGCAGAAAATGTGCGAGCATTTATTTTTCTTTCTACTTTTGCTGGGATTATCTTCTCGAGTATTTTCCCCCGTGCATGTTTCCCACTTTTTCGATACCAGATACCACACGTTTTTTCCCTGCTTTGCTTCTCTCTGTATTGTCTCGGGCCTTCATGCAATGCAAGCCCGAGCCACTTGTCCTGTACGCTACGCTACACATGCCTTCCCCGAGCGCATTGCCAAAAAAACTGGAATGAATGAACCCAGTTACAAATGTTAAAACACCGCTGTGCACCTCGTATCTCCCGTGAGTAGATATTGTAGACTGTGCTATCTATGGATGTTAGCGACAGCCAGAGGCTGGCGCCATGCATTCACAAGTGGAGGTGCAATTGGCGGTCTGGATCATTTCAGGTTTACATCCCTGCTATGGCTTGATGCTCTACAGATGGTATTTAGCGAACTAGACTCGTGTAGGGTAAATCCAATCCTTATCTAAGAGGCTAGATAGGTCCATTGGTTTGATTAGACTACAGTTCATGGAGGATGTTGGACATTGGGATCCAGTGTCTAGCATCAACCAGTCCCCACCTTCGCGCGAGGTCTGCAAAAGGTTTGCCGAAATGCACATCCTGGTCCACAGCGACGCCAGATAAGTATCATGTGGGAAATCCGGGCGGTTTTGCAAGAGGCTTTTGGTGGCGCTGACACGTAAGAGAGGAGGGGGTGTAAGGGGGGTTTTGGTTGTCATGATTGATTCATGGTTACATGAGGTGGACAGGGGTGGAGGCGAGAGGGGCAGTCCTTCCTTTCACTGGACACTGGAGTGGTAGTCGAAGGGGCATAGGACTGAGGTAAGGCTGATTATGCAACGGGATATGTTTTCTGTGTGGGGATGGTGTACTCTGTGGCGAGATACTCTATCGTCCCTCCCAACCCCCCGGAATCCTAGCAGTTAGGAAGCAGTACTACCTGCCTAGGTGAGTATCGAGCAGCGCGCTCCCGGTCCCGACACAAGGGGAATGGGGAAGATCGCAAGGCGCCGAGGGGGTGTCAGGTGGTCCGTTGACCAGGAGAACGGGGCCGAATGCACTAATTTTCCATTTGCCTATTTCTCTCGATTAGGTGCTTGCGAGACGTACATGTATCAAACTGTCCCACCTCAGGCACAGTCAGAGGTACGGATGAGATGGAGCAGGATATTGGCAGGCCCGAGAGCTCGAACTGTCCATATTTGCAGAGCTGATCTGGACAAAAGTACCGAGATGAGGAGTCGATGAGATCCAGATCTTTGCCAGCAGTGGATGGCCGCACTGTTCGCTTCACATGCGGAAAGCATGACATCTGCACGCAGTAGCTCCGCGCCAGACCTGCCATCGGCACGGTGAGATGGTGGTGGTGCTTCGCCACGACTCGACCAGTTAAGCGCTCAGTCCCTGGTCGTGCCATTCCCGGATCGCGATACCAGCAGAGCCCTGTCGGTGGTCTGGCGATGGCGTTTATTCTATTCTTATCGTAGGTACATGGCAGGCACGACGACAGCGTAAGGTGCTCTTGTGCTGGAGGGGAGCGGCGCGATCGGGTTGGATGCTGCGCGTTCTAGACTTTGCGGGTGTGCAGGGCAAGTTCCCCGGAGAGTCTCTCGGTAGCCTCACCATGACAGTGCATGGGGGACTTATGATGCATGGCTTTCATCAGAACGGTGTCACCTGAGCGCGGGAGATTTCAGGCACCTTCTGTCTGCCTGTAGTACTACTCACAGTAGTGCATCATGATCTGTATTGTTTCGAATAGGCCATCTGGGTTCTCGTCAACCGCTTTACCACCACCGATGTAGTTGTGTACTGATACTGGGGACGAGTACGCTTGATGTCATCCCGCGACGGTCATGTGGCCCGGAGTGGATCACGAGGGAACACATGACTCCGGGGAACTGTATGCAATTCGCCCTCTCGCCACGCTTTCCGTTCTTTTCGTTTCTTCCTCCAACCCCAGCAATATATGATTCTGCTATTTTGTGGTTGTGGTTGACGCCCGTCCCAATCGAGTAATTTGCGTATACTTTCTCCCCAGGGCCATCTCCCAATGACGTAACCGTAGCCTCTGAGAGTAACCCGTTTGGGCGACGCCAGAGGTTGCATCCAGGGCCAGAGTGGAGCCGCCGGTTACTTTATGGTATCCGAAAGTGGAATCCCTTTCAATGTTAACCCCACATTTCGCTTTCCTAAAACGCCCGACGCTGGCCATCCCCTACTCGCAGCGCGCGCGCTCACTGGCCGCTGCGCCGGCCGGCCCCAATTGCTCGTGGGGCAGCACGAAAAATCCTTCATGTCTAGTGAATTGATTCCAGGGCGCGAGCCAGTCAGAGGCATCATCCCTGGAATTACACTCCTCACCGAAGAGCCGCAATTATAGGTTTTGACAGGTGTTCCATGGGCTGAAGCTTCATGGTGTTCCAGTTAATTTGAGGTTACCGGTGTATACCACCAGGAGTGAGTAGTAGCCTGGTAGGATGTTGTGAGGCGGTGCAGCACCGCCGGCGATAGACTACTTTTATCTGCCTTAGCAAGCCACCTCCAGAGTCCAGTACCAATACCTCCAATCTTCTAGTCCTCTTCAGGCAAAGGTCCAACTCCTTTCATACGTCCCCACCGCGAGACTTGCCTTGAAAAGCTCAATCTCAGCTCTGGTCAAGCGCCCGGTGGAGATCGGTGGATCAACCCGCGGCCTTGGAGAGCGCCGTGATTCGCGCCTTTCCGCCGTTCTGCGGAGGGGTCTTGTTCACCGGTACAGTACGGCCAATGTGGTTTTACACTGACGTTGTTTTCGGAACCGTCGTTGCCCTTTGAAGAATCCCGTCCTGGAGTTTGACTAATATATACACGCTGTGCCAAGTACATACTCCAAGTACATGCTCTGTGGTATTAGTGCTTGATGATCAAGGTCAGTGGATTCCGAAACCACCGTGGTGGAATCCAGAACCCCCACGAAATAAGGCTAACGGTGAGGATTCGAGGCAGGTGACAGCCGGGATGCACTTGGTGGGCTCGAACCTTGTGCCGGTTTAGGCAGCACATTGGTTAGTCTGAGAGCACGACTCGGGATGCCGATGCTGCAGGAGTTGCTGCCGGTACTTCAAAGTATACCACTGATCGCCCTCCGTATAAAGTATTTCACATTCAGATCCCGACTACACAGATTAGATTTAAATAGCCTCACGTCGGACGCGACTCAGCACTCTATTCTACGCGTCATCTGTCTTATCCACGCGTTGCTGCGAAATTTGATCCGAGTCAAGCCCCGTGTTCCCGATAGCAAAACTCCTCCACTGCGGATCGACGCCCAAACACTGGCGTCCTTACTCCTTCTGATGGATTACGCTCTAGAACGGAGCTTTGGGCGTCGCGGTTTCCAGCCCATGTAAAAGATGAAACTGGGAACTGGTGTGTCAAAAGTCAGGGAGCTCGATGTTTTCCAGAGGTTCCATCATTGGTCTGGATATCGCGTTCACCGGTGACATTGTCAGCGGCACTTCCCAGGTATTTCCGAGCTTTCTCCAAACTTGTTCTCACCCACTCCTGCCAACTTCGATGGAAACAAGATATGGACGGAATCTTGATTTGATGTATCTTGTACTAGGTACAAGTGTACATTTTTGCAGGTCGTCTGCTGCACTGATCCCGAAGCCAGTCGCGTGGGATGCCGAGTCTTGGGCCGCCAAACCCGGCTGCCCAAGGCTTGACCCCCATGAGATCGTGTGGGGGGGCAACGCCGTCCATATCAATATCCCACGGAGTCCTGCGTGGGATTTTGTGTCAGTGCCTCTGTAAGTCTGTTGGAAATCGCGCGTGCCCACGAGTGGCAATTGCGCGACGCGTGATTGGGCTCGACTGGCCTCGGTCGGCATGGGTCGCGCTCACGTGAATGCACAGTCCAGGAGCTCTGTCCTCCGACGAATCACACTTGCACCGTACCGATGGAGCTGTCTCCATCAGGATGTCAGAATGCACCTTAAAGAGGTATTTGATCTCTGTCATGCATGTATATCTACATCACTCGAAACGAACGGAAAGTGAAGACTGCCGACCAACTGCCGAGCGGCTGCGTTCAGCGCAATTCCGCACCGGCAGCCATGGGCGGCGACCAGCGCAACCCGGGATCTTTCATCGCGTGTCTCCCAGAAGCTTTCACATTGTTCTGGAAGGGCGATCCGGTTGGCTACCCAACAAACGCTATCCCCTTTAGGATTAGAGCGGACCACGATCGGGCAATATCTTTCCGTACAGTACCGCTAACGACGATTTCGTATTACGCGGTGGAGTCTGTTACTCAAGTCAATACTCGCAGTACGGAGAACTCCCCGAAGGCTGAGTACAGGTACTTGCTTGGAGACTGTGGAGAAGGCATTTGGAGAATTCGATTCACATTGTAGAACGGTTGTGCTGCACACGTTCCCTCGAGTGTTGCAATCTTCCCGTCGTGTCACCGCTCTCCATACGGAATGTGAAATGTAGTACACCCTGCGGCCGTAGGGGAAAGCGCTTTTGCCCTGGGTCATCCCGACCATTTGCACCTAGCAGAGTCTATCGAAGCCACCGGACAGGGTTTCGACAAGGTATCGACGGGGGTGTGACCGCCATGTGGTTGTGAAGCGCGAGAACTCTCTTTGCAACCATTCTCGGGCGCACAACCCTGTCGAAGGAATGAACGCCTGTGAACTTTAACCGCGTTCAGGATGCGGAGGTATCGGCGATGAGTCTACAAATAAATATATCTGGACAGGGGATGCTACGTGCGACGATATATACACTAGTCTAAGGAGAGTGCTTACTATTTTACCTTAGGGTATATAAATGCCGAATATAGATATCTCGTCTGGATTATACATACTTCCTCGCTTGGCATCTTCGGCACTGCAGGAACACTAGTCTAATATATATCGTTGAAAGCCAATATGTAGCCGCTGCGAGAAGCACAGAATTCTCTCAAATCGAGCGTCGATCCCGTGGCCAGAAGAGCTTTCCATGCAGGTATGTGGGAGGTGCATCGTGGGGCTTGACCATTCCAGTAATTGTACTGCACTTCCCCCGTTTAGTCACGAACCCCTCATCGATGCTGTCTTGACCGCCGCATGGATGAAAATCCCGCTGGCGATCACTGCAATGGTGTTATTCATAGTGGGAAATGAGGCGCGAGTTTAAAGCGTGTTTGGGTTTCCATTCCCAGCGATGTGCCATCCATGAGTCCAGTTCGCATCCCACTCTACTATATACTAGTAGTGCACTGTACACAGGTACCGACGTGGAGTTATTGAACCTTGTTGGCATAATAACTCCGATCTCGTGGCGCGACACTTGACATTCGAACGTCAAACTAGAACATGTAGAATTTTCCCTCGGTCCGCCTCTATGGAGAAGATGACAAAAGCAGCATGAGTCACTTCGTACCCGCGATTTGTTGTGGTCGCAATGACAGCAATTGCGGGCGGGTGAGTCAGATTGAATCACCGCCGCATCCACCCCGCTGTCTTGGCACACGCCAACCTCTATATCTCTTTTGATTCTGCACACTATCTCAATTTGACCTGTTGCAACATTAAAGTCCCCGGTTCCGCAGAAATTCAACCAGAACACATCACTAGATCGCCGAGACTATCACATCCAGCCAGCCAGTCCAACCGGGATTTTTCTCGCCCACCGCGGCCAGCGCACTGCAGATCTGTCCTGTCGATCCCGGGCAAGGTCACCCGATCTCTGTGTTGGCAACTCAAACGTCGCCCAGAGTATTCGTCCTCGCCCTCGCGCTCTCCTACTCCAGCCATTTCCAAGCGACCCCCCATTCAGCCGGCCCCAGTTGGGCCTATCGACATGAAGAACGGGTCAGTTGACAGCCACAGCCAGGCGGGTCCAGATCCTCAGATCCGTAAGTCGCGTCCTCCCTCGTTTGCATCAAATTCCCATGTCCAGTGGCGGGACCCCGATCAATATCTAGTACAAGCTCTGATTCGTGGTCCCGGCCCGTCCATTCGTATTTTGAGCTTTGCGGGTGGACATTATCCAGCCTGTAAACACGCAACGCAGCACCCGCCACAGACCTGTCATGACCGCCACCCCTGCAGGTGCTTTTGGTGGTGCTCGGGGCCTGCATGCTGCGGACAGGTTTCTTGGGAAAGGCCCTAGTCGCCAACTTGGGTCTTCTAGACCGCGGGCTGAGCGGGCAGCACAACGGCCCGCAACCTTTTTGATCACACGCTCATGCTGATACTTTCCAGGATCTGAACAGCTGCCCTCGACTGATGAGTTGGCAGCCCCGGCTTTGGTGCATGGCGTTGCAGCCACAGCTCCGTCAAGTTTGTCGCACCAATCATCCGCCCGGAAACGGGTCAAGTGTCGCTATTTTGCGACGAAAAATGGTACGTCTTTCTTGCGTAAGGTTTCTGTTGTTTTAGAGTGGTGTGTTTTGAGGATTGTTGTTCCTCTCTGGGATTGTTGTCATCTGTATACTATTATTACAGATGGAGAGTCCCTAGCGATGTCTGCATGTGAAGTTGCATGATGGCTTCCCTTGGAGGTTGATAGTGTACCTAGGGCTCATGGTATCGACGAAGAGGGTAGTTGCATTGTATACTACCCTTTGATCCGATTGATTTTAATGGCGGCTCCTCGGCAAAACATGAAACGCTAGCTTTTCAACATTGAGGCTAACAGTGGTCTAGGTTGTCGTGCTGGCGCAGAATGTCCATTCATTCACGATGCTTCCAAATTGAAGCAAAACACCGCTCAATTGGGTCAGTCATCTGAGCCACAGGCATTGACTGACAGCTCTCTCAGTCTGAACTCTGGCGTAGCTACCGGGGTGCAGAATCTGAGCATCGGTCCAGGCCAGTCGAAACAAGACTCGGCTCCTTCACATGCCGCCCAGCCTCAACGGCCCGTCTCCAAGGTTGAGAAGAATGACCCGAGAGAGTTTCAACTCAATCAGTTGAGGCGGCGCTATCGTCCAGATGAGAAGTCTGATGATAACGAACACACATTGGCCTTTGGCTTGGTGCCTTCTGACCCGGACTTCCCATTCGAGTTGGATAGTTTACAATGTGTATTGCACGTTCCACACTCCTTTCCCGGTACGGGACGGCCCACGCTGACCGTCACCAACCCGGAAATGGAATCGGCGTATCAGATGAACGTCGCGAGAGGATTTGATGATATTGTGGATTTCACAATGCGGACCAATGGCCGGGGAACGTTGCTCAACTGGATGAACACTCTAGATAGGCAACTGGAGCGTCTGCTCACTACCTTGGAGAGAGGTCCGAAGCTGAAGTTTGTAGCGAATGTGGGTGACCCTGCTGCGAACCCAGAGACGGTCGTGAAGGGGGCTCCTACTGCGACTAAGGCACCCGAAGATAAAGTTGAGGCTCCCATTGCCAAAGCACCGCCCGCAAAACCAACATACACAACGGAGCAAAGAGATAAAGCTGAAAAGCGGAGGTCAACAGAGACAAAGCAGCTTGAAGTTCGCTTGGGAAGGCTTCCACTGTTCCAAAAACGGACAGAGAATTTCTTCACCATCCCAATCCAGCCCAACAAGGCAGACCGTCTGCCTAGGTCGCTTCAATCGGTGAAAACCGTGAAGCTCCTGGTTCCCCACCTGTATCCCCTGGAGCACAGCTCAATTGAAATCCAAGGAGCCGACAGCCCAGAGGCAAAATCCGTGGAAGCCGGCTTCGCCCAATGGCTCGAGAAAAACTCCCAGATGAACTTGATCTCGCAGATCAACTATCTGGCGAGCAACATGCACAATTTTGCCAAGACGCCTCTACCTGAAGTCGCCGAGCAAATGCAGCTTGAACACACCCATGGAGAGACAGAATCGTCTTCGCAGAAAGTGGAAAATAAACCTTTCACCGAAGCAGATGGAGATCGGCCCCATCTACATGTCATTCCGCGCCCACCCGAGTGGTCTGTACCGGACACTCATAGTGGAAGCGACGTTACCGACGAGTCAAGCTATGACGAGGACTCCGGGGAAGAGACTGAAGAGGAAGAAGATGGCGGCGCTCCCATTCCGGCTGTTGTTGATACACCAGGCCGGGGCGTTGCGCTTTCATTCCCGTTCCTAGAGCTCTATGGTATTGAGTTGTTGGAAGTTATCCACCTTGCTGTTACGATTAAATGCGAGCGGTGCAAGGAGCCAATGGATATCAAGAATGTTCCGCAGCTTAAAAACGCGAAGGACGTACCAAAAACCGAGTCTTGCAAGAAGTGCGCCAATTCTATGACTATCGGTATGTTGCACAACCCACGTCACCCTTGTGAATCGCTGACTTATGATGTGTACCTAGGCTTCCGGAGACAGTTGATGCACTCGCATGCTAATCGAGCAGGATATTTGGATCTGGAGGGTTGTACCATTGTGGATCTTCTGCCAAGGTTTGTCTTAGATGTATTTTCTTCCAAGGTGATATGCTAATTTGGGCTAGTAATTTCCTGCCAACTTGCGCGGAGTGTTCCACGGAGTATCATGTCCCTGGAGTATCTGCCGTTCGGGCCGAGAGTGCCATGGCTATCTGCCGCCACTGCCACCGCAAGATGGTCTTTAAGATTCCTGAGGTCAAGTTCCTCCTCGTTGGAACCGCTGCAGGTACGCATCACGGAGGTCATTACGTGCTTAGATAGTTACTAACAAGACATAGGTTCTTTACGCTCCGGTCTTGCTCTAAAGAAGAAGGTAAGTAGACCTCTTAGTCGATATCAGACACATTCATTTTAATCATCCCCAGCCAAAGGAAGCTCTCGGAATCGTTGCAGGGCAGGAACTACCTCGACGAGGTCGTTGCTCGCATTACGGAAAGAGCTATCGCTGGTTCCGGTAAGTAACCACAGCACTCCAGATCAGCATATTCAAAATAGCTAACATTCAAACAGATTCAGCTGCTGCTCAAAGGTCTTCCCCTGTGACAAGTAAACACCACCACACACCCCCGGCTGACCAAGCGAATGCTAATTGAAAAAGGTGTCATGACGCAGAAACAGACCATCCAAATGAGCACGCAAATCGTATGATCTGGTAAGCCACTGCATTGTGCTCTACCACCCAATTTTCAGAAAATGCTAACAAATTACTAGTGGCTTCTGCTCGCGAGAGCAAATCTATAGACCGGAGAATTGCGGCATTTGCAAAGCTACGCTCGTCGGTAAGGCGGGTAGTGGGTTCTGGGAAGGTGGGAAGGGAACGCGAAATCGGGCACTTATGAGTCGGAAGGATCCGAGGAAGTATAAGCGGAGGGGTGGGACGGTTCCGGGGGGATCGAGTTCGAAGAAGAAATAGAGTCTCATGCATTGGGCGGATTGCATTGTAGCGAAGTTCATAGTTGCATGTGAGGTCTTGCATTGCATTGGGATTTGCATCATGGTGTATGAGAGATGAAATAGGAGTTGAAGTCTGACTAAATTTATTGGAAATATTTGTATCATCGTGAGCGAGGTTGGAACAATTCGACGATAGACCCTGATTCCATTGAAGCCTCTGATGAAGACCTTGGGTTCAATGCTTGAGTTGTGACATTTACTCTACTCAACTGGATGCTGAAAATATTGGAACAAACACTGCCGCTAGAGGCGGTAAGAAATGAAATAGTTAATATGTACACGGCCTAATCATTTCAAATGCATCTAGTCATAATCAAGACCTCGTTGTCATGAAACTGTGGATTCAAAGTCACCCATCAGATGAGGTTACCACGAAGCTCCTGCTCGCGCTCAATAGCTTCAAAGAGCGACTTGAAATTCCCGGCTCCGAAACCCTCAAAGTTGTGTCGCTGGATAATCTCGATGAAAACAGTCGGACGGTCCATAAGATGCTATAAATCAGGCATTAGTAGTGGACCCTTAGAATTGAGGCAAAAGTATTCACATACCTTGGTGAATAGCTGAAGCAGATAACCACCCTCATCAAAGTCAATCAGAATATCCAAGCTCTTGATAGTCTCAAAGTCCTCTTTCAGTACCAGGCTAGACTTGGCTAGGCGTGCCTTCATGTCGGTGTAGTATGTCTCCGGAACTTTGATGAACTCGACGCCTCGGGCCTTCAGGTTTGTAATGTCCCGAATGATATCGTCGGTCATGAGGGCAATGTGTTGTACGCCGGCTCCGTTGTAAAAGTCGACATACTCCTCGATTTGGGACTGCTTCTTGCCCTTGGCGGGCTCGTTGATGGGCATTTTGACGATTTCGTTGGGAGAGGCCATAACGATACTCTTCAGGGCAGAGAATTCACTGTAATGACTGTTAGTATATTGCGTGATGTGTAGACCTAGATCTCCGATCAACTTACGTGCAGATCTGGCTGTCGTCCACGGACCAGAAGCGGTGGAATCCCAATGCCTTTTCATAGCTGCAAAGCTGTCAGTAAAAACCATATTTGGCTGATGAAGGGATGATCGTACTATTCGCAAATCTTGTCCATCTCATCCCAATCCTGATTCCCAACGCAGTGATCAATCCGCTTCAAATGCACACCAGGCAGGAACTTCGCAACCGGATCCTCAGCCCCATCCTCAGAACGATACCCAGGCAAGAAAGCACCACGGTACTCATTCCGCTCAATAAGCGTATGCGTCGTCTGGCCATAAGTCTGAATAGTAGCAAGCTTAACCCGACCAAGCTTATCCTCGAGGATCTTTGGCGGAGACACAATCTTCGCTCCGTTCCGGATGGCAGCGGAGAAGACTGCGTCGACATCATCAACTTCAAATGCAACGTCCTTGACGGCATCACCGTGCTGCTCCAGATGAGCGTGGATGTCACGCAGCTCTTCTTGCTCTTCGGGCGTGAAGCGGTCCAGCTGATTTTGCGAGCGCAGAGGCGAGGTCAGGATGAAGGTAATGTCGCCGTTGCGGACGACGTGCGAGCAGGCGTGGCGACAGCCGGTCTCGAGGCCGCGGTAGGCGACTCGCTTAAAGCCCATGCGAGTGACATAGTAGCTGGCGGCCTGCTTGGCGTTGCCGACGTACCAATGGACGGAGTCGTAGCCGCGGTAGCTGGCGAGTGATGAGGCGCCGTTGGTTGAGGGAGGCGGGCTGGTCGAGATAGCCGAAGGGGCCATTTTGAATATGTGTAGTATTTGTCTGTGTAGAACCGTCTGCTTTGAAAAGCTTGATATCCGAAATCAAAATATTTCGATGTTCAAGATGAGGAAGAAGTATGAGATTCGAGTCCTTGGGTGGAAGCTTGTGTGAGATGGTCCGCCACTAGAAATAGTTTTATAATCATCAAACACCTCGAGTAAGCGTCGCCCATTCGGATATCTCTGCCAAATCCACTGCGTGCCATTCCTGCTGTTTGTCCTTGTGAAATAGCCGGGCGGCGTTGGGGGGCGCCCTGCGCTTTCCTGGAATAGCCGGCAACAGCCGGGCCGCGGCTGATGCGAAGCGGAGCTGGTCTACTACGACGTCGCGATATTGCAACATCTCTGTTGTTCTTTTTCTCCTACATTTGAAGCTTCCTCAATTTTCCAAAAGGATCTTGAGATAGTCGAGAATTTCAATTTTGCAGACCGGCGACCCTGTTCACATCGGCTCAAAGTCCAAGATCACCTCCATTACCACCAACATGACAACGATCACACCATCTCAACCATGCCTAACGTCAAATGACTCCGCCGTTCTCCAAGCTCTGTTCGATGCAGAGTCCTCTCCATCCTCCGGAATAACCATCGACTCAAATTTGCCATCCTGGTCCGCAATCGTGAACATCTCACAACAAGACCTCGCCACGCTAAACAATCGCGAAGCGGAGATTATCCGCAAACTTCAAGACAGCGAGAATCCGAGTCAAAAGACAATTCAATCGGCTCTAGATGCGCTCGACGCTCTCATAAGCAAATATCCCACCTACCCACCCGCCTACACAAACCGCGCTCAAACTATACGCCTCCTGGTCGATACGCAATACAAACAAAGCCACCCCGAAAACACAGACTCATCCGACGACGCTTTATTTACACCTGAAGCGGCAGATTTTTCTTCTCGCATCTTTGCCGATTTGGGACAGGCTATTACTCTCGCGACCCCATCTTCACCGGCGGATGCATTGTCGACAGTACAGGCACGGCTTTTGGCGGACGCGCACACTCATCGTGGGTATTTGCTGTTGAAGGCAGCGCGGGTTAAGAAGAATACTGTTCTTCCACCGATGGAAGAAGTGGGGCCTGAGCGGCTACGTGGATTGAGTGCGGATGAGTTGGAGGAAATGGCTAGTCGGGATTTCTTTTTGGGCGGCCGGTTTGGAAATAAGATTGCGCAGCAGCTTGCTGTGCAGACGAATCCTTATGCGAAGATGTGTGGGGCGATTGTGAAGGAGGCGATGAGGAAGGAGGTGGAGGGGGATAAGTAGAGTAAGGAATTTATGGGGTTTCATGATGTTTACATAATATGAATTATTTGCATATACTTCGGCTTTGGAAAGCCCGGGGTACGAGTAAGTTTCATTTGTACGGAATATATTGATGGAATTAGTTAGAAAATGAGAAAAATATGCATTTATTGCATTCTTATGTAGGGCCCCTGAGCCAAGTCCGTCTCTGATATCGTCAATTCATACTCAAGCTATTTACAGATACATGTCATGTAGAATATTCTTTTACTTTTTGTTAGGGTTCTTGAAGTGGCGCTTCAGAGGAGTCCAGCTGTGGTCGTTGTACTCTTCCTGTACCTTCTGGCACGTCTTCAGACCCCATTCCGAGACACCAACCATCAAAGAGCTGGTATCAAAAGGTTAGTATAGTTAAACCAAGTTTGCATATCAAGGACAGAACATACCTTTCGAACATGAATGCCATGCTGCCGTCCCCCACCTTGGCAGGCTTGAGGTCAGCATTGCTGGCTCCCTCGAAAGCGGACGAGTCCGGACCGTGTGCACTCATGACATTATGCAGACTGGCACCGGCAGGTTGGAAGCCACCGCCTGTCTTTGCATCGTAGTTGCCGGCGATCAAGCCCATGAACTCGGACATGGTGTTGCGGTGATACCATGGGGGCCGAAATGTATTCTCTGCGACTAGCCAGCGGGGCGGGAAAATGACGAAATCGGCAATGGCCGTACCGACATGGTCGGATGGACCGGTAAGAACGGTATAGATGGATGGATCAGGGTGATCAAACGAGACAGACCCCACAGTGTTGAAGCGACCGAGGTCGTATTTGAAAGGGTAGTAATTGCCATGCCAAGCGACAACATCGAAGGGAGTGTGGTTCTGACGAGCGGAGAAGAGGGTGTTGTTGAACTTGCTATACAGCTTGTACTCCGTCTCCTCCTCTTCGTCATCGAAATAGGCAACGGGAGCCTGGAAGTCGCGAGCGTTTGCCAAGCAATTGGAGCCAATGGGACCCAGCTCAGGGAGCTGGTAATGGCCCTGGTACAGCTCACAGATGTAGCCTCGTACAGGACCAGAGGGGAGAGTGACACGGTATCGAACACCACGGGGGATGACAGCAATCTCGTTGGGTCGCAAGATGATTCGGCCTAGCTCGGTTTGAATATCCAGGACACCGTGCTGAGGCACGATCAGGAAGTCTCCGTCGGCCGAGTAGAAGGCTTCCTTGCCCATATCCTTGCCGGCCGCATAGAGCAGAATGCCCAGACCTTGCTTCAGTGTGGGATCACCTGATCCGGCAACAAGATGCAGGCCATGGACCCAATCCACCTTCTCGTCCAGGTCAAAGGGGTTCCATCGCAGCTGGTTGGGAATATGGTGCAGCTTGTGAGTCTCGGTGGTCATGCGAGTGTGATAAGAGTCGGCGTCCTCGGCTTTGAAGTTCTCATGGGCGGCCGCTGGGATAATGCGGTAGACCCAGGTCTGCTTATTCTCATGGCGAGGTGCGGTGAAGGCAGTGCCCGACAGCTTCTCTGCGTAGAGACCATAGGGGCACTTTTGTGGTGAGTTGTGGCCGACCGGCAGAGCTCCTTCAATGGCTTCGGTCCTGAAATTTTGTTAGTCCGGTCTTTGTCTCTCGGTCTTTTCGTCAGATATACTTACTCGTGGTACGAGTCGAAGCCCGTCTGGTACTTGTATGGATCGGGGTGAGAGAAGTTAGTGACGGGCATGATGGCGGTAGTTGGGATGGCGACGGGGAGACGAAGGATGAAGCGGCAGAGCAGCCCCGGCAGTCTTTAATCGAGACAGACGCAGCTTGGGAAAGTGCGACTGCCGCAACGCAACAAACACCGCGGTATTGCAACATCCGACGGTTTCCCGGCGTTGCTTCCGCACCCGCGTACGCCGCTTAACTGCGGGGGGCGGCCCAATTCCGCGCGGAAAGAGCTGTCCGCGGGGGGCACTTGCGCTGTCAACAGTTAAAGTACGCAAAAGGTTCTCAAGCCTTTTCTGCTCCTCATCTTTATCCCTGTTCAAGTTTTTGATCACAGGCAGCATTATGGCTTCGTGGCTTCAGATCCCCAAAAACTCGCCCTTCTCACTAGCCAACATCCCGTTTGGTATCATCTCAGCAGCCTCCTCGCGCGTACCAGCTATCGCAATTGGTGACTATGCGTTGAATTTGAACGCCTTTGCCTCGTCCGGGGGTTTCTCACAACTGCCCGCCATTCAGTCCCATCTGAATGTGTTCAACCAACCGACTCTGAACGATTTCGCTGCGCTGGGCCGTCCCGTGCACCGCCAGGTTCGCGAGTACTTGCAGAATGTCTTCCGTGCCGATACCCAATTCCCTCAGATCTTGAAGGACAACGCTGCTCTCCAAAAATCGGCGCTGGTGCCCCTCTCGGAGGTTGTCAACCATGTCCCCATGCAGATCGGTGATTACACCGATTTCTACGCCGGTCTGAACCATGCATACAACATTGGAGTGCTCTTCCGCGGCAAGGACAATGCTCTGCAGCCCAACTACAAGCACCTCCCGGTCGCCTACCACGGACGTGCTTCATCAGTTGTCCCATCAGGCACCGACCTGCACCGTCCTCAGGGTCAAATCCTGGCCAACCCCGCTGCCGACCCGAAGCTCCCAACCTTCTCTCCTTGCAAGAAGCTCGATATCGAGCTCGAGCTGGCCTGTTTCATCAGCAAGCCCAATGACCTTGGCAAGCCCGTTTCCATCGATGAGGCCGAGGATCATATTTTCGGTTTGGTGCTGATGAACGACTGGTCTGCTCGTGATATCCAGGCCTGGGAGTACGTTCCTCTGGGTCCTTTTAATGCAAAGAACTTCGGCACTACCATCACCCCTTGGGTTGTTCTCATTGATGCTCTCGAGCCTTTCCGTACTACCGGTCTTGAGCCCGGCAATCGCGATAATCTGCTTCCTTACCTGCGCGAGAAGAAGGCCGAGAATGCCTACGAGATCCCGCTTCAGGTCGAAGTCACCAACAAGGGCGGCAAGCCTACCATCATCGCCAACAGCAATGCCCACAACCTGCTTTACTCCTTCCCCCAGATGGTCGCCCACCACACTATCACTGGCTGCAATTTGAGAACTGGTGATCTCTTGGGCTCGGGTACCATCTCCGGCAGCGAGCCCAAGACCCAGGGTAGTTTGCTGGAGCAGACCAATGGCAAGACCCCGTTGGTGCTGGCCGACGGTAGTGAGCGCTTCTTCTTGGAGGATGGTGATCGGGTTATTCTTCGGGGCTCTGCTGGTACAGAGGGCAACTACGTTGGTTTCGGTGACTGTGTCGGAACCATCTTGCCTGCTGTTCAGCTGTAAATGGAACATTTAAAAAGAACTTGATAAGATGGATTGATGGAATTGGTATTTCTGCACGTCCCATAGTTTAGAAATCCCGCAATGATATGATCCGGCTTTGAATCCGGATTGACTGAAGCTTTTCAAGCTTTCCGTAAACATATGAACTAGCTACTGGTATTTCGACCTCGTCCCATAATAGTGTACTGGCAACTACTTCGACACACGTCGGGTAGTTGAGCCTTACTCCTGCTTCACCCGAAATTCCTCGGGGGTATCAGGCTGCGTCCTCCAATGCCCCAACCGAACCGACTGTTCCTCTTCAAGTCGCTGCACAATTCCATTCGTCACCGGAAACCCATTCAGATCCACACCAACCCGCTCAGCCCCCCAAGCCGCAGGAATCAAACAAATATCCGCAAGCGTAATCTGATCACCGACGCTGAACTTGCCAGCGGAGCGAGAAACAATAGCCTCGTAGGCACGCAATCCGTCTTCAATTAGATCCTTCGACCACACAGCGCGGTCTGCACCGAGGGGCGCCACGCGCTTCAGAATGCGCAGGTTCGTCACAGGCTGGATGTCACAGCCGATGATCTGGGCGAGGGTGCGGACCAGGGCGCGTGTTTCGGGATCCGATGGAAGGAGGGAAGGTCCTTTGTCCGGGAATGCTTCGTCGAGGTATTCTAGGGCCGCGAGGGATTGAGTAATTGTGACTGGGGCCTTGGAGCCTTGTTGGACGACTAGGGCTGGGACGGTGCCGGATGGGTTGATTGCGCGGTGGGATTCCGAGGATTGTTCGTCGCGGAGGAGATTGACGAAAATAGGGTGGAAGGGGATTTCTTTGAGGTGTAGGGCGATTCGTAGTCGGGCCGAGCAGGAGGAGCGGAAATATGTATAGAGGGTGACTGTGTCGGACATGGTGGTGGTCCTGGGTGAAGTTGGGATGGTTTGGGATAGTTTGGTGGTGCTGGTTGTGTGGGTGATTAGGAAGAGAAGTATAGAAGGCTGAAAAAGTTTAATTATTTACGAGACCACTCTTTGTATAGGCTACCTTGCCATATTGTTTTGTAGAGCACAAGCTACCGTATGGCCGCGAGTCGCACGGTCCCATTGTTGCAATAGATCGGCGCGGAATGCATTCCGGGGGTGCGGGGCCCCGGTGTTAGCCGGTGTCAATATCCGCGATTGCGTATTCGAGCTGGGCATAATGAATTCGATGAATTCACAACACAGCGTATGTGACCTGAATGGTTAATATTGAGAGCTATCTCTTGCAGCAATAGCTACTATGTAAAGTATGCATTTATTGTCTTTCTGTACCTCAAGTATATTTCGACTGAATTGGCTTTATGTGCACTGGGTGCGCTTAAATATATCAGTGTTCGCACAAGTTTCAGTTCACAGTGTTTACAATAAAACTCACCTGACATTCATTTTGTAATACATCAAGCAGTACTTTAGAAGAATCTTTTGCAAGAGACACAAAAAGCCTCTACAGAGCCCTCCGGCTATGTTACTATGTAGTACCTGCAGACTTCTGGAAGAATGAGAAAGCCGAGAACGACGTCATTGCGGGAGAAGAATGCTACTACGCCACGCATTAGTGTAGTCGATGTGCTGAGATTCAACCACTCGTGCATGGAAATACTCGGCTCTTTACACTAGAGTAGTATAACTGATCATGTAATTTATCACAATACCCAGCTGTCTACCATCTACCTACGCGTGGGACATCAATCATCAATTTCTTAAATAAGGTTGATATTGCAATATAATCAAACGGGGTATAAATATATGTTAGTGTGTACAACCCGGACCGTAGCCCAGAAGATAAGCCATATGTACGCGATGCTGATGGCTATAGACAGACAATGCCCTTTTAGTATCTGAAAGCAAAATGTTAGTAGATGAAAGTATAAAAAGATCTACTCAGAATACTTACGAGAAGTTCTCAGTGTGAAGCCACAGCTCCCTCGCAGAGCCTGGTTTCTTCGCCATGATCCTGCTCTGCTCCGCCGAAGCAGTCTCGCAAACATCATAATGCATCGACGAAGGTCCGCACACCACAACACCCAGAGAAGTTCCCTCCTGGTTCGCCATCTGGTGCATGATAGCTGGCAAGTCAGGGCGGCCGCTGAAGAAATGCACGCCGAACATCTCAGTCGTCAACTGGCTACATTCCTTCGAATGCACCTTTGAAACTCGCGACCCATCTTCCAACTTGAGATCTTCAGCACCAGGGTCCCGGCCGGCCTGCTCAGCGAAGGTCTCGTGGATCTGGATGGAGAGTCTGGGGATGACATCGTGCTTGGAATGCCGGGCGGCGATTTCCTCCAATGTCTGAATATACCAGAAGCGCATACCCGGATCCCGAGTCGCGACGATGACCTTCATCTCATCCTTCGGTCGGAGATGGTTGAGTTGGACGAAGTCCTCGACCATGGACAGGGTCAATCCAGCACCAGCACCTCCACCAATGATGAGGTTCTTCTCAAAATCAACCAGACGGCCCTCGGGAATACCGCCATAAGGGCCATCCAGTAGAACCGGGACCTGAGAATCAGGGTTCTTGAGTGCAAGGCTCATCAGATGACCGGTCACACCACCTCGGCGTTTCACGAAGAAAACCAACTGGTTCTTCTTTCCCTTCTGGGGAACAGAACAGATAGTGAATGGGTGAGCGGTGAAAGCGTGCACGCCACAGGTGAGGAATCGCAGGAAGACATGCTGACCCGGACCCCACTCCATGGTGGTGTCAATGGTGATCCTTAAGGTATTTTCAGTCTCCGCAGCCAGGCGGGCCTTGTGCTTGAAGCCGTGTTCGAAATAGGTTCGGCACTGGGAGTAGAGCCAGGAGAGGGTGTATAGGACTGCTGTGGCGATGAAGTAGTCCCAAGAGGACATGCGGAAGTCGCAGTGGAGGAAGAAGAATATGATAAAGACCATCGCCATGAAGAAGTGGGTGGATTTGAAGAATTCGTAGTAGCGGTTACTATAATCAAAGCTTATCAGTTGTGTCGCTTGACGGGTGGGAGGGCGAGGGTGACGACGTACCGAATCCACGGAATGGACATGAAGGTGAGCCATGCTTGGGCAATGAGTGCCACCACTCCCGTTACCCAGACACCGCCGGTGTTCCAGGTCATGACAAGATCGCCCTCCTTAACATGAACGATGATGAAGGGAAATGTGTGGATCAAAGCAAGGACAAACATGGCCCAGGCGACCCAGTTGTGCCAGATGTTGAGCTTCTCGTGGGAGATACCTGTCAGGGCTGTGATTGGGTTTGCTTTGGCGCCGAGGATACTTTTTTGTGTTAGCGATGTGGAGCTCAGTGTCTTCAAGACATGGATAAGGATGGCATACATTAGGAATGGCATGCATGCCAGAGCCATGAACCCTGTTCGGGTGGCAATAGGGGGCGATCCACCATAGCTGACCTCTTTGGTGTTTGGCCAGTAATACGGAAGGGGACCGAGTGTCATTGCTATGACAGTCAATATCAGTATTAAATGCTGTGCGTAGTATAAGAAAGAGCAACACTGTGGCCGACTTACCCAAGAAGAAGACCAGACCTGCTCCCCCCAGCAAGAACATGCCCAGGGATTGCGTGTTCCACCCTGCAATTCTCCAGCTCTTGTAGGACAAGAATCGGAGGAAAGATACTGAACGAGACCAAAAGACACTCTTCTTCACACTCTGCGGAGCGATCGCAGAGACCACATGGCTAATTGCAAAGATCACAATGGCCGTCAGGAAGAACGCAACCGTCGGCAAAGCATAGCGATGGTCCGCCTGGTACCAGTTCACCCAATATTGTGATTTATAGGCACATTGCTCCGGGGTCAGTGTGCACTCTCCCGGATCGCGAGAAGAGTGCAACATGACCGGTTGGTCGAGAAATGGGATCATTGACCCCATGGAATCCATCTTTGCGGCGACTCGGTCGAGACGACTGACTGCTCGACGCTAAACAAAAAGAATGATGGATGATATCGACGAGGTTGACGGTGCAGAACGATCAGAAAAATGATAGGCATTGACAATTATTAATACCACCATTGGGCGTGACTCCCACATGGCGTCCATGAGCTGGATCTGGCTCTCGGATCGATTGCCTTGACCTGGTATCATCACGGGCCCACCTGGATTTGCTGTATCCATGGCCCCATTGGACTCCCCGGTTCATGCTTAATGTGCTCACGCTAGCCCTTAGCAAGGCTTGGCCTAACGTGATCCTTGTCCCATCATTGTCCATCACCATATCGACTTATCCTGCATTTTCTCCTTTTTTTCTGCAATACCTTCCTCAATATTCGTTTTGATCAGTCCGGCTGAATAGCGACTTCTCTCCGGTCGACGGCAACGTGCAGAAGCGCCTTTTGTGTGAAGTAAGAACTGTCGAAGCCGTTTGAGCAACGACCCCGGCTTGACAGTGAGCACATTTGCGTGCATTTACGTCGAAAATGGCTCCTAAGTGGATCCCTCATCTTCGGCAGCACCCGATCGCCAATTCACAGGGACCCCTCCAGGCGCGAATGCGGCCTGGAGAATGTCTTTGGTAAAAAGAAAAGCCACGTTGTGATAGCGGAGACGTCGCGTGGGTGTGGAATTGTGACTCGAGATGAGCAGAATTGCGCGTGTTGGCACATTTGGCGGCTGGGGGAGTTGCCCCAAACGAGCCGAATTGCGCGATCGCCCTGCACCGACCGCCCGTGCGTCTGCAGCCGCTTCCTTCCTTCGCCTCGTAACAATTGTCGTTGCTCCACCGCAACCACAGCTGGCCGGGGCCACGGCTGTCGGGCTAGGCGGGTACGGCGCTGGGAATATATTCTGGGGCTGCCCTTACGTACCGGCAACACGACATCTTCTCAAATCAACTCATCGACCCATCGTGTCGGCTACACCTGCCAGCTTCACGCAGTGCAATTCGCATCTTAAATATTCGACCACGTCCGTGGCACTGCTCTGTTGAGTGTGAAGCATGCATTCCGACACGGCCGCCACAATGATGGACATGCACATGGACAGCATGACCTCGACCATGTCGATGGCCACCTCCACATCCGGCATGTCCATGGCGACGTCGACCTCCATGTCGGGAATGGACATGGACATGGGCTCCTCCATGACAATGTCCATGTCCGACATGATCATGACCTTCTTCACCTCTTTTCAGACGCCTCTCTTCTCCGAAAGCTGGACGCCGACCACCAAGGGCCAGTACGCCGGCACTTGTATCTTCTTGATCGTGCTGGCCGTTATCCTGCGCGTTCTTCTCGCCATTAGACCCATCCTGGAAGGTCGCCTCTTCACCGATAGCGCCCACCACTCCATGTTGGATCATCACATCCACAGCGACGACGTGGCTACAGCGAAAACCCCGTCTGGTCTAGTTTTGAGTATCCAAGAGATTGGGTCCCGCTGGGGAAGGTGGAAGATCAACCCTGCCGCTGGCCGTGCGACCTACGAAGTCGTCGTTGCTGGTGTGGCCTATCTGCTGTACGTATCTTCCTGCAGATATGCATTCCTATACATCCAGATCGAATACCGACTTACTCTCTTTAGGATGCTTGCAATCATGACAATGAACGTTGGATACTTTCTCTCTGTCCTGGGCGGAATCTGGCTGGGAACATTTATAATGGGCAGTGTCGCCGCCGAGAGCTCATGGCAACACTGCTGATCTCGAATCTCTTATAATAAAAGGAAAAAGATGCAGAGAAGTTGTGAATATGCAGACGGAGGATGAATTGTCGTGAGGATGAGCACATAGCTATTCTTGATACCCCATTAGAGCATGAATCTATACCCATTGTTAGTATTCGGCATTCAAGTTACGTCGAATAGGTCGACGGTGCGTTATACAGCAGCCGCCTACTCTCATCCGGGTTCGAGTCTTAGGGAACAATCCCGTTCATGCGGGGGAATGAACCAGGGGATACTCCGAGCGAAAACGCGGAACGGGTGGTCGACAAGCTTTTGGTCATGAGCTAAAGCTGTTGTCCGTAGAGTGCAACAGCCGTTTCGATAGCTCATCTGAAAGCTCGTTATTGTAGGCCAGCGCTTGGCCTAAGATATTGGACGAGACAGCTCGTTGCTTGAGCCTCAACACCATCGCAGAATTCAGGTCCTGTAATGACGTCATGCTCGGCTTCCGCCATTCTTCCTGAAGTCTGCACAAACATACCAAAAGAATTATAGTATATTTTGCAATATCATTCCTCACAAAGAGTGCTTCAGATCGATTTATGTACATATATCATAAATGTCCTGGTGAAGCTTCATTGGGAAAACCGAAACTTGTCTAAAGGCCTATGCAAACATTGTATGAAGCCGATTCAGTCCTCGTACTCAATACTACCCTAGTGGTGCAACACACGTCCCTAGTGTAGCGCTGTGGTTTATACTTAACGTAATTCCCGGCCGATCTGGACACCCGGCCGTCCTGGACACCCCATCCAAAAACGCGTTTTTCAGCCTACCTACGTACTTCAACCACCTACCATGCCACCAATTCGCTCTGAATCTCGGCAAAAATCGGCCAATCAAGAGGGCAAGATCTTATTGGCCCTTAATGATATTAAAAATGGCCGTATCAAATCTCTCCGTGCAGCAGCGAAGCTATACGAAATACCGCTCTTAACACTCCATACGCGTGCCCACAGCCAAACCTCACGCGCTGAGAAACACCTATCCGGTAGCAAATTGACCCAGTACGAAGAAGATTCGCTAGTGAGTGGATTATATCTATAGATACGGGTGGGGTAGCGCCTAGGCCAGCTACTGTGCGAGATATGGCCAATATCCTACTAGCTACGCGCGGTAATAACGCTCCGGCTACAGTAGGTAAGAATTGGCTTTCAACCTTTATTCAATGGCGCGAGGAGCTTCGTACTCGCTTCTCGAGACATTATGACTACTAGAGTGCGGTAAACAAAGATCCTAAATCGCTGCGACAGTGGTTTTTTACTGCGTAATGAACAAACTATCATATCTTTGGAAATCACACGTCTCCGTGAGGTACTCATGCGCGTCTACAATTTCGGTTCAACACGCAGCTGCTATATCTTCGTCACTGATTGGAAGTTTTTTAGTTATCACGTAACTATACAATCGTTTACAACTATTTTGGCTCTGTCCAAATTATCTTACGGCACCGCCTCGGATTGAAACATCTCATGTAGCTGCTGCCATTTATGGGGATTTTCGATATAAATGCTAAATATACCAAATCACAACTTCTTGCGAGCAAGAAAAAAGCCTCTCCCGTTAAAAAGCTGTTTCTCTATAAAGGAATACTCGATATCCGTTTTATCAAATCGCAGATTGACGCCGTTTTGCCGAGTGACGGATACGACACCTAATTTTCCGCGTGTATACTTTCGATAAGTAGCGCACTTATCCTCGGCTGCAAAAAGAGCTTCCAGTAGGAGTGAGAGGATAAACCTAAAATTCTTTTTGTTTACTTATAGTACAGACGTTGGATGGGTGGATAGGTTTCATTTCCCCTGAACCCTCACAAAAAAGCGACATGCAGGATACAACTAATTTCCAAATATATGATAATCAATCGACTAAGCTTGTTCCAAACTTCCTGAACGGTGAAATTTGAGCCTCACCCGGTAGGACCTGTCGTGGCCTCGTTGTCGTTTGAGTCGTTAGGCTGCCTTAACGGCCCAATTGTGGTATTTTCTTGAGAGAACAGAGCAAAAGCAAAATGGTCAAAGCGAGCAAACAGAGTGCGAGAGAAAAGGAATGTAGGAGGGCCAAAGGAACAGGCTGTGTTGACGAGCCTGCATGAGTATGGGGGCGGTTGTTGAAGCAATCTGATTGCATCGTTCTGATCACAGGGACATTGGCAAGATCACACAAAAACAAACACATATACCTCAATCCAGGGCTTCAAATTTTCGTTGCGAGGGGTCGGGATAAATGGCACCAACCAACTAACCAACCGACCGTACCTCGATGCTGTCTCTCGTTGTTTATCTGTGCCCCACTCTAGGCCATTCTTCCAAATTATGCTATAGTTCCGTCAACCGCTATACAGTAGTTATCTTTGATGAGATGTCGTATTATATTACGATAGTCTAATAATTACAGCGTCTTGTATGCGCTTTTCTTAGATCTACTAACTAATCACCCCCATTACAACAATATTTGAAATCATATTTACCTTCTCCTTCTATCTCCCAGTGGCACACCAGCACCTTATGGAAATTAGCCGCCCTACGAATATTAGGCGGCCTTTTCCCATCACAGATTGAATCCACCGCGATTCATGTGGGTAAAAATACGCAAGAACGTGCAGTTGTTCCGCAGTCACAGTTCTCCTGAGATCCCCTCCCAGCCCACCACCAAGCATAACTCCTGTGGTATAAGAGTTAGGTCGAGTTCAACACTCCTAGGGTTCAGTGGTGCAGCTGGGGCCTGGAGATAACAATGTAAAGAAGATATTAACCATTTTATATGGAGATCTCTTTATCAACCCGTACCAGCCGACATAAATCCGCCTCGGGACGGAGTGAGGATCAGTCGGAGCTACTGGTTTGGTCTACTTCGGATAAGAATAAGTAAGCAGGCGAAATTCTATTCGCTGAGGAAAGGCCCCGAAAACGATGTAGTTTCATAAAGAATGACTCAGCAACAGCCCCCCCGCCTCCCCACTGAGATATCAACTACACTCCCTCTATCCATATTTCCGAGATAAGATTCTCATATTATCTTGAGCGTATCAATAAAGGCAAGCAGAACCACCTTCAATTAACGCTGGCTCTTAGCGAGATATGCAATCCAGTATGTCGTGTCCCCGGTAAAAAGCGGCTGGTCTACCCATTTGGTGTGCAGTTCGCAATTTTTGTTATCAGTATTGAAGTTTGCTCCTTGGCAAGTAATGTCTGCAGAGCAAGCCTTCACACAAGATTCCTCGGTCATGCTTGGCTTTGTCGAAAATTTGCCAGTTGTGATGGCCTTCTTGCATCTGACTTTGTACGTAATTCCATCAACCACACGCTCTCCTCCGTCGTCAGGGGGACAAGCACCAGGGGTCAGTGGTGACGGAGCCGGAGCTGGAGCCGGAGCTGGAGCCGAAACTGGAGCCGGAGCCGGAGCTGGAGCTGGAGCTGGAGCCGGAACCGCGGGGGCACTACAGCTATTCTTGGTACAGGCCCCAGAGCATCCTAGAGAGTGAGCACTTTGGAAACCCACTGCGTCGAAGCTCGGCTCGCCATGGTGATTGCCGTAGTAGCATGTCTTACTGTTGGTATGATAGTCGACACTGTGGCAGGCAGTCATGGCGGAACAAGCATCCATGCAGTCTTTGAAGGTGTCCTGATCATCCATGTAAAGCACCTTTGTTCCATGACGCTTTTCACAGTCCATATGAAAAACCTGTTTCTGACTTAGCATAAAGTTTCTTACCCGGCCGATTATTCAAGAGTATCATACTTCTCCTTTAGAAGCTGTATATTGCTGTCCATTCGCGAAGGGGCATTCGGTCGAGCATGCGATTGTTAGGAACTCGGGTGACTCTTGTGCGGGCGCCGGAGAAATAAACGCGTAGTCGTGGGTGTCATCTCCGCATTCTTTGGTAGAGAAGCCACCAGCATCAAAGATCTGGCAATTTCCGAGTGCGTGGCCCTTACTCTGTGCCACGGCAGAAAATACAAAGCTATACACGATATTAGCAACTTCATGTTCTAGCATATAGAAGGACAGATACGACAGTACCTCTTGCATCCAGGAGTTGAGGCACATTTCGCTGAACATGCTTCAAAGTCTGCCTCAACAGAGTCGGCACCAATTTTTGTGCCTCCTTCACCATGGGCACAGCATTGTAAGGTCCAGTGGGCGCCATCGGGAGTAGTGAACAAGTTACCATCATCTGGGTCCAGTCGTTAGTACATCGAGAACAGAAGCCAAGAACGACATTTCACCTTGAGGGCAAGTTGGGTTTGTCACGACTATAGGATCGGCTTTGGGAGTGAGCAAGTGAGGTTTCGGGCAAGAATGTGAGCGGATACCACCGCCGGTACTGCCACCCCCAGAGCTACCGCCAGGCGAACCACCGCCGACAACGCTGCTGCCAGGAGGGCCACCACCCCCAGACCCACCGCCAGGAGGACCGCCACCACTGCCACCGCCAGGAGGGCCACCACCGCCGGGAGGGCCACCGCCGCCGGGAGGGCCACCGCCGGGAGGTCCGCCTTGGGCGTCCACGACCGAAATGAGAGAAAGAGCAAGAACGAGCAAGGAAGACGTTGACAGAGGTCTAAGGACCGTAGGAAGATACATGGTTGTATACAATGGAAGGGCTATTCAGGTGAAGCTTGTATAAAGAATGATCGCGTTCTTCTTCAATAGTGAATCGGTGTTGTTCAACAAGAAGTCATGGGCCATGGGCTTGATTTATGTTCGATTAAAAGGACCGATGAGGTGGCTTGAATACGAAGTGTAAAACTGTAACATGGAAAGAACAACGTCATAAGTAGTACATCCAACCTTTACGTGGACAGTAAGACAAGCAAGGCCTGTCCGGGTGAGTGCTTTTTCCCCTCGCTGGTAATAATTTTCAAGTGTTGGTTCCACACATGCACATATTTCCAGACGTAGATACTATCAAGTCTCCCATTTCAGTATTCATAGCGGCTAGCGGTGAGTAACGGAAATCAGATTGGCACGGGGTAATGGATCATCGTGGAGGTATCTTTTCGACTCATGTTATGCAGTCACAACGCAGCGTCAACGTTACGCGAATACTGCACTGCTGAAAGCATCGATAACGCTAATAGAAAGTGGACAAATCGATCCATGATTGTTGTACAGAAGATGATCTGCAGTAAGTAGAGCTCTGCATAGCCTCTTGACGACTTTTATGAATAGGCGTTGGCTGCGTCAGCTATCAATTTTATCTTTTTGGCTAATACGCGACATTTTATCCCGTGATTAACGGTGTCACACACTTGACTGGTGGAAAAGTAGGCAGATATTAATCATGTGTACATTTAGGTCACTGCAAGGGATGCCTATGCAGGAAGCAATCTACATATCCAGAGAAGGCTGCGAGGCCTGGTGTGTGACTCCCAATTTGAGACCTAAATTTGCGCTGCCCCGGGCCCCCAAAGCTATGTATGAAAGGTCGGTGTAGCAAGTAAGTAGATTGAATCTGGTAATATCTATTGCAGTAGATATACAGGCGTGGCTTTTCTCGTCCTACTTTCTCTGCTTTTCCGTATGCTGATCATTCTATATCACCCAATACCTGACATCATGGTGCTGCAGGTCGAATCAGCCTCATTCCCCGCAGTTTTGGTTAAGGTTGTGTGGCGTCCCTTAACCAGGGCTAGCTGAACTTGCCATGGTTGTTGAATCACTACATCATACACATAGTCCCAAGGAAAGGAATCCTAGTCATCTCCTCTGTTGTTAAATCTCGACCAGATTCTGAGTATCATTTTGAAATTGGGTCTAGGAAGTCAGCAAGTAGTCCGTGCCGTAGCTTTGATTACTGAGAAGTACCGTTGTACGTATAGGATGCAGGGGTTAGGATGCATTTTCCCTGGTCATAGTTTCATGCAGTGTAATACCCCACACATTTGCAACCTTGCGGGAATCGACTTGCAGATCGTGCGCCTATTTGATTTTCCGCCACAAAAACGATGTTACTCAACAGGTCCCAAGTAAAAAGCTCTTTTCCTTTTTTGAGTCTCCTGCCTGAGTATGGAGAATTTAGTGAAACATGTCGATCTGTGTCACCCTAATGGCAGCCCATACATGCTCAAAGCCGATAAGGTCTAGCGGTGAGGCAAATGAACAGCATACATCCTATACATCCTACCTGAGTGTTCATTGCAAGACATTAGAGTAGCCTAGCATGCTCTCGAATCCAACGATTTAAAGGAGCGCGACATACCCGGTGTCATCGCTTTCAAAATCGGCTTATTTCAATATTATTACATTTACACTCAGCCACAAACCATACGCCAACACAGAATCATAATGATTATCCCTAAGCTTGTGGTGGCTTTCGCGACTTTTGTTGTCCCTTCGCAGGCATTTTTTTCTTTCCCAACTTGCTTTACCACGCTGGGTTCAGTGTTTTTCGGGAGTGGTGCAACGTTTGGTTCAAACTGCCCGGCGCCGAACCTAAAGGGTGGTGGTGGTGGCAGTAAGCTCGGAGGACTCCATTATAGTTCACTGCTTTGGAGGTTGCTAACAACAATACTCCTCGATAGGCCCACCACCGACAACGACTACCATAACTACAACCACTACCACTACTACAACCTCGTAAGCTTTGAGTGATTTTGGTCACAGATCTATGAGAAGTTGACAGTTTCTCGTCTTAGTTACACAATTGATCCCACAATCGTTACGAACGGCAAGCTTGCATGCACGGGAGCAGGTACATATCCGGTCTTCGATGAAAACTCAGCCGTGAAGTGTTGTTTGCCGTATTATGGCTGCAAATAATGACGATCAAGTACTTTGGTCATGACCCGGACGGTGGAACAAGGAACATGAGAGGGCATGGGTCCTGGGATGATCGATACTCCTTCAAATCGAGAATTTTCGAGACAATGTAGTGAAAGAGTTGCGTGTGGTAACAGTCTTGGAATGATTAGTACTCTGCGCTAAATAAATTGTTTCAACCGTGAGAGGGGGATGATGGTTTGAGATAGGGTGCTGAAATGACATACAGAGTGACAAATGATATTTTTGTTTCCGGGAGTGAGAAGTTCCAAAATTTGATATCACTATAGTTTCTACTTAGAAGTCCTCGAGTAAGTTTTGTGTTAAGGATTACCGAGTGGTGCTCATAGGGCCGTTTCTGGCTATGCCGGCACATATCGTTATTGTACCGATTAACAACAGGTAAGTTGTTGGAGCAACGCTTGACCACTCACTGTGACCAGATAGCAACTCGTAACACCCGAGAACATGGATGGGCTCATTGTGTCTGCCAAGCAGGCCCACACAAGTTCCTTGCCACAGTCGCAGGCCACATCGGCGTCCTTAGGGATCTTTCAAACCATGACGGTATTATGAAAATCAATGGTCGAAGGATACTCCACGTACATGCGATCCTTTGGGCAAGGGGCAAACTTACCTTTATAACATTACACTATCGGGTACTCGAAAATCGTGAGTTCGCTTCTAATATGATTCGCTACCTTGGAACAGCCACTGTGAACTATATACGTTGTATAAGTATCAGTCTTGGATTATCCAGTTTCCTTATAGATTCATCGGGTGTTAGTTCGACGTAACAATTTTGCCAGCTTTCGTCATGGATAACATAATATTACTGCATTATTACCAGTTGGCTGTCAATCTTTACTTTAATTTCTCAGAGCGCACTCGCATTCTTTGTATGTATGTTATTTTTTTGGAGTACTCATTATATTGAAATCACATTTTCCAACTCAACAAAAATTTACAGGTAAATTCGAAATTGCCTTCCACGATTTCCACATAGAAATTTGTTCTAGAACCCTTAGTCAAGACATGCCATTTCGATTTCGGCTAGAGAGTCCGGGGTTATGATCATTATCATCGCTCAAAGCACTATAACCTGATCCGTTATTGTCCTAGCGTTAGCGTCCCGGATAATTTCTCTGTGTAAAACTCGGAAGGCAATTTCGAATTTAGGTGTATTTGCATATTCAAGAGACCAATGTTTGTTTCTTTCGTTTTGAGCGGAAGTATGTAGCGAATTGGAAGTAATACTTTTCTGTGTAGTCTTCAAAGTACGGAATCAAATATCGCGGCAAAGCCAACGATCCTGCCCGCTTTCTATCAAATTTCGGTAGATATAAATTAGAAAACGGCCGGATAACAGCGTTACTAAATGCGGAAAGTCATCATGTTATTCGACATTATAATATTCCTTATTGAAGAGCGAATCTGGCCTACAGTGCACGTGTAAGTGCCTACTAAGTAGTTATACCGAAGGAAACGGAAGTAACGGAGATAGGTCGAGGAGCTATCGCATCGGTTTGATGGCGGGAAGCAAAAACACAGGGGCATGGAAATGAAGTTAGTTGGTATGGAAGCGTGAACAGCAAAAGGCACGTCCAAGAAGAGTTAAGGCTACTGTATAGGCGAATGGTAAGAGGATAATACATAGTAGCTGACGGATCGAAGTAAAATCAAGGACCACGAATGCAGTGTAGAAGCCTCGCCCATGACCGGCAAACTTTAAACCGAACAGGGAAGTAATCGAAGGCCAGTTGCGAATGCAAGAAGGAAAAGGAAGTGGCAAATAGCAAGACGATAGCAGTGAATGACCCAATGCAGTGCTAGAGGCAGGTTAGGCGGGCGAAGTTTCATGGCAAAATATTGCACGGCTCATACTTTCAAGCACAGCCGTAAGTGCGGCATTCCAAGTCGTTCGAAATTTGTTTCGTAAAATCCCCTTGAGTCAAGGGCCTTGACCTAGGATACTTGCATACCACTTTAGCCATATTTGTAGATGCGCGGGTTTTAGTTGTTGCCTGGACTAGGGATCCCCATACGTACTACAGAAGCTGCATGCATATTCCTTGCCGTGTTGAATTGTCAAAAGATCACCTCCATGATCTCCTCGGTGCGACATTATTGCTTAAGTGGAGCTATAAGTCGGCATTGCTGCCTCGCATTGTGTATCAGAACACAGCATTCGTGGGCTACCTATAAGAAACACACTAGTGGCTGAAGATGCAGCTGCTTGGGCGCACATATTTACTGTCAATGCTTTTATTCTTCATTCTCTGTTCTTATGGCGCTGGTCAATCCAATCAGCTTGCAGCGCACCTTTCGCTCCCGCATTATAGCACTAGTTATAACTGTCTAGTTATATACTATTACATAATCTCATCCATTCAATAAAGTGTAACCAGTCCCCCTCCATTCGAGACTGTATTTTATTATGTTCATTGCTTTTTCCCATTCAATAGTCAGATTTGACGCACTCTGCGTGACCAGGAATATTTGCCGGCATAGACTGCTCCATGAAAACTATCGTCATTATACGAGAAAATAGTGAGGGCAGGATCCTGTTAGCCCTCAAAGCTCTTCAAAAAAATGACAAATCACTCATTAAACGCGCTGCCGTTCGTATATATAGTGTATCGGAAACTACACTACGCCGAAGACATACGGGGAACTTATCTCGTGGTGATACACGCCCTCTCTGTCAAAAATTGACTTGTTTTAAAGAAGATACACTAGTACAATGGATTCTCCCTATGGACTCTCGTGGTGCAGCGACTACACCTGCTTATGTGAGAGAAATGACCAATGTTCCACTAGCCGATCGTGGAAACGACTCCCTATTAAATGTGGGGATTAACTGGTCATCATCGTTTATCAAACGCCGAGAAGAACTACAGTCACGTTACTCAAAGCGATATGACTATCAACGGGCAAAAAATGAAGACCCTAAAGTCCTACGTGACTGGTCCGACAAGTTGAAAAAACAATTGATGAGAACGGCATCCAATCTGATGATATATACAACTTTGATGAGACAGATTTTGCAATGGGCCTGATCTCAACTCAGAAGGTTGTTACACGGCCGATCTACGTGGCCGCCGAGTAATTTTACAACCTGGAAATCGCGAGTGGGTGACTGTGATTGAATGTATTAGTGCGGCAGGTTTCGCATTACCGCCAACTATTATATTCGAAGCGAAAAATCACAACTCTAGTTGGCTGGTTGGGCTGCCTAATAACTGGCGAATTGAAGTTTCACCTAATGGCTGGACATCAGATGAAATAGGAATCAAATGGTTGGAATACCAATTTATCCCATCTACACAAGTTCGGAAGAAGGGAAAAATTGTCTTTTGATTCTTGACAGCCATGGCAGCCATCTAACGCCCCAATTCGATCGACTATGTGTTGAAAACTCAATCATCCCACTTTGCATGCCAGCACATTCATCTGATCTTCTTCAACCCTTGGACATTGGCTGTTTTGCTATTCTCAAACGTGCCTACAGTAAGCTGATTACCAATCAGACACGGCTAGGATACAACCATATCGACAAGCTAGATTATCTAGCAGAATATCCTTTTTCTAGCAGAATATCCTCAGGCACGAGAAGAGACCTTCAAAACACAGACTATCCAGTCTAGTTTTGCTGCTGCAGGCCTAGTTCCACTAGACCCAAAGTGTGTGCTCCCAAAGCTCAATATTTCACTCCGAACACCAACACCACCACCCAGCCGCCCAAGCAACCGATCTAGCAAATTCAGTCCAAAAGCACCGAAAACAGCCAAAGAACTACAAAAACGGTTCTCTTCACTCAAAAATCTACTTAAAAAACGATCAAGAAGCCCTCCTTCCCCATCAAAGCTTGTCCTAGATCAGATTATCAAGGGCTACTGTCTCTCAATGCATACCAACGTGCTACAAGCTCAGGAAATTGCTGATTTACGGCCTGCGAATGAGAAAACAAAGGCAAAACAGGCACGTACGAATCGCCTAGTTCGCTCTGAACAGGGTGTTACGGTCGGCGAGGGCCTCCCGCCACCAAGGCTGCCAGCGCCGCTTGTTGAACCTATTGAACGGCCTCCACCTATAGCATCCGAACAGCCTATTTTACCACCTCAACCAGCCCAAAGTGCACCCCCTACGTGCAGCAGCTGTAACCGCGTGGGCCATAGAATCACCCGTTGCCCTAATAAGTAGTTATTAAATATCATGTTTTTTCGGTAGTCATATCTGGACTTGAAAATGTAGTGGTGGGTCGGGTGCGCGGCTCGCCCGTGGATTACGTTAGTCATTCCTCACATGACTCCACTGTTCTGATCACTGAGCCAGAGCGCCCTCATAAATGCGGCCGCAGCCGAGACAGGAAAGCCCCACCTGACAGACATTATCCTGTCTATATAGGTGTCGACGTCCCGCCTTCGCTTTGCAATGGGTTTCTTGATTTGACACTTCTTGGAACGACCGAGGTCGGGTTCAATGCTTTGGCGACAAGGCTTGGGTATTCGAATCTGACGTATACGGAGAAGTGGACTAAGAAGAAGGGGCCGGCTGGTAGTAGTGGGTTATTCGTGGCGTATGAGACGTTGACGCATGCGGAGAATCTGAAATAGAGGGATTTGCCTTGGCAGGGGCTGGATTGGTGAAATGTTGGATGTACATGTACTGCGGGTGGTGTTTATAACATGCCCGGATATTTCCAATGGGACCTCAATTCCTGATCTAATTGTTTGCAATTATTAGAGTGGATCAGTGAAACACCAGTAACTATGCCAGGCTCTTGGAGCTTTTTCTCAAGTAAAAACAAGGTCGCTGTCATGCATGAAAAATGCACCGGCTGGTCCATCCGCACTAAATAAGGCCAGGCAGAGCCGCGGGGTGGGCGGAAAGCGTCGGATAACCAAGGCTAACCACCTTCGCCCGACCAGCACCCCCAATATCCCCTTTGAACAAATCCACAGTTGACACCGGAATACCCACACGAGACTCCCATTGCTAATCACGACCTCCCGATTCATCCGTCCCGACCGGCCCAGTTGACAATGGACGGGGCCAGGCCATCCCGCCCGGACCGACCATATCAGCGCACCTACAAAGCATGCATCCCTTGCCGGGCACGCAAGGCCAAATGCGATCTGGGAACGGGTCCAGACGGCTTACCGATCGGCCCACCGTGTGCGCGATGTCGCAGGGAGATGCGCGAGTGCGTCTTTCCTGAGAAGCGCGCTTGGGAGAGATCGCGTAAACGCGGTAAGTTTCATGCAACGTTTCCTTGTGCTGGTCCCGCTGGCTAATCGGTTATTGCAGGGCGCTCTGTCGATGATAATGAGCAGGTGTCGCCGGTTGGCGAGGCTGCGGGCTCTTCGCCGGAGGCTGTGAAGAGGCACTTTACTCAGGCTCATCAGTCGCAGTATCCGGATACTACGAGCCCGTTTCAGCAGGGCTGGTCGTTTGGGCATCAGCAGTCGCCGCAGAATGGACATTGCTCCCAGATTGGGATCAGTCCTGTTCAGGCAGCGGATGTGAACATGCAAACTAATCCATCCCCGTCGCAATCGTATCATGACCATCGACACCGGTCGAGCTCTACTCTGGCCAGCTCGATGATGCGGACGGTTGTTGCGAGTGGAAATGATGCGCTGAATATTCTTTTCGAGGCGGCGACTGCTCAAGACCAGGAAGACAATACGTCGAATGAGACAGATACTCCCCATAGGGTTGGCTCAAAGTCGGGCGCACCGAATGGCAGAGAGCGATCTACCCCGAGGAATTTTGAAAGCCCGACTACATTTGAGTCGGCTCCTAGAGCTCAGCATCCGGTCAGCATATCTGATGTGGATCCTGAGACATTGCAGGTGTGGGAGGCTTGTCGATTCGTCAGGATGGGCTGGTTTACTGCCAGGGAAGCAGTCACATTTGTTGACTTGTGTGTTCATTCCCCAGGGTCACACTTTTGCTTGGGATTTTCTTCTAATATGCGTTGACAGGTTCTTCAAAAATATGTGCTGCTTGTCCCCGATATTGACATTCTTCTACTCCAATCATCGACACCACTATTGGCTCATCTCAAGAGAACCCGTCCTTTGCTGCACGATTCTCATGGTCTCGTCTCGCTATCACATTCTCCCTGGAGCTGGTGGAGATTCAAGGAATTTCTTCATTCATCATCGGCTATGGCAGCACTGCCAGCAATTGACAATGCGGCTGATCTTTGGTCAAGAAAAGTCTACCAAGTCTAAAATCAGAAGTTTGGGCACTGTGGAAGCGCTCCTGCTGATGGCAGAATGGCACCCTCGATCTCTACATTTCCCACCTGAAATGGACGGGTGGGATGATGACCTCATCCTGTCGCCTTCAAAGCCCTCTGAAAATACAGATTCGAATCCAAACTCGGCTAATCGCTGGTTGGAGGATATGATCGAGCCTTCCAGACGATCAGATCAGATGTCTTGGATGCTCCTTGGATGTGCACTTTCTCTTGCCCATGAACTAGGGATATTCGAGACGGAAGAAACCAATTCGCCAGACGAGGAGCAGGAGTGGAAGGAGCAAATGACCTTACGACGACAACGAGTACAGCGTCTTTTGTACGTATATATCAATCAATTGGCCTGGCGCATTGGATGTATGTCACCGATCCCGCAATCGCTGAATCACGCTGTCCTGGGCGGCCGAAAGCCTCGAGGCCTAAGCCAACCCGGGAGCACCTGGCTTATCTTCATGGATTCCTGGATCGAACTGACCAAGCTCGCACAATCTGTGACGGACATGTTCTTTCCGTCTGCCAAGTTCGCGCGCCAACAACTGCACAGCGGCCGCTATGTTGGTCTTCTCGAGCATTTCCGCCCACTGCTCAATCAATGGAAAGACAAGTACCTGCAGCCAGATGTGCTTGACAAGGCCTTTTACAACGACCTCTTCATCGAGTATCATTTTGTCAGAGTGTATACTCATTCAGTGGGAATGCAGGCTGTGGTCGAGCGGGTGGTGGCAGATGCCGACTCACATAACTTCGACGAAGTACGACCGATGACCATCGACCCAACAGACTATGACTATATACAAGAAGTGATCGACGGCTGTTGTCAGATTTTGCAGAAAGTCTGTCACCTCGCGGAAGTGGGCGCACTGCGATTCTCGCCAGTTCGCATCGTGCTCCGCATTACCAGTGCATCCATCTTCCTCATGAAGGCACTCAGCCTGGGTACCAGACAAGCAGTACTCGAGGAATCGCTCGAGGTGCTGGAAAAAGCATCAGCGCATTGAAATCAAACGCGCTGGACGACGTCCACCTCAGCACTCGCTACGCCACACTGCTGGATTTGCATGTCTCACGACTACGGCGCAACCTGCTGGCGTCTTCCAAAAACGGGAAGCATAGTCGAGGGGCCACGCGCCGGTCATCGATGGGACCTCCGCCCTGGCCGGACAATGGAGATCGTCCAAACACTATGAATACACCAGTATCCCAGGATCTGGCTTCGTCGGATTTGAACTTCATCCCCTCGATCAACGAAATGGACGACTGGCTGTCTCTGCCATTCGACCCGTCCATGGCGCCATTTAGTATGAGTACCGGGGCGCAATTTCCCATGTGTGAAGGTGGGGCTTTGGATTTCATATGGAACCTCCCATCGTGAGAGGTATGGGGGCAAAAGCTGGGGAAGTAGATAGTGGAGGCAGGCCCCGCCAAAGCACGGGCGCATCCTGTCAACATAAATAGGAATCAAGTACCCGAGAACCCACTGGTAAGTCTCTAAAGTACCGTTCTTATCTGATTTAAGGCGTTCACGACTCGCCCTGCCAAGTGCGTAGGCTCTAGACAAAGCGCAGGAACCCTCCAGTGAAATCCTGAGTCGGGCTGATCTCGGATCATATGATCTATCTAGCACAGTCTGCATCAAGCTCTGTAGGGCCGTGCCGCCGCCGCTTTCCCACTGCAAGTGGCCGGAATAGCATCCTAACAAAAATAGCATCCTAGCAAAAAAAGTTTGAAAAAATCTCTGGTGGCACTGCCACGCAGGAACGATGTAATCCCGGGAAATCCCATGCGGTGCCGGATGTGGCAGTCGAATCCTTGTCGGCGGAGGCCACTGCGTGCCGCTCGTCGCTCCGAGAGGCTGCCCGGCCTGCTGACTCATCACTGACCGGGCAATCTCGCCGGGTGGCGTGCACGCACGTGACCCGGGGTCACGGGCGCCCGAAAAAGTCGTCCTTATCGTCACCGACCCATTCAACCTGAAGAACCACCTTCGAAGCTCTCGCCCGTTTTATCCAGCCGTCCATCCGCGACCCTTCCCTCGCTTCGTCCGATCCTCATCACACACAATGGATCACACCAGAGACCCCTGCCCCTGGGTTGCGCTGAGCGACTTTGGCGGTGCTTTCTGCATGGGTGTACGTTCAACCCTGACCGTCCCCGATCGGCCGCCATCACATTCGATACTGGCTGCTCGTTGATTGAATACCGCCTTTGCATATGACAGTTCGACTGACTTGTTTTCGATCTAGGCTATCGGTGGTGCTGTTTGGCACGGTGTTAAAGGTTTCCGCAACAGCCCCTATGGTGAGCGCCGGATAGGTGCCCTTACCGCTATCAAGGCCCGCGCTCCCGTCCTTGGTGGTAACTTTGGTGTTTGGGGTGGTCTTTTCTCCAGTATGCTCACCCTTTTATTATTCGCTGTTATTTCAAAAGTGCTAATCATCCGCGGCATAGCTTACGACTGCGCTATCAAGGGTCTGCGCAAGAAGGAAGATCCTTGGAACGCTATTATCGCCGGTTTCTTCACTGGTGGCTCTCTGGCTGTTCGTGGTGGTGTCAAGGCTGCCCGTAACTCCGCAATCATGTGCGCCGTCTTCCTCGCCGTCATCGAGGGTGTTGGCATTGGTTTCCAGCGAATGATGGCCGACAACACAAAGCTCGAGGTAAGAACTTTTGGCTACCCGAAGAAACCGAGAACTGGCGACTAATACAGCCGCGAATTTAGCTCCCTCCCCCTCCTCCCTCCGAGCAGAAGGCTCTTGCCTAAACAAAACACCACTCCTACGACGACGCATACGCGATCGATTGAATACCTTGGTGGCCGACATACCCACTTTCTCCTTGTTCTCATACCACAACAACACACATCACATCCCCATATTGAGTCTCTCTTCTCAGGTGTTTGGTCTGGGTCATTCTTCTTAAAACGACATGGCATAGAGGTTCTTGTTTCCTTGCTT
Organism: Penicillium argentinense; assembly: GCF_028826775.1. NCBI lineage: Eukaryota > Fungi > Ascomycota > Eurotiomycetes > Eurotiales > Aspergillaceae > Penicillium > Penicillium argentinense. Next base: position 3,025,582 of record NW_026622668.1, read on the forward strand.
CCGCGCTTGCTTTATTCCGCCGGTCTGTTTTTTCGGAGCATTGTATTTTTGTGGGCGCGGGCTCGTATGGCTGGTTCATGAGACCGGCGCATGTTTCTTCTTGTTCGGGGTCCGATCGACCTCATCAAAAGAATTTCTTCTGCTCATCCTGCAAAAAAGCGATCGGAAGGGGACGAGGCGGATTCTTGTATATTATCATCTTTGCTGACTAAGGGCATAATAAGCATATTATCTGGCATATACTCCTGGCATTTACTCCACGGAACTCTTCTCTAAAGATACAATATTCGATACAGTGAAAGATTTTATCGCATTCATTACGAAAAGTTGGGATGCGAGGGCTGTTTCTCCTTGCTGGTTCTCGGCCTCCGTCCTCACCTTCCCCGCATCCTCAAATTCCACCTCACTCTTTCTCTTCCCAACATGCCCCGCTCAGACATCCGCGAAGAGCTTACAATGTCAGAGCCACCAGCAAACTTCAAGCCCGCTCTGATTCTACACGGAGGTGCAGGCGACTACCTACGCTCCAAGCTACCTCCAGAGCTGTACAACTCCTACCACGTTTCGCTACAGTCTTACCTGCGGTCGACAAATGCACTTCTCAAAAATGGTGCCAGCGCATTAGACGCAGCCGTCCATGCCGTCTCGCTCATGGAGGATGATGAGCTATTCAACTGTGGCCGAGGAAGTGTCTTTACGACAGCAGGTACGATCGAAATGGAAGCCTCGGTAATGGTGACCTCCGTTCGGGACGATGATCACAGTGAAGGTTCCATTAAACGCGGAGCCGGAGTAATGGGAATCAGAAATGTTCGACATCCTATCTGCCTTGCACGCGAGTCGCTCTTAAGGACAGGACATAGTGCTGATGGTCGACCCGTCCGTGACGGAGGCAGTATGCACTCACAGCTTGCGGGGCCTCATGTCGAGGCACTCGCTCGCGATTGGGGGCTGGAGTTCAAGCCTGATGAGTGGTTCTGGACTCAGCGGCGATGGGACGAGCATCGGCGTGGGTTGGAAGGACTGGAAGAGCCTCTTAGCCTGAGCCAGGGAACTGTTGGGTGTGTTTGTTTGGATCAATGGGGGAACTTGGCTGTCGCGACGAGTACGGGTGGCTTAACGAATAAGCTGCCTGGTCGGATTGGGGACACGCCTACCTTAGGTGCCGGGTTTTGGGCGGAGTCTTGGGATGAGCCGGTTCAGCATGAGCCGATGCACCATACGGCTCCTGATACAGTGCCGTCCGCTTCCTCACTTGGTGGTCTGGTTGAAGAGGCAAGAGGCTGGCTGACTGATTGTATCTCATCTTTCCTGCGGAAGTCCGGCACCGCAGGATACACAACTGTCAGAGCTAGGCCCAGCCACAATGAATCCGGCTGTGTCTCTGAGAAGCAGAGTCTGCTCAACCGAATGTCATCAGGACCTGGAACGATAAAGCGTGCCATTGCTGTTTCAGGCACTGGAAATGGTGACTCTTTCTTGCGCGTAGCAGCCGCACGCACCACAGCTGCAATGCTCCGATTTTCGGCGCCAGGTCATTTCTCAGGTTCACTCACCAATGTTGTCACTGCGGTTGCTGGGCCGGATGGGGAGCTTCAACGCTCGGCCGGATCACGCTGGGGAGTTACTGGCGAAGGCGAAGGAGGGATTATCGGCATTGAAGCTCAACTTTCTGCTGGGGCTTGCATCGGATCGCTACATCGTGGCCGGGTTGTTTTCGATTTCAATTGCGGTGGGATGTGGCGTGCGTATATTGAAGAGGATGCTGATGGAAATGAAATTGAGAAGATTATGGTTTTCCGTGATGACCATGAATATCTAATGTAGATTAGGGTATCGGGCATTATGCTCTTCCACCGCGCCATCATATCAGATACCTATTATTCGGTGCCAGAGGCGTCGATTGAGCTCACAATGAAAGTCCTTGTCTCCTACCACCAGCTTCCCAGTTGTGTTTTTGGGTAATGCATCTACTAGTACCCCAGGCCATTCCTACTCTTTCAACACGAGTTGAAAAAGTAGACTTTCTAGACTTCGAGCTAATCGCTAGTACAAACGGGCATAATAAATTAAAACGACGCACAAGTACATAATCAAAAGAATAGGCTATGTATCACATGACCATTCGATGAAGCTTATTCGAGCGTCTGACTCCCACAGATGTCCCTCCTTTCCAACCGACCAAAGCCTCCGCTCGGTATCCTTCACTAATCACTACACCTACGTGTCATATGGACCTCCGCTCATTCAAATAATAAATTTCGTGCCTGGTACGACAGGTGCCATCGGTGCTGGTGGCTGAGGATGGCGCTGGGTAGGGTCCAAAGGAGCAAATGGGAGTTCCCGCGTTAGAGCAGATTTGGTGTCTGCACAAAGAAGCTCTTTCCTTCCAGTCGGAGACGTTCCTGTGTACAGCTTAGTTCTGAGCCATGGACCGCTGAGACGAGAGTTGGTTCTTCCAATGGGATTGTAGCGAGGATGGAGCACCATTTGGATGGGTTCCCAGTACGGTAACATCTCCCGCCCATTCTGGTCACAACACGTTGACTTCTAAAACAACAATCTCTGGAAAGACCTGCTGAACATCCGCAAGTGACAGGCTGGCTATGCCCATGATCTGGATCGGGGGACGAAAATGAGTTTTAATCCGAACCAATTCCTGCAGGTAGTGTATATCCTCATAGAACAACACCGACATGCTAGCTCCGGTATCGTCCACGAAATCAAATTCTTCGTATGTATCAGTTGAACCGGGAATCCGTACCGCGACCTTAATCTTAACAACAAGTAACACAATCAGTTGCCACGTGGATTAGTCGTAGTTCAGGATAGGGGATGACAGACATCGGTCACATACCGAAACGGAAACCTCCTGGAATTATCCTTGTAGCAAGACATTGATTGCTAGGCCCAGAATTACCCATCTGGATAGGATGTTAACGATATGTCACAGGAGGACTCCATCAGTTTTCCTTTATAAACCTACCCCTTCGACCCAAAAACTTTCATGTCCATCGTGCTCTTTGTTTACCCGAAAGAACTCATCCCAATCAAAGGGTCTCGGCTGGCAAATTTGTTTTCCTTTCGACTAGTACGTGACCAAACCTGGGTTCCAGTTCAAGTTGCCCGATTGATAGGCCCTTATGATCGCGTTGACATTTATTTCCTGGTTGTAGTCATCTCCGTTTGTTCGTAAGGATGATCCAATATCCCCGAGCGTATCAAGACGCTGAACCACCTCCCAGCCTTTACCAGGAAAAAGAGCCATCAAATCACTTGTAATGACTTTTTTAGTGTTTATTTCGGGAAAGCCAAAGGGGGGTATTTACTTTCTATAAAGTTGCTGTTTCTCAAGCTCCTTCAGCCTGTATTCGAAGAAATGGGGTATAATGCCGTCTGAAATTCGCTCTTTGCATCGCTCGATTAGTGCGTCGATGTCACTAGTCATTCACAAGCAATCGTAATGCGACCACGCCAGTAATTATTCGTTGTCCTGAAGAAATAGGAGACAGTAGAATTACTTACTCGGGATCAAGATCGGGCTCCTCGTCTGTCCATTCCCATTCAGGAGGAATATCCGCTCGAAGAGTAATAGGATCTCCAGTTTGTCTGTGTCGATAAGTTCGGACTGGGCGCTCTGGCACATCCAATTTCAATAGACCGACATAGGACATTTTAAGGTCCCACTCCTTCGTGGTCTTGGGTTCGGTCTTGCAGCGTTTTGACGATCCAGGTTCCGATCGCCTAGCCTTTCTTTTGGCCATTTCGATCACTGCGCTAGGTGAATGTGTAATAGATTTCGACTAAGAGAAGCTCTCCAGAAAGTGATGAAGGAAGATGCGTCACTCGGGGGGAATTGCTCCGAATAAGTCAACATTCAAGGTCACTGCTCTCGACTCGCAAAGAAATTTGGGCTACAAAGAAAGTGGGGACTGATCTTCTTTCAGTTTATCAAAGTCTCGGGTGAAAGAGAATTTCTTGTTTTCAGTGCAGGTCAGAGCACAAATAAAGCAAGAAAAGCACCTGGCACCGAAGAATTCCATGCTTAGATCTCCGTTCATCTCACGTACCTATTTGTAATTCATGTCCATCAATAAGCTATCTGGAGTTCGAACAGTATTGGTGCGCAGGAGATATACGTGTTTGAGGGACGATACTTTTGAAGCCCCGGTAGGTTCGAGGGCAAAACAATTTCTCATTGAACTTGATATTCCGTGGTCATTTGAAGAGCTAGATAGGCCGAGATTAAACCTCCTTTTTTGGTAAAGGGAAACACTCCATACTTCAATACTAGCCTTTGATACTCCGCAAGTTCGAAACAGCCACTCCGAGTCCCTTTGAAAATAAGGTATAGAAAGCGGACTGCAAGCCACTATGGGATTTTATTTCGCTGGCGTGGGGATGAATCCGATCATCGGGCTGCGCGGGCAGCTGCCTTCATCAACGACTTCCTTGGGTTTGGTGTCTCCAACAGGCATGAGCTTGCAATGAGCATCGTTCATGATCAATAGTGGACATACTTGCACTTGGGGTCCTTAGAGCTCTCGGCAAGACACTCATCCAAACCAGACACTCGTCCAGACCAACGGAAAGCTGCTTGTAGGATTTGCCGTACACAACCTGTCGCTGGCAATGACGCTTCTAGGTGTGGCTGCCAGCCTTGATTGACTTGCGTCCACCATAGCCACAAATCTTAATGGCTTCCTTGCATTGCTCCCAAACAAAATCCACCACACATTCTTCCTTCTTGGATTCCGAGAGGTCGCTCTCCACTTGGAATGTCATATTCAAGGTTCTTCAGCTTCTCCTCGCAGGACACCTTTTCTGCAGAGCCTTTCTTGTGGCATTCGTCCAGCTTGTCTTGTAGATCGTCATTGAGGGCCGTGTAGGTAGTGGGGTCTTTGTCACATTTCGCCTTCTATCGCCTTCTCGGCCGCGAAGTCGCCATCGGTCTCATCCTTGCCATCATCCTTGTCGTCGTCTGCGGTGTCTCGGCGCATGAATACCGAGCCAATTACTTCATCTCCCAAAGCGTCGGAGGGTAGAGATTGCACATGCGGCTTCAGTAGAACCAGTCGCTTGCTTGACACCCGCTAGTTGACTGACAGAGCTTGGCACAGTCGTCAGGGGTAGTGGTTTCGGAAATATCGATCAGATTGTCGTAGTTTCCTGCGACATCACAAGAGTAGGCGACCTCGTAGCCATCCTCGAAGGTCTTTTCATGCCCAGGAGGCCGACAAAACCCTTTGTAGAGGTCACCATCCGAGTTCCGGGAGCCGACACCGACAAAAGGGCAAGAAAAGCCAGGATTGTACCCTTCATTTTGAGATTGGGGGAGTTCGAATCGGCTCACAGGAGAAGCTAGAAGATAATCAGAAATGTTTCCTGATTCTGAATATCCATGGTCCCTGGCTCGGACGGCCCTATTTATGTTCATTTGAAACAAAACCTCAGGCTCACTGTAACGAACCTGCTCAGCTTCATGAATCTCTTGATCTTCGTCATAATTGGGTCTCTCGGCTCTCTGTGCAGCGCCACTTCGATCGATATTTGTTGGTCTTACAAGGCAGTGGGACTTGGAATGTAACTATTCAGAAGAGGAGCCCCACCGAAGGTATGGTTTTGTTTTCCAGTCGCGATGGTTCAATAAGAAGATAATCATGTAGAAAAGCGATATTGGAGGTATTAGGCGATGATAAGGCTGGCTGATAATGCTCTGATCAAGCTTGCCATTATGCTATCTCCTGCAAAGACTCGGCTTGTTCCATTGGCTCCTTACGTGTAGATCGACGATGTGGGGACGTGGTACGGATATCGGCCGTGGCGGCGTGAGATCGTGGATTCGGAGTATATTTCCGGTCGATCGGGAGCTTGGACACAAAGCCATTTCCGGTTTTTGAGGTGCTGGGGCTAGCTGTAGGCTGCAAGGAAATGAGACATTGACCCCAGAACAACAACAAACTTAGTCCGAGATCGGCCCGTAAGCCGCGGCCGAAAGTTAAATGAATCGCAATACTTGAGGCTCGCAACGTGATGGCAGTCCACCTGAGCCTAGAGAAAATTTGAGCAGGTCTAGGGCTCCTTGTAGAGCTCCTTGTTGCTTCATCGTGCATGGCTACTTGGTCAATGCTGCTGGGAAAACGATAAGTAGTAGCTAAGGCATGTTACACAACACCGTTAAGTTCCACCCGGGGTCCACAGTTCGTCACCCAGCCATTCTGGACTTCAGGATTTACTGATCGGTCACTCGAAGAGAGAGGGTCTATCGCCGCCACAATGAACCTACACATTCACCTGACTTTGTCCGAGGTTAGTGTAAGGGGCAGTGGTAGTTGAAATCATGCACTTCACGTAGTTCCAACATTTGAGGCGTGCCCCATCTCGGGAAACCCGGTTTGACTCCTGGTAACTGCTGCTATATGATGGTATTTGCTCGGAGTGGAGTTGTCAAAAACGATATTGTTAATTATGTATTGAATGAGGCTAGGCTAAAGATCTCACGTGGGACAGGAAAATCCATTATTAAAGAGTAGGTAGAAAGTGTGATATGAGAGTTTGAGGCTTTGCCACACGAACGCGTCTTGAATCACATGTTGTGCCATACGCCATTTCACTCTCTAGGAGTGAATAATATGTGCCACCGTCAGTCCAAAGATGCTGCCCAGGAAGCTCTTCGCAATCATTTCCTTTGACATGTTCAGCTTAGCAGCGGAGTTCGATGTAGTTGCACTCGCTGGAGTCGAGGTCGTAGGCGTCGCAGAGACGCTCTTGGAAGCGCTCGAGGTCGAGGCCGATGTTTCAGTTGTCTCAGCTGATGAGTGGCTGGTCGATGACCCACCGCTTACACTGTCACCCGTCGAGGAAGCATGGTGAGAGGAGCCAGTGGGCGATTCAGTCGCACTGGAGCTGGTCGAGTTGTTTGCTGTCGCGGTTTCGGAAGAGCTCGAAGAAATGCTCACGACCTTGAAGCCGAGCAAGTCCTGCGAAGACGCCTTCGTGAACTCCACGGTCGCCCTTCCTGAAGCATCACCGTCGCAATCATCGTTCGTAAACAGAAGCATGTTGATCCCCTTCTCGCCCTGGGCGTCGACCTTGAAAACGCGGCCCTTAGGGTTATCGATCTCAATGCAGTCGCTGGGGCCGTGGCCGGATTGCGAATGTTTTTTGTTGTCGGAGTCGTGCCATGTCACCTCCCAGGCTCCTACGGATGGGGCCAGGGCAATTGTAGTAATTGCCAAAGGGAGAATGGTTGACCACTTCATTTTGGTATGGCAGCGAACTCGAGGAATGGTGCAGTTTTGGTGCGACAGCGAACAATTGCGAAATGCAGAGAAATGCGACCCTGGTGAGCGCGGCTTCGCTTATAACCAAATTGATCCCAGCGCATTCCGCCAGCTGAGGTCGACCTCGGGTCCCCAGATCTCCAAATGGGGTTCCATTTCGCGCAGATCCTCGTATTCGATGCAGAAGAGAACCACTTAGAGTCGCAGCCGAGCAGCCACCAGCCATCGCAGGCCGTGTTGGCACTTGGCGCCCCTTTCAATGGCGACCGGAGTTGCTGCCAGGCACCGGGGGAATGCAGTTTCAACGGTGGAGGAAATGAACGAATGTGGGCGATGAATGATGAAGTAGAATAGAAGTGTTGATCTCCCCGACCGGGATAACAACAGCGGCTGCCAGGCTGCCTGAGGCATCAATACGATCTCAGAACAGACATAGCAGCGCTGGACAACAAGCAGTCGGGCTAGGGCGCTGACACGATTCTAATTTCAATATAAACTGGCTGGCATCTAACTAGGGGCGTTGGAGTATATAAAGATGACAGTGCCAGTGGCTTATGCTTGGGAATGTCGACCTCGATTGGACGATGCTGGGAGTACAGTGGGCCTCATACTCGAGCTTGGCATCCAAGAGTTTATCAGCATCAACACGTAGAGCTTCCGCTTCCTCTATAAGAGAGTGGAATATTGCTTTGGGGGTAAAGAAATAAAATAAAAGTTGATTAGAGGCGGAATCGAAACCGTGGCCTTTCGCAAACAGTACGTGCCTTGTAATTTAAATCAAGGACGCTGTATTGTTGCCTGGATGTCGGGTACGTCGACCTGAAAAATGCCCTCATTTCTTTTGCGACCTCTTGGTTTCAACATGATACTACGGATTTTGATAGTGTTCGTTTTATTCGAGAAACTCGCTATCTATAGAACCGTGGTTAAAATTTTTATATCCTCAGTTTGCAGCAGAAAATCGGAAGAAAAAATGGGTCGAATCGCCACTCTTTCGCAAAGGGTCACAATGGCTTCATATATATTCCATTAAAATTATGTACTATCACCCGCATAAAGGGTATGGTCGAGTGGTATACTGCCTCAGTGTCTCCGAATACATTACGGTCGTATAGAGGGGTGTACAAAGTTCCTCCCCAACAGAGTCCTGTTACAGGCTAGGGGTGTCTTGCACTGTACTGAGAACTACCACGAACTCACGCCCCAGGGATTTTTTATTCTTTTTTATTCTTTCTCGTTATTTCTCGTTTTTGTTCTTTCTTATTACTTTTTTTATTTTTACATGGCTTTTTTTTTTTTTTTCCAAACCCAGGGAGTTTTACCAGTCATACTTAGTGGATGGGAACATTGTGAATTCGAGCTACTTCTGCTGGATACGATACAGATTTCAAGAAGCCATGCAATATTACTTCAGGACAGAAAATTCAAGGTCACACCTTTTGTATGTAGACGGAAGTCACGAATGCGTAATATCTCATCACACATGTCGAGTCTTAAATATGCATATAAATGTAGTGGATGTCTCGCGCCTGTACTCGATGCGGTCGGGAGTAAGAAGCCGGAGAGTAACTTGGACCCGAGTCCAGGGGCAGATACGGGCTCTGGAGACTGGATCCAGTAAGCAGCATTCGAGCTCGACGAATGGGTACACTGTACGCGATCCGTCTGGCAGGTGGATTATGTTGTGCCCAACAGTTGGAATCAATGGATAGATCAGTGGACGGCAGGGCCCGGCAAGTGGTAGCAGATCTCTTTCCATAATGGACATGACTGAGGCGCCGGTGTCGTATGAACCCCAGTTCATCTCACCAGTCGTATTCGGGGATGCGGAGGCAGATGTCATACATCGCTTGGAGTTAGAAATCCATTCTCGAGTGGTTTGATTCCATTGACAGGAAGATTCAGGACCGAGAAATGTTTCCCGAGGGATGGAGATAGCCCGGGCCGAATGGTATGATGGCTATATGGGTGTTCAACTCGTGTTCGTGCATCTGAGAGGTTTTTTGTTATTTTTTGCTCTGTTTAGTAGTTTAAAAGGAAGAATTCCGTACCCCCTAAACGTGAAATTCCTTGTGATCACCGTGATTGCGGTTGATTGTCTCAAATTTGTTCTAATCGAATGGTCTTGGCTTGGAAAGCTTTTTCCCTTGGACTAGTATGTGATGAGTCCTGGATGGCAGCCCAGGGAACCATCTCTGTAAGCCTCGATGAGAGAGTTTATATTGTCGAGTTGTTTGGTTTTGTCACCATCATTCTCGAGCGTTTCCTTCATAAATTTGAGTGATTGCAATCTCAAGTAGACGTTGCTGTCGAAGCCTTGAGGCTCCCGTTCGGCCACAGTTCCTTTTAAAACAAATATAAGATTAGCATTGAACAGAATAGAAGAGGACGCAATGATTGAAAGGGGCAAAGGCGGATCTTACTCTATCTCTCCTTCTTTAGTTCCTCAAACCTTTCCAATCGTGTCTTGAAGACGTCGGGCATGATTCGCTCGGCGATGCGCTCATGGCATCTTTCAATTTAAGCATCAATGTCACTGGGACGGCTTAGTTAGATCGCGTTCTATTATTCATTTTTATCGCTACTTCACTCACTCCTCAGCCAAATCGTATTCAATATGATCCCAGCCCTTGGGAATATCATCAATCTCGGTGATGGGCTCAGCGCCCGTATGATTCCAATTCTTTCTCGGCCTGACGCGCTTCTTCGCCTTCCTTGGCTGCTTCGGAGCCTCATCAACGTAGGATTTGTCAAGGTCTAGATCCTCATAGTTCAGATATTTGCGCTTGAGTGGGTCCGAGGCTAGCTTGGGCTTAAATGGTCCCAATTTTCGTGTGCTTTGTGATGGAGACGCTTTTCTCTTCTTCTTGAGTTTGTCCATCAACCTCTGCATCGGGCTATACCCGTCCTTATTCAAACCAGGCGGAACCTCCGGCGTGCTAGTCCCATATGTGTTGCCCGGGGCTGGAGTAGCAGTTGTGGCACCGCCTGCGGCAGCTCCAGCATTCGCCGTCGCTGGAGAGCCAATTGAACTCCCAGGAGCAGGCGTACCAGCTCTGGATGTGTCTACATCGAGTGGCACAAGCTGTGCACGCTTCATACTGGTCGCGAGCGCCTGATCATCTTCTTAGGCTTTTCTCTTCTGGCCGCTGGTCTGACTTGACTGGACGGGCGAAAGATTCGCCTCCGGTGATGCCGGCCAGTCTGGAGGTTGCTTTATGTTAAGCGGCTTGTCGTCAGGCATATTGTCAGATCCAGGATAAGACAATTCAGGTTCCAAGGTGTCGTCAACTGACTCAGCATCGAGGGTGCAGCACCGAAGGGCATCGGTGAGCTTAAAACCGCTCAGGTGCATGGATGCTATGCGTTGACGACAAAGAGATGTTCCTGTTTTTGAGGGAAGATGGTTGAGCTTCATGGGCGAAAATGGAATGTAGGTGGTTGAACAAAGAGCAGACCTTCGAGCACTTTCGAATTAACAAAAATATTCACGCTGGTGGAAGATTCCGCTCCTTTGATAATTGCCATGCAATCTACCCTGGGTAATCTAGACTGGTGTATCAAAGTACTGCCAGCATCGATACCTTACTTTCGTAAATTGATTTTCTCCTCCGAAAAAGAAAAGACATGGTATCTAAATCAAAAACCCTCTAACGCCTCCTCAGTCCAATCCCACAATCTCCCGGCCAACCCATCATCCGTCTCCAACTTCTTCAATCGAGACTGCGCCAACTCCCCAACAGGCTCATAATACAACCAATTCTGAATTTCCTCTCTTGGTGCCGTCGCCGCCCAAACCTGATTATACGCGCCCTGCTCGGGCTTCAACATTCTCCCCACACTGGTGCTGTAAATCAAAGCTCGATCCAGAAATCCCAGATTATCAACCAACCCCGTCGAGACAACGCCCGGGTGGATCGAAATGGTGATGATACTGGGGTATCAGCGCGCCAGCTCACGTGCGTAAATCAAATTCGCGAGCTTGCTTTGTCCGTATCGAAACTACGGACCTCCAACAAAGAAGTCATTTTGGACAGTGCGGAGATTGTCGAAGAGAATTCCCCCACTTGGGTGTATCCTCGCTCCTTGAGACGTGAGAATTACGATTCGGCGGTCTCCGTCCTCACCTTGTCGGTTCTCGAGCAAGGGGAGAAGTTTCTTGATTAGTAGGGCATGACCGAGGTGGTTTGCTCCGAATTGGATTTCGTAGCCATCTGTTGTGAGGCCTGGGGTTTGCGCCATGATTCCGGCGCTGCAAATGAGGATATCGAGACGGGTTGTGAACGCGGCAAATAATTTCCCGGCTTGCTTGACTGAGACTAAAGAGGCGAGGTTGCATTCTACAAAGGTGACTTCAGTGCTGGAGCCGGCGTCGCGAACTCTTTGAATGGTCTTTTCGGCGGTCTTGGCGTTGCGCCCGCTGATATAGATGTGGGCTGGTTTGTGTTTGGCGAAGAGGATGACTGATTCGGCACCCAGTCCGTTTGTTCCTAGATTTTGGAGGTTAGTGATCATTGGCGTAAATTGCTGTTGTTGCGGTCGAGTTACCTCCTGTAATGAAGATCGTTTTGCCGGTGAGGTCTGGCACGTCATTGTCAGGGTTGAGGCATTGCGATCGCGCGTTTGGGGCAGCAACGTGCGTATCTTTATTTGTGCGAAAGAAGGTGATCTTCGAGTCCTGAACGCCATGGCAAAGATTCATCTAAATAACTGCGATGGCTTGGACATTCCTGCCGGGATGATGTCGCGCGGTTCGGCGTGATGTTCGTATTCAGCCCTCCGACTTCCAGTCAAGAAACCCTGTAATCCGGCCATGGCTTACCATATTATTGTGAGATTTTAGATCGTCGTGGGCGAAAACAATACAGTGCAAAATGTTCTGTATACCTGTTGTGACGTCGAGAGTTTGACGATATGCCAAATCAGTTTCAAACCCGCCCGGCCAAGAAGTCTGTATTAAGTATTCGTTGAGTTTCTGCTCAGATTCGAACGGGCCGACACGTTGGGTTCGGACACGAATGCTCGAATGCTTTTGATGGCGGTTCGTAGCAAAGAACGAATTCGATTCCCAACCCATGGCTTCAATCATCTGCGCATCACCTCTAAGAAGACTTTAAGCTTGTGAATAATCGATTCTTTTTCCTGAGGACTCAATGTCTCGTAAACCTGGCCTAGTTCCTGGCCAGGAACTCGAGTCGTGAGAATCAAAACTGGTGCATGTTGTGTACCGGGATGCTCTCCATAGCAAATCACTCGTGGGCAGGAAAGCCGGTTCTTCTTGCGACTTGCATGGCCTGGGCCTCTTCTATCTGAGTGCCATAAGACCATTTCAACATGAGCCCGAACGCAAATTGGGCAATTTAATTATCGTAAGGAGTCCCGACCCAGCCACAGTGATGTCGAGAGGGTCGTTGCACGTATACATGCAAGAGAGCCCAAAATTTATCGCCAGGGGCTTGGTGGGTATTGTATTGTGTGCAAAGGGCCAGTTTTCATCAGACCATTATATTCAGACAATAGGATACGTGGTATGAGTCAAGGTATTATACGAAAGAGAGGCGAATGCGGACATGCCGCATATGCTGGGAAAGAATTGATGGATGAGGAATAGAAGACAGGTAGTTGGTTCTGTTTGAAGAGTTACAGTAATTATATTATCATAACAATCCTTACAGACGTTAGTGCCTGTCTTGTCGTAAATCACATATCAGGAGTAGTAAATTGGGGTATCTAAAAACATGTAAATCCTTCTGACCTGTATAATTGTCCAGGCTGCACGATTGCCACCAGTAGAGGTTGAGCTGGGGAAATGCTAGGCACTGTTGCTGGTAAAAGGACGAGCGAGGCTTGACATGGGCAAACTCCGTCACAGCATCAAAGAAAAGTATGTGATATTCATCTATGACTTGGTAATATTGTCCTTACCACCCCTCAAGAGCAGTAAATTTAGCCAAAACACCATCCCTCGGCGAAACAGTCGCTCCCTCCCTCAGCTCCAACTTCGCATCCGGATCCTTAAGCTCAAACGTGAACCGACCGACCGTCGCAGCAAGCAAACAAGCAAGCTCAGCCTTGGCGAATCCCTGCCCAATACAGCTGCGCGGACCATGTAAGAACGTCAAGAAGGAGTAATTACTATTCGCTCCGCCTGTATTCGCCTTCCCAGGGCCCATGAATCGATCTGGGTTGAATTCGTTCGCGTCTGGTCCCCACAGTTCCTCCATGTGGTTCACTACCTCAGGCGCGATGACGAAGAATGTACCCTTGGGAATTGGCTTTCCGAGTAGGGTCGTATCTTTGACGGCGATGCGGACTGTGCTTGGGACGGAGGGGTGGAAACGGAGGACCTCGTTGCATACGGCATGTAGGTAGGGGAGACTGTCGATCTTGGCTGCGTCGATTGCCTCTGCGTTGGGGTCGGAGATTGAGGGGAGATTGGCGCGGATTTCTTCGCGGAGACGGGCTTGCACCTCTGGATGCTTGCTCAGCGCGTAGACGGCCCATTGCATGGCGGAGGATGTGGTTTCGTGACCGGCGCCCAGGAAGGTCATTAGTTGATCCACTAGATTTTCGTCGTCGAAGGTGCCGTTGGCCATGGCCACTGAGATGATGTCGACTCCGGCCTGGGTGTCGGGGTTGTTCTTCATCTTCTCCTTTTTCTCCTTGATCATTTGGCGCGCGACGTCTCGGATGGCTTCTCCTCCGGCGTTGATGTCCTTGTTGCGCTGCGTGGGGAGGCTTTGGAGGAGGGTCAGTTGACCGGTGATCATTGCGAGGGCGAAGAGGAACTTGGTGAAGACGGATGGAGACTTGAAGATGCTCTTGTAGGACATGGTGAGCTTGTTAAATGGCAGTTCGAGGGAGTTGAAGTCGTGATCCATGCCAGCGACACCGATGATGTCCAGAGTTGCCCTGCTTGACCAGTCTGACACTTGAACTATGTTGTCTTTGCGGGCCGGCAGTTCTTTTTCGATCAATTTGACCATCTCCACGCTCTTGGCCCAAAAGACAGGGTAGAGGTCTTTGATGTGGCGGTAGGCGAAAGCCGGCATCAGGTTCTTTCGTTGGATCTATAAATCGACGTTAGCAGCTGCAGATTCTGTTTGTCATGTTGGCTCAGTCCATACCTTGTGCTCATCGCCTTCGGTGAGCAGAACTCCGTCTCCAACGATACGGCGCAAGCTTTGCCGAAGAGTCTCGGGCTTTTCAAAATCGTAGGCCTTGGTAACCAGCAGCTCACTCAATGCTTTGGGGCTGGTCAGGATTACTCTCTCCATATTGCCAACGATATAATACCGAAGCAGGCCATCGTTTGGCATGGTCTTAACCCATTCCTTTAGACGCACAAGCGGCGTTTCGAGGAATATCGTGCCTGCATTGCCTTTGAGCCAATTACGGTTCTGTCATATGTTAGTTTCAGAATGATTCCACATTCAAATTTCTGCAAACACTTACCCCAGGAGTCTGAATGTATTTGAGTGGAGTGAAGAATGCCGGGTATAGGAACAGCCGGTAGACGAGCTTGGAGGTGGTGAGAATGGAAAATAGAATCACAATTGTCAGCGGTTTTGAGTCGTAGATGGCATATTCTGGCCAGAAATAGATTGCGGCAGCCACGCCGACATAGAGCATGCGGAAGCCATCATTGAGAAGACCCATGGTGGCGGTTAGAGCTTGCCCGGTTGCGGGCAGGCAAAAGATTTAGGAACAGCCCACACGAACAGCGAGACCTCGTTGGGCGGTCGTGGACGGTGATGATGCAGGATAGCCTTTTTTTTTTTTTTTTTGGAAATATGAACCGCAGTGGAGTAAGTTGAGGCGTGTTCTATCCTGGCAAGGCTGCAGCTTCCAAGTCGATTCCGATCTGCGCTCAACTAGGCTAGGAAGCGCGAGATATGATTGATTCGATCCACGGATTTTCGCGCTGGAAATATACCTTTTCAAGAATGTCGGCTCATAATCAGACCATGGGCCTAGAAATAGACGAGGCGCAGCGCTTCTGACTGTGGCAGCACTTAGTGTGCAGGATCACAATACGGTGCCTGAACTTGGAGATGGATATAACAGCCGCGAGTGCCAGAGGATCAAAGCAGGAGGTTAAGAAGCACCTATTAAGACGTCGTCACGGAGTAGGCATCGACGTTTAATCCGTCGGGGCGGACGCGAAACCGACCGAGCGGATGGGCCCTCGCAAAGGTTTCTCCATCGGGCCAAGCCTTTTTGGCGGGCACGAATCACGGGGTTGCCATTTCGGAGCGCGCTGGCAGTTGATGACATGCCTCCACGAGGATCGCCTCGCAACGTTGGTCATTGGATCTCGCGTATTTCCACAGCCTCGGACTCGGCCTCATTTGTGAGCCATCTCAATGACACAAGTTGGGCTGTGCAGGCTTGACGATTGTGAGACACCAGCCACATCTCCGATCCCGACTCCGAGTCCGCTCGGTATGGAGCTGTCACCGATCCGGCTCTCTGACCATACACACATGTCTTGCTGCGAATGAAATCGCGAATGAGAATAGAGAGTTTACGTTCCCGGAATTCAGTTGCATCGGTGCTTCTCGCGAGTCCGGCCGCGAAGATTCTCAGAATGTGCTGAGTATCGCGTGTTGGTCGCAATCTGTCGGGTTTGCGCTTAGGTTGCGAAACTCACCAGCATGAAGGCGCTTGCTGGTATTTATGCGACGCTTAGCCATGCTATTGCCTCAATCGTGTATATCAATGAGTCCTGAGAAACGAAGTCGGTTGGAGTACCCATTCCAATTTGGACAGGATTGCCTTGGTATGTATTCGGGCACCCCGCGGAATGGCACATAGCACGCGTATTTTCACGTCACCACATTCCTCCACGCATCAAATGGGAATGGCGGGGTTCGGACCTGAGTTCGCTACCTTCGAAGTAAGACTATGGAGGGAATTCGGGATATCTCAACCCGATCTCAAATGATCATGACTAAGTATTCATCAAGTGTGCAATAACTATGACCATTGTGAAACGGTTTCGACGAGATCGCAATTTTATACATTCACATTTGTCCGGCTTACTTTCTGCAAGATGTTATTGAAGTCGAGACTTCTGCTTGTACCTTCGGGTCCTGTCAGTATATTTTTAGCAGTCTGAGCGGCTGCATATAAGATCTCGGCGTCATCTCGAAGCACACACTGCAGTGTTGGGACTTAACATTAGGATAGCTTTGATTCTAAAGATACTTGATATCATTTTGTCTGTGATGCCATTCCTTCCTATATTTGCTAATGTGTACATACGCTCTGCTGGGATTGAATCGATCGTTTTCCATTCATGCCTACATCATCAAGTCATCAATCATAAAGCTGTCTACATCTTCCCAGTCCGCTTCTTCAAGTAGACGCCACCACCGCGGCTGGAGAAGCCCCAGCGAATTTGGTTGGCCATGGAGATCTCGACATCGAGCTCCTCCGCCCACGTCCACACCAGGCCAGGGTTCTTCTGGAAGCCTCGTCCAACCAGAACAAAGTCCAGATCATTGTTATCCACCAGCGAATCAGCCAACTTGGCCGAGTCGATCATTCCGACCGTGCCGACCTTCAGCTTATCGCCCACAGCCTTCTTAACCTCGATCGCGAAAGGCGCCTGGAAGGCGGCCTTGGCATGGATATGCTGCTTCTGGTGGTTCCCCCCACTACTAATATCCAGCACATCGACGTTGCCACTATCCGCCAGCGCCTTGGCTAAGCGGACCGTATCCTCGACGCGCCAGCTGGGCTCATCGGGCATGGATTCCTCGAGCCAGTCGGTGGCTGAGACACGCAGGAACACGGGCATATCCTTCGGAACGGTTTCGCGGGTTAACTTGGCGACCTCCATCGTCAGCCGGGTGCGGTTTTCGAAACTGCCGCCGTACTCGTCTGCCCGCTTGTTGGTGGCCGGCGACAAGAAGCTCATCAGCAGGTAGCCGTGGGCGTTGTGGATCTCAACAAAGTCGGCGCCGGCCTTGACGGCCCGCTTGAGCGCATCGACCCAGTCTTTTTTGAACTGCTCGATTTCGGCCTTGGTCAGGGCCTGCGGAGTGGGGAATTTGTCGTGGAAGGGGATGTTGCTGGGTCCCTTGACATTCTCGGGCCATCCGCCCACTGCTTCGGTAGCCATGTCGGCCATGCTGAGCCAGGGCGCCACGGTGCTGGCTTTGCGGCCTGCGTGCGCCATTTGGACGCCGATGATTTGGTTTTGGCTGTGGACGAATTCGATCACGCGGCGAAGCGGTTCGATTTGGGAGTCTTTCCAGAGTCCGTGGTCTTGTGGAGTGATGCGACCATTGGCTTGCACGGCTGTTGCCTCGACCATCAAGAATCCAGGACCGCGCTGAGCGATGCCGCCCAGATGCGCCATGTGCCAGTCGGTCATGTGTCCGTCGTCGGCGCTGTATTGACATAGCGGGGAGAGCTAGAATAACCGTGTTAGCTTGTATTCACACAAAGAATCAATATTGGGCGATGCACATACGCCAATGCGATTGTGGAAAGTCAGACCTCGAACCTGGAACGACGTGAAGAGCTTGGGAGGCTGCGATCCATCGGATTGGGGGATCGCCGCGGATCCTGCGGGGGGCACCTGGGCCGGGGTGAAGTAGGAGATGCCCTGGGCGGGCTTGTTCGCGATGTCGGGATGGTTTGGCTGGGCCATGTTGGACGAAACGCGAATTTAGTTCAACCAGAGTCTGCAAGCGGGAGGGTTGGCCAATTTAAGGACTCGCAGGGCTGTGGTGAACATGCCACTTTTGCTAAGCTGTTGTACCTCGGAGCTCCACCGGCTTATAAATGTGCCAGCTTAGAAATGCGAACCTGTTGGCTTTCCGGTTTGCGACTGGTCGACGTCACCATGAAAGGTTTGGGCTGATGGTGAGAGGGTCGGATAAATTGGAGATGCACGGTGTTGCTGTAGATGGGGGTGCAGCTGGCTTAGTTAACTCGGTTTATTAGTAGGGTAATTGGAGAAGCCCGAGGTACTCTCAGTATTTTTTGCGCGAGTTAGTGTAGTACCGAGGGTCGTGGTACCTCGGTAGCAATGCACCGGATGATGACCTTCAATATTATAGCCTGTAGCTATAAGATAACCGGGGACGATGCGATTCTCATCAAATCAAAATTAAATGAAGTACTCGATCTACTTCCATGGATCGCGTGTTGGCAGATGGGGCCGCCACAATCCTTCGACCCCCACTCTCCCTTGTACCCCGAGGTGTCTCCCACTCTTGTCGCGCAAGTCGAGTTTTTTGCTGCCATTCTGTGTTTGGACTGACTGCACGCTATTATCCGGCCAGTCCCACGCTAAGCCCATCGCGTACGAGCATACGATGACTATAGGAGTCCAGACTTTCCTTGGCGTGTCAGCGCGTGTTGTCAACATTTACAGGGCCAGCACGACGGCTCTGCATGGAAGCGGCGCTTAAAACCAGGGACTCGGCAGGGCGACCGAGCCTCGATACCGGCTGCATGATGTGATGCGACCGAGCGTTGCCCCATCGTGATGTTTCAGAGCGCAGACCGCGAGTGGGACGGTGGAGCCCATCCCGCCCGCCCCCAGGCACATTTCCATTCTATTGTTGCATGCTCGGTTCGTGGACAAGCTGTTCGCGCCCACCCTCGTAGCCGCCGGGATTCTGCAGGACGCGTTTCAGTTTCAGATGACCAGAATAGCAATTGACAAAGCCAACCAGGGCTATTACTACTATACACAAACAATTGTACTAGGGCGTGCCATTGACCAAAGAAAGGCCGTCGGTTCAGCCCTAAAAGAGTTCGTGGCCACGGGACTCCACCAAACCGTCCCTCGCTGTCTGCTCGTTTCAGCTTCCCCCACCCCCTTTCACCTCTGCAACTCCCATTCACCTCTGTTAAAGTCATTCATTCACCACATTCATTCTTTGTCGCACGCTCGTTCGATCCAGCCTCCATTACTGCATTACTGCATCGCGCATTCCGTCGTTGGAAGCTCCACCAGCTATCATCGAATCCACCCCTTTCTTGGCGCTCAGACAACAAGGCGATCCTCGTTGCGCCGATCGATCCGCATTCTGGCATTTCTTTTCGTGGACAGCGCCAGTGAATGCCTCTCTGAAACAAAGAGCGCCGACCTTTCACAATCACCCACCAGGGGCGACTTCCCTCCTTCACCAGCCCCCTAGCATCCCACCGGCAGCAATGCGCACTGCCCGCAATTAAACTCCAGCCTCGTCGCTCTTGACCCAGTGTCGTCCTCTCTTTTCGATCTGACACCGGCATCGCCATTCCGATCGTGACTTCTCCCGGCTGGCCCGTGGAAGTCAACTCGCTCGCTACTCGTCGCGCGGCCTTCGTTTCAATTTAACCCTCACTTTCTCGCTGGCAGGTCCAGACCCTCGCGCATAATGGGATGCGGAGGCGATCGCGAGAAGGGCAATGTGCCCATGGAGGAGAAATGGGACTATGTGGTACGTGATATACCACACTAACCAAACAACAGACAAGGATCATACCCTTACTGACCGACCGACCTATAGAATCTGAACGATTTCAAGCCCGAGTCCTGCTGGACGCCTTTCTCATACTTCTTCCTTTGGGTATTCCTCATCGTCTCGCTTGCTGTCTATGGTGTCGACACCTTCACAGCCGTCAACTTGCTGGCCTTCTCTCGCTGGGCCGGCCGAGTCGAGCCCGCCATTCCGTTCAAGATCTCGCGTTGGATCTTCGCCGTCTGCATTCTTGTTTCATTCGCTCTGCTGATCTATCGATGGATCCTCGCCATCCGTGCAATTCGCTCGGGCAGTATCACCAAGAGCTATCTCGACCCCCTCGCCGTCCGTGTGCAGAGTGTCCGCGTATTCGGATCCAAAGGTCAAGGCTGGAAACGATTCCTGGTGTTTGCTGAACTGACCAAGAGTAAGAAAGGCGCCGAGTATGTTGCGCTATATACCTACTTCTCTTTTCAGTTCTGGATGAACACAGTTTTCGCGGACGGGCCTCGACAAGTTATCAACGCCATCACCTTGTGGTCGGTCATGAAAGCCGATCTCGTTCCGGGCGGAGAAAATGCAAACAAAGACGATGGTTCCTCGCCAATTCTTCAATTTTTTAACAACGTGAAGATCCTCGCCGAAGACAACAATCTTCAGGCAGTGGTCTTGTTTGGTATGCTTTTCACATTGATCATCTGGGTCCTGTCGGTGTTGAAGTTGATCTCTGCCATGGTGCTGTACCTGGTCTTCCTGTTCCACCATATCCCGCAGGAAGATGGAACCCTTCGAGCCTACTGTCGACGCAAAATTAGCAACCGACTGAAGCGTATTGTCCGACGCAAGGTTGACAAGGCCCTGGCCAAGGGCTTCCAGCTACAGAATCGCACGGCGACGCAACCTAGCCTGGCGAGCGCCGATTCGAAGCCAACCCTGCCCGATATGGACAAGGACCCGATTGTGACGACTCTGTCTCGCAGCACCACCGAGACTACGATGACCACTCTTCCCCCGTATACGCGGTCGAACTCCACTGCCACTGAGAGGAA
This sequence comes from Penicillium argentinense, assembly GCF_028826775.1. NCBI lineage: Eukaryota > Fungi > Ascomycota > Eurotiomycetes > Eurotiales > Aspergillaceae > Penicillium > Penicillium argentinense. The sequence goes on from NW_026622668.1 coordinate 3,046,384, forward strand.
GCCGACATTACCCAATCTCGGTATCGATGTGAAGCCATCGTTGACTCGAACGACCACTCAGTCTTCCGGCATTTCGGATTCCACTTCTTTCACAGCGAATGCGGCCGACATGGGATACAGTCCTTTGGACCGTGGAAACTCCCCACTGCCCCCTGTTCCACCTCTGCCTGCGACCATTATTCCAGCCAGGACTGGCTCCACACAATCGCAACCAACACCCCGTGGTCCACCCTTGAACACTAGTTTCAACCGCAATGGCCCAACTCCTCCACGACGCAACTTGACGGATTCGGCTACACAGCTATATGCAACCACTACACCTACATCAGCCGCACCGACTGACTATTTTGGTCGCTCCCATGCGCCCGCTCATGATTACTACGGCGGAAATGAGTCCGCCTATGGCAACTATGGCCAAGATGAGGATTATGATTACTATGGCGGATCATCTACCCCATATAGCCAGAGGGCTCCTCCCCGCTCGCAGGGATATGTGCCTCAGGACCCATACAGGTCTTATACCCCCGCAAGCACTGGTGCTACACCCCATCCTCAAGGCGGTGTTCGTGATCCGTACCAAGCCAGATCATACACGCCTGGGAGCACCGTTGCCACACCCACTTCACGAACGGGTGACCAGGACCTTTACCAGGGCAGATCATACACACCGGCCACGTATCACGGTACACCCGCTCCACAAAACAGCCAAAGCGCCGTGCGACCTCCTCCACAGACTTATGCTCCCATAAGTCCCGGCAATTCTACCCAAAGCAGTGGCTACACCGCCTTCAACCGCGCTGGGTCTGCTCCAACTCCAGCACCACAAACTCAGCCTCAGGGGCAGCCAGCACCTGTTCCCACGGGCTATCGGCCTTTCACCCGCGCCAATACCGCCTCACCATCGATGAATCGCGATGGTCCGCCGGCGGGTTATTCTTTCAACCGCGCCAATACTGATCAGTTTTAAAGCGCCTTTTTTGGGATACGTTTGCGAATTTATGTTATGACAGAACGCAGAGCAGCTGGCTCTCTCTGTACTTGATGACCGGAATTTGTGTTCATACCGTTCATGATCAGACGAGCAAGCCTCGAAATGTTGTACATACCCCTCTTTTTTATCTGTGGCTATCCGCGCCCTAGGAATTTCCTTGCAAGAATAGATCAAAATGAAATATTCAAATATAAACTTGCATTTATCGTGATACTACTGTAGAATATCTTTGAAATTGCTGCGGGTTGTTTGTAAAGGAACACATCATGTGATGTGCACTTTTCGCCTGAGGCTCCAACAACGGCGGATTTGACAGCTAAACCCCGGCCGCCTTATCTTTCCCCGGTTCAAATGCGTGGAAAGTCATCCTGCATGACTGCTGCACCTCGACCTTTACACGCGTCTGCCGAAAAATGCGACCAGGTTAATCATATGAACAGCTTGCACTTGTCGTCTCCTACTCTTCAGACCGATCACCGATCGTCCCCTTGCCCTCAAGCCGACCGCCACGAACCGATCGATAGCTTGATCGCCCTTGTCGGATGTGAAGCCGACCGTGGATAATGCCCATACCAGCAACGTCACTTTGTTGATTCGGAAGGGAACTTTGCGCTCAGGGCTAGGAAATCAGTGTTCTTGTTTCTGGTTGCCCAGTGATCCAAGTAGCCGTCCGGATGGCTCCTATGGCAGAAGAAAGAGACCCCAAAACAAACGGCAATGGGACCGTGAAGTCTACGGTGAATGACCCATCACAATCGCCGCAGTCTGAAGATCAAAATGGAACCGGAATCTTGACGCCCTCCGAAACGGACGCTAGCGAGACCGCTGTTGTCGAAGAAGGGCCTGTCGTAACAGCCGAGGATGCAAATGGGGTTCATACGAATGGGCGCTTTCCTGGATCTTCAGAGCGGGGACTCGGGATCCTGGTGGAAAGCTCGCCTAAGGAGCACGAGAGAAATAGTCGGCTTTCTGTGATGAATGTTTTGGACGGACAGAACACAAAAGCCGCGCTGGCCGAACTTACCGAGGAGCGGTCCGCTGAGGAGAAGGAGAAGGTCCTGAAGCTGTCTCCGGAGAAGATTCAGGAACTCACCTCGTCGCCTCAGTCTATCCCGTACCGGGCTGTTGCGCCTGATTTCTCTGGCACGACTGGGAGGAGAAGTGTCTCGGAGAGTGTCCATTCAACCGCCGCTAATCGACCCGAGATACGAGATTCTATCTTGCAGTCACTTAGCGAGGCAACTTCCTCCACAGATGATGGCTCTTTGAAGACTCGACCTCCGAGGGACTTCACCTTGGACGAGTCGTCTCTACCAGCTAGCCCGGCAGGCTCCCGGCTTACCGCAAATGGACCGGTTCGAAATCGACCACATGCATCCCGCACGTTCTCTACACCTGGCCTCTCGCGCCGTCCGAATTTCGCAGCCCCTAGTAACGAACGGCTGGCACAGACCTGGGCCTCACGATCGAAGCAGGATCGGCAAGGTGCAGATCGCGACTTGAAAGCCTATCTTGCTGCATCTCCTCAGATATTGGAGTCGCCGCCGACATCCCCCATGCCACCATCGATTCCACTCCCTCCTGTTTCGATACCCACATATCTGCAGCTTGAGCTTGCCTCTGGTCGACCTTCACCTCTGTATATTCACCGCGCTTCGAAGAGCGATTTCCCATACGAATCGTCTAGTGCGAAGATAGAGAGATTGCTCAACTTTTTGATTCTCCCACCGGCACTTGAACAAGTGCTCTGTTTTGGAACAATGGCTTGTCTTGACTCTTGGCTCTACTCGTTTACCATCCTCCCACTCCGCTTCGTGAAAGCTTTGTACATACTGTGCGAGTCCTGGGTGATGAATATCGAAGCAGAAGCCCGGTTCGTTTGGAAGTTTGTCGTCAACGGAGTTGGACGAGTTTGGCGACGACGAAACCAACCGCAAGTGGATAGTCATGGTGAGAGGCGCGAGAGTGAGCCTGATGCAACGCCTCGGTTGGCGACTGGCTCCTCTGCGCAGGACCTTGCTGCATCGGATCGAGAACATCGGTATCGCAATGGTGACCCGTCGAAACGAAGACATCATGGCTCAGAGTCTCGGAGGCACCACCGCCGAAAGAAATCTATGCCATCGGCTTTGCTTCCCGACGACAAGGCGGATATTCTTACCGGATTGCTGATGGTTTCTACCTGTTGCGCCTTGATGTACTTTGACGCCAGTCGGATGTACCATTGGATCCGTGGACAGGCTGCCATTAAGTTGTATGTGATCTACAACGTCTTGGAAGTCAGCGACAGACTGTTGGCTGCTCTTGGGCAAGATGTTCTCGAATGTCTCTTCTCGCGGGAGGCTCTGGAGCGTCGTCCCGATGGCCGAAGCAAGATCTTCCGACCATTCTGGCTATTCCTACTCGCCCTGGTATACACCGTCGCACATTCTACGTCGTTGTTCTACCAGGTCATGACCCTCAATGTTGCTGTCAACTCCTACTCCAATGCTCTCATCACACTCCTCCTGTCGAACCAGTTCGTTGAGATCAAGTCTACCGTCTTCCGCAAATTTGAGAAGGAAAATCTTTTTCAACTCACTTGCGCTGATGTCGTGGAGCGGTTTCAGCTTTGGCTGATGCTCACGATCATTGCTTCTCGCAACATTGTGGAGACGGGTGCTTTCAGCTTCATTGGGGACCTTGGTCTGGGATCCGGGTTTTCGAGTCAGTCGACGAGTACCAACAGCACGCCGTTATCCACGCCTCCTCGCACAGCGTCGTCGATTCTGCCTCAATCTTTTACATTCTTCCCCTCGTCCATCCTGTCTTCGGTCAGCAGCGTCAATTCATTTCTACCAACATTTGCCCAAGTCCTAGGTCCTTTCTTGGTAGTGTTGGGGTCGGAGATGTTCGTCGACTGGCTCAAACACGCCTACATCAACAAGTTCAATAACTACCGTCCGGCACTCTATGGTCGATACTTGGATGTTCTTGCGAAAGACTATTACACCAATGCCTTTGGCGACCAAAATCTCACTCGTCGCCTGGGTCTCCCCGTCATCCCACTCTCCTGCCTCTTCTTCCGGGTGTCAGTCCAAACATACCAAATGTTCCTGGCCTCACTCCTCCCACAACACCCCTCGTCCACAGCGATGGAATCAACATCTCTCTCCTCAATTCACGACCACTACGCCCCCGCACCAATCCCCTCAACGCCCCCTTTGACATTCCAAAACTTCTTTCCCGCTTCAGCGGCCCACATCAACTCGCTCTTCCGTACTCTCCTCGAAAACGCCATTCCTTCGCCGGCACAATCAGTCCAGATCTTCACCGTTATCCTCCTCATCACAGGATTCATCGTATTGCTCATCCTCAAACTCCTTCTGGGGATGCTCCTCCTCGCTTTCGCCCGCTCCCGCTACAAGAAACTCAAAGCCGACGAGACGGAATCCCGCAAAGCCTCTCACAGCGCCTCACACCCACCGTCTGCGGCTGAAACGCCTGTCCCACGTAAAGACGAGTTCAATGTCGAAGGGAGCCGTCGTGCGGGTGGATGGGGCATGGTGGAGGTCGGAGATGAGAAGCGGAGGTGGATCTATGCCGATGATCCGGAGGGATTGAAGCGGGTTAAGGAGAAGGAGGATCGGGATAAAAACAAGGATAAGGAGATGAAGATTGATCATGTGCAGCGGTATGAGATGGTTGCGAAGAAAATTTGGTGAAGCTTTTGGGCAATTGGCGTGAGCGCTACAGCACCTGGGATGCTGATATATACCTTAATTCGTAACTGATCATTGTTGCATATTCTATCTGGGCGCATTTGCATAGTGTTCTCGTGCTACAGTAATGACCATACGGCCTGGATTGTCGGGCAATCTCCATGTCCACGAATACTCCCTGACAGGCGAATCAGATAACCCGCCTGAATCCAAACAAGCAACAGATTGGGTTATAAGCTTCAGCCAGACAACCTCAACATAGTCACCGGAGAAACCGGCATGTGGCGCCTGTTAATATTGTCTCAAGGCCTAAATTCCTCCAATGGGCTCCCTTACGCCCAGCTCCGGGCTGATGCCTTCGACCCGGAACCGACACTCCCAAAACAAATCAAATTACTGAAACTGCTGACGGCGGCTTCAGGGGGAAATGCCAGTGATATCTTGGCCCCTGATCAACCAAAGATCATAAGTGGGTACCAACACTACTTAAGGAGTATTTCGATCCTTTCGCGGGCGGCCAAGCTTGCCATATGGCTCGCATGGAACTTTGGGTGAACACTAGAAGACCCGAGCTCGCCTCTATTGATATTTTAAAAACTTCGCTTGTGGAGGCCGGATGATCCGCGCTCAACCTTGGAAGATCATCCAGGCCAAACCTGAGACGTATTGCAAGGCCTTGGCCGGGCCGAAGTGGGGAACCCCCTGGACACACTTCATCAAATTCATTCTCTTGTGCCGAAAGTGTAATTGAATTGCCTCGCTCTAGACTCTTTTTGTTTCATTCTCGGGAATGGCGTTGTGTCAAGTAGACGGATCTATCCCGCATGCTAATCCTACGTCTCGGATGCTGGCGCCGAGATCGAAAGATATATAAATATCATCTCCGGGTATGAATGTCAGCTTCATCACAGCAATTTGAAACCAAAACATTTCAATACTGCTTCCAAAATGCACTTCACCACCCTCGCTACCCTCTTGGCCGCCCCTGCCATGGTGCTGGCCACCTTGGATCCGGCCTCCTCCAACACAAAGGGCAAGAAGCCCAGCAGCCTAAACTGTAGCGGTAAGCTCCCACCACATGCACAACAAATCTCGCACCACACCATCTAACAATCCTCATCAACTGGTACAGCCGCGAAGGTCTCCACAGCAATCCAGGCCGCGGAATGCTCGCACAACACCCGCACCTCTTCAACGCAAACCTTCGCCGTCTTCGAAACAGATCACCAGTACGACTCGAACCACGGTGCCCCCTACGGCACCTGCAGCGCCTACACCTGTGATCCGCCGTCCAGCAATGAACTGGAGACGGACTCAGATTACTGGATCTTTTACTGGAGTGATGAGGGTGAAAGCAGTGGGTATGGCACTACTTGTATTAAGGATCCGAATACTGGAGAGTGTGGGTGCGAGAATTCGGATGGCACGTTTGTTGCAGGGAGTAGCAGTTGCTCTTAGGCTTACGATCTAGTACTGGAAGGTACTCATCTGGTCTTTTGGAGGGACACATTTGGCTTTAACTCATGAACTGTTTATAACATGGAATTGGATTGAATCCTTTTGGTCTCACGATGCAATCGGTAATGTGCTAGCTGTAAATTGTACAGACGAGTCACCCAGAAGAAATATTCAGCAATTGAAGGCATATATCTGTAGCCAAGCAAAACAAGCAAATTCAGGTACTTCAGCTCTTCTCGGGTCGGTGCCGTCGGAGTATCCGCTGCCACCAAGGCGACTCGGGAGTGGGAGCTTAAACTGATCTGCGTGGGTGTTTCAGGTAAATGTGTCTGCTGTGACTGGGAATGATCAGATAAAAATAGCAGCTTGCAAGTAATCGGAAATAGGCCACATAATTCGGACGCTCAAGACATTTCACCAGATCCTGTCTAATCCGCCTCTCTGTATTCTCAAAAAGCCGAAAGTCTCAAAAGTCTGCACAACAATGGCATTCAACCGTACAATGTCCCCTTCGTTTCAATTTTCACGAAGAGGCTCTCTCCATGCAACATCAGCAACCTCGGCTGCAGCACCCATCCCGATCCGAGCAGTCTTGAACTGACTCCTCGCGCATGAGCCATGCCGAATCGCATCTCAGGTTATCGTGGTCCATTCTCATGGGGGGCGATGAGTAGTGATTTTACTTGATACAGTACGTATTGCTTTTGAAAGTACTCCGATTGGTATTCTTTTAGTTCTTTATTGGTCTCCTCATGTTCAGGATTTTTGGGTTCAAGGTATGCTGCTTTTTGTAACCTTGCAATTCGTATTTGTAGCCTTTCTTCTCGCTGGACAAGGTTGCGTAAGTCGTACTCGGCGAGGAATAGCTTTACTATATTTTCTCTGAAAACTTTCTGGTATTTATAGTGGAACGTGGCTTTGGTTTTCCACTTGACTGTGAACGCTTTGGTATTGTCGAAGTTTCCATGACTCTGTCGACGACAGAAGCAAAGCTTTGTGTAGGCTAGTCAAGGTAGGCTTCTCGCTGAGTGCTTAACTGGGCGAAGTAGTCGAGAGTAGAGACGGAGCTTTGACAGTGAAATGTGATGAAAGCAAAATGAGCTTATCGAGATGCAAAAGTGGATCTGACGGGTGGCAAGCTGTCGCCCAAATTTGACAAGTGGATACGGATACGGCCGTGACATATACTTGGCCTCATTCAGATCGTCACAAACTTACTACTAGTATACTAGAATATATTTGGCGGCGGTCATGATTCGGCAAGCCTTCCGTACGGAGAGTAATTAGGAATAGTGATATTCCAGTGTAGGTGACTGTTCATTTGACTATTCAATTGACCGATTAGAAGACGGTTTCAGCAACTGTTCCATGGCTGTTACCTAGGTAGTATGTAGAGCGTGGTGATCTGAGGTATAAGTTTCAATGATTCAGGCATCGAGGCCTACTGAAATGGGAAAGTGATATTTGGCCACTACAGTCATTCCTTTTTCCTAAAAGGAACTTCCGTGCTGGCCAAGTGACTCACCGTGTCCTAGTGCTGGTTTACGAACCTGCTACTTCTGACTGCCCATCATCTACAACTTCGACACATTTAGTTCATCGGCAACCACCAATATGTTACAATCTGATCCACCGTGCGGCGGCGCCGTGTTCACGCAAGAAGAAATTCTATGTCTTGAAAAAGACGGAAATTCGTCCCCTTGTCGACAGCTTCCAACGCGCGGGGGAAGCGGAAGGTGTTCATCATTAGTATGCTCGTCATCGAACAGGCCCTGCACCTCGTCGTCGTCATCGCCGCCGCCGCCCTCAGCGTCCCTCCGAATGTTGAATTCCAACCCAGACATCCTAAATACAGAAATTTCGACCGAAGAGGAGAGCGCAACAGTACTAGAGTACCTTGGATTTGATCCGTCCACTGCCGCGGTCACAGATATCTCTCAGCGCTACACCTCGCGTCCTGACCCCGAAGGCTGCTCCGACGATTTTCTAGATTACGCCCGTGGGCGGATTATGGCCTTTTGAACCGAGAGGTTCCTAACATGCGGGGATCTAGCAGAAGCGATAACTCGCGTGGGTCTAAACGAACAGATACAGTCTGCGATCGCGGATCCCCAATACAATTTTTCTTCGCGGTCCTTTACCTCTTCTTCATAACGCACTGAATTAATGGTCGATTGTTCATCGCCAGTTAGCCAGTGGCTCGCTTCCGTCGTGGTTCAGATTCGAGATCCATCAACTTTAGGATTCCTGATTGCCTTCCCTCAAGTGGAACTTCGCTTGAAAAAGGATCTCAGTGACTCTGAATCTACCTCCCTTTCCCAAACTGAAATGCGTCCGGTATCGGGACAGAGAGATAAACAGGAAAGATCATTTCTAGCCCGTGTCCACTAGATCTTTTGTTTAGTGTTTACTATGCTGTCGTACTAGCTATGGAGGGAGATTCCCGGAATACGAAAGAGAGCGAGCTTCACTCGTAGCCAGCGCTTCGTCCCGCCACACTGCATTAGTGTACGACCAATCAAGCGAAGGCTGCACACACTAAACTTCTTCTGCACAATCGTCCGGCCAGGTTCGATCGAAGAAAAAAAATAAGCTTTTATATACCTAATCAAAATGAAAAAATCGATACAGACAGAATGAATGAATGTTTTCGTGGAGCCCGGTGTGCCTGGGGTGAAAACGACGACAACACCCAAACTCAAGCCTGAGACGTTTCTTCCTTGGGTGTCTCCTTCTGGCTCCAGACTCCACACAACAAAAGGAGAAACGGGATCGTACCCAGCAAGATGAACGCAACTAGAGTAAACGACCAACCCCGACCCATCGCCGAGAGCATCGGGTCGATGGCAGCCGAGGCGCCGGCCGAAAAGAACGATCGCACCATGTTGTTGGCGGCGGTCGCGGCGGCCGGTTGGGAAGTGTGTAGATCAACAAGCAGAGTGGAGGTGGAAATGAAGCCACCCGTCTGACCCACCCCGACGAAGAACAAGAGGACCTCTGGAGCGGCCAGAGGCGCCCCGTAGTTGAGCACCCAGCCAAAGGCCAGGACGGTCACACTGCCCAAAATGACTAGCGGGATGGTGATCATGCTGCGCGCTTTCTCGACGGGGATGGCATCTTCGGATGCTTGGGCTCCCGAGGCGTCTTTACCCACTTTCGCGCCCATGCGTCGATAGTTCCAGTCGAGCATCCGTCCGGTCGTGACAGATGCCACGATGGACCCGGTGCCCAAGGTGATGTAGCACAGCCCAATTTGGAGGATGCTGAGGTGGTACTGGTTCGTGTAGATTTCGGTGATGGACGAGAGGACGGTCATGTTTCCACCCATGATAATACCCGTCACGATGAGGACGATGATCGAGTTGGGGTGCCACACGACGGCCAGCGGGCGCAGTGGGTTGGGGAATGAGAGCTTGTGCTTGGGCTTTTCGATAGAGTCGCTGGTCGAGGGCCGCTGCGAGCTTGCGCAAGAAAGACTCTTTGCGACACCTTGGCGATCGAAGATGTATTGCGTGAAGGGTCGGTTCCATGACTGCGCCGGCAGCGTTCCATCGCCGACTACATTTCTCGCCGTCTCGGGGAGGAAAAACAGTAGCGGAACCAAGTACACGCCGGAGACAATGGTCAGGAACCAGAAGATGGAGCGCCAGCCGAGATACTGCGCCAAGAGACCGCCAATGATGGGACCGATGGCCGGTCCCATAAAGTTACCGGCCATGACGATACCCATCATGGAGCCTCGCTCTTGTTTGGTACTGACATCGGCGACCGTCGCGGCCGAAAGCGCGACACTGCTGCTAATACCGGAGCTCTGCAAACATCGCAGCACAATCAGGGCGGCATAGTTGTTTTGCAGGGCCAGGCCGATGTTGGAGGCGATGTAGATGATGAAACAAATGATATAAGCGGGGCGACGGCCAGTCTGGTCAGCAAAACTGCCGAGGAACATAGGAGCAATGCCTTGGAAAATCTAGAAAATGCAGTCGTTTCACGTGAGCCAACCCAAACATCGCGAAGTTTGAATACGTCGATCCTCCGTTGGGCAGATTATGTCAGACACATACCATGTAACTTGTGACGGTCAAGTTAATGAGGGAGGCCGACACATTCAGATCCTCGGCCAGCGTATTCAAGGCCGGGAAGTAGATCTGGGCTGAGAGGGAGGAGAAGAAGCCCGCACCCGCGGCCGTAAAGACGATGTATCTTTTCATGCCATTGCTGAAGGAGCTATACGGAGGCACGGGCTCCGCGAGGGTAGTCTCTGAATTCATAGTAGAAGGCGGTTGAACATGAAGGAGAGTAGAACCGTGGGAGAGGGGCTGGATGCGAATGGAATAGGAAGGAGAATTGGAAGTGGAAGTGGACGTTTGCAATTTTCTCCGACACAAGTCGCCCCTGTCTCCTTTTTGACTTTGTCGAGCGTACGTGCGTCAGGCAGACATAGTGCCAGTTGACTTGCATCCGGAGAAAATGTTGGATGGGCAGCAAATCCCCTAGAACGCCCCTAGACTGCGCGGGTTGACGCGGCGGGTCCACCAAAGCTTGTGAAAATGAGGTGACGGAGGGCAGTGCCAGGCCGATCGACCAAGACCACAAAAATGATCAGATCAGGGCTGAGACAATCTTCACCCAAAACGTCTACCCAACCGGCTCAGGCAGGGATGAGATGCTTGCCTTCAGCGGCAACATCGCCCCGGGCGCGTTGGTCGGGATTCGGAGGCTGCGAGGAAATTCCTCACGGGATGGATGCAGACGCGGGTGGCCGATGCATCGGGGCATCGGGGCATCGGGAGGCGTCGGGAGTCGGGTGAGTTGATGCCCCTGGCACCTTGCGGCTGGGATTCTGCAGGGACCCTGTGAGGCAAGCATTAAAGCGTCAGGGACTGGCAAGCGTGAGTGGTCGGTCGACAAGAGAGTGGAGGGAAGAAGGGTCTGGACGGTGGTGCTACAGGGTTAGTGCGCGTTAGGCAGTCCACTCTGGCTGAGGATCGCCGTGATCTACCCGGGGATCCATCGTTCTGGTCGCAACCCACTTTATAACAATTATCAGATGCATTTATAATGGAGTACGTCATCTGCATGCGCGCTTGCCTTGTTTCAACTTACGTGGTGCATATACCCCGACTATGTGCATATTCGCAGTTTATACTAGCCCTACTCATATAGTAGATGGCAAGAGTACGCGCAATGACAGGAACAGGGGATGAACTCAGTTTCCCCAGGGAGGACCAGGAGGCCCAGGAGAACCCCTGATCCACCCTTCCGCCCACTATGAAGTGTACTTATGTCCTACTGCATTTGGCAAGGCAGCGGAGAGCACCACCGAACAGCAGAGTGGAGCACGTGAACGGTCGACCCGGGAATAGAACACTCTGCGAAGCTGCCGGTCATCCTTCAAACACGCTAGCATGATCTTCGATGCTTGGATACTCAATCAAGAGGCTGCTCGTCCCTCACGTGTCGATCATCCATCGCCCCATCCGGAAGCATTGTGTAATAGAATCCACCCAGTCTGACTCGTATATTGGCCAGAGCTCCCAGCTCCAACAACCACAGGTCCTCTCGGAGGATGTTGGGATGAAAATGCAACAGAAAGCACTCAGAGCACTCCATCTGCGTCGTGATACTCCACCCCCTTCGATTGGCCAGCACCACGCAAGCTCACCGATCACGCCATTGCTATCCCAGATTCCCAAAATATTCCACGCCCGCGGAATGCGTCTGCCTCCAGGTCCCTGTATTCTCTTCCAAGGTTAGCGTACGTACATATGGAACTCGCCAAGGCGATTGACATGACGCAAACTCAGGAAATTCTCAACCTGGCCGATCATCTGGCGCTATACGGAGGCCCATTAAGGGTCAGGTACAGGAGGCCAATCTTGCCTTTCTGGAAACGACAGTGATCGAGGGATCCATCCATTCACCCTGAAAAGCAACATATAAAGAGGCGCTGCTCCCCGGAAGAATCTAGCCAATTCAGTTCAATCACATCTACATCTGCATCTTGTTATCTCTTTTTCTTTTTTTAATGCTCTTCACTCCACAAGTGAACTGTCATCGGAAATATTGATTCAATCCCATCACACTTTGCACCTTTCACTATGACTGCCCCAACGTTCGACTCGGTATCAACTGTCACTGTCATCGGCGCCGGCCCCTGTGGTTGTGCTTTCGCCGCCGACCTGTCCAGCCGCGGCAAGTCCGTCATGCTCTACGGCCACCCCGACCACCGCGGCGCCATCCCCATGATCGAGGAGAACGGCGGCTGGCTCGAGGCTGACGGTGCGTTCGAGGGCAAGTACCAGATCAAGACCACCAGTGATCTCTACCTGGCCATCCGTCACTCGCCCTTCATCGTCACCACCGTCCCCTCCTACGGCCAGGACACCATCCTCCGCACCCTCAGCCAGTTCGACCTGCGCAACCACACCCTCATCATCAATGTTGGCAACTTCTTCTACCTGGCCGCCCGCCAAAAGGTCAACGCCCACGCCATCCTCGAAACCGACATCTCCCCCTATGCCGTGCGTATCACTGGCGGCAAGGTCTTCATCAAGGGCGTGAAGAAGAGCCTCGCCATCTGGGCCGAGCCGCCCACCACCCAAGTCGAGCGTCTGGACGCCGGCGCCGAAGCCAACCTCCGCCGCCAGGTCGAGTCCATCTTCTCCCAGAACCTGGTCTGGTGCAAGAACCTGCTCGAGGTCGGCCTGAACAACGTCAACCCCGTCGTGCACTGTCCCGCAGCTCTCATGAACGCCGGCTGGATCGAGGCCACCAAGGGCGACTTCTTCTTCTACGCCCAGGGCATGTCCCCCGCCGTCTCGCGCGTGACCGAGAAGGTCGACCAGGAGCGCCTGGCCATCGGTCGTGCTTACGGTCTGGAAATCATCCCCATCACCACCTACATGAATCAGAACTACAGCCACGAGTGTGAGCCCTTCGCCAACTACCACGAGTTCGCCGTCGGCTCTGTCATTCACAACAAGACCAAGAGTGCACCCACCAGCATGAAGCACCGCTACCTCCTGGAGGACATTCTCTTCGGTATGGTCCCCTGGTACGAGCTGGGTGTGAAAGCCGGTCTGCCTTCGCCCACCATCCGCTCCCTGATCGAGATGGCCTCCGTCGTCAGCGGCTTCGACTACTTCGAGCATGGCCGTACCCTCCAGTCTGCGGGCCTGAGCGAGGCAACCTCCGAGCAGATCCTCATGGCTCTGGGTGGCCCTTCGGACAAGGCACCCACTCGGGCCCTGCCTGACTCGCCAGTCAACAACTCCCTGGACTTGCATGTTCCCCTCCCGACACCCCAGGCTGTCGCATAAGCGGCGGGTGCGGTGCAATTTGTGAAAAGTTTCCTATGTTCTTTCAGCATTTGATTTACAGACCTTATACCTGTTGATGTTTAGATCTTGTTTTCTTTGTATTTAGCTAATAGCGAGCCTGCTGTTGGGCCGCGACCGGACTTTGTTTAGTGTTAACGACGTCGCCCACGGACTTTAAAATACAAAAGCGCGTTTGTATTTGGCATTATCATCATTTCTTCCCTTTTACAATATCTGCGTACTCGTAGTATATTCAATTATTGATGCCATCCAAAGTTAACGTTACCAGGTAATCTTGGTTGGGCCTGAGTTGCGATTTACGAGCATTCCATGTACACGAACTTGGTGATTTCCACCAATTTCTTCACTGTAAACTAGTGTATTGATTTAAGCGTTTCAGTGGTGAATTTTATCGGAAACTAAAGACTAAAAATCCGAGGGTCATCACGCTCAGATTCTCCCCTTGGGTCGCTTTTTGTAGAGCTGTGGATTCATTATACTTGGGTAATGTTACTATGATTTTTATTTTTATTTTCAGTAGACAAGAATAATGCTGCTGACCCCATGCACCCACCACAGACTCCGCGAAACCAGCCATTGTATTGTGTACCAATTTTTTTCAACTTAGTTAGACACAGAGAAGCTTATAATTTTTTTTTTTCTCTTTTATCTAGTTAGATCGGAACAATTGTGCAAAAGTGGTTTAGTGTATGCAGCGTAGTGCAGAGCGGCGGCACGTAGCGCTCGCGACGAGCGGAGATCCCCTCTCGCTCTTATCTCGGGAATCGCGCTTGTCATCTCTTGCCAGTTGAACGTCGCTACCTAGGTATGGACCGACCTAAAAGACGATCCTTCAAGATCCGGACCAAGTTCGGCAGCGCGAGGAAATGGCGCAGTCGGAAGAATCGCCCGTGCGATACCTGTCGCCGGAGAAAAACGGTCTGCATCATCGAATCAGAACCTCCCTGTAAGATCACGTTGAGGCAAAGGTCCTCACTGTTCAGGGACTACAGTAACTAATTACCCGACTCCACAGGCAAATTCTGCCGCTCGCGAGGCCTGTGTTGTCGATCTGCAGATGATGACCCACCCCAACCATTTGAGCCCGAAACCGGACGCTCAACGCAGTCGGCTTCGAGCCTGACCGAGGCCATGGAACAATCGACAGCTTCTTCCACCGCGATGCAGCCGATGTCGCTTCCGGGCTCATCTTCGCCTGCTCGGGCTAGGTCGACTCATCTTGCAGGTGCGGGTACAGGTGCAGGAGCTGCAGATATACTGTTACCACCGGCCCAGTGTATCCCTGAAGAAGGACCATGGACTCGGTCAGAGACGTCTCCTGCAACGATCTCCTTAGACTCGCCTGCATACGCAGTGACTACAAACAACCCTCTGATCTACACATTAGAAGACAACAAGAACCGCACAGCGCATAACATGGGTCTTTGCGCAGAGCAGGATACAGATCTCCTCGAGTCATTCCGCTCAGTAATCATGAACGAACAAGACGGCGTAAGCGCCGATATAATCCAGATCGGCGTCGGAGATCCTAAAAGGAGTATCCCACCTGTCCACTTTAATCTCCTGCATGATGAGTTCCAGCCCGCGGATGATCGTGCAAAGGCGCGCGCATCAGAGACGATCGAGACCATGGTGGATCCGCATGGCCCAGCCCTTGTGTGTTTGTTTTTCCAGCATGTTCACCCCGTTTACCACATCGTTTCCAAAAACAGGTTTCTTCAGCTCTATGCTGCAGATAGGTTCCAGATTCCCGCGTCGCTGCGTGGTGCCATTTATGGAATAGGGTCTATGTTTTGGCAGCATTTGCCCAAACAGGCCAGTGGAGAAGAAAAAGGAACGTTGCAGTTTGATCTGCATGATCTGTTTGAGGAAGCTCACTCTTCGCTACAGAGGGAATTCCATGCGCCCAATCTGTGGAAACTTCAGGCTTGTCTCTTGTTGCTCTACGAGCGGCCCGCGGACAATGCCACGATCGAAACACCGCGCACGTGGATTCTCTCTGCTCATACTGTGGCGTGTGCTCAGATGATTGGCTTACATCGAGACTCAACAGACTGGAATATTGCACCTTGGGAGAAGAAACTTCGAAAGAGATTGTGGTGGGCGACCTACAATGCGGATATTTGGTCATCAGTCTGCCATGGTAACCCACCGCTAATCTATCCGGGTTCATTCACAACTACAGAATTAGATGGTGAATGTCTCGTCTTTGATGAGGATCTCCCTGTGGAGTTCCATCATTTAGTTGATAACTCTAGCAAGGGAGTTGATGTTTCCACCGGGGCTCGTTTTGAGCAGATGATTAAACTTGATCGGATACTGCATAGGCTGATTGACTCGTACTAGTGAGAATTTCGGGGTTGCTTATTGTCTTGCATCATACTCACATCCTACTAGTTCCGACGCTTGTCATGCAGCTTCTATGGCACAGCCTTTGAGGAGAGAAGAGGACCTGCTGGATATACACACTAAGCTGGAAGAATGGGCTTCCATGATGCCACAGTGTACAACGATGGCATTCTCTCAGCAATCACCCTCATACAATAATAACGGTATGGCAAGCATGAAACCTTATCCGGGCCACACATTCTCAACTTACCCTCCAGCACCACTAAACCTCTCCTTCTTCGCCGTACAAGCCCTCCTCTACAGGGCTTTAATGAGCCCCGCCAAAATGTCCGCCAAATCCGAACCAACCTCCTCCCTCCGCCGACACTTCCCACACGCAATCACCTCCTTCCAAAAATTCACGCAATTCATGTCAGGCATTACGCAACCATGTCTCAAAGCATATTGGGGTGGCCGTACGTAATCCGCCTCGATGATTTGCAGTCACATTCCCGCCAGACACACAAAGCTGACCTTGATTCTTGGCGGCCTCCTAGATGCTCGATCACAGTTAACCCTGTGCGGCAACTTTTTGATCTATCTTTTTCTGCTTGCGTCGACGCCGTCTCAGGTACATGCTGCTTTTGGCCTTCTGGAGAGCTTTCATGAGTCGCTGCAGAGACTGAGGGGGTGGGCGGATGATGATGCGTCGTTGGCGCTTGTTCGACCTGTTGCGTTGAGGATTGATTCTTTCTTTATTCAGGCTGCCAGGATTATGAGGACGGGGATGGAGTCGCGCGTGCGTGTTGGGTCGGATCTTGTGGCTTCGTAGTTGGTTGTAAATATTGCTATGAACTCATGATCTACGACTGATGAAGTGAGTAGTATCACATCTATCAATCATGTAGGGGCTAGGCCCAATCAACCAAAAACATCAATGACGCTCCGAGGCTTGCTGTACTTTCCAATCGGAACGTACTCAACCTCATCGAATCCCATCGAGCCCGGTCCTCCCAGCTCCATTCCTCTCTCGCTATCAGTCCAGTGCGGCGATGCGGCGATGGCAATGATGACAACCTTGAGCCCAAACTTATACTCCGGGGTCCCGAGACCGGCCCCAGTCTCTGCATCAATAACAGCAATCAAGTCCGGCACAGAAGCCAAGATCTTCGACTCGCCGTCGACCACCGCTTCAACGAAGGCATTCTCATTCTTGAATAGAACCTTGATCAACACCTTCGCTCCATCGCTCGTGGTGCCTTCCACTTCAAGAACACCATACGTATGACCCGTCTTCAGAACCCGCTCGACACTGGTGATTTTCCCCTGTCCAAGAATCGCCGCGCTCTCTGGACCACCGACTTCGTCAATAATGCGCTGTGTCTTATCTGCAATCGTCTTCTCCAAGGCCACAGCCCGTCCAATCCACCACGCCAGAGAAACGGTATTAGCCACCGCCTGTTTCCTCACCGTCTTGGCTTTCTTAGGTGGCCCAGCACTCCCAGCCCGACATCCCATCTCCACGCACGCAGCTCGAAGAGCCTTATCCACCAACCGGTCCGTCCTCGACCGAGTCATCGTGATAAACGACCCATCTCCACTCGCAATGGTATTCGGAACCAGCGCATCGCCATTCGACGAGCCATACGCGTTCGGCGTGACCTGCCAGGTCGTCGGGTATGCGCGTCCCATATAATCCGCATCGACGCAGGGGACTCCGTAGTTTGCGGAGACGCTCAGGTTGAGCACGCCGTTCCCGCCGCCGATTTCGAGTGACAGGAAGCCGGAAACGGGTGGGCTTTGCATGACTCGCATCAGCTCGTCGTGCGCTTTGAGACATTCGTTGTTCTCGAGTCGCTCCATGCTCACTTCTGGACTGCCCATGCATCCTGTCCAGCCTACCAGGGAATCGTCTGGTAGGTAGTCGGGTGATACGACCTTCAATTTGCCTGGGTTTTGTTGGAGGGTTGCTTTGGCCTTGAGGTATTCTTGGTATGGATCTCCGCCGCCGCCGCATCCAAGGACCTTGCATCCATGTGCAATGAAGGCAAGATCAGTTGGGGAAATAATCCATTGCTTGTCTTTGATCTCGGGGCGATACTTTTGGACGTCCACGTTTTCCTTGATATTGAATCCCGCATCAGAATTTCTTTTGGCGGTTTCCGGCTCTTCTTCTTGCCCGAACTCTTCAATCGGGTTCTGGGCCGAATGCTGCAACACCACATCCAGCTGCCCAATAGCCCTGATTAAGATTCGCGCTTTTGCCTCCACATACTGAATCGGAAGCATTGTTACCTCAGCGATCTGCACAGTCCCAGACTTGGCTCCATTTTCAATGGCTTTCTCAATTGCAAGTCGACAGACTTCCTCCTGAGCTTCTTTCACCGTCCGATTGGAGGTATCGACAACAGTATCAATCACCCCCGAGACTCGCGACACGGCAGCGCCAACGGCATTAGCGACTTCTCCACCCTTGACTGTTCGTACGAGACGCACGCCTGACAGAGGCTTGTCGGTTCGAATGAGAGGTGTTCCGCCACCAACTATGAGGACGTCCACATCGCCTTTCTGAATCTTTGTTCGATCGACAAGTTCTTCGATTTTCTCTCTCATCACGAGCTGTGCCTTTTGAATCGTATCTTTTGTCACGTCTGACAGCCTCTCGACCTGACCCATTCTTGCAAATGGATTACGGCCTGTTGGAGAATGCATCTCGGACGCAGCGACTATATCCGTTGAAGTGAGATATTCTCCTCCAAACAGCCTCGCCTTCTCAAGAAGTTCGAGAGCGACACTATCCGGTCCGACAGAAACTGCACCATCCTCCGCAACGCGGACAATAGAGCCGCCACCCAAACCAATACTTTCAACAGCAGGAAGAGCAAAGTTGGTACGCACGCCCCCAACAACACTCATCACAGAGCTCATCCGCGGGAGCCCATTAGGAAGCAACAGTCCACTATCAGACGTTGTACCACCGATATCAATTACCACCAGCGGCTCAGTCCGTTCACCGTACTGCTCACCATCCGCCTCAGCAGCCGCTTGCCAAAGTAGCTCTCCGCCTCGAATGGAGTTCGTTGGTCCCGAGTTGAATGTTCGAATGGGTAGTTCCACGGCCTCCGATGCACTGAAGACACTGCCGTCGTTCTGGGAGAGGTATAGTGTATATGGGTTCTCTTGAAATATTTGCGTCATGCTCTGCTGAAACCCGAAGATAGTTCGCTCAGCCAAGGGGCGCAGTGTAGCGTTTAGTATAGCAGCGTTCTCGCGCGCGAGGAAGCCCAACCCAGAGACTTCGTGCGACAATGTTATTCTCGGCTTGAATCTCGGATGGCCATGCTTTCTCATCCATTGTAGCAGAATGGACTTCGCTTTCTCCTCCTGTCGATGATTCAATGGCGCATACATGCCCGATATGACGACATTGGAAATATTATTCACGACAAGCTCCTCCGCCACAGACTCAATCTCTTTCACGTCCAGAGGACTGATCTCCGTTCCAGAAATCTGATATCCTCCATTGCAAAAGTACACCTTCGGCGACTCGATACAAGCGCGCAGATCGGCGGGGAAGTCGATGAACGGAGGGATCCCTCGCCCGAAGCCTTCTTCGGATCCTCCACAAAGTCGGATAACCGCGACGCGGCGCAGGGCAGGTGAGCGCTGCACGACGGCATTGACGAAGTGTGTTGTTCCGACGATGACGCAGCCGATTGAGGATAGAGAGATATTTGAGGTTTTGATTACTGCTTGGACGGCGTTGGTGATGCCGGTCGTCACGTCCGGGGTGGTTGGGCTCTTGTGAGAGGCGATAATGGAGACGGGGTTCAGGGAAATGAGGACTGCGTCCGTGTTTGTTCCTGTTTATATAGAGTCAGATATACTGTTTCTTCATGTTGCATCGTCGAGAAACTCACCCCCAACATCGACCCCGATGCGATACGCCTGATCCATGACGGTGCCCATGACTACTGCCTCAACCAGTGATCTGTACAATTTTCTAGAATGCCGAGGTCAATTCCTGGAGACTTTATGAGCGATCGCCCCTACCCCTCCTCGATTTGTTTGACAGCTCGACGAAACCCCTCGCGCGATTGCGGGGTTTTAGTTCCCCGATAATCACGCAGTTGCCCGATCGTGATAACGCCTATCCGCTTCGAGAAGGTGTGAGCGCCCTCAACGCATATCTGGCCGACGACCTTTCCAGACTCTCTTTCGCTGCGGGGATTATTCCGATTCCGCTGCTCCGCCGTTATGCGCATAAAAGACTCGGCTCGAACCGCTATGATAAGACAGACTCGCTTCAATCTGTTGTTGAACAATCTAAGTTGAAGCAATTGATCTACTGCATGATGGTTGCACCGGCTACCGACACGCTGAGCATTCCAATTATCGATCTTGATCCTGCGCGCTCTGGGTCTTCGGAGGATACTGCTCGCGTCGCGAAAGATGTCTATCAGGCCTTTAAGCATGTCGGTTTTGCTTATATCAAGAACCATGGGGTTCCGCAGGAGCTTATAGACGAGGCTTTCGAGTGGGCATGTTTGCGTTCTATTGCCATCATAGAAGTGAAGCTCATCGCTAATGAATACAACAGAGCCAAAGGTTCTTCGCACTCCCCCCAATCTGCCAAAGACAAAGCTCCCCATCCCCCGGAAGGCTGGTACCACCGCGGCTACTCAGGCATCGGCCGAGAAAAGGTAGTTCAGATGGTCTTCGACAAGGAAGGAATAGCAGAAAAGCGAAAAACACCCGACGTAAAAGAGTCCTTCGAGCTCGGCAACGAAACCGACGAGCGCATGCCAAATATCTGGGTTCCCGAGGAAGTCCTCCCCGGCTTCCGCGCTTTCTTCACCAAATTCTTCGAAGTATGCTACGGCGTCGAACAGCTAATGCTGAAAACTATCGCCATTGGAATGGGCCTTCAAGAAGACTTTTTCCTGAATTACCATCAGAATAAAACCAATCAGTGCAGGCTTCTGCATTACCCGCCCGTGGAAGAGGAACTTCTTAGGCTGGGGAAGGCTGAGAGAATTGCCGCACACTCGGATTTCGGGACTATGACTATCCTCTTCCAGGATCCGGTTGGCGGGTTGGAGGTGGAGGATATTCATGAGAAGGGCAAGTTTAATCCTGCGCCGTTTATACCTGGCACGGCGGTTGTAAACATTGGGGATCTGCTTATGCGTTGGAGTAATGATGAGCTCAAATCGACGCTCCATCGTGTGAGGGCTCCGCCACTTGTTGATGATTCTGGATTGAGTGGTCGCATGACTCGTCCGAGATATTCGATTCCCTATTTTGTTAGTCCCGATCGGGACCGGGTTATTGACTGTCTTCCCGGGTGTTTTGGGCCTGGAAGGCCGAAAAAGTATGAGCCTATTACTAGTCGAGAGTATATCTCGATGCGGATGAATGCGACGTACTAGGCAGCGAAGATCGCGATGTGTTTGGTCCAATTTGTATACTCTGGAAATCGTTTTCTTATTCTTTGGATTATCATAATCGCGTAACATTCAACTTGATTATCGTCTTCAAATTGAAAATGATATCCAGGATATGAGAGAGGGCTTCTCAAAGAAATCATATATTTATGACTTTGGTACAGTTGGTATCGTATCGCGTGCTGATCGCTCTGTTCCAGCCTCCCTAGCCTAGAACTTGTCCTTGTTGGCCTCCACCCACTCCTGGAATCTCTGCGGGGCATGCTGTGAATACTTTTGAATGTTTCCAACCGCATTGGATGCATCATGGTGCGAAAAGAATGAACCAGGACGATCCACAACGTTGCGAATGAGCCAGTTGACGAGAGGAGGAGGCAGACCATTCTGCACAAGCTGAGCGGAAGCCTCTTCCTCAGAAATTTTGGTGACATCAATCTTCTTGCCCAGCACACTCGCCACGACACCAACAGCATCCTTCAAGCTCAACTTCTCCGGCCCCAGAAGTCCAACCGACCGAACACGTTGACCGCTAACCAAGATCGCGCCTGAAACATCACCGATATCGTCGGGCGAGATCCAATCGAAGGGAGCATCAGGGTTTGGCAGCTTCACTTCCCCTTGTGCGATAGCATGCTTCTGCTGGAAGATATTGCTGGCGAAGTACGCAGGCCGAATAGCGACGAAGTCATTACCAAAGACCTCTTCCAGCGCAATCTCCACCTCGGCGTGGTGCAGCGGGATGAAGTCGTCCGAGGGCACGGCGCGAATATCAGTTTCGATGGAGAAGCTGCTCAGGAAAACGACGAATTCAATGCCCGCCTCCTTGAGAGCTCGCAGAGCGGGCCTCATGTGGTCAGGGGCGCCCCAGACCGCATAGATAAAGGCAGCCTTGGCGCCTGTTTGGTGAACGGCTACCTTGACGGTCTCGGGCTGGGTGAGGTCGGCTTGGACCTTTTCGGCGGGGATTCCATCGAGTTGGGGGGTCGGCTTGGAGGGGTCGCGTACGGCTAGCGATACTTTTGCGCCGTCTTTGTGGGCTCGAAGGGCGGCGGCGGAGCCAACTGCGCCTGTGGCGCCGAAGACGATCACGTTGTTGTAGGCAGGCATTGTGGGTGAGCTTGCGATTGATAAACTCTAAAGAAAAGCTGGCGAGGTATTCCTTTATACCCAATGGAGTCGGAAATGTTCAAGTGCAAGTTCAAGTTGGAAGGGGGAGCTATGACGGAGCTTCGGGCTGCCGATGCCCCGACGCGAGGCTAAGTCCGTGCTTAAAGCCGGGCACTCGGAGTCCTGGACATCTCTACAGCCTCGACGCATTGCGCGTAAAGTCCGGATGATCAATCTGAATGACAAATTGGCCTCCATCCAGCGACTTATGAATTTGATTACTCCAGGGTTCTGCACGGCAGACACTGGGCCCTATGACGACATCTGTACAACTGGAAGCGTGCCACCTTGCTGCACTTGATGTTAGGTCGGGCTATATATCATCGCCCAGAAAGACGCGAATTGGCATCCATGCGTCGCCAACCACTTTCGCCCGAGTCTGAATCCCATCTAGCGCCAGGATATCCCCATTGGAGAGACACCAACCATCCATCAGAAAGTTAGAACTGATTCGATCCGGCGTCACGCTCTTTGGAATCATACTGGTCCCACGCTGAAGCCCCCACATCACACTGAAATTCTCAGCCAGTCTCTTTTCCTGATTGTTCTGGAAAGACGTTTACTCACAGAATCTGAGCCGGTGCCTTGGCTTTCGCTTTCGATATCTTCAACACCGTGGGGTCATCAATCAGGTCCGTATGCGCGTTGATAGGTGATGC
This sequence comes from Penicillium argentinense, assembly GCF_028826775.1. NCBI lineage: Eukaryota > Fungi > Ascomycota > Eurotiomycetes > Eurotiales > Aspergillaceae > Penicillium > Penicillium argentinense. Next base: position 3,069,478 of record NW_026622668.1, read on the forward strand.
GGTGTTTCCACCGAGACATGAGTACGCGGTGCAATGTATCCCTTTGGACTTGCAGTATTCTAGTAGTTTCGGCCTGCGATTATTAATAGACTACCAGTGGAACCACGCCTCTCGAAACTCACGATGGATTATGGGGATGCAGCTAACAGGAACAGCTTTGTTAGAAAATTTCCCGTCTAACCTGACATAGACATAGATGGGTCACTTACCTCAATCTGGTTGACGGCAGGAACAACCTTGCAGGATGGATCGTTGAGAAGCGTCTCTAAGTGAGACATCTGGAAGTTCGAGACACCGATGGTCCGGACTTTCCCCGTATCCAAGAGCTTCTGCATCTCGCGCCATGTGTCAACGAAGTTCCAGTCTGGAAGATGCTTTGATCTGTCTTCTGGATCCGTCGAGCATGGGAAGTGTATCAAAAACAGATCGATATACTCAAGGCCGAGATTTTCCAGTGATTTTTCAAGCCCCTCTCGCACGCGGTGATGCCAGTGGTTATCCAGCTTGGATGTGACCCAGATCTGTTCCCGCGGGACACCTGATGCGCGGATGCCCTCGCCAACCTCTTGCTCATTGCCATAGTTCAAAGCTGTGTCGACGTGTCGATATCCATTCTGCAGAGCGTACTTCACTGCTTCACGAGTAGCATTTTCCTTCGACTGCCACGTACCAAGCCCAATGGCGGGGATGGCGCAGCCATTGTTCAGGTGAAATGTATGAGTGGTGAACTTGTGGTCTGACATCCCAGGCCAAGCTGTACTGTAGTGCCAATGAGAAGCAATAAACCAGATCTTCTGCAATGGCAGATAAGGAGGGGTATTTCAATAGTCCACCAAGGCAGAGATCGGTGTCGGCAAATTGAAAGCAGGCCTCGTTTGCTTCGCCGAAGCTTGATCCGCCGATCTCCTCGTAGTCATGCGGAGACGCGGAATTCCCCAGCAGAGTCTCTACCCGAGGGTCATCTTCTGTCAAGAATGCGATACTCGAGCCCCGCAGGCATCCCTCTCCATTTGGAGAACTGCTATCAGAGACAGCGCTAGCGGCAGTGGGATTGATCGGCCAAGTGAGATCGGTCAACTCAAAAATGGCGAGGATCCGAGGTGTAACACGACGTGAGGGGATGCAAGTACCAATGATCCCCCGCCCCGGTCAAGTGTGCAATGATAAGCCGCGAAAATATGTAAGATGCCGACGGTGCGGCCTGCAGTCCCCTGTGCCCCATAATTCTTCCTGTCGGAGCAGAAAACCGTGGACACTCGAGCGACAACATGGGCTGGTCGTGGCCGTGCCTCAAGGAGAGGCTTCAATGGTGAGTGTCGTCTGATGTTCTCAACGCCCCTGTGCTAACAGCCGTGCAGTCCAAAGGATGAAGATGCAAATTACGAAAACACCACCTGGTGTAACCGCGATTTGATTCCTATTCCGCCAGATCGTCGAACATATGGAGTCTGGTCCTATTTTGGTATGGGGATGGATGTCTGGAGAAGACCCACTTGCTAACAGTTTAACCCAGGATACTGGACCGTGTCGGGATCCTGCATCTCTGCATGGTCGACCGGTAGCACCTTGCTCGCTTTTGGGCTCAGTCCACAGCAGGCGATAGCGGTTGTGGTGAGCACCCAGCACCCGCAATACAAGCACTGAAATCATTTTGTTGACCTGGTTAGGTCGTTGGTGGAATTCTAGCTGGCCTCCTTGCCGTTGCATGCGGCTGGATGGGAGAAAACCACTATATCGGATTCACGGTTTCAAGCAGATTCTCGTGGGGAATGAGAGGGTCATATTGTTCGTATCATATGATTCGTCTCTTGTTCTCAATACTGACATCGTAGTATAAGTTCCTGTTATCTTGCGCAGCTTCGTCTCTTGCATGTGGTTTGGCATGCAAGCATTTTGGGGTGGGCAGGCAACTCGTGTCATGATAGGCGCTGTCATACCTGGTAAGGCCATCGTTCTTGATTCAGATGGACGTCCCTTTTCTGACATACATGTTGAAGGCTTTGCTCATATGCCAAATTATTTTGCTGCCAGCTCCCACCTACAAACCAAGGACTTCATTGGGCTTGTCATCTGGATGTGTGCATTCATTCCCGGATTGCTTATTCGGCCCGAGAAGTTGCAATTGCCTTTTGTGATTTGCTTCACATTTTTCTGTGGCTCGTGTTTTGGTTTACTGATCTGGTGAATCCATCCCTGGCCTCGACTCGAAACTTGGACTGACACATGAAAAAGGAGCGTCTCCCAGGCCCACGGGCCAGGAAGCATGTTTCAAAAGCCAGCTTCAGCGCCGAATGTCGGTTGGGCATTCATGTTCGGAATTACCGCGATCCTCGGGTCCTGGGGATCAGGAACCCTCGGCCAGTCGGACTGGACTCGATATGCCAAGCGAAGATTCGCTCCGACTCTGTCTCAACTGATTGCTTCTCCATTGACTATTGCCGCAACAGCTACCATTGGAATCATTGTTACTAGTGCCTCGCGTGATATCATGGGTGGTGAAATTGAGTGGAATCCCATTTACCTGCTGGCTGACATTCAAGATTTCTATGGTTCGAGCCCGGGGGTTCGTGCTGGTGTGTTTTTCGCTAGTATTGGAATGGTCTTTTCTCAGTTTTCGGTGTGTGGAGCTACTCTCCGGGTTGGATATCCATGGTGACTAACTTAGGCTCTCAGATCTCGGTTGTTTTGAACTCGGTATCGTGCGGTATGGACTTGGCAGGTCTATGGCCGAAGTACATCAACATTCGAAGAGGCGGATATATCATGGCATGCATCGGCATAGCAGTTCAGTACGGTTTTCCCTCCTTACACTTCTTATAGCCTCTGGAATTAACATCTTCAGGCCATGGCAACTTCTTTCCACTGCAGAGAAGTTCCTTTCAGTATTAAGCGGTTTCGGTGTCTTCATGGCCCCAGCAACGTGAGTCAATAAGACACCAAATCAAACAAATGACCTCGCTAACTTCGGCTACAGCGGAATAATGCTCGCAGATTATCATATTGTTCGAAGATACAAGCTCAAACTCGGCGATCTGTACCTTGGCGACAGCTCCTCTATATATTGGTTTGCCGATGGAGTCAACTGGAGGGCTTTCATTGCCTTCCTCTCAGGCATGTGGCCACTCTTGCGTGAGTATCCCTTTCAGCGAATGCAATAGTTTCGGTACTAATCCATAACAGCTGGGATGGTTGCCACGGTCAATTCCTATTCTGGTGCTCAGTGGACAGGCTGGATACGCTTGTATAACTTGACCTTTCTTGTCGGACTTGCTATGAGCTTTTTTGTATTTTGGGTATTGTGCCACTTTTTCCCTCCCACAGGACTCGGGGAGGAAGCAGCTTTTGCTCATGAGGAAGTTTTGTATGGCGTTTCAAAGCCTGCAAGGAGTGATAAATGTGAATTTACAGTGCAGGAAGGAGAGAAAGAAGTGGCGGTTGCAAATGTCGTCTAACGCTAATTAGCTCACATTCATTTTCCAAGTCAATGCACCTGTTCCAAGTACCATGATGTTAAACACTGCACCATTGTGTGAAAGAAAATCATATGATGTATCGAAATTTTCGGGCTACACTAGTATGATGCTGTGATCATCACATGAAGTTTGAATCGGTTTAACTAGTTAGTTAGATCCAATATATATCATTAAGAACACATCCTGCCAGTCTTTGTATTGCTTAAAGACAACACAAACGAAACTGATCTGTAGGAATTCCAATTACACTGTGAGATGGTGTCACATCTGAATCATACAATTTAAAGTTCTATGTCTATTCCAGTCTTGATATTCCAGTATGTTTTGAGTCCATCTAATCACCAACCAACCCACATAAACGTCAACGGCTTGGCAGAAACAGGCGGGGCACGCCGGCAAAAAATGCCGACCTCCGCAAGGAACTCTTCACCGCCGGAGAGGCTGGTAAGTGTCTGCGGACGCGGGTGACGGTCGGTCTCGAGCCAGCCAGCTCAATTGCACTTGAAGTTTTGCATGCCTGTTTTCTTCACTCTTACCTGCTCCCCACATTTACGCCCCACAAGCGCTAGGCCAGGCGCCCCCGGTTTAGCCTCTCTAGCCTCCGCACGGATCACCCTTTCTCGCCCCCAAACGAAGCTACCCCTCGAGGTGAATTTGTGTCGAGTCTCGCCGTCGCACCAGCGAGTCCCCTGATTATCTCGTCCAATTTGTCGCCTAAACATAGCGTATTGATCGACAATGGCGGATGCCGGAATGGACGAGTTTGCGCAGACTCGTGGCGCCGACGATCTCTTTGACGATGAGATTATTCCTGTCTCGGCGGAGGAACAGCAGATCGAGACGGAGGTGGTTCCGGAGGTAGAGCGAGCACCCTCGGAAGAGAAGCCTCAGCCCGAGAAGCCGGCTTCACCGCGTGGTGAGCCCGCACAACGAGGACGTGGGGGAGAACGTGGGCGAGGACGTGGACGTGGCCGGGGCAGAGGTGGACGCGGCGGACGCGAGTCGCAACCGACTGAGCAGAAACGAACCGAGAGCGTGCCACAGAAGAACGGGACTGCGAAGAAAGGACTCGAGACTAGCCGGTGGGCGTCACAGGAAGAGACACCTGAGAAGCCTCAGGAGCCAGAGAAGGAACAGCCTGTTCAAGACGACGGGGAGAAGGCCGATGCGCTTGCAGATGATACAGAACCAGCACGCGTTCCAGCCGTCCGGGGAGACCGAAGTGCCACCGGCGGCGTCAGGAAGGTAAGACACAACCCTACAGCAATTTCGGATGACCATCCACATTGACGCACTCCAGCCCAAACTCACCGAGGAAGAACTCACTAAGCGCATGGCCGCGGCGAAAGAGCATGCCGCTAAGAAGGCGGCCGCCCATGCTCGGGCACAGGCCGATCAAGCCTCATTCATGGAGCGAGAGCAAGCTGCAGCTAAGAAACGGCGCGAGGAGCTTGCAGCCCGTCGCGTTATGGACAACGAGCGCGAACAAAACCGACAACGCAAGCTCAAGGCACAAACCGGCCGTGAATGGGATTCCCAGAAGCTCGAAGAGGACTACAACCCCCGAGGAGCTGGCAGCCAAAATCGGCGTGGTATGCACGGTGGCGTCTCTGGCTACACTCGACGGGACTTCGAAGCCGCTTCGCCTGAGGATGGCGCTGCTGACCTGCTGAGCCCCGGCCGTGGACGTGGACGCGGTGGCCGTGGAGGTCGAGGCCGAGGACCGTCGCGCGGACCCAAGGGCGAGCGTGCTTCATCGAAGGAGCCGACGGGAAAGCCTGCTGTTGGCAATGAGTCGGAGTTCCCTGCTCTTCCTGCTGGCAAGAAACCCGAAGATTCTCCCAAGCCTGCGGTGGCGACCAGCTCTCTGGAAAAACCCTCGATGGAGAAGCTGGAGGCTACCATGTCCCCAGTCACAGGCAGCTGGGCCGACCAGGTTGACGAGTGATCCTCATACACAGACAGGCCGCGTTTCCTACTTATTTTTCCTTTGGCTCTTTTGAACCTTACGACTCTCCTTTTGTTTTGCATTGCTTACGATACGAAAGACTTTGATTACGCCCTCTACAATTTGATATCCCCCATGTGTTTGGTGTATATGACACTGGAAAAAAAATGAATAGTTAAGTGGAGTTAATATAAGCTTCCTCGAGTGTATTTAAGATTGTCCTTGTTCGTTGGATCCATTGCGCATAGAGGATTACCGGACGGCTACATTAGTGTATTCGTAGCTGCCTGACCTCGTGAACTCGTTAGAAACTACTCATGACTCTCGACAACACTCCGATGCAGGACAAGTCCGCCTTGCTCTGCTGTTAGTAACAAATATTCCATGCCCCTACGTAGAATTTGCGTACGCGGCAATCCTTCTATCTCCAGCCGCTTGACTGCAGGATTTCCTCTTCTTCCGATTCCATTGTAGGTGTCGCAAGTCAAGACGTCCGCCGGATCGAATGGGCCGGCTACAATCTCCACCACGCGAAACCTGTCGAGACGGATTTATTTCGAGTTTCGCAACGAAACAGGCCAGATGGCTGTACAACATCGTTTACGCTTGTTTTAGCTCACGCTGGTGCAGAAGGTGACGCCAGCCTTCATCGCTTCGAGTGCGGTTCGGATAAGGTCAGATCCGCTAGGGCGCGCAGGGCAACCTTGAGTGCAGACAAATGGACTCCTCTCCAGGCGAGTCTATTTCTTGCACCCTTCACATCGCCCAGCGCTCGCACCAAACTACGCCGGGGCAGAGCCACTGGAGCCCCGGCTTGCGAATCTCGAGCCCTGTCGGAGAAATATCGCTTTAACTATTGCTGGCAGGTCCACGGTGGGGCGCACCTCGGGCGAGCTAGATTGATAAACGATCGCAGCTCGGGTCTACAGGGCCAACTTGGGGCTATGGCAAACTCGGTGAGCCTCTGGACTGCTCAAAAGAGACAGCAGGGACAGCAGACGCGACGACGGGCGCAGTCGCCAGGGGCCATCGCTCCACTTGGGCCATGCTTAAGCCCAGAGACTGACGCGGTCTCCCCCAAATTTGGCACCCTGCGCGCCTTCAGCCTCTGCAGATCTTCAGCCTGGCCGGACTTGACTTTAACCGCCATCGCTATTCCGGGCAAAGGGCCTGCGAAATCGGACTTAACCACCAAATTCATGAACGCTCGCCAAGGTTCCACCTCGGACCTAACGAGCCTTTTATTGGATCGATGCTCTCCTGAACGGACCCAAAACCAACCTGTTTTACCATGCAGCACCTTATTTTCATAAGGAACAATGGCGCGGCAGTCCCAGCAGCAGCTTCATTCCACTCGACTATCCGATTCAGCTTAGGGCCCTTTTCTCTATTCAAAACGCCTAGTCTGCTGCCTGGGCCGTGTTTGGCAACGAGATGACGACGCCGTAGATGGTTTGGGAGTCCTCACAGGGCTCTGAGCCCCATTCGCCATGTTAGTTTCATGGATAGACCTCCTTCCGTTCGGGAGATCAGCGTATGATCGAGGGTGCCCTCTGCTCGAACAGGAAAAATCACCGTCATACCGGTCTGCTATCAAGCGGCATAAATAAAGCCTTGGTTGTCCAGGTCCATCCTACCCACGAGGGTTTTCCAATCGTTGTTCGTTCAAACCTCTAGTCACTCTCTCCCTTTCGCTTCGTACGCTCTTTCGACCCCCGATTCACGACGATGCGTCTCCAAACTGGCGCCTCCGTGGCTGCCTTTGCAGCAACCGCCAGTGCCAAATCCCTCTCTGATGTCTGCACCTTGTCCAACGTCAAGTCCGCTCTGCCTGCCAACGGTACTCTACTCGGAATCAACCTGGAACCGTCCGCTTCCACCGCCAGCGTTGTCTACAATGCTACCGTTGGCGGCGGTATGAGCACTTCTTCGACCACCAGCGAGACCTACAACTACTGCAATGTCACCCTGACCTACACACACCCCGGCAAGGGCGATACCGTCGTCGTCAAGTACGCTCTGCCTGAGCCCTCTGACTTCAAGAAGCGTTTCTACGTTGCTGGAGGTGGTGGTTACTCCCTGTCCTCGGACGCCACTGGTGGTCTGGAGTACGGCGCTGCTGGTGGCGCCACTTCGGCTGGCTACGATGCCCTGAACAGCGTTTCCTACGACGATGTTGTTCTGTACGGCAACGGCTCTATCAACTGGGATGCTACCTACATGTTCGGCTACCAGGCCCTGGGCGAGATGACCCAGCTCGGAAAATACTTCACCAAGGGCTTCTACGGCATTGGCTCCAGCTCCAAGGTCTACACCTACTACGAGGGATGCTCCGACGGTGGTCGTGAGGGTATGAGCCAGGTCCAGCGCTGGGGTGACGAGTACGACGGTGTTATCACCGGTGCCCCTGCCTTCCGCTACGGCCAGCAGCAGGTCCACCACGTTTTCCCCTCCGAGGTCGAGAAGACCATTGACTACTACCCTCCCCCGTGCGAGCTGTCCAAGATCGTCAACGCCACAATTGCCGCCTGTGACCCCCTTGACGGCCGTACCGACGGTGTTATCTCCCGTACCGACCTGTGCAAGCTCAACTTCAATCTGACCTCCATCATCGGCGAGAAGTACTACTGCGCCGCCGAGACTAGCACCTCTCTGGGTTTCGGCTTCAGCAAGCGTCAGGCCGCCGGCAGCTCGACTAGCTACCAGCCCGCCCAGAGCGGCACCGTCTCTGCTGAGGGTGTCGCCGTTGCCCAGGCCATCTATGACGGTCTGCACAACAGCAAGGGCGAGCGTGCCTACCTGTCCTGGCAAATAGGTTCTGAACTGTCCGACGCCGAGACCCAATGGAACAACAACACCAAGAAGTGGGAGCTCGACATTCCCTCCACCGGCGGCGAGTTCGTCACCAAGTTCGTCCAACTTCTGGACCTCGACAACCTTTCCGACCTCGACGGCGTCACCTATGACACCCTGGTCGAGTGGATGGAGACCGCCATGTTCCGCTACTTCGACAGCCTCCAGACCACCGTCCCCGACCTGACCAAGTTCCAGGCCGCTGGTGGGAAGCTGCTTCACTACCATGGTGAATCTGACCCCTCCATCCCCGCCGCCTCCTCCGTCCACTACTGGCAGGCTGTCCGCGACATCATGTACCCCGGTCTCTCGCAGAAGCAGGCCCAGGCCAAGCTCCAGGACTGGTACCAGTTCTACCTGGTACCTGGTGCGGCTCACTGCGGTACCAACTCCCTGCAGCCCGGTCCCTACCCCGAGGTCAACATGGAGATCATGATCAACTGGGTCGAGAACGGTGTCAAGCCTTCTCGCCTCAACGCCACTGTTTCCTCCGGTGACTATGAGGGTGAGACCCAGATGCTTTGCCAGTGGCCGTCTCGCCCTCTCTGGCGCAGTAACACCACCTTCGACTGTGTCAACGACAAGAAGTCAATCGAGAGCTGGACTTACGAGTTCCCTGCTTTCAAGGTCCCTGTGTACTAGATGTACGCTGCGACTAAGAGGATTATGGTGCTGATCGATGCAGTTTTTTCTTCTGCGTCGAGTCAGACCCTTTTACTCTATGTACATTCTACAGTGTAATTGAAGTAAACGATTCAAGTCTTTTTTTAACTTGTTCATTCTTCACTTGCGGATTTTATTTCGATACTCCCTTTCTATTTCCTTTCTATCAGAAAAATATTTTAGCTGTCAATAGCATTTATTTTGGTCTAACACTTCTTGGTTCATGATCATAACACTCTATTCTGAGGAGATTCGAAACGACTCAACACGAGATACAGACTCAACCCCCGACATATAACTCCACCTTAACCAAGGTTAAGCGTGAAAGCCGCGGAAGTCGAACAGCTAAAAGTATCCACATCATCCGACTGCTGATACGCATTCGCACAATCAGTATCACCCACCGCACAAGTGGCAGACGAGCAGCTAGAGTCATCGGTCGTAACGTCAAACCCGGACGAAATGAACAGCGAGTCCGAGTCCAGGTTGATGCAAGAAAGATCCCACCAGAGCGTGTCGGCGCTCTTGGTGTACTCGAATTGCAGGACGCTTTCCTCCGAGTCGGAGGTGGCCATCTTGATCGAGATGCCGCCGCCGTCGGAGTTGGTGCGCCACTTCTCGGTGTAGATGCCGCCGCCCGGGGTGATGGTTTGCATGTTATTGGTTGTGTCGGATGTCGACCAGAGGTAGACGGTTTGGGAAAGGTTGTTGACGATGTTGATGCCGCTGCCGCTGGTTGCGGTTGCGGAGGCTGAGGCTGAGCCCGAGGTAGTTGCGCTGGCGGTGGAGGTGGCTGCTGGGGTGCTTCTGAAGCCCTGGGGGAGGGCAGAGACCGTCGCGGCGAAGGCGGTGAGGCTCAGGTTCCTGAATAAAGACATTGTTGGATTGGATTGCTTTGGAAGGAATGCCAAGCGATATGCTTTTGTTTTTTTTTGTTGAAGTTGAAATGAGGGCGTGTCTGGTCTACAGACGAGAATTGAAGTTGATCGAACGGATTGGAAATAAATTGAGGCACAGCCTCGAAGAAAGAAAAGTGGCTGAATAAAGAGAGCTGTAAGATTGAAGATATTCAAGAAAGGAAAGAGTCAAAGGGGACGAGAAGGGAGAAACCCTTCATTCTTATACACATGGTGGAGTCCCTGTTCAGGGCGAGCCAGCAATTCTGAAACACAAGACTAGCATAAGGATAGGCTACGACGCCAGTAAATGGAGCAATCGAAGGTCTGGAAGCATCCGAGAACCAATGCAATGCCTGGACCTGAGCCTGGTAGCCCTTGGTATACCCTAGGCGGGTAGGTGGGCTAGGGCTTCAACGGGGCATGGTCTACCTCCAGGTGCTGTTTGAAGGCCTAATGCCAGGAACACATCACGAAGATGATCCAGCACTCCACAGGGCTGGCGATGGTGTCGAATAATATCGACAGATCGGCTGGTTCTTTATGTGTGGGTCCCGCGTGGTGGTCCAGACCGCGGCGTCATCACCTTACATGTGGGGAGCAGGAACCGTTTTGAGATCACCGCTGTGGCGGGCTGTGGCTATTCAGCGTCGACATTCGGCCACAGCACGCGTGGCCTTGCGCAATGCGAGGGCACACAATCTTCCCTTTAGGTCGAGGCTGTTCGCGACTGGTTGGACGAGGACGCCCGTTGAGAATCTGTCACATTGTCGCCGTTTGTATTGCAGAGGTGTCAGGTGGGAGTCTGCATCAGACAGACTGCACATTAAAAAACCTTGCCCAAATAAACCATCTCAATTACGAACTGTTGGCTATGCCAAGTACTGAGTGTAGTTGGGGCCGGATCAAAAACAGTGCGGAAAAGCGGAAATCCCGCTGTCGCCTGAATTCCCAGGCCCACAACGGAACTTCCATCCAGCGCTTGCTCCAATGCTCCAATACTCCGATAGGCTGGTTACCAACTACATAAAGTACTAGTACCGTAGAGTAGTTAGAGAAAGTACTTAACAAAAGGTTGTAACTACTCACTTTTCTAGTCATCACGGCTGTAGCTGGAATCCTTTTCGCTCGTATGCCAGCTTGAGGCCTAAGCTTGAATTCACGGAACTCGGCATCTACAAGGACTTGGCGTCCATTGCGCCTTCTCTTGACATTTGGAAGTTGGTGCAATTGAATCGAATCGCACGAGATCCCGCTCAAGCTTGTCTTGGCAGTTGCATTTTCCGGCCTGTGATCATCATGTCACGTTGGTGAAAAAACCGCTTGGATGTCGCAGATGAATAATCCACAACTACGATATGGCGAAACGGCGGTCTATAGAACACGAGTCGGAGGTGTCAGCGGGGGGAAATCTGCAAGTGCAAATGCAAGCAGAAAAAAAAAGGAAACATGCGCCCGGGGATTTTCCGTCAATGGCCGTCAGCCCATCTCAACCGTCGCCCGACCAATTTTGCGATGATACAAAATGCCCGAGTCGGCATGGAACCCAAAATCAAGCCGTTGAGCAACAAAATGTGGGGACTAAGCATATGACATCCACGCTAAAACTATCGGAGATCACCGCGCAAGATCGCAAGCTGGACGGAGCTTCAAGTGCAAATCGGTAGAGCTCGGCTACAAACTGCCGGGAGAGCCGAGACGAGCACCTCATTCGCGTGACTAATGGAAACCTCATCGCCCCCATGGGCAGCTTCCCCACAGCCCAAAGTCGGGGAACAACTTATAACTACTCCAAGGGGCCACAGGGCTCGTGCCGTCGCTATGAGAGGGTTCTCAGGGTTTCGACTGGTGACTTGATATGAGTGAGAAAACGACTCACCCCGAAACGGAGCATGACCACAATGGCACTCAGCCTGCGGTTGCGGGCACCGGTGTCCTACAGCCAGATGATACGCTCTTGAAACCCAAGATTAATGGGGGTCTGCAGGCTTGGTTGACGGTGCTTGCGCTGTTCTGTGTTTTTGTCAATTCTTGGTAAGGTTTCTGTTCATACATACTGGAGCTTAGAGCTAATCTTGATATCTGTAGGGGTATATTGACCACTTTTGGAGCTTTCCAAGAATACTATCAGACTGAGCTTTTGGCTGATCAATCGCCGTCCGCCATTTCGTGGGTTGGAAGTATCCAGGCGACGTTGATCCCGATGGTCGGTATCGTGTCTGGCCCGTTGGTTGATTCGGGATACATTCGAGCGCTGACTGTCGTCGGGAGTTTCTTGACGGTTTTTGGAATGATGATGACTAGTCTTGCCACGGAGTACTATCAGGTTCGTCTTGTTTTCCTCAATATATCCTCATCCATGTCCTCTGACAATGATATAGGTCCTTCTAGCCCAAGGCTTCTGCGTTGGACTGGGTGGTGGCATTGCCTACATTCCAGCATTGACAGTCGTTTCAACCAGCTTCACCACAAAACGCCCAATCGCAATTGGCATCGCATCAATTGGGTCCAGTGTTGGAGCCGTCATATTCCCCGTCATGTTCCGACAGCTCCAGCCCAAAATCGGCTTCCCGTGGGCAGTTCGCTGCATCGCCTTTGTCAGCCTGCTCATGGGGATCGTCGCGTGCATTATTCTATGTCGACGACCCGGTCAAAAATCGCGCGCCCGGAGCCTTATTGACTGGACAGCTTTCCGCGAGCCTTCCTACATGCTCTTCTCCGTCTCACTGACCTGCGTCATGCTCGCCTATTACGTTCCCATCTTCTACGTCGCATCATACGGTCGCGTCGTTGTGCATACCACGACCAGCCTGTCATTCTACATGGTGGCCATTGTAAACGGCTCGTCAGTCTTCGGCCGTGTTGTCCCTTATCTTCTCGTCGCATACGTCAAGCCCATCGCCATCTTGATATTCTGCGTCACGGCTTCGGCAATTGCGATGTTTACCTGGATTGCCGTCAGTGAAGTTGCAGGTTTCATTGTCTGGGCTTGCTATTGGGGTATTCTCAGTGGTGTACTGGTCACAGCGCCTACCTCTATTGTTGCGCATCCTGTCTTCTGCTCCAGTCCCAACTGGATGGGTACTCGGCTGGGCATGATGTGGGGTATCTCGTCCTTTGGCGCTTTGGCGGGTACGCCAATCGCAGGAGCATTAGTCGATCTGGAGAATGCTTCGTTCTTACGCGCCCAGGTTTTTGCTGGTTGTGTTATGGTTGGTGCGGTACTGTTGCAATCGTGGCCTGCTGTGCAAGTATTCAGCTACGATCGAAATAATCCTCGGTAAATACAGGTGTTCATGTACATAATTAATAGAAGTTCCCTTTTCAACTGCTTCGCAGTCCCGAATCAAAATTCATAAGTCGAAAGCCAATTAAAGATACTAATAAAGACGAACTTCAAGCGCGATCTGCCATTTTCGGCAGTTTCGGTAAATCTATTACATTTGTTCTTTTGGGCTTGGCTCGCACATGGAACATATGATAATGCAATATAAAGACGACCGTAACTCTTTGACTGGGTCGTTTAATTCATGCATCGATCGCAAGCCTCGACTTACCCCAGAAACCTGATGTAGGACGGGTGACTAATATTCATGCCTCAGGCTGACAATAATCATGCCAAGCCCGAGCTCATAGTGACCTCATTCTAAATTCATTAGGTCAACCCATGTATCGCCCATAGTTTAAACCGATATAAAGTGTCCCTTCTCACAATGGTGTCCATCTTCCTATCAATTATCGAGTGTGTAACTCGCTTTGTCAAGAAAAGCCCCAAAGACCGACATCAACAGTCTTGCTAGAGAATGTGAGTTGTTGAGCCTGCGCCTCACTATACTACCCCGGCTTTCCACTTTATAGCCTCGAACGATAAGCTTGGGCTAACAGATCGCAAGTTCTAGTTCATACCAGACATGCCTACATCACCCACCCACAGCCAATCCGCCACCGCCGTAGCCGGCGGCACCGGCACTCAGCCTACCCCAGCCAACAATGTCGGCGGTGGCGATGACGGCGGCTGGGGCGATCGTATCTTCCGCAAAGGTGGACAAGACGATGTCTTGAATCAAGGAACTGGCCATGTCCCTGTATGTCTGGCCACGGGTCCTACAAATATCACATGACGTGAAAAAAGCAAGGCTGACGTTCACTTGTGTTCCATAGCCCAAGGCCGCAAACGAAACGATGGGAAGCTTCCTTGGTCTCCGTGACCAGAAGACTCGTGCCGAGAACAAGTATCTTGAGCGTGTAGATTTGGCTTCGGATGGCATGAAGCCGATGACTGACAGCGGCGAGCCGACCTGCGCGACCGAGGACCACTCCTTCATGTCCCACAAGCCTGGTGGCTCAGAGACTATGCCTGGCTGGGGGACTATGAAGAACGTCTTTGGAAGGTGAGATTCGGGTGACAAGGCTGGGAGCTTCCATATCTGGCTGACCTTTTCACCAGTATGGGTGGCCATTCGAGTTGAACTTGTCGCTCTAGTTGATATTGATAAGAATGTTTGTATAGTGATGGATATTATTTATGATACGCTATGAATTGATGAACTTGATTAAATTACTGCATTGTGTCCAATAGTAAAACACGAAAATACTCCGCCTATTCGACCTTGGTCTGCTTGGGGCGTATCCGGTCTCGAAGAGCTATCAGCTTGCCAAGAAGGCGGCCCTTCACTGTTTGGGCAACAAGTGCGGTCGCTTCATCGACTGAGACTACCCGTCGCACCAGTATATTAAACACAGTGCCGAACGCAAGGGCAATCACAGTGCTAGTGAGAATAATCACGTTGTAGGGCATACTGAAGTCGGGTGTTGGCAAGGGGAGCAGGAGGCTGGTAGATCGGATATAGAACGGTGCGCTATCTGGTGTGTTGAGGATGCGGATGACGGCTGGAGCGACATTGAACCCGCGGTTGGCGTCAGGCGGATACTCTGTGTAGCGCAAGATTGCCTTCTCAAAATCATAGGTCAGGGTCACAGTTGAAGCCGCCGGGACAGATAGCGCCAATTCCAGTTGTGTACCACGTTCACGGTCAATGGCTGGTCGATAATACGTCGAGGAGACGAGGTCCTTGGTCGGGATCTCTCTTCTAATGCCATCTTGGCCAGTAATCGTCGCCTGCAGAGTGTGGATATAAGGCCGCAGGAACCATGGCAAAGATTCAAACAAGATGAAGTCGACAGCCGTGGTGTTAGACGGATTGCCGAAGATGATGCGCATGCCACCACGCTCCTGGCCATGACCAACAATAGTTCGCTCCGCATTCAAGATGGGCTCTTCAATTGGAACAGGGGTGGTCACAGTCTGTTCCGGGACTGAGATGTCGAAGGCCTGAGAGGGCGACAGACTGAAGCAGCGTGTGAAACCATCGTCCTTCTTGATCTCAGAAGCCTCTTGCGTGATAAATACCTGCTTCTCGTGTGGTACTCGAAGGCAAACTGATTGCTCGCTGGTACCATCAGAACCAGTAAGAGGGCAGACGCCGTCCAGGTTCCGCCCGAAAACTTCAGACAGACTCCAAGCATTGTCAGTTATCCTCTCAAGAGGGTAGCAGGTGTCTTCGGAGTTATAAGGCTTCGAGGTATCGCAGGCTAGCTGGTCATTGGGTAGAGGGCGAGGAATGGGATTAGCTCGAGGCCGCTTGGATCGCTCGATATCAAGAACCATATCCACTGTCTGTTCGATTTGGACGGTACACTCTCCCTCGGCAGTACAGATGGGTTGCACATCCACTGACATGCTCTGCCATGCCGCATCAAACAGCTTGTGACCATCAAACAATGTAGAGATCCCAGCCTTGCCCTTGCAGGGGAGGAGCTTCAAGAACGGCGTCAAGTTTTCTGTGCATACAACTTCACCTGGGAGTGTTCCATGAAGGAGGTGCAGCCCATCTGCACCTTGGTGGTTACCAGCTGGTTCAAATGAAACAACGGGACGCGTAGTTCGGGTCGAGTCCACGAAATTCAAGGAGGCGCAGAAAAGACCCGACAGGGATTGTGTTAATGTGATCCACTTCGCAAATGCCCTGCAACTGTTAGACCTAATATCATAGGCAGCATTCTCGACTAGGGTGGTACAGTAACATACTCTTCATCGCCTGGAGCATCAATCCATGCCCAGAGCTCAACACCAGTCCCTCCTTCTTTGCTGCCACGCCATGGCCGCGAACCCCAGCTTTCGGCATCCCATCGTCCAGTAGTGAATCTCAGATGTAGTTCCTTTGTATGAGCGTGTTGTAGAATTTGGCCGAGCGCTCGGGGGAAATATCGAAAGTGTTGGTTGTCAAATGACTGCTGGGAGGTGTTGCTCCGAAAGTTGAATGAAGCTAGGAGGGAGGATTGGGGGAGCGGTTGGAGGAAAAGCTGTTCATGATAGTCTGGTGACGCAAAAGCAGTTGAGCTCCATGGCGTGACAGCAAGTGCCAGCAAAAGAGAACAGAGGAATAAGGCCGTCATCACTTCATGCCGGAGCTCGGTCGTCGCCGCTCCTAATCCATGCGATGTTGGTGGAGGAAAGCTCCAATGGCGGGAAATTGGGGACAAGGAAGCCGTGGACAATTTTCGTCACCGCAAAAAGCCTCGGAAATATTCAAGGACTCTAAACATCGACAATCGCGCAAGCTGCGGGTGCGTCGGGGTCAAACTACGGCCAGTCAGGTTGATGGTCGTGCCCGCCTTCCCTCACCGCCTTGGAGAAGCTGTTTGCTAGCGCGCCCCCACGAACTCTCACTTTCTTCCTCCGCCGGTCACGACTTCGAGACACGCCTTGCCAACTTTTTCGTTCGTGTCTCGCCTCCCTTCCACGGAGTGCAGGAATTCGTCATGGCGCGCTATGAACAGAGAAGGCTGCTCGAGCAGCTCATGGGAGGTGTGTGCTATCGCATTATCCGCTAGCTCCAACACTCGTAGCTGTGGTTGGCTTCGGTCTCCAGACTTGTGCTAACCGCAACTTTCTGTACAGAGAATTTCAGTACCGGAGCCAGTAGCGAGCCCCAGGTCTCCATTACTGACCCCATTGTCTGTCGCGCCTACCTCGTCGGTACTTGCCCTCAAGACCGCTTCACCAATACCAAGAGCGACCTTGGACACTGCCGCGAGCGACACATCTCGAGCCTTAAGAAGCAGTATCAGGAGGCATCCACTGCTGAGAAGGAAACATGGGGCTTCGAATTCGACTACTTGAACAAGATGCGCGGTCTGCTCGCTGACTGTGATAACCGTATCGATTCCCATCAGCGCCGCCTCGAAAAAACCCCCGACGAGATCCGCAAAACGAAGGAACTGGTAAGTTCCAAGTCCAAAACTTGTTCTCGCACTCTTTCATGCGAGAAGTGCCGGCAGGTCGTCAAGTGCCGGCGCAATCCATGCGGGGACTGCCTGGAGGAATTAGAATTCATATGCTGACTAGCAAAAAGCATGCTCAAATCGGCGAGCTCACCAAACAGATCGATTACGGCGTCGAAGAGGTTAAGGTCTTTATTTCGAAGAACAACGTGCCTCAGGCCTTGACACTGTACTGTTCGCTTGATGCCTTCAGAGTTGAGAAGGGCAAACTTGAGCAGGAATTGAAGGAACTCCAGGAGACCTCCGGCCCCTCCGGCCATCAGAAACTGACAGTTTGCGACGTTTGCGGTGCATACCTCAGCCGACTTGACAACGACCGACGTCTGGCCGATCACTTCCTTGGCAAGCTTCATGTGGGCTACCGTGACATGCGTAAGGAATGCAAGGAACTCGAGGAGCAGCTCAAGGACCGGGTTCCCCCTCAGCGCCAGTATGACGAAGCACGCTACAACGCCTACGGTGGGGGCTCCCGTCGCGGTGGTCAATCCTACGCTGGTGCTGGTGGTAACCGCCGCCGGGGCCGCGGAAGATGGTAGTGGCAAAGCTGCCAATGCTACCATGCCTCGTTCTTACTTTTTCACTCGTTTTCAAACTCGGAATTTTTGCATAGCGCCGGTCGGGGTTTCGTTTCGTTCCCTTAAATGGGAATCGGGGGTATGGCGTTTGGGCACTGGAAACGTGCCATTTTGCAGAGCAATCTGTTTCCAAGTATAACAGGTTCTCATACCTGGTACTCATGTACTAGACTTGAAGCTCTCTTCTGATTCTTCAAGCTTACTACTACACAAATTGGAGCTCTTTTCTGATTTTTCGACATTTTTAATCGTTCTGACTAGCACCCTTGGCGGGTCATACCGCCGACTGGTATTGTAGTACGCAGTGTAGTTCTATCTACCACTTCATCCCATTAAACATGGGCATCGTATACCAGAATGATACGATGATGTATGTTCATCCAATTGATTGCCCCAACAGCGATTGGCAAACCATTTCCCAATGGGCGAGGCCGGAATATGTGTACATTATTGGATTGCAGGAAACAAACCAGATCCAAAATTGGCTAATTCAAATTGTTTAATGAACGTGCACATGACAGAACAAATGCACGGCTCCGATCAACCAAAGGAATACAAGACAAACAAAGTAGTCAGATCCGTTTTTGCGGGCAAATCGACAGGCGGGTGACGCCCGCCAGCCGTGGAAAGTTCACTTAAGTAAATATTCCATAGAAACCAGACCCTGAAGACTCGATATCCAGAACTCCTGGACTGCCATAGTGCAGCCCCAATCCCCCATTGGTAACTAAAAGAACTAGATCTGTACAGTACACGAATGAAGAGCAAATGGTCGTAAGAATAGGAAAATCAGGTGTTTGCCTGCGGAACGTGGCCGTTTGCCTGGGTCTCGAACAACGCAGTCATGAGCACATCATAGTTGGCTGCGGCGGCTGGCTGTCGGGCCAGGATGTCGCGAACGACGTTCAACTGCGCCACTTCCACGTTGGGTGCAGTTTTAAGGAGCTGCTGGATGGCGGGCTCATTCACCTGTGCGCCCAGCACTTGGATAGCGGCCGCCATACCAGTGACGGTGGATTGTTGCGGGGCAGCAGATTGACCTGGCTGCGGTTGGGCTTGCTGGCCATATGCAGCAGGATTTGGGTTGGCGCCGGAGAGTGTGTTTGGAGGGGTTTGAGAAGCCTGAGGGACACCGAAAGGAGGTTGCTGTGGCGTACCACCCACGGCAGTCAAAGGGCTGGCAGTCGATGCCGGCTCCAGGCTGGGTTGATGCGAAGAAGGCTGGACGGATGGAGGGTTGGACTCGCCCGTCTTGACAACGAAGACCACAAGTAGCAGTCGTTCATGAATAGGGCTCTCGAGGGAGTTGTTCTCAAGAAGTTCGATAAATTCGGGCCCGGTTGTAGCACCAGCCTCGAGAGGAACAACATAGGTATCCTTGACAGCCGGAAGTGGGTGCTTTCCGATAACACCGTAGCGCTTGCGGCCCTGGAAGTATTCGAAGAGCCTGTCGAAGGCCGCTCTCTCGTTAGGCGGATTGGGGCTTCTCACAGCAATGACGGACACGTCGGTGGAGGAACTGAAGCGCAGTCCACAGAGATAGTTGCTGGCGAGCTGGATTTCGATACGCCCATCAACCAGCAGTGTCGATGGCGCAAGCTGGCTCCATGGAATACGACCACTCAAATCTGCACCTCCAACGTGTTTTGCGGAAGACGAGAATTCGGCAAGAGAGGCCATGGTCACCTTTCCTTGCCAGATGACACCATCGTCGTTGTAGTCCTTCGGGGAATAGGGAGGCGAATCGGGTTCGTCGTCACGGAGAAGATTGTCGATCTCGGCATCGGCCTGGATTCTGCCATGAGGCACAGGTTCGCGAATGTTTGTCTCGACCTCAGGGAACACATGATCATGGTGTTCGCCAGTGGGTGACGGGCCTCGCCCAGATCCATCGGCCTTTGTCGTATGTTGTGCTCGGGAGGTGATCGGGCTGTGGCTGGCAGGGCTTTCCCCGGCCTCGGTAAGTCGACGAGGCGCTGCAGAGAAGACCGGCTCCGTTGCGGCATGAGTCTCGTCTTCGATGAGCTCTTCTCCCTTGTGTGTGCGTCGAATACGGGGTCCCTGCTCCTGAATAATGATATGCTGTCGCTCGGATTCCCGCTTGATCTCTGCATCCTTCTGCTGCAACTCTTCGCTGGCCATCTCCTCTGGCTTCATCCTGGACAAGGAATCGGGCGAGAGACTACCTACGAGCAAACGATCCCGTAGAGAATGGTTCTTCTTTACGTTGAACATGATCGTTCGTAATTGAGCTTTATACGCCTCGTTGGGCTCCCCTGTCTGTCCGCAAAGATTCCGATACATGGCATCTTCGATAGCGAGACCAAGTTGTCGTGTAGCATCTTGAGTTGGCTGTTCTGCAGGTTGCGAGGTTGCCTTTTTCTGGGAAGAAGCACCGGGTTCTACAAAAAGCTTGATAAGAGCTACCGCCGCGCTCTTTCGAGCGGGAATAGTCAGGTCCTCCACGGAACCGAAGGATGCTGGGGTATCTGGCGTGGGTTCTGATTTGAGCTTTGATGCTCCTCCCGCTGTAGACTGTGGAGAGATGCGT
This sequence comes from Penicillium argentinense, assembly GCF_028826775.1. Classification (NCBI taxonomy): domain Eukaryota; kingdom Fungi; phylum Ascomycota; class Eurotiomycetes; order Eurotiales; family Aspergillaceae; genus Penicillium; species Penicillium argentinense. The sequence goes on from NW_026622668.1 coordinate 3,089,781, forward strand.
TGCTGTTTCACTTGAGGTTCCTGGAAAAATCATTCGTTAGCATTGTGATGGTCATGGTAGACATAGGGGCGCAAACACTCACCATATCCGCCTCGGTGTTGTCTTCGAGTTTGCGCTTGTTTGTGCTTGACCTCCTTGAGTCTGTGGCATGGCCATTCTTCTCGGGCTCCGCAGAAGCAGAAGCACCTGTGGCAGGTGACACTCCAGGGCCGGGGGTTGCTGAAGTCCCAGCGCGAGCTGGAGTACCGGAGTCTGCCTTGCCTTGGCTCTTTCGGCTGCCCTTCTTGCCCTTCTTGCGCTTTGCTTTCTTCTCCTCAGCCTCCTGGCGACGCTTGGCCGCAACTTCCTCCCAAGGCTTCTCGCCCTTGGCGATCTTGTCAAGCAGCGCTCGGTGGTTCTCCGGTCGACATTGTTCGCAGTAATATTGATCAGGCTCTTCGCCCTTGGCAAATGTGAGGCCCATACAGTCGTTGTGTTGCCATGCAGAACACTGATCGCAGCAGATCATATCTCGCTCCACGTCTTCCTCCTCCTCGTATTCACCACAGATACAGCGTATGATCTCTTCTTCTTCGCCATCTTCGCTGGGTCCGGGAGTCGGTTCGGCGGATGCTTTGCTGGACTTGTCGGTCTTGCCCTTGCCCTTGCCTTTTTTCGCGGGGGCGTCGGCCGGGAGTTCGAGGTTTTTGTGCTGGCCTTTCGTGGCTCGGCCTGAGCGTCGTGGTTCATCTGCATTCCTGGTCAGCATGGTGTTGTTCAGTGCGCGGCTGTCAACCGGGACCATGGCTTGCCATTGCTGCGTAGCCTGGAAACGGCGGCTAGCCAAGGAGGTGTACGAAAGCGTACCAGCCATGAGGAGATATGAACACCGAAGTGTGCTACAGCGCAAGGATAGATAGGGTGTGCGATTGCTCAAGAGCGAAGATATGCGCCTGACCCAGTGGTCACAATGGTCTCTACGGGCTCAGAGGGGCTAGATGAAGCAGAAAAAGAACGCGATACACAAGTGAAGACGCCTGGTGCCTAGTCCACAGTATTACTTGATCACCAGAACTGCCCCCAAGCTCTGTGCGAAAGGCTCCTTTGCACAAGCGTGTGGTGGCAAGGTATGCGCCTTGGTCGTGTTTTGACAGGATTTGCGATCCCTTGCTGCGCGTCACTTCGCGCCTGGCGAAAAGCGGGGTCGCGTGAGGTTTCGGACGTGAAAATCGTTCAGTGTTGGGGATATTGAGTGATCGCTCGTTGTCGATTGATAATTCTGAGAGGGCCGCTCCAGCGGATTCTCAGAGGTGAAGTGAGTCGGGGATGGTGAAAGAAGGATGAAGAACAGAAAGGAGCGAAGGACGAATAAGTGGCTTGCCGCGGCCGCTTAGGTCATCCTGTCATGTGATGTGCGGCAGGCTGGCGATGCTGCTACGATGAGCTTCTCCAGATTCCCCACCGAGGCAAAATCCACTTTGGAATCAACCTGAAACTGGTTGGAATTTCAACTCGACTTTTTCACCGATCCACCATACTTCGCGCTCGTGTCCAACTTTCCTCCGATCGATCCTATTTCTATATCGCGCCAGTCATGTCAGATGTCCGGTCGCTACTGCGGAATGAACTAGCTTCGCGCAAGGGTTCTTCGCCAAACACTGCTGGGAATCGGATCAGCAAAAAGCGCAAGGTCGACAACGGCGATGGCGTAATGCGAAAGAAGCTACGGTCGACCGACTTGGAGACTGTACAGGCTGCTGCCAACGCACAGGATGTCGAGTCGCCCAGTGCCGAGGGTGCAGCTTCCGATGAGGTCTTGAATGATAGGGAAGAGCAGAATACCGCTGGACCGGAGCCACCCCTTCAAATCCACCAGCAAACCACTTTGCCACTTGGACAACCGACACCATCCGCCCCAGCTATGCAAGCTTCGAATACAGTGGACGAGGACGAGTGGGCCGCGTTCGAGCGTGAAGTTGCCGAACCATCACGGGCCCCGCAGGTACCTGCAGCCCTCGCGGCTAATGCGACCGTCTCTGCGGCTCCGTTAACGAATGAGGAGCTTGCAGCACTGGGACAAAGACAGACAGCATCAACGGTTCGCGCACGAGAGGCTGAATTGGAGGGCGAACGCGAAGATGCTGCGCGATTCATGGAAGACGAGTTTGACGAGATGGAGCAGCTGGAGCAGCGGGTACGAAAGCTGAAGCAGATGCGGGAAGAGCTCCGGCATAAACGCGCCCAAGACGAGTCGCGGGATCAACTGATGGTCCTAGACGAACAACAAGAGGCAGAGGAAAGTGATAGTGATGAGGATGAGGATGAGGAATGGGATGATTGGCGATTCAAATGATTTCATGGGCGAAGAATGATGGTTGACACACAATGGGAGATCAGGCCTCCTTTAATCTACAATGATACCCTTGGAAAATTGGAACGGAATGTTGCAATACCAGACAAAGAAGCAGGCTACTATGACCTGGGCGATTCCTCAACACCCCGGCGCACAAGCTGGAAGCAAGCAATTCGATGAACTACTAAGCCATATGAATGATGAATTATTTTTTTTTCTAAATTATTGACAGTCATCATTATCGACTGGGCTCCTCTTGTTCTCCAGTCGCCTCGTCGACTTCCATATAGCTGCGCAGTCCATCTCTGCGAATCTGCATAGCCTCAGCTATTTCAGCCTCACCTTCTCGTAGAAGATGCTTGCCGCGAAGAAGATCTCCACGATTTCTTCGCTTGTCTTCCTCCACCTGTTTTTCTCTTTCCGCCAGAGCCTTTTCACGTTTCTCTCGTTCCCTTTGCTTTCGATCATATTCCTCTTGCTCCTCCGCGGTCATTTGTTTCTCGGGTGGCGGAGGTAAAGTAGAAATAAATGCCTCGATCAGTGGATCGCGTGTTTTGGCGGGGAGCCCGATATATCGAATATCAGTAATGATCAAAGTCGGAAGAGCCTGAATACTTGACGAGCGATTGAGAGCATGAAGAGGCGCGGATTTGAGAAGAGCAGAAAGATCCGACTTCCGAGTACTCTCAGGAAGCTTGAGGCGGGAAATATAGTCGCGGTAAAATTTCTCTCGCTCTTTATCGGACAGCTGTGAATCTTTCATCTCTGTTTCTTTCCGATATTTGCGCTTGAATTCAGGCCAATAAAGTTTGGGGGTCGCACGCTCTTGAAGGAAAGACAAATACTTGATCCGCGGATCTTGTCTTTCTTGCTTCGCCTTTTGTTCTCGAACGTCTTTGATACGATCACTGCTCCATCTTGAGAAAATTTCTCGTCGGCTTTTCATGTTCCCGGGTGCTGTGTATCGGGAATCCTCGATGATCCGACCTTCTTCGATGATATTCTCCCATGTGGCAAATGGGTTTATGTTGTAGTCGTCAAGGAGGTCGCGGAAGAGCGCTTCGGCATCAGCATCTGTCAGTTCAAGGCCCTGGGCGCCCTCATCCCAGTCGTCCCCGGGTTCACCGTACTCCTCCGGGTCAAGGCCATATTCTTCACCCATTGCCTCGAGCTGATATGCCATGTCCTCTTCCGTGAATTCGACCGGTTCGTTTTCGGGGGCCTTGCTCTCGGTTCGAGCACGCTTGACTGGCTGTCCCTCTTCTTCATCTTCACTGTCTGTGACTTCGACCTCTTCGTACTCATCGTGGTCTTCGGCAGCTTCCACGGGCTCGGGCGCTGTCGAATTTTGTGCAGGCACCTCACTGGGCTTCCCAGGCCCTGGCGTGGTCTTTTCTGGGGCAGTCGCAGTCTGTGGCTCCTCCGTCTCCTCTCCTTGCTCTTTTCTCTCTTTCTTCTCCCGTTCTAGGCGGTCGTACTCGACCACACCTTTCAGAACCTCCTGGGGGAATTTCCAGAAACTCTCATTGGTTTCTAGATTATGAACAAAGCGCCGTCCGAGCTTGGTTTTCACAAGCACCCAGGGTGCGCAATCCGGGATGGAATGTTTCGACTTCGGTCTATCATGAGGTTCTCGTCGGCCACGATCATGTCCCTTCCCTCCGCGAAAACCTCCTCGACCGTGAGTATTTTGTGGGGTCTCATGCTGTGCGCCGCCTGGTTGAAAGCTCGCGGGGCCATACGGTGTGGAGGAAAATGCTGGTAAAGTTTCTGGGGCGTAATATGGAAGTGTTTGGGAAGGCGCCGGGGCTGCCGGCGCAGGTTCAGGAACAGATGCCTGGGGTCTCGTATATGTTGACTGTTTCGTAGCGGAATTGTAATAGTACAAATGGCCTATGTCGGGGCTGTGAGTAGCCAGAGACGTTAATGCTAATTCAAGGTGTAGACCTACCAGTAGGCGCTCGGTGTTCTGTCCACCCTGGGGGCAGCGGTGGCGGCGGAGTGTATGTTGACCTTAGCATATTGACAGGAAAACCAGCTCAAAGTTCCTTGGCTAAGGCTGTTCTTGTGGCGCGATGCTGGACCGCAGAAGCGCAAAACCAAAGCCGCGGCTGGAAGCTTTGGTGTGGTGAGGTGGTCCGAGCTTGGCGGATGACAGAGGACGCGCCAGGGCGAGTTGCCTGGAACTTCCTGGAGCTCACCGTCAACCACCTCCCCCATTCCGCTCTTCCTCCACGACCTCGTTCAACTCGGCTCCTGTTCTTGGTTTTTTTACTTGCTACGTCTGTGTTCTCTACATCATGTCTCGACGTTACGATTCACGGGTTGGTCGATCCCCGCCATTCGGTCGCAACAGCTCCAGCTAACCTATGACGATGCTCGGTAGACCACCATTTTCTCCCCTGAGGGCCGTCTGTACCAGGTCGAATATGCCCTTGAGGCAATTTCCCACGCCGGAACCGCCCTTGGTATTCTAGCCAAAGATGGAATTGTCCTTGCTGCCGAGAGGAAGGTGACCAGCAAGCTACTCGAGCAGGATACGTCCGCCGAGAAGCTTTACACAATCAACGAGTGCGTGAACAGTCCTTTCATCTGCGACTCGGCCTTCGTGTTCCAGTCTTGCCTTTATGACGTCCAAGCTAACCATCCGCAGTAACATGATCTGCGCCGTTGCTGGTATGAACGCCGACGCCAACATCCTCATCAATTACGCCCGTCAAAATGCCCAACGCTACCTCCTCACCTACAACGAAGATATTCCCTGCGAACAACTCGTCCGCCGACTGTGTGATTTGAAGCAAGGATATACCCAGCACGGTGGTCTCCGTCCGTTTGGTGTTTCTTTCATCTACGCCGGATGGGACCACCTTCGTCAGTTCCAGCTCTACCAGAGTAACCCGAGTGGAAACTACGGTGGCTGGAAGGCTACAAGCGTTGGTGCCAACAACGCCAGCGCGCAGAGTCTGCTTAAGCAAGATTACAAGGAGGACCAAACTTTGCAAGAGGCTTGCGCCATGGCCGTCAAAGTTCTGAGCAAGACGATGGACTCGACAAAGCTGAGCAGTGAGAAGAGTAAGTGGCTCCTTAGTTCTGGCTTCAATATAACCCGCTCCTGATCTGCGGATCGGATTGGGCAATCTCGTTTATTTGTGACGATACTAACCAGCTATTTCACACTACGCAGTTGAGTTCGCAACAGTGGGTAAGACCAAGGACGGCAAGATCTACCACCATCTTTGGAGCGCAGATGAGATTGATGCCCTCCTGCGGGAACAAGGGCTGGCCAAGGTTGACGATGAGCCTGAGGCGGGTGACATCAAATAAAATAGATCAATACCTTCGCCTGTGTTCTGAATACTTGCAAATCAAGAGCTTCGGTCTATCGCTACTTCTGTGCTCCCAGTATCAATCCCCGTACGGCAGCAGATAGTTTGCGTTGGTGTCTGCATCGCGTGCCGGTGTCAAGTGACGTGGCAGATACCTACCGGCCGGGTCTTAGCACTTGCTCTTTCGCTGTTTCTAAGCTGACGAGATGTGTTGTAACGGCATCAAACAAATTTGTACACGTAGTCTGACAACTCTGGAAGGTTTAGGCAGTTGGCTCACATGTTGGGCCCAACCGTAAATTCTCCGATGAAGATCGCAGGGTATATAACTCCCGTTGCCAATCCATCCCCGGACTTTTTGCCACTGATAGAATCGCAGGCCGCGCAGTTGCCGGTGCTTTTCTCACTCATTGATAGTGCTCCACCTGGACTTTCGCATAATCCAAGTTTTGAATTCGGCGCTTCCAATGCTGCAACTTGTGTTTGGGTCAGATTGAGCAGGAAGTAAGGTGCTGCGATGTCGATACTATCCATGGATGTGATGTCATCGCATATTTTGATATTCCTGTTGGTCAAGTGCCTCGTCATTCTGTTGTGTGTTCTTCTTCCTCTGACCATTTCAATTTATACCAGACAGCGTTACTGCTCAGCACTTTCATCCCGGATGTGCCATCGACCAATCATCGACAATGTTCCCAGTCATCTAAGCGATCGCGATATCTACAGGTGCTCTCGCGCTAGAAGTAAGCTGGGGCCAAGCAGCTAATACACCACGAAGAGTGCACTGAGAACATACTAATTTTTTCCGATAGAATTGAAGATTACAGCTAGCACCGACACAATGCTTTTGGTCGAAATGGAAAATATCAGGGAGGGAATCATGCATGTACTTGGAGATATATCGGACACATTGCGGCACACCTCCAGGGTTGCTCTCCACCCTCATATCTTCATTTGTGAGCCGGCGATTTCTCGCAAAGAAAATCCAAGTATCGCCATGACATTTGCAGATCATATTGAATCAGCCACTATCCTCCGGACCATACAAGGCAAGGCAGACCGCTACTATCAGCCATTTCACCCCAGGGCCTGAACACCAAGCACTGACATAAGCAGTATACCTTCACGTGACACGGAGAGGATGAGGGGTTTCACTGCCCACCTGGAAACATTCCTTCGTCTTGAATCCATTGAGAGCTGGCCTGGTCCTCTCACGGGATGAATGGCTAATATTCAAAGTTCACCAGACCCAGGTGGCTTCTTGCTCGGGAATCCGCAGCATAACCCCCTACTTTTGCCCCTGACGAGACCCGGACCGTCTCAGCGAACCGCTCACCCCGAGACCAGGGCGCTTATGACAAGACTAGGCTCCATCCATTTACCCATTGACCCATTGGACCTCGACAGCCTATAGAATCGACAGAAGAACTCCGGACCGCCAATAATCCCTTCAGAGATTTTCAGACGCTATGGGGCGGTGCTACCCGTCACATTGCAGAAATTCGATTCGGACCTGATGTCAGACTATGTGCTTGTGTGATACATGAATCTCCCTTAACATTCCTCCAGCCGATGGATTCAAGTGTTCGAAGGAAAACGAAAGCAAAAGAACCAGTCTCCCAAACTGAAAATAATTAAAAAAAAAGTAAATATGAAACCACGAAAACGAGGACCAAATCAATACAGCCACTCGTTCGCTCAAGGAAATACCGCCAATTTTTGTCGATCTCGGTCACATCTTATCGCACAAGGGTGTTGCGTCGATCCTCGCGCTCTCGCTGCAAGGTGTAGATTTCCTTGTCCAGATCCATGATGAGTTTCTGGGACCGGTCCATCGAGGCTACCAAAGTGGCCCCCTCACGTTTCCACCGTTCAAGGCGCTCGACCTCGGCGCTTCGCCGGCGGAACTTGGTATCAATCTTTTCGCAGAGGCGGCACTTGCTGTTCTCGTTTTCGGTCATGTTGACGAGTTTCATGCCGCACGTTTCGCCGGTGCGATACTCGTAATTGCACCGGTGGGCGAAGCTAGTCCAGCTCCAGTCCCCGCACGAAAATCGCTTCTGATTGTAAAAGCACATGCCTATCAGATGCGTTAGTGCCGTCCGATCCGGAGTGCGATCAAACTCACTTGCTCTTGGGCCTGGGGTCTTGTCTCAGGTAGGTTGATGGTACACAATTGGCTTTGCCTGACCAATCCTAAGCGTATCTGACAAGTTCGATAGGCTGGTCTTCGACAAAATTCTGGTCGAAGACTTTTAAGTGGTTCAAAAGAGACGAAAGTATTCCTGGCAAAACACCAAAGGCTTTTGTGAGGAATATCTATGGACCTCGATTGCTCTCTTGAGGCTTTGAACTTGAAACTCGTGGGGATGAATTCGAACCTAACGACCTGTCAAGGGGATCCGAAAGCTCTATTTATGTTTCGGTCGATATTTACATGTCACCGCCAGCAACTCCCAGCTCGTGTCGTCGTCCTGCTGATCGACATTCATCGGTGCGGGACGGCTTATCGTCCGTGTTTCCCAATCCTCGGATTTCACCTCGCAACCTGGTTGAGGTCGATCCGGTTGGCTGTCAGCAGTTCTCCGTGTTGTGGAGACGGTAAGATGCCCAAGGTATTTCTCGGATGGAGCCACCAAGAAGGAACCGTTGCTTCAAGCATGCATGCAACTTCTTGCCTGTGGCGATTCTCCGTCCCCATGATGATGTACGCCAGGTGGAAAATCCCTCAGTTCATGGCTGTTATCCTCCAATTCTCGGTCTCGACTGCTGCAACTCTGCCGTCGAAAAATTGTATTTCCCCGCCTCCATGTGCATGCTGTTCGCATGGAGTCATACTCCTGTGACCGTGTTGCGTTGTGCATCGTTGATCCTGCATGATTGAGTTGCTCTCGGCCTCTGCCAGCTGTCACCTTGGTGCAATTAACAGACGCCTCTAGCTTGGAACTATACGATTTACGAGCAAAAAGAAGAAGTTGCTGTTGTTTCCGGATGTGACAGTGCTGCACGTCCCCTGTGACTCCGCCCCAAATGGGATGTTTCTACATTCCACTTTTCTTTTTCGCCCGGCGTTGCCACTCAGGATTGGCCTCGATATACCAATTATCTGGGACTTGCATTCAGCCGTCAGACCCAGAACCCTTTCTCTGGTCCGCGGGAGGATCCCTCTTCACGTCGCCGTCTGTGTGATTGCATACGCATGCACGCCCGCATAATGCCATTCCATCCGGTCCTTCCCTCGCCATCTCATTTTCTGCATTGGGCAATAATTCAGAATGGAATTGGTCTTAGAGTGTGTGCTGCAACCCGTGCTAGTACCATTCCATGCTTTCCCTTGCCGAGCCTTACTTGCAAGGATGATAATTGCGACCTGATTTCGTCCCACGCCGCCGCATCTTTCCGCTCCGTGCCTCTCAGCCAATAGTCCCCTCACCCAGGTGGCAACAAGTCGCGTCACTGAGGCTTGACTATTGGTACTTCCTGCACTCAGGGACACGGGCCACGGAAATGGGTTTGTCTGGCTTGTCTCCTATTAACCCCTCGGGGTTTAGACGGGATACATTCTTCTTCGTTCAGCTGATCTTTCATGCCTGCAGAGGAGGGATCCTGCATCTGTCCCCGCTCATGTGTACGTTTCACTTCCACCCATTTGCCCGTTTGGGGCGAATTGATAGGGTCTCAGTGCCGTGCGGCGCGGCCGTCGCAGACACGAACCGTGACACCTTCCACATATTGCTCTACCACATGCACCTGCACCAAAGCTCGGAGACTCTGACGTGGCACTTTTCTTCTGGCTCGTGGGCTTCTCAATTCCCGGTAGCGAAGGCTGGCTGGGAGACCGTGGGTCGAAAAGACCAATGTCTATGGATTCTGCCAAAGCTCCACAGGAACGACCCAGGCTTTCATCCCCGTCATTGAGAACCGTGCAGGATGGTCAATTTGTTTTTTTTTTTTTTTTTTCTGTTCGTCTTGCGCTTGAATTAGAAAGTGGCTCTACTCATCCAGCTGGGGTGATTTTCCGATCCACCTGGTGAGAATCCATCGATGCGACGCAAAACCATCGGAGGCTGCCGCACTCACCACGCTTGATGCCTAGAAGACGGGGAGCTGATCCATGGCGAGATGTTGAGTTGGCACCCAGGCATCCCTGAACGGCTGCGAACTGCCTCAATGGGTGTAATTTCGGAGACGATTGATCCATTTCGAGCGAGAACTGGTTGCATTGACCCCGAAACTCTCGAATCAGCTTTCTAAGCCCCCTGCCTTGTTTCCTCTCCCCGTCTCACTACCGAAATGGCCGCATCTGTTCTGGGGGACCCTGACCTCCGTCCGGCAGGGATCATAGTCAAAAATCATGGGAAAGAGTGGATGTTATTTCTGCCCAACAAGCGAAGTCGGCAGAGGATCCGAGAGAGTCCAAATGTCCCTGGTTCCGTGCTCAGTGCCATCTTTGGCTTATTTCCAATAAAATGGACTTCGGCCACCCATGCTACAACGTTGAAATTGGATTCTAAGACGCGCATACACGCTCCCACAGCCCCGGGCTCCTCTGATCCCGTGATCTTAAAGTAAACGGAGGCTCCCGCACCCTCCACACGCATACCTCGGCCGCCAGCGACAAATCGTGGTAGGCTGCTCGAGCTTTGAGATTCCAAAGCCGGAGGACTGCCGCCTCCAGGCCGGGTCAGCGTGCTCAGATTGGCCGGCGGCGCGAGAAAACCTCCCTCACAGCCGAGTGCAACCGCCAATAACAACCCCGGACTGGGATGTCGGTCGTATGCAGCTAGCAAGCCAGTTCCCCGCCTCTGATGTGCCATTATGTACGAGGGTGACTGCTGCATATCACCAGCGCTCACGCCGAGTCAGGCCTAGCCACGAGGCTCATTGGCTGATTAGGGAGACTCGCGATGCGGGCCCTCGCATCTGCATACAGCCAGGTGCCAGCTCCACAACTGCGTGGGCTTTGATCTCCTTTTGTGCATATATGTGAACCTGCACGGAAGCGAAATTCTCTGCTTCGATTTTCCATGTTTGATCTGCTGATCCCTCCGAATTTATGAATTTTCACAGGACCATCAGGTATTGACGTCGACGCAAGCCACTCCGTTGTACTAGACGCGGACACAGTACCGTTGCTTTGGCGCGGCCACGAACCGTTGTAGCTTCCCGTGACCCCAAGACACTAGCGGTTGAACAACATCCATTTGTGAACTAATTGAGCTACAAGCTGCCATGATGCGACTCATTATTGAGATGGGAAGACGCCATGCCGGTCTCGTTGACGTGGCAGGCCTCACTGCTGTCGCTCACTAATTACTCTAGGTAGACTCAAGCCCTAAATCATGCCAAGGCATCATATCACATTCTGAATGATGCATGTTTCAATGATCTCAAGGTCGAGAGGTCGTTGCTGCACTTGCTGCACTGTTGAAGTTACTCTAATACTTCCCGATGGGGAAATGGAGTAAACTCATTACCGGATGCGGTTAGCCTGACGTGACGTCAAGATGATAACTTGCGTACCCGGGTTTACCGATCGCCAGAACCTGGCACTCGCAGGTGCCATTTCTCGTAATCACTGATGTTCTTGATCTCGTAAACTTTTTCCTCGAGCTAGCCGTCTCTTCACACCTTCCCACACAGTCAAACCAACGATTGAAAATCTGCATCTACCGTCATCCAGATCGAAGCCACATACTCTATATCTTCCCCTCCGAACAATCATGTGGAAGAGCCTCATTTCAAACGGCCAGAAAGCCACTCACGCAAGTCGCCACCATGTTTCGACAGGACTGTGCTCAACCTCTACCTCAATGGGCAACCGAACCTTCAGCACAATTCCTTCGCTTCAAAAAGATAGCCAACCCACCGACATTGATCGCGAAGCCCTGAATCCCCAACGATCAGAGGTCTCTAAGTCCGGGACAGACGACGAAATTGCCCATCATGACTCTGCGTTTGACCCGTCGAACACTGCGCCCGAAAGCGAGCTTGCTGCGACAGAGAAGGAGAGCAAGAGCGGCAAGAAAGGCACACTTAACATGAGTCCTGCAAACAAGGATGTCAACGCATGGAGGGGACCGACTGAGGGTGGACCAGATAGAAATGTTGAACGAGGGGCGTCGAGCGCTCGCGGATCCCCGAACAAACGACGGACAATCCATGTCAAGGAGGATGGTACTCATGTTGCATATCGGTAGTGTATATTTTCGACTCTACACATACATGTTCTGCGATACAATGGATTATCGAGGGCTCGGATTTTGACGTGACTTGTACGAAAGAACAATATGAACATGAATCCTAATGTTGAAGAAGCATCAAATCTTATGTCAAGTCAAGGAGCTGGATATATGTGATGTATCACACGTAGTTAGTACATTACAGTCTTAACCCCAGGCAAGGAAGTCAAAGCATGAAATCATCTTCTTCCCGACTCGAAACTAGCATCTTGAATTTCCTGGAAATTCAGTATGATTTACTTGAGTTGGATTGGGGAAAGCCTGGTGATCCAGCACTGTGCTGATAATATAATTTACAAACTCAGCATGGTCGAATGCGTTTTCACAGCGGATCATATTATCCCGCATGTTCGGAAAGGGCATCATGATCCAGATCGCGTGCACGGAGCTCATTTGCCTGTCGGTGGGGACTAGGTATTCAGGAATACGCTTGCCACCATTTAGTACATTCGAGAAATTCGGAAAGTTTGCGCCGAATACTTTAGGCTTCCCATCGGGAGTCCAGGCCATGACTGAGGATCTGAGAATGGCTTTGTTTTGGGGAGGCCTCGGAGTACATTCCATTGTATTAGACTGACTAAGCGATTTGTATAAATCGAAGCCTTGCTCGGGGTCAATGCAGTTCCCGAGCCCGACGGCTGGTTGGAGTCGGGCTTAGTTAGGCTGAGTCGGCGAGATATAGGAGAGTCATCGTCTTCATGCTTGCGATTGAGCCTCGTGTCAATGTGGGCCTGATCAGGGTCTTCGAGATCATCGGGTTCCCATCGATGGATGTGGAACGGAGTATGCTTCGCTTGACCACGTACTTTACCACCCTGGAGGCGAATACAACTTATTATTGATGTATACCGAGCAAAAGACAGATGCGGCGTTGGTCACTCATGTCGGGCCCGCTGGTTGAGACGGTTCTGCATCCTCTGTATTTGCCGATCCTCGATTTTGACTGAATCGCCGGCTCCATAATCGATCGCACACAGCGCAACTGAAGGATGATATCGCGGGTAGCATCTAAAGTCAGTTCATGGTGCAGGGAAGTGGAAAGTAGACGTGAACACTGGCAGCTCAACGAATACTCAGCCTTGGCCTAACTTCATTGGGAAGATGCATCAGCCGTGGTCATCCCAGACTGGAACAGCTTCGGCGGCCATTTTGGATTGCAGATCTCCGGGATCCACGCGGTGGGGACTACTGGACCGACCGTCTCTAACGAGGAAAACCTGTCATCCAGAACTATAGGGATAGATGGAATAGAATAGAAACCCCCAAAAAAGCATGTAGAGTATATAAAGGGGTAAATTTCGGCTCTTGCTTTGCTTGTAATACAGCAATACAACAACAGCTTTTTTCAAACATTTCTTATTTCCTCTTCTATACCATGCTTCGCTACGACGATGCCCATGCTGACCCTCAAGGCATCAACGATGCTCGTCCCACGGCCCTTCAAATTCTCAAAGATGAAAAGTTTGAAGGCAGACTCTCTGGAAAATTGTGTCGTCACTGGTGCCTCCCTGGCATTGCTATCGAAACCATTCGCGCTCTGGCAGCTACATGTGCAACCTTTTATATCACCACGAGGAATTTGGAAAAGCGAACGAAGCACTCAGCGACATCTTCGACCAAAATATAATGACTCGTTCATATAGGCCAAGCCTCGCTTGAGAGTGTACACACCGCTGCAAATACTATCCTCTCTAAGATCAGCATTCTCGTCGCCAATGCTGAATATCATGGCCATTTCGAAACCCAAACTGACAGGCGATGGTCATGAATTGCAATTCGCAACAAACAACCTGTCTCATTTTTTATTTTTCAATATGTTGAAGCTTGCTCTGCTGGCCGGCTCATCGCCTGACATCCACTTTCGTGTCGTTATGGTCTCTGCTTCTGCGCACCTTCTAACCGGTTTGAACATATCAGACAACTACAACATCCAAAAAGGCGGCTATCACCCCTGGAGTGCCTATGCCCAGTTGAAGCTGGAGAATATTTACATGACCAACGAGATCGAACGTCGCTACGGCCGTCAAGGTGTACATGCCAGCAGCCTGCATCCAGGAATTGTGGGCTCGCTGAGCCAGGAAGAGCTTGCGGACATGTTGCGAAATGGAATGATGATCAAAACGCGAAAGTCCATGGAACAAGGAGCAGCGACTACAGTCTGGGCGGCAATCTTTCAAGATCTTGAGAGACGAGGTGGATTATATCTTAATGACTGTGCTGAGGCTGAGATGAGTGAGCAAGACGGTAATCTGGTGAGTGGGAAAGCCGTGCCTCACACGTACAATTCCCAGGATGAATCCAGACTGTAAAAGGATACATTGGAAATGGTTGGCCTGTCAGATGCATGATGGCCCTTCCTTGTGATATTCTAAATTTGTTGGACAACCGAATGAGTTGGGTACACTCGCCTCTTGCAGTTCTTAATGCTAGTCGGATATTAAGTAGTTGATCTCCATTTTTTTTTTTCTTTTTTTTTGATCTAAACCTTGGGAAGAATACCAAAATGTCTGTTGTGATTGTATAAACAGAACTGCGTGAGCCTATGTATGAGGCAAATGTTATATCGTAAAAAAATTATCCGGGCGTACAGTACGTAAGTACGAAATCGGTCATCATACTCTCCACTCTACTCCTTTGAGAGCTGAAGAATTTCCCGACCTTCGATAATCCACACCTTATCCTTGCCTTCAGGGACATCACCTTCCAACGCCTTCAAGCTAGCGTTGACCGCCGCCTTGGCGATAGCATCGGCATCCTGGGCCCAGCCGTCTTTCAAGCCGGAGTGCACCTTGCCAGCCCAACCAGCAATGAACCGAATTCCAGCTTCCAGGGGACGACTCTCCTCCCGGGTACCAGAAATCAGACCGGGGCGAAGAATAACAGTCCGCTCAAAGCCGAGCGCCTTCACGTCTTCTTCAATCTCGCCCTTCATGCGCGAGTAGGCAATGTTAGAAGCCTTGTTCGCATTGGCTGACGAGATCAGCACGTAAACCTTGGTGCCAGCCTGTTGCGCGGTACGCGCCAGCTCAACGTTCAGCCCATGCTCGATCTTGTACTGGTTATCGAAGCCACCAGCGGCGCCACGAGTGGTTGCGAATGCGGAGATGAAGATTCCGGGTGTGGGGGTCAGGGCCTGGAGCTGGGAGGCCCATGTGGCGGTGTCGCCGGAGACAAAGGTGGTGAGCTTGCTCTGCGGCGCTTCGGCAGCTGCGTTGGGCGTACGGCGGGAGATGGTGTCGACGCGACTAATGGCAGGGTTGGAAAGCAGGCAGGTGAGGATGTGGGAGCCCTGTTTGGAGGGTTAATTGGTTAGTGCGGAGCTTGGCTTTGCTGACGGGGGTGTCGCGTCGTGATGGCGGGTGGGACTAAAGGCCCAGAAGACTTACCACCATGCCGGTGCCTCCAATGAGAGCAACGTTCGCCATTATTTCGCAGGACTTTGCGTCTTAGCAACTGTTGTTTGAAAGTGGGAGGGGGAGGAGGCAAGGCGACTGCGGCAACTGCTCTTTCGTCATGTCCTCGAGCTAGGCTAAATGCGGTAACCCATGCACAAAGCACAACGATGGTCGTGTTCGCATTGTCTGATAGGCTATGCTTTGCTTTCAAGTTGCCTTCTCAGGCGCCATAGGCAAGGAAGTGTACTCAATTGAAGAAAAAGACATCGGTCGGTATTAGCTAACAGCCTCGGTCTGAATCTAGCTTGACCCAATGTCGTTGCCCGCAGGAAGTATACAGTGTAATCTTCAGCATTTCTCAAGAATTTGGAGCTTCTACCTGCTGGTGGGAACTATCGACTATCGTCGCAGCTTTATTATGGATATTTCAAAGTATTTTTCACTAGGTATCGCGCAAAATCAAATCTTCGAGCTCTGAGCAAGCTGCTTCTCTTGTGCCTGATAAATCTTGACCAATTGACGCACAGACAAATCGAGCAGGACATCCTCGGATCCACCAGGGATACGAGCACCAGGAACGTCACGGAGGATTGCTTAATGCACGAGAGGAAATTAGCCTGAGTCAATCAATTGCAAGTTTGGGAAGAACATACCTTCAACAAGCTCACCCTGGCCAGTCTGGGTGAAACCATTACCGCCAAAGAGGAGGACTGCGCACTGGGCGCACTCATTCAGAACCATAGCCGACTTTGCCTTAGCCAGAGCCGTTAGTCCACCAAGTTGGCGATCACCTTCCTCCTTGCTCATGTGGGTCAATTGGTAGAGGATCTGTTCAACCCACGCCCACATCGTCTCGAGTTCGGCACCAGCCTTCGCAAGACGATGACGAACAACGGGCTGATCCATAAGCGTCTTTCCGAAAGCCTCGCGCTTCATACAGTAGGAGAATGCAGCGGATAGAGCCACGCGAGCTTGGCGAGTGACGCCAACGGAGATGACGAGTCGTTCATGGTTGAAGTTGGTCATGATGATACGCATACCATCGCCTTCCCGACCAACAAGGTTGGAAACAGGGACCTTGACATCGTCAAGCTCAATGTAGGTGGTTCCACCGGTCTTCTGACCAGCAACCTGGAGTCGGCGCATCGAGACACCGGGCTGGTTCTTCAGGGGCACAACGACGACAGAAAGGCCCTTGGCGCCAGGGCCGCCAGTGCGTACAGCCATGGTCGCATAGTCGGACCAGATACCGTTAGTGATCCTGAAAATAGTTAGTAATTATGTCACTCGGGAGACATGAAAAAGAAGGCCGCACCATTTCTTAGATCCGCTAATGATGTAGTGCTTGCCATCGGCGCTCTTGGTGGCCGTTGTCACGATGTTTGCAACATCACTGCCAGCCTCGGGCTCGGTGATGGCAATGCAGGCACGCTTCTTGCCGGTAAGAAGATCTGGAAGGAAGCGTTCCTGCAAATCCTTGCCACCGAACTTGACAATAGGAGGAATGCCAAAGGCAAAGCCGGCGTTGAGCGATCCACCAGGGCCGCTCAGACCGGACCGCGCCAGCTATCATTAAAGTCAGCTTTATGTTGTACGCCAGATCGCGAAGATTCCTCACCTCGTCGCAATATATTCCGGTGTAGATATAATCCCAATCTTCGACCTTGACACCCAGGATATCATGGATCCCTACGCGCTTGCACCATTCGACGGGTAGCGGCGCGGGCATATTGGGCAGAAGCATGTTGTGCTTGCAAAACGTCTGGAAGACATGCTCGGGAACAGTTCCCGCCTTCTCCCATTCCATCGCATGTTGGATGAGGTTCTCCCAGGCAAATTTACGGCATGCTTGCTGGAAGCGCCTGTGGGCGGGTGTGATATACGGGGACGGAAGCCCGCGCAGGTATGGAGGTTCGGAGAAAGGAATAGGGTTGAGTGAGTTTTCGGCCATGGTGGTGGTTGTGAACTGTAGGATTGAAATTTCGACCCAGCCCCGAGGTAAATCTGGAGGTGGGATGGATTATGTACGCATGTTGGAGCTGGGGAAGCACAGCTGTACTCCGCATTACTTGACCGAGGCTCGGTGCTGCTTGGATTCTGCCGTGGCGTCCACACATGCGTGTGCAGCCTCAGGCAGACACATAAATGTGCCAAGCCCCGGGTTTGTGCACTGCTGAGTCATTTATACTGAAGGCGGTGGAACCAAGACCACGAGTGACTGCTCGGCCGATACCGGTGATTTTGAAGCACTCACTGTGATGCCTCAGGCCATAATAAGGCAACGATGTGGCTATCGATAAGAAATTGCGTGATTGCGTGATCCGGACTAACCCCGATGAGGCAAAATGACCTGGGGAATTTTCTATACGCGGCGGATTTCCAAGCAATTCCCCTCTTCTCTCCACAATATTCTCCTTGTATCCTGTAGGTGATTCAATTTCTTGTCTTTTCACCTTTGATATCGGTGCAGTGCGCGCGATATCTAGACAAGAACAACTATCGCCATGGGTGCTACGAATCCGGCCTTGTCAGCCCTCTCGGGCCCGACATATGTCACAGCGCAGACCCTGATTCAACAGGTCGCGTATCTCCTCAGTGATAAGATCTTCTCCTACTCGCCGGAGTCTTTCGATCTTGATGCTGCTCTCCGCGAATGGTCTGCGGCTCAAGAGACCAACGCCAATGGCGAGTCTCCTGTTGTCAAGACTATGGAAACCCGCCAGGGTGCCGGAAACATTGCCCTGGGTTACCTCTTCTCTCAGGACTTTGACCTGAAGAAGCGCCATGTTCCCCAGGGTATTGTTGCTTCTTCCGCCACCCTGCCTTACATGCGTTCGGCTCTGGAGCAACTCTCTCTGCTCTACTCCGTTGCGAGCCCCGTTGCCGCTCACGTTGCGGCCGTCGACTATGCCGGCGAGGAGGGCCTTGTCTCTGACTACGCCTCCGCCCTCTCTCTGGCCGAGGATCTTGGATTGGGTCTCGTCTCCAGCGGTTCGGCCCACGAGTCTCAGCACATGGCTCTTTTCACCACTTTGCTCGCCTCCATTCTGCCTTCCGTCCATATCTATGACGGCGTTCGCGTTGGCCACGAGACCACCCGTGTCATTGATGTGCTGGATAAGGATGGCCTGAACCGTACCTACGAGACTGTCCGTAAGACTCTCGAGGACTCTCGCAACCGCCACCTCGATGCCCAGGGCAAGGTGCTGGACCTGCTCAAGACCCTGAACGGCGAGCTTGGTACCGACTATGGTGCCTTTGAGTACCACGGCCATGCCGAGCCCACTTCCGTCCTGGTTGTATTTGGTACTGTTGAGGCTACTCT
Organism: Penicillium argentinense; assembly: GCF_028826775.1. NCBI lineage: Eukaryota > Fungi > Ascomycota > Eurotiomycetes > Eurotiales > Aspergillaceae > Penicillium > Penicillium argentinense. The sequence continues at coordinate 3,108,401 of NW_026622668.1, forward strand.
TGCCGCCCAGGTTGCACGCTCTCTTGCTAAGGACGGCGTTCACATTGGTGTTGTCAACGTCCGTGTCTACCGCCCCTTCGTCGAGGAGGAGTTCCTGCGCGTGCTTCCCAAGTCCGTTAAGACCGTCGGCGTTCTCGGCCAGGTTGCCAACGAACTGGCTGTTCAGGAGGAAGCTGTTCACTCTACTCTCTTTGAGGACGTGCTTGCTGCCATGACCTTCGCCACCGACCGTGAGCAGAGCACCTCTCTTGTTGATATTAAGTACCCTCGCTCTCAGCGCTGGGACCTCATCACCACTGCTGCTGCATATCAGCGCATCTTCGATAAGCCCATTCTGCCCATCAACAACGCCACCAACGAGGCTGCGCCTCTGCAACTGCTTGACCCTGCTACTGTTCAGGAATACACTTTCTGGGATGTCGACAACTCTGTTTCCGAGGATGCTTCCCGTGTTTTGAGTGAGGCCCTGGCCGTGGACTCTGCTAGCAATGTCACCACCAGCAAAGTTCACGACAACCTTGTACAGGGTGGCTCCATTCGTGTGGACATCCGCAAGAGCGCCAAGATCCTGGATGCTCCTTACTCTGTCACCGCTGCCGATGTGTCCTATGTCGGAAGCCTCGCCCTGCTCAAGGATGTTGATGTTCTTGCCTCCGTCAAGGACAACTCCAAGGTCATTGTCAGCGCCCCTGGCGTCAAGGATGAGGACCTGGAGAAGAAGCTCCCGGCCGGTTTCAGACAGGCCGTTGCCCAGCGCGGAATTTCTCTCTTCGTTGTTGACCCGACTGCCGTTGAGGACTCCTCTCTTGAGGCTCTGATTGTCCAGGCCTCATTTGTCCGCGTTGCTCTGCCCTCCCAGGAGAGTGTTGCTACCAAGAAGCTGTCGTCCATCTCTGGCAACAGCGAGGCTCTGGAGAACGTGTTCAAGGATCTTGAGAAGGTGCTCCGCCAGATCGAGGTTCCCGAGGCATGGAAGGAGCCCGAGGGTGCTAGCGAGGCTCCCCAACTTCCCAAGGACATCTCCGCCAACAGCTTCGTTTCCTTCGACAAGGAAGAGACCGAGACCCCGACCCTTCTCAAGGACTGGGAGACCGCCGCCCGTGGTCTTGCTTTCAAGGAGGCCTTTGGCACTCAGAACACCCTCCGGCCCGACCTGGCTACCAAGACTTTCACCGTCCACGTCAAGGAGAACCGCCGTCTCACTCCCGTCACCTATGACCGTAACATCTTCCACATCGAGTTCGATCTTGGTGACTCTGGCCTTAAGTACGACATCGGTGAGGCCTTGGGTATCCACGCCGAGAACGACCCCGTGGACATCATGAAGTTCATCGAGTTCTACGGTCTGGACCCCGATGCGATTGTCGAGGTTCCCAGCCGCGAGAGCCCTGCTGTTCTCGAGAACCGAACCGTCTACCAAGCTCTTATCCAGAACGTCGACATCTTCGGACGCCCGCCCAAGCGCTTCTACGAGGCTCTGGCTGAGTTTGCTACCGACGAGAAGGAGAAGACCGACCTCCGCACCCTGGGTGGCCCTGACGGTGCCGTTGAGTTCAAGCGTCGCTCCGAGGTTGACACCGTTACTTTCGCCGACATCCTGCTCGAGTACCCGTCTGCTCACCCTGACTTCCACGAGATCGTCCGTATTGTCGGACCTCTGAAGCGCCGTGAGTACTCTATCGCCTCATGCCAGAAGGTGACTCCCACCTCTGTCGCTCTCATGATTGTTGCCGTCAACTGGACCGACCCCAGCGGACGCGACCGCTTCGGTTTGGCCACTCGCTACCTGAGCCGCCTGCAACCCGGCTCCCCCATCACCGTGAGCGTCAAGTCCAGTGTGATGAAGCTACCACCTAAGTCCACCCAGCCTCTTATCATGGCTGGTCTTGGTACCGGTCTGGCTCCCTTCCGGGCTTTCGTGCAGCACCGTGCTCTCGAGAAGGCCCAGGGCAAGGAGATCGGTTCCGTTCTTCTGTACATGGGCTCTCGTCACCAGCGTGAGGAGTACTGCTACGGAGAGGAATGGGAGGCCTACCAGGAGGCTGGTGTCATCACCCTTCTTGGCGCCGCCTTCTCTCGTGATCAGCCCGAGAAGATCTACATCCAGGACCGCATGCGCCAGTCCCTCCCCGAGATCATCCAGGCCTATATTCGCGAGGAAGGTGCCTTCTACCTCTGCGGTCCTACCTGGCCCGTCCCCGACGTCACCGCCGTCCTGGAGGAAGCCATCGCCACCGAAGCCAAGAACAACGGCAAGAAGGTTGAGACTCGCAAGGAGATCGAGAAGCTCAAGGATGACGAGCGCTACGTGCTGGAGGTGTACTAGATGGATGTGGTCTGATACGATCTGAACGATTCGCATATATTTCGTTTTCTCGATTCTCCCGTTTTAGATTTCATTTTTGCCTAGCGCACATATGCAGAGACCGATTTTTAGCTATAGATCCCCAAAAAGCATATTTGGCAAATTCGCATTGAAATGAAATAAATACTGTCACAGTGAGTTCTGAAGTGATTTAAATAGATATCGAATCATCGATCGGCTAGCTTTCCCTCGGCTTGATGCAAATTTTCGACTAGATTCTAGAGGCTAACCCTGATGACAATCGAATCCTTGAGGTCAAATGTGGTTTACACACTGGGCGCAAGTCCGCCTTGGCCGACTATGAAACAAATTTTAAGATTGAGTCTTTAATACACGGACTGTCTGATCATTGGGACATGTGATCAAACATTGCACTATTCATAGGGAAAATTCACCCACTTACTACCTGTAGTAGGGTTAGATGCTGGTAGAATGTGTTGTCCTTGGTCAAAGTGGGCAGCAATAGCCAACGTAATCAACGGGCGAGCCGCCCACTTGACCTGCTACTAAAATTTTATGACAAGATTAAACCACCAAAACGCCGTTGAATTCTAAAAGCTATGTATTAGGGCAATATGCCATTATATGGCCAATCTTCTGGCAATTGTTACAGGTTGGTGGTGCGCGCTTGGCTGGCGGAGGTGGCAAATTAGATGATCTAACCGGTGCGGGCGGAGGCTGACCAACGTGTTTTAACTGGCTGCACTGGCTGCACTGATGGCTGAAGGCCCTCTCCAAAAGTAGCGCTCTGTTCACATCGAACCAGCCGATACGTTCATGCTCGTTTTTGACGTTTCTTCTCATGTGCGGCCCCTAGATCAGCATGTTCCTGTGCTAGTAATGTAGCAGTATACATTGATAGATAGCTATCCTTAATCATCTGATCTAGGGTGATCTTAGATGGTGTAGGAGGGATTTTGAGCCTTTTTTAGTAATGCCTTTGAGTGACGATGCGTGTCTTTGTAGTTGTACTACTGGTTTTGGTGTTTCTGGGCTATATAGGCTTGATCGGCTAGTAGGTCGTGTTAATGAGGGTGTAGGTGTTCGTAGAGAGATATTCAACTTAGAAAGCACATGCTTAGAGTCTAGCTGGGCCAGACATGCTGCTGCGAGTTGTTGAGTAGTCTCGGTTTTAAATGTATTATCCCCAATCTAGTTTATCAATGTGGTTAAATCCTTGGCATGCTTGATTTGAAATCAGACGGCCATATGAGCCTTTCATAACAGCAAAAATCTAACATCAAGAGGTTGAAGAAGATGAAATAAAGGCGCTGGTATGTAGAGTGGCGTAATTGAGTTTTCTACACTGATATGATCGAATTGAGGTGTAAGATGGCTTCCATGGCCATCAAGAATCAGAAGAAAATATTTTCCTATCATCCAAACTGAATTAGTGGGATGAATGATCCCTTCCCTCACCTTGAAACGCCGAGGCACCATCATGCTGGATAGATAGGTGCAAATATATATATATATATATAACAGACGCATGCTATCATGAAAAATGAGCATTTGCCCCAAACCCACGCCAGTCACCCTATGGCTCGTCAAGTGGAATTCCGGAATCGGTCACGAAGAGCTTTTATCCGTCAAAATGCAAAACTTTTCAGTGAACATTTCAGTGGTTTGCTCTACAGTGCAGCGCGTCAATATTTCAAGAATACATCTTTGATCCATGTATAACAGGCTGCTGACTGAGCCCCGGGCCGAATCTCTTGTAATGAAGTTCCTCCTGGAACCTGTGTCATCATGCGCCTACGTGATGTCAAGAAATTCGAAGACAAGAAGACAGGAAGGATAACTTTCGTGGATACGGTTCTGATCTAGCTTGTTACCAGTTTGTCTGAAATTGATGATACGACAAGCGACTATTATTGAGCTGTTCCAAAATTATGGCACGTCTGGCATTTGGGAAGCTCTTTTCGAAAGTATTTGCGCTTCTCTGCCCGAGAGATGGACGTTTGGACGTTTCAAGATGCGAAAAATAGTCACAGCACAAGGAACTTCACCCTTTATGAATATCACAGCGTGCTCAATATGGACTTGACAGTAGACCCCGGCGGCAATCTCCCCTTACCCATGTCCAGCATTATGCGCATTGTTTATGTCTTTCTCATGAGTTTTGAGGTCGACCTAAAGGCTTGCCGAAATCCGACTTTGGTTGAACGAGGAAATCTCAATCATGTCGTATGGAGTTTGAGTAAATCTAATAATGGGTACTTCATCTTCTATTCACATAACACGTTGCATTCATGCTCGTCCCAGCGGTCCAATCTTCGTCTTTCCATACGCGCCACTTTGGGCTTTCCGCAATTCCAAAGCCTTCCGGTACGGTGGAGCAGTGGGTGGCTGGACCGGAGCCAAACTAACATAGTCAGGCGGGAGCGTATAAGATGCATCCGAGTCCCAGGCCGAGAGGTCGCCACAAGCAATGAATGAGGGAATCCAGCGATTCTCCGCAGCAAACTTGTTGGTGAGCTTCTGTCCCGAGGGCTGATCTGTTGTTATAGATTCATATTGGAGATGGCGAGACTCTGTAGAGTGTGTTGAGGTATTGGTGGGAGTATTTGGCTCTGCCAAAACTGGCCGAGTTCGGGTATCTTCGTCCACTTCGTCTCGAACCTCGAGACCTACATTTCCATCGTCCGATACCGGCTTAGGTGTCGCAGCACCACCGAAGAGAGGGTTCTTCAGTGCGGCCATTCCGGCAAGACCTTCGTTGGTAGCAGGAGGAATGAATCCCTCGCAGACAATAAAAGCTTCCAAACTGCTTGCACGACTACTCCGAGGCTTGGAGACACTGACGCGCTGGAATACAGTTCGCAATTGCGCATAGAGAAGATCGACATCTCGGGCACGAAAAATTTTGGCAACAAATTTACCGCCAGGGCGAAGGACACCCATGGCCAGGTTGAGAGCTGCGTAAAGCAATTGAGACTGAATGTAGATGTCCAGGTCATGAAGACCTGTTACATCTGGCGCGCCGTCGGAGATCACGAGATCAACAGGGTGAGGTTGTCTGATAGCAGTCGGGGCATTTGATTGGGAGTCCGAAGCAGTCGAAGAAGATTCGTAGGCTTCGGGGTCTAGTGCGCGCAACAGAAGAGGAATCGTAGAGGGGTGGGTGATATCGGCTTTGAGAGTTGTGATGCCTTCGAGCGGTGCCATAGGTTGCAAGTCGATGGAGACAATTTTGACGTTCTTGCGTGGTTGGAGTTCTGCGTTTGGGTTGCTCTCTCCGAATCGAGGCTCATCGTCATTATCGTTTTTTTTCGTCGCATCAGCGTCTTCCTCAAGTGCTTGTATTTCACGGCGTTTCTTTTCAAGCCACGCCCTCCGTCCAAAGCTCTCGCCCTTAATCAGGACTCGGCTGAGCACCTGACTCCAGCTTCCCGGTGCTGCGCAAAGATCCACGACTCGCGTGACATTGTCTGGGTTCTCGTGCTCGAAGAGATCGAATTGTTCATCGATTTGGATCAATTTGAAGGCGGAACGGGCGCGCCAATTTTGTTCTTTTGCTAGACGATAGTATGCATCGCGCTTATCTTTGGAAGACTTTCCCATTTTCAGCGCAGGCCGTGAACCTGCAAAAAAAAGTCCAATTGACAATCTCTTTCTGCTCGTCAAGGTGGGATTTGCAATTTGGAGGCGGGGAGCCGTTGCGATAAGATTTCCCGGGCGGACTTTTTCTGCCGCTTTTTTTCTCTGCGCCGACCAGCTTTTTTTCCCTCCGCGTCTACTATCTTGCCCAGCTCAGAGCAGGTTTTCACAGGTCATCATGGGTCAAAAACGAGGACGCGATCCGAAGGGCCAGACTTTGCAACCCAAGAAGCGCAAGAAGGCTCGCAAGGCCGCCCCCGCTTCGGACGATGGTTCCTGGGATGGCGTTGCCGGCATCGATGACCTTAACTGGAAGGAAGTGGCTCTTCCCGATCGAATGGAGGATGCTGGTGGCTTTTTCGGCCTCGAAGAGATTGATGGAGTTGATGTGATCAAGACAGAGGGATCCGTAGGTGTCCAATTCAAGGTGAGCTACTACCAAAATTGTTTATTTTCTCAAACACACTTGCTCATTTAGGCCGCGCGTCGGATTTAGGCAAAGTCAGGAAAGCCAAAGAAGTCGATCTTGAAGCCACCATCATCTGATGATGATGGCGAGGAGTGGGGTGGTTTCAGCGACGGGGACTCTGAGAAGCTTGTCACTCCGGCCGCCGACGATATTGAAGAATCCAAGGACAAGAAATCAACGAATAAGAAGGATGGCACCAAGGACGGAAAGAAGAAGGAGCTAAAAGAATCGAACAAGAAGGAGAACAAGGTCAAGGATGCCAAGGTCAACAAGGCGAAGGAGTCCGAGACCAAGAAGACTACGTCTAAAGAGCCAAACCTGAAGACGAATCTTTCATTTGCGACACTTGATGATGCCGACGATGACGATGGAGTGGATGTTTCAGAATGGGATATTCTCGGTCTATCGCCCGAGCTTCTTACCGGTCTATCCAAGATGAACTTCGCTACTCCTACCACCGTTCAAAAGGCCTGTATTCCGGCAATCCTTGAGGGCCATGACGTTGTCGGGAAGGCATCAACTGGTTCCGGAAAGACACTGGCTTTTGGCATTCCTATCCTTGAGCATTACCTGGAGAAGCGAGGAAAGAAGGAAAAGGGCGACGAAAAGACCAAATCCAACCCAATTGCACTGATTCTGTCGCCCACTCGAGAGCTGGCCCACCAACTGGCCAAGCACATCGGAGATTTGACGACAAATTCGCCCGATACCGATGCACGCATTGCTCTGCTTACGGGTGGTCTTTCGATTCAGAAGCAACAGCGTCAACTCGCCAACGCCGATATAGTCGTCGGTACCCCTGGCCGAGTCTGGGAGATCCTCAGCACTGGTTCTGGATTGATTCGCAAGATGCAAAAAATCCAATTCTTGGTTGTCGATGAAGCTGATAGACTGCTCAGCGAGGGCCACTTCAAGGAGGTCGAGGAGATTATCGGAGCCTTGGAACGCCAGGAGCAAGGCGACTTCCCCGGTATGGTTGAAGAAGCCGAAAGTGAAGAGGAGCCTGCCTCCCAACAGACATTGGTTTTCTCGGCCACTTTCCACCGTGACCTGCAGCAGAAGTTGGCTGGAAAGGGCCGCTGGACTGGTGGCGATCTGATGGACAAGAAAGAATCGATGGAATATCTTCTCAAGAAGCTCAAGTTTCGCGAAGAGAAGCCCAAGTTTATCGATGTCAATCCCGTACAACAGATGGCGGAGGGTCTTAAGGAAGGAATTGTGGAATGCCCTGCCATGGAGAAAGTAAGAAATTCCAGAACACGACTTCCAGCATGGGTACTGACCACAACCCCAAAAGGATCTCTACCTCTACTCGCTTCTGCTCTACCACCCCAAGCATCGTACTCTTGTCTTCACCAACTCCATCTCCGCTGTTCGCCGCCTAACGCAATTGCTGCAAAACCTCCAGCTTCCTGCACTCGCTCTCCACTCTTCCATGGCACAAAAGGCCCGACTCCGTTCAGTGGAGCGCTTCTCTTCGCCGAAGTCAGATCCTAGCTCCATTCTTGTGGCTACCGATGTCGCGGCGCGTGGCCTCGATATCAAAGGTATTGATTGTGTCGTCCATTACCATGCCCCGCGTACTGCTGATACCTACGTCCACCGATCTGGACGTACCGCTCGTGCTGGTGCATCGGGTAAGAGCATCATTATCTGTGCTCCTGAAGAAGTTGTCAGTGTGGCCCGCCTGGCCGCCAAGGTGCATGCTCAAAGGTCCGGCAATACGCCCGTCAAGAAGCTTCCCTTGGAATCTCTCGAGATCGATCGCCGTGTCGTCTCTCGTGTTCGCCCCCGCATGAACATCGCTCAGAAGATCACCGACTCTACGATTGCGAAGGAGAAGATTTCTGCAGAGGACAACTGGCTTCGTGCTGCCGCAGACGATCTTGGTGTTGATTATGATTCCGACGAATTTGACGAGTCGAAGGGCAAGGGCCGTGGTCGCGGAGGTGGTCGTCATCAGCGTGACAAGCAGAATAGCAGCATCACCAAAGGTGAATTGGCCGGCCTTCGTGCTGAGCTGAAGCAACTCCTTTCTCAGCGTGTCAACATCGGTGTCAGCGAGCGCTACCTGACAGCCGGAAGAGTCGACATTGAGGCCCTCCTCCGTGGCGAGGGCAACAATGCGTTCCTGGGACACCTTGATCCTCTGAACTTCTAAGATCTTTCGCCAGGACTGACGCACTAGGACACGGTATTCACTGTCTGGTGTATCTTTATTTTATCCTCTTCCAAACTGGATATTCCAGAATCTGTACTTTCTTATAGTCACGTAGCCCGATACCAATAATGGACTTACATGATTAACTTAATCATCTATTACTAGAGTACTGCACTCAGCTGCTCATTGTGGTTCCGTTCTGAATCCAGATCAAAACAGGTCGTTGGTCTAAACCTGAAGGCCCATGACTGACATCAGAGAATATATCTTATCCGGCCTCGGCATGCCGAGATTTGATCTCCGATTCGGCTGCTATCCGAAATGCCGCCGAAAGTCGGCCCCTCGTGCCCCACCTGTTGGGTCCAACAAAAAAAAAATTCGAAGAACAAATAAAGAGACGGCTCCGATCAGGATTGCCGGATGACCTCATTAGCGTGCTTCTCTCGATAGTTCTCCGTTTGAAAGTCGTCTTTATTTTCCAAATCACCTCCTCTCGGCACTATCACGCTTGACTCGTTGCTCTATAAGGACCAGATATCTTAATATCGGCATATGTTGAGGCGGGAAATTCGATCTGCCGGCAAATTTACTCTGCACTAGCTTTCGGCAATTAAAACCTCGTGGCACCGCGCATCGTGCAGACCATCGCCGTCGATCTCTGGTGCTCGTTCAAATTTTGCACTTACGAATTATACATCGACAATGTATGGTCTCCAGCGAGCTACTAGACGGCTATTGCGCCAGTCTATGAGATCCAGCAGCAGAGCTACATTCGCACCTATTGGATCAATCGCCCAACTACACCAACAAGGACCCTCTCGCTCCGCCGTTGTCCACGAACAAGCTATCCCGCAAAGCCAGACAACAGTGGAAACGCCGTCATTTCTTTTACAGGCTCAACCTCAGCCAGACTCGGCCCACGCAAACAATGATATGATCAAACTCGATTCCATAATCTCGCAAATCCCACTCGTCCAAACTCTCCGCGCCTCCCACAACTCTTACAAAGAATCCCGTCCTCACCTCGCCATCTCTCCGGCAATCCGCCAGCACCACTTCGTTGGTGGAAGTCTTGCTGGGCCCGGAAAGCTAGCATTGACACCCTATATGTGGACATCTTCCCAGAAGGCCGAATCGAAAGGAAAAGCGAAAACTAGCAGTGTTGTTTCGGTTTTCCATATTGGTCGTGATCTATGCGGTCACCCAGGCTTCGTACATGGCGGTCTTCTGTCTGTCCTTTTTGATGAGGTCTTTGCTCGTTGTGTTTCCGCTGCATTCCCCAGTGGCCTTGGAATGACGGCTAATCTCAATGTGGATTTCCGGAAGCCCGCGCTGCCGGATCATATGTATGTTCTCCAGGCGGAGACTGTGAAGGTCGATGGACGGAAGGCTTGGGTCCAGGGTTGCATGACTTATTTCCCTGTTCATTTGCCCGTTCCACTTGATGCGAAGAAGGTTAGCCCCGATCAGAGTCTCCTGAGAGAGGATGCTGAAGGGGCGGTTATGGTTGCTGAGGCTAAGGCTTTGTTTGTTGAGCCTAAGTTCGCGGATGTAAGTATCTCTCCCCAGGTGAGGAAATCTGTTCGAGGATATCAGTTGCTAACGGTTCCCAGTCCATGGTTTCAGTTTATCGGACTTGATATTATGACTTATTGCCATTGCACAAACGATACCTATAGACAAAATAGACAAATAGACATCTAATCATAATGACTCGCTACGATTTCCTCATCACCTTGTCGTGTCAGCTCTGAGACATCTGACCCCACTAGCAACTACAAAATAGTCTGAACGAAACTGCGATAGAAGGGTAGCCATTGCTATCTAGGATTATCGAGAGAAAGAAGAGCCCCCACCTAACGCCCCATATCCCAGGTGAAAAAAAAGTACTAACGAGAGAATTAAAGGCGCAGCCCAGCCGAAAACTTGAAAATGGGGAGTTTCAGTGCAAAATTTGAGTCACGTCATTGAGTCATAAAAGGCGTTCCGCCAGCAGACGGAGTGAAATTGTTGGACCAGCCAGGCTTAAAGACATTTTTGTCATTTTGGGCCGTTTGTGCGTGAATCGACCATCTAGGACAGGTGGAATGCTCCCTGTCCTTCCTTGATAGCGACAGAAAGTCGGGCCTTGAGGAAGTCCAGGCTGCTGTAGTCCGGCAGCTTGAGATAGTTCACACAGGTCATGACGCTAGGAAGATAGTCGTCCGGAGTGTATGGAGGTTCACTGGGGCGGCACACCACCGTAAAGATGGGAGTGAGGCTCTTGAAACCTATAGCGATAGAGTTAGCTCTGGAACAAACACAGTTATAAAAAGGGTAAGAGAAATAGGCACTTACCACCAATGGGAAGCTTCGGGCTACCCGTAACAAACTGAAGGAAATCGCGACGTTGTTGTTTATCCAGCTCGCTCATGGTCTGGAGCAAGTTGCGCACGCTTCTGCTGTCCATGTTGAATCCGTGATCGGCCTTGATGGAGTCCATCAAAGTTTCGATGGTCCAGTCCTCCTCGGCCTGGCCAAACAGCATGACGAGCTCACTGGGAGTGAATGCCCGGAGAGAGGAGAACGGGAACACTTGCGAGAATCCAGTTCGGAAGGCATCCACTTGGCGGCGGACACCGACGCCCAGGGTCATGTCGATAACCCGTTCGATGTATTGATCGACGTTGTCGATGTTGAGGAAAATATCGGAGCCGTTTGGAACAAGCTCGATATGTGGGTATCCTGGCAAGGTGAAATCCAAGCTCAAGTCGTCCACGCGGACACCATCGACCTCAATGTTCTGGATTGCCTCGGCCTTCTGCTTGTCTGACAACGATTTGTTCTTGTTGATATTTTTCTTCGCCTTAACAAATTGTTTCAGCATGATCAAAGACTTGGCGAGATCCTCATCCACTGCTTTGACTGTACCCAGGGAAGGGGCAACAGAGGACAAGGTATCGGCAATGCGGAAAAAAGCCGGGTTGAAGGAGATGTCGATGATACGAGAATCAAGCATTGAACGCGCAACAAACTTTCCAAGAATTTTGAAAAGGTTCAACTGCTTTTTGCCAGATTCGTTCGAGGCCTGTTCATCACTCATGGGAGCTGGGAAAAGACCCCGCTTGCCGAAAGCATACTCGGGCGCAGCGGAGACATCATCTGTTTCCCTCCAGATCTTGTGCTTTTTCTTGGAGAATTCCTTGGAAACGGTGGAGTAGAACTCGAGAGTCGGTCCCAAACCAGTACCGACTTCCTCAAAGTACTCAACTTCGAGGACACTTGGCGAAGATCCGTATAGCTCCATGACCTTCATAGCCGAGTCCAGGATCCGAGCTCTCGAGATTCGCACTTTTTGTCGCTGTAGTCGACCTAGGAACGGACGGTCATCACGACGCATATCCCGACGACTGTCTTCGGTGCTTTGAGAGTTGTGCCACCTCATCATGGCGCGAGAATATCCGAATGCAGTCGACTGTAGGAAAAGATGTCTTGTCTCGAAGGGGAACAAGAATGAGAACAACCTTGCAAGATCTTCGCTCCAATTGGGAAGGCAGCTGCTGGCGACGATTAAAGGCTCTTCCAATTGGCGATTCACCTTAGCTGTGAGCTTAGTGTTGATGAACTGAGCCAATGGTTCGGGTGTTATGTTGACAGGATCCCTATTCTCTGTCAAAATATCATCGATCGTAGCATTCATCTCGTGCAGCACACGGAGTAGGCGAAGAATTGAGGCGGTTGTAGCATCTTTGCTGAGAGACGAAGGAATTTCAAGGCTATCGCCAGAGCAAGAATCCTCCTGTCCACTGTTGGCAAGAGTGGATGGCTCGGGCGGAGGGGGTCCAGGGACGCGGCGGAATGTGACCGTGTGAATGGCAGTCCAAACATTCTTGGCTTGGGTCTCTTCGATGTTGTCACGGTTGTGATGAACAGCGCGGTAAACTGTAGTATCACTGGAGACGGGCTTTCCGTCTACGGAGAACTCAATGTGCCAGTCTTGAGGGATAGATGCCATCGCCGCAGCGTACGATTGAAATGGACGTCCAGCAGTTGCCAGTGAAGGGTTGCGCAGTGGGTTGGATGACGCGGTGCTCGGTGTCGAAGACGAAGGCTTGGATGCTGGCGCCGATTGAGATGGGGTGCCAATCCGGGTTCCATCTTCCTTGCGGGCAGTGACTTTTCCAGACGATGCGACCTCCATGTTCACTGCGGTTGGGTCGTGAACCGGATCCTCCTCGAGATCGTCCTCGAGATCATCCACTATAGTGTTGAGTTCTTCATCTTCATCGCCGTCGTCGATATCTTCCTCTTCTTCGCTGAGTTGCCTCTCATCGGCACACTCGAGTGGCTCGTCATCATGGTCATCCTCCTCTTGCTGGAGATGAAGCCGGCGGTGATGACGGTGGCCAGAAGCTGTTCGACCCTGTTCCTCATCGGCAGATTGATTGGCCTGGCTTCGACCCCCGGTCCGGCCACCTGGGTTCCGGCCAGAAGACCCCAGTGACGAGTGAGAACCAGCGAGCTGGTCGCGAAGGCGAGCTGCCTCGGAAATTTGCGATAGGATTGAATCACGGGTTTGCCGCGACGAGCGAGGGCGCTCTGACATAGCAATTCTTGGCTGGAGGAAATCGTCTAGCGCCTTGAAAGTAGCGATGGCGTGGATGGCCACCATGATGTTGCGGTAAGGTCGAGGAACCTCAGTTCCATCTTCCGCGACCAGCTTTAGGCGTAGCTGTTTGCCCAGCATGTGTGTGGCATTGCTGCGAGTGTTTTCCAGAGAGTTGTGACTGACAGTAAGGACCTCGAAATGTTCAGTTCGGCTAAGCAAATCCTGCAACTTCCTAATCAAAACACTGAAAGGTGTAACAGCAGTGCTCTGACTTTGAGCCTTTTCGGAAATCGTAGCGCCCATAAAGGCCTGCAAAAAAGCGGACCGCGCAACGCGAATGTTGGGAGCTGCATAATTATCAGAAGCCAGGCCGGGAAGACACTGCGCCGAGGACTTCTTACCTTGAGAATCGCCGAGGACCTCGAGAAGGACCTCTATTATGCCAGAGTTAAGCAGCTCCGAGCTGGTGATACTCTCCAAAGCATCTCCATCGAAGTACGAGGCCAAACTCTTGAACAACGCGAGGCCGTCTTCGTCTTGGCTGGTGTAGCATTCACGGATTCTACCAGCCAGGTTTTGGAGCTCCGTAAGAATTCGAAGGGCCTCGATGCGCGCTGTCGCACCATGACCCGCTTCGTAGACCTTAAGAAAAGCCTGGGCATCGCGAATGACGAGATCGTTGAGGGCATTGTCCATCTTAGCCAGCGAATGGCGTCCAGACACAGAGGAATCCTCGGAGTCCGAATCGTCCTCGTTGTCTTCATCCTCGTCAAAATCATCGCCATCATCTTCGGAGTCCTCGTCGTTCTTGCTGCTACTAGCGTTACCAGCATCCACCATTTCGACATCATTCGAGTCGTTGGCTGATTTTTTCTTGGCTTCTTCGGCCTTTTCGCCGTCGGCAGAGAGAGGTGCTTCTGAAAGCTTGACAATCTCCGAGATAACTCCCTCGCGATGGAATTGGTGCTGGTAGACGTGCTCCAGTCGTTGGAATAGCAATTCGGAGCAACGGAGAGCAAGGGAAACAAGGGAGGCATGGTCCTTCTGGGAGAGGATAGATGCCAGGAACGAAGCATAGGGAACCGTGCGCAGCGCATCTTCGATGATGGCAGGCTCAAGGATATGCAGCATTTTCAGCTGGGCAATAAGAACCTTCTGACGGACATGGAGATTGACAGTGCTCGAGTAGGCATCGGTCAATGTTGGGAACAGAATGGTGGCGAACCGCTTAAGCTCTGGCTTGCTTTCCTCGAATAACGCAAGTCTCTCCTCACTGGTATCCTTGGATTTGGAAGATTTCAGGCCGATGGACATGTTGTTGTCAAAGTAGGAGCTGAGCACGCTGTCTGTTTTCGATGCCTCACGGCTGGGAACGCCTGGTAGAAGTTCGCAAATGACATTCAACGTCTCGAAGACCTGTTCGCGAGGTCTATGAATCAACGCCTGCATGACCAGAACGCTGTCCATCTTGACGGCGGTGCTATCAGTATCTTCGGGTGGCGAGACGCCCGTTAGAATCTGATAAAGGGTGTCCACCACATCCATCTTCAGCAACTCGATTGACAAACGCGGGCTAGCCTTTGCTGTGATGGCAAGTACGCGAAGGAATTGCGTGTGAATATGTGGGCCAATCAAATTGGTGGTGCCAGGAAGCAGTAGTCTTAGAACAGCCTTCAGCATAGGGGGTTCGATCAGCTCTTCCAAATTCTCGGACCGAAATTTGAAGCTCTCCACGATACGGGAAACACAAAGGCATCCTTGCTCAACGACTTTAGGATCATTGCTTGACAGCACGTTCAGTAGCGTAGGCATCACATCCCGCACTACGGGGAACGAGTCGTGTGGAAGATTGCGGCAGCAGTTAGCCGCAGTGGTCACGGCAGTTCGCTGGGTACTTGTTGGGAAGAACTCGAGATATGTCAAGCAAGCCGTCAGGCCGCCCTCCCGCACGATCGAAGCAGGGAAGTCGACTGAAATCTTGGCTAGGGTCTGCAAGAAAATTGGTTAGTATGATGTCTGAAATCTCATGAAGTTTGCGGGGTGTACTTACGCTGAGAGCCTGTTCAGCAAGATCGATAAACTGGATGTCCAAGAGCTTCTGGCACAGTATTGGCACGGCACCGCCATAGACCACGTTGGCCACTGAGCCACGAAGGGCTTCCATCAGGTTGGCAAGGCAGCGGCAAGCAAGCAGCATGATTTCAGGGTTTTCTTCACCAAACTGGTTCGGCTGCATCAAAGACACCAGTTCCTTGACGTAAGGGTCGGGAGAGAATTGGCCAGACAGGTTGTCCTCATTGGAGACAAGTAACAGATCCGACAGCTCCTGTAGGGCGATCAACTGAAGGGAAGGGTTTTCCTTCGATCTTAGGTTGCTGAGAATATCCCGTAGTCGTGAAGACATGCCGGACATCATGCCGCTCAGGGCACGAAGGGTACTCTGCAGGCCCATGGCACCTCGGCCTCCGAAAAGACTGCTATGGAACGGGTCCAGATCTTCATCGTCGAAAGCGGAGTGGTTTGTGCCATCATTGCTATCGCCGGTCGGGGATTCTGCTGTCTCGTGATTTTCTTCATGCTCTTCCAGATCCTCCTCCGCATCCCGCTCTGTGACATCAGGGTTTGTCTTGGCAGATCTTTTCTTCTGGTGTCGCCGTGGGGGTGGAGATTGTGTTGCCGCAAGCCGATCTGATGGTTGACCGGATTTAGTGGTTTGCTTTCCGTCAGGGGGTGGAAGGGCCATCTCGGTCGACGAGGACTCACCGTTTCGGCTAGATCTCCGCCGGGAAGGGGGCGGGGATGTGGTTGACTTCAATTCCTCAGACGGTCGAGAAGATGGTCTGTGGTGAAAAAAAAAAAAGGATCCGTTAGCAATCCGTTTGAAAGACACGTATGATTGTGGGTATGAACATACCCTGGTTGTGACATGGTTGGGCGACTTCGGGGAGTCCGGCGAGAACCTGCAGCAGAACCGGCGGACGAAGCTGTGCTTGGAGCTGTGGTTCGCTGTTTCTTCGATCGTCGAGGAGGCGAAGGAGCCGTTGGCTGACTCGGAGCGGCCGATGGCTGGTCTTGACGGGCGGAGGCCTTGCGTTTCCGGGTGGCCGAACCAGCGGCGGGAGTTGAAGTAGCACCGGCGTCAGCGGGGGGGAGGAGGGTCTGTAGCAAGTCTCGCGGAGGAGCGAGTGATTCTGCGGGACATGAGTATTTGTTTTGATAGTCACTTGGGTCTGTGTGTGTTTGGTTTTTTGCTTTTCCTCTCTGTGTCACTGAGACTTCACCAGAGAGCGAGGTGAATGATCGGGGTAGCAGCGGTTGGCTGAGAGGGAAGGGTGAGCTCTGATGCTTCGAGGATAACAGGCACCCCACGTTCCGCGGTGAACAACTGAGGGTTATGAAATGAAAAATGATTGTCCACGAGGTCCGCGAGGCGTTCACGTGAGGTAGTCTGCAGTCGAGAGCAAATGCAGAGCAGGAGGGCAGGGTATGGATATGGAAGCTCGGGCGAAGGAACGGGCGGGTAATACCTCAAAGCCGAAGAGGCGGCAGAAGCTCCAGCGGGGGAGACGGAATAATCCTCGAGGGGGTCCTGGCGACTAGTGGAGGGCCTTTGCCTGGCCATAAGTTACCGGATCGGAGAGATTCGATTAGGCTGTGGGGGAAACACCGTCACAACCCGCCATGCGCACACCAGGTCGAGAATGGAGACGTTGAACGGGGGAATGGAGCGAGCTGGAGGGGAAGGCTGGTGATAGGCGGTCGCAGAAAGGGGATCAGAACCGCAGAACTGAATTCGAAGGTTGCGTGAGAAGGAAGAAGAAGATCGTGGATGGAGGAAGATGGAGAAAGATGGAGGTGAGGAGAGAGGGTAGCTTGATGGATTCGGTGTTAGGCGGCGGAGGTGCAACATTCGAAACTGCCAGTGATGATATAAGACACCCTGCAGACTCCCACTGGTCCGCGCATTCGCATTTCGCCCGTTGGGCACGCACGATGAATTTTTTTCTTTTTACTCGAGCACGTTCGCTTCTCCTTTTCGATTTTCTTTTTCTTTTCTCTTTTTTTTTTGGAGTTGGCTGGCACCCACGGTCGTGGTGGAAAATGCCGGACGATGACCTAATGGCCACCGGACAAACCAGGCGTCTATTTTCAACACGCAGGGGACCTTGTGTGGGAACATCGAAATGACTTAATTCCGTTCGCCATTTTTAATATTAGGCCGTGGTGATACCATACCAACTTGGAAATATCCTCCAGACCCCGGACTACTAAATACTTGGCGGGGATTGTTTCCCGGCAGAGGCGAGGCCTATACTACTCTAACCAGAAATAGTATACCAGCACTATCGCTCTCCACTTGTCTCCCTCATTCCGGACCCCATCGTTGGCAGCCTCGATTGACTCACCGAGCTTCTTAATAATCACCGGTCACCGTCACGGGAGTATTTTTTTGAAGGAATTTGGTGCCTTTGGCTCGCATCTGCTGTATTTGGCTGTCTGTCTGCCTAGGGCGACTGTGAGCCGGCGTAGTCCCTTCCGCCTCCCCGTTTGCCCCCCGCTTCGGCGCGAGACTTTTCTCTTCCCCTCTCCACTTCCCCAACCCTGCCGATTCCCAACTCCTCCACTGTCCACGCCGACCATGACGACCGAAATGATTGGAGGCCAGAGTGACGATGTTCACCTGCCTCCCACCGACGTGCGTTCCGCCCCCATGAACGATTACGTCTTCCCCGAGCTTCGCCTCAAGCGCACGATGAACGATCCCGAGAAAACCCCGCTGCTGCTGGTCGCTTGCGGCTCGTTCTCCCCGATCACCTACCTTCACCTGCGCATGTTTGAGATGGCTGCAGACTACGTCAAGTTCAGCACCGAGTTCGAACTCCTTGGTGGCTACCTGTCGCCCGTGTCAGACGCCTATCGCAAGGCCGGTTTGGCCAGCGCGGATCATCGGTAAGAACCGCACCTCTCGGAATATACGGGAAATGAGCCATGGCGTCCCGGAACCCCCTTGCTTACAATTCGCGACAGGGTGGCGATGTGCCAACTGGCGGTTGACCAAACCTCGAATTGGTTGATGGTGGATACCTGGGAGCCCATGCAAAAGGAGTACCAGCCGACCGCCGTCGTGCTGGACCATTTCGACCACGAAATCAACATTGTCCGCGGGGGTGTCGATGTCGGAAATGGGACCCGCAAGCCCGTCCGCATCGCTCTGCTGGCCGGCGCTGATCTGATTCATACCATGTCCACACCCGGCGTTTGGAGTGAGAAGGATTTGGACCACATTCTTGGCAAATACGGCGTATGTGATCGTTCTCGGCCCGCGAGGTTCATCTATCACAACTTGCTAATTCTATTTCAGTCTTTCATCGTGGAGCGCAGCGGCACCGACATTGACGAGGCCCTGGCCAGTTTGATGCCCTGGAAGGACAACATCCATGTGATCCAGCAACTCATTCAGAACGACGTGAGCAGCACCAAGATTCGACTCTTCCTACGCCGCGAGATGAGTGTGCGCTACCTCATCCCTGTGCCGGTCATCCACTACATTGAGCAACATCATCTCTACGAGGATGACGGCACCACGAATGAGAAGGGCAAGGAGCGTCAACAGGACGGCAAGTCGGGGTGATCATATGCGAGCCACCCTATCTGACGAAAAATGAGCGAAACATGACTCTGATACGATACCCCCATTTTCGTCCTCCTCTTGCCGGCGGTCGTGAGATCGGACTCCGCAAAAATGGGTGTCCGATGGGCTGGCGACCCGCCATATCGGTTGGGGTTGCGCAGATGCCCGCTCGCTTGACCTGGGCTGGGTAGACAGTCAGGTTTTGGCGCTGTACGAGGACAAGACGATTAATGATTTCTGGTGTTCAAAGGCGTTTTCGACCTGGTCGGAATTTTATTCTTCATATTCTTCATAGCAGTCTTTGTACATAACGCTATTCTCTTTCCCTGGTCTGTACATATGACGCTCTAATAGACCTCTGCTTTGAGATTTGACCTGTAATCTTTTCTCTATAACAGGAAGATGACCTATCTAATAGTTCTATTCTGTAGCCGGCATTGTATAGAAAGTAGATACACAATCACCTACCTACTTGGTCCTCTACCCAGTCATCAATCCGTTCACGAGGTCTACCTCGGTAACTTTTCCATGTTACGAGAGAAAAAATTGAGGAGAGGCAGCTGATATAAGCTCCGAGCAGGAGTCAACTTAGCACTAAATCTGAGGCGGATACCTGAAAAGCCACAGAAGGGTTTATCGGTTGGTAGCAAACAGAGGTGGTGTGTGGAAGCGTCAATCTCCATAAAATACTAAGCACCTTGGGGTTGACTCACTCAGTTCTAGCAATTTCTCTGCAGCTGCCACTACGCAACTAGTACGCCTGTTCGGTAGTATCGTGGTATCTCCGAAGGCCGGAATTGAGTCAAGCGGCCCCGATGCACACCATTGCGGAAATAGATGACACCATTCGGCAATGACAGGTAGTTCTCAATTGAGCAGCAATAATACACTGTAGCACATAAAGGAGTATTGCACGGAATAACAAGCTTCAATTACACATTGCAATTGCATTCCACCTCAACCGCGTTGACCCCGCGAATCACAACGCGGCCGAGGCGATCGCTCGATGCACCTGTTATCTTCCGTTATCGACTGAGCTGATCTCTTCTCGGCCCTCCACATTTTCCCATCTGGCGCCTGGCGTCTTCCGGGCGCGAACTTACGGTCTTCCTCAGGGCGATTCTTCCTCCACATCGTTGCGATGGTCTACAAAGCCTTTGACACCTCTCCCTCCCTCGCCATGGCGTCCGACCCCGTCACCCTGCCACCATGGCCGCTCACTCCTCCCGACCCGTCCGAACCCCCACCAACGACAACAAAAGATGTTACCTCCGTCGTCACGGCAATCCATGTGATGTCGACCGAGCGAGCGGCGCTCGCACACCTCGAGCGCCTCTACCAGAACGATTCGCGAGCGCAGCAGGATCTCGCGCGCGCGGTGGACCTCATTACGCGGAGTGTGCGTGAGGCGGGCAAATTGGTCGTTTGCGGGGTGGGCAAGAGTGGGAAGATCGGACGCAAGATCGAAGCGACGATGAACAGTCTTGGTATATACAGTGCTTTCTTGCATCCGACGGAGGCGTTGCATGGGGACTTGGGATTGGTTCGTTTGGTAAGCATTACCTGCGTCTGCATATGCATTTGTCCTGCATGGACACATTTTCGACTAGCCTATCTCTACGCTTCTTTGCGAGGGCCAGCGAATCTTGCGCTGGATTTTAAACTGACTTGATCCCGTGCAGAACGATACGATTCTCCTCATTTCCTTCTCGGGTCGCTCCCCCGAGCTGCTTTCTTTGCTCCCGCATCTTCCCGCTACAGTCCCGGTCATCGCGTTGACTTCACATACGGACCCGTCAGCATGTCCATTACTTTCTCTGCATGGCCCGTCTGGCATGGGTGTTCTTCTGCCGGCACCAATTCATGAGAATGAAGAAGCGTCCCTTGGAGTCAGTGCCCCGACATCGTCTACGACCGTGGCTTTGTGTTTGGGAGATGCATTAGCCATTGCCGCAGCTCGGAAATTGCATACTGCTCCTGGACGAGGACCGGCAGAGGTCTTTCGTAGCTTCCATCCCGGTGGTGCTATCGGTGCTGCTGCTGCTGCTGCTGCTGCTTCTGCTGCTGGAAATACACCACTGACTACACCATCGAGTTGTGTTTCGACAATTACATTTGACTCGCCATCCTCGTCCATTTCTCTCCCGTGGGAGGATCTCAATGGCAATTCATCTATCCCTCCTTTCACTCTCCAGCCTCCACCTCAGCATCGCCGCATTCCGTCGGAGGTGCTTGTTTCCCTTGATCAGATTCCCACTGCATCGGCGTCTGCATCAAATTCACCTGCCGATGTCCGACTTCTTGATATCCTCCTCACAGCTATTCAGCATCCCGATGCCAAATCATGGGTCTTCCTGTCACCTTCTACGATTGTCCCACCACGACGCATTCGTGCCCTCCTGTCCCGCCAAAAAGATGTCGATCTACGCGTTTCCGATGCCGTGGCTAAAGATTCCGGGCGTCCTCTCGCCGTGCCCCGAGCCAACTGGTTCCTTGTCCCGGAATCAACCTCCCTTTCGGAGCTGCGGCATCTAGTGTCCACATCCCGAGTTGAAACAGATCCAATCTCAGTTATTGCGGTGATGAAAGATGTGACATGTCCGGCCAGTTGCATAGGGGTCATGGAGGCGGAGGATCTTTGGGAGCCATGAAGTCCCCATTCATCTTGAGCGTCTTTGTCTTCTTCTTGCCCATACCTTTTGTTTAAAATTGCACATACCATCCGCACTATCTCATGCGGTTGACGATGTTACGCCTGTCTTTACTTGCATTGGGTGAGATTGATATAGTATTATGATGATTCGCATTTATATGGCCCACGAAATTCATGAGGGCCTGCTTTTGAGCATTACAACATTATTCATCTGGTGAAGTATCTCACTCGAAGATTAAATTTTGATGGTAGTTGATACAGAAGCACTATGCGAAAATTGTATAATACACATTCCGATCCCCACCACTTTCCAATGTCGGGAATCCCCCACTTACTCCGGTGCCTTAACTCATGCAAGTAAAAACGTTCGGATATGCCCTCATGACTTGATGACCGGCTTGATACCCTTGTGAATAGCAGCAATACCACCAGTCAAGTTCTCATACCCACGGCCCGGAATCATAAACCCAGCCTTCTGGATCATACCCCGGAACTCCTCCTGGCTCGGGAAGCGCTCAATGCTCTCCACCAGATACTGATAGCTATCACGGTCACCCGCAACAACCTGACCAATAAGGGGAATAGCACTGAAGTTCCAGCGCTTGTACACGGCATCAAAAAGCGGATTATCCACCTTGCTGAATTCCATACAAGCAAAAACACCACCGGGCTTCAGAACGCGGAAGGCCTCATTGAGAGCAGCCTGCTTATCCGTGAAATTCCTGATTCCAAAAACAACGGTGTAGAGGTCGACCGAGGCGTCGGGGATATGCGGCATGCTTTCAGCATTGGCTTCGACGAAGGACAAGCGCGAGGTATTGTAGTAGGGTGTTTCGATAGATCGCTTCTGGCCTTCGGCCAGCATATCGGCGTTGATGTCGCTGATCGTCACCCGTGTTTCCAGGTCGTGGTTGATGTTCGTTGCGTGGTCGAGCATGCGGAAGGCAATGTCGCCGGTCCCGCCGGCGATGTCGAGAATGTTCCAGCCCTTGGTCTTGCCATCCACATCGCGGTTTGCGACGGGGCATCCCGGGTTCAACGAACGGACGAAGTGGTCTTTCCAGATTCGGTGGATGCCCAGGGACATCAGGTCGTTCATTGTGTCGTAGGAGGAGGCGACGGAGCTGAAGACAGCGCCAACTGCGAGTGTTTTGTTAGTTCTATGCACTCAATTAGACTACAACCCCCCAAGATCATAACGTACCTCGCGACTCCTTCTCCGATTCAGGCACATTGGTGAACCCGAAGTGTGTCATGCGCTCATGGTCCGACTTTGGGTCATGGGCCCGACGGGTGCAGGAAAAGCAGCGGTAGGGGGTGGTGGGCTGGAAGGCACGGCGCTTCGCACTGTAGTGCAGCGCTCGCCAGGCGGAGCGAGAAGACATGGTGGAGTTTGAAAGGAATTGAAGCAGAGAAGTCCAATGGTCCGATCTCGAGGCTCCGAGTCGCGAGGAATGACCTGCCGCCAACTTTTCGGATGCCAAGATCCACTTTTTTCTCCCGTGGCTCCTGACCGGGTCAGCC
This sequence comes from Penicillium argentinense, assembly GCF_028826775.1. Classification (NCBI taxonomy): domain Eukaryota; kingdom Fungi; phylum Ascomycota; class Eurotiomycetes; order Eurotiales; family Aspergillaceae; genus Penicillium; species Penicillium argentinense. The sequence goes on from NW_026622668.1 coordinate 3,131,393, forward strand.
AATCACAGCGCGGAGTTTGCGAGGTGTCCAGTGGTGTTCAACCTTGCAGTAGATGGGCTTCAGCAGGAATACAATGATTGTCAAGAACTGAGTCAGGTGCTGGGTGGAATTAGCGGGCGTAGAGGTGTTGGAAAATTACTGTCCTATCTCCGAGCTTGTTTGCTGACAGCCTCATAAGTGCCGGATATATAAATTGAGGTTTCATGCCAATAACTTTGAATCATCCCATTTGATCTTCAAAATATCAGATTATTGAGCTTCCTGTTAGGCTCTATCTCAGCCGGAACAATACTGCAAATATGACATCGAATGAATTGTCTCGCTGCTGCACTATTGGCTCCCTTCACGAAGGCGAAGCCAAGGGCGAGATAAAGGACATTGGCGATTGTCCGTCTTTCAAAGTACCCATCTGAGTATAGTGACCATACTGATCAGCCATCTAGTTTCAACGTACTTCGCATACCCGACCAATCGATCCAACGAGAAAGCGATTCTCATCCTTACAGATGTGATAGGGCATCGCCTCATCAATGCTCAGCTGATAGCCGATCAATTCACCTCGAAAGGATACTTAGTGGTCATGCCGGACCTATTCAACGGCGACACTGTCGGTATCAACCGACCAGAAGGTTTCCAAATCATGGAGTGGGTAAAGAATCACCTTCCACCCCAAACACAGCCTATCATCGACGCGGTACTCAAAGAGATGCGCGAGAATATGGGCCGCAAGAGAATCGGAGGGGTTGGCTATTGCTTTGGTGGCAAGTATGTTTGTCGGTATCTCAAAGGTCGCCAATTGGATGCTGGCTTTATTGCGCATCCGACTATGGTTGAGGCAGATGAGTTGAAGGGTATCGTGGGGCCATTGAGCATTGACGCTGCAGATGAGTGGTTCCAGTGTCCCAAGTACTTATCGTTGAGCGTGCGTTGCTGACCGGTTTCTAAAGTTCGGGACTTTGTCTTCACGACTGAGAAACGTCGCGAGAGTGAGGATATTTTGGATCAAATGGATGTGCCCTACCGGACTAATTTGCTTTCTGATGTGGGGCACATATTCTCGGTTCGTTGCGACTTGTCGAAGCCTCGTCAGAAGTTCACGAAGAACAGGTTTTCAACCAGGCTGCTGCTTGGTTCGATGAGTATCTGAAGGAATAGTTTGAAGCAACAAAGAGCCCATGCTCTGACCACGGCCAATCAATGTTGAAATCGTAATCACCATCCATTGAGCATATCATTAAGAGGAATTTTATCTATACACAATGCACCAAGAACGTCAGAAAAAATATATAAAGTTATAGACAACAGAATGCATCATTCAAAGGCCAACGGCAAGAAGCCCTCCGAGTGGGAATTATCCAAGGGCCACGGCCAATCGGACAGAAGTTCGGGCGGTAGTTGAAACTGTAGCATCTGGTCTCCAATACCTGAGGTTGCTCCCACGGGAGGAGCAGTACCACTGGGAGCATATGGAGCAGGAAGACTTGTCGGCTCCGGCTTGATACCCATCAAACTGGCGCTGCCGTTGGGTGGCGGAGGGGCAACTGGAAGATTGACAAGACGGGAGTTGCGCATGTATCCATCAATGCGATCAACCTGTGACCGAAGACGTTCACTGGCACCTGCTGCGCGATGGAGACCAGTTTCAAGACGATGTAGCAAATCGGCCATTTCAAGGCTTCAGTAAAAGAGTTAGCATGGTTGTTGTGAGGCACAGGTGAGGCATAGAAAAGCAGGTCTTACAGTAAGGTGCGAACTCGCTGGTAAGAGGCGTCTGATAGGCTCCCCTCCATGACCGAACCGAGAATATAGCCGATGCCTCCAAGATGGTGGAGCTGAGGAGTTGTTAGTACGTGGATAGCCGCGTGTTGGTGATGGGGGTCTTACCAGAGGTGAGCTGATAGCTTTCAAATACTCGACAGGAACATTCGAAAAGACCCTGAGAAGTTCACCAGCCACATCGCATTTCCGGTCCAAACCAATTTCCTCGGCTGACAAGAGCACCATGCGAAGAAGCTGCAGCGTGGCTTGGATATTGGCGGATTGGAAACCAAAAGATCTTTACCGATATCACCAGTGGTTGGTGGTGTCTCGCGGAACTGAGGAGGCAGGGCCGAGTACATTGAGAGAACTCGTTCCATGACGGCTGGTTCGGACATGGACGCGGGACTGAAGAGAGACCACACCTCTTGAGTTCCGTTGGCCGATGAGAAACGACGCCGAGTACCATCGACAACGTGCTCAAGAATTCGGTATAGATCAGTGGTGAAGTTCCAGCCATGGAGCCATGATACAGGAGCTCGTGCGACGCCTGTCGCGTCGACATGACTCGGCGTACTCGATGCCGGGGATACAGGTGGTATGCTGTAGCCTCGATGTGTGATGAACTCGTCATTCAGTTCAATGGGGTATCGAACGAGAGAATGTGCTTCACGGTATCGAATGACACCGCCCCATACAATGGTCGAGTATATGTCCAAGGTGTATATAGACCAGAACTGTAATCTTGTTAGCTAGGATCAAGGACATTCAACCAAAAGCACATACCAGTCTCCGACGTTCTTCGACCTCAACGGGGCTTATGTCCTTAGGCCAAAGCTTCTCGTCGTGAAGCCCCTCCATGGTGGTGAGTGTATGGTACATGCCAGAATATTTTTGCATGTTTTTGATATGGCCATTTTGAATACTAGCAATAGCCAGAATGGCACATGCTCGCATATAGTTCATGCCCTTCGCGGCTGCGAGGTCACGAGGCAAAGCGTCTTTAGCTGCCGCATAGAATGCTTCAGAAGGCGGCTCCAGCAGCTCTTCTCGGTGCCATCTATTGCTGTATAAGGCACCATCGCGCGCGCGGCCTGATACTAATGAACAGACAGCCATCGTTGATGCAAAAAGTCCCTGATTTGTGAGATGTTCCTTATTGTTGATGCTCTCGATGAACGACTGCTTGTGGAACAATGGGAAGCTAAAAACGGAGTTAGTTGATATGCCCGTGCATTAATAGCACGTCGGAGACAGATTAATCTTACATGGGATAGACAATCTCGAAATAGACCTGGACGAGGTTTCGAATCGACCTATCACTGGCAATAGCAAATGCCTTCCACGAGTTTCGCAACGCGCCGTCATCATCGTACCCCTCCGCCGTTGACCATCCCGTGTTGAAAGAGGACCAGGGGTCCCCAGTCAATGACGGGCGCGGGCCCGAATCTGGGTAAGCCGAGCTTCTCGAAGCCGACGACCCTGAGGCTCTTTCAGGAGCTAGTACTTGAGTAGCGGTGGGGACATTCCCTGACATGGCTCTCGCTGATGATGACTCCCGCGCATTCACCCTGGTGCCAGCCTTGACGCCGCGGCGCTTGGCCGGGCGATCAAAGGTACATGCGACATCGAAATCGGCGCAATTCTGGCACCGGCCTAGCTGATCATCGCTTCGGCTGCATTTGATGCTGCGCCGATTGCAGAAGTCGCCTAAAGGGGTGTCAATTTCACATTCTCCCGTTTATCCGCGCAGCACGAGGGAAGTGGAGAACTGAGCTGCGCGTTGGAACGCGGGGGGAGGATTCTTACAGGCTTTGGAGACGCGCTGGAGCTTTCGCGGTTTTTGCGACATTCAAGTTATTTCAAACCATGCCACCACACGAACTAGATTAGATGGGCTCGGCGGTACGGGGGGGGGTTCTCGGCTGGAGAATTCGGTTCCGGGGAGAACGGGAGCGCGGAGCACGGCGTCTGGGGGACGCGCCTCTGTGGAGTACTTCGGGCTGGTGGTGGCTGGCGGCGTCGTACTACGGGGCCAAGAGTGAAGAAAGGGGAAATGGGATCTGGGGCTGATCGGGCGATGGTTCAATGGTGCCAATTGTCTCAATGGCCATTGAAGATACCTGAGGTCAAACCATCGAGTCCAGATGGCCGACAGCGACCCGCCCCGCTGAGTCAGCACGGTGCCATCGTCTTCTGGCCCCCAGCGAATCGCGTCGCGCGGTTTACACTATCGTTCAAGTTGCTAGCACGTAGCGTCAAGTTGTAGGACTCATAATATACTGGTAGGTGACAGGATGCAGAATTGGTGTGGCAGACCGAAAGAAATGCATTGCAGACATTATATCTCTATCGCTGATGTTGTAGCACTTAGGCCAGTATAGGTGGAGGTGGTAGTACAGGTCAAATTTGTGAAATGGTTGGTGATGATGATGATGGCGAATTCTAAGCAGTGGAAGCAGTGGAGCATTATGGTTCGTCGTGCACCGACACTATTGATTCCGACTTCGGTGCATGGTAGGTTTGGGTTTTTGTGACTCCATGCGTCGCCAAAACATCGCCATGGAGTTTGTAAGCCCGTTCCATTTGCCAGTGGAAGGGGCTGCTGGTGGAGAAAAGAGCCTCAATGGACTCGAGGGAGCGGTTTCGAGTTTCAGGGTAGACTGTCACAAGGATTAGACATGGAAGGAGGCCTCTCGGACAGGAGGATAAATCTCACATAGAAAGACAATCGGTATCCAGATCAAGTTCAGCCCAGCAAGAAGGAAATAGGCACGGCTCTAGGTCCAAGTCAGCAAGTGGAAGTTGCAAGTAGGTTTAAAAGTAACTGACATGAAGGTTACCAAACAAAATGGGATTGACCAGTGTGGTCATGCCCACGCCAATGGCCCAGCCTGTGATTCCAAACCCATTGCCCTGGGCCCGCAGGTCACTCGGGAAGATCTCGGTGGGTATTAAAAAGGCCACGGTACCCCAGGTGGCGGCATAGCTATCCAGAATTAGTCTCCATATGGAACTGCGGGGTGTCAAATTCCAACGTACCCAAGATTGAACAAGAAAAGCATCGTAATGGCGGGAGGGGCGTATTGCTTGACCTTTTCAGGGTGGTACCAGGATGCTTCATATAGCGCGCCGGCAATCAGGTTGACCGCGAACAGGACAGCAGCTCCGCCCATCAGGCAGGGTCTGCGACCAAGGCGATCTATAATCTGAGCACTAATGATAGTGCCAACAATGCCAATTGTGTTGACACCCCCGGAAAGACCACTGATTTGTATTTCGCCGTATTCAGCCTGCTCGAGGAGAGTTGGGGCATATGCAGTGACAGCCTAGGCGGCAATTCGAGTCAGCGACCGGGGTTCATCAACACACCAACGGATGTCCAACTTACCGAGATTCCAGTCCAGGATGCCATTATTTGAAGCCATATACACAGCCATGCACGTCGACCCAAATTTGTACCTTTGTCTCCGCCTTTTCCACACAGAATCTTGGCAAACTGCAATGGAGAGCTGGGCTTGCTGTGCTTTGCTGTGGCCACGATTTCGCAGTATTCCCGATCTATCTCTTCCTCTGTAGCCCTGTCCTTGCGCAATCGAATCAAAAGATCACGCGCTTCATCTGTTCTTCCCACCGAGGCTAAAAATCGAGGGCTATCAGGCAGCATCTTGATGAACAATGCAAGTAGGAGGGCGGGGAAACACTGGAAGGCGAGGAGGAACCGCCATCGGACGTCAGAATACCCATGGTTGATAAAGGACAGGCCGAAGGAGATCCAATAGGCGACAGAAATTCCGAGGTCTGAGTATTAGTCTATTGTTAGTATGGAGCTCGCAAGGCACCGGCGGGAGTTGTTAGGGCGGGCACGTACAGTTGGCTATAAAGACGTAACCTAGGAATCCCCCTCGGTGGTTCGCCGTTGAGGTCTCCGAGACCAACACAGGCGTGATGCCCGTCAGAGCTAGAGGCCCCCCACGAGTTAATCAAGCTCCTGGGATGGGTCTCGCTAAAGCGCACTAGCAGGGGTACTCACCACCAGTGCCAATACCTGTCACCACTCTGGCGCAGATCATGAAATTTGAGTTTGAGATGGCAGATTGCAGGGCCCCTCCAACCAACGCGAACAATGACCCTGCGAGTAACCCATTGATGCGTCCCACTCGATCTGCGAGCCATCCTCCGGCAAAGCAGCCAAAGATCGCCCCCAAGTAGTAGACGCTCACGATGCCCCCTTGATGGGTGGTGTTGGTGACCTTCCCACTGGCCTTGCCAATGCCGACCAAGGTCAGGTAGTTCGGGGCCGAATTGACGCCTCCCATGACGCCCTGGTCATAGCCCTCGAAGAAGATGGAGATGAGCGAGAAGACATGGATGGCAACGCTCAGCTGCCGCGGCGAAAGCCGCTTCCATAGCGTGGTGTATCCCATGGCCAGCTCAGCATCAGTGCGTGCCCCTGCAGCTCGTCGCGCCGGACGATCCAACGTATGGGTCCAATTCCAGCTCTAGGTGTGACGAGATGGGGCCAAGATCATTTGGGAGCGCCAGCCGCAACGGATCTTCTGGAACTTCGCCGGGGGGACCACTCTTGGAGCGTGTAACCATTTAGCACCGGCAGATTCTGTTGCATTAGTCTCGCCCATTAGCCGTTTTGCAGGTTATGCCTTCAGGCGGTCTGGCCATCTGCCGGGCAGTCCAACCCTCCACGATGCACGAATGCTGGTTCTTGCAGCTGCGATGTTGGTTCGACCGCAAATTTTGGTTGTGGATGTGGGCAGCAGGATGGACATCCCAGTCGCTGGTCGCCTTTTTATAAACTGCCATCCTGCCTTCAGGGGTTGAGGCTTTTCCCTTCCTTTGTTCCCCAGTGACATTACGACGTAGTTCGTTACTCGAGCCTAGAAACCATGGGCTCAGTGTACCCCTCAGAGGCCCTGTCGGGTGCGCCGTTGGATTTGACTGTCCTTGGTTTGAATAGCGGGACGTCGATGGTGAGCGATTTTTGCATTGGAAAGGCAGCATGGGAACAGACGCGATTAAGACTGGTCTAGGATGGGATCGACTGTGCCCTCTGTCGATTTCGCCAGGAAACACCAGAGTCGCCCATGCACTTTGAACTCCTCAAAGTAAGTAACACATCGATTTGCATCTCACTTCGGAACTCCCGACTAACCGGTGACTTCAGTATGGCGAAATCCCGCTGGAGCAAACGATCAAGAAAAGAGTCATGAACATCATCCTCCACAATCATACATCGCCTTCGGAACTATCAGAAGTGAATGTCATTCTGGGCGAGACCTTTGCATCCGCCGTACATCAGTTCTGCAAAGACTTCCAGGTCGACATCAACACGATCGACGCCCTGGGCTCTCACGGACAGACAATATGGCTCCTGTCCATGCCAGAACCCGACGAAACGCGTAGCGCACTAACCATGGCCGAGGGCTCTTTTCTGGCTTCTCGAACCGGTATCACATCTGTGACCGACTTTCGCGTCAGCGACCAAGCCGCTGGCCGACAGGGTGCGCCTTTGATCGCGTTCTTCGATGCCCTTGTACTACACCACCCCACAAAGCTACGCGCATGCCAGAATATCGGTGGCATTGCCAACGTCTGCTTCATTCCACCCGACACACATGGCGGTGTTAACGCTTGCTACGACTTCGACACTGGTCCTGGTAATGTTTTTATTGATGCGGTTGTACGGCACTATACGAATGGCGAACGCGAGTATGACAAGGATGGTGAAATGGGTGCTCGTGGGATAGTCAAACAAGAGCTGGTGGATGAGTTCCTGCGTCACCCGTACTTCGCGCTGGACCCTCCAAAAACAACCGGTCGTGAAGTCTTCCGAGACACGCTCGCGCATGAATTTATCAATAAGGCAGAGGCTAAGGGCTTGAAACCTGATGATGTTGTCGCCACTATTACTCGCGTCACTTCACAGGCCATTGTCGATCACTACCGTCGCTATGCGCCCGAGGGACTCGAAATTGCGGAGATCTTCATGTGCGGCGGAGGAGCGTATAACCCCAATATTGCAGCGTTCATCCAGAAGAACTATCTCAACACGAAGATCTTTATGCTTGATGATGCTGGAATCCCCAGTGGTGCAAAGGAGGCTATTACCTTTGCCTGGCAAGGGATGGAGGCGATCGTCGGTCGCTCAATCCCAGTTCCAACTCGCGTCGAAACGCGTCAGGAATATGTCCTGGGAAAAGTGTCGCCTGGGAAGAATTATCGCAAGGTCCTGCGCCATGGCATGCTGTTCGGTGCGGGCCGTGATCATTTGGCCCCTGTCAAAGAGCTGGTGAATTATATCGATGGCAAGGTGTTCGACAACAAATGGTGAAAGGGCGGAGGTGGAAGACCAGCGTTATTGATTTCAGCATTCAATGCTTGGGCGTGCATTTTTCTTCGGCATTATGATTTCACCAGTCTGTTCGCAATGCGATGATACACGAATATAATTTACGCTTTCTGTCAGGCTGTACAGAGAATGCACCTACTGATGAATGAAACCAATACCGGCTAAATACCCAAGGCCAATAGATCATATTACTGCTCATCCCTACTTCAGGGTCGAGGATAATGTGGGTTCACTGCTTGCCTATCAGAGCTAGCTTGACGGCTCTGGTCCGAAGACACTAAATAGCCCCATCGCTCCACTGGAACCGCAAGGCGAGCTCAAAATAGACGCTACGGGTACATTCATTCCGGAAGCTCGTGAGAAATAACGTTGGGAGGGGGGTGTCAGTTATGTGTCGAGTCTTCAGATGGTTGCACAGAAATGATAGATCTTCGTCTGGAAATAGTAGGATCTTGGTACCTAGGTATATAATAAACATATATACAAATTTTGAATTTTGTCAAATTTGAAATAAAATAAAATGACTCATCCTGTCAGGGTATTTTATAAATCCGATCGAAGCTGACGTCCCTATCAAAAATCGTGAAAAAATATCGGCGATCGCTCGGTACCGAGTGTTTGCCGGGCATCGCCTCCTGGAAAGCGGCACAGGGCTCACCGGACAGTATTTTTAAAAGTAACCCTGCCTCAATCTGATAGCCGTGTAACAAGTCTTCTAGCCTATCAGATGTAGTCCGTATATCTATCCAGGAGTTGAGATATCTAGCAAACCGGGATATATCTCGGTGATGGTTCGGCGGAGACGCAGGATATGCACTTTACTATAGATGTTGTTGCGCTTACTGAAGTTATAAATACCTGCGCGGTACAATCATGGCTTGGACCTGAATTCCATAATTTCTCTAGTTACACCTAATCCACAATCCTCAAAATGGCCAAAGCAATATCACCTGAACCAGAAGCCCTTGAACCAGCACATCACTTGGTTGGGGATGAAACCCGCGAAAGCCTCCGCCAGGCGGGAATCACAGAGAATGCACCAGCCACACTATACAACTACCCCGAAGTAGGACAGAAAGGAGACCCGATGTTCCCAGAAGAATATGTCGTCGAAACTCAAACCGGCCTCGTTCCACAAAAGACCCTGGAGCAGATGCGATCGCACTGCTCGACACCGACGACCCAGGCACCCCGAGACAACAACACCGACTTGGAGAAAGGGCCCAAGGAGCCTGCGGAATTTGTGACATTCACCATCGATGATCCCGAGCACCCGTATAATTGGTCGCGTGGTTATCGATGGTACATCACCCTGGTCGCGTCTGCACTCGTCGTCTGCGTTGCTTACGGCTCATCGATTGTTACGGGTGGTCTGGGTTTAATCGAAGAGCAATACAACGTCTCTCTCGAGGTGGCGATTCTTACATGTTCAATTATGGTCTGTGGCTTTGCAGTCGGGCCTCTACTCTGGTCTCCGCTCTCTGAAATCATCGGACGAAGACCGGTATACATCATCTCGATTAGTCTTTATGTGATCTTCAATATTCCATGCGCCCTTTCGCCTAATATCGGCGGCCTTCTCGTCTGCCGGTTCCTCTGCGGCGTATTCTCCAGTTCAGGCCTTTCTCTCGCTGGTGGCACTATCGCAGATATCTGGAGCATCGAGGAGCGTGGAATGGCTATTGCTTATTTCGCCGCTGCACCCTATTGCGGCCCTGTCATCGGACCAATTGTGACCGGATGGATAAATGTCGGCACCGGTCGACTGGACCTTTTCTTCTGGACAAATATGGCCTTCGCAGGCGTCATCATGATCATGGTCGGCGCCATCCCCGAGACATATGCCCCAGTGATTCTTAAGAGGCGCGCCGCGAAGCTGCGCAAGGAAACCGGAAACCCGTACATCGTCACAGAGCAAGAGCAGCACAAGCCTTCGCTGAGCGATATTGCTCGCACAATGCTGATCCGCCCCGTCACAATGATCATGACCGAGCCCGTCCTCGACCTGATGTGCATGTACATCATCCTCATCTACTCGATGCTCTACGCCTTCTTCTTCGCATACCCCGTTATCTTCGGAAGACTCTACAACTACAACGACGGCCAGATCGGACTGATGTTCATTCCGATTCTAATTGGCGCGGGCATTTCACTACTCGTGACTCCAGCCATCGAGAAACAGTTCGTAAAAGTCTGTCAATCGCGAGCCCCAACGCCCGAAGACCGACTCCTCGCATCGCTATTTGGTGCGCCTTTTATTCCCATCGCCTTCTTCCTGCTCGGCGCGACCTCCTACACGCACATAATCTGGGTGGGGCCTGCTTCGTCTGGAATTGCGTTCGGATTCGGCATGGTGCTCTGCTACTATGCTGTGAATAACTACCTGATCGATGCGTATCAGAAATATGCGGCGTCGGCACTGGCGGCTAAGGTTTTTTTGAGATCGGGTGGTGGTGCTGCGTTCCCGCTTTTCATTACGCAGATGTATGATCGTCTGGGTTTGCAGTGGGCTTCGTGGTTGCTTGCTTTCATTGGTGTGGGGATGGTTTTTATTCCTTTCGGCTTTTACTTTTATGGTCTTAAGCTTCGGGCGAAGCTTACTAGGGATTGAGTATGGTAGAAGCATGCCGCATCACCATGTGATTGTGATGGACTGAAAAGTGGAAGCAAGGAGCGATATAGGGGGATAGAGGTTGATGAGCTTAGAGGCGCCGGTCTGACAGAATATTTTATGTGAATACAACGGGATCTTAATGTTTAACAAAGAATGGACTGTAGTATGTACAGATATCCCTGCTTGGAGAGAAACAATATCCCGAGAGAGGGCGAGGAAAATTCAATTGAAACCATTTGGAGAGTTTTCAAGCTCAATCCGTGGTAAGATCCCACAGACTGCGAACAGTAACACCCTGGGACCACTTTCCACCAGTCTCATCTTTCTGCAAAGTGAATCCAACAGTCTTCTTCTCACCAGGGAGAAGGGTGAAAGAGTTCTCATCAAAGTACCCAACGACACCAGCTGGGTAATCCAGCCAGGTATAAAGCGAGACACCATTCTTAGCCTCCACCGTAAAAGTACTATTCTTCTCATTAAGCGAGATCTCGACCTTCGGATCCTTAAGAGAAAGCTTGTTGGGAAAGACAGGGGTGAATTGGTTGCGGTGAGTGAAGGTATAGACCGACGAACTGTCAGAGTTAGGCAGACGACCGCGGGCATTCATAGACAGCACCAAAACGGCATCTGACTTGTCAGTCAGTGACAGAGCAGACAACTTTGTCGAATAAATATGAGTGGTATTCAATCCACCGACAGTGAAGCGATGAGTCTGGGGCGTGCCGGCATTACCAGCAATAGGCTTGCCAGATAGATCCACCCAAGTAAGGTTGACCGTGCCGCGAGCAGTATCCCACAGATCCGACGTGACATACACAGAGAGGTCACCGGTGGTAGAGTTCCAGAACGGCGAAATGATGACAGGCTTGTAGATATCACGAGCCATGTAGTGAAGCTTCTTCCAGCGGCCATCATACTCGATTCCAGCCCAGGTGGGCGCTTGCCAGATATCCTCGAGCTGCCAGTACAGAGAGCCGAGCTGGCGCTCGGGCATACCGCTACCACGACGGTAGAATTGAATCTGCGCCTTGTACATGTCGGCCTGGAACATCTGGGTTGCGTCGCACCAGGCGCTGAAGTTGGCGATGGAGTCGTGCTTGTTCGGGATTGGGTAGTAGCGCTCGACTGCCATGGTCATCTCGCCCATGCCCATTGACGCGTTCCGGAAGTTGTGTGTGTCTGTATTGCCTGGTGGATAGTGGTGGTTTCGGAGAACAACCGTGCTGCTGTTGAATTGGAGCTCGTCGTCGTCGACTGCTTGCTTCCAGGTTTGCAGGCTGGGCATACTGTGGTAGCCAAATTCGTTTGCGAAACGACCAACCGGGTAGCTTCTGTAGTCGAAGGCCACTCTGCTGTCGTAGTTGTAGTGGTCGGTATCCGAGTAGTAGGATCCGCTGGTGGTGTTGTCGTAACGCTCAGCCATGGGGACGGGCGCAGACATGTTGACCCAAAGGAAGCCGTTGTTGGTGCTGCTGGGCATGTAGGAAATTGAGCGCGAGTTCTCATACACCAGCGGCAGGATCAGGCTGATGTAGAGCTTCTCGTACTCACCCACCCAGTGGGAATAATGCTTGGGATCCGCTTGCTTAATAAGGGGCAGCTCGAGACTCTCGATTTCGTTTCCGCCAGCCCACAAAGCTAACGATGGGTGATGGTTCACGCGTCGCACATTGTAGATGACTTCCTGTGCGACATTGTCCAGGAAGGGCTGGTCCGTTGGGTACATTGCATCGCTGAACTGGAACTCGCTCCAGAGAAGAACACCACGCTCGTCTGCAATGTCATAGATGAAGTCAGGAAGATACGCGCCAGAGGCCCAGACACGAAGCATGTTCTGGTTTCCAGCTACGACGGCATTGAATAGCCGCTCCATCTTGTCCTCGGTGACTCGGGGCCAGAAAGCATCGGGAGGAATGAAGTTCGAGCCCTTGGCATAGAATTCCTGGCCGTTGACTTCGAAGTGCCAGTTTGCGCCCGGTGCAATACCCTGCGCCAGTTGCTCCTCGGTGATATTGAGCCTATTAAGGAAGATTGTACGGAAGCCAGTGCGCTTGGTCACACTTGCGAGACTCTTCTCGTCCTTGCTCTGGATTTTGATAGAGGCAGTGTACAAGTTCTGCTTGCCCAGGCCGTTCGGCCACCAGAGTTTCGGCGCGTCGGCGTCAACCGTGATAGACCCAGTGATGGTCTGTCCGGAGACAGACCCATTCTCGAGCGGACCGGACTTGAGTATCTTGCCTGATTCGACGTCCTTGATCTCAATGGCCATAGATGACTGATCCGGAAGAGATCCGAGGAAGTCAATGCTTGCATTGACGACCCAGGGCTGGCTTTGGTCGGGAGCCAGGTGGTTGATTTGGCCCTTGCGGAAGATATCCAGATCGGTGTTTAGCACGTAGACGCTCTCTTCATCGTCAAACTGTACGAGGTAGGCCTTCTGCCATGGTCCGACCGGCGCGAAGGCTGGGCCCCAATCCCATCCGAAATCGGACTGCTCTTTGCGCATGAACCAGCGATTCGGGAATTCGTAGATCTGCTGTGGGCCATAGGGCCATGCTAACGGTGTGTCAGAAACACTTTCGATGTCGTATTTGGTCAAACGTACTTTGAGAATTGGGATCTTCGGCAATTTTATTGACGATCTCAGGGGCGCTGCCAAAGTGCAAGGCGAGGTAGGGATCCCCTTTGCAGTTGCCGAGGGCGTTGGAAATATCAAAGGTATACTGGCGGAACTGGTTATCTGTTGTTCCGACGACCTGCCCGCAAACCTCAATGGTCGTGAAAGTGTCGAGTCCATTGAAGACGAGGAAAGATGTCTTTGAACTCAAAGATCTGTCTAGAGTCAATTGATATCCAGAAGGTAAGAGGGTGGTGGGGATGACTGACAGCCCTTGGATAGGGTCGCTGGTGTATGTCCAGTTGTTGTTTACAATCCAACGGAGATTGAAGTCGTTCAGGCCGTAGTATCTGTTTTCGGTCAGTGTGCTATTCTTTCGAAGTGGCTGTATCGTACTGACGGGTCATCTCATGGAACTGTTAGCTTCCAGCCTCATTGCCTTGGGGCCTGCAGGGAACTCACCGATGGCCTTTGCCGCATAGAGATCCAAATGAGCCTGTGAGGGTAGTCGCCCCGGCACCGAAATATTCAGCGCCTTACTCGAGACAGTCCAGCCATCGCCGCTGAGGTCCACGACATGCTGTCCTAGCACAGCTGGCGCCGTCGTGGGCAGCAAAGCTAGCGCAAACTTCTTCCACGAATGCATGGTGACACCGATAGCGAGCAGGAGGCCGTGCCTAGACGGGAACGGGCTCGCTGTTATATCGAGTTCGGGTCCAACCAACCCGACGTGTGCTGCACAACAGCTTGGCTACCACTCCGGATGAATACCGGCCGCCAAGTGGAGGCGAGGGTGCTTCTGCTGCTCGGCTGTTATCAATTAAATGGCGCTAGGCATGGACCTTGCCATTCGTTGCGGGCGTGGGTGTCGGAGATGGATGGGATTAATCTGGCCAGGCTAGGAGACGGGGCCTCGAGCGGGGGAGGACGCAACGGTAGCAGCGTCGAGTAGCGGGCAGGGGGCATTTCTCGGGGAATGAAGCAATCAATCCCCAAATTTGGGCCTGCGTGGCGGGAAAAGGCGACGATCTGCATTGCTTGACTGCGGAGCGCGCGGAGGCGAGAGGGGGCGCCCCGCCGGCAGCTGAGGGCTCTAAGGACACGCGAGTCAAACACTACATTATGTAGTGCAGAGTGAGCTCGATGCAGAAAGTAGTATATGGAATTGAGTTGCATCTCCTGGAAAATTTCAATATTTTTTCTAAAACTCAGGTGGAAATGTAAAGGCCCAACCACTTTGCCGCATGGCTGGCCAAAGTGCCGGAATGAACCCCTGGATCCGAGCGACTAGTACATACTTGATCAGGATACACTGTAGATGCGGTCATCGCCTTTCCTATCTATTCTCCATACAAGCACGGGTAATATTCTATCTATTTAAGCGTACATGATCATTCCGTCAGATTCTGGCGCATCTGCTGCACATCCTCAGTCGAGAATCCAAGTTTAGTCGTCAGATATTCCTCGACGCCCCCTTGGTAGGTGTTCTCGAACATCTTCAGAAAAGCGGCCATGGCGTGTGCCCGCACGCCACTGAGTTTCAGCATGCCGATCGCTTCGGGAGTGAGGTGTTCAGTGCCCATATTCAATGCTAGTGCCTGTGTCAGGTTCTCCCGCACGCTCTCCAATCCAATGCGCGTGAGGATATAGTCATTAATTACATCTCCATGGGATCGTCCAACCAAGAGCAATATCAATGCGGCGAGGACTCCAGTGCGGTCTTTGCCGGCTACAAGATTGAGGGCATTAATAAATGTAGCCAACAGCTTGGTGTACCGTGCAGGAACTCACCTGAACAGTGGAAGATAAACGGATCATCAAGCTGATCTCGGATATGACGGAACACCTGGCCAAAGGCAGGTGTCGCCGCCTCGAGGATCCCCATATACATCTTAACAAAACCGGCCGCGCAATTTTCCTCGCCGGCGAAATCGCGAAGATTCAATGACGCCGGTCGCGCGCCGTAAGGCATCCATATGGTTTCGACTCCATCGATCTCGGGACTCGGCGCCCGTTCTCTCTCGCCTTGATTCCGCAAATCAAATATCGTCGTGATGCCCAATTTATTTGTCAAGATGATCTTGCCGGTCTCTGTGATGTCAGACATATTCCCGGAGCGGTAGACATAGCCCGCCCGGAGGGTATTATTATGGCCAAGATCGCGAAAATTCGACACGCCGGGGACTGTGATGAAGGGCGGCAGCGAGATGATCTTGGCGACGGTGGCCTCCGGGATCGGAGTCGTGATGTCGGTGTCTAGCACCTCGCGCAGGTTGTCGGTATTGATCATGGTGGCAGGGGAATGCGGATGTGCCTGAATTGGTTTCAAATTCGAGCAGGTCAAAAGAATAATCGGCTTCGATCGAACCTTTATTGAACAATTCTCAGGTACCCACACGCTCCTGGTGCCTCAGGGGCGATGTCATCGTCTCCATTGTGCACTTCCCTGGAAGGAAAGGATGACGGTGGGTGGGTTCCACCGCGAAAAAGGTACGCGGAGCGATGACGCCCAGGCACGTCGCAGATTTGATGTCATCGGCCTCCCCCGACTTAGCTAAGCTCAGATTTTTGCTGAGATCGCTCTAAACATTTTTGATTGAGCATGTCACAGTTTATTTTTAAGGGATAACATCAATAGAAATGATTATTTGTAGACCATCAGTCGAGGCCAAGTTCGTAATCGCGGTGGCATCGCTACTGGATTATCATGATGCGGGTGTATGGTTCAGCCCCCAGCTCTAACATGTGCCATGTGATGATCGAGGAAGAATGGCCTAGAACACTCCCCAGTCATGTCGATCTCTTAAGAAATTATCAAATACAACACATACTTGAAGCACTACATCCTTTGCATAGAAACTGATATTTTGCCTTGTTTCCATTCCAACGACTAGTAGAGCAGAAACGACTTCACATTGCGAGTTCTACTTGAATACTCATTCGTTTCGCTTCAAGTCGTTCACCTATCCATCATGATCCTTACTTGTAGACTTACTCTGCCCCATGACGAAACGGGAGGTCTCACACCGTAATCGTTTAGGTACCTTATCATCTGCTTTTCCCAAAATGGCATACGGGTTCAATTCTGATCGAAATGCGACTTTGTTGACCTATATAGGGTATCCCCGGATCTAAACTAGTCTAGGGACTAGCACCGGTAGTAAGGAAGATATGAATCGAGTCTTGTCGATCTGGCCGGGGTATGTCAACGTCCAAAGGTGGGGGTCCCCGGGCCTTTTTGCTGAAGGCACCCAATCGTCGTCGGAGAAGGTTGGGTTCCGATCAAGAGATTTATGATTGCTGCAAGATGCCTGTAGTGAATGTTCTTACGTGCATCCTTGTTCGTTTAAGCGCGAAATCTATTTGCAGTGCGACATTGTACTTTCTGCATGCATATTGCGTCGTCAAAAGTGGGGATGGGAATCTCGAGCAATAGACGTTTCACGGTTCCTAATCTCTTCGGACACCCCATCTGCAACATTTTCAAAATATCCGATCCTTGATCACAATGGCCGAGTGTGCGAGACATATCGAAAAACGAAAGCGCTCCGGTCAGGCCGCAAAGAAGTCTCTCAGATCCAGATCCAGCAAAGCACGGTCATGCGAGGCATGTCGCCGACTGAAGACAAGATGCGAGGTCTACCCCAGCACGGACCGGTGTCACAGATGCGATATTCTCCAGTACGCGAACTTCTTAAGAGGCCCATTGTACCAGCACTGATATGTCTTAGAGTCGAATGCAAATTCCCTGGTGTCGTTCGCAGTCCAGAGTCGCAAAGTCAAATGGAGAGCAAGTCGGAAGAAGAGCATCATCGTGACCTGCAAACTCGGTGGGTCTGCATCCCTCAGATTTCGGTCGACCATTGCTAACCGATGGCTAATAGACTATCTGCGGTCGAAATGGCCTTGTCGGATATCAAAGCGACATTGTCATCTAGGTCTCCCAATAATACCCAATTACAATTGGAAGGCGATCTTCTAACGTCGAAGAACTCACTAAGTCCGACGATTCCCACCCCCGAAACATCCCCATCATCCGCAGAGAGGACCGCCCGTGACGCGCCGATGAGCCTCATACAAGAAATCAAAGAAAATATGTCTTTACCAACGCAGACATCTCCACTTCGAGTCGCCTCCCAAGATGTTATCGCCAATGGGATCGTATCCGAAGATGTCGCGTGGATATTGCTGGAAGGGTAAGCATCGTTTCCGCGAAAGCCGATAGGGTTGATGCGCTAAGACAGTGGCCCTCACTTGCAGCTTCTCGAAACTATCAAGTCGTTGGCTTTTCATGAGCACAGACCCCATCGACCTCCGTTCCAAGTCATCGCTCCTCTTTGGAACGTGTATACTCGCCGGCATCCACATCACCCCGGCGTTGTACGGATCTGAAACCCACCAAAAGCTCTACAAGCATGTCTACGACATGTTGGCGCAGTCGCAGCTCGTTTCTGGTACTTCACTCGATACAATCCAGGCATTGTTGATTTTCTCCATGTGGGATCTCAGACCGACGCGGGATCATGATCATGGTAATTCGTGGTTACTAAGTGGTCTCGCTGCTATGAAGGTTATGATGATCACCCGGTTTGAGAATTTGTTCCAGGCGAGTGATGGACAGGAAGTTTCGAGGTCGCGTGAGCTTCTGCGCACGTGGAATTTGATCTGTCTTTGTCATCTACAGTTCGTCCCGGCTCTTTATTGCCCAAAGTCGAGAATAGCTTGAGGCAAACTAACGAGAGGATAGGTTTTCGATTGGCTCTGGTCGTCCACCCGTGATCTCTAGACAGTACTTCGAGGAATGTGCAAAAATTCTTAACTACGAGTCGTACAACGCGCGAGATGAGCTTGTCGTGGCTGGAGTGGAGCTATACCGGACTTTGTGGGAATTGATCAGTTCAAATGAAATTCGCACGGATAGCGTGGCTTGGCCGGAAATTGAGAGGCTTCGGAGAAGGCACGAGCACATATACCGTACGTCGATACTTATGAGAAGTAGTCGGACTTACTAATTGAGTATTTGCAGATCTTGATTCGTCCGAACCCCTTCGCTTCGCGTACTCCTGTACATATCTCATTCTAACGCGTCGGACCTTGAGGCATATCAATGAATCCCACGCAGTGGAGAAGGGCAGGTCACGGCCATTGAACGGAGAGACTCAAAAGCAGGAGTTCATACAATTCGCAGTTGGCCACTCACACCAGGTCTTGAACCTTTTCCTGTCGATGTCAGATCTCACAACCTATATTCACCCAGCTTACGAAAATCTCTTATGTTCTTTCGCCATGGTAACTCTAGCTGAGCTGGCCGACCATGTTACCAATATTTTCGAGACTACCACTTTGATGGAGCAGGCTGTCTCGCACATACAGCGTGGTGGGAAGGCCGAGCCTGTGAGTCGATGGTCGCTAAGTATTATGAAACAGCATATACTCGGTGGCAACGATGAGGAAGCAGTGATCTCTGAGGATTCAGACCCTATATATGGCATGAATGTTGCAGCTGGCGATATTTTGAGATCATGGGAAGATGTTAACTGGAGCATTGAGCAAGAGTTTCCTTCGCTGGAAGAGGTTTTCTTTGGTGGGGTATTGTGACATGTGAGCAGAAATGAGAGCATCAGTGAAATCATGATCAATTGTTCGACTTCGTTGACCAAATACCATCCTGAAAAAAAAGACCCACGCTTAAGTATCATAGCCTCATACAGATCCCCGCGTAGCATTCCTTCGGCTTTTTCGAAAAGCCCTCATGCGACTCCATGAACGGCTGATAGAGCGTAAAAGTATATCGATGAAACAGCGTCCCGATAATAAGCTGAAGCTCCATAATAGCCACATTCTGCCCAACACATGCGCGAGGCCCATACGAAAAGGGGTTGAACCCCATCTTCTGCCGCGCCGTCAAATTCAGCCAGCGATCGGGCTTAAATTCCTCGACGTCGTCACCCCAAATCTCTTGCATGTGGTGAATAGTGTATGAAGGCACTGATAGAACAGTTCCAGGCGGAAAATAGTACTCATCAAACTTGACACCGCCCCCATTATCAGCGACAATGCGCGGTAGACCAATGGCTGATGTAGAGTGTAGTCGCATGCCTTCGTCGATGCATCGACGCAGAAATGGCAAGTCCCGCACCTGGCTGTATGATGCAATATCCAGACCTGAACCTATAGCTTTGTCAAGCTCTTCCTGGAGACGAGGAACTATTGTACCAGGAGCGCTTCGCTCCCCATGCAGGATCCAGTAGAAAACAGCACAGGCGGTATTGGAAATGGTATCCGATCCTGCAATCAGCTGTGTCAACGCCTCGGCAGTCAATTCCGTTCGTCCCATAGGTTGGCCATTTGCATCCTTCGCTTGCAAGAGACGTGAGAGGATATCGTTTCGCGTATCGACGATGCCCTTCTCCGCAGCATCCAGTCGCGACGCGACCGCAGCAACCGCAATCCCGGTAAGATTCTCGACGGCCGCGACTCCCTTCATGAAGAATGGATCAGGCAGGTACCTGGCAATCGGGCGTAGTGTAGGAAGGAGGCCTAGAGTTGAAGAGACCTCGCCTCGTCGATTCAGGACTTCGACTGCCGGGCAATATGAGATCGGTCCACCCTGCGTGAACTGTACTTCGGTTTCGTCTTTGCCCTTTTCCACCATTCCGAAGGGAGCACCGAATGCTAAGTCGCCGATTATATCGAAGGCGAGGTAGCTGAACCATGGCATTGCATTGTACCGGGCATATTGGGAATTGTTCTTCTCGCTCTGGAGCCCAGAGGTCGCGATTCGGTCAAGCTGCTTTACCCATCGCTGTAGGTTGGCGGCCATATGCGGCTCAAAGGCGGCAACCGCCCGAGGCGAAAAGGCATGCGAGATGATTTTGCGCTTTCGCGTGTGCTCGGCGCGGTCGCGGACGTTGAACATGCCGGGTGTGCGAGCCACAAAGGCTTCGTAGTACTGACTAGTTCGTTGTCAGCACCATGTTATGAGCCAGCCACTTTACTTGTAAGAAGCCGGGATGGAATGAGATCATACTCTTTAAGAAAGCCATTACCATGTCCATAGACGACATTTAATCCCCTCTCATCAGCAATGGATACATGGTTGAAGCCGATGCGGACGACTTTGCCATATTTGCGATGAGCCCAGTCGATTGCGGCGTATTTCTGGCCGCTTCGAGCACTGAGTCCTATCCATATGTTGCTGAATTTTGCACTAGGTGGACCTGGGACCTTGGATAGATGCCGGTAGGTGGTGAGGTAGGGAAGTATGTAGTAGAGTGCCAGCCATAGTGGAATGCCAACGGCTACCGCCCACGGTGAGAGCAAGAGCGTCAGCTGAGCCATGTCTAGATAGTGTAAGCAGGCAGAGTACTACTACTCCGTGGGACCTTGTCTGAAATAATACTGCGTTTCATTGATCTATCGAGCGACGCTGACGGTCGCAGAAGCTTCATTTTAAAACATCTCTTGTGAGTAGACCTCCAAGGCCTTGTTATCTTCCTCCGACGGAGGTCGAAAGCAACACCGTCGGAGGTGCATGTGGAGGGAACTGTAGAGGCGACGCCACCTACGAGCTTCCAAGTCTATTTCGTCCGTATTCCTCTTGATTACAACGATCAGGATTAAGTAGAATATATTTTTCAAAAATTAAAAAGTTGGCTTTATCCCCTGGAACTGGCCGGCCAACTACTCCTTTTCGCAAGGGGTTCACCACCCGCCGAACCCGCCACCCACTAGTAACTTGGACCTGGCATGACTCAGAACCGAGAGAGCATAGTGCAACTTGTTAAGTGTGAATGCTCGTATAAGTTAACGCTCGCAAAGTTACAGTAGCTTGCAAAATCGCCTTGCGCTTTTACACACACTCTTTCTTTCTGAAGTCTAGATGCCAAGATCACGTTAACCTGAGTTGGTCAGACTAAAAACAATCCTTGACTAGAACCATTTGAATGGTATGGTAAGGAACGAGAGGATGACAACACATGTGCAACCCTAGGTACCCCTCATTTTCTGCTGCTTCTGTTGTTCAACGTCTTTCCACTCCTCAACACCCATCGTTTTAACATGCAAAAATGGCTCCGAACTTATCCCCATCGAAGCGGCAGCTGATTTGTGATATGATCGAGAGCAACCTAAAAACCACTGTTATCGCTAATACAGCAGAATGCAGTAAATAGTCTGTTAGATATATTCGTTCCAACCTGCGGATGTTCGGCAGTCCCAAGGCACCCCCAATCCTCCCCGGCCGACCCAAGAGTATCACACCACTTATTGTTAAGGCTCTCCGTGGACACCTTTCCGAAACCCCTGGATTGTATCTCGACGAGATGGCAGTTTTCCTTCGGGAGGAATTTGATGTCTGCGTGGCTAACTCCACTATCAGTCGGGCTCTGGCAGCGAAAGGCTGGTCCAAGAAGACAACCCGGAATCAAGCGAAGGAGCGAAACGCGGATTTACGAGACTGCTACCTTCATAATCTATCGGAATTTGAGTCTTATCATCTGGTCTACATAGACGAATCTGGATGTGACAACCGGATAGGGTATCGGCGAACAGGTTGGGCCCCGCTCGAAGTCACCCCGGTCCAGGTGGCCAAGTTCCATCGTGGTCAGCGATACCAGATCTTGCCGGCATATTGCCAGGACGATGTTCTTCTTTCCCGCATCTTTCGTGGTTCAACTGATGCTCTGGTATTCGAAGACTTTATTGAACAGCTTCTTCATCATTGTGGCAGATGGCCGGAGCCTAAATCGGTATTGGTGATGGATAATGCATCATTCCACCACTCTGAGCGGATAAAATGCATGTGTATGGAAGCAGGAGTTAAGCTGGTGTATCTTCCACCGTATTCTCCTGATCTGAATCCCATCGAAGAGTTTTTTGCAGAGCTAAAAGCTTTCATCAAACGGAACTGGCAGTTGTTTGAAGATGATGCGCATAGAGATTTCCAGGAATTTCTGGAGTGGTGTGTCGATGTGGTTGGCGCAAGAGAAGGAAGCGCTGAAGGCCATTTTCGCCATGCAGGTCTGACAATTGAATACCGTTGATTGACCTATTTAGACATATGGAACTAACATACATATATATTTCCATATATTTTTGCGGCTGATATTTTGCTCTGACAGTACCAGTAGATTTTTCCCTCTATTCTTGCTTATTTGTTCTGACTCTCTTTCCCCTCAAAATGATAACAAGCGTTCAGTCGGGTGGAATATACATCTGCTGGCAGAATGAGAATATTTAGATTCACCTAGGACGCCGCCTGATGGTTGTTGAGACGGGAAGTTTGAAAATCTGGCGACTCGAGCCCCACATTGCAGGCTACTGGTTGGTTCTGCTGCTGCATAATCACAACCCAGTCGCCAATAGTACGGGATCCCTCATGCAGTTCGACATCATTATATGCAATGACTGGTCAAAACGCCTTGTTCGCTGATGGGGGCGGGCGCTTAGGAAGTAGTTAGCCTTTTTCACCTTAGTGCCTTAGGCTGACAGGAAGGCGTTTCTCAATCCCTCCTCATCACCCTCTCCCGATTACTGATGAAAGGCTGAGTTCTCGACCTTTAACTACTCTTACAATTAGCGATAAATTGATATTTCTGCACCATTATCCTTGCCATATCGGCCACAGCAGTGGCACCTTCTGCTAGACAGTTGTTTTCCCACGTCTATTGAGGGAAGAAGCCATTACTCATGGCGAACATGGCGTCGTCAGCATCGTTTGGGCATTCAAATTCGGGAGCCCAGATAGGTGTGAACCACGGCTCAGTCACTTACCACTTCCACACGCCCGTTGAGGGGATAAATGAGACAAACACCAGGCCTTGTAAGCCAACAGAAAACCCAAAACCAGCCGTTAGACTCACAGATTCATTTCCAGGGAATCAGTCTCAAACCCACTATATAATCCCTTCCTTGGAAAATCGTCACTTTACTGGCCGTGAATCCACGCTAGAGGAGCTCAAACAGAAGCTTTTTCTCCAAGCCAATACTGAGAAATTAGCCTTGTTCGGACTAGGTGGTATCGGAAAAACCCAAATTGCGCTTTAGCTTGCCCGCTGGGTGAAAGCGCATGTACCAGACTGCTCTATTTTCTGGGCTCCTGCTCTTAGTTTTGAGAGTTTTGAGCAGGCTTGTTCGCAGATCGCGAAAGAGCTCCAACTTCATTGGAGTCCAGGCGGTGAAAGTGCGATGGAGATAGTGCACCGACAGCTAAGCTCTGATAAATCCGGAAAGTGGCTTTTTATTGTCGATAATGCTGACGACATAGAATTGCTTTCTGATGAGCTTGATCAGTATTTTCCATCTAATAAGCAAGGCGTGACTTTGCTCACTACTCGTTCCCGCGAGGTAGCAGTATCTTTCGCAGAGAGAGACATACTCGAGCTCCCAAAGATGACAATAGAGGAAGGGATTGTGTTTCTCACCAAGATTGTGGGAGAGGGCTCGCTTTGCAACCGAGAATCTACTATACAATTACTAGAGGAACTTGACTTCCTACCTCTAGCCATTACGCAGGCGGCTTACTATATCTCTCGACAAGATAGCACGATCACACGGTACCTCGAGCTTATGCATAAAACCGAAAAGGACCGGGTTCGTCTAGCGAGCTGGAACTTCCGCGATAGCACTCGCTACCGTCAAATGCGAAATGCTGTGACTACCACATGGTTTATCTCATTCAACCAGATCAAGAGCTCAGATCCTTCGGCTGCCGATTTGTTAGGATTTCTAGCTTACCTGGAGCCAAAGGCGATCCCGCGATCTCTTCTTCCTGCTCTTGATTCGGAAGAAGAGATAGAGTTCGCAATTGGCACACTGTGTTGCTATGGGTTCTTAACTAGAAGGGAAACTGGGGATATGTTTGATATGCATAGCCTTGTGCAGCTATCAACACGAGCATGGATTACAGAGTCACGGAAGACAGAACAGACCATTACGACTGTCATACAACATATGAATGAGACTTTCCCATCAAGTCAATATACGAATCGTGCGATATGGAGAGAGTACCTACCACATGCTGTTGGAATTCTTCAAAGAGACGAAGTTAAAGATTTGAGTGAGAGGTATATCCTACTTTCAAAGGTTGGAAATTGCGTTCTAGCAGACGGCCGAGCGAAAGAAGCTGTGTCGCTTTTTCAGGATGTGGTCGCGGTACGCAACAGAACCCTTCATGAAGGACATCCCTCCCGACTGGCGTCTCAGCACGAACTCGCACGAGCATATGAATCCAACGGGCAAATCAAGCAGGCCGTGGAGCTACTTGAGCATGTGGTCACAGTGCATGAGAGAACACTTGATGAAGAACACCCCAATCGACTGGCGTCTCAACACATACTCGCACGGGCGTATGAATCCAACGGGCAAATCAAGCAGGCCGTGGAGCTACTTGAGCATGTGGTTACGGTAGAAGGAAGAACACTTGATGAAGAACATCCCGATCGACTGGCATCTCAGCACGAACTCGCACGAGCGTATCAATCCAACAGGAAAATCGAGCGGGCCGTGGAGCTACTTGAGCATGTGGTCACCGTGGGTGAGAGAACACTTGATGAAGAACATCCCGATCGACTGGCGTCTCAACACACACTCGCATGGGCATATAAATCCAACGGGAAAATCAAGCAGGCCGTGGAGCTACTTGAGCATGTGGTCACAGTGCGTGAGAGAACACTTGATGAAGAACATCCCGATCGACTGGCATCTCAGCACGAGCTCGCAGGGGCATATAAATCCAACGGGCAGACCAAGCAGGCCGTGGAGCTACTTGAGCATGTGGTCACAGTGCATGAGAGAACACTTGATGAAGAACATCCCGATCGACTGGCATCTCAGCACGAGCTCGCAGGGGCATATAAATCCAACGGGCAGACCAAGCAGGCCGTGGAGCTACTTAAGCATGTGGTTACGGTAGAAGGAAGAACACTTGATGAAGAACATCCCGATCGACTGGCGTCTCAGAAAGCACTTGAAGACATGAAGCAGTCAATGGCGGTTGAGGTTATAGAGAACATGTACCAATGCATTCACCTTGACATGGGTACTTGATCTAGCTACTGTGTGTTCACAAATTCCACTGTGTTCGCAGTCAGGTGACTGCACCGCCCGTTTGACCCCCACATCTCACACTAAGTAGCCTAGATAGTTCCTCAATCAATATCTCCATCATCTACGATCATCATCATCACCTTCCCTCATTTCCTAGCACACTGTATATGGTTTTACGAAACAGTCATTTCTTAAAAAATGATCGGACATTCAAAGGAAAACGAAAATTAGCTATTTAACTACTAATCACTAGCGAACCGAAATGAACATTGTTACGTGTTATTACAATACTAGGTGGGATATGAAGGTAAGAGGTATCGCAAAGGCTAACTATATACGGTTAGAGTAATCTTGGCATTCGGTGTCCGGAAAGAAAGAGTGGATGTGAAAACGCAAGGCGATTTTGCAGGCTACTGTATTGTGCTTCTAGTAATCTAGTATTTATCTGATCTGACATTAGTTCACGTATTAACGCGCTCAACTATATTACTCTTCTCCATACTCGAGTCGATGACTCAAGGCATGATGAAAAGAGAATCCACAGAGTGGAAGGTGCCAAAGAATATGCCTCCCAAGGACCCAGAAGGCCCTTGGACAGACAGGTCCTCCGCGCTGTGCAATGCAGGGACCCAACTGTGGTGGACCGCCTTCGTGATCGCGGCCACCCAAACAAGGTAAGTATGAAGAAGAAAGAAAAAACGAGCAAGGTCGGGGGGGGGAACCAGGATACTTATACCCGCGATGCCGGGCGGTCAGATTAGCGTGCATCACGGGACGACGGCCATCACGGGACTTGCGGTTATAAGCGGGGCCGGTGACGCCAGCCGCCGACGGCAACCGAGCCCTCCGCATTTGCCCCGGACGCGGAGACCTTCATCTTCTAGGTGGGATGTCTTTGATTTCCTTTTCCTCACAGCTACACAATTCTCACAGAATGGCGTCTAGAATTATTATTCGACTGCCATGGCGGACGGTGGGCGTGCCCAGACGCGTCGCTACATGCCCTACTCCGTACGCACGACGATGGGGAAGCTCTATTTCACAACGGCCAGGGTCGGATAGGTATGAAGACACTTCATAATGAATTGGGTTCTCAATTTGAATGGAGTGTAACTAATAATGATTGCTACAGGGTTCATTTTCCCGGTGCCGTCGACAGCAAGTTCACTACCAACATGTCTTTCCTTAAAGCCTCCGATCTACCTGCGATTCCTACATATCGAGTAATGGACTCGGATGGTGAATTGGTGGATAAATCACGTGGGCACCCAGATGTTTCAGACGAGGAGGTCTTGACATGGTACAAGAATATGCTGACAGGTGTGTGGAATGCTCCTATCCGAGACAAACGAAAGGATCATGTTATTGACCATGTATAGTGAGCGTGATGGATGTCGTTATGTTTGAGGCACAGAGGCAGGGCCGTCTGAGCTTTTACATGGTACGCTATTGGTCCTACTGCTCTAATTAAAAGAAGGCTGACACAATCTCGCAGGTCTCTGCTGGTGAAGAAGGTATTGCCGTTGGCTCTGCCGCAGCGTTGACTCCCGACGACGTGGTGTTCGCTCAGTACCGCGAGGCAGGAGTTTTCCAACAGCGCGGATTTACTCTCAAAGACTTCATGGGTCAGCTTTTCGCCAACGTCAATGATACCGGAAAGGGTCGAAACATGCCTGTTCACTATGGGCAGAATTATCCCCGCATGGTAAGTGATCTTGCACGTACATATATATTCAACAAAACATCTAACGCGAATTAACCTAGCACACCATTTCCTCCCCCTTAGCCACCCAAATCCCACAAGCGTCCGGTGCAGCCTATGCCCTCAAATTACAGGATTCACAGAATCCCGATCGCTCGCCCCGGGTAGTCGCTTGCTACTTCGGCGAAGGCGCCGCCAGCGAAGGTGATTTCCACGCCGCATTGAACATCGCCGCAACTCGCTCATGTCCGATTGTCTTCATCTGTCGAAACAATGGTTACGCTATTTCCACACCAACTTTGGAACAATACCGCGGCGATGGAATCGCCAGCCGTGGTGTCGGATATGGAATCGACACCATCCGAGTCGACGGAAACGACGTCTTCGCCGTCTACGAAGCCATGCAAGAGGCCCGTCGACGGGCACTTAGTGACGGCGGACGACCGGTCCTGATCGAGGCGATGAGCTACCGCGTCTCGCACCACAGTACCAGCGACGATAGTTTCGCGTACCGAGCGCGTGTGGAGGTGGAAGACTGGAAGCGTCGTGATAATCCGATCATTCGACTCCGGAAGTGGCTCGAAAATAAGGGACTCTGGAGTGAGGATCAGGATAAGGAAATGCGGGATTCGCTGCGCAAGGCTGTTCTAAAGGAGTTTGGCGAGGCGGAGCGCGAGAAGAAGCCCCCGCTTCGGGAGGCCTTTGCGGACGTTTATGAGGATATCACTGAGGAGGCGAGGGAGCAGATGAATGAGCTTAAGCGCATTCTGGAGACTTATCCTGATGAGTATGATCTGAGGCCGTACAAGGATGGGGCAAAGGGCTTGGATTAGAATTGAGGCCTCACGTTGATGGGTCCTCTTTAACGAATGAAGAACATATAGAGGAATACACTCTGCAAGGTCACTCTCCGGCCGCGTCATGAATATTGCATCTGCCAACTCTTTGATTAAATCGTGTAATACTGATTTTATTGTAGTTTATGTAAACGGCGGATCTGTGAATTGCGGAGTGCGGTTAGCTTTTCCGTTCATAGTTTAGTGCCCCAATACGACGTTCTGTAACTCCCCTTGGCCGCCTTGACATAAAAGACCCGACCTTGCCCTTCCCACGTCTTTTGCTTTTCTCCCGTCTCTCCGTCCTGTCTATCTTGCACTCATCGCCGCCCCCTGTATTGCTCCTTGACCCCACCGAAAACTGCGCTTTGGTCTTCAGCCCGACGCACTGCCCCTCTCATTTCGCCGGAGATGCCGCTCGATCTGACACCTCTGTCTTTGGCTGCTCACCTCGTAAAACTAGTAAACCGTGAAACGCACTACATAAGCAGGAGGCTGAGCTGAGCTGAGCTGGAGTGCCATGTACATTTGGTATTTGACGCAAGCTAGGTATTCCTGGTAGTTTTGTAGCCCAATCCAATAATTTAAATGCCATTTAGAGTTAGGAGCTATTATTTTCATGTAGCTACAGTGAGCTTCAGCCTAGTCCTTCTGATCTCTATCACCCAAAGCGAATGTATACTGATGAGACAATCCTACAAGGACGCTATCACCAAATAATCACGCAATGAGTCAGCCCAAGAAAGTTGTTCCTCACCAAGGGACTAACACACAGCAAACTTCCCCTGAATGCGGACTCATACCTACTAGTAGGTACTCTGGTTCAAGTTCCCCTGTACGCGAAGTAAATATAATTTTGTTTCTAGAGTCAACTGAAGCTATTCTTGATGCAGATCATTCATCGTAAAAACACTCGATGTGAGGTAAGAGGGATTAGCTTGACTCGCTAAAAGCCGAAAAGTTTAATGGATTACGATATGAATCGACTAAATACAGATATTTAGAGAAATCTGTAACTGGGAAAGTCAGTTAGATATTTGCCGCTAGAGAGTACTAGTGATTAATGAGCTTTCTGCTGTAGTCTAACCGAGACTCCTGCCTTTAACCCAGGGTATTCAATCGCCACATCTGACCAAAAAAAGAAAAACAAAACAGGTTTTTCTTCTTTTCACGTCACCGGTATTTGGGCATCTTCAACAGACCACCGTTTGCCTTATTTGACGTAAACCTAGCCTATCCAGTTCAGACTTCATACTCCTGCTATCTTGTTTGGTCTTGGATCATTCTGCCGAAAGAGCCCCGATCCATCTCCACTAGAAATTATGGGGAGATTGTTTTATCCAGTATATACGAACATCGGATCAGTCGTCTCGCTTTCATAAAACCCGAGCATTGAGTCAGAGCCCATTTCATCCCAGAGACGCCAAAGTGCCAACTGGGCACATTTCATCCACCCCGGAAAGACAATGTCATCGTCAGGCCAGGCCTCACCAACATTCACATATCTTTTTTTCTAAATCTCGATTGAATTGCTCTGGGTCATTCTTGGCTTCCACGGATATCTGAGAATGTCTGCAGAGACTCTTCGTCGATAATCATACACATTGCATAATCGGTCCCTGTATCACGTGCCCCATATTCTTTGACCCATTCTTCGAAAGGTGATCGAATTGAGTCAATAGATGCCCTATTGAACTGTCCTGCGTCTTATATGATAATTGAACTCAATATATCGCAGAGCGTTGGAAGGATAGCAGGGTCGACTTCGTGTTCTCCGAATTCAGTAGCTGAAGCGAATTCGTTACGAAGCCCCATTTTCATACAAGCCTCGATATATGTGACGGCGTTTTGAAATGCTGTATCGGACTGGGCGGAGTAGGTGGTGTGATAGATGACATATCCCCAGCGTCCTTGATATCTACCAGCAAGAGCATCATAGAGGAACCCAGAGTTTCCGGGTGGTGCTGTGAAATCCATTTTAAGAAACTGTTGAAGGGGGAAGGCTTTTGAAAAAGAGGATGAGTGCAAAGAAAGAAACCTTGGAACGCGAGGTGTAGACTCGAAGTGCTAAAATTTGTTAGAAAAGTGAAATTAAATAGAAATTGGAAACTCGCAGAATTGGGGTCAGGTTCGTGGGTTGGCTGCAACTGAACCTGAGCGTTTGCATGGTTATCACGTGACCTGTGGTCTCATTCATCTCACTTTCTCTCGTTCTTCCTTCTTCCTTCTTCTCTCCTTCTCTTAGACTCTTAGATAGCAGCAGTCTAGTCAATACTATCCTAATTCTCACGTTCGTTCATCACTTTCCCTCTCTCAGAACCACTTTTAGTTAACCTAGTTAACTAGTTTAGTTATGTACACCCTTGGTCACGGTTTGTCTCAGCCAAGGTATTTAGAACCTCTTAGCTTTTTATTTGGTAAATTAGTGTACCAGCCAATTTAGCAAATGGGTCCACCAATCAATTCTACCACTGGAACCCGAAAGGAACCGAAAAATATTGCAGGCACCGCTGATAACTTAGAAATACCAGGTATTTAACCTCGGAATGAGTGGTAAGTGTATAATGATGCTCTACTGGACAAAAGAAGCAGCGACCTTCTGCACCGTCTCAACCGACATGTAGTTGTCAGTGTTGGTCAAGTACGCAGCTCCAAGACCCATACTCTGCGCCTCCTGCACAACAGCCTCATAATCAAGCGTCATAGGCGCACTGTACAGAATAATCGCATCTTTAGAATAATTTTTGCTGGAAGAAAACTTATTCGCCGGGATATTGGTTGTCCATGCAGAGTAGGAGTTCTCAAATTCAACAATCAGGTCCGCTGCTTCAAAGTATCCATCCGCGGAGCCGTCTTCGAGCGTAGCGCCTGGGTTGAACACCACAGTGGAAAGACAGCCGGACTTGGCTGACTTGGAGACGGATTGCATATAGGAGATTTTGTCCGCGTCGTTCGTGTTGGGCGCTTCGTCGAAGAAAATTCCGGAGACGGTGATGTTCTTTGACTTGTTTGAGGACCATTTGCTGTAAATGGAGATGTCGTCGATGACTTCGGAGATATCGCGCTCGGCGTAGTTGGTTGGGATGTAGCCGAGAACTTGGACGTTGTCGTAGCTGTTTAACTTGGCGACGCCCGCGATGATATTTTCGTCGGGGTAGGCTATAGATAGTCAACTACTAGAATAAACTGCTGGAGTTTTTGTGCCAGAGACTCATAATCGTACCGGAATCGCCAGGGCCGCTATCGGGATTGACAATGATCTGGAACAGAATGTCCGGGTGCGAAGAAACGGCGTTATAGACCGGGGCCCAGGTAGAATCATCTTCTGGCCACACATAAAGAGGCAACAAAATGCCCGTAGATGAAACCACGGAAGCAAAAGCAAGAAATGACGCAAGAACAAGAGGTCCAAACATCGTGATCGTTGTTCAATGAAGGCATGTAAGTGCAAAAGAATGAAATAGAACCTCACCACCAGGGCGCACGAACTGGGTTGCTAGAGAATTGAAGAAAAAGGAGCGACGAGACAATCCACAGGACTGATGAACAAACTTATTGGGACCGATGGTCGACCGGTTATATACTCCTCAACCCTGCCAGTCCGCGCCGAGACCCATCGAGGCCATCACAAACTCATTTTCCCAGTTCTGTCAGCCACGCGTTTGAGGAAATCCAGTTTGCAGGAAATCGTGTTAACGAACGAGTCAGGATCGCCGCTATCCCAAACACGGCAAGGGTGAGATTAGTATACTGCTGCTAACACCATACGTCAGGGACCGAGGAGCCCCGAATCGGTTCGAAAAGCCTCAAAATTCACATCCATGCAACCCGAAGGAGTTCCTTCATAAGTCATCTCATTCTAGGCCAGCATCAAAGAATGCGCAAGCGCCCTTCATTCCGGTAAACGCAGGTGCAAAATGTCGCGCACAACAATTGGAGTAGAATTTGCCGAGTGGCGCCTGCAGCGAGTGTCAAACTGCTTGGCGGCGCATATGCATCTCCCCTAGGGCTGGGTACCTGTCTCGATCACATCGAAAGACCGTTGCGTCTCGTCTCGTTTTGCCGGTGAAATGGTGGCCCCCAAGCGCCCGGTTGTGATGCCGCATGCAAGGCCGGACCTTCCCTAATTTATTTTCGGTTTCAGATCTGCTGCCCCTGTTCATGAAGGAGCTTGGCCCATTTCGTTGAGAACGATTGATCGGTGAGGCGTTAGGGGTGTAGTTTTGTAAGAGTAGGATCGGGAGGTATGTGATGTTGAGGCTCACCTCGTTATGATTTGACAGTAGCTACTAGTATTTCTACACAGAAACGAGAAGACTTCATGCACCAGCGATAATTTGCGATCATGCTATTCATACAGGTTGGCTGGCTATCTTACAGGGGGTGAAAGTAAAAGTACAGTGCCATCGGTGCAGTTCGGTCGCAGTGTTGTGTTCACAATGGTTAAATGATGGACAGTCGGCTTGAAAGACAGCTTAGACGTCAGAGCGATCTTCGGCGGACTTGGACTTGGCTTGATCATCGGCATTCTCCGCCATGGCGAGAGCCTGCTGCTGAACCTTCTTGTTGCGTCGAAGAAGAGCCGCAAATTTCTTGTCGTGGGATTCGAGTTCCTTACGGGTAGTCTCGAGATCTTTCTGCGACTTGCCGGCGAGCTCACGAAGCTCCTCGTTGGTCATAGCGGCAACATCGTCGAGGCTCGGGTTGCTACCGGGCAGGGCAGCAGTGCCCAGCATTTGCTTAGCGGTAGCAGCGGCGAAGTTGCGGACGGCAGCGGTGGTGGTCTGCAGGAGCTCGGCAGAGTGAGCGACAGCCCAGTCATGGCTACGAGTGCTGTCGGCTTCCATGGCGGACATAACGTTGGGGGGAATGACGGACTCGGATGCGTCGAGAGTGCTGGTCGCAGACGTCGACATGTTGGCCAGGTTATCATCCACCCAGCAGACGTTGTACTTCTCAGGAGTTGCGAACAGCGCGTCCAGGCCGCCGTTAATGTTGCTGGAGTCATCGCCCACGACGGAGGGGTCCACAGCTCCATTGCGACGCTTTTCCAGCAGAAGATAGCGTTCTTCCTCCTCTGGTTCCAGGTGACGAAGAACACAACCACGAGGAGTGATCAAAACGCGGCTCTTCAGCTCACCATCACCGAGGCGAATGGGCTGACCACGCAACAGAGTCTTGCGGTGCTCTTCGGTAAGCTCAATAGGTTGCTTGAGAAGATCATAATCACGAGCGTTGCACTTCATGTCAGTTCGCTGGCTGATATTGGCGGGATTGAACAGCGAACTCTTCTTCAGGTCGAGGATGCAGGCTTTGTGCATCTGGGCGAGCAACTCATGAAGCGTCATAGTCCGTTCCGCGAAAAGTTCTTTGACAGAGCGTCCGCTCTCCTCGGCATCCTTGATCAGCTGGGACAAAGTATTGTTGGAGCGCCACGGTTCCTCCGGGACAGGCTTCTCCGAGCGAGGAGGCTCTTCGATGGGGGTGGGTTTGATCTCAGGAGTTCGCTCCTTCTCCTTTAAATTGGGCGGTTCAACCTTGAGCTCAGGCTTTTTGGGCGAGGGAGCAGCCGCTTTGACAGGACTAGGGGTTTCGACAGGAGTGTTCGTGGCGGGCTCTGCCACTTCGGAAGAAGCAGCAGGCGCCTTCTTGGTCTTGCGCTTTCTTCCCAGGATCGGGGCTTGAACAGGCTCCTCAACGGGTGCGGCAGCCTTCTTAGCCTCGGCCTCCTTCGCCTTCTGGCGTCGGTCCTTTTTGGCCTGGCTCTTTGTCACCGAGCGAACAGGCGCAGAGCCGATGCGGGAAGAGGTGTGAGGAGAAGTTGCACGAGAGGCAGTGGCAGTGGTTGAAGCATCGAAGTCAGTGTCCGAACGGCTGTTGGAAGACACACTATGTCGTCGAGGCCGAGACTTTTCGGCGCCAGCAGTGGAAGGGTGCACCGATGCTGTAGTACTGATAGGGGAGGGGGCTTCGGGCTTGGGGGTCTCTACCACGCGAAGAATACGCGGTTGGCGAGGAGCGGGTGAGTCGGAAGCGCGGGAAGCGGATGTAAGAGGGGTGTTGGGCCGCGAGCCAACAGCAGAGCCTGAACCGGTAACAGAGGCAAAAGTACCAGAAAGAGCGCGCTCGGATTTGACGGGGACATTGTCCTGGGCGGCCAAGGACGTGTTGAGTGTGATCGGGCTTGGTTTGGCTAGCTTTTCCTCAGCAGTGGTATCTGACAGCTTTAGTTTGTTGCTGCGAGCCCTAGTAGCTGATTTGGCAACAGGGGAGCCAAAGGAGATCTGAGAAGCGTCTCTGGGGCGCGTCGATAGGGATCCACGGCGTGAGGTTGTCTCAGATCCGGAGTTGTTCTTTTGCGTTGGAGAACCTGCACGTGAAAAGCCGGTTTCCAGACCCGGGGGCAGCATCGGAGCAGGCGATGATGCTTTAGGGGAACTCAATTGCTCCTGAAAAATCGAGGACGAAGTATGGCCCTGCGGCAGTGGGAGTCCCGGGGGGAGAGTCGGCGTGCCAACCCGACCAGCAGAGTCATTTGGACGCTGAGACTTGAGAAATCCAAACGTGTCGACCGATTTGTTTTCTTGCAAGGAGCTCCCTAGAGGCGGGAAATCCTCATTAACTGTAAAACAATTGTTAGCAATTTGTATGACCATAGGCAGGACAGCAATGATGTAGGAGGTAGGTGAACGGACGTCGCAAGGGGAGAACGGGCAAAAAACGCAAAAACCGAGGGCAACAGCTGATCAAAGAGAAATGCAGCATGCACATCGGCCAAACGAATAATTACATGATGGGTACTGGCTTCAAAAAGCCAGGCACATAATAGAGCATGGGTCTAGGTGGGTGGCAGCGGCAACGGCAGTGAGACAACTGGTTTCGAATAAGACCCTGTTCCGAGTGATGATAGCAGGGTAGGGAAGGTCTTAACGTACATTAATCGAAGAACCCCGACGGTCTTAAAGATGGTGCAGAGACCCGAAGAGGGTTCCGAATGGCCGAAAGTCCCCCATACAGTAACCGCCGAATACAAAAAAAGACCCAGGAGACATGCAAAAAGGTATGTCCAAATAAATGATGCAAAAACGCCATGGACCGGGGACGTGATAAAGGCCGGAATAAGACATGCACGGAAAAGAAAAATTTCAAGGCCCATCACAATACACCGAGAGGCACGCCGGCCAGTCGTATTGGTGTTCAGAGCCGCCGGCTCCATTGAAGCAGAATGCAAACCCGGCAAATTATGGCAAAAAAGACAAAAAAAAGCAAACAGGCAAACAGGCAAAAATGAAAGAGCAATCATGTCATCAAGGGTGCAGGCCCATCAAAACATTAAAAAGAAAAATCATGATCAGGAGCAACAGGGAATGAAATATCAATCATAGAAAAATTATGCAAAAAGCAAAAGGAATGGGGGATGGGGGTGTTGGACGTCCGCTCACCACCGGGTAAAGCCACCGGCTCCATACATCATCGAGGGGTTATACCCACCTTGGCCCTGGCTCCCGTACAACGCCTGCCCAGCAGTAGCATTGCCGTTAACTTGTTGCATTCTCGCCTGCAAAATGCTCGGGTCCGCAAGATCTACTACACCGCCTCCACCGGAGGAAGTGTTAGCGTGTCTGTGCTTCTTCCCCTTCTTCTTCTGCTTCTGTGGGCCACCCGCTTCAGGTGTTGCGCCTGCCTGGGACCCATAGAAAGAGCTGAGAAGGCCGTTGACGGGAGTCAGGGGAGGTGGGGTTTGGTGCTGTTGAAGAAAAGGGAACATGAACTCACGCTTTGCGGCCTCCTGGCCTTGTACTCCAACACCGCTTGCGCTGCTTCGGCCACGCAGCAATTCACGCATCAGTTCGGGGGTTGCATCTTGCTTTCCCATGTTTCCGCCAAGTCCGCCCAGGTTAGCATTGGCGGTGAATCCATGCCCCTGCGCAAACATACCGCCTCCACTGATTGGAGGAGTTCCTGCGGTCTTCAAGCCAGGAGGTGGGCCCTGGACACCACTGCCATAGAAGCCGCTAGCAAGGGTGTGCTGGGGGCTTGGCGCAGACAATGGGTTTGGCGTCCCGGACTGCATCTGGCTCAGCATGCGGGCATTGCTGATATTCTTGGATCCAGCCTCGTTAAAGCCAAAGCGCGAGGATTGGCGGTTCTGGGCCTGCAGGGCGTTGATCTGTGCCATTTGGTTGTGCAGAAGACCCTGGCGCACCTGTGCGGCTTGATCGAGATCGGCGGAGCCCAGGGGATCAGATAAACCGGCTTGTTGATTTCCAGCAGATTTGAGAAGCATCAATTGCTGCTGTTGGAGCGGGGTCAAACTTCGGCCAGCCAAATTCAAACCTTGGAACTGGTGGCTGGTAGCAGAGACAGGGGAGCCAACAGTTGAGTTGTCAGCCGTGCCTTGCTGAGAAGGTGGTTGAATCGCGCCGTGGGATTCACGGGTCTGTCGACCGCGCGGGGGGTTCGCATCTTCAGGCTCACCTCCCAGCTGAAGGCTTCCAGCTTCACGGCTATCCTCTTCCGTAGCAGTAGACTGGAGAAGCTCTTGTTGTTGTTTTATGCGTTCTTGCTCGGCTTTCTCTCGCATCGCTCGGCGCTTAACGCCACCATACGGATCGATAAAAGAGGGATAGTTTTGGATAAAGTTGAGTTCGTCTTCAGGGATGTCGACAGATGAGAAAACAAATCGGAAGTCGGGTGACAAGAAATCTTTGATAACATTCTCCCATGCGACTTCGGAGGGAGTTTTCGTGTCACGGGGGCGGGGGTGAGCAGAAGATCGTGCCTCTGATGTGGATGCCCGCTGAGCTTCCTGCGCAACGGGGGACGGCTTTTCAGGGCGCTTGTACTCCTCGGTAGCCGTTGCGACATTCACACTAGCCGGCCGAGGGCTTTGCGATGCCTGACTTCCGGTCAAGCTTGTCCGCCTGGTTCTGATGGTAGCATCTTTGTTTGCCCAGCTGGCGGAGGAAGGGAGAGCAGGGCCATCGGGAATGGGCTGACGTCCGCTGATTGAGTCGTCTTTGCTAGGCTGCCGGCGCATCTGGTGGGAGATCGGTTGATTGGGACGGGGGTGAGAGGCATGCGGCGCTTGGTTCTGGCGCTGGCTGGACAACGTATTCATGGAAGAGAGGTCGGATCGAGTGTAACTTTCACTATCTTCGCCGGTTTCGTGCAAGAACGTGCAGTTGCGGTTGTTGCATTGCTCGTTGCGTAGGAAGGACGAGCAATACTTGGTCGTTCCGTATTGCGCGCGCAACACGCGGTCACCATTCGCCGATCCATCCACGGCGTTGATGCAAGTCGCAGCATCACCTTTGCGCGAAAATGTGACATAGACACCAATCCCTTGATGGGGGTTACCGCCAGGCTTGGCCTTGCTGACCACAATCTTTTCAATATCACCATATTGGCCGAAATACTCCCTTCCGCGAAGTGTCTGAAGTAGCTGGTTCTCATCACGGATCGTGGGGTTCAACCCAATAACATAGACCAAGTTCTTCTGCACCACACGAACACCTGCCAGGTTCTTTCGACTGGAGGCCTCAATTTCACGCTTCTCGGCTTCCTTTTTCTTTGCTGCAGCTGCTTTGCGGTGCTTCAATGCCAGGTCTGCCTTGAATCTATAACATCAAATCGAGTCAGCCATGTTCTCGAACGGGAGATATTGTTTGGTGAAGGGCGGGGATTCACGAACTCTTCGGCGTCGGGGATCTTGTATTGAATCGTGCTGTCATCGTACGGACGACGGCAATTCGGGCATCGACCCTCTTCGCTGTGGGTTTTGATATTGTTGTAGCAGAACTGGCAAATCTAAAGGAGAGTCGCATGTCAGCAAGATCAGAAATGCAAGGGACGCGCAGACCATGTCGGCGCACATGGATCAGGCCAGGGAGGGCGTACTTGATAACCGCAAGGACACGGTTTGAAGTTCTTGTCGGACAGGTCGAACTCTTCGATGCAGAGCGGACTACAGAAGAGCTAGTTAGCCTTCATGTCGCGTGACCATCCAAAAATGACACTCACCAGAACTCATCATCGTCGTCGATGACGGAATCGATCTGTTGGCGACTGGACATGGTCGCGGTGGAAAGTGTGGGATCGGGGGTAGACGACCGGGGAAATTGAACGCCGGCACCCAATCGAGGAAGGGGGTGCAAAATCGAAGAAAGAGAAGAAGACGCTACTCCGGGTCCGGAAAAATGGAAATGAGGAACGAGAAGGAGAAAAGACGGCGACGAGGAGGGAGAGGGGTGGGATGATGGGGAACGGCGAAGGCGGCTTTGAGGAAAGGATTCATTTTGCTGGCATTGCCTGATCCGGTTTAGCCCGAATCCCACGTGACTCCGGGCAGGTTCGACCAACCTCCATCCTCACAATCCCAATTACGTGCCTTCGTCCCCTCCTGCCGCAGCCATTGCTCCCCCTTCTCCCACAATGGCATCCGCACGCTCCTTGATGCGCCTGGGCTCTGGCCGCTCGGTGGCTTCGGCCTCGAGGTCCATGGCTAACCGCGCCTTTTCCTCCACCTCCCTTCAGTACGCCACGAAGGCTTCAACACAACCAGGCTCGCCGGAGCCCGAGAACATGCGCCAGGCGCAACGGCCTCGTAAGTGAAATTTTTACGATCAATTGAAACAATTGCAAATTGACTAACTCGATTTTCGCTGTTTAGCCTCCGGTCCCCTCCGTGCTCCGGTCATCAACCCTGCCGACAAGTACCAGGACAAGGCCGACGGTCTGCACAAGTACGGACAGTACATCATGTCGTGCCTGCCGAAATACGTCCAGCAGTTCACCGTGTGGAAGGACGAGCTCACAGTTTACACTGCCCCCTCCGGTATCATTCCCCTCATGAGCTTCCTGAAGAACCACACGGCCGCCGAGTTCACCCAGATCTCCGATATCACCGGTGTCGATTTCCCCACCCGTGACCAGCGTTTTGAGGTCGTCTACAACCTTCTCAGTGTCCGCTTCAACTCCCGCATTCGCGTCAAGACCTACTGTGACGAAGCTACTCCCGTCCCCAGTGTGACTGGCCTATTCGAGGGTGCCCTGTGGTACGAGCGTGAGGTGTACGACATGTTCGGTGTCTTCTTCTCCGGCCACCCCGATCTGCGCCGTATCATGACTGACTACGGTTTCGACGGACACCCCCTGCGCAAGGACTTCCCCTTGACCGGTTATACCGAGCTCCGTTACGACGAGGAGAAGAAGCGCATTGTCATTGAGCCCCTCGAGCTTACCCAAGCTTTCCGCAACTTCGAGAGCGGTTCCACCGCCTGGGAGCCCGTTGGTCCTGGCGAGAATCGAACCCCCGATTCTGTAAGTGGCCCTGGTCCATTTAAATGTCTTGCAACAACTGCTAACCTATCTCAATACAGTTCAAGATTGCTACTCCCAAGCCCGAGGAGAAGCCTGAAGAAAAGAAATAGAGATTTGTACGCGTATCATTTTCTTTGCAATGTCTGTATGTACATATCGTTAATCTCAAGGTGCTTTTGCCCTTGAATTTTTTTCTTGCTATTTGAGCTATAAAATTATAAGATATATATCCTGTTGTAAGCTTTGCCGCAATAGCCTAAATTTAGTGTGAAATTCTGTGTCACGGAAACCAGAATTGAGTGATTTGCATTTGTAGATATCAGATTCAGTGCTTGGGGATTATTGTAAATTCATATGAAACTCGGTAAGTGACGGCCACAGCAAAGCGGCCGGTGCTATTGCGCTTGGGTAGACGGAGACCCAAATCACCGCGTGGGCGGGGGCTGTCGCATTGGCGAGGCGGAGAATCTTGGCAGATGATCCGCCAGCGAAAAAAAAAGCTCCGCATCTTCAACCTTTCCGAGCCACGATCGAACAAAAAATACCGGGTATACTTCTATTCTTTTCGCCCCTGTGTCTTTACACGATCTACGAAACACCAGAAATCCGATCGATACCGCCGACAACATGCCGAAGCGCAAATTAGGCGAGCTGAACGGCTCCGCGCGGTTAGACGAGGGCAAAGCGCGCAAGATGTCGATGAGAGCGATCCGACTGACCAGCAAGTTCGAGCAAGGCGTACAAATCATCTCGAAGGGCCTGAAGACCGCGCGGGGTTTCGAGCGACAAAAACTCAGCCGCCGAGAGAAGACCGCAAGAAGCGACAACAACAGACTGGCACTGATCAAGCTGGGAGAAGAGATTGAGGCGTTGAAGGTATGGATTCTGCAAATGTCGCGCAGTTTGCTCGATTTAGAAGAGAATATGTAGTCTGGATATCTGTCCGTGCTAACTCGTTTCCTCCTTTCTAGGGGCTTGACTACCACATTACCGCCGAGCGATACCTCTACAAACAACTGTTCAAGACCAAGCGGATTGCGGAGTTGCCGACATTTCAGGAATTTCAAGAGGCTAAGAATGTCTCCACCGAGGGACCCAAGAGCACTGCCGAGGCAAATATCCTTGCGCGATTGTTCAAGTCGAATCCGGTGCAGAATGTGATGCCTGGGTTGCTGGCCGATATTCGGAAATTGTTGGGAGTGGACAACGCGCCTGCTGGGAACGCTGCGAAGAAGGACAATGCCAAGAAGGAAGCGCCTAAGAAGGAGAAGGCGTCTCGGGTCGAGGAATCTGAATCCGAGTCTGAATATCAAGTGCCGCAGAAAAGGGCCGAGAAGATGGCCTCGAAGCATGCCGAGCAGGACTCGGAGTTTGAGGAAGATGTCAATGGACCCGAAGGCGAAGTATTCGATAGCGATGAGTTGGCTCAGTTCGATTCACGACTGGCCCCAGGTTCTGGTGACGAAGAAGAGTCCGATTCTGGAGACGATGAGAAGAGTGAGGGCCTTGGACGTGACGATATTTCCGATTCTGTTTCTCG
This sequence comes from Penicillium argentinense, assembly GCF_028826775.1. Taxonomy (NCBI): domain Eukaryota; kingdom Fungi; phylum Ascomycota; class Eurotiomycetes; order Eurotiales; family Aspergillaceae; genus Penicillium; species Penicillium argentinense. The sequence goes on from NW_026622668.1 coordinate 3,172,197, forward strand.
CTCGCCCTCTCCCGACTTCTCAGCCGAGGAGTCACCACCACCCAAGAAGGTCAAGGCAAACAAAGTTGCTCCTGGCCCGGTCAAGGATACAACTTTCCTGCCATCTCTAATGATGGGCGGCTACTGGTCTGGCTCGGAAGAAGCAAGTGATGACGAGGCGGCAGGCCCACCGAAGCGCAAGAACCGCATGGGTCAACAGGCTCGTCGCGCTCTTTGGGAAAAGAAGTACGGCGCCGGCGCAAACCACATCAAGAAGGAGCAAAAGGAGCAGAAGCGGAATCGTGATAGTGGATGGGACATGAAGCGTGGAGCAACGGGCGGTGGCCGCGGAGGCCGTGGTGGACGAGGCGGATTCGGTGGACGATCTGAAGACCGTGGTGGACATCACTCTGGACATGGAGGTGGCCAAGGCGGCAAGCCTCCTGGCCCGCCGAAGGATGAGGGTCCTTTGCATCCTTCATGGGAGGCGAAGCGGAAGCAAAAGGAGCAGACTACGGCCGCCTTCCAGGGAAAGAAGGTTGTCTTCGATTAACGATGTCATTGTTCAATACCTCGACTGTTGTTTCAGCGGAAAATTCATGCATATTTTTTATCCACAATGAATTGACACACATTCCATGTTGAAGAAGCAAAAGTAACAAACCAGTAGTTTCTGCCTTGGAAGGAGAACGCCCTAAATATACGTAACTATACTACCGCAGACCGAAAAGAAGGGCCTGCCAATAAGAACGACCCGCATTATGGTGTATCAACGGAACAAAAGCAAGACAGGCTCGAAATAGAAAGTAGAAATTCGCTGGCTAAATAAAAACGACACACCACGTCACCCCTGTCACTCATTCATGAACTGCAGCCAATGCGAGTCGGCACTCCCCGAAGGAGTCTTAAGCTCGGGATTCACAAGACCAGAGGGGTTCCCTTGATTGTCTGGCTCAAAGCATGGAATAGCAGTGAATTCGCCCAGTTCTTGCGGGAAATTGGAGACGAAATGATCGAAGCCGAAATGAGGCATGTGAGAAAGGGACTGGTGCGAGAGCGAAAAGTTGTCGGAGCCAGGCAGACCTCCACTGGGTATGTCGCCTTCCAGTATATCCTGCTCGGGCCCACCAATGCCGGAGTCAGAGCCGCTCGCTCCAGGAGGTAGAGGGATACTGGGTGATGTGATGGACATGGCCGAGCCAACGGCACCAGCAGCAGATGGCCCGGGAGTTGAGTGTGGGTTCACACCTTGCTGTATAGCGGAATCGTTGGCGAGAGCTTCTTGTTGTTTCCATGCCATGGTGGATGGTGAAACAGGTCCGGTCTTCCAGAGCATCTCCCAGTTCTTGAACCGGTCGTATGCGGATTCCATGCTGTTTCCGTTACTCTGGGTCTGTTGGGACTCGCTCCACATTTCGAGTCGGCGAATGGCTCGTTCAAGGGCTTCGATGACGCTGACGGCTGAGCGAGCAGACCCAACGCCCATTGACATGATCTTGATTAGAGAAATGCCTTGCTCAAGAGCCGCACCCAGACGCTCGGTGCGCTTTGTTAATCCCTGTGCTAAGATAACAAGGAGTGCCGCACGACAAGAGCTGAATTCAGTGAAAGAGGCACGGGCAAGCCCGGTCTCATCGCGAAGAAGACGACACAGGTCAATAATTTCGAGAGCAGCTTCAACGCAGTCTGTAACAAGAGTTGCGCGGTTCTTCGATATTCCAGATGGACCCTTGAAGGCAAGAGGTGTTTGAGATAGGGCCTTGATGTTGCTGAAGAGAAATGGACGGCCGATGAAAATCCGGGTAAGACAATAGTCGAGTTTGAGGTGGACGTTGGATCGGAACAAGACTCCTCCAGGGTTGAGATCACGGCAACTCGACTCTTCTGGCAAAGTCGACCACCACTCAAGAAGGTGTTTGCGAATGTTCAATAACCTTTCGAGACAATCCTGCTGCTGACCTTTCGGGCATGTCCGCAGAGAGGTACTGCAACACTGTTAACACAACTCGAAAGGTCTCGAGTAGATAGTCGCTGTGAACTTACATCTCGTTGGAGACTTGACCCAGTTTCAAAGTTAGCGTTATCAAGGCTATCATATTTGTATGATTGGAAGGTTGCGAGGCCGGCATCAGACCAGGAAAATCGATAGGGAATGGAGCATCAACATCGGCATCAGCAAGTGACGCCGGTCTGCCGTGAAGAATACTGATACGTCTGTAGTCTTGTTAGTACCAATCCCAAAGACATGGTCATAGTAGACTTACTTTTCAATAGTGTATGATGTCCAGAAGACACGGTTTCGGACCTCAATCATTCGCGCTGACAGTCCCTCGCCATGATACCTCCGGTGCATGCCATTCTGGATAGCAAGCTTGAGAGCCAGACCGAAGTAGGTATAACACAGTCCTGATGTATCTAGAGGAAGAAGATATGTTCCAATCAATAAACAGGCCTGCACACTTCGTACAGATGCAGTAGCAATAATGTCTGGCAAGAGCTTCGATGCAAATTGATAGAAAGTCAGACCGACCTCATCCTCTGAGAAATGATGGTCCTGCGCAGCATCTGTGGGAATATTCACTGGTGTTGCCGATTCCATATGCGCAAATTGAGTGCCAACGGCGAGTACCATCAGAATGGCACAGACTGCGCCTGCATCATCGGAAGATAGCTCGGATGGGTTCGTATAGCAGAAATTTAGTTTTTCACATAGCCAATCTTCTTCCACATAGAAGTTGTTTGTCTGCGCGTACTTGAAGAAGATCTGAACGAGAAAGTCGGCTACATATCGTGGAGGAAGGCATGTAATCGATGCCGATACTAAAGGTGACCCGGACTGAAGTTGTGTGGCTCGCCATCGCTCTTCGAATGGCTCGACTTCGGTGCTGGCCTACAATATTCATTAGTAAATGCATGATTGCGGCAAGGAGGTCATCGCTCACATCCGGAGCAGCTGTCTTCATCCACTCATCGATTTTCTTTCGGATCTTCTCCGAGAAGTTCAGATATGAGAACTCTCCGGAATATTCTGTTATCAGGTCTCGTTAGTCCGCGCTCCGGTCTGATCTTTAGCGGCCACAACTCACGGGTTGTGTTGTCTGGAAGAGCCTTGATAGTAAAATCTTCTTCGTCAATGGCCAAGTCTTCCAGCTCATTGGCGTCCACCTTGGTGGAAACCGCATCGGACTCCGAATCGCGGTGTTTGGTCTTCAGATCGTCGGCCGCCTGGCGCAACGACTGGATATCGAATGTAAGATTGGGTACATAATAGGAAAGAAGACGCTCCATGCAGCGCACGCGTTCCGCCTCTGCGATCTCATGTCGACTCAGCGAAGCTGCCCGATCCAATAATCTATGACCGCAAATTAGAACCGACACTCCAAAATCCGGGAAAGGGACGCAGGCTTCACAGCGCCAGAACTTACGAGACAGACGTTGAGCGAGTCTTTTCCGTCGGATCGATATGAGTGAAATTACACTGTCGGCGATAGCGAAGACACCGGCGACACGGTACACCACCTTCGCACTTCTCTTTCACTCTGCGACAACCGTCACATCTGCACGAGACCAGTCAAGTTAGCGGACTAGCGTTCTTTAGGCTTCAACTCCGCATTTGTGGGGAATCTGCGCACGCTCGGACTGCTCGCTTGCGATTTTCCTCGGCCACGCGAGGGCGTTTCTGCTGCTGGGAGGGAGTCGAGGTCGGGTCGTCCATGACGGGCGGTGTCAACGTGGGCGAGGTCGAACGGGCATCGTCTGCGGAGGTGGCGGAAAGGGCGCGGAGACGGTGCCCGCGGGTTCAAGGGGCCAAGGGGATCGCTGGGACGGTAGTGAGGGTTGGATTTGAGGTGCTCTGAGGTGGAAGAAAGTTGGAGAGGAGAGACCGCAGTTATCGGGTCGATAAAGCGCAAAGGAGCCCCGGCTGGCGGCCCCGCATCCTGGCAGACTCTTGCCCCAAACCCGTCGCGACCGGATGTGAGCCGAACTTTCTTTTACTCAAAATTCCCGAGAAAATTGTTAAGGGGAAATCCAGCTGGCAGTTATTTCTGCGGCGATATATTCTGTTTCTAATATCTAAAACGACATAAAAATTGACCCCGAAGGCAGTTGAATTCATATGCATGGTTGTCCCTGCCCCGGCATAGTAGCCGGTGCACTAAGGCATTAAGGCGTTCAAATCGGAGACCAAACTACCCAGATAAGCCGATTTCTCGCCCCAAGTTGTCATAATTGGTCAGTCAATTTTCATAAGGCGATCCCATGCTGATAGCCTTTCATCGCAATTTGAGATTTATTCATCTAGAGTTTGATTCATCTGAACTCTGCAGTATGAGAGCAAACTGGAGAAAACGCTGATAATCAGAAGCTTGAGCCCCAACCTTGCAGCTGCAGGAGATGAAAAACGACCTAACCCATTATAGCTTTGCGATATCCGCTACACAGTCTATTCCAGTTCTAGAATCCATCGACATGGGTTCCCAACCCTTGGCTCGCTCCAAGGTCAAGGACCTTCTTCCCAACCACCAAATCCATCAATCCCATTCCCACACACTTATAAATCACATTAGCACCAGCTGGAACTCCAATAGGATCATTCGGACCAAGAGAAGCCAACAGATCGCCCATCTCAGTCAACTGGTCCTCTTTAACTTGCGCTGTAATCAGCTCCCCAGATTCCTCCAAACAAGCTGTCTTGGAATCAACGTAGATCTTGCCCCCGCCGGAAAGAAGTGTCTCTGTATCAATCTCATGCATGGGTGGCTTATAAGAGCCAATCAACGAAATAAATCGCTGCTTCGGGGCAGATCGTAAAGCGGAATAAGAGAAATTCGGCTGGAGAGAAGGCGTGCACGAGAAAATGACATCGCAAACCTGCAGTTCGTGGAGCAGAACCTCTTCATAACCCTCAGTGTCTTCCTTCGCAATGGGTGTGATAGTCAAGTGGGGATAATTCTTGCAAAGATCAGAGAAGACATCTTTCATCTGCTCCAATCGAGTCCGTCCACGATTCACGAAGGTAATACGACGAATTTGCTCTGGATACAAAAGCAAAGCGAGACGAGCATGCCACTCCGCCTGACGACCCGATCCAAAGATGAGAATATTCTCCTTCTTGATGGCAGCGCTGCGCACGAATAGAGTCATGGATGCGAGCGCGGTGCGGAATGCGGTAATCTCGGCGGCCGCGAGAAGGCCTTGGAGTCGCCCGTCTGGTGAGAAGAGGTTAATGACCCCCTGGATCCCGCCCGGCGCAACGGTCACGCATTTGATGCCTGTTGTCTCAGTGTTGGAGACGGGCATGAAGATGCATGTGTTGTCTGCTTTTGTGGCGAAGACTGTTCGCAGCGGTTGGTGGATCAGCTTGTCTGTGGCTGGTACTGATGGTTTGGACTCGGCGGAGATGGATACGAGGGCTTTGCCTAGTTCGTTGACGAAGTCATGACATTGGGATTGTGTCAAGCTGCGGAACACTCGCGACACATCGGGCTCGGAGAGGACGTGCATGTTGGTTGGCTGGGCTGTAGTCTTTGAATTGGGATGATTCAGGCGCCTAGAATTGAATCGTTGGGTTTTGTTTTGCTGTGTCAGAAACTGGAATACGTATAAAATAGTACGGATCTGTTGTTGACAGCAAGTGAGAAGGGAGGGTCGGTAGACCCAGCCGACGGCAGTTACACTGGCGAGGGGCAGCTCCACCACGCGGGGGCGCCAAACCGGCAGGGCGCTCCGGCCATCCCCACGGAACCCTTGGGGAGGGCAATGAGTTCCGGCTATTGCTACTAGTAGATTCAAAGCCGATTGGCTACAATTTGCTTATCTGAGCGGACATTGTGTTCTAATCTTTTGATTGAATTTCTCGGTATGAATAGCAAACGTGACTCATAAAATGTAAACGCCCTCTATAGATGCGTCCCAGTCTTGGGGGGTATGCGCAATGCAAAGAAAGCTCCCAAATGGATCCAAACAGGTCAACGGGAGAAAGCAAACGGCGGAAAAAAAAATCATTTGGAAGCAAGTGTACGAGTTTAGTTGCTGCCGCCGAAGACGTTCCGGCAGCGGCGCTTGAGTTCAGCGAACATGGCGACCTGAGAGTCCTTGGTACGGCCAACAGCCTCGGTGTTCTCGATAGCACGGCGGAGCAGGAAACCCATGCATTCCTGAACGGAGCCCCAGGTCAAAAGCTTGAAGACGTTGGGAGCAGCAACAGGAGAGGCACCGACGCTGGCCTCGGCGTTCTCGAATCCCTGCAGAAGCTCGCAGCTGACCTCGTCGGCCATACCCTGGAGCTGAGCGTAGCTGAGGTCGACGTCATAGTTCTCGCCGCGGACAGCCTGCTGCATGCGGAGAGCGTGGGCCTTGCGAACAGATTCCCGGTTGTGGGTGGCAATGATGACATCCACGGAGGGCAGCTCGGCAGGGATATCCTTGGTAGGGGCTTGGAGCATGGAGTTGTATTTGCGGGTCAGGAGAGCCTCGACGACTTCGTCGTAGCACTTGTCGGTCTCTTCTTTCTCGGCCCAGATCAGGTGGCGGGGTTCAGTCTTCAGGTAGGCGCCGCGAACAAGCTTGACACCGAGAGTGTATCCCTCACGGCGGGCAATTTCCAGGTGGCGGGCGAGAGTAGCGGGAGTCGAGCGGAGGTACCCTTGGTAGGTGCCGTAGAAGATGGCACGGCCGGGGGTTTGCGAGTTGCAGTACTTCTGGTACTTCATGATCCAGGCCTCAATGCCGGGCTGGACAGCTTGCTCCTCAGCATCGACGAGGAGACGAACGCCGCGGGAAACAGCCAAGTCGCAGACCTTCCGAATAGAAGCATCCATATATTCGGTGGGAGCGGCCTCCTTCTGGAGGAGACGGAGAGCCTCAGTACCCATACCAGTGAACCTGGAGCAGTTTTGTTAGCAACATGATGGATATCCTGGGCTGCATATTTGGGGGAACTTACTTCAGAGCAACAAAGTCGCCCTGCTGGGCCATATCAACGGTCTGCAGGGTACCGTCGAGCCACATCTTGATCTCGGCCTGAGCGGCCTTCTCATCGAGCGCGGCATCCTGGTTCTCTCCAACGAGAACCTCGCGAGCATAGCCAAGAAGAACACCGCGGCATCCGAGAGCCTTGATGTTGCGAATAGACTCCTGGACCTCGAGCTTGTTCTCACCCGCGTTGAACTGCTTGTAGATGGTGTGCTTGACCAGGAAGTTCAAAATCGGGTTCTTCGAGACATCCCAGAACGCCGAGCGGGGGTGTGCCAGGTGCGACAGGGTATAAATGCAAGGCCTGAGGAGGATAGGAGAAGAAGAGACAGAAAGCACCAGCAAAGAGCGCAGGACCGAGGAGAAGGGTAGCTTGGCGAGGGGAGCTGCGAGCGATTTGCGTGGTGGGGGAGGGGATTGCGAGAAATGCTGCAAGACGTTGCTAGTAGCGACGGAGGATCGAGTGTTGCTAGTGTTGCTGACGAGGCGAGCGTTGGCACGGGTGGTGCCCGCCCGCACCGCGCGTGCAGTCTTCATTTGTTTTGTGTGGTGGTGGTGGTGGTGGTGGTGGTAGGTTGAGACTCTTGAGTAGGTAGAGGGGTAACGAGGGAAAGAGCAAAGGAAGGTCTTGAAGACACAGATAAAGAGCTCTGGTTGGTAGCAGATAAAGAAAGGGAAGATTTGATTAGGGTAGCCTTTTTCAGGGCCTTAATACTATGTAGGGTTCATGGGGAACCTGTCAAGGCCCGGTGGCAAGCGCCTGAGACCGGTACGGTGAGCGCGACTCGCTGCCGGCAACCCCTAGATTGGAGACGCGACAAGACTGGAAATTTCTTGGGTTGTGTGCTGTTATGGGGCACGTCTTTTGCAACGGGTCACCGGGTCGGTCGAGGACCCCAATATTATTATTCATAGAATTAAAGACTGGCTGCAGGACATCCTGTACCATTCCGGACTATATACCCCACAACCCGATCTTCATCGGCACGTCCTGCCCCTAACATACTTAGAATCCTTCGAATCGCGTCGCTAAATACGCTCGGGGCAGCCATCCGACTGCTGAAAGCACCAATGCTGTCGCTTCCGGCCGTATCACGCGCCTGCCGGCATGCGATTCCTTGGGAAAATCCTCGTTCGCGAGCGCTCGCAGATACCTCAGGCTGAGAGCCGATAACCACGGCCCGGTTGACAACCCCCTCTCTTTGGCTTAGTCTGTCAAGTGCGCCCCTGCACGGACCAGGTTCAACGCCAACCGGGCCGGTGATTGCGAGCCTCAGGCACCACAGCCGCCCTGCGCAGACCCAGCCGGTCAGGTGATGAGGTCGCGTGCGACCGGCTACCGGCGGTCTTGTGGCTAGTTTGAGGAATCTGGGAATCTCGCCAGCTGGGCTGTACTTACGTGATCAAATTACTCGACTTCTGACATCTTAGACATCTCCATATCATTGTACCTGACTCCAGCGTCCGCGTGAATCCTTTTGGGCTTGGCTCCCCTGAATTAAGAAACTGTCAAAGCGCATCTTCTGCGCCAATCATGTCCATCCGACCCGCCAAGCTTGGCAACTCCTACACCTTGAGGCTTGCAGTAGACCTGCACGGGACTAACCGACCATTTGCCATGATTGCTCCTATTTGCAATGGTTATAGATCTTAGTAATACACTCGCCTCTATTCCTGCCCAAACAACTGGTAAGGGGTCTATGCAAGCTGCCATATCCGCCTGCAATTTAGATCCAATTGAATAGACATGACAACTCTTAAGCCTGGAGCACCAGAATACCCTGGTGCGAAATACGGAGGCCATTTATCTCTTGGCAGATGCGAACTCCCCGCTTAGCGCGTCATTCTATACAGGGTTTATCAAATCTATGTGACGATGGCGATGCAAGATGCCGCGACTGTACGAATCGACGTACTTGGGCCGTTGCATCGTCCCATGTCCTGTTGTTGGCTTTCTGGATAAACCCTTTCCCCTGTGCATGGTCTCCAGTGTTGCTAGAAGAACTGAGTATCGCTCTGCAGGTGTTGACTAGAAAACAGCCAATATATATTTCCATGATTGAGCTCAAGTACACTCAGCGCTGAGACGTGCATAGTAGATGTCCAATATCTACAATGGAGTCGGACTTGGGATGTCTATGAAGTACTTGATCTGATTGCTTGCGACCCAAGTCAACTTGAAATTGTTTAAATCACCGACGTAGAGTTGCATCTTCTCAATGCTGTACCTCGAATTGCTTCTCCAACAATGGATGAGGCTTTGAGGCCCCACCATTCCTGACGGCCAACCAGTGCGCCCGCCGGGCCGGTAGCCCCACCCGGGAGGTTTGCCGGCCGCTGCTGATTTGCGACCGCCTCCAAGTGCAGGGTAATGCTGGAATGCTGGGGCAATTGGCTGCGCTGCACAGCTGCACCGGCGGTAGCCGGTCATTTCATCATGTCTTCCCCGCGTTCTACTTTTTCCCCTCAGCACTCCTCAAGACTTTTCTTGAACACATCTCCAACTTTCGACTTGCTGGAAGTTAGCTTTGATCTTTGTCTCTCTAGTTTCGAAGTTCTTCACCATGCAGTCCATCTTGCGCGCCAGAGTGCCCTTGTCGCGGGCATGCCGCATCCAGTCGCGTACCCTGGGTACCTACGCGACCTTCAAGGTGCCGCAGATTAACAACGAGCCTAACGTGAGTCTCTGGAATTTTCGCAATGATGCGATGCAGCTATAGCTAACTCGCTTGTAATAGAAACACTACATCCCCGGTACTGCGGATCGCAAGGGCCTCGAGGACGCTCTTGCTTCATACAAGCAGAACGCTCCGCTGAACGTGCCTCTGGTCGTGGCTGGTAAGGAGATCAGCAGCTCCCAGACTTTCACCCAGAGCAACCCGGCCACCCACGCGCCGCTCGCGACCTACTCCAATGCCTCCAAGGCCGATGTCCAAGCTGCCATTGACTCCGCCCTCAATGCCCGCAAGTCTTGGGCTGCGACCCCCTTCGCGGAGCGTGCCAGCATCTTCCTCAAGGCCGCTGACCTGATCGCCTCCAAGTACCGCTACGATATCATGGCTCTGACTATGCACGGCCAAGGCAAGAACGCCTGGCAGGCGGAGATTGACTCGGCCGCTGAGCTGTGCGATTTCTTCCGCTTCGGTGTCAAGTATGCCGAGGAGCTCTACGCCCAGCAGCCTGTCCACCATGCCCCTGGCGTGTGGAACCGTCTCGAGTACCGTCCTCTCGAGGGCTTCGTCTACGCCATCAGCCCCTTCAACTTCACCGCCATCGGTGGTAACCTGGCTGGTGCTCCCGCTCTAATGGGTAACGTTGTCTTGTGGAAGCCTTCGCCCTCTGCCATTGCCTCCAACTGGCTCGTTCACCAGATCCTTCTTGAGGCCGGTCTGCCCAAGGATGTCATCCAATTCGTCCCTGGTGAGGCTGAGGAGGTCACCAGCACCGTTCTCAACCACAAGGAATTCGCCGCCCTCCACTTCACTGGCAGCACTGATGTCTTCCGCATGCTGTATGGCAAGATCTCCCAGGGTGTGGCGGATGGCAAGTACCGCAGCTACCCACGCATCGTGGGCGAGACCGGTGGCAAGAACTTCCACCTGATTCATAAGTCCGCCGATGTGCGTAACGCCGTGGTCCAGACCGTCCGTGGTGCCTTTGAGTTCCAGGGACAGAAGTGCAGCGCCACCTCCCGCGCCTACGTCGCTTCCTCCATTGCCGACAAGTTCGTCGAGGGTGTCGCCGCTGAGGTCAAGAAGCTGAAGATCGGCGAGCCTTCAGAGTTCACCAACTTCTGCGGTCCCGTCGTCCACGAGGCTTCCTTCAACAAGCTGGCTGGTGTCATTGACGAGGCTAAGAACGATCCCGAGCTGGAGCTGGTTGCTGGTGGCACTTACGATTCTTCCAAGGGATGGTACATCCAGCCCACTGTCTACCGCACCTCCAACCCCGATCACCCTCTCCTCTCCCGCGAGCTGTTCGGCCCCATCATCGTCATCCACTCCTACAACGATGCCACCGAGGCCGACTTTGTCAAGATCTGCGACAAGATCGATAGCACCGGCACCTACGGTCTGACCGGTTCCATCTTCGCCCAGGACCGTGAGGCCATCCAGGTTGCTGATGATGCCCTCCGTAACGCTGCCGGCAACTTCTACATCAACTGCAAGAGCACTGGTGCCGTTGTTGGCCAGCAGCCGTTCGGTGGTGCCCGTGCTAGCGGTACCAACGACAAGGCCGGAAGTGCCAACCTGCTCTCTCGTTTCGTCAGCCTGCGCTCGGTGAAGGAGGAGTTTGTTCCCACGTACACCGTTGAGTATCCCAGCAACGCCAACTAAAGCAGACAGTCTCTTCTGCTTTGGTTAACACTGCATGCCTCATGATATCACGGCGTCGACTTGCATTACTCCTGGCGTTTTTATATACCGAAGTCAACCCTTGACTTTGTTTGGGCTTTCCTGTCGAAAGATTTGTATATCTACAGAATTAAAAATTTGCACTCTTCACTGCTAGTCTCTCACGTAAACGGAATAGTAAATCCTCGGTAATCCATTATCCATTCAGATATCTAAGAATTTGCACAATTTTTCAAAAGCTTCTGCATATTAGCCATCGCCTGCCTAGCAAAAGCACCCATCTCATACGTCCTCCCCTTCCCATCCGGACCCCCATCAAAAATCTCCATAGAAAACCAACCCCGGAAACCCGTCTTCAGCACCGCCTTCGCAACATCCTCAATAGGTAAATACCCCCCATCATACGGCATAGGCCGATAATCATGACTCCACCTTCCCCGCGGCCTCAAATATCTAACAACTTTATCCTCCAAAGGCGGGGAAACCTTATACGCATCCGAGATCTGGAGTACATAGATCTTGTCCGGGGGGACCGTGGACGCAAGTTCATCCATACTTGCGTCGAAGTTTTCGCGTAGCTTTTCCGGGGAGACGCTTTCGATTAGCCCGGATTCGACAGTTGGATCGCCGTATTCACTTCCGGCCGTTTGGAATGTGTCGAGGCAGAGGCCGACGTTTGGTCGGTCGACGTCTCGCACGATTTCCCAGGCGCTTTTCCAGCCTAGGGCGTGGGTGGACCAGCACCAGTTTTCGAAGGCCATGCGGAAGTTCTCTGCTTCTAGCATGCTGGCTAGTTCGCGGAGGTCGGAGACGATGTCTGATCGGCTGGTGGAGATTTTGTGGGATGGTGTATCGGTTGCTCCAACCTGAACAGCATTGTTAGACACTTCATTACAAACGTTGCATATCGTGACAGCTTGAGGGTGGATAATACCTGCAACAAATCCGTCCCAACAGTCCTCATAACCTCAATCCACCCCTTCGCCCTCGAAAACGCCTCCTCCCTCTCAGCCGAACCCTTCGGCCAACCCTCAAAATTAGCAAAGGGCTGCAACATCATGATAGTGAGCGAATTGGCATCGCACAATTTGCGAACCTCGGCTGAGATCGCGAGAATTTTAGGATAGTCATTCGGTGCAATTGGGTGACCGAGTAAATGCGCGCCATAGTCCAGAATATCGGGAAAAGACAATTCAATCGAGATAAAACCCGCTTTGCTGATTGCTTCGAGTCTGCGAGGAAGTGTATCGCTTGGATTGCAGCCGATGGAGCAGGAGGCGTAGGAGAGTGGGATTTTTGGAGGGATTGAAGCGTTATCGCGGCCATTGTTGGTTGTGGTTTTTGGCCGGATAGCTTTTGGAGGTTTTGTGAAATTTTTGATCGTAGGGCTTGCATTGGAATTGTTTTGTTGCAAGTGTCAAAACTTGCTTGGGAGTATCTTTTGCCTGAACTTGAAGTTGTTGTAAGCCTTGCGTTTATTATGATGTAATGTCTCTGGCGCTTATTTTGTCCGCTGTGTCGTCAGGAACGCATCGTTCGAACTAGGATTTTAGGTTTGACGAGTTATATCTGCTATCTAGAATAAAATAATCAACAAGACATTGTACCTTTGCCTCAGACCACATGAGTTGGCAAAAATCGAGGCGGCAAGAGGACGCTGTGGATCGCCGCCGTGGTGGGTATTGACCACATCTTGACACAATCTCGGGGCTCCAATCCGGTTGCCACAAGTGGGAGTTGACGTAGAATAAAATCGCTAGTTAGTCTGTTCCCCGTAGTTAATATTCAACTTCCTTCTTTTTGTCCCTTCTTTTTAAATATAGACTCTTGTTAGTGGGTTCGACTCAGCAACCGCGACCATGTCGTCAAACCCAGTCCAACAATTCAAGCACATCGGTATCGTCGGAGCCGGTAGCATGGGCTCGATGATGACCTTCGCCTTTTGCGATCTTGGCCTCGATGTCTCAGTGTGGGATGTTGACAAGCAAAATGTCGATAAAGTGACCAACTGGGCAAATAATTACAAAAATGCAAAAGGCATCATCAAAGGATACTACAATATCGATGAGTTCACCAGGAGTCTGGGAGAGAAGGGCGAAAGAAAGCTCTTCATGTTCTCAATTACCCACGGCGAACCGGCAGACTGGGTCTTGAGCAAGATAAAGCCCGATCTGAAAAAAGGCGATATCGTCCTCGATGGCGGAAACGAAAACTACCGCAAGACAGAGCGTCGTCAGAAGGAATACGAGGCGATTGGTGTCAGCTGGATCGGTATGGGTGTTTCTGGCGGTTACCAGTCTGCCCGACGTGGACCTAGTCTGTCTCCCGGTGGTGACCCCAAGGCCCTGGAGCTCGTCATGCCCTTGTTGGAACGGTACGCCGCCAAGGATCCCAAGACGAAGACACCTTGCGTGACTCGCATTGGACCCGGTGGATCTGGTCATTTCGTCAAGATGGTTCATAACGGTATTGAGGGTGGCATGCTGTCTTCTCTTGCAGAAGCGTGGGCATATATGACCTTCGGACTTGGCATGAAGTATGAGGAGATCGGCGACGTATTCGCGAAATGGAACGAATCCGGTGAATTACGCCAGAACTTCCTGCTGGGAATCGGGGCGGATATTCTCCGGACCAAAAGGACACCTCAGGGTGATCAAAATGGCGAGGGCGCTAGCAAAGATGGTGGGTACGTTCTTGACGATGTCCTCGACAAGGTTGTCCAGGACGACGACAACACTGAGGGAACGCCTTTTTGGTGCGTTATGGAGTCTGCTGCTCGACATATCTCTTGTCCGACCCTGGGAGCTGCGCATTATATGCGGATTGCCAGTGGAAACCGTGCCGAGCGAGCTCGCGCCTCGAAGAAACTGCACATGCCCTCACCTCGACCAATCGAGCACAAGCGCGATCGCAGTACCGTGATTGAGCAACTTCGCCGTGCAGTCTACTGCTCCTTCCTCGCCTCCTTCGTCCAGGGCCTGGAGCTCATCGCCCGTGCATCCGAGGACGAAGGTTGGAACATCAATATGGGCGATTGTCTGCAGATCTGGCGAGCAGGCTGTATCATCCAGTCAGAGTATATCGCAGATCTGCTGCAACCTGTGCTGACGAAGGAGTCCGTCAAAAATATGAAGTTTGTCGACGAGGTATCGCGGGAACTGCATCGGAACTTCGACGATCTCAAGACTATCATCATTGAGGGCACTCAGGCTGATCAGTATATGCCGGCGTTGTCTTCCACTTTGGAGTACCTTAAGTATGAGGGTGGCTTGGAATTGCCGACGAAGTTTATGGAGGCCCAGATGGACTACTTTGGTGCTCATTGCTATAACAAGCCGGGTATTCCGGGTGAGGACCCTGGACCGGTTATGAAGGGGCCGCATCACTATGAGTGGAAGGTTGCGTAGATGACTGAGATATGTAAATTAGATCGCTTTTCATATGTAAATTTTCAAATTGTTATATTCTTATTTCCAGCTGAAGATTCGATACTTCATAAATCCATAATTGATTGAACTAGGGACGTACACCGCTATTCTATGGGCTTGAAGCCCGTGTTCGAAGTTCTCCATATTCTGCCGGATCGGTCTTGATTCGTCTTGTTTCTGGAAGTCTATCACCCGTGCTAACATATAGCAGACCAACAACATATTCCATCACAATAAATATTACCACAAAGGGGCCAATGTCGCCCGTAAGAGTATTCCACTTACCACCATCGGAGTGGAAGACGGACAAGGACAGATAAGAGATTCGAACAAGGACGGAAGGGGTTGCGACGGCGGTTGCTTGAAGAACCTAGGCAAAACGAGAAGTCAGTCACGATGCAGTCGCCGTCGAATTCGGAAAATTATCGCTTACCAAGGCTCTCAGTCGAGAGGAGACTGCGTTTGCTACCGTCTTCGAGGGAGTACTTACCTTAATCTCCCTTTTCCGACAGACATGACAGCCCTTTGACTTTCCGGGGACACCCGCCATTAGTCTGAGTGCAATCTATTCGAACCGCGATGCCTGTAAAGTGGGGGTCCCTGCACTGCTTACGCTTAAATAGTGTTTAATAGGAAATGAGAATTATAGAGTGAGAATAGCACCTTTTCTATCTTTTTTCAGAAGTTATTTTGGTCTAAGACCCAGTGACCACGGGTTGACCACGAATGGACTATGAGCTGACTATTAGTTCATGAGTTGACCGTGGGCGAACTATGTGTTAATCATAAGTTGACCATAAACTGACTATCTATATTGGAGAACTGATAGTACAAATGCGGAAGACAATGTTAAGAATAAAGCCGATGTGATAACTCAACAGAAGGGATTGTCTGGTTCTGAAAACTATCTGGGGCATACGGTCTTATATACACTAGCGTACTGAATCGGAGATTCAGTATTCCGAATGGAACTTAGTAAGCCTGTTCCACACTGTACTGACTGACCTAACCAGGGTTGTCAGTACCAGACCATACCGCGTATTCTGTGCCAAATATCACATCCTCCCCCACTAGATTCGAGCTCGCCCTCGAGATCAAAGACGGGAGGAACTCAGATAGCAATTGGGTAGTAATCAGAACCGGAGTAAGCATGTCAAACAAAGAGTACCGAAATTAGTTCAGGGAAGAGCAGGGATTCGGTACTCCACGTCCTTGTTCGGTACCAGTATCATCTCCATATCCACCTATTGAAGGATAATCCTTTCAGTAGTGATTCAAAGAGATCAAAGAACGTTTGGTCACCGAATCAAAGACGGTATCAAGGAATGTGTTATGGAAAATCAGTGGGTAAGGGACGTTAGCCTTATAAGGAGTGAAAAGGCTCTTCTGTCTCCGTCTGTAAACATTCAACCACTCATCACCATCGTCAGTCCCTCAGCTGCCCGAGCGGCTTCGGACAGCCTGGAGGAAGCTGCTGTGTCAGCGGCCCGTGAGCGACTGGAATGCTTGTGGTCGCCAGAACCCGCCATCATGGCCGGTTCTCAGAGCGGAGATTCGGTTTCTGGGGATCCTCGCTCCCTACGTGACTGAACGCTGCCCTCTCACCAGGAAGAAGCAGAGGAAGAGGAGGAAGAGGAAGAAGACGAGGAAGAAGAAGAAGAAGAAGAACGGACGGTTCCTGAGGAGGAGAATATTGAAACATCTTCTCCAGTTCCTCGTTGGCGTCTGCGTTTTCAAAGCCAGGTTCCGTTTTTCCAATATTCCGGTCTTCCAACAACCAAACTAGCAGAGTGGTGCATTGATATAAGAGGAAATCCCCTTCTTTCATCATTCACTACCGATGCAGACCGAGCGGTAATTAGGAAGCTGCCTGAGCAACCTCGGAACGTGGATTGGAGGGTGGTGGATGGTATTCCACAGTTCAAAAACTGCAACCGCTCTCAACAGCGCCGAGCAGCAATGGCGCAGCGTTTCGGACAGCTTGCACCTCTGGGTGAGGAGTGTAGCTACTGTTCCTCTGGAAAAGGTTCCTTTGAGAGCTGCCGTGTGGCGATAGATGACAGCAACACTCTGATGTTCCAGGGTAGTTGTCTGTGTTGTGCCTTTCTGGATGGAGGAGCCAAATGCAGCTTCCGTACCATGCGTCCTCTCTGGATAAGGGCGTACGAGAATTCTGAATCCCTTGCAGCTACAGGCTCTGCTCCTTCAACGGTTCAGCGACGAGGTCGTACCAAAGCTTTGGCCAAGACCGCTCCACCTCGTTCTGGCACAGTGATCCGGCATTTGGAACAGCCTACTGCCCCTGTTACTCAAGGCCACAATGGTCAATCCCGTTCTGGTGTTTTCCGAGGATATGGAGCTAGTTCCACTCCGGGAGGCCATTCCCATGGCTTAACTAGGGGTTCTCGTCGTGTTCGAGTCCGTTCCAATATTCAGGAGCATCCGCGCACTTCAGTTCGCCAACGAGCGACATGGGCTGCATACCGAATTGGACGTCGGATCCAACTTCTAACCCAGAAGCCACCTACTCAGAGCTCATGGCAAGGTAGTGGTCTTTCGGGATCAGAGAGAGAGCAGAACTAAGAGTCGTAGTGGACATGGTTGAATCTGTCTCTTCTTAATACTGGATCAAGTCAGGGTTTCGGTCTTTGGTTAGCTTCCTTTGGCGCGTGGATTTCCGGATGGGTTTCAGTATCTTCAGAGCGCTCCTGCCCTCCTGGCGTCGGCCAGATGTACTGTATTGAAATGAATCCAATTCAGTATTCAATTGTCGTTCGGTAACCTTTCTAGCAGCCCTAGTTTTACGAGTTTCCGCTCCTTCTGTATCTTCTTTACTTGCAGCAGGGCCTTTTGCTGCGGAAGATTTGACAGCCCTCACGGTACGTTGCTGCTTCATTCGTTTCTTCGAAATGACACGTTCCGTGATAGCCTCATCCTCCCCCACTGAAACTGAATGTTCCCCTGAACGTTCACGTGCTTCCCACTCAGCTCTGGTGATGGTGGAGAGTTCTGAGTATGAGGGGGGTGTAGGCTCCTCGCTGTCTAGGATCTTGCGAATTTCCTGTGGTTTGTGTAGCGTGTAGCCCGCTTTTTGAATAGCCCGCTTTGCTAGTGACGATGTCCACAGCCTATCTGGATTATCAACTTGCGCTTCGATAAGCCTCGCTCCGTTGATCAAATTCCTCAAGACCCTTCCTCCTGGTTCGGCCAGCGCATATGTGCCCAATGGATGCGCCTTCAAGATCTGGTAGGGGCCGTACCAGCGGCAATCCAGCTTCTGTCGATACTCATTCCGAAGCAATACCCATTGTCCTGGTTTGAAACTCGTTTTGGTCACAGCTTCATCCCTAATTCTCTGGGTTTTGATAGCTCGATTTAACAGAAGCTCATTTGCTTTAGACCGCGCATGATTTATCAGACGGACTCGATCTTCCCAATCTTGGAAAGGTCCTACTGAGTCGTCCCATTCCGAATTCTCGTCACTCGGAATCCTTGGATGTTCTCCGTACACCAGATAGTACGGGCTCACACCGAGCACACTATGTTCATGAACCCTTGCGGCAAAAAGAGCTTGCGGTAGGTATTCATCCCACAGTCGGGTTGGTTTACCCATTAGGTATTTTGTCAGCATCCGGCCCAGTATCCCGTTGAAGTTTTCAACTTTCCCGTTCGTTCTGGGGTGATACGGGGTGGTGGTCCGGTGCTTGGCTTTCAAAAGTTTGATGTAATATTCCACTGCTTTAGCAATCAGGTTCCGGCCATTGTCGGTAATTATTTCCCGTGGTGCACCGTATTGAATGAAGATATCCTCGTGTAAGAACTGGCCAATGGTTTCTTCCGTGGCATCCGGTACAGCACGAGCCACAGTCCAACCAGTAGCGTAATCAATGGCGGTGATGATCCATTGGTTACCGTTCGGAGTCTTCGGTAAGCGACCCACAAGATCGATCCCCCACCTTTCAAACGGACGGATTCCTTCCTTCACAAGGTGCTGTGCAGTCTCTCTTTCCAGGGATTCGTTTAATCCCTGGGCAACCTGACAGTTTGGACATCTCTTAACAGTTTCCTGGATGTCAGTTCGTATTGTCGGCCACCAGGCGCGGGGCCGTGTTACTCCCTGAAGACCAGGATATCCCAAGTGTCCAAATTCCTCGTGCATTCTGCGCACGAAATCCTCTCGGAGGGGCATTTCAAGATATGGTGCCACCACCCCGTCAGCATGTGTGAAAACCAGTTGACGGTTAGTGTCTGCATCAGCTCTCATCGGTAATTTCACTGTTCTGTAGCCGAGGTGTGGTGCAAATTTTCTGACGTATCGGCTCAGCTTCTTGTTGGTAGGGAGGTGTCCAGAACGCAAGAATTCCTCAGTGGCTTTGAGCCAGTCTTGTTCTGAAAAATCCCCTACTGTAAGAGTGTTTAACTGAGCCACCCAGTCAGGGCGATCTTGAGCTATATTGGCTGGTGTGTCTTCGACGAAATCCGGCCGCCGACTGATTGCATCTGGAACCACAGCTTCTGACCCCTTTCGGTACTGAATCTTAAGGTCATACTGCTGAAATTCATCCACCCATCTAGCCAGTCGCTTGCTATATGTTTTAGTTGTCTGGAGGTATTGCAGGCTGGCATGGTCTGTGATGATTCTTGTGGTGGTTCCGTTCTCGATGTATCGATCCCACAGTCGGAGTGCTTCCTTGATTGCAAGCAGCTCCTTTTCATGGACCGGATAATTCAGTTCTGCGGTACTCAATTTTCGACCGTCAAATGCTACTGGATGCAACTTTTGATCCTCGCCTTCTTGATACAGTACGAAACCGATAGCCCATTCTGATGCATCGGTCTCGATAATGAAGGGTTTGAGTCGGTCTGGCTGCATCAGAACCGGTGCAGTAACCATGGCTTCCTTAAGATTCCGAAAAGCCAATCCTGCTGCGGTGTTCCATCTGACAGGACGAAATCTTTTTACCCGAAGCTGAGCATCAGCTTCTTTTAGAAGCTCATGTAGCGGTGCTGCAATTCGTGCGAAGCTTCGGATAAACCGTCGATAATATGTGGCGAGACCAAGGAACTGTCGAACTTCGTGCACATTCCTTGGCCGTGGCCATTCCTGGATGACTTTGATCTTTTCTGGTTGGGTACGAACTGTTCCATTTCCGACGATATGACCACAGAACTCTAGTTGCTGGGTAGCAAATATGCACTTTTGCGGTCGTGCATATAATTGTTGCTGTTCCAATAGCTGTAGGACCTGGTCAAGATGTCGGTAATGGTCATTCATTGATTCAGAAAAGATTAGGATGTCGTCCAGATACACAACCACACACTTTCCGAGAAGTGGCTGTAAGGTTTGATTCATCAAAGTCTGGAATGTGGCGGGTGCATTGCACAGCCCGAATGGCATGGCGAGCCATTCGAATTTCCCCCAGACTGTGTTGAAAGCTGTCTTCGGAATGGCGGATTCTTCCATACGAACCTGCCAATATCCCGACGCCAGGTCAATCTTTGACAAGAATTTAGCCTTACCGATGATATCAAGGAGTTCTTGAACCCTCGGTAAGGGATAACCATTCTTCAAAGTGACCTCGTTCAGTGCTCGGTAATCAATACACATCCTCCATTTATTGTCCGGTTTCCGAACAAAAACGACTGGGAACCCCCATGGACTTGCGGACGGTTGGATCAGGCCCTTCTGAATCAGATCCTCAATTTGGCGGCCCAACTCATCCAATTTCTCCACGGAAAGCGGATATGCATTAATATTCACAGGGTTGGCGTCCCCTGTATCCACCTCATGCGCGTGGTCACGTTCTGGCGGTAGCTCCTTCGGCAATTCTTCCGGAAAGACCTTCTGATGCTTCAGAAGAATCTCCCTAACTCTCGAGTCGTCATGGTGCGGAACGACCAGCTTGAATTCCGAACCCTCAGCCTCATCTTGTGTAGGCTGCACAAGAAAAAGATAGGCCTGAGTAATGCGCTTCCTCAGAGCGCGTCTCACTTGCTTTCCTGTAAGCAGGTCGAACGAAGCTATGCCCTTCGTGACAACCGGGCTGCCCTGCAGCGGCAGCACCGTATGTTCCCTTCCTTGGTCATCTCGAATCCGCATTTGCGAAGTACGCCAACTTAGCCGCGGGTCGTATTTCCGAAGGAAGTCTCTGCCTAGGATCATATCATGTTCTGGGATATCAAGAACCCAGACATTGATCCTTCCGAACCATCCTCCAATCCTTACAAGGACTGTAAAGGATCCATGGGTGGGGATCTGTCCGCCGTCCGGTAATCGTACCGAAAGCGATCTCCCACCTTTCTGATACTGAATCTCTCCCCTCATTCTCCGCACTAACCTTTGTGACACAAAGGTGTGGGAGGCTCCTGAATCAAGGAGTATCTTAACAGCGCTTGGTCTAGCTGTTCCCTGTCTTACCGTCCCTGCGAAATAGATCAGCGAGTCTCCTATAACGTTGAGGCTCGCGTCCAAAAGCTCTCGTTCCGACACTACAGTCTCTGAATCAGAATCCGAAATTGCAGTTTCTGAATCTGATGAGTACTCAGGATCCAGAAGGTCCTGTACTTCCAGAGGCTTCTGTCTAGAGGCTTTGTCCATTTGGTCGATCAATGCCTCCACATTTACCGACCACTCACTTTTCCCGACGGCGATGTCATTGTGTTCTGCGTTTTCCTCCTTGAGGTTTGGCAGTCTCTTTTGTAATGTCCAGACAGGCCGCAATTGAAACAACGGCCTCTTGGAATCCTGGGCTTTGACTGCTCACCCTTCTTCTCTGATGTCTGTTTGAATTCTTTCTTCCTCCCTGGAGTGGATCCTAGCGGTGCACCTTGCATGTATGAGAGGTCCATAGGGTCACCTGTTATTGATACAGCATGTCCTCTAGTAGCTCCCTCTTCCAGGCCCACAAAGGCTTTCACAACGGCGTTCCATTCGGTAGGATGCTTTGGTAGAGCATGCCACCGGACCTGGAGATCTGCCTTGGCACCATGAATCAGATCCGCTATCATCAGGTCTTCGGACATATTTCTGAATTCCAAATCGTCTGCCGCTTGGCGTAGGTCGGCTGCATACTTATGAAAAGGAGTTTGGTTCCCCTGGGTCATCCTTCGGTATTTGGCATACCTCTTTTCCGGACTGAGGTATTCACTGAATTGCTCTTCAACCCAAGTTTTGAACTCTTCCCATTGCATGCCTTGAATTGATTTTCTTCCGTACATGACCCGCCATCGGTCTTCGGCAGCTTTCCGGAGATTCGATTTGGCTGCAATAATTTTCTGAGTATCTGAGATCTCGACTTCGGTAAGCCCTTCCACATCCTGGAAGTGGCGCTCACACGCGAGTATCCATTTGCGCGCCGCATCGTCCTTGAATTGCCCAAAGTACTCAGGGATTCCCACTAGGTCCTTGAGGAGTGCCTTCCGAGTCTCCCAATCTGCTCTCCCAGGAAGGAGTCCAGCTGTGCTAGCTGTTCCACGGATGGCTGATCCTGAGGAGTTACTCGGAACGTTGGCTGCCGCTTCGGTAGCTCTTTGTTGTTCCTCCTGTCGGCGCTGACCTTCCTGGATCCCCCACGCCAAGGCCTTGATGGTTTGGGCCTGGGCTGTCGGGTTTGTAGCGGATAGCCACTGAACGTACTGGGCTTCCGCCATGTCTGCTGGGAGTGCATGCAGAGCTTGCATTGTCCCAGGTGATATGGCTCGTGACAATTGGGGGTTCGGAACGGCCCCTGGGGTACCAATGGTCTCCGGTATCGTCCCCTGGGTAGGACCCGTGGTTTCGCCCGATTCCATAAGGTCTCCTTGATTGGACATAGGGATTGTATAAGAACGATCAACAGAATAAAAGATTGAAGAAGCAGTATCAAAGAAACGCAGAACAAAATTGAAGACATAAGATAAAATTCAGTATAGGATGGTTCTTTCCGACTGGATGGTCACTATGAGTTGTTCTCATAGACACTCTTTCTCAGCCGATTCCGAGGCACTATTTATGCCCTCGAAATAGCACTTCCACTTCATGTTGACAAGGAGATTTCAACTGAGGGGGTCCTCTCGTATTCACTGAGTCCGCATCTCAGTAGCCAACGCCTACCAATGGGCGTTCAAGAACAGTGTCGACTTGCCGTTCTTTCCACAAGAGGTCGTCATAGGCTTCAGAATGAGGGACAAAACACACGCTTCCACTAGCCTTGCTCGCTCCTAGCGGCTTCCTGAGGCGTTTCCCCGCTCGAAATAAGATTTCATGACGTCCTCGATGTGTACCGAGCGTCACGGGAGGAGTTGACTGTCCTTATTCCGGGGTAAATGGTGCTCCCACATCTCATGGTAGTCCAACTGTGGAAGAGTATTCTCATTCCTGCTCCTTATCTGGCACCCTCAGTCTCCTGTTCAGGCCCTTGATCGAACTTGGGCACGTAGACCGAAGTTGATGGCGAGTAAACAAAGCTCGCATATTCCGAAGAGCTTTGGCCGAAGCTCATCAGAACGAGCAGTTGCCCGCCGGCCAACACACCACTGGGCCTGCCGTAGGAGGCAGGCCTAGTAGGACATGCTACCAGATGTGATAACTCAACAGAAGGGATTGTCTGGTTCTGAAAACTATCTGGGGCATACGGTCTTATATACACTAGCGTACTGAATCGGAGATTCAGTATTCCGAATGGAACTTAGTAAGCCTGTTCCACACTGTACTGACTGACCTAACCAGGGTTGTCAGTACCAGACCATACCGCGTATTCTGTGCCAAATATCACACCGATAATATCTTAGCCCATCCCAGGTTCCAAACCCCGCAAATCACCAACCAAAAGCATGTTCTTGCGAAGTTGACAGTGCATAAAAAAGCCAACGCATTCGAAGAATTCGCTAATTTCATCAGAAGTCTACTGAAAACACATACAAGCCGAGATAATTGGGGTATGTGAGATAATTTACTCATTCTTTTGTCCAGGGGTCGTTAATGGTTGTGGGTCGAATTGTTGGGGTTACAATTGGGAAATCGCTGATGCCTGGGGATATTCGAGATCACTACTCCGGATCTCCGACCGGAAAAACATCCTCTACGTGAAAAGGGCAAGTGCCTAGAAAAGTATTTCTGACATTAGTTTTCCTGTTTCTACTCCACCTTCTTTCATGCTTGTTTCTTTTCAATTGGTGATATTAAATGACTGTTCAGCTGACTGTTCAGAAGACTGCTTGGGCGGCTGTTCGTATGCAGGATGGTCAGATTGATGTACGAACATCTATAATTCAGGCACCAAGTTCTACTGAAATCGGAAAGTGGGCCTTGGCCGTCATACCTTCCGTAGAGACTGCCCCGCTCACGTATCACGTGATATTCCATCGAGCTGGGAAGCAATTCCTTATAGCCAACGATGGGTTGCTGGAAAAAAAAGGCCTTCCCTATTATTGAGCCACAATTATATAAGTTCTCATGTATCAGAGTCTACAAAGGTATCACATTCTGTTTAAGAAGCAGCGCTCTCATATAGAAAGCTTTTACTCTGCTGAACATGTTCGATACGCTCGATAACGGGACGAAATTGCCCTCGCGAAGTTGGAGGAACACAGGGCCAATGTAAGCGATCTGTTTGATGACATCAGAGTACATGTGTTCATTGGTCCTGGTTTCTTGGTGGGAGCTGTATGTGTTGCTGTCATCTTGCGAACGAATTATCCAATCAACGCTCGCGCACGGACGAACTCGATTACAAACAGGTGCGATCGCCATTTCTCGCAGTAAAATCTCTCGAAAGATAACATTAAAACGCACTCCTCTCGCAAATTCATTCATCCAAAATTGCAACTGCCAGATTCGGTTGTGTTGAGAAATATGGCCTCCTCGCCTCCTTCCGTTGAGCTCACAGAAACTTTCCATTGTTCCACCAGCACTCATGACTATCAAATCCGATGGACATCCCTTGGTGAATCTGATTTACAACCACTCATTTTTGTTCACGGTACTCCATGGTCATCTCAAGTCTGGATCAAATATGCCAAGTCCTTTTCCAAATACTTCCGTGTCTACCTCTTTGACAATCCGGGTTTTGGTGAAAGTCCGCTTGGAACGCCTCGTCCAGAGTCACGAAACACAGTCAGCAAAAAGGTCGCTCTGGATGCAGATCTCGCACAGCAGTCGGAAGTTTTCGCTGCCTTGTATGGCTTCTTGACGAAAGATTGGAGCCAAAAGCCGCATGTAATCGCACACGACCACGGCGGCCTCATGAGTCTAAGGGCTCACTTACTTCATCAATGTGAATATGCGAGTCTATGCTTGATAGACGTTGTGGCCATCGGTCCATTTGGCCAGCCCCTGTTCAAGCTTATCGCGGAGCATGAGGATGTTTTTTCCGTGTTGACTGGTCCAGTGTTTGAAGGAGTGGTTGAATCATACATTCGGGGCGCGGCTCATCATACTCTCCCCAAAGAAATCATGCAAGCGTTGAAGTATCCATGGCTCTGCAACGAGGAGGGACGAAGGGGCTTTGTCAGGCAAATGGTGCAGGCCAACAGTCGCAGCACCGAGGAAGTGGAATTCCGATATCCCGACGTAGGAAAAGGGATGCCTGTGCGAATAATTTGGGGGACGGAAGATCAGTGGATTCCAGTGGAGACAGCGTTGCGGCTGAAAGAAGCCCTGAATGCTCGGGATGTCATCTTGATCGAAGATGCGGGGCATCTCGTTATGTACGACCAGGAGGGCCCACTGGGAGTGGAACTGGGCTGGTGGCTGAACAGCGTGAGCCAGAAATAGATAGCGCAGAGTAGCGACCATCGTGCCGTGGTGTTAGGGATATCAATATGAAAGAGTGCGCCGTATTCTGAATCGAAGTGTGCGCTGTCTGTTCCAAATTACCTTTTATACTTCGATCGGGCATACCATGACCTCTCGATACCGAATCGTGAACCCTTCCTTAATAGGTCGCATCCTGTCGAAGATTACCGGTTCGCCTTTCCCGGTAACTGGTGCCCCTGACGTCGACCTTGTACAAATGACTGACTCCCAGTCAAGATACCGCAATTCTTGCGCTAGATACTGTAGTGGGGAGACTCCCTCCCCCTACTAAATGGGTGCCATCCAGACTATGTGACATAGCCGGCAGTATACAGTGGCCGGATAGCTAGTTCTAGAATACACCTTCTTACACCTCCCCGACCTGACCCCTACATTTGGGGTTCTCGCTGTTTCCTGATTGCTACGCGTGTGTTTTGTGGTGGTTTTTCTGCTGAATCGACCCGCACGTCTCAGCGCGTGCTG
The DNA here is from genome assembly GCF_028826775.1 of Penicillium argentinense. Lineage (NCBI taxonomy): Eukaryota > Fungi > Ascomycota > Eurotiomycetes > Eurotiales > Aspergillaceae > Penicillium > Penicillium argentinense. The sequence continues at coordinate 3,198,191 of NW_026622668.1, forward strand.
CCATCGAGCGTTCCCCTGTTTAATAGTTAAGTTACATCTGCGGATTATGTCACCACACAGGGGAGAGAAGAGCAACAATGGCCTCAACTTCGGAAAGTATGATCCGAATTCATGGATGACGCATACCATGTCAGTCAAGTTGCGTCACTAATGAAGTCAAAACCCACAGCCTAAGCAGTGATCAACAACAACGTGCTCGAAATGACGGTGGTGGCTGTGGACAAGACGAGACCAGTGTGGCTTCAAGCAAAGCCGTTGAGGAAGTTGAATCTTCTTTCCGTTGCACCCTCCCAGGTGCATGGTGTGCCTTCTAAATGCTCATTGCCGATCGTAATCTTGTCAAAAATGCTTGTGGCTAGCTTTGGCACTAACGCCATGCGAGATCCATTCTATGATTGAGCGAGGTAGGCGTTTTTGGTTTTTAGAAGACGGCACCCCTATTGCTTTATGGATGCAGTTTTACGGGAAATTGTCAATTGACTGCTACATGAGGTTAGTTTACCGCAAGCACATATCTGCCACAGGCGAGTGGTGCCCTAAACGAGCTTAACCCCTTAGCTATTAACTATTTTGCCTGGGTACAACTGATTCATTTTGCTAAATACCAATACTATGTAGGGGCCACAAACAGTAGTGGAAAACAATGCTCACATAACTTGATTCAAAAAATCTTCACCGTTCGATAATCAAAGAGTTTAAAAAGATACCCACAATCAACTGATATAACGGCCTTGGATGCTTGCTTGAATCAGTGAGAGTTAGACTCGATAGCATGTGGATTTGGCATCGTAGCTGAAAATATAATAGTGAACGATTTATGTAGGGCTATATCATTGAAGATCCTCAAGAGCAGACCGAGCCGACGAAAGAAACTGCAACCATCTCGGATGCAGCGGCGCCTCGAAGCGCGACAGGATCAGGTTAATATGACTGTAGGCAAGCGGCCCAGACACGGATTCACTGAAGCTTTCGAACGACACTGTCCCCCATCCGTTAGCATGTAGCTCTGCCAAGTTAAGCTAGGGCAGACTACGGCAACTTACGAGTAAGCAGCCTCGCCTGCGTCCAGATGCTGCCAAAATGCTTGAGCTGTAAATGAAGAACGGTGATGTCATGGTTGATACTAGAACGGACACTTTCATCTGAAATCGTGTTCGACTTCCTTTGAAGATGGAGGAAGATAAGCGCCGTGAAAATGGTAAACGTGATTGCCGGATCCACTGTGAGGCAGAAGGCACTGTCCCATTGACCTGCCAAGGAAGCAATGTCCTGACACGCTTCAAGAATGCGCTGCCAACTTGACAGCCAGTCATCTGCTCGTCGTTGGCCGCATTCCACAACTGAAAGGAGCAATTGTGCCATCCGCAGATGGAAGACAGTGATTAGCCTTGCATGGTGGTCGACGGGTTTCTCGTTAGCGAACGCGTTGCGTCGGAGGTTGAGCCAGCCCAGTGGAAGGGCAAGACGAAGCGTAGCTAGCTGTCGCTCGACATTGGCGACTTGTGCCACTATCCCATCCTGCCATCGCAGCAGGTGCATGCGGATGACTAGACCGGCCTTGCGCATGGTGGCGATCGTGACGGTGTGGATGTTGTTTAGTAAGGTCTCTGTGTCTGATGTGATGGAGGGAAGGATTTCAGATAGACCGTCCGAGTTAAAAGGTAGGAAGATTTCTTGCGAGAGATCATCCTCCGTCCGTCTGAGGGTAAAGGAGGTATTGATGACCACGTCGTCAATTAGATACGGTGTTCCGGAGGCGAGATTGGAGTATGTGTCGAGTCGGTAGATACGCCACCATAGCGCTCGCCATTCGTGAATATCTTCATCGCTAACCGTGCTCCAGTCGGAGTAGAGTACGCGGATATAGTCAAGTCGGTCCAGGCCAATACGGTAGGCCATGCGCGTCACCCTACCGATACGCAGCCATGAGTGGTGTCCCGGGAATTGATGGAACTCGTAGAAGGCTAGTAGATAGGCTTTACGGAACTGATCAAGTGACGGGGCGTCTCCGATCAGGTCATCGTCTAGCAAGCTTGAGCTAAGGAGAGAGTCCAGCCCGGCATCTAAATGTTTTCCGTCATCATACCCCGCAAATTGGGTCAGTTTTGCAGTAATGATGGCCATCGTCAAGATGAGATCTTGGCTGCATAGCGAGCTGTGATAGCGACGGAGAAACCGTTCTTTCGAGAAGATAGGATTCGCATCCTGGACAATATCGAAGAAGCTTGAAATACTGCACCAGTACCGGTGCTTAGCTTAGCTCTCGGGTAATGGGAAAGGATACCTACAGGTATTCCTCCTGGAGTAAGGAGAAATGCAGGTAGCTCGCACAGGAAGGGCTAGTGCTAGCGTCCTGTGGAGAATCTGCACAGATAGACAGGTCATGCGAGGCATGATCTGTGCGTGTGGGGAAAGAGTCTATCGAAGATCTGCCGATTTCGGGCTCTTGAAGTGTGGCGCTATCTTCGGGTGGTGCTTGACAATATGCATTAGTACTCAGCATCCATTTGAGGAAAACGGGAAGATACCAGAAGTTGTGCATGATTTCGATTGGCGAGTTGTATAATGTGCACCACGAGGAGGACCTGGCCTGCGTTTCACTAATGTATAGTTACATGTCTCTCCAAGCTCAAAGCAACGAGAGCACGTCGGTCGTGCCAGGTTGCCTGCGAAGTTTTAGTAGGCGATTTGGTCTCGGGAATAGCAGCACTAGGCGTACACTTGACCTTCTTTCTGCGCAGAAGTTTAGTGAAAGCACATGATAGAGTAACAGGGGGCGGTGGGTTACCGGATGCACCTATCACAGACCCTCAATGGCATAACTCTGGTCTCCGGACTATGGCGGGCAATCTAGGATGCTCCGTGTAGAAGTTTTGCAGTGCAGCTAGCACTAGGAGGAAAGACGATGAGAAGCTCATGGCGGAAGCAAGGCTTCCATCTGAGTTTGCGAGTATAATTACTCGGCATAACAGGGGGCCAAGGGAACAAGGCTACGTCATTACTAAAGTGGATCCAAAGTTCCTCCGAGTAATAACGAACTATCCGGCAATTTATAGGGCAAGCTGACTAATACAAAACAATCAGCAATTTAGATAATCCACCTCCGAGCTAACTAACTAGTTACTAGGCAGGATGTACTTTAGTAATTTGCATTTGCAAAGAGGTAGTCATATGATAGTCCTTGGGCCGAGGGATCACAGGGTGCGCGAGCTGAGAGATAATCAAGGCCATTTCGAAACTGCCATTGAAATGATGGTAATCAATATGGTTAGCGATTTATCTTGACGCTAGTGCGGCAAATAGGTACTGGTTCTCAGGGGGACCTATTGAAGATCCCCCGAAGAAGTTGTTCCGAGATTCGCGCCCCACCTTCATATCACTCCGCAGAAGGATCCCCAAGAATGTCGAGAATATGCACCTATTACTTGTCTCGCAAAAGGGACAGATTTCACCCTTGGTTGATAAGTCCAACGAAGGCCCTTCCTTGCATAACCAACGAGTAAGAACAATCAAACCATATCACCATGTCCGAACGCGTCTCTGTTATAGTCATCGGCGGCTCCCACGCAGGCCCTGCAATAAGCCAAAAACTGGTCCGACAGACCCCCAGAGCGGCGATAACCCTCATCAATCCTTCGGATGAATACTACTTCAACAATGCCGCTCCCAGGTTCCTCGTCAAGCCCGAAAGCCTGCCACCAAGCAAATATCTCTACCCCATCCCAGAGGCGTTCCGCGAATATCCAGCGGGCGCTTTCACCTTTGTCAAGGGACTGGCGACCAAGATTGATTAATTGACTAAGTCGGTCTCAGTTTTTTTGTCTGCAGACTCGATCTCCACTATTGCTGCTTCGTTTGTTTTCGATTACCTTGTTATTGCGTCTGGCAGTACGACACCTGCGACGCTTGGACAGGCAGGTGTGAGGCTCCCGTTCAAGGCGACTGCGTTTGAAGATACGAGGAAGGCAATATACCGGGGGCATGAAACGCTGAAGACCGCTAAGAGGATCGTTATTGGTGGCGCAGGGCCTCTGGGAGTCGAACTTGCCGGGAACTGGCGGAAGCTGCAGGACCGAAGAAGATTACGTTGGTGTCTCGGTCAAGTGTGCTGCTGGAGGGGGCCCCCGAGCCTGTTCAGGGAACAGCTCTATCGCCTCTACGGCGGAAGGATGTCAACGTCTTGACAGAGACAACAGTTGAAGACGCGGTGTACGAAGCCCAAACCAAACCTGGAAAGTCAAGCTGTCTACTGGGCAGATATGCACTGCTGATGCATATATCGCGACCACGGGTACCATTCCAAATAATCAGTTTATCCCTAAGAGCTGTCTGAATCCCCAGGGTTGGGTAAACGTCGATGAACGGCTCAGAGTCGTGGAAGACAGCGTTAGCCGCACGGAAACTTATGCTGTCGGTGACATTACCTGTCATCCATATCGACTGCTCTCGAGAGTCTCTCTTCAGGGAGAGACCGTGGCATCAAATATAGCGACAGCCATTGAGCGAAGGGCCCGGGTTGCTACGTATTCGGTAGAAGTACAAAAGAAGATGATGGTCGTTCCGGTGGGACAATCAACTGGGACAGGACACCTGGGGGGATGGACGCTCTTTGGATGTCTTGTTTGGTTTTTCAAGGGGAAAGACCTTTTTGACTCACGAGGCACCGAAGTTCTTGCGAGGCCAGATGCGGTGATACTCCTGGATAGTGTTTCAGTGTTGATTTAATTACATAGTGCTCATAAATTCACATAGTGTTTACGTAACTATATCTTCCGATTCTTTAACCACAATATACTAAGCAAAACTACTTCGCCTTGTTATCCCCAAAATCCCTGGGCAACTCAGGACCCCAAACAGATAACGGTCCAACAGGCCCCCTGCGTGTCACATTATCGCGATTCACCATATCTCCATCTGCGTAGTGTTCGATCTTGAACTTTGAACTATCATACCAGTAATCGAAAATCTGACTCCCTAGGATATGTCTCCCAACACCCCAAACGCTCTTCCATCCCTTCTTAGCCAAGTAATGATGACCCATCAACTGCGTATCGAAATCTGCTACCTCAAACGAGGTATGGTGGACGTATGTCTTACCCACGGTCGGTGGAGCCCGCTGTATGAAGAGGGTGTGGTGGTCTGTATACACCTCGCCAAGATCAAGGTGCATGAAGGTCATGACATCCATTTGTGGGAACTGCGGGAGATACAGGATATCCGAGTGCACAAAGTTGAAGTTACTGGTGTAGAACTCCAGCTCCGCCTCAAACTCCTTGCACACGTACCCGTAATGGCCGAGCTTATGCACCAGCGCCGGTCCATCATGATACCGCTGGAATTGTCCTTTCCGCGGTTTATCAAACGGTGTATTAAAGGGACCCTGGGAATCATGTGTCGCTGTCGGGGCCGTCTTCGCCTCGACGTCTTGCTCTGTCTGCCCGTACACAATATGGAAGGACGTCCCATTCGGCCGTTCAAACGTAACCATATCCCCGCCCCCCGGTGCATCATCTAGTGTCTTGTGAACTGCCCCCGGCATCGCGGCAGCTTTGGTGAAGTTCTCCTCGTCCTTCGCAATAAAGGCTGCGCCTAGGAACTGGGATCTCCGCGTTGCGCTTTGAGACGCGACGTAGACGTAGGGGTCCCTTCCATACCCACGATAGTAAATTGTCTTCCCCTTCCGCGCGGCCTCGACGAAGCCGAAGTCTGTGGCGAACTTGGTGAAGGCTTCGAGATCGGAATGCTCGAAGTAGACGTGGGCGATGCGGCTTAATTGAACTTTTGCGGGGGAGTTCTCGACGATGGGGATACTGGAGGGTGGGAGGATCCAAGTTTGCCATTTTGAGGGAAGGAGGGCGATTACATCGAGGAGCCAGAGTGACATTCTCTTGCGTTTCTTTTTCCCAGGGGGATATGAGTGTGTGCGTGCGAGTGACTAAACCAGTCTGTATGGGATAAGGAGAAATAAAGTACGCGGTGACAGCACAGCATCTCCCTTCTCCATATGATCTTTTATACGGGGCGTTATCCTAAAAAACCGCTTCATCTTGCGACGACTGTAGCTCCATGGCTTGTAGGGTTATGGTGGATCTGAAGTGCCGCCGCGGAGGGATACATAATGGCCCACCTTCTGGTGGCATAAACGTCCCAAGACCGGGTACAAGTTGACCGATAGCGCTAATCATGCCCCTTCGAATACAAATCTGCGGTGGTGTGGCGATTGTTCGGACCCACATCAGCAAAGATACTCCTCGGAGGAACTTTTGAGCCACGAGCCAGAAGAACTACAACACTAATTGGTTCACATAAAGCGACGGCATTGCATGATATGGAGCCTTCATTACCTGATCAAGTTGAATAAAAAATCTATCATACTCAGCTTGTAAGTGCTGTCCTCTTCGGAAGACGATACTTCACCAGTCGCTATTCCTTATTCGCACCCAGAACAATGAGTCCATTTCAATACCTCTGTCATTTCCAGACGGAAAATGGCGATAAGTTCTTCGCGAAGTGCGCCTCGACTATGCCTGTCATCGGAGCGTTGGTGGACGCATATCCAACGTACGAGGACTTGGAGCAGGGCCAAAATGCGACCACGGCCACGATAGCCAAGGTAGGCTTTCAGTTCAATGACGTGTAAACTGCACGGCTGACTGAACAATGCATAGCTTCTCTCACCTCTACCGCAAACAAATACCACAATTTATTGCGTCGGGCTCAATTACAGGAGCCACGCGAAAGAAGCAAATGTGAGCAACTTACCGCGATGAGTAGGTAGAAACATTACGTCTAACGGCTAGCAGCTCAATGTCCCCGCCAACCCACCCGTATGGACTAAGCCACCAGCGGCTCTAGCGTCGCCAAACGAAACCATTCCCATCAGTCGCTTCTGCGCCTCGAATCTTCCAGACTGGGAGGTGAGCCTGTCCGCACCAACCACCTAACGGAGCCGTCGTTAACAGAGGCCAGGGCGAGCTCGTCTTCGTCACCTCGCGCAAGTGTCGCAACGTCACACCCGAGGAAGCCTCCAAGTATATCCTCGGTTACACAATTGGAAATGACCTTTCGTGCCGCTTCTTCCAGCTCCCTGAGCAGTCCGGCGGCCAGTTTTTCTACGCGAAGGCGTTTGACAAGTTCGCCCCGATCGGGCCGGTCCTTGTGAGCCCTAGTGTTTTTGCCAAGGAGAGGTCATCGGCTAGCCTTGTTACCCGGATCAATGGAAAAGTGATGCAGGACACGGTGATTGAAAAGGATATGATCTTTCCGCCGGAGAGGGTTCTCAGTTGGATGAGTCAGAGTATGTTCACTCTCCTCATTCTTCCTTTGGCATCCTGTAACATATCTCTGACACGCATCCAGGCACGACCATCCCGGCGTATACGGTAGTCATGACAGGAACCCCAGCGGGGGTAGGGGTATTTCAGAAGCCGCGGCAGCTACTGAAAGATGGGGACCAGATCGAGGTTGAGATTTCGGGACTGGGGACGCTGAAGAATGTGGCGAGGTTTGAGGAGGGGCAGGATTCTATCATGTGAGAATACACCTGGACTATACCATGATATGAGAACAGCGGTCGCTGGCTGTGTACTGTACCAGAATTAAGTACTGATTTGGATTGTGTTGTTCTGGTTGACAGGAAACTTGTTTGGACGCTTATAAAAGCAAAGCTTTGGTATAGGTTTAGTCTGTGGGTAATATGAACACAGTGTTTGGGCTATAGATCGTTGGTGTGCTGGCGTTGACGGTCAACTCTCGCTTAGTCCATACATTTTTGCTCCCATATCTGCTTAGATATTCAGGACCTAGCAATCACATTGCACGATTTAGTTGCTCTTCCAAGATGCCCACCCCTAGGCGTGCTAGGAAAGAGAAAGAGTCTCAATAAATTTGAATGTTCGCGCTCGTTCCAGAATGGATGGAAGCTCTTCTTTAATCATGGCGATATTATTTCTGCTCCGAAAGCCAGGAAAAGAAAACAGAGAACTCCATAGAAGAGACTAGAAGCATTTCTACTATGGTTGAATTGTTTGATATGGTGTGCCGTTCAGGGAAAACGTATTCGAGTTCGGGGTAGGTTACTCCCAGTCCTCATCGGTAGAGCACCGTATATTTGTACATGAGGCTCTCTAAGTAGCCATTTAATCTTGTCTATCGAGACTTTGAGTATTAGTTACGTTACGGAGATAGTCCTTTCTAGCCGTCACTCGAGTATCGGGTACCAAAGTTTTACGAAGTTTAGTCATTTTTTAACTATTAGGTTCGTGCCTTTAATAAAGGTGTATGAAGGGCATTTAGGCTGTCTTCATTGCACCGGCCAGAGATTGTATCTCCGCTATAAGCTCTGTCTTCTCTTGTTTTAGTTCTTGGAGTTCCGGGTATTAGCAAATATCACGCTCAAACGTATCCGTAAGCTTAGACGGCGCTAATAGGTCTATCTTCAAGCTTATACTACTAGCGGCACGTAATAACCTTCCTAGGCCAGTCGAAGGAGAATGTTATAAACTATACGTTAAGATAGATCTACTTGCAGAGCAGAAGTCCTGTTAGCCGGGTAAGCAAGAACGTAACAAGTCCAATTGTGGCAAGACTGGTTTTGAGGAACCCTCAAGGACCAAAATGAAACATTATATGGAACATAGTCCATTCGGAGAACCTTCGAGTCCAAAGTGGGTTACAGATTTGCATCGCCTATCAAACGAGATTATCTACTCAAGAAACCCAATCTATCTTCTCCGGCAGCAACCCCTCGACCACGCCGAGTGTTGATGAACTGCTTCCCTGACAACATCTGTCTGTTTCGCCGTCGAAGGTCAAGCTCACTCTGCTATCACTCCCGACTCAAAAACATATACACTGGTATAATAATTTCGATAGGCATGTCGCACAGTGGATGAAGGATATCTTTTCGGCTGGAGCCGATCTTGGGTAGACCTTTTTGTCCATAGCGACTGGGATGTCGGTCCACTTGCGAAGTCGGCCAGACCGTAACCGGAAACCGTCCAAACATTTTGGACGTTCTACATGACAGGTCGCACAGCGATTTCAATTTTGGGAGGAGGTGCATCCTGCCCAGGCGTCAGGTCAACGTACTGCCAATTAAACCCTTCTTCAACGATGGAAATGAGGACCTGGCCTATCATTTGAATGGCAGTGTAAACTGTTGTACATGCACGATCAGAACATGAATCAAATGTAAGCCCGGATCGCCATGTCAATTAGGCATTTCTTGCTAACTTTGCTTTATTCCGATTGTCATCCACCTTCGGTAAGCATAGTGTCTCCGATCAGGTCCCAATGTTTATATCGAAACATAAAGTCATGAGCCACTTCTTCAAATCGCGAGACGAGAGTGTGGAGATCACCCGCGAAACTTCTCCGAAGCCAGTTCTTCTCTTTCGCATGGCCTAGCAGATGACCATTTTCATTACTATGCAACCATTCTGGAGGCTATTCACCTCTGTTGATATCGAAAGGTACAAAATTTCAGATGCTATGTCACTCGTTTTGCAGTCAATCACATCGGCTGCCGCGTCAATGATTCGGCTCGTCCAGAAATATTGCGGTTATACGGCTTCAGGCATGCCAACCCACTTCTGATCCACCGCATCCAGAGTGTCTCAATCATCCATTTGATTATACGACAACCACATCCTCGGCATTCCGCGGGAAAAGCACTCATTCTGTGAGAGCTTTCTTGAATTTGTTGCAGGGGCCTGGTACATATTGGTCCACGCGCTCAGTAAAGAGCATTGATACGATCAAGGCTCTTGCTCGTCGGTAGAATGTGGAATTCATTTTGCAAGAGGTCACTTGCTTTGAAGTTGCTCAGGATTCAGGAGACGAGACATGTGGAATCTCATACCTTGGAGCCCGTCATGAGAGGCCCGTCATTACCCAACGCGACCTACCAGCAACCAAACGATCAGTTCGGTGTCTCTTTCGGGGTTTACAATATTAAACACTTTGATCTAGTCAACATGCACTAGTTTGGTATCACGATGTGAATATCCCTGGGCCCAAGGATGATTTGTTTGGGCTATCACAATTTCTGCTTTTAACAGTGTTTGCATGGAGTGAGCTAAACAGAGTGCAGCTTGTTGAACGTTGTATTCGTAGCTATCTGGCTAACTGAGGAAGAAGGAAAGGAAGAAGGTGTGTGTGACGGAGGTATGGTGTAGCCCGTCACCGCCCAGGTCTCGTGATTTCAAGTAAACAGTTTCGAAATGCTGTGGAAATACCATGGGGCTTTATGGGCTCAGTTTATTGATAATACATGAACGAAAAGGTATCACTGAACATTTCCGAGCAATACTTCATACCGAATTCAAGAGAGTTCTATCGACAGCAGTCTCTCCCGGCTCCACTATCTCTTCCGCGTGGATCATCTTCTTCACACGGTTGCAGACGTTCAAAGACATTAGGTCTGGGCGACTGTAGTGACCGGTTGCGTCTGCAAAAAGCCTGGTTGCCACAATAAAATCCATATCCAGGTCAGCATAGATGATCTTTTCCGTTGTGCTTTCTACCGGGTCGGTCAATCTTCTTCCGTCCGGGCCAAAGACAGTCGAGTTGCCCCCACCAGGCGACGACATGAGTGCGCCGCCGGATGTATTCATCAGATCGACACCGTCCTGGCTAAGGACTGCAGTGCAGTGCAGAACAAAGCTCTGAGACTCGATCGCATATGTCTGAGAAAGCGCTTGGCAGCCTGTATTGAAGGTTAACACCGCTGACAAGTACCGACAGAGAGACCCATCTAACCTTCTGCCGACATGGACCACAAATCCTGTCCTCCGGTGTGAGGAAATAGATTAGGCCAGGCAGAGACATGGATATCCTCTTGTTGTGAGAGAGTGTGGTATTTAAGCAGGGGCTGGATATGTTCCCAGCAAGACAAAGAACCAACACGCGCAAATGACAGATCAGCAACGCTCGAGAAACATTCGCCCGATGCATCGCCGAAAATTGTACGTTCCATGTGAGTCGGTTTCATTTTGCGACGATGAATCTTAATCTCTCCGTCGGTGCCAATCACCATTTGAGCAATGTAGACGGAGTCGTTACTATTCTCGGAGAATCCTAGAGACACTCCGATCGCATTCGCCTTGGCACATGCCTGGATCTTCTTCATCTCCGGAGAGTTTAAGCGTAGAGAATTCTTTACATAAGCAATGTTCAGCTCAACATCCAAGTGCCGAGTCCTGTCCGAGATACCAGTTTGTGTTAGCAAAGAAAACGCCGGCCTGACCTTAGTACCTCTATCGTCTGCCTAGAACTCACCAGATCCAGCAGGGATACCCAGGAATCCAGCACTCAGGGAAGGCTATCAGCTTTGCATTGTTTTTCGCGGCCTCTTCAATCAACTCGCATGTCTTGGTGACGCCAGTCTCAAGATCCAACCAAGCCGGCTCAGCTTGGGTGACGGCGACACGGACGTTACTAGCGGGCATAGCTTTGAAATACTAAGTCGCTGCACTGCGGATGAAAAATTTCGATGATGACCCTATCATGCATGATGATGGTCGTCTCTTTATACTATCCACTTTTACCCCGCCCGTGAAACGCCGCGTACTTTTGTCAGCAGTCGAAATTGATAACACGCGGAACTGGTCCGCATCCGAGAGGTTAATCAGTGAATGTTATCTTTCTGCAGGAGGCGATACTGAAGAGACCTCATCATCTGGGGTCGAACTCTATACCTGGTGTTCTAGCATAGAGTCAGCATGAGGTAGCTGTGGGACTATCACATCCGCAGCGATCCCCCTGTGTGGAGATATTCTGATATTCAATTACCTCGTCCGGGTATCTCGATCCGGGGTTGGCAGGCGACGATAGCTATCCTCATTTTTTCGAATGGATATTGTTTTGTCATGGGGCGTGGTAGACGCGGAAGTTGAAATTCCGGGCGTGGTAAACGCGGAAGTTGAAATTCCGCATGTTGCACTACCGATGACGAGACCCAGGCTAAGACATCAGTATGCCAACCGCATAAGACATAAGGTGCGAGCTCGACCACTCGCCGCCTGCGTCCATGGCACGCGGGAAATTCTAGAATACCAAAATAACACCCTAGAAAAGTGCAGGCATAGGCAGACTTCTCTCGTATCTACATTTCCCCATCATTGGCACATAAATGACAAGATATAGAATGTCCATTCTGCATGATGTTGGGTATTTAAAGCACACATCTCGCAACAAAAATCACCAACCTCTCGCGAGCCAGGCATCAAAAAATGATCGATGAGTGATCAACCCTTCAACCATTCAAGCGTCCGCTGAACCATCCTTTTCCTCTTCCGTGTGTTTCTTGGCCAACTTTCGTCTTCGAAGATCTTTGAGTAGAAAGATAAGGGCGAGAACAGTGCCGAAGGCTGTCAACCCGACAGAAAACCAGAGAGTACTCCGGTAACCATGAAGCAAGTCTGCCTCGGTGTGTCCGCCATTGTTGATCTTAAGTTCAATGGTACCAGCGAAACCAAGACCTAGCGATATACTGTAGACAACAATCGTCATGATCACACTGGATCCCATACCCTGGTACTGTCGAGGCACTGCGTTCGAGAAGATGATCGTGGCAGCAGGCAACGATGAATCCATTGCAAAGGTGGCGATGATGGTGGCGAAAAAGAAGTAGGTCCAGTATGTCGAGTGTACGGGTCGCAAGGCCATGAGAAGGGAAGTGATGAAGTAGCAAAGCATTGCAAACAACATGATGGACGAGGCTGGAACCTTAGTGATTATTTTGCCAACGACCAATGCTGTTCCTATGCCGGTGATGAGGATAGGAGAAAGCCATGCAGCCAGTTGAATGGGAGTTTGGCCACCGATATTGAGGCTTATTCGGATGACGTAGAAAAGCTAGACACATCGTTAGTTTGACATAATTTTGGGGCAAAGATCAATACGTACCCAGATGCCAAATGTGGACCAACCCGCTGCTGTACAACCAAAGACGAAGGCGATGTCGGAAGTGAGGACGGCGACAGGTAGGATTGGATAGCGAGCTAGGCGAAGTTCGATGTAAAAGAACGCCGCTAGGAACAAGACACTGAGGATCAGGCATACGTAGACGTAAGGTTCGTCCCACGTAGTGACCAGGCTCTGATTCCAGGCGAAGTTGAATAGAACCAGAGCTATCACACCGTTTGCACCTCCCAGAAGATCAAGGCGGTCTAAAATTTCGCGAATCGTTCGTCGCTGTTTTTGCTCACCATCGACAGGCATGTTTGGAATTGCAACGATAGAGAGAACGAAGAGAAAGGCAACCCCCAAAGCTTGACTCCAGTAGATCCATGGCCACCAAGCCATGGCGAAGAGGGGCCCAAAGAGGAGACCTGCCATCGCACCGACTGGGGCTGATGCAGCAAACCATGCAAACCCCATGTTTCGATTGCCCCCGGAGAAGCATTTTCCCATGATGGCGAGAGCATTAGGCACAGTTAAGGCGGGACCAAGGCCCTGCAGAACACGAGCAAGGATGTAGACTGGGTAGCTGGAATAGACAGAGACTCCTGCCATCATGCTGGTCAAAGCAAGCCAGCCCATACCGATGATGAAGATTGCCTTATTGCCAAACTCGTCACCCAAACGTCCTCCCATCAAGACAAATGTGCCTAGAGTCAAGCCATAGCCAGAGATTGTCCACGAGAGTTTACCAGGGTCGGTGACACCAAAGGAATCTCCGATTATTTCGAGCGTCGTGAGGCTGTTGCATAGGCCCAACTGATTGGTGAACATGGATGAACACACCGTCATGATGAAGATGATCCGCCGAATTAAGGAGTAGCCATCGGCAATGTAGACGTATTCATCTTTCGCAGTCTGTGTAGAACCTATACCTGGATCTGTATGAGTTAGTCAATGCGTTCAAAAGGCCTCCAGCTTTTGCAGGAAAACTTTGAGAGTTACTTACCATCACCATGCCTCGATGGTGGAATTTTGGAATCATGCAATGCAGTTTCCTGCTCTTCTAGAGATGAGGTGGTCATTGTGAATAGAATTGAATGTTACTTGACTGTAGTGACGGCGAAGAGGAGATTTGCGAAGAAAATAAAGAAAATTAAATTTATGGAAGATAAAGATAGTGAACTAAAGAGGTAAAGAGGAGGGCGCCGCTAAGCTCTTTGTCTAAAAGCGCAATGCGGTCTCCTTTGATGCTGTCTGGATGTCGATTTGTCAGAATCCATTTCTGGAGCAATAACACCGTCTGCAGTACTTGGGCAAAAGTCTCCGTTGTCCCGCTCCCCGACTACCTTACATAAACCACCCGTACTACGGCTGTCCATAGCCGCCAGCTGGCAATAATTTTGTAATTCAATTTTTGACCGGTACTTCATATTATTGGTCGGAAGGCAACAAGATTAGACCTGATTGGTACTAGACTAGATATCTCGACTAATGGTAGATGCTGATCTGCAGGGAACCCCAGGGCCATCACCCACTCACTTTTTGTATACAAAAAGGTAGTACTGAGAAGTTAGTAGCCATCACCCACTTACTTTTTATATGTAAAAAAGTAGTACTCGGTAACTATTACCTACTCACTTTTTGTTCACAAAAAGGTACTGCTCAGTAACCACCATCCCCTCGCTTTTTGTCTGTAAAAAAGCAATGCTCAGTAGTGCTTGATGACCATCACATGCTTACTTTTTGTATACAAAAAAGTAGCACTTGGTAACTATTATCCATACGTGCTTAGTCGTCATTGCCCGCTTACTTTTTGTATACAAAAAGCAGTGTATTACGTAGCTTGTTAATGAGCACCCTTTCGAGCGCGACCGCACTTGTAAATAAAAAAGTCGAGGCGATCACCTAGACGGCGAGGTGGGCAGTGGATGAATTACTAATTATTGCATTCCCCATTATGGCGGTTGGGATCTTGTTTGACGGTAATTTGAACGGTTGACGCGGGAATTCGAAGTTGCGCGCTATCTCCGCGAATTTGAAAACTTCCCTATACAGGGCAATAATTCGATCTCGCGGTGGTTGAAAAGAGTCAAAAACTGCGTCGCGTCGCGTCGCGGGGAATGCTAAGGAAACTTACCTCTTGGCACTGTACGGAGTATATTGAAACTGTATTGTTTGGCATACTTGGAGACACATTAACAGTACACTTGAACGATATCTCTTGTTTACGAAGACTGCAACGAGCACCGACAAAAAGCCACAAGAATCGAGGAATTATGACGCAATGCGGGTTTGAAATCGAATCGAAGAAAATGTGTCTCTATGAAGGATGCGATTGAATATTGTGGTCACCGCTACGAAAACGGATGGAGCCACCCGCTAAACGATCTCCGAACGGCCCGAGCCTTGGAACAAAACGGAACTGCGCAGGTTTTTAGGACACGTCAAACGTTTCCGAGATTACATACCATCCCTTGCGCATTTCGCAGAACCACTTTATGATGCTGCGTCGAAAAAATGGGAAATGGGGGCCACGTCAGCGACTTTCCTTTGAAACGGTGCGAAGGCTTGAAAACGACATGATCAGCAATGCAGCCTTTGATGTGACCAAACGATGCATCGTGGTACACTGTCTGGCCAGTATATTGGATCCCCTGCGGTTAAGACCGCAAATGTGGCTTTGTATTGCAGATACCCAGGTATGCAAATTGCCAAGGAAATTCTCGGCTGCTACGAACAATTGGCTGTTTAACACTGTTACTAATTACCATAGATTACAATAACCTGCACTAATGCACGCTAAAACGGATCTGGCAATTCCGTGAGGTTAGGAATTGATTTCCGTTACGACACGACAAATCACAACAAAAATAAGCACTAACCGTGTCGGGAACACGTAACCGCATTTTCGCTATTATCCGTGCCTTTCTGCCCACCCAAACCGCTACCCGCTTTGGGTGCGCCACGCATTCTTCGTAATAACAGTTTCTTCGTAAATTTTCGAATCTCCTATTCAATCACCTATCCAAGCCACCCAACATGCCTAAATCTCCTAATTTTGATGAATCCCGCATGGCCGAAGCCTTCGCAGCCGCCATGGCCGAAAAAAAACCAAATCTCTCGAGGATTGCGCGTGAATTCAGCGTGTCCTATACCACCCTTACCAGTCGCGTCAAAAAGGCCAAATCGCCAATTACCCCTACCAAATCGCATAAGAATGCTTTACAGCCAGACCAGGAGAAGGCCTTGACCAATTGGATAGTAAAAATGTATTCGTGGAACCTACCTCCCACTGCAGGGCTTATACAAGCGTGGGCAAATCGCGCACTGCAGCGGGCGGGCCACGATAGACAGGTTAGCAAGATGTGGGCGTATCGCTTCGAAGCACGTCTACCAAAGCACCTAAATCTAGCCCCAGTGAAGCAGAAGACCAAGGAACTGAAGCGAATCCAAGCCGAGGACGCAGGCCTTCTTCAGCACTGGTACGACCTGCTTGAAAAACAGCTCCATGACGTCCCCGCCCGGCTAGTATACAACTTCGATGAATGTGGTTTTCAACCCGGTCAAGGACGCGCCCGAAACGTTATTGGGGTTAAATCATCTTGCCCTGACCTGCCAGAAGGAGAGAGAGGCGAAAATATCACTGCGGTCGAGTGTATTGCTGCTGATGGTTGGCTTATGGACCCGCTCTTTATATTCAAAGGTTCCGGCAAAAACTTCATGGAGGCCTGGTACTACGGCAGCGAAGACCTACCTGCGAATACGGCTATGTCTCCAAACGGCTGGATTTCTGATGAACTAGCCCTAGCCTGGCTAAGCTGCTTTATCAAGGCCACGGCTACTGCAGATCGTCTTAAGCGTGGCGAAAAGCGCTATCTTATATTCGATGGTCATGGTGCGCATCTTACCCTCGAATTTCTACAGAGATGCGAGGATCACCATATTATACCATTCGCATTTCTACCGCATTCAACGCATTTAGTGCAACCGCTCGATAACAAGCCTTTTCTTGCGTATAAGCAAAAATATAAGGCGCTAAACAACAGCATTGTGCGGTATGGTGGTGATGCTTCGGATAAACGCGATTTCTTTCGAAATATCGCATTAACTCGCAAAGAAGCCTTTACACCAAGCATTATTCGATCGGTATTTCGAAATTGTGGTATTTGGCCATTCAATCCAAGGGTTATTCTCGATAAACTCGAGGCTAAAGAGCCACAATACCCTGATCTTGAAGTGCTTGGAGACAACACCGGATGGTTTGATAAGACCACTCCTCCACCAATTTCCTCACCAATTGACGGACCTACAACTCCTCGAACAGTTCAGCGAAGCACAGAGAAGCTCAAAAAACGCCTTGCTACCGAAAACCTAATTCCTGGAGATCTCCAGCGTATGGTTGAGCGGCTAGCCGAACGATGTAGTACAGCATCAAATCTTGTGGAGGCACTTCAACACGACCTTGCTCTCGCTACAGCTATCAAGAAGCATCGAGAAAAGCCTCGATCGAAACGCCAGCTATCAGATAATGGTATGCTACGTTCTCGTGAAGCCAAACGCAGTATTCAGGATAGGAGGGCTCGAGAAAAGCTCGCTGCCGACCGGAAGGCCGACCGGGCGGCCAAAAAGATGGAGAAATCACTGCCCAGCCAACAGCGAAATCAAGATATCTGGGTATCAGGAGAAACAGGCGATGCTGAGGATTCGAATGATGCTACTTTTGTAAATAGTTTCGTTGAGGATTTTGAGTAAATATCTGAATAGCATCAAGAATTTGCATTGGGGGCTGGATTTGCATTGGGGGTTGGAACACGTAATAGCGAAAGCGGTTACGTGTTCCCGACACGGTTAATCGTCTAATACATTGTCATTTGGGAATTACCATCTGCAGAAGGTGGGCAAGCATTGGTATCGACGCCATATCTCAGGGATGTCATGATAGTACGCATGTTGCGATGAAATGAAACGGCATAGAGGGGCGTCTCAATCCCTTGTCGAGAAGAACCGCTCGCGTATTTGACGGACCGCGCTAGCTGTGTCTACATTAGGGTTAGTGTTGTCCTTTCGCGGCAAATGACGGTCATATTGTGGATGACTAAGGTAGGCGGCCAGCGCTATCTGAGGTATTTCCGTATTGGCCTCCGGGAAGGTAGCCCCGGGATTCCTACTATCTCCATCGACACACCATGTTAACACCGACTCAGGTTCATCACATTTCATCGTTGTTTCGTCAAGTCTTCATCCTTCCTGTATTTTAAGGTTGCTTTGCCTTACAGAACGCCTTCACGAGTGGCTCTACGTCACATTTCTTCCCCTACTACTGCTTCCAACCGCGAAAATGCAGTCTTCGGGTCTCTTCCCCACAGTGCTTCCTTCACCACCGGACTCTCCTCGCAAAAGGCGTCGGCTTCTTCGAGAGTCTGAGGATAACGAGGGAGAGATGACTCTAGAGGCGTATCTTGTTCGATCCGATCCTTATCGATCAAACACTCAAGCAAATCCTTGGCCACTGCCGCTAGATGGGGAACACGCCCCGCAAATCGAACACCAAATCCTGGATTTGAGTGATGTGATCCAACAAATTCTCTCCTCCCACGGCTTCCCTGAGAATCTTCCGCTTCGTGTGTGCACTGTCCGTAAGCCAGAATACCCAGGCGGCAACGTGCCTATCAATATGCTCCGTGTTATTCTAACACAAGACGACTACACACCAATCAGCTTTGGTCCTGCTAAGGACGCTATTCGGACATTACTTCGCGACAGGCAGATCTTCGACGTACATGTCGAGATCATCAATATTGACTTATGCTTTAATCCCTCGCTCTTCACTATCTCAGAAGATGACCCGATCGTCGCCGCCTTCGTGAGCACCGAGGAACAGATCATCGCCATTCTACATCGCGGCCTACGGTCGAAATGGAGAGTACTCTGCCCCTTCAATGTTGGCCGTTCTCGACGAGAAGCTTGTCCGACAATCGTTGTCTACGTTGACCCCTGCACCTCAGCAAACTGGCTGGGATTGGGTTCAGAGATCAAATCTGCAATCAGTCAATATGGGGTGGATCACGACGTTGACGTTGAGTTTCTTCCTGGACGCCTGTCATTTCTCCAGAATAGAGGGGTCTCTCTCGCTAACAGGATTGATGCGAATGGAAGGCTGGCAATGGGCCACTCTATCGGGATACATACTGAGCAAAACGCGGGTACGCTGGGCGGCTATTTCACCTTGGAGCAGAATGGCAAGGTGCACAAAGGTTTCCTCACTGCCTACCATGTTGTCAGACCTTCAGATTCACCGTCGGGTGGGAATACATCGTTCCTCGCGGATTTGGATCGTTCCGGCTGTTCCTTCGAAACCCCTCCGGCAGAAGATATCCAGGTAAGCGGCGTTGCAAGGATTGATCGAGACGAAAGCCTGAAAAATATCGAGCGCCATGTGGCGGCCCTGAAGGGGCGAGTCGAAGCATTGAGCAATAGATTAGCTGAACGCGAAATGCTTGGAAAAGAGCCCCTGCCAGCTCAGCAACAGATGTTGAGCCAGGCTGCAGAGTTGATCTCCGAGCTTAACAGCAAGCATGATCTCTTTGAGAGAATGCCTCAAGTTATGGGGAAAGTTGTTGCAGCTTCTGGCAAAGCTGTTCTCGGACGAAGGATAATGGACTGGGCATTTGTGGAGTTGACAGAGGAAGCGGCAGATAAGTTCTTCGGTCCTAACGTAATGCCGGCTTTGCCCAGTGAATCTCAGTCTTCGCTCGATCTCGATGATCACAATTTTGCTCTCCCATATCCTGAAGGGGAGCCATTGAGAGAGTTCGGCAAATTGGAGAAGGGCAAATACTATTTGAAGCTAGGCCGTACCACTGGGCTGACTATGGGCCAATGCAACGGCGCTTTGGCTCGCTGCAGATGGTCAAGTGGAGTTCAAACCCGTTATGACCCCAACAGCACGCCGGTCACATTATCGGATAACTATACACAAGAGTTCGTGATCTTAAGCGTGCGCCCAGATGGATCGGCTGCTATACAGGATGACTTTGTATTGGAGGGAGACTCCGGGTCTTTAGTCCTTGACGTGGATGGAAAGGTGTGCGGGGTTCTTTATGGCGGCATCTGGGCAATCGACGGCGCGTCCGCTTATTCAGGCTTGGTGGTGGACATGACCGAGCTTGTCAGCTCAATCAAAATGAAGACCAAGATAGACTGCATGCCTCCAGCGGAACTGAGTCTACCGCAGAGGCACTGAACTTTGTGCTACGTTTGCTGATTCCTTATCCTTGCTGGAAGGACTCATTTTGTGTATTAATACAGGGTGTAGGATACGGATAATTATTTCTAAACACTGTACTAGCCTTACCAAACCTTCATCACAATTCGATTCTCGAGCAATAAATTCAGTCCGGCAGGATCATAGAACAATGTGTGAAGAATTCAGTGATACTCCATGGCGTGAAACTAGAGTATCCATAGAAAACCGCAATACAGATCATCTAAAAAAAAGCGATGTACGCAGACTAGATAGGAACATGCCTTTTTAGGGGAGGCTGGAGTGATCTAATCCCTATCGTCAGCATGCTTTGTAAAATCGAATATAGGTGCCAGATATGACGACAAAGTTGATAACTGCGGCTCCGCTCAACACATCGTAAGCCAGGTCAGAACGGTAGCCAAAGCTGTAAGACAACTGCAAAAATGAAAGTAACGAAAATGCTATAGGAACGGTGATGCAGTATATCGGTACCCCCTTTTTGTGTATTTACGGAGAAATCTTGAGGCTTTCCCGTTAACGGTAAATCCATACAGGCTTCGCGAGGAGGCATAAACATATGTGTTGCCTGCTGAGAAGATAGAAGTAATCAAAAGCGCATTGACGACGTGAGGTAGCACACTCACACTAAGGTTATCCATGACAATAACGAATTCTTGTAGCATGTGTATATGATGGTTGTATTTTATGTGGATCTGTGGGTCTCGGACCCCGTTATATAGTGTAGTGGGGAGAACCTCCCCCTCTACTACATGGGTGCCGGCTATGTGACATAGCCGGCAGTATACGGTGGCCGGATAGCTAGTTCTACAATACGCCTTCTTACACCTCCCCGACCTGACCCCTACATTTGGGGTCCTCGCTATTTCCTGATTGCTACGCGTGTGTTTTGTGGTGGTTAGTCCAGGTTCCTTAGTGATGATCACGTAGAGATGGTTAGTTATGGTGGTCTTCCATAAACCCTCTGTCCAGTTTGCTAGAGAGTCCAAGTTGATTACGTCTTGTGTGCAGATGCCAAGACACTGAGTGTTTCAAGTAAAATGTTGCAGTCCAATGATCGCACGCTGGGCTGGGATCACGTGCATGCCTATATATCTGTTCACCAGTCTACCTGTATCTTACACAATAAACTCCCCTAAACAACATGAACACTGAAGCATCACTTATAAATCAACAGGACCCAAAACCCACTTTGGGTTGGGTTGGGTTGGGTTGGGTCCGGGTTAGAATGGGTTGTGCCGAAGTCTACTTATGTCAGCGAAACAGAAGGCTACGCAGGAATGAAGATGATACAGAAACTGTATGTATTTGACTCTGGAGGGAAAAAGAGAGAGAGAGGAAGCTAAGCTGACTGACTACTGGAAGTCCTGGGACCCGGAGTCACGTGATCTCCAGCACCTTAGGTCTAGGTCTCCCTTTACTCTTCGATTTATAGGAGCGTCTCCGATTCGCTACTAATTTAGGTAGGATATTTAGGCGCTTCGGTATTGTTTCGCGAGCTGCTACGTGTAGTTAGGGGAGCTAATATATCTTAGGCAGTTAAAGATAAAGAATTAGAATTGTAAGAATATATAGTCTATAGGTGTATAGCCTATCAACCGGGTAAGATATAATAGCTCTAGGAGGGGATCAATATATTATCTCTATATAGTATATACTAAGACTAATTCTTATCAGAATTTAGGGGGGTCTAGGGGCCTCTAGGATTATAGAGTAGATAGTGGGGCCACGAAATAGGGCCGATCATATAACGAACCCCGCTCGCTTCGGCCACACCGCATATCTGATATACCTATATCAGTTGTCCCCGTTTCACAGTTAAAAGGATCTTTTATCC
Source organism: Penicillium argentinense (assembly GCF_028826775.1). Taxonomy (NCBI): domain Eukaryota; kingdom Fungi; phylum Ascomycota; class Eurotiomycetes; order Eurotiales; family Aspergillaceae; genus Penicillium; species Penicillium argentinense. The sequence goes on from NW_026622668.1 coordinate 3,220,198, forward strand.
TTTACATTTAACTTAAGATAATCTCTATAATTAGCTAGATTTACTAGGCTAATTAAGGGCCGCCCTTATCTAGCCCTCAATCCGCCCTCGGAATATACGGGCCACCTTTAACCCGCCCTTAAAAATTAGTATTTAGATAAGAAGTATACACTCTAGGTCTAGCTATAGTTATAAACATATATTTCTATAACTCTATTATCTAAAATTGACAACTTTTATAATTGATAACGTATTTCACAAGCGAGTGACGCACACAAGCGAGTGACGCACCCCACCAAAAACGCGTCAATTAATTTAAACCCTCTCTCTTTAACCACCCACCATGCCACCAATTCGTTCTCAATCCTCTAGAAATTCAACTGAACAAGAGGGTAGGATTTTATTAGCTATCCAGGCTTTTAAGAACCAAGAAATCTCTTCAATTCGCGAAGCGGCGCGCCGTTTTAATACGCCTGAGGCCACCCTCCGCCGCCGCCTCCGTTGTGTTCAAAACCGCGCGATTTCTCGCGCTAATAATCATAAATTGACTGAAACTGAGGAGGAATCTCTTCAAAAATGGATACTCTCTATGGATTCTCGCGGATCAGCTCCCCGGCCCTCGACTGTACGAGAAATGGCGAACCTTCTTCTTGAAAAGCGCGGAACTACCCCGGTTCTTTCGGTCGGCGAAAACTGGGTGACGAACTATGTTAAACGGCATCCTCTTCTATCCTCCCAGTTTTCGAAACGGTATAACTACGAGCGTGCGAAATGAGAGGATCCGAAGATTATTATAGAGTGGTTTAATCTTGTTCAAAAAATGATCCTACAATTTGGGATCGACCCGGACGACGTTTATAACTTTGATAAGACCGGTTTTACTATAGGCTTAACGGCAACTGCGAAGGTTATAACGAGAAGTGAATACTACGGTCGGCGAGCACTTTTACAGCCTGGAAATCGAGAATAGGTGACTGTTATTGAGTGTACGAATGCTGCTGGCTAGGCCCTCCCGCCGTGTATGATTTTTAAAGGCAAAGTCTTTATTGAATCCTAGTTTAACGGCCTCCCGGAGGACTGGCGATTTAAGGTTAGTCCTAATAGATGGACCTCTGATAAAATTGGACTTCGCTGGCTTAAAAAGCTCTTTATTCCTACTACTTCTTCGCGTACGAAGGGGGGGTATCGGCTTTTGATACTCGACGGCCACGGAAGTCATTTAACCCCGAAGTTCGATGAAATCTGTGAGGAAAATAAGATTATACCGATCTGTATGCCTCCGCACTCCTCTCACCTTTTACAGCCTCTGGATATAGGCTGTTTTGCGGTGTTAAAACGTGCGTATGGTCGGCTGGTTGAATCAAAAATGCGGGTCGGGATAAATCATATTGATAAACTTGATTTCCTCGAAGTATACCCCCTCGCACGAATTAAAGCTTTCAAATCGGAGACTATTAAAAATAGCTTCGGAGCAGCCGGCTTATTCCCTTTCTCACCGGAGAGAGTGATTTCGAAGCTTGATATTCGGCTTCGAACCCCTACCCCCCAGCCAGCCGGGGTAGTGAATCAAGCCGGAATTTCACCCCAAAAACCCCCTTTACAGAGAAAGAACTACGTCGACAGGCTTCATCAATCAAAGCTTTACTTCGTACAAGATCACAGAGCCCGCCTAGCCCGTCAGATCGTGCATTAAACCAGCTTGTGAAAGGCTTCCGTCTTACAATGCAAGGTGCTATCTTACTCGCCGAAGAAAATAAGGAATTACGTGCTGCCAATGAGAAGCAGAAGCAAAAGCGAGCTAGATCTAAAAGGCATATCCCCGCCGAAGAAGGCCTCTTAGTTTAAGAAGCATCTGCATTAGTTATACAGCCGGAGGAAGCAATTGAAGCACCTCCCCTGGGTCCCGGAATACCTGGAGAATCGGCTTTACAGCCGCGTACGAAGCCCCCCGAGGGTGTGGAATATGTAGGAAGCCGGGACATAGAAGAGAGACATGTCCAGATAGATGATGAATTTAGTTTATTTAATTTAATGGCGTTTTGGTTGAGATAAATGCATTTAAAAACTACATATGGTTGTAGGGTGGCGGCTCGCTTACAGTGGCGGCTCGCATACCGATTACGTTAACTAGGTAGCATCCATGGATATCTCTCTCTCAGCTCTCTCTTCCTTTCTGTTCCCCTCCACCACTGCCCAGTACCACAACCGGACATGGCTGCTTCGACAGACTCTATTTGATCTGTAGCTAATAATCTGTATTTTCTATGATACTTTCTGCTATATCCAGTCGAAGCCAACTCTTCCGTCATGTACAAGAGTAGACGCTTGAGATATCCAGTTTTTCGCATCTCCATTATCCCGTCCAGCTGCTGACGAATCAGCCTTGCTCAACACTTCGGACTCCGCGCCCAATGGAGCATTCCACAGCTCATCACTGTCTGGCATGCAAAAGGACAAATCGGCCAGGGTCAACAGAGCGTTTCTGTCACCATTGGCACTTTCTCCGGTTAAGTGAAAGGAAGTGGACAATCGGCACACCTTATAGAGTGCTAGTCCAAATCTCTTGATCTCTTCAACGCTCACATATACAAGCGCAAGTGGTGCATCGGCTTCGTGTTGCAGAAGCATGTTAGGATAGGAGAAAATACCGCACTGTCGACAGCTTCGAACAAGGGCAGTCAAGAGCTCGTATTTGTCGTCTCGCAATCGGCATCGCATGCTCAAATCCATACTAACATTTTCTCTTGCAATAAAAAGGGCAAGGATGATATTCAAGAGCACACTCTGGAATGTTGTTATAGGCCACGGGGTACTTGTGCGTTGTCGTGGACTCGAGTTGGAGATGCACCATTGGTCCTAGGGCATAAATGTAATATCAGCATCAAAGTCTAATTGTAGTTACCGTGATAACATTTCTTCTCACCATTTGAGCGTAAAATGCAGAACAAAGTCTACCATGCAGCTGTATTGACGCGTCTCGCGCTTCCGGGGTCCCTTTCACCCACAGGCCAATTGCGACAACAGATTGAACAAGTACACAAGGCTCCTTGGCGAAGTCAAATGTACCTCGATGGAGAAAAGGCCATTCTGGATGGAAAGAATTAAAATAAATATCGATATAGTCATGAGCAATCCACCGGGGAGCCTCGGAAACGGAATCATTAATCGTGGAAACAGGTGGCAAGGGGCGGAGATCATCAATGCAAAATTGTTGTTCACCTGCGGTTTCACCTCCAGAAGGTACACAGATGATGCCTCGATGTTGACAGGCATTGCATGGTAGTACGCCTTCGCAGCGGACTTTCCGTGCATGACATGCACTGCATGCCCTAAATTTTCGAGACGGCGGCGCATGTCTCTGCGGGTGATAAGTCCGGATATGGCGTCGCAATAGATCACTGATCATTATGTGAGTGTAAGTTTTACCATGTGATTGAGCCAGCACTCACTTCCTAGTCAGGACACTCTCACAATAAGGACAGGCAAGATTGATTTCCCCATTATGATGATTACGGTGTCGATTAAGGTGCTCTTTACGCCGATATTTTGCGTTGCAGTCTGGATACTCGCATTGGAACCACAAGGGGGCGATATCGGCAGGTGGCGACATTGTGCGAACCGTTTTGCTAATCTTTGGACTTCACAAATTTTTCATCAAACCACACTAATGAATTCAGGAGTTTGCAGAGTGAAGAGTTCGAAGTTAATACAAGGGAAAATAGAGACCTCGGGGAGAGATCGTAATGACGGAAGCTCCAGGTGGGGCCCGAGTGAGGAAGACCACCAATGCAATTCCACCGGGGCATCCCACTTGATGAATAAGTAGCCCTAACTGAATAAAGTCTGGGGACAAGTCGGAACATCCCACTTGCCGCTTTATCCATATGAGTATATCTGCCGCGTCCCTATAAATAGGAAAGTTCTGAAATGGAGCTCCTCATCTCACTACCTCATCTCTTGGCGGTTCAGTGAATATCAATTCGAGTGCACCACGATGGTCGACCTCTATCATCCTGGAACCTTGCGCAACGAATCAGACCTGGCCGGCACCTTGGATGCAGCTCACGAAGACCACTTCAGTTCACATCTTGAGCCAGTAATCTCTAAATTGGCTAGCATACATGCACCTCCTGAATTCGAAGTTTACTGGGACTCTGAAGATCCCGAGAATCCTCGCCTATGGCCACTTTGGTACAAGGGCCTCACTGTCGCTGCAATGAGTCTTGGCGCGACAGTTGTCAGTCTCTCCAGCACACTATACACATCAGGGATTCCAGGGCTACAAGAGGATTTCCACGTTTCGAAGATTGTGGCCCTCCTTGGTGTCACGACTTATCTTTTTGGAATGGGAATAGGCAGCATCATTTTTGCTCCACTCAGCGAGCTTGTGGGACGGCGGCCAGTCTATATTGTCTCAATGACAGTATTTCTGTTGCTATTGCTGCCGAGTGCTTTAGCTCAAAACATTGAATCCATCCTTGTGAGCAGATTCTTCGGAGGATTCTTCGGAAGTGCATTGATGTCGAACTCGCCCGCATCGGTTAATGACATCGTCTCGGATAAGCACCGGGCTTTAGCATTCGGCCTCTGGTCTATTGGGCCCACCAACGGCCCTGTATATGGGCCTATCATTGGAGGCTTTGTTTTCCAATATCTTGGCTGGAGGTGGACAAACTGGATTGTTCTCATCATTGGGGGTGTGGTATTGGTCCTGATAGCTTCTGTCAAGGAAACATACGCCCCTGTGATCTTGAAAAGACGCGCTGCGAGAAAACGAAAAGAGACACAGAACTCAAAGTGGTGGACACGCTATGATGATGGTGTCGGTTTTGCATCTTCACTGAGGATCAATCTCAAGAGACCCTTTGTGATGCTCCTAAAAGAGCCGATATGGTAAGCTATTCCCCTGCCATTCTAGAAGGCCAAGACTAACATTCTCGCAGTATGTTTTGGGACGGCTATGTTGCGATTGTTTATGGCGTCCTTTACCTATGCTTCGTCGCATATCCAATCGCTTTCCAGCAAGAACGCGGATGGTCGCCAGGCATTGGTGGACTTTCGTTCGTCGGTATAGGTGTTGGTGTCTTAATTGCCATTGCATGCGAACCTCTGTTTCGTCGGGTGATTAATCTTCACCGCAAGGACCCAGAAACCGGTATGGTACAACCAGAGGCTATGGTCAGCATCGTCTTTTTTGGTGCTACTCTTTTAGCCATTGGCCAGTTGTGGTTCTCCTGGACGTGTACTCCAAACGTTCACTGGATCGTCCCCATCCTATCTGGTGTTCCCTTTGGAGTGGGTAACGCATGCGTCTTCATTTATGCCTCAAATTACATTGCTCGGTCTTATGGCATTTACGCCGCTTCTGCACTTGCAGGAAATATGTTCACTCGGAGTGTCATGGGAGCATTCCTTCCGCTTGCAGGTCCATCAATGTATAAGGCTCTGGGCTTGAATTGGGCAAGTACAATTCTAGGAATTGTGGAGGCATTATGTATTTCGATACCTGTTGTCTTCTACTTTTACGGACATAGAATTCGGAAGGCGAGTCCCTTTATCAAAGAGGTCGAAAAATTGCAGGCAGCTTGAGAAAACTCCTTCGGCCAAGATATATATGTGTTTTACCTTTGTGCAAAGCGAAAATTAATACTTATGATGAGTCAGTCGTTCTATAACAACATCCAATATTTATCTATCGCTTAAACCCCTAGACTCGTGGTAATCTTGTAAGATAAGGTGTCTTCTTGACTAAAGACCGGGGTACAGTTGGTATATAGTCTGGAGCAGGTTACCTTTTTCTTTTCGTATTCAGAATAGGATACATCCAGTGGGAGTAAGGTTAAGAAATTGGCATATAGCAGATATGAAAATCACATATACAGCAAACTTTCTAGTTCAATGCTGCAAAATGCACACTTCGCGAACATTTTTCGGCATCCCACCTAGTGATCTTGGACTGTCCCGAGATCCCATCGCGCTAACCCGAAAAGGCTAGCTTCTCCGCCAAGCCTTTTGCGCGCGTGGCAATTCATCGATTAATGAGTTGGTTAGGGAGAAATAACCTTGGAAATCAGTGTGGTTGATAATCACTGGCCTGATAAATATCCGGGAGATATTATATAATTTTTCTGAATGTTGTGGCGAGATGAAACTTCATGCCCACGCCCACGTGGGATGAGCCGAAGTTACATCATCAGTAGAATGAAACAGAATTTCTAATGTTTTCAGAAAGGCGATGTATTTAAACCTCAGTTTCTCCCGAACAGAGTGTCTTGACATTCCATTCCATTAATCAGATCTACTGTGTCAAACATTTCTCTGCCTGACTCTCACTCTTACCGCAGCCATGGCAGCAACATCCAAACCTACCCTTACAATCACACACGTCACCACTGCAACTGCCATTCTCAACATTGATGGAGTTAACTTCCTGACAGATCCCTTCTTCGGAGCTATCGAAGGGACAGAATATGATTCGACCGCAGTCTGGGAACAAGTGGACCTGAAACAGTTCGGTTTTGAAAGCATTCCGCCACCACCGCACCTTATCAACAAGCAAGGTCCAGCGCTTCAGCTCAACGAACTGCCGCCTATCGATGCTGTGCTTCTTAGTCATGAGGATCACCTTGACAATTTGGACCCAGAAGGCCGCAAGCTGCTAGATGGTCGAAAGGTGTTTACCACCGTCGACGGTGCCACCAACCTGCGTCCACGCCCGGGAGTCGTTGGCCTTCGACCCTGGGAAACTGTGACTTCTTGCATTGGAGGAAAAATGTACCGAATTACTGGTACCCCTTGCAAACACTTCCCAATTGGAGAAGTTACGGGCTTCGTCCTGGAGACCGATTCGTTCGGCCTTGATTCATCTGGCAAGCCTAATGCAATCTATTTCTCCGGGGATACCGTGTATATTGACGAGCTGCGAGAGATTGGAAAGAGATGGCATATTACTGCAGCCATTTTCAACTTGGGAAATGCCACCTTTGATTTCCCGACTGGCCCCGTTCAGATTACAATGGACGGCAAACAAGCCGTTCAGCTTGCTCGCGATATCGGCGCCGATGTCATGGTCCCAATTCATTTTGAATCGTGGGAACATTTCAAGGAGGGCCGGGCGGAGTTGGAGGAGGTTTTCACCCAGGAGGGATTTTTGGACAAAGTGTGCTGGACAGCTCCTGGCATTCCCAAGGTTGTTTTTTAACTGTGAATCTCTGGATATCGCGACCCTACGGCCTCCTCTTTGTGCTTTATGTTTTATTTTGTTCTGTATTCTATAGTTGATTCAGATTAACTTCGTGAATTCAAAAGCCAGGATTTTACACTCACTTGTCCAATTTGTATTTTGTTAAAAGGGACACGCCGTGAAATGGAAGAATAGTCCACTCTATAGAAATAGGATTTAAAAGAGTGCTTGGAAGTTTGGGTGTCTTGGAGACTTCTTGATCGAGTCATGGCCGGATCTCCTAGGTAATAGACAGTGCTGGAGGTCTCGCAGGCCATCACTGCCATTGAACATCGACTCCCGCTCGAAAATAGCCTGGTACACTCAAATCGTACAGTTTGCGGCTGGAGGCCAGACGGAATTAGTGCCACAGGCGATAGAGTAGCCCCAGCCTCCCCGAGTTCAGTTCTTTGTGTAAAAATTGGCTACAGTGCACGAAAGCAAAACCATGGAAAAAGCGCTTCAGCCCTTACCAGCAGCAAAGGTTCAATGACCGCCAAGCGTTAATGAGGAAGAATAATTATGTATTAGACAGGGTTTCCAAGTTGAAAACCACGGTTTTGGTGCGGAATGGAACCTTTCACCTTTTGTGAAAAACCCACCAACAGATGTGTTAAAGTCGTATAGATAGAGTAAAATTCTCACCGAGGAGACAAGATCTCCCTTCATTCTCCATGTTCGATCTTGAAATGCCATAGTAGCAAGGGCCTGATTCAACACTTGAAATGCCGAGCCACGGCCCGTTTCAATTTTACCCTTCGTTTGAGATTTTGAAATGCGAAATGGTCCAGCCCAAACGGCCCGCGGTCTTGTACATTCTCTGCAGTGAAGACCAGTGTCGGAGCTGAATGAAGCCTCTCGCTTCCTATGAAGGTTTCCCCAACAGATATATCAAAGTCATATAGATAGGGTAAATTATCCATTGCAGATAGAATCTCTGCCCATGTACCAGACTCGATCTTCACATGCTTTAGCTGGATATAGCGCATCGACTCGTTACATCGCTCAATAATATTGACGAGATTTCGAGATGAAATTCTCACTTTGTGCAATGACAAAAACCTTAGGTGAACTTCTGAACCGAGTTCAAGACTATCAATGCTCAGATAGTTGGTGCTACTGAGTGAGAGGGAAGTCAGGTTTGTTGAAAGCTCCACGATCCTTAACAAGTAAGCCGCACAGGATTGCTGGTTTGTCTGCGCATAGACGTGCAATCCGAGATACTGAAGGCAGCTAAGAGTCTGCTCAATCGGTATCCGCAATGTGCTGATGTTCTCGGCAAATAAGGGGGCAAAATCGTTCGTCATTGGTAACTGAATCTCAAGTTCCGTCAAGTTGGGCAGAGGCACGTAGCATAACGACATGAGTATCGAGTCGATGGATGCTTTTATCTTATCATGGGGCAAGAGTGCCAATGGCGGACCACGGAAGTCGAGGGCTTTGAGATTGTGAAATTGACGCAAGCATGAAGACAGCAAGGCGGCAAGGTCTTCCGTGTATAAGCTAATCTCTCGTATCGAACATGGGAAGGAACCGTATCCAATGTCGACTTGACGCACATATTGGGCATATGGGATTTTGGACAGGTTCACTAGCCTTCCTAAAGATGGTAACTGGGTGGTGTCGTACGATGAATGGGCTATGGCTATAATGTGTCGAAAGAGACGGGTTGAGGCACTGTGACAGAAGCTTTTGTTGACCAACCGGAGTTGAGCCAAATTCTTCCGGTTCTTGTCGTTCGTTATCCGGAATGCACGAGCAGTCGATGTCCTTGAAAGATATTGCGAAGTGTCGATCTCGACGTAAAATGTGATCTGCCAAACGATTGTTTAGTAGTGGCGCAGAGCTGAACTGGTAGAAATCATACAAGGTCAATTATCTCTTGCGGAAGATACATATTAATCAATGGATAAGCATCATCGACCGGAAATTATCCTGGTGAAAAGTTGATTCTGGATTCCAGTGTTGCGGTGAGCCCCTGCGGTCTTATCAGTCCTAAATTTGGAAGAGAAAAGGGAGCCCAGCTAACGACAGAAAGAATTAGCAATCGTCTTCACTTTACCGGCGTTTCGGTAAAACACAAACATGATTTTTGTTCCGATGTAGAATTTTGAAATCGATATTGAGTCAATCAAAACCAAAGCAGCAAAGCATCATCCATGGACGTTCCACGGTTAGTTGCGTCCGTCAATCGAATCTTGGCGGGTAATCTAACCATTCAGGGACAGGGTGGAGGTCGGGAAGCGCCACTGCAACCCATCAGGTGGGTCCCTGAAGGTTGTGCAACTGTCGAAAAGCCCAGACAATCGGCGATTGAAACCATGGATACTGGTCGGTATCCCGCCCGTCCTCCGATCGAAGTGGCGCAGTCACGTGTACCCCGGCTTCTCCCTCTTTGCAGTCGATGTATCATATGTGGCTGATAAATCATTGACCAATATCCTTCCAAGGCTGGGTTTATAAATAAATGCACCCCATCTTCTGAATAACTGCATTAATCTCAAGACCCTAGAGTTACGACTAAATCCGGTAACTTCGATATTTACAATATGCGGTGAGTCTCTTCATGAGATTTGTAATACAAACTGTGCTCTAACACTCAATTAGAGACGAATCCAGTCCCTCCACAAAAGCTGTGGCAGAGGCGTATTACGACCTTGGTTCGTATCGTCGATCAGTGACCACTTCGTCGGCGGAAGCTCAATTGTGGTTCAATCGCGGACTGATATGGGCTCATTCTTTCAACCATGGCGAAGCGGTTCGGTGCTTTGAACGGGCTGCCGAAAGTGACGCCAATTGCGCCATGGCGCTATGGGGAATTGCGTACGCGACTGGGCCCAACTACAACAAGGCGTGGAGATATTTTGACCCAGAAGATCGTCAGGCTTCTATCAAGAAGGTCAACGATATCCTTGCCCGAGCGTCCAAGCTAGCTAGCCAGGCTACACCAGTCGAACAAGCGTTGATCGGGGCAATCGGCACTCGTTTCCCACCAATTGATGACATCCCCGAGGATCTGGGCCCTTTCGATCGCGCATATGCGGACGCGATGCGCTCTGTGTATCATAAATTCAGCGATGATGTGGACGTGGCTGCGCTATTCGCGGAAGCACTGATGTGTATCACTCCGCGCGGGCTATGGGACCTGAACACCGGTAAACCGACCGGGGATCACACAATCGAGGCTCGCGAAGTGATTGAGCTGCGACTGAAGCAAGATCCTGGTCGCAGTCATCCAGCAATCTGCCACTTGCACATACACATGATGGAGATGTCGCCATTTCCAGAATTGGCTCTACCGGCTGCGGATCGACTACGTGGCATGGTTCCGCACGCTTCGCATATGTTACACATGCCGACGCATATTGATGCCGCCGTTGGCGACTATCGCCATGGTATCGACTCCAACAATGAAGCGATACTTGCCGACGACATCTACTTTGCTCGAGAGACGGGTACAACTATGTATGCGGCTTACCGGGTGCATTACATTTGTGCAAAATTGTATTCTGCTATGATGTCCGGCCGATTCACGGACGCAATGTCCGCTGCTGAAAAGCTCGAACAGATCATTGATGCGGACCTGCTATCCGTCAAAAGCCCCCCAATGGCAGACTTCGTCGAGAGCTTCCTAGGAAGTAAGGCGCACGTGCTAGTGCGCTTTGGTCGCTGGGAAGAGATTCTTGACCTCAAGCTTCCCACCGATCGCGATACATATTGTGTAACTACAGCCACCATCCATTACACCCGCGGGCTTGCGTTCAGTGCACTTGGAAGGATTGCAGAAGCCGAAGCCGCTCAAAAGGAGTTCGAAACGGCGCGCAAGGCAGTTCCTAGCTCGCGACTTAACAGCATTCCATGCACGGAGGAAGATGTTCTCGCAGTTGGCTCTGCTATGCTTGCCGGTGAATTAGAATATCGGAAGGGAAATGTCGAGACGGCGTTCCATTTCCTTCGGGAAGCCATTGTACGTGAGGATGCACTCGCGTATACTGACCCGCCTGCCTGGATGCAGCCAGTCCGCCATGCACTCGGTGGTCTGCTCCTTGAACAAGGGCGCGTCGAAGAAGCAGAAACGCTGTTCAAGCAAGATCTTGGTTTCGCTCTGGACTATCCTCGGCGTAAGGCAAAGCTCAATAATGTTTGGGGGTTGCATGGCTTATACGAATGCTTCACTCGCCTTGGAAAGAGCCAAGAAGCTGCTTTCATTCAACCTGCACTGGATATTGCTTTGGCATGCGCCGACGTTCCAGTGAAGGTTTCATGCTTCTGTCGAACTTCTGCTGTATCAAAAGATGGATGTTGTTCTTGATTAACGTTGTTAGTTAGCTCGAGGGATCAGGCAACCATGGTGGCAGCACCAGATAGTTATTTCTCTCACTCCCTATTCCTTTTTGTCTTCTTCTCTCCCTCAGTGAGGGCTTCTCTCGGAATGCATCACTACATTTCCTCAACTCATCCTTGCGTAGCCTTTCCACCAAAATATCTCTGCCTCTCTGCCTCTCTGTGTCTACATTTTACCTTGCATTCATCCGATTTGATAGGACATTCAATATCTGCGCACATTTTCTCCATGCATATTTCCTTGTACCCTGTTTCCTAGAATGATGCTAGGAATTAGGCCATCATGAAACGATAGCCAAGCGCTTTGCTTATATATCAGTGCCTTGAACTTTGCCCGCAAGGCATTGATTCGTGTCGTATTATGTTAAAAATGGAAACAGTCGGTGGCTCGCCGTCCACACTGCACCGGTATGTAACATGTTGAGATAAAAATCCAAAGCTGTTTAAAACAACAAGAAGCAGATCTTGGATTTTGGAGCGTACCGAAAGAATATGATATTTCAGATGCGACAATCTACTAAGAAAATTAGTATTCGCCACGATGAGTTAGCTGCGGTCGTTCGTCGTGAATTCTCCAGAATCTAGAAGAGCATTCGAAATCCCCCTTTGTCAAGGCTATGTTGTAGTCCCCCACAGTAGGTAACTACGCAGAAGTTGAAAATGTCTTGGCGGGATATGTTTCCCCATTAGGAAAGTCAACCACGGAATTTCGGTTACTGGTGGCGGATCATAAATTATTCATCAGATACATATTCATCAGATTAATTTGTCAGGATGATTAATCCATGGATTCTTCAGGATGATTATTCCTGGCTCTCACTACCTTTCTAAACCTATATAAACCATCAAGTATAATGAAATAGATCACAGCATACCAAAAAAATAGACCCCACGGCTCTGATCTTACAACAGAAGTCAAGTTCAAAATGTCTCCTACATTGAACATCACCCACATTGGCACCGCCACCGCCATTCTCGAAATCAACGGATTCAACATGCTCACTGATCCATTCTTCTCACCTGCTGGATCTACGTGGCCAATCAACGACAAAGTTTCCCTTACCGTGGAAGACGATCCTGCTCTCCGCCTAGAGCAACTCCCTGTCATTGATGCTGTACTTCTGAGCCACGAAGATCACCCCGACAATCTGGACGAGCTGGGCCGGCGCCTTCTGGATGGCCGCCGCGTCTTCACCACCGTTGATGGAGCCAAGAACCTGTCTCCCCGGCCCGCGGTTCATGGCTTAAAGCCCTGGGAAAAAAAAGACACTGTCATCGCCGGACAGAAACTCCAGATCACTGGCACTCCAACACAGCATTTGCCTGGTGGTGAATGCACTGGCTTCATCATCACAGGAGAAGGATTCGGAACTGGTCGTGACGGTCTTCCCAACGCAATCTGGTTCTCAGGCGACACTGTGTACATCGACGAGTTGAAGAAGATGGCGGAAGAGTATCATATTTGCGCTGCCGTCCTCAACCTAGGCAACGCACATGCCCCTGCCAATCTTGAGGACCCTAATGATGGACTGATGCAGATTACCATGGATGGCAAATCGGGTGCCCGGTTGTTCCGTGAAATCAAAGCAGACGTTCTGGTCCCTATGCATTATGAGTCGTGGGGCCATTTCACGCAGTTCGGGAAGGAGCTGGCGGAAGATTTTGAGAGTGAGGGCGTTATGGATAAGGTGTGTTGGCTGAAACCAGGAGAGGCAGTGTCTGTTTTGTAGGTGTTCTATACATGTATATATTCAATAGAAAGTTTAGACAATGAGACAGTTTACCAGTGTTTGCCTTGTTTGTCAGGTTTCATCCAACTATACACGTGCTATATTTACATTTGATCCGCACCAGTCGCATAAGGAATGCGATACATAAACTTGAAATAGTCCAACCACGCAATTCCCGTGTATGTGACGGGAATATATCTAGCACCTCGTCGGATCCACCACATTGCACTCCTGGCCGCCCAGTCTGCAGAGAATACAGCATTTCCCACAGATGAGAGAAAGGAGGGTAGGACGATATGCCGGTAAATTATATCAGGGTCATCAAAACAGGAACGAGCGTGCGACAGGAATGTCCTTCGTTTGGACTGAGAGTCACGTTGCGGCCGTGCATTTCTCCAGAATGGATGGAAATCAATCTCCATGCCAATGTACCATACTTCTGGAAGCGTCTGGCAGGCGGGCCTGGTCGCTCTACACTGCTTGAATAATTTGATAAGTCGGGTAGCTGAATCGCAATTTGAGCCAAGTGCGTCCTCGCCGTCGTAGGCATGAGCTAGGATCAAAACGTCGGTGTTTGAAAGAGTTGGTATCACTTTATCAAAGTCATGATGATCCCAATCAGTCCCAATCGTCAACTTGCGAATGCAGGCTACCCCTTCTTCACGCTCGAGATCTTTGATGATTCCTTGGGTAAATGCTCCGCTTCCCTCAGTGATCGTAAAGCGCTTCCGTCTGAAGGAGTAGGCGGTACCGCAGATCCAGTCGAAGACTTTGATAAACGAACTCATATAACGATCCGGGTAAACATGGTGTAGTGCGTGAAACTCTGGGCCCACAAGTATCCAGTTGGTGTCCTTCGGGGCGGTTTTGTAGATGAGATGGTTTGAGTCGCGGCCACATGTGAGGATGACAAAAGTAGACCTTAGGGTTTCAAAGCCAATTATAGACAAAAGGTGGTTTCGTGTACACCACACGAGGCCGTTAGGCGTCATATAACGGGCAAAGAGATACCCTAGAGTGCTTCCAACGATTTGGAGTGCTAGCTCAAGCGGCAAGGCTTGAAATCGATTCTGCTGAAGATACCTTTCGTCGAAATTCATATGCCGTGTGAAGTAGAGGTGGTGGTAGTGGTGGACACGTGCTAGGCGTCGAAAAAGAGGGTGCGATGATTTGTTGCAACGGTGGAGCATATGGTGAACAACATCAAAAAACACAGAGCCTGTGCAAAGCAGGTACAATAAAGACAGTAAAGATGGAGTAATATCACTCAAAACATGGAGGTAATAAACTACCAAATCGGCAATTCCATCAACAAAGTGCACATCGACTGGCTTGCTCATCTCGAAGGTAATGTTTAGAATAAACATATAAAGAAGGATTGAGGATTGCTAGGCATTGTTTACAGGTTCAAGCCATGCAAGATTGTCCTTATATCTTCAGAGCACACTGTCTGTCTCTATATATGCATGCCCACCGGCCATCACGACGTAAACGGAGAATTTCTGTAACAACTTTTATCTATAAATAATCCGCAAGATGGCGACTACCCACGTATGACTCGATACCATTCGCTATGTCTTGAACTCAGTCAATTCTGGTGTTTCAAGCAGACTACCTTTATTCTAATCTACACTCGTTCCAACAAATGTGCCCCACGTACTCCGTAGGCTGGCGAAAGTTCGGACAAATATACGATAGGCAGCGACTTATTGCTCCAGCATTGCGATGACAGCACCACCAAAGGCCACTACAAGTCTAATATTCATTTCCACCGCTGGAGACAAATAGGCGAAATGGAGATATTTCGGGAACAAAGTCTGGCAAGGAATGTACTTGAAATCACGAGACCTGGGCGGTGACGGGCTACACCATACCTCCGTCACACACACCTTCTTCCTTTCCTTCTTCCTCAGTTAGCCAGATAGCTACGAATACAACGTTCGGCAAGCTGCACTCTGTTTAGCTCACTCCATCCAAACAGAATGAAAGCTCCCGAGGTCCCGAGGTCCTTTATGGAACCTACTACTAGGATGAGCATTATCGGGAATGGAGCCTAGCCCACTTCAAACTCATCTTTGGACAAGACGTGCCGCTCAGCCCCTATGCTCTATGCTTCAGCAATCTGGAAAACGATCAGGCACTAATTGATGTCCCGTCATCGTCAAACTAACGGCATCTTCTCATCTCCAAATAAACTACAATACTAGCCCTCTCAGAAAAGAGAATTGGAAAGGTCGCTGTTCTAGTAGCTCTCTCTCTCTCTCAGTCCTCACTATATATCTAGTATCGACTCAGCTACGCAGATGATTTTGTGTAGTTGAAAGGATTGAAGATTAAAGGTATGCCGTTGACATTTCGTTAGCACCCCTGATTCTTTTGGGAAATGATTTACAAGAGGAACCGCTCTAGCGCTGTTTGCGCGGTACTTTATCTTAGAACGGCTAGATTCCCCGCCAAGCGTTTTTACTGAACCAGATCTGCGCTACGCCGTTAAACGTCCTCGATATCCAACGCTTCCTGCCAAGTGTACTACTAGTACTCCGTAGTATTAAGGGTGTAACAATGGCTTTAACATATATAGAAGACGAGCAAGAATATTATGATCTCTTAGAACTCGCATCCTGTTTGTGCTTGAAATGGCGCCTATTCACCTTGGTATTCTGGTCTATGACTACCAGGCGATTGATGTTGTCGGCCCAATCGATCTCCTTCACTCCGCCAATTCTGCGTTCTTGGAAGTGTCCAAAATGTTTGGCCCCATCAATGACGATGCTATCTCTCAGGCGCCAGACTCTGTTTTTCACCATGTTGGCATCACGAAAGAGCCCTTCCACCTATTCACCAGTGCCATTACCCTCACCCCAACTACAACGGTGGATGAGTGTCCCGAGCTCGATATTATCTTGCTAGGGGGTCCGAATCCCGAAGGCTTTAAGCTGCACCCGAAATATGTTGATCTCATCCGTCAACATATCAATGCAGGAAAGTTGCTTTTCACGACTTGCACTGGCTCAGCCGTACTTGCATCTACAGGACTTCTCGATGGAAAGAACGCAACTATCAACCATGCTGGGTATAAATGGGCGAAAGAGAATTATCCTGCCGTCAACTGGACTAAGGAAAAGAAATGGGTTGTTGACGGGAATATCTGGACTGGAGCTGGTGCTGTTGCAGGAATGGACATGGTTGCCTGTTGGCTCAAGGAGCAATTCGGTCTAGAGATTCTTACATATGCTGCTCGGAATCTGGATTACGAGCCTCGGGGCGTTGATGGTGTCTCACTTGTGATTCCTCGGAGATATGACGAGAGCGGAAAGCAGATCAGCACGCATGAATTTTTCTATTATTAGACAGTCAATGTTAGATTTAAAAGAATTAACGTACTGCACTCAAAGTACTGAGAAATCCCAATGTTGTCATTTCTTCAACTGTACCCTGAAACCCATAGGTCCAAAAGGAAAGGTCCGAAACGGAAAAGTGGAGCCGAACCCCGATTTGGTTGCATATTCCGCCAAGACTTTTACGTCACAACACTGCGTCCTTCTAGACCTCCACGGCTTGGGGACTTTCAATATTTCATCTCCGCAAATACAATGAAAGTCAAGCAGAAATCTGTTTGTCAGAATTGTAGAACCCGGAAGCTAGGGGTATGTGCTCACATCATTTGCCACGTTGGGATTGGACCACTGACGTTCTTATAATTTTAGTGCGATGGGAAGCTTCCAGCCTGCAGCCAATGTGTTCTTTCGGGTCACAAGTGCGACGGCTATCGAACAGATTGGAAATTTATATCACACACTCCGATGCTCTCGTCTACTTCACAGCAACACAACCAAGCTGCGCTTGTTCGAAAGGAGAGCCAAGAGACCTTATTACGTGCCGATCAACAAGACTCGCCAACCGGACCTATACCCCTTCAGGTCTATCTGAACCCCCTTAGCGTATGTAATTTCACAGAGTTAATAACGAAAAGTTATGTTCCCCAAAACGAACGGATTATACAAACGTGCGACTCGGACTATATGGAGCCTCGAATCTGCGGGTCTTGGGTTGAAGTGCTGTCGAGCCTTCCATCCCTGAACACCCCCGGTCTGGTTCTTCCGAGGGCAGTCGCAGCATTGGGAGCTTCACTACTATCTCAGCAAAGTGAATCCAACATAACCTGCTCCCAAACCTACGACATGGCACTCCACACACTCCGACAAAATTTTGGCTCGAATCCCCGTTCCCTTAGCACTGAACAGATACCAGCTATTATGTGTCTTACGCTAGTGGAGGTACTATTCCCCAGTCCGACATTTATCTACGCGCTCGCTAACTGGTCAAAGCTTATGAATCCAGATTCCGTCGCTGCTATAGCATCGCATACCCAGGCTGTAGGCATGTTGCTACATGCCCACGGACCGCACATGTGTAGTTTGGGATTACTACATAAGCTATTTGTCGGTTTTAGACCTCTTCTGGTTCGTGCTCTGCCCCTCTGATCTTTCTGCCCGTATGGCTGTTGAGCTTGGATATAGATAATACAGGCGTTACGAAGACGCCAGCCTACATTTTTAGCATCGCAACCATGGATTGACACCCCGTTCTCTCATTTCCGCCCATCACTCATGCAAAACCTCCTTAACGAAGTTGTCATCCTTCCCGCCCTCCTCCACCAAAGCGACTGCGTCCTAGGAAGCATGGTCCAGGCCGACTTGTCCGATATCAACAAAATACCCGGTTCAATCACCAACATACTTATCCGCCTTGGCGAATGGGAAACGGCGTTGCAGAAAGGAGACCAACCTTGCTATTGGCGATGCGGTTATGTGTCACCAGCAGTAGAGTCAAGGACCCCTGACGATACAAGTCTACCTCTTTTTTGGTACCCGAACATCACCATGGCCAACGCTTTTACCCACCTATGGGCCTTCCGAATTCTCTGCCTCTACGAACTCAAGAGATTCATTACGCATTTCTCGCGCCATGACCAAGAGCAGCCGATCTGGACCGGGCAGCTTCGTATGAATTACGATGACATTCAAGCCCAGCTCATTGCATTTGCGAAAAGTATATCTCTGAGTATGGTCTACCTCCTACAAGAGGAGATGAGACTTTTTGGGCCGGCATCTACCATCTTCCCACTCCAGATAGCCTACAAAGTATACAAGTCAGCTGGCTCTGGGCACCAGGCTGACATTGCCTACCTTGAGGGAATCGTTGATGAACTCCATCAAAAGGGCCTGAAGTCTGCTAGTGCTCATGTATTTGGTGACTGAATGCAACAATAAACATTGGAAACGTAGCAAAATTCCAAATTCCATAATGGCTATGTTTAGGTTGGATAGCTCCTAGATGTAGGTACTATCGGCTTATCACACCTCTCCCTCTTCTTCCAGTTTCCTGAGTGCATGGATATTCATCTCACTGCATCTCTCACCTTTCGCGTTGTAATCAAGTTGAATGGGAATTGGGAGACTTGGCTATGCGGCCAGGGCTAATACTGAGGACTTGCCTGGATGGACTCATCTGCCTGTCACATTCATATCTACCTAGGTAGGTACCCTTGTCCAATTTTAGGCACAGGATTAGCCGTATGGCTGGACGCATGGATCCATGGATCTTTAAAAGTAAAGTGGTGAGTTAGGCAGGAACCTTGGACATGCTCCGTAGATGGATTTGGTTTTCAGCCAGTCCACTCTCAGGTTCCCAGTTACTTGTCTCTCACGTATTCATCCTCTCCTATCCCCACTACATCTCTCACATCTCCATAATGCAGCGGCGCCATCAAAGCAGCGACGAGTCTGGCACTCCCAGTTCTGCCATCTCATCTACCTTGCGTAAAGATATTGACCTTACGAACCGATTATCCGCCTTACTTGATGCTGCACGAAATGAAGAGCTGACATCCGAACTGCAAATCCTTCCCTCAGCAGAACCCCATGAAGTGTTGAGCCGGGTTCTATCGCCAAGTTCCGTTGTTTCTACAGCCTCCTCTTTCGCATTTTTCAACAAGCCACAGCAGGCGAGTTCTGTTGGGTTTCGCAGTGTCGGGTTTGGCCAATGTGGGATTGTCTTTGAGCGGCCAGGACGCGCGTATGTGGTCAAGATCGCCCGCCCATCATTCGAAGATGCCCTTTGGGCGGATCTTCAAGCCCACTTGTCAGTGTACCACGCCTTCACAAACCAGCAGTCCGTTGAAGTACGAACTCCCAAAGTCTGCTCATATGTGTCAAAGACGAACAATGAGTGGTGGGACGCGCATTTTGAGCTTTTTCATGGATCCCACCTGTCCTTCCCTCTACCGGCAATGGCGTTGATCACAAAACGAATACTTCCGCTACCCAAACTCGCTCGACAAGCTCTAATAGATGCCTACTGCCCTGCACCATCGCAACTTGCTGTAAGGGCTCACGACACTAACCGTGATTGTTTGGCACGAGTCTATCTTGGCCGTCGCCGAGGTGTGAATGACCCGCCTCCTGCAAACTTCACTTTAAGGAATTTCAACTTGTGTCTGGATCAGATGATCGAGCTCAACCTACCCATCCAACATTATGCCAAAGCTATCGGCCAGGCTATGGCAATTATGCATTGGTCAGCAAACGTGGATTGTTACGACGTTGAATTTGTCCTTGGTAGTGAAGGCGAAACAACATACACCCAAGAAATCTGTCGTTCGTCGGGGCTCAGCGTGGAACAGGTTGCATCAATGCCTCCTCACACAGACCTTGATAAAAGGATACGTACCAACTTTCGCCGCCGAACCACTCGTGTCTGGGTCCTTGATTTCAATTTGTGCAGTAAATGGGAAGAACAAATGGGTCTTGAAAGGCCGGATGACTTAATCGCTCATCTCGTGGCAGCATTCTTTGAAAATGACCCGTATTACCCTCGCCCATCACAAGATCTTGAACCTGGCAAGTCCCTCTGGTTCACGCTCAGCTCCTCATACCGTGACGCAGCAGCGAGTGTACTGTCAGTGCCAGGGAAGGACCCACGACTCGCATTGCTTCCGCAGAAGTTTCTTGACGCTTGTGTACTGCGACAATCAGAAGGTTAAGCTTAGGGGAAATTGGCCCCCGGAGGAGAATACCTTTTGTTGTGTCGGAAGGGGTTTGTTTGTTCTATCATTCTGTTGCTTTTTAAGGACTCGGTCAAGGACCAAACTTGCGTTTCTAAATGAATTCCCTACCATTATCACGCTTGCTATGAACATGTTTAATGACCCAGACTTGCTATATCTGATTGAATTGAGCCACGTAGCATCCTCGTATGGAAGGTCACATTTCTCATTCAACTCACGTTACTCATATAAAATTCCCTTCTGTTTCACGACAATAAGACAATTCAACCAAGAGTAACTGATTCCAAACCAGAGTATCAAGTATTGTGTTAGAAGTATATTGTAGACATCATGGGCTCTGCTGAGATCCGAGTCGCGACTCGCTGAGCTTACTTACTGGATGAATTCCTTCATATCAATTTCTTCCTCCACTTCATTGTTCCCTCTCACATGGAGAACTAGAGCCTTCCCGTTTGATTTGACCTTTGTCATGTGGCGGAGTCGTTCCTTCCTCGTCAGGACTGTCCAAGTACACAAACCCCCTCGCCACCTTCCCCTCTCTCTTTTCTTTTTCCTCTCCCTCTGAGAAGCAATCCATTCTGAAGGATATGGGATTTGACAATTTAAAATCTGGATCCATGGAATCCAGCATCAATAGTCTTGCCAGTGAGGCAAAGAAGAAACAGGAAGAGTGCGAGGAAAAATTCTGGCACGTCAATGTGGGTGGTGAGAAGATTGTTCTCCGAGAATATACCACGAGCATTGTTGGCTGGTTGACGAAGGCCGGTGATATTGCTGTGCAGTTTGCGCCGCCCCAAGCGAGTCTACCATGGGACCTTGTCAAATCTTTGATGCAGGTGGGTGACAAGTTGACTCTTATTAGTATTAATGTTTGGAGATGGACGCTTATTGAACGTTGTAGATTCCTGTAAATGAGAGTGATCAGATGGGCGCCTTGCTCGCTACAGCAGAGAAAGTTATTCGCATTATTAGCCGTGGCCAAGTCTATGAAACGATTCACTTACCTAAGGACCCAAATGCCAACTTGTCGCTTGTACAGTCGAACCTCGACACAGCTCTGGTGGGAATGTATGCAAGTGCTCTAGACCTTTTGGCCGAGTCACAGAAACTTCTTGCTGCGAACACAGGCAGGCGTATACTTGAAGCGATTGTGAACCCGGGCAGGGCAACGGGTAGCCTTGCGGCTCTTATTGAACAAGAAGAAGAAATTATCAAAGACGTCAATGCATGCGAGAGCGAGCGCAGTTCGGATTCCGACAAACTCACGCATGAAATACTGCATACTTTGGAGGCACCAATCGCTCGGGTGGACGAGGGCGTCAGCAGTCTCCTCAAATATGTGGATGAAAAAGAGCGCATCGAGCTGTTGGAGTGGATTTCAGCCGTCCCGTTCCGCAAGCACCACTACACTGTGCAAGAGGCTAGAACCCCTGGCACGGGTGAGTGGCTACTCAAACATAATTACTTTTGTGATTGGAAAGCGAAGAGATCATCGACTCTGTTTTGGCTGCAAGGAAACCCGGGTACTGGCAAGACATATCTCACATCCACTGTGATTGACTGGGTCCGTGACCAGCCCAGCAAAGGGAATGACGAAGGCTTTGCCTTTTTCTACTGTGGCCGGGACGAGAAGCATACGCAGCCCCTGACCATTCTCCAAAGCTTTGTGCGTCAGCTTTCGACCACTAGAAGCAATCCTGCGTCCATGCAGGCCAAACTCCAGGCGTCTTGCAAGGAAGCCCGAGAGGAAGGCACGAACTTTCGCTTTGGGCAGTGCAAAGACCGGATCCTGGCCTCTCTAGATATCTATCAGAGAACCACGCTGGTCATTGATGCTCTGGACGAGTGTGATCCAGCCTCGCGCGATGAACTCATTGAAGCATTACAATTGTTCATGGCGGAGTCTAAGCGAGTCGTGAGAATATTCATCTCAAGCCGACCTGATCCAAGTATCGAAAATTTGCTGAAAAGCAGCCCCAATGTTGGCATTCGAGCAGACGATAATCAAGGCGATATCGAGAAGTTCCTTCATGATAAAATGAACAGGCTCGCAAAGATCAACATATCATTGAAGGACCTGAAAACCGACATCATTGCGAAGTGGCTGGAACGCTGCCAAGGGATGTTCCAGTGGGCTGATATGCAAATCCATCAGATTGCAAAGTGCAAGTCCCGCCCAGACGTCTTTGATCGCCTCGAACACCTCCCAGAAGGCCTTGAGAAGACATATGATGAAGTCTGGCGACAGATTGAAAGCCAAGGAAAGTACGATCAACTGTTTATAAAGCGTGCTCTTCGCTGGGTAATGTCTGCATCGAAACCTCTGAGTAGCGTCGAACTTCTAGCTGCGCTTCGTGTGGGGCCGGAGGGAGATCTGCTACCGAAACTTGATACTGTGGATGAGCAAGGATTGCTCTCTATCTGTAACAATTTCCTTGTTGTGGACCCCCAGCTAGATGTATGGCGGTTCCCACATCTGTCGGTTCGGGAATACCTGGAGGGCAAAGAAGACTGGTCCACTGCGCACGCCCATTATCACGCGGCCAGTGTTTGTTTGTCTTACATGGCCAATAAGTATGAGCATGATGACTCGGGATTCGACGCCAAGCTGGAGGCCGACTTGAAGGTCGAGTCAAAGGCGCCAGGTAACACTGATAGTCCTCTGAAGCCAGTGGAATCAGATGATGGCTTCCATACTCTTCACCCGTTCCATGCCTATATGAGACACTGTTGGCCTCACCATGTAAACGGAGCAAAGGACGTCGAGATGGCCAAGTTGGGTTCTTTGCTGAAAACATTCCTCGGATCACCCAATCAGAGCAGCGTGCAATACCGGAGATGGTATCCAAAGGCTCCCAACGATCTTGAGCTCCATGAAAGATGCAGTGTCCCTTACCCTAAGCATTACTTGACATGGAATGCAATCCATGCGCTCAAACCCACGGATGCCGCTATCTTCGCCATGTGTTGTTTCTCGCTGGATACTATTGTGGGGGATTGGTGGGAAAATGAGGCAATTGATATCTCCCGCACGAACGATTTCAATGATAACCTTCTTGAGATAGCTGCCATGATGGGTTCCCTGCCTATATGCGAGAAGTTTGTTCAAATGCTGGTGGACCAAGGTACCGATAACAACACCCGAAGTGAATTCATCAACAGGGCGCTTCTCTCGGCGTCATTTGGCGGGCACGAAAAGGCGTTGCAGATGTTGCTGGACCGAATTTCTGAGCTCAACACTGAAGGTCAAGTGCATAATGTGCTTGGCAATGCGCTCCAAAGGGCGGCATCCTGCGGGCACGTAGGGGCGGTGCAAATGCTGCTAGATCGAGGTGTCGATGTTAATGCCGGAAATTCTAAAGAAGGTAACGCACTCCGGTCGGCAGCGGTGATAGGCAATGAAAAGGTGGTGCGGATGCTGCTGGATCGAGGTGCCCATGACAACCACCCAGAAGGATTTTCCCAGATGCAATGATGGCCGCCCAAGTAGGTTGCAATCCAAAGGTGGTGCAGATGTTGGAGGACCGGGGGTTCAACTAGAAATAAAACACTCAACACTTCTTAGTACATCAACAATATCTACTCTCGCTTTACGTTAGACCAAAAAACTCATAAGAGATTTTCTGAAAATTCCGCTTCCTGATGATCTAGATGTCGCACAATGCTTTTAGGATGCATGTATGTGTAGGGGGATGGTTCGCCTCCAACCGATTCATCAAACCCACCAGTGGACCATTCCAGCTATACCCTCCACCAACAATCATTCCAGTTTAAAACGACATCTCAATCCCTCTTAACCCCACTGGTAATAGTCCCCTCGAAACGCTCACTGAACTTTGCCAGCTTGGCCATTTGCGATAAAAGTGAGCCTGTTCCTGCTGCTTACCATTTTGTACAATCACCTTATAAATTGCCAGGAATCGCGGTTCCACACCATTTTGCAATGATTCGGGGGGTTAATTGTCGCTTAGGTTGGGATGCTTCTTTCCGGATGACATGGCTGGCGTGGTTATTTTTGGATCAGTATTAATACATAACATTACAGCTCTCGTTCGTTTGAATTTTATGTCAGGATGTCGGATACGTGTATCATCTAGTATCGAGGGACGGCCAATTGATGCGTGAGATGGATTAACGAGAGTGTGTCTGTGTGTTCCGATCTGTTGAAAAATGATCCAGGGGCTATAAACTGCGTATTACATCACAGTTCTTCCGAGAATGACCCGAATTACCATACAATTACTATTGCAATGTGGGTGGATGCTGAATAACCAAGAGCAGTGGAGAATCCACAGTATTTTACCTCTCTCAGAGTTGACATTTTACCATTCAAAACCGATACATGATCCAAAGTACGTGAGTAACCATATTTGGCAACATGGATTATGTAATTAGGGTTGGAAAGAGCATCACTGTAGTCTCCAACATGGAAGGCGAACCTGGGCGTGTCTGTACAGTGCGCGGTAATCACGGACGGAGGAAGAACCTCGACCGGTGGCAAGAGATAGGCGATTTCGAGAATCACTGCGATATAAAGCTGCTGTGTTGTTGCCGAACGGGAACTAACCCCTGACCGATGGCGGACCCACCCGCGGGAGGGCCCGAGACACCACCCGCAAACACGCAAGAAACCATCACCAGCTTCACGGAGGACGACATCGAAGCCAGAACTACCGTCGAAAACCGGAAGCGAACCCGAAGTGGAGATATATTCGCCCCGTCGGATCCAGCCGGCCGAATCACCACCAAGGAGGTGTGGAAATTGATCAGCACGCTGAAGGACGTCATCCGCCACCAGACCACGACCATTGCAGCTACCCAAAACGAACTCCAGGAGATTAAACACAACCAGAACGTCCTCCAGGAACAGAACGAGAGACTGCATGAGGAAGTGAAAGCACTACGGGTGCAGCTCGAAAGCGCTCCAGCAGTGACCGCGACTAAGACCTGGGCAGCAGTTGCAGCCAATAGCGGCAATGCCACGCCATCGCTGATCCACCAACAACCCGAGAAAGAGCAAAACTGCGTCCGAATCAGCACCCAGAGAACCTTTGTCGACCCAAGAGACAACGATGATGGAAACGCATTTGGACGATATCTCCCCACCGACGCCGTCAACGCCCACATTCGCACTGCATTGCAGAGCGACGATGCAACGCAAGACGCCCAAGTAGCGGGTGTTGGCACCACCAAGACCGGTTATCTTATTCGATTCAGAAATACGGAGTCGGCTGAAGCAGCGCGCAATAACACTGGATGGCTACACAAATTAGGCAACAACACGAAACTGGTCAAACCACGATTCGGAGTTGTAGTCCACCGTACCCCTACTGAGGAATATGACCTGGAAACAGGGGCCACCCAGGCAGCGGAAAAGATCATCAACGATAACGACCTGGCGGAACTCGGTTTCCACATCGATGAACTGGCCTGGATGAAAGCGAAAGATAAGGCCTTGGGGAAGTTCGCATCGTTGGGAATCTGGTTTGACTCCGCAGAGGGAGCAGAACATATGTTACGGAACGGCTTCCTTGCCGGCAAGCACTTTATTCCACACGTTGAGCGACGTGAGATCAAGAAAAAGAGATGTTTTCGGTGCCAACGGTTCGGACACCTGGCATGGACATGCAAGGAAACGCCTCGATGCGGACACTGCGCAGGACAGCACAAGCGTGAACGATGCCCACCGGGAGTGAGAGCGCGGTGCTTGGATTGTAATGGCGAACACCCGACTGGCGATCGACAGTGTCCAGGACCAGCGACCTCCAACCCAGTCAGATGCTAGAGAGAAACCTCCGCATCCTACAGTTGAACATGATGAAATCTGGACCAAGAATGGAGGCACTGATCAATGACCCTCAAAGTCAAGATCTGGATCTTCTGCTGATCCAGGAGCCCTCCATCACCACGTACCGCACACACGTCAATCACAGCGCCTGGAGACTATATCGGCCTACCGCACAGCTCGATGCTGGTCGGTTTCGCAGCCTGATCTACGTCAACAGACGAATCTCTACCTCCTCACACCGTCAAATACCCTGTGACCACCCAGATATCGCAGCCATCAAGATCTGGACAGCTAACTCTCAAATACTTCTCTTTTCTATCTACATACCGCCAGTACCACTTTTCAGCGGCGATGATGCATCGGCGTTGCCAGCCCTCACTGCGATTCAAAGCTCCATCGCAGCTGCTACACAAAACGAGCAGCGATCGACCAGTATCATTGCTTCCGGCGACTTCAATCGACACCATCCGATGTGGGGCGGCAATCACATCGCGCCGAGGTTTATCGAAGACGCCAATGACTTAATCGACTTTTTCCAGACTCACAACCTCCACAGCTGCCTCCCCCGAGGCACTGCAACTTACTGGGCCTTGAACAACCCAGGACAAAACTCAACTATCGACCAGACAGTGACAGACAGCCCGGACCTACTCATCAAATGCCATCTATACCACGAAAACTACGGATCTGACCACCGCGCTACCTACTCGGAATGGAATCTGCAGCCTCGGAACAAGCCAAGAACCAAAGCGAGGAAGGCGTACGAGCGGGCAGACTGGTCCAAAATCGGCGAGGAAGTAGCTCGCCAGATGTCTCCATGGAGGGACATTAAGACCCGGCCAACACTCGACCGAGTAGTGGAGAAGCTCATATCAGCGACAACCCAGGCGGTCGACCGATTCACGCCTGACATGCGCCCAACGCCATACTCTAAGAGATGGTTTACCCCGGATCTCAAGGCGCAACAAGTGGAAGTCAATCAACTACGCAGGAAGTGGCAGGCGAACTGCGCGGAGCTCGGACGAGACCATGCTAGCACCACGGCTGCCTTTCAGGCCATGCAACAAAGGCGGCGAGCGTGGACCCGAACTATCGAGAAGACCAAAGCGTCACACTGGAGACAGTTCTTAGACGAGGCGGGCGAAGGGAAACTCTGGAAAGCTGCGACTTACATGAAGCCTCGGGAAACATGGGGCTGTATTCCAGCACTGCGAGTTGGCCCAGAAGAGCTCGTCCAGAACGAAGACAAAGCGAAAGCGTTCCTCGACGCGTTCTTCCCCGCAATGAACACACCCGAACCCAGCCCACCAGCGTCACCACGCCCGGAGCTTTCATGGCACCCAATCACGGAAATTGAGATTGAGCGATCACTAAAGACAGCGAACGGGACGACAGCGCCGGGTGAGGACAATCTACCAATGTTGGTCTGGAAAAATCTATGGGTCCATCTGAAGACCATTATTGTCAGCATTTTCACGGCATGTGTGGAGTTAGGACACCATCCAAAACAATGGCGTAGAGCGAAGATCATCGTGTTACGGAAGCCAGGCAAGCCAGACTACTCAATCCCCGGAGCCTACCGCCCAATCTCCCTGCTGAATACGCTCGGCAAGCTCCTCGAGGCAGTAATAGCACGACGGCTGTCCTATCTGGCAGAAAAGCATGGCCTACTGCCGAATAGCCAGTTCGGCGGACGCCCGGGCAGGACCACTGAGCAAGCCTTATTGGTGCTGTCCAATGCGATTGACCAAGCGTGGTATAAACACAAGGTGGTGACTTTGATTGCATTCGATCTCAAGGGTGCCTTCAACGGAGTGAACTGGGTGAGCCTAGACGCCTCATTGCAGGCGAGAGGGATTCCGACGGTAGCGAGGAAGTGGATTGCAAGCTTTATGAGTGACCGCCACGCCAACATCGGATTCGACGATTTCCGTACCGAGACAGAGCCGCTTGCGTATGCAGGGCTAGCGCCAGGGTCTCCGCTCTCTCCTATCTTGTTTGCATTCTTCAACGCCGATCTGGTTGACCAACCTGTCGACTCCCACGGAGGCGCGTCGGCCTTTATCGACGACTACTTCCGATGGCGAGTAGGCCGCTCAGCCGAGGAGAACCTAGCCACGATACAGACCGAAGACATCCCTCGTATCGAGAAATGGGCACGGCGAACCGGATCTAGCTTCGCAGCGGAGAAAACTGAGCTTATCCACCTCACCAGGAAGAGGGGAGAACACCTAGAAGGACAGGTTACCTTCAATGGAACCGACATCACGCCATCACCTACAGCCAAACTACTGGGGGTAAAGTTTGACCAGGAACTCCGCTGGAAGGAACACGTTCAACAGACCGTCAAACGCGCTACCAAAACGACTATCGCCTTGAGTGGGCTACGACATTTGCGTCCAGAACAAATGCGACAGCTCTACGAAGCATGTGTCACGCCCATCGTAGACTATGCGTCGACAGTCTGGTATGACCCACTTCGGGACAAGACTCACCTGCGACAGTTGAACACAATACAGAGGACCTCACTGATCCGAATCCTATCGGCATTCAGGACGGTAGCGACGACAACGCTAGAGGTGGAAGCTTACGTACTTCCCACACACCTCCGTCTCCGCCACCGAGCGCAGCGCACCATCGCAAGACTGCACACTTTACCTAGGGACCACCCTATTTGGAGTGCACTATCACGAGCCCAGAGACGCAGGGACAATATGAGATCACGCTACCGGTTTCCCCTCGCGGAAACTCTCAAGACCATGGACCTATCCAGACTGGTAGCACTAGAGACCATCGACCCGAGACCTCTACCACCATGGCGCACCGAGGTGTTCGCGGGGATTGAAGTCAAGTCGGACCGGGAGACAGCAAGAGAATGGGCCGAGGCCGTACGGGCCACATCTGACCTCGTCGTTTATTCAGACGCTTCAGGGCGTGAGGGCCACCTCGGGGCTGCCATAGTCACGCTTAACGAAAACGACGAAGTGATTGAATCTAAACAGGTCCAAGTGGGGCCGATGGACCGTTGGTCGGTTCACGCAGCGGAACTTATTGGCATCTTTTATGCGGTCAATATGGTGTTCAAATTGGTCCATCAACGCTCAAACACAGTAAACGGAGTTCCAGTAACAGCAACAATCTTATGCGACAGCAGATCGGCTCTGCAGGCGATCCAGAACGTGACGAATAAACCGGGACAACGCATAATCCATGCAATCCTCCAGGCTGCGGCCGAGGTTCAGGGGGAGAAAGTCGAACTCCGCCTCCAATGGATGCCAGGGCACTGTGAAAACCTAGGGAACGACACTGCAGATCGACTCGCCAAAGAGGCCGCACAACCGGGTAAAACCCACCCCTTTCGACCGCTACTATCGAGGGAAAACGCGTTTGTCCGCAGCAAAATTTATGCCCAATGGGAGCAAGAATGGAAGACAAGTACCAAAGGTGCTCACCTACGAAAGATAGACGGCGGCCTACCAGCGCGGTATACGAGAACGCTCTACGGGAATCTACCTAGGAATCGCGCCTATCTGCTGACGCAGCTACGCACGGGTCACAACTGGTTATCCACCTACGCGAAAAAATTCGGCTTTCGCGAGGATGATTTGTGTGAATGTGGTGTGCAGGAGACAGTCGCCCACGTGCTGATGGAATGCCCGAGGCTTCGAGAGCTGAGGGTAGAATTGAGGCGGAAAACTGGGGATACGCTGAACAGCGTAGCGAGCCTGCTGGGAGGCTCAAACGAAGGTGAGCAAGGTAAACCAGACATCGTCTCGAGGTCCAAGATGGTTCAGGCCGTCCTGGACTTCGCCGAGGCGTCACAGCGGTTTCGCAGTCGTGCGCCATAAGGGCAGCCTAACAATGAGAGCGGCAATGGGCCACGGGAGGCCGTGACGAGGCTCTAAGTTTATGTCAGGAAGTGGATCATTCTAAATATACACACTCAGATATATAGTTGTTGTATACTGCATATCGCTTTGGCGAGGGGTCAGTGTAAATGAATACTACTACTACTACTACTACGACTGTAACAAGCTGATTACTCGATGCATGTTGTTATTCATTGGCTCAGCCTGGCAAATTTAAAAATAGTAGATATTCGTTCAGCTAGCTGTGTTTCCAATTTCTATTACCATGAGATCTCTCACAGCAGGTAGGAAGGAACGCTTGTTTTTGAAGGGCAGGGAAAGCTTTTGGCTAGATCAGGCAGAAAGCACACAGTACACGTAGGATATATCTCCACATATAATCTTCCTCTACATTGCGAGGCATATGGTCATACTGCATTATCCATCGACTAACACTGTATCCTCAAGTTTGCCACCTCAGCTGACTTTTCGCTCGGTGTTTTCGAGAGATAGGGGTAGATATTACGTATAATATTTCGATGCTTCTGTAATTCAAGAAACCAAACACCGCAACCGGGCACTAACCACATCTGTCCCAGACAGACTGGTCTTGTTATTCAATCATTTAAAAACGGTATCAGCAAAGGTACCAGCAGGATCTATGAACTAAAAACGACATTCCCAATGGCCCAAATCACTTATTCAACTCGTGAAACAGCGGGTTTGACTGATAATTGCATCGAAATTGGCCGAAGCAAGTTATTCAGGCGATCAAATCACGAATAAAAATCACAGAATTGCACTTTTTGACTAAAACTGCTTTGCCAATTTACCGTGGCAAAGTGGCTTGGTTGGTGATATTACTCTTAGAGACATCGTTCCCTTCCCCGGTGAAATGATATTAACCCATCTAATTGAGATGCTCTGTAGGATATGTTGAGCCCACTAGAAAGCGACCTTGTCAAGTCAAG
Source organism: Penicillium argentinense (assembly GCF_028826775.1). Lineage (NCBI taxonomy): Eukaryota > Fungi > Ascomycota > Eurotiomycetes > Eurotiales > Aspergillaceae > Penicillium > Penicillium argentinense. The sequence goes on from NW_026622668.1 coordinate 3,251,149, forward strand.
CTGGAGTGCCATGATCCCATCTGTCTTATTTAACCCAAATCATAGCTTTCCGGTGACCAATTTTCGATGAATTTCAATCACGGGAACTCTAAGCAGCCAACTTGACGTCTCGTTAATTGAATATGTTGGGGAAAATCTTCAAATTCCTTCCTTTGGCCTTTTCGATTGGGTCTCTGATATGTTTGGCGATTGTGTTTTCTGGATGCACATCTACCTCTTCTCCTGGTGACTTATACTTCATGAAGGTTCATATGTACCACACATCATACTTGACAAGGTAACTGAGAATATTGCAGGTCAACTTGCATTCCCTTTCGATTGTAGATTCGACCAATCTCCGCCGCGATATCTCAGCAGGTACCTTAGACTCAGCCTCGGTCACATCGGAGTTCCAGAGTGCAGGGGGCAACGTTGTGAGCTCTGCAGAGACTGGGATTGCGCAAGCTTCTGCGGCCGCTCACACAGCAGTGAGTGAGGCCAGCGATACTGTACAAGGGATAGCCGACGATTTAAGATCTAAACTTCCTGGATACTACTCCGTAGGTCTGCTGGGATATTGTCAAGGACATGGTAATAAAGCCACCTATTGCTCACGTCCCAGTACCTCATTCTTCTTTAACATGACAAGAATATTCCAAGAGGCTTCCCCTAAAATTTCTAGCCTCATCCCAGACATTGGAAGCAAGGCCTTGAGCGGATCTAAGTTTCTTGCTAGATGGTCTATCTCCACTAATATACTCGGACTTATATTCTCATTTGCATCGGTAATCCTCGGAATCACGAACATAACACTGTCCTGTGGAAAGATATTTCTTGTGATAACCCATTTGGTACGTTAATGCCTCCATGAAGATTACTGGGAATTCTAACTGTAGTGTAGCTGTCTACTGTTTTCGTTACTGCTGCGGCAATTCTCACGACAGTTGTTTACGGTCTTATGACAGGCGCTATTAAAGCAACTCTACAAAACCTCGGGATCGTTGCAAGCTTCGGAGAGCGCACATTTACAGCAGCATGGCTTGGGGTCTCTTTCACCTTTGGGGCTTTGTTGGCTTGCTTGATTGAGCTGTTTTGCTGCTGTATCTAGCTCATCGAAGGGTCAGTTGCTTCTTCAGCTTGATTTAGCAAGCACTTAATGAAGGATTGGAGAAAAATCAATAATCAGAAAAGCGTGCTCGCATGCCTTGATACGACAAATGGCAGAATATTAATCTCCGAAACATTGTGTACGCGGTGCGATATGAACATTGTTGGTATCACCAGCTAGGTACTGTGTACACAGTTAAGTGGACAGTGTGTATGCTTCCAAAGCAAAAGTCAATTGATTCATGTAGATAGATGTTGATGCTCAGTCTAGTTGGAAAAACACCCCTAGATCCCACACGCCGGCCTTCGGCGGTCACAACACCGGGGCCACAGCCCAGCGCAAGAATGCGTACACCAAGCAAGGGATGTTATCCATCGGTCGCTAGCAGTGGGTCACAGCCAGTTTGTTCTGACAGGAGAATATATCCCGACAAACATATTACTGTAAGCTTTGATTTATTTGCAAGAGATTCACTAAAATATTGTATATAATCATGTACTTATGAAAATTTCACTCCTAGATCTGTCTTACGTTTACTGCCAGACACTTCAATGAGACCTATGTCTAATTGCTTAGGGTGCATGTCAGACAGTTTTCGATTAAGCGTACGCAGCACTGGTTAAATGAGGCCCAAGTTAGGTGAGGACGCTGGCCAATCCATCACCTCCACCCTATGATATGGAAACTCATCTCGGATATTTTATGATCATTTATTGGTATAAAACCAATTTCGGATACTAAGATATGGCCCAAAAAAAAAAAAAAAAAAAAAAAAAAAAAAAAGAAATTACGTACACTTTCCACAACTACCGGATCTGAACGCCCACGGATGTACCTCACACCTCCCGCGCATTTACCATTCACATGAGGCTTGGGAACTGATAGTCTGTACCCTTTAGCCTCTTCTACAAAATTTCCATACGCTTCTTTGTCTAAGGTAAAATGTTCTTTCAATCGAGAATCCATATAAAATCTTTCAATTTTGTTTTGTGGCTTCGTTTTGTCAATTTTGATTGAAGGGGTACAGTATTTTTCACACCTCCTACGACTACTTTCAAGTCTGATATTCTTGAGTTTCGTACAGCAGTGGAACAGTGCGAATTTCCATGCCTGTGTGCATGATTCATCCTGTTTTTCTACCCAGCATTCAGCCGGCAAAGATGGGTAAGTAAGTGGCGAGCGGTAAGGCTGAGCTCTCCGAACATACTATATAAAGGACGAAGGTGAAGCCCTGTTTAGTATAGGGTACGGCGTTGCAGTTAATGTTGAAATTATTGTTAGTTCAACAGGTGATACACCGCGTTCAAGTCTAAATCTACTAGCAGTACGCCGGCCAGACGAGCGAATTGTGGTTGAATAATGGGGAAGGATTTAGGGGTGCGAATGCATTTTGGAGATAAACGCGCTGATTCAACTGATTCACTGGCGGTCTTTCGCAGCCGATTGTACTACTTATAACTAATATACTTGACCCGTTGACAATTAAATCCACACCCATGCACACTGTCGGGATATATTCTCCTGTCGGAACAAACTGGCTGTGACCCACTGCTAGCGACCGATGGATAACATCCCTTGCTTGGTGTACACATTCTTGCGCTGGGCTGTGGCCTCGGTGTTGTGACCGCCGAAGGCCGGCGTGTGGGATCTAGGGGTGTTTTTCCAACTAGACTGAACATCTATCTACATCTATCAACACAATTGACTTTTGCTTTGGAGCATACACACTGTCCACTTAACTGTGTACACAGTACCTAGCTGGTGATACCAACACACACAAATAACATTAGCATAGTTGTCGTTGCTAGTAGATTCAATACTCGTATATCAAGCAATGATAGTCGCTGGAAAATACTAGACTTTGCAAAAATTGCCACAGAGGCAACAGTGATTCCACAGAGGCGTCTCGTACATATCGAGAAGTTCAATCATTAGTGCAAAATGTACTCCCGGGTTGATGCAATATTTTTGAATACCATTCTTGATTTGACAGCATGAGAAAAAGGAAGCTCAGATATAAGGCCTCGATAGTAGCTGCTTGAATAATCCTTCGTCTTGATATTCATACTGCTTTGACAAACTTCTGTCTGTCCTAAAACAAACTACTTCCCGTCTCAAAGATAAAGTACGTATCACAGTTAGCATCGGACAATAGTGGAAGAGTTGTATGTCATCCAAGATACATGTTGTCAAGGCAAGGAAAAGATCACCGAGGCCATTACTGCCTAGTGTCTCAGCCTCACAAAGCACCTTGATGGAAGGCTGTTTCGGAATTGACCTCAGATCCATCAATATTCTCGAAGTGGAGAAGGTTTCTGAGATTTTCTTGAAGATTGGCGAATCGTTGCTCGGAGTAGGCTAGCACAGCCTTTTGATTGCACGTTTCCTGTTCCGCAACCTGCAACCTAAGGCATAGCCGAGAATTGACAGAACGGAGCATTTTGATCTCCTGCTGAAGATTGTGATTCTCGGTTTTGCCCATAGTATAGCAGTTCCAGAGTACCGAATATAGTTCCAATATTTCAGTGGATGATGCATGGTTGAAGTACTGAGAGCATTGCAGTTGTCGCGCTTGTGTTTGTGATGGAGTCAATTGAGCCTCGAAACCTGTGCTTCTCTCAGATTCCTATCGTTCATCACTTAGTTTGTGCTCTGAAAAGGCTTTGAGAGCACTTACTAAGCATTCATATCTCTCGATCTCAACACCATTGGAAGTGGATTCGGCTGGGTTAGGTGATCCAGGGCTGGTTTCACCAACAGTTTGATCTTGCTCGATGATGGAGACAGCCATCAGCACCTTTCAATAACACTTGATTACTTTGAAATGGCGCTGGCGGGGTTAGGCTGGGGTATTTATATTACGTAGCAATATTGACCAATATGGAAACCTTTTGACGCTCATTTATTAAAACCATCAGATTTAGGATGGATCTAATAGCGATGAAATGGAGTTTGCGGGAAGACTGCTACAACCCCTTCAAAACGCTGGCTATACCACTTGTCGAACATGCTACACAAAACACTGCGAATGTTGTTCAGTGCTTGAACCCTACAGCATATTGCGACCAGTCGCCATTACTTATCTCTCCCATCTCCAACAAACTGAACACATCAAACTGACCCGCACCTATATTACCCTAACTCTTTATCATCTTACCACTTATCATGCTCTAACACACCCATAGACTCGCGCTCATATTTATTCATGAGAATTGGAATGAATATTGTATGCTGAATAATTATACGTGAAGTTTCAGACAAGGCTTCATCGAGGAGATGAGTCAACCTTCATTACAGTGTAATTATACAGTGACACAGACTGAGAAGCTTTCCCGTAGTTAAATGTGTTACAACTGCCCCATGACTAATCCTCCAAAAGTGGTTAGCATCGGCTACGCTCCCGGGAAGGGTACGGGTCGTCTACGAGGACAGGCATGGTCCTCGACCTCCTTCACAGCAGTGAATCATTCACTTCAAAGATTATAAAAACTCAAAGTGGCATGAAATTGTCCAGCGCAATGCTATTAGAAATTATGCCGAAAAATTACATTTAATTGTCATAATCTTACCCGAGTCACAGCAGATCTTCACGGGTGCTGAGATGAGGATTCGGGCAGTGGGTCAAAGCAATTCGATATATAATCCTAATATCATCTCACCCGGCTAATACCACCATCGTGGCGTACCTTTTCACCACGAATGTCCAAGCCACTGACCACAGGATATTAAGCACAGGAGAATAAGCCTCCTACTCAGCAACTGCTGTCAATCTGGTGTACATCTTCTCAATTCTTTCGGACATCTAGCACCTCAGAATGGGTTACAGCACTGTGTCAAAGGGGATTCCGCTTCTAAATTAACCTAGGGGGGAATTCTTGCATTATAGGCTTTTTACGGATCCAGGTAACTCTTTCAGATTTCTGCATTGCCATGCATTGTGTCCCACTTTTCTGCGACCCTACTTTGGATCAGGTCGTCCAGCTTTGCTTCTAGCGCCGCGACCGTATCCCCTAAAACCTGAAGCCTGGGCAAGCCTTCCACAATAGTTTCAATACCCCGTTCAATTTCTTTGTTCCAAGCCTGTTGCCTCAGTAACTGTTCACTTATGCCGCTAAAAGCTGATTAAGAAGGGTTCGTAATTCTTGGGCTCGCGATGAAAACCTACTTCGCACGAGCGCCTAAACTATAGAACGATCAGTTTCGAATGGATTAAGGCTGTAAGATTGCCTCACTCATTTAAGGTGGTATTGATAAGCATTGCAAACACACTTGTGTTAAAATTTTGTAGGGCTATGCCACCGAATGGAGATTCCATGCCGTAGCAGTTTTCTTTAGCATTTATGACTGCGCAGCACGTGTCGTCGTGTTGTCGCTTGTCATTTTGTTCAGGTATGCCATTGTACTCATTAATAATGTTTCGCGGGTTTGAAATCCTGAGTTCCGATGAAGCCACACTTGGACAGATATCTGGTGTTCGGTGCCTTCCTGCAGAAATATCAGCCAGTGATATGCCTGGCATATAGTCACTCAGTGCCACCATGATGGAGGCATGAGGATAAAATCAGATCATAGAGACCATTGAAGGGACATATCAGGTTATATAGACCAATGGAATTGTATCACCAAACTAATAAAGGCCAGAAAGGCAATTTTGGAGAACTGTGAGCCCTCCTCACTTGGACAATTAGGTCCATCCAAGTGATGCCCGGAACTGGGACTTTGCCTGAGGTTTGCATACCTACAGAAGAAAGTGTTGCGTGATGAGACAAAAATAAACGGAATAAAGACTTTTTTTCTGGTCACCCCAACGTATCAATTATTTATTTTTGATGTCTCAGTTGGTTGGATATATGAGTTTCTGTTTCTTTCTCTGTCCGAATGTATCACTGGAAAGTGAACGATTGGATTAGTTCAAGAATTTTACGTCCTCAGAAAGCACTTTATCATGGAATGTATCAAACATTCCCAACCATATGCGAATGACGTGCGCGATTTATTGAAATGAAGACTGCCTAAACTAGTATTACTGAATCCTGTGCAAAACGTGCACGAAACTGTTTCTTGCTTATCTCTACTGTACAAGTTCTTGCCTCGCTCTTGCCAGGTTTCTAAGCTTGTAACAACCGAAGCTCGGCAATTCAAATCCCAATGCGCAGAGGAAAAAGACAAGAACAAGACGTATCAGATTGAAGAGAGAAGCGCTCAGCGAATTTGCATTTAGCCCCGCTCAAACTATTCATGCCAGGGTAAAAGATTCGGTAATTTCACTTTTCAGAGGAATCAGTGGCTACCATTGTAAAAAAGATACAATTAGACGGGAGAGAATAAGACAGCATTTTCCCAATACCAAAAGATACAGCAACCAGGCCTTACTGGTTCATATTTGGTTATTAGGTGCTTGCAGAAGGATTTATCGAACATTAGGACAGGGAACTGTCACATGTGTAACAAAATGAGTGGATCGTTTAGTCTCATAGATAAAAATTAAAACTGCCGCATAATCATCGTTATGTGCGATTTCTCCATACCCACGTCCCGGTCAAGACCAAGTTATATCAATCCATTAAAATCAGGAGCCCTGTTCGATAACAATTTGTAGTCATTAGGCTTGTTGATACACGCAAAGAGGGGTTCGAGTGCATTCGTAAATTACTCTCTTTGGTAAAACTCAATCACAACACTTATCATATTGGTACAATTCTGCACAAATTATCATAGCCTGTCTCAAGTCAGTACTTTCTGTTGGTTTCCCCGCACAGCTGCACGGCCGCGCTGTTCACTATCCTAACATAGACGAACGCCCGACTTGCCTAACTGCTCATCAATAACACCGAATCGAGACTCTGTCGGATCAAATATATATAGGAGGTCCTCTGGAGGTCGCGATCGAGCACAGCAATCTTGTTGAGATCTTCTTCAGGTGCTCGCACATCACTTCTATTCCCACAACTACTACACACAAGTTACTATGGACACCTCGGTATGGCTTCGACTTGCATTGAGAGCATCGGCTGACTGACGGTAGGAGATCCTTCGAACCATCGCGTCGCTGAACACACGAGCAATCCAAGCCGAACGTACCGCCGCAAGGTATGAGCAGGAGCTCGCTAGAGTTCAGCAGTCCCTAGTGAAGAAGGAAAATGATCTGGAAGAAGCTGTGAGGATGGCCGAAATTCTCTACGAATTAAATCGGAAACTGGGGTCCGTGACCGACTACCTATTGAAACAGCAGGAACGTTTGGACGACACAGACTGCAGCTCGTTCGAAGCAATGTTCAATATTCTTCTCAAAGAAGTGGAAACACATGAAGTTAGGCCTGATGGCGAAGCGAGCAGTAACAGTGATAAACAAGGCCGAGCTGGGCATCCAGACGGTATCAGTTCACTGGGTTAGAGTGGTCTGACTGGGATCCGTCTCCCTTAATAAGCAAGCAGCACTACCATAGAGTGACTGTTCATTTCTCTGCGTTAGGGGTTGTTGTACCTCAGATGGACTAATAGGATTGTTTCTCCAAAATGAACACAATGAAAATTCCTGTATAGTGCGAAGACAATTGGCTTCCTAAACCCTTTGGGAATACTCCCCGATGGTGCCGCTTAGTTCCCAAGCCGAAATAGCCTTATATGACAACAAAGGTGAATGTAGCAGGTATACAGTATGAATCATTGCCCTTCAGCCCAAAGCCATTCCTCGATTCCTCTAGTTCTATCCTGAGCACCATTCAACCTGGGTAATCCGCACGTAATTTTTCTACTGATCTCCGAGGTAAATTAACCAATTTGCATGAATCGAATATCAAATAATGATCAACTTTCTTCGCATAAATTGGATTATTCAGCAATTATAATCCCTGACAGCACAATGCCTGGGGAAGGCTCAACTTGCATTTCCTCGCACAACCTCATTGAACCTCATGGTAACCCATTCTTCGTGGGCATGACATTTGTAGAGCGTTTCGCTTTTGAACATTAGGGATGCTTGCTCATCCAGCCACCGCCGGGCCCGGCCAGTCTGGGTCTTGCATCTTTCACACATTATGCATTTAGTTAATGTTTGGTACGAGCGCTCAGACAGAAACCCGCCGCGGTTTTTAAGTTCAAGAAGTTCAAGAAGCGCTCGGGAGCGGCCATACTCCTGTGCTGCTCGTCCGCAAGGGTTACCATCTCTGACCCCAATGCACACGGTTTCAGCGCGAAAAATAAAATGATATTGCATGTTGAAGAGACGACGACGCTTGTTACGATTTTGGGAGGAAATTCGAACAAGACTTGGTGGAGGTAAGATTCGATTCAAGCGGCCGGTAAATTTGTTGATGCGATTGTGGCAACGCTCAGGCGTAGTAGCTAGCAACGAGGGAAAATAATACAATACAGTAACCCCCAGAAGAGCTTAGAGCGACAAAGGCTAGTTCGGTTTGGCTTCGGTCGTTCCAGCGCCACTCCATAATTCCTGCGAACAAGGTCGATTTTCAAAATAAATCTTTGGGAATCAATTACTTCTTGAGGGATCGTGTAACGTGAGAAAATTGGTCGTCTCCGAGGTCATGTTCAAATTGAAGTTCGAAGACCCAACTTATCATTTCGACTAGGATGAGTCATTATTCACGTGCATTTAATATAACTTACTATCTGGACAGCGGCGTAGATACCTGGGCAGGAATTGCACAGAATGGATGTACGGATTCGGAGAACCGCTGGGCGCCTTGGACAGGCGAGGCAGGTTTCACACAGAAGCGGGCGAAATAGAACGCTTAAGATAAAGTTTGGACGAGAGGCGATAGAGAAATTCTACAGAAATGTTTGTGAGACCTCAGACCGTGCACCAACTTAGGACTTTGTATGAAGGTCCCACAACAATAGCCTCGTCTTTCTCCTAGGCAACTATTGTGCAGCTGAGAGCCTGATAAGCTCTCATTACATCACCATTATGCAGTTGATAGCCCAATCTAGCTTTTTGCGTCAACAGGAACTATAGTTGCATGATGTTAATGTCTTTGGGCCATCTATGTGAAGGGCTGAAGCAAGACTTAAATTCAATCTAGCTAGGCCACGAACTGTGTACAAAAAGCTTGAAGAAGAAGATCTTCCCGCGCGTTTTCGCTATGTCAATATGCCAAGGTCTCGTGGCACACGTGACCAATATCGGGCACTGGCCCGTGACATTCAGGCGGTATTCAGTTATGTGATAACAACCTCACCGGCGTGGTCATTTTTATACGAAGTCTCACGTAGCAATCATTTATCCATTCCGATGCCACAGATTTAACAGCCGAGATCGTATGCTCAACGTCCGACATTGTCTTCTATTCGGAGTGTCTGGTCGACAGGACCACTTAGTTGCCACAGTCGTAGCACTCGACTACAATGTGGAGATCATCAAAGCGCAACAGGTCTAAGAGAATATTGGCCATATTCCTCACCATGCTAGGTCGGGGAGCTGATCCACGCGCATCCATAGAGAGAATCCACTCTAGGAGCGATTTCTCCTCATTTGCAGTCAATTTATGATTGTTGGCGCGCGTTTCGACGCGAAAGGGTTGGCCATTGCATCGACGTTGAAGAGTTGCATGAGGTACTTGAAATCGGCGCGCAGCTTCGCGAATCGATGGAATTTCTTTGTTCTGATGAGCCTTTATCGCGAGCTGAATCCTACCCTCTTGCTCAACAGAATTTCTTGAATATTGACTGCGAATTGGAGGCATGGTAGGTTGTTGAAGTGAGGAAGTTGACGCGGTGGGGCACGATCGCGATTTCTGACTCACTCGCTTGGGTGACTCACTCGCTTAGGGATTACGTTACCCCTCGAAGGCTGACTAATAATTCACCCTGTCGCACACTAACTAGTGTAGTGGGGAGACCTCCCCCTACTACATGGTTGCCATCCATGATATGTGACATAGCCGGCAGTATACGGTGGCCGGATAGCTAGTTCTAGAATACACCTTCTTGCACCTCCCCGACCTGACCCCTACATCTGGGCTTCTCGCTGTTTCCTGATTGCTACGCGTGTGTTTTGTGGTGGTTTTTCTGCTGAATCGACCCACACGTCTCAGCGCGTGCAGCCATCGAGCGCTCCCCTCTTCACTAGTTAGTTAGTTATAGGCCTAAACTATTTCAAGATGATAAGAATGTGTCAGCATCGAGGGTCTATGACTGGATTAGTCGTGTACTGGACCGAGGATGTTGTGGGTTGAGACGAATCATAAATTAATCGCTCGAGGACAGGCTTTGCTTCGAGGGGTCGAGTCTGCAGGTAATATTCACCTAGAATTCGCCTGACCATCTAGCTATGATCAGGAGCAGTCATAAATACACAAACAAGGATATAATCACAACAAACAGAAGTAACGTAAACAGTAAACAAACAAACCGTGTAAAGCGAGTAGTTCTGATATATCTCATTCATCTGCGGAGTGCCCCTCGGATGCACACGCACTCATCTGACAGCCTTTTTTTAGAGAGATCTGGCCAGTTGATCAGGTAATATTGATCACAGCCTTGGAAGCTAGGGGTTGAACCGGCTTGACTTCCAAGAGAATGTGGCCCCTCATTTGTCGTCCCTGCAGCCGATTTCCGGATCGTCAGATAGAGCCTGATTTCGACCCGCGTCTAAGCGGGATTTAATCAGTCCTCTGTCAACTTCGTCTATACCGGCATCACTCAAACATTTGTTCAACTCTGGAAACTGTAGATTTATATATCAGTGACACGTTGTTGCCAAGGTCAGACAGGCGACAGATACTTACAAGGCTCTCATAACATTCCTTCATGTGCACTCTGCGTGAAGCTGGTTCCTCGTTGGTGTATTGGGGAAGGCATTCTTGCAACAAATGGACCCTAGACTTATCAAGGCATTGTTCCGCTTGTTCCCTCTCAGGATTGTCGTGTAATTGGCTCTTCAGGTCTGCAGTTGCTGAATTCGCAAATTCGGTAATGCATTTGTCATATGCCTCGCCACGCGCCTCTATATATTTCCTGGAATCTGTTTTTTTGTCGTAAACCCGGCTCGCAAAGGCCAGATTGATAACCATGGGAAGCCACAGTGAATGAATCTTCATTTTTATGATTCGTGCAAGTGCTTAACGAACTATATTCAGATAGGCTTGTTTAGGAGAAGAAACATGTTATAGAAATAGAAATACCACTTACCTTGTAGGTTCAAATTTGGCAGAATTTCTTAAGTTGAGAGTAAAATGGACAATGAGGAGAGCAGAAGAAGGGGCTGTTAACCCCTTTAAATAGAGGGGGAGAAGTCAATGAGAGAATTTAATTTTTCATGTATGGAGTAAAGTTGGGCAACTGCACGATATTCGCGCATAAAATGGTAATCGAAAAATCGATAAGAGACAGTCTACCTACTACTTAATAAGTTCCCTAGAGCCCTTTCCGAATTGCTTACCTCGAGTAGTAGGCAGTGGAGAACTAAGTTCAATAATTGACTTGTATATTGTTACGAACCCTGCAGTGCAACAGTCAACTGCCGCAACTTACTGATCGGCCACCGAGAGCCAACCATTCCCAGGAGCTATACATTAGCTCCGTGTCACGTGCAAACCCTAACACCTGGGCGACCCCCAGACATCCCAGACAAGAACACTCGTGACGCGCGCTTCGCATGTTGATGCCCTGAAACGACGAGGAATAGAACCACCCGAGAAGAAACAAAAAGGTGCTGAATGGAGCATGTGACTTGCTCAGTACCACGAGCAATGAGACTGGTGACGGGCGCTCAAAGTCTGTAGTGTCATTCGATTAGTCCCAGACGTGCAGGAAATGTAAATCAAAAGTTAATATACAAGATGACATCCATGGTCAGGCGGGGAACAATCTCTGTCATCCAAACCTATCTCGGAATGTCAAGGGCGATCAAATATTTGACCCAGAGATCTACCGCCTAACGATATCTGTGTGTCCAGTCCGGGTTGAATTTAATTGTGAAAATACATGCGACAAGCTCTCATACCTTCGGGATCTCCCTCGTAGTCTTGTTCCGGTCGATTATAGTCATCCTAAGGGACTCTGAGTACGTAGATACTCTTGAGCGCACAGTATTACCGATCCTTGAAAAGCATGAAGCCTGTCAGGCGGCACCAAGCCCCCCGTGTGGATTTTGTGGTTTGGCCACGGAGCGAATCCTGCAAATGCCTAATTCTATTATTCAGCAAATTGGCTACACGTTTCTTTCGGTGAGGGTTCATTCTTTGTATGGTAAAAATCCACACTGCTTAAATACTCTCATTGACTCAAGAAATTGCTCAGAAGTTGATAAGAAAAAGCTGTTAGTATATACTTTGCACTATTGAAAATGGGGTGACACTGTATTTCTGCCGAGAGAAGGCATCCTTGCCTCGAGAATGTAGATCCTTGTACTAGTGCGTTAGGATTAACTAACTAAGTTAACTCCATTTTTAAGGAAAAAGAGTCTAGCATGGTTACAAGCGAAATACTCAATATTACAGCTGGAAAATGCACAAATTATACAGTCACGGGACACCGGGCTGTTTGCAGTGTTTAGCAGACTTTGGGCCGTGGGCTTTCGTGGGCTCTGCGGAAGTCCATGTGGAGAGAGGTTATGACTCCTAACTTGACAAGAACGCAGTATGTTACAAACAAAATCGGGGCCCATGGGTCTCGGCAATATTGGCGATGAAATCTCGGTCGGAAAGAAATGGGGGTATTGGGGATGCTATCATCATCGAATGGCAGCCCATCCAGGCGACAGACTTGCATCGCCTATCAAACGAGATTATCTACCCAACAATCCCAATCTGTCTTCTCCGGAAGCAACCTCTTGAAGAGCTGCTTCCCTGACAACATCTGTTTCGCCGACGAAGGTCATGAACACTCCGCTATCACTCTCGACGGAAAAACATACACACTGGCATAATAATTTCGATACGTATGTCACACAGTAGATGAAAGATATCTTCTCGGCTGGGCCCAATTCGGGCATTCTTAGCGCTCGAATGTGCTGCGTACCTGAATGCTGGTGTCTTCAAGGACTCCACGCCGAAATCTCTGAACTACAACGGGATGATCCAGCCCTTTTATTTCAAAGATTTGAGGCACATGAGAAAATCGGTCGTACTAAAAAGAGACATGTGGAGTTGCGCAGTCTGTTCATGGACGCTTATAACCCTGACAGAGCGATAAAGGCCGACAAACTTGGTCTTTGTGTTGAGACCACTGCGCTGAAGGATAGTGAGATTGAGTGCGAACATTTGGGATGTGAAGAGGGTACGGGGTGGATGGCACTGGCAGAATGTGAAGGATTTCAATTAGAGCGCTGTGCTGATGGTGCTCAGTGTATATTTGAGTTCATTGTTCTGCAGCTATGTATATCGGGTTCTTTCTCTCAACGTCTGCTTAGTTGAATTTACCATCCTTGAGAGCATCGCATGTTGTTACCCACCCCCAGCAATTCGCGACATTCCATTCCCAAGTCTCGCTTGCGCTGAAGGGTGTCGTCGTCGCAGATGCATCGCGAAGCAGGATGCAATCATATCCCTTGCTGGCAGCGTCCATCAGAGTACTACCCACACATTGGTCAGTATTCACGCCCGCAAAGAGCAAAGTTGTGATTCCATTTCCCTTCAGAAAATTTTCCAAATCTGAATTTGGGAGACAGAGGCCCGACGTGCGATTCTTGTGGATGAGAATATCGGGCTTCGAGGAGGCTGAAGACGAATGATCGGGGTTATTCGCGCGAAATTCTTGTTCCAGGGGCCCATACAACGCCGTATTCCACGAGTATCGCATCAGCACTCTGCCACCTTCTACTTTCTGACCACCTCCGAGATCCACGGACCCAATTTCCACACCGAGACCTTTGTACAACTCCCGATTCTTGACACGAATCATGCCATCCTGCGAAGGCACTGCGTGGCTCATATCATGCCGAGACGAATCATACGGTCCAAAGGTGCGCATCATTCCCGGCGGCGCATTCCTCAGGTCCTCCTCCGTTAGCCCCCAATTCAGCCAGACAATACGAATGCCATGCCTGCGCGCGGCTTGGATTCCACCGCCAAGCAGTGCTTGCGCAGCTGACTCTGCAGGTGTCGGGTTTTGTTCTGAAGCCCTGGGCCGAACAGCAGGCGACAAGAAGAAATTCTGCATGTCGACAATGACCATCACACTCGTGTCTGGGTTGAGTCGGATCGGATTCGTTGTTGTTTGGATGCTGAGCTGAGTGCCCTGCGCCCCCCGCGACAAATCAACAAGCCCTGTCTCGGCATCGTATGCCCAGAAGTTGGTTGGGTGGTGGCCAATTCGTTCGGTCATCGTTCCTTTTACAGATTGCTAAAGTCAGGGTCTCGGAGGGTTGCAGGAGATGGCGATGCGGGGTTCATCGCAGCCAGATAAACATACCCGCACTAATTGCCGAGGCTCAGGTACCATGTTGCGACGATTCATATTTTGACTAGTTCTTGCGCTAAATATGAAGCTGCGCGTTGAACTACCATGGATGCGTTTTTGGAAGGTGTTTGCTTGAAAAGGTGCCTCTTTCCAGAAATCGGATTCTAGAAGCTACTTGCTAAGTCCTACCAATCGCCAAGACACGCGATTGGTCGTTGGACGAAGAAGATGCAGTTGACGCTAGGGCCGATTTCCACAAATCATCCAGATCCATATACGAGTCAAGAGAATAGTTGCATCGCATCAAGTCGTATCGGACCAACTAGCCAGAAATACGACAAATTGCTGGAGATGATGGTAAACAAGAGGTTCCCCGGCTCGACACTGAAAACTTTCAAGCGCCGCCCAATGGCTGGCTGGTGGAATTATGAGCTGGCGTTGGTATACTCGCGGACGCCCAAGAAACTTGAGATGATCTGTGGTCTATTTCATATTCCCATCGCTGCTCACATCTTACTCCAGCTCCAGTACGATAGATGCCTCGGAGTGGATGCTGAGTACGGAGTCACCCCAGGATTGTGAGACACGAGCCCCACAACACCTTGTCCCGATATCTAGCACATGTTAGGTCACGGGTAAGAGTGACCGAACCGACATTGCATTTTTAGCCCTATTCAGGTACATGGCCGAAGATGAACCGATTATTCACGCAAGACCCTCCACCATTCAGTGGCTGATTGCTTGGGTCGTAGTCAGCGAGCATATACGAACTCCTCGTCAACAACCTTATTTACGAGAAACTCCCACCAGAATACGATATCCGAGATCTTATTGGCTACGGATGCGTAAGCGAGAAGCCAAGAAGGGATAGGGTTGTTCCTGAAATAGGCGTTGCTGGAGGATCCCGTATCCTCAAAAGCCTCAAAAAGCAGCCTTGATGCTACGTCTACTTCTTGGCTACCTTCCCCCGCGACAAGATACGCTAAAATATCAGATTAGATCTCGTATGCGTCCCCTTGGCAGCAACTCGACAACAGGAAAACAAATCCAGCCCTGCGGATCCTGCTCGTAAGTCCAACCTGCGACTGGCTTTCTCGTAGACCATGGGAAGATGAGGCCTAGGCAAAGAAACATCAGACCAAAACATCAAAATCGGCAAGTATAAATATCTGGGCATCCCCAGGTGGAAGGAATCAGAAATCAGAAATTGCCAGTTCACTCTCAACAATAATTAATATCATCCCTCAAAATGAAGTTCTCCGCTCTCGCCGTCGCTGCCCTTCTGCCCATCGCGGCCCTGGCCCAGCCTTTGGAAGCCGCCGACCCGCAGGCCACCGACCACCCCGACTTCGCCGTTGTGGATTACGAAGTTCCTGCGGTGGAGGCTCGCGACCTGGAGAAGCGAGCTGTCTCCGGAAAGGTCCTCGTTGATGGTCTTCGCTACCGGACTTGCCCCAGGACCTCTTGCTCTGCTGTCGGCCAGTATTCAAAGGGCACAAAGATTAGTATCAAGTGCTTTACTCGCAAGGATACTACCACTGTCAACGGAGACGCGTATGTATCATTTACCCTCGATTACCGTGCCAAGATACTGACCAGTTTGAATCTAGTGGATGGGCAAAGCTAACCAATGGATACTACGTTGCTATGGCCTACGGAAAGTATATCACTTGGTCTTGTATGTTCACATCCATTCTCTGTTCCCAAATCTCGACTAACGACAATGATTTCCAGCCACTCTTTACGCTTGCTAGATGGAAGTAAAATGATGTCACACTGGGCTCGACCGGTACCTACTCCTCAACCCAGAGTGAATACTTTATCTGAACTAGCATGGAACGGAAATACAAATTAAAGCAATCTTTCGTATCCGATTTTCTTTCTAAATAATTCCCCACTCCCTTTAGTCGTAATTCAGGGTATGAATAAACCGATCCAGATCTATGCATATATTCAGCCTAGGCATCGAATTCGAATTAACACAATGTATCAAAATGACTTTCCTGACGAGATTACAAAATACCGTGCGTATCTACGGTTATGGGTTACAGCGCCCGGGAGCGTTCGTGTAGGCACGGGAATATCAATCTGCCTGACGACCGTCTGACATGAAAATAATATTAGCCTTTGCGATTATTATTGCGCTATGGAAAAAGGCGCAAAACGATTACATTTTGTTCCTCCGGTGGGATATCGACATCATCGGAGTAAAACTTCTTCCCTAGCAAGCGCTCTTCCCAGTACTCGATTGGATGCTCCGGACGAGGATTGTTGGATTTAGTGACTGAGTCTCGTTGTGCTTCATCCATTGAGTTTGTTTGTTTCACGTGACGAGTGCCCTCCTTTGCTATTGATAGGTGCGAGTGGAAAGAAAAGAGAGAAACAGCGCCGGCTGCCCTGCGGCCCGGGGGGGTGGCTTTGTATGCCGTGGGACCATATGCGTCAGCTCTTGAGGGCGATCATAAACTAAAAAATAAGCACCAATCACATACATTCTCGACTAACCAACAATCTACAGGGTGGATGAGTGTTGATGTAAATTGCCGCCATCCATGGATCAACACCGCCTTCCCATCAAAGTAGCTATAAAGTTATACTGATCGTGAGAAGCAATACACTTACGCCCACTGGATAGGTCAGTCAGCTTGACCTACCGCCTTCATGCACCTATTGTCACAAACTCCGAGGAGGACTCGAGGAAGGGGCGGGATTACCCAAAGGTAGCGAGCGGAGGAAAGATAATGGACGATAAAGGATCTGCGGATTTGTTCATACAGAATTCCGTTATTCTGAATCTATTTTTCGTCGCACAAATTATGTTATAATTGAACTATCCCAACACACTGTTGAATCAGGGTTGCGGGTGAGCGCCACGGACCACGATGACCGAGTCGCTTATTTCAGTAGGGAGTAAAAATCCCCCCTTGGCATTAGCAAACATCGGACGATCAGTCCAGACCCGAAGGCCAGTGTCGAAATTTTGGAAAAGAGCAGCTCGTCCTTGGCCACCGGGTACATCAGTACAAAAAAACGGAGCCCGAATAACCTGAGGCGCTTTCGATATTATGAATTGGCCTCCATAGCAGTGAAAGCAGTGAAACGTCTGGCCCGAAATCATTCCTGTTTCCTAATCCCAGAAATACTGTGACAGCAGCAGCATCGTATTAAGGCGTCTCCCTGGGTTATGGCACTATCCGGCTGGGCATGTAGGAGATCTGCGGCTAGTATTATCATAGTAACAACATTGAGGGGCTGTGAAGTGCCTCTCCTTATAGGAAGATATCGGAATGAGGTTGAGATGGGAGACGGGTGCCAGTAGAGATGATCGTGGAGCGAGCGGAGTTCGGCCCGCTTGGGATGGTCCCTATACTGCGGATCAGTTTTATTATAGCTGGCTTTTATAGGACCGACCGAAAAATACTAATAATTATCAGATAGAGACTTTCTTGGGATAAATAATGGTGCCTAGCAGGCTCACTTATTCTGCCACGTTTTACCACCCACGCATGTTGCCTATAAATACTTCCAATCTCCATGTCATTTCATCTTCTTTCCATCTAACTTCATCTTCTTCACTCCTCCATGAGCTCACTCTTCACTCACCCCTCTTCACTTTCACAACAACTTTACGCCTTCTCTGTCTTACAGGTTCACCTCTTGCTCTCTCACAAGTCCACGGGCGTCGACAACTTTCCCCACAATTTTCTCAAACATCATGGCGGATAATCCCGAAAAACCTCCTGTGCGACCCGTGGCAGCAGTGATCGGCGAAGTGCTAAACAATCCTGCCCTGTGAGTTCTAGAATAAGATCTTTTTAACTGATCCAGACATAATATCTGAAATAGTCGCCTGAACTTTCCGCAATACCAACAGCACGGGGAAGCAATAACGATCCCCTTCCCTGTCGCTGTCACTGGAAACGATGAGAGCCCCCGATCGATAGGCGAGCTAAGTTCTTAGTTTGCTATTCACGTGGCACGTCAAGACCGCCGAATCAAGTGAGATATTCTTTCGTTCCTGCTGACACAATCCGCAATGCGGGAGCTGCTTCCAAGAGCATCCCGTCGTAATGCGCCCGTTCACCTGCATGAGCAGCTAGGCCGTGAGCGCGAAACTGTCGAATTCGCTGCTCTACAGGTTATTAGGACGATATCCGAAACCGAGTGCGCAAAATGCCTCGATGGCCGGGGATCCTGGTCCCGTTGTGTGATAGCGCGGGGCCCTCAACGATGGGTGACGGCCTGCGCTAATTGCCACTAGGCTGGTACTGAAAACTCTGCTTTCTTTTCATTCACCTATCTGGTCATCTACCTGGTCATATATCCAGTCATCAAATTAATTACCTATCTGGTTATTTATGCGACCCTGGAGATTGCAGGTGATGAGTCACGGTCCGGCGCACACTAATCCCCCATTTGACAGTCGCGGAGCAGCGACTAGAAATAGATGAGGAATATGTACTGAGCTGCATCACATTATAAACGTATGCTCACGTGTCGCGAATATTTACCTCGAAATACATAAATGTCCATCATTCGTTTCCGTCCACTTATCACTCCCAACCGCCGTCCGAGCATAGAAGATGTGATGCGGATCATACTTCTTCTTCACAGCCTCGAGCGCAGCATAATTTTCTCCGTAAAACGCACTTTTCCAATTCGGCTGCTTCCAGTCAGCTTCATTGAGATACGCACCGCTGTCGGGACTGAGCGTAGTTAACTGTGGGATGAGGACGTCGGTCATGAGAGATTGCCCGTGAATATCGACTGCTCGGCTGGTGTAGTTGTATGTTCTACTTTAATTAGCATCAACGTACTCCGGGAAACCTGGGACAAGTAACTCGGAGATACCTACGTTCCCAGAACGAATGAAATAGCAGCGTCGCGCCAGACAGGGTTGACTGCATTCCGTGGCGTCGCAGCGCGGGAGACGTTCAGCGATACGCCCGATATGACAACTCCTTCATCTGCAATGCCCTGCAAAACGGATATTAAAGCCGGAATTTTCGAGTCGATGACGGAGCGCGGCATCAATCGGCCACCAATCTGGGCTTCGGTAATGTTGCTGTGTGGGTTCATGGCTGCATAGCTATCCCAGAACGTATCAAATTGTTCAATATGATACGCTGCATGAGCGTTAGTTAGCTTGCAACCCTGCAGGACGAAATGCATTATACGAAAATAGCAAGTGCAGAAGCGACGTACTATACGTGATATTGTGCTGGTCTAGAAGGGCCAACGTCGAGGCCAGCCCAGCCTGCAACTGCTGCAGACTGCCACCGGGGAAGGCAATGGGGGTAAGCATAAAACTAGACCCGGCGACTGCCCAGATGGCAACGGCACCTGCATCCACCAGCGGCTGAATGTCAACGATGAATGTCTGCACGACCTCCCAGAACACCGCTGGGTCCACGTCCGTTCCGCTAAAGGTCAAGTTGGCCGAAGAGGTGATCAGTTCTGCATGAGCCTTGACTGTGGCGCTTAAGACCACAGCATAGGTGCCACCTCCACCTCCCGTGATTGCCCAGTGCAAATCCGAATTCTCCGTTGGCGATGCCCTGCGAAGCTTTCCATCTGCTGTCACCACCTCCCACTCCAGCACCTGGTCGGCTCCCAGGCCGAATTGCGAGGCTAGCTGGCCATGACCCCCCGCCTGCGAGTAGCCTCCGGCCACTCCAACGCTCTCGCAGTTGCCAGACACAACGACTTTATTATGCGCATGCGCTGCAGCCATCGCCTCATATCCCTGTATACCCGCACCTAACCGTAAAGCCGAGCCGTTGTAGGAAGGCGACGTGTACTGCAGATGCTGTGTATCTTTGAGGTTATGCATCCACAACGCCACAGCCCCGGGGGCCGTCGACTTGCCCAAATAATCATGGCCTGTGTTGCGGATGACCAGGCGGATATTATGCTTGCGGGTAAATCGCAGAGTCGCTTGGACATCTTCTGGACCGCTCACATTCACAGCATACGGCTGCAACGAGCCAATTTCACAGGACCGATGTGGAAGGAACGGGTCGCAGGAGAAATTGGCAAACCAAGAGGCCATGGGCGACGAGCTACTCTCGTAATGGGTGGTGGGATACGCCCAGTTGTCGAGCAGGTCGGCGCAGCCCTGCGCATCGTAGGCCGCGAATGCACCAGAGGTATGACACACGCTGCCAATTGGGACTGTGGAAATCAATTTGCCGCCGAGGGTTGCGTTGAAGTCGGACCACTGCTGCACGGTGGGCCAGCAAGGCTCGCCGGGGAAGCATCGGCAGGAGGGGCGGGTCGCCTTAAAGCCGGCGTGTACGATTGGCAGTGCCAGGGGGAGGAAAAGGAGACCCTGGAGGTGCATAATGGCAGAGAGAGGGAGGGAGGATGCAAAATGCAGCGATGCAGCGGAGGCAATGCAAGACTCGGAACGTTGGCGGAAGGAGAAGCGGCTATGTACAGGGCGCTCTTGCCTCTCTATATACCCCTCTCCGTCGAGGGTCCCTCCACACCCCTCGCCTTCCTGAAAGAACAAAGTCATCAATACGATCGCACTGGCAACGGGGCTGTTCCTGAATCCGACGTCCGCTTAGAAGACGATGCGATTCGCCCCGTGGCCGCCAGCCAGCAGCGCCGAGCGACGCTGAAACAAAGAACAACGGCATACCCCCGTCGCTTTTTCACCGGCCAGCCATCCACGGCGTGAGATAGACCAGCCCCTGCCACAAGCACCACCATCTCCACGCGGCGGCGTCGTTAGTCCCCTGCAACACGTGGAAGCCCACCCACAGCCCGCCGCCCATAGGCAGCACATACCCCGCCAGCCTGCAGCGCCAGACCAGCGGACAGGCGATGCTCCAGACAAGCACGCATCCCGCAATCCACCA
The DNA here is from genome assembly GCF_028826775.1 of Penicillium argentinense. NCBI lineage: Eukaryota > Fungi > Ascomycota > Eurotiomycetes > Eurotiales > Aspergillaceae > Penicillium > Penicillium argentinense. Next base: position 3,272,461 of record NW_026622668.1, read on the forward strand.
TCGCGAAAAGGTCTCCCCTAGTACCAGTGGGACCGTCCGGCGTCCACGGGTCCGGTCACCGGGCTGATCCTTGAGATCCTGCACTTGCATCGTCGTCAGGATAATCCCGCTCATCATCCCCAGCCAGCGGTATCCATGTTCCGAGAGGTGGTGGCCAGGTCCGACGGCGATCAGCAGCGAGCTGGAGAGATACAGCCAGTATCCTAGGGCAATGATCACGTCACGGATAATCTCGTCGCCGCCGCGCAAATCGTTGTAGGCCCAGGTAGTGAGGAGGATCAGCGCACTCTGATGACCGACGCCGAGGACTGCGCTGATGGCCACGGCTGCGGGGATGGCCACCAGCATCCAACGCCGCATTTCTTCCGCGCTGATGAGCTTCGAAGGCAGCGGCCGCCAAGGTTTGTTGGTCTCATCCTCGCGTCGAGCTTCAGGCAGCCGTTGATTGGCGAGGTCGAACACGAACACATTGGCCCAATTGAACAGCATGACCCGCGGCAGCGCCTGCAGAAGTAGCTCTGCAACGCTGAGCGCATCGGGACGGTCGGTCAGACGGGGGGCCGCGAGAGCTGCAAGTATCCCGAAGCTCGAGTTGGGAAGCACAAAAGTGGGCACGTTACTCTCTGTGAACTGCCAAATGAGGCGCGGCACTCTCATCCACCGCCAGATTCCCGGAATGGTCGCCATCTCCACTGAGGCTGCGTGGTAAGTCTATCCGCGGGTAGGTACGGTCAATAGGCGTGTTGGGGCGGTAGCAACACCCAAACGGGGAGGCAATGAGCTTGCGCTTGCACGTTCGAGAGACATGTCTCGACAACGGGAGCTGGCCTTTTATATTGCTGTTATAACCTTGACCTAATGGTTTGGTTTCTTCAGGTACCATCAGGTAGCTTGTACACCCTCCCTACCTGGTTCGGAGCCATTTATTCCTTTCACCCGTGAGGCTCAAAGTATAGGCAGAGGGGCCGTCACCCTCTCTTCTCAAACTTCTACTCGGATGCAGCACGCAGCAATGGGCCCCTTTACTTACTCGGCGATGGGAGTCGCCCTGGGTCTGGCGCTTCACCATGGATTGCTTATTCATGGAGAATGGCATATCCGGGCACCTGATCTTCTCATATATCACGTTGTGTGCTTCGCATCTCTTCTAACCCTGCTCGAGTCTGCACCCTCGATGATTCTGGGGTACATCGCCTCCCTCTTCTCCAGCATCATCGTTTACCGCGTCTTCTTCCATCGCCTCAGGCAATTCCCAGGACCAAAGTTGGCTTGTGTCACCAAGCTATGGCACGCCTGGCACGCCCGGCATCGGCAGAACTACCTCGTATTGGGGAAGCTACATGAAACATACGGAGACTTCATCCGGACCGGTAAGTCTGGAACTTGTCCATTTCACATCAATTCTAATATGTCTCAGGCCCGAGCGAGGTCACAGTCTATCATCCTGATGTTTTTATGGCTATTGATGGGCCCCAGGGGAATTGTGTCAAGTCAGACTGGTATGATTTGCTGCATCCGAAACAGTCACTCGTGACAGCGCGGAAAAAGGAGGTTCATGCTGGACGTCGTCGGCAATGGAATCGAGGATTCACAAGTCAAGGTAAGTCATCGCTCGCGCATATATCTCAGGTGAGGAGTGCTGACCCTTGCCATATATTTTAGCGCTGGATCAATATCAAGACCGCATCTTGCCTCTTCTCGACGAGCTCGATGGCTGCATCGAGGCGGACATTGCTGCTGGTCGCCCAAGCAATGCAAGAAACCTCTTCTTCTGGCTAGGATTTGATCGCATGGGCGACTTTATCTTCAGTCGAACCTTTAATATGCTTTCTCGACAGGAATGGCATCACATTATTCTTCTCCTTCAACGGGCTCTATCCCTACTAGGCCCACTGAGCCCTGTGCCCTGGCTCATCCACATTGCATTCAAGCTTCTTCCACGAATATGGATTTTGAATGACTGGTTCCGGATGGTAGCTTGGTGTGAATCGCAGATGGTCAATCGACTAAAGGTTCGTGTTGCGTTCTGAGACCTTTCAACCCCCTTACTTACCCACCACGCGTAGACGCACGCGGACACCGGCAAAGCCCGAGATGTCGCCCATTACCTCCTTGAAGATGTAAAGGAGGACTACCAACAGTTCCCTTGGCTCACAGGCGACGGCATCCTTGCAATTGTTGCGGGAAGCGAACCAACAGCCGCCGTTCTCACCGGCTTATTCTATGAATTAGCCAAACACCCCGAACACGCAGAAGAGATTCTCCGCGAAATCAGCTGCATCGATATCCACGACTCTCGAGCCCTCGCGCAAAGATGCCCGCACTTAGAAGCAGTGATCCTCGAGGCCCTGCGTCTATACCCAGCCCTTCCCACAGGAGGAAACCGCAAAACACTGGAAAACGGGGTTGTCATTGGCGGAAGATATATCCCACCCGATACGACAATCGTCGCTCCCAGATTCTGCATCTCCCGTCGTAAGTCAACCGACATAGGGGCATGAACAAATACTTAAAGAGTTTCCAGGCGAAGACTGCTTCGAGAAAGCCCTCGAATTCATCCCGGAACGATGGTACAAGCACCCCGAGATGGTGTGGAACAAGGCCGCCTTCGCCCCTTTCGGAACAGGTAAGCATAAGCATAGCAACCCCCTCGTAGCACCTAGCCATGCAAAAAATGGAAACAATGTCCTCAATGACGTCTGCAGGCCACCACAGCTGTCTCGGCCGAGCCCTAGCAATGAACGACATGCGGCTCACCACCGCCCGACTAATCCAGAAATACACCTTCACCTTTCCCGCCGGCGAGAACGGCGATTCCGTTTGGAAGGACTTGAAGGACCAGTTTACGTCGAATCCCGGTTGTTTACGGTTGGTTTTTGAACGGCGACAGGCGTAAGATTAATCTGTGCGGGATTGTACCACCCGGCTTGCCCCTCACGGGTCCGAGGTGCAGGGGTGGGAAGGGCTTCGTTTGGTTTGCTCTGTGGTGACAGTGTAAGCAAGCAATGGGCTTTGTAGCTAGTACAAGGAATAGGAATGCTATTGTGTCCTGCGGGCGTGCAGGATAAGCACTTTCATCTTCTCAAACCCCTTCATCTCAGATGATTCAGTCGCAGCTTGGCCATCTCAGGCAAACGGCAGAATACCCGAGCTGCGGACCAATTTGAAAGTTGGCAGGGAAGCACTGCAAACGCCGGTCAGTCCAGATGGAAATAAAATAAAAATAACACTCGGCTGATCCACGGGCGCTGTGGGGCCGCATAAGCTCGAGATATTCTGGAGTCGAGTGACTCACTCAGTACATAGCTCAGGTTGGTTCAAGATGTTTATTTTCGGCACGAGCGTATACACTAAAGCCACATTGCAGTCGAACGTGCAAACCACAACACTCGCATGAGGCAAAGACCTGATTCTGTACGACCTCATGAGGGGATACCGCTGCGATGTAACCCTGCACTTCCACCAGTTTGCCTGCATGGGGCGAAAAGCAGAACCAAAAGCTGACTGCATGGTGGCGGGTTGATCAACGTCGGAGCTTATCCTGTTTATGATTCTTCAGGTGGAGGGTCGGATGTGCCTAGGGTGTGGACTTTTGTCGAGTGGGAGCAAGGGGGTGAGGATTTAGAAAACACGGTCGAGGAAAAACATGTCCATTCAAAAGTGTTTGCTTACAGACTAGTAAACTTGATGAATACGCGTGGCACTGGAATCTTGCCATCGGAGCGAAGAATACGAAATTGGCCACTGTGGTAATACTCTAGATGGGGCTAAACGGCCACCCATACACGCCCGCGTGCAAGAGTTGACCCGACTGAATCTCATTGGCCTTAGCTTTGAGCTCGTCAACATCCCAGTTTGCCCAAACATTGCGACCGTTCAAGAATGCGGCTTCGGGGCTGGTGAGCCAAACGGTGAAGTCGGCGGGGAGGTCATCTATGCACTAAAATTAGTTCGGCCCGCTCACATACTCGACGGAATTGCGGATCATAGCTTGATAAAGAAGAGCTGTTGTAGATCACTTACCCGAATCGAGAGGCAGTTTGTTCGGATCCGCCCCAGACTCGCGGAGGATTTTCGTATTGACCATCCCCGGGTGCAAGGCCGCGGCAAAGACATTCGGATTCTCTGCCGCGATGTATTCCATCACCTTGACCAGTGATAGTTTGGAGCTAATATAGGCCGACATACCCTTTGTAGTTTGCACGGGGAGGACCACGGCAGCAGTAATGCCGATGATGGCGGCGTGAGTCGGGTTCGCAGTAGGGAGGAAGACATTGGTGGAAACCATGGTGCCCTTGACATTGGTCTATCCCATCGTTAGCACATGAACCTATGCTTTCGCGATAACACTAAACATAAACCAAATTCGAGACTCACCTCAAAACACTGCCACCACTCCTGAACAGATGACTCGCGCACCGGAGTGGGCTTTGCGATGTACCCAGCCGCGAGGACCATCACATCCCACGTCCCCACTGCGGCCGCTATCTCTGCCAAGGCCTTCTCGTCGGTCACATCGGCGGGGCGAACAGAAGTACTCGTCTGGCTGCTCAACAGGCTTTGGGTCTCTCGTAGCGAAGCCTCGTTGCGACCGATCAAAATGATTTCGCTGGCGCCTGCCCGTGCGAAGGCATGGGCGATGGCGCGGCCGATTCCACTGCCCTGAGAGAAGTTAGTTGGTGATTAGGAGTACCAGTGTAGTAGGAATCGATCGATATCGTGGACCAAAGAAAGAAATTAGGGTTGGATGGGTACGATCGACTTACGGCGCCAGTAATGACCACTCTCTTGCCCGCACAGCTCAGCTCTGGGCGCGAGACATCGATCGAGGCGTACGAGGAGCTATGCCAGGTGCGAGTCAACGACGGTAGCGGGGGTCGAGTCATGATGTGATTCCGTAGTTGAAGGTACTCGGGAGTGGAGAAGTGAAGGTGAGGATAGACTTCAAGGAACAACGGAAAGTGGGCGTGGGGAAGAGCCGCGGAAGAGGAGAAAGTCGCGTCGCGTCGCATTTGTTTCCTCCTCCGTCCTATCCAAAAGCACCGCACTCCAGTACTGGAAGCTCAGGCGTGCCAGTCAACCTCCCAGCATGAACTCCCTGTCAAGCGACGTACCAATCGCCGGGTTCTGGTCGGTTGCATGTCCCGAACTGCAATGCAGGGTGTCACACTAGTCAGCGCGGATCGCTGCGACCAGGGTCAAGTCGGCCAGCCCTGCTGCTTATTTCAAGCATGCGGAATGTCCCTCGTCCTGGATCCAGATCCAACTTGAACCTCCAGCATCTCCTGTTCCCATGCTGGTATCCCACGGGCACTCGAGGAAATGGCCATCAGTCCAGCAGGCGTCCGGCTATCAATATGGATGGCCGTGTTTACGCTCGTTACCACCGGCGTGATCGCCATGCGAGTCTGGGCCCTCCATTTAACACGCAAGAGCCTCCATCTCGCCGACTACCTCGTCATCGTCGCCTATGTCAGTACCTGAACCAGAACCAGCAGACCCTTATCCCTTGCGGAACTAAACCAGTCTAGATCAGCACCGTCGCCATGGTCGGCCTCAACTACTGGGCGATTATCAACGGGCTAGGTGCGCATACCAAGACTCTCTCTGAAAGTGAACTCCACGTGCAACTCAAGGTATGATTGTCAATCTACCTGCCGATCCATCCCCACGTCGACACTGATTGATAATAATCCGTCCCAGATGATCGTCGGCGTTAGTATGACCTGGCTAGTCGGCACGGTGTGCTGTAAACTGTCCATTCTCGCCCTGTACACGACTCTCTTCCGTACTTTTCGCCCTATCCGCATTCTTGTCTGGGTGGTGAGCGGAATGGTGACTGCCTACTTTATCGCGTTCGTCCCGGTCTTCCTTACGCAGTGCCATCCCATTTCGTATCAGTGGCACCCGGTGCCGGGTGGCTCCTGTCGAGATTTGGAGGTTCAGGAAATTGCGTCCATTTCTATGAACATCGTTTTGGATTCAATGATCGCCTTACTACCCCTCCCTGCAATCTGGCGACTGCGCATGCCAATCCAGAACAAAATCACCATCGGAATTATGTTCGGAATGGGCCTCTTGTAAGTCCCTTCCTTGTCTTCCTCTACTATTTCATATTTGTCCCCTATTAATAATGGAACCTAGCGTCGTCGCGGTAATGGTATGGCGCCTAATTCTAACCCTCGACCCGGCAACAGCTGCCGACTTCGTAAAAGGCCTCTACATAATCGGCCTCGTCAGCCTCCTCGAACTCTGGCTCAGCATGATCGTCGTCAGTCTCCCGGCCCTCGCCCCACTCTTCCGCCACTACATCGAGCCTCTTTACGCCAACAAACAGCCGCGGGCGGGCCGATTGCACGAAGCGGAACATACGATCGGGAGTGACCCGCCGCGCAAGAGGACGGGAGAATCTCTCTATTCGGATATTGAGATGGGGAGGAGCTATTACTCTGCGCATGTGAAGACGGGGGTGAGTTCGTCGCAGAGTGAAGGGGAGGATACGGTTGGTCTTGTCAGGAATATGCAGCCTAATGCAATTGAGATGAGGAGAGAAGTTGTTGTTCGGGAGGGGGAGGGTGGAAGTAGGTCTGATCCGAAGAGTCAGGTCTAGTCTTTTTGGTGATGCCCATTATATTCGCGATGCATTTGTATCAGAGAGTTTGCAGATACTTGAATTCCCTTTCAGAGCTTGGGAAATAGAAACCTCATTGCATGATCTTGTTATCAGTGGGCACTCGATACATTCAGTTTGTGTAATGTGAATACTTTCTCTTCCAATTATACGCAGTGTACTTGGAAGTACATTTTCATCAAAGAGCTTGTAGATACTTGACCACTCCCCATTTCAGCACTTCGAAATTGAATCCGAGCACCGTTATTTTTTAAAATTCTATTTTCCAACTTCCACTCGGTACATTGTCAACTGTCAAGTCATCAGACCACCACCCCTCGCTGACCGTTCAAGTATCTGCTAGCTCTTCGGCTTGAATGTCCAAGCTCTTCGAGTCTACAAATGAACCCTCTGCTCTCTGGGCGAGAATTATTCTATCCTGATCCCATTCATTTTACATAGCGCATCACACTCTCGAATAGTTATCTACACAGCTGATTACGTATACTAATGTAGGTGACCGGGTAAATGACTAGGTAGCTGACCGGCAAGAGATAGGTGACTGAGCAATAAACCTGACAGTTACCAAGACCATAGTCGACGGGATATTCGCCGTCAAGTCTGGCACCATGTTTGATCAAGTTTCTAGCTCTGTCACACTATTGTCTCTGAGCGAAGCCACGACCGCCCGGGAGGGGGAGGGTAAGGATGGAAACGTCAATCTCCTTGATAATCTATTAGGCTTCTGAAAGCTAGACACCTTTCTCCCCGTCAGCGACTTTTCGTGAACTTTTGTATTATGCGGCTTGTCTGGCCAAATGTCAAATTGCGGTCTCCCAAAACAGTCCTTGCCAGATAGAGGTCAGCCCGCCGCTCGTTCACCGATTATGGAAACCTCGCACTTACCCGTATTGACAACGCCGTACTCGGTCGACGGTTGCTCATTGGAGATGGCATCCGCGCCTGCCTCAGCGAGCACCGGGTTTTTTACTCTTCGCTTTCTCAAGGCGACTGTTTTCCTTTTCCTTTTCTTCCTCGCTTGTTGCGCAATTTTTTGACGCCGATATTTGAAATTCGACATGAATCCGTGAGTTTACCAAATCAATTGCAGCCGTACAGCTTGTTGACCGGGATAGCACACCCCCAATGGCGAATAACTCCGACCCCTCGTAAATTCATGAAACAGAAACAGACTCCACCCCTACCAGCACCACTTCCCATTCCTGTTCTCCTACTAGTCCTGTTTCGTCATCAGCTGAGAAATCCTCATCCCATCGAGGCGCGGGGCTGCTAGCTCTGGATCTAGTTCCGCAGCCGTTGAGCCACCGATTCATAGACTTCACCGAATTCTCGACATGCTCGACAGCGCCGTTAAAAAAAAAAAAAAAAAAAAAAACCCGGTTCTGACTTGCAGACCAAGGTTGATAGCCGCGGAGGTGTCGAGATTGAAGGCGTTCTTGACAGGTTGGAGGAGAGAGCACGACAAGTACGACTCCTACGACTCGAAGACTATGCTGGCCACGTTTGCAAAGCCATTCGAATCGCCGCACGCTTAACCGGCCATTCTGCCAACAGCGTCGTCATCTGGCATCAGGCCTCTCTGCCGAAAACATGTTCGCCAGGAACGCTCGGCACCAGGCGAGCTTACGAGCGTGCATTCAGCGCCTCGCCGATGATGAGGTCGATATCGATGAAGTGAATGCTCCGGAGGCAATTGCCGTAGCCCGGAATCAGGTCTGCTACACCGTCTCCAAAAGGACCGACAGATCTCGAGAGGGAATCTATGGAGGACTTGGAGCGCCTGGTGCATGAATCCGACACAACGGCGGTACAAACTAACGGATACGGCGGATCGTCAATTGAGCTTTCCTTTCTTCCTTGGTCTAATCTATCTCCAATCTAACTGCCATCTATCCCCAGCGAAGAGCTCGCACCTTACCGTGGTGCTGAGGTTCAGTAGTCCATTACGGACATAGTCAAGACGAGCTCACCACGTAATTAATGGCAACGCAATCCTAATCAGTTCCATATATTCCGGCTTCTACTATATGAGATCCCTCAAGTAAAAACTCAAATCAGATAGCCGTTGCCTGCTGTCTGCACCCAATAGTATCAAAATCTCCGCATCGTGCGTGGAAGTGCTCGCCCCATGACGTGTCGCAACCTCCGATGGTAACAGTGAAACCAAATCTGGCTCCCCCATGCAGGGGAACTGCTGTCAATACAGGTATCAGATTGTTTTCATTTAACCTAGGTAGACAGAAACCAATGACAGCCCGTGATAACAGCCAAATGCCGAGCTCAACAGCCATTTAAGAGTGGCTGAAAAAGCGCCCCCGCATTTGTGGAGACCCCGGATTCATCAAACGCATTGAAGGGCACTACTCGCGCAATATCCGCGATCCATCGCGGTTTCCCCTTGGGCCTTCCTTCCACCCCACTTGACTCCATCAGAAATGCTGCGTAATTCTCCGGCCAATTCTTCATCTCGATTCATCCCGCTGCCTCCCTCAAGGCCCAATTCGCCCTCGTCGAGCCCCTTCCCAGGCTCCACCCCCGTCGGGATATCTTCGGCTATTCCCTGTTTCGGGCGACGATCGACCCTTGAAACCAGCGGGAGATGATCTCTCCGTTACTGCCGATTCTCGGTAAGATGCCCTCCCGATGGACAACGCGCACCACGATGGGGTCACTCAGGGGGAGGGGACCGAGGTGGATCAAGCTGTACTTAAGGTACGGGCACACCCATCGATAATCGATTCGCGTACCTGTTGATACCTATGCGCCTGACGGTCAATTGTTTCCACATGACTCGATTTAGTGCTCTTTCACTCTTGGCGCTGGGCTCGCTGGCTCTCGCTAACCAGGATGCCTTTGGGACCAAGTGTGTGCAGTTCGGTGACAAGATTGATATCCCCGATGTGAAGGTCAACTTCGCCGAGTATGTGTCAGGGGGCACGAATCTTTCTCTGCCTGACAATGCACCTTCGTGTGGCGCGTCTTCTCAATCTGTGACGGCGGACGTGTGCCGTATCGCGATGGCTGTGGCGACTTCCAATGGCAGCGAGATCACATTGGAGGCTTGGTTCCCTCGCGACTACAAGGGCCGGTTCTTGAGTACCGGCAACGGCGGCCTATCGGGATGTGAGTGATTCAGTTCGACATATCTTTGCCTGGCCGTGCTAACTTCCTGGCAGGTATTCAATATTACGATATGGCGTATACCTCGCAACTGGGCTTCGCGACTGTCGGTGCCAATAATGGTCACAACGGCACCTCGGGCAAGCCATTCTACAAGCACCCCGAAGTCGTCGAAGACTTTGCCTATCGCTCCGTTCACACCGGTGTCGTCATTGGCAAAGAGCTCACCAAGCAATTCTATGACGAGGGATTCAACAAGAGCTACTACCTTGGATGCTCCACAGGTGGTCGCCAGGGATGGAAATCTGTCCAGAAGTACCCCAATGACTTCGACGGCGTGGTGGCCGGTGCTCCCGCAATCAACTTCATCGGCCTTCTTTCATGGAGCGCGCATTTCTACCCCATCACGGGCTCACCCTCATCAAAGACATTCCTCACCACCGCGGAGTGGTCCCTCGTTCACGACGAGATCATCCGTCAATGCGACGATATGGATGGCGCGAAGGATGGCATTATCGAAGATACCGATCTCTGCCACCCAATTCTCGAGACTATGATCTGCAGTTCGAGTACCAAGAACAAGTCAAGCTGTCTCTCGCCGGAGCAGGTGAATACAGCCCAGCAAATTCTTTCCCCTCTGTACGGCAGCAACGGCACCATGCTCTACCCGCGCATGCAACCCGGCTCCGAGAACCTCGCCGCTCCCATCATGTACTCCGGCAGTCCATTCCCATACAGCACAGACTGGTTTAAGTACGTCGTCTACAACAATCCGAAATGGAATGGGAAGAGCTGGACCATCAAGGATGCTGCCGCCGCCCTCGCCCAGAACCCGTACAACATCCAAACATTCGAGGGCGACATCTCCCCCTTCCAGAAGGCTGGTGGAAAAGTCCTTCACTACCACGGTATGCAGGACCAGCTCATTAGCTCCGACGACTCAAAGTGGTACTACTCACATGTCTCGAAAACGATGGACATGGCACCCTCCGACCTCGACGACTTCTACCGCTTCTTCGCTATCAGTGGCATGGGTCACTGCGGCGGTGGAGATGGTGCCTATGGTATTGGTCAGGGCACTGATACTTACGCCGGTAGCGACCCCCAGGACAATGTTCTCATGGCTATGGTCCAGTGGGTTGAGAAGGGTGTGGCGCCTGATACTGTTCGTGGCGCCAAGTTCTCCAACGGCCCTGGGTCAAAGATCGAGTATCACCGCAAGCACTGCCGTTACCCTCGGCGCAATGTTTATAAGGGGCCGGGCAACTACACTGATGAGAATGCCTGGCAATGTGTTTGAATGACCCTACTAGCTTGACTTATAAGATGCAATAAATTTATAACGAACACTTTTCAGAATTTACCCATAGCGGTATTCTTGGCGTTGTTTTCATCGTCAGCGACATTTTAAAGCTTTTTAGATAGCTCAAATTTGATTTTCGTGGATAATCATAGGAGCAATAGGAGCCAGGAAAAATAGAGTGTTTATCCGTTCATCATAACTATGAATCCGAGGTTTGAGCTTTATTTGCACTTTACCTTCACTTCGTCTCGCCTCTTTACAGATCCTACCCCTCATCCAAGTGCAACCAAGCTCTTCTCCAAATACAAGTCCAAGGTTTATCTTCAACTCTTCCAACATCTCCAGACATCACCACTTCTCTGCACATCATTCATCTTCAACTACAAACCCAAGGTTCGAGCTTGACTTTCACGTTTCTTTGACTTTACCTTCACTTCATCCTTGGCCTTCCCTTCGCCTTTACCTTGCCTTCACCTTTTCGACTTTTTTCTCACTCCGGTACAGCATCGACCACATCTCATCAGAAACTTCGCCTTCGCCTTTTCAACACTTTTCTCTCTTCTCTACAGCATCGACCTCATCCCTCATCAGAAAGTCTATTTCGGCCAGACAAAGCAAGAGCCTACACATACGAGATCGAATTGGCTGAGGGCCAACCATCGGAATAGTTGCAAGTTGGCCATAAGTGGAATGGCTTTGGGGTAGTAGATTGCTAATTCTGTTGTTAGTATGAGGGTTTTGGTTAATATGTAGTAAAATAGAAGGAGCTCACAAATATGGGTTTTTCTGGGATAGGTGTAGCCTCAGTCGGAATAATAGTACGTGGTGGCGGGTGCAAATTGTCATTACGGAGGCCAGGGGTCCCGGTGTAAGTACTATGTTGCTCCTCTCGCTCCTCACACTCCCACCGCTGCACGACCTCGTAGCTGATACAATTGTAGGATTTTGTGTAAATCTGAGGATTAGGACAGAACAAGGGATATCGTTTTCGATATTTCACACTGCAACATTTAGAACCGTATACCGATCCTGAGCAGCTACATAGATTGTGTCAACATATAGAACACACTATTAACTAGTTACTTATATCCGATCATTACCAATAACTTGACTTCATCCACGGTTGTCTCAAGAGTGAAAGAAGGACTCTCCCACATGCTCAGCACCCTCCGGCCAAGCATCCACACCATCCAGCAGCACAAGACCCATCCCCGAAGACAAATGCGTCTCCATATGGCAGTGCAGAAGGAAAGCACCTGGATTCACGACATGGTACCGGATTGCAATCCAGGCCTCTCCAGCAGGTGATGTCAGAAAGGTATCTCGATAGATAGGGGTTTCAAGGAAGCTTTCTGGCGACTCAGCCGCCGCCTCCTGCAGCGAATTCCACGCGAACTTGCCCTGGCCAGCGCCCATCAAGAAAGCCTTATTTGAATGCTTGTGTATCGGGTGTGGAGGCTGAAGCTTCGTCGGCTCCGGGATGACGAGCTGAAAAACGATGTCCACCCAGGTATTGTTTTTTGTCTCGATTTTCAGCGCCGACTCGAGACCAGGTGCTTTCCGATCGAACAATGCCGGCTCCATCGCAGCAAGGTTTGCCGGCAGGAAAGCGGTACCGTCCAGAGTCCATTCCCAGGATGAATTGATGCGTCCGAGCTGAAGGAGGTGGAAGTCGTCGGCTTCCATTGCTGGCAAGACTGCGGGATAAGGCGGGAGGTGAGTGGTATTGAGCGGGATTACGGATGCTGTTGTGTTGACACCGCCGTAGTCAATGTATGGTACTGACTCGCGTTGATTGTTCTCGCCACCTTCGTAGTTTAGCGTGGCGAAGCCAGAAATAACTTGGTTTCCGTTGCCGGCAACCCGCATTGTATAGACACCAGGCTCTCGGTCGAGCTTGACCATTACCGAGTATCGTTCCCCGCTGTAGATCGGAACTTGGTGGGCCAGCTGTGGCTCGATGTAGTGGCCGTCCACTTCGTATACGTACATCGGATGCTCGTCGATGGATACTGTGAGGGCCTTGAGGCTGGCTGCGCTGATGAAGTTGAAACTGGCCCACTTTGTGTCGGGATTGACTTGAAAAGTGGCGTTCGCGCCTTGGCTAGGGATGCAGCCCGAGTTCAGGCCACCCGGGAGCTTTTCGGGGTGATGTGGCCAGGTGCCTTGCAATACGTCCATGAAAGGGTCGCATCTAAAAATGCTTATTAGCCAAGTTTTGAATGAATTGGTAGTCTTCACCCACCCTTTGTCTGTCAGCGGTTCAGTGACGACTGCCCTGATCTGTGGTGGCTGTAGAGCTGTAAGCTCTTCTGGGTCTTTGCAATAGACTGATCCTCCACCGTTGATCAGAATACTATCGGAGCAACTACCATAACGGCGATGTTAGCTAATTTTTTTCTTGACATGATCATCATGATAACTCACAAAATGTCGTAGCCCGTCTCCATCAAGGCATGCATGTATGCGTCGGATGTCAAATGGTCCCAGTCTGATAGCATGACGAGATTGGCATTTTTCTCTGCCTCTTTCATGGCCTCAATATCGGCTTCATCGTTAGAAATCATCGAGAATGGTGAGTCTCGATCACTCGACGGTCTGGCTAGTGTTAGAGAATGCTCGGATGAGGGTGAACCTCGAGCAGACTTACCGGATTTGGATTGCACCGTACAACCCGTCCATTATTCTATCCTTATCGTGTGAGTGATACCAATATGTACCCGGCTGCGTCGCCGTCCATTTGTAAGTGTATGTTTGGCCCGGCAGGATAGCCCATTGTGATAACCCAGACACGCCATCAGCCCAAGGCGTTCCTTTTTGTCTTGATGAAAAGGTTAGGCCGCGGTTTTCCATCACAGGGAAGAGATTATCTTACTCAATTCCATGGAAATGCACTGACGAGTTGAACGGGAGGTGATTGGTCACGGCTATCTTCTCCAATTAGTACCTTGGAGTAGCATCGTATAGAAGAACGCTCGATACACACTGAGACTTCATCACCCTCATCCATGATCAACGCCGGCCCAGGAAAGGCATCATTGACAAAGATCATGTCGCGTTCCACGCCATTGGGCGCGCCTTTCTTCCAGGTAAGGTCCAGTTCGAATTTCAGATGCGCGGCGCGTGTCAAGGCAGCCAGCTCCAGCGTCGCCAGGAGCAGCATTTTGAGCGGTGCCATGTCGTCTCGGGCGCTGGCTCCGTGTTGTGGGGGATTGTCGGTGAGTTTAATTATGTGTTGGAGACGCGTGGTTCTCCTGTCTTTTTATTGCAGGTTGCTCCTACATACCTGCCAAGTTTCATAACAGCGCCTGGGTGAATTGCACATTCCTTTTGCTCAAAATGGGTTAGGTTCATTTTTTTTCAACAGGGAAGAATTCAATAAAGCAGGACTGCGATATTTTGATCGTGCTGGGTCTCGAACACTGGCTGTCGCCGTGTTTGTCCTGATTAGGCAATGTTTGTTGGGTCATCATTCTCACCAAGCATTGAATTTGTGACTACCTAACGAGAATTAGAAATGCTTTCAGCATTTCGAGACATCGCATAATCACGGAAAAATCTTCTAAGCATCCCGAATTAAGTCAGCCGCCCGCTCAGCGACCGCATACACCGTTGCCATAGGGTTAGCATGCGAGATGAGCGGGATGATACTGGCATCGACGACGCGCAAATTCTCCGTCCCATAAACTCTCAGATCCTGATTCACCACACCATCAGCAGAGCGAGGCAGCATCGCAGCAGTTCCGCAAAGATGATGCGTGGATAGCGCATGTGCCTTAAGACCAGCCTTGATTGAAACGAGATCGGTCGGCACAGCGCCCAACTCCAGGAATTCGTTCAAAGGCGACGAGGAAAGCATCTGGTAGAAGTTGCGCACGTTTCGCGCCAGGATCTCAATGTCGAGCTCATGGCTGAAGAAACCTGCGTCGGCAACAGGTGTCACTTTGAAGCCCTTTTCGGCGGCGTGTAAGCTTCCTCGGGAAAAAGGGAAACTATTTATGACTCCTGCGATAGCTAGCTCCGGGGATCTAGCGATGAGAAAAACTGTCGCTGAGGACTCTTTTGGACTCTGGATTATTGACCGGATTACTTTCTCGGATGGGCGGTCGGATTCTGCGTAGGCTGAGAGAAGCTCTTCTTGCTCGCTCGGATCGATCCTTGTGAATCCCAGACACTTGAATCCAGGGGCCATTCCTTTAATCTTCGGGTTAGACTTGATGTGGACAGGTAGAATGCTCATGAGGTGGTTCTGCAGGGTATTGCCCAGGTTCGGTTGGTCAATCCGAACAGGAACCCCCAAGCGCTCAAGTCTTGCAGGATCGCCTATGCCGGAGTATTCGAGGATAGTGGGAGTATGGAACGCGCCCGCGGCCAAGATGACTTCTTTTCGTGCCTTGACAATCTTCACGCCTCCGTCTTGCTCAACGCGAACACCGGTTGCTACCAGATTCGACTGCGAATTAAACAAGATCTCGTGGACGGTCGTCTCCGTAACGATATTGACATTCGAGCGCGACGCTATGATCGCACCGTACTGACTGTCGGCGCTACTCCGGAGACCAGTCTTTGGATCAATGGCAGCAGAGTAAGGACGGGCGCCGACGATACTGTCTTCTGCGAGAATATCTGTGTCATTGAAGCCGTATCCTTTGGCTTTGAATGCATCGCTCCAGGCGTTGACAAGTGCTATTCCCGCTTTGTCTGCAAAAGCCGGATAGCTCACTTGGATCGGCCCATGGGCTGGATCGCGCTGGTTCTCGTTGATATCAGGCAGCTCCTCTGGTGCCGTCACCGTGTAGCATCTTTGCAGGTACGGGCGAAGGGTCTCCCAGGTCCATTTATCGTTCCCGAGCTTCGCCCAGGCGTCGATGCCCGCAGGTGATGGAGGAACAAAGCCCGACCCGTTGATCGCAGAGGTGCCGCCCAGTAATTTTCCTGCAGGGTGATCTTGCGGGCGTCCACCCAGGCCGGTCTGCGAATAATGTTTGTCAGCACTGTCCTCGATGTCGGGAGTCGGCAGTATGTATGCTTGTTGGGAGCAAAAGAACTAACCTGAGGAGTGATCTTCATCTTCCAGTCCAACTCTGAACCACACAAGCCATGCCAGGCACCCGGGTCGCGGACTCGGGGGTCTTGTGTGCAGTCCGCTCCAGCCTCCAGGACTGTGACGGCGACATTCGCGTCTTCTGAGAGCCGGCAGGCGACGACTAGACCTGCTGTTCCGCCTCCGACAATAATATAGTCGGTTTCTGCAGGGAGATCGTGGGAGGCCATCGTGATGGGAATGAGCGATGGAGGGGTGAAAATGAGACTGGGGTGGGGTGGCAGCTTTCAGGAGCAACAATGGGGGCCTTTTTCAGCAGTCAGCAACCTAGCACATCACCACCGTTTGTTTGCTCATATTCCCTGATATCCGTCAGACCCGAAACCAGACCTTGCAACTCGAAAGCGACAGGGCTGTGGGCTGACAGCATCCTGAACGAATACTACTCTCTGTTAGATGGTGGTTCGGTAGCGCCTTCCCGAGGTTACGGTACTAGTAATATACTTTAGCAGTTCCGTTACTACATCAGCAAGGCAGTCTTGCCTGCGAAGTCATGCAGCTAGCGTCTCTCGAGTTCGTGATTTATTTCCACGGCGAGGTGATGATTATCTAGAGAATTTCACATGTCCAGGGGCTTACTTCCCCACTGACTCGGATTCTTTAACCAGAACGTTGTTGATTCGGTGGAATGCTCGTGCAAGGGCAATGTTTGTGATCGACTGATAGAGTTCGATGGGACCCGCCGACGCCGCTTGGCAGAAACGGGGTTTCTTCATTTCCATTGTTCAAGCCGGTATGCGTCCTGCTAGTGCAACGCCACAGCCTGTCCAAATCACTCAAAGAAAGCTTTACATTACGAAAGAAGAGGCTTGGTTTCAGTTTCTACGCCCCGCGCAATCCTATCGGAGCTTGTTTAATGATTAGAAATACTGACGGCCGTTGACAAAAATAGTCCGACCGAGTCAGCCACGTCCTTCAACGTCACGAATAGTGATTCCTTTTTCATCAATCAATTTAGGATAATCGAAAACAGTTAATAAGTTAATCAAATTACATGATCCAGATACAGGGTAATAGCATAAGATAATAATTGTACCATTGTGACATTACATTCGATGGAACACTCACTATCTCAAGCTGCGGCGCATAGGATGAATGTCTCAAAAATATATATAGTGAGAGGTCATGTGATGGTTGTGATGTTGCGTGGTGCTTGCTGCACCGGTCTAACCGACTTGTCAATTTTTGATTTGTACTCGAGATTGAACTTTCCGTTGCTTTAATATGATAACCCATTAGACGAAAAGCTCGTGTTGTTTGGTCTACCTGAGTGATAGAGTGCGAGTGGTAAGCATCGCTCCGAACGCCGAGTCGGAGCTCCGTCTCCGCACAGCTTCTCCGCACAAGGCTGGCCCTTCCGTCTTCGCACTCCCCTCGCCATTCACCACCACCTGCAACGTGAAGACAAAAGGGATATATCACTCCCAATTGTGGTCATGTCAACCGACGAGACGTCGCGAATCCTCCCGTCGGAGCAGACTCCGTTGCTGCGCGATGACCCCGCCAATGCGGGCCCGCCCGAGGGTCAGGAACCGGTGGCCGAGGAGCCCAGCACGCAGGAACTGTTGGTGATTCTGTGCAGTATCTGGCTGGGTGTCTTCCTCGCAGCACTCGGTATGGACTCATCTCGAGATGCAATTTATCGACAAAACCCCTGAGTGATTGCTAATCTCGAACTCCTGCAGATACCACGATCGTGGCGACGCTGTCGGGCCCCATCTCCTCCTCCTTCAATTCCTTTTCGCTGCTCTCGTGGCTGGCTACCTCTTACCTCATCTCGAACGCTGCCTGCCAGCCGCTAAGCGGAAGATTGACCGATATCTACTCGCGTCGCTGGGGATTGGTCCTCTCTAATGTCTTCTTTGCGGTCGGGAACCTGATCTGCGGTTTGGCAAACACCCAGTGGGCCATCATTCTCGGCCGTGTCGTCGCAGGTATGGGGGGCGGTGGCCTTTTGGTGATCTCAACCTTTGTGACGTCCGACCTGGTTCCTCTTCGGAAGCGAGGAATCTGGCAGGGCGTTGGAAACATTTGCTATGGCGCCGGTGGTGGATTGGGTGGTGTGTTCGGCGGCTGGATCAATGATACCCTGGGCTGGCGCTGGGCCTTTTTGATTCAGGTCCCGTTCCTAGTCGTTTCTGGCATCCTGGTTGCGTGGAAGGTCAACATCCCGGTCAAGGAGACGGACAAGGCTCGGATTAAGCGTGTGGACTTCCTCGGTGCCATCACCCTGGTCGTCACGATGGTGACTCTTTTGCTGGGACTGAACACTGGTGGTAATCAACTGCCCTGGACACACCCCA
Organism: Penicillium argentinense; assembly: GCF_028826775.1. Taxonomy (NCBI): domain Eukaryota; kingdom Fungi; phylum Ascomycota; class Eurotiomycetes; order Eurotiales; family Aspergillaceae; genus Penicillium; species Penicillium argentinense. The sequence goes on from NW_026622668.1 coordinate 3,290,922, forward strand.
TAGTGCTCACTTCCTTGCCCTTGTCTGCAGCGTTCCTCGGGCTGTTCATCTACATCGAGGCCAAGGTCGCGACCGAGCCCATCATCCCGGTCAGGCTGCTGCTCGATCGGACCGTGGCATCGGCTTGCCTGACGAATTGGTTCACGACGATGACGGTCTTTGGTCTTTTGTTCTACCTGCCCTTGTACTTCCAGGTGCAAGGCATGTCGGCTACGGCGGCGGGGGTGCGCTTGATCCCCCAGGCGATCGGTACTTCTATTGGATCGCTGGCCTGCGGGTTTATCATGCGGGCCAAGGGACGGTACATGATCCTGAGCCATCTCGCCATGACCCTCCTGGTGACCGCGGGCGCGTTGATCTGCACCTTGACACTAACCACACCTGCATGGCTCCCGTTCCTCTACTTCTTCCTCATGGGAGCAGCATATGGCAGCATCTTGACCATCACGCTGGTGGCGCTGATCTCGGCCGTGGACCATGAGCACCATGCGGTGGTGACCTCCGCCTCGTACGCCTTCCGCAGCACCGGAAGTACGATCGGCATCACGGTGGCCTCGGCGGTGTTCCAGAACACCCTCAAGACTGGGCTCTGGTCCCGCTTTGGCGGCCGGGAGCATGCTGCAGAGCTGATCGCCCGACTCCGCGATAGCCTGGACGAGATCCGCAAGCTCCCTCCGGATTGGATCCCTGGCACCCTGGATGCATATATGATTTCTCTGCGTGCGGTTTTCCTGGCCCTCTTGGGTGTGACGGTGTTGGGGGCATTGACTAGTCTCGCGATGCGTGAGCACAAGCTGCATAACAACCTGTCCCGGCGTTGAACAATTCCCCAGTATAACATGAGCTGTGTATACCCCTTTCGGATCAAAATCTTCGCAGATATAGAGTACACCGCTGCTTAGCCTAGCATTTCATAGTACTATACAGTTCCAGTACTAGTTCTACTGAATGATCTCCCTTCTATAGTTAACGTAATCCACTAGCGAGTGAGACACACGGGCCCGTGAGACAGAAAACCAGCTACTATAATTTCAACCCAATTTATTAAACCAACAACGCCATTGATTTCAAATTTCTATCTATTAGACCTATCAGGGCATTGCGTTCTTTTATGCCCTATTTGATGACAGTCGCTGCATCGCGGGGGTGCGCGTGTAATTGGCTGGGAAGCTGACGCAGCTGGTTCCGCCGGGGCAGTATTAGGAGCTTCATGAGCCTGGTTCATCGACTCCCTGGCTTCTTGGCCCGTAAAACCCTCCGTATGAGCTACGCGCTTAGTCGTTCTGTTGCGTTTTCGCTTTTGTGTCTCGTTTTCAGCCCGTAAATCGCGGACTTCCTTTAGAAGGATTGCATTAGAATGCAACGATTGCTGATAGCCCTTGAGGAGCTGATCAATAGCTTTATTCGTAGGCGTCGGAGGGCTTTGCGAACGTTTCTTAAGCAGTGCCTTGATTGAAGAGCCCTGTCGATTCAATTGTTTGAGATTTGCCGGCGTTTTAGGGCTCCACGCGCTCGATTGGCTCCCTGGTCGACTACCTGAGGGGGTAGGTGTCTGAAGTTGAACATCAAGCTTTGAAATGACCTGATCGGGATCATATGGTACTAAACCAGCTGCGACGAATGCATTTTGAATAGTCTCTGGTTTAAAGGCCTCTTTGCGAGCTTGTGGGAATGCTGCAAGGAAATCACTTGTCGATATGGTTGACCCCCAACCGTGCTTTGCGCTCAATCAAGCTCCCATACGCGCGCCTTAGGGGGGCAAAACAGCCTATATCCAAAGGCTGTAGTAGATGAGACGAATGCGGAGGCATGCAGATTGGAATAATATCATTTTGCTCGCACAATCGATCAAAACGGGGGGTCAAATGACTGCCATGGCCATCGAGAACTAGTAGTCGATATTTACCCCTAGTACGACTAGTAGTCGCAGGGATAAATAGCTTTTCTAGCCATCGAAGCCCAATTTCGTCTGTAGTCCAGCCATTCTCACTGATTTCGATTCTCCAATTGTCGGGTAGGTCATCAAACCATGCATATTGTTGGTACTTTGACGATTTGAAGATAATGCATGGTGGGAGTATAAAGCCCGTTGAATTCACACATTCAATCGATGTGACCCATTCGCGATTCCCTGGCTGTAGAACTGACCTCCGACCATAGTATTCAGCTCTTGTAATGACTTTCGCAGTGGCTATAAGCCCCATTGCGAAGCCAGTTTCATCAAAATTGTAGATATCCTCAGGTTGGATACCATTCTCATCGATCGTGCGTCGTACAAGGTCGAACCATGGTTTAATAACCCTTGGATCTTCGCATTTGCCCTCTCATAATTATATCGACGAGAATACCGCGATTTGAGCTCATCATAGCGCTCTGTATATCTGTAAACCCAATTGACTCCAACAGTCTGACTACCACGCTCTGCTAGTAGAATATTGGCCATATCCCTTACCATACAAGGCCGGGGAGCTGATCCACGTGTATCCATAGAGAGTATCCACCGTAGGAGCGATTCCTCTTCAGTTGGAGTCAATTTATAATTGCTGGCGCGGGTTTCCGACCGATGAAGTTTGCCATTGTATCGGCGATGGAGAGTTGCGGTAGGTACTTGAAATCGGCGCGCAGCTTCGCGAATTGATCGAAATTCTTCGTTCTGAAAGGCTTGTATTGCGAGCTGGATCCTACCTTCTTGGTTGATAGAATTTTGAGGAATTTGACTGCGAATTGGGGGCATAGTGGGTAGTTGAAATGAGGAGGTTGACGCGCTGGGGCGCGACCGCGGTTTCTGTCTCACGCGCCCGTGTGTCTCACTTGCTAGTGGATTACGTTAGTTACTTACTCGAAATAGACTTAGTCACCCGTTGACCGCCTGGTGCTGCCCAATCCCGCGAGTGCATCGCTGCACGTCTGCCCGCCGCTAACCGCCTGCATTTGTTGCCAACTACTCGACTCTACGCTACGCTAGTGCAGGTTGTCTTTGCGTCTCTTCTGGTTGGCAGGTCGCCCGCTTCTGGTGCATTGGTCGGCGTTTCCTGATTCGCCCCAAACCAGCTGCAGCTCTGCTTCTCCCCGAGTGGCGAGACGTGGTGACGCATCCGCAGCCAGCACAGAACATCTACACCGCTCGGAAGCAAGACTGAAAAAGTACGGGTTGCACGAGGTAAAGTGCTGTGAAGGCCTGTGGATGCTCCAAATAAAAGTTGCGCCCACCGCTTCCATTGCCTGATCATCGCCCCAAGCTGCACCTGTCCAACGTTGACTTTCGGCGCGCCAATTGACATCCGCTCGACTCACTTTCTCGAGCTCCTCTTCTCCCCCCCGATCTGACCTCATTCTTTGACCCTGGATCTCCATCCATCACGCCTCCACTTTCACCATATCTACACTTTCGCCTACGTCGATCGTTGCCTAGGTAGTTGCTTCGGAATAGCAGCTAGCCTTCGGTCCGATTCAGCAACAGCGACTGAGTACCTTACCACTGGCAGTCACGACAACGATAAAGCCGGATAGAAGATCGGGTACACAAGGATTGTGACACTTGGCGACATGGAGGTGGATGGCGATAGCGAAGAAACGGTGATCGGCAACAAAGAAGGCTATCGAGTCTATCGCGATGCAGCGTCGTTGCGCCAAAGACGCCGGCGCCTCCTGCTGTCGACCGACAGCGCGTTCGCCGATGCCGTGCTCCCATCGCTCATACAAAACCCATACATCGAGCTTCGCCTGATTACCGACGAACCTTCAGCTCTCTTGACCGGCACAAACAAGATTCCGCATTACATGGACACGGTGGATAGCCAGACCTTTGATAAGAAGACAGGAGCACGGAAATGGCTGAAGGCAAAGACGGCTGAACTCTGCGAGTGGGCCGATATGCTCCTGGTCGCTCCCATTGACGCTGGCGCTCTGGGATCCATGTTGGCGGGTTTGACCAACACTTTGACCTTGGCGCTTCTGCGGGGTTGGGTTTCTTCGAAGCCGGTGATCCTTATTCCAGGCATGACGGTATCAGAATGGGACCATCCTTTGAGTACTCGGCAGCTGGAGGAGATCAACCGATTCTGGCGGTGGATTCGCATCGTCAAGCCGGTGCTATGGAAGTCCAATGGACCCGAAGACCTCACACCACTTGCTTGGGATGGGCTGAGCGATCTGCACAGATCGCTGGAGACATACTTGTGCTTGTCACCATGGGACGTCTCGAAAGGAAGTGCAGCATCGGGAAATGAATCACAAGCATCATCGACCTCAAAACCTATCGGCCCATCAAGCAAAGTGACCAGTCTCAAAACCGCCTCCGCTCTTCGCCATCTACAAACGCACTGGCCCAACCCTGAAGGAAAAGTGCAATCACTCCCTCTAGAGATCTGGCTCAATATCTTTGAGGACCAACTAGGCGACTGGGAAATAGCCAAAGCAGTCGGAATCCCAACCAATATCCCCGTCCCGCAAGAATGGCAGAGCCACTTGCTGAAGATGTCCACACCCGCTTCCCTCGAATACACCATCCTCCGCGGATCATCCGCCGCTATCAAGAAACGCATCGAGGCGTTACCCAGATGGAAACCTCTCTCCGACCTCGCTTGCCACCTTATCGTCAAATTCTCCCGAACCGATATTCTCTCCTACCTTACCGAAAACCACCTCGACCTTCTCTGGACCACCTCTCGCCTCACCAACATCCCCTATCGTGCATCCGCAATCTACGGTAACCCGACAGTCTTGACCTGGTGGCGTGATGCCCCTGCACTTCCGAACAAAGAATACATGGCCGATGCGATGGACGGGGCCTCCCGCGCCGGCTTCATCCATGTCCTTGACTGGTGGCTCAACTCTGGTCTTCCATTACGATACACCGAACGCGCTCTGGAATCCGCCAGTGCAGAAGGCCGCGTCGCCGTTCTCGACTGGTGGAAATCCGCCTCGGCAGAGGCATCCCCATACAAACCCCTCCCACTAAAAGTGGGTAAATCCGTCCTGCTCGCCGCACAATCCGGCCGCACCGCATCTCTAGCATGGTGGGACGCATCTGGTATCCCATACAGCCACGCAGAAAACGTTGCTCGAATTGCGAGCACCCACGGCCACGTGCACGTTCTCGACTTCTGGTACAGACTGAAAGGTCCCAAGATGATCTTCGACAATCAAGTACTAGTCGGTCCAACAAAGAACGGCCACGATCATGTTTTGCAGTGGTGGAAAGATTGTGGTCTACGCGTTGAGTTCAAGACGTGCGATATCGAGGAAGCGCTCGAGGATGCGGTTTCTGGCGCTGATGGTCGTGTTCGGAGCTGGTGGGAATGCAATGGTCTTAACTTGGGCGTCGGCACACGCGAGTGGATGAAGCCTAAGGTTCTCTGAATTATGCACTAGCTTCTTATTTTCATTTTTGGATTCCGGGGTGTTGAGGGTGATGGGACATAACTATGCATGTATATCCGTGTTTATTGCCTTCCAACAGTTGGCCTTTCTTTCTTGTCCATACTTGTTTACGCTGATGACTATGATGATGACCCATAATGCCTAGTTGAATTTCTTTTGACTACTAGTAGTCGTAAATACATGTAAAGTAGCAAGTAACCCGCCCATACAAAGCTCTAGACCCAAATCACTCCAATCTCTCCTTAACCACATGCTTAACATCCGCCCTCTTAACCACATCCCGAATATCACTAAAATTCACCCACGCCTCAGTCTTAGCAAAACCAGAATGACCTCCACAGAATTCCATACAGAGAAGAGCATGAAGTCCCCGTCTTCACAATCCTCCAAATCAGCCCTCCACGCGCCAGAAGTCGCGAAGCGAGCCGTATACGACTTCAGCCCTAGATGGCCTATAGCAAAGGCTTGGTAGAGCTCGTCCTTCTTGCTCGGCTCAATGAAGCACCGCGTTAATGTGATGACCGGTGCGTTGAGGGGATTGTAGATTCTGAGGGCTAGAGTTTATTCATATGTATGGTAAGGAATTGTTCATTAGGCGAGGGGTAAAAATGTACCTCCAGGTCGAAATGAACCATCCACTCTACATCGATATCAGTTTTTGAGTCGTTCAAGATAGCTCTGGTTTTGTTCGGGTGCGATCCACTGGTCGTATTTTGCGACTTGAGTCCCAGCCGCTCAATAGGTAGATGTAGGTTGGGTCTTCCACTTGGCGGAAGAAGTGGACTTGATAGCTTGAGTATGTTGATTGGGCATTTCGGACCTCTTTTAAGGTTGTCTCTGTACTGGTGGATGGGTCTTGGTTTTGAAGTGTAGAAAGGCGAGCTTGGTGACGCCCATCTTGTTGGATTCTCGTATGACCTTTTTTTTTTTTTTTTTTTTTTTTTTTGTTTCAGTAAGCAGAGACAGATGTGAAATAAGGGTGCACAGTGGGTGATGTTATATCTAGAAATTACGCAATTAATGCTCTTCGCTACTTCGGGGGCCGAGATTTAACTTCACGAGGCGGTGGATCCTTGCTGCTTGTTTCATTTTGGTTTCCATTTTCCTGAAGCGGCGAGCATCATAATTGAAGCTTCTTAGGTATGGTATCTCCAAAATTCGTCTGGTACAACACCTCCAGGTGGTCTCGTATCTGATCTTGTCTTGCTACTGGTTTGGTAGTTCAGGTTTGTTATCTCATCGCCAACACGGTCGTGTCATTGGGTATAGCGTTATGGTGCTAGGAATAAATAGATACAAAATAGTGAGCTGCTAAAATGACGCCTACAGCCCGGAGGTTATATGCGGAAGCATGGATTATACCTCCTTCCTGTGATGTGGTCAGAGGGAACACGGAAAGATATAGCCGGGCGTAGAACTTACCATGCGTAACCACTCTTCTCAATACCAGGTGTCTTGATGGCATTGTGGTTTCCAAATGGATTGTCTTCGTCGTCTTCCTCCTCAGACGAAGACTCATCACTCTCACTGTCGAATATCTGTCGGGTGTGCTGAGAAGACGAGGCGAGAGGGAGATTTGGCCGTGGGGGCTTGGGTGGATTGATGCTAAGTCCGTTAAAGCCTTGTCCCATCTCCTCCTCGATTTCCGCTCTCGACCTCCAGTTACCAGAGAGAACATCGTCGTCACTGTCACTGTCATAATCGACACTCTTATCCAACACCTCAAAGGCCATTAATGCCGTGACCAGTTCTTCATTGGCATGGATCAGACCACCCAGGAACTCCTCGCTCTCGATGTGCTGGATATACCGCAAGATTTGGTGTCGGAGCTTCTTGCAGATATTGAATCGACTAATGCATTCAGCATCCTCGCTTACACGGGTCGTCTCGCGGTTTACCAGCTTAAGCGCATTGAGCAGGTTAGTACTTGCAACGGATGCCGAAGCTAGTGTCTGTAGAATCTCCGGCCGTTCACGCTCAAGGTTGAAGCTTCTGCTGACAATCGACAGCTTCTTCTCTTTCTTGTCCTTCGATTTCTTCTGCTTCGGGCTGCTGAGCGTCGTCGACGGTCCATTACCCGCAGAGACGGAGACGGTGTGGCCCATTGGTGCCTCTTTAGGGTTGTTAGCGCCTTCGCGAAGAACCTTGGCTTTGGCCTGCGTGGCGGGCTGTTTCCGCTTCGGTAGCTGCTTGTAGAGCGCGGTGACCTTGGACATCCCCGGTGTATCCTTGTATGTCACGGCCCACTGACCGAAGAGCACTTTGCATTTTTGTTTGACCAAGGGGTCGGAGACTGGGTCTGTTCCCGCGATGCGAAGGCGTTCCAGGAGGGGCTCGTCGGCGAATTCCCGAAGGAAACGTTCACCGGCATTTTGGATGAGAAAATCGAGGATGGTCAGCGCCCGCAGCTGTCGGTGGAGATTTCCATATTTCCTATTGACCTTGTCAGTATAGTCGACTCGAAAATCGGTAGGCGAACATACAGCTTCTTGCGCAGTGCCCGACTGGCTTCCGTGGGACCGCTGGCTTGGATGCGAACGACCTCCACCAGGTCGACGATACCGCTGGAGTCTTCCACTTCATATTGTTCGCTTGTCAGGACTTCTATCTGCACTGTCACCGCCGAGTAGGGTTTCTGTGACCGACGTAGGATAAGGGTTAGTATCAAAGACGGTCTCGCAGGATCGCTTATCGCGCGACGGGCTCTGCTTACCGATGACTGAAACATGATGGCGCAGCTCAGGAATGCGACTGGGAAGGTTGTGAGAAATGTAACAACCGGTATGCCGGAGGAATAAGGTGCTGTTTAGGCGGTCGAATTCGATCAGTCAACCACGATCCCCGCGTCAAGATAATGGCGTCCCCCCGTATCAAAACCCCGCACAGTCGCAACTGATTTTCGGATGAAACGAGGCTCGTGGGAATTGAGCTGCCTTGACAATAGCGACAACCGCGCCTGGTCGCTGGCTCTGCTGAGGAGTGTCGAGAATCTGCGGGGATATTTGCAGGAAGTCCCCGGGGTTGAGCAGTGGTGTGATTGTGGTGTCGGTGACGTCGGAGGCCGCAGGAGGATCCGCTGGGCGATCAACGGTGCGAAGAGGGGCGCCAGCGGGCCGGGCGAAGGTGAAACGAGGAAACGACGAGACGATCAGAGATGCCCACAAAACCCGCACAATGAGAATGTGTTCAAAATCCGTTTGGCCGCAAAACGACGGCCGTCCAAAGTCAGAAGAGATCCCCGTGACTCTTCCGGCCAGATCGGGACTAGTTAGTTAGAGCGAGGTGCCTCAATTTCCAGTCACCCACGCGGGCGTAGCAGCTTAAGCATTATCTAAACTAAGACAACTGACGCACTAAGTGGGATGCAGTAATTGATACGAGGCATCTCATCTACAGCTGAGCCAGAAGCAATTGGACGAAATCGAACGCAATTGACCCCCAGCAGCTGTTTCCAGCAGTGCCCCGTACATGAGGAGTTCCTCAGCCAACCTGCTACGTGTGCTGTCCCGCCTCGTTGTCTGCTCCACCCTCATCCTGGCGCTCAGCGTGGCCCTGAAGACCCGCTCCCGTTTCGCTCTCCTCTTCCCCTCCTTCTCATCCCACCACCCCGCCACCATGTCCTACTCCCAAGAACGCTACATTGCCGAACTCGCCGTCCAGCGGGCCACCCTGCTGACCCAGAAGGTCTTCTTCGAGAAGGCCAAGGGTACTGTTTCCAAGGATGACAAGTCCCCCGTCACCATCGGCGACTTCGGCGCCCAGGCCCTGATCATCCAGGCCATCCGCAAGAACTTCCCCAACGACGAGATCGTCGCCGAAGAGGAGGCTAGCTCCCTGCGCGAGGACAAGGACCTGAGCGCCGAGATCTGGCGTCTGGTCAAGGACATCAAGCTCGAGGATGCGGAGAGCGACAACCTGCTCGGCGGTCCCCTAGCCAGCGAGCAGAATATGCTGGACATCATCGATGAGGGCAAGAGCGCTGGTGGCGGCAAGGGCCGTATCTGGGCTCTGGACCCCATTGACGGCACCAAGGGTTTCCTCCGTGGCGGCCAGTACGCCGTCTGCCTTGGTCTGATCGTTGACGGCGACGTTAAGGTCGGTGCCATTGGTACCCCCAACTTGCCCGTTGATGCCGCCACCATCGACGCCAACACCGGTGCCCAGCAGGGTGAGACCAATGATAATGGCGTCCTCTTCTCCGCCATCCTGGGCGAGGGTGCTACCAGCCGCCCTCTGTCCAACGGCGCTCTTGCCCCCAGCAAGCCCATCTCTATGCGCCCCGTCCCCGACATCGCCCAGGCTGTCTTCTGCGAGGGTGTTGAGGCTGCCCACTCTGCCCAGGGTGACAACGCTGCCGTCGCTGAACGTCTCGGCATCACTGCCCCTAGCGTTCGTCTGGACTCGCAGGCCAAGTACTGCTCGATCGCCCGTGGCTCCGGTGACATCTATCTTCGTCTCCCCGTGAAGAAGGACTACCAGGAGAAGATCTGGGATCACGCTGCCGGTGACATCATCGTCCGCGAGGCCGGTGGCCAGGTCACCGATATCTACGGTGCCCGTTTGGACTTTAGCAAGGGGCGGACTCTTGCTGCCAACAAGGGTGTCGTTGCCGCGCCCAAGGCTCTCCAGGGCCAAGTCATTGACGCCGTCAAGGTCGTCCTGAAGCTGTAATTATTTGCTATTTGCTAGCTTGTTATGCTGCCGTGTCCTTCCAGCTATTGAACTGAGCTGATTGGAGGCCATTGGCTAGGATCACGCTTGATGCGTACAAAGTACATTTGTGATACCAATCGAAGGAAAGGGTTCTAAAAAGACGTGGAGGATGAAAAAGTACATATATGGAGATAGAGTATAAGAATACAGGGAACCAAAAAGAGATGCAATGTTCCAAAAGAGAAAACACACGAGCCCACGGATTATTTGATCTTCTTTGCCTTGAGCTTGATGGTCTCTCCGTTGACGAAGATACCCTTGCCCTTGTACGGCTCCGGCCGTCTCCACTCGCGGATCTCAGCAGCAAACTGTGTCACCTTGCGCTTGTCGACGCTCTCTAGGAGAATACGGGTGGGTTGCGGAGTGCTGGCCTGGACACCTTCGGGAATGCCCAGCTCAATTGGGTGGGAGAAGCCGACCTTCAACGAGACGAATTGTTGTCCAGGGTAAGTTGGGGAAACGGTTGTCGCCTTGGGCTCAATGGTGGCCCTGTATCCGACACCAACAAGACTCAGAACACAAATGTGGCCTTCAGAGACACCGGTAACGTGGTTTTGGAGGAGCGCGCGGATTGTTCCTGCAGTTGAGCCATCTGTTAGAGATTTTGGACAAGAGAATGCGGAGAGAAAGTAAACACGTACCCCACATAGCACGCTGGTGCGGGATCTCAGTATCCTGGATAGACAAGGTCGCCTTCGAGGTAGCCGTGTCGTGGTTCACAGTCAGGAAAGATGGGAGATCGAGAGACATCTCGCCTTCAATTTCGCGCCAGTTAGCAAACCCGGGTTCCAATTATCGTCTTTGGTACGGGCAACATACCCCTGGGACCCTTGATATGAGCGGCATGCGTAGGAACATCCTTTCCACGGCCCCGGTTCAGACCCTTGGGCAGATCAACGAGGGAAAAGGTCACCTCGGGGGGAACGGAGATGGCGGCGCCTCCGACTCGGGATTGCGCTGGGGAGGTGGTCGAGAAGCATTGCGCGCGCGACGGGGAAAATGCGGGGGTGAGGAATAGGGGTAATGAGCCGTGCTGAAAAGGCTCTCTGAGGAGCTGCCGGGCGCAGCGCTGGGGTAGACACGACATGATGTTTGGCGTGTTGGACAGAGCTCCGCTGCGGACTCGATGATTTTGTCGGAGGATAGGCCCGACTCGATTGGGTTAGCTCGCACGTGATGTCCATCTGGGGATCGATTTTTGCCTGAGAAGTATGGCGGAGATGGCGGAGACGGCTTTACCTGGTTACACTGCTTCGATTTTCAAGTTATTCTGCAGACTCTTGATTTCAAGTTTTAATCATTATTTCGATGCTCAACATCGTTTTACACAGAAAAACATTTTTGCACGAGAGCCACTGTCTGCATAATTGTCATCTAAATACGATCTCCCTTAGTTCTCAAATTTAGATGAACAAGTCGGATTAACTAGCCACGGGGTATTATTATTGATTGGAAATCACATCCCCAGTAAAAGCACAATCCTTGTAAAGGCCATAATCATATACACAAAATCCATAGCACCAACTTCACAATATTGTACCCTAATTCGTCTGACACATTCGTCAGGGTATGTATCCACCATCAACCGAAACATAATGCCAAGGGAGTTCGGAGGGCGAATTCTCACTTCTTCTTCTGGGCAGTTCGCCAGAAAGCTCTTGCCGTAGTCGATTATCGGCTTCGAGTTCGTCTCGAGCGGGAGAGTCATCGCTTAGCTCGCAGCGCACGTTGGTCTCTCTTTCTAATTCGGACTTCTCGTGCTTGGGCGTCCAGTTCATGATGCGGCGTAGGCAAGGTGGGAGCAATGGATCTTTCGAGTTCGGCCGGATTTGAGGATATTTGCGAACGACGGCGTAGACGGAGAAAGTACCATATCAGCCCGGCGATGATGAGCACACCGCAAACGCCTCCGACCACAACGCCAGTAATAGCGCCTTTGTTGGATTCTTTGCTGTCTTTCAGGTGAAAGGCAGTTAGCTTTATCGAGCTTCACTACACCCAAAAAAGAGCCAAGAAAGGGATCAACGGTATTGTCACTTACTGGTGGAAGTCACACGAGTCGCAAGCCTCAGGCTTCCATCATAAGAGGAATTGTGAGATCGTATCCATCCCATATCATTACAACCATAGATTCCATGGGATCTCTTCTCTGTGATGTAGCCTACTTGACCCTAATCACAAAAAAAGTATCCATTGTTCTGCCACAAGGTCTAACTTGAGTTGGCACAAGTAGTTGAAACCAGGACGTTTCTGTGTTTTTCGTCCTCATATTGCCAATTTGCACTCTCATCATTTATCCATCTTCAAGGGAATGGGACAGCACGCGAAGTAGTTGTCAGATGTCTCGTTTTTATGCTCATTATCGTACCAGGTGCCGTAGCGACGGATTGCGTAGCCGGTTCGAATTTGTGAATCGTCAGAACTACCTAAACTGGCCGAGGGCGACATCATAGAGGGTTGTGAAGGAGAGTGCGATTTCCCTGGGCCCGAGGGCCATGGATATACAACTTGGTTCGCCCAGGGAATCCAATGCGGCTAAATTTGGGGGCCTCGTGGAAGGCTAACGTGTGCGAGGAGAGCGAGCGTTGCGCTATCCAACGTAAGTGATAGCCGTGTCGATCAGCCACTTTTAAATCCGGGGTTTACCTTACATCCGAACTTACTAGGTAGTTTCCTGGGCACACGTCGAGACCTGGAACTTTGGAAATACCTGGCGCTCCTCCGTTCTTGGATCATATTTTGGCCGATGGCTGTGGCTGGTTGAAAATTTCGATTGGTTGTTATTCCCGGGGTTGCTGTGCCTTGAGCCATTCCAGCCTCAGGACCCTGTCCGCGTGTCACACAGCCCATTTTAGTGACATAATCAACCCGGACGGAGCTTACGCCTTGTGATTAGTTGTGCAGAGGAAGATCGACCAGTCAGGCGGCTGGGGGGGGGGGGGGGGGGGGCTTGACTGTGGGCCGTGGTAGTGGAAGCAACGGCTGAGCACTAGCCGCATTGTACAATACTATTCATCTATAGAAAGGTAGAATACCATGGGCCGGATTTCTTCTCTAGTAACACGGATTTATTGGGTCTGGCATGCCGATTACTGTTCTGTGATAGTACTACTTCATGCTCGAGGTAATGCCATACTAATTAGCCGTGCAGCAGCTCTTCTAGACAGCAATCCCTTAAGCAACTAATTCCAAGCAGTTCAAGTTCATCAGAACCCGGGAATACATTTACATCACTTTACGTGTTTGTTTTCCTTTCACATGACACCTCACAGTACTGCATCCAACAGTACCAGGCACGTATGAAAGCAACTCCGACCCCCTCCAGCCTCTATTGCTAGTATGCTAATCGAAGTCTCTTACTACATCACATGCGATATTCAGCTCCTTTTCTCTTTACATCATGGGATTCTCGGAATAATATTGTGGTGCTTCAAAACATCTGGCACGCCGGCATATTAACAACATCCAATCTTCGCGAACCTTCACGATCGTGAAGATATCAAAACCGTGAAATCATATGCAAATTATCTTCAACCCTTCACTTCTTGGTGCTTCGTTGATCCCCTTAATGTCAATGCTGGCAATCATCGCCATCTTAACAAGTCTCATAGGCGTACCATTGGAGACAAATTGTATAGTTCGGCATGCATTGCCGCGAATTGAATCAATCCCATTATTGCCTCATTTCGAGGCCATGTCCAGTAATTTCACTCGAGACTTTTCACGTGCGTACAAAACCTTCATCAATGATTTCGAGTCCCAATCACATGCCACATCTCGAGGGTCTTCTCAGGATGTGAACTTAATTTATCTGCCGCTTCTCACCAACTCCAACCTTCCCATGTCAACTCTCCTATCGTCTATATCAGACTCGGTGATCATTACTCCTCAATTTACTCGTTATCCCCTGATCTTTCCCGAATCCTTCCCGAGCCCACCTTTCCATGCTTTCGAACATACTGCAAAAGGCAGATCTACAGCAGAGGTAAGAATCAAGCTCGGCTCACGCCTCGGCGATCTGGTCACCATGAGACGACTCAACCCCGGCCGAGTCCTGCTCGTGCTGCTCACTTTCGTACTCAACTTGGCCGCATCTGGCCCAACACATACAGCGGACACCTTCGGTATGCTCGCATAGAATGAGCGCACTTTGTTCAGAACACGATGCTAATATGAGTGAGCTAGGAAACCTGGAAGACCTTTCTGAAAGAGCGCGGGGTCGAGGCAACAAGGGTCTGCTACCCAAATTTGGATCGAGAGATCAACAACAAGACGCATTGTCTGTTTTCACCGAGGCCCAGCAGCTAATCAACTCGATTGAGACACTGCCGTCTTGCACTCGAATCGCCACGAGCAATCTTATTACCTCATGCAACGAGATTGATGCAAGGGATGTCGTCAATTCCGATGTATACGAGAGATTAGAGCACGCCAAATCAATTTATGCTGCTCGACTGGCTATTTGTGAGCTGGGTGGCGCCGGTGAACCGGTCCCTCCTGCCTGCACTCCGGTGACTACGGCAACGCCGACGGCAAGATCTCGTTGGCCATTCTGGAACAAGGCTCCTGTTCCCGAACCCACCGATACATTCGATGTCGTTTCAAAGACCGACCTGGAAAAGTGCCTGAAGGCTCTAAAATCAGGCTCGCAAGGCTGGACCTCATACAGCAACAACAGACAGAATGCAGTGGTCATCTGCCAGACTTCCCGAGGCGAAATCGAAAAGGCGGAGCTACTTCATGCTCATCGGCGGATGGCTCTAGTCGACCAGAAGCTGTACCAAGCACAGAAACAGGCTCTACACGATGCTGCTGTGGGCTCATCCGAGCACAAAGCCTTTCTCAAGGAGTTGAAGGTCATGCAAGAAAGCTTGGCCACGAAGCTGCAAGAGTCTGTGGCAAACACCCAGAACGTCTTCGGAAAGCTGCTCCGCGAGGTTCAAGACGGGCTGAAAGTGATCGGCACCCAGTTCACCATTTCGATGGTGCAGGTTCGTGGAGAAGTCGGAAATCTGGAGAAGGTAATTAATATCAACCCCCAATTTTTTTATTTTTTTTGAGAAGATCTGACAGCCATGCAGAGCATCCAGGGTACTTCCGACTCGCTGAGTGGTCTTCGGAAGGCCCTGAGAGAACTGCGAACAGAGGCGGTTTCTCAGAAGACGGAAATGCGTCAAATGCACGACGAGAATGCCTTGGCCGGCCGCGAGGAGGCGTCACGAGTTGTATGTTCGTTTGCCCGCTTTTGATAAAAAAAATTATGCTAATCCTGGCCTTCCAGGACTGGCTTGGTGGGCAAATCATGGGTGTCATCGCCCTCCAGGTCCAGGTGATCGAGGTACGTACTCTTACCTGTAATCGATCTAAGAACGACATTTGCTAACTCCAGTAGCAACTAGAGACCACGGTAGCTCTTGCCGACGAGCTGCAACAAAAGCAGCAGACTCAAGCCGACGCCATGGATCGGGTGACCAGCGCTGCTGTGAACTTGCAGACGGCGATGAACGATATGGCGGAGAGGCTCAAGTACGCCCAGGGATTACATTCTGGGGGTATCCCCGTATGGACCCTGTGGGTTCTCGTCGCCATTTTGATATGGTTCGAAAGCCCGATGGTATCCATCATTGCTTGCCTTTTCCTTTTGTCCCTGGTCTTCGGTATGTGCCCCTATCATCCCACCAAGTAAAAACAGCACAGGCTAATATTTGGGCAACAGGTAACACCATCCAGGCGACTTTTTCCAATTTTTTGCAGCTTTTCGGTTTCTTCTGGCATTCCGGCCAGTGAAGGTTTGGTTTTCTTTTCCCCTGTAGGGGTTTTTCCTGTTTTTGCTTTCTATAGGCTTTCACTTTTTGGTTTCCCCCACTTCACTTCTGACTTACATTCTTACTCTTTAGATTATCTTGTATTTGCATTTACACCATCCCCTGATGTATGACCGGAGTTCTTACCTCGATTCAGCAATATGATATACTCCTTTCCTTATTTTAACGTTGCGTCCTTTCATCTGTCATTTTCGGGGTGAAGCAATCTCCACATTGTAAAATCAGTGTCTCATGAAACTCCAATCAGCCCGAGGCCGTAGATGGGCGTGCAATCTAGGCGCCCGGGGGGTGGATCTGATACAAGATTGCGGTGTTTCACCCTCGAATATCCGGAGCACCGCCACTGCAGACAGCACTAGTCCACCCAGTGTATGCTGTCAGGGCGGGTCGGGCCCCAGATTTGGTCCACCGCAGCCAATGGTAGCCATTCTATGCGCGGGCGACATCTGGACTATCAGCACTGGACTGCTCCCCGACGCCCCTGAACCCTCGACATGCAAAGGTTTACGCCGGCAATAGCGTAGAGTCAAAAAAGCCAAGCGCGGCAGAGCGCAACTCCCGTCCGGAATGATGTCACGTGGTTCTGCGCGTTGATGCCTTCGAGGGGAAGGTGCGTCCTCGCCTGCTCCCACCCAGTTCCATTTACTCTTCTTCCTCCCCAACACAACCACAACGCGTTCCCCATATCTACCATCTCACCGCAACCATCCTACTCCAACGCATCTCGATTCATTTCTTTCCTCGATAACCATCATGCCCGGCGTTCGTAAGTGATCTGAATAATCACTGCAATCCTCTGCGTCGTGTTCGTTGATCGATTTCCCCGAGCTAACCCCACATTAGCTCCCGACGCCTTCGCCCAGATGAAGAAGGG
This sequence comes from Penicillium argentinense, assembly GCF_028826775.1. Lineage (NCBI taxonomy): Eukaryota > Fungi > Ascomycota > Eurotiomycetes > Eurotiales > Aspergillaceae > Penicillium > Penicillium argentinense. The sequence goes on from NW_026622668.1 coordinate 3,307,716, forward strand.
CATCAAGAACCTCTTCCGCCGCAAGAAGGCGAAGAAGAACCAACAAGAGGAAGATAAATCCAACTCTCCTGCTGATGCCACGACCGGCGCCACCGCCAACGATTCCACCACCGATGCTCCCGACGCCGCCCCTGCTCCTGCTCAGCCTGCTGCCCAGCCTGCTACTTCCACTGCTGAATCCGCTGTCCCCACTGGTGCTGCTGAGCCCGTCGAAGCTCCCGCTGTCGAGGCCAAGCCTGCAGAGACTACTACTTCTGCCCCTGCTGCGGAGACCGAGCAGCCCACGGCCACCGGCACCAATGGCTCTACCGGTACGTTAAGAATCTCTCAAACCCACAGACGGTCCTTCTCGCCACGGTCTTTTATATTAAACGAACCGTCGCCTGAGCTGGCCCTCGGAGGTTCCCCGCTGACGCGCCATCCCCTTCAGCCGCCCCCGCTGCTCCCACCGCCGACAACCCTGCTACAACCACTGCTACAACCACCGGTATGATGCTCCCTTTCAGAACAATGGATCCAATTCCCGAAAACAGTGAGCGAGGTCCAGGAGACCATCGGGATCCTGGTTTGAAAAGCGAAGTACTGATTGTCACTAGACACAACCAAGTAAACCCGGCACCGCGCTCCCCGACCCTACCTGGATAGTATCTAGGCTCCGGTACGTATTTGATCGTTTTCGGACTAGCGGTGCCGTTATGGATTGCGGTTTCTTCTTTCCTACTTTTCCTATTTTCTGCCGTGGTCGCCTTTTTTGCGGCCTGCAGCACATACCGGCAGTGACACAAAAGCTCTCGGACATTCCATCATGCGCTGCTTTCAAGTTGTTTAATTAGTCGCACAATACCCTTTAATGTAGAGGTCATCGTTGACCTCATTCTGCAATGAAATTTTCACAGTCAATTCCCATGAGCAGATGTTCAGAAACATTAATTGTAGGGTATCATTAGACTCCGGGTAGATCTATACACTGATAATGCAGCAAGCTACTCCTCACTTCCCGACGATCCATCGCCATCTGCCATAGTCACATCTTCAATGGCAACACCAGCTGCAGCAGCTTTAGCAGCCTTCTCCTCACGAGCCTTTTGCCGGCGTTTGATCTTTCGCTCGCGGTTCTTGCGATTGCGCTTTTCAGCCTCGTTCTCCTTGGCCACCTCTGCCGCTTTCACCTTTTTGCGCAACTGCACGCGTCTCTTCTTGCCGGGCTTCTTCTTTGTCTTTGGCGATTTGGTCTGTGCTCCTTCAACCACGTAGACAGGGACATCCTTTGCGGTCCGGGGTAACTTCGTCTGATGGCGTTTGAGGTGGATCACGCGCCAAGGTCGATCGCATCCAGGCTATGAATAGACAGTCAGTCTTAGCTCGCAGAAAATCTTTGGGATCTATGCCCTTTACGAAAACCTACCCATGGCATGGCCTTAGCCCAGGCCAACTGTTCACTGCTCACGGCGATTTCTTCAAATTGGCGCCTCTTTTCCAATTGCCGCGCTTCCTCGTCCGAGTTTTCATCATTCAATTCATATAGTGAGGGACTCGTGAAATAATACTGCCATCCTCGGAAAGCTTTCACGAATCTTCCATCTTCGGGATTCGTGGATATGGGTGTCGGAGAGCGCATTCGGATGCGCAGTTTGTGTGTCCCTTCATCGGCGGTATTTTTGTTTCCGGATGATCCTTTCTCCTTTTTGCTGGATTTCTGTTGCGCTGAGTCGGTATCTTTGGGTTTGGAAGGCGCACTGAATAGGCGGAATTCGAACTCCTGCTCGTCCGCCTCGTCGCCACCAGCTTGCGGTTGTTGTTCGGTTTCTTGACCCGCTGTATCTGCATATCCTGTTCCAAGTAGACTGTCCAGGTTGAGGAGCTTTCCTAGGCGGTCGTGGGCGTCTTGTAGCTCGGCCTCGTCGGCGGGTGACGGGGAGCGACTTGAGGCTGGCGATTGGACCTCGTCGCGGCGGACCCTATGAATGAGTTAGATATTGCTTCAACATTGGGAAAAGTGCAATTGATGCATACCGCTTCGCTGTGGGAAGGTCAAACATGGTGATTGTTGCGGGGAGTGCTGAACGATCCGAACAGTCAAGGAGGGAAAAAAAAGGCGGCGGTGGTGAAAGCGCTCGGGGTGCAACTGCCACGCTGCGGCCACGCACCGCTTATCGATGACATCGCACGGACTCCCAGCCTCACTCTGCCCTCTGCAACTTCGTCCACAATTTGTCGCGACTAAGGTATTTTTTACTCTCTACGCCGTTTCCTGCCTTTCTTTCACACTGCCCAGGGCGTCGTCTACACTCCTTACCCAATCTCGTCCTACTCTGCCGTCCCGATCGGCAAACCCCCAGAAAGAGAGCGGACGGTAGAACCACCCGCCCGCTGCATCGACAATTGGGGGTTGTTTAGTGTCTCGTGCAGCATTGTATCGTGCGCCCTTTTCGATCCGATCTTGAAACCGCGTCACCAAAATGGGTGTCTGCGCCTCCTGCCTTGGCGGGGCTCGCAATGACTCTCCGGAGGTAAGTCACAATGTATTCGGTCTCTGCAGCGCAGGATGTCGGGGCACATGTTTAATTCTTGTTGCCTCAGTCTATTGCGCGATGCTTGAGACGCTTTGAAAGAGCATCATACTGACATTAGTGAATTCCAGCCAGAGTCTTCGCGCCTGCTCGACGACGACCCTTACCAGGCGGGGTATGGCTATGGTGCCCTGAATTATACCCAACAGGCGAACCAGCCGGATCCGGAATACGTGAGACGCGAGAGGGAAGCGCTGGATGCTATCTGTCAACGAACGTCAGAGTAAGTCTGCCCTGCAATTTTGAAATTGAATTGTCAAACGCATGGTTCTGCTTAAATTGTTTGGAAGTTTGTTGCTAACTCGTTCTATCTCCAGCTCCGTTATCGACATCTGGTCCCTCCAACCACAATCTCATCTCCAACCCCAAGCAACCCTCCACGCGCCTGCCTCCGCATCGCCCTCGCCTAACCCGAATGAGTCGCACCTCACCGTCACTTCCGACCACGCTTCGCAATCAAGCCGTCCCGCATCTCGCGGTACTGTGCCGAAACATTGGGGCGAAGTCGTCGTGAACCCCAAGCGGTCCCGCTCGGATATCAAGACCGACGCCAATGTCAAGGCGGACCGTGATGTTTTCGGTGTGCTGAAGGTTAACTAAGTTGTCTACTCAGCCTACAGCAATGGCCACCGGAGGTGCTCCGATACGTTCTCGAAGTGAACTTCATCATATTACACGATAACAACGATGAATACGAAGGAAGGCCACAAGTCATGGGCTCATAAGCTCAAATTAACAGTGGGTCTCCTCTACATTAAATGAGACCTTTCAGAGCCTGTGCGGAAGTTCTCCGCGTATGCGCCTGTATGTTCGAAGCCCGCTTGTCTCGGGTTTTACTTTTCTGCTTGATGTTGCATTAATCGCCGGTCGACTGTTTCGCACATACTTAGCCACTCACTTGTCTTTTCCTTCATCTGATAATACCCACGATGCAGAACCCTTTGTCAACAGATTCTCTTTTCGTTTTGATTTGCGCTTGACAGAGTTTTTTGCCTCCGCGAACACTCACTTGGACCAGATATTCCGTGGCTCCTTGTTTTGATATTGGTTTACATTCATGTATCATTGTCTATCACGCTCCTTTGCACCTGCAATACCTAGAACAATACAAAAATTATGAAAATCCATCCTAATCAAGTAATGAACGACAGACAACGCCAAGAAGAGGCCCCCGAGGGGTTACATCATTCCAAGTCCATCTTTAGCACGCCCGAAGCGTTGCAAGGCTGTGTCGGTGGGGGCCGTGAACCAATTATCCTCGGTGCAGATCAGTTCGTGAATGAGGCTGTGGCTGGTTGATGGCTTTTTTAATCTTTCTGCACATCTTCGCTGCAGAAACCCTTACCCCGAGTCCCATACACGATCGTTCAAACTCTTATCGCATACTCGGAAAACCCAAGCGTCCCGTTGATTTTCATACAGCACCTTTCAGATTCTTGAAGAGCTTTCTGTCTGCATAAAGTTTCAACTGCTCGCATCAACTCAACCACACTCATAGTGTCTGCTCTTCAAAATGGGGAATCCAAATCTCGCCAGCAGCCAAACCGAAGAAAAGCAATCTATTCCACCTCCGTACTCTCCGCCTGACCCTACACCAGCCAATCAAGCAAACATATCAACCAGTGCATCTCGCAATGGGTCTATCCGACCTGGGGACACAGTTGCCGCGGATGAATGCATCATCCATCTAAAACTTCTGTCTACGATTGCCAATCTCCGGAAGTTCATCAAAGGAACCGACAGGCTCTTCGGAATACACGACAGCGAAGCCAAGAACTTTTCCGATCCCCGCAAACAATCTCAAGCGGTGACTCGCCTCGAGGAAAAGCGATGGGCTGTCTATGTGGCTCGCGCCGTCGACCGATTTACCGTTTGGTGGCAGACTTGTCTGCCGAATCTCGATACTCGCAATATTTCGTCGCTGAGTAAGTCGGAGGCTAAGATAGCATGGCCTGCAAGCATGATGCCTCCGCTTGGTGAGCTAATCCAAAACACTAACAGTGTGGAATAATGCTAATTCTAGAGGATAGATGTCCTCATGGTCTGGCACGCGTACATGCTGAACCCACGAGCCTTTCTCGAAGATTGTCTCCGTCAGTCAAAGATGAGCGTCTGGGCCACAGGGATGCCCTGGGAAGCTGTAAATGCTTCCATCGATGACGAGACGTTCGACTTCTACCCAGGCAAAGAATCAAAGATCAATTTCGAGACTCAAACCGGTCTCCACTGGAATAATCTTGCAGACAGCCCGACAAAATCTTTACTGTGCTCGAATTGCAAGCATGAAATCTCCATCATCTGGACAGAAGGAGGATTAGGGTGTGATCCAGATGTCGCATTCGCACATTGCACTGGATACGCCGACAAATCTCTGCGATATACATGCCCAACATGCAAATTCAGGACGACACATGATACCCTTTGCATCCAAAAGTTCCGCAATGACTTGCAGAAACTCTTGAAGGATGATACGCCTATGCCCGGCACGCTTCTATCTGCAACTGGGACGGCAATCGGTGATGAGGACGAGAGAGATTACGGTGTCTCCTTCCCGAATCGACTGATCAAGGATGGAATCAGAAGCGAGCTTTTACAGGCGACGGATCTCACTCAGCATGAAAGTACAATTCTCGAAAACATCCGAGACCGACTTGAGGGCCATTTGAAGGATAGATCATTAATTCGCCGCGTGAACAAGTCGACGCTGGTTCCGCGCAATTCGAATAATTCGGAAAGAATATCTCTTCGCAACATGCTGTCTCGATATTGGGAGAATCCTTCCCCCTTCGCTATCAACCTGATTGGAGCCGTGATTCGCCAGGGAACATTTTTGGAGAAAATGGATCAGATCGGCTGGATCAGGTTATCCACCGTGAGGTCGACTATGGACCACTTCATTAAGAAGTATGGCGTCTTTTTCCAAATCATATCCAAAAACAAAGGACACGCAGTTGTCCCTACCCTCGACGTCGACCTGATATGGCACACACATCAGCTTTCACCGGCTCGTTACTACTCATTCTCTACGACACTAACAGAAGGCATATTCATCAATCACGACGACAAAGTCGACGAGTACAAACTCAACGACGCATTCGCGTGGACCTCAAAACAGTACCAGAAACTTACAGGTGGCCAAGTCTACTCTGAATGCATCTGCTGGTACTGTTCTGCAGTACGCGAGGCCCATACCGAGGGACTCTCTCGGCTGATGTCTTCGAGTGCAAGTCAAGCAAAAGCCAACGCGGCTCTTCTTCATGAGAAGGCCGGGAACAACACGCCGCATATTTCTTCGCATAATGCAGTTCGCATCCAAGCGCAGATCGATCCCAAGGTGATCGAGGCTCAGAATGCAAAGTTGAAATCAAACTGGGAGAAGGCGCAGAAGAGGTCACGTCATTCCGGTAATGATGGTGATATGACTGGGAAGCCTTATACGAGGGACTCGAATATTCACCCTGAGAGTTATCCCTGCAACCCAGTTTGTGTGTCTACCACTTCAGGGGCAGTGGGTGACTGTATTAGTGGGACGTATGGTGCTGGAATTGAGCAGGGTGCTTGTTTGAGTGGGCCTGTGGCGGCTCAAACTCGGGGGAGAGGGAAAAGTTTCTGTGCTGGTATTGCAGGTTGCGGGATGAATCTCTAGTTCAAAAGTGTTCGTGATATGAAGGATGGTAGATTTATTGAGAAGATGTATTACTGAAAATATGATCGTTGCAAGCACTATTTGGCTCCAGAATCCAATAGCTTGTCGTTTCGGTTTATGAGCGCGTCCCTTTTCTCTACTCTGAATGCATCGAGCTTTGGTTGAAATTTTCATTTCAAGTAAATTCCGTTTCAAACCATACAAGGTTAACATTGAAGAGAGAACACTCACGAGGTGCATAAAAACACGTTGTGGCAGTCGGGAAATCGGGTGAGCCTCAGCTTGGCTGTGAAACAGAGGCAGCGGTAAATCCCGCATCAGACCATCCCTGACTCCACAGCCACAAATAGGTGAAATACTCAACAGCACCAAATCCCGAAAGATAAATCATAAACTCACGAAAACAAAAAGGACTGAACTCCAGGAAAATCAAAACGCCCGCTGGTCTTTTCCGATGAAGTACGAAGTGGGTTATCAGGGTTGAGATGCGATATGTTCGAGGAAATACAACATGCCGGAACAGGTGCTGCGAGAGAGAGGAGAGTGCTGGGGAGACGATCAAACGTCGTCCATAGTGCCGGCAGGCTCTTCGCCGCCGGACTCGTAGCTGCCAGCTGAACTGAGCTCGTCTTCAGATTCGGTGTCTTCACCTGCTTCATCGACGGCTTCCTTGCTGGCATACTTGGCAACATACTCTGCAATTCGTTAGCCATTTTATTTGAGAATCAAATATTGCCTCAGGCCCACCTTTCACTTTCACCTCGTAGGCCTTCGGCTCACGCATCATCAGTGCAGCAGCCTCGCCATTCAGGGGGTCTGACGGGTTGGGGTAACGGAGGAGCTGCGGAAGGAAGACCTCGAAGATGTTGATCATGTCGTACATGGGCGACCAGGTCTGGTTGATCACGTCCAGGCAGACCGACCCGGAACTGCATTTGTAGAGAATCAGTAAAATATTCAAGACACAAGGCGAGGTAGAATCTCACAGCTCATCAATGTTGGGGTGGAAGATCCGGTTGACAAACCCAATACTGGGGCTCTTGTATGGGTATTGGTCGGGCAATTCCACATGGATCTTCCAGAGGCCACCGGCAAAGGGTGCTAATCCGAGTTAGCATAATCCAATGAGCGAGAATGGGGTTTTTTAATGGACATACTCTCTTCCGGTCCCTTAAATCGAACATAGAACTCTTGCCTAGGTTTTTGTAAATCGCTGTCGGTCGGAACGGTCGAGGGTATGGATCATGGGGGCACATACACTGTTCCCAGGTTAGCTCAGTACGCACATCATCCGGGGCGAGGAATCCATACTGTTGTCATTCACCAGAGTAACTTCATAGTCACTCATCAACCTATCTCAAAAGTTAGATATGACTTTTTCGCCCGAAGGGTGTTTTGTTCGATCAACAGCGGAGCGGGTGTGGGGTATGGAGGGGGTCGATGGGCGTACATCCTAGGTCAGCGGTTAGCATGCGGTCTTCAAATTTTTCGGAACAGCTTTCGCAGCATACTTCATGACCTAGATCACCAAAAGTAACGTTGGTTAGCAAATGCGGGGACCGTGGTAGCTTTCGTCTGTACTCACATCCGTCTCGATTCTTCTCTTTGGGCTGCTCATGGTGGCAATGAAAGCAGGACCACAGGATTGTGTTGGGGTTCCGGGGAGCCTGGTGCTCTGGGGGCTCTGGGTTGACGTGTTTGCGGGCAGTGGGCGGCGTGATAGCGGGAGAATGAGGTCACCGGACGAGAGGTTAGCCCGGCAGAGCGGAGATGAGGAGGCGAAAGGCGGGGTGACGATGGCAGAGGCTCAGCGCACGAACAGCGCACAAGGAGTCACGTCACAGAAGGGGGTGTGTCAGGCGAGTAGTAGGCAGAACAATGAAGAGTATTCGACTTAAGAGGGAGAAAGAGAAGGAGGGAAAGCACCGGAAACCAACTCAGATAACGTTAGTTAGTTAACGTAATCCACTAGCGAGTGAGACACACGGGCCCGTGAGACAGAAAACCAGCTACTATAATTTCAAACCAATTTATTAAACCAACAACGCCATTGATTTCAAATTTCTATCTATTAGACCTATCAGGGCATTGCGTTCTTTTATGCCCTATTTGATGACAGTCGCTGCATCGCGGGGGTGCGCGTGTAATTGGCTGGGAAGCTGACGCAGCTGGTTCCGCCGGGGCAGTATTAGGAGCTTCATGAGCCTGGTTCATCGACTCCCTGGCTTCTTGGCCCGTAAAACCCTCCGTATGAGCTACGCGCTTAGTCGTTCTGTTGCGTTTTCGCTTTTGTGTCTCGTTTTCAGCCCGTAAATCGCGGACTTCCTTTAGAAGGATTGCATTAGAATGCAACGATTGCTGATAGCCCTTGAGGAGCTGATCAATAGCTTTATTCGTAGGCGTCGGAGGGCTTTGCGAACGTTTCTTAAGCAGTGCCTTGATTGAAGAGCCCTGTCGATTCAATTGTTTGAGATTTGCCGGCGTTTTAGGGCTCCACGCGCTCGATTGGCTCCCTGGTCGACTACCTGAGGGGGTAGGTGTCTGAAGTTGAACATCAAGCTTTGAAATGACCTGATCGGGATCATATGGTACTAAACCAGCTGCGACGAATGCATTTTGAATAGTCTCTGGTTTAAAGGCCTCTTTGCGAGCTTGTGGGAATGCTGCAAGGAAATCACTTGTCGATATGGTTGACCCCCAACCGTGCTTTGCGCTCAATCAAGCTCCCATACGCGCGCCTTAGGGGGCAAAACAGCCTATATCCAAAGGCTGTAGTAGATGAGACGAATGCGGAGGCATGCAGATTGGAATAATATCATTTTGCTCGCACAATCGATCAAAACGGGGGGTCAAATGACTGCCATGGCCATCGAGAACTAGTAGTCGATATTTACCCCTAGTACGACTAGTAGTCGCAGGGATAAATAGCTTTTCTAGCCATCGAAGCCCAATTTCGTCTGTAGTCCAGCCATTCTCACTGATTTCGATTCTCCAATTGTCGGGTAGGTCATCAAACCATGCATATTGTTGGTACTTTGACGATTTGAAGATAATGCATGGTGGGAGTATAAAGCCCGTTGAATTCACACATTCAATCGATGTGACCCATTCGCGATTCCCTGGCTGTAGAACTGACCTCCGACCATAGTATTCAGCTCTTGTAATGACTTTCGCAGTGGCTATAAGCCCCATTGCGAAGCCAGTTTCATCAAAATTGTAGATATCCTCAGGTTGGATACCATTCTCATCGATCGTGCGTCGTACAAGGTCGAACCATGGTTTAATAACCCTCGGATCTTCGCATTTTGCCCTCTCATAATTATATCGACGAGAATACCGCGATTTGAGCTCATCATAGCGCTCTGTATATCTGTAAACCCAATTGACTCCAACAGTCTGACTACCACGCTCTGCTAGTAGAATATTGGCCATATCCCTTACCATACAAGGCCGGGGAGCTGATCCACGTGTATCCATAGAGAGTATCCACCGTAGGAGCGATTCCTCTTCAGTTGGAGTCAATTTATAATTGCTGGCGCGGGTTTCCGATCGATGAAGTTTGCCATTGTATCGGCGATGGAGAGTTGCGGTAGGTACTTGAAATCGGCGCGCAGCTTCGCGAATTGATCGAAATTCTTTGTTCCGAAAGGCTTGTATTGCGAGCTGGATCCTACCTTCTTGGTTGATAGAATTTTGAGGATTTTGACTGCGAATTGGGGGCATAGTGGGTAGTTGAAATGAGGAGGTTGACGCGCTGGGGCGCGACCGCGGTTTCTGTCTCACGCGCCCGTGTGTCTCACTTGCTAGTGGATTACGTTACATGATGATCTGATGAGTCAGCACGGGAACCATGGTACGAATCGAATGGTGCCGGGCCGTATCTCCTATACTACAACCAACCTGAAGTTGCCCTCAATTTCAGTTCACCTGCCCGGCACCTCCCTGGATTCCAGCCGAAACAGAGCGTATCGCTCGTGATGGCTTTGTTCCCGCTGCCCGAATTCAGCGCCGAGCAGGTCCGCGCCTACGTGGCTCAGCTCCTCGTGGACCAGCACGACGCCGATGCCGAGTTCGCCCAACGTGCCGCCGATCTCTGGAAGATGGGCCGTGGTGTCGACTTTCGCTACTCTACCTGGCTAGCATTGGATCGCGAGTTTCGTGCTGTTTTTGGCGATGACCTTGGATCCTTTATCTACCGAGCAGTCCAGTAGGACATGGCGACACAGTGGCGGACCTCGCCAGCTGGGATTCTCTGTATATGAACTTTCAAGGTCTGCATTGTACTTGGGACGCTGTTCCTTATCCGGTCCTGTGACTGTACTAGCCCGAAAAAGATGCTCAATGCGTTGGGCGAGGCTGCCCTTGTTACTGGGCCTGTATACCTTACCGTTGCTTGGTACCATACGATGCAGGCCCCTGGCATTTAACGGCCCATCCTGGGAGCCTTGGGGCCCTATCTGACCATTTTTGCGATCGGACAGCTACTGGTTCGACCATCCATTTTGCCTCCTGGACCAGCGGAAATAAACGGAATTTAATAGCTCTGCTTTGTAGTTACATACTGTTAATATTTTACATGGATATTGGATATTGCATGCAGTCGTGGTAAAAATTCGCGTACCTGGCGGCCTTACTTAGAATTTAGACTTCACCGGGGATCGCCCGCGGTTCTGCGTCCGCGCGCCGCCCAACTTCTCCAACTCCCCCACTCCGTCTAGTTCAAGCTCCAGCTCCAGCTCCAGTTTCCGGCGGGCTCTTGCTTTCAATCAGCCATACTTATAGTCAACATGAATCCATACCCGTCCTCTGCTGGCGAGGAGCGCTCCGCTCGCGACTCCCCCACCAGCCCGCCCAGCAGCACCAACCTCAGCCATCGTCCGAGCCCCGTCCATCCTGGACAGTCTGAGCCGGGATCTCCACGCCGGGAGACCCCCATTCCGGATGATGCTCATGGTGCCGATTTGCCGATGAACATGACGGCCTCGGTGATACTGACTGGTTTGCCCACCGATGCTCATCAGGCACTCGCCGACGTTGAAGCTATCGATACTGGCAAAGGTAAGGAAAACATTCCTCCGTTCGATCCCCAGGATTCGCTCGACTCACACGAGCTAGTCACTATTCGCTTCATTCCGCTGCCCTCGGCGCCGATTCTAAAGAACAAGGTGTTCAAGATTAGCGCTTCCCAGAAGTTCGAGACCGTGGTCAAGTTCCTTCGCAAGAAGTTGGACTGCAAGGACACAGACTCGGTCTTTTGCTACGTCAACCATGTGTTCGCACCGGGCTTGGATGAGGGTGTCGGCGGCCTGTTCCGAGTAAGTTGATCATCTCCCTCTTCTGCCTACCCATATCGCTAACTCAAGTACCGCAGTGTTTCAAGACAGATGATCAATTAATTGTCGCTTATTCAATGACGCCGGCATTCGGCTGAGCCATCAAGAAACGATGACACTCACCAGCACGAATCGATGAAGAAATGAACTATGTACAACAGTATGCTAACTTGACACCCAAAGCATGCAAATGATACCTCCCAAAGAAGTACATGACACAAGGAATTCGTTACTTCCGATAAAGCTCGTCCACTGTCTCCTCAAACCTCTCCAGCTCTTCTTTCGTAATAGGGTAGGTGAATTCTTGCGAGGGAAACGCGCGACTTTTGACTTCATCGCGGTACTGAGTGATTCCTCGTGTAGCCTCGCCCCAAACATCCGCATACTTCTTGACGAACTTCGGCACGAATCGGCCCGGTTGGAAGTTGCCCGTCATATCAACTTGCACCAAGACCTGGCCCGAACAGCCATTTCCGGCTCCAATGCCGATGGTAGGGACATTGAGCTTTTGTGTGATGAGTGAGGCCACTTCTGGCGGCATCGCCTCCAGAACAAACATGAATACGCCGGCTTCTTGCATGACCATTGCATCGTGTAGCAGCTTCATGGCACTTGTACAAGTCTTTCCCTGAACACGGAACCCACCCAGCGCATTCTGTCGTTGGGGAGTGAGTCCAACATGTCCAACGACTGGGATACCAGCCTGTGTTATTCGCTTGATTGTCGGGCCCAATTCCTCGCCACCTTCGATTTTCACTCCGTGGACTCGACCCTCCTTCACAAGGCGAAGAGAAGATTCCACCGCTTGCTCTGGGCAAATCTCATAAGAGCCCATGGGCAAATCACCAACCTAGGATTATCAGACCATATCAAGAATTGCTTCGATACGGGACAACTTACAATGAACGCACTCTTCGCTCCGCGAGATACACTCCGACAATGCAATATCATCTCATCCATAACCACCTCCGTCGTGTTGTCCAATCCCAGCGCCACCATCCCCAGGCTATCACCAACCAGAACGACGTCGATACCCGCCGCATCAGCCGCATGCGCCGACGGAAAATCATGCGCCGTCAACATGGCGATCGGCTCGCCTTTCTTGTAAAGATTGCTCAGCGTCTGCATGGTGACCTTCTTCCGGGTCGGAGCACCAGGCGTGGGGTCGGGCGAGTTATATGAGCTGTATCGGGTCTGAGAACGAAGCGGCGAGGTAGGAGCGAAGGGGGAAGACGGCGGTCGGGAGGCGATGACTTTCTCTTGGAGGAGGGTAGTAGATGCGCGCAATCCGCTCGAGCTAAGCAGCGAGGAGCCGGCCAATACGCCCCGCGAGAGCGGGCGTAGGGCTGATTGGCACACGGCCATGGCGGCGCGGAGATCAAAACGGAGCTCGGCGGAACGCTGGACGTAGCACAACCTAATACAAGCTCAAGCTGAAGCTCGTACGGCAGTCTCGCAATCCCCTCTGCACAATAGAATTTATGTTGGGCGTAGGACTTGCTTGCCAGGTCCGGGCTCGCGTGATCGATGTCAATCACCAATGTCGCGGCAATGACCTCACAAAGATCCGAGGGACGACTTCGGCGCCACAAGCACGATGTAGGATGCAGGAAGGCTTGCGAGGGTATTTTGCGTGTGGAAATGTCGGCTGGGTATTTTCTTTATAAATTAAAAGAGTACTTCCTTCTGTCCGGGAAGTGCTGGGTTATGCGGCGTAGACGGGAGCATTTCCTTAAAAAAAGATGCGGCTTGAGGTGAGCTTCGCCGACCTGCCGGTATACTTGTACCGTTGATACCGAATTACCGCTCGGTTGCTTGCGGTCGGCAGTGATCTGCTTGTGGGGCTGGGCATAGGAGTGGGGTATGCTTATGCAGAATGAATTCTTTCGTGGATAGTATTTAATTTATTCGCCTTTCTTCAAGGCCTTTCAATAATGGTTTTTTGTTCGTTATATCATTTGCGAGCTTCAGAATATCAGAGCTGGCTGTACTCGGCGTAATCGCATGTATGGACGAACCCTCACCGCCTCCCAGATTCGTGGCCGAGGTAACTGCCGTTTTGGGTTAGTGCGGGGCGTGCGAGTATGAAGTGCTGAGATGTGCCAGTGTACAAGAGGGACTTGGCTTGCCAACACGAGATCGAGGTGTTCGGCAAGGATAATTTTACATATGATACTCGGACAAAAGGATGTTATTGTAGATTCAATGGATTGGTACTAGTACATACTACGATTGAGCAAAAACGAAATTGAAACCACCACTTGCGCCGGGTATAAGACCCGCAGGACACAAAAGCAAGACTCCGCCAATGAAGAACATAGAAGAGAACATAATATGGAGTAACATTAAGACCCCGCAGCCGCCAACGACAGGTGAGATCATGCAACCGGATGCAATGCAATGAGTCCAATATCTCCTTACAATCGTGTCAACACTTAGATGCCAAAAGCCAAGTCGCCAGACCCGGGAAATCCACCTCCAACCGTCGGACAAAGGGAAAAATAGAAATTGGGAATCATAATCCGGCAATGCTGTTGTGTCAATGCATTCTCCAAAGGATGCAGTCATGCAAAAGTTGTGAATAAAAAATACATGGTATAGAAGTGAAATGACCAAAGGGGAAGAAACGAGCGAACGGACGACCTCAAGTTGATCAAAGAAGTATGGGTGCTGTCGTGGTAATGCTGATGCGAGGTGAAAATGAAAACTCCACACTATGCGATGCAGATGTGTCCATGCCGCGGGTATGATGAAAAGATTCCTCCAACTGTATCTTTTCCATTGACTGGGTGTGGGTGACTGGATGTCCATAAGTGATAATCTGTCGTCGAAACCACAGTAGGCGAAAAAAGGGTCCGACAGCACCGAGGTGCACCAGGAGTCGGGAGAAAGTAGGGTTCGTATTTCCAATCTTGAACCATGAGCAGTCGCAATCGACGTAATTATTCATTAAATTCTTTCTTCCTTCAGTGGCCGTTGCAGCTCGAAGAGCAAACTATCGAGCTCGGCCCAATTGGAAGAGTTCTGGGCGAATCGGCGGTGCTTTCGTGTGAGGGTGTGTTCTTCGAAATCATCGAACTTTTCCCGGCAGTTCTCGCAGTAACCTGGCTTGGGGTCTCGTCGGCGTTGTTCGGGCTTCTTGGGCAGTTCCCTGTGCTGTGTCTTGTGCTGTACCTTGTGAGGAATCTTGTGCTGGTGCTGGTTCTTCTCATCCTCCCGTCGGCGCTTGGGGCGATCTCCCTCCGATTGGTATCCATCGTCTTCGCGGGGGCGCTTTTCAGGCTTTGCGGAGTTGTTGGACTCGGCCGATTGAGCCCGAGAAGGATTCAGAGATGAACCGTTGATGGGACGCTGAGGGGCGGCCATCGATCCAGTCACAATACCTCCGGTTTCCTTCTCAAGAACCTTTCGCTTCAGTCCGTGCATTTCCTTGCTTAGTCCTGCCTTGGCTCCAGGAACACCGGCAGTAGATGAGACCATTTGTGATCGGATGGCGGAGGTGACGTTGGAGGGCTGTACGCCAGATGCTGCTGGTTCACGACCGGTATAGAATGAACCAGTTCGAGGGATTGGTGGAGGAGCAAAGCTTTCTGAACTCTTCCGTTCCTTGGCTTCCTCGAAGGAAGGCTTGCGGGTGATTTCAGGGTGGGTAGCTGTGTTGGTTTGCTCCTCAAACGGCTTCTGCGGCTTCGAAAGCTCGGTAACCAACTTGGTATCAACGTTCTTTTCATTAGCGGTGACAGATACAGATTTAGACTGTGAGCGGGTCTCCTCTGCATTTTGCCGGGCTGCTTTCTTCTCCTTTTGTGCTTGACGCATACGCTGACGATCCATCTCCTTCCGGCTGGGAGGTTCGTCGATGAACGGGCACTTGCCCAGGGGTGCGCTTCGGAACTGGGGCCAAGCTCCGTCCTGGCGTTTAGCCACGCGTGGGTACTCTCGGACCATAACGGGTTTGGTTTTTTCATTCATGTCGTGAATATAGATGAAGGGTCCCTTAAACACTTGCATCTCCATCGACGACAAGGGGTCGCGATCAGACGGACCATTCAGGAGCTCTTGGCGAAGGACGCGTGAGAGAGCATTGTCACCCTTTCCATGGGCCGTGTGCCCCCCAGCAGTCTTGCTCCGTGATGCAGCATCATGGTGGCCGCTGATATCATTGTCGTTGATTGTCGTGATCATTCGTTGCAACTTTTCCAGCGCCCAGATCTTCATGCCCATTTGGCGAGCTCTTTGAAGGACGTCCATGTTTCCTTGATCCCGACGGCCAGCATTCTTATCCAGCAAAGAAGGGTTGACGGTTTGAACATTCGCATCGCCGTTGGCTTCCGTGGTAGGGGCAGACTCGTCGGTGGGACTGGTCGCGGTTTCGGCGGGTATGGGACGCGAAGTGACGACGTGAGTGACAGTTCGAGAGAAAAAGTTTTCCTCACGCTAGAGAAGAAAGTTAGGAACGATCTTGCTTAATTGAGACGCACTTGCATGATTGCAATGGGACGCAACGTCACCGCACGATGAAACATGCTGGGGCTTTCAGGTAGAAAGGGAAAACTTACAGCTCCAAGTGCCACAACCTGACTTGAAAACTTTCGTCGAACATCCTCTGGGATACTATCAAAGTAGAAGACAAACTGAGGGAACGCTTTACGGTAGTGTCTCTGCCACTGTCGAATGGTATCCAACGTGTCTGCCGAGGGCTTCTCGCCCTTTGCCCCCTTGACTACCGGGTGGCGTTCACGATCTCTAGCTGCAACAAGCTTCTTCTCGAAGGCGCTGGGGTTGGCATTGTTGGAACGACGCGCGAAAAGTCGGGATTCGGTACTTTGCTGGACGGTAGACTTGGCTCGGGACGGCGAACGGGACTCTGGCTCGAAGGAGTCCGTCACCTGCTTCTTGGGCGGAGGCTGGCCGTATGGGACTTCCATCTGGGTGGACCGAGCTCGTTTGGCCGGCAGGAGCCCGGCCTTGTGGGGAGAGTTGGTAGCATTCGGCACGTTGGCAAGAGGACGGCGAGTCGACATGTTGAGGGTGGGTTGGAGGTTAGGTCGGGGGGAGGGAGGCACAAATACAGCAGCCATGAGGTCACCGTATCTGTCCTGAGGTTGAACGTGTTGGTAACTTGAATATTGACCAGCTGGGTTCAAGCTGTCTGGGAGGGGTATTCGAGATCAAGCACGCGACGTGCTACACGTCTTTTGGTGGTCCCGAATCAGAGTTTAGAGAAGGGACATGGTAGCACAGCCGAAGTTCGAATTGAGCTGATGGTGTGTCGAGGTCACCAGTGAAGTGTCGAGGAGAAGTGAGAGTAGAAGTTGGGTGTAGTAGAGATTGGTGAGGGAAGAGAAGGTCGAAGGGCAAAGTCGTGTGGTGGAGACCCACTCCCTTTGTTTTGGCTGCGCCGGGACAACCACCAGCGTCGCGCGAAGCATGAACATCAACATTACATTCCTACGGGCGCGACGTGCCGGACATTTCTGCTCGATTAACTTAATTTTAAATTATTCTGCGAGTATTTCCGACATTCATTCTGCCTTTATTTTTTCGTCTCGCCTTTTTCTAACGTGCTGCTACTGTGAAGTCGACGGCGATTGCCAACCACCCCGACCAGCCACCATAAACTTTGACGAACGGACCGTATTAGCCCCCACGCCACGTCGAGCGGGGGCTGGAGAACGCATCTTGTATTATACATTGTTTTGGGAGGGTATCTGGCTACTAGTATACAAGGTTGATGCTTCTTAACTACGCAGGGCCTCAATATCCTCGACCTACTAGAAGTTAGCACGAAACAAACAGCTCGAGATGTCATCACAACATACCTCCTTGACGGCCTCGGGGGTCAGAACGATAGGATGGTCATCTCCCACACAAACGCTATCTTCAATGCGAATGCCGATACCACGGAAATGCTCAGGCCATCGATCGTCGTGGGGCACGTAGATACCACTGCGTGAAATTAGCTCTATACTACCCTGGAGTTGGTCAGGGGTGGAGACGAACGGTTCAATAGTGATACAGTTGCCCGCCTTCAGGGTATATCCTCTAGAGTACCCCGGGCAGTCGTGAACATCAAGGCCGACATAATGACCCAGGTGGTGGGGGAAAAGAGTGTTGATGGCCTGGTCTGCGTTAGCTATGTTTCCACGAAGATAATCGACGGTTATTTCATACGCTTCCAGGCAGGTCAAACCCGAGCTGCTTCAGCTGCTCCTTCAGACCGTTCTCGGCGATGTTGTGCAGCTGATCCAAAGAGAGGTTCGCGCTCTCCCGGCAAAGAGCCAGACAGGTCCGGTGCACGTTGAGCACGGCACTGTACAGTTCCCGCTGGGGGTCGGTGAACTTTCCGTTTACGGGCCAGGTTCTTGTGATGTCGGAGATATAGCCTCCAAGCTCCTATTAGATCGCTAGGGGTTAGTATTGCGACTTTGAAACTGGATACAAATGTCACTTACACCACCACCATCCACGAGGACCAACTCTCCATCCCTGGTCGCTATCAGCTACGAATCCACCATGAGTTGTTGATGTTATACATACCGCAGGATATCGTCGTTTCTGGTGTAATGAATACTCAAGGCATTCTTTTTCAGTTAATATTAGACCATATATCTGTCGGGGGCTTTTAGATCTAGAACTACATACCTGACCGCCTGCTACAACAGGAACGAAGGCGCTTCCGTCGCAGCCGTTGACCTTGAATTGATACTCGAGGAAGGATGTCAAAGCTTTTTCCCGGTCGAAAGTCTCGCGCATCGAATCGGTGAAGGACCGACCAGAGGCTTGACCAAGCATGCGCATATGCACCACTTCGTTCTCGCTCTTAAACGCCCGCATCTCGTTGAGAATAGGCTTCAGCGGCTTGACCTTGCGGTGATCAACGGTCTTCTTGAGCTTCTCTGATGCGACTGTAGGTCCGTAAAGATACCGGTGGAGAGATGACCTGGAACTGTCGAATGCAGGGATGTCGGAGTAAACTTCGGTGGCGCCGCTCACGATATTGGGCAAGACGTCTCCGATGTTTTCGATGTTTCCCGTCTGGAAAGTCTCCTGTCAGCGCATTGATCGCCATCACGTTCCAATCTGCGCTTTTCACCAACCTCGTCCGCATTGAAGACATCGACGGCGGCCTGGGTGCCAGACCGCGCACCATCCCATAGTTCTGCCCTCGCATCCTTTTCCCGAACGTACAGGTGGAAGATGTGATTGTCGCCAGATCCATCGTTGGCAATAACTGCAAGCGCGTTCGGCTCGTTGAAGCCTTTGCGTCCCGGGAAAATAGCAATGGTCAACTGAATTGTCCTCCTGCGCTAGAATGAGTGTATTCACCTGTCAGGTAGAAGAAGTTGGATTCTTGTCGGTATTCATGAAAGATTCCGGGGGCCCGGTATTTCACTTCACTCGCGGCGAGAATAGCGACAGCGCCTTTGGGGAGCTTGTTGGCGAGGCGTGACCGACGCTGGGCATATTCGAGTGCAGTTATTCCCGGGGTGACTGCGCAAGGTGATTTACCTCGTCAGTTCGATTCGGCCGACAGGTCATCAATGAGTGCAATGTTGTATACATACGTTCACCGGGGTCGAGAAGATGGGGATGTGTTTCGTGCAATGGTTGGCCGAACTTGAGGTCCGCGGCGAAGACGGAGGTCGCGTAGTTTCTGCGGGGAGCTGGACCACGTAGCAAGCTTAGGCGTTGTACCGGAAGGGTTGAGGGACGGGACGAAGGGCGCAGGCGCGCGCATTGTCGGGCGAGAGACCTGCAGGCCATGCTTGTGAATCTGTGGCTGTCGTATAGCCTGGACTAGTAACAGTAGGTGTTATCGCTGAAGGCAGCTGGCGGTTCCGAGCTGGGGCCGTCGGCGGTGTGCGCCAATCAGTGTCGCAGTGTTGCAATCAACTCGGCCCTTCACGCAGTCGCATGCATCTCAGCCGCTGAACAACAACTGCACATGCGACGAAATACAGTTAGCAAACTCAGGGAGATCTACGAAGGTATCCATAGCCCCTCGAAATTCTGGTCATCTCCGTCATCCGACTCCAGCGACTCCTGGGCGACCACCTATCGGGCGAATTCCTCATTCCGAGCTCATCTCAAGGTGAACGCTTTGGCGCAACCCTTTCCTGGTTCAGTTTAGGCACGTAGCCAATTGCACTGTGCCTTTTCTGGCGCGGATGGACCTACTCAATTAGGTGTCCTAACGTGTCGTATTCGCTGCAAATTTATACTACGAACGGCGATAGTGTGGCACAGATAGATATATATTTCTGGGCTTGTTCCCTTCTGAAGTTGAGCGTTCACCAAGTATCAACTTCTTTACTCTGAACTTCTGAAGTTTAGATCAATTTTATAATTACACTGTGTATACGCCTGGATCTATTATTATTCACACATCCATCATGGGGAGAACCCTCACTTACCCCAAACGGTCGTCGAACACTGTTAACCGATACAAGCACCGGGGTATGCCATCCCCAGAAGAAATACACACTGAGAAATCACTCACTAACGATTTCGCCAGCAACGTACGACCTGGGTGCGATCCACCAGATTGTCAATGCTTCACCAGTGCTCCATGTGTCCTTCAACCCGGGCCCAGACGACCCCTTCCCAACAATCCTGCCCATGATCGGCCAAATGGGCTCCTTCGAGTACCCCTCCGCAAGTCTCGACGAGCCACTGGAATGCTACCTCCACGGCTACGTCAGTTCGCGCATCATGAACCTCGCACGCAGCTCCGGCGGCGAGGGTCTGCCCATTTGCGTGGCAACCAGCCAGGTCGATGGCCTTATTCTGTCTCTGACTCCCAACTCACACAGCTATAATTATCGCTCGGTTGTTCTGCACGGCTATGCCAATCTCGTCACAGACGAAGAGGAGAAGCTCTGGGCCATGAAGATGATCACCAACTCCGTTGTCACCGATCGCTGGGATAACTCCCGCGTTCCGCCTGACAAGGCTGAGATGTCGTCGACGGTTATCTTGAAGGTGAAGATTGTGGATGGCAGTGGGAAGATTCGGGATGGGGGCGTGTCGGATGAGCGCAAGGACTATGCGGACGAGGCCATTACGGGCCGTATCTGGACGGGCGTGGTTCCTGTTTGGCAGACATTTGGAACTCCTGTTCCCAGTGGCGATGGGAAGCTTGGCGAAGTCCCGGAGCATATCACTTCGTACATAGAGAAGAAGAATAAGCAGAATCGGGCTCTGGCTGAGAGTGCTGTGAAGGTCAGCCTGCCTGCTGAAGAGCAGCACTGAGATAGTTGTTATGACCAATATGATGGATATGATCTGTTTACCTTCTCCAGAGGGCATATATGCATTTTCGGCATTCTGTGCTCATAGTAGGTCGCTTGTTTCCTAGTTCCGCCTCCTTGGTAGACTTCCTGTATACTTCCAGTTCATGTTCTCGGTCGGGCGACGGGCTCACCTCTGGAGCTCTGTAAGATACTTGATGATGCCGGATCTGGGGGAAACCGGCATAACAACGAAAGAAATATGAAAAAGCACGTAATGCATTCTTTGATGGTGTTTGCTTGGGGGTTAGATGCAGCAATGACAAATGGGCCAAAAGTGTTGCAGGCCGCCCCGCGAAGATCGGCGCCCAACGTCATTCGCCAGCTTTCTCCAACAAAATTATTGGGGCCAGCCTCATACTTCCTCTCTTTCTACTGCCATCCTCCCTCTGTCCGTCTTCCACCTCCCCACTACTTCCAAAAATGGCATCAGCTGCGAAGAAAGCTGCCCACGCAGGGGTGTCATCCGCCGATGTTGAGTCTTTTGCTGAATATCTCAAGGGATGCCGCCGTATCTTGGCGCTTCTGGGAGCTGGTCTCTCCGCATCCTCGGGCCTCCCAACTTTCCGCGGTGCTGGAGGATTGTGGCGTACCCACGATGCGACCGAGCTGGCAACCCCTGAAGCTTTCCAGGCCGATCCAGCTTTGGTCTGGCAATTCTACAGTTTCCGGCGACACATGGCCTTAAAGGCGGCTCCGAACAAGGCTCACTATGCGCTCGCCGAGCTGTCGCGACGGAACAAAGACTTCATCACCATTTCCCAGAATGTGGATGGTAAGTACTCTAACATGACATGAATATCTCTTTATATAGATATTAGTTTGGCCTAATGGTGTCGTCGTGATTTTCAGGCCTTTCTCAGCGAGCGCTGCACCCCTCCGAGCAACTCCACTTGCTCCATGGCTCTCTTTTCAACGTGAAATGCACCTCTTTCTTCTGCAGATACACACGCAAAGACGATTTTACCGATCCTATTGCTCCATCTTTAGCCATCCCTAAGAAGTCCTCTCTCGTCAAGACCGATGAGGATCAAGGCGAAACAGGAACAAAGCAAATCGAGGAGTCAGATGAAGAAATAGACATCTCAGATATCGGTCACCACCTTCCCGACATCCCAGTGAAAGACCTACCCCAATGCCCGGAATGTAACGGTTTGCTTCGACCGGGGGTGGTTTGGTTTGGCGAACCTCTGCCTTCAAAGACCCTTAAAACCGTCGATGAGTGGATCGAGTCCGATCCTGTTGATCTGATGTTGGTCATTGGCACAAGCTCCAGCGTCTACCCGGCTGCAGGCTACACCGATATTGCTCGTGCCCACGGTGCACGTATTGCTGTGATTAATATGGAGCAATCCGTCAAAACGCTGGGCGAGAACGACTGGTTCTTTCAAGGAGATGCGAGCGTCGTTGTCCCAGAGATCTTGAAGAGCGTCATTGGCGATATATGATACGTCTTGAGATATACAGAATGATGAGATCAGGATTCAAATTGGCTTGATATTTTGGTTTTTTCCCTTTTATACTCATAGCGTGAAGCAACTTGCACATAATTCAATTGGGCGCAATCTACTCTGACAACAACTCACTTGCTGATTTAAATGCACCCGAAACCCCTGTAAATAGCAGACACTAAGCTGGTAAGGTAAAGACCACCATATTCATCCTATGGTAAGGGTTTGCTCAAGATGATTTTCCCGGTCCCGCATATCTTCCGATAGTTAACTAGGATGTGGGTCGGCCTTGATAGGTTCAAAAATAAACAGACATGCGAAACAGTTGTCTCATTAAAACCGCCATTTCCACCAAGACTAACTAGAAAGTACCTAGCCGATCCATTTAGCCGGTGTTAGTTGCTGCTTGTTGCCTGCTGCCAGTGGATCTTTGTTTGCTGCGCCGTATGCTGTTTACGCAAATCGGCGAAGTGGCCTCAGGCACCCAAACCGTTGCTGGGGAATCCGCCAAGGCTGTCCCGAAAACAAAGTCCTATCGATAACGTCGACATTTCGCGACTTCGATTCTGCTTCCATTCCTCCCCCACCTCGCGCGTCAAAGGCTTCACAAGGCCCGGAAGAGATGTTTGATTCCAGGTAAGACTATCAGTCGTGAATTTTGGCTTCAGAACTCGGTGGTGTACGAGGACCGCCGAGCGAAATAGCTACCCCGCCATGCTGGGCTGAGATCGACTCATCGATAACTCAGCAAAACATTGCTCAGAGGCTAACCAGTCGAAGCTTTTAACTATATATCTCGACGCCTAACTACCAAATTTGACACTCGCTCTCCGGTTCCCTCGACCGGATTGCCACATTCCCGAGATCGTTGCCGCGCAGTCATCAACAAACTTGATAACATTACCCCTCCGAAGCTTCTTCGGAGACTCGTCGCCACTTCGTAAACATGGCCAGAGAAAGCACCGCTCCAGTGGAGCCAAAGACCCCGGGGAAGCCAATTGAGCGACCCCAGGGCTCCGTTCCTCAGCTTCCTGAGTTTGGCAAACCTTCGCCGATGGGCCAGCCTCAGCGCCAGCCTCACCCTCAGCACCAGCCGCGGCCTGCTGCTTCATCCAACCACTTGTTCAATATCCCAAAGTCGAACCATGCACGGCCCGAGCATCATCGTCCCGCACCTCGTCCGCAGCCACAGCCCCAGCACCCTGACCACCCGTATGGGGCGCACCAAAGTCACCAACCACACATTGCTTCCATACCTGGGGCGAGGACCGCAACGCCATCTGCGAAGCAATCCTTCGATCCGTTCATGCCAGTTCGGCCTTCCGCATACAATGACCATCGATCCGCGTATCACACAGGCGCCACCCCAATCAAGCGTCCTGAGAATGTGAACTTTACGACGCCTCGTGCTCCTCGCCCGATCTTCCAGTCCAAGGCCGGGCCCGCGAAGCCAGCGAATACAAACAAACACCTCCAGGCCTTTATCGACTTGACGAAGGACGACCCGTACGCTAGTTCGCAGCCTCAGTCTCAGTCTCGGCGCGTCAATACTGGATCAACCTTCGGTGCCATGGATATGGGCGGCTACGTTGATTCTGAGAAGGCTAATGAGAACATCAAGGCTCTTTTGGAGGGTGCTTTTGAAGATGAAGAGGAGGAAAATCCTACAAAGCCCAAGACCAAGAAGAAGGGTAAGAAGAAGCAGTCGAAGAAGGCAAAGGTTGCAGAAAAGGCCAAGTCCGCGGACGCTTCTGAAGCTAAAGCGGAGAAGAAGGAGAGCAGCGACGACCTTGATGATTTGGCTGCCCAGCTTGAGGGCGTTACAGTCAACGACAAGAAATCAAAGGACGAAGAACTTCATGTCAATGCACCTGGTACAACTGAGGCAGTTTCAGACGCAGAAGAAATTGAGAAGAGCCATGTCACCGACGAGGATGAAAAAGATGTGGATGCGGAGGCATCGGATGATGAAGAAGCTGAAGAAGAAGAGGACGAAGAGGAAGAGGAGGACGACGAGGACGATGATGGAACCGTTGAAGGTTTGAAAGTCTCTCTTCTTCCCCATCAAATCGATGGAGTCAGGTGGATGTGCAACAAGGAGACTGGCCAAAAAACAACGAAGGGGATCTATCCCAAGGGCGGAATCCTTGCTGATGACATGGGTCTGGGAAAGACCGTGCAAGCGATTGCTCTTCTTCTCCGAAACAACAAATCCGAATACGAACACAGCGATAAATTCGAATCAGCCGATGCAAAGAAGGACTCGAATGAGCCCCCAGCCTCTCGTCTGAGCAAGAGCACCCTCGTCGTGGCGCCTCTGGCACTGATCAAGCAATGGGAATCCGAGATTCTCGACAAAGTCGAGAAAACACACAAACTCAGTGTCTGTCTGTATCATGGCACCAACCGCGCGAAGACTGCTACTTTCCTCGACACATATGACGTCGTCATCACGACATATGGAACCCTTACTTCGGAATCTGGAACTGCTGCGGCCGACAAAGCCAAGAAATCTGGCATTTTTTCAGTCTACTGGTACCGCATCATCCTCGATGAGGCTCACACCATCAAGAACCGCAACGCAAAGGCAACTCAGGCTGCCTATGCACTGGATGCAAAGTTCCGCTGGTGCTTGACAGGAACTCCAATGCAAAACAACCTCGATGAGCTTCAGAGTCTGATTAGATTCCTTCGCATCAAGCCATATGACGAACTGGCTGCCTGGCGGGACCAGATCAGTCGACCCCTGAACAACGGCCGTGGTGCTCTTGCTATTCAGCGTCTGCAAATTTACCTGAAGGCTTTCATGAAACGCCGCACCAAGGATGTTCTGAAGAACAACCAAGGTGAAAAGTCTGGCGGTGATGGTGGAGAGAAGAAGTCGAATGGATTCCACATTGTCAAGCGTGAGGTCATCAGGGTGGACGGTGATTTCATGGAAGGAGAACAGAACTTCTACACACGCCTCGAAAAGCGTACCGAAAACAGTCTGGATGAGATGATGGGTGGTACCAAGCTCGATTACGCCGGTGCTTTAGTTCTGCTGTTGCGTCTTCGTCAATCTTGCAACCACCCTGACCTGGTCAAGAGTGATTTGGCTGCCGATAAAGACGTTCTGTTGCAAAATGGCAACGGTGGTAGCCAGTTGAAAGACCAGAAGCAAGACGACTTGGACAGTGTGGCTGATCTTTTCGGCGACCTTAGTGTGGTCGCTAAGAAATGCGACGTCTGCCAGACTGAGCTCAGCCACGCAGAAGCCAAGAGCGGCGCAAGTCGTTGCAACGAGTGCGAAGCTAACCTCAACACCGACTTCATGAAAGGCACGAAGGACAAATCGAAGAAAAAGAGGAAGTCCCATCGGCACCGCAAGGATCTTACTGCTGAGTTGAGCTCGCAGGCCGC
The DNA here is from genome assembly GCF_028826775.1 of Penicillium argentinense. NCBI lineage: Eukaryota > Fungi > Ascomycota > Eurotiomycetes > Eurotiales > Aspergillaceae > Penicillium > Penicillium argentinense. Next base: position 3,333,411 of record NW_026622668.1, read on the forward strand.
CCGGTCACGCAAGAATCGACGAGTCATTATGGACAGTGATGACGAAGAGGAGGAGGCTGAATGGATTGTTCCAGAGGACCAACGCAAGATACCAAACCTTGGCAAGATTGGAGGATCCGATGATGAGGATGCCGAAGGCGGCGGAGACTGGATCGGCTCTGACGACTCCGACACAGAGGATGAGATTGACTCGCCCTCCGGCAACAAGAGTCGACCTGTCCACCTGGGTGATTCCGAAGACGAATCTGAATCCGAGTCTGAGTCCGACGAAGATATCTATGAAAACCCCGAGGGAATCAACGGAGAGCTACCATCCACCAAGATCCGTCATTTGATGAAGATCCTCAACAATGAGTCTGCAGAATACAAGTTCATTGTCTTCTCCGTTTTCACTTCCATGCTCGACAAGATCGAGCCTTTCTTGAAGCGCGCCAATATCGGCTTTGCCCGCTATGATGGTGGAATGAGAAATGACCTCCGTGAAGCTAGTCTCAACAAGCTTCGGAATCACAGCGGCACGCGTGTCCTGCTTTGCAGTCTGCGTGCTGGTGCCCTGGGCCTCAACTTGACTGCTGCCAGCCGCGTTGTGATTTTGGAGCCATTCTGGAATCCTGTAAGTTCACACTCCCGACCTTTCATTCATAAAAACTTACTAAAAAGATATCTAGTTCGTGGAAGAGCAAGCCATCGATCGAGTCCACCGTCTCAACCAGACAATCGACGTCAAGATCTACAAGCTCATCATCAAAAACTCCGTCGAAGAACGAATCGTCGACCTCCAAGACCGTAAGCGCGAACTTGCCAACATGACCATCGAAGGCAAGTCTGCCGCCGGCAAGTTGACGATGCGCGACATGATGGCCCTTTTCGGACGGGATGCCGAGTCCCGTTTCGAAGATAAGCAGAGTACTCTGGATTTCAAGAAACCCAGCGTTCTCCGTGGAAATGACGAGGACAAAGAATACGCGCCTCCTTCACAGAGTGCTGGCCGATCGGATTCTCGCGATCGCGTGCGAAAACAGCAGTCCAATCGGTCAACTCCTGAGGATTCGGTTTACGGTCGGCGTTGGTAGATTTTTGGAGATGTGATAGATGGATTGGACGTGTGACGATCATTTGCCAGGCGTTGTGATGTAAGGACTTTTGGAGAGCTGGATTGATACAGTTGGTCTATTGCCTTGATGTATGTGAACGGGGATTTGGCTTCTTGTTATTATTCTGACCACGGGCGTACATGAGTAACGATTTTTTATTTCACTTGCATTTCATCTTTCGATTACTATCGTACTCGAACTCCCTAGGAGAATGGTCTACTACGACCAGCATCAGTGCCAACTTTGTCCATTCCAGATGTGAACCGCGGCTGAACCAAGCCTGTGGCATGGGCGTCGCAGGGCGACCCGTGAATTCGGAGGAGATGTCCGCGAGTCAGATTCCAGGAGGCAACCCATGGCCATGGCAATCTGCACGCAAGCCCGGACATGAGGTCCGAGAGGGCCACTGGAGCTGGGTTTAACTTCCCTGGATTTTTGGGTCCTCGCCTTTTGCGGAGTCGCCGCTTGGGGATTCGCTGTCTGCGGGTTTTGTTTTGCTTGCTTCTTCCTAGTATTGTTGGGCTATCATTGAGGTGATTATTTGAAGTGTATGATTATTGAGAGCAATTGAGCGACGAACTGAAAAGCAGCTATCGAAACTTATAGGCTCACGTATGCAGAGTGTAGTACCTTGAACAGAATACTAAATTAAACTAGTGTATAGACGGAGTTCAGCTCGCGAAAGGGACACTCGGATGTAACGCCACGGGCTGAGGCAACTAAATAGCTGTCTAGACCTTGCTGGAACCAAGGTCAGCTAGGTATCACCGAAAATAGAATGGCGTTGCTCTATTTTGGAAGTGGGGATCCCTACATATTGTCCAGAAAGAGTCGATTCATCCTGCACAGGATTGCAGTGGGAGATTGACAAAAGCTGGCACAAGGAATGGCACTCGATGTAGCCCATAAAGTTTTGTTTCTAGAGCTCTCGTGAGCTTGGAGAGTGGCTGAGGTGCACGTGGACCTTGATTGGTGCTGAGACAATTCAACGAGCTGTCGAACGGGTACCTCCACTAAAGCTTGCCCATGGCTCAAGAATTCTGGATTGCGAATCATTATAATCCTTTATTATGCCCTGCAAACCAGGCGAGGAAACCAAAGATGGGCTTTTGTTGGATGTTTCCATTGATGAAGTAGCTTGCCGATAGGTCTCGGCCTACGGAGAGTGCAAGAGAGAGGATTGTTCGGTACGCAGAGGCGAAAATTGAGTGCATATTTCCGGGGACTGGGGAATTCTTTTCTCTTTAATTGAGTGGGTTTGTCTCTCAGCTTATTCTTCATGCAACTTCTTTCCTCCTTCCTTTTATTCACCAAACCTTCATTCTTTTAACCGATGGTGTCTCACAGCTAGAACTTTGTCCCTGTGGGATATCATCTAGGGTTATAGGTGAGTCCCATCCGCTGTTCCGGATCATAATTATTGTAGATATTTGACAGAATGTGTCGTACAAGTATTGACAATTTTTCTTGCCAGAGCTAGACGACCGCTCAGAAGAAAATCCGATAAACAATTTCACGTGGCAGCAATGACCTCCTCGCCGAAACTTAGCACCCACGACGATTGCAGAGCCGTCAACAACGACCAAGATGAGCAAGATGACAGAGCCACAGATAGCCGCCAAACCCTCGCTCGCACACTTTCTATTCCACAGTCAATGTGCATCCTGTCCGACACGAAGCCCGAGATACCCACGGTGACGGAGCTGGATCCACCAAAGTTAAAGCTGCCCCAACTCGGCAGTGACAGCATCGAGAAGGTGTTTCCAGTACGGTCCGTTCTTTCCTTTGATTCCACTCCTTCCTCGGCCATCCAGACACCCCCGCTCGATAAGCTGGAAAGTCCGCTCTCGCCGTTTTCAGATGCAGTTCGTGTGAACGGACTGTTTGATGAGAAATCTAGAACGCGGCCATCGCAGCCACCAACAGCAGAGCCCAACGAGCCTACGCGAGCATCGAGAAGACCGAACTACCTTTCCCGGCTACGAGAGCAAAAGCATGAGCTGAGTGGCTACCCTTCACCGCTATCGACTCTCCCGATACGAAAGCACCGTCCTTCAGAAAACACGTCTTTTTCTTCGAACGAAATCAATCATCATAGCAGCGGTGACTCGCATGACAAGAGCATTCAACTGCATGATTTTGTTCATGAGTGCGGAGGTATCCTGACAACCAGCAAAGCACCAGAGGGATTGCTATACTCGCAGGACGACGATTCGAATATTTCCATACAAGGGTTCGGTGCCTTAATCGTGCTGTTTGGGCTTGAAGGTAACTACATTGTCCAAGCGGCTAGCAGCAACTCAAAAGAGGTTATCGGAATTTCGCCAGATGAGCTTTTTGAACTGGCATCTATCTGTGATATCTTGCCTAAGGTTCAACAACAGGACTTTATTTCCCATGCCGAGATGGTTCTAGACGATGGGCATGATGTGGAGCTGTCGGGACCAGAAGTGATCTGTCTCTCCATGAAGAATTCAGATGGTCATGCAAATCGCTTCTGGTGTACCATGCATACAAGCAAGGCTTACAAGGATTATCTCATCTGCGAGCTGGAGCCAGAAACGGAAGACCTAGAGCCAGGTATTCTGAACATGTTGCCTCCTATCTTTCAACAAATATCGAGTGCCCAGACAATGGATGAGCTTGGTTGGAATGCGATTTCAAGTCTTCAAAGCCTTGCTCGGTTTGATAGAGTGACTATGTACCATTTTGATGGCAATCGCAATGGAACTGTTGTTGCTGACTCTGTTGATCCAGCCCTGGGTATCGACTCCCTGGGGGGCATGAACTTCACAGAGTTTACATTCAACGAGCAACTGAAAACTGAATATCTTCGGAACACTGTCTCATTAGCTTACAGCAAGAAAGCTCCTCTCGCGGACTTGACTTACAGATTTTCCATTAGCAAACTTGGGCTCGATCTGTCACATTGCTATTTGCAAGCATCACCAGCGAGCACACAGCAAATCTCGAGCTCTCAGATAACTGCTTGCATGTCTATTGGCATATATGTTTTCGGAAAACTCTGGGGTTTGGTGTCCTGCCAGTCTTACGACCAGAGCTTCAAGCTCCATCCACTCCTCCAGAGAGTATCATGGCTCATAAGCGAAACACTGTCGAGTAACATTGAGCGTCTCTCCTACTCGTTGCCATTCCAGAATCAGGAATACATCTACCCGGAGGCAGACAATAGTTCACAAGGAAGTCCGAATGAATTCTCCGCTGATATCCTTAGTCTGTTTGGTGCAGATTACGCCGCAGCATCAATCCTAGGCGAAACCAAGATTCTGGGAAAACCACAGGACTCATCAGAGGTATTGGCCTTGCTCGAGTATCTGCGGGCTAAGAATATCGACACTGTTCTCTGGTCAACCGACATTCTTTCTGATTTTGACGATCTCGACTACGCACCCGGCTTCCGTCATCTGGTCGGACTACTCTACATACCCCTTTCAACAGACGGCCACGACTTTATGACCTTCTTCAAAAGCGAGATGGGATGTCTTCCGATCGATTTGGCTCAATCTAATGAGTGGTCGGCATCAGAACTTGGCAAAGCATCCATGCTATCTCTGATGTACCGAACATTCACCGACATCTGGCAAGAGAAAGAGGCGGCAATGCAAAACAATCAACTACTGCGACTCCTACTCGCCAACTCAGCCCACGAGTTCCGCACGCCCTTGAATGCGATTATTAATTATCTCGAAATTGCCCTAGACGGAAACCTCAACCAAGAAACGCGCGAGAACATCTCCCGATCGCACTCAGCATCCAAATCCCTCGTTTACATCATCAACGATCTCCTCGATCTGACAAATGCAGAAAACGGACAGAGACTCATCAAAGATGAAGTCTTCAGTCTCTCTGAAACACTCTGCGAGGCAACCAACATTTTCTGGGAAGAGGCAAGACAGAAACAGGTTGATTTGCAGGTCGTTCAGCATTCGGCATTGCCGCCGGTTCTGGGTGACCAGCGCCGAGTTCGTCAGGTTATTACGAATTTGATCAGCAACGCTCTTCAGCATACGTCTGTTGGTGCGGTAACGATTGAGTCTTGTATTCTTTCGGAATCTTGTGAGCCTGGACACATTGCTATTGAAGTCGCCATACATGATACCGGTTCTGGCATGCCTCAGGAAACTATGGAGACGCTTTTCTGTGAGCTTGAGCAGGTTTCCAATAAGGGGTACATGCAGCATCTCAAATCGTGCCGGAAGACTTCCGATACGGCTTCTTTGGAGACGGACAGCGTACTTGGCCTTGGGCTTGCACTGGTGGCGCGGATCGTTAGTAACATGAATGGGCAGCTCAGCTTGAAGTCGGAGGAAGGTAGTGGGAGCTGTTTCAAAATTCGCCTCAGATTCCCTCTGCCTTCAAATCAGGATGGTGCACCAGCAATGCCAGATGGTCAAACACGACAAGAAAAAGAACCTTCTTTCTGCGAAAAGGATAAATCTGAACAAAAACAGGAAGAGACTGCTAAGTCGAAAGATCCCCTAGCATACCGCTGCGGTGATGGCGCCTCAAATATCGAGGAACTGGGGCGGCAAGATGGATCCTTCGTTGATGTTGACGTTTCTTTAGAGGGCGGAGAATCTCGAAGTATCGCCCTGTCGACGTCAGATCAAATTACGCTAGAATCAACGTCAGGACCCGATCCTGAGTCCAAAGCAGACAGAAATACAGAGCTCAATATCCTCGTCGCAGAGGATGACCCGATAAATAGCACTATCGTGCGAAAAAGACTTGAGAAGTTCGGATACTCCATACGGATGACAAGCAATGGCAAAGAGTGTGCTGGGGTCTTTCGAGAGAATCTTGGTTCCTTCAATGCGGTTTTGATGGATCTTCAGGTGAGTGATGTACCTTGAAAAATGCTTTTTTTGGTACATGAGCTGATCAAAGACAAGATGCCCATTGTGGATGGCTCAAGCGCCACAAAGATGATTCGCGAGCATGAGGCCGAACTATCTACCCAGCAGAATCGCATACCTATTTTCGCTGTCTCGGCCTCATTGGTGGAGAGAGATCGGCAGTCCTACATTGACAGTGGTTTTGATGGATGGATCATGAAGCCGATCGACTTCCACCGTGTGCATGTACTTCTGGGTGGAGTGTCATGTTCCGACGTTAGAAATGGCTGCCTCTACCAGCCAGGGATGTGGGAGCAGGGAGGCTGGTTTGAACCCAGTGAAGTGAGTGGCGATAGATGAGAAGCCAGATCATGAAAATCGATTGGTAAAAGAGCTTAGTAAATACATGAGGTTCTTTCAGGGGGTATGTTGGTCTAAAATAAATACAAAAACATGTCCAAAAATGCAAGGCAGCAGATGCCAAGCGCCAAAATGTGAAAGAAAACGTAAAACATAATACAGATAAAAGGCGTATTCGTTGACATCAATAATACTCCGGCAAGCCCAGTCCCGAGAAATCGGGAATATCGTCGCCGCATTTAAAGGATGGTGAGTATGCTTTCTCAGGCATATAGCCGTTCTTCCAGGCGGTGCGGTAGCTCCACTGCGCGGCAGATTCGGTACGCCAGGTCCAGTAGAACCAGCCTTGTGCAGTTTCGAAAGCAGACATCTGCGCCTCAGCGTATGTTTGAAGCCACTTCTTGTAGGCGTCCGAGTATTCGGATGGGTCTGCATTTGCCTTGTCGCAGCTGCAGTTTCCGTCATCGGCGGTAGGACAGTATGCCGTCGAGTCACTTATATCATATGTTCCTTCCCACCGCGTGCCACGGCCGACATTGTTGACATACTCGGCGCAGTCGGTGTCTGCTTGAGACCACTCGCCGCAAATCGTGGGGCCCCATCTGTTTGTTTATCCTTTGTTAGCTCGATTCGGTATTCTCGCGGATGGGATGGTGGACATACCCTTTGCTTGTGCTGTTGATTTCTTGAATCATATCGTACCAGTTTTTGCAGATAATTTCCACTTTAGCAGTGTGGTTGAGAACGATCTCGCCAGTGTTGAAGGTGGTGTATTGATGGGTGTCCAAGTACATATCGCTTGGTCGGTCCTTGAACATATTGTCCCACTTGTCGAGATTGAGGAACCCGTCATGCAGAACAACAGTGGCTTCGACACCATTTTTGCGAACAAGTTCCGTTGCCTCCTGTGTCCAGCCGAGGACCTTTTCAACGGACAACGAAAGGAGCAGGGGCTCATTGACAAGTCCGTAGATAGTCACAATATTCTTGTATCGATCCTGGGCAAAGAATTGAGACAATTGATCATGGATATCCAGAGATCGCTGTCGGTTCAGCTCGCCATCAGTGCCATTCAACCACCCAATGCTGCCCTGGTGGCCACTGTGGTTCCATCCATTCTGACTCCCTGGCAATCCATGAAGATCGAGTTTGACGCGGAGTCCATATTTGCGACACCATTCAATTGCTCGCAGGAGATAACGCCAGCCAATCTTGGGAACATAAGGATCGCCATCGTAAGTCGTAACGACCCAGTAGGAATACGGGATGCGGACGTGGTCCAGTCCCGCCTGTTGAATCTCGGAAATGTCTGACTCGGTGATGAACTCTGCGTAGTGCTTTTCAATAGTGTTCGATGCAGATGAACCGAGCTTTTGAGTCAGTGTCCATTCATCAATGACTTGGTCGCGGTGGCCCTCGAAGAGAGAAGGCGCAATGAAAGGCTCGAGAGAGAGCCATCCACCGATATTGACACCGCGGATGGGCTGAGAGCCATAAGGGAACTTTTCGTTGAGGGGAGGAACCTTGTCGTTTGCTCTCGTGGAATCATCCCACGATGAGTTCAGGCCCATAAGGTGCAAGCCGCCGACAGTTGCGTTAGTGAAGGTCAGATTGAAGCCTTCGGTGTCGTACCAGGTGAAGGGGTCAAGGAAAGTTCCTTGTGCATAAGACTAAAACGATTGTTAGTAACTCATCTCTCATGAAGGGTCAACAGAAGGTCGACTGACAGGAATGCTGTCACGGCTAATACTGTCTAGATTGGAATTTGAAGGGCTTGAACCATCCGAGGAGCCACTGTCACTGCTAGAGTCGTCGCTCTTGTTCTGGGACTCCACCGCAGCAACCGGGATGATAATGGCAAGCAACAAGATCACCAGCACGACAGAGCCAAGGATGATCCGCTTCTGTCTTGACCAGTTGGCCCAGAACTTCCACCGAGACGGTTGATCTCCGTCGTAGCTATAATAGCTTTGCTCTTTCTTCCATTGATCGTCCATGGCCGGACCGCCACCTCCTCGGCGACGCATATTCATCTCGGGGCTGCGTCCTTCCTCGAGGTATGCACCAGACACAACTCGGGCACCAGACTTGTGCCTCGACCTGCCCTCGGCAATCTCGTCGCCCAAGGCCGCTGCTCCGGCAGCACCAGCAGTTCCAGCCAATGCAGCTCTCTTCTTCTGTCTTCGCCGCTCTCGCCTGGCCTCATCTTCCTCGCGAGATCGTTCCGCTCGATCAGCACGTTTATTTTCAGACGCCAACTTCGCCAATGCATCTGCACTCAGCAGATGTGATGCGCTGCTCGTCGACTCTGAGCTCTGATGCTTCCTTGACTTTGAAGCTGGTGCAACAACCTCAGCTTCCATACTCGTCTCTCTCCCCCCTCTCTCTCTCTCTTTCTCTTTCCCTTTCCCTTGCCCTTTCTCTTTCTCTTTCTCTTTCTCTTTCTCGCTCTCGCTCTCGATGCCTCTCTTTTCTCCTCTGCCGTCTAGCTTCAGCCTCAGTATCTCGCTCCACATCCTCACTCCTCTCCCGATACCTCCGCTCTCTCACATCTTTAGTGGGACTCCGACTATCATCCCCTTCATAACGGCTCCTCCGGTATCCCTCGCGATCTCGCTCTCGATCCCGCCTCTTAATAGGCGACGTAGCAGGCGACTCTTTCGCCTTGGATCTCTCCCTCCTCCGCTCTTCAACAGCCTCATTGTAAGCCCGCTCTTCTTCACGCTGTCGCCTTCTCTCCCTCCGCTCCCTCTTCTCCCTTCTCCGCTCATCCTCATCCTCGCTCACATCCCGTCCAGATCCCGCATCGTAAGAATCGTAGCCGAACTCCGCACCGCGGAATCGGTATTTGCCCCGCGCGCCGGGACCGGAGACCTCGCCCCCATCCTCGTATCGATCGCGGATGTACTCGTGGTTCCGGTCTCGGTCGCGGCGGTGCTCGCGTGCGCGATCGCGTGAGTTGTAGCGGTCGCGGCTGCGGGAGTCTCCAGGCATGTTCTGCGGGTATGTCGATCCGCCCTGGGGGGGGGAGGGGGGGAGGTATGTGACTGATCGGAGGAGGGGGGACGATGATTGATTGCCGTTTTTGGTGCTTGGTTCAGAATCGATAGGAGAGTGTGGGTGTCGAAGGAACGAGGAATGTCGCTGGGAATGTCGTGTCTCTTGTTTCCCCCGAGAAACGTGCCGTCGACAGCTTGGCTCTTGGCTTGGGCTGCACGGAGCTGACGGGGGAATGTGGGAGGGAGATTCGATCCGGTCGAAATTGGAATTCAGGAGAAAGGAGCGACCATTTCACGGGATGTGGCAACTTGGCTCTCCTTTCTGAAATGGTGATGTCGGGAACTGGTTTTTGGATCGGTGCGACGTGATGCGCTTGTGGGTGAACTTCGGAGTTTTGTTTTGCTTTTGCCCGATGCGCCTTAGTCTCCGCGGGACACTTCGATCCTAAGGCTTGCCACGCAATCCGTAGGACTCTTGTGCGCACTTGGTACCATTGAATGGCCAAAAATCGTGAGGCCAAGGTGACTATATTCTTGGTGCCTTGGTGTCTTTGATCGGGGTGGAGTCTGCGACATCACATCGTTGTTGCGGAGCAACGAAACAGTAGAGCCTGATGTTCATTGCGAGATGTACATCCACTTGCAACTAAAAGCATATCTGATACTGCCATAGTACCAGCACGTGGGGTATCAAATGGGACAAGTTTGATTTTTATCACATCGGTTGTTAGTGATTAGCCAGAACAGGGGCCGTGAAGAGAAGATCCGTGAAATATACTGCTGTTCTAACTGAATCAGCGTGGTGGGTCCTGGAGGCCTTGGGTAGAGTGTCATGGTGTATAGTATATAATCTAGGTAGAAAATACCATGTTTCCTACCCACCAAAGAGAATTAGACTGCGAGGAACGAAAAGTGGATTTGTGATGGATATTGATTTCTATCTACATAATACGTCCCAATGAAACGGACATGAGGCATCTCATAGGTGAGATCGCGTTGAACAGACAATATAAACACAGAAGCACCTCCCACAAATGCAACGAGCACCAGTCTCTCTCTAGTCAACACAAGGAAACTGCCGTGTTCATTATAAACCTGGGTATGAGAACTCCAACAGAAATCCAGACAATATGAAAACAGTTGAAGATATGCCAATGCAGACGGCCAGATGGCCTACCGGCTGGTCAACAGAGGGTGTCCATCTGTACAAATTGGGCGCAGAAAAGACGAAGACAAGAAACATCACGAATAAATAAATATGAAATTGACGCTGGGCCCGGGGAATCTAGAAGAACGAAAATGGGTGCCACGGGCAACCCTGGCTGCACGAATGCAGAATACGTAAGATGGGGGAGACCCCATATAATTTTTTTTTTCAGAAATCGGGAATGCCCAGCCAGAGTTGGTGGCAAGGAGAACCCGAATCATCCCAGGGCTTCCAGCCTGACCGAATAGTGGTCTCGCGAGCGAGACGACGCTGCTGGTATTAGCCAGCAATAGAAGATGCATGGCAGTTTGAGCCACAGCCACACTGATCAGGCGGAGTGGAGATTATATCAAGACTTTTGGAAGCAACACTGAGCCGCTGTGACCAGTGCTTGCTGATCAAAACCATGTACCGATAATAATCCACGGAGGTCAGCAACAACGTTGGTTGCACGGTGAGACCTCTCAGCTGCTGATGATCTGTCTGGCGCCCTCCTTACCGAGAACACCCGGCTCGCTAGGCTTGGGGCTGCGATCGCGGCCCTTTTTGCGACTGAGGAACGAGAGCATGCCGCTGTTCGAACCTTTACCTTTGCCTTCGGAACCCTCCAGGCCTTCAGCGGGGAGGGTCGAGCTGTGGTTGGAGAGTTCACTCCAGCTTCCAGCTTCATCGAGAACCATTTGTACGCCGCCTCCCTTGCTCATCTTCCGTGTAGCTCCACGCGGGCGAGATGTAGGTGGCAGTGGGCGATGGAAAGATGGGGTGGTAGGGGGAGGCGACGCCGATGCGCGGGTTGATGGAGAAGGAGGCGGGTAAGGGGAATGCGGATCATTTGGATCGAGGTTCTCACTGACCGTAGTCAGATTGTTCTCATGTTGCGGTTGGGGAATTGGAGGCAGGGGAGCCTCATGTCGCGGCGGTGATGAGGCGTGCGCGTGGGATTCGGGGTGGGAAGGGTGGCGGGCGTGACTAGTTGTTGTAGCAGTCGCAATGGGAAGGATGTCTTCGGGGTTACTGAGCCTAGATTGTAAGTTAAGGTGCCCCGAGGTAAATGGATGTCGGGGTTTACTCACGTTGCAGCCGCAATGGCTTCCGCAGCATTGCCTTGAAAGCTGACAGTGGTATAATCGAAAGGCTCGAACATTGTTTCTATCAAGCGGTGCAGCTCATCCTCGCGAATTTCTTTGGCGGTAGCATCCTCACGCAGCTCGGCGCGAGGCTTCTGTCGCCGGGCCCGAGCCTCTAAGGGTGCTTCCTCCAGAAGCAGCTCCTCCAGATCGTACGTCGCGTCGAAGTTCGTCTTGTCGCTGGAAGGTCGGAACACAGGAGGAATCTCTTTGCGCTCGAGAGCAGCGAAGTCCAGATCTGCGAAGAAGATGTGCGAGGTGAAGCTTTCGAATCCAATGGCACCGATGCGGCGACTTCGGTCGCGTTCCATCAATGCTCCCATGGCTCGCAGACAAGGAACTGACACGGCCGGGTTTGTGACGTAGTACTTCGGTTGGGCTTTCTTGATGTTTTCGCTCAGAGTGTCTTGACTGCGGCCTTCGAATGGTCGCTGTACCGAGTTAGCTTAATGAGGATGTGGTCTAATTGGCTGCGTCAAAAATCGACATACCTTGTTGTAGATGCACTCGTAGAAGGTGACACCCAGCGACCACCAATCGACCTCGAAATAGTAACCGCTGCCCTCGTATACTTCGGGAGCTAGGTACGCCAACGTTCCAGACTTGCTCGTGAGAGGCTTTCCCGGTCGAAAATCGGATGCCACATTCTAGGTTGAACGAAGTAAGTTGCCGTTCCCGCGTATGACACTGCGAATGGAGGAGGGAAGGGGGTTGCGACATACAAAATCAGCCAAGTGGACATGGCCTTCCGAGTCCAGCAGCACATTGTCGGGCTTAAGGTCTCGATGAATAATACCCTGCGAATGAATATACTTCAGGGCGCAACCCAGTTCGGCCATCCAGAACCGCACTGCTTCCTCCGTGAAGCACTTCCGTGAAATATGAAAGCGGAGATCACCACCATTCATCAGATCGACCACAATGTAACTATTTTGCAGTCAGCGACACGCCCCCCCAGCAATTCATAACCTCGGCAACTCACATGTACTCCATATCTTGGAAACTGTATCGCAAGTTACAAAGGAATGGGTGATTCAGATGCTCAAGCATTCTTCGTTCACGAATTATATTCCGTACACTCTCCGAACGAACGACTGGACGGTCGATTAGCCATGTCTCGGGTATTCGCGGGGCACTATCAGGGAAGTTGACGTACCCTCTTCCTTGCGAATATACTTCAGCGCGAACGTGAGGCCGGTATCTTTGCGCTCGACAATGCGGACTTTACCGAATGCACCTTTGCCGACCACACGAAGGAGGCGGAAATGGTTTAGGTTGACTTGATAATGGCAGTCAGTACATGTGCGATCTCTCACGAGAGTGGCTGATGCTCGACGCGTCTAGGGAGTTATTTTCTCTTGGACATACCCGCATCGTTGCAAGCCACCGGCTTTCCCTGAGAATTTCCCATGGCGACGGGGACAGATGGGGAATGACGGAGGTTATTTGGAGCAGGAACTTCCCGACCACATCACAGTCGCTCAAGAGTCTTTGGGAAAGGATAACTCGGTTCACAAGGGCTCCGTTGAGACGACAACGAAATCACGATATACAGTGTTGGTGGCTATTGATCGTGAGACACGAGTTCCATGGGAGGAAATGGTGTTCCGGAGGTAGGATCGCACCGCGCGGGAGGGGGAGGGGGATTCAATGCCGGGAGATGCGAATTCGATCAGAGCACGACCACGCGATAGCTGTCACCGCTGCCGAGAACCTGAGAGAGGTAGAGACGGGATGATGTCGAGCAGGCCGCGAAAATACGAGGCAGGAGATTGGCGAGCGCACGGCGGAATAAGTATACTCAAGGAAAAAGGTGAAGGTCCGAGAGCGAATGGCTGAGCGCCGGCCGTTGGGGCTAACGGGAAGATCGGAGGCCGCAACCAAATGAAGCCAGCAAGGCAGGAGTGAAACGGGTCGAATTGGAAGCACTCGCGTGGTTAAGGCTGCTCGAATGTTGCGAACCTGAGGTGAAAGAAAGGGGAGGCGAGCGGTCAGCGTGGCAGAACGCCAATCACGCGGTGGACGAGAAAGGGGGAGTTTAGAGCAGCGGCGGATCGGCACTCCTCCACCCCCGTCGAGCTTAGCCGACCCCTGGTGGCTAACGGTGCCTTGCTGCTGCAATCGAAAATATACTCGTCGAATACGCCCAATGGGTCTTCAGCTGCCTGGGTACTTTTGGACTACGAATCGGCGCGCGCTGGCGGTTGACTCTCGAGATACTCCTTCTATCCCGATGACCATGCCCCGATCGGAGTCCACTGGGAGACCCACGGAGGCGAAAAATGTAAACTATAATATTTTGACGGGAATTCCTAGACTCTACCATCCGAGGAAGCACTGGGAGACGAAACAAACGATGCGGAATCCGATCACCCTGGCCCGTGGTCAGCGATACGAGATGCGTACCTCCTGCTCCTCCTGGAGGATGCGCATATCGACTCATGTAGAATGCCGGATCGGACCTTTGTCCCCAAGCGGCCGCACTGCAGAAACTCGCTGAAACTTTGTACCATTTCGACCTGTCAGATGCCTGCCAGTCTTGTTGCTCTGCTCGGCGGGGGCCCCGGGCTGGTCCGTGGATCATTTGTACTCATCCGGCCTTGCTGGTCACTCAGCGCTGCGCCTCGGAGATGCAATCGCCCTCGTCCTGCTGCGATCGAGCCAACCAGATCGACAACTGCACCGCGCCTCGCATATGATCGATCCTTCGGTTCCTCGCCACGCGAGTCTATTTCTCGTGGCCGCCACGTGTTGCCTGTAGGTCAGAGTACATGCTCACCTATTCTCTGTACAGAAGGATGCACTCCTTCTGGAGTGTTTCTCGTCGTACAGCAACGGTCGTGGAACCCCTGCAGAACATTCGACGTGTCTTGGGCGTGCATCGCGGCCAATCATGGCTGCTGCATGTCACCGAAAGTCCAAGGTACATCTGGCGCACTCATCACCGCGTCGATCCTCTCCAACGCGGGCTCCAACGCGGCCTCCAACGGGATGGTTCCTTGTATCGATCGCGCGGACGCCCGACATGACCTGCTCAATCTGCGTCAATCGCTTGTGCAACAGCGCAAATACTGACGATCAACCGGCTCTTGGCAGATGCACATTAAAGTTATAAGGCCGTCCACGTCTGGCCCACCGAGGGACGACTAAAGGCAGTATCCTGGTCGACGGGGCGTTTCATCTGCGCCTTGAGAAAGAAAAGGTGGCCCGCGCTGCATGCCTGGCCGTTTCAACCTTCAGCGGGTCCTTTTGGTCCTGGAGAACCCTCCGACTCAGGAGGCCGGGCTTCCGATGCCAGTGTTGGGTGCGCCTCTTGAGCCAGTCAGCCTAATTCTCAGCCTAATTCTGATCAAAGAAAATGAAATAAAATAGAATGGAGAAAAAAACTCACAAGATCCAGCTCAGATCGATGAGGCCGGCATCAGGCTGCACGCCATCATAGCCGATGGCTAGACTCGCATCCATTGTGCAACAAAAGACGACAAGAAAAATGAATGTGTGAAGCCCATGTCCTCCAGGGCTTTGCCACTGGCCCTTCTTTCCTCCCCCGTCCGGCCCACTGATCTTCCACCCGTAGGGCTATTGAGGTTAGATGAATGCTAATGCGACAGCATCTGACTCCGTACTATAGCTAGGGGGACCTCTCTCCGTCGATCCCAATATCCGTTATGTGCGACTTCTCGCCTAAATGGTCCCTTCCTAGCTGCTCGAGACAACTCCATACGAACTGGACTCTGATGGGTGGGGCGTTGCGGCCCCCACTACATGACGGCGCTGACGCTCGGGCTTTTGTACACTCTTAAAGGGGACTAGGTGCAGGTACTTGCGACGCAGAGAGGACTTTTTACGCGACGAGTCTTGTTTTGCTATCTACTAAATCACTAAATAAAATTGTGCACACGCCTCCGGAAAATCACGAAAATCACCGCCAGACGCAAAAGACCATATCCTTGAACATCATCTCGAAATCATACTGGACCTTGGGTTGGAATGTAAGAAGAAGTCTAGAACTGTCCTTTTCATGGATATCTCTTTGCATGAATCGGGAGAAGAAAAGCCCATTGGCTGCAAGTCTGGTATCAAGGGTGATCGTTCGGTTTTCTTCCGTTTCTGGTAGCAGCTCGAGAATTTTAGAGCTGGTGGAGACAACGAGCGTGCTCAATGTGCACCTCATCAACCTGCTTAAAATAATCCGATCTCTCTATGTGGTACCAATCAGGACAACCAGTTTCCTCCACAGGCCCATGGTCTTAGGGCAATCTGGCGAGCTCGCTTCTGAGTTGTCGCTTTCATCCAGAAAGCTCGTGTCTCCATCCTGAGCGCCTTCTGATAAGCTCACCGAGTCTTCATGTTGTTCGTTCATCCTGATTCGGGATAGGTTTGTTGGTAGTAAAATTTAGGATTGAATCGATGTTTCCTGACTTCCAGAGAAGTGGAAATGTTGTCCCTTGCGGACTTGATCTCTCTTTTAAAATGAGAGACGACACTAAAAGCCATGCAGAATGAAAGACGGGCCCTTTGTTTAAGGTCAGAGTAAATGAATAGAAAGAAGCCTAGAAGGACATCAGATCATAACCCGCTGAGGAACATCAAAAAAAGAGAAAAAAAAATTGATCAGAATCCTGGACCAACCATGAGGCCTCAAAGAAGTGCAACATTCAGAGCAACATCCCAAAGATAGAGCTGTCATCCTGACTCGCCCAGGAAATCAATGTTTGACTACAGAGCGATGCTGAGCTGGCTTCGAGAGCTTCACTGACAGAGGCCCTTACTTTTCTTGAATATATGGTCCGAATCTGGGACAAGTATGGCGCCGAGTTGAGCTTTGTTATCACGTCCGCCTTCGGCACCGGGCTTCGGGGGAGCAGCAGGATCGCTGGGGCTCACTCCGATCAAGATCCTGGGCGAGCCCGGTCTCTTGGATGCAGTTGAATAGAGTCAACAAACAGAACAGAAAATGAAAGTGGCAAGCCTATGTCATTTGGCTCGAGGAAGCATGAATCCTCGACTTTTGAAATAAGCCTTGAAGACAGAGTCGAACGGAGAGCCAGCGGGGGATTGTTCAAATTGAAATTCAGAAGCCGCTTGGGTACTATCATAGAACACCTATTTTCGTTAGAACCTGGTAGTAATTTTCAGGCAATCCTGCTGCATGCTGGACAGCCGAGGGGCATCCCCCGCTGTTAAGTCCAAGAGGGCAGGAGCATCCAAGGCGGTCTCTTACTTCCCTTGCTCTTCACCACTCCCCTCCTTTCGCCCTCGACAAATTCCAGGTTTAACCTCTCGCAACTTCTTCTGGGAAAAATCGATCGATTCAAAATGCAGAACGAGGTTTCTGGTCCAGTGGCAAGCGATGGCCCTTCGTCTGACTCGCAGACTCCAACCAGATTCGACCTGACGTCCACCGAAATGAGCGAGACAAGACCACCAATTCGCATGCAGCGCCCTCCAAGCTCTGGAATTGACCTGTCGACTTTTTCCTTTGCTAAACCGGCTTGCCATCAAAAGACATTCTCGCTACGAGCTCCGCCAAAGCACGCACCTCTCACCTCAGCTCTGTTCGGCACCGCAAGGGTTGAAGCTCGGCAGTCTCCATGTCACGACGGCAGCTCAGGGGCTCCTCAAGGCAGGTGCGTAAATTGGGCTGATCTGGAACATCTTGATGACATGCTCTAATCTACCTTGCAGGTCGACCAGCCCACGCCACGAGGCAGGCCGATGCCAACCCCAGACCAACCCAACTGAAGAGCGCACCTCCGATTCGGTGGAACCTCTTCCAGTTGTTGTATTACCTGCGATCGAAAAGGCGCCAAGGCTCACGACTATTCTTCAGAACACGAAGCAGGACAAGGAAAATGGCCGTGTAGCTCGGAAGAGGGTACCATCCCGGTCAGCCCCTCACTCGGAGTCGGGATCTGGTATATCCAAACGCCGCCGGGAGGTCAAGCCGCATCAATTCACCGAGGAGAAACTGTTTGAGCTCCTTATTGGAAAAATTAGAACGCGGGAGGAAAGAGAGGCCGCAGTTGCCGACATGCAGCAGCGATTACATACCGAAAACGTTCGCTTGAAAGAGGAAAACAGGGAGCTTCAAGAGAAAAACGAAATATACGAAGGGCGACTTGGCATCCTGGATGCAGAATCCAGATCTTACCGTTCTCAGATCAACGGCTGGAAAGAAAGAGTGTCCAGATTCAAAAAGATTGTCAACGACCTGGGCAGAGATTATGAAAATCTCCGAGCCGATACAGAAAGATTCAAGACAACGGCAACTGCTCTCCAGAATGACAGAAGCGACATACTCAATTCCATAAATAACATCAAGCTCCAAATTCTTCGGGCAGAAGAGTCGACTGATGAACAGCGCTCGAAAGTTTCTGACAGTGAGAAACAGATTGCTGTCCTGCAGCGGGAGGTACTCGCCTCTCGGGAGCGGGAGGGCCAGGCAAAGTCAGCCCTTGCTGAAGAAAAAAGGCGGAATGGCGTGCTAGAGTCATACGTTCAAAATTATTCTCGGAACCATATGAGACAGCTGAAGATGATCAGAAGTGATCACTCGCATCTGTTGGACAAACTGATGTCTGCCCTTGACAGTATTTCGGAAGGCTCTGAAAACTCGAGAGATACAGTTCTGTCCGAGATGCGATCTTGTTTTGACTCAATGGCGATTCGCCTGTCTGATCACGAGAAATCGGTCACCAACGCGAATGTTGATGTTTCGCACAGTATCCAAGAGAACACGAGGTTGATCGGAGTCGAGCTCGGCCCTGCGTCAAAGGTCGTCGAACAGCTCGGTCTTTGCAACAAGTCCCACGAAGCCTTAATGAACACATTAGGGGTAGTCTCACCAACATTGAGCGAGCTTGACACGTCGGTGAAGACTTTAGCCGCTGGCGGGAATCATCTCGTACACGAGCTGAAAAACTTTGGGACGAGGTTGGACGAGATTCAATTGCATGCAAACAACCAGGAGCTTGCCACGGAGTTGTCTGCCAAGTTCTCCGAGAATACCCAGCTTCAGATTCGACTCCACGACACCTGTTCGGATCTTGAGAACATACGAGTTAAATTGCACGAGCGAGAGGCAGAGAATCAGAAATTGGAAAGGTTGGTCACAGAATCAGGTGCCAAATGCCAGTCGCTTGAGCACCAGAAAATGCAAGTGGAGGCTGAAAACACTTGCCTGAAACGCCAAGTCGAGTCTTCTAAGGAGGATGCACGGAAATTGATTGATGAAGAGATTGCTTCATCCAGAACTGGGATGCAGGATGAGTACGAAGAGCAACTGCGGGTCATTCGACAAGAGAAAGGAAAGATCGAGACTTCGTCTGAAATGCTTGCGAGTCAACTTGAAGACGTACAGAAATCGTTGGTAAGTAGAAGTTTAGAGCATCACCTTGACATCTGCTGACAGAAGAAGGCTGAGGCCCAGAAATTGATCGACGACCAGAAGCGAGAGCGAGTCTCTTTGGTAGGTCACTCGGCGCAAGGCATGACAGATGCTGAAGATATTTTTCAGGTTCGCGAATCAGAGGAACGAATTCGACAGTTGACAGATTCAAATTCTTTGTCCATGGCCCAAGTGAGCGCTCAGACGGAAGATATCAAAAGATTCCAAGAGTCAGAAGCAGCATCGTGCATAGAAAGGGATGATTTGCAAGAGCAACTCAGACTGGCTCATGAAAAAGTTCACGAATTGGAGCAAAAGTCGACAGCCGTCAGAGCAGATCCTCCGATGACGGAGCCTTTCGTTGGAAATATCGTCCCTTTTTCGGCGGTTGAACGCCAGCTCGCATCCCAGCGAGGCGCGTCGCTTTGCTATGAGCCTGCTGATTTTGCAATGCTGTTTATGTCTGACGAGATGTGTCCCTCCTCGCCTTACAATGTCGAGGGTGCAAAGAAATCCGTGGCCAGCCCGGAGAAGACGTCACAGCAGGGCAAGGAACCACAAAAACATCAAGTTGATATTGCCGAGAAGATAGTCGAACCCTCTTCAAAGAATCAGTCGCCTGTCAGATCCAAGCGCAAAGCCGTCAACTTCAAGTCTCAAAAACTGCCGACGGACATCACAGAGCAAACATCGAGTACCAAGTCAATCCTGACGAAAGTGGAACATGAACCTGAAGACCGCCCTAGCAAAGTGACAAAGCATGTCCACAAGTGGACATACAGCCGAATTCGCAGCACAGGACCTGATATTCAACGCGAACAGTCCGCTGGGCCTTCTCATGTGTCTGTTGTCGAACGACGCACGAGCCCGAAAGGACTAGTGTCCGCTAACAGTGGCCAGAAAGCACCTACTCGTGGTGCTGGTCGGGGCCGGGGAAAACGGCGATCTCGAGGTAGGTCGAGAATGAAGCCAAGTTCCATTTGAACGAACCTTGTTCTCATGAAACTTAGCAAGCGAGCGCTACAATGCTCGCTTCAGTCAGGAGTAGTAACTTTATCACAAGAAGCAGATCAGACCCGGGGCCTTATTGATTAACATTGGCAGGAGATTGATTCACACGACTTTTCGGGTGACGATATCCGGCTTCGAACGCAGACCTTAATTGTCAATATTTATAAGACGAAGTATGTACCCGCTCGTGAAAATTTTGTCTTTTGGTCATGTCGTACGGTTTCTCTCAGGGAATTATCGATGCAACTTATCGAGAGGGTATGTAGTGGAATTGATTTTTTATCTTCAGTTGAAACCCAAAGCTGTAATGCTCAGAAACGCCAAACACAATGCTCCATCAAAGGAAGCCAAGGTGGAGCAGCGGGAGCTGACAGGACAGAACTCCCCATCATCCTCCTGACCAAACTTCCAAGGATATAATGTACACAAAATGGTTACACATCCCCACCACCGTCTCGCCGAAGACTTCGCTCCTTCAAAAATTTTAATCTAACACTCGATTCGGAGGGACCGATAGATGATGCGAGGCTCGTATCGATAATCGTGCAGGTTCGAAGGTCGACTTGCGTCGTCATCTGTCAGGACAAGGCCGCTAAACTGACGCAGAGCATCGGAGACATCGACGAAAAGCGGGTGGATCGGGAATCGAAAGGAAAAAGGCAAAGTATTCGAGTTTATTTCGCTTTGCCGCCCTTGGTCGCCTCCAAGAAGAGAACCTTCTTCTTCACGACGGGGTCGTACTTGAGCATGGAGAGGGGACGGTGCACACGCGGACGGATCATTGTGCGGTAGTAGCCGGTCATGGCCATGGAGATCAGGCGGACCGCAATGGTGCGAGATTTCGCTGCAGAGACGAATTGTGTTAGTGGTCATCATCGAACCCGGGGGGTTTGAAGTACTGCGCTGCCGTCGCCGCGGCACGGGAGGCCGAGCTTGTCGCCGATATTGGGGTAATTGGGGAGTTCTCTGGGGTATTTTGAGATAGACGTACCTTTTTTGGCCATTGTGGTCGACGTCCGGAGGACTTTGGGCTGTTGTTCGATGAGATGGGACTTTGAGGTCGGCGCCGGGCAAAATCGTGGGTGGTCACGTGCGGCTAGTCATCACATCCCAATTGTGAAGGCGCTCGTATATCACGTGACATTCATCTATCGCGCTCACATGTTGCATGTCTCAGGCTGAAGAGTCGCCGTGCATTTGACTGACGACGCAGGGGAAGCTTCCTCAAGCGAAGCGAATGAAATGCATAAAATGAAACATTTACCCAAAGTAAAAGTCCAGGACCTGGGAAACGCACGCAATATACGGGGCGTACTTTTCGGAATCTAGCGCGGAAGACAGACAACAGCACATGTCTAAGTGCCCACGGTTTGGTCGAATGTACAAGATCAAATACCGAGCGAGAGGCCCCTTTCGATCCCATTGGTGACTTTGTACCGTCGCACCTACCGAGAAACCAAATAATACAATCCATCCTGCCACTGAAGTTCTTTCTAACTCAGAAACTCCAATCATGAGCAACAAGCGCCGTGTCTTCGTTTCGCTACACCATCGCTGAGCTCTATCTCTCGGCGAAAACAGAGAGCGACTAGGTTATGTGGCTTACCACTGGGGAATTCACATCTCTCCCAAAAATTTAAAGGGCCTGACTGTTATGCCTTCGATGTGAGCGATGCAATATACTTTGATGAAAAACACCAGAGTCAGTGTCGACCCGAAGGGCAACTGGCGCTTTCGAGAGGCAGAAAATATCGACCCAGCATCAATCGGTCATCTTGTTGAAAGAGTCATGATTGGAATAATACCCAATAAGGTCACCCATGCCGAAGTTTGCAGTCTTTTAGAAGCGATTCCTCTTCCCATTAAGGACGCTCTACCTGCTGAGAACAGCGTTACTTGGACGAGAGCCACCATTTGCAAGCTTCGGGATCACAGCCTAGCTGAGCAATTTGACCTCGACCATTTCATGTACCGGGCGCTAGAGTTTGCGGATCGATGCCTACATATCTTAGGCACTGAGTCTACCATACCAGTCCTCAATTACACTGGCCGCCCCATGTGACTTGCAAAACGCTTCGGAATCACAGAAGATCCAGACTGTTGATATCCATCACCAACATCTTGCTGCAGCGAAGTCTCAGCAAAACACGGATAATGACAAATTGGAGAGCCGGACGTGCCCCTCGGTCGCAAACGTACCTCCGACTGGGCAGCTAATTGCTTAGCATGTTGTGCCCTGCAGGGCGATGCAATGTGATGCAGCTCCAGCTCCCTAGCGCTTAGCTAAGTGGTGATTCCATTCCACATCGCTACTTCAATGTCCCTTCTTTGCTCGGGATCACGATGCCGTTTCGCCCTTGACATAAAACTTGGGGGCGTGTTGCGGGGGCTGAAACAGGGTCTTCGGCACGATGTAACGGCAGACCCTGGCTTCTATTTTCAACTTCCCCTGTGAACTCTTTCTCTCGTTGAAATCAACAGCACAGTTTGAACTCTCCAAAATCGAGCTAATATATATCTCAAAAACTTCATTCTGTCATTGTGTGACCATGGTTGATCAACTCATGTCCATTTTGAGCAGCGGGTATAAACCTTTCCCAGATTGGAACTGGCACAGCACCTGAAACGAGACCCACCATGATTTACTTCTTGAAAACAAAATATCACTTTAAATCGCACTATAAGACTTGCTGTGTCAGGCTAGCCAGTCTCACCTTGACCTGCAAGCCGCAAAGAACCGAAGACCCTTTGGTGTAAATATGAAGGATCATGTGGGCTCATATCGCTCCGTATGCTAACTGGCGTTCGAAGCTAACAATTTCGTAGTCTTGCGATGTAACTCGACCCCGAACACCGGAGCAGTATTATAAAAGACACTGATCAACAGCACATCAGCAACTCGTCCTGTGCTTTTGCAATCAAGCTAACGATGTTATCAGAAATCTTTCTAGTGGCCTCTTTGTCGCTCCTCGGTCCAGCTCTAGCCCAGAGCGTGGACGGCTCACAATACAATAATCCAACAGCTGGTCCCCCAGCGAGCTACTTTGCTGCTGCAACAACTGTCCCTGTGGCCGCGTTGCAAAGCGCTGCTGCTAAGGCAAGCACAGCTGCAAAAGATGCAACCTATCCCATCAACAGTGATAGCGGTGCGAAGAGGGTGACGATTCACAGTGATTGGTCTAAGTTTAGTGAAGTCGGTTGTCCCTCTCCCTCCGGACTTTCTGGATAAGTACTAAATTTATTGGACGACAGGGTGCCGCATTTGTCTGGATCGCCGACATGGATGTCGACTGTGATGGAATCGACTACAAGTGCAAGGTTAGCATGACTAACATCGGCGAATCTTCTCGCCGTCACTGGAGCCTTACGCTGACTGAGAGGGACAGGGAAATCCAGATGGACAATCACAGACTAACTTTGGTTCTCTTGCTGCTTACGAAGTTCCGTTTATCGTGATTCCAGATGCTTTCGGCACGACCTATCAGAGTGTCCTACCAGGAAACAACGTCGGAGCAGTCATTTGGTATGCAATATGCGTTTTCTTCTCTACGTCGAATACTCATCTTTGCATAGCAACGGCAACATGTTCTACGGTATCTACGGCGACTCGGATGGTGATGACCCAGAGGTCATTGGAGAGGCTTCATGGCTCATGGCTCGAACTTGCTTCCCCAACGATGATCTCAATGGGAACAGTGGCCACGGCGCTGCTGATGTTACCTGTGAGGCTTTTTCATAACAACAGTGAAACTTATACTAATATCCGGAAGATATCCTGTTCACTGGCAGTGATTCCGTACTCCCTAGCACCGCTCTAAATAAGAACTATATCACCAACTTCAGTACCTTGCGCTCAATGGGAGATAAGCTCATGACAGCGCTTGCGAAGAATTTGAACCTCGTCTCAGGGGGATCAGGTGGTTCGAGTGGGTCGTGTTCCTGGGTTGGTCACTGTGCCGGTATTGAGGGATCCTTGTCTAATTTAGTGTTTTTTCGGTTTCTAACATGTTCTCATAGGCGCGTCCTGTTCATCCAACGATGACTGCTCCGACAATCTAGTTTGCACGAATGGAAAGTGTGCTTCTGGGTCTAGCAGCGGATCATGCTCATGGGTCGGCCATTGCGCAGGTAAGAGAACAATTACATCGAAGCTATGATTCAAGGGCTGATATTCTGCTTCGCTAGGTGCGTCCTGCTCATCTGGTGATGACTGCTCGGGCGACTTGATATGTACCAACGGAAAGTGCGCGAGCCTTTGAACAGTTTTGTTTTCGGCTTACAGTGCATTGTGGCCGGTCATTTCCGCGGGGCTCGGTTGAACATGGTTGCCATCTGAGCAAGCTGATGTACTTAAAGCTATTTCAACACTGATGGAACTCTTTGGGTTAATCATAGTTCTAGCAACTATTCTGCTTTGACAGTGTCTCAGCCTCAACGGGCGACATCCTTTAGCCACCACCCGCTCATACACAAAATGTCATTTTACGAAAAAAGGTAGGTCCATGTTCTGAGTGACCGCCGGTGCTACCGCACTCGTTTGTCTTTGTTGACCGACCGGACATCATGATATGACTGTCAGATCGACGATGGCATTTCCGAAACCAAGAATTCGGCGATTGAACCCAATTTGAACTGATTGAGGAGGTTAAAATTGCCCTTTTCATGTCCATATATCGAAAAGTCTATTTGCCACCCGCATCTGGGCATCTTCATAGAAATGCTTACGTCATAGATCGCGATCGGTTAGTTATTCCTGCAGGGCGTCTTACAGCTTACAACATTGAAAGCGTCATTGGCACTGATTGGCTTGGTGGATGTTCGAGCCGAGCTGACCCCAGAAACCACCGCCACGATCTGCGCAGCTGAAGAAATACACCCAAAATGGCGGGGAGCTGAGCATCCGAAGGGGGTTAAACTTTGGAGATAGCCTGAGATGGCGTTCCGGTTCGTCCGCAAATCGAGGGCTGGACCTCAGTAGCTTCATGCACAAGACACCACCAACTGTCTTCTCAAGGCGACAGGTTTATCCTTACACGATTATGGGGGCCTGAGGGGCCTAAGAGACGCAGACTATACGAACGTATAAGTTAGGACGAGTTTGTCTCCAGGTGTGTCTTGCCGCGCACGTTGTCTCTCACCATTCTTTTTTGCCTCACTCTAACCAGCTGATCAGAGCATCACATGGCTCTTCATCCGTCGCATTCTTGTGAGCTCCTGGGGGAGGATTATATTCTCCGGCAGCGAGAGGATGCCAAGCGCGCTCCTATCCGAAAGCGCATCATCATTTGCTGTGATGGTACATGGCAATCCGCTGTCTCGGGCAAGAAGAATGTTCCTTCCAACGTCACTCGACTGTGTCGCGCCCTGAACAGCATCGGCACAGATGAGAATGACGATGAATGGCAACAGGTCGTCTGGTATGACTCCGGGGTCGGCACAACAGCGCTGCCCCTGGGAGATGCCATCGAAGGTGCCGTCGGACAGGGACTGGAAGGAAACGTTATTGAAGCGTACAATTTCTGTGTTCTCAATTACAACCCTGGCGACAAGATTTACTGCTTTGGCTTCTCGCGCGGTGCGTATACCGCTCGCACAATCTCCGGCTTGATCTCGGATATCGGAATCTGTCACAAACGCGATTTGAACAAGTTCCCCGATCTCTGGGCTGTCTATAAGAAGATCGAGCCCGGAAAACGTTTTCACCGCAGTGACGAGTGGTTTGAGTGGCTCTGGGGAAAGGCCGACGAACACCAGGGAGCCAAGGGGCCGTTTGTTTATGACAGGGTGCCTCAGGGTGATTGGGCGCAGGAGGGCTCGAGGGAGGTGGAGGTTGTTGGCGTCTATGATACGGTCGGCTCGTTGGGTATGCCAGAAGTGCTGGGTTTCAAGCTGATCTCTTCGAATAACGGCTGGCACAATGTCGGGCTCTCGCCTAGTAAGACTGCACGCCACCTATACTAATGTCACAGCTAACCCTGATCCACAGATATCAAAAATGCCTTCCAGGCCTTGGCTTTGGATGAACACCGCAATGCGTTTTCTCCTGCTGTGTGGTATCTATCGGACAAGACAGCCACACCAGAGGAGGTCGAATCGAGAAGACAGGAAGAGACCCTGGCAGAAAGAAAATACTGGCAGACTTTGCAGCGAGCCAAGGACCTCAAGTTCTCAGGAAAAGCCACGGACCAGGACGTCAACGACGCCGCACGCGAAGTCAACAAAGCCGCCCGGGCCTGGAATAAATCTTCACGCAGACGAGTCGAGTTCCAAAATCGGCTCGAGCTGCACCCGAGATTGAAGCAGGTCTGGTTCCCAGGTTACCATGTCAACATCGGTGGGGGTTCCAAGGACACGCTCAAGAATGAGGGCGACATGGAAGAAATGTCCAACATCGTCTTCGCTTGGATGCTGGACCAGATCGACGAGTTTCTCTCCATTGACGAGCGATTCATTATTCACGAACAAAATGAGCGCGAAAAAGTATTTGCCACGCTTAACCGAGCCTTCACAAAATGGGACGCTATGATCCAAGCTCAAAAGACTGAATCCTGGAGCGACTGGGCCTGGCGCCAGATTAAGGCTACGGCGGCCGTTATCACGCACCCACTGAATCCCATCGACGAGCCCGCCTATAAGAAGCTGCGTGTTTATGGGTGGGGAGTTGGCGATATGAAAGACAGCTTCACTCCAATGTACTGGGCGAATGGGTCGAAAAAGCGAACTCCAGGTGAATACTCTTTTGGAATAGACGGAAAATCTCTCGGAAACAGTTTCGAGTTCATTCACCCCGTCGTCAACTTTCGCGTCGAGCAGTTCCAGAAGATGAATGAGAAGGACCGCTCTCATCCCACCTACAAGCCAATTGACGAGTCCATGCAGTACTTCCGTCGCAAGGTGGTGGATTCCGAGGGACACCCGGGGTATGAATACAATATCGGCACCTCGAAGCGACCTTTGCCCGAATGGAAGCTGGGCGGACTGGACTCTTATGAGCGTCTTGCTATTGCTAGCGAGGCAGCTTATGACTATGTCGATGAGCTGGATGCACAGCTCAAAACTGGTGTTCGGACTGTTCGTCGCCAGGCCGAATATATTGAAGAAAAAGCCAGTTGAGGCTCCTTTGGCTCCGGCCAGGTTTGACGGCGGTGGTTTCTGGCCTGCTAGTCCGGTGAAACCTCGTGGCTCTGTTGTCATCACTCGGGCCGATAAGGCTGTAGATGATAGCTGCCATAAAGACGACAATTGTCATGCGGCTGTTGTTGACTCCGATCTTCGGGAGATGTCTCATGAGGAGGTTTTCCAAGCTTGGAATTGATGTTCTCGGGCGTGAAATTGATATATTCTATCCAGCAACAATTTCTTTAGTATATCGACTTTTGTTTATAGCACCCAGATTGAACTTCCTAATATACGACAAAATGTTCAATTTTGAATTGCCCACCTGTTACCATGCCGCTGCGCATTTGTATGAGAATTAATGAGTATATACTGGATGGCACTAGAGACTTCGACAAGCATTTTTCTCCAATTGTTTCCCGGGATTCACTGGTAGTCCTCGGTCGACATGTGGCGCCACAGATCTCCACTGCATTGGCGTTAGATCGACATTTGGAACCCGACTAAAAGACTAGACTGGCCACGTTGCAGCGAGCCTAAATGTGACACGATCGAGTCAGAGGATTGTTTTCGGTCCAGGCTGCAAGATCTTGATCAGGCTGTGAACCTCCCAGCTCCCAGCTCCCAGCAAACTCAGAGTCTTGACAAAAAGTGACGGACATGATGCCCTACACTGCCTTGGTCTCGCCCAGATTAAATGATCTACCTGATTTGCAACACAGCCCATTTGCGCGAGGCAGCCAGCGTCAGGTTTTCTGCTCGCAAATCTGATCGATCAATGTCGATTCGCCGTGGCGATGACGGTGACAGAAATGGGAGGCTGGGGCCCCACTTCCACCCAATATGTGCCCCGGCCACCAAATTTAATTTCTTTCGTATCGGACTGCTGAATCTGCTCTAAAAGAGCGTTTTCTGAGTAGCATTCAGCATGGCTGGAAAAAAAGATGTTAGCAATGTCTGATTGTAGTTCTCGACTGCCATCCCGGCCCAGATCTCTGCTGTCTTCCATCCCGTATAGATCCCCACACAACGTGGCGCAGGCTCCACAACATCCCGTGGTTCGACCAATGGGTGGCTCTGGGATCCACGGATCTGCAAATCAGGACGCTGCGAAACAGAGGAGGCTGGCACCAGCTCTTTCCATATAAGACCTCGTGCCCAACGTTGCGCCTGCCACAGCTGTGTGGATGCGACACTTCTTCTCTCCTCCCTCCCCGTCTTCTCTTCCTCCTCTTCGTCCTCTCCCATCAGCAGGCTCTGTTCTCCATCAGCCACGTTTCTGCTTACCCGTTAGTGCGGCATCCATACATACGAACATCGTTTAGCACAATCTGCAGCTATCTGCCCACCATGAAGCTTGCTCTTGGTGTGGCACTGAGTGTGCTCTATTCCTCTGCTCTGGTTGCAGCCCAGACATACACCAACTGCAACCCTCTCGAGAAATGTAAGTCGAAAGACCCCACAGCAACCGAGATCGTCTGCTAAATCGTTCCAGCATGCCCCGCGGATCCGGCCTTGGGGAAGTCCAACCAAAAGTTCGACTTCACATCAGGCTCTTCATCCGAGTTCACGGCCTCCGGCAGCGTCTCGTACGATAACAGCAACGGCGCGACCTTCACGATTTCTCAGAAGGGTGACGGCCCACTGATCCAGTCCAACTGGTACATCATGTTTGGTCGAGTCGAGTTCACCATCAAGGCTGCTCCCGGAACTGGAATTGTCAGCAGTGCTGTCCTGCAGTCCGACGATCTGGACGAGATTGATTGGGAATGGCTCGGAGGCAACAATGCCCAGGTACAGACCAACTACTTCGGCAAAGGCGACACCAGCACCTACAGCCGCGGTGCTTATCATGACAATTCCGGCAACCATGACAGTTTTCACACTTACTCTGTTGACTGGACCAGCTCTCAAATCGTTTGGGCGATTGATGGCAAAACGGTCCGTGTTCTTACACCAGATACTGCCGACAGCAATCAGTATCCCCAAACTCCGATGATGATCAAGGCTGGCGTGTGGGCAGGTGGTGACCCGGGCAACGCCCAGGGAACTATTGGTAAGTCATCTTTCCAGCAACGTTTTTCAAGGTCGACATTCTAACTTCTGGCGAAGACTGGGCTGGCGGCGAGACGGACTATAATCAAGGTCCGTTCAGCATGTACCTGAAGTCCATGACCGTGACCGACTATTCCACCGGAAACTCGTACAGCTATGGTGACAAGTCCGGCTCTTGGGAGTCCATCATCGCAAATAATGGCAAGGTCAATGGCAACAGCGGCGACGAGCCTACTTCCACCGAATCCGCACCGGTCATCACCGCTACTGTCGACAGTGTTCCCATTCCCTGGAGTGGAACCCACAAGGAAACTTCGAGCTGGGTGACCCCCAATGTCTGGCCTTGGGTCGCAACAGACTCTCCCACAGGCACCGCCGCAGGCAGCCTTCCCAGTGGCTGGGAATCCCGATCCAACAACATTCAGCCGCCTGGTGGAGGATCAGTGAGTGAGCGCTCCCGCGCACGCAGAAATTCGTCCATGGAGTCGATCACTAAAACGAAATTTTCATCCACGCAGTCTACCTTCCTCTCTACGTCAGCGCCATCGGTTTCTTCGTCGGTTGCCTTTTCCCCTTCTGGGCTTAGGAGCTCGTCGAAGAATGTGACCCGGCATGCAAGCAAGACGACTACAGAAAAGCATCGGACCCGACGACCCACCGATGTTGCGACAGCAACTGCGGAGAACCAAGCTCCCGCCACAACTATGTCTTCTCATGATGCTCCGTCGGCCAATTCTGGCGCCACTCTGTACCATACTCCAGCGGCCCTTGGCACTTTTTGTGTGATTTTTGGTGGTTTTGTTGTCGGCGGTGCCCTTTTCGGTGGTACCGTCATGCCCCTTGTACTGTGAACCCCTTTGACGATGATACTCTTCATCTGTATTATTACCCACGATGCGATGCACACCACACGGCGTTGATAACTCTTTTCCCGACATTCGGTCGATATCATGACCCGGCCACAGCATATTGGCGCTTTTGACTAGGAACCTTTTGAGGAACCATTCTCGTTATTTTTTTATTCTTATGTCCATAGATGATCACGAACAACTCGAATTATAAAAGGCTTGGCGCACAATGAATACGAATTATATCAGCCTGACTCCTACTCTTCTCAATATCGTAAGCTTCGGTCTCTACACTAATGCAGAGACTGTCTATCTGAGCAAACATGATTTCGGTCATGTGCCCACATAGCCCATCTGCAGCCGCGTACCTGTTCTCGAGAACTGCAGCCCGAATAGAAAGTCAGCATGACGTGCAACGCATGCGAGAACCAAATACTACAATGCCAGGTTCATATCATTTTCTGCGGACAAATTAAAGGAGGATCTCTTCCTCTCCTTGCCTGAGATATCCGGTCTCGGTCTTGGCGTCGGTGTCGGTGTCGGCTCTGAATTCCGTCACCGTGGGAGATAACACACTGCAGACATGCAGTGTAGTCTCAGTCTGAATTTTTGTACCTCTGCAGATGTCATTCAGGTAACCACGAACCTTGCACTGTAGCTTGTTAAGAATTTTAATTTTTCGGAATGCTTGTACGCGTACACTATCGTTTTGACATGATTTATCTAATATCCTCCGTGTTCGTTTCTCGTTCTTTGGCGCGTGGCCAGTATTGAAATTGGCTTGTCCGATCAAACACTTGTCCGTTGTTCGAAATTGCTAGACCGGACTTGAAGACATGACGCCTTTTTTGTTTAGGGGTCCAAGGAGCCGTTTGAGTCCCATCCACGGTGTGTTGATCGGACTATCTTGTCCTGTGTACAGGAAGACATCGTAGATCCAACCTCCGAAGGTACAGCCGAGGAATGGTGCGACCATTGGGACCTGTTGGGACTATGTTAGTAAATGCAGCGGGGCAGAGAGGAGTTGCTATCACATACCCAGAAGTAGTAGTTACCAGCGGCCCATACTTCATGTCCGTATCCCAGCATGTAGGACGTTAGTCGAGGTCCAAAATCTCGGGCAAGATTGACGGCATATCCAGTTTCCCAGCCGAAGCAAGCTCCGATACCGAATATGACGAAGAAAAGTGCGAGAGGAGTCAGTGGCCCTGCGCCCAGGTTTCCATCGTCTTTCAGCGCGAATATCATAAACATCAGAATTGCACTTGCGAGGAATTCAGAAAAGAATTGGCCTGTCTTGGTCATGAAGTCTGCAGGATATGTGCAGAAGATTCCCGCTGTTGCGGTGTCCGAGTATCCTGGTACCGTCCTAATATCACGGCCGCCTTCGAAGACGTCTATGGCGGATTTGTAATTGCCGTAGACAATTGCTGCACCGCACATGGCACCAAGAAGTTGTGCCATGGCATAGATAGGGAACTTGCGCCAGGGGAACTTCCGAAATACACAGTTGGCAAGTGTCACGGCTGGGTTGATGTGGGATCCTGAGGCTCCGCTAACGTATACGCCTAGCATGACACCTAGACTGGTGGATGGTTAGATGAGAGGAAGGAGAGAGATCCAGCAGTGAATGCGTACCCCCATCCCCATGATATCGACTGGTAGTCACCCTTCTGGTTATGACTGAGCATAACCTGGGCAACTACCCCGTCTCCGAAGAGAATTAAAATCATAGTGCCGAAGAACTCAGAGAAAGCCTCACGGCCGTATGTCCTCCATTTCGACCAGAGCAATGGCGGTTCTACTGCAGAGGTGCCATTGTCTGGACTGAGGTCGTGGATAGATGACTCGTGCTTACTCCCCAGGTAAACAGAAGTAGATCCGCTATCCTGAGTTGTCGTCACGCCAATTTCCTTTTGTGTATTCGACATTGAATCAATGGAAGTTTCCGTCCAATGCCCCATGGACTCAGAGGTTTCGGGTAATGTAATATGGTTCTCAGAGTATATGGATCCCCCTCTGAGACACGACAATGGCGTGGTCATCCAGCGATATATCAGCCAACGCCGAGGAGACATAGCCGTGTAACGTCTGCAACTCAAATCTTGACCGGAGACCTCGTAAATCGGCTCTATTGGATAATGCAGGGTCCGAGGAAAACAAGACAGGCGTGTCTTGCCTATTTCAGGGCCGTGTGAGCCGTGCAGGGGGGCTTGCTGGTCTAGGAGAGAAAGAATGAAAGGTGACTCGGGGCAGCCGTGTTTCGATGAGATGGTTTGCGCCAGCCACGGCACTCAACTGAGTCCGGCCATCTTGAGCCTTTTCATTTTCCCCAGACCGATATTCCAACACGAAGCACGTTGTGACAGCGCACATATTCACCCAATGCCCAAGCCCAAGCCCACGGGTCCGTCGTTTGCAGCTGCTGCCGTTTGGTTTGGGTGCCGGAAAACGCCGGCCAGTTTCTGGTTTCCGGGGACTATATTCGACGACTCCGGTGGTCTATACTTTTTACAGGTCGCGAAAAATAAATTTTGATTTTTTGCGTTGCCTGGTCCTGGGTAACACTGCCTAATTGGCAGCATCATCGCACTGCTAGGATGAGTGAAAGGGTACCTGGCGTCTTTTGCTACCGGGGATCGTTCAATGTCATGGAAATTAGGGAGGCACAGAGAAGGTTCTATTGCTTCTGTTACCCACGGACGCCGATTCAGGAAAGAAATGGCCACGCGGGCCCAATTGCAACTTCTAGAAGGATGAGTCTTTCACCAACGAGAAGCGTTCTCAATGGCGACGGTTGGAAAGGGGACGGGAGAAGAGGTAACAAATTTCACGCCGGAAAGCTGCTCTTGGGCCAATGCCGCCCGCGTTCGCTCTCTGCTCTTTGCTCGATCTGGCGGTCTGTCCGTTGTCTCGCGCTGTCTGTCGCTTTCTTTCTCTGCTTAGAGTCCTACTGCGCTGCTGACGGTAGCATTTGGCGCTCGATGGCTGGAAGTTGTTGCGATGTCGATGATACCCACCCCTGTCCAACGCCCGTGTGACATGCTCACCCATGCTCTGTGTCGCTCGGCGCTGGGGTGGACCAGGCTTGTGGACGGTTCGTGCAGGGAACGATGGTGAGAGGGGGACAAGGTGCTTGTCCTCCGTGAGGGTTTCATGGCCGGATATTGCCGCAGTGACCACGACTCCAAAGATCCTCACCGACAGATCCACGGGACTTGTCGGTTGTGGTGCAGCGTGCAGCGTGCAGGGAGTCGATTGGAATTCCAGCTTGGCGTGTTGGAATTCGGACCGCGCTGGCTAAGAGAGATGGGCTTGGGCACATCTCGTGCTTTGCTGTAGCCGACTTGACTGGCAACAGGCGCGGCGACGTAAAAGACGCAGCAATTCTGATGCCACGGGCCCCACTTCAGCAGGTGCTCGATTCTGGAATCTCGTCAAGGCAACTGAGTCGCCAGGGCCCCGCATGACCTCGAGCAATGAGCGTGTTGTTAGTGGGGACGATCGCGACCAGTGCGACGCCGTGGCACAATGGCCATTGATGCTCGGGGCCCGCGGTGGGCTTCTTCCCCGGATCGTCGCTGTCGCTCGGTGGAGTTGGCATGTATGGTTATCGGGAATAGGCACATGGTGATCGCTGTGTCCAACATAAAGCAAAGTAGACAAGTTGAAGTGTTCTCGAGGCTAGTTCGGATGGCCCTGGCAGTATCGGGCTCGAGGAAGGAACAGCCATGCAGGCCGCTTTCGAGTCTGCGTCGCCTCGCGTCGCACCGAAATTCGCACTAACCCCTAGGATTAAACCCTATCAGAACGCTCAACCGCACGCTGACTCCCTGCTGGTCTGGTCGTACCCAGCGGATTATTCCCACCAATCTCTGAGGCAAGTCCCGACCCCCACCAGCAACTCCGCGCGAGTCCATTTGTGCACCCGGCGTGGCCGTTATTTAAGATGCCCGTTCGTCATTTACCCTGAGAGAGCTGCGCCGTGGGAGTGACCCGTCGGAGAACTTGAAGACCTATTCGCCTATTCTGGGACGATATCGATGATCAGATAGTTTGACTGCCCAGAATGCAGCCCTCGGAATTCTTCGTGGGCTCGATCGATCAGGGGACGACCAGCACCAGATTCCTCATTTTCAACCGAGATGGAGAGCCTGTGGCCTCACACCAGGTCGAATTCAGCCAGATCTATCCGAACCCGGGGTAAGTACAGAGTAGTGGGGGAAACCCATATCCCGTATCCATCCCATCTCATCTTGCGCGTCCATACTAAATGGTATACTTCCAGCTGGCACGAACACGACCCTCTCGAGCTTGTCTATTCCGTAGAAACCTGCATCGACCACGCAGTCCGCGAATTCGAAGAAAAGGGCTTCTCCCGTTCCAATATCAAGTGCGTCGGTATCACCAACCAGCGCGAAACAACTGTTGTCTGGGACCACGAGTCCGGCGAGCCGCTAAACAATGCGATTGTCTGGACAGATACCCGGTCCCAGGCCATCGTCACCGAGCTCAAGCAGAGACCAGACGCATCCAAATTACAAGCCATCTGCGGTCTCCCGCTCTCAACCTACTCATCATCCACAAAGTTGCTCTGGATGCTGGCGCACGTACCCAAGGTGAAAGAGGCGTTCGACCGCGGCACTCTGGCGTTTGGTACTGTCGATTCCTGGCTCGTATACCGTTTGAACGGCGTCCGCGCCAACGTTTTTGTCTCGGATTCGACAAACGCGTCCCGCACCATGTTCATGAGTCTTCATTCTTTGCAATACGATGATACCCTGTTGGATTTCTTCGGCATCAAGGGAAAGATCCATCTTCCTAGAATTGTCCCATCGTCTGATTCGCATGCTTATGGGTCAATTGTGTCTGGTGCGCTTGAGGGAGTACCTATCATGGGATGTCTTGGCGATCAGTCTTCTGCGTTGGTTGGGCAGAAGGGGTTCTCACCAGGTATGGCCAAAAATACTTACGGGACAGGCTGCTTCTTGCTCTACAATGTCGGTGAGAAGCCTGTCATTTCGACACATGGTTTGCTGGCGACAGTCGCGTACAATTTTGGGGGAAAGGCTGTCTATGCCCTGGAAGGAAGCATTGCAGTCGCCGGCTCTGGGGTCAAGTTCTTGCAGAACAATTTGGCCTTTTTCCAAGACTCCAAGGAGGTCAATGACCTAGCGTTATCGGTAGAAGATAACGGTGGATGTGTCTTCGTCACTGCTTTCAGTGGACTGTTTGCGCCGTACTGGATTGATGATGCTAAGGGAACCATCTGTGAGTTAATTTTTCTGGGTCTAGCAACCCTTCCCCTCCCTGGACAAACACTGACAAATATCGTTCTTAGTTGGCATCACTCAATACACCCAAAAAGGTCACATCGCACGTGCAACTCTCGAAGCCACCTGTTTCCAGACAAAGGCCATCTTAGATGCAATGGAGAAGGATAGCGGAAAGACACTCTCAGAGCTTGCCGTTGACGGAGGAATGAGTAACTCTGATTTGGCAATGCAGGTTTGTACAAACTGAAATCAAAAATTGAATATTGAGCTAACTCCTGCATAGACCCAAGCAGATCTCATATCCATCCCCGTCTACCGCCCCAAGATGCGCGAAACAACAGCCCTTGGCGCCGCAATCGCGGCTGGCCTTGCTGCGGGCTTGTGGCGCAATTTCGCCGAGCTACGTGATATCAACCGGGTCGGCGGAGTCGTCTTTGAGCCGCGGATCACACGCGAGGAATCCGCAAAAAAGTTCGGAGAATGGGAGAAGGCGGTACAAATGAGTCGAGGCTGGATCGGGGCCGAGAAGAATGCCCAAGACTCGGTCCCAAACGGTGCTCAGAAATGGCCCAATGGGACTTCTGTCTATCCTGCAGACAATCGAGACTTGTCCGCTCCAAAACCACTTCCCAAACAAAGCCAATCGCCGTTGATCTCGGATGTTGTTGCTGGGTCCAATACTGGCACAACATTCAAAGTGAAGGCATGGACAGCGAGCGGAGACCTAGATTTCCAGCCTGCCAAGGTCCCGACGGTCAGTATCTCGGGTGATCTTGAAGATGCAGATGAGGAGGATCTGTTTCTGGAGTTGAGGAAGGTAGAGATTCTGCAGAAGCTGAAGAAGTTGAGGAAGCTTAAGTTGAGCTATTACTAGGCTGGTTTACTTTGCTGATCCTTATTTTCGGCCCGCTGACTGGGGATACTTGGTTGAAATTAGATAGCCCGAATACCCGATCATTGCTAGAGGTGACAGTGTGTATCAATCGAACTATTTTTCTAAACTGTGGAAAAAAGGACAAACGAATATTGATCATGTTTTCCTCTCAGTAACAACTTGCACAAAGGTCTTCTGAATAGTTACCCGATTCCGAGATATGGCCGGGCTCAATTCAATATACAAAGCCTTCTGGCTACCTTTGCTCTCTTCAAAGGTAGCTGATCTCGGCGAAGATACTGTATTCACTACCGCTTTGTCGGGATCAATGTCTGGTCTCCAATAACCTGGATCACTCGTGGTATTCAATCTCTCGGTCTTTGGGCCCGAATTGGGGTATTTCCGAGAGCCCTTGGGGGGACTGCGTGCATATCGGCCGTAGGCCGTGCTGCCGTCTAATAACCAGCGGAAGAGAGGGCGAAGAGTGATCAGGCTGCCAGCGATGATGCCGAGTCCCGTTTCGACTACTGACCAGATGGCGATTTGGTAAGTGGAGTCTGTAGATCTGTTAGTCACGGAAACTTTTATACGGGATTGAGGTTCAATTGGCTCACAAAGGAAATTTTCATCAGCGTAGAAGTGGAGAAATGGAATCCGGATGATGACGGCGACGCTGGCACTGAATTTGGTTAGTTGATCATATCCTTATTTGTCCGGTCGTCAGTAAAATTGTATAACTCACATTGCTCCCAAGCTGAGAATGCCTCCGACTGCGATCTTCGTCCTTTGATTCATCTGTAGCTTCCACACTAGAGCGAGGGGTAGAATGCCCAAAGTCAGGTCACACAGGATTGTGATAGTGCTGTACAGGTATGCAATCTCGAGGAGGGTGTGCAACGGCAGAC
The DNA here is from genome assembly GCF_028826775.1 of Penicillium argentinense. Taxonomy (NCBI): domain Eukaryota; kingdom Fungi; phylum Ascomycota; class Eurotiomycetes; order Eurotiales; family Aspergillaceae; genus Penicillium; species Penicillium argentinense. The sequence goes on from NW_026622668.1 coordinate 3,370,529, forward strand.
ATGATCCGCTAATGGTTGGATCCACGCGATTCCAGAAATAAGAGATCGGATGACAGTCCAAGAGTAGAACGAGCCAGAACATTAGTCCGATCACGATAACAATCCCAATTACTGCCCAGAGTATCACTCGGTGGACCTTTTTGACTGCGAGACGAAGGAGAGCGACGGCGATGGATACTTTTGCCACCGCTGAAGCCCAGATGTACAGCATTTGACCAAGCCACCACCACTGAGATAGTTAGGGAAAAGATTCTGAAGAGATCTGGCTTTCCACAAGGCAACATACCACCAGTGCCTTTTTGTAGGTTACCAGACTGGTAAAATCTTCATATTTGTGACCGATTCCATTTATCGAACCGATAACGCAGCATACTGTCAACATGGTGAACAATGCCTAGAAATTGTCAGATTGATGTTATTGATCCTCTGTCCAAGATTTCCTACCACTGCTGTGACCATAAGCGCGTCGTCCCAGCCAAACGCCCGAACAACATAGACTCGAACAAAACTTCTGAAGGCGACAGTCGCCACAGAGCCACTCATCATCGCGACAGACACGACGAGAATAGCCAAGCTGCGGCCTTCCAAAGGCATTGCTGTCGTCATTTCGCCGATGCCTCTCGTGACTTTGGCCCGATCATCCACGAAGACCTTGAGACGTTCCGTATATTGTGATAGAAAATTGACAACTGAGCACCTTCAAGCCTGCATATCAGAGTTCATCGATGAGACTTTGCACCAGCAGAAAGAAACATCTTAGCAGCGGAGGTCGCAGGAAATTCGCCGTCGATATGATAGCGATTCGTAGCGAAGCTGGGAAAGTTTCAGAATGCGCATTGGGGCCGGAAACACCGAAGCGAAGACTCGAACTCCTCCAAAGTGGAGTCTCGGACTCCGCGTCAATCCGATCGATTAAGTTAACTATTGAAGGCGATGGAGGGGGCGCACGTTCAGTCCCTAGCCCGATTCGAGTCGAGGTCCGCGCACTAGAGCGAGGTACAGTCCCACCATGCTGACGGCGTTGATAGCCCTGCAGCGAGCTGATAACACGGACGGGTTGCCGCCCAGTCATGTCCGCGTGGTTCTCCGCTTGTCCAGTCTGTTGGATCGCAGCTGTTGGATTCAGGGCATTTCTGCCGATGGCGCGGCTTGCGGTGCCTAAGATTTCGTTTATATGGGATATAGACCCCGCTAAATACTGAAGTCGGGAAGTGTACTGCGGCGATCGCCTACTTGAAACAGCCGTTGTCAACGGCATTGTTGTTGTATTACTCACGTGGGTTGGGTGTGAATTTGCCGATGAATTTCTTTGTTTTCAGATGTGATACCCACCGGGTCACAATCTGCATAACACTAAGTCATGTTCCCGGAGGATAGAACTGTAAACACGCCCCATCATGACTCGCTCAAATACAAAATTGGAACCTTGATCAAACATAGTGTCAGTTTTGACGCAAATGCCGCCTTCGCCATGATCTTGCTGGTCTGAAATCTGCATTCTATCTAACACTTAGCACTTTAAACAGGCTCCTTGCTCAGTCATCTACCTGGTCACCCACGTGATCAGTTGTCTAGTGGCATACTTCTGAGGACTGATACGCCACGGCCCAAGGCAAATAGATAGGTGTAGGCAAGAAGTCTCTTTTCGACTCGAACAGTCGGGGAATTTAGTCCGAAGTACTGGCAGATATCTGAGAGGTCAGGGAGGCGAGCGATTGTAATATTCTCCTTGATAGATTTCCATATCCATGTCCAGAGATGAGTGTCTCAATTTCAAAATATTCAGTCATAGTCAAAACACGTAGCAAAAGACATAATCAAAGGTCGTAAATGGTCAAAAAAGTTTCATATCGCAATCCAAGTCGATTCCAAGAATTACGCAGCCTGCGCTCTCGACGCACTTCGCGCATAGTCTTCACCCTCCTTCACGAAAACGCAGTTCAACTCCGATCCAGGGCTCAGCGTGACCTCGAATCGCAAAATCGGGTCCTCAACCTTCTCCTTCCCACTAACCGGCAACGCAACAATGCGCTCATACGCCTGCAGGATCCGAATGATAGTGTATCCCATCTCAATAGTGGCGAATTGTTGTCCAATGCAGATGCGGGGGCCACCATTGAAAGGAATGAACTGCCACGGGCGCGGCTGCCAGCCCGAAACCCAGCGCTCGGGGATCCACTTGCCGGGATCGAAATAGTTCTTCGAATCCGGTCCATCGTACAGGTCAGGATCACGCTGCATCAGCATCGTCGAGTAGATAACCCGTGAGTTGGCGCGAACACCGACGGGCTCGCGGCCGTCTGGGCCGCCACCTCGGGGGAGGGTTGTGTCGTGGAGGGAGTAGCGGACGTTAAATGGGACGACGGGGTAAACTCGCATTGTTTCGTTGATTACGGCGCTGAGGAATTTCATTTCTTTCAGGTCTTGGTAGGAGGGCTTTTGGCCGTCGGCGCCGACGCCGAGGCGGGAGCGGATTTCTTCGCGGAGTTTCGCGACGACTTCGGGGTGGCGGGAGAGTTCGAAGAGGCAGAAGGAGAGCGTTCCGGCGGTTGTGTCTCGGCCTGCGAGGAGGACGGCGACTAGTTGGTCACGGAGGACTTGTCTGTCGCGGGTGAATCGGGCGAGGGCGTCGAGGAAGGTTTCGCGCTTGGAGAGCTTTTGTTCGAGCTCGTCGGAGGATAGAGAGAGGACGGTTTCGATGTAGGGTTGGATGAACTCGTCCATAATTTTCAGATTGCGGCGGAATTCGGTGCGGGACATGAAGGCGCTGAAGACCCTATTTTGATTGTGTGAGTTAGTAATTCCTTTCTCCAATTGCAAGTCCGCGAATCCTCCGGTCGGAATTTATGCAGCATCGCACAAGATCGAGATCACCTACCCGAAACGGAAAAGCTCGGCCTGTCGCTGTTGCACATATCTGAAAGCTTCGGCAAATCGTGTCGCAGGATTCTCCAGACTGTCGGTTCCTTGACCCAGCAGGTAGTCCGTCGCGGCATCGAGGGTATACCGAAAGAAGAGCGAGCCAACATCGACGACACGGCTACCGTTGGGCGAATTGCTACCACCGAGGAGCGGGAGGAGCTTCTGCACGTGCTTCTCAAAGACCTCCGTATCGACAATTCGCTCGCGAGCGAACATGGGCCGGATCAGCTGGCGGGAGCGAGACCACAGCTCCCCGTCCGTGGCGAAGATACTGTCGCCCAGGAACTCCTTCCATTCCTTATGGAAGGGCTCACCTTTGCCGTAGTCGGCGAATTGGCCGGTCAGAAGGGCTTTGATATTCTCCGGGTCCTTGGTCAGAACGATGCGAGTGGAGATGCCGGCATCGAGCTCGGCCGTCTTACAATCGCGGCTTCCTCCGGCGGTAGCGATGGATTGGGCCCAGAATTCAACATCCTTGTTCACAAGGTTGGCTTGGTGACCTTTGTAGATGAAATCGAGAGCTGTTGGCTGTTGTTAGTCCTGTTGTCTCTTTTTGGGCAGCAGGTTGGGTGCTGCCATTGTTCATTGACATGACACGTACCGTAGGGAAGCTGGAAGGAGATTTTGGGAGCACGAGCTCCGAGACGGGAGATCTGAGCTGCTGCTTGCAGTTTGCGGAAAGTCAAGACGACCACAAAGACGCCGAATGTCCACAGTAACGCCTTTGCCGGCGTCATGCCCGCCAAGAGGTCTTCAATCATTGCGAATACTCGGCCCGAGTCGCGACGATGTCAGGGGAGGCAGGGTCGGAAGGGCCACGTTTTGAACGATTGAACGATGTCTTCAAGGATGCTTCACGCTACAAGGCTTGCACATGGCAAGTCTGCGGAGGGGAACCGGGGGGGGTGGATAGTATTTAAAATGCACGAGGGCCGAGTGAAGTCAAGTAAAGTTGGGTGGGTACGGTGGAGTGGCCCATTCGTTGCGCCGCGTTTATCAATCGGGGCACAATGACTCCGAGTCCGCATTTACTTCAGGGATATTTCCCCAGAAAAGCTACGCTAGGACGCTCTGCCAGTCCGGCTGGCCCTATGACAGCGGCCTCAGGTCTCCTATGGCGGTACTAGCCTTGTGGCTCCTTCGAGACATCCTTGCGAGGTGCTTCCTCGCCCCACCAATGACTTCATTCCCGGCCGCCGTCGGCCGCCGCATCGCATTCGATACATCCATTCCGGCATAATTTTGATCGTCCGGACCATACCGCATATCAATTCCACAGCGCAGTGGTTCTCCCGGCTGTAAGGCCCCCCTTTTCTGTCTACAGGCATATTCAAGGTTTCCCCAGACGGCTGTTGAGAATCCGGGGAAACCTGGAGCCTGGGCCCATGTCCGTGTCCGGGGGTGACCTCGGCTACCCGGTTTCACATGGTGCTGACTCCCGTGCGGAGTTCAGCTAGATACTGTTGGTATTTTAGTTTGGTGCCAAGGATTCTACGGTCTGCAGAATATCTGGGGGTCGTTGCTCGTGTGCAACTACCGATCATGCATAGCACAAATCCCCCACCCCAGCTTAAGTGTGATCCCGCGGTCTAGCAAGTGCCCACGTTCAGCCGCAGATCATTCGCATTGATCCTCAATTCTCTCCCGTAAAGCAAAGAGCGGATTTGTGTACAGCAAGTTTCTAGTAGCTGGAAGTTTGTAAGGTCAATGTAGGTAGGCTGAAAGGAAAATTCGATGTCTCAATGCGCCCATGGCCTGTTGATGCCACAAGTTTCATTCGCTTTGTGTTGAAGAGCCATGTTTCGGCATCTGAATATTCTCTACGATAATGGACATAATTCTCTTTGAGCTGCCTTCCAATTCGCACTTGTTCTTCGCATCTACATAATTATTCTCGATACTATTTCTCCTATATTTCACAATATACGATTATAGTAGTATTGGAAGCTTTCTATAATGATGTTCGTGGTCCTTCAATGCATGGCATCATTTGATATAATATGGCACGATATATAATGCGAACTTTCGTCAGAATCACAAAAAATACACTCGAACAATGCGGACCAGATACTTGTTTAATGAATCAGAATCCTTTCATTTCTAACCGCCAAACTGTTTCAAATGCGGCCTTCGCGATGAAAGGGATTTCCAAGGTTGATGAAAGGGCCCGCGACAAGGCCAGACCGCCAAGGCTACTATTCCGCTTTTAGCTGTGTTGTGTTTGCACCGTTTGTCTGTTTCACGTGACCGCGTCTGATCGCCTTACCATTTTCGTCCTCCAAATGTCGGCAGCTTTCTTGATCGCATTCACTTTGCACGACGAAGCTTTAAGTCGCACCCCGAACCAAGCACCACTTTCGCTTCAATTCTTCCGAGAAAATACAGGCACTGGACAAGAACACCCGCAAATCCCGTTCTTCGCTCGCGCAGACTCGGTCGGAATCCCACCTCGACTCTTGGTGGCGCATCGCACCGATCGTCGTTCATTAACCTACCCTCCGACCCAATACCCCCTCCTCGACCCCCCATTTCTCGCTTTCAACATGCTTCCTACGATCGTTCAGCACTCGCCCCTCGCGGTTGCCATCGCGAATGCCTGCCAGCCCAAGGTGGTGGAGATGGGCTGGGAGGTCGATGGTAACCAAGAGTCTGCTTTGATCGATTACATTGTTCTCATGCTGATCAACGGCAAGTCACGAGAGCAACTCGCCAACGAGCTTTCCAACGATTTCCTTGGCCTTGACGAAGGCGACACCCAAGCCCTCGAGTTCTCAAATTGGCTCTTTGATCAGGTCCAGATTCTCAATGAGCAGATCAACGGACCTTCTGCGGGCTCGAACGGAGGCCAAACAGGCCAAGAAAATGCTTCTGCACCTGCTCTGAACCCGGGGGCCACAGGCTTCCAAATGCCTGGAGGTGATGCTGGAGGCGACGCCGAGATGGGCGATGCCGGCGATTCAATGTTAGTAGAACCCCCAAGATGGAGTTTGGAACCAACCACTCACAGTATCCCCTCTTACATTTTTAGCCCCCCATCTGGACCAAAGGCTATGCGCAATGACCGAGGCGGCCGCGGCGGCCGGGGTCGTATGTTCAACCAAATTAACCAACACATGAACCGTGGCGATTCCGCTCTCCACCGCGTCCAGGGACAGCAAGGCGCCGGTCGCATTGGAGGCAATGGCCGTGGCGGAATGAGGGGTAATCGAAACAATATGGCTCGCGGTGGCCGCAACATGAGTGGTCATATGGGCATGCAGGGCAACATGATGTCCCCCGAGAACCAGTACCAGCTCATGCAGATGATGGCAGACCATGCCCAGATGATGTCTCAAATGATGCCTGGCTTCGTTCCGCCACCTGCCATCAACCCCTCTTTCCAGAATCCCGGCCAGCAAGGTCGCCCTCCCTTTGACCGTGCTCAGCGTGGTCGTGGTGGTAAGCGTGGACAAAACCAGCGCAACCGTGGCGGAGAGGGAGGTGATGTCGACATGGATACGACAATGGGTGGTGGTGAGCAAGGCGAAAATGAGGGTGTCTGCCGGTTCAACCTTCGATGCACTCGCGCCGACTGTGAGCTAGCCCATCAGTCACCTGCCGCTCCGCCGGGCACCTCCATTGACATCACTGATAACTGCTCATTCGGCGCTGCCTGTAAGAACAGGAAGTGCACTGGGCGCCATCCGTCACCGGCAGTCAAGTCTGCCCACCAAGCCGAAGAGATGTGCCGATTCTTCCCTCACTGCACCAACCCTCACTGCCACTTCAAGCACCCCAGCATGCCACTTTGCCACAACGGAGCCGACTGCAAGACCGAGGGCTGCAAATTCACCCATCTTCAGACCCCCTGCAAGTTCAACCCGTGCATGAACCGCATCTGCCCGTACAAGCACGCAGAGGGCCAGCGCGGTAACATCGGCGACAAGGTGTGGACTCCGAAATCCGGCACACACGTCAGCGAGCGCAAGTTTGTTCAAGATGAGAGCGCTCCTGAGGAGTTGATCAAGCCCGACCAACCCGCCACCGAGGCTCCGACTGAGACTCAGAACATGGAGACGACGGCTTGACTACTTCTGAACTGAGGAGCCCTGTCTAGACCTCAAGACAGCGCTCCGAATCATGCATGTACACAATTTCAAAGATTTCAAATCGTGATGATGAATGGCTGGTGGGGAAGGGCGTTTACCCGTTGATGTATTTGCTTGCGCCGATTTCACCTGTACATAGATATCCCACGGGCCCTTTTTTTGGATGACGAAAGGAGAAATTTGACCTTCACGTCAATCTCATTTAAATATGAGATTTATATCAAAATGTTCCACTCGTAGCTGACCAAGGTACTCAACATCCAGTAATGCCCGAGGACCCTGTTGGCGCTACAAAAATACCGAGCAATAGCATGATATTATTGTATATTTTATAATAACGAATCTGTTAGAAGTTTGCCTCTGGCTTCTACCTAGGTAGTAACTAGTATTAATTCATAGCTATATTGATTTCAATGTGGCCTTTTAGAATAGAAAGTCGTACAATAGTCTCAGCAGTCATGATTGCATCCAGAGTATGTCGATCATGTTTACACACTTGAAATAGAGTAACATGCGTCAAGTTAGTCACCAAATTCACACCTGGTAGAATTGTTTAGTGTTGTCTAAAGATGGTGGATGACTGAAATCCGACTGATAAAGCCCGAAGATTCCAAGAACCTACAATGGCTGCCGCCTTCTTTTTCAGGCCTCCGCTATCGAGTTTCGCTTCACATCCCAATCTCCCTTCATCTTCAACCGACAAGCAAGCCATCCAGTCAACTCAAATCGGCCTTCTACATCCTCGCTCTCAAAGGTTCATCTCACCTCCGAATCACTCTTTCCTCTCTTCGACGTCTCCCAGCCCAGCATATACGAGGCCATGCCAGTCTTTAACGAAGACAAGAGAACCTGCGGCACCTGTGGTATCGTGGGCTTCAATGGGAGCAGCTGCCCCGAATGTCCCTGCGGATACTGCAAGCAGTTCGGTCACTCTGCTACCCAGTGCGCCAGTTTCCCGCCATGCACGAACTGCGGGGGGAAGGGACACAGGGTGGAAACTTGCCAAGTCCACTGGGTTACTAAGGAACAACTGGAAGAGGCGCGTGAGACGAGGAAGAATCGGAGGAACGCCAAGCGTCAGTGAGAACCTCTTTTTACGAACGGATCGATGCCGAAACCCGAGAAGTCGAACAGCCCCGAACACATTTATTCGTGGTCAAACTTTATCATCAGCACCACGTCTATTCTACTGAGCACCGAAACCAAAAAGAGTCCGAGATGTGGGTAGCTCACGAGTTTTGGTCTTGGGAAAGGCAGGTTTCCTTCCTTTTTTTTTTTTTTTTTTTTTTTTTTTTTCACCCGGGTTGATATCATTCTTCTACGTGATAGCCAAGTATCCACCACAAGAGGCTTGATCGTCTTGATACTTTTAACCGGTATGTGACCTGTTCTCTGATGCTTGGATTCGTTCAACTTAACTATATACATTATAAATCATCGGGTAAATGTACAGGGTTCCCAATGACCTCAAAATAATCAAAACAATGGGGGTCTCTGAAGGACCACTTCAGGGCCCAGTTAAATGCACTACCCTGCCAGTCGTTCCCGCAGGGCGTGTTGTTCGCACAGGAATTTCATTGCACAAAGGAAATGTGCAACCCGGGACACCGGCAGGAGTTTTTGAGAGAAGCCAGTGTTTCAAAGCAGCCTCTCTGAGACAAACAGCGAGACCAAAGCCAAGCCCCTCGATAGCAGTGAAAGCAGCCTGACACCACATGAACTTCCCTCGCCATCGGATGTTGCTATAGATCTGCGACGCTTGAGCGATGGGAAACATGACACTCTGCGCGCCCCATATTTTCTCCGTGTCATTGAGACAGTAGGGGATACCCCGGCAGGCTTCGTCTGCATAGAACCATGAGAGCATGTAGTCTTGGTCGGTGTGCGGGTCGATCGAAATAGAGCGTTGGGTGTGTGCCATGGCGAGTTTCTTGGCTTGGTAGATCATCGGGTAGATGAGAGATAGAGAGGTCCAGTAGAGCACGTGTATGCGTGCGCTCATGAGTGAAGGGAAATCGTAAGATGGACCAAATACGCTATCTGTAGAGGGCATGTTGGCACATGTTGATTTGTAGTTCGGGTATGGGGTTGGTGCTGGGCCGAGGGTGAGTTTTTGTGTTGTCCACCAGGCGTTGATCTTGTCTTTGTGGATGATGCAATCCTGGAGAATTGTTTGACATGCTTCGAAGCTAGAGGAGTCGATCCGCTTGAACGCGATAAGGATGGGTTTGAATGCGGTGAATATGTCGAAGATTCCGCGGATGGGTCTGTCCCGGATTGATGTGGGAGATTGTGGTCCCTTTCCGGGACTTCGCGAGGATTCCAGAGGATCAGCCTGCGGTGATATTGTTAAATATTGTTCACAGATGCTGCAGTGGGTTACTTACCACACCAAGGACTTGTTGATGCTGGTATATAGATGCAACAAGTGGGTTGTTTGGTGCATCTCGGTAGCATTTTCTCAAAAAAGCATTTGTCCCTTCAGCATGTGCAATCCAGGCCTCGACACCAAGGGGAGAAAATAAGGGCTGCATGGCAAAAAAATGGCTATATGGTTAGCGTTACTATGCAAGTGATGTTGCAGGGAGATTACCTCGAGTCTTTGGAAAATCACAGTGGCATATAAGAGTTCTTCAGTGGGAACATTGCGTTGTATCAGGCTCGACATGTGTCGTATTGCGGCGTTGTATAGTTGAGTTCCATGGTAGAGCATCTGCTGGTCTTGCTTTATTTGTCCCAGGCCAACACAGGTAAGTGCAGACATTGCTCTATCCAGCAAGGTCGTGTCGCTTCTGCTGGGGACAGTAGCGAACCTCGTGATGAGATGGTACCAGACATCCGTGCCCTCAGACCCCACGGTGTTGAGAGGGAGATAGGCACTCATGAATGAAGAGAATAATTGCGTCCGATGGCCTGCACGCGTATCGACAGGCTTTGGAAGAGCCACATGTTGAATTGGTTCACGGGTATCGGATTGCACATGTGCGCTTTCCGGCTCAGCTGGCGCCACGTTGTTAACGGTATCATAATGAATGAAAGTTCTCTCTCTGTCATAGCCCCCACACTCGAGACCACGCTTGATACACCGGCCACATTCTGGTCGTCCGAGGTCGCACTACCCCCCCCCCTGGGCTTAGCTATTCTGCACGGATGTCGGACGTGGGGCGCAGATCCGATTTACCTTGATTTTGCGTCTTTTACATGTTTTGCATCCCTTGGACTTGAAGGGAACGCCGCCCATATCTGCTCCAGAAACACACTGGGGTTTGCACGTATTCCGGAGCAAGGGGGGCTCAATGAGTGTCAAGATTGGTTCGAGATATTGGTCGGAGTGCGGCTGCAGGATCACATATTTCCTATCAAGGGCCCCACACGACTAGTGTATTCAGTCAATCATAGCTCGCGCTGGCTATATTTGCTTGTTGGGACCTGTCCGAAAGATGCAGTTCCACTTCCAGGACCCATCTCCTGAAGCTGGGTGGTTTTGTTCCAGATGGGTGCAGTATAGTAGTTGAGTGGACACGACTCTGTCATGTCAAAAAGCGACCATCGTCCATGCCCATGCAGGAGTCCGAAGTTGCCGAAGTTGGGGGAGTTGCCTGTCGGCGTTGGACCCACCTGGCGCCGCCGCGGCTTATTAAGAATGCGGACCTGCGATATTCGAGACTCCGAATCTACCCCAGACTTCACCATTCCGGCTAATCTGGGATCCGCTGGGCCTGAGTGCCGAAATGCCATTGCCATGCATCCCTAACGGGCTCCGACTAGGGCAGAGACCACTGGCCACCGTCATTCGTGGTCAGCGACGCGCTTACCATGCCGCCGTCGTCGGAGGTGGCATCACCGGCTTGACAGCTGCGTGGAAGCTTGCGCGGGACCCCAAATGCACCCAAGTTACCCTCTACGAAAAGTCGACAAGGCTTGGTGGCTGGATGGAGTCCGAGAAAATCCCAGTGGATGGAGGCCATGTGGTATTCGAGTATGGCCCGCGAACTTTGCGATGGTCAATTCCAACATCAGGCTTCATGCTAGAAATGGTAGCTGTCCCTTACCTGCGAATGCTATGGCTAGAAACTAACGCTTGTACTTCAAGGCCGTGCTGCTAGGAATAGCCGATCAAATGATTTTTACCCAAAAGAACAGCCCCGCAGCGCTGAACCGTTACATCTACTATCCGGATCACCTCGTCCGTCTACCTTCACCCCGACCCGACATTGGCCTCATGGAAAACCTGCGCAACTTCTTCCGAGCATTCAAAGAGCCAGTAATGAAACCGTTACTACCAGCACTGCTTTTTGAACACACCAAACCTACGCGCGTGCCAGACGAGTGGCAGAAAGACGAGTCCGTTTCAAGCTTCATTTCGCGCCGTTTTAACTCCCAAGTGGCAGATAATTTAGTTTCAGCTGTATTTCATGGTATCTATGCGGGAGATATCGATCAACTAAGTGCACAGATGCTCTTGGGCTCCATGCGTGACTTGGAGTATAACGGCGTTCTGTATGGAATGTTCATGAAGGCATTCTCTCGCAGAGCCACGCTTTTGCATGACGACATGCTGGCTCAGGAATCATCCAATTTCTCAGCGGGAATTCAGGAGATGGTTGATAACGACGATGTTGAGGGACTGAGACCCTTCAAGGGGAGTGTCCCTCTGACTCGGGGAGCTAGCACTTTCACGTTCAAATGTGGAACTCAGCAGCTCACTGATGCAATCGCTTCCACCTTGGAAAAATCAAATAAAGTCGAAATCAGAACGGGGGTAGATATTCGTACAATATCATACCAGCCGAATGAATACAAACCTATGGATGTAAGTTTCCCGCCTATGCTAATGCACGGCGATCATTCATCTGCTTGATCCCAACTCACAAGTCTCAGATCGCAACTTCAAACGATCGCAAATCTTATGATCATGTCATTGCTGCGATTCCAGCCCCTGCTCTGAAAAAAGTTCTTGAAGAGACACCTCCATCGACTAACCACCCCGTGTCTGCAAAAAGCCCCAGCCACCGTCTCCCAAGCGACACCATCCAGCAGCTCAAGCCGTTTGACTACGCAACGACTGTCATGGTAGTCAATCTCTACTACTCGAATCCCAGCCTGCTTCCCGAGCAGGGTTTCGGGTACCTCATCCCTCGATCAGTCCCGGCCGACCAGAATCCCGAATGTGGTCTCGGCGTGATCTTCGCCTCCAATTCCAGCGAAGGACTCGGCGAAGCAGACGCAACCATGGAACACGCTTCTGATTTTATGCACAAGCCCTGCCCAACAATGGCCAAGCAAGTATCACAGGATACTGTACGCGGCACCAAGCTGACAGTCATGATGGGCGGACATTACTGGGACCACTTTAAACCAAGCGACTACCCCGACCATGACACTGCTGTCAGCATGGCACGCAATATGCTCGAGCGACACCTTGGAATCACTGATGTTCCAGCTATTACGCGAAGCCGCCTCCAGAAAAATGCCATTCCCCAATACAAGGTCGGTCACTTGGATCGCGTGTATGAGCTCTCCAAGGCCGTCAAGCGTGATTTCAACCAGAGGCTTGTTCTGGCCGGTAATTGGTACAATGGTGTGGGTGTTGGTGACTGTGTGAGACAGGGCATAATGGCCGCGACATATGGTATTGGCTACAAGATCCCTCCACAAAATTGGAAGAGTCCGACGAATCCATGGGCGTCTTTTAACCAGGAAGACTGGGACTTGCAAGGTGGTATTCCTACGGCACCGGTGCGCATGTTCGAAGCACAGGTCAGAAAATGAGATCATGAATCGAACCATCTCTCGCCAGATAATTTCCCTACGGGCGTGTACATTAGACAGATAGTGAGAAGAATATGCATTCCTATGGCCCGGAAATGGCTAGAGTCGCATTCAATGCTGGAGATAGAGAAAAGCAAAATACCCTCAAAACGCCCGGGCTTTCATTCGTCGGGACGACGAAATCAAGCATGCTTCATGATGGTTCCTAAGCTTCTTTGTTTGTGTACACGGGTAGACTGAGGCAACATCTCATGGGAAATTGCACTTTCAACGGTTGGACACGTGCAAATGGGGTTGGGGCATGGTCGGCAGCAAGGTGCTGGACAAACCGAAAGACAGTAAAAGCTGCGAAACTGTAACTATCGTCCGAGGTTAGCGGGGATAGTTTGTCGAGAGCCATGTGTCCCATATACCAATGGTACCTGCAGAGCGGCAGCATAAGCTAGCCAGAAAGCGGCACTCGCACTGTGGCAGGTTTGCCGGGGTGCTGGTCATGTGCAACACCAGTGTAGCATGCTGAGTAGTTCGTGATCCCAGAGGTCATCGTAAATGGTGAGAGCGGACCGATCAGACCATGTCCTTACCAGAACTCTCTTTCTTCTCGCCATTGGAGTCGAATCCGAGAAGATCGAGCTGTCGTACAAGCTCCTGGATCTTGATGACCTTCTCTAGCTGCTCGGGAAGCAGGGACTCGCCCTGGGTCTTCTTCTCTTTGAGGTCGCGTGCCTGGCGGAGTTTCTTCTTCAAGTTCCGAGCCTTCTTCTCTTTCTCGGCCTCGGCGTCGACGGGGTCCTCGACGGGTTGTTCATCCTTCTTCGGGGTTGGGGCAGGCGCCTGCGCACGCCAGTTGTCCGAGTCGGTGCCCTTCTTCTCAGTGGCATTGTCGGCCGCTTCGTTCTCCTTGGCCTTCTGCTTGGCCTCACGGCGTTTGGCGTTCTTGATGCTGGTAGCACTCTGAGCAGCCTTTTCCTTGTCGTCCCCGCTGCTCACGGTTTCCGCACCCGGCACCCCACCACGGCCACGAGATTTCCAGGCAGCGGCACCGCGGTTCCTGTAGAGCTCTACGTCCTCGGGGGGTTTGTAGCCAGGCTTGACCTTGATCTCGCGGCGCGTGGAGCCGTCGGCGCGGACTGACGAGGGGATGTAGCGCTGGCCGGTTGTGGCGTCGGTGGTGATGCCGGAATTGGTGGGCATGGTGTATACTCCGGTCGGCAGTGTAGTGGAGTAGAGTCGAGAAGGTATGGGAGTTATCGAGGTAGAAGGGATATCGCAGAACGAGAGCGGCCCCGTGCGATTGTCGAGTCCGACTGGCGCGTCGTACCGGGCGGTGGCAGTCACTCGTCGCTTCGCAGGCGAAGGTGAAGATTGCGAAAAGACAACAATTGCGGCTTCGAGCAAACGGATGCCCGGAGGAGGGTGCGGCCAATCAGCGGGCCGGGAATTCCCGCAGCTTTTCGTCCTCGCGAACTTCGCAACTTCCGTCTCTTCACCACCCCGTTGCTCTCCCACTTTTCTGTGCTCACAGCCCTCTCCGTCACAATGGCCGGCGTAAGTGATCTCCCGCTCGTCTCCAATTGTGATAGTGACCCCCGACGCTCTGACTCGGAACTAACTGGCGTCGCATGACAGATCTCCAACGTTATCTACCAGCACGTCTCCCACCATCCCCGACCGCATGGTCGCAATTGCCTTGTTCACTTCTAACCGTCGATTTGTCGATCTACAGGTCCATCATCCGCAAGAATGCGGTCTTCCTGACCACCATCTTCGCCGGTGCCTTCGCCTTTGAGATGTGCGTTACCCTCGGTTTCCCCCTTCCACATTCAAGCAGAACGACATTCTGACCGAATCACAATCAAACAGCTCCTTCGACACCTTCTCCAACAAGGTCTGGGACTCCTGGAACGCCGGTGTATGTGACTTTCGCCCTTCTCCCACATCCTGATCGCCCCGACGCAGATCGCCCACTCCGCATAGAACTCTGGCTAACCCACAACACAGCGCCAATGGAAGGACATCAAGCCCCGGTACCTGGCTGCTGCCGCCGAGGAGGATGATGAGTAAACTACTTTCAGTGTGATATAAACCGATGGTGCTGGTTACCGCGGTCTCGAGAGACCGTAGGGGGAAGCGACGGAAATGCAAACTTGGAAGGGATTTGCTGCTACCCTGTGATTTTACCTATTCCAGCTACAGACTTGTACGCGATAGACATTGGAAATCTGTATTTGATTACTACTTGTGTAGCTTTCTGCATGACGAGCCGCGTTGGGTGTGCTGTTAGGCCGTAGCGTGGACCGCTGTGGCGTTGGGGGAGACCGCTCCGTCGATGTCATAGTCATGGCCAAAAATGCTCGTTCGATCTCCTCGCTCTTCCACGCCCCCGAATTGTAACCACTTTCCCCCAAGCCCAGATTCACCTCCAGTTTCTCGCAACCAGCTAGGTGATTGCTCAGAGGCTGGACCCGTGCCTGTCGACCTCATCGGTCCACACCTCGCCTGTCTTCCCCCACTACGATCGTCCGCTCTGCAAGATCGAAGAAACATCCGACGAAACCGACTCCAGCGCAGCACAGCGCAGCCGTTCGATCACTTTCTCCTGATCTCCGTTCTGTGGAAAATACTTTGCGAACGATACTTCACACATCTCAGATATTTTAATACGCTCGATTCAGACTACCGTCTACCGGGCCAACGGCTCTCCGACCTTTACACCTGTGTCAGCCGAGCGGCGCATCCTCCTCGACCTCTGCTCGCCTTTAAGCCATGCACATGCTCGCAGAATGTGAGAGGATCCTCGGCGATGGTCTTTTACGACTGCCACAACAGCACAACTACCGATATGGACCGCAGGCCGAGCGGGACCTGCTAGAGCTTCTGTTTCGGTCGCTCGTGGGACACAACGACGAGCTCATACACCACTTGTTCCCCGACGGCGCACCGACGGGCGCATGGAAACTGGCCGAGTCGCAGGGTGCCCGCGAAGGAGCAGAGTACAGCGAGGCAGCGCGGGGCAAGCGATGCGGTCACATCTTTCGAGCCGGCGAGGCCACCTACCGCTGCTTGACGTGCGCCTCCGACGATACGTGCGTTTTGTGCAGCCGATGCTTCGACTCGTCCGACCACTCAGGTCACCAATATCAGATCTCGCTCTCGTCTGGTAACTGCGGCTGCTGCGACTGCGGTGATGATGAGGCGTGGCGCCTGCCGCTCTTCTGCGCGATCCATACAGACAGCGGCAATGAGAAGGAAAAAGAACGTGCAAAGATTGAACTCCCATCTGAGTTGCTGGCAACGATTCGGCTAACAATCTCTCGCGTGCTGGATTATTTCTGTGATGTCATTTCGTGCTCTCCCGAGCAATTGCGTCTTCCAAAGACTATCGAAGGTATCAAGGCAGATGAAGAGGCATCGAGGCTCCGTCCTTCTTGGTACGGTGCTGGCGATCAGGAAGAGGAGGAACCCGAGTTCGCTCTTCTGTTGTGGAATGACGAGAAACACACCATCCGCGATGTCTCGAACCAGGTCACTCGTGCGTGTCGTGAGCGGGATAGCTTCGGCGTAGCTCGAGCCCATGAAACGAACGATATCGGCCGCAGTGTCATCAAGTACTCAAAGGACTTGCAAAAATTGCTGGGTGTTTCGAATGTAATTGAACAGATTAAGGTCACCGTCACTGTGCGCTCCGCTCGCGACACATTCCGCGAGCAAATGTGCGGCACGATTGTCGAGTGGCTTGCGGATATTGCCGGCTGCAGTATTCTCGAAGACAACGAAATCTTCCGCCAGGCTATCTGTGAAGAGCTCCTTAGCCCCTGGAGGAAGGGAAGTGGTGGCTATAATGAAGATATTGGTATGAAGGGTATTGATGACCACGAGATTGCGGAACATCCTCGACGCCGGCCTGTTCTTCTTTCCCTGCCAAACCACGGACAATTTGTGGTCCAGGTGAATGAGGCTGTGGATGAGGATATCGATGATGACAATGGCCCCGACGAAGATGACGAGGACTATGTCGAGGCTCATGATGATGCAGATGACGAGGATGACGATATGGAACTGGAGCTTGCCCGCCTTCAAGATGCAGAGGACGAGGACGGAGATATGGATATGGACGGCGTCAATCCAGACCTGGCCTTCGCCGAACAAATTTTGGCCCAAATGACTGGTGTAGTCCCTCGACCACCTGTACCTGTTTCGGAAGAACGGGAAGCGACACCGGCCCCGGCCGAGCAGGAACAATCAAATGAAGCAACCTCTGGTGAACAAGGCAGTCAGCAGACCGACCCCAACAGCTATGTCGCTATCCCAAGAACCCCTGCACATGTGGTCAGGCCCAAGCCTGGAGGCACGCAGGGCCACTGGCAAGTCCGGCCTCCAATGCAGGTGCCGGGCGAAAAGGTTGCTCCTTATGAAGACTTGTGGCAGCGTACTCGTCTTGACTGGCTCGTTCTCTATGACCTGAGATTGTGGAAGAAGACTCGTACTGATCTTCGCGACTTGTATATCAGCACTGTCGTCAATGTTCCCCAATTCAAGCGCATCATGGGTCTTCGCCTGTCTGCACTGTACACAGCACTTGCTCAATTGTACCTCATCGCAGACCGGGAGCCTGATCACTCTATTGTCAATCTGTCTCTCCAGCTTTTGACCACTCCATCTATTACCGAGGAAATAGTTATGCGTGGAAATTTCCTCACCAAGGTTATGTCCATTCTTTATACTTTCTTGACAACCCGACAGGTTGAGGAGCCACATGCCGTCAACCCCAACGCAACCTTGGCATTTGATGCTGGATCGGTGACGAACAGGCGTCTATATCACTTCTTCCTCGACCTCCGGTATCTCCTCCAATCCGAATATGTACAGCACCGAGTTCGGACTGAGGAGCAGTATCTCCCACAGTTCCTTGATCTCGTCAAACTTTCACAGGGCATCTGCCCCAATGTGCGTGCGGTCGGTGAGCATGTCGAATACGAGACCGATGCCTGGATCAGCGCCTCTATTCTCATGCGGGAGATTAACCGCCTCTGCCAACAATTCTGTGAAGCCTTCCGCAACCCTGAAACCGACAATGGACAGGATCTCCTGCGTGCAATCAAGACTACCACCGTCACTGCAGTCCTTCATTCCGCAGGTGTGGAGCGCAAGCGCTTCGACCAAGCAGAGATCAAAGAGGAGGTTCGATTCAAGACGTTGCCGCCTTTCGATTTCGAAGTTGGTGCTTCTGGCCAGATCCCGTGCCATCGTGTTGTTGAGTTCATCGTTGAGAAGGGATCGATCAGTTTCCACCATGCGCTTCATTACACTCTGTCGTGGCTGATTGAGTGCGGCCGCGGAATCAGTAGTGAGGTTATGCGCAACGCCCTCTTCGAAGCTGCCGAGACTGCAAGACAACAGCTTCACGCTGCCAAGGCTGCCAACAGCGAGCATATTGACGATAGTATCTTGGCTCTCGGAACTGAGGACCTTCTCCTCACAATGTTTGACTACCCTCTCAGAGTCTGTGCCTGGCTTGCACAGATGAAAGCCGGTATGTGGGTTCGTAATGGTCTCAGTCTTCGACACCAGATGTCCCAGTATCGTGGCGTTTCCTCCCGCAACTTTGCCTATTACCGAGATATCTTCCTGTTGCAAACCGCACTGGTTACCTGCAATCCAAGCAGAGTCCTCGCATCCATCGCCCATAGGTTTGGCATGGTTGACTGGATGATGCGTAACTACGTGCCTCGACCTGGCTACGAAGATGCTCAGATCATTGATGTCGCCGAGGAATTCGTCCATTTGCTCGTCATTCTTTTGACTGATCGCACGTCAGTGTCGGCAATCGACGATAGTACACATACGACCAAGGAAACGATCAGTCGTGACATCGCGCATGTATTGTGCTTCAAACCCCTTTCCTTCTCCGACCTCTCCACCCGCCTCAACGACAAGTTGCAAGACTCAGACATGTTTCAAGACGTTCTGGAGGAAGTCACTGAATTCCGTCCGCCCGAGGGTCTCAACGACTCCGGCAAGTTTGAACTCAAGGAGGAATATCTCGATCTTGTGGATCCCTACAGCACACACTTCTCGAAGAACCAGCGGGATGAAGCCGAGACCATCTACAGAGAGTGGATGGCCAAGAAGACAGGCAAGAATGCATCGGACATTGTATTTGAGCCCAAGCTCCGACCCATCACCTCTGGTGTCTTTTCCGACCTTCCGCGCTTCACTGGGACTATCTTGTTTGCGCAAATTGTGCACCAATGTCTTGAATACGTTCTCATTTCTCAACAAAGCACGCCCTCGATCCCACCAACACGTGTGGAAACTTTCCTTCAAGTCCTGCTGCATCTCATTCTAGCCTCTGTGCTCGAGGATGACTCCCAGGATAGTAACATAGAAATAGAGCAAGGCCAATCATTCAACTTGCATGCTCTCTCCAAGGCCAGGGAGATCGCTGCTGGCAACTTGACCATTGTTGGTCTTCTAGAGAAGATCTCGGTCACAGGCGAGTATTCCTCTTGTGGCCCCAAAATTCGCCATATTCTCAAGCGGCTCTGGCAGAAGCGGCCACGTACTTACGCAGCCGCAACTGCATCTCTCAAGTTCCCATTCGATCGCATCGACACCAACTCTCCCGCAATCGACATTGACAACGAAAAAGAAGCGAAGAAGAAGAATGCTATGGAGAGAAACGCCAAGGTGATGGCACAGTTCCAGCAGCAGCAGCAGAACTTCCTAAACAGCCAGGGCGATATTGACTGGGGTGAGGATGAATTCAGCGACCTCGAGGAGGATGAGGCTACCCACGAGACCAAAACCTGGAAGTACCCTAGCGGCACATGTATCCTCTGTCAAGAAAGGTGTCAGGAGGAGACTGCCGATTCGCGTCTTTACGGTACCTTCGCTATGATTCAAGACAGTACTATTCTTCGACAGACCGACATCCGGGATGCGGATCGGATCCGTGAAGCCCTCAAGACACCATCAAGTCTGGACCGATCGGCCGAAGAAATTCGGCCATTTGGCGTTGCTGGAGAAAACCGTACTACTATTAAGCGCCTGGATTCTGCTGGCAAGGAGGTGATCAGCGAGAAGGTCGGGTTGAGTAAGGGATTCAACCCCCGGAGCACGCTTCGCGGACCTGTAACCACCGGTTGCGGTCATATTATGCACTTTTCTTGCTTCGATGCATACAACAGCGCCACTCAGCGCCGGCACAATCAGCAGATTGCCCGCCAGCACCCTGAGAGGATTGAGTTCAAGGAATTCGTTTGTCCGTTGTGTAAGGCACTCGGAAACGCATTCCTGCCGATTGTTTGGAAGGGCAAGGAAGAGTCATACCCAGGTGCTCTCAACTCTTCTACATCCTTCGAAGAGTGGATGAAGGCTGGTCTGAAACAAACTTTGAATGAGTCTGAGAACCTCTCGGTTATCATGATCGAGAAGGACAAGGCTTACCGACAGCCTTATGCGGAACTTTTTAAAGATTACCTGTCCAAAACTCTGGTCACTCCTCTCTCCTCGAAGATCTCTCAGCTTGTGGCTTCTTCGTCTCTTCCCGGGGGTGTTCCCTCTTTCTTGTCCTCGACAACCCGAGCCATTATGCCAGGCTTGTTCCCTGGTACAGAAGACATGGCGCCATCGAGCCCGCTCCAGCAGGCTTTAGGTCCTGCCGATGGTCCTATATTCGAGCTTATGAAAATCTTCCGGCGTCTCAAGAGCACCATACAAACGAACCAAATCAACTCAATATTCAACACCACCAGCGAAAACATCAACACAGACGAGTTGGCTCATACAGATTCCCTGATCAGAAGTTTCGGTTTGAGCATTGCTGCGGTTGAAATTGCCCAGCGTGGTGTTCCATCAGAGCCCGGTTCTACCTTGTTGGAGAAAATTCCCCCATTGACGTTGACCCATTTGCGTGTTTTGGCCGAGACCGCGGTCACATATGCTGCTGTTGCCTGGGTGTCGTCCAACAATGCCCAAAAGAGTCGCCCAAGCAATGAGTTCCAGGAAATGCACCGACAGAAGATTTGCCAGTTGCTTGTTGGATACCCGTCTCTCAACGGTACTCCTCTCTTGAACGATGTTAGGAACATCGAACCCCTGCTCGCCATGGATACATTTGTGTTCCTGGCCGAAAGCTCGCTTTCTCTGCTTCCTGTCCTCCGCATTGATGTTCGCCATCTCATCCAGATGTGCTATGTGGCCGAGGTCGTCAAGGTGGCAGTCACTTTTATCCTGTGGCCTCTTGGGTTGAAGGAAGAAGTTCTACAGCAAGGAGACAAGGAAACTCCTGGCTCTGACA
The DNA here is from genome assembly GCF_028826775.1 of Penicillium argentinense. Taxonomy (NCBI): domain Eukaryota; kingdom Fungi; phylum Ascomycota; class Eurotiomycetes; order Eurotiales; family Aspergillaceae; genus Penicillium; species Penicillium argentinense. The sequence continues at coordinate 3,391,613 of NW_026622668.1, forward strand.
TTTCGGACGAATGTTATGCTACTACACGGCATTTCTTTGATTCCATCGTGGCAGAGCTCAAGGCAAACTCGGTTGGACGCGCCGAGGGATCATCTTTCCCGGCAGAGAGTGGCTACGTGAAGGCTGGCGAGGAACCCGCGCCTCCAAACATTATCATCGCTCTGCGGCGCCTGGTTTCTAGCTATGCACTCACTTTCTTGCGCAAGTCTGTCATCCTGCTCCACGTCCAGCACGGTGTTGACTTCCCCAACACCGGCTTCAGTGATATGGGTGCGTCGGAGCTGGATCGACTCACGAAGGCCCTGCACCTCCCTACCCTGGACGAGATCTTCATGTCTGTCAACCCTGCGAGGAGCAGCAACAACGAGTTCGATGCCATCATCTCGGGCTGGATCTTCCACTGGAACGCATCGCGTTCTGGAATCCGTTTCGAAGACCACCGCCTCTGGCCTAGCCTTCCACACCCGGCCATCTTCGAGCTGGTCGGTCTTCCAAAGTACTTCGACAGCCTGATCGAGGAAGCGAACCGTCGTCGCTGTCCAAACTCAAAGAAGGAACTCAGCGACCCAAGCATTTGTCTTTTCTGCGGAGACATATTTTGCTCACAGGCAGTTTGCTGTATGCACAATAAGCTGGGCGGCTGCAACCAGCATCTCCAGAAGTATGTCTTTCTTACCCCTAAATCTAATACTTCATGAAATTTAACAGCCTGTCTATTCTAGGTGTGGCAAGAACATCGGACTTTTCATCAATATCCGCAAGTGTACAGTTCTCTACCTCCACAACCAGAACGGCTCCTGGCACACAGCCCCCTACATGGACCGTCACGGTGAAGTTGATCCCGGTCTTCGCCGAAACCGCCAACTGATCCTCAACCAAAAGCGATACGACAAGCTTCTTCGCGACGTTTGGCTGTCCCATGGTATTCCTGCTACAATAAGTCGGAAGCTGGAATCGGAGATCAACAACGGTGGTTGGGAAACGATTTAACGACCTTTCCTATAAAAGCGGGTTTACTGTGGCCTTTTTCTTAACGTGACCTTGGTAGAATTCAATTGATATTATTGGGCGAATCCGGGTTTTTTCCGTCACATATGTATCGTGCTTCTTTTTTTCCCTTTTCTTTCGAACCTGCACAATTCTTCAGTCTGGGTGTATTTTCGTGATATTGAAGCTTTCGCCAGCATTTGTATCGTCCGGCTTCGCTATAATGAATACCATGGTCTCTCCTTTTGAAAACTACGCGTCTTAAGTATTGTTACGTTGCTGGATGGTTTGTATGAGAGTTATGGATACTGTGTCAAATAATGTAGCTAGGTGCCACACACTCGTGGTGTTGGCATGTGCAGGTTCTACTATCCGACTAAGCGTGAAGCGCGGCAGTGAGTGAAGACATTTTGATGTCTTCAACGCAGTTGAAGCAAATAATCAAGAAGCATCACAAGGCCCGTAGTTGCTTCAGTTTCCCTTCGTGGTGGGCTTTTTGATTGCGAGTTGAAATAAGGGTATATGGAGCCCATGAAAATGATGCTATGTGTTCAACGCAAAAAGACAATCTGAAAAGAATCCAGCTCAACCAACATGAGCCGCATGTTTCCAGACTCGCCTAATCCTTCTTCCGTCCCTCAAGAACATTCATCACATCGGAAACACTATTCTTATCGCCCTTCTTCTTCTTGGGTCCACGCTTCCGCTTTTTCGCTCCACCCCGTTGCTGGCCCTCGCCATCATCATCGAAGTCAAGCAGAGGTCCATCATCCTCCTCATCGCCATCTTCAATCCGACTTCCGCCGAATTCCATGTCCATGTCTGCGGCATCCATGGCATCTCGGCGCCGGGCTTCTTCCAAAAACTTCTTGTGTCGAAGAGCAGCTTCGCCAGATTCGCCAGAGTCTTCGGCTGACGGCGAGGCTTGTCGGAGCGCGGCGGCTCGCTTGAGGGCTGCGAGGATTGCGGGATCTTTCGCAATTGGGTTGGATCGGTCTTCTGGCTCTGCGGCGGTGGACGAAGTGCTCGTTCCAAAGTAATTGCGTGGTCTCGCGGGCTGTGCTTCGCCATCAGGGCGTTTCTGTTCCGCTTCCCTGCCCTCTTTCTTGTCTTGCTCGGCAGTATACTTTTCTTTCTTTTCTTTTGTTTCGCCTTCTTCGTCGGACGAGGAGTCGTCATCATCTTCAATACCGGCAAGAGGGTTATAGTCTGTTCCGACGCCCGCGAAGATATTGTCGTCCTCCTCCTCCTCTTCCGCGGCCGCCTTAGCAGCAATCTTAGCAGCAATCTCGGCCGGGACCTCCATGCCGAGGGTCTTGGAATCTTTCAGAGGCCCAGGGAGTTCAGATTCCGGTGTCTTCTCACCCGGCTTGTCGATCCACCGCACCTTGCGCTTCGTGTTGCCCTGTGCGTCGGTAATGATAAGAACCTCTCGCCGCCGACCATTCTCCGCAACCTCAACAAAGCGCTTCTTTTCAGGCTTTTTCTCCCCCAATTTCTTGAATCCAGAGCCCAGGATTGACTCGGGTGGCGGAGGCGGGGCAGCTCGACTGGCTCTAAGCTCCTTCAAAATCTCATCGCGAGTCATCTTGGGAGGTGGAGGCGGTGCCATTGTACCCTTCTTCTCCCTCTGTTCCTTCGGAGCAGCCGTAACCTCTTCCTGCGCCTTTTCCTCCATCAAGCGCTCGAACTCCTCCTCCGCCATTTCTGCGGAGAGGGGCTCGTCTTCTGTGGGTACAGGGGCGGGCTGCTCCTCTGTCTTTGTAATGTCTTCGCCAGCTTTCACTCGCTTTAGTAGTTTCCAGTCCAATCCCTTGACCATGTGCGTGCTACTGGTATCACCACCCACCCCTATCTCTGAGCAGAGCTTATCAAACGCCTCCTGGTCGATTTGGCCCAATTTCTTCATCTCCTCTAGCGCTTTGACGCGCTTCTCTAGATTATTCTTCTCTTCAGCTTCCGCTTGGGCATTGCGCAGCTGCGCGCGATCTTGGTATCCCTCCGGTAGCTTGCTTCCTTTCGGCGCGGCGGATGACTTGAATCGCTTCGTTGGTCGATCTTCGCTTTCGCGTCGCTGCTCGGCGAGTTGGCGGGCGAAGTTGACTCCGGTTACGGAGCGCCTGGTCATTTAGTTAGCTCTTTCTTCTGATAGTCTGGTCTGTGGACCACCGTACGGAGTCATAGGAATGCTGGAACGCATTCGCGAACCCAGGAGCGGGCCGGGGGTTGCGCCGCCAGGCGCATTGTGTGAGGGGGTGCCCGGCTTGTCGTCTGATTTCGATGAGGTCTTGTTGTCGGCAAGCAGCCGGCGGAACTGCTCGTTGTTCATTGTCACGGCTCGCTGGTGATGCTGCACCGTTGGTTTGGTTGACGTTGAATTTGAGATGCAGAGGCCCGATCGGGCTTGGCGCGCGATAAGGGTGGCCAGGCTTATCGGCCGCTGTGATGACTCCAAGCATTACTCGCAGCTTGGTAGAATACTGCAAAAGAAAGCAACTTAATATCGCCCAATTTTTGCAGCAGAAACAAAGTAATTTTCTATAATTTTTCGATCACTACTCTAACTTATCGTTATATGCGGTTTCTCCAACTTTTTGAAGACGTAAGCATCGAGCTACATGATAATTTCAGTGCGCGAGGAAAATATAGAGTTAGCAGGTTAATAAGGCAGGACCAGAGCATGCCATACAGCACCGATCACATCAACTACGATTTTTTATTAGGTTGTTTTTGTATTACTTGATGATCAAATCCACAGGCACCAATAGAACAAAAAATCCTTCACGAAGTCTACATCTTGCATTAGACACGAGTGGATGGACCGCCGATTTGACAGTGGCAATGACGGGCTAGCGGGTCCGTGCGTCTATCAACCAAGACTAGCTGGAACCACGCCGCTGCAGCTCAACCATCTCTCGAATTTCTCCGAATGCGTACCGGCAGGCCCTTGTGGCCATCCTCTGCTACGAACTTGTTGTATTCTAAACGCGCAATTTACTCAACACTTACTGTACCGGCCATGACTGGAGCTAAACGCAATGCGCCCGGACCGACGCAGAAATCCCGACCGGGGAAGAAAGCCCTCCAAAAACGACCTGCTCTAACGCATTTTCTCTGTCTGCCCTTGGTCAATGCAACATCTCTTCCGCAGCTAGAGAGGTCAATTGCTTCATTCAATGAGTCACACATGCCCACCCCGGTGGCGGGGATACCGCAGAGCCGAGATAAATCGGCAGATAGGCCACCTCCAGGGACACTGGTCCCGCTCATTCCTGATGGCGCCTTTCGCCCCTTGGGAACTTTGCACCTAACTATTGGTGTGATGAACCTTTCAACAAAAGAACGATTGGATGAGGCTCTTGCGTTCTTCCGGTCTTTGGATCTGGGTGCTCTGATGCGTGAGGCTGGATGCGTGGCTATTGAGTTGCGCCAGAAGCAATCATCTTCAAAGCATAGGCCGAAAGTCCCCGCATCTTTCGACAACTCTACCCATGACTCAGAGCATTCTGATATTCTCAATGTATCTTTGGAATCTCTCCATGCCTTCCCACGTCCCAAGTCAGCGACCGTTTTGCATGCCTCTCCCGTTGATCCCACTGGTCGTCTCCACCCATTCTGCGTGATGCTGCGGGATAAGTTCATAGAAGCTGGATTTATTCTTGCTGAGGACAAAGACAAGAAGTCGCAGGCCAAAGAAGGCAAACCCGACTCGACAAACCCGGGGGATACCCAGCCTCCCAGTGGCCAGAATGCTATTAGGAAGTCCTCTCGAGAAGCAGCATCTACTCAAAACACATCATCATCAGCAGCAGCAGACCAATCTCAACAATCAGAGATGAGCCCATACGCCATGGCTCTGGCCCGCAAACCCAAGCCTCGACCTTTGGTTCTACACGCAACATTAGTAAACACAATCTACGTCCGCGGTCGAAAGCCTGAGGGGCCTAAACGTATCGAATTCGACGCTCGGAGTATACTATCGAAGTACCGTGATTATTATGAGGACGAATCACGAACAACGCCGCGCGAGCATACAACTTCCGACCTTGTCGAACAAGCCTCTGAGGGGGGTGAAGAAGTTAAAAATTCCAAGGTTCAATTCCCTTTCATATGGGCGAAAGATATCCCTATTGATTCGGTCTGTATATGTGAGATGGGTGCTAAGAAGCTTGATCTCGGCGATGCTGCGTTGGCGGATCCTGCAAGCGTGGCTTGGAATGCGCGTTTGGGTGAAAAGTATACAGTCATTTCGGAGCGGCGGATTTAGCAGATGGTCAAATGATTTCAAGCTTATTTGATCCGAATACTGGTTTCAGTTTGCATTGACTAAGCTACAAGTGGATGATTCTACATAGAAATTATACCCTTTCATTCTTTGAAGCTGATTCGTTTCGATTATTCATGCAGATATCTTGCTACATAATGGGGAGTCCCTTCCCAAGCCAGCTTGGGATGGATGAAGGGGTATTTTATGTTTCCCGGCGAGTTCAGCGTAAGGGCCTTTCTTGTTGGCAGATATGAGATGCCACGTCCCTTCAAGACCAGTCAAATGCCCACATGCCTTAGGGTGCATGGAAGCTCATGCAAAATCTCCCTAGGTTGTTGGGGTGGGTGAGGTATCATACCAGATGTTCTATTCGTGGACAGGCGAGACATGATCACCTCACACGGCTCATGATAGTCTCAACCCCGCGTTCAACAGACAACTCAGCAGCCTTAGCCTTAACAGCACTGAGCATACTGCGCTCAAAGTCATCGCGAGTACGCAACACAGCCTCGACCCAAGACAGCTGCAGATCCCAATATTCGTTCTTGAAAGACTCGTAGACATTGACAACAGGCTGGCCCTTTTCGCTCTCGAGCAGACGGACCAGCCAGTCCACAAGACGCCACTTTTGCTTGATGGTGGCCTCGAAAGAGTCTTCGTATTTCTGGAAGAATGCAAAGACTGTGAGGACATCGTCCTTGAATTTATCCGTGAACGGATCCACGAAACGGCGGAACTTGACGCCTCGGTTGCGGACTGATGACAAGTACCGCACCAGGAGTTCGTCTGAGAGTTCTTCGACCAAGATGTCGACGAGGGAGGGGTGGAGGACGGGTGAATAGTCGGCCATGTAGTCCTCGAATGTGGACGTAATACGCTTGATGGCATATTCGCCATACCATTTCGCGGTGAACAGATCGGGGATAACGGTGACAAGGTCGACAGTGAAAACAATGTCCACGAATTGTGTCAGGCAATGTGTGCTCAGGTCGACGTAGCCATCGCGCAGAGCATCCAATTCGAGGGCGGCGCGTGTCGCCAGATACTTTGGTGTCACGAGCGGCTCGAAATCACGCTTGAATCTTGTCAAGTAGCCCATTTGGCCCGTCTCTTCATTGTCGTCGATACAGGCGATCTGATCGTTGGCAACACCAACCAGCCAGTCCTGTAGCAGTTGGATACCTTCAGGTTGGTCCGCACCAGGTACTTTGTGCTTGGTGCATTCTTCATCAAGCAGTGCCTGCCATGCACTCTGCCGGCCCTTGAGCGCCCGGAACATGGCATCAATGACACCCTCAACAACGTCGGCTCGTTCAGAAGCACTGGCCGCCACAATTTGCTCATGCAGCATACGCCACATGTCTCCGATGGTCTTGGTGCGGAAGTAACCATCCGCATTGGTGTCCAGCGCATCTGGTTGGCGATCCATGAGACCTCTCTTTTCGGTCTCAAAGATGCGTTCCATCCATTCTTCCACGGCATTGATAATAACACTTTGCCATTGGCGGATCAGCTCTGGCTCGCGGTCATCCAGGATGTTGGGCTGGAGATCGGTTGCGGCCCAGCCAAGCTTCTTCATCTTCTTGTAGTATTTATCACTCCAGTGAATCATCTTCAATAGATTGTCCGCTGGGCACTCGGGATCGTCAATCATGCCCACGAGGAAATCGTGCATCATGCGGTGATAGATATCGGTGTATGTCTTGAAAATCTTCCACTTCTTCGGTACCAGGCTTTGCATGCCTTCTCGGACGGTGAAGAGGTCATTGAAGTACCACCGGAAACTCTTCTCCAAATGATCTGGATCACCCAAGAACTCCTCTTTCGTGTTTTCAAATTGGTTTTGTGCGTAGAATTCAACCGCCTGGAGTAATTTCTCCTTGTAGCCCCGGACAGTCTTAGGACCGATGTTCATCGACTTGAAACGGCTCGCCAGATCTTTGTGGTCCTTCTGAGCTTCTTGCAAGGCGCGCACGGTATCGTCATTCTTCTCTTCATTAAGCACGACGACAGCCAGACGAACAACCATGCTCTTATTATCTTCCTGGACTAGCGGAATGAGATTCATACAAGCCGTGCCCAGGTGGTCGTCAAACCAGTCAATTACCGAGTCCAGTCCTTGGAAGTATTCGGTCAATGTCTCTTCACTGCTGGCATCCTGCGCCTTGCGAATCTGATCCATGGCCTCATCGCGGAAGTCTCGCAGACGGGAGATATGCATGTGTGCCTTGAGTAGATTTGGCTGGTTCTCCAAATCATCGTCGTCTTCTCTCAGCAGCTCCTCTACTTCCTGGATATCCGCGCTGAAGTTCTCCAATCCCTTCTTCATCATCAATGTAGCGTCGAAATGCCGTTGAATTCGCGCCAACTTATCGATCTGTGCAAAGTCCTCCACGCTATCCTGTGATTCCGCACATAGTTTATCGATCCCTTGAAGTTCATCCTTAGTCTTGGATACTTGTCGTTGGCCCTCGGTCAAAATCCCAATACTGCGCTGCACGGCCTCAAGCTGGTCGCGAAGGCCCTCACGAAGCCGGGAATCCACAGCGGTCTTCTTGCGCTGATATTCGGCCTTGAGACCGTTGATTTTGTCCAGATCCTCCGGGTGACGCAGGAGATCCTCGAGCTTGGGCATGGCGACCGTGCCATCGGCATTGGCGTTTTGAGCCATGACGACGGTGGCCTTAGCGGCAAAGGGCGGGCTGGTGTGGTTGTATTCACGATCGATTTGGTCTTTCAAGGGGCTTCGGGCCGTTGCAAATCAGTCGGACCGCAGCACTTAAATGAGACTGCGATTTCGAACGAGTATCGTCCGGAAGCCGGCGTTCAATGGTAGGAAATGGCCAGGCCCGAATATGCACTGTACTGCACTGCGTCCCACCCGCGGTCTCGCAAGCTGCGGAGCTGCCACCCCGGCATGGCAGAATACACCCCACGTGACCCACCGCCCTGGATTTTGCGGCCCGCGCATCTTCGGCTCGCGCGACAGTCTAGGCCAGCTCATTCGCAGTGCCTTTTGCTTTCGGGGACCTCGTACCGCGCAATCGACTCCTCTACCGGTCAGTTATCCCTCCTCGATTGTCCGGCATCAGAAAAATACCCCGGCCTTGTCCGAAAACAAGAGATCGATCAGTCGACCGATCTCCGAGAGTCCTCCGGACAATCCATATATTCAACAAAACTCCTACTCGATCTCCTCACGAAACAATCACTTCGACGGCAGATTTTTAATCCCAATTGCCTTCACAATGAGCTACTTCCGCGTCACCCTCCTCCGCTCCGCAATCGGTCTCCCGCGCCGCTCAACAGACGTCCTCAAGGCCCTGGGTCTGAAGAAGCGTATGGGAACTGTCTTCCACGCCGTCACCCCATCCGTTGCCGGTCAAATTATGAAAGTGAAGGAGCTTGTTTCTGTCGAAGAAGTCGACCGCCGCCTGACGAAGCAGGAGGTGCGTCTGGAGCGCAAGCCTGATCCCGGATACTACATTGAGAAGAGTGCTGCGCAAGAACGAAGTGAGATTAATGCCCAGTAAGAGGGCCTTTCGCACCGAATCTTTCCACAAAGAATACGTCCATGATCGAGGATTTCTTTTGGAGGTTCATCGCAAATTGTCTATCTTGGTTGATATGGTTTCAATACTTGGGCTATAGAAACCGCTGTGTTTTCTTTTCTATCCTTTTTTTACTTTTGAACTTTTGCATGGAGCGGGCTTCTTTCATGTCATGTACTCTACGTCCACCTACCTCACTGATTGTACTATACCGGACGCTATTTCAATATACTCTGAAGAGACAAAATATGTGCAATTTGAATTATGGATAAGTAATAAAAGTGCCAGACGTTATCGTATGCGCGGTAAAAGCACTCTTAAGTAGACCGCAAACGCCATCGTGCCCAACGAGGCAAATGCAGTGAAGAATGCGACTAGTAACCTAGGGGGTCAAAGAGAGAAAGTGCCGAGACCACAATTTAGGGATTGTACACTGGACAAGAGTTGGAGACGCTTAAGCTTTGTACAAGGTGTCGAGGAAACCCTCAGCCAGACGGCTGACAATACTCTTGTCGGGGATGCTGCCGGCCACACCGTACAAAGCGGAGGTATCGCCGCGCTTGAGGATGTAAGCCTTGCCTTGCTGGCGACGATCCTCGGCCTTCTCCAGCTCCTTGTCAATAACGGCCACAAGGTCAGTGATCAGGGTATCCACGGCCTTAGCGGTGGGGATGGTGAAAGCGCAGTGCAGAGCGGCGGGAGATTGCAGGGCATTCAGGTGCCAACCCTTGCTGGACAGGTCATCGGCAATGTCGTAAGTATCGATGGCACCGTTCTTGCTGCGGAATGCGACGACACTGACCATGGGGCTGCCAATGACCTCCATATGAAGAGAGATCACGGGGTGTCCACGCACAGCAGACTCGAACTTCCGAGCGGCGTTGACGATCTCGGTGCAGCTGTTGATATAACCGGTCTCACCAACGTTCATCAGACTGGCCCAGCAGCCAGCAATCAGAGCACCGGGGCGGGAGCCAGCGATGGAAGGAGAGGCATAGACACCACCGGACCAGTCAGGGTAGATGAAGTACTGGTAGCTGCGGTAGGCCTTGCTGCGATAGAGGAGGACAGAGTTACCCTTGGGCGCAAATCCGTATTTGTGAGTGTCGACGCTGATGCTGGTCACACCAGGCTGGCGGAAGTCAAAGCCACCCTCCTCCTCGTAAGGAGACGGGAAGCCGGCCTTCTTGAGAAGAGCAATGACGAAAGATCCGAGGCAGCAGTCGACATGGAGGGGGATCTTGTATTTGGTAGCGAGACGCGACAGAGCGGGGATATCGTCGACAATGCCGTGGGGGAAGTTGGGTGCCGAGCCCACGAGAAGAACAGTGTTGGGGTTGATCAGACGACGGACGGCGTTGACATTGACCTTGAACTCGGGTTCGGGGCAGGGCACACGGTGCAGCTTGATCTTGAAGTAATTGCAAGCTTTGATGAAAGCCGCGTGGGCAGTATCGGGGATGATCCTGGAAAGAATTAGTGGATTGAGCCGTTTATAGAAGAATGGCAGGAATCCTTACATCTCAGGCTCAGTCACCCCTCGCTCGAGGAATGCCTTTTGCCGAGCACCCAAGCAGGCCATGATGATAGACTCAGTGCCACCGCTAGTAGTGACACCAGCGCCATCTGTAGGGCTATTGAAGAGGTTTAGCACCTATGGTTGTAATTAGCATGCCCTTCTCACGTCTCTGAGGTAACACCGAGGAGATATCATACCATCGCAACGACCTCGGCTTCCATCTTCCGAACACCAGGGAAGACGTCCGGATGGATCGGATTCGCAACCCCAAACTGGCCGAATGCCTCAGCTTGGAGCTTCAGCAGATCCTCGCCTCCATGATACACGGCACCGCTGACACGGCCATCCTCCCAACGGGTATGCTCCAGCCCGGCAAGCTTGTTGAGCTCTTCCCGGATCTTATCGGCCGACCACCCCTCTGATGGGATCGTCAGGTAACGGTTCACATCAGGTCCGCTCTGCACGAGCTTCGATTCGAGGTTTGCGATGGCAGTAGAGACCTGCTTGTCGACTTGGCCGCGCACGCCGGGGGTGCGGAGGAAGACGGAGTAGAAGAACAGACGGACGGCGATGTAGACATTGCGGATACTTCCGAAAAGACCGTAGCCACGGAGCGAGTAGAAGGTCTTGCGCGTATACCGAAGGATGAACAGGATGAACACGATATTGCGGAGCCTGTGTTGGTTTCACGGTGGCCGTGGTCAGCGGCGATCGTCCCGCGGGGAATGAAGAATGCAGGCGCGCCTGCAACGGTGACTTACAGGTCCAGATTCAGGGCGGACAAGTGCGCGCTGGAGGCCCGGCCGTAGCCCAGCAGCTTGTTCTGCAAGGCGACAGGAAGCGCGGAACTCATTGTGTCCCTTGGTCCCTAAGGATATGGATAACGATGGGCAGGTGGGAGCGGATCTGGACGTTAAGTAAGGTCCGGTGCTGCGGGCCGCTGGCCGCGTCGAGTCTAGCGCCCTGCCGAGGCTGCTCTATCGCCACATGCACTTGCCGGAGGGCGTCATTCGCTCGACGCGCTGGTTTATTTACTCTAGACTTATTTTGTATGTCGGAGTTGTATTAATTCATGACATACTTTGCAAAAATTATCTCAAAGGCTAGGTTTTTTGTTTTCTTCGTGTTGGCGGGTATGATATCATCAGTCTATCCGAAGCACTAATACTGTATTACAGTACCGTCTGCCAGGGTACTTCTATCTTAGTTACTAGTCCCACAGACCTGTCGAGTAATCTTTGACATGGTACTCGAGGTTACATTGATTGTGGATGCTTCGTGGTGCGTTCACAATCATTCCCACCTCAAGAAAAGGTTTTCTGTCACAATATGTCCAGTCTTCTGACTTAACGGATATACTGGACGAATTTGACCAGTGAACATTTTGGTAAACACACTAGTATCTCTTTATTGAAACTCTATTTTACACCTCAGAATTGAACAGAATTGAAGCGCTTTGTCTAATCAATGGTATCTCCTCAATGAAATAGTCGATCTGCGCCTCTCTTACCGTCATCCCATCCCAACTTTCCAAACAACCGTCCAATATCTCCAACAACTCTGCCATCCCTAGAAACACTAAAGGTCTTACGTTTATGCTGATAAGCAGGCTTTAACCTGGCATTCAATAATCTATGCACCAACCGCTCACCCCCCAAACAAGCAGCTAGACCCTATGGTGACTCTGTCTGATACTGTTTTATTCACATCACGCCCCAGGGGCATATGTACCGTTCAGTAGTCGCAGCTTTACTATGTCTTGGATTGGAAGGCTGTTGAGTATCTCGTTAAGGATCAATCGGATGACCTCTACAGGGATATGCATGTTGGCAGCTGAGAGTGGGAAACTGTGTTTTGTTAGTGGAATGGATGGATATTAGGTGGATATTTAAACACCTAGAGCCACACGACTGGGCCCTAGTCACTGCCAGCTGCACTAGAGACGACACAAGGCTTGACTCACGGGTAATGACGGCCAGCGTGCGAGGGCCTTTGTGATCATCACCCGAAACGAGACTGACATGTGCAGCACTAAATAAGCATAACAACTATACTAACGGATTGAAACATACTTAGGACAGGGAAAATAGTTTTGAATCAACGTATGAATTGCCGAATTGGCTGCTGCGCTTATATACAAGATAAGAGAGGACTCTCTCCGAACACCACCCCAGACGGTTCTTTTTCGGGTCCCAAAATCAAAAAGAACACTTTTTTAGAAACCTGGAAAAAGAAAAGCCCCAAACATATGAATCACATCAAATCATCAAGTCCCACGCGCGACTGCCGGGGATATCAGTCTCGCATGCCCAAAATATAAAGAAAACCGATAAACAGAAAATGCAAATTGAACGCCAGATCAACCAGGCTTCGTCTTTAATTTACGGGAAGACCGGCAGCCTGGGCCTGGGCCAGCTCCTTCTCCTTGACGGCGAACTGAGCCTGCTCTTCGGGCGAGAGGTCCAGAAGGGGCTTGTCCTCGCCGGACTTGAGGTTGCGGTGGTAAGCGCGGATAATGCTGTCAGCATCGTCGACGGCAATTGGGCGGATATCGGCCAGAGCCTTGATCTTGGCAGTGCATTCCTTGCACTGGGCGTCAGTCAATTCGATCTTGAGCTGCTGTGCACGAGACTTGATGGCGTTCCAGCCGGTCAGACGCGAGGCGAAGTGGACGTAGCGGGTCATGCCGAAGTCGGCGGGGTTGATGATCTCGTAGGTGCTGGGGTTGTTGAGGATAGCCTTGGCGTGGATACCGGCCTTGTGGGTGAAGGCGCAGAAACCGGTGATGTAGTTGTTGAAGGGAATGTTGACCTCGACAGCCTCAGCAACCAGGTCTTCAATGTCCTTGAGCTTGTCCAGGCGGTACTTGCCCTTGACGTACTCGGGATCGGCGACCATCATGCGGGCCATCAGACCACCCAGAGGGGTGATACCGTTGCGCTCACCGATACCCAAAACGGAGGTGTCAATGTGAGTGGCACCGGCCTCGAGGGCACAATAGGCGTTGGCGATGGCGCAGCCGGTATCGTTGTGGAAGTGGGTCTCGATGTCGCAGCCGACAACACCGCGCAACACACGGACGAGCTCGTAGACCTGGCGGGGGGAAGCACAGCCGACGGTATCGGCGATACCGACACGCTGGACACCGACCTTGTCGACGGCGGAGTAGATGGAGAGCAAGTCGACGAGGTCGGAGCGGAAGGAGTCCTCGGAGGAGAAACGGATCTCAATGCCCTTGGACTTGACGAATTCGATAACTTCGATGGCGGCGTTCTTGATGTAGGTCATATCCTTACCGTGGGAGTGCTCACGGAGGTATGAGGAAGTACCAATGACGACATCTCTGGAATAGAGTCAGTATTACTATCTTTTGAAACTGTTCTTTGTGGGAAAAATCAATGACTCACACTCCGTCGACACCGGTCTCAACGGCAACACGGGCATCGTCCATGTGGCAGCGAATATGAGTGAGAATCTACAGATACGGAGTTAAAGACTGCGTTTCTTGAGCTCCAACGTGGCGCATTTTGCCGCGGGGAGTGTAAGAACATACCTTGGCCTTCAGACCGAGCTTGCAGATAGCCTCGCAGTCGGCACGGGACTGCTCGGAAGCGCAGGGAGAGGTGAGCTCAATCTGTGATAGGCATTCTAGTCAGTCTCCTTGTTCCCTTCTGATCTCCATAATTCCATGTTTTATAGGATCAATGACTCACGTAGTCAACACCGAACTCATCGAGAGCCTTGGCGATCTCGATCTTCTTCTGGGTGTCGAAGAAGGCGTTGGCGAACTGCTCACCCTCGCGGAGAGTGCTCTCAATGATCTTGAAGCGGGAGACATTGCTCAGGAAGTCGGTCACGCCGACGTTGTGGCCGTAGGGGTTGCGGGAGGCGGAGGGGTGAGGGTTCTGGCGGGTCTCGATGCCAATGAAACCGGGATGATCGCCTGTAGCTACCTCAATTAGGACGCCGCATTCTCATAACTGAGTGCTTCCAAAAGGTACTGTACCATTGGCACCGTTCGCGACGGCGGGAGGCCCATTTGACTCATGGTCGGCGCCGGGACACATTGTGCGTAGATATGGTGGGGTGTGGAGGGTAAGTATGAAAGTGGCAGATATGCTTTCAAGGACGAAGGATGGCAGCAGCAGCGCGAGGCAAAAATGAACTATGAGGATCCAAGGAACCACGAATCGCAACGATATTTATGTTTCAGGAAGTCAAGGAGGGGAGGAAAGAAGAGTCATCGGGCGGTGTGTTTTGCTGGCGTGCGTAGTAATCGTCGCTCGCTCGCTCGGCGGCAAAAATGAAAAATTTCGCCTGGGACAACTCGCACTGTGGGGGGCCCGCCCGGCGCCGGCTTCGCTCACGGCTCTGGCATGTGCATGGCTTCCCCCTGTGAAGGGAATGACTCAATTGATCGCCTGCAAACTAATGCTGGCGGAACGCGCTCCGCCTTACTCGGAAATTCTCCTACGCGTACATTCCTGTGCTGTATGGCTACGATCCTGGGGTAGGTTCGGTAGTTGAAGCTGTTGCTGCCCGGATGCCCTGATGCGGGCACCCGACATCGGCCCTGGCGGGGTCTGAGTCAGGCCCTCCAGCAGTATCATTTGGCTCCCGGTGGACGCCGATAGCCATGCCTTAAGAGTTTCATAGTATGCTGTGCATCCAAGCTCCCGCGATAAGATCATGGAGGTTTTGGGTTCATGGCAAACCGTATGAATTGCGGACTAGGTCTGTCCAACCACTGCCTAGGTATTTCTACAGTATAGTTAACGTAACCCACAAGCGAACCGCCCACACAAGCGAACCGCCCACCCCATCAATTTTGATCTGAGTACTATAACCTCTCTTTTATAACCATCCACCATGCCACCAAATCGATCTAGTTCTGCCCGATTTTCGCAGGATAGGCAGGGCAGAATCTCATTAGCCCTGCATGCCATTCAAAATGGTCAAATTACCTCTATTCGCAAAGCAGCACGCCAATTCGACGTCCCCTGGTCCACTCTACGCGATCGCGTCAACGGTCAACAAAGTCGCTCAGAAACACGCGCCAACAACCATAAATTGACAGAAGACGAGGAGAGATCACTTCTACAATGGGTGCTCTCTATGGATTCACGTGGATCAGCTCCTCGGCCTGCTATGGTGGCAGAAATGGCCAATCTTCTATTAGCCGAACGCTGTACGCAGACTGTTGGCGTCAACTGGGTCTACAACTTTGTTAATCGCCATGATGATCTTAAATCTCGGTTCTCTCGAAAGTACAACTACCAACGAGCAAAATGCGAGGATCCAAAGGTCATACGAGAGTGGTTCGACTTGGTTCAACGCACGATTAATGAGAACGGCATCCAACCTGACGATATATATAACTTTGATGAGACTGGCTTCGCAATGGGTCTTATTGCTACTGCAAAAGTCGTCACCCGTGCTGAATACTACGGTCGGAGATCTCTTAAACAACCTGGAAATCGTGAATGGGTCACATCTATCGAGTGTATTGGTGCGTCGGGCTTCAAATTACCACCTTGTCTTATCTTCAAATCCAAGACACATCACCAGGCTTGGTACGAAGATAAAGGGGTAGGACCGGACTGGAGGATCGAAATCAGTGATAATGGATGGACAACTGATGCTATTGGCCTTCGCTGGCTGAAAGATCTCTTTATTCCGAGTACGGCGAGCCGTACAAAGGGTAAATATCGTCTTCTAGTCCTTGATGGTCATGGTAGCCATTTGACACCTCAATTCGACCGACTTTGCGCTGAACATGATATTATACCAATTTGCATGCCAGCGCATTCATCTCATTTGCTACAACCACTAGATGTCGGGTGTTTTGCGAACCTAAAGCGCGCATATGGTGGCTTGGTTGAGCGAAAAGCTCGATGCAATATCAACCATATTGACAAGCTTGATTTCCTTGCCGCCTACCCGCACGCTCGCGAGATCTCATATCACTCGGATATAATTCAGAGCGCATTCGAATCTGCTGGTTTAATACCCTTTGATCCCGATCGGGTTATATCGAAGCTTAATATTCAGCTTCGAACACCAACCCCCCAGGAAGCCGACCAGGAAGCCGATCAAGTGAGTGGAGCCCTACAACACCACTCAACACAAAACAATTATATCGGCAAGAATCTTCAGTCAAAGCTCTACTCAAATATCGATCCGTGAGCCCTCCAACGCCTACAAAGCATGTGGTAGAGCAGACTCTTAAAGGCTTCCATGTCACGCTTCAAAGGCTAGCGATGTTGGAGAAAGAAATCCGGGATTTGCGCGCTGCCAATGAGGTTCGGAAACAAAAACGCAAGAGGTCTAATAAACGCATCGACCGTACTGAAGGCATGTCAATTCAGGAGGGAAGAGACGTAATATTCAGTTCGAACCAAGCCGTTGAATCTCTGGATCCTGTTCATCCAGAACTAGCTCCGGTCGCAAATGAGACTAATACACCACGACAACGGGCGCCACCAAGATGCAGTGGTTGTGGAGGGATAGGGCATAAGATAAATAGATGTCCGAAGCAGTGATATCAATAATTTAATGGCGTTGTGGTTATTTTATATGCAAATCAAAATTATAGGTTGAGATGGGTGGGCGGTTCGCTTATGTGGGCGGTTCGCTTGTGGGTTACGTTACTGTATATTATCACTTACGTCATACTCTTGATAACCGACCGCATGAAGCTTGTGCAAACGTCCGAAAATTGCGACAAATCTTGAGCGGGGCACCACGGTCCATTTTTGAGGTCTTCATAAGCCATACATTTCGAAAGCATCTGCATGCTAGACCTCGAGGGCGACTATGGAAAACTGCATCGAAGCAATCGGCTGAACCCACGTATTTGCCACCTGACAAAGCAACCAATCTAGACTTTGATGCGCTAAATGGTTTAGCTTGACTGCCGATCAATCGATTGAATCTTGGCTGTGGGAATTTTTATCGATATTGGTAATATATGCATAAAGGGGAAGATATGCAGCCTTAGTCCGGATTTTAAGGTTAGGCTCCCGTCGTGGTGAGACGAGAACCCCGTTGTTTACCTTGAGTACATTAATGTACGGTACACCATTGGCTTTGTGGCATTGCTGTCAAAAGTCCTTGTCAACAATAGCGTAATAGATCAGGTGTCGCAACTCGAAGCGTAGATTCGCTGAGTGCAAAGAGCAAGGACTGATCCAATTGCTCTCTCCAACGCTCTATACCTGAAACCAGTCTTAATTAATTCTCGACAGACTACACAAAGATGTCGGACGATTGTCAGGAGGGCCGAAGGGTCAGACCATGAAAATTCACCCGTTCGATTAAATTAACTAAAGGAGCTTAAAACGCCATTGATATATAGCCTGCAGTGTCACCAGGTATTTTCTTCCCCAAGACACTGCAAGCCAAACCCAGGTGCAATCGCCCAATCAGAAAACCCGGCCACTCGCTATATACAACCAAAAGTTTCGAAAGAAAGTATTAGTTTGCACTTCCGGCGGCACCGGCGGCACCAGCAGCTGGACGGCGGGGTTCAGTGCCCACGTTACCCATACGGCGGCCCCTGGAGTGAATGTTAGCAGAACGCTTCACTGAAGACGGTGGGGTATAATGGAAAACTCACATGATGGTACGGCTGAAGAAGGATATACCAATCATGAACATCCAGCTAGGGATAGCACCGATGCCGTAGATGGCATAGCCCAGAGGGAGGGTCAGGTTGTACTTGGCGATCCAGCCGTCGGTAGGGTGGAAAGCACCCTCGTAGGCGGGGACCTTCTCGAAGTTCTTCTTGGAGTGGATCTGGTAGAGCTCTTCGGGAGTAACGGTGGTGGTGTTCATGTAGACGACATGGAGAGGAGTGGGGAGGCGCTCCTGGTCGGCGGGCTGGGCCTTGGGGACTTGGTAGTAGTAGACAGAGGGAGCACCGGAGGACCAGGCGGAACAGAGAACGCGCTCGGACTCGCAGTCCAACAGACCGAGGTTGGGGGAGGTCGGGTCGGCGGAGAAGAGGAGAACGGATTCCTAGGTAGGTATGAGCTTCGTTCCGGATGTCCTCAAGACGGAGTAACAGCATGATGGCATAATCATCGGAGGCAGCAGCGCGTCGCAGGGGAGCTTACATTGAAGGCCTTCTCAGCGCGGTCACAGCGGCCGAAGCAGGTCTTGTTTCCGCCGGTGATGAAAATAAACCAATCCTCCTCGACGGTACCGGGGGTCAGGATGGACTCCCAGTTCTGCAGGGTCACCGGGGTGACGCGCTTCTCGGTGACCTTCTCGGCCATCTTCTCGATAGGATCGGCCGGGACGGCGGTCGGCACGTAGGCCTTGGCCTTGTTGAACCAGCCTTGCACACGGTCGGCCAGGGGAACCTGCTCCTGAGCCAGAGCGACGGCAGGAAGAAGGGCGACAAGCGAAGTGAAACGCATCTTGATGGCTAGGACGCGTGTCAGAGGGAAGCTAAGGAGAAAGAGAATCACGTCCAGCGCGAGTGATGAAATGAAGAGTGAGGAGAGCAGTGATGAGCGCTATGTGAGTGCTACGGGGTGAACATACCTTGGACGATGGAGTATAATGCAGCGGCACCCGAGGGATAAGGAGAGGAAGTCGTGGCCAGGCCGCCTTTCCTGTAATCATCTGCGACAGCTGGCCTGAGCGCCCGAGCCAACCACAGTCGCCCAATTCGCACGCGGGGATCGGCTCCACTTGTCAACTATGTCAACATCATCACAGGACTATGTCACTGTTGACACGGTTGATGCGCGTCAAATGGGGGAGTTTCCGCTCAAACTACCTGACCCCAACACGACAACCGGGCTTCTTATCTATGTACTGTAAATATTCGCTAGGTTCATGATCTCACTCGGAGAATATTCCCCCGCATGTGCGAATGTCGACCGACGCAGACCCGCGGCCGGCATGTATACGGAATCTGTTATACAAACAATGGAATTACCTTTGAAGTTAACAATGAGTCTGTCAAGGATACCGGCAATTAACTACAATGATGCAATTCGTTCCTCCGTCCAGGAAGCGATATCCTGCAGCCTGCGTCAGGCGGGCGAGCGGAGTCTGGGGCCAAAAGTGACTCGAAGACTCCCCTCTGTTGGATCTTTTCGCGGACTACTTAACTTCTACTCTTATCCAGAAGTCACAAAATCAGTCGTATAATCAGAATAACTGTTTTAAGTTTCGCAACCCAATGTCTCGTCCCGATACGTCTATTCCCAGCAAACCTTCAACTTTCTCTCCATTGGGCACAACATTCACGAGATATGCCCTCCGATCAACGCTCTTCATACCCCATGGTGGTGGTCAGCGGCGAATTGCCCGATTCGGCGCATGAAGATATGCACTACATACGCAAGGGGCTCGGCGCAAGCAGGCACCCTAATTTCAAGATCGATAGACTCAGAAACGATCACTTGGAACTCAACATATTTGGCAGGAACCGGACTGTGACTGGCTTGCAAAACCTCGAGCCGAGAGACTCTATCCCCTATTGTCGAAAGGAATACATGCTCTCCACACCGCCCGGCATGACCGGCGCAGATTCTTGCCTTATTTTCAACGACATGTACCATGCCTGGTACACCTGGCGCTCGTGGAGCAGCTAGTTCCATCTCAGAAGCTTGCTGGGAAAGATAGGCCATCTCGAAACGACAGGATCTGTCGAAGGGCTATCAAACTTCCATGAGAGGTTTTGGCTGCGGATACAGGAGCTTCAATCGGATCTTTACGCCATTGCTCGCACACCGAGGGTCTTCCTTCCGAAAAAGCTACCAGATGGTGCTTATGCTATCTCTGATGCATTTCCGAAGGCTTGCATTTATATGGATTCACTGGCTTGGCGGGAAAGGGGTGCTTCTCGTTTTTGGGGACCCAAATTTCATCGAATCTTTGGATCCGAAGACGGAGATGGTGGAAATCAGAACGAGTTCTTACCATGTAGTGTGCATATGAGACAGGCTGTTATTGCCGTTCGTGAACACATTTCTGATAGCTACCGCGGAGATGTTGATCTGAGTGAAGAGTACCTATCACAATGTGGATGCGACAAACAACAGTACGACTCCATTGATGGAATATTCGACTTGAGCTTGTGAGCAGGAGCTCTTGTTTATGCTCAGATCATACTCTAACGTTCAGGCTGTGAGCAATTCTCCAAATAAATATGCCCTCGTTGCATTATTGGCTTCAAATGAGGACTTTTCAAAGAGATATGTGAGAGCAAGGTAAATCACAACACCTAGCATATTACCTCTTTTGAAAATTCTACGCAAATGACTAGTCTGAAAAAGAAAGATAAGAATACTAGTCATTTACGCGCCTTTTGCGTCAGTATATCACATCTCACACCTCCACATTATCTCACGTCGACCCTTCCCACTCACTCCGCAAGATGCGGTGAATATGTCGAAGGATGTCCGTAGGGCCGTAGGGGGGACGGAGAAGAGAAGTGACAAGAGGACGGCCTCCTTTATGGCCGCAATTATGATCATTTATCGTGGTTTTCGAGGGGGTGTCGGCGAACTGCAGGATTGGGTGAGGGATTGCAGGTGAGAAGGCAAGAGATATTTGACGAATAAATTTAATGCAGGCTATCTTGTATTCACAGGCAGAGATAGGCATAAAGCAAAGGCACGGTCGAGATGAGCCAGTGAATGGCAGTCGGACGAAGTGTCTGGTGCCTGTCTTCCACAGAAATGGCACCTTCCACTTCAGACCCCATCAGAAAATCTGTCTGCAAGGATGCTCACTTTGATAAAGTCTTTGGATCTCCGAGCCAGACTATCTCCCCAGTCTAATTCCTCTCCAACACCTGGGTAGTCTACCCGCATTTCGAATTTGCTGAAAAACAGGGCCAGTGTTGTATAGATCTCCAGATACGCCAGGCTTTGAAAGAATGCCTGCATTAGCCACCAATTCAGTCTAGGCAGTTTTAAGACAACTTACTTCATTCCAATACACGATCTGGTGCCTTTGCTGAACGCGACATTGTACTTCTCGAGTTCGATGCTGTCCTCTGCTAGCCAGCGATCTGGGTTGAACCAATACGGCTCCGGAAAGACTGCGGGATTGTGGTGCATCGAGTATATCGTACTTGATACGCTTGTCTGCAGTCATTGTCAGTTTTGAAGCGTGTCTAAAATCGCGAAGGGGTGGCTAACTCCTCCAGGAATAAAAAGGCCCTTGTATTTCACCCCTTCGGGAGGGACAACTCGTGGGAGTCGTCCCGGGATAACAACACTCATTCGCAACCCTTCCTTGATTACAGCAGTCTGTCTCATTGTCAGTTTTATGATAGTTAATGAGCAAATACAGGGTAAAAGCTCACCAGGTAAGGCAACTGCCGGACCCTTTTCCAATCATACTGTTCATCGATCGACAACTTCGCGTCTTGGAGCTCTTTCTGCAGGCGGTTGAGGATATCAGGAGATGACAAGACTTTATGAAAAGTATACATTAACATCGTTGAGGTCGTATCGACTCCGGCAAACACGAATACGTTGCCCTGGTCAATGAGCCAGGACCGGTCCTTCTCACTGGCATCTTGCCCGGAGGAGGGATTTAGGACGTCGATGAGTGTTAATTTTCTCTCTTCCTCGCTTGCATTCTTGCTTCGCTCCAATGTTTGATCGACCCATTGGCCACCTTGCTACAATTCGATTGAGTGACGGTTCATTGTTGAGGACCCGGCTGAACTTACTCGTCTGAAATAAATATATCCTGGGATCAATGTCTTGAGAATCCAGTTTGGCAGTACGAATATGTACTCTGCAAGGAATGGGATGTGAACCGCTGGAGATTGAGATTTAGTCGGATTCGATGCGGTGTTATCGCAGTCAGGTCGAAACTCACTGTACCAGAGGCCTTCCAGACACATATCAAGAACACGGAAGAGTTGGGAGGACTCCTCCGGATTGTCAACAAAGCCCGCGGAGAACCCGAAACATAAATGACAGATCATATCTGTCTTTCCGACATCATGTATCAGCGCGCGTCGGCCATAATGCTTCTGAGCAGGCCACATACCGATATGCTTCGCAGCATTTGGAACAAGTCAATTTCATCTCCTCTCCGAGATTGGGATGCAAGGTGGTCAGACGCTCTCTTGGTCACTTTGTACGCTTTTTCCGCCATTACACCCCAATCTCGAGGCGCGACGATTGCATTTGCTTTGGTCCGTATGAATCGAGCTGTTTTTGTGTCCACGCTCAGAATCGAATGAGGAACCCCGAGTTTGCTGTAGAATGCCGGGTCTTTTTCGAAGCCTGATGTGACTTTGAACATTCTAAGCATGCCTTAGTCGTTGCTTTTCACCAGTGCACATCTTCGCGGACTCACTGGAAATAAAAATCCGGATCGTTGATGTGGACATGATTTGGCGATATACGGACAACGTCGGAATCTGCGCGCTTAGCAATCGAAGACACGCCAGACACTTCTTGTTCTCACATACTGTACTCATCATGAAGCCTGGAGATAGCCCTCGCCATGTTCCCATCCCGGAAAACATCCTGCCATACTTCCCACAGGCTGGAAACCGCCGCGAGGCGAGGCCCAGGAACCGACGCAAGGGGGTGAAACCATAACCGCCACGCCGAAATCAGCACAAAATGAGCCACCAAGGCCGTCGCAATGGCTTTGATGATCGAGACCGAGGATATGTTGAGAAGGCTGCCAAGATAGCTGTCAAACATGTTGCTTGACGAATAGGCTCAGGCCGGTTTCGAAGCTCAACAGGAACGTCTGGGGATGGACGACCTTGGCAATTTGTGCTCTCTCGCAGGGCGCACTCCAAACCAATCAAACAGGGGCACGTTCATTGCGCTTCGGCCGCCGGCGCCACCACGGGAAATGCAGGGTGGAGCTGGTCACGATCGTGCATAAGCGGCTCGCGATTATGGATCGCCGTGTCCACTGTAGGCTGACGGCGGCTCCACACAATTCTCCGCAGGGATTGGCAGGAATATTGGCTTGGTGATGATTGTTTTGTTGTCGAGCTGATGTTCAAAAAAGCAAAATAGTCGATAGCTCGTTCCTCAAGGTTTATGACAAGGGCGTGGTTCGCTCCCGCCAGACTTCCGTGGTTGCACCGCATCCGACCATGTGATAGAAGCGTTATACTAGCGGAAATAATAAGCAATTCGTCCACGACTTGAACAAACTGTCAAAAATTATTTTTTGGGGGGACTGAGAGGCCCGTTAGGCTCGGTCGCATATTTAGGTAGCTCTGCAAAGCAATAATGACTTTGAAATTCAAGTCTTAAAATTGCACCTTTGATTGATTCTCGGCGCCTTCCTCTAACGGATGCCGAAGATGCATCTCGAAGACAAGGAGGATTTCCTATCTTACGCCGCGCCAGTGTCGCCTGGACTTTACGCTCACAACCCAGAATACTTTTCGCATTTCAAGCCCAGGATTCACAAAAATGCTCGTATAGCAGACGACGCTTCTATCCAATGTCAGATTGACCTTTTGGGCAAGGAACATATCGGCACGTTCGCAGGTTGTCTGAATCCAGTTTCGGGAGGATGTGCTGCTCTTACTTTTCCCTTCACCTCTCCGAAAGATCTTGCACTCGCGGCATATATGAGCGAGGCTGCTGCTATTTACGATGGTCAGTTTGAATTGATTATACTCGAGGTTAAAGAATTTCCTTAATAAGAATTGCAGATCTGGAAGAACTTCACTTGTCTACGGTACGGGTCATTTTCGTGGTCTATTGTTTTTGGCCATTTTCTCCATTTTCTATACGCCTCATGCTGTGATTACTGCTGACTTGAATTTGTATCCAAATAGGACACCCTGGCAGAAAGCATGAAGGGACAAGCGACTCGATCGACCCACGAACTAATTGCTAGCCTCGAGCAAAATAGCAGTGAGCGAATGGAGCAGGCAGTCGCAAAGATTATGGTCCAGCTGTCAAACCAAGGCCAACGTGGAGAGAAACTTTTGTCCCAATGGAATCTTTTCAAGCGTATCACGCAAACTGCTGAATCAGCACACGTCGAGTACGAGAGCCTAGATCAGTATCTCTCCCATCGGGGGGAAGATTTTGGCTTGAAGTAAGAGACCTCATCATAAGTGTTGATGTTTTGAGCTCATTATTTAAAGGAACTTGATTGCGCTATCCTACTACGGTGTGAACCTGACCCTCACGGCTGCAGAGCAGTCAATCACATCGCCTATTCTTCAGCCATTGTATGACTCGATAGCCCTAACAAATGACTATTTCTCGTGGGAAAAGGAGTCGTCAGAACAGAAATCGCATGTCGTGAGCTCGGTTGCTCTTTTCATGAAGTGGGATTCTTTGTCTGCATCTGAAGCTAAAGAAGCCGTGAAGGCGAAGATAATTGAGCTCGAAGGAGATTATCTGACTCGGAAGACAAAATGCCTTCAGGAAATTGGAAGTGGAGGCACCTCGCAGACCGTCAATCGCGCATTCGACTTGATTGAGGCCATTGCAGCAGGCCTTTTTCTGTGGAGCATGACTTGTCCTCGCTATCATTGTTCGAGCCAGAATATTTACCAAACATGTCTCGAGAATCGGACCAAAGACGGCTTTCAATTTTTTGATAGCTGTACAGTCTCGGAGGAGTTGCTCAGCTGCGAAAACCTTTATGCTCTTGCCAATGGTACGAAGCGGATGGTGATCAATGGTACGCACAAGCATGAAGTGGCTAATGGTGTTGCTCGCTTGACCGAGTCAAATGGTAACTCTCTCATTCTGGATGGCTTACAATGGTTTATTGACCTTCTTCTAGATAGTCAACCCCCTTCGGTGTTTAGAGATCTCTCGTTGATACCACTTGGTCATGAAGTGTGTTTTTAGGTCTCCCATTACCTGGCTTTGAACTGTGCTAACGAACATATAGGTCCTGAGATATCCATCCGACTACATCCTGTCAATGCCAGGCAAGGGAGTTCGTTGGGCCGTTTTGAACGCTATGAATTTGTGGTATCAAGTGCCACGAGATTCTCTCGACAAGATCAAAGAAGTGGTAAAACTTGTGCACACATCCTCTTTGATGTACGTCTATCCCTCCTTGGGTCACCCGCATTCTTGAACTGTAGCTTATACGACGGTCTCCTACTGTACAGGTTTGATGATGTTCAGGACAATTCCCCTCTCCGTCGTGGGAAGCCATCGGCTCACGCAATATTCGGAGTCGGCCAAACCATTAGCTCGGGCTTTTTCTTGTGTCTTGATGTTTTCAGGATAATCCAAACACTTTCGCCATCAGCAACGACAATATACCTTGGTAAGAGACACGGTATTATAACGCTGTCTTCATTGCATTCCTAATTGAATTTCCTAGATGAGCTTGATTTAATGCATCGAGGACAGGCCTATGATCTTTACTGGACGCATAATGGCATATGTCCTACAGAGAAAGAATACCTAAGCATGATTGATGCTAGTAAGTCTAAATGTATTCGTCTACTGCTCATACATATGGCTGACATGGTAAATTGCTATCCACCAGAAACCTCGGCTTTATTTCGCCTTGCTAGCCGGCTGAGTCGAGCCGAAGCAACCAAGAACAAGTGAGCACCAATCCCACCCCCTTTGGAGCCAGGATGTTAACAGATCAAAAGAAATCTTGAACTCGAACGCCACTTTACATTGGTCGGAAGATACTTTCAAATCCGCGACGACTACCAGAACCTAACATCTTTAGAGGTGAGCTTGCCGATCCGTTTTGCTAAAATTTAGACTAAGATCAAGTCTGCAGTACATCGACAACAAAGGCTTTTGCGAGGATCTTGACGAAGGCAAATATTCTTTGCTCCTCATCCATTCGCTTCAGAAGGGCGATCACATAATACCGACTATTCTTCAGCAGCGTAAAATTTCTGGGCACTTGACAAAAGAAATGAAGCTGTTGGTTCTCGAGCGATTGACGGCCAATGGAAGCTTTGATTACACTTTGGCGATCATGGAAGAGCTCTTTGAGCTTATCAAAGGGGAGCTCGAGGCATTGGAGCGAGAGACGCAGACGAAGAATTGGATTTTGTGGCGGGTTCTGCGTCAGCTAAGAGTTTGACCTGATATTTTTAGGGTGATGAGGTATTTGTGGCTGGGTGATGAAGCTGGGAGTGTCATGTTGAATAAACGTTGGAATTTTCAAATGACTGGAGCAGCTCAAATTCACATTCAAATAAGTGTAGTCCAGAGTTTGGAGCTGTAGTCATGCAATGTATCATCCTATAGATGCAAATATTAGACGGGAGCAATTGAATTCGTCCAATGAATGCTTGAGGTTGGAACCGAAATATATTTCGCCTCAACATTAACGTCATAATAATCGAATTTTGCAGCATTAGATAATCTCAAAGACGTACAATCAAAACATCGAACGAGATACGACCCAAAGTCAAAAGAGAACAACAATCGCATGTGGAGCCGAACTCGGGACTCCGCTGCCACCTGGAGCGGCTTGCTGGCAGGCGCGGTGTGTAATCGGCCAGGCGGAGAAGCTCCGCCCTACGATTTATCGACACTCGGCGAACATCACCGCGGCGACTTTGAACTCTCCAACTCCCCTCACACCAGAAGAACATGGCCGCCCCTATGTCTCTGGATCGGATTCCTCCGACCACAACCGCCTATGTTATCGCGACTGCCATCATCGCCGGCGTCACAGGATATTTCATCGGCCAAGGCGCATCGCTCGGCCTGTTCCACGAGAAGAAAAGCTGGCCCAACAGCTACGACGTCAAGGTCCACCGGGACTCTTCTGACGAGGAGGCCGAAGAATCCGAGGAGAGCGAGGACGAAGGCAATGGCGAAGAGCTCGCCAAGTTCCAGGATAACGCCGAGGAGGTGAAGCTGGTGTTGGTCATTCGGACGGACCTGGGCATGACGAAGGGTATGCTCTCTCGCCTTACTGTGCTACAGAAAATCTCGTCGCAAGAACTTCATGAAGCTAATATTTTCTTCTTTTCCTAGGCAAGATGGCTGCCCAAGCCTCTCATGCCACCCTCGCTTGCTACAAATATTTCGTCAACCACCAACCCGACTCCCCGATCCTGTCGCGCTGGGAGCGCGGCGGCCAGGCAAAGATCGCGCTGCAGATCAAATCGGAGGACGAGCTGCTTCTGCTACAGGCGCAGGCAATGAGCCTTGGGCTTTGCGCGCGCGTTATTCAGGACGCCGGCCGTACGCAGATTGCCAGTGGCAGTCGCACGGTGCTGGGTGTCCTGGGTCCGAAGAGCGTTGTCGACGGCGTCACTGGGCACTTGAAGCTTCTGTAAACTACCCTGCGAAATACCCTTTTTGGATAGGCAATAACGATCATGATGTCGATGACAACCTTAAACTCAGCATGCTGCTGAGTGGATCAGACCGTAGCATGTACTGCAAGGATTTTGCCCTGGCAACGCGATCAACAGAGCGAAAATTTGCGCTTGATAGCAAAGCTTTTCAAAACTTTTCCACATGCGTCGCATATCGTGCAGACCTTGTCCGGTTCGCGTAGAAGCCTTCTCAAGTTCCAGAAACTCGCTCTACAAATTCTACAGACTGTCGATAATGATGGGAATGTTGGCAAGTCATGGTTAGTCCCTAGCCTCACCAGCCAACGGCCAATCGGCAAAGAGGGGAGGAATATGACGCCATCCGCAGTTCCAGGCTCTCAAGCCGAGCTCACCAGAGGGAGCTCAAGACCCGAGTGGTACCCGGCGCAGAATATTAATCTGAGACCTGTCGACAGGACACCGTAAAGTGCCATACATAGAAGAAGTGTATGGCTCCATTGATCGTCGAACTGCCCAGCGCTCAACCGAAACACAGCTGTGAACGGGAGCTCTGGACACAGATCCGTGAGGTGAAAAAGAAAGAAGAAGAGAGCGCGGATCGTCCTATTTATCGCCGCTGAGAATTTGATCCACTAGTCCTGTTCGGGAATAGTGTAAATGTCACATGACATAGGGCGCGCTATCAGACCCGCGAGGCTCTCCCCGAACCAGCTCAGCCAGATCAGCTCTGATCTCGCCCACAGTCACCATGTCCGACGCAGTTTCGATCGAGCAGAACAACAAGATCCGAGTATCCCTGGGGCTCCCGCCTCTGCCTGTCACTGGCGCCGCCGCCGGCCCGACCTTCCAGGAAGACGACAGCGGATCTGGATCCGAATCCGACGAAGAGCCCGCGAGCACCGTCGAAACTCGCCAAGCGCAAGGATACGAGAACTGGAAGAAGCTCCAGGATGAGGCGGAAGCGAAGAAAAAACGGGAGGAAAGGAACTCTGCCATCAAAAAGGCACGCGATGCGGCTCAGAGAAATCTGAAGCTGGAGGGCGCCACCCTTGGAGAAGCAGATGGCGCCGGCCTCGACACCAAAGCCTGGCTGATGCAGTCCAAGAAGCGCACCAAGAAGATCGAAAAGGAACGTGCGCGCAAACTCGCCGAGGAACTTGCGGAGCGAGAGCGCGAGGCGGCCGCCCAGTACACTGCTGCAGATCTTGCGGGTGTAAAGGTCGGACACGCCATCAACGATTTTGGAGATGGCGAGGACCACATCCTGACCCTGAAGGACACTGCAGTGGACGAGGACGAGGACGACGAACTTCAGGATACCAACCTGGTCGACAAGGAAAAGACCCAAGAGCGACTGGAGCTGAAGAAGAAAAAGCCCATCTACGACCCTACCGCCGAGAACCAGGGCATCCTTTCACATTACGATGAGGAGATTGAAGGCAAAAAGCGGAAGCGATTCACACTAGATGCCAAGGGCTCGACGGAGGAGGAACGAGCCGCCAAGCGACAGGAGGTCTCTGAAGGACTGAAGAGGGGCGCCATCAGTCTGAACATCGAGCCCGAAGTCCCGACCTCGGATTATATGGACATCAGTGAGGTGAAGATCAAGAAGCCGAAAAAGAAGAAGAGCAAGGCTACAAGACAACGAACTGTAATCGATGATGAGGATATGCTCGGTGGAGCCGACTCGACAGGTACGCCAGCTGGGGCCTCATCTATGGAAATCGACTCTGGAAATGGGACACCGGCTGCCCCGGCCCCGCGAAGGACGATTGATCAGAATGTTTCCTTTGTCGATGACGATGACCTCCAGGCATCACTGGCGGCCTCACGGCGTGCGGCGTTCAAGAAGCGCAAGAAGATGCGCCCCGAAGACCTCGCACGACAACTTCGTGAAGAAGAATCGCAAACTCCCATGGAGGTGGAAAATGGCGAAGAGGACGCCGAGGAACCTGGCCTTGTCCTCGATGAGACCACCGAATTCGTCTCCAACCTCCAGAAACCCGTCTTGCCCGAGCAGGAGGAACGACGAGCCACAACCCCTGCTGCTCCTGCCGCGCCTGCTACCGAGCCCGTGAAGAAAGAAGAGGACGAAACCGGAGACGTCGATATGGAGCGTTCTTACAACGACATCGAAGACGATGAAGATCTCGCAGAGCGTCTTAAGAACGAGAAAGAGGCCGAGGGCGAGCAAACCCAGAAGCTCACCGGAACTGGATTGGAAGAAGAGTCTACACTGGATTCAGGCCTGGGATCTACAATGTCTATGTTACGACAGCGTGGTCTTGTCAAGGAGACCGACGGCGGATCTGCGAACGCATTGATGCGTGACCGGGAGCGTTTCCTGCAAGAGAAGCACCGCCGCGAAGCCGAGGCCGAACGCCATGCTCGGGCGCAGCGTGAGCGCGACCGTAACTCCGGCAAGCTGGACCGCATGTCGGCGCGGGATCGTGAAGAGTACGCGTCGTGGCAGAACCGACAGCGTGACCAGCAGGAAGCGCGCCGTATGGCCGATGTGTTCAACAAGGAGTACAAGCCGGATGTGCAGCTCAAGTATACGGACGAGTACGGACGGTCGATGAACCAGAAGGAGGCATTCAAGCATCTGAGTCACCAGTTCCACGGTAAGGGCAGCGGCAAGATGAAGACGGAGAAGCGGTTGAAGAAGATCGAAGAGGAGAAGAAGCGCGAGGCAATGGGGGCTCTGGACAGCAGTCAGCACACGGGCATGAACAATGCGCGCGAGGAGACGGCGCGCAAGAAGCGCCAGGCTGGTGTGCGCCTGGGGTGAGAGAAGTTCGATGCCGACCCGCCTGCATTCAAGTTTTCAAGTTGTATAGAGACGCGAGAGTACCACAACTAGCTCTCGCGCTACGAGATTCCCCCAAATGGAAACCAGTTTTCTTCACGACAATGCAAACCCCAGAAATACCATTGAGAGCTAGCCTGCTTCAGACATGTCCTCCCGAGCATAGGGTATCTCCGCGTTGCTACGTAATACTTTCTCCAGGCCACTCCAGGTTGTCTCCGCGTGTGGGGATGCGGGTAAATTTCGTTTGTAGCTCCGACCGAATCCTCGCACACAGATATTTCGGACTTATTGCGCGAGAGTTCAACCGAGCTCGGCTTTGCTCCTGTCGGAAAGGGATCCCGCTGGGATTGCAGGGTCGGTTTTCCCTAATTGTACTTGCCAGTAAAAAAGTGTTGCATGAGCGCACACCGGGATTTCCCTTACCCCAACTGCGTGAGGGGAAAGGGGTGGTGGAGCAGTCGCCCAGATCAGCTCACCGGGGCAGGACGACCCGATGTCGCGCAATGTCGGGTGAGCTGATGGCGATCTGAAGGAGATACATTGCTTGGTAAAATATACCTGAGGAAGTATCTTGGGGTACCGAAGGTGGGAATTTGTTTGTTGTGGGTGTCGAGTTAATTGAGATGAGTCGATAATTGGGAGCAATCCTGTAACAGCGCAGCTCAATGGCATAGGACATGAGTAGGGTAGAGCACAATGATCAGCATAGCACCCTGCGTGTACGCTCCTTCGGAGCGATCCCCCCATGCGGAGGCCGCAGCCAATGCCGGAATGCTGTGCGTGTGTACATGTGTATGTGTGGAAGAGAAGTACCCGGTACGTGGTGACGCGTGTGGGGAACACACAACTAGAATGTACCCGGTACCGCCATCACATGAGTCAATCCCGGCTCGCACCGCAGCATCTCCGACCTTTTCACCTCCGACTCCTGCCCCTTCCCCTGCCTGGGATTGCTCCTCTTCCATCCTTTCCATCTTGCCCATCCTTCACAATGCTCTCCACTCTGCGTGTCGCCAGCCGCTCGGCTGCTGCCCGCGATGCTAACATGCGTACCGTGGTGATCGGTGCCAGACAGGCCTCGGCCTGGTCCAAGGTGCCCCAGGGCCCTCCGGTAAGCCTCCATTCGGAATTGCGACGAAGCGAAAATGCCATTACGATCGTCAATGCTAACGGGCTGTCTTCAATAGGATGCCATCCTGGGTATCACCGAGGCCTTCAAGGCCGACTCCTTCAAGGAGAAGATCAACCTGGGTGTTGGTGCTTACCGTATGTTTTGGTCCGCGCAGAATGGAGCAGCTCCAATGATCCAGGAGTTCATCGCTAATATGAACCTTTTCCAGGTGACGACAAGGGCAAGCCCTACGTCCTGCCCTCTGTCCGCAGCGCCGAGGACAAGGTCGTCGCTTCGCGTAGCGACAAGGAGTACGCCGGCATCACCGGTATCCCTGCCTTCACCAACGCCGCCGCGGAGCTGGCCTACGGCCCCGACTCCTCCGCCATCAAGGAGGACCGCCTCGTCATCACCCAGACCATCTCCGGCACCGGTGCCCTCCGCATTGGTGGTGCTTTCCTCCAGCGCTTCTACCCTGGCGCGAAGAAGGTCTACCTGCCCAACCCCAGCTGGGCCAACCATAACGCCGTCTTCAAGGACTCCGGCCTGGAGGTCGAGAAGTACCGCTACTACAACAAAGACACCATTGGTCTTGACTTTGAGGGTCTGATTGAGGACATCAAGGCCGCTCCCGAGGGCAGCATCATCCTGCTCCACGCCTGTGCCCACAACCCCACCGGTGTTGACCCGACTGAGGCCCAGTGGCGCCAAATTAGCGATGTCATGAAGCAGAAGGGTCACTTTGCTTTCTTCGACATGGCTTACCAGGGCTTTGCCAGCGGTAACGCTGACAAGGACGCCTTTGCGCCCCGCCACTTTGTCGCCGAAGGCCACAACATTGCTCTGTGCCAGAGCTTCGCCAAGAACATGGTACGTTCGATTAACGACGGGAGAAATTGCAACCACTAATATATTTATAATAGGGTCTCTACGGTGAGCGTGTCGGAGCCTTCTCCCTCGTCTGCGAGAACACCGAGGAGAAGAAGCGCGTCGAGTCGCAAATCAAGATCCTCATCCGCCCCTTCTACTCCAACCCCCCATCCACGGTGCCCGCGTCGCCTCCGCCATCATGAACGACCCCGCCCTGAACCAGCAGTGGCTCGGCGAGGTCAAGGGCATGGCCGACCGCATCATCGAGATGCGCTCCCTGCTCCGCACCAACCTCGAGAAGCTTGGCAGCAAGCACGACTGGTCCCACATCACCAGCCAGATCGGCATGTTCGCCTACACCGGTCTGAAGCCCGAGCAGATGGACGCTCTGGCCAAGGAGCACTCCGTCTATGCCACCAAGGACGGCCGTATCTCCGTTGCGGGTATCACCACCGGCAATGTCCAGCGCCTGGCTGAGTCCATCTTCAAGGTTACTGGTTAAAGTCGCGAGAAGTTACGTTATATAACTTGAATTGAATGGATAACGGATGGATTGCGAGAGAGAGCCTAAAAGGAATTGGAATGGGCACCATGAGTCTTGGTGGCTTTTTGGTTTTGCGGCCCTTGTACTGATATCTAATGTCTCTGTGTTTTATGTTTAGCATAGCTTCCCATTGGTTGCCTTTGTCCATCTCAACGGAGATTTCGGATTTGGTTCCCATTTTTGCACTCGTAGAGGTTCATATTCAGAGTACAGCAGTGTACAATTTAGTTGTAGGCTTCTAGCTTATCACGTGTATGCATATTGTTATCTCAATGGTCTCGATCGTGTATGTAGAGAGATCGGAACTGAGCGCATACAACCAAGGTCAGATCGAGCAAGTCCAGACTCCATGTCTCATACCATAGCGATTAGTGTGGTACCTCTTTTCAATGATGCATTCAGGACCTTACAAGTGCACCAGTGTGATACATAGTTGCGCTACACAATAGAGAAAATAACATATAGTATCAAATCAACTTTTCGAGTATATAACTAGCATCTCTGCTCTGATTATTCATACCAAACACAGGCATATTTCGACAATGTTTATGTACGAACGAAAATGGTTCCCGACGACAATTCGTCGAGTATATCAGCTCTCAAAAACTTCAATTTTCAAGTGAAAAGGCGTGGATTTTTGACGTCCAATTTAAGGACGGTGGCACTCAAGGTACTTCTCACCAAGCTTGCAAGGCTCCTCAGCAACGACCTTGCAGCACTGAGCACCAGCCTTAGACTTGCAGTCACCAGAGCCGTCCTTAGACACAGCAATAATCTGGCTTCCGTCAGACAGTTGCTGACCAGACTTGAATGGCGAAGAACCGCAGAACTCAGAACCGTAGCCGTATTCGGACTTAACCCAGTCGCAGCCCCAGCCGTGGTAAACGCAGTCGTAGTCCTCGGAGTTGGCGACGCTAGCAGCATCGGAGGAGGCGGCGACCGAGATGGAGGAGTAGGAAGCGGTAGGGATGGCGGACAGACGGCTGGAGAGAACGCCGGAAGGAGGAATGGAGATGGATGGGATGGAGACCGAGGAGGTTCGGGGTGTGAAGGTCGACGAGGACTCGATGGCGGACAGGCGGCTGGAGAGGGCCGAGGAGGGAGGGATGGAGACGGAGGATGTCTCGGGCTTGAAGGAGGAGGATGAAGCGGTGGCCATGCCGGCCATGAGGAGGGCGGAGGTGAAGGTGAACTGCATTTTGGATAGTATGCTATTGAGAACGAGTGTTTGCAGAGAAGTGCGAAGAAGGGTCTCTTTGATATATGAATAGCGGCCTCGGCGTTTAGTGAAACTAGCAGAACGGAGTAGACCCTAGCACAGAAGTCGATGGACTCTGGCGCTCAACAAGTGACGAAGAAGGTAATTGCATGTGGGATTGATGGGCTGAAAGTGGGAACAAGCCTTCAAGAGCCGGAAAGATTAGCAACTGACCGCACGAACCGAAACTCTGAGTTTGAATAGATCAGCAACGATCGGCTTTACGCTCTCGCTCGCACGACGTGAAGGGTCTGTTTGGTGGAGTGACCGGCGCTATAGATCCACGGAGCCTAGCCAGATCCAGTAGCAGAACTATGTCTGCTCCATCCCGACTCCATCCCGACCCACTCCAGCTGAACGCCAGAACGCCGTCGAATTCCGGCCATCATTGGATCGAGCAGTTCATCTGTATCGAAAATCGAGTGATGGTCATTTCGGCAGCCCACGTCACCCTAACCCCTGAGATGAACGCCTAAAATTGGTCTAGGGGAAGTATGGGACCTTGTCGATCTGAGCTGCTTCCATACTACGGGCCCAAAGAGCAGAGCGCAGAATACCGCTACTTGATGAAGTGGATTCAAATGAGGATTATGACGGGGGCATTAAACCCTTCATCACACACTGGCAGTATGGGGAACCAAGCTGATTACTACCACCATGACGAAAGCGTATGGACAACAAAGCCAGGTACCCAAATGAGAGAATGACCAGACGTGCCGCAAGAGCAGTGGGAATATCACCCAGTGTATCGAGAGTATCGGACTCTCAATTGGGGCTACGAATGATATGGTTTTTATATTATGGTGCACTAGGAAAATTTTGGGTAATCACGACGGTTTTTGGTGAGCCAAGCGATGAAAATTTGCTGCCTCCGGTGCATTTATTGTCTTGCTCACTTCTCATTTTATTTTTTATCTTTCACTCTATTACTGGCCCTGACAAAGATACCCCGATTCCCTCTAACATCAAAACACAACAATGCCAGATTCGAAAACGGACATCAACAAAATTGCGGGCATGGTGCCCAAAATCGAAGGCAAAGTCCACTTCCCTTGTCGGTGTGAGTTCCTTGAAATCGACTGCATTTGATTCTAATATTCTCTTCGACCAGTTGTCACCGGATCACTGGATAAATCGAATGCTGGTAGGCCCCGTCTTTTATCCCATCCCAAAATTTAGACTCGAGCTGCTTCTGATGCCGGTTGTCATTCAAGATAGAATCGATGCTTGGGTCACCCAAAACCTGACTGAGGCCAACGGAGTTCATTCGGAATAGAATCGAATTTCTGCAGCTGCCGTTCAACTCGAATATCTACAAAGTAACTACGGGTTAAGATGGGCACGCCCGTTGTCGACGGCTCCGTTTATACACCACCGCAACTTGCGTCCATGATGCTAAAATTCTTATAATTGCCAGTCTCGAAGACCGCTGTGTATCTTTCAATTCCGATATACATTTTGGTCCTGATTTCCTGTATGCGTTCTCTCTCCCGAAGCGTTCGCTGCTCGCAAACGGGCATACTGTCAAAATACACGAAACTGCACCTTTCGCATGACGGAGCCCGCTGAGACCCTATCAACCATATTTAAGGATGTCACATGTGAGCTTTTCTAAAGTCCCTCGCTATCATCCTGTCCTCTTCGCCCCCTAAATTTCAAACCCCGAGTCCTTGAAGATCATGAACAGGAATGCGAAGGTATCAAACTTCGAGTTAGATGAACGAGCTGTGAAAGGCGACAGCGAGGTCTTTGGACCAGGATCTCGTTAGCTTCATTTTTCGCGAAGATTCAGCTCCCCGATCCCGTCTTGAATGTACCGGCCCGGTGCAATCACAATTTGCTATTCCAACCCATTCTCCCTTCGGCCCCGTGCCCACCTGAGCAGTGTAAAATATAGAACGCAGTGTTCCTAAGATAATTTTCGGGTATAATAGGTCAAGAACTTATCACAAATATAGTTTAATGTACCTGAACACATACGTACTGTAGGTAGATTCCAATTAGTTTGTAGTTAACAAATGAGCCCGAATCCCCGTAGCTAACGGGAAACCTGACAGCCAGGGGCAACCGGGCCGAGTGGGACCATCAGCCCACCCGAGCTCAGAGTGGAGAGCTTAGCCTCGGATCAAAACAACCAGTTCCTCACGCCAACTCCTGGCGAATATACGGTCAGCAGAATCTAGAAGATATGTTTGCCATACCCCCTGTGTGGTGGTAATATTACCCTGCAGCCCGTTAGACAATACATGACGTCGATAACCGCGAGTACCCTGGGACCACCTGGTTAATGCATTCGGGTGAGGGTAAGGGTGCTTAGTGCCCAGTCGTTAGTAGTGTAAGGGGCTGGGGACCTTGTCTTTTGTGAGGGAGGGACCTGGCGGGCCCAAGACGGGCATGAAACGCCGAGCAGAGTTATTTATGGCATGAACAATGGGGCTGAAACGTACAGAAAATACCCTGACACTGGGACTAGCGTCGTACACCTTGTCCATAGCTATGGCTGTGTGCTTTAGTTGTTAGGTCTGCTGGGGCTGTACCGTAAGGCGCGAATCCTGGCGGGTCTAAGCCACACGGTCGGGGCACGAGAAGCAGCACGAGGCGAGAGCAGGGCAGCGAACGAGTGAAACCATTACCGCGTGTAATACACCTGGACTCTGTAAGTGTTTGTAAGCGTGTGAAGAACCCTGCTTCTCGAAGAAACAAACGCCTTGCCCAAGCAATGTCAGGCGCCCGAAACTCAGCCCCAGCCCTATTCGGACCCCCGTCGCTGAACAAAGGCGTTTTGTTACTATTTCTGCTTGATCGTCGCTTGTTGTGAGGCGATGATCTATGGACTGGCTAACCGAGTAACGGCTTCACTGTTTCGTGAGGTGCAATGCGAATGACCCTCAAGTTGGTTGTGCTGTGCTGGGACCACCCGCCAGCCTTTGGTGGAGTTGTAGGTAGAAGGTCATGTATTACGGCGCCGAGAACGAGGAACTTGCGGAATGTCTTAGATGTTCGCGTACATGCCAATTGGAATCGTGCTCCTCTGGCCTTTTCGTGTTGGCGGCTCGTATTGTCCGCTGTGGCGAGTGGCTTCGACCGCGGGTGAGCGTGTCGAAACTGCGAACGGCGATTCTGTTAACGCAGTGTCCTGAAGTGGCGATGGTGATGTCGGAGGTTCGTATTTGGTCACCTGTTGTCTAGGAATGTGCTTGGTTTGGCAGGACGTGTATATAAAAAGGGGGAAGCTGGCTTGAGAAGAAGGTGGCAGTATACCCGCTGTATACGAACATCAAAGGTTGAACCATCTCAAGTGTTCTACTTCTGACATTACAATATGCACATCGCTCAATCTCTAGCTCTTGTCTCCCTTCTCGGATTCACTGGTAGGTATTGCCCCGTCTGTCACAGCTAGCACTAAGCCTTCGTGACGAGGCTAGGCGCGAATACCTGCCCGCCGGCGACTGGCGGCTGCGGCGACGCCGATGCGTGTGTGGGGACGGAGTTCTGCACTACGGCCACCTTCACCACGCCCTCCTCCACCGTGCTGACCACCTGCGTGCCCACGGCCACCTGCCTAGGCGTCTACGGTAAGAGCTGCGGAGCCTGAATGGATGTCATGGCCTTCCCATCTAACCTTTCCAGCCCAATGTGATTTCGGAGGTACCTTGGGCAACTGCTGCTCGGGCTATTGCGCGGCCAGCAAGTGTCGATCCACGGATCAGGACTGGCCCGGCTGCAAGGAGGATAATGGGCCGTGTCTGGTTGATGCCAATTGTTGCTATGGGAATCAGTGTGTGAAGGGGCTTTGTACGAGGCCGAAGAAATGATGGTCGTTGGATCTACAAGGCAATAGTCGTACATAGTCGATGTGATATGTGTATTGAGAAGCTGCAATTGTATTTTGTACAATTGACCAGTATACTGCCTACACTTGAAGTATTGCAACTATTTACACCCGACTGCTGTAAGCTGTACTGTAGTCGGTCATGCCAGCAACAACTCCGCCTGCTCCTGATACGCCTTCATGGCAACCCTCCACAATTCCGGCCCAACACTAATCCTCGCCACCCCCAATCGCTTAATCTCCTGCACCCCCAAAAACCCTTCTCTCAAATTCATCTTAACATTAACCATGCCCTCCAACTCCTTCACCAACACCCTAACCTCCTCATCCGAAACCCCACGCCCCCCAGCACCACCCCAAACAAACACCGTACAAGCCCCCGCCTCACGAAACGCACGCCCACGCTCAACCGCATCCTCAATCCGCCCCGTCACACCTAGCACATCCGTCCGGGCATTCAGCACAAAATCCGGCACGCCAACCTCCGCCGCGGCCGCCATGACCGTGCGGACGCGCGCCAC
This sequence comes from Penicillium argentinense, assembly GCF_028826775.1. NCBI lineage: Eukaryota > Fungi > Ascomycota > Eurotiomycetes > Eurotiales > Aspergillaceae > Penicillium > Penicillium argentinense. The sequence continues at coordinate 3,430,148 of NW_026622668.1, forward strand.
AGCTTCGGGCAGCGGGCGGAGTCTGCCTGAGGCATTATCCAAGTCCTCGAGGTTACAACCGACGGCGCCGAGCGCGATGATCTCCTTGATTGTGGCGGCTAGCTCGGGGAGATCGGCTCCGTAGCCGTCCTGCAGGTCCACCGTGACGGGTTTGGTGGGCTGCGCGTGCGAGGCGCAGGTGTCGTGCACGGCGGACAGGACCAGGGCGAGGGTGGTGAGGTTTTGGGTCTTGGTGAGGTGGTCGTCTAGGGTGTTGTGGGTTGCAGCGACCGCGTAGGAGGCGGTTGCGACGGCCCGGCTGGTGGGGAGGGCTGCGATGATTTTGGCGGTTGGGGCGTCGTAGACGTTTGTTAGGACTAGTGGGTTGGAAGGATTGTGGAGGGCGCGGAGGGTTTTGGCGAGGTCGTTGAGGGTTGTCATTCTGGTTGTTTAGTAGTTGAGCGTAGTCGAGCGTAGTCGAGCGTAGTCGAGTGAATGTGTTCCCCGATGGAGACTTTAAAGGACTCGCCCTCCATGGAGTAAATGGGCATCTTGAGTCGGCGAATACGAGGTTGTTGCGGTTGAAGTTGCCAATCAAGTGTTGCTCCATACGAATATGGTCTCCAGTACGCAGGACTTTACTCTAGGAGGGTACTACCTAATGTGCTTATGTATGTAAGTACTGGACTTGCTTGACGCGGTGCCTGTCTCAGACTATAGCCACACTATGGTTGGTAGTCGGGGTGCGCTGCAGCAAGGGGATCCACGGCATCCTGCTTACTTCAGTGCTTTACAGCAGGTAGTACATTCTGCTAGTACTCCGTACGAAACTTACATCCCCGCGGAATCGGTGACTCGACCAGGCAATGCGAAGCGGAGCATCGTGACTCAAGTACCCGCAGTGCCGGGCGACGAGTCCAGACTCCGTACATCGCGGAGTAAAGTAGAGTAAAGAAGGAAAGTAGGAGGGTTATGCCAGGTAGTAGTACGAGTGCAACCCGCAACCCACGGATCTCCGTCGTACAAGCTGCGACGACCGAAAGCTCGGGAAATTTCCTCCCAGCGACTCCAGGGTGCTCTGAGATCCGTGCCTGCGTGCATGAACGAGGGGCATTCCTCGGGTGATCGGCCGTGAGCATGCCAGTCCAGCACTGGTTGCCATTTGCCTCCTCCTCACCTGGACCTTGGACGCTTGCCATGTTCATTCTCTCGTCCATGTAGGCACAGTGTCGAGCGAACGAGTCCAGACCAGCCGGCCACACCCGTTCTCCGCTGACGGGAAGCCCCATTTTCGGAGGTTCTCCTCACGAGTACAGTACGGTAATACCGTACTCCAGTACAGCAGGACGGCAGGTACCTGAAGGGCTGGTACACTCTCAGATATTAATCTGGAGGGCATGGCACTGGTGCTAGGCTCCACCGGTCGGCTGCGCTTAGGAGAGCTGCGAAAACTGCAGGAACGAGCCCCGACAAAGAAGAACAAGAGAAGAAGATCAAGAATAGCATCATCCATTGGGCTTCCATTCATCTGTGAATAGATCGTACCGGGTCGCAGGTCGAAGCACTGGCAACGAAGGCACTGGGCATCGTGAAACACGGATCGCGCTTCCGAACGGAGATCATAACGAGTAATCGTCGCCACGGAGAAGGAGGGGGGGGGTTAGATTGATTTAGGATTAAAATTACAGAATTATCCGATCCGTAGGGTCAGCCATTACCGTCGCCTGTAATTTTGGCCAGGGAAATCGCCCGTCAGCTCCTCCCCACTCTCCGCTTCGCCTTGCTCCTCTCCTCATTCCGCTCTTTCCTCTTCACTCTTCCTCAAGGAACCTCCCACGCTGAACCAGCCCGGCCATTATCCCCCGTGTATTTCTACTGTTGCATTACTCTCTGCCTCTCTTGGCCTGCCTGCTGTCCACCCCCTTATGGCGTATGGTGTTTCCTCGACCCGTGCAGTTGGCCGCCTGACCTGCAGCTCTCACGCTGCCATCCGACCCTGCCCGTCTCGAATCCTCTCCTCCCAACCCTCCCCGTTCTTCCAGACTTCATCATGACTGTGCTGGACATCCCCGACAACGGGCTGGCTCTCCGGTCCAAGGGCCAGCCGGGGGAGCCCGCGACCACGCGAGCCCAGTTCATGCGGCTGGCCCTCGCCCAGAGCACGCTGGACGATCTCATCAGTAGCATGCAGAAGGGCCAATCGGCCAAGGTTCGTCTGGGAAAACATCCCTCGCTCCAGTTCAACGGCAAGACCGAATCCTTCCACGCCTACCCCGAAACACACCGCTCTGAGATCTACGAGACTTCGTCCGATAAACGGACCCTTTATTTTGCAGGCGTCCTCAGCCACAGCTTGGAGATCGCAAAGGCCAAGGAGGATACGGAAGATGTCGACCGGGCCTTGGAAACGCTACAGGCGGGACTGAGTGCCCATGAGCGGGAGAAGGAGGCCAAACAATCGTACCTGGTGTCCAACCCGGACGAGCTGAAGGCGCTGGCCAAGGTCAACAAAGGCAACCGAATGTCAGTTCGGTCGGGAGGGCCGAGAGACAAATGTAACAACCCTTCCCATTCACTATTGTATTCAGTTGTGGTTCACTTCATTCACTGCATTGACCGAAATTCACTGGATGCTAACGAAATTTAAAAGCTCGCCGACTCGGAGTAACTCACATTGGAAATGGAAGCCTACACCCAAGTCCCAAACTAGGTGCCCCCGAATCGCCCGCCCTCGCTCCAACGTCCGCGCCTTCCCAGTCCAAAGCCGACCGGCGTCTCGAGGCCCTCAAAACTCCGTTCATTCACTTGCTCGCCGTCCGCGCCGTCTCCTCCCAGTATCTAGCCCGTCTCACGCACACCTCCCAAGACGAGTGCAACACCCTCGCCAAGAAGTTCGGGACGGAGAACCGCCTCAACCGAGAGAAGTTCGACCTAAAAGATAAGACCTACAAGGACCTCGACGTCTGGAAGTTCCCGTACCCGACCGAGGAAGATCGGGAAAACGCCATCCAGAACGCCATCTCGGCCTTTGACCGCATGCGAATCTCCCGCACCGACAAGCTCTGGCAGTCACTGCTCCCGAAGGAAGAACGCGGAAAAGGAAAGTGCCTCTCCCGCCTCAACCTGCACATCACACCCGCCATGCCTACCACCAAGAAGACCACCGGCACGAGTACCACCCCACGCATCCAGGTGGATGGGGCCGAGGATCGCGCGGAGGAAATCGATCGCGCCAAGGGATCGGGTGTGACTTCTCGACTGACTCGGAAGCCGCGAACCGAGAAGGATGGAACGAAGAAGCAGGTGAAGGGCAAGAGTGCCGACAACAGCACGCTGACGGGCCGAATCACCAAGAAGACCACCGGCAAGGCCGCCCCGCCCAAGACCGATTCCAAGTTCAAGTCTGCCGAGTTCGTTCACTCCTCAGACGAGGATGATGATGAGATGCCCGATGCTCCTTCACCTCTCCCCGAATCCACCTCTAGCTCGCGTCCCAAGGAAAACAAGCCCGCTACGGCTTCGGCTTCAACTTCGACTTTGGCTTCGACCAAGAAACCTCAACCTCTGACCAAAACTCAACCGGCAAAGAATACGGCTCCTGCATCTTCCAAGGCCTCCAAGGCCCCGGCACCCGCACACAAACTCGAGTCTTCTCATGCTACTCCGGCTTCCAAGCGACCGGCCTCTCGCACCTCCACCTCGCCCCAGAAGCCTTCTCCTCTCGGATACTCTCCTCCCGCAGCTGCTTCCGGTGGTTCTCAGGGCCGCAGCCGCTCTGACAGCCAGAACCAGTCATCCGGCTCCTCTTCTTCTTCGCCTCTGATCTCTCAACTTGCTCGCAACAACAAGGCTACCGGTACTGCCGCACGCCCGCAAAAGCCCGTTGCACCGGCCAATGGCGTCAGCAAGCCAGCTCCTACCAAGTCTTCAGCTCTGCCCACGACGTCAGTCAAAACGGCACCTGCGAAGCTTTCCTCCAAGCCCGTCCCCGCCAAGCCTACCTCCACCAAACCTACTTCTTCAACCTCTGCGGCTGCGCGTCCCAAGCCCACTCGGCCCGACCCTACGCCCGCCAAGAACGTCGACAATGCCTTGTCTAACGCTAATCCCCGCAAGCGCAAGGCAGAGCCCGATGTGGGCTCCGAGTCTGACCGCGATGGCCACCCTATCATCACTGGAAATCTGGAGCACAAGCGACGTCGTGCTGTTAGTACCTCAAGCGGTAGTACCGGTAGTGCTTCTCCTTCCATGACTCAGGAGGTTCTTCGCAAGCGACTGCTGGACAAGTCGGAGAAGTTCAAGGAGTATTACGCCAAATACTCGGCTCTGCATCAGGTTCTGGCCGGTCAGGCCAACCCTCCTGCCAAGGACGTGGACAAGTTGGAGAAGCAGCACAAGCGGCTGCAGCAGATGAAGCAGGAGATCTGGGATGAGAACCGACGTCTTCGTGAGGAAGGCGTCATCTCTTGATTTCTCTTTGCCATCTTCGATCATTTCTTTATTCATTTTCACTTTATTTTTGAGGATTACATTTTTTGCATGGCGACCAACATGGTCACCCAAACGGCGAGACACCCATTTCGACAGATGAACAGCTCGGCGTTTCACGGTTTAACGGCCTTTTCACGGTTTGATTTTATATTTTTACCCTCTGGTATCCTATGCTCTTCCAATATTTGCATGTCTTCATTATTATCTGCCATCAGCACATTTTTCGCATTCCCATGATCTGTGACATATAGAATTGCATTCTGCGACTCAAAATCGACAGTGTATCTGGTATCCTTAGCATAGTTCTAAGAGACATAGCCATCCAAAAAAAAAATATTCAATTGGATCTCACTCTCTCCTGCCTCTTCTGTCGATCTACCTTGTAGATGTATTTGTCCTTGGCTCCTAACGATGATCCACATGGATTCTACCCCGGATTCGCGCATCGCTGGTTCGCTGGGCTGCCAGTGGGCCCGTGGCGCGCGTTTGTACCCGTGGTTGGTCAGCGCACACGTGGCTGGGTCACGGGATCCATCGTAAAATACTGCACCAATACCGACGTCGTAATCTAAATTACATCATCACCGTTGATCCAGCTAGGCCGGACTAGGACTAGCGCCAGTGGAACTTGAACTCAGGAAAGTCGATTCTCACTCAGGAAACAACAGCTTGCGTGCCAGCCAACTTGCACAAAGTTGTCACGACGCCTTCCCCCGCCCTCGCGCAATTGGGAATCTCCTTTCCACCCGCATGAGGAGCATCGGAAAAACACAATGACGCCCCCGGCTCGAGGACGCGGTACCAGCCAACGCAGTCCGACCGTCCTGGTAAGATCGCCCAGAAGCAATCATCCCGCGCTTGCAGGGAACCCTTACTAACGGCAAGATGGAATGCTTTAGGTTACGGACTCGCGAGATCAACAGCCTGCTTCCACGCCCCGACGTCGCAGATCACCCGCTACCCGCTTCATTACCGTCGACAATGTCTTGCAATATGCCTCTGATGTTCCGTCCATGCAGCAACGAGGTCCGCCGCAGATGTCGCGATCCCGCCGTCTGGCTTCCGCAACGGGCGGGTTGATTGGTGCGGGTGGTAGTTCGTCTACGGTGGCGAATGGACGACTGCGAGCACAGCCGCGCCTCCCGCCGCGGACGACGAAAGTTAGCGAGAAATTGGTGCTGTTGCCGGATACGGGTGGTGTGGGTGAAGAAGGAGGTGAAGAGGGAGAGGACGAAGACAATCGCGACGACGCGGATCTGGTGGATGAGGAGCTTGTTGCTCGTCTTGCGAGGGATAAGCATGTTGATCCAGATGCCATGAGAGAGGCTTTGATTGCACAGAAACGACTTGGTGGAGGTGACTTTGGCGTCGATAATGATCTTGCGCCGCTTTTGGCAGAGGAAGAAATTCTTCGCAAGAGACGCACTACACCGGAGCGCGCGAAGAGCTATGCGGAGCGGTTGCCTAAGGCCAGGCGGACGGAGAAGCTTGCTCGTGTTACGGCTTATTGTACTGCGCAGGCGTATAAGATGGGGTCTGTGGCTTCGTTTGTCAAGGAGTGGCATGGGGCCCGGACGAAGCTGTACGATGATTGCTTGTACACGGCGTATCATCTGCCGCTGTTACCTGGTCATGAGGGGTATCGATTGCGCAGCAGTCCTGTACTGAAGTTCCCTGGTGGAAAGTCGCTTTTGGATGAGGAGATTGAGCGGAATGAGCTTCGTGATCATCATGATGATTGGATGGGCGAGGCTGAAGAACATTCTGTCGGTGGACACAATCGGCCGGATGAGGAACATCATCATGAAGCGTCTCCACAGGATTCGGATGATCATCATAGCTCTAGAGAACAGCATGAGGAGCTCCTGAGTCGGACTTCGTCCGAGGAGGATGCTCGTCATCGCGAAGAGCAGCAAACCATGGCTACGGAGGACAATGGTCACTCTCTGATTAGCGACGAGCAGCCTCCTGAGCTTGCTCCCCGTCGTCGCCGATACAGTTCTGACGATGGCCATGCCTTCCTACAAGCCCGTTCAGCTTCCCCGGCTAAATCATCTTCTGCAATGCCAGAACGGCCCGCACGAACGCTCTACAATGTCGCCGAAATGTTCGTCTTCAGCTATGGTGTCGTGGTCTTCTGGAACTTCACCGAACGTCAAGAAAAGGATTTGCTGGCAGATCTGGCGTTTGCTACCTCTTCAGCAACCGGAACACCCATCCCACTAACCACAATGCCCCTTCACGAAGAAGATTTCGAGACAGAAGAATTCCACTTCGAATACTCGACTGAAATCTCACGACCTCGCGTCTACAATGACATGATCACCCTCCGCAGCGGCGACCACATGATCAAACTAGCTATTAGCCACGGCATCTCCCAAAGCACAAAACTCTGCTTCTTCGAAGAAGTCATGGCCCGCCAAATGGCGGACGCAAAGGACGTCCCTCGCCGACTCGCCATGACAGGCCAGTTAGGCATGAAACGCGAAGAAGTCTTCCGAATCCTCGGCCGCCTCTTCAAATCCCGCGTCGAAGTCAATCTCTCTTCAAATATGCTCGATGTCCCCAACTTTTTCTGGGAAAGCGAGCCAACCCTCTACCCACTCTACATCGCCGTGCGCGAGTACCTCGAAATCAAACCCCGCATTCAAGTCCTCAATGAACGCTGCCGCGTCTTCCTGGACCTCGCAGAGATCCTCTCAGACTCCGTCGCTGATAACCGCACCTCCTACCAGACATGGGTCGTCATCGTCCTGATCGTCATCTCTATCCTCGTCACGCTCTCCGAAGTCTTCCTGCGTTTCGGTCTGCTTCATGCCCGTCAAGGCGCTACCTCTGCAAATATCTTCGCCCGCGCTATGGGTCGTTCTCTTCCGTCGCCTTCTTCGGGCTGGCCCCCTGCTAATGTTCCACCTGGTTGTATATGTCCCTCGATTGCGCCAACGGGCGGGAATGACTATAGCAGTGGGCTTATGGGTCTTTAACTAATACCTTATCATGTGACTTTGACTTCTGTCCTGCAGAAAATTACTTGTATATGTTGCGCGAATTTTAGTCGTTGGCGGGATGCTTTTGGTTTGGTGTATGGTGCTTTTGGGGTATGGAAAATTATTTTCTTCATGCATATGATTGGTATCGACTTTGTACCTCCTGTTTGGCCTGTTGGCCCAAAATGAAACCATTTCTCAAACGGAATTCTTTCTTCACTGATGCACAAAATAATATTCCACATCGAGACCAAATTGGGAAAGTCTCCGGGAACTGACTCCCGCAGCATTTAAAGCTAGCATGAGGCCGATACTCAGCGCCGAGCCACTAGTAATGGGGTGGTAGCAGTTGCAAGGCTTAACCTAACATCATAGTGCATGTGCAAATACGATGTGACAGTTCAAGGTACTGCCCACTGGGACAGCAAACAACAAACTCATAATGCACATCTAACCTTGCCTTGTTACAACCCACGTGTCTGACTCCGCAGTTTACCACTGCTCAAAAGCAGCAAATACATCCTCTATCCCTGATCATCTCTAGAGTGAATCCAGAAGAAGCTCTCCCTCCTCCCTCAAAGACAAGCCGACTCTGCCATATTAGGTCCATCGTCACGTGACCATCTGTCCTCTTTGTAGGACCACCAACATAAAGTAAGGCGATCTCTCCCTCTCCTCACCACCATTCCTCTCCTTGTCCCATTGGTTCAATCCTCTACTTGTCATTAACCCTCCCCTCAGACCCAGACTCCCTCACCGCCCATATAAAATGTGATCTCCAGCCCGACTCTCACCTTCTCCTCTTCAACTCTCACCGACCCAGAGACCAGATCAGCTTCTCAAGCTCCTCACTGTCCGGGTCAAAGTGACTTCAAAGAGTTCAGGCCAGAGAGCCATTTTGTTCGGCTTCATCATTTCTCTGGACCAATTTAATACGATGATCATTCCACAATCTCTTCTCTGGATACCATGACCGATACTCCAATTCAACCAGGAACAAGCTCGCTCCACCGACCTTTCAACGCTCGATCCGGACCAGAAGGACCAGATATCCGATCAACAGGACATGTCGCTCTTTGGGTGCATAATACTATCGTTGCCCTGTGTGCAAGGCCTCATGGGCCTTAAAATGTTGTATATACACGGTGGAGCAATTCCGAATCGCAAAGAACCTGTCTGGAAGAGGTACTTACTCTAACCGTGCCGCCAGCTTCATGAATGAGAAGACTTTTTGATGAAAAGGCTGGGAGAAAGAAGTACCAGTCTTTGGGTCTTTGTCTAACGAATGGGCGTGAAGAACTCCGGAGCTTGCCTAAAGAAATTCCAACCCGGCTGTTACTCGGCGATTGTGGGCGTGTGTGGTAATTTCTACCCAGACGAGACTCCAGGAAGGAAATGATGCCGAATTCCATGGAAATCTCATGAGTCTTCTCATCACCCTCTCTTTACTCAAGTGAGGTATGTGAGATAACGTTGAGCTACAGCCTGGAACGGAATCTCAACGGATAGCAACGCTTCTGCGGCGGTTGCAACACCAAAAATAAGTTCAGGGGCTACCTTGAGATAGCTGAGCTGAGCCTATCTCAAGGGCTAGGCAAGGGAATACAACTCGGATAATCCGATTATGCAAGAAGAGGCTTGAACAGATATACTATCTCTGGCCACAAAGGTCCATACGCCATTGCCATTGCGCGACTGAGCCTGCTGCATACTTATCGACTTTCGGTGGTCCTGCAGAATCTCAAGAGGACCTACCTAGGTACCCTGGAAGATATTTGAAAATAAATACAAAACCGACACTCACCTCCTCGTCAAGTCTTCGTCAAACTTTGACTCCTCCATGTCTCCCATCTGTACCAAGTCAATTCCAACGGACGTCAGTTTGATTTGGGAGACAGCATCTTCCAGAGAGTCCCATGCCTTCTCTTCCCTACAAATGGTTCCACCGAAGCGGAATCCTGCTGGCCCAAAGGCCTCCTCTTTTGAAAGCCTTGAGACGAGCACATAGGCCTACTATCATTAAAAATTGACTTGCGTCGACTTTACAAAGGGCATGGCACTCCAAATGCTACGGACCGCACGTTGTCGCCAATTCTGTGGCGAGAGTACTTGCCCACTTGTGAGTCTAGCACGGACATTGTTATGCCGTCGGCAACATTGCTCTCGTGTGCGGAGAACATAACAAGCACATTGCCACGGCGAATACGGAACCGGCCGGGGACCTAGCCGACAAGTTTGTTTTCGCTACGGATGAGACCAAGGAAACGTCATGTCAGAGGGTTCACGAACTAGAACACCCCTCTACAGCGATACCACTTGCCCTCTACTAATTTTTTGAATCAAGATGGCATCTCAATACCCATCACCAACTCCCCGAAGGCGTAATATGGCATCGCAACAGAGAATAAAAGGAAGAAATCGACCTTGCTGCGGCCTTCCGGCTACTGAATATGGGTCCCTGGGCTGCAGTCACAAAGATGCAATTGGTTGTTAACGAGGAAGCTCTGGTGGAAAGATACCTGCTATAAAAAGAGATTTATAGCATGATGTTTGATATTGGGGAGCAGCTGGATGAGAGCACTATGTGATTACAAAAGCCGGGGCCATTGCGATTTGCATTACAGGCATCTTCGGCAAACCGAATCAGCGCAGCTGAACTCTTTTTCCGAGGACCCCACGTTAACTACTCGAGAGTTGGAGGGAACGTCTTCAAGGGGTTTGTCGAATGGCTTGACAGGGTCTTTCACGGAAGATGCTAAGTTGCTATCATGGGCTACTGCAACAATGCTTATTACGTGGGGTCCCAAATGGGTTTAACCATGGTCACCTTGGCTTTTGCACGCATACACCATAAACGGTGCAATTGCTGCTGGAAAATATAGCGCGACGTTTACCCAATTGCGCGGCATTATGTTTTCACCTTAGCGAGTAACATCGCACCTTTGAGAGCCGAGCCAACGCCCAACAAGCGCCTTCGGGGTCTTCAAGTCCACGAGGTGAGCATGAAGGCATGTGCGCTCTTCTAAGCGACGTTGATTTAGGCCAGGTTCAATCACGTCCTCACACGTTTTTGGCGCGAATATCAGCCACCGATAACTTGAATTCTCCGAAGACTCTACGCCTGAAAGCTTGCCGTGGAATATGGATTATCTTACTTATCAACTTCCCATTCGATCTCATGACTCAACTTCTCGTCCAGGAACGCGAAAGAAATGTACATTTGTCGGAAGGCCAGCTGAGCACACTCATAAGTGGCAAGGCAAGTTCCCTTAACAAAGACGAATTCTGAACAGAACACTCTGCAAAGATACGGTTCTGGTTCTGGTTGGAGGGATTTTACGACACAGACGAAGTCGACTTCGAACCTAATCATCAACCTCTTCCGCAACTTACACAAGTTACACGTCTTCAACAACGGTACTCACAGAGTGAGATTGTAATTCCAGCAAGATTTCGGAAGTCCATCACCGGATGTACCACATCAGGCTCAACCCAGCTTCACGACCCCAACCAGAGCTCGGCTATCCCAACTTTCCAGCATGTGCATTTATTCGACGATGACATACAATTCCAGAGGAAATAGTTACATGTCGACAATGGATGCGGCTAAATGTTTCTACCAATGGCCGATTCATCTTGCCGATAGACAACATATGGCCGTGACCTCGCCTCGACGTCAGGAAGTGTTTCAAATCGTGATCATGGGATATTGTAATAGCGTCGCATTCGTCCAGAGGCAAATGGTCTCGATTCTTCGCGACTTCGCTGGATGGTGTCGAGCTTACGTCGATGGTGTTTTCACCACATCTCCCACGTGCGACGATCATTTGAACCATCTTCATACGCTCCTGGCAAGGCTGGAAGAATTCGGAATCAAGTTGGAGCCACGCAAATCCTACATCGCTTTTCCTTCTATCCATTTTCTGGGGCAGCGCGTTGATGCATTCGGCATGACCACCCGTGATGAGCGAATCAAAGCCATCACAAACCTTCAGTTTCCGAAGACTTTGAAGCACTTAGAGACGTACCTGGGCATGACGGGCACAGTCCTCCATTACATTCGGGGATACGCCGCGAAAATCGAACCGCTACAACAGCCTAAAACATTGTTGCTCCGGAACAGCCCGGTTAAAGGTCATTCACGCCGATCTTTCTCAGTCCGCACTCTGGCTGAACAACCCTCTGCTGCAGAACGACGCGCTTTCGACGAGCTGCAGGCAGAATTTGCTGATAGCCCTTGGTTGACCCATCATGATTCGCAGCGACAATTGTATGTAGATCTCGACGCTTCGAAGGAAGCAGGATTCGGAGCAATGGTCTTTCATGTCAACCCAACTCACGTACATGATATATCAAAGCCGCCAGCTGCCAACGCCATTCAGCCAGTTCTGTTTCTCAGTCGGGATCTTTCTGCAGCGGAACGAAACTATTGGCCCACAGAATTAGAAGTCGCGTGCCTTGTATGGGTCCTACGCAAGATACGGCACATGGTGCAAGCCGCCCCGCCCCACCTCCCAGTCGTGATCTACACCGACCATAGCAGCACAACACCAATCGCGCAAAGCTCTCCACTTCGTTCCGTCGCATCAGATCGGCTCAACTTACGATTAGTTCGCGCTTCTCAGTACATCCAGCAGTACCGACTCAGAGTGTTTCACAGACCAGGCGCAACGAACCAAGTAGTAGATGCGCTGTCTCGGTTGCCGACAAAGCAACATGAAGCAGGGCAATCGGATGATCTCGATGCACTTTTGGCCGTTCGTTTTGTGCTGAAGCAAAACCGAGCGTTGTCGGTACAATGCACCTTTCTGAAGACTTCAAAAACCGAGTAAGAGACCAGTATGCTTCAGATCGGAGATGGTCCGCAGTTATCCGAACGGTGCAACAAGTGCAGCAGGATACGGATCCAATCAAGACAGTCCTACCATATGACTATCGGGACGGCCTGTTGTATCAGCGGAACCCGGACGGTTCGAACACAGTGCAAAAGGTTCCATACTACCGTGGGACAGCCTTATGCGAAATTCACTTGATACATGGTTGTCAACGATATAAAAAATATGATTGCAAGCAGGAGACAAATATAAAAGGCTCGAATTCCTGTCGAGACAAGGGCAGCATACATGGATCCCTCGTCCCTAAGTCTTTATAATTCTAGAAACACCAGCTTCGATCTCGACCGCTCCGCAGAAGGCAGTTTGCCCTGAAGCAATATCGCGTATGACATTGAAAGTCTGGGGCGGCTATCGGAAAGGTCGTCGGTTATGTTTCCGAACTCGCTCAGCCTGGAAGATCAAGAATGTTCGAGGCACCCTGGCGACATCTTTCCTTATCTGGCCCATACCTCGCGGCCAACGGGCACTCCGCCCAAGTGCTCAAAGACGATACCCGCTCCGAACCCTCTTGCCTCCAGGTGCTACCTGCCGGGTTTAATGAACGTGTATTGACCGACCCAAATCAGGGCAACGCAGCGGATGCAGTTTAGGAGAAAGCTGACATCAAAACCGTCACTAAAAACCAGTGCGGTAACCCTCATGAGCCGTCCAAAACAGACTCCGAACCTGCACGTCGTCAATTGGGACAACTAGCCGACTCATTGAGGCTCTCCATTCCAGACACACAAGCTCTATATCCTCGATGATATCATCAGTTTACTTGAGGGCCCAGAGATTTTTCATTTCATAAAGGATCCAGAAAATTTTGAGGTTCAGTCGTCGACCGCGCCGTCACAACAGCAGCTGGTCACTTATGCACCGACCCTCGCCTTCGCATCGGAGAACATTCTCACTCCATCGGTCAGATTCATAAGGCTCGGAGTTCTAGGCCAGTTGCGACGCCTACTACCTGCTTATACGCAGAAATCAAGTCAACCAAGACCACCTACAAAAGTAAAGGCCCAGTCTAGGTCGCCCTTACATCGCGGGCGAAAACCACCTGAGCAGACCCTATTCACACATACAATCCGGCAAAGAATTCAGCGCCTGGTTACCATGGTTGAGAGATATTTTCAGACATCGGCTGGTACATAAAGCTTTTCGGGGCCAAAATATTGTCCTTGTTGGCGACTTCTTCCTTCCAGCTACTTCCTGTGGGTCAGAAGGCACTATGCAACCGACAAACTCCCCAGACCGGGCTGGAGTGGCTCTTTTTCCGAACTTTATGTATTGTATCCAGAGTCACCACTCAACTGGATACAGTTGTACGCCAGCAGGGTGGCGGATGATGAAATCGGACATTCCATTGTACGCTGGAACTACCAGATCTTTGGTGGGTTCATCCGGCCAACAATCATGCAAGAGTTTCTCGGAAAAGGGGAAATTCCATGCCTTGCTGAGGTTTGTTCTGTCTGGCTTTGTGATCATCTAGACTATTCAGTCTGGCATGATCCGTTGCGCATCAGCCGATTTGATCGCTTTCAAGCATCGGGATTTGATTATAATGCAAACGAAGCGAGCCCAAATCCAAGCGCTTCCGCTCCCGGTATTCCCAATAGCACCGAACACCAGCTCTGGTGGAAACTTATCTCCAGTACAAAGTGACCACCCCTTACTCCAGGTTATCATGAAGCCGCTGGAGCAGGAACCTGCTTCACAACACACACCTCGAGTACACGCAGAGTATAAACGGAACTCGCAAAGCGACACGGACAGAAAAACCTGACACAGCATTTAAATTCTTTATAGGGATGCCGATGCGGGCCTGAGAAGCCGACCCCTGGACAACCGAAAGACTTGTAAGCAAAACGCTCGACTTCAACAAAATGGCAACATGCAACGGTGTGTCCTCGCAAACAGTCAAGTCCGGATTAATCTCAGATATGTCGGGAAACAGCTGTCGTATGACAGAATGGTACCTAGGCATCCCCTACGTATGCCTTACGGACTACCGGCTTTTTACAGCCTTGCATCTTTCCCGGTTCTTGCGACATTTTTCTATGATGTCCAGCTCAGGCAAGGACGTGCTTGCTTGAACTAGTCAGTCCTGATTACAGACATGCAAAAGAGAAGACACGGAGCATTCAATACTGGTATGATCTGGAACATGACGATATCGACCCTTGAAAGGGCAGTTCTCCACGACGTCTACCAGAGGGCGCATTACGATAGCCGTCAGTGTAGGGCCCATGGGACATACTAGGTTGCGGATGTACTACAAAAGTGCAACTTGGCCGCACATTTCCAGACGGCCCACAAAACAGGGACGCCAGATCCTGACAGTTTCTGGTCAGTGTGAAACCGCCGGTGCCGAGAATTGATGATTATGTTGGAATTGGATTCACCGTCCCACGCGATGCAAACTAATCGGTCTATTTACTCTATCCAGAAGCAAACCATGTCGACATTTGAGGCATAGCCTCGAGTTCAATGAAACCAGGTCCAGGAAATAGAAGTCCCCGGTTGTTGTCTCGTGTATTCAGCGAGCTAGCGTGACGCAACCTGCTCTGTAAGCAATACGCCATCATGCAGCTACTGCACTTGCTGTTCAGGTGTTTCTAGGCCTACCCTGTATGGCCTCTTTGCTCTACCTGTACCCTTCAGGACATGCCTGCGTACTAAAAGAAGCACGGCATCGAGTATCTGGTTGAATGGTCGACCGCATGCTGTGACTATCTCATTGTTTCGAAACGGTAGTCATTGAAGAAAAGTATGAGAATTTCAAGTATCTCATTATTGACGAGAAGTTGATGATGGGCCCAGAGATGCTTTCATAGAAAGCAGAGGGAGAGAAAATCTACCAAGGCAAGAGGAAGCAACAGACTCGGATCCCTCTCATAGTGTTATTGGACTTAGAGATGCCGTCAAATTTGCCCAGTTGGCTAGGCATGAAACCGTTCTTTTTCAGATCTACATAGCCTCCCCCAAGAATAAATACAATTCTCGAGCACGTTCGGACAGAATTTTCATGATCTTTCCTTCGCTTGCGCTCAAGACTTTAAATAGGTAGATGATTGTAAAATAGACCGATCAATTGACAGCACCGTCTATCAACACATTTATCGTACAGAAAAGGATCGAAAAATCGACCTCAGACAAAATGGTATTCGATGCGAAGAGGTTCAGCAATAACATCAAAAACGTCTGAAAAGACAGATAGCAATACAAACAAGATATTAGAGTAAGATATATGAGACAGACAAAAAGAAAAAGGGGTAACAAATGAGGAAAAAAAATAAAACAATAAAGGGGGAGGAGCCAGTATGCGAAACTCAAAGCACAAAGAAGCACAGCAAGGAAAATCCAGAAAACGATCAGAAACAAACCCAGATACCAACCAGACACCGCACCATAGGATCTCCAAGAAGAAAAATCCCAGTCCCTTATTCCCAAATCCAATAACAATGTTGACCCATATGAATATCCCCAGTCCCGCGCTCTATCTATGCTGTTTCCTCGTCTGGTCGTGTCTCGGTAAGCCATGTCATCCGCACGCAAGCAGTCCAACAAAAGAAAAGGGGCGAAGGCAGTTGGGGGTTGGAGGGGAAGGAGGATGACAACTCCCGATGTGATGAGTAAATGTAAGGAAAAAATTCAAAAAGGGTTCCCAGTTTGCAACACGGATAGTCCCGACTCCGTTAATAGATACAGGTTAAGGAAATTGAAAATGCGATGATAAAATAGAGCAACGTCACAAAGGGGGAAACGGTGGAAAAACTTTGGAAATAGCTTTATTTCCATGGGAATCAGGAAACGATGCAATGATAACGATTTCAAAAACAAAGGAGATGTTGTTTGGATATTTTCTTATCCGAGACGTGAAACTTCGATTTGAACTCGCTTCATACCGGTGTAGACCAGCCATGGTCGCCCATTCGGGGCTTGGTCTCGTAGTTGTCCGGCTCGGTGCTGCCAGGTCGACGGATGGTCGAGTTGGGGAAGTACATGTGAGGCGGCATCGAGGTCGGATAGGCTGGACCAGTCGGCTCCGGGTAGGTGAAGTCATTGGCAGATCCCGGAGAGGGCATGCTGCCGTGGGAAGGCGAAGCCCATCCCAGACTGGTCATGTGCGGGCTACCGTTGACACTGTTGGGTCTATGGTCATTGTTGGCCGGCGGCTCGAGCGGCTGGGGAGGGGCATAAGGATGCGAGGTCATTGGCGGACGACCGTGGGGCGCGCTGCCAAAGCTCGAAAGCGAAGGGGAAGTCGCAGTCGGCGAAGCACGAGGGCTACCCTGGGAGAAGTCTCCACGGACATGAGGGGGAATAGGCCCACTACCCATGTAGTAGTCGCCAGCTGAGCGATGCATGGTCAGCGGGGGGAGGTCGCCGCCGGGCGACATCGAAGCATGTTGGGCAGGAGATGGAGTCGAATGAATAGAAGCTTGATCAGGGAACATGCCATCCGGCCCCCGCCGTTCCTTATTCTGGCGCAAGTTGGCCTCTGTCTCTGCCGCGGCCTCCTCAATGGTACCAGTGTGGTGGTTTTGATGGCGAGTCAAGGTTGTACGGCGTGTGAAGGTCTTTTGGCAGTTGGCGTACGGACACTTGTAAGGCCGCTTTCCGGAATGGATACGACGATGTCTGGCGAGTGATGAGGAGTCACTGAAGGGCTGTATGGGTAAATTAGCAACGAAATTTTGAGGCAGAGGGTTTACTCCGCAACAACATACCTTGCCGCAGCGCTCACACATGTGAGGCTTCTCTCCCGTGTGAACTCGCGAATGCACCGTCAAGGCTGAGCGTTGAATGAATTGCTTCCCGCAGCCAGGCCAGTCACAGGCATGCGGTCGAATTCCAGTGTGAATGCGCTCTGTGAGCGGAGGTCGTTAGAAAAATTAATCGATATCCTGCAGCATTACTATGTACGTACCGTGTCGCGCAAGGTCACTGCGGCGAGCGAAGCCTTTCTGGCACGTTTTGCAGTGGAAGGTCTTGGGCGGCGCATCCGCACTTGATCTCCCTGTAGGCACCGGTGCCTGCTGCATCTGCGGATCACCGGCATATCCGCCAGGGACATAGCCCATGTTCCGAGGAGTGGTGCCGGGGGGTTGGCCATAGTAAAAGGGCTCAGCGAGTCCCTGTTCCATCTGGACGTGTGGGGGGTGAGGTGGGTACGCGTTGACAGGGTCGTCCACAGCACCCGGCTCGGTCTTCATGGCGGGTTGGCTCAGCTGTGAGTTTTGCAGGTATTGTTGGTGTAATTGTGCTTCTGCGGCGGCAGCTGCGGCGGCAGAGTTCTTGCGGTTCAAGATGGTCGTGAAGTCCATGACCCGATCCAGCGATCAGCGTATAGACCGTGGCCGAGGACAGCTCGGGAAGCTTCCTGTCCTCTGACGATGGCAACACGGGCTGCGCCTACTTATTCGATGTTGCGGTGAAGAATGAGGCGGTGGTCCAATTCCATACACTGGAATGCCGGGTTACGCAGTGTCCTTTGTCTTTGTCTGAGTCTGCTCGGGGCGCCTCAAGGCTGGAATCTCGTGCTGACGTTGGGGTCCGAATGAAAGACCGTGGGGGAAGGCCTCGTATTTGCGTACGTCTGCGCTCGAATTCGATTCGAGATGCGCAACTCAGATCGAGGAAATTCGCAGCTGGAGGATCCGGCTAGGGGCAGAGGGGTGTGATTGGAGATTTGGTTGTCGTGAGGAGAGGACGAGTGAGAGAAGTACCAGTAGGGTTTCTGTTGGAAATGGGATGTGTCAGCTGTGAATCCTGCATGCGTTTGTTTTATCAGGCTTGCGCGTTTATCGCCGGATGTCGAGGCCGCTTGTCTTAGCTCGTCTCGGTTCTTGACCGCGCAGTCCTTCCGGGCTTCCGCCGCGCCAGGCTCCAGCATGACCACTGAGGACAGTAAAATCTCGAAAGGCGCAGGTCGAGAGACTCGCAGTCCATCCGGCTTGATGCTGAATCCAAGCGAAGCGCGCTCGGTGGAAGAAAGGGGCCCGTCAAAAAAAAAAAAGACGTCGGACGCAGGGCATCGCGGTGACGAGGAAAAGCGCGGTGTAGATCACAGAGGACGGGTTAGAAACGCACCTTATACGCGCCACAGACGAGCGAGAGATGTCAGCAGTAATCCTGGCTGGGTTCAGAGGACGCGAAAGTTGTGTCGAGGCGGAAGTCGGAGTCGGAGGGAAATCGCGAAAACAAAGTCGGTAGGAACCGAGTGGATGCCCGAGTCAGGTAGTTAGGTTGGTAGGGCAGGTGTTAGGTAGAAGCAGGAGTGGGTAGGAGTAGGCGTCGGGAGGGATGGTCGGTGTAAGGTCGAAGTGGGAGTGTGATGGTGTATGTTAGCAGTAAAGTAGGGTGTGTAGTAATCGCGGCAGTAACCGCAGGGAGTGATGGTTATTTAGGTGTGGTAGGTGCCACTTTCGCTCGACTACATCATTATTTACTGCCCCCACTTAGGGAGTTGTTCTGGAAATTGAATTCTGCGATCGCTTCCCTTCTTTTTATGGGGTTGAGATGTGCGCGCATCTATTTTTTTCTTTTTTTGGTGCTGTTCAACAGCGTCATATACACGCGCTGCTCCCCGTACTTTTTCTGCCTCTCTCAATCTCACCTTCTCGACTCTCTCTCTGCATTCTCCATCCACCACCTCCTGTTCTCCCCCTTTACGAGCACCCAAGGCTGCTATCCCTGCAGCGCAGGTCCAACTGGTTCTAGTTCCCCTAGTCGGATCCAGCGAATGCCGCTAGAAGGAAACCTGGCCGCGCCAGAAGCCCCCCGTCAGCAAGTCGGCTCCACAACGTGCATTTTCCCCCGTCCCTGCGGCCGCGCGAAAGATGTGGATACGAGATAGCGACGCCGATCTGAATCAGAATTTATTTTAATCATTTTCTCTCGTCCTTTTCTACTGTTACGCTTTCCGGAAGATGCTCCCCGATGCCCTGCGCCCCCCGCTCTCCCCCAATCGTGGCGACGGTGGCTAGCAAGCACATCTTCCAGTCCCTCGATCCCTAGTGCGAAACGACTACCAGTGGCTACGGCACTGCACCACGTCCCTCCAGTAGGCAATGACGCAAGTTGCAGAGCATGGGTGATCGGGCAGCGGTGGAGCCCTCGATGGGAAAAAGCAACCACTCCAAGCCTGCCTGCAGACCTACCTGCATGAAAGGGGGAAAGTGCCTGTATCAGGCTCCGACTCTTCTGTCAAAAAGCAACGTGTATCCGGACCCCCGGAACCTCCTTTTTGGCAGTGCGCACGAATGAGCGAAAAGGGGGGATGATCGAAAACGGGTCAAGTCGGTGGACATGATGACATGCATGTCTCTCCTGGCTAATGGTGCGACACGACGTCCCTAACGATTATGCAACTGGACGGCGAAGCAGGCAGATCTTCAGATGCGGGAGTCCTGTGAACAGAGAGATTTGCCTCACCATCTCGATAGTCTGTTTCCCACCCTCCCACTATTGCTAGCCGACACCGACGGTGGAAGGCTAAATCCATCCTTCCCGTACGTGCTACTCCGTACGGAGTAGATGATTTCCTTCTAGAAGGTTTCGATGGGCCCCCCTTTGTCTTCCCTGCAAATCTACACGGGACACAATGTGGCTCCTGACACGTCGTCGTGAAACGGGAAGCAACGAACGTCGTGGATGTGCGGTGGACGGCGCAGTGATGCTCGTTCTCAACTTCCCGGACCATCGTGCAACCCCCTCTCCCATCCCCTTCCCTTCTCCTCATTCCGAGACCGTACGTGCATCCAGATGGACTTCTGGTCTTGCGACAGTCCGTGACCAACAAGCCCTGTGAGATTTCCTGACGATCCATTTCCCAAGTGGAACCCCCTCGGTAATTAAACCCCATCTCGTCCATCCCCCTTTTCCTTTCCGGGGGAGCGACGCTAGAGGGCGCCGGCCGGTTCAGCCTCCAAAGATCCACTTCACTGCCACACAGACGGGACGGAGGGCTGAAGGATGACTCTGGATTGGTCCCGCCAAGCCTTTTACTGACCTTCTGGAAGGCCACCAGAAGGATTTCGAAGCTCCATGGAAGGAGAAGGGAAGGGCAAGGAGGCCCCTCCTTGCAGGCCGTTTGCTTGTCGCCCCATCCTGCACAGATGCGATGCGCGGGCCCGAGCCCTACCTACGACGGAGTACGGTGCACATCGTTGCGGATCCCAGTCCGACACCCTCGGGATATGTCGAGACCTCCGGACCATACAGAATCACCATGGACATCCGGGGCCTTCCACGACCTCTCCATCCGGGTCGGATTGACGCGCCGTCAAAAAGGGGGTAAAGGAAAAGGGGAGGAGGGGAGGAGAAAGTTCTCGTTGGTTGGGCACCGGGACAACCACTCCAGTTTATTGGCCCAGCCTCCTTGGACACTTCCTACTCTTTGTCGTGATCAACTTCACCCCCTCACCATGCACCCCCTGACAACCGTTGCGCCGGCACTAGGGGATTGGCCAGCTACAGACCTCCCTCTCCCCCGTCTTGCGGAGGCATGCGGAGATTTGTTGCCTCCCGCTTGCCGACACAGAATCAAAGCTTCCGTACACAAGAACAAAAACCTGGTCTCGAAAATCAGGCGAAACAATAATATGGCATATAATCCGCGTCGCGCAGCACCAGAAGCCCAGCCAGCAACTGAGTGACGCTGAAATTCGCCGGGCACTAAGGTGACCTAAGGTGACTCGTCTGCCCGCTGCGGCTCTCGATTGGCCATGCTGCACGGGGCAATGCCCACATGGTTGTGACTGAGACGTGGCTTGGTGCATCAAATTCCGCGCTAGTCTCCATATTTCTATTAGTAGAACAGGAAATTTACCCCTGGATATGCGTGGCACAACAATGGCCTTGTTCGATTCCCTGCAATCACTCTGCTCGGGATTTGTCCTGTTGCTTGTGATTGCGTCGACTGCTCGCAAGACGTAACCTCATCCTATACAGCCCTGGTTGCTACGCCCTGACCGCCAGACCGTTGCCGCGCTTGGACCAAAACATGATGTCACTGGGGAAATCGTGCACTGGCCCACGCGGTTCATCATGGGACCCATCCAGCATCTAATAGTTCGAATCGATTCCCCCATCGATCAACCCTTGTTCATTTCGCTTGTCCGGGTAGTTTGGAGAAATAAAATAAGAAGCAAAAAATATGCAAGGTCCTCGCGCAGAAAAACAGGGACAGAGCAAAGGTACGTGGAGTGCGTCCGGCGTCCGGCGCGGATCAGGCGATTGCATCAAGACGAAAAAAAGCAATCTACAAGGCTACTCTTAGTGTTGCGCCGTTGCGCAGAGACAAAATACCACCGTATAATCTCAGCCACCTATTTCCCGTCGCCTGTGGCGTCTGATCACAAAATCAGAGTTTTATCTGATCATACTTGCTTTTTTTCATGCTGTCACCGTGACACGGACATGCGGCACCGTTGTCTTATCAACCATGGAATTGCCGTGTCATCTTGCCGGTCAGGGAACTATGACAGGGGGTCGGGATGCTCTTTGCCGACGATCATCGGAGTCGGCATGTCCTGGCGGATCGAGCGGATCGGATCATGATTCACTTGCTCGCAGCCAGTACGTACCACTAATCTATAGGGAGTATGGATCAAGAGGAATGAGACAAATGGCACATATCGCACCAAGTGGGCTTGGGCATGCTCGGATTTGGGAGATCACGCATTGCGGGGACCATTGTTCGGAAATTAAATTTTCGATCGAAATCGCTTAATGTGCGAGATCTAGATGATTTCCAGCGCTAGCGGCATAGAGCGCCTTTCTCCGTTTTGGGATTGAGTTTGTCTCTGTCTTGCACTACCTACAGGTAGAAAGCGAAGTTTGAATGGCCTCGTTTTTGGTCGTGGTGTCCTCAAATTGATAGTCTCAGGTTACTGGTTCGAAGTGTCCTGGGTGTCGTTTCCGCGTCGATTATGATCTTCCGATCAAAGTATATTCCAGTGAAGATCTTGGAATCAACTATTTCAGGGGTGATTTGACGTTTCTAACGATTCTATCAGGAGGGGGCTTCTATTCGTCCGGCTTTTGGGTATCATGTCATACACTAACGTCTTATCGATCAAGTTTGATCGTCAGAGGGATCTACGTTGGAATACCTGGCATCATCCTAACCCCCATACCGACTCTATGACGGGTGCTCCAAGTGCTCAAACATACATCCTGCTGTTAGGCTAATTACGAAGCACAAACTGATACCGATGCAGGTTCAATCCAGTGGCCGAAGTGTTGATGTATCATATAATGAGGGTGTCATCAATGTACACCCACAGATTATCACATGCTGTGCGCAGCAAAACGTTTCATTCGGTTGAATTGGCCCGTTGCGTCCCAGTTCGATCTCGAGTAAACTATGTGACCGTGCTCGTTCTCTTAGGAGTTCCCTGGTGCATACCTAATGCCTCCCGTCACCTCAAAGTGCAGTCAGTATCTATGTGTTCAGAAGAATGTGAAATTAAACCGGTGCAGTAGCTAAGTATAGGAGAATACATGTGAAGCGTTGAGGTTCTATCATGACTTCCTGGGCTACTGCACGATTCCAGCACCCGTGCTTGTACCAAACTATATTCTTCATGGCCATTGATCATAATCCCAATCTCAAATCATTTTATGCTGGAGGCTGGGCTTCTCGCACACATTACCAACCCAGGTAAGCATATTAGACCACGTTTGACCGCCCATGGCTGTGAGAGTCGGTTTACCAACGCTGTGTAAGAACGTCTCTCGCGTGGTTAGTGTGTGCCTTGCATTAAACGTTGCATCCGATAATAAGACCAACGCGTGATGGGAAGGAGGCTGATTTTCGAGTTTGAATTTGCCATCTGTCTTGGATTGTTCAGTCATGTTCCAGGATCAGCAAGGATCTCGCTGCTATCCCAACCTCCGACTATCCGCACGGACAGAATCAACGTGTGACAACAGGTAACACAATCCTCTACAGGAAAACGAAGAACGGGAAATTACATGCTGAAGCTACTGCAACGCAACTGCGTATATTCCATGTCACATTAGGGTGCATCATCCCCAGGGCATTATAAAGGTGTATCACCAATCTATAAACAAGAATCCCATGCAAAGTACCAAGATCAAGCGCCGGATTGGATGAGGCGGGGGAAGGGCGATAGTCAAAGAGTCTGCACCAATTGCAGCTCATTGCTTCTTATATAAACCCCGATATGAACCCCCGAAGTCGGGGGAGCCAATGCAAAAAGCCATATAAAAAGTAGGAAAGACAGCAGAATAGATCATCACCTCTTTCGCCACGACAGTTCCAAGACTTGGTCACCCGCTTTGTCGCGCTGGATGTACCACTGTGTAACGCGGCCGTTGGGCTCGATCACGGCGTCTTCTAGCTGGAAGCTAATCTTGTCATCGTCCTTGCGGCGGAGGGGCCCGAGTTCGTGGAGGTAGGATTCGTCGGTTGCGCCGTTGTGCGGTTCCCAGGTCATTTCCATGGTAATGTCGCCCGGGTCGAGGGGTAGGCTATATTGGATGACGGAGAAACCGTTGGTCAGGATCCATTCATCGCTGAACTGCCACTGGCGCAGGAGGACGTCTTCGCCGAAGGCTTCGGATATCACGCTCAGTTTGGGCATGTCGGCGGTGAACCAGGACTTCCAGTGGTGCACAGACAGAGGCGGTTCCCGGCCCGCCTCGAAGAAGCCCGAGGCGTCCTTCATCAGATCCAGCTGGTGGAGGCGGTGGTCCACGGTCAGGCGGGTCGTGGTGTACTGGTAGATGCAATTGGCGATTCGGCGGTCACCGGTGAATGTCATCTGCTCGCACTCGTCATACACGGTGCCCAGATCGGATAACAGTGGTCGCGACATGAAGACGCCAGCGCCTCCGAACGCGATCAGTCCGAATACGGCGATCTGAGGTATACCCTCTGATAAACCGCCGATATACATGGGTTTGGTGTCGTCGTAATGGCCCAACGCGTCGACCAACGCGGGCATGGAGAGGAAGAAGGTGTCGTCGTCGATGATGCAACCCCACCGGGTCTGCTCGCGCATGTTGCTCTCCAGGATCGGGATAAGAGCGAAGTACCGGTGCAAGTAGTCGTCCTCGGATTCCGTGATGAACAGGTTGATCCCCAAATTCTCCGCCTTGACCTTGACCTGCTGGATCGACTTTCCTTTGGTCTCATCCGGCTCAATCAGCGCAAAGATACGAGCCCGCGAGTACCCAGCCCAGTGTGCAAATTGATCCAGGGACTCGTTCAACCGAGATACCGTCGTCGCCACGCCGAAGTCGATATGCGATGCGTCGGTCGACTTTGGTCGCGGGGGAATCTGGAGCGTGAGCGGCTTGCTGACCGAGCAGCCATCCTGCAATGCTCCCTGCTCGCTGTTCCCGGGGGCCTTCAACTTTGCATCCCACAGCGGCTCCTCGACCTTCTGCTTCAGCGGGAGCGGTTCCGGGTTGACGTCCACCACAATTTCCCGGCGGGTATAGTCCGCCAACTTCTTGATGTTCAGGCGGTGCAACATGTCGACATCCGGGTCACATTGCACTTGCGGCGAGATGGTGATATTGGAGGTGGCGCGCATCGGGGCCGTGTGGTGCTTCGGTGACGGCCAGAGCAGGGCGGCGAAACCAGCGACGGCAATGAAGACGACAACGAAGCGGAGCATCTTCTTCCACGCCCATGAAGCCGGGATGGCCCCATCCCGATTGAAGAGCATTATCAAGTTCCTAGTAAAGATATTCGGTTTTTGGGGGAGGGCAGGTCTATCGTGCCCGGCGGTTCCTATGTACTCGTCGCAAGGTCACCTGGTGAGCATGCGCATTGCGCAGACGTGCGCCGGTAGGACTCGAACAATCAAAAGGCCCACGTGGGGAGGACGGACCGCGGCGAGGAAGGTATGTACACCGTGGGGAAGGTGAGGAGGAAAAAACGCAGATTTGTACGGAGAAGCGAGACGGGAGAGCGAGGGCCGATCATGGTTCCGTGGGACTCGAAAGAGGCAAGGCCGCGTCCAGGGGCATGACGTGAGGTCACGTGTTGCATTGCTACTCCTGTACGAGAGGCCCTGAAAGGCACCGTTTTGACCCCGAGGCATTGGTTGAGTGGGTGAGACGGGGCTCTTTTGCCTTGGTTTGGCTCCGCCGTCGCTCGTAACGCAGCCTGCGACGCCCGGTAGCGCAGCCCAGCGGCCGCAGCGTGGCTGTTCATGCAGCACCTTGAGGAAAGCTGCTCACAAACGCGGCCGATGCCAAGCCCGGCCGCCAACGCTTGCTTTTCTCACTCGTCGTCCGCCCGCCGCTCAGCTCCACGTCCGCGCGTCGCCCTGCCCGGTTGCAGTCCCTGAGCATCCACTCCATACTACCGGAGCCCAGCCAAGCTGGTACCCTGCTGAGATCCCCGCAAGATCCTAGTTGCCGCTTAACATGCGATATACAGCGATCAGATTCCCCGGCAAGACATTCATTCTATCTGGCATTTCTGGGCGTTTGTTCCATCTCATTCGGGCGATCCCAATGCAGATCTGCCCCTGTCGATGGCCCGCTCACCGAGCCCAACTGGGTCTCGAGAGATTCTAATCCCCCTTGGTTTTAGTCGCAGGGCTGATCGTCCAAGACTTTCAGGGTCCAACCGAGGGGCTCGGCACCCGCTCCCGGAGTCAATCCCAACATACCACCACCGTCATGAACGAAGTACACTTGGACAGTGTACGTACTCCAGATTTGATCAAGATTTCTTGAGATCTGGGGGAATCAATTTGGCCCAAAACATCTATTCGTGACCACCCCGGGGCCGCCCCCACAGGAACGAAGCATGGAGAATGAGGAAGCCTGCTTGGCCATCTTGTAGTTTGGAGGATTACAGTTGGGGCCGGACGCCTTGGTCAAACTATTCACTAGAGCAGGGCATTTGAGATTGCCTTGCGAGGCTTCCTGAAAATAACTTCACCGACTATCATCGGTCGGTTGCCTCGAAGTAATGCCTGAGCGGTCCTGGATTCCCCTGTCCGTACCTAGCACCCACTGCTTGCTGCATTCCAATCGCTAGGTAGAAGTGGGCACGTGCCTGAGCTGACTGACTACTCTGAGACGACTTACATAACAGTGGAATGCCAAATAGCGACCTAGGAGCAATAATCAATTCATTTCGTAGGCTATGATTCCAGGAACCCCAAGCCTTACAACTATGGCATACTGCGATCCTTTGAAGTGCTCTGACCTCTCGGCCTAGCCCACGAGCGTTCTTGCTGATCCTTTGAAACGTTTCGAAGTTGCGAACCAAGCACGCCGAGCGTGGTCGCTGACATGCTAGCATAGCAGAAACATCACTACTGTGATCTTTGGGCAAACGTTGTCTTTAAAACTCCAGATAATATCAGCGATAGCGGCGTGTATCCTAAGCAGTTCAGGGCTCGGGAGTTCAGAACAATTGTTGTGACATCTAAACGTAACTTGCGAGGGTAGATCCGGGTGATAGAGAATACTAGGCTCATAATCAATAACCAGGCACGTATTCGGTGTCTGAGTCTCTTCAAGAGCAAACCAGAACTGGATAAAGCTATCGTAGAGAATAGAACAGAGGGTCATAGCGTTTCGAGGGTCGTTGATGGAGGCTTGGTCAATATTGATGGAAGGGAAGCAGTGGGTCAGGTGAGTCCACGTGATAATTTTCCTGTAGTTTTCATCTTCGTCTTTTTAGCTTGCAAGGTAGGCAGGGACTATCTGAACGCAGCTGGTGTAATCTCATCGATCCTGGGAGCCTTCAGGGAAGAAGTATCTATCGTAGACCGTACCAGTAGCCGCGACGCATCTGCCGCCGTCCCGCTCTAGACAAGTACTTGCGAGTCTTTTGTTTTGTGGCTTGGTTCTGGAGACTGGGTTGCGATGCGGTGGTTGTACTGCATCGGTGCGAGAGTGCCACTGTATAGAGACTGAGCGTAATCTCGGAATTGCGAGTCTGTGTCCAGTGACTGCAGATGATTGATGATGTTGGTTCTTCCATGCTCTGAGCAAATTTTTTTGAACGTTTCTAGGGTCTGAAAGTATCGTCCACTTTGCTGATAGGCTCGTAGTTCTTCACTCTCTGTGTCTTGGCTGTTATTGCGGCGGGGATAGCCGTGAATGGTAGGCTGGAAGTTGAAGTTTCTTGCATTCTCTTCGAGGTTATTCAGCTCGTGGATTCTACAGCTCTGTTTCCGTATGTTATTCCGTCACAGCTAAATTCAAATTCAACTGACGCAGTGCATCAGGTCACTAGGATAGAGAGTCAAGAAGTAACTAGTTAGTTAGTTAGTTGATCATTGCCTATTAGTCATGGATCACATAACCTGTCCATCTGGTCGTTCATCCGAAGCCCCCTGCCGATACTAATCTACGAGACTCGGTTGCCTTTAACTATGGAAGTGTTTGCAGATGATGGACGCCGCGGCAGCTTAAACAGAGAAGGTCCAGCTGGCAAGTATTATCCTGTAATATACACTAAACTGTATATCTGGGTGTCCGGCTATTCTTAGACCAGATCCCTGCTGCAGGTCCCGCGGTGCCGTTTCAGAGAGAGAGACCGGGTCGTAAACCCTGGCAAATCTTGATCGCGGTGTGCGCCACATTTTCAAGGGTTCCCGCTAGGTCGGACTAGCCGACGCCGGAGTTGCATAGTCTGTTTTGAGGGGAGTCTAGAACAAGCCATGGCTGTCGCGGGTAATTCGTTAGGGGTAAATTTTGCAGGAATACTTCAAATGAGTCAAACCAAATATCAATTTCTGCTATCAATTGATTGAGATGGACCAGAACTTAAACTAAACTGGGGAGATAGGCCGCAAATTTGTGTAAAACTCAACCAAAACTCGTAGAAGCACCATTACATAGCACGGGCCAAATATATATCGATTGTAACGTAACCCGTAAGCGAGTGGATCATGTAAGCCAGCGGATCACTTACCCAACTACCCAGCCACGAAAATATATATAAAATAACCACCAACCAATATATTCAATTAACACTGTTCACACACTAATTAGGGCACCTAGTTCTCTTATGCCCTATATTCCAACAATTTGAACACCTCGGCGGCGCTCTCTGATTGGCCGAATTCGCTACCGCAGCCGCCGCCGTATTGTCTATGATCTCTGCTTCAACACCATTTGCCTCCTTCTCAATACGCTCCTGAGCCTCACCAACAGTCATCCCACCATTATTAGCTATTCGCCGATTTGGTAATGCCCTTTTTCGCTTTTGGTGGGCATTTTCAGCGCGTAACCGCTCATTCTCATTGCTTACTAGAGCAACCTGATGAATTGCTTGTTCAGCGCCCTTGATTAGCTGCTGTAACGCAATCTTAGCAGGACTTGGGGGCGTATATGAGCGTTGCCGTAGTAGTGTTTTGATTGAAGAAGCCTGCCGTCGGATATCAACTGGATGAATTGGCGTGTGAGGTATGAAATCGCGGCTACTATCACTACCACGGCTGGTTGGAGGGGTTGGTGTTCGAAGCTGAATATCAAGAATATTAAGCACTCGCTGTGGCTGATATGGTATAAGTCCTGCAGCGGCGAAGCTATTTGATATCGTAGCTGGTTTATATACCTCTGTACGCGTCTGAGGATATGAGGCCAGAAAATCAAGCTTATCAATATGATTAACGCCATTTCGCATCTTAGCCTGAACGTGTTGTCCGTATAGCCGTTTCAAAACAGCAAAACAGCCAATATCGAGAGGTTGAAGTAAATGAGAAGAGTGCGGAGGCATACAGATTGGAATAATCTGGTTTTGCTGGCAAATATCGTCGAATTGAGGTGTAACATGGCTTCCGTGGCCATCCATCACTAATAGCCGCCATACCCCATGTCGACAGTTGGTAGTATGCGGAATAAAGTGTTTTTCAAGCCAAGCAAGACCAATTTGATCCGTAGTCCAGCCATTTGCACTAACTTCAAAGCGCCAGTCTCTTGGCGGAGTAGTAAACCACGCTGAGTTGAAGTTTTTGCCTTTAAAGATAATAGTCGGCGGGAGAACATTAGATCGGTTAATACACTCGATCGCTGTAACCCACTCTCGATTACCTGGCTGCATAAGCTTCCTTTTGCCGTAGTATTCAGCACGTGTGACTACACGTGAAGTGCTTGCTAGGCCCATTGCGAAGCCAGTTTCGTCAAAATTCCAGATATCATTCTCATGAATACCATATTGAATAATGACCTGTCGGAATCGATCAAACCACTCTTGTATAATCTTCGGATCCTCACATAACGCGCGTTTGTAGTCATATCGACGTGAAAAGCGTGTTTTGAGCTCAGGGCAGCGTTGGATATAGTTATATACCCATTTACTACCAACCGACTGAGGCGTGCGTTCTCCACGTTTTAAGAGCAGTATATTGGCCATTTCTCGCACCATATCTTGCCTAGGCGCAACACCACGTGAATCCAGCGAAATTATCCATTTTTGAAGCGATTCCTCTTCCAATTGGGTTAATTTGTGGTTGTTGGCGCGTGTGGTAGAGCGAAACGCGCCTCCTTTCATACGGCGTTGTAGTGTGGTATATGGAACGTCGAATTGCTTCGCTGCTTCGCGAATAGAAGTAATTTCGTCATTTTTGAGAGCTTGTATAGCAAGTAGGATTCGGCCTTCCTGCTCAGTCGAATTTTGTTGAGATTGAGTGCGAATTGGTGGCATGGTATGTGGTTGAATAGGACGCGTTGCAGAACGCGGTCGGAAATTGGGCGGGTGATCCGCTCGCTTACATGATCCACTCGCTTACGGGTTACGTTAGTACCGATCAGTCGAATTCCATTTCCCCCACGTTCTACCTTTTGCGCGATGATTTTCCGGAATTGAAGGCGAATGTCGCCCAATACTACAGAAAATAAAGAAGCAAGCTATTAATTATCTCAATTAAAACCAACCCCTGAATGCTCAGGCGACTAGTTAACTAGTTAGTTAACTACATGTACGGAAACGATTATATAATCAAACACGTGATACTACGGCAGGGCACTCGGCCTAGTGCGCAGCATTGCCCGATGGGGAAGGATTGATTCCGCACACTCTGGTCTTGCGGAGGTGGATATCAACCCGGGGTTCTTAATTGTCCCCCATTCCCCGACATCAACACCACAGCTACCGTCTGAAATACGATCCTTCCCGCACCGAATTACCCCAATACCCGCATTCTTTGCGCAACCCAGCCATGGTTGCGCAATCGCTGAGCTCGCTCTTGCAGCGGTCGACGATTGACGATCATGAGGAGGTGCTCCATTCCTGCGAAGCGGCCCTCGCCAACTCCAGATCCGACGTGAACGCCCAGTACATCAAGACAATTGCGCTACTGAAGCTTGACCGCTACGGGGAAGCTCTCCGTGTGATTGAGGATGGTGGCGACGCTCTGAAGAAGAGGGCCAGCTTGGAATACGCTTATTCGCTGTACAAGGTCGGACAATTGGACCAGGCACTGGATACTTTGACGAAGTCGTCTGGTGGCCGAGGTGCGCAGCACCTGGAAGCCCAAGTGGTATGATAATAAGTTTCCGAGCCTGTGGAATGTTGTGCAATCGCTAATGTTTCTTGTATAGAGCTACCGTGCTGAGCAGTTCCGCCGTGCCGCCGGTCTTTACGAACAACTGTCCCAAGATAAGGAGGCGCACCGTCACGAGGAAAATGACCTGAGCATCAACTCGTGGGCCACCGATGCCCAGCTCCAGTGGAAAGGAGAGTCGCAATATGTGCGCCACGAGCGGCCTTCGAGAGAGGATCTGGAATCGTTCGAAACTACATTTAACGCGGCTTGTTTGACCATTGCTAAGGGAGCCCTGCCGCAAGGCGAGGTCCTGCTTAACAGAGCGAAGAGTAAGTTATTTGAACGCCATCACAGGCTCAAAGCCTGTGCTGACAAAAGTCTAGATATTTGCCAGACGTCGGAAGATCTCACGCCCGAAGAACGAGCTGCAGAGCTGCTTCCTATTACGGTACAAAATCTCTACGTTTTGATTCGTTTGGGCAAGACCGAAGAGGCCGAGGCTCTTCTCAAGGAAATCTCCGTGGACAAGTAAGTTCACCGTCATCCTATTATGGGGGACCTGTATGCTGACCTTAATTTAGCATTCCCGAACTCTCTACCAAGAAGATTGCACAGAACAATATCGTACTGGCCCGTCAGACTGCTACCAACCCCTTCATTCTCTACAAGTCTCTCAACTCAACACCCGATCCCACCAACAACGACCGCTTGTTCGATTTCCAGGCCAATGCTCTGCTGGGCAACTCGCACGCGGCAGACCTTCTTGTTCAGAAGTATGATGGCATGATTCGGTCAACGGCGAAGGCTCTCTCCAAGAGCCCTTGCCCGTCTACCGAGGCCAGCACAAATCTCCAAGCTGTGTACAACGCAGCTGGCCACGCACAGGGCCAAGATGGCGCAAAGGCACTGAAGAAGATCCTTCCCTTGCTGGAGCGACGACCCAAGGACATCGGTCTTCTTTTGACTGTTGTCCAGCTCCATGTCAACGCTGGCAACACAACATCCGCCATCACAGTCATGGAGCGCTCGCTCCGCAGCCTGGAAGAGTCCATTTCCGAAGCCGATCAGGATGCCCGCTTTAACCCGGGCCTCCTCAGCGCTCTTATCTCGCTGTACCAGCTCGAGGGTCGAAAGCTCCAGATCCGTTCCACCCTCAAAGCGGCCGCTTCATACTGGCAGAAGAAGCCCGAGGCCCCGGCCTCTCTCCTGCAGGCCGCCGCAACCTCCCTGCTTCACTCCGACGACAAGTCCGACCTGGCCAAAGCAGGCGACATCTTCCGCTCGCTTCACCAACAGGACCCCGCAGACCAGGTCGCCATCGCAGGCTACGTTGCATCGCAAGCTACGCTGGACTACTCGCAAGTGGAATCGCAGCTCGACCGCCTCCCATCGGTCAGTGACCTTACCGCCGACGTCGACGTCTCTGTCCTGGAATCAGCCGGTATCATGCCTTCGGCTTCACTCGCCGCGGCTGCCTTTGCAAAGGCCCGCAAGCGCACTGCAGCCGACAAGGAAGGCGGCGCCACCAAGCGCGTGCGTCATTCCCGTATGCCGAAGAACTACGATGAGGCGAAGAAGCCTGACCCTGAGCGATGGCTGCCTCTGCGTGACCGCTCCTCTTACCGACCCAAGGGTAAGAAGGGCAAGCAACGTGCTGCGGAGCGGACTCAGGGTGGTGTTGTCAATGAGAGTCTGGATAGCTCTCAGCAGAAGGCTTCTGCTGCTGGTGGTGGTGGTGGTGGATCTAGCAACAAGAATAAGAAGAAGAAGGGCAAGCGGTAATGGACTGCGCTGTTGTTGCTGGGTTGGATGGAGAACTAGATGTTATGATTGCATACCCTGAGGTAGATGATGCTAGGCTCTAGAGCCTATGAATACCAATATGAAGGATTTTGACATGAAATTTGAATCAGTGAAGATCAATAGAATGGTTACAGTGCCGACGCTTATTTGATATTAGTCGTGACTGGTCGTAGAAATGGAACTCCGAGTCACATCACTATATTAGCAGTTCTTGGGTTCCGGGCATTTAGCACGGAGTTGAAACTGTGAACACTCACAGAAACAACAATAACGTAGTTGGCAATCGCTATAAAAGCTGCTTTAAGAGCTGTTTGCAGAACTGAAAAGCTACTCTCACTAGTAGATTTAATTGTCTTAAGTAGTTGGACGGGAGGGAAAGGGGAGGGAGTCTTGTCCTCAACAAGGAAAAAGTAATTAGAAAAAATGTAGAAGATACTGGCGGAATCAAACCGGCGGATTCTCATGAGCAGAAAAGTATTTCCGCAAATAACGCGCACCTCGACATTGCTGCCTTGTCGTGGCAGATACATCCGCCTCCAGGATAGTCTCAATTTGCATTGTTGTATACCAGCTTCAAGCCAGTGCCACAGTCTCAAAAGCCCCTAGAACCCTTTGAAAGGTCATGTATACTATAGAGAACAGTTGAAATAATCGTAGATCTAATTTATAGCAGAAAGTATTATGTAGAAGTGGTCAAGATAACTTCCTTTTTACAGGAGGCTACGATAGCCTCATATTTATTCCAATAAAAGTTCGAAGGGACTATAGTCGAATGGTAAGTAGTCCCGGTTCTGGTATCTCGTGCTACGTACGGCACTATGGTCGAGTGGTTCGCACGTCGCTGGACATCGCATCTACGCTTCCACATACATCTGTATCCAATGGTACTCGCGGGGAATACTCGCTATTGCTTATGTCCAGTCAGTCAGGCTCGCTGCTCATTGCACCGCGAGCATTTTCTTCTTTTCTTCTTCTTCTCTTTCTTTTTTTCCCCCCTCTGTGTTCTTTTTTGCCTTGTGCTTCCTCTCTGAACCCGCCACCCCTTCTCTTTTTCCTCTTCTCTTTTCCGAACAGCGATAAGCCTGATTTAGCATATTAATTTAATTAATTTAGTTATATCATTACATTCAAAGTCTACAAGGACATTTGAGGAATGTACTCACCGGTGTAGAAAGCTCGCATTCAGTCCTAGCTAAAGGGGTTTGCGCCAGGATACCATGACAACATAGTTGCACCGAATAATTCAAATTCAAAAAGAAATGCGTTCGCTTTGCGCCATACTGATGGGACAAATTCTGCTCGTGAGACGCCGAAGAAAATCCTATTGTGCGAAAGAAGAAACAAGAAGTGAAGAACCATTTTGAGCCCTGCTTGTGAATGAATAGCCTCAATTCGACCCACATGCCCCAGCACCACAATTTGGATAAATGACCCCATTTGAATAAAACTCAAGACCCAATGAAGAAAAGAAAAGAGCTTGAAAGTGATCAGCCCAGCGGCGTTCGAATTGTTCCACACTGCCGATCATAATGCTCAAAGATCATGTGAACGAGTTTGAGATCGTCCAGGGCATCCTCCGTGGTGGTCTTTGCGTCGGGTGCATCGCCCGAGACAAAGTATGAATACATCGCGCGGAATTGCTTCTCATAAGCATCTGCGGCGGTACTCGTGTAGACTGTTCGCTTCGCGCGGGGCCAGGACAAACTGTTGCAGACCCCATCACCATTCACATTGCCATCAAGACTGTGTCCATTGGTGTTGCCATTGACGGCGGCCTCGATATTTTCCGGCTTCTCCGCTTCTTCGACCACAACCGACATCACGCCCTCGCCGCATGTCGCCCCGGGGCAGGGGAAGTTGTATTCTAGACTAACTGTCTTGCCGGAACCGTAGACGGTGAGATGGGAGTCGCATCGCGGGACGGCGTCGACGCCGGCTTCGTAGAGCATTGTGAAGGTGTTTCCGTCCTCGGCGTTGTCGGTGTAGTGGAAGATTCCGCTGTAAAAGGGGTCTGTGATGGAGATGCTTGCGACGGCGTCAGGGAAGCCGAATAATTCGCGCATAAGGGAGAGGTCGTGGGCACCGCGGGTGCCGAGGAATCGGCAGAAGGCGACGCGTTCGGCTGTGAGGTCATCGACGTTGAAGATGTCGGCGAGGAGAGTGTGGAATTTGGTCGTGTTGATGATTGTGTTGGGGACTGTGAGACTTCCATTGGTATTGTTCTTACCGTTGGTATTTCCGTTCAGGCTGAGATTGAAGCCCGTACCGTTGCTGTCTCCTTTTTTGGCGGCTTTCTGATCGGGGAGCTGGAGAGGTCCGGCGATGTTTCGACACCGGGCATAGTAGATTCGGTCGATAGAGGCAACCTCCTTCTTGAAGATGTCTGTGAAGCAGGGAGCGTAGCGGCGGGCACAGCCGACGAATACCTTGGGTCCCCCCTCGACGGTCGAATTAACACTTCCCTTTTTGGTTGCTGCACGGATGCGCCGGAGTCCGTCAATACCCAGGCTAAGGGGGATCTCGACCATGACGTGTTTGCCAGCTTCCAGCGCTGCGATGGTGTGTTGTTCATGGTATTCGAACGGGAGCAGGTTGAGGACCAGGTCGACCTGCGGGTGGTTCAGGACGTCGGCGGCGGATGTAGTAGTCTCTTTAATGTTGAAGCGCTTCTGGCAGCGCTGCAGGGCCTCGCTTGAGGCATCGTGGAGGATGGTGAGCTCGAACTGGGTGGATAGGGCGTGTAGGGCTGGCAGGTGGGTGGACTCCACAGTGTCGGTGGCGCCCAAAATACCGAGCCGCAAGATCGGGGACATAGTGGCGTTGATCTGATCTCAGACCGGTCAGGGGACCGCAGACGATGATTTGATGAAGGATGCGACGGTGAAAGACGATGCAAGTGCGAGCGTGGTCAAGTCGTGGATGGGCGAAGAAAAAAGGGATGCTGAAAGGGAAGGGGGAAGTGAATCGGAGCCCGCCAACTCCTAAGTCATTCCAGGCACGGCATGCGCTGCCGTGACATCAGCGGCCTCTCATTTCCCAACGATGGGCCAGGGACAGACGTGGTTGGATGTGAGAGCTTTCCCCGGAATGCTCCCGTGGATCGAATGGCGGTCGATTTGATCTGTGCAACTAGTCGCGCGGGTGACAGGCTGTCCTATGAGTTACTACTACATAATGCGAGTATGTGATGTATACCTGGGCAGCACACTTTAAGGTCGTGGGAATGCAATTCCTCAATCTTTAGATCTAGATAAGATTTTCTAACTTACCTTAGGTGTGTTTCTAGTATGAATACCCTATCAGAGGCATTTGGAGTATACTTAAACCAAAATAAAAGCCGGTGGAGCATCCACAGTGGGCCAGGCACGCTGCACAGCCGATCGGCTCTAGCGATGTATGGCACTGCTTACTACTAAGGTCACGATAACTACTTACATTGACCTCCTACACTAGCGCAGACATCATATGATATTACTACATAGAGCAATACACTTTGCTGGTGACGAGTTACTAAGCCATAGCCGAGTCGAGTTCGCTGCCTGCCTGTTAGTGCTGACTCCTCGTGGTACAGTCTCAGTCTGCTCTTGTGCTCCACCCGCACAGCCTACGACTTCAGCCTTGCCAAATCGGGCGTGGCGCCTGACTGCGTCATCATCTTCTAAATCTTTTCTTCTTCTCGCTTTTTCCTCTCTCGTCCTCTTCGGCTTAACAGATATGGGTGTATGTATCTGCCTGACATCTGCCTTCTCCATCCCACACCCTTACTGATCGCAGCACCGCCCCAGTTCGCCTCGAAAATCGCCGCCGCCCAACAAAACCAGCCGAGCCAGACCATGTCGAGCGGCAACACCTACGGAGGCGCTCCTCCTACCGGGTACACGGGCGGTCCTCCGCCTGCACTGCGGCCTGGTGGATACGTAAGTCGATCAGTTCAAGACTCGACGTCATGGCAGAAAACAGGTGTTGACACGCAGCAACAGCAGCAGCAGCAGCAGCAACCGCCGCAGCAGTACCAGGCTTATCCCGGAACTCCTCCGCCACAAGGTGCAGCCCCAGGATCGGTAAGCTTCCTTTCGCAACACCCGTCTTGACTTTTCTTCATCGGCCCCGTGGTGTTTTCTCCTCTGCTTTTTTGTTTGTTGTGTTCGCGGGTTCGCATCCACCCCACTTCGCGACTGTCCTCGGTCTTTTGTCTCCGGTTCAACAACCAGGCACCATGTCCGGTCCCTACAACCAGCAGGGATATCCTCCGTACGGCGGCTCACCTGCTCAACCATACCAGCCTTACAACGCCCCTCCCCCCGCCGGTTCCTACAACAGACCTCCTCCGCAACAGCCCACCTACCCCGCACCGCAGCAGGCTCAGCAGGGCTATGCACGTCCACCACCGCCGCCACCCCAGGGTCAGCCCTATGGATCATCGGGATCGCCGTATCCTGGCCAGCAGCCTGTCTATCCGGGCCAACAAGCGCCATACCCTGGGCCGCCGCAGTCACCATACCCTCCAGGCCCGCATTCTCCCTATCCCGGACAGCAACCTCCATATCATACTGGACCGCAATCCCCGCATCCTGGAGCACCATCCCCGTATCCTGGACAGCAGCCACCTTATGTACATTTGAGCCCTCTTGTATCCTGACACTGCGTTGTACTTTGCCATCGTGATTGAGCGACGGAGTTTGCGTCAAGTTAATCTGAACAGGTGGCAGATGCTGACCAATTTCACAGAGCCAGGGACCTCCTTCCTACCCGCCCCAGGGCGCCCCAGCAGGCTATCCCGGTGGTCAGGGCCGTCCCGGACCATCCCAGGGACCTCCTGGAGGACAGTATGGCGCTCCTCCGCCCCAGGCTGCTCCAGTCACCCCGCAGCAGGTCAGCGCTTATCGCCAGCTGCTGATAAGCACCATCCAAGAGAAGAACCTCCAGCCGTTCTACCCACCTGAGCGTCTGGACCGACTAGTCCAGACTCTTGCCAATGACGCCCCAGCCCGACTGGCCAAGCTGACGCACGAATGGTCTGTGCCGATGGAAGTCGCAACGGATGTCATGAAGCTTTCTCTCTTCGACGTCATTCTCTACGTGGATGACAGTGGCTCAATTGAGTTTGAAGAAAAGGGACTTCGCAAGGACCAGTTGAGACAAATCCTCGGCCTCGTGGCCACCGCCGCCTCGACCTTTGACCAGGACGGCATCTCGGTGCGGTTCATGAATTCTATGGAGACCGGCGATGGTATCCGCAACGCTGACGAC
Source organism: Penicillium argentinense (assembly GCF_028826775.1). Lineage (NCBI taxonomy): Eukaryota > Fungi > Ascomycota > Eurotiomycetes > Eurotiales > Aspergillaceae > Penicillium > Penicillium argentinense. The sequence goes on from NW_026622668.1 coordinate 3,468,035, forward strand.
GTGAACAACCTCGTGAGCCGTGTCCGTTTCGCAGGACTGACGCCGTTGGGCACCAGCTTGCGAAGCAAGGTCATCGACCCAATGATCGTGGGCCCGGCCCGCGCCAACCGTCTGGACAAGCCTGTGCTGGTGATTACCATTACCGATGGACAGCCGGCCGGTGAACCCCATGGTGCCGTGGGTGATGCGATCCGTCATGCGATTGACGAGACCTCGCGGACTCGCTATGGCCGTGGCGCGGTGTCCTTCCAGTTCTCGCAGGTTGGTACGGACCAGCGAGCGCGCGAGTTCCTGGGAGACCTGGATGAGGATCCCCAGATTGGACACTTGATCGATTGCACTTCGAGTAAGTGGGATGGAAAAACATATGCTGTGATGCACAACAAAATGGTTGACTAACGACTTTTCAAACATAGACTTTGAAGTTGAGCAGGACGAGATGTCTCGCGCCAACCCGCCTGTGCACTTGACCCGTGAACTTTGGGTGCGTTACTCCTCCCTTCTCTATTATCTCTTCTAGAAGCATTTACTGATTATATTCTCTACAGTGTGCTAAGCTCATGCTCGGCGCCATTGACGCATCCTACGATACCAAGGACGAGAAAGCGTCAAGCCGCGCCGGTGGACCACCACCGCCGCAGGGCTCTTTCGGTGGGTATAACCAGCCTCCACCGGGCCCCGGTCCTGGAGGATACAGTGCTCCTCCGCCTGGCTATCCTCCGCAAGGCCAGAGCCCGCAGCCTGGCTACCCTCAACAGCCGCCGTCACAATCGCCCTATCCGCCATCGACCGGCGGCCCTGAACCGGGATATGGACAGCCACAGCCGTATGGCTATGGCGGGTCGTCGCCCCATCCCTCTGCAGGGTATCCGCCTGCTGGCGGCTACCCTCCGCCACCGCGTCGCTACTAGATGTGGGTGACGTCAGGGGCCTTTTTGCAGCCTTGGCGCGGTGCAAAGTTTGTTTGTTCTTTTTGTCTTTGCCTTCCCCACACTTTTGATACAGTTTGAGATGCAGTTGCGGCAATGGAAATGCAAATGTCACTTGAGTAGGATATCCACGATCAATCTAGTCGAAGCCTCCTGTAAACCTTGCCCTAAGGCACCTAGGCCAATTCCCTCTACTAGTAGTATGAACCGGTCTGTGCATCGCGTAATTAGCGATCGGCGCCAAGAGCCTCAGATGACCCCAATGACTGTTCCACGTGTAGCGAGGGATGGCCTACGGTAGGAGGTACCCTCCGTCCTTACTCTGAACATCTAGCCACATCATTCCCTGCATGTACATGGATACCCGGGCGCTGGTACGGGGCACAGCCTTCTGCTGCAGTGTTGCAGGTACGACAAATTAGGTTGCCACCACTGCATTTTGGGGCTATCGAAGGATCGAACGTTCTTAGGCTGTTCGCTCCACCGGACGCAGGCTGGCCACGCCGCGGTGGAATGCGGGCTGGTTGGGCCTATCCGCAGCCGTCGTATTGTGGAGGCCGGGGGCGACTTGGGGTCGGACAGGCCGCGCGCCATGGTTGCAGAAGACCTGGTTCCAGGAAGCCCTGCACCACGCAGATAGTAGTGCGCCCATGTGTGGCTGCTAAAATTAAAGCCTGGTCTCTTTGGTGGTGCTGCGGTGGACGGTGGCTGTCAAGTGCAACCATTTTGCGCGTTGCCCCCACTCCCACCGAACCACCACTGATGCCTCTCTGGATTCCAACACGTATCTCCAGTTTTCTCCAGCCAAACAATTTTGCGTGTTGCGTATTTTCGCTTGACCGTTGCGAGTTTATCGGGAGGTTATTACGATTGTATCAAACGTGAACTGCCGACCGCTTCGGGCGTCTTCCCGCATCCGGCCTGCCTCGCCTCCCCTCCCAAGTATCTCGCCAAAGCGCCTTTCTTTTCTTTTTTCCTTTCCTGTCCTTTCGTCTTGGAACACAACTTCGAATTCTGTGAACCCTCATATCCATCGCACGTCGCCCCTCGTTTTTTGCGATCCCCCTGTCTTGGCTATCCCCTCGTTTACGGCCGCCCTCAACAGTCGAAAAAGGCGAGATCACATCGGCGAACCCAGCCAGCTGCGAAACCTCAACAACTTGAAACGCCCGACCCCTCATGTGGTAAAGCAGAGGATGAATTTCCGCTTGTCTCTGCATCAGATCGATCGCCTCGATTCATTCTAGAAGAGACGGAAACCCAGAGAGAAAGAGACAAGACGATCGGTGAAACTGATCGGCCCGGTCCTGCGCCAGCACGATCGCAGCATTCCCGATCTTCGCCATGACCAACCACGACGATGAAAATCGTCCGGAGGACCAGCCAGAAATTGTGAGGCGACCCTCGCTCGTCTCCGCGCGCACCATGTCCGACTTGGGTCGGCGGGCCTCCCAACACCACCATGTGCGCTTTTCCACCGATCTCGAACGACCCCCGGTCGACAACTTCTCCTCAAATTCCAATGCGACGAATGCCGCGGACGCCAATACCGACCGTCGTCCCAGTTCGCGCGGACTGACTATCGACACGGCGCAGGCGCCGCCTACAGTCCATTCACCCGTTCGCTCGCCTACCTCTCCCCTTTCCCCGAACACCAATCCTCTTCCCCCTACCGCGACTCTCTCCCCGACCTCACCGCAGAGCCAGGATGCCAATGGTCGGTCACGATCGCGGAACCGTGGATACTCTTTGCGTCGGTCGATCTTCAATAAAAATATCACTTCTCCCTCCGACACGACGGACTCGCCTGTTTCCCCCGGAGTGAGCCCTCGCGCTTCGGCTGACATTACGGAAATTCCCCCGGTCCAGCACGCACCGAGCCCAATCGAAGAGAAGAATGAATTGCAGAGTGCGCCCACGGTGCCAATTGAGCCCGCCACGAAGGAAGAGGTCGCCACCTATATCGAGTCAGACCCTTCGGAGCGCCCGTTGAAGGAGTACATGTCCGTCGCTCAGGGCAAATGGAAGAAGAAGAAGGCCGCCGGAGCCGTGGTCGTTTCTCGCATCGAGGCCTTCCTGACGGTCCTGCAAAAGTTCATCCTCCGCATCAAAGACATTCCCCCTACCAAGGATGGTCGCCAGATCGATCTCAACCCGTCGACGGTCGATACTTTGGTCGACGAGCGTACCGGCAAACCGTATATCGGCAATTGGATCCGCTCCAGTCGCTACAGTTTCTGGAGCTTCTTCCCACGCCAGCTGTTTGCGCAGTTTACCAAGTTGGCCAACTTCTACTTCTTGGTTGTGGCTATCCTGCAGATGATTCCTGGTTTGAGTACGACGGGAACATTTACGACTCTTGTTCCGCTTTTGATTTTCGTTGGTATCTCGATGGGTAAAGAAGGATTTGATGATTGGCGACGTTACCGTCTTGACAAAGAGGAGAATAACCGCTATGCTTGGGTTCTTCGACCTGGTCAGGCCCCTGTCACTGATGGCGCGTCGATGGCTAGTGGTGCGCATGACTGGGTTGAGATTAAGTGGAAGGACATCCGAGTTGGTGATGTGATCAAGCTTGAGCGTGATCAGCCTGTCCCTGCGGATTTCGCACTCCTGCACGCCAACGGTCCCAACGGAGTCGCCTATATCGAGACGATGGCTCTGGATGGAGAAACCAACCTGAAGAACAAATCCCCCTGCCAGCCGGTGGCCAAGATCTGCTCCACGGTCGACGATATCATTAGTAATGCGTTGCACTTTGTCGTCGAGGACCCGAATATTGATCTTTACAAGTTCGACGGCCACGTCACGGTCAATGCCCAGGAAAAGCTGCCTCTGACAAACAACGAGATTGTCTACCGTGGTAGCATTCTGCGGAACACTGATTGCGCCATCGGAATGGTCATCTATACAGGTGAAGAGTGCAAGATTCGCATGAATGCCAACAAGAACCCGCGTATCAAGAAACCTGCTCTGCAAGGCAAGGTCAACCGTGTTGTCATGCTGATTGTACTTCTGGTCGTTATCCTTGCCGTTGTGTGTACGGTCTGCTATAAATACTGGTCCCAGGATGTGGAGCAGAACTCCTGGTATCTCAGTGATGCCTCGGTCGACTATGGTCCCATCTTCACTTCTTTCCTTATCATGTTTAACACCATGATCCCCATCTCTCTCTACGTCAGTATGGAGATTGTCAAGGTGGCGCAGATGCTACTGCTGAACGACATCGACATGTACGACCCGGAAACCGACACGCCTCTCGAAGCACGTACGTCCACCATCAACGAGGAGCTCGGCCAAGTCAGTTATATCTTCTCCGACAAGACTGGTACCTTGACCAACAACTCCATGCGCTTCCGTAAAATGAGTGTTGCTGGCACCGCTTGGTTGCACGACCTCGACCTCCAAGAAGAAGCTGCCCGCGAAGGAGATCATCACAAGCTCATTCACAAGAAGCGCAATCTCAAGGGTAAGAAGGCCGCCAATCGCAAGTCAAACGTCTCTGAGGCTCGCATGGCGCCCCGACCTTCCAATGTCTCGGCTAGTGCAGATGCCTTGCGTCGCTATGGCCAGGCCGCCAACTATCGCACCGTCGAGATGCTCGAGTACATCCAACGCAAGCCCTACACCATCTTCGCTCGCAAGGCGAAGTTGTTCCTCCTGTCTATCGCCCTTTGCCACACCTGTATTCCCGAGGAAGACGACACTGGTTCCGTCGCCTTCCAGGCTGCCTCACCCGATGAACTGGCGCTGGTCCTTGCCGCGCAGGAGCTCGGATATCTGGTTATGGACCGCCAGACAAGCACCTTGACGATTCGAATCCATCCCAACGGTTCCAATGAACCTGCCGTTGACGAAGTCTACGAAATCATGGATGTGATTGAATTTTCCAGTGCACGAAAGCGCATGTCCGTCGTCGTCCGCATGCCAGATCAACGAATCTGTGTTTTCTGTAAGGGAGCCGATACCACACTCATGCGCCTGTTCAAGAAAGCCGATTTGGCGCAGGAGAAGGCGGCTGAGATCGAGCGCCGGGTGAGCAAGCGCAAGGCCGCGGAAGCCAATCAGGTTATTCGCCGCAATAGCGAGTACCAGAGTCGCAAGGATAGCGGGGTGCGAAACAGTTTCGCTAGCCGACCTAGCTTTGCGCGCCGTCGTTCCTCTGTTTCGGGTCATCATGCTTCTACCCTGCGCCAGAGCATTGATGTCTGGCTTCGGGATCGGGAGACTGAGGGGGGTATCCTCAATAGGGATGATGCTCAGTATTACAGTCCCCGTCCTTCGGCACAGATGAGCAGACACTCGGCTGCGTTTTCGGACTCTGGAAGCTCGACTAATGGCGAGGAAGAAGAGGATCTGGTCGAAGAGGCTCTTGCTGTTGACGAGGCTGTTATCTTCGAGCGATGCTTCCAGCATTTGAATGATTTCGCGACTGATGGTTTGCGTACGTTGCTTTATGGTCATCGATTCTTGGATGAGGTGACGTACAAAACCTGGAAGACTGCTTATCACGAGGCTAGTACTAGCATTGTGGATCGTCAGCAGAAGATTGAAGAGGTTGGCGAGCAGATTGAGCAACAGCTGGAGCTGACGGGTGCTACTGCCATCGAAGATAAGCTGCAGAAGGGCGTCCCTGAGGCGATTGAAAAGTTGCGTCGTGCCAATATCAAGATGTGGATGTTGACGGGTGACAAGCGTGAAACTGCTATCAATGTTGGACATTCTTGCCGCCTGGTCAAGGATTACTCGACTCTTACCATCCTGGATCATGAGAACGGTGATGTTGATGAGACTATCTCTCGTCTGACCCAGGACATCACCCGCAGCAAGGTTGCTCACTCTGTTGTGGTGGTTGATGGACAGACTCTATCAACTATCGAGGCGGACGAGAATATGCGTGAGCGCTTCTTCCAGCTTGCCATCAAAGTCGACTCGGTTATCTGCTGCCGCGCGAGCCCCAAGCAGAAAGCGTTCCTTGTCAAGTCTATTCGTCTGCAGGTCAAGGATTCCATTACTCTCGCGATCGGTGACGGTGCCAATGACATTGCCATGATTCAGGAGGCACATGTTGGCATCGGAATCACTGGTAAAGAAGGACTCCAAGCTGCACGTATCTCGGACTACTCGATCGCGCAATTCCGATTCCTTCTGAAGCTGCTTCTTGTCCACGGTCGCTGGAACTACATGCGCGCATGCAAGTATACCCTCGGCACATTCTGGAAAGAAATGCTCTTCTACCTCACGCAAGCTCTATACCAACGCTGGAACGGCTACACGGGAACCAGCCTCTATGAGTCCTGGAGTCTGAGTATGTTCAATACTCTCTTCACTTCTCTCTGCGTCATCTTCCTGGGGATCTTCACCAAAGATCTCGCGGCCTCAACTCTTCTCGCTGTACCGGAACTCTATACCAAGGGCCAAACACACGGCGGCTTTAATATCCGTCTCTGGCTCGGGTGGACCTTCATGGCAACCTGCGAGGCAATCATAGTCTTCTTCACCATGTACGGACTCTACGGCATGATCCACGTCAACCCAGCAGATATAGACACCTTTGCCCTGGGCCTCCTAACCTTCTCCGCCTGCGTCGTGGTAATCAACTTCAAACTACAACTTCTGGAAGTCCACAACAAAACCTACCTCTCCCTGATCGTGGTCATCATCTCCGTCGGCGGCTGGTTCCTCTGGAACATAATTCTCTCCCAACGCTACCAGCTCTCCGCCGGAAAAGGCGTCTACGACGTCCCCGACAACTTCCTCCACCACGCCGGCAACAACCTCCTCTTCTGGCTCGTCCTTCTCATTTCCGTCACAGCCGTCCTCCTCTTCGAACTCACCGTCTCCACCCTCCGCGCTATCTTCTTCCCAACAGACGTCGACATCTTCCAAGAATACGAGCAGGATTTAGATATTCGCAAACGATTCGAAGAAGCCGCCGCCAGCGAGCTACAGCTCGGCTGGGACCGCGGAAGCAAGAAGTCATCCTTCGAGATCGCGAGGGAGAACGAGGAGATAGATGCGCGCGAGCGTCATGTTCGTGAACTCTTGGCTAGACCACGCGTTATGACGAATTCCCCGTCGCAGAAACCCGCGACGCAGGAATTGGAGGTTGGGTCCGAGGGTAGTGCCCGACTTAGCGGGAGCGTGCACGGGTCTTCGGACCGGCATGTTGATGTCGCCTATACTCCTCAATATCCCGCTAATCCCATCGGAGTCGATACCTCTGCTACTGTCCCCCCGCCACAGCCAGCACACGTCACAGGCTCAACGCCCGACCAACCGGCCCCCGAAAGTCCCTGTGCACCGCGCCGCTCGGTCGAGATCCACGAGCTCTTTAGCAAGGGCTTTGGAACCATCCGGAAGGGACAGTTGAAGTGATTCCTCTCTCGTCCCTTTTTTCCTTTTTTCTTTTCACCCTTCTTGAAACTTATCTTTATTGGACCCGATTGTATATGATGTGCATATGGGTGGTTTGGAGTGTTCAATATTTGGATTGCATGGTCTGCGTCGTTCCCTCATAGCGTTTCCTTACCTTTTCATCATTTCCCCCTGGACTTCCGGTTTCGGATGGAGGTCGGGCTTTCTTATCGTCTTTCCTTGACTCGTCCTCATCGTCCCCTCTAGGGGCTAAAAGGCGTTTGTTAGTGATACCCCGACTGTGGTCGTCTGGTCTTTTTACCTTTGAGGTGTATAGCTTATCGCAGTGTATACCATGCTGGTTTGATTTAATTCTTTTTTATTATTTGATTTTTAAGCCGATTGTTGTAGTTCGATTTCGTATAAGTACTGATACCCTTTCCTAGTAGCTACCTGTGCATGCTCATGCTGTACGCGAGATGAATGCACTTTAGAACACGTGACAACTGGAGTAGGTCATGTGATACTGCTATTTCGAATAAATGTGTCAATAGCACTGCTAGTCACAAATATACAGACTTGAATTTGTGTCTTGAAGATATCACAGTGTAAGTTAAATATGATAAACTTGAGAATGAGATAGGTGTATAATATATTTAGGCATTGAGATGCCCAGATGGGGGAGCACTATGTAGTGTAGCATTGCAGCGAAGCGACGAGAGATATCAAATGTCTCACCTAATTAAGAAATCTGACTCGACACCAACCCAAATTAAGCAGGAATGCGAATACGTATAATAACGCAGAATCCAAAATAAAATAAAATAAAATAAAAATAAAATAAAAAATCGAAAAATGAGTCTCAACGGCGAAGCCGCCATGAAGCGATCTAGCCGATTGGATTGCGCGGCCTCATCGGTCTGCTGAGTACCCAATGCATGGACCGTTCCATCTTACGTGCATGACACCAATGCAGCTTGCATTGTATTAGATTTTAGGTACGGACGACAGCGACTGTATTTATGTGTATGGGATAACCCCGGCTGGCGCTGGGTTGTGTCTGTTACGGCTGAGTGGCAGAGAAGGGCAATTTCTGCCGAGATCCGAACAAATCATGGTTGTGCTTCAGTACCTACACTATAAGGGCATTGGGTTGGTATACCCAAATAAATGCGAGTCATATGGCGTCAAGATATGTTTCCGTAATGGATTAGCATGGGTTGGGATGGGGTCGAAATAAAAGTTTGGTTCAGCTCCGGCCCGGAACCAAAATGTTACCGGAGGTGGCGAAGAAGCAACTCCACACAGAACCCCGAGAAACGTCCCATTTTATGCATATAGCTATATGTATATGCAAGAGCGTTGAGTATTACACGGCGATGGGGTGGGTTCGACTATTGCCGCTGTGCAGGAGAAGAAGCAATTTCAACAGTTTCATCGGCGAGAAGCTGTTGGCTCTGGTGCGTCCCGGGGAAGAGGTTATTCTCCGCTGTGTATGCAGGAGCGTTGAGGGTTAAACGACAGAAGTGGATGGGCCTTGGAGGGACTTTTGTAAGAGATTGGAATCGAGAGGGATCGTTTGATCTTCAATCGATCTGGTCTCTGATAGGGACCGGACCACGTTTATTGTAGTTGGGACATGTTTAAAACTCGTTTATATACATTCGTGACTCCCAAACCAGAAACCGATAACACCTACGCGCTCAGCTTTGACAAAATGTTAGCATACTGACCATTGAAATCCGTCGATGTGGGCGTGGGGCAACGCACCAATTCTGTCCTTACAAGAGGCCAATGACGATATCACCGTAGAGCTTGGCATCGAGGTCCAGACGGACCTTGGCGTGCAGGTTGAGGTGAATCTTGATCTTCAGGCTGCCGTCCTTCTCCTCGCCGCCCTTGGTGACGCCGGGAATCTGGAGACCGGCGTTGTCGAGGAGATCGCCAGCCTGCTCGGTGGCACCGCTAGCCGGGTCCTGGTTGCCCTTGCGGTTGCCCGGAGGACGGACTTCGGTGGAAGGAGCGGGGCTGGGTGGTAGAGGAGGCAAGTTAGCTAGGTCTAGCTCCTCGTCAAGCGGCATGGCACGTCTGGATCCCGGGGCAGGCGGCGGACGTGGCTTGATCTTTTGCTTTTTGCCCTTCGACATCAGAGTGGATGGGGGATTGGAGGGAGTTGTAGGAAGAAAGAAGGAATTGGAGCTGGGAAAGGGTAATTTACCTGGTAGGGTCGACCATTGTGGGTGGCTATATGGGACTTCGGAGGGAATTGGAATTGAACGGGAGAAGAGGAGAAAATAAATCCAATGGAACAGCAGGAGACGAGGGTTAATCGACAGCAGTTACGCTATGAGCTATTTCAAGTTTTTCCTTCTGGTGCCTCGTCCAGCCCGCGTTCCAAGCTGAGCTCGAGGTTCCTCGGTGATCTACATCGCGCTGGGTCCCAATCTGAGGACTATCAAAGTTAGCCCGGCATGAATCTGGCTCCTCTTGTTTAGCCGCAGAAAGGATGATGTAAATTATGGAGGCGAAGTGGATGAGGTCCCCACTTAGATCGACCCCACTTCATGCCATCTGCCTTCTACTCCACTTGTGAGGGCTTTGAAAGATTTATTTCCCGTATTTAGCTGTTTTGCAGGCCGGTGTTGGGAACCACACCACCACCAAACAGCCCTAAGACCGCATTCCGCAGCTTCCCAAACCCCTCACAACCCCGCATACCAGCTCGCTTCATCATGGTGTTGGGGGTCGTCATGATGGCGGCTATGTTGCCAACCATGATTGGTCTGAACGAGGCAACTCAGGGGACGCGCGATCAGGAGGAGAATCGACGAACCACAGAGCGCAAACAGCGCTGTCATCTAGTGGCCACCTGTTCTCATACTCAGGGGACTCCCGAACTACGACAACAGGTCCAGAATGCAAAGGTCTATGTGGGTCTGGACGGCAAAGTAAGTTTCCGTCATGCAGTTGCTCAATGTTTCGAAAGCACGAGCGAGGAGACGAGGCATCCCGGCCGTCTATTTGTAAGATGCTGACAATTCCCACCCCGTGTTTGCGACATATCCAGCTCTATATTACCAAGAAACCTAGGTCCTCCATGATCCCGTACAATGGCGGATTCTTTCAACATCCTGACTTCCCCCCCTGACAACACCTCTGGCCTGGTGACCGTCAGCGGAGAAGAGCCACCCATGCTACGCTGGGTGTTCCTCGATGCCGAGACGCACGAGATGCGCTGGGGCGGGCGTCCCGACAGTCAGGGCCACGTCTGTGGGCCGTACGACTGGACTAAAGATGAACAATACGTGACGCTAGAAGGGTGGCAAGGGTGGTTGGCGGTGCGATTGTCGGAAGACGATGCCCGGGATCAGTCGGATCGCGAGCTGGGGATCGTCGACGGCGAAGAGGTATGGCGGCTGTATTTCGACCAGAATGACGATGGAGCCGATCTGCCGCCCGGGGCGCAAGGGCTGGAAATTCAACTCAAGCGAGTCATGGCGGAACAATGAGTGTGGGGACGTGTAAAATTGCAGTCTTTTCCTTTTCTTTGGGAGTTTGTACATATAATTTTTCCTCACCTGCCACAAGGTGCTGACGACGTGTGGAGATCTCGGGGAGGAGAAACCCACCAATTTGGTATGGTGGCAGGGGACTTCATTTTTCCCCTCAATTTTTCCCTTCTGTACCCGTGTTTCACTTCCGACTTTATTTCTGATTACCGCTTTTTTCACCTATTGCTTTTTATTGCTTTTTGGTCTTTTGGTGGCGTGGTATTTTTCCACGCGTGCATATGAAGCGCAGACTGAAGTATAGCGATTTCTACATACCACGTGTGATCCGAAACTATGAATTAGGGCCTCTGAATTGAATTTTCATTAACCGGAAGATGCCACAACACAAATTTGTGAAGTGACACCAAAACCGAAAACAAGAACTCATCGTCATCGCGCGGGCCCCGATTTGTTCGATCGCGCTAGGCTCAGGTAGGGCCAAGTTGCCCGGACGAACAGTGGATCGCAGTAAGGAACCCTGATTGCAGGAATTCCCGAGATCTGAGCTTTGACAGCCGGTGGCGAGGGTTTATTTACGGCAGGCCGGCGCTAGTATTGGAGATGAGGGGTATTATTACGGTACATCTGGTATTTGACTGATACGATGCAACCAACCCCCAGGGACGGCGCAATTGGTGGAGCCCGCGTGGGTCTCGATTCAGCTCCGTATTGCTTCGGGTCGCAATCGCCGTCTCTGATTGATTATCCAGCCGATGCGGATCTCTCTTCAGCTCCAGCAGAGCCACTGCCTCACCCTATCTCCGCCTCGACTTGCTGCCTCTCGCGTTTTACCCTCCACACGCCCCATCATGCTAATGCACCTCAACGAGAGCATGCATACCCAAGAACCCGGAGGCCCAGCCAAGCCCCCTTTCACGGATTTGACCGGATGAAACACTTGAATTTGGAATTCTGTGCAAGGACGGATGGAGTATACGATTGAGACTATACTTTCTAGCTGAACAAGGGCGGAATATCCTCGTCCCTCATGGCTGACAATGATCTATCAATAGTCTTCCCGATGCCGCCGGGCCTCCCGCTGGCTGCATGACAGCTCGTGTCCGGAGAAAGCGTGGAAGATGATCTGTCTTTCTTGGGTACACGGGTGCACGTTCACCCTGTCAAGGTGGATCCCTCCGTCACGGATCCTGCATGGTTCGCGGCCCATCACCGATCGGGACACAGGAAGAGGACCCAGGCTCTTCAACCCCGCGCGAAGAAGGCGACTTGACCGAGTCTTCCATTTGCACGGGCTTGTTCCCATGCCAATCGATCGACGGTTCGTCTGTTTTTCTGAACTATCCACTTTTATGTTCATCGTCCAGGCTCAATTGGCTACCACTGCAGGGGGCCAGACCCATACTGGAGTCTCTGCGCCATGCAGTCAGGGAGGGAAAATTGTTTCGGTTTTTGCCAGCAAGGCATCACAAGTGCTCGGGGAACACTATGGGAGCTACACGCGGACATGACAGCAAAAGTACATAAACTAGCAAGGCAATTACTCCATACAGCCGCTCTTGTCGAGGCTAGCGGTGACTCCGAGATTTGGTCTCCGAAATTGCTGAGATCTATGATCCCCTAGTCTATATCTCACTTTTTTTCCTGCACAGCTCATGTGGACTGGCAAGTGTGGCGACCCTGACTCGACGGTGCTAAATGAAAATGCCCTAATTATGGTCCTGGTGGAGAGGAGGGCACCCAGGACTAACATCATTCTGCAGGTCCTCTATGACCATGCCTCCACGTCCCTACCCACCGAGCGGGGACACGGCACAATTGAATGGTAGGAATGTCATGCACAGGACGAGGATTTTTAGCCATTAAGTTACTCATGCCCCAGAACCACCTCGGGCCGGGCGCCAACTCATGCAAGTTGAAACCTTGACCGTCCCAGACACAGCCAGAGTCATGCGAGATACCAGCTTGGTGGGAAGCTGTTGCCACATTAGATCACTCGCGGTTAAAGAAAGCGGGGAGCTTGGGATTTGCTGCTGATCGGACATTATTCGTGAGGTGGAGGTAAAAAGCCTGCGCCCACCATGCAGCTGAAGCTCTCTACATACCCACCTAGTGATACCGAAAGTCGTAATCCGATGCTGGGAGCTTTCCAACCTAGTGGCTTCGCCTCCACACTCCAGCCGTTTTGCAATTGAGAATAGAGGTGTGGATTTTCAGGGCTCGAACAGGGATAGGAGGTGTTGAGGGTGTCCACGCCCCGAGCTGCTACAAAAGGCGCGTCATATCCCTATGATGTGTGATCCTCGTCCCAACTTTTTTTTACCCTGATCCCATCCCATGTGCTTGTTTCTTTCATAGTTTTTCCTTTTTTATTGCTTAAGAGCCTGATCGCCGGTTTGTGTCGGCTACTTTGTTGTTTCCGGAGCTGCTGCACCAGAGAATTGTCTGATCCCAATTCCCATCCCAATCACTCTCCAAGAGAAATATCCTCGCTGTTACGAAACCAACACCAGCTATACACCGATAGAGCATCTATCCCCGAAGCTCTGACAAGGAAAAAGAAACTATACATCTCTACCGAAGAAGCTACATCTGCCACCGATTTCACAACCAAGATGGCCCCTGGTATTATTTCTCCCGTCCCGGGCACTCCCCTCTCTCCGCTTTACAACGGCTTCGGCGGTTCGCGCCAGGTCTCCAGCGCCTCTGTGATGTTTGAGAGCGACAGCATTTCGCAGAACGGCCGCTCTTCGCGCCGCGAGTTTTTCATGCCCCGCAAGTTCAATGGGCTTGGCAACTCCAACATCACCAGCGTCGTGCAGTCTTTGTACCGCCGCAGCGGTGATGAGCTCGGCACCAGTGCCTCTGCGCGTCTCTTGACCTGCACCCACCAGTCGATCCTGGAATGGATCCGTCACCAGCGCATGAGCCACCTTCCCCCCGAAGGTAGCAGCTATGACAAGGTGCTCGGCTGGGCGCAGCTCTTCGTTGAGCGCCTGCACTCTTTCGAGGTGAATATCCAGAAGTTTGCTGGCGACAGCTACCTTGCTGCTCAGCTGTCTTATGGCTACTGCGACATGCTTCTCCAGGTAAGCTCTTCTCACAATTAACTCCAGGTCGATATGTCGCTAACTCCTCATTTCCATAGCTTGGCAAGGAGAACGCCGCCGCCCTGATGATTTCCTTCGGATTCTTCTACAGCACCTCCCTGACCCTGGTCAACCTGCTGGAGCGCACTGAGCTTTTCGATGTCTCCCAGGAGATCAAGGAGCAGCTCATTCTGGCTCTGTCTGACCTGGTTACTCTGGTTGCCAGTGTCTCCACCCACTTCCACCAGGTCATCAACGACCAGGCCTCCGGCTCGATCTCGGTCGACATCTACAACACTTTCCCTGGTCAGATCAACTCTTTCAAGGACCGCTGCGAGAAGATCGCCGAGTCCATGTGGCGCCACCAGCTGACCAAGGAGGGCGTCGATGCTGAAAAGGGTAAAATTGTTCCCGCTCTTCTATATACCCCAGAACAAAAAGCTAACGCGCACCTCAAAAGTCTTAGTCGTCAAGTCCGTCAAGTCCTGGCTCGCCCCCGAGGACCGTGTTCTGAGCCACCTGGCTGAGAACACCTCCCATCTTGCCCATGAGCGTGAGGAGATGACCTGCCTGTGGATGGCTCCCTACCTGACCCACTTCCTGAAGAGCGACAAGTCTACCCTGTCGTTCACTGGTAAGCCGGGATCTGGTAAGACCGTCCTGGCTTCCGTTATTGTCGACCGTCTGCAGGACCCCATTGGTGGTGTTACCTACAAGACTATCTTCGTTCCCATCAGTGAGTGCTTTCCGAGAAGTACAGTGCGGGAATTAGTCATCCTAACATATTTCCTCTTTTAGACGCCCGCATCCCTGCTGAGACTCACCCGATCGCCATCGCGAAGACTATCCTCTCCCAGCTCTTCGAGAAGCGCATTGGAAACGTTGGATTGCTGCAAATACTGGGTGACGCTTACGAGCGTAGCCGCAAGGCCACCACCAACGAGGACTACGAGAACATACTGTGGACTGCTCTCGAGCGCGCCCTTGGTGCTGCTCTGCGCAATGCTAAGGAGCTGGTCATCGTTGTCGATGGCCTTGACGAGGCTCAGTTCGGCGAGTCTGCTCTGCTGAAGAAGCTGACTACCGCTACTGCCAATGCCACTAAGGTCAAACTGATCACGCTTGGCTCCGAGAAGCCCAGCGGGACCAACAACCTGCTCCACGTTCCCATCACCGAGGACCGCATTGCCGATGATATCTCCATTGTCGTCCGTGCCAACTTCGAGCACAGCAAGGTCTTCCAGCAGATGCCCGAGATGGAGCAGGAAACCGTCATTGACAAGATCTCCGAGGCCTCCCAGGGCTCCTTCCTTTGGGCTAAGCTCTGCTCCAAGCGTGCTCGCAACGAGTCTTCCCCGGAGAACCTGACCAAAGCCGTGGACACCGTCATCAGCAGCAAGATCTCCGTCAGTGACTTCGTCCTTCACTCTCTGTCCAACCCGGATATCAGCGAGGATGCTAAGCACATGCTGCTGTGGCTCGCTACTGCAGACCGTCCTCTGCAGGTCCGCGAGCTTGCTGCTCTGAGCCAGGTTCAGCCCGAGAAATTCACCGTGGCCGACCGCAAGATTGAGCCCCTGCCAACCTTGAAGCCCCTCAACTCTCTGGTCTTCCTTCAGGATGGTCAGGTCTACCTGCGCCACGGTCTGATCCGCACTGCTGTCTTGGATGTCTTCTCCAAGGGCAAGCTGACCCCCACCATCAAGGACCGTCACGCTGATTTCGTCACCCGTCTGCTGGTTTACATCAAGAGCACTGTCCCTGAGCAGCATGAGCCCACTCTGACTCCTCTGGACCGCCAAGACACCCACCTTTTGGTGCAGCGCTACCCTCTTTTGGACTTTGCCGTGCGCTACTGGCCTCGCCATCTCACCCAGACCACCACCTACAGTACCGGTGGTGATGCGCCCACCGCCAAGGAGTACAGCAAGATCTTCCCTGCCAACATCACTCTTGTTCTTCTCCAGAACACCCTGTGGCAGTACATCTCGACCCCGACTCTGCTCACCTACTACACCACTGTCACAAACCTGTGCCGTCACATTCTGACCACCAACAGCCCGGTGACTCTGCAGTCGCTCATTACTCTGGCATTCTTCAACCGTGATATCGGCCGCTTCCCCGAGGCCACCACTTTGTTCTATGAGTTGACCACCGTCAGCAAGACTCTGCTGACTACCAAGTCGCTGATCACCATGAAGATCGCCTCCCTGTTCATCGAGCTGACCACTGAGAGCGTCACCACCTCCAAGACTGATATCATGGTCCGGCGCGAGGAGATCCTTCAGCTGCTGATTGAGACCTACAAGATCCACTACGGTCAGACTTCGGAGCGCGTGGTCACCACCATGAACACCCTGATCGAGCACTACCGCCTGACCAAGGAAGAGAAGAAGCTTCAGGAGCTTACTATCACTCTCAAGGGCATCACCACTGTTGACACTGGCTACGAGAACGAGTCCCGCGGTGATCTTCACGTTCACCTGAAGCACCAAAAGCGCCAGGACAGCGACTTCGGCATCCGCTTCGTTCTGGATGCTGAGCAGGACGAGCGCGAGTCCGACTCCTTCGACTTCCAGGCCCTGATCCAGCTTGCCCAGAAGTACACTGCCGAGGGCAAGGTTGCCGAGGCTGAGCGTGTGTACGTCGAGATCTGGCAGCGTGCTAGCAAGGAGTGCCGCGCACAGTACTCTGCTCAATGGGAGGAGATCAAGCTGCAGGCCGTCACTGAGTACTCGCAGTTCCTGCATACTCAGAAGCGCGAGACTGAGGCTTCCTCGATCCTGTCCAGCGTTTGGGAGGAGTACCGCCACTCTAGCCTGTCGCTGTCCGAGTCGACCACCAAGCACTTCCACCAGATTGCCAAGGTGATGTCTGCCGTTGGCCTGACCACTGCTGCTCTGTCTATCTTCAAGCAGTGCTCCCACTACTACCAGAGCACCAACAGCACCCAGTCCTCGTCGTACTCTGAGCTTCAGCAGAGCATCAGCTCCACCTCCCACCAGGTGATGAAGCAGGCTAGCTCCTCGTCCTCTTCTGTCACCTCCGAGGAGACTCTGGAGGAGATTGTCTACGAGGCAGCCTCTTCCATCTCTAAGATTGACGAGAGCTCTTTCACTGCCACCAGCACCCTGATTGAGCGCTTCGTCAGCCAGCACCGCTGGAAGGATGCTACTCGCGTTTCCAAGAAGGTTCTCCAGGGTCTGTGGCCTTCTCTGTTTGCTCCCTCTATCCAGGATGTGACACTGCCTTCCAAGCATGTTGAGAAGTGTGTCGACCTTGCTGAGCGCCTCAGTCAGTTCTACCACTTCCGCCGCCGCTTCCCTCGTGAAGAGAACATCCGCATCCGCGTCTACCGTGCTGTTCGCAGCGGCCGCCCTGTTGATGACAAGCTGCGTGAGCGTGTCACCACTGAGTTGATTCGCTTCTACGAGCGCTCCAAGCAGCCTGACAACGTGATCAACATCCGCCAGGAGATCCTTGATGACCAGGTCAAGCACTACGGTCCCGAGCACCCCGTTGTCATCAAGACCCTCCGGACTCTTGCTGAGCTCACTCGTCCTCGTCCCATCTTCGTCGAGTACTACCAGCGCATCATCAAGGCCCTCAACAAGGACGCCCCCGTCTGCAAGCCCGAGGCTCTAGAGCCACTTGTTATCGTGACTTCCGAGCTCTGGATCCAGAGCCGCTACTCCGAGGCTGTGCCTTTCTTCACTCTGCTGTTCACCACCTTCCTGGACCAGCCCAAGTCTCCTCGTTTCCAGGACACTACCTTCGTTCAGGAAATCTTCGAGCACTACACTCACGTCCTGCGTACGGTTCGCACTGAGTACTCTGTGATCCACAAGGTCACCATGGACTTCCAGACCAAGGTCAAGGCCGTCTTCGGTGCCACTGCCAGCATCACTATCCAAGCTACCCTGACCCTCGCCAAGGTCTGCCAGGAGTCCAAGCGCTATGAGACTGATGCCATCAACCTGTATGAGGAGCTGCTCAAGATCAACTCCACCGAGATCGACCGCGAGGATATCTCTGCCACTCTTGACGGCATCTACGAGGAGCAGACTGCCGTTCTCCTCCACAAGTCGGAGAATGTGTCGTCCAGCCAGGTTGAGCGTGCCTCCAAGATTCTGCGCAAGCGTATCACTACCGTCCGTGAGTCTCACGGCTGGGCTCACGAGGAGTCTCTGTCCAAGCTGAAGGAGATTGTGTCATTCCACTCCAAGCACAGCGAGAGCTCTGCCATCAGCAAGGAGCTGAAGGAATCTACCGTCAATATCCTGACCCAGGAGAAGTCTTCCACTCGCCTGGTCTCTGCTGCTATCGCCATCGCATCCAGCTACATCGAGACCAACCAGGTTTCCAAGGCTACTGAGATGTCTGAGGAGCTGTACCGCCAGGTAGTCATGAAGGACACCTCCAACTCCAAGAGCTCGCAGTTCGATGTCTCCAAGCAGGGTCGCCAGAGCCTCGTCTTCCTGGCCCAGCTGGAGCACAGTCTGCGTAAGAGCACTTCCTCCATCACGGAGATCCTGGCCTCACTCACCACCGAGTACGTCTACTTCGAGGAGTTCCGCAGCCTGACCACCTCCAAGAGCAGCTCTTTCCATTCTGTCTCTATCTCGGCCTCGCGTCTGTACCAGTTCCTGATCCGCAGCAACCGCTCTGCCGCTGCCAACCGCGTCTTCGATGACTTCGTCGCTTACTTCATCTCCACCGAGGGAAAGCGCACAAAGTTGACCGATGCCAACCAGGTCAAGATTTTCCTGCTGACCATTGTGGACCACTTCCACACCTACACCTCCTCCAACTTCGTCCGCTCGGTTGGTATTGCCAGCAACTCCCGCGTTCTGGAGCTCCTACAGGCTCAGCGCTACGACGAGGCCTCCAACCTCGCTTTGGCTGCCTTCCAGTACATCTCGGCCGATAAGAGCTTCGGCACTCCCGCCATCGTCAAGTTCGTCTTCACCCTGGGTATCTTCATCACTGGTCGCACCAGCCACCCTCAACCCGACCAGGCCACACAGAAGAAGCTGGCCGGTGTCTCTGCTGTCATCATCCAGGAGGTCCTGCGTGTCATCAGCGACCTGAAGATCAACCTGGCCCAGATCAGCCTGGACTACCTCAACATTCTGATCGGCCTGCTTGGCGAGCAGAAGGAATACAAGAATCTTGTCTGGCTGCTGTCCGGCCTCTGGGCCAACCGCAATGTCCAGAACTGGTCTTCTACCGTCACTCTGGGACTTGCCCGCCGCTACATCCTGGCTCGCTACCTGGTCGGCGATGCCCTCAAGGCTGCCCGTCTCGCCGAGGATATCGTCTACAACTGCCGCCGTGTTAACGGTGCTCGCCACACCAGCACCCTGGAGATGTCCACTCTTCTTTCCCAGCTGTACACTGGCATTGCCCAGCGCTACCAGGCTGAGAAGGGTGGTCAGCACATGGCCAACAAGTACTACAAGAAGAGCGCCGGTGTTCACGAGAACCTGCTCCGCATCCTGATTGATCCCTCATTCGCCGAGTTCGAGGCTGGTCTCGACGGCTCCCTGAGCATGGACGGCTCCGCATACGACCTCGACATCAGCGACTCGGCCAACGGCAACACCCTCCCCGAGGGCGAGCACGTCCGCCAGCACCTCAATCTGCTCAAGTTGGCTGTCCAGCGTCTGGGTGACTGGCCCAAGGATTACGAGGAGTACAAGCGCCTCAACGATGAGGTTTTCCTCGAGTTCGGTGCCGACCTCCTGGGCGTCGAGGGCGTCGAGGGCGTCGACAAGTGGGATCCGAAGAAGTTTGGGGGCGGGAAGGCTCAGGGAAGTGAGGACACCCTCAACACCGAGATCGAGTCCTGGGAATTGGATCTCGGACAGAACGGTGAAGAGGTCGAGGAGGAGCTGTAAAAGTGTAACTTATGGGGATGTTTCTGTACACATTGTATGACCTTGTCATTTGCATTTGTTGTGATATAGCATAGTTTATTTTTTGCATTCTTAGCACAAATTGGGATCAGACTTTACTTCAAGAAATCACCTCCTTTGCGATAAGTAAATCAGTAAGCACAACTTCGTTGCATTTGCTTCGTTTGGCCTTTGAGGTAAGTTTCTCACTGACAAGACATTTTCGGGTACCAAGGATGTGTAGGACGCCTGATGAGTATAGCCTCAGCTGTGATTCGCTTGCATCTCGTGACATCTTACGCAGGGTTGGGCTTATCACGATTCCGACATATAAAAATCAAGATGTGAGGATTATCGTTTCTATTTAGCCCTGAAGACAAATTTAATTGGTAATAACGAGTAATTTACCAGCGTCTCTCCAAGTTCCAACTCGTTCATAGTATAAGAGTTTTCGCACGCACTGCATTTGAAATTCGAGAATCTGCAATTTCTGGTGGGGATCCCATACCCAAAGCAGTCGCGGAACCCGAGAAACTTAAGACCTGCACGCCAAAGAACATTGGTTTGGTTGGTAAGTGTCGTTGCTAACTCAGAAGAACTTACTATGAATATCGAGGCCACTCGCTTTTGCCGGGAGAAGTATACGGCCAACATGTCAAATGCATCATTCGTTCTGCCTGGCTCAGACGCATTCGATTACGCGACGGAAGTGATATCTCATACTCGAAGTCTAACATTCTTGAAGAAGCATGAGTGGTCCGTACTTCGCTCCCAAGGCTATCTGGGATGAGCACACGGTTCATAAGTTTGGAACTCGATCTGTTGAGCATACGATGAGCACAATGGTGCAAGAGCCATATGCCAGCCACATTACAACAGTATAAGATAAGTCGCTATACATTATTGAGACATTGACTAGCCCGCAGCATTAGCTGACTGGGGGAATCGGTTGCGATAATCTCTCCAATTTCTATGGGGGCTATTTTATCTTCAACTACCCACCGCACACACAGTTGCATCTCGTCAGTCGTATTGTTGGCATTGATAGAGAGCCGTGAATGAATCAATCTGACATTGACGCACAGTATACAAATTGACTCGCTGTGAGTTACACATTGCACCATTCCCCTGTGATATAACCACTAATGACTTTCAAAGTGCCCCTGGAGTACCTCCAACCAGCCACAAACTCGAAATCCCATTCACAGCCATCGTCAATATACGCGGGGATTGACTCTATAATGAGCACATCATATGGTACCAAGCCACAGTATTGGTTCAGCTTAGTATCTTGTCAGAATATCTGCCATTTCCTCAACCTGTGAGGAATGTTGAACTGGCCCCTGGAGAAGAGATTCAAATGAGACTTCCTGTCGCTAGCGTTGAAGCTGCGACGAAGATGCGGGATTGGGAAGGCTGTTCCGTCGAACTTAACTCTTTAAAGGGGGTATACGTATTGCCAGGAAGCAATCAGTCTCGAAGAGCTTTGCATTTGCGCTTCACATTGGCAGGCTTTTGAATTCTCTCTGATTAGGGCGTTCAGTCTAGTTCACATTAATGCGCAAACCGCAAATACTCAAGGTTATGGTCGGAAACGGCTTCAAAGCGGAGCCAATCTTCCCTTCAAATGAAGACACATCAAACATTAGGCCAAGTAACTAACTAGTTAACTACCAAACTCACTATGCCTGAGGCAGCAGCGGAGCTGCCTGGGTCGTCTACATACGCGGGAGCCCCACACAGACGTAGTAATCAAAACACTCACCTGCATCTCACCTGCATCTCACATCTCTCCTCCTCTCATCAACCTTCATCGTCCCCGACATTTCACCCGCATCTCAAATCTCATAAATCTAGTACCAACGATGGGTGATGTTCCAGATAACCCTGAGTACCTCGAGCAGCCCACGCTGACCGATCTTGAGGAAATGAAGCGCCTCAAGCATGCGCTTACCAGTGCACCCCGGCAAGCAATGTCAAAGATCATTTCCCAAATTTACCGGTGGGTTCCTCCTGAAGTCAGACAAAGACTCATCGAGGCGGAGCTTTTGGTCCCCGATGATGAGGCTGTTCAGCCGCCTGACGGACGCGACTATCTTCGCTACTCACCTCATCCGGATGACACTTCTAGAGACTACTGTAGTCCTATCCCCGAGTCTCAGGATCACGACTCTCAGGGCCATGAGACAGTGGTTGACTGGGAGGACACTCCAGAATACAACAAATACATCGAATACAAGAGGACCGGAGTCTGGCCCAAGAGTCCTGGTGAGATGAGTGATAGCGACGTCGACGAGGGCAATGAGGCCGACAAGGTAAGTGAGCCCGGCGAGGGTTTCGAAGACAGCACGACTGGCGAAGCCAGTGGAATGGGTAAAGCGGTTGCAGGATCATAGAGTGATACTGCCCGACCCAAGAAACTTCGAAACCGATACGCCATCTGCAAAAACTGCGAGGAAGCGTTCGACGTTACTGCAAACACTGACAAAAGCTGCCACCGCCACGAGAGTATGTGTTGCCTCTGCTTACCCTGCCGCCTGTCCCCGTTATGGCTGGAAATGAAAGCTAACGACACTCCTAGAGCGTCCTAGACCGCGGGAAGAAATGTGGGAGTCATACAAGTTGGAGCTGCACTATTGTGGAGCCATTCAGCTAGATGACCCCCGCTCCCAAGACCTCCACCCGACCTGGTTTGACTACCCATGCTGCGACAAGCCGGAGCCTTGCTTCTACGACTGGCACCGTGAGGGGAAGCCCACTCCTAACCCGGAGGAGACGATCAAGTGGCCGAGCTTTCCCACCCCGGGGCACGCCAATTCGTGATCCACAATACAAGTGGACCATTTTTTGAGGATGGACACTAACCGGAGGCCTCAAGTTTGCTTTCAGCCGTGGGAACACATGACGGCTACCTGCCAGGTAACAATAGAGGTAACTTCAGTTTACTAGTACATGCTACATACTACTAAGTCACCTCTGTATTGTTTTTTGTTTTTTCTTTGTTTTTGCGAACCTTGCGAACCTCGCTGGATTAGCTTCCCCTTTGACTTAATGATACGTTCTGTCATAGCCTCTGTCACATAATCCATAGGTATGCATTTGAAGTATGGTAAGTATCTGAAACCCGAGCACCGTCGCTATCGCCAAGCCAGCACTCGGCGTTCACTTCAGTAATTGCTGAATAGGAGTTGCATTCCCTTTCAATGAAAATCCTGATACAAGATGTAGCTGTAGCTTCACTAGTCCTAGGTGAATCAAAATGTAATTCGATTTCTCCTGGGAGTTTGAATGATGTCGGGAGCATAGCCAACTGCTCCCTGTCGGGACGCGTTGCCTAGCGGCGCCTGAGGGCGCCTGGGGCAGAATGTTGCCTTGGAAGATCAATTAGTTTTAGGTATGCACCGCCGACCCTCCCTTTTTCTCTTTCCTACTTCCTAGGAACCTATTCGACTTGCTCGCATATGATCATCAGTAAGCACCACATTATCCTGGACCCCTATCAAACCCAATCCCAACTCGAGATCCGATGGCAGATCGCGGAACCGCTCCTGAGCCCCCCAATCGAACATTCGGGCTCTGGTCTTCGAGGCCCTTCCCAGCGCGCCGAAAGAAATTCTGGAGCAAGCTCTCCAGAAGGTCTGGGTCACCCACCCTTCGGCCAGGTCATTGATCAAGTCTTATTTTCTGGTGACCGAGAGCGAAGTTGCCATTAACAATGTCGCATGGGAACTGGTGTCCGCCAGCGACGAAGCGAGTGGACTAGACAACGACAAAGAGGTGGGTACAACTGATAGCGCCAAACAAACCAATGGAGACCAGCTTCGTCCGCGCTTCGCCTTGTGTGTGAACTGCGAGCGAGACTTTGACGTCACTAGAAACACCAGCACTAGCTGCAAGTACCACCCCGGTATGCCAAGGAGCAGTCAACTCTCCATTATTTCCTGTGCACTTGGGCATTCAAGCTAACGTTTTTGCAGCTGGCCCGACCCTAGCTTGTTTCTCCTGCGAACGCCGTAAGATTTCGGGGCTCGTAGTCCCCCCAAGCTCTCGAGATACGCATGTCGACATCTACTACCGATGCTGTGACAGCCATGCGGGCGCTGCCCCTTGTGAGGAAAACTGGCACATGGAGCCGAACCCTCTGGACGTGCTCGTTGAGGCCGAGGTGTGGAAAAAGAATGCGGCCCTAGAAAATCCCGCTCTCCCCTTGCCAAGTGAGTTTTGATTGCGTTCCCGGGATCGATGATGCGTCTCTCAGTCTCGTCACCGTCTACCATTCCTTTCTTCTTCTGCGCTATCTGGGTGCGGGACTATTAGTGCTTTCTAGTGCACCCTCACCACGGGAAGCATTGAATTGAACTAAGAATCTCGGCCTTTTTAAGTTTGCTTTGAGTTGCTTTTAGTTTGGATTTCTTTTCTTTTCAGCTAGGGAAGAGTCCTGGAATTGATGGAATCGACGTTCTTCTATTTACCTCCTGCTAAACACCGTGCTTTAGCATAACAAAGGTATTGTCTATCCGGACATGAAAGCATGATCATAAAAGTCACCATATAGCCGCCACAAATGACTGGGAGATCATAACAAGGGAATCTCAACTGTGTTGACGTAGTCAATATTCCCCACGTGTCCCTCTATCCGAGGAATATCGGTGTTAAACAGCCTATCCCACACCCGAGTCTGCTTGCCATAGTTATGACTATTCTTCCAGCCCTTCCGATGGTGCAAATCATGGTCCTCAATCACGAGCTCCATATCGCACTGTCTCAAGAGCCAAGTCCAGGGGTTGACCGCTGTCGCAATCATGCGCAGTCCACTGTGACCGAGGATCTCCGTGAAGACGACGTATTGTTGACACACCCACCACTCGTAGAATCCCATTGGGAAACCCATCAGCTTCATGGTGCCGTAAGTGAGGACAGGAGTGCCGATGATGTCGATGAACTCTTGCACCGTGTCCGCATATGCGGTCAGGAGAGGATTGGGGTGCTTGGTCAAGTGGTGGGTTCGGTGGAACTTCCAGAGATGATCCGTCTCGTGCGCGGAACGGTGGAACGTATAGTACCAGAAGTCGAGGACGAGAGCGTACATGCCCGTTTCGACGATGAGCCAGCCCCATCGGATGGAGGAGGGTGCTTCGTCGGCGCGGTAGGCGAGGAAAACTGTGAACATGGGCCGGAATGCAATGACGGATAGGAGGCTCTGAACGGTCTTGCCGACGCCCACATCGGGCACACCGTCACGGGCATGCTTGTCGCCATCGAAGAAGCCGATCTTGTGCCCCACACGTCGGAGGACCTGGACTTCGTGGACGGCAATTAATTCGAGAGCCAGGCTGTAGAAGACGAAGACTAGTAGTGTCGAGGGCTGGCCGATGTAGTTGATGTAGAGTTGGTGGAGGGCGAGTGGTATCGCGGCGTGGGTTAAAACCCAGCTGTGGAACTGCATTTCTGGTGCATAGGGGACTTTCTCTGTCTTCTGGTGGACTGGGACGTCTTGGTTGAGTTCGACGTGGTGTACGTTCAGAACGTGCAGGAGCCAGTGGCCGAATGACCACTCTGAACGGTCCCAGGTTCGCCAGGTGGACTTCATTGAGTCTTTAGGGTTACGTACTGCTACAGCCATTTTTGAGAGATGGTGTAGTTGCGGGACAAAAAGCTACAGTGGCAACGAGGGTCCAGGCAACCTCTTGTATCTATAGACATCTGAGCACCTGAAGCCGAGGTGTGGGTACCCAGCATAATTGTTGGGGTTCAAGGGAAAATCACCGGTTCCCCTGTTTACCCCACAATCGGTCTTCTTTTCTTTGTTCTGAAGCATCTGCCTAATTCCAGACCTTTAGGTGGTTCTCGAGGCGTCTTGCTGCCACCCGTGGTCTGTGCTAGTACATAATATCATCTTCTTGAACTATCTGTCTTCGCCCCTGCGCTGACTGCTGTATTTTCACATGAGAAATGACACATCTGGAAATACGATTTACCCATTCCAGTGCTGGATATTATGACGTGGTGGATCTTGGGTTGATTTTTGATCAACACATCTGATCCCGAGGTAGGGTACCGTGCGCCAATTCTTCCCAAAAGGGAAGTAATGTTCCGGTGCCCCAAGTTAACCAGATATAATCGACCACGACCCCAAGTTCGGCCCCGGTCACGATTCAGAGTTTTTTCCATTGTTTTGAGATGACCCCAAGTTTTTGTCAACCCATCGATCTGTTGGTGACCATGTGGTCCATGTACCATGTGTAGTCGACTGGTCAGAGAAAATAGAGGTGGTTCCACGTGCCAGGCAACCTTAATTATCTACATGCTTTTCAGATGGAAAACAAGTGACTACACTTGACAAAATAGATATTTGGATTGATATGATCCCAGGGAGACTGGATAGAGTCTCAACAGGACATTGTTAATCGTTAACTAGGTCACCCCCTCAGGTAGTGACTCAGTCGACTTGCCACTCCAGGCATAGAGTACTGTTTACTCCATTATATGAATAGAAGGGTGGCTGTGCCCGGCTTTAGCTCAGTTGAAATTCCATGTTCGCTGCAGATCATCAAAAGTGGTGGATGGCTCGTGAGGACTGAAACATTCCAGAACGCCCCACTGCTCCGGCGTTCGTGTGTATATCTACGGCAGTTGACAGGTCTAGCGGCAATGGTCCGCTATTTCTGGTGAACCCGTCAGATTGAAAGTGAATTCTTGAGTTGTGAAGTTGTTCTCGAATTTTGATTTCTAAAATAGCCAATCAGCATAAAGCCGCCATACTGGTGCAGTGGAGTTTTAGGAAAAAACCAAGGCTTGATATCGAGGGTGCATAATGACAAGAAGTGTATAATTTCGTCTTTGTGTATTGCTATGTAATAAAGATACTATTTCCCACGCAAAACAGATACAATGCGGAATGGAAAATGCAAAAGCTGTGCAAGAATTATAATGGCATCGATCACTCATATCATCACTGCGACCGGCAGGTTTGGGCATGGACTGGTCGATCTAAGCGATGGTGACGGTACGGTTGAGCGTCTCCAGGAATGGGTAGTTGCTTGCCTAGACTCATGGCTTAGTTTGGTCCAATATAAATTGAAAGGAGTGGGAATCCTCACACCAACGAGAGCAAAGTGGGCAACATTAATTTGGGCCTTGCCGTTCTTAAGGGACGAGGGAACCTTGACGGTGAAGTTCTCATAGGGCGGCGCGCTGGACTCGTGGTACGAAGGCTTGAAGTCGCCATGGTACAAAATGTTGCCCATGGTGTCCTCGGGAGAGAGGCAGGGGGAGGAGACGCAAGAGGTGATTCCGATGGCAACAGAAAGCTCGGTCGATCCGGTCAGAGAATTCTAAATGCGACGTGGGTAAGTGAACTTGTCAAAAACAGATCTGGAGGCTGCTGCGGACGTACAGGACGCTGAACCTGAACAACGACATCGTCACCCGCGTGCAGCTTCTGGGCCTCCTTGGGGTATCCGATGCCGGCGTTCTGAGCCAGAGCGACACTGGCGAGAGCAGCGAGAGAAGCGATGAACTTCATATTAACGGTGAAGAAATAGAGATGAAGATGCGAAATATGTATGAAATATGTATGAATGCGAATGTACAATTGAATGATTTGGATAAGGCTGAGAAGATTTGCAGAAGACTCCGGGGTATTTATATCCCCCAAGTCAACGTTTCTGAGTTTCACGTTGACCATGGTCGAGTTGGGGTGATTCGCCAAGTCTCAAATGATCGGCAGGATGTCTCGGTGAGCTGCCCAATGCCGCTGTTTCGCACCTCCTTGTGGGCCTTCTTTCTGCGGGTGGCCCAATCAAGTGCATCTAGGATGAAGGGTCGAACAGTTCGTACCAAATTATTGATTTCTCCACGCAGGGTTTTTTTTTTTTTTTTTTTTGGGCGCAACCCTCGTTGCCCGTTGACCGGATCGAGATTGATTTTACGGCATTGGGAGGTGCTGTTGGGTGTACCAGGGGTGTGCTGGATGCCCTGGTCACGATCTCTGAAGACAGTGGGGCGATGAGGGGCTAAGCCGTAAGCCACTAAGCCCCCTGGTGCGCCTAATCGGCCTGCGGGTGTGACCGATCTCCTGAGACTATTTTAAGGTCCAGATCATTCGGTGCCAGGTCCTGATGCTCGGCTTAGCTTTGGCAGATTACCAATGGCATGTATCAGGCGATCACTCAAGCTTACGAAGCCGACCACTTCGAAATGCTTATGGTCCACTGGAGGATGGATTGCCGGTGCTTGTTGGCTGAAGCAGGCGACCAGCACGTTGCATAGGCAACAAATAGACAGTCATAATGACTGTGCACGCTTCGAGGTGAGACTCATAAATAGGCCCCTCGGGTTTCGGCAGTCGATTTCAGGAGCCCTATTAGATAGTCACAATAGTATCCCTCGCTGAGGTGTTGCCTGCAAGCTTCGAGAACAACGCGCATGAATTTCCCAATTGGTCCATACTGATGATAAGAAATGGTAATAAAAATGGTGTAGATATAGCATCCTGACCGACTATCCCCAGCCGGGCTCCAAATCAGTAAGCTGGTCACAGTAGCGTCGGTCAGAGTTGAAAGCTACCTAGAGCAGCCTGGTAGCTGAACTCATTAATAAACATCAGATCATGGTATAGTGACAGGCCGAGTGGGTATAACATTTGTTCAATTCATTGAAAAGAAGACGAGTAAGGTGGCGGTGCCTCCACTGGTAATTGCTCTGTTTGACTTTGCCGCAACTGAGGTGCTGAGGATTGTAGGGGAATCTCATCGTGGAAAGGTCCCTCCAGCGTTGGCCGTTCAGGCATGTACTGATAGGCTCGCCTGAGGCCCGCGAACCCGGAGGTCTTTGAATTTTCTCAATTGGTGGACGTGGATGCTAAGCTTGGTATTGAAGAGCCGAGCTGGACAAAAACCTGGGAGTCGGCCCGTCAAGCACTAGGCCGCCGCAACCATAATTCCCGCATCACGAGAAGTGCACGTGGCTAGTGGTCTGGCACCTTGGCAAGCGCTGGGAGATCGCACAGGGAATGCTTGTTTTCTGGGTCGTACTTGCTCTCGGACTGTCATCGGCCATTCGTGATTGTTGTAATTCACTGGTGTGTGTTATTCTTGAGGGGGATACACGAGGCTATATATACGAGAAGACCAAGTTGATTGCAAATCAACTTGATTCTTCGTATAGGCAACCCGGGATTATTTCCGATATTGCGGGTTTGTTCCTGATCTGCGCTAGCCTCATATCAAAACAGTGATCAACAAACTATTGCCTTCAACTACTAAAAGGAAGCTTATGTGGATCTCATCCAAGAGCTCCACGGACAGCATCCACCGAAGCCAACACTCCAGTCAATTTGACTGGTACGTGTTCGCGCTTGAAGGCATCAAGCCAGGCTGTTTGAATATACGCACTTTATTCCTGCATTGATTAAAAAGATCCGTATTTCATGGTTTCATGCCTACTACTAAACTACCTTCAAAATGAGATGGCAATTGTAGCTCAGTCACATGCCCGCGCCCTTCCCCGCAGGTGCTTGTGATTGGCCCCGCACTTCGCGAGTCAGCATGGTCTCTTTATGTTTGAAAATTCGTACTTCTCCCTCCATTCTCATTCTCGACTTTGTCGGACATTTCCAAAATGACAAGCACAGCCACGGCCACGACAGAAATCGTTCCTTTCGACCACCAACCTTCGACCGTCTTGCCCGACCTGCAGCAACAACGACAAAATGACCCACCAACCACAGCAACCTTGGGACGAACAATTGAGCCTCTCGACATCGAATCACCAAGCACTGAGCACAACTATCCAACGGGCACGAAGTTCTGGTCCATGATAGCCGCAATGTGCGTGGTTCTTATCCTGGGAGGATTGGATGCCAACATCGTCGCGACAGCCGTACCCAGCATCACCAACCACTTCCACACCGTCGCCGACGTGGGCTGGTATTCGTCTGCCTTCCGACTTTGTACCTGTGCATTTCAATTCGGGTTCGCGAAGCTGTATAAGCTCTTCTCAATCAAGACTATCTTTTTGATAAGCAATACGATATTCCTTGTCGGGTCTTTACTCTGTGCCACGGCCGCTACATCAACAATGTTTATCGTGGGGAGAGCAGTGACGGGAGTGGGCTTTGCGGGTCAGTTAGCCGGATGTTTTGCAGCCTTGGTTTGTATTGTGCCTCTCAATAGACGACCGGTGTTTGCTGGTTTGTTGGCCTGTGTGGAATCGCTCGCTATCATTGCGGCGCCTTTGGTAGGAGGTGCCTTAACTCAGTCTTTAGGATGGAGGTGGTGTTTTTGGTATACATTGACCGTTAAATAACACCGATGAGGCTTCATAATACTAAAATTCACATAGGATCAATCTTCCCATCGGTGCTCTATCACTGGTGGCTATGTTTTTCCTCTTTTCCGACCCGAGAAGCCGCCAGGAAGATGACTTGACACTGGTTCAGAAGATCAAAGAGCTCGACCTTGTCAGCAACTCCTTGTTTATACCCTCTCTGACAGCTCTCTTCGTCGCCCTCTCTTGGGCGGGAATGAAGTATCCTTGGTCGGATGGGAAGGTCATTGGACTGCTAATAGTATTTGCTGTGCTCCTTGCCGCTTTCGTCTACAATCAATACCGTCGCGGAGAATCAGCAGTACTTCCGTTTCGCATCACCAAGAACCGAAATGTAATTGCAGGCTTCATTTTCACTTCGTGTACCAACTCGATGACGAACGTCTTGGAATGGTACTTGCCAACATACTATCAAATCGTTCGAGACCAGGTAAGATGCATTGACTTATCCAGTATTTGAGAAATTGTGCCAACAACGAGATTCTTTGCTAGACTCCGAGCGAGAGCGGCTACATGATGATCCCCATCCTTGTCGGAATGATGCTTGGGCTCTTCCTCCAAGGCATCGGCACCACGACATTCGGCTACTACGCCCCCTTCATGATCTTCGCCTCCATATGCATGCCAATCGCCGCGGGTTTGATGACAACATATGACCTTCACATTCCACTCACCAAAATAATTATATATTCCGGGTTTGCGGGCTTTAGTGCAGGAATCGGCTTTCAAGGATCCCAAGTGGCTGTACAGACAACCTTGAACGCTGCAGATGTCAACCTTGGGATCGGGGTTGTATTGTTCGGGCAGAGTATGGGTCCGGCGATCTTTGTCGCTATTGCGCAGGTTATATTCACGAATCAGTTATCGTCGAGCTTGGAAGAAATTGTGCCAGGGTTGACGCCTCGGTATATTGAAGAGCACGGGCTTGGTGATATAAAGAATGTGGTCCCTAGGCAGCGGTGGGATGAAGTTTTGGGTGGTATCGATCGGAGCTTGACCCATACCTGGTATTTGACCGTCGCGCTGGCTTGTATGACGATTGTAGGAAGTCTCATGGTTGAATGGCGATCGGTTAAGCAGAAGCAGTCTTGAAATATGAGCTGTTGTACGAAGGGGAAGTGCCCATGGAATATAGAACCAAGTTCGGGCGTGATTTGTGTCTGATAAGAAACGTGAAAGAATACTGCTTACTTCTTCCATCTCTTCCATCACCACCACCTTCTCCACAGCCGCCTTTTTCCCTTCCTTTTCTCTCCCCAACTCACTTGACTCCCACAAATCAGCCCGCCTCCAGTCCATACCAAGCTGTTCCAGTCTTCGCCTCCTGCAAGTCCACGTCTCAAAGCCCACCCTTCACCCACCTGCTTAAAACAATGGCATCACTCATCCTCAGGCCATATTCTTGGTTGTGGAGTCTATGCTGATTGATATGATTCTCTAGATGCTCACGGGCTACTGATGGTGACTCTGTCCGAAGCTCTTGAATTTTCAATCCATTGACTTCCTAAATTTGCAGTGTCCTTTTCCCATGATATCAAGTACACAACTTGAAGACGCTAACTCTAAACTCCAGCAAAAGTTTTCACCATGGTATTGGATCGCTTCTTCTGCTCCCTGTTCCTATCACGAAAGTCAGCTTCAGCTTCGTGTATGAGACAACTGACTGTCCCAATCATCAGAACAGCCACATACCCTCATGATGCCAATAGTCACCCATCAAATCACTTTTGACCTTTCTTCACTGTCGCATCCCCGGTAGGAACCAGCGTATCCGCTTTACTGGCCCCTGACTCTTGCGACTGCGTCTTATGAAGATTCGAGTCTCCCTCCGACATCTTATCCCGATTCTGACGATGTTCCTTAATCTTGCGGTTGACGTATTTCCACGCGTTCTTCGCGAGCTGCACGTCGGTTCGAGGTAGTGTTCCTTCTGGCGAGCGCTGGAGGGAGGAGGAAGACACCATGTCTGAGGAATGTGATGCACGATTGAGAGTAGTGTAAAGATTGGGGATTAGATGTTTTTCTTCGCGTCTGTAGCAGAAACGCGACGTCAATGATGATTTGCGGACACTTCGATGAGATGATCAACATACCAACCCAGCAAGGCATAAGCCTGATTATATACACTCATGAGTCACAGAAAACATTTCCCCTACTATCACCGCACCGAGACATAAGCAAAGCCCCTACACAGCCTTACCCCGACTCCGAAGGATTCACGGGCCCGTCTGGACTATAGTGGCGTGGAGTCAAGCCTTTTTAGGCTACGAGCTTACAGTCGTAAGCTCTCAGACAAGGAATTTGCCTGGTACATCCAATATTAGCTTAGCCTCGATATTACGATAGCCTTGCGGCCTGGACGGGGTCCGAAAGTGGTAATCAATTCGGGATGGCGGAGACTCGATCAGGCGTAGCTGAGCAAGCCCACTTCGCCGAGGAGTCCGAGCTGAACTTTATCTAGCCTCACCCCGACTCCGAATCCAAACAACCAAGAATTATTAATACGAGTTTTATGACGACTTGATTTTGGTTCTCTCATTTTTCATTTATCAATGTCTCTATTATCCTTCACTCAAAGCATATTCAATCCATTCTGCAGTTCGAACTGCCAGTTATCCAGATTTGTTATGTAGTAATTATAATCCAGTATGTCAGCTGCAGCATCGATGCCAGTCGAGAACTGCATCTCGGTGGTACTTCCAATAGCACTAGACTGAACAGGATCAGGCGAGAGAGCAAGTCCAAAACGCGGAGGATCGTCGCTCGAGCTTGTTGGCATATATCGTAGTTGCCTTCGTGCGGCTGGATGATGGTTCTGAGATATTATGCGAGGATAGTGAGGTTTTGAATTACCAGTGATCGTGGGAATTGAGGTGATGCGATAGGCGGGGAGATGGGTGCGTTCATTGAGAGGGAGGGCCAGCGGTGGACTAGTTCGATGGATAGGACGCCGGCTGTTGGGAGGCCGAAGACGCACATCTTCTTATGTCACACGTGGTGTTAAGGACAGGTCCAAGGCAATGAGAGGGCTAGGGTGCTTACCACCCAGGTAATTTCGGGCGATAATCTCATCATCTGGATGCGAGTGTCGACAAGTAGAAGGATCTCGCTCAGGATGTCATGGGAGGCCTTGATGAGGTCTGGCGACCAGATGTTTAGTCGTTTTGAGAGAATCCGATAAAGAAGGAATTGATCGTAGATGTAATCGAGATGGGCCTGCAAGTAGACGCTTTCTTTGACGTTTGCAATTCCCGACGACTCATCGGGATCATGACGCCGGTGCAGGAAAGGAGGAAGACTTTCCCAGACCTCCCTTGATTGCTGCAATAGCTCACCGTATCAAATTAGCGAGTGCAAAGATACAGCACTGGGAGAACTCACTCAATTCGCTGGGGGAGGTCCTTCACCTTCCTGTTCAGGGACAATTCCAAAATACTCTCTCGGACAGGTCCCATAAGTAAAACGCATCTTAGCCAGACGGCCTGTACGTCATTTTTAACTGTGTTCCAGCCATCGGTGTCTAGTTTCCTAATAGCCGCGTCCCGTAAACTTGGCTCGGTGATGACCTCGGTAAAACTGATATTAAGGGGCAACGCAATACTGAAAAAGCGCCAACTTATCCGCGACGGTCTGCCCAGAAAGTTGCCAGCTGTTAGTCGGCACTGAATGCACCGCTCATTAGTCGGTTGCATGTTTTTGAGAGCCAGAGCGGTATATTGTCCTCGGAAGAACGTTGATTGAGTCCCTGCGTGAACATAATCGTCGAGAGGTCGCCAAGTGCTCTCCAGGATCGATAGTCTAGATCTGTCAGTATCTTGACTTGGTCGAGTTCGATGCTGGGATTTACCTCGATCTCCACGGATGAGTGGGGTGAGAAATGTTTGCTGGTATACCAACCAGCTAACAGCATCATTCAGTGCCCCAGCCTCGTCACAGAACCTCAGACACGTCTCCGTTGCCGACAATACCAGAAATCCCAACTCCTTCCTCGGAATAACCGGCTTGCCCTCTACTTGAAATATAGAGTGCCAATTACAAGGCAGAACAGTCCCATACCCCACAAATGAAAAAGCCAAGCCAACAATCTCCCATCTATATACACAGCCGTTATGAACTCAGTAAAAGTCAACGAAGAATGCAACCGTGCAGGCTTCGAAAAATGTCGAAATTTCTCGCGCGAGCGCGAATCCAAGTTCGGTGTACCGCTCATCGGTGGTTTTGCTAACTGCTGCAGAGACTCGAACGTGCGTTCGACCAGGGGTCGGCCCAGGAATTCGCAGTCCTGCGTAGCGGCCAGATAGACATCTGCACTTCGGCGGTAGACCGGTAAGGCTTGTAGTAGCTGAATTGGAAGTGCGCCGCGTTGGATATCGGCCGGTTCGACGGGAATCACATTTGGAAGGGAAATTTGGCTGTCGTTCGGTTCTTGCTCTTCGTGGATGGATGATGATACGTCGATGTGGTCGGTGCATTCTTTGAAGAGGGAGAAGTGGCCGGTCATTCCGAGGTACTCAGATTGCGAAAGTCTTCTTAGTTCTGAGGCTGGATGTTCCTCCTTGGTCGATTATAGTGCGGGCAGCTCCAGTCTGTATTCTGAGTTGTTCGGTGTTTCAGGGTTCAATGCCACTCCTGGTCTAGTTCCGTTTCTTCTTCTTCTTCTTGTTGTTGTTGGTGAAGGTGAAGGATTATAGACGCATTTCTCTGGTTTGTTCGTGCATGTGCATCGTCCGCAGATGGGCTGTTGGTGGTCGCAACCAAGGTTGGACTTGCGGTATGGTTCGCATGACGATGGGAGGCCATTCTTCCGTAGTGTAGCCATCCTCGCGGGCTCTTTCATGCAATATCTCTTCCCGCCAGTGGCAACAGCACATCGTCATACCAAGGCTCTTGCTGAGGTATGGTAGTAGATCGGCTTGAGCTTCGGAGTGACCCGACACTCTGTTGGCGCTCATGAAGCTCCATGTAACGCTGCTCGACCATATTGAAAACACCACCAGTGTCAATTCATCCATCATTTGTCAATTTCACTGGATGTTTTGAGAGGGAAAAGTAGCAAAGGGGAGTGTCTACAAGGCGTTCTGGAGGAACTGGTACCGAGTTTTCAAAGAAACTGGTTCATTAAGGATACCATATATACGAGAACCACAACGGTTCCAACAACCTAAGGTCACCCAAAGGCACTATGCTGGCCCGGAGGTAAGAATTGCGTCTTCATGCAAAGACATCAGTAAACTCGCTCATCGCGAAGTACGATACCACAACTCCTGCGGGTCCCCAAGACACTCGCCAACGGTAACAGCTAGAAAGTATCAGCAGAGTCCAGATCGAGCCAGAAACGGTGAAGGCAAACTTACTCCTCAATCCCCGCGCAGCAATCTCATTCAATATATTATCGGCCAAGACCTCAACAGTATTATAATGGGTATCATGCGCCAAGACAATCGAGCCACCAGCGTCCAACCCCGCCCGGAGCTTCTCAAAGCTCTGCCAGATCAATCCAGCGTCATCGTTCTCGTAGTCCTTCGTATCGATGCTGGTGCCGACGACGTGGTACTGCAATTCAGACATGGCGGAGAGTACGAGGTCGTTGTACATCAGGTAAGGAATGCGCATGTAGGTCGGGAAGTACCCCAGGATTCGGGTTAGGGCTTCTTCCAGGGTAGTCATTTGCGAGACGATGGATGCGTAGTCCAGGGTTTCGAGGTATGGGTGGCTCCATCTGGAACTTGTTAGATCCTGGCTGCATGTTGTTGGCTGGCTTGGCTTAGCTTGGCTAGATACGTACGTGTGGGAGCCAATCTGATGTCCCTCTGCCACGGCTCGCTGGACCAGTTCTGGGTACTGGTCGATGTAGACGCCGTTCAGGAAGAATGTGGCGACGGCGCCGTGCTCTGCGAGCGTGTTGAGCATGCTTCTCGTGTAGATCCATGGTCCATCGTCGAAGGTTAGGGCGATTGTGCCGGGCACTGTGCAGCGGTCGATTACACTGCCGACGGCGACTTGGGTTGTTGCTTGGCGAGTTTTCAGTGCATCTTCTGCGCGGGTTGCGTGGGGGTCCATTGGAGCGGCGGTGGATAGGGTGGCCGCGAAAGGAAGGACTGTGGTCAGAATGCTGAGCGGATGCATGGCGATATGTGAAGAGTGAGTGTGGTTTTGAGACAGAATGGGTGTCGGTAGAGAAATAAGCCCGATGTTGTGTCGTCGGCGAATTGATCAGAGGGAGTGATTTTATACACTTGCAAGCAGGAGCAGGCCAAGCATCGGAGAAAGGCTAAAGAAGGATACGAGGGAAGGAGCGGCGCCGTGACTGCCACGACGAAGCATGAAACGGGAAGCACGTATGATGGGGCCAAAATTAACATTGAAGAGATAATCGCATCCATTGAGCAGGAAGACAAAAAGCCACCTCCGAGATCGCGGTACGGAATCAGATATGAGTACATATGGGGACCAAAGGTATCAAAAAAGGATACAGTAAAACAGTTTCCCCCCTCTCGGCACATCCAGTCCGGCTTTTAATTGTCAATCGGATCAAGACGTAATGAGAGTGGAATGAAAGGTGAAAATTTTCCCCCGACGCACCATTCCAGCATGAAGTCATCTAGCCCTTGCGGCTGTACTTCTTCATCGACTTGCGCTGGCCCTTCTGGCTCTCGCGCTCCAGGAACTTGCGCTGCTCCTCGGCGGTCATGCCGCGCAGGATACGCTCACGCTCCTCTTTCTTGACCTTCTCGGCGGCCAGCTTGCGCTCCTCGGCCTTCTCTTCCTCCTCGACCCGGCGCAGCTTCTTGATCTCCTCCTCGCGGGTGTTGCGGACCTTGCGCATGACCTCGCCGCGCCAGTGGGCCACTTGAACGAGTCGGTCGGTCAGGCGCAAGAACTGGTTGAAGAGGGGCAGGGTCGAGGCGTAATCGGAGGCAAGGTTGACCGACAGCTGCATGCGCTTCTTCGGGGTGGTCTCCTCGATCCTAGTAGTTGTGAGCTTGTTGTCGCTATCCATTCATTGGACATCATACACTACTTACTTGGTCGGCTTGTCAATGGGCTGGTCGGTGACAATGAGGTACTCAAAGTCATGGCCAGCCTTCTCAATGGCTTGAGCCAGGTCCGCGGTGAGCAGGTTCTCGGTGATCTCGGCGCTTTCAGACATCACAGTCACCCAGGACGGGAGCCTAGGGTGGTCCTTGGAGAAAGTCATGGACGCATCGTAGCGCTCAGTACGGAACTTGCGCATGTGGCTCTTGTGAACAACAGCCCAGATGAAGCCATCGTAAGTCGACTGGTTGACCTTGAGTGTAGAGGTATCCTTGCCCAGAACGGGGATCAGATCCTTCTCCTTGCCATCGAAAGCGTACATCAGAGCCTCATACTTCTGGGCAGGAGCCTCCCAGCTCTCAAAAAAGAAGCTGAAGATATATTCCATGAAGTAGGTGATCGGGTTGTAACGCTTAGGCATCTTGAGCGCAATGTCGAGGAAAGCGACATTCTGGCGTCCGGTAGCGTACGCCGCGAACTCGTTCGCGGCCCGCTCCTTCAGCAGGCTCTCGGGGTTGACCAGCTCCACGGAGACGGAGTCATCCTCCGCCGGGCGCGCAATGCCATCGAAGCCAACGACAGCAAACTCCTTCTGCAGCGCGGGGATGTGGGCTTTGGCCCAGTCCCGCGCCTTGCGCCGGTTCTTCCGCGTACCCCAGACATGGAAAATCACAATCAGCAGGATGAAGGGCATGATCATGGCCTCCTGCATGAAGTCCTTGGGGGAGGTGCGCTCCCACACCCGGTACCATTTTGTGTAGGGGACGGCACCGGACGTGCTGTAGGCCGGGACAGTGGTGGTATCGGCGACGAGAGACGCAGGCGACGGGTTCGGGGCCTCGACGAAATCGGCGAAGTCTGGGAGGAGGATGGTTAGATGGGAGCGCGGGGCCATTGGCACATGGGCGACTTACCATCGTCACTGGCAGCTCCCGAGCTCTGGGAGCCGAACACGTTCTTGAACACGCCCGCCATGGTTGGATGAAGACACGATGATGGGTGAAAAGGAAAGGAGGTTGAGAGAAACGAGGTGCGGAGCTAAGCTGGGCTTGGCTCTAGCGCCCCCACGAATTCTCCAGTTTTCCTGCGATCGGCCCGACTTGCCAGAACTGCCATCCCACTTTGACAGTTAGAACCATCTACAGTTGCAATTACAGAATACAGAGGCACAGAATAAAAAGCGAAATCAATGTCCATATCCGTTCCTATATCACAATGCATCCCAGATCCCAAGATAATACACGAAATTACTCGAATGAGTGTGGTATCAACGAAAAAAAGAAAATGAAACCCTCAACACAATGAAACGAGACGCCAAAAACTTCACAAAAATCGATTTTTGTACAGGCCCGCTTCCAAGAATATAAAAATAAGTAAAGAAGTCGTAACGGTCGTGAAAGTCTCGAGAGCTCGCTCGAGTAGAGAAGAGGAGAAGGGAAGGCAGGAGATGCGCATTGCGCTTAGTGGCCATAAGCCGGTGGTGGTGTATCGTCGTGCGCGCGACTCCAAAAGTTGCTGCACGCGTTGTTCGCCATGAGTTTCTCGTCACGCATGCGACGAGCAATCTCGCCGGCCAGTCGCTCGACTAGCAAAGGATCGACGGAGTCGCCGGCCGCGGTCTCTTCTTTGGTGAGCGGAAGCACGGTGGCGGGAAGTGGTGGCTGGACAGAGCCAGAGCCAGACGAGGGTCCGGCCTCGGCCTTCTCTTGGTGACCGCGCATGGTAGCACGGGGAGTAGCTTCGACATCCTCACCCTTGGAGGGGCGAATTGTTTCGACGGAATACCCGAGGTCTCCCTGGTCAGAGGCGGTGCGGCGTTGAGACGGACGCGAGAGGCTCATGCGGTGTCGCTCGGGAATCGATGGCAAGTGCAAATCGGTCTCGGGGGAAAGCGGGGGGGTCACTGGGTCGTCGTTCTGTTCGTTGACAACGGGCAGTGGCGCGGAGTAGATGGATGGCGGGCTGCTTGACTCTCTGAGCGAGCTGTCATCGCTGACGCTCATGGCATCATCGGTCGTCTTGGGACGACGCAGGTCCACAACACGCTTCTTGCGCTTTCGCTGATGGGCCTTTGAATGACGTCCAGCCCCTACGTTCAATCCATAGCTACTGAGCGAGTGGCTGCCCAGGGAAGGACGGCTTTGGATGGAGACATTGCTGGAGGTCTCGTGGACGGAGGATGCCAGGCTGCCCACCTGCGAATGAGTTCGAGAAAGTGCCGGGCTGAGAGGCGAAATGACGCTGCCGGGAAATTCACAGGGGTCGGCGGGAGATGTCCATGCTCGATATACAACCTCTTGGATGGAGGGGGTGAAAAGCGAGAGGGTCCGTTGGGAGTCGGTAAGCGCGGCGAGGCGAAGAAGGTTCTTTTGAGAAAACAGGGAATGTGTCTCGACAGAGGAGTCCAGTGATAGGGACGCGATTTCAGATTCGTTCAGCGCATTTCCAAGTGAATCGACGGGGTCCTGCGGGGGGCTTGCCAACGGGTCTTGGCCAGGGCCCTCACTTGATGTAGCTTCTGTATTGTCTGTTTGGTTCTGGCTCTCTTCTCCCGTGCGATATTCCGGTACCCAGAGCCGAAGCGACAAGCGATGGATAATGGCTGGCAATTCGTCCATAAACAGAATTCGTAGTTGGGCTTCGATTTCTTTTTGTAAGAAGTCGCGCACAAAGGGGATCGAATCGAAAGTAGAGGAGACCTTGAGGGATTCGAGCGGATCGTTGCGGAATACGACTGTAATTCCTTTTTGCTTCGAGAAGACCAGGATCACAAAACCAGAGAGCTTGAAGTCGGAGAGGGTGATTTGGAGAGGAATGGTGAGTGGGGTTCTAGATGCGACACGGTCAGTTCACGCCGGCGACGAAAATTCTTGCGCGGTTGGTTGGTGTCACCATCGTGCGCGAACCGGGGAAATACATACGCAGCAGCTAATGGTTGTGGTGATGCGAAAGCCGGTCGTGTGAGTAGGAAGGTATTTAGCGGGTTCGCTTGGACTCGGGTCTTGAGCGTCAAGAAGGCGTCGCCGGAATAGGACATCTTGAAGATACCGCGAAAGCGATCCTCGGCCAGATCGCCGATCTCCAAGATTTCGAGTTTCGGGGGCATGGAGCCCAGGTTGAGCTCGGTGACGATAATATCATCGACGATGATGGGTGGTTTGGGTGATTTATTAAGCGCGGCAGTGAGCAGTTCTTGGGCGCGCGAGTAAAAACTCGCGTCCGCCATCAACGGCGACCAGTTGAAGTTGAACGCCATGCCCGCGCATTGAGAAATACCACGACCGGAAAGCCTCGAGGGAAAAAACAACAATAAAAAGGCGATCGTGGATGGAAGCGAGGGGGGGGGGGGAGGCAAAGCCGAAGGCGAAAGGAGAAAAGAGGAACGTGAAAAAAAGGGAATCCCGAGGTCACAGGCCCTCGCGTGCCCCGACCACACTCTGCGTTTCAAACCTCTCGCGCAATCTACGCATTTACGAACAAACGCATCGTCAACTGATCTCCTTTCATTGTTTTGCTCGGTTTAACTTTACTTTTGACTCTCTTTTCGTTGTTCTGCCCATCGCTGACAGCGCTGCAGTATGAAAGGGCTGGTACGTCACACCTCCGGCTCTTGCAGGGCGACACTCCACCCTTTCCGACCAGCCCCGAGGACATTCCCACTTGGGGCGATCGCGGCCCATTCATGTTCCACCTTCTGCCTACAGAGGCGGCGCTGCTGCATAAGTGCGTCCGCTACGGTCAGTCCACTCTGATCGAGGTCTACGGGGGAAAAGATAGGGGCTCGACGCGAAATCGAGAGGCCTGCGACGCACTAAAACGATACGCGGTCGACCGCGGGCCAGAAAGGGCCGCGTCCTTGCAGATCATCTGAGTCCAGCCCTCATTCATGTCTCATCGTGGCAGAGGCGACGGTCGAGGACTGTTCCAGATTATTGGAGGAGGTGGAGTCCTCTAATGCACGTCTTAAAAACGCTCTCGTTTTGCCGTCGCGGGAGACGGATGATCTCAGCTCCATCGACGAAAATGGCAATCACAATGCGACGTCGCAGATTTTGAACAGCGGGCCTCGTAGCAACAAGTTGGCCGCTGCGTTGTATCTTTAATGAGTGATCCGGTTAGATGAAAGAAGCAGTTTTCATCCGAGTCGAGTTCATCTCATGTCGACAGGCCAGGCATATATCTCGCTGACGGGTGTTTGGCGATAGTGTAGTAGATAATGACGTGCTCGCACTGCATCCAGCCTTGAAAGACTTAGTTTGACTATCCCAAATTAAAGTGTTCAATGTTGGAAATAGCCTCCAGCCCTCGAGACTCCGGCCAAAGTATTTTTTGATCATCGGACACACACTATTAGATTAAGCCGATGTCAAAGCAAGTGTCACCTGCCGATCCATCATAATCGTATAACTCTCCACATTAATGTTCACTGACTTGAAGACGAGAAGAAATAAAACATCACGCATGAACATAAAATGAATTGCCCAGATTTGTCGTCGCTGTTAATCCTCTCTGTATCTTTCTTTCTTGACTTTGTTCCAAAAAACATCCTGATCTGCAAAGTACTATGCACAGACGGCTGTGATTGGCTGAGAGCGGAATAGCTCACCGCGGCAACAAAGCGCTAAACCGCTTTAGGCCAAAAGTCAATAAAGGTCGTTACTCGTTTTGGCACCGACGACCGTCTCAGTCTCCTTGCTCAACCTCATCCTTTCACCACTCATCAACCGTCCCGCCTCACTATACAGCATCCAAATCCTCCCCATAATCTCAGGGACCATGCTGGCCAAGCCGCCCTCCCCCTGCGTGGGTCACGCGACACCCATGCAGTCCCAGAAACCCAGCACCAGGACGGTAGCCCAGCGGAAGGTGTACGGGAAACGAAGAAACAATGCAGCCAAAGCTGTTTTCGACCAGAAGAGCCCGACGCGCGAAGCATCCAGCTCAGTCGATGCCGCCGTCGAGGCTATTCAGTCCAAGTTGGCCGACGTGACTATCAACGAGGAGCCGACTCCGACACCAGAGGCCGAGCCGGAACAAACAGAGGCCGTGGAGGAGCCAGAGTCGGAGCCAGAGGCCAGCACACCAGAGCCTGAATCCCTCGATGAATCGCCAGCGCCGACCGCCGAGACCCAGCCAACAGACCTCCCAGACGAAGAGCCCTCACAAGAAGAACCCGCGAAACCGAAATATTATGAGCAAATGGTGGAAGTTAGGGTCCCGGTTATGGCACCAAGGAAAGTACAC
Organism: Penicillium argentinense; assembly: GCF_028826775.1. NCBI lineage: Eukaryota > Fungi > Ascomycota > Eurotiomycetes > Eurotiales > Aspergillaceae > Penicillium > Penicillium argentinense. The sequence continues at coordinate 3,510,424 of NW_026622668.1, forward strand.
ATGAAGAAACAGACACGAAGCGAAACCTCTTCTCGAGAAGGACGACACGCGCAAAAAAAGATACCCACCGGACGCAGGTCATCCGGATTCGTCCACGACGCAAAAGCCAACAACTACGTGCGACCTATACTGGATGAAGCTCTATCCCCCATTGCGTCGCAAAGCATTCAACGATTCGAGACATGGGCCTCTCGATCAGCAAACATGTTCCATGTCGTAAAGCTAGCGGAGGGTTCCTACGGAGAGGTTTACAAATTACATCTGCACGAAGAGGGTGCCCGGCCAATGGTCTCCAAATCCAAACTGGCGAAGCTGAAGGCCTACGGCGATGGCGTCTTCAAGGTCGTTCCGCTGCGCGCGCAGAGTGGACCTGGCTCGAAGAAGTTTACTTCCATCGAGGAAATCGTGTCCGAGGCCAAGATGCTCAAGTACCTCGATCCGATTCCTGGCTTTGCTCGATTCCGAGAAATCCATGTTGTGCAGGGTCGATTCCCGGAGTCATTTCAAAAGGCCTGGGATTACTATAAGAAGACGAAGGATGATTGCTTGAATCCGAACCCGGCCAGTAAGAAGGCGTATCCGGATTCACAATTGTGGGCGATTGTGGAGATGGACGATGCGGGGCGTGAGTTGGAGAAGTTTACCTGGTCGTCGATATTCCAGATTTATGATATTTTCTGGGGTGTGGCTATGGCGCTTACTCGTGCCGAGGAGTATGCTATGTTCGAGGTGAGTTAGCCTGCCAAGTTCTATTGTGAACTGGGCCTCCGATTAACACAATCTAGCATCGCGATCTGCATCTGGGAAATGTTTGCATCCGCTCTACAAGACCGGATGGCTCCATGGAGCCTCCTTCTGAGCTTGTCATTGCCCGCCAGGCCTCCGCGAGTGGATTCGGTATTAGCTCCATCGAAACTACCATTATAGATTACTCGTTGTCCCGCGCTGATCTCTATTTGCCCGGTGATCCGGAGGGCTGGAGCGAGGTCGCCTCATCAGATCTGGATAAGAAAAAGATCTTCGATGCGATTGGCCAGGACGAGGATGACGCTTTGCTTCGAGATACCTACAGATAGTATGTACCCTCCTACAGTACTCTTGTGTCGCATGTATCGATCTAACTTTCCAATCAGTATGCGCGCCACGCTCTACACAGGCGAACCCTCACAAACCCAGAAAACACCCGACATCCCGGGTATCTGGGCCGAGTACGCGCCTCGCACGAATCTCGTCTGGCTCCTTTTCCTCCTGAAGAACCTTCTCAAGAATCGCAAGCCAGAACCTACAAAGCAACCAGCCCAGCCTCAACGACAGGCTCTTGCGCCCTGCTCGCCTAACCGGAAGACCACCAATCAATTTGGCAGTGCCAAGACGAAGGCGAGCGGTGATGCAGACGTCGTGATGAAGGAGCGCCAGAACAAGGGATTGTCTTCTAAGATTGCTCAGCTTAAACAGACCCTTGAGGATAGATTGCTGAATGTTCTGGAGCTTCTTGATATGGAACATGGGGACGAGGACATGTGTTGTGCTGCTGACCTGGTTGCTTATGCGATGCATTTGCAGTGGTTGACTGTTGAGGACTTTGAGGTTGTTGATGAGGAGTAGGTGTTGAATCTCGTGTTTACTGTGCATTTTTATACGGGCATTTTCTATGGAGTTCTGGTTGGATTTTTGAGTGATGATTTCTTTTATTTCGGGATATTCATTTCAGGTGCATTGTTTGGATATGGCATAGCAGTTTTGAACATAGATTTGGCTTGCATTAAAACGTCGGTATCGATTTTGATATTCCTTCAGTCTCTTCGTGCATTTTAAGATACCAATGCTACCTATTCAGTAGGTCGAGAAAGATTTCGAAGTCTGAGAGAACACTGAAGCTCAATCTGTTATCTCCATTCCTAATGCACTGTGGTGTTGTGTTGACTTGCTGTTACAACTGTCATCAGAGCCCGTCGTGTTAAGGTTTAGATCTGAGAATAGACTTGTTTCAGGGTACTACAGTATCACAATGTCTCCAAGGCTCCAACTTGGTTTTACACACCCAAGCCGGTCGTGAAGACCCTACAACATCAGCACCACCATCACGCCGTCTCCTATCTCCACTGCTTACGTGAAGACCATGAGGTTAAATTAACGCTTTTCTTTAACAGTTCCCACAATATATTAGAAGAATAATTTAGAATGGCACTACCTTGAACAATTCTTATTTAGGCGTAAAAAAAAGCCCACTGTGCTGGTAAGGTTGGCGGCACGGGATGCGACAGGCAGAACAATCTATCTCTGACCCTGAGTGGAGTGCGTATGTGGGGTGTGTCAGTTCTCCCCAGCCACTCAAGGACCATTCGCGATTAACCTCCCGAACTACTCCCGAGACTAGGTATCAGCCTGATCAAGGTTCCTCGCGCCGTCGATTTCATCTGTCCAATAACTTCCCCTGGTCTGAGATGAAACAAGCCCGCGCGGCTGACAGGCCCCAAGCGGCGTCGATACTGCATACAGAAAAATCCCGAGGCCACCCCCCTCTGGCAGTGCCTCACAAACACCATGATTGCCGGCTCGGCTTTTCTTTTTCATTTTCGAATCTCGCTTGCACCCTCGACGGCTGGTCGGTTCTTGCCATGATAGCTGCGGAAAATATCTGGACGAGAGAGCTTTCGGCGGAGCGCAAGGCTTATCTGGCGCAGTCTCGGATTCCGGAAATTATTGCCTGCAATGTTGTGTTGCTGGTGTTTGCGACTGTTGGGTTGCTGGTGCGGCTTTTTGTTCGACTGCGATATCTCACCGGGATTAATATCGATGATGTGATTTGTATGGCTAGTTGGGTGCGCTTATATCTGCATTTTCCGTCTTGATCGACTACTCATGCATTCTATAGGTCTTCACCTTTGTTTTGTGCTTCACTGTGATGTTGAGTAAGTTTACTTGCAGATGCAAATACTCACAGATGGTGCCTGACTCTCCTACAAAGTGACCAAATATGGATTCGGCAAGCACATCGGAACAGTATCAAGCTTCAGCGACCGGGCCATGTTCCTCAAGGTACGATGAAGCTGATAATGAACTAAGTCCATATTACATCCCATTAACTCAGCATATTCAACACAGCTTGACTTCGTGACTATGCTCGCCTACGTCCTCGCTCTCGGGACAATCAAAATGTCCTTTTGCCTACTTTATCTCCACATCTTCCCAGGAAAAAAATTCCGGATCGCCTGCTGGTGGCTTCTAGCCATTATCGTGGCGCAGACTATTGCCGAAGCCCTGGTCGTGCTTTTCCAATGCACTCCTGTTCACAAGGCCTGGGATGCCACAGGTCTTGTCAAAGGGACCTGCGTCGACATGAACACATTCTACTACGCCAATTTCGCCGTCAAACTCGCCAGTGACCTGGCCTTGTTCACTATGCCGATTCCAAAGCTTGTCCAGTTAAGGATGCCGGTGGGCAAGCGAGTGGGACTAGTGATAATGTTCAGTCTGGGTCTTCTGTGAGTGCTTTGCCTCATGAGATGATTGGATCTGACTAACCCGACGACTAGTGTATGCATGACAAGTATAATCCGAATCTGTTACCTGAATCCTTTCCAGGTAGACCATACCTGTAAGACAAACCACATGCTTTCACTACTTGGGTCGAGTCTAACTAGCGGAACCTCTTTTTAGGGTCGATGGTCAATGCGACGAATTGGTCTTGTGTGGAAGTTGCCGTCGCCATTTTTATCGCATGCATTCCCTCATTCAACACCCTGATCAGCTACCGCTTCCCGAGACTGCAGCGTATGCTGGGTCTCCCTAGCAACAAAGACAACACCACTGGTCCGTCGAATACATATGGCACTTCAAGTCATCGGACGTGGAATACTCTATCAATCGAGCCGAATAATAGCCATAAATTGAAAGCAATCATGGGCAAGGGCCATGGCGATGTGCAAGTCAGTGCCAATGGGTCACAGGAGCATATTATACATGCTGGAATTCAGGTGACTACTGATGTTAGTGTCAATGATAGGAAAGTTTGATGCAGAGCATCATGTACTGAAAAATCAATTCTTACATGTTTTTACTTCTTATTGCCTCCATGACGTATACTTGATTACCATTTGAAACAGGGTACAGCAATACGGCCCAAATTTATGGTGGGACAGCTTTTCCTTAGGACAAGTCGACCTCGTGTAGACTCGTTATAAAAATACCCCACTTCCAAATTCCTTCGCAGTGGCCGAAAGAGTGTCATCAACGAAAGTTCACTTTAGCTCTAGTAGTTTGCATAGTAGAACAGCATTGATCCACGCTGAATGACTTTCAACCAAGATACATATTTCTCACTTTGCGAAAACATCCTATTTTCTTTTTCCTTGGGACAAAAATTGGGGCTGAGTTCTGCTCTTGCTGCTGTACTGTCGGCCTTTCGAGGACATATGTGTTTGCTCTGTTTGCACTCGGCATCAGTCGCGGCGGCTTCACCACTCCGATTGGATTCGGTCAACCACTTCAAGTGAGTAACATCGACAGACGCACTCCACTAATCTGCCTGGTAGGCATTATTTACCGCTCTCCTCCTCCTGTACCCCATGCTAAGTCCACAATAGATCCCAAAGCCTCGGACTGTACACACCACTTGTGATCAGCCCGAACAGTCAAATCAAAGCAGCCTGTCTTTGAGAGAGCAGTGCTCTATTCTAGGACGGTCCCTGACCAAAGCGCATGATTGAAGGCACGCAGTGCTACACTTGAAATCTAGCTCAATCGGAATTTGAGATCGCGCCTTTACCACCAAGCCACCCAGCCCAGCCAGTGGGCGGAGAGGCGCTCCAGAGCACTACGAAAGACTGCAACGACTACTCGCACTCAATTTCATATCAAGCTCTGCCACAGGCAGGCCAACCATCAAGATGCCGATCACAGGGTAAGTGTGAGATGGACACGCCATGGTCTTCCAACATATTACTAACTAGCACAGAGTCTACTTCATCCCTGCTACAACTTCAACCACCCCAAGTGCAATGGAGCACATAACACAGCGTCTAAAATCAACTTTCAAAGAAGCAGACCTCATCCCCATCGGCCGGTGGGTCATGGAACAAAAGATCATGCGCGACACACCGGGCCTGCTCCCACACACAAACCCCAATGAGAAACCTCCAAAGCCACGATGGATGCAATTCCTCTCATTAAGCCACTACAAAAACCACGGTTTCATCTACACATCCGAGCCACTGGAAAAACCATTCCACCCGCCTAACGCAGCTTCGCCCGTACCTTCAGCAATGCCCGCGACGAACGCAGGTGATACTTTGCCCATGATCATGGCGACGATGTCGCACTCAGCCTGCAAAACCATGTTCCAGCATTTTTCGTACGCTTGCCAGCCCTTCTGGGCTCACCGGTTGACGCTCACGGTGCCGAACGGTGTTTATTACGATGTGGGCGACTTCCGCGTGCGAGTCGGTGATGTTCGTCAGACTTTTCCGTCGCTTCGGGCACGTGGGACGCTTGTTGAGATTGAATGGCGTGGTCCGTCGATGATTGATTCTTTTACTGCGACCGTTGCGAGTAATGGAGAGAATTCCGATTCTGGCGTTGATGTGTCCTTCTCTGCGCTTGAGGATGCTGATGTCGATGCGGAGTATGCGGCTACGGCTTTGCTTATTCGCGAGTTTTGGCAGAGGTTGGGGGTTGAGGGGGCTAAGGAGGCTATTCTGGTTCCTGGGGTTGGGAGTGAGGTGAAGGAGCAGTTGGCGAAGGTCAAGAGTGGGAAGCATGTTTTTGACAAACGGGCTCAAAGGGGAGATGCTATCCTTAAGAAGCTGGGATTAAGCGATTCGACCGAGCAAGATCCGGATCCGCAGGCTGGGGTGGACGTTGCTAGGCAGTACATGGAGGTTTTGCGGTTTAACCGGTGATTTTTCTGCGACTACCCTAGGGTAGAAAGAAAGGGAGCGACTGGCAAGGGATCGGATGCAATTTAAGTACGGTGCAGCGTTTTGGACTGCTCGTTTCAGTAGAATATCATTCATAGGTGTACTATGAACCGCATCCCACTCTTTCACCCTTATCTCCTCATTACCTGCTTTCCAAAGTGCACGCTTGATCATGAAGAGTCACAGTTGAGCCGCGTTCAAAGGCATAGACTACAGAGACCGGTATCGGGGAACTGAAATGGAAGACAATAGGAAAGAAGAAATAACCTCGTTTGGAAAATCGCGACTTCAGCTAAAGATGGAAACACATGGCGACGTGAGAGGTTTACTTTTGCATCATAAGCTGAACGAACTCGTTGTCTGCAGGAATATTAGTATCTGAGTGAGCTCAGGTGGGGGTGTGGGGAGGGAGGGGGTCGTACAGTCGATACGGCCGTCGCCGTCCTGGTCGGCCTCGCGGATCATCTCGTCCACCTCGTCGTCGGTCAGCTTTTCGCCGATGGAGGTCATGACGTGGCGCAGTTCAGCGGCAGAGATGAAACCGTTGTTGTCGCGGTCAAACACCTTGAACGCCTCGCGGATCTCCTCCTCGGAGTCGGTGTCCTTCATCTTGCGGGCCATCATGGTGAGGAACTCTTTGCGCGCAGTGTCAGTGGTTGTGTCCGTCCGTGCTTGTGCGCACCCGACCGTAGTCGTAGCGGCGGCGGTGGAGCTCTTACCAGGGAAATCAATGGTGCCGTTGTTGTCAGCATCGACCTCGTTGATCATATCCTGCAGCTCGGACTCGGAGGGGTTCTGGCCAAGAGAGCGCATGACGGTGCCGAGCTCCTTGGTGGTGATTTGGCCTGTATAAGAAGGAGGATTTAGCGAGCTGTTTCCTTCGTCATGAGGCAAATTGTGGCAGTCGTTCCAAAGAACACGTTCGTCCTGATTGTCAGGGAGATCGATGTAGTCCAGGAGATCCAAGGACTCCACGCTCTCACTGCGATCGAGGGCTTTAATCTTCGGAAGTTGCCTGCCAGCAAGGAACTCTGCCCGTCATGGACTTCCTCGCCAACAGGGCATTCCGTGTGCTCGGAGTTTTCGTCCAGGGTGTGAAACTCACCATCTCCATCTTTGTCCTAGCGATCGCGAAATAACCCGTCAGCTAAATTGATCCAAATCCACGTCTCCAATCATCGTATGGGAGCACTCACGAACAGGGAGAACGCCTCCTTGTACTCGGAAACTTGCTCTTCGGTAAGAGAATCGGCCTAGACGGGTACGATGGCGCTGTCAGTCACGAGTGTCCAGATCAACAGTGGGCGTCCCGGGTTGCGGGGAGGCCCGAGTCCGACCAACTCGATTCAGAGCAGTCGAATGGATGGCGATACATCCAGATCCAGATTCCAGATTGAGCTTGGAACATACCATGGTGATCGGTGTGGTCGGAGGTGGTGAAAGGGTGATAAAAACGGACGGAGAGGGGTCAATGGAGTTATGGTGGGGAGGAAGTTAAGGGGAAGACCAGCCTTACGGGCAGGCAGAACAACACCGGGCGGCTGCTGTCGTCCAATCACCGCCACCAGGGTCGCGGGCGGTCAGACCTAAAACGTGACCTGTACGGACTCGCCGTGGGTTGATTTACTACCGACTGCGACACGCCTGCTGCATCTTCCCAACTCAGCTGAAAGGCGGGTCTTGACAGCTGCACAGGGGCGTCTTTTTTGGCCCCCAGGCGGACTCGGTTATCGCACCTATCCCCCGTGGCTCTATTGCCCTCCATGCTGTGTCTATAAGGTGACATCCAGCGCTGACGACGCCAGGCGGATCACCAAAAGCTTGGTGTTTGGCCTCAGCCGTCCCGCTAGCATCGGCCAAGACTATAACTGCAGCCAACCTTTCTGCGTATTCGAGCCGGTGGTGTTATCGACCCCGCAGCTGACTCCGTCAGGCTACTTCCCACGGAAAGCATAATGCTGCCACTCTAGACGTAGGGTACTCGGTTGGGCCCCGAGGTTTTTGTCTTGTTTACCGAGGGCTTTGAGATCTGTAGAGCTGGACGCTTACACCAGATATACCCCGCGCACTCCACCGGACATCATCTTCCCTAGGCGACTTGTGTGACGTCGAAAGTGAACTACTAGTAAATGTAATTATAGGAGGTATGATCATCTCAAAAAGTGTTACGTCGAATGTGAATATCCATTTTCTTTCTTTTTACCTTCCGTCAGGTGAAAACGGTAGTGAAGTCACCTGCTATAAGGAAGTCAGATAAAAATACTCAGTTCCCACGGGACAGCAAGATCCACCTTCTCCACGAAAAGCTGCACTCTATGTGAAACGGAAAAGACACAGAATGACGTTGATCTACTCAACCAAAAGCAGGCAACATGGATACCCTGGGATGGAAGACCACGAGGGGGATGAAGTGTACGCCGAGGTGAAACTAACTGAATATGGAAAAGCCAGTATGACCAGCCCAATAGCGCAAGAGCAATCTATAAAATTAGCGAGTGTGTTGATCACGGAGTTCGTGCGGCTCTAATCGATAGGTTCAGTAGACCTTTCCAAGTACTTTCGGGCGGGTACGGCATTGCCCGGATTGGGCATGTGGTTCAGGGCGCGTGACGTTCGTAGCAGTCTCCACGTGGCAACCCGCCTGCGTGGGTGAGCAACCTATATCGAGTCAGATCTTGTTGATAAGATGTTGCCTGTCAGATACCCTTGAAGCCCACAGAAAAGGGTAGCGATAGAGAAAAAGCCGAGACGAAAGCGAGTACGATTCTCGGCCAAGTTGTAGGTGATCTGAGTTCAGATAGAACGTCTTAATGTTTGCCAATCATCCGTATAGTCAAAGTAATGATTCAATGCTCGTCTATTGAGCGAATAAAACCAGCCCATCTCTATAACTAGTCATAAATCATAACTCATAACACGTTTGTCTTGATGCACATGGTCGCCAAAAGTGAAAGGCACGCAATGCACGCTAGTAGTATAAATAAAGGCGCCGGGGAATATCCCACCGTCATGCTATACGTAGCACTCATTATCGCGGGCAGGACGACTCGAGCGATAGAATGCAGGAAACTCAAAAGCCCGAGAAGTTGGCCGGATTGGTCGCTGGGCACATGAGATGTCAGGCAGGATGTTAGAAGAGGGGCCACAGGCGCAGCCGATGCAACAAGTAGAGAAGAAATGATGAAAGAGCCCGGGTACCGAGAAAAGGCTATCCCGATATAGCCTAGGCATTGCAGCGCCAAACAGACTTTGATGGCGCCTACCTCTCCGAAATTCAACACAGAAGACAAGCTTGAGGGGCTCATTCTTCTGCCCCATCGGCGGACTAGCATCATGGCTGCAGGGAATAGCAGGACAAGTATCAAGATGCTCCATGATGAGAAAAGAGCTAGGGCGAAGCTCTGGGTGCTAGGTTCCCAGTGGAACAAGTATGCGGTGTATGCGAGCTGGAGAGAGTAGATACCCATAAGGATCCCGAAGATGCAGAAATCCACAGTTGCTAGGATAGCCATATTCTTCTGACGCGCCGCGCTTGATGCACGTATTGCCTTTAGTGACGAGAACACGAGACTGACACAGTTTTCCTTCCGAGGTAGTTCCTGGGTCAAGTCATCTTGACTGGTTGTACCATCAGGCTTGGGTCGGCGTGACTCTGGCAGGAGGAAGAGGAAAGCGAATGCGAGACATATATGGGTGCAGATGGCAAGCTTGTAGATGAGCTGGAATGGATTCGAAGCCGCTAGTAGGACCCCAGAAATGATGGGTCCCAGAGCCAAAGAAAAAGAGATGGCGGCCTGCAGATAACTGAAGAGTCGTGCTCGTTTGTTCGGCGGCACAAGGTCGGTAACATATGCTTGGGACAGGGCCGTCGCTGTAATGACTGCGCCGCTGAGACCCTCTATGGCGTATCCCACCAGGAGCCAATGTAGATCGATATAATCCGGGTATCGAAGGATGGTGAGGAGGAGAGATTCATAAATCAATGGTCCCATAGCGGTTAAAGCCAGGAAAGGTTTGCGACCGACGCGGTCCGACAGTGAGCTGAGGAAGGGGGTCGAAACGGCACCGAGAAGGCCGGCGGTTGTTTGGCCGTAAATGAAGAACCGCGAGAGATCAGATTGCGCTTGCTTGTTACCCAGGCACTGGGTTAGGTCTTCGAAGAGATTCGTAGCATTGTATTTGGAATGGTCTAGTTGACTCGTGGAGTATCGTTGGTGACAGATCAGGGCGAAGATAGCATTCATCTCTGGGACGGTCAAGACGCCGAAGACGAGGATGTAAATGAGGAACATGGAGATAATCCATGTTGGCTGTGGTTAATATGGCATTGGGAATCAACAACTGAGTCTCAGGAAGGAATAAAAGAGTAATACCGATGGTTGGCGAAATCGAGACCAGAATGACCTGGTTTCATGGGCCGTTCCGCCCGAGTCGCCATACTCCGGGCCACAACGGCTCTGGAGGAGAGGCCAAGTCTCCTCGTCCGACCGGGCAAGACCCATTCTATAGTGCGGTGTAATGAAAAAAAGTTAGTGTGCATAGAAGGAAATCTGCGATCGGAGATCTATTAATAAAGGAATGACGGGGGTGCTTAGGCAAGATCTAAGATGAAACGAGATCTGGGGCTCAGGGCAGCCGTTGAGATGCACGCGACGTGTTCACCTGCAGCCCTGCATGCCAGGTTCCACTAACATAGCGGTCTGGCTTGTGCATGACGGGCATTTTTGCTTCTGCACGTTAGGGGGGGGCCGAGCGAGGGCCGACACGTGGGTGTCATTTATGGACTGAACTGGATTTTCCTATTCTGGAGCGCTAGTTCAAGTTGTTTACTCCAATATCAAGGTGGGGTTCTAGCGTCAACGAGGGAAAAAATGAATCCTGGATGCTAGTAAACCCACGACGCAACAAAGACGTTGAGTTCCACCGCAGAATTCGCCGAATATCTCTCCCTAGATTGGGCAAGTGCCCCGTGGGTGCATGTTTGAGATTGGCAGTGTTACACAGGAATGGCCAGTGTCCAGGTGGCTACGTCATTTTCTGTGCTGGCACCAGATCACTATCTCGCGACCTTATCTTCCCTCATCTCTGTTGGGCATGAGCCAGAAAGGCAAATGACCTCTTTTCGCGGAAAGGGTTACGAACTGCTGGTCATAGCTGCTTCGTTTCGCGGGCAGGTGCCCTTTTTCTGACGCCCTTGAGTCCCTGTCCGGATCTTGTCTTACCCGTTCTTGTATCTGGGGTCATCATAGGATGTATCTTTTTCGCAGTCAGGATTCTATTCAACGCTTTATCGCAAATGGTTTCATTCAAGATACATAATAAGAATCATTCCGCCTGATCTTGTTCGCGACCAGCCATTTTGGGGCTGGATGCGATGGACGATCTTCCGCCCATGTTGACAGGCGGGATGACACTTGAGATCTCACTCCCGATGATACCAACGTCGTACCCAACTTGAACGTGACGGATTGCAGACGGTTCTCACCAGGGAGAGGGGCCTAAAGGGGGCAGTGTCGTTGTCGTACCTGTAGGGATGAATCCCTTTGAGACAAACATTACGAACTATCGCGCAAAAGAGATTCGCTATGACGCCCCTTCACAAGGGTTGGTATAGTGCCCCTAGACCAAATTTGTCTCGAGATCTGTAGCAATCGCGTGTATCAGGTCGTCGTGCATGAAAAGGGTCTTCCGACAATGCCATCCCTGCTTTCTTGGAACTGATAGTGGCAATAGTTAGAAAGACAATCCGTGGGTCGCAAACAAATATTCTGCTTATCAAGTTGACGACGTTGACGTATATCTCACAAACAAGAACGAACATTCCAAAGAGGAAAACAACCGCATTATAAAACGCACTTCTAATATTGTGCGCCGAAAACCAGCACCCTTCTTGATAAGAACCAGCCACATAATGGGTGGAATATAAAGCAAAGTCCTGACGTGAACAACGAAGAGCATATGGACAAGATGTCAGGAAACGCTGGGATGACCTCGACAACAACCCAGGAAAGAAATGTCAAGACAGTGACGAGCGCGATCCAAGTAGTAACGTATGACGGAGCCGCCACAGATGTTTGTGTAGATGTACCGAGCGAAAACACTGGTGTTGATGAACCAAGAAATAAAGATGACGGGGAGAGCGATGCCGAATACTATCCTCGACATCAGTGTTCCAGCAGAGAGCAAAGCTGGCGATTGCACGTCTTGCCCGACGAAAGAGTAGATGAGGGCTCCGATCAGCGTAGTATATGACATTTTCAATCAGTCCCAGCACGTATATGGACTTGACGTAGTCTTTAGGATTCCGCATTTCGTTCATGAAGGATGGTAAAGAAGGCGCGAATGCAAATGCGAAGTCAACATTGTTGATTGCGACCATAGCCTTCGCGAAATCGGTGTCCCCTTTCGGCCACGCCGACCGGTCGCCCAGTATGGCGGTATCGGCGAAGGTGGGCGGGATTGCGAGGGCGAGAAGGATCAACGTAGAAACCAGACCAAAGATCACAGTGCAAATATCACTCTTGGCAATGGTAGCGAATGCTATGATCCCAGTAAGACAGTGTGATCCCACGATCAGCATTAAACTAAGGGTAAGAGCCACAGTGATGATCCAGAAGCCACATTCTCCTCGAATCAGCCTTCCGTTATCTCCGTAATGCTCAACATCTGGATACTTCAAGATCTTTACCGCGCCGACGACATGGCTGGCGTAGGTTGCGATGACGCCACTTCAAGCTGTAGATATCACGCCTGCGACCATGCTGAGTGTCGCAAATGTGGCGGGAATGCTGAGAGACCCGTGCGATGGCTTCGACGATGAGTACAACTGTCAGGCGCTTCCAGCCGAATCTATGGAAGTTTTTGTTTCCATGGGTTATTTTTATGTGCCTCCTAGATTAGCATGGCATCTGGTCGAGAGTTTTCGTCTGTTATTTTATTCAGCGACCGCTGCATATCGGGTTCTTTCCATCGCCATAGGTTATAGGATCGGGAAAGGGGATAAGTTTGCTATTAGGGACATTTTCTAGTAGGACTGGGACCGTACAATGCAATGCTGTAGGATATCAATTATAGATGGTCAAAGCCAACGGGTGTTGGAAGAGGGGGGTTTGGGTGCTGAGAGTTCCTGACCTCCGCCCTCTGGCCCAGATATACGCACTTCACGTCAACTACCGAGAGCTTCTGGGAGATAGGTGAGAAAACCAGCTCAATCTCTGGCAACGCCGAATTATTTGCGTAATTGTGCAAGGATTGTAGGTCTAAGTGTTGCGGTTCAGCTACGCCAGCCATAGTCGTGATATCCGCACATCATCTCCCGTTTCATGAGTAGTGACATAGACCTCACGCAGATTAGCCCGCGTCCGCTAACTCACTTGCAAGTAGGCTGGCAAATAGGATTGCTTAGCTCTCTTATTGACCGCATTTGCATATATTATGTGTGAAGTGGACGGATTTTGCATGGTGAAGATTTGATGTATACCCTACCTAGGTATACTGAAGCAGGGTACTCGGTATAACATCAAGTCTGTGCAACAACATGGAAGCGAATAACTGGCGGGCGAGTGTATACACGTATACTAGACGAGTCCACGGAGGCAGACACGAAACTATTTAGCAGCGAGATCATATACACTGCTCGGACTTGGCAGGAAAGAGAAGTGTTTGACTTAGTATGAGCTTCTTATCTTATGTTGTGGTATGCATCACTTGGTTCTTACATAGTACTAGCCACTTCATATCTCTTGCTATTTGCTACCTTTGCATTTTTAACATCCATCAGAGTGCCATTAGTTACTTCGCATGAAGCCATTCGATATGGTAGAATGCCGGAATTTATCACTCAAGGATTGTATATATTACATCATTTGATGCTTATTGAGCTGAGACTTAAGCAGAACGAGAGACAGTTGACTTCAGGAAAATCCCTAGTAAGCGTTTCAGGTTGAACTTGGGGGCTGAAATAGATAGAGCCATTACCACACAGTCCCTCAAACACGGCCCATTCCCTTAAATATTTAGTTCCACGCCTATCTCCTGAGAGTTGGGGATACCAACGTCATACGGCCCAAAACCATCCAAACAAGTGGAGACGGGGCGGCGTGACGGGCGTATTACCGGCCGTGCGCCTGCCCCTGTTGCGGTGCGGAGAGGAGGCAGCTTCCCGGGACCTTCAACTCCGCCGAGACCGACCTCATCGCATTCCAACCCACCACCACCGTCGCATGGAACGCATCCAACATTGCACCGACTGATCATGAGCTTCGCATATACGACAACGTCCCCTTAATAAACCTCACGCGCACATCCCCCCCTCTCTCCATCAGCCACGATGTGGCGGGATCGCACCAACCTGTACGCATTCCCTCGACAGCTCAGCCCACACTCGCATCCCTGAAAGAAAGGAGATACTAATGGATTCTGCCTTTCAATAGCTACATATCCTACCGTCAATCCTTCGCACACCACCCCTCCAAGAAGCCACGCTTTGGCGGCCCCTCCAATGGCTTCGACACATCATCCCAGCCGGAGGAAAGCCGTCGTCTGATCTCCGAGACCGGCGGCTTCGAAGAAGATGGCGACATGGTCATTGAGATGGACCTGCTCCCGCCGCGCTGGGTCGACGTGCAAGAAGAAGTCACCGAGTACCTGGCCGACATTGCGCAGAAATCCTCCGAACTGGACAAGTTGCATCATAAACACCTACTCCCGGGCTTCGGCGACGAGGACGTCCGTCGGAAGGACGAAGGCGCGATCGAGCGGCTCACGCAGGAGATAACTCGCAGTTTCCATGATTGCCAAAAGGCGATTCAGCGGATTGAGATGATAGTCCGCGAACAGGGTAGTGCCAGTAGTGGCGAGGAAACTATGGCGAAGAATATCCAGATCTCGCTTGCGCAAAGGGTTCAGGAATCCAGTGCGAGGTTCAGGAAGAAACAAAGCACATATTTGCGAAGTATGATTGTCCCTTTGCCCCCGACGTCGAATTGGAAAATGGCAGTTAACACATCACGCGACTGATAGAACTACGAGACCTGGATGGAATCTCAACACCCTTCGACCGCGCGCCTACGCCTACACCCGCTCAAAATCCCTATACAGACCCCTCCCTCATGGAATCGGATGCAGACAAGTCGTTCTCGCAGACGATGTTGATGCAGACCCAACAACGATTAACAGGGCAAAACGATGCCGCTATTGCACAACGGGAGCGGGAAATCAATGACATCGCAAAGGGTATCATCGAATTGTCGGACATTTTCCGCGAGCTCCAGTCCATGATTATTGACCAAGGAACCATGCTCGACCGCATCGACTACAACGTGGAGAGAATGGGCACCGACGTCAAATCTGCAGATACGGAACTCAAAGTGGTGAGTCTTGCCCAATGACCCATGAATGTCTTGCAAAATTCTTAACTTTCGTTCCTAGGCTACGAATTATCAGCGGCGAACGACCAAGCGGAAAGCAATACTACTTCTGGCGCTCATCGTTGTGGGGCTGATTATCGTCCTGGTTATCAAGCCTAAGAAGAGCAGTGCGCCGCCACCACCACCGGCTGATGAAAGCTCGAACAATATCCGCTCTGTTGTAGCTTCGGTAGATCGGTTGAGGCGGCACCCTTCGTCAAGTCGATTTGCAAGAGATCGGTGGATGGATCCGGATATATTCCGATGACCTTGTCGTCGGTGCATCATGACACTATAATTAGTTAATACAAATGAGTCGGAAGACTATTCTACTCGGTATCTTTCCTTGGCCCAGTGGTTTGTACATTACTGTAATCTAAAGTGCCTTACGAGGAAATAGAGAACAGTGAACAGACGTGATGGTTCATTTGGTATTTGAATACACAATTCATCGCTCAGAGGCCATTGCCATCGGAGAAGAATAGTACACACTCTAGTATCCTTCGAAAAACAAAATACCTTGGAAGCATGCCCCATCGGCACAAATACATGAAGATCAAAAGCAAAATGCCTGCGTACAGGCCACGAGGGAAAAACCATTCAAGCCGGTGTCGAAAACAAGCGTTGGAGCAACTGAATCACTGCTGGCCCTGCTGCGCAATGAGCTCTGCCACATCCGCATCCAGATCCTCCTTGGCAAACTTCGCATAATCCTCCTCATCATGCGTGACCTTGCGCCTTTTGGCAGCGCCGTTCGAACCGAAATCAAAGTCATTTTCTCCCCCGGGAGAAAAGCTGGACGAATCAGGGAGTGACATTCCGTTGTCAGGCTGGGAAATGACGAGGCTTTCAGGGATAGGCTGGGACGGCTCTTCCGTGAAAGGGCCGTGGCTACTCTCCGCGGGCTCGGGCTTGGGCGATCCGACTGGAGTCAATGCTTCGACTGGGGGAGGAGTCAGGGCTTCGACAGCAGGACGGGGCATATCTGAGGCTCCATCGCCGCTTCCGATCAAAGTCTCAGAGCTGTCGTTGAAACCGCGGACGATTGCGTCTTCAACCTCGCGTCTCTTGCCCTCGGTCTGAATCTTTCTGTCGGCAAGCTGCGCAGCGAGAGATTCTTCCTTCGCAAGTTCAGCTCGGTTCGTCTCAAGGAGCTTCTCCAATCCGGCGATAAGGGCCTGGCGCGATTTGATGACCTCCGAGACAGAAGTCTCAGCATTAGCGAGGGTCTTGAGCAGAGAGCTGAGGCGAGCGGCGTGAACGGGAGGAGCTGGCTGGTCCTTGGGGTCCTGCAGCTTGTCGTATTCGGTGTTGGAGGTCGTGGTGGTGGTCTTGGAGGAGATTGCGGCCTTTGCGACGGCGACCTGGAGAGGAACCAGCGGTTGAAGTTCGGACGGAGTAGATCCAGTGGAATGATCCTTGAAGAAAGAGCCTCCGAGGGGCTGTTTCTTGGTCGTAGAGCGATTCTTGTCGATCTCTGTATTCGATTTCGTCAAAAGTTGGTTCATCAAAAGTTGGTCCAAATAGACAAGACAGAACGAACCGTTCACGCGAGCTTCGATGGCCTCCTGAATGGGGCCCTCGAACACATTACGCTGTCTCCAGACTTCGACCACCCGGCGCATTCGTCCCTGGATATCGTCCGACGCGCCTTTGTACGCGGTAGCGGTAGCCTCCGCAATGATCTACAGTCTTGTCAACGCCATCACTTGGCTACACAAGAACAACCAGGGAAACATACGGGGGAGAATGCGATTAAGAACTCCTCTCGGTTGCGGGCCTTCGACTGCTGGGCAACCTCTGGATACACTGGTTAGTCTTCGGGATAGCACTCGATGGGGAGAACGGTCATCGTCCGTACCGTTGGCGAGGTAGAGCAGGTTGAGTCGCTTGGGAGCCGGCGAGTCACGGACCTTCTGTAGCCAGATTTGCGCAGTGCGCTCGGCGTGGCGTCTGTAGGAAAACAATCCATGTTAGCGCGTCTGAAGCTAGCTTCGGCGTGTTGGGAGTAGTACCGATGGAACATCACCCATTGCGCGACAGTGACGATGCTTTCCTGCGTTTCATTAAGAGCAGACAGCTTTGCCTTGACGGAATCGTCCGTGTACGCCATCTTGATCCGAGAGAATCAAGGAGCCAGAGTGTGACAGAAGGTGGAAGAGAGATCGGAGAGTGTAAGGTGCACAATGGTAGGAGGCTCAGGTGACAGCTTAAGAGGAAGGCAACAGGGCAAATTGCCGGTGGCAAGCGCGAAAGGCAGAATCCGGGGAGATGCAGCTTTGCCGATGCTGATTGCGAGGACGCACCACAGAGCCGAGCGACTGCCGAAAAGGCCAGGTGCTTTCAGTTGAGAAGGTGAAGCTGTCGCTCATCGCTAACACCCAAGCTGCTCACCGCCTTTGATGCCGACGGGGCTCCGAGCGTCTCGCCGGCAAACAACTGTCAACTCCAACAGCTCTCAGCACTCTTCAGTCTCCAACTCTCGTCATACACCCATCTTCTTTTTGATCTTACTACCCATTTTGTTACGACCAGATTCACATAGCTCTTACAACATGGCCGACCGTTTCCCCTCCCTGGAGGACTTCTCTGAGGGTACGATTTACCCACCTGCACGAGGGCCCGCCCCATCTAAGAAGTCATGAACTCACATTGTTGCTTCAGGTCAGACTGAGGTTATCGACAACACTGGCGTCGGCCAGGATGACTTCTTGGCTCGCGAGCGCGCCGCTCTCGGAGAAGATGCCGACCAATTCGCTACCCCCCAAGACAACGTTGCCGGCGGCGATGACGATCTGCTCGGCGGCGGCAGCAACGATACCCCCGCTGAGGAAATCGGACAGTTTGAATCCTCCTTCCCCTCAATGGAAACCCAGGCACAGAATGAGGTATGATTTGGACTCAGTACACCGTCCCTGGAAGTCCGGACTTTGCTGACACGACTGTCATTTGGTACAGCGCGTCGCCCCTGGCGGTACAATCACTGGCACCGGATCTCCTTTCCCCCCCCACCGGATACCCTAGCTTTCAAGAGCCTGAGGAGGAGCCCGAGGCAGTCCGGTAAGTCCGATACACCTCCTCAGTGGAAAGACGCATACTTGTTTACTGCCTTCCATGACCCCCCTTCCCCATGCATGATCGACTAATGAATCAATTATTTTGCACAGTCAATGGCGCGAGAAGCGTGATGCCGAAATCGCCCGCCGTGCAGAGATCTCAAATGAGAAGAAAGAGGCTAGCGTGAAGAAAGCCCAGGAGGACATTGATGATTTCTACGTTTCTTACAACAACAAGGCCGACAAGCACCGTGCCCAGACGAAGACCGAGGCTGAACAATTCCTGGCCAACCGTGAGGACACCTCCGCCGGCGGTACCAGCTGGGAGCGCATTGCTAAGTTGGTCGATGTATCTGGCAAGGGTTCTGTGGGTGGCGGCAGTGGTTCTGGCAAGGAGCGCTTCCGGGAGTTGCTTCTTGACCTCCGGAAGGACCAGGAGGCACCCGGTGCTACTGGGATCTAAGATGCTTTCTTTTTCGTCAAAACGGCTGAGAGTTCGTGAAATGCGGGACGTGGGGTTTGCAGAGGTTAGTTAGGCCTGGAGAAATTCTTCCATGTGTCTGGTGGCCTCCTGCGGCCTCTTTTTCGAACTTGTCAGTATGCGTCAGTCTGGATTTAGAGGTGTTCTTTCTTTATTTCTTCTTTTCCCCCGTCTTGTTTGTTTATTTGAACTCTTTCTCTCCTTGCAGCGAGGTCTTCGGGGGTATGTGTAATCTAAGTATTTCAGACTGGCGGCATCGTTAATACCAAGTCTTATGATCGCATAGCCGAATCAATATCTAGTCCATTTAGATTTGCGGCAGAGCATGCACTACTCGATGTTGCTAGTGTATTCTTGTCTTGTAGATGTGGATATTGCTTCTATATTTATACCTGCCGGGCTGCTAAATGACGTAGGGGCTACAGTATGCATCACTGTTCAAGTCACAACCACAAATTTGAGATACGGTTTACAGATTAATGTAGTGTAGTGAAGCTTTCAGAGAATATATTGCGAATCGTTATCCTTTTTCATTTTAGATTTGATATCTATACTTAACTTACCCTAAATAAACGTCTCACAAATATACGAGGTCATGAGAAGACATTCAATGGCATTTGTTCATCACAAACTACTAGGGTGGAAAATTGTAGCACTTTTATTTTCAATCCAACTCCGTAACATCACCACCAGGCTCACCGATCTCTTGCTTACTCTCCTCCTCAATCTCCTTCAGCCTCTTCTGTCCTTCCTCGGTAGTACCATCGATGATACCTTCCTCCAAACTCAACATACCACCATTGCCCAGCTGCTCAACAATAACCTCTGCCTCCTCAACAGACATCCTGCCCAGAACCTTGTTTACTTCGTCCAGAGATTCACTGGCCAAAGCCTTCTGGAGATCCGCAGGGAAAGCATCGTAGAGCTTGCGTGCCTCAATCTCTGCGGGATCCTGGCTGTTGGCGGCTGGGGTGTTGATAGTGATCTTGGTGTTCGGGTCAGTGGCGTGCAGTTGGATCTGCTCTACGCCAGCGGGGTCGTTAGAGGACTCTTTGCTGAGTTCCGCTGACCGGGTCTTGATTCGACCGTAGGTCTCATTGACATCGTTGGTGAACAGAGTGGCTGCACGGTGATCTTTGGTGGTAATACTGTTGGGGTATGGTTAGGTTGAAATTTTGCGATTGGGCACTTGGTTAACATACCGAGAGAAGAAGAGCTTGATGCCGTCAGGACCGAGAGAACGGCAGTACTGCAAAAGCAGGCCCTGGTGGACACACTGGCGGGCATAAGCCTCATCGCCCTTCATCTGGCGATTGAATGCCTCAACAAGAAGACCGTCTGTCTCCTTCTCGGCAACGATTTGAGGGTTCTCGGAGATGAACTGCAGATAAGAGCCGTAATCGTTCGGCTTCAGGGCCGCAAATTTCTTAGCCAGGGCGCTGATCTCCACGTTGGCAGGGTCGTCATCGTCGTCATTTTCGGCCGCGCTGCTGGAGGCCTGGCCTGAGGAGCTCGGGTTCAGCAGCTCAACATCCGTTTGTTTTCCTGACCCGGAGGCCTTCTGCTGCTCGGCAACCTTGGCAACATGAGAGGTGTTAAAGCCCTCATGCAGCCCATCGCTGGTAATCTTGCTGCCCTCTTCCTTCTCAAGCTGGGCAAGCTTGGTCAACAATTCCTTCTGCAGTCCTTGCACCTTGATCTTGTGTCCCTCCACGCCTTGGATGTACGCCTTGAAGAGGTTGTCAGGCTTAGAGTCTTCGAATTCCTTCTTCACTTGGTCTACAAGCGATCCCATCATCTGCGAGTACTTTGGTTGTTCCTTCTCGTGTGTATGGACTCCTTCCGGCGGCGGCGGGGCTTGATCCTCGGAGGGGTTGCTGGCGAATTCCATGATGGTTCCGAAGATAAACTCATCGGGCGAAGCAGAGGAATCCTCGTGCTTCTTTAAGGACTCAAGGAGCCTGTCGATGCGCGACAGAAGGCCATCGTTGATAATGCGCTCGTACTTTAGGGTCTTAATATCGTGACGGCGCTGCTCACGTTGTTGGTGAATCTGGGCCTGCTTGGCCCGGATGAACGAGCGCTTGTCGACGTTCGGGTGAACCTCGATGTCCGAGTCGTCGGATAGCTCCAGTTGATCCCACTTGCTATAGTCAAGCACCATCTTGCTCGGAGTATGAGGGGCAGCGGGGTACGGCGGCGGGCTGTCAGAAAAAGGCGTTGTTGGGAACGGGTGTTCCTTGAGTTGCTGGATTTCACAGAAGATAGCTTTGGCAAATGAGCGGGAACAATATCAGCAGAAAATTGCCGCGAGGGAAAAGCTGGCCTGCAACAACAGCGGCGCTAAGCAGCGAGCATCGATAGCTCTCTGGCAGCTTCCATGGGCGGTCAGCAGCGGCAGATTAGTGGCTCGTTTTGCCGGAACCCCCGTTCTCCGACTTAGGACCTCCACATGCTGGGGACGAGCAACTTGGAATGACACTACGAGAGCTCCCCTCTGAGATAATGGCCGCCCGTGTTTCTCGGTGATTCAACTGAACACTTTCTATCTGCCATATACCCTCACATCGACCCGACCCGCCTCTCACGATGCGCGGTGTTCGGCTACCGGCCTGGGCGCCGGGTGTCTGCCCTCGGCCGACTGTCCGACAGAGCGCTGTCCTGCGCCAGGTCTTTCCACAATCGAATCGAGCAGTCAACCAATCTAGCGACTTCAATGGCGCCAAACGACTGTTTTCAAATTCCTGCGGAATCATTCGTGACACCCCCGGTGCTTTTCTCCGGTCAACTGAGGTTCCGTTTTCGCTTCGCCGGAATGGCCTCCAATATACCCCGTCAGCGTCTCGTATAATTTCACAAACCAGACTTCTATCCTCCGCCTCTCGTCTTCTCCAAGCGCAACCGCCGTCTCAATCCTCGAACACGCCCAAGACCAACAACAATGTAACCTCGGAAGCGGAGAAGAAGGAGGAAGAAGAAGGATTTGAACTCTCGGAGCGTGCCGCGCAAGCTGCGCAGGTCAACCTGCGGGCCAAGCTGGCGAAGGATGGCTCCTCGGGCAAGAAGTCAGGTTTTGCGGAAATCTGGCGATTGTTCAAGATTGCTCGACCGGAAACTAAGGCTCTCAGTTTTGCGTTCTTCTTCCTGCTGGTCTCCTCGTCTATCACGATGTCAATTCCCTTCTCGATCGGTAAAATCATGGACACAGCTACCAAGAGCATTGAAGAGGGTGGTGGCCAACTGTTTGGCTTGAGCATGCCCATGTTCTACACTGCTCTGGGTGGAATTCTCATGGTCGGTGCTGCTGCCAACTACGGTCGTATCATCATTCTTCGAATCGTTGGTGAGCGTATTGTCGCTAGACTGCGCTCCAAGCTTTTCCGCCAGACTTTCATCCAAGATGCCGAGTTCTTCGATGCCAACCGAGTCGGTGACTTGATTTCTCGCTTGAGTTCGGACACGATCATCGTGGGTAAGAGTATCACTCAGAACCTGTCGGATGGTCTTCGCGCCGGCGTCAGCGGCTTTGCCGGCTTTGGTTTGATGGCATACACGAGCTTGAAGCTGTCCAGTATCTTGGCACTTTTGCTGCCCCCAATTGGATTGGGTGCTCTGTTCTATGGACGTGCGATCAGAAACCTCAGTCGCAAGATCCAGAAGAACCTCGGTTCCTTGACAAAGATCGCCGAAGAACGACTGGGAAATGTGAAGACCAGTCAGTCTTTTGCGGGCGAAATTCTCGAAGTCAACCGGTACAACAATCAAGTCCGCAAGATCTTCAACCTCGGCAAGCGGGAATCTTTGATTAGTGCGACATTCTTCAGTTCGGTATGTTATGACAGGAGCGTTCGTACCAGCGCACTTTGCTTACACTTTCATCGCTTTTTTAGACCGGTTTGATGGGTAATATGACGATCCTGAGTCTGCTCTATGTTGGAGGTGGCATGGTTCAATCTGGTGCCATCAGTATCGGAGAGTTGACCTCTTTCCTGATGTACACCGCATATGCCGGCTCCAGCATGTTTGGTCTCTCCAGCTTCTACTCTGAGCTAATGAAAGGTGTCGGTGCCGCCAGTCGCCTCTTCGAATTGCAAGACCGCCAACCCACGATCCACCCGACAAAGGGTCTCAAAGTGGAGTCCGCACGCGGCCCGATCCGATTTGAGAATGTTTCCTTCAGCTATCCGACTCGTCCCGCTGTGAAAATCTTCAAAGACTTGAACTTTGAGATCCCTCAGGGAACTAATGTGGCTATTGTTGGTCCCTCTGGGGGTGGCAAGTCGACCATCGCATCTATCCTGCTTCGTTTCTACAGCCCCACTGCCGGCCGTGTCTTGATCAACGGCAAGGATGTCAGTGGCATGAATGCCAAGTCCCTTCGTCGCAAGATCGGTGTCGTTGCCCAGGAGCCCGTTCTCTTTTCTGGTACCATTGCCGATAACATCTCCTATGGTCGGCCTCATGCCACTCGTTCTGAGATCATCGCTGCTGCTCGCAAGGCTAACTGCCAGTTCATAAGTGACTTCGTAAGTCTGCCTCCTGAACCTCATTGAAACGTAACTAATTCAATTTTAGCCCGATGGACTTGACACCCACGTGGGTGCTCGTGGAGCTCAACTGTCTGGCGGACAGAAGCAGCGAATCGCCATTGCGCGTGCGCTCATCAAGGAACCCGATATCTTGATTCTCGACGAGGCCACTTCCGCCCTCGATGCTGAATCTGAGACCCTCGTTAACAGCGCGCTGGCGGCTCTTCTGCGTGGTAACAACACGACGATCAGTATTGCCCACCGTCTCTCAACGATCAAGCGCTCGGACACGATCATTGTCTTGGGCAACGACGGCACTGTTGCCGAGCAAGGCAGCTACGAAGAGCTCAGCTCTCGCCCCGACGGAGCTTTCACCAAGCTTATGGAGTGGCAAATGAGCGGCGGCGAGGCGCAGAACCCCCCAACACGGTCCGTTGAGCCGGACGAGTTGTACAAGCTCCAGAAGGAGACGGAGCCGGAACAAGACTTCGAAGAAGATGATGAAGTGGAAGAATTGAAGTCTGAGAAAAAGGAATAGATTTCACACCCCGCCCTAATGTTCATATATAATAAATAAAGGGCTTCTCCTGTCGACACCCAGCTCTTTTGAATACTCTCGCTTCTCATGCACCCCTTATTGGTTTGGATTTTCTTTACTTCGGCGATAGATATCAAACAAACAGCAACAGTGTACAAACACTCTTATACATTGAAACCCAAGATACTCAGCCTGATCCTCTCCTTAATGTCTATGATGTTCCAGCATGCCCTGCATGCAACAAACTGCATTACGTAATCACCTCCGCATTCCCCGCTGAATCATCGAAGCTGCGGACTTCCGAAGCGGCCTGAGCTGCACACCTGTGCTGGTCTCGTGGGTCACGGTCTGCCTACAAATTGATCCTATCGGCACGGCAGGAACACATACTATATACACACCATGGATCGGGTGCGCAGACTATTCAGCGAGCCTGTGGCGTACGAGCCGCTGGAGGAGACCCCCGAGGAAGATGGCGCCGGATCGGCAGAAACACCGGTACGGCCATGGGCTCGGTTTTCAAGGTTGGAGTATAGCGTCTTCTTCCTGCTGGGAGTGGCGATGCTATGGGCATGGTGAGTGTGGCTTTTGCTTGTGTTGGGCTATTTTGTTGTACCCAAGCATGAACCCCGTGGTTGTTGAACGGCGTGCTAACTCCGATGATGCTATAGGAACATGTTCTTAGCTGCCGCTCCATACTTCCATAGTCGCTTTGAGTCGAACGAATGGGCCGCAACACATTATCAGTCGTCGATCCTCTCCGTCTCGACTGTCACCAATCTCGCATCCTCGTATACTTTCGCACGGATCCAGAAGAATGTTTCCTACCCGTGGCGAATTACCCTCTCACTGCTTATCAATAGTGTCATTTTCACGCTGCTAGCATTCTCGACTGTCGCTATGACGGATGTATCCGTCCACGGATATTTTGTTTTTGTCATGATCATGGTCTTCGGCACCAGCTTGGCCACGGGGCTCAATCAGAACGGTGTCTTTGCGTATGTCGCCGGCTTCGGGAGAGAAGAATATATGCAGGCAATTATGAGCGGCCAAGGAATTTCCGGTGTTTTGCCTTGCATTATCCAGATTTTCTCCGTTTTGGCAGTACCACGAAAGGTCAATGATGACCAGAGCGGCGCTGGCATGCCGCAGGGATCATCGCCGAAATCCGCGTTCATCTATTTCCTTACGGCGACCGGCGTCTCGATCTTCACCCTCCTGGTCTTCTTTTATCTCCTCAGGAACCGAACGACCTCGCCACCGAAAACTTCGAATGAAGATGAGGACAGAGCGCTGGTCGACGGCGTCGAAGACAAAACCGTGAGCTTGTGGACTTTGTTCCTGAAGCTGCGATACCTCGCGTGTGCGGTCTTTATGGTTTTCGCCATCACCATGATGATATTCCCGGTATACACCTCCCGTATCCTCTCGGTCAACGACCCCGAAAAGTCGCGGATGTACGACCCGACGGTCTTTATCCCGCTGGCCTTTCTCTTCTGGAATGTCGGCGATCTTAGCGGACGGATGCTGGTGGCTATTCCGAGTCTGTCTCTCACCCACCGGCCGTGGCTTGCGCTTGTCTTCTCTTTCGCGCGGGTTGCGTTCATCCCGCTGTACCTGCTGTGCAATGTCAGCGGCCAGGGCGCGACTGTCAGCAGTGATTTCTTTTACCTGTTCCTCGTGCAGCTCCTGTTTGGTGTAACCAACGGGTACTTGGCTTCCAGTTGTATGATGGGTGCCAGCCAGTGGGTTTCGGCAGACGAACGCCATGCGGCCGGAGGGTTTATGGGAATGATGCTTGTTGGGGGTTTGACTGCCGGTAGCTTACTGAGCTTCGTGGTATCTAGTTAATTGCATGGGTATGTTTGGCTTAGACGCACTGCGGTGCATTCTCACGAGATAGACTGTTTGATACAGGTACAAGTAATGATTTACGACTATTTCCTCAGGCATATTGTTTCGGGCATATCATACATTTACTTATTTCTGCTTGATCTTCGATCTGAGTGAATTCGCAATCCAAACAAGCATATCAAATCCTCACAAGGCGTACCTAGAAACGCAGTGAGGCCGGTGGGTACGTTGGCGGCGTCTTTCTCTGACCCGCCGCAAGTGAAAGATGTGCGCCAGGGCATAATGAGAGACCGAACCAGGTCCGGGCCCAGCGGTCTTTCACTTCAAGTCGATAAAGCAAAGCGCCTGCTCCATCTAAGCAAAGTCAGGTGCGAATCCGCACAGTGCGGCCAAAGAAGCTCGCTCTCTCTTCCCCAACCCCTACTTCTTGCTCTCCTCGCCATTCTACTTCTTCTCTTTTTCCACCAACTCTCTCCTCTCCATTCCTCCTTGTGAGTTCCGCTTCTCACGTCCGCTCATTTTGCTTCGAGTTGCTCCCTTGATCGGCCTTGGATTTGTATTGCAATCCCTGTCGTATTTCTTGTAATCGCGCCAGACTAGAATGGCTGCCGAAGACGACTCAGCCTTATGGGTGTCCACAATCTTTTCGACCCTCCAGGCTATGGCCATTGCCTGCCTTGCCTCGGTAAGTCCCCAATCCGAACCCAGATGCCCCCAGAAACCAGTCACTAACTGTCTTCTAGCTATGTCTCTACTATCCTTGCTGGGTTGTCTACACATTGTTCTTGCACCCTCTCAGCGTCTACCCGGGTCCCAAGCTCGCTGCAATCACTCCTCTGGTTCACCTGCTGTGGGACATCCAAGGAAAGCAACATGCAGTTATGAAGGATCTTCACGACAAGTACGGCGACGTTGTCCGCATCGCACCGAATGCCCTCTGCTATCGCGCATCGTCGGCCTGGAAAGACATTTACGGGCATCGCAAGCGAGGGCAGCCCGTTTTCCTCAAGGACCCTTCACTGTACGCACCCACACCCAATGGAGTCAATGCCATTATTACCGCCAACGAAGAGGACCATACCCGTATGCGTCGACTGCTGACCCACGCATTCTCGAACAAGGCCCTTCTGGAGCAAGAAAGCCTCCTGCATGCCTACGCTGACATGCTCATTGACAAATTGGCAGGCTTGATGGGCGACCACTGCGCTCCAGTCGTCGATATGACCCGTTGGTTCAACTTCACCACTTTCGACTTGATTGGCGACCTCGCTTTCGGTGAGCCCTTCGACTGTCTCACAAACAACCAGTATCACTGGTGGGTAATGATCATCTTGGATGCAGTCAAAGCCAGTGCTTACCTGAAAGTGTTCTTTTTCTACCCAATTCTCCTTCCGCTCCTTGCTCTGCTTGTCCCGAAGCATCTCCTCCAGAAGCGCGAGGACAGTTTTGCACTAAGTGTGGAGAAGATGCGCCGACGACTGAAGAGTGGCACGACCCGCCCGGACTTTACCTCGTACATCATCAAGCACAGCAAGGACGGCCGCAGCCTTACCCCCGAGGAGATCGATGCCAACGCGGCGGTTTTCGTTTTGGCCGGCAGCGAGACGACCGCGGCTTTGCTTTCGGGTTGCGTCTATTACCTCCTTCGATACCGTGATAAGTACCTCCGATTGGCGAAAGAGATCCGCGGCGCTTTTAACAAACCCTCCGATATCAAGCTGGCTGCTATCACCGAACTTCCGTATCTCAACGCTGTCTTGACCGAGACTCTTCGCATCTACCCTCCTATCCCGTCGATGCTGCCGCGCATTGTCCCCGACGGCGGTGCCTACATTGACGGCGAATTTGTTCCCGCTGGAGTACGCAATTAACCTAGACAAATGAAAAATGTGACCGATACTGAAAATGACTCATTAGGTGTCCGTTTCGGTGTCTCTATACTCTGCCTTCAAAGCTTCGACCAATTTCCTGGAGCCCGACTCTTTTTTCCGGAGCGATGGCTGACCGGGCCCGAGTCTGCCCGCTTCATCGATGACAACAAGGAGGCATTCCAGCCATTCTCATATGGTCCGCGGAACTGCTTGGGACAGCAGTATGTATCCTGATAAACGCATCCCCGAACCGCTTTAGGTTATGCGCTAACTTTTTACCAAATAGCTTGGCCAATGCCGAGATGCGCTTGATCATGACCAAGCTGTTGTGGCACTTCGACTTGGACCTCCTCGAGGAGTGTCGCAATTGGTCTGTGCAAAAGACGTACTCGCTCTGGTCGCGCCCTGCTTTGAACGTCGCGCTCTATCGCGCTGGCTCTGACAACATTTAGCCGATCTGTGCAAATTCTTTCTGGGACTGCCCTTCATTCTAATGTCTAATAGCTGCCTATGGTCTCCCCAGGAACTGCTGGAGCCTCTCCCTTTATGGTTGAGCGGTACTAATGGGTCTTTTTGGCTATGGGTTTGTGTGCTGTCATGTGGTGAAGTGGCTGGAGATACCCTGATACCATGTTTGGAAAGTGTGTTTATTGTGACCATTATTGTGACCAGTCCACCTTGATGTTGGAGTATTCTTGGACTGGTAGCGCTAATGCATAATGTGCCTTGGATCACCTTGATCACAACAATGAAAGCACGATTGATCGATTGAAAACGCATTTCTCTACATGTATGTTTTTTAGGGCTTGGTGAAGATGGGCGATCATCTGCGACATCAGACACGGCCGTGAGCTCACAAAGTGGGCCCGCTAAGATAGAGATGATGTAGTCACTGGCAGTTTTGTCGAATTTCTGGTCAAGTTGCTGCATCTGTAGAGCTCTGTACATGAATATAGTGCAGCAATCACCTTACAGTTGGTATACCTCGGGATCGCAAGAATCAAATGTCCGCCTCTGCCTTTCTTTCTGCCAGCATCGACGAGGTCACCTCCGACCCGCACTGGGCTGACTCCGCCACAAATCCGCCGACAATCAGCGATCAGGGCCACTTTTAACCCAATCGAGTACAAATCCAGGGGTCTGGCGGGCCGGATGATAGCCGGCCACGGACCAAGGTCGCGTGTACCTGCAATTTGGTGGAGACCGCCCACGCCGACGAGGTATCAGGTACAGGAACAGGCCGGCCTAGACTGCGCGCCGCAGCTTGTACGCTGAAAAAAAAGTCCTCCTTGCCTGGTCGATCGTGTCTCACTTGCTTGCTTCGAAAGGGCGCCACATTGCGGCCCCTTTGCATGCTCGATCTCGCCAATCATGACGGCTCCCGTTGAATCTCTGGGGCGCTGGACGCGTGTCAAAAGGCAAGGAGAGACAACCCTGTCGATCAATGGAGCATTGCAGGTCTTGCTCCCTCCGATCCCCCTCGACAGGCACTTGACGTGATTTCACCACATGGTTGCACCTCTGCTTTCTCCATCCCTTATCTGGGGAATTTCTGGAGTTGGTAGATATTGTGTCTTCCTCTCGCTCCACCGTGCGATGCGATAATTCAGTCTCTAGGTGTGCTGCGTGAATTTTTTTTTCTAACTGTTTGATGGCTTGCCCTTATATTCTGCGACTTTCTCTATAATCAACCTGTGATTGCCATTCCTTCAAATCTTAAATCTATTGTTGCACGCGTGCAATACCCCACCTTCATTATGATCACCAGTCGCAAGGGTCGCTCTCTCACCACCTCGGTCTTTCTTCTTTTTGTCGCATACCTTTTTCTGGTCTGGTTACCTCTGCACCGACTGTACGGACACCACCGACCGACTCCCATCCAAGGCGCAGGACATGCGCAGAACAGCATTCACTTGAACAACTCTACAGAGAGGTACCCGGTCACCTCATATTTTCCTTTGCCAACATCACCGGGACCACTCCCCCGGATCCAATATGACTTCCCCGCCGAAACCAAGCGTGAGCGTAAGGCAAGACTCAAGAAACAGGAAACCATCAAGCGAGCCTTTTTGCATGCTTGGAATGGATATAAAAATCACGCCTGGATGCGGGACGAAGTCTCGCCTTCGAGTGGCAGGTATCAGGATTCGTTCAGTGGATGGGGTGCTACTTTAGTCGACTCCCTGGACGCCCTGGTCATCATGGGACTTGATGATGAGCTTGAGGTTGCTCTGGATGCTCTGGAACAGGTCGATTTCACAACAACCCCCAGCTCCAGCGTCAATGTGTTTGAAATTATCATCCGCTATATGGGAGGCATGATTGCAGCTCATGACCTGACCAACGGCAAGCACCCGATTCTACTCAAGAAAGCAGTGGAGCTAGGCGAGATGATCTACAATGCGTTTGACACGCACAACCGGATGCCCCAGATGCGCTGGGAATGGTCTCGATCCGCGCAGAATTTGGAAATCATACCGTCGGATATCACCAACCTGGCAGAGCTGGGTTCGTTAACTGTTGAATTCACCCGTCTGTCTCAATTGACCGGCGATCCGAAATACTTCGACGCCGTCCAGCGGATCACAAACGAGCTGGAAAAGAGCCAGACCAAGACTCGATTGCCCGGATTGTGGCCGAACGTCATTGATGCCGACCGTCTCTCGTTTGATGGACCCGAATACAGTCTCGGAGGATGTGCGGACTCGGCGTATGAATATCTGCCGAAGGAGCATATCCTTCTTGGTGGTCAGACCGATCAATACCGCAGCATGTATGAGAAGTCTATTGAGGCTATCAAGAAACATATGCTGTTCCGCCCTATGCTGAAGGATGAGCATCAGAAGATTCTCTTTACTTCCAACCTCGTCGTCAATCGAGGTGGCAGAATCCACCACAAGAGATATGTCCAGGAACACCTGAAATGCTTCCTCGGGGGCACTGTGGGGATCGCCGCGAAGATCTTCAAACGCTCAGAGGACATGTCGGTTGCACGCCAGCTCACAGATGGATGTATCTGGGCTTATGACACGATGCCAACGGGTATTATGCCGGAGTCGATGGAAGTCGTTGCCTGCAAGGGTAAAACTCACTGTCCGTTCGACCAGAATGAGTGGTATGAAGGAGTTTTGGGCCAGTCGGTCAACTCTGCCAGCGCAAAACAGCAGGTCGAAAAGCTCATCGACCATGAAAGTCTGCCTGCAGGCGTGACTGTCGTTCGGGACTCGACATACAAACTTCGGTATGCTTAACATCAAAGATATTTGATTATGATTCTCACTAACCAAATTGTAGCCCCGAAGCGCTCGAGTCTATCTTCATCATGTACAGAATTACCGGCGACAAGTCTCTCCAGAACGCCGCATGGCGCATGTTTCAACGCATCGACAAGGCAACACGCACTAAATTCGGCCACTCTTCGATCGACGACGTGCGTGACATTGAACCCAAGCTGAGTGACAAGATGGAAAGTTTCTGGCTTGCCGAGACGCTCAAGTACCTCTACCTCATCTTTTCCGAGCCAGACCACATCAGCTTGGATGAGTATGTTTTGTAAGTGAAGTCTCAATCTGCTTATCAGCTTGAATCGAAAGCTAACTGGACAATCAGGAGCACGGAGGCCCACCCCTTCAAAAGACCTACCAAATACTAAAGGCCACAAGCATTACACCGATACTCGGAATTCTTTCAGTACATATTACCAAGACACGGCGTTTTAAGACCCAGCGATTGAGCGACACTATCTTTAATCTGTCTATATTCCCTTCTACCACCTTTCAAGAACAATAACACTCATTTCAAATCCCATCATCCTCCTGCTCAACCGAGCTCTCCGTATACGCATCCCACTCCTGACAAGTCGAATGAAGCGTCTCATAATCAATCAGCTCCCGAGCCTCCTTCCACCGTTCCAAAAACTGAATCGCAAACCCCTCCTCCGTATGCCACCCAATATGACAATGCATCAACCAAGCCCCGGGATTATCAGTCTTAAAAGCGACAACCAGATACCCCGAGCTCGGCAACATAGCCGTATCCCGACAAGGCAGATTCGTCAACGTAGAAATATCGGACGAGCTATACGAACCCATCCCCTGCGCCAGAACAAAGAAATCATGGCCGTGCAGGTGAATCGGGTGCGGCACTGTGAGGCTAGTCTCGATAACGACGTACGACCACTCGTTTGCACGAGTAAGTTCGACCACGCCGCTGGTATTGGTGAAGGCTGTATCGTTCTTCCAAATTTGCAGCAGGCTGGGATTATCCCAGTAGACCTGCATAGAGGTACCGTTCATCTTCCAGCGGAAGAGGCTCTCAAAGTTCGAGCCGAGCGTTATGGGCTCACTGGAGTTGTAGTAGGGAACTGAGGCGCTTTGGGAGAGATAGGGAACTAGGTCGGAGGTGTCCATGTCGTCGCAGCTGTCAGTGTACGTGTAGCCTGTTGTTGTTGGGGTTGTGGGCGTGCTGCCGTAGTAGATTATTCCTTTGATGTTGTCTGTGCTGTCGTTGTCGGAACAGGCGGATTGGGGGATCGCGCGGAGCCAGAAGCTTTCGTTTGTGGTGGATTGGTCTGCGTTGACGACGATGTCATAGCGTTGGCCTTGGTAATTAGTTGATGATTTGATTAATGATTTTGGAGGTGTGACGTACCCATTCCTATACTCAGGACAGTGGTGTTGAACGGCTCAATTGGAACAAGGTCCAAGCCATAACAGTGAGGGTGTGGTTATCAATAGAGAACTTGAAATGCGTATCGACTGCTGCATTCACCAGTCTGAAACGGTAAGATATACCCGCCGTAAAAGACGTATTGAACCGGTACCCCGTCTGACTCGTCGATTTATCCTTGCCATAAACGTTCGTCCCATTAATAAGACCATTCTCCAACATCGGAGGACTATTCGCCTGGGCAGAATTATACAACTTATCAACAGTCTGATGACTTCAATCATTTAAGAAAAGAAGACCCTTACCCTCATCGTAATTCTCAGAAGCTGGGCCATTAATCACAATACAGCCGAAAACACCCTCCCAAGCCTGCAGTCCAATGTGTGAGTGGTACCAAGTCGAGCCGTACTGAGTAGCCCGCCACTTGTAGGTAGTTGACTTCCCCGGTGCAGTCGGACACTGCGTAATGGACATCACGCCATCGTTGGGGTTCGTGTAGTTTTGACGAATACCGTGGAAGTGGACGCTAGAGCCATTCTTTGCGGAGGCAAGACTGTTGGTGACGTGCACAACTACATTGTCGCCCCAGTCGGCTTGGATCGTGGGACCTGGGATCGAGCCGTTGACTGCCATCGCTGTTCGGGAGTATCCGTCTGGCGCGACAGTAACTTCTTGGATGTCGAAATAGTATTCTTTCGTCACGCCTGTGTCTGGGACGACGTCGTAGTAGTTTGTGCTTAGGCTGTAGTTGCACCAGGTCTGTCTGTCGCTGGCGGAGTTTCCGGAGCAAACATCGCGTTTTTGGGGATGGAGAGACGGTTTGTGGCGGTGGTTGTTTTGTTTATGACCCAGTGAAATGGCGGAGGTTGCTCCAATGGGGGTTAGAAAGAAATGAATGCTCTTCATGGTTGCCTATTTGGCAGACACGAGTCACACGAGCGAGTGGTGCAGCCTGAAGGATAGGACTAAAGAGTGATTTGAATCCAATGAGTTGAAAAGAAAAAAGCGAAGGGCTGGTGTAAGGTGGTATTCCAACGTCTTACTGAGAATTTATCTAGCATTTGGCAATAGACGTGATACATCCTCCTAGTAAGACATACATTTATCCTGTCGCGTGCAGCTCGGGGTATGCAACGAACCACAGGGCTGACTATCGTGGGGGGCAGTGCCTCGAGGTCCTTGCGTATCGCATCAGGGTATGAGGATCACAATCGGATGCAGAATAGTGCATCTCCTATTGGATTGTATCGATTACGACACGCAAAGGAACCGCCAGCTAAATTTTTGGGGCGCAATCATCATGACGTTGGCATTGACGAGCCTTATTGGAGAGTTGCAATCGGTATACTATTTTAAGCTGCATCGGCTCACTTGGATGGGAACTCTCAGAATCTTGGTTACAATCCAGGCTATCTTCTGTAGATGTGGGCTAGTATTGTCTCCATCGCGCCCCAGCGAGACAAGAGATCAATTGCGCGGCATCGGCATTAGTGTACTGTAAGTCTTTGAAGGTCTTGAAACGTTGACAGCTGCGATGTATAATTAGACATGACAGGAATGAATAAACTCTCGATAGTTTCAGTCTTACTGTTGTTCTACCTGTAACTTGACGAGACGAGAGAAGGCTTAGACATCAGACAATAGCCAAAATCTGACGTCCAGCCAGAAAGGAAGAAAGGCCCAGGAGAAAATAAAGCTAAGCTTATCCCGACCCCACATTTTTTGCTCGGACTACCCGGACGGCTTCAGGTACCCGCCACGAGGCGGCACAGACGTCAGCCAACGCGCGGCCCGCAGACACCACCCCAACGCATCCAATGCGACCGTTCGCAGACTAAAAGTCTTAACTGGATTTACAATAGTAGGGCTGTTGCTGAATATGCCAACTGGTCCAGCCTATATTTAATATGCGCTCAACTCTGCCGAATAGAGGGATTTCTAGTATATACTGGATATTAATGAATTGAACAAACTCTTACCAGTTTTTAATCAAAATGCTTCGCAGCTTTGTATTCTGCGCCGTCCTCGGCCTCCTAAGCTCTGCTTCGGCTGGTGCTTTGGCTACCCGCAACGCACCTCAAGTCAACGAGGCTTTCGGTCTGTATGCCGACGGCGACTCGGTTGGTGTTCATTCACTTTTTTATGCGGGAGGTCCGGAAGATTTACCTCTACCTGGATTTAGATATTATCTGACGAGGACCAGGCAAAGCCATGGTCGGTGACCCATCCAACTCGACATCCGCCGACGCATTCCCCGTCTCCTGTAAGAGCAATCCTCCCAGCACTCTACATAAAAGCCTCAATAATACTCTGTAGCCTCTCTAACATAAAGCCCAGTCACCCGCAATTCAGCCTCCTCCTCCAGTCCCTGGACCGCAAATCCAAATTCAACAACCACAACTGACAGCTGGTCCGACGAGATGCTGTACATCCCCAGCTCATGCTCTTCTTCGGATGAAATGGGATTCATCCCCAGCGAGGAGGCCAATGAGACGACGACCGGCTTCATTTTCTACGGACAATATGTCATGGTCAAGAATGAGGCGGGTGATATCTCTTCGAGCTTCTATATTCGGTCTTCCTCTGCCGGTGAGGGTGTTTATTCTTTGCTTTGGGATGCTGGTGATGATGATACTGCTATTCCGGTTTCGCTGCGCTCTGCAAAGCCTTCGAATTCTTAGATAGGGTGGATTGGGTTCAAATATGAGTTTGTCGGATTTGGGGGTTTACTGTGGGTGAATGTGGGTGGGGGTGTTTTTTCATCTTGAGATTTTGTTTTGAGATGAAATTATCTAATGTATTTTTGGACGATTTAACTAGTATTTAGAAAATGTGATGAGATGAAAGCCGTGCTCTCTTTCATTATTCTGAAATATTGTTTGAATTCGATCCGAAAAAAATATATATTCTTGCGGCATGCGTCGATGTTTAACTTCAATTACCTTCTATTGATTCATTGCAACGCTAAAGCGAATGTCTATAAATTGATGATGCTAAAATTTTAAGTATCGATCCAAGTAGCTACCAATCCCTAGGCAGTGTCACACTATATTAACACACCAGCAAGAACGATTTGGTGAACTGGAACGGCAGAGTAGCCACAGTCCACAGCTTGACCAATCACACAATGAGAACTTACTCGCGCCCATCAATCCAGTTTCACCCACCATCACAAAAAAACCACGTCTAAGCCATGACCAAATCAATATATAAAGAACGATAGATATTCTCTATACTAATGTAGAGATCAGATATATACCAAGTTCAAGCAGCAATATACCAGCTACACTACACATAAGCCATCGCATCATTCGAATTTTTCTTCGACGGCGCTAATCCCCTCCTCCGCGCCTCATCATACTCATACTGAATCGAGTACCCAACCTCCTTCCGAATAACCATTCTCTCCGGGTCCGCATCGAAATGCTCGCTCTGCGGTCGGGCAGATTGCCGCTGTAGCGGCGGCATCATTTCGATCGCGTTGGGGTCGGCGTCTAGAAGTGATGGACCCGGTTTCTTCTTCCCGCCCTCTTTGCCTTTAAGCCTTGGTGCTGGTGCGGGCGGGATACTCGGTGCGCCGAGGGGGAACATTGAGCGGCGGATGGGTTCGCGGGACGCTGGGCGTCCAGGTGAGGGTTTTCTCTTTCCTCCGTCGGTTGTGCCGTGCGGAGTGTCTTGACAACACAGTTTCTCCGTCGAAGGCGATCGTGGCGCGGGTGTGAGTTTCGGCCATGAATTTGTACCTGCTGTACCCGCCCGCTTTCTCTGGACGCGCGAGAGAGATCGAGATCGAGAGGTTGGATTCGAGCTCGAGCCAGAGCCGGAATTGGAACCTGATTTCGAACTCCCCTTTGTTCCGCGCGATCGGGATGCACTGCTTTCCAGCGTCGAGTCGCCCGCTGTTCCGTAGTTTGTGCTGACGGCTGCCATGAAGGGACGGAGGCAGAAGACACTGCAGGCGACGAGGGCGTAGTGGACTTCGACTTGGAGCCAGAGGGTGGGTTCAATGGCTGAGAGGGTTACATCTGGGTTGTTGAGGGCGGAGCGTAGTTTTGAGATATGGAGGAGGGTGAAGACGATTAGACTGTGAAGGTAGAGGTTAGCTTTGTTGAGCAGTTGGGGAGAACGAGTCGTACGGGAAGCGAAAGATGAATGCGAAGCCGATGGAAAGTTTGCGCTTTAGGTTCATGAAGAGCCCTTTTAGGAGGGTCACGGCGAGGAGGAAGATTATGAGTTCTGTTATTACGTCAACGGAGGCAATGAATTGCCAGCGTTGGTACTAGGTTTGTTAGCAGGGTTAGATAACGGGTGTAGAGAGACGTACTAAATTGCGACATTGTGCACCTTGGATTCTCCATGGCTTGTTTAGTTCACAGTTTACCAGGAGAATAAAAACGGCTGGAATGAACCAAGCAGTGCAGATGGCCAATGTGGCCCAGGTTGCTCTGTTGTGCGTCTTCTGAGGCGTAAGTCGGAGATAAATGGCCAGCACACAGCATTTCGAAAGATAAATAATAAGCAGTGCGAAGATATCGCTTGTTGCAATTAACTCGGGCAGGTCAGTTGGTGTCAAATCCACATATTTGGAGCAGACTCACTGCTTGGATGGTAATCAATCGACCTTCGTCCAGCAGATTAATCGATGTCCCGAATCCGCGCGAACAGGCGTAGAACATCAGTACTGACTGTAGACAAGCCACAATCTACACGCTGTCAGTGCTTCCCAACTTCAATGTATTCTGGTTCAACTCACTGTAGCACCGAGTAGAACGAAATCGTCCCGCGCAAAGGGCGGAATGAGCATCAGTCGAACATAGAGTCGGATCAAGAAGCACACGAGCGAAACAACCAGTCCCAGCGCAGCTGTGATGATTATGTACGCACCGTGGTGGAAATCGTCTATGACCTCGAAAGGCGGCGACTGTCCCGGGGGCACATAGGGGCCCATCACGGAATTGTAATCGCGGTCGAGCGCGCTCGCTGTGCACCATGAAGGAGGTGAGTGTGAGCACCCTAGGGTAGATTGGGTTATGAAAAGGAGGGTGGGTGTGGAGAAGACAGGGCCATGTGCGGGCGTGCAGGCGCGGAGCAGTCGGAGTCGAAATCTCCACGTATATACAGCGGCAATCCTAATCGGCGCAGCAACTTGAAGTCAAGTTGCGGCTGGCATAGGCAACATCAACCGATTTCTGACCCGATCAGATGGTGAGGACAGGACCGAGCTATCAAGGAAACGGACGTGACCAGTGCATCTCGAGCTCAGCGTGGCGGATAATCAAGACATCCCTTCGCCTACGAGAATGAGAAGAACCAGCTGCCTAGATTTCTCTCAAAATATCCAATATTATGCACGCCAACCATCAATTGTGCCGCTCTCCCCTCCATCATCTCTGATATCAAGTGCACCTGCCAGTTTGGCCGCGCCGAAGGGATCGATTAGCAGTGGGAACCACTAGATCCACCCCCTCACATCGCGTGCCACCCAACAATCGTCTTTCGCGGCCCGCTGCCATTCTTGCATGAGGCAGCGGTCAATCTGCGCTCGGCTCGTGGATCTCCGGAATACCCTGAGGTGAACGGAGGCAGGTATCCGATAGGACGGACGTGGACAAACATGCGAGGGGCGCACTGAGCCGGCGCATCTTTGCTGGGTGGGTTGTGAGGGTTAAGCATCAAGGGGTGGGATCGGATTGACGCAGGGATCGACATTAGCGTGGGTGATGCATCAGATGGAGTCGGGTGCCAGTGCCGACGCCCGGCTCGAAGGAGTTAGGCGGTGTTGGGCGCAGGGCAACTAACTATAGAATCCCGGAGTATAGCAGAAGCAACTTCAGCTCAAGTGTTTACGCCCGAGATTTCACACCGTTGCATCTAGCAGAGTCTCAATTACTCGAGTCGATAGAAAAAGACACTGTAAATCGTTCATTATCCCGCTCAAATTCGAGGGTTTAGTTGCCTGCGAAGGGAGCTGCAATCCCCCCCCCCTTGGCATGCAAGGCGCCGATAGCTTCTCGCCCATTCTTGAATCTACCCCCGACATTCAAGGGGCTGAAAGAAATGGAAGCCAAATCACACGGCCCAAGCTCAGTGCAACGTCCTTTTTCTTTGATGTAATCAAACATCCGATGTGCCAATGCCGAAAAGCTGGGGGCAATGCCCACATGGCTCGCGAGAATTCTTCCTCGCCACGCCTTGCTCCCACGCTTCATTCTACTGAATCGAATCGACTGCTCCGATTCTTTCATGATTTACCCGGTATGACCGCTGCTCAGGACTTCTCCTGGGACCTGCTGTTTTTGGTTACGGTTGCTGGGAACTTCGATCCTACCTGTTGGTAGAGCTAAGGGTTCGGCGCTGGAAGCCATTTCTTTCTTCCTTCGTGTTTATTACTCTTGCAAGAGGTCGGGAGACAGACTTTCTCTTTTTCTCTCTTCTCTTCTGCTAGTCGTCTCTCATTCTTGGCTGTTTGTCCATTTGATCGTATCCTTGCCCTTCCCTTTCCAAGACTGGAGGGTCTCCACAATGCCTCCCACTCACAGATCAAGGAATGAGTCGCAGATGACAGACACCCTGACAGATCTGGAGGATTACCCCTCCAAAGGCCTCGTTGCGCCCAGGTATATGGGGACGCTGGCTGATCAGCGGGATATGAGTGCGCTGGGCCGAGTGCAGGTTCTTCGAGTGAGTATTGTCATTGTGACTCGATGCAACTTGCCCAGGTAGTATGTGCGGCTGATGCGATGAAGAGAAATTTTCGATTCATTTCTATTGTTGGGTTCGGGTGTACGCTCATCTGTACATGGGAGGTTATCTTGACGTTCGTCATCCCCTTCACTGGCTGCTGGCTGGAGTGGCGATCTTAAGTGCTAATTCGAAACAGATTACTTTCCGCGGGGTTGACTGATGGCGGGACGGCGGGCCTTATTTGGGGTTTTGTTGGTGTGTCTGCCGGGTTTACCTTGGTGTATGCCAGCATTGCGGAGATGGCTTCGATGTAAGTACACCCGCGAGGTATCTGTTTCTGATGCTGATTGATAAGGGCCCCCACTGCCGGCGGACAATACCACTGGGTATCTGAATTCGCACCAAGACGAGGACAAAAATTCCTTAGTTATATCACAGGTATGTCACGAAGAAAGCTATGACAAGCATCAATTCTAATCGTGGTTTAGGATGGCTTTCGGCAATGGGATGGCAATGCGCCATCGTCTCAATCGCATACCTTGCCGGCACGATCATCCAAGGGTTGATCGTCTTGAATCAACCAGACTACTATTTCCAGCGATGGCACGGGACTATGCTGGTCATTGCCATCTCGACATTTTCCATTTTATTCAATACCTTCCTTGCCAAAAACTTGCCTTTTGTAGAAGGTCTCATTCTGATCATTCATGTCATTGGGCTGTTCGCTATTATCATTCCGTTGTGGGTGCTTGCCCCCCGCAATAATGCCCATGCCGTGTTTACGACTTTCAATAACGGGGGCGGTTGGGATAATTCAGGGACGGCGACGCTGGTCGGCCTCTCCACGACCATTACGTCCATGTTGGGCTACGACTGCTCGGTGCATATGTGTAGGTTGACAGCTGTACCCGAAAAGGAAACCAGACTAACAATACTGGAACAGCGGAAGAAATCAAAGATGCATCGGAGACGCTGCCCAAGGCAATGATGTCCTCTGTCGCGGTCAATGGCGTGCTGGGATTCATCATGTTGGTGACGCTCTGCTTTACGCTGGGAGAGGTAAACGCGGTCCTCGACAGCCCGACCGGATTTCCATTTATCCAGATCTTCTACAACACGACGGGCAGTCTGGCCGCGACGAACGCCATGACAGCCGTGCTGGTCGTCACACTAACCGCCAGCACAATCACTGAAGTGGCAACGGCCTCGCGTCAACTGTGGTCTTTCGCCCGGGACGAAGGAATCCCCTTCTCTTCTTTCTTCGCCTATGTGAGTCTTGTCTCTGGCATAGTACACCTCGCTTTCGACTTTCGAATAAGCCCGCTGACCCCTATCGCAGGTTACACCAGGGTGGAACATCCCCCTCAACTCCGTGATGGTCTCTCTGGCCGTGACGGTCCTCCTCTCACTCATCAACATCGGCTCCCAGGTCGCCCTGAACGCGGTCATTTCGTTGACTATCACCTCGCTGCTGTCAGCATACATCATCTCGATCGGGTGTGTAGTCCTCAAGCGGCTTCGGGGGAGGCGTTGCCGCAGCACCGCTGGACGCTGGGCCGGTTCGGACTGGCGGTCAACGTGGGGGCGCTGGCCTTTCTGCTGCCGCTGTTTGTGTTCGCCTTCTTCCCGCTGTCGACGTCCGTGACTCGTGAAACGATGAACTGGAGTGTCGTCATGTACATTGGCGTCATTGGATCGGCGTCGGGGTATTATTGGGCCAGGGGGCGGCGTCATTTTATTCCGCCCGTGGCGTTAGTCAAGCGAGAGGAGGCGACTTGAAAGTCCTCAATAGTCTGGCATGGGCTGGGTGACCGTTCACATTTGCTGTGATCCAGAGGTCGGCTCGGATGCTTTGAGTTGCCTGTGACACGATCTTTTTTTTTTTTTTTTTTTTTCCGTGTGTATTTATTTTTATCCATCCCTGGATGCTTGGCTGGCCCGTCCATTACCAAATACCCATTACACCGAGTCTGCTGTAAGGGTATGGATTGGGTATCGGGCCTAGTCAGGTTGATGATGTGACGTCGAGTATATAATAGAGCGTGTCCGAGAAGACAGAAGATTTGATAGAGTAGCTGGTAGCTCGGATTTGCACTTCCGAGCACGCTCCCATCTTCCGACCTGGCGTGTTCCCATCCCTGTGCCATGACGTCTAGAGCACGGCCGCTAGATTATTCGATAGAACGACTTCGGGTATGGGCATGTTTCCGGCTGGGGCTAGGGGAAAACGAAATGAGGAGCGGGTGGCACATGCCCAACGC
Organism: Penicillium argentinense; assembly: GCF_028826775.1. Classification (NCBI taxonomy): domain Eukaryota; kingdom Fungi; phylum Ascomycota; class Eurotiomycetes; order Eurotiales; family Aspergillaceae; genus Penicillium; species Penicillium argentinense. Next base: position 3,551,691 of record NW_026622668.1, read on the forward strand.
CCAACAATATTTAAGTTATCAGATGGAACCGTTATGCCCCGAGGCCTCCTGAGACGGGAAGGTGTCTCACAGGGTGGCCCTCAAACCCTTCGGGATTCGACGAGTCCAGGGATGTCCCGTCCCGTTTGCGTCGTATTCAGCTAGCCGCACTGCCAGTGTATTCAGCCTGGGACGCCGTCCACGGAGTTGTCGCCGTGCTCCGAGCTCGTCAGCTCTTCAGCTCGCCTGCATTGCAGTCCATCGACGATCGTGAAGATCCAGGCACGGCAAAAGTACCCCTTTTTCGCGTCTTGCTGTTTTCTAGATCGAAAGCCGACCCACCGCCCCTTGAGGACAATGGGGCCAGGGGGTCCCGAGAGCCAAGCGACAGGGACGAGGCTAGAGACCGGCAGGACGGAAAGTGGGCGAGGTGGAGGTCGGCACTCCCTTTGTGGCATTATCAGATCGATTGATAACGCGGGAGCGGTCGGCCCACTCGGATGTCGGTTGAGACATCGCAGTGTCACATACCAGGAGTATTGTAATTTATTTATGTAATGCATTTCAAGGAGGTAGAGGATATACTATGTAGTAGTCACGGCAGAACAAATAATACTTGGAGATACCTTCTATGTATTTGTTCACTACGATCACGACAACAAGGTACTCTGCTGGTACCCAACGGATTCCCTCGCCTGGGTAAGCAGCGTTATGCACCGTCGATCTGGAGACCCCCACCGCATCCAGTAGGTGAGTCCCGATTTCAGTTCCGGATTCCCGATTCCTAGACTAGTGAGAGTCCGAGAGCGCAGGGACGGCGTGCGTGTTCTTAGCAGGCGTGCGCGGTAAAGTGAGTAAGGTTAACCGGAATGTGGCAAAATCAGATAATTCTCGGCCAAATCTGGCGTGCGTTTCCGCTCCCCACAGCCGACGCCCGCTCTTTTCGCTACTCAAAACCCTTTCCTCTGCACTCAAGTTCACCATTGCGCCATACTCCCCAGCTCAATCCTCACCGTCACCATCAAATCCATCGCATCGCCCTCGACCATCCGATTGCTTCCTCGCCTGCTCGCACTGACGCGGCGATTCCCGACTCCACCGACGGCCCTCGGTTCTTTCCCCCCGACCGTCATGGGTACGTGAAAACTCCAGCCTTCTACGCCTCTCTCGACCGAACATTATTCCCCTCTACCACGAGCATTGCTCTTACACTCTCTAGTTCACGCCGTCGACTCGATGCCCACGGCTACCCTCGCCACCGGGAACCGTCCCCGGAAGGGCACCTTTCAAGACATCCCCGTCTCGTCCACCTCCCACCCCGACAACCCCATTCCCGAAGAGCCCCGCGGTGTCGAGGCCCTCTCCATCACCGACCTCACCTTCAATGGCTCGCCCGCCTCCCAAGAGACCCAGTCGAGCGCCGCCAACTCCCCCGCCACCCCCCTCACGCCGCCCGACTCCCAAAATTCCGACGAGGATGCCGCAAAGCCCACCGGTCGCCCCCGTCGGGCCTCGACCATCCTGATCTCGCAGAACTCCGAGGACATGCGCCGCGTGCTGGAGAATGTCGGCACCGGAGGCACCCAGAAAATCCAGTCGATGTGCTGTGGTGGGGGTTGCTGCCGCGGCCGGCCCCTCCAGCCATTGGACGGTCCCATCTCCGGCTTCAACTCCATCACCGCACCTGATAACGAGGCCTTTGAGTCGTTGGGCCTCAACGTGGACCTCCTGACCCTCGACAGCTATCTCTCCAATATCGCCCCGCTGCCAGAGAAGACCGTGTCGTTCTCCGCGCCCCCCGCACACACGGCCAATGTGCCCCTCGGCCCGTCGGATCACCCTCCGCGCTTTGTGCAACCGCACCCGCCGTATGAGGTGTACCGGGCGCCTCTCCACCATGCCCGGGAACTGACCAAGAACGGCGCGGAGAAGCGCACCTATCACTTCGACATTGATGTCACCGATTACCCCGCCGAGAGCGGCATGGTAGATTTCGTCGTGGGCGGGGCAATCGGCGTCTGCCCGAAAAACAAGGAAGAGGAAGTCGAGGACATCCTGAATCTGCTGGGCGTGCCCAAGTCCATGCGCGATAAGAAAGTCCTCATGCGCACCACCAACGGCCGCTGGCCCACCATCTGGGGCGATGATAAGCCCCGCGAACTCATCACCTCCCGCCGCGAGGTCCTGAGCTGGTGCTCCGATATCCAGAGTTATGCGCCCACCAAGGCCCTCTTCCGGACTCTGGCTGAGTACACATACGAAGAAAGCGAAAAGAAGATCCTGGAGTATCTTTCCTCGGCCCAGGGCCAGGGTGCCTTTTGTGAACTCCGCACCAGCGCCCACATCAGTTTGTCCCAACTGCTCCACGCTTTCCCCTCTGCCCAACCCCCACTTGACCACCTCCTCTCCGTGCTGAACACGTTGATGCCCCGCTTTTATTCTTTGTCTCAAGACCCCATGATCTCCTGCCAGTTCAAGGGCACCGAATGCCGTCGTCTGGTCGAAGTTGCTGTCACCGTCGCCGAGTCGGATGACTGGCGTGGTGGTTTGCGGACCGGTGTTGGTTCCGGCTACCTGGAGCGAGTGGCCCGCCGGGCCATTGAGGCCGAAGCCCGGGGCGAGAAGCTCGATGTGCACATCCCCATGTTCCGCGGTCTGATGGCTAACCCGCTTGCCAAGCGATTTGCCTCGGACGGACCCATGCTCCTGATCGGTGCCGGTGTCGGTATCGCGCCCTTCCGCGGCTTCGTGCAGCGACGTCTGCAGTCTGCCAACTGTGCCAACAAGGTCTGGGTGCTGCAGGGTGTGCGCGACTCGCTCTTGGACGAGCTGTACAGCGGCGAGTGGGGCGTACACGAAGACAAGGTTCGTACTGTGGTGCAGAGCCGCAAGGGCGAGAGCCGTTACGTGCAGGAGGAGGTGCGTCACCAGGCCGATCTGGTCTGGTATGTCATCAATGCCCTCGACGGTCGTGTCTTTGTCTGCGGAAGCGGCAAGGGCATGGGCGAGGGTGTGGAGGCTGCTCTGGTCGAAGTTGCCATGGCCAAGGGTAACCTCAACTCGGAAGAAGCTAGCCTCTTCTGGCAGCGCAAGAAGGAGGCTGGACAGTACATTGCTGTAAGTTACTTTCTGGCCAGAAGTCAAGAGAGATTTACTAACGCGGCAAATAGGAAACTTGGTAAATGGTCCCTTGTCTACAAAAGTCTGCCTCGATCCTTTCATTCACATGCCTTCTGAAATTGCGGCCCGTGGCCGTCTTGAGCTGTACATATTTGATTTTCCATTCGCATTGCATTCGCATTGATCTTGTTCAAGGTAACCGAGCCAGTGGCCGGTCCAGAAAAGAGACTTATTTGAGACGGTCTTGACAAATCCTTGGATATCTTTGAATTTTTTTGATGTATTTTAGCGGGGCGGCTTTTGTCTTTTCATTTTTGTCTTGTTGCTCATTGTTTCACTGCTGTCTTTGGTGACGCGTTTCTTTCTTTCATTAGGATCTTGGGTATTTCCTTGAAATAGATTTAGAGGCCCGATCAATAGCAATCATCTACTACATGACTTTGGTACCATACTGGTGTAGCTGAGTCGTAGGGGTTACTGGTACAGGTTGAGTCACCCCGGCATTTTTGGACTGTCCAATCACGCGCAGCTGCATTTCAATCCTCGCTACTCCATCTGTACCCCACACCAGCAAGAGATCCGCCTCGATGCTCTCCCTGGTCCCCCGCAAAGTGAGGTCAACCGGTTGACCGGCCCGGTGCGATGTTAGCCATGAGTCACGTAGAGCTGTGTAAAAGGCGTCAGTCAAGTCAAAACAGGGTGACCTCAAGACAACCACAAGAGTCAATACTTTACAAATAACCCAGAACCATCGATTGAGCATTCTCCAGCTCTCAACCATCCCATCAACCCCCATCTGCGACTCGACCAGCGAAACCGCATTATCGCGCAGCTATCACCCGCCCCACCGATAAGAAAGCAAAGTGGGGGAATCGATTCGCATCAACCTCCCACCACCACCTCCCACCTTGACCTCAACGCGACGCCTCTCACCCCCTCCACCCGAATCCCAACGAACAAAATGCCCACCATCCAAGAGAGCAAACTCGCCTTCATCGGCGGCGGCAACATGGCCTCCGCCATAATCGGCGGGCTGCTCTCAAACTCCGTCCCAAAGACCAACATCACCGTCTCCGAGCCCTGGGACGTAAACCGCAACAAGCTCGCCGCAACTGGAGTGAACACAACAACTGACAACGTCGCCGCCGCGACCGCCGCCGACCTCATCATCATCGCCGTCAAGCCGCAAGTCGCTAAAACCGTCTGCGAGGAACTGGGCAAGAGCTGGGGAGACCGGAAAGACCTGCCCGTCCTCGTTTCCATTGCGGCCGGTATCACACTCGGCTCGTTTCAGGAGTGGTTGGAGACACCCGATGGCCGCGCTCCGCATATCGTCCGCGTGATGCCGAATACGCCTGCGCTCATTGCGGAGGGCGCGAGTGGCGCTATTGCCTCGGCGGATGTGACAGCTGCTGAAAAGGAGCTTGTGAATGAGTTGCTCTCGAGCGTCTCGCGAAGTATCGAGTGGGTTGACAAGGAGGAATTGCTGGATGTTGTTACGGGCTTGTCCGGTGAGTTCCTTTAGACCTATCCGCTTCCTTGGACCGGGTTTTTATGCCAGGAAATATATCGTCATGGACAACTATAATCTGACTTGAACTGTTTGGGGGCAGGGTCTGGACCGGCTTATTTCTTTGCGATGGTGGAACATCTTGTTGCGAGCGCTACGAAATTGGGACTGAGCAAGGAGCAGGCTACGCGTCTTGCGGCACAGACTTGCCTGGGTGCCGGCAAGATGATGACTACTTCTGATGAGGAGCCGGGTCAGTTGAGGAAGAATGTTACTAGTCCCAACGGCACTACGTTTGCTGCGTTGCAGACTTTTGAGCAGCAGGGTTTTGAGGGGATTGTTGATAAAGCTGTTAAGGCTGCGACTGAGCGGGCGGCGGAGTTGGGGGCTACGCTTGCTAAGTAGGTGGTTTCGATATGAGAGGTTGGTGATGGTGGTGTGGCTAGATAAAATATACCTCTTGCATTTTTGTTGCTCATCTTGGATATTTTTAAGAGCTCTCTGGCGTGGTGCTGGATGTCTGACTGTTATAAAGCTCTCTCCTTCCTTTCTGTATTTTCCCTCCTACACCTCCCCAGCGCCAGAACTCTCACCTCGGGCCACTCAACCTTCTCACATCGAGTCCCCCAAGAGCTCGTCTAACCAGCCATGGGGGCTAAACCCCGGAGTTGCGAGCCGAACGAGGCGTGCTTGCAACCTAATGTCATGCCGCGGTGCGTTAGGACATCGTCACAACGATCACTGTCCACAAATCGAATCTACGTAGACCTCCCGACATATGCGTCGCTAACAAATATACTACACATCGTTGATAATTCCGGATCCAGAGCCGTCGCGATTCAGAACTTTGACAACAGTCCAATCGAGAACGTGGAGATCACGAACGATCCGCGACGGTGCAAAGAACTCTCCCAAACCCAACAAGGATGGACGCCAGGATCCGAGTCAGGAACCCAATCCCCACTTTTCAGAGTTATCTCAAAATGGCTCGGATAATGATCAGATTTGTATCCGATGCGGAGATGCCGGTTATCACACCAGCGAGTGTCACGAACGAAGTCTACACAATCAAGGCGATACGAAGAGCTGCGTCTGCCGCGATGAGACATCGTCTTCAGCCCCGTGTCTGGCTTGATGCTGAGATTAACCTGAGAATGAACTGATCGACCAGAAATGGAAAGTCAAGGGCAAACGTGGGTTAGCACTGGGATATGAGAAAATCCGAGAAGCCATTTCCACTACGAAAGGAAAAGGTTCAAACTTGTCCTTAAGTCTGGGGATTCTCCCGCTGCTTTCATCTCACAGGGAAAGCCAGATGGTCCCTTGAGAGATGTCGATCAAGTCTGGAAAGAAGTGGAACTCGAGAGGAGGATGGTTATTCCCTGGCCCTGGAATAGTCGGAGAACTTATACTCAGCGAGGGGACTTTCAACTTTCAATGCTGCTCCTCACCCTACTACAGGGAAATCCAGAGAGGACAAACGGGCAGCCTGCTCTTGGTGACCAGTGATGTATCGAATGAAGAAAGACTTTCTTGCATCGACGGGAACACAAGGAACTCCAATTGACCACATCATCTACATCTCGATATCAAGCGCAAATACGAAGCACAGAACTCGAGTGAGTACGCATCCAGATACCCCGGTCGCGATGAACCCGCTCTTGCTTATCACCAGAGACGCAGCTCATGAAATTTCCCGTGAAGGCCAATATCTCATTCTTTCCACCCACTCCCCCGGCCCAGCTGGCGAAAGAGAAGGTTGATCGATACATCTCGTCGGGCACTGCGGACAATGCAGTTTAAGTCCTCCAAGCTTTCCACGGCCACCCGATGAGTTGGTCAACTGGAGAGTGACACGGGGAACAGGTGCTTTCAGAACACCGATGATATCTGACTACGCATCTCCAATTGTTGCGAACTGACGCTGACATGTATGTGTATGCTGCCTCTGTCGTGGAAGACCGTCTTGCACCGATGCAAATCATATATTCAACTCCGTCAAAATTGCCACCCCGGAGCAGCTCACTCGTGATGATGCACATGAAAGTTACCGAACGGGCAAATCGTTATGCCATGACATAGATGTCACCGGTCATTGCGCGTGAGAAAGGCCAACCCTCAGTCCAGCACCAAGCGAATCTTCTTCTAATTGGGTCAATTTATGCGAATTTGCGCGTATGTCGACGCGTGAGGTTATCCCCTTCGCCCGCCGGGATAAGGTTGCATAGGATACAACATAGCCTAGCAGCTGCGCGAATCGATTTGAGTCGGCCATTTTTGACATCCTGGAGGGCTAGTAGGATTCTGCCCTCTTGCTGTATCGAATCCTGTGAGGATCGCGAGCGATTTGTTGGCATGGTTGGTAGCTGAAGAAGGTAGGTAGGAAGGTGTCGATCGGAGAGACTGATATTAACGTAATCGGTAAGCGAGCGGAACATGTAAGCGAGCGGAACACCCTACCAACCCCATTAAATTTAAACCAATTTATATACACCATAACGCCAATTATATACAAAAAAAATCTAACGAGGGCGCTTAGGGCACTGTAACCTTCTATGCCCTAATTCACGACAGTCACTGCACCGCGGGGGTGCGCGTCGAATTGGCTCCGAAGCGTTTTGAATAGCTTCATGCGCTTGGTCCGATTGGCCTTTGGACACCTGGTTTGGCGTTGATATTGGCGCTGGCGTCTCCCCAATAGTAACCCCGCTTTCAAACGCTAGGCGCTTTGTAGATTTGGTGCGTTTAGACGTCTGCTTTGCGTTGGCGGCGCGTAATAGCTTGCATTGCTCAGCTAGAAATGTGTTGTTATGCATCGCAATTTCGCACCCCTTAATAATCTGATCTAACGCACGTTGTGTAGGGCTAGAAGGGCTCTGCGAGCGCTGACGTAGTAGCACTTTTACCGAAGAAGCTTGTTTATCCAATTGGCTTGGATTTTGGGGGGTTTTTAGTGAGAAATCACTACCCCTACTCCCTGGTGGCGTTGGCGTTTTGAGCTGGATACTGAGGTTTTGAAGCACTGTTTCGGCGTTGAATGGCACTAAACCTGCTGGTGCAAAGCTATTTTTTTATAGTCTCTGCTTTATAGCTTTGAGCGCGCGCAATTGGGTAAGCTTGTAAGAAACCAAGCTTAGATATTGAATTCACCCCGTCGCGGATCTCGGTCTCAATCTCTTTACTATATGCGCGCTTTAAGACACTAAAACAACCAATATCAAAAGGCTGTAAAAGATGTGACGAATGAGCAGGCATACAAAGAGGTATAATCTTGTTTTGCTCGCAGATCTGATCGAATTGCGGGGTTAGATGACTCCCATGTCCGTCAAGAATCAAAAGACGCCAAGCACCTTGTGATCGGTGATTTATCGCAGGGATGAATAGAGATTGAAGCCATCGAAGCCCTATTTCATCGGTAGTCCAGCCGTTTTGGCTAACTTCGATCCGCGAACCGATTGGAAGAGAGTTATCTAACCAGCCTTCGGTATAGCCTTTAGCTTTGAAGATAATGCATGGTGGGAGAGCGTATCCCGATGCGCCAATACATTCAATTGCGGTGACCCATTCGCGATTCCCAGACGATAAAAGCTTTGCTCTACCGTAGTATTCAGCTCTCCACGACCTCGGACAGGAACCGAACATCTAGCCCGTAATACCATCTTGTGTGCGAACGCGCGATGGTCGCGTCGAGCTAGTCGTTGGTTTTTTCCGAGTAGGGGGTGCTGAATTTTATGAGATGCTTTTGCTGGTTGATGGACCACCTCCAGGCGGCCGTTACAGTCGTGGTCCCCAGATCAATTCCAAGATATAAGTCCGCCGACTTGGAGTCCATATTGGGTAGGTAATTCGGGATTTCATATTTCCTTGTGTTCCATTATCGATAAACCCTATCTGTTGTATAAGTTTATAAGAAAGCGCCCATCTCCTTGGCCTTTATCTCAGCTGCGTTCCAATTTCAATTGTCTCCAGAGAGCAAGGCTGCAGCTCACAATGGCTGCTGTTAAGTCTAGCCCCTCGATTAGTTCGAAAAAAAAAACCAAAGAGACAGAGGAAATTCTGTCGCAAAACAAGTCTAATGAAAAAGACTTCTGAATATAGCAAGATGTGTGACGCAGATGTATGCGTAGGTGTTCGTTTACGAGAGACGGGTCCGGTACATAAAGGAAGAGCCTCAAGGGCTATTGATCAAGTCTTCAAATGAATTTTCCGAGGTCCCGCTTTCCACGCTCAGCGCGGAGTGCCTTCGAAACTGCTCCCACACCCTCCATGTCCGCCTACAACATTTGTAGCGACGTTCGCTCAGCCTCGAACTCTCCAGGATCCCTAAAACCTTGCAGATGAGAAGCTATCAAATGACGACTTCCAGTGGCAAAATCCAGTAAGTGCCCTTTGGATATCCTGAGACCTACCCGCGGTTCCTATGACATATAGTTTCGACATCTAAAGTCATCGTGCTATCGATTGACAACTACTATCTCATTCGTAAATCCACTCAACGTCAGACCTTTCCAATATTTGATCTCATCACTGAGCTAGGCTTCATATGGAGTCTGTCTCAGGAGCTCCTTTATCTTCAAAAGACCAGCTTTATCGCCTTCTGTCGTTTCCATCTGATCCTTTCCCACCCATCCTTGAGTGTATCCACCGCCAAAGTCGATAATCCACGCATCCTCATCCTCGTCAATCAAGATATTCGCGGGCTTCACATCTCCCCAGACAATGCCAGCTTCGTTCAAGCAGTTCAAAGTTGTTGTCAATTGTAGGTCCCATTTCGCACGTAAAGTCGATGACGTCTCAGGGCCCAAAGCGCACGCTAACGTCTTATTCCGACAGTTGATCCAGGATAAGAGAAGCCCAACGATGCGACCGTTCAGTTTATCTTCGACGACGCCATACATGCGGGGCAATTTCACTTTCTTATCCAAGCCCAAGATCTCAATACTTTTGTAGATAGTCATTTCGCGAATGGCAGCTCTTTGGTCGTCGCGATCAAGGAATTTGAGGAAACACAATTTTCCATCAGCGAATACCTTCCTCGGAGATTTTGAGAACATTTCATTTTGTTCAGAGACGACTGATTCTATCTCTGTGGGCCGAAATATGCGCCAGGTCGAACAAAGAGAAAAATTATTTAGGCCCACACCGTTGAGTAGTGGTTTTCTTGGAACCTCATAGTTAAGGCATGGATGTAGTGTTTCATCAATGGCGTAGACAGAGTAGTGAAACGTCTCTGGGTAAAGAAAATCTTGAAGTGTATAGCGCTGCTGATTAACAAAAGCTGGCTCAATTTGATCGAAAATCGGATTAAAGGGACCCAGAGCCCAGCAATGGAGGTCGTCTTCAGCCTGATCCGCGAACTCGTAATCCTCGTCGTCGCAAATTGAATTCATCAAGCGCATGTACGTTTCAAAAGAGGCCGGAGATCGACGTAAGTTAGCTGGCGCTAGTTGTATGCAAAAGTATTTGCCTTTACACACTATCGTTATGCGTGCAGTCTTGTCATTTCGATTGAAAAAAAACTCCCTTGGTAACCAGAGCTGGGTTTGGGTTGCCATTTTGCAAAGGGGGTGGGTGGTGATAGGATGTTGGAGAAGTAAGATGAGCTGGCGGAAAATGTTGTATGGCAGGAACGACCGATGTCTTCCAACTTGGAAAAGCGGTGTAGCCGCTGCACGTACCCAGCTTGTGGGAAAGCCAAACGGAGACGACTGCGGCTAGCAATGGACGAACCTCAATCTGTCACAACCTCTATCACACTTCTCGAAATGGGGCATTCTCCTACGCAGCGCCTGTGCTCATCCAGCTGCCCTTGGGGAAGTCATTTGTCGAGTGTAAGGGCCATCGTGCAGCCACATATGTCTCTGTGGCCTGAGTCCTGGAATTAAGTAAATCATAATGCTCGCCTTGGCTGCTACATTTGGCAACCAAATCTTGATGGCGATGTGAATGTTCACTACCCAGCACAGGGGAGCTGGCACCCGGATCTACATAGAAGCTGAAAATCTATTCTTGATCATGAATGGGCAAGGAATCTACCAGATTACCGCACTGTCATTAATAACAACACGCCCGATGATTGTGGGAAAGTTTTCTACGAATGACTTTTTCTAGCTTTTTGCTCCAACATCTGCTGCCAGAATGCGCTTTGGGCAAGAACAAGGTCCTCTTCAGTGTCTTTTGCTACAACTTGGTGATTAATAGTGATCGGCGGCGCCACTCGATCAGGTAGTGGATGTACTGGATATATGCTGGCGGGTCCACACTATACACCCTGCTTCTTCCCACTCGGGCGCCTGAGGGTATGGCAGGGCGTGGGGTTGTGACTGATCAGATGATTCAAACCTATTCTCTCACAAGGAGGAAGGGCTGTAAGTGGACCGAGCGGCATTAGAGCTGCGAGAGCACCCACGTGTGGGAGCATACGCGAGTCGTATTCCCGCAATTCGAACTCATCGAGCTGGGAGAAGTAATCAATGTGATGTATGTCCTCACTAATATCTACGCAAATTCCCTAATAGATGTCAGCTTCTTGGTACTCCCGCCCATCCGCTAAACATTGGTAACGAATGAAAAATCGCAGAAGGAAGGAAGCCACAGAACAAGGATGGCAGCGTTGCCTACCAAGGCAGTGTTTTCAGTACCACGCCACCATGTGGAATGCCAGCCGATATATAGGCAGATTACGTGCAGGCTGCTGTACAATAAAAGAAGAGGATGTAATCGGAGATCCAACTGTCACACGGGAAAGGGGAGACAGCCAGGACCCTGTTAGTTTGGACTGTTTTCATAGGCGATTCGCAAGTATTCCAGGGAGTTTACAGTACAATTACAACTGTACATACTGCAAAAATCCTAACGCTTGTTCTAGACCAGGGATCCAGGGGTTTATAGCTTGTCTGGGCATCAGATGACCCGATACTAGGGTTTGGGATTAAGCATATGAAAGCGTAGTGGTAAAACTGCTTTCGAAGGAAACACCCCCACCAACTGTGTTGGAATTAATTGGGTATCAACCTTTGTGAAACGCCGAGAAGGGCCATATTGAATGCGATATTTTAAAGTCGAATATCTCAACAACGAGAAGAGATCTCGCTTTTATTCTTGATTCACTAATTATTACGGATGTAATAAACCATACGGTAAAATATAGGGCAAATGAGATAATTATTTTAGCCTGATATAGTAAAATACAAGAATATGGAGCGATGTACACTGCAGTTATATATTTTTGAACCACCACCTTCTAAATTCTTAGAGACTTAAAAAAACAGGCTAGATATATCACAAAGAATATTAGATCATAGGAACACCATACGATAAAGAGTGGTTGGCAGGATATCAAGTGGTAATTTTATCGCATTTAATATGGTGTTTTGGGGTGCGGCGCTCGTTTACATGCGACGCTCGCTTACCGTTTACGTTATCCCGGTTCGCCAGCCAAGATAATAACATCATCTTCTACCACGGGACTGATCCATTCAGTAACAATTCGACCCGGAAAACCCTGGTGATCGAAAAAGGACCTGCTACCATATGTTACTGAATGGATCAGTCCCGTGGTAGAAGATGATGTTATTCTCTTGGCTGGCAAACTGGGATAACTAACCCTGGATCGTTTAGTAACTATGTTTATGTAACACGAATAGTTGTTTTTCAAAACAAAATTGCGCGTACTAATCGTAAGTTGAGCCGATCTGATGCGACGGAACGAAGTGAAGCGCTTTGTGCGATTGCTGTTGTGCTGCTATGGTTGGTGTAGATCACGACTAGGAGGTGGGCCGGGCGGCTTGCACCATGTGCCGTATCTTGCGTAGGACCCATACAAGGCACGCGAATTCTAATTCTGTAGGCCAATAGTTTCGTTCCGCTGCAGAAAGACGCCGACTGAGAAACACAACTGGCTGAATGGCGTTGGCAGCTGGCGGCTTTGATACATCATGTACGTGAGTTGGGTTGACATGAAAGACCATTGCTCCGAATCCTGCTTCCTTCGAAGCGTCGAGATCTTTCAGTCTCACCTCGTTAACACGACAATACGTATAGGGACAACCTTGTCCTCCAAACTGCCTCCCCATACGACCCGGCTCCGTTTCTGCGTAGCGGCAACGGCTTTTAGAGGGGATGAGCCAGAACGCCAGGTTGAATTAGACAATGCATACGCGCATACAGTAGTTTTCGAAATCAGCTTTACCAAGAACTCTTTTGACTTAAATCCCGGAAGAAAGGATCCGAAATGCACTAATCTTTTTTTGATCACTGCTTTATAATGTCGGCAGAACTGTACAGTAACAGCTATGCCACGATTATTGGGCTAATGTAATAATACTGTAATGGCCCCATAGAATTGCATAGAATCACCTTCTTTTGATGATGCGGCATGATTGCCTTCATCGCAAGCGTAGTTCAGTGAACGAACACCCCCGATGCCCACCACATTCAAACACCAATGCACCTAGAGCCGACTTCGCCAGTGCCATACGATAACGCTTATCGTACCTAAAATGGATACGAATACAGATCGCATGGCCGGTCATCCATGCTTCCGTGACAGTGACCTCTCCAAACATAGTGTGATCCCATCTTTCCGGGCGTTGGATGCTTTGTTACCTAATGAAGGACACAAACATGGACGCCAGTGAATCCATGGTGAATGGACCCAGACTGAAGGATGAGAGGCACCTCACACCGCCCATATCAACCCCAAGGCAAATGCACGGCACGTGGGTCGATGTTTCTACGTTCGAGGAAGAATCAATCTCTACCCTACCAGCTACTCATTGATGGCCTTGAGGTTTGCTGGAACGAGGACACAGAGCCTCGCTGGCTTCTACACTGTGCTAGAAGCTCTCAGCATAACTTGCACATTAGGAAAAAAGTGTCCAAAATTCGAGCGTTACCGGCTCATGAAGTTATGACAGGATTCGACTCTCTCCGCCCAAGACCAACGCATGTGTGAAGGTTAACATGTACATCCAGAACGACTAAGATTTCCTACGGTCTTGCGCCGGTCTACCTACAACAGGGAAAACATTGCGGTTGCTCAAGGTGCCTGATATTTCGGTTTCATGTGAGCACACGGAGAAGTGCCATGAATGTATCTGGTTGTGCGGAAACCAGACGCTCAGCATAGCACCTGGCGGTGCACACATCAAAGTTTCCAGGTATAATATCTGGAAGCCAAAATGAGGAATTTGAAGAATTGTCAAGGATTGTGAATCAAATAAATGTCCCGTCTGCCCGAAGCGATCCCGCACCAGAGGCCATGGCAACTCGTTCAGCGGATGCTACGAGGCTGTCTTCACTTCGAGCCAAATAATTTCCTCCGACTTAATGCTCTGGTCGGAGCATGCGCAAACAGTTCGTGGGCTTGTGAAACTATTGCCGAAACTGTTCAGCGCTTCGTCCCCTAGAGGCAGCACAGCAGCTTTCAAGAACAATAACGTGGTCCAAAGCCTGGTCGCAATGTTCTATCTCTCCATTAATCCTCGTGCCAGGACGTTATCGCTCGGACATACGCCAGTCTCATGCCGATTTCCGCCTGATGTCCGTGGGTCAAATATCAAAGGGTCAAAGCCAAGGAAATAACGATCCAAACCCAGGCCTATTCGTAACTGGGTGACCTTTATGACCCAAACAATCTTTGGGAGCTAACGTGTGCAATTTATGGAGACTCATGAGATTTCCAAAGCCCGAGTTCACCGAAACACACTCGATCGTGCGAGATGGCTGCAAGAAATGGCGACCATTCAAGCTACTGAGAGAGAATTGGCGCGCTTTTTACGGGTTTTGCGAAAGAGAGAGAAAAAAAAAAAATGAAAACCAAAAAGGAGAATATGGGGGCCTTCGAGAAGACGTACAGGCCGTTGGACAAGAAAGCTGGTGAATAAAAGGTGAAGTGGATGAATCCACTAGAATGGATCAACCGTCATTGTCAAATATCACGCTGCCGGGTATTCCTGAATCAATTTTTTTAAGACCAGCGGACCGGGTGTCGAAACCCAGTACATCCACAGTATCTCAAAACCGCCGCCAGCCAATGCAATTCAGCCAGCGCTGTTCCTTAGCCACCGGCGATTCGCTCAGAGCGAAGCTATGCTGACTATGAAGCCAAGCTCAAGTGAGGTAGAAGACGTGGTGGTCCCTCCTGTTGGATACTCGCCACACAAGCTTGACTCCAGACATCGGCTCATTGCAGCAGTTGGCGCTGATACGAAAATCCTTCTAGAGCCTCGACAAGACCAAAACCGCCACAGACGAAACCGCCACAGACGCCCACAGGCAGCCTTGTTATTCCTGTTCTTCTACTGTGACACCAACATGTGACTTCCAAGGTTGGCTTAGAATTGATATCATATTCAGACATGCACATACTTCCAAGGGATCAGGTCAAATGCGACTGTGTTCATACCGATGAAAAGAAAAAATAAGATAACCCATTTTCAAGTTGAAAAACAACAAAACATACAGCATACGTCACTGCGGCTACCATTCCACGCCTATCGAAGTACCTGCAAGGCGCAGTGTCATACCTCTCTGCACCTGTTGATGCAAGTCTGAGCTGTGCTCCACCGACGTCGTGGTCCCTCCTGTCAAGTACGCCCAGCCCTGCCAAGGCATCTGCCACACCTGCCACCGTGCCAAGCACCCTGCAGTATGAATAGCAATAGCCAAGCACCGCGCATATGATATTCTTCAATCTTGGCAGTGTCTACCACCATTCCTTGCAGAAAACTGACACAAAAACCGGCTTCAAACCTGATGAATCTTGGGAAAAAAAGAGCCGGTGACAACCCTCACCACCTCACCTCTGCATCCCCGGTGTACAGAAACAACTTTCGTAGACCATTGCATAATGATGAAGTGTTACATGAGAGAAACACCCTGCCGAGCCCCACCTCGGATATTCCGTACACATTGTGCATTGTGTTGTCGCGCTACACGCTGTCCCACCGACCTTTTAACCCACTTACCCTTACCACCAGACACACATATGGAGCATGGTAGTGCTACTCCATCGACTAACTACATTCAGGAACCTCCGACCGAACCCTCTCTAATATAGTCACAGCCGAATATAAATTAACTCGCAACTAGTCCGTAAACAAAAGAGGAGCAAGCAAAACCTTAATGAAAGCTTCTCGAATGACAGCACTGGCCTGCCTTCGGTGAACTGCGCAGACTAGAGGAAATCTCCGTGCGAATGCAACTCTGGAAAGGCTACTTGGCACTATTGAACCGCTATGTCGAACAGTGGGGCGGCGATCACAAAAGGGCAGACGTGGTCCCACTCCTTTCAATAGTCTGGTCTAAAAGTTCTGACAGAACCGTTGATTGCACGCGTTAGCGTATGCCAATCCCGGGGGTGCCTCGTTTTGGGATGGCATTTACACATTAAGAGGGGATCTACCAGATCGACGGATTGCTCTTTAGTGTACTATGTTGGTATGCATTTTGACGTGTCATTTCGTGGGCCTTATGTGCTGTCTATTCCATTCAGACACGTTCTGTAAGTTAGTAAGCACTCATGTACGCGCTAGTACCTCCTAAAAGCGAAGCGTATTACGCAAGACATGCTCGACAATGCCCATTGGCCACACTCACACCTGAGAAACTTGAGTATTGGACACGTCGCGAACACCTGATCGATCCGCACGATCGTCATCGGCGCCACAGTCTGACATGAGAGAGCTCACATGGAGAACTGACAGCTCCAATGTGCCTCGCCTTGTCCCCTCCCAACGACAGAGGTAGATTCACGCGATGCCGTGGCGCTGTCACACCCAGCCCTAGACTCCAGCATCTGTGAGGTCAGGTCGTGCGAATTCACCGCCATGTGATGCGTCGGGCATATGGGCATGCAGAAGCTTGCATCCTCCAGTCATTGTGCGGATGTGTCAGGGGAGTATTTCCGGCGTGCCTAATAGGTTGTGGCGGGGATGCATCGCGCTACTGTAGTTGGGGCTGAGCGCGTTCCTGGTTCATCCCAGTAGTTCTCGCGAATAGTTCGTACTTGTAGAGTGGAAAGGCTGCATACCCGCGGCCGATGCCGGGCAACTGTGGGTCTGCTGCATCGTACTTTGCGGAGGTCGTGCTCCCTTTTACCTTTCTTTCTTCCTTCCTTCCTTCGTGGAGGTCCTTACGGGTGGTGAATGCGTACAACTGCTTGAGACTCCTTCCTAAAACGACAACCGAATCTCCGACGGGGATTCGAGCGTGCTGCTGTGCTTTGTACTGTCGCATGTGCTGTGTGAATGACCATCTTATTCCCGACTGCGAGACTGTCATGCGTCGGACATATTAGGGCTGTTAGTGCCTTACTTTAGCTGGGCACGATTATTTGTTTTTGCGTGGCGTGGCGTTTCGTTTTCGTTTTGTATTGTTTTCTTTTTTTAGCAGGGCACTTTGCCTTCCTACCGGGGACTCCTGCCTTCTCCCAGGGTACTGGGGTGTCTCAGTCTCAGGACAAAACAGGAGAACTCTGTCAATGACTCGACAAACTCCGGTTCGTCGTATCAGGCTCTAGATCGTCTCCACTGAGGTGAGGTGCTGAGGCTGGGAGTTTGGAAGGAGTTTGGCTGCCCGAACTCACCACACGCCAACCAAGTTGTAAGGAAGGAACGACCGAGGATTCCCCGACAGCGGATTCCATCTGATTCCCGATTACAATCCGGAGAATTCACGTGGTTGGGACCGATCCCTGGGCCATCCCGTCAAACCAGTCTCGGGCGGGTCCAAGTTTCCTAAAAAAAATCGTGAAAGATTTAATTCAGTACCCTATGGGAAAATGGAGGTCACACCCGATGGAGGGTAAGACAGGCTGAACTTAATTCTGGGAGTTCCAGATGTCAAAAAAAGTATACCCTCCACTTCCCTCCTGGACACTGAAATCCGGGTGTCGCACCAGTAGTGGTGATACTCCTAGCAACTGCAGCCAAAGTATCCTCGGATAGAATGGTTCGAAGTAGACGGTGTTCACAGAATACGAAAACGAAAAAACCGGAGAGGTGACACCGATCTCTCGCCATCGGCACATTAAGCGCGACGAATCCCTAAGCCTCCCTAAGCGCTGTCAAAAGGGGCTCGTCGAGAGTACTCCATTCAGCGCACCCACTCACACCAGAAGGTTAGGTGGATTCATTCCTAGGGTTGTTCGGGCGTAAGTGGGTGAGTGGCAGCCGACGTCATCCGTTGACAGGAATTTCATGGCAGACAGCAGTGGGTCCCTCCAATATTGAAAACGAGATTGGGGAGCCGGACCCATGGGCTGAATTTTGCGGACCCAATATTGAGGTCGATCCGGCAGCTGCCACGGCTAGCACTTCCTTAGGGTAGATTTGGATTGGCAGGCTTGCGTGATTCTGTTCCGGAAGGGGGCAAGGCCAATCCTGGTTCTTTGCGGCGTGGCCGTCGGCATGCAAGTATTTTCCGCCCCCGCCCCTGTAACCACTAGACACTAGACGCCCCCTGGAGTAACCCCTAAGGGTGCCGGACAATACGATTCAGGATCGGAGCTGAAAACTTGTGTTGGGTGCTGGGGTGAGGGTGTTGGTGGGAGGTACCGGCTGAGGGGTGATCGACGGGATTGGCTCGACGCGGTGGACCGCGTGCCGCTTCATGATCCACGTTGTCATGTGTGCAATAATACGCGATCGTCGTCTAATGCTCAGTGAAATGGAACCATGGTAGGGCAGATTTAAGAAGTGACATTGAAAGATGTGTATTCAGAAAGTTCGGTATATCCGTGCAATGATGAAGCTAACGCCGGAAATGCAGTTTGGAAGCAGATGTGATGCAGTGCAACATCAGGGGAAAAAAAGATAAAAAAAAAGATAAACAAAAAAAGAAAAAAAGAAAAAAAGAAAAAAAAAAGAAATAACGCGAGTTGCCAACCCCTTGCAAGCCCAGGGTAAATCAAATCAAATATGAATAAAAGGGTATCAAAATGATATCTCAAAAGAGTCCCAGCACTGACGCACTCATAACAATCCAAAAACAATCTCAATAAGGCATAGAAGGAAAAAAAAGGAATGCCAGTCTATCCCCCTGATCCGTGTACCAAAACCCCGTAACTCATGAAGACAAAAAAAAAAAAAGGGTCGAAGCCCGGTCGTAATCCGAATAAACGCTCACGTTGTCGATGCCGTGGAACATGACAGAAAAGGCCGTAAAAGAATCGCGAAGCGCCTGAATATCAGAGGCTGCTCGATGCGTATAAATCTAGTGGTGCGGAGACGGGAGGTGGTCGTCGACGTCGCTAAAAGGGGACTGTCTCTCGTCGCCGCCGCTACGCATTTGATTGCGGAGGGCGGGGAGTTGGCGCCGGCGTGCGTTGATGAACCAATTGCTGATCTATAAAGAAATTAGTCGCATATTCAACTCTGGCTCGCAGTGCGGGGGTGGTCGTACTTGACTGATGGACAACCCAGTCCGCGTCATAAACATCTGCTTATCCTCTTCACTCGGATACGGATGATCCAAATGCTCATGGAACCACGCGCGCAAGATATCAGTCACCGGCTTGGGTAAATTCCCCCTCCGACGCCTCGTCCGCGGATCCACGGAATCGCCCATGATGCCAAAATTCGCCGCGCTGGATTGGTTCATCATCACCTGCTCCTCGTGGTACGGCATTGGGGGACCCTGTCCGTAGCCCATGACAGGGGCGTGGTGCTCGCGCCGCTCTGGCATGGGCGCTGGCATGGGCGCGCCGCGATATTCTGTGAAGGGGTCGGATCGCGGCGCCATGCGGCTGTCGGGGTAACCCTGGCGTTCGGGCATGGAGCCTAGGTCGCGGATGGGCGGGAGAATGGGGCTGGGCCCGCGCAGGGAGCCCGAGAGGTGGTCGCTCATCGGTCGTGGTTCACGGGTTGTGTATTCGCGGGGGTACTCGGCGTAGGGCATTTGGGATGGCGAGTTGTAGGGGATTGAGCGTGGGTCGGCCATTTCGTGGCCAGAGGAGGGGCGGTCCTGGGATTGTCGGAATGTCGAGGAGTCGATTTCATCGTGGAGGTGTGGTGGGAGGAGCTGGCAGGCGTTAGAGCGTGGATTTTGGGAGTGCGTAGAAGATGCTGGAGACTTACCTCGCGGAATGAGGGGAGCTGTTGCTGACTGGCCGGTGCTCTGCTGTAGGATAGAGACATGTCGGAATCTTCGTCTACCTCACGGGGATGTGACATAGACGGTGTATAGACGTATATCGACGTATTAGAGATGGGAGTTGGGTGTCGCAAATGATCTATGATGATCTGAGTCGGTTAGGGAGAGACCGGAGTGTAGTTGATATGCGGATATGAAGGGTCGGAGCGAGTGTGTAGAGAGAGCAGGAGGAGGTATAGAAGAGAGTAGAAGAGAGTAGGTGGAAGACTCACGGGAAGGAGCGGGTTGACATGGCCAAGATTATGCAAGGTTGGGGAATGCCTCCAAATAATGCAGGGCCCTGTACATTTTAAAAAAGAGACATGTTCCGACGCAAGACCCAGCTGTTACATGTCCATGGAAAAGCAAGAACAGGGGGGGGCCCAGAAAAATGACGATCGTGGGCGTGGTGGAGCCGGGGAGCCACAAACTACCAGCAGGTATGGTCCTTCACGGCATGCAGAGCGGAGAAGAGGGGTGCACATCATGAGTTTAGGTTGACAGATTGCCAAGATGCCACTAGAAGGGAATACAGAATACTACAGTGCGCAGGAGGAGCTGAAAGACGACTCGGTTGTGGTGGGTTTGGATTAGGATTAGTCGTGGACACTAGTAGACACGACAACTAGCACTGTAGGCTGGCAACTCAGGCACCGCAGCCAGCACATTATTGGATCATTTTTGGGGATTGATTGAATTTGGAATTGAATTGCGTCTCGGGCTAGAGGTTCCTCCTAAAATGGGAGTAAAATGGGGAAAAAAGAAATGGCCCCATCGGGCTGAGTAGGCTACCCCAAATCCGAGCAGTTCCCGTACAGAACCAGCGTCTCGGTATTAGGACGGCAACCAAATCCGATCGCAAGTCTGGTACGTCCAATTTCTGGTACGCCCAATTTCATTCTGTGTTAGGAAATGGAACTTCCTTACTACAGCAGAGTTAAATTTTTGTATTTTTTTTTAAACTATTTTATTTCCTTTGAATATAGAATGTCACAATCCTCGGCCTTGCCGCATGCCGGGAGCGAGGGGCGTACATACCCAGTACATGCTGTATGAGTGTACATGTAGAGTACCCTGGTAAGAGAGTACTGTAGCGCCCTCGGTACTCAATACCCGAGTCAGGCAATGTTAATTAAAATCAAATATCCTGTCACGTACAGACGCAGTTACAGTATGGTAAAAGTCAGACGGGTGGATCGGCCGACGAGAGGAAAGATCGCCGCTCCACTGCACAGCTGGTGTCACTCGTGCGAGCTTATCCTTTACCAAACTCTTTTTACCTGTAATCCCTAGAAATAGTTAAGCATTTACCTTAAGAAGAGTTCCTTAGGCCCGACCCTCAGATGTCCCGTGGTAAATGGAGTAGGGGATGAACCATCGGTAGAGTAGAGGAACCAGATCGATCGATCGACGAACACGAAGGCGAGGGGCTGGGACCATGGACAGGGATGCGCTGGGCAGATCGCCTAGGGGTTCGTGATCCCCACTTCCTTCGAGATGTGTGGCGTCGGATCCATGCTCGTACGTCAGATCACGGAGAATCCCCTTCTTTGATTTGATTTTATTTTTGATTTTCGACAATTTCGGATTTTCATGATTTTTCCATTTTTTGGTGTCTGGCACTTTGACTTGTACATACATTGAGTCTATCCTACATATCCTACTTACAGGGGTAGGTATACATACATACTGTAGACGTCCAGATCGTGGTACGGCACTTCATGCCAGGTGACAATTGCATATGATATCTCATCTTCTTTTGCAGCGAGGGGCGAGTCCAGTCGCGGGATTTGGTCGATGTGACAGCACTTTAGAGGGTGCCACTGACACTGCAGTTCTTCCGCCTCGATCCGCACTAAACTAGTCTGCGGCTCGCGTATCGCGTCCTCCTCCCGACACTCCCCTCTCAGCTGTTCGCTGTGTCGCTTGCCCTTCCTCGCCAACGCCAAAATCCAGACGGGCGGGGCAGTGGACCAGCAATAATAGCGCAGACTTCCCCCAAAATGCCATCGGAGATCCTCCTGGTGGGGCGCCTTTCAGATGCGCCCGGCCGAATGCCTTCTCCACTCGCCCACTTGAGGCCGCGATTGCGAGGTGCGAGAGCGTGAGTGTGGGCGATAGAAGAGGGCGTGGTTTGACTTGACAACAGTGCTCAGGGTTGGGAGTCACAGTGTCGAGTATCAGCCTCGATGAGATGCGACGAGTTTCGCCACGGTTACAAGATCCCTGCAGGCCCGTCAATGTGACACAGACAAGGCGGGGTTCGGACGCCCTCCGCACGCCTTTATTTTTGGTCACCCAAGCCTAGCACAAAGCCTCAGCTCAACAGGGCAGTCCAGCCGGATCTTAGTTGAGGGAGGTCTAGGCAGACGCCACACGCTGAGATAACAGGTGGCTCAGTCTGCTCCTGGATTCCCACGAGGCTGGATCTGGATCTGCCCTGATTCGCCCGTCATTCAAGGGGATCGATCGGTGGATAGTTCCCCTTGCTCGACGAACTACTGTTGGTGACCATGCCGAGTTCGTCGGCCTCGGTTGGTCGCGACCTGATTCCCGCTCCTCGTGGAGAAACCCGTGAGTGATCTCGCATCACATTACTCGACTCAACAAACTCGGGGTTGCCGACTACTCTACCTGCCTACCGTACAGAGGTACACACCCCTGGATGGCCAGGCACGTAATTGGAATCCGCGCGGATCATACCCGTCCGCATACCTCGAGATCCGAGATCGTGCATGGAGCAGGGATGCAGATCATCGATCTTTGTCACCTTACCCTAGGTCACCACAGCACAGTACAGCATACGGGGAGACGATCGGCTCAGTCCCGGGGAATGCACCGGAGGAATTACTCCGAATCCGCGGGAAGCAGGCACATGCAGAAATTTGTCATCGTGCAACCAGTTTTCCTGGTTCTTGGGATGGCGATCGTTTTTAGCGCCTGAGCACCGTCACCGCAGTACTGTGATTGACACTGTAAGTGCTGATGTACAGTGAGATGAACAGAGTACAACCTTA
The DNA here is from genome assembly GCF_028826775.1 of Penicillium argentinense. Taxonomy (NCBI): domain Eukaryota; kingdom Fungi; phylum Ascomycota; class Eurotiomycetes; order Eurotiales; family Aspergillaceae; genus Penicillium; species Penicillium argentinense. Next base: position 3,574,452 of record NW_026622668.1, read on the forward strand.
TTCTCGCTAGTCGCGGCCCTACCAGCTCGATCAATCGATAGTTCGCACGGTTGGATCGAATTTGTGCACGAACAGTGCGCCTGCCAAGCTTGACCCTTCGAAGTTTGGTCACTAAGGTTTATTCGCATCTTGACTGCAGCCGCGACGGAATGTGAGGGATGTGACGTCACGCAGGGCATCCAGTCAAATGCAAGGATGTCGGCTGTCGCCTGTCAGAGTCGGTTAGTTGTCCCAGCCCCCTGGTTTTGGGTCACACCTACTACTGTACCTTAGGGTAGGGTAGTTAAGGTAGGGGCGGTACACACCTGGAGGGTGCAGAGGGTGCCGGGGTAACTGAGTCAGGGGCGTACTAATCACTTTTTCTTCCTACTGTAACAGGGTAGAAGATGCTTTTCCTCGCGCAGCTTGGCGTGATCTGAGCTGTCGCGGAAGTCACCCTCGTATCGCCCAGCCTCTTACTGGGTTACCTTCACTAAGGTAGTAGCAATTATTGAGTGGTCGCGACCGCATCGCGCTCGGGATCTCTTCTTTTTTTTGGTTCGACGGCCCTAATGAGAGTTCAAATTTGGGTCGTGGCTGCTGCAGCCGATGTTTGTCTCGTCCCGAGCACCTGGACAGCAACCAACTTTTGAACTGCGACTTCTCTTCGTGACCAATCGCTGCTCCGTGGCTTTGCGCCTAATGTGAGGCGGCCTAATCGGTGTATCCTGGTCTGTACCCTGCCCTGTACTGTTGTAGAGTAGCACTCGATATAGTTCGTCCAAGTCTCAACCTCATTGGGCCCAATACGCCATGTCCCCACGTCCGTCAAACTTCGCATCGAGGTTGTCGAATGATCGAGAATTGGGTTGTTTGTCTGTTGTGCGACAGACAACTCATCCACGGCTAATATACATTGACCGCGACATGTCGCATGCTCCTGAAGGACAATGACGAAAAAGCGCTGCAGATAGTGGAGCAACAACAACTCACACCCTCATGTCCAATGTTTCAACGACAAAAGCAAAATGGACTGCATGAAACGTCGCAATCCAAAAAGCAATGTGTCCATCCCCGTCACACCTATAAACACATGGGTTGAATCAGCCCCAAAATCAAGCAGAAGAAAATGAAAATGAAGAAAAAAGAAAAGCATTTCTAATTTCAGACCTTCGTCCCGCCATATTCCCGAGGCGAATTTTTTAACCCCGGCTGCATGTAAGCTGTCATGACTAGTGGTCGGGCGAGCTGTCGAGACCCCGATATGTGACGTCCAACTTTGAAATAAGAGCGCTGATAATCGTGGTTGCCGATGAAAGACCAAATTGCTTATGCTTGTTGAGGCTACGTGGCGTCGGACAAAAACAACTGAACATTAGATGAAAGATGATATCAGGTTCCGAGGACGCCGCGGATGGTGAATTCGTGGGGGTTGTTGGCTTGGCTTTGATGTCAGTGAGTGGAATTTTACGCTGTCATATTGCTGTTCGTGGTTCAACATCCGGGGTTTCTTGTATTTATGCTGGTTTTGCAACGAGAGACTTCCTCGTGACTCTGTCATTTTGAAGAATTTGCTATGTGTGCTGACGATTTTTTCTGGCAAGACCGTTGCCGGCCTTCGTAAAAGTGCACACTGCAAGTGTGGCTGTAGCTACTTAGCATAAAACCACTTACTCTCACATATTCGCCGAAAGCATGAAGATATACATTAATACGGCGCTGAGACTGGGACTTCCAAGCAGGGTAGCAGGCACATGTGACGCAAATGAAGGATATGAATAAAATTCAATTTATACAGTCTGAAGCGATCCACAAGCTCCTACTTATAATAATTCGGCACCTTCAACCCCTTGAACTCAAAAGAAGTATTCTCTCGTCGATCAATCACCTTCCGATGATGCACATCTTTAACTCGCGCGCGAACGTACTCCGTCCCTGTCGCAGCAGGCTTGCTAGTATCCTTATCTTCTTCGCTAAGCAAACCCAGACGTTCTAGTAAAGGTGACGGCACAGTCCGCATGATAGTATGATCTCCCGGCCTACAGAAATACAGCAACCCCAGGCGCGGAATATGGATCTGGTCTTTCGGGGGCGTCACGACGCGGTGGACGGTGGATTTCAGGAATCCTACACCAATATTAGCAAAGACCTGGCCAAAATGAGGAGAACTACACACCATTCGTAAGGAAGGATAGTGTATCCGCAATATTACACGTAATCCCCCCTTCAACAGGCTTAACATACTTCCACTCCGCCTCCGGCGTCTGAATCTGCAACCCAGCAACATGCTGCGAAAACAGCAGAGTCAGGCTGCCAAAGTCGGTATGGCCGCCCTTCGTGTAGCCCTGCGCCTTGTCCCATTCTTCTTGCGTTCGCGTGTTGTAGATCATGTAGCGCAGGTGGTCGTCGGAGAGCTGGTCGTAGGCGTGTGCGTTGACGAGATAATTTTCTGGGAGCTCGAGGATGATCGCCATTAGGACGAAGAGCTTGCGAATGACTTTTTCGTAGAGGTCGCGGTGGAATGTCGCGATTTCGTCGTAGTTTTGGCGGATTACGCGGTGTTTGGGGATGTGGGACCATTCGGGAATTGCTTTGGGGATGTTTAGCTGTGGGAGTTAGTCTCGCACTGGCAAGCCGTAAAGGTAAATGCTGGTGGGATGCATACCATCTCGACGTTATCTTTGACTCCGGTGTCACCGATCCACCGTTCATTCTCGCGGTACCCGAAATACTCCCCCTCCGCAAAATTGCAAGGGAAGCTCCGCTTTTCGTCAAGTGGTTCTTTGAAAAATGCATTGCCCAGACTGAACTGTCGCAGCACCTGATTATCATCAAGCCCATGTCCAACGACAACCCAGAATCCCACCCGCGTCACCGCATCGTGCAGCTGCTTCGCAAGCTCCTCCTTTCCTCCCGGGTGATCAAATTGAGAGAGATCGATCTCGACTAGCGGCGCCCAGTCTAAATCCTCTTTTGTTGGTTCTGGCCGGCTCCATGGCTTAACCAAAACTGTTTCGGTTGCCGGGGGTTCTTCAATTGCGGACGGTGCCATCTTTACTTTGGTACGGGTCGGGTTAGGCGATGAGTGGCTAGGGCGATATTTTAAATGTACCTTAGGGTAGTCAACTGAGCTTGTCTGACAGATGCAAAGAAGGTCTGTTAGAAACTATCCGGGCCTATCATCTTTGCCTCATCTGCTGTTTTCTTGGAGGGATGCGGGGTCTCGGATGTTATCATCTCTGCTCCGGATGGCGTTATGCAGCTCGGTTTCAATGCCGATGTTGAGTATACATTGTAGTCAGTAGATATATTCAATATATTTATCATGTTTAGCTGCTATGGAATGCCAATCAACTTTGCGGGGTGTTGCAGAACTCATACAGGTCTTGCCAACACTATCCTGCATACGCAATACCAATTTCGTAGTAGTCTCGTCTTCCCTCTAGCCTTCAGGTACAATTGATTAATAACCCCCGGATTTATGGTTCCTGGGCATGCCGCAATAGCGTGGGAGGATGAGCAACATATCGAATATGCTGAGCGAGCTGGTCAATATCGATCTCAGCTGGGTATATGTAGCCGGATGATAATATGTCGTGATCGAAACTGTCATGACAGGAACAAACCCTGACCCATCGAAGCCACAGCGTTCAACACTTAAAATGAACAGATTAGGGTCTTCTTTAATTCGTGACCTGAGGTCTGCGAAAATTCGGTCGCTTAACTCACTCGTCAACAACGATGGGATCCGGCAAAGGCGAAGAGGTCACCACGGCCAGCATACCTCCATCACCAGTCGACGACAACAAGAACCCCAATGGATTAATCCGCACCAATGCCGAGCTCGAAAAAAGGGTAATGCGCAAAATCGACTTCTGGCTCGTCGCCTTCTACTCTATCGTATATATATTCCGCGTCATTGACTCAAATAACTACTCCAACGCCGCGATCATCAACCTCGAAGCCGGAACCGGCATCAAAAAAGAACTCGGCTTCAACTCCTCCGAATGGGCCTGGACCCAATCCATTTTTTCGTACAGCTACCTCCTCTTCGAACCAACCAACACAATCCTACTCAAAGGCATCAAGCCGTCGCGATGGATGTTCATTCTTATTCTCTCCTGGGGCGTCTGCGCCTGCTCCGCCGGTGCAGCGCAGGATTTCCCTGGTATGATGTGTGTGCGCTTTGCCATCGGCATCGCTGAAGCAGGCTTTTACCCATCCGTACTCTACCATATGGCCTTCTGGTATAAGCCGTCTGAGCTGCGCTGGCGCATAGCACTATTTTACTCTCTCGGTCAGGTTTCGGGGGCGTTGAGTGGACTGCTAGCGTACGCGATCAGCTTCATGGATGGCGCGGGTGGCCTCTCGGGGTGGCGGTGGTTGTTCATTCTTGAGGGTTTGCCGGCTATTTTGTTGTCTGTTGTTGCGCTGTTTGGGCTGCCGGATTATCCTGAGACGGCGAAGATGCTGACAGAGGAGGAGAGGACTTTTCTGAAGGGGAGGTTGTCTGCTTCTGCGCCGAAGGGGGAGGATAAGAGTTGGGATTGGGGGGATATTGCGATGTTGTTGCGCAGTCCGACACTTTATACGTTTACGGTGTATTGGATTGGGCATGGCATTGGCGGATTTGGAGTCAACTATGCTTTGCCTACTGTGATTTATGAGCTGGGGTTTACGGATACGGCGCTGTCACAGTTGATGAATATTGTGAGTACTACTTACCAGCGAGAAAGGGTGCATCTGCTGATAGACTTCTTCAGCCTCCATATGTCGCCTGCTTCTTCTTCCTCAACGCTCTCGGCTACCTCCTCCACAAAGGCTGGATCCGACCCTGGACAACCGCAGTCGCCAGTCAGTATTCCCCTTTCTCATTATCCCTTTCGTTACTGACGGTTGAACAGTTGAAAGCACAATCATCATCTGCTATATCATCTTAATTACCGTCCCTAACTCCACCGTCAAATACATCGCCCTGATCGTCGCCACAGCTTGCGCAGGATCCGCATACCCCGTCATCTGGCCGGAACGAATTCGCGCCCTCGATGGTACCGTCGCGGCGGGTATTGGAATCGGATTGACGAATGCAATGGCTCAGTTCAGCGGGATTGCGGGACCCCATGTCTACAGCACTGTTTTCGGGCCGACATATCGTGTATCTTACATCATTTGTCTCTGTTTCCTTTGTGCGGCTATTTCGGGGATTCTCGCATCGTGGTGGTTTGTTTGGCGGAAAGATCAGAGGGATGAAATTCGGGGGAGGATTGGGCAGGAGGCATAGTGTCGGGTTAGGCATTAGTCCATGGATCACAACGCCGGTTGTTTATTACATCAAAATGATGGATGTGTGAAATGTGCCAAAATAAAGGAACACCGGTGTGGCTTCTGCATAATTCCGTTTCTTCGTTTGTAAACACAGGCGCATCACGATATCATCTTTCGCTGCCTAAAGCCGTGATGAGCCACTGCCGCGAGTATATACAGTGGGGTTTCCCAACTACATTGCACCTACTTTTCACAGCCCTCCCCTCGCCGGCACCCCTTTCCCATTTTCCTGCACATCCCTGGGAGCTGTGAGCTTCTTTGTATATACACCGCGGATATCTCTGGGCTGTTTGCCCAGTTTGTCTCACCTGCAGCTCTGCAGCGCTTCCACGTTAAAAGCCCGGCTTTGCATCTACCTTCCCACTGAATCGCATCTCTGACGTTTCTACCTTCCAGAACCAAGCGAAGCCATTTCATGTCACGAGTGGGCATCTTCTTGGGTATAAGCCCAGAAGAATTCCAGCAAATATCGTCGACTGCCATGACTGGACGCAACGCCCGCGATCACTGGGATGACCTTGAGATTGTCCTACACATGTTTCAAAAAAAAAAAAAAAAAAGGAAAGGCTACGCTCTGACACTTGCGGTAAAGATTGAGCTGCACAGTTTAGCATGGACTGAGTCTGGGTAGATCGTGGATGAGGTAGCCTATACTATCCCACGATCATTGGGCGACTTCAAGATCATGTCACAACCATGTGCCAATGGGTCAATACCAAGGTCAGTGAGGCTCATGCCCAGTTCTCTCAAAAACGACCGATATCAAAACCGACGAACACTATGACCGCGAAAAGGACGATAAGGGTCGTCCAAGCCACGAGGACATTGTCCTTGCTATTGAGGAAGCTCTCAACTAGGAAGAGCTCAGGATCAAGCCTTTGATTATACGATGGGGCTTATTGGACATGAGTGGAATCCAGTCCAACTGGAGCCCTCATCCTCGACTGCCACGCCAGCACCGTCACCATCGGCCACATTCGAGATTACGGCGAAGTCTTCCTAGTACATTTTGGATACCCGGAAGCAGACCGCCAGTGCTGCCTCGGCCTCAGGTGAGAGACGATATTAGACTTCGTCCAGCGAAATGCCAGGATAGCGTTTCAAAATCGGGATTGGGAACATCATGAATGCAGCTTCACCAGGGGAATGCGTGCCCTTGCGTGAGGCGGCTATTCGGTGCATAGAGGAAAGGTCGGGTATGTACACTAACTGATGACCTCAGCGCTCTGAAAAGGACTTCTACGGTCAGATAAACACATGAAAGGTTCTCTCCGGGAATATACCTGGCTCCGAGCATTTCTAGCTGTCGTGACTATGCTCCCGGAGCGGACCCAACTCCAGTTCACGAAAAGAAACGCAGATGAACTTTCCTGAAGAAATTTTAATCTTTATACCATACCTTCACTGTTTGTGATCGTATTGGGCCTTCATGTGGAAATTCTCGAAACGGAAGCGGTATTGGAAGCGGCATGAAGGCGGGCCTGAAATGGCGAGAAGCATCAAAGACCATACCGATTCTAAAGGAGCAACCATATCCTGGTCCTTGATTTCTTTCAAACAAAGGCTTTGCTAAGCTATGCTGGTGCGAGAGAAGGTAGTCTTCAGAGCCACGTGATGGATTTGAGCTCATTGAAGAGGTTTGAGCGTCTCGGCTCTATCGGGAATTTAAATCGCCATTGAGCTACCGCCGCTCGCATGTCGGAATGACCGTGATGTTGAGAGCATCAACATCTGTCAACTGCTTGAATACAGACGATGCGGCCAGCGCACACTCGATGGTTTCAATAATGTTGCCCTCGATTCGCAGGGGATTCGACCTTTACGGAGCACATCTCAGGATATTGGGCACCCTGCAGAAGAAAATATTATCAACGACCGAGCACATAATCTGCTATGAATATACCTGTGCTTCTTATTCAGGCTCGTCATCCCTGTCATCAAAACAGGTATCGAGAAGATTCTGCTTTGTCTTGATAAAGTCGGAGCTTCGACTTTTCTGAGCTCGGAAAGAACATCGCGAGTTCCGACGGTTTCTCAATGTGCGTCGGTTGGGGTCAGTTAACTATCTGTGGACAAGGCTCCACGGAGGGTAAGGTAGAGTGCTAGTCTATTGGACGCTGTATAACCCAATACAGCGAGCAGAGGACATTGCTCATGTGAAAGTGATGCTTCACCATCCATGGCGGAAGATTGTGGAGCTTCTCCAAGTTGGTCTCCCTCTGGTAGCTACTCGCAGCCGGCAAACATTGATGGGTACGTAACCTCCCTCATCAGCTATTCTATCGACTTGTCGGGGAACGTGCATATTCTGCAGAAGAGGTGGGTAAACTATTACTGGGTCTGCCACACCAGCAGGATAGTCGTGTGGCACGTGTTGATTGCCACGCAGTGACATTCCACCGTCGACAAAGAACTTTAACGCAGAGCAGTCAAAGCCTGTTATGTCAAGAGAGCGATCATTCACCATCAATTGCTGTTGTCAATGGCTGACCAGACACGAAAGTGTGCGCGAGGAGTTAGAAAAGCTCAAAGAACGGGAGGATTTGTTGGCAGAGAACCACTCAGAAAAGGACCAAAGTGAGTCAGAGTAATTCTCAAGCATTAATCCATAGAAGATAGGAGGGTTGGAAAATGTGGGTAGCACTCTACCCTGACTGATCATTGAACATGATGAAAAGTGTGATACTGATAATCTATAGGCGCATTAAACCGGGAAGACAAAGGATGCATCGAGCAAACCGCACCGAGCAAACCGCACCGAGGCCAAAAAGCAATAGCACCGGGATAGGAATAAGACCGCTCTTCGGAAATGGAGAGAAAGGCAGTCTGGTAACCGTTCCGGGAGAATATGTGCAGCGCCTATAGTACCTCGACAACGTTCCTTACCTATCTTTTTCCCGCAACTATCGACACGAGAGAACCTGCCAGTGTTTATGGTGGCCGAACTCTTGTTCAGATTTCGAGAGCGATTTTGAACGTATTAGGTCTGCATGGCTGTTGACAAGTGTGAGCTCTGCACGTGTCGCTGTCTAGGCGGCCATCATCACTAGCTTTGCTGAGAACCAGTGCCGTGACTCCACTGGCGGGCGAAGGAATTTCACTACATGGACCGAACTATTATCTCCACGCCACCCAATGCCAACCCCCAAAAAGCCCACTGGCCAGTTCGAGCCGGCCCGTGGAACTTCCCTGACCCCAATCAACCAACCGACAAGCGCAAAAGGTTAACATCCCTAAACGCCCTCCGAAGAATTCCCAACTACTGGCCATAGTATCAGATTTCCTGGCGCAAAAGATCGATTTGAAGTTGTGTGCCCTGTTGATGTGGGCTTGACAGGTCCTCATACTGAAGGGGTGTCATAAATCCCTCGATTTGCTGAATATGTGGTGATGGAGATAAGTCCAGCGAAAATGGCTAAGCGGACGTGGAAGAATTTCTCGGAGAAAGAGAAAAAGGGTGGTGTCTACTGGTACATTATGCGGTGATTCATATGCTACACTTTGCTCTTCGAAGAGTACGAGGCAGACTATCCAGCGTTTGTTCATAATGATACCTCTTACTATCAAAGTTACGCTTGCCGTCAACGATCTGGTTGTTCGTTTTACCCACCCCGACAGCGATTTGTTGCCAATTTACTAGCAACACTGACGACCTCATTTACAAGACCAGTCTGGGTACGGTTGTAGTTGGAAGGCAGCTGGTCCTACTCCCGGTTGACTAGAACTGACGTGGAATGAAGCATCTGCAGCCGATTAGATTAAGATCGCGGACACTAATTTTTGTGCCAGAAGTACACTGAGCAGTAATAAACACAAATAACCACAAATAATGATGGCTTTCGAAGAATAATGACTCATGCTGATTCACGTACGCTAGTCCCGAAAGGGACTAGCACCACCAGACCCATCATTGTTTATATTCTGGAATATATACCTCGTTTTTCAACACAGCAATCACGAGTTCAAACGACAAAAGCAATGGCTGACAATAAGCCAACTGAAGAAATGCAGATATTCGAGCAGAAGAACAGCTCGGAAAGCGAGGTCGAGAGCTCGGGCAAAAATGCGGCCGATTTTGAGTTAACCGGACTGCAACTTTTCATCGTCATCTTCGGACTTGCGCTCGCGATTTTCCACATGTCGCTCGACTCTTCGATTCTCGCAACCGCCATCCCGAGAATTACGTCGCAGTTCAATAGTACAAGTGACATTGGGTGGTATGGAAGTGCTTATTCATTTGCCATGTGTGCTTTGCAGCCTACTTCGGGGAAGTTGCTTGCGAGCTTTAATCTGAAGGTGAGAAGATAAACACGCCTCTGTGATTAGACAGACATTCTAATTATGTCTCATAGTGGACATTCATTTCCTGCATCGCTGTCTTTGAGCTCGGATCTCTACTTTGCGCCCTCTCCATCAACAGCCCCATGCTCATCATCGGGCGCGCGATTGCCGGCGCCGGCGCCGCGGGCTGTCTTACCGGTGCATTTTGCATTGTCGCCGTCTCACTGCCTCTCGAAAAACGACCCGTCTACATTGGCATCTTGCAGTCGACCTATGGCGTCGCGGCCATCATCGGACCCATTCTCGGCGGCGTCTTTACAGAGCACGCGACATGGCGCTGGTGTTTCTGGATTAACCTCCCCATCGGCGCGCTGACAATTTTCATCCTGGTCTTCTTCTTCAAGCCGCCTACTCAAGACTCAACAAGTCGTCCGCCAATCCTAGAAAGACTGGAGGGACTGGATATGTTCGGTCTCATCCTCTTCGCGCCTGCCATCATCATGATCCTGCTAGCCGTGCAGTGGGGAGGGACCACCTACCCATGGAAAAGCGGGACCGTCATCGGGCTATTCGTTGGTGGTATCGGACTCGGTCTTGTCTTCGCGCTTTGGCAGGTTTACCGTGGTGATCGTGCGATGATCCCACCACGCCTCGTCACCGAGCGGACGATGTTCTTCGCCTGCTCGACCGAATTCTTCGCCATGGGTGCCGTCTTCATCTCGATCTACTACCTCCCCGAATGGTTTCAGGTAATTAAAGGAGCGTCACCCACAAAGTCAGGACTGATGTACCTCCCACTCGCACTGTCAGACGTCCTCTCCGCGACACTGACGGGCGCCTCGCTGAAATACCTCGGCTATCCGAACCCGTACATGATCCTCGGAACAGTCCTAATGAGTGTCGCGACCGGCCTATTCTCAACCTTCACCATGACAACGAATCACAATCTATGGATCCCGTTCCAGGTTCTCCAGGGTCTGGGTGTCGGCATGACGCTCTCCATGCCATATGTTGCGACGCAGACGGCGCTCAAACCTGAGGATATTGCTGTTGGCACGGCTATGTTGCAGTCGTTTCAGTTCTTTGGAGCATCTGTCTGGCTTGCGGCTGGTGAATCGATTTTTGAAAATAAGCTTGTTGCGCAGCTGAGTGCTGCGATGTTCTCGCAGAAGGAGATTGAGGAGATTCTTAGTGCGGGTTCTGCGGAGGTGAGAAGTGTCGTTCAGGAGGCCCAGCTTTCGGATGTCTTGGATGCGTTCAACTATGCTCTGACGAAGACATTTTATGTTGCTGCTAGTGTTGCGGCTCTCTCATTTTTTCTGTCTTTGGGTATGAGATGGAAGAGTGTAAAACCGCCGAAGCCGAAGGTATCTTCTGCGGATGTGGAGGCTAAGATGTGAATGGCATGGATTGGACTGAAGAACATGATGCATGTATAGATCTGCTAGAAGCTGGATACTAATAGTATTAGACTACATTTGGTTCGAACTTCATCATTTCACTTTTTCCTTAACTTCTTTCCTGCAATGTACTCCCATACCGAGGAATGCGGAAATCCATTGCAAAACTTCGTGCTGAGCCCGTCATCTGCCCCACCGACTGTCAAGCAAGATGAGCCGCGCAAAGCACAATGAGCCATTTTCTCGTAATCTGCAACACGGGCGCGGGCGTTCGGGTTCCCGAGACGCCCGGGCAGCGCCACGAAAGCTAGGCCCGTTCCTACTCATTATCATCTGAAGTACACGAGCTCTACCTGTAGCAGGCAATGAACATCGCTTCCTGTAGGCCACGCGTTCTCCGAGTGCATAGATTGACGGCGATCTACACGACGTCCGGGATAAAGTTTGATTTAGACTACCGAGGTTTCTAGAAGCCTCCACCCTTGAAACAACCGTTGAATGCCAGTGATCACGAGAGCATAGTCGCAGTATTTCAAGGAATGCTATTGTGTGCAGGTCGTGTGGGTATGCATCATGTAGATTGTCGTTTTCAGATCAGTTCAGTAACTTCATTATATGATTCGTCGCCCGTGCGTCTTCTGAGCCTTTTTCACGTCATAGGACTTGGCTCAGGGTGTTCGAGTCCGTCGGATTAGGGGAAGTGGAAGTGTCGACGTGGATATGGCCAGTTCGGGAAATCCGTGAGGATGGTTGCTTGCAGAAAGTTTCTGTACGTGATGTTGATATGCCCATCCTCGGCTGCGTCGATCGTGGATGGTGGCCCTGTAGATCGCCGTGATCGAACGGCTCGATTCGGAAAGAGCGCCGAAAAGCGGAAGAATTCTTTTTTGAAGAATGTGGCTATGGCTTGTATGGACGGAGTGCGCCGGAGAAATATCAAGCAGAGAACATGAATTTAGCAAAAGCGCTATCAGGGTATACCGGCCTTATCTCTGAGACACGGCTTGGCCCGCTTGTCCTCGGCATTTCTTATCTCGATGTAATCTGGGGAAGGCATAACGGTCGCAGTTCGTGCAACTATCACCGGACTTACTCGGGCGTGAGAGTCAGATCATCTAAAGTTCGAGAGTGTCTGGTGTCATCATGAGCGGGGCGAGTCCCTGCATTTACTCCTCGCGGGGACGAGGTACTGCATACACACCCACCAGGTGGATAGGATAAGTCTGACTCGCGGGGATGAATCGAGACACATCTAAGTGATAATGTGAAGACAAAGGGGACTAGGAGATATCTTATCCGCCAATGAACACCCCTGGAAAACCATGATCGGTTAGCCTTGCATATAACCTCATCCAACCACGCTAGGCCGGCGGAAGGTATCACATTCAAAGCGGAGTGATTGGAGCGGGGATTTGTCTAGAGTGGAGGATTGGCCGATTGGCCTGCTCAAAAGGTTGGCTGTTACATTGACGATGTTTCTAAAAGGATGGCCTGCATAAGCGCGCTCGGCGCCCTGTGGGCGTCCTGTAATGGGCCAACGATCGCGATCCCAGCTGGATGATCCTGGTGTGAGCTGCTTCGAGGGACTGACAGCGGTCTGGCGCATATCCACAGTGTGTGGGGTCAGGGTCTGGTCCACCATTTTAGGGTGCGTAGTGCAAATCTTGCGGATACGAGTACTGTTGCTACTAAGGGTCCGCCTAAGGTACTGCTTTTGCCCATAGGATGCCCTAGGAATGTTAGGGCGTCACATCAGACCACTAGGGCATTGCTTGACATCACTCAAGCCGTCACCTCTAGGCTTGGCATGTAAGACCTAGTCGATCGCAATTCCGTTGTTAGAGATTCAGTGTTTTGCGAGTAGGTTCAGGGTAGGTGCCTTGACTTAGGTAGGTGGGTGGATTGAGACTGGGGATATTTCAGCTTAGAGACGGAACCTAGTTTGTGGTGAGTGGTTTCGTGGCAGTGTGTGGCGATGCCTTTCTTCGGGCTATGAATTACCCCAGACTTCAGCAAGCCATTTGTCTAGATAAGCCACCGCCGACTCTAATGCCTCAGAAGGTATTTAGTCGGCTCTGCCCGCAGCGCTGGATCCTGACCGCTTTATTGTTGATGGCAAGTTGAAAGGACACTATGGCCCAAACAGGCAGGCACTAAAGCTAGCTGCAGGCGAATATATTGCCTGCGAAAAGAGTGGAGACAATTCATGAGTGGAGGCCAATTGTGCCTCGGATAACTCGTGGAATTTGGGGAGATTGGTTCTGCTAGACACTCGCGATTTTAAGACTTAGCCAGATTTACGTACTGGCCGAACTCAATCGATAACCTTACTCGTGTTAAGTCAAACATCAATAGTCCACTGCACTCGTGTTGAGTCCAACCCCTAATGAATTTCGCAGATATTTCCGAGCACCCGGGCCTGCGTGCGGTTGTTTCCTCCGACCATAGGTGAATCAGAAGATTCCCTTGGGAGGAAAGGCCAGGATTGCGTCGCTAAGGATAAAGCTAGCCGGGGTTGGATGCGCTACTAGTGAGCAACCGGCTAGCGAACCGGCGTTAGCCGGTTTAAGAAAGTTACAATGTCGCATTGCTTCGAACTGCCTCGACTAGGCTGACACTAGTACCCAAGTGCTAGTCGTGTTCCTACTTAGTTCCCTCATTATTATTGCTGGGAAGTGAATTGCACATGTCAGACTCAGACCGAGCCTCCTATCCTCCTTCCTTTCTTGACCCACAGTGATCACACTGCTAGGTGCATAATATGATATTAACCCCACTTTGCACGATGGACGCAGGCATGGCAGGATGCAGATTGGGGCATCCTGTTGCCCAGTCCAGCCATGTACAGGGTGCTGAAGGAGATGTTCTCTTATGCTGTGTATTTAGTCAGGGGCGGGTGAGTGGCTCGGAGATACCCGCCCGCAGAACTGGAGATAAGAAATGCAGACTACATTTGTACACTCCCTTACAACAATAACCCTTGGGAAAGCACATTCCAGGCCTGAATTCACCCTCGATAACAGCCTCAACCCATCTAGGCATGGCGCAACACCCCCTCACAGGTGCTCCCGCTGGCACGTTTCTAAACGGCTCACATCGGCGAACAGGGGGCGAATGCGCGATAACCCCTCTCGCGCGCAAGCACGGCCGTCGCTACCTTTCTAGAAGCCCGTCGCGATCGTCGGTGCCTGCGATTACCCCAGGTCTGCTGCGAGTGGATCACGTACCTGCGCACAGCGGAGTTGATATCGTCAGTCCTCGGCGCCTTGTCGCAATTGGCTCGCGCCTGCTGGCCTCCTATCGGTTATAATCCTCCTCTCCACCGATCTGATGTGGATCAATTCTCTACTTTCTATCTTCTGCTCTCACTCATTTCATCTACGCCTACCCTGCTCTCCCCGATTAAATGCCCTAGCACGCCGAGTCGCCATGACGCGCACCAACGATACCGTCAGTGCCTCCTGGGACGCAAAGAGCATCGTCACCGACGACGCGGTCGGCCACGAGCGGCCGCGAGGACGCATTCGTCGGTCCATGACGGCGTGCAATACGTGTCGCAAGCTCAAAACACGCTGCGATTTGGATCCTCGTGGTCATGCGTGTCGTCGTTGCCTGTCGCTAAGGTTTGTCTTTTCTCTCCGCTGTATCCACCGAGATCTGATCAACCGAGGTTGAGCAGAGTGGAGAGTCGCGGCCTGCAATCGTGCGAAGAACAATTAACTGACTTTGTTATTAGACTGGAATGTGAATTGCCGGAAACACCGGATCGGTTCCAGGACAATGCGTCGACGTGGTCGGACGCTAATTCCTCGATTCCCTCTATCGAAGAGCGCCTGCTGCACCTAGAACGCGGCATGGGCGAAATGATCCATTTAATGCGGCAGATGGTAAATCACACATCTACCATCGCGGGCAGTGGGAGCCCTCGCTCTCAGGTCTCGAGAAGTGTTGATGAGTCGGCTGGTGAAAACGGGGCATTGCCGCCGTTTACGCTCAAGCCTGTGCAGTTGATCCGAAATCTCCAGGTGGAATGTTTCAATGGACGAGATAATCTCACTCCTGATACCGACCTGCTTGGTGATGTGGTTTCACTCGGAATTATTGACGCAAAGCTTTCCTACAAATTGATTGAACTGTTCGTTCTCCTCCCCAATTACGAGGACACCAAATAACCCCGCTCCAGATTCATTGAATACTACAGCCCCTGGATGACAATAGAATCCACCACAATCCAGCGAACAGATACGCTACTTTTCAACACAGCCTGTCTGTTAGCATCACGGTACCTCCCCGGCATGCCGGCGAGTACTACCCACGACATCTCATTGCAGGTCCAGCACGCCGTGACAAAAGCAATGTGGAGAAAATCTCCCTTAACGAACGACGTTCTCCAGGCACTTGCATTGCTATGTCTGTACCCGACGTCTGGTCACAAGGACGGCTTCATCGACGGCTGGTTATTGAGCGGGATCTCAATGAACCACGCCTTGATTTCTTTTAATTTCTTCAGCACTCTTTCGAATAAAAGTGCTTTGACTGATGAAATGCTTGCGCAAATGCGGCTTTGGAATACTTTCTGTTTAACTCATTTACAGTATGCACCCCACACACCAGGAAATATGTGGATTGCTAACGTTGGAGTAGTTCTGCACTTGGATACGGCCGCACCGTAAACGTCCAACCAACCTACTTCGACCACTGCACCCGAATCCTCGACCACCCCCACGCAACCTCCGACGACGGCCGCATCGTCGCAGAGATCCAACTATACCGCATCACCCTCCGTCTCCAAAACACACCGCACCGCCTCCGATCCGCAGAAACAGAGTACGAGGAGATCGAGCGATGGAAAATGGATTGGGCGCATTTATTCTGTTCGTATCTTCACTCTACCCATTCCACATACTCATACTGACTACGGGATTAAGCAAACGAAGGAAAATCAACCCTTGAACTAAGCATCTATTTCACCCACCTAATTTTGCACCGCACAACCGCCCGCCTACACTCCGAGTGCGACCGCCTAATAACAACCATAACAACTAACGCCCGCTCAATCATCACCCGCGCCCTCCAAACCCGCTTCGCAGCAGCACCAGGCCTAATAGATAATGTCTACTATATCCTCGGCTATGCCGCACTTACGCTGTGCGACTACACCCCCTCCGACCCTCTCATTGACCAGGTTCGCACTTTCCTCCTACATCTTGCGCCGAGCAGTGACCACCTTGCCTACCGCATTGCTTGTATTGTCGAGGTACAGAGGCGCGCTGTGAACGAGCAAGCTTCGCCGCCTGCTAGTGCGAATGCAATGTTTGTGCCCTCCCAGCCTCGCTCAGAGAATATCGATATTTCTCAGCTTATTCCTGGTGCGATTGAGGGACTGGTTGAGGTTGATGACTATGCGGTTTATGATCAGCTTATGCAGCCGGGCTATGTTCCGCCGCAGCAGGCTTTTTCTGCGCCCGCAGTTTTTCAGCATCCCGGTCCTGTGGTGGGTGGGTCGATGCCTATGGGGCTTGTGCCGAGGGCTTTGCATGATTTTTGAGTTGGACACCTCACATGGGATGGATGTTGATTGTTGGTTTTGGGGGCTAGCTGGGTTTTCTCAGGTTTTTGGGTCTACGAGATTTTGTTATGAGATATATTACTATTTGATTCTGGAAAGGGGCTGTGTTGGGAATAAGCTTTAAAATTCGAAGATGAGAGATAACATCAAAAGTCGAATTGAATTGAAGTTGTGATGACCTACACCCAGGCTTTCAATGTACTACCGGGACAAGAGCCTAAACACGGGATTTGAACAGCATGGTTCAGACGTCCTGGGAACGATGTAACGCAATGTAAGGTTAAAGATGAACAATCCTTGCCAAAGTGCATTTAGCTATCCATTCACGACCTGGACCATTCATATCTTTCAGACCAACAGAAAAAGGGCAAATGAACATTTCAAACCAACCTAGCTAGAAAACCAGGTATATCAATCTCATCCTAACTTCTAGGCCTCAAACATCTACGAACAAAGCCCCGATCCCTTCAATTTGTCACTTGGATACAAAATCCTCGGTTCACCACCCCCCATCTTAACCTCAACTTTCCCATCCCCACCAACAGTAATCTCCTCGCATGTACAGACCTCCATCACCGTATCCCCAGCCTCATACCCAGTCCCAGACAACTCAAGCGTATACTCGCCACCCCTAGCCCCTGCATTTGAAAGAACAGTAACAGTCTGCGAGCCTTCATACCCCTTCCGCATAGCAATTGTCGAGTCATCGTGATAAATAGGATAATTCTACACTCATCAGCATTCCCTCATCCATCGTGGGTACTTCGATAAACTCACCTTATACGTCACATACCCCTCATGGCTTGCAATAGCATGATTCCTCACCGCATTAACCCTCGCAATAATACTATACAGCACACTATCCGTCTTATACCCCGACAACCAGACAGCTTCGCGGTTATACGGATCAGTGCCGCCGGCGTAGTGCTGTTCCTGTCCCGCGTAGATGATGGGGATCCCATCCGCCATTATCGTGAATGTCGCCGCGTTTTTCGCGAGCGAGATGTCGTCTGCGTAGGAGGCAAAGCGGGGGTTGTCGTGGTTTTCCACGAATGTGCCCATTAGTGTTGAGTCTGGGCAATTGGACTTGACGGTGTTGAGCATGTCGTAGAGGGAGGAGATGCTGCCGTCGGTGGATTTGAAGGCTCGGAGGAGGGGGTAGTAACTGTTAGTGGCCGCGATTAGATTGAATATTGTGATCGGTTGGGATGGGGGCGTACATGGGATAATTAAGAACACCGTCTATGACTTCTTGGTACGGACATGTGTAGTCTGTATTCCCGTCGAAGACTTCACCGATGCAGTAGACGCCTGCGGCTTTGTTGAAGGCTGGCCAGAATGATTTCTGGACGTGGCGGACTGTGTCGATGCGGAGGCCGTCGACTAGCATTACGAACTGGTCAGCTAGAGTCTACATGGAGAAAGGGGAAGTTACTGACTTGAGTACATTGAAACCAGCGATCCAACCCAGTCGTACCAAATACTTTGCACATCCTTCCGTTCTGTATTCAGGTCTGGCAGGGAAAGTGTTTCATCACCGAGACAGCAGTCCTGCACATTCGTTTGGTTGTTGTAGTCCGTAATTTTGCAGTAGGAGTGAAAATACTTTTCCTAGTTGAAGGGGTGCAAGACGCTGTAGTCGACTGTGTCGCCTGCGCCATCGTATCCCTGCGAACATTTATGTTAAAACACTGGTTGTTCTGTCTTCTGTCTTACGGGTGACGTACCATGTGGTTGGCGACGACGTCGACCATACGGTACATACCCCGATCGTGTAGTGCCGAAGCGAGAGATTTGAGGTCATCGGCGGTGCCGTACTCAGAGTTGAGGGCGTAGCTGGAGACTTCAGTATCGAACTACCGGAAGCTGAAGGGAACATACATGTCCTGCTGCCAGTATCCGTGATATGCAGATCCGTCCGGCGTGTTTCCTTCTACCTGGCCTGTCACGGGCGTTATCCAGATTGCGGTGAAGCCCCTTCCTTGGATGTAGTCTAGCTCGTCTAGTTAGTATCGTGGGGTAGGTGTATACATAGCCGGGAGGGATGTACCTTGGTTTCGATGCCTTTCCAGGTACCACCGCAATATCTCTGCCCTCGTTAGGTACAGCCTTCTAGTCGGGTTAGGTTTGAGGGCTTACCCCATTTTTGGTATCGCATTCAGCAGTCTTTGAGCCGTCGGTTCGCGCGAATCGGTCGGTGAGCAAAAGTAGATGGATTGGGAGCGCCATTGCGCTGGCGTCGCTGCGATCGCTGAGCTGATCAAGCTCGCGAGGAGAGAGGTGCGAAATAGCATCATTGACGTCGACATTCGTGTCAATTATGCGATCGATGGAGAAATCTTGATGCTGTTGGAATATTTCACTCTTTCCTGCATGTCCAGACGTTAGCAAGTACCTTCCAAAGTGCAGTAGGAGGACAACCATCACCAAGAGCTCAGCAACGACCGCCGTAGATCCAAATCTTCTTCAAATGCCCGGCCCCTGTCGCGAATGTCTTTTCTCAAAGAACAAGTCGATGCAATATTGCAGCGCGAACCCGATCCGTGAATAGCGACACGCTACTGATGGGACAATAGCATTGTGAGTTACTGGCTTCGGTGTCGTTGTTTTGGAAAAACGATGCCAGGCCCTCAATTCAAAACAACGACACCGAAGCCAGTAACTCACAATGCTATTGTCCCATCTTGCACCCGACACTGAATCACTAAACCCGATCATGCGGCCCGATTCAAGATCCTTCAAATGGTGCCTCCGTGGTACCTCGGAACCGCCGAAGGCTCCCTCTATCCAGCACTCCACTCACCGATACAGGCGGGGAATTTCCCTAAAGCCTCATTGGTAGTGCAGGATGTCCGAAACTGGATCGTCCGGACGAGAGGCCGATCCGCCCGAGCGTCCACCTTAATTTACAGCGTTGCAATGGGGGCCAGGATGGTTGTCGATCGCTGCCGCTGGGGGGTGCCGAGACGTTCGGTGAAGTTTATTCAGAAGGATGGAGGGTAACTGTAAGCCAAGTTTGGTTGCAGCTGTTGGAAAATTGCGTTTGTTGTAGATTTGGCTCAGTGTGCTATGTGTGTTGTTGGACGTTGTGGTAGTGGGTGGTTTGTTTCGAGCATAAGCACTAGTACAATGGGTGTTTCGAGGTGAATTGCCATCGAGCTTCGGGGATAATTCCCGCTGAACGATTCGTGGTTCGATATTCATTATTTGGGCTGAGCTGACTTTGCATTTGCATTCACATTTATATTGCTGTCTTGCGATGCATGGACGTTAAGCGGGCCTGTTAAGAGATACGGCTGAGAGAGGATGCGAGTACAAAACGGATTCTATTCATTATGATTAATCTCTCGGAGTCATGAAACAAACATCCGACTATATCAACTTCGGCATTCCATTACAAACACTCTCGATTTACCACTTCAAAATCCACTTCCCACTCCAAGCCCCATCACCCGTAACATCCTTCAACCCATCAAAAAGCAACGTCTGGCTGGTCGCATTATAATGCACCCCAGAATCCGGAACAGACCTCCCATTAAGCGTAACCTTTCCGGGACTCTGCTTGACACCAAGAACTGTAACCTTCTCAAGCGGCTGCTTCTCAACCCAATTACCCTGCGGAATAGCCGAAAGACTCGACTCCGCCGCCTTGAACTTCACGCTGAGCGTCGCATTCTGCACGAGACTCACTCCGTCGTCGAGGTAGAGGTCGCCGCTCGCGGCGCCATGCGCGTCCAGCGCTGTCAGGAGGGACCAGGGGGTGTTTCGCGAGTCACGGGTTGTCAGGGCGGGGTTTTGCATGGGCAGCACGCTGCCGCCGCGGACAAACACCGGGATGTGGCCCAGCGGTGCGGGGATGCTGGTGTTTACGCCTGGTTGCGCGGTGACCACGGACCCGTTGTACCAGTCGTACCAAATGGCGCCGTTTTTCAGACCTGGGAAGACGCCGTGGACGGTGTCCACCTGCGGCGCCAGGGCGGGGACGACCATCAATGATGGGCCGAGGAGAAACTGGGTGTCGATGCGTGCGAGTTCGGGCTCGTTGGGGAACTCCCAGGCCAGTGCGCGCATGACGGTTGAGCCGGTTGTGTGGGCGAAGTGAAAGAGGGTGTAGAAGTAGGGCAGGATGGCATAGCGGATTTTCATTGCTGAGCGTGAAGCTTCGGCGACGGATTCCCAGACGTACGGCTCTTGGCTGATTGCCGAGAGGGTGTTGTGGTTTCGGTAGAAGGGGAAGAAAGCGGATAGTTGCATCCAGCGGTTACAGAGCTCTTCGTCAGAGTTGTCGTTGAAGCCGCAGGTGTCGACACCGAACATTGGGACACCGTAGAGGGAGAAGGAAAGGGCTTGTGGGATTGAAAAGAACATGTAGGCCCATTTGGAGTAGTTGTCGCCGCCCCAGTGGCCGGCCCATTTCCCGGAGCCGGCGAAGGTGGAACGGCCGATGATGAAGGGGCGCTTGGAAGGGGCGACGTCTAGCAGGCCGTGGTAGGTTGCGTTGAGGATTTGGTGGCCGTACAAGTTGTGGACGTCGTATTCTTGGACCCCGTCGACGTGGGTTGCATTCGGCGAGACGGCGTGTACCGCGAGGTCGTGACCCGCTTGGTCATGGTTGATCACATAGGGAGGGTAGTTGACGTCGCGGACGCCGGGGGTGGGCGTGGTGCGCAGGTATGCGACGGTGGAAGATCCAGAGGAATCGCCCGTGGCGGCAGCGGCGGCTTGGCTGGAGGAGGCGGCGGAGGCGGAGGCGGCTTCAGTTGCGTTGGTGATGTTGAAGCCCTCGGGGTATTCATAGATGATGTTGCCTGGCTCGCCGGGGAGGGAGAAACCGGGGTGCACCGGGTTGAGGCTGAGGTTCTTAGATCCGCAGCTACCAACGCAGAAGGAGGAGACCTCGTTCATGTCGATCCAGATACCATCAAAGGCGACCTTCTTGTACCAGGTGACAAGCTCGTTGGACCAGAACTTGCCGGCCTTGGGGTGGTGCCAGTCAGTGAAGACGGTATAGCCGGGCCAGACGGCGCCGATGTAGGTGCTTCCATCGGGATTCTTGAGGAAGACATCGTCCTTGGCACCGCGTGTGTAGGTTGCATAGCTAATCAAGTTAACGAATGAAGTAGAGCAGGAGGGTTTCCATGACTTACGCGTCAGATTTGTTGTGCGGATTGGGAATGTAAAGAGCAGAGTCGACAATCGGGATGTAGTGACGACCGCTCTGGTGGAGCTTGTCCAAGAACTTCTCGGCCTGATCGTAGGGGAAGCGGTTGGGGTCATTGTCAAAGTCACGGTATCCGCGCATGTAGTCAATGTCATTCCTGGACACAGTCAGAACTGATTCAACGGGTCTTCTCAGGGTGAACTTACCAGACGTTCTCTAGAGGAATCTCAAACTTCTCAAAATTGTCCACAATCTCCTGCATCTCCGTCCAGTTGTTGTATCCCCAGCGACATTGATGGTAGCCAAAGGTAAAGTACTGCTGCATCGCAGGCAGTCCAATGGTGCTGATCTGGTAGTTCTTGGTGACATCGACCTGAGTAGGACCCGAGTAGAAGGTCAAGTCGATGCTACCGCCCAGAGTGCGCCAGGTGAGCTTGGTGGGAGCGGTGATGATCTCCTGTCCGTGGGCATTCCGGAGGAAGACACCGTGGGAGTAGGAGACGTAGTCCTTGGAGCTGTCGATCTGATCGCTCGAGACTGGCTTCTTGGAGCCGTGCTCGGAGGCCTCGAAGTAGCGAGTTTCGAGGTAGAATGGGTGGTTGCCATATATGTTGCTAGCGAGAGTTAGTCAGCTCTTAGTTGTTGGACAGTAAGACTTACCCGTCAATGGGGTCACCAATGTCCGAGGAGTATATGGTCAAGGTGGCATTGTCCAGCAGATGCAACTGCTGAATATGCTCTCCCAGACCATAAATATTGTAGTTTTCGGGCAAAGCGGTGACAAACTCGATGAACTGGTTCTCAAAGACCAGAGCAGATCCAGTCGTGTCAAAGAGTACATCACCCGTCGCCTTGCGAATCACCTTGAAGCTGAACGAAGGGTCATTAGACCACTTGAACTCCAGATCCCCATTGGTGTGAGATCCATGCTTGTTATCACTCTTGGCCCGCGGCACGGTATCCTCAGAGAGATGGTACCAAGACGCATTGGAAGAGTCCACATGGCTCGGCGTGATCTGAATGTTCAAGCGGTCCTTTGCCAAATACTCTAAAGAGAAGTCCAGCGAATCCACATCCGTTCCGTAGGCATTGCAGGCCTTGCCAGCCAAAGTCAGCGTCGCCGATATCCCATTCTGCGACTTCTTGACATTCGCAGCCTTGTATCCGGGACAAGCCTTTTGCGCATCAACGGCCTCGGGGTCATCGATGTTGGCGATTAAGTTCGCGCCCTCGTCGGCGGCGGCGGGAATTGTAAATTGGTGGTACACGGACGGGACCGAGCTCGAGCTGGGCGCAAAAGTCGTGGAGCCGGCGTCATAAACAGCCGGCACCAGCCAAGCCCCGGCCAAGAGGCTCCCAAATCCAACCATAGCGACCAATTGATTTCTGCGTCAGCTTGAGCGGAGACTTTGTCGTGAGGAAATCAAGTTGTCTCTGCCCCTCTTATAGCTTCTCCCGAGAATCTGCAGTTGTCCCGACGTCGCCGTAGCACCGACTAGACGCAAATTTCCCCGAGAATAATACACCGAGAGCATCCCGCGAAGCTCACACTGAATTTCTGTTGAATGTCCGCGAGCCAGCGAGAACAGTACATTCTGCGCAAGTGGCTGGATGCTTTTGCGGGGTTGGGAGGAGAGGCTTGAGATATGCGGGGTCGATCGTCGCCCTGAAGTCTTCTGCCTGCCGACACCGCCGGTGGCCCTCACGGCGTCTTTGCGGTGCTTATGCGGTGGTTTTGCCCGTGGGACCTCCTCGAGCTATGCCTCGTCGGGGATAGTCGAGAGAAAACAAGAGTGGGACCGGCGAGTAGACCACGGTTCGCTCTGCTCATTCTTGTCTCCATGGTGATTGGCTGGTCGTCCGATAATTGCCCGAGCCTCGCTAGCTCGGCAGTTTGTGTAGCGTTCAGTTGGCTCTGTTCGAGCTGTGGGGTGCAAGTTGAGACGGGCCCGACATCGGGAAGAAAAAGTCGTCATTGAGCATGAAATTGAGCCGATTCAGGGTGGTTGTCGAGATCGAGTTGTTGTACTGTCTGAGACTACCCTTGCTTTCCTCAAACGTGATGAGAAAGCCGCTTATGGAAGCAAGCCGGGGAAAGCGGAGAACCCTGACAGTTTACGCTTCCAAGCGGTTTGGCTTGAGCTACACCACTCTTTTGCTCGGTGAGTCTTTTGACTCTAGCGGCGTCAAATGAAGGACAGTGACGGCATCGCTGGTATCCGACTACTGCACTGCCCACGAGGTCCCTGAGGTAATCCGGGGCCCCCAGTCGGTTTTCCCCCTCCCCCAAACCGGTGTCAGGGAAAGAGCTCGCAAGAACCTCGGGGGTTTTCTACCTGGTTCGAGTTGAGCTGAAGTTGAGCAAGCGGTATCCTCCGATCGATGAGGTTTGACCTAGTTGTATGATCCCAACAATTGGGAAATGAGGTGGTGGATAGTGCTACTACTTACTGGTGGTGGCATGGGCTGTTCGGCTTCCCGAGGCTGCAATCTCGGCACATCGCAACACAACTGGGAGGTCATCCTGAAACCGGGTGATCGTCTTGATTGGATCGGCTAGGTCACCCCCCGAAGACATTGGCCTTGGCTACGGCTCGCAATATGAAGGGCACCCGTTGACGACTTGCGGAGATGTGGGCTCACGGCTAGTGCCAGCGCTACGCCGCATCGCGATGCTCGTCCAGAAAATCGCGCATCGCCCCGCTTTCCCTCCACTTCGCCAAATGATGGAGGAAAGGATGGAGACGTCGCTGACAAGCTCGGGCCCAATACTGGCTGTGCCTGCTCAAAGGCGGGCGCTCTTACGTCGTAGCCTGCCATTTCCACACTGGTGCAGGCAGGGATGGACAGGGGATCGAATGAGTGCTTCGCTTAGCTGCCGAAGGTTTTCGAGAGGCGGTGTCCTGCATCGTTCTGGAAGGTCGAGGGATGGCCATTCGCTCGTGTCATTGGCGCGAGTCCCTAGCCCCGTTGTGGGGTGGCTAAGCAAGTGTAATTCCAGGGAAGGCGACGACGTCAGGCACGAGTCTGACCGAGACCGTGTTGAGATGAGAGGTCCCTAGCATTCTAGCGTTCTTGTAAGATGAGGGCAGTAATATAAAGTGCATGGGCCTTGCGGGGTTGACCGCAGGCCCCGCGTTCCCCGGATGCGATGGGAGTCGTAGAAGCTAGCTAGCACTAACACTATTAATTAAGTCCACTACTGGTAGTGCCCTAGGTAGATCAAGTCGACATTTTCCCTCTACACCTCATCTCCACCCAACGATGCCCTGCCCCCTTGACCCATCTGTCAGCTAGTGATACCAGTAGTACAGCCGCGCTGCGACAGAATGGACCTGGCACCGCCATCCAAACCCTCCACCAAACAAGCATGTGACAATTGTCGCCGGCGCAAGATCAAATGCTCGCGCGAACTACCGTGCGACAAATGCCAACGTCTCCTCCTCTCCTGCTCCTACAGCGATGTCCTGCGTCGCAAAGGCCCGAAATTCCGAACCCTCTACCCTCTTGCCCCGGTTCATCCTTTCTACCCCGACAATGACATTGACCCCACCACCTATCAACTGAGCTCGCCCGCCTCGCCGGCCTTAGCAGATGCGCAATATGCCTCGTCGCACGATGTCTCCGATACCCTCTCGCAACTACCCCCGCCAGACCTCGTCTCCTCGCCCGACTCGACAGACTCAACGGCCGAGTCGGCACGGGCATTCCCGCATCCACCGCGTCTCTCGCCTCAGATTCTGCTCGCGCATGTCAATGTGTACTTGAAGTATTTGTTTCCTATCATGCCCGTTGTGCGCGGCGAGGAGCTGCGCTATGACAGCCAACAGCCTGACCGACTTTCTTCGCGCCGGTACGCGTTCCTTGTGTCGCTCTGCGCTGCGACGCATATCCAGCTGAAGCTGGATGGTGCGACGCCGGTTCCGGACCCTGTGAGACTGCAGAGTCTGGGTGACGGGCATTCGCTGGTGTCGGGGGAGAAGTTGCTTGAAGAAGCGGTGCGCGCACACCGCGAGTGCGACGTCGTCGAGGATATCGGCATCGAGAGTCTTCTTATTTCGTTCTTTCTCTTCGCCTCGTACGGGAATCTCGACAAGCAGTCTCATGCGTGGTTTTATCTCTGCCAGGCGACCTCGATGGTCTTTACACTCGGTTTGAACCGCGAGTCCACGTACGCAGAGTACTCCGTCGAAGAATCTGAGGAGAGGAGGAGAGTTTTCTGGCTTTTGTTCATCACAGAACGGTACGTCAATTCCCAGATTCTATCCTGAACGTGCAATTCCAACGTTAAGAGTATTGCAGAGGCTACGCCCTCCAACAATCAAAACCCGTAATGCTCCGCAGCTCAATCCACAAACCCCAAGTCCTCTGCTCCGAGGACCCGATCCTAGCCTACGGCTTCATAAACCTAATCAACATCTTCGAGAAGCTCACCGCAAACCTCTACGACTGGATCTCTGCCGGCGGAGGCGACGGACTCGTCGAACGGCCGCCCACCTCCATCATCCAGTCCAGTCTCTGCAAGCCGATCTCGCTAGATGGCGTTCTGGAAATCCAACAGGTTGACATCCTCATTACGCAGCAATGGCTCCAATCCATGATGTGGAGGCTCTCTATGAGCCATGCGACTCAACCCGGTTCTCGAGATGAGGTCCTCCCTTTCCACCTGCCCGTACTGGTGGGTAAAGCCGTTATGAGCGTGATTGGAACCGCGTCTCAGGGTGCTGTTGATGCGCATGGCATTGGAATGGTACACCCCCTTCTCCCTCACTGGGACATGTGTTCAGGTACTAACGCTTTGTTAAGGAACAAAAACTCTTCGACATGGGCTCCTCCGTCGCAGACGTAACGCGCTCCCTAGGCTCGAAGGCAGTAAACCGCCTCGCCGAGTCAACAATCGACCCCCGCGAACTCCTCTGGGGAATCCTGCACACGCTCTCGCAGATTCGCGGCTCGCCGTCGTACCTCTTTCCGGACCTCTTGGGTCGGTGCAAGAATGTGCTTGGGCTGGATTGCTCGATTACGATGGGGAATTTTTTGCCGGCGCTCGGCGCTGCGAATCCGAATTTATTGAGTGCTTGGGCGGGGGAGCAGTGGGACCTTGAGTCGTTTTCTGCTGGTGTGAGGAATTTTCAGCATGAGGTTGGGCACGAGCAGGTGAGGGATGAGGGGGAGATTGAAGATGTGGCCATGGAGGTGGTTTCGCAGAGTGATCACCATGATCCGTGGATATAACCCTGGTTGTTGCGATTTCTGCTTTAGATGTTTTGTTTGGATTGATGATACCATGTGGCGTTTTTAGAATAGAGTGTTGTCTTTTAGTATTGATGCGAGCAACGAATAGCATTGAGCGTGAAGCTTTGAGATATATGTCCACATATCCCGCTCACGTTTATTACATCACGCCATGGGTTCATATATCCTTCCGTTTCTATTTGACTTTGATCCACATACGGCCATGATTTTAGGCCCTGCAATAGCTGCAGCAAATCGCATTCCTCCACGCTGTACCTGCGTGGGGCACTCGGCCCGAAGCTCCCACTAGCGCACGTCGTCGATATGCAAAGGATCGACAACGCGTAGATCGACCTGCTCTATTTAAAATGGCAGTAGCATACAAACATCTACACTCCTAAACAAACATGAAGGCCCTGCTTGAAGTCTCCAAGCCAGCTCTCCAACACTTGTGAAGTCATCTGCCTCCCATCTGCCCCCTCCAGTCCCCGTGATCCCGGTGACGTCTCTCCAGGCCTCTCCCGCCCCTGGAAGCACCGCGTACCTTCCTCTGGCAAGTGTAAACCAACCCCCTCCCTTCACCACAATAACAGTCCCGAAACCGCACCTGCCTGAAGTGCAAATGAGTCACAACAGAGTTTCCCAAGAAGACGCGCAGAAATTCAAATCTGCCTCTCCTCTCTTTTTCCCTTTTGCAACTCTCCTCCTTCCGGGCACTTTCATTCCACACAAACACTTTCATCCACTTCTTCGCATATTCGATCACGTATTTCGTGGTGATAGTAGTGATGTTCTTCTTTGACAGGGTGTGTACCTTCCTCCGGCCCGCAGACTTGCTTTGTTTCCAGTGTTGACCTTCCACAGACCTGAGTTGGGCATCGCCCACTTTCGTGGACGCGCCCTGAATTCCCTCGCTTCATCGCATGCTTTGTTGTGGTGCGTCCATCTGAAATGTCCCATTCTGTCTTCCTCTCAGTTGGTGACTTGTTGCAGACTTGGACTTAGACATCACATTTACCTGTCTACCTGACTTGTGTCTCTGTCCATCATGTCTTCGGTCATCACCGTTGTGCCTCTCCGTCTTTTGACGTGTTCCTCCATCACCATCTCACCCTTTCTTGAGCTGGTCCATCATCATCGATGGGATCATCAGCCGTCTACTGATCCCTTTGGCCATCCATCGCTGATGTGCTTGTCCACTTTACTGTCCATCGACACGTCTGACTATCCGCGAACCCATCATCAATGAGCTTGTCCATCATCGATGTGAACCCCAGCTATCCAGTGGTGCCTACGGTCATTCACCACTGGTGTCCTCGTCCATCCGACCATTGACTCATCATCGATGTGATCATCCACCGACGAGCTTGTCCATCCGCCGATGTGACCTTGCATCCACCTGCATGGTCTTCAATCATCATCTTCACTACACGTCACCGCCGCTTGACTTCTCCAAAACATGGATAGCTTCTACTTGTACGTTCTTCCGTTTGGCGTCCAACCGTACATTTCATACATATTGTCCATCCACGACAGACACATTCCGGACCGACGATAGTTTGACGATCTTTCCATACAGCATCCGACCACTCAGTGCCCACCCAATAAAGCATACCGTGCAGATTGTCTTCCACCCTCATTTGCGGTGATACAGATCGCCATTGATACACTTTTGACTACTGACTATCCAGAGAAACCCGTCGGTTGGCCCGTGATTGATTGTATCTGCCCTTCCTAGTCTCTCATCAGGTCGGTACCAGCTGAACTTTCCTTCACGGTCTGTGGTCCCCATGCTGCAGACTAGTTGGTAACCCCCTCTGGGGCGAGTGGTTTAAAGTTCCCGTAATTCCTGCTCTCAGAGACTCAGAAGGTTCCCTGATACAGCTCCAGCGCCTTCTGACGGGGCCTCTTTGATTCGTGTGAGATTTCGACATCGGTCCGCTACAGAGCTTCTCATCAGGACGGTACCTGCAGAGATACTTCCTTCACGATCTGTGGTCCCCATGCTGCAGATCGGTTGGCAACCCCTTTGGGGAATGGTTTAAGACACTCCCGTCTCTGCTCTCAGAAAGTCTCTGGACCTTTGGCTTACACGTCTCATCGAGTATCTCTGAGTTTCGGTGGGAGAGAGGTGTCTTTGCTTTCTGCGATCCACTGTCTGGAATGTCGGACACACGAAGAACGAACGCACGAAGGACGAACATTCGCTCAGTCCAACACATCTCCAAAGGTATCGTGGTCTCCCTCTTCCATTTTAATGATCTTTTGCTGACTCGAATATAGCCATCTCTCATCAAACATTCCCATGCAGTCGTTATTCCATGTCTCCCCTCTGATTCAAGTGCGAAATGTCGGCGTCGACTGCTGCAGACTGTTTCTCACAGGACGGTACTAAATTGAGATACTCCCTTCACGATCTGTCCAGCAGATTGGTCGGTGCCCCATTGGGGGAGTTGTTTGAGATACTCCCGGTCATTCTGTTACCGGGCCCTTTGCCTCTTTGCACCGTTTCATTGAGGACTGATCTGGGGACTTGTCAGGTCCACCCGGGCCGTCGAACATCCTTTGTGGGCGGCTAATCTCCAAAGGTGCCGTGCTTTTCCTCGCCCACTTCGATGGCACTTTGCTAACTCACACGTTTATCAAGGCTGTCTCTGCATACCTCAACACATCGAACTGCGTGGCTCGAGTGATCTACCAACTCCTCCATCCGAACAAACCACATACCAACGTATGTGGTTACGCGCGGATCGCATCGTCCATTCCCTTCTCCAATTAAATCCCTCTTCGCGATCGACATCTAGACAACAACTCACTCTATAAGTGAATGGGGTGGGAAAGAGCAGAAACAGTCTGAGGTGAACAATGGAGCAGCCGCACCTTTTGCAAATTTTCATGACTGGGCATGCCGCCGAATGACCTCTGGCACTGCGAATTTCCACAATTTCCACATATCCGCATCCAGTGTCCAGATTGTCGGAATTTCCTCGAAGTCAACGAGCACTTCTTTGGTCAACTCTTTCCAGTTCATCGACCTTGCTCGTATCGGTTTGCCATAATTTGACATGGCTTTTTCCCTCGAATGGCGATTCCTCGCTTGCCTCTGCGACTGTATTCAAAAAAAAAGAAAAGAAAAAGAAAGAAAAAGAAAAGAAAAAGAAAAGAAAAAGAAAAAGAAAGAAAGAAGGAAGGAAGGAAAAGAAAAGGGAAAGAAATCGTCCGCATCTCTGCGCTATACTTCGGTATAGCTTCCGGCTGCCTAGATCAAGCCATTGGACGCTCACCTCATCATTCACCCCCCTTCTCGAAACCTCAGAAAGACAATCACCAAAAGCAATGAAAAAACAAAAAAGTTCAACGAAAGGAACAAAATCCGGAGGAAGGGATTCACGAAAAGAAAACCGAACACACCACCTCCTTGACAGTCCGGGAACAGATCATGAGAGGTATCGTGAATCCAGCCATCGTCAGTCCACTTCGAACCATCATACAGATTCTCTTCAAGGCCATCCGGCATTCACTGCTTTATCACCTGTCTTGGCCAATACTAAGCATTCCACCACTTCAAATATGCCACCTTCGTATGGCATCTGCTTTGCGGCCCACGTCGTTTATCTGCTGTTCCGCACACACAATCCATATGCCCATGCCTCCACGATATGTCCTTCGACCGCGCAGCTCGCATCGTCCATATACTTCTCCACACACAATCCACACATCCACACCTCCGCGGAGTGTGGCCTTCAGCGGCGCGTCTCGCGTCGTTTATCTACTCCTTCAGTGCCAAGGCACATGCTTGGTCCATTTTCTGGGCTCTTGAACGGCATCACAAAGAAAGGAAACCTGACGCGATTTTGACAGTCCGAGACCATATCTTGAAAGGTACTGTGAATTCAAATTCTTGCCAGCCCCTTCGAACCATTTTGCTAATCACCAAGTAGATCTTTTTCAAGGATCTTCGGCCTTACCACTTTACCACCTCTCTGAACGATAGAGGCCGCCGCTTCAAGGGCACGCCTGTTCAATGGCCACATCATTCACTATGTCCCAATAATCACCTCTCTGGACGGCCGCTCTCCACTTCGAATATGTATGCTACCTGCATATGGCATCGGTCATACGGCTCACATCATCCACCTGCTTCTTAAATTCAAAGATTTGCCTCTGGTGCCACTTCTCTCGATGGGTGACACGGACAAAATCCCCATCAATACTCTCTTGACTACTGTCTAGTCGGAGAATCCCATGTCTATCATGTGGATGCTCACCAGCTACCGGTGGGGGGAGAGATCTGGCTGTCCACTTACTCGAATGTTGAACGGAATCGCCAAAGAAAAAGGGAAACAGGCCGCACCCTCAACCACCGTTTAGCCGGAGAAGCCCACATCTATCGTTGGGATACTCGCCAGCTACCGGTGGGCGCAATCCGGCTCTGTGTGCTCAATATCTGGGATGTTGAATGGGAACGCAATCACAAGGGAAGAAAATTACGCCGCCGCAGTATCCACGCCTTGCCCTCGAAACCACTGTCTAGTCGGAGAATCCCGCGTCTATCGTTGGGATACTCACCAGCTACCGGTGGGAGGAAATCCGGCTCTCTGTGTGTGTCACCATCTGGAATATTGAACGGAACCAAATGGGAAAAAGGAAACACACCGCAGACTTGACATTCTGAAGTCCCCCCTTAAAGGTATCATAAACTCATTTCTCACTATTCCCTTTGAGCAACTCAACTAACAACTTGAACTGCACAGCTACTCCTGATCTCTGATTTTCCGTCGCTCTGCCGCATACCTCACACTCCTTTTCCACCTCTCTAGTTGATCTCTCACTCACTCCAAAGCCTCTGTCACCTCACTTCAATCTCAACAACTTCCTTTGCCCTTACCGGTCCAAGCCCCTGTCGTGATCGATCGACCCTTCCTCGCTTTGGCGACTCTATTTGTGGAGGAAGAGAGGAAAGAGCAAAATGGATGCTTCACTTGACTGCAAAACCGTCATCTCCCACAACAGATGCCATATATATCCTTTGGTCACTCTTCTGGCGACTTCTCAGACCGATAGCAAAAACTACGCTTGCCATTTTCATGCCACCTCACCACCACACCAATCGTGTTGATCAATTATCTCTCCTTGAATTCAAGGACACCAAGCCATGTCCCCTCATCGCTTCGAACTTCCTGGTCTCAAACTTTGTTGGTCTCAACGACATCTCACATATTACCAAAAAAAAAACCCCCACGGTCGGCTGCTTGTTGCGAACTCGATTTCCGAGCAAAGGGCGAAGACCATATCACAGTGCCTATTTCATAATTGCCCTCGGCGTACGATCGACACTCTAAATTGCAGACCGTACCAACTTCAACTGCTCGCCCGTCTCTACAAGTCATCTAGTTCGTTACCATCGCCAGTTCAGGGCCTTTGCGAGAGGTGCTGTCGACATAAAGGTCAGGTGATATACTTTGTCTCTTCCAAGAGCTGCCCTCCTTCTGGACTCGGGTTACTCACCAAGAGCATATCAACTCGACGTTCAGACCTGGAGCCAGCCAAGTCTTGAAATACATCGCTTCCAGCCATCTTAGGTACTCATTCGATCACTTCGATAGCGGTTGTCGACACACCACGGGAGAACACTTTGGAGGGGAGGAACATGTCGATTAATCATACCGGTAGATAGTTTTTGCTGCCCTCATGAGAGTCAAGTTTTTTCCTTTTCCTTTATTCGTTCTTTAAGAAGACAGTAAAGTACAGTGTATGCATATGACCGAATAGCCTGCATAGTTTTTCATATTGTTGCGACGTGAGCTCACAGCTGGTTGCCAACTTGTTCGCAGTGTTTCGCAGAGATATATTTTGAGTATATCACATTCGCATTCCTCGATCCTCGAGTGTTGTACATAGGAGTACCGAGACGAAGTCTGAAATACAGAAATTAATTTGTAATGCACATCACACTACCAGAAAATTAATCGAATATATTCCTCCGTTGATTGTTGAAAATTGTCAGTGTGACCCTCTCAGGTACGGGATTGTGTACCTCTGGCCGAACTACAGTCGGCGCGGGCGGAATCTCGGCCCGCAGATTCTCCGAAGCGAGATGCGGATAGCTTCGACCTCCGCTCTCAACGCGCAAGGATAAAATCATAGGAATGCGCTGACAATACGGTGGGTGCAGGCGTCGTCACTTTTAGAAACTCATTCCGAGTGCCTCGGTCTGACAATAGTGCGAAAAAGTCTCCTCATCGACTCGATTTCCCGCAACAGTCGAGCCGACCGAATCTTGCTTGACGACCAACACCTCGACGAATTCCACTACCACTTGCCTGGTCGATCAAGATGACACCCCTACGCCCTCAGAGGCTGGCACAGAGCGCACTGCGCGCATCTCGAACAGCGAGTCGCCCTTCCTACCGCCCGACCTGTCTGCTACCCTCGACCACATCCTCGACAAACAACCGCCGCGCTCATTCCACATCCTCCGTCTCCGCCGATGAAGTCTCACACTTTTCTGGGCTAGCCAGCTCCTGGTGGGATCCAATGGGCCCTTCCCGAATTCTTCATCTGATGAACCCGCTCCGTCACGAGTTCATCGCATCCTGCCTTGCAGACAGCTCGCCGGCCGGCGCTGCAAACGCCCAGAACTCAAAGCCCGAATCCTCCGCAAACCTCGACTACCTCGACATTGGCTGCGGCGGCGGCATTTTCGCCGAATCGCTCGCTCGCACTATTCCACTGGATCCCTCCGCCTCAGCCCCAACACCCACCCGCGCCGCTTCAATGACAGCGATAGACCCTACAACAACACTGATCGAGATTGCGCGCGACCATGCGCGCAGGGATCCTACAGTCGACGCGCACATGCGCAGTGGACGCTTTCAATACCTCAACACGACACTTGAAGACGTGCTCTCCACCTCCACATCCGACTCCACATCGCCGTCGTCCCCACAACCCCAGCACCGGCAATTCGACATGGTGACCCTCTTCGAAGTCATTGAACACATTGATCCCACAACAACGACACCGCAGGCTTTCCTTGCCAACTGTCTCCGGGCTCTCAAGCCCGGCGGCTGGCTCATCGGATCGACCATCTCGCGCACGTTCCCGTCCTGGATCTTGAACCAGGTTATCGCTGAAGCTCCCTGGCCCATTGGTGTCGTGCCGCGCGGTACGCATGAATGGAGCAAGTTCGTCAACCCGTCTGAGCTGTACTCGTGGGCGCAGGAGGGATTGATGCGAGCCGCTGATACGAATGTCTCGCGCGGCGGCCCGTCTGCGCTGGATGGCATGCAGTGGAAGTGTGCTGGGGCTGTGTATGTTCCTGGTCTTGGGTGGAAGATGGTCCCCGGGTCAGAGGACTGGGGGAATTATTTCTGGGCCGTGAAGAAGGGGAATTGAGAATCATGGCTGTCAAAATGTAAGATAAGATGAATTGGTTGTACGCTGACTGTAATATAGCAAAATATCATGCTCTTCGTTTTTCGAACGTTTTTATTCCCAGGATTGCTTGTAAAGAATAAATTGTGGAGCTGGATGCAAACAGCATGTCTGTTGAAACTGATTTCGCAATGGGAGGCAACGGAAGTCACGTGTCAGCGCCAGGTGAGGGTAGGATATCAACGGGATGCATCCAAAGTGCATCACATCCCACGCTGGTATAAGGCAATGAAAAAATAAGGAGATGGCATCAGGTCTGCTAGATCAGGAGACCAGCCAATCGCCAGGCTACGGTGCCATTGGCCTTGGTACACTGTATAGGCACCGAGGCCCTGCCATTGAGGTGGGATCTGCCTCGACTAGAAGGGAAGGTGCGACTCACTCAACATTCATTTGCGATCCAGGCGGCCGCACTAGCGCCGCAGCGAGGGTATAAATACCAGGTCGTATCTCTCCATCTTCCCCTTGTTCCCCGGACTTTTCACAACCTCGCTGGCGCGTTTTTTCTCTGCTGTCTCTTGCCCTGTCGACAATGTCGGGCTTGCCCGAGTTCCCATTCTCGGCCCGGCGCCGCCGTGGCCCCCATAATCGCCCCGGCCGCCGCGCTGCTCGCCGTATCGCTGCCGCCGGCACTTCTTCCCTTCCTCCCCCTCCCCCTTCAGCACGCGCACCGCCATATATTGCCTGGGCCAAATCAGTCCCCGATTTTGCGGGGACTGTGATAGTCCACCAAGGTCCCGGTACGAAGCTGCGCAAAATCAGCGCGGGGGACCTGGCCCAGGCAACGGAAAGCATGCCGTTGGAGGAGAATGGCCAAGTCCGCCATATGTTCTTCACGGATGCTTCCGTGGCGGGGCGTTCATCTTCCCCTCTCGAGCCCATGGGAAGATGGCCCGCGTTGGCCGTCGTGTGGCGGTCCCCCCGCTATCCCAGATGGAATGGCCAAGCCTTTCCGGGATCGGGCCGCACCGCCGACAATACGGGGGTGCTGGAGCTGGAGGCCGTCGGTAAGGCCCTGCAATTGGCATATTCGCGGGTCGCGGGAGATCAGCGTGAGCATCGGCACAGCCACCTTGTGCTGGTGTTTACTGACTCCCAAACCGCGATTGACCGCCTGAGCCTGGTTCCATTTGCTCCAGATGTCAAGAACGTGCAGCACTGGGGCCAGCGACTCGTTGACCGTGGTGCAGAGCTCGAGCTGCACTATGTCCCGGGTCACCGGGACATTTCCGGCAACGAAGTCGCTGACCAACTGGCGAAGGCGGCTGCCAATTGCTTGGCCGATGGACGCTCTCTCTCGGAGGCGAGGGTCAGAGACCTGGACTGGTTCCAGGCTTGATTTCCTCTTCCATGTGCCCCAGAAGCTCACCGAGGTGGGCGTCCATGCCGATGGGGGGAGGGGATTCTTTTTCTGCCCTACCTGGAGGTGATTGCTAGGTAAGGACCACATGACGGCTGGCCTGGGTGTCATTGCCAGGTCAGCAGGGGACATTGGCTTTGGTTTTGGATTTGTCTTGGGTTTGTTTTGGTGCTGGTGCTGGTGCTGGTGTTGTTTTCTGATTTGGTTTGATTTGGTCGTTTTTTTCTTTTACGTTTTTTTGTCTTTCTAATGGAAGGTAGGCCTGGTAAGTCCCTCTTCGCCCCAGTTCCTTGATTCTGTCCATTCGGTAAGTACCCCTCCATCCCCAATTGACCAACAGCAGCGTGGAGCTGGAACCGTACAGTCATGGACTCAGGGTGTAGACGTACACCGTAATACTAACCCACCAGTAAATCTACTAACTACTAACCTGCCAGCGTGACCACTAATATCTGTATCATATTATCTGCCAGATGTCTTCCAAGTCACAATTTGATTAGCTACTTGGTCATATTCCCGGTCATCTACCCAGCCACTTCCTGGAAGGATGATTAACCCTCCATGTCTCGTGGTTCAATCACACACGGAAACGGCAATTTTTGAAATCGCTGATAACATGTTTACTTCTCATGTACGTCTTGTCGCCATGAGGTAAACGCGCTCGCTGTCGTCTGGCGCTGCTCTCCGGTTCTCCCGGGGTACGTTGGGCGGGGGCCTGAAGCCCGGGACTGGGAAACAGAAAATACGGGAATTTTGGAGACTGAGGCCGTTTCAAAGGCGTTGGAGTTGACTCTCATCACCTTCGAGCGGGGGATGTGGCGGCCGAAGGCCCACCATAAGGTTACTGTCTTTACGGACTCTCTCAATGTACACCGGCGGGCACGGAAATGCCGGGAGCGAGACTTACTGATGCTCTGTAGCAGGAGCATCCAGCTCTTCAATATCGGGGCAGAGGTCGAGGTTCGGCATTGTCCCGGTCACTATGGCGTCCTTGAGAACGAGGTCGCCTATGAGATTGCGGGGACCGCGGCCAGTTATATCGTTGCGGACAAAAATTCGGCTTTCGCTCCTGTCGAGAACCCCGATCACCTTCCACGCCCGGCATGGACTGCACGGAGAGAGCGAGAGCTCGAAGAAGAGGCAATTCGTTTCCAATGGCCAAGGTCCCTATTGCCAGACCACTAGAGGTATGATATGGCTCGCCGGATCCAGCCATATGATGGAACGACAGATTCGAGAACCTCGGCAGACCACCAGTGTGAAGTGGACGCGGCGAGATTACAAGAAAGTGTGATGTGTTGGAAGAGATTTTCATCAGGTGAGTATTTTTTTCCCCGTTTCCATGGAATTCATAACGGTATCGCCCGCCCTCCTGGTTTGATTTGGTGAGTACACCTTCTCTTGATTTACAGTAGATACCATTGAGCTGTAGTCAGCAGCCAGTGAATTCACTAACCTTCTAGCTCATCTGTTTACTAACCTAACAGTTGCAACTGGCTGTATATCATGAGTCACCTTTCTCGTAGACATCTGAGTAGGCTGTATTTCATCCATATATAGCATATGCCAATAATATCAATTTTGTGGAATTTCCAGCATTCAAATCATGATCTGACCTCTGAATACTCTCACCTTAAAAATGGCCTCCGCTTCAATGTGACAATATACCTGCCCCCTGACTTAAAAAACCTCCCCATTTACTACAGTAGGGTTGAAGGTGGTCAGGTGAGACCACCCTGTCTTGGCACTCTGATATCTACATCGCCCATCGTTCGACAGCTTCATCATCATCACCTCTCTCCAGGTTCACATCTCCTTCTCACTCCCCGAAATAAAGCTGATGAAAGGATGAAGGCGTTTGACAAGACACTATTCGCCGAAATGGCTGTTCTTCAAGGGCATGATTTGGCGCATACTGAGGCATCCAAGCAACAAGCCTCATCTCCATCCTCTTCTCTATTCTTCACTCAGACCATGATCGCGCACTTTCATCGGCCTTCACACCTTTCAAGCCTTTAAAAGTGTTGCTATATGCCTGAAATGAGAAGCTCATCAATGAACATGAGTGACAAAGAGTTCACTGTTCCTTCAACTTCCTGCGGTACAGCCAGCTCCGGTTCACCCGCCGCGTCCTACTCACCTTGATACCCACTGGGATCGACAAGCCTTTGGATTGACAGTGTCAGACACTGAAGTGGGAACTTGCATCGACGGGTTCCAAGCCCATGGATTTCATTGGTCGTGACCAATACGTCAAAGTCGTTGTCTCGCCCTGCCATAACGCAGTCCGGTTCG
The DNA here is from genome assembly GCF_028826775.1 of Penicillium argentinense. NCBI lineage: Eukaryota > Fungi > Ascomycota > Eurotiomycetes > Eurotiales > Aspergillaceae > Penicillium > Penicillium argentinense. Next base: position 3,612,494 of record NW_026622668.1, read on the forward strand.
TCTCCCCGTCCAGTCATCCCTTCCACTATCCCTCTATGGCACCTCCTCCCGCCTCCCGCATCGTTGACGTCCCTGGTCTCTTCGCGAACTTTCTGAGAAGTGAACACAAATTGGACAGAGGCAAGCGTGTGTGGGAGCAAGAGAAACATTGGCCATGGCCTAGGCGATGGATAATTTCGGCTTGGAGTGGAAATGTATCGTTGGACAAAGACGTCACCGCAAAGAGGGAGAATGTGTCTAATTCCATGTGGCGGTCCTCCTTTACATGAGAAATGGATCGGCCAAAGATCCGCCGCCTCACAGGAGGCGCACTGGCAACAGAGCCAGATGAGGTGACCGATGACAATTTCGAATGAGGAGTCTCCAGATGCTTTGCAGAGAAAACCATTTCCCTTAATTAACCGAGGAGGAATTAGAACGCCTCATGGATATTGGCGCGACAAGCTTTCTTGACGATGACGAAAGGACAATCCGACCACGACCACCGGGAAATCTCCCAGTACCAGGACGAGTCGGAAACAACTAGCCATCACAGCCTACCTGCTGAGACGACTTCGAGAATTCTTTGATACGCCAGATGAGCCACTGAACACAGCGTCGGTTTATCTAGCCTGGGCCCAAAAAATAAAAAGCAAAAAGAAAGTCAAAATTTTGGTTCAGGGCACCTAGTCACCACCAAGGACGTCACCGGATAGCGTGGGGCTTCTTCGACTGGGGGGACAATTGCCAGACTTTCTCTCCCGACGCCACGCGAGCAGATAACAAGCTGCGTCTTGTTTCGGGCTATTACAATCTTATAAATATTAAGGGTGGTTGAGCTGGGTTCAAGTTGCCTTCTCTTTGTTCTTCAAACAAGGATGTGACGAGGAGTAACCTGCGACTCGAGAAGCCGCAGCCTACAAGATGAGTCTTCAACCACATTTACTTCTCAAATATCTCTCCGTCACCATGAGGTTAACGCGTTCGCTGTTGTCTGGCGCCCCGGACATTACAGTGTCTGGGGTAATGAAGTGGCCGACGAGCTGGCCGGAACCACCTCGAGTTATATCATGGCAGGCGAGAATGACAATAAAGCAATTCCGGAGCCAGAGGCGATTGCAAATGCTCATCAGTCAGAAATGCAGACCATCCAAAGCGGAACCTGGTACCCCGGCACTCTGCACAAGGTGACCATCTTCAGATCCTCTCAACGTCTACAGAAGGGTCAATTATTGCAGAGAACGAGATTTCCTGCAGATGTGCCGTCGAAGTATCGAACTTCACGCACGACCCAGGGCCGAGATGGTAGTTCTATACTGCCCCGGCAATTCCTTATTTCGGATAATGAAGTGCCGATAATACTGTAAAAATGGGCTGTCATTTGCATGACGGAGAGGAAAGAGGCGGTATTATAGCACGTCTACTACTCGAACGCACTGTGGCAAATCTTTGACCTTGATACCCTGCTAGAAATCTGGTTGGCTCACGACCACTCCTTCTGTCATACGGAGATGGAACTGAATTTAAGGGTGGTCTTGCTTTTTGGAGGTTATTTCCAGGTAATTCATGGCTCCGTTCTACTCATGAAAAGGTGAGTATTACTTGCTTACTTGTTCCCTGGCTCCGAATTATTGGAAGGGACAAGGACTATGGTGTGTTGGAAGGCATTCAACAAAGTGCTCATTCCGTTTCTATTTTATGCAAATGAAAATGGCGAGTACTATCTCCCTTGACTTCAAGATGTGTCCAGGTTCTGATATACCTCTATCTTAAAGGGAAAAATCGGAGAATGTGTCTGTTCCTTTCTTTCTACCAACAGACCTCGATCGAACCCGAGATCATCCCGAATTTTCTTGCTGTTCCGGAAAATTTGCTATGGAGATGGCACCGGTCTACATCCATACAATCCAGTCAGGCATTGTCTGGAACCGCCTTGGCAATGTCATTGTGGCATCTGCATTCAGATAAGTGATTATGGAGAGCAGACAACATCAAAACGAGTTCTCTCAGGACTTTGTCGAGATCCTTCGAGCAGAGAACTCTGTGGTGATATGTGCAAACAGTATACTGCCAACTGCTCTGTGCGTTGTTTACTTTTCTTTATTGGTTTTCGAAGCCATTGGGAGACGACAAGCTGAAATATGCACACCCGGAAATATGGACGCTGGAAAAGGAAGAGCCCACATGTGATTGTGGGTGTCTATCTCGTCTACAGGTATGCCTTCCATTTTACCCTTTGGAAACCTTCGCAACTTTCGCACCCCATATTGGTTTAGACAAAGCGACTCCGATCTGCTTTCACGGCGTCCATATTGAACTACTTGAAGCAAATTTCACTGACATCAAGCCTCCTGCAACAGCATTCGCATGAAGAATGGGTGTCCCATGTAATCCATGTGGTTCACGATATCAATTGGACGGCCGTCATGCCGTCCAAACTCGCAATCCAGCAGCCTTTCTTCAAAGGATTCATGTCGCTGCTCCTGTTGGCCATCCCCGCTTCGATGATGGCTATATAGGGGAAAGAGTGTGATAATGGACCTTGACAGGTCGGCTTCGCAGACCTATAACCCAACGGTCCTTCATCGGAGGACAAACTGGGCTTTTCGCCATGAGAACTGAAAACGAGGATGCGCGTCGAATTCTGGGGATCGTCGCTAGAGCATAAAGCCACAGAGCCAAAAGCCTTGCCGTGTATTCAAAGATGCTACCGCGATTTGAAAAGCTACTCTGGTCATGGATAGAGTGGTTGGCCTTTCAGCGAGTCTCGGGTGGTGGAAAGGAGATAGGGAGCGTATTTTGGGGAATTGGAGCTCCAGAAACCTGGGGGAAATGGAAACAACACTGGAATATCTGGTGTGCTGGCCCTTAGTGGCGATGAATCGGCGTGAGGTGCGACTTCACAGACCAACACTTTCTCGGCGCCCAATCGGGCAGCCTTCGGCATGAGTTGGAGGGTTGGAGGCTGGCTTACTCCCCTGCCTGACATATTTCCGTTACATATCGTCCGTCCGATCTCCTGCTTGCTTGATGACTTCCAACTGACGCCAATCCTGAACGACCTTGACAGGATGTCCCCCCAAAAAAAACGACCGGAAACCTATGGACACGGTAAGACAATACCGTTATCCCCTCACCCAAGCATAAGGAGAATGAGGGAAAGAGGACATCAGTGGCAGCTTCTAGGCTCCGTAGGTGGAGCGCCCCTTGAAGTTTGGATTTCCAACGACATCATCTAGTCAGGTAGAGACGGCAACTGGAAACATGCACCCAGAAGATGGGAGGCCACCATGGCCCACAAGTTTGCAAAGACCCTGAGAGTTTCATATTCTCCTCGTCCTCCGTCCCTTCCTAATTTCGCGTTCCCGTCGCCGCCGCCATCTCCTTTTGCTACTCCTCCCCCACCTTTGCCAGAACCTCCTGTTGATGCTGGGCGGACTCAGAGAGCGAAGTCATTAGCCACCTCGAAGACGAGGCCACGGTACCGGTCAAGCCTGCAAAGACAAGTAAATGTTGGTGCGCCCATACTTCCTTTACAAGTCTCGCTACTTACCTAACTCCTCCGCCGCCTTCCCTCTCTCACCCTCCTGGCTCCTCCCGCCCACTCCTACGTCCGTTCTTGGACGACATTTGCTAAAGCCATGGGGTGTTGTCAGTTTGGACTCGTAGTTTGTGCGACCGGAGATCTGGAGGCAGGCGCCGGCAGCGTACGCTTGCTCTTTCGATGGGGGTTGTCTGGAAGTAGGTGGTGTGTTCAACCACATTTACTTCTCAGATATTTCTCACCGTCGTGAGGTCAATGCGCTCGCTGTCGTATGGCACTGAGACTTGAGGCACGACCTAAGATTAATCGTTCCCTGCACCGCCGCCACCTACACTAGCCACCACATGCTCTTAAACCTACGCGATATATCTCAATATGCGGAGAGATCTCTGTATCAAGTCGACGACGTCCTGCGGAAGTCTCAAGGCAGCAAAAAGGGAACTGAAATCAGGCAGTCACGGAAAGCTCACATGACCACGTTCACCCCTGAGTTGCAGGGGGAAATACGATGATTCTAGGGGACATGTACAAGGCCTTTGAAACCGCAAATGCTTCAACATCCGACAAAGAGCAGAAAAGATAACGCATCACGAGAAGGAAGTGCGAAAAATCATCACTCAGAGCCCTAAATCCAGAGAACACAGCTACTACGACTGTCATGGCATTTTTTTTGCTTTTCTTTGCGGACCCTAATACCTTCACCATCTCAAGTGCGTATTTTGTGTCGACCACTGTTCCACTTCGCTGATGTGACAGAGTCTTCCTCCCCCTCTTACTCTGCTCTTTTCTGCAGGGCCTCTATGGTGATTCTCTTTTACGCGCGTTTTGCGCTTTTGATGGCAGTAAGCTCATCTTCAGGATACCCTGTGCCCACTTTATTTCCTTGTTCGACCGTCATTCCTTGTGCCATGATGACTGATTCCGAGTCCGAGGCCATGTCGATCAGCGACATCGAAGACAAGGTCGTCATGTTCCCCGGGTCTTTGAAGGCACAGGCAGATCGATCGCTATTCTCCTAAAGATTCTTCGACAACTTGACCTCGCTCTTGCCATTTCTGGCCCAGCCTCTTCTACAATCGTCGTCAAGAGGCCAAGAGAACTTCCTACACAGACCCAGTGAGTGGAACTGGAGGGGGTGTGGTTTGGTGATCTCAAATCATGGCGAGCCAGAACCATCGAAATCATCGACGCTACTCAGTCTGGGTTGGTCCTGACAAGAAAGAACGCTACTTCCTGTGCGCTTCTTCTCCATCCTCCTTCCTACCCAGCCACCCACCCAATCCAGCGACATACATCTCCCCATTAAGATAATAGTTGTGGCTATGGATTGCTTTGTGGAATACCAAAATATGGACTCCGCTCGAGTCACATAAGTTCGATTTAGGCAATTCTGTTGACTGGCAGCTGAATACTGGAAGAAGCAAAATCACCGTATTCACGGATTTGACCGCTGTTTATTTTCGGATAAGATATATCCGGGACCCAGATGCGTTAGAGCTGTGCAGAAGGAGTATTGAGCTCCACCACCTTAGGGCCGGTGTAGAGCTGCAATACTGTCCGGCGCACAGCCTCGTGCCTGTCTGAGAGGTAGCTGATGAGCTAGCTGGCACTACAGCTAGCTATATTGTTGCGAATGAGAATCGCACATTGGTCACTTTGAAAAACCTGCGAAGCTCCCTGGTCCAGCTTGGATCGCGCGACAAAGGCAGAAGGGCAAGGAGTATGAAACTCGATTTGGACAGCACAGACCCCTGGCTCCAGATTACTGGAAGTCGCCATGTGACAGTGTTTACGATTGCAACTATCCGTATACCACCGAGCCATGTACTGCAGGGAGAGGGACGTCCTGGAACTCTGCAGGCGCAGCATTAATCTCTGCCACCTTGGGGCCCGGGTGGAGGTCCTCGAATGGGTTGCTGGAGATGTGACGATCTCGAGAGATATAAGAATATTTTCCATAAAGTGAAGGTGAAGAAGATGAAATAAAGGTTAAGGAACATAAAGATAGATATCATACATTGCACAGGATATACAAAGTCCCTACTTAGTGATTAGTTCAACTAAAATATAAGACTATACTTTTCATGAGTAAAAGGCATGGAATTATTTACTCTGATTTAACCTATTAATATGTGATGTGAGCGTTACAGTATAGGTGCTGGAAGTTTCGAATGCTAAATTATGTGCAACTGCTTAGTTCCGATTGTTACTTCATCATTATTATACGTTGCATACATAACTACCCTGAGTAGGTTTCGTCTAAGGAACTTTTATCAGTTGCAATGAATAATGTGCGTACCTTCATGGATATGGAGTCACTTCGTAACAGCCTTGTAATTCATTCATAAATCATAATCGTCAGAACCGTCATATTAAGGTACGCCACGCAATGCACCGGAGCAGCAACAACAATCCACGCACCATCCATGCATCTAAACCGTAATAACCACCACCCAGAATAAATTACTTCCTCCCCTTCCCCTTATTCCTCCTCTTCTTAACCTCAGCCTCGGGTACACTAACAGTCCCCTGAACAACATCCTCCCCCTGTCCAGCAAGCTGCTGCGAACTAGAGATAAAAAAGCTCAAATCCCGATTCTGATCCTCCAAATCGGCCTTGGACAGTTTCAACTCTCCGTTCTCCTTGCCCAACATCTCAACCTTTTCCAGCAAATTCTGATTCATACTCTTTTCCTCGCGATATTCCTTCTCCATCTTCCTAGCCAGCGCCTCGAATTTCTCAGCTCGTTTCTCCAGCCGCGCCCTATCACGCTCTAGTCCCGGAATCGTCTCACTCGACAAAACCTCGTACTTCGATTGCATCTCTTCAAGCCTCGTCATCGCCTTCTCAGCCGCTGATTCCGCGGCGAGCGCAGCGGCGCTGGCCTGCGATGCCTTATCCGCGGCCCGCTCGACAATCTCTTCGAAGTACGCCCGTTGACTTTCCAGTTGACTAGTGAGTAGATGCGTGTATTCCACGCTCATGTTTTCCAATTTCTCGCGCGGCACCGCATCTTCCATATCCGGCGGATCGAGGGCGGAGTGGTCTGCCCCCGGTAACTCGACGAGTTTACCGTCCGTTTTACTCTGAATGATACGGTGGACGTACGCGTCCCCGACATAGTCCCAGACGCGCTGGGAGTTCAGGTCCATTGCGAAGGCGTGGGCTGTTTCTTTCCAGTGTTCGAAGGCGTGGGCGCCGTCGTAGCGGCCGCAACCTACATTACCGCAGATTAGGCAGGCCCAGAGGTTGAGGTCGTTGTGGCAGGTGCTGCATTCGGCTGGGTCGTCGGAGGCGTCGAGGGATAGTGTTCCCTTTCGAAAGTCGTCTTGTGTGTAGCGGCACACTGGGCAGCCGCTGCCTTTCCATTTTTGAAGGCAAGTGCAGTGGAAGACGTGTTGGCAGATTATTGTTAGGAGGCCTGTTGTTTCGTCCATTCGTTCTAGGCAGACGGGGCAGGTTGGGAGTTCGATGAGTGCGGGAGTTGGTGGGGCGAGGGGTTTCGAGGAGAGCGGTGCTTGGTTGGAGACGCTGTGTCGAGGTCCGGTTGAGGGGGACGTGAGGCCGTGATCTGAGAAGGTGGATGGGGATTCTGGTTCGGAGACTTGGATTTCGACAGAGTGGACGAAGACCACATGGCATGTTTCGGGCTACTGGTGTGAGCGAGATATTCGGTCAGCGGTACTTTGGGAACTTACCTCCATACTGTTGAATACCTTCCCATTCCACTCCTTCTGCCACTCTTTCGCCTTCCTCCCGCTTCTAAACTTCATCAAAACCATATACCGATTCGCGCGCGAGGTGCGAATCATCCGGAAATGACACACATCATCCAGCGTCTTCTCCCCAATAAATCCAAGGAAATCAGACGGGGACAGATAAGCCGGGACAGCGAGAATGCACAGCGTCGTGCAATCATCCTCCCGATCCCGCGCCTCCCGCATTGATGCTGTCGTGGGAAACGGATACCCAGTCCCCTCACCCTTCCCTCCAGCACGACTCCGGCCAGTGGCTTTGCTTGCGCTAGCAACCAAAGCACTCTGGGTACTACTATTCTCGCCCCGCGAAACAGCAGCCGCAGACCCCTTCAGATACGTCGAATAATCATCCTCTTTCTCAGCAAGGTACCCCGACTCCTGCGCATCACGGTATAGGTGCACAATACCCCAGACACTCTCAGAAACCTTCTGGTCAAGTGGTATATACCTCCCCTTCGTACGGAGTCCACCCAGAATATCCGTCCCGATCCCCGCAGCAACGAGATTATCCTCCTCGTGCGGTTGGCCCTTCGAGCGCTTCTTTGATTGAGCTTCCGGCGCGACCATGTCTATGCACTGGATGCTGATTTCGTTGAAGCGGATATCCGCCGCGGGGTCCAGGGCCTGGGTTTGTGGGTGTGGATTCGTGGGTTCCTGTGGCGGGGAGGTCGAGCTTGGTTTGGAGGTGTGTCGCGGTCGGTGTTCGAGCGTTAGCGATTTCCCGCTTGCGCTTGCGCTGCTGCTCGCGGCGATGCCTGAAGAGCTGGGTTCGAGCCGCTGAAACGGGCGGAGTGCTTCGTGTGCGGATTCGAGGGTTAGAGAGGTTGATGTTGGGTCGCGGAATATTTCGAGTGTTAGGTGATAGAAGTATGCGGGCATCCCGGGCGATCACTCTGCCCTTGCGCTTCGCGGGGTGAGTGTTGCAATCGCGTGGTCAAGCCGTCAATGGTGACCTGAATGTTGGCTGTGGATGGTGGATCAACCGCGATAAGACTGGATGACTAATCGCCCCAGATCTGTCAACGCACGAGGTTCCTGGGGTGGCGAGAGGCGATGTCGGCTTGTTTTGCAGGATTTGTGGTGGCGTTGGAAAAAAGAAGGCAGTGGCGAGTCTAGACTTACCCAAAAATTAATTCTGAGAGTGAGAGGAATGGAGTGATATAGGTCTAGGTTGTATACTACGACACATTCCAGGATAGATCTACAGTGGTGAGAATAGATGATAGCAATGAATGGCACACAGCAACGTCCAATTCATAGATTCTGTAAACTAAGGAACACCACCAAGGGTGACCGAGAAGAGAAAAGTAATGCCCGTGAAACCGTCAAAAGTAAAAGGAAAGAAGGAAGCCGCAGCTTCGAAACCCGACCGAACGCCATGCAGGTCATAATCGAGGACCCAGTCTCGCAGCAAAAGGATTTACTGGCCACCACGCAGACGGAGCACCAGGTGAAGAGTAGACTCCTTCTGGATGTTGTAGTCGGACAAAGTCCGGCCATCCTCCAGCTGCTTACCAGCGAAGATCAGACGCTGCTGGTCAGGCGGGATACCCTCCTTATCCTGAATCTTGGACTTGACATTGTCGATGGTGTCGGAAGACTCCACTTCCAGAGTGATGGTCTTACCGGTGAGAGTCTTGACGAAGATTTGCATACCACCACGCAGACGGAGGACGAGGTGCAGTGTGGATTCCTTTTGGATGTTGTAGTCGGAGAGAGTGCGGCCATCCTCCAGCTGCTTACCAGCGAAGATCAGACGCTGCTGGTCAGGCGGGATACCCTCCTTATCTTGGATCTTGGACTTGACATTGTCGATGGTGTCGGAAGACTCCACTTCCAGAGTGATGGTCTTGCCGGTCAGGGTCTTCACGAAGATCTGCATACCACCGCGCAGACGAAGGACCAGGTGAAGGGTAGACTCCTTCTGAATGTTGTAGTCGGAGAGGGTGCGACCGTCCTCCAGTTGCTTACCAGCGAAGATCAGACGTTGCTGGTCGGGGGGGATGCCCTCCTTGTCCTGAATCTTGGACTTGACATTATCGATGGTGTCGCTGGACTCGACCTCAAGGGTGATGGTCTTGCCAGTGAGAGTCTTGACGACTAGAGAACGATCAGTAGGTGCAGGCTGAGAAAAGCGGTGTGAGATACATACAGATCTGCATACCACCACGCAGGCGGAGAACCAGGTGAAGGGTGGACTCCTTCTGGATGTTGTAGTCGGAAAGGGTGCGGCCGTCCTCCAGCTGCTTGCCGGCGAAGATCAGGCGCTGCTGGTCAGGGGGAATGCCCTCCTTGTCCTGGATCTTGGACTTGACGTTGTCGATGGTATCGCTCGACTCGACCTCAAGGGTGATGGTCTTGCCGGTGACTGAATCAGCGGGTTAGTGACTTGCATGTGACATGGCGACACTCTGGCGACGGACGGGAGTCGCCATCGCGACCCTCAGATGGCGACAGCTAGAGAGGATACTCACGGGTCTTGACGAAGATCTGCATGATGATGGCGTGACCGCGGTGAATAGATGGACGGTGATGGAAAGGGGCAAAGCGGGAAACGAGGATATCGCGAAGCGGGTGGAAGAGTAGGAAGTGGGAAGTGAAAGAGGGGGTGAGGTTTTAAGTACGACCACGGAAGAGGGGGGCGAGGGCCCTTAGTCAGACGAGGCAGTGACCAGCGATGGGAACTTGCTAGAAGATGCCGGGGGGCCGGATGAGTCAAGGAGAGGAACAGGTCATTGACGCCACCGGCAGTCTGGTACCTTCCGGAGACATTCTACATGGGGTTTAGAGGATTTCTTTAAGTACGTCAAAAGTCGACTTCCAGAGCCAGTGCTACTAGCAGAATTTACACGGATTTTCCGCCTACGGGTTATCCAACGGCTCAGCCTTCCCCATCTCCTCTGGACGATGCGTGGCTGGGGGCGATGACGTTACTGGGCTTATCGCAAAAAGAGGGGGTGGGCCGGGTCTTTCCTGGAGGGAGACCAGAGGCCCAGTCGACTCCGTCGCGCCGCAGCCAGTCACGACGGCCGGACACCGACTAGCGCCATCACGGTACCCAGTGATGTGCCGGGAGCGCGGGCGGTGAGTGCATACTATGTATAGCCGCCGGCTAATCGGGTCAGGTGACTCCCGGGTTCGGCAGGTCCTCAAGGATCGGCAGCACTATGGCATTCTGACTTTGCACAGGCGAGTACCCCAAGAGAAAAACTACGACGAAGACAGTAGCAGGGAAAAAAAAGTTAAAATACTTTGAACAGTTAATTGGTCAAAGGATATATAAACACGCAGGGCGCAATGAGAATTCCACCCGTCTCGGACGCCACTTCCCTCGGCACTCCGGTTCCAATAAACAAGTGAAATGCAAACAAAAAGAATGCGACAAGACTGGACCACGCCTAGTCTACGCTTTTCCATGGCACAACCTCTCCCGACCGAGGAGAGGGTAGTCATTCAGCAAAAGACTGGCCAGGTGCTGTCACAAACGAAAGCAAATATCGGCCGTACACAGTCATAACGTTCGTGATCCTCAATCATCGCTAGAAAGCTATGCGAGCAAGGTATAACCACAAAGACAGTAGAAAAACACAATAAACACGAATAGATCCAAGACAATAGCGACATCAAAGAGAAAGGATTGATCAAAGAAAGACGGTTCCAAAGGAACCTCACGTGTGATGCTAAGACACAAGAGAAAAAACACAGGCAGGTCGGATCTCGCTAGGAGAGACACCGCAGAGAGGGTTGTTCGTAAAGAGCGGGGGAGACGCGCTCGCGCATCGTCACGACCGGTTGGTGGGAAATGGAAAATTTTTTTTCTTCATCGAGGGCATGGCGTGGGGCAAAACTGAACAAGTTGACGGAAAACATCGCTAGGCAGCACTCGTGGGGAGAAAACAATAGTCGTGGGTGAACATCATCGTTATCATGCGCATGCGCATCGTATGGTCGTCTCTAGTTGGCGCGAATAACAAGACGGGAAACAAATTTGTTGGAGAGGCAATCGAAATCGTCGCGGTTGAATTTGGAGCCGGTACGGCCACGGAGGTAGCTTTCTGGAAGGAGTTAGCATCAAATCACATTCAGCCAACACGCGGGATGTTTGCTTACCGTGTTGCTCGACATGTTGGCGGACCTCGGTCATAGTGTTGCACACATCCGGGTTGGAGTACAGCAGGTGATGGTGCTTCTGCGAGTCCCACTCGGTGAACGGGGGCAGCTTCTGGGAGATAGCCTGGAACAGACCGACAATGACACCAACGGGAGTGGTCTCCATATCGGTGCAGAACTTGTCGACGGCCGACTGATCCGGAGTACGGTAGTGGCTGTCAAACTGCATCTCTTCCCAGACCGCCAGCAAGATAGAGGCGAGAATGAAAATGGTCGGCCAGTTCTTCAGCTTGTCTCCGCTGTACACACTCGAGTACAACGCCGAAAGCTCCTCCAGGACATCCTTCTGAAGCTCTCGCCACATGCCCGCCATGGCGCACTTGATCTGGAAGTTGATCATGACAGGAGCCATGATCTTACCACGGAACTTGGAGCCCGGCTCCTGGATCTTGCCCATAAATCCGTCTTCATCGCCCAGTCCTTCAACCATGGTGACGTGGAGAGTCAGGTTGTAGGCGATGATCAGCTTGAGGGCCTTGCGGATGACGGGCAGCTTCGTCCGGTAGTAGTAGCGGAAGGCGGTCTTGAGCATCTGGGTGAGGAACGGGGTGCCTTCGAAGTAATCGTCCACGAACTTTTCAAAGGTGCCGTTGCCGTCGATATGTCGGTCCAGATAGTCAGACAGCATAGCGTGCGAGATGCCCTCCATGCCAGCGGAGAGTTTGGCGGTCTCGACTTCGTATTGTGTCGGCTCGCGGTGCAATGTCTCGACCCAGTCGATGGTAAAGCACTGCTCGTCACGGACGTAGACCTCGCGAGCGGTGATGGGGAGGATTTGGCCGTAGCCGTGGGTAATGAACAGAGTGCGCTCCTGGTCCGAAAACCCCTTGATGTTGCCGACTGAGAAACCCATGGAGATGTGTCGCTCGTAGTCTGCCCGCCAGTCCTTCATGAAATACCCGATTTCCTTAATGTCGATGCGGGTGCACGGCACCTGCCACAGACGAGCGTGCGACGGCTGGCAGCCGGCACACGGCTCGCCTTTATCACACGTCTTTTTAAGGAACTTGCACCGCAGGCACGCCCGCAGCTTCCGGATCTCGCTGGCTTGCTTGCGCTGGTCCGGCTTGAGAGGACCCTTCCGCTTGCCCACCCGCTTCTCGGTCTCGGGCTTGCCGGTCTGCGATTGCTTGCGGACCTTGGTCTCGGCCGTTTTGGCCGCAATAGGGCTCTTCCTCGAGGGTTTCCGACTGGGCGGCGAGGCCGACGAATGAGAGCCAGAAGAGCGACTGGGAGAGGTGGACTTCTTGATGGGGACAGGAATCGGACGGACCATGGCGGTGCTGGGGCTGACGGCTGACGGGGAGCGCGAACCCGGGGATGACCGCTCGAGGCGGACGATCGAGCTGCTGGTTGGTGAGGTACCGGCCAGGCTGACGGCGGCATTGGGGTGGTTGTACGGCAAGTCCATGTTGGTTTCCGAGCTGGGAGAGTTGATGGGGTTGGCAATATCGACGAAGCTACCATAAGACGTTGAGTAGGATGATTCGGAGAGACTGCGGTCGTGCAATGTCTGGGTGGGGTTGACGAAAATGCCCTGCTCGGGGAAACTGAAGTCGAGGGAGCGGCGGTGGTCGACGGTGCTCCAGCCATTATCGCTGCTGGACAGGGAACGAACCTCCAGGTAGGTATCGGTAGGCGAGCTGCTCTCCAGAACCGGGTGCGGGGCGTAGGATGAGACATCCGGCAGCCCGCTGGGGAATCCCATCAAATCGGTATGGAAATCATGGTAGGTGAATGGCACCATGCTACTGGTGTCGACCGGGGCGGAGAGGGGTAGGTGATAGGATCCATCGAGCAGACCACCACTCATCTGGCCCTGGGGCCCGGCCATGAGATCCACCGGGGAGGACTGAATGGCCATGCCATAGCTGGCGGTGGTGAACTGGGGCGCTGACGACGGGTCCTCGGGCGAATATGGTAATTGTTGGTGGTGGTGAGGGGTCTGAAGCTGTTGGAATTGCCAGTCGACCATGAGGCTCGGGTCCTGGGCCACCGACTGTTCCAGGGGGTGACCGCTGGTTTGAAGGGGCGAGAGATCGTGGGCGTCGTCTGACCGTGGGGGGTTCTGGTCAACGGGGACGGGCCAGGGCTGCTGGAGATAGCCTCTGGAGTCGTAGTCGACGATGAGGCCGTCGCTGGATAAATCGACATTGGACATGGCGTCGTGGTGATGCCAATAACGTGGGAAAGGCAGGGAGAAGAAGGGAGGGAAGGGCCAGCCTGGATGAAAAGGCCTTCTTCAGCGTGAGTGACACAGCCATGGGGGAGAAGAGGGTGAGGCGGTGGGGGGGACAAAGCAGCGGTGAGCGAGATGCGCTAGGGGAAATCGTGTGGAGTGGCCTCTGGGCGGGTGGGCACGCCATTGGGCCGTACTGCCACGCGGGGGCTTTCATTCCTCGATTTTGAGAGGAGTCTGCTTGCATTCCCCCTCTTGTGCAGGGCGAGGCCAGTCGGAGCGCAGTGCGATCGCTAGTCTGGTCCCATGACGGCGCATTGGCGGAATGCGGCCTGGGTCGCTGAGATTCTTATTCTGGTCATCACCTTAAGTTAATTTCATGGAGAAGACTGTTCTATTTTCTGTGCACTACAATGTAGGAGGGCTATCTCGTGCTGCCGTGCTGCCGTGCTGCTGTGTTGACAATTTGCTCTTTCCGTTCTGAGAGGAAGTGAACCGTGGCGAGATCACGGGAGACGGCACGGGAGATCAGTGGAGACCAAATGCGTGGCAATAACAACGCCAGCACAGTCCGTGCATGCGGCCGATCTGACACCCGATCGTGAGGCCAATCATTCTTCCCAGCGTGAATCCTATCAGGGTTCTTCCTGGCTCCTCATGGCCGGTGGGGGCCATGCACGACTCGCTCAACATTTCAAGTGAGTACATACTCCAGGCCGAGGCGGGACGTGGGCAGGGATATGACGATCCCTGCGAAGCATCTCCTCCTCATAGAGGTTCGTCGAGGCCCAAGTGCCTGGCTTGCAAGCATAATGCAAGATCCTGCCACTGCTGCCAGCAGTCCTGGGTCTTCGGGATCACGCCGTCATCGACAGGTCAACTCTGGGGAGGCTTGGACCACATGCACGCAAGCAGCAAGGAGTTCCTGAGCCACTGCACGACGGCGATGGCCATGGCCATGACACCAGCCACCGTCGTGTGCAGGAGCGGCGTGCAGGAGCGGATGCAGGCGCAAAAATTGGATTGATCACATCACTGCAGACGACATCGTGGTGGGTGGAGTTGACATGCGTCGGAGGATTCAGTACGGCACGCTGTCATTGCAGGTGGGCGACTCGACCTGCTCAGAGATTATCAGAGAGAACAGTAGAGGGGTCCGCTGTGGGCCATTGTTGGTGGATGTTTCAACGCTGTCACTGCACATCAGCTACTGTACTGCTGTCTGTACTGCTGTGCGGGAGGAAGACAAAGAACCCCGCGAGAAAAGTGGGGGGAACAATGTCAACGTCAATCAATTCTGCCGCCCTCGATTCACGAATTGCACGCAGAGCCATTGTGCCCAGCGCCACAACTACGTTCTTTGTTGTGTTGTTATACATATACCAATATCTTAGAGTACTCTCCCTCACTGATTTCTACGAGGTAAATTCACATGCCCACGGTCGCGGGGAAACGACGCAAAGTCCGCTTCCCGCTCGCGCATCTCAAAACTGCACCCCTCGCCACCCAGCACCAGCAGCAGCAGCAGCGGCACAAACCGAAGCGCCCGGGCAAACCCTCGACCGGGGAATCCTTGAGCGGGAAGATGGCCAGCCCAGCGAGGCGCATCCCAGCGCTCTTCACGCAGCCGCCGCCCATCCGCGACCCGCTCGTGACAGAGACTATCGATCTGCAGGATGCAACGATGAACAAGTGCCTGCCCTTCCTAAAGGGCGTCGCCGACTCCCAACCCGGCCCCTTCAATGCATGCGGTGTCCCTGCGCTCCAGCGCGACGATCACATCGCCTATCTCTATGATTCCTTGGAAGATTATCCCGCCGGCTTTGTGGCCATGGATGCGAGCCGACCGTGGATGGTCTACTGGGCTTTGGCTGGGTTGACGCTTTTGGGGGAGAGTGTGAGTCGGGTGAATCAACGGTATGCTATTTCTCTACAGAACTGCCATTCCTTTTTTTTTTTTCTTTTTCTTCTATTGTGATCGGCACTATTGTCTTTTCTTCCACTTGCTTTTTCGGACACGAGCAATAATCCAGACACCATGAAACAATATTAATATTTTGCCCAGGGTCATGACATCGCTACGGCCCATGCAGAACCGCACGGGTGGCTTCGGTGGCGGACACGGCCAAACATCACATCTCGCTAGTAGCTATGCAGCCATTCTCTCGCTCGCCATGGTCGGGACGCCGGACGCATTCGCATTGGTCGATCGGCAGGCAATGTGAGTTGTCATTCGACAGGGTTTTGCCCGAGCTCGTTCTAACATATTGTCTGCAGGTGGCGATGGCTGGGCCGATTGAAGCAGGCTGATGGGGGGTTTCGTGTTTGCGAAGGCGGGGAAGAGGACGTGCGGTAGGTCCAGCTTGAGCTCGCGTATGCAGCGGAGCTTTGTTAAGTCAGTGCTAACCCGTCTAGGGGTGCGTACTGCGCGACGGTCATTATCTCATTGCTCGATCTGCCCCTGGCCCTGCCGCCCGACTCGGCGGCGAGAGAGGCCGGCTTTGAAAATCTCACCGACGGACTGGCCGAGTATCTATCGCGCTGTACGTCTTTTCACTGCTATCAGTTGCACTCACATTGACTGACATCCACAGGCCAATCCTTCGAAGGCGGCATATCTGGTAGCCCCGGCGTCGAGGCGCATGGAGCTTACGCTTTTTGCGCGTTGGCATGTCTTGCCATTCTGGGGCCGCCTGAGCAGACAATTGCCCGGTATGCCTCGACATAATTCGCATACGCAGCTGTCATATCTTAGGGTACTAACCTGCTGTGATATGCAGACACATGAATCTCCCCCTGTTGCTGTCATGGCTCTCCGCCCGCCAATACGCCCCAGAGGGCGGCTTCTCCGGCCGCACCAACAAACTCGTCGACGGCTGCTATAGCCACTGGGTAGGCGGATGCTGGCCCCTGCTGCAATCCGCACTAGACGGCAAACCGCAAGCCGACAAACCACCCACCACCGTTGGCAGTCTCTTCAGCCGCGAGGGATTGGCGAGGTATATCCTTTCGTGCTGCCAGCACCCGGTCGGCGGGCTCCGCGATAAGCCCGGGAAGTAAGTTGTGCCCAACACTTCCGGCGTTTGCGTTTGTACCGCAACCTTCGTCGTAGGAGAGGCTGACTTATATTTCAGACACGCGGATTCATACCACACCTGCTACGTCCTAACAGGACTAAGCGCAACACAACACGTACACTACCGCACAGACTCGAGTCCCTGCAGTCACAAGAACTTCGCCGCGGCTTTCTCGTGGCAGTTCACCCCCACGAATCCCGAGGAGGATGTCTTTGAAAAGTACGACCGACTGACGGCGTTTCACCCCCTTTTCGTCGTGCCGCACGACGCGGCGCGGAAGATGCGGCTCTGGTTTGAGGGGGAGCCTTTTGCGAATGATCAGGGCGAGTTTGACCCGGGTTTTGCGCCCTAGTGATGAAGGGCGTGACGGCAGTCAAAAGACCAACTGCATCGGGCGCGACTGAGATGCTTTGTACCCATTTAATACCCCGATGAAATGAAATGGAGATGTAGATTGTACTACTACTACTTGTACGTAACTGTCTGCGGCTCCGGGCAACCGGAGTGAGTGACGTGCAGGAGCGGCCATTGACCACTGAACTAATTGCTGGGCCGGGTTGACTCCCTGTTATGTACGGGATCGGAGGCCCATCCCAGCTCCGATTTCTTTGTTCGGCGTGGAAGCCACGAGTGCAGCTGGCGACACAAGGGAAGTGGATGTGCGACGTGGATTGGGTTTAATGAACGTGATTACCATCTACTATTGCTTTTACTTAGTGTGTAGTGTGTACAATACAGTACTACCTGTAGAATCGCTTTAAACTGGCACCCAATACCAGTATGTCTGGGAAGTAGACTCTCCCCCAACCTCTGTGAGTAGGAGTAAAACGGCCTGCACGCGTCCAAAGAAGGAAATGCCCCCTCGTCACCGATAGACTTGTACTGTCGTAGCTAATAATGATACCAAGCCCTGTGTGAAAGGTAGAGTAATAACCCCACCATGCCAACTCATCACGCATCGAGTAACTCTGTTTCTCCGGAAATACCTATGGCCAGTTCTGCACGACACACTGCCAAGGCCAATTATACCGGATTCTGCAGCGCGCCTCGAGATGCGGCAAATTCTGCGTTTACACATTTACCTGGGTATAGTACCTTAGGGTAACTCGGGAGGGGGGAAAGAGGTACTGCGGGCGGGGTAGCTCACTCACTCATCCTTTCCCGGGTTACTTGTATAGCTGGGAATCCTACCCTAAACATTCTGGATAAAACAATACCGTTAACACCCAACCTACAATCCCATGAGCGATCGAGCAATACTTTCAGAACGTTGGCCAGGGCGCGAGGGTAATGTTTAGTCTCCGGTCGATCGGCAAATTGCAGGCGGGGGAATCCGAAGCCCACACCCCGGCAGCGCCCTCGACTGGCAAACAGCCATGCCAGCGCATCGTGCTTTGCTTAACCCACCGGCGCCGATTCGGTTCCCGGCCAGAGTAACACTTTGCTTTCAATTTCGCACTTTGCGTTGCGTTGCTCCAAGGCCCGGCTTATGACTTGAATAGGTACATGCTGTCAGTAGGTGAGGTTTTTTCTGTGGCAATGGTTGTACACCCTGTAGTTGGTTATTGTTTGTACAGTGGTGAGGTGTACTTCATTGAGATTCGACAATTCGATCCTCTGTCAGTGTACTATCGAATCGCACATGTACGCGACCCGGTTTCTTTCAGTGCGTATCGGAATCGCAAAGTTTACCTTTTACCCGTCTGAGACAAAGCGATTTGTACCTGTGGCAGGTACCTTGACGGATCCACCTACTATTACAGTTCATCCATGAATCCATGATGTTATTTCTGTACAGTAGTCGCTCTAGACCGATTCCCATCTTGTAAAACCCAGTACCCTAGGATAGTGAATTAGCGCCGCGATGTGTTATTTTCTCAGAACCGGATGATTCAACCTTCCCCGTTGAGGTTTCTGCAGCGCATGAGAGTTTTCTTTATGTATCCCAATTTCACTTTCGCGCCTACACCTCCGGAATTGAAGTACTCGGTACCACTGGCATTTGCCTCTGTGCGCTGTCTCGATTGCAACCGTCCATGCCTTGTCCCCCCTGCCCACTTTGAATTTACGATGCGCTCTCTCCCTACCCTTGGCTCCCCTACCTATGGTACTACTGCTAGGAATGATAGCCCATTGATTGACGGAATCCTGGTATTCGCCGCCGAGGTACCGAGTACACCCTGGATGACAACACATTGAAGATGCCCCACCCGATTCCCCTGATAAAAACTGAAGGAAAAATTAATTTTGAAAGAATTGAGTACTCCGCGAAACGTATTTTCGGTCGTACGCACCGTATTTTCCGTGGGTTCTTTTGTTACCCTTGCACCATCCTTAAGCCTGCGTTCTCATCTTCTTCTCCCTCTCCTGCTCGCTCTTCTTCCTCTTGAGTCTAGACCACGCCCCCGGCGATAACAAAACACACAAAGAAGCTGAATCCTGACTCTGGTTGTTTGGGAGGACAACAGTCAGACTCACCCAATCGACGTCGACCGTGACGGGTTCACTGCTACACTTTGAGCAGTGGGGTCCGACAACGTTGGGCATCACCATCCGCATATCTGCCACGATTTGAATAGCTACGTCCGCTCAGCCCTACCCGAGCCAATTCAATGCTGTCCTAGCCGCTACTGCAAAATCGACAGTGGCAACGCCGCTTCCCGCGTGGCTGTGTTTTCATTCGGCTAGCCGAGATGTACTATATTCTTTACCTTGCAAGTATGTGTTCCTGCATCTCGCCTCGTCTTGCCTTGCCTCCTACCGGTGGAGCCGGTATGAGGCGGGTTTGTTTTGAGACATTCCTGCCTGGATGTCTGTGGTGCTTGTCAAGTTTGCACAATGACGGAGACCATTGCCGCCAAACCACAAATGAAATGACGAAACTAACAGCTGATTAGGCCTCTGCCGCCGCCGCCGCTGGCCAGAACCCTCCTACGAAGCCTACAACACACCTGCAGGGTACACCTGCGTCGTCCGGGTAAACAACCGCGAGTACCAGACCGACGCGGTATACGGCAGCGAGACTTTGGCGCGCGAAAGCGCCGCCATGCGCGCGTACCTCATCTGCCGCAATTTCTCGGTGAATGACGGCATGTATCCTGTCGGTCATGATCATGGCGGCGTCGTGCAGGGGATTCCTGTTGCCATTGGGACGGGGAGGAAGAGCAGTCGTGATGATTCAGATACTTCTACTGAGGGGAGTTGGAGTGGAAGTGGTGGGAGTTGGAGTGGGGGAGTTCGCCGGAAAGGATGGTTGGGGTTCAGAGGGAGGGGAAGATTAGTTTGAGAGTTGGGGGGGGAGAGGGTTTGATTCGGATTGCCCAAGTGGTGGTGGGTGGTGGAGGGGGTTATGATGATGATTTATGACTATGACTTATGATGCTGCACGTTTTGGCTATTTTTGGAGATAGATGAAAAGGTTCGGCTCAATGCTGATTTTGATTGGACTTGATTGAACTCGATTTGATGAATATTTGGATAGATGGATTGATGAGTTCGAAGACTCAATACTTGAAGTTTTGTGATTTGTCTGCATGTGGTGATCAGCGATTGATTATTGTGATTGTGTGGTCATTTGATTCAGATGTTACGAATACTCTTCCGATGAAATCTTGGTTTTATGCTAATGTCTGCTTTTCGGATAGATGGTGTAGAGACAGAGAATCTATGGAGATGGTGGTTGAAGATGGTTGGAGAAGCCATTCTTGCTCTGAACGTGATGGTATAGGTGTCGAAGGCCGTAGGTCAGCTGACTGATGTTCACAGATGGACTCAGCTTTGGTGCTTTAATATAGGGGAAGCACCGTTTACAAGTGTAATAGGATGATCAACTGTGTGTATCAAATGTTCGAATTTATATTATCCTCCATCACACGGTGACTGTTTCGAGTTCTCACACAGCTTGAGCGATCTCACAATAGCACAATTGTTTGCCTGGAATATGATGATGAAGTCAGCTGATGACTTTTATCACTGTTATCTACCTTATCGCATCACCGGCGTGGTGGCAGCCATGGTAATAACTTCGCTAGCTGTTGCAACCCATCACAATACCTTCAACCTTAGTTGTTCTTGAAGAACTACAAACTCCCCACGACAAACCTATTTCAACGGTGCTCTTAACAAATCACCTCCACCCATCAACGATCGCATCGGCACCGGCAGCCAATACTGTTTGGACACAGTCTCCGTCGACAACCGCACATCGAACAGAACTGCCAAGAACCGCCTCCAACGCAGTTCATATCGCGGCGCCTGCCGATCTTAGCCACGGTGGGTCCGACAAAGATTTCCTCTTCGGGCCTAGCGTTCCCTGATAGACCGCAGCAAAGATCCCTACTTCACCACCTCCAAACAATCTGAGAGGGTCATCCAACGATGGCGTTCGAGTCAGTGCTCGATGGCTTAGAACCGGCCAGTCATATCATCCCTGATGCCTAGGTTTGATGGTTCTGAAGTGCAATCAAGTGTGGGGAAACCGCCGTTGCCAGGACCAGCTTGAGACATATAAGGTAGTGCTTCCCGACCAGATTGCAATTCCATTCAACCCCTCTACATCGAACGATCTCTTCTTTAGTCTCTTTATTGGAATTTTACTTGAACCAGTTCATCATGGGCGACTACGAACCCGAACGCGTCCTCTCTGCTCCGGCATCCATGTGCAAGGACCCGCTGAACATCTCCAACGAGACCAGCGGCGTCCTCTACCACCAGCTCCGCCAGAAACCGCTCAACATCGTCGGCGGAAAGGGAAGCTACCTCATTTCCGACGAAGGCCTCGAGATTCTCGACGCCACCTGCGGCGCGGCAGTGTCCTGTCTGGGTCACAGCGATAAGCGCGTGCACGAGGCTATCATGGACCAGCTGCAGAAGATCCCGTACTGCTATTCGCTCTATTTTACGAATAGCGCTGCGGAGAATCTGTCCAGGATCCTGGTTGAGTCTACGGGTGGGAAGATGTCGAGGGTGTTCATTTCGAGTTCGGGTTTGTCTACTCCATCTTCTACGATGCTCAGACCTCCAGGAGAGCAATGCTAATGCTGAATTCGAATTAGGCACGGAAGCCGTCGAGGCATCCGTCAAAATGGCAATGCAGTATTTCAGGGAACTTCCAACCCCTCAACCGCAAAGGGTAAAGTTCATCTCGCGCAAGCAGTCTTATCACGGTAATACCCTCGGTTCACTGGCGGTGGGACACCATGTTGCGCGTAGGGCGATTTACGAGAGTATCCTGACGAAGAACGTTACTCATGTCTCGCAATGTTATCCCTACCGCGATATGAAAGCCGGCGAGAGTGTGGAGGCGTATATTGGTCGACTGGCGATGGAATTGGAAGATGAGTTCCAGAGGCTGGGGCCTGATACTGTTTGTGCTTTTGTCGCGGAGACGATGGCTGGTGCTGTGAGTATAACATTCCTACGAATAGTCAGGTTATGGCTGACACGAGCAGACACTAGGATGCCAGCCCGCACTCCCGGGCTACCTCAAAGCCATGAAAGAAGTCTGCGAGCGCCACGGCGCACTCTTCATCCTGGACGAAGTCATGTCTGGCATGGGACGGACGGGGACTCTACATGCCTGGGAGCAGGAGGGTGTTGTGCCAGATCTCCAGACTATCGCCAAGGGTCTGGGGGCCGGGTATGCTCCCATTGCCGGTCTTCTCGTCAATAAGCGTGTCGTCGATACTTTGACACGTGGTACGGGTGCCTTCGCTCATAGTCAGACGTACCAGGGTCACCCTGTTTCCTGCGCAGCTGCGTACAAGGTGCAGCAGATTATTCAGGAGGATAATCTCCTGCCAAATGTGAGGGTTATGGGCGAGTATCTTGGTTCGCTTCTTCGTGAGAAGTTGGGTGGACACCCTCATGTTGGAGATATTCGGGGGAGGGGACTTTTCTGGGCTGTAAGTGGTTCTTCGCCTATATTTTGAATTGCTGCTGATATTTTCTAGATGGAGTTTGTACGAAACAGAGAGACGAAGGAGTCGTATCCGCCTTCGCAGAAGATTGCGTGGACTTTGCATACGACTGGTCTCAAGCCTCAGCATGCTATCTCACTTATGCCTGGCAATGGTGGTGCAGATGGTGTTAATGGGGATCATATTTGTTTGGCGCCGCCGTATAATACTACCAAGGAGGAGATTGAGATGATTGTTGAGCGGACTGTCAATGTTATTCAGGAGGTTTTGGGATGAGGTGGATCGGACATCAACTCTTATTGAATACAAGCCTGTCGTTTGCACGAAGTCTAGTCTAGTAAAACAATTCTCTGTTGAGCAACCGAATTCGGGATTGCGAATATAACTAGCCTCCACAATATAGTCCATGTGATCAAGAAGCAAATCGAACAACATAAGGACAAGGCTCCTCCCCGAATCCCGCAATACTGTTCTCCTGGACCTTATTGACCCGATCGTTGGGCGCATTCCACATCCGATCGCCAGAGTCCCTGTTATACCTGGATCAGCTTCAAAGGCCCTCACGGTGCAAGTAAGCTCGACTCACATCATAAGTCCAACATGATGAATACTCTCACTATCGCTGCAGTCACACTCGCCTCCAAAAAAGACGGCATCACCCGCTTTGCGCTGGGAATACGGGTATTTCCTGCATCCAATGAGCCTCTTACATCTAATCTGGGCAGGTGTCATTTTGGTAGTGGAAGTACATACTTATATCCCAAAGTTTCTTCAGACGCACAGTACATAGAGGACGTCACCCGAAGGCCCTCAGTAAACAAATCCCGACCGGTTACTTTGCAGACGGCCCAGCAGACTAGGCCGGAGCAGTCGTAGCCTGTATCGCCGTATTCGTAGGGCGGTTGGTCGTGCGTCGGTCCGCTGCAGGAGCCGCCGCCCCAGGCGTAGGGTATGCCTTTGGCTGTCATTGCTGTTGAAAGGATTTTTGCGCCCACGTCTGCGGTTGTGTTGGTGTGGGGGATTGCGAGGGTGGTGGTGGTTAGGGTGGTTAAGAGGGTGGCGGTGGAGAGTTTCATTTTGAAGAAGTCAGGTTTGTGTTGGTGTTCGATAGTTGAATTGTTTTGCTCGTGCAATGTGTTGGATGTATCGTGAGGTTGGTGGCAGTCGCCGAGATATTTATGTCTCCAGTCACACCTAGAAGATATCGGTAAAGTGGTCGTGTAGGACACTTTGTTGCCAAGATATGTAACATCGTGTTCATATTTAGCAAGGTAAGGATATACATAAGCACGAAGGGGCAAAATAATCGTCTGAATAACCCAGCCCAGGTACCCTAGAGAACAAGACTGTATTGGCCAAGCAGCTCCGAGTGTCGTCAGGATCGATCTCTTTCCCGTCGTCAGAGAATACGACAGGGCAAATGCAAGAACCAATAATAGTTTACGAGGTGCGACACATGTTGAGCAGGTCCATCTCTTGATGTGTAGTAAAAGCAGGAATAAACATGGGTCCGTTGGAAGAGCTGTGACGATCGCATCTCAATGTTGAATCAAGGGGGTTTGAATACGAGAAGTGGAGGTCGAGATCTTCACCTGTAATCGGGGGGCGGAATTGCCATCTTAGAGTTGGAGATCGCCAGTCGTATTCTGACTATTTTTGGAATTGAATCTGTCGATGTTTTCTGGACCTTCTACCGGTTGAGTCTGAAAATGGAGGAAACTGCGCAATACTCCCAAAATCCATCAACCTCGACGTCATATGTATATTGAGCTCGAAACCAGCTTCGGGGTAATCATAATACACAATCGACTTGCTGTATTAGGAGAATTCCTTTGCCTTCAAATATATTCCCTACCTTACCTAGTGTGCTTTAGTCGGCACTTGAATCACGAGTTGGAAGCTCTCAAGTATACTTCTCGGTATCATGTGATCGGACTTGCGGATAGTGGGGGAACCGCGGGATCCAATCCCCACTGCTTATATTGCGATTCCACATCTCCTGCATATCCCACTTGATCTGCTGCTCTTCATCGTGTGAGCGGAATGCCCCGTGGGGAGCATTTCACCCGATCGCGTACCGGTACGAGTCCCATGCAGACTCGCCCACGATCTCTACTGACCCGACTCGCAGGATGTCTCCAGTGCCGAAAGAAGCACAACAAATGTGATGAACAGAAGCCAGAATGCTCTTTCTGCGCTACCCGGGAGCTGGATTGCCAGTATCCCTCCGGACTGAAATGGGTGCGCCGTGCACAGCCTACACTATCGAGGCATCGACCTCGCAGAGATGTGGTCAAGCCCGATAGTGCTGGGCTGCTCAACAGGCCTCTTTCCATCTTTCCCAATGCTTTGTTTCAATCTGATGAGGAGAAACTTGCATGGGAGTACTGTACGTGCTTGTCTATCCATAGGCATCGATCAACATTAACACCCTACTGCCAGACATGAGGATGGTATCCTCCAACGTCCCTGCCCTGGACGGACCCGACAATCCATACCGCCACCTCTCATGGACCGCCTTATCCTCACCAGTCCTCCTCGACACAATCGTCTGCATAGCCACAGAGCACATGCTAAACTTCGGCCTTGGAAGCGTGTCAACAGCAGCGCACCGCCAACAGCGAATGCTACGAACCATAGGACAAAATCTCCGACTCATCGAAGCAGGGAATGGCCGTGAAACGCTGGCAAGAAGCGTCGCACCAGCAAGCAACCGCGACCATGAAGCATTACTCACGGCAGTCGTCCTACAGGGAGTCGTCGTCGCCCAGTCGGAAGACGGAGTCCTCGAACCTCACATCAAATGCGCCTCGTACCTCATGGAGACGCTTGACTACTTCCGTCAAATTCCACACAGTGCCCTTACCCGGATGGCGGTGCAACGGTTTGCCATGGTCGACGTGATGTTGGCGATCGCCCGACAACGACGACCATATGCCCCTAACAACTTTATCTTGCACCAACCCGATTCGGCGCGGTGGGACATGACTGAGCCTTCCTTCCACGGGATGACGGGCTGTCCTCAGCCGTTAATGTGCTTCCTTGCGTGCATCGCCCATCTCGCATGTGACGTAGAAGAAAAATTGGAGCAGCGCGCGTCTATCAGCGATATCCTGACACAGGCATATCGGCTCGAGAACGATCTTCGTTCCTGGGGCTCCCCCTTATACGGGGATGGCCCTCGTGGGAGACTATGAACGGCCTCCACTGGACATTCTGACCGAATGCTTCTACTGGACCGCCCACCTTCTACTGGCGCGGCGCGTCTTCCGAGATCCAACTCGCTGTCGCCGCGTCCAACATCTCACGCAGACCTGTTTCGGCCTCATGGACCGTCTTTCAACCGGCTGTGGTCCTGACTCGTCTTTGCCACAGCCTTTCTATCTCGCTGCCCGGGAGGCAGTGACGTTGGAAGACCGGGCATGGGTGCGACAGAAGCATCAGTCGATGACCGAGTACTATCGGGAGCAGCAGCGCAACATGGCCATGCGACTCACCGAGCGGGTGTGGAAAATCACAGATGAATTGCAATTGGCGAATCCAGTTGAAGTGCACCCTAATCAAGCAGTGTCGAGTGCGGATAGGCAGATCAAAACCCTGGACGAGGGATCCTGTCTGTTCATATTTTGACTGGTACAGCGTTTCTAAATATATCTCGGGTGGCGATGGTGTTGCAGTGGAGCAGCAGAGAATGAAGTGAAAATAAGCTTGCATGACAATGTCATTATCTCATTGTTGCAGACTCAATACCTGTTTCTAGTGATACATAGGTCACTCAATGGCATCTTTACACTCTACTGTACACCAGTGTCCTGCAACATAGGTACTACTGCCAAAGTACTAGACCTGCCAAGCAAGAACCGGCGCTAGTCTTTACTCGGCAGGCGACCAGAACAGAAAGGATTCCCACGATTCCCACTCCCACCCGCTCGGAATTGTGGATTCAACTCTGTTTCCCACGAACAGACCCCTTGGTAGTGCCGGAAGGACCTGGTCTGGACTGTGCGGCGGCAAAAAGGGTGCCACAACGTAATTTTTTCTTGTTCCTGGCCCGGACCAGAAAATCAGCCGACCAAGCTACATCCGAGGCCACAACCCAAGACTGCTCGAAGACTCTTGATCGGATGTGACGGAAGACGCGACGGCGCACGGAGGCTCGACTGTGACGTGCGCAGGCAGAACAAGCCAAGTTTGATGCAGGCTGTTCTCGGTCCGATCGGGCCAATGGGACCTAGCAGCGACACGCACGGAACCCAAAGTACTTGTACACTACGAGTTGAGGCACTGGTCTGGGGAGATGTCAAACGGTGGCAGTGAGGAGAGTGTGTTACCCGCAGTCCGGGACTGAACTTGTCCAACCAAGTCTGGAATGACCTGTCATGCAGCCCACGCCAATCATAACGAGTGCCAGGGCGGGTACCTGAATGTGTCCCTCTTGTCCGCACACTCGGGGCACCGTGGGCCAGCAGTCAGGTGTACGCTCATTGGCCCACAATCCACAGAGGGGCCCTTGGCAACCGTGGGAAAACCAGCGGTGGCGCCCAGCGGAGCCGTGGCTGACGCATTCTCGAATCAGGAGCTTGCAGGACCCAGCAGAAGGGCATCACGCTGGACGGTGTGTGCGAAACGAGGAGGGGAAAACGCGAGGCGAAGAGGGGGGTTTCGATAGAGTGATGTGGCATACTCCGTCGAGATGGAGGGGACTTACGACTTGCAGTGTATCCGGGTCTCCGGCGTCTCGAGCCGGTGTTTCAGAACCCCGCGGATCTCATGTGCTGGATGCCGTTCGGGCGGCACTTGGTGACGATCAGGCCTGGATGGTCGAAACGGAGGGATGGGGTCGTCTCGTTCTGGTTCTCGGGACGCCACCGTGCCCGCTGGCATCTGCCATCAGTGCCTCGCACGAGGGACGGCCATTCCTCGACGGGTTTGGGTTTGGGTCTGGCTGATCCATGTCCCTCCGTGACACCGGTGGAGTGGGACAGGTCCGCTGTGCGATCTGGCGCCCAGTTGCGAGCAAGGAGGACGCATGCGAAGGCGACTTGTCCAGTGTCGGGGCCCCCGTGGATGGTGGGAGCGAATGCAAGCTGGATGCAGGGGCCGAACCAGGCCAACAGAGCCAGAGCAGATCGTCAACAACAGTAGACAGTAGACCAGACGACAAGACCAGACGACGAGATCAAGAATTCGCCACGAACCGGCTCGACCGCAAATCGACGATGAATAGTTCCCGCCCCACGAGTGTAGTCTAGGGCCTCGGGGACTGCAGTTCGGACGAGGACACTACAGAACATAGTCGTGGAGTCCCGCCGGGCCCTCCGCCTGAGTCAGCATCTCCTGATCTCGTCCCTCTTCGTCTGTCGCTCTCGTTCTCTTCCTCGTCTCCATCCCGTTCTTTTCTTTTGCCGACCAGGTCGTTCGTTTCACTCTTTCAACGGCGACCGTACCGCTCTTTCTATCCTTTCCCCAACCCCACCCTCCTTTCGCTTCACTCGAACCGGTTTCCCTCGCTCCCAACCGCGAAGGCCCCGTTTCTCATCCCGTTGATCGATTCAACCAGGCCTTGCGATCCCAACTCTCCGACCTTCAGTCCCTTCCCCCGACCAGGTCGATCGCTGGAATCAATTGCCCTTCTTTTTTGCTGCATAGGCCAGCCTTTTTATTTTTCCCCATCCACCTTCCTTTGCACGGGACGCTTCTGCGACGCGCCCTTACCACCCAACCCCTCGGTTTCTGTCCAGCATCGAACACGATTCGATCCGCCTCCCAGAGCCCCCTTTCATTCATTTGAACTATCCTCTCGCGCTTGACGCTGCTTCGAGAGACTAGGTTTTGGAAAGACTTTTGCGTCATTTCTACCACATCCCCAACTTGTCGGCCGGATCGTCACGCATCGAACCTTTTACCCTTTTCCATTCCAATTTCTATACGGCAACCGGAAGCAAATACGAACAGGAACATTCCACCCTGCGATTGTGAATAAGTGAATTGGCATATCCTCTGTGACCAATACAGTTGCATCGCCCCAAATGTCTTCAATGACAGAAACACCCGATCTGGGCGCGCACACCGCGGCCTCCTCTTCCTCGCCCCCGAACTCCACCCCGTCCCCGTCGACCTCGAGTGCGACCACCGCCAATTCCGCCTCGGCCTCGCGCCGCGCGCCGCGCAAGAGCACTTTGACGCAGCAGCAGAAGAATAACAAGCGCCAACGCGCAACTCAGGATCAGTTGGTCACTCTGGAGGTCGAGTTTAACAAGAACCCGACCCCGACTGCTGCGACAAGGGAACGGATTGCATCGGACATTAACATGACCGAGCGGTCAGTACAAATTTGGTTTCAGAACCGGTAAGTTCAAGGCGCTTGCGTCGCTAGCCCCAGAAATCCCTCAGGGGCATATATTAACCTGTTCCAAAGTCGCGCGAAAATTAAGATGCTTGCGAAGAAGAGCATTGAGACTGGCGAAGGCTGCGATTCGATCCCCGAGTCAATGCGCCATTACCTTGCGATGCAGTTCGATCCCACCAAGCCCGGAACCCGCGATCCCTTTGGCCGTTCAGCAGGATACGGAGGAGCCCCGAGCATGTATGCGAATGAGACTAACCCATCTGGCAAAGTTGGTGCGTATTTTCCCCGGACTCAAATCTCAATGCGACCACTAACAAATCGCTTCTAGTCATTTCGCACTTTACCTGCCGTTCCTTGACCATTGGTAACTGGCGACGTATTGGCCAGAATGCCATGGACCTAGTGGTTTTTTATTCTCCTGACAAGGCCTGCATGACATACTACATCAACAACGACTCCGCCGGCTACAAGATCGAGTACCCCTTCGCCCATATCAAGAACATCACATTAGAGACTGGAGACCCGAACCCTGGACCAAACGGCGCGCCGCCTCGCCCTGGCGGATTAGTGGTGGAACTCAACCGGCCACCGATGTTTTACATGGATTCCTCCAACTCTGGAGGGTTCTACCAATGCGGTGATTTCACTGAGGAGCAACAAGCCAGCCAGATCATGGTCCACCATCTGGGGGGCCATCCCAAGGTTTTGAGTGTCCAGCTCGCGAAGCTTGTCTCATTGGAGTCGTTCCAGAACCGTTTGGCGTACAACGGCAACAATAGCTTCGCCGTGCCCGCCCCACCCGCAGCCCCTACTGCGATGTCCCCCCCCTTCATCCAGCGCCCCGCCTCCCAGCCCAACCACTACGCCGCCCCAACCCCTTACTTGGGACTCTACCAGGACAATGGCCACTTGGGTTTCAATATGCCCGCTGCTGCTCGCGGACACAAGCGTCAGCGCAGTCGATCTGTTCCCGCGGCCGTCGATATTTCCGCCTTGCAGGCCCCCATGCCTCCGTTCCACATGCCGCAGACCCCCGCGCCCTTCAACCACACTGACCACGGCATCTATGCGCCCGTGCCACAGTCTGCGCACGGGCACGCTCTGCCGACCGATTTGCGCATCGAGACCGAGGGATACGGACTGGACTTCCGACCAAACCCAATGTCTGCGACGACCGCGGCTTCGCCATCCGACTTCGCCAGCCCATCAATGTTCAGCAGCGCTGCTCAGGGAGAGTCGACACCAGTAGCCAGCATGCCTCCTCAATTCAATGTTTCCTACGTGTCTGGAGGAGGTCCTTCCGATACGTCCAC
Source organism: Penicillium argentinense (assembly GCF_028826775.1). NCBI lineage: Eukaryota > Fungi > Ascomycota > Eurotiomycetes > Eurotiales > Aspergillaceae > Penicillium > Penicillium argentinense. Next base: position 3,642,782 of record NW_026622668.1, read on the forward strand.
CGTGGGCTCGCATGCGCCGTCACCTTACTCTGGTGTCAGCCCAGCCGACCCCATGATTGCCAACCACTCTCCTCCCTTGTCGAACATGTCCCACGCTTCATCGGACATGTATGGATTCGCACATGACCAACAATCAGGCTTTGTCGAGGACGGACTTTCGATGAACGACATGTACCCCAAGCATAACGTGAACTACACCGTTTCGCACGATGCCCCCAGCTTCGAACTCCCGATGCACGGCATGCCTGGTCACGCCTCACCGGCGCTGGGCGACTACTCCCATGGCATGGTGAACCTCGACGAGATCAACTCTCAAGGTTTGCCGACAGGGTCTTGAACGCGGAGCTACGAAAACGAAGAACCTCTGTGCTGAAGAGATTGCGACTTTTTATTTCCCTTTTTTCATGTTTCACGGCCTTTGGAGTGCTTGCGGCGCTTGTGTTGATGGGTTCTTGGTTCCACCTCGGAGGTATTCCTTGTTGTCTGGGTCTGGGTCGAGCTGGCGCAAATGCGAATTGGCGCCAACGTCTGGCTTGGACAACGCGTCACGCTGGCGATGGCCGGGAAAGCAATTCCGACTGGACTTGTTGCTGTTTCTGTTTGCGTGACAATATATCCATTCTGTCTTCTGCGTTGTTGTATTAATACCCTTTCCATTCTGGGGCCGGTCCTAAGCGAGTTTTTTTTTTCCTGCTTTTTTCTTCGAGATTTGTTTACATGCCTTTCTCATGACTCATAGATTCCTGGATGTCCCGGTTGAATCTTTGAGTATTTGGTGAATCTTTTTGGATTCCTTTTTTTTTCTTCCCCGGCCAGCAAATTCAATTTGTTTTCTTCTTCGCCTTGATTTGCAGACCGGGCTTCAAGTTCTTTACGTGGTTATGCCAAACAGACCGACTTGGACGGCGACTCCCCCCTTGAATTTTCTTTTTTTCATGTCTGAGCTTTTATTTTAAGGGGGCATATCCGAATGTTCCCATTACCTTCGAGAAGGTTCTATGAGGACTTTTGAATAGCATCCCCCTTGTGTTTGTGATGGGTCTTTTTCGACCTGGGACTGGAGTCTGTCTGCGCGCATGAACTGTCCTGTCGGCACCTGTTTGTGTCTGACGTGAATAACCGGCGTTGCCTCTGGCTTTGACTCGGGAGAGTTGAGATATTCTCTGTCCGGTCTGCTAGATGCTGGAAGATAGCGCTGGTATTGACGGTACAGCTGTGGGAGGTTGATGCTAGGATCCGAATCTACTTTTTTTTTCTGTCAGGCATTTGAATTTTGTCCAGTGTAGAGGGTTTTAAGCTTCTAGTGTCTTGTGTAGTGTGGAAGACAGTACGACTAAGCAGTATACTTGTAGTCTTGGTGAAAGTGTCTTATACCTTGCGAATTTTGAGTTGATATGGGTGCTGACTCGTAGTGTGGCAAAGTAGCCTTGCTGTTCACAAGTGTTGATTCTGTGAGTGGAAAATGAAGAAAAAGAGAATTTAGTTGAAGCAAAGACAGTTTACAAGGTCAGCTTGCAAGACTTGATATTCAGGAGCGGATTTGGACAAATTCACATCGAGGATTTGGGTGAATACTTAGGATATAAGAGCATGTACCCCATGCCCTCTAAACACTTTTCAATCTTTGAACTTGTAAAATTCATTCGAATCTGAAGATTTCGAAGACGAGGGACTGTATCGGGAATATAAAAAGCCAATTTCTCGCAAATCAGAACTTCCACTTCCATCCATCTCTTCGATATACCCCACGGTCGTCTTTCGCCCCCAGTAGGACTATACAAGAGCAAATCGGAACTTGCACTGTTCATCCTAACCTCGAAATCCCCACCCAAGTCTACCCTTACCGCGTCACCGCATCAGGTGTTTCTCAGTGGAGAGTGACACGGGGATCACTCGTCACTCGCGGAGTGGCCAATGACTCTGCTTTTACTAACACGCATGCTTCGCAAATTACCGTCCCGTTCTCCTCATCCTGGAACAGCAGTGTGTTCGTACTGGCTGTGGTTTCATTGTCCCGATATGCTGAGGTCCGCACCGTTCGGTCTTCACTTACCGTACTTCGGGATAGGTCAATGGACGTTTTGGTACTAACGAAATCACTGGCGCGCCTGGATATTGCTCGTGCAGATATCGAGGGTTAGAGCTGGGGCGGTGACTGTGGTGACCGTGATTCTCATCGATACCCCGGATATGTTAAAGTACGCATTTCCTCTCACGCCGCGTGAGCATCCTTCGAGAAAAGGCCAATGAGCCTTCAACATCCCCGGAACACCAAATGATACTGCTCTGGTGTGCTACTCGTGCGGGCAACGTGGTATTGTTTCTTCATGATCCCCGATATGCTTAAGTACGCTTTAATCCTCGTCGCCCATGGTCGCACTTTGGAACAGGCCCAAGAGCCCCAAACTGACCAGGAAAACAACAACAGCAATGCGCCCATATTCCGCATTCGGGGCCTTGTGATTGATAGACGAATCGAAATGAAGATATTCTCATCACTTTCAAGCACAACCAAGATTGTAACTCCTAAAATTCATATGCGGGTCAGCTCGTAGCCATTTTATAGCTCAATAAGTTCGAGTCAACAAAACTCGGCGGTTTTCTGCATAACTATGCAGCATAGGGGTATAATCTATGTCCATCCCGATACATAGTACAAGGCAATAGAATTAGTCCATGCAGAAAATTCTTACAATCCGGGTTATTCAGGGCTCCATCTACGAATCCCACCCTTTGGGTTTCGGCGCCGTATACCCCCTCCCTCGCAAGAACGCCTCAATCCAAACCTCCATCTTCTCAAGGATATTGCGCTCCGGCTTCCCAGCCTCACCGGGCTCAAACACGCCCTCCTTGCACCAAACACTCCACGACCCCATCAGCTGCGCCATGATAACATCCGTCCCGAGTCGGTCTCCCACCACCGCAATCTCATCGGCAGAATTGACAACCTCTCGCTCTCGGAACCATTGTACAACCTCATCGCCACAGAATGGCTTTTTCTCTGTGCCTGCTGGCAGACGGAACACGGGTATTGAGAGGTGGGAGAGCTGGGACTCGAGGGATGAGACCTCGTCTTCGTATTTGGGGTGGCTGCCGGCGCGATTGGAGACGATGAGGATGCTGTTGATATTTTTGAAGGGGGATGTTGGTGATTGTCGGAGTGAGGCGAGTTTGGAGAGAATTTGCGGTGGGAAAGTGGTTGTTTTGGGCGGGCAGAGGGTGTTATCTTTGTCGAGGACTAGGGCGCGGATTGTAGGGATTCTAGGAGGAGTCGCCTTTTCGGAGGATGTTTTTGGGATGCTGGCATTTGCGCCGACAAGATGTGGTCCTAAGTCCTCGGGAAGATGCGTAAAAGTCGGGATCGTGAGGTGTGGGAGGAATTGCGAGGGTTGTTTGGCGAGGGTCTGGACGGCGTGGTTGAATGCGCGGAGATTGGAATTTGGGGGCCCAGCCATTGTGCCGGTGCTTGTGAGATAAGAGACGGAGCCTGGGTCGTAGCGGAGGCTTGCGGAGGCTTACAGCGCCTGTGGTGGTTGTATGGGTGCCTGACTTTGGCGGTGGTGAAGTGAAGTAGAAGGAGGGAGTGCCGTCGGTGCCTCCAAGGCCGCCTTGGCCCAAAGCGGAATGGAGAAGCTCTGCCGCAAAACTCACCTCGCGACCTCCGCTCAGTCGTGCTTGTTCCACTTCACCACCTCGTCGCGCTCATTCTTCTCTTCCCACCATCCGCCCCCTCATCCTCTGCTCACACTATCCCGATACCTTCTCCCACCAGATCGATTACCTTTTCTCCATCTTGCGCCCACCACCGCCAGGATGGGCAAGACAACTTCCACGATCGGCGTCCCGATCAAGCTTCTTCATGAAGCTCAGGTATGTTGACCGTCCCTTAGCCACCCCCACCCGGTCATCGGGAAGACGAGCACGGCACACAGAGAATACACTGCTGGTGCGATGCACTGTCTTATGATCGCTGATCGCTGACTTGCTCACAGGGCCACATCGTTACCGTCGAAATTAACACCGGCGACACCTACCGTGGCAAGCTCATTGAGTGTACGATGCTCCCCTCCATTCCTTCCTCGTCTGCGCGGCCGTCTTAACCAGAATTCGAATCCATGCCTCGCGATTCGACACCCGCAGACATTCTTGAATCATTACTGACCAAATTTCTCGCAGCCGAGGACGCCATGAACGTCCAGCTCAAGGACGTCTCCCTGACCGCTCGCAATGGCAAGGTTTCGCACCTCGACGAGATCTATATCCGGGGCTCTAATGTGGTCTTTTTCATCATTCCCGACATGTTACGGTATGCCCCCTTCACTTGTGGTCGTCATTTGCGACAGGCCCAAGAGCCGCAGACTGACCAGGAAACCGCCAACAGCAATGCACCTATGTTCCGCGCTCGCGGACAGCGTGGCCGCGGTGTCGGTTTGGCCCGTGGCCGGGCTACGGTCCAGCGTGCCCGTGGTGGCCGCCGTGGTTAAACCAGCAGAACGGATTTCGGACGGTGCGCACCGGCAAGACTCGATTTTACAGTGGGCGGCGTTTATATTCGACATTTTCTTTTTTTGCGGGGTTTCACAATGGTTCTGGAGAAAATTCCCTCGCTTCTTCCGTCTTGCTGGAGTGACTCCTCTTCGGTGTTGAGTTTGTGCCAGCAAGTGGAGGAGCTGGTTGATAGTCGGTCCGAACGATTACGTGGGCCTTGACTTTTTTGTTTCTCTTTTTTGCGGGTTCTTCAAGGGTGTGGGCAATCCCCCTGGTTTGTTTGTTCCGTCTTGCTGGCTGAAGCATCGTCCATGCGACGTATTTCAAATCATGGATGAACATTTCAAAGCCGCTTTTCCATCCTCGTAAAGCTTGTAGAAGAAGAAGTAGTAGGGCTTGCTGTCTGTATAGTATGCGCGAAGACCGTACTAGCACGTAGCTTGGCATATACCTGCCAGTACAAGCGACTAACTAGAGAGGAAATGCCAGCAATTGAAACGAAATATACTGCCGAGCCCCTCAAAAGCAATACATACCTCGGTATTCAGCAATTTCTACAAACTAGACAACTGTTGGAATGTAGTGCCTGACAATCGCATATCAGCATCGCGCATTTGATCTCCGCAACTTTTTTCGATGCGGGGACACCAACACTTCCTCCGCAACACCTCCGTCACAACCACCACCAACCACCTCTCACGAGACACCGCGAACCCAGCATTGGAGCAGCCCAGAAAATACTCCTGGCAAACAAATCCACCGACCGAGTCGACTCTCCCCCAACTAATCCACCACAATGACCGACGCACCCCCGCCAGACCCCTCCAAACCAACCCCGAAGAACATCCCCAACCCCCGACGCCTCCTAATTCTCACCCCACCCTCACAATCGCCCTCAATAATCCCACCACTGCTACAAACACTGACCGGAGTCCCCGTCACCGACCCACCACAGCAAACCGAATCCAGACCCGGCCCCAGCCCCGAGGGTAGCACCCCGCTTACCACGGTGCAAATCTCGTTCGCAGGCTACACAACCCACAGCCCACTCCCCCTCTCAACAAAATACTACAAAGCAGAGATTCCCCTCTGGGTAGACGAGGTCCCGCTTGCCAGCGATACGCCGCGCAAAGCCGAGGACGGAAGTATCGCCCCGCCTGGCGCGTGGAAGACGGAGTTCCTGAGCGAGGAGGCGGGGATTGTGAGGAGGCTGTGGGGGCTCTCGTTGTTGCTGTTCAGGCGCCTGATGCTGCTCAGACAGATCCTGCGGGTACTGGGGTAGCGCAACGTAAGGATGTCCTGGAGCTCAAAGAGCTTATGGGTGATGTTGGTGCTGTGAAGAGTTGTATCGATGAGGAGAGGGGTGGGATGGATGTTCCCGGAATTTTTGTCCTTGTTGGGTCTAAGAATGCGGGTGTGAAGAAGGCGCCTGTGAATGCTTCTTCTGGTGAGGACGATGGGCTTGATCTGGGCGTTGAGGAGATTGGGCAGGATGCGGATGAGCCGCTTTCTGTGGGGTGGTGGGAGGACCAGCTTTTTGATATGGGGCTGTTTGGGTGGGAGGTTGTTGAGTGGGATCCGGCAGGTGAGGAGGAGGTGACGAGGAATAAATTTGGTGGTATGTTTCACTTCCTTCTGCGATGATTTTTATTTTTTGGGGAAGGGATGATGCGTCCAATGCTAACGACACCAGAATACGAAGGAATGCCCCGCATCAAAGAAGTCCTGGAAACGCACGACTGGAGCGGATCAGGCGACGACGACTTCGAACTCGACGAAGACCTCGAGACAGAGTTGCTAGGCCTGGATCGACAAGGCAGCACGCGGGGCTTCGGGGAAGAAGTTCACGAGCTGGAACGGGAGATGCTGGGGTTGCGGATGGCTATTGAGCGCAGTGGAGGGGATGGTGAGCGTGAGGATGAGCAGGGGAATGAGGAGGATCAAATTGAGTCTATTGAGACGCTTATTATGCGGATGCAATCTTTGCGAGGTATGTTTTGCTCTTTCTGGGATTACCTCCTGCGATTGCTTTTGGCCGGCTGGATTTGATGAACTGACGGAACTAGATATGGGGTCTGAGTTGCCGGCAAATGAGCGGAGGAAGTTTGCCGCGAAGGCTGTGCAGGATATTATGCGGGAGCTTTGATGTGCTTGCTATATACCCTAATGCGATCAGGTTTGCTCTATCACGTCCTTCTAGTCATGGCCTGACATGGCGGATGTGGCTTTTTTGTAGGATACGAGTAGCAGAAGACATGAGTCAAATACCGGAATCAGTTCAAGGACATTGTCTTTTATCCTGTACATTTAAAAAGATCAACGCAGTCAAGGTTTGGACAATAATTTCATTTGAAAATTGTCTAAGAATATCATAAGAATAGGTAAAGAATAGGCTAAGAATATGTTGATAACAACCCCGAGTCCAGCGGCTCGCCCATTGTCCCACTAAATTAAATTACAATGGTGCAGTCGACTCACCTTCGTCCCTACCACCCCATACAAGCCCATCTTACAATACCGTGAGTCACATCCACACTCTTTCCACTCCTAGAACCGCCTAATCGGCCCGCTTCTTCCCCCGCAAAACCTTCCGGCGCTGCGCAATCATGTGTGTGTAGAGGACATAAGAACCTAGTAATCCTCAGCATCAGAACCAAAACCCTCATCATCGGAATCCTCATCATCAGACTCCTCGTCATAGTCATATTCACATTGTTCCTGGAAATACACCCACATAACCTTCGCATAGGGAACGAACTTACCAGGCACATAAATAACCAAGACCGCAATCAGGAAATACTTGAAAAGCGGATCGATGGCGCCAGCCGGACCAAGCGCAAGGAAGATCAGCGCACACTCACTCGAGATGCCAACCGGGTACAGCACATAGAATGTGTTGTAGCGCAACCAAGTCCAGAATTCAGGAACAGCGTTACCGGAAAGCGTAATCGAGAAAAATCCGTACCGAATGATCTCCGTGACTCCCCACGCCAACACACAGCCCAGGTACGCGAAGTCGCCGAGGCCCGGCTCAGAGCCGCCGACAATCTCCCCACCGAACGGAGTCATGATGCCCCAAACCAGCAGCAGGCGCGAGGCAACTTGCATGGTCGTTGTGATGAGGGGCGCGCGGACGAGGCCGGTCAGGCTATGGAGCACTTCGGCGAAGGCGAGCGATTGGGTGATGACCAGGAGCGGGCTGGTTTTCGGGAAGATCGTGTGCACATTGTCGGTTTCGATTGCGTCAGGGAGGAGGCGGAAGGTTACGACGACGCAGATGAACCAGAAGATTAGGTTGGCTGTGTTGTAGAACCAGAGGTAGGCGCGGGTTAGGTTGGCCATTTTGGCTGTTGTAGTGAGCGCGGAGAATGTGAGTGCGGGCTGTGGTGAAGGGGAGGCTGTTGAGGAGAACGCGCCCTTCCGTCGTGAATTGGACTGGGTTAGCGACAGCGAGCGGACGCGGATTGCTGGGCGGCGTGAAGCTCAACAAAAAAGGGACCTCGGATGATGACATAAGCGTTCCAGAAGGGTGGTCGAAGCTTGTCATGAACCAGTATTACTTCTTAAGTATTCGTCGGTATGTCTTTTAATTGCAGTGTACTTTTGAATCGAGATTTCTAAGTTTGGATTAAAATTAGAATCTTCTTTTCTCTGGCTTATTTGTTTGCCTGAGATGCATGACCGTCGAATGCCCAACGAGCTGGTGACGGGCTGACAAGTGGTAAACTACGAGTCCGCTGCCCAAATGTTTTCTACTAGTACATTTACTAAGTAGCCATCTATGGTAGTAGTGAGACAAATTGCTATCTTCCTGTCTTAACAAGTTGTTAAGGTCATCCACAATAGTGGACTCTCGTGCTGGTCTAGGCCCGAATTGGACGAACCTAACTGGAATGCGCCAATTTGGCTGGTCAGCCCAGGATCGTGGCTGACGACCAAACGGATGGCTTCCGTGCTCGCCCAGCCGCCATGCCTGCAGAAGTCGAGGGGTCAAGTCCGAGTTCCACAGGCTGTCACCTCGTATCGTGGATGCAGTGGGGTTTAAACGAGTAGAGCCAACTTGATTACTCCATCCGTCACAATGGGAAGTCGGACGGCTGGTTTGTTTGGGTGCTAAAAGGTTTTGTGGGGTAGTGTCGGTTGATTATCTTATTTTACTTTTAACATGCCCTAGCCCTGGACGTGGAAACATCGATTTGAGGCTCTACTAAGTACCCCTTGTTGTATACACTGTATATCGGTGGTTCGCCGCACTATTATAGAGTCTTAAACTAGGCCGTCCCTGATACGTGCCGAGCGCAGTGCGTGTGTGACGGAATTTGCGAGGCTCTTCCAGTCGCACACCAGTTTCTGCGGCCACCACGTCGCACCGGGTGATGCAGCCTGACATCATGGCGCCCCGATGATGTCGGGCTGCAGCGAGGTGACTAGAGCCGACGGTCGGATCATGAATGCGGTCAGTATGGTGTACTTATAGAATAAACTACTACATGGTGTACTACTCTATTTACTATATATTACTCTACTTACTCCCTAGTACTTACAGTATATCTATACTGTGCAATAGTATTTTGTACGGTGAAGGAATGACATCAGAGGCTGAACTACACGATGACATCATGGCGCACATAACCTGCGCTGATTGGTGGACCCAGGCCGCGGGTCACCACCTCCGAAAAAAGCAGGGGCATCTCGCACGCCGCCTGCCAAATGCCCTCGCTATATAAACAACCGCCAGCAGCAGCGGGCGCGAGAGCTCAGCACAGCGCTCACAGAGACTGATGTCGTGCAGAATTCCCCGCCAAATTGCCCCCGGGTTCACTGGAGCTGCGCCGAACGAGGATGTCCCAGGAACAAGAAAAAGAAACGGGCCAGTCGCCAGCCCCCGCCAGCGTCATCGGTGACAGCATCGTTGCGAGCCCCAGCAGCACATACCAACGCAGACCAGCACAATAATACCTGGCATGGACTAGCCGGCAGCGGCATCACCACAAACCAGACCACTGGCAGCGCTGAACCCTAACAAACTGCAACCTGCATCGACAGAGAACAGGCACGGATCTTCGAGGGCCCAGACCATTGGTTCAGGCCCGGTTGCGGCGGTCCTACTCCATTTGTTGGTTGGCCTCTTGTGCCTTCTGATTCAACGGGTATGAGGGCCGCTCGCTTCGACGCTGCCGAGTACGGGTGTTTCCTTACTTTTTCTGCAGCTCACCAGCACAGTTGCCCCAGTTCTGAGATTTTCGTGTCCTTGTGTCCTCTTTCCGGCACCTGACCTGGACATCCGGACTCTAATTCACACTCAGACTGATTTTCGTCGACAGCATTCACTACAATACTAATGTCATCCACGGTTCTTGACGTCCTACCGCTGATGGATCGGCGCCCCGATGATGTCGTTTTGCGGCTGCCCCGCCGCGTTGTGTGCTAACGTGTCTTTCTTCTTCTCTGCTGGGCCCCCACCAGGTACTGTTTTAGTACACCCACAGAGATAACCCACCGTGTCTCTGTGGTATCTGGCAGGCACCGAGGGGGTTGGGACCATTGCGGTTGTGCGCCTGGTTCGGTTCTCCGTAGGGCAGCGGCCGATGACCTCACATCATGGGAGTGGAGCGAGACCCGGGGGAATGGGTGTTGCTTTTTTTTTTTTTTTTGTTTCTCGTGGTCCACTGCGTGATTTACAGCAGAGGATGCCGGTGAAAACGTGGGAACTTATGAGAGAGCGTCAGTTGCAGTGGTCAGGAGAGCACGCGACTTGACTCTTGAGGAAATGGTAGGGGCCCTTGGAACGGGGGCATCATGACGCAGTTCCGATGACCAGCGAAATTCCATAGAACAGCACCACCACTTATTCGCACTACGCGCCCATTTGCAATATCCTTCGCAACTTGAATATCTGCTATCTGCATGTAAAATGTAATTGTAAAAATAGCTCGAGATCGTCCGCTCGCTCTGCGCTGGGGCATCAAATTTTTTCGGGGACACCCTCCACTTGTTCCCCCCGAGTGCCGCGATGCTTACCCACATCCTTCTCCGCCCCTTTCCAATTCTCATCTTTCCTCTTCCTCCTCCCTCTTGACCTGCTGCTCCCCCCGCGCTGAAGCCCTGCAGCTTCCCGCCATCTCCCAAAAGTGTGAGTGCCTTTGGGCAATCGCTGTCGCGAGTAATTTTGCCCTCCATACCTGCCCCTCCCCCTCTAAGCGGTTGGCTTTCCCGACGCTCAGCCCGCGACCTCTACCCGCAAGCCTGATTGATCTGCCCTGCATATGTTCTGCTGTTCTGCTTGACTTTGTGGTTTATTTTTGGGATTCTTTTTTTCTTACTTTCCTCTTTTTTTTTCTATTTTCTCTTGCCTCTGTGTCTCCTGTGTTCTCCGAGTGGACCCCATCGAAAACCCCGCCGTCTCGAGTACCGAGTCGAGTAGATGCGCCACTGCTTCTTCCCCTCTGATCTCCTCTACCACAACCTCGTGTGTATTTGCCTCACTTGGTAGGCCATTGTTGCAGCTCCAGCCCCCCGGTTGGTCATCCCTCTGCCCCAGTGACGGCTCTTATCCCCTGACGTGCGCGTGGAAGCCCCCACCATTTCTGGCCTGTCAAGATCTGATCGGTCCCCTTTTTCACCCCTTGTTCTTCCTCTGCTTTGTTCTCTTCTCAGCCTGTTCCAGCACCGCTTCTTCTTGTAATTCACATTCTGCCCCGGCTTTTGTAAGGCGTCTCCAGCGTTCTGCAGTTTATGTTCTTGTTTAATGGAGGGGTTCGGGACATCCCACTTCGCTTGACATCACATCACATCCCACGTGTTTGATACATTTGCTCTGACCATCCTTCGCCTTCACCACACACGACGATCTGCACAATGTGGACATCATGAAACGGTGCTAACCTCCTCTCGCAGATCCCATCAGTTCTCGATTTGACGGCTAGATCGGGTAACCGGTGCTCCAAGCAAATCCGCGCGGGTGATTCAGGTTGAACCAAGCACCCTTTCCTAGTCCCCCTCAGTACACGCAGAGATGGCCCCGATGGACCCTAAGAAGGCGGAGCAGCCCGTACGTATTCGCACTGGCACTGGCACTGGCAATATAGCTAGTCGTTGCGAGCTCACTATCGAAATGCGGGGAATGTTGGCTAACGGGAGCCGCAGGCGGGCCCGCCTAAACTCTCCGATGTAAAGGAACTCATCGACGAGAGCACATTCGATCAGATCCTGGAAATGGATGATGACGACGACCGCGATTTCAGCAAGGGTATTGTCTACGGCTTCTTCGACCAGGCCCAGACTACTTTTACCAAGATCGAGAAGGCGATGTAGGTCATCACCCTCTGTAACCCAAAGTAAAAATACTCACATCAAACAGCGAGGAGAAGAAGCTGGAGGAACTCTCACAGCTGGGCCACTTCCTGAAGGGATCATCCGCCACCCTGGGCCTCACAAACGTCAAGGATGGATGCGAAAAGATCCAGCACTTCGGCGCCGGAAAGGATGAATCCGGCACCGCCGATGAGCCGGATGAGAGCGTCTCCCTCAAGAATATTGACAAGACCCTGAAGGAAGTGAAGGTCGAATACGCCAAGGTCGAGAAGTTCCTGCGCCGATTCTACGGCGAGGAAGTGAAGGAGGAGCCGGTGCCTAAGGAAGAGAAGGACGTGGAGAAGAAGGATGAGGAGAAGAAGGAGAAAGAGAGCGAGAATAAGCAAGATAAGAAGGAAGAGAAGAAGGAGGAGAAGAAGGACGACTCGAAGAAATAAGTGCCCTGCTACAGCAGTACCTGGGTATGGTACAGCCAATTCAGGGTTTCATGATTCATCCAAGAAGGCGAGGCGATAACCATTTCTTGCTCTACCTTTTTATATCTTTTTTAGCGACGGATGGAGCATTGCAATGGCCTCTCTTTATGACTTTCTTCTTCCTGAGTTTTCGTTCCGGTCTTTGAGTCGCGGTTCGCAAGTACATACACCAAACCCCCTCGCCACAGCAACAACAGGCTTTTTTCCCATCCACGACTGCTTCATCATGCGACTTCAGCTTCTTCCACCGGATGACCAGATACACACCCCTGTCTTGGGACTTGCGGTGAGCAGATCTGACATCGTCCGTCTAATGGCTTTCGACACGACAGTATATCCGATCCCTCTAGTCGGGGGTGAGTACAATCAGTACGTATGAATGAACAATTTTTACTCTATAGTATTCAATACCAGGCAGAGGTGAGAATAGTGTAGCGTTTCCATTCCAAAGGTCACTTACGATATATTTTGTTTTATCTTGAGGTGAACCTTGCGATATTTAGCGCGCAATAATGCATTCCCAACAGCTTTGGATATGTACGCACCCATAGACTGCGCCTGATGGTCAGAGAATACACATGGGATCGGTGATCTGTCGGGCGCTCGCTAGTTGGGAAACCGAGTGTTCTTTGTTCCATTATTTCTTGTTCCATGATTGCTTCTCGGTTGAGCTTCGGCGACTTGGTAGCATTGAAATATTGTAGGAGGGTTCTTTGTCCAGAGAAAAATGATGAGCGGGGGAAATGAACTGTGTAGTCTTGTACTTCGGCCCAGGTTGACTTTTGATAATGGGATCAGTTGTTATATCCCAGACTCCCCTATCGATCATTCGGACAGACTTTCCTGCAGCGACCGATGATATTCCAGATAGGCCATGGCCCATACGCAAAAAAAACAAAACTGGCCGGAGTGGGTATTGAAAGCGGTCTTACTATATGCATAGTCGACCTCTAGGCGCACCAGCCAGTAACTGTTGGCAGGGTCCGCCTTCCAAAATACAGCTTGGCCCAGGACACTGATCATGTTAATTACCGGTTCTATGTGCTTCAACGGATAGTTGTATTCACTGCCGCGGAGTTGAGTTGCATGTATTGGTGGACTATGTGAAACCCCCTGCCGCCGCTGGGAACCCATTTGGTCTTTGCAGACCACGAGGACAGGCATCGTGTGATTATACCAGATTCCTCCATGGTACGAAGATGTTCTCGCTGCCAGTCGACCTCCTGCGTGTACCGTTTGATGCCAGCTGGCTTCGGGATGATGTTCGGATACGTGGGAATACGGTGCTTGACAAATGTTGTTTCTGGCATCTCGCATACCTCCTCCAACTTTGCTTTCGGAATTGCCGTCAGAGGGTGGATTTCCCTTGGCGGCTTCCGTCAGTTCCCCGCAATAATGTAGTTCACATCCCAGTCAAATTTCTCGCAAACAACACGAGAATATAAAACATGAGTCCGAGCTGGGTTAAGGCAAGATCCAACTGCCAGCGCCGGATAGATCTCCGAAAAATGCGGTAGGATCCACCTCGTCCAAATCGGAATGGCGCGCGATCCATTGGTGGCGTTAAAGCTTCTTCAGCCACTCATGTATGGCTGTGGCTAGATCGGTCGATTACATGTGCTTGCTCTGAAACGTTGTTATGCTCAAGGTTTGGCGGTGCAGCTTGGCTTTTCTCTTACGCTTTGCGAGTGGTGTATCGTAATACCCCGTAGATGCCACATTATTTTCAGCCCGGAGGGACTTGAATGAGGGCAATGGGCGGTTCTTAGGATGATCAGGGAGCACTGTGGGAATATGCCCGATGAAATGACGGCGGTCGCATAGGTTAAGATAGAGTATCGGTGAATGAGACAATTCGAGGTTAGCGTATTCTTAACTTTCTCATTATGAAACAGCGCCCCTTCCCCTCCAGCTCAGCTTTCAGCAGTCAATTGTTTCTTCGCAGAGTATGATTCGAGGTATTTCCAAAAGGCGTCATCGGTAAACATTGAATGGAATGATATGGGCCGCTTCTAGGCCGAGTTACAGGTGGCCAGCTAGAATGCATTCATCGTCATCCCGCTTGTAGTCGAAGATTGCGAGAACACCCTGTGTCATGGGTAGTGTTCGGTGAAGAGGTTTGAACCCCTCTGTACGTCTTTGTTGCTTCGTCGTGGCTACTTGGTCCTGAGGAGGGACTGCCTATCCTGAGGTTGGCGAGCCCTCCGCGATCGGCAAGGTCGATACATTTTCGTTGCGCATAATCGAAGCCAGTCAAATCTGCGCGTAGGATCTGCCTTGAATTCAGATTGAATTTTTTGATCAATGCGTGGGTTAAGTCCAGTCCAGCATGATGATTTTCCAGAATTGGTACTGTTCATTGGCTTATAGCCAGAACTTGACCTTTGGTTTCTAATGAATACAGTCTCATAAGAACTGGAAGGCTCCACAGGCATAATAATTGAAGCCAGGATGAGAGCACCAATAGTGAGATACTAAGAGCATATATTTCTCAAAGCGGATCTTCGCAAAAGTCCCGAACGCGGATTTTGCGGTCTGATTGATCGTTGCTTCGCCGGTCTAGCAGTCCTCGTCGGATCGGCCCGTTGACGAGAAAACCTCGAATTTAATCTTGTGCGCTCCCATCAGCGTCTTCAAGGATCGTGGCACGCTTTCATGGCTAAGCTGGCATCTCGCCTATATTTTTGGAGAATACTCACAGGTATTTTCTCGTTCTAGACCGTCTGCCCTCCAAGATACTCTCACCTGAAGGAAAATGATTCCGTTTATTGTTGTTAGCAAAGCTCTCAAAGTCGAAAAGATTTTGCATCTCTCGAATGGATGACGGGAGTCAATGCAAGCAACATAAGGAAAGTCAGTATTTGGGCAACTTTGTGTCAGATGAAGAAGAAAGCGGAGTATTTGTCGAGGTCTGCTGCGGATCTCCCAATAGAAGCCGTGACATGCAGATGACAGGAGAGTGGTTAACCTCATCTCGTTTCCCAAGCATTCGCCTGGCTACATCCATCCTCCCGCATTTTCTGAACTTCAATTTATTTCCATTGTGTCATGACTAGCAACTTTTGTCATGTCGCCATGTTTGACTGGGTTTTGGTGCCAGTGGCGTCCGTCAATTCTTAAAGGGCAAGATGGAGGGAATGAACCTAACACTCTCTCACGACTGGCAGCAACAGACTTCTGACAACATGCCTCGCTATCTGGAATTATGATCCACATCGAGCGCGGCATAGCTCTCAATGCGTGCTATATCGCCAGGTTCGACGGGCTGATAGGGGCCGAGTGTCCCTAAAGTAAGAGTCTTCCCATTGCCAGAAAGGCAGCATCAAAGCCTCTTTGTTCCGAAAGGCTTGAAAATTTGCGGCTGCAATCGAATTCGGGCGGGCAAGCACGACCACATATGTGAAGGGAAAAGAGACATTCCTTAAAGACAGAACCATCCACCTAGATGTCTCATCTGGAGATAGCAATATTGACCAAAACCGCAATTAAAGCAGCCTTGTAGGCATTCCTGGGAGCCGGTTCGACTGCTCAGTATCTGCATGCATTTTCAGCCTCAAAAAAGCCTTGCTAGTCATGATGCGCTACTATATCCTGCATATCTCGTCGATTCGTCGAATGGGATAGTTCTATTCGACAATCACGTTCTTTAGCTGGCAGTAAGTGTGGACTATTCGTAGCCCCTCAGCTTTTATCCTGTGAAGCTACCAAGCCTTCGCTAACCAGGATGATTGACATTGTTGATCCTAGCACGCGCCGTCGCTTGTACGTTTTCTTCCTGTCATGTCAACTCTTGTTGCCTGTCTGATAACGTGGGCGAGTCGCGAGCCACATTTGGGTAAGTTGGGATATGATGGGTGATGACCAGGAGGGTTTTCGGTGTGCTCGAGTTTTCATGGACATCTTTCCATGTCCACAGCACCGATGCCGCTATCTCCAATTCCATGGTTCCCATCTTGATCAATGGTCCGATCCGAAACACAAGGAGCACCCGTCTTGTGAATGTCAGGGACTGGGAAAGCTTAGCAGTTTACCAACTGCCATGTAGTGTGCCAGCACAGGTAGAGCAGAAATAGACCGGGCATTCCGTAAAACGTAACCCTTGTACGTTGGAAACCATAGCACGCTCTGTGACTAGATAACAACACATGGGCTCGCTGCGGGTCTGCCATTGCGGTTTTTCGTTTTTTGTCCGGATCCCATTCAAAATCTCCAGGGGCGTCTGCGTCAGGCTTAATCGCGATTGCTGCAAACAGCCAGGCGTGCGACAACATCACGTGTGAGGGCTTCAGAAACTGAGGCTCAACTCGATGTTATCGTAGGACTTTAATTGTCTGTCAATCCATTTTCATGACCAATTCAGCCTGGTTGAGTGCCTGTTCGCCAGTCCTGTTGAGTCCGTTCCTGTCCTTGTTCAAGGCAAAGAGCATGCACCCCTCAAATTAGACGACATATTCAAAATACTTCGGCGTGCCTTTTGTGTCTCCTTGGTTTCAGGAGGCAGCTCAAGTATTGATCTGCGTCATGGATAGGCAGGTCTGTTGACTCGCTTCTCGGATTAAAGTTATATTGTTTGACAGCGGAGGTTCATCTCAGTGAAGCCACACCCCCATGCTTGAACTAATAAGTGGGTAGGAGTAATATCATCTCACAGGAGAAACAACATCTCTGAAAACAGTCGCTCGAGGGCATCGCATAGCCCAAAACCTCGGTATTCTCATTTTTGGCATTCCGCTGTTTTTTCTCTCCTAAGCACCTCGGAAAACCCGGAAGACTTCGCTGAGTCTTATCTTGTATGGCCCTCAGGAGTCCTGGATCTCGTTCAATTCCTCTTAGACAACGAATTCATCGCTCAACCAAAACACCAGAGCCCTCACATCGGGAACGATCTCGCTCTCCCCGATTTGGTTGTTGGAAGCATCCCTGGCAGCATACCTCGAAGTTGCCATCAGGGTTCTGAGTAGTTCTCGAAAAGCACACATTGCCAGTGTTTGGGGTGAGAGCATCCGCAGGGCCAGAGGGCACAGACGAGAGTTTCTGGTGCGTAATTAAGCATATCAGACCTCTATCATTGTCGTGATCGTGGCCGTGGTCGTGATCGTGATCTTTTTCTTCGTATTGGTCAGACCACGTATAGACCCTGCGATTTGCAAAGCCTGAAATGTCTGGCTGCATTCGTGAACCTACCAGGAGAAGAACGAGTACGGAGAACTGAGGCGTGAGCGTCGCAATTCAATCAACAGACGGGGAGTCAGAAAACCTGGAGTGGTTTCCATACAGAGCTCGCCATCCCTTCAATACACACTTATCATACCTCACTTCAAAGCTGGTATCGGCGTCCATCCTGTTGAGTGTCAGGTAGGGGCTGACCCACCATACGTACAGGAGAATATCGGGCCCTGCTTGTTATCGAAGTCTGAGCACTGAAAATTACCAGCCACTGAAATGCGGATTGCAGGGAAATAGTATCCGTTTCGTGGGGGTGATGTCGGAGCTTGGTAGCAGAGGAGTGAGATTGGAAATCTGCTGCTCGGGTGGCTTGTGATAAACATCGCCCGACGCTGAAGAAGTATTCGCGGAGACCGTCGTCTGATACACGCAATGGCTTCGGTTAATACGCGTTGTTTTTAATTTAAAGATGGTTTTGAGTGTCCTGTCGTTCGGCAAGTGAGAATGTAGGACCAGTGGACCATACTTAAGCATGCCCGGGACCTGCCTTTATCGAAATCGAGGATGGTTTAATAGAGAAACCGAGCAGCATGTCTGTTCTCAATACCCATTCCGAATAGAGCAAACATTGTCGCAAAAAGGCTCTTGTCCCGATGCGGTGCTCTTTACCTTGCCCAGGGCTCCATAGGGGTGAGTGACCACAGAATGAGGAGCAAATTCGAAAAAGATCCCAGTTGTCTCTTGAAGACTTGAAGAAGACATGGTGTAATTAGAAGAAGGTCCCTCATTCCACATGATTCAAATGGTTGAAAATCGCAGACTCGCTGAGCAAGTAACCTTGACTTGCAAGGACATATGACCATGTAAGTATGCACAGCCTGCTGGAAGCTGAGTTTTGTGCCACTGAAATCCGTGATTTTGCTGAGTTTCCCAAGCAGTGTCTATTCTGGGCCTTGGTCATGTTCTGTATTGTTCTGCTGGCATCTCTCACTCATGCTTGATGGAGAGCCTCATCTTAAGTGGACAGGCCACCTTTCCAATTTTGCGAGCGTCGGAAGCAAGGGAAATAGCAGTCCTTTTTGGCTATTTGTTGACTTTCAAGTAGTATTTTCTTGTTTTTCTGACAGGGGAATATTTTGTCTCCTGAATGTTCAAAGTCCTGCCTCCTAGCCGCAGGCACACCTACTTTGTAAGCTTTTCGCAATGTCTGGGACCGTGTCTCATCTTGCTTTTCTCCCGTAGACAAAGGGCCGGTAAGCTACAGCATTTGAGCTGTTAATAATGAACATGGGGGAGATGGACTGTTCCAAGTTAATGGAACCTATTAATATGTCCTCACTTCCTCGACTGGTTCGGGAGGGGACACCACCTCGCCGATCATGAACTTCCAGTGCAGCGTTCAGTCTGTGGCGCAACGACCACACAAGGACTTTGTACCCAGCTGCCATCCAGCAAGTATTCCCTGAAGACGGGAAGCCAGAATTTTCTACTGACTTTGACGACCACACAGGGACCGACTCTCGCCAGGATTTGCTAGACCTTCGCCTGTGGTAATACCGGGAACGAACGCGGTTGGGTATGGCTTCGCTTCTTTTGCATCGAAGTCAAAGCCAGATGCTCGAAAATGATGGAAACGGTTGATTTACGCATCGGATCATGCCAGGCAGAATAGTCCAGATGCTTTGATTTCTTGAAGCAGTCTGGTGGGACTTTTCCAGCTGATTGTGGGAGCACACTTTGCCTGAGCAGCAGGAATCAGGTCACAACGTGGCATCCGTGACCACCACGTAGAATCTCATTTCCGGTCGTTCCACAGGGTCGATAAATAAATAGGAGAACAATTTCCCTGGCCAGTTGGAGGTGGAGGACTTCATGTGCACAACAAAACACCACCATCTCTTCGGGCGTTTGAGGGTCCGTCATCTCAGCGCCGTGGTGGACGAGCTGCAGGTTCATGGCAAGCTCGGATGCAATAAATCGAATTTTTCCACGAAGCCACGGAGAGCAGACTCAGGTTCCGGTGCGAATATGGGTCCTGAGAAAAGGTCTTTCAATTGGGAATACGTGTCTGGGGCCCCGGTTAAACCCTGGGCCATGTGATAGTAGCAAAACTGTCCGAAGTGGCTGTTGAAAGCGGCCTTATAAGGGTGCTCGACCGCCAGTCGCACCGCCCAGCATCCGTTTTTCAGAAGTTTAGCATCTCATCCTATAGTGGGTACAATGTGGCATATTCTCCATGTTCCCGTCCGGCACGTTTTTGGCGGAACTTTTTCTTAATGGACCATCTTCCTCCACCAAAATGATTTGAAGGCTCCTGCCTCGAGCACAACGGACGGCCGCTTGGCATCACGGCCCTCAGTTATCGGTTCTTGCTTCCAGAGGGCAATCAGCTCTTTCGAACAATAAATCCCCATTTTTGGACCGAGTGGCTCCGCTGGGCAGAGCACTATCCAGAACATTGATCAGCGTGAGCTCGCTAGCGACTCCATGAATGAGCATTGTATCGTAGATTCGTGTGGTTCTTTAACGAATTTAACGAGCAATTTCTGCGTTCGAGGATCCCACATAAAATGCTCAGGTTTTGTTTTGAGGGGAGTCGACAACACACGAAGGGACATTTGTGAAAACCGCATATTGCGCGAACTTTGTGTTATTGTGCCTCTCAGCGAGCATTTCTCGTACGGCTCGAATGGACTTGCTGATCGATTCAACCTGTCGCTGTGTGGCCAAGGCAAATCTTGAACTGCATCGGTCATTCCCAAGTACGCTTTGACATAGTGTCAAGCTCTTGGAGAGTCCAGGTGGACATCTCGCGAGTGAGAGTATCTCCCTCTCCTTCCTGCCAAGGACATTGACTCCTTCATCCTTTTAACGGATTCCCGCGATGCGCATCGTCACCTAAAGGATCTAGAATCGACAGGACTCGTTGATTTTGCCGGTCGACGCTCCAGGTGACCATTAGCGGCTCATCTCGAGGAGCGACTTGATTCCTCACATTCGACTTTCGGTTTCTTTTCGAACTTTCCACCAACAGTGCGCGAGTTGAGGGCTTTCGAACACCTCGGCTGGCAAGCGGTCGCATGTCTTGAGAAGACTGCGATCGACAGCAAATCTGAGCTGCCGATCCTGAGAACTGCTGGAGTTCGTTCAGAGTAAGGCGCTTGGTACCACACTGTCTTGATTTGCCCAGGCTTGTGGCATTTCTTTTTCAGGGTGGTTCTGCTGGTTAGTCTGTGTCAGTGTTGTTGAGCCCTCCGAGCTGACAAAATCGAGTCTGAAACAAGCGGTAGTCTGGAAATTTGTGAAGCGGAGGGAGTTAGACCCAAAAGTGCATGGTATTCGAGGAGGTTGAGTGAGAGAGACGTGAGCGTTGAGGAGGCGGAAAATCTTACCATTCGTCCATCAGCTCTGACCTTGATCGGGATCGCATGCTCCCACATACCGCAGGTCGTTCATTTTCGCTGCTCCCATATTTTCATGTTGATGAGAACGGAACGATGAGACATATGTCATGACTCTGTAGATCGTCTGGCGCAAGCGGATGTCTCAAGAGAGTTGAGAGAGAAGAGGATGGAGAGAAAGTGAATGATGCATTTATACCCAGGCGATGAAAGGTTGGATAGTCCTAGAAATTTTCCTGATAAATCGTGTCAAGTCATTTGAGGAGTGCGTAATGAGCGACTACTGAAGTGTGTGGCATTCAAGTAGGTGCGATGTGTGGCCGCCTCAGGTATCAATGAGCTTAACTCACTTCATTCATCACTGTCTCCTCCAGGCTAGCTCGAGCCCCATCTCAGCGACCATTCTAAAATCTCACTCTAGACCCTTGGGACTTTTTCAAGATCAGCTTCGCTCCTACTACACTAGTGTATGATTTACGTACGGCTTCTCGAAACCCAAAGAGTAATAAAAGAGATTTTGTTTCTGCACGCTGTTCTCATTTGCTTGTGTTAATCAGCCAAAATATGCCACTAAAAAAGCCAGGTCACGCACTGGACTAGAATAATTAGCACAAATAGGTACATCTTGTTCCACTCTTCAATAGTGTCCACAAGAAGGTTCTCTTTGGTTCCGCTCAAAAGTCCAACACACAAAACTACACCCACTACTTCAGTACAAGTGGAAGCTACCGACCGGAGTTGGGATGAAATACCCCAGCCCCCATCACTACGGAATCCTGCATCCACCCACGCCCGCAACCGCAGTCGCATGCGAGATCGGGGCCATTGAAAACGGGGATTTCGGGAACCTGCATGGCTGAACGGGGTGTGGATGGAGGGCCGTGCGACTTTATCAGTTCCCAGTAATGTTGATTCCAAGGTACTTCTCTACCTCTTTTCAAAAAAATCACATTTCCAAGAATGTGCCCTTCATAAATGTTCCGGTGAGTGACTGGGTGTTGCGGAGAACTGGTGGGAAGAGGTTGTTGGGAATATCGCCGGGAGGGGGTGGTCGGACGCATGCAGTGTTGGAAACGGAGGCACGCGAGGTATTTCTTCGTAGCTTTTGCCTCGTGCGAATTTCGGGATGATGACGAGCGAAACAAAAAAAGCTCCGATCACGGCTTGAATGTTTGCGTCACCAGTAGCTCGTCCATCCTACGGTCGATCGCCATTTTTTGGTATCTGGTGGGACCATTCAATGCCTTGTTCGAGGCTATCTACGACGTGATGGATCTTGACCCGGGGAATGCTTGAGTTTCAGAATTTGACATGCCAAAATTAAAGGCCATATGGATAGGCTGATAGGCTGTTCGACCTAGTCAGATCGTAACGGAGGACTACCTTGCGCTGTTTAATTTCTGGTTCTTTCCGCCAGGTCAAAAGAAACTTCGATATTCGCGTGCTCGTTGATTTGCTGAATCACCCACAAACGCCACGAGTGTAGATTCTGTATCCTCCTATCTCGATGGAGCGCTTGCTCAACTGGCAAGTTCCTTCCCGGTGGACGAGCATACCGTCCACCCATCGGCCCGGCTCTGAAGCGTACACATAGGATTGACACAACATCTGAGGTTGTACTCGCATACCCCACACTGCATACTGCATAAGCACGATTTGACATCAAGCTTGACGGGAGTCGGCGGATACCTTCCCGATGCAGATGCAAGCAGGCTGGCCGTTTTTCTTATCGCGAGATGACAGTATTGAGTCTTGGGCTGGGAGGCGGCTTGATGCGTCACACGGCATGGCCAACGCCTTTTCCTTTCTTGGCGAGCTGAAAGTCGGTACAGAAACTGCGCTTTCCTTTTCGTCCTGCCTCGATAGCTAGAGTCTCGACGGATGTGGTTGAAATATGGGGATAGTGTTTCAGATGTCCAAGCCTCGATCTTGAGCTTGTTCGTCACGAATAGAAGCCCTGCTGCTGTGGCGTATCGACAAGAAAACGCCATTTGGTCGGCCTGCACCTTGGTGTGAGTTGTCTTCGGATACTCACATTGCTAAGAAACTCCACAACGTCTACCCCGTTATCATATCCGTCCCGCGTCTCCAGCGACATGTCGGCCTTGTCCCGATATACAAACCGAGGCTGAGCGCCTCTGCGTATGCATTGCATGTAATCGCCTTCCTGTCTGTCTCGGATGGTAGACTCGATCTCGGGAATCTCCCTCGAGCAGTCGACTCAACGACGCTCAGTCCCTCGACGCCGACTTCATGTCTCATGGTGTTTGTCTTCGGCTGGTGGAGCAACGACACATGAGATACGAGACGATGTGCTACCGCACTCTTTCTCTTCCCCGGGCACCAACCATAACACCCGTTTGCCTCACCTCCCCCTTATCCCTCCGCTGTCCCAGTCTGGAAGAAGCAAGAATGCGGCCCGTACCTTATCCGTGAGAACGAACCGGATATACCTGGTAGTGGTGAGGAATCAGGGAACTGTCCGGTCCGTGGCTTTCCTATTTGAAAGACAAGCAAAGTGGGTTTTCAGACTGGTGTAGGGGTTGACGGGGTCCGGGGTTGGATGTTGGCGGGTGTGAGATGGGCGAACAGGCACATTGTACGACCCCAGTCGCGTCAGAGTAAGCGGATCTTGCAGACGCACTGAAGCGCGTAGTATGGTATTTAAAATTCACTTTCAGGTGGTCGAGAGGAAGATCTGGGGTGACTGCGCGGACTTTTCTGCCACCAATTTTTTTTTTTTTTTTTTTTTTCTTTTTTTTCGGTCGAAGAAAGCAAAATGATTGAATTGAATGATTTGCATTGGCTGTGTATGCATCTTGCTACTCAACGTCTCGTCCGAGTATACTCCCGTCCGCGTGTCTCGGGGACAAATGGACCCTAGTCCGGCGAACAGAGACTGTTGGGCAGTAGATACTGCTCTCCTCGAAACCTCCCTGGGTGCCTTGTCTGCGTTGTTAGACATCGCGTACCCACTTGGTTTGCTCATTGCTTTGCTGCTTGATTGTTCATCCTCGTTCGTTCGTTCGCCCTGCCCTATACCGCCACTGAGATACCTGATTGTATCTATCCTCCTTTGAAAGGTCTTGTGCAAACCCGGAGTAGGAACCATTGAACGCATTGCCGTGAGGGGTTTGTTTGAAGCGATCAGGGTATCTGGAGCGTCATATAAAGGCCCTGGTGTGGCCATCAAGACGAATCCCATTCACACTTGTCATTCAATATCACAAGCATATTCCGCAGTTTGTTGGGACTGTGCTATCCCACTCGAAACACTTATTCATCGTCAACCAACGAATATTGAATCGCCATATCACTCGCTTCCTCGAAAAACACCATCATGTCACCTGTCGGCCCTCGAGTTTCAAAGGAAGAGTTCATGCTCGCACTGGGTTTGAACCCACAGGCCGCACAACATGAACAGTATTACCGAGCCATGCGAGTACGTCCGTCCGCCTCCCGTCTTTGGCCTCCCACTGACATAAACCAGGACGAAGCAATCATGGTCTATAACCGTCTGAACCAGGACAACACTCACCTCCTCGACAACGTCCGTGCCGATCCCAACACTCGACCTCCTTTCTTCTGGCACCACATCCGACCAGATCACCAACGCTGGGCAATCATGGAGATCTGGCGAAACGCAGGCCCGCTCACGCGTCCACTGTTTGATCGCGGTGGGACCAGCGGCGAGTATGGGCCGAATTGGGTTGCTGGGTGGTTGCTGTACAGCGTGTTTCGGTCAAGGGATGTGAGAAATAATCGAAATAGACGGAAGGGGGAGGCAAATGGGACTTCTCAGGAAGCTGGTAAGAAATATTCGTCAGGATGCTGTCGAATTGTGCTAATATGCTTGTGCTGCGCAGATAAGAGGCCGAAACCGGTCGAAGAAACTGCCTCGCCGAAGAAAGGGTACTATGATCCTGTGCGAAACGGGACGCTCTAGGTTGATTTTTTGCGCTGTGCTTTTTCGAATACGCTTTGTCTATTGTTTGCATAGGCCCGAAAATAATTGGTTATGACCGGATATTGACACAATTGCGAGTAATGCATGGGTAGAAAGGCAAATTCCCAGAATGAGATATCAATCATCATCTTCTTCGCCATCCCTGGCGTCTTTTGTTTTATTCCTACCGTTCTTCTCGCCACGATTTGATCTCAAGACCTCCGTCACCTGCTCGTCTTGTTCATCAGAGCGCTCATCCCACTCCGCATCATACTCCGCGGCAATACTCTTTATCTCCCGTCGGAGAGTTTTGCCTTCATCAATCAATGATTCCCATAGCTGGAGATCGATGTTATGCAGCTGGTACAGCTTCCGCTGGCGCGCGCTCACGGTAAAGTCCAACGCAGACTTGTAGGAGATCTCACGGTTGTGATACAGGAACCACAGATAACCACCCATCAGCGTAGACAAACTGACCAAGTATGTGACGGGCTCCATCGTGTCCCAACCCAAGTCCGTCTCAAAAGTCAGCTTATATACACTATACCACCAAACAGACAAAATTCCAAAACCACCAATAGCAACACGCTGGGCACCGCGATGCGCAAGCGCATCACATTTATTCTTGATCTCTGCGATACCTTGGATTCGGCGGGAAAGCTTACGCATGCGCAGACGCAGGAAATACGTGCGCTCGTTGAATGACGGTACCGTGACCCGAATCTGACCCAGACCCGCTGGCGCCCCTTCGATGGTAACGATGAATTCGCCCGTGCGTGCAGCATCACGGATGAAGTCTCCGACTTCGGTGGCTTGGGACCATCGCACGAATCGTTCTGGGTCTCCGCCTAGAGGGTCCAGACTGGAGTCTGTCTTGCGTGGGTAGCTGTATATCTCTGCGTCCTCTTCCCTTGAGCGTCGGCGTGGAACGGGATCATCGTTGTTGTATTCGTTGTATTCGTTTTCCACAGCTTTCTGTCGGGACGCTTCTGTATCAAGTTCTTCGATTCTCTTCTTCGGTTTAATTGCGTTGTCTTCGTGTTGGAGGGCAATGAAGGATATGGCTGGCGGGCGGCGTTTCTCGAGTTTGCCTTCAATTGGGGGTAATTCAGATTGGATAAGGCGTTCGAGGTACGACAGGGGTTGTTGCGGGTGGACTAGGATAGCAATCGGTTCAATGCCTGGAGATTATCAGTGTGAGCATACTGAGAGTGTGCTTATCAGTAGGCTTTGGGCACAGATGCCTTACCTTTCTCGGTGTCCTTGCTATCAACGGTTGTCAATGGAATGATGAGCTTGAACAGTCGTGATGGTGTCGTCAACATTTTCCCTATTCGGTCAGTCATGGCGCATATTAGTGTTAAGCAGACGCGTAGAGCTCACCTTTGGTCATATCCTCGGACCATTTCTGGTTCTGGCTTTTGACGTCCGGCTTTTGACCATCCTTGCTCAGCGCTGGTTGGGAGAGCCGACCGCCTTTCGCTTCGTCGTTGACCTGTAAGCTTTCCAAAATATCTTCTGTCCTCTCATTATCTCCAATTTCCTCCACATAATTTGCCTTTTTGAAGTACCGAGCCTGTTGATATCCGGCCAGTATAGGGACGCTCAGCCCGGATCTCTCCGCAGGCAACGATGGGAAACAATTATCCCCCGCGGTCCGTCTACACAGAAGATGTGTTTGGCGGTATGCCGTCCTCTGCCGACCGGATTGCAGGGCAATTGAGCCAGCTCTGTCAGACAAAGGTTGTGTGCCCAACCGAGGGCGTAGCAGCTGTTTCCTGGTTGCCGACACCAGGGGCGCACAGCTCCATATGGGAGGGCGCATCTCGGATTCCCGTTATTTATTTCGTTCGCTTTGGAGTGGAAGAAGGTTCTTGCGTGGTCTGGTCGCTAGGGGCCACAGTTCGTGTAAAGGGAAGAAAGCGCATAGTAGGCGGGAAGGAGGCAGTGTCGTGGACGCGATCAGCACATGACGCAGGTGTCAGGGAATTGTGGAGTCGGACTTTAGGACGGCATCCTCCATGGCATCAATCCAAGCTTCCACGGCAGACGTGCAGCAGGCTCAGGCAACGGCTACGAAGCACTCTACTTCCTTGTTCGCTCCGCTGACGTCAGTGTGGCGCATCTCCGCAGGATGCTCCTGTGGCGGTGTCTGTGGCTAGTCCCCATATCTTCCAACTAGCAGTCATTTGAGTCGTGGGCAGATTCGTGTTGCTTCGTTAAAGTTGATATTGATTTCTCGCGGCCAGCACACTCAATGTAAGTTTCGGCTGAACAATTCTTCAAAACCGGCTTATGCACGCACCTGAATTACGTGCCACCCATGAAAGAGAATCGAGAGCTCATCAAAACAAGGGTGAATAGATGCACGCGGTGTGCGAAATCAATTTTCCTATGGCGTCCTTCGCCGGACGTAGTTCAGGGCGGCCTTATTTGTCGTTCCGTGTCTGCCTAGGTGGGAATTTTGCAAGATCATGGTGGTTACTCTGAAGGAACACCTGCATGCACCAGAGAGTCAATGAGGGGAGCCTAGAGTGAGCTTTTAGAATCAGCGTCGTCTGGCTGAATTAAGCACTCTGCAATTGGAGGCAAATTTCCTAAAGTGGAATGCAGCTCGTCCTCGTGCCAAATGCTTACATTGCTAAACCTCGTGGGGCTCTCCCAATTAAGATTCAGACCCCAAACTAAATCTTCTAAGCCTATTTCAATCGCACTGCTTTCTAGATCTGGCTTGCCTAAAGCTAATGCGTTGCGATTGCTTAGCACAATGTCAAGAATCGGCAGCTTTTTCTCACTCTGCACGTCTTGGCAGAGGTACCGCGCCCCTAAAGTATAAAGCCCTCGCCTCTTTCAGTCTTGAGGTACTCTTAGCACATCGACTCACTTCACTCCCGACCATTTACGCATCTCAAGCCTCCAGATGATTATAACTACTTCTCTTGGATCGTCCTTTCCGTGCTCTTCGCCTGCGTTTCTGCTAGCCCTCTTCACAAATTCCCGCCCACCATTCATCTCGGCGGCTCAGGTCAAGTGCGATTCGAAAGTATATCAGCCAACAACGTCGAATCCTTTTTGAACATCCGCTTTGGCGAAGACACTTCTGGCAAAAATTCGCTTCCCTGCACCAAAGCCCTACGCCTATCCTCCTGGGTCCGTGGTAAATGCATCCCAACCCTGCGCCGCCTGCCCACAACAAAAGGTCCCAATAGCAGGCCTCGGCGTCTTCGACAATGTCACCCATATTTCAGAAGATTGTCTCACCCTACGCGTTGACCGACCTGCAAAAACATCGTCGAAAGACAAGCTCCCAGTCATGGTCTACATATATGGCGGCAGAGACACCATTGGACAGATCTATGATTCAGCATACGATCCCGCTGCTTTGATAACTGGTGCCAGTCAAAAGGGATACCCGATCATCTATGTCGCAATGAATTATCGGTTTGGTATTTTTGGCTTCGCTGCGACAGCGGCGTTGAATCAGTCCAACTCCTTGAATGCGGGACTTCAAGACCAGCGACTCGCTTTGGAGTGGGTGCAGCGGAATATTGAGGCTTTTGTGGTGATCCTGACAATGTCACTACTTTTGGAGAAAATGATGTCGCTACTGGTTTCGGTTTGCAGATCACTGCGTTTGAAGGAACGAAAAAGGCACCGTTTCAGCGAGCGATTATGCAATCTGGTAATGCAGCTGCTGATGCGGGCACCGCGAGAAATTTGACTGCTGTTCGCACAGCTGAGTTGATCAAAATGGTTAACTGTAGCTCGTCCGAGAGTAGTGATGAGCTTACCTGTTTGCGGAACATGTCTTTGAAAAATCTGCTGCCGGCTGCTCTGCGTTACATGTTCAGCTTTGAGGGTTCTTTCGGCTCGACACTTTGTGCCGACTGCTCCGTAGCAGTTCATTCCCGATAGCCCTTCGAGGCTTCTTTCGTCGGGTCGATTCGGCCGCAACATCGATGTCATCACAGGGTGGACTCAGAATGATCAGTCATTTTTCACGCCTTCGACCATCAAGACAGAGTCGGATATTGCGGACTATCTGTCTGCATCGCTGCCCAATCTTTCTAAAAAGAATATCCAGAATGCTCTTTCTCTATACCCGGCTTCCTCTTTCTCGGGAATTCCCAGTGAGAATGTCTCAGCGCAATTCTTCCGGGCGAGTCAAGTGTGTCGCGACTGCCAGTTTACTTGCACGAGTCTGCATTTTGTCCAGATGAACAACAAATACTCCGACTCGACGACATCAAATTACATCTACGTCCTTCACCAGACAATATTTTCTCCCCTGTTTGCAGAACAAGTTACCTCGTATCTTGGCGACTCTCACTTCAGCGATATTCCCTATGTCTTCAACGAGACTACGACAAGGTACTCTTTCCTTGCGTCGCCCTCCGATATTGGACTTTCTTCGCAGATGAGTGGTAGCTGGGCATCTTTTGCTGCCTCCGGGTATCCCTCTCAAAGGAATGGAACTTTGGTTAGCCAAATGCGGTTAGCACTGATGGATTGAATGTCAGGATTATTGGAGGTCCTGATGATGGAATTGCGACGATCGATGACAAGAATGACTCGTTTGAACGTCTTGGGGAGAGATGCGCATTCTGGAGCTCTCCTGATATACTGGAGCAGATTGGAGTATAGTCGTATGTGATTTCTATGCCATTCATCGTTTGTTCGTCTTCCTCTTCCTCCTTCAAGTCTTTGTAGTTGTACATCGTGGAACTTCATTCAACCGCAATGCGGAATCTGAGCAGATCCTTCTCCACAATCTCGTCAAACCTGGCTTCCAACTCGGCAACATCCCATTTACAAGAGAGAAATCGACCATTCAGAGCCCGTCGCCGTCGCTCAGATCCGCTCGATGTTGATAGCCATACGCAAAAGGCGCCCACTAGATCTGGACTATCAGTCAGATCTGTTTGATCGGCGAATTGGTCAGCTTTTGTACGTGGATATGTGAGCGGGTGAAAATAATGACATACACTTCGCGAGCCACTCGGGCGCATCCCGCGAGAATTCACTTTTCAAGCCACCAGGGTGTATGCTTGCGCAGAATAATCCGTTTTCCGCGTACTGCTCATTGATCATTTCAATCAGCCGAGCCTGGGCTGCCTTACTCACGCAGTAATGGGTATGAGTGATCGGACCGGACACCGTGGGTGCTGACATGGAACTGATAGCGAGGAAGCTCATAGCAGGCGAGTTCGTTGCAACTAGTAGCGGAAGCAGATAATGTGCTGCATAGAATACGCCGATAGTGTTCACATTGAATGCATTTTGGTAGTCTTTCGGAGACTCCTTCACGACGTCTGAAGTCATCGGGCCGGTGTAGCCAGAATTCACGACGACAACATCCAAACGACCGGCGAATTTGGATTCAATGGTATGTGCGAGAGACTCAACGTTTGACTCAGAAGTAATGTCGCATTCTGCAGTGGTTACTTTTGTGGTCGGGTTGATTGAGCGGACTTCGTTGGCTGTTTCTTCGAGAGCTGGGAGGGTTCGGGCTGCAAGGATGAGGCCTGAGGCGCCTGCCCGAGCATAGGCTTTTGCAAGACCTGCTCCTGCGGCACCCCTGCCTCCAATGATGCAAGCGACGAAGGCAGGAGGGAGTTTTGCATGCGAAGGATCGATGGCGTCGTAGGGAGTGCTGTGGGTGGCTGAAACAAAGTCGCGGCAGTGTTGAGCATTCAGCTGGCTTTTGGTCGGCGCCATTTTGACAATGGCAGTAGTATGCTTTCTCAATGCGATTTTCTATTCCAGCAGCAATATGAAAGACGCTGGAATGTCCGTTCTTTTCTACTTTGATACCTACTCTTAAGAATGGGAAGTAATGCAGTCGGACTTAGCCGGACTTAGCCCGGAGACTGGCGGTCTTTACTACTGGCGACGCCCCAACGGTCTACCGAGATCGTTTAGTGGCACTACGGCTCACAGTCAGTCATAATGTTTTAATTAGATAGCTGAAAGTTTACGTGCGCCTCATTTATTGTGCATAAGACCGTACAGAAAAACGTCGTATCTCTGGCGTAAGTGTGGTTCAACAAATAGCACTTCAGGTGCTCAGGCTACGAGTAGTGATCATCAAAATATAGTTTCCGGGCAGCAGCAACAAAGGATTCTCTTAATACCTGGAGATACAGAAACGTGTTCCGGCTTAAGATTACTTTGCTTAACCAAATGTGCCCTGCGCAGTTCATTAAGCCCCATTTGCCTCATCAGTCACTTCATATTGCACCTGTTTATGTTTGGGAAGAAGGCTGTCCATAATATCACGTGATGATACAGTGAACATCTTGGCTGATAGCGCACTATTCTCCACTTAATTTCAACAATTAGGCCGGCTGGCCCAATGGCAAGGCGCTTGACTACGAATCAAGAGATTGCAGGTTCGACCCCTGCGTCGGTCAGTCATTTTTCATATTTTTTTTTTCTTTGTATAATTTTGTATGATTATTTGCGCCCTCGTCGGAACCAGATCACAATTATTGGGATAAAATACCCTGCTGCGCATTCTTTGCGAAATTGCCTGAATCTGACGGCTGCTTTTTGTCGCAACCTAGTTGATCAAACGTAATCAACTAATTAACCAAGAGTAGTAATAACACGCCATGACTCACCCACCGACCTTGGCTTACGATACGAAGCCATGATCTTTATTATCTTCGAGCTTCTGATAGATCTAATGTATATGGCCTGTTCATTTTTAACTTCTCGGCCCAACATCGTTTCCGTTCATTCCACACCACGGCAAGATGACGCCGCCATCCACCTTCGTCTTTCCGATTCACGGCATTTCCAACGACCGCGTCAAACTCGCCCCACTCGACCTTGATCGACACCTGGAAACATTCTTCCGCCTCTCTGTCCCGCACCCAGATCTATACGCACACATGCCCATGGGGCCCTTCGAAACACTCGCAGAATTCAAGTCCGAGTTCCTGGACCGGCCATCCAACCATATTCTATCCTTCTCCAACCCAGAGTCCTTTGCATTTGC
Source organism: Penicillium argentinense (assembly GCF_028826775.1). NCBI lineage: Eukaryota > Fungi > Ascomycota > Eurotiomycetes > Eurotiales > Aspergillaceae > Penicillium > Penicillium argentinense. The sequence goes on from NW_026622668.1 coordinate 3,674,576, forward strand.
AATCATAGACAAGACCCGACCGGCATCGCTGGAAGATCCAGAAGGCGAGCTCGCTGGCACCATTTCCTTCATTCGCACATCGGCTACTCACCTTTGCACCGAGATTGGCTTCATTGTCATTTTACCCCCGTACCAGCGCAGCCATGTGGCGGCAAATACCGTTGGCCTTGCCCTGCAGTATGCATTTCAGAGCTCGGAGAGTGGTGGCCTCGGTTTTCGTCGCGTGCATTGGCAGGCTAGTACGACTAATCCTGCCAGCGCAAAGTTAGCGGAGAAGATGGGATTCGAGAAGATCGGCTTGACCCCGTGGCATATGCGTTTTGTGAATGGCAAAGCGAAAGGGAAGGTTGGCAATGGAAAAGTACCTCCGCCTGAAACTGATCCGCAAGATCTGTGGAGAGATACGTTTTCGTTTACTTTGGCTTGGGACCAGTGGGAGAAAGGTGTCAAGGAAAGGGTGGAGCGGGTCATGGAGCGATGAATCAACACTATGTATCGAATTTTATTCTGGTCAAAGATTTAAGACATGGCAAAAGAAAATAATCCGATTCCCAGACAATAACAGCAAGGTTGCCCTTTACAAGACCATCTGCCTCGAATATCACCGCCTCAAACTGATCGCAGAGTTGCTGTAGACTCTGTCTCTGACGCTCTTCGATAAGCAAGAAGTCCTCCTCGTCACCGGAGGAATTTGCATCATTCTCGGTTTGTTGGTATGGGTGGGTTCATCCACTCCGTGAGAAGATGCGAGTATAAACCGGCGAGGTTGTGTTTCCGACTATAGGTCTCGAGCTGATTGCGCAGATGATCCTCGAAGTCTTCGAGTTTTTCGGTTGGGATTGAAGTGTCGAATCGTGCTTGCTCAACCCAGTGTTCGATATTCAGAAGTGTCCCGTCATGGTTCAGTTCTGGAACGAGTCGTTTGGCGCTGGCAAAGAAGATTCGCGACACGGTCCCGGAGGCTTGTGTACTGATCGGCACTCGCAAGTGCCTCGCATTTTCGTGTCTCATACACATCGCACTGCTTTTTGAGCTCGTAGATCTTGCCTCGTGTGAGTGACGTGAGCGTCCGCGATAGGTAAGGGTCCATCGTCGCGCAGATGGGCGAGGTGTTGTTTGGAAAAAGCGAGTCGATTGAAACTCTTTGATGGAACCTGAAATCATGTACCGAATCAAGCCATAGTTATATTGGTTGCTTTGCTTCCATTAGTTACGCAGATCTACACCTGGTCTGCAGTCAGACGTCGTGCTGTCCGTCGCTGCGTATAGGCTTCGACACTGACAACTTGCATAGTCGCCCCACATAAGATCTATTGGGGCCATAGATCCTTTCTTGCTCCTCTCACATGCCCCGTTATACAAGGCTGGCCAGACAACCCCGCTTTTTCTTAGGTTAGTGAGTCACCGCCAGTGGAAAAATTCTTCCCCAGAGCCTTGTCGTGACTCAATTGTCTGCATCGACGTTTGCGAGAAATCTCTCCCTATTCTATTGAGGCCAAAACGCGGAAAAGGGTTTTCAATCACAACCAAAATTAGTCATGATCAGCCCCCAGAGCTAGAGAATTGTAATTGCACAGTAAATATTAATCATTCGTTCGCGTCATCAAAGCCATTATAGAATAGCACCTCTTGTATAAAACCATGCCTTAGCCTTGTCAATACCAAGCACAGTCACCAGCAACATTCTCCCAAATAAATCGACCTCATCCGGGTGCGCGCTTTGTAACACCGGCTCAAAATTGAGATTATAGACAATATGGTGCTGTTGCTCGGTCCACGCGACCGCGAAATCAAAGGCGCTCTGAGAATTCCACAGATGACCTGAGAGATACCAGGAGTGTTCAAGTCCGAGCTTCCCGTCACAAGTCACGGGCACTTTCCCCTGAAGCACTTTATATATTTGAATAAAGTAAAATGTGAGTAAAATAGTTCGGCGCGCTGATTCTTGCAGAACCCAAATTTGCCAGAATATCGCGGTACCTTCCACGGATGGGGGGAGAAGCTCTGTTGGGCCTGAGGGGTTTGGAACTGGAATTATGGACATCAGTGTGAGGACTGATAATTCTAGTGTCGCGAAGAGAGCATCGGCGGTGGCATGGGAGCGAATGTCGCCGTCGAAGAGTCGCATTATTTGGTACAGGATCAGGGCGTGGACACGCGCGAGTATCTCGATTGGTTCGGTTGGCTCGGACATTGATAAGAGCTCGCGGGTGCGTGCGTCGAATAGTGACATGATTACCGGAGCGTTGATATCGTTTTTGGACATGTATAGGGAGCAGCAGGCGTAGGCATCTGGTAGGACGGGTTAGCATAACTGACACTAGGAAGTAATAAAAGCCTGGAATAGAATCACCCTGCATGACCTTCGGCATATAGCTTTTATACAGTTGTTGGTGGCACCATGGAGTTTGATTTTCCAGTACCATTATCTTCGGCGTATTTTTGAGGTTATCTATGGCAAATTGCAGATGAGAGGCGACAATTTCCGAAAGAGGGCGTAAAGGCCTTGCCCTGGGGATAGCAACAACAAGGTCTGATTGCGACCAGTATCCTTGCGTTGTGAAAAATGAAAGTAATGAGGTATCGGGCGCATTCTCGACCCAGTCCGACAGCGAATGCAAGGAATCCACGGCGAGGGAGTCCAGAGTCGGATCCACATGCAGACCAGCGTCGGTGGAGAAAGACAGTGACATCGTCGCTGTGGACTGTAGAGTCTCCACGCCTTGGGGTAAAATGTACTCTTCCGGCGCAGGGAAATTTTCATTAACGAGATCGTGGTAGCCTGCGGGCAGTCGGCCGGGGTAGATACACGGCTTATTCATGCTCAGACAACGGGAGCATGCCGGAAATGCAAGGTCACAACGCCGTTTTCCGATCTTGCATGACTCGCAGGACTTCCGCCGTGGCAGAGTTGGTTCTTGATAGCCCATCGTGGCCTATCAAGATCGAAGATAATTTTCAGAAGGCGTCGAAGAGGAGACCACGAAGCTAAATCGGACGCCGGTGGATCGTCTTTGAAGGCGTGAGCGGAATTCCGCACGCTAAGGCGCAAGTGCGAGTTACGCGCCAACCAGAACAGTGGGCCCACTTGCGGACTTTCAGGCAGAGTTGCGCTGCTTGTACAGTTTAGATAGATGAACTCAAGGACACAGTGGAGAAGCGTCTATATAAGGACTCATCATCGTGGAACTCAAAAGCAGAAAAAGCAATATCATTCCCGTCCATTTTTACCACCTCATTGACCATGTCCGCTCCTATTGTCTTCGTTTGCGGTGCTACCGGTACCCAAGGCGGCGCCCTCGCAAACCATCTTCTACAACAGAATATCCCAGTCCGCGCCATCACCCGCAACACACAATCCGAAATAGCCCAGAACCTTCTAGCACGCGGAGTGCACCTGACCCAAGGAAATTTCGACAATGAAGAAGCCCTACGAAAAGCCATGACGGGCTGTACAGCCCTCTTCCTCAACCTGATGCCCAGTCACCTCAAACCCACCGGAGAACTCGACCAAGCCAAGAAAATCATCGCGATCGCCAAAGAAATCGGTATCAATCAAATTATCTACACCAGCGCGATGGGCACCGTCAACCCTGAACGCCTACCCGCCTGGAATCCCGCCAGTTTTCCCGGTATGGTTCTTCTCAGCAAACAATCGATCGAAAACGAAGTGCGAACTGCTGGATTCGAAAAATGGACTATCCTGCGACCAGGAAATTTTATGTCTAATTTCATCAATCCTCTTGTACGGATGTACAATGGCCTCGTCGAAACGGGGGTTTTCACTACTGCTTTTACCATCGAGACTGTTCTCCCCATGGTGGATCCCAACGACATTGGAAGATTCGCTGCCGCTGCGGTGCTTGGCTCAGACCGATTTCATGGAAAGGAAATCGAGGTCGCGTCTCAAATGATGGGGGCTCAGGCCTTGATGGAAGATTTGTCCCAGGCTACTGGCAAGGATATGCGGGTGGTCTTCCTATCTGATGAGGAGATCAACGAGAAAGTGACGCAAGACCCGTTTCTGGGAGCTCAACTGGTGATTCGCGATATGGCTATTTTTGTGGAATTTGAGAAAGTGAAGGAGTGGAATATCGAGTTGGGGACCTTTGCTCAGTTTCTGGAGCGGGAGAAGGAGCGCGTGCAGGCAACCTATAACTGAGAGCCTTGTGCACTGAAAAATGGAGCTTTTTCAATGTCCAAAAATTTCTCTTCATGTAAACCATATCAAAAAGATTATTCGCATAGTTATCGCATTTTAGCATCAGTTGTTTGTTTCGAATTGACTCTATTGGAAATTCTATATCTGTCTATAGTGTGTAAAAATATGTGCGAATGTACGCAACTTGACCTTGACCGAGGTCAAACATCACAAATTCATGAGGGCGTAAAGAACAGCAAGACAATTTACTGCTTGCCGAAGATCTTGACCCGCTCTTCGATGGGCTTCTGGGTCTTCTCGCCAGCTGGAGCCTCAGGGCTACCAAAGACAAGCTGGGCGACGAGGCGCCAGTCGGTGGGAAGGTTCCACTGTTTAGCAACAGAGGCGTCCAGGAGCGGGTTGTAGTGCTGCAGGTTGGCACCAAAGCCAACAGACTCGAGAGCAGTCCAGACTGTTTTCACATGTTAGTTACTTGCCTCTTACGGTTGCGGGACTGGAAAGCACATACGGAAGTACTGGTGCATGGCATTGGAGTGATCAGCCCAGGGCTCGAACTTGTCGGCGAAAGCGGCGAACTTCTCCTGGAAGGACTTGATGTGGGTGGGGTCCTCGTAGAAGAGGATCTAGAAATTAAGTTAGCTAATGTACCTTCGATAAGATACTCATTGAGCGATTGATGCTTACAGTTCCGGCAGCAGCCTTGAAGCCCTGAAGCTTGGGCAGAGTTTGGTTCTTGAAGGTCTCCTCAGGAACAGCACCAGACTGGACTAGGGGAGCGAAAGCCTCGGCGGCAAGATCCCAAAGGCGCTCGTGCTCCTCGTGCAGCAGCACAACCAGACGGGTGGACTGGGTGTTGAAGGAGCTAGGGACATTCAAGATGGCGGCATTGATGAGCTCCTCGACCTTGGAGTCGGAGACGGGGCTGTTCTTGCCGAGCTTGTAGATGGTGCGGCGGTTCTGCGCAGCTTGGATAAGGCCTTCGGTAGACATTGTTGCGGAACTGGTAGGAGATTGTTTGCTCAACGAGGTCGAGAATGCGCGGAGGGGTAGCTGTGCAGGAGATGGTGGGGTTTGGGCCGATACAAATGTTGTCCGCAGTCTCGAGGTGGATCCCAGTCGGCGGCATATGCTGTGGAGATTGGAAGCCGGTCGAAGAATTCGCGTTGTCATTGTCGCGGTCTTTATATGCGATGCTCTGAGTCTGCGGTGATCGCAATTGAGGTTGTCGGTATTGTGACAACTCGACGGCGCACTTCCGCGGCTTTAAATATCGCTCATGGATTAATGAACGTTGGTAAGGCCGACAGAGTGTTATTTCCGTTGTCTGGACAGGGCAGCGGAATTACGGGACTGCCGCTTAATAAGATCATCCCGTCACACCGAGTTTTATCAGCCATGACAAACCATAGATGCCAGTGGAATCACGAACAGCTTTAGCTACCTTGGTTGGGTTTGGGATTTTTTCCCCCAAAACCAGCAAGGACAACCGGATTCACTCCAGTTGGTCTAAGCTTCTGAAGTTAACTTATGCATACATTGCTCTTTGCATTTACAGTTTGCAGTTAGCCAAGCTTTGGACCACGATCTGCACGCCTGCAGACAGCGACGCTGCGGGATACCGGGCTTGCCCAACGATTCTGATAGGCGATTTGAACTCAGAACCCTTCATGGAATTATATTTCATAGCCTCGTCCAAATATATATCGCGCTCTCCAGAAGAGCAGGGCTGGCTTCCCTAAAATGCTTACTCAGCGCACGTGGGAATAACTAACGTTATACATGTGAACTGTACAACCCACACTCCCAAGTACACCAAGGTTCGCTTACACACTGATATTCTTCAAGATACAGTGGTAACTAACTTACGACTGCTTACAAAGGTCGTATCCTATCCCACGTTAGTGGGCAGGTCTCTGTGCACTGCTTCAGGAAAACACGACTGTAACCGAGCATCTCTCTGACACGATGAATACGCATTGTAATTTATGTAAAATTAGAGTTCGCTAGCATGTGCGACGGGAGAGTCCCATGGAAACTGAGTCGTGGGAAGTTGAGGTCTATACTGCACTGCACAGAAACCCATGACAGCGGACTTTTGTCAAACCTGGTCGGTTGTTTCGCCCCGAAGTCTAGACTGCTCTACCAACGAGTGAAAGATACCGTTTCGATATGCAGCTCTTCAGCCTCCCCCTCAATCACGGCGGGGTTGTCACTGGCCGGGTCTTGCTACCCCTGAATCCCCCTGCATCCCAGTTCCTACCCCTACGAGTCTGCGTGCATGGCGGCAGTTACGACTCGGAGTATTGGGATGCGGGCTCGTATTTCATTACTCAGATCTCCGATGCCCTGCACATTCCTGTCGTCGCTATTGACCGGCCAGGCTATGGCGAGACCACCCCCCCCCCCCCCCTGATTCTCCCGCAACGTAAGAGGTGACATACTGCCAACAGCAAGGCCGATATATTAACTCCACTATTATCCCGGCGTCGTGGAACGAATATGGGGCTACAACCCTTCACAAAGGGGCTGTGAGAAGATACGGGGTGTGGTGTTACATATGGTAAAATCGTAGGCGGTGTAGAGGTGGGGATATACCGAGGTGTGAATTGATCTTTGGCACCCCTGTACCCTACCACTACCTTATCACATACCCCAGGCTATACCTAAGAGGGTAATAGGGGGGCCCTCAGATGCTTACATTATCAAATTTTCGTGGCTGTTACAGCCCCAACACACTTCCACCGCATCCCCTCCAAAACCCCCGGGCCACCCCGAGCCGCACCCCCATCCTCAGCACGCATCAGCGCCTCCTCCGCTTACCTGCGCAGTTCCGGCGGGTTGACGAATTTGCTCCACTCGTGTGTTCCGCGGGGCACGACGCCGATGGGCTAGGGCGCTTCGGCGATGAGTTGGTTCAGGATGAAGGAGGGGAGGGTGCGGGAGATTGTGGAGCCGATTAGCCAGCCGCCAGGTTTGAGTGTGCGTAGGCAGTTTGCGAGGAAGGTTTGCGGGCTGGTGGTTTCCGTAGTCGATGTGTTCGATTACTTCGAAGAGGGTTACGATGTCGTATTGGGGTGGTTGTGGGGTGGTGGATGGGGCCTCCGGCTGGGATGAGGATGAGGATGTTGGTGGTGATGGAGATGGGGAGGTGATCTCTTCCAGTGTTGTGTTAAGGTACTTGTATTTCCCGCTGCGCAGGTGCGTGTCGACTGTTGGATCCATGCGTGCGTGCTCGCGCGCGATCTGGATGAGTGTTGTCGTCGGATCGATGGTTGGTTGTCATTGATGCTGCGCGGGTGGGTGTTGGAGCCCGGGCAGAGGGATCGAGCGGGATTGTGCGCGCGAGCGATTCAGCGAAGATGCCACCTCCGCAGCCGATGTCGAGGTAGTGCAGTTTTGCGGCGTTGGGGATGTTCGGGTCTCTGGTTGGGGGTGGTGGGCTTTCGACGAGGCAGGAGGCGATGAATTCGTGGCGGAGGGGGTTCATGAGGTGGAGGATTCGGGAGGGGCCCATTGGGTCCCACCAGGAGCTCGCGAGGGAGGAGAAGTGGGAGACTTCGTCGGCGGAGACGGATGATGTGCTGTGTGGGCGGGTGGTTGAGGTGTGTCGTGGTGTGGTGCGACGGGAGTTTTGGTAGAGACATGTTGATGGACTTGTCGCTGTTGCTGGCGACCGGATGGCGCGCAGAGGGAGAGAGCAGATGCGTAATGATGCCATTTTGAGAAATTAGAGGGTTGAGGGTAGGAGTAGGTTGTAGGGTGTATGAGGCTTGGAGCAATTTTTGAATTGCTCAGTGAGGTTTGCGATGTCGGCTCAGGAGGGGTGATGCTGGGAATCGCTATCAGCAACGGTTGATTAATGAGATGGAACTGGGTTTCAGTATTGCGTACCGCCAGTATCAGCACATTCTCGGTTGCTGTCTAGTGCAGTTGGTAGCGGAAGAGAAGTTGAAGTTGAAGTTATCCAGTTTCGCCGAGCGGAAACAAACACGCCAAGCAGCAGACAACACTGCACAATTCTTACAGCTACTAAGTCCGTTAATTAATGGTAGTTACTGGTAACATAAAGAGATGAGTCTATTGATCCAAGGTATGTCCAAACACTTGCTACCTTGCTACCGAGATATGTCCAGTCCACGTTAAGTGCGGATATATACAATGCGACAAACAACGCTCTATACATAACTCCAGATGGTATCATAAAATCACAGAATTATACATCGAAAATCATCAGGGCAGTATGAGATGCTTGTCAAGTTGGCAGATAGTCATGGTACCCATAATCACTTCCCTGAGAAACAGCTGGTAGATGAGACGCCGACTCAGTCTGGTCACCTTCTACCTCCCGTATCTCGTGGGGACCGCGACCAGCAGCAAGCATATCCCATCCCTGCTCACCAGCCCATGTATTCAACTGTTGTAGCTGGTCGGGCATCTCAGAGCCGAGAGTAGGTAGGAAATTGCCCATGGTGATCGTGCAATCGAGGCCCAGCACTGTCTTGCAGCGCTCCAACAGCTCGGGAAATAGGTATGACGGCGAGCCGCGAATCTGCGATAGCGTGTGCAAGATTCCCCAGAGGAGCTGGCGGGGGTCGACGGCAGCTTCGGCGAGTCGGCTGACAGCTTTTCCCCCGAGGGAACGTGTCACGTCGGCTACGGAGGAACCTATGTCGAACAGTTTTTGCTCCTGCGGGACGGGATGAGTATACTGCCTTCGTGTCTTGATTGTAGTTGACTCACCATTCCGATACCATGTGCATCTATCGCCCCTTGTGACACTGTCCCCATCACGCTCATAACAGCTTTACCCACAAGCACCGGGAGATGGAAAGGCAGTGCAGCGTCATCACGCGAGCCCGGCTGCGTGGCATGGCTCATGGACAATTTCCACATCATCGCCTGCAGCCACTGCTGTGTGATCAAGATATCCACCTGTTGAATCTCGAGCACACCGTCCAGTGATATTGGTTTACACAGACTGGACTGGATAACGGATGTTGGTGGTCTCTCCACGAGCCCGTCTCCGCCTCCAGCAGAGACCCAGTCATAAAGACTGGTTGTGAGCTTTTCAAAGATGTTGATGAGGTTTGTAAATCCGAATGCTAGGATAGGGTCATCGGAACAGAGAACTTGGGGCTTGTGGATGGAGCTGCGGAGCATGACGGGTTTCGATTGCTGCAGCGCATAGCCTCTGGTCTGCCATCAGTAACATATCATAAAGAATTTTCCATAACACTCACCTCTCTGTGATGAAGAGCAGCCAGAAGACGCGCCGCCTCTCCTCAGCTTCCTCCGCATTCAACCCCGCATATGTTGACTCGCGATGCAGGCCGAGTGTAAAAGCCATTGACGTGGCCTGGCATAGATAGAACCAAGCATGGCTCTGCTTGTCTAAATTGCCGTAAGAAGCGAATAAAAAGAACGAGGTCAGGAGAGTCTCGATGCTGATGTCTTCCACAGGGTCGCATTCCTGCCGTGCCCGCACGGCCTCGGATAGCAATTTGTCCCCGGAGACTAGGGAATGACCATCGCCCATGTTCTGCAATCGAGCTGAATCCGGGATCGGGTTGGCGCCGTCCAATTTTAGCTGAAGATGTGTCGCCGCGCAAAGAGAGGCCAAAAAGGCGTATCTGCGTGGAGAGAGCCGTTCGGGATGCTGACTATCCAAGAGTAGTTCGTCCCCTCGCACGACAGGCATAATGGAGAACAGGTATTTCAAGTAGACATTGACATGCGCTAGCAGACTCTGTGGAGAGAGGCGGCGGGCATGTGGGAGTGCCTGGCCGCTTGCCGATTCCACCGTCGAATTTGTAGAGTCGGGCGAAGACACCAGATCTGGCGGCGGGAGTTGTGAAAGGGTGTCAGAAATGTCCTGGGCACCATATTTCGTATCTGGATCACCGTACGCGGGCGACGCGGGCGAGTTGAATCTGAGATGGTCTTTATCGGCATAGAGCTGCTCTCGGGCCGTGTCGTTTCGGTTCGATAGCGGATGGATCGGGGCCAAGGGGTAGAGGTTTCGGAATTTGGGGCCTTTGCGACGGAGCACGTCGCTATAGGAGCAGGAGAGCAGCAGGCACTGACATTTATCGCAGGGTAGTTCGCGCGAGCATTTGATCTTCCGTTTGCGACAGTTGTCGCAGGCTTGTTTTAGAGATGGCTTGGATGGTGGTGCAAGGTCCATAGTTGTTTGGCGAAGGTCAAGACAGGGAACCGACGCAGTGCATGGTAGATGGAGGATAGCTTAAGAAGAAAGTTGAACAATATGATTGTCGATCAAAGTTGATTGAGAGAGATAGAGAGAGAGAAGAGTCAAAAAGACGAGAGGAAAAAGTATCTGGGGAAGCGCGGGGCCGGCAAGTCAAGACTCCCCGCAAAAGGCCTTGCACGTAATGGCGCCCCGATACTCCTTCTATAGCCTCGTCCTTTGATGTTCACTAGTTTGCCCACGACTAGCACCTCGGTGAGATGTCTGCCTGACGTCTTGGTACGTCCTCTTGGTCCTCACAATTAAAAAGCCAGGGTTCTGACGTGACGATCTAATCGATTGAGTTTACACCAATAAACACGAGCGCCCCGACCTGCATCCTTCTAGAATCGAGTGATGGACAAGCCTCTTCGACGCTACTCGATCTCTTGCGATCCTCTCGGCAACTAAGCGAAGTCGTCGCAATCCCCCTGTCTATCAGTTGCCTGGCTGCAAGCGGGAACGATGGAAGAGCCGTGCACACCACGAACACTCTCGAAGGACTCGGCTACGCATGCTAAGTAGGTCTCTGTACCTTTACGAGACCAACTTGAAGCCAAATTCAGACACAGTGGGGGGCACTAGCGCAGGCGATGCGCGATTTTTCTGGTTCCTGATTCATCCGAGGCGCAGTAGCGTTGGACGCTAGCCCTCGATGAGACGATGAGCCCGCAGTCTTCAACGGACGCTCTGCTTGTTTTCGGGCGTCGCACCCCAGCCGATCCAATCATGGCGGCGTTCTCCGCCGCTTGGATGATTTCACTTGCTTGTGCTTGGGCTTCGATGCCGAGATGGGTGTCCCTCGGGAAGCCGAACAAGCTTGAAGCACATTATTCACTCATCAGCCCACTAACCCCCTATATTCCGTACACCTTGAGATCAAAGAGATCACGCCATGACCATCTATTAAACTCGGGAGTGGTGGAACTCATGGACACCGCCATTCGCTCTTACTCCAGGTCGATCAGGAATCTCCGAGATTCCCGCGGGCAGATTCCCCAGCATTCCACAGAGGCTGGGTCGGTGCCCCGGATTGCCTCTGCCCATGGCAGCGATAGAGTATCACGGCATCACCAAGGTACTGCATCTCGATCGTGCCGCTAGAGAGGAAACTTTCACCGGGTGCGGCATCTTACAAAGCCTATTCTTCATGCCTTCCCCGGGTTTCGTTTCCTGAATCTGATTACATTCGCCGTGGTCCGACTAACATCCGTTCGCCGGACCCTCCATAGATTTCCACACAATGACTCCCATTCATGACGTCCTATATTCTATATCCTTCGTGGGTGATGATTCCTCTTCTATCCCAACAATACTGTTGAGAACCATCATCTCTACCGCCATGACCCTGATTTCGATCATCTCAGCGTCTCCATTATTTTGCAGCACGGCCGTCTCCAGACAGCTCGGGCATTTATCGGCCAACCCGCCAATCACCAACCACCGGTCTCCAGCCAGTGGGTAAGCCTTGGCCCTTGACTTCAACAAAGCTCAAGGACTCTCGACTGCTCTGTTCGTATTAGGTTTAAGCCACTCTATTCCGTTCCTGGTCTAGCACCGGCTCTCGTGTGGCATGGAGGAGGCAAAGTCGCAATAGTCTCCGTGATCGTCCCCGCAATGCCCAGTCCTCGAAGCCTAGCCAACCCCGCGAAAGCATTCAGCCACTGGAGTGTCGGGAGTGTCACTCCAATTTCACCTGCGTCCCACCTGTGCACGGGAATTCAGCGGAAATTTTGTTTGACGCGTTGACTTTGAGGGATGTCTTCGGTGCTGTTTCTTCGGCGAAAAGCTGCTTTGCTCGACCCCAATTGCATCGGACGGCCTCTTCCCAGTGTCGACTATAAGAAGGGAGCACGACGGAGCTTTCGTAGCTTCTAAGTCTTGACGACCAGTGCCTCTTCTCTGACGGACAACCACGGTCATCATGGTTGGATTCACGGATCTGCTGGCCGGTGCCTGCCTTTTGCCGGCCGTTTACGGCGCGAGCAGCTCGGTCGCGAGCTCGACTTCGAGCGCCCCCTACCACCAGTTTACTATCCCTGCTTCCGTCAACTATGGCGAGAACTTGATCGCCAACATTGACGACCCCCAGGCCGTCAATGCTCAGGATGTTTGCCCCGGATACAAAGCATCGGGGGTGCAACAGAGTGCTAAGGGGATGACTGCTAAGCTGCAGCTGGCTGGCGAGGCGTGCAATGCGTATGGTACGGACGTGGACTCTCTGGACTTGATTGTCGAGTACCTGGCCAAGGACCGATTGAATGTCCAGATCACTCCCACCCATGTTGATCGTCACAACGCGTCTTGGTACCAGCTTTCTGAGGCCGTTGTGCCGCGGCCCAAGGCCGACAAGGGCGCCACGGCTGAGAACAGCGACTTCGAGATCACCTGGTCCAACGACCCCTCTTTCAGCTTCAAGGTTACCCGCAAGGCCACTGGTGATGTGCTCTTCGACACCACTGGCACCAAGCTGGTGTTTGAGAACCAGTTCATCGAATTTGTTACTGCCCTGCCCCAGGACTACAATCTGTACGGCCTCGGCGAGCACATCCAGCAGCTGCGCCTCCTGGAGAACCAGGTTATGACCATCTACGCATCGGACATTGGTGACCCCATTGATGGGTACGTCCACACTATCCTGCTAAAGTAGCGTGATTGTACTAGGGACATCGATACTGACTTTCTAATTCCAGCAACATCTACGGCTCTCACCCCTTCTACTTGGACACCCGTTACTACGAAGTCGACGCTGAGGGTACTCACACCCTCGTTTCGAGTTCCGCGGCCGACCAGTCCAAGGACTATGTCTCCTACTCCCACGGTGTCTTCCAGCGCAATGCCCATGGTCAGGAGATTCTCACTGGAACTGACAAGCTCACCTGGCGCGCCATTGGCGGCAGCATCGATCTGACCTTCTACTCTGGTCCGACCCAGCCTGAGGTGACCAGCAGCTACCAGATCAGCACCGTTGGTTTGCCTGCCATGCAGCAGTACTACACCCTTGGCTTCCACCAGTGCCGCTGGGGTTACCAAAACTGGTCCGTGGTTGAGGATGTCGTTGAGAACTTCGAGAAGTTCCAGATTCCCCTCGAGAACATCTGGTACGTTGCTTAATTCGAGTCTTTGCATGCTATCAACTAACACGGTAAAAGGCTTGACATTGACTACATGCACGGCTACCGAGACTTCGAAAATGACGCCATGCGCTTCTCATACAGCGAGGGTGAGAAGTTCCTGGACAAGCTGCACGCTAGCGGACGTCACTTCATCCCCATTGTTGACTCTGCTATCTACATCCCCAACCCCAAGAATGCCTCCGATGCGTAAGTCACTCTGTTTCTTTGCAACTTGACGGCTGCTGATGCTTCGCTAGCTATGACACCTACACTCGTGGCGCCAAGGATGGTGTCTTCCTGAAGAACCCTGATGGAAGCACCTACATCGGTGCTGTCTGGCCTGGATACACCGTGTTCCCCGACTGGCACAACCCCAAGTCCGTTTCGTGGTGGTCTAACGAGCTCGACATCTGGCACAAGAAGATCGCGTATGACGGCATCTGGATTGACATGAGCGAGGTCTCCTCCTTCTGTGTTGGAAGCTGCGGAACTGGCAACCTCACTCTGAACCCCGCCCACCCTCCTTTCAGTCTGCCTGGTGAGCCCGGTAACATCATCTACGACTACCCTGAAGGCTTCGCTGTTACCAACTCTACTGAGGCTGCAGCCGCTTCGGCGGCTGCTTCTAGCCAGGCTGCCGCGGCCGGCGATGGTAGCTCGGGAGCGTCGTCGACAGTGTCCTACTTGCGCACCACTCCTACTCCGGGCGTGCGTAACATCAACTACCCTCCCTACACTATAAACCACGACCAGACTGGCCACGACCTCGCCGTGCACGCCGTGTCTCCTAACGCCACTCACATTGACGGTGTCGCGGAGTACGATGTGCACAACCTCTGGGGCCACCAGATCCTCAACGCTACCTACCACGGTCTGCTGAAGGTTTCTCCCTCGAAGCGTCCTTTTATTATCGGTCGCTCGACGTTTGCTGGTTCTGGAAAGTGGGCTGGTCACTGGGGTGGTGACAACTACTCTAGGTGGGCCTACATGTACTTCTCTATTCCCCAAGCGCTGTCCTTCTCTCTCTTCGGTGTCCCTATGTTCGGTACCGACGCCTGTGGTTTCAACGGCAACACCGACGAGGAGCTGTGCAACCGCTGGATGCAGATGTCTGCCTTCTTCCCCTTCTACCGCAACCACAACGTCCTCTCTGCCATCCCGCAGGAGCCTTACCGCTGGGCCTCCGTCATCGAGGCTTCTAAGTCCGCCATGGCAATCCGTTACGCCATCCTGCCTTACTTCTACACCCTGTTCCACCTAGCTCACACCACCGGCTCGACCGTCATGCGTGCCTTGGCCTGGGAGTTCCCTAACGACCCGTCCCTGGCTAACGTCAACACCCAGTTCCTCGTGGGTCCCTCTATCATGGTTGTCCCCGTGCTTGAGCCCCTGGTCGACTACACCAAGGGTGTCTTCCCCGGCATTAAGCAGGGCGAGGTCTGGTACGACTGGTACACCCAGACCGCCGTTGACGCCCAGCCCGGTGTCAACACCACCATCCCCGCCCCTCTGGGTCACATCCCCGTGTTCGTCCGCGGTGGCAGCATCCTCCCCATGCAGGAGCCTGCCCTCACCACCCGTGAGGCCCGTAACACCCCGTGGTCCCTCCTCACTTCTCTCAGCAGCCAGGGCACTGCTACTGGTAAGCTGTACCTTGACGACGGCGAGAGTCTCTACCCCAACGCTACTCTCAGCGTTCAGTTCCAGGCCTCCAAGAACAAGCTCACCGCTATGGCCCGTGGTAACTGGAAGGAGGCCAACCCGCTGTCGGAGGTGACCGTTCTGGGTGTCACCGAGGGGCCTCATAACGTCACCTTCAATGGCCAGACTGTTCCTGGCTCGGATGTGAACTACAATGCTACTTCACACGTTCTCTCCGTGTGCGGTCTGCAGGCCATGACTGCGGACGGTGCTTTCAGCAAGCACTGGACCCTCATGTGGTAAATGCACTGCTCCGGCATGTGACATTGGGGATAGATGATTGTTGTGTTCATTAGTTGAATTGTTATATTCTGCCAATCCCAGACTAGAGATTATTTCCTTGAGATACCTCCTCACTTCACATGTAAGACGACCTAGTCGAATCTCAGCCAAGGCACTTGGATGAATCCGTTTAACCTACCACCTAGAGAGTCATTAGTTGTTGTCCAGGGCTTCCATTTCAGCAAAATCGTCAGCCGCAGTCTGAATAGTGATCCTGGGATACCTCTTCGGCCAATATCCGAATGTCTTACTACATACTACTATTGTTTCGTCTGTCTGCATGAAACATGTGCATTCCCCAGTTGTGATCTCAAACAGGCTAATATCATACACCGAATTAGTGCTGATTGTACCACCACCTCATCAACTACTCACAATGCAAGAAGACAAAAGAGACAATGAAAATCAGACCATATCATACTGCTAATCATCTACAACACCCTCCAAGGAACCAATGGCATTTTTCAAACACCCTCACTATCCCATAGTCCATCAACATCAACCCTGCATGTATACATACATCCTCCTCGCTAACTATAAACCGCCCCATCGGCGAAAAGCCGCCATCAGGGAAATGATCGACGACCACCCCTCTCATCTATCCCATCCATCACCAATCACTACACTCCCAACTCCCGTCCCAACTCCACGATCACCCTGCAATACCAAGGCTTCTAGCGCATTCTCTCACTCTCATTGCCCGTCCCTGGCTGGCCGACGATCCTCGCACAAGTTTCCCACTAACAGAACCCACGACACTAGCAGAAGTGTGTACCTGACATCGGAGCCCGTCTTGCTCCGGCATGACGGCCTCGCTCGCACATGTGAGATCGGGAACTGAGCGCATCATCAGTGATTCCTCCTGATCATGGTGGAGCTGGGGCCGGGGGCAACAAGCTTGTGCCGAGGATCTACAGCCGTCTCTTACTGCTTTGGCTCGGGGAGGCCCATTTCGAGACGTGATCCCCATCTGTTACTACTCCTTTGGTTGCCTTCCTGTCTTCACCGCGCTCTGGACTTGGGGGTTAGTTCGCTTTGACCGGGGACGGACATTCACTGGAAATTTATCGGCACGCCGATCCGGTCTGTGTTCTGTGATCTGTGAGTCTTCGTGCCTTGCTCGGTCCCTCCTCCTTTTTGTATGAATTATAGTAGCGCTGGGGGTGGCGTCCTTTTTGCTTTCTGCACCCCGCAAAAAAATGCATTCTCTACCCGGTACACCTCGCTAATGCCGGGGTAAACCTGGATAGACCAAGTCAATTGATATATAGCCGGCATATTCCCCATCCTTCATCGGCTCTTCAAAGCCGACGCTTGGAAAGCCACTATGGTCTCCTTCTCACGCTGTGTGCTGCTTGCGGGCCTCCTGGGCTCGGCAATTGCTGCGACGCCTGCGCAATGGCGCTCGCAATCAATCTACTTTATGCTCACGGATCGATTTGCGAGGACGGATGGCTCGACGACGGCGCCTTGCGATACTAGCAAGAGGGTACGTACTGCCTGTTCAGTTATTCTACGGAGTTGGAGTTGTATAGCTGATCTTAACTAGGAATATTGCGGTGGTACATGGAAGGGTATCGAGGACCACGTAAAGAACTTTCTCTCACCTTTCTTGCCCGTACGGTACTGACTCCCGCCTTAGCTGGACTATATCCAGGGAATGGGTTTTACAGCCATCTGGATTACCCCGGTCACTCATCAACTCCAAGGAGACACGGGATATGGAACAGCCTACCACGGCTACTGGCAACAGCACATGTATGTCTACAACGAAGGCGTCAAATTCATCTCTCAACTGACTGGACGACAGCTACGAGCTCAACTCCAACTACGGTACAGCCGATGATCTCAAGTCACTGGCTTCGGCTCTGCACAAGCGAGGGATGTACCTCATGGTTGACGTCGTGGCTAACCACATGGTAAGTTCTCCAGACTCTACAGTCGTTTCCGTCATGCTAATGAACACCGATAATAGGGCTACGACGGTGCCGGCAACACAGTGGACTACAGCGTCTTCGACGCCTTCAACAGCCAGAGTTATTTCCACCCCTACTGCCTAATCACAAACTACGACGACCAAACCGAGGTGGAAGAGTGCTGGCTCGGAGACACGACCGTCTCCCTGCCCGATCTCGACACCGAGTCGAGCGCTGTGCAAAATATCTGGTATAATTGGGTCGGATCACTTGTCTCAAACTACTCCAGTATGATTCTCTCCCCAAGCGCATGACTGTTCCCTCTAACTGTGAGCTATAGTTGACGGTCTGCGCATCGACACTGCCAAGCACGTCCAGAAAGACTTCTGGACTGGGTACAACAGCGCCGCTGGCGTTTACTGTGTTGGCGAAGTCTTTGATGGTGATCCATCCTATACCTGCCCCTACCAGGAAGTCATGGACGGGGTTCTCAACTACCCAATGTGAGTATAACCATTTCCCAGGGAACGAACAAACAATGTCTGAGTGCAGCAGGTACTACCCCCTCCTCCGTGCATTCGATTCCACCAGCGGAAGCATCAGCGACCTCTACAAGATGATCAACACGGTCAAGTCCACCTGCAAGGACTCAACCCTTCTAGGAACATTCTTGGAGAATCACGATAACCCACGCTTTGCCTCGTACGTCCACCACAACGCAAACGGCTCATTCAACTTAAACATACTGACGCAAACCAGATACACCCAGGACATGTCCCTCGCCAAGAACGCCGCCGCATTCACCGTCATGGCAGACGGTATCCCGATCATCTACGCCGGCCAGGAACAGCACTACGACGGTGGCGCCGACCCGGCAAACCGCGAGGCAGTCTGGCTATCCGGGTACAACACCGATGCCGAGCTGTACAAGCTCATCGCCAAGGCGAATGCCATCCGCTCGCACGCTATTGCCAAGAACAGCGGGTACATCACGTACAAGGTAAGCAAGATCCTTCAACGTCTTTCAGTATGAAACCCTCCTCTAACGCCAGGCAGAACTACCCAATCTACCAAGACACCAACACCCTCGCCATGCGTAAGGGCCTTAACGGCTCGCAGACCATCACCGTGCTCTCCAACAAAGGCGCAAGTTCGAACACGTACACGCTCCCGCTGTCTGGGACGGGCTACGCGGCTGGCACGAAGTTGACGGAGGTTATCACTTGCGCTAATGTCACTGTTGATGCGAGTGGGAAGGTCCCTGTTCCTATGGCTGGTGGGGAGCCGAGGATTTTGTACCCGAGTTCGTTGTTGGTGGGTTCGGTGGTTGGGTGTTAGAGACATCTTTTGGGGAAGATGGCTGGGATAGAGGGGACTAAGATTGGGGATTGTGGTATATAGGTCTTTGGGGTTTTGAGATAGTAGCGACATGCGCCAATCTTATACGTAGATGTTGACTACAACGCGTTGAATACAGTCGATACTTGGACGGATGTTTAATCGACCGCTACAGCTACAAGTGACTGTAAAACAACAGGGATATCCATGTGGCGGCGAATTTGGCTAGGAAGGAAGCACATCAACTTTACAGTAGACTCAGCTGGTCACTGCTCTGCAGAATTATTAAAACGTAGCGTATAGAAGTAAAAGCAACTATATAGGAGTCCGGCCCATCTACACACAAGAAACAACTTCCATCCATCTACCCAACCCTTCACAGAACCCTTCCCGATCTAGAAATCATGCATCGCCCGCGGCACCAAGCTGACAGGCATCGCACCACCCACCGGCGCCGGGTGCTGCTGAAACATTCCCGGCGCGGAGAACGCCGGTTGAGGCGCGACATAGCCAGGAGGGATAAGCTGCTCAAAGCAGGCATACGAGTCAACGAGGCCATCCATCGGCCCCGCAGCTGGGATAAGATGCGAGAGATCGATACTCTCTGTCCTGGGCGGCGGAGGCGGCGGTCCGAAGATGGTATTCTTCAGCACGTCCGTCGCAGGCGAGGACTGGTCTGTACTGGTGGTAGCGGCCTCGTTGTAGCGGCGCTGCATCTCGCCGACGATGAAGGCTATCTGTTGTAATTCTGAGGAAGATTGCTTGTTTTGTTTTCTTCTGGACAGAAAACTTGAGGGTTTATATACACATGCAACCTCCAGATTGATTTCCAATCAAAGCTGGCAATTCTGTGAGGTTAGGAATTGATTACGGTACGATACGACATATCACAACACATCGTGATGGAAGTTCCGAGCGAGCCCTTCAAAACCTTCAGCGTCGGCAGTGGTGTTGGAATCATGCTGGGTGTGCTTTTTGGCTGCCTGCTCATCGGTGTTGTCTTCTTCGTGCCCTACTTCCAACGTCGTCTAGGCAAGGGTGACATTCGCGTCAAGTTCTACCATCTGCCTCTTCGACCTATGCTGTTGGTGGACAACTGCCCGTTGTACTTCCCGTCCAAGAGCGATGCCGTCGTCGTCGACTACTACGAGGATTCGTATGGCGAGGTGGTGGCTGGACGCGACTTCCGTCGTTATTATGGGCCACTCTGTAGGTTGTACTATTGCTACCATCATCACTGGCTCCTACAAGGGCACAGAGGGGTATCCGTTATCCGGATCACATCGGGCTTCGGTCCGGAGCTGATTCCTGAGGTGCGCGAAGCCTTTTATTCTTTGGTGACCCCAACAGAAGACCGGATTTTCTTCGATCGTGCTATGAGGGATATGATGATGGTGCAGCTCCCAGCTCGGAAAGTGGCCCACCCCGAGGTATGGGAGCTCAATGTTCGTCTGGATAAGGGAATTCCCACTGCAGAGCTAATTGATGGGAATCGACAATATCTCGACTACTGGCAGAAGTATAGCCATGCGATCAAGGTCCCTGTGATGCATGCGATTAGCGAGTTCGACGGAATGTTCATATCGACCCCCGATATGGCCAAGCGTATGGCGAGGCCTTCTCTGCGAGTCCACGGAAAGAATGTGGAATTGTGCCTATGTCTCCAAATTGTATTGAACTTAGCCGCCAAGGCCGAGGATGGTCGGCGCGGTGCTGTGGGTTTGCACTGGAATGTGCCGCAGCCAACGTGGTGGCGAAAGAGTAATTGGGTTTTTTGTCAGTTGCTACTTCAAGCTCCAACGAGCTTTATCGGCTCCGCTTATCGTTCACAAGTGTTAGCAATTGCACTACATTTCGGGCAGATTGCATGTTGAATGAACTCCATGTTGGATTCTGAACGCATCCTTCTGTATCTTTGCAAAGCACGCGCAGTACATACGAAAATAGGGCGGGAAGAGAGCAATATTATGTTTTTCATTGGCTCAGTCCACGACATCATAATATGAATTGAGCTAGAAAGATTCCGAATGTGACAGGCCCCTTCGCACAATTCAAACTAACACCAATCGGGCATCATAATTACAGCCTTGGGTTAGCGAACCACAAAGGAAACAAACTTCCCCCGTCCACTGCAGGATTGAAACGAGAATCACGCTTTCAGGAATCAAAAGTCCCAAAACCTTCGACAAATTTAGGGTGTAGAAACCTTCTTGATCTCAAATCCAGTGACACTTCGCCGGCAATCCACACCTTAATCCGACTCAAAAGAGACACTACAGTAGCCTTCTATTCTAATGGCGATACCGACAAAGATCACTGAATCATATGTCGAAATCGGAATCCCTGGCTTTTGAGTCAACATATTCTTCCCTGAGCTCCCGACTGGCACTTTCTACAGTGGGGGGCAAAGCCCAACCGAAAGCCATCTTTTTCCATATCGACCACGCCGCTAGTGAATTCCCTAACAGGAACGACGACTGGGCTTTATCGCACAAGTGAACAAAATTGTGCGACCTATTCTTGAACCAAAAGATAAAAAGTGGGAATACATATCTATGAGCATCCTTGAGAAATTTGGAGAGTCAACGGCATGATTCCGACCGTCGAGCATCCCCAGATATGGCAACAATGGGTCGAGAAAGACGAGCCCATGGTATAAGATGAGAATAAAGCCTAGTCTAGTGACAAAAAGGTCGATTTGGCGCATTGTTGGAGATCTACCTGGATCAATGATACCGCTAGTGTAAATAATTCAAGTAATCCGTCACGGACTTAGGCCCTGGCTGGATGTCGCACTGCAAATACGATAGCAAATGCCTCTGATATCTCTATCTATGTTCCTTTGCAACAAAGTTTCAACTACATACGACCATAGGGTGTGGAGAACAGGGCTTCCCGTCCGCTCAGCCGTACTTAAGCCACACGCCGGCAGGTTAGTAGTATGGTGGGTGACCACATGCGAATCCCTGCTGTTGTATGTTTATTTTTCATTTTTTTGCCCCCTTCATCTCAAAGCCACGAGACTGCGAACAAATTCATGGAGAAGGAGTTTAGCCGAGGGTTCAAATATGCATCAATAGCACCCACGCGACGGGCCAATCAGGTTGAATTTATTTTTTAAGAACGATTCAAGTTCAACGATAGGGATATGACATCAAGGCCGAGTAACGTCATCACCGCCAACAGGCGCAAGGCACCAGGGGCCGACAGTATATTCTTTTTTGATAAACCTGATTTGGGGCAGAATGACGCAGAAATATCAATACCAAGCCATTTTCAGGTACCAGTCGTACCTTTTGACTCGGTGATTTCACGTCTACTTCATCCATATCCATCAATCCCTGCAAGCCACATCCTAAAATGGGCTCCTTCTCGCGAATCCCTTCACTGTTACGGATGCCTGTTTCTTTTTTGCCTGTCAAGCGCAACGTGATCAACGCCTCTAGCCTGCGGGCCTACAGCCAGGAAACCAACCAGAAATTCGCACAAGCAAATGCACACGAATCGCAAGAAGAATGCGACCGTAACAACACTCCGAATCATCCGATTCCTTCCAACGACTCCCAGCCGACTCTGCGAGATGGCAGACAGTCCAATTTATCTGATATGGAGGGAGTCAGACATGATAATCTACCAGAGGACGTGAGGAAGCATAATGAAGACATGGAACACCGCTATGATCGACCCTACAATCATATCGCGGGCGAGGGCAAGGCTGAGAACGCATTTGAGCAGAAATTAGTGTCGCTACTGAGGTTCTTTGGAGCTTAGATCATATAAAGTGCTTACTGTTCACTGTATCTGTGTATGAGCGTTTGCATATTTGATTGCCCATTTCATATTCTCTGCGGTCGCATCATTGGTTAACGGATGCCGGCAGCGTCGCATCGGTGCTCCAGGGTCAGGATATGCACTCCTAATTCCTTTCTCTCCTCAACGACCTTTCTGTATACTCAAATCTATTCCCGAGTCTTTGCACCTTCCCTTCCCTCGATACTTTCCAGATCCGCGTAGAGTCTCCATTGATAGTCTAGTTTCGGGTTGTTAAACCTGATCTGCGCGTCGAGTTGCTCAATGGCCACCATATCCTCGGGGTCAAGCTCGAAATCTCCCTCGATATTTTCTTTGATTTGCTAGTCGATCGTAATCCTGGGAAAAGCAGAGCGACCGCTGTTGATGCCCCAAGCCAGGACAATTCAGACGGCACTCTTTCCGTACTTCTGGCCAGGATCTTGCAGAAGAGGCTGATCAATCACCCGGATCACGTGGGAGATTCCTTTGCTCCCTCCTGCTTTTCCATAGATGTTATTCATGTTGTCAGGAGACCTGAATTGTATCACATGGATTCTTTGCGGCTTCAGCCAGTCATCGAAGCCCTACTGTTGGAGGCATAGGTGGAGCTCCATTTGGTGAACAGCAGGAACGTTTGCTCGAAATGAGGAGGAAACCAGTTTGGTAAGACCACGAAGCTTGCCATGGAGGATTCGTCCACAAAGTATACCGCTTTCCCTTTCTGAGATTGGAAACTCCAGGTGATTTTGTCTTTCCGTTTTGGGGAATTTTTCATGGGTTTCCACATTTGAACAGATGTCGTCTGTTAATGAGACATCTTTCTGTTGTCTCTTGGAAAACACACAGTGTTTCTCGTGATAGAGTATGGATAACGTATCGTGAGAAGATGAACATGTGGCGTATCATTAGCGAGCGACTCATCGAGCGCCTTCTCAACATCGTCCGAGATAATTGTTGGACCAGAGTTTTGTACCGGGATACAGATCCTCTCTGTTTACCCCTATGTTTTAGATGCCCTGCCCGGATTCTTTCCCAACGTTGTAGATTCTTGCAGTGTCGATCAAACGAACACGCGGTTTGAGAGCCTGAGGGACGGCGTCGACCCGCGCCTCATTATCTTGGAAGGTCTGAAAACCGTTGGCAGAAATATCGGCTTGAGTATGGAGGCTGAATTGTGTTCGGTGCGTGGATACCACCTTGTGGTGACTTTTCGTATATCTCAATTACGACGGGGTATGGCATCGATTGAGGCTGACGGGCGTCGGCATGGAAATGGAGGATTGGCGAGATGTGAGTGCTAATATGACGGTTAAGTCTCACATCGAAAATTTAGAATGGGGCTCTGGGCTGTGTACCTCCCCCCCCATTTCCTATGGATCTCTGCTTCTTTGCCCGCCATAGCTATAGAGCGTAAGTGAGCTGATGACCGTGTAAGGGCGCTGGCTATCCACGTTTTCGTGCTTGGTATGAACGAGGTAATGAGCGGGCTCTGGCAAGTAAGCAAGACAAGGCGGAGGGATTATCAATGATGAGGGAGCAAAGTTTCATGTTCGTTCTCTCAACGAAGCCTGGGTTGTCACATGACCCAGAGCGCCTGAGGCGCAAACAATCAGGGCATGTTCGATTTCGTTGCGCCAAGAAATGATCATCCTGGATGACACCCGTTGAAAGTCTCCAATCCACTGATGGTAAGCAGCTTACATTAGCGCCGGAGCACGCTCGTGCCAAGAAAGGCTTTGCGATGATCCAGAAATTCAATCACACGCGAACCAGAATTCCGGGCTGTGAACGAGGTAAGGACCTTGGTCAATCGATCCCGCATCTACCAGACTCTCTTCTTGGATCGAGAACCCCTACACGTTCTTGGAACAGCAGTACGTGGTCTTGGCGGATGACAGCATTGCGTGGTTCAGTACCCACAATCAGTTATAAGACCGTGGGCTCGGCTCGCAACTGAAGGTTGAGGTATCTGTTCTTTGCAGTCCTTACCCAGACCTCCTTTCTCGATCTTTCTAAGGAGAATAAACACCATAGTCATGGATACGGCGATAGCAATCATTGTCGCACTCGCTATGGCGATGTGCGCTTTCGCCCAGAATATTTCGTATGGTGCCGATAATTTCTATCGAAGCAACAACGTGACGATTCAGCCAATCAGCTTCCCAACTCATTACCAAACGACTGTCGGAGGCAATCTCTTCTATCCCAAGACACTGAACGGCAGCACCAGCTGGCCGGCTGTAATCGTCGGTCACCCGATGGGTGCCGTGAAGGAGCAGAGCGCCAACCTCTACGCAACCAAATTGGCCGAACAGGGATTTGTCACGGTCTCCATCGATGTTCCATTTTGGGGCGCCAGCGAAGGGGAGCCACGCAATGCGGTCTTACCTGATCTCTACGCAGAGGCATTCAGTGCGGCAGTCGATTATCTCGGTACCCAGAGCATCCTCCAAGTCGACCGCGAACGCATCGGCGGTCTGGGTATTTGTGGTAGCGGCTCTTTTGTGATTAGCGCTGCGAAGTTAGACCCACGTCTCAAAGCCATCGCCACATCCAGTATGTACGATATGGGCACACTCGCTCGTCAGGGCCTTCGGAACTCGCAAAATATCGATCAACTCAAGGAAGCGATTGCCGAAGCAGCCCAGGAACGCTGGAACGAGTTAGACGGTGGCGAGGTCCAGTACACCAGTGGTACTCTGGATCACCTCACGGCAAATGCCACCTCGGTCGAACGAGAGTTTTACGACTATTACCGCACCAGGCGTGGCGAGTTCACACCTGTCGGATCTGCACCGAACCTCACCACTCACCCCACGCTCTCCACATTCACTAAGTTCGTCAATTTTTACCCATTCAATGATATCGAGACCATCTCGCCCCGTCCGATGCTGTTTATCTCGGGCGACCAGGCGCATTCTCGTGAGTTTAGCGAAGACGCCTATTCGCGTGCTAGTGAGCCGAAGGAGCTTCTCTGGGTACCAGGCGCCGGGCACGTCGATCTCTACGATCGCACTGAGCTTATCCCATTTAAAAGACTCACAGAATTTTTCGAAGCGGGTCTTGCTTGAAAAGAACAAGCAAGTATCGGGTGTCAATGGCTGCTACGTATCCATTCTGTGTGATTGAACTACCTAATCTTTAGTGAGAATCAGGCTTTTACTGTGGATGTCCTCGGGACGGAGGGACGAGATGGAACATTTGATAAATGACGAAGCTTTTGCATCACAAATGTATTTAGTTTCGATAGTTCAAAATTTCTACCGTTACTCAATGAATCAGGCAACTCGTCTCGGATGTAACTGAGTACAGGTAGTTAACATTGTGAACTGTTCGTGTCGCCTGTCTATTATTTAGTTTCAAGTAGGAGTGTATATAAGACCACCATGCCCTTTAGGACGACACCAGCATGCAACGGCCTAAACATAAACGGTTTTCAAACCACCCAACAGGTGAAGAGTTAGAAGGAGACAGGGTCTACTCCGACACCTCATAATGCATTGTGTCATGAAATCCATCTTGGAATTTTCCTAGGTAGCCTTACGATACTTTTTGGTTGCTCATTCAACTTAAGTCGCATAGTCCGAAAGAACCGACCAATCAAACAGGGGACTTTTGCTTACGCGGATCCACTCACAGTTTCGGGTGGGGTGTCTGATGTTAACCAATAAAACTGCTCATATGGCTCGATAAGCTCAGGGCCCACATGGAATCCCCCGATGTGGGCGCAATGCCAAGCCTCGCCCAACAGGCAGACAAAATTTTCGTGTCGAGTGGCTTGGGTGGAGGTGCTAATCAGCGAGATGCATTATTGGCTCCACCTGTGCTTTATTAACCATCTACAACACTTTTAGCTCGTCATCATATCGCATATATTACCATCCACACGATGACAGACCCCTCGCAAGGAGCGCAGATCATTCCACTCAGCAAGATGCCCCAGCAAGCTGGCGTCCGTGACGCTCGGGACGATTGGACTGGAGTCATAAGTCGGAAAGAACGAAGAAAATTACAGAATCGACTGAATCAGCGGCGCTACCGTATGTACTGTTTTCGTCCCAAGTTATTTTTGTCTCAACTGACAATTCACTAGGGTTGAGAAAGCAAGATAATGGAGCAGTATCGAATGCTGACATCATTGCTACCCCTTCCGCTATACCGTCCGCATCTAGAGTGCAACTTCTGGATTCCTTCAAGCTTGAGAGGCCGGAAGCTTTTGAATGCGCAAGAGCGCCTTCATTTGCTTTGGAGTTCCGTAAATGGTTTGAGATGAAAGCGTACCAAAGCTTTATGTCCGGTATGCCGAACAGAGACCACCTTATTAGCCTTAGCCGACTCAACGTGCATCGAGCCATCAATGAGAACATTGCTGCAGTCGGAATGACCTCCGCCTGGATGAAGAGCGATGATGCGATATCAATATTCAATCTCGCACAACCCAGTTTCTCAGTCGAGGGTATCCCACCTTGTTTACGACCGACATTCATCCAGTTACATATTCCCCATCATCCCTGGCTGGACTTCTTTCCATTCCCACGCATGCGCGACTGCATGATTCTTGCTGCCCAAGGTGATTCTTTCGACGATGACGACTTATGTCATGACCTCA
Organism: Penicillium argentinense; assembly: GCF_028826775.1. Classification (NCBI taxonomy): domain Eukaryota; kingdom Fungi; phylum Ascomycota; class Eurotiomycetes; order Eurotiales; family Aspergillaceae; genus Penicillium; species Penicillium argentinense. The sequence continues at coordinate 3,701,739 of NW_026622668.1, forward strand.
TGGCTTTTTGGGATACAAGAAACACCGCTGCGACCTTACTTGTGTGGGGAAACTCGTGGGAAGCCCAACATTGGGAAGTTACAGAGGGTTTCGCACAGAAGTGGAAATGGCTGCTCCCTGACTCGCCTGAGCTTCTGGCTTCTACAAATCGGTGGAGAAGATCTCGAGGGGAACGGCCTTTAATCTGGAATGATATTCTTTCTGGGTCATAAATGCGACAGACATGTTGTAATTACCATGAGCGTCTTTATTGTTTTTGATTGCGTTTGTATAGAGCTTCATTGGTGTTGGACAGAGCAAGATATCCACGGCAATATTCTAGGAATCGGATACATTATAGTATGTTCCCTGATAATCGAGTTAGTATACCCGACACAAAGACCTTTTCCGTCTTTGCCAAAAAGCAATGTGTTAGATTGATCGGTATTTTGGGGGAAAAATCAAAAGGCCAAGAATTCGCCAAGTCTTTGATTACCTTGGACCCATGGGTCCATCGCGTAAGCCTTAGCCGGTTATTTTTATCTTAACTCCGGCAACTTTTGATATTACAAACCAACACTAGTAGCGCAACTACAGGGAGGGAGGGGAAGGGGCTGCTTAAGTCCGACAAAAACACTTGAGATGCTTGCAAACTTCTACATTTCCCTTTTCATTGCTCAGCTGCATTGAAAGAGCCTCTCAAATCAAATCACAAAGCGCTGATCGCATAATCGAAAAGACGCCATGAATTTGATTTTCTTCATTTCCCTGCTCAGTGTCGGGACGATCGCAATTCCAACCTCAACGCCAGATCGAAAGCTCGACAACCCCTTGCAATTTATTGGACCCTCTTCACAAGACGCGCGACCAAGTCTATCAACCGAACATTCGCCAATGAGACGGTACTTGCGACCAAATATAAAAGCTCAACCTCTTCATCAGCATTCACATCTTGACCTCCCTGGAGTTGATGATTATGAGAAGCACGTTGCGTACTGCGAGGCTGGGTCTGTCCCCGATTGCCAAGCAGCCGTCGGGTAACCGGAATGGGATTTATTCTGACCACAGCACAGCCGATTCTTTGGTTTCGGTGATATACTCGAAAGTATCGGACATGATGCATTGCATGGGATCGTTCAGGCCATATATCCTCTCTTCTTGTTGTTGCTCAAACTCCTGTCTTATCATTTTTGGTAACGCGTATGATACGTCTTCTTAAAACTCTTCGAAACATTTATCTCTGCTTCTTCCCTATTTGCTAGGAGAGATTACACGACGTGGTCAAATAATATCGCCTATTTTAGGAGCACAGAATGATTTTTCTCTCTATTAATTTATCAATACTGAAACTTGCTCAAGTTTACGACTTCAATGAAATTTGGAAGCGGAAATTGATTCATCTCTTCATTTGAAGTTCTCGAGGAAAAAAGGTAACCTTAGATGAAAAGCCCCATTTCGACAGGTGCCGACTTAACTTGGTCTTTCTGAATGCTCTCAATCAAAGAGTCTTCCGGGTAATCCTCAATGTCCAGATCCATATATCCTCTTGATGACCATTTTCTGCCCGAAACAAAAAAAGAGCGACCATTAACAGTGCTGTCATTGAGGATTCTCAGGAGGCACTGGGCCGCATCAGAAGCCTCCGCGAAATCCACCCCGACCCTTTTGACGTGTGCAAAGGCCTCTTCGGAGAGAATATTCGTTTTAACATACCTGCTTTCATCAGTGTCGGATGCGGAGAATGGAATTAATGTATTCTTTACCAGGGCGATATGATATTCACGCGGCTTCTGTAATAGAAAGTCGTTCCCCGCAATGAATGCATGATGCCTCGCATCGCCCATTTTGTGGCGCAATACTGGGGTGCCCGGGGACAGTCCAAGAAGGCAGCACCGGATCCGATCAAGATCAAGCATGTGTCTTCTTGTGACGGAGATGGTTTTTGACCATTCTGTTTGATGAAGTAATGCGATGCGAGCTTCGAGGTATATAATGTCCCGATGAGATTGACATCGATAGTGGTGAGATCCGGCTTTTTGGGCTCGTTTCCGTCTCCGACATAGGAAAAAACTTCGTCCTTGCGATGAATCCCAGCATTTGCGACTACAAAGTGGATTTTACCAGACTGGGAGAACGACACTGCGTCTCGAAACAGGCGGACTTGGTCATCCCAGTTCGAAGTATCGCAGTTCACGAATTTTGCTCTTAGGAAGAGTTAGTGTATATAAATTCGCCATTTGTAGGGGTCATACTTTTTGAACTCTTCTTCAAGTCTTCTTCCTCTTTCAACGTCACGATCGGCGATCACCACCGTTGCACTGGAAAGGATGTGAGTATTCGATGCTCGCAATTCAGAGTGATTCGTTATCGCCTTACCCTGCTGCAAGGAGAGCACGGACATATGCCTCACCAAGTCCGTTCGCACCTGAATATATCAGCCTTGGCCCTTGGAGTCGGAAGTCACAGGAAAAGGTACCACCAGTGACAATGGCAGTCTTGTCTTTGACCATGCTGGTGTTCACGTCCACATCGCACTTGACGGGCGAGGTATACCTAAAACTAGCCATCAGGAAGAAGATTTCTTCTTGGCAATGAAAATCGAGTTGGATGTATGGATCCGTCGGAAAAGCTATGTCCGAGGGCCAGCTTCTTTAAAGGCCAGGCGATGTGCTTCTCCATTATTTATTCCCAGGAAGAGTGGTCGATGTGGAGACCTCTAAATACGCTAATGCCAGTTGCTTACTCCCTTCAACTCAAAATTCGATGCCTTGACTTTTGCCTGAGGCAATAAATCCAGGATATATTATCACGTGATCAAAATGGAATCAACAGGTCCTACTACGGCGAAGCGTGCAGTATCTCCTTTAATTCATCCGACAATGGATAAACCTGTTCGTCGGGCAAAAGCTTTCTTGCGGCCTCGAGATTGCCCGCCTGTACAAGTGCGCTGATTTGGTGTATCGTGTCCGTGACATCCACAATGGAAACAATCCATTCGTCAACATATTTCTTCACGGCTTCAGGGTCAAGTCCAATCTGAATAGCACGATGGTCCAAGGGGCGAAACCGGAAATCACGCTCAGGATCCCACTGGACACGGACGGGACTGGCTTGCAGTTGCTGCTTCCATTGCTCCTTATCCATGGCGCTTTCCTCCCCTTTGGCACACCAGTGACTCAAACACGAATTCCCAAGGGCCCATTCGAATCCTTCACGAGTAATCTCAATAGATAACACGCGCTCTTGGCGCTGCTTTGTTGCCCATCCGCTGCGGTACGCCATCCATAGGAATGAGGGTTTGATCCAGGTCATCCGAGTGCGGGAGAAAGGTGGCTGGAATTTCTGGGCTGCGAGTGCTGGGTTGGCAATTTCGGCGGGGTAGGCTTGGTAAACGGTGATAGTTGTTGTTGTGTAGACTGCGCGGATAGCTCGGTAGCTTTGGTGGTTCGAAGCTTGATGTTTTGACATTTTGTTGCGATTGCTTATTGTTGCCAGTCACGAATATCCGAAATAATTTTCTTGTTTGCTCTTCTGTCCGGAAAATTCGTCATTGAATAGACAATTTATACACCACGATCTCAGCCTCATTCATAAGCTTCGTCGACTCCTAGTTATTTAGTTGCTCAGCCACTCTGAGTCACAACTCTCGTATTAACAGTGCCGCGAGGTTCGATCTCAACACCGCCGAGATTTGCGGAGTAAAGTGGAGTACGCAAAGGGGGTGATCGTCTCTCCACGTCAAGAACCACTGGTAAATACTGTTCTCAGCATGAGAGTATAGTCACGTTGATTGAGTATGGCAGTTTTCATAATTCATTCTCTTTTACCGCCCATTTGCACAGCAATTGCCAATTAGAACGACCCCGTGCAATTCTGTTGTCTTTACCGCAACTTGCAGAAACCATGGCTATAGGTTTACATTTCTTTATTTTCTTTCCGTTATTCAAATTTCATGTGTTTCCCGGCAAAATAACTAGTGACAGAGCTTATTCACCTGAAATAAGTGGTCTGATTCGGCTCAACTCATATTCCGTAGGACTCGGGACCCGCGGACCCCGGCAGCAAGACTTGGCAACCGCAGACCCAGGGCGCTCAATATAAGAAAATAACGAGGCGCTTACTTTCAGATGAGTTTGATTCATCCCTTATCTTTCATCTGATACCTTTCCGTCCATATCACAAATTCACGCAATGGCAGATACAGTCTCTCACAATTACTATCCGCCCGGGGTCAAGTTACCTCATTTCGTGCCGAACGAGGACTCGGTGATTTCATTGATTGCTCGCTTTGGAGCTCTTTGGGTGGCAGTTTCTATTGGAGCAACCTTCTTGATTCGCCGCCTGGACCTGAAAACAAGTTTCGCAGACCAAGTTACTTTCGTCTGGATGTGTCTAAGTTAGCACATATTCCCCCTCCCGGGCAAAGGTCGAGAACGAATCGGCTAACATAAATCAGCGGGATGGATCCATCTCTTTTTCGAGGCTCATTTCGTTCTGAATCACGTAGAGCTGGCTGGTGACCAAAGCCTTTTTGGTCAGCTGTGGAAAGAGTACTCGCTTTCTGATTCTCGGTATTTGACTTCTGACTCGTTCTTGGTCTCCATGGAGGCTGTTACCGCGGTAGGTCAATTTCTTGTCAATTTCTGCGAGCATTTCTTAACTAAATAACCTTAGTTTTGTTGGGGCCCACTGGCGTTCTTTATCGCATATTGCATCGCAGTCAAGCATCCCCTACGATATGCCTTGCAGCTTATCATATCTGTGGGTCAGGTTTATGGTGATGTTCTCTACTACGCCACCAGCTTGCTCAACATTGAATACTGCCGACCGGAGAGATATTATTTCTGGTTTTACTACTTCTTTTTCAATTTCATATGGATGGTTGTTGGTTGCTGTACGTACATCGATTTCACATCCTGTTAAGTTTACTAACCAGTGGTATACAGGCTGTATTTGGCATGCAGTTATCAAGATCTGGGAAGCTTTTGGAAAGCTGGAACAGCTTGAGACTTCACAAAAGAGGAAATGATTTTGAGTCGGTCGTTCCCTAGTTCAATTTGCTTCCAGAAATATCTTGTAATATGAAGGCAGCAAATGTGAGAAAAATATCGACGCCGGGTTCAGGGTACGAAAATCTAGATATCCGTGACTTTGCACTGCCCCTGGACCACCTGGCCACCGACGTGATGACACCTCCACGTTCATGGCCGGTTCTCTACAGAGTCATTGCATCGAACAGAATTCAAAGTTGATTAGATATTGGTTAAGATTCAAATTTTGTATTCAAGCTTCATTCTCACATTGCGGAAAACTTAACTTTCAAACCACAAGTTAGAAAGCTTGATGGAATGTCAAATGATCTTAGGATAGAATGCGTATATTTCATAGACACAAGATTAACGCTTGAGGAACTCAAGCGTATCGCTTTCTAGGCAAGGTCTTGTACCCGTAGATTGACCGCTCATTCTGGCTCGGTCATGCACACGATTCTGCCACGCATCTAGGCAGTAATGATCTCAGTGACTTTTCTCTTGACACAAACTCAATCAAACTTAGGGGGTAGATAGCTTCTATGACCATCAAGAATCAGAAGGCGATATTTTCCTTTCATCCGAGTTGAGGTGAATAGGATGAATAGATTTTGGAGCCATTGGATACTAATTTCACCTGAAATCCAGCTGTTCAGAGACTCTTCAATTCGCCAGTTTTTGAGAAGTCTATTAAGCGAACTAGTCTTATAGTTTTTAGCTTTAAAGATAATATATAATGGGAGAGCAAAGCCAGCTACACTTACTGACTCAATAACAGTCAACTATTCACGATTTCTAGGCTACATAATTGCCCGATAATTATAATACTTAGATTAAGTAACCACTTTCTATACTAATATAAGGCCCATCGCGAAACCAGCCTTATCAAAGTCATAGATATCATCTGATAAGATAGTGATAACACTACCTCAGATGGGCAATGGGCAGAGAGAAGTCTTGCCGAAAAATTCAATTCTCGCATTTACCCCGACAACAGATGTATCACAAGCACTTCGTCTAAAGTAGAGCTACTCATTCTAGGAGCTCATCCTAGTTCGGCCCGGTAACTGTCTCAACTGTAAGGTCCTTCGGCCACACAGGCTGATCAACGCCATTCCCACGAGTCCCAACATTGTACTTCAGCTCCACCTCCTTGTCCGGGAACTGGGCAATCGGCTTGACCCGGACGAACTGGGCATTCACAGACTCCGAGTTTCTAGTTTCGAAGAATTTGAGGTTGAACAAGGTTTCCCGGTCATGCTCGTAAAGGCTATTTAGCATTGCTGGAGTCTGATGCCCCATCGCGTGGTAATGATGGAAAGTCAGATTGCCGTGTCTTGACCATAGCTCTTTCCAGGTGTCGTTGTCGTAGGTACCGCAGGAGCGGACAAGCCACTGTGAGTAGTAGTTGAGCGATACCTGTCGAGATTATTTGAGAGTTAGCAAGCTCGTCTCTTTTGCAATGATATGCAATGACGAAGACATTTACATCAATGCCGTAACTGCCTCCACTCTTCGCTCGTCGCACGAGTGCTTCCAGGACAGCTGTGCAGCCAGCTGCGCCCGTGCTGTACAAAAGTGTTAGTATCTAGTCCTCGTTGTCGGGGTTTGGTTCCTTCCTACCAGTAATCTGAATTAGGGAACACAGGAGTCACCGCCTCATCGAGACCCATTGCTTGCGCGTATGATCTCGAAACACCACAGCACTGTATAAAGCAGTTAGCATCTGCAACCATTCGGAACAGGCCATCGCAGCGATCTCGGGTCTTCTTACCGCATCACTGATTTGCTGCCACCCACTTCGATGACTCCAAGGTCCATGCCAACCATAGCAATTCTCTCGGAGATGCAAAATACCACGCGGCCGATCCTTGACCAAGTCATAAATATCCTGTCGACTAAAACCCATTCGATCCATGACACCAGGTCGGTATCCATCAACAACAACATCCGCATCACGAATGAGATCACGCAGTTTTTCCTTGTCTGCCTCGTCCTTCAAATGCAAGAAAGTGTTCCATTTGCCCCAATTCAAATCCAAGAAAAGTCCAGACATATCTGTGACGTGTGGAGATACGACGCGCATGACGCTCGCGCCCATCTCGGCAAGACTACGAGTGATGGTAGGGCCGGCAATGATTCGGGTTAGATCGACGACCTTCAGGCCGGCCAGTGGTCTCTTAGGCGAGGAGGGCAAGGATTCGTTTTCTGGCCACCATGAGGGTTGCTGGGCGGAACTTTCGTCTTTCATGATCTCGTATAAACCGACTTTGCCAGATGCTTTGCCGTGGTCGCTGGCGAAATACTCAACCGAGTCCCATGCGACTGTGCCTGAGGTGCGAAATTTATCGTTCATGAGCTCGTCGAGTTCTTTGGACTCGAATTGAGAAACAGCCTTTTGGATCCTCTCAACCACCGACTCATAGGTGTCATTTTCCTCGCCTTCCAGTGGTAGTCCCAGGGCTGTGAGTGCGGGTTCTGGGTTCAAATTCCCGTGTATGTGGTAGTAACGACCATCTTTGGTCTTGTAAATATTGGTGGCAAGGGTTCGGTGCAAGCTCGCGTGGGCGCGATGCTTATCCTGGCTCGGGAACAGCTTCTGCAATTCTGGCGAGAATAGATTGACCGGTGTGGGGACCCCATCTTTGATATGCTTTGCGATCAACGGGGACATGAAGAAGAGACTCGCGTGGTTCCTATCCAGAGGGTCAGATTCTAGCAGTTCAATGCGACGCGGACGTACTCACGTATTGATAACAATCTCCACGGGGTCAATCTTGTACTTTCGACATAGGAGGTAGTTGAGCATCGTGGCCTCAAAGGCCTTGACGGCTGATATGCTCTCCGCAAATCTCCAGTTGATCGGTATGAGAGGCTCGTTTGAGCCTTCGAAGCGCACATGTTGACTCAGGTCCTTCATTTCTTGAGGGAGGCTGGCCATCAAGGGGTTTTGCAAGATGCCCTCTTCAAGAACTCGCTGCGCCTCCTTCGGGACGGAGTACTGATCGATAGAGCCCATGCTTGATCCAATCTAGTGCGATATAATTTTATCGAGGATCGTAGGGAGGAGGTTGCGAATGGTTGATGTTGGGGAGGGATTGGTCGCCGAAGGTGTTACAGTATGGCTCCCCGCCTCAGTGGGGACGCCGCAGGTACCAGGTAAACAACCGCGGAGATTATGTACATCTGAAGAAGGTAATGCATTTGCAAATAATGAATAGGATTATGCATGGGGCCGCCACTTTCCAGCCACAAGCTGGGACAGCCACGCTCCGGGCCTATTATGGGCAACGAAATGCGGGGCGCCTGCCGGAAACGTGCCAGTGCCATCACAACCTGAAGCAGCATGGAATTACTCGAGGTACACATCAATCAGGGTGCTTGTCAGAGAGGGCAGAAATACACGAAACTCAAGAAAAAGACAATTATGCTCAGGCGGTATTATAAACCGTCATGAAAGTTCAGCTTCAACATCTGAAATTGAAACCTATGTACAAATTTTACAGTCCATATCCACCAGTGAAGATCGCTCCACCGGCACGGTAGGCTCATCTCCGAGCCAAGCCGCAGAAGCCAAATGCAGCCTTACTTTTCCTGCGTGGTCGTACACAAAGCAAGCTGTCTCTTTGCGAATTATATCCGCGGTGTTCATTCTTGAGAGCTCCAGCCCAAGCAATCGAAACATAATCATCAAGTCCAGGCCCAATGCAGAACCCCAAGCTTAGGAAGAAAGAAGAAGAAGAAGAAGAAGAAGAAGAAATACTAAGCAATGATATAAACAAGGCATAAAGACAACCATGAAGGAGTAAAAAAAAGATCATCCTTGTACTCCGATTGCGAAGCAGGTTTGGCGGCTTCAGGTGCACTTTGAAGTCTTCGTGAAATCGTCTGGTCCCTCGGGAGGTGTGATGAGATTAAGGGTAAAGGTAGACGTGGGAAATATCATGGTCATGCAGGTACGAGATCGGTGCATGCACGTCATGCCGAGCGTCAGACGCAGGAGAAACGCCCGTCAGACGAAGCAAGGAGAGGGAAGATCGACGCGGCAGTCGCCATCTGAGGAAACGAGCAAAGGGACTGTCAGGCGGAAAGCACGGGATTGACAGTTGTCCTCAAGAAGGGGTCGGGAAGAAAGAAGTCGTAATTTTTGTTTTGAGGGGGCATCGGGCGAGCCAAAATTCATCGGCGCTGGAGCTCAGTGGCAAGACAATCCAGGATCTATATTGAATTAATGGGGCGAAATCGCCAAATGATGTTGAGAAATACATACCGTCTCGGGAACTGCACCCTGGTTGTAAAGGTACTTGCCAAGACCACGGACAACCTCGAGTTGCTCGTCAACGGTCAGGCCGTTGATGGCAGTTTCGATGATGTCACCCACATTGGCCTTGTACACGGCAATGAAGCTGTGGTAGTACATGAAAGCAAAGAATCCCATGATAAACTGGCAGTCCATGCGGTCGGTAATACCACCGTGACCGGGAATCGACTCGCCAAAGTCCTTGATATTGAAGGTGCGCTTCAGACCAGAGGCGAAGAATCCACCGAAGGGAGCGATGAGGGAGGCGAAAGTAGCGAAACCAAGAATGTGGAACTGCATAGGCTCAACCCAGAAAGTCTTGTCCAGACCGAACAACTCGAGCGAGAAAGGCTGAGGGACGAAGGCCGGGTTCAAGGTGCACTCCAAACCGGTCAAAACGTTTGAGCCGAGATCGTTCACGGGGCAGATGAAGTACTTGTAGCGCATCAGGACGTTGGTCATGAAATAACCGAAGATAATGGTGCAGATCCAGGCACCAAGGAAACCTTCAACAGTCTTCTTCGGGGACAATTGGATAAGCTGAGTGCGTCCGAAGGTGATGCCGCAAACATAGGCGAAGATGTCGTTCGTAATAACCAGCGAGGCAGGGAGGAAGAACCAGATCATGCCCTCAAAGATGTTGTTCATGACGAAGTGAGCCTGCACCACAATCAGGTACAGGGCCATATGGGTCCAGGCGAACTGAGTGAACTGGAATCGGTAATGACGCTTCTGCAGGGAGCAGACGAAGAACACGAAGCCTATAAGCCCTACATCAGTATACGCACGCTTCAAAATGGGGGCGGAATCGACTTACCCATCACATAGAGCGTGAAACTAATGAAACGGTGGTGAGTGGCCAGCGGAAGCAGCACCTTGTCCACCAGCAGAATGTGCTTGAAATAGTAGATCACGCTCTCGCCGTACAGGAAATACATGGTCGTCGCGAGGAAGTACCAATTCAAGGTCTTGGTGAAACGGAGGTTCTTCTCCTTACTGGGGACGTTGGCGATAGCAATAACCTCCTTGAACGAGACAATCTGGATGGCGGTCACCAGGCCAATGATGTAGATGTGACCGGAGAACATGGCGATGAAGAAACCCGCGATCATCACGAAAGTCCATATCGTCCGGGTAATGAAGGTCTGCTTCTTCTTCTCGTACTCGGACTGGGCGGGTTTCTATGGATTCCACGGAGAACGCGTTAGGCGCGGCGACCGAATAAAGCATCTTGCAATCTGAATACTCACCTCCTCGGGGATCGTGGACTGCTTGGAGACGCTGCCATTTTTGTTGGGACTGGCAGGCTCCGAGGTAGCTTCGCTGACATCGGAGGACACGCTCAGGCGCCGCTCGCCGCTGTTGCGGTGCGGGAACCGGACATTGCGGCGGGACTTGGTCATGATTTGGACAGTTGGAAGAGTGGACCAAGAGAAAAGGGGGTTGCGGCTGAGACGAGGTGTTAAGAAGAAGAAGTGGAGTTACGAAGTTCATGAGCTCATGTGAATCCGAAAGCGGTCAGCTCGACAGGAGTTGGAAATCGCGGCAACAAACCCCCGACTTTTCGGTCCCGCGGAGCTGCGCCTCGCTTTTCGTTTGATTTCTTGCTGTGATGATCCTCGTGCTTTGATCGGCCCCCCATACGCGCTTTGCATTGCTCATCTCTACCCAACGTTCCTTATTCATGGCGGGGGCATGGACGATGATGATTACTTCTCCGACGACTTCGATTCCCTGCCGCCGGGTACGCTGTTCGAGCTAGAGCAGAATGCCTACCAGGCAACCCAGGCTCCGGCTACACAGCATCATGGACAGGCAGACGAAGATGCCAAACTTCATGCTGAGGCGACAGCGGCAGTTCGGCAACCCGCGACCTTGAAGCAACCGCCGCGACTACATAGCGGGTTGACGAACGACTACCATACGCTGGAGGTGGGAGAATTGGAAGCGGAGGTGCATGATGATTTTGAGGGCCACTCGGTGCTTCAGCAGGGCCATGAGGGCCAACAGGATCACCATGGTTTGGTCGCGCAGACCTCATGGCCCGGGCCCGGCAACGGAGGCGCAGACGATGCGATGGAAGTGGACGACTATGGCCAGGCGAATACAAACCAAATGAATGCACGCCTACAGCAGGTAAGTTCTATGGCTGTGGCATTTTTCGGTGCATAATGGCTGACCCTGTCCATAGTTAGAGCAGGAGAGAGAACAAATGCGACGCGAGTTAGCAGAAGCTCAAGCGCTTGCCGAAACAAAGGCCGGGGAAATCGCCATTATACGATCGAAACAAACCAGCATGACTCGAGACTATGACCGCCAGTTAGCGGCCCTACGAAAGGCCATGGCGGACGAAATAGCCAAGCACAAGGTGGAGGTCGAGGCCGCGATGTCAGAAGGCAGGAAGCTTGCGGCAGAGAACACATTTCTGCAGCACGATCTCGCGGAGGAAGCACACCAGCTGCGCAACTTCAAAGTCAGACAACAACGCATTGAAGACAAGGCCGCACCGGTTACCCCGAGAAAATCTCGAGTTCTCCCTTTCCGGGATGGATTCGACGACGATGAGATTGCGGTGGTTTCTCCCACCAAGTCAGCAGCCCGCTCAAAACGAGCAACGCCAACCCACCCCGCAAAGCGAAAACGACAGGCAAGCGAAGATAGTCCTGCGCCTTTGGAGCTGAGTCCCGCCGTGGAGGCGATGATAGTCGAGGCTCCATCTGATATTCCTGGAGCTGATGCAGAGAATGCACGAAAATCTCCTGGTCGTAATGCTCGCGATGAAAAATACATGAAGCGGCTCCTAAATCACCGCTTATTTTCGAGTGAAGAAACCGATATGGAGGCTTTAGCCAAGTACTACTTCCCCGCGGAGCCCAATGGTCCGATCTCTCGGATCCTCCTGGACAAGTTGGCGACTCTAGACACCGGCAGCTTCGTGGTAGACTATATTCATGCGATCGGACCAATATGGCAGCGCGCCATGAAAGAAAAGTTCTACGACCCTGTCCCCCGATTCATGGCAATTGCTCGCTACGTGTTGTCGCTGGATGGCGTTCGGCTACAAGATCTCATCCCGCCGTTGGTAAATGTGCTGCAGTATGCTGTGGAGGTGAATGCGGCCAAACGATTCGAATTCTCGCCAGCACGAGCTCTCCGACAGTCTCCGCAGACACCACAATCTGATCTGCAGCCGCTGGTCGATTCAACTGAGTGTCTGCGGCTTCTGTACCAACTTGCATGTGAGCTGATGCATGTTAAAAGCGCCATGGAAGTCTTCTGGGGCCATATTCGTCACGATTTTATACTTGTCATGCTGCACGGCTCTCAACCTCTCAAGGATATCTCCCTCACTATGCACCTGTTATCAACCAGCATCCGGCCCAACTCATTCGGGCCTATCATGCCCTCGGAGGAGGAACAAGCCGCTGTGCAAAAATACATTGTCGATCGACTTACCCACATGCTCCATGAATCAGCCCAGCCAGATGAGGGTCTCGAACCCTACACCGTTTATGACATCTGCGCGATGCGCCTCGAAGTCCTCTTGTGCCTAGAGGCTTTGGCCTTCAACCCCGCAGCTCCGTCACGAGACCATGGCAGTGCAATCTTATCGGTTCATCAAAACGCACTAGCACGGCTGTTCCGATCGATGCACGACGAACTAGATGCGCTTTACTCCTCTCCGCCGGAGACCGAGCTGCGTTCTGCCCTAGTCAACGGACTCATGCGGCTGATCTTCGGAGTCATGCGCCGCCACGGCCCGTCCATCAATATGCAGGATAAGCTCGCGTGTGTGGCTGGCAGCAAGCAGAAACATCTGGTGGTGCTGACGCGACTCGCCTTTTGCGATGGTGTCATACTAGAAGCCGGTATCGAGGACGAGACTGTCGATATGGCGCATGAATTACTGGAGGAGTGGACTAATCCGCAGGAGGCGGAGTCGCTCGCCGAGGCCTTCCCCAGCTCTCGGCGAGAGTAGCCTGCATTTTTATGAGTTTTTACGCATAATTATATTTTGGAAATCTGGAGTAGTCATATGAGCGATTGTTCTTATTATTCGCATGGTTATTGGATGTTAAAATGCATTATCGGTGTGGATTTTGAAATCTATATTTTCCCCTTTATACGTTGTATGGTCAGTGTCATGTGAGGCTACCAAGCCCATTTCGCGATACCGAACATCTAAACATCCGCATCTATCTTCATCCTATTTATTCATCCCATTTATTTAGCCCTGAAAAGTTTTGTATAACACAGTGTGACAGCGCTTGACATAAAAATAATGATAGTAACCAAGCAAGCAATTAACGAGATAGGCTAGTCAAAGCGCAGGCCAAATCATCTCACCCGAAGCCGCCTCTTTCAATGCGTCTAGAAGGGTTTGACAAGTTTCAGTCAGCCGACGGCGAGCAGCACAATATGAAAGACCAATATCAACGTTCCAATAAAGTGCCACAATGCCGTGTAAAAACCTCCACAAGAAAGTCCCACGTTTATCACACAGTTTTCGCGTCACTGAAGTAGAAGCAACAGTGCAGGCTGTAAAGCATAAAGACCAAGACCGCGAGTCCGAACAATCTACAAAACACTAGTTTTAAGCTTTTGGAACTCTCTAGGCACTGTTGAAGGGTTCAGTAGGTCAAACGTGTTCGAAGAACAATTTTGGTAGTACTCGTGCAAGGGTGTATGAACGTGAATCGTCGGACTAGTCATGAGCTGGTCGACGACAACCCTGGTTACACTTGATACCCGTGGTGGTAATACGAGATCATTTGGATTCTTTCAGTAGTTAAAATGCTTTACTTTTGTATTTTTATTTAGGACTCCATTGGTTTTGCCCCCCCGGGGCTTTCGAAGATCGCTGAGCCTCGGGATCGATCGTAGTGTGATCGACATTCGAGAGTTTTGGGAGACAGTAGAAACTACGTACATGATAAGACTAGGGGTAGGTATATCAGAAAAGCCGGGTGAGAAGAGTGAATAAAGTTAGGGAGCAGAGGGAGAGCAAGGGGTGGTACAAATGTAAATGGACACAGATGAAATCGAAAACACACCAGATTGATATTTGACTATACCCCACTGCGAGTTGCCGTAGCCAATCAAAGGGCCGCCCTTGACCGGAATATACCAGCGAAAGGAGGTACTCCTAGGAACTCATGTCTAAAATGGACGTGTGATCAGCAATTAGACAGTAAATCATATTTGGTAGGTTATTGACGTCTGCTCAGCTTCTTCACGTGGGGTAAATACGACCTATAGCTCATGGAGTTTGTGCCGGACTATAGTGATGGATGGCAATCCTTTGGTGAACTAATCCAGAGCATAGAGGCAGAGACAACGACGAAAATTCGTCTTTTAGAATTCGGTCAAATGAAGCTTGCATTGCCACTGTGAAAGAAAGAAGAAACAACGGAGGCAGAGTTCAGGGAATTCTCATTTCTCCTACAGAATGGCGGACCATGGTCGTTAGGCGATGAGCTCGAGTAAGCAAGCGCTGGAGAATAGATACAGTGTGAGATCAAGTCATGTCTTCCCTCGAGCCCCTAGGAGCGGCCGTAGGCAGCAAAGCGCTTATCCTCGGAGGATGTGAAACAAAGAAGGAAGAGTGACGTCGGCCAGTCGGAGCATCAGGGTCGCTCAGGGTCGCTCAGGGTTGCTCAGGGAGCAGCTCAGGGCGGCGGTGGGACTAACTCAGGCTGGGCTCCGGGAGCCGATCGCTTCCCGAGGCGGCAGTTTTACCGTCACCTTTTTTACACCACAACGCTAAGTGACGGTAAATTGGGCGCCGAAAAAGGCTACATTCGACGCCAGTTTAAGCGTTCATTTCACCAAGATCCTAGTCATCGAATCATCACGTGATTGGAATTAAAACAGTGTTATCGTTTGCTCTCGGATCGCTCCCTGAGCGCTCATGGCTACTCAGGGATCAGCTCTACCCTACTCAGGGTGCTCTGCGTAGACGATCAGGCACGTCATCAGTATCTCTTCTCTGTCATCCGCTGGTAGCCGCTTGTACAAAAATATAAGGATGATTTTGTCAGGTTTACGAGTCACCTCGAGCATTCGCCGACACATAAATATTTCTTGCTCCCACCAACCCGTAGTTTCTTTTCAGGGATATCTATCCAAAGAACTCTATTTCTATCATGTCACTTTGCCTTTGGCTCGGTCGCTCGCTTCCGTTTTCTTGTTCTGTCCGATTAGTGCGACTTTAATATTCCTCTTTGGTCTCCTTCACTTGCCCTGCCAATCATCCTATTTTTTTTGCCAACATTGTCATCACAATACCTGAAACCTTCTTTTGTTTTCATCCTTGGCTTCCTTATTTGCTTCTTGCGGGCGATATCCCCAGTTATGAATATAGTTCGAGCAAGCAGATGAAATTCTTATGCTCCTTGCGATCCGTACCAGTAGAGTATTGCTGCGCGGAAGCTAATATCAAACATGGATTCTTGAAGATCTACCCGAGCTCGGTATTGAAAGTTGTCCACATGCTAGGCTTCAAGATCACGCAGTTCCCTCTCGATTGCATCCCAAGCCCGAGGCAAGAGCTTTCCCATAAGCCAATAGTTCTCCGCATGGTCCTTTCCCAGCATATAAAAGCAGTTGATCCCCTCGAAATCAAGGTGAAGAAACTCGCTATAATAGTTGACCATTGACCCCAGAGGGTTCTGCCGTGCCTCTGTCTTCTCGCCTTGGGTAATAACTGCCGGACCGAATTTGGCCGTCTGAATCAACTTCGCTTTTGTCAGATTGTTGACAATTATAAAAATGCTATCCGATTCCCCGAACAAGATCCTAGGAGACCGATCTGCGTTAATATCAGCCATCACAGATTTCAAGAACTTTCGGCTTTGTCGTTCTGTTAACTGTTCGGAAACAGATTGACGATGGTCAGCTGCAATGGGCCCGACTGGACCTTTGGCAACCTTTGACGAAAGAAATGTATATGATGCCAAGACCATGTTCTGGAGGAAGACTCCGCTTGATTGAAGTAGCAATGGCAATAGGTAGCGAAGGTTGATGTAATTCATAATAGCAACCGAGCGCGAGTTTGGCTCGGACAGTGCGATAGCGCGTGTCGTCCACGCCGTGAGAATGTCGCCCTCGCTGACAAAAGGAACGGGCTCGGTCTCTGGGGCATTTGCCCTGATCTCTTGTTGTGCGCGAGTTTTGATTTTCTCGTAGAAGGATTTAGGAAGGAAAATGGCTCGACGTTCTCGTCGACCATTCCATATCTTGTCCCATACCAACCGCAAATGAAATCTCAGCACGCTGAAGCCTTTCAGTCGAATTCTCTCGAGAATAAACTCCTCCTTATCATCGTCATCCTCAGCTGTAATTGAAGGGTGTTGCAGGATGTCCTCGCGTGCGCCCGAGATACCTGGTACCTCGTCCTCTCGACCAGCCAAGACCGATGACCATGCAGCGAGGAGGGCTTGACCGCCCACAGCATCCATCAGCATGTGAGGCCAGACTAAAGATGCGATGGTCGCGTCACGGAAAGAAGTGACATGCAAGAACATCGGAGCAATATCTTGCTTCGTAAGCTCCTCAAATCTGGGATGATCCGCTTTGGCAGCAAATGGTCGAAATTCATTCGTGATTGGTTGAGTTGATGGACCATCAGTCTGTCTGGGGAGTTGTTTCCCAATAGGATGATCTTGGATTGCCACATCATGAACGTCATGTGAGAAAGAGACATTTTCTTTATCAATGGTGGATGATTTTTGAACATGGATCTCCCATTTGTTCTTTCCCTGTGTGGTATCAGCGCTTGGTGTTCGATAGGTTTTGAGAAATGCTCGATCCAATCGAACCTTGCATCGAATCCGACCACTGAGCTTCCGCCAATCGCCAATGTCCAGCAACCTTGATAGGGAATCGTTCAATTTTTTCGCATCAAGCACGTCATTGAACCGCATAACCCAAACCACCCAATTGGGGTTGTTATCCAAAGCGTGTAAAGGGTAGATATCTTCATTCGCAAAGGCGGACTCTCCTTGATTTTCCATTTTGAAAAGACTGGGGCTGGGATTTACACCCAAGAAAAGTCGGAACCTCTGTCGTAGAGATCATACATTTTACAGAATGCAGGTGAATTCATGAAAAAAGGAGGCGAAGAGGCCTCCACCTGACAGAAATGGACATATCACATCACTAATCTAGCCATCATTGATTGGTCATGCATTGGATGACTGAAATTTGGGGCCGAAGATCAGTTTCTTTAGCAAGGCATGATTATCGGGTGTCCAATGGGTGGCTCGGGAAAATTCCGGTACGCCACCGGCGCGGCCATGGCACTCCGGGCCCACACCACTTAGGGCGGATGTCAGGATAGTGCAAAATCACATCCTCTCTGCTATGTTTGAAAAGTATGAGATCCTCAAAGTTTCCAATAATGCAAAGTTGAGTTGTTCCAATGGGAGTCGTGTAGCTGGTAGTGTTTAGTGTACGTGCGCTGCTCGGAAAAAGGAGACGAAGCCTGAGTGCCCAAGGTCGGCTAGGGTAGACAGGGATTTTTCCTTTCCCAGCATGCTTTACCGGCTGCATCAGCTCAAATTTCCATAAGGTGGTGAAAAAGCTGTACTCATACAGTATAAAGTAGCGTAACCCAGTTCTTTACAGAAACTTGGGATTCTGGTCGTTGTGATAGCGCTGCTTTTCACGTGTGGAAAGACCGACCGGCATCTTTCCCAATTCTCATATTGGCCATTCGGAAATTTAGAATATAGATTTTCAATTAATAGTTCCTTCCACTGTTCGAGCTATCCATGGGGTTTGAGCCATGTACGTACAGTTAGTTACACTAGTCGGTGCGTTGTGAAAGACATGTGGTCTACTCAGACTGCTATCAATGAAAAGTCGCAGAGGATTGTAGTGTGTCTCTTCAAAATCGCTATTAGCTTCATCATTAGTCCCATTGCCCGTGTCCAGTTCGCTTGAACTGTCTTCCAGCTGCTCCAGGCTAAAGCGTTCGCCTCTTTTCTGATTCTGCTGAACTCGGACATTCTCTGTGATTCCCTGCCAGATGACAAAAGCTCATCAGAGAGAGCAGATCCGTTGCGGACAGCCTTATCCCGAGAATATAATCAAAAGATATTTGCCATGTGAGCAGAATGGAGTTCTTGGCCTCCCAGTCTCATTCTCTGCCGGTATGCTCAACAGATCCAGCCCTTCGGCTTGTTTCATTGTTGCACTTCGATAAGTGTCTTGTGGCTGGTGACGTTTGGCGCTACTCCTCTATTCTGGCTCATGACGATGATCGACCCGGTAGAGCTCCCAAAAAGATATCTCGTTGGTAGTTGGGTCGAACCATTGCTCCGAATATATATATCTGGTTCTTGGTACCGATTGACAGTGGTTTGCGAAGAAGCTCGTCATCGTCAATATTATTCAGGACAAGAATCCACTTTCCGATATTTTCGTCTTGTAACCAAATTACTCACGACTTGAAAAATATTGGCGTTGTGGTCTTGACGCCCCGGAATCTTAGCTCGATCGTCGAGGTCTCGGAGACTTTTCTCACAGCGGGCCGCGTTACTGGCAGGTACCCAGACGACCCATGTGTCGGCGGAATGCTGTCGAACCTAGTGGCAGTACTCAACGGCAAGTTGAGGTTTTCTGCTATATAATTAGTATGTACTTGTTTCCCCGAAAGAATACTTTTATTTCTAATGTTATACCCATGTAGCTTGAAGGGAAGAAAGATGTAAACTGAAGGTCCGAATCGCACAGGTTTAAAGTGATCGACCAGGTTGACATACATGCGTACCCTATTTAGGCTTCGGAAGGCAGTTGCCAAAATACAGCGAAATTGCCTGTCATGTGAGTTGCAAGTTCGATTTCTTTTCTGCTTGCGTTTGCTTTGTTCACGGATCTCTGCTTATTCCTTCACAACACTCTGGAATTATTTCTTTAACGATCTCCTCCAGTTAGTTTAAACGACTCTTCCAATTTTTTTAAAAAAAATTATATATATCCTTCAACGATTCCTTCCGATCAAGTCCTTCAACAATGACCTCAAATTCTTCCCTCAACGCCTCCCAATCTTCCAACGATTTTCCAAGGAGAAGTTTCAATATTTAATGGCGTTTTCCAACGGTAGAGTCCAACGACTTCTATTGCAAATTTCTTCAATCACTTCTTTTAGCAATTCCTTTCCACGATTCCTTCCCTTTGCCAACACCCTAGAATAAAATTTGTTAACTCTGAGGACAATCAATGAGGAGTACCAAATTTTTTTTGCACCTAGGGACATGATGTATTTGAGTTACGCAATTTGTGGCTTTTGATATGCTAGGATTGTGGTGCGACGGATGATTTCCTATCACATTATCCTAGACTTAAACGCGGAAAGAGCAAGTATATTGTACACTCATTCTCAAAATCGGCTTGACCAATAACACAGAGTAACCTGTAAAGGTGTTTCAGAATGTCGTATCTAGTCCGTAATGTTGGTTTGTTTATATAAATAACCTTCTTTATCTCGGGAGAGGCATTTGTCTTTCAGACTGCCTTTTCTTCTCGTCGACGACATTTCTGTATCTATGGTGTTGGAATAGCGGGTCTAGAGTTGTTTCTGAGGAGAATACGGTTCATGTATGGCTCGCTTCTTTTCTCTTACAATAGGCTATCTATACACGTGCTCACTTCCTTGTTCGGCTAGATTATCGTGAAATATATTAAAGATCCTTGACATACTAGGCCTATTTAGACTAGTTACAGATAAGGCTGCTGCTAACTCGTGGGTGAGGGTAGAGTGCGATCTCCTTAGCGTAATCAGGGTAATTATCAGCGGTTAATATATTGCTAGCAGAGGCTTCTAGTAGAATTTCTTAGGCAGATTGGCTACTTTAAGACACTAACATGGTTATGTTAGTTCGCCTCAAATAAAATTTAGATACTTTATGTTAATATATACTGAGATCCTCTGTTTTATTCTTATTATGTAGCCTGTGTTTCCACAGGATGTAGCTATTGGCCTTATATAGTTCTCTGACGGTAATGAATTGTCCCGGTATTATGGAGTCGCTAATTTCAGGACTATTATCCGAACATTCTCTGGAGGTTTCCGTGGCCGGTTGTTAAAATTTTTAGTGATTTAAGAGTCACTACAGTGACAATAGATCGGCGGAGTTTGAATAGAAACTGTCGAATAAGGAACTCGAGGAAAGTAATTTGCTATACCATCGTGCTTATTGAGGTCTTAATACTGAGGAAGAGATATGATTGAAGAACCGGCTTCTCCTCAAGTTGTAAATTGAGCGCGGACATGCAAGAATGCTGGCTTTCCGGACGCTTTGCTGGTGGGGTCACAGCTTCCTTCCGAACTGCTATTGGTACGCTCCAATTTACATCAGACATTTGAGCTTTCTTCTCCATACCCAAGTCGTTGACTCAAGGGATGATGAAAAAAAGTGTGAATCCACAGAGTGGAAGGTGCCAAAGAATATGCCTGACAATGACCCAGAAGGCCATTGAACAGACCGGTCCTCCGCGCTGTGCAATGCAGGGACCTGACTGTGGTGGACCGCCCTCATGACCGCGGCCACCCAAACAAGGTAAGTATGAAGAGAAAAGAAAAGAAGAGGAAGCCCGGTGGGAGGACGCTAACTTTATACCTTTTGCTGACGGGCGGTCAGAATAAGCGAGAACAATGTGTCATCATGCAATAGGCGTGTTGACCAATCAGAGTGACGACATAAAGCAAGGGGTGGTTCACATGACGTTGAGACACGGTTGCTTTCTTGGAAATATCGCCTGGAAATACAGGCTATCAATATACCACAAACCATGCAAACGAATCCGCAACCCACGTGACCTACGGAAGTTTTGGAGGCCCGGCATCAAGACACGGCACGGTCTGACGACTCGCAACCGATCCTCCCTCAGCGTCGTGTCCCAAGAGTCGCCACAATGAGAAATAGGGCCAGCAACTCCCTATCTAAGGGAGTATGTTATAATTGATTCCTCGCCCACCAATTTCACCCGTGCACACTACTAACATCGGTTCGTCCAGAAAATCCGTCAGTCATGGAGCAAGTACAATTTGTATAACTTGCAACGATTCCGCAGCCCAGCGACCGCAAATCGCACGTTCTTTCAGCAAAAGTGGACCGCGAAGGCGCTGTCCCGCGCCTACCACGGTGAACAAGTCCGCGAGGGTCAATGGAAGCGCATGTTCTCCAAGCGCATCCGCAGCGTCGTCCCTATGGACACCACCGACCTGGCCGCCGATGACGGTTCTCAGGTCTCTGCCGGTCGTGGTTCCGGCCTTCAGAAACAGGGCGATAAGGGTCGTCCCTCCAGAATCATTCCGTACACTCAGATGGCTTTCGCTCCCCTGGAGCGCCGGTTGGATGTTGCTATTTTCCGGGCTCTGTTTGCCAGCAGCACACGGCAAGCGCGCCAATTCGTTATCCATGGAGCTGTCACCGTGAACGGACAGAAGGTATGCATTTCGGAGATCTAAAAATAACGGCATGTTCAGTTATTGACTTTCTTTCCCTACCAGATGCGACACCCCAGTTACCTCCTCAACCCCGGCGACCTCTTCCAAGTCGACCCCGACCGCGTCATGTTCGCCACTGGTGCCCCGAAGACCAAATTTGAGCGCCGTGAGGGCCGTCAATTGAAGCAGAAGGATGGAGAGAGCGAGGAAGCCGAGGGTGAAGCGGCCGAGGCCAAGCCCAAGGAGGACACCGAGAAGAAGCCGGAGGCTGAGAAGGAAGATAGCCGCGATACCCTGAAGGCATTGATGGCTCAGGCCAAGACTATCATGTCCACAGACAAGGACGTTCTGCCTGCCAAGCGCAAGCAGGAGCTCCGCGGATTCCAGAAGGCCGTCCGCCGTGTTCTGTCTCGCTCCGAGACCAGCACCGTCCTCACAGACAATCTGGAGTCTCAATTTTCCGAGCTTACCCTTCTGCTGAACGCGAAGCGTGCCGAGAAGAAGCCCCAGAAGCAGACTAAGGAGAAGCCCGGCAAGGAAAAGTCCGAGACCGCCGCCGTCGCTGAGGAGACCGAGGCCGCCAGCGACAAGCTCTCCGAGGCTTTCCAGGCCGCTGCCGAGGGCGAGGAGGTTGATGCTTCTGAGCTGACGGATGAGGAGTTCGAGGTTCTCAAGCGTGCTCTTACTCAAATGCGTGACAATCCCATCGATCACTCGAAGCCCTACGCTACCCCCTGGCGCCCGCGTGATTACATGTCCGCTTTCGCCTTCATCCCCCGCTATCTCGAAGTCAACCAGAACATCTGTGCCGCTGTATACCTCCGTCACCCCGTTGCCCGCCCCGGCTCAGCTGAGGTACCCACTCCCTTCGGCGAGAGCATCAGCACTCCGGCCTATGGCTGGTACCTGAAGAGACGTTGGTAAAAGGAGAAGCTTTTCGTATGTTTCTTTACTGTCGCCCTTCCTGATCTTGTCTCTATTACCCACCCCCTTTCCTACCCATTCCCCCATGAGTGTATTACTGCTCTTCTCTATCTGCATATCTCCTCTGGTGCTCATAGATCTCCCCATGGTTTTGATTTAGCTGGGAGAGAGGCCCGCTTGGGTCTTTGAGCATGGTGTTGGTGCTTTTTGTTTTATTATTTTCGGAGCCTTTATGCTCTCTTTGTATCACCATAGCCATGATTCGATTGTAAATGGATATATCATCTCACTTTACATATGACATTTGAAAGTTGTAATTTCCCTCTTCATTTGAGAATAATTGCCGTTTGATTGACAGGATTTCGATTGTCTGCAAGTAGCCGCGAAGATCGGACGTACGCGAGGTACTCGGCATCCACAGTTGGAAGTTTGACCAATCTCAATTTGGCCGACCCGGACAGCCCATGCCAGACCAGCCCTGTGTTGCCTTCCTCTAAATCGACGCCAAAATTGAGACCGTACGCATCATTTTGTCTGAAAAGTCTCCAGCTTATGCGATGTTCTCTACAATGGATGCGCTTGGGAGGGTGTTTCCATACCCTAGTTCTGGGAATGGTGTTATTTATGGAACAGTGCTTATTATGATATTGTTCGAACGCTCATTAAAAAGCACATTAGATTCTGTCTATGATTAAATCCGTCTCCGCCTGGGAGAGTCTATATGTAACCCGGGGGATGAGTGTGGACAATCCTCTCTTGACTTTCGCTGGCAAGGCTTTCAAAAGTCTCCAAGTTGATATTTCTCCCCAGCGGCTTCTTTGACCAGCGATTCTGGTTGCCCAGGGGGTATTTCGCTTGGTCATTGTTGCTAGACCATTCCTGACTTCGGGTCTTGCTTGATGTTTTGTTGGCGGAGCCAAAGCCTGGGAGTGATCTTAGGAGAACACGCATAGATGGCAGTGAGCCGGTCACTAAGGCAAGGCCAAATTCCATGTTCAGCCAGATTAAGGGAGTAGCTCCAGCATCTGGGATAAAATTAGCAATTATTGCGTTCAGACAAAGGAAGTGATCACGCACAAGTGAAGTCGGTAATATTCTTCTGGTATACGAGAGTTGGGAGTCGAGCCAGACCAACTGCGCAAGCAACCAAACCTAAGACGAGCATTAGCTTATCTTCCTTGTCTTGCTGAACGATGATATTACTTACCCAAGGAGAAAACACCTATGATTGAAAGCCGGCGCTGTATAGGCATCTGAAGCTTCCAAATAGTCGGTATTGGCATCGTGATGATGGCAATATCGATGAAAAACATCAAAACGCCTTGATACATCTCGATGTCGAAGAGAGTATCCGGAGTAAAACATTTGTATCCGGGAACCGTTTTGTCGTAGGCAGCGCGTACAGGCTTACACTGGAAGATCAAAGGCACTTCCCCTGAAATTGTCAGGAGTACCATGAAAGCAATGATGCCGAAGCCGTAGTAGCGGATGAAGTTCGTAGGGAAGACGCGCATGATGAAGATCACCACGCTTATTTTGACGGAACAGGCGACGAAAAGGTAGGTGCACAGGGAGATGTAGACGGCCTATCGAAAAGTAAATCAGTATTGAATAACGGAAGGGGAGGAAAAGTGATAGCACGTACATATTGCATATTCGGCAATTTCTCCAGGGGAATGTCGTCTTGATGATAGCCGATCCCATAGAATGTGAGTGCGATGGACAGAGCGGCAAAGAATAATACCCAGATCTGTCAGATATGTTAGTTGTAGTTGAGTAGGAAAAAGGGTGGAAATCTAGGTACAAGTGCGATAATGACAAAATAGTCATCCACTCCAAATGCATTCCTCACAAATTTGCGTATATAGAGCTGCAGACATGTCAGTATAAGTGTCAAGGTCCTTTTGGGATTTCAGACATACCCTGGTCATGCAAAAAATCAAATCCAAAAGCGCCACAGTTCCTACAACTGCTCTCACAGCTGTTGCCATTGGAGGCGTGCCTCCTGTCGCGCTCATGACGGGCGAATTGAATTTGTGATTCTTGATCGAAGAATCCAATTATTGGACCATGAACACTCAGACAGAAACCGTACCACCCCTGGATATTTGTAAAAATATCCAGCTCACATCAGACCGATAGGAACCAATGCAGATGGTAGCATAATAACCTGGAATGTGCAGCCAGTGATGACAACCACGTTCGATGGATCGTCCGCTTTTTTGACACGTCCCCGCCCAGTGCAGATACCTACGCGAAGGGGGGAGTGGCGTTTGGAACTAAAGCACCAGAAATCACACTAAACAACAGCCAAATTTATAATGTGGCAGAGGGTCTCGGAAGTGGCAGGCATCTGTACCATTTGGTCGTGCATCGTGGTGATCGGAGCGACTCGTATGAGGAACTGATGGCCACTTCGCCCCCAAGCGCACTCCACTTTGGCAGATTCAAATGCGGTATGTCGTTCCACCCGATGCATGCCCCCCTGAAGAGTCCAGACGCGCCAACATTTCTGTGCCATGATGCTGTTCGACTGGGTAGCTTGATAGGCGGGGAAAATGAGGCGGACGCCATCCCGAGGGCTGGTCCCGGCGTGGCCCCAAATTGATGGGTCGTTGGGCGCACGGTGCGCGGGAAAGAGGGTTGAGTTGGCGACCCAAGCTGCCGGGAGCGATTATTGCCTGTATCATAAGCTCGGTAGGGTGCCATCCGCATTGTTCTTAAGAGCTACGCATAAGTACCTTAGTTGGTGCTATTACTTTTGTTGCAGGAAGATCACCTTTCCAGTGGTATGGGTCTATCGTTGAGAGCCTGTGATCACATCACCCTTGGAACCGCGCGGTCGGGAATTTACCCGGGACTTAACCTGCTAGTGCCTCGATTCTTGCAGCTGTATACATGTGCCATTTGTCTTCGAGCTATCTGGCAGCCTGTGCGCATGAAATTAACGGGTTCGCATCGAAATGAGACGCAGAAGAATTTGGCGACAGCTGCCCCTCACCCGTGCCTATCATTGACAGAACATGATCTTGTTATCTGAGTCCCTCTATGCAAGACATCATTCGAACCCTGAAATGTGTTGCTGGTACCTTTAACTTTTATATATCGGGCGGCACTTATCCGTAAACCTTCATCTATGAAATTTGAACCTTGTGGCTACATAGTCCAAAATAACCGTTTATTCGAGGCACATCTCAGTGCCAATAAGGCTAATCAATGCCATCATAGCGCACCTGCGAGGGGTGTCAAGATCAGCCGATCTATCGAAGAACAAAGCAAGTAAAATATCTCACTCTCCGCTTTAGCCGCCATAAACCTTACAGTGTACTTGCGCTATTAACATTGCTCAATATCCGTGGCAAGCCTTTATCTACTCTCAGCTAGCGCACCAATATCTAATGTCCAGGTGCTGCCTAGTCAGGCTGCGACTGGCACACAATCGATGGCGATAAATTGCCGATCAGTCGATCAGTCGATCAGTCGATCAGCCGATCAGCCGATCAGCCTATCTTCTCTGCTCAAAATCGTCTCAAATCCTGATCTATTGTTCGTTTTCTTTGTTCGGATCTTTCAATCCCGGTATCATGGCTATGTTTTTTAGCTCAGATGAGCCTCCTCGAGTGGTCGGATGATGTAGATTCTTCGTTGGG
Organism: Penicillium argentinense; assembly: GCF_028826775.1. Taxonomy (NCBI): domain Eukaryota; kingdom Fungi; phylum Ascomycota; class Eurotiomycetes; order Eurotiales; family Aspergillaceae; genus Penicillium; species Penicillium argentinense. Next base: position 3,728,076 of record NW_026622668.1, read on the forward strand.
CCACTTTCGATGATATCTTTGTCGAGATGTTAGAGGTGGTATGTTCCGGAAAGAATGATGCACCCTAGCATGTAGTCCAAGCGTCTCCCTTTTTGAATCGCTCTACAAGAGAAAGAATAGCCGAGAGTCGCGGACTAGAACAATTCAGTATTATGAATGTCACTTATGGCGTGTTGAATCACGACGGACAATATTGCCTCGCATCATTTCATACCTAACCATGAAGAGAATCCGACTGATTTTTCGAGTAGAAGGGCGATCTTTTCTGAGACTAAATGGCAGAATACGGATAGTTTATCGGACGATTGAGAGCGTGGGATCTGAGGTAAGGAGAAAGCACGAGTCTACATGGATAACTAGTTAACTAACTTATCTCACTACCGAGCTGTGCACACCAACGAGCTGTGCAGCCCCCATGAAATGAAAAACGACTACTATATTCAGCCACATTCTTAACAACCACAACATAATTAAATTAACTACATATTACAATGGTTGGCTGTATGACCTATCTGGCCACAATTCCCACACGTTGGATTTTTCCTGGTTCCTCTTCAAGCTGGTAAAAACGTCGGTCCCATTACCACAGGCGGCGGTGGAGTAGACTCTCTTAGAGGGGGCGTTGGAGCTTTTTGACGCTGTAGATAGGCACGTATTACTTCTTGGCTCTCTGCGCCTGTCATGCCTTCATCGCATGGTATTTGAGCCCTAGATTTGGCCTTTTTAACCACCTGTTTCTCATTGGCAGCGCGTAATTTACACTTTAGCTGTAGTAGCTCAGTAGCGAGCAGTTGGATTTCACAGGCCTTAAAAACCTGCTCAATTTGCTGCTTAAGCGGACTTGGCGGACTCTTTGAGCGCTGTTTAAGCAGTGCCTTTATTGATGAAGCCTGCTTTCTGAGTTGTCGTGTATTTCTAGGTGTTTTCGGTGAAAAGTGGCTTTCTTGACTAGCAGGCGGTGTTGGCGTGCGGAGGCGTATATCTAACTTGGATATAATCTGATCAGGATTACAAGGCACAAAACCACTGCCAGAAAACGCATTTTTGATAGTTCTTGACAAAAAAGACCTGCTCACGCGCTTGAGGGTAATTTGCTAAGAAATCCAGCTTGTCGAAATGGTTGATGTTGGTTCGCATATAGCCCTCCACTAACGCGCTATAAGCGCGTTTTAAGTCTGCAAAACAGCCCATATCAAGCGGCTGTAAAAGATGTAATGAGTGGGACGGCATGCAAACAGGTATAATTTGGTTTGCAATATAGAGTTCATCAAACCTAGCCGTTAAGTGGCTTCCATGACCATTAAGGATCAAAAGTCGATATTTCCCGACCACTCGTGATGTTGTTGCTGGAATAAAGACTTTTTCAAGCCAGCGAAGCCCAATCTCATCAGTAATCCAGCCATTATCACTAACCACAATTCGCCAATCATCTGGGAGGTCATCATACCAGCCTGCAATGTGTGCTTTTCCTTTAAAGATAATACACGGCGGAAGTGCCTAACCAGAAGCAGATATACACTCAATAGCAGTAACCCACTCCCGATTTCCAGGTTGTAAAACATGCTTTTTTCCATAATACTCTGGTCGTGATATAACCCGTGCTGTTGATGTAAGGCCCATTGCAAATCCTGTCTCATCAAAATTATAGATATCCTCAGAGACAATCCCATTTTCTGAGATGACCTTTTCCACACGTGTAAACCACTCCGCGATAATCTTAGGATCTTCATTCTTTGCTCGTTGGTAATCGTATCATTTAGACCATCGTGTCGAGATCTCTGGGGTACGTTTCACAAACTTGGTAACCCAATTATGCCCGACTGTAGAGATATGCCGTTCACCACGCTTTGCTAGTAAGAGATTTTGCCATTTCTCGCACCCCTTGATGCCGAGGAGGTACTCCGCGTAGATCTAGGGAAAGGATCCAATCCTTTAGCGAAATCTCTTCATTTGCAGTCAATTTATGGCAATTTGGGCGTTTTTCAGCGCGATAAGTAACACCATGAAGGCGTGTTCGGAGCGTAGACTCGTACACGTTATATAGCTTTGCGGCGGCGCGAACTGATGGTATTTTTTGATTCTGAAAAGCCTCAACAGCAAGTAAAATCCTACCCTCCTGCTCGATTCATTTGCTTTGGTGGCATGATGGGTAGTTGAAAATGGTAAGGACGCGACCGGGACGCGATTTGGTGGGGGCTGCGCAGCTCGGTAGTGAGATACGTTACTCGAAGATGCGTGGTGTGAATGCCCCAGGCATAAATACCAGGCAAACAGAACAAACCCATCTAAAACTCTGAGAATCACAATCACCTTTGTGATTTTATTTCACCTTTTACATTGCCACTATGACAAGTTCTGAAGAATTTGCGACAAAAAAAGGAAGACAAATCTTATTATCATCTTGATAAGAAAGTAAAAGGGCAGATACTAGCAAAATACTGCTAAGACGGGGTAAATAAATGGTTAGGCAAACATACCATAGAGACACAAAAATAGATTATGAGCGAGATAAACGAGATGCGGTAAATTATTACAACTGTATCACTTTGAGAGCCCAAGAATTTTATCAAGACGTGAGTACTATTCATTTTCAAACTCGAAGTATTCGATGGAAGTACTCGAAAGTGCAAAATTGTGAAAACGGAGCAAAGTGGAGCCGAACCCCGCCCAGAAACCGCCCGCCGCTATTTAAAATACCGCCCGGCTCCGAAATTGCAGACGCACCCTCAAATTCACACTTCGGCCTCTCGCCACAGGATCGACTATATGAAGCTCCGCAATATTGTGCGACATTCAGAGCCCATTTTTCTGGACAGGAGAGCACCCGCTGTCTCTAAAGAAAATCCTCTCCACGTCAGTCTTGCTTCCCAGTCGAAGTCTCGCGAGCTACACAAGGAAGCCCACTTCGACCGGTGTTTTGTCGAATCCAACCCACGATTCCAGATTCCCCGGATCATCGATACATGTCCTAGGGTCAGGAGCGAACCCTAGCGCTCGCACTTCCATCCGCAACAGTCTGTCAACTGGATAACAAATGGTGCATCGGATTTAGGTTGAAGAAATGGTCCTGCGATCGCACGCTGTCGTGGTGCACAACTCGCCATCTGCGCGCTCTACGTCCTCCAATATGGTCCAAGCTGCTGAGGGAAGTGAACAAGGCGTTCAGAGGGGAGAAATCCAGGTCTCGACTAGTCGCAAGCGTGCCCGAGAGCCGGATATGGAGGATGATGGCGACACGCCGCGCAAAGGCGGCCACGGAAAGCGATTGACGACGAAAGAGGAGGTCTCGCTACTCGGAATATGCAATCGGCATGCGGGCAAATTCGGCAGACGCAGCGATATCTGTAACTGGTGGAAGCTCGTTGCGGAAGAATTCACTAAAGCACATGGGAGGCCGTATTCGTGGTATTCGGTTCGACGGAAAGTGGAACTCGTAACGAAGCAGAGGATGAAGTTCCTCGACGAGCAGCAGCAGCGACAGAGAGATTTCTCAGGGCAGAATCCTGTTGAAGATGTCATGAATCCGGAGTGGTGTGCAGCTCTCGATGCCTGGATTCCGGTTTGGCAGAGGTGGGAAGAGGCGGAGGCGAAACGAATTGCAAAGCGCGATGAGATGGTGATGCGGAAGCGTTCGAATCCCAAAAATCAGGATGGACGGAACAAGTTGAAAGGGCCTGGAGAAAGAATTCTTAATCTTGGTGTCCCTTCGTTTGGTCCTCCAGACGGAATGGGACTTGATACCGGCAACCCATTCCATGAGGATATGACAATACATCCAACTGTGGATAATATTCTCTCGCATTCTACCCCAACACTCGCTCATCCGCCTGTGGCTGCTCCGTTTGAGACACCTTCACCACTGTCAAATTCACTCAGGTTACCGCCTGGATTTGCAGACATGTTCTCAAATCCCTATCCTGCCAGCCAACCATCTCCTATTATGCCTGTTCCCACGAACACCGGTCCCGCTGCCCCCGTCACCAACGCCAATAATACACATTCGGAACCATCAAACAACAATCCTGTTTTCAACGCTGTTTTAGAAACACTTGGCAAGTTGAACAAACACCTCGATGCCGCCTCCGGAAATGGCGCTACTGATGCCCATACTTCGCCTGTAATTTCAGCTCTGGTCCAGGCAGCTTCGGAGTCAAATACCCAAAGCGGCCCTCCCCAAGAAAACCAAGAACCCCAAGAACGAGACTCGTCTCAGAATGCAAACTCCCTTGAAATCGGCCAAATCAAAGAAGATCTGCGAAAAGAACTTCGCGAGGAACTTCGACAAGAATTCGAACGCGAACGGGCTGTTTGGGAAGAGAAGTTCGATTCGGTCCAGAGAACACAGGAGATGATTCTAGAAATGTTGCGGCAAGAGCCTACTTGATATTGTTGCGTCTATTTTCACTTTGTGCATGGTGTTCCTGAGAGGTTTCTGCCATGTATTGATTGCTTCTATGATACCCAATACAAGCGCATTCATACTAGAAAGTGTGCAGCGCATCCAATTTATTCTTTGGTGAAATCATTTCCATGGCTGCCCACGAAGAGAGAAAATAATCCAAATAGGCACATTATCGCTCCCTGTATTGGCCCCACCCTCGACTCGGGGCCACGAAACATGTGTGGAGTATGGATCTTCACCATACAGCAGGCTCAGCCTCACCCGCGCCCCCATGTGAGAGACACCCATCCCTTCGGTTCTTCGCATGGCATGATCAAGGATTTACCAACGTCCATTGACAAACAACTACTCCAGAATCATATGGTTTAGACCTGATTGGGATTATTCCCACTCTGCTGAGTCTGAAATCATCATGCCCGGATCCTGCAGCTACGACTGCTCATTGCCTCAGCCTTGGACACCCTCATTCCCTGGCAATGACATCACAGGGTTTGGGGTAAGTGCCTCCTCAGAATAAATGGAGTAAGCAACTAATCGGTCTACTTCATCATAAACTATGTGGTCACGACGGCGCTCTCTATTCTCGTTATTACGATTTATTACGCCTTCGTTTACAACTCTTCTCATGATCCATTTGACGGCACCCAAAGAAATGCAATCCTCAATCGCTCCAATCCGGTAGATGACTTTATCTTGGGAGGCTTGGGAGGTCTAATATCAGGAGGAAGGTATGTGTCAAAACAAGTATTTGATTCTGATGGATTGGGACCTCGAGCGAATTTTCATATTCAGAAAATCCTGCTCAAGGTGTGTTTGTTTGTTCAACTCGAGCTCCCACTCTCTTCTCCTATGATTAGGGACACCTATTGACATTGAAAGTAACAGTATGTCCTAGTATTGAGTGATCTTCAAATCGTCACCGGCTTCGCGATACTTGTCAACGGGTATACTCAGCTTCAATGTGGGCTCAGTCACTTAGAATAGATTTAGCATGGTTTGCCTACATCACACAGCTTTCTTGCCTGACAATCCTACAAGATTATTTCTCCACCCATACCTTTGAAGGATTCTGGCGCTTACGTGCTACGGGGCCGCTGGGTACATTGCTGGCTGTTGACCTGCTTTTAACAGCCAGCCCTAAGTGGTATTTGGCAGATCATCCCCGTCCTGCCTTCTGCAAGATGGGTTGCCCCTATTGAGGTGACAGATATACGTACGAATAAAAATTTCAGGCAATCGACACTACAAATTCTGTCTGCGGTTTTGTCGTGGTTGCTTTTATTTCCGGATGTGAGATTGAACAAAGCTTTGAGTGTCGGGATATTTGGTAGAGGTCTCCATTGGCTTGGTTTTGGGGACGTCGGCTGTTTTGGGTCCTTTTTGATTAACTCTATGATGGAGAGAGTATCTACAGTCTCAAACGCTCGTTTTTATGCCGTTTTATCTTCTCTGTGTTCATGAAGGTGCGTCTACTGCTGGTTTCATGGGCTTCATTTGTCGACGAGGTAAGTTTGAGAAGCGAATCCCGTGCTTCGTCTATATATTTTAGAACAAGCAGATATGCTGGGTTTGTGTCGCATTCGCTTGGTGTGTTTTCCGTGTATACATGGATTTTGGCGGCCAAGACGTATTATTTAGTGCCAGTGGAGAAGACTGGACATCTGAGCAAGTTGTGTCCGTGGCTATGTTAGCAGCACCCCTTATAAGCTTCATTGGAGCTTTCAATGATGGTAAGATCCACTGCTCAAGCATAGAAATCCTACTCTTTGGTTTTAACACCTCATCTCACGCAGTTCCGAAGGCCAAGGATCATGTGATGGTCTAGGTTAGGCCCAACGCGCGCACGCTTCTCATAGAGTCTGGAAATTAGTTGCCTATCAACTCCGCGGGGGCAAAAGTCCAGGAGGATTCCGATAATCCAGATACAGACAAGACTTTGAATACTAATTTTCTCGGGACTGTTATCGCGTTCTGCTTCGGAGTGTGTCACGAAATGGCTTGCTTTGTCTTCCAATTCAGCCCAAGCAGCTTCAGTGTCTCTCCTTTGGAAGTTATTTCCGTTTCCGCCGGTGATACTGTTCCGTTGGCACTCTGTGAGTTGTATTGTTTGGTTCTTTGCTCCATGTTCATTGAGATAATCGTCCCGTAAGGTATGCCTTGGCTTCGAAGATCGCTACACGCATTGAATATTGGGTTGCTTCTGACCATCTGGTCATTATTTACGACTAATTATTTTTGGAAACCTGGCCGTCGTTACAACATACGCTTTAGGCGCTCTAGTACATTGGGTTGTTGGGTGGACAAGAAGGCTGGCCGGCGCTGGCAAATGTTCAACGGGGCGAGTGCGACGCTGCCTTTGATATCTCCATCTGTATATCTCTCAGAGGTTAGACCGGTTTCATGTACTTAGATTCGATCCTAGCCTCTATGCCGTATTTAAAATTGTACAGGATCTTCAAGACCCCAAATCCATGCCTGCTCTTGCGTAAAACCAGTGCTGGGAACGTTGAAATCGGCGAAGAACGGCTCCAAGGGCATATCGAATGCATCGCCTAATGAATCTGAGGACATTGTTAGATCCGAGTTGTAATTGAGTCGAATTAATCATACCTTGGTTGAGGTCATCCAGCGCTTGTTGGATGCTGGTTTCATCGGCGAATGTCGAGTCGCCTGCTCCAATCTCCAGATCTGCATTGTCAGCCAAGTTTGAACCTTGGCTTTCATTCAAGTTCAGTGGGTTTTCGCTCGTATGGTGCATAGTACCACCAAGCTGCAGATTCGATTCGCTTCCAGGGCCTAGAATCGCTCTGAGTTCATTTTCCATAACCAATCGAGCCAGCTGCTGCAGGATCTCGAGCCCTTGAGCGGAAAGGGGAGATTGGGATTTGGATTTTAAGTGGGCTTGCATGTTCAGCAAGCGACGCAGTCCGACTTTGAATTGATGTGACTCTGGCGTCAGGGGCTCAATGCTAGTCAAGACACAAAGTAGCACACCAGCAGTGAAGGTATGGATGCTAATAAATGCGGCGGCATATGTGTCAGCGGCAAGGTCGAATATGGGAGATTCGCCGATTTTGATTGTGTTCATCGCAGCTTCCCGACAGACTTGCACAGAGAAACGAGTTGCATTCCCCAATGCGCCCGCCAAGTCATTCCTTGTCTCGGCATGAACTTTCGTGTGGTATGTAAGAAGAGGGCGGTGGACGAGTATTCTGGCGTTCTCATAAGCCAGCGCAAGAGCCAGCGCTTGAAGCTGAAAAATGTGGCTGTCGAAATTAGGACCCGAGGCGCCGATTTGACGGTCCATGTCGTCTATGGAGAGATATCTTTTGGAGTTGCTCTGGTCTAGGCGTAGAGAATCAGGTAACTCGGCTTTCCACTGCTGCAGTCTTTTGTCGAGCGAAGGAATTTTCCGAAGGATTTCTCTCAAGTCGAATGAGAGGGTTTGATCTTTTCGATTGCCGGTTGGACGAGATCCAATGCCATACAAATCGATCAAAGTGTTCTTCAGAAAGACCGACAACTTTGACATCAAGTATTTGTAAGATAACAAGGTATCTGGACACTGACGTTCACCATTATTACTGGTGCCTGGTGGACTGAGAGGCACGGGCAAAGGATCTAGTGGCTCCACATTGCAATCTGCATCGACGATCCCGTGGGGATATCCGTACGAGATAGAGCAAAAGGTCTCAATCTCATAAATAGCCCACCAGCAGCGCTTACGCGTTTCGATTTTCTGTCTTGCCTGAGCAGAGATAGGCTCAGAAACCGGTACTTTTCTGTGCAAACTGAGCGCCTGGGCGACCCGTAGTCCACAACCACACACTGGCCATGCCAGATTTGGAATTCCGTTGTAGAGATAGTATGTGCCCAGTAAAACACAAGTTTGCACAGCCTCTATTGACCCGATGGAGACAATATCGAGTAGTCTAGACCGTATTGATGTGAGAATGTTCTCTTTCAAAAGGGTCAAATCCACGTTTTGCGCTTTCAGTAGCTGCTGTCTGTATGGTCCAGCATACTGCAGAGCGATTGCGATGACCAGCAGGAAGGTACTGATCATGGCGACGTCAGGACCTATCCCCAGTAAATCCTCTGTCGATTTGTCGTATAATGTCTGCCATTTCTGCCTGAAATCCTCCTGGTGGAAGATGAGCATAAACCAATGCACTCGGTCAAAGTAAGTGTCAACCAGCAATGCTGCAGTATCCCGAGGAGGAAGCAGGGAGAGTAGCTCTGTTGTTACTGCTTGTGAGCCTTGCAACAACGATCTCGACAGGGGTGGTCTACCCGTCCTGAGACTCGGGTCAGAAGTGCCAGCCGTGGCAGATGACTCCAACGCAAGCGGTTCGTGACCTCCAGGCATGGCTGTAGTCATCGAAATGTCCGGAGTGGTAGAGTGCAATTCAAATGCCTGAAATATGTGAGCAACCAAAGTAGCACTCATCTTTGGTGGCACCTTACTCCTGATACCAGCGACATTGTCGAGCTGGACCAAGGCTGGTTGTTGAGATGGCTGGCATCCTCCGGCTCATCGTGTGTGGTCGCAATACTTCGACGGGCAGGGCGCCTTGTCTGGACTGCCTCTACCGATATTCTAAATGGTCTGAAATGGTCCTCTGTGCCTGGTTGGCATTCGATGCCTGCATGCTGGCAAAGAGTGCATGGGCGCTGAATATCGCACTAGAGTCGAAATCAGATGGGACCTGCAAAAGACTCACGGTAGACCACGTACCCTCAGCTTTTGGCGTCGACACCTTTGGCAAGCGCTGCCTACTTTCGTTCGTTTCCTTTGAGGAGCCATGATAGCAAAGTGATCATGGAGTGTGGAGACGAGGCAAGGGTGGATGTAGGAGGTTCAGAAGCTGATTTTTTACCGGCTGCGGAGAGAACATTCCGCCCGACGAGCAAGTCAGACTGACATTGACTGCGTTGGAGCTCGCTTCAACGAAGAGATAGCCTCGTGTTTTGATGTAGATTCCACAAAGCTACATCGGGATTTCCCTCGGAGCCCGCCCACGCCGCCTTTGGTGGCTGTCGCCCGCCGCAATCAACTACCCCACGTGACTCGAGCCTTATAAATACCACGGTATGCTGGGTAGCACTCAGGCAGGTTTCCCTCTCTGCAGGACATAAGCATGAAAATTACAGTGATTAGATGGATAATTTGATGAAACAAGTCAATGAATCGAAAGGTTGAGGGCCTGAGGCAAACAGCAAAGTAGTTAGTTAACTAGTTAAGTAATTAACTACTTGTTGCTTCTGGCAACTGGTCGGGAAGTGAACAAAAATAGAGGGGAGCACATACAAAAGCAATGAAATGATGGATGGAAAGTGATGTTGAAATTGTCGCATAATCGGCCTGGGCTCTAATGAGCATCTGGTTAAGATATACCATGGATGTGATGCGGCTGTAGTAGATCCAAGAAAAATCTAATACCCAGAGCAAAACTCACCTTTAAAGATCCACTGGGAATCGGAGGCGCCAAATAAGTCGACTCACCTTCCTAAATATTTGCAGCCTATTTCACGACGATGTCCACTGTCATCAAAGAGGGGTTCCTGCTCCGCATGCATTCGCGACTGTAACAACATCGACTCCACCTCATGCAAACCGTATCTATTCTTTTCAACCGCATTCAGAAATGCATCAACAGCAGGAAAACGGTTATCTATCACTGCTATCAGAAACGTGGTGCTCAACCCGTGTTTAATTCGCGAATCGGCCCCTCGCTCTAGAAGTCGTTGCATAGCGACCCTAGTCTCGTGAACTGCGACGATGTACAACGCAGACCGGCCGCTCTTATCGGTATCAACGATATTGCATCCATTCCGCAAGATGGAATCCAGTAGTTCGTCGAAAACTTTCTCAAACTGTGCGCTAGAATAAACTAGCTCTCCCGTAATGTTGTCCATGTGGACATCGAATCCCGGGTCCAGAAGCAGTCGCATGGGTGGGAGTTTCCCCCATGGCCGCGGTAGCAAGAATAATACTTGTGGTTTTACCCCATAGTTCTTCTGATGTGGACACTGCGCCCCGGTCAAGAAGGAGGGAGAGGATTTTAAAGCCTCGATACAAGGCCTCATGGAAGTTCAGTCGGGGAGAACGAGTCAGGGAACGGGCTGACTGCTAGTTCTACACCTTCAAGCGATGGCCAAGCAGAATGTGCAAGTTATCAACGTTTCAAGTTACTTACAAGGGCTTGAAGGACAAGGCCATGGTTTCGAAACATGATATTCGGATCTCTCGAAGTATCACCTCTGGCGGAGAATGGTGGGAAGTAGACAAAACCAGTAGTAGTATGTAACTTGGTCAGAGCCAGTTGGGGACATAAGCCAGGCCATCAACAATAAGCGTTCCACCAAATTCGAGAGCTTGAAGAGGGAATGAAGAGAATGAATCATGGATTCACATGAATAGTGAAGAGAAAGTGAATAGAAGACGACTTTGGCCCTGTCACGTGGCTCTTTGTCGGCCTCAGGTTCAATAGAAAGGGGTCTAGTACGTCTCCGGTTAGCCAACTTTGGTGTGCCCCACGCTTGATCTGCACTGGATCGCGACTCCTTCACCTGCCAACCCCACCACCCAAAGCTCCCATCTCGAACCCGTCACCGTTCATCAACAACCATGGTGCAGCTTTTGGATTTACCAGATGAGCTATTGTGCATGGTATCTGACTACCTGGACGATGAATGCACAATCAGTGTGCTCCTTCAAGTGAGCAGACGCTTCTACCTTGTCCTCAGCCCCACCCTCTACCGATTCAACGTGCGTGTCTCGTTCGGCGATGCCCTCGCATGGGCCGCCGCGAAGGGAAACGAAACAACAGCACGATACGCATTGGAAGCTGGGGCTTCTCCAACCATCCCTGCCAGCAATGATCGGCTTCCGATGGCCACCGCTTCCCTGCTGGGCCATGAAGCTGTCGTGCGCCTGTTGCTCGATCGCGGCGTCGACCCTAACCGGCCAAGTCAAATCAAGGGCCAATCTCAAGGGCCTCCGGGAGCCGTCGATCATTATGAGAGCTCTCCGATCTCGATGGCTGCGAGCGGTGGTCACGAGAACATCGTTAGGCTGTTGTTGGAGCATGGCGCCGCTCCGGATGTCCGTTGTTGGGTACATGAAGAACCCGATCAGGTCTCACCCCTATCCCTGGCAGTCGAGAGAGGCCGTCTTTCTATTGTCAAGCTCCTCGTATCCCTGGGATGTGACATACATTTCCTGGGGCCGCACGGAGAGGGTCTCCTCGCTGATGCTGCGTCCAATGGCCATCTCGAGGTTGTCCGGTTCTTGCTGGAGACGAGCCCACTGTCCGACCCCCCTAGAGAGGGCATCCTGGCACTCTATGAAGCAGCCAGATGCGGTCACTCAGAGATTGCTGAACTTCTCCTAGAGCATGGTGTGATTCCGACTCCAGGTGTAGGAGCCGGTCGCCGCGGTCCGCTCGGTCCATTGGTTGTGGCTGCACTGAGAGAAAACTACGCTGTCGCTGAACAGCTTCGAAAGTATATGGAACTGAACAGCTTCATCGTCCACGGCCAACCCGACGATGATGCACACAGACACCTTCTCCTGGTAAGTACAGCGTGTGGCTGGAAAGAACTGATGGGTAAGTTGATGGCTGAAGGCTGTTCCTTGAAGTTTCCTCAGGATGACGATGCGCATTGGGGTGTCCATGAAAAGCACCCGGTCCGAGGCGCTTCCCCGGAGCGTCATTGGCAGGATCTAACGCATTTGGCGTTAGCAGCCCATCGGGGCCGTCATGAGATTGTTGAGCTGCTGCTTAACTTCCCCCAATTCCCCCAGGATCTGCTAAGTGAAAACGATCCAAATTCAAAATCCTATCCCCTCCTCTTGGCAACTGATGGCGGCCACAGACAGATCGTTAGCACACTCTTGAACCACCTCTGTCCGCACCAACGATTCGACAACATGGCTACAATCATCTACAGAGCAACTTACGCCCCCGATGTCCTACAGGTGCTACTCGAGCATGGTACACACCACCAACTGTACGCGAAAGACCAGGAGGCGATTTTTGCGAATGCGTTGAGAACTGGCAACCTAGCCACCGTTGAGATGCTCAAGGAAACATTCACCTTCAAGAACTTCTCGCACGAACGACCCCGAACAAAGCTATTTATTGAGGCGGCCGCTATCGCCGGGCCCCAAATGGTAAGATACCTTCTGCGAAGCGGCTTGCCCGTGATGGCCGAGAGCGACGAGGTTGAGAAAGCCTTGGTAACGATCCTCTCCCGTTCTGACACGGAGTCCCTGCGTCTTTTATTTGACCGAAAGCTCGTCGGCAGGTTGGTCGTGAACGGCTGCGGACGCCGGGAGGACAGAAGATGTCTGCTGGCTCATGTGGACTCCCCAGGCGAAAACTGGGGTGCTGCAGACGCGACTCTGGACATGCTTATCGAACACAGAGTCAGGCTCGACGGGGGCAACAGGCCCCCTCTCTGTGATTTGATCAAGAGAGAGTCGGTCATGACGGCCGTACTTCTGCTGCGTCGAGGTGCAGACCCTCTCCGGGATAAGGACCGTATCGAAGGAGGAAATGACGAGACTCCTCTGGAGAGAGCAGCTCGTCATGGGAACAAGCAGCTGGTCCGAGCCATGCTTGACACTGTGGAATGGCAGGACGTTGACCTCCACCGGCTCTTCTCGGTGCTGCACAAGGCTTACGGAACCGCTAATTTCAATGTGCAGCCACTCTTGCGCCGGTTCATTTGGCGCAAGAGGTATCAGCACCTGTAAGTCGACGCTGCTAATCCAGTGAGGTCAATTTGACAATCAGGTAAGTGAATCATCATTTTAGTTCGACTCCATCCACTTTTGCACTGACCAGCGACGTACCCCTTCATCGTAACCACTTCACACGTAGATTCAAATCAGGCTAAGCAGCCGACACACCAAAATTCAAGTACGAAAGACTTGAATACATCCAGAATCTATCCTACTATTGTATAAAAAAAAATCAATATGCATGGAACCAATGATGATTTCTACTCTAGAACAAGGAACCAAGACGAACAAAGAAAAAAGTAGTCATCGGCTAAATTACAGATAATGGTAGATAGGAACAGGGGATGCACTGCAGGAAACTTTCCACGGAGAGAAACATCAAGTCCAGAGTCCCCGTGGAGGCAACAATTCAGATCAACTCTCGCGAGCCAATTTTTTTCTGTGGACGCATCCGTACCGTTACAATTTAAAGAATCTTCTAGTAGTAGAAGGTCTCGTCAACGGTACGGCCACGCATCCACTTGGGCTCGGAGCCACGGACGTAGATGTCCTCGAAGAGGATGCGGGAGTTCTCCTCGGGAACGGCCATGTTCTCGGCCTCGGCGACCTCGGCGTCAACGTAGGCGCGGGCCTCCTTGTCGATACCCTTGAGCTCCTCCTCGGAGGTGACGCCCCACTCAAGCATCTTTTGCTTCAGGCCAGCGATGGGGTCGTTGGTGCTGCGCATGCGCTGAATCTCCTCACGGCTGCGGTAGGTGGTACCGGGGTCGGACATGGAGTGACCACCGTAACGGTAGGTGACGTACTCGAAGACGAGGGGACCGTTGCCGGAGATGGCGTAGTTCTTGCCGTACTCGACGGCGGCCTTGGTGGCCAGGACGTCCATGCCGTTGACCTTGAGACCGGGGATGTACTGACCGCGCTTGTAGTACTCCGTCAGGGCGGAGGAGCGGGCGGCGGAGGTACCCATACCGTACTTGTTGTCTATAAAATAAGAGGGTTAGCAGCCTGTCCTTGGTTCAACTTCAAATTAATGCGCAACGATCCTGGGAAATACGCAATCGGATAATCGAAGGGGAAGTTAAACATACTCTCGCAGCCGAACAGGGCGGGGAGGTTCCACAGCTTAGCCATGTTGAAGGCCTCAAAGACCTGACCCTGGTTGGAGGCACCATCACCGTACAGGATGATGGAAGTGTTGGGCTGCTCGTTGTACTGCTGGGCGAAAGCCAGACCAGCACCGACGGGCACCTGGGCACCGACAATACCGTTACCACCGTAGAAGTTCTCGGCGAACATGTGCATGGAACCACCCTTGCCGTACGCGATACCCTCGCGACGGCCCAGAAGCTCACCAATGATGGACTTGACGGTACCACCGCGCATCAGGGCGAAACCGTGGCAACGGTAGGCAGTGATGACCTTGTCCATGCGGTTGATAGCGTGCTCGATACCGACGGCAACAGCCTCCTGACCGGTCGACAGATGGCAGAAACCGCGAATCTTCTTCTCCTTGTAGAGACGATCGGCGGCCATCTCCATACGACTGAACACGAAAATGCGGTTAGATTTGTCCTCAAAAAGTCTGCGGATTGCATTGCGGGCGCATACCGGATCGAAACCATGTCGTGGTACATCTGCTTCAGCTCCTTCTTGGTGGTCTCCAGGGTGTATGGAGGCGGGTCGATCTCGTAGGTCTCGAAGCTCTCGTCGGAGAGACGAACGGTGAAGGGCTTGTCATCCTCCTATGCGACGCAATCGCCCGTATCAGTATTGAGATCCAGATGGGTTCGCGAGCGGTTTTCCAGTTTTCCGAATGGGGTCTCAACAAACCTGCGGGATGTTCTCGGCGTGCGCGGAGGCGGCGTCGGTGGTAACAGAGCGACGGGCAAGGGGGGCGAAAGCCGAACGGCGCAGAGGCGCAGCCTGGCGGGCCGCAACACGGAAGAGCATGGTGAACGCTGAGTCCCAATTGAAGATGGGGAAAGGATGAGGGAGATAGCGACACTTTTCCGTCAGATGTTGGGAACAAACTTTCCCGATTACTTAAGCGCTTCCCGTTCGGGGGCCGCCGGTGTGGCCGCTGCAAACAGGCCAAACCCGGAGCTGGCCTACATTCAGTCTGCGTGCTGCGATATCAACAATGCATCTTTTTCTATGGAGGAGTATCGTTGAAATGAAAAAAACGATCGGACAGGAGATCGGGGAGGTCAGTCAATTCCTCCAGAATAGGGGTGCGCCCATCAGTCCACCAGAACATCTCCTCCGCCCTTCTCCGGCACAACCCTGTTTTGCCCGGCGGACCCCAACAGGAATGCCATACTGACCACCATGGAATCCTGGACTGCGCGAAGGAATAATGCGAATTAAGGGGAGAACCTTACAATCAAGTCTCTTTGACAATTTTTTAGACGGGATCCCCATTCCGATGAGTCTCTGGCTATTCCGGGCAATCTTAGATTCGCCAGTCGACAAACCCAGTTTAGAGTTTCCCAACCATATCAATCACTCTACTGTAGCTGTATGTACCAGAGCTCCCCATCTCGAACAGTTCGAGCAAGGCCAATCGGGTGTCATCCGCTACAAGACGAACGCCTCATTCGCCATATGCGGGGCATTTCCAATCGCTAATAACCTTGATCACACGACTCGGGTTCGGAGACCGCTGCCTTTGATCGGGCAAAAGTACGCGACACGTCCCATTCCATCAACGTTCTCGGCAACCGTGGGCTTTCAACGCAACCAAGAAGGCGTTGCATACGGCGACACTTCTCAGCATCCAGCAATGGATCACATTAATCGTATTCCTCGTTTTGTCGTAGGCGTCGAAAGTACGTGCAGTAATATAATTCCCCGGCCAGTCGCAGGATATACATCCGTTGCGGGCGATGAGTCTAATGTTTATTCCTACCTACCCCACCCTGACACCGGACAGATCACACACCGTTTTTTGCTTCTAGACTTAGCTCTTACTCAGTCGAAAGAAGATGGCCTAGATATGTATGTTTCAATCGTTAGGCGAATTGCTGGTAGCTACAACCCAACACTGGAGACGAAGATCAGCGATCGGCGCAGATCTATCATCTATCTATTGATGAACGCTGGTTAATTCTAGCAATTCAACCTTGGAACAATCCAAGTTTGATTCGGTCTTGTACCGTAAAGAGATTTTACCATTTGATGAGAAATAATACAGGAATCTAGATCACTTCCAAGTTTGAAGCATGCGGAAGCCAATTCAGTGATGCCACGAAATCACTCGATCATCTCAAACAGCAGCGAAAGCCTCGACTTAGGAACAGCACTCAGGAACTGCATGCGTGAGGCAGTTTTGAAATTCAAATTCGGTCATTCACTAGCTGCGATTGTTATTTATCGGTCTACAGCTATAAATTCCTGAAAACTAGCATAGTCTATCCGGGTAGCGGTCTCCAAGAACTCTCTTGGAGCGATGTAAATGATCTGAACCTTACAACCTCGAGAACCAGACTTTGAAATGTGAGATCACAAACCAACGCCCAGATCCAAGGCAACACGGATCAATTACTACTCAAAACAGAAAGAAACGAAAGTGAAAAAAAATGTACACAAACACGAGCCTGTCAAAACATGATTACCCACACACGAGGTCCTGCACGCGACGAGTCGAATTGTGATCTGTAGTTGCTTTTGACCCCACCCTGACACTTGACTGATCACAACCGTTCGTGCTTTTCTCTTAAATTTTGTGCTAATAGCACTCATGACTCGCGAAAAATACTCCGATCATCGACCGTGCACCCATCACAGCGGGTCCCGAAGTAAAGGCGATAAACGGATCGATCAGTCCGAATCCACAAGGCCTCATGAAGCCCCGTGCAGGACGGAAGAATGTACCAAGGAACCAACACCTATGAATAAAAAACACAAAAAATATATAAATAAATAAATAGAAATTTGAAAACACTGAGGCAAATAAAAAACATATTGAGATCGCTGAAACACCGCATTGATCCACGTGAAGTACTTCACCCACGTAGATTAGAAGCGAAGCGAAGGCTGGCTGAGAACTACTCACCTCCCAAAAGAGCGACCCGGTAGATCCAGGCTCTTGGAAGTCCAGGATTCGCCGGGTTCCCACTGCCAATGATTTTTTCCCGGCGATGCGAGTGGTTTGTTTCCCCGGGCACGAGGTTTGTTTCAGGTCGTTTCATGTCGACCCCTGCCGAACCGGACTTGGCGATATGTACCATGGTGGTGGGTACAGTGCAAGCGAGAAGAACTCTGATCTGAATGTAGATTGTTTTGAAAGTGATGAAGTTCTGGAATTTTTGCCGTCACCGGGGCTTTTCTACCCATGACCATCAAGTGCTTGAATGTATTTCCATAAGGTGGAACGACTACTCCATCGTTCCCGCATACTCGCGGAGAGATCGAGATATCGAAACATGGATGCACAGGATACGTCAAAGTACGTCAACGCGCCAGACAAGACAGACCAAGAATCGCAGAATCGCAGAGTTGAGTCGTGATGGATTGAGGGTGCATACGTACTTGCGATCCTGGTGCGTCCACCTGCCCATAGTAGGAAGCTACTTTAGCAGGTAGTGCACTGCAGCACTACTGGTGAACCCTGTCGACATCGTCACCACGCAGCAGCAGCCACAGCTTTTCATTATACTAGTACTTCTGCAAGACGCAGCGCAACCGCAGGATAGGATCGCTCCGAACCCTTTCGCCCCATCCTTCTTGCAGAAGGTCCAGTCCAGCTCCTGAACTGCAGCTAGCACTGGCTGCATCGGATAACCCGCCGGCGCCAATGAGACGTGCATCGGAGCAGACAGCCCGTTTCATATCGAACCTTATTTATCGAGCTTCTCACCTCAGTACCAGTGCTTGCTACAGTAAGTCCATTCACGCTGAGGTTCTGTCGAGCGCAACGGTCGCCTGTCCGGCAAGCAGACTCCGGTGAGGGGCAACGGCCACGGCAGTTGCGCGCGATCTGAAACGCCGGCTCCAGCGATCCCTGGGCACGGATGGACACGGACGAGGAGCTGGACACGTATTGTGTATGTGTATGGGGTTGATCTTCAATATTAATTACCTCACCTCTGACGGTTGGTACTGCTGGAGGGAGGGGAGGAAGGGTGGATGGTAAAGTAAACACCGGTCGCGGCCGGTGGAGTTCCGCCATGCAACCCGCTCCGCAAGCTTCAACGGCGGTGATCATGCATTGTATGTATTGTACTTACCTACTCTGCAGCAGGGTAAATAGGGGAGGTTGTATTACCTTACAAAGTAGTACTGTAGTAGTAAATTACAAACAGCAGGTACAGTAGAATCCAGTGGAATGCATTAGTGGAGCTGAAAAATGAGGCGAAAACAAAAGCACTGAGATGAGGATCATCTGCTGGCGTCGGCTGCAATTCTTGTTTGGGACCGCGCGACAGGTACGATCCCTCCAGCAACTGGAAGGGAGATACGTGGACGATGGGCGTGGGACCGACTGAGACCATGTGGCGACAGTCAGATGATGAGCCGTCATTAATTCGATAGTCTGGTGATGGGGCGATTTCATTTGTGTAGGGCGTTTGACAGCTCAGGGGGGACCACCGGGTCACTTCATACCAGCACCATCGCCAGCACCACCACCCCGAAGCAGGAGGGTACCTCAGCGCAGGTAATTCATTAGAAGTGAATGTATTTATTCAGGAACACCCAGACTGAATTCGACTGTACCGGCAGGTGTCCGCACCCAAATACGAGCAGCCCAAAATTGAGAGACATGTTATCCTTCGCGATTGTGGGATCAGCGACATGATGAACAGAAGCAGCCTACCCGATACATACGATATTGCTAGTACATCCATCCTGTTCCCTGGGTAGGGACTGGCCCATAACTACTTGCTGTGCGTATGTAAGTCAGCGTGCAGCCACAGCTCCCTCGCAACCGAGCCTAGGCTGTGCAGGTCTCGATCCTAGGCCATGGCCGAGACAGCCGCCGATCCGGTCTGACCTCCACGAGACAGCGCGGCACTGGTTAGCGAGGATCCGGCACGCGAAGCCCGCTGGAGCCCTGGCTGGCAGCAGCAAACGAGAACGACGGAATGGAGTCGATGATGTGCAAATAATCTCCCTTAGCTCTCGCGAGCTCCTGTTTCTTGCACATCGGCGCCACTAAGGAGTGGGACGAGGCTGGTGTGGGGAAGGATTGGCAGCCATAGCGCGAGAAAACCAAGCGCGGCGACGTGCGAATGGGGGGATCAACTAGGCATTAGCCGGACACGCAGCCTAGCAGTAAGTAAAGCAGGGACTGCTGGCGTGTCTGTCGGGTGGAGCTGACCTGGCGATTGGTAAATCTCCGTTGCTGGCTCGGCTGGGATGGGTTGGGATGGCCGGGGACTGCCAGGTGCCACCGGCAGTGGCATTGACAGTCAAAGACTCGTGCGAGAGATAGTCCTATGCGAGACCTGCACTGCCGGACTACCCTGATAGCATTTGCCGAGATGCAACTCCTTCGAGGCCATGACGTCGCAAAATCAGTCAAAGCTTAAGTGCTTGAGAAGGCGAGGGACCAAATTTGTGCCATGACAGAAAACGTTGGAAGATCGACGACTCGGTTGCCGATGGCCAATCACGGGAACGGTCAGTGGTGGCCTGAGGCAAAATCGGGGTCTAAGCAGGGTCAGATGAGTGACTGCCTCAGGCAGAAATCCGGATCAGGCAAGCACGCTTACCTCATCGGCAGATCACGCGGTGCCAGCCGGCGGCTACCAGGGGCGAGCCGCCCTTATGAACATGGATGTACCCCAACCGGTCCGCTGATTGGATACGGCACCCTCCATCTGGACAAGGTTGAAGATGAAGAACTGCTTGTCCATGGACAGTTACCGCAAAGTAACCACACAGCCAGACCCAAGGGATTGTCGGCAGAGCAATTGGAGACGACCCAGCCCCAGCATGTCCGTCGGATATACCTTGATACGATGCGGTGCAGTCGGACCACGACGGGGTCCGTAGGGCTGCGAGGGGAGCAGCAGAGGGCGAGGGAAAAAAAAAAAAGAAAAATCTCCGCCGCAGCCTGCAGCAACGAACCTTATACGCACCCGCAGTGGTACTACTAGTACTGCACAGGAACGAGGGACGGGAGTCCGGAAATCCCGTACGGAGAAAAGGTCGCATCTCCCTCCCGGTTAGGTTCCGATCAGGATTCCGATGGAGTCCCGCCACATCAGAAGATAGCAACCCCTCCCACGCCCACAGGTACACCAACCCAACACATTGGATGTACCATACCCTGGGGGCAATGGCACCTGGGCCATGGGAAGAACCAACCCCATCGTCAGCCTCGAACGATGGGGTTCACCAGGAACACCTTCCGTTTCGGAACAATTACTTCGTCTGTGTCCACTTGAGGCACGCCGGCACGACCTTGTCGTCACCACGCGATGCTCTTGCTGGCTGCTTGTATGCAGACTACTGCGTGGCGGAGGGGCGGCCGGGGCGACCTGGGCCACCAAGGGAGGGAACCTGCGTGTCATCCACGTTTTTGGGGCCATCGAATATTCCGTCTGCCTTCTGTGGCCCAGTCCGTTTCAGGGGCGTTGTCCCAAAGTCCCATCGTCCCAGTTGTGGGAATGGGAGAGTCAGCAGCTTCTCCTCCCTCGTCCATGGCTCAGTGTCGTTAGTTCCGTGGGGCTCGATCTTCTCCAGCACGATCGTCATTTTTTCCCGCCTAGTCCCAGTCAGGCATGGAGTCCTTAACCCCCTGGTGCCCGCTGCTTTTCTTCCTCCTCTGTAACAATTCCCCCCTAACCCCTGTCGCTCCTTCGCACTACGGGACTAGTCGATACGCTTGTACGGCTTGTACTGTCTTACGCCCCCACCAGTACGAGTCCAGTCAGTCCACTGCATTGGGACTGTGTCTCCTCCGAGTACATCCCATTGTACTCCGTCTCTCCCTCCTCCGCTAGTCCCCTTCGCGATAGTGTCATCGGCCCTCTTTTAATTACTCTTTTTTTTGGATTTTTTAACTTTCGGGGCGTCTCGTCGTCTTTTTCTCCTTCTTCCCTTTTCTTCTCCAGCACCCCCACCCGCGCTCTCTGGGAGAAATCGCCCATGTGGAACAGACTCTCGCCCAGATCGGAGTCCAAGTCTGGGAGCGATTCGAACCACCTTCATCTTCCTGAAATTGGATTTCTGGGGCGTGCGCGAAAGAAACCAACCTCTGGTAAGTCTTGATCCATTGTACCGTCTATGCCCAAGGCTCGTCATATCAGATCGTGGGCATCGTCATTCACTCCGATCTATTGAAATCTTCCTCGTGGCATCCACATCCCATTGCGGTCCCTGTCTTTTACTGTACTTATTCACTGGTGGACTCTGAACACGGAACTGCTGGATCTGAGACCATTGCGCGGGTTCTAGATGTGCCCACTGTCATAAAACCTCCTCTGCCCACTCCTCTTCCTTCCATCTCTTCCCCCCTGAGTCGTTCGTATTTTCTTTCATCCTTCTTTGGCAGCTTCCCAGTCTATTCTGGGATCTGCGCAACTCCTTCGCCACTGCACCAGTTGCCTTGTCAGCATTGCTCTTTGGGCCCCCGCATCGCTAACGGGTCCGGGTGACGTACAGAATTACAATCGCGCCCAGATTCGCCTTCTCGCTCTGCTTTCCGGCCCTTTCGTTCTTTTAGTCGCAGGGACCAGTCGTTCCGGCCCGAAAGCACTCTTTCGAACTATACCAACAATACCTCTTACAATCGCCCCCGGGACCCCTCGACCCTCGCCGATTCCATTCATTCCGACTACTCGCAGCCGGCGTGGCAGCCTGCCTCGCATTCCAACCGCTCTCGCGTCTCGTTCAACTCGCGCTCCGGCATACATACCAGCCAGATGGAGGTCGACCGCACTCGCACCCGGCGGGAGAGGACGTTTATTGGCAGCGAATGTGCTGTCTGTGAGGAGCCGCTCGAACATACTCTGCGCGGCGAGCGGATCCTCCAATTCTCATGCAGTCATGTGTCCCACGAAGCGTGCTTCTACGAGTATATCCGCGAATTCGAATCGCAATACTGCCCGACGTGCAATGCGCCGTTGAGCTTGGATACCAGCCGAGGCGGAAATGTGTTGGACATCGGTAAGCCGCCCCTGTTGTGAATCATAGAGTAAGAGAATGTGGGCTGACTCAGGCACAGAGAAAATCAGCAACATCGTCCGCTCGGTGACGATGAGCGACACCGCCACCACCCGCAGCGGCCTGACCACGCCAACCCCATGGGAGCAACAATCCACCCGTCGCGCCCCCAGCGACGCCGGCAGCCGCTACAATGGCCCCACGCAATCGGCGTATAGTCGACGAGACAGCCGCGACACCACCGGCCAGCGCGAGCGCGTCGAGCGGCTGACCGCAGGCTCCCACACGCACTCCCGCCAACCGCATTCCCGCAACGGCAGCGCCGCCGGCTCCTCGGGCGACTACCACAACGACGGCCAACACACCAGCAGCGGCCGCCGCCATGACTACGACGTGCAGGCCATGGAGTCTGACCTCAGCCCGCGCCCCGGCGTGACCAAGAACCCCATCCCGGCCCCCATTGTGACCGTGCGAAGCGAGTTCCCCACTATGAACCGATCCCGCCAGCAACAAACCCTCACCTGCCTGATCACCGTCGAAGTCCCCGAAGGCAACTGGCGGCCCGACGCGGAGGATCTCCGACATACCCCGTCAGGCCAGCCGCAGCCTGACGAGCCGTTCTCGGCGCGCTTCGGAGGCTCGCAGGATGCGCGGTCGATTCAGTATGAGTCGCCGATGGAGAATCTGGATGAGATGGCGGAGGAGCTGCGAAACCGGGTGGACAATTGGCATGGGCTGGAGTTCAATCGTTTTGGCAAACTGCGGATGCATGGACAGATGCGCGTTGGCAAGGACCGGGAGTCCTGGCAGGAGTTGGAGTGCTATCTCTTTGGGGAGATGCTGATATGTGTCAAGGAGAAGAAGGTCGCGGATCACCACAACCAGTACGGAGAGTCGAAGCACAAGACACGCTGTACCCTGAAGGGTTCGATTCTCATCAAGAAGCACCTGAAGTCCATCGAGTCGTCCCCTGATGAGCCCATCTTGTCGCTTAACCTCTCTGTTAGCGAATTGCCCTGCTTCTTCCTCCGCTTCCCGAACCGCAACCAGCTGGAGATGTGGCGCCGAGCATTGATGGACCTGCACCCCGTAGAGAACCTGTCTCGTCAGAACGACTACGATCTGGACAACTCGGGTGCCGAGGAGGACGATTATCGTACCAGTCGGATTCAGCGACAGGCCTCGCTGAACTCTTCCTACGGCGCGGGCAAGTCCAACAACACCGCCATCACCGAATACACCAACCCGGACATGGAGGCCCCGTCAATTGACTGCTTCCATATCCCTCTTGACCTCGTTGTGGTCATCCCTGTCTCCTCATCGATGCAGGGCCTCAAGATTACTCTTCTCCGCGACGCTCTAAAGTTCCTCGTCCAGAACCTGGGTCCCCGGGACCGTATGGGCCTGGTGACATTTGGGTCTAGTGGTGGCGGCGTTCCTCTGGTGGGCATGACAACCAAGAACTGGAACGGATGGAACAAGATTCTTGATTCCATTCGCCCTGTTGGTCAGAAAAGTCTCCGTGCCGATGTCGTGGAAGGTGCGAATGTTGCCATGGATCTTCTGATGCAGCGCAAGTGCAACAACCCTGTCTCGACCATCCTGCTCATCAGCGACTCGTCGACCTCCGACCCTGAAAGCGTTGACTTTGTCGTCTCTCGTGCCGAGGCCGCCAAGGTCAGCATCCACTCCTTCGGCCTAGGCCTCACTCACAAGCCGGACACGATGATCGAGCTGTCCACCCGCACCAAGGGCTCTTACCTCTACGTCAAGGACTGGATGATGTTGCGCGAGTGCGTCGCCGGCTGTCTAGGCGCACTGCAAACAACCTCCCACCAGAACGTGAAGTTAAAACTTCGCCTTCCAGAGGGCTCCCCGGCAAAATTCGTCAAGATCAGCGGTGCCCTGCACACAACGAAGCGCGCAACAGGCCGCGACGCCGAAGCCGCACTGGGCGACCTCCGCTTCGGCGACAAGCGCGACGTCCTCGTCCAGCTCGTCATCCAACCCGACAACACAACCCAAGACAACATGCCCCAGGACCCCTGGGAGAGCCTCGTCTCGGGCCTGGAAGCACTCGGCGGCGGTCTAGACGGCGACGAACAGCGCGTCCTGAGCGTTGAAGAAGTCCCCCTCATCCAAGCCGACCTAACATACGGCGACCTCCTCCGCGACGGCCACCTCACTCACTCCCCGCGTCCCTCCCTCCTCGCCATCACCATGCTCCCGCCAAACCCCCGCGCAAAGGGCGGCCGCCCTAGCACACCTCCCATCCCCCCTCACCCCTCCATCGTCCAACGCCGCATGGAACTCCTCACGTCCGACATGTTAACCCGCGCCCTCACTCTCGTCTCCCGGGGCCAGCATGACCGCGGCCAACACCTCCTCAACGAAACAAGGAGTATCCTCAAGGGCCTGGGCAAGGGCGGCCTCCCGCCTCTTCCGCCTGGCGCGAACGGCGCTCGCTCCGGAACAAGCGAGAACGGAAGTCGAACCGATACGCCCAATTCCAGCTCCTCGCCCAAGTCATCTACCTTCGCGGAGAGCCACGCCTCCTCCGCCTCGGATACGAATACCATCACGCCTGCTTCGTCAGTCGATGCCTCGACGATGGTCGCGCTGAACGCGGACCTGGACTCCGCCCTCGAGTGGATTAACCACCCCGCTGTCTTTGGCCGTGATTCCAGGAAAGCCGTGCTGCAGAGTATCGGGACGATCTCTTCGCAGCGCGCTTATACCTACCGCACGCCCTCGGAGGCGCATTGGGCTCAGAGGATTGCCGGTGTTAGACGGTTGACGGACAAGTCGAAGGACTGGAGGGAAATGGGCGATGACGCCTTGACGGAGGAGTGATTTACTCAGCTCGGTTCCTGCATTATCTTTTCCCCTCGCTACGTTTTCCCCTTTTCTTTTTTTCATTTACATAGTATGGTCACGACCCCCATACTCCCCTATCCATTCCCCCTCTTTCGTGTTCCGTCTCCTTGATTTGATGCGTGCTATGTTTTGTTTCTCCCATGATACCACTTTGTTCCCACCGACTGTGCGGCATGTTACCAGGGGCTTTCTTCACGTACGTGTATTTCCTGTTTATGCGCGCTTTGTTTGGACATTCCCTACTCCTACTCTGTTAATGGGATAGGCTATTTTTGATGTCTTGTTTGGTTCGGATGGGTACTGCTTTTTCTGTGGCTCTCTTTTCTTTTTTTTTGGCTCCATGTTCCTCACGAGGGGTTGGAAAATATTACGATTTGTATACTGATACTGAGGTCTCAATTTTTGTTTATGGCTTACCGACCCCCTTTGCATAATTTGTGAATAATGACTTGCATGTTAAGATTTGGATATTTTAATTTTTTTGTTTCTATTCAGGTCTTGTGTTTTGTAGTTGGTGGTTGATTGTAGTAATACTTGTAGGTTGACCACGGTGTCAGGGTTCGAGTCGATTACATTCCCAGGCTTACTGTGCGATGGCCCCGATAATACTGATCCGGCTATGGATATCATTGTGTTGATCTGAAATTCGGTCTGTTGTGTATAAGGTGGACGGTCTACGCAATGTGGTAAAGTAAGCCAAAATGGAAGGAGCCAGAACGAGCTTAAAGCCGAAAGAGGCAGCTTATCTCCGCCGAGGCCTAGACGAGCTCCGCGCTTTCCAGGCAACGAGCCTCCAATTCTCCCTGAATCATTCCACGACAACCACTCCCCTTCCTTCGCATCTACACATACGTATCACCATATCTCCAACTACTACCTCCATGCTTTAGCCATGCGTGCGATGTCCATCCTCCGTGCCCTGCGCGGCATGCGCCCGGCCTTGTCGCAACCCTCCGCGAAACACGTCACGTCCTTTCCACGCCTGGGCCGAACACTGGCTCCGCAAACGCAAGCACCTTCGCGATGCATCACGAATTCCTCCACCCGACAGATCATTCAGCCTTTTAGTCTAGCCCAAAGGGTCTCCACCCTCCGCTCCCTTACGCGCACATTACCTCTTCGCGCACCGCATCGCACATTCACCTCTAGCACCCGATTCCAGTACCCTCGCTATCAAAGAAGCTACAACCGATTCGATGGCTCAAGTGGCGCAGGCTCCTTTTTCTCGACCTTGATCCAGAAATCGAAACCACAACATTTCGTCGTGATCGGATTGGGCATCTCGGGAATCTACCTCTACAACACAGATGTGGTGGAAATGACTGGCCGCCGACGCTTCAACGTCGTTTCGCACGAACAAGAATTGAAGATGGGTGCCGAGACCTACCGCGAAATCCTCGCCACAGAACGGGGCAAGATTCTACCGGAAGACCACCCTCTCACGAGAATGGTTGATCGCGTCCTCCAGAGACTGATCCCAGAAGCGCCAATTCCCGGCGCCAACTGGAAAGTGCATGTTATCAATGACCCCGACCAGGCTAATGCATTTGTTATTCCCGGTGGCAAGGTCTTCGTGTACACTGGGATTCTTCCCATTTGCCAAGACGATGATGGACTTGCCGCTGTGCTTGGACACGAGATTGCCCACGTCGTGGCGCGACACCCGGCCGAGCGGATGAGCAATAGCTTTCTCACTGTCGGCACCGTATTCCTTATTTCGATCTTCTTCGATGTCTCCGGCCACTTTTCATCGATGATGATGAATCTGATCTGGAGCCTGCCGAATTCGCGGACCCAGGAGGCCGAAGCAGATCAAATGGGGCTGATGATGATGTCGAAGGCCTGCTTCAATCCTAAAGCCGCCGCGAAGCTGTGGCGTCGGATGCAGCAGATGGAGAAACGGGCTCCGCCACAATTCATGTCGACTCATCCGTCTTCGTACAACCGGGAAGAAGCCATCCAAGGGTGGATGGAGAAGGCGCAGGCAATTTACCAGGACAACGGGTGTGGCCCGTTCAAGACATTCAGTAAGTTGCTCCCACCTTTCTTAGTTCTTTGTTTGGTAGATGGGCTGTCTGACCCCCTCCGCAAATAGTGCCCAGCTTTCAAAACGCATATGGTTCGCATAGCCCGTCTGTGTGGTAGGATTCCAGCGCCGACTCCACAAGCATATATCGAACTACTAGTAGGTACTAGTAGTAGCTGTATTATATTTCTACGAAATTCTGATGAATACATGATCTCAATTCAATTCACATTCATAGTGTACTTCTATAGTAAAAGTATGCGTCGTGGTGGATGTAGTGTGTATACTGTGGTCCGCGGGGCGGTCAACATGCCCCCCTCGTGCAAACGCAGCAAACCCACCACCCGTCGAGCTCCAAAAATTCCCGGCACCTCGACGAAGCCCATCTTCCCCCAAACACCTCAGATCCCGTCGCATCTACCCCGGACGCGACTTTTCACAATGTCGTTATCCATCCCCGGGCCCTCTCAGCAGGGCCTCTTCAAGCAAGGGTACCAGAGGTAAGAAAGAATCAAATAGAAGCAACCCCCCCGGAGATCCCACCTCCTTATCGGCCCCGGGCAGCCAGCGAATGAAGCCAGTCCAATGCTGACATTTTCCTTTTCAATTCAGCCACGATTCCGAGGATGGAGCCGTGATTCGTAACATCGAGGCCTGCCAGGCCATCTCCGGCACTGTCCTGACCTCCCTGGGCCCGTACGGCCGCAACAAGATCGTCATCAACCACTTGCAGAAGATGATTCTGACCTCCGACGCTGCCACGATTCTTCGCGAGCTGGATGTTGTGCACCCCGCTGCTAAGCTGCTGGTCATGGCCAGTCAGCAGCAGGATGCGGAGATGGGCGATGGCACCAACTTGGTTATTGTTCTGGCGGGAGAGTTGCTCAAGAAGGCGGAGGAGCTTATTCGCATGGGATTGAAGACCAGTGATATTACTTCGGGTTACGAGAAGGCACAGAACTTTGCCCTGAAGACTCTAGAGGGTATGTTTTGACAGTCATTATTGATGGTGGGGGCGTTGGAAGAAAGATAGGAGACAGATGAATTGGTTGCTAACTGCTGGTTGCTGTGATTAGACCTCGAAGTTGACCGACTCAAGGATATGCGCTCCATCCCGGAACTCAGCAAGGCCCTCCGAACCGTCGTCGCTAGCAAGCAGTCCGGTACGGAAGACATTCTGGCCAACCTCGTTGCCGAGGCCGTGCTCGCCGTCCTGCCCAAGAACCCCCTCAACTTCAACGTGGATAACGTGCGTGTCGTCAAGATTATGGGTGGCAGTCTGGAGCAGTCCAAGGTGGTAAAGGGTATGGTGTTCGGCCGTGAGCCCGATGGTATTGTCAAGCAGGCCCGCAAGGCCAAGGTCGGCGTGTTCAGCTGCCCCATTGATACCCAGCAGACTGAGACCAAGGGCACCGTTCTGCTGAAGAATGCCCAGGAGATGGTTGACTTCACCAAGGGCGAGGAGGAGCGTCTAGAGACCGCCATCAAGGAACTCTACGACTCCGGTCTCCGCGTTGTGGTCGCCGGTTCCACCGTCGGCGAGCTGGCCATGCACTACCTCAACCGCTTCAACATCCTGGTCATCAAGATTCTCTCCAAGTTCGAACTCCGCCGTCTGTGCCGTGTCGTCGGCGCTACCCCTCTGGCCCGTCTGGGTGCCCCCATGCCCGATGAGATGGGTACCGTCGATGTCGTCGAGACCACCGAGATCGGCGGTGACCGTGTCACTGTCTTCCGTCAAGAAGATGCCAACTCCGCCACCCGCACAGCCACAATTGTCCTGCGCGGCGCCACCCAGAACCACCTGGATGACGTCGAGCGTGCCATCGACGACGGCGTCAACGTCGTCAAGGCCATCACCAAGGACCCCCGCCTCGTGCCCGGCGCTGGCGCCACCGAGATCCAGCTCGTCGAGCGCATCTCCAACTTCGCCGACAAGACCCCCGGCCTGCCGCAGCACGCCATCCGCAAGTTCGCCGAGGCCTTCGAGGTCGTCCCGCGCACCCTGGCCGAGTCCGCCGGTCTCGACGCCACCGAGGTCCTGTCCCGCCTGTACACCGCTCACCACCGCATCAACCCAGCCGAGGAAGAGGAGGGCAGCTCGTCTGAGGAGGAAGAGGAGGAGGAGCCGTACTGGACTACTGGTGTGGATTTGGAGACTGGTTCCGGCGACGGTACCCTCGATGCTGTTGATGAGGGCATTCTCGACTTGATGGCCACCAAGAGCTGGGCTATCCGTCTGGCTAGTGAGTCTGCTCGCACTGTTCTCAGCGTCGACCAGATCATTGTCGCTCGCCAGGCTGGTGGGCCGAAACCCCCGGGGCCCAACCCTAACTGGGATGAGGATTAAACGTTTGATTATGAGGCTTCGAGACCGCTGGGACGTTGATAGATCTCCGTACGATATCACGAAAAAAAGTCGGCTGGTGTGTATAGCAGAGTATGATAATACATCCCTAACGTTTGGTCAGACTTCAGTCTACTTGACGGAGAATATCTAGCATAATTGTAGAAAAGTCGTTCGCTTTGTATGAACGTTTCCTACGAGCATGTGTCGTTTCAGTTTTGACATTCGAATGCTTGAGGTCCAGCAGATACCGAGCATGATCACCGTCATCGACATTTAGTAATAGCCGCAGCGAAATTCCGGATAAATCTCTCTGTTGCTACGCTGTACAGATTCAGACCGACGGGAAGAAGACGTCTCATTCTCCTGCCACGCCCAGGACACCGGCCCCTGCACCGACGTCGAACTGGTAGTTTTGCGGGTAAAAGTGAACTCGTCGTTGGCCTTCCTCATCGACATACATTAATATAGTAATCTGCCTTTATTCGCGTCGTAATGCCTCGTAGAACTTCGTCGATGGCCTTCTTACACCAGACCCCGAACTTTTTCTCTGCATCCTCGATTGCCTCCAACTAGTTCGGAGGATCTTGCGAGAGGTAGGTTGAAAATGTTCAATTGAGGCTGAACGAACGATGGTTGGAGAAGGTTGTAACGTTGCGTGGGGAAGTGAAGATTCGTAGCAAGCGAAGAGAACTTTGAAGGTCCTGATCTTCGCTGCCGTTGAATCGTAGCCCGGAGGCCGCCTGTCTTGTATGTGCAATCCAACATCTCTGTAGTCCCTTTGGAGGATTCGGTCTCCTTTCTTGCCACATCAATGGGCCCTGCGTCACCCTATTCTGTGTCTCTGGAATACACGAGCTTCCGTTGTGGTCCTCATGGATTCCTCCATAATGGAGAGAGTTCACCCAATTAGCCACCGGCGACAACTTGTCCAAGAACTTAGACTGCCGTTAAAAGAGTACGCTTTGGATCTGTCAGAAACAACTTCACTGCAATTCGTATTTCGAGCTTCGTAAGCTCTAGTTTTCGGAGAGCTCCTGTGAAAATGAGCCCTTAGCGAGCGTGACATCGTCGTCAACTCTGGTCACGAGAACATGTGTTTCTTTTGCAACTGTGCATTCTTTGCATAAAACCAAGCGCGAAATCAGCCATAATTTCGTCGGGAATTCTGGTGCACTGCCAGACGTGCATACGGCCGGAATTTCGGTTGTTTGACCGGACCACTACAATGAGCTCGCAGATTTTTAGCGGCAGATCTTCAATTCCTGATCGAACTTCCATGAATAACCGTGTTTGATATCCGCGTCATTCGTAAGTGCGAAGACTGCGAACAACCACGAGTCGACAGGTAACTCGACTTCGTCAGCCTCTTTGATCACCCAATGTCCTGGTAAAGCTGGCCGGTGCCGCCTTCTTATCTCGGCCAACCCTGAAGACGTCGATAACACCCAACCGTAAAAAGAAAGGCCGATACAGGGAAATGATAAACTTTGTATGATGCTGAAAATGGCTTCCAGCTGGAACAAAGTACGTTGAAAATCATCGCTTGTTTTGCCATTTTGTTCGTAGGCATGTTTCGCCACGAACATTCAGAAATGCCCACTCGTCAGCGAGTTCCCAGAACGTAGGCCCCAAAAAAAGATTCAAGAAAGTTCTGTTGTTCGTGACTTTGAAATCCCATAAGGCTCAAGCGGGCTAGGACTTGGATAGTCCTTCTCAGAAATCGCTCTCGGTGTCTGTCATGTTGGTGACTGACTCGGAGGTGTTTCTTTGCAATTGAGCTGCGAGGGAAACTCCAACCGATATCGGGAGCTTCTGTTCCAAGCCTCGATTATTTCTGCAATTTAAGCTCTTTCAGGCATATCCTGTGGTCAGGCCCCGTACCGTCTTGCCTTTGCTAAAAGAGCGGAATGAATGCCCCGTTGTTGGGTGCATCGTTGACTTGTTTGATGTCCCAACTCACCGGCACTCCCCGCAACCACCTTGGCTTAATAACCCTCAATTCATTCCAAATGCTTTGGACACATTCTCGCATATTCATTGCTCCTTGACTCCCCTAGGATCAAGTCTATCCGGGTAATAATCAGCCAGAGTGACTTCCCAGTCTCATAAAATCAAAGAACTTGCAGCATGACTGATCATAAATTGGCTGGGTCGACAACTCGAGAGCATGGGGCACTTTATCTGCCATTATGATGTAAATATCCGAGAACTTCAGCTTGGGGAGCATTCTGGAGGCTTTGTCTTTAAAGAGGTTCTTCAGAGACACTATTGGCGACTTGTTGCTTGACTCCTTTGACATTTGACCCATGGACGCCAGGGGGAATCTGAATTGACTGTTCTTTTCATTCAGAGCAAAATTCTGAATCGTTTCACGAGCAGCGCCTTCGTGAGTGAAGGATCTTGTGTATTGGGTTCGGGGGAAATAGCACAATTGTAAAATTGCACCAATGGCGACTCTTCATGATCGAAATGCACCCGTGTTGTCTCATCTCAGTCGTTGGGGTCGAATTGGTACAGTAGAGTCAGTCAATGGCTCCATCAGTGGGCAACATTCGAACTCTCTGTTCTCTCTTGCATCACTCCAGTATTGTGATCCAGGCTGCTTTTGGGTTTGTCGTAAACGGCGAGAGAAGGAAGTTAATCCACGCAGCCATCTCAATCTCATGTCCTCCCCCACTGCTTCTAGACGACCTTGATTGGCTTCTTACTCCCGACAATCAGTGCACGGCCCGTATATCGTAGCAAAGTATTCGAAACAATGAAATTCACAGGTTCCTGGGATCCCTGACTCCCTCAGTCCCGTTTTGGGGTGAAGAACATTATCCGTAGTCGAAGTTTGCGGTCTAAAAGAACGCAACGCAGCTTGTCGGGGTCTTCCCATACCGAACTTATCGGGTGATGACACAAGCGATTCAGAAGTCCGGTCTCCATGGAAAGGCCATGATATTATAGTCTTGCGCCACTGAGATGCTGCAACCATCATCTAGGTAGTTCTGGGCATTGGCTTTGCGGGGTCGCGCCAATTAAGATCGGGCCTGCCACAATTTGCCCGATCCAGATTTCATTTTAGTTTTTCCACCGGCCTCCGCGGTATAGTACAACTTGGTTTTCTTGTATCGCGTATGCCAGGGTTGGAAGACCCGTTCCGCCGTGATTTTCTCGCTGCAAGAAATGGTGCCACAAAGTATTCGAGCACAGGTGGTCGACATGGGCTTTGACCAGGTCGTAAATGTGGCCCTTGCTTGAGAAAGCGAAATTCTCCGCCCTCTTTTTGCTCGCTGTCCACTGGCGAGTCTCGAGCGCGCCTCTGCCACTCTGACAAGCGTAAAGAGGCTAAAAGCTAGCCGATGCGTTTCGAAGTTGATTCAGATGCCAATTTCGTCAACAACCTGCGTGTACTCCTATCTCGCGGGACTTGGGATCCGTCGTGCTCATGCATAAGGCGTGCTGCCGTGTATGCAGTCGCGTGTGACTTGATTTCATTCAACGGATCGCCTCAAAAATGGAACCAGTATTGCACCACATAGCAACGATTGCTGCGTAGCTTGGATAGCTTTTCGCTTCACTTTTGATTCGAGTTCCCAGGTCCAGGTAGTCAAGCATTGCCTGGTCTTCTGTGGGTCCATAGGTAGGTTCATGGTGCCAGGGTGTTGGGAGGTAGTCTGGAAGATGTAGGATGATAGACGAAGCCGGAGCGAAGATGGCTAGAAGAGGAAGTGTAGGAGTTACCCGGGCAAGAGCGAGCCGAGCAGTGAGATGCTAGTTTTGGATATCAAGCTCCCACTAGATGATGGCATGATATCAAGATATTTCGATGATGAGGCAGGTGAGATGAGAGGAGAAAGTGTAGTCCCACGCCCAGCCATGGGTGGGTGAATCGTATGAATGGGGAGTGAGTAGGAGGTGAGATTTCAAGATGGCTTCATCTTGAGTAAGAGCCTTTGTGGGTATGTTGGTGTCAGGAGACTCTTGGATCCTCTCGGGGATGATGGGTGAGGATGGTTTGTATTGACGAACAAAGCAGTCTCGTGGTGAATGATACGTGATTAGATTTCGGAAACAGGCGATGAGAGAACGAGGTCATATCTCCGACTGCTTGTCTTCATCCGCTAAAGTCTCGACAATGAATCATGTAACTACGAAGGACATTTGTCTGCCAAAGGATCGTGCTGCAATGAAAGACCTAGAGATATGATGTCACATGGCCATCACAAGTGCTGTCTCGTCTTCGAATTAAGTGCTGATCTGGACCATAAAGGCATCTTTCTTACAGGTGCTCATGTGAAAGCTAGGATTTGAGTGAAGCTGCCTTTTGAGAACGGAAATGGTTGATTCAACGTGGGGTGCAATCATCCTTTGATCGTGGACCTATCAACTACGTAGGTAAAATTGTGGCTCTTGTTTTGGATCTCTGCGCTACCACATATACATAGATGTCGCCAGAAGAAATTGTCTCACTCGTGATTACGACACGCACTAGCAGTGCTGCAAAGTCGATAATGCACAAAAGCGAGCTACAAAGAGGTAAATTTTCAAAAAAAAAGAAAACATAATTTCATTCGAATATATTTACTAAAAACGATTGTGCCTCCACACTGAGTGTTCATGGCTGGCTTGTATGGCTGACTAAATAACAACTCACGTGACACCTAGATTTTCCCCGAAACCCTCGCCATTCTTTTCGTCCGCATCGCGATTCGAGCTGTCCCCTTTCAATTCCCCCCCACGGTTCACTTCTTTGATTTCTTTTTCGGAGCCCCGGTCTCGTTCACGCCTTCGCCATGTCTTTCCCCATCCAGTCCGCAGCTCGCTGCGCCAGACAGCTGTCCGGCTCCGTCCGCCCATCCTCCCTGCGCATCGCGACCTCATACACAGCCCGCACACCCAGCGGCCGACGATGGGAATCTACCGAGGCCGCCGCTGCCTCTGCCAACCCCAAGATTACACAGATTGTCGACCAAATCAGCACATTGACTCTGCTTGAGACCGCCGACCTCGTGTCTACTTTGAAGGTGGGTGTTACAATTCGATGATGCGACATGGACGAAGCAATCGCATGGCTCCACTGCTCCATCGTTGTGAAGTCTGCGCTTCGGACCCAATTGCTCACATTCCATTCTGCTAGACCCGCCTGAATATCCCCGACCTCCCCGTTGGCGGCTTCGCCATGGCCCCCGGAGCCGGCGCACCTGGCGCCGCTGCCCCCGTTGAGGAAGAAGAGGCCGCCCCCGCCGCTGCCGAGAAGACACTGTTCAACCTGAAGCTCGAGGGCTTCGAGGCTGCCTCTAAGCCCAAGATCATTAAGGAGATCAAGAACATGCTTGGCCTGTCGCTGGTGGACAGCAAGAAGTTCGTCGAGTCCGTGCCGAAGGTCATGAAGGAGTCTGTGCCGAAGGAGGAGGCCGAGAAGATCATCGAGACTCTCAAGGGTCTGGGTGCTAAGGCCATCATGGAGTAAAGAAATCACCTCGCGGCTTGGGGACAAAAGCAAAATCGGACCGTCGTTGTTTTGGGCTGGGGATTGGAGGTGTTTTTTGCGTCTCTCTCACATTTACACTCTTCTCCCTGTGTTTTTTTTTTATTACCAAGACAATTTTTGGATTTCTTGCGCGGCCTGTGCTATTGGGCTTTGAGGATATCTTCTGAGCGTTGTTGTTGGCCTGGTCGTGTGAGGGCAAATGTACATTATACGCATTGTGTTATAGACCCGTCTGGTACAGAGGGTTTGTTTGATTAATTGATGCATTGAGCATTTTCAAGGTATTATTTTCATCTTGTAAAATATATTCGAGTTGATTTAGTTGTATGTGGTGGCTTCTTGAGTAGTACCGAGTGGTCCCGTGAAGGCGGACTGGAACCTCCGACCTCCGCTCTTTTCGCAATCTCCGCCGCAACACTACCCAACCCGTCACCACCACGCGCCGCCCTCGCTGAGCAGATCTTGCGCCCGCAATGTCAAGGTCGGCGGCTTCTCTGAAGCAATGGCTGCAGCTGCGCCGGACACTATCTTCCAAAGCCCCCTCGACCCTTGTCCCTCGTGCGCTGAACCCGCCTCTCTCGACATCCACTTCCCGCCCGACGACGACGGACAATGGCACGCTCAAGCCAGCGCGTTCATTCCATAGCTCCCGACCACGAAGCGCTGCCAAGAAAACTACTCGTCGTGCACCCTCGGTTATTGAAAAAGAAAGAACCTTAGAGCGCTCGAAAGGTTATATCGGAGAGAAGGGTAATCTTTTCCTTCGATCTCCTGTTGGAGGCTTTTTGGACAAGGGATTGGGCGAATTCTTGAAACTTCATGAAGAACTCGCTGAGCCCTATTACGACATGTCGATACGACTTGGTTTCATCTCGAGGGACATCACTCTTAAGACTTACAAGGAGGTTGGGCGAAAATTGGTTACAGCGGCTTTTGAAAGCGCGCCCAATGCGGCGGCTATACGGGCTATTTCGGTTGGTAAGTTCCATGCTCTTGATCAAAGGTTCTTTCCGTGAAATGGAAATGTGTGTTTGAACGTGATTCGTATGTCATGGTGCTGTGGTCACTAACTGTACGCAGACGTTGATACTGTTTTTCGAATCGGCCACTGCGTGATGGGGCAATTCCATGAAAAGTACCTTAATGAATGGACTCTATCCGCATGCGGAATGGCAAAGGCTCGCATGGCATTGGTCATTATCGTAAATCGAGCCGCGAATAAAGAAAAGATACCACCCCGCTCTGAATGGGTAGAGGAAATTAAAAAGCTGGCTGCGCTGGAATACCCTCCTGCGATGCTGCTGCATGCCAAGATCCTGGGCCAGCGTGGTCAATATGAGGACTCCTTTCGCATCTTCGAGAAGAAAATTTTCCCTCGGATTTCTCCCACGCGCTCGGAAGTCCCGATGTTCGATAATATTCGTGTGGGTGGGATGGAGTCGCCATATCGGTTGTACGCCCTATATCGTGCTGCGTACGATAAGCTCTATGGCTCAAAGGAAAGTCGGGAGAAGGCAGATGAGGCGACTCGTATCGCTGCGCTGGAATACAATGATCCGGACGCATTGGTTGAGTATGCCTCGCTCATGATGAATGAGAATAATCTCGACATGTACGAAGAGTGCATGGTCAAGGCTGCTTCCGGAGGCCATCAACGTGCCGGCTTCTACCTGGGCAACTTCTACTATCTTACTTACCATGGCCAATATCCCACCCGTGAGCAGAGGAGCCCCGATGCTCAAAAGTTGTTTTGGCTGCAACGACTTGCCGAACAGAATAAAGACGGCTCAGTTTCTATCCCGAAACGGGTGCTTGGTTGGGCTGCCTCTTTCTTCAACCAGTCTCTGTCCAAAGATGACTATCGCCTCTTGGCGGTCTGCTGGTATGAAATTGGAGGCTTTCTGGCCCATCCGGAATCGCTATTTATGCGGGCGCTGTTTATGCGTGAAGTTGCTGTGTCAGTCGAGGAAAGAGAAGACGCGGCTATTTACTTCGAAACCGCGGCTGATCACATGACAGATCCGCAATTGAAGCAGAAGATTGTGGAGATTCAGAATAACTGGTTTGATCCCTGCTACGAGCCAAGTCTGCCGAAGAAGCTTCTGGCTGTACGATAGTGGTGGGAGACGTACTTGGACAGGATTTATCAACATTCATGGATGTATTATAGTTGCATTTTTGAACATATTTCATATTCTAGCGATTATAGACCTTCAATTTATCCTCAGTTCCAGCTGCAGGGTTTAAGATTAGTGTATAGTTGAGTTTGATGGTCATCATGCCATCGGCTTCCTAAGCAGCCGCCGGGCCAACCTCTGTCACACTCAATCAAACCCCTTTCCGAACGAAGATTGGCAACAAAAAGGCCGCAAAAGGAAACACAAGAGACTCTCAAGCTAAAACGAGAGACAATTCTACAAATAAAGACGCATGCGTTGACGTTCATTCACCTTGAGGCTAACTCAACTCCTACAACCTTATAGCCGACTAAAATTTCGCGAACTTGAATCGATTCTTGATCTTCTCAGAACGCCATACCAGCGTCACCAGGTCCATGTCTACGTCCCAAGAAGCCCTTCTGGCGATGCAGATATCGATTTTGATAGAGATTTTCTCATCGCGTGAAACTTCATTCAACTTTGGTTTTGTATTCTCTTGACAGCTGGTCTGAGTGCTGAAGTGCTTGGCTTTCTGATCATGCGGGTCTGGATATTTCTTTTCAATTGATATTTGAGATATGAGCAGAGCAATATCACTTGCTAGTTATCATGCTACAGGGTGTATCGAAATCAGATTTTCCACTACATTCTCTTTGATCCTCTCTCGAACCTTATTTCGAAATACCCTAATCTATATCTAATTTCGCTGTTTTGAATTATCGAAATGTATTGTCACACATTATCAAATGATGGCTTACCCCACTAAATTACATGAAATAGCTATACACTACTCGTTATCCCTCATCATCAGCAATCTCCTAGAATATTCTTTGCGACTTAGCAAATTCGGCGTGCTCCTTCTTTTCCATTTGCTTTCGTAAAAACCCACCAGGCACCCGAACAAATGCCGGGTTGGCTGGAATTTTGTTGACATTGAATTTACAACTTTTGTGCGGTCTTCTTTAATACATAAATAACACCTCATTGGTGTGCAGCTTCTGACGTACGCAGGCACCTAACCAAGCTGTACGAAATTCTAGGGGATTTAGTCGTATAAAGATAGTTGAGCATCCGCACAGTACCACATCCATATATAGTAATTCAAGCTAAATTCTTCAGACGCAGTGTGGCTGCCTCCTCTAGAAGTCTTGCAATTGCTTCATGGCCATTCGATTTTGCAAAATTCCGTGGCGTATCATCCTCTTCAACCGCAACAGCGGAAACATCCGCCCCTTTTTCGAGGAGCATTCTTACAACTGCTTCATTCCCAGACTCGGCCGCTATATGCAGTGCCGTATGCCCCAAGTAATCACGGTCCATCACGTCCGCCCCATTCGCCAGGAGTGACCTAACAGCCCGTTCATTGCCATCCTGTGCAGCAAAGTGTAGTGGTGTCAAATGTCTAGAAGGTTCAGATACAGCCACATTTGCACCCTTCGCCAGAAGTAGGTCAAGAATAGACTCGCTGCAAGAGCTCTCGACATCAAATACTGAAAATAACGCTGTATGCCCAGTGGATGAAGTTGCCTCTAGGTCTACTCCCTTCTCTAGGAGCAGCTTCACCACCGCTTCATTTCTAGACGGAACTGCATAATGGAGTGCTGTTTCTCGCTCGATCGTTAATGCTGCCACATCAGCTCCCCTCTCCAGAAGCAGTCTCGTAACACTTTCATGGCCACCACGGGCCGCATAGTGTAGAGCAGTCTCTTGGATTGAATTAGTGGCAGCGATATCTGCCCCCATTCCCAGGAGTATATGGGCGGCTGTTTCGTGGCCATTCCCTGCAGCAAGTTGCAGTGCGCTACATGTCGAACTCCGTCCCATATCTATCGCAGACGATAGATCCGCACCTGCATCCACCAAAAGCTCGATGATGCAATGCATTCCGGCCTCTGCGGCGAGACATAACGCTTTGCTTTTCGCTTCAAGCGGAATTGGCGCATCCCTGGTTTTCCTTAGGAGCTTGCGGATTACAGGTGCTTGATTCCTTTTCGCGGCCCATTCGAGGACGGAGTTTTCGTCGGCGCAGATATGGCTGCGCGCACGTTGATAAAGATGGGAATCGAGGATGCTAGCATATCTCCGCGCCGTGCGTAGAAATGAGCCGACGTCTCGTGTGTCCAGAATGTCCGCTATCATGAGGAGGATCTCGATTGGAAGGTCGAGTAGTGGACTTGGCCGCACCTGTTTGATGGGCATGTTGAATTCGAGGACTACTCTGAATAAACCTCTTGCGTCATTTCACGAGTTTTACCTTGTCAGGTACTGTAAAAGACAGATGTCGACGAAGGCCACAGAAAATGGGAGGGGCGGAGATCTTGCCAGATATTCGTTGCATCTTCATTATGTTTGCACCGTTTGTCAAAACATTCTGACCAATAGACACCTTGCGGACGGACCATACGAGCTTGATACAGAAGCTATTTTATGCAATTATTTATTACGGTACCTGGATACTGTCAAGAACAGGGTTCAGGAGTAGACTAAACGTAATAGGTATAGCGTCATGCAAAATAGAGTTCGAGAAACAATTCAAGAGAATAAACCAGTGAAACTGATTTCGATCCACACAGTATCTTTAAAGAGACAAAGGCCTGTTGTGTGTTATGTTCGAGAAATCGAGGATTGCAATGATCTGTTGTGAACGTAGCTAGAGTCTGATGGTAATAATGTCATCAGCTATCTAAACAGACCCCTCAACGGGTCCACCCCGTACCTGTCATTCAATCAACCCTCAATTGAAACTGTAGACGACAGCATGCACCGAGTGGGAGAAGGATTTCATAGAGGGTACTCCAGCGAAGATGAGGAGAGGAGAAAGAGTAGGACGTGGTCCTGTGCCCCTATTCTGATATTTCTCCTCTGAATGTTTACTGATCCTTCAAAAGCTAATAGCCGAACACACCTCATGAGCGGATCGAACTTACGAAGATCCCAAAATGCCACACACAAGCCCCTCGAAAGACAATCTTGCTAGGGGCAAAGGCATCTTTAGAGACTTCATTGTCACCATGCCATCAGCTAGATTATATACTAGTACTGAATTCGTCGCGGAGGATACTCATCGTTGTCTAGTACTAAAACGTAGCAACTAAGCCATTTTCGGATACTGTCATGAATAGAAAGAACGTTAAAAGATCGAAGGCGTTTTGTCGTCTTTACTTTCCTCACACTTCTGCGACAAACTTACCTGACCTTCGAAACATTTTTTTCCAGCTACATTCGGCGTGAATTAAGTCATTGAACCTTTCACAATGCCAGGAGGCTACCAACATTCCGATGACTTTCTTGATGGTGGTCCCAATCTTGCAAGGGATATTCCCATGGTGTTGGGATTCGTTTTTGTCATTTTCATTCTTGTTCTGACAGGTCTCATTGCTGGTGGGCTTATTTTCTATACGGTCCAGCAATTTGTGAACTATCTTTGGCTAGGCTAAGGTTGTGATGCTACAATGATGAACTGAGCAAGAGCTAGTCTGCTGTTGACGAATAATTCTGGGATACTCTGTTCGTGATTGGGGATTTCGTTTGTTATAATTCGCCCTTACCTGGTGTATCTTGATTTTCCTGTCACACTATTATTAACTAGGTACTGAAATGGGAGTGGTGGTTACTCGCTATGCCTCCTGGAGATTTGGAACTAGTCCCTTTTCGGATACTCTAGTCAATAAAAACACAAAGATTCAACGTCTTCTCCCAACTTAATCTCACATCTTCCTTCAACCAACATATCTCGACTTTACAATAACTTGTTTCTGAACAACGGTTGCTCGATTAAGACTCCACTCCTCAAAATGCCCACCACGATGCCAGGTGCCTTCCCTAGCGAACTGGCCGTTTTGCGGCCAGCGTGCACCCACGACAATATCAAGTCTTTGAACACATACCTTCTCGCACTTGCAATGAGAATTATCGTGCTTGCTGCTTGGACTGTACTGGCGGGAGCTTTTGCCGTGAGAGTGGTTTTCCTCTTGCTCATGCATTTTCTAAAGGTTATCATCGTCCCGGTCAGTAGAAAGGTCTTTCCGTCTTGAGATTCCCGTTTCCTATGTGAATTTTGAAGCTTGTGATATGATCCTTGCCGTGGGAGTTTGATCGTCACTATACCATAACTTGCCTAATCGAGCGCGGTGGTTACTCATCGAGAATAGTACTAGCCTATATTAAACTGATCACTTCCACACTAGGCTATTCAAGGAACCTTGTGTTTGTTGCGCTTCTGAGGAGAGGGGATGTAAGTGGGTTGCGTGTGATGTTCTTTCAATCCTGTCAAATGAGTGAAATTGATGTTTTGATATACTACATCGCGATTCTACTTGCCAGACCAGCCTAGAAGAGTTTGTGAGGTAACTTATGATAGTGCAGCCGAGCACATCTCCCTGACTTAGGTCTATGAGGAGCTGATTACAATGAGGACCGACATCTCACAGCAGTAATCTCCCAACGCCAGAGGAGGGCTAGCTTTGGTGCTGTTTCGAAATCGTTCGAAGAAACGCTAGAGGACGTGCCAGGGAGCGCACTAGAGGAGGCAAGAGACAATTTGGAATGTCACCTAAAAGGGGCATGGGAAGACTTATTGTCAGACCGTCAAAGAACTATCCTGAGGACCAGTTAGGATACTCGAGAGATGACTCGGCAAACGGCTCGTTAGAGGCATATTAAAACAAAAGGTAGGACAGCACGTCATAAAGTTGATTGAGAATATGTTAGGAATAGGCCAGAAGATACACAGGGTGTCGAGGTCACCGTGCAAAGCAGCTCGGAATAGAACTCGAAAAAAGCGTTCCCTGTGCGCCACGGGAAAAAGAAGAACAGGTGCTGACGTTCATGGGAGACAACTAACTTTGAGAAATACCTTGCACCCCGAATACCGTTCCTCGACCAGGAAAGACATTGCAAATCCGATCGAGGATATGACTTTTCAGAAGCGGTTCCTATGATTCCAAATTGAGGACGATGTCCCAAACGGGACAGGGGATGCGAACCACGAGCGCAGTGACAAATGACAGAATTAGGAGCATCGACGCCACAGTCAACACAGCCAAAAGGAATTTCATCCAGGAAAGGGAGAGCGCCGCCAAAGAGTGTTTACAAGGAAAGTGGCATTCTCCGCGAGGGAGGGCGTATCCACAGGAAAGGTCTTCTCCACGCCCACGACAGAGATATTCTTAGCGACACCCTTGGGCGGATCCTTGGGCAGGTCGTTTGAGGGACCGTCGAGTATCCCGACGCGCTTGTGGATCATGCAGCCCATCAAGGCGCGGGAGTTGCACTGGCAGGGATTGCAACTGCAAGGATCGCACTTACAGGTGTCTTCGTCTTCGGAAACGAAATTGATGGGGATAATTTCTGCAGACTCGGGGCCGGAGTGAGGCATTTTGTCGACTTACCTGAGATGCTGTGGGAGCTGACTGGTTGTAACACTTGTCAGCGACTTGGAGAATGAAATGAGGACTTACTAGAAAGATTAGGGATGGACAAGGGGGTGGATTCGCTATGCTTGTACCTTTGTGGATGCGAAGAGGGTGTGTTGGCTGGGGAGGCGCGGAAGCGAGATGGGTGAAGGAAAGTGCTGGGTGGCGGCAGGAGGCCAGAAGTATTGCCGCCTCCTGGCACTATTGAGCCTACGGGGCCTGGAACAAGACACAAGCAAATCAGGTAGTATTCGGCCCGTTGAAACACAGCGAAAAGCGACCTTCTAACCCTTATCTTCGCCTTTAGATGTCTATCAGGCCGTCTGCCACCCAAGTCCACAGTGGGCGCAGGGCCTGGGCCACCATTTCACACACAAGCAAAGCTCCCCTGACAGCTAGGAGCATAGCCGCAAATACCTTGAAAAATTCGAAGAGTATCTCGAAAAAAGAAGGTCCAGCTTCCTCCCTCATTTCGATTCAAGTCCGCAGAATGTTCTTCGAGTCTGAGGGTTCAATGATTCAAGTCGTATTGCAGAGATGTACTGGGAAGAAGATTCGGGCGTGTCCTTCTGCTGATGCCCGATATCCTCCCATTAAAAGGCGAGTCCAGGTTCCGAGAATGGACTAGTAGCTGCGGTAAGGTAATCTGGGAGGTGGTTGATGTTCCGCGTCAGATTGGGAATTCAAGCAAATTTGGGCTAGTAACAGACATGGACCAGATGGTAACCACCGCGCCTGTTCGAATAGACGATGAAATGGTGACGCTCAACATTTTTCAGCTCGGTTCCGGCTCAAGTGGCCCGCTGTCTCTGGCATATGATGGTGGGAGTATTTCCCTGTACTTCCTTCAGGCATTCATGAGTAGAATTCATGAGTAGATGTCCCGCCTCTCGGCATCTTTCCTCCTCCACGCCTCCCCCAACCACAGCCCATCTCCACCACACATTCCGATTCGCTCACTCTTTCATTCAATCGCTCGGACTTCGGATCGTGTATTTCGACTTGAAAGCCTGCAGTTGTAGCCTCCAAAGAAGTTTGATAGTTTCGCCGCACGAATTGGCCACGCTTCCGATCGCGCCACAACACCAGCGTTAGAGATATCTGTGGTGAGAGCGAGGAATTCGCGTGGGATGCAATCCGTAGACCATAGTTTTTTAGAACAACTCTGACTTGGTCCAATGGCACGGTACTCGACGGGTCGAGTTTTCTGGGCTTCGATGTGTTTCCAAGCGCATATTCGGGGAAGTTGTAGAGGGCAAGTGCGTAGTGTTGGCGGCAGGAACACTGGAATTTTACCTACTTTATTCAGAAGGGGTGGAAGTGAAATGATGGTTGAGACGAGCGAGCTAAAGTGAGG
Organism: Penicillium argentinense; assembly: GCF_028826775.1. Taxonomy (NCBI): domain Eukaryota; kingdom Fungi; phylum Ascomycota; class Eurotiomycetes; order Eurotiales; family Aspergillaceae; genus Penicillium; species Penicillium argentinense. Next base: position 3,772,006 of record NW_026622668.1, read on the forward strand.
TGATATATATTACATCAGACAACCTTGGAATGAATGGCCATATGTGTATAGGGAAGGAAACGGGAGCAGTGCTTGACAACCATCCACTGATTGTTGCACGTACGCAATATACACTGCATGTATATGATTTCGAGGTCCTAATCCGCAAAACACTTGGCAAGTGGTGCGAACACTTCGACCGGGCATCGATTGTATGAAGAACCTATTGCACATGGCGGGTCATGACATTTGGTCCATCGGAGATATAGTAGGTGATGCTAATCTAGTTTCGCTTATGCGTACATGGCCAAATAAAGGACTCCGCTGAATTTTTCGAGTCCGTGATAAGTCGAGAGGACCGGACTTTCTTTGAGCGTGGCTGCCCAAATGACTCAAGACAGAGTCTCTCGCAATGCGTAAATAGGGAGGCGCGTTCGACATGCGGTAGTTGTTTAAGCTGAACCGGTGCCCTGAGTTCCAGTAATACCGGTACCCCTTCAATCGAAGCGACTCCTGTCACCAGAACAAGACCAGCATCACGGACAGAGGCCGGTTGTATCCAGAGATATGGAAGGCGCTTGGCGATGCGATAGCGACGCCGATGCAGGACTCGCGTGGAGGTTGTGTTGGCGATAGGTATCGAACATGCAAATAGTCGCTGAATATAGACAGTTGGCATCTTGCCAATAGCTCGAAACCGCTCATCTCTTCTTTGTAACAGCAGGAACACCCTCACTCTCCCTAAGCTCAGCAAGCTTCTTCTCCCTTTCAACTAACCGCTCTTTCTCCTCCTTAATCATCTGCTCAACCGTCCTCGTCGCCTCCGACATCCGATCCAACTCTTTGTTCTCCGTTGCGCGACTATAAGGATTCTTCGGCGTATCACCGAGCGGAATCTCCGCCGTCCGACCCGCAGACTTGGCATTCTTCCCTTTACCCCTAGGCGCGGAGCCCGCCGGACCACCCGTAAGAACCTCGTAAAAGGGCTCGATAGGCTCATTGAAAATAACTTCCTCGTAGTTCTGGCTAACAACCACCTCCCGACGCTCCTTCATACCTTCCGCGTCGGGACCGTATGGGTGAAGCTTGAGGCTGTGCCAGAGCGTCTGAGGCTTCTCGTTCGACTCGGGGACAAAGTAGAGCTTGATTTGGATTTCGAATTCACCCCAGCCTGTCTCGACGACTTCGAAGGGGGGCGCTTCGATGGTGCGGATGGATTGCGCGTAGGTCTCGTGGAGTTTGAATTGCACTTTCTTCAGCCAGTAGGAGATGTCTTCGTCATTAATGCCCTTTACGAAGACGCGCCATTGGTGCGTGTGGTCGGCCGGCGCGTTGGCCGGTCGCTTCTCCGGATCGAAGGGTTGGGCTTCGCTGCCGAAGATGAAGGGGCGGAAGACTGAGACGCCGCGGACGCGCTTGTTTCCGGTTGCGGAGGGCATAGTTGCGACCGAAAGCTGTATGAAGGGGAGATTTGGACTGGCGTGGTTGGTGTTGAGGGAGATGCGTGTGTCGCGGGTTGTCGCGTGAAAAGGCAGTTGCGATGCACGTGACCTGGTGACGGCATGTGGGAGCTCCGATAGCTTGATTTCCGGGTGTCATGCCATTTGCCTCCTCTGCAAAAACTTGAAGCCAAACGTGCAATTCACTTTCAATCTATCATATACTGGGTCTGAAATGGCAGCGAAACGCCTTGTTGTTGCTGGGGGAAGCGGTTTCCTGGGTTCGTGCGCATCCGAGCCGGAATGCAGCTGGTGGTGGTGCTAACTTATTGCTTCTAGGGTCTAGGATCTGCAAGTCTGCTGCTGCGCGGGGATGGTCGGTGATTTCATTGAGGTATGTCCGCAATTTGAGCGCATCGAATGCCCATCGTCTAATTTTGTGATCTCTAGTCGTTCTGGCGAGCCGCGATGGGACACCGTTACGGATTCATCGGATCGCCCGAGCTGGGCGAGCTCAGTAGAATGGGCCAAGGCCGATATTCTGAAGCCGGAGAGCTATAAGTCATATTTGAATGGCGCTTCGGCTGTTGTACACTCAATGGGCATCCTACTGGAAGCTGATTACAAGGGCGTGGTACAAGGACGAGAGCCGATTGTCAGCGGACTTCAACGAGCATTCAGCTCATCCAAGATGGGGAGCCAGAACCCACTCTCTCGGAAAGAAGGGGAAGCTCTAGAGCCAAAAGAGAAGGACGGCCAATTAACCTACGAATTAATGAATCGGGACTCCGGTGAGTGCCAGGTTAAATGTGATGAATTGCTATGAGATCCTTGGAGGCTAAATTGATGTCCGCAACTTAGCTATTGCACTCGCCCAAGAATCCTCCAGCGAACATGTCCCCGCATTTGTGTACATTTCCGCCGCGGCGGGTGCACCTGTCCTTCCTGCAAGGTATATCACCACCAAACGCGAAGCCGAAGCCACAATTGCATCCACCCTTCCTGAACTGCGCAGTATCTTCATTCGACCGGGTTTCATGTACGATAACAGCCGGAAATTCACACTACCCATCGCACTCGGTGGCTTCGTCGCCTCAGAATTCAACACATTCCTGGGAAATAAACTCGGGTTCCTGGGTGCTATGGCAGAGAAACCGTTGAAGGTTGATGTGGTGGGCGAAGCGGTCGTGGAAGCTTTAGAGGATGAGTCGACTAAGGGGGCAGTGGGAACTAAGCAGATTGAGGCGCTAGCAACAAAGGCGTGGAGAAAAACGATGCTCTGAGGAGGGCTATTGGCTCAATTCATTCGATATCATTCGCAGAACGTTGTGTCGAAGTGAAACCAGTCGAACTTGCGCAGACGTTGAGATTTGTCTTGCACCAGGCAAGAAACAAAATGACCAGCATGTACATTAGCTCTTTTTCATGTCCCATCACATCATGGTGCCGCGTTCGAAACTGTCGCGTATCTCGCCCGTGTACTAAAATCGATGGCTTAGTACTGGCAAAGGGGTCTGTGGATTCGGTTAGCATACTTACCTTGTCATAGAATCGGGATAGCTTTTGGTTAAACTGCTTGTTCTTCTCGTTGATGTAGGTCACATCGCCATCGTCGTCACCACGGCGCTGCTTGCGTTTCTTCAGACGGACATCTTCGGCCTTTTGAAGGTCGGCAACCAGTCGGTCGAGAGCCTCGGGAGTCGGTTTGTGGTCGAGAAAAGCCATGCTATCTTCAGTAGAGTAGAAGGTGCCCTTCTTGTCAACGGCGATCATCTCGCCATCCTTTGTCTCGACAATCTCAAGATCACCGCGGGCAGCAGCCTTCTCGATGGCCTTTTGTTTTTCGCGCTCATAAGACTCGAGGTCGGGGTTCATCTGGCGGACTTGGCGTTCATAAACCTTGCGAGCGTCCTGGGTGTAATCCGAGAAGGCCACATCGTCACGGTGGCGCTGTTTCTTCTCAAGACGACGGTCCCACTTCTCAGACTCCTCCGCGGTCCAGTCCCAAGCTCGCTTGCGCTCGAAATCGTCTCCGGCGGCTTCGGTGTCGGCCTTGAGAAGGTTGTGGGAGGCGAATGCGTGACGGCGGGACAGGTTATTCATGAGGGCAGGATCGGTCGCCATGCGCTGGGTCTCTGCGGCGGTTGCTTTCAGGTTGCGTTCGGTGCTGACTTTCTGCTTGTGGATTAGCTTTCTTTGCCGTGATAGTAGAGACAAAAGGAACTTACGTGTCGCTGCTGCAGAGCTTTGAATCGTTCCATGCGCTCGCGGTGCTTCGCCATAGCATCGGAACCATCTTTCTTCTCGGTCTCGGGCTTCGACTCGGCAGCATCTCCATCGTCCTTCCTCTCAGTCTCGGCATTGGTATCGGCGGGAGCGGTAGCATCGCCAGCATCTTTCTCGGTGTTGACCTCTGACTCGGTGGGAGGGTCCTGAACGTCGGCCTCTTTCTGCTCCGTCTGCTCCGGTTCGGGGGGCGGGGCCTTTTCCGCGTCAGCATTTTGCTTCCGCGTACGAGGCATGGTGGCGAGCGCTAAGCGTAGCGAAACTCAGCAAGATCGAAGGGTGTAGCGGGGTGATGAGGAATGTTCGAGGTGATCGCGAGTCGCAAAGTCTGGCGACGGATCTAACATTCACGCTCACCGCCCCGGCGACCATCTGCGTACTGCCGCCCCAGACGACCTCCTTATCATGTTTATCTTCTCCACTCGCGCCTCCGCTTTATTGATCTGGTATCTTCGGTCATCATTACCTCTTATTCGAGGATGGCGCGACTGGTGCTGCAGCTGCAACGAAATCAGCGACAGGCTTTGAGATGGCGAGGTCTACGAGCATCCTCTCGATGTGTCTCCACAAACACATCGACTGGATGGCATGATCCGTCGCCGACAGAGCTCCTCCGAGCTACACTTTTGGGAGCTACCACCCCAAATACCAGTGATGGGACTCATTTGAAACAAAACAAACGGATATTGGAGCTACTTGATACCGATTGGCCACGAGGAAGCCCACCTCCACCCCTGTGGTATGCCCTGAAAGGCGTCCCGCCTAGAGAAGAGCAGGAAGACTCCGAGAGACTTCACTCAGTTGCCAGCCTGTCTTCCGTACGAAATGCGACCGAGAGACTTGTTGTTAATTCTGCTGGTGCAGAGGTTTTCCAGCGCAGTTTAAAGGCAATGCTTCAGCAATGTCACGGAAAAGTCACCTACAGCGAGATCCAGTCTACTTTGAGTGATATTGCCGTCAGGCTTCAACGGCTGGAGCTTCCAATGACTGCTGACCTTTGCGAGCTTGGAATGTATTATGCAGCGCTGAATCTCTCCTCTCCGGCTTTTCACCAAGTCTTCAAGGACTGTTTGAGGCTAGACCCTGATGGATTCACCTTTGTTAAGAGCGGCGCAATTATTCGAGCATTGTACGAAACCGTCCGCTTGGAACTGTTTAAAAATCCGAATTACGACGCCATTCACATTCTTGCTGAGGTCACTGGTGAATATGCGGCTGTTTCAGAGCAGAGCATACCGAAGTTCCATGATGTCCTCCACCGAAACCTCGACCTTGACCTGGGCAGTGATGGTCGAAGGAACTGGGCAACATACCTTTGCCTACTATCGAAACTTAGAAGCGACAAGCCTTTCACGCATTCGTGGACTCATTTTTTGAACAAGGCTATTGACAGTGAACAAGAACTGCACGCAACGTACAGGATTGTCTCGGACTTGATTCAATCAGGACGTTCAGTAATTGCTGCCAAGTGTCTAGAGGACATTTCCATTCGCAATCGAGATCAATTACCATATATCGCCACCTTCCGGCACTTGCAGGTGCTCCTTGACGATCCTGTTGTGAGCGAATCATTACCCGACGTGGTTGGAAATGAGCTATATGGTGTGATTCTCGAACTGGCTTTCAGCAATATGGAGCAGCGATTAGGAATTCAATGGCAGGCTGACGGCAGCACTCACATCGGCATTAGCGCAAACTCTTCAAGTACGGCATTTGAAGATCAACCCCTTCTTACTATCGATGGCGACTGTGCCGGCTACGATGATCCCATTCGCCTCTACGCAGAGCTTTACGCCCTCGGCTGCTCTCACTCCCCAGCCGACCTCGGTCGAATCGTGAACCTCTTGAACGAACACGACGGGAACGCACTAGACGTTGTGCCCGAGTTCCGTTCGGAGTCTGCACTCCCCGAGTTTCGATGGTGTCCTCAACACTCTCCTATCGAGTTCTCGCATGCCGTACTCCCAACAGTGACCGACAGCACTCGTGAATGGACACCAGCCTTGCTCGGTCTCATCCGCGCTCGCCCTCTCATCAATGACATGCCCCAGGAACGAGCAGGCTCGTTCCACTTTCTGCAACTCGGCTCTCTCGAGATACGGCGCGGCCCACACGAGGCGTGGCAGCCCTCCGGCTACATCGTTGGCTGGAACCGACTATTAGGCAGGATGACAGCACTTTTTGTTGGGAAGGACGCTGGACTTATCGACAGCGGTCCCATGCCTTCGGCTGCTCCGTTTGGGACGCTGCTGCATCTTCGACCCTCCCACATGCACGCACTCGTGGACAGTCCCTGGAGCTCGGTGGACCCCTTCTATCTCGACCTGGACCCCGGTCGAGATCTGGGTTTTCAATAATTCTCGACAGAATATTCACTATGAATGTTCCGCCGTATGGCGTGTGGATATGCTGTTAATCTAGACGAACTTAAATGTACGATCATGGAATTGCCTGATCCTCCGGACTGCCGATCCCACATGTAAAGTCCGCGATATGACTCGTATGACTTGTATAATACAATAAAATGCGACATCTGAATGGCTGGGTAGATTGTGTTCGTCGGTTTTGTCCCTCACTTCTCTCCGCAGGTGGGTGACAACTCACCCCGAGTGTCCCGCCGAACCCACCCTTCCCTCTGCCGCGCCTCGGACTCCAACGGGGATTGACCCTGATCGTGGATCCTGCCCAACGCATCGCAGATGTTCGCAGATGATCGTGTTCCTCCGATCGGTCCTGATCCACGATGAGTCGATCCCAGCACTCTGGAACCCCCTGCTAGGGCGCCACCACGACTGCTCTCACGCCGCCGCTACTCACCCATCCCCCTCTGTGAGTGCAAGAGATCGACCACCGGGCACGCCACCGACTTTGACACCCGAAGGGTCGTGCATGGCTCTATACTTGATTTTTTCACTGCCTTACAGTATGTTGGTCGACTGCACTCTACGTCATTTGGAAATGACAATGGAATTGACAATGGAAATGACAATGGAAATCGAGGTGGAGGAAGTCAGATAATTTGGAACCACAAAGTCATCCGAACAGCCTCGCATACCTGGCTGCAGTAGCCTGCAGCAGTGGATGCCTTCACTAGGCTTCCCATGAGGCAATCGACCGTCTCTTTATCACGGCCACATACCTGGTCGTGGTGGGGGCCACGGTTACCCCTCTAGCCTCTAGCCTACTGCGACGACAACAGTGACTAATGACAGCCCAGCGTCTCCACGGGTCTCGCTTGCGCAGTAGTATCTCGAGTGGTGCCGGCCGAGTCTTTGCCGACCTCCGCCAGCTCAGTGGTCGATGTCTAGGCTGTTGACACTGACAGAGTGGATGTAGGGTATGTGGGCGGATGAAGACTTTGAGCTGTCAATCCCACCGCCATGGGCACGACCCGACCCAACACGAGGAATTTGGAATTCCGAGATCTTCGAACTCTGAGAAGCGAACGACTTCGATTTGCCTGCGTTGCCTCGGCGCTTGGGCCGCCTCCGGTCAACGAGGCTCGATATGAAATTGGTCCGCGATTCTCCAGGCAGCCGGTCGAGTGTCGATCCGATCTGGGAGAGCGTCCGGGCGTCCGTGGCGAGCTGGTCCATCTCGAGTGTGCAGCTAGGCAAAATTCATTCAAAAATCAGAAAGAAAAACCTCGCCGGATGCGATGAAATCTTTGCGATGCGAGGGATACCGGCGAGCGCTGCCGTGAAACGCTAAATAACTTTGATTTCCTGGAATCGACTTACCGACTGTTAGTGCCATCACCTTGCTCCGAGGAGTATCAGTGGTACTCGCGTTCAAGCTTCATTGCCACCCACAAACGCACGGATGGTTTGCAAGTTGAGGGAACCACTGACGCAGCAGTTAGATCCTCACTGTGGGGTCTGGGAAGATCGTTTGTCTCAACCATCTCCAAAACCAGCACTCCCAGACGAGACCAGGGGAGAACAAAACCCAATCGTCAAAACCCCTCTCCCCCTCCCCCGGAAGTTGCAGAACCAGACCAACGTAGTCCGAATTCTCGACCAGCCCTCCGAGGGTCGGTCAGCATCCGATGGACGAGTATCCCCGTTTCACGGTGAGGTGTCCACTCTATCCGACGGAGCCCTGCGTCGTTTTGGTCTTCTCACCGTTCGTTCCTAATTTTGGGAGAACCGAGATCCTCGAGGGACAGCCAAGACTAATTCCTGGCCCTGTCGCCTGCTACGGGGTCGGCTTACAGTGCTGATGAGCTGCTAGGTAACGGATTATTCACGGGAGAATCGCGGGAGAAACCCGTCAGAGGCCCTGGTTTGTCCGTGTCTCGCCCCATCACATCCATCACACCCCTACCGCGAAAACGGGCTGGGACTGAGGCGACTGCACGCAAGCCACTTGCATCTCCCTCGGTGGAGCTGAGCGGTGCAGCGCTAACGGCTGTGCCTTCGTCGTTGACCGTCGTTCGGACCTCCACCAACCTCTCGATCCTGGCGCGATCGAGCAACTGGCGCCCGAGGGAGGGTGCAAGGGCTGCTCAGCATGTCACCACACAGGCCTCTGGTCGCTGCATCCAGATTGCACCTTCCTCATGTGCCTGTCCTCGTATGGCCTGAAATTTCAGGGTAGAGTATTACCAGGGTACTGGCGACAGTGGCAACTGCTCGGCCCGTTCCCCCGGGCCTTCCCTCACACCGGGGTCGCCAATCGTAGTCATGTTGGGTCTAGTCGCGATGGAAACTGTCAATCCAACCATCTCCCAGGATGAAACCCGCAGAGGAATACCTTAGGACCGAGATGGAAAAAATAAAAATAAAAAAACGAAGCAAAAATATCCACCCCCGGCCCATAACCCCGGTGATTGGACCGCAGTCCGCAGACCGGCGAGGGGGAAAATCCGATGTGCGTCGACCTTCTCACAACGTGAACGATGTTGCTCCTGCTCGTTTTCCCACCGTTTCACTGCGCTCCCAACTCTCCATGGCGTACCGCTGCATCCCGCGGTTCATCAGATGCCTTGACCGCAGGCAAAGATTCCGGGATATGCGACCTTGCAATCCCCACTCCCTCCTTATTTGATATAAAGCAGCGACTACAGCAATACACCCCGTTGGCGCCGCATCTGAAACATCGACTCCGCTCCAAACGCGGCTGTGGCTGGATCTGACCGCTGTTCAATGCGTCCCGCCAGAAAGCCCCCACGCATAAATCCACCGTCCCGGCCCGCCTCAGCGCCCGCGCTCATAGATGTCGAGGTCTCCCTCACAGCAATGCGGGTCGCCTCCGCCCCATAGCAGGGCCTACGAACGGCCTCAACCATTGTCCATGCCCATGCCCATGCCGGGACCGATGCCGGGACCAGCCCCAATGGCATATCAATCGTATCCGCGGCATGAGCCTCGTCATTTCGTGCCGCCAGATTTCGGATACTATCCAGCAACACCGCCACCACCACGCTTACCACCGTTGGGAAGCCTGGCGGAGAGAACGAATCCGGGGTATATGCTCGCAACCGCGTCGGCGTCCGCATCGGCTTCAGCCTTGGACAATGGCTATCTCAATCGCTCTGCAACGCAGACACTGCCGCTACGAATGCATCATCATGGCCCTCCCATCGACCCACGAGCATACGCTGCTCCCGCACCCGTCGCATACGAAGAGAGATCGAGTCCCATGATGAGTCAGGGGCGCGAGCCCCAGGCTCATCGAGTGCGTACCTACGACCAGGAGTCCCAGTAAAGTCCCTTCCTTTTTCGTTTTGTCGACCCAACCACTTGCTCCTGTCAGTCTATCCGTCCGCGGTGTTGAGAGTTATCAGGTATCACTTTCGATCCACTCAGATGGGAGAAGATGCCGTATCTACCTGGCCGACCGTATCACAAGTCCTCAATTCAGCTCTAACATCCGCACTCCAGACACAGCAATAGCTCCACCACCATAGTCAGCCCAGACTACTCGGAAAAAAGCCCGATCTTTCAACCTCCGGCTCTCCCACGGGCAGAAAAGCCAGATCCCGTACCCCGAAATACAGGGTACAGCATGCCCCACGGCATGGATAACCTCCTCCACCACGAACCCGCATCGTCACCCTCACCACCACCCCGACGCCCCTCCACGCACTCCCGATATCACCTACACGTTCGCCAACAGCCCATCGCAGCCCGCGCCTGTGGCGCCGGCGACCGAGATAGACGCCCCGTGGACCCACCGCCCATAGTGCAAATTCTCCTCACAGATTTCGACGCGGAATCCCAAGACGACCGGGATATCCTCGAAGACCCGCGGTTCACAGTAGGCTGTCTTCTCTTCCCAGTGTCAGATTCATCCCCGCACATCCCAACGCCAGAGGACCTACCTCCCGAAGGAGAGGACGGCGTCGCCCGTGCAGACGATACATTCTCGACACCTCTGCTCTCGGGGAAGGCGTTCATGTCGCCGTTCTTCGTGAACGCAGATCCAGACCCCAACTCCGCGCCCACGCACCCTTCGTACGAGAATGAGAATCCTCCATCTCCAGGCCTCCAGCCGAATCTACGAAATGCATCGAAACTGCACCAGCCCGCGACATTCTTTATTTTTGCGGATCTCTCCATCAGGACCGCGGGGCTTTATCGACTGCAGTTCCGGCTGATGAATTGGGGCTCCGTCGAAGATACGGGGCAATCCATGCCGATTCTGGCCGAGGCGTGGTCGGATCCCTTTCGGGTTTATCCCGCAAAAGATTTTCCGGGGATGAGAGATTCAAGCATTTTGGCGGAGGGGCTGAAGGAACTGGGATTTGTGGAGCTGAAGACAAGGGGAAAGGGTAAGGGGAAAGGGAGGAAGAGGGAGTGAGCATCACCATTACCCGACCCTTAAAGGGATGTTGTCTTTCACGAACGGGCTTCAGGTGTGCTTTTTCTTTTTACTCAATTTATCCACGACAGCCATTGGACAGTTTCCAATTGTTTAAAGATTTGGGTTTGCTTTTTTTGTTTTGGCGGTGCATTGCGTTGATTGGTATCATCATATATGTTTCGGGATTATTTCGACGGTCGGAGCACATAGGTTGGATTAGAGCGGGCTGTGGAGCGGGGCGTTGCAGTGGTGTTATTTTCATGAGATATGAAATGATGAGGGGAGTTGTTTTTATCAGAACGGTACATGTTAAGGTGTCTGGAGTCTTAGATTGCGCTTTAACTGGAACTTTGAGCAGCGATTCTAAGTGTAGGTTGTTTTTGTCTTCCAGTGGTGAACGGATATCTCTGTCGCTTCTTTAAGTAGGAGAGAATTCTAGAAGGAATAAATTAACATATTTCCAATAAATAAAAATGAACACCTAGTCATTGACCTTGACGAGAAAGATTTCTCATTTCTCTAGTGGATAATTCCTCACCATATCTTTTTCCCTCGCTATCCAATTCTTCTAACACTTGCTTTGGCTGTGATAGTTATCTGATGGAGCTCAAAATAAAGTTAGTGTTCCGTCCCAGGACTCCATTTTCGGGTACGTCGGGAGTTCCAAGGTTCGCCTTGTCTCACATAAAGTACATCTCCACTTGACCTGATCCACAATGTCAGCACTTTCATTTTCAAGGTATTCAGTGTTCGCAGGCGATCTAGCTAGATTAACAACACTCGTTATTGACTAAATTCGATTAATATTTTTTTGTTAAATACATTAACCGATGATGTTGCGGTGCACGATTATGTACGTAGTGCGGTGCTATACCATGGCTAAACCTGCAAGATATATTTTCATCAGTCCAAGCGATAGTATGTGATGCACCCATACTATGGCGAAATTATGACAGTGTACAAACAGAAATTTCGAGTCGTGAATTCTGAATAGTTGAACTACCCATGGCATGAGAAGATTTTAGAATGATCTAATCTCAAATCGTGAACAACTCCTTTAAGGAGCGAACCAAGTCCCAGAGTCGGCCCAGGAAAAAGAACGACGTTTTTAGCAAGTAGCAGCCTTGGTGGTATCTCTCGTCTCCTTCAAAAACGGAATCAAACTAGTTCCACCCGTTCCATAAAGACCAGTCGGATTCTTGTCCTCCAACCCTTTGACCTGCGAGCTAGCCGTTGCTAGATTCACCCTCTCAGTCTTCTGCTCCGGCGCGCGTGACTTGGCAGGTATGATGATGTACCGCGAGACGATCTGGATGTGCGCGTCTCGGAAGGAACTGAGGGAGAGAACGGCGGAGTTGTATGCTTCTTTCAGGGATTGGTCGGTGGAACTGAGGATGTAGCGGCGGGTGTTGGTGAGCTTGGCGAGGGTTTGGAGGAAGTTCCTGTGGGGCGAGGGCATATATTTGCGCATTTCCTGTGGCGGGCATCAGTATGAAAAAGTCAGGAAATCGAAGATGATCGAAACCAACCTGAATGTACCCAGTTCCAGCAGGCTTAACATCTCCCGTCGCAGAATGATTCACCCCGAGAAAAATATCAAATGTCTGAATGAGCGAGCTCTGCGCATTACTACCACCACTGTACTGACCCCATTCTCCCTGGCCATTTCCAAGGTCATAGAAAACACCGTCTGGCAAACCTGCAGCAGCCATATTCTTGCTACCTGCCAAGAACGGCCGGAGCTGGTGGAAGAATACATTGGGGTCATTCTTCTCGTACATCCGCTTCAGCGTCACGGTAAGGTCTTCCAGGATGTCAGAAAATCTGCACAGCAATGCGGTGAGACGTGGTGCGTCGTTGGCTGTGGCTGCAGCGATGGCGTCGAGCATTAGTGGGACGACACGCGCCCCTTTTGCTTCGATAGCGACGGAGATTACGATGAACCATTCCTCGTCTTTTGTGCCGGTGAAGGAGGTCAGGAGGGATAGGTTGTCGGGATTTGTGACGTCTGCTTCTGGGAACGTGGTCCAGTTCCATAGAGTCAAAGCTGCGTATGTTGCGCAGGGCGGGAGGCCAAGGTGCGCTGAGATCTCGAGGAGTGGCTTTGAGATGCAGGGGGTAGGGTCTTTTTTTGTTTGTCATGAGTTGATACTGAGGGTATGTGTAAAGGAGCGGTGGGCTTACATCTTGTGGTTTCTCGCCGCCCCAGATATACGCGTGCGTTAGGAATCCTAGCACGCTGTATGCACGACGCCATTCTGGTTCGGATTGTAACGATGCTGTCGTCAACACGGGGAGGTTGTCGATTAGTGGCCTGATTTGGCCGGTTTGAATGAGTCGAGGGAGATCAGAGGCAAGATCCTCCCAGGGCGCGTAGTAGGGTGCGCTGAGTCGGGAAAGAGGAAGGCCAGTGGGGGAGGAAGCCGTAGTCCGGGGAGATGGCGTAGCCGTCCAGGCTGAGTTCTGCTGATTGGAGCATGGTGGGTTTGTGTGATGGTATATGGTACCAGGGAAGGTATTATGGGAAAAGTAGATCAAGTGCCGATGGGGTGGTATTCAGCAAAAACAAAGGTAGAGTATCGCGGGAATGGGTGGGAGTGTTGCGGAGAAGGAAGTCAGGGGGACGAGGGGTGAATACAGAGGAAAGTATACTGCGCCCTTCCAGCTTCAAATATGCCGGGATTGCATACTCGACGGCCGTATCCATGCCGGCTGGGCTCGGCTGGCGATATCTAGGAAACCCGGAAGTGACCCGGATCGTCTTCCGGCTTCCGGGTTGACGGTGATGTAACCGAACTATACACTTACGTACTCAGCAACATTGAGTGTAGGAAAAGGCACCACAGGGTCTTGTCTAATATTGAAGCTGAACTGCTGAGTACATGTTTCGCTTGCTCTGCGCGACTGCTCTAGTATGCGGCTTGCTCTACGCTACAGACTGCATGCAGGCAACAGGCCTATCGCAGGTCCTCGTGTCTTGCCTCCCCACCGCACAAACCAAACATGCTCACTCGAAGTCTACGCAGTCTACATCCTAATCAGCTTGCTCTTCATTATCACTGCTACCTTGTAGGAAATAAGCGGAGATAACTCCACACTCGCAGTGGGCCCGGATCAATAGGCGGAAGCGGATGTCGCATTCCGGTCTACAGCTCTCCCACTTCGCAGCAACAGCAACGATATAAAGTGCTGCACAAAAGGACCGCTGCTACAAGAACCTCCCCTCACTTTCCCTCGGCCTCTGTCCTCCCGAGACCTGTGTCCCACCTCCGGCGTTTCAAATCCGACACCATCCGAACACCGAACACCTAGTATGAACGGCACGAACGGTACGAACGGCGTCAAGGCCGCAAAGCCGGTCTTCCCCGCCGAGGCTGCGTCCAGGGAATACGCTGCGTCGCTGGACAAGTCCGATCCACTCCGGGCCTTGAGGGATGAATTCATCATTCCCTCCAAGGCTAACCTCGCCAGCAAGAAGCTGGCTAAGCCTGGTATGTGGAAATAGCAATGCACGCTGCAACAAATGCTAACTGTTTTGGCAGGTCTTTCGGATAAGCCCAGTATTTACTTCTGTGGTAACTCGCTGGGTATCCAGCCTAAGGCTGTTGCCAAGTACATGGAGGCTCAGCTGGATACTTGGTCTGGCATTGGTGTCTGCGGACACTTTACCGATCTTGAAGACTCGCCACTCTCCCAATGGCAGTTGCTCTCGGAGCAGGCTGCTGCTTCTATGTGTAAGATTGTTGGCGCGGAGCCGGCTGAGGTCGCTGCTATGGGTACCTTGACTATGAATTTGCATCTGTTGCTGGCGAGCTTTTACAAGCCGACGGAGCAGCGCCGGAAGATCTTGATGGACTGGAAGGCTTTCCCCAGTGATCATGTACGTCGCCTGTGGATTGGGGATGTATAACCGAGACAACTAACATGATCGCAGTACGCAATCGAGTCCCACATCGCTTGGCACGACCTCGACGCCAAAGAAAACATGGTCCTAATCGGACCCGATGAAGGCACATACGAGATCCCCACCGAGAAAATCCTCTCATACATCGACAAGCATGCCGATGATGCCGCTGTTCTTCTCTTGCCTGGTATTCAGTACTACACCGGCCAACTCTTCGACATTCCCCGCATCACCAAGTACGCGCAAGAGCGGGGACTGGTGGTCGGCTGGGATCTTGCGCACGCATACGGAAACGCTGAACTCAAGCTGCACGACTGGAACGTTGATTTCGCCGCTTGGTGCACATACAAGTACGGCAATGCTGGACCCGGCGCTATGGGCGGTATTTTCGTGCACGATCGGCATGGTCAGGTGGATTATTCTGAAGGCGAGGACTCGCCCAAATTCCGCCATCGATTGACGGGGTGGTATGGCGGTGATCGCTCGGTGCGGTTTAAGATGGATAACAAGTTCAAGCCTATCCCCGGTGCTGGGGGCTGGGTCCTTTCCAACCCCTCCGTTATCGACCTGACCACCCTCTGCGCGGCGCTTTCCGTCTTCGACAAGACTTCCATGAAGGAGTTGCGTCAAAAGTCGATCCATTTGACGGCCTACCTTGAGTTCCTCTTGCTCAAGGACTCGACTGACGAAGAGCGTCTGTTTGAGATTATCACGCCCTCGGACCCCCATGCGCGTGGTGCACAGCTGAGCCTGTTGCTGAAGCCGGGCCTTTTGCACAAAGTCGCGGATCGGTTGCAGAATGCCGGCATCATTTGTGATAAGCGCGAGCCGGGCGTTGTTCGCGCCGCACCGGTGCCGTTGTATAACACTTACTCGGAGGTTTATGAGTTCGTGGAAGTTTTCAAGGGGGCTTTGGCTTCGTAGGGATTTTAAAGGGAACACCATGTTGATGGCTTTTTCAGTTTACTTCTACTATTGTGCATATCACATGTGATATCATAGCCGACATGACTTTCTAATGACCTTCATAGATTTATCCCCACATCACATATCCTATATCATATCACCCCACAAAAGCAATTGTGATAAATGGCGGAATACGTAGATTTGAATGATGTAGCTAGAACTAACATCTAAAATGAATTCCTCAAGCAGAGGACAACTTGAAGCCATCTAGAAGTTCCCGACAGAATCCCAATTCTCCCCACTTCTCAAAAACTCCTGCCCCTGCGAAAAGAAGTTCGTCGCCAGTATCGAAAAATCATCATTCGACCAAGTCAACTGCTCCGGGAAACCAACTCAGACGCCCCCGCATACCCCTGCACCCCAGGGAACGGCGAGCCTGCAAAACCCTGCCTCTGCCCCCGCGAATCCGATTCATCCTGCGCATTCAACCGACTCGGCGCAGGTAGCGGCGACGTCTGCGAGACCTCGGCCGTGACGGGCGGCGGGCCAGTACAGAGTGATTCACCGAATAAACGACGCGCGGAGTCCGCATCGCTGTTCGAGGAGTACTCGAGAATTTCCCAGAACCGGGAGAGGTCAATGAGGAGACTTTGGTTTTGCGTATCGAGGTCTGGTTGGTATGTTGCCGAGACGGCGTCTTCGAGGTGGACAAGTTTGCGTGCGAGTCGGGCCATGTGTGGCCATGTTTGGCCGATTGCTTGGACGAAGGTGACGCATTTGGTGAACCTTGAGCGTTTTTCTGAGCGGATGGCGGCATTTTCGGTGAAGCTTAGTTGGAGTTCGATTGTTGCGACTACGGCCGCACTGTAGCCGAGGACTGGGTCGGAGACTCTGAACGACTTTTCGGTTAGGTAGTTTATGAAGTGGATTATCCAGGTTGTGTGCGATGAGATTAGGTCAGAGGTATGTTGGAGGAATATCTCGGGGATTGTGCTGCGGAAGGTTCGCAGGCTGAGCGAGAGGAGGAGCGGGTGGTTTAGGACGCAGAGGATTGTATGGTAGAGGAATTGATTCAGGAACCATGGTCCCCAGTATTCGCGGTGGGCCTGGAGTTCTTCCAGTGATCTGTCGTTGAGGTTGGCGGATTTGTATCGGTGTGTGTGCGGCATGCGAGTCTCCATTTCCATTTGTAGTGCTAGGATTTTGGAGTATTCTGAGTCTGGGGACCATGGTGGGACTTTACCAGGTCGTCCGCGGTGTTGGACGTATCGCAATGTTCTGGCGAATGCTTCGCTGAGCATTATCACGTAGGCGTTGATACCCTGGTCTTGGATGGTGCTTCGTCGATTTCCTGAAATTGAGGGGCCTGGTGACATGATTCGTGGAGGTCTGCCTGGGCTCTGGGGATATGGCGGACCTGTCACGTCGGGGGGATCTAATATGGAGAATTCGCTGCCGTGTAGGCGCTTCAAAAGACAGATGCTCCAGAAGCAGCGTCGGCGTTCTTCTCGGACGATCGGGTCTGATGGAGGTCGAGTCTCTATGCCGAGATTGGCACATTGTGCTAGGTTCATTGCAAGGCTGCTGTGAATGCTTGAGCGATGTGTATTTCCATCTGCCATGCGATTAGCCTTTGAAGTCATGGCCCGAGGTTGAAGGGAGCTGCTCACTGGTAAAGTCGACCAGGCCTAGAAGACACAAGCACTGGAGAGTCGAAATTTCAACCGGGCCCTCGGAAACTCGTTTCATCACAAGCCCCCTGGCTACTTCTGCATAGCTATTGACTTGCTCTGCAAGCTCCCTGGCGTCGTGATATGTATCCGAGAATCGGAGACCGAGCGCCAGAATCGCATAGATGATCTCGACATCGCGTATCGGCAGACTCGCCAGGAAGCTGCTCCGGTGGAACAGGGGCAAAGGCTGTGAATCACAGTACGAGAGATATAACTCGGCGACAGGAATTATCTCATCCCAGGGCGGTAGAACAACGGAGAGATTTGTGACGGATGATCCCATCATCGGGAGAAGAGATTCCGAAGATTCATTTCTCGAGGCGGAACTGTCAGGTTCAGTAAGTAATCGTCAATCTCAGCTTATGCTTCATAATACATACCCGAGGTGGTCAAGGACGGCACTAAGCTTGCCATCCAAACTCTTGATCCGGTCCTCCTACTATCACGTCAGAAAATCTTGCCATAAAACTATCGACCGTCAGAAGATCTTACCAACGTGTGGGACACAGGCGCTGCGGCACCATTATGCTTCGAAGCCTCCTCTAACGCGGGACGACGTCGTTCCTCCGCATAAACACACTGCTGCCTGAGTCTGGCACACAGGGAACAGACCGGCTGTTCGCCGGGGCACTTTGCTTTCTTGCGTCTGGAAGTAGGTCAGCCACGTATCTCCACTTAAGGGCGGTCCATGCACATACCTGCATGGTTCACAGGCCTGCCGCACGCGTTTGGCGGGTCTCTCTGCGTAGCTCGAGTCTGCTTGGTCCATTTTGCAAAGTCCGGGTCTCAGTTGCTCGGAAACATATTCTGATAGGCAAGTGAGGGATCATGCGATTCCGACTCGGAGTTCTCCACAATCAAGACGTTTGTATGAATCAATCTTGCTGTTGGTCTCCAAGGTTGAGCTATCTGAGCGCAGAGTAGAGCTGAGAGTAAATATGCCCTTGGTTTGTCTCACCACAGCTCGGTTGAGATCTGAAGGTCTTGTTTGAAAGTGAACGCAGTCGCCGAGACAGTGGGATATATGATGACTAAGCAGAGATGTGTTACACTGGCAGTCTAGGTTGAGCTGTATTGTGATAGACCTGGCATGCATACAATCACCTCCAGTGTCTAGGTTTATATTTATTGTATACCTCAGTTATCGAAATAGAAGTCGAGGCAACCATTGCCTTGACATGCTTGGCAACTTGACCATACCCTGCAGCGTAGCTCTAGCCAATGACGTGCCCCGAAAGTAAGCGCGGATAAATCATGCAAGGAGCTTCCAAAAATTACGCTATGGTCGATTAAGATCTTACACTATGATTGATACAGATTACTGAAAAAGGTATTCTGAGGCAACATTCTGGAATTGGCGCTTGAGTTGGTATATGTACAGCTCCAATCATCGGTGTGCCTGCAAACCAATCTAACTCATCACCGGAGTAGAAATACACCGCCAATATCGAAGCCATCAACTTATATCCTCCCGTGGCTATCCAATTGACCGAGGGAGAGTAGTTTAGATCCAGGTCTTGTGACCCTGTAGGGAAGTTAGTAGATGTTCGTGATTTCGCAGCAGTAGTTTTTGCAACGGCGGAGGTTCCGGGCGGACTCACGAAGACCATGCGGCACATGGCATAGGTGGTGGCTAAACGAGAGGTTAGCAAGTTGTTCGACATTGGCTGTATCGCCAATTGGGGGAGGTTCACTCACCAGCACCGAGACCGTAGACGGAGATCAGGTAGGGGTACATGAGGTAACGGCTACGGGAGGTCTATAAATGCGAATTGCGCGTTAGCTTTGGTCGAATGTCGAGGCGGGAGCGACTGGGAGCGAGGGGAGGACTGACCTTCCACCACTGACGCTGACCGTCGTGGTTCTGGAACAGACGCTGGTAGTAGGGGACACGGTTCTCGCGGAACACGAACCTGCAAAAAAAAAAAAATTCACGAGTTAGCAGCTATTATCATTCAGACAGACTTGAGTCAGGCCCAGCACGGTCAATTGCAATTGGACAATTGCGGTAGCCCCAAATCACAGCGTCACGAATTTCCGGCGTCCGCCCACGGGGCACGGCGGCGATCGCGGCGACGGTTCCAGATTTAAAGAGAGACGTACCCAGCCAGACGAGGCGCAGTGCGGAACATTTTGGCGGTTGGAGGGGAGAAACGGGGTTTGGGGTGGGAGGGAAGAAGGGCGAATGGCACGATGTCGTTGGGTTTCGAGCTTCGGTCACCTGACTTCCCTCTTTCTTCCGCCAGATGAGTCAGCGGCCGAAAAGGGCAAAGCGGCATCGCGGGCGGAAGTCGAGCTCGCTGTCCGCGATCTTTTTGATTGCTCGCAGAAGTGTTGTTTCTTCTCCAGCGATGGTCGACGCCGGTTGCCATCCCTCCCTGATCAATCCATGCGACCGGCTCTTCTTCGATTGTTGAAGAGGCCCTCCGCCGTCTCGATCCTCGATACCCTCGCCGCGACCTCTGTGGGAATCGAGCAGTTGGAGTGTGATTACGCGCGCTTGAGGTTTCAGCCGCGATGTTTGAGATACCAGTCGACTGTCGGTGACACTGATTCTTGTACGACCGAGACGAGACACGGGAAATGGCCGCGAACGGTCAGCGAGAAGCGGCGGTTGAGCTTTTCTACCCACGAAATTGAGGCGAAAGCGCCATCGGACGAAACACTTAATAACCTCCCTTCAAATCCAACAACAATACATAATTCTGGCGCAAAGACGTTGCGACTACATCCAGATCGTCTCGAATTCGAGTCCGACGTCGGTCACATCAATGACATTGGGACACGTCTAATCGATCAACCAGAAAATGCAAATGACTTTGAGCTATGGGAAGAGCTTCTTCGGTATCGCCAACGGCATTATGGGGATAAAGGCACACAAGATATTTGGGAGGGGTTGACGGTGCGCCTGCAGGGCGTCCAATTGCCTGTCAGTGGAGAGCGGGCAGATTTCTTCTGGCGAAGTTTTGTGGAATTCGGCCTCAGAAGAGAAATATACCTTGGGGATGTCATTCAATACGCGATCAGCCTTCACCAGCGTGACGGCCGAACATGGTCACAATTATACGAGGCGGTGGTGGGAGGACTTTTGGATCGAGGCAGGACAAGACAGGCCACGGCATTGCATCGATGGCTGCAGAAGTCGGGAATCGCCCAACCGAATGACCTGGTGCGAGTATTGAAGCCAGCTTTCGATCCGGCTTGTCTGCCCGTCTCTTCGGAACCGGTGAATTTGGTGGCAGCACAGCGACGAACAATCACTCTTGGACTTAGAGCGTTCAAGGAGATGTGTCGTACAGCACCAGGACATAAGATCTATGGACCCGTCGTCTCCACTCTGGCACAGCATGGATACGGTGAAAATGCGTTACGGATGCATAATTTTTTGGTCAAGCACGATGACCATCCACAGACGGCGGACGAGATGATGGATATCCTGGATTATGTCAAGAAGTATGGCAGTCGGGACGAATTCGGCGCACTGCAAACCTACGCCAAGGAAAGATGTCTCGATACAGCCAATGGAGATGGACAAGGCCTCCACAGTTCAAGTTCCGCGGGGAGGCGTACGAATCCTCCGGAGGGGAGATTTAATGACGACATCGGGGCCAAGTTAATATCTACCCGGGCATTCAACTTCGACATTGTCCAGGGGACCCTCAAGATGCTTGGTGTGTCAGCAGTCGGGCCGCGGACCTTACGAGAAGTTGCCATCAGATCGAATGGTAGCAAGGATATCCTTGACAAGATGAACCGATTCCGGACAGCTGGAATTTCAATTCAAGACTGCGTCTTTGTGCGGCTGGTTGAGAAGCTTGCGAAGCAGAACCGCGATATTGTGCTGTCCGATCTACTGCATAGTGACCAGCACCCGGACGTCCTCGAAGACGCGCAAATACAGGAAGCTTTCCTGGCCTCGCACTACATGACCCAGGACTGGCGCCAATATAATTTGTCGCAGGCGGTCTTGACGGAACTCTTTCCGAGCTCTCCGGGTCTCTGGGATATTCACTTCCGCAAACACATCGCCGTGGGCGAATATGATGCCGCCTCCAAAGTCGTGGACGAAATTGCTGTTCATGGCCAGAGATTAAGCGAGGAGAGTGTCGACTTTATGGCCGAGAAGGTTCTAACTGCCCGTCAACTGACAAAGGCCCCTTCACCCGGAAAGCACCTCTCCGCCCGGAACGAGGTGATGTTCGTCTTCCGGGTTCTCGAACGCGTAGTTCCCGCTGGCGGCTACATCAGTGCGGCGTTTTGGGTTGAGCTGCTGAAACGGCTGGGTATGAACAACAACTGGCGCGAACTCTCCGAAGTATGCCACTGGCTGGTCCGTTGGTACTCATTCACCCCCGGATCAAAATCCAAGCTCTCCGCGACATCTTTCGCCAAAGACCAGCCCGCAGGACGGGACGGCCGGATCCTCAATCAGATCTTCAGCCAGCGAATGCAAGCAGCCATCGTCACCTGGGGATTCCGCTCCCCACTCCAGGACCATGTCGTGGGCAAGCACGTCTACCAGCACCCAAACTCCGGCCAGAAATTCATCCCCTGGATCCGCGGGATCGCGCTGCTTCGTCAATTGCGCGACGCAGGCCTACAAGTGAACACAGGCTGGGTCCGACAAGCCACCCGCCACCGGCTTGCTATCCTCTTCAGCCAATATACCCCTTCAGCCAAACCCCTGAACCGGACACTACGGCGCTGGTGCCCCTTTACGCCACAAGAAGTCGTCGCGGACGTCGACCGTGCCTGGGGCGAACCACTGTTCGACGGGGCTGAAAACTCCAGACCCAAATGGCTGGTGAATCCGACCCGCACGCAAAGTAGTCGACGACGCGCCTCGGGCGTTGTGCTTTCCCGGACTGAACTTGGAGAGTTGCGTGAGAAGGCGAAGCTGGGTGATGGTCGTACGCTCCGTCAGATGCGTGAATGGCGAGAACTGCGTGACCGCTTTCCCCCGAAACCCAGGCCGGACCCGTAGACCCGCCGTGTTTCTTGTATATTACCGACTGTATTTAGATGAATGTACAACATACTACCCACTTAAACCTGAGTGTATATGATAGCCACCTTCCCTCCTCCTTGTACACACTACACACTACACGCTATACTCTATACACTGGTTGTAGGGTACTCGATAGCCTCGGCTGGCTATGAATTATTCACAAGTATTGGTCCCATGGCAACCCCGTCGTGGTTATGATCGTCGTGTCGTCTACACTATTGCTGTACTAGACTGCCTCCCCGCAGCGACTTTGAATTCGGCTGTGCGACTGCGTCGTCACTGGAAAAATTGCGCCTACATCAAGATCCACGTACCAGGAAGCTGCTGGTCCCTTTATCAGTCTCTTCACTCATAGCGTAGTCGTTAGTATGGGTTAGTCATGTTAGGCGGCCGCGCCAAGCGTGGCTGACGATCGGATCTAAGAATAGTTGAGACGGCAACGCGGCCTGGACCCGCTATGGATCGGCTGTCAACATTGCCTCCGTCACAGGGTATTTACCCTCCTTCCCTCCACATCTCCCATACCATTACACAGTGTCAACGGGAATCACACCATGCATCTCCTCTCCTTGCTGGCGCTGCTCCCCGCAGCCCTCGCCAACTCGCTGAACGTCCGCGCGACGGCCTGCAACAACTCGCCCGATCTCTGCGACAAGTCCTACGGCGACATCACCCACCTGGGCGCCCACGACAGTCCCTTCGTCGGCAGCTCGTCGTCGGACATGTCCCTAGCCAGCAACCAGTGCGTCTCCGCTTTTTGTTTCGTGTCGTCGCATTCATCTGATCTCTTCCAGGTACTACGATACCCCGACCCAACTCAGCGCCGGTGTCCGTCTCGTCTCCGCACAAGTACACAAGAGCAACTCGCAATGGCGACTCTGCCACTCAGACTGCAACCTGATGGACGCGGGTTTGCTAAGTGACTGGCTCGGCGATATTAAAGAGTGGCTGGACGACAACCCCAATGAAGGTACGTCGCCTACGACCCCATCTACAACCTGGCAACATCTCACATCTCAAACAGTCGTAACAATTCTCCTGGTAAACTCCGATTCCGCCTCCGCCTCCGACCTCAACATCGAGTTCAAAAACGGCAACATAACCTCCTACGCCTACGAGCCAGACTCCCTAACCTCCGCGCCAACCACCTGGCCCACCCTCCAAAAAATGATCGACTCCGGCAAACGCCTCGTCGTCTTCGTCCCCGGCCTCACAGCCTCAGACAGCTACCCTTACCTGATGAACGAGTGGACCTTCATGTGGGAAAACAATTACGATGTTTCCTCCCCCTCGGACTTCTCCTGCGAAGCCAACCGCCCAACAACCGACACCGCAACCGCCCTCGCCTCCAACAAACTTCCTCTGATGAACCACTTCCTCTACTCAACCGACCTCTCCGAGATCGGCATCGAGTACCCCAACTCCAGCTACGTGTCCACCACCAACGCGGCCTCCGGCGGCGTCGGGAACCTCGGCACCACCGCGAGCAAGTGTAAGAAGCAGTGGGGTCGTCAGCCAACCTTCATTCTGGTGGATTTCTTCAATCGTGGACCGGCGATCGACACGGTGGATAATCTGAATAATGTTACGAATGCCGTTGGTCGGACGTCGGTTTCGTCTTCGTCGACTTCGTCGAGTGATGGGGCTACTATCAATAATGTCTTTAAAGGTCTTGTTGAGTTGGCGAATTCGGCGAAGGAGGGGGCGACGCCGTCGATGGGGAATTGGATTTGGGTTGGGGGGAACTGGAATAGTATCCTGGGTGGTGGTATTCCCATGAGCTGAGCCAGTCAGCTATTGGGTTTTGAATCTCTCTTCAGTGTTTGTTTTTGTGTTTGTGAGCACTTGTTTTCGTGCAGCGTTCTTGTTCTGGACATTGTTCTTGGCCTCGGATTTGGTTTCAGGCCTGGTATATAGAGCGTGGATTGGAATGGTATTTTGGACACATTGGTGGAAATGGATGTCGCATTGCATCACATCTGCGCAAAAGGATCGGCGTTTGGATTTTTGTTTTCTTTGATGGGACGGTGGACTGACGACGGAATGACCGGTGATGGGTTACCCTCACTACATTTTTACCTACTCTAGTAGTATAGAAATTTGAATGATCTCAACCATATGATTCTTCAGCTCCACCTAGTCCAGCCAACTATAACTAAGGAAGAATCACAGATCCTTGCGCAACAACTGGCACACCTTGTTGACCTTATCCTCGGCCGTCTGCTCCTTATCCGTCCTAACCGCAATCCAGTCGTCAGAACAACTTCCTGCCTTGGGGGAGTGGTACCGTGTATAGGATGGAGTGCGTGCTAAGGGGGAAGCGATGCAGGGCCGTGAAACATGAACCTGCAAGCTTAGGGTAGAGCAGAACATACCTCGATCCGACGCGGATATCCGTCTGGATGCGCACGATGCCCTGCTGGTGGAGGAGGGTATGCGCCTGCCCGATGACCTGGTGGACTCGGTCCCAAGGTCCTTCTGTGGCACTGTCAGACCCTTACACTGTCCGGGTTACGCCCATACTACTGGCGCGGTGCTAGGCAAGCTGGATACATACCCAAGGTCGTGCCGGCAGAGTGCATGGTGTATTTAACGCCCGATGCCTCGATCAGCCGCTGGACGTCGGCGATTTGCGCGGAGACGGAGGGGGAGGCGGTGCCGATCTAGACATCTCAGTATTATAGCTATGAAATCATCTGGTGTTGACGTACCGGAATCAGGCAAAAGTCGGCGGTGCACTTGGCTGGCGTGGGCAGGTCCATGGTGGTGAGGGAAATGGTGGGGTCGTGTTAGTGCAAGGTCGGATTCTGCGATAGGCACGTCAGATCTCCTGCAGGATGCAGTAGCGCCAGTTATACCCTTGGGTGCGCTTAACATGTAATATGCACTGTACAGCAGGTAGGAGGGAGCAGTCTGATCGCATTCTGCCTGGGTTGTCCCTGGCTGACCGCTCGGCTGTCGCATATGGACATCGCGGGTTCCTTCCCTTCCAGTTCTTCCCTCCTCCCGACGACTCTCCCAGTACTGCCGAAGGGTACTCCAGTCGTGTGGGCGTATTCCTTGATCGAATGATCGTCCCAGGGGCAGCGCCACTCCACCCACCACCGACTAAATCCTGCCATCCCGTTCGCTCAGTCACTGATCACCGCAACTCTGCCCGAACACGAGGGGTCTGTGGCTGCCCGCGCCGTGCAACAGACCGTCGCAAAGGCCATCTCGGCGCTGCACCCCGTCCCCGCATCATCGGGGCTTCTGGATCAGTTCTAGCTCCAACGACGCATGCAAGCGATCGGCCCGGTCGACTGAGCTTGTCCCGACCAATCGTCGCGCCAACAGAAATCCATCACCCATGCACCCCCGGACGATTGAAAAACAAGAAACCCGCCAAAAGCAACGTGATCTACACGATCTATCCAGCGGTGGCTTGCTTCCTTCTCCTTCCCTACAAATACCTACCAGAGTCATGCTCCGCAGTTTCCTTTCTCTCCCCACCTTTCCCCTGAATGACCAAGCCCAGTCTCCTGGAGCTCCCGCCGGGAGTTCAACTCGTCTACCTAGCCGAGGGCGGCGCAAATGTGATCTATCGTTTTGTCCCGACCAAGTCCCATCTAGCGGTCAAGCAACACCCACGATCCCCTCTGGATCCGCAATTGCTCTCCGCCGCCTTCGGAGGCAAATTACTACGTCTGCGCAAGGAGACAAAAGCAGCTGTCTCGTATAGAGAGATCGTGCACAATTTCGATGCGAAAATCAGACCACTTTTTCACACCGATGAACTCGTCGACCAAAACCTCATTCGTCTCCCCGACGGCCTCCTTGCTCACTGCAACGAGTTGCTCCGACTCTCGGAACTCAATGGCGAACGTCCCAAAAAGAGGCATGGCGGGTACCTTTGCTCTAGTGAGCCATTTGGCTTGCTGATTACCGATATGACTATCTTCAATGAACCCGGCGCTACGCTCGCTGAATTGAAACCGAAATGGTTGCTACAGTCGCCCTCTGCGCCTGACACGGCGAATAGATGCCGCACCTGTGCGCTGAGGGAAATGAAGAATTACGAGTCCCGACGGCTGGGGCTGAAAGAGTCGAGATCGTTTTGTCCCCTCGACCTGGTGTCTGACCGCTTTGAGAACGTCCTCCGCGCAACGACCTTTATTAAAGGATGCAACGACCGCGCCCGACTCGCGCGTATCCTCTTCCGCAATCCCACCCTGCAAAATATCCAGTCTCGGCAGAAATCATTCAGAGAGGTCGGGCTACTGGGTCCGTCCGCGCAGTCTCGCGAGACGTCGTTGGATATGACACTCCGAGACTGTACGATGTTTATCAAGGTATGTATACTCACTCCTGCCTTGTTCCATGGAGCAGTGCTTACTGACATATGTCTAGATCCCCGCGGACGAAAAATCACCCGTCCAAATCCGTCTCGGCGACCTAGACCTGAAAACTGGGGCGGGCGGTAAAGCACAGTACTGGCGGGACCTGGAGCACCAGTTGATAGATGAGGGATGGTATCGCGGTTCGAATCCCGGTCAGGAACCGAGTGAGTGTGCATTGGCGAGGTTGGAGGGGGTCTAACGGGAATGGGAACGAGGTTTATGCTGGGACGTGACCATGTTCTATTATTTTTTTTTTTTTTTTTTTTTTTTTCATTTTTTCATTTTTCTTTTTCAGTCATGCTTTGACTGGCCCTTGGGTGGTGGTATCAGCTGGCATCTAGGTGCTATCAACAGAGTTTAATGGTTTAGTTTTGGGCGGGCTTTTGTATGATATCCTTTCTTCATTCCTTTGGGTTTGTTTTGGTTCGTGGATTCGGTGGGTTTTCGGCTTATACTTGAAGAATACTATTTAAATATAAATAATACAATACAACCTTGGAATTTCCTTCTAGTTAATCCAGTAAGACACCACCACTGACTCTGCCTTCGCCTATCCCACGAACCAAATGACGCGTAGAAGAACAACCTGGGCGAGATCTTGGACGAGGAGCACGTCGACTGACTCAACTCATCCACCTGTATACATCACTAATTTTACCGGACGATTCAAGGCTCGTGTGTTTGAGAGAGAAGATATTTAGTTTGTCTATCTCCATTTCAACAGGTCTTGCCGTGCACCGACTGCCCATAATACGCTAGGTTCCACCCATTTACAGGTATATGGCTGAACAATCTGCAGCTCCGGTTGGGTTGATCGCTCTGACAGAACGGGCATGTCGGTATTGACACAATATATTGACGCCATTAAACGATTTGTATGGGGGAGGCAAAAGGCGCCAGCTCTGCCATGTGAGTGACTTGAAATACTTCAATGGTCGAGGTTCCTCTCGATTACAATCACAGCACCACCTGAAGAAGATCTTTTTGGAGAAATATCCCAGAAAAATCTGCATGGTGTCCTTGCTGATCGGCGTAAGTCGCGTGCGATGTGATCTCATCAATGATCGGCTTGATCTTGACCGAGGTAGCTCACCACGCTTTCCATTTCCTCGGTTTCCGAGGGGATATCGACCAGAGGATTCTATATGTCTCAAGCTGGATATCAGGCCTTATTGACATTCGTTGGTCGTTCTCCGAGCCCGGTTTCTGTTTCTCCAGTATTGTAGACTGGGCACCTGAGTGGACCATGTGGGTCATACATCTTTCATAGTTGGTGGATCCAGGCAAGATGCGGCGTCGCTCGCTGAAGGTATTCAAAGGATCTGGTGTAGACGCACCGCTTGGAGACACGACGCTTTTCAGAAAGCGAGAGGTCACATTCAATGGGAAGTATCTCTCTTTCCAGTTGAACGGACTCGGTATGTGCACTGTGGGGGGTGTCGGTATGTTGGTTGGATAGTGTTTGAAGTGACGGAGGCACCGTGGCTGGACGGCGATGTCGGCGTGAGCAGTGGGATCGGTAGAAGGAAGTTTGACGCCATCAATGAGAGAAGAATGTCACATTAAGGATTGTTCTTTCCAAATGTTTTCTGTGAGAGGAAAAAACTAGGTCTCGTTCGAGAGGGGTTAGTGGGTGATCTGTTAAGGATTTTTTTGGAAGGGAAGCATAAAGGAGTGTGAAGTCTGGGTGAGAGATGAAGCTATCTAGCTATGAAAGTGTAGATATAGGTGCGCGAAGGCGGTAGGTTCGCCAACCATCATCAACAGCATTCATTTATAGTCGTCTTCTTTCCTTTTATCTATCCATGGATACTGCTAGTGTTCATCTTTCTTCTTTCACATGGGGTCTTTGCTCTCACTCTTTCACTTTGCCCCCACTTCCCCCCACTTAACCACCTCAACGCTGATTCCACTTCATATCTCACTTACTTTCTCAGGGAACAGGATCTTCTATATCAACCTGGACCAACCGAAGATCTCCACAGGCATCTGATTCCCTCAAGCAACACCAATCTGGATCCGACATTCAATTTCTACAACCTGAAACGACCCCACAAAATCACCCCTCAACCTTCGATGACCCATTCGGCGAATCTAAATGTACTAGCAGATTACGCAACAGGCAAATACCTCTCGGGGCTCAAAAAGGACATGGCAAAGCAAGACACTTGAAGAGAGGACAAGGACATCCGGGATGCAGCGCTCGAAGGAAGCAATTCATCGAGGAGCTGTCAGCAGAACAACGGTCGAAACTTAAGCATTTCATCAAAACAGGCCCCCAGGGGCTGATACAACCTGTAGGGAAAGAGCTCAGAACACGTTTGATCGACTGGTTTGAATACTGTTATTGAGTTCCAAATCTCTTTGAAACCGGCATCAAGCCCTACTCAAATTCGAAAGTGAGCTTTGACAGCTATGACCTTATGTGGGCCACTTTGCGGGCTCTTTTCGCAACGTCAAACTCGAGAGCCCGAGATCACAGTTTACAACAATAAGGATTCTGGATAGCGTGATTTTCGTGATTCGAAATTGCGGAATCGAATACAGTCATGAAACATTGAAAACGGTACTTTCTATATGACCATCTGTCAATTCCTCCTTGTTCAACTTCGAAAGAGTGACAGGTGCTTCAAAGGAAATTGAAAGAGGTATTCCATCCAAGAAGTGGTTTGGGGGCTAAATGTGATGGAGGGTTGCGTCTTCTCTTGGGGCTTGCTCTCATCCACACCGAAGCCAGTGGTATTCACAGCAACGATCTTCCCACCCTCCGTTATCGTTCCATTGACGGGGAAGAGCAGAGAACCCCCAGTCGCAACATACAAAGTCTCGGTGTCTCCCGGAAGCGTGCCAAATCCTGGCGCTACAGATCCAGCGATCGTCATCTCCGTCGGTGATCCGGCAACAAATGTCGCGTTTCCATCTGCGGTGATTGCAACAAGTCGATTGTCCGCATTAGTCGCACCCCAGATTGTATCGCCGTCACCGGGACCGAGACAAATCGAGTCCAAATAAATCGTCTGCAGTCTCTTGACCAACTCGATCTTCGCACCGGGGGCAGCATAGCCATCCTTGGTGATCGCGACGCGGTACACAGATGCCAGGTAGCTGTTTGTCCAGTACAAATACCCATTATGGATTCGAAGATTGTTGATTCCGAACGGTGTTACAGTCCACGAAGGATGGCCCATTGAGTCTTCGTCTCTGATGGCGACCTCGTATTTGCCTGTGAGCGTGTCGACTTTGTACACTAAGCCCAGCAATGAATCGCTCACTAGCACGGTGGATGGTGATTCGGGAAGCGCTTGGATGCCAGTCATCAGACCACCGTCTGGAATTGGCACAGCATATCGTATGGTCGGCTTGCCCCCCTTGGCCTGTGGACGCAGGTCGATTTCCCAGACACCGAATGTGCCGAATATTCCCACCCCGATGCTGCTCTGGTTGCCTCCGAGAAAGGCTAGTACGCCAGGCTCAGTCTCCGTAATTGATGTTGCGACATTGATCTCGTCGAAGGTGTGGACGAGAGACGCCTTAGGTGTGTCTGTATTTGCGCCCGATACACTGTATATTGACGCATCTGGCCACACAGTTGTCACATAGATATCTCCGTTCGGTCGCACATAAATGCTGTTGAGATAGGCCGGGGCGGGAAACTGATGAACAAGCTTCACGGGCAGCGGGAGCTCGACAGCTTGCGAAATTGTGGTTATTGCTGATAGCAGGGGCACCACGTGGAGCCACGAGCCGGCGGGCCGCATTTTAGAGTGATGTCGCGACAGGAGTCTAATGCGACGTCTTAGAGAGATCTCCTCGGTCAGGATGCTGGGAAAAAACCATCCTGGGTCGTTCAGCCTCTTTTGTTTTCTGGAGTTCCGTTCTGCCAGGGTCGCGCGTTCGGCTGCATATCGCCGAACTTCCCAAAAAGGAAACTCTCCGAACGTGGCTGGCTTCCAGCTAAACCCGCCAAAGCCTCCGAAGGAAAAAACCCGGCCATTTTGAAGGTATGATCATTGAATTTGTACCTTTCTAGTAGATAGATTATCCCGGTCTTAGCTGGGGCTAAAAATGTTCTGCGACGTTCATAAACATATCCTTGCAGCATTCCGCACCTGGGTTAACCCACCGACTTCTGGAGCATTTCCTAGCAACACAAGGATCAGCATTGAAAGACACATGCTTCTCGAACTTCTCGAGAAATCGAGGGTTGAAATATGAATGCCCGATCACTCCTTTTTCTTGCCTTGGCGGCATGCATCTCGAATTCAGAGGCCAGTGCCGTGAGCTTTACACCTCGGACGAATTGTGAAACGCAACTTTGCGAAAACACTCCAACCACTCGAGGATGCTGGGGTGCATATGATCTCGAAACAAACTATTACAAAACGGCACCCGATACCGGAAAGACAGTGGAAGTCTGGCTATCTGTCCAAGAGGGCATTTGCAATCAAAATGGCTACGAGCGCCCTTGCATGACCTTCAACGGCACAATGCCAGGGCCGCCGATCATCGCCGACTGGGGCGATAAGTTGAAGATCCACGTCACCAACAACCTTGAGTCGAATGGCACATCAGTACACTGGCATGGTGTCCACCTACGAAACAGCAATCAATGGGACGGGGTACCTGGTGTCACTCAGTGTCCGATCGCACCGGGAGAACGCCTCACTTACGAATTCAAAGTCACGCAATATGGAACCAGCTGGTATCATAGCCATTTTTCCCTGCAATCATCCGAGGGCCTCTTCGGTCCGCTCATCTTCAACGGCCCCGCAAGTGCAAACTACGATGAGGATCTTGGTGCGCTCTTCCTACAGGACTGGTCGCATAGTCCTACTTTTGTCGAGTGGGAGGTCAAGCAGAAGTTCGGTATCACATCTTCACAGACAACGACGCTCGTCAATGGGACCAATACATTTAATTGCACAGCGGAACCACATAAAAATTGCGTCGGGGGTGGAAAGAAATTCGAGATGGTATTCCAGCAAGGAAAGAAATACCGCATTCGCTTAATCAACGTCGCTATCGATAGCCAGTTTCAGTTCAGCATCGATGGTCACAGCTTGACTGTTATCTCCAATGACTTTGTTCCGATCGAGCCATATCTTGCAGACAGCATTATCCTGAACGTTGGTCAGAGATACGACGTCATTGTCGAGGCGAACGCTCCTCCGGGTGACTATTGGCTTCGTGGAGGATGGGTGCAATCTTGCCAGGGTGTTGCGAACGACCACCCGGAGTCTGCTACGGGAATTGTGCGTTACAATTCTCGGAGCATGAGGGACCCTACCAGTACCAGCTCGCTGTCAGCCCCGGTGTCTTGTCTCGACGAGCCCCAGGAGAACCTGGTGCCGTACTTGAAACTCGATGTCGGCAGTATCACCGACACGACTGTTGAGGATATAAACGTTCGCTTGACAAACGCTGCCATGTTTCAATGGACGATAAACAGTAGTAGTCTTGTCCTAGACTGGGGGAGGCCTACGATTCAGCAAATCTATGACAAGGAGCGAATCTTTCCCACCCCCTACAATGTTGTCGAAGTTGAAGTAAGTGTTCTTGTTTATCGTCTCGGAAGTGGTAACCGCTAAATTTTTGAGCAGAAAGAAAACGAGGAGAAGGAAGAATGGGCAGTGCTGGTAATCGAAAACAAAGCTGCTGCATTCTTTGGCGGGTAAGTCACTTATTACATCCTGTACAGAAGATTCGAAAATTGAAATAAATTTAGTCTCGCCCACCCCATCCATTTCCACGGTCACGACTTCTGGATCCTGGCCCAGGAGAGCCACCCTTGGGATGGAAGCTCTGCTTCATTCCAGACCAAGAATCCCGTTCGCCGAGATACTGCAGTGCTGCCAGCGCATGGCTACCTTGCTCTCGCATTCGAACTCGATAACCCTGGCGCATGGCTTGTTCACTGTCACATTGCTTGGCACTCGAGCATGGGGCTTGCACTTGAGTTTGTAGAAAGCGAGAATTCAATCTCGACTAGTATGGGTGATTGGAAAAACTTGGATAGGACTTGCAAGTCATGGTCGGCTTGGTCAAGAGGGGCCCCCTATGGACAAGATGATTCGGGAATTTGAGATTGCAGGGGAATCGAGCTTACCCCTAAGTTTATAGAAATCGTGCTCGAAAACCTGTAATTCGACTTATTCAAAGTGTTGGCATTTCTCCTCACGTACCAAATTATTCTCTAATGCAAATTAATGTACTCTGCACCAGTGTGTGCGCGCAAGTGTAGAATCCCGGGTGGGCCAATTAACCATGTACCTAGTGTAGTGGGGAGACCCTGTCAACTCTGAGAGAGGTAAAATACTGTGGATTCTCCACTGCTCTTGGTTATTCAGCATCCACCCACATTGCAATAGTAATTGTATGGTAATTCGGGTCATTCTCGGAAGAACTGTGATGTAATACGCAGTTTATAGCCCCTGGATCATTTTCAACAGATCGGAACACACAGACACACTCTCGTTAATCCATCTCATGCATCAATTGGCCGTCCCTCGATACTAGATGATACACGTATCCGACATCCTGACAGTTATGAGCCCGGTTAGCCGCGCCGCACACGTGTAACTGCGAGCGTACCACCCCTGGCAGCACTGCAGCAGCGATTCGCACGATCGGGATACCCCTGAACGCACGCATCACGCGAGAAATTGGAACCTCGCCCCGCGCTCAACGCAGCAATCCCGTACCCTTGAACCTAGCATCAACACAGCATCAGTATCATCGCGAGAGAAGACAGGATGGCCGATTCACAAAGAGAGGAGATGGCAATGATCCCACCCGATCAGAAACTACGGGCGGAATCGCAGTGGAGGATCTGGATAGGACATATCAGGTCAGCAGCCATATCTGAAGATGTGTGGAATTATCTTGACCTCGAGAAGTCGGACGAAGAAGTTGAACAGCTTCCAATCGCACATCGGGAACCTATGATGCCTGTGGACCATCGCGGTAGAGAGAAGGATATCATGGACCTCACTGATGATGAGTTAAGGAGATGGCAGTTGCAGATACAGCTGTATGAGCGGCAGGAAACAAAGCGACAGCGGCTTGTTAAGGCTATGGCGCGCATGAATAGCCTTATTACCCGTTCAGTAGCCACTGAGTTTCACTATCTTATTGTCGATGAGGAAACTCCAAGGAAGAAGCTATTGAAACTGGCAGAGACATTCAAGCCAAAGCCTGAGAATCGACGACAGGAGCTCCGACGTGCGTGGAGATTGATGATCAGGCAACCTGCGAGAGATGTTAGCATTGATCAGTGGCTCACACAGTGGGAAAGCTTATATGAGGAGGCAAAAGCTGCCAAGGTTCCTGACTGTATTGAGAAAGATGATGCTATTCGTGACTTCCTAGATGCTGTGCAGGGGCTAGATGACACCTTCTGCTCGGGATGGCGACGTGAGCTTCGTATGAACACGACTGCTACGTTTCATGAGGTTATTGCCGATTATCGCAGCCGCCGTGGAGATCTAGCACTCACTTCTGGAAAGAAGCAACCGAAGATGGCCTTC
Organism: Penicillium argentinense; assembly: GCF_028826775.1. Taxonomy (NCBI): domain Eukaryota; kingdom Fungi; phylum Ascomycota; class Eurotiomycetes; order Eurotiales; family Aspergillaceae; genus Penicillium; species Penicillium argentinense. Next base: position 3,805,973 of record NW_026622668.1, read on the forward strand.
GCAACCCTGGATGGTCAGAAAGAGGCAAAGCCAACTGGGAAAACAGAGAAGACTTATCGAACGAAGTGCCCATGCGGATACCCTCGACACCACTACTCAGAGTGCTGGTATATTGATGAGACCCTGCGAAGTGACGACTGGAAGCCAAGAGAAGGAATTGCGAAGCGCTTAACTGATGCTATCAAGCAAATGAGTCCTCAGGATCAACAGAAGATCAAGCAGCTGATGGAGAAAAAGAAGGAAGCACCATCAGCGCAGGCTCAATTAGCAGTATCAGAAGAGAAGCTTAGCTTCTTCATTGCAGCTGCAGCATCAACCGGTCAGCATCAGGTGACCAAACCGCTCAGAAATCGCTGGATTCTTGATTCAGGCACTACCCTGCATATCTGTAATGATCGTGGGCGTTTCAAAGTGTTCATCAAAGGGGAAAGCTCTGTTAAAACAGGTGATACTATGACTGCTACTACAGGGTATGGCACTGTGGACATGGTAGGCCAGGACCCTCAAACTGGCGAGCCTCAAGTGGTAGAGCTCACCAATGTTCATTATTCCCCGGGCTTCCATACCAATCTGATATCCTATTCAAAGATTGAGGATAAAGGATATTGGTGGAATCCTAGCAAGAAAGCCATTGTCAACAACAGCGACAGTCCAGTGTTACATGTGCGAAAGGAAAAGGGATTATACTTCATGGAATACTGCTCTTCTGATGCAGCCTTTGCAACCAAGCAGTCAGAAAAGCCACTCATTTCAGCAGCATCAGCCAGGCGCTGGCATCGTCGGCTAGGCCACGCATATAGCCAGAAGATTGAACTGTTGCCAGCGATGGTGGATGGAGTCAAAATTGATGGAAAGAGTGAAGACAACTCTCATGGTAACCCTGAACGATGTGAGGTCTGTCAGATCACCTCTGCGAAACGTCAGATATCAAGAAGACCACAGGGAGCCACATACGGGAAATTTGGGAGAATACACTTTGACCTTGTTCAAATTGACCCTGCCTATAATGGTGATCGCTGGTTATCCCATTTCTATGTGGATGGAATTCGATTCCATGCAGCATTCACTCACGAGAAGAAAAGTGGTTGTCAGCAAGCTGTGACACTCTTCTGTGCATATGTGAGGACCCAGTGGAACCTACCAATCCGAGCCTTTCGCTATGATAATGAGCGTTCAGCAGGTCGTACGGTAGAGCAATTCCTAGCAGAGGAAGGCTTTGTTGTTGAGCATAGCGTCGTTGGAACGCCAGAGCAAAATGGCTTCGCGGAGCGATCTGGGGGGGTGATAGTCACTATAGCACGCGCACTACTGCAGGATGCAGGTCTTCCGAAAGACCTGTGGCCAGAAGCAGTCAAAGCAGCTGTTTGGATAGTTAACAGATCGCCCACGAGGATGAGAGATGGAAAGTGGATTGTCCCATACCAGGAAGCACTTCATGTCCAGCAAGACCAACCACCACGAGTCAACCTTGCCAACCTCAGAATCTATGGATGCAGAGCGTATGTACGCAAGCAGGGCATCCCGAATGCAGCGAAGATGGAGCCTCGCGCAGAGATCGGTTATCTCGTTGGCTATGAAGCCTCAAATATCTGGAGAGTATGGTTTCCACAGAGAGGAGCTGTACGGGCAGTGCGAGATGTTGTCTTTGATGAGAACCAGTTCTTCAACCCACGAGAACTAGACAAACCACCAGTCAGCGATATAATTGAATCAATGCCTTGGATCACTGAACAGGATGAGGAAGAGGAGATACAACACCAGATAGTCCCTCTTTCCTCAAATGAAGCAGGAAGCAGAGAAAGCGCTGCTGAGAACATGCATGAACAAGCAGCAAGACATTCAGCAGGAAAAGCAACAAATTCGCAACAGAAGGAGGGACGACAGATGGCTACACCTTCACCAACGCCATCAGCATCACAGCAACGGGCACCTTCGCTTCCACCAGGAACATTCCCTAGCTCACCGCCACGGGAGTCATATGACCATGCTGAGCAGCTTCAAAATGAGCTCACAGCTGCATCACCCGCACAGGAGACTCCCAGAGCACCTAGAGATATCGATGGTGACATTTCAGAACGAAACATTGTGAGAGGAACGAGAAAACGACGAACAAGAGAGGATGACAACTTTGTCAGCTTTCAAGCTATCTCTGAGAAGGAAGAGGATAGCGTACTCGCAGCCTTCGCTACTGGATTAAACAGCTCCCGCACACACGCGCAAGTGCATCAGGATGAGTTACCTCCAGAGCCAGGAAACTGGAAGGAGATGATGAACCATCCTTACCGAGAGGGATTCCTGGCAGCTTGTGCTCTTGAAATTCAGACAATCAAGAGGAAAGGCACATATGAGGTCATACAACGACCAAATGACCACAGCATACAGATTCTACCACTCCGTTGGGTGTTCAACTATAAGGTTGATAGCAATGGCTATCTCAGCAAGCTCAAGGCCAGAATCTGCGTGCGAGGAGATCTCCAGAAACTTACCACAGAGGAGAAATACTCGGCAACCCTCGCTGCACGCACTGCACGAGCAGTCTTCTCATTAGTGGCTGCTTTTGACCTTGACACTTACCAGTATGATGCTGTCAATGCATTCCTTAATAGTTGGATTGATGAGGAGATCATCACTGAGATGCCAGAGGGTTTCAAGGAACAGAGGCAGTGCTGGAAACTCAAGCGAGCTCTCTATGGCTTACGAAAGTCTCCAAGGCTATGGCAACAAGAAGCGTCTAAGGTCCTGACTTCTTTTGGCTTACAAGTTGTACAGGAAGACCTCTGCCTCTTCTCCACAAACGGCATCATTGTTTTCTTCTATGTGGATGATATCATCATCGTCAACCATCCAGCCCAGCGCACACGCGCAACGGAACTGCGCCAGAAGCTTAATGAGCAGTGGGAACTACGTGACATGGGAGAAGCAGCGTGGTTTCTTGGAATCCGAGTTGTTCGAGATCGGCAGGAGAAAGCACTCTGGCTCTGTCAGGACTCTTATATCTCTTCTATGGCAAGCCGGTACCATCTCACAAATGGCCGCAAAGTTGACACCCCACTGCCCTCAGCACTGGCACTGAAGCCATATGAAGGAGAAGCAACTCGACAGCAGATCCATGAGTATCAGCAGAAAGTTGGATCAACGCAATATGCTACCACAATCACCAGACCAGATGCAGCAAAAGCAACCTCTGCGCTTGCACAATTCCTCACAAATCCAGGACCTGAGCACCTTGACGCCATCAACAGGGTCATTACCTATCTATATCACACGCGTTCTCTTGCTTTGACGTATCGCTCACGTCCACATGGAGACATTGAAGCAGTATCCTTCTTCAGCGATGCATCATTTGCGGATAACAGAGATAGGAAGAGCTCAGAAGGATATATCTGCAAGATGTTTGGTGGAGCAGTTGATTGGCGTGCCAGCAAGCAACGTACGGTTACCACTAGCACCACGGAAGCAGAGCTGCTAGCGATTTCGGAAGCCGCGAAGACCATGGAAATGTGGAAGCGCCTATTCTTATCCATCCGCTTTGATCCTGAACACCCTTTATCGATCAATTGCGATAACCAGCAAACGATTGGTATACTCACCAGGGAAATACCTCATTTACGTACGAAGCTTCGTCATGTCGACATACACCATCACTGGCTTCGACAGGAGGTTCAAACTGGCCGGATACATGTTGAATGGGTGGAAACAAAGGATATGGCCGCGGACGGCCTAACAAAGCAGCTCCCACGACAGAAACACACCGAGTTCCTGCAACAACTGAGAATGGAGGATATCCACACTTTGTTGGAATAACCTCAGCAATGAGAGCGGATGCTGGGGGGGTGTGTCAACTCTGAGAGAGGTAAAATACTGTGGATTCTCCACTGCTCTTGGTTATTCAGCATCCACCCACATTGCAATAGTAATTGTATGGTAATTCGGGTCATTCTCGGAAGAACTGTGATGTAATACGCAGTTTATAGCCCCTGGATCATTTTCAACAGATCGGAACACACAGACACACTCTCGTTAATCCATCTCATGCATCAATTGGCCGTCCCTCGATACTAGATGATACACGTATCCGACATCCTGACAGACCCCTTCCCCTAACCGGCCCCACGTAATTTTTACCAAAATTACTGGACCCTTGCTTGCGAGGGTCCGACACCCAAACAAAAAACGACCCCCACAATATAAATCTCTTCAAAATGCTACACTTCCACTTCAGCATCCTCCCACGCCACCAATATGCCTCATACAAACAAGGAAATTGAGGAACTGATTGAAAAAGCGCTGGAAAAACTACATACCCAATCTCGGCCAAATATCTCAAAAGTTGCGCGTGAATTTGATGTGCCTTATCAACGGCTCCGTAGCCGCTATCGGGGCAAAAAATCACTATTTGAACGTGAACCTAATGGTCGGAAGCTTGATCCTGCCCAAGAGAAAGCTTTATGTGGCTGGATAGACTATAATGATAGTCTAGGATTACCAGTTAAGCGTACACAAATTGTGGCAGCTGCAACTTCAATTTTGAAACTCGCAAACCCATCCTCACCACCACTGAGTGAAAAATGGCTCAAACGCTTCCTACAACGACATCCTAAATACAATATCCGACGTCCAAAAAGCCTTGATATTGAACGTCTTCATGACAAATCATTGATTCAGGAGTGGTTTCAAAGGTTTCAAAATGCATTTGATCTATATGGTATTCAACCTGAAGATCTATATAATTTTGATGAAACAGGCTTCCAAATTGGTATTGGAAAAGACCAATGGATCATTACACGTGAACCTAGGCGAAAAATTGTTTCTGGCAACCATACAAATCGTGAATATGTGACTGTGGTTGAAGCAATCTCAACAGATGGGTTTTGTGTTCCACCATTGATTATTCTTGCTGCTGCACAGCTCCAATTTCGCTGGTTTGATGATCTGAAGAATGAGGAGCATATTGCTACCACTGAGTCTGGCTATATAAATGATCAACTTGCTTATCAGTGGATTCAGCATTTTGAAAAGGCAACAAGAGCACGCATGAAAGGTTCCTGGAGGATGCTCATATGTGATGGCTTTGGCTCACATTTGACATATGAGATGGTCAAATATTGTGAAGATAAAAAGATTTTGCTTTTCTTCTTACCTCCACATACAAGCCATCTTCTACAACCTCTTGATGTTGGTGTTTTTAATGTGTATAAACACCATCACAGCGAGGCCATTGAATCAGCAACCGCAACTGGTTGTACAAAGTTTTCAAAGATTGATTTTTTGGCTGCAACTTCATCAATTCGCACCAAAACTTTTACATTACGCACAATTCATCTTGGATTCAAATTATCCGGCATCTGGCCAATAAATCCTAATATTGTGTGTGATAATCTGGTGGATTATAATCATCCTGAAGTGCCAGAATTCCTCTCAACCAATTCATCCAATTCAACAAATATCAGCACACCCAAAACAATTCAACGATTTCAGAGACTTGAGAGCAGGCTTTTGACGTTAAACAAGGATATTTCTCATTATGAAAATATTGTCAAAAAGCTCTCAAAGGGGGCACAATCATGTGCATATCAGCTAGAGGAGGCACACCGAGAGATTGAGACATCAAAAGCTGCAACTGCTGCACGCAATGCACGTTATGGTGTATCAAGAACAGGTTTTCGATCAAGAGGCATTATTTCTTCAGCGAATGTGGCGAAATGAAGCGGGATAAACAAAAGCTGACTAATTTGGAGGCAATTGATAAACTGCGGTCCCAGTGGAAGAAGGTTATGATTGAACTAAAACGGCACTGTAGGCAGTCAGGACGCCGTTTGAAGCGCTGAAATTTTTTTTATTTATTGTTCGTCCTATGAATACACATGTTGAGACCTCAATTACTAGTAATTCTAATGTAAATGTGGGTAATTTTGGGTGTCAAAGTCGGATGCTGTGATAATTTATATTGTGGGGGTCGTTTTTTGTTTGGGTGTCGGACCCTCGCTTGCGAGGGTCCAGTAATTTTGGTAAAAATTACGTGGGGCCGGTTACTACATGGGTGCCATCCAGGCTATGTGACATAGCCGGCAGTATACGGTGGCCGGATAGCTAGTTCTAGAATACACCTTCTTACACCTCCCCGACCTAATCCCTACATTTGGATTTCTCGCTATTTCCTGATTGCTACGCGTGAGTTTTATGTTGGTTTTTCTGCTGGATCGACCCGCACATCTCAGCGCGTGCTGCCATCGAGCGTCTCCCTCTACACTAGGTAGTTGACGTGGGCAATTTCAAATAGGCGAAAAGGCCCCTGGTCACGCAGGTGCCTCGGTAGCACCAATGACTATAGTGTAGACAACGTAAATGATTCCGCAGGAACGAGGCAGATAAAATCATCGTATTCTCGATCTATATACATACAACAAAGATGCTGGATGACACTCAAGGCAATGGTACGCTCCAGCATTCAACTTGCCCGACAGTCCGTTCCTCATTTACAGATGGCTGTCCAAGAATGTAAAGATTTTGTAGCCCTTCGTACTTGCCGCTGACTTGGATAATCAAACGGGTGTTCTGGGTGGCCGTAGAGCCGATTCCCATTTCCTATGGTTTTGTCAGACTCGGCCGAAATATTATTCGGATATAACTAATGATTACCTCAATGTAGAATGGAGATCCATCGTCCGCATGCCCGTAGGCGTAGATGTAAGGGATCTGCGTGGTGGTTCCATTGTTTGTGACAACCACCGGAGCAGCTACTCCTCCGTCAATAGTGGCGTTGAACCCGGGCCCGTAGATGATGCCACCAGTGATAGGTTCGACAATCCGTTTGCCACCTTCCAGCAGTGGAATAGGGGCAAGCGCCTTGCCCAGGTTCACGGTTGCGCTGAAGAGATAGGCGGATGTGAGTGGGCCAACGCCGGCGTCCGAAGTCGAGGTTGAAAGGGTCATCTTGGTTGGGTTTCTTTATTATGTTGGGCTTGGCAACGTCAGACAAGTGACATGGTAGTCAGCTCCCTTACATTTCTCTATGTATTCGAAATCTACGGATTCGACTGTCCCCATTAGGCCTACAGATTCGGAAGAGCAACAAACGACCCGACAACTACTCTCGGAGATATTCGGAGTTATGATGCGTGGAGGCGTGTCGGAAGAGTGGAGCCCATTTCGGATGGTGCTCCGACTCTCCGATGACGGCCCCCACTCCGATGGCCTGCATCCGGCTTCGCGGCTTCCCGCATTGGGAATCCGAAGTATAAAGGTACTCCGAATATATTCCCCGAAGATCATTTATGTTCAGATTTGTCGTATAGGCGGCCAGCAGATCAAGTGCTATCAGAGATACCCCGCTGCAGGAGCGCGCCGCATCCGATTCCTCCTTCTCTTTCTCCCACTCCTCTCACTTCCTGTTGCTTCCTGTTTCTTCCCCTCAAATTCATGCCTCCTTCACTTCGCCTACCCCAACGTCGACCGGTCCCACCATTGACCTTCTCTTCAAGGAGCACTACCTCCGGTTTAACTTTGAGGCCTTTAAGTTCGGCATCTCGACATTTGGGCTCTTCACCAACTCTTCTTAAATCTGAATCCAAGTGCATTCGACCAACCCCACGCCAACAGCCGGCTGCCACTCTGTCTACTATGGAGGCTACACACGGCCACAACAAGGCCTGCTGCAACATTCCACCCGTTGTCTCTTCCGACTATGTTGCCAAGGGCTCGTACAGCCAGCTCGGAGGAATGAAGACCTGTCAGTCTCACTCTGGATTCGCTTTCATATGTTATTTCCTTGTTAACTGGTCTTGAAGACGCGACCGGGCCCGAGAACGAGAAAAAGGGAATCGTCGTCATTTCCGATATCTTTGGTTATTCCGATCAGGCCCTTCAGGGTGCGGATATTCTGGCGACCAGTCAGCATCACCAGTACAAAGTTTTCATTCCGGACTGGTTTGACGGTAGCCCTTGTCCCTCGGAATGGTGAGACATCACGCGTCGCTGTTTATATAAGCACTTACTAACAAATCTTGAAAGGTTTCCTCCTGATACCGAGCAGAAGCAAAAGAATCTGGGCGAGTGGTTTGGCAACCACATGCCGCAAGGCCCCGCCACTGCTTTGCCGGAGTATGTTGCGGCCCTCAATGCCGCGTACCCATCCATTACGTCGTGGGGTCTTGTCGGGGTAAGTGACTCGAGAAAATGAGTCTGTCGCCTTTTATACGTATTCTAATCGATTAAATAGTTCTGTTGGGGAGGTAAAGTCGCCGAAATTATCACATCCGTCGAGGAAAACCCTTTCAAGGTTGCTGCTACTTGCCATCCGGCTATGATCGACCCCTCTGGAGCTGAGAATATTTCTATTCCTTTCATGCTTCTGGCCGCTGGTGAAGACCCTGCTGAGGATGTCAAGAAATTTGAAACTCAACTGAATGTGCCCCATCATGTCGAGATTTTCGCGGACCAGGTCCATGGTTGGATGGCGGCTCGAGCTGACTTGTCTGACTCTCACATTCGTGAGGAGTATGCTCGGGGATACAAGACCGTTCTTGATTTCTTTGAAAAGCACTGGGAATAAAGAATTTTCCAGTAACTTGATTTTTCTCAGAGCTTCAGCACAGAATAGCTAGATAAATCCAACCCACTCCTCTCTATCACGTGAATCTTTTGAAATTCTTGTAGAATAGAAGTCTTTCTACTCTGTTAGCTCTCTTTAAGTGACCAATGCGGAGGCAGAGGGAAGACCTTGGCGGGTGATAACTAAGGGTAGCACAATCCTCATCGACATAAGGACGCCAAGCTCCGAAAGTTTGAATAATGTGGGAGCCCACTCTCGTTGTTGCCTGAGGCGGAACGCCCCCTTGCTTTGGATCTGTTTCGTGCACACCGGACCTGGCTCTGTGTTTATCGCCTCTCGTTTTAAGGACTGTCCGTTTAAACTCTCACCACGAGACATAAAAAGGTTGAAAACGTTATTCATTGATACGACATCTCTGCCAACTACACTAGGCCCAATCGGTGTTGAATCATGAGCCACATGTAAGCGATTCCAATCTTACACACCTCCCACACCAGCCCCAGGCCCGTCAGCCCAATCATGCGGTTGAGTAACAGAAACCTCCTCGAGTACAGTCTAGCCTCGCGATCTCTCTCTTCCTGAGTTATCTCACCATGCCATACTCTATTCATCTGAAGGCAATGTCGCGCCGCCTGCTCGGACGCCATTCCTAAATGGGATCGGAAGCCAGTATAAGCATCGCCGACAAGTATCAGTCGATCGTCGTAGAAGCTCGCAGCAGCAGCCTCCGCTTCCCCGACCTTTGTGACGAATGGCCGAGGTGTCTTGGTCACAATCTCTGCAAGAGGCGCTGTCATCTGCGATATATATCGAGCGATCTGTCCAGACCAAATTTCCGGCTTGATCTTTCCATGTGGTACCGTGTTGGGGTGAAGGTTTCCATTGACGTCTCTGAAAATGGAATCCATTTCCGCGGAGTTTTCTGGGACAACGAAATACCAGACCCAGTTCACAAGACGTTTTCCAGGCTCAACGTTGCCCGCTTCGGTTGGGATGAGATAGCTGTCCGGGATTAGAGGTGAGAATGTGGGTTTGCAAAGTGATCGCAAATACCTGATAAAGTATGTACCCTTCAACATAGAAAAGTTGAGCCGATTCGAGAAATATTCCACCGTCTCCTTCGACAAAAGACGCTCAGGAACAGTCCCGCGCCACGCGATATACCCGGCGTAGTCCCTTCGTGTTGGAACATGCATGATCTTTCGAATTGTTGAGTGGACACCGTCAGCAGCAATAACAATGCTCGCGCTGACAGTGCCACGCTCCCCAGTCACGGAATCGACGTAGTTGACGATCATAATATCCTTCTCAGAGTTATAGCTTACTCCTGTCGCCTTCTTGCCTGCGTGATATTCCACGGCCCCATCCGTGGGTCTCGGAGCTGGTGGCTCTGGCACAGTCTCAGATGCCATCCCGTCAAAGTTGGCTCGGAGAATCAAGTACAGACAACCCCAGTTGCTCATGTTGTGTTTCCAGGTAACACTGGCAACACGAAGTCGCTGGCGCCATGCTACACTGAGATAGCGCGCGGGAATTGCTGCTGGTCTACCGGTCGCATCGTACTGTTGAAGAAGTTTGACAACGGTAGGTCCTATCGAGACGCCTGACTCATGACTATGACGATCACTCGAGGGGTCTTGCTCGAGTACAATCACGTTGGCACCTTGGCGTTTCAATTGAAGGCCCTGGAGTAGGCCAGCAACAGAGCCACCGATCTGAGTTGTGTTAGAAAAACGCGGGAAGGTTTCAGTGAATGTGGAAGACACTTGCGATGATGGCGGACTTGGGGACTGGCATGATGCGTGATCGGATTTACTTTTGTGTTCCATTTCTCACAAGAAGGCCTTCTAGAGTGTCTAATGTATATTTCTTGCACTTCAATCCTGCCTCATTTCCGACTGTTCAAAATATTTCAATTTCCCGACCAGGACATTCCTCTGACAATATTCACAGATGTTTACGGATGCCGATCCTAAGATAGGTACTGACAGTAGTACCTGAAAAGTTCTGGTAGTACCGAATTGCAGCTGCATATTCCTGATTAGGCACCGAATCCGAAGTAAGATACCGCACAAGGATTCCGAACTTTGGGGAACCTCGGAACTTGGCTGTCCAAATTTGGAATAGCAACAAATTATCTCCTGAAGACACGCTATCCATGAAGTGAGGAAAGCAAGTCCGACCATAATCCACTTTGACATGTAACAGTGGAGCATGTAGGATCAATAGACTTCTATTGTTTCTGGTGGAGTATCTTCCGAGGCATTTGGGACAGAGAGTTCAAAGATGTAGCTCTCAATTGAATAGATTCTAAAACGCAGTTCTTTTTGCGACTCATTTGTTGAAAAGTTGTCTATTGTGCTTGGTATATTCAACCAGCTATTTGCTCGGTGCCAGTAGCCCGTCTAGTAGATCGTCCACATCTTCCACCTTGGCGCGCAGGTTTCGTTCCTGCTCCCTGAGCTTCTTTTGTAACCTCCCATTCATTAACGGAGCCAAGACCCCTCCTTCCTCGAAGAGAGGAACGCTTTCTGTTGCCGACCCATCGGCGTCTTCCTGTGACTTCTCTGTATGTAAAGCTGTCCTCACAGTTGCAGGAAGTCCGAGCGCTCTCTCGGAATTGCCCAGCGAGTTAAGAAGCATAGACATAGCTTTCCTGATGCGCATCGCTGGTTCCCACCCAACGGATATTGACTGCAGCTGACCTAACCGCAAACCCCGGTATGCGTCCATATTGTATTCTATCGAATAGGAGGATGGGCCCAAGTCCCGGTTCGATAAGGCCGCCGGAAGCTGTGACAGGTGCGCATAAAGATATTTGAAGATCGTCAAGTAAATGCGCGTTAGTAATATGTAGCAAGAGAGAGAAAGCAGTCGCGTTGGCATGTCAATGTCGGATGAATTGTCGAATGTGGGGATTCTTCCGTGGTTGATCAAGATGACATGAAAGCGCTGAGAAAGGTATAACGCGTCGCCTATGGGGTAATTGTCTAGCGTGCTTTCATACAGCTTTGCTAGTTCCATTTCGTAGTGTGACAATTTGCCCAGCAGGCCGGAAAGATCGACCAAGAGACCGGGCGTTTCCTCTTCCAGAATATCCATACCCATGGCCATATTCGTATCAAAATCTAGTCCTAACTGAGGTGATGCAGTGTAGGGCGGAGAAGCGAGGATTTGTTGGACGTCGAGCAATTCAACGAGGTCTGATTGAAAACTCGGATCTGCGTGCATGTCCATCATCTCTCCTGAATCGGGTTTTTCGCACTCCTCCGCGTGACTAGGGGGTTCGTGCACATGTGCGACCGTATTTATATGGGTTTGCAGCGCTGGTTCTATAAACGTTGTGTATTCGTCGCTCCAGAGACTGTCCAAAAAGGCTTCTGATTCCAAACTCTGGCTTTTGTCGCTGGAAGTCGCTGTTTCTGGTCGGCTCTTCTCGACGATTGACGGCTCCGGTGATGATAAGCTTGACAGTGTGAATGTGTTCATTCCGGGTAAGAATTTCGTTGGTACATGGTTTTCTCTCCGTGGGTTCTGACGGTGATCCGATCGTCTCCCCGAGGCAGGGGGCTTTCCCGTTTGTAGTCGTCGACTGAAAGTGCAAGATTTAGGCTCCTTGCCCCTCAGACAGCGTTGACAAGGGGCAGAGGGGTCGGCCTGGGAGGATGGGACGCATCGTAACTTCTGGGCGCGGCATCTGTCACACGACGATCGCAATGACGTGGTCAAAGTAGAAGTGTCGTTTGGCTTGACGGAGGTAGACATGGTGCTGCCGGGTGTGAAGGATGCAAGACCAATCATGCTTCCAAAAATGTGTAGATAGTATCTTCTTTAAGCATATACCGAAAGTTGCAGAAGATAGTCTGCAAAGTATACACGGGGTCCTCCGCGACACTTGAAGCCCCCGACGCCAGGATGAAGCATTGCGCAGGTCCCCTAGGGTCGTAATCTTGGCCATGTTGAGTGCCTTGCCGAGCCTCCTCAGGGTATTCTTGGCTGGCGGGCCCCGTGCACTTCAAAATCCGATACGCAAACAACGGGAAATAATGATAGAGGATCCACCGAGCTTACCACATCGTGTAGAATTATGGTGATTTGGGGCGACTCTAACTGGCCATGTCAACACGCCACCTTAGCGCTAGGACTAGCGTCCGCGTCAAGTCCGGCTGAGCACACAACAGAGTCTTGCACGGAATGCCTGACGTGCAAAAGTAGCCCCTTGTCGCAGAACTAGCCCTGATAGGAAAATTAGCGTGGCACAATCGATCTGAAGCTGAGATCGGATTTACCCGGGTGGTAGTTGCCCTTGATAAGAGTCCACGCTCTGTACGTCGGTAGTCGTAGGAGGCCCGATGCTATGGCAATGTAGTAGTACCGAGCTCTAAATCCACCAATCAGTCCCAACAGTCAATTGTTGGCACACTACCATGCAGTGCATGACGAATGATCAGGATGGAGCTGCCAAAACCGATCTTTCAGTTCTTAACCTGCGCGCGCCGTATTCTGAGTGGCCTTAATTGGTCGATTTCATAAGCCATACCTAAGCGCTAGGACTAGCGTCCGCATTACGTCCGTCGGCGCACACAACAGACATGTGCGCGATATGATTCACTTGCAGATTACATCGTACCGTTCAGCTGGTCCTTGCTGGGAAAGCTTAGAAGCTACTAGTGATTACAATGAAGCAGACTTTCTAGAATGCCATTGTCTTAGATACAGCCATGGCCCGGCTCGTATTCCTCCAGGCCACAGATTGGAGTCGTTTCGTAGATGGCTTCTCTTCGTTTGGGATGCCTAATGCTATGCCAAGTGACACGTGGAGACTACAGTGGCCTGAACTGTCCAGCTAATGTAAATTTTCGCCTACGATTTCCTAGCATTGCTGGGATACATAGTACGTGTGGGGGCCAAATCCGAAGCACTAGGAAAATATTTCCCATGCACGGACCCACGTAATATATTCCACCACTCACATGTAGTTAGAACACTAACGTTGAGACCCCATCCGTGATACAATATTACTCTCTCAAAGACTGAAAATTGGACTTGTGAAACGCCTCTGCTTATAGTAGAGAGAGGAGAGCATTCTTGTGCAAAATTAGAGACTTGCGGTAAGGGTGAGGGGGCTTCTTGGCATTGTACTCGGGAACCGTCATCATGGCCCGGCCTGGAGCGCCACCTTCGTCCTGGCGCGTAGTCGCTCTCCATACTTATAGAAGAGAATAGGACCGGGAAGGAAAGCCAATGCAAGGAACCCGAGTAATGAGTTCCCCCATCCATAATTCAAGGTCTTATACATGCTTGGCCCGGCCAGGGGGAGAAAGGTACTGGAAATATAACGCAGCAAATTGTTGGCACCCAGTGCTGATGCGGCGGCCTCCGAGCCGAAGACATCAACCAAATACAATTGGGCGGGCATCTAGGAACAACAGGAGTTAGCCACCGACATGCATGTAAGGAGAAGGCAGAAATATCTAGTGACTTACAATCACAAAGTAGGCCCCGAATCCCATCAGGAAGGTCCCGATTATGGGCACAATCCAGTGAATCTGGTAATATGCAGTCCACCCGTAAAGGAAAAGTCCGAAAGCCACAAAAGGACTGAACCATATCATGAAGAGGAGGCGGTATTCTGGGCGTGGTTGCTGCACACCATCAGCCTTCATGCGGGCTGCCAAAACCCGAGCATTGAACATGTTGAAGATGAACATGCTGAAGAGTAGCGCCACACCAAGGCCCAAGTAGGTTAGGCCAGAAATAGCCGTGGAAAAGCCATACTGCCCCTCGAAAACGCTAGTGAACGTAGTGAACAGAAGGTACATGACGCCAAAAACCAACGCCACATAGAGGGAAATGACAAATAAGATTGGCGATCGCACAAGGAGCATGAGGGGGCGGACAAGGACTTGTAAGACAACTTGGCGTGGGGACAGGGTGATGTCCAGCTTTGAGCGCAAATCCGGGTTCCCAGTCGTGGCACGCATACGAGCGGCCTTTCGGTCCAGAAGAACTCTGGGATGTGTTTCTCGCATAAGCACGACGGATGCAATCCCGAAAGCTCCACCGAGAATGGCTAGAAGCCAGAAGGTCCAGCGCCAACCTTTCCCAGCCGCAACAAAGCCACCGATAACGGGACCAAGAACCTAACCCCACCGGCGTTAGTACGGTCTCAAACACGACCTCGATACGAACCAGATGCAGGGGACGGGAAAATAAGCAAAGACTTACAGGCCCTGCGAGTGGCCCGAGACTAAACAGAGCCATTGCCATAGCTCTCTCTTGCACTGTGGTGAGATCCGCAATGCTACCCCCGCCTAGCGCCATGGGCGTACCGCCTGCACATCCTGATATGAAACGGAAGACCATGTATTGAGCGGTGGTCTTACTCAAGGCGCCACCAATAATGAACATGACGAAAACAAAGGTCGTTCCATGATACACAGGCACCCTTCCATAGAGCTCGCTAAGTGGAGAGGTGAACATCGGCCCGATCGAGATTCCCAGGACATAGAGGGTGACTGCAAGCGTGCTAACCACAGTTGATGTGATGTGGAGGTCAGCAGCGATGCTTGTCACTCCGGGTGCACACATTGTGGGAGCCATATTCCTATACGAGAACGATACGTTAGCTTGATGTCAGCTGGATAGTGATGGAGATCGGAAGCGTACGTGATCAAGGCCAATATCGAGATGATCACAATATTAGCCCATTTGGTTCGTGTTGACCAATTACGGGGGTTCTCAGGGTCATCGTCTCCATCCCAGTCAACCAGATTAGGATCAAAAACCTTTTCTGAGGGGGCGGCAGACTCCAACTTTCCCGGAGTAGTACTTGTAGAGCTCGATGATGAAGACATTTCTGACTGTGCCGAGGAGGAGATGCTGAAGGAGACGATGGAAGTATCCTAGCCAACCATTTCCACGGCATTTTAAGTAAATTTCGGTATCAGGAGATTCCATCTGCAGGGCAGCAATGCCGCTCAATCGCCGATAAGTGAGCCCATCGTCCTCCGGTCGTCCTCCGACAAGCTCTCCGACACCTCCGATCGTCCGCGGAGTGGATCGGGTGGTAGATCTCCCGCTGGATCCCGTTGTGGGTCTGCCAGGTGGACCGTCGGAGGGTCGGAGCATTGAGTCACGTGATGTGAAGCATGGGGCCACGAGTGCTGAGTCAGAGCCCCACTGATCCTCCGGCGCGTATCCTCCGCGATAGCCCTGTAGCTTCACAGGTGTCTTTGTTCCTCCCATAGTTGGTCCGCCGCCACGCTCCGTGTCACCTCCAGAAGCCTCAAAATGGAGCTAGAGAGTCTTGGTCAGGATATTGAGACAACATCACAGCCGTCACAGACATCCCAGCCGTCGCAGCCGTCGCAGCTATCACATCCTCGACCGAAGCTCAGTCGACAAAGAGACAAACCACAGCTCTCGTGTAACGCCTGCCGACGTCGCAAGTATGAAAATCCTCGTCTCCATTACACTGTCTCTTAACATATTCATTTTCCTTCAGATCACGATGTGACCGCCAACAGCCATGTTCCTCTTGCTCTGCCCGTGGCCAGATATGTACCTACGTGGATAACTCAGGACTAATGGGCTCGTCGAAGCTGTCACCCGCGGGGGCACCTGGCGTACATGACCGTTTGGTGCAGTTGGAGCGTCTAGTCGTCTCGCTTATGGCCGATTCGACTAATAAAGGGCAAGCACATGTCCGTCCAGACTCTGAAGCTCCTGCGACATCAAGAATAGAAAGTGCCCCTCCTGGCGATGCCATCATGGAGGCTGTTGATGGTCACTCCGAATGCGGTAGCATGCGAATCAGCGAATCCGAATTCCACTACGTTGGAAATAATCATTGGGCGACTATCCTCGATGGAATCGCGGATCTGAAAGACCATCTCGATCGCGATGAGCAGTTCCGCCTCGCAAATACACCATCAGATCTCGACTTTGATGAGCATGGTAACGGCCTGGCTCGCCCTCGATCTGGATATGCACTCCTTCTGTATGGAGGTCGTCGTTTAGGCTCAAAAGAAGAGATTCTCGCGGCGTTGCCGCCAAGAGCCGCTGTCGATCGCTATGTTTCTCGCTATTTCAATTACTTAGACCTGGTTTCTTCTTGTATGTGTCATATCCTTTTGGTAAAATGCGTGTGCCAATACTGATTCTGATATAGCGGCCGTGCACGGACCGAGCTTTCTACGTGAGGCAAGTTTGTCAGGCCACATCTCTCAAGTCCTTCTGCTAACTGTTACAGTACGAGGCATTTTGGAAGAATCAATCAAGTGCGCCTGTAATGTGGATCGGTCTCCTCTTCAGCATGATTTGTCTCGCTTGCCTGACCTCCGATGTGCTGTCTGAACCCAATCCTGAGGATCTATCACTCCAGATTGACCTTTATCGTGAAAAAATTGTGCAATGTTTGACGTTGGGGGAATATACCAGAGCTGGACCATATGTTTTGGAGACAGTCATCAACTATACATATGCAGAGTTCTGCATTCGAACCGATGCCGACAAGGATATCTGGTTTCTATTGGCTCTGGAGGTGAACTTGGCCATGCGGATGGGTTACCATCGCGATCCAAGTCACTTCCCTGGCATATCGCCCTTTCAAGGTGAAATGCGCCGCAGATTATGGGCAACAGTTCTTATGGGCGACATACTCATCTCCAATCAAATGGGCATGCCGCGGATGATCTCCGACGGCAAGTGGGATACGTCGGAGCCACGCAACTTGAATGACACAGACTTTGACGAACAATCGCCCGAGTTACCTTTATCGCGCCCTCTGACAGAATACACAAACTCCCTTGGAATCATCGCCCGAAGGCGGATTCTGGCGGCACTTGGAGCCGTGATAGATCTTACCGACGCAGTCAAGCCATGTACCTATGCAGATGTGATGCGTATTGATGCTTTCATCCAGGAGGCGGCAGCCAGCATTCCCCCGCCGTTAAAGCTCAAGTCCATGGCGACGAGTATGACCGACCCTCCGCAGATCATAATGGCTCGTTTATTCCTATACCACATGATATACAAGGGACAGGTTGTGCTTCACCGCCGGTTCTTTTACCCCAAAGCAGACAATTCAGATGAGCAAGCGACGTCATATTCGCGAAAGGTCTGTTTGGAGGCTTCTCTGGGTACCCTTGAGATTCAACATATTCTTGATGAGGAAACTTGTCCCGGGGGGCAATTGTACACCATGCGATTCCGCGTCACATCCATCATGAATCATCAGTTCCTTACCGCCACGATGATTCTTTGCTCGATGCTACATCGAGGACAGACGCTGGAGCGGGAGCAGGATATTCGTGCAGCGCTTCAACGATGCAGAGCAATTTGGATGAGAAGGAGCGAGACTTCGAAAGAAGCGAAAAAGGCAGCTGAGACTGTGAGCTTCGTCCTGGCTCGGGCAGATGACGGGCGAAGTCATAATATTGCATTAACTCAAGCTATTACACATTCTGGCGGACACTTCCCACCCAGCAGTGTTCCACTTGAAAATCAAGACCCCCCAGGCTCTGGTCCAGACGAAGCAACGGCATCATCAGACTATATGAGCTTATTTGATCGTGAGCCTCTCTCCTTGATATTTTCTAGTCTTGTGTTCTTATCATACTCTAGCCGACTACTTTGTCATGACCGGTTCCCTTGGAAACTTCACTCCCCCGGGACAGCCGAGCCAGAGCTTTTCGCAGACCCAGAACTTTGACATGAATTTGAACGGCATGGAGAGACGGCCTGATGAATGGATGCTAATGCCCTGGTCTGGAACATAACACGCCTTAAACGTAGAAATCTACACTTTTTAATGAAGACAAAAATTATACTGAACATTGAATTCGTTGAATATGGGCTCACCTCGGCTTCAGTTTACCGACATCGAAATAGTGCCTCCTACCGTACCTACGAAAGAGGTCTTGGCATTCTACGTCTAGACTTCAATAAATTGATCTAACTAATATGGTCTTCTTTTTGGCGCGTCTAGAAAAGCCATTTCAGCTCCAAACTTCGGGGGTCCATATCATTTAGGGGGCTGAGTGTATTCTCGCCCCCACCGGAGACATGCAATGCTCGGCTAGATTGTGCCAGGCCCTTTTGTTGCATTCGGTCTCGTTAAGCTCTAGTTCCACCGGCTGACTGCAGGTTCCGAAAAGAAATCTAAGTCCCGATTTCTCCGGAAACTACCTAGCAAGCCACGTGCGGCAAGCAAAAATGTCTCCGAATCAGCCGTATACAATCGGTCACCCTAAAGGGGTGCGATCCTCCGATCATTCCCTGGCGGCGCCTTGCCCAGTTTATGCGTACTCGAGTCTTCATTTGGCACAAGTACTAATCGCGTACGGAGTCTGATTCCATAATGTGTCTAGTCAAAGATATCTCTTTTTAACCCTTGCTCAATACATCAAGCTACTTGGAATCTTGAACCAAAGAACCTTATAGATTCGCGAGCTCCTCCACGTTGACTTTATATATCTCCTAAGAACCAACTTCTCATCATAATCCTCACGACATCACAAATATTCAACACCTGGATCACTAAGCCTTGGAATTATGGTTGAGCCAATTGCTATCATCGGCTCGGGGTGTCGGTTTCCAGGAGGTTCGGACACTCCCAACAAGTTGTGGGAGCTGATCAAAGACCCACGTGACCTATCGAGCAAACCACCGTCCTCGCGTTTCAACATCGATCCATTCTACCACCCAGTGGGCGCCCATCATGGAACCACCAATGCCACCCAGTCCTACTGGCTGGAGGAGACAGAGCGCACCAGCATTACCAAGTTCGACGCCGGGTTTTTCAATATTCAGCCGAGCGAGGTCGACGCGATGGACCCACAGCAGCGGGTCCTCATGGAGGTCGTCTACGACAGTCTTTGTGCTGCAGGCCAGCCCATGGAGAATCTCAGGGGGTCCAACACTGCTATCTACGTAGGCATGATGTCTGATGACTGGAACACCATGGTCACCCGTGACTGGGAGACCCTGCCCCGATACACAGCCACGGGCTTGGAACGAGGCATCATGGCGAACCGTGTCTCATACTTCTTTGACTGGCACGGCCCTAGCATGACACTTGACACTGCGTGCTCCAGCAGTTTGGTTGCGTTGGATCTGGCCGTCCAGATCGTGCGCAGTGGCAAGTCTAACGTGGCCGTGGCCGCAGGAACAAATTTGATTTTGAGCCCTGGTGAGCATTGTGTAATTCCCATGCCATCGACAACAAGTTAATATTGCTAGCGATGTATATTTCGGAAAGTAATCTCGGCATGCTTTCCCCCAATGGCCGCTGCGCTATGTGGGATACCGCTGCCGATGGATACGCTCGCGGCGAGGGAGTCGCAGCCGTCATTGTGAAAACTCTCTCACAAGCACTTGCCGACAACGACCCAATCGAGTGCATCATCCGTGACGTTGCCGTTAACCAGGATGGAAAAACTCCGGGCTTGACAGTTCCCAGTAATGTGGCACAGACTGCCCTGATTCGTGACTGCTACTCCCGCGCCGGACTGGATCCTATCAACAACCTGCAAGACCGTCCCCAGTTCTTTCACGCCCACGGAACTGGCACTCAGGCTGGCGATCCTCAGGAAGCGGAGGCTATCGCCAATGCCCTCTTCCCTATCGGATCACCTGCTGCGCAGAAGGCTGGGAATTTGTTTGTTGGATCAATCAAGACAGTTATCGGCCATACAGAGAGTACAGCAGGCCTTGCCAGTGTTATCAGCACATCTCTGGCCATGCAGAATGGCGTCATCCCCCCAAACATGCACTTCAAAAATTTGAGCGATCGCGTCGCCCCATTCTTCGATCACTTGAAGATACCAACGTCTCCGACTCCCTGGGCAATCAGCAAAGGCCAGACGCGAAGGGCAAGCGTGAACAGGTGAGCTTGTAACTCCACAATGTTTATTATATACCATATTGACATGTCCTTTTTGTTTTTATTAGTTTTGGCTTCGGTGGCACAAACGCACACTGCATTCTGGAAGAATACACTGAAAGACGCGAAACAGTCAACTCCTCGACCAGTCAGATTTTCACTCCCCTTGTCTTTTCGGCCGCCTCGGAACTGGCACTGCGGCAGATGGTTTCTGATCATCTTCAGTACCTCAAAAAGCACCCAGATACTTCTTTCTTGGACTTTGCTTACACTCTACAACATCGCCGCTCCACGCTCCCATACCGGAAAGATATCATTGCTCCAACATTGGAGAATGCAATTGTTGCACTCGAAGCTTTGAATGGCGCGGACACAGAATCTGACGATATGAATGCTCGATTCAAAAGCCTCAGTGGCCCCGCAAAAGTGTTGGGAATATTTACTGGCCAGGGCGCACAATGGCCGCGAATGGGTGCTCGTCTGATTGAGTCGTCTCCTTTCGCCGCCTCGCGAATTGCCGAGTTGGATGATGCGCTTCAGAGCATCACTTCCGCTGAAGATCGACCGAGTTGGACCATTTATGACGAGCTTCTTGCATCGAAAGAAAATTCTCGGCTTGCCGAGGCAGCTCTGTCGCAGCCGCTATGCTCTGCTGTGCAGATCCTTTTGGTCGACATTCTTCGAGCAGCTGGTATAACGTTTACCGCTGTTGTTGGTCACTCGTCGGGTGAAATTGGAGCTGCTTATGCTGCCGGCTTTCTTTCCGCTGAAGATGCGATCAGGATAGCATACTTCCGGGGGGTACATGCCAAGCTAGCTGCGAGTCCCAGTCCCAATGCTCCCCGTGGTGCGATGATGGCAGTCGCTGAATCGGCAGACGAGGCCCGGAGGATTTGTGATCATGATTTCCAGGGACGCCTGCAGCTTGCAGCG
Source organism: Penicillium argentinense (assembly GCF_028826775.1). Lineage (NCBI taxonomy): Eukaryota > Fungi > Ascomycota > Eurotiomycetes > Eurotiales > Aspergillaceae > Penicillium > Penicillium argentinense. Next base: position 3,827,344 of record NW_026622668.1, read on the forward strand.
ATAAATTCCAGCTCCAGTGTCACTCTGAGTGGAGATGAAGATGCCATTGACGCGGCCGAAAAGCTTTTCAAGGAAAAGGGGACATTTGCTCGGAAATTGAAGGTGGACACTGCCTACCACAGTGCTCACATGGTCACTTGTGCGGAGCCCTACTACAAATCTCTCCAGAAATGCAAAATTGAGTCCTTGCCGCAATCAGCAGACACGGCACCACTGTGGTATTCGAGTGTGTATAACGGAGAAATCATGGATCAATCTCGTCTGACGAATCAATACTGGGTTGACAATATGTGCCAAACTGTTCTTTTTGCCGATGCATTGGCGGAAGCAGTCATGGTCAATGGATCTTTCGACATTGCTATCGAGGTCGGCCCCCATCCTGCTCTCAAGGGTCCAGCTACTGCTACCATCGACGGGGAGACCACCACGCCATATACCGGTTTCCTTGCTCGTGGTGAAAACGATGTTGCCGAAGTCAGCAAGGCACTTGGCTTTATCTGGAAGCAACTTGGTTCAAACAGTGTAAGGTTCTCTGCGGTGGAAAAACTGCTGTCTGCCAACGCCCAAGAGGCAACTGTCCTGAGTGACCTACCTCCGTATCCCTTCACTCACCAAACCGACTACTGGACTGACAGTCGCCTCGCAAACCACTTCAAGCACAGAAATCCGGCGCATGTGTCGAATGCAGTCCTCGGGTCTCCGTGTGCGGAGGCTACCACACCAGGAGAGTTCCAATGGAGAAACATCTTGCAACAAAGCGAAATGCCCTGGCTGAGCGGTCACGCGTTGCAGGGCCAGACTGTCTTTCCTGCGACTGGCTATGCTTCGATGGCCTTTGAAGCTATGAAAAGCATCAGCCTTGAACTGCGACCCGCTTCTGCGATCTCCCTCATGAAACTGGTCGATTTGGATATTCCTCGAGCGATCGCATTTGACGACGATGATATGACCGTGGAGACGATTTTCAGCGTGTCTTCTGTCGCTCTCTCGGACATGAGGCTGACTGCAGACTGGGCATGCTACTCCGCTGGGAGGGATGGCACAGTTCAGTTGAACGCCAAGGGAGGCGCTTTGGTGGATTTGACCCTCGCAAAGCCGGATACAATTCCTCTGGTGGGAGCAGACCTTTACAACTTGGTTCCTGTGAACGAAGTCCACTTTTATGAGAGCTTGGCTCGCGTGGGATACAATTACGCCCGCCCTTTCCGTGGCGTTTCGGACATTCGCCGCAAACCCGGATACAGCGTTGGTACGCTCTTTGACCAGTCCGACGATGATGATCTTGTTCTTCACCCTGGACTCCTTGATTCCGCCCTTCAAACCGTTTTTGCGGCCTGGGCCTACCCGGGAGATACCCAGCTTTGGTCTCTGCACGTCCCGGTATCAATTGCGAGTATCACAATAAATCCATACTTCACGTCGCTGGGCGATGGTGGCAAACAGGATACCTTGCACTTCGAGTCTTCCGTTCGCGAACAGTCGGCAGCAGGCGTCACTGGGGATGTTTATCTCTATGCAGACGATTCGAAATACGCTTTCATTCAGTTCCAAGGTGCCAAACTTGTCCCTTTCGCACCCGCCGTGCCGAAGAATGACATGCCCATGTTTTCACGTTTTGATTACCCAATTGCCATTCCCGACGGACAGCTGGCCGGAGCTGGAGAGACATTGTCCGACTACGAGGTACAATTATACAAGGACGTTGACAAAATCTCGTATTGGTTCCTCCGCAATGCGTCACTTTTGATCCCTGCCAAGGACCGCAGCGGCCTTCTGCCACATTACCAGAGATACCTGGGTTGGTGCGACCGTATCGTCAACATGGTCAGCAGCGGTAGCCACAATAAGGTGCCTGCTTCATGCAACAATGATACTCGTTCCGATATCGACGAGACTCTAGCTCGTTATACAGACCGCAAAGATGTCCGTTTTGTTCAGGTGGTCGGTGATAATTTGGTACAGACAATCCGTGACGGAAACTCAATGCTGGAGCATATGAACCAAGACGGGCTTCTCCGTGCTTTCTACGAAGAAGGCGCAATTTGCTCTGGTCCGACCGGTCGCTGGCTCGCTCGTGTTCTCGCTCAGATTTCAAAGATTCACCCGGGCCTGAATATTTTTGAAGTTGGCGCAGGTACTGGAGCCACCACTTCTGCAGTTTTGGATGCTCTTGAAGGCAGATACGCGTCGTATACGTTTACTGATATCTCGAGCGGCTTTTTCATGGCGGCCGAAGAGCGATTTGGTCAACAAGATGCTCATCGCATGACATTCAAGACATTCGACATGGAGAAGGGGCCTGACACTCAAGGATTCACCGAGCAGTCTTACGATGTGGTGGTCGCAGTGAATGTCTTACACGTTTCCGCCGACATTGAAGCATCTCTCACCAATGTTCGACGCTTACTCAAGCCGGGTGGCTTCCTTGTCACGGCCGAGCTTACCTCCACAGACCTTTTGTTCAGTGGAATGACTGTGGGCACACTGCCTGGTTGGTGGATTGGAGCTAATACCGGTCGCCCTTGGGGCCCACTGTTCACACTGGGACAGTGGGACAGCGTACTCAAAAACACAGGTTTCGCTGGAATTGACACAGTCAGTCCCGACATTAGTGCCTCTCTACCGATGAGCGTTTTCGTGGCGCAAGCGGTAGATGATCGGGTGGCACTGTTGCGCAATCCTCTCTCAGTGAAGGTGCACCCTGCTGGAATCCGAACTGATGTACTGGCAATCATCGGTGGAACAACCTGGCCGGTATACAAGCTGAGCCAAGAGATCTCAGAGTCCATGGAGCGTCGCTTCCAGTCTAAACGATTGTTCAGCACAGTGGAGGAATTTGCTAAGTCCGACTTGGCCAAAATGACCAACGGCTCCAGAGGAGTCACGATCTTGTCTCTGACCGATCTTGACCGGCCATACTTGGAGGGGTTGACACCCGACAGACTTGAAAGCCTCAAGGCGTGCACGAATGCTGGTGTCCTGATTTGGGTGACATGCGGTTCCCGCGATGATCAGCCATACAGCTCCATGATGACAGGAATTGCTCGAACCATCCGTACGGAGAGTCCTGGATTGAATATTCTGACGTATGACCTCGATCCTGCTGTACAGAATGGAATTCATTCGAGTACAGCAACAGATCTTTCTGCGACCGTTCTCCGGCAGTTGGCCCTAACCAACTGGGGCACCGATTCCTTTCTCTGGTCATTGGAGCCCGATATCTATGTTCGTAATGGACGTCACCTCGTCTCCCGCATTGTTCCCGACCACGAAAAGAATGAGAGATACAACTCCCAGCGACGAAATATTCTCACCACTGCCAGCCCATCAAATGAATTCGTCGAGTTGGTTGGCGTTGGAAACGGCGACGAGCGATCTCTCGAGCTCCGTCATGTCTCCCCCTTGGCCGTGGCCAACTCACCAGCGCCAGCGTCGCGTACTATTCGGGTCACTCACACCCTTTTGCAAAGTGTCGCTGTCGGGGCTGGAGGCCTCGTTCGCGTGTGCACTGGTGTTGATTTGGTAACTCAGGAACACGTTCTAGCCCTGACCGATTCGAGCCAGTCCCCAACGCAAGTCTTGAACGACTTATGCATCCCTGTCTCCACACCTCTGATCCCTTCCAAAATCGCGGCTGTTGGTGCTCAGCTTGTCGCTGATCGTCTCTTGTCTTTCGCCTCGCGAGGAAGCACTCTGATAATCAACGAGCCTGATTTGATCGTGCAGGCGGCAGTCCAAGCAAAAGCCTCCGCCAAAAGTGTTCAGGTGGTTTTCGTCACGTCCAATGCTACCAGGAGGCAAAACAACCAATATTTATACCTGGATCCCAGCTCGCCAGTCCATGTTGTTCAATCAATGGTACAGAATTGCTCTGTGTTTGTGCATTTCTCGCGTGGCGTGGTTTCCGATGCTGTACGTGATTCGATTGTCCAAAATATATCTCCAGCTTGTGTCGAAATCACCGAGGAGATGTTGGTGAGCCACAGGGTCGATGCACTGGCACTCCCGGATGACTTGCCAGACTTGCTTCAAGCATCATTCTGGGATGCTTCTCTTGATCATCTGTCGGTGAAATTGATTAGCCTGGCTGATGTCACCGCGCACAAGGCAATTGGTGAGCCGTTAGCAGTGGTAAACTGGACGGACTCTCAGTTTGTGCAGGCCATGGTGCAGTCAATTGACTCCCGCTCGACGTTCAGAAGCGATCGCTCCTATCTCTTCGTGGGAATGACTGGTGAACTGGGTCAATCGCTCGCGGGGTGGATGATAGCGCACGGAGCCCGCTTCGTCGTTCTCACAAGCCGCAGACCTACGGTCAACCCACGTTTTGTCGAGGATATGTATGCTCGATACGGAGCTGTCGTCAAATCGGTTCCACTGGATATCACCTCTCCGGAATCGCTTCAGTCAGTCCTTGCTTCAATGGCCGCGGCACTACCACCCATCGCTGGTGTCATCAATGGTGCCATGGTTTTGGACGATGAACTCTTCACGAACATGACACACGAGCAGTTTTCGCGGGTGACGAAGCCCAAGGTTCTTGGGACGCAACTCCTCGACGAGGCTTTCCACAGCACTGATCTCGAATTTTTCATCGTCGCCTCAAGTATCTCGTCGATCATCGGATGGAGTGGACAGAGCAACTACTCGGCTGCCAACGAGTTTATGACGTCCCTTATGAACAAACGACGCAAGCGCGGTGTGGCTGGATCGACAATGAACATTCCTGCGGTTCTCGGCATTGGATATGCTGCACACTCCGAGAGCTTCGATTTCGATTACTTCCAATCGCTCGGATATATAAACATCAGCGAACGTGATCTGCAAATTCTTTTTGCGGAGACGATTCTCACTGGACGCCCGGGCCGGACAGAGGATTCACCTTCCCAAGTTGTCATGGGCATCAACTACGTTCCCAATGATTTGCAAGTGACCGATGCTCATCGACGGGACGTGAAATTCAGTCACTTCATTCTCAAAAAAGATACCGACTCCGAAGTGCAAGCACACGAAGCAGCTGTTCGCGTACGCGTTCAGTTGCAGTCAGCTAAGGGCGCCGAAGAGGCCTACTCAGTCACTCGCGACGCATTCATTGGTTATCTTAAACGCATCCTTCGCAGAGCAGTGGATGAAACCATTGATGATTCGATGACACTAGTCGAGCAGGGTGTTGATTCTCTTGTGGCCGTTGACATTAGATCTTGGTTCCTAAAAGAGCTGGAGGCCGATGTCCCGACCCTCAAGGTCATGAGCGGCGGATCTATCTCCGAACTAGTGAAAACAGGCCTTGCAAAGATGCCAAGTCTGGGGGAGAGCGTCCCCTCAGAACCGGCGGTGCCTGCCGAGAGTCAAGCGCCGCGTCTACCTGTAACAAAGCCCCAAGAGGAACGTTCGCGACCTACTTCCGAAAACCAGACGCGGTCTTCGTCTCCTCAAACAGGAAGTCCCCTCTTCACGCCAGCGCAAGATTCATTATCCACCCTTTCTGATGATGGTGCTGCGCGGACCCCATCTCCCGCGGGGGACTATTTTGTCAAATCCGCTGTCAACTCCAAAGTCTCTGAGTGGAAGGGCCCAACGGAGGATGTAGAGATTGTGGATGTTTAGGGATACTCATGCAAGTCGGCAGACTGGTTGACGTTTTCCTCGGGGCATATTCAAGTTTGTCAAGCTCAACGTTCGGCATTTTAGTATAGATCGTCCTAGAATGAATCCCATATACTGTCCTCTCGCATGCTGTGTTCTTCAATGTAGATGAGTTGGCATTTCATCAAGGCTGTATAATGGTTGAATAAACAATCAAATCTGGTTTTATTAAAGAATTGCACTGCGAGGTAAAGAAAAACCAACGAAGGGATGGACGCTCACCGGTTGCCAGAGATCATCCACAGGTATTTCTAGGCTACGGGATACCCCGACCGCCTCTTGATAGGTATTGTGGACAGATTCACGCATTAAAATAAAGTGATCAACACTAGCACAAGGCAGCATAGCTGCGCCTTATAGATTGTCTTTGCTGCGATATGACTAAACACAAGTATAAGAAACCGACTTTTGTCGCTCCTTTAGTTAAGAATGTTTTTGTTTTCAAGCTTATGGATAGACTTCGGCAAACCCCATTTTGGGTTAGAGCTTCTGACCCAAAACCCAACCTAATAACCTTGTTGATTGATAAGAGATGCTTCGGTGTTCATATTATTGAGGGGAGTTGATTGTGTGTAAGATACAAGTACGCTGGTAAGACAGGTATACATGTATGCACGTGATCCCAGCCCCCATGATTATCTCAGTAACCGGGATATTCAACAAACCTAATAGGTTACAGTACCCATTAGGTTACCTAATCTGATAGCACCTAATTTTACATAAAATTTGGTCTTAGTGCTCATAGCTTTGCTTGCTAAGTAGAGTAAAATGCCTGTTATTTACTACTGTATGAGTTCGTCTATTAACACTGAGAATTCTCACCCATCTCACCCACACTCACCCTAAGGTGAGATCCATCGCTAGTTTAACAGTCGAGGCTTCTTAGAAATTGACCGCGCATAACATGTGGCTAGTCTACGGTTAATAGTCGGGTGGGTGTCGCCCGGGTGAGAATAGGGTGAGCGCCGCTTTAGCGTCGCGCGTGTTGAAATATCCCGGTTACTGGGATAATCATGGGGGCTGGGATCACGTGCATGCCTATATACCTGTTCACCAGTCTACTTGTATCTTACACAATCAACTCCCCTCAACAACATGAACACTGAAGCATCACTTATAAATCAACAGCGCGACCGGGGGTGGGAAGAGTGAGTGCGCAATAGACAGGGTGAGAATGGGGTGAGACCGGGTGATATGGATTTCTTTTACCATCGCCACTGCACTGACATTCTTGGCTATAACTTTGATTGGATTGTGCTTCGAAATCTGAGAACCTCAAGCCCTTGGTCTGTATATACGTATGATAGTAGTATATCGTGACTCTGAAGAGATTTGACTTGTCGCTTCGGAACTTGAAGGCAATGCGACGATCGGTATGAGTATGTAATATAAGCAAAGGTCCCTCAACCAGACAACTACCTCTAAAGCTATGTGTCACGTCCTCACTTTTTGCCAAGAAATTAGAAGTTCATCTTCTGCTCATACTCCTCCGGCGACAAAGACAGCATTTCTCTATGCTCTTCAGGGGTGAGCTTCCTTGCACTATACTGAATATTTTCTTCCACCGAAAGCATCCCAAGCTTTCTTGCAGCTTCCTGGATACCAACACTCCGATGAGTCTCAATGACGATATCTGTGGCCTCGGGGTCAATTTCTTGCGAGGGTCGGCCCAGAGAATGAAGAAGAGTAAACTGGGCTCTTGGATGAAGGCGGGCTTATCAAGAACCACTGTAAAATAATGATGGGAAATTGGGCGGAAAGAAAAGTCACGTAAACTCTGAGGCAGTACCCGAATGAACGTTCCTGAGCCCGCCCCGAATTCATGGGAGGCACCGATATCAAGTCCGTTGGGTGGCGCGGATATAAGGGATGATAAGGAAGAGCCTGGGATCCGGAACTCGAAGTAAATTGTTTTGGAGGGGAGGTGGGAAATAATGCCCGTGGTGAATGTACGTGCGGTGGTTTCTAGGAGAACGGTCTGATCATGATTGATGTCTGCTAAGAATGGCACGTAGATCACGTATTGGATGTCGGATTCCTTGTCCGCGGAGTTTGTAACTGTGACCGATTTGTTCTCGGATCTCCAGGTCAGACGAAGAATATTTGAGTCAATAGATTGGACATCTGCTGTTTGCTGTTGCTGCTCCAAAATCTGCTGAATGTCTTGGGTGGTTGGATTCTCCTCAGATGGTGTGGGTGGGGGCGGTTCATGGAGCCCATAATCATGCTGCCCATAAACATAAACTGAATAGGATTGTGTCATCAAATCCTTTATATCGAAACCAAGTATACACTGATCAACCGTGATTTTCACAGTGATATCGCGAATTTCGGGATAGACAGCAATACCCCACTCCTTAAAGGTTTAAGTTCAGTTGGAGGACGGATAAGGCGTTTGATTATAGGGAGCTCCTTCACTGCAGGTGGAAGACTCCGATCGAAACTAATCCACCAGGGACCCGTGCCATGGTTATTGTCACGGAATGCACCTTTAAGATAGCTCTTAGACGTAAGAAGGAAGCAGAATCCAGACATGAACTGATCCTTGAAGCTGGTTTGCATTGTGGGAATCAATGGGGGAAGACTTTCATCTTCTTTGCCTTCCTGCTGGTGAAGACGCTTACGATAAGCAACTTCACGACGCTGATGCTCTACACAGGCCAGACCATCCGATGGCTTGTATGAGTAGATCTCCAGAAAGGGAGGCTGGTCGAATTCAGAGAAGAAATAGTCTTATAGCTTGTTGAACTCCTCTGGCTAGATGGGAGTTTTGCTGTATACTTGGATTCGGTACGCCTCGATTTCATCTTGCTCTGGCTGATAAAATTCCCTTGTGTAGCTAGCCACCTTCCCTAGAATGACCGGGTTGCCTTGATGGTCGACATAGTCCCGTTGGATCCATCGGATCGGTTCTTCGGGTGAATCCCGTGCAATCTGCGATGTTCTCACCATGGTGTTAGCAAGATGTGAGGTCGATTGAATGGGTGAAAGATGCCAGGTGGAAGTGGGATGTGGGGCTGAAAATACGTTGGATAAGGACCCTGTCGCCAAGAAAGGAGATGATGATGATCTGCGCCGTGTTCCTACGTTCAGCCCAGTCAATCCACCAACCACCCATCGCCCCACACGGGGTCGATTTACAGTGGGGCCGAAAAAACTCGTCCATATCCACATGCTTATCAAAAACCTACAGCGACGAGAGGCAGTGGGAGAAATACAACACCGATGAGGAACGATATCGAAGGAACAGGGCATGTTGAAAAACGGCATGCCAACTGGAGCAGATGTGGAAGCAGAAGCATGAGATGGTGCGGCAATACGGGGATGGGATGTGGCCGCATGGCACGGCATGTGCTGGCATAAGCCGATTACATTCATTTTGAGCGTTCTATGACGGTTTTTGTGAGATTATCACCCGTTTTTGAATCGCGACATGCAGTGTTTTCTTTGTATTTGTTACTGTTGGGCGTGGCGTTTGGACGAGTTCTTGTTTCCGACGGAGGAAGCACCTGCATAGCCATTACGTTCTAGTTGGGCTGCATCAGGTTAATAGAACTTTGAATTGAATTGAATTGAATTGAATATCCACGTGCTTATATCACGGTCAATAGATGCAGCGCATAGGTGGACAGACCGCGATGGAGCTTGGAATGAAGTTTGCAATGTAAGCAAGCAAGGGGCAATTTTGGTTCGCCCGGATGGTATTGTCGCGTGGCGTGGAGAGGATCACGACTCTACACTGTCTGAGCTTTTGAAGCAGTTTTTAAGTGTTGGCGGACCTGTCTCGAGCTTCTTGTAACAACAATTCAATTTGTTGTAAATACAACGGTAGCTTTTGAAATCCTTGAATGTGTACTTGGAACGTTACCTGTGATGAAAAGTAATCACAAACATTGAAAACGGAGAGGAGTAAGGAAAAGTAATTCACGAAATAATAAACGGTAATAGGGAACAGGGCCTCGCGCTGTCCGTATGTTTTGAATATTTCATGGGTAGTTAAGATGCTCCGAAATGCTCATTTCCATGCTTATCAGTTAGCGGCTATTATACAATCTCTGATGTCTGCCCTGACCAACATTATTGCCGAACCTTTTCCCCGTATGCCAGCGAACAAACAATAAATTCAGTCACATCTTGCTGGTCAAACGCGAGGAGTGTCTCAATTTTTTTTCCTCCAAAGGCCTTTGTGCCCCCGTATATGGTCTGTTTAATCGTGCCTCCACTTTTCCTTTCCCCCCTGCCCTCCGTCTGCTTCGTTCTTTTCGCTGTTGCCTTATTCCGACGGGGGAAGATCTCGTGCTTCCCTAGCCACTCCTTCACTATGTTGTTTTCATGCGCAGCAAGTGAATGGCCTTGGATTTAATAAGAAAGAGAGAACTTCCTATGAATTTCACAAGTAGAAGACCAGGTAGAGTTGAATTTGAAAGAAATCGGCAATGGGCATCAGACGAGCAGAGAATAGGTGAGGAAAAGCCTCAGATCCAGAGGTTGGCATGGTCCCCGAACACCTGCGTTTTAGGGCTGGAATGAATAATATGTACATGGGCTTTTTTTGGGGGCTATGGGTTGAATAATATACAAACACGAAAAGGGAACAGAAACAGTTCAGCGCATTATTGCTCTCTGACTCCTATCCCCAATTGTGCAGCGAGCTCACTCAGAGTATCTAGGTATTCTAGTCTTTTGCTTTGCATACGGACTTGCTCCTTTCTCGCCATTGACCGTAGTAAGCGCACGATCTCTTCCAAAAGCTTCAAGTCTTGGGTCGTGTGAGGACTCTGGTTGAAGAGCAACATTGAAAGCAATCATAGCGAACGCAGACAGGAAAAAGACCATTATGAGACTAGAAAGATCTCATCCAGCCTTGCACCAAGTCAATGCAGAATGTAAACAAAACCTTATAAAATAATGTGCATGTCCGCATTGTTTTGAATGGTTTAAAGCATAGAAGTACACTTGGACTTAAGAGTTGCCGTCACCAGTTTTTTGTTCCCTTTTTTGTGTGATTATCTGGCCTAGAGGATCCCTATGGGATCCGTTCCCCCGAAAATTTGAATACGTAGCCCTATCCCTTATATAATTGTAAATTCAGATCTGCTGTTTGATGAAGCGGATCGGCGTGTGGGGACATTCCGTTCTATGCTTCATTCCTGCCGATCCCGGATATACGGAATTGGATAAATTAGAAGTACATCGGAAACGTTCCGCTTTGTCATGTGGGCTCTTATTAAACGGAGTTAACCTCCAGACTGTATCTGTCAAGTATACTCACTCATCCTATATATCACCTACAAATTCCGCTTGTTGTTAGTGTTGTGGGATGACCAACCTGGATCTCGGCGTTGATATTCCTGAGGCGCCCCCGCAATCATGTCATTGAAAGTCAGCGGTCTTAACGTACTGCACCGGCCTGTACAAGCTCCTGAAAATTCAGATCCTCAATATGATGGCCCCCAGTCTTCTACCACGATTTTACCCAAGGATTTCAGAAAGAGCCCAGATGCCGCAGCTTTTCGAACCGCTACGATCTTTACAAAGGACATCGAAATTGTTCTACGAGATGGAACAAAGATACGCGCAGATATTTTCCGCCCGCACGATTCTGCTAATTCTGTCCCGGCATTGATCGCTTGGAGCCCTTATGGGAAATCCGGCCGAGGTGAAATCTGCCTCCCTGATTTCCGATAGTATGATTCCTAATTCTCCTTGACAGGGCATTTCAACCTCAGTATAGTGCCTGAGAGGGTGGGAGTACCTGAAAAAAGGCTGTCGGGCTTTGAGAAATTTGAAGCACCAGATCCTGCGGAATGGACGGCCCGTGGATACGCTATTGTGAATGTAGATCCCCGAGGGGTTTACGACTCCGAAGGAGATATTCGGTATGTTCTCAGGGACTCCTTTTCTTTTAGAAGTACAAAAATTCTAATTACTGCAGTTGGTTGGGTTCCGCAGAAGGTCAAGATGGGTATGATGTCGTGGAAGAAATTGCCAAAATGCCGTGGTGTAACGGCAGTGTCGGGCTTGTCGGTAATTCATGGCTAGGCATGGCACAGTGGTTCATCGCAGCCGAGCGGCCGCCTCATTTGAAATGTATCGCTCCTTTAGAAGGGGCAAGCGACATGTATCGTGAGCTCTGGTGTCGTGGTGGCATACCTCAATGGCCATTCTGGGGATTCTTAGCCGAGACAATGTGTGGTTTGTGGCCCCACGCTGAACCTCATCGTGCCCCTGGCTAACAGTCTCAAGGGCGGAATCGTCGAGAAGATGTGAAGGGGATGCTCGACGAGTATCCCCTCATGAACGAGTATTGGGAGGATAAAAGAGCTAGAATCGACCGTATCAACGTTCCAGCTTATATTCTTGCAAGTTATTCCACTTTCCTGCACACCATGGGATCGTTCCGTGGATTTGAAGAGCTTGGGAATGACCAGAAGTGGTAAGAAAGCTGCCTGAATTTCTCCCCGGATGCTTGAGGCCACTCATCTAACAAATCGCTTCTAGGTTGCGAGTCCATCCTACCCAAGAGTGGTTTGACCTTTATCAAACCAGTACAAATGATGAACTCCAGATGTTCTTCGACAGATATACCAAAGGCATTCAGAATGGCTGGGAAAATACTCAAAGGGTGCGGGTTTCTCTTCTACGGTTTAACAAAGTCAGTTGCACTTAACCGTATCGGCGATATTCTACTAATCGAAGGTTAGGAACCTATCGTGAACTACCCTTTCAACACCTGGCCTATTCCCACAACCAAACACGAGGCTCTCTATCTGACTAAAGATGGTCTTTTGTCGAAAAAGCCACCATTACAAACCGAAACGTTGTCGTATCAGTCAGACGTCAGAAGCTTCCAGATTGATTCTGATAGCGAAGAACTTCAATTTGAGTACACTTTTGCTCGGAAGACCTGCCTTCTGGGCTGCTCGCGCGCTTTGCTTCAAATGTCTTGCCCGGACTACGATGACATGGATGTTTTCGTTCAACTGCGCAAAGCGGACAAGGATGGTCACATGTTGCAAAACATCAACATTCCTTTTCAAGATCTAGGAAAAAGTGCCGACGAAATTGAAAACGTCAATCCTCTCAAATACCTTGGTCCAACCGGGGCTCTTCGTGGGAGTCACCGTGCCATTGATCCAAGGTTGTCAACGCCTCTTTGGACCGAGCATGATTATACTTCCCGAGAACCTGTGAAGCGAGGGGAGATAATTACGATGGACATCGGTATATGGCAAACAGGTATAGTCTTTGACGTCGGAGAAAGACTGGTTCTTAAGGTTTCGGGCCATAACATGACCCTGGCTGAGTTCACTGCGCTACGAGGGCAGTTGACTGCTGCGAATGTGGGCAGGCACGTACTTCATGTCGGGGGAATGTATCAAAGTCGCTTAGTGATTCCATTGGTGGAAATTGATCAACGGTAGTACGTGATGTCCGCCCACGCCAGGCTGATTAGGTGGGTATGCATGCCCAGGTATCGAAGACTTTATGTTGTATAGAACAATGTAGTATGCGGTTGATTTTCTGTTTGTACCGCGGGCAATTTAGTCACATCGTGCTGCGTGATTGCCTCGATGGAAAAAAAATTGATTACCAATGTGCTTTTGCAATCCTATGTACCTTTGCATTTGGATACATGCAGATTTCAGTCTGGAAGATCGTCATTCTGTCCACATTGGAACTAGTCTAGGTATTGTTAAAAGAAAATTGAGTAATCCTGCAAGGAATGGGAATCGAGGCATGTTTTTTTAAAAGAGATCTGAGATAAGTTTTTCAATGAATTTTTCTAACCACATGCTTTCATATCTCTAACGCCTCTCCGGACTCCCATCTCCAAAAAAAATAACTGGCAAATAACTTTGTTCGAGAAGGAAGTGTGAATGTTCACTGCCATTTAACAAAAGTGACTTGCCGACATTCCACCCTACTTCCGTCCTAAGGCTTGCGAAGCGGGTCTGGTCTATCTCACTTGGTGTAACAGATGGGTCCACCGTCAGGGGGATAGTAGATTGGAATACAGTCGTCCACGCCATCGAACATCCATCCGAGTTGACAAGGGACACTTAAGAGCAGTGGAGGTTCTTGTGGTCCCAGAAAAATCCAACTTTGCAGTCGCTCTTGACACACTGGCGGCCCTCCCGGTGCTCATCCGGCTTGCAATCCTGTATCGCTTCACATTCATTTCCGTTCCAAAAGGGTTTGGGGTCCTTTAGTGTTCCAGAGGAATCAACCGAGATCACCTGGCCAGGACAACTGTAGAGTAGCTTGCACCAAAAAGAGTAAACAGCTTGGAATACGAGGCCACAATATAGTTGACCTTGTCACCTGTATGGAGTCAGCGCTGTTGTAGAGCTCTCGCATTGGATCTATGATGACTCACAGCTTTCGACGATGGATACATTTCCCTTGAACACGCCTTGAACAGGAGAGAATAGACTGAGTCAATTGAATAGCTTTGGTACGAGTTTCCATCTGTGATGTAAAGATGTCATTGTTCTGTAGAATTGTAAGTACATCTTTGTATTCGAAGACGTCCACGGGGCGGTCGTCGTTCCGTGTTGACTCACATCTGTAGCAATCCACTTCGAACTGGAAAGTCCTAGAGTTCCGTTGTAAATGGCGCTCAGCTAAGAAGACACATCGTCAAACTCGAGCCCATACAGGGAATGTTCCCTGTATGATCCCGAGTATAACTGATGAAATTGACCTAGAGCGGGTGAAGACAAAAGGACGTCAGCAATCCACCACTGAAAATCATCCTGTATTAAAAATGCTTGATTCAAGCCCCTTAGCAGATTCTGGAGACTCCTGAAGCCTTATGAATGAATGCCTTTGAAGGCACCGGGTGTCAATCGAAGTGTGTCAGACAGGCATATGTGTATGGGGTGTCCATACGTAATGGGCTGACGTTTGTGGTCCCTTGATGCTCACGCAATAAAGCTTATCATTGCTTAACTTGGTCCGTTAAGCGTAATTTGCTTTACGTGAAGCATAAATATCCGCCGCTTTTCACATGGCAGCTTGTTGTCTCTGAAGGGCTGAGACTCAAAATGTGACTGGAATGCGTCGTATACGCCACTTTCGGTAGTTGTGGTGCCTTTCAATTGCTGGAGTTGAAAATTGAATGGCAATAAAATTGAATGGCAATAATATTCTTGCTGTATAATCAATGAGTGTAAAGACAGCAATTAAGTAGGCATAACATGACACATTTATCCATAAGCGAGTTCTATCATCGTTCATTCTACTCTATTCCATTATGTCATCGAATCCTGACGTCAAAAGCACCTTCGTGGCTGCCGATGGTCGAGTAAATTCAAGGGAGCTCACATCCATTCGTCCAGTCGCAACTCTACCCAGCGTCTCGGAAAACTGCGATGCATCTAAGGGGTAGGCTGGGGAGCCTGAACAAAGTCGGCCACGGGCGGGTTGGCAAGGACATCATCAGTGTAGGAGGGGTAAATGATAAGACCATCCTTGACAACGGACATTTGCGTCCACGCCGGATCCGCATCTCCAACGTAGTTGCTGGTGACAGTGTAGGCGCCACACTGGGTAGGGCCACCGCTGGCGTCGGGGCCGTTCACGATGTAGGTGCAGTCAGTAGTCTCAGAACCATCGAAAATGCCAAAGGTCCAGGTGCACGAGGAGTTGTCTTCAGTGCACTCACGCGCAAGACCCTGGATACTCCAGTCGGAGGATCTCGTGACACTGGCAGAGAGAGTAGGGGCGGCGAGGACTGCCGAGGCGGCTAAGAGGGTGGCCAGGATAGTCTGAGTAGCGTACATTGTTGCGGTTGATTTGGTTGATTTTGAACAAACGGTGAGATGTTCGGTATTTTGTTTTGGGGTGGATGATGATCTGGTTTGTTGACGACGTTGATGGATAACCTCATTTTTTTTTTGCGGGAGCATCGACGGTATTTAAGTCTTGAGAATGCATCCATGGTCTTGTGCTGATTGAAGTGTTCAGTGCCGGAACAGGGCAGGAGTGCTCGTTCGTAGCTCTATCCATATGCGTTCGCTTGTGGAATGTGGGGAACGATAGTAAGGCATCAAGAACGCATCCAATCGGAAGGAGACTGCTGCGGCTTCCTGGGCCGCCCTATGGTGGGCCTGACGTCTGTTCGCAGCCGCAAGACATTTGGCGGACCGAAGCCAGCCCTGCTCAGGGACGCCTAAAGTAGGTCATCCATGCTTTGTTTTCGTTTTCCAACTCATATGGGCTTCAACCCAGTCGGCGAGACTGAATACCCCCGACCGGAGCTTTTGGAGAGTTGTCTGATCATGGGAAAGAATATGGAGCATTGATTGATCATTGCTGAGCGCAAAAGGCCAGTCCCTTATTCCCACCCCCTGGACTACGTCGTAGAATCATGCAGGGCGTTTCTAGGTTATAATTATGGCGTCGGGCTGTAGCTGGAGACCTTAAACTCGGATTGCCGGCAACGCCCCAAATTCCCGCACTTGGTTCAGGCGAGCCAGGGCCAAGCGGTTGCCAACAAGGTCGATATGTATGATGCGTTGTCTCGTGAGATCAATGCGCGGATCTCCCGAGGATGGGGCAGTAATGGTTCTGTGTTCTGGACTTGAATCCAAAATAATTCTCTGCCGGAATGCTGCGTTTGGCGCCATGCAGCAAGCGACACCGCCTGCCTGGGCCCGATGAATCGAGAGTGCGAAGAACAACAGGCTGTGCAAGCCGGATGGGCGGGATTATTCGACTTCAAGGACTCTATGGAAGTGGCCTCGGGAGGACGGTACTAGCGCAAGTATTCGCGTGCCAGGTAACTCGGAAAATGTCAGCCTTCAAAGCAAAGAGATTGGGTGCCATCGGGGTCCCTCAGCCTGCGGCTCACCATCTTTTGAGGAATTATAGCTGGCTGCTGCGTTGGAGGGGTAAATGAGGGGTGGACAAGGTAAACATTCCAAGCGACTGGGAGATTTGAAGAGCCCAGTCGCTTTTACATAAGAACTTCGACAATCTCGTGCTGAAACAGAAAGCAAGGCAGAGGAGCAAGATCGCGATCGTAATAGTCGGTTCTAGGCATGCGATGTAAAGCCCAGTGCGTGCAAACAGAGAGCAGAACTCCTACGACCACAGGTTCGAATCGAATGATCCATACATGAAAATTTATCTACTCGGTATTGTCATTATACTCGAAGACTTTTGTCAGTCAAGTTCACACGATATCCAATCATTAACCGACGGCGTCGTGGGAGATGTTCGTCGCCCGACCGAGGATATTTCTAGGCGATTGGCGGGACGCGCCTGTTACTTGCACTTAGCCGCTCTCCTTACCAAACCCCAAACTCCTGTTCCCCTAGAATATCTTTTGCCGCAGGATTTGCATTCCGATAGCCGGTTCTTACTTGCTGACAAGCTCTCGATTCCCATATTAGGATTTCTCCTTTGACCAGCCGGCGCCAAATTTGTTTCACCTCTATAGCATTAGGGGCCGATGAAAATAGTCAACATCCAAACCCTACCCGATGCAAGTCTTCGAGGTATCCTACACTCTCTGGCCAGCGCTACGCCAGTGGAGGAATTGAGACCGATGTTACCGTGGTGTATTTAAGATACACAACGCTTGGATGAATTTGATTTGTAGAAGTAAATATCCTGCTAAATCCTGCATAATTTCGGATCTTTCGAACTCGTGGCCGAGCCCATTCCATTCACCAGCCGCGAATGAGACACGAATACGGCGATCCTTATGAGAAACGACCATCGTCCTACACAATTCGTGCAAAAGCCGATTACGATGTGTATAAGAGGCCCTCGGAGGGTCACGCGCATCTTTCAGCCGAAATGCGCCGTTGCGAAAACACCGCGGTGGGAAAGGCAACCTACCCTGAAGACTCTCATTATGATCAGCTTTTGCATAGAACTGAGGTTGCAGAATTCGGCCGTCAAACGGCAAAATCTGTGAGGCAGCCTCTGCAGGAAATGTTTATTAGCCTCAGCTAATTCGACTTGACAAGGCTGCGCAATCCCGTACGGGATTCGATCAGAAGTACCCACAGGGTTATGGGACTAGTGACGCGATCCAAGGCCACACTATTCAAGCTAGGGACCAGCGCTGGTCTGACAAATTCTGCCGAGAAGGCGAAGGCGCATCAAGTCAGAAGCTAGTTGCTTGGGGAAAGCCAAATCAGCGTCAACGCGGCGGAGATTAGACGTGGACCCTTAAAGGGCACTTCTGAACTCAGTGGAATGTTAAAATCACCATCTAACGAGATTTCCCAAATAATGGATGTCTGCTTTAACACCAATTCCATATACGTTTCCTGTCAATTATTTATGTTTTCGGTCAATCTTTTTCCTTTTCCTTTTTTGCTCGTTCCTGCTGAATTTTGTTCTGACTCGGACTTTGCATTGCCTTTTCCAAGTCCTGTAGAACCACTTTCGTACGCATTTTCTGGTTTAATTCATTTGTTCATAGTCTTATTTCATTCTTCCTATCTGAGATATTTTCATATTTATGGATTCTTAGTGGTATTCAATTTCTAACCACTCTCATCCTTTTTGAATATCGAATCAACCTTCCGCTATTTTCCAACCCTATCAACATAGTTTGAAACCCTGTGGCATGTCAGACTAATTCCATTTTGATTTTTGGAGTTGCCTACTCTATCAAATTCCCATCTGGGTCTCTCACGTAGACACTTCGAATCTTTCCAACCGCCCCGGTGCGATCGACGACCTGGGCACCTTCAAGGACCTATGGAAACTAGCTTAGCACGTTTACTCGTCGGAATCCTCCGTCGACTCACCTCGATTTTGGCATCCTGGAAGGCTTGGTGAACCTTATCCACATTCTCGTCTGTCAAGAAGCACAAATCGGCGCTGCCGGGCTTGACATTCTGCGCCTTGGGTTCGAATTCTTTCCCAGAAAGATGAAGATTGATCTTCTGAGTGCCAAAGAGAAGGGCGTGCCTGTTCATTCAGTCATTAAGCCCCCTTCGGAAGTGTGGGTGGGATGTCCTCACCTCTCTACCGAGGGATCCTTCGGTGATATAAAGACTTCATGCCGCATCCCTAGATGGGTCGTGTAGAAGTCCACTGTCTCTGGAATGGATCGGACTGTGAGAACCAAGTGGTCCAGCGACCGGACTGCAAATTTTCCAGTCATATCCTGACGATGCTGATGAGAGGTGGCGTCGAATTTCAGGATGGGAAGTAGGTATGTAGGCGAGTTACCGGCTATTTCACAGCCTCGGGAACGGGCCGGTCGGCGCCGATGCGTGGATCCCGAGGTGTGCACCTCAGCCCTACCAATCGTAGTACATGCCGCCATAACCATTTGTCTGGGGGTAGTAGTGTATTTCGGATCAAATTATACATTAGTCCCATCGAGAACGGTTCAAATCGCGACAAAATTGGAAAACCCAGACCTGGTCGTCACTGGAGACGAAGTTCCAGTCGATGTGGTTGCTGATCGCCTGTGCCATCTTGCTACAAACACGTCTGGTTGCATCCACGCCGTTAGCGGAGTTAAATCGCGACTACAACTTCAGGCCTGGCGGCAAACGGTAGACAAAATCCGTCGGATTCCCCTAGGAGCCTACAGCCTCGGTGGGTCAAGGCAGACTGGAAATCGACCAACCAGCATGCGATATCTCGGCTATATGCAATCCTTGGAACTTCATTTGCGGTCGGCGACGAAAAAACCATCGCTATGTGCGAGAAACTGTCCAAAGATGAGCAAGTGGGATTGCGGCTATTCACCAGATCAACACAAACCAGAATCTTCTCACTCAAGCAGAAGCCATTCGCTATGCCATGGATCAATTTGCCTGCAAAAGTAAGGTGGCATGGTTGATGGCAGGACTTGTTTATTCTGATTTTGGTAAGTCTGGAGACGGGACGTGTGTTCACCTACAATTTCAGCAACGAAGCGAAAAATGGTGCGAAAAGATCGAATTAAGAGGAAAAAGAGAAGCGTCCGGGGTGTTGAGGGAAAAATGAAGAATCTCCAGGACTTATCACAAGATCTATGCCATGTATCTTTATCCCGCCGTTACGCTCCTTTTGTTTCCTGGGTCGAGGGTTATCTCTGAGGCCTCTCATATACAGACCTCCAACCTGGAAATGTTATCCCTGACCTTCCATACTTCGTAGCAGGCCATACCAGATCGGTTCGAAGCTAGTCACATGACCCTCAATCCGTCGCTGACTAAACCGCCAAGAAAGTTGAAGCCTGAATAGTTTGGCCACAACGGGACCCTAGCTTAACTACTCGTCATGTATTGCATCATGTGACTTTTCACTTCGTTGACCGCTGGCCAATCTCCCTACCGGCAACATTTACTTGCACAGAGAGAATGCGTCGGTTCGAACGGATCAGTCATGTCGTCGAATCTGTGGAGGAGTATCGTGTCGGGGGTTACCACCCCGTTCACCTCGGGGACATGTTCCACCAGAGGTATCGGGTTGTGGGCAAGTGGGGTTATGGCGAATTCTCCACGGTGTGGATCGCAGAAGATCTAAGGTTTGTTGTATCCTAGGATGTCTCTTTTCTATTTTGCCAGTGATCGTCGGACTTACACTTCCCATGCTATAGGCTCCAAAGGAACGTCACATTGAAGATCCTCAGAGCAGATGCATCGAAGGATAGCCGCGAGCTTTCTGTTCTCCTTCGCCTATCTGAAAGCAGCATCCATCATTCAGGCGAAAATCACGTCCTGCAATTGTTGGATCATTTTGAGCATAGAGGGCCCAACGGCTTGCATCTTTGTCTTGTGTTTCCTGTCATGATGTCTGATGGCAACGCAATAAATGCCCGAGGAAAGCCCCGATGCCCAGGCTATATCCGCAAGGTCTTGAAGCAAATACTGCTCGGTCTTAACTACATCCATACTCTAGGATTGATTCATTGCGGTATGTTTCGTTTTGGCCGAATTCCCAAAAGATGAATGTTAATTTGTGAGCAGATCTCCAACCAGGCAATACACTATTCACCGTAGATAGTGATCTATCAAACGAATCTATGATGGAACAAGAATTCATCCCTGTCAAGTGGCTTCCGGGAGTTGAAGCCGATGACAGTGCTCCACGCTATCTTATGGACTCGCGGCGACCTTATGGAATGCTAGACGATGCACCCATTTCGGATCTCATTGTCAAGATTGGCGATATGGGCGGAGGTCTATCCCACCCATTGATTGACACGGTAGTACACATCATTGACGAATATTGTAGTCATATGGAAGTTTGAGTCCGGGCCTGATTCTCGTCCCATTATGCCACTGGGTTTAAGGGCTCCCGAGCTACTCCAACCAAGTCCTTGGGATGAGAAGATTGATATATGGGCTCTGGGATGCTTGGTATGTTTCCTTTCTCGATATAACAGGGTCACAATCTGATTATTGTTCGCGGATCTTCGAGCTTGCTACAAACGAACCACTTTTTCCGATACTCACCTGGGGAAGCACGGCTGAGGAGCTCCGCCAGCTTTTGCAATCTCTCGAATCCAAACTATTTGAAAATGGTTTCCAAAATTTCGCTACCTTCCTTGGTGAGCGGTTGCCGACTGAATTCGGTACAGAAAACATTTCACAGCTGGCAGATATTCTTTGGTCAATGTTGCAGGAGCTTCCCCGGAATCGGAAAACAGCCACTGAGCTTCTCAGTCACTCGTTTCTGGCTGAATAGTTGGATTGATTGAAGGTATAGAATCGCTTGCCTCGAGTCATTTCATATAGGAGATTGCCGCAGCCTCATCCCTTCGTCCCAGACTACACTCCCCATCATGACATCTCCTCGATATATACTTTGAACCTCGCTTATACACTGTGCCAATTTCAGCGGTAACAGTTTGGAAGACCATCTCCACCTTGTTTTGTTAATTTGAAGGCTGCATTTCACCTACGGCTATGTTCTTTGCTCAGCCACCAATCTACTCGGGGCATCTACCTAACCACCATGTTTGGCTAGCAAATGGATGAATCTTTAATTGCCTTCTAAGTACAGTTGAAGTTGGCTGGGGACAAATGGTTCACTTTCTCGCTTGCTGATGGCTTACTGGGAGAAACATCTCGGGGTTTTTGTTTGACTGTCCTTACCGTTTACGTCATTCCGTATATGTTATCTGCGATCGAGCTCTACAGATATTGATCACAAAAGGTGTCTTCTCATTTAAAAGGTGTCTTACTCGAATATATAGACTGTCACTTGTTTCATCTGTAGATTCCTGTGCTGCTTTCCTTCTACTAGTGGTACCAAAGTGGTGATCCATGGACCCAGCTCTTTTCGCCCCATCGAGCCCAGCACTAGCCCCATCCAATGAACGCCCGGGACCCTCAGTCAAGCATCGCCGAGTTCCGCCCAGAACCGTCCGAACTGAGGTCATCAGGCGCTCTCCCACTCTCTACTTATAGTACATTAGCGTAGACAGCATCCGAGCAAGCGACTAGCACGAGGCATTTCCAAAAGCGCCATTTTCCAAGGTCAACGATATAAATCTCCGACCTTTACCGCGGCCAGCACTCACCTTCCAACACTCTCACTGCTACAACCACGAACATGTCCTACACCTCCTACGCTGAAGCGCGCATGTCACACATGTTCCGCCCAACCCCGCGCAAAGCCCTACGGCCCCCAACCCGACAACTCGCCCTACGCCCCGACCACATCGCATCTGCCAACGCCGCCCTCGTCCTTAAACCCGGCCGCGACGACAGCGCGGAGGTGGGCTACTGCATCGAACAGGAAGATGGCACGCCCGTGTACACAGTCACCGGTCGCAAATTCGGCGATCGGACCAGCCGCGAATTTCGCGATGAGTCGGGGTTGCCTTTGTTCGAGATTCATCGGTGGGCAGTGCTTTCTGTGCCGTTTTATTGGTATTTGACGCTGCCCGGAAGTGATCGGAAGGCGAGGATTGCGACGGTGGAGTCGCAGACTTCGTTGAAGGGGGGTGATTTGAAGGTTTCGTTTGAGAATATTGCGTATAACCCGGATACTAAGGACAAGGGTGAAGCGCAGAAAGGCATCACGCTTATGGTGAGGCGGCATGGGGAGGCGTTAAGGCTTTTTGATATTGTGGATGGGGATCGGAGGGTTGGCGAGGTGCGTGAGAGTATTCGGTTTAATGAGAAGTTGTTCTTGACGAAGAAGTCGAGGCGTCAGGGGGCGCGGCCGGCGATGGAGATTGTGGTTGTGCCGGGTGTGGATGCATCTCTGGTAGGTGATGCTATACTCACTGTCTATCTAGACATCTTGTATGGTGCCAACTAACCCGGCTTAGGTGGCAGCCATCGCAGTGATCCTGTCGGACTGGTATTTTGGGAGCGGCTAATACGATGCCCGGCGGTGACCAAAGCATTCGATGTTGAAACGTTTCGAGTCATATTTATCCCTGGACTTTATTAATCTCGAATGCGTGCTGCGCCGTCTTTCTCTGTTTTGATCCCATGCACCAACCGCTCCTGGCGAGCAACAATCTGGAATAATCGAAATAGTCGATTCAACATGAAAGCAATCAACTTTAACTGCGACTTATTTGAAATATCAAGAAAAAGAATTTCTTTAACAGACAGTGCAGGATAACCTCACTATACCTCTGTCACAGTATAGAGGTTGTACAAAGCAGAAAGTGGATTCCATGCGCCACCAACATTCGGTAGCCACGCGCCCAATTTACACGCGTCGCATATCCACTCGATCGCAAAAGCAACCAACGCTCGTGTCACTCGTCGCGTCACTCCGCTCAGCAAGGCAGTCTAGACGGGCGCGTAGTAGTATATACCAAGTGTGAGACTGTTGCTGCCTCACCAGCCACAGCCGCGATGTTTCAAGTGGCAGTGCCGCCAACCAAACCAACAACAATCGCACGCTGCGCCCAGCTGGTTCATGAGTCATTTTTCCTGGTATCTACCACACTCTTTACTACTATATTATCATTTTTTGCACAGAACTCGTCTTCTATTTGAAAGCCCCGACGATCTCCTTTTTTTCTTTTTCCATCACATCCCATCGTACCCCGCCCTGCCCCACGAACATTGAATCCCTTGCTGCCCTGCACCGATCGCAATTTCCTCCGTCCAGTCTCAATCCTACCATCCCAATGGAAGCCCGAGTCGGAATCGCTGTCTTCGTCCTCAATGCAGAGGGGAAATTCATCCTCGGCAAACGCAAGGGAAGCCACGGTGCCAGTACGCCCTCCACCTCCACTTCCACCTATTGGACCATCGAACTAACCCTTTTCAAGATACATGGGGCCTCCCCGGCGGCCACCTCGAGTTCGGCGAGTCCTTCGAGACATGCGGCGAGCGCGAACTCCTCGAAGAGACGGGGCTGAAGGTGCAGAATTTGCAATTCCTCACGGCCAATAACAATGTCTTCAGGGATGTGACGCCCAACAAGCACTACGTCACGATCTTCATGGGTGGTGTATGTGAGGAAGGAGCTGAGCCGCAGGTATGATTTCGTTCCCGGAAAAATAGTTCTGTAGATCATCGGAGGTCAACGATCGATCATCGGCATTCCCCTTTTTCGTGCTTCGCTGACAACGAAACGAATTCGTGCAGATCATGGAGCCTGAGAAATGCACCGCTTGGGACTGGGTTTCGTGGGATGAGATGGTGGCCGATGCGAAGATTATGGTGAGCGGCGAGGGAACGCCCTCGAAGGAACTGTTCCTGCCTTTGGTGGAGTTGCTGCTGCAGCGACCGGCATTTAGTATTTCGCGGGAGTTGGTCGAAAACTAGATAAGCAACGGGAGTTGATAGCACCACTATTGTTCTAGCTAGGGATGAATTGCTTTTGCAAATATTACAACATTTTGCTTGTGCTGTGCGATCCTCCATCACCAACACAAGACTTTACCTATTTCTGGCCCGTCCCATCTGATGTATAACCTACCTGTCGATCCATGCATCACCATCACAGCAAAAGGAACAATAATATCCAACCCATTTAATAGTCTTGTCCCCCTTGAATAAAAGGAGAAATCACTTCACTCCTTTGATACAAATCACGTCGCTCATTTCTATCCAGTATCCAACTTTATATACGCCACTAACTCGAGAACTTTCTTCACACCTTTCATCCACGCAAGCCACGCAGTCAATTTCAAAATGCACCTCAAGTTCTTCCTCCAAGCCAGCAGTCTGGCCCTTCTGACCGGCTCCGTTAGCGCCCAGCTGGACACAGACGCCCTAGGCCTGAACCCGATCCTTGGAAGTAATCCTCTCGGCGGCGACTCCAGCCCTTCTGCCTCCACGTCTCCGTCTCCGACTCCCACCTCGACCCCCAGCGCATCTGGATCTCCGGGCCCGCAAGACGAGGAGAGCAGAGGTATCCTTGGTCGCGATATCGGTGGACTGGGTAACCTTGCTGGTGGCGGATTGGGAGGTGGAGGGCTAGGAAACCTCCTCGGAGGAGGTAGTTCTTCCTCCGTGGCACCTTCTTCAGCAACGCCCTCTTCCACTGCGACTCCCAGTGCAAGCGCCACACCGCAGATTGAGCAGAGCAAAGGGCTCCTCGGCCGCGAGCTGGGCGGTGTTGGTAACATGCTGGGCGGTGGCAGCGGTGGTCTGGGTGGTCTGCTGGGAGGACAACAAAGCTCCTCTTCTGTCCAGCCGTCTTCGACGCAGACCCCCTCTTCCTCTGCACAGCCATCCTCAACTCAGACTCCGACATCTTCGATGCAGACTACCCCCTCGTCTAGCTCCGGATTCGCTACGCAGGCTAGTCCCTCGCCCACTGCTGCTCCTTCGCAAATGGTACAGCGAAGCCCGGATTGGCTGGATGGTCTCAATGTGAATGCTATGGATGTTCCTCTGCTTGGTGGCTCTACTGCTTCGTCTTCGTCTATGACCCCTACTTCCATGCAGACGGTGGCTCGGTCTTCGCCTGCTGAGAACTCGCCGAAGGAGACCGGTGTCCCTCAGGGATTCGGTCAGTAGATTGAAGCTTACTGTTGGTCTGGTATGTTACTGCCAGAAGTTATGGATTTACATCAGCTGACTCCTTGCAGCCTGAAGATATTGGCTTGGCAAGATTCTTGGATCCATCCTCTGCTCGGTAGACGGACAGAAGTAATAATGAAGGGAGAACGCCATACTTAATATTTCGACACGAACATTTCGATGGAATAGAATTGTTCATTTTTTGTTACGTTGATTAGTTACTACGACCAGCTACTTCATCTCTAGTGTTACGCAAATACTTGCTGCGTATCTCGGGTCCTGACGCTTAATGTACATCTCTTCGGAATCGCAGGGGAGTGAAAAATAATCAAATGTCGCCATTCTAAATGGAAATTCCTACTAAATCAAGTCCAATTGTCGAAGACCGCAGTGCCAGCGACGCGATGGCCCAACAAAGCGCGACGCGGATTATTCACATTCACGCCCTATACCCAATCCGGTAGGTGCTGGTGTGACGTCTTAACGTCACCAGTCAACCACACGCACCAGCTGGATCCCTTTTCCACAACCAACGAGTGTTTAGCAAATGCAGCATCAATTGAACAGCACGCGACTCGCTTTGCCGCGTTGTCGGACACTCTGTGAACTTTTTTTCTCTTCTGCTAACTTTGCGATCGCCAAGACAACAAAAAATGCACACCGCTACGTCGCGATATCGCGTCAAGAGCGCCAAACAGAAAAAAAACAAAAAAAAAAAAAGGATCCCTGCAAAAATGCCAGTACTGACAGCAACACCCTCACCTCACCGTCTCCTGCCTCCCAACTCTCGGAACAATGAGGCTCGAGAGCCCTTACGCGAAAAGAACCACTTTTCCGTCCCACCACATTGGAAAGACCCGATGTATGATCTCATACCCGACTGAAAACAATGAAAACAGGGATAGGGCCTGCCCTAGCCCCCTACCAGCGCGAATCCTATAAGAATCTTCCGGGGGAACTACCATTCCACTTTTCTTTCTTCTCCAACAATCATCCAATTGAACCCAGGAGAAAAAACGGTTCAATTAGGTTGATTTTTGGCCCTGCTCTTCAGATGAGCCCTGGGCCCGCTACTGACACTCCCGCGACCGGCGCAAGCCACAATTTGCCCCGGACTGCGTTAATAGGACCTGTCCAATCTCCTCGTGAAAAATCGAGGGAAATTATTTCCATCCCCGCTGCTGGAGTCTCTCCGACTGGTCAGGTACGACTTTTCCCCTTCCCTGCCACCCCCCTGCCCTTTCCTGGCAATTTCTGCGCGGGCAATCTCATATGATTGTTTGCGAGCGCTCGGTGATGACGACCTATACGATTTCCCTTACTTAAGAAATCTTGAGGAAACCTAAACACCTTTATGTTTCAAGACGGGTCTCTGAGTTGCTGCATTTATTTTCGTTTCATTTCATCACATCGCCCGCATCGAATCATGGCTAACAGTTATGATCAGAATAGTATTTATAGAGGGTTGAGTTCGAGGTGAAGGTTATTCGGTCGCGTCGATTTGAGTGAGTTTGTTGGATGTGACAAGTCAAGTCGGCGCGTGAACGGGTGTAAAACAGAATTTGCGATCGGCACGAAGGCAACCCCAGGTAGGTTTTGCGGTTGTCGCAATCCGGAGGCTATGAAAAAATTATGAATCTTTTATCTTTTTTATCTTTTTTTTGTTGGGAGTAAATCATTCCACGCGTAGTGTGTTGTCTTGACTAAGCCCTGCACGGATTAATCCCGATGCGTAGCGACCCCTCTTCTGCTGTGTAGCTTACCGCTGCTGCTATTTGCCCGGCCGAGTGGAATGAAAACATTATGTTTGACTATTCCTTTTATTCTGTTCGTCTCTCCATGAATCACTCATCTTATTTCAACTATTATGGCCTTATGATTGTGGCCGCTCACCAACTCAACACATATATGTCTCAGAAGTATGACAAGAAAGCGCCGCTGTAGTCGGCTGAATTATATATCCGGGTGCACCGGATAATGCACAGCAACCTTTCGTCTTAGGGATGTCATCATCATATGATGCTGCTAACTCAGAATCCCTGCTTCAATTCGAACAATCCATCCTAACCAGACCGACAAATCCCACCTGTGAGCATGAATTAACATGTACATCGATCAAATGACATTTATCTCTATCGCAAATTATGATCCTCCGCCGCAGAACAGACTCCACGCCCAACTAGGGTAAACATGCATTGAGCCAGCTTAATCCCTGCTCGGAGACTACCGCATGTCCCATGCTAGTGAATCCACCCACCCCCGGACGACGCGCTGTGATAGGCCGCCCGCCCAACGCGGGGAACAAAAAGCTGGCAGGGGGTTAAGCTATTCTTCAGCGCGATCGCGAATCGGATTCAGCTGGCATCCTGGCCCTTAACCCAGGCGATGCAGCCTAGCCTGGTGGGATTTCCTCGGGGCTGAGGTACGCTATTTAGGTCCACTGGTACAGGCTAGACTTTTTGGAAGCTGGGAGTGTGCCTTGGGGGTCGCTTTTCTACCATACGTAGGTACTGACTTGCCCCTTCACCTACAAGTAAGCATAAATGCTATGCACTAGTGTAGGGGAGAGTGAACCCGACCTAGGCAAAAATAGCGAGCTCGGTCTTGGCCGGCCTCTCAGCTGGAAATTGGTAATCGAATCCCGAAATTAAAGTGGTTCGCTGATAGTCCATAACGTTGGCCCGTGTTGATGAGTGCTCAGTCGTGTCCCGGCGACGTGGTTCTCCTGTCCGAGGGATGTACCAGGCCGCGCGAAAGGGCACATTCGATACAGCACGTACTAGCTCCGCCCAGAAGGGGAAACAACCAGCAGACTGATCCATCCTGTCGGGACCACGGGGACCACGCTGACCACGTCACAAAAAAAGAAAAACAAGACACTCCCAAGATCGCCTTCTGATCGTGCCCGAAACCGGTCTCCAGTGGCTACCGACACGCCGGGTCGACCCCACCGTGGCGGGTGCATCATTGGCCGCGGCCAGCAGCAGAATGCCCATCGCGACTCCTCCTCCTCTTCCCGCTGCTGCTCGCTTCTCGCCTAAGAGTCCTCATAACTCTCGTGCCGCCTAAACGTCTCCTGTCCGTATCGAACTTCTTCCCCCGCCCCTTCTTCCATCATCTGCCCACCAACATCCAAACTCCCTTTTTCACCTCGCCTCGCATCGCCTCGCTTTTTGCTGACCACCCCCACTTCCGCCGTCGGCATGGCGGACCTCTCAATCTCGGATGGGGTCTCGATTGATGTGGTATGTTTGCTCGATGACAAACCCTCGACCCGAACTGTCGGGTTGCGTGCGGGCTGGGCTGGGCTGGGCTGACCAGACCTTCTGACTAGGACCCCGATTTCTATGAAAATGATAGTGCCTACGGTGGCGAGGAATGGGTATCGTATGTGTCTCTTCAGTGTTTACTTTCCTCCTTTTCTTTTGTTCCGCGTGGTTTTTTACTTTTTCGTGCTTGCGTGGGTTGGCCTGTGCACATCGCGTGTCTAACCATGCCGAACTCAGACTGCGCGACACCACGTCCATCAAATCGTCCATCTATCGCGGGATGATGGAAAATGGCAGACGGTATGTCCTGATTTTCTGCAAAATATGAATGTGCTTTACTAAGCCAGTCTACAGATACCAAAGTCTCCGCAATAAAGAGTACATGTACGGAATCCACTATTGCTCAATGCTCATCTGAAAGAATATCAAACTCATCTTCGACAGCTTGCCGTCAGATGAACAGCAATTCGACGCCTATGAAGCCGGGTATGTGTCCTGCATTACTCCATACGGAAATTTACCCGAACCCCTGCTGATGCGACCAGACACCTTGTCGACTTGATCCTGGACTCGGAGCGAGAGAACCCGCTCTTCCGCGCGCCCTGTGGCGATGACAAGGAAGCACCGCTGCACATTCTGGACATTGGTACTGGAATGGGTACCTGGGCTATGTAAGTACAGCCGCAGTGCATCAATCCTCCCCAATGACGCGAAAAGAACCAAAAAAAAACTAATAATTCCACAGCGACGTGGCCGACATGTTCCCAAACAGTTGGTTCCCCAACCCGAAAAATGACATGACGGACCAACTCACTCACGTAAAACAGGCATCGTCCGCGGCGTTGATCTCTACCCACCCCCAATAACCTGGATGCCACCAAACTGCACAATCGAAGTAGACGATGTACTCCAAGAATGGACCTGGCGCGAACCATTCGACCTAATCCGCATGCGCAACATGATTGGCTCTTTCGACGCCATTGAATGGGACCGCGTCTACCAACAATGCTACGACAACCTCAAGCCCGGCGGCTGGATCGAGCAATACGAAGTCGGGCCGTTCGTCGAATGCGACGACGGCAGTCTCCCGCCAGACAGCGTCCTTGCGAAATGGGGACCTAACATCCGCGAGTGCGGGGAGCGAGCCGGCCGCTCCTGCGAGGTGATCTATACCATGGTGCAGAGTATTCGCGACAAGGGCTTTGTTGATATGCACGAGAAGAATTATAAATGGCCGATTGGGCCGTGGGCGAAGCATCAGAAATTTAAGGAGGCGGGCTTGCTGAACTATGAGCATTGGATGAGCGGGATTGAGGGGTGGTGCATGTGGTTGCTTACGAAGCATGGGGCGCCGAAGCCCTGGAAGAAGGAGGAGGTTTATGTGTATTGTGCCAGGATGAGGAGTGAGATTAAGAATCCCGTGTATCATACGTATCATCGCGCGTGAGTGGTTTTCCTTCCCTGTTGCTGCGAAGGTTGGATTGGGTCTGTTAACTCTATACACAGGAAGAGGATTTGGGCTCGGAAGCCCTTCCCCGGTGAGGTTGTGCAGGATTCTGAAAAGGTGGCCCCTTCGAGTTCACCGAAGAGACCCGAGTCTGTTGGGTAGTGGATGACACTCTGCTCTTGCCTTTCGCATCGGCAAAATGGCGTTGGTGGCTTTTTGCTTTTTGTTTTGTACATACAGCAGATCCCGATGCTTTTCGGATATGCCTTATCTTTGATACCCGGCGAATTGAGGTAGAGAAAAGAGATACATCTTGAAAGAATCTTTCGAGGTACGGTTTGTTCTATCTGACCTTGCAAGCATATGGCGCAAAGGATAGAATTGAGATTGTCAATGATAATACCTACATGTTTCGGGGTCCTACTAAGAGTAGGGTAGGCTGCGGGGGAGACCATGAAATTCGAATCATGTTGAATTAGGATATCTTGGGAATGACAGGAAATGATACTCGCCCGGGTGGGTGACCTACACGAGTCCTGGGCGAGTAGCGCATCGACTGCTCGACCCTTATCTACCTGTACACTTTATTAGATCCACCGGTCGATTTGAGGTTTGTCCAGTTGAGAGAGAAAATCTCTAGTTGGTCCATTCTAATTTCAGCGGGTGGTGCCTTCCGTTGAACAAAAAATGCCAGATCCAACCCATTCCCGGGGATGCAGCTTAGGAAGCTGCACTTACGGTTATGGTGTTCATTTTAGCAGAATGAGCATGTCTTCATGAGGTCCTCCGGCCAGAACCTCATGCTCATGGCATCTACGTCAAGGCTAATCTTCGCGCACCCAGGGGGCTCCTTGAATGCTAGCTTCGACTTGTCCATCTTTACAGAGCCTTTGTGGTATTGTACCATTTCAAAACGGATCTCAGTCTGTCGGACGCTGAATCCGGATACTCATACCAGCTGTAACAAGCCCGAAGACTGGATCGAAGACATATTTACTGAATCATTGTCCGTGTTGCTTCCCGGAGAACCATCACATCTGCTGGGCTAAGGGGCATAGCCTGGAGGCGGTTTCGGGATGTAGAAATGGTTCTGAAGATTGTAGGCCCACACTAATGAATTTTGCTCATCGAAACCACGGCTCCAGGACAAATTGACTATCTGTTTACCCCCTCGAAGTATACTCATGGAAGGGTGCACTGCCAATAAAAACGACCAGCCCAGCCGAGTACACTTCCGACCACGTAGTACAGGCCATGGGAGCCAACGATGTACTGGACGGTCTCGCGAGACCCAAGTCTCCAAGCCTCCTCCTCATCTGGGCTTTGAAGCTAATCCATATGTGAAACAGCCTCATATTGACGATAAACCATATGGGTTAATTGCACCTGTATTCAGCTCGACTTCCTCCGTCGTTTTGTGGCCTCGACCTGCCCCTTTTCCTTGGGGGTCCACCTGAGTTTAACTGTGAAGGGGAAGAAAGGCGTTACAACCGTCACGATCGCCGAGATTACTATTGCTAGTCGCAACGGCAGTCGAAGGGTGGGTTGGGCGCTGCGAGTAGATTCTGACTGTATCGGTGAGGGTCGGATGCCCTCTGTTGGGGTGGAGCATACAGTATATGTGTGCTGATAAACCATCGTGAAAGCACAAGACCCGATAAGACGGAGTTTGAGCGGGGACCTGAAGTAGTCATGTTCGAGTCTTTAACGGATTGACGTGTCTTCATGTATGAACGAGGTCCATCAAACGTCTCTAGAAGAGAGACTTGTTGCTATGCAGGTATCCGAGCCTAAGAAGCAGTTGGTTAAGGGTTTCCGCAAGTGGAAGCATTGGTGTGCTCTTCGAAATGTGGTAAAGGCAAGAGACCGAAATACCACCGTAAAGTACACCAAGACCGCATATTTCGCATGAGGAGTTATTAATGCAAGTTCCAGTTCGCGAGCTCGAAGTAGCAGTGTGGAGAAGGATATACTGAAATGGAAATGACTCGTGCCGTCTCTCAGCATCGGACTTGGGGTCCATCATAAACCGAACCCGAGCGTCGCTGCCAGCACGATCACTCGGCCATTGTTCGTTGGGAGGCTTCAAGGGTGAGGAAAGTGCCGGATACCCTCCCGGGTCACGGCACAGGTTCAGGTCTGCCCGAGTGGACAGTGGATTGCCTGTTACTGGGCAAGCCAAGCAGCGATCAGTTCACTAATGGCTAGTCATGGATGTAGCTGTGATAGATAGCGAATTCTATTTGTTTGCAAGGGCTTTTGGAAAACTGGGTAGCGCATGAAGTGTCCTAGGAAGGATTAGAATAAACACCAGTGGTAAGGTCTGGAAGGGTCTGAGAAGGTTGAATACTTACCAAAGGTAAGACTTTGGCGATCGACCCTCCTGATTAACTCTTTAATCTGCCGTTTGATTTGAAGAGGCGTCTTTGTTGAAATGGAGAGGCACTGTGGGGTGTACATCTCCAGGAGATCGAAGGGGGTCTCTATGGCCTCGACAAGGCTGGTGCACCATCTCTCGCAGTCTCCATGTGGTGTATCAGAAGATCTGCAGGCTCATATAATGGTCATGGTGAGCTGTACCAGACGATGAAATGCGTGATGGTTGCCTTGTAAAAGTAAGAGGCAAGTGAAGGAGATCCAAAACGCCATCAATGAAAAGCTGGTAAGAACTGGTGTTGATAGAAAGAGAAGAGAGAAAGAGAAGGGGGAGAAGGCCTCGCGAGAAGTAACGAAGGTAGAGCAACGCCCAGGTGATCAGAATTTATACTTCACCCTCGAATAGTTGCTGACAAGCTCAAGGGTGGTACTGAGTTGTGGCAAGAAATTCAGCAATTTACTAGTAGATATGGCCTGGAGGGCACCAGCTACGTCGACTATAGATAATTTGCATGAGAATTCCATCCAGGTAAACTGCATTGGATTCATAACTGTCGAACTAGGTCGAACTGAGGGTATCTTGGTTAAAAAAAAAAAAGGCAAACTCCAACCCCCAACTCCGCCAGTAGATCTCTCACACCTCCACCTCATACTCCTCCCACTCCTCCCGGAAGTAAGGCTCGACCGCCTGTCTCTCCGCGGCAGCCCACTCCGGGTCGATCATGAATCGAACCGGAGCATCGCGGGCGCCACGGTCGGCACGGTCTCCGAGACGGTCGTTGTTGGCCGCAACAGGGGTGAGCGGGTGAGGGGGGCGCTGGGAAGGTGCGCCTTCTCCAGTTTCAGTCGAGCGGTTCTCACTGTCCTCTTCCCTGGTGTATCGCGGGAGATTCTGGGCAGCGGCCTCCTGGTTCAGCGGGATGCGGACGGTCAGGAACCGATCCGCACGGAAGTCCGGGCCAACTGAGGTGGTGCCACGCTGGTGCGTGTACATCTCCAGGAGATCAAAGAGGGTCTCCATAACCTCAGCACGGCTGGTACCCCATCTCTCGTACTCCTGACCGGTTTCGATGGGCTCATTACGCAGGTCCGCCAGTCGACAAGCAAGTTCGAGGCACGCGAAAGCCATAGTCGACGATGTCTGCTTGAGGGGCGCATAGGTACGGTACAGGTCGATCGAAATGCGGTAGGCCAGCAGAGCCACGTCGTCGCCGACCTGAAAATGCTTGCCGAGCTTCAGCAGTCGCTTCGTAGGTTGTCGGTTACGGAAATCAAAACCAGAGGCTTCGAGCATCAGCCGTTCGAGTCCCATCATACGCGCGGCATTGGTCTCGAAGTACTAGAGACAAACATGTTAGTATGTTTATTCTCGTGGGTTTCCGGAGCGTATGCACGTACTTCATCATCGGGGGACAGATGCTCGGAGGATGGCTTCTTTAGGTTGTAGACGGCACATGCAATCTCCCGCGACTTCTTCAGGGTATCTTCGATCTTGCACGCGGTGAACAAAGCAGCGGCCGCAGCATCCTGGATTAGGATTTCCTGTTGGCTTCGAACTCCTGTCATGGGATTAGGGTAGGTCTCACGTACCATGAAATTGTGTCCGGTGTCCGGGGTGACGAGTCGGAATCGGTGGTAGTAGACTGCTGCGGTATTGAATGTGCGGAGGGGCCTGTCAAATAGTTCAAATGGTTAGCTTCACGTCTTGCGCCTCGCGGGATGGGGAATTGTGACGTACAAATGAAGGATTCGGCGAACACTGTCGATCAGAGCAATTCCTTGCAGGCGCATCGATGCCTCCCGAATGGGATCCACCCGCATTGCCTCGAAGCATTGCTGGATCGTATGTTCGAAGATGTATGGCTTGGCGACTTGAATGAAGGACGGGTGGATGGGCGGAGGTTCCGGTGGTCCCTGCTCGGGTGCCGGGGCTGCAGCTGGACGAGCCCGCTCATCCCGAGTCACGGACGCCATGGCAGGAATCCGCGGCGGAATACGATCGAAGAGGGACTTTTCGGTGTAGCGCGCAGGGCCAGCGTCGTCACTGGACGAAGTTGTCGACTCGTTATCTGCTATCGTCACGTGTGGGTAATCGAAGCTGGAAGAACGATTATCCGAGGTTTACTTACTCGAGACCTGCATCCCCGAGAGAATCGGTTCGGGGCGATGGTGATGATTTCGATGGAAAGAGTTGCAAGGGAAAAAAGCGGGCAGAATGAGAGAGTTGCAGAGGAGAAGATTGGAGGGGGAGAGAGGAAGTGAAGAGGGAGTATTTAAGTGAACAGCGGCGGCGGCCTCACGCTGGCGAGGAAGGCGCGTCGAGGCAGCTGCCCACACGTAATTCTACCGCGTTCTCTACATTTATTTTGAGATACACTGTAAGAGTGAGCCTATTCCGGTGTGCTTTTTGGCAGATTCAGCTACAAAAACCAGCCCACATACAGTCAAAGTCGACTCAGCATGAGTACTTTTTTAGTCCTAACTATAAATATATCTACAATATACAAATAGTGAAAGCTACTTCGAAATACACCGAAAATGGTGGAGCGCCATTTTATTTCCTGTTTCGATTCGAGGTCTTGCAATTCGTTGCTACCACACTACAACACTTGTGAGCAATTCAAAGTAAACAATTGATCTATCTCATGGAACACCCCTCCCAGCCCGCGTAGCCTTCGCCAATTCACTCTGCGCCGTATTCTCCGCATACCGCCGATAAATCGGTAAATAATGCTCCTTGGCACTAGTAGTCTCAACTACACTCTTCCTCCCCTCAACAGCAGAAATCCACTTCCTCCAGCGTGCCCAAACACCCTCATCCGCACCACCAGCTCCCTCAGCTGGAAGACCGAGTCCATCTTCCTTGAAGTCATCAAATACCCACAGCCGCACGGCCCAAGGCGCAAGTACAAGATCAGGCAGCCCGATCTCCGAGCCTAGGAAGAACGGTCCTTCAGAATGCATTTCTTTTGTCCAGGTCTTCAGGTGCGTAAGGAATTCTTGACGGACTGGCGCAATTCCGTCCTCTTTATTCTCACAGTTCGCTGCCTGGTATTGTAAAAAGCGGTGAAAGGAAGGGATTATTTTGGATGTCACGTAGTCGATCCAGATTCGGGCTCGGGCTCGTTCGTACGGGCTTTTTGAAAGGAAACGTGGGCCGTGCTCTGGGTATGCTTCTTCCAGGTACTCTAGTATCACGGTGGATTCATAGAGGGGTTTAGGTTCTGGATCTGTCGGACAGGAGAGTGTGGGAACTAGACCGCGCGGGTTGAGTTTGAGGAGAGAGTCGGGTTTGTTGTATGGGTTCACTTCGATGTATTGGTATGAGATTTTCTTTTCTTCGAGGGCAAGCCAGACGGGTTGGACTTGGATTGTTAGCTTAGGACTATGATTTTTCTGGATCCTTTAGGGTGGATGATTTTCGACACACCGAATCTGTCATTTGTTAGCTGTGATTCTCATGAGAGGTATTGGGGTACGCACGGGCAGAACCACCCCGCATACAGCTTCAGCGGTTGCTCGGCGCGATGCTGGTCGACGAGTGCCTTTGCAGGGCCGCTGGCTTGGGGATAGATATCAGAATCTGGGTGGGCAGGCATGACTTCTCTGTATTCTTGTGGGTGACGGTGTCTGAGAGATGGAGGTTGGAGAAGGGAAGTTGGAGTCAGCTTAGATCGCATTTAAGCTCGACGATGGGACACGGCGCTGGGGTATTTCGCCATTTGTGGAGAGAGCGATACGTTGATTTCTAATTCCATTCTAAGAATCCATCAAAAACAAGCATTAAATATCCAAGGCCCTATCGTATATTCTGATAGCCCAATGGTCAAGGATCGTGGTATACAATTGCACCAAGCACGACGAGTCATCGATTCTCCCTATTCCCCTCTCTCAACTGTTCCACCACCCCTGTCGAGAGAGACCCTTTCACGAGTCTCTTCAATTATTCGCTGAGCCGTCTCCACAAATTGTCCTACAGCTTGCCTATCTGACTCAGACCTCGAAGTGCCATACAACTCCTCACATCGGCGAGCCAAGATCCTGACTTCATAGCCTGCCCTATTTCTGGCCATCTTGGCCTCACACAAGGCACTTGAAAGCCGGTTGATGTCATTGTAGATAGTTGGATCGAGAAGTGTGATATAATTTCTTACGCATGGAGGAAGCTGTACCTGACTGGACGCACGCATAGCTGGGCTCGTCTGTCGCTGAAGCCCTGCAGCGTCCTCAGATGCATCGAGATCAATTGCAAAGACGCTGGTTTGGCATTGTGGGTGTGAACTTGGACTCTGGTCATCTCGAAGCCCAGCTTGACGAGTCGTGCCGGTATTTGCACTGCTGGTACTTGCTCTCATCGGAGTCTGACATCCAAGCCTTATAGCAACTTGAATCTCGGGTTCATTGGCTTCAGTGAGATTAGTGTCCGTTCGGCGCTGTTTGTGTGAACTTGTGTTTTTGCCTTGTTGAAGCTCAGCTGAGCGAGTCGAATGAATAGTCGCCATCATTGGAGCCTGCTCAATCTCCTGAACATGTCCGGGTTCCTCAATATCCACCTCGTCGGTCGGTCTCAGGCCGTACTTTTTGGGCAGACCCGGTGCCTTCTTTCCAGACATGATGTTTCAAGTGCTCATTGAAGTATTCCTTGAACCCATTTAGGCTCTTTACCGTGCCGGAGCCCACACTCGACTCCTTCTCCAGCGCTCCCGCAGTTCATACAAGCCCCGATGTCCAAAGTATTTATTAGATCAGTGTTGCTTGCTTGCTCAATTGATTTGGCAGAAAATGATCCTTTCATTTGGTATTTATATCCTCAAATTCTCAGACCCGATCTCTTCCTGCCACACGTTACTCCCCATTCCCATACTTCCTCACCAACTTCTGCATAATCGACATCGCACCAGAGCGATACCCACCACCAAAGATAGCATGGTGATTCAAATGATGATACCTGCAACCGATTAGCCAAGCCCAAAGTAACAACAGCGGCAAAAGAAAAACTCACAACTCATACAACCTAACCCGATCCTCATACTCCCCCACAGGCTCCGTCTTCGGCACAACCCGATGATACTGCTCAAAAAACCGACTCCCAAACCCACCAAACATATGCATAATCCCCAACTCGAACTCACTATGCCCATAACAAGCAGACGGATCATAAACCACATCCCCAACCTTATCCTCACCCCCCGCACCAACAATCTTCCCCCGATCCGCATTCCCACTCCACAAATCACCATGAATAACAACAGGAATAATGCCCTCCCCTTTTCCGTCCTTATACCCCAAATGCTGGTCCCCAAGTAGCCGCGGCACAACGCCGTAGGCAGTCTTCTCGACGAGATCACGCAAGCCAGCATCCTTCCCATTCCGCTCTTCAGACGTCGACAGGATCGTCAGCAGTCGCTCATTCGCATAAAAATCAGCCCAGCTATCATAGAACCGATTCGGCTGCTTCGTATCCCCGCAAAAGGTGGGGACGGGGAATCCGAATCGTCGACGACCGGTGCTAGGGTCCGGCGGTGCAGGCGTGGAATGTAACTTCCCCAATCGAGCCGCCAGCGAGCTTGCGCTGCTCTCATCTGAGCGAGACCGAGCGCCGAGATCGAGGAATTCCGTCGCGAGGAAGTACTTCTTCGTCTGCCCTTCTTCCAGTGGGCCCCAGGCTAGTGCTTTAGGGCAGAAACCTGGTACGGAGCCCGCGATGGCATTTAGCGATTCGTATTCGCCGCGGAACATTTCTTCGGCGGCTTTGCCGTCTGCGGAGGTTTTTATGAAGTAGCGGCGTTCTTCTTCGCCGTTTGCTCCGGGCACTTTGGCGCGGATTGCGCCTGTGCTCGTGAAGCCGGAGCCTAGGCCGGATGTGGAGAGGGTGACCTTTGATGGGTCTTTTGGCAGGGAGAGGGCGTGGAGGATTGTTTCTGGGACGGCTGTCATTTTTTGTTTCTGTCTTTTGTTTTTTTTTCCCTTTTTTTTTGCTTGGAGAGAGAGTGTGTTGGTGTCTGATGGGAAGTTGAAGAGGTTGCTTCAATGTTGCTGCTTGTTGCAGGGATGAGGTGGGCAGGTATGACGTACGTTCCCCACACGAGGTCCTTCCTGATAGCTGATTGCGGTCAACACCACGTCTAGAAAGTATGTACTACAATGGACATGTACAATACTGAAGATAGTTGTATAGAATTTCCTGCAATGCGAATCTTATGAACTGCTGGAAGGTATGAACAATCATCTCGGTAACGCCAGATCCATCTTATTTGCAAAACTCCCCCAAAAGGAATTCAGATCGAGTAGCATATCGCGTTAGATGAGCATGTGCAACCAGTGCGTTGCCATGATTGTTCAAACAAAATCCATCCACAAATATTCCTTAAGAAAGCACATTGAGCCAGTGTAAGGCCGTCTTGGTACGCTCACGAACGTCCAAGTCCTTGTCCTTCTCCAGCTTCTCCAGCTGCGGAAGAACTCGAAGCTCCTTCAGGCGCGCAGCGCGCGCACGGCATCCTTCATTGTCGTTTTGGTCCTCGGCGTACAAGAGATTGATGACCACCCAGACACCGTTGAGGCGAACCTTCTGGTGCGAGTGACTAAGAAGGGCGATGACTGAGCGCATGATATCTTTGTGCCACACCACCAGCTGGCGATGACGCGGGAGTCCAGCAGCAAGGTGGACGATCACCGCTGTGACGGCCGTGATCAGCTCAGTGTGGGCCGTGGCTCGGGCATTTATGGTGTGCACCGGATTCTGGGGGTTGATAGGAAACCGCTCGAACACTCGCACCTTGAGACTTTCGTTGATGGTATCGAGAAGTGCATCTTGGCCGATATCACGGAACAGGTAGTCGATCATTTCGGCGGCGCCTTCGCCGCAGATCATGTTGCGGATCAGGTCGAATGTCTGCTCGCGAACGGCATCCTGGTCCCGGGCTGCTTGGTCGTTTTGTTCGATGACTCCCCACGAGATGAGGCGGCTGCGTCGTCGAAGAGCAGGAGGGAACCGCTTGTGCTTCGCCCCGGGGTCAGTATTATAGTCGAATTTGTAGCTGACCAATTCGAGACTTACTGAGTAAAAGAAATGGTTCCATTCCTCAGTTGGATTCAAAATGTCAACGTGTTCGCCGGCCGAATTGGCTCCGCCCATCGCAACACTAGTATCCTGTTCCATCTCCTCGTCAAGGAGACGGTTGTCTGGCTCACCCTCGTCGGGTGGAGCGATCCTCTGTAGCATCCAGCGGGGGCCCAGTTTCTCGACCACAGTGATCTTAATGTCGTTGGCAGTATTATACACGAGATGCTTGAGTGCCCACAAAGACTCAATTTTCAGCTTGACGGCATCGGAATGGGCATGTTCACAGAGAATCGGAATCACATCTGCGGAAACAATGGCCTTGGGATACGTTAGTTACAATGTCTCTATCCAAAATTTACAATCTCACTCACCTCTTTCATAGGGCTGAAATCCAATGCCAGGTTACAAATGACGGCGGTTGCCGCGGTCTTGACTTCCACATCCTGATGCTTGAGTAGGACGAAGAGTGGCTCGGCGACACCCGCATCCACAAGGCTGGTCCTCAGGACGCTTACTGATCTCGTCAACATCCGCGTCGCACCGCAAGCAGCCAAGATTGTCGGGGTAGGATTGCCGTCGGCAGCCAAGTTCTTCGGCAGGGACTCGGCGTTCGCAGGGGCATCCGTCGGCCGGGGTCGGAGCGAGTCGATGATGTAGGGCACGGCACCATTTTCACATACTGCCTTGCGGTATTCGTCCTTGAATGGTACCAAAGCTGCCAGGCCCTTCAGGATGTTTTCACGATATCGCATAATGTGGCACATCAACGGAGAGTAGCCGGGAGGTCCAAGGCGGCATTCCGCCGTGACGGACTTGGGATCACGCACGGGCGCGTCTCCTCCAGCGTACCACATCGAATGAAGGTTCTCAGAGACAGGGTTGTAGGTCTCCTTGAGCAACTGCGAAAGACGCTTGAGTGCGCCGCCATTAACGGCATACTTCTGCATTTCCTGATCATCCATGACTAGATTGGCCAGTACGGCGGGTGCTTCTTCTTTGACCTGTTGTGTGATTGCGAGTGAAATATTGTTCACATCATCAGATCTGACCCGCCCGGCAGAGGCCTCGGAGTCCTTGTCCAACATCTCAATGAGAATCGGAACCAGCAGGTTGCTGAACATGGGAACCCGATCCTTCCTCGTAAGCCCCAGACGGACAAGGATCGAGAGCAAATGCGCGGAGGCAAGACGAGCTAGACCACTTTCCTCACGGGTGATGACCAGAAGGTAGGGGACAAGTGAATTTTCCTCCTCTTCGGTGGAATTCTTCTCTTCGTCCTGCGAAAATGGCGTGGGGTACGAACTGCTGGGGCGGCGTTGAGAGCCGGCCGTGCCAAGAGGTGGAAAGTTGGTCGAGTTGGGGGATGACCGTTCGTGAGAGTGCGGAATGGGTGGTAGAAGTGCATCAAGAGGGTTGGCACCCGGTTGACGGGGAACCGCCGAACCGGACAGATACGTCGAGCCCCAAGGGCCGCGCCTGACATCCGCCGGGGTAAAGCCGGCAAGCTGGCTTGGGAACACTGTAACGATTCCAGGAGAGGAGAGCAAGTGCTGTGCCCGTCGCTTTGACTGTTCTACAATAGTCGCGATCGCACGAAGGATAGGTGTCAGACTAGCAGATGCAGGCGCCGCTGCCGGGAACGCCCCCAGCGCATCTGGCTCCTGGACGAGGTTCGCTGCTCCGGGAAGGACATAACCTTGCGCCACAACAAAGGCCGCAAGCTTGATGCCCAAAGCATCCAGTACACCACATTCCGCCAATTTGGCTTTGTGAGCTTCTTCGGTGCACACCTTTCCAATGAGAGCCGCAGCCAGCTCGATGCATATTTGTGTGTTGCGGTCGACATACTCCTGCGCAACGAGTCTCCGCAGGGCACTCGCATTCTCATCAGAGAAGATCAGATCTGCGAAACGTGTGTCCCGCAGCGCCTGTTCTTGGCTCTGCAATGGCAGTCGATCGGCGATCGCGTTGAGAAGTCGCAGGATGGGGACAGTAAATGCCTGCGGGCAATCAGGAGAGACAAGAACGGCGAGAACATTCGAAACAAGGTCACTAGCGAAGATCGGGGGAAGAAAGTTTGGGCCACCTGCTCAGCCTTGTTAACGCCCAGTTCGACGAGGTATCCGTCGACCCTGCGCATCGTGTGAGTAATAGCACGTACCATGAGCCACCGTTCCAGAAATGATAATTGCTTGCATGCAAGCATCATACTCGCTCGAATCCTCGTACTGGAACGGCTTTGCTTCGCTGGAATCGGCCGAGGTAACTTTCGACGGGTGATTTGATGCGAGGATCTGGGCGAGGATGGGGAGAATGCCCCAGATCACATAGGTCTCTTTGCGTTGATCATGGCCGATCAGCTCGTGTTTGAGGGTGCGGAGGCAGGCCGCCTGCGATGCAACCGACTCCGCGTTCTGCAGCTTCAGCAGAGGAGTCGGTGGAGCGCCGGAAGCCATCATCATTCACAGACAGCCACCCCCCAGTGGGAGGTCTGCCAAACGGTTGCGCGCTGAGAAGATTCAAGAGAAGCGTGGGTTGGAAGGGGATCGGGTGTTAAGGGAAAAGAGAGGTTGCGGGGGTCGCAAGGTGATGGGTGGAGGAAAGTGAAAGTCGGGAGGGGCGTCGGATTTAGACGGTCGCGTGTTAAGACGAGTGCCGTCTGGATGCTCGAAGATAAAGAGGTGTGTGTGCCTGACGATTCGAGGTACGATCAGCGATGTCACCAGCCGATCTGCTGTAACTGCGGTTGTTGTCTTTGGCCTCGAAGCTCTCTTTGACGTTCCCGTCTCCGCATGGGGATGACTGGAAGTTACGTAAGGGTCTGGCCAGCGTTTATGCCTGAGGCCACAACATGAATACGTTAACAAGTTACTGTCAAGTCAATCGGGCGCTGGACACTCGTCTATCCAGCTCAGTTGATCACTTCTACCCTGAGTCCTCCGACCGACCGCCGAATCGAAATGGCGCCGAACACACGTCGACTAGCCGAATCGAGTAGGCATCCTCGCGTTACCGGTGTTTTTCCGAATAGCCCGATGGCGACTTCAGATGCGGGTGCTTCTCCCAGCACCGCTCTTCTGGATGTCCCATCTTCTTACAGTAGCCACACTGTGGCCTCGACGGCTTCTGCTTCTTCCTCTACCGTCGCTAACACATCAACGGCGCCCAAAAGAGGTAAGCGAGGCAACCGAGGGGGTAATGGACGCAGCGGTAAAACGACCAGCGCGCCAAGCGAGAACCAGAAGCCGTCGAGGCCACAGTGTGGCTACTGTAAGAAGATGGGACATCCAGAAGAGCGGTGCTGGGAGAAGCACCCGCATCTGAAGTCTGGCACTATGCCGGACGATTGTAGGTGATCACAATGCGATGGCCGTGAACGATTGTTATTAGACTCACTGGTTTTTAACAGACGATTCTACACTGTGGGCCTTCTTTCACAAGATATGGCACGCTGCTCATTGTATTTGCTCGACATGTCGCCCAGCGCCTTTCAACTGCTGGGACTATACGAGAGGCCAACCTTTGTTCCCCCTTGATAGCACGACTTTTGTTTCGCTTGTTAAAAATAAGACCCTTGCTTTCACAATAGATAATCCCCAGGGATTCTAAATATCGCATCTTCGGCACTCTTGTCCGTCTTGAGTGCCCAGTGCATAGTAACTCTTTGCACTTTAATGCTAAATTAGTTAAAGTCAGCCACTCCTGCCTTCTGCCTCAGGCCGTCACACTAGTTAGGGAGGAGCCATCTTAGCGGCAATCGATCGGGAACCCTGGGAGCCTCATTGGGCCCGCAGTGCTTCTAGTTTCCCTTGGTCGCCTCCAGCCCCATCCTATGTAAATGGCGGCATGTCCCCCATTTCTTGATCTTCCTGGAGTCTGCAGAGTTTCCTGTACAATAGTCTCTGTACTTGTCGCATCACCTGATCGGAAGCAGGTAGCCTTGTGGTCACGTATTGTCACGCCTGACAAGCTGCCGGCCCGACGAGCCAATAACAGGAGCGAATGAGTGGCCAGATCGCTACCGCAAAAACCGGAAGTCGGCGCGCAGGACGGCTCCCCAGGTATTAGCCGTATGGAAATTACCTCATGAAAAATCCTGCTTTTGCCCGGCTCCTCTTACTCCTCTTTTAGGTCGTGACTCCTCTTCAACTCTACCCTTTCAGTCACCCCGCCCATTTGTCTCCTTCAATCCTCTCGTTATCAGATTGAGATCTCTCTCCACGCCTCCCGCACTCATCCTCAAAGCAGGATGAGGCCGTGCGCCAACGCATCTCAGGTTCCGCCTGCGCCCCGTTGACTCGTGCGCCCACGTGGTGCCAGCGTGCCCTCCGAGCGGCCGCCGTGCCTCAAATTCCTGCATTCCTCCTGGCCTAAACCAT
The DNA here is from genome assembly GCF_028826775.1 of Penicillium argentinense. Classification (NCBI taxonomy): domain Eukaryota; kingdom Fungi; phylum Ascomycota; class Eurotiomycetes; order Eurotiales; family Aspergillaceae; genus Penicillium; species Penicillium argentinense. The sequence continues at coordinate 3,871,443 of NW_026622668.1, forward strand.
GTTGGCCTCCTCCCCCTCGCCTTCCACAGCCGCGCTGCGATCACCTCGCCCGCAGACGGGCCACTATGATCCCCCGGCTCCACACTTCAATAGTCCTCGCTCCTCGCGCTTGGCCATTGAGGAGTTGCGCACCGCCCTGAACCGGCATACCGTCGATCCCTCCTCTCCTGAATCCCCAGCAGACCGTCGCAGGCGCGCCTCTACGTCTTTCGCCGTCTCTGCGTCTGCGTCTGCGCCTACCGCTGCCTCTGCCGCCGCCAATAGCTCCTGCTCTTCTTCCCTTGCCCCCTCCGCTCCTGTGACTGCCTCCTCCGGTCCTTCAGCCACTCCTTCCACGGTCGCTGTCCCCGCGCCAGGCGCGCCCGCAACTCACCCTGCCTCTGCCGCCGTATCAACATCCTCGATGCCCGCCCCAGACAGTTCGGGGTCCAACAAGCGTAACAGCCAGAGTGACCACCACCCGCCAGAGCGCGCTCCGGCGAGCGCCGGTGCGGACCAGCAGGCGTCGCAATCCAAGCGTCTGCGCTCCTCCCGGCCCGAGGTCAAGGTCTTGCCCGCGCAGTACGAAATGGCCGATCCGCGTGACCTGGTGGTGTTGATCTCGAGCATGCTGATGGAGCTGATTCGATTCAATGACAAGATCCCTCTCCATCAGGGCCGGCTAACGCGCTTCCACTCCCGATCCCCGCCCCGGATATCCGTGCAAGATTACCTGCAGCGTCTCACCACCCACGCCACCCTCTCCCCTCCCATCCTGCTCGCTATGGTTTTCTACATCGACCGTCTCTGCGCATTCTATCCTTCCTTTACCGTCTCCAGTTTGACCATCCACCGTTTTTTGATCGCCAGCGCCACTGTGGCCAGCAAAGGGCTCAGCGACAGCTTCTGGACCAATAAGACATATTCCCGTGTCGGCGGTATTAGCATGACCGAGTTGGCCATGCTAGAGTTGGAGTTCTTGTTCCGAGTCCAATGGCGTATCGTTCCACAGCCAGAGGTCCTGGTGGATTACTACCAGAGTCTCGTCGAGCGATGCGATGGCTTCGAGATTGAGCGCCCCAGCTCCAAGACTGTCTCAATGGCGAAATCCACTACCAATAACCCTTCTGCATGATCCCAGGGGGTGTCATGATTCGATCGATCGAGACCGTAGCGGATCTTTTTCTTCTTCGTGTTCATTTAATTTTACCTCATCACCATCTCGGGCTGGCCTCGAGACACATCTCTGGCGAAGATGAAGCGCTCGTTATCGATCGATATTCCCTCTGATTCCAATTCCACCTGGCGACGCGATCTTAATATCTTGCATCCATGAAGGGCGTTGTTTGACCAGATACTCTCGCCATGTTTGTGATCTGTGATCATCACCGCGGCGCACACATCAATCGGCGCGGCATATTAGAGTGGTCTACACCTTTAGCATACCAGAAGGGCGGTGTTTTGTATCTTCAAGTTGTTTTCAGCGGTCCATTTACTAGCGGAAGGATCCGGCGTTTTGATGCCTCATGGAATGACGTGCTATTAATGACAATACCACATTCCATTCTGTTGATTGTTTGTATTTCTTATGTGATTTGTTAAATTATCTAAAAATAAGTAATAAAAAAAAAACTTGAAACTACAAGTACCACCTGATGTTGTACATATGTGTGTAGAACGTAGTTGGAGCCCTCTTTGGGGGCCTGACGATCTCCCGGTCTAGAGTCCCTCCTGCATTTCCACACTGGGCGAATTAGGGCTTAGGGTGCGGGGTTTAGGGCATTTTTTTCAGGAACGGAAGGCGTGCCTGTAAACCGCTGCCTGCCTCCCCATCGCGCCTTCCCTCTGTTCACGCCGCACAACAGTTAAGAGGCGTCTGCCTCCCTTGTGGATTTCTTCCTTTCGCAACCCCCTGCCCACACACATCCCGCGACCATCATTCTCATAATCCGTTTCCTTAAACCACCTTCCGTGAAAAATTCGCAACGATGGCTGCCATCAGCCCCAGCGAGATTGTTGCAGCGATCAGCCCCCCGGATGGCAAAATTCAGGCCATTCGAACTTTCCAGCAAGTCCATCCTCCTGAGGACTATGGTGAGTTGAACCTCTAGTTGCACGCCGAATCCCAATACGGCGACGGTTTGCCACGGACTGACACAGATGTGATTTGGCCAACAGGCCTTGCTTGGGTCGCAGAAGTCGACCAGCAGCAGGCAAACACCTCTCTGAAGTAAGTGGACTTCGTTCCCAAAAGTGAATGCACATAAGACTAACTTGCCTTTCCAGAGCTTTGCAGAACGCGTTCCCTTTCCTCAAGACCGGCCGCGACAAGAAGAACAAAGACAAGAAGGGCAAGAATGCCAAAGCCGAAGATCCCAAGAGCGAGGGCAATGACGATGAGGACGAAGATGATGACCTTATCAACCTCCGGCACCTGCGTCGCTTTTGCAGCCGCGGCCGCCTTCCCATGAGTGTCAACGCCAAGCTGGGACCGCATTATCCTGAGGGGTGCAACACAATGTGCTTGATGGTTGGCCCTCTGATGCCCACTACTACGGAGGATGAGATCCGAGAAGTCCTCACGCCCTTCAAGCCGCCTCTCGATCGCCGCCCACCATCCCCTACATCCAGCCACTCTTCGTGGACTGGCAACAACCCTCGCGGCAAGTCCGCTGATCCCTCCAGCGATGAGGACAAGGACAAGGAGGACAAAAGTCCTGCCGAAGCTCCTGTGGCCAAAGAGCCACTCAACCTCATCCAGACCCGAGTTCCCCTCTACCCTCCGACCAACCTCGAGCAGGCCAAAGAGTGGACTGCAAACTTCTGGGAGACCACTTTCAATGCGGCTTCCACCAAAACCAAATTCGCTCCCAACCCTCGGGCATTGAAGGACATGGAGATGTCGCTCAGTTACTTCGCTGGCCATTACCTTGCTCTCGCGCGTGCCGTTGCCGCTGAGGCCGAAGAATCCGGCCGTGGTCGCGCCGTTGGCGCAGTGATCGTCGACCTTGCCGTCCAAGAGCAAATGCAAAAGGACGCTTGGGACTATGGCTTCCACCCACTCACGCGGTGGATGCAGCCCGTCATTGCCGTCGCAGGTGATGCGAGATTCGCTCACCGTGTAGCTGGAGAGAAGTCCGTCAACATAGGCAAACGCCCTACACATGATGCGAACGACGACGCCCTGCCGTACAACGCAGACGAGGAAGGCAGCCCTGATCTCCACGCTATGATGCGTGCGGCTGCCCTGGTTGGACTTCGCCGGCTGGAAATTTCCGGGCTCGAACCGCCTCTTGAAGAAGACATCCAAGCTCAGCTTCTGGATGATCTTACCCCCCTTGAGTCATACTTCTTGTATGATATGGACAAAAAAATTCGCCCCTCCCCCCACCTCCTTCACCCCGGAGCACCGGGTCCACGGTCTGTCGTCCCCTAAGAGAAGGCGGCACAATGATGAGGACCCGGAGACCATCGACCACCTGATGCTCGACGAGGGAAGCTCTGTCCCTGGTCTTGAGCACGGTGACGAGCGAGAGCCTGAGCCTCGCAATGCCGATGATCAGCCCGGCCCCTCGACCACGCCCGCCGCCCGTATCAAGTCCCAGAAGGCCGGTGGCTACCTCTGCCGGGATCTCGCCATTTTCCTTTCCCGCGAGCCATGCGTTTGCTGCTCGATGGCGATGGTCCAGTCGCGTTTCGAGACGGCCGTCTACCCGCAAATCGGCCGTACTCTTACCGGTGGCCTCGCTTCTGAGTCCGTGATCGACCAGTCTCCCCCCATCACGGACGAAGATGAGTACCAGGAGATTTACCCCTCCTCGGATACTGATCCGATGGAGAATCGGGTGTTTTACGGACTCAATTTCCGTAAGGAGCTCAACTGGCGGTTCCCCGCCTTTGAATACATCGAGGAGCGCCCTGAATGGGTGGATGACTCGGTCCTTTTCCACGCTTAAGCAGCGTGTGCATTTTTTGATTCCCCCAGTTTGGGGGTCCATTTTTTGAATTTAATGAAGCATATGAATGTATGTACGAGTAGCATGACTGTGACGAGTAATGAACGGAATCTGAAAATTGTAAAAGCTTCTTGTAAATTTATATAGGGTAAAAGTCTAATTAAATCTCGCTTTCTTGCTCCATAATTCTTTACACTTATAGTATAAAAGCTTTTCCCCTTCTTCATCTCTACCATCATCATCTTTTTCTCCTCCATCCTCATCTCCTCTACCTCCATATCCTCACATACAAGGAGATCGCTCATTCGTTAAACACCGAGCGGAGGAAACAGGTGTTCTACGGAATTAATTTCCGTAAAAAACTGAACTGGCTGTTCCCCGCGTTCGAGTATGTTGAGGAGCGGCCGGTCGACGAGACAGTACTTTCCAAGCATGAAGGGCGTGAGCAACTTTCGGGACCCCAAAACTGAACCCGGCGATTGACAGGTGGCATTTGAGTACGCCGAGCATGCCCTGGTCTTGGGACTGGGTGCCCAATGTCCAAGTCATTTTCCAAGACTGACGGCATGCACAATTCTCGGTACCCTGAAACCGGGGTGCCATCATGAATGTAATTTGAAATATTGACAAACGTACGAGAAGACAGACTTGTAGGAAATAATGACCGTCATTTGAGATTTTCAAATAGCTCTTGTGGGTTTCTTTTGGGGAGAAAACCATATAGGCGTTTTGATGTTCAGATATGTCCCCCTTGGCCTGTTCTTTTTTATATCACACACTGTATCTACATAATCCCTTCCTTCATTTTCATCATCTTCTCTTTCTTCACCATCTACTCCTTCACCATTTCCTTCTTCATCTATTATGATCTTAATCTAAATCCCATCCAGGGCGATCTCGATCTCCGCCTCCTCTGACACGGACCCGATGAATAATCGTGTTTACCACGTCCTCAGCTTCCGGAAAGAGCTGGACTGGCGTTTCCCGGCGTTTGGATACGTTGAGCAGAGCAGAGGCCTGAGGGACTGCAGCATTTCTCCAGCACCCAGGTTTCAGTGTACTTTCTTTGTTTGAAAACGAAATCCTGGAAGAATGTGCTCGGGTAGTACCAACGATCAAGAACGAGTGGGACGAAGAGACTTCATAATCTTTTTGTACGTTTGTTTGAGGGTATATTTTCTCTCCTTACCCATTATTATTATTCATGCTTACAGTCTTCTTTTCAGTGCATATCACGGCGAATTTGAGTCAGTCTCACGACGATTAAACCCTGCGACTTATCGTGCGATTTGGGCATGGTACTCAACACTTCTACCACGTACGCTATCGTTCTGCGTCAAGATGGTTACCGCGAACGAGACCATCTGGATGACTGATACGTTGGATGGATCCTGGCCACGATTCGCCATTTACTTATCAAGGTTGCGAATCACTATGACAAGCGCGAAACAACTCAAGGTACGCTTCACACGGCCGAAACAGGCTCCGAGGACTCCGTCGGCACGGATCTCGCTGTTGTGTACGACTTGGACAACACATTTATGGACGACGCCACATTGTTTGCGTTGGTCATGACCGAGAACCAGACGAACCCTCAAGAAGCACAAGCTCGATTTCGAGGCCCACATCCCGCGTGTGATCCGAATAGGCGTAGCTATCTAGGCATACGGAATCAGGTCGATTCCCATCATTGGATGTCGAACGCCCCTTACAGGCGCCGCGTTGGGAGCAATTTTCCATACCTGGTGCGCACATCGAGATCAGACCAGGCTCGTGCCCGCGAGTTACCGTCGGTGTTGTCACCATCCTTGAAACGTGGGTGGAGGGTAGCGTGGTGTACCAACATAAAACGGGAAAGGGAATCCCAAAAATATTCAATGTACTCTTAGCTTTGATAATGACTACGACAAAGAAAATAAATTGTGAAAAATTCCTTTGAAATTTTTTTTGGAAATAAAGACATGCTTTTTCTCCTCCCTCCCCCTTCACCACCTCTATCCCCGAGCCATCTAGCAAAATCACAGCAACCACCACTCGCCCTTACACACATACAATAGGGACATTCAGAGTTGCAACGGTAGGAAAATCATCAATCCCACAGCCAGGAGTCAAAACTAGATACATGCCCACCGCCACAGCTGTCATCATGCAGGGGGGTAAAAATCAGGAAATTCATGACATCGTCAGATTCCCTCGTCGCGACAAAATACATTTAGGAAAGGAAAATGATCCCGAGATCAAGCAAAAGGACACACACTCCAGCGCCGGCATGTGGAGTGTAATGAACCCCGATTGAGATCAAAGATGTATGTATGCTCTCCAACCCTCTCATGATTGAAGGTGGAAGTAGAATTAGCACCGCAAATAAGGTGCAGCTGTCAAGGAAAAATGGGGTATCAACCGCTATTCGACATTCCTAATACAGCCCGAAACAAAAAAGTGGATTCGTTGATGATGTCTCATTGACACAGATGGAGGTGGATGTTGAGAAACACGGACATGTTGAAAAAGCGGTGGAGACACTTGGACCATATAAGGTTGTAAGGTTCGTGTGATATGATGCAGGTTCGGAATAATCTCACTTTCGCTCTGTATTTGCAGTCCAAAGTGCTCGTAAGATGGAAAGAGGTACATATAGCGAATTTGGGTTCCCCAACCCTTTTCGCTAATGCGCTCGTATCCGCACCTTTCAAGTCTCAGTTGTGAGCTGGGTGCATTTCAGTGATTTGTAGTGATGTATTCGTTATGGTGTGGACTTTAAGCCGAATTTGCTATCTACAACGGATAGATGCAAGAGGTTGAGGTGAGGCTGAGAGAGGTAGGCAGAGATGTACAGAATCGGCTGATACACCTACGAGAAGGCGCCAGTATTGGAACGGGTATGATGCTCGGAAGGAAAAGAAATTTGATGGAAATGCGTTTCTCATTGGTTGAACCTGGGTATTTGTGAAAATATGTCATGCTTACTCTTTTTTTATGTGTTTTTAGTTTTCTTTTCTTCTGCCGACGACCGCGCTGGTTCATGCCATGCGCTGGTAGAAAAGGAGGTATGCGACCTTGTTGTCGCGGGAGCCATATCGTCCCAGGGGAGTGCGAACCCCAGACGAAGGACCCGACGAAGGTGCCGCTCCGTTGACGGACTTCTTGGTATGTCCGTTGGTGGAGCCGTGGCCATTGACCTGGCTCCAGCCCTTGTCGCTATCCATCGAGTCCATCTCATCCTGGTCGATGTTCTCGAAGATGTTTGCGCGGGCATTCTTGTCTTGCTTGTTGTGCTGCTCAAGAGCAGCAGCAAGGACCTTGGGGTCTTCTTCACCCCCGGCTTCGGCAACGTCTTCACTGCGCACGCGGCGGAGGACCGTATCGTCCATGCGGATCCACTCGCGGCCATCCTGGCGGCGGACATCAACCGTGTAGTGACCACCACTGGCGTTCTTTCCGTGGTGATAGATTACTCCCATAAGGCGATACTTAGGGAGACCGCCTTGGGCATTCATGGCGTTGCGGCGGTGTGCGGGGAAGACCTCGCGGGGGATCTCCAGATCGAGGGGATATCCCACCTTCTTCCAGATCTTTTGCGTAGCGCCTGTAAGACTATCATACTGGAAGCGTTTAAGGTGAAGGATGAGGACGGGTGGAAGGGTCTCAATGAACATCTGCTTGGTTGCAGTGACATTCGGACCGCGGGAGGAATTGAAGTCGCCTTGAATGCTCTCAGGCTTGGTCAGGCCACGAAGTGCGTCGATAATGTTATGAACATCGGGTGCGCCGATGTCGAGCTGCAGAGGCTGATAGGGTTCCATGGTGACAGAAGTCTTATTGCCTGGTACCTTGAACTCAGAGCGCAACTTGCCTCCGAAGATTCTGGTGACGGGCGACTCGGTGGCGACAGCGCCGGATGACTGGGTCACTGCCGACTTCTGTTTAGCACCGACTTCCAGCCATCCATCAGCGGAGCCATCGGTGGATTCTTCAGAGGCTGCGTTCTTCGAGGTGTGCTTCGCAGCACGGTCACATTCTTCGTGTAGTTCCTCGAGCAGGAAGCCGAGGAACTCCTGCGCATCTTGCTGGTGCCCTCGGCGCATGTCCCTGAATCGCGGCAGCTGGCGAATCATCTCGTACACAAACTCGGGGACAAAGGACTCGCCATATTGCTCGAGCTCAGTTGGCTTGAGGCGGAGTCGCAGCTGGTCCTCCGAAGTCGCAGCGTCAATTACCCGGAACTCCCTCATGAACATGATCAGTGAGTCGATCAGGGGCACATCGCTCTGGAAGCTGTGGACAGCGCGACGACCAACATAATCGAGGAATTGGTAGAATGGGACACAAGAGACGAGGATTTGTAGGACAGAGTTCATGTAGCACATGTTTCCAGTGTTGACTAGTCCTCGAGGCTCGAGGAAGCCGATCTTATCACTGTATTGAGAGACGTCTTCACCGAGGCTGCCCAAGACATCTCCAAGGGACTCGCTCTTCTGAACAAGGGGTGCGCCGGACTCGGCGGCGACGGGGGCACTGGTAGGGCGACCAGCAGCTGCGGCTGCGGCTGCGGCGGCTTTAGAGCGCACCAGGTCTGCCCAGGATTTCGGGGGAGCACGAGCAGGTGAGGCTGCCTTGGTCGAGGTTTCGGTAGAGGGGGAGGAGGTTTGCTCGGTGTCTGTTGTGCCCGCAGCACTCGATTTGGGGGTTTCAGAGCCGACACTGGAGGTGCTAGTATCCTTGTTCGCTTGGCGGCGAGGGGTTCCTGGAACATTAGGGACAACCGGAACCACGGGAATCGCAGGCTTTGTGCTCTTTTGTTCAGTCTGACCCTTGTTGATGGTAGGTGAAAAAGCCGTTGGTTTCGGCGAAGGTGAGTTCGTAGTCGGGTCTGCAGCCGGCTGAGGGGCAGAGATGGTGGGGGTTTGAGATCCAGAAGTGATATTAGCAGTCGAATCCTCAGGCTTTGCCTTCTTCTCCTCAGCGGGCTTTTCTCCAATGAACCATTGGCCATCCTTCAGCGGAAACTCGACATCCGACGACAGCTGGCGAGTGGGTCGGCGTTTGGTCTGGCGCCGAGGCGGAAATGGCTGCTCAGGGACGGAAAGCCAAGGAAGCTATATATTGTTAGACTATGTCCACAGAATTTAAAACCAGGGAATAACATACCGGTGGAACAAATGGAGGGGGGGCCTCGGGTTCCTTGTGGATTGGAGAAGGAGGCGCGGCGGGGATGTTATTAAGAGGGCTAGGGCCCGAGAGGTCCTGGAGCTCGGCGGGAAGAGGATTGGCATGGACCGAAGGAGACATTACTGGCTGCAAGGGTGTCGCGGCCCGCGGCTGCATCGGCATCGAGTGAGGTGGCATGTGGTTGGGCGCCATAATCGGCTGTGAAGGTGGATAGGAGGACACAATCATGGGCCCGTAAGGTGGTTGTGGTTGATAGGGTCGGGGAGGGTATTGCATTTGGCCATAAGGCGGGTACCAAGGCTGAAACTGCTGAGAATATGTAGGAGGCATGTGGCCGTTCATGCCATTCATGCCCATGCCGTTCATGCCGCCCATACCGCCCATGGCGTTCATACCGTTTATGCCATTCATGTGTGGGGGATAACCCATGTACGGCGGAGAGTTCATGTTGGGATGGCCATGGTTGAAGGGAAAGTCCTGTCGCCGGCGCGACTGCGGCATTGGTGGCTGCCCGTGGGGCAACTGGGCCATGTGATGGTTCATCCTGATTTAGCTCGAGAAGGTATTCGCCTTTGTTCAGCCACGCGTTGCCTGGATGGCAACCATGCGCTTTTGGAAATCAAGATGTTCCAGTACTCGAGTCCGGGCGCGTTTATGCAGCCATTATTGCCTCTTCTGGGGGTTCGAGGAACGAGAGTCGAGACAGGTGTATGGGGAATATATCTAGGTCGAGAGAGTGCGAATGGCGGGAGCTGGGAATTTAAGTGTTGGCACAATGCGCCGCTGGGGAAAAAAAAGGTGGAGGGTGGTGTATTCGCTTACCAGTATATCACAGGAAACCAGAGTGAATGTGATGCACGCTTGAACGCCGGTCGAACAAGGTGAAGGAGGGTGAATGGAATAGGGAAGGGGGAGGAAGCAAGTAGCGGTCCCTCATTCACTGCGTCCGAGAAGCTGAAGTGCAGGCCTTCCCAAAAGCGTGCTGAGTCACTGCTGCTGAGTCAGTGGGCACGTGCCGGCGATGTCATTCCCGCCGCCCCTCCTCGACGCCCGTCGAAGGGCTCAGCGTGCCATTCCGGGTCGCTTTGTCTACCTTTAGATGGCCTCTCGAGGCTTGATCTATTCCTACCTGTCTTGGGCTTCCTCAGACTGATCTGGGCTGCGCTGGATGGACTCCATCCTCTCCTTCCTTGCCGGTTGACCGCCCACATTATCAGTGCGTTGCGTCTATCACTGACCTCTCTAGGGAGCCTTTTTGGACTTTGATCAAGCGGGCTTTTGTCGTTTTATTGTCACTCGCTTTGTCGCGAGGTTCTTACCTCGGTTTTCGGTCAAACCATTCCGTGAATCACCTTGGAAATGTCGTCAAATGCTGGACAGTCCCCGACGCCTTCCAAAGCAGTAAATATCTCGAACACCTCGGGCAGTTCTGCGACGTTTCATCCTTCTGCTTCGTCCGATAGTGGCTCTCAGCGACGGCCAGGTGGTCCGGGGAGCTTTGGTGCAGGTCTATCCTCGAGGGGATCAGCATCTCCGCGGAACAATCAAAGCAAAAAGAATCAGCATAAGCGACAAAAGAAACCTCGGGCCTTGGATGATGACGAGTACAGCGAATCAGTGAGTATTTCGCCTGGACTTGGCTAGGCCTCGTCGTGCTGACGCATTACCCCTCGTTCAGGCCGTCATGAAATCTACAAGTAGCCGCAAGGGACAGACGTCCATTACCCATCTGATGAACTTTTCCCTCCCACCTCGACCTCAATACCAACCACCACCCCGCAATATTCGGCGTTATACATCGTATGGTGCAGGATCTGGGTACCATGCCGTGGACAAAGCGCGCTATGTCCATGCCAACTACCGTTTCATTGTTTCACCGGATCGCAACTACCATGCTCAGGCCGCCAATGCCGACGTACATCTAGACTGGGCCTCTGTTCTTCAAGTCCTAGTCTCCGCTCAAACTCAGGATGCCAGCTGTCCCATCTGCTTATCGACGCCAGTTGCGCCCCGGATGGCACGATGCGGTCACATCTTCTGTCTTCCTTGTCTTATTCGGTACATGCATTCATCCGATGGTGAACATCGGGACAATTTGGGCCCCGAAAGAAAGCCTCGGTGGAAGAAATGTCCCATCTGCTGGGACTCGGTTTACGCTTCGGAGACTCGGCCCGTGAGATGGTTCCGCGGTCAGGAGGGCGACCTCCCGGTGGAAGGTGGAGATGTGGTCCTGAGACTGGTCAAGCGAGAGCCTGGCAGCACTCTTGCGCTTCCTCGCGATGGGGGTGAAACCATTGCGCCGGGAGAAGACATCCCATGGTATCATGTGGCGGAAGTTGCAGATTATTCTCGCATCATGAAAGGCGGGGAGGACTACATGACTGCTCAATTTGATGCTGAGATCGAAGATATCCGCCGGCAAGAGGTCGAGGATGAGCTTCTTTTCGGCGATGAGAATACATGGTCTCGAAAGGCCGTTCGGGCAATTTCAGAATCCAAAGAGAAGCTGAAGGGGATCGGTAACCCGCCCGATCTCACATGGCAAAAGACGAGCTCCAAGTCCACAAAGGAGCCTGCTGTGGAACCTGAAGCCGTTGAGCATGCGCCTCTTTCTGCTGGTGGCTCTTCCGAGGAATCGGGGCCTGGTTCCAGCACGGACCTAACACATCCGGCCACGGAATCCACATCCACACTAATTACATCGGCCGAATCCGAGCAATTGTCAGAAGCCATGGACAAAGTACAACTAGAATCTGACAACAAGTCACAGTCACGGTCAAGGGGTCGGGGCAAGGAGCCACAAAATACTCCTCCGTCTGACCAGCCCTACTACTTCTATCAGGCTCTGCCCCAGTTCTACCTGTCACCTCTCGACATCCGGATCTTGAAGGCAGCCTTTGGTGAATATGCTCAATTTCCTGCGACCATCCTGCCACGCGTAGAGCATATATCGACTGGGCATATGGTGGACGATGACCTCCGCAAGCGCGTCAAGTATCTGGGTCATCTACCTTATGGGTGTGAAGTGAACTTCCTCGAGTGCGACTGGAGAGACGTGGTCGTTCCCGAGGTCCTCGCGCGCTTCCGCACCGAGACCGACAGGAGGCGGAAACGCAATCGGGATAAAGAGGCTCGAGAAGAGAAGGACCGCATCCGTGCAGAGAAGGAAGAAGACGATAAAAGATGGGCCGCTGCTAGGCGCAAGCGACCCAGTATCAGTGACATTACCAGCGAAGCGCCATTCTCTGCGCAGGACTTTCAGCCGTTGTCCAGTACTGCTACTGACCCGCCTTTGTTCGACGCGGACACCTCTTCTGCGTCCCCGCCACGCGCGTCTTCACAATTTGGCGCCTTAGCTTCCCCTTCGACGAGTCCGCCTGGCGCCCGTACCGTGTGGGGTACCACGGCGATCCCATCGACGTCCCCCGTTCTGGAAGTCCAGCGGCCCCACGACGGGTGGTTGCAGGGTTGGGAGGACGAGCTCTTCGCGCATCAAGAATCCGAAGCAATTGCCCAATCGGCGGCCGAGAGTCAGTCTTCGGGTCCGTCAGCCGCTGCTAAGGGCGGAAAGAAGAAGAAGAAGGGCAAGATTACGTTGATGTCTACCAACAGCCATCGCGGCGCATGAGCCAGCGACCCGTGATCTGTCTACATACAGATGTATTCCGGTTTTACAACACTAATTGTGTCCATCCGGTGTAGAGAGAAGTGTGCAATTTTGATAATGGGCATGTCATACTGTCACTTCTGTTCTCTTTTACCACCTCTTTGCCTCGTCGCATAGTACATTCGGGTAATCCGAGGATTTTGTTCGGAGTGATCTCCTTTGCATCTCGCGGGCCCACATTCCAGTCCCAACATTTTCATATGATGTTGATTATCTGAATTCAAAATAAACATAGAAATCAGAATAAAGCACCCTGTTCGACATCACGATATAGCTCGTAATATGTATACCTATTAGAACTAAGTAGCATCCTACAATAGGACGTGCTGAACCTGCGATCATTATAAGTGCTTACGCAGGGAACGGCAAGCTTGGCGCAGCGATCGCCGCTGCAGGGAGAAGCCGCAGGGGCCGGACGTCGGAGCATTCAGCAGCGCGACGGGGAGGCAGAACCACGGACGCGGCTGTCACCACACCTGACAGTGGCACCCTGCTAATTATGTATTGTCAGTGCAATCCGGCAAGTCGAGAAGCGAAATTGTGGGGGGAAGCAAACAGGCCCACGCAGGGCGGAAGAGGCGCGAGCCGGGCGTAATCTGCAGGTAATCGGGGGTAATTTTGCCGTATCCACGCCGCTTTGCTGGCAACATGTAAACAGTCCCGTTTTTCTCCTTCCTCCTTCTCTCCCACCGTTCTCCCTCCCCATTTCCCGTCGGATCTCGGACGTCCGAGTAGGCAATCATGACTCTGACACGCTCTCAAACGGGGAAAACCCCCAAGTAAGTCTCCCATTGGCTTCGCGGTGCGATCCACCTTGGTACGCGGATGTTATATACCCCCGTCGATGCCATTGCTTCTTTTCTGTCTTGTTGGCAGTCGCTCATTCTCTTTTACTGCAATTAGGAAAATGGACCGCCCCGGCTACATCGAAACCCCCGGCCGTCGCGTCTCGCGCAAGAGCTCTGCCTTCGACGGCAGCGAAAATGATGCGTCCGACTCCCCTGCCCCCAGCAGGTCGCGGTCTGTCACCCGCCGTCGCACTTCCGCCAAGGTCAAGTCCGAGGATGAGGAGGACGAGAAGAGCCTCGTGAAGGAAGCCACCAATGGCAAGGCCAAGACGGCGACGCCTACAAAGTCCAAGGCCAAAGCCGGATCCAAGTCAAAGTCGCGCATTGTCGACGGCTGGGAGGAGGGTCTTGACCCCAAGATCGATTACAGCGGCCACTACGAGTTCGGCGGTTCCGCGGGTGTCCTGGCTATGATGATTGGTTTCCCGATGCTCATGTACTACATGTGGATTGGCGCGACTTATTATGATGGCAAGTTCCCTGTTCCCGCGGAGGGGCAGAGTTTTGCTGAGTTCACGGCCCATATGGGTCATCTGGTTTACACTGGCGCGTTCCCCTCGCTGAAGGCGTGGACTATTTATTGGGTTTTCTTCATCTTCGAGGGCGCTTGCTACGTGCTGCTCCCTGGTGTGTCGGTCTCCGGACGTCCCCTGCCGCACTCCGGGAACAAGCAGTTGCCCTACTACTGCTCTGCTGTGTGGTCCTTCTACACTAGCATTGTCCTGGTGCTGGTTCTGCACTTCACTGGTCTCTTTAAGTTGTACACCATTATTGATGAGTTCGGTCCTCTGCTCAGTGTCGCGATTCTCTCGGGTTTCCTCGTCTCGTTTGTTGCGTACTTCTCTGCTCTGGCGCGTGGTGCCCAGCACCGTATGACTGGCTCCCCGATCTATGACTTCTTCATGGGCGCTGAGCTGAACCCCCGTATGTTCGGTATCCTGGATTTCAAGATGTTCTTCGAGGTCCGTCTGCCCTGGTACATCTTGCTGTTCCTTTCCATGGGTGCCGCCGCCCGCCAGTGGGAGATCTACGGCTATGTGTCTGGTGAGGTGATGTTCCTCATTATGGCGCACTATCTCTACGCCAATGCTTGCTCTAAGGGAGAGGAGTGCATCGTTTCCACCTGGTAAGTCTTCGTTCTTTACCACTCAAGAACATCCACTAACATCACCAGGGACATGTACTACGAAAAATGGGGCTTCATGCTCATCTTCTGGAACCTGGCCGGCGTCCCCTTGAGCTACTGCCACTGCACTATCTACCTCGCCAACCACGACCCCTCCGAGTACCACTGGAACCGCTACTTCCTCGCCTTCCTGTACATCGCCTACCTGTTTGTGTATTGGGTCTGGGACACAACCAACAGCCAGAAGAACCGCTTCCGCCAGCAAGAGCGCGGTACCATGGTCGCCCGCAACACCTTCCCCCAACTCCCCTGGCAAACTGTCGAGAACCCCAAGACCCTGTCGACCGCCGACGGCTCCAAGATCCTTGTCGACGGCTGGTACGGCAAGGCCCGCAAGATCCACTACACCTGCGACCTGTTCTTCGCCTTGAACTGGGGCCTTATCACCGGCTTCTCCAGTCCGTTCCCCTGGTTCTACCCGCTCTTCTTTGCGTGCATGATCTCCCATCGTGCACTGCGTGATATCCAGCGCTGCCGTGTTAAGTACGGTGAGACCTGGGCTGAGTATGAGCGTCAGGTTCCTTACCTGTTCATTCCCGTGAGTGTCCCAGAGTTCGAATAATGGAAATATCGTTACTAATGAATTCTTTGCAGTACGTCTTCTAATGACGACACTAATTGGGTCTTCCCTCGACTTTCTTTTCATATATAGCGGCTCAGGCGGCTGTGCTCGTTGCTCGGCCCACCAAAATTGCTACGACACTGTTGGAACTTCTTGGCATGACTTCGAGATATTTTCTTTTAATGCTGGTTCCGTTGTTTCGAGACTCCTCTGTTTAGGACAAGCAGATTGGTTGACCTCGCAGCGACCGTTCAATTCAGTTCCATGTACATTATTCTCTGGATTCCTCGGGCTTTTCGATTTGATGTTCAATACAATAAACTTGTTCATTCAATTTTCCTTAGTCGTGTGTAGTCCTATGTACAGTCGTATGTACTTGTGGCCCGCACTTTGTCAGCGGCCACATGACACCCCGCGCGTTATCGATAATGCTTTGCCCACAGCTCCAAACCGCAAGCTTCACTCAAATTCACTGACAGGTTCAGATTGATTGCAGAGATCAACAATGCTCGTCTCAGAATCCCACGTCGACGTTCCTACCTCGGCCGATGGCCAGGGTTCCATGCGTACGTCCTTCTCTCGAGTCCTTGGTGCTCCGCCGCTGTGCAGTCAACGTCATACCCGCCAACAGCTGCCGTGGACTCGATATTACCTCGTGTCGCGTCAATTCCTGCATTGATGCTGGGATGAGACAGAAAAGTAATTGAGTAATGGGCTAACAGTTTGGGATGATAGGAATCTACATCTTCCATCCCAATATTCCCGGGTATCCGAAAGCCCGGTTCCCCGGTGTGGTGGTTTTCAGCGAGATTTACCAAGGTGCGTCTTCACCGTATTTATATCGCCGAATTTCAGATGCGATGCGGATACGTATTGGCATGGATTTCTAATAGAACGATCCAGTCACCGGCCCCGTGGCACGTTTCGCCAGACAAATTGCCGGTCAGGGATATATCTGCGCTGCACCCTCTAGCTACCACGAATTCACCGGACCCGAGGCTCTGCAGTACAACGCCGAGGACACGGATAAGGGGAATGCGTGGAAGATTAGGAAGGTAGGCCCCCAGATTTCTGCCTTACTTCTACATTTGTACCCTTGGGCGTGGTGAGTGCATTGCTAACGTGACTAGGCCCTAAACGCCTACGACGAAGACGCCAGCCTCTCCGTGGATTACCTTCTCTCACTTCCGACGTGCAATGGCCGCGTGGGCGCGACGGGCATGTGTCTGGGCGGTCATCTGGCGTATCGGTGTGCGCTGGATAGTCGGGTTAAGGCGGCTGTGTGTTACTTTGCGACGGATATCCACAGCAAGACCCTAGCCCGGGGTAAGAATGATGATAGTTTGGCTAGGGCGGGGGATATCAAGGGGGAGTTGTTGATGGTGAGCATTCCTATTTTTTTCTTTTCTTTTGGGGGGGGGGGGAGGGGCGCTTCTCTTCCCTGGGCGGGAGATATATTCATGTTGAGGAAAGAGTGGCTAACACCAAAACCAATTCAGATATTCGGCAAAAACGACACCCACGTCCCACCCGAAGGCCGGGATCTGATTCGCAAGACCCTGCATGATCAGGGCGTTCTGTTCAGTTTCTACGAAGTTGCCTGGGCCCAGCGTGAGTTTTGAACTTGATCCCTACCAGGCCGTACAGCAGCCTTTGAGTGTGGAATTGGCTGACGAAGGCAGACGCGTTCATCCGCGATGAGCTCAGCAAGGGCCGGTACGACCCTGCGATTACCAAGTCCTGCTTCGAGATGATGATGGAGCTCTTTGGGCGCACGCTTAAGCTCGATTTGGGTGAGCATGACGGTAAGGAGGTGGTGGTTGAGGATGTTTGTTGATATGGCCCCGATCGGCGTGGCTACCTCCTAGGAAGAGCTAGTGGTCTAGCCGAACCTAATGAGGGAAAGAGGGGAGTGATTCCTACGAATTGATGTTGGTACCGACATTGTAAAGGAGCCAGATCGTGTTTCAAGGCCATGTTTGTACACATTATGACTACCCAGTACTCTAGGGTAGGTAGTAGTAGTAGATTGACCGAGTAGAGATGATCCGTCGATCGAGTCCGGGTCGCCGGGTCGACCAGATCGTTCGGCAAGGGGAGGTCTGGAGCATCGTGTGCTTGGCTGATCACTGCGGAGTGCCGTCTGTGCAGTATTCTCACACTTACTGCATACTGTCGTGAAGGTGCAGCGTGGAGATCTATTCTTAGGCCTCCGAGGCCGATCCAAGGTTATGCACACCGTTGCCCCAGAGCCAACCGTGGATCCCAGACCTCCTTGACCTGTCCCTAATACTGTGGGCAGTGCTCAGGTCCATTTTCCAGTACCTTTCTAGTCGGTCATGTGTAATTCTAGTGCTGTGCCCACCGCGCCAATTTTCAGTTGAGGCCCAGGCTAAGCGCTAGCGTCGGCCATTCCCTGATCGAGCACACTCCAGTCCCGACCGCACTCTGCTGCCTTCACCTCACTTCCCCTCTTACCACGACGCTCGCTCCTCTCACGCCTCGCACATCACGCCTCGCACATCCCGAGCGTCGCCCTTCACCTCCTCCGAATCGCTCGCTCCCAGCATCGCGGGTCAGGGGACTCTTCTGATCCCCGTCCCCAATCCAGCCCGGGTCTAAGCCCCCGTTCTTTGTCTCGCCAGTGCCACTGCAGTACCGGCAGTGCTAGCCAGCGTCAGCCAGCTCAACCCCGTGGAGGTAGAGCCGAAACTCCTTCGCCATGGGATCTACGCAATTCGGCAATTTCCACGTGAGTGCGATCGCGCCCTGGATTCTCCCCGTCCCGCGCCGAGCGGAGACGGCAACAATGGACCTGGACTGACCGAGACCGCAGGACTTTTGTCGCGACTCGCTATTGCCAGTCTGCAATGTACGTGATTTTCTCCCCCGCGACTGTCGCATTGACTACAAAGCATTGAATATGATTGCTAACGTTGGTTTCTGCAGCTATTTCTCGATAACCAGCCGCCCAACGCCGGCCCCAATGGAACCTTTGATGGATGTCCGCTATACGGAATCGAGTTGAGCGGCGATCGTTACCTCGCTAATCTGGGTATGTGATCGGTGGTGACGGGCATGGATATGGATGTGCGGCTAATACGTATGATTTGGGTGTAGGGTCGATCTTGCTCGCCGGTATCTCTATCCTTATTTCAGTTGCCTTGTTGTGGAGGTCGGATCGCAAGCATGCTGCTGTCGGGCGTCGGTACGCTTCCCACCCTATAGCTTCGTCGATTGATATTGCGCGAGTATATACGGAATTTGGACTGACAATGTCACTAGTGAGATGCAATTGTTCCTGCTCGGTTTTATCGTGATTCAAATCTGTGAGATTTTCACGGTGGGCGGTATTCCGATTCACGACTCCGTTAGAAAGGTGGGTGTTTCGAGGTTGTGGTTATTGAGCTCGTGCTGATCATATATAGGGCTTCTCGGCCGTTCATCTCGCGGCGATCACCGCCACCTGCTGGATTCTTCTTCTCAACGCACTCGTCGGTTTCCAGTTACTCGACGACGGGACGCCGGCTTCAATTGGACTTATCGCGGGATCGGCGATCGTGCTCTTCATTGGGACTGGTTATATTGCTCTGGATACCGCATTCGACTGGACAGGTCATTTCCAATCCAGTGTGGGCGCCGGAGGTGATAACCGCAACATCGCTCTCTACGTCCTGTACCAGCTCTTCCCGCTCGTTTGTCTGGTACTGTTCTACATTTTCGAGGCCATCCTGGTCATGCGGCTGCTGGGTGAATTCCGACCAATGAGTATGTCCACAATTATCCTTTTGGCCGCTGTCTGCATTTTTCTATACCCGTACTAACCTCGAATAGTCTACCTCACCGGCGCTGCCCTCCTCTTCGCCATCGGCCAAATCTTCCAATACGTCATCAGTGTCCACCTCTGCGAAGCCTCCAACCACAAAATCAACGGCACCCTCTTCGAAACTCTCTTCACCCTCCTCTCCGTCATGGCCATTTGGGCCTTCTGGAGTAGCATCACCGAAGACGACTGGCCCTTGCCGACTGGTGGTGGATACAATTAGATGTTGGTCGGCTCGGTCGGTGACGAGTCGTCATGAATACTTTCGACGCTGTGATACCACATCCCTCTCGCCCCACGTTTCACGATTCACTGTCCTCTTCCCCTTCTCTCGATTCTTATGCCTCGCTGCGGTCATGTCTGCTTTCCCTGCCACGAGGGATTGTGATCTGTAAAACGCTCGGTCACCTGGCGCCTTTTTGAGCTTTCTTGTTCTTTATTTTCCAGATACCTCTCATGTACACATGTTCTAATTCAGTCAATAATAGCTATATTTGTCCCTTTCCCTCCCCTGTCTACCACATAGGTTTGATGTGTATGTAGCACTGCCAATCATCCAGACAGGACTGCGTGGCATTACAAGCTGTGATCGGGTGATGTCCAGCTCCGCTGGCAAGTCAGAACTCTGTCGGAAAATAACAAGTTTGCTCCCCGCGCCAACCACACCCGAGTTGTAAGTCGAGGGTCCATATTCGAATTGGCGATGTCACTCGGTACGACCTTCATCACCCAAACTCGGTTAATCGGCCCCCTCAATCTCGCCCTGTGTGGACGCTGGGGTATGACATCCCGTTCTCGTGTAGTTTGTTCCTGCGGTGCTTTTCTGCTTGCTTGGCATACTCGTTGCTGCTACCGCTGGTGTTGGTGGTGGATATAAGGCACAGCCCGAAGGATCTGTCCAGGTTCTTGTTCTTATTGAAATCCCTTTCTTCATACACCGTCTTCTAATCTCCCCTCGTTATACCACATTGCTATTTTTATTTCTATTTTTATTTCTATATTTTTCCCTTAAAAAAATAACACGCCAGTCCCTACTGAAAATGAGAATAACATCCCTCCTCCTCCTCGCAGCACTAAGCACAGCCGAGGAAGAAGGCATACCTGCTAGAAGCAATGCCTCTCTAACCCGTACGTCTCCCTCACCCATTCTATCAAGTGTTATCCACTCAAGTGTTATCTGCATTCTATCTAACACTAATACCCATTCTAACGTATCGATGTGATATAGTCCTCCAACAAAACCGCCTCACAGTCGAGCAAATGCCCCCAGCCTGTAACCTAGCCGCGTGCCTCGGTCTCTCGGGGACGGTTACCTGCGTTATATCCGCTATTGCGGGTGGTGATCCGGCGGCGTTGCAGAGGTGTCTTGTTAATGGGCTTGCGCAGGTATGTTACTCTTCATATGGTGGATTGAGACGGCCGGTATACTTTGTCAGGGTCAAGCTGACGATGTAGATCTGCTCTTGTGCGGCTTGTGTTCCGTCTGTCGATAATTTCTTGACCTCTCTCGGGGTTTGTGTTACGAATCCCGGGAATGCGACTGAAGCCGCGAGGGTTGTTATGGAGTCTTTGCTGGAGAGGAAGGTGTGATTTTGAAGGATGGGTTGTGTAGTTTGATTGTTGGTTTTTTTTTTTTTTTTTGCAAATGGGGAGAATGGAGATTGTTTACTTTTCTGATTATCGAGTACGGTTACTGGACAGATGTTGGGAGTACAATGGAAATCGTCATGTGATGTTGCTTCCATCGAAAAAAGTACGTTCGCTATTCTGTAGCAGCAAGTCGGTCATTAATACAACGTATCATATTTACAATGCAAGTCGAGTCCATTTGGACTGAACGAATTTCTTGCAATCGAAGGGTCATGAAGACGAATGAATCTCGGAAGCACTTGGCAGACGGCTCGCTTAGTATACTCAGTATCCGAGTAGACTCAATATTCATGACGGGACATGCAGACCCCTCGCAGCGGGCACTCTGTAAAGAACCGTGCCCGAACAAACTTTTCTCATCCCGTCCATAGATTCGAGATCCGACCATCTACAGTCGAACCTTCACATCCACGCAAGGGAGCGTCCACTCCCGCCGTCCGAGCAAAACGCGCAACCACTCCAGTCCCACTCCCGTCCACTCATCCGGCTTCGTTTCCACCCCCAGTCGCTGCTGCGCGCCTTCCAGCGCTGCGCCGGCCAGAGCCTTTGCGGTCGAGTTGAATGTGTCGAAGACGAAGCCCGTGAGGCTGTCGCCGGGAAGCGGTGCTTCCATGGTAGCATTGCCAGACTGGTTGAAGAGGCCGGTGCCGCCAGTTGGCGCGCTGTAGCTGTAGCGCGGGGCGAACCAATTGCTTCGGAGATCAAAGATGCATCGGTCGGACCAGTGGCAGGAGGATGCGAAGAGGATGAGAAGGAGGGCGGAGCAGTAAATGCATGGTCGGTGGATGATGTAGGTTAGGGCGACGAAGGAGATGATGAAGATGGGCGACGCGTTGGTCGGGATGAAGAGCAGCGGGAGCCAGCTGTCGTAAACAAGTACTCGTGAGTTCAAACTCCACGGACTGAGGTGTTAGTGTTTGGCATGCTCGTACGTACCTCCGGAGGCAGAACATCGTGGGGGTATTGGTGGTGCCGGCTCGTTGCTTCGAGCCGGCGTGGAAGAAAGAATTTGTAGAATCGCAGGGAAGCACAAGATCAGTCTTTTTTTTTTTTTTTTTTCTCAAGATTGACAGGGAGATCGAGGCCAGCGTTGCGCGAGTGCTACTGCGAAGATCCGGCCGGACGAAAGACCGATGATGCAGCTGCCGCCATCACCGCCTTCGCCACAACGCACCAGCCACCGGTGCATTTTGATTCTCCAATTTGACCAACTTCACTTCCCATCCTTCAATCCTTTCCAACATTCGTCACGTCTATCCTTTTCTTCCACAACCGACTCAATTTCTCAATTTTTTCCAACTACTCGACTGCTATTGTTCTCTGATTTCTTTCCCTCTCGAAAGAGAGCTTTCGAGAGCTAGTCAAGCTTCGTCTTCGTGTGCGGAGGTCGCCTGTCATCCGAGGCGAGCGGCAGAAATGTCCACTCCCAACGATATTCAGGCTCTCCTGGCCAGCATTCGGCCTCGCCCGTCGCCGCCCAATGCTCCTAGCCAGGATCAGTATCAGCAGCAGCGCCCGCAGCAGTCATACCCGCCCGGCATGTTCCCACCTCACCCCCAGCAGCAGCAGCAACAACCCTATGATGGCCAGAGTTACCCCCACCCCGGGCGTCATGGCTATCACCACCCTTCGGTCTCCTCTGCAGTCCACAGTCCTTCGCCTATGAACACTCCGCCTCACCATGGTTCTGATATCCTCAGTCCCAATGTGTCGACTCCTCAGGGCGATCGGGGTTCTCAGCACCAGATGCCCCAGAACCTGAACAACCCGGATCGTGCGGCGAGTCTTCTCAACTTGCTTCGATTCAGTCAGGGCCCCGGCACCGTCCCGCAGCCGGCTTCGCCTGTTGTTCACGAACAAGATCGATCTCCTCCTATCCAGGAGACGACCTCTCCTCACGGACGAAACATTTCCGCGTCGGATCTGGTCGCCTCCCTCTTTGGTGGTCAGGGTGCTGCTGCCCACGCTGCTCCTCCCGTGCCTCACGCAGAAGAGCCAGCTCATTCTGAAGGACCGAGTGAGAACACTCAGGACATGCTCCTTCGTCTGCTCAACCGGTCCCAGTCCGGTGCGAACACTGCTGAGGCACCTGCTCTCGTGGCTGCAAGCCAGCCCGCCGCCCCACAGAACCTCTCCGGTGAAGAATACGTAGAGGAGGACGGAACCGAAGAGAGCGCCGGGGAGTTCTTGGAGCCCAGCCCTAAGGCTGCGAAGCCGGAAACGGTCGCGCCCTCGGCTTCCAAGGGCTCCATGTTCACCTACACCAACCCATTTGAGCAGCTGGCCGCTATCTCTCCTCAGGCCAAGTCTCCCCAGCCGACCTCGGGTGGTCACACTCCGGTTGTCGAGGCTCCTGTCGTTGAGGCAGTAGAGAAGACCACTGTTCAAGTCGCTGCCGAAGCTGCACCCGCCCCCGCTCCCGCCCCCCAGCCGGTGCGGTCTAACAAGAAGAACTCCGAGCCCATTCTGGAGCCTGTCCAGCGTCAGGCGCTTGATGGTGTGGTTGGGCGCCTCGTGGACGAGATTGGTCGCTCTCTTAGCATTGGCGAATCCAAGCTTTCCCAGAAGACTGAAACCGTATCTCCCACTACCAAGGAGGAGTCCACCGAGGCGGTCATCTCATCTATCGCCAGCAACCTGCGGGAGACCGCAGCCGAGGCAAAGGACACTGATACCTCGGACGAGGTGACTGGACCCGAGACCACCGACATGGGTCCCGCCACCACCGCCGCTCTTGCGAGCGACAATGAGAATGCAGAGGCTTTGCTTGATAGCTGGGAAAGTGCCGAGGACAGCGCTGAAAAGGAGGAAGAGCGTATTGTCTCGGTTCACAACTTCCCCCTGAAGCCTTTTATCTCCATCACCGTTAAGCCGCAATCTGGAAAACTTGCGACTTTCCGCGATGATGGCATCATGGATATCGCCCGTCTTAAGAAGGAGTTTGATCAACTGGATCGCTCCCTGACCGCTGCCACTTCTGAGTATATCGTGTATGCTCTTGCGAAGACCGGTGGCATCCGAGTCATTCGCCAGGATGATGGCACTGATCGTCAGGTGTTCCGGTCTACTCGGGACCGTGTGTTCAACGTCGCTTTGTGCACGGCTCCTTCGTCATCTGGCACCTCTGATGAGCAGGCGATTCTCGGCATTGGTGTCAGTGGCACAGTGTACTGGGCTTTGATCTCCCGCCACTCGAAGGACCTGTTCGAGCTGGATGCCTTGGAGCGAGAGAGCTTGATCTTCCCTCCTTTCCCGGCCTCTGACGAGAACACCTCTGGTGGCCAGCTGAAAACGCGGGCTAAACGGAGCACTCGTCACCCTGATTTGTTTGCCATTGGCCGTGGTAAGAACATCTACGTCGTCTCCCCCCAGTCCGCGATGAACCCTGTCTATGGTATCAGCGGTTCTCAGCGCACCGTCAACACCGAGAAGTTCTTCAAGGAGCGTGCTCTGAAGATCTCGACTGGCAAAGCTGGCAAGGACTTTGCTTTCAGTGACGATGACTCTGTGATCGCCTCTCTCGACAAGACAGGCCGTTTGCGTTTCTGGGATATCCGTGATTTCCTGGAGAACAACTCTACTGAAGGCCCCGCGCCCAATGAGATCCGGGTCCCCCTGAATACCTTCGTTACGGGCTCTCCGGCTGAGAAGTCGTGGCCTACGTCGGTACTCTTCCTGGATAAGCTCCGCCCTTACTCGCGATCCATGGCGTTGCGGTATGTCTTGGTCGGCCTTAAGCAGAACCACACCTTGCAGCTCTGGGATATTGGGCTTGGTAAGGCAGTGGAAGAAGTCAAGTTCCCTCACGAGAACGAATCGGATGCCATTTGCAGTGTCGCATACCACCCCTCCTCTGGTATCATCGTCGTCGGTCACCCGACCCGCAACTCTATCTACTTCGTTCACCTCTCTGCGCCGCGTTACAACCTGCCGCCAATGCCGCAGGCGGCTTTCGTCAAGGCTGCAAGCGACAAGGAGAGCACGCTGCCCAAGCCTGAATCGACGGCCTGCCTCAGTGGAATCCGCGAGATTTCTCTCGGTTCCAAGGGCCAGCTGCGAAGCTTGGAGCTCCTTCCAATCTCCAAGTCGGCTTCTGACAAGCGAGACCAGGACACTGGCTTGTTCGAATTGTATGTGATGCACTCGCAGGGAGTGACTTGCCTGAACGTCAAGAAGGAGGACCTGGGATGGTCCTCTGATAACAAAGTGATTCGCCCGGTGGATGGTCTGGAGGAAGGAGTGATTGATATCGCTGACCTTCAGGCGTTCCCGAGCTACGTGACCGATGATCCCTCGGTCAATGGCGATGCTGCTTCTACTCTGTCGAAAGCTACCAAGGAGCAGCAGCCGGCGAAGAAGACCGACAACGCTGTGGAATCTACTGCTGGTGTCGTTCCTTCGCGTAACGCATCGCCGACTAAGCCTGTGAAGAAGACGGCTGGAGGGGACCAGACCGAAAACGTGACCAGCTCCGGCAGCGCCGAAAAGAGCGACAAAAAGAAAAAGAAGAAGATTGCTTCTGCCAGCTCTGCTATTTCTGAGGCTACGGTGAAGGCAAAGGAACCAACTGCGACGGCGGGGGTTGAGCCGCTCCTGCCTAGTCAGCAATCCACTCACCCAGGTAAGTACAGACTCACTTGTTTACCTTCCAACATCCTCAACCCACTCACATCCACCCCCTCAGCCATCCCCACGACCACTCCAATGTCGACCTACGACCTCGACCAGCATCTCAGCTTCATCCAGACTTCGGTCTCGGAAAGTCTGTCTCGAAACATGAACAGTCAGCTCGATAGCCTCTTCCGCCGCCTCGACCTGGAGCGACGCGACTGGGATGCGGCTGCTTCCGCTAAGCAGGAGGAGGTCCTGCGACTTGTCTCTCGAACCCTGAGCGACAACGTTGAGAAGAACTTGGGCCGCATTGTCAGTGAACGCATCCAGGAAGAAATTCTTCCTGTCGTGATCGAGCACATCTCTGCGGACATCAACCGCAAGCTTAACACTCTCGTCGCCCCCCACGTCTCGACCCAGGTTGTCTTTGCCATCAAAAACGAGGTGCGCGAGAATCTCCCCATCATTGTTCATGGTGCTCTCAAGGATGCAAACTCCTTGAAGCCTCTGGCCGACGCGACCATGCACCTGCTGGCTCCCCGTCTCGAGTCAGAGCTGTCCAAGGCCATGAACAGCGTCGTCCTTCCTGCGATCGGAGAATTGTCTCGCCGCAACCAAAAGCTGGAGTCCGACATGGAGCGCCACCACGTTGCTCAGATCCGACACCTCGAGACGATGCGTGCTCAGGATCAGGACAAGCTTGATGAGATGGCTACCATGATTCGCAGCCTCTCGAACACTGTGACTGCTCTTGCCGCCAACCAGAACAACCGGATTGAGCAGGGCAACAACGTCAACGCGACACAAGTTCCCTTTGCTCGCCCTGTTGAGCGACACCAGAACGCCGCCCAGGCGCAGGTGTCGTATGGATCCCCTCACCCAGCTGTTTCCGCTGCCATGGCTCCTGTTCCCGGTGCCGCCCCTATGTCCACTCACGCACCCGGTCGTGTCCTATCCTCTGCTGGTCTTTCCGTCCCAGCTGGTCCGGCCAACTATGATGGTCTCACTCCCGAACAGGCCGAGTTGGCGGAGATCGCCGAATTGATGCGCGTTAACCGATTCGAGGATGCCTCGGTTAAGGTAAGTCTCGTCTCCTATCTGCATACATGAAGCAAGCTGATGCTAACCTTCGATCTTCTTAGTGGATCCGATCTAACCAGCAGGCCGATCTTTTTGACAACTACTTCATTCGCGTTAACCCCACGTACCTCGAGCGCCTTCCTGGAGTTGTCCTGCTGTCCATCGGTGTCGCCGTTACCTCGTCTCTCTCGACCAATGTGCAGGCGCGTCTCAACTGGCTGAAGCTCGTCTTCCGACACCTCACTCTTCGGGTACGTATTCTCAACACCGTGCGTCCGTATTGGAGCCCACCTGTGGTCCCCTTTGTCGACTGTCAGGTCCTGTCTAACCCCCGTACCCTGCAGGATGCCGATCTTCGCGAGGTGCTACCCGACATCATGAACATTCTCTCCGAGCGTCTAAACACCCTGTACCTGCGCATTGCTGAGCGCAACCCCAACGACCAAACCCTCCGGCTGATCGCTCCCCTCGCTCGCACTGCTCATGACCTCCAGGTTCAGTGCCACTAAGCGATTCACGCTTACTCGTGATGACGGTGCAGCGATTTCTTCGTTTCGATTTGTTCTTACTTCGTCGGATATGGTTTGATTTTTGATGTGGGTTTCCCGACATGTTTGCTTTTTTATTTGCTATGGGCCCATGATGGCCACGATATCCTTATGCTTGTGACCCGATCCCGGTCTTGAGTAGATCATGTTTTTTTTTGGAAGGACGGCTGAATCCGAATATGTACCCTTAACGATATTACCTTTTTTACTTCCTCTTTTGTTGTAGCCTCGTAGTTCCTAGATGGCACATCGTAGACAACAATGCCGACTCACTCCGTCCATTCTCAGGACTCATCCTATCTTCGGCCACCGACTCATTTTCCTTTTCGAGGGTTCCTAGTACGTAGTGTCAGTTTTGGAGAAGCTTGGCCAACTCCCATACCTAGGTAGGTCATGTGACCTTTTTGCTTCCTGGCTACACACTCTTCCCGTGATCACGCCGAACCCTAATATCTGTGTTTTGCCCAATATAATAGATATGCGAGGATGTATGTGACGATTTATGAGGCCGTGAGGATTTCAAAATAGATCATCAGGCTGCATCAAATTAATCTCCTGCTTTAATCTAACCAAGACCCTTGTCTGATTCCACTGATCATGGAATTTTAAATTGATCATAATGCACTAACTAATGTAATCTCCACTCTTTCAACAAATAATACAACTAGTAATTGTAGTCACCCATCTTGTTTTCGTCATCCAATAGAGGGAAACCAACACTCCCCTCCCAGCAACCATCGTCGGCATTGAAAAGCAACACTCCGCCATACTTCTTGGATGTTGTGTCCGTATCACCTGCTACTTGTATTAGCGGACGTTGCATAGGATGGCCAATTAGAAGGCGATGGGCTCCACTCACAATCATCAATAGCCTTCATAAGTGTGGCTTCACAGTCATCAGGCCAGAATGAATCAGTGTTGCGCGTCTGCCGACAATTTGACTGATCGTCCGCATATTTAAGATCCAGTTCAATGGAACCACCGAAGATACCAGAAACCCGGTACCACTGAGGGCTGTTTTTATAAGTGGTTTTGTCATAATCATGATTGCAGAGCGTTTTGACCTGGTGAAAGGTGAAATCTCGGCTGACAGGCGTCATTGTTGTGGAAGCATAAACACTATTGCAATACTTAAGCGTCGGGACGGTCATGCGTTTCATAAAAATATGCCACCAGGAATTATCATTCGTGGTGAGCTCGCCACCCCGTTTACGATCCGTGGTGTCGACGTCGCAGTCATCAATCAATACTTTGAGGTTCTTCAGGCAAGATTTTTCATCCAGAGGATCATGCGGATTCACCTCCCGCTTGAAGATTCTGGGTGCACCCCCTCGAATTGAGACTGTAGCAGTGCCGTCGGACGAGGTGTAAGTATCTTCAAGTGTGAGTCCCCATTCCCAGGCACCACTTTCATGGGCCTCGGAGCACCACTCCTTGGCGTATTTCTAAAATAAAAGTTAGAATCATAGTAAGGTAAATGTTTCAGAAGAGCCCGGACTTACCACAAGCTCACCACGAGGCACTGCGATCTCGCTAGGGTGACTGTCATCAGCGACGTATTTTTGCGTACTCACTTCAGCGAGCTTAGACTCATCTTCAGGGAGAACTCTCGACCTGAAGATGTTGTAGCCATAAGATGCACCGCAGTTCAGATCACTTGAGGCCTTATCCTGGATATGGTGGCTGTCTGTTCCCTCGCATGTCTGAAGGATACTATCGTAGATATCGGTACAGGTGTTTCCGCAAATGTTCCCATCACCAGCAGGTGTGTATGAGAACTCAAATGTGTAGTCTTGGTATTGAGTGGAGTGAATGTCGTCGGTCGTCGGTCGTCAGGTTCCTTGTTGTTGCTTTATTGAGGTCGCCCGAGCAGAAATGATCGGCAAACTTCGACATGACACTCTTCTCGATCATGATCTGGTCGGAGTAATTATCGGAGCAGGTGACATTCGGATCAGTCTCATAGGCATTTGCGGCTTTCCAAGCATCACCAAGAATATTCCACTGTAGGTCAAAGGTGCTTTTCTCAAATTAGTAAATTTTTACTTCTGCAGTGAGGGTACAGGTGCAGCCTTTGTATTTTCCCTGTGACCTGTTAGTTGAGGCCCAACCTGGTTGAACGAGAACTAAAAATCGTACCGTAGTGCGAGTGCTGTCTTTACCATCACAGTCATCGCAAAGAGGTGCATCTTTTCCAGTTGGTGCATCACTGGGGCACTCGTCCTTGTCGCCATCACCACCATCATCATCATCATCACCACCACCACCACCACCACTATCCTTCCCCGGAGAGGAAATCTTGGGTATGTTGACGGGGACGTTGTGGATGGAGAAAGCACTGTCGTCAAGCAACCGCTTCTGCTCGATACCGATCTAAATCAAAGAGATAAACGTCAGTGCCTCGAATCCAACCGTGATCGCTGCACCAATGCCCGCACCGACTGCGACAAAACCTCTCGATTGGAGCTTGCTGATGGCGTCTTTAATTAATGTACCGTCCGCGTCCTCGACTTCATCGGAGACGAATGTAATGTCCTTGATAGCAGAGCGAATCTCCTTAACCAGAGCGTCGTCGCTCTTTGCCACATCCTCAATGGAATCCGCGTGAGTATGTCCAGTCAATACCCATTTGTTGAGAAATCTCCCATTCAGATTCATCTGTGGCACAAATTGAGTGTCGAACCCCTCAGTCTGAGGAACAGCGCCCGGCTGAGCTCGATAATCGTCTGCAAGACCCAGATATCGGAGTAGCTCCATCGAGCGACAATTCGTAAAATCCATCTTGGGCCATTTTGTCGTCTCTTAGTTCTTCTCAGCGATCAAGCAAGGCACATTCAATTGATCGAGCTGGTAGGCAAGTAACATGCCAATGGGGCCGGCACCGACAATTATAACGGGTATTTCTTCGACCATCGCTGTTGTTCACAGGGCTATCAGCGGCTAGGTGTCTAGGTAGAGAGTGAAGTGCTGGATTGGATGTATATGAGCGAGCTGTTTCGATCAGGCTGAGCCCCTCATAGGGCCAAATGAACCGCTTTCCTGATTTGTAGTCCTGCATGGAATTGTTGGAGTGTGGAGTACCCCAAGCCAATGTAGCCTTGTCTGGGACCCTTCTTCTGAATCTGTATGAGTCGTCATTTGCGGCTACACAGGCAGCCGCTGTGATTGGGTTTCCTCAGTTGCACAAAGCCACTGTGGACTGTAGGTCCGGATGAACGAGCCCACGGCCTAATGCAGAATCAATGGTCAGTGCGCGAAAATGATGGCCTAATATCGATGAATTAGTTCACCCCAGGCAGTGCGAAATATCTGGAACTAACGAAATAGATGCAACAATTCAAAATCGAATCAACGACAGGTAATATTGATAAAAAAGTGTGTGAATGTATCTATGAAATGGCATCCGATTGCGCAGATGGTCCTTCTATGGCTGCTCGTCTCACCCTAGGAGCCAACTAAACAATAGAAAATGACAGAGAAGATAAAAAAGCATACCCAATTGGATATGTGAAATTCCGAGGTTCCGAAAAGAGCACTGTCCGCTGAATATCAGGTAGACCGAGCAGAGTCAGAAACCTCCGCTCCCTCATTCGAGAGTGTCGGGTAATCATGAAGACCCATATTGACGGGTCTCTCCGGCTCATCAGTCTGGCCCGAACCAGGCTGCTGTTGTTCGTCCGCAGGAGCCCGAATGACCGAGCGCCTGATGCGGAAAAGAGGCGGGTTCGGCGAGGCTGAGCGCTGCCCACGTTTGCGGGTGCGGAAGCTTGAGTCGTCCAAGGGCGTCGCGGTGCTATGGGTGTGGCGGATATTGGAAATCGGGACTGGCTCGGGCTCGTCGGTGCTCGTGCTGATCACGCTGGAGATGGTTCGCGGGAGGTGGTAGCCGGCTTTTCCGATTGGAACGGATAGTCCGTGAACGACCTGGTCAGACAATGTTAGTAGCTGCGCGTATAAGTGACTTGGGGAGTACTAACGATACTGCAAATAACCAAAAACCACACCACAATATTAACGGCCTCCGCGACTTCCTTGGCATCTTCTCGTACTTGGCCGTCGACTTTGATCTCGAGCAGAAACTCCCGACTAACCGAGAGGTAGAAGATTGCTCCGACACCAATCGGGCCGAAGAATCCGACAAAGGCGGCTTGTCGGAGATGCTCGATCTGGTGGATGTACTTGTGCATGGCCAGAACGACTGGAAGCCGGCGGAAGATGAGGACGAGAATACCCAGGAAAATGAGCCGGTAGAGCGGGATGATGTCGTTGTTCAGGAAAGATGACCAAGGGCAAACTGCGCCAAACCACATGAATACAGCTAAGTTGAGCAACATGTCGATGGTGGGTTGGAGAGAGTCGTCCATTGTCTCGAGGCGGAACCAGTCACTAGGGGTTTCGATGTAAGAATATGGCAGCTTCAAACTCTCGGGGAAAGACCTACTCTTGCGTGAACACATTTCCTGCAATGAAGCATGCAAGAAGATCGTCGGTCCCGATAAGACCACACGTTCCCACGATGAAGAGCTGCAAATCAAGTCAGCATTGAACTAACAGTTTTAATCCAGAATTGACTCACCGCAAGTGCAATTGCAAAGACCAGGAAACTCTCCCGATCCACATAGTGTTTTTCCTCAGCCCAATGGAGTAGCTTCCTGGACAACCATCCAGTAATAGTTCCATAGGCAACACTCAGCAGAATTTCGTAAGCCCAAGTCTCATAGAACCACAGCCCCATGGCCTTCCCCGCGCCTCCACTATATTCCTGACTACTCATCCCCAGATACTGCAGCAGGTATATACCGAAGAACAAGAACGGGTACCCGAGTCCATCGTTTGCGCCCGACTCGGCCACGATAATCCGCTGTAGCGGACGCGGGACATGTTTGTCCGCAAATTTGCCCTTAACAATTGAATTGGACAAGACGGGGTCCGTGGGCGTGACGCAGGCTCCCACGATCAATGCGTGAAGGAACTTGAAATTGGGAATCATGGCCCAGACAATTAAGCTACTGCACACCCACATGGCGACCATGCCTGGGCCCAGGAGTAGCGAGAGACTCCGCCATTCGATCTGCAGGTAGCGTTTCGGTAGCTGGACTCCGGCTAGGACCAGTTGCACGCCGAGGACGAGGCGGGTGAAGTGCAAGGTGATTGCATCGAGGTTCTGCTGGTTGTGCTGAGCATAATCCTCGGGTCTGATGAAATTAGCTGCATGGGGAGAGAAGGCTACCCCAGCGAGCAAAGAAATCACTAATTCAGTATTAGCGAGGCTGGTTCTTGGATCCCATGGGTCGGGGACTACGTACGCGCTTCTGAGAGATAGAATCGCTCTTTGCATAGGTATGATACCAGTCCGAAGAGGGAGACGAAGCCCCCGAGGGTCGCACAGACGATGTTGAAGTTGATCAATGCGAGGGTCGGCATTTTGCTTAATCATGCACGTCACACGGTGCAGTGCTCATGCAAGGGTGGGAATGGATATATCTTGTCCAGTCCCGCCAGCGTCAGGTGGATTCCACGTCCACTTTCACTGTCAGCTGTCAATATGAAGTGATTTCAGTCAGGTCCGCTTTTCTCGAGATATAATGTCTTCACGAAAACGGAAACGGCGGGCACAGCAAGAAGCAACTGTTATCGAATCATAATCTTGAAGTTCAGAGTCGAGTACAAGGAGGTCATAGATAACAGAGTATATCGCCACGATATCCCAGCCAGGGTGGTTGCTTCGGTGGCTTCGCGTGGGGTGCGATACGCTGCGATGCGAGGTTGCGAAGAGGAAATCTGCGGTCGGCGGTCAGACTGATCTACACTCCACGGCTTATCTCCGGGCCATACACTAGGGATGCTACACTAGGTCTTGGACTGAATGGGCACGAAATAAGAGGGATATCATTATTCGTGAAAATTATACCTAGATACTAGTATATGATCAAAAATCCTCCTCCAGCACCTCATCGGGCACATCGCGACTGGCTTCCAGCAACTCGGCTTTCTCGGCCACACCTCGCTGGGCCCCGTTGACAGCCAGACGATCAGCAGCCTCGTTCCCTGGGTCTTTAGCATGGCCCTTGACCCATTCAAAGAGCGATTTCACTCCGAGCTGATTGCGTTCTTCAATCTTCTCGAGAATCGCCTCCACCAGGTCCTTATTCTCGACTGGCTTGCCGTCCTTGGTTATCCAATTGTTGCGTCGCCAATTCTTATACCACACGGTCACACAGTCGATCGCATATCGGCTGTCCGTCACGACTGTCACATCGCGATGGCGAGGCGCAATTTCGATGCCTCGAAGAATGGCTGTCAGCTCGGCGCGCTGGTTTGTCTGGCGATTTCCGCGCAAGGGCTCGGAGACGTTTCTGCTAGGAAAACGAAAATGAGTCAGAAGGTCAATCTAGATAGAAAAGAGAACGGAAACAAACCTTTCATCACCAGGACCAAAGAAGACTCCGACACCCGCGGATGCCAACTGGGTCCCATTCCGCAGTGAACTCCCATCAGTGTAGATTCGCAACATCCCTGGTATCCCGCCCACTTGTGTCTTTGTCGCAATCTTCTTCGAGGCATCTTTATAAACAACTTTCCCTGTGGCCGGGTCTAACAAGACATTAGGGTCAAAATCATCTTCCGCGCCGTCTGGTAGTGGTCCAAATCCGGCTGGTTCTTCCGCGCCGTCTGCATGTTTGAGTGTTTCGTTTTCCCCTGCAGGGGCCGGGATTATCTGCCTGGTCTCTCCAAACGTAGAGTACTGCGGTTTCCTTCCTTCCTTGACAAATGCCTCTGCCTCTTCGCGCGTCGGGAACTTCCGATATCGTGGCCTGGTGAACCCGCGAATCTGTTCTTGGGCCGCGGCCCAGTCGGTGTACACCCCCGGCTTCCGCCCGCGCTGAATGCCGTAGAATCGCGTCTCTGAGCCCGTCGAGGAACCGCTGACCTTGCCGCCTGTCAGGAAGGCGTTCGCATCTTCGAAGGTAGGAAATGACTGGACTGTATTGCGAGTGTTTATCAGCTTTGCGGTCGGCCGCAGGAGCACCCAGCAGTAAGGCGTCCTAAAACAATGCAGAAGCTCTTACAGATCGCGCCCTTGAATCCCGTTATTTGGGCGAGGCAATCATTCCACCCGTGGTAGATTCCTGGCTTGAATCCTTTCTTGACGGCATAGTATTTGCTATTCGTCCTCTTGCGTTTAGCGCCCGCGCTCGGCGAGGCAGACAGTTTCGGCGCGGGCGCCGGACTGGGCGAAGGTGTGGTCTCGTTCATTGTGTTGGAGTTCGAGGGGTTGGTTGGAGGGAGGAGAGGAAAGGAGATTAAGGGCCTCGAATTGTAGGGTCGGGTGAGAGAGAATTCGGGGTGGTGTCGCTGTGGCAGGGTAGACCGAATGATCCAGTGTCGCTCAGTGAATCGCGGCCGACAGCTCGAGAGGGAACTCTGAAGTCCCAGCCTGGGAGCTGAAAACCAGCTAGATCGGTGAATTTTGAAAAAGTCGCGGAGAGTCGGAGGAGAGAAAATCGCGGTCGTGGAGGTGGAGGGGGAGGTGGGGAGCTCTGCAAGCGCGACGGGGGAAGGTCGAGAAGTCAAACGAGGGGGGGGGGGCCTTACCCGATTCGGACGAAGCACACTCTTTGACTACTACATACTACACTTGTAGCGCTTTGTATTTCCTTTCTTTTGATGATTTCTGTTCAGTTATCTCTACTCTTTGCTTGTAGACCATTTTCATTTTATTACCTTAAGGAATTCTGGCTACTGATAATTTTTAAAGTGTGTTGGGGTTTGGAAGAGAGGGGGGGGGGGGGGGTGGTTTGTTCACAGCAGCAACTTTGTATGAGTGGCACAAGTACATTATTCATCTTTGTTTTCTTTTGTCCTTTGTACATTCTCATGAGCTACCTAAATCATTTACTTGTTAGTATTCATATTAACCTCACATCAATTCCGACAAGGAAGACCAATCATGAATCACTTCATTCTCACTTAGCTACCATTATACATTAAGTGAATAAGTGAAAGACAATCCAATTTCATTCGACTACGACTATCCTTTCAGGATGCGTCAAATGTTTCCCATCAACTTCGTAAGAGCTGATTTCATCTCTGCCCGTATACTCTTGATCAAGTCCTCCACCGTGACCACAGAATGAATGACCCCAACACTTGCCCCCCTACAAAACGAGTCAGTCTATT
The DNA here is from genome assembly GCF_028826775.1 of Penicillium argentinense. Taxonomy (NCBI): domain Eukaryota; kingdom Fungi; phylum Ascomycota; class Eurotiomycetes; order Eurotiales; family Aspergillaceae; genus Penicillium; species Penicillium argentinense. The sequence continues at coordinate 3,906,703 of NW_026622668.1, forward strand.
ACCTGAGGATAATGGATATCTGCGAATGATGAAACCTACGCCCACACTGTCCGTCGATGATTCTCTCCTTTTTGCCGGGCCTCATTATATCGCCGAATGATTTCGTCGTCGGCAATGCCCCCCTGGAAATCGGTATAGCTAAGCCCGATCACAGCTCTCCCGTCATATTGCCTGGGAAAGACATCTGTGGATTGATAAACATCATGCTGGACTGATTTGACTGTTGAAGTAGCTCCGTCTTTAGCATGGACAATCACCTGCTTGATCTCCTCGGGCGCAGGGCACTCGGCGGTTGCAACAAACTGGATACTGTCAGTAAATCTCTAAAACAATATGTGCCCTACTGCCTCACTCTCGTTCCCATGACGACTCCCTCAGCGCCTAAATAATTATTGAGTGCAAGATTAGTTACATGTACAAGCACGCGGTGAATGGGGGTGGAACAGTTCACGAACCAAGTCCCAGCGCAGCAAGACATCCCCTCCCATCGACAATACCACCAGCTCCAACAATAGCGACATTTCCAAACCTCGAATCGGAATCCCTCGTATCGCGTATCTCCGGCAAAAGCGACATCAGGCTAGCCCCTTGCGCCCATTGATGACCACCCGCATCAGTTCCCTGCACCACGAGAACGTCCGCGCCCTGCTCCATAGCCACCTTGGCCGCCTCCACAGTGCCGACTTGGACAAAGATCTTCAAATTCCAGTCGCATGGGCTTGCCTCCTTTGCTTTGCGAAGATTATCGATCAGAGACAGGTGATCGCTGTCCGACTGGGGGAAAGAGAGCCAAACAGCGGCAACTCGATGCTTCTGGAGGATGGCAACGGCATTTTCGAATCCTTTCGGGGTAAGTGTAATAAATCCAACACCAATAGGTAGGTCTTTATCATCCTCGTGTATCTCTTTGAGCTCAGAGCCCGCTTTTGCGAGGTTGGCGTCTAGGTCTGCCAGCTGGATTGATTCGGGCCGGAAATCGAATCCACCGCCGACGAAGCCTGCATTCACTGGTCAATGATAGGAATAAAGCACCAGTCGAGTCGAAACATCAGATATCGTCATGGACCGTTCTCGACAAAAGCAATCAACATACCCAGACTACCGGCTCGGGTCACTGCATTCGCCATGCGGACATCTGTGAAGCCCAGCATCGGGGCGTTGGCGATGAATGGCTTCGCCGTGTGAGGAAACCATTCTTGAAGAAGATTCTTCTGAGTTCCAGAAGTCATTGTCGTGTGTGTGATGGACTTTGTAATCACCGTTTAGTTTTATTAGGTGGAGGGTGGAAGTGGGCTAAGCTCGAAGAGGTGGGGTACTGTACTAGTCTTACCCTCCGGCAGTCACCATGAAAATGCTTCTTGAAGACATTATGATATCTGTGTTTCTCAGTCCTACGCGCCGGTGGGAATATGAGAAATGGAGAAGCTAAAAGAAATGATTTCTATTCTATGAGCGAAAGCTCTAGCTTTACGCCCATTTATGGGCATTGTACAGCGTCGCGCCAGTTTCCAGAGTAGCTAACCAGAAGGCTAATCACGTGGGTGACCAGGTAGGGACCAAGTAGATGACTGTGCACTGGGCTTCCTTCCGACACATTTACGTGTCTGTGTCTTTGTGCTGATGGCCTGAGTCATCAAGACACTGCTGGAAAGTGGGTTTGAGCCCACCCCATTTCGGAAGAACCAAACATCACGAAGTCCGAATAAGGCGCCGACTCAAAAATGGATTTAAAGAAAAAAAAAAAAAAAGGCTCATCCTCTCCTCAGCATTATTTCTGACTCACTTGAATCTTCAACATCTTCGACGAGACGATCTACAGAATCCATCATTGCACGCCTTACAACCCGAACCTCCATCCAAAATACATCTCCCTATACCTGTCCGGAAAATCAGGTTCGCCGTCGCACATAAATGGCGCAGACCTCCTATTCACTCAGCGATATCCGACTGACCTTCTAGCAGTGGGTTATTATCCTGTGTAGCTTTCGGCTTGGGCATACAGGGGAGATCCCCTAGAAAATCGCCGAGTTCCTTTCTCCCGGCGTCGATGAATCGGACAATCTCATCGGCCCGCTGTCGAGCATTCTTTGGTTGCTTGGTGTTGAGATCCTAAGCGCCTCACCAGAGACTCTTCCTACACTCTTGAGGATGAAGTATGCTATATACCACTTAGGGCGCCCAGGCTATGAATCGTGCAAATGTTTTATGAAAGGGAAAGATTCTCCCTCGTCTTATGGATTGTATTTTACATGAACCATAGACGATCTTCCCCGGAAGATGGTCTTCCAACGGATAATCTTCAACTAGTCGGACGGGCCTCGCGCAAAACAACTCAATCCCCCAGCGTTCACCACCTCTGTCCAAGACTATCAGACAACGGAGCTCTTTCCGTTTAGTCGTGGCAACTCGATGCCAGAAAAATCTCCGAGTTCAAGATTATAATGGAACTGAAACTTGAAGAATCTGGAGACCGAAATCAAAAGCAACCTACTTGATACGCGAGGTTGCCGGCTACTGTTTCGAGGTACTCCCCGCAGGGCATTGGGCTACACTACCTAGTGTGATATATAGCATGACGCTTCAGAGTGTCTTCTTTGTTTGGTGTCCCTTATGGCAGTATTCTGTGCTGTTATGACGTCCACTCACATGGACAATGAGGTTGGCCCTAGCTTGTATACAGCTCCTTCTCTCTTAACAGCCGTGAAATATGCACACCCCAACGGGGTACTGTTGGTTTTAAAAAACACAACAAGCGGCCTGCGAAAACCCACAATTTCAGGAGAGGATTGGCTGACGACGATACGCTACTGGACTAATGATCCAGTCGGAAACTTGGAATATGAATTGCCAGCTGACTGGTAGGGGGCAGACGTATTGGAGAGGCCGATATCGCAGGCTGGGAATGGCCACGATGCGGGCAGAGTTGAAGAGCCAGAGCCAGAGGTGCAAGTTATGGGAGTCACCACAAAATCCTTCCAAGCATTTGCGTCCGTAATGCGGATGATTATCTGGTTTTAGTAGCCTTTCTGTATTTCTTTTGGTTGTTTCGCTATATTTATAATTTGCTGTGGCTGAACCAGATTCTGAATTTCCTCTTGTTTTGGTCAAGGATAAAGCGGCCAAAGCTCACTTTCCACTTTCAGTAAGACTCAGTGCATCAATTATAGAGATTCCTACCTCAATCTGACCATCTTATGTACAATCATCTGAACAGTCATCTGAACAGTCACCTCGTATCTATCATTCCTAATCCTGTACTATCGACGATCATGAAAGCTTCAGCAAGTGCTATAGAATTAAAATATTTTTAATTTCTAGTCAATTGAGTCTGTCTATGCTGCACCAGCTGTCAATCTACAACAGGGCAATAACATGGGTGAAGAAAGGAAAGTGAGCACTTGCTGTTGCAATCCTCCATACCTGGTTGCTTTTTCCGCATTCATAGCCAGCTATCACTGCGGTTCTGTGTTCGACGACGTATTTTACAGTCACCTTCCATATCGTGGAACTCTTGTAGGTGGATAGTCATCATGAAATAGAGTGACAACAGGATGTCTAGTCAGGGCCCATGCTCAAGTGAGGAGCGCTGTGGCAGATGATAGCATTTATCAACCTGAACATTATGAATGCCCCAACAGCCGTGAAAGCGTTTTTGATGACCCAATGATTGAATTTTGGCCAAACGTAGCAGAATACAACCCACCCCTCCCAGGAAATGATAATTGTCGATGACTTCAGACCTGAAATTGCATGAATTGCAAGGGGGGATAAGATCCACGAAATCAGTAATCTGCGTTAGGCTCCTGTTGTGCTGAGACCGGAAACAATCGGCCTGTATGGCATATTGATGGCGTCTTCCTCGATGGAGGAAATTTGGTTGACGATATCGAAGCAATATCCATAGGAAAAAGTAGTAGTGAGTGCCTCAACCAGGATCTTGAATGTGATAGGTAGTGGTTGAGGAACTGAGAGCAAACGAGCCCATACCCCAACCATCAGAAATCCACCTGCGGCTCCAGTGTTGGACTTGAGTAAAAGGTACGTAATACGCATTTCACGCCGGGTCCATATCCTGTCACATACATGGACTGTCGTGGCCTAGTTGGCGCTCCCATTGTTAGGCTGCACTCGTGGTGCTCGACTGCGAATATATATGGAGCAATATACATCGTTGTCATCATGATACTGGAGCCGCATCACGCTCGAGAACATGAACGGAAATGGAGGCAAACACGAGCAAGGGGAATATAAGCTATGTTAATGAATTCATAACTTTGTCTACTTTAGCAAAGAATCTGCCAATGACGCGACGAAAGGTGATTCTCACCGGCTCTCACCCTGCTTTTCACCTCGTCTATTACGCACTTACTCTTCTCGCCTGGATCGCGCGACGCTAAAACAGCGTACACCAATTACCGGGCTTATACCCTGTATAAGTGCTTGGATTGACAAAGAGTGTACGGCTTATGTGCAGTCAGTAATCTGGTGTGTTCCGCCTAGGATTACTGGCTAGTATATAGCAACAGAGGCTTAGAATGTAGGGCCTTAAAAGCCGAGCGTTGCTTGAGCGTCGCGCGACCTGGAGTGAGAGGGGTGAGTGCGTAATAAACAGGGTGAAAAGCAGGGTGATTCTCACCTCCCCCCGTCGCGCGACCGCCGCACTGACTCTCTCTCTCTCAGCTAAACTACTGTATAAAATAGTATTGGATCACATCTTTTCACTTGGAGCACTCAGTCTCTTGGCATCTGCACATAGCTACTGGACGGAATGAAGGTTCAACAGGGCCAGAAGAGGGTGTTGATTAGGTTCTACTTCTTCCTAAGATTGCCTGCCTCCGCCGAATAAACGCGGCGAAAGAGTTCAGCCTGTAAGGTTTTCATATGCTTGTCTCCACTAAATGTCGCTGGGATTGGATTTTATTTGTATAAGTAAGCCTGATTGGTTGGCCTATTTGAAGACGGTGTAAATAAATCGGAAACTCATTGAATTTTGTGATGAGTGTCAAGACGGAGATCCATCTAGCTCCGACGTTGAAGGGTATAAGCTCCATCACTAATGGTTATACTCAATTGAATACTCCCGAAATATTTCTAGTCCTGTAAAACTATCACCAAGCAATGGATATTTGTGATGCTGAGCCACCCCTTCCAAGCGGCTCCTCCCCATGCCCCTCCCGACCCTTTCCGCGTAATTTGAGCCTAAATGGACTAATTCCTCTTGTATGTAACCAGTCTTTATCTGTATCATCCCTTTCATTGTGCAGCCAAATACTGCAATGCCCTTTGGTTTCAACTGGCAACCCGAGGCTGAATGTGTGGCCAGCTCCGCTTTCGATTGTGCTTGGCTGCGAGCCAATGAAATTAGAAAGAAGTATTAAGTAGTTTTTCATGTGAGAGAATGGCACAATCACTTCGATCTGATGCACGCCAATTGCGCCACAGGGATGGGTTGTCCTGGCAGGATCATTAAAACGCAACCTTTCTTGCCTAGGTGTGCCGTCGTAGCACAGTAATGGGGCATCTAAGCGTCCTGTTGGAAAGAAACATTTGTCTGGGGTCTCTGATGAAGCATAAAATATCGGATTGGCTCTAGTCCAGTTGACCTTAAGACCCTGCGGTGTCGTGCGGCCCTGTCGAGTTGGCTCAGGGTACCTTACACCGAGCTGCCCATCCCCGCCGAATTTCTGTTCACGCGTTCCTCAATGCCTTGGAAATGTTCATGGGAAGTTTGGGCCGATGTGGTCGAGATGCTCCAATCGATTAGACCAGGGCGTTTTGATCCCCAGCTGTGATCTTTTGGTGGCTGATCCCACCAATACAAATTAAGTGCAATAGTGTCATCTCGTATCTTGGTAAGATTCCCATAGTCAGGATTATTCTTGGCAGAAATCCCTTTCTAGCGCATTTCAATTTAAAACTAAGCGGCCTTATCACGCCCCTAATCTCTGTCTTGACCCTAGAAGAGCTATGATAATCTCAGGTTTTAGCCTGCTATTCCCTTAGGTTCGCAAGAGCCTCCTCAGTGGCCACTTCAGTACTGAAAGGTCGCCACGCCTCACGCGTAGAAGCTTCTGTGGCGGGATCCTTCCTCTGCATTTGGACGTCTTGTCGTGAGAGCTCCTCAGAAAACTTGCCTGTAATCAGCAAATGGACCACGGCCTCATCCAGGGCAGGATAAGGCTTTGCGGCAGGGGGATTCTCATGTAGGGCGTATGCAATCATAACATCCAGTGGGAAACGATGATTGTTTCTACATATCCATTAGTTGAGGGAGTGGTACGATACTGAGAAAAGATACGCACAATTTTTTTGGCTGCTTCTTTGCTACACCGAACAAGGAAGCTTGGGCCGAAGTAGTACACCATTGCCACCACCAATACTCACCAATTTTCTTTTCATTGTGGAATGATTTGTTAGATTTTCCTCGATCGACCGCTATCAGGCCTCTCGAGTTGCAGAGAGTGCTGACGGCATTTTTTTCTTTGGCTGACCGGAGCTCTGTCAATCGAATTCCAACCTTCCGAAACTCCTACTTCTTTTGTTATTCAAATTCGCGAGCAAAAGAAAGGAAAAAAAGCAAGGGTATGGAACAACTGCATCGGTGCGGGAAAAAAAATGTTGACCAGACCCGGGCTCGATCCGAGGACCTTGTCGGTGTTAACGACACGTGATAACCAACTACACCATCCGGCCAATTGTTATATTTTGGATATATCTCATTATTAATCTATCAATGTAAACATAGTAGGCCAAGTCATGCTGTACATATAATTCATCTAAAAACTTCTAATTACCTCGCCAAGCAAATTGATTTCTATGTCATTCGCGTTCATAGTTTGTTGGAATTTTCATTCTTTTATGGGAATATCAAAGAAAAATATTATGCTGTTTAGACAGATGCAGCTTATAGCCCTTCAACGAAGGGAAAATAAAGCTGCAGCCGGGAATATCACATCGACGGCCAGGTGTTTCGAAGAACATCGGCAGTTTATGGGTCGCAAAATGCTGCTGTAGTGCATCTTTTCGAGCATAGTGGTAATTCCTTGCTACTGGGATAAGATCTTCTGTACGCGCCAAGCACACCGGGCACTGCAGAATAAGCTTCGGCTTGCTGTCTTCCGATTCTTCTGTTTCATCGTCCGACGCAACTTTTACGGTAGCTTCATTGAATTGAACGTGAGCTTTAAGACCACGGGGCACATGGAGCTTGTGTAGTTGCAGCCGTAGTTCCAGGGAGCGGATTCGGTCTTCAATCAGCAGAATCCCGTCGATCTTATCCGCATCTCTATTTTGAAACTCCAGGTTGGCGAGCTCAATCCTCTCCGGCTGGATCCGGCTGTCATCGGGGGTAAATGTGATTTGCTCCCCCTGGTGATTGCTCCCAGTGATACGGTTGCCGATCTCACGGAAGAATCCAGCGCGGCGTTCCCGTTTCGCCGAATCGCAGAGTTTCTTTCGTCTCGACTTGATCTTGTTCTGAAGCTTCTGTAATTCCTTGGAACGCAGTCGCCGGACTGACTAGCGGCTTTCCACTGGCCGTACTCCATGATTAGATCCGCCCGCAGCCGTTTACATTCGCTTTTCTATTCAATCATTTTGGCGTCCAGTTCAATCGCGTCTTTCTGTGCGGCCGTGGGCTGTTGTGGTGCGGACGGATCCCGTGTGATACTTGCATGGGTAGCGAGGCTGATTAGGGACTTTCTGGTGAGTGTTTCCATGAACATCAATTGCGTGTCATCCATGATGGATATGTAGTTGGCAAACGTCTTCCCCAGGATATGGCCCATAATGCGATTCCGCGAATGCTCGTCCAGATCCCCTGCCAGAACAAGTTAGTCACATATCGACTGGGTGGCCATGTTTCTAGAGTCGTACTGTTATTCGCGGCTGCGCCTTTGCGATACTTGTAGAGAGTGCCTTTGCCCTTAAAGCCGGCCAATTCACTTGTCGTTGCCTCCCACTGTCGCACTTGGTTGTACTGAAGCGCGCGCTGAGGATCTGTCACTAGAAGGCCCGCCTGGTTCTGACAAGCACCCCGCAGGATCGGAAGTTCCTTAACACTGTCCTTGAATTCAATCGGCGTACTGAGACGGTGGTCGGGGACAAGGGTGAGGCGCCAGATATCGCGGGGACACCGGATGTGCTTACTATCAAACGCGTCGTCTAGGAACGCATACATCAGTATATCCTGAACGACGCAGAGTCCTAGGTTATCGTTTCGTTCCGTGTATGTGTACACAGGCCCGAAGTGCGTCAGAGCATAGACTAGAAGCGATATATAGCGCGGTACTCGCGCTACTCCTTCATTTCTTCGGCCTTTGTTCAATCGATGCTTCACCCTTATCAGAAGGACTTGAGATGTGGGGCTGTCTGGGTGCTTCACCATAAAGAGTTCGATGTCTTTCCATTTTAAGGCGTCATTCTCATGAAGATATCCCGATGACTCGATCAAGGTTCCGGGTCGCGCACTAGTGGAAGTCATCATTTTCACAGCGTGTTCAGTTGGAAAAGACTCCGCACCGTAGGGAAAGTGAAGGAGCACCACGCAAGCAGATGATACGTCGTGAAGAGTAGATCGTCGATATTAAACGGAGACTGCTCGGACGCGCTCAGTTCAAGCTCATACTGATCCGTTAGGGTGCCGCTCACAAGCTGCGACGATTAGCAAGAGATTTCTGTGCGTTTCGCTCTAGATACACAATCGCTTCAATTTCTGCTTCATTTCATAAGGGGCCTCCTGGCCCCGTTCTTGATTGCAAAACATTAAGAAAACCCGGGCATGGGTTTGGAAGGCCGACTTGCGGACCACATTATGGTTGTCGAGGTACCAGCGAAGGAAACCCTCAATTAGTCGCAAGCTGAACCTCTCGAGGAGCCAGAACCTCCAGTCAGAGGGATCGAGTTTCGCCCACCTGGACAACTTAGTCGCGGTTCTGGTGAACGATTACAGGGGCGGTTCGTACTTTTTGAAATTGTTCCAATGGAGACCACTTTTCGACAAGTCGAGCTCTTGTTCTCAACTTCAGGCTCTGGGTCGGGCTCGCGGAGGAAGGCGTTCCAGTCGACAACTGCCGTCGCCTTCTTCAAATTGTTCTTCGTCGATGACATGGTGAGTGAATGACGACGGTGCCTGAAAGGGCGTGAACGCACGGTTGGATCGGACGCTGAGCTGGACAGGCGTCGACGGGCAGCTCGCCCATGTTCAGCTTTATAGAGGCATCCCTTAAGCTCATGATGGAGCCGCCGGGATGCAGGTGCTGATGCCAGCTAGGGCTGGGGTAGAGTGCTTGAGCCCGAAAAGGCATAGTGTGTAGGGGAGGCGCCCGTCGGCGATAGAAATATCACGGTTTAATGCCAGAATGCCACGGTTTCTTGACAAAACTCCACGCATGTCCGTGAAATTTCCATTGTCACCCCTGAATTATCACGTATCTTTAACATCGATAAGGTCCTCGGATCGAGCCCGGGTCTGGTCACTTTTCTTTTTTGTAGCTGTTTTTTTGGACTCTCTTTGTTTCTAACACGATGTCTCCAACCGTAACTTTGAAGTTGGAAGCGTGGTCGTCGTTTTATGCTTCAACTTATGGGTTGCATTGCATTTTTGGTCTACGTGCTAGCATTCTTCTTCATTTTTTTTGTTTTGCAGGCATACACTGAACACGTTGTGACACTTCAAAAAAATACCATACGTCATGCTGGCCACAGTCTACTTGGAATGAGGGTCCAGGGAGCTCCGAAAAGCAATTTGTGTTCGCTTGGGTTGTCTTTCAGTCAAAACCGAGGATAGACGTGACCATCCACAAGAGCCAAGGTAGTGAGACAACAAATATCCTACTAGTACAGATCTCAGGAGACGGCAGAACACGAAAATTGGAGAGAAGAAAATTAGAATAGCAACAACTCCAAGTACAAAAAAATGAAAAATGAAAAAACAATGGGAAGCTTGGAAATAGCAGCCGAACGCGGTAACCACTGCGCCACTCCGACCAACGTCGGAGCCAGGATTCGAACCTGGGCACCCGAAGGAATTCGGTGAGCTTAACCACTGCGCCATCCCATTGTTAAGGACCAAAAGCGCAGTTTTCCATTACATGACTTTACTATTAGTTATTCCATTTCAGCATTGTATTTAAGTCCTAGTTTGACGCGATAGCAGGGGTTTGACGCCTCATCTTATGCAATTATGATATGTGCGGACTGAAAGGATGACAAAATACGCTGGGATTTTATTCGGGATCAATGCGATCGTACATATGTTGACTTCCACTTTGGGATCTAAGAAATGCATGAAGGCAAGAAAATATATATTAGACTAGGCTATATACAATCCAGTGTGGAAACTACACTACACTACAGTGAATATATTTTGTGACCGTAATCATGATCGGTATACCATGCGAAACTAACCAGATTTCGGCCGACTCTCATTGGAGCCACAAAAAAAAAAAAAAAAAAAGCAAATCGAGCTACGCAGAAGCGAGGGACTAATCCACGTGAGTGGGACATCATGCCCCTCAGCTCCCATCCCTTCGCGCATGACCGTGTGATTTCAGCATCGCCATCGTCACAACTTACCACCAGGTAAACAACCGAGGAGACAAAGTCGTCATGTTCGAGGTAGGCAAATCAACCATAGTTACGCTCTATATTCCACCTGACGGGTCTGTGGCAGCGACGCGCCGCCGATCGATATAACCTCCGGATGCACCGAGCCCGCTCGGCTGTGTTGACGACGGAGGAAATCGTGGAAGTCCGAGCAGCCCAGCGGACCTTCGAGGGCGCATATGTCCGGACCTCGCTCTCGCTCTTCTCCTTCTCCCTCGCCGTATTGAAGATCTTCACGGCCGAATTCTATAGTATCGGCGCGCTCTTCGCAATCTACGGGACGGGCGTCCTGATCATAGGGCTTTTCCGTCGATACCAGCGCAACCGCCAATTTTTCTCAGAGATCGGCGAAGACGGGATCCATCGACACAAGTTTCGGACCAGTGGGAATGCAGTGGTGATTCTGACTGCGCTGAGTGTTGCCGCATACGTGTGCCTGATCACCCTGACCCTAAGCCTCACCCAGTGAGGCATGTTTCAAGTTTGAAAGTGAAGCACCAGAGACAAGATAAGGCAGGATATCATCTACACCGTATGGCGGATCCTGCGTCTCATTCTTCCCTCCACCGATAATCTGCACACTACCCCCCTGCGTGACCGCCAAGCGCCAAGCCATTCGTACCACGCCATCGGATCGCAATGTCTGCTGGCTGCGGCGGAAGATCGTCGCGCGACCGCGGAAGCTTACAGTTGTACTGAGTTGTGCTGACAGCCGCGAGTCCGCCAAGGGTGGCCGAGTAGTATGCCCCGCGGGAAGGGGAGAGGCCCCGAGCGGGGAGCACGTTGGACAAGGCGTCCATAGAATTGGCTGTACGGAGGCGTTCTGATTGGAATTGGTGAGGCGTGCAGGCCGTCGCTGCTGGCGAGGTATAGTCCTGGTACCCTACTGTATATGTGGTGGTATGAGTATAAGTCTCACCACCGCTGCGCAGGTCAGCCAAGCCGGGGATCGGATACGGTGTATCAGTTGCTCGCAATAGCGCGGTGTGTTATTGATGCCTGGACACAGGGATGGAGGCGTAGCGATTACTCCACCCTGGCGATTCGGGCTGGGGTGTCTCGAGCCAAGCATTCTGGCTGGAGATCCAAAGGAGATATGCAGTTGATAGCCTCGCCAGGCCTTCCTTGTACAGCGTACACCACCTCCTTTCTAGATGTGCCGGCCTATATAGATCGCTCCATCCAATCTGACTGTCACCCACTAGACTCTTCTAGAATTTTAAGTCGTTGCATTGACATCATTCCGCGATGGCCACCGTGCCCCAGTGATCCACCCCGAGTGGACTCGACGATCGCCCACAGTTCTCTCAGTGACTTCATTCACAGGTAGTGGGGGTCAGCTCGCTTCACAGATATCAACTCCATTATTTCCTGCTTTTCCTCGACTCGAACTGAAACCGCCACGGCGCTCAAAGGTGGTTTATTGCTCTTTGTTGTGCTGGCGCTGTTGGCTGACCGTGGCCCGCCTCACGCCCATTCAGGCGTTTCACTAAATTCGACCCCCAGAGACGCCAAACGCGACGGCGTCCGCCACCCCCGAGTCGTCTTTTACCCCGCGCCCTGCCTTGCTGCTTTGCTGCTTTGCTGTTGCTTTGCTGCTGGTGGCGTTCCTTATAGTTCTGGGAAGTGACGTTGCGGCCGGAGTTGAGTCATCCGCCGCACCGCAGGCTCTTTTTCACCTCCCCACTTTGTCCCTCAAGGCATTTCATCGAGCTCGCGTTATAAACCACCGAGGCCGTTTGATCCGACGCACACTCTCACTTGTCTCTGCAAACATCACCTACAGATCCCCTCGCCGGGGATGGCCCAACATTCCAGCATCGCTCGGTCGGCCATCATGACGTCGGCCTCTGCACCCGATCCTGCAGTGCTGGGGGATCAGAGGAATATGAACCAGCGCCCCAAAGGCGTCGGCTCCAACGGAGCTAGCGCCGACTCGGGGAAAGAAGGAGGCCTGATGCTTCCGCCGAAGACCGTGGTCAACAGAGCGCTAGGGAATGACCTGCATTCCGACAAAATATCACAGGCGCCCAAGGGCGGAGTCGGGACCGCTCTGACTGACACTCCGATTTCTACCGCACCCCCGTCCCCACAGATGTGAGTCGTCCTCGTTTCCTAGTCGTCCACCACTGCCCCGGAGGCAATCTGTGCCTGAACAACCCGGCCCGGCCTCTATGAGAGCCGCATGGATCACCGTTTTTGATCGGCGTGCTGCCACCGGCGTTCGGGTGGCTGTCTGTCTCCAGATTCCTTGCCGGGGATGGGGCTGATGTTTGTCCCGATGATCGGCCGGGCCTTCTTGCTTATCTTGATTGCATGTTGACTACTATTGTTAGAAACATCTACTGACATGTTTGCTTCTGCAGTAAGGGGCAAAACCAGGCCGACACTCCCAGTCGAGTCCGGGCCACCACCCTCGATATCCCGGGCTTGACCAAGTCCAAGGTCTCCCCGGATGGCCGTATTGCCCAGCGTGATGTCGGTGCCAAGCTGGTCATCATCATGGTTGGCCTGCCGGCTCGCGGCAAGAGTTACATAACCAAGAAGCTCGCTCGTTACCTGAACTGGCTGCAACACGACACGCAGATCTTCAACGTCGGTGAACGTCGTCGTGTGGCCGCAGGCAAATCGCCCTCGCCAGCCAATCTCAATAAGGGCCAGGAGAGGGGCTCCAGGCCCAGTATTCACAAGGATCTCGTCGACTCCGTGCGCCGCCTGAGCGTCAGCGTGGGAAACACTAGCATGAACCAGAATGATACCTCTCCGCCCGAGGAGAACGACACGCCCAGCGATGCACCTCTGCCGCCGCCAGTCGTTCCCGCCAAGATCCTGGTGAACGGCGAGGAACAACCCGAGTCGATTTCACAGAATGGAAGTACTGTCATTCCTTCCATCGATGCCGGTCCCGCCCAGTCCATCCAAAACGAGGAGGCAATCAAGGAAGCTTCCCCGGAGCCTATGAACCAGACCGCCAATTTCTTCGACCCGCAAAATCAGCGAGCTGTTAAGCTTCGCGAGCAGGTTGCTCTCGACACCCTCGATGAGCTGCTCGAGTACATCCTGGAGGATGGCGGCAGTGTCGGTATTCTCGATGCGACCAACAGCACCATGGAGCGCCGCAAGGCTATTGTGGACCATATCCGCAAGCGTGCTGGCCCCGAGCTGGGTATTCTGTTCCTGGAGAGCAGCTGTGTGGACCAGGACTTGCTGGAGGCCAATATGCGCCTGAAGCTGTCTGGACCCGACTACAAGGGACAGGATCCCGCCACGGCCCTTGAGGATTTCAAGAAGCGAGTTGCCCTGTACGAGAGGTCGTATGTGCCACTGGGCGAGTACGAGGAGAAAAACGACATGGCCTACATTCAGATGATTGATGTTGGTCGTAAGGTCGTCTCCCACCAGACCCACGGCTTCCTCTCCTCACAGGTTGTGTACTACCTTCTCAATTTCAACCTGTCCCCGCGTCAGATCTGGATCACTCGCCACGGTGAGAGTGTGGACGACCGCGCTGGCCGTATTGGTGGTGACTCTGATCTGAGTGAGAACGGCCAACGCTACGCCAAGGCCTTGGCTCGCTTCATTGATCACCAGCGCCAGCAGTGGGAGCTGTACCAGCGACAGAAGGACTTGATGAAGCACTTTCCCCCCCGACCCGGCGACAGCACCCCTCCCAACCCTTCCTGGATCCCGCGAGACCGACCCCGCAACTTCTGCGTGTGGTCGTCGATGATGCAGCGATCTGTCCAGTCCGTCGAATACTTCAACGAAGACGAGTACGACGTCAAGCAGATGCGCATGCTGGACGAGCTGCACTCCGGCATAATGGAGGGAATGACCTACAAGGAGATCCAGGAGCAGTATCCCGAGGAATACGCCCACCGCAAGAAGGACAAGCTCTTCTACCGCTACCCCGGTCCTGGCGGTGAGGGCTATCTGGACATTATCAACCGTCTTCGCACCGTGATTGTGGAAGTCGAGCGTACCACCGACCACGTTCTCCTCGTTAGCCACCGATCCACGGCCCGTGTTCTTCTCTCCTACTTCCGCGGCCTGAAGCGGGATGAAGTTGCGGATCTCGATGTACCCATGGGAATGCTGTACATGCTGGAACCGAAGCCCTACGGCGTCGACTTCAAGGCTTACCAGTACAACCCGGAGACAGACTGGTTTGACTACGTCCCGCAGTACGAGCTGCACCAGGTGGGCGCGACTCAGAAGCCCTAAATTGTCCTGCAAAGATCTTGCTTATGAATTACTATGAACTCTTGACGACACGCTACTCTCACCTCTTCGTGATTTGATGTGAGACACCCGTCAATATATCCACCATGTCCATATCATCCATATCCACTGCACATGTTAACCTCGCTCCATGCTTGCGGGTGTTTGTGGGGCTGTGTATTTGTCCGTTTTGTATCATCATTATCTTTTTGTTGCTGCGTTTTGTTCTGATTGACTTTGGCTCATGATTCACCCGGTGCATAGGGGGCGCTCCTTTCTATTTTTGTCCTTTGTTCCGTTTCCATCATGACTCTCATTGTCTTTGCATGTTTGGCGTTAGCGGCTTAATCGCCACGACGTGGATCTGAGATCTTCCTCCACGCTGCTAGACAGCTCATAACGCAAGAGCAAGAGCAAGATGACGGAATGCTGCTATTTGTTAAGCATTGTTCTTACTAGGTTGAAGCATTTACATTTACTCAAGCCTCCTTCAAAAAGTAGACATTACCCTAAAACACTATACAAACCTAACTATGCAAAACAGTACCCAAGTAAAAATCACTGTCCATCCCGAACCTTCCCAAAAATCTCCAAAAACGTCTCTGGCTCATCCGCGCCCTCAACAACATACCTCCCAATTTCAAAAAACGGCACACCAGAAACCAACTTCCTGGCCGCATTTCCAGCTTCACCATCAACCTCCTCACCACCTTCATCAGTATCCAACAACGCATCCACAGAACTACGCTCCAGCCCCGCCTTCACAGCCGCATCAACGAGAACGTCCCGATGGGTAATATTCTTTTCTTCTTCAAAATACGCCCGGAAAAGATTCTCCACGACGCGCGTCTGGATTCCCCCGACCTCCCCGACTGATGAAGGGAAGGACTTTTCTTGTTCCCCGGCAAACCAAATAACCCGATGCGAATCCCTGGTTTTTCCCGTATTCCCACCAAAGGAGAAATTGATGCCCTCTGCTTTTCCGACAGCAGAGAGCCGGGTGAACATCTGGCTCACGCGCTCGGAGCCGAATTTCTGGTTGTACATTTCCAGCTTGTTTTTGCCTGGGTATGCGGGTGAAGACGGGTTTAGGTAGAAGGCTTTCCACTCCAACGTGAATGTGTCGGTTGGGTGGTTCGTTTGGTGAATTTTTATGGCTGTGCTGAGGCGGCGGTAGCCGATGTAGCACCACTAGAGTCAAGGTTAGTAAATACCCCTAGGGTAGTTTTAGGGGTTAGGTGGACCGGGTTACGGACTGGGCAGACTGTGTCGGAGATTATTTGGATTTGGATGTTCGGCATTTTCTGGCAGGTGTGGAAAGGAAAGGGATTGAGGATGAGATGGGAGGAATGAGGGAGACAGGAGGAATGAGGACAGGGGTGGGTTAGAAGTACGAGATGATCGACCCGTTTGATGTCTTTAAAGTACTGTACCCTTCTCGGGTCCGATGACGAACGGTGGGGCCTGCTGACAAATTGACAGCCGTTGTGCCGAGCTTAGTGGTAGTTCATGTTGATCGAATACACCACTCCTATGTGTACATAGTAGCTATGCTAGTAGTATGCATAGGGCTATTCAAACGTAAGGTTGAAAGGGCTATCCGAAACTAACATCCATTCTCAGGTATCAAATATCAAATATACATGGCTCCTTATATGCAGCTAAATCCAGACAATATCATGCAGTCTATCTACAGCCAATCCCGAAATGGCTTTCGAAACAAAACTTACAGGACCTGCTGCGCCTGATAGCTCGGCTTCCAGGATGCAGTTGAGTCACCAAACACTGCCGAGGTGTTGTGAACCGGAACTCCAACAGGCGGCTCGGAAGGTGGAGAGTTTTCCAGCATGGACGTATACTGTTAGAAAATGTTAGAAAACCCCCAAAAGAAGGGGGGAAAAACCTACCTTAAAGGCAAAGTTCAGAACCAAGGCCACCGCCAGGCCAAGACACACGACCAGGGGCCCAAACATGTTGTCCAGGTCCTTTCCGCTGCGCTGGCGGATCAGGCGAGAGCGCTTCTCGTACATATACCAGCCCCAAGCGGCGGAGAAAAGTGCGAAAAATGTGTAGACGACGGCCAAGGCCTGCGCAACGCGGTTGTGTTTCCCCGCGGAGTTGTACAGCCCCAAGGACAGACTCGACAGCAAAATACTAATGTGCAGCCATTTGATAAAGGTTCGCTGGTTGGCGAGCCAGACTTTGCTTTCGACACGGACCGGCCCGGCGTCCTTGATCCAGATGCCGGGGTGGCGGATACCCGGTGGGAGGGAGACGCCCTCGCGGGCGGACCAGTTTTGGAATTTCTGGGTGAGGCCCTGGAGGATCGTATTGAAGTTAGATGACTGGGGAGATTCGGTCTCGGGCTCCGCGGGTGGCTGTGGTTGCTCGCGGGGCTGGGGTTCAACGACAGAAATACGAGGCCGTGAAGGCACAGCACCTGTTTCGCTCATGCCAGATGGGCGACGAATGTTTGAGCGAAACACTGAGTCGCGCCGTCGGTTTAAGGGAGACCCGGACAGCGGGTGGGCACTGGGACTGCCCGAGGCACCGAAGAAACTGCCAACAGCAAAATCTTCCTCGGCACGCTTGGCCAGGCGTTCTTGCTCCTCGTGGAAAGCGGTTTCGGGGTCCCGTCGAATATCGTTTTCCAGCTCGCCAAGCCAGAAAGGGAAGCTGTTTACATGATCCTCAAACAGCTGGGCAATACCGTGGACAAACTTGGAGAAGCGCGGGGCCTCCTTGACCAGGTGGGAAGACATGAGATCGTTCACCCACTCGGAGTCATGGGCCTTGCCGCGCAGCTTAATTTCCAACAGAGCGTGGGGGAAGCGGACGATCTCACCCGTACGAACTGCATTGAACGGGTAGCTCATGGCGGTATCATCCAGATCGGAGCGGTGCCACTCGGCGGGATCACGGCAAGGACGTTCGGGGTCGAGCGAGTCTTCCCTAATCAAGGCAAGGTTGGTGTCGAGGGAGATGCGGATGCGGTCATCACCGGGGATCTGGAACGCGGTGCGTGTGTAGTTGGCCCGCAGCATAGGCTGCAGATTGTTCTCTTTGACGAAGGATTGCAGTTCCTCGACATTCTTCTTGAGGGATTGGGCCTCAGCCGACTCGCCATTGTTCTGATCTTCCATCCGGTGCACCTTCTTGTCCAGGTGGTATTCCCCGTCTAGAAACTCCTTGATATGCTTTTCCTTTAGCTGCACCCTGATCTCGCGACTGCTGTCATCTTCGGACACGATCTTCTTCTCGAGGTAGATGGGCGGCTTGTCTTGCAGCTGACCCGTCCAGCGGAGACGCAACGAGCCCGCTTCCGAGGCGCGAGCCACCTTCTGGTTGTACAAGTCGAACTGGGGGTTGTCAAAGTAGAGCGAGGTGATGGTGGGATCTTCGGGCAGGGACAGCACGTCCTTGGACGTGCCCGGGTTGTAGATGAGCACGGGCAGACGACGCAGGATGTGCGTCTTGGCCTCGAGGACATTATCGGCGTGGATCCAGAACTTGTAGGACGAGTAGATATCGCGGCCGAAGCCCCGTTCCGGCTCCTTGGCGTGGACGATGTCCTGGCTGAGGGTCTCGCGCACAAAGGAATACATGACCGACAGGCGATGCACCAGCGGCGAGTAATCCTCCGAATTGAAGGGCAGCTGCGAGAGGCGCACCTGCAGCAGCGGCTTGACACGGTACCGGGCACCACGCTTGCGGTCATGCTTCTTGGCGGCCTTGAGGAAGCCGGTGAAGTTGATGCGGCTGTACTTCTCCAGCTCGCTCACTTCCTTGGTGATGCTGTCGAGCTCCTGCAAGGCCTCGGAGGCAATGGTGCGCTTCTCGACGTCATCCAAAGCTGCGATTTCCTGGTCGGCGGCCGGGGCCAGCGGGCGGAGCTTGGCCTCGCACGCGGTGGTGCGTTCCCGGAGCTGCTGCGAAGTCTGCGATTGGAAGTTGTTGACCTTGTCGAGCTGGGCATTCAGCAGCTCCTGGACAAAGGCCTCCTCGTCCTGCTCGGTCCATTGGCCGTCGTCGGAGTCACTGGCGTCCTCGCCGTCGCCCGTGACATCATTCTCGCGCAGCAAGGTCTTGAGCTTGCCATAGTCGATATAATTGCCCTTCCACGGCGGGTACACCGACTTGCGAAGAGTCTTGCCGAACCGCATGGTGGTTCAAACCGGGGGCGATGGACCGGTTGGCAACTTGTGTCACTTGGGGGGAGGATCGAGAGGGTGGGGTGGAGGGTCGACGGCTCCGACAAGGGATCCAAGACTGGAGAAGCTGCCTTGCGATTGACCCCGTCAATTTCCAGTTGGCGGTTGTCGATGTGAGGTTGTGCAGTTGGAACAAAGGCCGGCCGAATTGACGAGATTTCTCGAGGACTCGTCTCAAGTCGCACTATCCTTCACTCGAAGGTTTCCGTCGCTGGCGAAGCTGGCATGAAGCTAGCACTGGCACGTGCTGCAGTGTCTGGTCAAGAGGCCTCGCCGCTTGCACAGGGCCGGCCAATCATCAGCCGGCCCGAAGCGGCTGGCGGCGACTACTGCAGCTGTCCGGATTTACATTGTTCCGAGGTGGCAAGTTAGCCGATATCCCTATAACCATTAGGAAGGTGAAAGCCATAGAAATCAGGATGCCGATGATCTTACGAGGGAATGGGATAAGCAATGCATCTACTGACAGGGTGGCAGACTTGGAGCATGCAGTCCGAGGATAAATAGTCTGCGTGGTAGCAACCACTCTATACATGACTGGAGTGTCAATCTAGCCTTGAGATTGTTCTCATCCCAACTCGGTACTTGAAGAAATTGTCTTATAGTAACTGAATAATTTCGATTATAATGCCGCATTCACGTTTTCTTCCCTATTCACCCATGTAATACTCTAGATTGCCGCAAAGCTTGAACGAAAAGCCCAGCCTCGGCCCGCGATCCACCGACGCACGGACAACACCGGCCTGGCTCCGCGGAGCATCCCCGTCGGACATCCTCCACGACTGCCTGCATATAGATCGCGACCACGACATAATGGAATCCTCACGCCCCGACCCGCCGGGCCTATCCTCGCACCTCCACGATGTCCTCATCGACCTCCACCAGCGGCCCTACCCACACGTCCCCAACCCGCCCGCCTGCAAGAAACGCGCCTCCGTCGCCCTGATCCTGCGAGTTCGCCCGACCTACGACCACTGGCCGACCGCGCCCAACATTGGCGACCCGTCGCTGTCGCCGGAAGAGCGGCTGGATGAGTTCTTCTCGCAGTCGTGGGTGCAGTATGGGGATCCCGAGGTTCTGTTCATCAAGCGCGCGTCAAGGGCTGGAGATCGTTGGACGGGTCATGTTGCGCTGCCCGGTGGGAAGCGCGATCCCGAGGATGCGGATGATAAGGCGGCCGCGATTCGGGAAGCGGATGAGGAGATTGGGTTTGATTTGACTACCGATGATTGTATTTGTGTTGGTAATCTGCCGGAGCGGGTGGTGACCACGAGCTGGGGGTCTATCCCGTAAGTTCACCTGCGCTGTCGTCTTGACTTTGGCATGTTGTTGCCATTTAGGCCGATCTAGACTCATTTATTGGTTTAGTCTGATGGTATTGTGCCCATTTGTCTTCATCACAACCCGCAGCGACTCGCCGACGCTGAAACTACAGCCCACCGAGGTCGCCTCGACGCATTGGATCCCTCTCCGTGCCCTCCTCTCCTCGTCCCTGCGCACCGTCGAATATGTAGACATGTCCCAGCGATTTTCCCGACAAGGCAGTTTCCTCACTCGAATGGCCGTCCGCTCCATGTTGGGATGGATGCAATTCTCAGCCGTCCGCCTCCTGCCCTCGGAAACACAACACTGCTCCTCGATTCCCGGATTCGTCCCCGACGAGAAGAGCGGCAATACCTCGCTAATCCAGCGCTTCAAGTCCTGGTGTCTGAGCAACCAAGCTGATTCAGGCGATCTTAATCGCCCCCTGTTGCTCTGGGGTCTCACGCTTGGTATCTTGGCCGATTTCTTGGATATGCTGCCTCCTCACACGGCCGTTCAACAATGGAACTATCCCACCTTTACCGCGCCGGACTTGAGGCTGATCGTGAGTATCTTGACCTACAACCTGCGGAAACGTAATGCGCGGATGGTGAAATTGGGCGCGAGGCCGAATGAAACGGCGTCGGATGGGGAGACGGCTGCTTTGCCGGTGACGTCGAATATCCCCCACGACGATAATGAGGTTGGTATTGGTGGGCTTGGAGTTGGTCGATACTACGGTCCATCGGATCGTGCCCCCGACGGTACCTCGTATGCGGTTGGTATCATGCTGCGAGGATACTACGACAAGCTGCGACTTGCGATCTACTTCTTCATGGCCTGGCGCATGACTCTGGGGTCGGCGGCAGCGTTTGCAGCGTGGAAACTGCTTCGGCGGAGACTCCAGTGAGCTGCACGTATAGTGCGTCCTTTTCCTTGCGCCTGAATGTTTGATACCCAAAGCTTGGAGGTTACTTGGATCTATAGTTAGATCTATGTGTACATTGGTCATAATAGAATCTTACATAATCACCGATCGGCTCCCCACATCTCAAGCTCCAAGTAAACAGTCTCCTCTCACAACATCTCTCCGCAACTCCCGACTCCATGGCGCCCACTCAGAAGCTCTACCCCCGCGGTACAGTCAAGCGCATCGTTAAAGCACACTCCAACCGCAGCGTGAGCAAAAATGCCGATATCCTGGTCCGTCGCGAAGCTCCCGTCTCCCCTCCCCAACGCGCCGTCCCGTGGCTAATGACTTGTCTCCCACTGGGAGACGTAACAGATCTTCCTCGACTATATGCTTTTCATGCAAGAGTATGCAGCCACACCATCCCTCTCCCAAGTTTCCTGTTCCGGTCGCGGTGCCGTTGCCACGCGATACACGCTTTGCGCGACACGCCTGCGAGTTCATGCTAATTTATTTTTGCGGGTGACTAGACTTATGCGCGAAGCGTCGATTCGATCGCGCAAGTCGGGCGAGAAGAACATTTCAGCGAATGCGGTTCGCAAGGTTACGGAGGTATGTGGTTGGTTTTGGTCTGGACTGTGTTGCGATCCGGCTGTCTGGATGGTGCCTAACGATTTTGCGCGATACAGAAAACTTTGCGCAAGTTTCAAGGATGAAATCAGAGGATGATCAGAGAATCGTTGAAAATTGTTGCTGTCGTTGATTGAGATGGGGCTGAGTGGTCATCGATCGTGAACTCAGCAGTAGATCAGATTGGGACTGGGGTTGCTGGTGTTTTGGGGATTGTGCTTTTTGCTGGCGTACGGAATAATGAGATACCCGGAATTTGAATTCTACTCTGATGTATAGATTTTCATTATGAGACAAATGATCTTATCTGATTGTGGTGGCGTAGATTGGCATACTATTGTACCCTAGGGGAGTGTGGTGGTATACTGTGTAGTTGTGGACATGCGACACGCTGCAAGTGGGCCACTGAAAGGGTTCGGACGACTTCCACCCGCATCGATTCTGCGCACTCCCTCCTCCCCCATCATCCTCCAAACAAGGACCTGCCCCCAGTACGCTCCTACTGTACACGCAGTCTCTGCTCCGTACAGCTCGATTCCCTCCGAAATTTAACTTTCACAAGCTGTGTCACCAGCATTCCATCATGGCTCCTGCCAACGCCACCTCACCCGACCTCAAGCTCAAGAAGCCCACCGACCGAGTTTCCAAGCCTGATCTGGAGAGCCCCGTCTCAGAGACCGGCGCTTCAGAGCCTGCTTTTCTGAAGGAGTTGCAGAAGTAAGTGTGTCGCGACGAGTGAGGAGTGTCGCGTGAACTGGGCTGACAGATGTGACTATGTAGGAACCTTCGCAATGCGACAAAGAAGCTGGTATGTGAGCGATCTGCTGAGGATCAATGATTGACCGATCGAGATAATGCTAACATGTTTATTGTGTGTTTAGAATGCCACCGCGAAAGTCGACACCATCCTCAAGGAGAACGAGGGCAAATCGCTCGATGAACTCGTGGCGGAGAAGAAGATCAACACCGACCAAAAGGCACAAGTCTTGAAGAAGCCTGCCCTGGAGTCCCAGATCGCACAGATCCAGCAGCAGATCGGACAATACAGGGAAATTGCCAACCAGTACGAGCAACAGCTGGCCAAGCAGAAGGCGGCCGCCGAGGAAGCTCACCAGAAGGAGCTCGAGTCCGTGCGGGCCAATGCTATCGCCGATGCCACCGCAACCACTGCAAAGACTCTGCGTCAGCAATTGCTGTCTGTGAGCAAGTTCCTGTGTGCCGCGGCCAACAGCCGGCGCGACGGTGATGCCGAGTCTCTGGAGGCCCGAGCCTTTGAGGGCGTTCTGTTCCAGGTCTACGCAGGCAACCAGGAGGCCGTTAGCAATATGATCAAGCTGATTGATGGCGCGGATGAGAGGGTGGTGGGCGTTGAGGGCGAGGTCCTCGAGATGAGCTGTAAGTATTCTGCTCTTCAATTAATCTGCGCTTGGACAATGCTAACTCTCTCTCCAGACGGAGATGTGAAGCAGGCTTCCAACAAATTCGCACCCGTCGAGCCCGCCGAACTCACAACCGACACCGCCCCTGCTTCGGATCCGACTCTCGCCAATGCCGGCTTGAATGAGCTTCAGGACACCTCTGTTGGTGCCGAGGCCGCGGCCGCTCAGGCTTCGACCGACGAGACCCCCGACCAAGTCGCGCCTCCCTCTCAGACCCTGACTGCCGGTGCCGCGAACTCGGTTGCCGAAACTACCTACGATCCTACTTCTATGACCTCCTCCACTACCACCGACGGCTGGGTGAACATCCCTCGTGACCCTGCTGAGACCGACACTGGCCTGCAGGCCACTCCGGCCAACATCAAGAACACCGCCGAGGCTTCTGGGGCCAAGGCCCAGACCGGCGGACAGAACCGCAACCGAAACCGCAACCGTAATCACAATGGCCGCGAGCGCGCTCAGGGCGAGAGCAACAGTGGCGGACGCGAGGGTAACCGTGGAAGCCGAGGCCGCGGCCGCGGTGGACGTGGTCGCGGACGCGGCGGTGCCAATGCCTCTGCCCCTGCTTCAGGCGAGCAGTAATCGTCTCAATCTTGCGTTGTTAAGTAAGATCTCATATTCTTTTCAGGCCCTGCCTCCGGACATGCGTTCGCCCTGCCTTTTTTATTTGGTCGGTGTTCACGGATCTACGAAAGCAACGAATTTTTTTTCCTTCCTGCGAAAAGATGTTTCTGCATCTTTCTTCTGAGCGTGCATATTTTCCCAGACTTTTCTTTTTTCTCCATGTATTTTACTGGGTTTGATCGCCGTCCAACAATGGCAGTTTACGACGCGGTCTAGGAATGCAGATTACCTGAATGCCCTCTCCGTATCGTAACCACTCAATAATAATAGTAAATACCCTATAGATATTCAAGATACTCAGGGGAATGAATATCTATCACTTTATGCGCACCTCGTTACCCCGATACAGGATATGCTACCAATACCATACCTTAGGGTATAGTCTCAATGCGGTGATCAGCCAACTCCGATAGGCGTGCGCGTTAAACCTCTGCGGGACATGCAGGGCTCCACTATTTAGTTCCGCCGTGGCCACCTGGTCATCCCATCTCACCTTCTCCCCTCTACAACCACCCCGGCGCCAGCAGCAATATCCCACCCACAATGGCAATCGCTGGCGCCCAGCGCAAGCAGGTCCTGAAGGTCTTGATGATCTCCCTGCTCCTGGACCTGGTACGCTCACCACCATGGATAAAGATAAACAAAACCGAACCACCACTAATGTTTCAACAGATCTCATTCACATTCATCCTACCCCTCTTCCCCTCCCTCCTAGCCTTCTACCGCGCCCAAGATGACATCACCTCTTCCGAGTCCCTCCTCACGCGAATCTTCGTCTACCTAAACGCTTACAAAAACGCCTTCGCCCGCCCCATTGACTCAAAATACGACATCGTCCTCCTAGGCGGCGCGCTCGGCTCCCTCTTCTCTCTGCTGCAAGCCATCGCCGCCCCGATTATAGGTCATCTCTCCGATACACACGGCCGGCGCCCCGCCCTGCTCTCCGCCATGCTGGGCAACATCCTCAGCGTCGCGCTGTGGGTTTCCGCGACGGATTTCCGCACCTTCCTCGCTAGCCGTGTTGTGGGTGGTCTTTCGGAGGCGAATGTTCAGCTGGCTGATGCGATTGTTGGCGATGTTACGGATGAAAAAGGAAGAAGTGCTAGTATGGCGCTTATTGGGGCTTGTTTTAGTGTTGCATTTACTGTTGGTCCGGTGCTGGGGGCTGCGTTGAGTTCTGTTGATGTTGTTAAGGAGAATCCGTTTGTTGTTGCTGCGCTTGTTTCGTTGGGGTTTGTTGTCGTTGAGACGGGGTATCTTTGGGGGAAGTTGCCGGAGACACATCCGAGGTTTACTTCTTTGCAGAAGGAGGAGGAGAATAACGGCGTGGATGCGAAAGGCAAGGGTGAAGCTAAGGTCAAGGAGGAAAAGCCAGGCGTGCATACGAACAACCCTTCCATTCTAAATGCCCTACACTTCCTCTTCCTCCTCCCTTTCTCCGGCCTGGAATTTTCCCTCCCTTTCTTGACGGCTACACTCTACGCAGAAACGTCAAGCACAACCTCCAGTCCCGCCGCTCTAAACGGCCGTCTTCTTTCGCTCATGGGACTCATCGCCTCCCTGCTACAGGGAACAGTCGTCCGCCGGCTTCCGCCGCTCATCACCATCCGCATCGGCGTCGTAGCCTGCGCAATTTCATTCTTCCTCCTCGCGCATGTCGAGTCTGTGTCAGGTCTTTATGCCGCAGGCGGCTTGCTGGCCGTGACTAGCGCGACTGTCGTGACGGGGTTGAAGAGCCTGGGCAGTTTTGAGGCGCGCGATGCGGATCGTGGTGCTGTTATGGGGAGATTGCGTGGTTGGGGACAGGCGGGCAGGGCGACGGGGCCGATTCTGTTTTGTTCGCTTTTTTGGTGGGCTGGGAAAGAGGCCGCGTATAGTGTTGGTGGTGGTGCGATGTGTGTGGTTGCCCTGGGTGCTTTTGCGCTTTTGAGGGCACCGATTGTACATGCTAAGACGGAGTAGGTGGTCAGCTTACTTAAGTGTAACTGGATTATGTTTTGATATCTGCGTGGATCGCATTGCATTTGGGATTGTGTTTTGTTTTGGGGGTTTGGTTTGGGTGCGAAACTGATTTCGAGGATTTTCTGGATTGTGGGTGCTGTTTGAGTACATTACGTAGCATTAGAATCAACTTGAAATACCAGTATCAGTTCATGTTGGCATATTCTACAGGTGATCAATGTGAGACTGGTTGAAAGGAGCACTTTGTTGAGATGAGGGATAGGATCTGGAGGGAATCGCTTAAGCCAGCAATGAAGTAATATTGAAGATGTCTAATAATCTAAGATAACCCCTGAGTGGAAGTGTGCTATACACACTTCCCGAAGGCCCGCGTTACCGTATAATGCTAGTGAGACTCAGGGAGGATGGCATAGTAGCCCTCATGGCCTCAGCGGCATTGAAGACTGCTGAAAACTCGACACACTTCACATGGTTCAATCATCCAAGAGTATCGGTATCGGATATATATTCCGCCTATTGATGTTCAAGTATTGCAACGAAAGAATAGCAGTGCTTTAGATTCAAACACTAGAAAAATATACAAACAAATCAAACTAAAATGCTACACCGAAATATTCATTCCACGCTCAACTAAAATCTGAAAGGAGATTGAAAAATAGAAACATCACAAGGGTATATAATACAAAACAGAAGATCAAGAGCGGTGATGGATGCAAGCCCATCTCATCTTGACTTACCAACGCCGAGATTAGACCTTACATTGTAGACCTCGGAAGAGTACTTGCCTCCAAGTGGAGTACCTACGGGACAATGGACGCACTGTAAGTAAGAAACCTGGTAAAAGTAATACTGAGAAATTTGAACTCACCTTCATTCCGTGGAATATCGCAGTTCTCCGAGCCACGATTTACGAGGCAACCGTACCTGCAACGGTCAAGATCTACGAGAACCTATCTTACATAAATTGGATGTCTCCGTCGACACCTCATGAGACACGGCTGGACCGCGTCTGACAAGACTCCATGGCGAGTCCCGGGTTCGGCGACGGATCGAGAGATCCTCTCGCCTTGCCAATGAGCCAATCTGTCAATGTCACAAACTTGGCCGTGCGGTCCCAGCCATCCCCGTCTTCGGCATGCTCAATCGTATGCGTCAAGATGCGCCCTTCCTCGTCAAAGGAGAAAATGAACAATCCACTAAACTGTTCTTCCTTGGACAGTTTGAAAATCGGCTCTTCGCCGCCGAGGAGGACACTCAGGCCTCGGTTTGTGCCATTCTTGGAGGGGAAGAGGTGGCCGTGTGAGTGCGATTTGCCGCCGGCAACAGCGCTCTGGCTGGCGGAGTCGGATGTGCCACCGAGCGATTCGTGGAAGGGCCGACTATCTGTGCGCGGCTCTGTTTTCCATCGAACGACGAGGCGTTCATCGCCATAGTCTTTGTGGTCGTCGTGTGGGTCGAGAAGTGTTCCTGTGCGGACGATGCGCTCGCTTTGGATCTGTAGCTTGACGTTGCCGACGAGTGGGACACTACTCCAGGCAACTGGGACTGTCCAGAGTGCTGCGCGGTAGAGAGTGCGCCCTTTGACGGTGGGTAGGTGTGGGTGGGTGGATGGGAAGAGGTGGAGATTGACGCTGGGAGCGAGGATCTCCGGTGGGAGCGTATTGTACAAGATGGTAGGGAGGAGAGGTGAGAGCGTCCGCAAGGCTGTAGACTATTAGTATGGCTGTTTTTGTGAGCGCAGCAACTTCTGAGTACACACTCTTTCCGAGCTTCAGGACCCGCTCATCTGGCGGCTTGTGGTCGTTCTGCGGTCCATTGTCGAGCCCGTCGATCCCACTGCATACCTTTGTCGGCGAGAAATAGGCGGTCGGTAGAGGCGTGGATGAGGTCGGAGGGAGCCAGGGTTCGGACAGGATGCCGTGGCGTGGATGGGCGAGTGGGAGGCGCGGGGTGAATGTAAATGACCGGCCCGGACGTGATGGATGCTGCAGGTGCAGCGGCCGAAGGCGAAGAGCGCGCGAAGGTGAGGCCAGATTAGGCATTCTCCCGACGCGCAGATTTCGTGGCCGCGGGGGTCATGACATGGAGGAGGCAGGAGTGTTGGAGGAATGAAAGTGAAAAGGAAGTTAGAGGGAAAGTTGGAGATGCGGAGACCGCTTCCCGGTTTTTGGGCGGCCAATCGCAAGCCGCGGGTATACAATAGCCTGCCAGCGTACGACAGCACTACCCACAGGTACAAAGAAATGGTACAAATACTATCTAATTAATCAGTACAATTTGTTGATGCATCAGATTCATTTCAGCTTTGGTATTTGCGTGGTATTGCCCAATCTCGTTTACGCCAATTCATCATCATCGCCCATGCCCATCACTCGTCGCTCAGCCAGATCCCGGATCTTATCCTCCAAAACACCCCGTCCATAGCGCTCAGCAACCTTCGCAGCCGCTTCAACCATCTTGCCATTACGGTCCGTCATTAGATTTACAAGTTCCAGAGCCTTCATACCGCGCTCTTCACCCTCTCTGCATTCGATGGCCAGCATCTGCAGAAGCGTCTTGTCCAGTTCGAGCTCTTTCCGCGCCAGCTCGGCGCGCTGGCCAGACGTGGCATTGGTAGAAGCCAACAAGTCGCGGAAGAGCGAAAGAAGCAAGTTACCGCGGACGAAGTCCTCTTCGAAGCGACTGCCCTCATTGCCTGCACCCTCTTCTTCGGGGCCCTTGGGCGGGTTGCTGGAGACGGGGACCTGGAAGTCAAACTCGCTGAGCAAGGGTCTGGGGAAGTATGGATTCTTGTCGCCACCCTTGAGAATGATGCAGTGGAATTTGCCTTGCGCAACGGCGACGGGCCAGTAGGATTCTTCCTTGCGCCCGCCGGCAAGACGGGAGAGTTGTTTTGTGTCGAGGAGAGGGACCCATCGGGCTTGGCCGGGTGTGCGCCAGTGTTGCAGGACAACCAGCACGCCGGTGGAGTCGTAGACACAAGGATCCTAGTTACTGGGTTAGCTTGAGTCAATATTGGGTGTTTGCGGGTGAGGACATACGCCAGTGTCAGAAAAGAACACGCTCTGCAGTTGAGCCCCTGTTGGAAGAGCAACCACATCTTCATTCTGACAGATCTCGTCGCGCTTGACGTTCTCAACCGTGTAGTGCAGCGTTGCGTAGCGGCCATCGGCTGATACAGGCCCGTTGCCAATGGTCATGATATAGTCTCGCCAGGCGGTACAGGTCACGGCCTGACTCTTCTGTCGATACACTCTAAAGGGTGTACCAAAGAGGGTGTACACTCGTACGTAGTCTTTGGTTGTGACGGCAACAATGTAGGACTCGCTGAGTGCCAGAGCTATTAAGAGATATTTAGCATAGCCATGTATATAGAGACACGGGGTTTCTTACCTCGAACCATCTCTCCTTCGGGTAGCTGAGTCCGCCAGTCTGCTCGAGTTGTCCAAGTCTCATGAGGTCGGTAGAAGATTGTGGACGGACTTCCATCCGAGGGATTATTAGAGAAGAGAGAGCCATTTTCATCTACTCGGGTTAGCTTTGTTCAGTCGTCTGCAGCTTAATTCAAACTTACTGAGACACGCTTTGTCGTATTGGTAGGGGTCCGTAAAATGGAAGTCACGATGAAGCTCGCGGTCATAGAACTCTACGGTAACAGTGTGATGTGTTTCCTGATCCACAGTCCACACAGCCCCGGTCAAGTTCAAGCCTGTAGTAATGGAAATCAGTAGAGGTCGTAAAGATGTAGACAAAGGAACCCATACACAGATATCGCCTGTTACCAGCCCACGGCGTACTACCAGGCTGAAGAGGCGCATGGGTTCTGGGCTGAACCATGCCAGAGTTAACACGCTTGCTGTCACGACCACCAATATCATCAAGGTGACCATTCGGCCGCTTGCCATAGAGATTCAGTTCCTCAGCATAGCCAGCTCCATCGTCGTCATCAACAAAGTCTGCCATTTCCTCATCATCGCCCAAAATATCATCGAGTGAATCCGGTGTACCTGCTCGAACCGGCTTCTGGGTTACATCTCTGGATCGATCTGCCAAAGTCTGTTTTGAATTGTTGTAGATCTCGGTCAAGGGTCCGGGGAAAATAGGAGCAGCCTGCAGCGGCTTCTGCAGCTGAGCCTCATGCTCCTTCGGGACAAAGTTATCATAGATAAAAAGTTCACCGTCTGAGGTTGTGAAAGACAGCGAGTTCTTGGTAGGATGCCAGGCGATGTTAATGACATTTCCAAAGTCGAAGCGCTGCAAGATGGATTGCGTCTTGGTTTCCCAGAGCACAATTTGCTTGTCAGCTCCAGCCGAGGCCAGAAGCGTTCCATTGGGAGCCCAGCTGAGGGCGGTGATTTCACCAGTGTGTCCACCAGCAAAGGTCTTTTCCTTCTTCCATTCAGAGACTGAGTAAATGGCAATGTCACGGGTCGCTTCTGCAACGGCAAAGGCAGTGCCGTCAGGGTGCCATACGGCTCGCGATGTTGCCTCCGATTCCGGTTCAAGACGTCGGATGACCCCGTCGAGTGAACGAACCAGTTCAGGCTCCTCCTCTGCCAGGGAATAAACATAGAGAAGACCGTTTGTACCGGAGATAGCGATGAAGCGGCCATTGGGATCGAAGGTGACGTGCTTGGCGGATTTCTGTTGTTCGCGCAGGTACCTGATCTGCGACATGTCGTCGACCTTGACGATTTTTACGGTGAGGTCACTAAATCCTAGCGTTAGCCTTGATAATTTCGTGATTACTTAGTGCGTTACACATACTCGCTTGCCACTGCCACCCACTCTCCATCTCTTGACAGGGCCAGATCTCTGATCGGGAGCGCGCATCGTGTCAAGATAGGTCCCGATTTGCCAGTCACGGCGTCGTATTGCCAGACGTTTCCGTCCTCACTGCCCATAACAAAGAACTTGTTCTTTCCAATGTGTTAGCATCTTATATCTCTTGGGGAGGGGGTTGCGCTCTGGCATACCGTCGCGGCAACACCGACATGGCCGTCCATGCCGTCATCAACAGTCTGTGGCTCGCCGTCTTCGTCGACAGTGTAGATACGAATGGCCGAGTTCGAGCCACCGGTGATGATCCGTCGTCCGTCGGGTGTGTAGGTCAATACTGTCGTCCCCGGTGTGTCTAGATGGCAATGACATGATTAGTAGGAGGCACCTTTCCTGCTGCGGTGGGACATAATGTACGGGCTGGCCGCCCACGAGGGCGAGCGGCGTCCATGCTCATTGCGACGGATAGTTGTATCGGATATCGAGAAGTGAAAGTCGCTCTCTAGACAGTCATTGGCTTCAATCGCAGCAACTGTCGCAACGCCGCGGAGTCTGGAGATTGGAGACGATCGCCGAGGACGCGCGGGACACGCGACGCTGCGACGCCGCGACGCGTGCTCCATTTAGCCCAAAAGGGAAAGTAGGGCTCAGGGCAGATGCGGCAGAACTCATGTGACCCACCGCCTTTGTTGTTGGGTATAAATATCTGCTGCCTCCTGCGCCCTTCCTCTTCTTTCTTTTCTTTTTTAGCTCTCTTTGCCTTTTTGGCTTAGATCAAGTGTAGTATCTGTTCTTTTCAGTTTAATCTCTGAAAGTCTTCTCCGGAAGACATCAATGATTATTCCAATTTTTGTACCTCGCGACCTGCCCTCTGTGCTCTGCACATGTCTCGTCGCACAGTGTCATCGGGCTTACACTACCTCCGATTGACGCGAACCCTCTTTTTTCATCACTTGATCGGCTTGTCTGATCGTTTGGAGAAGAAATTATTCAGCCACTAGTCAAATGACTTTGCCCTGTCAATAGAACCTGCCACCCCTACTCCTTGCTCGCTTTGGGTTGTGTTGCTAGCTGGACAATTCTAATGTAGACATTTTTGAGAAAATGAACGTCAACCGTCGTAAAAAAAAAAGAAGAAACTCTACAATGACAATGAATTAATTGGCCAGCGATGGTTTAAAAAAAGAGAAAGACAAAAGAAATCTCCGATAGGGGGAATCGAACCCCCGGCTGCCGTGTGAGAGACGGCGATGTTAGCCACTACACCATATCGGATTACTTGTTGAAGGTTGAGTGGAGTCTGGCATTACAAGCTAGGCTTATCGCTCTTCGTCCCTACGCACAACCGTGAGTGGGTGTATATAAGCGCCCTCTTCCCCTCTCGATCCAACAGCCCCCAAGTTGCTTTGCATTCTCTTCCCTGCTCTTTGCGATTGAGGCATTTTTGCCATTGATCAGAATCGCCGAATGCTCCACCGCCCCCTTTCACGGACAATCAGCACCTCGTCCGCTTCTCGGCCATTCTCGCTAGAGCAACCTCCAGAATACGATCGAAATTTCTGCTTTGAGCAGGTCACAAATATACATCGCACCGTCACATGACAACACCGTCAGATCAGGCAGGTCATAGAAACCCTCTCCGTAGCTACAAGCTACAGAGAGGATCGAAATCAGTTTCATCACTTACAACTAGCGACTCTGTCTTGAACCCCTTCCGAAGTCCGCTAATGCACCCTTGACTTAGCCGTATTTTGAAGATCGAACTGTACAACCACGTGATAATTAGTACTATAAATATATTCTACGGCTGCTCTCACTCTCAGGCAGCAATACTCACCAGGAGGATAATGTATTTGCGCTTGTTGTGTCCCGACTCGGAATACAGAGCTTCTTAACTATCTCCTGGTATTTAGTTTGAAGGCTGAATGTGAGGTTTCTCACGAAGAGCTAAATACATGTGCGTAAATGAGTGTCCTCATACCTAGTCCTTCTGATGGTCCAGTGGGATCCTATCCTATGATGGGTTAAGATGTCGCGTCTGGTGATTGCCGTAGCGCCTTCAGTATGGGTTATGAAACCACAAACACATAGTTTATCGCCTGTGTGTGGATCTGCTCAGTCCTTTGATCCCTGACCCGAGTCCTGATCATGTTTCCATCCTTGAGGCTTTAGCAGTGCACGTGACCTTCGGGCCCCAACCGTGTCTTCCATGAATGATTGGCTCTCGGTGGCCCATCAGTAAGTCGCGACTATTCATTTTGCAGGGTCCGTAACATGGGTGCACAAGCACTGGCAGGTGAGTGGACTTGTTATCTTTGACGCGACGTGGTAACTGACGGCAAGCCTCATAGCGATCATGCTTGGCCCGGCTCGAGATGGATGTCGATGAGTAAGTACATTGACGCATACAGCGATCTTGCTGCAACAGGCACCGGGTAATTGAATGGCCAATACTATTGTAGCCACTACATCTTCGGGGTGCACGTTTGGCTGGTGGAGTGGCTTGGCATGAACACGTGTAAGGTCAGGCGGATCGGCCCGACACTCTCCGCTGGGATTTGGCCCTGCTGAGCCAGAGACCTTAAGATGACAATGTGCACCGAGGATGACATGAGTAGAAGGGATTGAATGGCTATCAAGAGAAGATAGTCATGGTTGTACATCTACCATCAAAGCATGACGCCAGGTTTGCTGTGAATGTGCGGAATCAACTGCCATCCTTGACAGAGTGGAGCAGAATGGCTTTAAGCGATGTGATGTGTCTGGGGTGAGGTGCGTTGGTCACTTGCGGCACAGCCGCCGTCGACCCAGTGAGGCGCCGTACTTGCTCCACCTAGGAGTCTTCTGGCTGAACTGCCCATCCCTAGGTAGCAAGCTGATAACCACTTCTCCTTTTCCCTTACCTTTGAGCTTTGTGATTCATTATCGAAAGCAAAAATTGCAGGCGGAAGGAAAGACTCGGAGATGCAGCAAGTAACGACTGTCGAAGGCGAGCCGAACCCGCTGGACAGCACCGGGCTCTGCCTACTGTCCCTCGATGGCGGTGGTGTGCGCGGGCTGTCGACCCTGTACATCCTGAAGGGGCTAATGGACCGACTGAATAAGGAACGCCCCGAGGGTTCACCAGCAAAGAAGCCCTGCGAGGTGTTTGACCTGATTGGCGGCACCAGTACAGGCGGGTGGGTTGATTCAGTCCATGTTCTAAAGTCGGGTGGCTGACAGATGTAGATTGATTGCGATTATGTTAGGTCGATTGGAGATGGATGTTGATAAGTGCATCATGGCATATATCAAGTTAATGAAAAGGATTTTTTGCAAGCCCTCAAAACGGGGCCTATCCAGTCTTCTTGGCAAGATTAAACCCAAATTTGACGCCAACAAGCTCGAGGGTGCAATCAATGAAGTCATTAACAACTGCGGAGCTAAGCCGACCGATTTATTCAATGATCAAGCTGACCGGAGTTGCCGGGTGTAAGTGTATGTGAGTCGATGAATCCGTATCCTGCTAACAGCTCCAGATTCGTCTGCAGTATCACGCAGGAGACCAAGGATATTGTGCGCCTTCGCAGCTACGGTAACAAGGCCGGAATTCAAGCCACCATTTGCCAGGCCGCCCGCGCAACCTCAGCCGCCACTTCCTTCTTTGAGCCGGTGTCGATCGGAGCACGCAGATTTGCGGATGGTGGACTCGGGGCCAACAACCCTGTGGATGAGGTGGAAGGCGAAGCGTCTGATATTTGGTGTGAAGACACAGGCGACCTGAAGCCACACGTTAAGTGCTTCATCTCGATTGGCACTGGCAATCCCGGGAAGAAGGCGATGGAGGACAACCTTTTGAAGTTTGTTTCTAAAACCCTGCCAGAACTCGCCACCCAAACTGAGCAAACAGAGAAGCGATTCATCGCTAAATGGCGGCTTCATTATGCTGAAAATCGGTATTTCCGATTCAATGTGGACCAGGGGTTACAGGACGTCGGGCTGGCGGAATATCAACAGCAAGGCTTGATTGAGTCAGCGACAGAGGGGTATCTCGACCACCAAGCAGTGAAATTTAGAGTGCGGGATTGTGTTGAGAATCTGAATTCAAAGCAGAGTGTGTTTTTAGAAGACTTTTCATAGTCCTGGTATCCTTCGACTAATGGATAATAACGGATATAGGTCCAACCAACCTCAATTTTGCTGAAGAGATTCGGGTTAGTGTGCCGTGACCAGAATAAATGTATGTGGCTAACCTCATATAGCGGTATAAAATAAAAGTGGCCCTTCTGGAACAATGTATGCCGTTATTCAGAATACCTGATCCGAAATCCAATACTAACAGAGCTCAAGGGCAGGGCCGTACCCGGTGGCAGGTGCCATTTGAACGAAACGCTAAATTCACCGGCCGTGGGGAACTGCTTAGTGACCTGACACAGAAACTTGAACGGAAGTCTGTTGCCACGAGAAAGATTGCAATCGAGGGCCTCGGCGGTGTGGGAAAGTCCCAGCTAGTGCTTGAGCTAGCCCATTGCATGCGAGAACGGTGCGCGGTCTTTTGGATTCCAGTCAACAGCCTGACCAACCTACAGACAGCATATCATAAGGTGGCTCAGAACCTTCGCCTCTCTGGCTGTGAAGAGAGTGGTGTTGATATCCTGGAACTAGTGCAAACATACCTCAGTGATGAGACTATTGGCTCATGGCTGCTGGTATTGGATAATGCCGATGATATAGATCTGTGGACATCTCCACTCACATCTGAGGCAGGAGCCAAGTGGCTGGTCGATTACATGCCCCGAAGCAGGCTTGGAGCGATCATATGGACCACACGCGATCGCAGGGTGGCCACCAGAGTCGCTCAAGAGAATGTAGTGACTGTGCAGCAAATGGATGAGCCCGAGGCCGCAGAGATGATGCGGAAATATTTAATCGATCCTATCGAAAACGAAGAACAATCGTTACCGGGCTTACTGCGGAAGCTCACCTATCTGCCACTAGCAATTGTTCAGGCCGCAGCGTATATCAATGCGACCCACGCGACCCAGGGATCACTCACGGAGTATGAAGAACTCTTGTCCAAGCAGGATGATGAGGTGATTGAGCGCTTGAGTAAAGATTTTGGAGACTACGGCAGATATTCAGGCACGGAGAATGCCGTGGCAAAGACATGGCTCATCTCATTTGAGCAGATCCGTCGCCGCAGTTCTCTCGCGATTAAATTTCTAGGAGTCATGGCCTGTGTGGACCCCAAAGACATTCCTCGGTCGCTACTACAGCCTTCCGAGAAGTCATCATATAATGAGCAGAAAGATGCGATCGATATCCTTAACGCGTTCTCATTCATCACCGAACATAAGGGTGGATTGGCTTTCGATATACATCGTCTAGTACATCTGGCGACGAGGGGGTGGCTGAAAATGAACGGAGAGCTGCCAGATTGCCACAAACAAGCAGTAGCGCGATTGAGTGAACTACTGTCAGACATCAGCCAAACAAATCGGATGCACTGGCGGCTATACATAGCCCATGCACAACACGCTGTGGGAGTAGATGATAAGTGCAGTAGGGAAGATGTCAACCTTGCAGAAAAGTGTGGGGACTGTCTGAAATATGACGGGCGATACTGTGAAGCGGAGACGATGTATCGGATAGT
Organism: Penicillium argentinense; assembly: GCF_028826775.1. Classification (NCBI taxonomy): domain Eukaryota; kingdom Fungi; phylum Ascomycota; class Eurotiomycetes; order Eurotiales; family Aspergillaceae; genus Penicillium; species Penicillium argentinense. The sequence continues at coordinate 3,943,018 of NW_026622668.1, forward strand.
CTTCGAGTATCGACAGAGGGTGCTAGGGCCAGAACATCCAGACACGCTTACCTGCGTCAGCCACCTTGGTTCAGTCCTTTCCCGCCAAGGCAAGTACAAAGAGGCCGAAGACATGCACGGGCGGGCGTTACAAGGCCGAGAGAAGGTGCTAGGGCCAGAACATCCAGACACGCTCACCAGCGTCAGCTACCTTGGCTTAGTCCTTTACCGCCAAGGCAAGTACAAGGAGGCCGAATGTATGCACCGGCGGGACTTAAAAGGATCAGAGAAGATGCTAGGGCCAGAACATGCAAACACGCTCACTAGTGTCAGTAACCTTGGTTCAGCCCTTTCCCTCCAGGCCAAGTACAAAGAGGCCGAAGTCATGCACCGGCGGGCGTTACGAGACCGAGAGAAGGTGCTAGGGCCAGAACATCCAGACACACTCACCAGCGTCGACAACCTTGGTTCGGTCCTTGATAGCCAGGGCAAGTACAAAGAGGCCGAAGACATGCACCGGCGGGCGTTACGAGACCGAGAGAAGATTCTAGGGCCAGAACATCCAGACACACTCACTGGTGTCAGTAATCTTGCTTTAGTCTTTTCCCGTCAGGGCAAGTACAAAGAGGCCGAAGACATGCACCAGCGGGCGTTACGAGGCCGAGAGAAAGTGCTAGGGCCAGAACATCCAAACACGCTCAACAGCATTAACAACATTGGTTCGGTCCTTTCCCGCCAGGGCAAGTACGAGGAGGCCGAAGAGATACTCCGGCGGGTGTTACGAGACCGAGAGAAGTCACTAGGGCCAGAACATCCAGACACGCTTACTAGTGTCAGCAACCTTGGTTCGATCCTTTCCCGCCAAGGCAAGTACAAAGAGGCCGAAGACATGCACCAGCGGGCGTTACGAGACCGAGAGAAGGTGCTAGGGCCAGAACATCCAAACACGCTTACTAGCATTAACAACCTTGGTTCGGTCCTTTCCCGCCAGGCCAAGTACAAAGAGGCCGAAGACATGCACCGGCGTGCGTTACGAAAACAAGAGAAAGTGCTAGGGCCAGAACATCCAAACACGCTCACTAGCATCAGCAACCTTGGTTCAGTCCTTGATAGCCAGGGCAAGTACGAAGAGGCCAAATCCATGCATCGGCGCAGTCCATAGATTGAAACAGGCTATATCTGTTATTGCTTTAACGTTGTTGCCCTCCTACTGAAGTGTGTCGGTATGGAATTCCTTGTTCGTATACTTTTGCGTTCTAGTTCCAGACTGTGTGATGTGGATTACTGAATCCACTTGATCATCACTTTCAATAGTATATATGTTCAACTACTATAATTGATTGGAAATTTGAACTGCACAGCACCTGTATAAGTATCCCATTATTTCCAATTTTCCTCCTACGATTTGTGTGGAGCCTTAGGTGTTCTCTATATAATTGAATAACATCCTAAGTCTCAACATCAGTCCAGAAAGAGATCTCCCCAATCAGAAAGCTATTTGTCTATAGAGCACCATCCAACACTATCATTATCAAATCTCCGAGTACGGCCCTTCTGTCGCTTGGCTGAAGCGACAACAGATGTGTCATCCAACTCGAATTTCCGTTGTAGATACTTTTGAATTAGCAGCTGCTTCAGCTTTGACTGCAGGAAGAGCCTCCAGTAAAAGCGATGGGCTAGAACAAGATCGTATATCTTTTGCAACTGCCCTGCCATTGAGGTTAATTGAGGTTAATCTTCCATTCAATCATGTAGCGAATATAGGCCGGTGGATATGTCCGACCTTCCTCCCAGTCGCTAGAGTGAAGTAGTAGAAGGCTATTACATTGCGTAATATTTTCTTATGGAAAGGTTTTATAGATATAGGATATAAGATCGATGTTAGTGTAGCTTATGTCGGACGAGGACGTGGGTGAACGTCGTAATTTACTAGATGCTGGTATAAATTGTGATGTACCGTCCTAGGGATCCAACGCTACGCCTATTGAGAGCTATAATTATCATGGTCAACGAGAGAACTGGACTTTATACTTCTGGATTCACAGTAATGATAGACTGATTATGAGTGACTATTAGTTGAGTGTCAAGGAAAAGTTCAGTAAGACTATTACTGCCTGGATGCCTGGGAGTACTAATATGCATAATCGAGTCAGAAGGAGCGGTCAACCGACGGGTATAAGACCTCGCACGGAGGGCGATACCCTTGAGTTTCTCAAGTGTTAATCTTGTGTTTATGAGAATATACGCATTTTGTCCTAAGTTCCTCTTGCCTACCACCTAGTCACCTGGCGTCAACCAAACTGGCTGTTCTCTTTAAATTGAGGCCAACGCCATCGGCTGCCGGATAGGCCGTTATTCGCCCGCAAACAACAGAACCCCGGTCGACAGTATATTGCCGACGTTATTCATTGATGTTCCCTGAGCCAAAAGACACCATTCAAATAATTCTTTGGCCGAGTAGCCTGTTGTGGAGAGGTGTAATTGGCTACTGATACTATCTTAACATTAGTGCATATTGTGGTGCATCGCCCAATAGATCAAACGTCATAATGATCATGGTTAATGAGAGAACTGGAACTCAATCTCCTGGTCTTACTGTAGTGACAGTCTAAAGGCCATTAATTATTAGTTGAGGCTTACACTATCAGGAGCCGTTAAGGCAGTTCAAGAACTGACCAGGACAATTGTTTGGTTGCGTCATACTCTCCACCATAGTGTGTCTCAAGTATTGCTGCGTTAACATTTTCTTTGATAGAGGTATGAAAGGCCAGCAAAGCCAGAAGCTGCAGATACGGGGTTGTCTTGAGGTTTCTGCAGCTTTTCCTGAGCCCAGGGCCCCAAGTCTCCTACGCCTCGAAGAAGCACCGTGTGAAGAGATTTAACGTTATTGATTGACCATCAATCTGTATTCTCTCCCGGATGCATTGCAAATCAGGGGAAGTGTATAGTCCCATTCGTTTTGGGAATCCTGTCTTCAAGCCATGCGCGTGAAGAAATGATCTGGTGAACGCGCAAGTACTCCTCTTTCCTTTTGTCCCGGTAACATGGATATTATTCAGGCTGTCGACGTTGCTTTCCTAGACTTGGTAAAAAAAACTAACGCTGCCGCACATGTAAATTACTAAGTATTCGGACAGAGTGTCCCAACGCCTGCAGCCATTCCTTCATTTGACCAGGCTAGGTATGCCTTTCACTGCTGGGTTACCCGCTAGGTGTCGCGGAATCTTAAGGCTTGGCGGGTGCCACGAGGTTTTTCGGTCGGGCTTTCCGCCTTCGTGTCTCAAGGAGAATCAGGGCATTCTGTATTGTTGTTGGACCGAACGCAATGGGGTTTATTAAAGTACCTCTTACACCTCATTGTGGTGGTATTTAGGGATAGATGGGCCCGAGTAGGTAATCAGCAAAGAAGGAAATTGACAGCAAAGGAAGGGGGGATTGCTGCAGACGCCATGGTGGGATCCAGGGGTCGTGTTGGTTGAGGGTCGCTGATGATAGTTATCATCGGTGACTGACCGGTTAACTAGTTATCCTTTCGCTTCGAAAGTGCTTGATGTCTCCAAACTGACAAAAAAAGCCTCGGGTATTACTATAAATGGCGCTCTTGCCCACGATCTTGGGCTAAGGGCTTCGGAGATACTATAACTTGCTTTCACATATTGTGTCTCTGTCGCTCTTTTATTTTGATATATCAACCAACTATATCCTACGCATATAATCATCGCTCATGTGATAGAAGGGCCTCTTCTGCAAAGGAAAATTTCCCACTGCAACAATTTAAGATGATATTACCACAAAAGACATTGAACACACCAGGGAAAACAAGAACTCTAAATTGCCTTTCAACTTCGAGGTCCACGATAACCTGTAGCATTCGTGCATGCAAGTTCAGCGTCGCTGGGGATCTTTACCTGCTCGACGGGGTACAGCTCGGCATGTGGGAACATCCCCATAGCAACTTCAAACAAAATAGAGCCCATGGCAAACAGATCAGAAAGCACTATATTCCGCTGTTCATAGTCTCTTGGAAAACAGTGTGTTGCTTTCTCGTAGCCAAGGGTGGGACAATCGGGGTACTGGAAAGAAATACAGTCGCCAAGTCGGATGTTCAATTCATCATCGACAAAAAATTGGCGAAGTGCAAGGTCGATATGAATCATGTATCACTCCATGCTGATGGGTAATACTGAAGGCCTCGATAATTTGTTGATACCACTTGGATTGCAATTCATCGGTGACTCTGGACTTTTGACAAAACGCAGATAGATCGCCATCTGGATTGTACTTGATCTCCACAAGATCAGTTCTCATGTTTGAAAGACATTGAGCGATACGAGGGCGATCATCGATCCTGTTGTAAACAGTGTCCTCGCGAGAAATTGTCTGTAGATAAACTTGGGCAGTGCTGCGGGGGCGCTTTCCTGATTATCGTGTCATCTACCAAATAAACCTCAGAAAAGGGGCCGATCATGATAAGCTTCTGATTGCTTGCTTTTTGATGACTGGAACATGTTTTGAATGAGTGACCCGATAATTGAGAACCAAAAATCTGATCAGGCCCAATATCAAAGTTGTCATCCACCGCAAACTCACGTTTTGACACTCATCAATTTGAGCGAAGTGGCCTTCATAGCGAAGACGAAAGGTAGGGTTAATTCCTGCCCATGCGAGTGAGAAAACACTATAACGACCATAATTAACGCGTTTAATATAGGAGCATTATTTTTCAAAGTTCAAGTTATGGTCAGCAATGACAAGGGAGGAGGGGGCATGAATGTCAGGGATGGATGACTCGAAGTTCAACCAGTCGTATACAGCATCACTTCACGTGACCAATCACATGCTAAGTCCTGCATTGGCGATTAATCATAGTGCCCGTTACAGACGCACGCTATTCCTATTTAGGCCCATACTTTCGTTGAACACTAAAATGATCTTGCAGCGGCAACAGCATGTGTTCTCGGCGGGAAATCGAAAATATTTTGCAAGCTTTGGTTCCACTATGTGCTATACAGGCCAGAACATCATCCCGAGCTCCGCAATCGCTGAAATCTCACTTACAGACGAAACCCCATGAGCCCGAGAGTGACTCTAGTCGGGCTGATATGGACTACTCAAAAGGTTGCAGAGGATCAAGCGCCGCCACCCGTTGGAATTGGAAGATGTGAAGCCGAAGAATTACAGGGCTTTTATGCAGAGCAAGGAGGCCAAGAAATCCGCCTTTATTTCACTGTCGAGCGGAGTGGTTCCGACGAACCGTTCTACAATCCTGCGGAGCACATCGAGAAGGCGAGAGAATTTGTGAGTAACTTCCGCGCTGCCACCCGGAAAAGCCCAACACCCCACGAGAGATCTCGTTTGGTAGGGATGTGGGCCACGGCCCCCACCGAAATACCCCGAGACGAAAGATATTGCCTGGAAGGTTAGCCGACATCAGCTGTGCCTCGCGTGCCGGCGAGGCCCCGAAACGGTATAACACGTGCTAATGGAGTGCCCCAGACATGAAAGGTTCGGCTGGAGGCAGCTGTGGGCAGGCTGTGGACTCTGGGGCGCCCAAGGAGAGCCAGCCCGTCTTGGACGACGTGGTGGCGGACTTGGCGTTGGCCAAATCGGAAAGGCCTCTCTTGGCCACTCGTCGGCTTGCCTACCCTACCTGTTTCCGCCCCCGCGACTTCTGGTGGGCTATACAACTCCAAGATTGGGGCGAGCCAGTGATTCTAGCGCTGGGGTCCCCGGATCGAACCATTATGCGTGTCTCGTGGGGGCTACCTCATGTCGGAGGGAAGCGGATGTGTTCTCCGTCTTTTGAATACTTGATACTACGGCCCTCTAACATCTTGCGGCAGCTTTTGCGAGCTTGGCATCTTGAAAATTCTATTCGAGATCTACGATGTATGACTCGTAGGTCCTCAGCAAAAGCACTTCCAAAGGACCGGTAGCACCAGACCTCATCGTCATTGTGGGTCGTCGGTTAATTCATATGGCGTGCAATGCGGTCTATGCTTTCCGAAAAGCGTTTGCTTAACGCAGATTCATATTAATAATAATACTAATACATCAATGCGACAGGATTGGGCGGTACCGAGTCGGTCCCGATGCCGCCTGCTACTTGCCCCCTACGGGTGGTCGGAAAGCCGACTTGACCCAAAAGCAACTGCACGAGATTGCACCGGTCCGTGTGCCCTGCGTTGCGCCTCAACGGATTTGGGCGTCATTGGTCCGAAATGTGATACATGGCTAGGCGAAATTTGCCTAGTGCTGGATTGGACACTTGGCGAAAAGGGTTCGACGTCATGTTGGGGCGACAAGGCCTTGGCGGCTTCGGGTCTACTGCTGTAATTGTAAAGTCCAAGTCTACGCAATATGGATGTCGAGTCGAAGAGAGGACAAGAAGATAATATACACGATGAGTCCAGGGAGCGAGTGTCGGGGAGGAAACCCGAGACGCAAAGGTGGATGCAAGATTTGAATAGATCGGTCGTTGTTCGGTGCATGAAACTGCCAGGAAAACAAGCATGCACACAAGAAAGCAAAGCCCCGGGGGCTTAAACCCAAACTGGCGGAGGCGCATGGCCCGTACGCCACTCCGGAGAACGTCTGCTCGAGTGCAGAAATAAAGATGCCGCCATATGTTGGATGTAGTAGACGGACCACTGGCAATCGGGTTGATGGAAGCCGGATTAGTCATTGGCTCACAGACCGTGGACCTGCCAAGCGCCAAGGTTCTCCGCCAAGTGCTCCCTCCAAGTGCTAAAAGCGCCCGCCAAGTGCCAAGACCGCCCGCCAAGGGCCATGAGGAAGGATTCCTCCGCGTCTCTCCGCCTCGGGAAATGCAGTCCTCGCTGGACTTTCCCACTTGGGGTCTGACCAAGGCTCCGACCCAAGGCTCTGACCAAGGTTGCAGTATGGATTGAATATTTCAGTTACCGTACTGCTTTACGAACCCATGGAGTTGCGTGCTATAAGACCCCCAATTCCTCTACCCCGACGTCCTCGTTCCTTCCTTACTACTTTTTCCCCAGTTTTTACTGCCCCCCACGACCTGACGGCTTTTACTGCGTATCTACCGTCAATATGTGGACGACCACTAGCGGCTTGAGTGGTCGGTCGCTCCGGGTGAGCATCACCTTCGCCGCAGTCATGGGTTTCTCGCTCTTCGGTTACAACCAGGGCATGATGGCTGGCCTGCTCAACGGTGAAGAATTCGTCAACTCCTTTCCGATTCTCAAGATGCCCGCCGAACCAACCGCATCGCAAAAACACTACATCGACGTCATCCGTGGTGCAGTTACTTCCTGCTACGAGCTTGGCTGCTTCTTCGGCGCCTTGTTCTCCATGTTCCTCGGTGACAAGCTCGGCCGTACTCGTTTGATCTTCATGGGCGCTAGTGTTTTGATCATTGGTGCTTTGATTACAACTGTCTGCTATACTGGAAAGTGGGAAGTCGGCCAATTCGTCATCGGTCGTGTTGTCTCGGGTATTGGAAACGGCATGAACACGGCCACTATTCCCGTCTGGCAATCGGAATGTTCCGGTGCTCACAACCGTGGCTTCTTGGTTTGCTTCGAAGGTGCGATGATTGCTGGTGGTACCTTTATTGCCTACTGGGTCGTCTTTGGTCTTTCCCACGCCGCCGATACTGTTCAGTGGCGATTCCCTGTGGCGCTTCAGATCTTTTTCGCTCTGGTTGTGGCCGCTGGTGCTCTGCTGCTCCCTGATACACCGTCGTGGTTTGTCATGAGAGGACTGGACAAGGAGGCCTGCGAGGTCCTTGGTAAGCTCAAGAATCAGGCTCCTGATTCCGATCAAGTTCTTCACGACTTCAATTTCTTGAAGGCCGACATGGAATCCTCCAAGAGTGTCCAATCAAGCTGGAAGACTGTCTTTACATTCGGAAAGACTCAGGAATTCCAACGCCTTCTTATTGGTTGCTCTGGTCAGTTTTTCCAGCAATTCACTGGCTGCAATGCCGCCATCTACTACTCGACGCTACTTTTCCAAGAGAACCTCGGAATGGAAAAGTACCTATCACTCATCATGGGTGGTGTGTTCGCTACTGTTTACGCCATTGCAACTATCCCGTCCTTTTTCATGATTGAAAGACTCGGCCGCCGCAACCTATATTTGATTGGTTTCCTCGGCCAGGGACTGAGCTTTGTCATCACTTTTGCTTGCTTGATCAAGGAAACCGAGGAGAATTCGAAGGGAGCTGCTGTTGGTATCTTCCTCTTCATCGTTTTCTTCGCATTCACTCTGTTGCCCCTGCCCTGGATCTACCCTCCCGAGATCAACCCCCTCCGTACCCGTACCGTCGGCGCTTCAGCCTCGACCTGCACAAACTGGATTTGCAACTTCGCCGTGGTCATGTTCACTCCGCTATTCGCTGGTCAGAGCCCATGGGGTGTCTATCTCTTCTTCGCACTGTTCAACTTTGTTGGTCTGATTTTCGGCTTCTTCTTCTATGTTGAAACGGCCGGCCGTCAGCTTGAGGAGGTCGACCTCATCTACGCCAAGGCCCATGTCGAAGGGAAGATGCCATTTAGGGTCGCCGGCGACATGCCCAAGCTCACTTTCGAGGAGATCGTTCAGCAGTCTCGCGAGCTTGGCCTGGATACCAGCGACCACAGCGCTCATGAGAAGAACGAGCTTGGTCTCAGCAGCGACAGTGGCCAGGAGACTGAGGAGGTCCAGGAGAAGCACCACTAATGCTCTTCTAGTGGACGTGATATAGCTGTGATTAAGAGTGATGATATTGAAACAGGTGGTTTCCTAATTTTTTTTTCCTTCTGTTATTTTTTATTTCATTGTGGATATGTCAATGTCGCGGTGATAGAACTGATGAAGTATACCCGGTGAAGAGATTCTGTATCTAGAGAACGGTACCGCTAGGCGGGTAGTTACTCTATACGCAAATGCCATGATTTTATTCTAAATCACACAAAATTTTGATGTTATGTTTCCGTTGTCTTCTCGACTTAGAGATCATATCGGATAGAAAGTCAGTGTCGGGCGGAGCTTGGCTGTATAGATCAGGGAAATCAGTGTGGTTGGTTGAGACAGCGGCTTGAAGGCGCTCAATCATCTAGGCCTCGACAAAGCTGCAATGCGAAGATCTCAGCGCGAAAGAGTATTGAAGCCAAAAAGTCCAGCACACTAGGGTCGTCCGATGTATGGGTTTGCGATTTGAAGTGTTGCCCGTTATCTAATCGCCCGACTTGATGAAGAGGACTTTCAAGCCAGGCCGCATAAGGTACCCGGAAAAAAAGCTCGCTCTGTAATGCACTGCAACGGAAAGATCGGACAAGGAAAATTTTAGAAACACTTGAATGAAGATCACCACCAAACCCACAGCGATCCTATTCATTATTATTATTATCATTATTATTATTAATACTCCGGCTGTGCGCAGCCTCAGGCTGCATGTAGCCTCCATGCCAGTTATGCCGAGTCATCTATGTACATGTAGTTCCCTCTCACAAGGCCTTCTATGTCTCTCGATTCAGTCGGCTGGTTGCCATGGCGAATTGGATGACAGATTTGACAACATCCATATTGGGAGTCCAGTTGTTTTTGGATTCAAGATCTTGTCCGGTTGGTCCTTGGCTTGGTGACCTCTCACCCAGTGCGAAGGATGTGTCTCTGTATCGATTTCCCATTGTCGCTCTCATCTCGCCGCGGTGAGGTTCCCATAGTTTACAATCAAATAGAAAGTGGTGAATGGTTTCTGGTCCTTCTTGACATTCACAGGTGTCGTCTAGTCTTTGTCCAATTTAACACAAGTATCGATTTAGGCGAGTGTGACCCGTTCGGAGTTGTGCTAGCGTAGAGGCTTGTGCCCTGCGGGGTTGGTCGTACATATCTTTGGTGTGCTTTCCAGGAAGTGCTGCATCAATCGCTTTGGTGTGCTTACCAAAAGGGTCCTGCCAGAACTGTTGGCTGTGTGCTTGTCTGAGGTTTCTTCGTGTTTTTCGCCAAATGGCAGACAGTACTCGTTTAGTCGCCCAGACGGGGCGATCCTATTCAGATAGCTCAGCATCGCGTAGATCGCACGGCAAGATCACATGACCCACCCAGTTACTGACCTGTCGTCGCACGCCTGCCATTGGGTCGCTCATCCGACATGCAGGAGCGATTGTGGCATTTGTCCAACTCTAATCCTGGCATACTTCTTCACATAATGAGAGCAGATTATATGCGAGCCTCGCGAGGCAGCGTTTTTAGATTGGGAATAGAGTTAAAGCATGGCGCAATATTCGCCCGTCTCGCATGGCCGAGGCTGGCCGTTGAGTTTGTAGCCTTAGCCTAAAAGGGCCCATTTTGCGCGCCCTGCATATTGGACCCTTCATTATGCTGTGCAGGTTTGATAATCCAACAACAGGTTGACTAGCGTGGACTCAGCCTCATTTCTAGAAATTTGGGTCTTTGAGCTGAGGAACGTGCAATGTGCGGTCAACAGTCAGATCAGTCGCTGGCCCCAAAAGCTTTCTGCAGAGCGGATCGACCAAGTCAAATGGGCGTTCGCATACTGACAATTCGAGAGTCTCAGAAATTCTTTAGATGAATCAACACCGGTATAGATGCAAGTGGTATCTTGGCACGACAAAGGTTACCGTCAACTGTGCTGATCTTACTCTTTGAACCATTCTCTCGTATTATGTGCAGCTGTCTTTCGGACGTTTTTAAATGAGATATAGACGCTGGCCAATCCGATACGATGCAGAGAATATTAATACTTGAATATTCCCCGCACTGCCACGCTGCCCCGGATGACTGAAAATCTATAAAAGGGTTCAGACCCCCCCGGGGGAATTCTAGTCGATTACCGAGCCTTCAAACCCACAGAGTCGACACACTCCTCAGCATATCTACAACATGAAATTCTTCAAAGTCATAGAAAGGCTCTCAGTCTTTCTTCTTGCCTCCCCTGTCTATTCATGTGCCCCTACTGGTGACCCAAATAGTCCCATCGTCCCCGGGACCGACGGTCCTGCTCCCGCAGCAACCTTGGGCTATGCCATCAATCATTTCGGCCTAACGACAACCAACCTCAAGGCCATGAAACATTTCTATGGCGATATCCTGGGAATGCGACTTCTATTTGACGCTCATGTCACACCCGAGTATACTGTGACCTATCTGGGATATGCCCAAGGTGGTCGCAACGGCACCGGCTTCCAGACTGGCGCAGAGCTCGCGCGTGACAAGAACAATCTCTCTGGGCTTCTCGAGCTCGTCCAATTCAATGTATCGGAAGATCATCTCGTGGCGTCAACTCGGCGTAGCAATACGTTCAGCCACATTGGGCTTATTGTCCCGGATATCGCGAAGACGCAGGAGTATCTTGAGGGACACGGCGTGAAGATTCTGAAGAGGTATCAAGCCCCAGTGGCTCAGTTTACGGGTCCACTTCAGAATGCTTTTGGTATTGGCGAGTTTGCTGGGGCACACATTGCTGCGAAAAAGGCGTTGATCAAGGCGCAGAGCTTGATTGGCTTGGAGATGCTCTTGATGGTTGAGGATCCTGATGGAAATATGGTTGAGATTCAGCAGCAGGACCCCCCCAGCAAGTCGGTTTTGTGAGGCCGCTGTCGTGGAAAGGGTTCCTCGATGTGATTTGTAGTATTGATGATGCTCGAATACAACTTTTGATTGGGGAGGAAATGTTCATGTTCGGATTGCAAAGTAGAATCAAATTTTCTAATGAGTGCTGTTGCCGAGGCTGACGTTTCCTTGTTCGAAGCAGTTATGGAAGCCGACGAGAATGACTGTAATTTCGGTTATGTTGTAAATGGCGATAGCTATGCTTGAAATTGCAATAAGTGCAAGCATCATTATGATGGATTTAAGGCGTTCGGACAACTTTTTATCATGTAGATCTGCTTCACTGCCATAAGTGAGCAGATTCTTGTGGAAATCATTAGTTATATGATGGGTTGATAGATGGCTGCAGAAATTGTACACAACCGCGTCAAATGGATCTGTTTTCTTGATTGTGTAGCTGCCGTATTGAAGTTGAATGAAAGTGGTTTCGCCATAAAAAGTAAACCAAATTTCAATTTGGTCGAGCCAAGGGGTAACGAGATAATTCCCATTGTCACGAACAACGAATGACATTTCATGATCATGTCGGTTTTCGGCGTCCGAGTATCTCAGCAAAGTTCTCAAAGGCATCCTCAAGCTCTCGAGTCCAAGCTCTCGAGTCAATCTCTCAAAGACCATAATCTCGTTGTAAGGAATGTAGTGGACATGTAACTCCTTTGTGCTCTCAATGCGACACTCAGCCTACAAGTAGGCCGATGTTTTGACAACGAGGTTCGATCAGTGGAACGAGGAAATTGAATCTGGAGGGAGTGACATGTCATATTGAATGAGAGAGCAGGTAGACAGCCATGTAATGTAAACATGTCAGTCGGCTCGTCCCTTGCGTCTGTGCAAGTCCACCAGCAGGTGGGGCAATCTTCGTTCCGGCCTTGATCGGAGATGCAACCCAATCCTCCTATCACATACAGCATTACTATGTATGTGTTATGTCGTCGCATACCAGCTATTTCGGCTTCGTAGCTCGGTGCCGTAACAATGTCTTCGCGGCATCGTGTATACTCATCGCGTCATAGAAGAGGATGTTGCGTACGAAGTTGGAGGTGTGGGGTGTGGACTCAGAAGTATCGTAGTCTAATTCCAGAATCGAGGGTAGTCTAGAAGGAAACAATGGTAAGCATTGATATTCTGGTATGATATCATCGTGGCAGAAGGGAGATCATTTACTAGAGCATTCAAAGCGGATAGACGTTTTGGGATTTGTGCATAGTAAGTCTAGCAAACAGGACCGCTACCCCCGGGCAGATGATGCGCTTCAATGGTCAATGTCGCTGGAAATATTTCAGTCGTGAAACCGGGGCTCGGGAAAAATGTCGCGGATTCAATTTAGTCTCCTCGAAGAGGATTAACACCGGACACCACGAGAAGGTATGAATCCATCGTCCCAACAGCATGAACTGTTGCCCAGTGCAAACTCACTGGGGGCAGAAACAAGAAAAAGAAGGTGCCCGGCGGCTATGCCGGGCTGGATGCAAAAATTAGGGTTGTCAAGCGGCCGCAAGACGAGCAAGAGCTCAAGGATCCTGGGGGATGGATTGGTGGATTTGGTTCGAGGTATAAATTCGACGTATCTGTTCGTGGTATCGACTTCTCGGTCCCGGCGCGGGTTTGCGGAATTGGTTCATGAAATCGGTCGATCGATTTATTCGTTTTCGGCGTGGGATGGCGCGTTTGGATGGCGAGTTCGTTTTGTCGTAGATCCTGCCCGGCCTGGGTCTCCCTTAATCCTCCCGAACCTCCTCCTGGCCCTTGAAGAAGGACGCACCCTTACGGGGACACCGGGTGAACACTCCTCAATCCACCCCACTGCCCGGGTTCAACCACGCAGTTCCTCTTTAAGCCCGATATGGAGTCCTTACTTCAAGACCCAGACTGGGGAGGGTCAAGTGCCGGCAAAGAATTGCAGGCGTACAAGTCTCCCCAAGTAAAGGAAAGAGATCGTCCAATAGGTCAGACCTTCTTGCATGCGATATCATTGTAGCGGGTGACCCCGAGCCAGAATCACATTGGCACCATTCGGTGTCGGAAGCGGTCGAAGGCCCTCGGGAGCATGCAAACACCCGAACCTAGTCGCCGAGGCTTTCGGTCGTGTGAAGCATGTTGGATCTCCCGGCCTACGCATGCAAGCCGCACTTCCCTAGAGATTCGCGTCTACATCCAGGTCAGCATTCCAGGACAAGACTGTATTTTCGTGTTGAACGAAACTCCCGCAAGGAACCGATCATCTGGAGAGCACAAGGCGAAGATGAGGAAGTATGTGATGCAGATACCGTCGAGAGTTCTCAAAACGGGGCAAGGAACAGGAGGTGGTTGTCCGGCTTGATGGTACCCCCAAGCGAAGCAGCAGGAAAAGAGAAGGAGAGTTGAAGAGAAGAGAGAGGAGAGGAATGAAAGTGGGAGGCGTTATTTATGCGAAGGCGGGCGGTCGATCGACGCGTGCCTGTCCTCGCAGTGAATAGGCTCCCATTCACTGCGAGGGAGGGCGCGCATTCACTTGACTCCCCACCATCTTCCCAAAAACAAAAGCCCAATAGAATTATAGGTCATGGTACTGCTTACGAGATCTTGAGGGTTGTGTGAAGTATTATCTCAAGTCCTGTGAGCTGCCCTCGTTATTTTGGATGTCCTGATGCATCAACTCACAACGAACGGAACCCTGGGTGACGAGTGCAGCCTCCATGCATGCTTTGCACCATAATAAAATGACTACGTTCAAATAGAAAGGGTGTGTTCGATAGTAAAAGACTTGGGGAATAGGAAGGCATTTCTTTCAGGTGTAAAGCTTCAATCCTTGCCTTCTGGGGACAGGCTCCAATGCCCTCCCAGTATTTGCGGCACTACCCTGTTGTTCTGTGTCAGTATCTTCCCCCAGGAAAGGCCGCCATTAATTTCATCGTCACTGCATATGGAAACAAGTGCATCCAAGAAAGGGCTACACGCTCATTCCTCGAATACTGGAACACTCTGGCGCTTCTACATGGAGAGCTTCGAAGACTCTGGCCCTGCTCGTGTATACAGCCGACGCGTTCAAGTCCGGTGCTTTACTGAACAAAATTGACGAGCAGCTGCTCGCCACAACGCCCTAATACCCATAGGTCTCGCAAGTCCACGACGAGAAGTCTATGACCCGAACTTTCCACAGCCGTGATGCGTGGCTACCGTGGATCTCCGGCCAATTCCTTTTTCTAGAACAGAATCGTTCACGCAGGAAGCTCGAATCTACGCATGCCCCAGTCCAAGGAAGACACAATTCACGCACAATTATTTCGAGCCATTTTGCAGCGCGAGCTGTCTCTGTTCCTCGCGAGAGGTGCTCTTGGTCAACCCCTTCTTCGAGACCACAAGCAGCCGGCAACGCCGCGTGATGCTCCTCGGACAACATTGCCTCGACTGATCCCGATTCCGATTATCAGATACATCCTTTAGTCACTTATCTGTTCCCTCGAGTCATGAGTGACTGTTCGGCTGTTCCAGACGTGACTTCCAGAAGACCACATGCTGACATCCGTCATCTCCAGCCCAGGACTCATCCATTGCCGACGGTCCAGCTCTCGTTCCCGCCTCCACAACCAGTGTCAGATCGCGATGGCCTAGACTACTCATTTCCTCTCATTGTTCCAATGGCCTCGAGGCCTATACGTGTTCCGCTCAGGATTTCTTGTTTTCTCCCCACGAAGCACGAAGCGCTGATGGCTACGAGGTCCTTCTGCGGATATCGTCCAGCACAACAACTGTCGTCCATATTTACCATGCACTAGGGTATCTTCCGCTTGAAGATAAATTCTGTCAATTACGATCTACATGTTAGATGCCCACGAGACCCCTGCCAAGGTTCTGTGGGTCTGCTGCATGGACGCACGGTGCATGCTTAACTCAACAGCGCTGGAAGCATGCGTCGCGCTCATCGGTCGGTCTCACGCAGATGCCGACATCTTGTCACTCGTGCCGCTTGCTATAATAGCATCTATTACGACTCTAGATCTGCTGCGATTATGTGACCGAATTAGAACCGGCAATGCCTGCACCACGTTTATTCGTGGTGGATGAAGGTCCGATCGCCATGAGAAGAATTGAGGCCGAACTCCGTTGCTCTCGATCGCGTTGGCCAAGGAGCAACATCCGGTTAAACAACGGGGAATAATATCTCCCCAGCGTTGCGGAATTGAGACTCTGTGTAGGTTGAAGTGAGGGGATGCTGTGCTTGCTTTTGTTTCACCTGGGCTTTCGTGACGTATTAAGTAGATCATGGTCAGGCCTCGAAAAACAAACACTTTTTCGATTTTAATGTACTCACATCCAAATGCACCAATCAAGCTTGATACTTGGAACGGAAAGATCGTGGAAACTCGAAAGAATATGCGGGTCCTCAATTTCTTCCGCCAGCTCGTCCCTCTCGTCGCTTGCGAGACACTGGCATATCTCAATCTTCCTTCCAACCGCCCTCAAATGTGATAATCCACGCAGCAATCAACGAGTTCAACTCCAGGGTCTACTTTCCGCACATCCGAAGCCGGGCTGGCAACAGAACGCCGAGAAAGTACGGGAGTTGATCGATCGATATATCAACGCCGATTCGTCCTCAATTGCTTTGATGCGCGACACGACTGAGGGCCTGGACAGCTTTATACGCAGTATAAACTTCAAGGAAAGAGATAAAGTTGTCATCTTGGACTCGGAAATACTAACCACGCATATGGCTGGATGACTCTTCGTGCCGCAGGATTGGATGTGCGACAGGTGCCGACCATTCCTGAATCTGTGAAGACGGGGAAGGTTGTGGCCACAAATGCGGAGACATTCGCGCCATTTGCGGATGAACGGACTCGTGCAATCAGCCTGAGCTCCGTCATGTTTCACAGTGGACAGATGAATGATGTCAAGGATACAAGCTCGCTGCATACGAAGTATGGAATACGCACCCATTTAAGTACTCCATTACCCTGCAGTGGAAAAAACTTGTAATCAACAGTTATGTCTCTATCTCCCTGAGGTTAACCCTTTTGATTAGCGATTTGTTTCAGAAAGAAGTTTTGGAATCCGAGATTCCGGTCGTGGTGCTCTTCACTCTTCACGCAACCATCTTGTGAGCCAGAAGACGAGCAGGAGGGTATCCTCATCCCATTGGCCGAGGATTTTAGGGTTTTGGCCAATATCTGCAAGATCGATGCCACCGGCAATGCAGAGCTGACAAAAACTACTGGACAGCTTGATGAAGCCAAGATTCCAGAGACGATGAAAAGATTTGGCGTCACAAAGTTTCCCACTCTGAAAGTGTATGCCGATGCAGAGGAAAAAGTGAGTAAATAAGGCGATGTGCTCAATCGTGAGCAGCTGAGCGAATGAATGCAAAGTGCAGTCAATAGATACTTTAAACACATGGAGTAATGCTAGTAGCATTGGGCACCTATCCAACGTCATTGGGGGGTGGTTGAAAACTAGCGCAGCAGAAGCTATTTACCGATGCTGTCTATCGGGTACAATCTAGTAGTTTGAAATAAACAACTCCGATATTTTCCGCCTTTAATTTGTTCTGTCGCTGTGTGTATCTCCGATCCACTCATATTCCCCCACTAACCCGATTTACAGACTATAGACTGCACCTAAGATGACAAAACCCCAGACCCTGGGTTGTTACTGGGGGTCACATAACACCCCAGCAGACATGTCTAAATAGCGCGGCTTCTTTCCTTCCTACCTTAGAGTAGTTACACCAAGGGTTCCGAGAATACCCCGCTCCAATCCACATTTCCACACGATAGCAGTCGATCCCCGTCCGATCGGATCGAGCTGCGTCATAACTATGCTCCCTTGGCCCACTGCTTGCCTGACCACAGTTTCCCCGTTGTCCAAAGCCAATAGTCCCGGCCCTTGATCAGCCACACCAAAAAACTGGGCAACTGCCAGCCCATCGCCGCTCCAACTCCTTTATTCCTTCCGATCGGCACCAATTGCGTCTCTCGCAGATCCTCCCGGAACACACGATCCTCGCCCGCATTTTGCCCCGCCTCCAGAAGTAAATCTCTCTTGATATTTGCGCAGAGAACCGGCACCGCACTGAGAATCGCATGCACCGCTGGCCGCGCATATGAGCTCGCATCCCCAATCGCATACACCCGCGGGCCGGCCTTCTCGACCCGCAAGTGCTGATCAGTCTCTACCAGTCCATCAAGTAGGAGTTCATCATCCACAAACCTCGTATTCGGCTTTGTGCCCATGGCAGGAATGTAGATGTCGGCCTCAATGCTCTCCCCATTCGAAAATCTGACACACGTCTTTCCAGTCAAGAGTTTTCCTTCATTCCCAGAGTTGACAGGATCCACAGCCTCAATTCGCACACCTTTGAGTATGGAAATGCCCAATCGCGCAAGATACCCCTCTGCTTTGCGCGCAATGCTCTCTCGCAAGGCAGGCAGAATTTGCGTTCCAGCTGTGACGACTGTGATAGATACTCTGGGATCCTTCAACTTTCCTCCCTTCCACCCCAGATATCCATTCAAGTATTCGCCCAGTTCCCCGGCAACCTCAATCCCCGCAGGTCCGCCACCTCCGATAACGATTCTCTTCGCGGTCGGAAGCGCCTCACGAAACGAACCCCAGGATGTGCGTAATCTTTCCGAAGTGCCCTCATTTAGTCCGAGCAAGGGTGATTCAGTCGATGCGCCGGTCGCAATGATCAGGGCATGGTAACATATATCTTTCTCGACGGTACCGGCCTGGACACGGACCTTTCGCTCGCGATGATTTAGGGATATTGCGAGGCCTTGCTCAAAAACGATTCGCTCTTTTCCCGCAAGAAGTGATGGAATATCAGCGAATAGCTTCTCCTGTGGGAGGAGAGAGTCTGAAACCAGTGCTCGTGGGCAGGCAGGTCGACAGAAGACTTCATTTGACGGGGCGACGAGCGCTATTTTATGGTCTAGAGGTAGACTGGGGAGAACATGTTTGAGAATGTAGTGTGCTGATGATAGTCCGGCGTATGAGGCTCCTAATATGAGGATTGTCTTCGATTCGGCCATCTGATTTGCATGGGATCGGGTAGAGGAGGGGTCATGTATAGGCTATGAAGTAGATGGTCCGCATCTATTTATACAGCGATACGAACTTGATCTCTATCTATTTTTGAGACGCCAGAACTGAAAGAATAGCCGTTCGTCCTATCATCGCTGGAATTGAACGCCATTTGAGCTGCATTTGTGATGTTCTCAAGATCCCGGTCGATTTCGGTCTTGGATCGGGATGTCGGAATGCCGAGCACCGACGGAATGCCGAGCACCCCAAGTGGATGACCTCAGTTCGTGAGGGTCCGTCCCTCGACATCGCTAGAAAAGGAGAAATGCCAAAGTAACAGATACTTCCAGTCCTGGGGATGCTTTTTCTCTGCAGTTTGAGCTTGATGTCTGCTGCAAAAGCCCGAGGCTGCAGTCTATATTCAGAAGCGTCTATCTAGATGTCACGACAACATCAATTCAGCTGCTACATCCGTAGCCAAGCTAGAGCCAATCTTACGAAAGCGCCGTATTGCAAAAGGCACATGGAAAGCAGACGAGATGATGAGCGCTGCGTAGACAGATCTTAAACAGGCCGTGAGCTGTTTTTGTTGTACTTCAGAGGTATGAATTGTCTTATTGTTCAGAGGGAAACATTAGGCCATATATATACAACGAGAAGAGCAAGTTGATTGGAAATCAACTTGGTTCTTCGTATAGATATCTCGGGATTAATTCCGATAGTTCGGCTTGCTTCCTGATCTGCACCAGCCTCATATCACAACAGTCTTCTGGATATACTTGAAACCACCAAAACAGCTGACAGTGCTCGGAGTAAAAGAAAGAGTTGTGGGTACGGAATTGGCTCTTCGCTGTGTTAATCATTTTAATTACCGTCGTTTCACGTGTACAGCCAGGCCTTTCGCCTGAAAGATTTGCCGGAATATTTTGCCAAAGACACAGAGCGAGACAAGTCTCCACTCCGACGAGGATCTGCCAGCTTACGTCTCCTTTAAGAGCCCAAGAACTATGTTTAGCCCCCTATCACTTTCTGATCCAGACGCGATTTGAAACAAAGCTGTATACCTCGACATTGCTAGCCCCCTCACGATGTCGTCTCAGAAACCACCTGTCATTTTCTTCAACATCGTCAGACACTCCAAAGGGGCTTTCGAACAGCTTCAACAAATAGCACGTACTGAAGCTTTCACGAGCAAGATTAGGGACGAATTCTTCCAGGATATTCAAAGCTAATACAAGAATGCCTTTGCCATCTACAGAACATCTGCCAGTGAGTCAGTAAGTGTTGGCTAATATTCTGTACGGAATAGGATTAACACGTTTATGTGGCTGGTAGATTTGATGCCGAATTCATCGATTAGTTGCCAGAAAGCTGCAAGTATATCTGTCACAATAGTGATGGTACTTCTCATTCGCTATCAATTGCTCGAAACATTTTACTAATTCTGAATGCAAAAGGATACGGCCCAATAAATGTGAGCACATGCGCAAGGTGAGGAATAATAGTCACAAATGCGCCTAATCCTGTAACAGATGCGACCGCCGATTTGGCTGTCTTTCTCCTCTTGGGTGCCCTACATCAAGCCAATCCATTATTTTCTTAAGTCGAGCTGGGCACCTATAGAAGAGAGTGGATTTCGGCTATGATCTTCAAGGGAAGACTCTTGGTATTCCTAGTATGGGTCGAATGGGTCGCGCGATCGAACGTCGCTGTCGCCCCTTCGGTCTCAAAACCATTCACAAAAACCGGAACCCCCTTTCAGCAGTTGAGGCCGAAGCACCTGAATATGTTCCATTTGATGAACTTCTATCGAAAAGTGACTTCATAAGCGCCAGTGAACCCCTGAATGCGAAGACGAAGCATTTAGTCGGGACTGTAGAAATTGCGAAAATGAAGCCCAGTGTTGTGATTATTAATACTGCACGGGGTGCTGTCAAGGATGAGGCTGCCAAGACCGACGCATTGGAGGAAGGCCATATTACTACTGTGGGCTTAGATGTCTTCGAAGGAGAGCCCAAAATCAATGTGAAGCTCCTGAAGCAGGAACTGGCATTCATGGTGTCGCATATTGGTACACATACTGTTGAAACTTTGGCAAAAATGTAGACTTGGGCAATGGATAATGTGTGACGTACGATTCTAGGAGAGAATCTACTGTCACCTGTTGCGGAGCGCCAGCATTCGGTATAAAAAAGACAGTGAGAATTTTCACTATTTCAAGTCTCAGGTAGAACACAAGTCTCAATAGTTCTTATTTCGGATGTAGCCATTTTCTCAATTACTTCTTCCATGACATAGTAAATTGATCTTGTTACAAAATCGTAACCCAGCATGCTATTCTGTGAGGATGTGTTTGAGATTCTTCGGTATAGAATGAAATGCTCTGATCTACTTGACCCTTCATCCGAGGTGGCGTGAACATCTACTCAGCTAATTCCACGAATGGGTGATCAGTCGGCCTTCGGCAACTTTATGGATCAAGTCATTCCAAGGGCACGGTAATGCGGCGGAACTTTCAGCCTATATTAGCTCTATCCCTCGCGTACATGTTCTCCCGAAAGGGGACCCGATCAGCACGTTTATGGACCGTGCGGCGGTAGGTTTCGTCTCTATAAAAAGCATAAATTACAATTGATCTCTTTAGATAAGTGTGGACCTCGAGTACCAACGACACACTGACCCACCATCCATATTCAATATGGTTAAATCGCCTTGCTGGATGCCGCCGGCCAGATCAGAACACCGCTCAGTCTCTTTTGCAAAACAGTAAGTGCACCATGCGACGTGACTTAGATTTGTGACTGACTTCCATCCAGAGCAATTTATTTGATGATATTTTTATTTACGACGTAGTGCACACACCGGGAATTGCGACAGATTTGATGCACATTGATACCAAGGCCAAAGTTACTGAACACCTGCCGGCCGACGAAGGCTTTAAAAAATCCCTGAAGGGGGCCGATATTGTTGTAGTAACCGCGAAAATCGCTGAAAGCCTGCAATGACCAGAGACGGTACGTAGATCCTAGTACCTCAATTAGCTAGAGAAATGTGTCTGATTCCTATGTAGATTTATTCGAGGTAAACACAGTTCCCTCCCCCATTGACAGCTTGTACTGACTGGTCTAGACCAATGCATTGATTATTCGAGATATTTTCGCAAAGTTCGCTGGGACATGTTCTGGGCGGAAACGCGGGCCCTGAGGACTTCGCTGTCTGTAATCGGAGGTCACAGCGGTGCCACCAATCTTCCGCTATATAGCCAGGCCAAGTCTGCTGTCAACCTAGATGATCAGACTTTGGCTGCAGTTATTCATCGTATGTTTGAACGCAACGAGGGAAAGAGATAATGCTAATGAGCAGGAGGCGTCCAATTTGGTGGAGACGAGATTGTCAAGAGCAAGGCGCAGGGAGTGCCACAACCTGCATGGTCTATGCCGGATTCCGTTTCATGAAGGCCATTTTTGCTGCAAGAGATGGCGAAGAGATCACCAAGGAGACCTATGTTTATCTACAGGGGGTTCCTGGTGGAAACTAGATTACGGATGAGCTTGGAGTCGACAACTTCGCCGGCTGAGTAAGGCGGGAGCCATCCAGGTATTGCCTATCGGTACGATCTCGGCGGGCGAGAAAGATGACTCGACGTAGCTATTCCGAACTTGAAGGTAAACATTGCAACAGGTAAAGAGTCCATGACGGCATAGTTTTCCACGATAATTAGCTGTCTAGACAATGTGACAACTGAACGAATGCCCTCATTGCGCTATCACATAAACAAACGCATCCAATTAAACATGCTTCTTGCCTCTTAGTCGATCATTCGTCATCAGCCAGGCCAAAAGAGTAGAGCAGAGCATGATGGTCACTCTAGAAGGGGACACATCCTGATCCCCACTCTCTTGGTCTCCAAGATCTTCATATAATAAGTCTTCATTCCTAGAATTCCAGCTTTATCGAGTCGATTTGCCACTCCCCCTGTATAACAAGGTCCCTCGGGACGAAGAGACTCCCGCATATCTGTCAAGCTGTTCTCTTGCAAAAGCCCACTGTCCTTGTCAAATACTGGATTAAAGTCTCCTGCAACTAGACCATGTCCCATGCGGGAAGAAAGGATGGTGCTATCTGTCGGGGCCGATGGGAAGGCTTGATGGACAGGGGGCCAGATGAACGTTTATTAGCCTTATTCGCGTCGCTCTCCGGTTTCTTGGATCGAGGCAACGGAAACATCACAGCAAAGTGTATCTATGTCGAAATGGCTGGGGAATTTGACTCTCCAAACAGGGCCAAAATAAAATCTGACGTAAATCGCGATTTGGACAATAGGGTCATCGTCACAAAGAAAACTTAGCCCCATGCTGTTCCATCACGCTCGCCTGAGAGCCAATTTCTTTGAACGAGTTCGTCGCTCAATATTTGTGTAAGGCTGCCTTGAAAATCGTAAAAGAAAATAATGTCGACTTGAGACCAACGCTAGCAAGAACGTGATGATAATGTTTGAAATGAGCTGCTTGGTCTGGGGAGATGTCATATCAATATTTGATGTCAGCAGTACCAGATTCGATATATCGCGTCCTGGGTTTGGTTCTGTATCTGAACGAGTGGGTATCCACTTTTGGGCAGCGTCGAACAAGTGCCAGGACTGTATCCTGACATTATTCGAAGCTGGAAAGGAAGTACTTTGTATCCAGGACAGATATCCCGTGCAGATCCGACCGTAGATATCAATGATGTAGTACCTGAAGATGTTTGTGCTGGGTTAGTGACGATAGAGTTAATCTCCCCAGGTGTTCAACGGCGGGAGCGGGAGCGGGCGGTGGGTCCACCCATGTGCGGAAAAGAGTTGTCCCGAAATTGAAACAAATACGAACAACTCTACCAACTCATATTCATAATTTTCGGAAGAGGCATAATGCATGGATAATGATGGGTCCATCGGGAAGTCTCTTTCCATTATTGATTTTCCGTACTGACTTTGCCGCTTTCCTGCTTAAATGCGAGGCGATTCACCGATGACCTCAAAATGATCAAATCCTTATCGAAATGGTCTTCCCCGCAAAATGGGCTATCTACATGGGGTCAAAATTTACCTGCAGAATGTGGAGGGCATTTTGTATGCTCAAAGTCCTCAGCTACTGCGTGGGAAAGATAATGGGACGATTCTAAATCCGATAGTGTGGGATGTGTGATGTGCCTTCAAATCAAATTCTCTGAAGCGCTGCGTTTTCTTTACTTCGGGAGTCCTTGGTAGTGGCTCATGCACGTGGGACTCTTTGCTCAAAGTAACCAATGCGCGTGGGAATTGTGGACTACTGGTGATGTGCTGAGTCCTTAAAATCCCATAGGTCGAGGGCTTTTTTAATCAGCCCTATTTTGGGGTCCTAGAAGCCCGAATGGCGCGAAGAAACGAAAATTGTAGCTTCAAAGACATCGTTGCCAAGATTTCCAATTGATGTTTTGATGCTTGCTAGACCGTAGGTTTGTAAGAAAGAAAATATCTCGGTCGCGCATTTGTCCACGTCGCAGTTGTGGGTAAGATGAATCGATCCTGCTGGCGAGCAAAGCTCATTCATTTGCTTTCAAGAACAAATCCAATGTATGAAACCGGGTTTAGCCACATGTAATAGCCTTTTGTAGGTTGACATAAATTTGACATGCTGGGAATGAGACTTTGCATCCTGTTTCCAGGATGCAAGTCGATGAATGCAACCAGTATCGGGGTGCGGACAGGGTTGACATCGTGCCTTATAATCGGGTGGCGAGTGGCGACCACGTCTACCGCCCCCAACGCGCTTTGGAAACCACCCAAAATACCACCAGAATAATCAACTTCCATGCGCTATTGCAATAAAATAGACGCTTTAAATGACAAAAAAATCAAATTTTTAGCTCTGGATTCATCAGTCACGTTTTGAGATGATTTCAATGCCGGATATTTTCGTTGGTGGCAAGAGGAAAACTATGTATGTGATGCCACCAGGTAGGAGCCGTGCGAAGCCTTTCATTTTCCCGCTTCGTCGCCAGTTTCTTGGAAGTCTTTCGCGGTCTTCCCTTCGGCTTCGCTGCCGGGAAAATCCGATAAAAAATGGGTTCCAACCAAGGAGGCAAATGCATTGAATGATTTTTTTCATACCATGATCCGTAATATGGTTCCGGTAGACGTTCAACAACTATTCCTTCACCATATTTCTTGCAGGGGGTACACTGGACACGCCAATAAATATAAGGATTGGTCACCAACCAAGAACTTTCATAGATATCCATTCGGTTAATCTTGAGTGTGAGTTCTTTCAGAGGCAGAGAATGCCGGGGTTTGGTGGAAGAAATGCAATCAAAGATTTCACGCGCAAGTTTCTCGTCGATTATCGAATCAATTATCATCTTTCGTATGTGACCATTTCGAGGCCGAAAATTAAAACGGAGAGAACCTTCGCAGAACTCATTGTCGAACCCGTCAAATGATGGATCGGCCGGCAATTCCTGTGACCTGGGATTCTCGAATATGTCGTATGGCGAGATCACAGTCTCGCGGGGTATCACTCCGTGCGGCTCTGCCGTGAGAGATGTCTCATAATCGAGATCGAGATGTCTGAGATCCTTTATGGCTCCCAAGGCTCTGTACAGAGCCAATTCCCTCAAGTTGCCTTGAGTGCGGTTGATGGTGATCGCCAACTCTTTCAGAATAAGACAATACTTGCTGATCTGGCAAATTTCTTGCTCGTTCAGGCCCTGTGAAAGAAATGGATGCATCAGCCTCAGCTTCTGAATCCGAGGACCATGGCGTCTGGCGATCGACTCAATAGGAATCAATGAGTGCCATCTATTCAAATTCAGTTCGACCAAAGGTGGCAGGCCCTGTAAAAAACTGGTCACTTTTTCATAGTAGCTCATTGTCTGGGTTGACGAGGACATGCGACCAATATCCAACGTCAACGATCTCAGCGCTGGAAATGAGAGATCCATGACCTGTGACTGCCAAAATGATTCGTAATCGGCCGATGGCAAGTCGATCTCAAGTTCCTGCGAGGCGGCAAAATTGATATACTGTCTCCATATGCAGGCATCCTCACTTCGAGTAAGCGATCCAAATCCATCGGAAACCTTGAATCTTTCTAATGAGGCAGGTCGCGGTGGATGTTTTAGTCCTTGTTTTGGTGGCTCTTCAAGCGTCGAATCTGGAAGATGGACTTCTTTCAAGTTCGGAGCTAGCTGTATCAAACGTAGAAGAGTCTCATAACGCCTCCTAGCAATAGTTGGATGTCCTCTCCTACCACCTATTCTTGTCATTTTTACTGTGTGGAGAGAAGGAGATGTGAGAATCGCAAGTTCCCCCGGGTCTGTCTCAGGAGAACCCTGGCTGCGCAACCAAAAACAATCCAAGTGAAGCAGGCATTGCGGCTGATCTCGATGAAGTGTTTCGAGAATAGAAGCCGGAAATTGCTCAGGGTAGTGCCAGATAAGATCTTTCAATGCGGGCAGTTGCTTGATCAAATCGACGACAGGCTTCCACATTGATTCGGGGTGGTACCCCCATGACTCGCCATAGAGATCCCGACCACCAACGCTATTAAAAAAACGCTCAACCCACAGTGGTTTCATTTCGCATCCCGAATGTTGTCGTACATGTTCATACTGGGTCGTGTATTGATCTGGATGTCTCTCACGCCGAAGGTCCGACAACTGAGGTGGATTCCATCTGTCCTCAGATGGCATACTTGTTCCATAATTGTACCCAAGGCGCCCATGGACAAGAAAGACTCTTCGCACATAACGAAAGCTATCTGTACGGTGAAGCTTTTGCACAAGGTCACTCACAACATCTCCAATTTTCTTTTCGTCGCGGGGTATCTTTATGAGGATATCATGATAGACGATCGATTTGATCGCTAGGTGATGATGCGCATAGAATGTTTTGCTTGTTAATGCGAGATTGAAGAGAGTTGGCGGATGCTTGAGGGCCAGAAACTGAGCAATTATATCGATCAGCTCCACTGGGAGACGAAGATGAATGTTGCGAGACATCTGGGCAGTTGGACTGACTCATCCGGCTTCGTGGGTTCGGTTGTGTTTTAAGTGAAATCTCGTTGGTCCCCACGCGCTAAAAGCGAAAAAGTTTGCGGCTCGAAAATAAATCATCTTTGACTGCCAAGACTGTGAGTCACGACAGATTCACAGAATAAGCAAGCGCGAGGTGGATACGAAGAAGGAAGTGGGAAGGAAGTACAGAGCGAGAAGGCGGATCCAGGCCTTCCACCGATGCAGACAGAGTGCGTTTTGCAGTCTCAGGCAGCAACGTCCGCAGAGCCTCACACCTCGTGTTGGATCCATGTACTGATGGTATTGTCCTGTCACCCTGACACGCACTACTCATGCATTAGGGTTAGACCTGTATCTATTGTAGTGGGTAGAGCTCCCCCTACCACATGGGTGCCATCCATGTTATGTGACATAGCCGGCAGTATACGGCGGCCGGATAGGTGGTTCTAAAATACACCTTACACCTCCCCGACCTGACCCCTACATTTGGGGTTCTCGCAATTTCCTGATTGCTACGCGTGTGTTTTGTGGTGGTTTTTCTGCTGAATCGACCCGCACGTCTCAGCGCGTGCTGCCATCGAGTGTTCCCCTCTTCACTATATAACCGGGTCCGAGACCCACAGATCCACACACAATACAACCATCTTATACACATGCTACAAGACCTCGCAACCGCCAAGCACCACCTAGGCTACCCTCATTCCCAACCATATGCGATCCTCGAAAGCCTTACCCCATCCTACTAGTCGTCGGACCAGTAAGTGGAAAACATGCTAGTACTATTATTGTGCTCCATGGTCGAGGAAGAACAACCAAGCGCTTCAGTGACTGGCCGGAAGTTGACAAATCTACTTGGCTGACTCCATACAGTCAAATATTCTTACTGCGTCCAAACGACATCCCAGACCTTTTGGGATACAGAGTTCTCCGCATCTTCGAAGGATCTCAGTGTTCGCAAAGAATCCCGTGGTGACGTGCTGATACCCGTTATTCGAAAGAACAGGCAGCCCCGAGGGTCCTATTCTCCAGCGGCTTTGGACAACACGGTAGTCACTGCATCCCCTGCCGAGCTCACATGGCTTTCAAGGTATTCTCGATCGATGTCATATCCACCTGCGGTGCGTTGCGTTCGTCCTGGGAAACAACACTGAACGCTGCAGATGCGACAATGGATTCGGCGATCCCATCAAGACCGAGCCCTGCTCCAATCCCACCACCAAGAGCAGCGGTGAATCCAGCAGACACAGAGGATGCCCAAGAGTTGTCAGGCTTGGGAGGAGTGAAGTCCACGCCGACCTGATCGATAGCAAGACCGTTGAGCCAGCTTTCTCAAAGTAACTTCTCGTGAACCGAGTTGCACTTGCTGTTGAGGGTGCCGACCCACTTGGAAACCCAGTACAGTTTTTCATGGCATCTGCGTAGAAAGAGCACTTGGGAGGGATGTTGCAGCTCGAACCGATTATGCCACAGTCTGATAAATCGTTGGTGCCATCGTCTTGGAAGCTAGCTTCCCATAACTTTTTGACCCATATCCCTGCACGTGCGCATGGTATTGTATCTTGGCACTTGGCGCAGTGGACTGGTCGATCTTCCTCTGTGCCCAAAATATCAAGGCTCCCAGAGTCGAAATTAAACAGCGTTGTATTGGGGCTCATGAAAGATTTATATGGAGCATTTTATACCTTGCATCCTGCATGTCGATCTCTTCTGCTTTCCACGATTGGCTTGTTTGTATTTCTCTCAAAATCCATGAAGGCGACCATTTGAACCCAAAAACGCTTGAACCATTTTTATATCCAACGCTGAATCCAATATGAGTGATTGTCTTTTTATTTTCTTTTTCCTCATCGCTAGATTGGAAAAATCCTGATTGTTTAGATGGTCGCAGGTTGGGCGTGACATGAGGCAAGCATAAATCGGACGTTGGGGCATCTTCGCCGAAATCGATTTCCAAATTTCATTAGTTTAGTCAGAGCCACCAGGCCCGGCAGCAGAAAGAAAATCGAAATCGGTCCCCTCATGTGCCTGATTCACCGACCGCTCATATAGTCCCCGATAGCCGCGCTTCTTCTTCCTGGCTTGCGCAGGCCCAGCCTCAGCTTCAAGAGCATTCTTTCGCTGAGAGATTCGAGACTGTAAGACCTCATCTGAGACATCCAAATGAAGTAGCCGATTCTCAATATCGCAAGTGATCAGATCTCCTGTTTCAACAATTCCAAAAGGAGATCTGGGTACTGCGGCTTCGGGCGAGATATGGAGAACAATCGTCCCCCCTGCCGTTCCCGACATCCGGCCATCTGACAGTCGTAGCATATCCTTCACTCCTGTGGCGGCGAGTTTCCTCGGAATTGGTATGAGGCCTGCTTCGGGCATTCCAGGATTCCCGATCGGTCCGATGCCTTTGAGTACTAGCACGCTGTCTTTTGTGACCTCCAGCGCAGGATTATCGATGCGTAGGGCTAGGTCTGCGGAGTTCTCGAAGACGACAGCAGGTCCGGTGTGTGTGAGGAGATGGCGGTATTTTGAAGCAGATGCTTTGATGACTGCGCCGTTGGGTGCGAGGTTGCCGTGAAGAACAGCAAGGGACGATGAAGGGAAGAGCGGATCTGATAGGGGCCTAATGATGTTTTGTTCGAACGATAACATCCTGGATCGAGCTGCATCGAGAATCTCTCCTAATGTCTGTCCGGTGACCGTCTTAGCAGATAAATGAAGTAGTGGACGCAGGACTTGCAGTAAGGCTAGCATGCCGCCCACATTATGAAAGTCATTCATATAGTTATCTCCACTCGGTTTGAGGTCGATCAGCAGCGGTGTTTTCCGTCCGATTTCCTCAAATGTCTCTAATGTGATGACGCCTTGAAGCTGAGGGTGTCGATTGGCTATCGCTAGTAGGTGAACAACTGCATTCGTAGACCCGCCTATCGCCTGAAGTACTGTGATAGCATTCAGGAATGACTCTTTCGTCAGGAATTCTTGCGGCTTTCTAGAGGCTTTTGCCACTGCGACAGCATTTGCACCGGTCTCTTCGGCAATGCGTATTCTTGCAGACGACACTGCTGGGGCGGATGCGCCTCGCAACGGCATCATTCCTAGGGCTGCGGTGACACATGCCATGGTGCTGGCTGTTCCCATAACGCCACATGTTCCAATCTGAAAACATCCGCTATGTTAAGAGTCGCTCCGACAAGACATTCAAGATCATGGGTGCTTACTGTTGGGGCAAGCTCTTCGTTGATCGCGGAAATCTCTTCGACATCAATCTCCCCCGCTCGAAAGGCAGCCCAGTTATTGCGACAGTCGGTGCAGGCGCCGATCCTCTTCCCGCGATGGCTACCTGGCAACATCGGACCAGTGATCAGTGGAAGAATGGGCTTGTTGGCGGAAATACCACCCATCAACTGTGCAGGAACTGTTTTGTCACAGCCTAGAAAGGTCAGTGAGTATTTCGGCAGATCGAAGATGTCCCGTCTTCGTGAGGAGAAAAGAAGCCAGGGCAACATGAAAAGGATATACACACCTCCGATCATAATACAAGCATCCAATGGTTGTGCCTTGATCATCTCCTCGGTGTCCATGCTCATTAGATTCCGCAGAAACATGCTCGTCGGATGTGAGAAAGATTCGTGGACACTGATCGTGGGAAATTCCACCGCAAGACCGCCGTTGAGCTGCACACCCCGTTTGGCGGCCTCAATCAGCTGAGGGACGTTGGCATGACAGGGATTGAAGCCCGAGAAGGTATTGATGATGCCCACAATTGGGCGTGAGAGCGCGTCTTCAGAATACCCGAGTGCCTTGATAAACACCTTGCGGAGAAAGAGAGAGAAATGCGCATCGCCGTAGGATGTTAGACCCTGGCGCAATCCCGAGGTAGTAGTGATGGGGGTGGCGAGATTGTAGTCACTATTGGGCTCTTGTTCAGTCGGCATGTTGGACGAGGCTGGTAGTTGGTTTGAAATCAGCTCCGCGAGCCACTGCTGCGTGGTAATGGTCTTAGGAGCTGGTGGAGCTTATATATGGCCATTTGCTCAGTGGATGGTGTCACTCGGGCTAACTCCGACCGGATATTATTCCGGGGTGTTCCACCCCGCGCTCCACTCATCTCTGGCGTAGGCTCATCAAAACACGCAGTATATAAGGCTGATCCCTCCTTGTGCTAAAAATTTCGAGACATTTGATTTGTTAGGAGATACCTCAGTCGTTCGGACTCAGCGAGCTGTGCTTTCGCCGAAAATGATATCCAGTGAAAATAATTAAATTGGAAACGGGACGACTGAACGCTTTCTATGGTGACATGCATATTTGATTTGATATCGCGATTGAAGTAGATCGTGGTCCAGTCGCTTAAACTGTCGACTTCATACGGACTCTGATATCCTTCGACGGCTGGAAAGAGCCCCAGGTCGATTTGTTGTTGGGGATTTTGAGCACTTTCTCATCAGCGGACGTGATATCCCACATCGACACAATACCCGCGGTGAAAGCCAAGATGGACCGTTCGTTTAATTGGTTGTCCTTGATTCCATAAAGCCCCTCCGCAAAAGGACCAAGAGCATCAGCACTGGCCTGCTTGCGGCCGGACGCAGGGTCTGTGACCACGAATCGTAGAGGATCATACTGGTCTGGGTTGGAAAAGCGCCGAGCATCGGTCTGATAAGCGACATGGGGCATGATGACCTTTTCACCCTTGCGAAGCTTGTAAGTACAAGGTTCAGTCGCATCTTCATCTGACTCCGTCAAAGTCAGGTCTGACTCAAGCCTTCTGAAAGAGACACCGGCAGAGTGGAGGCGGACGGTCTCGTGATAGCACGCCTTCAGGAGTGTGCACGATTCAAGAACGTTGTCGAGGTCAAGACTCAGGCGGGGAGGCTCGTCGAATGGGAACCCTGTCTCCTCGCGACTAGGTCGGGAAGAGTTCACATAGGGAGCGAACTCCTTTCGGATCTCCTTGAGAAGAGCGCTGTCGGCAAAGATGTGAAGAGTAGTCCAGAATGTGATCTTGGTAATGTGCTCCATCACATCCCAGTACAAAGACAAGTTGCCCGCAGCACTGGCGCCAGGGGTCATTTCCAGCTTGCGGAATGTCCGCATTCTCTCCTTCACCAACTCGGACACGTCGTCCAGCTCGCGAAGCTCGATTCCGGGGTCGATCCCGTCATCCCAGGCCGTAAATGCACGGTAGAAAATAGACATTATATGGTGAAGTCTATCGCACGCAGCATGTCCCGCAGACACGCCAGGGGCTGGCACGTAGCGCGGAAGTCCCACAAACAACGACACAAAGTTGGTGTCTAGTTTCCATAGGTCCTCGACGACCATGGGGAAATTTTCCAAAAAGGCCTCGCCCATCAGGAAGTTGGACATGTGGTGACCGACAAAATTTCGCACGAGGGCGAAAAGGTCTGCCTCGCACACTGATTCGCCCTCTTGGACGACGGACACTTTGCTGCTGTCGCGCTCCCAGGGCGCCTGGTCAACAGGGCTTTGACTGAAGCTCACCAAGTTGGGGATATTTCGTTGGACCATTTTGGTGATCGCAGCCGAGGCCTCGCTCAAAAACGACTCCTTGCTAATGAAACCAGGCACGTCGTCGCTGATTTCCTGATTGCGGCTCTGCTGCAAACTGTGAATGAGATTGCGATTGCCAAAGACATTGTGTAGTGCCTGGTCAAGCGCTAGCGACGAGTTCTTAGAGGAAGACAAGATGGTCTTGATCATCGATGGAGAGATCACAGTATCGTGGGTCTCGCCACGGAGGTAGACGCCAAAGACAGATTCATCCATTGAGTCCCTAGGCAAATTAGCAACCGATAGAATACAGTGGCAACATGTGCATCACCCACCTGAGCCCTTGAAAAAGACTGGCATGGTTCCATGTAAAGGACAGACTATGTCCTAACCAGGGGAACCAATACGGCGCCAATCGCGAAGCTCGAGGCTCTGACGGATCTCGGGTTTGCTGTCGGCCTTGAAGCCCGCTGATGATGCGAGTCGCGATGCACGAGAATGCCAAAACGGCAAAAAAGGTCATCCAGGTCATTTCGGGCAGGCCGTCCCGGACCATCTGGATGAGCCCGTTGGTCGGCGTTTCGTACTTCTCCATGTTGCGACTGGGCGCACTCAGATGGGAAAGAGACAAACAGTGCCGATCGTGGCACGACGCCGATTCAGCGGCGCCCACTCACTGCTGGAAACGCGACTGAACGCGAAAAATAATTAGAGAAGGAAATTTGTGATCACCGTTGGGCCTCTTGGGACCGGTTAGAGGGTCGAAAATGGCGACGCAGAGGAATTCCACCTGGCCCGACTTCTGCTTAGCTCATCACGATCGCCGAGACAATCTAAGTATAGCCACAACACAGCCGGACACACACTCGCCGACATTCACATTTACATCTTAATTTCACGATTTGAAGTTGAAGACGTGCTATTTCTGAAATTTGAATGGAGATGTACATGAAAGCTGAACTGTACAGAATAGGCATCCTAACACCACAACATGGATGCGAGAAGCGGGATCATCGCTCAACTGTCACTTTGCAGTGCTCGCTGCAACTTCCGACTCTCCCACTCATAATTCTCAATCTTGCTCTGCGAGTCGGAAATCTTGTTCAAAAGCCACATCGTACGCGAATACAGCTCACGGGGCTGCTTCGGCAGGGACCCAATGAGCTGGAGCTCTTCCTCGTACTTGCCAATGCCCTTGTTTTCGTTGCTGATCAATTGTCCAAGAATCAATAGATCAAGTCGGCTCTGCAATGTCTTGTTTTCAATGAGGCGTTGAAACGCAGCATGGTAGACCGGCTTTCCGGGCTTGACCCATCGTGGAAACCCCTTGACCGATCCGACAGAAATGAGCTCGGCTTGTTCCAGAGCTCGGAGGGTTGCTTCGCCATTTTCCTTGAACAGGTCTGCCAGGAGGACCTTGTTGTACAACAAACTACCATCCTTGGAGTTTGCCAGAGCCTTGATAATATGCCATGCTTGTTCGCGAGTCCATTGGGGTGTAATCGTGTCCGTGCCGAGGATGAAGATCTTCAGGATTTCCGAGGCAGACTGCTCAATGATACGGTCCACGGCGGCTATGGAAGAGTTAGCGAGGTGTGGCTGAGTAGGGGTTGCTTATAGACAAACCTTGAGGTGTTTCTCCAGCCTCGATGCGATGGGCCATAAACTCGAGATCAGTAACACGTCCGCCCAACACCCTAATACATTCATCGAGACCAGTCAGGTTCTCTCGGGGCTTTTTTGGTGGCACCCTTCTCGTCGTCTGACTCTTCGGCATCTAAATGGCTCATGACAAAGCGACGACCCACGTCGAGAGAGCAGTCACCCAAGCCAACAGTGCGGTAGACCTGATTGGGAAGTGCCTTGCTAAGCGGCTTCGCGAACGAAGAATCAGTGGTCAAAAATATGACATGAGCAATGTTGGCAGTAGTCAAGCCAGCCGCCCACTCGGTGAGCTTATCGAGAACAACACTATCTTCAGCGTCGTAAAGGAAGTTATCAATGACCACAACAGGTCGCTTCTCAGGATGAGCCTCGAGGTATTCATCGTCGCTCATGCCGGCATCCTTATCATCCTTGCGTCGGGCCTCGAGTGCCACCCGCTTCATGGCTACTGCGGTGTTCTGCCAGATCTTGCTGAGTTGGGCATCGAGGGTTTCCGAGAAGCCAGCCTTGGTGCCGATCATGCCTTGTGCCGCTAGGTCGATGAAGCTGCTAATGCTGTTCATCCAGGAGAAAATGGGTCGGTAACCGACTTGGGCTGCCGCTCGGGAGATTTTGGCTGTGTCGCCACGAGCATCTTGGATCTGCTTGCAATCAATAACCACCTTGTATTTGTGGTCCTTGAGAGCTTGCTCCAGGACCAATTCTCGCTTTCCAGACCCCCGTGGTCCATGGACAACAATAAACGTTTCCGCAGTTTCGGTTAACCAGGCTTGAAGCTGAGCAATATCCTTTTGTCGATCCTCCCAAATCGCCGTGAGACCTCGAGGATCTGTCTTCCGCTGACCAAAGTACATTATGTTGGCTTTGCTGGCCTGCCTGCGGATCCATTGAATGATGTTATTCTCTTCAGCGTGAAGAGTGGCTTTGATCTTCATCTTGATGAAGAAAGTTCTGATAGGGTCGAAAATGATGACCGTGATCGTTGCCACTAGAGCAGCCAAGGCAGGAATGACAATCCTAGGGTGATTGTAGATCCAGTCCTTTATCATGGACAGCTTGATCTTGCGCTCGTAATTGATCTTAAATCTCGTACCGGCTTTGCCCCCACCCTCTTCCTCAGATGCAACATATCCATGCAAGCAGTTTCTCGCCATCACTGCAAACCTTGGCCGGTCAAAGCGTAGTGTGGCGTAGCGAGGCTCGACTTTCGAGTCGAAAGGCTGCGGATGGATTTCAAGCAACTTCCCATATGGACGAAAGAGGGTGTACAGGCATTCCTGCGTCAGCTCTGCAGGTGGGCCATCTGTCGAATTTGCCAGAAATTCGACTCTCACGGAATTACTGGGAATCCGATAGAGATCTTCGATCCATGGTCGTCCATGGACCAAGTCTGCATCGACTTTTTGAAACGGGTTGAACCACGGCCTGATCGGGCTTTTGTTGAGATGTTCCTTGATGGCATTCTGGATATCCTCATTCTTGACACCGGGCTTGCGCGCATATTTGACAAAGGCACCTCCTTCCTTGTATCTTGTGACGACGTGCTTGATTTCGAAGTCTTCGGATTGTGGTAATACGCGCTTCACGATTTGGCTGGGATCCGCAGCGGCGAGGTCGGGATGATTGATTCGTTTCAAAATTCCTTCAAGGGGCTGGATATGGCTGAGGGGTCCCCGCAGTAACCATTGCAGTCTATGCGGGAAGATATCTGGAGATGGTCAGGCCGTACCACATATTTGCCAAGAATTGTTCAACTTACTATTGACATATACAAGGCCTTCATCTTCGGCGAGATCGATGTGTCCGGACTGGATCGAGGACACAGCTCGTACATTGACGGAGAAGCGTGGAGCAAGTCTCCACCCCCGGCGAGAGGACTGTAGATTCGCCCTGGGCCGGAGGGGAGAAGCCCGCACAGCTGGAGACATTCTTGAGAAGCACGCTGGCTTCATTTCAGTGGTTGTGCATGCCGTCAGGAAGCCGTGTTAGAGGGGAAAGACAAAGAACGAGATCCGGGTTGCGATCAATCGCAGCAAGTTGACTTCAATGACGTCGCCAAGCGCGACCAGCTCGGCTTATCGCGCTATCGGAGATCCACCCAGTCACATGACTTTGCTGATTATCAGAAAACCGCGTCGTCGCAGTCTGCCTCGCAGCCGGACGCCAATTCTCGCAACTTTCTCCTCCAAGATGGGCTGGTGGTGGTCATCGAGTCCTGAAAAGGACAGCAAAAATGAAACAGCATCTACACACACAAGCGCTCCCGAAGAGCTGGTTCCGAATGCGCCTCCGCCGAAGCAATTGACTCCGGATCAACAAGCGGAGTTGGAATTCAGTCAGATCCTGGCCAGTCTGCGCGAGGAAGAGGATACTTTTGCCAAGAACCTCCAGCAAATGCAATCAGAATCCAATGGCACCGATGCGAAGTTTTCGCCCGACCAACCCACCTCAGCGATCGCCCCCGATTCCCTCTACCAAGACACCATGTCCTGCCGTCAAGCCTTCGACTACGCCTTTTTCTGCCAGTCCTTTGGAGGGCAATTCGTGAATGTTTATCGATATGGAGAGATGCGCTCCTGCAGTGAGCATTGGGATAATTTCTGGTTGTGCATGAAGACCAGGGGGTGGTCTGATGAGCTGCGGAAGAAGACGATTCGAGACCACAATCGCAAGAAGGCCATAAAATACAAGACTGGTCCAAGCAGTGAAGATGTCTGGGATGTCCGACTCGACCCAGCCCGGAATGCCTTCCAGGGAGATTTTGCTGCACTGGAGAAGGAGATGAAGGCAGAGGAGGAGGCCCAGCAAAAGGCTAATGCATGAACGCTCCAAGTCTTCACCGATGCGGAGCGAAGCGCTGATGTTTTCTTTGAACGTTTGAACTCATGAACTGTAGATATATACCACTTGATTGGCGTGGACCTGTACAATACTTTTGGGAGAACCGAAGGACTTCTCTACTCTAAAATTGATCTCTTCAATTTATCCCGACTTATCTGATATTACCTGACAAGTACAAGAACTAAAAACTGCATACAGTAACTACAACATCTCCAGTCATCTGACGAAATCTGAGATCGATCCTGGATATACTGCTCCCCTTACTAATCTAGCAGAGCCTCAAAGGATCCCACCGCCATCCACCTGACCATCAACACCCAACTTCTTAGTCATTTCATCAAAATCTATCCCGCTCATCAGAAAGTCCACAACTTCATCAAAATATATCAAATTCCAAACCATACCACCCAGCCAAATTCCACAGCCCAACCTAGGACTATGACTCAAAGCGTCCAATCGTGGACGGCAAATACAACGATCCAAAACAGGCAAACTACGTCCAGCCGGGAAATGGCAATGTGCCGGACCACCGCCAGTCGATATACTCATTACGAATCTACATGAGGACTCCAATGAACATGATTTCCACACGTGGTGGGGTTTGCCTATGGAGAAGTTGCTTCATCATATTATGACTGTTGTAGATGCGAGGGGTATTAAGGTTAATTCGGTTATGGTGACGACTTATCCTATTCGTGTTATTCTTGCACATGAAATGGAGAAGGAGGAGATGGATGTTGCTTTTGATGAGGTGGCCAATGGGATATAGTAAAGGAGGGGTGTTTCTTAGTTTGATTATTTTTGAGTCAGGTACAAGAATCATATGTGGGTAACTTCTAGAGAGATAGAATCAATGAGTACATGAACATATCATAACCACTAAGATTTATAAAACCTAAAGCTTACGTCCCAAATAATCCACCTCAATCAACTCCCCAATCTCAGCCAATCGATCCCTCATCGCCACCTCCTGTTCCCATCCAACACGTTCACTCTCCAACCGCTCATTCTCATCTCGAACCTTTTTCAGTCGCTCTATATTCGGCTCCCACGCATCGCAAAGTGCAGTGCTATCCCTCAAAGCCTTTCTCTCTCGGACTATCTCGTCTTCTGAGTCGAAGGTTCGATATTCTGGCGCTGTTCTGTACCCTTCACTGGCTGTAACGAAAGTTTCGTTGTCCGAATCGGTGTCACAGTCGAGGCTATTGTGGTGACATTTTCCTTGGAGCATTTTTCTTTCTAGGTTGCGGTTAGCTTCTTCTTCTGCTCTCGCCTTTTTTACCTGTAGCTCCTTCTGACGGAGTCTCTCCTGCTTCTCTTTTTCTCTCTGAAGCTTTTTCGTCAAGAACTCTTGCTGGTGAAGCTTCATCTCTCTCTCGTCATCTTCATCTTCTTCTTCTTCTTCTTCTTCTTCTTCCTCTTCCCATGATGACCGCGTATTTGCTCGTGAGGATCTAGGTACGACCGAGGGCCGGCGGGAATGGGATATCGTTTTTGATTTTCTGACGGGAATCTTGCTCTCGGGGGTTTGTTTTGCTTGGGAAGATGCTGTGGGTCTGGCGTAGCTGGGTGCGCGTGGCATTTTGAAGATCTGATTTTCAGTCTGGGTGGTGAGTTGTAGTTGGTCATTTGGTTAGATGTTGATTTCCTTTATTGGATTAATAGAACGGAAAGGTGTGGCTTGGGAGGTTTTCGAGTCCTCTTATATAAATAACCCGTGTCCACGTTATATTTGGCGAAGGGTATTGTCTCGTAGTTGTAAACACTACGATAAAAAAAGTAAGAGTGGGAATAATCGGTTTTGTCCCCTTTTAGACAATGACCTCAGAAAAAGGCAAGACCAAATTTAGCTTTTCCAACAATGGTGCCACCAATTTACGCCTTTGTTAAGCTTAGCTCTAACAAAGATGAGAGGGAAACTACATTGTCACAACAAAGAACAGAATATTTAACATAAAATCGAATTGACAATAACGGAAGGTATGCACAGCAAAAAGCAAATTCTCCGCACAGCATAGCAGACGCTCTAAACACCTCGCAGGGAATACGCTGCTAAAATCAAGCAAAATAAGGAAACAACAAAAGCGGAGCATCTTCAGTCATTTAATATGAAATGAAGCACAAAAACTACCCGGGGGTAGAAGGAATTTTTCCCAGTCTAAAAGCGATTGGGAGATGAAAAAACTGATTGATCACATTCCGCCCGTTTTGGATTAACTTTTCACATTGAATTCTTGAGGGCCGTCAACTCGTAACCTCGTCCTCGTTCACTCACTCCGCCCTTTGCAGATTCTCAAGCAACAACTGCCTCGGCCTTCGGCACGGAATCAACAGCCGGCCGTCGGATAATACCACCCGTAACGGGAAGCGAAGAGGAGATTCCCATGAGGAAAGCATCAACCTCCCGCGCGGCCTGTCGGCCTTCGTTGATACCCCAGACAATCAGTGACTGTCCGCGACGGCAATCACCCGCGGCGTAAACACCGGGGATGTTGGTGGCGTAGTGGCCAGGAGGGGTCTTGACGTTCTTCCTTTGGTCGCGCTCGACCTCTTCGCCGAGCAGACGATCCTCAGGTCCCAAGAAACCCATGGAAAGAAGAACCAGGTCGGCAGGGAAGAATTGCTCGCTTCCCTCCACGGTCTTCATGTCCCATCCACCGGTGGAAGACTTGGTCCATTCAACACGGACAGTGTTGATACCCTTGACACGGCCGCTGCCGTCATCGACGAATTCAGTCGACATGACGCAGTACTCACGAGGGTCCTTGCCCATGTGGGTCTTGACTTCCGAGTGACCGTAGTCAATGCGGTAGATGCGAGGCCATTGGGGCCAGGGGTTGTCGCGGGCACGCTCGGGTGGGGGTTGCGGGAGAAGTTCGAAGTTAGTGACCGACTTTGCACCGTGACGAACGGACGTTCCGATACAGTCGTTTCCGGTATCACCCCCACCAATGACAACGACGTGCTTGTCCTTAGCAGAGATGTAAGCGCCATCCGCAAGACCCGAGTCCAGAAGGGACTTGGTGTTTTGGTGGAGGAACTGCATAGCGAAGTGGACGCCATCGAGTTCACGGCCGGTCACCTTCAGGTCACGGGCGACAGTAGCTCCCGTTGCGATAATCACGGCATCGTTGGTGGACCGGAGAGATTGGAGGGAGACTTCACTGTCCGGCCCGACTGCAGTGCTGACAATGAACTTCACACCCTCAGCGGCCATGAGATCCACACGGCGTTGAACGACCTTCTTGTCCAGCTTCATGTTCGGAATACCGTACATCAAAAGACCACCGATGCGGTCAGCGCGCTCGTAGACAGTGACAGTGTGGCCAGCACGGTTGAGCTGGTCAGCAGCTGCCAGACCAGCGGGTCCGGATCCGATGATGGCAATAGTCTTGCCGGAGCGGGTGGGTGGGGGGCGAGGAACCATCCAGCCCATTTCGAAGCCGCGGTCAATGATGGCACACTCGATCGATTTGATACCGACGGGGTCTTCGTTGATACCCAAGACGCAAGCACCCTCGCAAGGAGCAGGGCACACTCGGCCAGTAAATTCGGGAAAGTTGTTTGTCATCAAAAGACGGTTGAGGGCATCTTGCCACTGGTTTTGGAAAACCAGTTCATTCCACTTAGGAATGATGTTAGAGATCGGACAACCGGTGTCTGACTGACAGAAGGGAACACCGCAGTCCATGCAACGAGCGGACTGGTACTTGAGCTCGTCCTCGCTGAGGCGGTTGGACAACTCGGCCCAATCGCGAGTACGAGTTGTTGGGTTCCGGTACTTCTCCGAGCGACGGCTGTACTTCATGAAGCCGCGAGTCTTGTCCAGAATAAGGGCAGACCGCTTCTTCTCAGCCTTTGAGTCGCTGATGCTGTCCTCAATGTCCAGCATTTCAGCTTTCTTCTCATCAGCGTGAGCCTTAGGCTTCTCCGCGGGGGTGCTGGGAAGCTGGGGCAGAGTAAACTCGGCCTTCTTAGCAGCTGCAGCCTTGGCAGCTTCCTCGTCCATGACACGCTTGTAGTCAGTCGGAAGTACCTTGACGAAGCGAGGAAGAGCGCGGTTGAAGTCCAAGAGGACCCGGGCAGCCAGTTCGGATCCAGTGTAGTGGTGGTGATCCTCAATCAGACCACGAACGAAAGCAATCTCGGAGGGGTCCTCGATTCCAGAAACTTGAACCATCTCCAGGTTGACCTTGGAGTGGAAGTCCTGGTTCATATCCAAGATGTATGCAATACCACCGGACATACCAGCAGCGAAGTTACGGCCAGTGGGTCCAAGAATGAGGATACGACCACCGGTCATGTACTCGCAACCGTGGTCACCAACACCCTCAACGACGGCGGTGGCACCCGAGTTACGGACGGCGAAACGCTCGGCAGCCATCCCGCGGAAGTAAACAGTACCGCGAGTGGCACCGTACAGACAGGTGTTACCGACAATGACGTTCTCCTCGGCCTTGAAAGAAGCACCACGGGGCGGGTAAACAATCAAACGACCACCCGATAGGCCCTTACCGACGTAGTCGTTGGCATCACCCTCAAGCTCCAGCGTCACACCAGGAGCAAGATAAGCACCAAAGGACTGACCAGCAGAACCCTTGATGTTGGCGTGAATGGTATCTTGGGGAAGACCAGCCTCGCCATAGCGTCGACTAATCTGGTACGACAGGGTCGCACCCATTCCACGGTCAGTGTTGACAACATCGCACTCGATGCGGCAAGGCAGGCCCTTCTCCAAAGCAAGTTCGGACTCGGCAATGAGCTTGTTATCAAGACGAGTGTGGAGACGGTGGTCTTGCTTGCGAACATTGTAAGTGGCAACACCCGGACGGAGAGAGTGAGCAGGAGTCAGAATGAGCGAGAGATCAATGCGCTCCTGCTTCGAGTTGCGAATATCGTCGCGGACCTTGAGAAGCTCAGCACGTCCGACCATCTCGTTGACAGTGCGAATACCAAGCTTGGCCATGATCGCACGCATTTCATTGGCGACATAGTAGAAGAAGTTGATAACGTGCTCCGGGGTACCGTTGAATTTTTTTCGTAGCTCGGGATCCTGGGTGGCGATACCGACAGGGCAGGTGTTCAGGTGGCATTTACCTAAAGAATAGTTAGCATGTATGCAAAATCTTGAACCAAACACCTAGCACTCACGCATCATAATACAGCCCATGGCAATCAAAGGCGTAGTAGCGAAACCATACTCCTCAGCACCGAGCAAGCAGGCCATGGCCAGATCACGACCAGTACGAATCTGACCGTCAGTTTGAACAACGACACGGCCACGAAGGTCGTTCAGAACCAGAGTCTGGTGAGTCTCAGCAAGACCTAACTCCCAGGGGAGACCAGCGTACTTGATACCGGTCCAACGGGAGGCACCGGTACCACCATCGTGACCAGAGATCAATATGTGATCAGCCTTGGCCTTCGCAACACCAGAAGCGACAATGCCGACGCCAACTTCGGACACCAGCTTCACGGAGACACGGGCACGAGGGTTGGAGCATTTGAGGTCGTAGATTAATTGTTTCAAATCCTCAATAGAGTAGATATCGTGGTGCGGGGGAGGCGAAATGAGACCGACTCCGGGGGTGGAGTGTCGAGTATGAGCAATAGGTCCAACGACCTTGTGGCCAGGCAGCTCACCACCTTCACCGGGCTTCGCGCCCTGAGCCATCTTAATCTGCAACTCATCGGCATCAGCCAGGTAGTGTGAGGTCACACCAAAGCGACCAGAGGCAATCTGCTTGATGGCGGAACGCATGGTATCGCCATTCTCCATTCGCTTGCTGCGCTCGGGGTCTTCACCACCTTCACCAGTGTTGGACTTGCCACCGAGACGGTTCATGGCAATGGCAAGAGTCGAGTGGGACTCCATCGAGATAGATCCGTAGGACATGGCACCCGTAACGAAGCGGCGCACAATCTCGGTCCAGGGCTCGACTTGGTCGATGGGGATGGGCGTCCGCTGCTCAAAGTCGAACTCAAGCATACCGCGCAATGTGCAGTTTCTGATCTGCTCATGCTCTGCCTTTGCATATGCCTCATAGGATTTGTCGTTCTTACTACGAACGGCGTCCTGCATGTTGGCAATGCTGACAGGATCATTAATGTGAGCCTCGCCACCATCACGCCAATGATACTCGCCGGTTTCACTAAGACCAGGGATCTCGATGATGTTGCGCGATGGATATCCACGCTCGTGGAAGGCAAATGCATCCTGGGCAATCAGGTCGAATGTGATACCGCGGATACGGCTGGCGGTTCCGGCGAAGCAGCGGTCGATCACGCTGTCATCGATACCCAGAGCTTCGAAAATTTGGGCTCCCTTGTAGGACTGCAGGGTGGAAATACCCATCTTGCTCATGACCTTGAGAATACCGCCATCACAAGAAGCCTTGTAGTTCTCAATGACTTTCTCGTCAGAAATGTCCTTGCGGATCAAGTTCTCCCGGTTCATCTTGAGAAGACATTCCAGGGCGAGGTACGGGTTAATAGCGTCGGCACCGTATCCCAGAAGCACGCAGTGGTGGTGCACCTCACGAGCCTCGGCCGTCTCAACAACCAAAGCGGCTAGCGAGCGCCACTTGTTGCGGACCAGGTGATGGTGAACTAGACCGGTGGCTAGCAAAGCAGAGATCGGCACGCGGTCCGCGGAGGTCGCGCGGTCAGAGAGCACAATGACCTTGTCGCCATTCTCGATCGCCTCAGTCGTGGCATTGCAGATCTCATCGAGGGCGGCCAGGTATCCAGGAGTACCCTTCTTCTTGTCGAAAGTGATATCGATGGTTCGGACGGTCCAGTCGCTGTGGGCGCTGTTGATGTTCTTCAGAGCATTGAATTCCGGAATGCTCAGTATTGGAGAGGGTAGAAGAAGACGATGGCATTGAGAAGGATCCATCTCCAAGAGGTTACCCTGGGGACCGACATAGCACTCCAGAGACATGACCACCGCCTCACGAATAGGGTCAATGGGCGGGTTGGTGACTTGAGCGAAGAGCTGACGGAAGTACTCATAGAGCAGACGCGGCTGCTGGGCAATGCAAGCCAAGGGAGCATCGTTACCCATGGAACCCAGAGCCTCCTTGGAGTCAGCACCCATGGGGCCAAGCAGCAGGCTGACCTGCTCAAAGGAATAACCGAAGGCCTTCAGGCGGGGGTCGTTTTGGACGGTATTGTCGTCCAGCTTGAAAGAGAGATCGACATTGCCGTTCAGCAACAACTTGTTAATGGCAGGCAGCTTCAGGAGCTCCTTGTCCAGCCAGCTGGCGAAGTCCTGACGGCTCGAAACGGTCTGCTTCAGTTCGGCATCATCGATAATGCGTCCGGCCAATGTGTCAACCAGCAGCATCTTTCCAGGTTGCAGACGGCCCTTTTGCACCACACGTTCGGGGTCGATGTCAATTGCGCCGACCTCCGAGGCGCAGACAATGCGGTCATCATCCATCACATAGAAACGGCACGGGCGCAGCCCGTTACGGTCAAGGTTTGCACCGCAGTACCGACCGTCGGAGAAGGTGAAAAGAGCCGGGCCGTCCCAGGGCTCCATCTGGCAGGCGGCCCATTCGTAGAAGGCTGACTTGGCCGGGTCCATGGCTGGGTTATCCTGCCACGCCTCGGGAATCATAATCATCACAGCCTCGGGGAGAGACAGAACGCCGTTAATCATCAGCAGTTCCAGAACGTTATCGAATGCGGCGGAGTCGGAGCCACCGTCTTCCACAATCGGATAGAGCAGGTCCAGTTCATCTCCGAAGACCTCAGATCGAAGAACACCCTCGCGAGCGCGCATCCAGTTCTTGTTTCCACGGAGTGTATTAATTTCACCGTTG
The DNA here is from genome assembly GCF_028826775.1 of Penicillium argentinense. Taxonomy (NCBI): domain Eukaryota; kingdom Fungi; phylum Ascomycota; class Eurotiomycetes; order Eurotiales; family Aspergillaceae; genus Penicillium; species Penicillium argentinense. Next base: position 3,987,480 of record NW_026622668.1, read on the forward strand.
TGGGCGGCCCATCGCAGTGGCTGAGCACGGTCCCAAGAGGGGAATGTGTTGGTCGAGAATCGTGAGTGAACCAGAGCAAAATGACCCTCATAATCGACATTGACTAAGTCGTGGTAGTATTGATAGACCTGCACGGGTGATAATTGACCCTTGTATACGATATTCCGGTTACTCAGCGAGCAAAGGTAGAACCAGTTGCCCAACCCAATCACATGGGTGGCACGCTTCCGCAAGACATACAGCTGCAGCTCAAAGGTGCGCTCGTCAAACTTGTCTGTGTCGGTGATTTCCGGCTTGGTACCGGCACCGTATGCCGACTGGAGCACGACAAACGGCTGCATGATAATGGGCTCTCGCGACAGGGCGGCCGGGCCCAGAATCGTTGAATCGCGGGGGACTTCGCGCCATCCCAGCACGCGCAGACCCAGAGAGGTAGCCAATTCCTCGAAGCTGGCGATAGACTGCTTGAGCGACTCTTCATCAGGCTTGAAGAACAAGTTGCCGACCGCATATTGACCGAGTGGAGGCAGGTCCACGCCTACCTCTCGGGCGAAGTTTTTGATAAAGAATTTGTGCGGGATACTGGTCATGACACCGGCACCGTCACCGTCTCGCGCGTCAGATCCAACGGCTCCACGGTGAGTCATGTTGCACAACAGATTGCGAGCTAGCGAATGAAACCTCTGTTAGTTGGATTTCCATTTCTCTTCTTTCCTGTCAGGAAAAGAAATATCTGTGTTATGGGAGTTGTTGAACTTACCATCGCTCACGATTTTATGGCTCGCTTTGCCCTTGATATGGCTGGACGCAGAAATGTCGGTTAGTCTCAATTGCGCAGTCGGGGAGAGGGGGGGGGGGTATTTACGCCGCGAAACCGACACCACAGGCATCCTTTTCGTACTCGGGGTCATAGAGACCCTGCTTCTCTGGGAGAGTATTGGCCCAGCCGAAGCCCTGCTTGGGCTGATAGCCCGAGTACTCCTGCGGGGGCTGCTCTTCTAGATCGTTGCCATAGATTTCCTCCAAGTTGAGACCCATTCTTCCGCCGGGGGTCGACAGAAGTGCGTGGGATCGGTTGAACTGGAAGCGTTCCGGGATGGGGTTGGAATCTCCGCCAGATTTCGGCGGGATATATGGCGAGATGTCGTCACAGGCGTCGAGTGGGCGGATGGATTGCTGGGAGATGACTATGAGGGATGCCTGCGACCACGCGAGAGGGAAGGGAAGTTGCGGGGGATAGATGGAGAGGGGAGGAGCCAAAAAAAAATTAAAGGAGGGGTGAAATTAAAAAAGGCAGCACTGCGATTACCGGGACCAGCGCCAGTCGGGCAGGACAGGACAGCACGTCCGGGGATTGCACGTAGCTCCGACCAGGACGGTACAATACGAGTGTGGGGTGAACGCCTGGGCGAATGGCAGCAGTTACAGCTGGAAGAGCAGTCGCAGACGCTGTCACATCCAGGGAATTGCCAATAACGATGATCTTGGTTGGTCTTAGTTTAGGATGTGAAAGGCGTGGTGTGTGATTCTGTCGCGACCGTGATTGATTGAGGACTACGCTACAAATGGTCGATGTTCTGTCCACTTTCTCTTTTCTAGGAGTGGTGATCCCCAGTCTCTCATGGACGAAAGCGGGCGAATCGCGCATTCCACGACGACCACCGTAGAGCAGAAGATAGTCATGATGATTGGCAACTCCCCAGAGATAAGCAGCGCGCCAATCAGAGCAGATGCTTTGCAACTGCTGAGCCAAAGCGATTAGGTTTCTCCTACGTCAAGATGGAGTGGGGCTGACCATACCGTACAGTACACTCTCACTATGGATGTATCCATTATATCGAGCACTCCTCTATGAAGATATAGTCTATAAAGGATATTCTGCTCTGCTCATCTTCTGATCTTCTCTCAGTCGAGTCCGATCCTCGTCATCCCACTGCTCCAGAGGAATGTGGGCCACACGAAAACAACTGCGACCTAGTCCCGCCGCGCTGGTCGGTGGGGCATCAGCAGTGCTTAGTAGCCCGCTGCGAAGGACAAATACATAGGCTGTCTATACCAAAAGTACGTACCACAAGTATGATACTCGCCTCAATTTCGAGCCCTCCATCTTTCCGAGCCATACTATCTACTGCTGAGTCTTGGACGGCGTACCGTACCAGACGGCCAGCAACCAAGCCGAGATCGGGGTTGCCCAGCCGCCCCCCCCCCCCGGTATGTTCCTTGCCCTTGCGGCTACGGCCTACTGTTTGCGGACAGCCCCCAGTCCCATCGCTCACCAGCCCGCCATGCATGTCCCTGTCCTGTCGGGGGAGGGATGATGTCCAAGCTTCTGATTTCAATAGGATGATCTGCTATAGCGCGGGTCGACAATTGCCCTCCCTCCCTCCACCACCCCCAGAACCAACTCCCCCGGCCCTCCTCCGCGCCCACTTCGAAACGGGCCTGATGAGGACTCAGGGGAGACTCGCCACTGCCGGGGCTTGTTCGTTTTTCCCGACTGCGTTCTCAGCGCGGAGTTAAGATCTCCCGGAGACCACTCCTCCGGGGCAGATCCAGTGCGTTCAGGGTCGCTGGTCTGACACGTGAAGGGACCCGATAAGCTCGACTTGATAATTCGAATACATAACCACCACGTTGGGGCCTGCCCGCCGGGTGCGAGTTTCATGCTCGGCCGATCAGGATCGCTTCTCCTGTTTTCGCCTAGCACTAGCACCAGCACCAGCACTCGGAGCAATCGGCCAGAGACCACTTCATCGGGGAAGATCTGTTGCCACCCCGGCACGTACTCAAGCATCCTCATCCATGTGAAATTCCCTAGGTAGACCACTAAACTCCCAGTCGTAGGTCACCATTGCCATGCAATGGTTCTCCTCCAGTGCTCAGTCGAAGAGGATCTGCTTAAGGAACATCAATATCCACCTCCCGCGATCCACACCGACATCACCTGATTTCCGTCCAATCACCTCCAGGCTAATCCTAAGATGCGCGTTCGTGGGGTTCGACCGAGGCTGCCCTCGCCCTCCCAGAGCCACTGCCTCGCATCCTCAAGGACTGCTCATGCAATGCATATCCGATCTGCTCGAACGGCCCCCACCCGGCTTTCCCCGACACCTCCGCCTTTGTCCGCATTGGGTTCACCGGACGACAGTCTCCTCGACGGAGTGGAACACTGCCAGCATCGGGGCATCCCGGGATGCCATCCTAAAGTAATACCGTCTCTCGTACGACGCATACGCGGACATCACATGCCAAGTCTTTAACAGAAGCACTGCGCGAGCGACCTGATCGGGCCTCGCGAAAGGCGAGCCGAGAGTCACCGTTCAATACCGGCCTGGGCGGACATTCTTGCGGACGGATTGAACGGTCGTACGACGGAGATGGGCTTGCCCAGCATTGGCGGGCTCCTGCAGCGCTTGGCTGGATCGACGCTGCTTATATATCACATACATGCTAACAGCTTTGCTAGCTCTGCGGCTGATTCTGTTGGAATTATGGGAACTTCACCGCTTTGCCTGGGCGTTGCGGTGTCTGCGTCATACAGTTCTTTGGTTGATCAGGCATTGTTGGGGAACTCATTACCCGGGTGAGTAGTTTGAGCGAAGATTGCTTTGTTTGCTGAGTACTCGTTGCAATTGTAGTCGCTTTCCTGCACTCGGGATGTTGGGAGCTTCAAAAAGCCAAATGGTAAAGGTGATTAAGAGTCGCAGAGCCTTTACATGCAATCGAATAAGGAAATTAATATTAGATCCAACTGACTGTGTTCTAGCATATTTAGTGTTAGAGCAAAATGATAATCTACTCGAATCCCTTCTCAGCCTGAGCCGGTCTCCATTAAGTAAACAACATTGGGAATGTATTCGAGCTCGGAGGGTATTTTCTCGGATACAGAGGGTACGTCGAAGGCCTTGTAGCATTCGCCTTTTTATTTGTTGGCCCACGAGTATCTTGTAAAGTTTCGTAGCGTTGAGCTAAGATACACTTTGAATGGATGTCGGAGCAGACGCGCAGGACTGAATGACCGCAGATATATATCGCCGAGAGAAGAGAAACCTCGAAGTCTATAATTAAAGTGCCCAATAGTCACCCAAGCGAATAAAAAACTTCGCAAAAGCCCAGCAATTTCCCCAGTACTGCAATCTTACTGAGAATGAATACTGGCAGCTCGGGCTGCCCCCGCAGTCACGCCGATGTTGTGCCGGTGGAGCCCCGCGACTTTTTATCCGCTAGAGCTCCGCCAAAGCTTCCCAGCACCTGCGACAACCATTGCGCTATCTACCACATTTCGTCCACCACAAACACACTTTAGATTCGCTCGCCGATAATAGGCTTCATCTTTATCGGTTCCCGTCAATCCTGAAAACCAGTTCCTACGTTCCAGAACACCACGATCTGGCCTACTTCAACGCCGGCGTCTGGTGCTTCGCAACCACGACCCATCGCGGACACATCTTGCAACACACCTACTAGACTCAGCAGCTCTTCGCCGCTGCCACCGGGATAGTATCCACTTGAGCTTCACTGCTGCCAAGTGCCAGACACAGTCGCAACAATGCTCTCCCTACCGGTCATCACACCACGCGACGTGAGTCCAACCCGACGACATCGTACCCAAATCATACATCTAACTAGATACATCAAGTCTCACGAACTGTGGTTCGGCCCCTCAAATGAATACTACACCCCTACGCCCACCCAGCACCAGCAATCCGCCCAAGCCAGCCGACAAAATGGTCATCACTCCTTCACCCCCCGTGCGTACCTGCCCTCCCGTCACCCTGCAAACAGCCTCGCGGCCCTCGCCGCCGAAGAGCGGGCCCTGGCGCTGCGTAAGCAGAGCATTGCTTGCTTCGGCTACTCGTGGATTAAGCCGGCTGGATGTGCGAAGACGATGCTTGGCATGAAGGAGGAGGAAATGGAGCGCGAGGAGGCGCTTGCGGCGGCGCGGAATGAGATGGCTGCTATGGATGCGGATGATGATATGGGCATGACGCAGGAGGAAGATGAGGAGGGGATGGAACGAGATCTTGATGATGATATTCCTGATGCGGATGTTACTGGTGAGGCGGAGGGGTTGATTGAGGAAGGGGAGGAGGGGCTTGAGGAGTCGCATGTTGTTGATGATGAGGAGGCGTATCTGGAGAGGGATCTGGATGATGAGATCCCTGAGGCGCAGTATGAGTTCGATGATGCAGGCTATGAGGAGAGGGATCTTGATGAGGATATTCCCGAGGGCTCGGTTGAGTATGGTGATGGTGATGGTGATGAGGAGGGATTGTATGAGGAAGAGGTGGATGAGGATTTCGACAATCAGCCTGACCTTGATGCGGATGTTCCGTCTGCGGATGAGGTTAGAGATCTGGACGATGATATTCCAGATGCTGCTGAGGACGGTTCTGAGCAGGAGGGTGAATGGCAACACACTGATACGGAGGAAGAGCTCGATGACGACGATGACGATGACTCTTCGGACCATGAAAACTCTCTGCGCCCCCGATTCACCGAGAACTTCAGAACGAGTACCCCCAACAGTCGGGGTGGATTGCCGCTGCCCCCGATGCAGCATGCGCGCGAGACCGATGCCCAGAGACGGTTCTTGAACCGCTGGAGTGGCGGTGGTGATGTCTTTGACTCGAGCAGTCTCATGGAGAGTGATGATCTGCGGGCTTCGGTGACCAGTCAAGGTAGTCGGCGCAGTGGATTCGGAAGACGGTTCCCTCGTCATGTTGGAGGACCACGCGATAGTCTGAACTGAGTGAGAGTATCAAGTCCCCAAGGATCTGATATCGGTGAACGATCAATGATTTGCGTGTTAGCATATGGGAGTTTCTTGACTGTACTACTATGAGCGTTTATGTGTGATTACGATTGTATGATAGGTGTTGTTACAGCCTTTGGGAATATCACAAATACTGTAATCTTGTCAAAAATTAGTTCTGTCAGCTTAGTTGGATACAGTCGAATAATTCCGGGGCTAGCTACGTTATAATGTCCGTCTGTAGGAAAGAAACTATCAGGTATTCAAAAGAATATGAAGGCAAGATCAACTGTTGATGAGGATGTATACTGCGAAACAGCAGAAAAGTGGCTCCGTGTACAATTATGCGTATGTACAAGCACCGACTCTAGTAGAATAAAACAAGAGAACGCAGATAAGAATCACAGAGCATGTCAAAAAGATAATACAGTCGGCAAATCCCAAGAGCACCACCAAACACCATAGCCAAAAAGCACATGCTGTAACGAGCTGTATGTATATGCACATCATCAAGGAGCAGGACCAAGACCAGGACTTAGCAGAGGCCAGACCAAACCCGGATGGGAAATTAAATATGTCGTAGAGGTAGAGGGAGGAAATAGCCCGTTCGGGAGGATGGGAAAAGGACACAATAAAAGATTCCGCATGCTGCACCCTCAGAAGAGCCACACGTAGAAGAAAATAAGGAAGACGGCGAGGAAGAATCCAAGCCAGACCTTCCACCCGACACCAGTCCTTTCAGCCATGCGAAGCATACGCTTCATGTTTCCGCGGATCCGCACCCGCGTGCCCTCGAATGAACTCTCGAGCTCGTTCATGTGTGCTGTGTCTCGGATTTCGTCGCCAATGGCAAGTGTAAGCTGCAGAGTCCCGTGTCAGATATATCCCACTGCGCTACCGTCATAGCAGAAAGAGGGAAATCTTACGTCTTTCAGCATCTTCACCTTTGAGGTGATCCCTTCTACCTCTGCATCGTTTTGTGACTCAAGTGATGAAAGGACGGCGTCGGAGTAGTGGCCCCTAAGCCCCAAGTGTTAGATTAGACATGTCGAAGCTGGGTTCCTAGCGGTGTAGGAAGAGCTTGACTCACTTCTTATCAGGTGTCGCGCTTCGAAATGTAGGCCCTGCGGCATTTCCATTACCGTAGCTACTCCCAGCAGGACTGGAGTAGCCCCCGTATCCATATCCTCCGGCCGGTGCGGGCGACCTGCTGGAGGGCCGGGAGTCGCCACCGTACGAGTCGAAGAGGTTCGAGGGACGTTGTCGGGGAAATCTGGCGGTTTTGTTAGCTCGCTTTATCCTGCGCGAGATTACCCCAGGCCTAGCTCTCAGAGGCGAGCCTGACGAGAGGTGGCGACTATACCGTGATGCCATGACAGTCGTTCAGGAAGAGTCGGCGATGAACCGAGGTTGTTAGGGGATAAATAGGTTGGCTGTGAAGGGTGGTGTTGCTTAGTTGTGCATCGGGGTCATTGCGCGGTTCTTGAACCGGCGTGAATCATGTCTTTCGAGATGTTGGGGTTCGATGCTTGCGGACAAAAACACAGGTGGCCAAAGCTTGTTGGTCTCGCCCGAGGCCGCTGCACGTGATGACGCAGCAACTTGTTTACAATGGGATTGGAAAGTGAAACAATAACAAATTAATTTCTTTGCGATCCTTGATCTCTGACTCGTAATTTCTACGCCGTGGGAAGTTGATTTTATGGTGCTTATCGTGGAGTGCGTTTACGGGCACTTGGCGTTGAAGTTTGTCTTGCAGTTTAAGCCCAATAACGCGCTTATTTAGTCGAGAATAACTAAGGACATCTTGGACAGATTAACAACAGAGTTATGGCTCAGTAAGCCCAGTGGGAGCATGAGCAGTACGTTTTCTACAGGGATAGCCAGATTCAAGCAAAAGCGAGCTTCGTTTTCATTGATTTCATAGACATGATCATCGCCAGGCGATGACCGTGAGTTCTTGCATAAGAGACGCTGCCCCTAAGGGCCCACGAGAGAGCCTCCCTTCGAATCCGTAACACCAGTCCTCCAAGCCAATTCCCAGATCATGAGATTTGTCGTAAAGACCAGGCGCTTAGTCGCGCATCTGGTCGTCGTCATTGTCGTTGGCGCCCTGGTAGTCATCGTCTTCGTCGGAGTCTTCCATCTCGTCCTTGTTCTGCTCGGCGACGTCGGCGTAGTTGATGATCTTGCCGCGCGTACGGCGGCCGCCCTGGATGATGTTCTGCTGGGAGACGGGCTCGAGGTTGTTGTCCTCATCTTCGTCTTCTGTTGTGACTGTATTAGCATATCCGGCTCCACTGAAGCACCCAGATCCAGTCGTATGCGACTTGAAATCATCGATTGGGTGGGAAACGCCTCAAGGGCTCAGCCGGTGAGGGCTGGAGGGGTGGTCGCGTACCGATCTAGAGTAGCGCCAAGTCAGTTATGGGTTGATCCAGGGTGTTTTGGGGGCTGGGGAACAGGAAACACTCACCATCTCCTCGTTATCATTGTCACTCTCCTCCGAGCTGGAGTCATCCTCGTGTTGGTCCTGGACATCCTTGCCCTTGCCCTTGTCCTCGAAGGTGGTGTTGGAGGGGTCGTTGGTGGTAGCGTGGTCACCCATGGTGGATCGATGTGGTGGTTAAGGATAGGCTGATGGGAAGGGAGAATTGGGGGGTGGTCCGCGAGGGAGGGGATTTAAAGAGACGGTCTGCAAAGTAAGGTGTAGCTCGACCAAAACAACCCGCAACAGTAAGGGAGGCCCCTCGCGACGTGATTCGCCTCACGAAGTGGGGCCCGCGTGACAGCCCCAGCCCTGAGGCATCCGTCCTCAGTTAATAGTCTACTAATGTACTGTACAGCCGTAGGCGACATCTATTGAGGTCAATTTCGTGAGATAGAGATTGACTGCAGCTATAATTGCTGGTAAATCTCAGTTTCGAGTGCGAGGGTCTTTATATCGCGACGCATCGCACGGCCCTGTGCCTTGATGCCCCGCTTGTTCGACAATCAGCTTGCTGAAAAGAGCGCAAGAATACTCCAGTGGGACTCGGAGCATACTGTGTGTCTTACTATGTATAGTAGTACATAGTATCCCTGGGTGTGATATCAATAGAGATCCTGACTATTGTTCCAGATCAAGCACCGGACCAGGAGGTTGATAGAGATGCAAAGATCTAGAAATTCCATAGCAGGATCGATTCATCGAGTAAATACGGGCAATTTGACGCATTGGAAAGCTCCAGAAGTCTCGCTGTGCTAAGGAGAAGGAATGGGCCCTATTCAAAGAAGCTATGGCAGGGGCATGTTCCCCACCCATAGTGCATTGGTGCTACACTGGATCTAGAGCCGAGCCGAGCCTCAAAGCATCAGCGAGCTAACCACTGCCCTTTCATGGGCCTTGGCATTGATCTAGATGAAAGACACGACAGGATCAGGCCATGGCATCTACCCGAGGGTCCAATCTAGGCTCGATGCGTTCATCAAGGGGCATATCTAGCGTGATGCGATGACCAGTCAGGGTCAGCCAGCCCGACAAAGCAGCCTAACGCCCGTACAGACTTTCTTTGATTTTGCTTCTCGAGAATTTCAGCGTCTGGCATCAACAAAACAGCCCAATCGATTCGCTGGTAGCTCTCCCCCTGCTAGCTTAGATGCTAGCTCAAAGAGATGTATAGAATTCGGAGCAATAAAGAACACGTGACGGCGAAGTGAGGAATTTTCCATGAATTCATTCTGAGGTCATGTCACCCAATGTGGTGACCGTACCAATACGGCGGGCCGCCTGCCGAAGCCGACCGAAACAGGGGCGATTGGGCAGTGACGAACCGGGCCATACCAGATGCATACGGGCCATACATTCAGGCCAAAAAGTGTCATCCCGCCGATTACATCATACACTGCCCCGCCAAAAAATTCTCGAACAACGATAGTTTGTCACCAACACACGAATTGAGCGCAACCGGCGTCATGAAGAGACTCGTAGCCGGTAGAAATTCAATCGTACCCACTAGGCCCGCCTGGAATCGGCGGGAGCGTTCATGAAAGGCCGCGGCGGCGCAGTTGCTGGGGCATCGAAGGCCGTGGAATCCGATGGATGCCCATGGAAGCTCCCCTGCTAGAAGCTTCTGAGCAATACACCGCTCACTATATAGCAGGAATTTGCCCTGTTCCGCCCTCTCCCTTTTTTCTTCTCTTCACTTATCTCGTTAACTTCCTCTCTGCTGTACACTACCTTTCTCCTTTTACGAATTTCCTTTTGGCACGTTAACGACCCCCTTCCACATACACACATTCACCATGGCTCCCGCTGTTGGTATCGATCTGGGTACCACCTACTCCTGTGTGGGTGTGTTCCGTGATGACCGCATCGAGATCATCGCCAACGACCAGGGTAACCGCACCACCCCCTCGTTCGTCGCCTTCACCGACACCGAGCGTCTCATCGGTGATGCCGCCAAGAACCAGGTCGCCATGAACCCCCACAACACCGTCTTCGACGCCAAGCGTCTGATCGGTCGTCGTTTTGCCGACGCTGAGGTCCAGTCCGACATGAAGCACTGGCCGTTCAAGGTCATCGAGAAGGCCACCAAGCCCGTCATCGAGGTCGAGTTCAAGGGCGAGCAGAAGCAGTTCACTCCCGAGGAGGTTTCCGCCATGATCCTCGTCAAGATGCGTGAGACCGCTGAGGCCTACCTCGGTGGCACCGTGAACAACGCTGTCATCACTGTCCCCGCCTACTTCAACGACTCTCAGCGTCAGGCTACCAAGGACGCCGGTCTCATTGCCGGTCTGAACGTCCTCCGTATCATCAACGAGCCCACCGCTGCCGCCATCGCCTACGGTCTCGACAAGAAGACTGAGGGTGAGCGCAACGTCCTGATCTTCGATCTGGGTGGTGGTACCTTCGATGTGTCCCTGCTGACCATCGAGGAGGGTATCTTCGAGGTCAAGTCCACTGCTGGTGACACTCACCTGGGTGGTGAGGACTTCGACAACCGTCTCGTCAACCACTTCGTCAACGAGTTCAAGCGCAAGCACAAGAAGGACCTGACCACCAACGCCCGTGCTCTGCGTCGTCTCCGCACTGCTTGCGAGCGTGCTAAGCGTACCCTTTCTTCCGCTGCTCAGACCTCCATCGAGATCGACTCCCTGTTCGAGGGTATCGACTTCTACACCTCCATCACCCGTGCCCGTTTCGAGGAGCTTTGCCAGGATCTCTTCCGCGGCACCATGGAGCCCGTTGAGCGTGTTCTCCGTGACGCCAAGATTGACAAGTCTTCCGTCCACGAGATCGTCCTGGTCGGTGGTTCCACCCGTATCCCCAAGATCCAGAAGCTTGTCTCCGACTTCTTCAACAAGGACGCCAACAAGTCCATCAACCCCGATGAGGCCGTCGCCTACGGTGCTGCCGTCCAGGCCGCTATTCTGTCCGGTGACACTTCCTCGAAGTCCACCAACGAGATTCTGCTGCTCGACGTTGCCCCTCTGTCTCTCGGTATCGAGACTGCCGGTGGTGTCATGACTCCTCTGATCAAGCGCAACACCACCATCCCTACCAAGAAGTCCGAGACTTTCTCCACCTACTCCGACAACCAGCCCGGTGTCCTGATTCAGGTCTTCGAGGGTGAGCGTGCTCGCACCAAGGACAACAACCTGCTCGGCAAGTTCGAGCTCACTGGCATTCCCCCCGCCCCCGTGGTGTTCCCCAGATCGAGGTTACCTTCGATCTTGATGCCAACGGTATCATGAACGTTTCCGCTTCCGAGAAGGGTACCGGCAAGTCCAACAAGATCACTATCACCAACGACAAGGGTCGCCTGTCTAAGGAGGAGATCGAGCGCATGCTTGCTGAGGCCGAGAAGTACAAGGCCGAGGATGAGGCCGAGGCTTCCCGTATTCAGGCCAAGAACGGTCTCGAGTCCTACGCCTACTCCCTCAAGAACACCATCACCGAGGGCAAGCTCCAGATCCCCGACGACGACAAGAAGAAGATCGAGGACAAGGTCTCCGAGATCATCGGCTGGCTCGACAACAACCAGACCGCTGAGAAGGACGAGTACGAGTCTCAGCAGAAGGAGCTCGAGGCTATCGCCAACCCCATCATGCAGGCCGCCTACGGTGCCGCCGGTGGTGCTCCCCCTCAGCAGCGCGCTGACGGTGAGACCGAGGAGAAGCGCGCGGACGACGAAGAGCTTGACTAAATTAGTCGCTTGTCGATGTTTGGGAAGTTTCCTTTTCTGAATTCATGACCCGGCCTTTAGCTCGGCCTATTTTTCCTTTCACGTCTTGTTTTACGAACTTATGGGGTATCGAGTTTTCCTTTTGCGCATGATTGCATAGATCCAAGGTTATCTCCAGCTAGGATAGTAAAGTCCTAGCGAATTTCAAAATTTCCTTAATTCATTACTTGTCCACTGTAAAATATACTCGTAGCAAATAGGGTGTTACTGCACTTAGACATCATCGAGGACGCATCAAGGATGCTAACCTTTTGAGATGGAGGTTCATACACCCACAGCCCCAATAATCAATACCCGACGAAATTAAGTATTGCGGTTATCAGCCCAACCGGCCCGTTCTCCTGCTTGCCATTGCTCTGTCCATAGTCTGCTCTGCTCTTAGGTTGTTTCCCTGCGAGGTATCGTTCATAGTCTTTGGTATTGCGTTTGAGCTTGAATGTATTTGGTCACGTTGCTGGCATAATCTGCTCGGCGTGGAGAACGTGGTTTGCCGGGTTTGGGTTTGTTGGCTTTGGGGACATTTAAGCACATCTGCGACGAATACATATTAGCGATGACCAGAGTAAATAGTGTGGTATCAGTAGAGCCTGGAGAGACTTCCATCAGCATGTGGACGGAAAAGTCGAGTTTCTCTATGAGAGATGTTTAATACATAGATGAGTTCAAAAGCGAAAACTGGACTGAATGTGTTTGGATCCTTGTTGATCTTCAGCCTAATGCTCAGTCTTGCCTGGTGTGGTGCATTTTTGCTTTATTCGCCCCCTGTATTGCTATGTGACCTGTACATTTACTTGGATCTGAAGGGCATTTGCGAACCATCAATTCATGGCTGCGCCACGTACTTATGAATCAAGTGACAAAAGCTATTTGGGGGCTGCTCAGCTCCTGGATCGTTGCTGATTTTGGGTTGTTGCTTCTTTGCGCTGTTTGAATATTTCGAAATACGTATGTTCGGCATCAATTAACTGTATCCCAAAATGGTAGATAGTTGAAGCCGAAAAGAAGTCTACAATATTCAACGTCTATTTCCAAAAACATGAATCCCTTCCATAAAATATTAGTAGATACATCAAGCTCTCTTTTCCAGACACAACAGCAGCTGGTTGAAATCCTTTTCTAACTGAAGCCCAAATTGCTTGTCGATAGATCTGCGACTTTCATGCGTAAAGACCTACTGCTTCCCAAGCCTGACGGGCGCCTCAAGCATCTCCAACAATTCGGTCCTCGATCGACTTCCCGACGATATGTATTCGCATCCTCTCAAAATGACATCCGGGGGCAGAGTGAGCTCTGAATTATTTGCAAGGATGGGCTCAAGGCAATCGGTCGTTCCTTCTTCTAAGCATGCATTCAAATATCCCTGCCAATTTGCACACACTTGTCGTGATTCAGAATCACTTCTAAAGGCTTGGATATAATCACTGCTGGATTTGCGCCGAGAATATTGAGGATAATACACGCACAATGTGTCCTTTGCAATAGAGGCATCTAAAAGCTTTCGTCTCTCTGCATACATACTCAAAAGCAATATGCTCATGGAGCTCCAGGCTTTTCCTATCGGCAATCGCCACTGTCGGGTAAGAGATCGCATCACATCATCTGGTTCAGCACAGGATCGACCGAAGCGGCTCTATTCGCAGTACTGAGGGCCAACGGAGTACTGAGAGTGTTTGACGTGCACTTGCTAAGAAATGAACCCACAACCACCGAGACGAGAGAAAATTTTCCAGAACTGGGAATTTCATGGAGTATAAACACTGATGAAGAACTGAGTACCGTCCAGTTTAGATATTGTGCATGGTGTAATTACCACTATGCCAAATTGGATAGCCAAGCTCCTGAGTGTCGCTTTTGATGCTGGGCGTAAGACACAGAAGACAACCATTTCGAGATGGTGTAGAATCTTTCTTCCTCTGATGTCGTCGCATGTGTTGCTGATGCATCCACTAGGCGGCATATTGGACGATGGAATGTTTCGATGATATCTCGAATCCTATAAACTTGAACGTAGATCTGGTGCTGTACCTGCGAGGCCATGGTTTGAGCCAGAGCCCCCAAGGTGCAGGTTGCTGACCCCTTTGCCCCATATCAAGCCCCACCATGGCATTTCTAAAATACCCAAAATCTTGGTCAAAAAAGAGTGGCATCGTCATCCCAAAGAAAAACAAGAAGAAAATGAAAGCGATTACACGAGGCCAATTGTTTCAACAAAAGCATAACTCCTTATTCCAGTCATCAAGATATAAATGCGCAGTAGACAGAGGAATATATGCAGGTTCCCGGCCAAATAATATACACACAGCATTATTTCGTCTCCCTTATGCTTCCAATTCATTTGTTTAGAGATCCTTGAAGTCCCCATTCCACCACCGCTGCAAACGGCGCTGCCCCATCTGCACAATAGTGCCGTATCCAATCTCCGCTGCTTTCTCAGGGCTTGGGCTCTTTTCGATTTGGTCCCGGCGGATGCGTGTAAGCGCCGCTGACACGCCCATGGTTAGGGCGAAGATGGGGTCACCTATCCTTTCACATAGAGAAATGTTAGCTTGGTTTGGGCTCCGGACGGTTGCAGGTCGTGGTAAATCTGGGAGCTTGGAAATAGGTTGGGCTCGAGCTTGGTGGAGGGGTCTGTGATTTAGGATTGGAAAACACTGAGAGCAATGTCGCGAGAATAATTAACTTGAGTGCGAACGTACCGGGAAAGGAGGTAGGCTGTCATGGTGCTGGGTTTTGTGTTGGTGCTGTGATCTTTGAAGGTGCCGTTGCGCTGTCCCGAACCTGCGGTTATGTATCACGTGATTATATTTGTACGGGAAACGAGCAAGGCTACTATACAACTTGGGAAAACCAAGCTTATGCACGGGGTTGAATGCTAGAAGAATTCCAATATTCTCGGAAGATTTTTCATTTCTCGGCCGTTGACTATACCCCGTCGAAACAAGAATAAACCATGTCTATGAGGGAAAAATACACAAGTGGCCCCTGCAAGAGCCAGAGCAGGCCAAAAAGACCCAAAATGAAGGGAAAAAAAAAAGGAAAGGGAGATTGTCGAAGAACGCCGCGGCTATAAAAAATCTTTTAAATCCTGAACCCCCTTTATACAACCTGGCCGAAAGCAGGGATCAGAGTCTGTGCCAGCCAGAAGCTGAAGACCAGCTTGGGACCGGTCATCAGCAGCTTGGGGGTCAGACCCTTGAAGAAACTGGTCGGGCCCTCGTTCTTCATCATGTTCGACACAATGCGGAAGCCTGACTCGGGGTTCTCGAAGTTGCGGTTCTGGATACGGGTCTTGATCACGTCAAGAGGCGCGGACACAACCAGCGAAGCACTGGCACCGGCAACGGAGGCAACGAAGTTCTGGCCCCAGGTGGCGGCGTTGTAGTCCTTCAGGCCGTAGATGTACTCCTTGGCGAAGGCGGATCCACCGAAGAGCTATGGGAACCCAAAAATGTGAGTGCGCGATTTCACATGTGACATCTAGGTAGAGCGGGAACTTACCGCGAAGGAACCGGGGGCGTTGCGGGCAGCAGTCCAGCCAGCACCACGGTACAGACCCATACCCTCGTCGGAGATAATCTTGAAGAGACCGCGACCACGGAAGGCCTCGGGGTTGGTTTGACGCTTAATCTTCAGAACGTCCAGGGGAAGTAAGACGATCTCTCCAATGCCGATCAAACTGGTGTACTCAAGTCAGCTCGATGATTCCCCTCCCTCTTGCTGTGTTCCAATTAGGTTTCTCGTACCTGCCAGCAGTTGCGTGCATGATGGCCTTGCCAGTGCCCTTTCCGAAAGCATTGTCGAAGTCGGCACCGTGGTGCTTGGCAAGGTAGTCGCGGGCGAAGGGCTGACCACCGTACTTGTAGATACGCTGAAGAACCTGTTGAAGAAAAAAAGCAAATATTAGTCCATTGAACACAGAGTTCGAGCGAGGCGTATTTTCCCCAGGAGCGAACGAACCTTGTAACCCGCAGCGTAACCCAGACCGGGGAAAAGCGAGGTGAACTTGCGACCGACGGACGCATCAGCGTACTCCTTAAAGACGACCTTCTTGAAGTCGTTGGCACCGGCGATCTGGAGGTGACTCGGTTAGCAAGAATTGCAGCGAATACGTTCGCAATTTGCTCCGAACTTACCCGGCTCTGGTTGCTCATCAATCGCTTTGCCGTAGTGTCGACCTGAACAGGGCGAGTTAGAGATAGGAGGCGGGAGACAAGGGCGTGGGCGTGTAATTGAGGGCTCTCATACGGGGTGGAAGACCATCAGCTCGGCGATACCAGCAGAGCCTAGATATGAATCAGATTAGCCATTGGTCTTCGAGGGAGGGCGCTGAGGCTGTCTTACCGGAACCGAGGAGACGAGCAGTGGCGGATTCCTTCTTAACATCCTTGGAGGCGGCGCCGGCACCGGCATGAGCAATAGGAGACATCTTGACGTTTGAGGACACGGAGAGAATGAACCGGTGAAGCCAGGTACCGCTGCTTCGTTCGTAAATTTTGAGCACGCGGGTGGGACGCTAGTCCCGTTCAGGAGCCGGCCTCGGAGGCCGCTCGACAGGACTGCGCTGGGTTTAGCCGGAAGAGTGGAGATAGGCATACACAAAGATAAAATGACCACGACTGTCGTAGGTGACAGACAAAAGAAGAAATAGAAACTAGTTAAAATTTCTCGGCCGCAATATTGTCTACGAAGGCGTGTCTAGACATTCCCTCTTTGGCACATCACAGTTGAGGCCAAGCGCATAGGGTTACTCCTATACTTCAAAGATCTAGCAGTATGGAACATCATACGACCTCTACAGCAAGCTACCAATAATCATGGGAGGCTGACTGCATCAAATGCTCCGCGTT
Organism: Penicillium argentinense; assembly: GCF_028826775.1. Lineage (NCBI taxonomy): Eukaryota > Fungi > Ascomycota > Eurotiomycetes > Eurotiales > Aspergillaceae > Penicillium > Penicillium argentinense. The sequence goes on from NW_026622668.1 coordinate 4,004,309, forward strand.
TCATGTCTGGATGTCTGAAGATCAATTCGCGACAGTCGCGTTGGCGACTATTAATTACTAATAGTTCCACGCGGACTCCGCTACGAATATTGTCTGGCTCACCCATCTGCACAGAATGGCTGCTTGCTCAGATGGTTCTGTATGCAGCAAACCAACCCGCGCATTTCATAGTTTTCGAAGACTATTGAAGTTTGACGGATCAAGGCCGAAATATCAGCGCCAGGCGCTGCAAATTCGATCTTATTTCATTTCATAGAGCAAGTGCATAGGGCTTCATTGCCTAGCAAAATTCAAAACTCAAGATGTGTGCACAACTCCAAATAAACGCCGCATGACCGTGAGAACCGACACCGTTGCGCAAGGCTGAATGAGTCTCGTCCGCTAGATCCGTTTGATGACTGGGCCACTAACCACCCTTCCAGTACCCTGGTGATCAATTTGTGTAGCGAACGCGGGTGAACAAGAAAATCAACCTCTACAGGTCGCCGAATGTGTTCTCTCCGGAATACCTAGTATCCACCGAGTTAGTAAGAGCTCTTCATCTTCATCCAGCGCGGGTCGATGGTTTGTGGAATGGGGAAAGGGGAAAGGGGAAAGGGAAAAGGGGGCATTCATACGTGATGTACAAGAAGCCATCTTCGTCCTTGTGCTCTTCGTAGATGCTGCTCATCAGGGCGGCAGTCGGGGGGAGGACCTCGTCAACGAAGATGAAGATCGCTTTCTCGGGGGACAACTTGATGCGCTTGCGGATCACGTAGACGAACTGGCCGACAGTGAGGTCGGCGGGAACCAGGTACTTCTTCTTGTCGATCGTGGCGATGTCGGACTTCTCAACCTTCTCGCAGATGACCTGTATGATGATTCCGTTAGCTACCGAACAAGCGGTGAGAGAGGGAGGTTGTGATCTCGCGAGGCCGGGGGCAAAATGGCTTCACTCGAGATTATCGAAGATCCCAAAGTAATACTTACCGGGATGCGGTCGGCGTATTTCTGGCGAATCCGCTCGGCCTCGGCCTTGCGCTTCTCGAAGGGGTGCTCGTCCTTGAACTTGGATCGCATGGTTGATAAGCTGATAGGTAAAAGCGGGTCTGGTGGGGTGGAAGCTCAAGAGAGCCGAAGCAGAGGGAGATGTGGGAGCAGAAACGGATGGGAACCGCTGGCGTTGATGGAAGGGGAAATCGGGGGATCGATGAGGATGAGAGGAGAGAGAGGGGGTTCGACTCTCGATGACAAAAGGCAACCCCCGCTGACGTTACCGTAAGAATACCATCACATGGGGCTGTGAGGCGGTGAGTCAGGCGCCGGCATCACGTGGCTGGGGTCATTTGCGCCGTCACGATTTCACTTAGGTAAATTGAATAGCGAGTTTGAGTCGTGGGATATTGAAGCTGAAATGATCTCGCATCGAGCGGATTATTTTGGTGTCCACAGAGTGAGTCATCTTCATATGTACTTCCTGGATCGCACCTTGGGGTCCATTCACGAAATTCCGACCCCCACATACATGATACTATCAGTGGAGTAGATCGGAGCTTCTGGATATACACTATCTTGGCTATAGACTTACAAAAAAAAACCAGATGTTCAGATACATGAGACTGATTCGAATATGTCCCGTTGTCTCTCAACGAAAGGCACCTCCTACTCTGTTGCCCGTTAGAAGTGTACCGCGACCAAAACGGCCTAGCGTGATGTTGACAGCGAGACCGCCATCTCCAAGTTGAGCCCAACAAGGGCATCACCATTTGCTCCATCCTGGATGTCAATCCTCCAGATAGACCGCTTCTTCACTGGAGATATGCTTGTATCATTATACCAGCACCAGTCTGCACCCCTATCACAATATGACCTTACAACTGCAGCTCCGGCACTCACTGGTCATAGGTGCTTATCTCATCCCGGCAAACAAGTCAAACAGGCAACACCTAGTGGCCATGTCGATTGCCTGATGTCGTACGAGATCCGAGTTCCCTGATCTTCACGAGTGTTCTTAAGAGGGACCGGTGGGAACCTCATCACAGAAACTGCGCGCCGGCATTCAAATCTCAGGCGATTCTCCTAACCTACAATCCAATTGCGCCTCAGTTAAATCTTGACTCGGTCGCGTGAAGATCCTCGGTTCTCCGTCGGCGAAAATGGCCTCGCGATCTTTCATGCCTCTTCGGAGGTGTTTGGCCCAGCTCTCCGCGTCGAATATTCGTCCGGTCGGTCGTCGGGCGGGTGCTTCTCTGCGTGGCTACGCGACGGAGCAGGGCTCGCGTCAGAAGCAGCAGTTTACCGTCTGGAGGCCTTATTTGCGACTTGCCGTCGGCATTCCATTCATCGGCGCAATCATTTACTCCATGGTCAGTCGAACGCTATGTCCTCACCGGCAGCTCCCTCGCATATTAATCCCACTAGGCCACCGGCGAAATCACCGAACTCGACTCCCCTTCGATTGTTGAGCTGGATGAGGCCATCAAAAAGTCCTCCGATATTAATGAGTCCTCGCCCATGCGCCTGCGAATGGAGAAACTCATCAAGGAGCACCAGCAGAATATTATCGAGGAACTGGGCAGGATAGATGGGAAGGAGTTCAAGACGGATACTTGGTCGCGCCCCAATGGCGGCGGCGGCATTTCCTGCGTCCTGCAAGACGGAAATGTTTTTGAGAAGGCTGGTGTCAACGTTTCCGTGGTTTACGGCGAGCTGCCGCGTCCGGCTATCGAGAAGATGCGCGCTGATCACAAGTCCTTCGTGGGCTCCGACGTGGAGTCGCTCAGTTTCTTCGCTGCGGGCCTTTCGCTGGTCCTGCACCCGCACAACCCCATGGCCCCGACCGTGCACTTGAACTACCGGTACTTCGAAACCTCCGACCCCAAGGATCCAATCAACGGCGACAAGAACTGGTGGTTCGGTGGTGGTACCGATTTAACCCCCACTTATCTTTTCCCCGAGGATGCTCAGCACTTCCATAAGACTATCAAGGATACGTGTGATCGACATGACGCGACCTACTACCCCAAGTTCAAGGCTTGGTGCGATAAATACTTTTACCTGCCTCACCGCGGCGAATGCCGAGGTGTCGGTGGTATCTTCTTCGATGATCTCGACGCCAGTTTCCTCCAGGCTTCGAGTAGCTCCTCGTCAAATCCACAGGAGACCCTGTTCTCTTTTGTCTCCGACGGCCTAGCCTCGTTCTTGCCATCTTATGTGCCTATTATCGAAAAGCGAAAGGATATGTCCTATACCCCCGAACAGAAGCAGTGGCAGCAACTGCGCCGCGGTCGCTATGTGGAATTCAACCTCGTTTATGACCGTGGTACGAGCTTTGGTCTGCGCACCCCCAATGCTCGCATTGAAAGTATTCTCATGAGCCTTCCCCGCACTGCAAGCTGGGCTTACATGGATCCGGTCTCGGGCACGAGAACCGAAAGCATGCCTGTTGATGAGGAAGATCTGACCGAAGATAAGAAGAGCGAAAAGGAGATCATGGATGTGTTGAAGCACCCGAGACAGTGGGCCTAATTTCTCTGTCTTGAAGCCATCTACTATTGCGGATGCTGATCATCTCTTCTGATTTTGCCTGACCAAAATTTTTGCATACAAACCACCCACTGTACCATTGTGTCTGATTATGAAGGACTTGTTCATGTCTATGTACATTACCTGTATACTGTTGCGAATATACATTGTCTTCTAATGATTCTGCTTGGCCACACAAGTTGTGCTCCAGGCCCTATGTCAATGATACATAAACTTGCTGAAACTGCCAAGCGGTAAATCGTTGTAGAGGCCCTCCGAAAAGCAAATTGTACATGATATTGTCCTTAAACCCACAAATATTGGTATCAAGAACAGACAGACGCGTTCAACCTAGAAAGGCGAGGAGGGAAAAAAATGCAGGGGGATATGAACAGCGCGTAAATGACATGTATTCTATTTGCCAAACGCGTATAATTCAATTGCAAGGGAAGCGGCGATCTAGTGGGGATATCAACGAAAATCAACGAAATATAAGCGGCGAGTGCGAGCAAATTAAGTGTGTTGCCTGCAACATTTGAGCCTTACTGGCCAGCGACCGCACTTCGCTGTTTGGCTAGCCAGCCACGGAGATCCGCTGTGTTTGCTCCGTGTCGGAACCGAGAGACAGTCATGTTATTGTTTTGCCATCGGCTCTGGAGATGGTACCAGGCTGAGCTTACGAGGCTAAGTTCCCGGGCCTGGTCGTCGATGATCCTTTGGAGCTCAATCTGAGACATATGGTTAATATATGTGTGCAATATCACTTCAAATCATAGGACACTTACTTCGCGCTCCTTAGGGATACCATCGTCGAGATTCTCTTCATAGTTCTTCATGCGCTCGCGCAGAGACTTGATGAGCTCATTTTGCTGCTGGATGTACTGGATTGGTAGAGCAAATTAATAAATGGTTGAAAATACCACGACTGATCGAAACTTACCTCTGCCCGCTGAGCAAGACGCTCGACATTCTTTTCTAGCACACCCGCACACTGTTTCAGGAGCTCGAAGCTCGACTTTTGGGGCGTATCACCGCCCTCACTGTTGTGGGTCTCGAATTCACCCAAAAGCATTTGCATCTCAGTCATCACTTCTTGGTCCTCGGCGCTGATCTCGTTCTGCTTTCGCTCGAGCATTTTGCGCAGATCTTCTCGCTCGGCGCATACTTCACGGACCAATGTTTGACTGGCGTCCACTTCAGCCTCCAGGTGGTGCACATTCTGTGTCAGATTGTCCCATTCACCACGGAGCTTAGACAGCTCAGCCGAACTGTGCTCTTCCATTTCACGGAGCATATCTGCCTTCTCGTGATCGAGGAGACCAACTGTTTCGATGTCAGTATATTTGCACTAGGTAAGCTGTGGATGGGAGGAACTGACTCTGGGTTTGCGCATCTGATAATTCTTTCTTGGTAGTATCCAGGGTATCCTGAATCTCTGCAATCCTCTTCAGGTTGCTAGTATACGTTTCATACAACTTCCAGTAATCGTCGCTGATATTGTGGTTAGCAATAAACTTGAGAACAATTCGTGGGACGCGTACCTTTGCGTAGAGTTGGCACGCGCAAGTTGTACAGATGTATTGAAGCTTTCAGAGAATCCTTCCGAGTGCGACCCGAGCTGGGAACTGTTAGTATCGTTCTCGGTAGGTAGCACATGTAGGGCACATACAGTCGTAGAGGGTGGCTTTTCCAATTCCCGTTTCAACTCATCATTCTCCGATTTACTGTGGGTGGGGTTAGCGTCGAGTATCATGGATAACAGCGGGGGTATACTTACAGCTGCGATTCTCGCATTCCAATCGCCTCGAAATCCTTTTGGAGGGTCCCCTGCATTTTAGGGGTTTCAGAGCCCGGTGACGAGCTGCCCGGTAAGCCCTCTAGCTCACCGAGCCGTTCGCGAAGCTCACTGATCAGAGCATCATCTCTTTCGTGTTGCTCCTCTGCACTCTCTAGCCGCTCGGTAAGTGCGTGGTTGTTAAATTCCAGTTGCTTCTTGAGATTTTGAATCTCGTTGCACTCTTGCTCCAATTGCGGAAGAAGCTTGCGATACTCCTCCAGTTCCACATCCCGTTCAGATGTCCATCTCTGCTGGGAGTCCGACTCCTTCAATTGCTGTTGCAGATCCTTGATCTGATTCTTGAGGGTCGAGTTCTCTTTTTCAAAATCTTGGCTGGCCTGGAGCTTCTGGCGATATTTTTCGGCGGCGTTTGCTTTGCGCGCCAACTGATCACGGTCGGTCCGAAGCTCATCATAGTCATCCTGCAACTTTTGGAAACGCTGATTCTTGACCTTCAAGGACTCCACCGTCATGCGAAGACTGTCGATTTCATCCTGAGCGTTCGAAAGTTTTTCCTCTTGGGCTGCAATCAGGTCATCCTGCTGACGAGTCTTGCTCTCCAACGCCTTCGCATTGAACCCGAGGTCGCCCTTTCCCGATTTCAAGGTCACTAGGCGATCTTCGGTTGAGGCCAGGCGATTCTGAAGAGTGTCGTTGTTCTCTTGCAAGCGGGCCAGTCGGTCGTGCATATCACCGAGGTCCTTCTGCAACTCCTTTTTATCCTGCGTGAGACGGTCATTCTCCGCCAACACTTTCCCTACACGCTCCTCGAACTTGAGCTCGATGTCTACCGGGGGATCGGCCTTGGCCAGCTCTTCTTTGAGATCATCCACCCCATCGAGAGGTTCATGCTCGCCATCCTGCGCTTCCTGGATAATCTCCTTGAGAGCCTCTTGGGTTGGGGTGCTCAACTCCTGGAGTGTTTGTACGTACGTCGCGGCATTTGGCGAGTAGATGGCGGCGATCAAGAGGATTTTGAGCAGCTTGTTCGTTTCCTTTGCGGATGCCTTCTCCGCAATGGCTTCGAGATCGGGGGACGGGTCTAGGCCGGGCGGGATTGTGTCGTTGTTCTGGTGCCGAATGTAGCTGGATAGGAGTTTGTAGATATGCTTTAGGTTCTGCCATTTGGCGACCCAGTGCTCGCCGGGGTTGCGCTCGGGGATCTCGTCCAGGAAGTACTGCGGGTCAATGTCCTGGAGGATCTCCCAGAGAATGATGCCGTCCGTCAGGTCCTCCGTGGCCCGGAGTGTTTTGCCCAGGGAAAAGCTGTTGATCCATTCCAGTAAGGCCTGGGTCACGGCGTGTTCCGACGCCATGACTGAGTCTCAATACGTTTCGGAAAGGGACGGGTGCGGGTGCAGCATTCCCAAGACTGCAGAGGTGGGAGAGGTGGCCTTGGATAAGTTGCGGATCCACGCGCGGCGCGTTCGGCGCTCGGGCGGCCACGAGGAGGTCGCTAGCGGGAGATGATCGCGCCCTCCCCCCGAGTTCCTCCACTCACTCACTCACTTGCACTTCTACTGTATACTGTACAGAAACTACGCTACTATGCAAGTGTTTGATCAACGAGGATTGGTCACGAATGAGATAGCAGTACGCACGAGATATGACTCAAACTTAGTCGAGAAGCACGAAAACAAAATCCCCATAATACACCGAGAGATTGTAACTAGATACCTCAACCAAGTGGCTTTTGAAACAAGCCGTTGCCAATCCACTAAACTCCATTTACGCCCAAATCCCCTAATCTGATCCAATTGCATCAAAAGTTTCGTTTCGGAAGAGCGCGCCTCCGATTGGTTTGGATTGTTTGTATCATGGATGGCCGGTCCGCGACCGGCCCCCAGTCGTCATACGTTCACCCAGAACCTGCTGTGGTGAGATGTTCGAGAAATCCTTCAGGCATGAGTCGTGAGAGCTCGCTTGAATAATAGAGAGTGAGTAACCACTCTCTCTTTAGTTCCCGTTCGCGGAGACCACCTGATCTTCCTCGATAATAGGCTTGTACTCTTCGGATTGCGTCGATATGGTTTCAAGAGCAGTCGCCGGAGCCTCGGCAGCAAAGCCACTAGATAAAACGTTAGTTCTGGGGTTAATTAAGGCCATAGACTGAGATAGCCGTACTTGATCAGATCTGCGCAAGGAAAGAAACGTTAGTCTGATGTATGGTCACATGTCGAAGGTAAAGTGAGAGACTTACGGTATTCATGAGTAATGACGCCGCCCTGTCAATAGTCAGTCAGTTTGGGTCCATCAGAAATCCACAGATGAGATGCGCGGCGTACAGATGCCACCAGCGAGTCCTTCGCCTGGTCGATGACTCTGGCGGGTGTGCCCTTGGGGAACGTGACGATCACGGACTTGAGCGACTGGGCGGCCAGTGCCAGTGGAAGGAGGCCCAGGATGATGGTGTAGAGCAGCTTCATTGTAAACCAGTGGTTTCAGTTAGGAGAGGTGCAGGTGCAGGCGCAGATATAGATGGATGCAAGACGCAGGGAGCGGCGTTGCCTCCCCAAGTTCCCCGATGCGGCTGCGTCATCCGGGGTCAGGTGACCGCCAACAATCCCTTTCACTGCAACTTCACTTCGCGCCTCACTTCCTCAATCCGACCTCGCCCCTCACCACCGTTTCCCCCACCCCCCCTTAACTCGAGCGTTTCTTTCTCTTCTGCCTCGGCATTTGCATTTGTGGTTTTTCCGGACACAATATTGTCCCAGCCTTTCTTCCCGGCGTTACAACTCCCTCGGGAGATCATTGACGTGGAGGACAGTTCGTTGGACAGGTGCAGGATCAGGGTTTTGGAGGAAAGGCGCATCTGTTGTTTTTCCAAATCTCGCGAAAATAGCTAGCAAGCATTTACAAGTTCCGACTTTTCTCTCCCTCTCGTGTTGTTGCTTCTGCCGTGGGACGAAGCCTGCACTAAGAACGAGCATTCGGTGATAGTGAGCCGAGAACACAACCCTCAACTATACCTGCTGAAGAAGGGGGAAATAAAAAAGACCAGCAAAGAAGAGCAAAAAAAAAACAAACAAGATTCGCAAGGGAGGGGAAAAAAAAAAGAAAGAAAGAATCACAAGCAGACGCAGAAGAAACAACGAGCACGACAGAACGTGAATCGAGCGCGGGGGGGCGTTCACTGCGTAACCCGTCCACATAGAAAGGCTTGAGAAAAACCAGCGATCTCCCGTGCAGACTGATCTTCTCTTCTCACAGCACCCCTCTGCGTCTCTGTTGAACACCACGATTCACCCACCACCATGTCGGGCCTGCCGTCCGACGACCTCGTCGAGGACTACCGGGTCTCTCTGGAGGACCTGACGACCAACGATCGCTTCCAAATCAATAACCTGACCGTCATCGCGCGAGAGAACACAGAGCATGCCATGGCCATTTCACGAGAGCTGGAAAATCACATCAAAAAGGTAGGTCCTCGTGCCTACTAACCTCCTCCCCCCATTCTGATGTAAGCCGAGTCTCTGACTACCTCTGTAGACGCCTCCGCAGCAGAAGCTGCCAGCCCTGTATGTAGTCGATTCCATCGTGAAGAACGTTGGAACTCCCTACACACTCTTTCTGGGACGCAACATGTACCAGACGTTTATGAACGCCTACACCCTGGTTGATGGGCCGACCCGCCGCAAACTCGACGAGATGCTCAAGACTTGGAAGGAACCGGTGCCCGGTTCTCTCGACACTCGCCCCGTCTTCCCGCCCGAGGTCACCCGCAACATCGAGAGTGCGCTGATCAAAGCGCGCACGGCAGCCCTCGAGCGAGATCGGACCGTCAATCGTGGCCGTACTGGAGGAACCCCGACGGGCTGGAAGAACAGTCCAATTCCGCCGCAAGCCATGCCTCATCCGCCGCCGCAGCACCCTTACGGTGGACGGGCTTCCAATACATCGGTATGTTCCGCTCGTGATCCACGGCTTGCGCTGCATGCGCCGTCAGTTCTGTCTAACAGGGAATTCATGAGGCAGACCCCTCCTCAGGGCAACTCCCCCAATATGACTCTAGAATCTCTCCATCGAGACCTCAACGCCTTGGTTGAGGGAGCACGGGCAGCCTTCGCCCGTAGCCCGTTCGATATCTCATGCCAGCAACGCTTGCAGGCGCTACTGGATCTTCAGAGGATTCTCCAGCAACAACAGCTCCCCCCAGATCAGCTGAGGATTGTTCAGGATCAAGTCTCTTCGCTTGCCGCGACACAGCCAGGACCAGCACCCGCACCCATTGCTCAGAACTCCGTCCCCAGCGCCCCCGTGGCAACGCCTCCAGTGCCCGTGTCGACTCCGCCAACACAACCAACTCCCCAATCTTTCCAAAGCCTTTTCAACCCGGGCACCTTGGCCGACCTTATCAAAGCAACGGCCAATCCTCAGCAACCTACTCCGCCGCCACAGATTCCCAACCCTCTTACTCAAATGCCTCCAATGCCTCCGATGCCTCCCGCCAGCGGCACACCGCAGCCCGCTGAAAACCCTCTCATTCAAGCTCTTCGAATGCATGGGCTTTTACCCTCTGCATCTGCACCGCCAGCCATGATGTCCGCAGGCGGCACACCACGCGCGGGACCATTGCCATTCCTCATGCCCGGCCAACCGCATTCGACACCTCCAGCACCGACACCTCAACTGGCGTCTGCCTCCACGGTTCCCATGAACACCGCCTCCATGAAAATGTATGCTCGGTTCACCCCTCGAGCTATTCAATGGATCTAAACTAACGCTAGAAAATCAAGTCCTCGAATCGCTCTTGTCGCCTCTCTTTATGAGGCCAAGCCCAACCGATGTGGAACTTGTGGCCTGCGTTTCCTCGCCACCGCAGAAGGCCGAGAGAAGAAAGCCCGGCACCTGGATTGGCATTTCAAGACCAACCAGCGTATGGTCGACGCATCCAAGCGCGCACAGAACCGCAGCTGGTATGTCGATGAAAGGGTATGTCATCGATCTTTTCCTCTCTTTGCGATTTACATCACGCTGACGATATATACAGGACTGGATCAAGTCCCGCGAAGCTGGAGACGACACCGGCCCAACCGACACACAGGCCACGATCGAAGGAGAAACCGGTGTACCCGGCGATCCTGCCAAACAAGGACCCCCGAAGGCCTGGATTCGGGCACCGAACGACGCCAAGCTACGCAATACGCCCTGTCCCATCTGCCAGGAAATGTTTGAATCGACTTGGTCAGAGGATGTACAGGATTGGATCTGGCAAGATGCCATTCAGGTTGCCGCCCGCGTTTACCATGCCAGCTGCTATGCCGAGGTAACCAGGGATGGTCCTGCGCCGCGCAGTTCAACACCGCAGGCTCGAACTGGCACACCGGATTCGGTGCTGGGCAAGCGCAAGGCAGAAGGCAACGACTCTCCAGGGAATACCACGCGCGTTAAGATGGAACCCATGTGAGGATGCGCATGATATCCTTTGTAATTACCATAGCAATAAAGCAATTGCATACGGGGGGCAATACTACCTCAGCTTCTCCGGAACTCCATACCTCCATTCATAATAAAAACGTACAGTAGCACTACGGCATGATAGTAAACATCACAATATTAACTTGTGCTTTGAGAAGTTGGCTCTTGTCCTGATTTGAGGAGCCGCTCCAAATGGCACGCGATCCTACAACGTATGCATGTAAATTCGAGAATTGGCGACTGCCGTTCCTGTTCTCTCACTTTGGAGACCGGGTTGCGGGGATTAGACATTTGGTTCCGTAGGTAGAGAATCTCCCGGACATCCTTGCTACGCACAATCAATCCTTTCTCTTCCTTCGCGACCCTCATCGTCGTAACTGTGTTACGGCCCTGCTTCAGACTTTTCGTCACACCAGGACATGTGACTTATCTTGCCAATGATGAGAAAAAGGGTGTGTAGCAGTTGATCAAGTGCCAGGGGTAGGATCGCTAATGCAATTCAATGCCCTACACCCCAATCATTCCCTAAATCCACTGTGACCAGAGAAGGTGTGCTTATGTACATATGATATATAGAGGGGATCGGAAGGTTTGCTCAAGCCCGGTTCATCCAGAGCCTGGTCCCTCCGTTCCGTGTAACCCACTGGTCCTACAGAAATCAGTTTCACGCATTTTGATACAGAACCAAACGAATGCATGAACCGGGTCAAGACGATTTGGAATGATTGCTACGCAAAGGAATCTTCCAAAAATACGAATGTGTCTGGATATCATTGATTTGTCTCTAGTGGTTCCCGAAGTAAAAGTTTCTCCTTTCTTTTTCCAAAATCAAGTATTTGAACGAACTGCGACGAAAAAGTATATACTGCATCAGCTCAAAGTGCCGAATCCTAGGTCACGAACCAGTAATGGGCGATTGCAGTCCTTCTTTTACTCCGGTAACTCAAAAGGACTTTCGAATCTAATACTGTAGTCTTCCATCTTAATAATGCTTACATTATTTCAGGGAGCAGTGAGCATGTTCTTCTCCGTCGGCCGGTTGCCTGACCTCCCCGCTCTTTCCTCCTCGCACTTCGATCTCCCTTCTTCCTGCTCTCATTCCTAGATAGCACATCAATGCAAGACTCTTTCGTTCTCTTACCATCTCAGTTCACACAGTACGAGGGCTGGAAATCCCACTGTGTTGGGCTGTCAGTAATAGGAATCAAACCATTTTTGATTCTCAAATTCAAACAGACCCATTTTGAGGAGTTCTAAAGCAGTGTCTACTAGGTAGAGGCTTCCTGTGCCCAAAACTTACGCCCTTATGCCAAAGCTCTTGACTCGGTCGATGGCATCGCGGACATTCTCCGCCTTGTAAAATGAGGTTGAAGGCCAATTTTCCCTCCAGAGTTGGGTATAATCTTGTAGTCGCTCTCCTGTGATAGTGAAGTGATCATCATATTCAATTTGCCTGACAAAGACGACTCGCTGAACACCTGAAGTCAAAGAACTTCCTAAAGTGCGCATTTTTTGGGACCAGTCACGCGTTCGCAACATTGAAAATTGGCAAATACGAGGATCTGGGTAGAGCTGTAAATGAGTCAGTCAGATGTTGTACTCGCACTTTCATGGGTAGCATACTCAGTGTCAACAATCCGTTCATACCACTTCGCAACTACCTCCATGCTCGTCTCATTGTGTGTTCCGTCTAAGAACTATCTACAACCAGCGCGGTCCACAATTTCAAAGCGCCCAGGCCAATGGTATTCCTTGATACGGGCTTCAACATCCTGCTTGTCGAATGAGTGGCCTTTCAGTCGGAGAAACTCATAGGTGATTCGCGTAGCCAGTGCACAGTTTTGTCGCTGTTCAGTTGATAACTTCTCGGAGTTTTCATCAAATATGAAGCGGGACAAAGTGCCCCTAGCATTTCTGATGGACTGGAGCCGTACTTATCTCTCATTTGCCCGGTTTGCTAACTCCCTAATGCCGCTTCGGCTACTTGATCTTGGGAAACCGAAAGGCAGAGAAATTCCTCCTTCACGATCCCGCTTTTGTGCCAGGCAATGTTCTTGACAGACCCTCTCAAGTTATCGACGTGATCCATCCCAATCTTCGTGATAGCGGTAATGGCAGGATGGTCGATGAAATTAGTTGCGTCGAACTCCCCACCATGGCGAGCCTCGCAAATAACAACATTGACATCTTCCTCGATGAAAGTGTAAAAAGACACAATGGCTGCCAATTGAAGGAATCCAGGAGTCTTCGTATTGGGAGATGGGTTGTTAGGAACGAGTAATAAGCTTCTTTCCACCTCAAGAATGCGTTTGACCAGCAGGTCCTCCGGCAAAAGATTCGAATCAATCCAAATTCTGTGACACGGCCATAGGCTTGGCGATGTCTAAAGTTCCGACTTTCCACGCACCATTTTCCTTTGAATGCTCTCGCAGGAAAGAAGCCATATAGGCAGAGGTGCTACCTTTGCCTTTCGTTCCAGCGACGTGAATGACATTCAGCCAGTCGATGTCTTCGATCTAAGATCCATTAGTACATTCCATATTGCTGTTTTAGGTACGTACAACTATGAATAAGTTCCAATAGACAGTTTTTTCATGCCAGTGACAGGTGCCGAGCCCACCAGAGTTGAAGCATTTGGGGCTATTGGCAAGTTTAAAGACGGCTGAGTCGACGGCGACTTGGAAGGAAATGGCCGACAGTAGCGTTTGAGAAGTTCTACATAGCTGACATTGTCAGATTCTATAGCGCTATCTCAATAAAAGAAACTCGCTTCATCGCCAAAGTTTGGGTCTGGACAAAGCTTCTCGATGTTTTATTGTTGAGAATCATGGCATGAGATCACATGACTCGGAAACAGTAAAGGCTTTACTGTAAAGCTGACCGCTTCCAACGCCGTTCGGCCATACAAAGTTCTGCCAGGCAGTAACAAGCCTATACATAGTCTGAGTTCAATACAATGAGCGGTAGGAGCTCGATATACAGTAGTGTTTAATTTACCGGTTGAGAGTCCTTGAGGGTTGAAAACACGAGTGGCGATGCAGTAATGAACACGTGATGGAACTACGCAGGTCACCTGATGGAACGGAGTCGTTGACCTTCCCCACAACCAATATAGAATTGCTTGGGCTTTTCCCTTGGCATCTAGTGAATTTTTGGGAAAGGATCTGACAGGCTTCTCTGACCTGGTGTTTCTTGGAACTGTAAAAGATCCAGTCATACAACTGCAAGTAAAAATTGAGCTCAAGTCGTCAACGCACCATGGCTCACACAATCCGGTGGGGTATTATGGGTAAGTGTATATATCAACACCCCGGTCAATTGTCATCGAGCTAACGTATAGCTCATAGCCACTGGCTGGATCGCAGAGAGTAAGTCTTGAATCAGGCGACAGCCTTCTAGTCGTTCCAAAGATGTCTCCAATGCATCCGAAACTAACTCACCACAGCATTTGTCCGCGATCTCCTCCGCGATCCCAAGGCCCGCGATGCCGCAGACATCGCGCACCAAGTCGTCGCCGTCGCCTCATCTTCCTCGAAGGACAAAGCTGACAAGTTCATCACGGCCAACGGTATCCCTGCTCCCTGCGCCGCATACGCCACCTATGAGGAACTCGTGGCAGACCCCAACGTCGACGTGGTCTACGTCGCTACGCCCCACTCCCACCACTTCCAGAATGTGATGCTGGTTCTGGAAGCTGGTAAGAATGTTCTTTGCGAGAAGGCTTTCACCGTCAATGCCGCCCAGACGAAGATCCTGTGTGAAACTGCGCGCAAGAAGAACCTTTTCCTGATGGAGGCTGTGTGGACTCGCTATTTCCCGCTCAGTGTGCAGGTACGCCAGCTGATTCAGAATGGTGAGATTGGTGAGGTCCTTCGTACAACGGCCGATACCAGCTTCGGTGATGATGTGGAGGAGAGGTGGGGGACTACTCACCGGATGGTGAATCCTGATCTTGCTGGTGGATGTCTTCTGGATTGTGAGTGTAATTGATTTGCTTGCACATCGTGAGACTTGACACTAACCGCTTCCCTAGTGGGAATCTACTCTCTCACCTGGGTCTTCCAGACTCTCTACCACACGCTGCCCAAGGACCAGAGAAAGGCTCCTACTGTCGTCTCACAAATGACCCCTTACCACGCCACTGGCGCTGACGAGTCCACGACGATTTTGCTGAACTTCCCAACTAGCACTCCCTCCAACGGCCCGCACCCGAAGCATTCGCACGGTGTGGCTATGACCAATCTTCGTGTTGCTGCGGACCCTGACGAGAAAGGTACTACGGGTGCGAATATTCGCATTCAGGGCACCAAGGGTGAAATTCAGGTCTTTGGAAACCCTTTCCGCCCTATGCGGTACCGCATCATCCCCAAGAAGGGTGCTGGTGAGGTTCGCGACGTTGAGTTCCCCATTCCATCAGAGGGTCACGGTATGTTCTGGGAGGCAGATGAGGTGGCGCGTTGCCTGAGAGATGGAAAGTTGGAGAGCGAGGGCCTTCCGTGGGAGGAGAGCATTGTTATTATGGAGGTAATGGATGAAGTGCGAAAGCAGGGTGGTTTGACTTATCCCCAGAAGATTGAGTCAACCGAATATCCGCTGCAGCTGTAGTGTTTGGATATAGCGGTGTATATAGTGATGATTACGAATGAATTATTGCCGGTGAAATGTCTCCAGGTCTACGCGTCTTTTGAACCTACGTCGTTGCTGGCTTATGCCTCTTCGCACTATAGATCTGAACTCTTGCCTGTGACAGTAATTCGGTACCAGAAAAAGTACACCTACTATACATGGCCCCGAGGGACTATTATTCAACGTCTATATGTGAACAGTATACCGGTCTACGCCTCCCATGCGCTCACCAACCAAACCGAAACATAAGAAAAAAAAGGCGAAGCGACACGGAGAACGGCCGGTCATTTGTTCTCAATCCCCCTGTTTGACTTTTGAGGTCCTGGATTATCCACCCAAATTATTTAGTTCTTGTGGAAAACACCGAGCAGACTCTTCCAGACCTGGCCAGGCTCCTGGCTGGCATCAATGCCGCGCCAGATGCCGGTCTTCTTGTAGTAGTCGCAGACGGGGAGGTCTGGGCGTGGTAGGTCGCCAGACGCTTGCTCAGAGTGTCGGCGTTGTCGTCGGACCGTTGGATCAGGGGCTCGCCGGTGACATCGTCAATCATGTCACTCTTGGGTGGGTTGAAGATCTTGTGGTACGAGCGCCCGGAGGCGGGGTGAACCAGACGGCCAGTGATACGGGCCACAAGCAGGGCATCATCGATCTGCAGCTCCACGGCGTGCTGGAGCTTCTGTTGACGGGCCAGAAGCATGTCGTCCAGACGCTCAGCCTGGGCAACAGTGCGAGGGAAACCATCCAGGATGAAACTGTACATCGGGGAATTGCGCGTTAGTCAACTGTTGTCGGATACCGCGGGTTTCGCCGTGAGGGCGAGGAGAATTAATCCATACCCGTTCTTGCACTCAGTGTTGTTGTCCAGTTCGCTCTTGATCATGTTGACCATGATCTCGTCGCTGACGAGGCCACCCTGGTCCATGATCTTCTTGGCCTCCTTACCGAGGTCGGTCTTCTTCGCGACTTGCGACCGCAGCATGTCTCCAGTAGCCTATTCAGGAAACACTCTGGTCAGCAAACAATGCGTCTCTGCAGTGATCGGGACCGACGGCTACTTACCAGGTGGCACACGCAGTACTTTTCCTTGATATTCGGGGCCTGAGTACCCTTGCCTAAAACGACGCGTCAGTGGCCATTGGGCTATTTCAAAGGTCGCAATTGCGTACCGGCACCCGGGGGGCCCATCAGAATGATGCGCATCTGCTCGGTGAGCGACTTGGGCTTGTCGCCATTGACCAGGCGGCTCTCCAGGTCGACAACGCGGGACTCGAGCTTGCTGATGGTGTCCTTCAGACCGGCGACGGTCTCATCTGTGATCGGGGCCATTGTGACGGGAAGGTAGGAGTGGAGAGAAGTCGAGAGACTTGGAGAGGGCAGGGTGGAAGAGGAAGAGGCAGACGGGGAAATGGAGAAATGGACAAATGGAAGGGCAGGAAACCTTGGCGCCCCGAGGTTCGGAACACGGGCGCGGACTACATGCTCTCAGACGCACCGCGGCGCATTGCGAAGAACACCCGCGACGCTCTAGCAGTTGACTTTTATATGCTCCTGTCGACAACATACATTTTAATCCTTTTATCTTCTTTCTTTCTTCCTTCCTTATTTTTTAGTTTCTTTTCTACTTTCAATTGCCATTGTGTTCACTTTGTTTTTCGTCCCAACTACCGTCCCAACAAGGCAAGCCGCTGACTAAGAGCACCAGCCGCATGGCGCAGTGTGGCGCACCCCAAGCTCTCCGAGCATCATCGCACCTGCACTGCGAACCATCCAGTCAAACCCCCAAAGCATCCCCCTTCGTTATCGACCACCGTCCCATTTCTCTCGGTCCTGTTGAGCTCCTCCCCCCATTGAAATCCTCGATTCACCTCTCTCCGCCATGCCTGCCACTACGGCGGACACACTATCCCTCGTCAACCGCTCCGTCACGGTTGCTCCGTTAGTCCTGCTCTCCGTCGCCGATCACTACGGCCGGACTGCCAAGGGAACCCGGAAGCGTGTCGTGGGTGTTTTGCTCGGTGAGAGCTCGGGTGGCAATGTGCGAGTATCCAACAGTTTTGCAGGTAAAACTTCCGATGTCGATACCGCCGCCTAGCTATTGCGGCTAGCTGTTCAGTTGCAATGAAACTAATCATCTCTCTCTGCCACGTATAGTCCCGTTCGAGGAGGATGAGAAGGACCCCTCAGTGTGGTTCCTAGACCACAATTTTGTCGAGTCGATGGGAGACATGTTCAAGAAAATCAATGCTCGTGAGAAGCTGGTCGGCTGGTACCACTCGGGCCCCAAGCTGCGCGCCTCGGATCTGGAGATCAATGAGCTCTTCAAGAAATACACACCAAACCCCTTGCTGGTGATCGTGGATGTCCAGCCGAAGGAAGTGGGCGTTCCGACAGATGCGTACTTTGCGGTGGATGAGATCAAGGATGTGAGTGTTTTCAGCCGGGTTGTGTTCCATGGGTATTTGACGACTAACACGGTCTTGGTCATTTATAGGACGGTACAACGACTTCCAAGACGTTCGTGCACACCCCGTCGATAATCGAAGCCGAGGAGGCAGAGGAGATTGGTGTAGAGCACCTGCTCCGGGATATCAGAGACGTTGCCGTTGGCACTCTTTCTACTCGAATCACTTCACAGCTGCAGTCATTGCAAGGACTGCACCTCCGACTACGCGATATTGGCCAATACCTCCAGAAAGTCCTCGATGGCGAGCTCCCCGTCAACCACGCCATTCTGGGTAACCTCCAGGACGTCTTCAATCTCCTCCCGAACTTGTCCACACCCGCGGCGCAACCGGCCGTCAGTGGCCAGGAGCAGCCTATCGAGAACAGCGAGCTTGCACGGGCCATGAGCGTCAAGACGAACGATCAATTGATGGCCATCTATATCAGCAGTTTGATCCGTGCCATCACAGCTTTCCACGACCTCATCGAGAACAAGATCCAAAACCGCCAGCAGCAGGAGGAAAATGACTCAAAGCGGGAGCAAGAGCTGAGTGCGGCCAAGGAAGAGAAGGATGCTAAGAAGACCACTGGGTCGAACAGCGAGCAGAAGGAGGAGCAGGATGCCTCTGATAAGAGCAAGAAGAAGAGCTAAAATGCTTTTTTCGATTTTATGCTTTGTTAGAGGAATTGATGCCCGTCAGTATGACACGACTCTCAGGAACTGCGTTGCGCAGTGTATAGTACGGATAATCAAGGATATGACATGGTGGCCATTTCGTCCATCCATATCATGAACCAATCGGTTTCTCTCATGTTGTATTGTAGTGCTGGCGGAACCATCCCATAGTGCCATCTGCCGCTTCATTCCGGATTTTAAGATAATGAGACTCTGTTTCGTAAAGGCGGAGCAAATCGACGGGAGTTCTTTCCAGTTCAGCCAGCCCCAGCAGGTCCAATGTCGGTTTCCTCGAATGCTCAGGCTAACTCGGTAAGTTCAAAGGCTTGCGGTGAGAGCAGGTTAATTGAAGACCCTTGTGGCAGGCAGCAACTCGCATACTCCCAAACACTTCCAGCCTTTGCATAACAACATCTCCACTGCCCGCTCGTTTCGATAGGGCGCCATATACCAACATTCCTTCCAATCGTCCAACATCAACCTCCCCACCCAGCACACCAGCCTGCCATCTCCTCCATAGAAACCATCCGTTTGCCATCGCCATGCTCTCCAAAGAGCCCCGGGCACCGAGCAAACAAAATACAAGCGAGAATATGCTTACAGACTGGCGGCGACCCTCTGTCTGTATCACGCGTGAGTGTCCCACCAAAAGGGTAAATAACAGGTTCATCCCGGCCCCCGCGGTCATGCAACGCCGACCTTGACATCGGCATCGAAATTTCATGAGAGTACTGAGGGGACTGGCCGTCCCGTCTCGAGTCTAGATCCTTGAATGCAGAGAGTGCGAAGGTGGGGCACGTACAGTTCCACGAGTGTAGGCGAACTTCGTAGCCCTTGTCTGGTTCTTGCGTAGACGCTGTTTTGGATGGAGCTCCAGCTCCAACTGGGTGGGTGTGCAGTGGGGTGGATGACGCAGATGTCACAAGGAAAATACTTTGTGGTGCTGCAGATTTGGGGTCGAGGGGGTTGTTTGTCGTTTCATGGGTGCGTTCATCTGCAGGCATGGCGTGGTCTAGGCCAAGGACACCTGCGGTGGTGCTTCCTCCTTTGCAAATGAGACGATGCACAAGTCGGCGGTCAAGGATGTCTAATGCTGGGAGGAGGTCGTTTGGAAACAGGCAGTGGAGGGTAAGCACTATGGGCTTCACTTGGGCCAGTTGTGATGGAGGTAGACCCGTGAAGGGATTTATTGATGTCGGAACTCTGGACTGATCTGCTCCAGAGATGGGGATCCCCGTTAATGGAGATTGGAAGCTGGCTAGTTCGGTGATCAGACGATCAACGAAGCTCCTGCTGGTTGGGAGGTTCATTTGGTCGGTGATTCTTGTTGATGTGTGTTGGGGTGGGAGAGGCAATCGCCGAGGCCCCATGTCCTCACCGAGTTCGGCTGCGGGTGACTGTGTACTACGCGCGATAGAAAAGATCAGGAAACGAGACGGACCGTCCTCTTCATGTTTCAATGAGATTAATATTGGTGTGAAAGCTACCAAGGAAACAATTTTAAAATCAGTCCAAAAATAAAATTTAAAAATTTAAAAAAGTTCGAGTCTGAACATCACTATGATATGAAAAATATATACACGGCTACTCCACCCGTCCAGAACAACAATCACAACGACAACCATGTGAAGTATCATGGATACTAAACACTACTCGTAGGAATAGTAAGAAACCCCCATTTCATTGTCTCCTTCCTCCGCTTCACTCCCTTCACCCTCTTCGCCCTTTTCGCCCTCCTCAGTCTCCTCATCCTCCCTGTTCTTCTGGCTCTTCTGGTTCTGCTGGTTCTCTTCTCCTCGTCTTCATCTTCATTGCTTTCCTCCGCATTGGAATCCGGCAACCTTTTCCCAGTAACAAGGTTAAGCACCATTTCGAGGTTCTCATCCAATCTCGTTTTCTGCTCCTTTGCATCATCTGCCAGGCGGTTGCATGGTTTGCCCCGGACGTAAAAGTCCAGTGGGATCCTATATCTGGCTTTTTTTGCCCTTTTGTCGTCTCTGAGCTCCTCAATATACTGTATTCGGAGCCAGCCTATTCTTTGCTGGAATGTATTCTCCAAACTGAGGTTGACCCTTTTTTCAGGCCCCGCTGCCGTAGGAGGGTTTGGCCAAGCTGAAAATTCTGGGGGCTGAATCCCCTCCGGAACGCCGGCCTGCGTTCCCCTGTCCATATATGTTCTGACTGGAGGAGGGGGAGAGGGAGGGGGAGCAGGCGTGTACGTTCTGACCGGGGGAGGAGAAGGGGGTCGAGGAGGGTTCGGAATCCCTTGTTCGTCGACATCCATTGGGTCTGAATCTGTTCTCCGGCCTCTGCTCGAGGAACTAGTAGGATGGTTGCGTGCGGTTTCAGCCGGAGAGTAGGGGCTCGAGCCGTATCCTCCCTGCGACAATTTTGGATTCCAGATTTGCTGGTAGCGGAGCGCCTTCTCTCTGGTTTCGTGGAAGGGCACACGTGTGTAAGAAAAGAGATAAGCATGCTCTTGGTTCTTTTGCAAACCCTTGAAGTCGCTGAAATGAATGGACTTGACTATCTCGTCATCTATCAAGGTCCATTGGCCAGTTCTTCCCTTGACGATGATGGTATAGTGACCCGTCCGGGTATTGGCACCATCATGCAGAATCACAGCGGAGAGTTCGTACTCGACGTCGTACAAGCCATCCTTTTTGATCCCAGGATCGAGCCATTCTTTGGCCAAGGTGAGCTTCTCCGAGAATTCGATAGGACGTTGGACCTTGATTCCTAGATCATTGGTCCGATTGACTTGTACTGCAAGATGCTCCGGGGCACGGATGAGATACGCTTGCTCGACTTTCTTGCCAGAGCATTTCTCGCAAGCAGGAAGAGTGGACTGCTGGGTGAACAGTTCGCTCACAGTGTTCTGGACAATATCGACCAGATCCGATTCACCATAATTGACTACCAACCGGGGCCAGCTCCTAACCTCCTCAGAATCTTCACAAGCACCTTGTCCTTGGCACTGTTGGATCGTGGTCGCCTCGATATCTGTTATCTGCGGCAGGTCATCTGAACTACAAAACAAACCGTGTGGGTTAGCTTCTTCCTGAGCGAGACGAGTTAGGGTTGCCGGGGGAAACGACACTCACTAAACTGCTGGCAGCGCGGCATCAAGTTGGCGATAAATGTCCATGAGGAGTTCCCCCGGATCTTGCTGGCCTTCCATGACGCACTCATTTTCGACGCACCACTCTTCATAAACCTCCTTCCAGAAGATGTCAAACTTCTGGTCCAGTTCGTTCATGCTGGAGTCCCAGTAACTGGCGAGGAAGTTGTGGAGCATACAGATCAGGCATTCCCCTCCGTCAGTGCCTAGCTCGCATAGAAAACTCGGCGGGATATGACGGTCCTTGTACCATCGGGCCCAACGAACAATGGCCGGGGAATGCGCAAGCAGCTGGAAGACCACGTTTCGATAGCACGAGTTGCCGGGATTCTCGAAGCCCACCTGGGTTTGCTCCGCTGTCCACTCATCCCACAACGGCGGGAACGGGCTCTACAGGTTGTCAGAGTGGTCTATCTGCATGAGAATAACGAAGGATCGGCGCTCGATGACCTTTTTTCTTGTCCTTACCCGAAATGAGAGCGCTGTGGCTCGTCTATTGAACCCGCGGTCGCGAGCACCAGCCTGGCGAGCTTCATTCTCGAGCCGCCGGTGCTCTTTGTCTGGCGTGAGACCAACTGCTTCTTGGGGCTTCGAGGTACCACCCAGCTTTGTAAGGCCAGCGAAGCCAGATCCACCGGGATTTGCGGCAGCGTCCTGGGAATAGAAGAGGGAAGAGAAGGCCGCGGAGCCTCCGACATACGAGCCGGCCATGATGGCGGTCTGTCAATGAATTGACTTGGGAGAGGAGCTTTTTCTTCCCAAGAACAGATGGGCCATTTGGGCGGCAAAAGGACGACCTTTTGAAGTATTTCATATCCATCTGTTCAATGTCTCTCAATGAAAACACCATTTTCTTTGTTCATCAAAAAACTACCATTCGAAGCATCGAGTAGCCAGATGAGAGAGGCCCCATTGCCTGGGTTTCTTTCATCGCGAGGTCAAAGGAAATCAGCAGTTCGAGGACAGAGTGGTCGTATGGGATGATGGGATGGTTCAATGCCGGCGACTGCCTTGGAGCGTCGTCAAAGAGAACACCCTGAGCGAAGCTTAAAGCTCTCGTTCGAACTATGTCACTGAGCGCCGGTGGCTTCCTCAGGGTACTACCGTAGAACATAGAAGGATTTACGGAAGAAAATAGACAAAGAGTTGCACACCCGGGACGACATCATGAAAGACCCAAGATCCAAAACTGAAAGGACGAGAGAACGCTTCGATTCAGCACACAGCGTATTCCTCATTGATGGTTGTAGTTGTATATAGCCCGCACGTTCTTTCTTCGGTGCCGGCACTACAAGCGTCCTCCCCAACTGTTGACATCTACTCAACGGCATTTACTGTAGTATACTCCAGTATAGTATATTCCAGTATAGTATATACTGCAGTACACTATAGGACTCCTCGCCACGTTCCGACGCCTCCCCACCTCTATCTCCTCGACCATGAAACAGCTGGGCTGTCATTTTCCTCGACTGGTGGGGGCTGTCAGTCCAAACCGTGGTTTGGCCGTCCCGAGAATGAAGATCAACAGACTCCGCAATGGTCCAGAAGCCCTCACCAGCATCGAGTCTAGAACTTCTTCCCCCCCCCCCCCTCCTCCTTCCTAACGCCCTGAAATGAAGATGGAGGTCTGTGGTTGGCAACGGGCTCCATCTCGTCGAATGTGAGGCATCTACTGTCACAGCACGATCGACGAGGCCACCTACTGCAATGGGCAGGCTAGCACTTCACGAGGCCCATGAGGACGCCATTCCACGGATAGCCCAAGCCTGCGTGGCGCGGACACGACGATGCCCTAAGAGACCTTCCCTGGGTAAGGTAGGGCACGACGTTCACCCTGGTCAACCTTGGTCAACCTTGGTCAACCCTGGTCCCGACCGGCCATTGACTCATGAACCGGTTCCTGGCCTTCGCCCAGCAGGATTTCCCGAACCCAGCGCAGTCTAGACGACTCGTCGCTCTGTTGTTCCCCACAAGGCAGAAGGAGAGGATGTTTCAGGTTGCTCTCTCTCAACTTCCCGGTGGAGCAGAGCCTGACGAATGCTGGCCCGGTCCACGACTGATTGGGCCCTTTCGATCGTGTCGCGAAATCCGGCCGAGTCCCAGGCCGAAGTGCATATCCTACTGCATCGAGCGATCGCTGGTGGTTGCTGCTGAGCCCCTCCTGCCATCCCTGCCACTTTTGCCTTGTATGCCCATTCCTCATCCAGGCGCCGCCGCGGGATACTCTGCTTCGGCCCCGGGAGCCTGTGTTCTACGGACATCGCCCGCAATACATCCAAAACCACGCGGCTGCCCAACCCAAATCATGCTACAGAGAAAAAAAAAAAAAAAAAAAAAAAAAAAAAATTGTAAAAAAGTATGCGTGCGGCTTTTTCCTTGGTCATGATCTCCCTTCTTCCCCCTACAGAGTGACAGCAGCGTTCCTCGCGTCTACCGAAGATCCACCGTTGAGAGAAAGAGAGGGCACTGCCTCGTCAAACGGTTGGGCGCCACTTTTCAGCTCTGCCACCTGGTGAGTCTGATCGAAGTGGAACCCTCCCCTCCCCCGGGCCAGTGCGCTCGTCGGCCCTTCCGAGAAGCCGCGTCTGGTGTGTTGGACATTAGCAGGTTCAAATTTCTCCTAGACCCTGCGCGTTCTTAATGACATCGCGATGGGGAATGGGTCGTCGTCGAACCGCCCGATCCCTGGGTCCTCGGCATTGGTGATCGAAATAGATGAAAAGCGCATGAAACAGCGAGGAAATGAAGTGTCATAAAAAAAACCGGGTCAGCGGTGGATGTGTCGGACATTTAGGGCGATCACTGCGCAATAAATAGAAGAAAGCTGAGAACCCGCAACCAGCTCCTTCGGCCACTTCCACTTATGTCGTTAGTCGCGATGATCCAACGGTGGTCGCCCATCCCCCCCCCCACCACTCGTGCTTGGCCGTTATCTCACGATATCCCTGGGAGCACGATAGCACCAGCTTCGCGTGTGAGAAAGAGTCACTTAAAAAGTGAAAAACTGACAGCGCGACCTTTCGTCTGCCGCCCCGATCCCTGCAGGTTGTCACAAGATGAGCATCGCATGCCCATGCCCACGTCCAGGTCCATGTCCATGGTGTCCAAGCCCTGCTTCGACCTTGGCTAATCCCGGCCAGCTGCTCCACGCGAGCAGCAGCAGTCAACAGAGCAGACGGGATCGTCACGGATCGTCCTCGCTTCGGACCACGCTGGAGCTTTGGGCGCGGCCGTTGCCCCATTTCTCCAAATGCGCCCCATCTGTACAAGCATGAAATCTACGACGCCATCGATGCTGGACGGCACTGGTGCAAACTCCCCCTCCAATCTTCCATTACCTATACCCGTCCCTCCGACCCGCATCGCACCCTTTCACCTGCTCTGTATCCCTTTTCTGAGCGAGTGGACAATAAAGGGGAGACTGGGAAAGCGAACCATCGACTAGACAATATAATGAAGATCGATTGACAGGTGCACGCTGATCGACGCATGGACTAGCCGGGTGTTTCAGGCAACCGAACGGATCGTCCCTGCAACAAGCGGAGCACACCGGAAGAATCGGCGTTTGCTCGTTGCGAGGAACTCGTGTTCGAGCCTGAGGAACCTGCAGACGCTGCGCTGGCGGTATTTTCTTTGCTTTTCTTTTATTTTCGTTTCCTTTTTTTTTTTTTTTTTTTTTTTTTTAATTTGGCGTTCTTTGCTCAGCTGCCGTTGCGCTTGCCCACCGCCACTTTGGGGGGAGCAACGAATGCATTAGGGTGGCTTTGCCCACTTGGGGCTCGTGCCAGGCGTGCAGATGCGTCGATCCAATCACGGAGAATATGGGCGACTGCATTTTCGTCATAGCGCTGACCCTCGTCGTACATCTGTACAGTGGTATACTAACCTAGTACTAATATACATATAGGAGTATACTTGGATACCCTGTATAATGATCATTGTAGTACCTGAGATCGGTAACTAAAGTATCATCGTCCTCATGCGAAGCCAAGCGCAACACCCTTATTACTACTTGGAGTAGTAGTACAGTCAAGAGGAGTACTTATTCTGCGGATGTCGGTCGTGACCCACCGGTCCCTTAATCTGGTGGGAACGCGCCAAAAGGGGCCCCGTCGTTCGACGCCTCCGCTTCAAAGTGCGGTTCGGTAGCATTTCCTTCTTCTGCCCGCCTCCATCAGCTTAGCCTCGGCCTTGCTCGTGTTGCAAAAGCAAGCAGGTCGCCCTTTCTCATTTACCTCAGGTTCGTCCCGTCGGTCGGGAATCCGCCCTGTAATCTCTCCAGCATCGCAATTTCCAACCCTCATTTCCCAGTCTCGCACACCTGGTCTCGCTCCCCTGGGAAGCTGGTGGGGGCGCAACATTCTAGACCCGATCAACGCGTTCCAATTTCACGCGGGCCTGGCCCGCCCCCCAGAATTTCATTGCGACGCCGTGTGACCAGACCGAGAGCGCACCTGCGAACGGCGCGTCGGACGGCGTCGAGCTTAGATCCCTGGCTTCTGGAAGAACGGGATCGCAGTCCGGGGGACGCGATGGAATTGGCATCGCGATGGAATTGGCATCGCGATGGAATCCAAATAGACTCGGTAGCTGAATCTTCAATATCGACATCAAAACAAAAGTCCTTCTTCAGGCACAATCCAGGCCGTCGGGAACCTGGAAAAAAGAGGATCCACCGGGAAAACAAGGCCTTTTTTTTCCCGGGGTTTTTTTTTTTTTTGGCTCATCACTTTTCTGCTGGCTGGACCTGTGTCTCTGCTTGGTCGTTGCTCTGTTGGATGTGATGTGGATTGTTTAGGGGCCCGCCTTGTCCTAGGGCAGCAAGTCAGGGCAGCGAAGCTCCTCCCCCTAGCCCCTTTCGCCCCGAATTACGGTACGGTAACTGGGATATGCAAACAAATGGAGTCGCAGAAAAATCCCCGAGTGGTCGCACGAAACTGAGGCTGCAAACCCGGAGGAGCTCGAAACAGGCAACGCCACGAACAGCGCAAGACCCCAGATCCCGGCAGCGGCAGAGCGGCAGAGCAGTCGACCGGAGGGAGAGGAAGTGGAGCGCCGTTAGCAGCGATCTGGGTCCTGGGTTTTAGTCGCAACGGTATGGCATTAGGGCGGGTTAGCGTCTGGGCCGGCGCTGGCCGTTGTGGACGTTGTGACTGGTCAGTGCGGGCTTTAAAGTGTCCGTTACGCACCCTCATCTCATTTCAGGATGATGCGGGTCCCGAACCGTTCGTCAGGGGGGGGGGGGGGGGGGTTGTCTGTCTGCGTCTTCTGTGGTCACGGTGGTGGTGGTGGTGGTGGTGGTGGTGGTGGTGGTGGTGGGTGAGGTGAAGAAGGGGAATGAATGGTGATGGCGGTAGGAGGTTCTACCCGCCCCTCCTTTCTGTACTTACTGCAGTGGTAGTAGTCTTGCGAGATAGAGTATCGACTAACAGGTAAGCTCTTCGCCTTCCTGGTATCGACTGAAACGAATGATCGAGAGGGGAAGAGGGGTTTGACCGCTCCAGCAGCATCTTTAATTAAACCGGCGCCCTGAGTGGATCGGAGATATTGTGGCTCGTCTGGTTATTTATTATGATTTTTTTTTCTGATTATTTCCCTTTCCATTTCCCTGCCCATCGTACCGTACCATACTAGCAGTACCCTCCTCCACCCGAAGTCTTAGACTCTGGAGAGGTCCATCCCGGCTTTTGGCTGTTATCGATCGTCTAGTTTCATCTTCACGTTCTGGACTTTCCTCTTTGATGCCCTTCTTCTTTTTCTTGTTCTTTTTCTTCTTCTCTTTTTCTTCCTCCTCCTCCCTATCGCCACGGTCGTACTCTTTCCTTTCTCTCTTCGATTCGCTCTTCGGGACATCTTCACGCCTCACTGCTGCTGTTCGTCCACCACGGGTTGGTCTTCCACGGTACCCTCAGCCGCCATTCTGCCCAAACGGCTTTTGCTCTGACCTCACCATTCGTTGCACGAGACCGAGTGTCCGTTTGAGTTTCTGCTCGAGCTCGGAGCATTTTGGGACGTGGATCCCCAGGTGGTGATCATCCGCTGCTGCGTCGCAGACACCCAGTCAACAAACCCTGATATACCTCGACCGGACCTGGCCCTGGTCATCTGGCCTTCTTCGATTCGGTTCACCTTCACTTGTTTGGTGACGCCTTTCTTGTTCTTGGGGATTGATTCTCTACCTGCTAGGATTTCTCGCCAGGAAGGAGCTGCTTTGCTTTCTCTGTGACGCATTACTGTCGTCCCCTCAAATCCACCACTCCTCCTCCTTCCCCTCCAGGAACACCCGGCTTTCCACCCCCGTCGCGCATATGATTGCGTTACAAAATCGGCCTATCTTGCCACCCGCCAAAGTGGATATCTCACTGCTACTGAAGCCCCAAGATGAGGAAGAAGCCACCCCGACTTCGCTCTATCCACCGAGATCCTCTCTCGCGGGGCCGCCTCCCGGGACGCCCGCTCCCATCTTGACGGGCCCAGCGCCGGGTGCAATCCCGCCGTCGTTGATCAAAACAGGTCCGTCCGGGTCGGCGAAACGCCTGCAACCGGCGCATACGGCCGAGTCGCCCGCCAAGAAGCAATCCAAATGGTCTCCCGAGGAAGATGCCTTGATCATTGAGCTGCGTGGCAGCGGCATGAAGTGGGAGGATATCAGCAAGCGACTGCCTGGCCGCAGCGCGATCAGCTGTCGTCTTCACTATCAGAACTACCTGGAACGCCGGAGCGAGTGGGATGAGGATAAGAAGAACAAGTTGGCCCGCTTATATGAACGGTAGGAAACCAGACATCAACCCCAAAGAGGGCACTGGGTCCGCGCAGAAGCTAACGACAGGAGAACAGATTCAAGGCAGAAATGTGGTCCAAGGTGGCGGAGGAAATGGCCATCCCATGGCGGGCGGCCGAAGCCATGCATTGGCAACTGGGGGAACAGGAGATGGCCCGCCGCGCCGGCGTGGTGCCCTTCTCCTTGTCGAGTACCGCCATCGATCCCCCAACCACCAGAACTCGCCGCGCGAGCACCTCTCTGTCCCGGCCGCGCAAGACCTCCCTCTCGCGCGCAATCCCCGGCCATCCCCCGGGCCTACCGCCGCAGCTGCCCTCCCTCGAGGAGCTGACCGCTGGGGTGCCCGCGTACGCACCTCCTGCCCCGCCCCCACCACGAGAGTACTATGGAGTGGGACGGCCACCGGAGATGGGCATCCCCCCACCGGGCCTCATGGGCCCTCATCTGGGAATGCCCCCTCGAACTCTGCCCTAAGATGAGACGACGATCACGCCTGAATGGCTTTCCTTTGTTTTGATACGAATTGCATAGCGCCGGCCGGAGGAATCCGTGATTTGTGGGAGGCTTTGAATAGCATAGAGAATTTTTTTCGCCCCCTCTTTGCGCTGAGATCTTCCTGCTTTTTCGCTTTTTATTTTTCTTCTTCCCCAGGAGAAGGAGCAGCTATCGGCGCAACACCCTCTCCCCTCCTGCGACGGACCCCGTGTTTCATGTTGATAACGATCTTCGAGGCTGGTTCTCGGAACGACAGAAGACGGCACCCCTTTATGGAGCGGGTTTGGGTGTTGCGATGGCCCACCAATTATCCTTTTCATATCCTGATTCGAGAACAACACCACCGGCCTGCGCAATGTCGCGCTCCAGCTCGCCTTCCTCATACAGATGGTAGTAGCGATGGAAGGTCTGCGATTGTTCTTGGTCCGACTTGGCTTTGCGGACCCATGGCACCATGATATCCTGGGGATCACCTTTATCCCAGCCACGACGACTGTCCTTTTGCTCGAGCGCCCAAGCATAGACAAGCAGTTTGCCTCCCGGCTGTGTTTCCGAACCACGACTGAGGGTTCGCAGAATCTCGGCGACGGCCTGAACTCGCCGAGCCGGAGTGGAAAGATGGTGAATCACGGCGATGGAGATTGCAAAGTCAAAAAATGCATCCCGGTGTGGAAGCTCAAGAATATCAGCCACCACGGCTGAATGGGGCTGATGCCGAACTGCAATCCGCGCCAGATTTTCTGATCTGTACGAGTCAGTCCGGATCGAGATTGGAAAGAGAAGAGAAGCTGTGCAGTGATATCATATAAATATATATATATACCTAAAAAATACCACAAAAAAAAAAAAGGGAAATTCTTTGCCAAACCAATACACGAACCACCTATTCTCCGAGAAACGTACCTATCCGAAGCCACGATAAAGACGTCTTTGTTGACCATCAGGTTCTTGCCATTACCACATCCCACATCAAGACCAACAGACCCGGGAGTCAATTCCTGAAGGAAGCGCTCCACGATCGGCCATGGCTGTCATTGTAGCCATAATCAATTAGTCTCGAGCTTGATCGAGCGCTAGTTCCATTTATCCCACACACCTTGTAGCGAGTCGCCGAGAAATGCCCAGCAATTTGCTGGTACACCTCGTGCACGTTCTGTTGTTCGTACGCATCTGCCATTGGGAAGTTGCGGAGTTGAATGGTGGACGTTAGCGCCGTGCGAAGCCAAGCAAGCGAGCACGTGATGAGCCACCTCAACTGTCGCACCTATACAGTACAAGCATATCCGTCGAGACGACGAGGGCTCATAGTGTATTATAATCGGTCGACCAAAGACATGTACTCTCAGCTTTTTCTCCGAACTTATTATATAATTTTCTTTTTGTCCGATTCTCATCAAGGTGCGGTTTGGGATGAGATTGATTCCCGCTATGTGCTGACTAATCCCATCCACTTTGGTGAACCGTCGCCAGCACATTTCAGGAGAGTATCTCGTCTCAAGTGGGAAATGTGAGTACAGTCCCTGTTTCAAGCCGGTGAGGCCCCCTGCTAGCGATGAAAACACAAGATATTGTTCAACCTATCACCTGTCCCCTGCGAGATCTGGGGGTGACCCAGACCGGGGAGATCCCAGAAGGGCAATATCAAGATGTCGAGGATGGATTCTGCGAGAAGTTTAAAACCTGTTGGAAGCTCGCTCCATTCCGACTTGCCTTGCTTCATTGAACATGTTTTCTTTGGCACTGGGCCTCCTCAGTTCCGTCCACAGCATGGTTGCATATCGGCCCTAACCTTTCATCTAGATCGCTCACTCTTAAAACCACACCCGAAAGAGTCTGTTCGACTCTGTCAATATGGCATTCCAGCCTACTCCGAATGATGTTTCCGTCATTATCACAGCCGCGGCTTTGGCCCGTGGCGCCGACGCTGAGCCAAACTTTGTCACTGAGCGTCGTATCACTCCGACCTGGACAGTTATGCAACTCAAGGGAAAGCTTGAGACCATGACTGGCGTGCCACCGGGCAGCCAGCGCTTAAAAGTCAAGGTACCTGGGCGGCCTGAGCAATGGGCCGACGGGGATGATCGGCTCATTGGCGAGTGGGGTCTAGTCAAGGGATCTGAGATCGAGGTATGGTTTGCTTTTCTCTTTCGATCCTTTGCGTCACGTCGATTTCCGAGACTACTGCCAAGCTCTCTGTCCCAGAATATGCGCTAAATATCTTCACGATAGGTTCATGATTCTCGCCCGCCGTCGATGAGGCCTAATTTTACAGATCTCTCTTCCGTTGATAAATATGAGCTGCCCACTGAGACCTATGAGTCTCTACCTAATTCTGTCCTGGCCTGGAAGAAGAATCAAAAACTCGGTCGTTTCGACCCAAATGCTCTTTCGCCCGAGGACGCATTGCGAAAGCAAGTAGAAAAGGATCAAAGCGAGGTTGCTACCAAAGGTATGTTGAGGTTTCTGTTTCGCAAGTCAAATAATTGCCCGTCTCATTGTATTTTGTGCAGAAATTGCCGTTTCCAAACGGGCGATCATCTTGCCTTCGTCTCCGCCGCATATTCGCCGGGGAACTGTTCGATTTGTTGGTCCTGTTCCGACAATTCCTATCTCGGGTCCCGGCCGCGAGTTGGAGCGTAAGGGCGAGCTTCCTATGGAGTTGCAGCCGATCTGGGTTGGTATTGAGCTGGATGAGCCGATGGGAAAGAATAATGGTAGTGTGGGTGGTCAGCGATACTTCGAGTGTCTCGACAAGCGAGGTGCTTTTGTCAAGCCTGAGAAGATTGAAGTGGGAGATTTTCCCCCTCTGGACCTTGAAGATGGCCTGGATGATTTGATGGAGGAGATTTAAATGCGCGATGAGAATTTCACTTTCGGGAAAGTAAAGTAAAAAGGATATATTCGTCGTTGATTTCCTACTTTTCTAATATTGACCCCGCACTCGGGTGCTATCGACAATCATCGTGAAAAAGAAAAGAGATTAAAAGAAAGTACTCCAACGCCGGCACCCTACCCTCATAGAGCCTTCATAGAAGGGGAAAATCGCTGGAATAAGACTAGCAGAATAGGTATCATGACACATCAACACCAACATACTCCGGGCACAACGGCTAAATGGAGGTAATAAGAGCTGATTTATTTATCGGCTTTTTCCTTGCCCTTCGGACGGCCCCTAGCTTTCGTGGGCTTAGCCTGCTTGGTGGTTTTCTCAGAAGGACCAGCGTCGGTTTCAAACTCGCTGTCTTGCATTGGTTTGCCCTCAGCTGAAGGCGACTTGTCGGGTTGGTCGGACTCGTCTGGAACACAGCCTTGCGTGAAGAACAGCCGGGCCTCTTTGTCATATGGATTCGCGAAGCTGTAGTAGTTTCCTGTCGTCCGAAGGGAAGAAAATTAGCTATCATGGAAGCGCTCGAGTTCTCTCAGCAGCTATACTCACCTCGTGGAACCTGGAAGACGCATCCTTTCCCAGCACTGAATTTGACGTCGGAGATATCCACTTGCACCCGGCCATGGCAGACAAAGAATACCATATGCATCTTCTTCGAGTTCTTCGGCCTCTTCACTCCATTTGGCGGAAGCTCAACAACTCCCGATCCAATGAAGGAAGAGCTCAGTAGTTTGGCGAAGCGGAACGAGGACCCCTTGACCTCTCTGGTTTGGATACCAGAAGGGGCATAGGCAACATCTGCGGAAGAGCGCGATTATTATAATTGAATTTTGAACAAGTGGGTAAAAAGGGTGATTCTTACCGATGACCTCTTCCTCTGTGCTGTGGGTTTGAGTCTTATTATCCCACTTGGGCACAATGCCATGAAGGATGCCCTCTTGTTTCTCCCACTCGTCCAAATTGGGATCTTCCTCATCTGATGATTCGTCACGCTTGGGTTTCTTGGACTTGGGCTTCCGGCCAGCACGCTTGTTCTTGGGTTTCTTCTCCGGCTCGAGCTCCTCCGTGCGAATGATCTCCTTGATTGTTGATAACGGGAAGCGGTGCCCTTCAGCAACCTCCCCAGAACCATAGACACAGCGTTCGTTCCGCCAATATGCAAGGGGCCGGACGGAAGCCCGCCCGGAACGGGTATGAGTGTAGGCATTGTCGGCGGGGTTTTCGCGCTTGAGAATATGCAAACTGCGACCTTTCAAGGGACCCGTGCGCTGAGAGTAATTCTCAACAACGCGGTCCAACTCCGGGTCCAGAGGTTCCCGAGGCCGAGATTCGTTGGCTGACACCTTTTGTTTCTTAGCCGGCCTGGGTTCAGACGATGCATCATCAGCAGGGCGTTCGGATTTTTTAGGTCGTCCTCGTCGCCCGGGCCCAGACTGCGGTTTTCCGTCGTTCTCCTTGGTGGGTTTGGTAGCTGGCGCTTTCTTCGTCGACTTAGCCGTCTTCCCGGTCCGAGGCGAGCTCTCTGCAACTGGAACAGGATCGGCTCCGGCTTCGTCCGCCTCTTCGTCACTGAGTTCTGGAAGATCCTCCTCAGGGATCATCGTCTCATCGCCAGCACTGACGCTATCATCAAACCTATCGTCGACTGGCGCAAAGGAGTCCGCATTCTCGTCGCCTTCTGCATCAGAAAACTCGCTAACAATTGATTCGTCCATCATTTTCTGACGCGCATTGTTCTTTTGGTTCTTTGGGCCAGCGTTGGCCGAGCGAGCACTCAAGGGAGCTGGATCTTTTCGCGAATTGCTTTTGGTAGCAGAACGGCCATCGGAGGGGCTGGGCGATAGGTCTTCTTCGGGCTCTGGGGAGGACTGAATTACGGGTGATCTTCGCGAAGATCTTGCTGCACCCTTTGCCGGTGATTGAGACGGTGGCGGCAAAAATGGAGAGCGTGGGTCTTTGGGGGGATTGAGAAAGTCCATGGGACCTGGGGCATTTCCTGTTGGGTCAAACGGGGATAGTTAGCAAGTCTGATATAGACTAGTTCGGACAGGCCAAGTAGGCAAACCTTCATCAATGGACATATCAGAGCCCATGGAGTCCTCATTTTCCGCATCGTCAAAACCGTTCAGTCTCGCCGGTGACTTCTCGGGGGATGAGAATAATCCATCTACTGATTCCATGCCATGTTCATCGCGTCGGCCCTCTTTTAATGTGAGACCAGTGCGCCTAAATAGTACTCCCTGCATCAGTATAGTTCGGGCGCAATCGTCAGCAGGGACCAGCTCACCTTCCCGTGGTTCCCAAATTCGAGTAGTCGAAGTCGCGAGCTTTGCCTGGACCACGAGCCATATTGGCGGAATCGAAGAAGCGACCGGCGATTCAGATTCAGCGGAAAGATGAAGTGAATCTGCGCAATTCAAGGCCAGGTGTGGAGGAGGGGAAGGAGATGAGCGATGCGACGGAATCCAATTTGGGCACGCGCGGGCACGCGCGCTAAGCCGGAACGGTCGACGCGTCTTGTGCGGCATGTCGTGCAGGAGCCCTTGTTCGCTGTTATCCCCGACTCCCTCATATCTTTTCATCACACCCCGACCAGCATGGAAAAAGACGATCTGGGAGTCGAGGCCACGCAGAATTCTCTCTCGTTTATCCCTCGCAGTGTCGACTCGGCCCGGGTGCTCTCAGGCGAGTCCTATGCCTATTACACGCCCTGCCCAACAGCAATCACACCGCACGATAAATCAAATCCAACCAACGGTGCTTCCGAGAGCACACCATGTGTGCTGGGTGTTGACGAAGCCGGTCGCGGCCCAGTCCTGGGTCCCATGGTCTACAGTGCTTTCTACCTGCCAATCGAGCTTCATCACTCCCTCCTCGCCAAAGACCACAGCTTCGACGATAGTAAAGCTCTCACCGCCGCAGTACGCGCCAACCTCATGCACCTTTTGAACACACCGGGTCATGCGCTGTACGAATCGTGCGGGTACGCTATCAAGCTGCTTTCTGCCCGCGATATTTCCTCCGGCATGATGAAACCCGGGACTGCGGTCTACAATCTCAATGCCCAGGCGATGGACGCGACGATCGAAATCATCCGCGGCGTAGTCGAAGAACGAGGGGTGGATGTGCGAGAAGTTTACATCGACACAATTGGCAACCCAGCGACATACCAGCAGAAGCTGGAGCGAATTTTTCCTTCCTTGAAAATCACCGTGGCTAAGAAAGCGGATTCTCTCTACCCGTGCGTGAGTGCTGCTAGTGTAGCGGCTAAAGTAACGCGTGATGTTGCTTTGGAAGTTTTATACGAGTCTGTGCTGCAGGCACAGGCCATTGAGAACGCTCCTACAGTCCCCGAGGGATGGGGTAGCGGTTACCCCTCAGATTCTAAGTGTGTCGGCTGGCTCCGGCGTAACATGGACCCTGTTTTTGGCTGGGGTAATGAGTGCCGCTTCAGTTGGGGTACGGCTAAGGAAATGCTTGAGGTGAAGGGAGGGGCAAGGGTGGACTGGCCGGCTGATGATGAGGATGGAAACGGCATGCTCAGCGAATTCCTCCTAGCATCGGGGCCGGGTAAGGGATCAGGTCAGAATGGCTTGCGTGAATGGTTTGGTCAGAAACAGGCCGAAATTATATGACGACATGGAATCGTCTTGTATTAATAATGAGACTTGAGCAAAGAGAACAACGATGATACTTTAATTAGGCAATGCAGAACAAAGCATGCGAACATAGGAAACACATCTCTTTGCGAGATTCACGTTACCAATACTATTATAAACAAGTTTTGCAAAACCAAAAATTGCAAAGACAAGAACGGGAAAATAAATTTGGGTATCATGGGAGAAGGTAGATGGGCGGGCCGTAAATCACAGGGTAGTGGTCGAAAAGTAGTAGTTGTCCCACAGGTATTCATAGTCCTCCACCACACTACCCACCAAATCCAACAGTGGCTTACCCTTCATTTTGCCAGTAAGACTGTGCAGCCATGTCCTGCTTTATGTCAGCGTTGGGTTTTCCTTTGCTCTAGATTGGGATGATCCGTACTTCGTGATGTTCTCGTAGAACGCGCCCCGCATTAGCCACCAACCCATGGACCATCCGCGTTTCTTCAGCTCCTCCCGTTCAAGTCCGGTAAGGCTGCGGAGGCCTCCAGCAACACGCTCACGGAAATCTCGCTTGGCAAGTTGTCGACAGCCATATTCCATTCCAAAGCCAATCAACCAAGGCCGCCAGCTTCGCTTATCTTTGCTCCATCTCTGCATTGCCAGGGCGTATACGACTGGCCGCAGTATGTACAGAACCTCGGCCAGCTGTCCTTGTCCAGTCACTCGGTGCAAAAGAGTCTTAGGAGGCTTGATATCATCAGCGGTGAGAACTTTCGAGATAAGATAATTCGATACGTCGTTAACGTCCGGAAGCGATGGGAGTGATAACCCAGTGCGAGGCATCGTCCAGCTCAAATCAGATGATCGCTCGCTGATGGGAGACTCCATCCCATTCCAGTCACTTTGGTCTTCTTCTTGTTCCATTGACCTTGGGTCAACTTCTCGCTCAGGGAGTGGGGGGTTGACCAGAGGTCTGGAATTTGTCAACCGAAGCAGAAGTAGGCGGCACACAGCTTTGGCGAATTCAATGAACACGACAACGCGCCACCTGGTCTTTTGGCCACGCCGGCGCGCCGCCATCTCCCACAGCAACTCGGTATATTGAAGCATCTGCAGCGCAAGAGCTACCTGGCGATACAACGAGGAGCGTGAGATCCAATATTTGGTATATCGAGCATGTGGGGTGGGCGTTGGTTTGGGAACGGTGGATGGAAGCTGAGAGACAACTTTGGCTACCAAAGAGTCGTGGTAGAGGGACAAGAGTTGAACACCGGAATGAACTGTCGATTTGGTCAGACGCGCTTCCTCGGGACTTGTGGGCATTTATACTCACCGCATTCTGAAGCAACTTCAGATTCGCGATATCGCCCTAGCAAGAAAGAGGAGCTGGTTTAGCACACATGCTTCACTCGAAACCACTCCGTATCGACGTCGACTCACCAGGGATAATGTAGGTCAATGAACGCAAGGCGGATTCAACCTGCCCAACCGAGCTGGCATTCTTGGTCACGAAGTCCTCGTAGACTGCGAGCCACTTAGATGGTTTCAGCATCTCCGGTGGTATTGGGTTTTGCATGTTCC
The DNA here is from genome assembly GCF_028826775.1 of Penicillium argentinense. Lineage (NCBI taxonomy): Eukaryota > Fungi > Ascomycota > Eurotiomycetes > Eurotiales > Aspergillaceae > Penicillium > Penicillium argentinense. The sequence goes on from NW_026622668.1 coordinate 4,041,285, forward strand.
GTACGGTCTCCATCGTTCAACACGATGCGACTGCGTGCTTGCGGAGAGCGGAGCGTGGCGCATGGAGCGGCCGGGGTGAGGTTAGGGAAGTCACGGGTTGCCAAGACTCACTGGGCCGAGGTCGATGCTTGCGGGCCGTTGTTGGTTCGCGATTGCTGACGTATACATACTACCGACCATGTACTTCTGCCCTTTTATGGTGTGCCCTAGGAAGCGCTTGGTCGGTTACTGATAATAGGGGTTTTACCAAAAAAAGGACCTATTTAGCCATCTGAATATGAATAGAATAGCCTTTGAATGTGTGAAATTGGATCTCTGAGACTGAAACCTGAATTAAACTTCATAAAATATATATTGATGTGCACTAAATATCTTTGGGGTAGGTATCTTTGGATTGATTGTCTTACGGCAATATTTATTTATTAAAATTTTATATTTTAATTTTTTAAATGTTAATTTTTAATATTTTTAATTTTTAATATATATATATATATAATTTTTTTTTGTTTGGAAAGGAGAGCTATGTAACATGATATAATGTGTAACATGGAGATATAATGCTCTTCATTCATCTGCCCAGGTCCAGAGGCCCCCGGGCGCATTGCCTCTCGATAACGCTCCTCGACCTTGTCACGCTCCAACCTGCTTGCAGCTTCGCGATCGGCCTCTAATTCCTGCGTGTCAGGCATATCGGTCCTCCAAAACCCCGGTGGTGTTTGGGGTCTTTGGTGAGTATGTCGATGCCTTCCGTATTGATTGGCGATGACCCTCGCTCTGGCCTCAACCAGGAGACGCTCGCGATCTTGATCGCTTAGCCCCTTTAGGAGATGCCGGTCTTCGCCTATATATTCTTCCAAGAGTCGTTGGTTTTCTGTCTCCGTGGAATTTGTCTGAGGCAATCCACCAAGACGGGCCATGGCACGGAAGCGATCTCCGCAGCATCCAGGACGCGTGCACCCGGAAATACACCTGCGATCATCTTTCTTCCTCACAACCGTGCTGTATGCGTAGTCCAGTCCCTGATTACTGGATGGGTTTATCTTAAAATGAGAAAGGCCTAGTCGATGCAGGGGTCGTGCTCTATACGGTTCATCTTCGGGATGTATCTCGGGGCAGCCTTGGGATTCTGACTCGTCATGTGGTGAAATTCCCGAACGCCGTGTAGATGCACTCGCATGCGATCGAGCCCGATCCGAACGGATGTTCAGATTGCAGGAATCCTGCGGTGATTGGGATTGCAATGGTTCCTCTGTAGGGCCGTGTGGCTGGAGGGAGCCAGATTTTCGATATGCTTTGGCTGTTCGATCAGAACGTGCCGTTGCAGAGCCCTTCGAGGCATTTTTGCTGGTTTGAATCTCGGGACTCCTGTGGCCGTTGCCTTTGGTCATTGGCGACATTTCATGTTGGTCCGCAAGTTTCTGTTTTTTTATGCCAGGCTCCTGGTCAACACGACGATCCATTCGAGCATTCCCATCGACTGGCTGCAAAGCTGACTCTTGCTGGGCCAGTTGATAATCAACTCGATTTCGGTCACCAGGGCTCCAGTTGGCCCTTTGCATTTGGCTTTCACGAGGTTTCTTTCGGTGTGTTGTTCGCTTGGTGGGTGTTTGGACAGCATTGCCGATTGCATCTAGATCCTGGGTGCTTGGAAAATGTTGTCCGATTGAATGAATGGAGTAATGTGATGGGCTCGATGAGATAGGTTCATTCTTAACGGCCACAGGCTGCTCAACAGCTTTGTCTATCGTTTCATGACGGCCGACTGGCAGGACCCGCTTTCTCTTCCGATCTTGTATACTGCCAGTAGGTAAAGGAGGCAGAGTGTCTGAAAATGATTCCGGCGGTGACACTCGACCAGTACCAGAGTTGCTCGGGTCAGAAGCCGATATTTCTGAACAATTACCGAGATCCATAGGTGGACTATTAACTTCCATTTTGACACTGGCCGTTGTCAACGTTGCATGATCTTGATCATGGCTGTGCTGGTCGTTCTCTGAGGTACCGTTCGCACGAGAAGAAGCCACATCCGTACTTGCTGGGTTGGAGCTCAAGCCAGAATTGATTCCTTGCATATGGGTGCCTTCCAATTCGAGGCTTTGAACTTTTCGAAAAGTAACCCGCGTACCATCAAGGACAAGTGTAAACTCATCAAGTTCTAACATTTTGTCCCAACGACGCAGTTTTTTTTTGTGCTGTAGAACCTTAAGTTTGAGGCTGTTCCAACCCTGCACCAGGACCTGTAAGTTGGTATATAGTGCAGTGTATTTAGCCGTGAATGTTTCTTTCATCTGGTCTGTATTTTCCGGATTGACGGCGCAGACAAGCTCGGGCCCGAATTCATCTTCAAGGCGAACAAGTTGTGCGGGAAGCTCCAAGTCTTGAGTATTGGTTTCAAGGTGGCTTAGCTCCTCGCGGAGGGCTCTCACCTGTGACTGTAGCTCTTGAATTCGGGTTTCTGCAGCCTGTTGAGCAACGGTAGAAGCTGCGGCGTTCTGTTCAGCATTGTTTGCTCTTTTCTCGAGGCTGTTGATCTGGGATGCTAGTTCTCGATTTGCTTTGATGAATGACGCTTCACATGTCTCGGCAATAGAGGCATGGAGGTCCTTGAGAATGTCCATGGGGCCTTCCATGATCAGACGACATTCAATCACGAGGAGCGACGCGACAACGCGTTCGACTGGCAAAACGCCCACCGCAAGATACACCGCCTCAATTGTACCCCCATGGGACGTACACAGCAATCCGCGGTCACGTAATGCACGTGATTTCTTATCAAAGAGCGGATCGATAAGAGGCATTTGACGTAGGGTAGCGGAGAGAGTTTCTCTGTGTATTCTCCCAAAAGTCTGCGACTATAGGACACAAATGATTGACAAGACCAACCAGCATGTCAAAGCGTCGCAGGGAACAGGAGCATTTTACCCTCCCCTTTTCCAAACGACTCCGGGAATCTGCGGGCATTCCCATTGACCGTCTGTCATCTCTAAGCAACGAACTTCTACTCCACATATTGTCGTTTCTTCCGATTTCATCACTCAGTGTGTGTCAAAGGTGCGTCTGGCTAGCTTCAATTACTGACTCTCAAGATGTTAATTTCCATTTTCTCAGACTATCTCGTCGTTTCCATGCCCTCAGTGGGGACTCGGAGCTCTGGAAGAGACAATATTATACCCAATGGGTGCGACCTCGAGCCCGTCGCCTGGCGAGTGTCAGGCGCTCAACATTGCCGACTCGGACTGAATATTCACCCAAGGTCTCGACATGGCTTGACCATGGCCATTTGGCTGAAGAGGGAAAGGTGACGAATTGGAAAGGACAGTATCGTCTCCGGCATAACTGGTCGCGCGGGACTTGTCGATTTAGAGAAGTCGAGCTTCCGCCACAGCCATTTCCCCCGGTATTAGCCAAGTTATGTGGAGCATTCGTCTTCACGGCAGACTCCACGCATGGACTTCGGGCCTGGGCGGCAAGGGAACCTGAAATCTGTCTGGCAAAAGCTTCGTTCTCAGGCCAGGCAGGGTCATCGGAGATGCTTCCGACAGCCCTTGCGGTGAGCCACTCAGAGGACAGCCAGGAAATTGTCGTGGGGTTTGAGAACGGCCATTTTCACCGCTATATTATGAATACCGAAACGTCTCAGCTCGTCCTACAATCCTCTGACTCCAGCTCTAGCAGTGGCGCAATCACCGCCATGGCCCTCTCATCGCCATACCTCTTGATGGTTTCCCAGAATAAAATTCTGTCATTACATACCCTTCAAACTGGACCACGTGGTCCAGAGACTCCCGGCGGGGCTGAGAGCTCACGCGAGCTGGCCTCCCTCAAAGCGGATAACATGGTTGCTCCAATGACACTTTGTCTTCGAAAATCAACTTTGGACATTGTGGCTACCGTCGTGTACAGCTTTTTTCACATCGGCTGTGGATGGTCTCTGGGGATCCAGGAGTTACGGTTCGACAAAACCGGCCGGCAGCTCGAGTCCCGACTTACGAGTACTGTTGATTCACAATACGGAATTCGACCGCTGCAAGGCATGTTGCCATCTGCCACGAGACGTATTTCCACTACAACCGGACAGATAGGTGACGGAGGCGCTACAGTCCCAACCACCGCAGCAATATTGCACAAACAGCCACCAACGTCCATGTCCTACTCTCATCCCTATCTCCTGACCTCTCACGCCGACAATACGTTGACTATGTACCTCGTGGTCTCGAATTCAGATAGCCTGTTTGTTCGAGGCGGCCAGCGTCTCTGGGGCCACACGTCTTCCGTATCCACTGTCCAGGTAAAAAACCGAGGGAAGGCAGTCTCGGTGAGCTCTCGAGGCAACGAGGTACGAGTTTGGGAACTCGAGACGGCCGTTCCTTCACTAGGTACACGCAGGCCTCTGAGGGAAGAAAGTAGCATCCAGATCAACCCTGAAAATAAACGGGAGAACTGTCGGACAGAAGCGGGCGATTTGGATGCGAGTTCCGATAACTCACGAGAGATGTCCTGTGGGCGAGAGTGCATTGGCTTTGACGAAGAACGGGTCTTCCTCCTTCGAGAAAGGACAATTGGCACGCAGCTACTGGAATGTTATGATTTTACGTGAAGACGAGAGACTTTGAGATAGGGCATCGATGCATGCATTCATTCAGTCTTTCCTGATCTCTCCTAGGTGTTTGTTCAGACGCCAGGTCGAATTTGGCATCAGATCCGATCTCTCTTACTCCCTCCGCCAGGCCTATCTTTCCTGTTCACACTAGATTACATCCAATGATAGTATTTCGGCTTGATACTCGACCGCCTTCAGTCATCGGCTCTGCCACCTACGCGATCATATACCCTTCTTTTCGAATCAGTCTGGAATCCGAAACAGGCATCTGAAAGATCAGGGAAAGGGTATCAAAGGAGACAAGAAGGGGTCGTGGATGCATCTATCCCCTTGATAGTGCGCCCTGGATGAGATCGTGAAATTTTTGATACTGGCCCTCTGGAAGTTGATCATGTTGGAGTTGAGGCAGGATGGTTTCCGAGGAGCAAAATAAGACGGGACGCTAACGCAGGTCCTGCGACCCGCCGGTAGCACAAGGTACTCGCCGTCTCCATGCAATGGGGACCCTTGCGGTGTTCGTGTCGCCCGAGATATAAAGGACGCACTACCCCGAGCATCGGCGGTCGTTTGGCATTTGCAGGACTCGGGCAAGCCTATCCAGGTCCTTGTCTATCAAAATGCGCCCGCGCACCCAGGGGTCGCTGATCACCTGCCTGCGTTGAAGTAACCCTGTTGGGCTTTTGTGCTATCCGTTAGCCCATATGGCAGGCTGTTATATTCGTCTCGGTCAAACTGAGACCAGACACAAGCGCTCGCGAAAAAGACACAATAAAATTAAAAAGGAGGAGGTCATCGCTCAGCATTACTAGTTCTCGGGAAACCGGAACGCATTGCATCGCTGTGTCCCTGGGCCTCAATCCCCGGCAGCATTCTCTCTCACAGGGCCTTGCCATAGCGTGGTCATGAGGTCTCATTCACCGAGCAAGGGAATTTGATCTGATCCTGTTTGACCAGTTGCGATCACAAAGCAGGGAGGGGGAGTTTGGCAGAATAGACGGGCTATCTTAGATACCAGGCGCCCGCCAACCCATCTGAAGTGTCAATGGATTGTTGCATGATGGAAATCAGTACCGCAGCTGGATCTCTGAGGTCCAGGTGCATTTCCCGGTGTACATCGGTGCACATCGGTGCCCTGTACTGGTGTTGGCCTTGGGCGGGTTGGGCCGAGCGAAACGAGGCGTGGCTCGAATCTTCACGGGAAGTTTTCTCCTCAGGCCCCCGCACTACAAATTTCCTCCTTCCCACCCGTCTTTCCTCTGTCGACCTCCCACCTCTCAACCACCTCCCTCCACCTTTTTAACCGCTGATTTCGCTCTCGCTTCGACGAAAACATCTACCAAAATGGATCCCCGCTCTCGATCTTGCTACAACTGTGCGTATCTTCCAGTCCTGCAGCTTCTTGCTGAGGCTCGCCTACGGCACACACAATCCAAGCTTCGCTCCCAAAGACCACCAGTTCTTGAGCAGAGAAGCTTGGATAAAAAGTGTTTCTGATTCGCGTGACACCTGAATCTCCTACATTTTCTCTGTCTCTACTTTGTTCTCACAAACGCGGTCGTCCGATCGCACCGTGTATTTTTGACTGACATTTTTTCCCTCGTTAGGCGGTGACGCATCCCACCAGGTAAAGACTCGCTTCGTTCCTTGGTTTCCTTCAGCTCGCCCAGGATACGGCCTTCAATGGCAGGAATTGAAAGGTTATGTTCATTAAGTGATACTAACTCGTCGACATTTAGGCCAAGGATTGCCCCAAGAAGGGTACCCCCACCTGGTATGTGATTTTCGGCACCCCAAAATCCAATCAAAATGGGAGGACTAACGTGTTCACCTATAGCTACAACTGCGGTGGCGAGGGCCACGTGAGTAAGTGACGCTCTACAACCAGGCCAGCGGCCCCGATGGTGCGCATCAAGTCACTAATCGTTCTCAGACCGCGAGTGCCCCAACCCTCCCAAGGAGCGCACTTGCTACCGTTGCGGTATGACCGGACACCTGTCTCGTGAGTGCCCCCAGGGCGGCGCCCCCCAAGCTACGGTGGTGCTCCTGGTGGTGGCCAGGAATGCTACAAGTGCGGCCAGGTTGGTCACATCGCTCGCAACTGCTCCCAGGGTGGTGGCTACGGCGGTGGTTACGGCGGCGGTTACGGCGGACGCCCCCAGACTTGCTACTCTTGCGGTGGTTTCGGCCACATGGCCCGTGACTGCACTCAGGGTCAGAAGTGCTACAACTGTCAGTCTTCTCTTCTACTGCCTTGCTGACTATATAGCCTATACTAACTCGGTTTCCTAGGCGGCGAGGTTGGCCATGTTTCCCGCGACTGCACCACCGAGGCTCGCGGCGAGCGCGTCTGCTACAAGTGCAAGCAGCCCGGCCACGTCCAGGCTGCCTGCCCCAACTAAATGCCAAAAAAACAATCACCCCAAAATCCGCGACGTCTTTTCCTTTTGCCCTGTTCTTCTTTGAGTGGGCTATGAAACGATAATTCTTTTTTCTCTTTTTCATTTTGCATGTTCCACGATTTTGCCTATTTCCCCAGGTTATTTTGACTTTGTATTATCACTCACGGATTGAATCACGACCATGGGCTTTTTTCCTTTGCATGTGTTCCCGATAAGGCTGCTGGTGTGCTTGTGGCGCATAGGTGGAGATCGAAGTGCAACAGGCGATTTGGCTTGCAAGTAAATGGGTATGGGATTCTTTTTGGGCGCTCTACAGGAGATATTTAGGTGCATGGGGAAATGCATATCGACCTCTCCCACACGGCTCTTTCTTCCGTACTCTCTTCTGTATTAGGTACTACATTTCGTACTTTGCCCTGCTTTCACGAGCTGCAGCTGCACATCATGGCTCTCTTATACTTGGGGACATCCCCACAGAACCGCTCCTCTTCTGATGCATCCAGACCCCAGGCATCGTTGAATGGGTTGAGGCACATCTGCATGACCCGGCCTAGAATTTCACGGTCACCTTTTCGCTCCACGCGCTCAATGACTTCATCTAGAATCCAACCTCGGGGAACAAACTAGTGAACCACAGGTGTCAGTAGATTTCCAATATGGAGAATGGAGTCAGTCTCGTATGCGGGCTAGGTGAGGCATCTTACGTTGGGGTTCACGGCCTTCATGGCTCCCTTCCTTTCGTCCTCTTTATCAGCTCCCCAGTCTTCCAGTGCCCGTGCTCGCCAGCTTTCAAGCCACTTGGCGATGCGGTCCCGAGCGGAGGCATCAGTGTAACCAATACCGCCAAATCCCTCCGCGTGGAAGAAGATTGACGCAACCTCGGCTCTCTTTTCTTCGGTTTCCAGCTCGGACAGCGAGAGGCCGGAGAGGCGGCGGAAGAAATGGTTGAAATCCAATTCCAGCGCCTCTAAGGTGTCGAGCATTTCAGAAAAGAGGTCCTGGAAGTCGGACTCCTTTTGCGTCTTGAGGCCCAGTCGTTGGCACATCAACCGCTTGTACTCGTTCAGAAATACGGCTTTGAATTCCTCGCCCGCTCGCTCAATGACGGTTTCCGCACGCTTGATAATCTCTGGCTCCATCTCTTCGTTGACACCGTCCTTGATGAAGCTTTCTTCGTCCACTCTGCCGCCGGCGCCGATCAGCTCCCCGAGGGACTCGCCAAGTCGGACCAGATTCCACCAGATGATGCTGGGCTGGTTTTTGTAAGAATACCGTAGCATGTGGTCATCATGATTAGGAGTGTAGTGAGGGTCGAAGTTATCCATAAAGGCGAATGGGCCATAGTCGAGCGAAAGACCATAGATGGAAGTATTGTCCGTATTCAAAACGCCATTCATGAATCCATAGGCTTGCCATGCAGCGACTGTCTTAGCATTGCGTCGGGTTATCTCGCGATATAATCTCGCAAAGCGATTTTCTTCGGCCCCTTCGTGTTCTTGCACCTTCTCTCGAGAAACTTCTCTTCGAGGATTGTCTATTTCGGCCTGCGATTGCTCTTCGCGGATAGATACGGCTGCAGGAAGATTTCCCCAGCCGCCAAATACATCCTCTGCGATATACGTAGCCAACTGTCTGATCAGGTCCCGCTCGCCTCGCACTCGGAGGAGATCGAATGTTCCAATCCGCAGCCAGGTTTCCGCGAATCGCGCCACAATTGCACCGGGCTCGATCCGTTCACGAAGAACCTTGGATTTGGGCAGCAAGGTGATCGACAAAGCACGGGTGGTCGGCACGTTTAAGGCATTGAGGGCTACCAAGTGTCAGCAACAGGAAACGGAGCTCCACGGATAAAAAAGGGGACGAGAACCCCGGGACTTCTCACCCTCGGATACTATGTATTCACGGATGCTCGATCGAAGGACGGCCTTGCCATCTGCAAACCGCGAATACGGAGTTCTACCTGCACCTTTGAGTTGCAACTCATAGCGAGTGTTGGTGTACGGGTTGGTGCTTTCAAAGAGGCTAATTGCACGCTTTCGTGGTGGTCAGCCGAGACTCTTGCATCCGACAAAAAATCGGGGGGATGTGCCGCAAACATACGCCATCTCCCAGTTGGCCTGCCCACGAGCCGCTGCGACGGGGTCAGTGTTCGACATTCCTCGCGGTGGCAAAATCAAATCGTAGTGATCCGGCGGTATACTTACAACTGCCATCCTGCCGTTTTGAGCCGAGGTTAGATATCAAAATTCGCTTGCGTCTGGAGCTTCGGGTGAGCCACTCACCACCGTAGCACTGCGCCCATGGGTAGATCCCTCCTTTTTCTTCACTCCAGGGAAACTCATTGCCGGCAACCAGTGCCTGTAGATGTGACGAATTTTCCTCGCTGGGATCCAAGCCCAGATCTTGCATGGCCCGGGGACTGACACCCAGAAGCTCGGCTTCCTCTGCTGGCTCGGGGCGCACATAGGTAAACAATGCGCCCCTGACCATCCGAGGCCCTAGGGTCTCCCGCGGCGCCTTGTGCGAGGCCTCCGGGGTTTTGAAGGCCGGGTCCGCCGGTAGCTTCGAGGTGAAAACATTGGATTTAGGCAGCTCGGCGAGGGTGACCCCGGCGCTGCTGGTCGAAAATTGAGAAGCCATTTGGCCCAATCGGTTCCGGGTCGATGGCAATGGGCGCAGGGCTGAGGACATGTGTTGGCGTCCGAGGCTAACGACACAGAGTGAGCGAGCCACACGCATAGGGGGTGTATGAAGATGAAAGTTGTGATTGCGGAGAATCTCAAAGTGACATCATGACCATTATTAATCGCAACGGAGGAGATCGGACATCATAACTAGTAATTTACTGTACTACCATATGTATGCCTTACGTATAGTACATGGAATAATGCAGGTATTGCCAGATGCACATCGATCCTCGAAGTGGGAAAGCGTACCTGGGAATGAAATCCACACCTCGTCAGCGATGCCCTGTTCATGCAGGCGGCGCCGCTGTGATCGATCCATTCCAAGAATGATCTTCTCTGCGGAAAAGACCCGCCCCGCCAAATCCACGGCCCCGCGATGGCGACAGTATTTAGACCCTCCTGTCCCTCGGGAAAGGGCTTCATCCGTGGATCTTACATCGGCACTGGCATTATGGTGAATATCACAATTCCATCCGTGCAACTCAATGATGGCACCTCGGTTCCTGTCGTGAGTGAAGAACTCTCCCCGGGCCCAGGTTTCAGTTGGTGCCGCTCAGTCGACTCAGACTAACCCATTGTACCGGGTCCTTGTGATTAGCTAGGATATGGGACGGGCACTGCATGGTATAAGACCTCTGGGGATACTAGCATCAACCGTGAGCTGGTTGAATCGGCCAAAGATGCCGTGAAGCTGGGGTTTCATCACCTCGATGGCGCCGAAGTCTATCGGACAGAAGAAGAACTGGGCCACTCGATCCAGGAAAGCGGGATTCCTCGCGAGCAGCTGTTCGTCACCACCAAGGTGAATCACGCCCGCATCGCCGAGATCCCCGCCGCGATCGAATCGAGCCTCAGGAAGCTCCAACTCGACTATGTGGATTTGTAAGCCTTTCTCTCCCTCTCGCGTCTTCCGCCGGTGCCTGTTTCGATGGATTATCTGATTATCTGACAACGCGAGTGAAGATATTTGATTCATGCTCCGTTTTCGGCAAATAACGAGGCTGAATTGCAAGCCGCATGGGCGGCAATGGAGCAGGTCAAGGCAACAGGGAAAGCCCGGTCCATTGGCGTCTCCAACTTCTTGCAGAGCCACCTGAAGACGATCTTGAAGACCGCCAAGGTCGTTCCCTCTGTGAATCAGATCGAGTTTCATCCTTACCTCCAACATGGGGAGCTGGTCCCGTTCCAGGAGGCCCAGGGAATCAAGACCGTGAGCTACTCGGGTTTGGTCCCCATTACTCGTGCCCTGGGTGGCCCACTGGACCCTCTCCTGTCTTCCCTGGCCGAGAAGTATGGTGTGAATGAGTCCGAGATCTTGCTCCGTTGGACTCTTGACCGGGGTTGTGTGGCGATCACCACCAGTAGCAAGGAATCCCGCCTGGCAAGCTATCTGCGCGCGTTGGCGTTCAAACTGACCCCGAGTGAGGTGGATGAGATTTCTAACTTGGGTCAGCAGAGACACTACCGGGCATTTTGGCGAGAGAAGTTTGCCTCGGATGACCGGTCGTGACCAAGCGGCGCGAGTCGGTGGAGATCCAGGTATATACTCAGTATAAACAGGCATCTATATCAATCTTAAATACGCAGTGCATATCCATGCGCAATGCGTATGAGCTGCCCTCCAATTGCAACTGAGGGTGACTATCATGGGATGACCTGCACATATAACCCCTCACCTAGTCGGTTAAGTTGGACCCCCTTGACTCGATTTATCGAATTCCCAGGGATTTTCTTTTTCCTTTTCTCTTTGTAATGGCAGCCGCGGAGTAAACCGAATAGATCCCCCAACACCCATTTCCGCAGCCCAAGTAAATGAGGTTCAAAAGAGCAGAAGCTCTTGCTCGTCACGACTCACTCGCTCTGGAGAAAAAGAGGGTGGGTGAAGTACAATCAAAATTCAACTAGTAGACCAGGAGCGACGTGCATATTGCGTGTTCCTTCCCCCAAAAGCGGCGAGGCGGCACCCCCGAAAAAGAAACCCCGGACAGAATCCCCATTTCGCAACCTCGACCCTCCTTCACCTTCATCTCGAAGCCACCAACTTTCCGGTCATTGGCAGTCGGTCGACTCACGGCCCATCGCGAGGCAGTACCCTGGCAGCACGCGCCATAAGATGCCCTGAAGGGATCCTCTTTCCCCGAGGCCCGCAGATCTACCCGCCTTCGATGTTTTGACCCGCAATCGACTCTCCCTCCAGCGCATTCGACACCGCGGTTACAAACAGTCCAAATCGCACTTACGCCTCGATCATTTCAGCTCACAGCCACCCCCTCCGAAACATCACCCGAACCTCATCGATGGTGAACTCGAAGCAGATCGCAAAATCCGCGGATTGCGATGTCGGTGAACGACCAACCTCCCTCTGCAGATCCGACACTCTCTAGTCAGGCGTATGCATCTGACCTTGAAGCCCTGGACCATCGATTAAAGCGCCTCTCAGAAACCGTACTCCCACTTCACCCCTATCTCCTGACCCTGCCGACGAATGCACCGTTCCGCTTGGGATCCCGCTCTGCGAACAACAATTGGGCAGTCGGACATGACCGACCGTTCAGCTCAGAGGAACAACAGCTTCAATATATGACCTTCTTATCGCACCACAGCGGAGATTCACTGCTTGTGGCCGTTGGCGACTGGTCAGACGACTCAGGGCGCATGATGACCGATCAACCCACAACCACAACCGCGACAGAGAACCCAAGAGACACGATCGCCAAGAAAAAGATCAGTCTGAAGGACTATAATACACAGAAGGTCACCAACGTCGTGGCCACCCCCGCAGAAAATCGCGCTCGAGAGCGGCGGGAGGAAAGCAAACGCGAACGCGAACGCACAGCAACGTCACCGCGAGTGACAAACTCGGAACTAGCGAGAAACGGCAAGCTTGATACAACACCCATTCCCTCGAAATCGCAAACACGACCATCCCCCAATCAAGATTCGCAGAAGCGGCCGTCGGCAACCTTGTTCGAATCCCTGGATCCACAAGCAGCCAAAGGCACGGAAATGCACTCTCCAAAGAAGCCGCGATTATCTCCCGAGAAAGAGCCGCGTATAGAAAGCGTGCCGGCGAAGTCGCGCTCCCCTAGGCTGCCTGCTCTTCTGTCGCCCACACTGCCCCCCACAGCGGCCCCCAAGCTGCCCCGGCTGTTATCACCAACCCTCCCACCAGACATCGAGAAAGAGCTAGCAAGGCTCGGAGGCAACTCTCCAACCCGCACATCCCCCAAACGCGAAAGTACTGGGGCGAGGTCGAAGCGGGACGACGTTTCTCATCCCCGATCCTTAGCATCCGCGAAAGACCCCTCTAAGCCGAACCCGCTACAGCGCATTGTCAGTCTCAAGTACGGAAAGTCGAATCGAAAAAGAGTCGAAGCTCTCCTGAAATTCTCGGCGAAGAAGACCCTATATCGTACCAACTTCTCGCCCGGCACGGAAACGGATTATGAAGAGGCTCCACACTCCGAAAAGAAAAGAGATGATGTTGACCCCGTTCGCAATAATATTGTGTCTAAGAAACCCAAGACAAAAGGCAGGAATGAGACAGATGAGACCGCGGGTCCGGTGAGCGGACGGGTCAAAGGATTCAAAGCCTCTAGCGATAAGCCTTCCACTCCAACATTTCATCCGCCTACGCAGGATAAGATCAAACAGACCTCACTGACACCCGTGAAGGATGTCAAAGGGATGGTCTCGCGTCGCCATGACCCCGGAGATGGCGATGGCAAGACCCCCGTCAATCCAACCAACAAGCGATACTCTACTGAGCTGGGAGCAAAAGGATCGCCCTCCCAATCAGAAAGCCGTTGTCGCAACAGCGACCGTCGAGCATGGCGAGACGAGTTCCAGAGGTTTAGCAACATAGGTCGAGAACTGAAGCATGCCGCAGAGCGATACACAACAACGGCTGGGACTTCGTCTACGGACGAGAAGTTGGCTGCTGTAACCGCAATTGAAGCCATCCTCTGCTTTGTTCTTGCTTTTGTTGCCGATGACCAATCCAAGGCCCTTGCACGGCAAACCGGTGACTCCTCAACGTGGATTTCTATCTTGGCATACTGGAGAGTGGTCCGGAAAAGGAGCCAGTCATATCCAGTCCTACACAGTCTTTCACTCCTTCTAGGGGCCGTCTCCTACGATGCAATCCACGCACTTGACCTCGAACGCCTTGCTGCCAGTCCACTACCAGGGGAAAACACCCCGGTTCCCACACCCGGAAGCGATAGCCACGCCGTGCCAGCCGACGAGAGCAAAAAGGGATGGGAAAAGTTTCTGGAATTAAAAAATCGACTCCCGGAATGTTATAAGGAATCCCAAAAACTGTGGCTAGAAGGGACACGAAGACTCTCAGAAGACATACTCAGCCAGCATTTTCCTACCACTTGGTCGCGACGATCCCATAACTATGCTGAGCGAGGAAAATTACCCCTCAAGGCCGGTGAATATGTCGGTGACTATTTCCTCCCACTCGGGGGGACTACTCCTCCTATTGAGATCGTGCGATTTGGCTGGTCACTTCTTCACGAGTGGTGTTCTCAAGAAGGAGTCGAGTGGAATGGGCGTCTTATCCTTTGAAGCCCAGTCATCGACTATACCAATAGCTCGCTTTGCCCTGATTTTCATGTTAAACACTCTCCATTTAACATCTTTTTGCGAGGCTGCCGCATTTCGGTAGTATGGCGTTTCAGAGTTATTTGCCTAAGTGATTTTGTCCACATGATACCACGAGCGCCGGGACTTAATGCAATTGTGGCCTCTTGAACTTTTCCAAGATCACCCGGCCAATACAGTTGATAATAAATATCAATTGTAATGAAGAAAGAAAGGTCCATATTCGTGAATGCCATCAATTCCGGTAGATTGGGGATTGTACGCCTGTAATATCTGTTGTGCCTAGACAAGTGACAAAAAAGTAGGATGAACGGTAAAACAGGGATATTCGAGTGATCATAAGATGAATTGGCTCCAACAAAAACACGGATAGAGAGAAGGGTAGGGGGTCGCTTGCAAATTGAAAAGAGGGAACAAAAGCTGCAGGCTAAACCTCTGGATAGTCAGATCGAATCTCGGAGTTAGAATCGCCAAAAAGCCACCCAGCCTCACGACAATAGCGAGCCTCTCGGCCATATATGCCGACTTCACTTGCCCAACAAATAACCGAAGCATCGACTATGTCTGCGATAACACCTTCGATAGAGCCCAGGATAGTCCAGCCGATCGTGCCTGCGATTAGCCCAACCACATAGCCATATAAACTACCTCGAATTGTACCACTGGCGCCAGACGACGTCAAGCTCCGAGCTGTGGTGACCCAGCCACCGAATCCGAGTGCCAATGACATGATAAAGCGAGCAGCATGCAAAATCAACTTGGAAAGCCGGTAGGAGAGCAATGAAGGGGAGCTTCCCGGGGAACGAGAATAGGAGCGAGGATGTAGAGACGTAGAGGCAGCCGATGGAGCAAGAAGTGCCATTTGACTAAGCCCACGTGCAGAGGCAGCCAAAGGTTGGGAGTGAATGGCGGCGTACGTAAGGGAGAGGGGATTGGTCAAGTAAGCGATTGGAGTCGGTATGAGTGAATAGGCAAAGAGGCTCAGCAGCGAGAAGAGACGGGTAGGAAGCAAGAGCAGAGGGAGCCGGATCAGCAGTCCAAGCAGCCGGGACAAACAGATGGTTCCGAACAGAGTTGTGGTTGCATGCACCACAGCCGCTTGCACGATCTGCTTGGAAGTAGGGGCTGGGCTTGCTAGACGATGGAAGTACCATTGGCTCACTGTTGCCGCCGTGACGGCGCGCTGAATTCCGGCAATCACTCCAACCGACCACAAGTAAAATATGACGAAGTAGACACCTAGCCACCAACTGCTCAAGTTGATGATAAAAGACCGTGGGCTAGCCAAATGACCTCCCAGGAACACGCGTGTAAACATGAGCATCCAGACCCATGTCCAGCAGACGACGCAAACAAGGACCCCCAGACCTAAGCCAAGAAGTTCAGGATTTGCGGCCAGGATTCGACATGAAAATTCGAGAACACCTATTGCCTTTCCGATCGAGCGGCGACCTCGGGAAACGTTGTAGATCCACAAGCCAGCCATCACAAAGGGGACGATAGAGCCCCAGCGCATTGCTCTATCCTGAGTGCTTGATCCGTGCCAGGTGCCTTTGAAGCTCGAAATGAAAGGGTAGAGGGAGAATGAGAATAGAATGACTGGCACCGCCACAATGATTACGTAGACCAAAAGTCGTACGTAAGATCGAAGGAAAGCCAGCCAGAGGAGAGATATGAGGACCGACACGAGAGTGTAGATCCCAAGGAGAAAAAATGATCTGTGGACGGTCAAGTAGATTGTATCGCCCCATTTAGACAGGTCCCCAGATGGAGAAGACGTGTGCAGGTAGACCAAAAACGCCGTCGCGAACAAACCGGCCGACGCAATCAGGAACAATTGGCCCCAAAAAGCATCATGCAACGAAGCCTCCGAGGCAAGAGGTGACATTGATGCGGGAGAAGACCCACCGCTTGAGCTTGACGGCCGGGGGTCATCCGGATAGTAGGAATTGATACGTTCTGAAGGAGGGGCATGAGCCGTAAAGTCGAGAGGGCTCTCTGCCAATGACGGTTGCTCTCGAAAACGCTGAATAGGGGGGTCATTGGCAGCAGAGTCCGGCAGAGGCCGGTGGTCCCCATTGTCGTTATGTCGAAGTGAGTCTTCAAGCCCGATATCAACTAAATTTCCTCTGGCTTTGTGACTAATAGTGCCCGATTCAGAACCTGTGTCGTATTCCACCGCTTCGGTCACAGTCTCAATGCGAGAATGATGAGTTGCGGGGACTCCGTTCTCGCCGCGCCATGAACTCTTGATACCTTTGCCATTGCCAGGCCGGTTATCGTAGGTGTATCCTTCATCCAGGCCCGTAGAATGTTCCGAGTCGTCATCAATTTCCGAAGATTCCTTCAAGTTGCTATCACCGAAATGCCGCCTTGACCGTTGTAGCGCATAAAAGTCAGCGATTTCGCGCTCCCGCTCAGTTTCGTCATCCTCTTCCCGGAATTCATCGGTGGCACTGTAGAACAAGGGGGCCGGTTGAGTAGAGGCCCGAGAAGCAAACGGCAAGTTTGATATCTGAGAGGCCCCTGGTCGATAAGGGTCGCCGGCTTTTAAAAAGGAGCGGGAGGAAGGGTTCCGTGAGCTGCTGTGGCGTTGGTTCGGATGGGCACGACCGGTTCTCTGGAGCTCGTCCGGGCGAGGTGCTATCCGGGATTGTGACTGAGCAAGAAATCGAGATGCATCTGGGGGTGCTCATGGTTAGCCAGCATCGGGTGACAGGTCATGGCAAAGAACATACATTCCGAGAACATGGCCCACTAGCGGGAGATCGGGTGGAGATGAGAGGAGGGAAGCTAAGTGAGCCAAGATTTAGATATTATATGCATAAGAAAGGTAAAGGCAAGAGAGAGAGAAGAGATGAGAGCGTAGTCCGAGCCTTCTCAGTCTCCCTCCAGAAGAGTTGCCGATCAATCTAAGGTCATTCAGGTGATGCAAGCGATCCCCAAAAGCGTCATCCGTCATCCGCGCAGGTCAGGCCGCGATAGCTGACTCAGCCTCCCGATAGCTCGTCCGCATTACCATAAGCATCATCACTGCGACTTGCGACTTGATTTGCGACGTGCGACCCTTTCCTCAAACGTTGACCAGCTCGATTCGCATTCTCACTGTCTGTCCTTACAACGAGGAAGAACCTTGTCTCAGATAGCATTTGGCTCTTATCTGCCGTATGATCGAATGATCATTGCAGACTCCAGTCTGTCGCCACGCCCGACAGCTTTCCATCCCATTTTTGGAAGTCGAGACTCTCTCCATGTCACAGCCATGGGACTATATTGCTAAGCTTGTCTGCATTGGTGATTCTGGGACCGGCAAATCCAGCGTGGGTGCTCTCACATCTATAGGCCATGCAACTTCCACACACACACACACAGACGCTGACAGCATCGCTAGCTCACCATTCGCCTTTGCGAAGGCCGCTTCTCCCCTTCCCACGATGTCACGATAGGAGTGGAGTTTGGCTCGAGGATTGTTCCGGTTGGGCCTCCCGCTTCTCTGGAGTTGGGAATCAATGAGCTCTCTCACACCGCAACTGGCCCCCTCAGCGATGCGCCTTCAGATGAGTCTGTCAACTCGGGCCTCCCCAGCCCTCCACGAAAGCCCCAGAATCCTGCCAACCAGAAACGCATGAAACTATCGCTCTGGGATACAGCTGGGCAAGAAACATACAAGTCCATCACCCGATCCTATTTTCGCGGCGCATCTGGCGCCTTGCTCGTCTTTGACATCTCGAGGCGTTCGACCTTTGTTTCGTGTACACAATGGCTCCAGGATTTGCGCCAAATCGCAGAGGAGGGCATTGTTGTTATTCTGGTCGGCAATAAAACAGACTTGGCCGGGCAGGGTTCCGGTTCAAATCATAGGCAGGTCACCCAGCAGGAAGCAGAGGAATGGTGCCGTATGAACAACGTGATACGCTACACCGAAACCAGCGCCAAGTCTGGGGATGGTGTGGAGCGGGCTTTTTTGGAAGTGGCTGAACGGATATACCGTAACATCGAAGTTGGCAAATATGACCTGAATGATCGTCGCAGCGGGGTGAAAGGATTCGGTGCATCCGGGGGTGCCAACACTGGTGTGCCGAGAACAGTCACCTTGGGAATGGATGATGCTATGCGTAGGGGCAGTGGCTGGAGCGGGGGCTGTTGCTAAATCTCTCATGGTCGAGGGTGCAGGGTTCTCCCAGATGGGGTGCCGTAATTTCATCTCGGCTGTACATACTGATTGGAAAACGTCTGAAATTGGGGTTTATGCTACAGCGATATTTCTAGCAGACCGGGACTGGGGAGTGTCACATCGAAAGAAATTTCAATTTTGATCTAGAGCACAGTTAGACCAACTAGAACAACATGGTTGCTAATTCAAATGAGGCTCCGCCCATCCATTACATTCACGTACTTCACGGGTCAAGATGCGAGTAAGCATCCTGTCCCACAAGTCTAAGTCAGTTCCTTGGCGATATCACTCATCTCTTCAGTTCGATATCTTCCAGCCAGGGAGCCAACGCAGGTGAGTCCACTGCTGATTGGAACCTTCCATGCCAAAGACTATGGCCCGGAAGTGGACAAAAAGGCCGATGGTGATTGAATAGAGGATGGTGTAGACAACGATGGAGGATTTGACACCCATCCTGCGAGTGACCCAATCAACGCAAAATGCGAAGGTGAGGATGGCATAGTAAAGCGCTGGGTAATAATGATGAACGTAGGTCACTCGGGCCATAATGATGAATGGAAGGTAGTGCAGAACCCAGCCGATCGCAGGATACAGGCCAGAGTAGTGGATATGGTCGATATCGGCCTTGCTAAGATCCTGGTAGCCTCTCTGCCACCGCAGAAGGTACCAAAGAAATAGTAAGCCAAATCCCAAAAGGCCAGCAGAACTTCCCCAATAGACAAGAGGATTGCCAAGGAGATAATATTTCACAACATTGTCGTCCCAGGAGCACATCCGCAGGCCAACATTGAGAATTGGCCATTGCCAGAACTTCGAAGCCAGGTCATCCTGTTTGTCTGGGTCGGGAACCAGAGCATTGTTTGACGTCATCATCGCAACATTCAAATGAATGAAGTCCTTGAGGAAAGGCGACCTATACGAGCCAGGGTCACCCGGAGGCACTAAATATGCACTATTAGAATCCTCTTTCCAATATCATCAAAAGAAATTGTAGTGCAAAACTTACACCGATCGTTCGTGTGGGACTCCACATTCCAGTGGGTATAGACATCTCCGGGCTTGTTTTCCTTGACACATGTTGTTTCAATCTGCTTGAATCCCCACTGTGGAAGATTGACATTGCCAGCTCGTAGGTAGCAGCCTAGCACAGGGTGGCGAAGCCGGAAGGCTGTGGTGAGTGTCCGAATCTTAGACCGGTCTCTAGACGCAACGTCGTTTACCACTTCCACCTGCCAGTGATCCTTGTCGTCCCCGATAGTTGTGTTTCCGTAGCAGGATACCTCGTAATGGGACTTGGAGACCGGCGCCGGAATGGAATGAGAATGCAGGTTCCGGCCTGTCTGTCCATGAATGAGACGAATAGTATCACCATCGCCAATGAATTTCAAATCGCCATTGGGGTCAAACTCCGGCTCATGTCGGTTTGGGTACATAAACCAATCATTATTAGCGTCTTTATGGTGGTAGCAGGTAACCTGTTGTTGGTTCGATCCTTCTGGGTAGGTCTGGACGTGCGAATGCAGGAGACCGCCGCCATAGCCCATATTCTTTAATGTGACTCGTGACCCCAATGCGATTTCAAGAGGACTGTCTTTGCCAACCTCAGTGCCACGTAGATTCGCCTGAAACAGGGAGCTCATCTGAGCATCGCCCGGGCCACTGTTGGATAAAACAAGGAAGTGCAGATAGAAGGAAAACATGTACACCAAGATCGGGATGACAATGAGTCCTCCCACCCGGGCAACAAGATGTTTTGCAAGCACGGTCTAGACATAGTTGTTAGTCCGCTGTGATTGGTTGACGATTCTGAATACTCACTCGAGGCATCTTCAGATCACCAAACTTATTCCATAAATCTTCAATTGTGTACAGGCCAACAATTGCGGTGCAGAAAAAGCCAACCCATTTGACGCTGCAAACACAGCCGATACTAAGTCCGGTCAAGCACAGCCAGGCATACCACTCCAGAGAAAAACTAGAGTGTTGCAAACGATGGAATTTTGCCCAACACATTGTTGTAGTGAAGGTAAAGCAAAGGAGCATTGAGTCCAGGAGGATAAAGCGGGAGATGGTTGCATAGGAGTTCTCGAACAGAACCATCAGAGCAACCAGCCACACCGTGGCCCGGCGAAAGTTCAACTCGCGAGCCGTATAGTATGCCAGAGGAACACACACAATTCCAAATGCAGCATTGAAGGCCCGCATAAAGGTGAAATTAACATCCTCGGGGTATTTCTCGCCGGATTTGAATTCAAATGATCCATTGTAACCAGCCAGGTAGCCTGAGAGACCCACAAGCATCTTTCCAAGGGGAGGGTGTACATCGAAATAAAACTCGCGTTTCAAATAGTGGGACCCGAATTTTCCGAAGCTAAAAAAGTTAGAGATATTTTATGGGGGTGACTCCAGGGGTTTCGCGATCTTACTGGGCTTCATCCCAGGTAACAATGTTGGAACGACCGATGCGATACAACCGAGTGAAGAGGGCGAGTGCTGTTAGAACAAGAGGAGCAATTATAGGTTCCCAGTGGTTCAGGACATGTAAGAAGGAAGGCGACTTGAGAAACTTTGTTAGCAGGTGGTCGAGCTCAACAGTTGAAGACCTTACCTGGCTGGGCTTGCTCTTCTTCATATCCACGTCAGGAACGGGCGCGGACGTCTGGGATCTTCCGGTATCTGCGACATTCCTGCGACGCAGGTCGGCATCATAATGGGATCCCGTACTGGTGGCAGTATCCATTGCTGCCATGATGGCGGGCTCGAATCAAGGAAAGGCTGTAGAACCAGAAGGGTAAGGGGTAGAAACACTGGAGCCGAATAGAAACGAATGACAGTGGAGGAATTCAAAAAATCATAGTGGCCACAGGAGCCACAATGAAAGAAATGGCGAAATCGTTGGCCTTGAGGGAAGGGGCAAAAGAAAAGGGAGGGGGGGAGGGATAGAAAATCAAAAAGAAAGCTGAAGTCGGGAAGCTCTGAGGTGGCCAGATGGATACACAGAGCCGCTTCCGCTTTAGCGCCTTGAGGGGCCGTTTTCGTGGGTACCAGAGTTTGACACCTTCAAAACGAGGTGTCAATACTTTCCGAATCAATTACCTAGTATTTCACCAGATTTATAGACGTGATACTTTACCTGGTAGTGTTGAATATTTCTCGTCCATGAGACTTGTAGGATATCAATATTATTTGTTCTTAATCAGTCCTCCCTTTCAGTTCCCAGGTAAATAAATTCTCACGACTCCGAATTACCACCCAGGGACTCAAGGTCAAGGAGTCATCACTGGGGACTTTAAGCTAGTGCTCCTATAGGAGCAAAGCCACTCCCATGCTCCGATCCTATGACACCTATAGTGAAAAAAGAGATTGCGCCCACAGTCTCACACTTCTATCCCATATAAGTTTTTCTAGTCCCATGTCCTATGGTCTATGGTCCTATCTATGTGAAGGGCTACGGCCGAATTGATTCAATTGAGCGGTGCCAGCATGCTGTTTATCTGAAGCTTAGGGAAGTGTAAGAATAGTGGTGGCCAGCGGTGAGTAAATACCCTGGGGATCTGATAGATCACATCGTACAGGCTTGGCCTGGACAATAGGTCGGGACCTGACCCGTTACAATCGTATAGATTTTTTTTTTGTTTGTTTGATAATTAAACACTATTTTCAATGACTATGATGATGGTTATGATGAATTCATTTGCCCGATGTAGCTTGCTCTAAATATATGCTGCTATGCGGGAGTGCTGTCAGGCCTGCCGACAGCTTGAAGGTGGTCGCCAGCCCACTGAACGATTGTTTCCATGGGTTGCAACGCAAGCCCCTGATTGGTCGCCCGAGAATGTATGCAAGCATGACAAAATAGATAAAATAAACAAAGGAAATCCAAAACGAACGTCGCCTCCCCTCTACCCACTCTCCTTTCCACAATCAGACTTCATTCTCTGATCTACTTCATCCTCCACCGTCTTCATCTGCGCAGCCCTCTGGGCCGTCGGCTGCCGCTCCTGCGCTCGCTTGCATCAAGGGAGTACAGTGGACCTGGCACTGCACTCCTAATGGGCACCATCCTTCTCCTTCCGTCACACTGTCCTAAGGGGTCATCCTTTTTCGTCGCCTTTTTTCCGTGCCGAGAGCCAATGGGTCGACTGCTTGAAACTGATTTAAGAGACCTGTCCGGACCATGAATTCGGCCACAATTATGCGAGCCCCTGGCCGCGTCAGGAGCTCGTCGCGTCGAAGAGCAACTCCGCGGTCGGACAGAGCATTTCTCATCCAGTTGCGCTCGTCTTGGAGTAGCGGGCATTCAAGCAAGTTATGATTGACCATCTAGTTTAGACTGCGGCAAAACCATGGATAACCGCGGATAACCAAAACCGCAACCGCAAATTTGCGGTTTTGGGGCTGATTTGGAAACCCGCGGTTTTTGCGGTTATCCATGGATATGTAGACATTACAAACATGCTAAGACTGGTGACTTTGTGCGACTGCATAGATTATGCAATTTTCGTAGTATTTTTAGAGTATCTGGTATGTAATAAGTTACCCACTCCTCTCAGTTTGAAAAGAATACATTTTTAGACCAAATTTTTCAATTTCTTTTGTCTCTAATATTACAGCCTATCAATCTCAAATCCCTCGGGTAACTTAGGCTTCTTCCGAACCCTTCCTGACCGCGCCTGCGTCTTCTCCTCAATTGGCATCTCCGGAAGTGGGAGGCCATTATCAGCATCATCTAGAGCCTCGGATGTCTTCCTTTGACGCCGCTTCCGTCCTCTCCGCTTAGTTTGAGCTACAGGCTGCGTGGCAGATAACTCTTCTTCTGCCTCATTATCAGATTCATCTGTATCATCCTCAGATGTATCCTCTGCTTCGCAACCCTCTTCTTCATTATCGCTGATCGGTTCAAGTTCATTTAGCGATGGAACAGGCTTCCTTGTCTGATCAAGCATAGCAGCCTCTCCGACAGAGAGATACTCTTTAATCATCTCTAGTTCGCTTTGTTCAAGATCAAACTTAGATGAGAAGAGATGGAGCATTAGGCCTTTGATGGTGTCTGGCTTTAATCGTCCCCGACGATAGTGACAGATATCACGAGCACAATTAAAGAGCCGCTCGACACCGGCACCACTTGCAGGAACTGAGAGGATATCTCGTGCAATCTTTGCAAGGGCCGGATACTCGTGCTGATGCTCCTTCCAGAGGAGCCGAGGATTACCCTTTGCGAGCCCTATAAAAAAATCAATTAGTTTCGGAATAATATATGTAATAGAGAATATTAATTTCTTGCCAGATAACGTGTCAGTTCATCCTCCGGTTGATCCAATTCGGCTTGGAGAGCAGTCTGTGATTCACATAATAACTCAAGTTCATTTTCAGCGGGATCAAGGGTTGCTTGGTTATTAGCCGGTTCAGTTTCCCAGATCCCCTGTTGCTGATATCGCTTAAACTCCTTCTGTAGAACCTCCTGATAATGCTTCATAAAATCGACTTCCTCCCCTTTCTCATTTTTTCCCGTCCAATCCGCGTTATCAAAGTATCGAAGCCTCTTTGACGGACAGAGAATAGTGGCAATTGCGTAGACTATGCCGTATGACTCATTGTCTGTTTCAGTGTAGTTTTTAGAGAGCTTTCTCTTTGCTGATCGAAGTCCCTGAAGCATTCTCTTTTTCCATGGGACAGCTTTGCGTTTCAGTTTCTTCTCAGCGTCATCAAGATGATTAAACAACCGATTATAGGTACTGAAGACATGATGGACTGTAACATCTCTGGTCTTTGATAATACACTTGTAAATCAAAGAAAGGCTTAGTGATCAGGAGTAAATACTCGACTTGGCGCCATTCCTCTTGGTCTACTTGAATTGAACATGTTGATATGTTATACAGTACTGGTCAAAGACTGACTGTAATTTCCTGGCACGATCAAGCATTAGAAAGGTAGAATTCCAGCGTGTGCGAACATCTTGGATCGGAATAAGATTGGGCTCGGTGGTCTGAAGAGTAAGAAAGGCTTCTTTGCGCTGTGGACTGGCATTGATGAAGACAGCGAGATCTCGAATCTAAAGATAATTTATATTAGTATAATTATAAAGAGAGCGCCAAGATAAACTTACCTTCTTTAAGATTGCCGCAATATTTCTTGTAGGCTGCCGAGAGTTGAGTCTGTAGTGACTGCGTTCGCGTATCAGACCACTCAGTCTCTACTTCCATGTTTGTTGGGCATGCTTTTATCTTTCCAAGTAGATCCTTTAGGCTAAGCTGGATAACATGCGCAATACATGGAATCCGGAAGACAGAAGTCTTACTTAGAACTTGCGATTGAACAATCTCTTGGACACCTATCATCATAGTGTTGTTATTTGACGCATTGTCTGTAGTAATTGATAATACCCGATCGTCGATATTATGCTCCTTGAGAATTTGAATCACAGTCTGACTTAAGTGAGCACCGGTAAGCGATCCGTGGAGATGCTCAAAACCAAGAAGAACCTCGCAGTAATTCCATTCTTGATCAAGGAAATATCCAGTAATTGCCATAAATGCATTCGAAAATGGGGATGTCCAGCAGTCAAGTGCAATTGAGAGATGGCTTCCCTTCGGAAGTTTGCTAAGCACTTCTTGCTGCTTTTCCTGAACAGTGGCGTCTAAAAGTCGTCTGATAGTCCGCGCAGGGGGAATATCAATTCTTGATTCAGAGAGCTGGGCAGCTTCAAGGTCTTTGAGCTCTGGGTGTTCAACGATACGACATGGGAGACGGGCGGTTGTAATAAAATGGAGAATTTTTCGCTGAAGAAGGTTATTAGTGAAGATCGTCTTCGGTGGTACACGCGGCTAGACGATGCTAATATTAGTGATATCTCTCTGTATCTTTAACATATGCAGAACTTACTAAATCACGTATCAACTGGTCGATTCCATGCCTTTTTTTCTCTAGGCGACACATGCCTCCTTTCAAATGCGCTCAAAGCGCAGAGGTTCCTGTACGCTAATGGCCTGGATGAGTAAGGGTTGTAAAACATCGCTTACACATAACCTTAGGCTCGCCAGTCCTCTCATGTGCAACCTGTTCAAAATGCCCCCAAAGTACTGATGCTTTTTTCCCATCCCAATGTAGGGCATCTCGGCATTGAGGGTTCGATCCAGACGTAGTAGTTAACCACCATTCCACGAATTGCTTCCGGGAGTCTTCCATCTCAGGCTCACTGGTATAGAGAACCCAGAACTTTTGAAGTGTTGGTCCAACGCGCTCAGGCGATTTTGGCGCATAAGAAAATTGCGGAGGGGGAGAAAAAGGAATAGAAGTCACGGTCAGTTGACTGTTTGGTAAATCAGGAAGGTCATCTGATTGAAGAAGATTGAGATTGATAAAGGAATTGGAGGAAAAGGATACTTGGGACTGAGACATTGTAGTATGTTCCGACTGGTTAGAAACTAGAAATAATAAAGAGATACATGAGGAAGAGCGAGAGGGGACTTACACAAATTCCTCCTACTATTTAGGAGACAAACGGGTCGCGACCACGAGTTTGACCTATTTAAAAAAAAACTACACTCTACGTTCATTGGATGACTAGCGATGGTTGTGCGGTTCTTGTGCAGTTATCGCGGTTATCCATGGATAACCGCACAAAAACCGCAAAATATCCACCAGGGAAAAAAATCACTAAGTCCACGCAATTTGAAGTACAAGTCTGATTTTCTCTTGAATTTTCTAAATATACTAATATAATGTAGAATATAAGTATAGAACATTCTTCTATATCGTTTAGTAATAATTTTAATCCATAATAGCCCGATTTACTCAAACCGCTCAATATTATAAAGTTGACCGAGAGAGTGTACTTACTTCATATGCATGTAAAATATATCTTCGCAATAAACAATCTGAACTCTTTAGCAGTCTTAAAATTTCAGACAACCATCACTTAAGCTAAGCAAAATAAGAGATCATATATCAGTATTCCACTGTTCACCTAAGAAAACCTAATTATTTCTTATTATTTTATAGAGTGAGAAAGAAAACTGCAGTGTTGTGCCATTTTAACCAGAACAGGTGTAAGTTGGAGTATGTAAGCTGCATAAGTATCCCCTGATGGGCTAGAATCGGTTAAAAAAGCGAGAGTTATGCTAGTGCGGTTTTCTTGTGGTTACCCATGGATAACCGTGGTTAAACCGCAAATTTGCGGTTGTGGTTTTGACTTTGATACCCAAAACCGCGGTTTTGCCGCAGTCTAGGACTCTGGTTCCCCAGACGCAAGCGCATCTCGCTGACTCGCGCCGATTGATGCGAGTCAAGTAGGCAGCAACGCCAATTCGTCCAGTACGAAGCTGCATCAGAATGGACGCTGTCGCTTTCCGCAGGTCGGACCAGTATTCCAGTGTCTTCTTGGTCGTTCGACGAAGCGTTTTCGTCGGTCGGCCTGTTCTCTCTATAGACCATGGCCTTTCCCACTCGATTTTTGCCTCGCGGCGAGTGCGGCTTTTAGCTGCAGCTGCAACGCGAATATAACGATTGTTTGGGGTTTGTGGTCCTTCTGGTTCCTGGGCCGCCTCCTTTGCGTGTCGGTCGACACGTTCATTGCCGGCCACTCCTTGATGAGCCGGTATCCACCTGAGGTGGATTTGACGGCGATTGGCTGCGTGTTGCCTTACCAGGTGGAGGCATTCTTCCAGGTAGACATGTCCTGATGGCATCTACTTGATTTGTATTATATTGTATTCAAGATAATTATAGATATGTAAATATAGATACTAGACGGTTTCATCTTAGAAAAATACTATGAATAATATATCAAAACAGAATTTTCTAGTATATATTAATTTATTTTTATTATAGAAAGTCTTTTATTTAAATTTCAAAAGATAAATTTATAAAGTATTATAAATGTAGATAGACAATTAAAAATCAATTAAAATAGGACAAATAAGATTTTTTCAATTAATTTAATATAAATCTGTTAGAAGCTAAGACGGTTCAACACCTGACTTCTAAGGCTGCGCACAGATTCACCTGATCATTCACGATCAGTTGGCTAGGACTCGAGATTCATTAGAGGGACCTCCCGGATGAGAAATGGCGAACTTCTCTATTCTTATGAGAGGTTTACCTCGCTTTACCCGGCTTTCTTCTTCACCATGTTTATCCTGTTTGTTTCTATTTCGGTCTATTTATACGAGAATGATCCCATGATTAGTTAGATAGGCAGATTCTTCCTGATACAGTTTTCTCTCAATCTATCTGTTCTCACCATCTTTCTTTTATCCCATTTGGGGTCCAGCACATGACTAAGCGAAGTCATAGACCCCGAATGCCGACAGAATTATACTATATAAAAATAATTCATAATTTCTATTTAATTGTTAATAATATTTCTTAGCTACAAATATTCTGAGATTAACGTAATCCACAGCCGAGTCGGCACCACAACCGAGTCGGCACCACAACCGAGTCGGCAGTTTTCCCTAGCACCACCATCAAGCACTATTCAACGCGACATTATTCCACCACCACTATTCAGAATGCCTCTATCTCAAGAAAACCGAATGCAAATGGCCATTCGCGCGTACAAAAGCATGCAAATCCAATATCAATCAAAATCTGCTGGAGTATTTGGCGTACCAAGGTCAACCCTTCAAGATCGGCTCAAGGGAATGAAATCACGGTCGGAAACGCGTGCCAATTGCCATAAATTAACAGCTCATGAAGAAGACTTGATCAAGCACCTGCTAGACGCAGATAAACGAGGCTTATCGATTCGACCTGAGTTACTGCGTGGAATGGCGCAGATCTTACTTCGTGAGCGTACCCAGGATCCTACCACAACCATTGGTGTTAACTGGGCATATAACTTTGTTAAACGCCATCCAGCGCTACGTACACGATATAATCGGAGGATTACATACCAGCGTGCAAAGCAGGAGAATCTGATGGTTATAAAACAGTGGTTTGAGACTGTGCATGAGGCTATTCAGGAACATGGTATCCATGAGGATGATATCTGGAATTTTGACGAAACTGGCTTTGCAATGGGACTCTGTTCAACCTCCAAAGTCATCACTGCGGTGGAGCGTAGTGAAAGACCTCGAAGAGTTATCCAGGGGAATCGAGAATGGGTCACAATTATTGAATGCGTGGGCTCGAAAGGGATCCGTATACCCCCGTGGATCATCTTAAAAGCAAAAGAACACCAGGCTGCTTGGTATCAAGAATCTGCTCTCTTCAATAAGGGCTACGCTATCGCAAGAAGCCAGGATGGATGGACGACAGATGAGTTTGGCCTTCGCTGGCTAAAGGAGATGTTTGAACCACAATCAAAACATCATTTATCTGGAGCGAAGAGATTGCTTATTCTTGATGGCCATTCTAGTCATCTAGCTGCAGAATTTGATGATTTTTGCGAAGAGAATGCAATAATCTGCCTCTGCATGCCTCCCCATACTTCTCATCTTCTTCAACCGCTGGATGTTGGTGTTTTTGGGCCGCTCAAACGCGCGTATGGGAAATTGACTGAGATGATGGCTGCCGGCAATAACCATATTGATAAGGAAGACTTCCTCCACCTATATCCATCCGCGCGCGAGAGGGTCTTTACTCAAGGGAATATATGCAATGGCTTTGCAGGTGCTGGTCTTAAGCCACTTGATAAAGACCGAGTTCTTGAAAAGATTACTTTCCAGCTTCGTAGGCCAACACCACCTCTTGTTGAAGTTGAAAGTTCAATCTCCTCTGCTTTTTAAACACCTCAGAATCCTCGCCAGCTTGATCATAAGATCCGCAGATTGGAGAAAAGCATTCAAAAAAGGAAACTTTCTAGCAGTCCGATGTCTCATATTCAACAACTTGAGAGGGCCGCGCAGATGGCAATGAATACGAACCTACTCCTTCAACAAGAAATCAAGGTTCTACGGGCTGAGAATGAGTGGAAAATGAAAAAGAAGGCAAGGAGGCGTGCTACCCTAGGTAATGAATGACCTTATTTTATTTGTACAGGAAGGTCAAAATCGTCTCCAGCAGCTTGATACGCATGTTGAGGAGCAGGTTGAGGAGCAGGCATCCAGGCCTCGCCAGCGAGCTCCAGCACGCTACAGTAGTTGCGGGACTGTTGGACATAATCATAAGAAGTTGTCCTAATAAGTAGTTATTTATTTTATCTTTTATATAGTGTCGGGAAATCACACGTGACTACCCTTGGGAGTGACGGCCGATAGTTCATCCGAAGTTCTGAATACTGAGTCTTCCGTATGAGTGGTGTCCAATATATTGAAGCCACATTAGATGCATGGCGTTTAATGTATCGAACTACCCCTGTTCGTGCCCCTTTTCACTGCATATTTTGTTTGCACTATTTGTTCTATTTTCGGTCTATATATATCTACTCAGTTACATCATTAGTTAATCAGACAGTTCTATATCGACTGATCTCACTCTTCTTCTTCTTCCACACATTCCTGGTTATATGATTTAGCATCAGTCAGCTTGCTTTGTCATCGTATCCCAGTGAATGCTGACATATAGTCTAATTTAATGGCGTTGGTGGTTGAAATGCTTTAATATTCTAGTGATGACGGAGAAAGTGCCAACTCGGTTGTGGATTACGTTAATAATAATTATTTTATAATGTCAATTTGAAGACTTTTCTCTTACATAGAACCAAGTTAACAATTCATAGATTATTACCTAGAGTAATAGTATATTAAAGTATTCTCTCTTCAATTCAGTTAATAATGAGCTTGTCTATCGATTAATATTGTAAAAAAAGTAATATTTATGATAAATGTGCATATGTCCTTGAATATTCTAATAGGGACTTTAAGTTATAATATTAGTTTTATTAATTATAACTCATTAATTTCATAGTTATAAAAGTTTAGTATAGTAGATGTCGACATTCGGGGTCTATAACTTCTCTTTGCCATGTGCTGGACCCCAAAATGGGATAAAAGATAAGATTGTGAGAACAAGTAGATTGAGAGAGAACTGTCTCAGGAAGAATCTGCCTGTCCAACTAATCATGGGATCATTCTCGTATAAATAGACCGAAATGGAAACAAACAGGGTAAACATGGTAGAAAAGAAAACGGGGTAAATATAGTAAATCATTCATAAGAAAAAGACGGTTGCCGTTCTTCTCATCCGCGGGACGACCCTCTGGTAGACCTCGAGTCCTAGCCAATTTAATCAGGTGAATTTGATCGCAGCCTTAGAAGTTAGGTGTTGAACCGTGTTAACTTCTAGCAATAGACGTATAGAGTCTTCTTTCTTCATATTGTTGAGCGGTGAAGTAAAGCAATTAAAATAACGTACTAGTATACTACACTCGCCTTTTTACTTCGGGCACTAAGGCTGAATTATAATGATGTGATTTTGTTCTGTTGTGTGATTGAGACAAAATTATATAATGAAAAATATATTGTACTAATCTTATGCGCTTATCACTATAATTATTATATGATAAATAGTCCTGATATCTAACGCACAAATAATTTATAGTTTAGAAAAGAGGGGTTCTAAGAGGCCTTCCGCTAGGAATAGCTATTCTCTAAGAACCAGACTAAGAGAGGGAGAGAGAAAGAGGCTTTTAAAAAATAGCCTAAATTTCATACTATAACGTAATTCACCACGGAGTGAGCCGCACCGCCGAGTGAGCCACCCAACCAAAAAATCCCGCCTCCACGCCTCGCTCTATTTTCCACCAACAACCTTGTCTCTAAATCGAGTCAGATCAAGCCAAAATGCTATACAACAAGAGGGTCGTATCTCGTTGGCCGTACAAGCTATAAAAAACAAGGAAATCAGCTCGATTCGGCAGGCTGCAGAGCGATTCCAGGTCAACCGTTGTACGCTCACACGTCGGCTCCGCGGTACTACAAGTCGCGCTGAAACGCGCCCAAATGGCCATAAATTGACAGAAATCGAAGATAACTAACTCACTTCTACAATGGATTCTATCAATGGACGATCGTGGTGGAGCACCTAGACCCTCTAACAGTGCAAGAAATGGAAATGGCTGATTTATTACTACGACAGCGCGGTACAAGCAACACTACACGATTGGCCAAAATTGGGTCACAGAGATTAAATCTCGCTTTTCACGGCTATATAATTACGAGCGCGCACAACAGGAGGATCCAAAGGTCCTACGCGAGTGGTTTACTACCGTACAAACCGCGATCTCTACATACGGTATCATATCGGAGGATATCTATAACTTTGACGAGAACTGGCTTCGCAATGGGCCTTACCGCAACCGCGAGAGTTATTACGCGAGCATAGGATTACGGTCGAAGATCGGTCCTACAGCCAGGAAATCGCACCTGGGTAACCGCGATCGAGTCAGTCAGCGTTTCAGGGTGGGCGCTTCCACCAACGATTATCTTTAAAAGGCAAAGTCTAAAGAGTCGTGGTTTGATAATCTTCCACCCGACTGGTGCTTCGAGGTTAGCGCAAACGGGTGGACAACCGACGAAATAGGCCTTCGGTGGCTTCAAAAAGTGTTTATTCCATCGACAAATCCCCGTACACTCGGTCAATATCGACTACTAGTCCTCGACGGCCACGGCAGTCATTTAACAGCACAATTCGATCAACTTTGCTCAGAAAATAAGATCATACCGATCTGGATGCCAGCTCATAGCTCTCATCTTTTACAGCCGCTCGATATCGGGTGTTTTGCAGTTCTTAAACGCTCATACGGAAGCTTAGTTGACCAGAAATTGCGGCTCGGTATTAACCATATCGACAAGCTTGATTTCCTCGCAGCATACCCACAAGCTCGTACCGACGCATTTAAATCGGATAAGATCAAAAATAGCTTTAAAGCAGCCAGTTTAGTGCCAATAAACCCAGAACCAGTGCTTAATAAGCTTAATATTCAGCTTTAAACGCCAACACTATTACCCGAGCGACCTTCAAGCCGATCAAGCATTTACTACCCTACAACACCTGTAAATTTTGCGCAGCTCGCAAAGCACACAATATCAGCTAAAACCTTACTAAAATATCGATCGGAAAGCTCGCCAACTCCTACAAAACAAGTGGTTGGCCAGGCATATAAAGCGCTTGGGCAAGTTATGACAGAGCTACTTTTTACTAAGCAAGAAAATCAGGGTCTACGCGCTGAGCGAGAAAAAAAGCAAAATCGACGTCGATCAAATAGAATAATATCACACGATGGAGGATTATCAGTGCAGGAAGTTCAGGAGCTCATACAAGCGCCGGCACCAGTACCAGCACTACCGACGCAGCATATTCAAACTGCTGTAGCACCATCGCAACGACGCCTACCAAAATGTGGTAAATGTGGGGAGCTAGGGCATAAGAGAAATGCGTGTCCAGTTAGAGATTGATCAATAAATATTGGCTTTATGGTCGATAAAATGCACTAAATAGTAGACAGTAGTTGGTTGGGTGGCTCACTCGGCGGTGTGGCTCACTCCGTGGTGAATTACGTTATCTTTGAAGCTCAAAACCACAACAACACTATTTAGCTTAATAGGCTGCTAAAAGTCTAGCGAATTGAAGTCTCACCCAATACCTAGACTTCAGATAAAATGCAGATAGCTTAAAAATCTATTTATCCTATATATATTAGTTCAGATAAAAGGAAAATATCGCCTTCTGATTCTTGATGGCAATGGTAGCCATCTCACGCCTCAATTGACCGAATTTGTGCTGAAAACTCGATCATCTAGCTATGGTCGTCTGATTACCAATCGGGCACGGCTAGTGTTGAGTATCACGGTGGCTGAACCTTATGGCAGGGATTGGGAACAGATATATAAGAGGCATCTGGCCCCTGTAATAGATCACTCCTCAAGTCAATCAATAATATTCAATCAGACAATCACATATCTCAACAGCTAGGATTCAATCATATAGATAAGCTAGATTCCCTAGCAGGTTATCCTCAGGCATGAGAAGAGACCTTTAAACTAGAGACTATTCAGTCTAGTTCCACTAGATCCTAAACGGGTACTTTCAAAGCTCAATATTCTCTCCGAACACTAACACCCCTACCTAGCCGACTTAGCCGATCAAGTCAATATAGTCCAAAAACACTAAAAATAATCGTCTAACTACAAAACAGGTCTTTATTTGAAAACTTATAGAACAATGATGAAGAAGCCCCTCCTACCCTATCAAAGATTACCTTAGATCAGATTATTACGGGTTACACTGTTTCAATACATAATACTGCGGTATAGGCACAAGGAACGCTGATTTACGGGCTACGAATAAGAAACAGCAAAAACGAGCACGAACGGATCACCCAGTTCGATACGAATAGGGTGTTACAGTTAGGCGCAGCCAGTGCAGTAGTTAAACGTGTTAGACCGCCTCCGCCCGCACTAGTTAAATCGCCTATTTTCCCACCCCCACCAGCTTAAACGTCCACCCCGGAAATATGGTGGCTGCAATGGTACTAGCTTTTTAATTACCCAGTGCCCTAGTCGATAATTTTCTGTCTTAATAGTGTTTTTAAACAGTGGTTTCATTTACTTTTAAAAATTGGTAGTAGGTCAGGTGGGCGGCTCGCCTGTGAATTACGTTAATTCAAATATCTTGACATATATTCTTTAGCACTTTTATTTTCTTAGTTCTTTAAAAAAAAAACTAATATTCTAAAATTAAAATTAATAATCGAAATTAAAATGTTGAAAATACGTTCCTATAATATAAATTTTGTTCCTAATCTTTCCCAATTACACAAAGTAATTATAAATATATTGGCTTTTTTATAACGTGATCCACGGTCGCCCGAGCGACCCCATCAAAAATCCACTTCAATAATAATCCATCTTTTTCAACCACAACAACAATGCCCCCCCCAACGCTGTGATAAAAAAAGAAGTTGACAGAGCAGGAGGGTCGCCTTTTATTAGCTATAAAAGCTATACAAGATGGCAAATATCCCTCTGCTGCAGCTGCTGCACGATCATTTGGGATACCTGTCTCAACTTTGAAGGCCCGGATCAATGGGCGCCAATCTGCTACTGAAAAGAGGCCATCTGGCCATATTTTCTCTCAAATCGAAGAGCAATCGATAGAAAACTGGCTACTCGATATGGACTCAAGAGATGCAGCTCTTACTTTGCCTATGTTGCGAGATATGGCCAATCTTCTACTTAGTGCACGGAAAAAAGGCCCCTGTACCACTGGTATTAATTGGCCTTCTCATTTTGTCAAACGACACCCAAATCTCTCTACTCGACTTTCACGCAAATACGACTATCAGAGAGCTCTTTCAGAAGACCCTCGGATTATTAAACCATGGTTTGATTTTGCTTCAAAGGACGATGGAAAAGTGGGGTATCGCTTCAGACGACATCTTCAACTTTGATGAGTCTGGTTTTGCCACGGGTGTTGGCGCAACGCAAAAGATTATCACTTCAGCGGAATACCATGGAAAAAGAGCACTTTTGCAAGCCGGAAATCGTGAGTGGGTGACTTCGATTGAGTGTATAAGAGCTTCTGGAAGTGTTCTCCCTCCACTCTTCATTTTCAAAGGAAACCGATTCCCAGAGCATTTACGACCCTACCTCCTTTTAAATCAAAAAGGAGCTCGTCTAACTATGAGCCCAAATGGTTGGACTACCAATACAATTGGTTTATGGTGGCTAAAACATCATTTTATCCCAAATATTGGGACAAGAGTGGGAAAATATTGCTTACTGGTCCTTGACGGTCATGGGAGTCATTTAACACCTGAATTTGACCAGATATGTGAAGAACACCAAATCATCGCAATCTGTATGCCTCCGCATGCTTCTCATCTTTTACAGCCTTTGGATATGGGTTGTTTCTCGGTTTTAAAGAGACTTTATGGAGGAGCGGTTTCAACTTTGGTGCGGAACGGAGTTAACACCGTTGACAAGGAAGATTTCCTAGAACTAATTGCAGATGCGAGAATGGGTTCTTTTAAGTCTTCCACTATACAGAATAGCTTTTTGGCTACTGGATTAGCACCATTTGATGCTAATAAAGTCTTGGAAAAGCTAAATGTGCACCTGGAATCTCTTCCTCCTCTGGAGATCCTCTCCCAGCGACCACTCTCTTCTGGCAGTGATAGAGATCCAAATACTCTTTGGACCCTCTCAAGATTCACAAAATCGCAATCTCGGATCAAAAAAGGTCTAGAGTCTTCTTCTTCTTTTCTTTCTTCACCAACAAAAAAGGAGATTGAGAAGACCTACAGGATGACTATAAAAGTAGTCCACCGCCACATTTTTCTCCAGCATCGCTGTACCCAATTAGAAGCTACCAACAAGAAACAGGCCAAAAAACGAGAGACCAAACATAAGTTTACGACCCAGAAAGGCATCTTTGGTGGTCTAGAGGGTGGTGAAGATGATGTGGTGGTTGAGGATGAAGATAGAAGCAAAGATATATCTTTACCAGAGGTGCCTGCAAAACTGGTTACTGAGCCTACTTTACCTTCAACCCCCTTGGTTCGGCGGCAGGTGACATGTTCTAGCTGTGGGATAAAAGGTCATACATATCCTAAATGCCCTACACGTGTTCAATAGCTAAACTTATGTTATTATTGTGGTTTTAATAGTGGTCAAAAATTGAAGGTTTTCTCAATTTTGGTGGGGTCGCTCGCGCGACCGTGGATCACGTTATTATTGACTAATATTTAAATAAAAAAATATTTTGGCAATCTAAATATATTTGCTATATTATTGTTTTTAGTATATTAATTATTTTATTGTTGAAAATATTCAGTATGGAGTAAAAGGATAATTAAAATATCGTATCTTCTCTATTAGACTTTTTAGCCTTGTCATAATATACTATTGTACAAACACTTTTTCAAGGTAATTAAGTATATTAGCTTTATTTTATATTATGAAACTTAAAACCCTAATAATACAGGAAGATTATTCTAAATTTGTAAACAATATATAAAAACTGTTGGAAGTCAACCCGGTTCAACACCTGGCTTCCAAGGTTGCGATCAATATCACCTGATCAACTGGCCATATCCCTCATTTCGACACGAAACAATGCTGTCAGATGAGTCACTTGCGTGTTCATCCGAGGAGCATCCCGCAGATGAATGAGATATATCAGAATTACCCCGCTTTACACTGCTTGTTTGCTCACTGCATACGTTACTTCTGTTTTTTGTGTGTAATTACATCTTTATTTGTGTATTTAAGACTTCTGCTGATCATAGCTAGATGATCAGGCGAACTCTAGGTGAATCTGAACCCGCAACTCGACCCTTAAAGAGGCAAAGCCTGTCCTCGAGCGAATAGTCTGTGATTTGTGTCAACCTTAAAAAGTATCCTCGGCCCAGCACATGACCCAGCTCTGTCATAGACCCTGGATGTTGACAAAAACTTATTTTTGATAATACTCTAATAATATATTATACTAAATATATCGAGAATTTATTTATTTATCTATTATAGAGTGTCGGCATTCGGGGTCTATGACTTCGCTTAGCCATGTGCTGGACCCCAAATGGGATAAAAGATTAGATGGTGAGAACTGATAGATTCAGTGAAAACTGCCTCAGGAAGAATCTGTCTGTCTAACTAATCACGGGATCATTCTTGTGTAAATAGACCGAAATGGAGACAAACAGGGTAAACATGGTAGAAAAGAAAACGGGGTAAATATAGTAAATCATTCATAAGAAAAAGACGGTTGCCTTGCTTCTCATCCGTGGGACGACCCTCTCTGGTAAACCTCGAGTCCTAGCCAATTAATCAGGTGAATCTGATCGCAGCCTTAGAAGTTTAGATGTTGAACCGTGTTAACTTCTAACAAATCATTTATGTTTAATTCTTAGAAAATAGTTAATTACTAAATGGACAGTATTTTTCTATTTTCCTTCCCTCCCTATCTTTTTTCTCTTTTAAGAGGTGTCTCATAAAAACATAGATTTATAAACATATAGAAATGAATATTTCATTTATGAACAAAAGTGCTCATAGATATCAGAATAATACCTTATTATTCTATTTTCTATTTTTAAGAACTAATAATTAAACAGTAGAATAAGACGTGGAAAGATATGATGGGTGAGAACAGATGATGAGATTGAGAGAAACCGTCTCTCAGAGTCTGACTGAGTATCTGCTTAACTAACTAACGTTGGAATCAATCTCGTATAAATAGACTAAAATGGAAGCAAACAAGCAGACAAACACAGTAAGCAAGAAGCGGGGTAAATTATCAAAGCTCGTATTTTTCCCTTTATCCATGGGCTGACTTGACACTCTTCTGAGTTTTAAGTCCCAGTGAGCTGATCAAAATTATATCACAGCTTTGGAAGTCAGGTGTTAAACTACTTTGACTTCCAACATAAAATTATCCTAAGTTAATACTTTCTTAACTATAGTATTATATATTATATTTTATAGTCAAATATATATATATATTATATTGTATAGTCAATATATAATTAGTCTTCCGCAAAATCTATTTTGGGTTAGAAGTTCTAACTTAAAACGTTATATTCCAATTCAGATAAAGAAAAATTGTCTTTTCATACTTAATAGTTATAGAAGCTATCTTACCCCTGAGTTTAATAAAAGTTCTGCTAAAATCTTGAATAACTGAGCCTATACACTACTATATATATCCTGTCTTCTTTAATCTCTAAATATTAGATATTTTACTGTTCTTAAATACTCTGAAAGTCACAAGCAATTATAATTTAAGCACAGCTAATGTAACCCGTAAGCGAGTGGATCAAGTATGCGAGTAGATCACCTACCCAACTACGCTACCACTAACCAATATATTCAATGAACACTATTTACAAACTAATTAAGGCACCTAGTTCACTTATGCCCTATATTCCAACAATTTGAACCGCTCAGCGGCGCTCTCTGATTGGCCGAATTCGCTATCGTAGCCGCCGCCGTATTGTCTATGATCTCTGCTTCAACACCATTTGCCTCCTTCTCAATACGCTCATGAGCCTCACTAACAGTCATCCCACTATTATTAGCTATTCGCTGATTTAATAATGTTCGTTTTCACTTTTAGTGGGCATTTTCAGCGCGTAACCGCTCATTCTCATTGCCTACTAGAGTATCCTAGTGAATCGCTTGTCCATCGCCCTTGATTAGCTACTATAACGCAATCTTAGCGGGACTTAGTGGCGTATATGAGCGTTGCCGTAGTAGTGACTTGATTGAAGAAGCCTGCAGTCGGATATCAACTGGATGAATTGGCGTGTGAGGTATGAAATCGCGGCTACTATCACTACCACGGCTGGTTGGAGGGGTAGGTGTTTGAAGCTAAATATTAAAAATATTAAGCACTCGCTGTGGCTCATATAGTATAAGGCCTGTAGCGGCGAAGGTATTTAATATCATAGCTAGTTTATATGTCTCTGTACGCGCCTGAGGATATGAGGCCAGAAAATTAAGCTTATTAGTATGGTTAACGCTATTTCGCATCTTAGCCTGAATGTGTTGACCGTATAGCTGTATCAAAACAACAAAACAGCCAATATCAAGATGTTGAAATAAATGAGAGTGCGGAGGCATACAGATTGGAATAATCTGGTTTTGCTGGCAAATATCGTCGAACTGAGGTGTAACATGGCTTCCGTAGCCATCCATCACTAATAGCCGCCATACCCCATGTCGACAGTTGGTAGTATGCGGAATAAAGTGTTTTTCAAGCCAAGCAAGAATAATTTGATCCGTAGTCCAGCCATTTGCACTAACTTCAAAGCGCCAGTCTCTTGGCGTAGTAGTAAACCACGCTGAGTTGAAGTTTTTGCCGTTAAAGATAATAGTCGGCGGGAGAACATTATAATGATCGGTTAATACACTCGATCGCTGTAACCCACTCTCGATTTCTTGGCTGTATAAGCTTCTTTTTGCCATAGTATTCAGCACGTGTGACTACACGTGAAGTGCTTGCTAGGCCCATTGCGAAGCCAGTTTCGTCAAAATTCCAGATATCATTCTCATGAATACCATATTGAATAATGACCTGTCAGAATCGATCAAACCGCTCTTGTATAATCTTCGGATCCTCACATAACGCGCGTTTGTAGTCATATCGACGTGAAAAGCGTGTTTTGAGCTCAGGGCAGGGTTGGATATAGTTATATACCCATTTACTACCAACCGACTGAGGCGTGCGTTCACGTTTTAAGAGCAGTATATTGGCCATTTCTCGCATCATATCTTGCCAAGGCCCGATCCCACGTGAATCCAGGGAAATTATCTATTTTCGAAGATAATCGTCTTCTAATTAGGCTAATGTGTTGTGGTTGGCGCGTGTGGTAGAGCGAAACGCGCCTCCGTTCATACGGCGTTGTAGTGTTGAGGTTCCAGGATAAGGGACCGAATTGATGCCTCATTCCCAACCTCTGTCGGCATGCCTGTCCAGGGAAACCGGAGGCACTGAGCTTGATATGCGCTTCAAGCGCTCTTGCCGCCATTATATTCTACATTCGGGGGATCTTCATGGAAGAGCACCGATCGAGACCGATTGTGAGGGATTTACCACTGTCAGGGGCTTGCCGCCTGTTCAGGGATAAATACCCCCAGAATCGCACGTAGACAACACAACACAGTCAAGTCAAAGTTCTGCCAATTCATTAAGGTCGATTTGCCTAGCAGGCCCTCATTCTATATCCAGTGCTTCGTCGTACCCCATCTCAACATGTAGTGTGGTATATAGAACGTCGAATTGCTTCGCTGCTTCGCGAATAGAAATAACTTCGTCATTTTTGAGAGCTTGGACAGCAAGTAGGATTGAGCCTTCCTGCTCAGTCGAATTTCGATGAGATTGAGTGCGAATAGGTGGCATGGTATGTGGTTGAATAGGATATGTTGCAAAACGCGGTCGGAAATTGGGAGGGTGATCCGCTCGCTTACGGGTTACGTTAAGATTCAACTATATTAATTAGTAGGCTAGTTTAGGTTACTTAGCAGAATACCCTCAAAGCACATTAAGAGATATTTATTTAAACTACAGACTATTTAGTCTACTTTTATAGTAGTAGGTCTATAGTCCCACTAGGCCTAACCCCTCTTAGCGACCTACTAGCTAATTTAGTTTATTTATCCTAAAACACTAAAAGAAGTTATTTAACTTTAGAAACAGGCTTCTTCACTCAAAAATTTACTCAAAACTAACTAAGAAACCCCGCTACACTAAGATTACCCTAGAGAAATTATGAAGGGTTACTATCTCTTAATATATAACACTATACTACTAGTGTAAGAAAATACTAATCTACGCATTGTAAATAAGAAGAAACGGTAAAAATGAGCACGACTGAACTGTCTAGTTTGATATAAATAGGGTGTTATAGTTAGAGAGGGCCCATTACTACTAGCACAGTTAGTATAGCTAGTTAAATATATTAAATAGCCTACACCCGTACTAGTTAAATAGCCCTATTTACTACCTCAGCTAGACAGATAAGCACCCCTTAGATATAGCGGCTACTAGAATATTAGCGATTTAAATACCTTATAACCTTGTAGATAGATTGAGTTAATAGTGGATTAAGTGTCCCACTTAGTTTAGGTCGCCTACTCTCTTAGGAACTAACTACGTTAATAGTAATAGTTTAGCTACCTAGACATATATTGCTACGTAATTTAAAAGAGAGGTTTAAGCGAGTCTTACCCCAAACAATTAACTATATTTTCTCTAATTCTTAATAAAAAAATTAGCGTTACTTCCTCAGATAGTAAAAGTATACCTAGAAGCTGCAATATAGCAGGCTCTAGTTTATTAAAGTATCTGTTGGAAGTCAAAGTAGTTCAACACCTGACTTCTAAGACTGTGATGTAATCCTGATCAGCTCACTGGGGAATAAGAGAGTTAGCTCGTGTGTAAAGGGAAAAATACAAGCTTCACTCCGCTTCTTTCTTACTTTGTTTGTCTGCCTGTTTGCATCGATCTTAGTCTATTTATACAAGATTGATTCCAACGTTAGTTAGTTAGGCAGATATTCAGTCAGACCCTGAGAGACAGTTTCTCTCAATCTCATCATCTCTTCTCACCCATCTTATCTTTCCACGTCATTTAGGGTCCAGCATATGACTCGCTTTGTCATAGACCCCGAATGCTGACAATATATATGGTTAGATCGGGAATTGTTACGGACACTACGGGATTTACTAACGTAGATCCCGGCGGGTCCGTCATCCCTGCCGGTCCGTCACCCCATCAAAACTTCAAATTTTTACCCTTTTTTAAATATCATTTACCCAACCAAAACACCATTAAATTGACAAATTAAATCTTTTGCGGGCATTTAGAAAACCTATGCCCTTTTCCGCCACATTTAGAACACGTAATTTGCCGACGTACAGGGGGCAAAACAGGAAGTGTAGGTTCAACCTGGGGTTCTAGAGCAGGTGTAGTATCAGATATATATCTTACACCACCACCTCCCTCACCACTAACATTAGTAGTGAGGTCTAAAATCTCTGTTAAACTACCTTTATTAGGTATTCGCTTCTTTGATTTCTTCCTCTTTTTCGTCTGCTTTCTGTTTCCCTCCCGTAAACGCTTTATTTCATCCCGCATTAAGATGTGCTCGTGAACTAGCTTAACCGACATATTGTAAAACTGTTGAAGATCACGTTTTGTAGGCGAAGAGATCTTATTAGCCGCTGAATTTAGACCAGAATCGAGCCTAGATTTGCGTTTTTCTAGTTGCTTAGTCGTTTGAGGGATGCCAGTGGAGATATTGCTGCCTGATGTTGAACCTTGTGAAACTGGTCGATCTGGTAGAGGCGGAGATTGAAGACGAATATTGAGCTTTGATAACACCCGATCTGGGTCTAGTGGTACTAAACCAGTAGCTGCGAAGGCACTCTGAATGATAGACTCTTTGAATGAATCATCACGGGCTGCTGGAAAAATATCAAGGAAATCATCTTTCTCGATAGAATCGATGCCTAATCGGGTATATTCTGCAACCCGCGTTCCATAAGAGCGCTTTAATACAGCAAAACAACCAACATCAAGAGGCTGTAAAAGATGAGAGGCATGCGGAGGCATACAGACTGGTATGATGTCGTTTTCCTGGCAAATCTTGTCGAATGTTGCTGTAAGATGACTGTCGTGGCCATCGAGGACCAAAAGACGATGTTTCCCTCTCGTCTGACTTGTCGTGTGCGGAATAAAGTGATTTTGGAGCCAATCAACACC
This sequence comes from Penicillium argentinense, assembly GCF_028826775.1. Taxonomy (NCBI): domain Eukaryota; kingdom Fungi; phylum Ascomycota; class Eurotiomycetes; order Eurotiales; family Aspergillaceae; genus Penicillium; species Penicillium argentinense. The sequence goes on from NW_026622668.1 coordinate 4,083,904, forward strand.
AATTTCATTACTTGTCCAGCCGTTTGGACTAACGTTAAGAGCCCAATGTTTTGGAAGGTCGTCAAACCATCGTACCATGAAGTGTTTCCCCTTAAAGATAACGTATGGTGGGAGCGCTCGTCCAGAGGCGCAAATTGATTCGATAACAGTCACCCATTCGCGATTGCCAGCTTGTAAAACGCCCCTCCGACCGGTGTAAAATGACTGCGTAATAACCTTCGTCGTCGCACTAATTCCCATCGCAAACCCCGATTCGTCAAAGTTGTAGATATCATCTGAAGTGATACCATATTGAGCTATCGTTTTTTCGATAAGCTTAAACCACTCGATAATAGTATTTGGGTCTTCCATTAGGGCGCGTTTGTAGTCATATTTGCGAGAGAATCGAGTAGTAAGCTCAGGATGTCGTTTGATATATTGTGTTGGCCAATTTTTGCCAACGGTCTGGAGGGCATTATCTCCGCGGTGTTTAAGCAGTAAATTGGCCATATCTCTCAACATCGCGATTGTAAGCGCAGCGCCTCTCTGATCCATAGAGATTAACCAATCCTGAATTGATTCCTCTTCCAGTTGCGTGAATTTATGGCCTGTACCTCTTGCTTCATATAGATTAGGAATGCCCTTTATCCGATCAGCAAGAGTTGTGCGGGGGACATCAAAAGAGCGAGCAGCAGCAGCTATCGTGGTATTTCTGCCATTTTGAATAATCTCAATAGCAAGATCCTGCCTTCCTGCTCAATTGATTTTTGAGCTTTTTGACTGCGTTTTGGGGGCATGGTAGGCGTTCAAGAATAGGTGGCTGGGTAGGGGCAGAAAATTTGAGGAGAGATGACGGACCCGCCGGGATCTACGTTAGTAAATCCCGTAGTGTCCGTAACAATTCCCGATCTAACCATATATATTGTCAGCATTCGGGGTCTATGACAAAGCGAGTCATATGCTGGACCCTAAATAACGTGGAAAGATAAGATGGGTGAGAAGAGATGATGAGATTGAGAGAAACTGTCTCTCAGGGTCTGACTGAATATCTGCCTAACTAACTAACGTTGGAATCAATCTTGTATAAATAGACTAAGATCGATGCAAACAGGCAGACAAACAAAGTAAGAAAGAAGCGGAGTTCATGAAGCTCGTATTTTTCCTTTTATCCGTGGCACGGGCTGACTCTCTTCTGAGTTTTAAGTCCCAGTGAGCTGATCAGGATTACATCACAGCCTTGGAAGTCTTGGTGTTGAACTACTTTGACTTCCAACATATACTAATTTTTATTAACGAATATCTACAACTATTCTTATGATACCAAAATTAATAAAGAGGTAAGATTATATATAATAGGTAAAAAGATTAAAGAATTAAAGCCTTATCTTTTAACATATAATTTAATATCAAAAAGTCCAATATAAGAAATCTAATTCTCTAATTTTTCTGATTTATTATGTCATTCTTATTTAGCTCGAAATGAATCAGGGATTGATATATCTTACTATGAATTACTCTATTAATATTTGTCGGGAAATCAGACGTGATTACCCTTGGGAGTGACGGCCGATAGTTCATCCGAAGTTTTGAATACTGAGTCTTTCATATGAGTGGCGTCTAATATATTGAAGCCACTTTAGATGCATGGCGTTTAATGTATCGAACTACCCCTGTTCGTGCCCCTTTTCACTTGCATATTTTGTTTGCACTATTTGTTCTATTTTCGATCTATATATATCTACTTATTTACATCATTAGTTAATCAGACAGTTCTATATCGACTGATCTCACTCTTCTTCTTCTTCCACACATTCCTGGTTATATGATTTAGCATCAGTCAACTTGCTTTGTCATCGGATACCAGCGAATGCTGACATATATTATAATCTCTAGTCTTCTTTTCAAATACTAGTTAAGTTACCGAATTATTCTATAAGTCTAGATTAAGAATACTGGAATCATATGAATTATTTAATATATTTCATAGACGAGTGGTAAAATACTTTATAGTATTTTAATAATTTTAATTAACTGTCTTATTCTATCGGTAGATAATACTAAAATCCTGAATACTATATATATAGTCCTTGACAATTTCTACAAAAAATGTATATTCTATTCTATTATAAATTATTATAGGTAACGTAATCAACCACCGAGCGGCGAATTTCGACGTGCGCCGTCACAATATTTAGATTAACACTCTACAAATATATTATATTAGACTATCTAAAAGCAAATGAATAGCTATTTATTGACAACCTCGTATAGTATGTCCAACAGTTCCACAGCCACTGCAGCGTTGTGGAGCTCGCTCGCGAAGCCTAGGTCTAGGCTCATAACCTGCTCATTAAGCTGTGTATCAAGCTGCTGAACTCGATTTTGACCTTCTTGCACAAATAAAAGAAGACCGTTACCAGGATTAGCACGCCTCCTTGCCATTTTGTTTGATTTTCCGCTCATTCTCCTCTCGTAGAACCTTAAAGTTCTTGTGGAAGAAGTAGGTTTGTGTTCATTGCCATCTGCACTGCTTTTTCGAGGTGTTGAATATGCGAGATTGGATTGGTAGAAAGCGTCCTTTTCTTTCGAAGTCATCTCTGTAGGCTGCCGGCCTTATGAATAACCTGACGAGGATTCTGAAGTGTCTGAAAAGTAGAGGAATTTGAATCTTCAACTTCTAAAAGAGGTGGTGTTGGCGTACGAAGTTGCCAGGTAATCTTTTCAAGAACTCGGTCTTGATCAAGTGACTTAAGCAGCTCCCGCGAATCCACGGCATATATTCTCGCGATTGAAGACAGTTTCGCGCGCAGGTGGATATAGATGCAGAAAATCTTCCTTGTCAATGTGGTTATTACCGGCCATCATCATCCTTTCAACCAGCTTTCCGTACACGCGCTTTAGTGGACCAAAAACACCAACATCAAGTGGTTGTGAAATATGGGAGGTATGAGGAGGCATACAGAGACCGATAATCGTATTCTCCATGCAGAAAGCCACTTAAATGGCTTAGAATTGGCCATCAAGAATAAGCAACCGCTTTGCTCCAGTTGAGTGGCGTTTAGAATATGGTTCGAACATCTCCTTTAGCCAGCGAAAGCCAATTTCACCCGTACTCCAGCCATTCTGGCTTCTAACAAGGGCATATTCCCTTATTAAAGGAGAACGCCCCCCCCCCCCCCCCCCCCCCCCCCAATAAAACCTTGAATAACTCCGTCAAGGAAATAATGCAGAAGATAGGCGCGAAATTCACCGCTCGGTGGTTGATTACGTTATAAAGATATTTTGTTCATCTGTTTTTGTTATGTAATCTACTCTAAATTTCAATTAAAAATTATATATTGACATAAATCATTATTGTTTTAGATTAACTTCTATTAATATACTATCAAGAAGTCGTTCTTTCTTTCTTATTTTGATAAATAAATTACTTGTTTCTTATTTTGGTACTGTATTTATATGTTTATCCATAGTAGACTTATATGTGCATAGTGATATTATATAAGAATGCTTTTTCCCAAAAATTAATTATATATTTTTAATAATAAAAATTTATATAACCACACTGAAGTTAAATATTCTTTTGAAGACTTGAAAAATAGAAGATATTAATTTTCAAATTCAAATCCGAATTTTAGAAAGTTCTTTCAAGGTGTTAGAATTATCTACAAAATGGCTGGCCATTTTCTTCTATATTTTTCTCTCTCCCTCTCTCGATATATATTTATACAATTATCTAAATCAATTCTATACATTTTTATAAGATTGTATTACGATATTCTTTATAGTATAATTTAATATTTGATATAAAAATGTGTTGGAAGTCAAAGTAGTTTAACACCTGACTTCCAAGGCTGTGGTGTAATTCTGATCAGCTCACTGGGACTTAAAACTCGGAAGAGAGTTAGCCCGTGCATTAAGGGAAAAATACGAGCTTTACCCCGCTTCTTTCTTACTGTGTTTGTCTGCTTGTTTGCTTTTATTTTAGTCTATTTATACAAGATTGATTCCAACGTTAGTTAGACAGATATTCAGTTAGGCCCTGAGACAGTTTCTCTCAATCTCATCATCTGTTTTCACCCATCTTATCTTTTATCCCATATGGGGTCCAGCAAATCACTAGGCGAAGTCATAGGCCCCAAATGGTGACAAAATGTTTCTTCTTTTTATAGTTTTTAGATATTGATCTGGCTCTACTATATTATAATTTTAGGACAACTTATTTCAAGAAAGAGAATAATAATAGGGTGTTGATACACATACCCTCCCCCCACCCCTTTTTTCTTAGTCATACCTGCCCGACAGCCACCTAGCTGCGCAGAAACAGCTAGATTTTCAGGCCTGCTTATAGACCGACCAATAATATCGCTCCATTTACAGGGAAGCTAAACCGAGGAGATCCAGTTCCCCATAGCACTACCCATCTACCACCTCGCCATGTCGCTCTCTACCATCTTACCCAACGCTCTACAACACCAATATGCTGCCCGGAATCGATTCTTACGCGTCTGATTCGTCATATACCAGTGAACCAGCTCCCTCCACAGCTGGCCATCCTACTGCAGACACTGAGTCCTCCGAGCCGTCACCACTACCGATGCCTCTGCCCCCTCACAACCAACGCTTCCCAGACCCCGAATCTGCGATCAATGCTATCAGTGAGCTTGCGCAGCCAGCTGGATATGCCGTTATCAAGGGACGCTCCAAGAAGGCAAAATCCGGGATGCTAAAGAAGGTTGTTTTGTTCTGCGATCGCCATGGTGAATACAACCCAGCCTTATCTGATACCTCACGCAAGCGAAAGACTACCTCATATGCCAGTGGATGCAAGTTCCAGGCTACCCTACGTCGTCAGCTATTAGATACCGATACCAATGCCAATACTAATGGCTGGATCCTTACCGTGGAGAATACAGAGCATAATGGGCACGAGCCCTCAGATGCATCTACTCACCAAGTTCATCGAAAACGTGAGATGGCGTAACAGATGGACGCTATCAGATCACAGCTTGATCTTCAGATACCTACACGCCACATAATGACTGCAACTCAGGCAAGGAAGCCAGACTCATGTCTAATAGACCGAGACATTCATAACCTTCGAGCAAAGTTAAATCGAGACTTTTTACAAGGTCGTACACCTATTCAAGCACTTCTTATGGAGCTTCCAACCGATGGCAAATGGCTATTCCGATACACACTTGATCCAGAGCAGCATGTTACTGTTCTTTTCGCTATGCATCAAAAGAGTTTGGAAATGTTGAAGCATAATCCTTGGGTAATCTCAATGGATTGCACCTACAAGACTAATCGTTACAATATGCCACTACTTGATATTGTTGGATTCACCTGTACTGGTGCATCGATCTATCTTGGGTGGGCATTTATTGTTAACGAACGAGAAGAAACATACAAGATTGTTATGGTTTATCTCTTGGAAATGTATGAGCATCTGCATGAAAATGATCGATCCTTTCCATCAGCACCAAGTACTATCCTTACCGATAAGGAACCTGCTCTGATCAATGCTGTTCATGCTATATTCCCTTCTACTAAGACAATCATCTGCATCTGGCATATCAACATGAACGTAATGAAGAAGGCTCTTCCACTTCTTCGGAAGGCTATTGCTGACGCTCGTGATAATGGACTAATTGAATGGGATGGGTTTTCTCTTCCGTCAAATGACCATCGACTAACAAAGAAGGAATTGGATGAGGAATTAGCCAAGATTCTTGATCAAGGATGGAGGAAGATGATAGCACGATAGAATCGTCTCACTATTCCTCCTCTCAATCAGAATTCGACATTGCTTGGGAACAGTTTCAAGCTGCTTACAGTGCATCGATCTATACCACCTTGCTTGACTATATCATCCAGGAATGGATTGAGGACTGCCCTGAGAGTTTCCTTAAACTCCATACAGACCAATATCTCCATCTCGGTGAAGCTTCTACATCACGGACAGAAGCTTCTCATTGGTTGCTTAAACAAGATCTCCATACATCTACAAAGGATCTGCTTGCTATCCTAGAGAATTTTGAGCGTGTTATCGATCGTCAGTACAGGAAGATCAAAGAAGGGATTGCTAATCAGCGAGAGAAGCGACCAACCCGGACCCTTGATCCAATCTATCAGCCATTACTTAAACGTGTATCTTTGCAGGCCATTGGCTATGTCGAAGCAACATATGCTACCTTTCTCCCAGCAGCAGAGGGCAAGCCCCTAATTCCGCCTAATTGCTATTGCAATTCAAGGAATACCTCAGGATATCCTTGCATTCATGTGATTATGAGAAAGATAGAAGATCGTGAACCGTTCTTGCTTGAGGATTTCCATCCTCAATGGCATCTTTACAGACTCGGAGAGGCGCCTCCAATTGATCCGATTCTCCTGATACACAATCCCCATAGGGTGCGTCAACGTGGAAGGCCAGCCGGCCGTCGGAATAATCTAGAGTCTCGGCCTATTCAGCCCTCAGATGTCCAGGCCTCAGATGTCCGGGTACCAGCAACTCAGATATTACCACGGACCCGGCTTTCTCCTCGATCGTCACCCGACCCTCTTACAGCATTTGAACGTTCTACACAACGCGAACCCTCTGGATTTGAACGTGTATCTGCTGCAACACGCGGTCGTAGCCGTGGACGTGGTGCTCGTGGGGGTCGTGGTGCTCGTGGGAGACGTGGTGCTTGTGGGAGACGTGATACTCGTGATAGCCCTCACAATGAGCCAGAAAGTACCCAATCAGAGGGAATACGGACTCGACGGAGGGCACGTATGGAGGTGGAAGACACAGAGATAGTCGCAGAAACGGCTAGCCAGGGGGACAGCGAGGGCAGTAGCTTAGATGCAGGGGCAGTAATTGACTCAGATGATGGAGAATATGCTGGGTAACTAATGAATGAATTAATGATCTGCTTTTTTATCTCGATATTTTTCCAGTAAATAGAGCAATATGATTGGTTGGATCAGAAATCTTTTCAAAATTCAGGTGTTTCTACTCAGCTGGGCGGCCATTATAGGCGTGCAGGCCGTTGGGCGGACATGACTAAGCAAAAGTTTGGCTTTTGGGGGGGGGGGGGGGGGGGGAGGTATGTGTATCAACACCCTAATAATAATTCATAAATAATATATCAATAAAATTTCAAATTAGAATCTTAAATAAATACTCAAGTATCTACTATTAACGTAGTTCCCAAGCGAGCCGGCCACCCAAGCGAGCCGGCCACCCCAAAAACACATCTTAAATGCGATAAATTAGCACTCCATATCTCAACAACCATCGACTAACTTTACTTGAATATTGGCAGGTAGGCTTTACTTAGCATAGGGATTAATATATCCTAGTTTTAAATATTTTAAAATGATCGCCTTGCAACGTTACAATAAAATACACTGTAATTTTTGTATTCTATACATAAATATATGTATGTCTCTCTTCTAATTAGATTTTATATGTCAAAACCACGCCAGTGGGCTGGTGACGCTATCTAGACCATCATGTCCAAATATGGTATTCTAAATCGATGTTTTTGTTGAGATATGTTGTGGTATTTTATCGCATTTACTATGTGTTTTGGGGTGGCCGGCTCGCTTGGGTGGCCGGCTCGCTTGGGAACTACGTTATTAAAGAGAGACAAACATATTCCTCATTAAACCTTTTTCATTTAGATACTTTAGGACCTCTATTTTGTTGATTATAAATTGATTTCAGTATTAACGTAATCAACCACCGAACCGCGGATACCACCGAACCGCGGATTCTCTGCTATAGCCACCACTTTTTGAAGCTTTTAAACCACCAACACCATTAGAATTGACTAATTAAATACATAAAAAAATAGCTATTTACTAGGGCAATTTCGAATCGTATGTCCCACTGTTCCACAGCCACTGCAGCGCTGCGGAGCTCGTCGGCGAGGCACGGGAGTAGATTCTTCAGGTTGCTCATTAAGCTGCGTATCATGCTGCTGAATCCGATTTTGACCTTCCTGTACATTAAGAAGGCGATCATTACCTAGTTTACCACGCTTTTTTGCCTTTCTTTGACGTTGTCGCCCGTTTTCAGCCCGTAAAGCCTTGATTTCTTGCTCTAAAAGCAGTTGGGTTTGCATCGCCATTTGCGCAGCTTTCTCAAGATGTTGAATATGAGCAATAGGACTGCTAGAAAGCTGCCGTTTTTTATTAAGGCTGTTCTGCAGGTTTCGGACTTTCCGATCTAGCTGGCGAGTATTCTGTGGAGTCTGAAAAGCAGAGGAAATCGAGCCTTCAACTAGTGATGGTGCAGGTGTAGGCGTACGTAGTCGGAAGGTAAGTTTTGAGAGAACATGCTCTGGATTGAATGGCTTGAGCCCTGCCCTTTAAAACCGCTGCAAATCTTCTCTAAAGTAAATACTTTAGCGTGTGCATCGGGGTATAGCGATAAAAAGTCTTCTTTATCGATATGATTGTTGCCGACTTTCATACGATGTTCAAGAAGCTTTCCGTACGCCCCTTTAAGCGGGCTAAAGACACCCACATCAAGCGGTTGAAGAAGATGCGAAGCATGAGCAGGCATGCAGTGACAGATTATTGCATTCTGCTTGCAGAAATCATCGAATTCAGCAGTTAAATGACTGCTATGGCCGTCAAGAATAAGCAAGCGCTTTGCACCAGTCATATAGCGCTTAGAAAGGGGTTCGAAGATATTTTTTAGCCAAAGAAGGCCTATTTCATCAGTCGTCCAGCCATTCTGACTAGTAGAAATCCACCAGTCGCGAGGAAGCTTAGGTTCTTGAAACCAGGCAGCTTGTTGAAAGCTTGCTTTTAATATAATGACTGGCGGTAGATGTATGCCTTTTGACCCGATTGTCTCGATAACTGTGACCCATTCGCGATTGCCTTGAATGACTCTACGCGGTCGCTCGCTGCGCTCAACTGCAGTAATCACTTTTGAAGTAGAGCAGAGTCCCATTGCAAAGCCAGTCTCGTCAAAATTCCAGATATCGTCTTCGTGTATGCCGTGCTCTTGAATGGTCGCTTGTAAAGTCTCAAACCACGGTTTTATAACTTTTGGATCTTCCTGCTTTGCTCGCTGATAGGTAATACGTCTTGTATATCGCTTACGTAGCTCAGGATGGCGTTTAACGAACTTATAAGGCCAGTTAATTCCGAGAGCTGCCGTTGAATCTTGTAATCGATTGCAAAGCAATGTTTGAGCCATTCCACGTAGGAATTCAGGTCGAATTGGAAATCCTCGCGTATCTGCTTCCAATAATCGCTTTAAGAGTAATTCCTCTTCGAATTCAGTAAGTCTATGACCATTGGCGCGTCGTTCTGTCCGTGATTTTGAACCATGAAGCCGATCGCGTAGAGTATTTTCAGGAATCGCAAAGACCTGCGCAGCGCATAAAATTAATTTAATTTGACCATTCTGATAGGCTGAAATAGCCATCTGAATACGCGACTCTTTAGAAAGAGGCATATTGTATTGTGGTGATGAAGATTCGACGCGTTAAACAGAGAGAATAGAAATTGGATTGAAAATCCGCGGTTCGGTGGTATCCGCGGTTCGGTGGTTGATTACGTTAGTTTTAAAATAGCTAATATGATGAAATATCTATATAATACCTTAATTATCTTAGTCTACTCTGTCTAGAATATATAGTATCTAGATCTATAAAGAGAAAAGATATTGACTATTAAAAGATTTTAATGATTGATTATTATCAATTATATGTACTAGAGAATTTTATATTTGAAATTTTGAGATTTTTTGGGCTTCTAAAAAATGTTAAAATAAATTTTCTTATAAAACTTTTATTAAAAATTATCCTTGATAATAACGTAGTTCCCAAGCGAGTGACGCACCCAAGCGAGTGACGCACCCCACCAAAAATGGCGTCCTGACGCGTACCCACTATTTTCAACCACCCACCATGCCACCAAAACACGCTCAATCAAGCCAGGATTCGGTTAATCGTGAGGGCAGGATCTTATTAGCCATTCAGGCTCTTCAAAAAGGACAATTTCCTAGTCTTCGCGCTGCAGCCAAGACATACGGCGTATCTGAGGCTACAATCCGCCGCCGACGTGCGGGCCAGTCTTCTCGCGCGAATACACGCGCTAATAGTCATAAATTGACTGGATCTGAAGAAGAATCGCTTGTACAGTGGATACTCTCAATGGATTCACGCGGTGCAGCGCCTAGGCCCTCAACTGTGAGAGAAATAGCGAATATTCTACTTGCCGACCGCGGAAACACCCCCTCACCAACAGTTGGAAAAAACTGGGCATCAAATTTTATCAATCGCCAAAAAGAGCTTCGAACATGCTTCTCAAGACGCTATGACTATCAACGTGCTCAAAACGAGGACCCGAAGGTCTTACGTGAGTGGTTTAAAACCGTTCAAAATGTGATCAATAAGAACGGCATCCAATCAGATGATATCTACAACTTTGATGAGACTGGATTCGCGATGGGCCTTATTTCAGCACAAAAGGTGGTTACTCGAGCCGAGTACTATGGTCGTCGGGCAGTTCTACAGCCAGGAAATCGTGAATGGGTGACTACAATCGAGTCAATCAGTGCAACAGGTTTTGCTCTTCCACCATGTATAATCTTCAAAGCCAAAAACCACAACATCGGTTGGCTTGATGGCCTTCCAAAAGATTGGCGATTTGAAGTTTCACCTAATGGCTGGACTTCAGATGAAATTAGCGTCCGATGGCTTCAAAATCTATTCATCCCATTCACCTCAAGTCGGATGAAAGGAAAGCATCGCCTTCTGATTCTTGATGGCCATGGTAGCCATCTCACGCCTCAATTCGACCGAATTTGCGCTGAAAACTCAATTATCCCACTCTGCATGCCAGCACATTCATCCCATCTTCTTCAACCTCTAGATATTGGATGTTTTGCTGTTCTTAAGCGTGCCTATAGTCGTCTGATTACCAATCAGGCACGGCTAGGATTTAACCATATTGATAAGCTAGATTTCCTAGCAGAATATCCTCAGGCACGAGAAGAGACCTTTAAACTAGAGACTATTCAACATAGTTTCACAGCAGCAGGTCTAGTTCCACTAGATCCTGAACGGGTGCTTTCAAAACTGAATATTTCTCTCCGAACACCTACACCACCACCTAGCCGCCCAAGCAGCCGATCGAGCGAGTTCAGTCCGAAAACGCCAAAAACAGTCAAACAAGTACAAATACAGTTTTCTTCACTCAAAAAACTACTTAGAAAACGATCAAGAAGCCCTCCTTCCCCATCAAAGATTATCCTAGATCAGATTATCAAGGGTTACTGTGTCTCAATGCATACCAATGTGCTACAAGCGCAGGAAATTGCTGATTTACGGGCTGCGAATGAGAAGAAACGGCAAAAGCGAGCAAGAACGAATCGTCTCGTTCGATGCGAACAGGGTATTACAGTTGGAGAGGGCTTGCGACTACCAGTGCAGCCAGTGCAGCCAGTGGAACCTGTTGAACAGCATCCGCCCGCACCGGTTGAATCACCTATTTTGCCACCCCTACCAGCCAAACGTGCACCGCGGAGATGTAGCGGCTGCAATAGTATTGGCCATTCAATTACTCGGTGCCCTAGTCTATAGTTTTTGAATTTAATAGTGTTTTTAGTAGTCTAATATCATTTTAAAAATGTAGGGGTAGGCGGTGTGCGTCACTCGCTTGGGTGCGTCACTCGCTTGGGAACTACGTTAGTTTAATTAATAATATCATTTAAAAGATGTTATCATAAATTAATCAAGAATTTAAATTACGATTTGTAAGATATTCTTTCTATATAATTGAAACAGTCGTTTTCATTATATACTAAATATTCCTATAAAAAATTACTTTATCTTTTCACAATGTATTAGAGTACAAAACCTTGCTTGAATGCCCACTGCTCCAAGACGAGCGCAACTGGATGAGAAACGCTCTGTCTGACCGCGGAGTTGCTCTTGGACGCGACGAGCTCCTGACGCGGCCAGAGGCTCGCATAATTGTGGCCGAATTCATGGTCCGGACAGGTCTCTTAAACCAGTCTCAAGCAGTAGACCCATTGGCTCTCGGCACGGAAAAAAGGCGACGAAAAAGGATGACCCCTTAGGACAGTGTGACGGAAGAAGGATGGTGCCCATTAGGAGTGCAGTGCCAGGTCCACTGTACTCCCTTGATGCAAGCGAGCGCAGAAGCGGCAGCCGACGGCCCAGAGGGCTGCGCAGATGAAGACGGTGGAGGATGAAGTAGATCAGAGAATGAAGTCTGATTGTGGAAAGGAGAGTGGGTAGAGGGGAGGCGACGTTCGTTTTGGATTTCCTTTGTTTATTTTATCTATTTTGTCATGCTTGCATACATTCTCGGGCGACCAATCAGGGGCTTGCGTTGCAACCCATGGAAACAATCGTTCAGTGGGCTGGCGACCACCTTCAAGCTGTCGGCAGGCCTGACAGCACTCCCGCATAGCAGCATATATTTAGAGCAAGCTACATCGGGCAAATGAAATCATCATCATCAGAAAAAAACAATATATATTATATATATATATTAAATAAATTTTATTAGTGTAAATTATTATAGCGAATAATACTATTGTGCTATTTTTGTCTATTTCCTCCTAACACCGGACCGGAATTCGGAACATCGCTGTCAGGCCGCACAGGCCTGACAGCGATATGCCCGATCCTGAGACCCTGCGGATCGGAGACGCTCACCGGCATACAACGCAAAGCTGTATCCCTCTGATCTTCGGTCATGACTGCTGATGAAGGTAGCTGCACGTGATCGACAGGGCCCTGGGGCCCTTGAGTTCTGCCATGTTTTCCCATTCTCATGTACATAGGTATGCGATAGTCTATAGAAACTTAGCTTAGGGAAATATGCACTTTCAGTTCTACGATCCCGCTATCTCTTCTATAGCAGTCTCACTAATATAAAAATTATATTCTATCTACTACTATATATACTCTCTACATAGTCAGCTGGTCCACGTATATAATTAGCTACATACTTTATAGCAGCTATTCAGGAGATTAATATACCATGGCCCATAGTGGTATCTAAGTTATTGAACTAGACATAGGGCCAGAGTATTTACTCAGATAGAGAATAGAAAGTCTGATTTTTTTTTTAATGCCCGCCGAGGCAACGAACTCTGTCTAAAGCACCAGATGACCAGGGAGGGGATGTGGTCTAAGGCACAAGGGATTTGAGCTGTATTAATATATCAACCCCTATCATACCTTCCATCCTTTCTATCACTTATAGCCTCCCTGGCAAACCACACCTATTGCGCCTTCACACAATCCCCACGGTCTGAACGAGGCCAGCCCAGTCACATCTCTTCCTCGTCCGGGGCTCCGCATTCAACCAGCAGCCGCTCGCCCCGGACCGACTCCCTCCTCCATTTAACCGACAGTGATCTTAGGGTGTGTTGTCCTGATTTTTCCCACCACACACAGTCTTTATATATTGAATGGCAAAACCAAAAAATGTTCGCTGGTAGATTAGTATATAAACAAACGAATAAACCGAAAGTCCAACTACAAGATCAAGACAAGAGATATGAAATTCAAAATGAAGCTTTATAGACGCTCCTCATATATTAACTGATTAAGATCTTATGATGGCTATATTTCGAGAGGCAGCAGATAAGAATGGAATGCCTTCAATAGTACAATTCAAAACACTCCCCTTAGGAGAAAAGGGATGATTTATCAATTGAGAATGACAAGGCTTAAACCTTGTAGAGAACTCGGCCAAAGCTAATCATCATCAGGTTCATTGAGCCTTCTTTGCACCAGCCTTGTTTTCCCTCCGACGCTTCAAAGCATCCGGAGTATACTCGGTGTCCAGAAGGTAGTCCCACCAGCGGAAGCTGCTGGAGTAGTTTCCAATAAACTTCTCATGGTGTAGGTCATGGTGGTCGGCACCAGCCCAGAAGGGCAAGAAATGGTGCAGACTCCAAGGGAACTCATAGCCGCTGTGGGCATCAATGGCCTGGAACAGACGGAGCACGATCCAGATATACATCGTGAGGATATGGAGGTCACCGGTGAAGGCACACCAGAGGATGGGGCAACCAACGGTACCAAACCCAAGGATCATCACTTCGATCGGCGAGGCGTATTCTGCGGCGAGACCAAAGGGTGCCGAGTATTGGTGGTGAATCTTGTGAATGGCCTTGTAGAGTGGCCCCCAGTGGAGAGCCCGGTGAGAGAAGTAGTGCCAAGTGTCTTCCATGACGAAAAAAATTGCAATCTGGTAGGCCATGGTCCAAGGAGAGGGAAAGGGGATCGAAGTTTGTAGACCACAGAATTGAGCCATTGGGTGGAAGAGCCTGCAGGTGGCAAAATAGCGTCAGAGCTGGTTCGGTTGGACACATACAAAACCAAGCCTTTGCAAACGGGGTCCGGAAACTAAGGGGAGGGTGAGCTCATACCAGATCTGAGGCAGTTCAACAGTGAAGTGACTGAGCAGCACGAATTTCGCGCAGTCCCACTGCTCGCGCAGGGAGGGAATTTTGCTCTGAACACGGGAAAGTTAGCGTCGCTGTCTTCTCATACTCTCGGATTCTGCTGGTGCTGGCTTACGCTCTGGATCTTGTACCCCTTAAAGAAGCCCAGACTGTCGATGAAGATCCATGGCAGGGAGCGACCGAAGTAGACCAACTCGTGCATCACAAAGGACATGATACCGGTGGCAAGGACGTCATTTTGCATCCATGCGTACCAAGCTGCCCACATCCTCTCGGCAACGTTGAGGTCGGCGTTGTATTTGGTGATTTCCTCATACTGGCCCCAGTAGGTGGCCGAGGGCAACACGGTCGAATTCCTGAAAAATTGAACATTAGTTTGCCAGTCTCGAATGAAAACTTTGCAGGGCCGGGGCACATACATTGTGTGTCCCAATGAGATGGTTGTTAGAGGGGGGGACAAGTGCCTAGAAGAAAAGGGTGGGAAGAGAAGAAGCGCGGGGTGGTGAAGGAGAAAAAAAAGCAGAGGAGCAGCGATTATTATTTTCCCGGGGAGGGAGCAGCAGGGCCATACCCGAAGTGGCGAGACCGCGGGAGCCCCTGAAGGAACACACCACTCAGGCGCGGTGCAAGGTAAGGCCACTGACGAGCCGATCACCATCCGAGCCCCACCCGCAGGATAATGCGCATTTGCGCGTCTATGTTTGGCTGCTGACCCGGTTGGACCAACTCGATCGCCTGTTGGGGCTCAGCCCACTGCGGAGGAACGCTGCAGGTGGCATGTTCCTAGGAACTGGAAGCTGGTCTGGCCATGGCATTCGACGGTCCAGGAGAATTGTGCCATTCAGTCGCCCGTCCTGCCCTATCCTGCCCTATCCTGCCTTACCTACTAAGAGTATTACTCTATTCATTCGTAGCTTTATACTGTCAGTATCTATCCTACCGGAGACCCGGTACTGTGTCTCGACTCCATAGTGTTGTACTGCCAGCCACGGTGTACATTAGAGTATATCCTCAAGAGATCGATCACGTGCGCCCTGTTGCATGGCCTGGTTCCCCAGGCTGCAAAAATTTCCTGCATGCGGCCTGTTTGCCTTGTTTGGACCGGTCCTCGTTATGACGCCATAACAGCCGAAGCTCTCCAAGTTGCTCATTGCCTCCAGCCGCGGAGGTACAGCACTCGAGGACCGTTCCTCGCCAGGTGCGTCATGTCAGTCGTGCAGGAGTAGGCCTTCCAATTGCCCTTCCATCTCCCCAATAATACTAACTGAATTGCTTCAGAAATGCCTGCTATGTCAGCTCTCAACTTGACCGTCTCCAGCAGCAGCATCCTCGCTCCGACGAGACCCTATATAGTGCTAAAGATGCCCCCGAAGGACATTTTCAGCGCCTGCAGCAGGTAGTCCACTCTATATCGGTCACTTCCAAAACGCAACCCTTGCTCTCAGCGGATAGGCTAGCGGATCTGCTGTCCGATCCGGTTTGTTCAAGCTCACCCAGCAACGTTGTGGCAACGACTGGCGCAGAGGATCATGTCTCAGATCAACTATGGCTTGTTGCCGGCAAAGCTGCCGTTCAAACATCGGGAATGGTGATGCATACTCTCCTGAAGCACACTATTCGCATCCACAATGAGATTCACTATTGGGACGAGATCTTAGGGTCCGTCTGGTATAGTGGAATGTATGCCGCACAGACTTCGCCAGTGCGCTTATGGCATTGGACAAGGGAAATATACACCACTCCGCTTGATCACCAGCATTCTTCCGAATCTTTATCGAGGTCAATGGCGGCCCGGTGGGCATGTTTTTATCAGATCGCCCGCCAGAGCATATCGGAATCCCCAGCCCGATGGAGTCTATCGGTTCCAATTCGGTCGTCCCGGTCAGAAGCCCGAAAGAAAAGGGATCGTTTACTTGCGATGAAAGATATCTCCACTAGTAGCCTGGGTCTTTTGATGGAAGTTTGGCATTCCTTCCACGCAGATGCCTCCATCTCCAGTGAATCCGTCTTCTCCGGTGGTAAGTGGCAGGACATTGTGTACCGGACCATAGCCTTGACCGAGGCTATTCTGCAACATGGAGTCGACCAGTCCGATGCCCCTAGTTTCGAGCAACAAGTGTTCACAACCATCGAGAAAGACATAACGAGCTTGGAGACACAACGCAATGGCTTTTCGCCCACCGCCGAATCTGTACGACTGATTGAGCGCCTTGTGCGTGTCCTACGTGCCACACTTCCGGATTATGAGGCAACCATTACGAACCACATTGAGATCAATGGTCGCCCCAATGGTGTAATTCGCTATTGGCTCCCAGTCATGGCGGCACTTTTCTCTAGTAGTGCGTCGCTACGCTTCATACTTCTCCGTCAGGATGAAATCTTGCAATGGATCATGAATATTGGCTCTACCATTATTGATTTTGGCCAAAATTGGGTCCTGGATCCGATCCATAAGCTGATCGGAACCATCCGACACGATGAGAAAAGTGAAATTGCTATTATGAGCAAGGACAGTTTGGTCGCAGATCGGGCCAGCTTAGAGCGAATGGTTATTGACTTTGTCCGCGACCGTCCTGATCTTTCCCCAGGTAGTATGGTGGCAGAAGATGCGATGGCAATCACGAATGCCGTCAGAGAAGGTGATCTAACGCCGGTTTTGAAAGCCTATGAACGGGACCTGCGAGCGCCGTTCAAGGGAACCGTTCGAGGTGACTTGATTCGCGCTCTTTTGATCCAAATCCAGAAGACCAAGGTCGACGTCGAAATCGCTATCAGCGGCATCAACGCTCTTCTCAAGAGCCAAGAGCTTGTCTTCGGGTAAGCCTTTTCATTCTATACATTGATTCTTGGATCTCTTTAACACGAACCACTTCGTCCCTATTTATTCAGGTGGTCTGCGGCCTACGCCTTACGCGATGACTGACGTGATCTGCAGATTCGTTGGCCTCACCCCTGGAATTTTGGTATCATATTCGAGTCTACGGTGGCTCTTTGGTGCGTTTGGCAGTCGGCGGGGCTTGCAAAGAGGCAAGCGGCAGAGCGACCTGAGACGCGGCCTGCGGTAAGTTTGGCCTTTGTGAGGCGCCAGGGACAGACAAGAAGCTAACGAAACAGAAATGCATCCCGAATCTTAACGTCTGCATCAACGGAAAATGGAGTCGCGTCCTTCAAGGACTCGGGAAGACTCATCTGCGAAGCGGAAAATCTTCTCCAGAAAGTGCAGCTTGTTCTTGGAGGAGTGCAGTACCGGGAATTTCGGGAGGACATTCAAGACCTACTTGATGTTCAAAGCGGAATCGAGAAACAGCTTCGGGTGGTGGAGCGGATGCGATGGACATATTGCCACTGAACGATCAATCACATCTGTTTTATACAAAGATCCCACCCTGTGTAGATTGTAGCGTGTAGTAGCCGTGCGACGTCGCGCATCCCGTGCAGCGGCCTCGGGGCCACGGGGAGGCTTACGTAACAGACCATCGACTATTGCGCCGTCATCACTCTCCACTTGCTGTTGACCACCCCCATCCCCCTCTCTGTAGTCCTTCCCTCCGTCTACCGTCCGCTGGCCTTGCTTGCAGCCTGAATCTGGTACCTGCTCTCAGCTTCAAGACGAGCAGTCCTTTCTGATCACCTGACGACTTGGGCTGGGCGATCTGCACCATTCGCCTGACACTCCTGATACAGTCCTCAAGCCACCCAAACCTATCCATCATTTCCCTCCCCACGATTCACACGATTCGTCACCGCTATTTGCATTCAGTTCCGGAACGGCTCCGAAAACTTTCGACACCGACCACCTTCCGGCCTTATTTCATTTGTGAGATCGGCTAAGAATTTGCCTTTCTCCTATCCCGGACCCTTTCCACCTTCCATCCCCCGAGGTCACAAGCACTCCACGATGGCAGGCACAAGGAATTATGATTTTCTGGTAGGTGCGCTCACAAGAGACTGGGATTCGGCTAGTTTGCTAATATGAGTCTGCCCTCATAGATAAAATTGCTGCTGATTGGTGACTCCGGCGTAGGCAAATCATGCTGCCTTCTGCGGTTCAGTGAAGACTCGTTTACCCCATCCTTCATTACGACCATCGGCATTGATTTCAAGATCCGCACGATCGAACTGGACGGTAAAAGAGTGAAGCTACAGATATGGGATACGGCTGGCCAGGAACGTTTTCGTACCATCACAACGGCATATTATCGCGGGGCGATGGGCATCCTTCTTGTCTATGATGTGACAGACGAACGATCGTTCCAAAGTAAGTTCCTTCTTTCTCCGGCCCCTAGCCCTTCTACCCTCCCCCCCAAAACAACGCTTGCCTTTTTTCGGAGGCCATAGTACAGATACTGACTTCCTCCTTAAAAGACATCCGAACCTGGTTCTCCAATGTCGAGCAACATGCCAGCGAAGGAGTACACAAGATTCTCATTGGAAACAAGTGCGATTGGGAAGAGAAACGGGCTGTTTCGACCGAGCAGGGTCAACAGCTTGCCGATGAGCTTGGCGTTCCTTTCCTGGAGGTGTCGGCGAAGAACAACATCAACATTGAAAAGGCATTCTACAGCCTTGCATCTGACATCAAGAAGGGCATGGACACCTCCAAGACCGAACAAACTGGGAACTCAGGGGTCAGTATAGACCAGCAGGGCTCGGGTTTGAATGGTGGCGCTGGAGGGAAGTGTTGCTAGACCCCTGTATGACCACTCTTTGTATTTCCCCTTTCAGTCAATTTGCCTTTGCGTGTGTCCTTGATCTATTCTTTCCCCGCATTGTCATCGGTTGTTTTCTCTGCAGAACATATCCCTTCGCCCACAATCTCATGTGCTAAGATCTGAATGTCCGGTTTCTTTGGAGAGTTGGCGCTTATTACCCCCTAGTATCATACATATCTGTCCATAAACTGTGACGGCGTGTCTTCTTTCCCATTGTGAGGATTTGGACGGGCACGCTGTCTTAAGTCAATATCTATACGGCCTTCTCTTTTCTGCTTTTTGATTCCTGATAGTGCTTAAGCCACGATGCCTTTTCCCGGCAATGAATGAACTAGTTCATTTAGTAAGACACACCCCGCCTGTGGACGGGGTAGTTCCTCATGGACCCACTTCATTTTTTTGCCAAAAAGTATCATCCCGCCGATAAGATATCCTCCCCCACTACAACTTCATTTTCTAATTTTCCCACCCTTTCAGTCTCTCCCGCAATACTGAGACGGCTGTCGATCTCGGCAATTCAGCTGCTTTGAAGCTTCGATCTCTATTCCTGCCGTCTTTTTTATATCTTTTTCTGTCTTCTGTCACGAACCCTCGGCAATCGAGTTCGCCAGGAGCTTTGAGGATCATATCCGGCAACCGAAATCGCACGCAGCCGAAGAATTATGATACCGTGAACCAACAATTGGAAAAGGAAATAAGTTAATATTCCGCTGCCGCCAACTTGGAAACGGGGCAAAATAGAATACCACATCGTCGACTATCGAATCGTCCGGTTGCACCACCTATCTCCTTCCATTCTCTGGTATATCTGAGCCCAGAGAAATGTCGGAGGTTCGCAGCTTCACAGCTCGACCCCTGTCGAAGCAGGCCCGCAGCGACCACAAGGATGCGTTCCGTATCTATCTCTCGTCCTCTTCGATGGCTGGTTTAAGACTCCGGGCTGACGATCTGTGTAGTCTCACGCTGCCGGATGGGACATCGATGACTGCGATCGCCTGGACTGCTGTGGAGAACATACAGAACACGGTCGTACAAACCTCGAGGGCCCTCCAGGACTGCTATGGTGTCAAGATAGGAGAGAAAGTCGCCATTACGAAGCTTGATAGGTGTCTAGAGGATCTTGACTCGATCATTCTCATCGATAGCTCCGACAGTGAGAAAATGGCAAAATACGGCGCAATACCCGCGGAAGAAAGATGCCACTGGGAATGGGCTTTAGAATTCCAATTATCGAGATGTGAAGTCCTCGCGAAGGGGCTGGTATTCGAGTTGGACCTCAAGGGCCAGCGTCGTGCTTTTCAAGTGATCGGACTTCATACACTGAATTCGAGCAGCCTACCGAACACCATTTTTCGATTTTCAAAAGCCACAAAAATCTCGATCGGAACAGAGGTAGAGGTTCCGACAGAGTCCCCGTCTAGAATTTCCGTTCAAACAGCAAATCTCGGTGGTCTTTCACGGCAGATCGAAGATATAAATGAGAGCCTGTCTGACTTCAACATTGACCATCGCAAACCGACCATGCCCTCGTTCTACGAACACAACCGAGGAATCCTTATATTTGGTCCCAAAGGAACTGGGAAAACCATGCTCTTGAAGCAAATCGAGAAGGCCGGCTGGCGACAGGTATTCAAAATTGGCACATCTTCTCTCGGGAGGAGCATCAGCGACGGTGAAACAAAGCTTCGGAGTACGTTCCAAGAAGCTGTGCGTTCTAAACCCAGTGTCATTATATTTGATCAGCTGGAATTTATCGCGCCCAAGAGGAGTTCCCTTGAGTCTCAGTCCATGGCCTCAGTCCTATGCGAGAACCTCGATGCCATACGGAGCGCATCCGTTCTTGTCGTCGCTGCAACAAGACACCCGAATCTCGTCGACGATTCGCTGCGTACTCCTCATCGATTTGGTACGGAAATTGAACTTCAGGTCCCCACGGCCCAGGACAGGGCAGAAATACTTCGTGCCATAAGGGGTCCAGTTTCGGCTGGACTGGATGATGGGCTAATTGATCTGCTTGCGGAAAAGACGCATGGTTATGTTGGAGCGGATCTTTATGCTCTACTGCAATTGATCTGTCGCAAAGCACGATCGCGACAGATTCTTGACCAAGGGTATTCATTCCAGGAAATGGAATTTAGCACTGGCTCTGAAGGTAACGAAGAACCCAGTGTTGAGTTGGATATCCGAGAAACAGACGTTCTGTCCTCGCTACAAGAAATCCGCCCTACTGCCATGCGAGAGGTATTTCTCGAGACCCCTAAAGTGCGATGGTCGGACATTGGAGGACAAAGCGACATTAAGAAACGTCTACAGCAAGCGGTCGAGAGGCCTCTTAAGGTGAGTGCTGAGAGTCAACACTTGCATAGTAGTAATGGCAAAGCAAATCTGACAACATGATCTAGCACCCCGAACGGATGCAAAGACTCAACGTGAAAAGCAAAAAAGGCGTTCTCCTTTACGGGCCACCAGGCTGTTCCAAAACTCTCACTGTCAAGGCGCTGGCCACAGAGGCTGGGTTGAACTTTTTGGCCGTTAAGGGTGCTGAGATTCTGAGCATGTACGTGGGAGAGTCTGAGCGCTCTTTGCGGGAGATCTTTCGCAAGGCTCGAGCTGCTAGGCCCAGCATCATTTTCTTCGACGAAATTGATGCCATTGCAGGACGGCGGAGCACTGGATCTCAAGGTGGTGTCAATGTTCTCACGACTTTGCTGAATGAGATGGATGGTATTGAGGAGTTACGCAGTGTGCTCGTCATTGCGGCAACTAATAAACCAGATGTTTTGGATCCTGCTCTTATGCGTCCAGGCCGCTTGGACAATATCCTCTATATTGGACCGCCCGACTTCGAAGCCAGGAGAGAAATTTTCCGAATTTGGGCCAGTAAGTCCGTGATCCATCCGGATGTAGACCTTGATGATTTGGCCAACCGGACCGAGGGCTATTCCGGGGCAGAAGTCGTCAGTATATGCGAAACTGCAGGCGATGCGGCTCTCGACGAAGAGGAAGTGACCCAACAGGAGCAAGACGTGAAGTTGAAGCATTTCGAATATGCGTTGAGCCAAGTACGACGACAGATCACCGATACAGTCATTCAAGAATATGAACGATGGAGGGATGCGCAATCCTAGCGGATCAGATTTCGGTAATCTCGCGCAGAATAGGCGCTGAGATCGATGAATTCTCAATTACACTTGATTCTGATGTTCATGTACCATTAAAATAGATACTGATGTGCCACTAACGTAGTCTTGTGTATTCAACTGATGAGTAGCCAATTGAATGTACCCCAAACCCAAACAATCTGCACCAAAATGTCAAAGTACCAGAGATAAGATAAGGTGAATACCGCATCTGGCTATGTTGAGGCCTGAGGCACCCACGATAGCTCTGGTGCTCCCGTCGCGCGCGCCATTCATTCACTTCAACTACTGTCTTGTTCACTTGCGCAAACCCTCTCCACTCTTCTCCAGCATTATCCACCTCTCTCAAACAGTCACTGGTGCCCGAAATCTGATTTTGAAGATACGCATTCAAAGTTTCGCCTCGCGTCTCATGCGTCTCTAATCCTGCGGTCTTTCCCTCATCGCTCCCGCACCAAGACCATACAACAGCTTCTTTTCGAAGCCATCATCCTCACAAACTCATCACACCCAAAACTCTACATCTATGTCATCTCGATCCCCTCGTGGGCGCTCGCCCATTCGGTCTCCCCTTCGAATGCGGTCTCGATCCTTGCGACAATCTAGATCCCCCCGCAACGACTCACGCTCACGAAGTATTACGCGGTCGCCCTCTCGAGGCCGAACTCGATCTCGCAGTCACAGTCGAGACAGCCGGAATTACCGGGGTCGCAGCTACAGCCGAACCCCCAGTCGAACTCCAAGTCCTCCAAAAAGTGCTAAAGTAGGTCTTGTCTTTCGTTGATCCGATCGTCTAATGGAAATTCTCGTCACCATTTGCTAATCTTTGTGAATAGATCGTGATTGAAAAGCTGACCAAGAATGTCACGGAGAATCATTTGCGCGAAATTTTTGGCAGTTTTGGAGAAATTGAAAACATCGACCTCCCCATGAACCGAGCTTGTGAGTGTCCCACGGACGATACCTAAACCTTTGGCATTCGCTCGGCATTCTTCAATGACTGCCGTATTCTCCTAGTTCAAATCCCGACTGTTACTGACATGAACTCTTTTAGTCATGACAAACAAAGGCACCGCGTACATTTTGTATTACGACCCTGCAGATGCCGAGGCGGCCATTGCGCATATGCACGAAGCTCAACTTGATGGCGCTATCTTGAACGTTTCTATCATCCTTCCTCGGCGGGCATTTTCTCGGTCTCCTCCACCTGCTGCGAATCGTGGCCAGGGTGGACGTTTCGGATTCCGAAACGGATCATATGCGAAGTCACCACCGAGGAGACATGCTCGTGCTCGTCCTGGCGAACGTCACGATGTTTATCGACCCCCGTCTTTGTCGCGGTCCAGATCTCCTATTCGATCACGGTCGTACTCCCGCTCGCGTTCTCCAGTGCGTAAAGGGGGTTATCGCTCGAAAAGTCCACGAAACCGCCGGCGGCGTAGCCCCAGCTACGGTAGTTATGACTACAGCCGCAGTCCGACACCCAACAGAGGCCGAAGTCGGAATTGAAAACAAGCCTATGGCATGAGCCTGGAATGGTACACTACGGACCTGTCGAGTTGCTGGGGGAAGAATTTGCGAAGAGAATAAAAGAAGATCTGTCGATGGCGAGCCTTTTCAGCTTCATAGGCTGCTGGCAGCATTCAGACTGAGACCTAGCTAGTCTTTTAAAAACTTACAAGAGTGATTCTATTCACCGGATAACTACATATTAATTGTAGTCTGGTAAAGCCCAGGTCATGTGCAATCACACTATCTGTTCTATGGGTTAAGAAATAAAAAGAATAGCGAAATTGAAAACTGAAGATTCCGGAAAGAAATATCATGTCACGCTAAAGTTCAAAAGAATGCACACCATCCGATATACATCACTGCCAGGTTCTTTTTATCGGTCGCCTGCATGATCAATTCATCCACCTGCCCGTCCACAGAGAGGGGGATTGGTTGTTTCGACATGAAGCCGCGGAGTTTGTTTCGGACATCTTCCAAGACTCCAGCTGGTGTGTCTGGGACATTGACATGAGTGCGGCGCTATGGTTGTGGTTAGTGGCAGAACGTGGGGCTAGCAAATCCTCATGATCATGACTTACTCTTTTCCCGATGAAGTCAGTGGTCGGGTCATGCAGGAAGGTTTCGAGGATGGTCATTAATGCGTCTTCGTTCTGTCGCAAGAGACGGAGCGTGATCTCACAGGTTCGCCGGAATGGACCTTGGAGGCTGGTTAGATAACATTCGATTGCCGCGAGACACTTTGTATGAAACTCACCATTGTATCCATAAGCACCAAATGCGTCAATCATGTTTTGTGTCAGTCGGAACGGGACCACCTCGGGCTTCCCAAGCGTCTGACCCTACTAGGATGAGTATTCACGCAGACGCTAACCAGTGTCTCCGGGGGTACGTACCTTATCGAAGAGACAGTTAAAATCGACGTGTAGAATGCCGCCGGTACCTTCCTCGAAGGACAAGTTCTCTCCATGCCGGTCGCCGAGTCTGGAAGAAAATAAAAAAAATAAAAATTAGAGCTCTGTATACTAGTCGCATCCATTTTGTTATTGTGAACATACCCGAGAACGTATCCAACCATCGACATCACAGCAGAAGACCGCGTATACCGTAGCCGTGCCGCAAACCATGCCTCGGCCTCTGGAAACATTTCTATGAACCATTCGTGAAGGACGGGAGGAAGCCTGGGGAACAATTAGTATATTTGTTCACAGGCTATAACATCGATAGAAAATCCTGACTTGGCCAATATCTTTGTTGTAAACAAAGGCAGTTTGGACATTGATCGATCTGCACATATTTCATCGAGATAGTGTCGAATCTCGGTATACTTCCAGTCAGATCTATGTCAGCCACGTGTCTCTCATTTTTTTTGGAAGAAAAGTATGCCAAGGGAAGGCTATGAAACTCACATTTGGCGCCACACCCCGTTCGCGAAGAAGCTTGACAACAATGTCTCGTAACGTACGTAGATTGTCGACCCACTCGATCAAACCACATTCCTCATTCAAGGGCGTCACGGCATACGTTTTGATGTCTTTCTTTCGATCAGCCAGTGACCGATGAAGTCTTTGAGGTTATTTCACTTACACATTCGGCGCTTGCTTGATTCCACATCCCGCTTGAGGAACCGATTGATCATGTTGTTGAATTCCATGAGACGTTGATCTTTGCGCAGATCGTCCTTGGGTTTGCATAAAGCGTTGTATATCTTCCCATCGGATCCTCGGATACTGATCTTACGCGGCTGTTGGGCCGAGTTTAAGATATGCGCCTCATCAAGAACAGCTGGAATCAATTAGTAAAATGTATGCATACTGGTAGAGCCACATCTATATGCGTGTGGGATTATACCGTCAATTGTGGTCGGGTCTCGGGGAAATGGCCGGAACCCTTTCAAGTACTCGGAATCATGGCTGCTAGGCAAACTTGGGATTAACATTGCCTGGAATGGCACAACCAAACGGCATGGAGCCACTTTATGGTTGAAGCCCAGGTTGCGAGCCAGATTTACCCGGAAGACCCTTTCTTCGACATGCGCAAGGCACAACTGAAGTAACTCGTCGGAGAACTTTTGACCCTGGTTTATCATGCGGTGGATGTCAGGGGCCGACGAGTCAGCTTTATGCTTATTGGTGTATTCCTGCAATTATTAGTACATTCTTTCAGCCTTTGTTTGCATAGGACTCACTGTAATCTTCTTAAGGCAGTTATACCCCCTGGAAGCTCGCTCTTTGTTGGAAGATTTTACAACGGCCAAGACAGTCCATAGGCCTTGCTGTGGAAAGCAATGAACAGACTTGACCACAATCCTAGACAAGAGTTCATGAACCGTGCTATTTGGATGGCAGATCCGAGCCACTACCTGTGGCAAGATTGTGAAGAGCTACAATAATCAGCCAATAACGTCTAATAGCTCACGGCTTCCTACTTACCAAAGCAGGCTGCAACCGAGAAGCTATGTATTTCTTCAGCTGGGTATGCATTTCATCCAGGCTTTTCTGTCGCTGTGCCTTGGTGTGTTTCTGAAATTCCCTAAAGTTGGGAAACAACGAGACTTAGTTCGGATATGAATGGCCATGCCTTCTCCATGCAGTATGACTTACTCATTGTCTCCCCTTTTCGGGTCAATTGGCTGATCCACAATGGAAGCATGCTCTAGCCACAGAGTCAAAAGCTTTGGTAGCGTCTGGAACACATATTTACTACCATATGTCAGTGAGCGGAGGTAGTTGTCAATCACAAGTTTCGTGGCCTCTCCACTCAGGCTAAATGGCGTTGTCAGTAGCGTCGAATTTTTGGAATTGAGCAGTTTCTCCACTTACTAGATCTGGGCCTCCTTTCCCATCGGCTTCGCTTTCTCGGAATCCAGGATCTTGTTATAGTGCTTTCCTAGGTAATAGTGCGCCTTTTCCCATCTGGGATACAGCTTGATAGCCTCCCGATATCGTTGTACAATGGCCTGGGAATGGGTCTGACCAGCCCGATCCGTCCATTTGGCAAGCAAGAGGTGTGCCTGTCCAATACAGTCAGCGGCACTTAGCTGGGTATTTCAATTGGAGTAAAAAAAACTTACGCGAGCAGTGATCAACACATCTTGGTGTTGTCCACGACCTGAAAGGGACGACGTCATCTGTGAATTGACTGAGGAAGAGGTTGCCAGATTGACATCGTTTGCAGATATTGCGCCTTCCAACGTCTGGATTGCTTTCCGGTGATGTCCGTCCTTCCAAAGCAGTCTCGCATGTTCAATTGTGGCAGATCTATCCTGCAGCCGGGCAGCATGTAGCATTGAATGATAGGCCTGGCTTGTGAAATTGCCTTTTCGAGAAAGATGCGCACTCGTAAGCCATGCCGCAGCAATGTCCGAGTTCGCAAATGCTCCCCTAGGAGAAGTTGATTTAGTGACATCCATGGTTTCGGGGACCAAACATGACTTACGCTAGTTCCATTGCCGCCCGCCTGAGCCCGAGGAGATATTGCTTATCTGCAAGGTAACCACCCAAGACATCTAGACGCCGGTCCAATGCCTTGAGAAGATCCTGGTACGAGCGAGGTTCTTTAAACCCAGCAGTCGCTATCGATTCCACATCTGCTAACGCATGCAATCGGAGCATGTCGTCATGGCAGGACTGCAGCGAAGCCGCAGAGTTAGCAGTCAATGACCTTGCAACGTTGAGTCTAAGATCGTTGATGATCTCGGTGAATTTATGAGTTTCCATTTTGTCTTTTCGGAGAACGTCCAAGGCTGAGCCAATGCCCACGTTGAAGTCACCTGCTCCGCGTCTTTCACACAGCTCCAGGTAGCCTTGCAGTTTGTCCCATCGGCCGGTAATCCATGATGCCTCAACTGCGAAGGGCAAGAAGCGGAACGCTGCAGTTTTGTCTTCTTTCAAGACCTCAAAGCGGGTAAGGATCGCATCTAAAAAGTAGTAGGTCAGAAGACTTCACAGTTCGCAGTTGATATGGACAGTTGCTAGAATACCTTGTTGACCAGACTCCTTCAGACAAGTAACGAGATTCCATTGGGCGTCAACATTGTGAGGGTCCTTTTCGAGCTGTAGTTCATACCAACTCTGCGCAGTCGCCCATCTCCCTGCTTTTCGGTGCTCCAAAACTTGCTGATCAATATCCAGTACCGAAAGATGACTGGAGATACCTTCAATACCGTCAGGCTCATCAATCTGGCTGTAGATATCCTGGAGGCGTTGGTATAAAGGCTCGGCCTCAGGTTTCTCGGAAGACTCAACACGAGACTTGCATTTTCGAATGTATTGTTCCCAGTGGAACAAAGCCCTAGAATAGGATTTACACTCGACAGCTCGCTTGGAGATCTTTTCAGGTGGAATTGATGCAAGAAGAGACTCGACAGACCTGATCTGCGAGGCGAACTTGGCATGGAGGGGGTCTCGAGTGGCATCTCGGTGTGAACGACTTGATTGGTACGACTGGTGATTTAAACCATTCATGTGCTTCTTTTTGCCCTGGAGCCACCTGGACAGGTAATCCAAAACCTCAAAGACACTCTGTAATATATGTGAGTGAATAAACAGGTCCACGCCCCAAAAGGGGTGTGGAATACGTACCTGGCTGCAACTGAGAATTGTCTCGCGGAGGTTACCGTTCGTATCAGGAAGAGGATTCGAAAGGACCTTAGTGAGCTCGTTTCGAAGGTCCTCCTTTTCCTGCTCGGTGCCACCGACAATGCGGTTCAAAACAGCAAATGGAAGGAGGAATGATGAAATGGATATGTCTTGGCCCTTTACAACGCGGCTGCAAACTGCAAAAACAATCTTTGCGTTGTCTCCACTCGCAGTTTCGAGCAAATCCTGCACCAAAGTTCGAAGCCATTCGCTGTGTGTTATGCTTGGTGAGAATAACGGATATTTCACCTTGGCGTTGGCAGTGACGACAGTGACGGTGTACGTCGATGTCAAGAAAGGTGTAAGGGTATTGCGAACACTCTCGGGAAGTTCCATCCAGCGCTGATACCTCTCATCGCCCTGGAGATCCCGAGTCCGTTGAGTGACAGCCACGTTCAGCTGGCAGAATTTGAGAAGGCCTTGCATAGCATATGCCAAAAAGCCTTGAGCTCTTGTGTTAGAGGCCGATAGAAATGCGTCGACTAGTACGTGCTGGAGAAAGAAGAGCACGAATTCCATGGTCTCTTCCATGCGATCAAAGTTTGATAGAACAAGAATATCTTTCTTTTCTTTAATGGTTTCCACTCGATTAGGATCAAGGCAGCCGACGAGCCCTAAGCACTGCGAGGAAAGCAGAGTAATGGAATCCGAGCTGCTGTTGAACTTCACACAACAGTCTAACAGTGCCCTTGTCAGCTGAGCAATAACAGTGTCTGGCTGCTCGCTGAGAACGGAGACATGTAGGAATTCCTCATTCTTGGAGAGAAAAGAGAATAACTCCCTCAAGGCCTGCTCGACAACAGTTGCATTTTCGCTCTGGCAGCGACGCATAAGCGCCAAAAATTGACTTCGAACGTCCATTTGAGCTCTCAGTTCATTGATTCTGGCCTCGAGTGGACTCATTTCGGGAATAGAAGCGAGCGAGGGCATGGTATTGAAAGTATCCCGCACAAGGTTCGGGTGACTGGTGAGGATATGATCAATGAGCTGATATGCGTCTTGTCTACTCTCCCCAGTCAATATTGCCCAGTATCTGATCACAATGGCTAGCGTTTGATCGATAAGAGGCTCAATGTCCTCTTCGCTGAGCGAGCGGACGAGGGTTTTCCAGGCTGAAAACGCATTGTCGCACAATTCTTCAATCTCAAGCGCTGACCGAAGGCAGGCGCTGACTTGAGGCAAGGCATTGCTAACGTGGCCTTCAGCAATATTGATCATTTCTTCGATTGCCTTAAGATTTCGCCTCTTCTCCGCCAACGTCTGTCTCACTTGAAAGTCATTGATTGTATTCGCAAATTGCGTAATGATTCCAAGAACATGTTCTTCAATGAAATGGATTAGAAGGTCTGGCTTTTTGGCATAGCTTCCCTGTGCAGACTTTCGAGGGATGAATGTAGCGAGGCGGCGAAGTGCTTGATGAAACTAAGCCGTGTTAGTGCTCACATTCCATGTGAATACATGTCTATTGTTAAAATAGAAGGTATCGAAGCAGAATTAGTGAGCGTGAGCGACGTACCTTCTCCTTATGCTGATCCCCAGCATTTGCAAGGTTTTTGAGAAGGTCACAAGCAATGAGAATCGGCTCAATGCGAACAAGCTCAGCCAATGTACGGCCCCTAAAAGCGGGGTCTATCTCAGCCAGAAGAGACATGATCATAGTCTCTGGGTCATTGGACTGCTGTGATAAAAGAAAAGCCAGAATTGCAGCTAGGTTATTCTTTTCGGAGCAAACGTCAAAAGGCGATTCGCCTTCATTGCGACTTGCCCCGATTCGGCCGATAATGTCTCGCCTTCTGCTCAAGACAAGATAAGGAAGAACGTGAACTTCTGTCAACCGTAGGAAGCTGTCAACTTTCATCCCCAGGAGCTCACACAACTGCTCGGCCATGTACGGGCGAGATTGGAGGTTTTTGACGACTGCCACGGAGAGCGTTCTCCAGTACGGTCGAAACAAACCGGCAGGAGTCAAAGAGAAATGCTGTGCAAGTTTGGATAGCTAAATTATGGCGTCAGCTGATCTATTTTGTGCGATTTGCACATAGAGCAAATCGAGAGGATCAAGCACTAACCTCATTGTAAGCCACCGCACAGACATACGGATTTGGATGTCCAAGGTATTCTAGAAGACGTAACAAAATGATGTTTTTCTCCTCGTCATCCGAGACCCTGTTGAAAAATATGATGAGCTCGATCCTATGAGAAGCTGATGGTGTAAACGAACCTTGCAAGCCGGCATAGTGTCAATATACAAGCTTCCTGTAAAGACATGTCATCTTTTTCTGAAAGGTTCTTCAGCCACTCCAGTACAATGACAAAATTGGCGCGACGAGTATCCTTTGGAAGGTTTGGGCGTACAAAGGCAACTACCGAGTGTCTATTATTGTTAGTCAGCTCAATGACGCATTGCGATGTTGGTATCCTACCCAGTTGCAATTCTAAGCTCTCGAATTGAGCTCCGTAGAGAGTTGAGACAGAATTCCCCTGACGTCGATGTTGAGAGGTGCATTTGATTCAGGCTTGTTGAGTGCATCAAGGCTCTTCTCAAAGCAACCATAGCAGCGATCCGCGGGCCGGGTGTGCGGGTAAGTTTCGAAAGAATGAAGTTGAAAATTGCCCACAAATCTGCGAATTCAGAACGCTCCTCGTACTCATTTTTTCGAATTTGCTCATCATCACATGACTGACAAAAAAGCATCTCCCGCGAGATAACCTCAGAAGGTTTTCGTAGGAGGTTTCCTGTCATGGCGCAAGGTAACTTGCCAATAATCTCTAGAGCAACACATCTCTTGGTCTCTGGGAGCCTCTCGTATGATTTCCTGTGAAACGGAGAGTTAATGACAATAAGTAAACAATACTCCCAAAGAGAGTGAAACTCACTCGATAGTCTCACGCAAGCTCGCAAGGGTCCCGTCATCCGTATCAAGGATTGATGAGAGCTCGCTGACAAGCAATGGAAATAGGCTCTGCGTTGTAAGCTTAGTAGACAGGCACAGTCGCTTGGGGGCTCCTGTTTCTCCACTCGGCTCATCCTGGTCTAGCAGTACAGGACGTTGGCTGGTTCCTGTCATTTCGGTATCCGAGTCTTTGGATGAAGCCTTGGATAGGCATACTGGCGTTGTGTCCAATATCCTGGCGTGAAGGGATTGAAGAGAGCTCTAGATATGTGTGAGTCCACGTGAGAAACTCTTCCTATTGGATGGGGATCAATAGTTACCAAAAGGCAGGTTTCGATGGGCGGGCTAGCCATCCTAAGACCCTGGTCGTCGAGATCCGTGAGGACTGGCAACAATCTTTCCTTTAGTTTTTGATCGAATGACTTGGACTGTTTTGTCTCTTGTAATGTCTCATCCAGGAGGTGAGCCAACTCTGTTTGTAGACTCGATAGTCGATGAACGATACTGGGCCCGAGAAAATCACCGAGACATTGGAGCCATGTGGATTCCAAATTGACATCTGATAGCAAGACCGACGAGAATGATTTGGAAACGCAAAAGCGACGAGCATACGCAAGATACTGCAAAAGCACTTGCTCCTCAGTAGAGGCCAGACTTGAGCCCGCTTCTTGCAACCATCTTACTATAATCTTTCGCAAACGATTGAATCCGTTCAATATCCCAGAGAGATTTTGTCGTAGATCAAGGCCATGGCGTTTGGGAGATCCATGAACAATTTCGTTCGGGCTGAAGGAATCCAGCAAGCGGGATGCTAGGGCAACTGTCTGAGGAAAGGACCCTAGCTCTGTACCTTTCTTAACGAGATCCTGAGGAAGGGCCAGGTCATCCAACTCTACCGGAAGCGATCCTATAGATGCAGGCATTGATAGTTTTGCAGTGCGAGTCATGCTTCCACCATTTTGCTGAGCAGACTCAAGCACAGTCAGAATATCTATAAGAAGTTAGTGCGAGGTTCACTGGATATGACGGCAAGGATATACCAACCTGAAGTACAAGCTCGAAGAAACGCTAGAACACTGTAACACGACGGTGATGATCGTACTTGTTTGTGCTGAATACAGGCCATCTCCCTCACGACTTGCTGGATTCGGTCCTGGACAGTCCCCGTATGCCAAATGCTGGCCAATCTGATCAACCGGAGGATCAGCCAGGCAAACAATGGAGCTTGGGCATCCTCACCCAGTATGAGCGGATCTGAGGTATCCCACAATGATTGTGGGGCCTTTTCGATGCTTGCTTGAATAATATCTAGGCAGTCAAGGACTTGTCCTTCCACCTCGCCTTCTGGGTTGCCGTTGCTCGGACTGGCCTCCAGGCCAACTTTGAGGACGATGCATATCAACTTGTTAATATCAGTGATTCCCTCATCAGCACGAAGTTGGCTGTTTCTTTCTCCAAGGAGCTCCTGACGCAGCTGTGAGAAAGTTTCGCGCGAGAGTCGTTGTGCATCGTGCCCTTGGGATGCTAGATGAGGGGCGAAATGCGCCGCGAGGAGGGATGAGGCTGGCTCTACGGGTCTTTGTCCATGAGGCATCATGGTCTCAGAGTAATCCGCATCCGCCGCCATATGTAACAAACATCGCCACGGTCGGAAGTTTCTGGCAAAGACGCGGGTTGCGAAGCCTGAGCGCATCTACGCGGACGCGGTGGGAGATGACATTGACACCTGAGGCATAAACAGTCCCACCAAAATTCCTGGGTTCGAATTTTGCGAGGCCCACGACGAGTACATCAAGAGACAATCCTACAATTGTATGCTATCGACGGCTACAACCCTGGGAGCTTGTAGTAGACTTGAACAGCTTTATCGCGAAACGTCATATGAGTTTGGGGACTATTTACTAGCGCAAAGAAGGGAAGTATGTGTACATTGCCGTAAATTTACCGCATCTTCAAGTTGTCTCGTATACATTGTATTATGCAATAGAAGGTCATTCTCGAGAAGAAAGCAGGTGGATTACTGAGAGCACCAACTCCGGTACCAGCCGATTCTACCAGAAAAGACCTAGTTTTGTAATACTAGGCAGAGTGTTGGAGTTGTTTGGAAGGGCGTTCCGTCGCGCCTTCCTTTCCTGAACCTCACCCATCCTCACTTCCAAAGGCTCCTTCCGCCCCCCACTTCACACTTCAACCTTCACCCTCTCTGCACTCGAGACTTCGCCCTCTGCGGATACTGATCGCAGCTGAATCGACTGCCTCAATCATGGAACCAGACGCGAACCTGGCTTTCAACAAGGAGCCTGAGAGCAACCTGGCAAGCACCAAGACTGACGCCAACCCCGTTGTCGCCATGGGCACTGATGATGCTAACTCGGTTGCCGCCACAAAGACTGACCCCAGCCTGACTACTGGCACTGAATCTGAGACCAACCCGGCTGATGCGGAGTCTGAGCAAAACCCAGTGGCAAACATGTCTGACGATGAAAAGCATCGTTATTTCATGAAGGAGGCCCTACTTATGGTGAGCCATCCTTCCCCATCTCCTCAATCTTACATGACATCTTCAAAACTGACCATGGCAACCTACAGGGAGAAAAAGCCCTTGCCGCTGGCGAAACCCCAGTTGGATGCGTCCTGGTCCACGATGATAAGATCATCGGCTATGGCATGAACGCCACCAATCGAACCATGAATGTAAGTTGCAATCATCTCCAATCCGTGGAAAACACTTGATCGCTGATAAATTTTCAGGGATCGCGCCATGCCGAGTTTCTTGCCCTCAACCAGGCATGCCGGAAGTATCGCCGAGCCATCCTCAGGGAGACGGATCTCTACGTTACCGTGGAGCCATGCATCATGTGCGCTTCAGCCCTCAGACAGTTCCATATCCGAAGCGTTTATTACGGTGCTGTCAATGATCGTTTCGGGGGCTGCGGTGGCATCCTGGGCATCCACGCTGAGTAAATTTTAATTCCAAAATGCCCAAACAAAACAAAAGATAAAAAAAAGAGCTGTCTGGCTAACTTGTTGGCAGTTCTTCGATCGATGCGCCCTACCCAGTGGTCGGCGGGATCTTCAGAGATGAGGCAGTTGCGCTGCTCCGTCGCTTCTACGAGCAGAATAACGATCGAGGTATGTTTGTGGATAAATCACCCTGTTCCCTTGCAGACCCAAGTCAAGACTAAGCCAAGCTCAGCCCCCAATCCACGAATCAAAAAGGGCCGTGGACAGCAATCTGGCGGTAATGGAGAGAATGAGGATGGTGGCAAGGATGATGGAGATGATTCCATGTCTGTTCTTGGTTGATGGTGCTCCCTTATTTTTTTGACTCTATATCATGGGACGTGGTGTCTGACATGGAAGATATTTTCAACGAGGCGCAATGGAATTATCTGGTTCATTTACAGCACGGGAGTAGTGGAGTTACCCGGGATTTCCAATGGAATTGCTTATCAATGGAAAAAAATTGATTTCTTTAATTCAGACGCGCCTTGAGAAAACACAAAAGGATATGTGTACAGAAATCGTGCAACTGTACGTTCAGCTTCACGGATAGACGAATAATTTTAGAGAGTTTATGCGGAGCCGGCCTTCGCCAATCGCTCGGCCTCCAGCTCCCTCTCTGCTTGTTGATAGTACTTGGCGGTATCGACACCATGCTACTTGACTGTTAGTATTTTCTCTAGGATGCGATGCTTGTGCTGTGGAGACTCACCTGGTCGTGGTTGAAAAAGTTGCCCCAGGGGATGACATGAATGAAGAGCTGCGAGTACCGCGAGTTGCGGGCAGCAACACCCTGAAGGTAAGAGGACATATGGGGGGCACCATACAATGGTTCGCCCTTCTTCACCTTGTCAACCATCTCCCGCATGTCCATCTCGACTTCCCTCTTGTTTTCAGTGAATCCATAGAAACGATCTGTGACGAGTGTGAGCATCGCAATTGCCCTCGAAGGGGTTCCGGAAGCATACTGCAAGATCGCTGATAGAAAACGTGAAGGCCACCGAGCAATCCAATTGTAGTTGCGAGACGCATGACGGGGGGAAGGCACCCCGGCCAGCTTGAGAGGGGCTCAATCTTTCCATGAGCCAGAACGCAAATGGAGAGACTGCACCCATTGCACCGGCCACGGCATAGTCCGAGTTCCGAGCATATCCAAATACACGTCGCATATGCCTAGAGTCATTGTAAGCGGTTGAATAAAGCATAGGGTCCGGGCTTCATCATACGGGTCGGTGTCAATGACCTAGTAGGAGCGTTAGCCAAGCGAAACATTGTGCAGGGGTGAGTGGATAGGTCATACAGGATAGTCAGTCGGAGTCAGTTTCGGCGGCACAACGGCCAGGTCTGCTTTGGGATCGGACGCCATGTTCGGTTTGCGGCAAAAGGTGGGATCGCGGGTTCAGTGCAGAGTTGAAGTTCGGAACATTGGAAGTTGGAGCTTAGTCATCAAAGTGACCTGGAGAGCTAGCCACTTCCAGTCTAGCGGCAGCCCCCGATTACCCGGGCTGCGATTGGCTCCTTCCGACGCGTTCGTCGCCACGCGTTTCTGGGGAACGGCCGAGCTGCTGCACTGCGGCGCAATTGCAAAGACCAAAAATCCACAACTCACGGCCCTGCGAACCCGAGGCCGCCTTCAGAACCAAGCCGCCATGACTGTCTCCCCAGAACGAGCGAGCTCTCCAGCCAACGTGAACGGTCTATTCGATTACGATGTTGGCCTCGAAGACATCTTCCAGGGAGCGAACGAATCCCAGGCCGATAACGCTAATGACAAACCGCAAAATGGAGATCCGTCGTCACTCGGGCTGGGTCTCGATGAAGAGGTCAAGGTCACCAAGAAGCGCCAGCCAGTAGCGAAGCTGGATGAGAATCGGTATAGTGATAGAGGCCGTCACTTCCATGAGATCGGATCTGAACTAACAATACACACGCAAGTCTACTTTCACAGCTCGGTGTTCCCAAGCTGCGGCGGGCAGCGAAGCAGAAGCTTAAATTCAAAGGAAAAGGACACGAGGTAAGAGTGACGCTTCGTTTGACTGCCGCGCACGGCACGTCGTGAGGAGTTCGTTGGTAAAGTCTGACTAACCGTTCCTTGAAACAGTTCTCTGACGCAGCTCGTCTGTTGAATTTTTACCAGCTTTGGCTGGATGACCTATTCCCACGCGCAAAATTTGCAGACGGCTTAGCTATGATTGAGAAACTCGGCCACTCCAAACGTATCCAGACGATGAGACGGGAATGGATTGAGGAAGAGAAGCCAAAGCTCTTTGCCGACACCGAAGTCACCCAGGATGCATTGAACATTCGCGAGCTTCCCACCAGAATTTCTTTCGATCAGAACGGCCCAGTTGCTGAAGCTTTGTCACGGCCAGTGCAAGATGGCTCGAATGCACCTAATGAGCAATTATTCATTGCGGACCCAGAGGGGGAAAGTCGATTACCAACCAGTAACCCCGAACCCGATGACGATGATCTAGAAGACCTGCTCAGGGAACAAGATGATGAAATGTCGGGAGCGGTTCAATTGACGTCTCGGCCAGAAAAAGGTGATCGGGATGACTTTGACGCCGAGTACGAAGCTATGAACGAACTTGGATTGTAGTAGTGGAAGATACCTCATACCTAACGACCGACGAAATTGAAATTTCAGTATTCACAAAACAGACGGGGGGAGAGGAGTATAAATCTAACCCGACTCCCGACTCCGGTGGTGGTTCTCCCAGGTATATAACGAATGAACCCTTTGCTTGAGCAATAAGAATAAACATATTCTACAGTATTGTAGCAGTCGAGCGACTACTAATATCTAAAAGTCTTCCGTACTGTGCCGCACATTGGTCAAAATATTCTTATGATAAAAATAGACATTTTTAACAATATTACATAGTGCTATGATATCACATGCGTGCTCGCCGCACATTGGTAAAAATATAGAAAACATGAAGACGTGTGCGGCGAGCACCCCAATTGCCCAACGTCATGGTTGGCGTGGGCAAGTAAAACTCCCGAATTCTGTTTACTCGCTGGCGGGCGAGGTAAACACCGAGAACTGGCCACCTGCCCCGGCCCAGTTCAACTGCTTTCCACGGACAGCGGTGTTGTCGATGACTGTGGCCACCTCAATGTCATCCTGGGTCCCCTGGCCAGTCTGGTAGGTGGCCGAGAAGCCCCAGGACCATGCTCGGCCATCGGCATCGACCACGAGGGAGTGGTCCGAAGCCGCCGCGACGCCCTTGGCCACAATTCCAGGCACTTGAGTGGGCTCGATCAAAATTCGGGGCTTCCCCCGCTCATCCTTAATCACGGCATCGTCCGCCAGGGTGTCAACCTTCAGGCCACTCTGGAAGCCATCCAGGCGGCCCCAAACCAAGCATTGGCCATCGGAGGTGCGGCCAATGGAATGGTGAGAACCACCACAGAGCTGGACCATGTTGCGGTCCGAAAGCGAATCAACGATAGTAGGGTGCACAATGGCGGCTTCATCATCGCCTGCACCCTCTCGAATTGCAGTTGCGCCGAAGCTGTTGAGACCCCACGCGTAAACAGTGCCGGTGGCGGAAATAGCAAAGGAGTGGTAGGAGCCACAGCCGATCGAGACAACCTTCTTGCGGATTCCGAACTCTCGGGGCTGCAAACCGTGGAGCTTGTTGCGCTCCACGATTCGGCGGCCCAGCTGATTCTGCTGTCCGGAACCCCAGGAGAAAACCTTGCCCTTATCGTTCAGCGCAAGGACATGGTTAGCACCACAGCTCAGGTTGGTGATTTTCTTGAGGGACGGGATGAGAATGGGAGTCATCTGAACACGGTGGGTCTCGTCAAACCCGAGGATACCATCGTTGCTCTAAGGGAAAAGGACACATGTTAGAATTAAAACGTGAAATCAAAGTGAGATAAATCAAAGCACAAGAAAACTTACTCGGAAGGTACCCCAGCCATAAACCAGGCCATCATCGGTAAGCGCAAAGCTGGAGCTGTCAGCGGCTGCGACCTGAACGAAGACTGTGCCTTTGGGGAAGCAATTGGCCGGAATGGCGGTCGGAGTAGATTCGTGGGGGTTCAAGCCGCTGTCCTCGTCATCTGAATCCGAGTCGCTGTTGTCGTCGATATCTTTGAAACCGCCCTCCCAGGCAGTGTCTCTGCCCAAAGCACCTTGGTCGTTGACACCCCAGGAAAGGATCTGGTTGTCGTGGGTGAGGGCTAGGCAGTGCATACCACCAACGGCGACTTGAACAACGCCGGCCTTGTCGGCGGCCAGGAGCTGATTTAGGCGAGGGCGCTTCACGTCAATAACGTTCTTCGCGGTTCCCAGGCCGAGCTCGCCAGAGCTTCCTCGCCACAGACGTAGACATTCAAACGTGTCTTCGGGGCTTCATTAATGACGACCTTTGGGGGAGGAGCCTTGGGCTCACGGGGCTTAACAACTCGTGGCTTCTTGACTTCGCGGGGCTTTTCCTCAACCTCGTC
The DNA here is from genome assembly GCF_028826775.1 of Penicillium argentinense. Lineage (NCBI taxonomy): Eukaryota > Fungi > Ascomycota > Eurotiomycetes > Eurotiales > Aspergillaceae > Penicillium > Penicillium argentinense. The sequence goes on from NW_026622668.1 coordinate 4,122,706, forward strand.
GGCCTTGCGCTTTCGAGACGTGCTCGTGGCAGTCGTTGTGGAGGCAGTCGTCGTCTTTGAGGTTTTACGCGACTTGTCCGTGGTATCCTTCTTTGTGGTACCTTTGGTGGCGGGAGCGGTCTCCATTTTCTTGGGGCGGCCACGGCCTTTGTTGTTCGTGGATTTGGGCTCGGCCTTGGACGCGGTCTTGGGATTGGACTTTGATGAGGCCTTCGAAGCCGTCTTGGGCTCGGCCTTTAGCGCGTTCTTGGGCGCAGTTTTGGAAATAGACTTCGACGTGGCCTTCGAAGCCGTGTTGGATGCGGCCTTGGACACCTTCTTGTCGGCCTTGGGCGCGAGGGTCATAGTGGAGGAGTCCTTGGGCGCGGCAGTGGCTTTCTTCGGAGCCATTTTGCTCAGGAATGCGACAAAGCAGCAGGAAGTTAGGAATGCGTCGAAGCAGTAAGATGTGAGGGAGACGTCGAAGCAGTAAGACGTGAGGAATGCGTCGAAGCTGTTAAAAGCGAGGAATGCGTCGAGGCAGGAAGAAGGGGCGGGAATGGTAAGGACGGAAGACGGGTGACGCGAGAAGGAAAAGTTGAGGGCACGAGGGAAAGGAAAACATAAATAATGCGGCATGCCGCCCGCGCAAGTGGATAACTATACGTGCTTACTAAGACACCTCCTACCTTTGTTCATACTACCTTTGTTTCGCTTCACCTGGGTCAGCCAATCTTATTGAATCAATCCACATGTTCACTTATTTATATCACGGGAGGCGACAGACCATGATTGGTTACTGAGATTTTACTCAATGTGTATGGACCTCAAGTCGTCAAATTGTTGGCACTTTACTCCTAGTGAATGCCATTACCGCTGGGACAAAAGGTGCATATGTAGTACATGTATATACTGTAACTACTAACTAGGGTACCCTAAGGTAATAATAATTACACAATAATATCACGAGTCATTCTGGTGATCTCCAGGAGTCGCTTCGTGCGAGCCAATCTTGCCGCACATGATGACATTTTGCCCAAGTGGCGTCCACTTCACTTCGCGCGGATTCAATGCCGCATGGGGATTGCCCTCCTGGTCGAGTTTCGAATCTGGGCTGACACCAACACCACCGCGACCCAAATAGGTGGGCGCCACAGTCACTATGATTGAGTCGATGAAGTTGGTATACTCCGGATTGAGTAGCTCACTCAGGACGGATCCGCCTCCTTCAATCATGACACTCCTAATGCCCTCGGATGCGAGTGCCTGGAGTACGGCTTCCCAACGTAAGCGCCAATTCTGATTGTATTCTACAATCCGAAGAAAGTCGCCTCCGTAGCCCTTGAGCATCATGAGAGTCTGCGGGTGAATTTCCGCCGCGGGTGACACCACTATCCAGGGGCCTTCCCTTTGCCCTCTACTGCCGTTCGTAACATGCGACACTCGGGATGGAGCGGCCATCGTCCCATGGGGTCAATAACCACCGGACGTGGCTGCCACATCCTTCCAAGCCCCCCGAAGCCGCCAGATCCTTCGAGGCGACAGTTGAGACCAGGGTTATCTGCAAGCACAGTCCCCACACCTATGAGAATCGCATCGTGACGCGACCGTAAATAATGGGTCATCAATTTGGCCTCGGGTCCCGACAATACTGTTTGCATTCCTGCACGGAGAGAGACTTTCGAATCCATTGATGATGCGTATGATAGCGTGACATGCGGAAACTCGCGCCGATCGGAGTGGCTAGGGAGGTAAGGGTGCAGAAAATCCAGCGAAAATTGGGGAAAGGGAAGCATATCAGGAGGCACCTGGGGCAGTGTAAGAACCGAACTCGATTGCATAGGTTGCGCCGCAGTGCTCTGGCCGACATCGGAACTCTGAGACTTGACAATCCCCCGTCCTTTCTGATACTCGTAACCTTCATGTGGAATAAGCTTGACCTCGGGGTTTTGTATGCGCCATTTGGCGGAAACATTGCGTAGATCTGTTGCGGTCAGGAAGCGACCACCTGCTTCTTGAAGCTTCTCAGGCTCCTCGTGAAACTTGGCATATATGGAAGAGGGCAAATACCCTTTGACAGCTTCTTTGTGTGCCGCTTCCATGAGCCCCGAATTGCGTTTTATCCGGTCAATAAAGTCAAGATCATGCGAGTGCACGGTGCTGCTTCCTCGAGTTCTTGCAATGGTAACTGTCGAATACGCGCCCTCGAAACGTACAACTTTTATCTGAAAGTTGCAAATGCCCCCTTCGCGTGAGCGTTTCTTTCGGGAACGTTGCCCCTCTGGCAAGGATGTGCGATGCGTCGGACGTCTTAATCGACACATATAGTAGTCTGTCGTGCAATGGCCCTCTTTGCTGGAATTGGATCTTTGCTTGACCCAGAAATTGTCAATGAACGGCCAATATGTTTCAAACTCCTCTAGACTGATTTCGATCGGATCACTGCACTCAAATAATACCCTTCGAATCCTCGCAAGATTTGGCGGGTTATTGAACATGCTCTGACTCGACTGGCCATCCGAGACCGTCGGCTCCACGCTTTCTGGCTCGCCGATTGCATCGTTCTTGTTAAAATCATTTGTCTCGGCTTGCCTAGCTTGCTTCTCCAGCGCGCCCGACAGATTCATGGGAGTTGTAGGGTGTCCGGGTTGTGGAGGGTCTTTGTTCGTCACGTCTTCTGATGTATTGTCCAGTACAGGCTCGATGTCGTTCTCTGTGTGCTCCATCCTATCCGTTGCCCTTCCGTTCGCATTGTGTAGTGATGTTGAGTCGCTCTCGGGCGCTACCGGCCACGGACTCGAGTCTAACGCGTGGGGTGCATCGTCCATGGTGTGCTGAGACCCGGCAGCGCGCAGACGATTTTCAGTGAATTTCCGGTCGATGGAATTGGCAAATCATTGGGGCGACGGTATATGGCGACTCCATCGGCGGTTCAAACGCGACGAGAAAGCGCGCATGCGGGCGCGATGTTGCGGAGGAAATCTGCATGAGGCTTGGCACGATGGCACAAGCCAACAAGACGCGTTTAATCTACACTATCTATGTGGCAGTTATTTGATAGCGACACGTTCCTAGGATGGTAATCTAGTTTGATCTCTACCATGGGGTATTTACACTTCTATGAGTACAGATAGAAGAATAAGATCAAAGAAAAGTGGTTGTAGAGGCCACCTTATTCCTGGAAATATAGATTGGGCTGGATTCTTTCTGTTACCAAGAATCAAGCCCTTTCCCTCACTGGGCCCTAGTGTAAATTCTAGTTCTCAAGGAAGCCTTAAACAGGTCGCCTTGCCTAGCGTAGCCTTTGATTATGTACCTGAGAAGCCAGGCAAGAATTATGGTCGTATGAAGTCCTGGATCTTCAGTATGAGGACGTGGAAAGTCGAGAAGGCAGTGATAATTCCACGCTGGAAGATCTACTATTCTAAATGCTTACTGCCAAGATATTTCAGATTCTCCGTGAGATTATAGATCTGGTGAGTTTGGTCCTATTCAGACCTTGACAGAGAACAATTTCATCCTCCTGACATGGTCTAAAAGTTTGAATTACTGAGAGTATTGGAAGCGTGGATACTCGGGCCTATAGTCTGTCTATTTTTATCATAAGAGGGAAAGTCGAACGGCATATATAAATACTGGCCAAATGGACTAACAAGGTGTATCTTACTTTTTTGCATCGTCGCAAATTCAATCTACATTGGCGGGGAAGTCACACTATGAAAATAGACTATTTCCCCGCCTGCACAAAAAGGCAGTGATAGCAGCCATGTGGACTAAGAATAGTTGTATAGCCTGAAGACGATGCCTGCACACACTAGCGTTGAATCCTTCCAATCTCCATGCCATCGGGTCTCAGGACTGGGAATATAGATGTGGTTGACCTTCAGGGGCCGCCCAAGGAGACAGATTGCCCATTTGCGACAGCTGGAATGATAATAAGAACAAGATAATACGTAGAATGAAGTTTTGAGATGAAACGCTTTGTAATTTCTCTTATTTGAATATGGATCCGAATATCTACCAGAGAGCCGAAATATGAAAAGAATCACAAGTTCGGAACTCATGAGATTGGTCCGAACTAGATGAGCAAGATTTGAATCATGCCGCGATACAGGAACTAAACCTCCGACGCAAAAATCACCTGATAGAACGTACCTAGAACGCTCCAATATCGGTACCGGCGCGAGCCAGTGCTTCATACACCTTCGGTGGCAACTTGTACTTGACCATTCCGGAGAATACCATTAGGTCCTTCGCCATGCCAAGCAGTTGCTCTGCGAATCCCTGGTGCGTAGCAGTGTCATAGGGTCCGGATGTCTGTTTGTGGCGCTCGTACCCGATACAGGCAATGCTCCACATGATGACAGGGCCGATGTTCCGTGAAATAGAATCAGGGAGAGACGAGAATGCATGAGCAGCGTTTCGAATTTGCGGCATAGAGCCACCAGCCCGCAGTGGAAGAACACCAAGACGGTCGATAGCCTGCGTAGATTTCAGGTGTTAGTAACTAGGAACTCGAGGCGTTTAACAATTAAGGGATGAGGATGAGCTCTGGAACTCACATCGAGCGCCTCTGGCCACCGGCCAGCTTCGACTTCAATCTTCGCATCCATCATCCGAATCAGCAGGGCGCAGGCATCCCGGTTCACTGGACGGATGCTTTCGTAGTACATCGGCTTCGAATCATAGAGAGTGATCATGTTCTTGCCGAGGGCAACGGGATCATCAACAGTAGTCAAACTGAGACTACTGCCAGGCTCATTCTGACCCTCTGCAACCCTTGGACGGAGAGGCTGGAGTTTGGATATGGCGCCACCCAGCTCAACCGCAATCGCATCCGACAGCGAACGGTTGATGATTTCGATGACGCGGTCGTAGTTCTCGGCCAGGTGATATAGAAGGACAGCATCAGTCACTAATCCCTTGTCATCCGCCACCGCTGCCGCTTGGACTGTGATGTTCTTTAAGAAATCTTGCTGGTTCGCGAGGTTGATCAGGAAAGGCGTTGCTCGATAACACCCTTGATCCGATAACCGTCCGCACGAATATCGCCTAGCAACTTCGCGAAGTCTCTGGTCTCGAGAATAAATTCACGCAGCGCCTCGTGGCACACAGATGACTGGGACTTGCCCAGGGAGCCAGGGAGATCTGCATTGAGACAGATCAAAGTGAAATAGTCGATTGCAGCTTCAACATTTCCAGTACGGAATTCACGTGTGTATTGGGTGATAAGGTACCCGAAGTTGATTTGCGGGAATTGCTTCACCGTGAATGAAACTAAAATGCCGAGGCCCAGAGTTAGCAAGAGCCGTGGGAGCAAAAGCAGAGGGAGGGGCGTGTCACTCACGAATTTCATCACCGGAAACATAGAAATCAGACACGCGCAAGAGGCCGTAGTACGCCAGTGCAATTGCAAAATGAACAGCAGCAACAGAGTCGTAGGTTCCAAGGTATGCCACAGCCTGCTCGAACATGCCTCCAAGAATCTGAAGGAGGAAGAATGTCCCGTAGCCACCAGGCCCGTCTTGGCCTTTAGTAAAAACTCTTTGACCAATCTCGGTGATATCGGTTTGAATATCCTCCAGGCCAAAGATGTCGCCCGCGGCCTCTTCGGCGCGGTCATCTTCCCGAGCGAGACTAAACTGCAGCCACATCCAATCTTCAACGCTCTGGTTGACACCATCGAGGCGTCGGCCGGTGAGATCACACCGGCCAATGATCTTGTAGCAAGCCATTCTAAATGGGTCAACAGTACCTTCAGGCGCATTGCGCAGGCGCTGCTGGTATTCACCATTGATCCTCTGCTGCATGTCACGCGGGAGTCGTCTTTCCTTCGCCCAGGAAGCAATGTATGTCACAAATTTATGATCCATAGACTTGAATCCGTGGTCTCCCGTTGCATACCGAACGGCCTCGTCGACATGGCCCGATCGAAGAAGATAGAAGATGAGGATCCAGCAGTAGTCAGGCCCAATCATCTGCAACTCCGTTCCGTCCGGGGCCAGGTCCTTCCTGGCCGCGCGAAGGCGAATATATGCACGAATTTTGTTCAACACACTTGGGATACCACCAACCTGCGCCTCGCGAGGATTTTTGGCAATGTCGCTTTCCACTTGGCTGTAGAACATCTGTTCGAGAAACTCCCTCGATCCTTCCAAAATTCGCTGCTTGAGTTTGATTGCAGTACGTGACTTGGTCGACTCGTCCAAGTAAGACGAGGCATAGTGACGCTCCCGTACAGCCATGGGATCCTCTGCACCAGAAATGGTGGGTTTCTCGCCAACGATATTAACCAAGGCTCGATAGGCATCGGAAATTTGGCGGGGGACCTAAATGAAGCTGGTTAGTCGGGGTAGAAAGAAAGGAAATCGGAACGGATTCTCTTACATCACCACCGGTTTCCAATTCAACGTCCGCAAATTGGTGAAGGACCGGGAAGGTCTGATCTTGGAGTCGGATAGTGTTCAGGTGTTGGACCTTCTCCGCGTACTTGCTCATCTTTTCACGCGAAGGCCGCGAGCTTGGCGACACAGTGGCAGCAAGACCCTCACTTCGCTCTGCTGGGTCTTCAAAAAGCTGGCGACTTGTCAGGCCAGCACCCGGGGTCCCGATCACAGATTTATCCAGACCAGAACGGCCGAAGACACTCCTGCGAGATGTCGCGGAAGGTCCGTTGACAGGGTTTATTCCCGCTTGCTTCGATTGTCTTCCTGACCTGCCGAAGGCTCCTTGCATGGTAGATTTCATGTGGCCAGCATTAGCTGCATCTTTCTGGGAAAGCCCGAAATGGTCGAAAATTCTCCGGCGTTGTTCCTCCCAATCCATATCCACCTTCTCTTCCAAGAATGTATCGAAATCCCTTTGAGCCCGAGAGAGGCTTTCCGCGACCATGGCTTGCCGGCCGCGTTGCTGGATATTCCGCAGGAATCGCTGGTTGTCGGGGTCAAACGTATCGGGCTCCCTTGCTGCGGTGAGAGATGCCTGCGGATCCAATGATCGGAGGTCTCGCAAAGTGCGTCCTGGGGAGATGCCAGAGGACGCAAGTAGATAATGACTGTTGATGCAGATAATGGTTAGCAATTAGTAACCGAAATCCCATCGATTTTGGATTAAGTGTTCACAACGTACGCTTTGCCTGTCGCGATATTCTGTTGAGAGTCTTTGCTCCCAGAGGTACCCAACTCTCTTGCCTTTCTGCGGATATCGTCCAAGCCAAGTTGCAGACTGGGGATGTCTTCAAAGTTGCCGCTCTGGCCTGCTGAAGTAAACGGCCGTTTCTTACCACGTTCAAGTAGACTGTTGAAAAAGGCGGGCTGCGTTGCTTGAGTCGAAGTTCCCCCTTGTGTTTGGGTAGTGGTGGACTGTTGCTGAGCCTGTCCTAGTAGAGAAGATTGGTCGGGCGGTTGCTGCTGAGCTTTGGGTTGGCCGAAAAGCGAAGATGTTTGGGCACCCTGTGTAGTTCCAACCGAAGTAGATGCATTGCCGAATGCACTCGTCGAGTTGGACTGGCCGAAAAGGCCAGTCGACTGAGGGATGGTAGAGCTTCCAAGGCCGCCCCCTCCGAAGAGAGAGCCCGAGTTAAACGCCATAGAGACTGCGCACACGATACCGATGAAGTTGAATGGAGATGTTCAGGCGGCGCGGCTATTGAAGCCGTCGGCGTAGTTGTCGCGAGCTTTGTCGGTGCGGTAAGATCGAAAAAACAAGCGCGCGTTGCGGGAGATGGGTGGGGAATCCGTGGAAACCTCGAGACACGAAAAGTGCCACAAGGATCAATTGCGGCCTCAGTCAGCCTGGAAGATTCACTGGGGGTTGCGCCAACAATCAGAGGGCGTGGAATTTGTTGCAGGTTGACCTGCAAGCTCGGCAGCCCAAACAATTCATTCGGACAATTAATAATCCGGTTGATCCAACTCTTTTCCGCGCGGCATCAATTGAGATCTCGAGTCTACAGACGCACATCTTTTACTTTTTGAGACCTCGCCTTGACCAAAGTCCACCCCGCTCTGACGTCTACTAGTTGGGCTCACTTTTGAATATCAAGCGACTGAAAATGCCTGCGTTTCAATCCAAAACATTCCGACGCGCCACGACCGCGTCCTCTACCTTCGGAGAACGGCTCGGGGCATTCTACCGGGCGCGCCTTGCGCAGCACCCTTTCCTCCTATTTGGTCTTCCGTTCATGGCAGTCATTGTAGCTGGATCATTTGCACTGACTCCGGCCGCTGCTCTTCGATATGAAAGATATGATCGCAAGGTGCAGCAACTGAGCCAGGACGAAGCGTTTGAGCTAGGCCTGAAGGGTCCTGGCGGAGAGGAAGGAATCAAACGAAACCCCCGTCGCAGGATCATTGGCGATGAGAGGGAAGAGTACTACGTATGTTCTTCCTGCAGCGTCCCCGAACTGATCATCTAGCTTGGCAGAACTCTAATATTGTTTACAGAGACTCATGGCCAAGGATCTGGATAACTGGGAGCAAAAGCGGGTGCAGCGGTTCCAGGGCGAGCCGGACGGCAGGCTATGAAGCTCCCTTGGACGTTTCGATATTCCGAGACCGATTCTTCTTTGTCTCACTGGTCGACAAAAAAATTGACGAGCGCATTTTCACCAATGAAGTGCTCCTGCGGAGCACGGGAAACCGAACTTGAATATGACAGCAGACCATAGACTGGACTTTAGACGTGGCTTGTTGCGGGAAATGCGTGGGCTGGCGGTGGCCGCCAGCTATCGCTGTGATCATCGCGATCGCTTATGTGCAATAGTGGCGTCCTGCCCCATTTCCAGCAAACGCCGACAAGGAGGCCGGCTACTCTCCCCAGCTAGCCCATGGATCTTACGGTCATGTCATTTTGACGTGCAAGGATGGAGCATTGGAGCAGGGAGTGGATACTGATTAAGTCCAATCTATCAGTGATCATCCGCTCCTAGGAAACTTGGATGTTTGTTCTGTATGGAGGACTGCGGTGCACCGATGCTTCTACAACTCGCATCTAAACTGGCGGGGGCGTGTTTCCTCTTTCAGCTAGATAGACTGCGATTGGTATCGGAAATGGTGAATCATAGCTTGCAGAATTAACCTAGACCGACTCGCGCGTCGGTGGCGATAACCCACGTAGTGGGGCCTACGCACAATTCAGGCCTTGAACGAAGCCATGGATTATTTTTCCTGTTGTCAGCCCTCCTCCTGTAGGCATCTATACAGTAGATTGTAAGCAAGCTGACAGCCGATCACTGGTCATTTGAACATCTTCATCTCGATCATCCCAGTGCGGCCGTCTAGTCCCCGGTCCATGCGTCCCGGGGGTCTCGAACCGAGGGTTGAGCCCGTGTTCCCCACAATAACGTCATACCTTTTTTCTGGAAGCCCTTCCCCCTCCAAGTTCAAGTTGCCGTTCCCTTAATAATCATGGAATGAGACCGAGTCTTCTGATATCAGCCTCCCCCCTCCTCCATTGGTTCGTCCTGGTCCTGGCTGGACCCTTTTCGCCGCTGCCCCTCTGTTCGCTGCTACATCATCTCGACCTTACGTCAGTCAACCTCCCCCCTCCCGGATGTGATCGTGAGAAAAGGTCTCCAGATCCCAGATCAACTGGACACATGGACATATCCTACTACCAATATCCCAACCACGGCATTCCCGTTGTTACCACAATTCCTCCGATCTTCGTCAAATGGTACTTTGACTGGCAGCATTGCTCTTCGATATAATCGTCTCGATCAGAAGCGGCAGGAGCAGCACCAGCGACCATGACCGGTCCTGGGCGATCACCCTCCTCGCCATGGGCGCAGGCTCCCCAGGGGTATTCCCACGATAACCGGACCGCGTCATCCTTCCATCCCGTCTTATCTCCATCGCAGACTGGCTTGCCGTTGACCAGTTCTGAACAACCCAGCCCCAATTACTTCGGTCTCAATGTCGAAAACTCCAGTAACCCACTAAACTCGAACCCCGGTTTGCACACGCAGAAGAACTGGGGCTCTGGTCCCAGCCCGCAGTCGTCTCTTCCAAGTCCTAAACTGCAGTACTACTCTCAAGCATCCGTCTCGGATGGACTGGTCAACTTGTTGAGATCCGAGTCCGATATCGAGAAAGGACGTCGCGAATCCGCCCTCCAGAGGCATGCTTCAAATGGCCACGCACCATTCCTGAAGGATGCAAAGCCATCGTATTCTTATGTGGGCCGCGATGACGTGAGCAATAATCGAATGCAGGGATATTCGAGTGGGAATGGACTAGCACCTGAGCAAAGGCAAGGGTCTATTTCACATGGTAAGCACACCTATTTCTCTCCGCTTCAACATTCAAATGAACACTCCACTAATCGTTCTGCCGCAGTGGATACGACATCCATATCGTCTCGATGGATTACGTCCGATCGATGTGCCCATCTCCTCCAATCGGGCCCCGAGAAAGTTCTTTTGCTGGATGTCCGCGCGTACACGTATTTTGCGCAGGCCAACATTAAAGGGTCACTGAACCTCTGTATCCCGACCACCCTTTTGAAGCGTCGTTCGTTTGACACGAAGAAAATCGAAGGGACATTCACCAACGACATCGATAAGCAGCACTTTGCCGAATGGAAAGTGCGTAGCATGATAATCGTGTATGATTCAAACACCGCCGATGCAAAGGACGCCGCCCCACTTTTGAATGTCATCAGCAAATTCGAAGCGGAGGGCTGGGAAGGTGAAGGCTTGATCCTACAAAATGGCTTCAAGGGGTTCTCGAGTCGGTTTCCGCGATTGGTATGTCGGCCACAGATCCAGACGGCAGGACCGTCCCCGAAAAAGCGATCCTCCATGAATATCAATCTTGGTTCCGTTGCCCCCGTTGTTGGAGGGTGTGCTCTTCCGGAGTCTTCGTCGGCGGCCAACCCTTTCTTCGCAAATATTCGTCAAAACATGGATCTCATGGGAGGAGTTGGGCAAATTGCCTTGAAACTTCCAGATCATATGACAGAACCCCGGCGGCAAAATCTTCCTCCGTGGTTACAGGTGGCCTCTGACGCTAAAGATCAGGGTCGAATCGTCTCCGAGAAGTTCTTAGACCTCGAGAAAAAGGAGTTAGAACGCATGAAGCAAGCTTTATCTTACGAAGAGCCCGCGGCCGCTGCCGGGGGTGCGGCCCAGAAATACCGTGTCGCAGGTATTGAGAAAGGTACAAAGAATCGGTACAATGACATCTATCCATTCGACCATTCCCGGGTGCGGCTTGAAGGTGTGCCACTGGGCGATTGTGATTATGTGAATGCGAATCACATCCAGGCCGAGCTTAGCAACCGGCGATACATCGCCACCCAGGCGCCTGTTCCGGATACATTTAATGTAAGTGTTGCTTCTACTTCGGTCACTCAGTTCCGTGCTGACGAAAACAGGACTTTTGGCGTGTGGTTTGGGAGCAAGACGTTCGACTCCTCGTGTCTTTGACTGCTGAAATGGAGCGTGGACAGGTGAAAAGTCACCCGTACTGGCGATCCGGTAAATATGGGCCATTCAAGGTGAAAGCGTACTCGGAGCGATTCATCAACGTTGAGTCCAAGGGCCGACCCGTCGACCTTGCGATGAAGGACTCGAACTTAGTTGGCAGCCAAGCCCGAAGCCCGGATGAATCTAATGAGAACCCGGTCATCATCGTCCGCCATTTCAGCATTCAACACTTGAACTTCCCCTTCGAGCCCTTACGAGACATCACGCAGATCCATTATCCTTACTGGCCAGATTTCGGTACCACCTCCCAACCTACACATCTACTCAACCTAATCGAGCAATGCAATAAGGTCATTCGTGCCACGAGCGAGCCTAAATTTGGCAGCCAGGAGCCTGAGCCGCAGGGTCAACGACCAATCTTGGTACATTGCAGTGCGGGATGTGGACGCACGGGAACGTTTTGCACGGTCGACAGTGTGCTGGATATGCTGAAGCGACAGCGAACACGAAACAAATTTGCTGATTCAACGGACATCGCCTCGGGGCTTCCAGATCCCAACTTGGATCTGATCGCGAAGACAGTCGAGGATTTCCGGACTCAACGGCCTAGTATGGTGCAAAACCTTAGTCAATTTGTCCTTTGTTACGAAAGCGTGCTTGAGTGGGTTGCGTCGCAGGACAAGGACTCATGATGGTATGATGATGAGCAGATACCCTTTTTCTTCGCCCTACATTTCAATTACATCTTGTGTTTTGCATTGCTGGGTGTTAGGGCCAGGATGATGGCTACATGCATTGAAAGAAAGAATTTTGTTTTAGCTTTATCGCCTCCAAAAGAATCAGCACATGAACAAACGAATTGATGATACCCAGAATTCAACGACCATGGTGTATGAGCAATGTATTTCAGGAGAGTTTGTACTCTCACTCTGTGTAGGTGTAGTAGATGTGATATAATAATGTATGCCTAGGCACCTAGGACGTACCATCGCATGAGAAATACATGAAACACCCCGCATGGTAGAAATGCGAGAAAAGCGAGAGAAAAATGCGCAAATAACCAAGACCATACACCAATGTACTGTTCTCATCCACCGCACTCTGTTCCTGCAGTCCCAGGCAAGCCAGAACCCGACGGGGGCCGTTGCCTGCGAGCCGCGGGCGGGCCCAGGCAGCAGGGGGACCGTGCGCCACCGTATCTCGGATGCAGACTATAACAATAACCCTCACCACGTCCGTGATCTTGCGCTCTTTCAAAAAACCCCAACCCCTTCTCAACTTGGCTGACCAATGCAATATAAAACATGGCACAGCTTATAGCACTGCCAGTAGAGCTTAAACAGCTCATTCTCCGAAGCTGCGATACGCCGACCTATTTGCAGCTGGCCTTCAGCTGCTGGAATTTGTTACTGATCGCATCACACACTCGTGTACTCGTGATTCACCACCTGAATGAAACTCCCGGAGGGCCTGAGGACTTTGACTCGATCTCTACTACGGGATTGTTTCGACTGTTGCTTCAGCGTTCGTATCGCGAGTTATACGGCGCTGAGCATTATTTTGAACGGAAACTCGTCAATCTCCAAGGCAAGGTGATGAATAGTCGCGCATGTTCGTTGCGATCGAGGGGAGAACCCGGTAGAGCTCTGTTGTCTTTTCAGAACGATGAATCAGTCTATCTTGTTAAGATGGACAACCGGGATCTGACGCTTCAACAGCGAATCAAGTTGCCTGCCATCAGCACTGGGACTGCTGAAGTCTTGTTTGCTGCCGAGGACACCAGCGACCACAATGGGGTTCACATATTACACATTGTCAAGCCACTCATTGATGAAGAGCCCTACAATGGCCACCCCTTTGTCCAACAAGCGCGCAAGGCGAATTCCAACGGCACAGTTTACCTCGCGTTTTACCCCCATGCCTTGTCCGGAGTCGGCATGAGCATCTGCAGTTTTCGCGAACAGATCGATTACGAGCCAATTGCCTTTGCAACTTGTCGTGATGTGTTTGCCATATCCTGGCACCACCGTCAGCACCCTGAGGACTACCAAGTTGTCCTCTACACTGTACCGCTATGGGCTGATCCCAAGGTTGAACACGGGGACGGTGATTGGGATGAACCAAAGGAGGCTAACCTAGTCGAACCTTGCCAGGATGATACGTCTCCATTAATTGGTAAGCCTGCGATTGTTAAAGTGGATCTCACACTCACAGTGTAAACTAATGTCAGCGTAGCGTTGGAAAAAAAATCATACGTTCTCACCGAGTTGAATGACCAGCTTGTGAGCCATGCTGGCCTTGAGGCAAAAGGACCAACGGTGAAACTAAAGTTCAACGACGAAGGAGGACAGCTGCTTCATTTCAAAAAAGCTCATCCGCTCTACGGATCGTTCCAAAAGCTCCACGACATCAGCCGACCCCGCATAGATGGACAGGGCTTGTTCTCAAGTCCAAATGGGCAACCAAGACTCCACGACAATGCCTGTCATGTCGCATTTTCGGACGAGTTGGCTCTTGAGTTTGCCATCGACATTCCCTTCTTCTCTACGCACCAAGCTGGTGATCGTTCATCTGGAGAACCTTGCCACTGGCAGTATCTATCGATAGGCATTGCCACTCACCGGGTGGAAAACTGGACAGTTGCGTGCCTGTTGAAGTCTGAGTCTTTCCCCTCAGCTTTCCGCTGCGACCACCAGCCAAACCTCGACCGAGGACGACGCTTTGATCAGTGGCAGATCGTGGCGCGAATGGACGGATATCGCGAATCGACCACCTCCAATGGACCCTTGATTGCCACCTCTCGTCTTGGGACTCGCATTGTCGTTGCGACCTGGAAAACGATTTATATTTGGCCAGTAGAGCCACATGCGTTGGTCAATGGTGACCCTAATGAGTTTTATCCCGCTTCGTGGAGCTCGACAGAAGACATGCTGGTGCTGCGACCTGTTGTGATCGAAATGGATGCCGTTTGCTCGCAAGTAGACTTCACAGACAACGAAGACGAGATGGTTGCTCTGACTGATCGAGGACTGATGTTGCTGGATTTCAGACCAGATGGCAAAGGAGGACTGGTTACCGAGAACTGGAATGATATTTTGAACCGAAGCCATTGAAGGACCCGGAAAGGATGGTAGCCATGGAAGACACGCCAATCCCGGTATTCATCCTCTCCCCTCCTTCTTGCTCCTAATCCTTTTGATCTACTATTTTGATCATTTATCATTTCTCCCCTTATGAGTGCGATTTAGCAGTCACCAGCTTCTAGAAGTAGAGTGCCAGATACCAAATGCATAGCGCTTTTTCTTGAGCACCAATGATACGTCTTTGCTTGGATCATTGACGAAAGCCCAGATGTCTAGAAAAATCTTTTAACTTCTCTCATAATTCGAAAAGGGTAAGATAGCTAGCTCCCTCAATGCGCGAGACGCTGGGTCAAGAGGCGCGACATCCGATAGATATTCCAGCAGTATATGACCGAAAGACACGACTCTGTTCGGTTCATTGACATGCAGAAGCGAAGTGTAGCCCACTAAGCACCAAGTAATTATAGAAAGTGATGGTATTAAGTCAAGAATATTTATGAGTCGCAATTTATGACTGGCCCTCTGCACCTCCAGACATGCTCAAGAATGCTACAATCAAAAGCACCCACCAGTACCTATCACAAACACTGGTTAGCTGCTGGGCGAGAATTACAAGACCACATGGTGGCCCAGTAGAGCAAAACTCACTTCTGCAAAAAGCTCTTCTCCTCCACCACGTCCGGATTCTCGCCATCTGGCCCAACAAAAATAGGTCGATTAAGGTGCGGTTGCGCACCGGGCTGAGTGGACACTAGCTCCACCTTGGGACTGGTAGTGTCAGGCTCTGAGGCTGCCAAAGATACGTGATACACCTCATTAGAAGGGCCGAGATGGAGACGGAAAATGGGTTGATGGTGATGGGCATCGGTCAACGCGGACAAGGAGACAAGACTTCCGACCCATTGCTTCGCACTCATCGGGGTTGAAGTGTAGAGGCCAACGCGAACGAGACCATCGGTGGAATCGGTCTTGGGAGGGTGGTAGGAGACGACATTGGACGTTAGTGAGGATGGGTCGTAGGCGAGACGCGCGAGGATGGAAGGTTGGGTCGAGCCGACGGGCCAGTAGAAGATATCGGAAGTGATGGGGAGGGAATCAGCGAGGGTGAAGACGAAGAGGAGCGAAAGGAAGCTCAGGAGGGCGAGGAGATGCATGGTGGTTAGGAGCTGGCGCTGCGGGCAAAAGCATGCGGCGAAGTCGCGGAAGTTGAAGTTGGCATCGCCGGCCCGTGCTCGGATCCACCGAAGTACATCGTGCAGCCTACGCGAGCGCATACAATGCGAGGTACCAGGTACGTACCGTGTCCCCAGCCCGTCGGGAATTATTGCCCATGGTCTGGTTTCCTGCTGCATTTCAATTGCCCCCTCCAGTGGTTCACAACCAGGACGTGCTTTCGCCAAGCCAGTCTGATCCCTGCGTTCCCCACTGCCGCGATGTCATCTTGTCATCTGCTCCCCGCCATTTTATCAATCGTTTTGCCTCTTGACTCCTTTCATGGTTGTTTGCTTGCCAGCCACGCCACCATACCAGACAAGGCTCAGGTAAATACCGTGGGACCTCTGTCTGTTTACTCACCATCCATTTCATCCTTTCGCAATTCTAATCCCATTGCCCGAAGTTCCACCATCGGAAGTAACACTGTTCAGGCGACGGCATAATGACTTCGCTGCCCCATCGTCGTCCTTCTCGCCTGGCCTCTCGCCAGGCATCTAGTGATCCTCGCGAGGATATCCAGGTCCAGCTGGATCATTTCATCGGAATTGACGTCGGAACGGGCAGTGCTCGCGCCTGTATCATCGACGCCAAAGGTGATATTGTGGGCCTGGCCTCTGAAAATATCGGTCTTTGGCAGCCGGAGCATGGCTTCTACGTAAATAAGCACCTCTTTCTTCGACCATTGCAATTGCACTTTGCTGACGCTCGTGCCTCAGGAACAATCCACTGATGATATCTGGCGCTGTATCTGCATCGCGGTGCAACGTGCCGTCAGCCAACACAATATCAGCCCAGAGACTATTCGCGGCATCGGATTCGACGCTACTTGCTCCCTATCTGTATTTAATCACGAAACCGATGAGCCTGTCTCTGTGACAGGGCCAAAATTCGACTCAGACCGGAATGTCATCCTATGGCTGGACCATCGCCCCGTTGAAGAAGCTGCCAAAATCAATGCTACTAACCACAACTTACTCCGCTACGTTGGGGGGACAATGTCCATTGAAATGGAGGTTCCTAAAGTCCTCTGGTTGAAAAATCACATGCCGAAGGAGCTTTTCGACAAATGCAAATTCTACGATCTCGCCGACGCCCTCACCCACATCGCCACAGGAAACGACAAGCGCAGCTTCTGCAGCGTAGTCTGCAAGCAGGGCTATGTCCCGGTAGGCGTAGACGGAAGTGTCAAGGGGTGGCAGGAGGATTTCCTATCTGAAATTGGCCTAAGCGACTTGACTGAGGACAACTTCAAGCGCATGGGCGGTGTTGACGGGGTGGTGAGCCCCTGCCTCTTAGTGTGCATAGAATCGATCCGCTAACAATGAGAATACAGAATGGTGACTACCTCAGTGCAGGGGAGCTTGCAGGGTACCTATGCGAAAAGGCCGCAGCAGAATTGGGCTTACCAGCTGGTATTGCAATTGGTAGCGGTGTGATTGATGCTTACGCGGGTTGGATTGGCACCGTCGGTGCCAAAGTCCACCTTGGATCCGAACAATTAAGCGCCGATGCAGCGAAGAACGATAAATCCCAAGCATTTTCTCGCCTTGCCGCTGTTGCCGGAACCTCGACTTGTCACTTGGCCATGTCTCCGGACCCTGCTTTTGTCAATGGGGTATGGGGACCCTACCGAGACACCATTATCCCTGGATTTTGGATGGCGGAAGGAGGCCAATCGGCAACAGGAGAGCTTCTGAAGCATGTCATTGAAACACACCCGGCCTTTAACCAAGCTCTGTCCATCGCAGAGTCCTACCACACCAACATCTATGACTACCTGAACGAGCATCTCAAGGAGATGGTTCATGACCAAAAGGCTCCTTGCGTATCCTACCTAGGACGCCATTTCTTCTTCTACGGAGATCTTTGGGGGAATAGGTCTCCGATAGCAGATCCCAACATGACAGGGTCTATATTCGGTCTCACAAGCGACAAGACCGTCGACGGTCTCGCGATCTATTACTACGCAACACTCGAGTTCATCGCGCTGCAAACGAAACAGATCGTCGAGACCATGAACAAAGCAGGTCACAATATCACCTCAATTTTCATGTCTGGATCGCAATGTCAGAATGACATTCTGGTCGGATTGATCGCATCCGCTTGCGACATGCCTGTCGTGATCCCCCGCTATATCCACGCCGCTGTCTGCCATGGTGCCGCCATGCTGGGAGCCAAGGCGGCTAGTGTCGATTCACAGGGTAAAACAGAGAATTTGTGGGATATTATGGATCGAATGAGCAAGCCGGGCAAGAAGGTAGTGCCCACAGCTGATGTGAAAGAGAAGGCACTGCTGCAGGCTAAATATGAGGTTTTCCTGGAGCAATGCTTTAAGCAGCAAAAGTATCGGCAGCTGGTGGACGAAGCTGTGGGTGAATGGGGTTCGGCCTAGATTTTGCGCAGGGACAAGTATTCAGTATGATCGTGTTTAGCATATGTGATGTAGTACCAGTTCGGCATTACCTATCTGATTTTACCGCAGACCGCAAGCCGAGCATGGTCGTTCTAGTCTATTGTGGTGAGGATTGGAGAATCATAAATGCCAGATGGTCGGTGACTGGCTCACTACCATCAAAATCTGACATGCAGCGTGTTTCACAAAAGGAATTTGGTGCAAATGGACCAGGCAAGAGCGTCTTCATAAAAGAATGGAACTCACTGTAGCCACAACCCTATTGCCTCCTGCCACATCCCTTCCTTCGTTTTTCAATTATCTAATGGTGTTGAAATCTGCTAATTCTACGAGTAAATAGAGCAGACCTTCTGTTCTATGAAGGTAACAATCTTGTTTTATGTCACGATGCCCTTTGCCCTGAAATCTGGGGCGTGAAGGGTACAGAGAATTGTCCAGGCGGCTGGTTACGTAGACAACGGGATAGGTCATCGGACAAGGAATAAGGTATGTTATGGAGCATAGAGTATCCAAAATAGCAAAATCATGACGGAGGTGGCAATTAATATTGAGATGGCACTATTCTTGAAATGGAATTTAAGTGAATCAGTCACCTGAGGAGTGTCGGGGAGGAGGTTGGACGATAGTAGTCTCTATCAATAAGCAAACATCAAATGTGCGATCAAAGATGCAAATTCGGAATCCGCTATGCAAAATACTATAATACGGGAATGAATCAAATCAGCCAGCCATGAACAAAGTTTCATAGAAAATCTGGACTCAGCTAGAATCCGCTTGGGGACATACCCCGTCAAGTCAATATGTTTAGACCAACCTAGTAAGCCCTCCCAGCCCGGGACTTGCCAACGGTGTGGAAAGTCTTCGACTGCAAGTTCATGGATGAGGATCCTAGAGCAAGAGTATCGAAACGATCCACGCCCATATTATCCATGTTGCTGTATCCCGACATGTAGAACCCGCTAACGACGACGATGTAGGTCAAGACGAGAATTGAGCCCTTGAAATAGTTGCTCTTCCCTTCGCCGTATACATACGATAACAAGAAGACACAGAGAATCACTGTGATCATATCCCACTGTGGGAAGATGAGACTATCATGGGTGTTAGTAACGATAAGATCCTTGGAAACAGGCCAAGTAAACACTAACTTGAAGGAATGGCTCGCGAGTGCAGCCGTGTCAATGGACTGGGTGTACAGAGCGCTGAAGAGGACGAGGGCAGGAACTTGTAGCAGGCAGACTTGCAATGCGTACGCGGAACCAATTTCCATGGACAAGGCGATATTGCCGTTCATGGCGAATGAAATAGCGTTCTGTCATACGTTAGTTTGGCGATCGATACAATTCACGAAAGAAAGGGGATACGTACGAGGAACTCAGTCGTGTTGGGCACCAGAGCGAAGAGAGTTATACCCAGGAACTTCTCATTAATATCCACACTCTCCAAAACCACGTCGACCGTGTTGACCAAGATCTCGGCGATAATAGCATAGAGGATTGTCGCGCCAAGGAGAATAATGGAACTTTTCACTTTACTCCAATTTGGTGCATCATGACCGCCGCTGGCGTGAGACTCGGCAACAAGAGCAGTAGTCTCGGGCTCATCGCCAGGGGGCTTTGTTTGATCCGCCAAAGCACGACCAGCCTGGCGGCCAGCAGTTTGCTGAGTTGAAAGTTTCCGATTGCGAGTGGCATCACGAGCAGCCACTGCCGCCGCCGTAGCCGCGACCTCGGTGACTTGACGAACAAGACGTTCATTGTCGTCGCCAGTCAGGCCTCGAATGGCCTTGGGAACGGGACAACCATCGTTATCCGCAGTTCGAGGAGGCACCAGATACGGTGAGTTACCCCTAGGGTCAGTCGAGGATGAACCGGCGCCACTTTCTGTTTGTTCCCAGTTGCCTGTGGTATTCCCGTCATCCAAGCCGTAGTGTTTAAGTGACTGGCCTAGAATGCGTTTGTAAAGATGGGATTCGCGTATAGAATCCTTAGAGCCTGATGCAGGACCGGACACTTCAGGAGCTGCACCCGAGAAAAGCAAATGTCTTGGCTCGTAGAGAAACGATTCTGGAGCAGCCTGGGCAGCCTGAGCCGCCTGAGCCGCTTTCTTCTCCTCCATCTCCGTTGCCCAAATCAAGGCAGCATGGGTTCTGAGAGTGAACCAAAGGCCAATGACGTACGACAGAAATAGTAGCAGGGCAGCAAACCATGCATAGGGTTGGACAGCCTTCTGGAAAAAATCATCTTGGACTGCGGCGGTTTGGGAGAAGTAGCATTGGCGACAGTCTCTGTTTTCTGCAAGTGAACCGGCACATGAATGGCAGTTCAATTCGTGCTATAATGCAAAGGTTAGTTTGATGAAACACTTCTAGCAAGGGTAGGAGGTCAACTTACACTGCCGTAAACTTGGTAGAAAAGAGTCGGTCCAAAAGCAGCAATGACAGCAAATAGCAACATAGTCGATGTCACACCGGCAGACTTCACATTGAATCGTTGCGTTTTGCGCTTGATGGCGCCAAAGCACATGGACAGCCCGGGCAAGAACAAAATACCAGCGAATATACTGCCAATGATACTGCCTTCCACAAGTTGCGCCTTGCCCTCGGTCAGGGCAACACAGTAGAGATACACTTCCACTACCGTCGAAAAGAAGGCGTTGATTGCGGCGCCTAGACCCATTGAGGATTGGGCCGAGATCGAAGCCACTGCCTGTCCGATGAAATATGCAAGAGGGATAACGGAGAAAAGCGCAAGTGTGAAGATTAATCCGGGGTGCGTCAGCCAGGACTGCAGACCCAAGAATTTACTCAGCAGGTAGTAGTCGGCGATCACGAAGACGACAACACCAAGCAGATTGATGAAGAAGATGTTTGTTCCGTCGATGGTGTATTTCCAATATCTTGTTCCAGCGGCCCGGTATGTGCAAAGGAGGATAGATGGTGATGAAGAACCCGAACTGATTCTAGAATAGGACGTGTCGGAATGGAACGATAAAGCGAGAGGGTGGCGTCGCAGATGGCTCACCAAAATGGTCGTCACCCGGCCCATCGGAATCCAGAAAACAAGAAGCCAGCAGACGAGCGAAACCATCAACATCAATGGACCCACGAGGAAATAGAAGAAGATGAAGAAGACGACACGACCCATAGTCCACTCCCCTCGGCCAAATAGGCGGCGCTTGGAATGCGTGAATTGAGAGTCATCGCGCTGCCCTCGCTGCGTTCGGCCCAGAAGACTGTCTTGTTCGCCAGCAGAATCAACGCTGTTTCGGCGGCGACCCACAAGGGACCGGTCCCTGCGCGGGCCAAAGAAGAGGCGTCCATGTTCCAAGTCGCCATTCTGCCACTGCTCATATTCGCTTATACTACGTCCTTCGCCTTCATCTTCTTCCGCGTAGTGCTCGTCAGTCTCCAAGAGAACAAAAGAGCCAAACGGGTACAACAGATAGCGCGAGAGTCCCGCAAAGACCCTGCCATATGCCACAGCACTGGAGGAATATGCGAATAGGAAGCATGCAATTGCAGCCAGCAACGCAACAAGTGCTAACCACCATCCGAAGAACAGGGACCAGAGAATATTCGTCAGAAAGAGGAGGGGGCTGACACGACCACCGGGGGACGAGTGAATATCCCCTTCGGCGGTCTTCTCCACCGAGCGGCTTTTTTTGTACAATGCGGGCTTCCAGATCCTAATACCAAACGGATGGGTCTCGTTGATAGCTTGCTGTCGGTCCTTCAGCGTGAAGCTCTCGGCGTCACTTGCGGCGTCTTCATCGTCTGTGTCATGCGAATCATCGGCACTCGCGTCTTCATCATCTTCTCCATCCGACTCCCGTAGCGAGGGAATTTCGAACGAGGCATCCATGCCTGGGGCTGGGAGGCCGGTATCATCTCCGCTGAGGTTATCCGACTCCGCTCGTGTCAGCGGGCTTGGTCGTGCACTCGGCCGTTTCCTGAGTGTAGAGCTCTGTGCACGCAAGGGACGAAGCCTGGGAGACGGCTGGGTAGTGGAAGCTTGCTGAGAAGCGATGTCCTGCTCAACTTCCCTGACATCGTCGTCGGTTGAGAACTCCTGACCCTTGTGGGGAACTTGTCTTCGGGACGACATGCGTCGGGTCACCGAGGGTTTTCTCGGTCGATCTGAGGCGGCAGACGCGGAGGCGAACTGGCGGGTGGAGGAATCATCCTGGGCCTCGTCGTGGCGCACTTCGGAGGTCGACTCGGTCGGTTGAATATCCAGGGTTCCTGAGGCTAAGGTATCAGCATGAGCTCATCAACAGCGGTCGCGTTACACGAAGATGCAATGTAATCTTACCGTAGGTTCTCCGGGTCGATGCCATAGGCCTCGCGGAAAATATCGAGGATCCCGGAGTGTAGTCACCGGCCGATGTTCCCGATGGGCGAGACGACGCCTCCGGGTTGTCGATGTCTCTCTTGTCCGCCATTTTCCACGGTGATCAGCGCAAACCAAAACGGAAACAGGAAAGCCCGAAATGACAGGATCGTCGCTGAGAAAAAGAAAACAGAGAAGACTGCTTCACATGGCGGGGCGTAAAGCTCAAGAACAACACACGGTCTTTGACCTCTGCTTTCTCATCAGCTGAGAGGCGTATGAAGCGCTGCAGGCAGGTTGCACACGGCCGTGTGGATGCTTGGAGCTTCAGATGACCCGTGGAACGGTTGCCAATCACGCTTGGCGGATGCCTGGCTGACTAATGGCGATGGGGAGCTTGCTTGGCAGTTTGCCTCGTTTGTCGATTATTGTGGGCCTGAGAGACCAGGCGCCAAACGCGGTCATGTGCTGCTTCCCGCAGCTTCGAGCTGGGCCGAGCTGCTTAGGTTCATCAACATCGTCACCGTCACTGTCTGCCTTATCCATTCGCCTATTTCCTATTCTTTTGCATTCGGCCGGCACTGCCAGTGGAAGCTCAATCCACGCACTGTGTCGTTGGACCCCCCGTTACTTTCGAATTCCCTAACCGTCCTTCGCTCATCCCTCCGTTCGCCATGGCGTTGGACAACTACTATCGCAACAAGATTGAGGGGATGAAGCTGGAGATCATCCAAGGCCAAGCAGTTCTCCGACGGCTAGAAGCACAGCGCAATGACTACAACTCTCGGGTGCGTCTGCTGCGGGAGGAGCTTGGTCTGCTTCAGCAACCCGGCTCATATGTCGGCGAGGTGGTCAAGGTGATGAGCACGAAGAAGGTGCTGGTCAAGGTACACCCGGAAGGAAAATACGGTATGTGCCAATCTTGGTCTCCGGCATGAAGCCCATTTGATGAACACGTGATGAGATTCTAACATAGGTTCCCGCAGTGGTGGACATCGCCGATGGCGTTGACATAGCGAAGCTCACCGTCGGCAAGCGAGTTGCCCTCCTGTCCGACTCTTACAAGCTGGAGAAGATGTTGCCGTCCTCTGTCGACCCACTGGTGTCGCTGATGATGGTGGAGAAGGTTCCAGACAGTACATATGACATGATTGGTGGTCTGGACCAACAGATCAAGGAAATCAAGGAGGTGATCGAGCTCGGTCTCAAGCATCCCGAGCTGTTCGAGTCTCTGGGTATCGCACAGCCGAAGGGTGTTCTACTCTACGGTCCCCCTGGTACCGGAAAGACGTTGCTGGCGCGAGCTGTCGCCCATCACACCGACTGTCGATTCATCCGTGTGAGCGGTTCGGAACTGGTGCAGAAATACATTGGTGAGGGTAGCCGCATGGTGCGAGAGCTGTTTGTCATGGCCCGAGAGCACGCCCCGAGTATCATCTTCATGGATGAGATCGACAGCATTGGCTCGAGCCGTATAGATTCCGCCAGTGGTGGCGACTCAGAAGTGCAACGAACCATGCTGGAGTTGCTGAACCAATTGGACGGATTCGAGCCGACGAAGAACATCAAGATCATTATGGCCACCAACCGACTGGATATTCTGGACCCGGCCCTGCTGCGACCAGGGCGTATTGACCGCAAGATCGAATTCCCCCCGCCTTCGTGAGTGGCCCCTCTTCCGTGCTTTGGCAGCATTGCCAAAGCATCGCCAAAGCATCGGTTCTCGTAGGATGAGGATACTGGGAATGATGCATGCTAACGAAGTTTTTCTCTGCAGGGTTGAGGCTCGTGCCGATATTCTACGGATCCACTCTCGATCGATGAACCTGACCCGCGGTATCAACCTGACCAAGATTGCCGAGAAGATGAACGGGTGTTCGGGAGCCGAGCTGAAAGGTGTCTGCACCGAGGCCGGTATGTACGCGCTGCGAGAGCGACGAGTGCACGTCACACAGGAGGACTTTGACTTGGCGACGGCCAAGATTCTCAATAAGCACGACGACAAGGAGGTGGCCGTGTCGAAACTGTGGAAGTAGACAGCCAAGACGGAGCGTGTTCCCCGGGGAGGGAGAGATGATCGACGACCATGTAGCACTAGTTCTAATCGACGGGCGCCCAATTATCCTTCCACCACTTTTGAACTATCTGGCTGGATCTTGGCCGTAGAATAAATAAAGATACACGACACCGTAGCGACGTGGGATGAAGGCCCCGAGTGACTCGATGCCTGCGGGACTGAATTTCCAGATGACTGCAATTGGACCGCAGGAGGGCCGATTGCATGATGCCGTCTTACCTAGCCTAGCAATTCCCTTCTCCATACTTGACTAACTACTCGAGTACTAAGTAGGACGGCGTAGTCAAAGGCAATCCTAACCCACTTGAGTATCCCGCTGACCTGCACATACACGGGTCTACCCCGGCAAGTGTGACGAGACCCCATGTCCTTCCATGACACTTGCCTCGTTGTCCCAACCGATATCGCGCCATCGCAGACTCACCGGAGTCCAGCAGCGGACTAGCGGGCTGCCTCCGCGGGAATGTGGACGCCAATAATGTGGCCATCATGGAGTATTACTTAGTAACCAATACATCTATACTGTAGTAGTAAATGGCCATGATTCTACCGTATAGTGCATCAATCTAGAAGGAGGGTGCTCAGCCTATCCGAATCGCCCCTCATTTACATATCATCATACCTTTACCATTCCGCAGGCACCAGCACAGCCCCAACAACGTCCCCCCTATCGACTCGATCGACAAGGGCATACCATGACTTGCTTGGCGCGGATCTCCCCAGCGTCAGCTATTTGGCTTGGCAGGATTGGCAGCGCGACTGGCGCGAGCGGAGGACAGGAGACTTGCGAAACACAGATTTCAGCCTCGGCGGCGCCAAGCGTAGACGGAGTCTAGAAGGGAGCAGATCGTCGGAAGGGAGCGTGTGGGAGTAATTGGACCACGACAACCTGCAGCTCTCGCCACTTCGGCGCCAGAACAAAGTGGAGCGCAGCGCCCGCGTGACCGGCGGATCAGTGGGGATCATTGTGTGTGCGTGTACTTACAATAATGTAGTGTGGACAGCAGATAGACTATGTAGCGGTACCTAAGCCCTGGAGTCTGGTACCCGCTCCACCCGCATTTCCCCAGCGGCGCCGCAAGTACCGGCCGTCTGGCGCCAAGTCACAGTTCGTCCCCCTTGCGGGCCCCAGTTCTTCGAGATTGTCGCGATTGCGAGGTTGAGTGCACAAATATTTAATGCTGAGTACTCCCAACCTCAACAGATCGGCACCTACTATATCCAGCATTCTCCTACTGTACGGGACCCTAAGGTACCTAAGGGCATGCAGTATACCCCGTGCTGACCGACTCTTATCGTTACTCAATTCTTTCATCCAACTCTCGTCTCCACCCCGGATCTTTAATTCCGTCTCCACCGGAGCTTCTTTGCCTTTGTCCTTTTTTTTTTTTTTTTACCTTTGGGGACGCGATCTGATCTGTAGGGGCATTTATCCGAGTCCCTGAACCTGAACCCCTCACCCTTGGTTTCATTTTTTTATTTTTTTTTTTGATTCCCTCCTGTCCATCCAAAACGATCTATATAAGAGCCGGACTATGTCCGACGCCCTCTGGGTTTCTTTGATCTCCGCCATTGACCCCGGCACCGACACCATGCCCGCTCTTCTGCAAAGCACCATCCACCTGCTCGAGTCCGAGCTCGTCAAGGCGCGCGCGGCATTGGAGGAAATTCAACCCCATGCGCCGCTCTTGCGCCTCGGCGATGAAGTCGCCGTAGGAGCCATGGAGGCCTACCGCCAGAACCTCATCGGACGAGCCCCCGATTTCTATGGTGCACGTCGTTTGACGCCCAAGGAATTGGGTCTCGAGCCTATGGTGCGCGACCTGACGCCCATGGAGATCGTTCCGACTCCCATTGCGCAGCCCCAGCCCGCCGCGCCGCGACGAGCACCGCTCGAGGAGATGTTGACCAATAGTCTGATCCTCGATCATATGGCCCCGTATCTCTCCACCCCATCGATGATGGCCCTGGCCTCGTCCTCACGGCTCCTCCACAACATGATCACACAAACGCCATACCTCTTCCGTCACCTGGATCTATCTCGCTGCAAAGGTGCTCAGCTTCGAACGGCCACGCCGCATGAAAATGACACAATGACAGAGGATGAATTCTATGCGACGCCACTACGACGAATTTTCTCCAGCCTGGAAAGAAGATCTATATTGCAGGATGTGCGCACGCTCGTTTTAGACGGCCTTCCCGTGCCGGCTGATCTAGTGGCCGACATTATCCTGACGGATCGGTTCAACATCAACATTCTATCGATCCGAGAATGCCGTCATCTCAACGAACGCAAGCTGATGCAGGTCATCCAGCATGCCGTTCGGCCCACTCGCCCTGAGGGAAACCCCCGGGTCAAAGGCATCTACCATTTCTCGCCCATGCATATCGCTCCACGACCTGTCGTACGGCGTCGTCGATACCGTGATTGGTGGAGTGACCGAGTGGCCAAATCTCGCAGCCCGAGCCAGAGTCCCTCGAACAGCTCATCGGACAACGAAGAGGAAGAGTTCTCAAAAGCCCCCTCCCACAGCAGAATGAATGGTACAGCCAATCTGGCAAGCTCTTCAAGCACAGCCTGGAGGAAGGATGGGCCCAAACCCTCCAAAAATGCGAGGGCATCATCGCTTTCGATGCAGTCCTGTGTCGAGGGCCACGGCATGATGTTAGTTTGTACACCGAAATAGACGAGGAGCACCCACCCCCAGAGGATCCCATGCTCGGACCCGCAGTGGCGACTGTTGCCCTGGGCCCCCGCGGCTGTGATGGATGCCATAGTTCCCCCGAGGGTCCGGCCATCTGGGGCCAATCCCCAGACGTGCAGTTTCCGTTACTCGGCCCCATGCCTTTGCACTTGTCGAGCGTAGCAGCCGCCAAGCGTCCTGAGCTGATTCCAGGGCGACACCCGGTCCTGATTGCCCGTTGTACCGACTGTCTCACCGACCGTTGGTGTCACCGGTGCAACAAATGGTTTTGCGCAAACTGTCTGCCAAACCCCCAACACGTCAGGGCCAACTTGTCCCCGCATCAGACCGCCATTCGTCCACACGGGGTACCCCGACACCCCAATCAAGAGGTATGCAAGAATACGTGATCTACCGAATGACAAAGTCTCGGCGGTGACTGACGATCTGTACAGAGACTACAGCGAGGTGTCAGCAAAGATTGTTGGGAATGTGGACCAACTGTGAGTACACTTCATTGCCCCTACGCCTCCCCGGGCTTGCTTTTTATAACTATTGAGATAAACGGTTTCTAACATGCCCAGTGTGCATCCTGCAAGCGTGATTGCCAGCGTACCTGTCAAAGCTGCCAGGGTGACTATTGTATCGAGCATAACGAAGGCTGTTCAGCCACCATGGTAAGGCGTACCCTTCCGACCTTGCAAATATGATGAATCTAACAAAGTTAGTGTGACTGGTGTAACACCAGTGCTCGCCACCGAATGCGCAGCTTCCACTAAATTTCTGGATCTTGTTTTTGTTTTGCGATTTCTTAGCGAAGCAGGTTTCTTGATATTTCTCTCTACTTTCACCTATACGCCGGGTTTTTCCTGCCATTTCATGGCTTGCGATTTTTAGCGCTTATATCCTTTTTTTTCTTTTTTTTTTTTTAATTAACTATCGCCGCTCTTCCTATTCCCAGTGTTTTGGAGCCTTGCAGTCCGCAAAAAGTGTCTATAATGCGATACCAGACTTGTTCTCCTGCAGTTTTTGCTTTTTATGTTTCTAAAATGAGAACAGGCGGCATTAGTCTTATCATAGGTATGATACCATCGTGAAAAGAAAAGTGTCCTCGGTTATTCCGTCTCAGAAAAGAAGAAAATGTTAAGTATTCTTACCTGTTGTGCCTTGTGTCTTTATATCTACTAAACTCGACTCGAAGACAAACTAAGGCAATGCGTTATAGCAGATTAGCAGAACCGAGCGTGGTGTCAAAACATAGTACTTGAAAAATTCCCGGACCCCTCTGCGCCAATAAGATCCATACTAGTAGTTTTCATCTGAAAATACGGTTGCTTATCAATATTTGACGGGGCTTCCTCTGGTTGATTGGGGGTCGGTGCGGACGTTCTAGAAATTTCGAGGTCAATTAGAGCATCCTTAAATCCAGTTCGATACATACAGGGACTGGATTAAACCAATCCCTTCATTTATACTATCAGTTTCGATCTCTTAATTTCGCCTCATAGCTGCCGCCATGTGCGGGGCTCCGTTTAGATCGTAGGAGTAGATAGTTGATAATCAGCTGTGGGGGCGCGGGGAGTCTTCTAGAAATCGACAGCTTCCCGCTCCACCTTTCAAAATTCCCCTGCGCGCCTCTTCCATTCTCCATCATGGCAGAGAACACGTTAAACTGGTCGGCCCAGCTGGCCGTGGCCCCTCCGCAACGAGGAGGTCCCCGACTGCCTGGCGACAAAATTACCCTACCCCAATCCGCCCTCGAACAACTTCTCGCCGCCGCTCCCATCCTACCGGTCTCCTCGAACCCCCGCGTGCATACCACCAATTTCGACCCGTTTAACCCTCACACATTCGCCGCAGAGTCTCGAGCCCGTGAACATATCGAACAACGGCAACAACAGCTCCCGCATCCGCTCACTTTCCGCGTCGTGAACCCTCAAAATGGTCGATTCGTATATGCGGGGATCCGTGAGTTCTCCGCTGCGGAGAACGAAGTCGCGCTGAGCAGCCTCCTACGGGAGTCGCTAGGAATTCCAGATGAAGATTTTAAGATACAAGTACCGGAGAATGACGGGATGGAGGATATGGAAGTGGATGAGACAGAAGGCCAACCGTCAAGAACCGGTCCCGCAGTCACCGTCCATGCGAAACAGTTGCCCAAGGGCACGTATGTGCGTCTTCGTCCGCTTGAAGCTGGCTACGACCCCGAGGACTGGAAAGCTCTACTGGAACGACATTTGAGAGACAATTTTACGACATTAACCGTCGGCGAGCTTCTGACCGTTCCCAGCTCGCGCACCGAATCCTTCCGATTTCTCCTCGATAAGGTCTACCCGGAAGGTGAAGGAATCTGTGTTGTTGATACGGATCTCGAGGTCGATATTGTTGCTCTCTCGGAAGACCAAGCCCGAGAGACGCTGCAAAAGCGACTAGAGCGTGCTGCGCGGGCACCTGGTACCACGAGTGGAAGCTCGGTTGGTGGTGTCCTCGCCCTTGGGGAGGATGTGGCGGCTCAGGTCTTGCCGGGGGAGTATGTGGACTATGAGCTCCGAGAATGGAAGCCTGATGAAACACTTCAGATTGAGCTCCTAACAGATGATCCCACCGTGTCTCTGTTTGTTAGTCCGGTCGGGCCTCGCCAAAGGGGTCGACCTCGGAGAGATATGCATGTTTGGGGCGATTTCTCATCGGATTCGCCCAAAAAATTGAAGATTCGACCTACCAATGTCGCCCTCGAGGCGGCTGAAGCTCTTTATGTATCCACCTATGTTGACAACCAAAGTTCTAAGGTCGAGTTGTCAACCTCCCAACCATCTCCTGTGAAATATCATTTGCGGATCTCAACAAATGATTCGGAGGAAAATGGTGAAGAGAACGAGGACGACTTCCACGAGCAAGACGATGTTCAGTGTCAAAACTGTCGACAATGGGTTCCCCAGCGGACACTGGTTCTACACGAGAACTTCTGTTTTCGCAACAATGTTTTCTGTTCCCAGTGCCACAATGTGTTCCAGAAGCGATCTCCCGAGTGGCAGAACCACTGGCACTGCCCCCACGACTCCTCACATGGCAATGATGAATTCAGCAAGGCCAGCCACGATTCGATATTCCATCGCAACTGCATATGTCCAGATTGCTCTGCTGGATTCGAAGGACTTCCCGCTCTGGCCCAACACCGGACCAATGACTGCCCCGGGAAGTTGATTTTATGTCAATTCTGTCATCTCATCGTGCCCCAAAAGGGCGAATCCGACCCAGATCTACTTGATCCCGAAGTACTGGTCTCTGGATTGACCCCCCATGAGCTTGTTGATGGTGGCCGCACAACAGAATGCCATCTATGTGGCAAGATCGTTCGACTCCGTGATATGAACACCCATCTCCGCCATCACGACCTCCAGCGCGTCTCTCGACCCGCGCCACGCGTATGCTTGAATAAAAACTGCGGTCGCACTCTCACCAACACTGGAAACAAATCCCTCGGTCTGTGTAATATATGCTTCGGGCCACTATACGTGGACACGCACGACCCAGAAGGCAAGGCCCTTCGGCGCCGCATTGAACGTCGGTACCTTTCTCAAATGATGACTGGATGCGGCAAACCCTGGTGCCAGAACGACTACTGCAAGACCGGCATGCAACACAAGGCAGAATCCGACTCTACCTCTCCACCAGCAATGAGCGTGCCCGACATCATGAAAGTCACGCGTCCTCTCGTCGATACGCTGAACGTAAAGACCGACGAATCAAATACCGCACCGTTCTACTTCTGCACCGACGAAACAGGCCAACACCGCAGGAATGTTGCCGAAATGATACACGCCGAAGGATCCATTGGCGGAGATAAAGTGTATGAACTTGCCTGGTGCATTGCCGGTGCCGAAGCGGCTAGTGGGGATATCGAAAAGACGCGAGAATGGCTTGCTAAATGGGCGCCTGCACAAGGGGAAACGTTTGGATAGATGCATATGAAGACTGGTCGTTGTGTTTAGATGGCAGACGGTGCGAAAGAACTCGGATTATTCGGTCCAGTCTTCGCCTGATGCCGTGAATTTTGACATTGCATAAGGATTGGTATAGGATTTACAGGAGCCATTTACATAGAGGAGCAAGAGCGACAAACAAGAATCTAATGATGCATGATGATATTTAAAAAAACAAGGCTGATTCTCGTAAAATTCATGATATTAATCAGTTCATATTTTCCCAAACCCATTGTGTGGCCCACCCAACAACCATTACATGAGCCTAGCCTCTAAGCCCATAGAAGCCGGAAAAATTCAAACCAAGACACACCCCTGCTGGCGCCATCCTTTTCAGAGCTTGAGAAGAGAAAAAAGGAATATAATAAGGGCTATTTTCTCAGGCAGCCCCCGTCTTCGCAGCAAGCGAGCCCGTGCCCCTGGAAGAGAAAATTCCCATGATGCCAAAAACAACATAAAACAACGCAAGAGGGTACGCCACCAGCCCTCTCATCCCGCTCATCCGGGCAACGGCACAGAACATGCCAGATGAGCTGTAAGTACACCAACCAACCGCGGCAGTAGTGAGGAGATACCCGAACATGGTATCCATGGGGAGCAGGATACCAATGAGAGCAGTCAGGACGAGCGGAAGGAAGCAGTAGCCCAGAACGCTTGCAGAGCGAGGGAAGGTCAAGGTCGCAGAGAAATGACCAGCAGCGGAGGCGCCGGACATGGAGGGCTTATGGTGGGGGTTGTAGTTCGAGGGGTCTGCGGCGTTGGGAGTGTCGAGGGCGGGTGACATCAGGCTGAGAATTAGGTGCAAGGCGACGGTACCGAAGACAGCGACTCCATAAATGTAGCCGTAGAAGACCTTTCCAGAAAGAAGCAGGAAGGTTCCGTAGAGGACAATGTATAGCAGTGCACCGTAGAGGTCGCTGTCGTCCATGAGGTGGTTATCTATCGAGGCGAAGGGGTTCAAGACAGTGAGGGTCTGAATCGGAGAGATAAGAGAAAATCAGTAAATATTTCCAAGTAAAAGGGAACTGCCATGCCTGTCCCCTGCAGAATAATGTACTGCAGAAGCAACAAGCATGATCGTCTCCTGAAACCGCAGCCCCAGTTGGAAAAAAAGCCCAAAACGATTACTCACCTTAGTCCTGATATGCTCGAAATTTACCCCCAACTCCTCCAACAATGGTGGTTCACCATCGTAGCCCTCTGTTCCAAATGCAGCCAGCCAACCTGTCCGTAAACCGCTCTGCTCACCCATCCTTCCACTCACGCCTGCCGCGGGGGAGGCTCCAAAACCACCATACCCCCCACCACCGACAGGGTAGGACTGCGCCGCGGGGTTAGGAGCAGCGCCGAAGCCGGCGCCAGCGCCATAAGAAGCTTGTGAGGGGGTCGTGTGGCCTGAGACGGAGGTGTAGGACGAGGGGAAGAATTGAAGGTTTTGGGCGGAGCCTTGGGGCGCGTAGCCCTGCTGTTGCGGATAGTATTGAGCCATTGCCGTCAACGGCGAGAGAAGACGTGAGCGAAGGCGCGCTGCGGAGCGTGGAGTGGCGGAAAGAAGGTAATTGGGTGTTGTGCAGGTTGCGGCTGATGTAGAGCTTGGGCAAGCTCGATGTGTCCATCTGGCGGTTGACGGTGCTGAGTCATCTTCCCGAACTTTCGAAGTAACCGCATCACATGTATACACCTATTAGTATACGCTCAGCATCAAAGCAATTATATTCAAAAAAGAGAGGTTTCCCCACCAAATTTGCTTAATATAGAACCATGTATGGATAGATTTGGTGGAGTTGGGGGAAAGAAGTGGTATAATTGACTTCGCTAAGCTCTAATCGGAAACATGTTTCTACAGGAAGTTGATGCCAATTCCCAGCTGGAGTCCCTTGCGACCCTCCTCGCCCTTTCGCTGAACCAGCGGAAGAGAAAAGTTGAGTTCAAAGCGGGCCACTGGGTGGGCGTAGACAATACCAACACCAGCCGCGATGCTGGGCAGGCCACTTTGCAGATCGGAAACAGTCGAGATAACCGCATCCTGGACCTCACCACTAGTAGTAGGGGTGGTCTTTTGCGACGTCCGCAGGGACAGCAAGCGGCCACCATTCAAGAACATTTGCATGCGGAAAGGCTTTTCGGCGCCGACACGGGGCAGCGGGAATAGCAAGTTCACACTACCAGCGGCGTAGACATCGCCGCCGAGAGCATCGGCTCCCTCACGGGGACCCAGGCCGCACAGACGGAATCCACGCACATCGGTAGGACCGCCGAGGAGGAAGCGGTCGTTGACACGGGAGAGTTGAGGGCGAGAATTGGAGTCCAGTCCCAAGGGGTACAAAAGGCCAGCGCGGAATCCAGTGGTGAAGCTGACACCACTGTCACCCTTGATACCGGGAATCGGAATCGGGATCGCGCCTTGTGTCTCAATCTCCGATTTCCAGAACGACACATCGCCCTTCAATGGACCCAAGCCGGCCACCTCATTGAAGACCTTGGCATAGTATCCACGGGAAGGTAGCATTGCGTTGTCCCGCTGGTCATTGACCCAGCTGTGGAATATGCTGCTCTTGACACTGTCACCAGCATCAGCCCGCACGGTGGAGGAGGCATTCTCGGCAAGGCCGGTAACCTGTCTCCAGTAGGCGTTATAGCCGAGCTCGTGGCGGTGTCCGGAGCGAGACAGCCAGCGAAGCTTGCTCCAGCCTCCCTTGAGAACCTCCTCATGGCTAGCCCAGGACTTCTGGGTAGCGCTGGCAATTCCGCCCACTTCCAAACGGAAGTCGGGGTCACAGAACAGCGGCGTCTCAAAAGCGGCCTGGTAGGCGGATCGTGTACGGGTTCCTAGCGAAGCATTCAGGTTGAGCGTCTCGGCACCACCAAACAGATTGCGCCATAAGAGATTTCCGTAAGCCGAGCCCTCTGCATTTCCAAGGTCGGTACCTGTCTTCAGAAGTACGCGGGATTTCTCCCGGACCCTGAGCATAACATCGATGTTGCGCAAGTCGCCATTCCGGTTGGCTTCGTCCAGGTGAACCGAGATGGGCTCATGGAACAATTCTAAATTCAAACTCTGGTAAGAAACCCCGAAGCAATTATTTCGCAGTAATTTGGGAGCTACCAACCAAATCGTCCAAGCTTGTCTGCGGTTGCCGACACCTCCTTCAATGCCTCGGACAGAGTGTAGGGTCGATTCTTGTTTTCGCTCAACAGCGGGTTGAGAACATTTTGTAGGAAGCTCCGACGGGTGTTCAAGGCACCGAGAACCTGAACCGAAGAGATGGAACACGGAAGAGTCGAGTTTTGGTCAAGCTAGATCGCAGGACGCGGTTAGCAGGGATCCCGTAAAGCTCCGCAAGCTCCAGATATGAAGGCATCTGGAGGCACAATTGGACAAAATACGATGAGGAAGACGGATTGCCATACCAATTCCGAGAGACGGGCTTGGGCCTTCTGGAGAATCGCCTGTGTCCGCTCGTTCACGGCCTGTTGCTGTTCCTCGAGGACCTGCGGGTCCTTGCGCTGTTGCAGGCGCTCGAAGATCTATCGCGTCAATTAGTACCGAGAAGCAGATATAAAATGAGGGACTATGCAATAGCTGCGTAAGGGAGAGTCGTACGTCTTCATCTTCGGCTGACAGGGAGGAGGACATGGTGACGGCTGCAATGGCCAGAACCGATAACGGCCGGACTTTCCTTTGGTCGCGTGGGAAAAGGGAATCCCACGTGACCGCCGAGGGGATCGCAGCGCGGCGAGCGGTCCTCCTTTGAAGTCCGAACGAGCATCAATCACCAAATCCACCAGGACGGGAGTCGTTTTTTGTTTCATCGTTTCTGATTTTTCGCATTTCTCTTTCATTAACTGTTGCGCACCCGATCACATTCCCACCAAGGAGATGGCGACTAAGGCGGCGTTTAAACGGGTGAGTGGCCAGACAATACTCTTGCACCGATGCGATGCGACAATGGACTAACAAATGTCCCACAGCTCACTCGCGAGTATCAAAACATCCAAAAGAACCCTCCGCCATATATAGTGGCGCATCCGTCGGAGACCAACATCCTCGAGTACGTCTTGCTTTTCTCGTTTCGCTATTGTTCTTGAACGCCTGTCTCTTATCGGCATCTCGTCATTCAATCTTCAACTAACCCACCACTAAGATGGCACTACATGCTGACCGGACCCCCCGACACCCCATACGAGAATGGACAATACTGGGGTACCCTGATCTTCCCTCCGGAATACCCTTTCGCGCCTCCTGCCATCCGCATGCACACACCAAGTGGTCGATTCCAGCCTTCCACGCGGCTTTGCTTGAGCATCTCCGACTTCCACCCGAAGTCATTTAACCCCGCGTGGGAAGTCTCCACAATCCTGATCGGGCTTCTTTCGTTCATGACCAGCGAAGAGATGACTACCGGTAGCGTGAGCGCATCTGAGGCCGAGCGCAGAGTCCTGGCTGCGCGATCGCGCTGGTGGAACTCGACCGGCGGCGGTTCGCACGTCAACGCCACCCCGGGTGTCTCTCGAACGACCAAGGGCATCAACAATGTCAAGGCAGGTGATGGAGGCTTAAAGTTCCGCACCGAATGGCCCGAATTGGATCAGGAGAACTGGACGTGGATGAAGGAGCACCGAATCGATACCAGCACTGGCCAGATCCTGCCCGATCCTAATTCCCCCGTCAAGTGCTCTCCAGAGACCAGTGCCTTACGCCGACGACCGGTTGGTAGTGCCCCGGGCTTCGGCGCCGTCATGGAAGGCGGCCATGTGGCGCGGGAAGCCGGACAAGGTTGGATTCGACGGAACCGAGTCTGGGTCGGCCTGGCTGTGCTCTTTGGCTACGCGCTCCTTTCACGACTGGTTAGCGACGTGCGCGGATAATTAAGCGTGGTAATTGGTGACACTGACACTCATTCTATCTCTGCTGGGTTCTACTATTTCTTTTGTGTTGGTTAGCGGCTTGCGGCATCTTTGGGCGCACTACAAGAGGGTCATGGTGTCTTTTCTCGGATCTTCTTGTTGAATACTTTTTTTTTACCTACTTTTGCTACCAATGGGAGAAATTCGAATCCGACGCAGATCCAGCAGGCATCACCGGTGTCATGTACAGAGCCGCGCGAGGCGTTACACCGGGCATCACCGGATCAGCGGCGTGGCGCTCAATCGGGCTTGTGCTCGCCCCCGCATTGACAACGTAACTACTCCTCTTCTCTTCTAAATCTGCCCTCCACCCCATATGCCGGTATTGATGCCAGCGTGTTCCTGCTCTTCATTCTGCCCTGGCCTGCGGGCCCACTATGGATCAGCTGCAGCCTTTTATCCTGGGTGCTCGACCTTCCCCTTCAGGTTCGTGCTGTCTGCGTCCCCTCCTCCGCGCGCTGGCGCTTGTTTCTTTTGTCATGTGCATTTATAGCTCCAAGTTATGAGCTCAGATCCGGACGGGCTGAGGGTGGGGTCTGTCAGGACTTCTTCCGATTCCCCATTTCTTCCTTCGTGTTCTGTCATGTTTCCCCCGACGTGCGCTGCGTTTTGATTGTTGATGAAGCTCCCGGAGGCGCTTATACTGAACCCCAACAATAGATTCCACGCAACCCGCAGCGCCACTGGATCGGCCGTCATTCACCTTCATCGATCATGATGATGATTTATCTTCGAAACGAATTAAAGATGTCAATGCTCGCAAGGCCATTCGATCACATGTTATGCGCGACGTCCGCCGTCGGGAAAGACTCGCCGGACTGAAACGTACTTCTCGACGGGAAAATCGCGGACAGCCGGTCAACGTCAAAGCACCATGTAAAGTGCTCGATGAGTCCGAGTCGCAAGAGGAGGACCGGAGACTGGTTTTCCGGGGTACGTCCCAACATGCTACCCCGTCTTCCATCTTCAGAACAGAGTATGGTGGGGATATTGTTGCCAAATATCGTCGAGGGCGCCCGACCAGATGGAGTGCAGGGTACCCATTATCATCGCATTTAAATCCGAATCCGCGCTCCTTGCCGACCTCGTGGTTCTTTGATCCCTTTTGCACGCTGCCCGGGACCAATGAGCTTCCTGCCATGGTTGCACATTTGGTATACTATTGTAAGTAGCACCCTGCGAGATCAAATGATTCTGTGCGTGTCTGCTTCGATGGCGAATTTTGATATCCCTATCAGTTATAATTCGGACTGCGCCTAACCAAACGGATTAGGGAAAACCGTTTTTGTCCCAGTGACTTTCCCCAATGAACTCAAAGGCCAAGACACCAAGGAGGTCGAATTAATGGTTCGCTCTTCTTTCTCGGACACCGGTAGCTTCTTTGGCCTCATGAGCATGTGCGCCGCGCATAGAGCGGCTTTGGCAGCCGATCGTCTCAAAAGCCTACCCATTACACGCCGCGCCGTACAGACCGGTAATGATCCCGATTATTGCATTATGAAGGCCAAATGCATTCGTGAAATGAATTCCAAAGTCCGCGATCCAAAACAAGCTTTGAGTAATGAGGCATTCGATACGATTGTGAACCTCTTGACTGGCTCTGTAAGAATCTTGTGGTGTGCCGTCGTATCAGCAAAACACTCTCATCTAATCTCTTGCTTTCAGCTGATCGCCGGACTATTCGACGAAGCCCGGATCCACTTGACCGGCCTCAGGCGCATGGTTGAGCTGCGAGGCGGAATCACAGACGAAAGTATTCGGTCAGCCTCGATGTTGGCCGCGATAATCACGTATGTGAATCATCCGAATATCTTGGGCTTTCTTGTGGGGAAATGTGACGATCTAAAAAAGAAACTATAGTGCCGACGTGAAAGCTGCCTCCGGTCTGCTAGTCAAGCCCGTGTTTCCATTGACTTGGGATGCACAGCCGATACCTAGCGAGATTCAGCAACGCATTCGACCACCAGCCTCTTCACCTCTACATCAAATTGGCTCTGGGTTTTTCGCCAATACTCTTCTCAGTCCCCCACTAATCCGAATATTGAACGTTATCCGAGATGTCATTTTCTATGGCATCACTAATACAACACCACCCTCCCCAAGGCATTCACCGGACCACCATTTCTTCCGTGTGCTCAATTGCGAATCAGAGCATCAACTCCTGAGTTACATCTACTGTGGCGATTCGACAGAAATAGGCTCGGATATTCCAAAGCTGGAGCTTCACCCGATTGAAGCTGTCACGCGGGTGGCCACAATCTGCTTCTTAAATAACTTCTTGATTGTCTCGCCTGCATCCTCTGGCCTTGGCCGAGCTCTAACTAAACATCTCGCAAAAGCCATCAGTAATTGTAAATTGTCCACTCTCCTCCATCTTCCGCAGGAGAATTTTGGGCTCTTTGCTTGGGCGTTGTTCATCGGAGCAAGGGGTTCTACCGGTCAGGCTGAACGACCTTGGTTTGTGGAGCGACTGGCTCGTGTTGCTATGATCTGCGGATGGCAAACCTGGGAACAATTGTCGAGAATTCTCTCCGATTACTTTTTTATCCCAGCCACACAAGGCGAGGACTGGCAATCCATTTGGGATGAAGCAATGTCTGGTTTTGTGATATCTTCGGATGAATCATGAAGCACATTAATTCTGTAAACAAAAATATCCACTATCAGCAGGCATACACTGAATGCAATCCTATGCTTACCCATTGAAGTATCATTAAAATGGAGGGCCAAAGCAAAAAGCTGCTTTCAATTAAATATACCTCCCCGCTATGCGAAAAGCCTGGCCATATCAGTGATGGTATTATAATTTTAATGTCATCATGATGTCTATAAATTATGATTGAATATGTACAAAGACTTGAATGTCAGTTATATACATCTTTCGGATCCCAAATTGTGAGCGTCTTAGTTTTCCCAGTCTTCATTGGGTCGTGACTTCTGACGGCAGACTCTTTCCTGCGCATAGGACCGGTAGCGGTCCAAGAGATCAGTTGAATCTAGTCCTTCAGCCCCTTGACGCGAAGAATAGTGTGTAGCAACTCCTTTTCCATCAATAGTCACATTCGGACGAGAGCCATTCAAATTAGTCCATTCCTTGAAAAGGTCCTCACTGGATCGGTGTTCGAAAATGTCGCGTAATGCCTCGACATCGTTTCCCCAGAAGCATCCGAAGTTCGTAGTGATGGGCTCAGTAGGGTTCACCCAAAGGGGGAACTTGTACAAGTTCAAGTCATCTAGCTCGAGGTGATGCAAGAAGGAATAATGCTGCTGGGCAGCAACGGTCCAGTCTCGCAGTGTCGGGCCGGTCTCCGTGTAAACTGATCCAGCAATAGGATCTCGATCCGTACCAGGTTCGCGAGGAAGCAACCATCTGTGGCCTTCAAAAGGTGCCTTGAATCCCTTACGAACTCTGAAACTCGCTGGTCCACGCCACGATGGAAGGCTAGACATGCGCCAGTCATGACTCAGTTGCGACTTGGATCGGGACGGCTGGTCGACATGGTATAACTCAGGCAAATAGGGGAGGGCAACTCCAGGATGGCTGTGGAGAGAAGCCAGGGCACCCTCGTTCACGACATTGGCCGAAACCATCAGTGTGTCGGGGTTTTCCATTTTGGTTTTGACAATTGTCGGGATGGTATGGTCCTCTAGGTAGACGACATCGCCGTCGATGCGAATGTACATCACATTGTCGCGAGTGATCTTCCAATCCATATCTTGACCATGTGGTGAGATAGCATATTCGGAGGTCTGTTGTACCAGCGAATTAAGCCATTCCAGACTGGTAGGGTCGTTCGTTTGCGGGATAAAAACGACTTGGTCGAGGAGACCATGGTTGTGAATCAGGTTTTTCTAGAATTATGTTTTAGTCCCGTCTCTATCTATCTCTCTTGAGACGATAAAAGCTCGGTCGGTCTGATCTCACCTGTAGATAACACTCCAGAATGGAGGTATGCTCGTGGTTGTTGAAGGGAACCAGTGCAACAATCTTGAAGCCATGTGGCTTGGGGAAATGGCCGGATCCACGCGAGAATGCATAGAAGGGCGAATACCTATTAAAAACCAAAGCCATTGGGTCCACGGGAAGGAGTGAGGGATTGAAAAATCCCACGACCGTGAAAATAAGACAGAGATATCCAAACAAGCTCCAAGTGAACACGATCGTCTTGTCACGCCAGGTAGAAGAGGACGAACCGCCCTGTTTGTCGTGATCAGACTCAAGGTCGTGCAATTTCAACGGGCGACCCATCGTGACGCCACACAAACCGGTCGGGCGCAAGCTAGCGGTTTCGAAGAGGTAGGAGATAGAAATTCTATCCTAGATGGGCGGACGGGAGTGATGGGCCCATTTTATGGTGGTCAAGGGCCTCACTTTGACTCTTTGTTCCTGAAAACGGTTGGGTTTCATGACTTTGCTGCGGGGGTGTAGTGTGCATTTTGAGACAGAAGCTAAGCTAATTGTCCAGAATCGACTTCGATTTTCCTTTGAAATCGAGTGATCGCCGCTCTATACCGGATTCGGGGGGGAGGGGAGAGAGGGAAACGGACAAAGGCGATCGAAGAATGTGCGTTGGAATGTGGAGCTTCTTGCAGCTGGATTCGGATTCAGACGAATTCAGACCATTTCTGATGTCAAGATGATTGTGTGCTGAACAGGCGCCACTTTGCATAAATTATAGTGCTCAAGGTCCTTAATAGCTCCCCAAGCTGGTAGAGCAGAGTACTGGAAGTATGACTCTGGTCGATGATCGGAAAGTTGAAACCCAACCACACATCTTGGAGATCTAGTCTGCCACTCGAAAAATATTTCTACAGAATATGCCTAATTACCTAAACAATTTAGTATTTGTGTAATTGATGAACCTCCGCATGTTAGAACCTCGCAAGTAGCAAGTTGAAGCGAAATGAACAGCCTCGGTCCTTGTTTACGCCGATGACGTCGCAACACGTGCCGGTTATCGTGTTATCGCCCGCCCACCGACCGCCGCTAAAGGTTGTCAATACCTCCTTCATGAGACCACACTGCAGACTATGAGGACGGTCTTCCTCGGCCGTTTTTGTCTTAAACGCGGGCTTCCGCGCCTCCCGCGACATCATTTCACAACATCATGGCGATTTCCCGTCAAGCGCATCCCGAAACGGGGCCCAGGACTCGGCGGAGTGGTGATGGCTACACTCGCGCCTATTGCATTTCTCAAGTTGGCGGAGGACTCGGAGGAGGGGGGTAAGACAGGCGAGATGCAAATGTTGAAGGCATCGCGCGATGAAATCCGTAAGTCGGTGCCGGCTGACGCGAAGGGCCTCTCGAAAGTCTGTCAAACACTCTGGGTTTATTGGTACTACTACGTCTATGATCCCATTGCGACTGGGATTCGATTTCTCCACTTGGCCGTTATATTTGTACCAGTTGCTGCTGCTGTGCCGGTAATATGGTTTGGACGGAGGGTTGAAAGTCGAAATAACGCGCGGAGCGGAACATTGTGGTGGTATCGCTTTCTCGTGAAGTCCATGGAGCGTGCTGGACCTGCCTTCATCAAGGTAAGTTACTCATATCTGCGAACATAAGATCAATCTTGATAACGAATTCACTCTCTAGTTGGGCCAGTGGGCCGCCTCGCGAACTGATATCTTCCCTCCCGAAATGTGCAGCGTCATGTCTTCACTCCACTCGAATGCACCCGCCCACTCGCTACACGACACCAAACGAACTATCCGGAAAGCGTTCAATGAGCTACCATTCGACGACATCTTTGAGGAATTTCAAGAGGAGCCTCTGGGCGTTGGAGCCATTGCGCAGGTGTACAAAGCAAAGCTCAAGCCAAGTTTGGCCTCCACCAACCAAGAGCTAGGGCAAGGACCTAGCACTTTGGGCGAGAAGGTTCGGAAGAATGTCGATGTGCTGGTCAAGAGCTCGCCGCAAAGAGTACCCTCGTCTTATGTCGCCATCAAGGTCTTGCATCCTCGAGTCGAGAAAATGATCCACCGCGACTTGCGGATCATGTCATTCTTTGCGTCACTGATCAATGCGGTTCCCACCATGCATTGGCTGTCTTTCCCGGACGAAGTTCAACAATTTGGTGAGATGATGAAGCTTCAGCTGGATCTGCGAATTGAGGCTTCGAACCTTGTGATGTTCCGCGAGAAGTTCAAGTCCCGCTCAACAGCCTGGTTCCCGTACCCATACCTTGATTACACAACACGCGAAGTGCTAGTTGAGGAGTTTGCCCAAGGTATCCCACTTGCAACTTTTCTTGAGGCCGGAGGCGGTGTTTACCAGCACGAGATCGCAAACGAAGGGCTCGATGCGTTCTTGCATATGCTACTGATCGATAACTTTGTTCATGCCGATCTGCATCCTGGAAATATCATGGTTCGCTTTTACCAACCCAGTGAACTTGATCTATCACTACGGAAACAGTCACGAGCAATGGATGCCCCTACATCAGCGGAAGTCGATGTGACCGAGGCTATCCTCGCCCGATTGCGCCCGTACATTGGCCAAGGCGAGAAGTGGGAATCTGCTTTGGCCCAGTTGAATGACGAGGGATACCGGCCGCAACTCATCTTCATCGACACGGGCCTGGTAACCCAACTCAACGACGTGAACCGACGAAACTTCCTAGACCTCTTCCGAGCCATTGCTGAGTTTGATGGCTATCGTGCAGGCCATTTGATGGTTGAACGGTGCCGCACGCCCGAGCAGGTCATTGACCCGGAGATCTTCGCTTTGAAAATGCAACATCTTGTCTTGAGCATCAAGTCTCGAACTTTTGCTCTCGGAAACATCAAGATTGGCGATGTTCTGAGCGAAGTCTTGACCATGGTGCGTGGCCATCACGTCCGGTTCGAGGGAGACTTTATCAATGTCGTGATTTCGTGTCTCCTTCTCGAAGGTATTGGACGAAGTCTGAACCCTGATCTCGATCTTTTCAAGAGGTCTGTACTCCCTTTCCATTTCTACAAGTTTGAAAGATATTCTAACCAAGTCTATATAGTGCCCTTCCCATCCTTCGACAACTTGGCTCCGGTTCCACCTTCTTACAGACCGTGCGTTCTGGCGATACTTCGATTCTCCGCGTCTGGGTCGGCCTCGAGGCTCGCGGGTTGCTGCAGGCCAGCATTGAGAGCGTAGAGCAGTGCGTCAAATATGATCTGCTGTCACCTAACATTTAAATAGATCTCTCCTTCTTTGTACTATAAATTTTTTATACGATAATTCAAATGACACGGAACGTTTTAAGCTACTAATATTTAACGGATTCTTTGGGTATCCATGCATAAAGAACGTTCATTAAACCAGCTGATAGATGTCAAAGGACATATCTCGATTGCCGCATTATCATTCAGTAAATGCATAAAGCCACATTAAGATGCAAAATAATAAGACACGAGTAAGTTATACAAGACAAGGATGTAAGAAGATATAGAAAAGAAGGCACAAGCCATATCAAAACCGTGGAACGCCTGGGCCATGTCTATCAAGTGTACAGAGGAGAGGGGAGAGGCATTGAATAACCAGTATTGCTTTGACCAAGTTCAATGGAAGCCGTGACCGTGACCAGGCTCGCGCGCTGCACCCCCCGCTGGCCCTCCACCAGACATCACCACCCCATCTCATCATCCGTTCAACGGCAGCGGTGGGAGAGTCCAGAGCAGGACGGATATCGAGATAGAAGACAGGCTCGCCGGTGGGCTCGGGGGGTCCGGAGTAGTAGTCGATCACGTAGCGAACCTCCTTGGGACCGGAGGGAGTCTGACGCTGCACGAACCAGTCATGGCGATCGAAGGGCGGGTTGGTTCTAATGCGAGTATGAGGAAGGTTGCATGTGAGAAAGGGGAAAACAAGACACATACTCAAATTTGGACGGGTAGGCCCACCCCAGAGCCTGGAAAATCTGAGCCTTGGGACTCAATTCCTTGGGGCGACCCTGGAAACGAATCAGACGAGGCTCACTCGCCTCGTCCACGGTGCCCATCATCTCGGCCTTAGCCAGCTCGAAAGCCAGATTCTCTTCGCCGCGACGGCACTTGTCCCAACCCTCCGAGAGACCCTTGGCAAAGGTACGTTCCCAGCCAACGATCTCGGTCCACGCACCCTCGTTCAGGAAGTTGTGTACAGCAACCATAGACTCGACCGCATCTTGGGGAGTATCTGTATGACCCTTCCGCAGCATCGCATTGTACATCTGCTGCGGAGAAGGATACTCCCAATTTCCTTCAGAGTCACCACGGGGAATGGAAGACAGTTCGCGGTCAACGGGAAGGTCAACGGTTTGGTTCGGGGCGCGCTCCTGGGAGATGGAAGCGAACATGTAGTTCAGCGGGTTCAGCTTGGACAGAGTAGACGATTTCTGCGGCGCAGCCGCAGGTTGCGGCGTTCCCGCGTTGGCGAATTTCGGCGCGGAATAGAAGGGAGAATCTTTGCTCATAGGGCAGTTACTAGGGATTTCTGTATTCGCGGGGCCAGCGGCGGGCACGGCGGGCGACGCCTGCGATGATTCATGCATCGGGCATCCGGGCTGTTGATAAGGGTCAGCATTTTATGGAAATGAAGATTGGAATACAATTGTACGCAACATACGGGAATAGCGGCCCCAGGGGTCGTGGGGTGCG
This sequence comes from Penicillium argentinense, assembly GCF_028826775.1. Classification (NCBI taxonomy): domain Eukaryota; kingdom Fungi; phylum Ascomycota; class Eurotiomycetes; order Eurotiales; family Aspergillaceae; genus Penicillium; species Penicillium argentinense. The sequence continues at coordinate 4,167,420 of NW_026622668.1, forward strand.
GCGCCACAGGCACCTTTGGTGTGTCTGCCCAGAACCAACCCATTTGGAAGTGAAATTTCGAGTTTCGCGATGTCGCAGAGTCGATTTGCCTTCGCGCGCGATAAAAGGTCGGGGAGAAATTTGGCCCGCGACGATGACCTAATCGATGGGTTATCACGTGATATCGATCGGGCCATTCACGGACGAAATATATCCAAGCCGGCGAGAAAGTCGGATGAACGAAGAGCTTTGTGCCTGATCTTTTCATCTAACATTTTCGCCTGATTGTTTTTCATCCATCTCATACCTGGAAAAAGAAAAATTCGTACCTTCGCCAGACAATTCACTTTTTATTTCTATTTTTACTATCAAAATACCTCATGAAATGTGCCGACTATCCTGTTAGATGCTGCATAGCAGTATCCTTCACCAAGTCTTCCATGGTTTCCCGATAGCCCATCGAGAGGACACCAGACTGCTCATTTATTAGTATAGGAGTCTAGAAAAGTATATACTGCTAACATACCTCATTCTTCAGAAGCTCTTGCAGCAGAACAAACGCATTATCGCGATCTCTCTGCACTTGAGTTTCGTTTGCTTCGCCACCTTCCTCGGAAACCGAATGTTTTCCGGCCATAGTATTCTTGAGAAGCTCCATAACGTCGTCATTTTGTAGACATTCCACCACAGCCGCACATCCTGACTTGTTGGTCGCCATCAGAGCCAGTGCGAACCAGCCTTCACTTCGAACCACGGGCCATTGGGTCTGTGTAATCATAGCCCCAACCGGGTGCGCGACACCCTCATGCAGCTTGTAGAGCCTCTCCAGTAATGAAGACGCTTCTTCATCTCCATCGCGAGCCTTAGGACTGACGGTGCGACAGATCGAGGCGACAGTGCGTCCGATTTCTGTTTTGATCGGGGGCGAGTCTGTTTTCTCGAATAGCGACAGCAACAGAGAAAGATAAGTCCGTTGATGAGCCGGAGATTCAGAGTCCTCAGAAAGAGGAGCCAGTAGACGGGATATGTTATCCATCGACGAGATGATGACTTGGCGCGCGATCGTCGCAGCTGAAAATTGGACCTGCGGGACCGAGTCAAAAGCCCATAGGCGTGAGACCGCTGGGACGATTTCAGCTTTCGCAAGTCTGGACCGATTATCGCCAGAAATAGCCAAGTTCTTCAAGAATCCAAGTGCGGAGTGAAGAACCGCACCACGGGCGTCACTGTTCAGAACAGCGATTAACTGTTCATGGATCTTCATATTTTTAACCATCGTTTGACAGACTTCATCTGAGCGGGCCAAGTTGCCCAGCATGACGCACGCGCAGATCTGAAGTTGATCCTCACTAGCAACGACCCAAGACTTCAGAGTCTGCGAAAGCTCCGAGTCAAGTGGGTAGTGTTCCGCAAAGAGCGAGGAAGCAGAAATCTCGGCAAGAGCTGTGTTGATTTTCAGGCGAAGTTGAGCCATACTTTGGACATCTTCCTTAGTAGAGGCGTCGTAGTCGATGGTGAATGAGCGACGAAGAACAGACAACGCCTTTCCGACCATGCCATTTACGATGCAAACATTCTGGAAACGCTCCTTTTCCAGGTAAATCGACAGTGAATTTACCAAGGATGAGTAGTACTCGAAGAGAATATCATCATTCAGAGCGAGCTCCATGAGTAGCAGAATGGTTCCTTCTGGGGAATTCTCGACACCTTGCGCTGTAATTTCATGAATTTAGCGTTGGTGGCGACACTCATGTAACAGACACGGAAAAAAACATACCTTGTTCCGAGGAGAGCTCGACCAGATCATATGCGAACCCAAGTAGAGCCTCATTATCTGGAATGATTCCATCTATTAGAAGCCTCAAGATTATATATGCGGCTCTATTTTCCGCCATTTGAGAATGCGCGGGCTCTGCGTTGCGATTAGTTATTTTGTACATTGTTTTAGGCTGAGGAAGACGAAAAGCTCACCATAATCCATACAGATGTTATAGATTACCGGAATAGCTACATGAATGAGATCAGGGTTGAGGAAATGTCGAAAAATAGCAAGGGTGTAGTTATCTTTGACGACGATTTCTCTGTTTTCATCTGGAAAATGTCAGTCGCGAACAACACCCTATATCCACTCAAAAGAAGCTGGCACATACCTGTATCAGCACAAGAATTTCCAATCAGGCGAAGGGAGTGGAGTAGCAGGTCCGTCTCCACCTGCTCCCTTGAGGAAACGACATCCAGAAAGAACTTGAGGACACCAGACTGTCCAATTGGGACACGCCATGATGCTATAGATTGTCAGCACACATGTCCCCAATGAAGATGGGTATAGGCAAAACTCACGATCCCGACTTCCATTCGCGAAGACCTCAGCCGCCTGGCTCAGTAATCCCGAGTTTGTAGACCACAGCTTGCCCAGAATGGAATGAACACTCTGCAAAGACTCGGTATCCCGTTGGCCACGGCTTGCATCCGCATCTGCCTCATACAGGGCACCCTGAAGGCTCTTGAGATCCAAGGGGCTGCTTTCATAGGCACTCTCAATGGCGCTTTTCAAAGTACGGAACATCTTCTCTTGTTCGTCTTGGGCCAATGTCTCCGAGTGTCGCGGTGGGAGGGCACTAGGCATATCCGACAAATTTGAGAGGACCTGCTCAATGGATGGGAGCTCCAGCTTTGCTGCTGAGACAGAATTCTGGCCGGCATCTTCACTCACAGCCCCGGGGGCAGTAGATATATTGAGCGAAGCCATTTTGTTTGCTAGAGAAATCCAGGCGGCTGCCTTCGTGTGCCCGCCTGGTGTGGGGGAGGCTCGTTTCCTAGAATGAAACCGTCGAGGATGTCAAATTAGTCGAGCCGAGCCTCTGATATACCTTGACAACCTCGGTCACAAGCTTATGCAGTTGGCGGAGACACAACGCCATAGTTGAGCGGCGCGGGAGCAGAAGGTGGGAGTGCTGCCTGAGCGGATTCAGGCACCAATGTGGGCCAAGCCGTATAACTAGCGAACAAGACGAGCTCCAGTCGCGTCGCCCAGCTAGTTCGAAGCTTGCTGAAGTGTAATGGAAAACCTCAGTGAGATTATTGGCAGAATAATTATTTGCAAATAATCTATTACTAATTAGTAACATTAGAGCATAGTACTGTTGTTGTTTCACCCCTCAGGGTATACCTCGTTTCACGTCATGCGTGGCTCCGCCTTCCGCCTTCGGGCCAAACACTGGGGAGTCCAAGCTGGCCTCTGCCCGTCAACCGTCGAGCTCCTTCCACCCCCGTCCCTCCTTGAGTTTGTCAATTGCTGTAATCAACTTCCTTCACCCGGCTTCTTTCCTTCTTTCCGTTCGATTCAGCCTCTGTCCACCGCCACCATGACGCGCGCCCAGCAAACCGTCTCCGTCCTCCTCCTTGTCTCCTCCGTACGTACAATTCAACCGCGCATCCACCGATCACCGATGCAATTGAATACAAGAAGCGCGCTCTAACAATCCTTTAGCTCTACCTCGTACTCTATCTCGGCCTTGTCCCCCTGAACGAGACCGTCCAGACTGAAATCATCCCCGTGGTATGTTCGCGACTCCTCCCCGCGACTTTCTCCATATTCTCCACACTATACCTTCATACTGGATATTGACCATAGAACCTCTCACCAGCTCCCCTTCTGGGCCCTGATTGTCTTCGGGTGCTACCTCCTCGCCCGCCTGGGTGTCGCGATCTTCACTTTTAACGACGTCCCTGAGGCACACGCCGAGCTGCAGAAGGAGATTGCGCAGGCGAAGATTGAGCTGCGCCAGGGCAAGGTCGATGTAGACTAAGCGCGCAAACTGTGTGCGCTGTTGAGTTGTTGGATAATCAAGCGTGTTCGCCTGCAGCCTTAACCTTGACCTTGGGTGTTGGATGCGGGAGCCTGTCTACGCATGCGGCCGCCACCGAGGCCCTTACAAAACACGGTACTCATTAATTGCTATTTGCCATCAATATATCCGTTTGATACCCAGACAATCTATGGAGGACCTTCGTCTTGCCTGGAGTCCGCTTACGGTGATCATGGTCATGATCATGCGTGGGAATCGTAAAATAACACTTTTCTCTAGATTCGTAATTCATAAATCGCAAACAGCCCGGACCATCTATTATCAACGGAGAAGGCGCCGGGATGAGGCGCCCTCAAAAAAGCCACCAACAGAATCAAAGCGCCGCGCAGAATGAAATGCTGGTCGACCATGCAAGAAACTGTCTTAGATGATGGGGTTTTCCTTGGCCAGAGCGTCGTGCTCGTCAATATCCTTGGCCTCCCACGGATAGCAGATCCAGACGTCGTCGGTGGTGACAGAGGCGTGATACCGGCCGCCCTCCATCATGTCGGTGGGCAGGACGCCCTTCTTCGACTTGTTCTTGTTCTAAATGGAGGTAGCATCGTTAGCATTGGTAGCTAGTTATGTGGGGGAGAGAAAGAGTGGGCGGTACGCACGTGCAGAACAAAGACGAAGAAGTTCGTCTTCTCGCCCTCGCGACCGAGCTGCTTCTGAGCCAGCTGGACATCCTTCTCGAGCTCCCTCACGGCATATTCGAGAGTGGTGCGGGTATCATCGACCTCGTCGACAATGAGAATGTTCTTGCCGATCAGGTTGGCCATCTCGAGAGAGCTCATGTCGAGCCACTGAGTACGGGTGACCTTGGTGCCGGGAACCTCCTCGGGGTCACCGCGGCCAAGGTCCTCGTAGAGGGACAGACCGATAGCCTGGATGGGGATGTTGGGGTCACCGGGGCGCTTCAGGAAGGATCTGCCCAGATGGCTGTGTTAGTTCCTTGCGCTTTCGAAAAGAGTTGTATAGTCCAACACATGAGGCAATCGACTCGAGGGCTTACCGGAGGATACGAGCAGGCACGTAACCACCGCCACCAATGGCGATCATCAGGTGAGGGTGGAAGTCCTTGAGGATGGCATCGGCCGACTTCTGGCACAGCTTGTGCACCTACAGTACACTGTTAATTTTCTGTTGCGCAGTGCCGAATGGGGCGCATTTTCGGTCCTATCGTCGCAGCGGGTGGCCCTACAACCATCTGACGTGCTTGACGATCGATGCACAAAGGGGACTATCCGTACCTGGTTGTAAGTGACATAGAATTTTTGGACCATCTTGGCGGTTTGGGGGGTTTGAAAAGGAACTATAGGCAAATGCGGTGGCTGAATGCGACAAATAACCTTGGAGAAGGCAGACCAGGGTTCGTGAAGACCAGCAGGAATCGAGGAAGTAAAGACTAGGCGGATTGCAGAGAACTGAGGAGACGAAGCCCGCGGCGCCCACAGAAAAATTGTCACCAAAAAATTCGGATCGGCGGTTATCGCATCGCGGGGCTTATCTCCGCATTTCACTATTGACATATGACACTCCCCGGACTCGGCCTTGCGTGCAGGGCATTCATATCAAAACTATTCAAAAGACGACACAGACTCCCAGGCATATCCATCATCATGTTCAACATCTAGCACACATCATTCTGCGCCTCTACGGCATTCTAGGTATACCACGAGGGCGTGGGGTACTCGCGCAACAGCGCAAACCGTCCCAACTCCCGGTTTTTATACGCCACCGGGTCATGCAGCGAGTGCGTGCGGATGTCTCTCCAGAATCGATCCAGGCCAACCTTTGATGCGGTGGCCCTCGCGCCCGTCACCTCGAACACCCCCGAGGTCACCCGCAGCCCAACGTCGGTGGTGACGACCTTAACGCTCGCCACCCACTCAGCAACCTCCCCCCGTTCGTCGGCCGTCAGCGCAGCCCGGTTTCCCGAGTACTGGCCGTACAGCGCGGAAATCTGGTCGCCGGCCCTATCGGCAAGAGCCTCTGTGGCTCGGAGGTGGGCGAAGAAATTGCCATATCTCTCCAAGATGTAGAACTCGTCGGTGGCCGATTCCTTGTTGTCGCCGCCGAAGGGCCAAGGGCGGGTGGTAGCGGTGGTGTACTTTGCGGCAAAGTCGAGGGAGCCGATGGCGATTCCGAGGTAGAAGTTGCTGAAGACTAGCTGGATACTGTTGAAAAGAGAATGGAGGTTAGCTACATGCGGGGAAGCAGGTCAAGGGGAACGGGATATCCTTACGTCGGAAGGAGTAAAGTCGCAAAGGGAATCAGCAGGGTATCCTCCCGCGGCTTCTTCGATGCGTCGTCCCAGCCAAGGGCATCTTTCCAGGGCACACGAACATTCTCGATCTTCACACCTCCAGACTCGGTCAGTCGGAGGCCAATATTGTGCCAATTATGCGCAAATTGGATACCGGGCTGTCGCGTTTCAACCAGCGCAAAGATATGGCCCTCGGTGCCTTCCAGAACACCTTCCAGCACAGTGAGATCGGACACGACACCGCCGGTATTGAAATGCTTCGCTCCATTGAAGACAATGTGATCTCCATCGGAGGTGATCTTGAGATCGCTATCCCGGGGGTTCACCGCGCCACCAACGAAGTAGTTGTTCGAGATGATCAATTCATGCGTGCGCTCGATTTGCTCGGGCGTACCGACGACGTTGGCGGTAGTGGACCATAGTAGATGGTAGCCTAGCAGCATGCCAATGGATCTATTCATAAAGAGCAGTGTTAATACCACGCTGAATCAAGGGTGGAAATGCCAGAGTATGTGGCTTCTTACCCATCTGCTTTGGCAACTTCCCGAATCGCCTTATACCCAACACTCCACAGCTGCTCTCCACCTCCGTACTTCTTCGGACCCAACAGCTTCAGCAGTCCCGAGTGTTTGAGAAGAGCAATCTCCGCACGGGGTGATTTGTTCTCGTGGTCTCTTTGAGGGGCATCTTGGGCGAGAACTTCTGCTACTTCGCGGGCCCGGGCCAGCCATGTCTCAGCGGTGTCGGGGAGCGCAGACCATTTGGCCTGGTATTGGGAATAGACAGCGGGGTCTGTGGCGGGTACAATGTCTTGCGACATGGTGAAGTATCTTGGTAACCGGTTTAAGGAAAGAGGAGTCAGCGCGCTGAGTAGTTTTCAAAGAAGCACTGCCAGGGCAGTACTTTATATGTATCCATTGCGACAGACACCACATGTGCAATGACATGCTGTCGCTGTGAGATGATGCGATTATTTGCATGGCTCGTCATTGCCTGTCCAGAAATTGAGAGGAGGCATTGAATGGCTCGGATGGTCTCGTCAATGTTGTCGGCGATGTCGTTATCACGTAGGTCAAGCAGATCAGCCGGACCCCACTGCGGTTGAACGGAATGCAACTCTCGCCCGAGAGGTGCGTACAACTGCATCTCTGGAGTGCGGAGTAATAGATTGGATGGCGCGAAAAAAAATTGCATTTGAAGCATGATTATCACGCAACATGGGCTCTCTTCGGTTTCTCCGAGACTATTCCCCATTTCTTCTGCCGCCCCAATTACCTTGCCTCGTGTCCAATCATCCAACCCGATCTATAGGCAACGTACTCCTATACTCCTCGTAATGATCTACTGCACCTTCTTCTTCTTCCCAAACACCCGCGTAGTATCACCGAGCGGCAAATCCACAAGCGAATCCTTCAGCAGCAAATGGAAAACGATATACCATCCCACAAGTCCAGCAAGGAAGCAGAAAACACCACCGGACTTCTTCAACGCAACAGAAGAGGCAGAGTGTCCATCCGCCGCAGCGAAGTAACTCGCCGCAACTGTCAAGAAACCCAGATCCACAAACAGGAAAACAAGAATGTACGCGACATTGCTTGGAATCGAAGCAACCAAGAAGGTGAACACGAAGACAGTCCACAGTATCATGAAGAAGCCGACCGCGTTGTTATACTCCGCCGTCTGGCCCCCGTATGCCTGCACAACGCCAAAAGCAGGGGTCAAGAGAGCGCCATAGCCAGCGTAGAAAAGGCCTTTTGGATCAAAATTCAACATTGGGCTCCTGGATACCATTCGCAGGAATTTGAACATACCGAAAGCACTAAAGACGGTGTAGGCAAAGCCATTGCCGATAGACAGTTCCCATTGCGCAGTCACGACAAGACCAAATGCCGCGATAAAGAAGAAGTTGCCGACGAAGACATTATCTGTCGTGACGCCTCGCCATTCCATGAGACTCAAGGAAAGGGTGGTGAGGGTTGTGCCGAAGGCCCCTAGGGCCAGGGCAGACTGTAAATTGAATCAATCACCATTCGCCGTGGAACACATCACAATTAACATACCCCTGCACCGAGAGTCTTTGGCTCTATGACAGTCGGCGAGGCTGTGACGCTTTGTCGCTCAACATCCACCGCATTGTCCGGTTTCTCGGTGCCGATGGTTGTATCGTGAGCCGCAGAGGTCATCTTGTCGAGTAAAATTCAAAAGTCCACAGAGTCGCGATACGATATGAATTTTGGCGACAATTAGAATCTGCGAGGTAATACTCGACTTGATTTAAGGGGGTATAGCTTCGTTATAAAGTACGCGATATCACACCATTACTTCAGCCGATGGCAAAAAGTATCCTGCTCGGTACTTCCAGGGCCGATCTAAGGTCGGGCTATGGAAAGCTACGTCGTAAACAAGTTCGACCTAATTTTGAGTATTTGCAGGTTAGTTTGGGATACTGCGGCTCGGAGTGGGGGGTGTTGTGGCATAATGGCAGGATTGTATGATGTGCTTCTCCGATCTCGAGACATGGGGTAGGGTAGCCGCTTTTCAGAGCCGAAGATTGAAATGACTTCATAATCAGTTCGCGCTCGACGATTTTATTTCCATTTTTATCTATAATTTGGGTTTGTGCATTAAACAAACCGATCCGTCTCTGAAGTTTCCGCATCGGGTTTGATATGGTGAATCTCGAATCCTCCCTCGTCTCGATCTTCGCCTTTCTGCGGCCAGAGGATCTGGTGGTGCAGGATGGCACGAATCATCATGTAGCAAACAAAAAAGTACATGACGAGCAACGGGAATATTGCCGCGCAACCAATAATGTTGATTGCTTTGCAAGAGAAGGCTTTTCCAATGGCAAAGGTCGCTGTAATCAATGCGGTGTTGGGGAAAATGAACGAAAACCAGGTCATCGAGAAGAACATCCTCCCCGGGCCAATGGCCGACCAGTGGGCTGCACTAGCAATGATGAAGAAGAAAATGGCTAATCTAAAAGGAAGTCAGCAAAGGAGTAGGAATGAAACAGAAGGGGAATGGCTTACCCCCAAAGCCAAAGAGAGACAAAGTCTACCACCACTCGCAGAACATCCGCAGCCAAAGGCCCATTACCCATGAAATCAGCCGGAAATGCACGCTTTGCCTCGGCAGCCATGTTGACAATACCCGCGACAGTAAACCCACTTGGTCCGACCGACACGAACATTCCAGGGCGGATATTTTCCTTGGGGAGTTTCTGCGTCATGAGACGATAGATGAAGGCGGAATAGACCATCATCGACACCAAGAACCCGACTCCTTGGATAGTAGTCCCTCCAATGATGATCCGCAGGGAGCTTTCCGGATTCAGTTTTGCACTCAGAATACCAGCGTGGGGACCGATGATGAGCATGGGGTATGCGGGAAAGATCCAGATCGGTGTCATCTGGGCGATGGTAAATGTTTGCGTGGACCATCTATAATAGCATTAGCGCTTCGTTGTTGACTGAGCAATGAGAAGAAAAACTTACAGCAGCAGATAGATCCCGGCAGATAGGATGACAGCAAGAGCAGCGTCGATCCAGAACAATATCCCGACAGCCTGGATTAACCACGGCCCTGCTTTCTCTGGACCATATTGCGAGATGTTGATCAAGATAGTGCCGAAAGAGACAACAGATGCAGGTACAAAGAGGGACTCGGTCGGATGAAGAAAGGAGGCCTTGAATGTATAAGGGTAGTGATAGAATCTCGCAATCAACAAGCCCCATATGAAAAGATACAATGCCACATTAATCAAAAAGACCACAACGCCGATCGTATCTAGCCCTCTAAAGCGATATGGAACTAAATCAACGTCAGCCCAGGATCTCAGATCCTCAAACCAGAGGATGACTGACCTTGATATAATACATTCGCCAGCCCACCCGTCGCCATCGTCATGGTAAAATAAGCCCAAGTAACATGGCGAATGCGTTTTTTCCAACTCAGCGTCGTGGCCGACGCATCTGTCGTCCAGCGGCGCAGATTCGAACCATCATGATCTAAACAATGCGCCAACTCTTTATTGCTTGCGGCCTGTCTGTCCGCTGCCCGCGACTCGACTTTGTTATGCCAGGCAGCTTCTAGTGCGGAGGTGTGGACTTGGCTGCTGGGGCTGTCCGCCACGCCGAGAATCGAGAGGGTCCGCTCAGCGTCCTCTATTGTCGGGGTTCTGTAGCCGTCGTCGCCGGGGCTGCGCATGTGTCGGGGAAAATCTAGCGGAGACGACATGATGCGGGTCGCCGACTTTGACTCAAGGCGTGACACGTTGGGACCGCAGCGATATGGCCTCGTTTTCACTTAGGCAGTTCCAACATGCGACTAGTGCCCAGACGGATGGCGGCAGGCCTATGCCCGATACTCGGAACAAGAAAAAGGTACCTTTTCAACCCTGTCCAACGACGATCAGGAACGACTGGCGAAGGCGTAGATCGAATCCGGTGGGCTCGACTGCGGCCATGGACGGGGGGCTGTTGGGGCGGGGTTTGCATCTGGGGTGGACACAACCTCTTTTAAAAAACCCTGGCGAAATAGATTATCACCGCGACGAGCGTACCTCAGGGATCGCCGTGGAATTCGACCAGATTTGTGGTCGTTGGTGGGTCACATTTGGCCACCGTTTGGAGGTCATTCGCTGAGTTTAGTTGTATGCGCGGAAGTCGGCACATCGCGGGGATCCCCAAGCGGTCCACTGCATTACCGTCTCACTAAAATACGGTGTCTTTCTGAGTCTACTCTACTCAGTCTATCGATTGTGCTTCTAATCGGTCGTTTTGTATACTTTGTTTTATTTATTTCTCTAATAGCAGGATTGAGCTTATTTCATGCTTCCATTCTCGGCCTGTGACGCCATACATCAGACAAAGACAAGCATGACACGGCAGAACAGGAATGCATGGCAGCCATGATTGACATGCAATCCCAGACACTCGGTGCATATTTCAAATAAGCATATTCAAATGGCCTACCGTTGAGGTCATAGTCATACTGTAGATGCATACCTCGCTGGTCGGGATACGGCCGGGACCCGCCGCGATCCCTCAGTTGGACCGAATCAATCCCTCTTGGCAGTCGTCGATTTAAGCTTGAAAAGACGATCGCAAACTTTTTTTGTCTCTAGCTTCCATTTCAAAATTGACTAGCAGACATACTCGGTATCGATGTACCTAGGTTGACTGTCCCAAAAAAGATATAGGGTTTAGGGTTGCAGGGAGGCTCTTGTGATCGGATGAGCCGAGGCATCTTGAGCTCTGCGATAAGCTGGAGTGCACTTCACCTCCCTAACAAAAACGCAATCATTCCAACCAATTCACCTTCCAAGACCGAAGATAACTGTCTGAAACCATCCCCTGTCGCCGTTCGAAATAAACTTCAGATCCGCCATGCCAGGAGTCACGGATACCCGCAAATCCGTGCTGATCACTGGGTAAGACGCCAGTCGCATTGCGCCAGCTCCCACACTGCAAGCAACGGACCCTCTGACTGTCCTAGGTGTTCTCCCGGCGGCATTGGAAATTCTCTTGCGCGCGAATTCCATCGGAATGGATTGCGCGTGATTGCCACGGCCCGAGAAGCGGCGACCATCGCCGACCTGGCCGAGCTCGGGATCGAGACCTTGAGTCTGGTCGTCGATGAGCCGGAGAGTGTCAAGGCTTGTTTCGCGGATGTCGAATCCAGACTGGGGGATAAAGGGCTGGATTACCTGGTGAATAATGCGTGGGTTTCTCTTACTATTCCCGGCAGATCTGATATGGCTAGCTAACAGTGCGACAGAGGCCGGAGTACGTTTACTGAGAAGCTTGAAGTTTGTCTATTTCGGCAGAAACTGACAGATATCGATGTATAGATTATACCGTCCCGGCCATGGAAGTCGAGATCCCCGAGGCTCGCAAGACGTTTGAGACGAACTTCTTTTCTGTCATTACCATGTGCCAGACATTCCTGCCGCTCTTGATCAAGGCCAAGGGAACTATCGTGCAAGTTGGATCTGTGGCTGGTGTTCGTCCCATTTGACCCAATTCCAATCCAGGCGTTCGGATGGAAAGAGCTGACCAGATATGCAGATCATCCCCTACGTGTTTGGATCTGTCTACAACGCGTCCAAGGCCGCCCTGCACTCGTTTAGTGATACCCTACGAGTCGAGCTGGCTCCATTCGGGTATGTCAACGCGTTTATTTTCCCCTTATTTACATTGCCCGTTCTTTCGTCGGATTATATCGTCCGGTCTATATTTCATCTCAGTCTGGTATTAACTATCGCAGGGTCAACGTCACTACGATCGTTACCGGCGGCGTGCAATCCCGGATCGCGCGAACCCAGCGCACGCTGCAGCCAAATTCGCTGTACTTGCCCATTGAAGAGGAGTACATGCGACGTGTCACACACAGCCAGCATAACGCGATGCCAAATGAGAACTACGCGCGCAGCGTGGTGGCTCAAGTGCTGTACGGGTCTGCTCCCTGGCGCTGGCTGTGGCCCTGGGCCCAGGGCCGCAAGACCTGGATCTGGGAGGGACACCGGAGCTGGCTCATCTGGTTCTTGTCGGGCGGCTGGGCGTGGTCTGGCCTGTTTGGCCGGATCATGACGAAGATGTTTAAGCTGTGGAAGATCAAAGCCTCGGGCCGATGAAGTCGTAGCTGGTCTGAGCTATTTTTTGCCGTATAATATCGTAATGTGGCTCTGTGTCCTCCATTTTCGAGCAACTTTCTTCCCTTCCAATATCGTACCCTGGTAGCAGGTATATACTCAGCTCTCTTACGCAATGAATCTGTTATAAATATCTAAGGAAATACCGACGGAGGTTCCGTGATATTCGCGTCTGCGCCCGAGGCATGGCTTAGTCATTCAGGGACGGGCGCTGGTTGGCTGCGACACCCGGTTTTACCGCGACCGCATTGTCATCCCGAGAAAAAGAAAGCTGTTCTCCCGATCCCGACTCCCATCTCTCCCCAAGGGCTTCAAGATACCCTCTCTTTTCCTCTCCCCTCTACACCCCAGCCATCATGTTCCGATTCGCCCGCGGTCGCCCCATTGCCGCGGCTTTCAGAGCCGCTACGGTAAGTTTCAATCCCGATCCCGTTACCTATCGGGCAGTTGCCCGTTGTTCTCTCGATCATGAACTGACCCGATCGTGACGCGACATATAGGAATCCTCCGTCCAGTCCCGCCTGGCCCAGCAGCAGAAGCGGAACCTGTCCATCCACGAATACCTCTCCGCCAGACTCCTTAAGCAGGTACGTGAACCGCGTATTCGATTCTGCGCGCCCATCATGCAGAGTCTTTTTTTGAGTCCCCGGGTCAACATCGAGTCGAAGTCGGATCGCTAATCGAATTCACACAATAGTATGGCATCGGTGTCCCCAAGGGTGAGGTCGCTCGCTCCGCTGAGGAGGCTGAGGCTGTCGCTCGTTCCATCGGTATGATTCCCTCCAATAACTGATACCCCCTTCGCGCTCGACTAAACATACAATCTTCCAGGTAACGATGACATGGTTATCAAGGCCCAGGTTCTTGCCGGTGGTCGTGGTAAGGGTACCTTCGACAACGGCCTGAAGGGTGGTGTTCGCGTCATCTACTCGTGAGTGATCCCCTCCCAATGCATTTGGGATTATTTTTTTTTTTTTCCTTTTTTTTTTGGAGTTGCAGTCGTGTTAACCTCAACCTCTCCAGTCCTACCGAGGCCAAGATGTTCGCCGACCAGATGATCGGCCACAAGCTCGTCACCAAGCAGACCGGCGCCGGTGGTCGCCCTTGCAACTCCGTCCTGATCTGTGAGCGCAAGTTCGCCCGTCGCGAGTTCTACCTCGCCATCCTCATGGACCGTGCTACTCAGACCCCCATCATTGTCGCCTCCTCGCAGGGTGGTATGGACATTGAGACCGTCGCCAAGGAGAACCCCGACGCGATCATCACCACCCCCATCAACATCAACGTCGGTGTCACCGACGACATCGCCCGCACCATTGCCACCGACCTCGGCTTCTCTGAGCAGTGCATCGATGACGCCAAGAGCACCATCCAGAACCTGTACAAGGTCTTCATGGAGCGCGACGCTACCCAGATCGAGATCAACCCTCTGTCCGAGACCTCTGACCACCAGGTCCTGGCCATGGATGCCAAGCTCGGCTTCGATGAGAATGCCGAATTCCGCCAGAAGGACGTCTTCTCGTGGCGCGATACCACACAGGAGGATGCCGATGAGGTCAAGGCCGCCGAGCACGGTCTGAACTTCATCAAGCTGGACGGTGACATTGGCTGCCTGGTCAACGGTGCCGGTCTGGCCATGGCCACCATGGATATCATCAAGCTGAACGGTGGTAACCCCGCCAACTTCCTGGACGTTGGTGGTGGTGCTACCCCCGCTGCTATCAAGAGCGCCTTCGAGCTCATCACCTCCGACCCCAAGGTGTCTGCCGTCTTCGTCAATATCTTCGGTGGTATTGTCCGCTGTGACGCCATTGCCCAGGGTCTCATCAACGTTGTCAACGAGATGGGTCTGCGCACCCCCATCATTGCCCGTCTCCAGGGTACCAACATGGAGCAGGCCCACAAGCTCATCAACGAGTCCGGCCTGAAGATCTTCTCCATTGAGGATCTGCAGAGCGCCGCCGAGAAGTCGGTCCAGTTCTCCAAGGTCGTCAAGATGGCCCGTGAGATCGACGTTGGTGTTGAGTTCACACTCGGCATCTAAGAATCGCTTCGTGAAGGGGCATGCATTGGGTCGCATCATCACAAACTTTAGAGAACATCGGTGATGATGTGGCCTGTTCCTGTGTCATTTAATTTTCTTTTGTCACTGTATTCTTGAGTGTTTCTTATGATCTATATCATTCCTAATAGGAAGGGGATGTGAGAACCGAATTTAGTCATCGTATCGTATAAGCTCGTAGCTTCTAGTGGCTTATCATGCGCTCTCTTCAGATAGCCCCCGTATCCTGCCTTCTGTGCTACACTAGTGTAGTAAGCACCCCAGGTGAAATAGGGACTAAGTGTCACTAGGTCATCGCAGGACAAAACAAAGGAACTACTGGACAATATTATTGATGGAAGAATGGTCAAGAATTCATCATCTAAGATCGTGGTTGGCGAGCATACGTAGGTACGTACAGGTTCCATATATGTAGTGAGGATATGTATATCTCATGGACACCATAAGCGCTTAAAAGGTTCCGATCATTTTGATAATTGCCACTGTTTACAGAATATCCACTAATACTGCTTCCTAGGAATTATTTGGAGCAAGTACGTTTATGCAATGATGGTTCTCAAATGGTGGGTGGGGTTCACGTCATTTCTGCCGGGCAAAGTTCATTCGGTTCGCCGAGGCCCAAGCGTTGGGACTCTCCGTAGGCGGACTAGTAGCTGAGCCCGCCGCCCTAACAACGGCTCGAATCGTCCCAGTCCGTCTGATCAACCATATCGTCCAATATGAAAACAATTCCCTTTCATGTTTTTGTCGCCCGTTCCTATAATACATAAGGCAGCATACTTTGTGGTAGTTGGTCCACCGCTCCTTCCTCGCAGTGCGTGGCTGCACTCCCTAGAACTTCCAACCTCATTCACCTCGACACCATTTAATCTCTTCTCTTCATTTCCATCTCAACACCACAGATAATTATGACCTTTACCATATCAAGTTTCACGTTTCGATAGTCCTATCATTTCACCAGCCTCTCTGGAAGCAAAACCATGGAGTTGAAACTTGACACCGTGCTGGCGCAGTTCCGATATCTGCCAAAGGCAGAACGCATGACAATGTATGTTTTCCCCATCAAAACCATAGTGACGAAATTCAGTTGGTGACATGTTTGCAGACTTTATGGAATCTTAGACCAACTGGGTCCGCATGAATACCGAGCCGCGCAAGCTCATCTTAACAACACATTCCAATATGACATACTGGGCAATTTACCCCTCGAAATAGTCGCCCAGATTGCTGAGTATCTGAATTTGGGCGATGTTTTCCGCCTTCTTAGGGTGTCGCGACACTGGGATTATACCCTTTCTTCGCCCATAGTTCTCATGGCCACTGTCAAGGCACTGGGATCGTGGGTTCCGGATCTTTCTTCTATTCCCGATCCTTATGCCTTTATTCGTCGTCGATTTTCCATCGAGCGAGGCCTTCCCGCGGTGAATGTTGAGTTCAACACCCAAACAGATGGTTCATCACAAGAAAGATCGAATATGGAAGACCCGTGTTTCTCCGGGGGTAATCTTGCGTGGAAGGACCGGGGCGATAAATCGGTACACGTTCTCAACTTATGGACTGGGCACCACTCCCAGTTCACCACCGAGAACAGAGACACATTTGGCATGCTAGGTGTGTCAGATTCCCTGGTCGCTGCCATCACTTTGTACTCTGGGTATAGTTCCTGATCGCTCAAAGACATGTTCGTCCTCGGGCCCGTACATGTGCTAATCGTTGACCAGATTCGTGCATGTTTGGCATATTGCAACACAGGAGCACGTCTCCTTTCGCCTGCCAAATTCGCCTCTACCATACCTGTCAATGTTTCTTGTCTGCGGTACCACGGTGGCTGTTTTCTTTGATTACGGCGTTGTCCATTGGCGGTTCGATACACGCATGGCTCACATGTTTAATTGGGATGGAATCCGTCTTCCCTTAGCGATCGACACTGACCCGCACGAGAACAACCTGGTCATGGCGTATCTAGATTCAGCTCCCCTTGAGTCTACTGTCCATGTCCAGAAGCTCGAACTGGACCAGGGTGTCCTGCGTTCTGTATCAGAATCAAGCGAAGAGCTTTCTTTCGTGGACAAAAACCCCAGTGACGTTACATTTTTAGTCCGTGGCGCCAGAGTCACCAATTCGGGTCAAATCAGTGCCGAAATGGAAGTACGCATGGCCATCAATGGTGCTTCTCGTGCTGTCATTGGCCATGTCGCGTTTGAAAAAAACCTCCAACTTACAACATACGCTTCCTGTCTCGAGCATAATATTGGGCGCCGCATTTCTCCAAGCCCTGGCGTTCTTTACGCGTCATCAGAGGAAGGCGAGGGGGGTGTGTATATTTTCCAAGGGCAGTCACCCAAGTCATTGACTCATGAGCCATGGCTGCATAAGCCTTTCCCGCGCGGGGAAAAAGTCGAGTCTCTTTGTGGAGATGAGAATTTTAGTATATTTATCAGCAGAGAACATGTTCGGATCTGGTCCTTTGATGAGACCTGGGTTCCGGACAGGATGCCATGGTCACGAGTCCTGCATCATGACTGATCTGATCGATCCAGCAAGGACCGTGAGTAATCCTAGTTGTGTGTGGTTTTATTATTATCAGAGGATAGAGTAGAGGAGCAATGGGGTTTCCGGCTAAGAGAAGGGAGAAATCTGATGGCTACTCAGGATGATCAGTAGACTGGCAAATTTGCACTGTAATATTTCGGAATATTGTATTTTTCTTTTTTTGTTGTCTATATTTGCAGCTGAGATAAATGGCCATGTTACGAAAAAATGAATATTATTATTAGCTTGTCGATATGCTACTGGTATGCTGTTATATGTGAGTGCTTCGTTTTCTGCCTCAGGCATAAAGGTTCTAAATACTCCTATAGTCACCCCTATAGCTCCCTCGCATACATATCAGCCATTTCTCTTCATAGCATCAGATCGTAGATTATTTAGTGATTTCATCTGATCTTTCTTTCATCTGTATTTCATATATGTCAAATGTAGTACTAATACTCGTCTTCGTGATGGCTTCGCGGCTGCCAGATTGATCAGCTCAATGCCCTTGTCCTGCAATTCCCTGCACGGTCTAGGCTGGTCCACGGTCGATCTGGATCCCAGAAGCGAAGAATATTGCCCGGTCCGCTGTTTGGCACCCTTTTGGTATCCTGGATACATGGAACGACTGTGTCTGCCGCCGAGGACGCCCGCGCACTGAGGATTGACCACCGGGCAGAGTATATCGGGTGGAGCAACGAGGTCTCATTCTTCTCTTCTCCCCCTTTTCTGCTCCACCACCTCGCGCTGGGCTCTCCCACACCTGTGCAACGCCAGCAATCCGCATCCCAACCAGCCGTCCCGAGCCTGAGCTGGCAGCTTCAGCTTCACTTGCAGCTGCCCGTGCAGATCCGATCGTGCCCACCCCCCCCCCCTTCCCCGCAGCATCACCTTCTTCTCCGTCAATCCGGTGGCGCCATGATAGATCAGGTCCTGCTGTGCCGGTGTTGATCTGCGCCTCTCTGGGCTCGACCTGTCTTCTCCTCTTCGCACGTTCTCCCGCCCACGAGCGCCTCCCCAACGGTCGCGTCCTTGCCTCTCGACCTTTCGTCCTAACTGCGCCTGCGCCGACGTTGACGTCGACTACTCCCACCACGGCGACGGCGGCGGCGACCACGAGGCCAACCGAAGGCTACTGCGAGGCCTCGAATTGGCACTCGCCGCAAGCTCTCCCGACTACCCATCTGCTGCATCTCGCCCCTGTCGCGCGCGATGAGCGGCGTCGCCGATCCTCCCTCCACCCGGTTCCTTAACACTTTCACCGGGCCTGCAGATGCCCCCAGCAAGACTCGAAACATCCCGGTTCTCCCCTCCACCCAGCACCACTCCGCGATGGAGATCACCCCTCCATCGCCGGCGACCGTGGGCGCTCCCGTTCACAGCAGCCCCGACGCCGACCGCACCGGCGCAGTCAATACCAATGGCTCCGACGTCGGCACCCCGAACAATCCCCCCAACCCGGCTGTAGGAGCTGCGGCCGCAGCGCAGCAGCCCAAGGTGGTCCAAACGGCCTTCATCCATAAGCTCTACAAGTAGGTTCTTTTTCATCCTCGGGGCCGTGCTGCGATGGCCGGGGGCGCAGAAACGTTACTAACATAATGTGCATAGCATGTTGGAGGACTCTAGCATCCAACATCTGATCTCCTGGTCAAGTACGAATGACAGCTTCGTCATGTCTCCTACTTCGGAATTCTCCAAAGTTCTTGCGTGAGTCTTCATTGAGTCCGAGTCTTTCATCCCAGCTTTTTATCACATGTCGCGGAGAGTTGCAGAACGTCGCTAACTCCCCACAGCCAGTATTTCAAGCACACCAATATCTCCTCCTTCGTCCGACAGCTCAACATGTACGGGTTTCATAAAGGTGTGTCGTTATCTTGGACTGGTCGGAGCAATTGCTGATACGGATGAATAGTGAGCGATGTGTTCCATACTGGGTCGCCAGACTCCGCGTTATGGGAGTTCAAGCATGGGAATGGCAATTTCAAACGGGGTGATCTCGTTGGTCTGCGCGAAATCAAGCGCCGCGCATCTCGACATGCGCTGATCCACCGCGATTCCTTCCCGAGCCATAAGGCCGCGGCCTCGCAACCAGGCACTCCAGCAGAGCCCGTCCCAGACGCAGCCGAAGCTCGATTGATGAACCTTGAGCACACTCTATACGATATGCACAATCGCCTTGTTCGGGCCGAGGAAGGCAACGTGCTGTTGAATTCACGATGCCAGAACATGGCTGAGGGCCTTTCCAAATGCTATCAGGTATGCGCGGCCACCTGGAATTGATTGAACGAAACCGAGAATCTGACCGATGAACTAGTGGACGCATTCAATTTCGCGCTTCTTGTCAGCTGTCGTGCCTGACAAGGAGAGCCCTCTATATCGCGATAGTATGTTACACCACGCCATCTGCTGTCACATCTGCTAACAGTTCTCCTATAGTATCGAACATGCAAAGAGAGGTGGAGAAACATATTGAAACAGTTTCCCAGGAATCTCTTCTGGCTCCTCGTCAGCCTTTCTTTGGTAACATGGCCCATGAACCCGGCCCTCCTCTATCTCCTCGTCAGCTGCCACAAGATGACAGTCGACGCCAGTCCATGATGGATCCCTCCCGATCAAACATGATCCGACCTCCCGTGCCGCCACATCTTGCGGTGTCCCCGGGGGTCGCCGATTTGGTTCAATTGGAGGAGCCAATGCGCCATCGAATTATAGTCGTCCCCAGCCTCCGCCGGTTGCCGTCCAGCAACCCGCTCCTCATCCTCTATCCATCTCAACACCTCCCGGGCCCAACATGGCCCGTCGCCATACGTTTGCGGATATCAGACAGGCCGACTGGCCGCCGACAGGTACCTCTCCATTCCCACCGGGCAACCCGGGTAGTGGTCCTTGGCCATCGTCCCCACACCGGCCCCCTGCGAGTGACCAGCAAGTCCGCGATGTCCTCGCCTCGTATGAAATGGGCGCCCCGCGACGTCTTCAAGACCATTCCCGCCATGCGACACCACCCGCAAACGCCGAGCCATCGCCATCAATGTTGAGTGCGGACAATGGTTGGACCATTGGAGGCTCCCGATTTCCTCGCCAAGAGTCATCTTTGCCAGCAACTCGTCGATCCAGCATGGCTAGCAACGTTCATTCCCTGCTCAACCCCGCCGACACCGCGGAGAGACCCGAAGAAGACCAGCAAGACGACCGCAAGCGCAAGCGATTGGAATGAACAGCCACCAACCAGATTTCCTGAAACAAAAAGATCTTTTATGGCAAATACCCGTGCGCTGACTTGATCAGCCACATTATCGCCTGACCCGGACCCGTCGCCATCACCATCAATCCAAAACTGGACTCAACTTCGGCGTCTTGATCTAGATCAAACTACAAATCGACAGAGCACCCCGGGCACGTACGACCCTTGGACAGCACCCTGTATACATGAAACAGTCGAGCTCAGCCTTGTGTAGAATGATCGACAGCCCTACACTCCTGCAGCCCTGCCGAGACTGGGCTCGGGCTGTTCCTTCGCGTTTGTAGATGATTTCAAATTCCTCTCTTCACGCTTTCACCTCATTTCTTTACTTTTTCTTCTCTTTTGGGGATCGGTTCACTCGGAGATTCCGAGGCACGCTGTTGGTGTTGAATGACAAAAAGCCAGGTTCTGGATTGAGTCCTTCAAAATTAAATTTCAACAGCGTATTCTTCATATACCCCTGGGGTGATGGTCGGATCAAAAACCAAAAACAAGAAAAAAAAATACCGATGTGACATCTAGAAGAGACTGGAATGGAATCTGTATTCTATGTATCTGTTCATTTAATTAATCGAGAACCGAGACATTTGTGACAGCCTCATCTAGTTCCAAAATATTGGATCCTAGTATTCGACGAAGAATCGCGGTCGATGTAGGCGAGGCAAATCCCATATTTCCTGGCCTACTGGCGACGACTCCGTAACGTTGCAAGGCCTTGCAGACATGTCTTGTATAGGACATGGTCCTATTATATTGAGCAGAGTATACTGTCCAGCAGTATACAACTCCCAACTGAGTGGATCAACAATGCAACCTAGGCCAAAAAAGGTCCAGGGCAAAAATCCGGCCTCACCTCTTCTTTTTCTTGTTCGCCCGCTGCGCCAAAATCTCATCCAAATAACTCGTCGCCTTCTTCTTGCCTCTCGACTTGGCAGGCGCAGGAGCAGACTCCTCGCCTTGGGCCGGGGCTTGAGTTGAAGCTTGCGCAGCAGATCTATCTCCGCTGCCATTCTTCCTCCTCCTCTTCCCGACCATAGCCGCCCTCCCTTCCTCATCATCGTCTTCTTCATCCTCAACAGCAGTCGCCGCCGCACCGTTCGTCCCATTCTCAGAAACAGCCGCCTTGGCAGCAAGAGCTTGACGAGCCGCCTCGGCTTCCCTCTCCTTAGCCTTCATAACCTTCTGATAATTCCTCCCGAGCAATTGTTTCCTTAGCATGTCATTCGAGCTGAGTTCGGATCGATTCCAGGATCCGTCCGCCGCTTTTTCAGGGAGGGGTGCGCCGACGCCGAGTCTAGTGGAGTTAGCATCGCACATCAACCACCCATAGTATGGTTCAGCGGAGAACATACGTTTCCGGTACAGCGGTGAAAATCTCATCTTCTTCGCGCTGAAGCTCTTCGTCTGTTTTGGCGGTGGTGGAGCTGTCGTCTTCTTGCGGGAGCCAGGAGGAGACGAGGCGTTGGCTTCGGGATAAGACGACGTTCGCGCGGTTGAGGATTATGTCCGATTCTGATTTTGAGAGGGACATTTTGCGGTCTCCTCTTTTTTCCGTGGGGTAGGATTTGAGATGATAGTGGTTCAATTTGAATGCGGCAATCAACCTTAATCACTTTTTTGCGATAAGATATCGAGGGCGGTGAGATTTCAATTGTTGTCTAATCGACCGGATATTGGCACCCTTGTTCCAGGCTCCAGGCTCCGAATGCGACTTATATACTTGTGATTTATTTAATTGCGGATTAATTATCGCTTCCAATTGGATATAGATTTAGTCATGGTCCTTGCCCAAAGGCGTAAAAGTGATGTTGTGTTGAAATTTGCAATTTGTATTCTCAAGCCAAGCGAAACGCTTATAATACTGATTTGGGACGAAATAAAACGGACTGCCACTGAGCAGAATATACGAGCGAAAGGAGCTGTTCCTAGGAACTCTTGTCTAAAAAGACGCGTAATCAGCGGTTAAACAGGAATTATCCTTTAGTAGGCTATCGAAACCTTCCTGCTGCTTTATGTGGGGAAAGATAGGACTTAAATATTATAGAATTTGTGCTAGACTGTGGTGATGAGTAACAGTCCTGGGGCTGAACTAATCCAGAACATAGAGGCAGAAGCAGGGACGAAGGTTAGTTCTTAGACTTCGGTCAAGTGAAGCATGCTTTACCACTATGAAGTAGAGAAAGGCTAGAGTAAGTTCACGGCAGATTCATATATCATACAGAATAGTAGATCATGGTCGACAAACGCTGAGCTCGAAGTAAGCCCTAGAGAGTAGAAGCATGATAACACACGGTCATTTTTTCGCCCGGGCTCCTAGGAACTGCCGTAGGTAGCAACGCGCTTATCTTCGGAAGAAGTGAAAGAAAGAAAGGAAGGCTGGCGTCGGCGAGCTGGTGCATCGGAGGTGAGCGAACAGGATGTTCCGGGAGCGCCCAGGGTCGCTCAGGGTCTCTCAGGGCTGCCCAGGGTTGCCCAAAGATGCTGAGGGAGCAGCTCAGGGTGGCGGGGAGACTAAGTCATGCTGGGCTCCGGGAGCCGATCGCTTCCCGAGGCGGCAGTGGTACCGTCACCTTTTATTCATCCATGCAAATGTTTGTTCACGAGAAGTTTTGTACTTCGAGTTCGGGGTTCTTCAAATCCTCGACCTCTTCTGAGGAAAGGGGATAATTGGACCAGAAGGCATTGCCGGATGAGACTTTGAAGGCTGTTGGATCACGATCACGCTCCAAGACAAGTTTGGTAGCGTTTGCCAAAGTGTCGAAGAGGTGTTTTTGAGATCTCCAGAGAACAATACGGTCTCGGTGGCTCATTCGTACTGAACGCTGGTTTGCGGCTGGGAAGGTATCGAAAGCAGTATCGAGTGTCTATCGAGGTCAGTAATTATACTCAGACTCAGTAAGGGGAAGAAAAAGATAAGGATGACTTACAACACGCAGGGCCTTGTGTAACTCGATCAAATTCCGCGCAGCCTCGCTTGGCTTAAAGGCAGAATCTTGCGTATTGAGAGAAAGGCTCAGCCACGAATCCAAGAGCATCTCCTTGGCATCCCATCTCAGCTTTCCTCCAAAAAAAGCAGCTGTCAATGGCGAGACCGGAGAAATTTCATGAATGAAGGGCATGCCTGACAAGGACGACGCTTTATAGTCGTAAACGACCAGGCATTTTGGTAATTTTTGGCCTTGCTTACGGGATTTGATGCCCGCCATAAACACAGATCTCGCGGCCATCATTGTGCGAGGATCAGTATTTGTAGTGAATTCGTTCGAATTATCTCTTGGGCCTGCAAGGCGTGGGAAGAGACAGTGCAGCAGTAGCGCTTTGATGAGGGGCGTGTTATTCGAGTTGACGTTGAGCCTAGCGCCACCTAATTGACCTTCACTATCCCATTTGTCCTCTCGAGGAGGGATCAAGGCTGCGGATCTCAGATCACCCAAAATCTGCTCACTGATGCGATGAGCAGTCCTCCAGCTGCGGTACCAGATTGAGTGATCCATAGCAAAGTCAAGCGCTGAAATTTTTCCTTGTTCGTCGAATACCTTCCGAACGCTCTTGAACGCATTGATCGCGCTAATATGATCGCTCCCTGATCCACTGGCAAATTCAACCCGGTTGCGAAGGACCAGCTTCGCCGTTGCTGTATCTGTGGAGCGTAAAAACAAGGGTGTGGTTGAGCCAGTCGCTGCCAGCGCGAGCATCGGGTCAAGACAACGGAAAATAATACCCAGCATGATCAGCTTTCCCATTGCTGGAGTGTCAGTTGGCAATTTAGCCAAAATACTGCCCAAAGATGTAAAATTCTCGCCATCATCCAAAGCCGACAGCTGTTTCAGGGCATCCACATTCACAATCACGTCTTCGTCCTTCGGCGGTTCGATAAGCTCTTTGAGGAAGCCTAGGATGGTATCATCACCAGATAGCAATCTCGCACGCAGGCATGTTGTTTGCAAATTGCCCCTAATGATTTCCGGAATCTGTTCGACCCGAAGAGTGTCATAACGTTTCTTGGTCCCCAGGTAGTAGTATTCTCCAGCCTGAACTCTGCCTGCCCGGCCCGCTCGCTGTTGTGACTGCGACTGCGTGGCCCAGCAGCAAGCCAGTCGACGAGAGTGGTTTTTGGTGTTGACGATCAACTGATTCACTTTTCCTGCGTCAATCACGTACTTGACATCTGAAATCGTGACCGAGGCCTCAGCAATGTCGGTCGATATGATGACTCTTCGACAACCGGTTGGTATGTTCAGAGACAGCTTCTCTTGCTCCTCGGGCAAGTGCGAATGCAAAAGGATAACCCTGTACATTTCCTCATTCGAGAAGTCAAAACCAAGTTGGGGTCCATACTGCTGGAGCTTCTTCTTCAGATCTGTCATGGGCTTTAATCCAGGGAGAAAGACCATGATAGACCCGGATTCAGTCCTGGATAGAAGGTCGAAGACTGTCATACCAAGCAAACCGGCTGGCACCAGAGAATCTTCTTCAGGGAGCGCATTGGGCACCTTTGAAGAGTGAGGAAGTGGAGTCGACTTTTTGTCAGGCGATTCTTCACTTGGTCCAGCCTCGCTATCAATGTCGCCGAATTCGGAAAGATGCCTGTGCAGGTATTTGGCAGTATCTGCGTCGTCAACCGCATTTAATTCCTCGCCCAGTGGAGATGTTTCCAAATTGCCAAGTATCTCATCAAGATAATAATGGTCCACTTGGTATTGGCGGCCTGGGACAGTAATATGGGGAGCAGGGATGAGCGATCCGTCCGGTCCTTCCATGGAGAAGTAAGAGGAAAACAGATTGGTGTCGACAGTTGCGCTCATCACAACGATTTTCGGAATATCAGCTCCTGAATTTGAGCAGTGATTGACAAAGCGTTTCAGCAAAAGCATGACAAAGTCAATGCCAATATCTCGCACATGAACCTCGTCGAGGATGATGTGAGAGAAAGTCTTGACCAGATCCGGCACGCTTTGCAGATAGTTCAAGAGGATTCCGGTTGTACAGAACGTGATAGCACTGTCTTTCCTGGATAGCCGGCGCTCAAATCGAACGATAGAACCAACTGTCTGGCCAACAGTTTCATCTCGTTCCTGGGAAACCCGATCTGCCAGACGTTGAGCGGCAATCCGCCGAGGTTGAGTACAAATTATATTACAGCGTCCTCCATCGCCTTGATCAATAGCATCATCCAGGATAATCTGAGGGACTTGCGTGGATTTCCCAGAACCAGTTTCGGCGACAATGATGCTGAAAGTGTGGGATTTCACAAGGTCTAAGATCGATTGTCTGAAATCTGCGATTGGTAGAGCTGCCACCTTTGAACGGATCTCCAGCATTTTCGGATCTTTTGACTCTCGGAGTTGTTTCAGAGCCGCTGCCAGTTGCATTTGTCTTTTATCTTCGTCGAGGTGGAAATTGAAGTACTGCGGTTCAGGAGAGAATGCTTTTTGTTCTGGTATCATTTTTCGGACCATTTTTGAGGTTTTGAGTAGGTCATTCCGGGACATTCCCATTGTGGCAAGTAGATCATCATCAAGGATGAGATGAGCATTGCCACGACTGGAAATGATTTCCTTCTCGAGCAAGACCTCATCTTGTTGTGGGACTTCATTATGCGGTACATGCGCATCCTGTGGAGAGCCTTGGTCTTTTGACTGAGAATCATCTTGTGGCATCGCATCTGCCGGGGTCTGCTCTTGTGGTAGACATTCCCCTTGTGTTAGAGCTTGGTCTTCAGATGAAGCCCGAGCCTCGGCTCTAGGGAGAGCCTGAGTCTTTGAAACGGCGTCCGGGAACTCGTCACGCGCTTGGGTGACTTTCTCTGTTGGGATGATAATATCCCATATACCAGCGAGTTGCATCTTCGCAATCAGTATCAGGTAGGCACTTGTTCTCGAGGCCCTTACGGACAACGAATGGAACTTTCTAATATTCTCCAAGGGAGCCCTCAACTCAGGTTGACCCGGCATAGTAAGTTCCATTACGCGGATGGCGTGGCCGTTTGTGTTCTCGACCGACATCTCAGTGAGCTGGAAGCGGCCGTCCTGCTTCATTTTCAAGAAGCGGGAGTACTCTTGTGCGTTCAGTTTGACTGATGGTGTGGGATCTGGAAGCTTGCCACTCAAAGCACGCTTGATATAGAGGTCGTCCTGTAAATCTTTCCAAACTCCAGACTCTCGAAGCTTTGAAATGAGCTTGTTTTTTGCGGCTTTTTTCGCGGTCTCATTATTGCTCCCTTTGCCCCTGGCTGTAATTTTGTTCGGCATCTTGTCGAAAGAGCATTCCGCGACGTACTTAACGCCGGTTTCTAATTTCCGTTTTGTTGGAAATGTGAGGTGAACCAGCTGCTTATACCTTAGCAAGCCAAAGATTTCGAATTCTGCTTGGCTGAGAAATAGGTCGAGATCGGAATCGACGGATGGTTTAGGATTTTCTTGCTGGTGTAATACATCCGAATGGTTGGGTTTTGTTGAATGGTTTGATTCCTGGGATGAGTTTGCACTTGTCTGGGAATGCTCGATGGGATGAGTTCTGGCCAAATCGGGTCTCGACTCAATCGTATTAGTGATCCCACGACCTAGGTGAAGGCCGAATTGAATGTTTTCAGCACCATCAATCGGCCTCATGTGTGATCCCCCAGGTTTAGCTTTGTTGTTTCCAAAAACAGCGGCCGCGGAATTTGTACGGGTTGTGTGCAGCTTTCGTCGAAGGCGTTGCAGCGCTGCAGCCGGACTGGCGCCCCAGCGGAGGGCTCGAAACGAAGATTCATATCGATTGGGAGATGGCAATTGTTTCACGTTCCAAATGTATGCGTACGCGTTTGTCCGGGTAGTCATTTTGCGCGGTTGGGCGTTCGCGCGGCCTCGTAATAAACACGCGCTTCAGCCGAGCTCGGAGTCTTCAGCCTCCGCAATTCGACTGTGCTCGCATGAAGGGTAGTGGACTCGAAATAGACTGGAGTACGGCAAGATCGTGTGGGCGAGTGTCCAGTGGCTGCGAGGCAAATTTGGGCGCAGACAAAAGAAAAGTTGAGATCGCAACAGCGGACTTGCATGGCCGTCTTGGCATCGCGCGCTCCGCACCGGCGCCTGCGGACTCGTCAGGAGTGTGGATCGAAACATAGCACGACATGGTCGTTTGGGGAGTGCTGTATTGTAAATGTTCCCTGAATACTGGAATGCGGTGTATTTTTCTTGTGGCTTTTACTACGCATATGGAAAGCATTGGCATTTTGAATGACATTCGTCGCATCATAAACGGTTTATACATATGTACAGTCTATCTCTATACTATCTAAGCATGGTTTGATCCCACGTAGTGGCCTCTAATTCAATCCACTGCGTAATATACCAAGCACTCTGAAATCGCCACAAAAACGAAGGCGCCCCTCATATGGAGACAAGAGGATTAGGCAGTTGCCTCTTGTTTATGCTTCACCTTCAACTTCTTCTCCGTCTTCATGAACTCTCGAATGCCAACGGGGATATTTGAGAACAAGTCTTCGCCTTGACTTGGTGCCGGCCAATTTGCTTCACTTCCACCGCCATCATCATCCATGCTGACGCTGGCCGAATTAACTTCGGCTCTGGGTGCCGCACGCATATCTCCTGTACCCTTCTCGGGACCGCCCTTGGCTTTGGCCTTTTCAACTCTTGCAGCCCATTCTTCCATCTCATCTCGGAAACCATCCCAAACACAGTTCACGCAGCCACTCATACAACAATTGTCTGGCTCCTCGGGACGGGGCGGTATAGGAACGCCGTTGATTGTCTTCCATTGTGACACCGGCGGTGCTTCTCCTGGATTATAGCGCGATTGGCGACCAGGACCTGCAAGGCGAGTGCCGAAAACAATTGCCATTTTCTCTTGAGGTGTTTGTGCTTCGGCGATACTTGACGGGGCCGGTTTCTCTTCAGGCTGAGCCTCGGTTGGGCCCCCAGTGCGCGGGCGCTCAAGGTATGGAGACGGTGAATTCAGAATCAAAGAATAGTATCCCGAATGAGGGTACGCCTGGCTGGAATCGGTGGATTTGGCAGGGGCGCCTTGGGCGTGGGCGTGGGCGTGGACATCTTGAGCCGCGGAGTGGTCACGGGCGCCCATGCGCCGAGGGGTGGGGATCAAGGCATATGAACAATATGCGGGGGAAAAGGATCGCAAGCGATGTGAAAAAGGAAGAGAGGAGGCTCTCATCCTCCTGAGCAAGTGCCTGCCCGCCACAAGACACTCCATTATGCGTGCGAAGATGCAAGTTCCTCGGCGCCCGCGAGATTAAGTCATAGGTGCAAACACTGCAAACATCGCTGTTTATGCGCGGACGGCGCGGGTCGAGATCGATCGTCCGAAGTGATGAAATAACGTCAACAAACGCATTGCAACACCATGAATTCGCCCCCCAAGCGCCGTCGCACCGGTGACAGATCCAGTATTGCCGTTGGCGCGTCGCAAAGCCTTGAACCGCCCGAGGAAAGGCGATCTCCGACGCGCTTCTCATTCCAATCGCCAACGAGAGCAAGCCTTGCCAGGTCGCACCCCGATGTCCTCGAACGCGCGCTCAGCAGATCTCCGACTCGACGGTCGACCAGTCGCGGGGCTCAAGATAGTCACCCTGAAAATCCGGCGTCGACAAGTTTTGGAATTCGCGGGCGCAAAGCTCTGCGACCATCTTTGGGCCCCTCCAGTCCATTAAAAGCACCGCGGCTGTCTGTCGGAGCAGCTGAGCCGTTGTCATCACCCAGCCGCCGCGCAAGTGGTATCCAGGCCTTTTCAAAACCACCCCGCAGAATGTCCAAGAGGATCTCTGCATCAGCCTTTACGTTTGGATCCCCGGTACCCACGAAGCCTATAGAACAGGATACCCCCGAGGGTCAACTCGCTCTAGAACTCGGCAGCGTGACACGAGAAACAGACTCTGGACCACTTATGGATACTGGGATGGACGGCGCATTTGATAATGATAACCCTCTTGAGCCAGAGCTCCCTCCTACACCAACACAGCTTGGCCTCGAGAAGGCGCCCGATCGACCAAGGGACATGTTGAGCAGCAGTCCCAGCATGAGACAAGAGAAACGAATGAAAAGGCGCACCGCCGATGCTCGCCAGGGAAGTCCCTTGAGGCCTTCAAGGTTCCGAGCCCCCATTCCGGGGAAGGCTCGGATTACGCCGACGAAGCTGAAGAAGGGATCTCAGCTGCAGCCCTAGAGAAGCAAAGGGCTCGCAGGCAACTCGAAGCGGAACTACGAAATTTAAAGAATGATATTTCGGACTTGGCGAATTGGACCGGGAAAATAGAGTCTGGGGCGGACTTGGAACTAGATAAGAAGGGGCTTCACAAACTTCTTACTATGCTTACTGAGGAATCCACTTACATCAATCGCCCCTTACCACAGAAAGCACCAACACC
This sequence comes from Penicillium argentinense, assembly GCF_028826775.1. Taxonomy (NCBI): domain Eukaryota; kingdom Fungi; phylum Ascomycota; class Eurotiomycetes; order Eurotiales; family Aspergillaceae; genus Penicillium; species Penicillium argentinense. Next base: position 4,197,394 of record NW_026622668.1, read on the forward strand.
AATTTCGTCCCTCCTCTCTACGTTGCTTCCATTCTCTACCAATATACCCCGTCCAAAGCCGTCATCGCCTATGCCTACGAACCCATTCGCTCTGAAGGAGTCTTCACAATCGTCGTCATATCTGACAATTTTTGCCCCATTAGCACTCAATGCACACATCACTCGTGCATCGCACACGGACTCTCTCTTGGAAACTCACACATTACAATTTACGGCGCCGCCTCCATTTCCGCGCAGCATATATAATGTCCCCGTCGTTTATGAAACAAATCCCGAGACACAGACCGTTACTTCCGTGTCTGTACCTACAGACAACGAAAGCAAAAAGCGAAAGGTCCCTGAGGCACTTCGTCGATGGATCGATGCCCGACTCGAGAACCCTCTTCTACGCCTTGATGTTGCAACGCTTTGTTGGGGTATCAACCGTTACTGGGAAACATCCGTGACCCGGGCTCAGATATGGGCGCGGGTCGACCAAAAGTACGGCCGGGACTCTTCGACACGCAGAGGCAAAGATCCTACCTCGGGTTCGCAAGACGGAGTCATCACACTTGCAGAAGTTCGACGGTTGGTCCCTCATCTCGAGCGAAGCACAATGGTTGTCCACCCGAAATCCGACACAAAACTGCGAGTACTCTTGTCGAATGTATTGGCGATGGATGATTGGACCGGGGAGCCACAGCTACAACCTGAGCTCAGTGTGTCTGCCTTAAATACCAGTGGTAATTCAAGCAAGAAAATTGATCAAGAGGCGAAGAAGGTGTTTCATGCTTTGTTGCCGCAACCAGGTGCGGGCACCTCGCAAGGTTTGTCGGGGACGATGCATATAGATGCTATTTTGCGGGCAACGGAGGGTGCTCTCAATGCATTGTCGAGTCATAATTAAGGTTTTGTTCTTGAAAGCGTTGGCGCAAGGATCGGCATGTAGCATGGAGTTGTCACTATATACCAGGCGTTTGACCAATTCGATATATTTTCTGTTTCTGGGTTTATTGAACAACAGGAATTTTTTATCACACCTGCGATCGAACAAAGGCATCACGTAGGTGACTGGGTAGATGATCAGATAGCTGAACAACTGGAGAATTGAGGTGGCTGAGCAATCAGCCTGACGGTTATCAAGACCATAGTCGACGGGATATTCGGCGTCGAAACTGGCATCATGTTTGATCAAGGTTCTAGTTCTGTTTTATCTGAGCGAAGCCATACAGGGGTGTGATCTGAGACAAAGGGGGTTTAAAAGCATCAATCTCCATTCAATTCATTCAAGTGGAAGGGAAACCACACGTTGACTGGGTGCAGGTCTTGACAACATCCATGGTTTATCGACCTAAGGAACCAATCTGATTACGGGTATTTACTAGACAATATAGGCGTCGGATCAAAACCTACTGACGCCGAAATAGATAATGTTTGAAATCGGAACTTGGAGTCAGTTACGTCACGAAGTCACAATTCTTTCTCTTTCTTCCCAATATTACAAATATACTCTCTCGATCTACTCGTTCTTACATCGTGTCTGTATCCAAAATCAAAACCCAGTCTCCTGCCTCACGTTCACACATCATCTTTCGCCTTGAAGACTCGAAAATGTCGTGATATGAAAGATGCTCCTCAGGCTGTTTCATACTTCTTGGAAGAAAGTGCCAAAATACCCTGCCATACTTCATTTGGATGAGCGCACCTTACAGAAGATCTAACAACGCATCTCACTAGTCAACTAAGTTTGTCTATTCCTCAGCTGCAAAGAGCTCTTCGGACTATTGTTACGATAGTGAAGCACAAAGATCTTGAATTTCCACGACTCTTGCGTATTAGGAATCGATACTGTGCGTGGACAGTCAGGATGTGCCGCAAACTCAACTCCTTCGAGCGAAGATCGCCGCTGGGCCTACTGTGCAAGGTGCTTGAAAGTTCACCCTTGGAAAGATCGAGGCATTTACTGAGACAATCAGCTCTGGAGAGATCTTGCACATACTACGCTGGTATAGCCGACCTATATCCCTGTATTTCTCCAACAATTCGAGATCGAGACCAGCTTGTCAAGATCCTCAAATCACTCGCGAAGCCAGCCAAAACAAATATGGCCTATTTGGCTATGACTTTGACAATTTAGGACGACCCAACCTCGGCCACGTCTGTTTGTTTAACACTAGGTCTGGCTAGGATGTGCGAGTTACTTTGATTTTATTTATTAAGGAAATTGGCCAGTTATGTGTAGCGGTTCGGCATGCTATAAGTTTCTCTTCCTCTAACGCTCATCTCATCGCCGCCTACCTTTGCTTGTTCTCGTCAGGATCTCATATCTCTCATCCCCAGGGATCAAGCCGCACAAGATCTTCACCTATACCAGACTTCAATTTCTTCAACTAGTCCCTGGGATGCTGGTCTCAAAAGCCTGTCCCATGTGTCCGACATTGGTTGTAGAACACGCTGTGTCTACAGACATGAATTAGGCTGCTTTCTCGGTGGTTCAAAAACTGGGAAGTTGTGAATGGCTTGCAGACCGTCCTTGGCTTGACCAGTGTCGTCTCACCAGAGCATGGTTTTCGCATAATGAACTATACCGGTGAGCTTATCAAAGGATCCGCAGAGAAAGAAGACTATTGCTGAAATACCTTGAAAGGTATCGGTCGCAGAACTTGCGGAAAATGACGCAAGGTTTTCACGGTCAGTGGAAAAGTGATTACTGCCTGGAACAGAAAAATAAGGTTGCCTCAACATCAGCGCGAGCCTCACGAACTGCAGACAAGGGATTCCATGGAGCTGGTACCATCCCGAAGTTTCTTCTTGTAGTGCCTGCAGCGTCGTGTTGATGAAGGAAAAAGGAAACATTATGTGCATTGATGGGACAGCTCATTTATATCTTAGGGCGGAAGACTGACTGAATGATTGCTTGATAAACTAATGAGACTTCATTTCATCCAGTACAGGACATGTCCAAGCTCCAACATTTGGCATCCAGCATAGAGAGTGGCGACAATATATATGTATATGAATTGATGCTGTCACCCTGATATATAATTGAAGCCATTATGCCTATTTAGTTCGCCCACCTCTCCATCTCTCCCATCAGGATCGAACTGTACGGCTTCGACAGACCCTCGTAGAGCCGCAGAACCTTCATGCCCGGTGCTTTGAATATTCGCCTGGCTGATTTCGCCATCGTTTGTTCCTCTGCCTACTGTTTGGCCTATTTCCCCTTGAAACGCACCTGCACTGCACTACAACAAAACGTAGACATACTGTGGGAATCTCAGAAGTATTTTCATTTCATGATGCTACTTCGGACAATGTAGTGGCCATGACATGTTTCCAGTCATTCCTTTCAGCCTATACAATCCCAAATACCTCCCACCCCCAATTGCCCACTAGGATAGATCCATAGCAAAAACCGCAATGCTTTTTTGTGTGTTGCTGACCATGACTCCAAGAGCCAAAATGCCAGAGATGCAACATAAACCGGAACGAATGAGTATCAACACCAACACCAAAAAAGTCGGAACGAAAACGATTTGAGAAAAATTGGGCGGTTTTGCATTTCGAAGGATCTTCCGAGTTTCTTTCTTTTAGAGACAAAAAGGGGGAGTTTTCAAGTTGAGGAGAAAGGGGGAGGGGAGGAGAGAAGAGGGTTTGGTTTCAGTTTGAAAGGAAGAGAAGGAAAGAGACACCACGCCATGCCACAGTACACTCATCCTCGATCCGAAAAACCGACCCGATCATCATCATCAGCACGAGCAGAAAAATTAACACATTTATTTCTTGGCATTGGCCTCCTCCTCAGCCTTGGCCTTGGCGCGAGCCTCACGCTTGCCGCGGTGGCGGGCCTCAGCGCGGGCATCACGAAGGCGGCGGTAAGCAGCCTCCTCACCCTTGGGGAGAGAGTCGCGCTTGACGTCGGTGACAGCGTCCTCAACGGCGGGGTTGGTGATAGGGAAGGTAGCACCAACGCGAGTAGCGATACCCTCACGCTTGCCGTCGGCAAGAGCGGCCTTGATGGCGTTGACGTCCTCGGCGGAGGAGTCGAGCTTCTTGAACTGACCGCTCTTGCGGGGGAAGAGAATCAGGCGGGCCTTGTAGTCCTTGAGACGGGCAACGTTGGCGACCAGAGACTCCTTGGAGTAGTTGGTGCGGCGGTGGTCAACGGAGATACCGACGGTGGAAGCGAGCTTCTTGGGGATGCCAGCCTCCTATAAAACAGAAAGAAAAAGAGTAAGCTTCTGATTTCCTCAAATCATTCGTTTCCAAATGCGTGGTCGATTTACCTTCAGCTCAGCCAGGGTGAAACCACGGCCGGCACGGACACGGCGGTTGTACTTGACGGTGGGGCATCGCACAACGGGACGCAGCTTGTCGACCGGACGGGGAGCAACGGCAGCAGCCTTGGCGAGACGGTTCTCACGACGACGGTGCTTACGGCCGGGCTAATCGAAGATTCATGTTAGTTGGTCCAGTCTCAACAAAAATTTTCCCCCTCCAGATTGTCGGACGTCGATTCGGTCGGCGAGACAGGTTTTCTGATTTGAGGAAAGAGGGGTTTTCGAATATGTCGTACCTGGTCGAAGTGCACGCGAACACGCTTCTGCCAATCCTTGCGGAAGTCTATTGAAAAGTTGTTAGCCATCTTCAATTCCATGCCAGATTCAAGGTCGTAATTCCAACAAAATCACTCATGTCGAGATTTTCATTTGAGACGACAAGGCGCAAAGCGTTGGTTTCGCTTGTCGGGTTCACTCACGGTTCTTCTGGATTTGGTTGTTGTGCTTGATCGCCTATATGTCCAACGAAAGTTCCATCAGCCTTCAATGTTCCAAAGCACATGTTTCGCGACGAGATTTCTCCAACGAGCGTATTTTGTTGTCCAATTCTTCTTCGCAGTTCAGGGTTCGAGGGGTACGCACCATGGTGACGGATGGGGATCGAGCCGGGTGGTGGTCGTCGGAGGGTTGCTGGTCAAATCTCCCTTCAAGCGGCAGAAACTGAAGTGCCTATTTTTCGTGTGGCCGTCGTCCGGCGCTCACCGCTTCGCTTAGCGAGCCCTAACTAATCCCGATTGAGAGCATCTGCCAGTGTGTTTACTCAGCAGGCCCGGACTTCCAAATGGGGACTAGCCTTCCGTGGAAACTATAGGCGAGCATCCACCTGGAAATCCATCTCGTGCGCACTGCCAGGGATTGACGATGGAAGCCTGCAGTTGGTTATGGCTTGACTTCAACTGATAATAATAATAAACAAATACAGTAGCAGTATGGGATCGAAGTTGTTCTCAAATCATGGGTTTTGATTCTATTCCTATTGTACAACCATGCAGGGTGATTTCTGAGCATACTCCTGCTCTCAAGCCCTATTTGCCTGAGGGCTCCTCGGCTGCATCTGGCCGACCTGTGCGTGAACAAGTCGTTCAGATGCAGCCTCCAAGCCCTGTCATCGCATCGAACGAAAAGAACCCGATTTTTAACGCCATTTCCAGGTGAATTGTAGCCATGGACTGTTACCAGGACCTTGCAATAAACAAAAAGGGGCGAAACCATAAACATAGAGGAAAAACAAAACAAACTTCAGTCGCTTCCCAAAAAAAAACATATGCCGTAAAGAATTCATGAATCGTAACGGTTCCATCGAGGGAAGACCAGTCGTAACAAGTGCAAGCCAGCAGGCAATGATCAGCATTAGGTCATGAATCGTATTCAGTGGAAGACACAAGCGTCAGGTTCGTGCAGGAAGTGGGGTTTCTTAGGTTTGAATACCTAGACCCACTCCGGCATTCGTCCTGGATCTCTTTGCTGACCCGTTCTGGTCAGAGCCAGCCTTGCGCTTTTTCGATTGGACACGCTCCACGCCTGGTTTCTGCACTTGGCCGAACAGCTTGGTCTGGAGAAGAGTGCTGGTCTTCGGGGCCGTGGAGCGCATGTTCGACTGCCGAGTAGTCAGGGCCTCGTCCTCAGATTCCGGGCCGGACAGCGAAACAGTGCTGTCGCTATCGTACTGCTGGTCCCGCGAGCCCTGTCCGGGCGTCGTGTATTGACTTCCCTGTCGAACAGAGCGCTGTTGTTGCGGGGTCACCGGGACTGACGATGGGGCACCATAAGAGCTGTGGGGTTCGTGCAGACGGTTGGTGAATTTGTCCGCAAAGAGAAGAGCCGCCAGACCGTCGGTAGCCTGTCCACGGCAGATTGTCTGCATCTCATTTTGCATTCCAGGTGAAAGACAGCCGTAATTGTAAATTTGGGTGAAATGGCTCCGGTTCTCTTCAATACGACGTTTCAGCATGTCGTTCTGCTCAGTCAACTCCACTGATCTAGCGGTGGCATCGTCGAAGGCTCTCTTGGCGTTCCGAAGTCGGCGATCAAGAAGAACGTTGACATTCTCAAGCTCTTGTGATCGCTGAATCGCAGCGAAGTAGTCATCTGCAGAAACCTGGGACGGCTTGGGAGTGAGGGGCTCAGCGGGGCGCGAGCGGCTGCGGTATTCAGCGCTCTGGAGGATCTCAACTTCGCGCTTGGCGAGTTGGTGTTCGACCTCAGCACGCTTCACAGCTTCATTACTAGCAAACGAGACCAGGCTATTTTGCAACTTGAAGTGCAGTGCGGACATGCGAGCCTCTTGGGCTACGGCGAGAAGATCCTTCGCGATCGACCGCAGTTGAGTCTCATTGGCATTGTCGATGTCCTCGGCGGAAGGCAAGTTCTCTGAAGCGCCGTAGGCGTCGCACAAGGATTTGTCCAAATCAACTGGAGTGATCAGCGAAGGGCTGATGGAGCGAGAATGAGAGCGACGCAGAGGAGCGCCAGGAATTTGCGTGGAGGGCGGCGGGGTCATGTCAGATGACGAAAGAGGTGGCGGAGACATGAACTTCTTGCCTGAGTGGGAGGATCGTTCTTTGATGATAGGACCACTCAGATCTGGTGACGGAGAGAGAGTCGCTCGGCGAGCTGGGGTTGCCGGGGCAAGAATCTCGGCAGGAGCAGCGAGGGAACTTTGGGTGTTTTGAGACATGGCCGTTGATGTCGAAATGAGGTTGTGGTCGAAGACTAGGGGGCCAACCGTGGGGAACTAGATCCTCGCACTGGTATCATGGGTTAGTTATCGCCTATCGATAGAGAGTGGAGGAGAATAATGGAGCCATTGAAAGGCGGTCGGGCGCATACCGGAGATGAAAGGTGGGGGAATGAGCACAGCTGGACTGCGCGTACGGATTCAAGGGTGTGACAAGAGTGAAGGGAGCGGTTTGTTGATCTGTGAAGGGATATGAAGGGGAGAAAGACATGGACGTCGAGGGGAGTTGATATCGTGGAGGAGGGGGCTGGGAGGCTGGAAACGGCGAGTGCGAAATGCGGCTGGGGACCCAGCGGTGCTGCCCGGCCTCAGCCAACCATGTGACTTTGTCGCCAATCACATACTCCCAAATGGTGTCCACGTTCCCCGATGCGGCTAGACTGCCGATCACGGGACGCTCAGGGCAAGTAAATAGCCGCGAACGAACAAGTTGGGGCGGGTTGGGCTGGCAACCGATAAGCTACATGATTTCATCGGATCGATCAGGTTTCAGCTGGGAGGGCCATTTGTTTCATGATCGGAGCGGAAGAGACAGCTTGGGATATAACGACAACAAAGCAGCAGAACAAGCGTTGTACACGCGGCGGTGGAACATTGGCCGAACATACCAGAGAAGCGATTTTTTTGCATCGCTGGAATGCTCGATACTAGATATAGCGATGATTGCCGGTGCAGCCGGTGACAGGTTTCTTGCCGGAAATGCTATTTGACAGCCACCGAGAATGATTCGACAATGCAACATATCATTAACCTTGTTCCTCGGTGCCACAATGCCTACGAGCAGGTGGCCCGTGATCGGGAGTCTATACTCAACTGGGCTAAATCATTGAGCTTCAGGTAGGACGCAAGGTGCAGCTTGCCTAGGAGGCTGAAATCAATGAATAAGTGGTGATCCCATTTACCATCAGATTTCATCCAAGTGTCGAATTTTGTTCGATCAGTACTATCTACGAATATTTATTTATTTGGTCGTTTAGAGTTGAGATAACAGGCTTTCGGATGAGTTTAACTCAACCATCACATATGGGCATGTGCGACTCAATTATCACACGGCTAGATAATACTAAGTAAGTTTCCAGTCTCAGTAGCCCATGAATCTCTTTCAGCACTGAGATATGTGGGTGCCACACGCACAGTGCCCTGTTCTTCCAAAGCCCCAGCGTAGCTCAGACTGCAGCCACACAGGCTTTAAAAAATAATAATAATAATAATAATAATAATAATTATTATTATTAAAAAACTCTTCTCCAATAGCGATTTGGATAATGCTAAGCTAGGGCGTGGATTTATTGAGCTGCTGGAGAGCTGTGGAGGGTCTGGTTGCTTGACGTACTGAGTAACCTCCTCTCGCGGTATACTTAGTTGGTGCCTGAGGCGGCGATCGCGGGATAAATGTAAACAATCCGATCTCCAATCACTTCGCTTCGAACACATCGGGCATCTCCAGGGGTTTAGCCTTTGTGCTGTCATGAAGGTAGACCTGCCACTTTTCCCTCCGACCTCCTTTGCGATTGCTTCCCCACCTTTTGACATTCTTTGTCCTGCACGGACACTGCCTGGTTTTCCTGACGTGTGGCCGTTCGCGCGCCCTGGTCCAATCTCCGGATCACACTCAGATACACCAACATGGACAGCCAGTCCAAAGCAGTCACTCGTCCATCGAGCAGTATTCCGCGACCGGTTTCGAGATTGCCCTTGCCGACCACCTCCGCCTCGAAAACAATCCGCTCCTCACCTTCGCGCGATAGATTGCAAGCCGATCCTGGCTTGGATCATAGTCGCCTACGTCGCCCCTCCTACGAGTCTCTGCTGAAGAAGCCTGCTCCACGCTATTCATCCCCATCGAAGCCACTCGGTGGAACTCCCAAAATATACAATGAGACGACAAGTGGCGCGGACGACCTCGAATCGCCCGAGGACGCGAGCTTGGTGGGGGATGAAGAGGGTCAAGAGGCCCGCGGTCGTGTGAGACAGATTCGACCATCGCTGTCGGACCGGACCATCGAAACCATGTCGAATATCCCCCCATCACCGGCATCTGTCAAGCGACAGTCAGGTTTCTTCAATGGAGCTAGCCCGATACGATCTCCCTCTCGCACACCGTCGAACGTGTCAAGCTATTCCCGATCACCATCGCAATCATCTTCTGGCCAGACCAATAGCAATGAATTTTTATCGCAGCCAGTATCCAAGATTCGTCTACCCTCCCGAAACCGTATGTCTGTCGCTGCATCTACGGCTCTCCTAGCCCAAAAGACTTCCGACACGAGCGAAAGCACCTCAAATATGAAATTGCCATCGGCAAGACACAGCGTTGCTCAGGGAAGTGGCAATACCGAGACCAGCACACCCCTCAAAAAAGCATCGATGGACAAACTCAACAACAAACTGCCTGCGAAACCATCACTTGCACGACCGTCCCCGGGTAAACCAGCCCCGAAGCTCGTAAAGACAGACATGGGGCCACCGGAGCGCCCGCTGAGCATTCGCAAGACAAGAAAGCCCCAAACGGATTCCCCTTCGGCAATGAGATCCCCGTCTACTGCTTCTCGTTATGTGTCTGCTGCATCGAGTTTTCAGGATGACCTGACACCAGACCAACAATTAGAGAACGAAACCAGAAAAGCCTCCAAGTCCTCGAGCGCTTTGCGCGAAAGCATTGCCAAAGCCAAAGCAGCTCGAAAGGCAGCGGCAAAGTTGGACGAAAGCAAGGAAAAGGCCGCACCACAGGTCCACCCCGCTGATTCATGCGGTAGTGTTGATGTGGAAGACCCATTCAACCAGCTGCCCAGGGGATCTAATATCGCAGTGCTAAAGAAACGTGTGGAGGGCGCTCGTATGTCGGGTACACTGAACATCGCCGCGCTTTCATTAACCGAGATCCCCAAAGAAGTCAACGATATGTACGAGTTCGACCCCGATGCGACCAATTGGTTCGAAAATGTAGACCTGGTCAAATTCATTGCAGCAGATAACGAGTTGTCCGAGGTGTCTGATGCCACCTTCCCTGATGTGAACCCAGAGCATGTCGATCTGGACCGGGATGAACGAGGGCCCCAATTTGGAGGTCTAGAGGTATTGGATCTTCACGGCAATATGCTAAAGAGCCTACCAATGGGCCTTAGGCAATTGCATCAATTGCGGAGCCTTAATCTATCAAACAATTCCCTTAGCATGGAAAACATCCAAGTTATCTTCGAAATCCCCTCGTTGGTGGATTTGAAACTGGCAAACAATCAGTTGACAGGATCATTAACAGGGGATGTGAGCCGACTTCCACAGCTGGAGTCTCTCGACCTCCATGCCAATGCGCTGACCGCATTGCCCGACGAACTCGTCGAGTTAACCTGTCTCAAAATCTTGGACGTCGGTGAAAATCAACTAAAATCTTTGCCATTTGAAGCACTCGGCAAAGTTACTCTGCGAACACTTAATGCGCCCAAAAACGCGTTGACCGGTACTCTTATCCCGGCGTCTGTGGCCTGCCTTGAGCATTTGCAAACATTGAATGTTGCGAGCAATGCGATTGAGATTTTCGCGGAAAATGATGCCCTTGTCTTGCCAGAACTTCAGAGTCTCTTCATCGGCATCAACCGCATCAAACAGCTACCTTCCATATCGTCGTGGAAGTCGCTAGCAGTTCTTTCTGCAGAGGATAACCGTATCACGGACCTTCCAGAAGGACTGGTGGAGCTCAAAAGCCTCAAGAATGTTGATTTCACTGGAAATAATATTGCTCGTCTGGATGAAAAGATTGGCTTTATGGAAAACTTGTCGATATTCCGTATTGCCAACAACCCACTTCGCGAACGCAAGCTGCTGAGCATGACCTCGGACGAAATTCTTCTGGACATGCGCAACAGATGTGAACCGGACCCCCAAGACACCGACGATGAAGGATCGGTGGCAACCCAGTTCACTCTTGCTCCGGAAACACCGGCGCTAGAAAGCGGCTGGCAAGTGAAGTCTGGGGGTGTCCTTGACAGATCTTATTCGGATTTGACGGAGTTGGAAACGGAAAAGTTGGAGCTTATCAACACGCAAGACGTCCGTTGTCTTTACCTGCAACATAATGAGTTGCCTCAATTTCCCGTGCCAGGACTTGGAATGCTTGCGAAGGGTCTGATTGAGCTGGACCTATCTTACAATCCCTTGAATAGTTTCAATCTCGTCTCATCAGCTCTTGAGCTCCCGAAACTCCAGATTCTCAACCTGAGTGCTACAAGTCTGACATCCATGGATTCTCTCCTGGCCAACCTTCAAGCTCCGTTGCTCAACCTCCTCGACGTTTCCAACAACCGCATCACCGGGCCTCTGCCGCACATTCGCAAGACTTACCCCGAGCTCAAGACCTTTATGATTTCTGACAACCGAATTTCCAGTCTTGAATTTGAGGCTGTGCAGGGGCTGCAGTCGCTCGATATTGGCAACAATGATATCGATTATCTCCCGCCGAAGATTGGTCTGCTAAGCGTGGAACGGTCTCCTCGTAATTGGGGCACTGGATCTGCCCTGAGACGATTCGAGGTTGCGGGTAACCGGTTCCGCGTTCCTCGTTGGCAGGTTGTCGCCAAGGGGACTGATGCAGTGTTGCAGTTCTTGAAGGAGCATATTCCTGCTCAAGACATGCCCGAATGGGAGCAGGATGATGTAAATGCTGAAGAGTTCTAGAATTAGCCGATTGCCGGTGACGAGTTTGGAAGACGTGAGACTTGCATTCTGCTGTGTATAATATCTTTCTTCTTTAACTGTATATACTATATGAATATTGAGTGCATACGGTAGGCTCTTCGAATATTTTCTTTTTTGAAGATAATTTTTCCAGTGTTATATGAGGGTATCTATATCTATGCACAGCTTCTCATTCCACGAGCCCATTCATTACTTTATTCAGCGTTGATGGACTTGCTAACTTCGTCCATGACCTTGAGCCACGTCTTCGACCAGACAGTAAACTTATCCTCAGCAGGCTGCTTGTCACTGGCCTCCACTGTCTTCCAAGGCGCCGATACAGAAGTTACAGCCTGAGTGGCATTCTTCTGGATCTTCTTCAAGAATCCGGTTGACCTACTCACATCATTCTCATACAAAGCCCCAGCAACCTCATCAATTTGATCCGGTATTTCTCCTAGGTGAAGTAATAGAGACTCCAACTTCGCAACACTTGTAGTCGCAAACAAAGGAGCCTCGCCAGCATTCTTGAGTCGGTTGTTGATAATGGCCGGGTAAATCTGTGCAATAGGCTTCAGGAGGCGCAGAGTAGTTTTCTTCTGCTCCTGCAGCTTGGCCGTATTTTCCTCATCGTCGGAAACGTCATCGTCATCACTGTCATCATCACCAGGCTTGCTTTCATTACCCATCAAATCATCAAAGAAGTCATCACCGTCTTCCTCCGGATCCCACTCCTCAATCTCCTCCACGGCATCCCGAATAAGATCCCGCCACTGCTCAACCCGGAACATAACGAAGCCAACCACACCCTTATTCGCAACTGCGGTCAAATTGTCGCAAGCATCCCATACACGACCAGCTGCAACAGTGATCGCATCCTTTTCAGACTGAGATGGTGGCTCATCTGCTCCTTTGCTCTCTGAATTATCTTTTGGGGTCTGGTCGCCTTTCTCTGGCAGGCTATTCACCAGCCGCACTAGCGCCGAGAATTCCGACAAGGTATTTCGTGAAAGCACAAGGACCTCGGAGTGATATGCTTTTGTGTATTCGCCCGGTGTAACGAGAAGGGCTGCGGTGATCAAGGAAGGCAGGACGGAGTCGTTCACGGCGCGGAGGACGGTGCTAACGGCGGAATGGGTGAAGGGCGCTGTAATGGCCAACAGCGATAGTTTGGTTACCTGCGCCCTAAGAGCTGCGGACGAAGCTGCTAGGAGGGGAAGCGGCTTTGCATCTTTAGAGGAGTCCTCGGTGGTGGTTGTGGCCGAGTCGACAGTGGAAGATGTGGAGAGAGTGCCTTGGAATTGGTCGAGGAGGGCGAGAGTGGAGGAAATGAGGGTTGAGAATTGAGTCGACATTTTCGGCGTGCTGTAGTAGGTATGCGTGCCACTGATGGGCGGGGGTACTGAGGACTGAGGTGGGAGGAAGAGGAATCTGCGGCTGTATGGACTTTTTTTTTTATCGCGGGGCTGTTTTCTAGGGCTGCGGGGCCGCTCGGGGTTAGTCGCGACATGATTATTTCAAGTTACTTTAAGTTATATTGCTGTCTATATCGTATAGTTGGATTAAATTATGGTTCAATTGTACTCCAACTCCTCTGTCTTAATTGTCTCTCAAAAGACTGATTACTGAAACGATCCGTCCATAGTTAAGTATGTCGTTTTTTCAGCCTGAGGCATCATATCTCAGGCAAACGCAACAAACAGCCGCCGTTGAAGCTGGAGCTTCTGCGCAACTGCCAACATTATTCCTTGCAACCACCAGCGATAATGGGAACGTCGAAAGCCCGCGCATCGACCGCGGCTGCGAAAGCAGCAAAGCCTGCTCAGGCTCCAGAAGCACCCTCCCAAAACCTCCCCGACAAGACCTTCATCATCGACAATGGTGCGTACACAATGAAAGCAGGCTACGCGGCGGACTCCGCGGAAGAATCCCTGTCTGCTTGCACCTCGATCCCGAACTGCCTCGTCAAGACTCGCGATGGCAGCATTGTGGTCGGGCCACAGCTTGCAACGAATGTCAGCGATTGGAACGAGGCGATGTTCCGCCGTCCAGTGGAGAAGGGCTATCTCGTGAATTGGGAAGCGGAACGGGAAATCTGGGAACAATGTTTCTTCGAGGAAAAGGCAACGGCGCGGAACAGGAATATTCGAATCGCTTCTCCGGAAGAAACGACGTTGATTCTGACTGAGGCTCCGAATGCCATGCCTGCTCTACAGCGCAATACCGACGAGATGGTGATGGAGGAATGGGGGTTTGGAGGATATTTGAGGTGTTTGGGTGAGTAATACAAGGATATAAAATCTCCTATCCGAATGTGATGATAATGCTGACATGAGGCTATTGCGCAGGACCGACGCTGAACGCCTGGAACGAAGTCAACACTTTATTCGGAGACCCACTAGCTCGAAAGCCCGGCGCGGACATTTTGCCTACCGATTGTCTTCTCATTGTTGATTCCGGCTACTCGCATACGACGGTTACCCCGGTATACAGAGGTGTTGCGATCCAGCGCGCGATTCGCCGTCTCGATATCGGTGGTAAACTCCTGACAAACTATCTCAAGGAGGTCGTGTCAATGAGACAATACAACATGGTGGATGAGACATATATCATGAACGAGGTGAAGGAGGCCGTCTGCTTCGTGAGCAATGACTTTAGTGCGGACATGGAGCGAACCTACAAGGGAAATGTGAAGCGCCAAGCACCCTCGGACGACAGTGTGGTGGTAGACTACGTGCTTCCCGATCCAAACGCGAAACGAAAGGGCTTCATGCGACCTTATGATCCACTCCTGGAAGCGAAAAAGAAAAAGGGAGCTCTCTCTGGTTTGAGTGCTGAAACTCTGTCCGAGGATGTTCTTGTCTTGGGCAATGAGCGCTTTACAGTACCCGAGCTTCTATTCAACCCTGGCGATATCGGTATGAAAGAGGCAGGAGTGCCAGAAATGATCATGCAAAGTTTGTCGGTTCTTCCGCCTGGGCTGCATGCTGCCTTCCTGGCAAATGTGCTTGTTGTGGGCGGCACTTCTTTAATCCCCGGCTTTATGGAGAGACTGTACGTTTCCCTTTACAACCAACAGATGTGGATCGCGGAAATGCTGACTTTTGTTTTTGAAGGGAAACCGAGCTACGCCAAATTGCATCTGCCGATTGTGTTGTGAGAGTGCGACGGGCCGAGGAGTAAGTGATATTCTCTTTCAATCTACTTTTTGGGCATTCAAAATATTAACGAGAATAGCCCAGTTCGTTCTACTTGGATGGGTGGATCGTGCCTTGCCCATAGCCGCGAAGAGTTGAGCAAGGTTGCCATTTCCCGGCAGGAATATCAAGAGTACGGGTCTGGATGGGCGTGCCGCAAATTTGCCGGTATTGCCTAAGCAATGATTTGGTACCAATGCCGGCCGAATCGGTTTTTTTTGGGGAGTTCTGGAGTCTTCTTCATTTCAAGTAGACAACTTGAATGTATAAATGATACCCTTTGTTTTGATGATTGCGTTTGGCCAAAACCGTCCTGTGCTGCGTGGTACGCAGTTTGGGTTGCAAGAGCCCAGAATTCAATGTCGTTCTAGTAAACAGCAGAAATTGGAGCTACTAGTATGTACAGAAAATGATGTAACACTGAGTCGTTCTCAAAGTCGATGTTCATACCGCGCCGAGCCGTTGTTGGTAGTGCCTGGATGAGTACCGTGGATAGGGTTGGGCTGTGTCCAAACTGGGTATTCGTTTTACAAGCATGGTATTAGAATTTCCGACGCCCAGATTGGAAATAACAACACCGCAACAGACCTGCTGTAATGATTTGGCTTCGTACCAAGCAAAAGGAAAGACAATGCACCTATCACATATGTAGCCTTTGTGTCATTGTTGGTCGTACCTTGCTGTTGCATCCTGCAGCAGTGATCTTCCACACTCGCATTCAACAACTTTACTGGCTAAGGCTAAAGAAAGGCAGGTAAATTCCGGCGAGAGCCGCTTGGAAGAATAAGAGTCAGCGCTCCTTACCCAGCCAAGTCTTATCATCCCCGACGGAGAAATGAAGATTATTGACAAAATGGCAGAAGCGTTAGTGACAGCGTCCTCGACGATTCGTGGGCTCTCAGACAGCCTTTTCCAAGCAATACATCGTCCGCGGCGACTTTCAGATGACAGTCAGAGCCCAGAGCCGTCGCAGCGACAATCGATTGATTCCAACTTCTCGAGCTGGAGCGAGTATCTAACGGATTCAGAGATCCTCGATCAACTCACAAACGAAGAAGCCAACGAACGGATAACTATGTCTTCTCGGCCTGAAACGAATCTTTGTCGCGATGCACCGGCACATATACTAGACGAGAAAAAGACTGGGCTCTATGAAATGCTGAAAAACATCTTCAAGAATGCATTTATCAGTAAAGAGTCTGTTTCCACCAATGTTACCAAGTCTTACCAATTGATATTGACACTTTCAGTACCAGGAAATGCGTTGGGTGCTATGAAGAGGTTCGATCTAAGAATATAGTCGTTGCACCTTGCGAGCACCAATATTGCCATTCGTGTTTACGCATGATGGCCTTGACGTCCCTGGGGAGCCTGTACATGCTTCCAGTTCAGTGCTGTGGAAAAGGCATACCCAAAAAGCTACTCGCCCCGACGCTGAGCACGATGGAGAAGCGACTCTACGCATATCGATTGGAAGAACAAGCAGTCCCTCCAGAGCAGCGGTGGTATTGTCCCCGTGCGAAGTGTCGACGGTGGATTCGACCAAAATACCTGAAGCCATCATCCAAGTACCAGAGATGCCCTGGATGCCGGTCCTTGATATGCTCCTTGTGTCGAGATCTGGTCCATGGGAATATTGAATGCCCCGAAGGACCTGGAATGGGAGGGTTGATGAAACTCGCTCGGCGCCATCACTGGCAGAGGTGTTATCGGTGCCATGCTATGGTTTCAAAGAGTGGCGGATGCTCACATGTAAGATGCCTATGCGGCGCGGAGTTTTGGTAAGTTAACTTCCCATTTCGAAGATGGGACGGTGACTTACATGTGTTCTTCTTCGAAGCTATAACTGTGGCAATCCATATGCAGGTTGTCTTTGCCGAGGAGGCAACCCCGTTTTCAATGGCATGGGTGCTGCTGGTGGGAATGAAGGGAATGATTATCAAGAGGCTCTTCTTCTTGATGCCTACGAACAAGCTCAGAGGGCAGCAGAAACCGTGGATGTAGAAGTGAGGGAGACCAATTCAAACTTCTGAATTATGGGTTTCACCTAGCCAATGGATGAATCTATTGAACAGATCTTTCAGGCTGAGACTGTCGTGCGGTCGAATCACACCAAGAATGGTTATACATTGATTGGGACCACGTAGGATGATAGGATACAAAAGGTATATATCGCAAAGAATAAATAATGATTTTTGCTCATCAACATCATACTGGCCGGAAGGCTATCAGTAGTCGTAGAAGCCCTTGCCAGTCTTCTTGCCCATCCAGCCAGCATCCACCATGCGGCGCAGAAGGCCGGCAGGTCTATACTTGCTGTCACCAGTCTCCTGGTGCAGAACATTCATGATAGCCAGGCATGTATCGAGACCAATGAAGTCCGCCAGCGTCAGAGGACCCATGGGGACATTGGTACCAGTCTTCATGATGTTGTCAATGTCTTCACGGCCACCAACGCCAGTCTCGAGACAAATCACAGCCTCGTTGATGTACGGCATCAGGATGCGATTAGCAAGGAAACCAGGCGAGTCAGCGGAGACGGAAGCCACCTTGCCCATGCGTTGCACAAAGGCAATCGCCGTGTCCATTGTCTCCTGGGAGGTCTGCAGACCGCGAATGATCTCGACACCCTTCTGAACGGGGACGGGGTTCATGAAGTGGGTCGAAATGACTCGGGACGGAGCCTGCAGATCCGTTGGGTCAGTGGTCGTGGCAGCCGCGATCTTGGTGATGGAGATGGACGATGTGTTGGTGGCCAGGATGGCATGTTTGGGCGCAATCTGGGCGAGGTTGGTGAAGATCTTCTGCTTGAGGTCGACAATCTCGGGGACAGCTTCAATCACAAAATCTACGGAGGAGAGGTCGTCCATCTTGGTGCTGGGCGTAAGGAGGCCACGAGCAGCATCGGCGGCCTCTCGGGTAATACGCTCCTTCGAGACATCCTTGTCAAGAAGCTTGTCTATAACCCAGTAGGCCAGCATTAGTTGTCAGGTTCTTTAAGTCTGCACTACCCCAACAACGGTCCAAGTCTAGACTATGCGGGCGGCGGGACTGGAGTGAATTACCGGCGAACTTGAGGCCCTTGTCCAATGATGCCTGGGAGTTGTCGATCAAAGTCACAGGAACTTTGGCCTTTTGTGCAGCAACCAGAGCAATTCCAAGACCCTAGAATAGCCTGTTAGAACCCCTGAATCTCCCTATGCGACAATGCGACTGACCATTTGACCGGCACCGATCACACCGAGGGACTTAACCTCGGCAGCGCTGGCGGCGGCGGTAGAGCTGAAGCCGCGGGCCCCTGCCAGGCCATTGCGACAGACGGAACGAAGAGAGGAGGCGAACATGGCTGCGGACGGACTTGAAGGATGGACAAGAGACAAGAAAGGACAATCAGGAGCGAAAGGGCAGTTATAGATATTCACGTGCCGCTGGGCGGTCCGACGTCATCGGCTATCTTCGGCTCCGGCGGTGTCACCGTTTCTCCGAATCGCCGAGGCGGAACGCGTCGAGACGCGTTTCCCATTTGAGATGTAATTACCTCCTGCGATTCAGAACCCACCATCCCACCATGGAGCAGGAGGCGGTCGCGATCGGCCATGATGTCCAGGTCGTGGATCCGGATGTGCGCGGTTATGTGTACAGTCTGGTCACAGCTGTGAGTGTGCCCGTCCCTGGTGATCGAAGTGGCCATACATCTACTAACGCGCGTGGTCGATTAGCTAGGAGGATTCAATGGCGAAGATATAGACCGATACGTGCTGGGAGACGATGCTCTAGCATGTCTGCGTGATATAAAGCGATGGCTGAAGTTGTACGATGAGAAGAACAATCGAATGGACGTGGCCAGATGCCTTGGAGAAGCGAACTTGGTTAATGGTGATCTGCTTCCGATTCTGTCGATCTGGTGGGCTAGCGGTCAGAAGAGCAAACATTTGACACGAATTGCTCTGGCATGCTGTAAGTTAAGAGTGTGATGGTTCCCTGGGATTTGTTGCAAAGGAAAACAGCTAATGTGGAAACAGTGGAACTCCTCGTGCCTCTGACCTGGCCGATCGAATTCCATAGCCAGATGACTGTCAATCACCACCGTCACACCCCATATCTCCAGCAAACGCAGGTTCAATACAAACGCGGTGTCCTTAAGCAGGGCGGTTCGAATCTCCTGCGCGCTGTCATCCGAATCGCCCTGCCGAGTATGGCAGTCCCCAGATCCGAGCGCGAGGGCCGAGATGAAGGAATTTTGAAGTTGATGCTCTACTTCCTGCGCAATATCGCAATTATCTCGACCAATGCACGGCTCGCAGCAGAAGGCGAGGAGGAAGAGACTTCGAGGTCGGCTACCATAAATGCATTCCAGGAACAGGATGCTTTCGCTCTTATTTTGACGATGTGTTCGAATGTCGGCGACGATTTCAACATGCAGGATGTGGTCCTGTTGGAGATCTTGTTCCACCTGGTGAAAGGTGTAAATGCCGAAAAACTGTTCATGGACGACGATCAAAGAAAGGCCAAGCGGACGGATGAGCTGGGCGACTTGCTGCAGAAGGAATCCCTGGTTCGGAGAGAATATGCAAAGAACGCACCCACACGACACGGTCGTTTTGGAACTATGATTTGGGTAAAGCGAGACGATGCGAAGGTTTCTACTGTTTCGGGACAGGATGTTTTGCGGGATGACCAGACCACCCTCCACAAGATGGACCAAAGCAAGAAGTGGAACAAGCCTCGCCATCGCCGAAGAAAAGAAGACGTTGTTCAGAACAACAACTTCAACATGCCCGCACACCTCTCTTCCTCTGCCTCAAAGAATCTGAAGACATTCGTCGAGGAGTTTTTGGATTCCGGCTTTAATCCTCTATTTACCCACGTGCGGAAGGCCATTGAGCGCGAAGCTGAAAGAGTTCTCGATATCAACACTCGTCAATTTTTCTATACTGTCGGCTGGTTCCTTGAGGCGGAACGCGCTCGCCGGGCCTCGCAGATGAAAAAGCGTGTCCAGGAAGGGAAAAAGGCGAAAGACACAGAGCCTGATAGTTATGGCCTTGTTGCTGGAGTCTTGAATCAGGAAACTTTCATCACACTGAATCGAGCCATGCAATCAAGCTTCGACAATAAGGAGTGGGATGACTTGAACGCCCAAATGCGATGTTTCACTCAAATCCTCCTGACCGTTCAGGAAATGAATGCATCACCCATTGAAGAGGACCAAGAAATTGCCGAAAATATCCAAAATCGAATCTTTTATGAAGAGACTACGCACGACAGAGTCCTTGCCATAGTGCGTGGGTACAAGGATCAAGGATTCGGCTATCTTGATGCTGCCACGGAACTTACCCATGTTTTCCTTCGAATGCTGGAGCGCTATTCCAAAGAAAATTCCGACATGCAAATCAGATCTCGACGCAAAGCCAGGCGCAAGAAGAAGGCCGAACAGACTGCCGGGCAAGAAGGGGCAGGAAATGATGAAGAACAGAAGTCCGAAGACGAGGAGATGGAAGACGCTGCTCAAGTCAGCAAAGAGCGAGCTTTTGATTTCAAGCGCTTTGCAGCTAAATTCTGTGTTCAAAGCTGCGTGGATACATTTGTTGCATTCACCGAATTCTACCGGGAGTTGAATTCGGAGCAACTGAAACGTGCGCATCGTTATTTCTATCGCATTGCGTTCAAACATGAGATGACTGTGCTTCTCTTCCGCTTGGATATTATCAACCTTTTCCATCGAATGATCAAAGGCCCTGGTGCAATGGACAACAGCAAACCAATCTTCAAAGAGTGGGAGGAATTGGTTCGCCAAATCATTCGACGGCTGGTCAAGAAGATCGACCAGCGTCCCGCTTTGATCACCGAGCTCCTATTCAGCAAAATGAACTCGACTGTTTTCTATCTCGAATACGGACATGAAAGGCAAACACTGTCTACGGCGAAGCGAGCTCCAGCAGAACTTGAAATAATGTCAAAAGACGCCACCACTCGAGAAGCAAAATTAGGAATTGTTACTGGCGCACTCGTTCTGGATGGACGAGGAGATCTTGTGGAATGGGTTGTTGATACTTTGAATTCAGCCGCTTCTGAACGAGGGGCCTGGGAAGACGAGTATGAGGCTCGTCGCGCAGAGAATCCGGAAGCTGCCAATGCCCCTAACCCTTTGATTCGTACGTTTGACATTTTCACATCAATATCGACTCATGGGATCAATTGCTAACACTGATATAGCCGTCAAACCTCGCGACGAATTCGTTGAGAATGCCTTGTTTGCAAATGCAAAGCTCCGTCTTCTCATGAACAGCGCCGGATTCGAGAGACTTGGTGTTGAGGATATACCCGGCGCCTCCTGGATTGTTCCGTCGCGGATGTCGTCTGTTGAGCTTCGTGAAGCGGCTGCGAGACTGAGCAAGTCAATCGCGAATCCCATCCCCAAGGGAACGGATGAGGATCCTCGGAATATGCTTCGCCGCAAAAATGGCTCTGCTCGCCATAGCCTCGAACAGGCAAATCTTAACGTCAACTTTGGTTCCGACTCCGAGGGCGAGGATGAGGTTCCAGATGGTATTTTGTTCCCGCCGAACCCACGATCCAAGTCCAACGCACTGGACGATCTCAAAAAGAAGCGCAAGAGGAGCAAGAAGAAGGACAACTCGGAGAAAGAGCCTTTAGATGAGGAAGTCCTGGAGGCACGTCGCGAAGCACGCCTCACTAATGCCTTGGCCCGTCAAGCTAAGATCAAGAGTGATCTTTTCATTCATGCCAGTGACGAGGATAGTGACGAAGAATCCAATCGGGAATTCTTCCGCCTCGAAGAGCTACGACGGAAGAAGCAAGCGGAAAACGTCAAGAAAGCTCTGTTGACTGGACGACTGGAAGAAGCTGGCGGGAAAGGGAAGAAAAAAGCCGGCGCAAAGAAACGTAAGAACGATACTGGCAAGTCAGCAGCGACCGCGGAGCCCAAACGTCCACGGCATGGATCCGGATCCGTTGCAAGTGTTGATGATGACGATGATATCCTTATGGCGGATATGGAAGATCAATACTTTCGGTCTCGGCAGGATGCATCAACGAGTCGTGGAGCTCGTGAAGAGGAGGATCATACCCTTCTTACATCTGCAGAGGATGACCTTGATTTTGACGACGATCTTGTCTTTAGCCGGGAACGCAAGTCTAAGGCTCAGGCTGCTGAAGCCAATGCGGATGATGATGAGGAAGATGTGCCTGTGGTCTCATCCCGTCGCATGCGTGGTGGCTTTGTGATTGAGAGTGATTCGGAGTAAAGCTCATGGATGACATTTATGATGACCTTATGAGGCGTTTGGCATTTGGGAGCGACCGGGTCCCACATAAAAGAAGATACCTATCTTCAGGACAATTCACTGTTTTACTTTTTTGTTCCATTTCTAATTTTCCTGTGAATTCCTTGGAGGACTAGAGTCATGCCAGCACGCTCGAATTGTGCTACGAGTCACCTTGCAGAGACTGAACTACAGGCGTAACAGGCCATCCTGTTTGGGCACCCCAATACAGCACGCCCTTGATGACAGCATCCCTTTTTCTCTGACCACGAAGCCAACGGCCACCTAGAATCCCTCAGTCAGCGCGATGTAGTTTTCATATGGAATATATCCAAACTTACAAAAAGCAATAGGCCCAAACGAATTGACCCACACAGCTTCAGATTCACTTGACAGAGCCAGAGCACATATTTCCGAGCTTGAGAGCTCGAGAGCTAATGTCAAGTTTGCAAATTGTCTCATATTTCCGATAGCCGTAGTGGCCGTCGACGACTCCGGTGGAGTCGCAAGAAGTAAGATCATCGAGGCGGTCTTATAATATTGACGAGCCGCAGCTGGAAAATTCAAAGTGAGTCAGCTCTTTATAGACACACGAATCTGGCCTTTAAAAGACAGGAGCACAAACCATGCCATCCATGCAGAGTGCCATATAGTGGGAAGGCATCAGGTCTGCTTTCGGCTCGGGGGAGGATCATGTCCGTAATGGGCTCAAATGAGCCAGGGAGGCTCTTCTCCCAGTCGCCAAGGCTGCGATTTAAAGACATCCAGCGATCGACGTCCAAGGGTTTCTCATCGAAACAAAGGTTGATGGTTTGTCCAAGTAGGACGGTGACGGCATTTGCTTCTTCGTCATCCGATTTTCGGGTTTTGGCGAAATGGTCGTCCGTGAGTTCGATCATTAGTTTTCGGCGCTCAATGAGTGCCATGGTGATATCTTCCCGGAGGTAATTCCAGAATGCTGCGTGTGTGAGAGGTGTACCTGGTATCAATAGACATGGATCACAGGATAAGACAGAGTAGCATCCTTGCAGGTGGTTTTGAGAACCGTGGTTTTCTATTAAAGCTCCCCGTCAGAGGATCTCAAGCAAAGAAGTGGAGTGTTCCGAGTGATCATAAGGATCCCTCAAGCGACTCACAAGGTCGAAACAAACATCACTTACCAGATATAATCTCATATGACCGAAGTAAGCAGATTGCCGCCAGCGTGTCGCTTTTCGATTGATAACCCATAGGCCCGTTGCGTGTGATTTCCAACAACATCTCTACACTCTCCAGATGGTAGAATTCAGCCACGGAACCCATTTTCTCCTCGCCATTCTTTCTATGGGCTAGATTGATGGCCGAAAACGCCAGTATTGCACTTAGCAGGAGCGGACTGTCGCGGGCACGAACGGGTACAACATCTGTGAAGTGTCGTTGGCGATCGTTCAAGTCATACCAGGCAGCAAGGTTGAACACGTAGTTCTGGTATAGACGAAAGTTGTCGAAATCTTTCAGGGCAGCCTTTGGGTCTTTTGTTGATACCAAGGACTCGAGGCGACTGACACTCGATTCTGGGGCCGGGCTTGGTCTATCTGCTGACGGCCAATGACACCTTCGATTTCTTTTCTGGCATGATGAACAAGTAGGATGTTTGCCATCGCCTGTTTCTATAGGTTAGTGTAGGGGTCGTATCCTCTAGACGACCAACTTACACCGCACGCGGCGTTCCCGGCATTCTTTACTTTAATACTTGTTAGACTTGTAAATTCCCCAGTGATCCTTCGAAGCTCACCAACCTGAAATTTATTAATAATCGCAGTGCGGCCAAGGTAAAAAAGGTCACTTACGATCTCGAAGGAATTGGCGGGGCATGTCGAGAATCCGGGATGCACTGCAAATGCACTGCAGTCAACAATGGCACCAAAAGTAGCGTAGCGAAAGAGAAAAGGCGAAAGGGGAAGGCGAAAGGCGAAAGTCAAAAAGCGAAAAGCGAAAAGCGAAAAGCGAAAGGCGAAAGGCGAAAGGCGGTGGGCCAAAAAGGCGGGGGATCCGGGGGCCAGGCTTACCTTCCCGATTCGGCCGCCCGACAATTCTATAAGTACTGCTGATGATTGCCCTGCTGACAGTTCTTCTCTGCCCTGACCCATTACTGTTGCAACATGTTTTCCATATTCAGAATGGTCAGACGATGCCCAGCCACGCCTCTCTCTCGGGCAACCCGCTCTTTCGCGACAGCTCACAGCTACCCCAATGCCATCAAACCATCCAACACAGAAATCCAGAATGGCCAGCTGCACCCCAAAAACCTCGAAATTGCCATCCAAAGCCTCTACCACGATGGACTTGTGGTGGTCAATGACGTGGTACCCCATGAAATGCTGGACCGATTGAACGAAAAAATGATCGAAGATGCATACACTCTCTATGCGCGCAAGGAGAACAGTCCTTTCAACTACAACCCCAACAACCTCCAGCAGGATGCGCCTCCAATGCGGGAGTACTTTGAGCCCCAGATTTTCATGAGTGGGTCACTCAGACAAATATTGCGATAGCAACGAGACAGGCTAGCTAATACCTCACGACTAGATTCCATCGCAACTCAAATTACATCAACAGCGTTGGGACCCCGACCCAAATGGACATTCTGCTCCGGGAACACGGCCATGCCTCCAACCCCCGAATGTCCACCTGTGTCGCAGCCCGTGCACTCGGACGCAGACTTTGAACATCCGGACCACCCCTTCGCCTTGGTCACGAATGTCCCGCTCATCACCATGACTCCTGAAAATGGCTCGACGGAGGTCTGGCTGGGCACCCATCAGGATACAAATATTCATGTTCAGGAGGGATTTCACGGGGAGCGTGCGAGCGGACGGATCAAAGAAGAGGAGCTGGAGAGGAGAAGATCTATCCGGCCACCTTGCCAGCCTGTCGTTCCGAAAGGATCAATTGTTCTTCGCGATTTGCGACTCTGGCATGCGGGCGTTGGAAATCAGACAGATGCCGTGCGAGTGATGCTGGCTATGAGTATGTTTATCCTTGGGTGTCAAATAGTGGTGGGATCATGCTGACAGTGTTCTTTTATAGTTCATTTCTCCCCGTGGTATTGCAATTCGATGCGATTGCAGTTTTGCGAGGACATGAAATCAGTTGTGGAGAGTGAGCAGAGGCTAGAAATTCCGGTGGATTGGGCGTCGAAAGAAGAGGTCAGCCAGCAGTATCTGAGCCGGGCATTTGGCAATGCGTATGATTTTAGTCAGGGCGGTCAATAGTCAAGAGAATGAAGAATACATACAATTTAGTATAGATCTACTAATACCTACCGGTACTAGGGAGTAGTGCTTTTATGTTTCATAGCCAAGTAGATGCCAAAATTGACTCTCTGGAAAAATCAACAGAAAATAATCGCATCCGTTCTTGTATTCTACTGCTAGTACTACTTTTCGGCAAGTATGTTGCATTGCGATTGCTAAGCATGACTCCGAATACGAGGCTGCCCTCCCCGCTTCGTTTTTCCCCTCTTCAACATCCAGCCCATCTTCAACTGGCCTCACCGAAAGAAGAGCAGCAAGAAAAAATGGCAACAAAAATTTTAACAGCTTCCTGCCGCTGTCGCAATGCTCACTTCACTGTCACGTTACCGACGGACTGTCTGCCGTTGAAAACACACATGTGCCACTGCAGCGTCTGCCGCTACACCCACGGGGCGCCCTGCAGCTTCCACACGCCACTGCCCGTCGGCGTCGAGCCTGAATTTATAGCCCCATCCAGACTGGACAAGCTGACATGCTACGGTGAGCCCGGCTCCAAATCGGGGCTGTATTTCTGCAGTACCTGTGGCTGCCATATTGGCGGGTACTACGGACAATGGACCGTGTCCACAGCTATCTTCGATGCTAACCGAGACGACAATATTTTGCTTTTTAACGCACACATGCTTCCTGATTCATCACCAGATGGAGGTATCGCGGCGATCTTCTCAACAGTCGACGGACGCCAATTACAGATCGATGATCTAGACGGAAAGGCCCTTCCCTCGCCTGTTCTACCAAGGGAACTTCAAAGTACGAACGAGCAACTACGCGCCCAATGCCACTGCGGCGGTGTCTCCTTCACCATTGCTCGACCTAGCGCAGCCTTCCTGGCCAGCCCCGAAAGCAAAGGGGTGGGTCCCGCCCGACACCAGCAAGTGGCTCGCATGTCTGGATCTCTGCGACGACTGTCGACTAGTCAGTGGAGCAAATGTCATTGCGTGGATGTTTGTCGCGCTGGATCATATCTCGCCGGCTCCGTCGAAGGATGGTTTCTTAATTGGGACTGCGAAAGCCTACCAATCCTCGGACGATGTCACTCGCGTCTTCTGCGGTACCTGCGGTGCAACGGTTTTCTACCATTGCAAGGAGCGGCCACATATTATCGACGTGGCGATGGGCATTCTGCGTGCGCCGGAGGGTGCCATGGCGGAGAATTGGAGTGTTTGGAGAGCTGGGCGTCCGGCTTGGCCGGAGAATGGCATGCGATACCATGCTGGGTTCAGCCAGGCGTTGATTGAAGGGATGAAGCAGTGGGGGAAGGAACGGGGACATCCGCAGGATTTTGTGATTCCGTAGTCTCGTCAGATTGAATATACAGAATCTGCAATATATGATGCCAGGGCAAGGGTATAGATGGTAGTAAATGGAGATCGGCCGTGGATAGCCGACCCGCAGTTGGCGACCCACTATCAAAATGAGTCAAGCGGGCGATTATAAATTCGAGCTGTCACTTCCGCAACTATACAACTTCATATATAATTGTACACTGAACATTGCAATTACGAGTGTACACGGACAAACCATGACTCAACTCCGCTTCGTCACCCTCGACGTGTTCACGCTGAAGGCATACGGCGGCAACCCGCTCGCCGTCGTCTTCCTTCCCGAAGACTCCGCCGCGGCCCTGACCCAACGCCAAAAACACATCATCACCAAGGAATTTAATCTCTCCGAGACCATCTTCGTGCACCCGGCGCAAGACGCCTCCAAGCGCACCATCGACATCTTCACCATCGAGTGCGAGATCCCCTTCGCGGGCCACCCGACCATCGGCGCCGCCTCATGGTTCCTCTGCCACGACCCGGCCGTCGCCGCGGGCAGTGCAGTCACTTCTCTCGTGACGAAATCGGGCGAGATTCCAATTTCCATCGCAGACACTGCGACGCAGGCTGTTGCGGCGCGCATTGCGCATAATACGCGCATCCACGCCTCACGGTTGCCCGTCAAGGACTTGCTCTACTACCACCCGAACATGGAGTCGTACTTCAAGCCGGATGTGTCATTCCCCTTGTTCTCGATTGTCAATGGCATGAGCCAGACCTTCATTGAGCTGCCGTCGCTGGAGGCATTGGCGGCCGTCACGACGTCGACGGGTGGCGAGCTCGTTCCCGTGCAGAACGGCGACTATCTCGACGAGGGGTGGAAGAACGGGCTGATTTGCGTCTATTTCTTTGTGCGTGATGTCGACGACAGCGTCACCCAGCAAAAGGTCATCCGGACACGCATGATGCTGGGCTCGCTGGAAGACCCGGCCACCGGCAGCTCGGCCAGCGGACTGGCGGCGTACCTGACGCTGACAGAGGGCCAAGCCGGACAGGCCCATAGTTACCATGTGGTGCAGGGGGTGGAGATGGGGCGGCGCAGCGATATTGGCGTCAAGGTCAGCCTGGACAGTCAGAGGAAGATTGAGGAGGTGGTCTTGACCGGCGCGGCGGTGCAGGTGTCGGAGGGTAAGATCACGGCGCCTGAGTCAGTGTAATCCTGTATCTTGGATGAAGTAAAAAAAGGGAAGATGCGGGCTCCGAATCGGGTAATTGTTTGTATGTGCAATATTTTATGACTCAATCTGGATGTGTGTCTGATTCAGTGGGGGCGGGGATCTTCCTCAGCCTTGTGACGATCGTTTGTATTATTGACCTTTCTTAAAGCTGTGCTTCGCCTGCGATTGAGGCAGCAACATTTGCTAGTAGCTCCGACGTACTTAAGCTGGCCTTGTCCAGAAGAAAGTTCCAGCCACACTTTGGCGCGTGGATTTTTCAACTTGCGGAGTTGCTGATGGCTCTGACTGCCCAGCCGAATCAGTCTCTTTCTTCTATCGTGCCTGTCTTTCCAGGACATATTTCACGTCCACAGCCTTGTAGTGTACGAAACGCGAGGCTGAAGGCTCATGTTCAAAATTATTTCAGCTCGACTCGGCGACCGGGGGCTACAAGGACAAAATCCTCGGAGTTCATAGAAAGGCGAGTGATCGAAAGAGAAACACCATGCTGATCTATACTAACTAATACCTTGTATAGATTCTTCGCCTTGCCACCAGAATTACGCAACGAAATATACCGACTTCTCCTCGTCCAATGCTGCAAATTCTACTTCACCCACCTCGACACCTGCAACGATGAAATCAAAGTAAACTGGGCCCGACCTGGCCCTAGTCCATGGGAAAGAAACGATGTCATCAGCTGCGCTCGCTGCCAAATCCACGGCTATCACATCCCCCAGCCCATCATCTTCAAATCTCCATTTCGCAGCAAATGGGCCAAGCCACACACTAACAACTACCTCTGTTGACAACTATTACTGGGAGGCAGCCGGACGCGATCGTGGAGACCCCTTCATGCGCTCTGTTCGCTGTCTTTGCGCACGACGCGCTAATCTCGAAGTCCTCCTCATCAACAAGCGAGTCTATAGCGAGGCCGCGCCCATCTTCTGGAGCGAGAATTTCTTCGCGTTTGAATACCCGAATCTCCTCAGCGGCTTTCTTCGCGCAATCAGTCCGCAGACACGGCTATGGCTGCGCAGGATATCATTTATGCCGTCGCATGACCGGGTGAAGAATGATGATACCACAATCTCTGATGACAGCTGGCATTCGCGATGGGGGGATGCTATGGACGATCCGTGGGGCTGGGATGACATCAAGAGCTGCTGGCAGCTTCTTCGAGGGTGCGAGGGACTGGCACATTTGGAGTTGGATGTTTACTGCCTGAGTCGGTTGGATTGGGCTACTTATTCGAGTAGTCCATGTGAATGGATCTGTGATCTTCTCTCGCCGACCCGGAGACAACGAAATATTTCCGCGACGCATTGATCACAGTCCGAAGATGTGGCTGTCGATTAGTCGACGGAAACAAGTCCAGACGCCCACGACAGAGCTGATAGCTACAGGCATGAAAGGATCGCGAGCGATCAGGTCCAAGGCTCAAGCGACACTAGTATCAAACGACCCTATACGAGATCTACGGGGGAGACATCTACCCCGTCCGAGACGACGTCGACTGGCATTAACGAACGAAATTCTTTTCAACATTCAAGAAGTAAATTCAAAGCTTCTTCTCCTCAACCAACTGCCTCAGCACCTTAATCGTCCCCTCAACCGCCATCCGACTCATCTTCTTCTCCCTCTCATGAAGCTCCGCCAGTTCCTGCTTCGAAATACCGGGATGCCTCCACTCGAAAATATAGGTCATATAGAATTCCCCTTCCGCACCTTCACTGATAACATTGCTCACACGACTTCCGTCGGGCTGCTCGAATTCGACGCGACAGGGCTCAAACGCCGTGACAACTTCCTTTACTTTCTTCTGCGACTCGCGGAACAGGACCTCGCGGACCGTTACCGGGTTCCCGGATGTGTCGGTCGACTCGCTCAGGACATCGGTCGACTGGATTGCGGCGGAGACGAAAGTCTCGGCGGAGCGAATCTTTAGCTGGAGGCCAGCCCAGATTTGGTCGCGCGTGAGTGGGGTGCTGCCCGCTGGGTTGATGGGGGCTGTGAAGGCGAGGTTGTTTGCGGAGGACATTTTGTTAATGGGGTTTTAAGTATGCGCGCAATTGAAGTAGTAATTGAGGGTCTGATTTGCATTTGGAGCTGTTGAGGAAGCGTGCTTTTTATGTTGAGGTTGATTGCGTTCGGCGTTGCGGTGACCAAGCAAAGGCGAATGACGTAACTGAGCCGCGGTTGCTAAGCTCGGGCTTTGTGGAGGCCGAGCTGTTTTCGCAGTGAGAAACAGTCGAAGCAGCGGCTTATGGTATTCTGAGAAATGCCGGGAGGGGGGGGGAGGGGGGAGAATAAAAAAAATAAAAAAAAATAAAAAAATCATGTTGAAGAATAATCGTAGATCGGCAATTTTAGACCATTTTGCAAAATATTGACTGAGACCTGTACGGAAGGGTATTGCGACCAGAGCTCACTTTCCAAGTTCAGTTAGGCTTGACGCCTGAATTATAGAGACCTGTACTTCAATTTGATCGCCCTATGTATCAGTCATAAAAACAGCCCCATTAGCCCAAGCCGTCTTCTGAACGATCGCTGAAGAGTCATTTGAACAGTCGCCGGCCTACCTCCAAGGCTGGTAATATCGCCAATCCTAATCTTGTACGGTCGATGAAGCTCCAACAAGTGTTATGGACACAAAATATTTTCTTATTTCTAATAGCCTTTCATTTATCGGTGTTGGATTAGTCACAATATAAAAAGGGCATGAACGTGGGCGAAAGAAAGGAAAGTGAGCTTCAGCTGTTATACCCTTCCGTAGACCTGTCATAAACCCGTCGTGTGGGAGTAGATTACACTCTACTCCAACGCCTCGTGGAAGGATACAGATATACACCACATATAATAGCACATTGAATGTATCAATAAAATGATATATCATCGTCGCCAACTACTTCGATTAATCCTCTTTTGAATACATCAAATCCGATCGAACTGTATACTTCACACCCCGAAACACATCATCCCCACAATGCATCAGATTTCTCTGCGAGAAAATTAGGATGGATCCTGTCTTTGGAAACACACGCACAGCATCCTTGTAGCCCAATCCATCAATGAACGAAGTCGCGCCGCCTAATAACGACCCTTCCACCTGAGGAGAATCCTCACTCGAAATCTCCTGTTCATCCAACATCTCCTTCGACTCCACCTCATCATAAAGCTTCCCGCCCAGTATAAGCCGATTCTCCTTCTCCGCGCGCTTCAAATAAGGTCTCAACTCCTCCATATCCTGCTCCCCCTCCCCATTTAAATACAAATGAATCGTAAAAAGCGACCGCTCCTTCCCATCTGGCGTCACATAACACCCATCCCAGTGCGGACGAAAGTAATCACCACCCTCATACCGCAGAAATCGCATCCGCTCATTCAAACTAGACACGGCGAAGACTTCATTCCGTCGCGCGGGCCCAAGACCCGTAACGGTAGGCTGGTTTTGAACGCGCTCGATCCCAAAATCACGCAAAAACGGACGTAATCGGTCTAGTATGCGCTGGGAAATGTCAAAGGAGTCGAGGATAATTCTGCCGCTCTTGCGCGTGTCGACAGACATGACCTGTTTCCCGTTGCCTGCGTTGACCATCGCGCGTTCCCATACTGGCGCGGGTGCGGGTTTTGAGGGGTCTTTGGTTGTTTCGTCTGTTTGCGGAGCGGTTATGGATTCTTCGGCGAGGCGGAGGAGTTCTTTGCATTCGGTTTCGGTCATGAAATTGTCGATGACGGCGGCAAAGTTGTTTTTGAATGCGACGATGGGTGGTGATGTTTTTTCGAAGTCGATGCGGTAGGCTTGAGGGTTTGCTGATGGGCCGCTGAGAAAGGCATCTGGGATTTTGATTGATGACATTGCGGTGATTTTCGAAGATACTTGGGATTTTTTCTTTCTCGCCTGGGAATCAAATTCTCAGGGATATGGGAGGGAGAGGTGTGCCTTTTAACTGGTGAGGCTTCGACAGCCTTGTCAGCACTAGCTAAGCCAATTCCCCACAGTGAGGCTCTGCGGGCTGTGCTGCCTGTAGAAAACGTGGCGGAGCAAACAATCTAAACATTTAAGCTTAACAAGGATGGGATGAAACGGGACAGTAAATTCCTAAGTAGGCAGCGAAAAGTTAATTTCGACTCATAATTCAAAATTCCGATTTCTGAGCAACACCCTCCAGTTCCTGAATCCAAGGCGCACGATACTTGGTAAAGAGCTCCATGGCAGGTTTGGTCTTCTGCACGAGATCAAGGTCGTCAACAGTTCCGGCCTGAACGACGGCCATTCCGGAAAATTCCGCGTTGTCGGCTGTTTTGTATATGATGCCTCCGCATTTATCGCAAAAGTGCACTGTAAGATTCATCCCGGTTTCATGACGTTGGGTGCATGTTTTCTCTAAGCCAGTTGTCAAGTGGAAAGTATCGCCAGGGACCATGAAGTTGGCTGTGTGTGTGCTGCCGCTGATTTTCTGGCAAGAGAGGCAGTAGCAAAGTGCCTATAAATTAGTGTTAAGTGTCTAAGGCCCTAAAAGAGTGTTGGGTAGTCGGGTTGTCCCACCATTGCCTGAGGCTCCCCGGCAAATTCATATTTGAGGTTTCCGCAGAAGCAGGATCCTG
This sequence comes from Penicillium argentinense, assembly GCF_028826775.1. Taxonomy (NCBI): domain Eukaryota; kingdom Fungi; phylum Ascomycota; class Eurotiomycetes; order Eurotiales; family Aspergillaceae; genus Penicillium; species Penicillium argentinense. Next base: position 4,229,984 of record NW_026622668.1, read on the forward strand.
ACGGCATTGTGGTGGTGTTTAGTATCGGAAAACCGAGTTATATGATTCCCTATGTGTGTTTGAGAAATATGAAGCTTCGAAAACCTTGCACAGGAAAATCTGAGGAGTCTCTGACTAAATAGCTCGGAAGCTCCTTCGTACGGCTGCGTCATGAGTGCGTCTTCTAGATTTTTAGCTTCTCTTACATCTGCTTTGGTCGCGGTCGCCTGATCAGTATTTTTTTGGTCGGCTAGAAAAGACGCTCTTTGCAAAAGGAAGACCGATCCTGCGTATTCGTGTTGTCAGCGGCTTTTATGCGGGTGATTTACAGTGGTGGGGTAAAAGTGGCAAAAGGCTTATCTATCCACGGCTGATTCTGGTGGCTCCGTTTTGGCTTTTAAAGACCGATCTCGGCCTATATTCGAAACTCTATCGTCCAGCACAAGAACGAGCGTGTGTTCCAGTTAGCTCTCTGGCTGGGAAATATGCAAACAAATAAAAGAGAAAGAAAAATATCGACAACGAGCCTTAAAAAGGAAAAAAAAAACATACAACAGCAGGGATTCGCATGTGGTCACCCACCATACTACTAACCTGCCGGCGTGTGGCTTAAGTACGGCTGAGCGGACGGGAAGCCCTGTTCTCCACACCCTATGGTCGTATGTACAAGATTCTTAGTTTTTGTGGAATATATACTCAGAAAACAATAATCACTTTAAGCCAGTAAAACTTCGCTCACGGCGACACTCCATCAAATAAACCTTTTTAAAATCGAGATATAAGATAAAATTTATATCTCGCTACAATATGCGACCGATAAGACTAATCATCGATGCGTTGTGTGTGAAGTGTCTATACCCTAACATCTAAATATATCGTGACCTGTGAAACTCTCGTCAAAGTTGACAAGCTCCGTGCATCGAATTTTGGCTAGCCATCCAGAAATCATATCTATTCTCAAAGCCAGTAATGCGGGTTCCTGCCTCCACATTTCCCCGTCTCGGGGCATTGTCCATCATTACCTAACTGCCATTTTCCATACTAGAGACCTTTGCTTGATTTCCGGCATGGCTGCATTAACGTGAAGAGTTCTTCTATTCGGCTTTTCTCGCATTATCAAGTCTCAGATTCTCACATTTCCTTGAATCCATCATAGGTAGCACGAGTTGTTATATTCTCCGCACTTGATGCGAGCATTGGGTAAGTGGCTCTTTTTGTACGACTAACCTGGATGACACCAAACTATTATTCGACGGAGATGTAGAGTACAGCGAAGCTCGCAAATTCAGCATCGTTGACAAGGCGCTTCCGACGATTCGCGAGCACGATGTCTTGGTAGGCCATATGAACAATAGTCAGCATATACTCTCACGTCTAACAAGGTGCATAGATCAAAGTCAAAGCCTCGGGCGTGTGTCGCACAGATCTGCACATCCACGACGGTGAATTCAGGGCCCAAGTATGTCAAGCTCTCACTCTCACTCTGCCAATACCAACACCGTGGTATAGTTCCCGCTTGTCCCAGGCCACGAGACCGTGGGTCAAGTCGCAGCATTTGGCAGTCAGGTCGAGGGCTTCAAAGTCGGAGATCGCGTGGTAGCCGACAACTCCGAACTATGCAAACACTGCTACTACTGCTGGCGAGGCAGAGCGCTTTTCTGCGACAACTTCATCGCGCACGGGGTCATGGTCGATGGTGAATTTGCGGAATATGCCGCGTACCCGGCATATCGCGTATTCCAGTTCAAGAATCTGTCAGATGTGGATGCGACACTTTTTAGAACCTGTTGCATGTGCGGCACATGTACTGGATAAGATCGCGCTCCAGGCCGGATCGTCTGTGCTGTTGTTCGGTGCGGGGCCGACGGGGCTAATCCTCGCTCAGCTGCTTCGTCTGAATGGTGGATGTCGAACGGTGATTGCTGCGTCACTGGTCTGAAGAGGGAGCTAGCGAAGTCGCTGGGGGCGGCTGATGAGTTCGTGGAGCCCTCGCGTGAAGCGCGGGCTGCCGTTGATGAGATGGAGAAGCTTCGCGCGGGTCATCCGTATGGGTTTGACATTGTTGTGGAGGCTACTGGTAGCGACAAGATTCTGGAGGATGCTATCAATTTTTGTCACCAAGGGAGGAAAGCTGGTTGTATATGGGGTTATGGGGACGAGGATTTTGTTTCCTTATCGCCTAACAAGATCTTCAAGGAGGGAACCAACGTAATGGCTCCTTTAGTCAGACTTATAAGTTTCCGGCGGCTATTGATCATTTTAGTGAGTGTCTAGCATCCCTTGCATGATTGATTTACTAATGAAGAATATGTTGGGCAGATGGAAAGTGGGTCAAGGTTGACAGGATAGTGAGCAAGACTTTCAAATTGGAGGAATGGCAGGTGTGCCTTGATGCTATGAATAATAACTCTGTGGTCAAAACTGCAATTGTATTTAACTAAAGAATATACCCTCAATAGCATGGAATTTCTCTAGAGTCTTTTCCTTTTCCTTTTCCTTTGCGTTTTTGACTGCATAAGCCTTTCCGGCACTCTACGCCTGGTGATCGGGTCTACTACACGACCATTCACGCAACCCCGAGCGTAGTCAAAAATGCGGTGGAGGAACGACCTCAACCCCGCAAGCGACTAGTACTTCCTAGGAAGAAAGAAAGCAAGCAAGCCCTAAAGGCCTTCACCGCGCCGAACAGCCCGGGTAGCCCGCCGGACCCACGCCGAGGCCAAGCGCGGAAACCCGGGCCGGTCGCGTTGGTGGGGTTCGATAGGGTCTCACACAACGAATTTCAAGAAATAGCAATGTGATGGAGGGAGAAAGAAGAAGAGGACTAAGGAAGTAAATGCAAAGGGTATATTGTTCTATAATTTGTTTCTATAAGGAAAAAGCGTAGTACCTCATGAAGGAGTCCGGCGCTCGTCCAGCTGTTCATGAAGATAAAGACGTCCCTCCGTATTGACGAACCCGCCAATACCAAATGCCGGGATAATGCGACACATGCGCAGGAGCGAGGCGCCGATCCAGTCACGACTAATGCGCGACATGCGATCTTTGGTCGGGAGGACTTGTGGGCGGTTGTAGACGTCCAACCCGAAGAGGTGGATGGGGGTACTGATAAGCTGGACGGATGCGGGGATGGCGAGTTGGGCGATGAGGATCTTCAGGTATTCTTGTGAAGCGACGGCGTCGGGGATGGTTGCGGAGACCATGGCCGGGAGACTGAAGGAGCCGAAGATGGTGAGACCGTCGCGCAGGAGGAAGGCGGAGTATGTTGCAAGAGGAATGCGCGTGCGGCCAATTGATCGGACGGTCTTGGGGGGTGGAGGTGGTTTGGTGTCTGAGGATGCGGATGCTGTGGATGCATTTGGTGTTGCTGGTGTGGTAGATGCTGTCGATGCTGTCGATGCTGTCGATGCTGTCGCTGCTGCTGCTGATGCTGTGGGAGATGCTGTGGGAGATGCTGTGGGAGACGCTGAGGGAGGGGCGGCATTGTTGTGGCCGAATAGTTGGGCGAATTTGACATCTTTCCAGATTCCAACGGAGGAGTTGACCACGAAAGTAGTTGCGAAGGTGGTCATGCCGGCGATGGCATGGTCGATGTGGGGATAGACTTTGTTCAAGAGGGTTTCGGACATGTTCGCTGTCGCGAAGGTGGCGGTATAGAGAGACCAGACGAGGAGGCTGGGTCGAGATGTCAAGAATGTAGCCGGCTGAGTGAGCGAAAACCAGAGATGTCTGCGGAATGCAGGAAAGAGAGGCTGGTTGTAGAAGGACTTTTCGACGACGAGTCTGGATCGTGTTAGCTTTGGTCTGTTTTGCGACTGTGATAGGGATATGAACACACCTGTCAAAGATCATCACCGCGGGCGTTATAAGCGTTGCTGAACCTGCAGCAACGAGGGTATCTGCCGCCAGCAGCTCGCCGAGCCGGCTGTGGCTGCGCTGGATTCCCAGCGGCATGTGCTTGTTCTCGAGGTTTTGGGACATGGTGTGTGTGTATATGTGTGTGTGTGTGTGTGTGTGTGTGGTGTATATATTCAATAACAGCCAGCCACGATCAATGACTGAACGGGCCGTCTGATAGTGTTGGTCGTACCAGGCGTTGGATTAGAGGGAATTGATATGGTCTGGTAGGGACAGGACGAGTCCAATTAGTCTTTAATGAGCAATGGTAGCAGTGACCGGGGAGCAGCCGTGGGAGGCGAAATCGATTAGATAAAACAAATCCAACGCGGGGCAGTGCAATACAATTTCTCCATGAGCAACGTACTGTGGATCGAATCAGGTACAATGCCGGTTCCGCCAGCCGGTGAGGAGCGTTTGGCACAGAGGGGAGAGTTCCTAACGAGGGAAACAGGAAAGAAAAGCAGCTTTGTGGGATGGAAGATGTATGACTACCGATCATTTCACGCGGTGCCCACCACCATCTTATCGCCCAACAATCTGCTGTGTCGCCCTGATTCATCGCTTTTGTCGTGGTGAACACTTATAGATCGATTCTGCCAGGCCGAGCCCCCGTCGGCGTTTCCTGCCAATTACAGGGCAACCGGCCCGGCAGCCGGTGCGGCATCCGTGGCCGTGATTGGGCGGCGGAGCCGCGATGATCGCCCTTATTTTTCAGGAACCCGGCGTTCTAGAAGATCGGTGTACCCTTCCCTAACACAACTCCTAAATCGCTAGTCGCAGTGACTAAGGACGGCGGGAGGGAGTGGTCTTCCCGACGCTCACAGCAGGTCGCGGACGCGTGGGATTGCCCCTAGGGGAATGATGTCGTGCTCTTCCCCCGCGTTCCCCCGATGCTCTGTGGCCTGCCCTGCTCCGGGTCACGGCGGAGTTTTCACCGCGGAGTGGGGTTTCTCTCGCCTTTGTCGAAATTGGGCATTGACAAGAGACAGGGCTGGGGTTGCTTATCGGCACTTGCGTCAGTGCTGAGAACCTATGTGAGGGCGCTCAACAAACAGACACGATGCCCACTTCTTGCCTCTATGCAAGCAGCACATATTGTAGGACTTCCAAGGTAATACTACATACTCAATTTCGACTCTTTGGTCATATGAATGGTCGGACCGGTGGTGTTCAAAAATCTCGAAGGGCCTTTAGATCAGGTTATGTATGCAATCTGGTGCTAGGGAGATCATGCTTTCCCCACGACTGCGGAAACTGGAAGTGTTATCGCGCTATCACTTGCAATCAGCCAAGAATAATCGAGGGCTGTGTTTATATAGGGGTGAATTTTTAATTCGTATTCAACCCCCATGTTATTAGTATACTGACACCTGTTGATGAAGTTCCGGTGTTCAAAGTATCTCCACATCCGGCCACGAAGAAACCATGCGCTACATATATATATTTTACAAATAACGGGAAATCTTTCGCAAGGCGACCGCAAACTATCGTAGCGTATTTCAGAATATCCACCGAAGATTGAGTACCGAGAAAGATCAAACGAATTTGACAAAAGGGGGCGAAAATTGGCCAAAAGCGTACTGGGACTAAGCCCCCGGGTGTCAGTACCAACACAAAGAGCGCAAATTCGTATTTCTAAACAGTGACACGTGATGCAGGACATGCGGCGATAGCTCAGTACTCTTATGCCCGCCTACTACTGAAATGTGGTTGGCACTGTTGAATCATTGGATGGCGGCGAATGGATCACGTGTAGTCACATGATTACCGAGCCAAGTCATATGACTTATGCCTAAGGTGTCAAGAGCTGGGTTTGCCGTTGTGGTGAGCGACAATGTACAGTATGCTGATTCGGTAATCCCCCTGGGCAGCGCGTACATCTCATTCGGTACTATTGAGGCAATACAGCAAAACCGACACCATCGCGCCACGAGAACCCAGCCTGATTATGAAGAACATCCTCCTGATCACCGGGGGTGGTGAAGGCTTTGCGGAGAGTGGAAACCTGGAAATGCGCATCTTCCAATAATGATGTACCAGAAATGGCCGTGATTGCCGGCAGGCAAACTGGTTGCTGGGCCACGTCAGTTCAGCAGCTCGCAGGACGGTGGACTCGGGCGTTGACCCCTCCCCAGCCCGAGTCTCTAAGAATAATCTCTCGAGTCTCCTACCAAACACAGACATCTAGTCACCTCGACATACTTCTATTTGCGAAGAAAATGCCAAAGACGTTCAAAAAAGGTTTATTCATTCACTTCGAAAACAGAAGAAGACTGGGGAGGTAGAAGCTCAGATCAGCTAAGCGGGGATCCAGAGGGGCAGCACGACAAACGCTAGACCGTCAAATGATGTCAGCCAGACCGCAACCCAAACGGTCCCGTCAATCGAAACCCTCTCAATCGGAACCTTCCAGCCATAAGACCAATGGCAAACTGCCTATGACCAACCTGAGGAGAAGCAGAAACAGATTTTGTCAAGCATACAAGTCCCTTCCGAGTCAAAGGACAAGAAAGCTAGCTCGAGAGAGATGCTCAACGAGATCATTCGGGTGACAAAGCAACAATACGAGATAAACCAATAGAAGTCAGAGGGATAGTTCGGAAATCCTCGCGGAAGATCATCGATGCGGTACTATCTTTTAAGGAAATCATTACAGCGGTTGCTGCGCTTGACCCTACACAGCAAGCAGCTAGTGCTTGGCCACTCGTTCGCTGGGTTTGACAGTATGTATTTCCAGAAACCCAGGATGGGCTAGTATCTTTATTCTTTGGCTGGTACGCTATATGACCCAGCAGCATCATGGCGCGCGGAATGAACTGTTTGAATCATCGGAGTGCCTGGCCAACGTACTCGCGTAATGTGCCTTTATAGAACAGAGATTCTACCTGAAAGGGCGAGTGGATATCCCTATTCATACGGGAACCGCAATGATTAAGGTCTACAAGGCAATTCTGCACTATTCAGTACGGATTCGGAACGCCCAAAAGTCTAGCTTCGGGAGAAATTTCCTAGATTGTGTCACTGCAATTACTGGGCATCCATTTACGGTGTTTAAGACGTCAGTTGAAAAGGACAGGGGTAATTTACGTTCATGGACCGAGCTAGGTGGATATCTTCAGCATGAAAAGAAGGCAGAAAATATCGTTCTCAAAATCGACAAGCTAGGCGGATCCTTGAAGCTATTCTTCATGAGTTTATCCTGGGACGTCTACATATCGTGGAAGGGGCATTGTATGACAGTCATGTTTATGAACATGAGGATATATTGCCTTCCAGGGACTAGGACCGGGTTTCTTTCCCAGATCACTCATTGGGATGAGACAGATGATACGTTCATATTTTTGTTGAATGGCATGGCAGGGACTGGGAGGTCTACCATTGCATGGACAGTTGCACAAAGATTCACGGACCGGGGACTGCTTGGTGCCACGTTTTTCTTCAAACGAGGCGAAGCTGATAGTGGTAAAAATACATGATAACTATCACGGGCCAGCTGGTAGATCGACACAGAAAATTGGTGCCTGCTGTCTTGAATGCCATCAAAACGGATTCAAAAATTGGATCACCTTCTCCGAGAGAAACAATTTAACCAACTTCTCTATCAGCCCCTCTTGAAGCTCGACCCAGATCAAACTAACACGATTGTGTTCGCCATTGATGCTTGGACGAAAGCGACGGGGATGATGATATAAAGCTCATACTTCATCTCTTGTTCAGATTACGAGAGATCAAGTGGGTGCGCTTGCGACTGGTCTTGACGAGCAGGCCTGAGATTTCGCTTCGTCTCGGCTTCGAAATGGCAAAGAACCACCAGAATCTAGTTACCATGAACATCTTGCTCCGGTGATCGAACGCGATATTTGCCTATTCTTTGACTACAGGCTTTCGGTAGTACGACATGAACATAAACTCCCCTCTAACTGGCCGGGACATGAGCTTTAATGAGACTAGCTCTGTGATAGGCCCTATTTTAGCACAAGGGGTGACTAATTCAGCTGAGTATTGTATGTCAAGGGAAAAGTCACTGAGATCATTAGTGCCTAGATACATGGCAGAATCGTGTGCATAACTGGGTCAGAACGTGTTTACGAGAATACACGCATCCTACCCTAAGTCCCTCTTGCCTACCACCTAGTCACCTGGCACCGACCAACCTGACTATTCTCTCTACACTTAACAGAACTGCTAACCTAATTATAACTAGCAGAACAGTAAGAACAATCAGAACTGTTGGTATCACCAGCTAGGTACTGTGTACACAGTTAAGTGGACAGTGTGTATGCTCCAAAGCAAAAGTCAATTGATTCATGTAGATAGATGTAGATTGATTAGTCTAGTTGGAAAACACCCCTAGATCCCACACACCGGCCCTCGGCGGTCACAACACCGGAGCCGCAGCCCAGTGTAAGAATGCGTACACCAAGCAAGGGATGCTATCCATCAGACGCTAGCAGTGGGTCATCGCTAGTTTGTTCCGACAGGAGGATATGCCCCGACAAGAACAAATATATATTTACTCTAAGTAACACAATAAAGACAAGGGATAAGAAAGTTCAAATCCTCACACATAATTAACTAATAAAGTTTACAACTAGTTAGAGACTCCACAGAGAGACAGTCAGACAGATATTGCACCAAGGAATCACTTGTGCTTACTAGTACAGTAGTAATTAAATTATGCTCAACCTTTTCATGCTTAATCAAGAATAGGTTTAATTGCACTTGATTTTTTTCAAGGTATCCATGTGAAACATGTAAGCTCTTAATGAAAACTTTTTATCTGACAGTATAGAAAGCCCTTGGAACTCGAACGCCTAGAGGGGAACTCAATCACCTAGCGGATAGCAATGCAAAACTTGTCCATCTACAACAAAACTTCAGTTAGCTTCAAACCTGTCGAGAGGCTCAAAATTCAGTACTTACAGTAGAAAGAGGAATCGGGTGTGGCCAAGAAGACAAAGCTCGTGGCAGTTTCACTGGCTGTTCCAGGACGACCCAGCATTTTGCCAGCGCCTAAATCCTTCATAGACTCGGCGTCACGTGTATCTGCTTGGATAGGAGTGTAGACAACTCCAGGACTATTCGGTCTATGTTAGAGTAATCGAATCAAGAAAGATATGCCGTCATGCACCACTTACGCGACCGCGTTAACACGAATGCCCTTCGACATGAGTTGTTTAGCAAGGGATCGTGTAAATCCAACGATAGCGCCCTTCGTCGCTGCGTAATCCACCATACCGCTAGTGCCGCGGAATGTAGTCACGGAAGTGTTGTTGATGATGCTAAATCCATTTGATTAGTTGTGTCTTTTGAGATAATCGCGGAAAGCAACACATACGAGTCACCTTTGGACATATGCGGAAGTGCGTATTTTGTGATTGCCATCATCTGCAGGATATTGGATCGGAAAGTATCTTCGACCTTGTCAAGATCAATTTCGGCAAAATTACTGCATGAATACTGTGTCGAAGCATTGTTCACGAGCACGTTAAGAGCTCCGTGCCTGTGACCTCTAGGTCAATCATTTGTTCCTAGGGAAAGGAAGGGGCACGTACTTCTCCAGGTGTTCTTGAACTGCTTGCTGGCAAAAGTCATATTGTCGGAGATCGCCAGAGATAAGATGACACTTTCTCTTCTCTGATTCAACCATTTTCTTTGTATTTTCTGCGTCAATTTGTTCTTGTGGAAGGTAGACAATTGTGATGTCGGCTCCCTCTCTTGCCATCAGCACCGCTACTGATCGACCGATTCCAGAACTACCATTAGTCAGAATATGTCAGAAATTTACGAGGAGTGCATGCAAGTTGTAACATACTCTCCACCCGTGATCAGAACCTTTTTGTTCTTCAGCTTATTGGCGCCGACATATTCGACTGGTCCGTTGCTCCCGTCGAGCTTTGTGACCTCGCTAGGCGGTGCCATACTTTGTTCCAAGCTAGAAATTTTCGGTCAGTGTGACTGGAAGATAAAGAAGGCAAAAAGAGTGAATATTTGAAGTGCATCTTGAAACGCGTCGATCAAAAAAAGAACATTTTAGAGATTACCCAGGCTTGTCTTGGCTCTGGCTTGCCTTTGGCGGCTGAAAAGTATTTTCGAGAGTCGACATTTCTGCGCAACAATATCCTAAGTATCGAATTCAATTGGTTACTCGAAAAATCAGAACTCGAGATTCATCTATTGATTTAATAAGACAACTTGGTGATGCACAAGCCGGTATTGCGAAATGGTGGGTCTGCCGTCATCCCTACGTCAAATGATTCTCCAATGAACAACAGGCCAATTTGGCCACAAACATGTTTAGCAGTAGCTTGAGGGAATGATCAAAAGTATCCCGATTTCACGCGAAATAATCTTGCAGATGTACCATTACTTGTTACCTCCCTCCTTGTACTCTTGGTTCGCACCGCGCCCAGCGCCGCTGATATCTGATTTCCCGCCCCGTAGCCATAAGACGCCAAATGCTGGCACAGCGAGGCAAGCAGCCATAATCAACCTGTAGTGCAGTTGGAAAATTATATTCTGTTTCGCTTTGTTCGACATGCGGTCGATGAACTTACTTTCGCTGACCGCCAGGCTCTTTCTCCTTTGCCTTTTCGTCGACAGAGTAGCTCCTGCGCGTGATCGAGGAGGCCGATGAGGGGAACGAAGTTCGCGTAGATACCGGTCGCAAATGATGCGATCCTAATGTTCGTGTAGACAGTGATCGAACTGCGGGTGTCATGCTGATCAAGGGGAATCGATGAGAAATCGGAAGACTGAAATGATTCGGGAGCGTAGTAGACGTGCACAATAAGCTAAGATCGATGTTCAGACGTGAGAATAAATATCATGGGTTCCATGGGACAAAGCTGGAGCAAACTTGCTCTACGGGGCGATGTGAACATAATGAGGTAATTCCAACTCGAAACGACGTGCGATCGGGAACGATTCTCCGCATAGGTCGTGGAGCGCCACCTCTGGTTAAGATCTTTTTAAATGAAAAGCTCACCTTTTTTCTGGCCAGAAAAGCCGACTTCTTCTGAAAATTACCGACTCTTACCGTGAGACATGATGCGTACACGCGGGATTCGTCTCGTGGCGTTCAAGCTGCAGAACCAATTTGCACCACTCCAGTCCTCCCCTAGAATTCTATATACTGCCCAGGCTCAGGAAGTTGGCATCTATCAGCAATATTCTACCACTGGATATGGCGACGGGGAAGGCGATCCTCATGGACAAGATCCAACCGCCCAAGGTGTGAATCGTCGAACCCGTGAGATCGAGCACCCAGGGCCGTCGCAGCACAAAAAGTCGAACTCGGAGCCTTCAGGCCAAGCAAAAGATTCTCCGAGAAAACAGTCCCATATCCAAGACCAGCTAAAGGAACAGGAAGGATCTGAAGCGTCAAAAGCGAAATCTGGAAAGCAGAAAGGGTCCGACGAACAACGAAGAGCCGAATGAGGCCACAACTAAAGATTTGCACTGGGTATTCGAGCTTTTGTTGCGAAGCTTTGCGTTCTGCATCTATTTCAGTAATTATAATGGACACCGCTGGAGCCGTCCGGATCTTCTGCTAGCGTATCTCGAATTGGCGTGATCACCTAACCAGAATATGGGTTTGTTTTGTATGTCGGGGCTAGGATTCTGAAACTGGGAAGAGGAAGCCAGTGGTTTAAATCAAACACATCCCTGGTCGATCCGAAGTCCTCTTTTGCGATCTTGTATAGAATATATGTAGGAATTCTGAACAGATTTACTCCTTCGTTGTAGAGGAAATCATCGATCTCCTTTTCAAGCCATATCGCGGCCTGGAAATTTGTTGTCTTGCACACCCGATAGAGAGACTCAATCTTCGGCCTGGCCCAAGTAATCCACCCTGAATACGCTTTCGCATCTCTGAATGAATGTACTCCAATTATTTCGATCATCTGCAAATGTAAGGAAGCTCAACCGAGCGGACTGGAGAGTCGGCTGCTATTCAAGGCACGATATGGGATCATGTTGGGTCACAATAGTCCAAAATGGCACAGCTTCGTCCATTTTCAAAACGGAATATGTTTCAAACCCACAGGCGGGGAACTTGTGATCTTTCAGCACTTGTACTCGCCATCCGGGCCCGTGGTATAGAGACTGGTCTCTTCCATATGGCCTGCCTGAATCAGTGCATTATGAAGAACCGGTTTCTTTAGTATTGTGAGCAGATGATCTCGTTGTATTCCTCCCCAGGGTCGTCGAGGATCGTGCGTGTGATTTCCGTGCGAAGTTAGAGGGCACTGCGTAAACTGAGCTCGAGCACGTTATTTCTCCCGGTAAGCGAGAGGCCGTGTCACGATGCGGAAACCGCGAAATCTGTCTTTTGGTCCTTCGTCGCTTTTCTGCCAAAACCATGCGAACATTTCACCAGGTTGATCGTGGGACGCCCTTGGCCACCCGGGTAGCAGAGCATATTTCAACCCTGGTGGTAGCGCTCGAACAATTGGTCTTTGGTAGAGCATAGAGTAATGATAGCCATGGGTTGCAGGGAATGTGGCGAGTCCATAAACAAATGCCTTTTCGTCGTAATTTCCGGCTTAACACTTCGTCCTGCTGCTGGACCAATCTCCGATAGTATGATGATGAATTAATTTGCCCGATGTAGCTTGCTCTAAATATATGCTGCTATGCGGAGTGCTGTCAGGCCTGCCGACAGCTTGAAGGTGGTCGCCCGCCCACTGAACGATTGTTTCCATGGGTTGCAACGCAAGCCCCTGATTGGTCGCCCGAGAATGTATGCAACCATGACAAAATAGACAAAATAAAGAAAAAAAATCCAAAACGAACGTCGCCTCCCCTCTACCCACTCTCCTTTCCACAATCAGACTTCATTCTCTGATCTACTTCATCCTCCACCGCCTTCATCTGCGCAGCCCTCTGGGCCGTCGGCTGCCGCTCCTGCGCTCGCTTGCATCAAGGGAGTACAGTGGACCTGGCACTGCACTCCTAACGGGCACCATCCTTCTCCTTCCGTCACACTGTCCTGAGGGGTCATCCTTTTTCGTCGCCTTTTTCCGTGCCGAGTGCCAATGGGTCGACTGCTAATCTCCGATAGTATTCCCAAAACTCGCCCGGTGGTGGTCCAGCGAATCCTATCTCTCTCACGTGTTTGATATCCAGATACTCCAACGTAATCATCGCCTGTGCCGACCGGTAGAAGATATCCTCAATATTTGCCGCGCATGTGCCCTTGAACCACAGAGGGTAATCTTGATTCTTGAAATTATCACTCCTCCCCAGCAGGGCTATTTCATCGCCCTCGTAGGCCTCATCACCGGAAAAATATTTGAGATTGTATTTTGCGTGAGGTTACTGATTGCCTCTTGATCCGAGTTCCAACGTTGCAACTCAGAAAACAATCCAGATATTTCAGCCAGAGTCCCGGAGCGAATCGTGGAAATTGTGCGGTAAAGAGCGGCGTGAAAACTGAACAGCTCAACGATATCAGCCTTAGGTCAATGATCTAAGCAGTGATCATAGATACAGTCATATTATTTGGTAATGCATGTCGCAGAGTGCATCGTACCTGAGCACTGTGGGGTGTATTAACACGGTCGTCAAATTTCGTGGCGTGACTTCTGACCTTAGCCCTCCTTTTCTGACACCCTGTGCAGGGAAGAGAAACGTCATGTCGCGCTTTTTTCGAGGAGCCCTTTCTCAGACATGGCGGAAGTAGACGACACGGACAAAAACTTTAGATTCGAGAGCGGGCTCCATAGTGATGAGAATTTGGGTCGAAGCGAGGAAGTTTAATCAACATAGACATTCATGACTTTCAATTTAAACATTGAGAAATATATATAAATGTTCTCTTCCAAGCATATAGCTTACACGACCGCAATATATGTTCGACTCTATCTCAAATTCCCTTGCATTATCCTTGGACTACCTTGTAATTTAGTTACTGGCAATGTATAGCAGCTTAATCAACAAGAACCTGGGCATTGACAGAATAGATAGTGGGAATGTTTTGACAAAGAAAACCAGCGAAGCTGACAAGCGAGTCAATATTTCATCTATCATCTTGTTCAAGGTATTTAACTGCCTCCTGATATGTGACCTGACTTTGGATTTTCCATATAAAGCAAGATATTTCATCATAAGCTCCCGAGCGAATCGTGGAGACAATACGACAGAGAGCGGCGTGAGAACTCAAAAAGCTCGGCAATATACGCCTTAAATCTACGATCACTGGTTGAATCGTAAATACGCTCGCATTCTTTGATAACGCATCTTGCGCAGGGGATCGCACCGGAACACTGTATTTGGTGTATTAGCTCAGTCATCAAATTTCATAATGAGCCTTCTGACCTTGGCTCTCTTTTTCTGGCACTCTGTGCAGGCAAGAGAAACATTGTGTCGTTGGTTTTTCCCAAGGATATTGTTTTCAGCCGTGGAGTGCTCAATTTATTGTCCATTGGCAGGATCTCGCGCAGGATATCCCCCAACATTGGAGAAATAGTTCAGTGACACGCTCTTTGCAGGTAGAAAACTTTCGATCTAAGAGTTGGCCCTTGAGGTTGAAAATTTGGAAAGAATTATGAGACCCTGGGCTCCAGGGGGACAGTCATGTTCCTTTTATTTTTTTTCTTCCACATCCTTGCTCTCAGCTCTCTTTGTTTGCTAGATAGAATCAGCTGTCAGTTTGCGGCACTCGAAGCTCGCTACAGGCGTTATCGCATATGCTCTGATCTTGCGAATGAGCGCGACTTCCAAACTGGGACCCTATTACTAAAGTTTGTCACCGATAAGACTGCAGCTAGCGGCTCAAGAATGATCACCCAAGAAGTCCTGCAGTCCTTTCGCCAAATTAATCTTGGTGTGCGGAATGATGACCATCATCTGAAAGCGACCGCACGTCGTTGGAGCTGTCTCTGTCACGAGGCGGAGGAGATTGCAGCTTCAGGGCACCTGAATGCCAAGTTTGTGGGACTCACTTGCGAAGATTCATCTCGTACAAAGATGGGACGAAATGGCCACAACCTATGCTAGCCGCAAGGGCTGTGGACATGCCAGACACAACTCCTCACAATTGAAATAACGTTTACTGAGAGTGAGCAACGAATGGTGGATGATGAAATCAAGTTGCGTAATTTACGGAACAAGGCTGCCTCTTTCAGCCTACTGATGGGATGCTGTCCTCGAATGGGATTGTATTACGCACGAGTCTCTAATCCGGGAGGATGATGAGCCGAATAGTGTTCAAATATACTCACTATTGTAAGTCGAGCACTACCCTTCCTTGCAATCGTCCCTCGTCCATCTCTCGGAAGACTCTTGCCAGTGAATTCATATTTTCAATGCGTACACGTGCCTTAATGATTCCACGAGCTGCGAAATCAAGTACTTCGAGGGCGTCTTGGCGATTGCCAACGGCCGAGCCAGTTATGTTATATTGATTTGCGATTATCGCGCCGGGGCTGGCAGAGTCAATAGGCTGTGTTCCGTGCTCTGGCAACCCTACGCACACCAATGTGCCGTTGAAACGCAGAAAGCGCAGGGCGCTGGCATAGGCTTTGTCAGAACCAGTGCAGACAACCACAGCATGGGCACCAAGTCCGCCGGCTAGCGCTATGATGTGGGAGGAGATAGCAGCCCCTTGGTCATCTTTAGGGAACTGGGTGATGTCGACAAAATGCTCTGCGCCCGATGAAAGGACAATGTCAGCCTTACTGGGCTGATCGACACCAATGACTCGAAGACCCATGCCTCGGCTAGCGAGCTGCACTCCTAGATGTCCGAGTCCACCGCCAGCGCCAGCAATCACTATCCATTGTCCTGGTCTCGCATTACTGCGTTTGAGAGCAGCGTGCACAGTAGTTCCTGCGCAAAGCATAGGGGCTGCCTCAGCAGAGTTGAGGCTGTCGGGAATAGGCGACACATAACGTGCCGGGCTGACCACATATTGCTGAAAGGTCCCTGGGGTGAAGTAGCCGGATATTTCCTGGTTGAAACAAAGACCGTCTGATCCGGCTTGACATGGCTCTACATACGTCAGGAGAATGAGACAAAACATGAACGAACGATCGGAGGACGGAGCGGGAGACGAACCACAATTGCCACAAGTGCTAGACACCCACTTGACTCCGACACGATCTCCAATTTTGACACCCGCTGTGTCGGCTCCTGAACCAAGTTTGACTATGTGGCCGACCCCTTCATGTCCGCCCACTTGGCCCTTGGGCGTTGGGACGGGCAGCGTGTTCCACTACAAGAAAAGTGAGCCAACGACCAAAGCGTAATGGTGAGATTCACGTCAACAAGATCAACAGAATAGGGATCACCTGCGTAGAACGTACAGAATTCATCATTACGCCAAGATCCGAATGGCACACGCCCGAGTGAGTACTGAATTCCGCGTTAAATCTGCCCCACAACTCAAGAAGGGGGGCTTAGCCGTACAGATAGATGAGCACGTCACCAGGGCCTGGTTCGGGTACGGGGAGCTCGACGACTTGAGTCGATATCGTTCCAGGCTGATTGTAGACTATTGACTTCTGAACTGAGGGGATTTCCATGACGTCAGACACGCAGTGCAATAAGTGCTCGACCTGAGGTTTTAGACCTTTCTGCTGCGTAGGTGTCAGCCTTAGAGTTGGGGCCCCTTGGACGTTTATATAGCACGACTTGTACTCATGCTACAGGGGTCAAGGATCGATAATTGTATCCCGATCAAACTAGTGCCACCAGTAAAATTTCGTAAGTCGTGGACTAACACATCCAATCAATTTCCTTGAAAACGAGAGTTTGTCATCGGATCAAGTGTTTTCGGGTTCGTCTAGCAGGCCACAAGCGGTTCCCTCTGAGTGGCTAACAGATGATTTTTAGTGCCCCACGGCTACAACGATTATCCATGAGACTGCCGAGGCAATTTACCAAGATCATGCTTCTCTGCCGCCGAAAGATGATCCCTTCTCAATCAGCCTAGTAATTGACGTCGGGTAGGCGCTTAGATAGGCGAATAAACAAATTTGGAATTGTATCCTCAGTGGGGCTTCTGCGGTTTCTTATTTTTATCATCTCTCTGACAATGACATTCTATTTCAGCCCTTATGGTTTCCACGAACATATGCTATTGCATCAGACTAAAATATTTGCGTGACGCAGAACCACGATCTGATTGGGTCCGCGCATGTTTTACATGTACCACAACGTTTGGCATATAGGAAAGTAATTTTATACTAATAGCTTATAGATGAAGTCTCGCTAATCAAATGAATTTCATTCTAGAAATACTAATGCGACAGCTTCATTTGTTCCCGACGTTTTCTCCACTGCCTCCGCCCTCTCTCGCCCCCTGCAACCACCATTTTGGTAGGCGGCTAGATAGGTAGTAGTCCCCGCCCCCAGCTCCTAAGACCCGTGGAACTCGTGCTTATCATCGTCTATCATGATCCTGGATTATCGGTCCGGCGCTCATGGGAATTCTGCCGCTGATATATGCGCTATACCAATAGCAGAATAGAACTGCCTTCCAAGACAAATTAGGCATCAACATATGCTCGTGTGCCTACCAAAGCCACATTCCTTGGATCCTATTTCCATATAATCGACCCATGCCAAATAACCGGATAATTCCTCTCGTCTACTGATCCGTCCTTGGAAAAATAATCGGCCTCTGCCACTCCAGGAACGCCCATCGGATTCCGGGCAGAAGCTCGAATCTCATTTTTGATATTATTGCCCGCAGTCATATATCATAGGATTTCAAGCCCTAGATACTCCTCCCCTGTCTGATCGCATTTTATCCAAACCTCCCACTTGCTATCATGGGCATCGCTTTGGATGCTCTCTACTTTGCTCTTCATCCGAATCAGTTAGGAGCGCTAATTCAATGGTGAGCTTAGACTATCTCCAAAAAAATGTCCTCTCTAAAATGACTGCCAACACTTACTAATCCTTCATTTATCAATCTTGTAGGAAACTACGACATGCTTCTCTATACAATAGAAACAAAACGCAACAGTCTGCAACAGCCAAGGTCTGTTTTGAATACTTGGATAAGACAAGTCGCAGCTTCAGCCCCGTTATCAAAGAGCTACACCCAGAGCTGCTCTTGCCCGTGTGCGTGTTCTACCTGATATTGCGTGGCCTTGATACGATAGAAGACGATACATCGATTTCCCTCGATGTGAAACAGTCACTCCTTCGAAGCTTCAAGGACCATCTTGACCAAGATGGCTGGAACTTCACAGGAAATCGACCCGAAGAAAAAGATCGCGAGCTGCTGGTGCAATTTCACAATGTGATTGCCGAGTTCCGGAAGCTAGAACCGACTTACCAAGCCATTATCAAGGATATCACTCACAGAATGGGTACTGGTATGGCTGATTTTGCGGGGAAGGCAGCTCTAGGATACGGGAAAGTGACTTCGGTGGAGGAGTATGATCTCTATTGCTGGCATGTAGCCGGGATCGTTGGCGAGGGTTTGACTCATCTCTTCGTGAAGGCGGAGATGGGCGACAATACTCTGATAAACCAGCCCTTGTATAGATCAATGGGTCTCCTCTTGCAAAAAAATAACATCATTCGCGATGTTCGTGGAGATTTTGATGACGGTCGCCAGTTCTGGCCCAGAGAAATCTGGTCTAATCATATCGACAAGTTTGAAGATCTTTTCGAGCCAAAGTGTCTCAACAATGCCCTCAATTGCAGCTCCGAGATGGTTTTGAATGCCATAGGACATGCCCGTGACTGTTTGTCATATCTTGCGGGCTTGAATGAGCAGAGTGTGTTCAATTTCTGCGCAATTCCTCAAACAATGGCTTTGGCTACACTTCAGCTATGTTTTCGCAATCCCGCAATATTTCAACACAACGTCAAACTCACAAAGGGAAATGCGTTGCAGTTGATGGTTGATTCTAGTCAGGGAATTGAGGGTGTGGCGAAAGTCTTCTGTCATTACGTTCGTCGAATTCAACAGAAAAACAACCCCGAGGATCCGAATTACTTGAGAATCAAAGTTGCATGTGAAGAGGTAGGTGCTTTCATAACAAGATGAAGGTTAGTTAATGTTTGCTGACCTGATAAGATCGAGGAATTCGCGAAGACTCTGGTGCCAACAAAGAGTATTGATCTTGCTAAGGAAAAGACCGGTGCGAAGGGGCATTGGGCTGGGTCTCATCCTGAACAAGTGGTTGTCTCTTGGGCAGTCGCCTCAATCTTCGCCCTGGGGGTTCTGTGGCTCATCGCCCGTACAAATTTGTTTTGATTTTTCTTGAGATTCTACTAGAAAGGAAAACGTTTGGGCTACAAAAGTGGCAAACAGAAAATGGCAAGAGGGCGGTCGGTAGATTGCGATTGTCGATTTAGGTCCTGTGTTTACCTGATGCCGAGGCTAATAGGCTGCTGCCTGACTGCCTGGGCGGGGATCCGTTAGTGTTTTTTTTACGATATGATAAGCCAGGCAAGCAATCATTAAGTGTTGGATTTGGTTGTTGGCGGTAATGTCGGTAAGGCTTCTGGAGGGCTATTCGGTTCCCTATCTTTCCCTTCCAAGCAGTCGAATTCATTCATGACACCTCAGAAAGTAACTCTGTATCCATGTTTTCGCTTTGAGAGCAACCGCAGGCAAAGTGGTTTGTGCTAGAGTCGAAGTTTGTGCTCTTAGCTGAAATTCTAGAGGCTTACCAGTCTTGTGGGGTTCTGGGCGTCCTCGAGTGGCGACTACGTGAGTGGTTCGAGCGGTACAATTTCTGACGGGCGCGTAGATAAGCGCAAATCACTTGATGGGTGGCGCTGGCCAAGCCGTTCCCGCCCAGATTCACGAATTGGGCATGAGCACTTCTCGTGGCCCGCGGGGCCCGAGAAAGACACCATCCAAAGTTGCAACCACTTCATCATCATTTACAGGAATCTGAGATTTGGAAGGCTTTGGTCTACGTCGAGGAATTCATAGTTAATCTTTTCACATGACTTCGCCACCTATGCCTTGCTAACGATGTGCATCCGGACACGCCGTGGCGGAGCAATTCCACGGACAACAATTTCACAGTCGCGTACCATAAAGGATATTCTAATTATGGAACGGTAAGCAGGAAACGCTTGGCCATGACGAGGCTCCAAGTTCGATTTCGAAATTGACACGTTTTGCATATAAGAACACAGATAAGAACTGCAATTATTAAGTGCGTTTCGTTATTGCACACGGCTAGGGTAAAGGTTACGAACATAGAAACACACACATACTGTATTTGTGATGATTTCGACGATATATGGTACAGGACTTTTGATTCGGTCATCCTAGGGATATCGTGCACTGCATCTGGATAGTTGAGATTTCTTTAGCACGAGCTAAACTGTCTTATAACGGGACATTTCCACTTCAATTGATCCCTAATTGTCTATATCATCCAAACACCTTACCGTGATAGCTGCTCCTTTCAAATGTAGCTCGTCGAGTACGTTCATGGCAAAACTGATCCGAATTCCGTTTGCCTTTGGATATACGAAATACACAAGTCTGCTACCCGAAAAGGTTGCACTTCCCAAAGGATCATGTTAGAGTCGGCTCCGACTTATGCAACATAGCCCATAAGTGGATGCTTCCAAGATTCGACAGTTTCTCTCCACAAATACCCTATAGATACCTCGCTCGAGCAGATTCCATTGATCAATAACATCGATAGTTACGTTTACGGCTGCAATAGCAAACGAGCTAAAGCCGTAAGTACTAGCCATCTCGTATAGGCCAACAGATACTATAACCGTATCTATGCTCATGATGGAGAACTGAGGATAGAAACCCCCGTTGATCGATTTTTCCATTGTCACAATGTCAGGTTTCATGTCGTCACCCAGATATTGAAAACTAAAAAACCTACCTGTTTTTCCCCTACCCTACTGCACCTCATCTGCGATAAAGAGGATATTCATAGATTTGAGAAGCTCATAAATGCCTCGGGCGTAGCGAACCTCGTCATTCACATTTCCATATCAAGTATCAGCAGACATATAAGAGTAGCATCATAGAAAAGCGAACCTGTATTTGTGAGATAAAATATTTACCAGTGTTACTTCAGCGGCATCTAGAATCAGCGAAATATCAACTTGCAGACTTTCGACTCACCAGGGATACCTTGCCCTAACTGCTCTACCAGAGCCTCCTGGATGTGGGGATGGTAGTATCCAGTGTTAACAGCACTGAACAGACCAATGAAATCAATGTATTCTTTCCCACCGACGCCCTACGTCCCTGAGTCAGGGCTGAAATTTAGGGATTCCATGTTTCCCACCACCTCCAATCTGACTCACCCATAGCAGAGATCCCTGGCCTTTATCGAAAGAATGGTTGATTTGATTATGATAGCGGCATTCTCTGAGATTGGATCTGTACGTGAGACGATAAACGTCGTCTTCGTTTACTACTACTACGACTACGTCTACCTCTGTCTTCAGTTAGCGATTTGACCACGCTAAATGCTGAATTTCATGGCCGTAACGTCGAAGCGGAACAGCATTGCCGGGACCTCGGGCCGGAATCGCGGTTATTCGGCAGACAAAGATGAGGCATTTAATTTACCACCTGCTGCGAAGGCAAAAGTACCTAGAAATAACCCGAAATTGCTCATACAGTTTTTTATCTTCGACTTCCTTTTTCTAACATCATTGAAAAATGATGTACAACCACAGCTATCGAGACCTGATCAAAACCCTGCCAGTCTCCCAGGCAGATGTTGACTTTTTCACCAAGATGCCTTTTGTCCATCCCTATTTAAACACCTCCGGTCCATATCAGCTGGTCCCTTTCATTACGCGATATGATAAGGGTGACTTGTCCGACATGTTCTTCAACAAAACGATCAACACATATGACACCGTCCCACGGGTACTAGCTTTCATGCGGAAGCCAGATTCTTTGCAAAGCCCAGTTCATGATGATGAGGATATTGATCCATTGCAACGTCTGGGAGAGCCACATTTCGTCGCATTTTGTCAGCTTGAGTCCGGTGTGAATGGTTATATCAACACTGCTCACGGAGGTCTCCTGGCATCCTTGCTAGACGAGATACTAGGCCTTTGCGCCGAGACATACCGGATATTTGCCTCGGATGAACAAGCGCCTTTGCTTACGGCCGATCTTCAGGTGTCATACCGTTCACCCGTGCCCACCCCTAGTGTAATTATGATCAAATCATGGATGAGACGGAAGGAGGGTAGAAAGTGGTTCCTTGAAGCAAGGATTTTGGACGAAAATGGTTTACTCAAAGCAGAGGCAAAGTCCTTGTATACTAGGCCACGATCTGCAATATAGAAAGAGCCATCCAATGACTCTTTCAGCGATAGGATCGGCTTATAAGAACGGCCTGATCAGTCAACCACTTTCTTCACGCAGGTAGAAGTAAGATGAATCAACAATGTTGAAGAATCCAAGGGAGACAACGAAGAAAAAAGGCTTACATTCATGGTGAATAATGTCAAATAAAGTATAAAACGTCGTATCATGTAGAATTCCCTTGCCCTTGAAAGCCAGCTATTCTCATTCATAGGTATACAAGTACAAAACTTACTTGTTCAATGGGGACCAGCGCTAAGGATACCGACTGAGAACGTGAGCTCCGACTCCATGCCCCTTTTCTGTTATTAGCTTACAACGCTCAAATGCATATCAATTTATTCCGAACCCTTGAGGGGAAAAGTCTGTTGGAAACTAGAAGCGTACATTGCAATGAGCCCAGTTGAAACTCGTCAAACGTTTAAAATACATAGATGTATCACCGCTCTTGTCCAGTATTGAGCCTGTAATCGAGTATCACGCAATCTTGCTATGAAAATTGCTCCGGTCAGACTGCCAAAGCAAGATTTCAGACGCATAGCATCCCAATATAGCTAATGGTAGATTGGCGACTTACACCGCCGCGCGGCCGCTTCTCGGCTTCTAAGAATCCTTGAACCCGCTCTTGTTCTTTTTGTTTTTAGACAAGAGTAGAAATAAGTCGTTCGTTGCAGGCTGTAAAAGAACGAAGGATTTCGCTTACTGCATCTCGTTCGCTGGCCCGTCGTCGCCAAAATAATCTTGATGCCGGTATAAATCCAATCTTTCGTTCTTTGAGATATCTTCCCTTGATGCAAAGGTTGAGTTAAATAACTCTTGTTCCATGCCATAAACCAGGCCCGCATCTCTGGATCGTCCTCTGGCGGTAAGAATGTGCAACCCTGTGTTCCTGCCTCAAGATTCTCCGCTGCATAACTGTCTGGATTCCACGTGCCGTAAGTCCTGCGAGGGGGAGCCTTGATTCCCCACCCGATATCCGAAGATTTGCCAAATTTGGTGTTTGAATAACCTTGCTGTGTTTGAAAAAAGTCCAACAAATCCAAAATCTGGCGTCCAATACTGAGAGGCCCACGACCACACTGAAATTCAACAAGTTTTCTCACATCATCTAACAGCAAGCTCGGGATTGTGCGTTCAAAATCCTCGTCATTCAACCCACCGACCGTGGCATGTCGCATCTGAATATATGGTGCGCTGCCTGTCGTAAATTCCAACAGTGTAAGTTGACTGAAGAGGCACCACTACAGCCTTTTTCGGAGACCTCTCTCCGGTTGGGGGATTCTGGCGGGTTCGTTGTCTAACCGGAGTGAAACTGCAGCAGCATGTGCCATTCCTAACAAGAAAAACGTTTCTTGTGAAGAATTTGTCTCACAATAGCCCATTAAAAGTAGCCCTTGTATTGATGTATAAGACTTTTCGTTCATCTGTCGAGGAAAAAGAGACTGGGAATTTATTAGTTGTGACGGTGAAGTATCTGAATCAGCCCTAACCTTCGCGTTTGAGTAGAAAAAATCGAAAGCTTGCTCCTTTGAATGTATTCCATAAGTACGAAGCGTTTTTCTGTCGCCAACTCTGATCGATGCCGCTAGGAAAGCATTAAGAACGAATTGGCCACAAGATGGAACGTCCCCTTCGTTCATAGCCGCGATACTGGCCATTTGAAAGAAGGTTATGACAGGAAACGTGGGATAGATGAACTGTAGGAAGCATCCCACCAGATACTTTCGCAAGCCGTGAGGCTCAAAAGACTCTAATTGATCCTCAAGGCAGTCGAGTCCAGCTTCGACGCCGTGAGGCAGCAGTATTGACACGCTAGGTTGTGGAGGTTCCTCTTTTTGTCCCATGTTGCTTGTTTGGTCATCTGAACCGGCGACGTGGGAACATGATAATAAATCACTTGTGCCCTGGCTACCGGATCTCTGAATCAGAGGACCAGAGAGGTAAGTTTGGCAAATAATATCATCCAACGTGCAATTTGTGCATGTGCCCTCTAATATTTGTACGTCGCAGCGAATCTTTTTCCGCTGGCAATTGATACAAGCAGACCCGGCTCGCGTTCTCCGACGAGTTTTGGGTTGTGCATGGGAGGAATGACAATTCAATTTGTTTGGAAATTCTTCAACGTCGTCCGAATTCATTTCAGTTCCAACAATCGGCGTTCACAAATGAACGACGGTTTTGCTTTCTGGTGTCCGGTAGCAAATGAATGTTGGGGTAGGTTATAATGAGAAAAGCCTACTAGACCTTAACTAGTCTGGTTTTCCTTTTTTCAATTCTTCTTATCGTATCCTTGAAAAGGCTTACGCGGTCTCAAGTCATTATCTACGCGCAGACAGAAGAGACTTTCTTTCATCAGCCATTTGACTTTGGATGGAAGTATCCGACAAATATATGAATGAGGACGAGAAATTTAGGTCAAGAAGGCGACAGTCATTTATGACCGATTTAGTTTGCACTGGTTAGATGGCAATTTACTAAATTAAACGAGTTCTCTGTTCCTCGGCTTTCTACCCAGTCCATCTCGACTATTTTGTGAATGCCTCTTGATGATGAAACTGACTCTGCATTTTTAACTAGGCGTAAAACTAGAAAGGGACATTGTTCTGTAGGTTCCACATATTTTTTGCTAACCAAAAGTCAAACCATCCCCCGGCGCCCGATACATAGCAGTCAGAGGCTCGGTGTCCTCGGGCCCCGAAAAGAAATGGACTTGCCGAGGCTGTTAACGGGCCACGCGAGACACATTTTCCGCTGACATGCTTGGAAAAAGAGTTGTCCACAAGCCAGTTGCGTCAGAAAATACAAGTAGAAATTGATTCGTGAAGCTCAGACAGGATGCAAAGGATTATATCGACCACTTCAAGGTGAAGACGCTGGGAATAAGGAAGAGATCAAAAACCCACAGCGACGAGAGGCAGCGGGAGTAATACAACGCCGATGAGAGACGATATCGAAGGAACAGGGCATGTTGAAAAACGGCATGCCAACTGGAGCAGATGTGGAAGCAGAAACATGAGATGGTGCGTCAATACGGGGATGGGATGTCGCCGCATGGCACGGCGTGTGCTGGCAGTAGCCGGTTACGTTCATTTTGAGCGTTCTATGACGGTTTTTGTGAGATTATCACCTGTTTTTGAATCGCGACATGCAGTGTTTTCTTTGTATTTGTTACTGTTGGGCGTGGCGTTTGGACGAGTTCTTGTTTCCGACGGAGGAAGCACCTGCATAGCCATTACGTTCTAGTTGGGCTGCATCAGGTTAATAGAACTTTGAATTGAATTGAATCGACCACTTCACTGATCAATCCGACAGAATCTATTAGGGACCAAAATTTGCATGGACACGTTAGGTGATCTTCTTGTTCCATATACACAGATTCAACCATCGAGCGTGTAAATGGGCCGACGCACGGTGGGAAAAAGTTCCTAAAAAAGCATGCCTAGCAAATTTACAGAAACGCCCGCAATATAACCCAGTGAATTCCTGAAAGCAGTTGTATTTAACCCCCCTTGGGCCCAAAAATTATCTATTGAGATGCGCTATGCAAACGCACAAGAACCTGAACTGGGGCAGTGGTCGACGTGTATTTATGTTTGACAACAGTCGACTTGTCCATGTTTTCCACTCCATCAAATCGCTGAAGCATCCGCACAACGACGTAACCAGCCTCAGTCAGGGCAAACTGCTGTCCCAGGCAAATCCTTGGTCCGCCATTAAATGGTATAAACTCCCATCCCGGTCTGCGCCCGGTCCACCTTTCAGGCCGAAATTCATTAGCGTCGTCACCCCAGATGTCCTCACGGCGGTGCATGATATGCACGTTGTAGGTAACTTCCTCTCCAGCGCGAATGTAGATTGGCGATGTACCATCTGCACCACCTCCTCGAGGGAGAGTGGTGTTTCGGACCGCGCGGCGACTATTCTCCGGTACGACTGGATGCAGTCGCAGAACTTCAGATAGAACATGTTGCAGATAGGAACATGATTTGAGCGACTCAAAAGTGATGGCAGTGTTACTGGAGCTCTCTCCAAATGTTTCAATGACGACGGTACGCAGCTTTTCGTAAACCTCCGGATGACGAGATAGTAGGTAGAAAGTCCATCCTAGAAGGCCTGCGGTTGTGTCTCTCCCTGCTAAGAGAATGTTGAGAAGCTGGCTACGAAGCTCTTCGGGATCTTTTGTCTCCTTGACGAGTTCCTGAAGAAATACATAGCCAGACTCAGTCGGGTCCCCGGGAGCGCTTTTTTCCGTCCCTGACTGTAGTTCCCCTGCGAGAGCGAGATTGACATAATACCGGGCAAATTCCTGGATTTCTGCACAATCTTTTCGAAATTCTGCAGGACAGTAGAGAAAGTACAGATCCATCAAATAACTTCGTAACACGACCACCGCATTGGCTCGGTCAAAAGACTGACCAAAGGACAAACCGTCGGGCAGAGCATCCGGTGTAGTTGTCCCAGGTTTAATTCCCTGGATTCCTTTCGATGAAAGAATCTGGGAATTGACACTCTGTCCAAAGAGAAATTCGGTGGCGGAGTCAAGAGTTAGGTTGAAAAACAAGGGCGTCAAATCGATAATATCTGTCCAAGAATCGTGATGAACTGGGAACCTATCCAAAAGGTGTTGTACATGACGTTCCTCAAGCTGCAGGTCGGCGATTTGACCGCGAGCGAATTGTGGACGAAGTAGGGCGCGAGAATGTTGCCTACCTTCAATGTTAATGCCTAGTAATATCGGCTTTATGAATTTGCAACGTACCACTCCTTTCCATCCGTGGTGAAAATACCTTTTCCAATAACCGGACCGAACAAATTACGCCGTGAAGGGCCAAGCTCAAAATCCTTGAACTGGGTCGCAAGCATAGCTTGCACATTCTTCGGGTCAGCTGTGACGTGATGCCAAGTACCCAGGATATTCTGATTCCACGTTGGGTGTCGGCCTAGCTCTTCATAAAGCACCAACTCATCATTCTGGAGGATTTGCTCCCGCATCATGTCAATATAACGCTTCAGAATATCAATACCGAACGGGAGCTTGCTCGGTCGGATGAAAGCGGGCTTACAACCCATTCGCCGAGCTCGTTGGTTATGCAATATAGACATCAAAACCCAATGGAGAGAATAAATGACGACAATCGCCGGGAGAGCGGTCGACAAAGTCAGCTGTTGAAATATAATCATTGTTGCAAATATTTCAATCACGATGGTGATATTTGAAGATCGCTGTAGTTGCTTTCTTGCTGGGTTTATACGCGATATATATATTGAGCGCTGAGACGAACTTAGATCCGGACAGGGTGTACGGCTGACTTGGTCTCTCGAGTTGACTATTATGAAACAATAATTATACCCCGCTTTCGATCCTACTTTCGCGGCAATCGTCAAATACCTATCATCAACGCCAGCGATGTATGTAGGTCGGGACCCACCCCACGGGTCCCGCGGGACCCGTGGGACGGGCCCCATGCGACGCTTATCATCGTATATCTAGCCGCTCAGTCTTCAAGGTAACGAATCGCCATTCGATCGCCACCAACGAATTTCCCGCCACTCCCCAAGTGGGACCTGTTATATATCTAGACGCAAGCGTAGTGGGCCTATTTAGACATCTGGTGAATTTTTTTGGTTGAGCTCTGGGTTCAACTCAGTCCTCCATTGGTTGTAACGTCTTGGGTCGGTCAAACTAGGAGCCAACCAGTGTATTTGGGCGGGAGGGGACTAACAGGAACCGAGGCTCGTCGGTACTACAAGGACTATCGCATTAGCTGGCAGTAATTCTGCATTCAAACTCAATTTACCCCTTGTCACCTGACGCTTTTAAAGAGCTGTGCATACGACAAGAATCGGATTAACAGCTTTTGAACCAATCTTTCCTTCCGATCCCAAGCCAATCACTAGCCATGACGCTGACGCGAAAAACTTCCGTTGCCGCTAAAATACCTGTTCAAACTGCCAAGGCGATTGAATCAAAATCGAATGCCACCCCCAGATTCACTGACGGTGCGTCAGCTGAACTCGAGTTTGGGGGTTCATTTGGTGCTGCACTGTTGATGATAGGATTCCCTCTCTTGATGTGGTACATGTGGATTGGTGCAACGTACTATGATGGCATGCTTCCTCTTCCTGCTGCCAACCAGACCTGGGCTGACTTTGTCGTCCTCCTATGCAAATTGGTTTATGAGGGATCGTATCCAACTGCGAAAGCATGGGCAATATACTGGACATTCTTCATTATGGAGGCATTCATGTACTGCTATATGCCTGGAGTTTCCAATCTTGGCCGCCCACTGAAGCACGAAGGTGGTAAAAGACTTCCCTACTACTGCTCAGCGTTCTGCAGTTTTTATGCGACGCTAGCCATCGCCGCAGTCTTGCATGTTACGCATGTATTCCCTTTATACACTCTGATTGACGAATTCGGATCTATTATGAGTGTCGCCATTTTGTCCGGCTTCCTGAATAGCTTCATCGTCTACATCCAAGCTATAGTGCGCGGACGGACCCACAGATTGTCGGGTTCCCCTATTTATGATTTCTTCATGGGCGCTGAGCTGAATCCTCGCATCGGTATCCTGGACTTCAAGATGTTCTACGAGGTCAGAATCCCGTGGTTTATTTTATTCCTTATCACCTGCTCTGCCGCGGCTCGCCAATACGAAACATATGGCTACGTCTCGACCGAGGTACTATTCTTGATTGGAGCACATTACCTGTACACCAATGCTTGTGCCAAAGCCGAGCAGATGATCATCACAAGCTGGTAAGACTACCTCAACCTTTTGAAATCCGGTGTTAACGGAGCTTACTCCGAAATAGGGACATGTACTTTGAAAAACTGGGTTTTTTACTCACCTTCTGGAACATGGCTGGTGTGCCCTTCACTTATTGTCATTGCGCCCTTTATCTGGCAAACCATGACCCATCCGAATACCACTGGAACCCTTATTTCCTTTCAATATTTGCTGCAGTTTATATCTTCTTCTACTGGGTGTGGGACAGTGCAAATGGTCAGAAGAACGCATTTCGTCATAGGGAAAAAGGTCAGCTTGTCAAGCGGAAGACATTCCCTCAAGTACCGTGGCAGGCTATCGAGAACCCGAAATCAATTCAAACCGACACGGGCGATAATATCATGGTTGATGGCTGGTTTGCAATAGTCAGAAAGCCAAATTATGTTCCCGACATGTTTTTTGCTATGTCCTGGGGACTTATCACCGGATTTAAGTAAAGTTTTCCACCTTGCAAAGGCCATGAGTTGCCATAACTAACGGGTACTAATAGGAGCCCATTTCCCTGGTTTTATTTTGTTTTCTTCATGGTTATGATCACCCATCGCACGATTAGGGATATCAACAGATGCCGAAGGAAATACGGCGACGCATGGAAGCGCTATGAGAGAGAAGTTCCCTACCTGTTCATTCCAGTAAGCTTCCAATTGACAACCACAGTGGTGAAAATCTATTGACATCTTCAAAGTATGTGATTTAATTTCCGTCTGGGTCTTTTGCAAATAGCTCTTTAGTCTCTCTTATAAGGGGACCTTGAGTTTCGGAGCCCACGATATCCGATTGATGGGATTCGCCAATTTTAGGGAATTTGCACCCTTTTCTGGTCAGATATAGCAATGAGGTATCTGTTGATGTAGAAGCATATCTATTCTGCACACATGTTCTTCGTTGCATAGGGCACGGTATAGATTTATAGAAGAAACTGGCGAGCGCCTTCTGTTTCTGCACAGTTAGTTGGTAGAAGATTTCGAACTCTGAAATATTGTTGCTTCATGGATTTACGCAAAGAAAATATTTATTCATGCCTTTTTACACTGATTACTCGGAATATTTCAAACAAGAAAAGCTGTGAATTCCGTTGGCAAGCGTGGAGAAGGGCGCTTTCTATGAGAACTGCTCGGGTGTACCAGTATGACATTGAAATTTTCTACCCTGATCCAGAATTTCACACTTACTGGCGATGCCAAGGAATTTGCTAGCACGCAAATGCTCTGCGCTGCTACGCCCTTACCCTAGATCGGAACAAGTTTGTCATAATGGTGGCAAGCGATATTCGAGTCGAATTACGTTGCGACTCCGGACAAAAATTAGCGCGCTGTAGTCTTACTAGGGTAGTCTTACTAGGGGCAGGAGGCGAAGGAAACAAGTAGTAGACTATCCAACCAAGCAAGCCTTTTATTAAGCTTGGATAATGCGATACACGCCTGGTACAGACGGGAATTCGTCATTTGGTGGCATTTGTCCTGAGAATAGCCTTCATCGGGGTCAGAATGATACGCCTGGATTCGTCTATAATCTAAGGACTTCCTTTCAGTCATCCGAAAATGGATTACAAGCTTTCCGAGCGAAGGTTAGGCCAGCATTGGGTGAACAATAAAAACATTTATCGTTACGCTCCGAGGACATGAACTGACGCTATTATTGGTGCCCGCAAGTGGCCTGGGGCTAATGAAAATAGAGTTTGATGCCAGCATCAGTGGCGCTCAACCTTTGCACGACCGCTGCTAGAATTATTGAGCATACTGGCGCGTAGATAAGCCTCTAGCTTGGTGATTTAAAGTGGAGTGCATAGAACCGAAATTTACTAGAGCCACCACCAGCCTATCTTACATGCAGATGACTTTGGGAGGGTATATATGTTTGCTCGCAGGAGGTATTTACCGGAGGGTAGCTCTCAACGCAGTATATCCCACTACCATCTCTTCCATACGTTCCTCTTTTCTATACTGAGAATATTCTCAACGTTGGCGAGAGAGGTATTATAATCAAAAACACACCCAAAAAAGATATCAGTAATACCGGGATGTCTGCCACAAAGTCCTCGCTTGGCCCAGTTCTCCAGTCAATGGAGACAAGGGAAGAGGGGCAGATCTTCGATGTGACGCAGCTTGATCAGAATCGGTTTAATATTTGGAGCACCATAGGTATCCAATTTTCAGTTATTGCAGCACCCCTTGCTATTGTCAGTTACACCACGCTCATAACCGGGGTTGGAGGTAGCCCTTTCTACTTCTGGGGATTCCTAGTTGCCGCAATTGGTCAAACACTTGTGGCTGTTAGCTTGGCTGAACTAGCGAGTGCCTATCCACATACTTCTGGTAAGGCCTAGCTCACATTAAATGTGCGTGACTTGCTAATGTTCTCTATGCCTATCTATAGGGCAAATATTTTGGACTGCCACTCTAAGCCCCCGCCAACTTGCGCCTTTTTTGAGCTATTTCAATGGTGCAATGACTACATTTGGATGGATCTTCGCTGCATCTGGGAATGCCGTATTTGCGGCAGATTTTTTGGCTAGCTTTGGGCAGTTGGTCTCTGACGCATACGAGCCTACCTCATGGCAAATTTTCCTTCTAGCGCTTGCTAGCATAATAGTGGCGCTTGTATTCAACACGCTGCTCATTAACAGTCTACCAGGCCTCACTATCTTTATGGTGGGTTTTTTGAACGTGGCTGCCTTGTTTATTTGCATCACCTTACTCGCTGTCGTACAGCCGAAAGCATCGGTAAATACAGCATTTATTGACGTTGTCAACGAGACCGGCTGGTCCTCTGATGGGCTGGTTTTCTTTCTTGGCCTTCTCCCTGGCATGATGACTGTCTGCCTTTTCGATACGGCAGCCCACATGGCGGAAGAGCTCCCCCACCCTCAGCGACAAGTACCAATTGTGATGGTTGCTAATGCCATCCTTTCTGCATTGGGTGGTTTGATAATGGTCATTTGCCTAATATTCTGCACCACTCATCCGGAGAATCTTCTTCAACCATTGGCAGGCATGCCAATCATTCAAATTTGCTGGGACGCTTTGCCATCGACAGCATTCGTGATTGTCGTATGTCTCGTATACTGCGTCATGACCCTGAACGGCCTGGTCAGCATTATCACAGGTTGCAGCAGGGTAATTTGGTCTTTCGCTAGAGTTGGCGGTTTGCCGCTGCGAAATTTGCTATCTGGAGTCAGCCATCGTTTCCAGACGCCTTTCAACGCTGTAATTGCATCATGTTTAGCGTGTGCCATCTTCACTGCCCTTTGTTTTGCACCTCTCACTGTTCTGAGCGGACTGTTTGGTGCATCGGCGGTTTGCTTTACCACATCCTATGCCATGCCGACTTGTCTTCTTTTGGCTAATCGTCGAAGTATCCCTTCAACCCGATATTTTAATCTTGGACGAGCGGGCCCCGTCATAAATATTATGGCAATCTGCTGGATGATAATAAGTGCTCTTTTTGTTTGCTTCCCCCGATACGTGCCTGTTGGCTTGGAAACCATGAACTGGGCACCGGTAATCCTCGGGATTGTTATCTCAATTTCTCTTGCAAATTGGTACGTGGTGAGGGCATTTTATGAGAGCCCCCACAGTCTGAGACATGATCAATCGTGTTGAGTTTGCGTTCAATGGTGATTTGATGCTGCTGGAAATAATTGTGTACATCAATTTGCGGCAAAGAAGATGAAATTTGCAATCAGTCTTATTATCGTATACATTCAAAGTTGTTGTTGACAGTATATACGTTTTCCTTTCATGTGTAAAGCATTACTACTTCCTATATGTCAATACCTCACGTTGTGCCCGTGATACACGTAAAACATGCGCAGACCAAATTAAATCGTACTTTTGCATTACGCAAGATATATAACAGTCTGATGCGATAGCATATGTTTGTGCAATCCATAAGGCCCGAAATAGACAGGGTCATTTTCAGCCCATAGATTCTCAAGCATCGTCTTCATCTTCATTACCACAAACAGTGGCTCTCTGTTGGATAATACTTTTCTAATCACATCCCATTCTGTTTCATTGATTAGGCATGACCCGATCACGATAGTTGGCCAAAGGAGAACGTTCCTGAGATGCGTGTCCATCAAAGTTGGTATAAGCATCAACGCACTCAGGGCATGCCGGCGAACGACTGACAATCGGCTCTCATCTTCCGCAATCGTACCACACCACATAGCGTCGTATGCAAAAATTGCCAGCGCGTGGCGATAAATTGCTGAAACTGAGAGACTTTGTTCGTGTTCAAGGTTGATTGCGGGTTCTGGTAAATCATCGGCAGATCCAATAGTCTCAATGATGGTGATTAATTGAACGAATTCCGCCCAGTTTTCCGACGAGCACTCTTGAAACATGATCTCCGCTTGACGGCGCGTGCAAAGAGAAATCACCCGCGGGATAACCTCTAGACACTGATAGATAGGGGAAACAATGGCTCCAAAGATCTCGTAGTTCTTCAGGATGTCCCAGGAAAGCAGGAGAGAGCTGCGAGTATCCAGCTCAGACTCTGTCCCGTTGTTATAGGGTGTAGGACTGGCTATAAGGGCCAGGTAGGTGTATAATTCAAACGTGAAGCCACATAGTACTCGCATGTTACTTGTTTCCGAGGAAGAACTCAGCAGCCGACGGACAATTTTTCTCCCAGCTCGAATATGCATCATTGCACCGTCGTCTTGTGCAAGGCTGAAAACCTAGGAATTAGAGAGTCAGATCCAAAAACATGTATCAGAACATGAGCGTGGATTAACTGTCACTCATCAGGATCCTGAATCCACATCCACGACCACTAAGGATTTTCGGAGAATACTGATCAGATGGGGCAGGACGGACATACCCCAATTAGGTAGAGGATTAGCTGGGCCAGCAGAGCTCGAAGCCATTCGAGCGGCTCATTCGATTTTCGAGAAATGGCGCCTTGTAGCAGATAAATCACGTGTCCATAATGTCGGTAAACCCATGTGTTGATTTCTGGGGAGCTTTGTTTACGGTCCAAGTGGGCCCCTCCAAGAGCGAG
The DNA here is from genome assembly GCF_028826775.1 of Penicillium argentinense. Taxonomy (NCBI): domain Eukaryota; kingdom Fungi; phylum Ascomycota; class Eurotiomycetes; order Eurotiales; family Aspergillaceae; genus Penicillium; species Penicillium argentinense. Next base: position 4,263,947 of record NW_026622668.1, read on the forward strand.
CAGCGAGTGGAGTATCAACTCATCCGAGAAAGCCAGTGGGAGCAAATGCGTTAAGAATGGGTTCTTCTCGGGGTTAACGGTGGTCATGTATCTGCTGGTCTCGGCGACAAAGTGGGCAAGAAACATGGAGGACACAGAGCCCAGCGAGCCCATAGAGCAACTCGGCGGTGCGATAAGACGAAAGCCCTCGTCTCTAAACCCCGCACCTTCACTGAATATTGAAATCGGAGACGATGTGTCCTCCCCGCAGGGATTAGAATTATCAATAATATCCTGAGTTGGAGGTGCAGTATCATGAAAAGACGGTAAATTATCGGGATCGGGCTCACGCTGACCAGTACCTGGCCATTGACAAGCTTTTCCTTTCAGCAAACAGCGAGTACATACTGGTCGACGCTCATCACATTTCTTGTGCAGACGCCGACACACTAGGCAGCCGGATCTCGAACGTGGGTAGGGAAGTCGTACCCTTTGCCGTGGATACCTGACGGCATTTTGCCGAACCCCATGCGACATCATGAGAATACTGCGAGGCGAAGATAGGGAAGAACTCCAGACGGCTAGATAAGACGGGCGGGAAGTCGCATATTAACTAACTATTCGGCGCAGCTAAAGTTCAGGGAACCCCGCATGCTTCCAGACGATTAGATCAGCCGTTCGGGACCCGCGGGGAAGCGGAAATGACTACTTGACGCTAATAAAGTTCGGTGAGTAAGTGCCCCTGTGAGTGACTACCATATAAATTATGGTACGGGTCAATCCACCCAGAACATCTCTTGGCGCCCCACCATGCAGGGCAGTGAACCTTGTGATTTCCAGATAAAATTATACATTGATACACACAGCTATGTAGGCGAATGGATCTCCGTTTGTTGCTACTAGTCGGTGTTACGAATACATGAATCGAATAGGCCAATGCGTCACGTAATCCATGGAGAAGGCCCGGACCATTATTCGAGCTTGTGGACCATATATTCGTTTCGTGTGTTATCAGTTATGAGCGGTTGGCGGTTAGATAACGCATGATAGCCGATCGAATAAAATGTCGCCTGTTATGTCCAAACGAGCAAGGCAGAAGAGTACAGGGGCAAAGAACCATCATTTTGACTGTTGAACCGGGGCTACTGGAATGCTGCCTGCTGTTCGCTTGTGAAATGTGAGCTAATAATATCGTCTCCATTATACATAAATAACAACACGTACGCCACGAAGAATCGTCCAGTACACCGACTTCATCAAGCAATTGTTCAAAGTGAAGATTCCTTCCGGCTCTACAGAATCACCAAATGCCACCCTCCATGACTCCAGCTTGTGTTCCTCGTGTATCGGCAACCGATGATCCAGAGAAAATCATCCAAGCCCTACATCAAGCCGGTGCACTCATTATCGAAGGTCTTTTGTCTAGAGACCAGGTGCAGGGGTTGAACCTCGAACTCGACAAACCGTTAGAGGCCATAACTTCGGGTTCGAAACACAAAGTCGGCGCAATCCAAGATTTTCACGGCAGCAATACAAAGCGCCTCACAAATGTTACAACCCATAGCAGAATATTCCGTCACCAAGTACTTGAAAACGAATTGGTTCACGCGGTGGCTGAGAGTGTCTTTCACCAAAACTCCGGGACGTACTGGATGGGTGCCGCTCAGGTGATCCAAATTGGACCTGGAAACAAAGCTCAAGTACTTCACCGAGACCAAGGCCAGTACCCGGTTTTTAATCTATTGGGCTCGAAGGCTCCGGAGGCGACCATCAATTTTCTCATCGCCCTGACGGATTTTACCGTAGAAAATGGTGCGACCAGAGTTATTCCCGGCTCCCACCTATGGGAGGACTATTCTGACATGGGATCGCACGACCAAACAATCCCTGCTACTATGAAAGCCGGCGACGCTGTTCTAATGAGCGGCAAGACCGTTCACGGTGGCGGGGCGAACAAAACTGCAGAAGAGCTCCGTCGTGGCTTAGCCTTCACGCTACAGTGTAGCTATTTGACACCCGAAGAAGCAAATCCGTTCATCATCGGATTGGAGACCATCAAGGAATTGTCTCCAAGAGCACAACGCATTTTGGGATTCCGCTCACAATTCCCAAAATCGTCACCCGGTCTTTGGCAATCCGACTATTGTGAGCTTGGAGACGTTATTGGTCTCTCAGGAGACGATCCTGCCCTTGATCGCTTAAGGAAAGGAATCAACGTGACGATTTAAGCAGACCATCATCTATACCCCTGAGTAGACAGACGGAATATGAAACGGAAGTTTCATTTGTTTATGCGGGGTGGAGTCTCAGATCACCGCTATTTAACTTATGTATGTGAATATAAATTATTTTTTGCGGTATTGTATAGTTACCTACACGTCTCATATCAACTACATTAACGTGACGTTTAAAATTCCGGCCAATATCGATTTATTTTTCTTTTCTTTTCTTTTTAGAATATTGAACCTGTTTCCCTAATCATTAAATAATTGGCATTGCGATACCTTTCATTGAGTAAAGGCTGAGATAAGCTGCCTTTTGTAAGTATATGAGCCTTTAACAGCACAATTGACCATATTATGAATATGGGCTTAAAAAAAATGACAAAAGGTTTGATTTTTTTTCCGTAGTTACATCTTGTCCAAGGTGGCTCAAAAACATTGTCATTGGTAAGACGTCATGTCATCTTCTCATCCAGCTGCGGAAAATACTATTAACTATTTCCGTCTGTTGGTATCACCAGCTAGGTACTGTACACACAGTTAAGTGGACAGTTTGTATGCTCCAAAGCAAATAGTCAATTGATTCTTGTTGATAGATGTTGATGCTCAGTCTAGTTGGAAAACACCCCTAGATCCCACACGCCGGCCTTCGGCGGTCACAACACCGCGGGGCCACAGCCCAGCGCAAGAATGCTTACACCAAGCAAGGGATGTTATCCATCGGTCGCTAGCAGTGGGTCACAACCAGTTTGTTCTGACAGGAGAATATATCCCGACAGCTAGCATACCCAATCACGACAACACTTTCCTGGATCATACTTAAGAGTCCAGCGGGATCTGAAATGACGATAGATTAGAATCTGTAAATTAATTGCCGTGGGTAGATGGGAAAGTAAGATTAGCAAGCGCTGGATTTGAACATGGTAGGTATCTCCAGGCACGGAAATTTGTTGCCCAACCATCGACGCTTCTACATATTTGTTAGATGATCCCAGCTGAGATGCATGGATCTGCAATTTGGGTTTCCGAAACCGCCACCAGGAGTTGTGGTAAGACCCCCAAGCGTCTTATCTAGTCGCTCTTTACATTAACCGCCGTTTATCTACCCGGTGTTAGTCTTCACGGTGACGCTTAATACTGGTTTTCCGGGAACAGTACATGGGGCCTAATGGACATACCAACACTACGGTCGCCTGAGAGATACAAAAGCATCCTTCCCAGCGACAACTTAAAGCCGAAACTCAGCGCCAGAGAAATCAATTCGGTACAGTGGGAACAACACATTTTTCTCGTTCTTCGCACTCGATTCAACAGTCATTTTCCTTCTTGATCTTCTTTACCAAGCATAGCCCAGTATGGCCTCAATGGATACGGTGCTAGCAGGGTACGAAGCCCGGCAATCTGCGCTTGAAGCAAGCAGCAACCTCTTCTCCCAGGGAATTGCCTGGGTTGGAGGTGACCTGGTTCCGCTATCACAGGCACAAATTCCACTCCTCGACCAGGGTTTCCTTCATAGTGACCTGACCTATGACGTCCCAGCTGTATGGGATGGACGATTTTTCCGCCTTGACGACCACATCGATCGATTGGAAGCGAGCTGCGGAAAGCTCCGGCTTCAGCTCCCTCTGCCTAAGTTAGAAATCAAACAGAAATTAGCGGAGATGGTGGCCAAATCTGGAATTCGCGACGCCTATGTGGAAATAATCGTCACTCGCGGCCTCAAATTCGTCCGCCAGGCCAACCCAAAAGATATTGTCAACAAAATCTACATGTTTGTGCAGCCCTACGTTTGGGCTATGCCACCTGCTATGCAACGTGTTGGTGGGAAGGCTGTTGTTGCAAGAACGGTCCGCCGTGTCCCTCCGGGATCAATGGATCCCACAGTCAAGAACCTACAGTGGGGAGACCTGATACGTGGCCTACAGGAAGCTGCTGATCGAGGAGCCACCTATCCTTTACTGACGGATGGGGACGCTAATTTGACCGAAGGTCCCGGTTACAATGTCGTCATCATCAAAGATGGTGCCTTATACACCCCCGATCGGGGCGTCCTAGAAGGTGTCACTCGCAAAACCGTCTTAGAAATTGCGCAAAGGAACGACACATGTGTTCATGTACAAGTTGTCCCCGTTGAGATGGCTTTTCAAGCGGATGAAATATTCATTTGCACCACTGCCGGAGGTATTATGCCTATTACATCCATTGATGGCAACGCTATAAATGGGGGTCAGATTGGGCCTATCACTAAGCTTATCTGGGATGAGTACTGGGACTTGCATTACAACCCTACCTACAGCTTCGCGATCGATTATGCGGAAAGCTAGAAGAGTGAAGACAGCTATTATATCATACTCGTTTATGTTGTGATATGTCGTATCGTACCGGAATCAATTCCTAACCTCACGGAATTGCCAGCTTTGATTGGAAATCAAACTGGAGGTTGCATGTGTATATAAACCCTCAAATTTTCTGTCCAGAAGAAAATAAGCAATCTTCCTCTGAATTACAACAGTTTAAAACATGCCATTTGATCATCTTCCTTCTGCCTTCTTCAGCCTAACATCCCCCACCAGTCAGAGGATTGTCTTAATATCAATGTCCAAGTCCCGAGAGGTGTCAATGACACTTCGATCTGCCTGTTCTCATTTGGATTCACGGTGGAGGGTTGGACCTCGTGGTTCTCTGGGATCTGAGGCAACTGCGCTCCCGGGTGTTATTTATGAGGTGGGTGGTGCTGACCTGACCAGCTGTATCAATCCGTTCACATAATGATAGGGCGCCAATCTAAATCAACACAGCGTGGATATGGAGCAACCAGTCGTGTTTGTATCAGCCAACTACCGATTTATATCACAGTAATATCAACAGCAACGCCTGGCTCAATTCCGATTCCCGATTAGGATCGACCTCGAAATGATACAGTATGTATCGTCTAACCAAACAACAACAAAATGTACCATTTGTCATTAGCAATATGGTTGATGAAGGCACGCTGTTCTCGCTGATCAACCAGCTAAATGTCACAAGTGATGCCGACATAGTGGCCTAGTTCCAGACCATTTACTAGCAGAAAATCCCGCGCAATTTTATTGAATAGCTCGACGATTTCTACTCATCCGATCCCGCGTGAGGATCTCCGTACGGTACAGGCTTGAACTATCAACTCGGTCTTCGCTACAGGAAGTTTACATCCATGATTAACGACTATACATTCACAGCCGGAAGAAGAATGCTGCTGAATGTGACATCTGGCCATCAGGATACGTGGTTATCAGATCAAGCAAAGCCTTCCCCTACTGGGTCAAGTTGTCTTTTTAATGCTCTTCATCTCATCAATAATCTGATTCTGGGGTCGTTTCACATCCCCAATGATGTTCTCAATGCATATTCAGAGTTCCATGCTGCCCTGAATCGCTGAAAATCATGGGCAGTCTTGTTAAATTTGCCAATACTCTTGATCCGAATAGGCAGGGTCTCGGTTTGACTTATTGGCCAAAATATGACCCTGATAGTCATCAGCTGTTTCATTTCGGCGAAGACGGTTGCAAACTTATTGATGGCAGTTATTGGAAGACTCAGATGGACATTATTGAAGCGAATGCCGAATCGCTGAGAGCATGAGGCTTGGATTTTGGGTCAATGTGGTTCAAGGCGATGACTTGGATTCAGCATTGTTTTTGTTCTTCTTCTTGTTATTTTCATTTCAATTTTTCCGAATTTATAACGCAATTCAATCTGATGTTTGGGTTTTGCTGTTCTGCAGTTAAAGAGAAGGATTGTTGTCGACCTGAGAATCAATGGCTCCACAGTTGAGCTTCTCGCCGGCAATGACACCGGGTATATGAGCTTGTGGATCCCATACGGGTGACCCATTAGCAGGCAGCAAAATTACTCGGTCCTATCTGTCTGGTGCACCCGAGCAACTAGCTGCCCATATCCGTTATTAGATCATCCTAATCTCGGAGGCAGGAGCTTGTTTTCTTCAGCCCTGTAGGGCTGAGTGGATCTGAGTGGTTCCTTTCGTCCAAGGTGCCAATAGGATCCGACTGTTTACGCTGGCTAATGTTTTCCAGTCTGAACAGTTGTGTCGAAATGGAGCCCTGCGCAGAATATTACGAAGCAGGCTGCCACGGGCGCCAATGAATAAAGTCAATTGACGATGTTTTCCCCTTTCTTCCGGGAAGCGGCTGGATCGTGCCTGCCACAATTTTTGGCCTCCCACGCGTTGCCACGATGGAAGACGTCAAAAGCTTTTGTTCTCGCTTCGAGTGTTTCACTCTCAGGCTAACATGCGCAGCGCTTTGTTTCGGACTGTCTGGAATGTCTCGAGGTATGCTTAAACCGGTCCATCCCGCAGACGCGCGATGAAAGCTAAGAAACAGGACTCGATGAGGGACTCATTTCCACCACCGTCGCCCAGAAATCGTTCATCGATGAATTTAGTCTTCAATCAAAATACCTCGATGCGTCACAGCAAGCCAACCGTCTCTCGAACATCACCTCGATGGTTCACATCGGCAGCATTCCGGGTGCGCTGATCGCTTTCCTCCTTTGCGAGCGCACCGGTATGCTCTGGTCCATTCGCCAGCTGTGCGTATTGTGGATGGCGGGGACCATCATTGTCATCACGGCGAGTGGGCGACTTGGTCAGATTTATGCCGGCCGCTTTATCATGGGTTTAGGGATTGGGCAGGCAGGGGTTGTTGCGCCGACGTATCTCGCAGAAATTGCTCCTCATAATGCGCGGGGTTTGCTCGTGTCGTTTTTTGGAATGTCGGAATATATTGGGATTATGGTCGGGGTGAGTGAAGGAGATGTATCATATGGCTGTCGTGAGGCTGTCTAGACAAGCTGACCGTTGTTAGTATTTCTCTGCGTGGGGAGCAGCACTGCACATCTCGAGCAGCTCGTCTCAACAGTGGATCATACCTCAAAGTATCCAGATCATTGTGGCAGGAATCCTGGCTCTCACTTCATTTCTCTGCGAAGAAAGTCCTCGATACCTGTGTCGAGTAGGTAAATGGGACCATGCAAGGAGCGTACTGGGGAGGATCTGGGGGCTTCCAGAGGACCATCAGAAGATTTCCACAGAGATCGAAGGAATCCGGAAGCAATTCGAAGATCAACAGGAGTGCTCCCTATACAGATCGTGGATCGGATCTCTAAGGGAGCTTTTCACTGTTCGATCAAATCGAAAGAGCTTGCTTTTTGTGATCTCAGCCCAGGTCCTCAGCCAGTGGTCTGGCGCAAATTCCCTCACCAGTGTGTCCATCCCGGGGGAAGCGTTTGTCGGGCGTTACAGATACTAACACAAATGCAGCATATGCACCCGAGCTCTTCGCCCTGTTTGGTGTGGCAGGTCAATCCGAGAAGCTGTTCACGACGGCTATTTTTGGCGCGGTGAAATTTGTGGCGTCGCTGTTGTGCGCGATTCTGTTGATTGACCTTGTCGGTCGCAAGCGATCGTTGATGTCGGGGATTCTGATCCAGCAGATTGCAATGTTGTATATTGCGATCTATCTGACCGTCAATACTGGACGAGGCGATGAGTCCCCGTCGAGCCAACGGGCGGCCCTGGGAGCTGTTGTCTTTATTTATTTTGTCGGGATTGGATGGGCGATGGGGTGGAATTCCATTCAGTATCTGCTAAACGCCGAGATATTTCCCCTACAAGTCCGCGCGACCGGCTCCAGCCTGTTGATGTGCTTTCACTATGCCAACCGCTACGGGTTGTCCAAGGTATGTATGTCTTGGTACCCACCATGCCTTTCGATCGCTGATTTAAATAGACTGTTCCATCAATGCTATTGAAAAACACCCTCCAGCCTGAAGGCACTTTTTGGTTTTTCTCGATTCTGACCTTTTTTGGGTTGCTGTGGACGTGGTTCTTGCTGCCGGAGACTGCCGGGCGCACGCTGGAGGAGACCAACAGGCTATTCCAGTAGTCCCGAATTGCAATCTGAGCAGATAAACAGCATAAATGCCCATGTTTCCTCTTATTTCCTCTCCGAAATTAATTATCACCATCTCCTGTATGGGCTGCAGTTGCGTTCAGCCAATCGTGGCGGGCGGCTTGGTCATCGCGGGCGAGTCTTCCGATCTCTCCCGCCCGCCTACCTTCTCTTCTTCTTCCATGCCGCCGCGCGACAACCACGATGCCCCCCAAGCAGGCTGGCGACTCTTCCTCGGCCCTGCGGCTCTCGCAGCGCCGGCCGCTAGCATGTCAAGGTACGGGTTTTGCTTTTCTGTGCGACCTCAATGCTGACACGCTGCAGAATGCACTAGGCGGAAGCGAAAATGCGACAAGCAGATCCCCTGCTCACGCTGCCGGCGGCTCAAGCTGAACTGCTCAGTGGAAACGGTCCGTCTAAGACGTGATGCAGTGCAACATGCATCGGAGATCCAATTCCTGGAGTCACTCCTTGGCGATCTGGACTCATTCTCGACGGAGAAACTGCCGCAGATCACCCAGAAACTGAGGAGCAGGATCACGCGCCTCCAGACAGGCGACGCTGTGATGAAATCTGATCAACCTGAACAACCAGAGCAACCGGTTCAGGTAGATTCAACGGCGGCGGCGGCGGAACCGGTGCATCTGCCCGAGCCCGTCGACGAAAAGCAGATGCGAAGTCGATTCGCCGAAGCCCCATCAGACAATACGGACCCTCCACTGCTAACGGCCATCGAGCATCTCGCCTGGGGCCGCAATTCTGCTGGATGCTATCCACACCGGCGATGTGGATGTCAATATCGCAGAGACAGCCCGGAATTTCTGTCGTTAAATAGTGCATCTTTTCAAATATTCGGCTCTGCGTTGGAGTCCATGGTCGATTTCCCCAGGACGACTGAGGCCCAAAAGCTCATCAAGTTTCATGTCTATCACCTCGCATGGCACCACAACTGCTTTCACGGACCAACCTTCCTTCAGCAATGCGAAGTCTTCTGGACAACGGGAAGGTGCGATCATCCCCTGTGGGCTGCACTTTACTTTGCGGTGCTGAGCTGCACCATCAACTCGATCCAGAATAGCCATAAGCTGCGGTTGCAGGTGGACGTCAATCTTGACGGGATGCAAACCACCCAGCAACTTTTTTCAGCAATGGTACAAACCATGTACAGCTCGCACTTTTTGAACAATATCTCAATCTATTCAGTTCAGGCGGTCGTGATCTCAACGGAGGTTGCACATAATCTTGGGTTGAGTCAACTCAATGCGACACTGTTCAACGCGGCAGTTCGTATCGCCGAGTGCCTCGGACTGCACAAAATCAAAGACCATCCGGCCATATTATCCCCGAACAGAGATCAGTGGGAAGAGCGAGTGGAACGCGAAGTCGGTAGAAGAGTATGGTGTCAAATGATCATCCAGGATCATTTCGCTATCCCCTTTACCGATACCTACAGCATATCGCCGATGCACTATTCAACAAGTCGCCCAATGAATGCGGATGATTACAATTTGGTCGAGATGCCGGCCAGTATTCCAACCATCAGCACATACGTTCGCGTTCTCGTGAACCTGGCAGCGCTAATGCCCGACTTATGCGACGGACTTGGTCCGATGGACAAGAGAAAGCCTCCCCGCGAGCAATATGAGCGCATTCTGCAAGTAGACCAGAAAATGCGGACAATCGTACAAAACATACCACCGTTCCTGCTGCGACCAGATAAACAAAAAGAGGCCCAGATCCCGTGGCTGCGTATCGCCCGACGCAGCCTTGCGATAACGGCAGCAGAGAAGATCATCATGGTCCACCGACCATTCCTGTTTCACTCCTTCCACGACCCAAGATACACGCATACAAGACGCACCTGCGTCGCCGCAGCGATGACCATATTGCGAGAACATGAGACAATCGTCGAGGAAGACGACCTCTCCATCTGGACCCACAGCGCTTTCGCCATCACAGCCGCAGTAATCCTATGCTTCGAGGTAAGCTCAATCGTGGAAGAAGCAGACAACGCGAAAAAAGACCTATATAGGGACGCTGTGATCAGCGCCCGCGACCGGCTCGCCCTGCGACACTCTGATGTCCTCGCGCAACGGGGCGTAGCCCTCATCGACGCGATCTTCATTTCCGAAGGATCCAGCATCAGCGCCGTGGAACTCAAGCCGGGAAAACCCATCGATTTCAATCGGATATTTGCGAATTTCTCGACATTGAGCAAGATGAACCCGAATGCTGACGTCGATGATATGTCCATTACCAAGCTTCTTGGTAGTACGCCTGAGGGTTCTGGCTCTGCTGGATTTGATGCTGATGAAATGGCCTTGGCGTGGAATCAGGAGGAAATTGATTTCGATGCTTGGTTTAATGGTGTCTTTAACACTCTTCAGACTTCTCCTCTTGATGTTTGATCGGACCGCGGGCGGACGATGGGGGTAATTTTCTTTTATTGTTTTGGGGGTCGGAGGATATAGCAGGGTCATGTACGAATGAAAACTGTTCACTTATCTAATTTTTCTTTTCTCTCCTTTCTCTGATGACACGATAAATTAACACAGTGAGTCCCATCATCATGCCCGCTCATAACGAGGCTGCATTGCCATCCTTTGGAAATTCTTGAAAGTTCCTGGGGGCCACAGCCTTGCGGTTTAGGACTGGCGGCTCAATATCAGCTTCTCATAACGACTAAAACATCTCTTAAACCCACCCTCCCACTTCGATCCTCAGCCTCAAATACTAAAGACGCTTCTATCCTCGCTCCTATCAAGCATCAACAAGGAAGCCATCATCAAAATACCTTCCAACACCGCAGCCTTCCTAATAGAGCAAGAAAACCCCCTCGAAATTCGACCAGCTGACTACCCCTACCCCGAGCGCAACCAGCTAGTGGTCAAGAGCAAAGCAATCGCCATCAACCCCATGGACCGAATGATGCAGCAAATCAGCAAATCTATATTCCCCTGGATGGAATTTCCGCATATTCGGCTCGGACGTTGTTGGCGAAGTTATCGAGATCGGGACGAATATGACGAAGTTCAAAGTCGGAGATCGAGTCAGATAAGGACTGTCTGGCTTGTTGAGATCGGCAATAAATATTAAAGTTCCAAAGAGAGGTATTCATCATGAAACAAGCCAACAGTAGCTGTCGATAGACCAGTCGGGGTGACCACTGCATCCTCATAGGGAATTTTGTCCGGAATAGGGGTAACATATGTCTCGTCTAGCAGGGTATACTCCTGAAAAGCACCACTCAGGGAAGTTATTTTCGTAGGCTTGAGAGGGACGTCGGCGGCAAGACCGGGCGGTTCAACCAACGTCGGAAGCAACGCCATTCAGCTTGCTGTCGCATCCGGCTACGAAGTGATAAAGACTGCATCGCCACAAAGATTTGAATACGTGAAAGGCCTCCACGCATCAAGTGTCGTCGACTATAAGAGTGAGACGGCCATCCAAGGCATGATCGCTGCATTGAAGGAGAAGACACTGGCGGGCCTTCTTTCGGTTGCCCCTGGCTCTGTGGAAACTTGCTACCAGGTCACGTCTCAGTCGCAAAAAAATGAACTTGTCGCATCGTGTCAGCCTTTTTCCGATCCACCGGCTGGAGCTACGGCGAAATTCATTGTGGGTAACAATATCAGAGAGGGCGAGGTGGGACGTCTCGTTTGGCAGGATTTTCTCTCTCCGGCGTCAGCGCAGGGAAAATCTGTCAATGTTCCGACTACGGAGGTTATTGGACATGGTTTTGCATCGATCCAGAAAAGCTTGGAGGGCGCAGGCGACCCGGCTAAAAACGCTGTTGTTACCCTTTGACTAAATAGGTGGGCTTGCGGATGTGGTTCGATGAGCCGAGGTAGTGAACAACAGTTTTTTTTACCTAGCGGTCAAGGAAATCTACAGGGGTTGCAAATCTTGTCGGGGATTGGCTGTTGGGCTTGATGAGGCTCTTCCTCCTACATGAGGTCAAGGCGGCTTAGGTAGGCTGTGCATATTCGTCCAATCAAGCCATTTTGCAGATGACGGCCCCAAGTTTTAGTTTCCTTGACTGCTTTGCCTTCACCGCAACTTTCTGAGCCATGATCGCCATATTCAGACTTTACTGAGAAGACAATGCATAATTTTGAGGAAATTCCTCGTCGAATCGGAACTGAAAATTCCTATGTAGGAAAAGGATCAATTTTCGCTACCACTAGTAATCAAACTGAAATCATGTCTCATCAATATCCATCTCATGCTCAGAAGGTACGATATCTTCACCGACAGGCTCTGTGCCGAAAAGGTCCTGCAAAAATTAGAAAAGTAAAGCCAGTAGCAAGGGAAAGCACTTACCAGCAAAGACTGAAGACTCTCTGAGCCAGCATGATTCCGTTTCTGAAATCCACCGCCGGCCAGCTGAAGCTTCGTGCGTTGTCGAGACAGGACATTACTCTAATCTCGGATTAGAAACTACCAGTAAAGAACAGTAAGAAGACTAACCTCTTCAACAGTGCCTTGCATCAGATAACGCACAATCTTGACCTGGGAGGCTTGGCCAAGCCGAAGCGCTCGGCCGATTGCTTGAGCTTCAATAGATGGGTTCCATTGTGGCTCGAGGAGATAGATGCAAGATGCGGAAACCAGGTTCAGACCAACGGCACCTGTGCCGAGAGTCATGAGAAGGACGTTTGTGTCATTTGGGCTTTCGTATGTTTTCAGCGCTGCCTTTCTTTTCGATAGGGGCAGTGAGCCGTCTATCATCGCAAACGAGATTCCGTTACTGGTAAGTAGCCCAGCGACGATAGAGAGCGTTTTTCTCCAGCTTGAGAAGACGATACTGTTGAATCCGCGTTAGCAGAAATCAGATGATCAATTGCCTGGATATTCGGTACCAATTCTGAGGACGGCTCTGAATGATGTCATTAAGAAGAGCCAGTAGCTTCGTTGGATAACTCTCGCGTGGAACATGATGACCATGTTCGCCAGTCGCCTGATGATTTGCCGCATGTCGAACTGCGTCATAGGACCTTGGTCCAGTGTTGTATTCCTTGCAGCCGTGACATCTTCCCTTTTGTAAGTGCTCCGCCAGACATCCCTGGCAAACTAAATGCCCGCAATCCGGCAGCATGGTGGCTTCATCAATACCAGCTTCGTCATTCCGACTACTGATCCCATGAACCTTTCGGTCACAATAAACGCAAAAGTCCTCACCAGACTGCTGAAGCAGAGAGAAAACTTCATCGAGATCAACCGGCATCTTACTCGCCATCTTCCCATTATTACAGAAAAGCCGCAAAGCAAGCAGCGACTCGAGCACAGTTGAGTTGAGCTTCCCCTTGCGCTTTCCGCTCACTGCCATGTCGATCTTCATCTTACAATCCTGCAGAAGGTCCCGGTATTGGACTCGCTCGGACTGTGACATCGACAGCTTCTTGACCTGCGGGTCTGGGTCAGGGATTCCAATCAGTTCCCTTGTTCGTCTGATACAGACTGCGTGAAGGAGGGTTTGGAGGTTTTTAAATCGATTTCGTGCGCCCGAGTTGATTGGATGTGATATCAGTTTGCGAAAGGTTGAAGCGCGGTCTAGGACTGGAACTTTCAGGAAGGCAATGAGGGCTCCCAGGTCTTCAATGTCGTTTTGGATTGGAGTGCCGGTGAGACACCATCGATGCTGAGATGATAGACTTGTGACAGCTTGAAATTGTTTTGTGGCGCGATTTCTGATGTAGTGGGCTAGGAATGGGAAGTCAGCCAATTCGATGATCGGAGGCTATGTATATTCATACCTTCGTCAAGAACAATCCTGAACCAATTCACCTTCGACAGGATACTCTCTCCCCTGCAGAACTCTGTCGCTAGGGTAGCATATGTCGTGAACACAATGTCTCGCTTGCAGAGTAAATCTCTTTCAGAGTGTCGTTCTAATCCAATGTGCTTATGGAATGTCAGACTTCCCGTATACGCGTGTCTGGGCCAAAGTCAGTGATTTCCGGAACAGAAGTGTATGCAGGGACCTCACTTGCGAATTTCATTAACCCAGTTGTCAATGAGTACTGCGAAAATGGTCAGTGGGCGACCCTGGGAGTATCAATAAGCACATTGATCCACGTACGAGTCGACGGGGCCAGTATTAGAGTTGCTTGAGAATTCGCTCTCTTTTGCTGCTGAAACACATCGGCCTCTGCTGCCGCGAATTCTCGTGCCTTGCCAAGAGACCCAGCCACGATCGACAATATGACCAAGGACTTTCCTAGACCCATCTCATCGGCTACAATACCGCCTCGGGCGTGCTCAGGGCGAGGGCGCTTCTCCCCATTGAGGATATGCTGGTAGCTATTGAGAAAGGAGTCAGAGATGAGTCCCATCACACTTCGTGGCATACTTACAATGGCTCGTCCTCGTCTGTGTCATTATATCGCCACAGGCTTTGCTCGGGGGCATTTCCCCGTTTTCCCGTCGGGCAATAAAGTCAACTGCTTCCTTCTGGTGGCTGCGAGCGGGGTCAGCACGGGGGATGTGAGTTCCTGGAAGCTACCCGACGGAAGTACTCACGTCAAAAGTGACGTTTGAATCCGGCGATCCACGGAAATGTTGGTCGTCAAAACGTGCTGCAACAGAATACCCTGAACGTCCAACAGCTCATCATCCTGAGAGGCAGGAGACTCTTCTTCGGGCACTTGATTCTCTTCCTCGCTATCAAAGATGTCTTGCGAATTAAAATTGCTGTCATCGGCAAAGCAACCGATCGGAAGAATCTGGGGGTTTCGATATTTTTTTCCTTCAAGTCCATAGCGAGGAAGTTGCAGAAAGTTCTGGGCCTTGCCGAGAATGTTCCCTACTTTTTCAGCAACTTCTTGCGGCCCATATACATTAATTTCGACAGTCAGGGGCTTGTTAGAATTGCCTCCTGCATCATATTTCCATATCTCGACTGTTTTCTGGAACTCTTTCGCGGAGGTATAGGCCCTGAGGCGCACTTTGTTGATCTGAACCACGCTGCACAGGCCGCTGCTGATCTTCTTGTTCAGACGAGCGAATTTCTCATTCCTATTTGCGAGTGAAAAGAAGTCGCCTTCCTGAATCAGCGAAAAGGACTGGTCCCACGTAAAAGGGGAAATGTTAGGTATCGCCTGAGTATTGCACAGCTGGGTTTTGACGTCGATTATCTAAGCCGGGTTTAGTTGCAAATTATCCAAACTCAGATTGGGTAATTTTGTACAGATCCAAAGCATATTTCCTCATCTTGCACTTCCTCGGGCACTGAAGGTAGTGTATTCAAATAGTTCTCCCCATCATCGTCCAGGAATGGCCATTTGCGCTTGCGCGCTTCATCCGCCGAAAACATGTTCGGTGATTGCCAACTCGAACGATTGTTTGAACAGATCAACAATGCGATTGTGAGAATATCGGAATTGTCGAGGGACAGCAGGGATTAGCGCCCGGGTGAAGCGGACCAGTTGCCTCCTTTCGAGTGGGCGCTTAAATGTTCACAGGACGAATCGCAATGCCTCAGAGTCGCGTTAAGATAAGTCAGTGGCTGTGATGTTTGCCCTGGCTATCGATCTCGATTGCGATGTCCTGCAAGTAATCGAAGCTCTTCCCTGCTGTTGGGCTTCCGGGTGAGGCTCCCGTCAGGCAGCGACGCGGCGAGAGGGGCGCAGGCGCCGCCACGCTTATCGTTGACAGGCTGCCGTTCCCTGTTTCTCTTTCGCACTTTCCCTTGAAATGTCTGCGTGGGCAAATTGGTCATGTCGTGGTCAACAACATGTCCACCCCAAATTCGTCGTCTGCGTTCGAAAAGGCCTTAGAAACGTTCAAAGGCAGTTTGTCCAAGAGGGACCAGAATACCTTCAAAGCTGCGACATTCCAAGATCTGCAATCCAGCATTGATGATCTCCAGAGGACGCAGCATGGTAAGCGGCAAACAAGATGGCTGAAAAGACTGGGTCCCTTCCTCGAAGCCATGGATCAGTGGGGAAAGGTGGTGGAGGTGTTTTGCAATAGCAATGAGATAGTGGCATTCGTTTGGGTACGTCGATGGAAGCCAGCCACAGGCATCAAAGTGCATCTCGCGCTGGAGGATTCTACGTTTTCATTCTCACTATACTCACATAATTTATTCAACCCCAGGGGCCCGTGAAGTTTCTTTTGCAGGTCGCTAGCAATCATCAGAAGGCATTCACCGAGCTACTTGATACCTACGAGGCGATTGGAGAGCATCTTCCTCTCTTGTTGCAGTACCAAGACCTCTTCCGTGTCCAGCCTGAGATGGTACGAGTGCTGTCCCTCATATATGAAGACATTCTCGAGTTCCATCGATTAGCGATCCAATATTTTCAGCAGCGCTGTGAGCATCCTCTCGCGTGTGATCTTCGAAAATGCCCTACTTACGACCTTATAGCATGGAAGCAGCTTTTCGACGACAACTGGAAAGCCAAGAAAGCTCGATTCGCAACAATCATCTCCAGCCTCGGAAGACACCGAGGCCTAGTCGAGACCCAAGCGAATATTCTTCACATGCAGGCCTTCGATGATCTCAGACGGCAGATAAACGATCATCATGACGAGCAGATGCAAGGCTTAGATGATGCACGTCAACTTGCGGAGAGCGGTCGGGGGAGATCGATACAGGAATTCGAGCAAGCACGCCAGATTGCGGACAGCAACCACCGGGCGCAGCTTCAACTTGAGGAAAAGAGACAGATGAAGAAAGTTTTTGATTGGTTAAGGGCTCCGAACACTGATTTCGAGCATTACAAGTTGAAGAAAACGCGCGAGATATATCCGAATACGGGAAGATGGCTGCTCGAGCATCCTTCGTTCAAAGAATGGCTCGACCCCGACTACGCAAAGATCCCTCCTCTTCTGTGGCTGAATGGAATTCCCGGTTCGGGTATGTACTCACCAAGCCGAGTGTTGGTTTCTCTGATATACTAACAGCACCTACAGGCAAAACCGTGCTCGCTTCCATAGTCGTGGAAGAAGCTCGAAAGCTTTCTCGAAAATCAACAGTCCTTTTCTTCTACTGCAAGCACGATGACCCGGAATTCAACAGCTTCATAGCCATAGCAAGGGGTCTCTTAGCGCAAATATTGGAGCAAGAATTGGACTTGCTGCCTCACTTCTACGAGCAGTGCTGTATCAGCAAAGAACCAATCTTGCAAAATCCCGAAAGAGTCCAGAAGCTCCTGGAAACCGCCCTCGCCCACTGCAAAAGTGCGTATATAGTACTTGATGGACTCGATGAATGCAAAAGGGACGATCGCAAGGAGATCTCTTCGTGGTTCAGAGAGCGAGTTGACAAGCTCCCCGCCAGCGAGCCATGGCGATTGCGCTGCCTTTTCACAAGCAGGGATGACGGCCACGGAAGGAAAGATTTCGAAGACATCGACACGATAAAGATTCGAGCAAGCGATATAGCGGATGACTTGATGACGTTCTGCCAGCGACAGGCAGATCAATTGAAAATCAATTTCCAT
The DNA here is from genome assembly GCF_028826775.1 of Penicillium argentinense. Lineage (NCBI taxonomy): Eukaryota > Fungi > Ascomycota > Eurotiomycetes > Eurotiales > Aspergillaceae > Penicillium > Penicillium argentinense. Next base: position 4,281,548 of record NW_026622668.1, read on the forward strand.
CTTACAAATGATCAAACAGACAGCATCTGTGAGACAGTCGCTCAAAGAGCGGGAGGTATGTTAAATTGGCGGTCGGGGTTTCACTCCAATTTACTGAATTGTACACTAGGAATGTTCCTTCTACCAAAGCTGGTATGGAATAACCTTTCTCAACAGACTTCGCTCGTAGGTATGGAGCGGGAACTTGATCCAAGTGTGTATCCAAAACAGCTTGAAGATGCGTACGTGCCCAGACCAGCCACACTTTGGTTTTCGCAGCTTCTAACAAACAACAGGTACCGTCGTATCCTTTCGCAAATGGAGACCGCCGACAGTTCCAGAGGAAATAAAATACCGCGAGATGTGAAGCTAGTGCTCCAGTGGCTTACGTTGGCGAGAAGGCCCCTTGCGTGGCGTGAAATTCAGGTGCTAAAGTCAATCGATCGACAGAAGCAAGAAGTTGATTTTGAGAGACATAAGTTCCGGGTCGAAAATGCAAAGGATCTTTGCGGGTCATTTGTCAATGTCTTAGATGACGGAACCGTCGAATTGGTTCACCTAACTGCAAAGCAGTATGACATCTCGCCCTTCAACTTTCGAATACTTGCTAATTCTGTCGAAACATAGCTTCCTGGTAGATGAGGGCATTGTCGATCCTCTGGTCGGAGATATTAAAATGGCATCTCTTTGTGTCGATTATCTCAATCTCCCCATATTTGTCGGTTCAATCTCCGATCAAGCTGCCCTCCGAGGTGATTATGGATTTATGGAGTATGCGGCGCTATACTGGATCAGACACTTGGAAGGAGCAATTGCAGAAGCAAGACGAAGACTCGCCAGAGCAAAATTACAGGAAGACCAACAGCCCGAGGACAGCGAAGATGAGGTCGAAGCATTTGTTCATCCAACCTTGCAGGAAAAAGAATACTCACGCCTCATGTCCCCTCTTGCAGAATCTTTAGGTGTCTTCATTGAGCACCATTGGGCTTCACCAAAGTCATTTCTTGCCGTATCTGATCGCAACAAGAGAAACCTCAAGGTATTCGAAAACACCGCATCATACGAAAAGCTCCAACAAGTCTTCGTGTCTAGCCGAAAGCAGCTGCATTCCTTCGGACCCATTAAAACTGAAGAGCTCGCGACAGACATTAGTGAAATCGTCAATGACGTTCGTGAAGTGATCAAAAATGCGTTCTCAGCATCTCCAAGCCCAAGCGCCACCAAGGAGATGACAGACAAATATGGACATAATCCATTTCGATGTGCGCGATTCAGCTGTCGATCATTTACATTTGGCTTCGCAACACCGGAGGAACGAGAAGGCCATATGGCAAGGCACGAACGACCTTACAGATGCAACCATGAAACCTGCAAACAGGGATTCGATATTGGCTTCTCCTCTATCCCCCAGTACAAAAGACACATGAAAACGCACCACCCAGATCCATCCCAAGCAGACCATGAATTCCCGACCGACAAAGAAATACAACTCAGCATCCGCTCAAAAAGAAACGAATCGAAATCAGCAAAAGAACTCGCTCCCGCGGTCAACAGAGACGAAGCCAGCCCACAAGATACCGAAGAAGCCTCGCCAGAAAGAGAGGGATTTGCAGCACCGGCGCCAGAACCAGAGATCCGACCTCGTCCCAGGATGCGATGGCAAAATAAGAAAGACCTCATCTGTCAAGACTGTGGGAAAGTGTTTACCCGGGCTTTCAATCTCAAGTCACATCGCTTGACGCATCGGCCCAGTTCGGAGTTTCCTTGTGATCATTGCCGAAGGTCGTTTGTTCGACGAAGCGACTTGAATCGTCATATGAGATCGCATACGGGGGAACGAAGCTGGGTTTGCGAGGGGTGCCAGAGAGCTTTTGCTCGATCGGAGACTTTGAGAAATCATCACCAGTCACAGAGAGGGCAGGACTGCCTTCGGTCAATAGAGAGACGACAACAGCAACAGCAGCAACAACAGCAGCAGCAAAATAACAATTACTACGGCCTTGAGAATCACGATTTGATGCTGCCGCCGATCTCCTTTTTCATTCAGGATTGAGACGGGGCATGAGCTCTGGGGTTCAATCTTCCCGGTTAAATGTATCAGATTCATTATCTATATTGAATCGATATATCGCTAGCAATGCTTCATTTTCATGGTATCTCCAAATTCAACCATCTATTTGCCAAAGACCTTGAAACGGTTCTCAAGGGGCTCGAAGACCTTCTCATCGGGCTGGGAGGTGGGAGTACCGAAGACCAGCTGGGCATCCAGCTTCCACGAAGCGGGCAGGCCCCAGGTCTTGGCGATCTGCTCGTCGATCAGGGGGCTGTAGTGCTGGAGGTTGGCACCGAAACCTTCAGACTCCAGGGCAAGCCAAACTGTGAGCTGTTAGTAATTGATTCGCAGTACAAAGTCTATTTGGAAAGCACTCTTACCGAGGTACTGGGACATGGCGTTCGATTCCAGGGCGAAGGGGTCAAACTTGTCGGCATAGAGGGCAAACTTCTCCTTGATAGGAGCGAGAGTCTCGTAGTCGACGAAGAACAGAACCTATTACAAAATTCAGCGAAGGATCATGTCTCTTTTTCACCCGGCATACGTACAGTTCCGTAGGCGCCACGGAAAGACTCCAGCTTAGGCTTGGTGCTGCTCTCAAACTGCTCCTTAGGGACGTGACCCGCAGCAACAAGACCCTCCATAGCCTGGATGGCAATATCCCACACCTTCTTGTGCTCCTCCTTCAAAAGCAACACAATACGGGAAGTCTGGGTGTTGAAAGAGCTGGGGACATGGAGCACAGAGTCCTGCACAATACGCTCAATGGCGTCGTCGGAAATAGAGCTCTCAGCCTTGAGACCATAGTAGGTACGACGGTTCTTCACCAACTCCAACAGAGTAGAGGTGGCAGTGTTCTTGAATTCGACAGCAGTAGAGCCCATTGTGAAAGATACGATTCGCTGATAAATGCTTAAATCGAGTGAAGTCGAAAAAAATGCCGACAGCGGCAAGCCGTGGGGGTTTATATCAGTTCAAGAGCGGGGATCCCATTGTTTGACATCCTCCAATCAGTCCAATTTTTTTCTACAGTCCTGCGAATTATGCAGCAGAGGCCCGGCATAAACGGACTGGTTATCGTCTCCCTTGCCAATGATAATTGCGGTTCCTTCGCCATAGTCCCCGCCAAATCGATAATCTGGCACGGGTGGGCCAATCAGGTCCCCGTGTTGAGGGCGGATGCTCGGAGTTTGCAATTTCCGATGATTTTGTAAGCGGATTTAAAACGCCCACATTTCTGTTGCGATTATGAATCGCAAAGAAGGGTTCTTGTCAGCCTGACAAAGCAGTTGTAGTAGAACGGTAACATTTAGAGCTAAGCGCGGAATCAGCCGCTCAACATGCGGCATTTATTTGTCAGTTATCGGAGGTCATGCTTCAGTCTACCGCAATCTCAACCTCGGATTCGGTTTCAATCAGGCCTGATCGCAGAGACGCAGAGTCTGCCTTGCGACATTTTTGACGACCGAGTTCTTATTCAATATAGACCAAAGATCGCCCAATTCCTCGCGATTCCGCCAACATGGCCGAGATTCTTCCAAATTTTCGATAGGGAACATTCCCAAAATCGGAAAATTCTTTTTAATATTCTGCAGTGTAAAATCCCAAAGCGTTCGCTGCTTAGGGTCCAGATCAAGAGCCTCAAAATACGTCTTGTCCTCATGTCCAGCATTGAAGGCGAACGGATTCTTCCGCAAATCGAATAGCTCTTCCGGGCCATGCGTCTTGAAATTTCGCCGGGAGGTCGGGCAGTGGTTCCGAGAAGTCGGGAACAAGTCGAACAAGACACCCTCTCCCACCAGTACTTCGAGACAAAATGCACGCGAAAGCGAAGTGTGAGTGTACTCGTTGATGTCGATCTCTTTGAAGATCCCGACTCCGACGAGAATGCGCATTACGCGGGTAATCGCAGAAATATCCACATTGCATTGAGAGGCAAGGCTCGCAGCGGTGATGTCTCATTCGGCTGGGATGCTGTCGAAGGCATCTAGTCCCAGTAGAATGTTGAGAGAGGCTAGCTCAGATGTAGTCCGCCACTACCGAGTTCCTATGCCGTATGGCTCTTTTAGCGTGTGTCGGATCTTGTCGATGCGTCTCAGTAGAAAATCCCTACTCTCATATTCTCGCGTTTAATACAAAAGTCTATCTGAGGTGCTCACCGCCGTTGCCTCTTCCACCGGCATCGAAGACTTTACGACACGGATGACACCTCAGATACCCAAGTAAGATTGGACTCCGAGCAACTTCGTTTATCGAGTGATAAAACACCAGAAGAGGCTCTCCTAGAAAGGCAGGGAAACCAAAAAGCTCTTCAATCTCTACAATGAAGATCTTGAAGACAGTGATGAGAACTTCGATGGCTTCGCTGCATTCCCTGAATTCGAATATATAAATGTATATGTGTATATTGAAGAGGGGAACGCTCGATGGCAGCACGCGCTGAGACGTACGGGTCGATTCAGCAGAAAAACCACCACAAAACCCACGCGTAACAATCAGGAAATAGCGAGAACCCCAAGTGTAGGGGTCAGGTCGGGGGAGGTGTAAGAAGGTGTATTCTAGAACTAGCTATCCGGCCACCGTATACTGCCGGCTATGTCACATAGTCTGGATGGCACCCATGTAGTAGGGGGAGACCCTCTCCCCACTACAATATATATATACAACCTGCGACAAATTAGCCGGCGGGAGTTATCTTCCGGAAAGAAGAGTGCAAAGCTCTGAATAACCATGATTTGACGGAAATGAGGCGAGAAAATTGGAATCACACGCGAAACTGGTGGTATTGGAGGGGGCTACATTCGAGGAAAAAATGGAGCTTTGAAGAGCATGTTCGAGCTATGCAGATCTCATCCTCAGTGGTACATGTATAATGTCCTCGTTGAGAATTGTGTTGCACGTGGAGGCTGTTGTGGTCGGGACTGTGGGTGCTGTGTTGATCCTGGACGAGCTAGTGGCATGGTGAGCGAGCTGGGCGTTGGACATCGCACCTTGGCCTGCGAATGTTGTTCGAAAAATCGACAGTTCAAACTAACGACAGAAGAGGAAGGGGAGCATTGGGATCTGTTTTGTTTGATGGATATGACAAATGGAATCTCGATGAATATGATCCCTACCGGTATCGAGTCTCCCTTGCCTCAATATGGGGCTTAGCGGGGACGATTACCAAGAGGATCCCGAAAAGGGTGAGGACTCGTCTGAATTTGATGAAGTTGAATCAATAGAGACACTCGTTGACAAAGCTGTTTAGTCCTTGTTTCATGCTTAGTCGCGGTGAGGGAGGGTAAAGGACAAGGTGAAATTCGATCCATTCTATGGAGGCCGACCTAGAACCCTACGGGGATCTGCTGAAGACTACAAGAATTGCTGCTATGAATTTCGAAGCTACTGGCCTATCCAAACTTAACTACAATATCTCAAATACTCACTCTCCTAATATTTGTAGACAACACGCCTCATCCTGTTGTATACTTCAAAAGCGGATAGACTCGGCATGGCAGGCGCGACCCCACCGCGCGGGGTGCCGAATTCCCACGCGCGCATCAACCAAAGGCCACTATGTCTTCACTTTCCACAGCTTCAACCAAAACATAAGCCCACCACATCTCTACCGAGACAGATCTTAGCCCAGAGCCGCGAGCGAGCATAGCCATCGGCCTCCAAAAGCGATCGTATCACTTCAACAATGCCCATCATCAGAGATTTCGCTGCGCCGGCGAACGCAAAGGCCCTGGAATTCCCCGAAAGCACCGATTCAAAGCTCTTCCTCGCCTTCATCTCCTCCGATGACCCCATCACCGGACAGCCCTGGTGCCCCGATGTTCGCGCTGCGCTGCCAAGCATCAACGCCGCGTTTGAAGCGGAGAATGCGCCGAGCGTGGGTATTGTCCAGGTTGGTCAAAAGCCAGAGTAAGTTCCGATCATCTTCAGCCTTGCATCGGGCTCGCGTCTCGCCAAGAGCCTTCCTACGAGAGCTACGCTTATGCAATGTTTAGGTGGAGGGAGCCTAAGAACGTCTACCGAACAAACTGGAACATAAACAACGTTCCAGCCTTGGTACGCTACCAACGACTGAACGGAGAGGTATCGGAGACAGGACGATTGATCGAAGGCGAGATTCTGGACAAAAAGAAGCTCCAAGATTTCCTTGCTTGAATCACACGACGAACCACAACGTTGTTATGTTATTAAGACGAACCACTATCATAAGCCTCCTTCAGCGTCTGACACTTCATCGAATTCCACTCCATAGCCGACATCGAAGACGACTCCGTATAATCCTGGCACTGAACCGATCCGTAGCTCGTATACGATTGCACGGCACTACCAGAGCAGTCGTCCGTCTTGTACACGCTGCACACAGCATTTTTGAAATTCCAGGAGCCGGGCGTTCGGAGTGGACTTGAGGAGCAGGGGATGAACATTGCGTCGCTGGTTGAGACCCAGCGGCACCATGCGTCGGCTTTTTCGTCTGTGGACATTTTATATCTCGGAGGCTGGTGCATAGTGTTGTTTTCCCAGGGTTGTAGCCTTCTAGCAGGTAGAAGTCGCCTTTGCAATTCTTTTTGGAGAAGATGTTTAGACTCCATTTGCTGACGTTTGGGTTCGCGGTGGGCTCTTCTTGCTTGGTTGTTGTTGTGGTGGTCTTTGCTATTGTTTTCATAGTCGTCGTTTTCTCTGTAGTCGTGGCTGTGGTCGTGATTGTCTTTGTTGTGCTGGTACTGGTCGTAGTTGTACTTTCCTTTGTTGTCAAAATCGTCGATCTTGTGGTAGATGTGGTGTCTGATTTCGCGACGGCGCTCATAGCAGAACCTTGAGGCTTACTAGTTTCCTTTATCGGCGGACCAACAGCGCTCAGACCGGCGGTTGTTGTTGTGATTGTGGTAGCCTTGCTAGTACTGCCTGTCGTTGAACTAGTCGCTGCTCCTGTGGGACATGCATGGTTGTAGTTGACCGTATCTGTGCAAAAGCCACCGTTCACACTGCACTATTCCAATCTTCATTAACGAAAGACACCGCTGTCTTGCTTCCCAAAAGAATTCACCTTGCAGTCGGGAGCAATGCAGGGATTCAGATCCACAAGGTCGGACATGTTACTCGGACGCGCTGTTCCAGGGACTTGAGGGCCACATATGGCTTGGGGAAGGGCCACTGGCATTGGAGGAGATCCAGCGCTGAGGCAAATGAACGTTCCAACAAAGATCTTGTCCCAGCCATTCCAACCAAATGTACCTTTATTATAGCTTTCGATATCGGCAACAGTGACGTGATATTGCTCGGCAAGGTTGGCGCATCTGTCTCCGGGTAGAACGAGATGGCTTGTACAGAGAGGATCATCTGGTTCCTGGAAGACGTTGCGGAGGTCGGGTTCTTTCTGTATTCAGCTTGAATGGTTAGTGAAAGTTTCTGGTAATATTGGACGGAGGAAAAGCACAGTACTTGGGAACCAGACGCTGTGTGGAGCAGAAGTCCACAAAGCGTGGAGAAATTACTCAGTGTGAAGACTCGCATTTTGTGCCTGTACGAAACGGTTTACTTCCCTCCGCACATCCGAGACGACCTGCTTTTAATACTGAAGTCGGTAATTTGACTGCGTCAATGAAAAGAATTGTTTTTCTGGGTTAGCAAGGGTCTGCATAAAATATGACTCGGAGCACATCCTTAGTGTGTGGGTGATCTCTCCCCGACTGTCAACAAAGGATGGACTCGGATTTGACTGCCATGCTATACACTCTTCCTTTGACTCTACCAGCTTGTATTCAGTCTGGTAGATGATGCAGCCGCCACCATTTTTTGTTCTCGAACTAATTCTAGCGAAGCCTCCAAACCGTCGAGGGCTGAAACCAAAGTGAAATGAACTAGTAGAAGAAGACGGTCTGGTTCGCCTGGATCTGATAAAGAGGAGTCTTTGGGTCTCGCTGAGGCTCATTTGACTTTAACGGACTTGTTTATTATTGGCAGGGCTTTGATTTGATCGTCAGGGTTCCTGCAAGCCTTCTTTAAATGCAGTACTCAATCTTCTTCGGCTGCAGGCGACAAATAAAGGGTATATATGCTCTCAGATAATTCTCTCTACAGACCGAAAGAGGGAAAATTGGAAGGAGTTTTGGAGTGCCGATATTTTCAAATAGAAATTTCTTACCTGGTTTCTTCATCCCCGCATCCTTCATCACCATCTCACTTCCCCGGACTCGCCTACTTCAGCTTGTTGATCTCCTCCACGATGTTCTGGGGATCCTTCCAAGCCAGGGTGACGTACCTGCATCTCATCAGTAAATTGAATTGACGGGTATCGGTAGGTTTTCGGGGGTTAGGACTTACTTTGTGTGGCTGCCTCGGGCCACAACGTCACCCTTCGGGTTGGTGAACTTGATGTTGGTGTAGGCGAGGGTTTTTCCGACTGTAAACGTGAGCTCGGTTTCTTCAAATAGGTATCAGATATTGACATACACTTGTCGCAGGTCACCTCCTATTTTCTAGTTAGCATCTAAGATCATTGAAAGGCCTTTTTTTTTTTTTTTTTGAGAGGTGGGGGGGGGGGGGGGGGGGGAACACGTACGGCCAAGATCTTGTCACCAATCCGGCCTCCCGAGTTGAGATAGGTTACTATTGAAGTGTCAGTTATGGTTTGCTCGCACGCTTATTAAGCTTGTCGTTGCTGTATCGCTTACCGTTCAGGTCCGTAGACACTCCCGTCGCAAAGAGGCCACGGGAGGCTACGGCCAGGGAGCCACCGAGGTCCACTGTTTCCATAGTAAGTGACGGGTCCAACATCAAGATGGGGTCATTGTGGTGATGTACCCATGCTAGCGATGGTACCTCCATGAAGGATGCTCAGGCGATTCTGTACAGTGTCAGACATTTGAGTCCCAGAATTCGTAGGAGGTTCAACCAGCATCAAGATGAGGTCCGACTTAGTCTTTGTCCACTTACAGTGTGCTCCTTTTGGATGAGCAGCTCAAAGTTGACTGTTCCGGGGCGTGCAGCTGTAACTTGGAGCTAGAAATGCGAATCAGCTTTGCTTCCATATTTTGCTTTGTGTGTGTTCCTCTGCGTACATTGTTAAGAAGTCTGCGATGATAATGTTAGCCATGTTTTCTTCCAGTAATTGCGATGTTGGGAAAACCGGCACTTACCGAGGTTCTAGACCCGAAGTAGCTCGGAAGGACTCCCAGACCTATCGATATTATCAGCAAGTGTACCCCTATGAGCCAGAATTGCACGGGGACTTCGCACAGAGCGAACGAAGCGAAGAGTAGTCATTATGTCGAATGAGCGAATGAGCAAACGGATGCTGGGGGTTTGACGAGGGAGAAATCGCGGCAGCGACGCGGCAGTTAACCGGCAGACGCCAGGAACTGCGCCTGTGGCCGCGTCGCCCGCCGGAGCCCGCATCATGACCTCACCGCGTACCTTCCCTTTCAGCCTCCCACGGCGACTCTCAGGTCAACATGGCGGCATCTACGTCCCGACCTCTCGAGTACCTGGAGGGTCTGCCCGGCACGACGTTCGAGCAGCTGTACCGGCAGCCCTCCACCGCCCTCGCCATCTTTCGTCGCATGCTGCCTGACCTGGGTATATGAAGCTGTTTGAAACGATTCTGACATCCACTAACTGTGAGGATAGCAAAATGTTTCGTGATGGCGCTGCTGTACTTGAAGGATCCGCTTCCGATGTCAGATCTTGAGCTCTGGGTGAAGACAGAGAGCAAGAGGTGAGGCGCATTGCTTGCTGTTGTATTTTCTGGTAACCAAGCTAACTGAGGTCTTTTTTCAAGGCAACGGGATAATGCGATCTCGATCCTCGGACGACTTCATATACTCTCGTCGACGTTGACCGATAGCAAATCTCGGGCATACATGATCACCAATCCTTTCGCCGCATCCCTTCGACAAGCGCTCATGGGTTCCCAAGATTCACAGTCCTTTGGTGTCTTCTCCCAGATCCCGGGGGAGAACCAAGTTTCGGTGGCCAACTTGGACGAATATGCGCGGCAACAGTGGGAGGGTGTCCTGGGGTACATGGTTGGAACGAGTGCGTTCGGTGGCACACGCGACGTGAATCTCAGCAAGGGCGTGAAGCAACTGCTCCAGGCAGGTCATTTGGTCGAGATCCGCGATCGGCGCGTGGACATTACCAAAGATGGATTCGGATTCGTGCTGCAAGATGTCAACACGCAGGTCTGGCACATCCTGATTCTCTACGTGGAAAGCGCGAAAGCGATCGGCATGGATAGCGTGGAGGTCCTCTCTTTTCTTTTCCTGCTCAGTAGTCTTGAGCTGGGTCAATCATATGAGAAGAACCACTTGACATCCAATCAGTTGCGGACGCTTACCGACCTAGCGGACTTCGGTATCGTCTACCAGGAAACTCCCGAGGCCACGCGTTTCTACCCAACCCGTCTCGCAACCACCCTCACCTCCGACTCAAGCGCGCTGAGCAACCCCGTGGCCGGCTCGATCACTGGATCATCTGGGCAATCAGTTGGCGGTGGATCAGGCTTCATCATTGTCGAAACGAACTATCGACTCTACGCATATACCTCTTCCCCGCTGCAGATCTCGCTCATTTCCCTCTTCACCAATCTCAAGTACCGCTTCCCGAACCTGGTGACCGGCAAAATCACCCGACAGTCAGTGCGCCGAGCGATCGAAATGGGCATCACAGCTGACCAGATTATCTCGTATCTGATGTCGCATGCCCATACTCAACTCCGCAAACACAACGCCGGCCACTCCACCACCAACACCGCCGGCATCCCGCAGTCAATTCTCCCGCCTACAGTCACCGATCAAATACGTCTCTGGCAGCTGGAGCGAGACCGTCTTCGAGCTACAGCAGGCTTCCTCTTCAAGGATTTTACCAGCTTGGCCGAATACCAGGCTCCTTGTCAATATGCGGAGGAAATCGGTGTCCTTGTGTGGAAGTCGGACAAGAAACGGATGTTCTTTGTCACTGGACATGAGCAGGTTGTCGCTTTCCTGAAAAGCAGGAATCATTAGCTTTATATTATGGAAAGGATGAAAAGTTAGGGGTTTGCATTGATATGGTACATGGATTTGGGAAAAGTCAATCAGCTCACGGCGTTGTTGGTGGGAACGGTATTTACGAAATTTACGATTCTTCGCAGTTTACACTAAATCAACAAGTTGTACAATATGAATGAACATACAATATGAATGAACATTTACTGCTGCTCCTCTATATGTAGTGAATCTGTTTTCAAAATATCTTGAATGGTTTGATTGTTCATCCACTAGACGTAGCGCCGTACGACTATCAGATGAAAGATTAAACTTGGGACCAAAAACTTGGGATGGATCTATGCTGTGCATAAAATAATGAAAATGAAGCAAAAAAAGCCCCAGGACTGATTCGAACAATCGACCTCCGCATTACAAGTGCGGCGCAATAACCACTATGCTACAGGGGCGATATACCGAAATTCGACAAGTGAATTTGAATCATGCATCTCCATTTCTTCTGTTTGAAGAAAAATCATAACATACAATTTTCGTCCGAATTGCAGATCGTTTTTTCGTTGGGTAGTAACTTGGCACCATCAGGCACCGTTACGGTTATCGCTGAACATGGCGCTATGACGTGTACCTTGTTCGCAGTCTTGATAGGTTTGAAAAGGGGCCTTTGTGAGAGCAGGTGTGAGTCACTTTGTTGCTTTAAGGATATGCGATGCTTTCCATGCTGGGAAATGTCCCATTGTATACTTCCTATACTTCCCTGCATAATCTTCCGCAGAAGTTGGAAAAGAATACAGTATTAAAGAGTTTTTAGAAAGGGCCCAGAGATGCAAAGTATTCTACCAAGGAGGAAGTTACGTTGCTTGTCGAAATAAAGGAACCCCTATGACACGACTAAATCTACGCCGGTGTATTTTCTTCGGCTTAAAGGGCACGATTTATGTCGGAATGAATGTCAATTTAAAGAACCGACCACCGTCCAGGACTCCGTTCCACTTTCCGACGAAAACTCACCCACTTTCCAAGCCCTTTCATCCGATAGCTCATAAACGTCTCACCCCCGACAACATCCGGCAACAAAACTTTCAGGTCGTATATCCTTCTTTCAGACGGAACCTCCGTCTTCAAGTCCCCATTCAGCCACGAATTCAGGTCAAGAAAGTGCTCGATCTCATCCTCATCCTCTCTAAAAAATTTCTGAGAATCATCTTTCTCCTCAACCCTCATGACCTCCCTCAATACATCCGCCAAAAGTAACCCATTCCAAACACCCTCCCGATGCGGCGCGGCTTTCAACAATCTCATAACAAGCTTCCGAATCTTAGGCACCCGGCACTTCAGTCCGGTATAGTAAATAGGTGGGATGAACCCGGACTCAATCGTAAACGAATGCTCTATCCCACTTCCACTTCCATTGCCACTTCGTATCATCTCATGCAACTCTTTAATCGGAAGACTGATCGTCGACCAACATCGCCACGATTCAAAGAAAGCAGATAAAAGCCTGACGAAATGATCCGTGTACTCGTCGAAAATACACTCCCCTTTCTCAATGGCCAGGGAAGCTGACGCCATTATTACTCCCATCTCGTGGTATGTTTTCAAGAGCAGGAATCCAACTTTATCTCTCCTGGAGGCCTCCGCGTCCAGCAACGTCATGGAAGCATTATATGATTTCCGCCAGAGGGAGAGATCTACCAGTATCCCCCGCTGCGTAGAAATGAGTTCATCCATTTGCGCGCGTCTCAGACACAGAGTGATATCCGAGGTCTGCTCAAGATGGTAGATATGTCTCTTGAAACAATGAACCCTATTCAGCAAATTATCCAACATCTGTCTCGCCTGCACGGGACTCGAAAACGCGTCCAAGAGCGAATAAATCTTCGGGTCGCGAACCATGCAAAGATGCGCGGGGACATGCCCAAACATGGCGGATTGAATCGTCAATCGCGTATACGACTCGATGAGAGCATCATGCACCGAGTCCTCGGCTGCACTCAGCACCTTCGGCGTCATCGACCCCAAGACATCACTGTCCACTGCAGACTGCGGAGACGAAATGCTCGACAAAAGCTGAATCCCATATCGCAAATGTGCACTGCCCATCTGATACTGACCCCTCAAGTACTCCAACGTCACAAAAAGCATACAAGTAATCAGCGCCACACGAATAGCCTTCGAAGACGTCGCCGCTTTCACAAGTCTCAGATGCCGAATCGCCTTGTTGTATTGCGAAAGTATAAATATCTCCTCCATGCCCGCCCCGGCAGTATACATTGCCGGCAAAGCGCGTGCCAGATCCGCACGATGAGCGGCCGAAAGCGCAACGACTGCGTGGCGCACGGCGGGTTCTTGCGCGCTGGCTTGGAAGATTAGCATCTCCCAGAATTGGGAGGTGAAAAGACCAGCAAATTTTGTTGATGTTTTACGCATGAACCAGTCGAAGCTGGATTGTTCTTCGTTGGTTAGACTTCCTGTTGGTACTGGGGTGTTGTAGATTGATAGGGATTTTGTGGTGTGTGGTTGGGTTATGCCTGCACTGCCGGGTCTAGTGGTAGTTGTTGTGCTGGAATATGCGCTGTAGGGGGTTCCCCCGCCGCCCCAGATGCCGTAGCCGTCGCAGACTCGGCCTGTTGAGAGGCAGCGATGGCAGGCTGGTTTTTTTTCGTCGCATTTCACGCGCCGCGTTCTGGGGGGTTAGCCAATATCAATTCAATGATGTTGGGGTGGGGGTCCTACTTGCAAGTCTTGCAGCCTGTTTTGACGTTTCGGCGGCCTTTTGGGGCTAGCTTGCTTTCTTGTGGAGTCGGCATACTGCCAGGTAGGTACGATATGTATCTCAGTAGTAGTAATGACTCAGTAGATTGTACCTTCAGGTAGTGAGGAAAAGTGTTGGAATGGAAAGAAGTCCAAGAGGGCGCCAGTAAACTGTATTCACGGCATAGCTGAAGGCCATTGGGCGGTTCGGAAACCCAGCGTCATTATTGGCTGGACTTAAAATAAATGGGTCCGTGTAGTTAGCCCCGGAGGCCGATATTAAGTCCGGCAGCTCCAACTTCAACCATCACTCATTTCGCCTGCTGCTCGGAAACTACACGGCTTTACTGGCTAGGGATCATCAGATTCGACATCATAATCCACATGTAGTTTGAAATACGGGATTACTCGGTTTCATGAATCTGTCCGTCGAAAGATATATAATGGACGGTCTTTCTGCTCATAAAACACGGCACCGATACAAACTATTCATTTGGACTATCTCCAAAGACCAAGTTCATATTGAATTGGCTCAATCCCCTCGACTTGACGAAAATGTCTCAACCCCTTCGAACTCTTGGGCACAATGGTCCGCAAGTCACCGCTGTCGGTCTCGGCCTGATGAGCATCGGCGGCATCTACGGCGAGGCAACTTCCCTCGACGAAGGTGTCGCCTTCCTCGACCACGCCCATGCCACGGGCCAACGCAACTGGGACACGGCCGATATCTACGGGTCCAGTGAAGACGTCGTGGGCGAATGGGTCAGGCGATCCGGCAAGCGCGATGACATCTTCCTTGCGACGAAATTCGCGGCGCAGCGGACACCTGATGGGAAGAATATGACGATCCGCTCGGATCCCGAGTACGTTTATGAGGCCTGCGAGAAGTCTCTCAAAAGACTGAATGTTGAGACGATCGATCTCTACTACTGTCATCGGGTGGACGGAGTGACGCCCATCGAAAAGACCGTTGAGGCAATGGTCGAACTGAAAAAGTATCTCACCCAACACTGACGATCTACGATGCTCCGCTAACATTGCGTTTTTACCAAGGCAAGGCAAAATCCGCTACCTGGGACTATCAGAAGTGTCCGCAAACACCCTCCGCCGCGCCCACGCCATCCATCCCATCAGCGCACTGCAGATCGAATACAGTCCCTTCGCACTCGACATCGAGAGCCCCAACTCCGACATCTTGGATACGTGCCGAGAACTCGGGGTCGCCGTGGTGGCCTACAGCCCGATCGGGCGTGGGCTGCTGACCGGGCAAATCACCTCACTGGCCGATCTTCCCGAATCCGACTTCCGACGCCTTTTGCCCAAGTACTCCTCGGAGAATTTCCCTCGCATCCGGGAACTGGTGCAGGGGCTGGAAGAGGTGGCGGGTGCGCACGAGACCTCCCCCCACTCAGGTGGCCATCGCTTGGTTGTTGGCGCAGGGCTCTGATATCATTCCTATCCCGGGGACCCGCACGACGGCCCGTATGGATGAAAATACCGCGTCGGCGCGGGTGCAGCTGTCGGGCGAGGAGGTGGAGAGAATTCGGGCGTTGGCTAGCCGGACGGAGGTGATTGGAAATCGGTATCCTGATGCGTAAGTGTTTTCTGTTGTTGTTCTTTGTGTTCATGGAACGGAAGTTGACCGATCGCAGGATGATGGGGAGTATCTTTGGAGACACTCCGCCGCTGTAGATTTACAACCATATTGATTTCCAGATGTCTACAAATTGTCAGGAGCTCAACAACTATTCGACTTGCTGGTTTAAATAGTAAAATAGTATGAGCAATATAGATCAACATTTACATAATGCCCTTGTTCCGCCTCATCTTATTGTTACGTTAGCTGCACTGTGCCCCTGAAATGCCAAGCCATAGGGCAAGGGGCCAAAAACAATGGCATTCATCCTCCTCTCCTCCCAGGCATTCTCGCTCGGAAACCGTCACGTCTGCGATGCTCGATCTCGATCCGACTGATACGGCCAGATCGATGCATGCAATCGACAGATAAGCTTAAACGCAGGCCTGAGCACGTCCAGACGAAGCTGCGAGTGGGTCATACGCCAGCCAGTCCCCAGCCCCAAAATCAACAGCCCCAAAAATCCCAGAACCCCGCGGAACCCGACTTCTTCCTTCCACGACACACTCCCTCCGCCTCCCCGTCTGCGCCTGCGACATGTCCTCGTCCAGCGAGGCCAGTCCAGGCAACTGGATCACCGGCAGCTACACCGGCGACAGCAATGGGGTGCGCATCACCATCGCCACCTTCGTCGGCGTCGCGTGGTACAACGTGATCGAGTTAATCGTCCTCATCTTCCTCACCTTCAAGCGCTACCAGGGCCCCTACTTCTGGAGCATGTTCATCTCCTCCGTCGGCATCCTCCCCTACTCCATCGGCTACCTGATCAAATTCTTCGACCTGACCAGTGCCACCTGGCTCCCCGTCACCTTACTCACCGTCGGCTGGTGGTCGATGGTAACCGGGCAATCGTTTGTGCTATATTCGCGCCTGCACCTGGTACAAGGGAACCAACGGATTTTGCGCGCCATCAAGGGAATGATCATAATGAACATCTTCCTCCTTCACGTACCAACGACCGTCCTCACCTACGCCGCGAACTTCTCGCAATCCCCGTCCTCCATCGCGGGGTACGACGTGATGGAAAAGCTTCAGTTGACCGGCTTTTGCGTGCAGGAAGTGATCATTTCGAGTCTGTACTTGTGGGAAACGAATCGCATGCTCCAGCTCAACCAGGACCGCGGCAGTCGCAAGACTATCATGCAACTACTCGCGGTAAACGTCGCATGTATCCTGATGGACATCGCGCTCATGATCATCGAGTTCATGAACTTCTACATCTTCCAAACAACCCTCAAGGCCACCCTGTACAGTATCAAGTTGAAGCTTGAGATCGCTGTCCTGGGAAAACTTGTCAAAATCGCACACCAACATGTCTGGCAATCCGCCTTCGAAGCCGGCGGCGGCCAGTACCCTTCCTTCGTGGACCCGACTCGCATTGCGGGGGATTTCAACCATGCCGCCGAGTCTTTGCCAGCAAGCCAAGGCTCCAAGGGCCGTGCGACCGGCCTCGAGGCTATCGATTACCATGACGATATTCGGTGAATGGACCCCCCAAGCCCCGCATCATTTTTTTTCCCTCTCATCACCATTCGCCAAATGAGACGCCCCCACTATATTCCGAATACCTCAAGGTCGCTGCTACGCTTGTCAACGCCGACACGCAGCGCTTCAACGCGACTCGGCCCGAAAGTCGACCAGCGCGGGGAAATTTCCAACCTGCTGGGTGCTTGCTGTTCGCGTGCATTTCCACTGATTGCGGTGGAACCATGGCCACGCGAGAACATGATAATAAGTCGGATGGAACCCTGGTTCAACAGGACAGGCCCAACCGTGGATCAAGCCCAGGACCCTTTGCATAGATTACGATGTCATGATTAATGTCTTTGATACCTTTTCGACTCGACAAACATACATTCAATTTAATATTGATATCATCTCTACTTTTAGTTATACATATTTTAATGATTCAAGTGAAGAGTGGTTGTTTCTAGAACGCGTAGAAGCATAATACCGATGAGCCGGCGTCGATGAACAAGATGGAAAATGATACCATATGCGATTGAAAAGTGAAAGATAAAAGAGTATAAGCTTCTGGCGTAATCAGTAGGGAAAAAAACGAAAGAGGATAGGTCGAATGCAAGCGGAGCAAAGGAGGACAGCGGTCCGGCTATACATTTGTACGAGGGGAAGAGGTCACATGACGTGTTCCTGGAGTACAGAGTATACAAACGCATGTTGCGATATCTGCAGTGATTCACCATGGATTCAAGTAAACGGGGGATGAAAGAGTCAATACCATACAGACCTTCTTTCGATATAGTAATGACCAGCTACTACTTGCAGGAAATAGCCCGATTCGCATTGGAAGAGTGCGGATGAACTCCATCATGTTTGAATCAGGAAAGTAAGAGGCAAGAACTCTTGCTGCCACTAATTTCTGTTGCTTAGGATTTCTATACCCGATTATAATGTTAGATATACTCTGAGGGCGATTCTATCGCAAACTACCTGAAAACAGGAGACTAAATAGCAATCTGCTTGACATAACCCCAAAGCAGGATGCAGAACAGGGGCATGAGCATCGCGGAGCATGAAACCTCAGCATACAGCATAGCTCGACACTGCGCTGGAATACCCATTCACGCCACCTGTTCTACAAATAAACATATGCAAAGAACTTCAAGTCAAACTGATTTGCGTATGGAACTTCATTCTGCCGTGCTAGAAGAGATGCTTTTGCTTAAAAAGGTCCGGGTTTATACTCATAGTTAGAGCATAGAAACGATGACCCATGGGTAGGAGGTCTATCTCATTTTCTATCTTAGGTAGCCCATGGGAACACATGAAAACATGGGCTAAATAACAATGACCCATTTCCCATTCCATTTCCCATTCCCCTTCTCACAACACATGGGAACCCATGGGAATACGGGCCAAAAGTCAATGGCCGGCCCATTTACCATTTCCATGGGTTATGTTACACTTTACTGATAGTTAATCAATCGCTAGTAAATTTGCCGCGTCTGGGACTGAATCCCTCTGCTTCTTCAAAATCACCAGAAATTGAATCATGCTTTGCACTGAGCATGACGTTATTTCCTTGTATACCATACGCCTGCTTCGACGGGTCTATAGGCTTTGCTGTACATCAGGACGCATGCTGGACTCAGTCATTCCCGTAGTCCTTGCGATCCGTGCAACGGCTTACTAGAAGCTTACAGGTATATCAATTACTAATGAATCAACAGATAAACAAATATCATTCACGCGCGCTAACACATCTCTAACCATCCTGCTCAGATTCATGTTCATATATCATCCTCCTCCATAACCTCATCCTCATCAACGAGACCATCCTCTTCAGGACCCGCCTCATCAACAATCATGGATCCATCACCCAGAGCCATAACCTTAGCCTGAGTCATCTCAAAGACATACTGGCCCAAATGCTCCACGCTCTCCATAGGCGTACCCTCAATTTCGGCGTCCAGCGCGCGCGTACTGGGGAACATTTCGCCAGGCGCAAGCATCAACTTATCAGGACGTGCAAGAAGCAGATCAAAAGCTGGCTTGAGTTCGTAGCAGGATTCGAAGACCTCGCGGCGACCCAGGATGTACAGGCCGAGTCGGGCGCGGGAGAGGGCGACAGTTAGACGACGGACGTCGCGGAGGTAGCCGACTGTTCGGGTACGGGTTAAGGAGAGGATTACGTCTGGGGTATTGTTAGCTTGGGTTCTTGATGGAAATGAGAGGGAATCTTACAGTCATTCTGCTCTCCTTGATACCTATCAACCGTCGCCACGATCTTAGGCATACCGAACATCGAATTCTTCGCGCAGCGGTGGATCAGCACATCCCGAATCAAAGCCGTTTGGCCAGCATACGTAGCGAGAATCGAGATCTTCGAGGCTGGGTAGCCCAGTAAACGCATGTACTGGTACATAGCGACCGCATACTCCGCCTCGCCCAGGTTCTGGATGAAGTGCGGTGTGGGTTCGCGTTCACCCTCGCCCTGGTAATCCGGAACATTGATGAACTGGTAATCGAACTTGAATCCCGCATTGGCAAGCTTGAACTCCTCCATGGTCTCGACCGAGGGCAGATCGCCCAACTCGGGGTATCGCCAGCGGAAGAGCTCTGCAATGCTAGGTCGAGCACGGCCTTGCCTGTCTAGTGTAATGACGGGAACACCGAGACGCGCCAGACGAAGGAACAAGCTATGTTCGAAGTGTGCGTATTGGCGGAAAGCCATGTTTTGGATGACGGGCGAGTTCTGGAAGTGGTCTCCGCAAAGGACAACTCGCTTCAGGGGATGTTCGCTATTATCGCTCTTCACGTTTTGCAGAGCAGAGGGAATGAAGCTCTCGATCTCGGTGATTTGGGCTGCTTCTTCCATCACGACGTTGTCGTAGTGGAAGCCCAGATCAGCAATTTCTTGTCGACGCATCGCGGCGTGTGTGGAGGTCATCGCGATGACTCGGGCCTCTTTAACCAGGAGATAGTTGGCCTTGTCGCGGGGCTGGCGCAAAATTTCGAATGGTCGGATATCCTCGAGTTCGGCAAAGATTCGGTCAATGTGTCTTTGGCAGCCCGAGGCAATATCCAAGATCGATTCCTTGGAGGCACTGGCATCGAAAAGTGGTTGGGGAGCATTGGAGAAGTAGCCGTGGAACGGGAAGGATGTTATGATATCCTCGTTTGAGGCGTCGGACTTGGCCTGTTCCCAGAATTTGGTCCATGCTGGCTGCACGTAAACCGTGTTGAAGTAGCCCGCAGTCTCACAGGAGTTTCCATGAGCTCCCTCCGCCTGGATAGAGCCTGCCAGTCGTTGGACTTCAGATAAGTAGATGTTCCGGTTATCGAGGAATGATTCTACCCGCCCATGTTTGCTGTAGTTCGACTCTGTATCCAGTTCCTCCTCACCATGACCCAACCGCAGGAGGTGACGCTCGTCGATATCGAGGGCAATGATCTTCTGGAAAAGTTGGTTGAGGGCTTGGTTGCTGTGCGCAATTAACAGCGTGCGCTCGCCGGGGAAATTATGGTAAAGGTTGTTAATGATTTGGGTGGCAACATCGGTCTTTCCAGTACCGGGGGGTCCAACAATGACCGTCAGTCCTGGCTGTGTACCAGAGGCAATGGCCTCCACCTGAGCTGAAGTAAACCGGACAGTGTTCAGTTTGGGCGCATCAATAGGATACGGTCCGCGGTTAGGAGGCTTGTAAGTCGAAACACGCAGTGTGCTGGGAGCCTGCTCGGTCTGTTCAGCTTGGCCCTTGCGACGCTTCTTCGGGGGCACTTCCACCGGGGCCGGTTCACCCTCAACAGTCTCAAGCACATAGGGAGGCCCAAATCTTGATGTTTCGGCACCAGATGGCTCGATGGTCTTTCCAGGAAAGCTTTCAACCAGATGCGACCAGTCGAGGAAGGTGTCCCGGAAGTCCACCGACTGGAGTCGGTTGGACAGTCGCGAGTATTGAGCTCCAGCGGGATCACCGTATCCAAGGAAGATGTCTTGAAGCCACGACGGAAGGGGCACATCAGAGACAATGAGATTCTGCATTGTTTCCAGAATGGACTTGAAGTTGTTTTCCCGGCCCTTCCGACGCGCGATCACATTGACCAAGGAATAGATATCGGGCTTGCCCTGGGCCTGAAGGTCCTTGTCGGCCTTGAACACAGAGGCTTCCAAGTTGACAAGTAGGCGACGAATTCGCGGGCGGGAGTTGTATCCATTGGACTGACCAGTAGCTGGCTGACGTAGCGGACGGCCTTGGTCGTCAAGAATCTGCACGATTTCTGCCGTGCGAAGATGGGTCATGCGAGGACCCTCGGCATCTTGATCACGGATTCCGAATTGAGCAGGGGATGTGGACTGAACCGCCAGCAGGTAGACCACATCATTCGGACGAAGAGCCTCCCATTCTTTGCGAATGTGGTCTGCGAGTCTTCCGACCTCAATGGGAATCTCTGCGCGGACGAAAGCCGGGTTCGGCGAACCAACCTTGGGCTGAGCCACTTCGATGATGGCAGGCTTGGAGATAGGAATTGCCATGCGCGAGAATCCCTCAAACTTCACGCTTCCATCGCGATTTGCTCGGGGCTGCATGCGCTTCACGACAGACTCCATATCCTTGCGGATCTGGAAGAAGGCCTCTGATCGGTAGAGTAGGAACGACCGCCACAGGAAATCACCAATACTGAGGTACTGCAGATTCAACTTCGGAATGGCAAGGGGCCTAGATCCATCATAGGTCTCGTTCCTCAACAAAGCCGGGTTATAGAGATCGGCATCCGTCGGAACAATGTTCAATTTGGAAATGGCCTCCTGGAATGAAGGTTTAGACTCATAGAATGAAGCGAGGACTTCCGTATACAGTTCTCGGTCTGGGGTGATACCAGCAGACTTGGGGTAGTTGGTACGGAACCCAAGATGGGAGCACAGGGTCTGGAGTTCGAAATCCTCCAATGAAGAAAGCTGTCCTTCGAGTTCAGACCGCTGCGAAATGGTTCCAAGGTTGGATAGTGCGAGGATCATGAGTTTCTCCCGGAAGAACTTCATGGCCGTCCTCTGCAATCGCCCCAGATCCTGGCAGTGGATGTCATAGACTGCCTGCGGGGAAAGCGACTCGCCCGTGTAGTCATCAATAGCAAAGTTGACAAAGTGCCTAAGAAGGTTGTAGAGGTCTCGGAAAAGGGCGCTTTCAGGCTCGCGGTAAAGCTGCGAGAGACTAATGATGGGCAAAAGATTGAGGTCCTTGAGAAGCGTGTTCACATAGCGTCGGGTTGGAAGTTGGCTCAACAAGTCAACCAGCAACTCCATGAAACGCTCGCAATAGAGAAGGTTCTCCGATTGCTCCGATCCATTCAGCCTTTGCAGGAAATCCAACAGCATGGTGTACAGCCAAGCGCGTTCAAATCGGATCTTGGCCTTGGTCGCATCATCCCCAGCATCAAATCGCTTGCCCGCGGCCTTCCAGGCCTTCTTGAGCATGGGAGATTTCGCAATAACTCTCTCTCGGGCATCCTCGCTGGCCAGGTTGTGCCAAATCGAAATCGCAACGAGCGGGGCGCATTCTTTCCGGATCAAGACGTTCTCGAGCGATTGGAAGGCACCGATAATGAACGAGATAATGGACATGCGCGAGTGCGTTGACAGAGAAGGGTCGATGCTCATCGACAGGATTCGATGAAACAGGGTCGAAAAGTCGTCGCCGCGGTCCGAGAAAATGTCTGTATTCACTACATCAGCATTCATTCCCCAATCAGTCAATTCCAGCTCGTCGCATTCACTCACCCCATATCGGCAAGTGTTCGCGATATTTAACGCTCACGATCAGCGCGATCAAAAGAACATGGTGATTCGAAGCATCTTCGGTGTACGTCGGCCACAAGAACCTGCCATCACGTTAGTCCTGCGGGGGAATCACATCAAGCCATCCAGCGCGGGTCACTGACTTCTCCAGCACATTCAAATTCTCCAAGATCAGCAGCGAGCGAGTGCTGAACCCCTCAGCCTCCAGGGGGTCCCACAATTGCTTCTTGATCACATCGGGCTTGACCTTGCGCACCTTGACGTCCAGCCAGTGCGCCTTCGCCAGCTTCACCCACGGGCTATCCTCGCGGAAATCAACCACCGTCGGCCTGCTTTCGAGACTCTGCGCCATCGCCGCGCTCGATTGTCCCGGATTGTGATAAACGAGGGCTGGTCGAAGACGTGCGTGAAACTGCTCGGGTGCTGGAAGTCGCGGGCCGCGAAGCTGGGGGAGCTTTTTCAGCAGGTCTTGGCGTTCCTGTCCGCCGAGCCGCAACTTCCTCCGATCACATCGCCCTCTCCGTTCTTACCTTCGCTCGTGTCGCAACCCCCCATTCCTCCCCGGCCCTCTCAACGATGGCGCCTGTGGAAGTCGCTGCGGTGCGCGTGTACAAGAGGCTGATCGACTGGCTCTTGGACCGCGCGGCGCAGGCCAAACCCGACGGTCAGATCGAACCTCCGTTGACCGAAGCAACGCTGGGCGACTCGATCTGGAAAGTCCCCGAGGAAGACCAGCATGCAGTGCAGCATCTCCAGCCGCAGACTCGATTCGCGGCCGTCGAAATCGCCTTCCGAGAGAAGTTTTATCACCTTCTGGTAAGGAACAGACTCATCCCGACCCGCGTCATGACTTGCGGTCATAGCTCACCACTAAACTCTTCCCTCTCACAGGCTTCCACCTCGATTCATGACCCTTCTTTCATTCATATCTGGAATTTACTCGACATCATCTCCATCTTCTCCGACAATGGTACGTCATTTGTCCCGCCATCCACCTCCACCCGTCTCGACACGCGTTGTTAACCCTCACTTATAGAACAATGCGAACCTGGCCTGATTTTCTGGCTCACCGAAGAACTGCTGGACAGTCAAACGATAGACAAATGTCGCCCGGTCTTTGAATATCTGGAGTCGCGCCGCGAGCGCAATATCAAGGTACGTCTCGAGTCCCGTTAGGATGTGTCGGGTTCATTGACAGGTTCATTGACACTAACACTCGTCCAGAAACATTTCAAGCAGAAAAGCCTGGTCATTCTCAGATTCTGCAACGAACTCCTCCGTCGATTGTCACGCGCTGAAGATACCGTTTTCTGTGGGCGAGTCTTCATCTTCCTTTTCCAGAGCTTCCCGCTTGGCGATAAGAGTTCCGTCAACCTACGGGGCGAGTTCCACACCGAAAATGTCACTACATTCGACGAGCCTACTAAACCGGCTGTCGAAAATGACGATGCAGATACCACAATGACCGAGGGCAATGAGGATTCTACCACTGAAGGCCAAGCAGAGGAAGCATCTACACCTCAGAACCGTGATGCTGGTTCTACCCCTGCGGGCAAGCCTCAAATCCCCAAGGTCGTCGTGTCTAGGAGAAAGGATGAGAAATCGGAGAAACCGGTTGACCTGGATACGCTTTACCCCATGTTCTGGAGCCTCCAAGCCTATTTCTCCTCGCCAACCAAGACGTTCGACCCGGAGCATTTTGAATCATTCAAGACCTATCTGGAAGCCACCCTATCAGCTTTCAAAAAAATGAGGCCCGACCTCGATACTCAAACCTCACAACGGTCCTCCGAGGAGGCTCGCAACTCGCACAAGCGGAAGCGCGAGGCAGAGGAGGGTGAGGTCGAATCCAGCTTCAACCCGAAGTATCTTACGAGCCGGGAGCTTTTCGACCTGGAAATCAATGACATGGCCTTCCGACGACACGTCCTGGTCCAGGCCCTCATTCTTCTTGACTTTATGCTGTCTTTGACACCCGACGCAAAAACACGATTCGCCAATCTCACCAACAAGTCCGTCCTTTACGGCTTTGTGCTGAGCGAACACGATGCGAAATGGGCGGCAGGCATGCGAAACAAGATTGAACAGTATTTGCGAGATGGGACCAGCATGAGTGGAAACTTCTACTATCGCATGGTCGCCACCGTTCTATCCCGGGACAAGAACTGGTCGCAATGGAAGGCTGAAGGTTGCCCTCCGATTGAAAAACCAGCCGTTGCAGCGACAGAAGAAGTAGAAGCCCGTGCAAATATCAACAAGGCTTATCCCAACAAGAAAATCCGTTCAACGCCGATGGGCTCACTGGATCTTACATTCCTCTCGGACGCTCAAGCCTTGGCCAACACCGAACGACTCAAGGAAACAGAACGATACTCGGTCCCTACTGCCGATAGTGTCATGATGAGCATGCTGGACGATGACATGGACATTGATATGGCTCAGTCGCAAGAGGAGAAGGAAGCTGCGTTGAAATCGAAGGCTAGCAAGACGTGGCGCATGCTTCGTTTGACGGTGAAGAACAAATTCGCCGCATTCAACAAAATCGACGACGGGAAGAACCTGAATGCTCTGTTTGAAAGAACCGGGGAGGCCAATGAGCCGGCAGAGGCCACGGCCAACGAGCCTGAGCCTACTGAGCCAACTGAGCCTGCTAAGCATTCTGAGCCCGCCGAGCACACCGAGTCTCCTAAGTCAACCGATGATACCCAACCTGCCGAGGAGGCCGGAGCCACCGAGCCCACAGAAAAGACCCTAGAAACCCCGGAGGATACTGTCGATGCAGGAGAGAAAAATGTACCTGCAGAGGACCAGTCTGCAGAGGATAAACCTGCGGAAGAGGCAGAGACTCCGAACCCATGAGCCAGATGACGATAGCTGCAATTTGAATATCCGATGTCTACAATAGGCAAGATTTTAGAAAAACCATTACCGTCATCCAATGTATTATTATTAAATGTTTTTTTTTCTCTCTCTCTTCAACGTCCTTCGGCGTCTATTTGAAAAGAACAAATATTGTGGGGACCACCTTGGCAGTAAATTAAAACATCATAGAGTGTATTCGCTGACGAAATTCTCCACCGCTTCATGAAATTAGTACCTGTTCGTATAGAACTTCTGCTCTAATCCTGCATAGCCAAATCCACAAAAAGCGATGTACGGCATGAAAAAATTGTAACCTACAGGCTATCATCGAAGCTCCCTACAGGGTGGAAAATTACAAGTGCTTTCTTGCTAACCAGCCTTTAGCTAATCATTCTTTTTTTCGTAGTGTTCCCATACTTCCTTCTGCTGGCTTGCTGTTAGGTATCACCCTGGTGCTGCCGTGGCAAGAACCCTGCTTTCGCGAACTTTGCAATTTTTCACACGCGAAGACTCGGCTTTCCAAGTTGATAATACAACAAAATTAGTCCAAGACACACTACTTCAGAATCTCCATTCATGACTTCTTTATTTTTTGTCCATTTTTGAAAAATCATAAATCTTATTGAAAAATGTGGGCAGAAAAGAACATTTTGTTTCACATGTCATAAGCACAACCGTCAAAGGCACGGTGTTGAGCGAGGCTAAGATTCTCCAAATATAAACACTAAGCACACTAGCGATTGTAATATGAACATACTTATAGTCTGGACACAATGAATATGTACTTTCGAAAATGCAGCGGCTTTGAATCTACTCGTTTACATTCATCTCATCCTCTCTTTCGACATAAGGAAGCGCATAACGTTGCCCTCAGTGCAACTGATTCCATGCTACAAAACAAGTTAGAAAATGGAGATAATGCCATGACTGCTCTATAAAAGCCACCTTCAGCACGCACCAAGCAATAATCGCCAAGATAAAAGTATACAATCTACGAGACAATAATCAACCACCCCTGACAATCTTGGAAGAACACCTCATACCACAAGCCGACCACCGCGTCTAGTGCGGCTTCCGGGGATAATCCCTTTAGAACTCGCCGACGGCGAACCGGCTTTGGCGCAGGCAGGGAGGCTTCTTAGGTTATGGCTTTGGCCCCCCTTTCTTCGGTAGTGCGGAGCAATACCCGCAACGGGTATCGTTTAGCAGCCAGGGGATCACATCCGCCACTTGAATCGCTTGCGGGGAGGTATATGCATCGATATCACGGCGCAGTGAAGAAGCTGTGTGATGTATCCATTCGATAATATTTGGATGCAGGTGATAGATAATGTTTCGTTTCTTCAGGGATTTTCAAGCACGGATAAAAACGGATACGGGTACGATGAAGGTTCTGAAAGACATTTCCCTGTCTGTTTCTTCCCTATAGTTCTCTCTCCTCGATTCCAAGCCCTGCATACGCGTTCTCACTCCACAGAATCTTCTGCAGCCCCGTTCCTTCCTTCCTCGTGTTTACCGAGTCTCATCAATTGCGCGGCAAACGT
The DNA here is from genome assembly GCF_028826775.1 of Penicillium argentinense. Classification (NCBI taxonomy): domain Eukaryota; kingdom Fungi; phylum Ascomycota; class Eurotiomycetes; order Eurotiales; family Aspergillaceae; genus Penicillium; species Penicillium argentinense. Next base: position 4,308,615 of record NW_026622668.1, read on the forward strand.
AAACGAAATGTGGGTTCAACCAGCTTGCAGGACTCTTCCAACGACCCCACCGCAGAATAGGCTGCGGTATTTATTCTTGAGTATTTCTGTCGATCAGCTTGCACATCGGACCATATCCAGCGACATGGTTGCATTGTTGAGGTGTTGTCTCTGATTTCCGGGGCTTAGCGAGGCAGTGAAGACTAACGGCTTAGCTTCAACGGCGATCAACCGAAACCAGGAACGACGGACTTTTTTAGCTGGGATTCACCGACTCGGGCTCGGCAGGACTAGCACCGACAGCCAGGAGACTACACTGGTGTAAATAAATAAAAGTCGTATTAGCTACCGACGTGGGGATCAAGATTTCGTCCTAGTTGATCGGCAACTCTATTGGAGGCAGTGAGAGGTTCCTGCATGAAATCCCACCCTTTCGAGTCAGATAGGCATAATAATAATATTGCTTTGTTAGGAACAAGGGCAATATTATTTTGTTTTTGGCCCTTTGCAGCTGCCCTCGGAACCCGATCCTTCGCCCCGGCCTAGCGAGGGGGTGAAAGTGTAAAAATCCCGTGGGAGGGGGGGGGGCCGGAGCGTCGCAGCCATGTTTCACTTTCTTACGCCCTGCCCCCGACTCCCAGACTAACAGACTGTTGGGAGAGTTCGGCGTCTGAAATCTCATCAGGAAGCACGGGTAGTCGGAAGCAAAGTGGACTCGCCCTGTTCTGGTCCGGGGGGCACCTTGGGAATGCAGATCCGGCAGGCACAATTGTGATCACGTTTGCTGTGCACATACAAGGCCATCGGTATGTCAGCCAGGCCGGCTTTCCGAATTAGCCGCAGTTCGCACGAAAGAGAGAAAAAGCAAAAATTAAATCCCCGACGCACTGATCGCATTGCGGTGCCTCGCAGCTTTGCGAGCCCACAATCAGACAACGGCCCACTCGGCGGTGTCGGAGTGTTGCGAGCTCCACCGCACAGTGGAGTCGGAGGCCCCTATCGTGTGTAAGTAGGGGAAGGAGACTCGTCTGTGCTTTCTTACAATAACGGTCCTCCGATCTGATCGACTGGAAAGCACTGGCCATGTTCAGTGCAATCGATAGGACAATCTGGTTGTACTTTGGTACATATTCTAGGACACTTGCCAAGAATTGTCTTGGAACTATACGCTGCATGAAAGTTAAAAGATTTAGAAAATCAATAGCTTCGGAGGAACTGCAAAACCGTTAGCACCGCTCCTGCCCTGTCCACTTCCAACGGTGGTTTCGCAACAGCCTCCCGGTTCGGGAGTGTGCGCCAGCCTGTGATCCGTGGAAACGGGCGCGTCGACCTGTCAACCCGAGTTTCGACTCTGGGGCCCGCTTCGAAACAATGGGTGGCGGGAAATCTATTCCAAGGGCCAGGCTATCAAGCTCAATAACCTGACGCAGGTAGTACCACGGGTAAGAAGGAGGCCAATGCCATGTGGTCGACATGATCCACGTGTACCTGGCTCGCTCGACTCCTGCAGTTCTGTACATAGTTAAGTAGACGATCTGCAGGGCAATCATCCCATCGGCCCATCTTGCCGCTGAACGGAGTCGTGTATGTAATCGGGTATCGCACCTGCGCCTGCGCTACTAACAGGTGCAGGACTAGGGTGCAGGCGAGATCGGCTTGCGTCACCCTCCGACACCATCGGCTCGCGATGACGACGTGCATGCGCGCGATACGAAATGAAGGGCGGGCGAATCTTGGCGAGTCCGAGATTAAAGTTGCGCTGCGATCGATGCTGCGATCGGATTCCCCGCAACTCGTTTGTTCTGGAACAGTCGAGCTTGGTCGCGTTCCTAAAGCCATCAGCGTGGCGTCGCCAGCGCACGCATTAGGACATCAATAGAGCACGCCAGGACCTGCACCGGCGAGTCTTGCATCTTCCAGTCCTCGCCGTGCGTCCATCGATTTCCCTTTTCTTTCTTTTTCCTCTGCCACACTGTTCCCCGGGTCATCCGAGATCACCAGGCAACCGCGTCATGCCCAGACAGGAAAATGAGAAAGATCAGACGCTGGCCAGGGATGCTCCGCTGTGATCGACCAATTTTCGGCCGTAGAGGGGCGCGCTGAGCCCTGTGATTCGGGATGAGAGCCAACGGATCCGAGTTTTCTCCCCCGAAACCGTGCGAGGCGAAGCGGGTGGGGATGCAGCCGGTTAGCGCAGCGGAGTCCAGTCCACCGTGCATGAGTTCGGAGAGCCTTGATCGGAGCGTGGGGCAGTCTTGGATTGTACTGTGAAAGAAGAGTCCTTTCCAGATGTGCAGCTGGTCCCACCGGCTATTGAACCGGGCGAAGTATGTTGCTCAACGACATCAGAAGAACAAATTGGAGCGCCGATGAATATACTTCCGGGCCGGGAGTCGCACCGCAGTGACCTCATTGCGATCGAAGATGAGCAGTGAGTGAGTGATATTATTATCCGCTGTGTCTGGGAAGTAGGAGGGAATGCGGACGGAGTAAGCATTGAGCAGTTCAGGTGGTTAAGGCGGCGAGGTCACGTTCTCGTATCGATTACCGGCCAGACTCACATTCCGTACTATTTACTCCGTATGTACTGTCGTACAGTACAATTGTATACTTAGACCCTACGACCACCCCGGGCACTACAGGGCACTACAGGGCACTCAACTACCTCGGCACAGGGTCACCAGATGGAAAAGTCTGGAAGTCGCAAATTCTTTGATCGATCCATTTTCCAGGATGGCCTCATTTCAGCTGCAACTTGGACTGTTTCATGCCCGGATGTGGAGATTCAAGGAGTGCTCTACCCGGTGGATCCAAGGCTTCCCGGGCAACGGTTAACCCCGAGTGATGCTAGCGCACCCCAGGGCTGGGAGGACTCCCTAGAGCTTCAACGGAGTCTCGTCCGACGAGATATGGAGTATGCAGACTCGCCTCCAGCGACGGTGGATGGGGATCGGGCTGGGAGACTCAGGGGAAGTGAAACTGAGGCTCTCCGGAGGCAATTCTCCATCGACTCGGTTTATCCGAGTGGTCTTCTTTGGCGGCAGGTGAAGTACTCTGATGCACACGTGCGAATGACTGCCCCATCGCAGTTTCAGGGCTCGATGCCAAAGCCAATAAGCGGCTGGATATCTTTGCTGGTCGTGCCAGTGGTTACCAACCACGGATGATCGCAGGGCCCCCCATTCGGGCCTTCTTTTATTTTCTCCCTCTTTTTGACTGACTGAAATCATTTACCCTTGTTTTTTCTTCTTTTCTGATTTCTTTTCTCCTGGTCCAACCCCCCGGGACGACTCCACCTCATCCGACGCCTTCGCGCCTCAGCAGCGGGCAGCTCGCTGACTGGCTGCCGCTTAATATCGCTAGAAGCCATTCCACATGGCCGGTGAGGGAGAAAGCAAATCACAGAGAAACAAAATAAATAAATAAATAAATAATCCAGCCCAGGGTCTGCAATCCCTATTCGGCCAAGGGCTCACGCCCTCGAACCAATTGGCCCGGCTTATGCAGGTATCGACAACTGGCTTGTGTCTTTGCTACCTACACTAGGGCCTAGTGTATTGAGTGACTAGCTTCCGCCTAACGGTATCCACGTCGGAAAATTTTCTATCGGCCGTGGCGCTAGCACACCGTTGGCGACTAAAGCTCTGAGGAGAAAAACGTAACGAACGCTCACGTCTCGGTACAAAAGCATAGCCCGTAGAGTCCCGCCTCGTGGGCTCGTGGTGGGGTCCAGGCTCCATCGACCCTCTTTCACGCTGAGAAATACTGAGCGCAATGCCTAGAAGTGGGTTATAGCTATCGCAGAGCTTGTATGGGTCTCGTGATTCAGCTTTTCGGTCCCCCCTCTCTCCGTATCCGGTTCAACCGGAGGGCGAGGGGGGGTTATATTTCAGCTCGGGCAGAACCGCGATTCGCCACAGGACCCAGTGCTGGCCGTGGTCATAACTCATAAACTGGGGGTTTGGTGGTCCTATGCTCCGTTGAGGCCGTGCTCTGCGCACCTGTCTCTGTTTTGGTGGTATCTACCCCGTACTTTGTCTTGTTCACCAAGGCCAGAGATACACTCAAGTAGGGTTTCTCTAGCTGACGGGGACGGGGGATTCTCGACAGCCTTATAGACAGGTACGCCTGCGTAAAACAGAACACTAGAGCCGTAGCGAGGTGGACCAGATCTGTGCATCCTTTGCACGATTGGTTTTAGGTCTGATACTCTCGTAACCTGGCCATTTGAGAACCCGGGGTTACATCTCTGGGACTATTCCACAAGGAGGATCCTTCGCCTCCATAGATCGCTGATCGTTACCGAGACGTGCGCGCAGGCCATGATCAAACTGGCCTTACGGGCACACTCCCTCTGGCCCACCCTCCTCTTCGATTTGAAGAATTTTGTGATCTTTCAGTGCCTCGGTCTTTCTGGTTGCCCCTGTTTGACCTTTGCTCGTCTCAACTTTCAACTTTCAACTTCCTTTCTTTCTGTCTCTTTTCAATCTTATCTGGCCCACCTCTCAGTGACGTCTTACTTTGACTTTCAACCGTTTCGGCCGTTGCAAGGATCGTCATCCCACGAACCCACGCGTATACTTCTTGGTTCCCCCCGTTAGTCACAGCGTTGGGCCTTCTGACTGGAGACCTGACGGGTGGCCAACTCTGATTCCCTGGTGGACCCTTGTGGCATTGCGTCCGTTTTAATATCCCAACCGGGCTGGTATTTCCACTCCCGCTCGCTAGAAACCACCGTCATCTCAACGCCTTCCGCCCATCTCGCCTTTCCTCGAGATCTCCCGATCCTAGTGACCCATTGTTTTGTGGACTCAGCAAAGCTAGGTGTTGCACTGGTGGATTTTCGACTCGTGTCTCGCCAACTACCAACCTGCGTAACGATCTGCCCTGCCCAGGTCAAAAAGGTTGGCATCGAAGATCAAGAAACTTGGAGCACCAGGTGGCTTGTTGTCACGTCTTCTTTGACGTCTTTCTCACAACGACTTCCTGCACACTGCACCCATCGGCGCTTAGGGAAACCTTCTATCCGTTTCGCCTCCGCCAACCTTTCCCCTCTCCTCTTCACGCAATATACATCCCGAGAGGCTGACGCTCAAACGCTCTGGACCTCGTCACCCTTTATTCCGTTTAATTGCAGAACCCTGAGTCTGTTGCGCAAGCGCCCCGGCACTTCGATCAGACCCACCTTCGTCTCATCTCGGGGAAAGGACGCATTAGTCTCTTGTTTGTCCCTTTTTTTTCTCTTGAGATTTTCTTGCTGTGTTTCGTGCGTTAAGGTGTTGTTTGGTGTGCTTGGAAAGGACACCCCTGGTCAAATCCCATATCTTCGACGTTGACGTCGACGTTCATATCTTCGGTTTCTTGTCTCGTTGATCCGAGCCCTAAAACCGGTGCAAGAGTAGAACTCTCTCTTACCATGTCAATCGGCGGCCCTTGTCTCTGGGTCCCTTCTTTATCCTCGCCAGCTTCCTCGCCCCTGTCGACGGTCACATCCCATCTATCATCGGTTGCTCGTCACGGAGAGCGGGTTCCTTCGCTGCCACGGACCTCCTCGCCGCAGTTGGCGCTGCCTCGGGAACGACTTCCCGGTCTGTTTTCTCTCGGACGGTCTGCTGAGATGCAACGGGCTGGTGCGACGGCTGAGAATGCCTCAACCACCCCGATGCCGGTACACACTAGTTCGACGGCTGCCTCGGGCTCGTACGGGGGAGAAATCCCTTCGCGGGGTCTGGAGAGTCATGGGAGGGAAGATCTACTTCCTCGAGTCAAGTTGGAGATTCCGGGGTTGAATCAAATCAACTATGGCATGTCTCAGCAGCCTCATGGCGGATCTGGTCATGTGGGAGAGGCGTCGGATGCGTCTCAAGTGAGTCTGAATGCGAAGGATCAGCATGACCAGGAATCTACTGTGAGTCCCTCGGATGAGAGGGCCGATACAGTCGACACCGAGGACAGCAAGTCGCCATCACTGGAGAAGAAGAAGATGAAGCGATTCCGGTAAGCAGCCGTTGCATCGAGAGTGAATAGTAGGAAAATTGCTGATCCCGATCTATCGACAGGTTGACACACAACCAGACTCGTTTCCTCATGAGCGAATTCACCCGTCAAGCACACCCCGACGCCGCTCATCGAGAACGACTGTCGAGGGAGATTCCAGGCCTGACGCCGCGGCAGGTGCAAGTGTGGTTTCAGAACAGGTAGGCCTTCCATTCCTTTCCCTCTTTTGAGCTTCAAGTTACCACCTCGCTCACACTCCCTCCCACGCAGACGAGCAAAGCTGAAGCGTCTCACTACCAATGACCGCGAGAGAATGCTCAAATCACGAGCGCTGCCGGACGACTTTGACACGACGAAAGTGCTCCGCACTCCATTTGAGAGCAAGTCGACCGGACAAACACCCGTGGCCTCACCGCACGACTACGCCCCGAATCCCGATTTTGCAACACTGCGGACTCTCCGGACGGACTGTTTTCAACGGCCAAATGAAGACGACTACATGGTCTCGCCGCTGAGTTCTGCGTCGACCGCAGGAACGTACATGTCCTCTGCTGGGCAGGGGCGGACAGACGGCTTGTCTCAGTCCGGCATGATCTTTGGTCGACCGGCGGCGTCGGCTTCTATGTCAGATTTGCATAGGACGATTCGGAGTGATTACTCGCTCACTCGGTCCAGCAGTCTCTCCGATGCGTCTTCGCAGCAATCTACTTTCCACCCCAACATGCAACTTCACAATCGATTCGCTCCGCCATCAAATCAACCTGGTTTGCCGTATGGTCGACAGATGGACTATAGTGTGCCCCGACTCCCAGGTATGATGGCAGCCTATGACCAGCCACCGACATTCGAGGGCTCAGTCTCCCCAACCGATTCACAGGGTAACCAGCTGCCCTACGACATGAGCAATCTAGGTAGGTGCACTTATTTACAAGCAAAAGCAAGAACTAGCCCTAACAAACACCAGGCACCCAACCCCAAAGCTACCAACCCCACCTGGCCATGTCCACAGCAAAAGACTACAGCGGACTCGGAATGACCTCACAACTGAACCACGGCCGCCCAATGTCCACAATGCAATCTCTCCCCCAACAAGACTACCGCACCTTCTCCTACGCCAGCCCATCCGGCTCAATGGGCACAATACCCTACACGCAATCCAACTCCTCAACCATGAGTCTCCCAACCTCCTTCGCCCCCACCGAGTCCGGATCAACCGCTCAAGACCCAATGAACCAACAAAATCCCGATCCCCTCCGAAACAAATTCAACCCCCCATTCAGCTACCCCGGCTATATCCAGCAATGATGAGGTGCGGACACTTCCATTGCAACAAAGATCTTCTGCAACATTCGCGGGTTTATTTCTCATCCAGCTTGGTCTGGCTTCGCCTGGACATTATATTGACCAGAGTATCTCTGGCTTACTTTTTCAATTCGTTTCTCTTTTCCTCTCGGCCACCGGGCATTCGATCCATATGAGCGTATTTTTAATCCTAATTTTATCATAGCCTTTTCCTACCGTCAATTTCTTTCTGTCTGCTTTGGCCTATTTCTACTAAGTTGTCCCTCTGCATTGTTTGGTTTATTGGCAAGTTGTCGTTTATGGGTCCGGTGGTCCAGCGTTGTCGTTTTTCTCGTGGTTGAGCCCAACATAGATTTCACCGCTGGTTGGATTTTTAATGTTAATTGCGTCTTCCTATGCACATATATTTCTGGGATATCATCGGCAAGGGCTAGCGAAGCCGTTAAGAATACAATGGAGACTTGTGTGTATATTATGTTATAGGCATAGATCATGGTTTTTTTCCCTCCGAGATATGGACATACCATCACAATCCTTCGATACGGGCAATCCATGTGCAAGCACCTCATTTGTTGGTGCACATGTCTACCCTGGCTTTCTGGCGTCTTTGCTTTTTTCCGCCTATGAGAGCACACTGCAGTACATTAACACTAACCACAATGAGAAAGGTGTCATGCTTCTATCACATCAGGTAGATTAAAGATTCGACGCTTTCCTGCTCAACTCGTCTACCCCCCATACCGTTGCTGAACAAACCCGAAGTATCACATCAAGTGGTGCGGCCCGATGATTTATGGGTTAAGGTAAGGGGTCGGGGCGGGTATGCAGATCTTCGCCTTATCACCCGATGGGCTTGCCGCCACACTGTCTAACGCTATAAACAGCGACAAATAAACTGTTTACAAAGACTGAAGAATACTGTATAACTTATCATGCGTAGACATCTCCATTGAGTGCTGGTTACATCTGAACTTGTTTTTGTCTCAACACTTTCTCGTCCTACTTACTACACGAGATCAAGGGGATAAAGAGAGTGTTCTTTTTAGGAAAAACACACAATATAGAACACAGTGCGGAAAGGTGTACTTTCACTAGATATTTGATCTCAGGGCCAAGGGGTATTACACAACATTATATATTGGCGACGCCCTGATCTTACGTTTGATCTTATCTCGGCTACGTTATGACGGCATATCATCAATCGTATCTTTGCATCTAATACCGGCATGAGGCTTTTCAATCCTGATAATGTTTCCAGTCGCAGAGTCAAATATCACAGAGAAAATTCCTCGCTCAGTCTAACGCAAGAGTCCATTAGATGCGACGAAAACATAGCTCCTCCGACCAAGATGTCGAAAATAACACCAAAGACACCGAACAGACGAAATCATTCACCGTCCTCCTCGAGACAGAAAAAGATCTTTACAATAATCACTCTGTCCTGCATCAATGTCCTTGCCTTCTTCTCTGAAACAATCGACTTTCCCGCCCTGGAGTCCATGTCCAAGGCACTAGACGATCCTTCTCCAAAATATACCTAACTCTCAGGGTCTATATGGTACGGACCCCTCCCACCTTTCTCACCCTCATTCTAACACACATAAACATGGAAAAGATCGCCCAAGCCCTCGCCCCACTCCTAACAGGCACCCTTTCCGACACAAAGGCGGCCGCCCGATCCTCCTCAACACCCTAGCAGCTTCGATCGGGCTGAACATCGGCCTAGCCCTACAAACCAACTACGCTGTCTTGAGCCTATACTACACCCTCCACTGGATTACCCAGGTCTGGCGTAATGACGTGCTCGATCAGACAATACAGAACTGCTTTGAAAAAAGCAAGATCATTTATCCGAGCACTGATAAGACGCCTCAGCTAGAATCGCTTGAACTCAGGCCTCTATATCAGAGCTTGATCGAGCGATTTCCTTCAGGGGAGATGCGCAGGAAGTTTTGTCTTTGGATGAATTCCTGAATCCGTCAAACGAAAACGACGTTGCAGAGCCTGATTTATCCGATATAATCGCTGATTTCTCTAATGACGGTGATGGTGCCCAGGATGACGAATATAGATCTGGGCCACCAGTGGATATGCCATCTTGTATCTGAGGCGATTAATAGCATTCAGAATGCTATACTACGGGCTCAGCATCAAGAGGGCACTACCGAGCAAGATATCCGTCGTTTGGAGGACATAGAACGTCTTTTCACTACGCTACAGAAGGATGGGAAGAAGCAGAGGACACTGTACGATTGATGGACGCCCTGAATAGGAAATTATACACGTCGATTAATTATTCCAGATATATTAGTCATCCTACCGCCTTGGGCACAATTCATATTAGGCACGTAAATTCTGTTGCACGGCGGGGCGTGCTGAAAGCGGGAGCTGACTATATATCGAAAACACACAGCAACTTGGACATTTCCCAACGACACGCGCAAACACGAGAAAATATCACATTATGTCTAGCTGATGGTAAAATGGATCAATCTGAAAGATATGAAATCTTTACAAACCTCGCAATTCCTCTGAAAATGGATGTTCCTGAACCTTCCAGGCAGTGTTGACCTTGAATACTTAGAAGGTTAGCACTAGCGGGGTCTACTGCACTCCCGCCATGTCATGCATGCTTCTCTCATCGAATCACTGACGAGACAATGGTCATCCTCGTCTGCCCTGCCAGCAACTCGTCTGCGATGAGCCAGTGAGAAGTCGCGCATTTGTAGTGGCCAAAACGGGTAACCAATCATGGGCGACTAGTCCAGGAATGTCACATGACTATACCGGCAGCGCCTAAACAGCCAGCCAATCAGCGCGCGCGCATTGGCAATCATGCCAGCAGTTGTGACGCAGACGGGCGCCTTCCTGTTGCTATAAGAACAATTCGCCTGTTCGCAGGTTTTCTTTTCCTATTCTCATCAGCTCAAGCTCAAAGCAATCCTTACTTGATTCTCTTGAGTCTCAAACCTTTGGATTCCGCGATCTTCGTGAACGTTACTTCAACTTCAAGCACCATCTTCGAAACTACCGATCTACATCACCAAACCACCGCCAAAATGGTCCACCCCGCTTCCACCTGCTGCAAGACCTCCCAGGACGGAGGCTGCGTCTGCGCCGCGCAGGCCAAGTGCTCCTGCGGCAAGGAGAACGCCCTCCACTGCTCCTGCAACAAGTCTGCCACCGAGAACACCATCTCCGGGCCCCGCTGCTCTTGTCGTATGTCTCCTACAAACTCCTACTAGAACCCCACAGATATCACATCGAGAACACTGCTAATCTATTAATAGGCTCCCGTCCCGCTGGCCAGTGCACCTGTGAGCGCGCCGTGACCGAGAACCAGGCTATTTCCGGCGAGACCTGCCCCTGCGGCAGCCGTCCCTCTGGTAAGTTTTTCTACCAGCGTAAACCCCGCTAGAATGCCGGGATATCTTCTGCGAACCGGTGCTAACTTTATCTCTAGCTTCCTGCACCTGCGAGAAGGCCGAGGGTATTGAGTCCGCTCTTGAGGTCGACTTCACCACCCGCTCTTGAGATGTTTGTTCGAGATGGCTGATTTGCATTTCCTTTGAACATGCTGTTCTAAGGCGGCGTCTGGATGATTATAAGGGGTTCATTCAATTGCTTTGTACACTATTCTTTCCACTTTGTGGTTATTACGAGATATCAATTACATCGGTATTCACAATTTTATTTTTGGAACAAGTAATACTGTAGACATGGGGCGTATATACTGTGTCATGAATCATTCGTGGATATCTTTGATCAGCAGAAACTGAGGGTTTCATCGCATCTCAAATATAGCAACACCAGCTCCAAATACTGTTTGTTGAGACAGTGATCACGATCCAAATAATACAGATAACACGTAACTCATCAAACTGAGGCACACAGTATACCTTACGCTATTCAGTAGCAGATCGTACACTGTACCCTTTGAGGTACTACCGTACTAGTGTTAAGGTACGGGGTAGCACCGCCACAGCGCATCAACATTAATCCTGCGCCACAGCGGAACCCGTCGATCGACAGCGGAAGTGGCCCAAGGCCAAGCACCATGGGATTCTCTGCTCGACCTGCTCCTCGGCCACTCTTGGGGGTCTTTTTCATCGACTGTTCTGCGTACGTTGCACCTACCTCATTCTGTCCGGGCCGACGCGCCACCTTCCGCACGCATTGATTCCTCGTGCTGACTCCCGCCAGCTTCCCGACCGTTTAACCCCCTGTTTCCCAGCGCGCCAACAAACACCACCTCCCCATTCCTGGCTGGCCAATGCTCCTTCGAAACCTCGACGCTTCAGGGACATGGTTGTGTGACGTGGTCAGTCCGATCGCGAACCCCTGAGGTGATCTCCGCGTGGCATGCGAGTTGTACACTCGACCCCACCCCGAACTCCTGCACCTACCTGCAATACACCCACACGCCCTGAGCTGAACACCAGCCTGCATCAAATTACAGCTGCAGTCAGAGCCAGACCAGAATGTCGTCGATGCGGGGACTGGTCCAGTTCATCGCGGACCTGCGAAATGCGCGGGCGCGAGAACTGGAAGAGAAGCGCGTGAATAAGGAGCTGGCCAACATCCGCCAGAAATTCAAGTCGGGCAATCTCAACGGCTACCAGAAGAAAAAATACGTCTGCAAGCTGCTCTACGTGTATATTCAGGGCTACGATGTCGACTTTGGTCATCTGGAGGCGGTCAATCTTATCTCGTCGAATAAATACTCCGAGAAGCAGATCGGGTATCTGGCTGTAACCTTGTTCCTGCATGAGGAGCATGAGCTGCTGCATTTGGTCGTCAACAGTATTCGAAAGGATCTGTTGGATCATAATGAGTTGAATAATTGTTTGGCGTTGCATGCTGTGGCTAATGTTGGTGGTCGTGAGCTTGGAGAGGCGCTGGCGACGGAAGTTCACCGGCTGTTGATTTCACCGTGAGTTCTCCCCTCCCTAGGTAAAAAAAGCCTTTGCTGATATTCTGCAGAACCTCGAAAGCCTTTGTCAAGAAAAAGGCCGCCCTCACCTTGCTTCGTCTTTACCGCAAATACCCCGGGATTGTCCGCAGAGAATGGGCCGAGCGAATTATCTCGATTATGGATGACCCCGATATGGGAGTCACCCTCTCAGTGACCTCACTGGTTATGGCGCTCGCCCAAGACATGCCCGACGAATACAAGGGCAGTTATGTCAAGGCTGCGCAGCGGTTGAAGAAGATTGTGGTCGACAATGACATTGCGCCTGACTACCTCTACTACCGCGTGCCATGCCCATGGATCCAGGTGAAATTCCTTCGTTTGTTGCAGTATTACCCGCCATCCGAAGACAGCCACGTCCGCCAGATCATCCGCGAATCCCTCGCCCAAATGATGGCATCTGCCATGGAAACCCCCAAAAACGTCCAGCAGAACAATGCCCAAAATGCCATTCTCTTCGAAGCCATCAACCTCCTTATCCACCTCGACTCTGAGCATAACCTCATGATGCAGATTTCCTCCCGCTTGGGCAAGTACATTCAATCCCGCGAGACCAACGTGCGATACCTGGGTCTGGATGCTATGACACATTTCGCCGCGCGAGCCGAAACCCTTGACCCGATCAAGAAGCACCAGAATATCATTCTTGGATCTCTCCGAGACCGCGATATTAGTGTCAGGCGAAAGGGATTGGACCTGCTGTACAGCATGTGCGACACTACAAACGCGGGTCCGATTGTCAACGAGCTTTTGCGATACTTGCAGACCGCGGATTACGCCATTCGTGAGGAAATGGTGCTGAAGGTTGCCATTCTGACCGAAAAGTACGCGACAGATGCGCAGTGGTATATTGACATGACACTCAAACTGCTGTCCCTGGCGGGTGACCACGTCAACGACGAAGTATGGCAACGAGTCATTCAAATCGTGACCAACAACGAAGAGTTGCAGGCATATGCCGCCCACACCCTGCTCGGCTACATGAAGAACGACTGCCACGAGAGCCTGGTGAAGATTGGGTGTTACGTGCTGGGTGAATTCGGTCATCTCATCGCCGATAACCCTGGATCCAGCCCGATTGAACAGTTTCTGGCTCTGCAGGCTAAGATGTTTACTGGATCTGACAACGCGCGGGCCATGATCCTCTCATCTTTTGTCAAGTTCGTCAACTTGTTCCCCGAGATCAAGCCGCAACTCCTGCAGATTTTCCGCCTGTACAGCCATTCTCCCGACTCCGAGTTGCAACAACGAGCATTCGAGTACTTGTCGCTGGCGACTCTTCCTACAGATGACTTAATCAGGACAGTCTGCGATGAAATGCCGCCGTTCTCCGAGCGAACTTCTATTCTCTTGTCACGCCTGCACCAGAAGACGGCCGGCACAACGGAGAAGAAGACCTGGGTGGTTGGCGGCAAAGACGCCAACGCCGATAAGCAGGAAGTGCTTCTGGCCCAGAACACTGGTCTCAAGCGTACCTTCACGACGATTGTTAATGGCACTCGGACCGGATCGAACGGCACACCGACCAGCGGGGCGAACGCCTCGGGCTTGGGCGATCTGGCCGGCCTAGACTTCAGCGGCCCGTCTCCGCCCGCTCCCAACCTTGCCAGCGCAGCCCACCTGACCCCAGACTGGGACATTGGATTCAACCGTCTATACTTCACGCAAGAAGGTGTGTTGTTCGAAGACGCACAGATCCAGGTTGGACTTCGCTCGGAGTATCGTGGTCACATGGGTGTTGTCAAGCTGTACATTTCCAACAAGTCCACCTACTCAATCACCTCCTTGACAACCACCATCGATAACCCGGCCTCTCCAAACCTGAAGATTGACACAAAGAACCTCCCCGACTCGACCGTCCACGCCGCGGGCCAGACCCAGCAAACGCTTTTCTGCGCCGTACATAAACCATTCAGCGATGCGCCCACCATCCGTATCTCCTACCTGGCCGGTGCCCTGCAGGCATACACCCTGCAGCTCCCAGTCCTCATGCACAGGTACATGGAGCCATCGTCACTGTCAGCTGAAGACTTCTTCAAGCGCTGGCGCCAGATTGGCGGCGGACCGCTGGAGGGACAACAGACGTTCGGCGTGACGGCGAAGAACAAGACTGCCACAGAAGGATTCACCCGCAGGACTGTGGAGGGTTTCGGTTGGAAGATTCTCGAGGGCGTCGATCCGAACGAGAGGAACCTTGTTGGATGTGCCGTGTTTCAATTTGAAGGTGGAAAGACGGGTTGTTTGATGCGGCTGGAGCCGAACTATGAGAAGTCGGTATGTAGCCTCCTCCCCCCTTCTCTTCATCAGAAATGGATACTAATGTGGAATTAGATGTACCGGGTTACGATCCGCGCAACACAAGAAGGCGTCCCGCAGGCATTGGTCAAGCAGATGGAGCAGAAGCTTTCGCAGGGAACTATCAAAGATCCATACGAGTAGTACTGCATTTTTACTTACAAGGCGACGGGATATGTACTTATATCAGCTCTTAGCCAATATCAGCGAGGATTCAGATCTTCGATTGTTTATACATTCAATAGACAGCATTAATACTTTTCCCTCACGCTGTAATCTGCGCGAGCTCTGCAGGGGTAGTGTATATATATAGATCTTCCACCACACCTTCGAACACTCTCCTCACCAGAATAAAATCTAAATAACCCTCGCCTCATTCTTAGGCGGCCTATCCCCAAAGATCGTAGTACCCACCCGAACCTGGTCAGAACCTAACGAGATAGCCCCCTCAAAATCCTGACTCATCCCCATACTAAGCTCCAACTCTTCACCCTGCAACCCTATTTCAGAAACAATAGCATCCCTCACCTCCCTCAGCCGAACAAAGTCCTCATTTTCATTCTCCACCGTCGTAGCCTTCGACCGCGCAATCGCCCCGATGGTCATAACACCCTGCAACTTGAGTCGCGGGCACTTCTCCCGAATATGCCGCGCCAACCCCGGTGCCGAAGCAGGCTCGATGCCGGCTTTGTTTTCCTCACCGGATGTATTGACTTGCACGTAAACGCGTAATCGATCCTCCGGATCTACGTCCGGATCTGAAGCGTCCTTGCGGGCAGCCCTCTCTTCGTCGTCAGGTTTCCGCTCCCCCCATCCCTTGTTCAGTAACGTCGCCTTCTTCTCAGAGTCAACACTCTCAACAGCCCAGAGACCCCGTACATCCCGCGCGAGCGTGACGCATTTATTTGATTGCAGTCCGCCGATGAAGTGCCATTTGATTGTTGGTGGGAGCAGGCGGGATTTCTCAAGGAGTTCTTGCAGATAGTTTTCGCCGAAGTGGGTTTGTGTTGCTGGGGGTTGGTGGAGGGCGAGGATGTCGGAGGCGGGTTTTAGTTTTGAGACGGCGACGAGCCGGACGGGTTTGGGTGTTGCGCTTGTGCTGGATGCTGCTGTGCTCACGCGGGCGCTTACGGCAGCGAGGTTGGCGAGGAGGGTGCTTGTTCGTGCCGGGGTTGCGGTCATGTTTGTGGTTGTCATTGCAGGTTTGGCGATGTATAGTGTGTTGCTTGCTGCCAGCGATCTTACTGGAGCTGAGGGGTAGAAACGTGGTGCTGGCGGCAATTGCTCGAAATAGGAATTCCCCGTCTCCAATTTAATTTGGCCGAGGCTTTTGATAGCGGCCTTAGGCAGCGCCGCGGAGATTCCCGAGTCACATGACCTGACATATCCCCCAGACTCGGCCGCGATCAGGCCGAGATTCAGGCCACAAGGCACCGAACGACCCTTGCTTTGTCCGCCGTTTGCAGTGATCGACGTGAGATCATACCCTGCTTGATCTTCGATTCCACGATTCACTCGATCGGCCCATGCGACGCTAGGAATGCCGGTTTTACACTTTACTCAACCAGCACTGCCGCCCAACGGTGCCACCTGCCACTCCAGTGGTACTGTAGTTACCCCTCGGCCAGCCCTCGGCGCCAACTGACACCTCATCCGGTAGCTCCGGGTCCTGGCGGCTACCCAGACAGTTCCGCGTCCAATCAGGCCGAGAGAAGACCGGAAAAGAAAGCCCAGGGGCAGGGCGCCGGTTGAGTGCGGATCACGTTCGCACGCCGTTCAGATCTGAGCTCTGAAGAAAGTCGATCTGATTGTTGCCTTGTTCGCCCTGTTCGCCCTGTTCGCCCTTTCGTTTCGAACAGCTTTGATGCATCTATTTATAAAATGCTCGCGCCGCGTCAACCTGCTTGGCTATTTTCTTTCTGCAGAGCAAAGGGTTCACTGCACATGCAGCCCAGCCTAGCTCCAGC
This sequence comes from Penicillium argentinense, assembly GCF_028826775.1. Lineage (NCBI taxonomy): Eukaryota > Fungi > Ascomycota > Eurotiomycetes > Eurotiales > Aspergillaceae > Penicillium > Penicillium argentinense. Next base: position 4,325,127 of record NW_026622668.1, read on the forward strand.
CTGCTCGGTTTTAGTTACCTCACATAACCAGCCCAGCCGCCAAGATCCGTCAATGAATTTGGACAAACCCCGTTCTAAAAAAACCCCGCGCCCTCGCAGACCGAAAGTCGTGGACCGGTCGATACAACCCCGTCGCAAAATGTAACCCGTCAGGCGCCGGATTGGATGGGGCAGGGCAGTGAACAACGGTCCACACCCGCGCGTCCGCTGCCACTGCACTTGACTGCAGAGTATTTATCTGACCGAAAGTCCCGGGCAGGGCATCGTAGAATCCGGCCGCTTCTGCAGTTTCTTTGACGTCAGACCCGGCACAGACCACGGTTCCCGGACGGCCATTCACTCCTAACCAGCCGTTATAGATCTAGAACATAAAGAGTCCGGACGTCTGCCTTTTGCGACCGCTTTTACACTCCAACCTCCTCGACCGTCCTCGACTCTCACGATTCAGCTGGTCTGAAACTTCTCCTCCTTCCCCTATTCTCTCTCCTTTTCGTCCCGGTAGGACGCTCCACATCCGGCCCATCCGCCATCGGCACACCTACTCCGATTCACCCAGGAGAAAATCACCCAGTGTATTTAAGTCGCTCCCGCGCTCAATTCCATCCTCTGAATTGTACCAGCACGACGAGGAGACGTCCGACCGCTTCGATCGACCTCGTTGGCGTCAGCTCTCCACCCGCTCTCCACTGACATCACCGGTGGACCAAAGCTTGACGCAACACCGCAAGAAAGCTGCATCTGATTTATCCATTGAAGTCGATACATTGAACTCCCTGGAGATTCTCCACAGATCGCCGAAATGTGCCGCCAATACTACACCCTCTACGAATGGTGCCACTGCGAAGAAGAAGCCGGTCACAGCGTCTGCGGTGGGCAACGCCGCAACAGCTGTCCCGGCGTAAGCGTCGAAACGGTCCACATGCACTGCTTCTGCAACTCGCACGCCTCGCGCGGCTTCAAGACGGAGAAGAAGAGCCGTAAGCAGGAAGATAAGTGGCGGCGTCGGTCGCAGAATTCGCAGACCTCTTCCGCGTCTGATTCTGGCTCTTGGGATGAGAAGGCTTCGATTGGGAGGAGGTGGTTTCAGTGGTATCAGTGGCGGGGTTTGCGGTCGCGCTAGAGCCCCTTCCCTATCCTGCTCAGGGGTGGTCATTGATGACTCGGATCATCAAGGTGCTTGAAAGTGCGAATGATGATCAATTTCGATTCGTGTGATTTTTTTACTGGAGGCCTTTTCTTTTATTTTCTTTTTTCATGACTTGATTGGTGATTTTTGATTTTTTGAATGTTTTTTTCTTTGGAAAATATTCCATTCAGCTTGGTGTTTGGGAAGGCGTATTGAGGGCAATGTCTCACGACGACGACCTGGGTGGTTTTATGCTTCATGTTGACCTTACGAGATTTTGTTCTTTTTCGATAGAGGATTAGAACACTACAATCGAGCTAGATTTTTCGAGTCATACAGTGTATGCTGCAGTGTTGGATATGTAAGCGGATCCCGGATCGGGATTTGGGGTAGAATTGGTCAGGTCTTGGCGGTATTCTAAAAGGCATTGATCCAGTGTCAACCTCTTTGGGAATTGGGTTCGAATCCCTAATTCTTCACACTGCCATGATGGCAAGAAGTGGAATTTTTGGTCTGTAAATCAGGCATCAAAAACGAGTTCCGACAGTTGCGAATGGAGGTGGCTAGAGGCTGATTAGGTAGGAAGTCGGCAGATGGTCGGGTAGACAATTAAATAAGTGACTGAACAAGTGATCAATTAGTAGGTACACTTCTATTGGTAGTATGCTACTAGGGTGAGAAGGAGTGCCGAAAATAGACAAGTTATGGTGGAAACTAATTCCGAAATTGGCAGCATACTTGACCTGCTCCGACTTGCGCAGCTACGGGACGCCAGCGAGGGTGGTAGATGGCAAGAGAGTATTTATAGAGATAGAGCTATATTGAATTAATCCGCCATACACATAAATGAGAGAATGTGCGTTTGATTTACCCCCGAAGATGAATGAAAAGGGAGGGTAGTTTGGAAGCTGGGATGAGCATGGTGGTCCCGTGATCTCCACAGTTTATTGCAGCTGCTCCACCGGCGATAAGATGGAGACCCCGACTTCACGCTATTGTAGGTAGAACTGTCGACAGGAGGCACATTAAAGTGATAAGTGAATTGATAAATAGAGTAGAAGAAGGCGTAATTATATTGTAGTTATAGAATATCAGACATATTCAGGTGAAACACGGTAGACCCAACGAGCATGCAAGAATGCCTGTTGTTTGTAGGAATGGAGCGATCGGCTGGCCCCTTGCCCGTTGCGACCACCCAGCAACATTCATCCCGCATCTCCTTTTCCTTCACCTCATCCTCTGCAACTGCCAAACACAATCCCATTGTCGCCTGTCGGGTCCTATACTTCTGGTCGCGTCCCGCGCAGGTGTATGAACCCGTCTACGATCTGGCATAATGGAGCCCTCCAACGCGCCCCAGGACGATCCGCCTCCCAGATCTATGGACAAGGCAGCTCCCAGCAACCAGACCATTCACGACAATGCCTCCAATGACTTGAGTGACTCTTTGAATCGTCTATCGCTGGCCAACGCCATGGCGACACCTCTTCCAGCTTCTCCTTCACTGCTGTCGCCCCGCGGCGCAGCGTCGCGTTCCCCAGTGAATCCAGCGCCATCCACCCCTCGGCGCACCCCCAGCTTAAATTCCCTTCGTGATGAGCGTAGGAAGTCGACTCCTCTCCCCATTCTACAAAAGCGACAGTCGACAGCGTCTCTGCGATCAGTTTCAAATCAGACAATCCCGCCCTCCCCTCGCGCCGACTCGTCACGTCGCTCTTCCGCCACTATCGCGGGGTCCCCGACCACCGCCGCAACACCTGCAATCATGCCGCCACGCCTGGCGCAAGCCCCTGAGGGTCCGACAGCTGCGTCAATTGCTGCCGAGCATTTCCAGAAAGAAGTCGACCTCCACCAAATGGTGGACCTGGGCGCGAAGACAACCGTTCTGGTCCATGATGCATGCTATGGACATCGCTTCTCACGCCCGCGCGCCTCGAAAACTCAGCTGAGCAATATTTTCGAAAGACCCGAGCGCATCCGCGCCTGCGTCGTGGGCATTGCAGCAGCATACGTCCGGCTGGGTCGTCGTCATGCCGGCGAGAAATTCGCACCTCACCCCAACCTCGACCTTCACTCTCTCCCACCTCCTTTTCAGATGCGCAAGACATCGCGCACTCTTCCTCTCACCAACGAGGCTGTCACCAATGTCCACGGAACCAAGTGGATGGCAGACCTCAATACCATGTGCGACGTCGCCGAGTCGCGCCTCGCGCTGACCGGAAATGAACTGGTTCGACCGCCTGTTCAAGGTGAAGACGGCCAGGCTCCGAGTAAGCCCCCACTTCACTCAGGCGATCTGTACCTGTGCTCCGAGTCCATAAATGCGTTCGAAGGTGCCCTCGGCGGCGTTTGCGATGGTATCGACGCCGTCTTCGGACCGAGCCTGACCTCGCGGGCGTTTGTTTGCATCCGTCCGCCTGGCCACCACTGCTCGGCCGATTTCCCGTCCGGCTTTTGCTGGATCAACAACGTCCATGTCGGCGTTTCCTATGCAGCCACAAACCACGGATTGACCCACGCGGCAATCCTGGACTTTGATCTCCATCACGGGGATGGCTCGCAGGAAATTGCCGCGGACCATAACTACAAGGCCGCGACGGCTCCGCGCAATTCGCCGGCCTATAAAAAGGCGACAATCGGGTACTTCAGTCTCCACGATATCAACTCGTACCCCTGCGAGGCTGGCGAGCCCGAGAAGGTGCGCAATGCCTCTGTCTGTATTGACGGCGCCCACAACCAGCACGTCTGGAATGTCCACTTGCAGAAGTGGACCACTGAAGCCGAGTTCTGGGACCACTACGAGACCAAGTACAGGATCCTGATTGACAAGGCACGAGCGTTCCTCCGCCACCATACCGAGCGCCTCTACCAAAACCCGCATGGCCCGCAGCCCAAGGCAACCATTTTCATTTCTGCTGGCTTCGATGCTAACCAAGGGGAATATGCTGGCATGCAACGGCACGGGGTGAATGTGCCGACTGGGTTCTATGCCCGATTCACCGCCGATGTGGTGCGCATGTCGGAAGAAGACGGCCTTGGTGTGAATGGTCGTGTGATCAGCGTGTTGGAGGGAGGCTACAGTGACCGAGCACTGACCAGTGGTGTGCTCAGCCATTTGTCTGGATTCGGCACCGACTCGACAGATGACGCGGTCAAGCCCGAAGGGCTTAGCGATAGTGTTTTGTGGGCTTTTGACAAGCTGTCAACTCGATCTGAGGAAAGCTATGATCCTGCATGGTGGTCCGAGAACATGCTCACCGAGCTGGAGGCCGTCACATCTCCCCCGCCAAAGGATGATCGCGAAAGAGGATATTGGAAGGAGACTCGCTCCTCCTCAGCCAAGAAGGTGACGACTCCGCGCAAGTCGTTTGGATCGAGCATCGCTATCGAACCGAATCTTCAGCCTCTACCTGAAGTGGGATGGGCCACAGCAGCCCACGAGCTCTCCAAGATCCTGATCCCCGAGACCCGTCAGACCACAAGCTACCGGTCTGAAGAGCTCAATGCCGAAGCTAGTCGCCAGCGTCGAGAGCGTCAGATCGCCTTAGATGGCGGTATCAACCCGGACATCATCCCTCCGCCGCCACCAACACCGATTGATGAAAAGCGACAGCTTCGCGCGCGCAAGTCCAAGTCACCTACACCTTTCTACTCGCCTCGTGTTACGACCTCTCGGCAGCAGGCAATGCAGAAGGGCCGGCGCACTACCATCAACAGCAATGATGTCTCAGATCCGACACAAAACTCTCCCACAGTGGCCGCAAGTCGCCGCAAGAGTACCAGTGGCGTTGCACCGGTCGAAATGACGAACCTGACCAGTTCAACCAACGGAAACGAGAAACTAAGCCGAATGCCATCGTCAGCAGCGTCTATCAAATCGACCGCATCTATCAAGTCGAAAACCGGCACCGTGACCGGCCTACGCAAGCCCAAGTCCCGCCCCGAGACACCCAAGCGCTCTTCCAGTCCTAAAAAGACACCCCCCGTACCCAAGGTACCTAATGTGTTTCTGGAATCAGATCCACCGGCGCCTCAACAGCATCCGCCACCCCTCCCCCTTCTGATGATGTCGAAAATCTAACCTCAGGTTTAAAAAGGATAAAGTTAGTCATGTCATCCGCCGGAGATCGGAAAGCAGATCGAGCGGATCGCGCAGCAGATCAAGCAGCCAGCGAGGAGAAGCCCAGAGAAGAGCGCAAAGTATCGAGAGGGCGCTCGCCGCGGAAGCCGAGCAGCAGTACAAGGACACCGCGCTCGAAATCAGCTGTATCAACCAAGTCGACGCCAACAACCCCCAAGTCGGCCCCAGCCAAAGCCAAGTCGGCCCGAGGAACGACACCCCCTCTGCCCGTTCCCCCGGTGGGACTGGGCGTGGGCGTAAACGTCGGCGCGGCGGATGAAAACAAAGAGAAATTCCCGATGGGTCTGGACGGGGCACCCGATATGGCTCGAGTCATCTTACCGTGGGAAATGACCACTGAGAAAGCCACCGAAACAAGCATCGCCGAACCAATGTACTCGGCCTCCAAGCCCGCGGAAACAATGACCCCATCTCTCCCCACAACGCGCCCGGTGGAATCAAATTACGTCTCTACGGGGATTTCACAACCCCATACGCCTGAAATGGCCACTATGCCCGATGCATCGACCCTGAGTTACCCAAATACATTCTCGCCGGCCACGACAGCCGCCTACACCAAACAGGGCTTGCCAGTCTTTACGTCCAGCAGTCCAATCCCCTTTGCACCGACCGATCAGCAGCCAAGGACTCAGCCGCTGCCTCAACTTCCGCTCCAGGAGTCCGCGCATCAACCCCGGCATGTCCCCAATGACGAGGATAGTCCTCTTCAGGCGCCGCCGCCGCCGCCGATTGTGAATAATTTTTCGCAGAATCCGCGATTTTATTCTCAGTGATTGTGGTTCTGGATGGAAGAATTGGCGTTGGCTCGTTCTTTGCCTTTTTATAACCGGGCTGAATCATCGCGGTCTGATTCTTATTTTTACCATTGATGTTCTTTTCCTTTCTTTCTTTTCTTTTCTTTTTTTTTTTTTTTTTTTTTTTTTTTGTGGCGTCGGATCCGGACGGTGTGGTGTGGTCATTTGTTAATATATACCCCTTTTGTATGGACTTTTTTGCAGGGGTTAGGTCTGGATGTACCATATGCAATTCTCTATTCTCATTCTACTCCAGCAATGTAGTATGTAGTAGTAATATGTTTATACAATCTGTCCCCACCAATCGCCACCCCGCCAGATAAGCCGCCCTCCACCAATCGCCTCGGTTCTTTCCCGGCTGTTCCCCGCACGGCGACGCCCGACATTCGGAGATGCTCCTGTCGGCCAACCCCGACTTCTACAAAACCAGCACCATCCCCATCTTCTCTCAATTGTCCTCCACACCTCTCACTCCAACCGACAAAATGGGCAACGACAAAGTCAGCGCCTACTACGCGCCCACGGGCGGGCTCCCTCTCAATCGCAGCTCCTCACCGACCGCGCCATGTTCACAGAAGCCTACACCGTCATTCCAAAGGGCACATTCCGTGACATCGTGACCAGCTTCCTCCCCTTCTGGGAGCAGACCCGACTCTGGGTCATCGCGCGCCCCCTCTCCGGCTTCGCCGAGACCTTCTCCCAATACATCATGGAAGTCCAGCCCGGCGGCGGCAGCTCGCGCGCCGAACTCGACCCCACCGCCGAAGGCGTGCTGTTCGTCGTCGGGGGCGAAATCACCGTCAGCCTCGATGGAAAGTCACACATCCTCACCGAGGGCGGCTACGCCTTCCTCCCGCCAGCTAGCGGGTGGACGTTGCGGAATCAGGGCTCCACGACAGCGCGATTCCACTGGATCCGCAAGGCGTATGAGGCTGTCGAGGGGCTGGAGAAGCCCGATCCGATCTTCCTGAATGAGAAGGATGTGCCCCCGACGCCCATGCCGGATACGAATGGGGCGTGGGCGACGACGAGATTTGTGGATCCGAACGATCTGCGCCATGATATGCATGTTACAATTGTGACTTTTGAGCCCGGTGGTGTTATTCCGTTTGCTGAGACGCATGTTATGGAGCATGGGCTTTATGTGCTGGAGGGCAAGGCTGTTTACAGACTTAATCAGGATTGGGTTGAGGTTGAGGCGGGCGATTTTATGTGGTTGCGCGCTTTTTGTCCTCAAGCTTGTTATGCGGGTGGTCCGGGGAAGTTCCGGTATCTGCTTTACAAGGACGTTAATCGTCATATGAAGCTTTCCAGGCTGTGAGGGTGTCGCAGTGTGATGCGCCGCTAATGCGGCTGGTGGGGCTTATGCATGCCTCGAGGTATGGGACGGATTGGGGGTTTGGTGAAGTCCGCTGTTTGGCAGCTGGTTAGATGATGGATAAACGAAAAATGTTCTGTTTATGTACAAATTATACCATATACTATTTCAACTATTACTTTCCTCTTTCTCGCATTTGTAGTACCAGCTTCTATCAATTGTCAAAATGATCGACCTGGTCGAAAGTCTCAGTGGTAGTATAAGACGCTATTCAAGAGATACCAAAGCAAAGAAATTAAATCCGCATCGATTACTAACAAACTTATACCAATCTATATGAATATACCAAGCCCCTCCTCCCAACACCGACACTATCTACTCCACCTGCTTCGCCATCCCCACCCTCCTTGGAACCTCACCCTTCCTCCTCCCCCTCCGTCTTCCCCTCTCCCAAAAGCCCCCTTGCCAAAAACAAAATTTAAAACAGAAGACACAAGATCCGACGTAAACTCAGGAAAATTCTTGATAAGCTCGCAAGTAAGCACCGGCTCCACCGGCTCCCAAAGTCTCTTCAGGTTCGACACAATAGCGTCCGCAACTCGCCATAAATAGCATGAGTCGAGTAGATCTCCTCGATCGTCTTCGCAAATGAGTCTGCATCCGGCTTGTCCATTAACGTTTGGAAAATTAGGTTTTGGACTTGGATTGTGGATCAGGTATTTCGAAGTAAGAACCTTCGCCGTACATGCGCGCATGGAAGTAGCAGGGCCCGCAGGTTATTAGGAAGTCGGTGGGTGGGGATGAGTCGGGAGTGGAAGAGGTTTGGTCGGTTTCTGTGTCTGAGGGAAGAGAGGGGGAGGGGGAGCGAGGGACTGGTTTAGGGCTTAGTAGGTTGGCTTCGAGAGATTTTTGAAGAGGCGGAAGTCCGAGGAGACGACGCCTCTCGGGATGGCGTAGTCTGCTTGGTAGAGGAATTTGAGTGTCTTTTCGAGTAGGATTGGGTCTCGGTCTATTTTGAGAGGTTCCTATAAGACCCATAGCATTAGTGTTAGGATGATAAATTTCTTATTCGGAGGTGATGCTTTATACCTCGGAAGAACCTGTGCATAGTCTATTCAGGTGTTCTGATTGTTGGCAGAAGATGAGTTTATGAGCAGCGGATTGTCTGCATTCACAGATTATGGTCAAGCCGCTGTATTCCGAGTTGAGATGCATTCTGTGGATCTGAAAACGTTAGAATGGATGCGTGCATGGTCCGATGGGTTGGAGGTGCTGACCTTGCGACAAGATTTTGGAGGGTATATCGGTCCTCTTTGATTCTTCAGGTATGACGGGTTCGGATACCACGCTAGAAGGGAGTCCGAATGTTCTCTTTCCAGGGAGTGCCTTGACAGGCATGGTTAGCGTTATCCATCTACGGGATGGATGTTACATTGTGCAGCACAGATGCTGCAGAGAAGTGGAACTCGGTGCTTCAATTCAAGATGGATAAGATGTCGATGAAGAGGTATCTACTATATAGTCATTGAGGGATTGAAGATAATGCGGTGTCCATTGAACGCCCTTTGGTAAGAAATTGAATGGAACTAATCTTAAGGGTATATTACGTGTTCGACAATATCAAAGGTTTCGGGCGATGTGCATCCCTTGATTATGCTTTGTTAAGCCTCGCTCTATTAGCTACCGAGCCTCTAGGCTTTCATCCCTTTGACTTTGAACAATAACTGACTCGGGAAAACTGCAGGTGACGATCAAATGGATATTCTTTACAAAATGAGCTCTTAAGCTTCTACGATAATTTAATCATCTAGAAGACAAGGTAGAATTGTCTAATGTGCTGTCTGTATACATCGGGAGACGAACCCCCGACCGCCGATGATGAGCTAAGCCACTGGAAGCTTCTCCGCATTAGTCAAACTTGCCAGCGACTTCCATCTCAGTTGCGGACCTCCAAATATTTCCTCAAGTTTCCCCGATCTTTCTTTCTTTTGCATTTACTATCGCATCCTTTCATTCAGTCATGTCCCCCATAAATATGTCCCGGGGCACGGGGGCCAGCACCCCGCAATCCGAATCCTTCACTCAAATGGCCGACTCCGACCTCGAATCAATCGGCCGCCACTGCCAATTTGAATACTGCGGCCAACTCGACTTCCTCCCCTTCCGCTGCGAATCCTGCAAAAGCACCTTCTGCCTCGACCACCGCAGCGAAACAGCGCACAAATGCACCCATGCCGGCGAATGGGCCCGCCGACGAACCGGCATAACGCAAGAGAACCGAACCGCGCCCGAAAAACCAAACATCTACAACTCAGACCAGTGCGCGCATGTCCTCTGCAAAACTCTCATCAACACTCTCAAAGACCCCGGCGTGCGCTGCCCCAACTGTAACCGCCAGTACTGCCTCAAGCACCGCCTGCGCGAGGAACACGATTGCGCCAAGCTTACCCCGCTAGGCGCGCGGCCAGGCAACGGCGTTTCTCCCAATGAGACGATTAAGTCGATGTTTGGCAAGTTGCGCGGCTGGGGGAAGGAGAAACAGACTGCGACGGCGAATTTGATTCCGAAGACCAAGCCCAAGCCGAATAGTCCTGCTGCGCGCGCGGCTAGTGTAACGGCTATGAAGCGCTCGGCGAAGGGAGAGAATAATGTCCCTGCGGATCGGCGGGTGTATTTGCATACTGTTGGGACGGCGGATACGCAGGCTGCGGAGCCGCCGGCGGGGGATTTCTTTTTCGACTCAAGGTGGAAGGTTGGTCGGGTGCTAGATGATGTGGCGCGCAGGTTGGCTGTGGAGAATTTGAATAATCGGGCTGGGGGTGAAGAGGCGCGATTACGCATTTTTCACGTTGAGTCGGGTGATTTCTTGGAGTTTTCGGAGAGTATTGGGGGTGGAAAGGTGAAATCGGGCGATACGATTGTATTGCTTCGTGGGGCGGGGGTGGTTTTGGAGAAGTCATGATGCATTGCATTGCATTGCATTGCACTTTGCATTTTCTTTTTCTGTTATTTTTTTAGAGCATTTGATACCTAGAGCGTTTCTCATGAATAATACCTGATCTACACATGGACTTTATGAGACAATTGAGAGCATTTTGCAGAAATAATCTTTTTCTTAATTTCAAAACTGGTATCTTCTAAATATTATAACGTAGAACCATGACTCAATTAAACAAACAACACTCGCCCAGATCTACGCACTCATCTTCATCTTGATGATCTTGTGCGGCTTATATCCAATGACCTCAAACTCATCCTCCTTCCACCCATCAATAACTGCGCTACCCCGGTCCTCACGCTTGATTCGCAGCTCAGGGAACTCAGTCGGCTCACGAGTCAACTGCTCATTCAATGCATCAATATGATCAAGATAAATATGGGCATCGCCCATAGTATGAACCAGCTGACCAGGGTGAAGATCCGCAGCATGAGCTAGGATATGAGTAAGAAGGGCATACGAAGCAATGTTGAACGGAACACCGAGACCCATATCGCAAGAACGCTGATAAAGCAGACAAGACAGAGTCCCCTTCTCATTTGGCCGACCCGTCTTCTCATCAATCTTCATAGTCGGCGGGAACGAGACATAGAACTGCGCAAACATATGGCACGGAGGCAAAGCCATCTTTTTCAGATCAGCGGGATTCCACGCAGACATAATAATGCGACGATCGAAAGGCGAGTTCATAATCTTGTCCACAACATCTTTCAGCTGATCAACACCTTGTCCCGTATAATCCGCCTTGGCATCCTGATACTCGGCCCCGAAATGCCGCCACTGGAACCCATACACGGGGCCTAAGTCGCCCTCCTCGCGGTGACCCAGTCCAACCTTATCAAGGAACTCGCGGCTGCCGTTCCCATCCCAGATTTTGATTCCAGCCTCAGAAAGCGGGAGAGAAGATGTACAGCCGGAAATGAACCACAGCAACTCGGCGATCACGGCGCGCAGGAATACCCGCTTCGTTGTGAGGAGGGGGAGGATGGGGATCGGGGCTTCGCCTTCGGGATTCGGCTTGGAGAGAGAGAAGCGGAGTTGGTTTGGGAAGGCGATGGCTCGCGTGCCGGTGCCGGTTCGGTCGGGGCGGAATTCGCCTTGCACGAGGATGTTGCGGATCAGGTCAAGGTACTGGTGCTCCTCGTGGGAGGGATCGTGGGGAGGATTGGGAGTTGCGGGGGCGGCGGGGGCGACTTGTTCTTGGGTCATGATTGTTGTGGTCTCGTGGGACAGCTCGGGGTCTTTAATTATGTCTTGCTGTCTGTCTTTGTGGTGACTGTGAAGGTCTCGCGGCCGGCGGATCTGATTCGCGTCGACGCGACACGCTGTCACGTGAGTATATGGGTCACTTTACCCAAGGCATCAATGTTTATCCGTAGCAGTCAAAAATTAACGGCTGTGATTTTTGACCAATTTAGATGTAAACGAGTTCTCGATTCAAATCTTTCGGGCTTCAGACTGTTTTCAGCCTAGCTTGGAAAAAAAGACACTGCATTGTGATATCTCAATATTGGCACGGGACTGACTAGACTAAACTACCTATTCTATTCGTTTCTAAATAAAGGGCAAGATCACCGAGCTAGGATACTCCTCGCTGCAATGAATAATGTGCTTGCCGCGGTTCAATTCATGCTCCGGTCTCGGACGTGAGAAAGTCTTATACTCGGCAATGCTGGGGTATTGTCCACCGATCTATGCCATCAGTTAGCAAATCTGCAGACAGCAGAGAAAGAATGCGACATACCTTAACGCTGATAGATTCGTCCTCATCAAAGTCGACACCCATCGCCCAAATCCCAATCTCCAGCTTCACGACCGTACCAGGAGCGACCTTTTCCTGGCGTTTGTGGGGGTGGAAAGGGAACTGAGAGTGGATACTTCGCGAAGAATCAATTTCCCGGTGGGAGGCACGCAGGATGCCGACCGAACCAAGATGCAGATTCAGACTAGCCTGCTCTGCCTCGGGAATTTCATCGATTGATTTGACTGGCGTAGCATGGAATGGGAAATTGAGATGCATCAGCTCCTTCCCATTCTTATCCTTCTTGCGTAGGATGACGAAGACGGTGAAATCGTCACGCTCCTCGCAAGACATGTAAAGTACAGCCTTGGGCAGGCCGATGAGACGCGCCGGCTTTTCGAACTTATAATTGAATTCGGCAACACTGTGGCGATCCTCCGAGTCGTATTCGATCCGAAGTGTCTGTGGATAAGCAGTTATGGAGAGCTGTTGATCATTTCCGAGGAAGAACTGTCGGTACTCGGTTGAAGGCGCAGGAAAATCCTCAAGAACAATGTCGTCGATTGCTTCACGATCTCCGAATTGCAGAGCAGACCACCGAACCTTGGGAGTATCCTCCCAATCATTCTGTTTGCTCTTGAGGTATCGATCGAAGAATCGGCCGAGCTCCTCATTGGATTCGGGAACACTGTATAGTTCATACCATTCCTGCTTGCTTCCCCACTGAATCCATTTATTGGTATGAGGCACCTCCAACCAACCACGAATAGATCCCATAGTGTGGATCGAGCTCACATCAGATCCGCGAATAAAAACCGGGCATTGAACTTTGGTGAGGTCGGCTCTCTTGTCTTCCCAGAAGGGACTTGAGACATTTGAGCGGCGATACATCTCTTCAAAGTCCTCTAGACCAGAGCTCTCACTTCCGCGAACAATTGCCTTGGCAATAAGATCAAAGTTGCTCATGGAGAACCAACCACCGCGACAGAACTGCTCGCGATAAATATCACCAGACCCCTCCCAGGGCGCAATGGCTTTCAACGAAGGAGGTTGTTGCGCAGCGATGAACCATTGCGAAATGGCAAGCGCAGAGTTGCCCGCCATGCCGACTCTCCCATTACACCAGTCCATTTTCGCAATGGCTTCCACAACATCGTACCCGTCCTCTGCATCTTGTGTCCCCATAACACAAATCTGCCCGTCAGAATGCCCAGCGCCGCGAGTATCGACGCTGACAATAGCATAACCGCGAGGACACCAAGTCTGCGGATCCAGGCCTTCGAACTTCTCCAATCCACTGAGATCAGAGGGCTTCACGCAGCATTTCCAAACACACATGGGAAGCATTTCCAGCGCACTGTATTTCTTGCCGTAGAAAGACCAGCTCAGCACGGCCGGGACTTTCTCGTCGGTATTCGCGGGTCGGTAGACATCGGCGTATAAACGGACACCGTCGCGGACGACAATCTCAACGTCGTGGTCAAGACGGATATCGCTTTTGAGAGCTTTGGCATTGAATCCATTCCAGCCTTTGGGGAGGACTTCAGATTTCCCGCATTGGCATGGCTGGTATCCGTTTTCGCCGACGACGGGTTGGGCAATGCGCTTGTATGCGGACTGAACGGGAGGAGGCATGTCTGGCGTTACTGTTCTGCAATAAGAGAATACTTTCTTAAGATCTGGGTTCGCGGACAGTTATACCCCGACTTTCGCAAGCACCGCGGTTCAAAGCTGCGTCGCGTCGCGTCTACTATTTCTCCCCTCCCCCACCGAAACCGCTGACTGTCAACCCTCTCCGCTTGCCGATAGACGACCGACTTGTCTGATGCAGCGATTCGACTCGGCGCGACTTCCCCCGCAGACCGAAATCCGGGGAAGTGGGGAACCCGCCGAACCTTGTGTACCACGGCAACTCTGTCGTCTCCAGATCCGGAGCTGCCCACCAGCAACACGCCGAGCGGGGGCGGGGGATCTCCAGAGAATGCCATTTCCCAAGATGATCAGGTTGTCTTTGTCGATGGGCCGATGCAGGACGATCGTTAAATGTTATTTATGCTCCCTCAAGTTGACCATTACAATTCTCCCTCAACGAACTCACATACTGAGATATAACACCACGAACGAAACACATCATGATGTCTGCCACAGAGGTCAAGTCTGCTCCAGCCGAGCCTGAGGTCAAGCCCGACTTCAGCTGTCCGGATCTGGTCGTGTTCGAGCCCCGAACCTACGGCGACTGGCGCGACGAGTTCCACAAGAACGGCTGCGTCGTGATCAAGAATGTGATCAGCCCTGAACGCGCCCAATATTACCGCGAAAAGCAGATACAGTGGCTGAAAAACTTTGAGCTGGGATTTGATGAGAATGATGAAAGTACTTGGACTGCTGATCACTTGCCAGTGAGCTTCAAGGGAGGGTAAGCAGACACAAGCAAATGGTCACTGGTACATACTGACACCTACTAGGATGTACTTTGCCTACGGCTCGCCTCACGAGAGAATGTCCTGGGAAGCCCGCACAGAGCCCGCCGTCATCGAAATCTTCGAGAGGCTCTGGGAGACAAAGGAACTCATCTGCTCCTTTGACGGAATGAACATCTCCATGCCCCGACGCAAGGACGTCCGCTGGAGCCCGTGGCCGCACTGCGATCAGAACCCGGAGCGCAAAGGGTATGATCGCACCCATCGCTGAGGTTTTTACATGCTGACAATTCCCAGGATGCAAGCCGTCCAAGGCCTCCTAAACTACGCCCCCAACGGCCCAAAAGACGGCGGTCTAATGCTAATGAAAGGATCCGCCAAGCTCTTCGACGAATTCTTCGCCTACAAGCGCGAATCTTTCGACCATGAAGACGCCCCGCCTCCCGAAATCAAATTCATGGACCTGTTCCTGTTCAGCGAGAAGGATGTCAAGTGGTTCCAGGAGCGCGGCTGTGAGCTGGTCAAGGTCAACATGGAGCCGGGTGACTTTGTGCTTTGGGATTCCCGCACCATGCACTACGCCTGTCTTCCTGAGGGTGATCAGATTCGTCATGTTCAGTATATTTGTATGACGCCTCGAAGATTCGCGACGCCTGAGACGCTGGAGTTGAAGAGGGAGTGCTTTGAAAATTATACTGGCACTACACATTGGCCTCATTGGTATGTTTCCGTGCCGGGTCTGGTGAGATATGATACTAATGATGTGCTTAGCAATGTGCGTCCAGCCAAGGAGAAGCCTATGCGTGATGGGAAGGTTTGCCCCAAGGATCGCAGTGAGCCTTTTGAGAAGCCGGTCGTTACGGATACTGTTTTGAGGTTGGCTGGTGTTAAGGCCTATTAGTTTTGTTTTGGTGCTCTTAGATCAGCTCAAGAATGAATATGATGTTTAATACCTTTTATTCCAGTCTACAGTATTCCAGAATTATTACGTTTAGCATGGCGAGATTGGTGAAGGTGCTTCATTTCACTGTGGTTCATTGATGGCTTCTATCTACAGTTTTGGTCTTCCACTGGCTCTCACTTTAGGAATGATGATTGTAATTTCCTCAAGATGGGTAGTGTACATCAGTGAATGTCTGCATTCTAATTTTCAAGTCTCTTGTTATCTTCGAATCATCAGTCAGTCCTTCTCCTTGGAGAAACCATGTCGCGGTTCCAATGAAAGGCCGAGATAACGATACCGACATCTCCCCGGTGGGCGGATGGACAAAGCCCCTCGCCCGCAACCCCCGCTCGGCACCCATCATGTCAACCGCAGCCACTTCCCAATTCGCAATTACGAATGCACCCCACAACCCCAGTCCGGGGAAGCGGGGACATGCTGTGGATACCCGGTGACAGCAGCGCTATCGCTAGCTGCGCAAAAGGCAATGCCTGACTGGCTGGCCTCGACCAGTGCGATGAGCCATCTTTGCCGAGTGTTTAGCATTTGTGGCTGGACCTCTATCTCTGCGGGGTTGGAAGAACCAGCGTGGTCCCGAGAATGTCCTTGGCCTCGTTAAAAGATGTTATCTCTGAGAGTCTGGGGATATTAAACAGCCCGAGGGACCTGCTGTCATCATCGCAAGTGGGGATCTCGCCTCAGCTGAGTTCCACTTTTCAATTGCGCTGCATAATACCGTGCAGGCCTGAATCGACAAATCCCACGGCCAAAGTGCTCTGTGGGCATGGAAGACGCTGAGAAATACATTGGTCAACATGTCGAGATGGTGGAGGACAATGGTGGACCTCGACCGCTCCCCGAGGCCGGCAAGGTTATGGGGACGGTCAAGTTAACTGAGGATACGATTATCTACATTCCCACTCCGACTGCGGACCCGCAAGGTACTCTATGAACAAATATCCGATAGAGATGCAGTTGCTGATGCGTGGAAGACCCTTTGAACATGGCGCTCTGGCAGAAGATTGTGGTTCTGATGGTCATTTCAACCTGTGGGTGCATCAATCGAAGGAAATCACGACCTCGACCCTAACCCGCTGTTACCAACAGTTTCGGCTCTGGGATTATGTCTTGTCTCTGGTTTTGGAGGGCTCTTGACATTCTATATACCCGACTACGTGGCTGCGGGTAAGGACTATGCGGATATCACCCAGTTAATGACATACCCGACATTGTTCATGTGAGTCTTTCCCAGAATAAAAATCCTCGAGGACAGTTCTAACTCATATTGTATAGGGGAATCGGTAATCTCATCGGAATGCCACTCGCCATCGCCGTCGGTCGCCGCGTCGTCCTCCTTGTATTCACTCTGGTCCTCATCCTCGGAGCCGTCCTCTGCGCGGTTGCAGAGACATATGAGTGGCACCTGGCATGTCGAATGGTACTCGGACTTAGTGCAGGGCAGAGCGAAGCGTTGGTTCCTATGATCACACAGGTAAGAGGTCAATTCCATCCTCCATTCTGATGCAGCGTTAACTGCGGAAAAGGAAATCTTCTTCCTCCACGAGCGAGGAAAGTGCTTGATGATTCAACAGGCCATCCAAGTCCTTCTCACAACAATCTGGGTCCTCTTTGCCAGCCCCATTTCTGCCGCTATATCGCCACAGGGCTGGTATTTCCTTGCCGCTGGCCTGGCAGGCCTTCAATTCCTTGTTGCTCTGGCGCTGCTTCCCGAGACGAAATATGATCGCGACCTCTCTGCTTACCAGGAGGATCTGTCGGATGATAATGCTACTGGAAATGCAGACATTGAGGCCTATGGTCCTGCTAAACCAACTGTCATGGTGTGCAAGCAGAAGCCACCCCTCGATTTTGTCAATTACTCGCCTCGTACGTGGAGATCCGATTTGCGTCTTTGGATTGGCAAGCCTGAATGGCACAAGGCCGCAGAAGTTCTCAAGGTAGACAAGCCCCAGGTGCTAATGCCTTCGTTTCATGAGGCCTGTTGCGAACTAACATTCAACTCAGCAAACTGTGGAACTACTCTTTTTCCCCAATGTCTTCTGGGCCCTCTGTCTCAACGGACTAACCATCGGCGTCAACATCGCCATCGGAACAACATACGGCACAATTCTCACAGGCTCCCCATACAACTGGCCCGACTCAAGCACCAGCTACGTCAACTGCGGACAAATAATCGTCGCACTAATCGCATTACCTCTACTCGGATCCGGATCCGACAGACTTATCCGATGGCGAGCTCAACGCAACGGCGGCATGCACGAACCTGAGACACGAATCCTCCCTCTCTTCTTCCCCATCGCCGTTGGCCTGTTCACCTCTGTACTGTATGGGCAGGGAGCAGCACACCCAGAAAAATACCACTGGTTTGTATACGTGTACGCAGTGGCCGGATATTACTTTTGTTTTGTTGCCGCCAATATCGTGGCTATAACGTATCTTTTAGATAGCTATCCGGCCCGAGCGGGTCCTCTCTTGGTGATTATCTGTGCTTTTCGGGGATTTATTTCGTTCGGAACTAGTTATGGTATCTCTGCCTTTGTCGAGAATGATGGGTATGATGGAGCTTTTGGAATTTTCGGTGCGCTGACCGCTGCGCTGGGTCTGCTTGGGGTTCCGATTTATTTCTGGGGGAAGAATATTCGGCAGTTTACTGGGAAATTTGCGAAGAGCAAGACTGACTGAGATAGTGAAACAGTAGAAAGAAACAACTTTTTTTGGTATTTTGCTGGTTTTCTATTACCCAAAATCAAGACGTCAACGACTTTTTTCATGTTTTGATCATTTCCGTGGAGCCCAGCAAATAATCAAAAACATTTTTTGGCGTTTTGTGGTTTTGCAGAACACGAGATCCAGACAATTCTCAACAGCCTCATTCAAATCATCAATACCATGGTTCATGTACTTTCACCGTCATTCGGATGGCGAAAAGCAATCATTTACGCTCCGACTTGGTGGAGGAAGTGGAAGAAGTCGGAGTGTAGGAGCCCCCAGATGACTTCGACGTTGTCGAACCCGAATTTTTGGTGGCGTGTTTATCTCCCGCACCTTGCGCCCTGGAGGCAAAGCCTCCAGAGGACATATCTCCTCCATTTTTTGTCTAAATAGTTAGCTCTGAATGAAGAATCCTGGGTCGATGTAGCATACCTGTGAGGATTGGATCCTCTCAGAGGCCCCCTTGGTCATGGGGTGGTGGGGTGTTGTATGACGCATTTTGGGTGGTGGTTGTTCTTAATAAATTGTAGGAGTAGATATTTGATGAAGGTAAGTCAGAGAAGGTGGAATAGCCTGGATTGGCCACATTTTTATAACTTTAGGACCTGGCCTCAGAAACCAATAGAAACGTTTTCTGTTTGTCATTTCTACAGAATACTCCCCAACTTCAGGTTTCTGTTTCCTTCTATGACGACGCAGAGTTCGATACAACAAACAGAGTGTCCGAATCATCATGATCCATGAACATTCCACAATAGGCGGAGAATTTCATAGGAAGTCGTCATTGGATCGTTTTCTATTTTGTGTGTTTGTCTTCTCGGGCTTGGTAGGTGTCATTGTGATGATGGCTGTCAGGCTTCATTTGCAATACACTACTGGCTGGTTTGTTGCTCTCTAGAATCAGATGACTGCGATTTCAAGACACGATCATTAGATTTTCCGTCGGACGGGCTTTTCGTAGGGAAAATAAAATAGAAACAGTAGAAGAAATCATGTAACCCAAGTAGCTCCCAACAAATCTACACGTATTTTAATGAAATCCGTAACAACCTAAGTTTAAATGAAATTTTGACTCTATGCTTAATGTTAAACACAATCAACCTTAACACCACAAAGTCGTGGCCCGAAATCGGGGAAACCCCAGGCGGCGAGTCGGAGGATGGCCGACCTGGTCAGTGCGCGGGAATGCGGGGGCGCGATTCCGGGGGAACTAACGATGCCGAGAGCGCACCGAGGGGGAAGAAAAAAGCAAGCAAAAAAGGGGGACCTCCAGTTTCTCCTCCCTGTCCTGTCATATTCTGCGGTCGCCGATCGACAGCTCCCCTGTACCATGGAGAAGAGGGCGAAGGATATCGAGAATGTCGTAAGCATCCCTTGACTCATTTGCATTGCACCCTGCCTACCCTAAGTCACCTAAAACTGACAAGGAAAGGATCCTGATTTCGACGTTGACAGTCTTGGTCTCGGGCCTGAGATTGAAGCTCGGGAGAAAGCTTTGGTTTGGAAGCAGGATTTGCACATTGTGCCTCTTTGTGCGGCGATTTATCTTTTATGTTATTTGGATCGCTCGAACATTGGTTTGTCGTCCGAGGTTCTTTGGGCTGTATCTGGATAGAGCTAACGTACGCCAGGAAATGCGAAAATTCTTAATGAAGATACCCGTAATGACCTTCTTTCGGAGACAAATATGACATCTTACCAGTACACGTGAGTTGGCCGGGTTGTCTTTGCGTTATACCTTTCCATATCTTCTTTCGTTCCATCTGGGCTTGTCCTATCTGGATTCGTCTTTATTTACATTCTTCTGATCTGTGCTAATTTGGACCCAGCATTGCACTAATGGTCTTCCTAATCGCCTACGCCCTATTCGAAGTACCCTCAAACTACTTCCTAAAAAAGCTAAAACCAAGCGTACGCCTCCAACCCACAACTTACATACAGTATCCAACTAACCAGCTCAGCGCTGGATTTCCTTCCTAATGCTATCCTGGGGCGCAACAACAATGGGCCTCGGCGGCGTCCACAACTACGCCCAAGTTACAGGCCTCCGCTTTCTCCTCGGCGTCATGGAAGCAGGCTTATTCCCCGGCTTCGTCTACTATTTAACATTCTGGTACCGCACGTCCGAGCGCTCCATGCGCGTGGCTCTAATCCTGGCCTCGGCTACATTGGCAGGCGCCTTTGGCGGGGCTATCGCCTACGGCGTCGGACATATGAATGGTGCGCACGGGTTATCTGCCTGGCGGTGGTTGTTTATTATTGAGGGCGCGCCGTCTTGTGCGTCGGCTGTGCTAGTCTGGTTCTTTTTGCCGGATTATCCGGAGACGGCGAACTGGCTCTCGGCTGAGGAAAAGGAGCTTGCGGCGAAGAGGTTGGTTGTTGAGGGGTCGCATGGTTCGGCGAGGGCTATGTCGTGGGAGGATGCGAGGGGTGTTCTTGTTGATTGGAGGTTGTATGCTCATTATGCGGTTTGTATTCATTTACCAAGTTTTTTGGCAGGGCAATCTTGACGCTTACTAGGTGTATTTTGGCATCTCGACGCCTTTTTCAAGTCTGTCGCTTTTCACGCCGGCGATTACTTCTGGTCTTGGGTATTCGAATCTGCGCGCTCAGTTGATGACCGTGCCGCCGTATGCTGTTGCTTATGTGGTGACTGTGGCAGTTTCATGGTCTGCAGACCATTTCAATAGGTATTCTCGACTGGTCTTGAAAGCGTCTCGATTCATGCTAACTCCTCCAGCCGCGGTCTGCATTCTGCGATTTTCTCCTTCATCGGCGCGATGGGTTTTCTCGCTTCTGCCGTTCTCCCTGCTGATGCGTACTTGGTAAGTATCCTCGATATCATCAAATGAATAGCAACTAAATTACAACTATCTTAGCGTCGGTATGGTTGCCTCATTGTCGCAGCCAGCGGCGCCTTCGCTTGCATCCCACCACTTCTCGGCTGGCTTTCTTCGAATATACGCTCCACCGCCGGCGCAGGGCTGGCTATTGCATTGAATGTCTCTTTTGGCGCGCCGGGACAAATCGTGGGAGTGTGGATCTATAAAAGCGACGAGGCGCAAAAGGGGTATCCGACCGGGCATTGGACTAATGCGGCGCTACTGCTTTTCGTAACACTTGGATGTATTCTCCTGAGGGTATATTACGGGTGGCGAAATAAGCGGCAGAATGGTGATGGTAGTGGAAAGAGGTTTGCGTACTGATAGCTCAGGTTAGTGTGTCTGCACCAGTCAGTTTTTGCTGTGGAACACTTAGTGTTGGGAGTCTATCTCAGTGGAGGAATATTTCACGGCATCAGTCAATTATAGACGACTACATGATTTTGCATACGCTAAAAAATTTTATTTCATGTCCCCACAAGATTTGACGTCGGGACTGTTTATTGTGGGCTTGCTTACGACCTCGGGATCAATGTGATGAGTCTCATGGCTTCGTTGATGCAGGGAGGCCGGAAATGCAAGGCTTCGGGCCGCGGTGTACCCACCGTGTTTCGTTTAAGGGAGGCCATATATAAATAGATCTTTACAAGGCCATTGTGACAGGCCGGACTTTAATGGGCGGAGTGTCCCTGAAATCCTAAAGCGAGGTCATCGCAGGATTTACTACATTGGAAGCTCACTAGATCAATGCTGTGTAACCTTTATCCCGTCACCTCACAATTTACTGCTTTCTGATATTTGTCATGTTTGGCCAGGGTGTGTATCTTATGGTGAGATGAAAAGACGCGAGGTTCAAAGGTAGCGGTGATGGGTGATCTGGCTTGACCAACGGGCTCTTAGGGCCATTTCAATTCGAGCAAGTCAAATATTGTCCCGCTTCAGGTTTTAATGAAGTAAGTAGCTTCATAGAAATACAAACGAGATTAAATTTATCACTTACTATATTCGGTAAAATATCTCGCGATCTGGCGTTGCGATCCCGGTTACATTGTCCGCCAAGCTCTGGTCATCAAACGAAAGCCCTCTTCGTGCGATCAATGACTATCAGAGTGTACATGCTTCTTGGTATAATAGAATTTCCCGCATTCAAGAGGCTTGTAGTGCCGGAGATTAAATTCTGACCGAACACATGGTAACGTGATACAACCTCAAATATGGTTCTTATTTTAAAGTCGAGGTCAATCTTGAAATCATCCCCACTACGGTCAAATATCACACGCTGACTCAAAAACGAAAGCATATTCCTGAAAAGCCGTATCTGTCGATTATCTTGTACCCAACGAAAGGTCCAATCTGATGTGATTTCAAAGAAACCCCCAATCCCAATCCCAGTAGCGAAGAAAAAAAAAAACAAAAACAAAAAAAGCCAACGCGTCCCGATCCATTCCTATCCCATACAATCCATCCAAAGAAACTCCGCGTCAAGTTCATCAGAGCAAAAAAACAAGTGCAAACAAAGGAAATACTCTCAGTTCTCGATACTGGCGCCGAAAGACCGAGCAATAATCCCGTCCTCCTGCACACACCGCTGATCGCGCCCTGGTCCGGTGATACCCAGCCAAAGCTTGGAGTTTGGGCCGCCGGCCCGTCCCAGGTAACACAGGAACACGTCGTCCTCGAAAGTAGAGGCAATCACAATGACAAGTTCTGCGTATGTTGCGGGTACCCAGCGTGTAGTGTACATACAGGCCCACATGCCTGCTCGTTGGGCAGGGTACCACTCCGTCGTGCCCTAAGGTGTAAGTCCCTGATGGGATACCTGGCTGGATACCTGACGGAAACTTCGAGGATGCTGGCGGACCCTGGCTGCATTGTGCGTCGGCCATTGACCGGCGTATTGTTTTGCTCCAGCGTGCAGGATGCGTTCGAGAGCGGAGGCGAGAAAAGGGATTGAGCCCCACTCCTTCTTCACCGTTATTTTGGAAATTTCATCGCCGCGGCCGAACTGATCTTACAGACCTTTGGATCGAGTCGTTTCTGTCGATTGCCCTCTGTCGAGTCACATCGCGTCAAGTCGAATCGAGCCGGAGAATTAGGACACCGTTCCTGACCGTTGACCGTTGGCCATTGCAGAGTGGGTATCACGACGACGACCGCTGGCGGGGTCACACAAACCATCTCGCAGACCTTTGTGCTAGGTATGCTGGAAAGGACTGGCGTCACGGTTTGCCCGAAGTCGCGAACTCTGCATCTGTGATGCGCCTGCCTGCACCTGCACCCATAATGTACGTATTCCAAACCACTTCATTCACGCGGGCACAGCTGCATTTGCAGGTGTGTGCTGTCCAATTCACCGGCCGGGGAGAAGGGCGTAGATCTCGTTCGTTCTGAGAAAAGAAGGGCGATAATGCGATGCGAGGCGGAGGTATAGTGCGTGGATGGGGAATTTTTCGACCTGCGCGGTGCATGCAAAGAACAAATGAGAGCAGCAAGGACGTATGAATTGTGTCGGTCACCAAGGACAAAAGAGCAGCAGCAGGAAAATGATACTCGGGGAAGTGTCAAAACGGTTTTTCCCAATGCTCGCCGGCAAAGAAGGGATTAAAACAAAATGGAAGAAGATAGCCACCCACGCAAAAGAAATTTGACAAGACAAAAAAAGATTCAGAGCCCGCTTGCTCCACGGCCATAACCGGTAGCCTGTTGCGGGAACAGTTGGCCGGGATAGACGGTGGAGGCGCGAGGCTGCTGGTTGAAGAGCTTCAGGGCGACTTCAGCGGCGTCTTCTTTGGCATTGTTGATGTATTGGCCGTCATACCAGTAGCGGGCGGCGATATTCTGTCCTTGGACGGTGACGGTGCTGGACCAGGCGGTACGACCTCCTAAAATGCGACGCAAGGGCAATCAGTATCCCGCTGTCAGAAGTAAAAGTCGGTGTACGGTTCATTCTGCAGCTCCACAGCTGCAATGCCGAGACCTGCAGTGCGGCGGGCAAGGCGGAGCGGAGTCAACATTCATGGATGGAGGCAAACGGGGATTTTTGGGAAGGATAAAAAGACGGTGGAGGGGGAGGGGGAGGGTGGAGGGGAGTATCTGAGGAAATGAAGCGGAAAAAAATGGAGCGGGATCGGGTAGGTACCTCGTCGATCGGAGACAATGTTGAACACAGGGGGTAGAAGTTTGGTTCGTCTGCAATGCTCTGGAGGAGGTTAGACCGCAATTGAATGGGAAGGGTCATTATGAGCAGAGAAGACTATCGTCAGTGGTGGGGGGCAATGCTTACCTTGTAGTTGGTCCTGCCAGCTCGGCCGGGTTGCGGCTGGGGGGCTATTCGGGACGGACATGATCAATTGATGAAGAGATAATTAGCGATGGTATCGAAGAATCAATTGACCAAATATGAAATCAATTAATCCGACGTCAAGCTTGGGTGCTCAAGTGTTGTCGAGTGGGGGTTGTGTTGTGTGGTTGACGTGGACTGGGGACAAAGTTCACGAGAAGGAACAAAAAGCTCCGGGGAAAACGACGATATAAGAAGACCAATCCACCCCAGCTCTCAAAATCGACCCGGGTACTTTAGTGTGTTCTTGCGTGACCCTTTTTCTTTTTAATATTTTTTTTTTTCGAAAAAACGGCGAACGGTGATTGACATGCGGAAGCGGGGAGTCATATATACAGTGGGCCATATCTTCAACCCCTTGGAAATCAAAAATACCGTTCTCGGGAGGGGTCATGAAATTTTTTTTTTCTTTTTTCTTATTTATTATTTTCGTAGCGGGGCTAGGTACTAAATGGAGCCTAACACTCGCTGGGGTCGTCTAAACCCCAATGGATGACGGGCTTATGCAGGCGAGTGGACAGGCCCAGTGTAGCGAAATTCCCCCTCCCTTCCTGCCTGACCAGTGAAGAACTGGCGGATGCGGATCATTTTGTGAGGCTGCAAGCTGGAACGGCCCGGCGCACACCAGAAACTTTTGAAGAAACGCTAGACCGAGGTCACCCCCGTCAGGTAGGCCGTAAGGGCGAGCCTACCCACTTACTAGTGTGGTGGTGGTGGTGTAGCTGAGGTATCTTCCACAGAAAATACTCAACATTCTCCCAGGCAAGGGGATACCGACAAAATGACCAAAAAAATTAAAAAATTAAAAAAAATTCTTCACTCATGACTTGAATGCAATCCCATCCCAATAGTATTGCATGGTCACCATGAGGCGAGGGAGGGCGAGCGACAAGGGCTGAATGAACAACTCACCACGCTCCACGTCGAGGATGCCCTGTCCCTGCCTCATCGACCAGGCATCTCGCATATCGAACCGAACGGGTGGAATGTCTTCCAGAACAACCGCTGGTCTGTGAGTGATAGCTCTCGACGGTGTCAGTGTGGTGGTTGTGGATGGTGGCCCAAATTGCCCAAAGGTGGAGCGCGTCATAGCTCCATGCCCAAAAGTACTATCCTTTACCTTACAATTGCAGTGTGTACCCTAACCGCGATCAGTTGGGCTGACACCTTTAGGAGCGTGCCAGCTCATCATGGATGAGATCATAATTATTCTTTTACTCTAGTAGACTGTAGAAATCATCTATGTGAGGTAGCTGCCATACGTACAGGTACGTGTATGGACAGAGGATCGCATCCTGGTCACGCAACTCTCGATAGACCTATCAAGCCATATCCCAGTAACTTCCTTACGCTAGGACACTTCCCTAGGATACAGTAGTTTAAGTAATGGAACACTGCTGGAAACCGGGCCGCTATGCAGACCACGAACTCATCCAGGTTGCAAGTGCGCAACAATATCCTTTTGCTGTATGGCATACTTAATCCGGGCCCTACAGTAGGTAAGCTAGGTTTGGCCTAGGTAAGGCCCAAGCCTGAGCCTAAGCCTGGCCTTAACTACTACTGGGAGGGGCTACGATAAGTAGGTCGCCTCGTGCTAAATGCGACCGCCTCAAACTTTCTAACACCTACCATACTCTCATGTCCAGCAAAAAATCCCACATCTAAGCAACTAATATGTGGTAGGATAAAGAGGTAGACTAGCCACGAATCTTGGGTACCCATGCATCTGCACACGGATCCATGGTTCGTCAATGCATGCGGCTAGAATGCCAGCTACAACCTTGACCTCCTCTGACCTACATTAGGAGGGAAGTGCTCTACCCGCATAAACCACCTAGTGAGTAGGATTGTACTAGGACTAATTCAACCAGGAAGTACCGGGGATATTCATACGCAGCCGGGCCCGGCAGATCTGGGCTCACTCGTAAGCGCCTTGGGCCCCGCAACCCTTGGGAAGGGAGCTAAGGCAGCAAGTCCCGGAATCTTGGGCGCGATAATCCAGATTCATTCGCGGCCAATCGATTTCTTGCATGTGCTGCTCTACTACTGTATCCTAGGGTAATGGGTAAAACACTGACAGATACCCTGGTCGGGGTAATGTGCCTGGAAACTTCGCATCGACTGCCGAAGAGAGCCCCTTCCCTAAAAAGAATCTCGCAAGTGACATCATAAGTCTACCGATACCTCCAAGTACTTTGAAGCCATGGTCCTGATATCCTACACTTCAGAAGCGGCCAGGAGCATAATGCACCGCCAACAGAGCAACGCAGACTCCACTAGTAGATAATAGACATAAGCAGGTCCAAGTCAAAGCAACCAGCTTCGCGCAACAAATACCTCTCGCGGACATCGAACATGCCCTATCTCGCCTCACTCGTACCTGAAGCTACCAGGGTAAGACGACAAGGAAGGATGAGATCCAATCAATCCACCCGGAGCGCGTCGGGATCAGTTGTTCGCAGTACCACGACGGACACGAACGAACTGGGGTTGGGAGCCAACCTAGAACATAACCTGTCGAGGTAAGGTACTGGTTGGCAAGGCGCGCATACCCAGCCTAGCAAGAAACGGCGGCAGATAATTCAAGTTCACCATGTCATAAAAAGTTAAAAAAAATCGTTCATGCTGTCGTAAATCATTTGCATCAAACATTTGCATCGAGACTGCATCTACATCAACGCAGGTTCGTGCCAGCTCGTTTCTCATGAAGATGAAAAAATCATTGTACAAAAAAACATGCAAGAAGAGAAAAATCAAGATTGCGCCTCCACCTGTACCTTCCTATTCCCGTAAGTGATGTTCCGGTTGAATTTCCAGCCTCTGTCGAGTCGTGTGCAGCTGAATCCCCTACCTCCTAGCGAGTGTCTCCATTCCTGTGTGATCTCCAGCACTGTCGTGTACGCGTAAACACAGCTGCGAGGCTAAGCAGACCCCCTCCTCTGAAGCGCGCCGATCAACCGCGGTCCCATACGCTCAAGCCTACGGGTCAGTGTGCGCGTGGGATGGGACCAGGGTGTTCGGCGTGAGTGCCAGCGACGGCGGATGCAGTCGTCTACTAGGGCTACTAGGCCTGTTGCGACGATTACACTGGAGATGGTTAGCGTCCACGTAAACTAGGGTGTGGGTGATAACGTGGTCGAGTAGGATCCATTACAGGAGTATGGGCAGGGATAGTCCCGAATAAGATACTGCAGGACACAATCACCCCAGAGGAAAAACTTACTCAGCAACATCGGGCATCTTCTCATAAACACTCATCTCACTAATCCAAAGCGAGCAAGGCGGCACCCAACCACCCTTACTCTCCTCCTCAACCGCCTCCAGCGGCGTGAGTATCTCCGGCACAAGGTGCGCAACCGTTTTGGAAGAGCGCATATCAACGAGGTAAAACGAGACTTCGCGCAAATCTCCTTCTCGCCGCGTCTCCCTTCGCCACTGATATTTCGTCGACCAGTACTCGTATTCATATTTAGTTGTGCCGGTGCCTTTACGTCTTAGCTCGACATGCGCGTAGTTGGAGAATTCGAGGAGGATTGTTTCGGTCAGTGGGTGTCTCTCTTCCTCTTCCTCTCCCTCTTCCTCTTCCCCAGGTCTTGAATAACATGGTGAGGAGTGACAGTGTGAGCGACTGGGAGGTGGAGCAGCCTCATACCCCGAGTCCTGCCGTTTAATCCTCAGATCATGCGAATGCTGCGCCGACGAACCAGGCCTCAAACTCGCAAGCACACTACTCCACGACTTCCGTCTCCGATCCGGGCTTGAGGCTTCTTTCCGTGAAGAGTGACATACCTCCCGCCCCGAGTCTCGGCAGTACCGACGGAAAGAGAATTTGCGCGAGAAGAGGTCGTACATCCGCAGATGGAATAGTATCACGTCTTGCTGGTAGCCCGCGCGGCAGGGGACGAGGGTGTCGACGCGGAGATTCATGTTTCCGTCGATTGTGGCGTCGTCGTGTCGGATTAGCAGGCGGCGGGTGGAGGGGAAGAGACCTGCGAAGGAGCTGGGTGTTGAGGCGAGGGCGTCGGTTGGGAATGATTCTTCGCGGTCGTTGACTGAGTAGTTGTACTGTTCCTCCTCTTCTTCTTCTACTTTGCGGGCGTGCTCGGAGCGGGTTGTTGAGGCGTAGGTTGTTGATGAGGTGTGAGGGTCTGCTTCATGGTCCTTGTCGGTGTTGATAGAGTGGGTGGGGATGAAGGGATCTTCGTCCGAGTCATCTTCGATCTCGACTTGGATTTGGTTCGAGTCAAAGTCGGGCCAATCGTTATCTTGTTGTTTGGCCGTGTTGCTGACGATGGTGGGTGCTGTTGACTTGGAATGATCTGATGTGTTGGTTTCCGTTGAGCTGGAGCTGCCGCCGCCACCGGAGGCCTGGCAGGATTTGTAGGAGCCCATGACAGCAAGATTAAGTATCGTCAGGGTTTCAGCTGAAGTCTCCTTGAGTCGTAGACGCGAGAACAGTGAGCACTATCCGTATGGAACTAGAGTATACACTGGCAGGACCAGTGCATTCACTAAAGTCGAAAGTCAAGATGAAATATCACATGCAAAGCCACTGAATTAGAGATCGCTCTGATCGAAAGACCGGAGAGCTTGGTTTGTTGCAGTGCGATGAAATATATCCTTCTTTGGTCGTTGCGGGAGGGGTATCAGATTCCCATGACGCAGTGGAAATGCCGGGTATGCGAGAAGGGGGAGGAGGGGTTTGCAAGGGAGACAAGAATCTGCCGACTCCTCTCTCGTCTGCAGTGCAGTGCAGCGTCTCACCACGCGATCGCAATCAGGGGTATTGTGATATCGGAGGGAATAGGCGGGACTGGGCGAACCCGGGAATCATATGACAGTCCGTTCCGCCTTCCCATATACTATCAGCATATATAAGCAGTAGTTCTCAGTAGTACTATAGTACTATCAGTGGTATACGTCGAGCTCTGGTAGGGTAGGGTATGTAGAGTCGGGTGATGGAGGGGTTGGGCAAATTCCAGGGCGAAAGTGGAGAGATGCCCAAATCACTATAACGTCGTACACCGGACAGCCAGCAGCGCTCAGCACTCGCAGCACTGTAGTGTCTGACGAGGACTGGAATCCGCAATGCAAATGAAACGATAAATGGCCTGGCACAATTTGGTCGCGGGGGTATTTAGAAGTCGCCGAGAATGTAGGAATGTCACAAACTTGATTCTCTACTCCTCAAGTGCCCTACTGCAATGTCTACTGCCACTACCACTGTTAGTATGTAGGGTAAGGTTCGCACTCCGTCATCACTTCCACGCCCTAGTTCCACCTCTACCTCCTGTGGTAAAGTTGAACGTCCAGCCTACAACGGCACAGCAGCCACTACTCGCTCGCACCGCCGAAGCCTTTCAAACCAAACCGAACCACTAATTTCCTGACTCTGACCGTCGCACAGCGTGTCGGGCATCGCGGCCATCGAATCAAGACAACCTGACCACCACCATCTCCAGCACAGAACACCTCGTAAAGCACAGTCCGTGGGCCATTCCCACCGGTGCAACGCTCAGATTGGCGGCCCCTCCCCCCCACACCAGCCAGTCAGCGCGAGGTCTCGGATGGAGGCTGCAGAGAAGGGCCTGGACTGATGCTGTGTGTTGTCGTATCACATGGGACTCTCGTAGGTATTAAGGAGGCCTTGGTGAGGGTGTCTGATCGCACTGCCCAAGAGGTTGATTGGGTGTGTTTACGTGGACGTCATGGAGACTCGGGTCAATTTGGTGGGGCGCGGTCCGGTCCGGTTCCAAGAACGACTATTACAAAAGGTATAAGTGTATACACTCACTTATTGACCTAGGAGGGCTTACGGCTCTGCTATATAATATTATCACTGAGCATAGGTGAGTATAGGTATACCACAGACTACAACACATGGGATATCGTGCCTGGACCCATCAGTCGGGTCAGGGTTCGCATGACGCGAACCCCCGGTGGAGACGCCGATGACGGACTGACAACGCAGAGCGATCGTCTTTGCTGCCGTTATCGGTCACCACTACACTCTAGCATATACTCCAGTAAATACTCGAGTATGCTGCTAGTAGGTAGTCGTGGTGGTAGCAGAGTTGAACTGAAAAGGCATGACGACATGTCGGAAGGAATCAATTTCCGGAATGATTCTACGGACTCGAGAGGACTACGTATTCCTCGAGGACTTCCTGTGGGCTGAGTTTCTCGAAAATTGGCACTCTATGACGCAGAGAAATGCACTGGGCAGGCTGACGCTACTACTAGTAAAATAGTAGTAGGTCTATACTGCTGGCATCCCGAAACGCCCGAAATCACTGGTGATTCGATCTAAACGAAAGAGAACTCAACCCACGAATTATAGCCGAGATTCATCGCTCACTGTCGTATATCAGTGGCATCGCCAGTATCATACCAGAAAGACAAGTATGCAGGTCTAGACCTGCGCGTAAAGCGGTCGCGGAAGCTCGTCGCCCGGCTGAATCGCTTCCGCGCGACAGGTCGGATGGTTGACGAGGCCATCGCGACTACCTGGGACCGGTGCCCGGAATCCCACGTAGGCTTCGCGGCGGGCTGGTTCGCCGACAGTCACGGACCAAGTATGTAGTCCATAGTATGAGGCGATGGAGTGGACGAGCCAGCGGCTGGGACTGTCAGCTTCGCTCGAGTAACCCGGCCAAGCATGACCAGCACGAATATTGGATAGAGGTACTGAGATACCCCGAAGAGGATGTATAACTCACCCAAAACCCGCCGCCCGGTCCTCCACCAAACTTTCAAAAACCATCTTCTCCCCATCCCGCTCATCACGCCCACTCATCTCCTCTCTCATCTGTCGGAGCGTCTCCCTCCGTTCCGGCGCATCATGCATCTGCCCATTCCGACCAACAAATACAATCTCATCCTCTGAATCACTCGGCGCATCCAGCAACCCCTCATTCTTCAGAAACGCCTGCTTCTCATTCCACTTCCGGATGAACAGCCGAATCTCCTCCTCCAGATCCTGGAGCAGACCGCGCGCCGCCCGCGCATGCTTGAGCTTCATGCGCAGATCCTTCGGCACGCGGTGCTTCTCTTCGACTTTGCCATTGCGCGGGCTTTCGGCCATGTGCGCGTAGTGCACGTCCCAGAGCGGGGCCAGGTAGTACGGCATGGGATCGTGGCGGGTGTATGTCGGGCGGATTTCCCAGTCCTTTGAGGAAGGGGGTTCGGCCCATGGGTTATGTAGCAGTCGGTCTTAAGAGTCAGCTTGCCTTTTCGTCTCCGTGGAATTTGGGAGCATACCATTCTCCCAGCGCTGTCGGCGACGACTCCCGTCCTTCCCTTTAAGCAGCGCCTCGCGACGCTTCAGGCTATCCCGGCGCAAAGGTTCGCGACGACGGAAACTCACGGTGGGTGGACGGGACTCTTCGGGCTTGGAGGCGACCACCTTGACTCGTGGCGATGGGGTTGGAGGTGTATCGTCGAGCGGAATCGAGAGGGACACGGTGGTGCCGCGCAGGCTGGGGCGGCTCGGTGTCGGGGCCTGGGCCTCGCTGTCATTGCGGGGTGCCGGCCCCGAGTCCGAGAGAGAAAGGTCTTGCAGGGACGAGGCGGCTTGTTCGGTCCAGGCGGAGATGGCGAGGGTCTGTTGCGGCGAGAGGCTGCCCTGAGAATCCTGGGGGCGTAATCTCGGATGAATGGCCATAATGGCGTATAGCGGAGTCGAAAGTGTTAGCGAGTCTAACCGAATAGCAATACAACAGCAGTAGCAATAGCAATAGTGAGTCGAGCGAGAGGGGTATATGGGGTTGCCGGATGGGACGAGACTTAAGTATGGACTGGACGGGGGGACAAAGAAGCCTGGCAGTCGCGCGGCGAGATAACGAGATAAGCCCACGTCTGCACGGGACTCGCGCGCGTCGCTGATTGGGAGTGAGTCATGAACAGCCCTAACCCTATGGCCGGATTGGGAATACGAAGACGAGGCAAACCGGCTGGACTAGGCCGGTTCCGAGGATCACCACCCTATTTAGGCAGGGTGGCACTGATCCACGGTAGACTCTCCAGGGTTAGGTAAGAGTCCCTCAGGCTGTGTAGTCTAATGAGTATGGCTGTGTCAGGCAGCCACTCCGCAGGGCTGTGAGTCACGGGCTTCCGAGCAGCGCCGAAGTGGAGTTGACCTCGGATGCTCCACCACCCCCGCGCGATTCGTGAGGAGGTGTATACACAGTCACGGGCATTCCCAGCAGATCAGCAATGGCAGCCACCCCGATGTTATTTTATGTGTTATTTCAATAGCGCTTGAGTATGCGAGATAGTAGTAGACTTTTCCCTAGGTAAGTTAGCGAAGTAATAGCAAGGCCAACTATTTATAACCCAAACGGACTAAGCTAGCGCGGGGTCCGAAAGGGGCTTGGCGCCCAAATGGAGCTGCCAAGGGCGCGTGATGCCTTGATCAGCCTAGCCCCCAAACCCTGCGGCTGTACCTGGCAACCTACAAAACCCGGCTCAGCTGTCCTTCCTTCGTATCCTTATTCATCCTGGTTGCAGAACCCTCAACATGAAGTTCCTCGGTGCGCTCAGCGCATCCGCCTCCCTCGCCCTGGCGGCCGTCATCCCGCAGCAGGAACCGCTCGCCCAGACCATTCCCTCCATCGTGCAAAACTCCCAGACTACCCGATGGCTGATCGAGTTGAGCCCGTATCAGACGCGCTGGGTGACCGAGGAGGAGAAGTGGGCATTGAAATTGGTATGTTTCGTCTTATCGCTCCTTTCCTCTCATCTTTTCGTCTGATCTTTCTTCGGACGCTAATGCTGACAGGACGGCGTCAACTTCATTGATGTCACCGATGAATACAAGGCCGGCGAATACGGCACCCTGCACACCAAACGCGTCGTGCACTACCCCGGCCAAATGGAACACCAGAACGAAATCACCCCGTTGGCCGCAGACCTCTCGAAGAGCAACATGCGGAAGAACCT
Source organism: Penicillium argentinense (assembly GCF_028826775.1). Taxonomy (NCBI): domain Eukaryota; kingdom Fungi; phylum Ascomycota; class Eurotiomycetes; order Eurotiales; family Aspergillaceae; genus Penicillium; species Penicillium argentinense. The sequence goes on from NW_026622668.1 coordinate 4,358,503, forward strand.
AGAACACTTCACCTCCTACCACACCCGGTACTACAAGTCACAGACGGGCATCGAGTCCGCCCAATGGCTGTACAACCAGGTCTCCGATGTCGTGAAGCAATCCGGCGCCAGCGACCACGGCGCGACCGTCGAGAAATTCGACCACGCCTGGGGCCAGTTCAGCATTATTGCCCGCATCCCGGGCCAGTCGAACCACACCGTTGTCCTGGGTGCGCATCAAGATAGCATCAACCTCTTCTTGCCGTCGATATTGGCTGCGCCGGGTGCGGACGACGATGGTAGTGGAACGGTCACGATCCTCGAGACGCTTCGGGCCCTGTTGCGGTCTGAGACTATCTCCCAGGGTCAGGCGGAGAACACGATCGAGTTCCACTGGTACTCGGCGGAGGAGGGCGGTCTGCTTGGGTCGCAGGCGGTCTATTCCAAGTATAAGAAGGACTCGCGCGATGTCAAGGCCATGCTACAGCAGGATATGACCGGCTACGTGCAAGGGACTCTGGATGCCGGAGAAAAAGAATCGGTCGGTGTGATTGTCGACTATGTCGATCAGGGTTTGACCAACTTTATCAAGGAGGTCATTACCACTGTAAGTTTTCTGTATTCCTTTTGCGTCAGCCCATTACTAACTCTCGTACCAGTACTGCGACGTCCCCTACGTCGAAACCAAGTGCGGCTACGCCTGCTCCGACCATGCCTCCGCCAGCCGATTCGGCTACCCCTCCGCCTTTGTCATCGAATCTCAATTCGAAAACTCGGACAAAAAGATCCATACGACTGAGGATAAGATCAAGTATCTCAGCTTCGACCACATGCTGCAGCACGCGAAGATGAGCTTGGCATTCGCATACGAGCTGGCTTTTGGCCCCTTCTAGATTTTTTTCGGGGCATTCATGTTTATGACGGTTGGGTTTGGCGTTTGAGAGATATACCTAGGCATTCTATTCTTTTAGCATCAAACAAATCCACGCGGTGCATGCCGCTTTTCGGGTTTGCGCGTGCTTTGTATTTCGGTTAAATCTTACCTCCGCTATATTTCGGTCTAGATCTGTATGCACCTAATTTGACTCGATACGACTTTCGGTAGTTTTTTTTTTCTGTCATTAATTCCTGACGTAGCTATCATCCACCCGTGCAATCTCTAGGAATATCTCAAAACATGACGCAAACTTAGCCCCACGTGATCCACCCGGTGAGAGACCCGGTGATCGACGAATATATTTCACCAAGCCAGCACCATTGCCCCTCCAACACACATATCCGGCCAAATCAGCCGGTTTCAATTCTTTCCAGCCCTCAATTCCTCCTCTGCCTCACCTCCTCAACACCCCTCACACCTCATCGCATCGCATCCACCACCACCACCACCATTATGACAACACGCCCCTACGCCAAAGAACTCCATCTAGCAAAGCTAGCCGTGCAACGCGCCGCACTGCTCACAAAGAAACTCCTCTCAGCAGTAGACAAAGGGCACTTCGACAAAATCGACGCGACGCCCGTAACAATCGCCGACTTCGCCGCACAAGCGTCCATCATCGCCGCCATCCACGCCGCCTTCCCAACAGATCAGATAATCGGCGAAGAAGACTCCACCGCCCTCCGCTCGAATTCGGCGCTCCTCGAGCGAACCTATGAGCTGGCTACGACTACACACCTCTCTGACCCCACCGCCGAAGCGCACCTGCACACTCCGTCGTCCCGCGATGAGCTACTCGAGCTAATCGACCTAGGCGCGAAGCCTGTTTCTTCAAATCAAGGCCGAATCTGGACACTTGATCCCGTCGATGGGACTGCTACCTTCATCAATGGCCAACAATATGCCGTCTGCCTAAGTCTAGTCGAAGACGGGATACAGCGCGTCGGCGTCCTAGGCTGTCCGAACCTCCTCCTAGGCTCAGCCGTTCACGAAGACGCCGTCGACCGCGACGGCTACGGCCAACTCCTCTCCGCAGTCCGGGGCCAGGGAACCACGATCCAACCGATGGGTAACGGCGGGTTATTGGATTCCGAATCCCGACATCTACCCCCCATAACCTCCATCACAGAAGGCCATCAGGTACGGTTCGTCGACACGGCAGCCGCGACCTCGCAGCGTCTCGATATCCATGCTAAGGTCGCGGCGCAGCTGGACTGCCCGTGGCCGAATAGTGTGGATCTGTGGTCTGCGCAGATGCGGTATGTGGCGATCGCGGTTGGCGGCGGGTGTAATTCGTTTGTGAAGGTGCCGAAGAGTGAGGCTTATCGCTCGAAGATCTGGGATCATGCAGGGGGTATGCTTCTGGTGCAGGAGTTAGGGGTTAAGGTTACGGATTTGGAGGGACGGGATGTTGATACGGGGCGTGGGAGGACGCTGGCCGGGTGTTATGGGATGGTTGTTGCGCCGGAGGCTGTGCATACGAGGGTTTTGGAGGCTGTTAGGGTTGCTAGGGGGTTGTAATTACTGCCCAAGTACAGTTGGTAGGATGTTTGGAGGATCTACGAATCTGGGGAGAGGGAGTTCGAGGTGAAACTTTTTTCACTGCAGGGTGTGAGCATCCTATAGAATAAGCTAGAGTGGCGGTCTAGTCAGCATGATACCCAAATGAGAAAGTTCCTACTGTTATTTTTTCTCGACTGTAGTAGTGTACATGTTTGGCACTGGCCTCTTTCCCCGCGGGGTCTAAGCAGAATATACATCAGCTGTATTTTGTTATCTGCCAGAGATTCGAGTAAGTATTGTTTACAATCGGCGTAGAAATAGAATTGTTTATTACACTAATAGCCATTCCACCAAGTCTATACAATAAAATAAACTAATACTATAGCTGCCTGTACTAAGCTCATATACATAATGCCACCCGGATCCGCCAGGCCCGTGCACAGATCGACCATGGCGCCATCAGGCGCAACCCCTGCGTTGTTTTATTTTACATACACATACACTCGAGTGGACAAGGTGCTGCCATACTATAAACTCTTGAGTACGAACACAACGCATTGGCAGCGGTTGTACGGCCCCACCTAAAATCAAGAAATGCCCTCGACATAAATGACGGCACCAAGCTCAGCAGGTCCCCACTTTCGCTCTCCACCTACTGGCTACACTGACACTGTACAGCTGTACCACTGGGCAGTATACTCGTTGGCAAGTGGTACTTGGTATGTACGGTAATGATGTCAAACAATCTGACCTCATAGCCGCAGGCTCCATTCCCGCTGAATGGCCGGCCAGACCTGGTCATCCGACCATGCGGGGTTCGTCGCAGACTTAATATGCCGCCTCCCACCTGGACTCACCTGCTCTGCTAGACCTCACGTTGCGGGCCATCACGTTCATCTCTAGCACCTGTGATCAGGATCGAAATGGCTATCTACAACCCCTTCGCCCGGCGCGAGACGCACAACGCCCGCGCGCTGAATCTCTATCGCGTCCTCGTGCCCCTCACCTGGGCCCTCGTCGTCATCGTCGGCGTCTACTATTCGCTACACTCGCCTGACGATGTGAAGAAGAGTAAGAAGATTTGGAAGCAGGCGAATAAGCATAAGACGCCGTTTAGTCAGAATACGACTGTTACGGGGATTTACTGGTGAGCAGCCCATATATTGAGGTGGTAGCTATAGCTATAGCTATAGCTATAGCTTGACCTCAGCTTTAGTAGACACCTACTAACATTCACAAGGATCCTCCTCCTTCTCTCCCAACTCAGCTACGTCTGGCATCTCTTCTCGAAAGATGCTGCCGTTGTTGCCTCCGCCGCCAATGTTGCTGGCCACTTCATCTTAAACAACCTCTTCACCTTCGCCTGGATTCTCCTCTGGACCCGCAACTACTTCTGGGGCGCCGAAATCATCCTCATCGCCCACCTTATCAACCAACTCTCCGCCTACTGGAGGCACCCTGGCCTGCCGACCTTCGTGCATCTCTCCGCCGTCGCGGGCCCCCTGGCGTGGACCGTCACCGCACTGTTCTGGAATGGCGCTGTCGCGACGCATAGCCATAACCTGCCCGGTCGCATTATTGCGAATATTTTCATCTGGGTTATTCTTGCCATTGGGTTGTTCCATGTTTCTGTGAGGCAGGATTATATTATTGGGTATTGTTTTAGTTTCTTGACGCTTTGTAAGTTTGCCTGACCATCAGCATATATTTTGTGGAGACGCTAATGCAGTATCCAGCTCTGGCTCTGCGACAGTTCGCTTTGAAGATCATTGCCTTGCAGTGGATCTTCGCGTTCGTCGTCTTTGCGCTCTTCACGGTCACCTCGCTCTATATCTCTAGTACCAAGTACTACGGTCGCGACAGTCTCTTCCGTCGTGTTGCGCATCCCGAGGCCTCTGATCGCGAGAGACAGCCTCTACTCAACGAAGAGGCGTGAACCCCTCCCAAAACTACGCGTAAGCTGTCGTATGTTAGGCTCGACATGTGAGTGGTGGAGGTCACAAGTGCAGTATGGGTGGAATAGTGCAGACTGGACTGCCCTGCGGGGCGAGCTAGTGCGTCCTTTACTCTGGCGATGATATTTGAAAAGGAAGTTGGAATACCTGATGTTTCGGAAGTATGCCGTTTACGTGATACGTTGGATCATCCCCACTCTCGTTTATTCATAATACCTTTGGCGTTGGCATAGTTATGAATTTGTGACTTATGAATTCCTCATTATTCTATAACACGAATTAATCAATCTACGAGTGTTTATGCATTGCGTCGCTTGACCCACTTGGTGGATCTTGAACCGTGCTGCGAACCATCGCAACCATAAGCGATCGAGTATATTAAAACGAAGTGGTTAGAGGATCGCGCAAGGATGGTCCAAGTAAATCTGAAATTCATATCCAGTAAAAACCTATATCGAAAATTAAGCCCTATAAAATTGGCGTTGTCTCACCCGGTGCAGCTCCTAGTGGTGCAGTGTTGATCCTTGCTGTGGGCGTTGCCAGGGTAACCGCAACACTCCGCTTTTTGTTGATGCGGAAGGTGCGGGCTGGACTCGTTCCGTTCTTCTATTCTACACAACACCTTCAACACTTCGTCCTCACCACCATCTCCGTTTGGCTATTTTCATCTCTATACGATCGCTTTCGATTGCATCTGCTGTCAACTTATCCTCAACGTCTGGACAGGTCCAGGTGGGCATTCCACGATCGACATTCCTGACGAGCTATCTACTAACGCGACTCGCTGCAGACCTGCCCTGTCTTTTCGAGTGCTTGTCCCACTGCGCACCCTTTCTCGTCCGTTTGCCCTTAGTAGCCCTACTATGAGCACCTAGGGTCGCATCATCGCAAGCATTCCACAGTTCACGTCATGAACCGTCACCCTCCGTCTGGCTACGGCGATGAGCCGCCAGCCTACGACCACGAGGCTACCTCGTTCCTTTCTCACGACGATTCCCCGACCAATACTGCCAGACCTAACGGTGCCACCATGCGTCTGTTGCCTACCAGTGGTGACATTGATGCCGATATGAATGACTCTCGAAGCTACAGAGCGCCGTCGCCTTCGCAGTATTCTTACCAGCCTGAATACGCTGATTCTACTCCGTACGTGTGATCTTTGTTACTTATTGATTCCCCGACACATTCCCATCGTTGCTCCCGCAATGCTGCCCCATATCCCCTCCACTTTTGAATTCTCCCTTGACCCCAAACGCGGTGGCACTGACCAGTGCTTGGTGGGCTGCTGAGGAATGAGCTCGCTATTGGACGAGGATACCTTGTTCCTGGTGTTCTTGCGGGTGCTGGTCCGCCCATAAACAATGTACCCATAGTACTTTTTGTACTTGTTGTACTCGCTACCCAAGCCCCGCGTCATCTCCACCTGCCTATACTCTGGCAGATATTGCTTCACAATGGATTTGTCGCGACCGAGAACTAACATTCGGACGCGCAATAGGACGGGAGCTGCTTCAAGCTATGACAATCGTTACTACCAGGTCCCCTCGGCTACTTCACCTTCGCGTCCTCCCTCCAGCTTGGGAACTGCGCCTACAATTCCGCCGCCTACTGCCAGTCTGGCCGACCCTTCTGTGTATCCGTCTATTCCCCCTCGCACCGGCTCTCCCACCCGTCCATGGAGCCCTGGTCATGTTCGTCCTCCTTCCGTTTCGAGTGTTGGCTATGAGCGCGCCGATATCAACGGAAGCCCTCGCCCCGGTACTCCCAGTTCCCGATATGGCGGTAGTCCTCGACGCCCATTGCCACCCGCACCTCTCTTCTCTGGTCCCGCTGCCTCAACTGGCCCAGACACCAGCATTGACATCGGTGATGGTGTTGCTGGCGAAGATCCCTTCGGTGGTGGCGGCCGTACCATTCACCACAACTCGCGCGGCAGTGTCCGATCCTTCATGAGCGAGTCTACTATTCTGGGTGACGAAAAGGATGCCATGTCCAAGGTCGACCTCGAGGAAGAGGTCGAGGATGAGGACGACGGCATGATCGACCCTAATCTCCACTATGGACCGGCTCCCGAAAAGCAGGGTCGCCGCGGCGTGCGCTCGACTCAGATGGTCAAAAAAGAAGTCCAACTCATTAACGGTGAGCTGATCCTAGAGTGCAAGATTCCGACCATCCTGCACAGTTTCCTGCCTCGTCGTGACGACCGCGAGTTCACCCACATGCGATACACGGCTGTTACTTCTGACCCCGATGACTTTACGAACCGTGGCTACAAACTCCGTCAACAGATCGGTAGCACAACCCGCGAGACGGAGCTGTTCATCTGCGTGACCATGTACAACGAAGATGAGATCGGTTTCACCCGCACTATGCACGGTATCATGCGCAACATCAGTCACTTCTGCTCTCGTACCAAGTCCCGCACCTGGGGTAAGGACGGTTGGAAGAAGATTGTGGTCTGTATCGTGTCGGATGGTCGCAAGAAAGTACATCCGCGCACTCTGAATGCTCTGGCGGCTCTTGGTGTCTACCAGGAAGGTATTGCGAAGAACATCGTCAATCAGAAGCCTGTCACGGCCCACGTCTACGAGTACACCACTCAGGTGTCTCTGGATTCCGATCTCAAGTTCAAGGGAGCTGAGAAGGGAATTGTTCCGTGCCAGGTCATTTTCTGTTTGAAGGAGCACAACCAGAAGAAACTCAACTCACACCGTTGGTTCTTCAACGCTTTCGGTCGCGCCCTACAGCCTAACATCTGTGTTCTTCTGGATGTGGGTACCAAGCCCCAGCCAAATGCGCTGTACCATCTCTGGAAGGCCTTCGATCAGGACTCCAATGTCGCCGGCGCTGCCGGTGAAATCAAGGCCGGTAAGGGCAAGGGTATGCTGGGATTGTTCAACCCGCTCGTCGCCAGTCAGAATTTCGAGTACAAAATGTCCAACATTCTCGACAAGCCTCTCGAGTCGGTCTTTGGTTACATTACTGTGCTTCCTGGTGCACTGAGTGCCTACAGATTCTTTGCTCTGCAAAACGACGCCGACGGACACGGTCCTCTCAACCAGTACTTCAAGGGTGAAACACTGCACGGTCAAGACGCTGATGTTTTCACGGCCAACATGTACCTCGCCGAGGATCGTATTCTCTGCTGGGAGTTGGTTGCCAAGCGTGAAGAGAGATGGGTTCTGAAGTTCGTCAAGAGTGCTGTTGGCGAAACTGATGTTCCGGATTCGGTGCCCGAGTTTATCTCGCAACGACGTCGTTGGTTGAACGGTGCTTTCTTCGCCGCTGTTTACTCCATTTTCAACGCCAAGCAGATTTGGAAGACGGATCATACCCTTGCGCGGAAGATTTTGCTGCACATCGAGTTTGTGTATCAGACTCTCAACCTGATTTTCACTTACTTCGGACTAGTAAGTCATTCTCTCCCTTGATTTTAACGAGGCAATGCTAACTTAGCCCATTTAGGCCAACTTCTACCTCGCGTTCTACTTCATTGCCGGCTCGCTTACTGACGAAAAACTTGATCCATTCGGTCACAACATGGGCAAGTACATCTTCATCGTTCTTCGATATGCCTGTGTCTTGGTCATGTGTCTCCAATTCATTATTTCGCTTGGCAATCGACCTCAAGGGTACGTATTATTACCGTCTCGTAAATTGTATGATAGGATCCCGACACTAACTAACCCCGCCCAGCGCGAAAAACATGTACCTCACAGGCATCGTCACTTACAGTGTCATTATGTTCTACACCATTTTCTGCACCTTGTACCTGGTTGTCATGGAGCTCATGTCCCGGGCTGGACACGGCAGCTCCGATTTTAAAGTGTCCGATACTCTCATGATGAACATCGTTTTGTCCATGCTGTCCACTGTCGGCCTCTACTTTTACACTTCGTTTCTTTATCTCGACCCATGGCACATGTTTACCTCGTCGATCCAGTACTTCCTTCTGATGCCTAGCTACATCTGCACGCTCCAGGTCTACGCCTTCTGCAACACCCACGATGTGACCTGGGGTACCAAGGGAGACAATGTGATCAACACGGATCTGGGTACTGCGAAGGTCATCAACGGCTCCACGGTGGTTATGGAAATGCCCTCTGAACAACTCGACATCGACAGCGGCTACGACGCAGCCCTCCGCAACCTCCGCGACCGCCTCGAAGTCCCCGAGCCGCCCATGTCCGAGTCGCAGATGCAGGAGGATTACTACCGCGCAGTCCGTACCTACATGGTTTCCATCTGGATGGTCGCCAACGTCATCCTCGCCATGGCCGTTTCGGAGGTCTACGGCGTCGACAGCGGCGGTACCAACGTCTACCTCGCTGTCATTCTTTGGGCCGTCGCCATTCTGGCCGCTATCCGTGCCGTCGGTTCTACTGCTTACGCTTTGCTGCACCTGATCCACAAGATCGTCGAAGGAAAGACCAAGTTCGATGCGGGTAACATTACCAACTTCGCCCCGTCTTCCTTTGGTCGTTCGAGTGTTTCGGGCGGTGGTTCGGAGAGTGGTTCGTCGCGTCCGAATCCCATTCGGTACAATGGTGGACCTAGCTTTAAGGACCGCATTAACGAGGCGCGCTGGTCCGTTAGTCGTTCTGCTGGTAAAATGATGTTCTGGCGCAAGTAGAAGCCCCTCCAAAGGCTTCAATGCTTGTGCTCAATGCTCGATATGGATTCCCCCTCTTGCCATGATTTGATCTGAAATTTTTTTTTTTTTTTTTTCATTTTTGATGAATTGTTTTTGCTGTCCGTTTCGAAAGACATTTAATGGTGTTGTGGTGTTTACTTTCTCTTCGGTGGAGATATTGTCACGATAGGTTTTGATTTTTGCTCTTCCATGAGCCATCTCATGTCCAATGTTTCATGCCCATGTCTTGAGTTATGGCATGATGTCCTTATGCTTCTATTCTTATCCTATTCTTACCCTCGTCCGCCAGTGACGGTAAGACTCAACTCAATGATTATGGACATTGATCACCTCCCTCCCCTTCCTTTACACTAAACCATGTCTAGTTATAGACTATAACTCCCCAACCTCAACCCCAACCATGTCCTTAATTCCCACCCCCGTTCCAGGAAGACAATTGACGTATTCAACCCCGATATCTCCCGCCCGTAAAACAGAAACCTCATGCCAAGTCCGAAACTTCCTCCCATCCCCGAATCGCCGCGCATGCCTCACGGCCCCGGCGTGAATCGCTAGATGAGATGGGTGTTTCGACGCCCAGGTTTCGAGGTGCGTGAGGGATTTGAAGAATGCTGTTACGCAGGATTCTTGCAGCTCTTGCATTTCAAGTGGCTGATTGGGGTCTAGTAGGATATGACTGTATGTAGTTGCGGGTGTAGTGGTAATGTTCCGCAAGTACCGCACACCCCAAGCACCACTCTCAGACCCCCATAGATGCTCTAATCCAGTTCTGAGTTTCAGCTCGAGGGTTCCCGTGTACGCTGTTTTTTCGTCGGGTGTGCAGAGTGCCCAGTATTGTCCCGAGCGGATGTGGACTATATTGTTCGGATTCGTGGCTGTAATCGAGACGCCTAGCCCGATATCCACTGGCAGGTTGAGGCTCAGGGAGGTGTTGGATGAGGATTCATGGGCGTGTGATGAGCATTCATGAAATAAATCCTTAGCGGAATCAGGAATCCGATCCCGTGCTGCACCCCAGTACCCCGTATTCACATGCTCCTTCAACCACGTCCCCGGCAACTGTGCAAGTCCGGGTAAATAATCTGATTTTGAATAGACTGTCTCGAGACGGCCGGTGTCTGAGACGAATGTTTCCTTCCAGAGTCCGATGTGCGGTTTTATTGGATCCGGCAACGATGCATGTATGGATACGAGGTCTAGTGCTGCGAGTGCGGTTTTGTATTCTTGTTCTGAGGTCCAGTAGCAGCTCCAGATTATTGATGTGTGTCTTCGTCTGGTTGTGGTGAGAATATCGTCTAGGAGGAGGAATTGCTCTGTTGAGCTTGGGGTGTGGTGTGTGAGACAGATGCTTATTGCGGAGTGTGGTGCTGATAGTTGTTCCAAGGTTTCTTCTTTTGTAAGGGTGGGTTGTTTGTGGTGTTGGATGCCGATGTAGGCTGTGAAGACTTGTTTTTGGGTTTCTGGGAAGACGAGTTGGAGGCGTGGTCGGGGGTTGTGGCTTTCTGGTTGGATTAAGGGGTATTTTCTTTCCATTTTGTTGCTGGTGGTTTGCATGATGATTGTGAACTGGGTGTGTCGGGAGCTCCGTTTGGCTTTTGATGAGTCGTGGTTTCTGGGCATTGTGGTTGCCGAGGTACTCGTTTGATGCGGGGTTGGTCTTGATTTGATTTTGTCAAGCTCGCGAGTCGCTACATGGAGATCATTCCGTTTGTGGCTTTCAAAAGGTAGTTAGATTTTTTTTTTCCCAACTCGCTTTTCTTGTATTTCGCGTCGACTTGTACTTGAAATGACTTCTCTCTGCTGGAGGTCTATGCCTTAGGCTTTTTGTCCGTTGGAACTTTCACATCAGATAAATTCACGTATGTGGACGAAGTACTGCTATCGGCGGTTGTTTAAGTTGACTGGGTTATCGTGATTGATGAGAATACTTTCTTCATCTAATGCACCGTTGTGAGCCCAGGCCTCAGCACAATATCTGGCTTGAACAATCTTTTCTGCCACTCTTTCATCTGATAAAGCTCTCAGATGCAATTTGTTCCTCGATTTTTGGTTCATAGGTGCTAGTATATTGGTCTTTTGCATAATAGGTGATCTTGACCACTTCAGTATCCCAATTATCCGCACATAGCTAAGCATTCCGAGTTTTATCCGCACCTATTTTCCGATTGGCGGGTATTTCATCTCAGCGCAGTAGCTTAGCTCTCCTGGGAGAAATGCAACAGCAGCCTCGAGTCCGCATGTCGATCTTCAGCATTGCTTCCCCGCTCCAATCTCCAACCGACATACTACCGTAGGAATCCTTAGTTATGTTACATCGCTAATCGTCTCAGGGTGTATCACTAGGACGCTGTCAACACAGTATAAAGCTCTGGAGATGATCAGCATGCAGCAGCCAAGACAAATTCCTCGCAAATCTGCTTACCATGAAACTCCATCTAAACATCCTCGGCATATGCGCCGCAGTGACAGCAGCTGGCACCTACAAGCCACAATACCGAATTTCCCCGATCGACGGCTCAAAGATCGCCTTACCAACAAAAGAACAGCTAGACTTCCAAGACAAGGAAATCGGCGTCCTCATCCACTTCGAGATAGCCACATACCTCGACATCGACGGCTGCAACAATGTTCCCAACCTCGTGCCAAACGTTGATCTCTTCGACCCTACATTAATCAACACCGATGCATGGATGGATACGACGACGGCACTTGGTGCCAAGTACGCCACGCTGGTTGCTAAGCACAATTGCGGATTCACCACTTGGCCGAGCAACGTGACTTTTCAAAATCGCGATAATGAGACCGTGTCGTATAATTATACAATTGCCCATTCGCCTGTGCATGGGCAGAATATTGTGAGGAGCTTTGTCGATTCGGCTCAGAAGTACAATATTGGTCATGGGTTTTACTATAGTGTTGTCGTGAATAACTTTCTGAATGTGCAGAATTCGGGGGTTAGGGCGGGCTCTTGGGCGCCTGGTCAGGTTAATATTACGAATAGCACTTATGATCAGGTTGTTTTGGATCAATTGGGTGAGCTGTGGAAGGATTATGGGAGCTTGACTGAGGTGAGAGAACTGACGCGAGATATAGCCCTGAGTTTTACTGACTTCAGTTCCAGATCTGGTTTGATGGTGGATATAGTAGCTCTCAGCAAGAAAAGGTCGAGACTCTCCTTGAGAGTACCCAGCCACAGGCAGTTATTTTCAACGGATGTGATACCGATGGCAATTGTTTATCGGCTAATTCCAGTAAGCGCAATCCCATCCCTATTCTACGCGTTTCATCTCAACTCACTATCACAGTCCGGTGGATCGGCACAGAAGAAGGACAAGCACCAGAGGAGAATTGGTCAACGTATGGTCCTCAGCACCTTTGTTTTAATCAAAAATACTGACTGATTAGTGGCGTAACCAATGACGGTGGCGACCCTACAAGTCCCTACTTCTGCCCAGCCGAATGCGACACCACTCTACAGACCGAAGACCGCTGGTTCTTCGGCGTTGACCAGCCACTGCGATCCATCGAAGAAATGATCGATGTCTATCACAGGACAGTCGGTCGCAACTGTCTTCTGGAGCTTGATCTCACACCAGACCGAAGCGGACTTATTCCCGCCAGCTATGCAGCTCGGTATAAGCAGCTTGGAGATTTCATCAGCTCATGCTATGATAATCCAATAGCGCCACATGCAGCGCATTCTGCGGACGATAAGGGTGTGTACACCATCAAGTTTGATTATCCGACTGCTATCGATCGGATCGTTTTGATGGAAGATCAGACGAATGGTCAAGTCATTCGATCTTATCAAGTTCAGGCGAAGGTTGTTGACAGTCAAGATGCTAATGGTACATTTTCCGTGTCATTTTCCCACGTCTCAAACGGAACGAGCATTGGTCATAAGAAGATTGATATCTTCGAAAAGCCGATTTCAGTGACTGAAGTTCGAGTCAAGACCACCTACGTGGATACTCCGAAGTGGCGGTCCGTTTCGGTTCATCTTTGTGATCAGCTGTCTACGAATTCATGCACTTCAACTGAAGCTAATTAGATGAAATCATGCAATGAGAAGACGTAAGATATCTTAGCCGTGAAGTAAGGAGCACATCTATAAGATTTGCTCTATATTACACATAGCACTGAAATAGCTCCAGTAGCACACAAGGTACCGACAACCACCTCAATTATTCCTGCTCACAGGAAAATAACGGAACGCCACAAGCTGAACCATTTTATTAGGATCAGAAACGTCCTTCTCCTCATACTCCCGAAACCGCTCAAACCCAGCCTTCAACAAAACACCCTGACTCCCCAAATTGGCCAACTCCGTAATAGCAATGAGATGCTCCTGCACCGCCCCCTCCCCATTCACCATGTTTTTCTGGACATTCACCTCCCGCTCCGACCTAGGCAACTCCTCCCAAGCCCGTAACCAAGCACTCACAAACTCCGTCGCAATCCCCTTACCCCAGAATTCCTTCCGGAAAATATACCCCAATTCCGGCCAGCCATGTTCTGCGGGGTACAGATGGCAGCCGCCCATTCCGATCAGTTTTCCGCTGTCCTTGAGGCAGATTGCACAGTTGAATGTCTTGGCGTCGTTGGGCGGGAGAAAGTGATTGAGCTTTTCCCGGGTGGCTTCGATGTTGGGGTCGATCTCGCCTTTTGAGGTCCATCTCATGACTTCTTCTTGGGTTCGTAGGACATATAGTGCTTCGGCATCGCTTGCTGCAAGGGGTCGAATGAGCAGTCGGTCTGTTGTCAACGGGGACCGTGCGTCATGTGGCGGGAGTGGAAGAGTCGGGAGTGAGGCCTTGACGGTCACGACATTGTCTGGCTGAGGGTACCACATGATAACAGGGTGAACTTGCGATTATATACCTAAAGGCTCTTCAATTACATGTATATTTGAATAAATTCGTGGATGAGTCATTCAATTTACTTTGAGCGGACCGTGCGAAGGCGGTGCGAAGGTTGCCGCGGCCACCCGCGGCTTCGAGTTTCGCTTAAAGGTCAAAAGAGAGGGCATGGGTATATACTTTGATCGTTAGGGTGAGGGGGAAATATGAGTATTCCCTGCTATTTATCGTGTATATACAGATTGAAGGTAAGGTTATGGTACCTCAGGTACCTACCTCATCTTGTATGCGGCTAATGCGTATCTCCTTAATTATGTCACTGTAAACAATAGCTTTCCGTCTGCGAGGAGTATATTTCACATCCGTCGTCTCCTTCTGTATGCGATGTCCGATGGTGCCGAAAATTCACACTAACGCTCTATGAACTGCATACTTTGTCAACTCGTATTCCCATTACCAGCACGAGTGGTGTCATGGATAATCTGGCGAAGAAGGGAATCACATGCCCAAGAATCGCGATTGGCGAAAAAGGCGAAGATGATTTACGCAATTTCATCACCGTACGAATGGACCGCATCAATTCCCTCCCCGTACCAGACAGGTCGGTGTGCCAGCGTTGAGAGCGAAGAACATCGACAAGTTGTCTCGGCATACTGGTAGCAACTATCACAAGATCGACTGAGCCTTGAACGATATTAATGCCTTGGACTACGTGGATGGCATTGACTCGATCCTGGATAATTCAGGCAAGGAATTGGCTGAGCATATCAAGGTGGAGACAAAAGCTCAATCAAATTCGCACTTCCGAGGAGCTGGCGGAGATCAACGAGATCATTCTGTGGACCACATATGCACAGGAGCAAATGTCAACGGAGAAAATGACAGCTGTACTTTAACTAAGAAGCGACGCGATTCCGCTTCGTCCTCTCGAAGCTTGCTTCAAGAGCAAGTTTCTACTGTTTGAAATTGAGAGTGATGGCTTCGTGGATTTCCGATCCTCACAGACCTTGGGCGCAATCCCAAGTCGACGTCAAATCGGCGCACACAACGAACAGAACGACACGAGTAACCATTCCAGTGATATCAACGTCGTTCAGCACTTCTTAAACAACGTCTTTCCACCCGCTCTTCTCCAAAAACTCGAGCTAGAGCAAAATTTGGCTGGTAATAAAATCCAGATCTACCAGGAGGACAAGGACAGAGCGCACATCCGAATCGCAGCTAGCTGTCTCCGTGTTTGGCTAGAGAAGCAAATGCGAGATTGACTGTCTTGCAGGTATACGCAGCCCGCCAATTGGTTCACCACTTATCCAAGGATGACCTGGCTCTGGTTGATCATGATTTGAAGAGCAATCTTGGACCGGATCTGGTGGAGCTTTTCTGCTTAACAGCGCGTATTAACAACCTCTTCTGGTCTAACAAGCCTGCACCGGCTTTCCCGTCTTGGATTCTGTAGGGTGCTGACGTCGAAGAAATCAAGACGTGGCTTGGGAATTCCGCTGTTGCTGCCGAACTTGACGGGCCTGCCAGGGCATGGACTACCAGGCTGCTGGATAGTGTCAGCAGTCAGTTTGAAGTGCTTTTGTTTCCAACTGCGAATCCAATTGCGGAGCTTTGCTTCAAGGAGCCTTCAACTGCGCCTTTGGCGAAATCGATGTTCCATTTTATTCTCCAGTGTCTTTCCAAGGTAAGCTAACAGATCCTCGGTCGCCTCGTGGAAAGTCTTCTAACGCAATAAATTTCGTCAAGCCAAACGATTCTGAAACTGGTTTAGTTGAGAAGCCTTCCTTGGAGCAGATTTACGATGCAGAAAAATGGGCTCAAACCGCGCTTGGTCTTCCAAACCTGATTCACTCGGGGAGGTTCAGATGGCATTTGTACTAGACGGCTTTGCTAAGGAGTCGGAAGCAGAAGGACGCTGTCGTCATGTACTGTTTCTGGTTCCTTCGAACTTGAGAGTGTCACACACACTCGCCAGACAGGTCTAGTCAGATGCAGAGGCAATTCAAATCCTCAGTGACCTTATGAAGAAGTTTGAAAAGGACTCCACCTGGTTGGAAACTAACAGCCATATTCTAGCTGAAATTGCCTTCGATCTGGGCTTCCGGTACTGGAACAACAGCCAATCCGAAAATGCTGTCAAGACACAGTCAAAGTGCATTGACTACAACCCCACTCACTACCAAAGTGCACAGCAAATTCTGTTCAAGTATTGTTCCAGCGAGAGGTGGGGCGATGTTATCGAACTCCTGGATAAACTTCGTGTCAACTCTGAGAGAGGTAAAATACTGTGGATTCTCCACTGCTCTTGGTTATTCAGCATCCACCCACATTGCAATAGTAATTGTATGGTAATTCGGGTCATTCTCGGAAGAACTGTGATGTAATACGCAGTTTATAGCCCCTGGATCATTTTCAACAGATCGGAACACACAGACACACTCTCGTTAATCCATCTCATGCATCAATTGGCCGTCCCTCGATACTAGATGATACACGTATCCGACATCCTGACAGTTATGAGCCCGGTTAGCCGCGCCGCACACGTGTAACTGCGAGCGTACCACCCCTGGCAGCACTGCAGCAGCGATTCGCACGATCGGGATACCCCTGAACGCACGCATCACGCGAGAAATTGGAACCTCGCCCCGCGCTCAACGCAGCAATCCCGTACCCTTGAACCTAGCATCAACACAGCATCAGTATCATCGCGAGAGAAGACAGGATGGCCGATTCACAAAGAGAGGAGATGGCAATGATCCCACCCGATCAGAAACTACGGGCGGAATCGCAGTGGAGGATCTGGATAGGACATATCAGGTCAGCAGCCATATCTGAAGATGTGTGGAATTATCTTGACCTCGAGAAGTCGGACGAAGAAGTTGAACAGCTTCCAATCGCACATCGGGAACCTATGATGCCTGTGGACCATCGCGGTAGAGAGAAGGATATCATGGACCTCACTGATGATGAGTTAAGGAGATGGCAGTTGCAGATACAGCTGTATGAGCGGCAGGAAACAAAGCGACAGCGGCTTGTTAAGGCTATGGCGCGCATGAATAGCCTTATTACCCGTTCAGTAGCCACTGAGTTTCACTATCTTATTGTCGATGAGGAAACTCCAAGGAAGAAGCTATTGAAACTGGCAGAGACATTCAAGCCAAAGCCTGAGAATCGACGACAGGAGCTCCGACGTGCGTGGAGATTGATGATCAGGCAACCTGCGAGAGATGTTAGCATTGATCAGTGGCTCACACAGTGGGAAAGCTTATATGAGGAGGCAAAAGCTGCCAAGGTTCCTGACTGTATTGAGAAAGATGATGCTATTCGTGACTTCCTAGATGCTGTGCAGGGGCTAGATGACACCTTCTGCTCGGGATGGCGACGTGAGCTTCGTATGAACACGACTGCTACGTTTCATGAGGTTATTGCCGATTATCGCAGCCGCCGTGGAGATCTAGCACTCACTTCTGGAAAGAAGCAACCGAAGATGGCCTTCGCAACCCTGGATGGTCAGAAAGAGGCAAAGCCAACTGGGAAAACAGAGAAGACTTATCGAACGAAGTGCCCATGCGGATACCCTCGACACCACTACTCAGAGTGCTGGTATATTGATGAGACCCTGCGAAGTGACGACTGGAAGCCAAGAGAAGGAATTGCGAAGCGCTTAACTGATGCTATCAAGCAAATGAGTCCTCAGGATCAACAGAAGATCAAGCAGCTGATGGAGAAAAAGAAGGAAGCACCATCAGCGCAGGCTCAATTAGCAGTATCAGAAGAGAAGCTTAGCTTCTTCATTGCAGCTGCAGCATCAACCGGTCAGCATCAGGTGACCAAACCGCTCAGAAATCGCTGGATTCTTGATTCAGGCACTACCCTGCATATCTGTAATGATCGTGGGCGTTTCAAAGTGTTCATCAAAGGGGAAAGCTCTGTTAAAACAGGTGATACTATGACTGCTACTACAGGGTATGGCACTGTGGACATGGTAGGCCAGGACCCTCAAACTGGCGAGCCTCAAGTGGTAGAGCTCACCAATGTTCATTATTCCCCGGGCTTCCATACCAATCTGATATCCTATTCAAAGATTGAGGATAAAGGATATTGGTGGAATCCTAGCAAGAAAGCCATTGTCAACAACAGCGACAGTCCAGTGTTACATGTGCGAAAGGAAAAGGGATTATACTTCATGGAATACTGCTCTTCTGATGCAGCCTTTGCAACCAAGCAGTCAGAAAAGCCACTCATTTCAGCAGCATCAGCCAGGCGCTGGCATCGTCGGCTAGGCCACGCATATAGCCAGAAGATTGAACTGTTGCCAGCGATGGTGGATGGAGTCAAAATTGATGGAAAGAGTGAAGACAACTCTCATGGTAACCCTGAACGATGTGAGGTCTGTCAGATCACCTCTGCGAAACGTCAGATATCAAGAAGACCACAGGGAGCCACATACGGGAAATTTGGGAGAATACACTTTGACCTTGTTCAAATTGACCCTGCCTATAATGGTGATCGCTGGTTATCCCATTTCTATGTGGATGGAATTCGATTCCATGCAGCATTCACTCACGAGAAGAAAAGTGGTTGTCAGCAAGCTGTGACACTCTTCTGTGCATATGTGAGGACCCAGTGGAACCTACCAATCCGAGCCTTTCGCTATGATAATGAGCGTTCAGCAGGTCGTACGGTAGAGCAATTCCTAGCAGAGGAAGGCTTTGTTGTTGAGCATAGCGTCGTTGGAACGCCAGAGCAAAATGGCTTCGCGGAGCGATCTGGGGGGGTGATAGTCACTATAGCACGCGCACTACTGCAGGATGCAGGTCTTCCGAAAGACCTGTGGCCAGAAGCAGTCAAAGCAGCTGTTTGGATAGTTAACAGATCGCCCACGAGGATGAGAGATGGAAAGTGGATTGTCCCATACCAGGAAGCACTTCATGTCCAGCAAGACCAACCACCACGAGTCAACCTTGCCAACCTCAGAATCTATGGATGCAGAGCGTATGTACGCAAGCAGGGCATCCCGAATGCAGCGAAGATGGAGCCTCGCGCAGAGATCGGTTATCTCGTTGGCTATGAAGCCTCAAATATCTGGAGAGTATGGTTTCCACAGAGAGGAGCTGTACGGGCAGTGCGAGATGTTGTCTTTGATGAGAACCAGTTCTTCAACCCACGAGAACTAGACAAACCACCAGTCAGCGATATAATTGAATCAATGCCTTGGATCACTGAACAGGATGAGGAAGAGGAGATACAACACCAGATAGTCCCTCTTTCCTCAAATGAAGCAGGAAGCAGAGAAAGCGCTGCTGAGAACATGCATGAACAAGCAGCAAGACATTCAGCAGGAAAAGCAACAAATTCGCAACAGAAGGAGGGACGACAGATGGCTACACCTTCACCAACGCCATCAGCATCACAGCAACGGGCACCTTCGCTTCCACCAGGAACATTCCCTAGCTCACCGCCACGGGAGTCATATGACCATGCTGAGCAGCTTCAAAATGAGCTCACAGCTGCATCACCCGCACAGGAGACTCCCAGAGCACCTAGAGATATCGATGGTGACATTTCAGAACGAAACATTGTGAGAGGAACGAGAAAACGACGAACAAGAGAGGATGACAACTTTGTCAGCTTTCAAGCTATCTCTGAGAAGGAAGAGGATAGCGTACTCGCAGCCTTCGCTACTGGATTAAACAGCTCCCGCACACACGCGCAAGTGCATCAGGATGAGTTACCTCCAGAGCCAGGAAACTGGAAGGAGATGATGAACCATCCTTACCGAGAGGGATTCCTGGCAGCTTGTGCTCTTGAAATTCAGACAATCAAGAGGAAAGGCACATATGAGGTCATACAACGACCAAATGACCACAGCATACAGATTCTACCACTCCGTTGGGTGTTCAACTATAAGGTTGATAGCAATGGCTATCTCAGCAAGCTCAAGGCCAGAATCTGCGTGCGAGGAGATCTCCAGAAACTTACCACAGAGGAGAAATACTCGGCAACCCTCGCTGCACGCACTGCACGAGCAGTCTTCTCATTAGTGGCTGCTTTTGACCTTGACACTTACCAGTATGATGCTGTCAATGCATTCCTTAATAGTTGGATTGATGAGGAGATCATCACTGAGATGCCAGAGGGTTTCAAGGAACAGAGGCAGTGCTGGAAACTCAAGCGAGCTCTCTATGGCTTACGAAAGTCTCCAAGGCTATGGCAACAAGAAGCGTCTAAGGTCCTGACTTCTTTTGGCTTACAAGTTGTACAGGAAGACCTCTGCCTCTTCTCCACAAACGGCATCATTGTTTTCTTCTATGTGGATGATATCATCATCGTCAACCATCCAGCCCAGCGCACACGCGCAACGGAACTGCGCCAGAAGCTTAATGAGCAGTGGGAACTACGTGACATGGGAGAAGCAGCGTGGTTTCTTGGAATCCGAGTTGTTCGAGATCGGCAGGAGAAAGCACTCTGGCTCTGTCAGGACTCTTATATCTCTTCTATGGCAAGCCGGTACCATCTCACAAATGGCCGCAAAGTTGACACCCCACTGCCCTCAGCACTGGCACTGAAGCCATATGAAGGAGAAGCAACTCGACAGCAGATCCATGAGTATCAGCAGAAAGTTGGATCAACGCAATATGCTACCACAATCACCAGACCAGATGCAGCAAAAGCAACCTCTGCGCTTGCACAATTCCTCACAAATCCAGGACCTGAGCACCTTGACGCCATCAACAGGGTCATTACCTATCTATATCACACGCGTTCTCTTGCTTTGACGTATCGCTCACGTCCACATGGAGACATTGAAGCAGTATCCTTCTTCAGCGATGCATCATTTGCGGATAACAGAGATAGGAAGAGCTCAGAAGGATATATCTGCAAGATGTTTGGTGGAGCAGTTGATTGGCGTGCCAGCAAGCAACGTACGGTTACCACTAGCACCACGGAAGCAGAGCTGCTAGCGATTTCGGAAGCCGCGAAGACCATGGAAATGTGGAAGCGCCTATTCTTATCCATCCGCTTTGATCCTGAACACCCTTTATCGATCAATTGCGATAACCAGCAAACGATTGGTATACTCACCAGGGAAATACCTCATTTACGTACGAAGCTTCGTCATGTCGACATACACCATCACTGGCTTCGACAGGAGGTTCAAACTGGCCGGATACATGTTGAATGGGTGGAAACAAAGGATATGGCCGCGGACGGCCTAACAAAGCAGCTCCCACGACAGAAACACACCGAGTTCCTGCAACAACTGAGAATGGAGGATATCCACACTTTGTTGGAATAACCTCAGCAATGAGAGCGGATGCTGGGGGGTGTGTCAACTCTGAGAGAGGTAAAATACTGTGGATTCTCCACTGCTCTTGGTTATTCAGCATCCACCCACATTGCAATAGTAATTGTATGGTAATTCGGGTCATTCTCGGAAGAACTGTGATGTAATACGCAGTTTATAGCCCCTGGATCATTTTCAACAGATCGGAACACACAGACACACTCTCGTTAATCCATCTCATGCATCAATTGGCCGTCCCTCGATACTAGATGATACACGTATCCGACATCCTGACACTTCGCTCTATTGGTGACGGATCTAACCTCACAGCCATGGCCTTCGACCAAGCAACAAACGACGAGTTCCACGAGGTGATAATGAGAATTGTCATCGGAGGAGAACGCTACGGTCTTCTTGACCAGGTATACCCAGGAGCAATTGAGCTTGCATCAAAACAACAAACCCACAACGATACGCATACCTCCTTCGATTCAACTACACAAACTTCCTTTCCAAGATGCCGAATCCACCAATCAACAGGGTCATGGAATATCTGGAGACAGCTTTGAATGAAAACCTCCCACAGATCACCTCGAACCTCGTGGTTCTGTTCTTCGTCGTGGGGTATAACCTAGGTCGAATCTACTACAACAAAGCTCAAGAAGACAAATTGGCCGGAGACAGGGAGCTCGCAATGAGCTACCTGCGAAAGATTGTCGATATCGTACCCGAACAATTACCAGAATGGCAACTCCTTCCCCCGCGCATGTTCGCTGCTCGGTACTACCACCAGGAAGGAGACGACGAGGCCGCCGGGCGCGAAGCCTGTCCATCCCGACAACTGGCCCTCGAACCCTTGTCGGACGACGATGAAGGCAACGAACTATCTGCGTTCTGGCACATTCTATTCTCAACGATTCCTTTCGGCGACGAGAAGAATGCCACTGCCGCCCTGGCCATGATTGGAAAAACGTTCAATGCATGGCCCCCGTTCGAGGAAGCTTTGCTTTTTGAACTTGAATGTGATGATAATTGTGGCCATGTTTGGAAAGATCCGGGTGATATGGGGTGGTGCAAGTACTGATTTAATGTTGCTTTGACTGGCGAGTGTGCAAAAGCGATCAAGGCTGGCGAATTTCGTCATAATACTAGTGACCCGGGTCATGATAATTTCTACATCCCTAGATTGGATGCTGAGAGGATGAGGAATATGCCGAAGTGTCATCTGCCGTGGGGTGATGAGGATACCACATTGGAGAGGTGGACGAAGGAGATTCGGAGGATGCACCCTGAACACTGAGTATGATGTTTAGTGTCTACCTAAGAGTACCTCGTTTTCAATATAATCATAATCAATTTAATTTCAGCAGGACACAGATCCTCTTGGTAGTAGAGTGGTAGGACATTGTCAGATACGAACTTTGAATATGCTTCACTTGATGTATAAACATTATGGTTGATTTACCCGAACCCATTCATTTGACTTTTTAGTCCCATCTACCAGGCCACACTCTCCCCATTGGAGTTGACAAAGTGGCCGGATGTAGTTGACTTCTTCGCTGCATCAATCTGTAAAGACGTTAGCAATACTGATCTGGTCGTCGCAATCAGGGCTCTTCATACTTGGTTTGTAATGCCGCGAACGGTATCCTCAACTGTGACTGGTGCCTTCTCTAGCCCAACCAACTGCGCATTGCGACTACCCATGTCGGTTTGAACGAGACTTGAGACGTCTGCATTAGTCTTCTGGTTCTTTCCTGAATGAAATTCTTAAATCTGAACTCACCCCGGATCAACCGACAAAGTAATCAAGTGCTTGTTCTCGGCATCAATTTTCTTAACGAGGAAGTTTCCAGCCACCTTCGACATGCCATAAGCAGCAGTCAGCGTGGGGATCTGTTCAATCCCGGAAAAGCTCGCTAGAAGGGTAGAGATATAGATGAGCTTGGGGGTACTGGCTTTCTCGAGCAACGATGCCGTGGCTTTGAACAGTCTGAGCGGACCCAGAGTGTTTACTTCAAAGTGGGAAATTACATCCTCGTCAGCCATTTCCTGTACCGGACCCCAGTGGGTGCAGACTCCCGCATTGGCGATCACAACATCGATATGCTCGATATGGTGTTGCGTCTGGATAATAGACACGGCCTTCGTAACGCTCGATGGGTTGTTGATGTCGAGCGGCACGACAATCAGACCAGAGCCCTCGCCCTTTGGCAACTTTTCGAGGTCTTGGGCTTTCTCGGATGAGGCATCTCGAACTGTTCCAATGACTGTGGTGTTTGGTTGGGCAAGGTAATGTGCCAGTAGACCCTTTCCAATGCCTACATTGTAAAAAACCGAATCAACCTAGAAACTTTCAGCGCTGGGATGATGTTGTCGGCTAACCTCGATTGGCTCCAGTTATAAGGACAACGTGACTCATCTTAGGTGCAAGTTGCGTGCCGTCGAAACTTGACAATTTGAAAAAGTGGATAGCCGGTGACTATCAAGTTACTCGTCCTGTTTTCTGCGCGAGATCTGTGAATTTATATCGTCGCGTGGACAATGGCGCTAAACCCCACGAATCAAGCAAAGACGGGTAAACACGGACATCCAACAGGAGGGGTTCGAATTGCATGCTGCTTGCCTTCCGCCGCGTGGCTAGTACTTTAGTTCAATAAGCAAATCAGAATGTCCGGATCGAGCTTAGTCGGTGGATCAGTTTCACTCCGGAAGGATCGCCGACCAGCCTGGTCTTGCTTTTCGGTGATCAAAAGCGGCAAAGGCGTGAGCACTAGAATATAATGGGGTGCCAAGATTCACCCGGCATTATCCGAGTCATGTACAGTATTTACATGCTCGTAGAATTTTGCATATTGTCTTTCGGTGCTTGCGAGCATTTGGGATAAATGACATCAGCCAAATAAGCAGTTGTTAGTCCAATTGATACATTACCCCGATGAATCTGGCCTCATGTCTACACAAAAACGAAAAGACAGTGCCGTTTGAGGTCACTGGTGTCGCATATCTCCCCACCGCTGTCTTTCTATACCTTGCTCTCTTTCAACGCATCTCCTTCCTTTCTCAACTTATCTTCTTTTTTCCAATCATCTTCTTTCTCTCTCTCGACAACTCTTCTTTCGTATCTTGTTTGCCCTCTCTACCTCTTATGTCATACAGAGGATTCCTACAAAAAGCCACAGAAGACCGATACCGGCACAACTCGAAGCGGCTCGAAATGATGCCTGAATATGGACAAATCTTACACTCATTCGTCCTCGAAAAGTGATTCTCCATCTGAGTCCACTCAATTTTTCCACGCCTGCTTTATCACACTATGATACAACAAAATCTACTCTGACTTGGCCATATAAAGGCCCAAATCAGAGCACCGAGCTGAATCAGGATTTAAGTGATGCAAAATATTTGCTTAACTTGGCCATGATTTGAACGGCGCACGACAATTGCTCACTTTGGCCTGGGCACAACAGCTCATATCAAAGAACCGGGCCGAATCATGAGACCAGCTAATCAAACTCCGGTTCTTCAGGGCCCCTTTATATGCTTGTCTTCTATAGCGACGGTCATTTGCACGGATTTGGTGTTCAATTTTGTCACACCCACGTGTGCCCAACATTTCAACGTTCCAGAATACTTGGTCCGGACTTCATGTTCGATGGTGTACAATGTAAAGGGCTGAAGCCCAGGATATAGCCTGGGCTATGCCCGTACACCAGGTGATCGCCAAGCTTCTGGGGTATCCAGTTCACCGCTAGATGCCCCCTATGTTTACTTTCTTTAAGCTTCAGATAAACAGCATGTTAGCACCGCTCAATTGAATCAATTCGACCGTAGCCCTTCACATACAAACCTACGCAAACCCAGAAATACGCGAGTATCAAGTATGCCTTGGCCCCTTTGCTATCACTCCGGTTGCCAGAAAAGATGAGGGATAATTTAATTAACCTCCATTCCGTTCGAGGCTGTTCAGTACAGCAATTATGCTAGCACAAGTCCGGCCGGGAGCCTTGATGCAAGCTACATCCACTCAAGCACATCAGCACAATGAAACACTTGAGAGCTCTTCAATTGTTTCACTCCTCTCTAAAGCAGTAATCTGTTATCACCAGGCCCACTAAACAGCAGGACCCTTCTTCCCATCCCTTACAACCTCCTCAACAAGCCTAGCCGCAGCAAGCGTCTCCTCATCCTTAAAATGGCGACCGGCAACCTGCAACGCAATAGGCGCACCCTCATACCGTTCCGGACCTTCATACTTTCTCCACTCCCTCTCATCCGCCTCATTGCGCGGAACATACTTCCTATCCTCATCGGTGAGGGCATCCAACTTCGCATCAACAACAAGTCCCGATGGGATCGTCGCAGCGGGAACATCTAGCAGGTTCCAAATCGCAGTGTAATTCCAGTAGTGCGACTCGCCCATGACGGCCGCGACGCCGGGGTAGTTGGGCGAAATGATAAAGTCCACGCCGCGGGTCTTGAAGAGCGCATTGTATTCGTCACGGAAGGTATCGCGCTCGCAATGCAGTTTCCAGGTTTCATGGTGGGTGAGTGGGTTAGGTCGGCCATAGGAGAAGGCCCAGTCGCTCAGTGGGAGTGGGGGTTCACCAGATGTGCGGAGCATTTGGCGTTGTAGGCCTGCGGCGTCGGGGTAGTAGAGGGCGGACTAGATTTGTTAGCTAACGGTAGTGTTGTGTTTGAGGCTGGGGACTTACGATGACGTCCCAGCCATAGCTGTGCTTGTATGGCTCCCAGTCGACGACCTTGATACCAGCTGCGAGAAGCTTCTCCTTTGCAACCCGCAGAGCACGAGTGACGGGAGGATGGGGACGGACAACACTATGGCTCCCTGTTAGTAGCTATCCCGACAGGCTTCGAGGGGCAACATACCCATCATCCCACATAATAGCTACGGTCATATCCTTCTTCGGAGTAGCATTCTTCCAAGGCAGAGGCACCAGCGAGGTCTCATCCTCCCACGGCTCCTGATCAATAACTGCCTTCTGGAAGAGTTCCAGGTCGTCAATTGAGGCCGGGCCCATAGGTCCAACCACACCGTGGATATCTTCTTGTCCAGCCGCAGCAACGTGAATACCCAGCATCGGGTTACGTCCAGAGGTAGGCTTGAAGCCATAGCCACCGCAGAAGGCAGCGGGTCCTCGGATTGATCCACCAATGTCAGTTCCAATTCCGAGAGGCGAGCATCGGAAGGCTAGCGCTGCGCCCTCGCCGCCGGAGGAACCACCTGGTGTTAGGGTCCTGTTAATCGGGTTGTAAGTCTTGCCGGTGATGTTGTTCTCCGAGCAGAGGTGCTGTTGTAGACTGTTAGATTTGCGGCTTTGCTGCGATTGACAGGACGTACCATCAGGGCCTGAGGCTGGTTCGTGCGGACGTGGAAGACGGCACCGGCTTTCCAGAGAAGCTGAAGCAAGTGTGCATCCTCATCCATTACTCTGTCGACCCTAATACAAGTTAGTATGTGCAATTTCATCAGAGGCGTGTACATGGCTTACCAAGCAACGTATCCAGTATGGCAAGTCTTGTTCTTGAACCCGACATGCTCCTTCACGCTGATAGGCACACCGTGCTGCACGAAGAGCATTAGCAAGCTGATAGATCATCTCGTCATAGAGCCAGTGTCTCACAAGAGGCCCAATCAGACGCCCAGACTTCTGATAGAACGCATCCAGCTCCTTGGCACGAGCAATGGCCTCGTCGGCCAGGAATTCAGTCGCGAAGTTCAGCTAGATCTTGTCAGTACAACACCATATATTCATCATAGAATCCTCCTCACCAGCTGATGTCCTAAGACAGACCGCTTCAAAAACGCCACAACAACTTCTTCAGCAGTCAAATTCCCCTTCCCCATCTCGCTCACCAAGTCCGTCGCCGACTGCTCCGTGATTCTGAGCTCGCGCTCCGTCAACAACCCGCTTTTCCTCGGGAAGTCGAGCACATTCTTCTGTGTAACGGGCGGCAGTTGATCGGTAGGTGCGAGCCATTTTTTGGGGACCGAATTATTCAGGAGATCCCTGCCTTTCTGCGCCTGCTGTTCCCAGCGTTGGATCGTCATTTTGAAATCTGTTGGTGGTGGTCACAAACTCGGGTGGGGTTGATAGCTCAAAATGCGACGGGGAGGTTGAAATAGGATAGTTGACGAAGGGAGAGATGAAGTGATACAATTGTTTCCCCCTCATTCACCGAGGTCCCCCGCATACGTGACCTGGTGGGACATGAAGCGGAATCGGAGCGAATTCGTGGCTTATGATAGGCACTTGAGGGCGGAGACCCCCGCGCTTGCTGGCAAGGCTACCACGCAGGGACGAGTGGAGCGATTGAGCGGCTCCCATTTGATTGTGCTTTTTCTAGCTGTCGACAACCATTTTCCTAAATGACCCTTGAGGCAATGATCAGCTGCGGAGTAATTCCGTTTGTCGATATGAGGTGCTCAAACCCCTCATATACAATACAGAGTTACCGAAAACGCTATGCCAAACTCATACTGAAGGCTTGATTTTAAAGGATTTACGGATGTAAAAGATATGTGCAGGTACAGCAAACAAAAAAAAAGATCTCTCCCTCGGGGAATCGAACCCCGGTCTCCCGCGCTTATCATTGTTAGTGACAAGCGGAAATCATGACCACTAGACCAAGGAAGATGGGTCAGCCGAGTTACTGCTCGGCCACTTGGTGTTGGTTGATGAAAGTGGAGCTTGAAACAGACTTTTCACACCCGCCACGCGCCACATCGAGTAAAAAAACGTTAAGGTATAAAGGTATAAAAAGAAACTCTCCCTCGGGGAATCGAACCCCGGTCTCCCGCGCTTATCAGTGTTAATGACAAGCGGAAATCATGACCACTAGACCAAGGAAGATGTGATAGCCGAGTTACCGCTCGACCACTTGGTGCTGGTTGATATCTGGAGACGGAAATTTGTCTTGATGTTCATCCACAACAGGTCAGGGCCTCGCACATTGTACCACAAACAACTTGGCACCGCAAACTCTTTTCCCCAGCTGCATATGCGTCGCCTTCCACTAGTACCTCCGGCTGCAGGGTCGCGGAATGAATCCCGTACGCGTGGAAGCATTCGTTGATTGTTCGGGCTGTTTTCAAAAATCCGCTTACCGAGGGATCAGAGACGACGACGTGCACTGAGGCGAGGGTTTTTTGCTGGTTGAGGCGCCAGATGTGCAGTTCGTGGATGGATTGGACACCAGGGACCTGGGAAATGCTTAGTATGACAGAAAGAAAAGAATTCTGCAGGATGTGATTACCTTTTCAAGGTCATGTTGTACGTCTCCCGGATCGAGTCCCATTGGTGCGCTCTCGAGCAGAATATGGCCGCTTCGTCGGACTGCGCCCTGTTAGTTTTGCTGGATGAATCGATGAGGGAAGCATACTCAATGGGATCGACGAAGCAATAATCATCAGTGCAATTCCCACACTGACTCCCGGATCGGCATAGTACCGTCCATCATACTTGGCGAGCCAGATAACCAAGGCAGCAGCCATGACACCGAGGTTATTTGCTGCATCGCAGATAACGTGCAGCAAAACACCCATCATTCCGAGATCGCCATGGTCGTGTCCACCGTGTCCATGGTTGTGTCCATGGCTGTGTCCATGGATATGTCCATGAGCGTGGTCATAACCATGGCCCGACACAGCGCCAGGCTTTTCGTGGGTAAAATGCTTGTGGTCATGATGCTGGCTCTATCAATACAATTGCGTCCGCGAAATTTGGCTCTCAGAAATTACCTTTGAAATCGAATCACTGCTGCTATCGCTCGTTGGCGATAACCCAGCTTCTATAGAAGGTGGACCCAAGTCATGTCCGTGTTCTAGATCACATTAGCATTGACACGTCAACACTGCCCAAAATGCATACCATGAAGGAATAAGGCGCTTATAATGTTCAATCCAAGTCCGATACACCCAACAATAAAAACAATCTTGGGTTGCTCGATGCCTAGACCATGTCGTTAACCAGCCATATTCAGAATCCGGCTCCACGGGATATGCACGGGTACTCACGATGCAGGGCGATAAATCGCTCGACTGACTGAAGGAAAATACTAATTCCCAATCCAAGAAGGAGGACTCCGTTAAAAAATGCACCTAGAAGCTGGGCGCGCTGCCATCCAAAGGAAAGATCTTTCGGGGATTCATTCTTTTCTGAGACCTAGATCATGGAGTTGTCAGAATATATCTCCACTGTCTCGTTGACGAAACGCACCTTCAGCGCTGCTAACGCAATCACGAAGCCAACCAGGTCATTTAACTAGAAAATAATCAGCGATAAATCTTTCTCGTAGCTTGCTAAGTTTTTGACGCACATAGTGGAATGCATCTGCGATAAGCGCAAGCGAGTGCGTGTAGAATCCGACTATCTTTTCGTGAGCACCAATTAGAAAGTAGATATATGGTGATTAGTACGAACCAGAAATCTCCCCTAGAAAAAACAGCGTCGATATGCTGATGACCACGATTAAACGCGTCGAGCGCGACAACCTGAACGGCATGATAGACGAGTCCCAAGCAGAGTGGGCGTGTCCGATCCTCCAAAAGACACCGACGGCGCTAAATCAAGCGCAAAGTCGTCACGTTGGATCAGTATTTTGTGTCTGGATATCGAAAGACGTCGTAAGAAGGTTCAAAATAGTGTGGACAGTCCACGGAACAGGGTAGAAATTTCCGAAGCTCAAAAGAATCTGCAGGAAACAAAAGCCTTTTACTTCTACCTCGAGTCGGTTCAAAAAGGAATAATTCAAAGGCTGGAAAGCTCGGCGCGATGATCGTGTAACTAGGTATGAGCGACACGATGAGGTCCGGCCACTGGTATGTTGCAAACGGCATGCGTGAGGCCTTCCGGGTCCTAACCAAACTTTATAGGGGTGAGCTTTTTCTTTCTTTGATAAGTACTTCAAGTACTTCATATTGACACAAAGCATTGCGTTGTTGCGACTGAGTGTTTTTGCATGGACAGCCTACACAGATTGTTGAAGAGTCTCTCATTGAGACCGCAATCACAGGCTGCAACCTTGTTGGAAAGCGACCAAACCGGGGATTTCTAGGGATAGGAATTTATTTTCCCCAGCCCTACTGGTGCACGACATTAGATTTGGGCGCGCCGATCCACCTGAAGAATGTGTGCCACACGTCGGTACTCAGAGCACGACCTCAGGCACCAAGGTTCGCTGCAGCAGAATGCAAGATTCCGCGCGTATGAGCAGAATTACAGCAAGTGAAGTGTGCAAATTAAACTTACGTATGGTTTTCGTATATCGTAGCTAACACTTGCTATAAGTCATTATATCCAATTTGGAAACGCCCGGGCGTGTCAGCTCAAAATTCCTCGCAAAGTTAAAACGCGCTCCACCAACACCAAAACCCTTCCAAAAGGTTTAGAATTTACAAAGATCAAGCAGCAACCTGATCAGAGAGACCATCCAGCTCCCGATCCCAAATCCGGTGCTGCGAAACATACCAAACAAACCGCTCAGCAAATCCCTTCGACTGCGGCCCAACGTTCGACACCTTCAGCGCGACATCCCCATGACCGGTCAAAACACCATAGGAATCGACAAGAGGATCACCCTTTCCAGCAGCTTGAACTTCATCAAGTCCGATCTGGCGCTTAATAAACGGCACCGCCTCATTCAGACCAGCGATCGGCTTCAAATGCGCAAAAGATTCTGTAATCCAGAACTTGGCAACGCCATTCTTCTCCAGCACCGCGATATGACTTCCACCAGGAACGAAGACCGCGTCGAAGAGCGTCGACCGCATGCCCGAGAAAAAATTGTCCGGAATCACCTTCTGGCCTTGGTCAGCGACGACGCCTTGGCGCTGGGCGCCGATCGTGAAGACGAATGCGTTCTGCGCTTCTAGGACCTCTTTCATGCTGATGTAGGCGTTGTAGTCGAAGCCGTCGGCGATAAGGATGGAAATTCGGCGGGTTGCGATTGTCGGTTTCGAAGGGAGGTACTCCAATTGGCTCAAACCCTTGGCTTTGGTTCCCTTGTTTTCGCGGAGGGGTTTTGAGGGCGTTTTGCCGCCGACGTTCTTTGCGACTGTCTTTGCCAGGTCGAGGCTGATGGCTGCGATGCGCTCGCTCATGCGTTTGTAGACGATTTGGTCATCGCAGTGGTCCAATTCGAAGGAGAAGGCCTTTGCCAGGTGCAACTTCTCGATCTGTGAGAGGGAATTGTAGAAGACTTGGGCCTGGTTATAGTGCTCCTTGAACTTCTCTGACAGCGCCCGCTGCTTCGATCCCTGCACCTTGGCCGGGTATGAGGTAAAGCCGCCCTGAGCAGGCGTGGCAGGAGGATTCGCCTCATAGCGGTTCGGCCAATAGTTGACAGTGCCCTTGGTGATGCGGTGTCGCAGGGCACCGTCGCGGTTGACCATACTCATATACGGACAAACAGGACGGTTAACCGGCAACTCCTCCCAGTTCGCACCAAGTCGCGAGATCTGCGTATCGAAGTACGAGAAGTTCCGGCCCTGCAGCAGGGGGTCGTCGGAGAAGTCGATTCCAGGCACGATGTGCGAAGTGCAGAAGGCCGCTTGCTCGGTTTGGGGGAAGAACTCGTCCACGTTCCGGTTCAGCTCCAGCTGTCCGATGTACCGGATTGGAACGAGCTCCTCGGGCCAGACCTTTGTCGCGTCCAGCGGGTCGAACTCGAAGTCGTCAAGCTTTTCTTCAGGGATGAGCTGTATGCCGAATTTCCAGCGCGGGAATTGGCCGGCGTCGATGGCGAACATGAGGTCCTTGCGGTGGAAGTCGGGGTCCTGGCCGCAGATTTTCAGAGCTTCGTCCCAGACGAGCGAGTGGACGCCTAGTTCGGGAGTGAAGTGAAATTTGACGAAGTGGCGCTTGCCCTCCTTGTTGATGAGAGAGTAGGTGTTGACGCCGAATCCTTGCATCATTCGGAATGAGCGTGGGATGGCTCGGTCAGACATTTGCTATATCAGAACTATTAGCATTCATTCATCCATTCACTCTTCAAGAAGTAAACTCACCCAGTAATTCATATGCGTCGTCTCAGAATGCATATACACAAAGTCCCAAAAGTTATTATGCGCACTCTGGCCCTGGGGCATCTCATTATGCGGCTCGGGCTTCACAGAGTGAACCACATCAGGGAACTTGACCGCATCTTGGATAAAGAACACGGGGATATTATTTCCAACAATATCCCAGTTGCCCTCAGAAGTATACATCTTGACCGCGAACCCCCGTACATCGCGAACCGTATCCGCGCTCCCCTTGCTCCCCTGCACAGTAGAGAAACGCACGAAGAGAGGCGTCTCACGCGAGGTATCGGTCAAGACGCCGGCGGTAGTGACGTCCTCGGCGCTCTCGAAGAGCTTGAAGGTACCGAATGCACCCGTCCCGCGGGCATGCACGACTCGTTCGGGGATGCGCTCGTGGTCGAAGCGCATAATCTGGACACCGTTTAGTATGAACCTCAAGTGCTCGAGAGTGGTAGACAGACCTTCTCGCGAGCAATCTGGTCTTCCAGGAGCGCGGGCCCGGTGCTCTTGTCGTTTGCGACGCGGAGCCAGTGGTCTGGGTCGGAGATCTTGATGCCATAGTCGGTGGTCATGTGGTCTTTGTCATTGACCTCGACGGTATCCTTCTTCATATCAGCGAACTTGCCATCCGCGGCCATGGAGTTGGCCTTGGCGGTGGCAGCAGCCTCTGCAGCTGCAGTGGTTGCCATAGTGGAGTATTCTCTATTCAGCTAGGCAAGAATAGAGAGGTGTGAATTGGAGGGTGCGGAGTGTCAAACGAGGCGGGAGGCGCTGTGGAAGGCATGACTATATACTTATCGGACATCAAGAATATTGTACAGCAATGATGTAACCACCGTAACCCACATGCCAATCACAAATCCAGAGAATGAAATCAAGGCCCATTACTCACCCCGACTCTTCTCGATCGCGATTCCCACCAAACCCCGAAGCTCCTGTGGAGAAGAGCCGTCATCACCCACATCGCCAGTCTCCTATAGGATGAGCTCTACAGACAGTCGGATGGAAATTCCCGCTCTGCTCTACCATTGCTTAGAAAGATCGACCCTACAGTTCAGACTTCATTGTTTATTCAGAGTACCCTAAGGTATCGTGGTACAGTACATATCGCTGACAGCTGAAGATGATCTCCCTATGACCCAGTTTTCGGTCATCGAACCACGAACCAAACCTGAATCGAGCTCTCCCCAAAACCTGGGTCTTGCCCCGGAGACAGGTATTGCGAATAGAGAATTTCTCTTCATTCGCGGGTCGCTTCCGGACTACAGTCTTTTTTACCAGAATTACTGCAGGTCTATTTTATTTCTTCGTTCCCTCAGCTGTTGATCAAGGTTAATTCCTGCTTCGGGAAGGCTGATCATCTTCATCTGAACCACTTGAACCCCATGGGCTGCATTAGTGATGAGCGAGTCTGGGCCACCACTCGCTCACTAATTATTGTTGGGATATTCGATCGCTCTGGATCATACGCTGTCACTGCCCAATTCAGGTTATTTTCTTGCTTGCTCCATCCAGAGATGTGACGTCATCGGATACGCGATCAAAAATGGCATCCTCGGCACATTTGGAACTCGATTGCACTTTGTACATTGATACAAAGTATCCGACTGAGTAGACTCTTATTGTAGACTGGAGCGGGACGGAGGTGCTGGAAATGATATATACAGGCTATGTAGCAATTGCGGATAAGATCTATAAGACAAAAGACCTCTTGCCTCATCAACACCTAAATGACTATGTACTAGACTGCCGCCAGCCTACATGTTATCCTCACTCCAATGACTCCTCGTCTTCTTCCAAGCATCTCTCTCTTCCTTGCTCTCCTCCACAGACTGTCCAGGACTCAACAACCCGCGCTCCACCCACTCCTTACTCCCCATCTCGGAAAGTCGTGAAAGCGCCCGCGCAAACGCAAAGCGCTCCTCATCACCACTGAAAATAGAAGTATTCTTCAACGCCTGCACCGACATGCCCAGATCATCCATCAGGTTGCGCATAGCGTCCGAAAGATCCGAATGGTCGCCGCCCTTCGTGGATCCCTTAATATCCTCAGGGGAGAGAAACAAATTCGCCAGCGGGACCTCAGTGGTCAGGACCAACTTCGCCCGGCTTTCGTAGACGGCATCGATGAAGGTGATGAATCGGCGAGCCAGGTCGCGCTGGTTCAGATTCATGCCGGGTACATCGGTGACGATGAAGGCGTCGTAGTGTCGGACCAGCTCGAGGTAGTCTGCGGCTCCGGTCGCGGATCCGATGAGCTGGTTGAATGAGAATTGGGCAGCTTTACCGCTAGCGCGGGGGACGTTGATTGTTCGGCCCCAGACGATTTGCGAGTCTGCGTGGGGCGGGTCGTTGATTGGGTCGCCGAGGACGTCAAACCATCTCTGTGCGTGTTGTTCTGCGCTCTCGCCGAGCGGGTGGTGATAGACTGCTGCCGGGGGACGGGGAATTTTACGGTAATCTGTTGGCGAATTGAGGTTGATGACGTTCAGGTCTGTTTTGAGGAGGTTGATGCAGGGGATGAAGGATTCGCGCTGGATGCCATTTTTGTAGAGGTCGTCTGGGTGTCGGTTGGAGGTTGTCACCAGGACGACACCGTGGGACATGAGGGCTTCGAGGAGTCTTTTGGAATCAGCACCTTCATTCCAGCAGCTGAGGCGAAAAGAGTACTTACCGTCGCAAGATCATCGCATCAGCAACATCCGTACACTGGAACTCATCAAAGCAGAGAACGCTCGCCGTCTCCGCAATATCGGCCGCAACCATGGGCAATGCATCGAAGTCATTTCCATACTTCATCTTCACCACATGCATGCGCTTATGTACATCCTGCATGAAATTATGAAAATGGATTCGTGTCTTCGTCTTAATGTTTTCCGGGAGGGTATCAAAGAATAAGTCCATCAGCATGGTCTTTCCGCACCCGACATCGCCGTACATATACAGGCCCTTGGGCAGGTTCTCCGGGACCACAGACGTGGCGGGTTGTTTCGATTTTCCGCCAAACAACGAGCCCAGGAAGGATTGTTTGGGTTGCGGGTCGAGCGATTCGGGACTGGGGTGGACGACCTTTGGTGGAGTATAGGATTTCAGTGCTTCGAAGAGGTCTTGCAAGTTTTGGATGATTCCTATGAGACAGCGGAGTTAAATTGGCGTTACATACTTCCTCTTTCTAAGCCCGTGCAGTACCTTCAGGAAGGAATGAAACATACCTCGCTGATAAGGATCATCTCTCAACCGACCCTCCTCAACCCGAACATCATACTCCCTCAACGGCCCATCAACAGGGCCACTCGCGGCCACACCGGACTTCACACCCTCACCCCCATTCCCAGTAACAGTCGCAAGCTCCCGGCGAGTAGACCGCACCTGCACCCTCCGCACCGAAAGCGCAACCGACGAAGCTCTCACAGGAGCCGCCGTAGCAAGATCCCGCGAACCAACCGGTGTGAACGAGCGATCACCCACGCGTAACGGGGCAGCGCGCAAAGCCCGTCCGCGGGGTCGCAGCGCCGGGAAGCACTCCGCGCAGAGCTTTGCTGAAGGCCGGCTCATTTGCTCGCAATAGCCCGCGTGCGCAAGCTTGTTGTTGACTGTCGCAGGCGTAAAGTGAGACTACGGGCGTACGTGGTGGCGTAGCCGAGGTATGGAATTGGGAAGGAATTGTTTTCTTCCGCACGGAAGGATCTCGGGAGCCGATTGTTCTGTGTTTCTGCTCGTGGCGAGGATGGGGTTGTCACAGCTAAGACCCGTCAAATGCAAGGCTGAAAGCAAGATACAATGCACAAGACGCTGGAACGAATCGCACTCGTCTCGGCGGTCGGCAAGTGTCCCTTGGGCGAAAAAGCGACGGGCCGATGACCGAGTCACGTGGATCGGTCTCGGTGTTTGGTCGGGTGTCCGGCATTCACTTGTGGACGCCGAACACATCAATCGCTTTTTCCTTTGTGTAGGCAAATTCTATATCGAATAGATATCAAGTGCCCGGGTGGTCTAGTGGTATGATTCGCGCTTAGGGTTCAACTCTGAGCAAGATTGCGCGAGGTCCCCGGTTCGATCCCGGGCTCGGGCCCTTCTTTTTTGGGGGGGGTTTTGCCTATTTTTCTCTATTTCTTTTTCTACTCGTGGTTTCTCTATCTTCCAACAATATCCAGCTGATAAATGAGGCTACGACTCTTTTCTTTACACCCAAGTATCGTGTTTACTTTCCACTGATCCATAGTGCTGCAAACGTAGCAAATGCCGACATAATGAGAGCAGTCACAAACTTCCTAGTCTCCAGTGTTGGTGAGTATAGTGTATATTAGAATATGGCCAGAAGTGTAATTACGTTAGAAGAAGTCTGGATTGTATCACTAACATTTTCCACGTTAGTACTAAGGGAGATGCCTCCCCCAGAGCATGGCATGAGGACCCTTCAGGGCTAATTACCACAGAGGATATCATCGACAATCAGATTGCGGCTCATTTCTTGCTACCAGTTATCGTACATAGTCATTCAAATAACCACCTCTTGATTTAACAAGTTGGTGGCACATCATCTCCAGGTGCACTTTCCGAACAGTAGCTACGGGATTTCCTTCTAAGTACTGTGAATCAACCCTCTCAGGGTGAACGAGAGTCAGACTCTCCGGGTCATCTTCCGGATTGCTCAATTCCAGTATTGTCTCCATCCTTCCACCTCCGTGCTTCCATAGTTCCTAGCAGTACCACCGTGGTGTGCTTTCAGGCATTGCAACTTGACTTGATCCCTCTCATGGTGCACCAGAGTCAAATTGTTCGGATCGACTTCCTGGCTCGTGATTTACAGTGTCGTCCCATTCAAAGCTTCCAGCTCCGCGCTTCCATCGTAGGATTGAATAAGTGGAGCTCGGCCCCCGTCTCCAGCACCAATTTCTGGAATCATTCCTTCGTAGAAGACGGAGGGGGGGATATGGAAGAGGGAACGTATGAGCAATATTTAAGAGGAGAGGCAAAGACGTGGAGGCATGGAGGAGAGACGGAGAGGGGAGAGACATAACACAGAAGAGGTGGATGAAGAAGGGAGATGGAGGAGAAAGATGAAAGAGAGACTTAACATCAAATCTGTTACTGAATCCGATGAAATGAGATAGCTTGTTGAAAGATTGCTAGTAGATCGTTAGATTGTGGCTTCCTGGCGCAGAGAGACTTATCTAGAATTTTCTATTTACCAACTAACAAATAATTAGCAAATGGGCGATAAATATCTTCTACAATAGGTCTTCACTTAGTTCTCACCCAGGCCTCACTAACTCCCAAACAAACTCCCATTGAATCAAGGTCCACGTCAGCTTCATAGAGGGCCCCTCTTCTCCTAACTGGACAGCCAGGTGCACCCGCTCCTGGCTGTGCTATTGAGGTGTTCTTTCAGGTACTGCTTCTAGGCACTACGAGTCAATGAGAGCCTTTCCACAGTGTACGAGGTTCAGGCTGTCTGGATTGTCGTTCGGGTTGGTCAACTCCAAGGTTATCTTGTTGAACTGCTCCACTTCCGTGTTGCTACCGAAAGCAGTGAAATATGAGAGCCCGAGCCCTATGTACAAGGTCAATTTCTCGAATCTGTCCTCCGGAGAAAGACGGAGTACCGGAGAGGTATGGAGGAGGGTGAGGATGAAAGAGGGATATGTAAGAAAAAAACACGGAGGATAGATATAGAGGATAGATATAGAGGAGGAAAATGGAGGAGGGAGGGAGATGAAAAAGCTTATTATAAAATCCATTTCTGAACCTTACGGAATGAGATGTGATAGCTTGTCGATGGATCGTAAGCACCTGCAGCTTGTTAGATTGTTGATTCTAAGAACAAAGGGAGCCATGAAGAAGTTTGGCTTTACCAACCAACAAGTGACTTGCTTCGCCAACAACGTGCATGACATATTCTTATCCCGCCATAGAATCTCCTTAAAACTACTTTTGACACAAGGGAGTAGCAGTATTGCTAATTGTGCGCCTCCGGGCAGTCTCTGAAGAATCTGGAGCTCTTGGTCGTACTAGCAGCAATATAGTTGCTGCTGCGCTTCAAGGTCCTAAAGCTATAGTTTGCTGTCGGCCGTATCTTAAGTGGCTGTAACATCAGCTGCACCACTGTTGGTGTGTGCTAAAAGGGAAGTTTAAGAACAGTTGGAGGAGAAAGATGGGAGGAGCGGTATAGATGTAAGAGGAAGCTAACACCTAGCTGAGCTAATGGCTAGCAGACTGGATTGTAGACGAAACGTTTTCCACATCAGTTATGAGAGATATTCTTTACCCCTACCCCCGAAGCAGGGGATGAGGCCCCTCCAGGACTGGATAACAGAAAATTTGATCGACACTAGATAGTGATTTGTTGCTTGCCACCAGATATCGTACATAATCATCGAAATAACCTCCTTTGGGTTCACCGACGCAGTCATACCTCTTCCATCCTCTCCACCATCACTCAACCGGTGGCACGTCATTCTCATGCAGGGCTCCATCCTCCCCTACCTGAATGGCCAGACGCACCCTCTTGGCAGTTCCATCGGGGTGATCTTTGAGGTACTGAGCCTCGACCAGTTCCCTCTCGGGGTGCACGAGAGACAAGTCATCGATATCGTCATGCGGATTGGTGAGCTCTAGCGTCATCTTGTTGAATTCCTCTACTTTCTTATTTTCAATGAAAGCAGTCGACGAAGCGAGCCCAGGCCCTGTGTACAGGGTCAATTTCTCAAACCGATCCTTTGGCGCACCTGGTTCCTTCGATTGTCTGTGTCTGAACTCAGAAGCGTCCTTTCGGAGCTTGAAGAACTTGGCCCCGATCTCCCGCGCAGACTCATAATTGAGCTTTGGTTCCAGCGGCTGGCCATGGTCTCTGACGCTTCCGATGCGGACGTGAAGGGTCAGGTTTCGGAGGTTTTGGAAGCTTATGGCGAGGGCTCTGAGGGCATCGTAA
Source organism: Penicillium argentinense (assembly GCF_028826775.1). Lineage (NCBI taxonomy): Eukaryota > Fungi > Ascomycota > Eurotiomycetes > Eurotiales > Aspergillaceae > Penicillium > Penicillium argentinense. The sequence continues at coordinate 4,397,656 of NW_026622668.1, forward strand.
TTCTATTGAAGATAGGGGTTAGCTTTTCGGTTATGAAAAGCGGGCACGAAATTTGGATAACTTACCCATTGGTTCCCATCGTCACCCACGCGTTCAAAGTAGATCTCGAGCGTTTCCAGCTGCGGACAATTCCGATCCAGATGGAATAGTTCGGAAGAACTCAATGGGTCATATGATTCCTGAGAATCCCAGTTTTCTGAGAGGCGGACAACGAGATGGCGAAGCTTTTTATGGGCGGCGACTGTCTCGACTGTGCAATCGTAATTGGTAATCTCGAGGGTTTGGAGACTGTCAATGGAAAGAAGGAACCTTTTCAGCCTATCTTCGGCCACTTCTTCTTCTTGGCCAGCCCAGACCGAGATTTTGAATTTCTCCAGCGAAGAGAGTTGAGAGGTCACACCACTGAGTTGTCCCAGGAAATCTTCCACGTAGTGTGGCTGTGGTCCAATTTCCAAGGACGTCAGGGAAGACCACGGGAATTGAGTTCGCCAGTTTGACCATTCATCTGGATGAATAGAGTGGCCGTTCAGCGCGAGATGCTGAAGAGGTGGAAATATTTCTTGGCCAGTCAATTCGATTCTGGTCAGCTGCTGCGGAGGAGGAGCAGGGCCCATCATTGTGAGCGAGCAGGACTTGAGGTTAGGACAGGAAAAGAAAAGATCCCTGAAGGCTTGCATGTAAGGGTGCACACCCCCCGGGACGTCATGGCGGAGTTCGCGGAACAGCGTGACTTTTATGGTCGTGACACAATGAAGGGTTTCAGAGGGGGTGGGTTCCCATCCTTGAACGGCCAAGAGATGCAGCTCTGGTTTGTTCGGATGAAGGCGCATGCTGTGCATGTACTGACTGTTAAACGAGAGCGGATGCATGAGGCTAATACACGCATCAGTACAGTAACACCCGGGCAAAAGTTTGAGCGAGCTTACCGGACAAGCCTCAGGTTTGGGAGACTTTGCACCAGATACGACAGGTAATCGTGGTCCTCGAAGTCATCGCGGACCCCATCCGAGTAAACGGCTGCGATTTGAGGGACAATGAGCTCGCGCACGAACGAGCGCAACCACATATTCCGGTCGGATCGTAGACGACAAAGCAAGCCGAACGGCTCCTTCATCAGCTCATCCATACGGTTCGGCAAAGTGACGGATCGGTAGAGCAGTGGGGTTGCGCATGCCCTGAACCCCCAACAGACAAGGCACAGACCAGCCAAAAAGGATGGGCTTTCATCGCCCAGCTTTGTTCCGAGTCAACCAGTTTGTAAAGCTAGATGTGGGATGTGAACAAATCGCTTACCAGTTTCAGGATCATGTACAATACATCTAGGCTTAGATTTTCCATCGGGCTCGCCGATGTCATGCGTAGTCTCTTCGGTGGTGGAGGGGAAGCCATCGCGGCGACACGCGGGAGGCGTGCGAGGCGCTGGCTGGGACTGCGCCCGAGGAACTGTCTTGGATAAGATCGATCGTATGAGATGAAGCAAAGTTCAATATGAAATGGTCGGGAATGATGTGGTGCGGATGAAAGTGAAGGGTGCTGGGAATGTGAGGGTGTTGCAGAGTCGAAGTGCGGCCCGCGTGTGCGTCGATGCCTTATACCAAGCCCACGATACTTAAAGACAGGGTCGGCGAAGTCTACCCAACCATTCACTTTCTAATAATACTGATAGAACAATTCACTGTTAATGACATCAAGTGCAATTTTTATTTCACTAAATTCGATCCAAACATTCAATCGTCGATTCAAATCCCAACTCGTCGAACTAATGCCATGAACACCCCATCATATAAATCAAAACAAAACCACCGCATCCCCGTACCACATATCCCCCAACCAACTCAGCCGTAACGCATGTCCTCCAGCCAGCTCAAAGGTCCCCTAACCCGAGGGCGCAACACAATCAGGCTTATGCATCTTCCAATCTTTCCGCTAACGCTCCTTGGAACAACACTAAGTATACCGACACCGCGAACAACCCAACAACCGCTCATCCAACAACGATCCTAACCAACCCAGCCATACCATACATCCAGCAACCCACCCAACCTAGCATCCCCTACTCCGAAGAAGCAACACAATTAGGCTTATGCAACTTCCAATCCCTCCTCTGACACTCCTTCGAACAATACCACGTAACCCGACACCTCGAACACCTCAACAACTTCTTATCCAAACTCGTCGTAAACCCACAAGCAAGACAAGACCTCTCAACATTCTCACCAGACTGATCCTGCACATTTCCATCCAGAAAGAGACCAGAAAATCTCAGCAGCGAATCCTCGAAGCGCTTCCAACAAGCCTCCGCTGTCTTCAACTCCTCCTCCTGCTCAACCTCAACAAGACACAAATCCGGCGAAACCCCGATCTCCCGCAGTCGAGTCGACATGGCCCGCGCAAGGACATCGCTGGTCGTGGACCAGGTGAATGGGGCCCAGGGGGAGTTGTCGTCAGGGAAGTGGTAGATCGATCCCTGGTGGTCGAAGCGGGTGATGAATGCTTCGAGCAGTAGGGGTACGATCGCTTTTGCTTGCTCGGCTGGTGAGAGTGTGCTTATCCGCGTCCGGCCTTCGAAGTGGTCGTGCCCGTTGTATGGGTTGCAGATGAAGACGCCTTCGCCGCCGGCTAGTGGGACGGGTTTTGTGATGAAGACATAGTGGTTTGGTAAGTGAAAGGCGTCGCATTCTGGACGCCGGAGGGCGTTGAATTGGTGGACTTGGGCTGCTGACATTTTTGCTGCGATGTTCAGCTGCTAATGGTTGCCAGTTAAAATGAGGGCGGAAGGTGTCGATCCGCGAGTTTGCGGGGTAAGATGCGAGCTCACTTATTAGAGTGATGGCTTGATGATTTTGTAACAGTATTGTTGATTCGTTTCTGTAAGTGGCAGAGATGCAATTCGTTGTTTAAGTACACAAAAAAGATGGAATCGTACCCTAAGGTAGCGAGCACCGTACAGCTTCACCAATCAGTACTCGTAGATGTCGGATTTAACCAATCAGCGACCAAGTTCTACTCGTTGGCATATGTCACCGCCTGCGAGTGAGCGTTTCTGCCACCGCCTTTCTCCTGGATTTGATAGTATTAAATCATGTGACCGTATGACTCGAGTTCTCACCAATCAGACGGAATACGTCAACCCCAACTGGAATTCCTCCGCTGCTCCACACCAGGAAAATAATTTGGAAAAAAAAAAGAGAAGCACCCAAGATGGAAAAAAAGAAGGGCCCGAGCCCGGGATCGAACCGGGGACCTCGCGCAATCTTGCTCAGAGTTGAACCCTAAGCGCGAATCATACCACTAGACCACCCGGGCACTTGATATATGCTTGCTCAAACTTTGCCTTTATACGGGTGGTGAGGGTGCCTTGTTTCGGAAACGGAAATCGATGAGCTTTTACAGCGGAGATAGCCAGCACCACTTCAGTGATACAAATTCTTCGGGCTATAGGATTAAGATTATCGCTTTCAATTTAGATTCATGTCTACAAGTAGTAATTGAGTAATTTTCACCTCGCTTGATGCATTGTGGAGCATTTTTGCTTTCCCAGGGAAATATGGCTTGACAGATATATATTGACCGACTGAATTCCTCATGGTACCCTAACCATTCTCCCGTACCACATTTGACATGATCGAGTCGACGACGCCAATATTTAATTAAACAACACGATAAATCACCATGGCACCTTCATTAGGAACTACACAAGTGTACTATTAAGACATATATAATCACATTACATATCACAAGTAACCTTCAACACGTTGGAAATAAGGAAACCTTAATATGCACAAGCAAAATATGTACATGTCAGACAGACGGGGTATGAAACCCAAACACAAATATTTGATAAGCAACGAGAAGTGGAAACGAAAAGAAAGTCCATCGAGAACCAAATCCCGTGAGATGCGAGCAAACGTAAGCGTAGGGTAGCAAATAATTGAGAAAGATAGGAAAGAAGATCAGCATTAGCAAGTAGCATTTCGCAGTCAACACATAGGTAAGAAAAAGCCATGCCATACACCTCGCATCATATTCGTTGCACCGCCTATCCGTTAAACCAACTGGAAGCAGAGCGCTGAAGGGCGATGGAACTCGAAACGTGAATCATTTAGCTAAAAAAAGGGAGGAATGCCGTAACGCCGATGCACCATGCCCATTGCGAGAAAGGAAATAGGTGGGAGAAGCGGTAGTCGAGAAAGGCGGTATGCCAACCACAACACAAACAAGACCAAGACAAGCTACACCCCAACCGGAAATAAAGTATGAAATCGAAGTCTATCTCAGCAACCTAACAAGAGCCGGAAACATGGGAGAGACAGGCTCAGGGGATGCTGACGAAAAGAGTCAACTTGGTATTGCGCTGCATGGCATTTTCCAAATCAGAGTCCGAGATCAAGTCGACGTAAGTCCCGGAGCTTTCGTCGCGGTACTGCACGATGATATCCTCCTGGATCTTCAGTCGATCGGAAAGTTTGTCTTTCAGATGCTGCATGCTGACGCCCGAAGGGATGCGAATCGCTATCAAATCATCCTGGAAGAAAACCTTCACCTTCATCGCGCTCGAGTTCGATGTACCAGAAGCCTGCGTCAACGAGGACGGCTGGCGGTTCATGGCTGGTGGGGCCCCGTTCGAGAACGAGGCCGGCGCACGCTGCTGCGAGACGCGGTCTTGCGAAGCATTCATGGGGACCTGTGACGACTGTCGCGAGACGCTGCGGCTAGGATCCATCCCCGAGGACGAATGGTGCGAGTCGCCGGAGTAGCGGACCTCTTCGCCGAAGGCGCTGGGGTCAATTTCGAAGTCGCCTTGGCGGGGCGCGAAGAGTTGTCGGACGAGTTGGCAGCGGGCGATGTGCGGGGGCATGGAGAGGAGTTTTTTGATGTATTCGTCGAGGTTTTGGCGGCGGCCATTCGAGATGGCGTCTGTGACGTGGGTGACAGGGCCGGGCATGAAGGGCAGTGTGCGTGGACGGCCGCGGTTGCCGGCTTCGTCCTCGAATTGCGTCAGGAGGGCGATTTGGAAATCGTAGAAATCGTGGTAGTAGCGTGAGAGTTCCCAGCATCGGCCGTCTTCCATCTTGGCTTCGATGATGTACCAATATTTGTCGTTGTCGAAGCAGTAGCGGGGGATCGAGGCAGCTACGGGTGCGAGGAGGGGTGGTTGGTATCCTTGCTGCGAGCCCTGCGACATAGGCGCCTGCGACGCGAGAGTTCCTTTGCTTGCGTTGCGCTGATGGTATCCCTACAATAAAATTAGCGCGATCACAACGAAAGCATTGTATATAAGGGGACACCCACGTAAGGACTGCCATTTTGGCTCATGTGGCTCTGCTGGCTCATGGACATCTTGTCCATGCCCGAGGTGACGGCCGCCACGCCGCCGCCCGCGGGGCCACTTGGCTCGATCTTGCCGAGGGTGATGCTGCTGTTCTTGTATTCGGCAGTCATCTTCTTCCACTCCTCGACCTTGGGGACACCGGCGCGTCGCACGGCCTCGAGCGGATCGGTGACGGCCTGCCCGGACTGCATGTCGCGCAGCTCGATGAACGAGACGGGAATCAGACCCGGCCCACCGAGACGACCGATGGGCTTCGCGACAAACCACTCCGGGTTGGACTGAGCAATGACAATGATCGCCTCGCCGGCGCGGGCATCGAGTTCGTCGGGGCGCTCAGCCTGGAAATCATACTGGACAATACCATAAACCATGGCGCCCTGGCCCTTGCCGAGGGCAGACATCCTGAAGCCGGCGAACTTGTTGGGAGGGGCGGAATTGGGGGAGTCAGAGAAGCCCGAGTCGTGGTGTTCCTTTTTGTGCAGATCGACGGAGCCCCCGCTGTCGCGTTCGTTCTTGCCGATAACCTCGAAGAAGGAGACGGGGACTAGGCCGCGGGCGTCAGGGATGAGCGGATTGCAGGCCTCGTACCAGTCGGAGTCGTCCTCGCGGCTGATCACGTGGAAGAAATCGCCCTTGCTGAAGGCCAATTCCTGCGAGGTGCCGGGTTCGGGCGCGTAGTCGTAGAGGGCTTTGATCACCTGGCGGGGAGAAAGGAGATGCGGTCAGCGCACCGCAAGTTGTGGGATGGAGATGTGGGACATCGGGAGGGGTGCAACCGAGGGGCAGAATCGTCGCCAGCACGAGCGCGACGGCGACGGCGCCCCCGCGTGCGATAGATCAGAACAAGGGAGGGGCACACACCTTTTTTGGCGGGAGAATGGCAATGGCCGACTTGGGGGTTATGGAGATGTGGTGCGGGTGGTGCTTGGGCTCTTTCTCCCCCTTCAAGGACCGCCGGATGGCCTGGATGCGGTTTAGTTTCAGTCGCGATCTCGCGGGAACGGGGGACATACCTTCATCGCGACCGACATTCGGAAAGCGAAGGGAGTAGTGAGGACGGGGAGGAAAGGAGGGAAACTGGACTGCTGGTATATTCGTCCTCGGGCCAGTGCAGTTCCCCTGTGGATGGTACGCAGTACTGCTGGTACGGTACTGTCCCACGGTGGTGCACTCAGTACGTCAGTACACGATGGTATCGCTTGTACCACAGTTATCTACTCTAAGGTACTTCACTCTCCGGTATTCATGTACAAGGTGTCCAGACAGACCATCTCCTTAGCCTTGCCACTCTCCTGTCCCTCGTGCTGTCTATCGCGCTGGTACGGTAATACCAGTACACTGCGCCCCGTTGGGCACTCGTCAGCTCGGCGGCTAACAGACTCAATCCCACCCTGCCACTCTTTCTACTACAAGTCTTCCTAGTATTCCCTACGGCACATACTGCCTTATTGTGTGTGTGGTACGCGCTTAGTTCACGAAGATTCGCCATCACCACCCTGTGAAAGAAAAGGATGACGCAACCGTGGATAGCCCACGCATGGACCATGGATGCCTCTGCGATGTGCGGACGATCTTTGATCTTTGCGAAACGAACAAAGAGCACGAGTACTCTAGGCCTTGCCATACTGTATATTAGGGTACGGTTTGTAGCCCTACTGAAATGAATTAATTTACCGATCGATTGGCGACTGGGCTGGTACCTGCAGGGTCATCGCCACCACTAACCATATAATGAGAGTATTCTTGACCACAACCTCGGTCAATGCACAGTACCACAAAGCATCCCCACAGTCCAACCATTCTTAAATCTACACGCTGAAGAAAGTGTCAGCGGCGCCGATCCCATGATGTCAACAAGCCCACGTTGACTCGATACATCAGTTCCCTACTATCTGCCCTATCAATCCTGAAGTATACACATCATTTCATCTACTCAAAACATACCATACATTCTAATAAGATACATGCACACTACAGATCAAGATCTCTACAATTCCCCACACTATCGCATCCGACTAACCACAAAGCATCTACCCCACCACTACCATAACATAGTAAGTACCGTGGCGGTCGTATAAGCGAGACCCGACTCATCACAACTTTGAGTGGAAAGAAAACGGCCCTGACCCAACTACCAGCACAATGGAATGAGCGAACCAAGGCACACGCATTCTCGAAGACCGAGAGAAGCGGTGCGCCAGTCAGGGCGAGCGGCGGCGGGTCCATCCATGGCTGAAGCGCTGTGGGACCCACGTGGTGGAGGCTGTTTTCCGTGGGAGAGCGAGGAGTGCGATCGACAGAGGGGAAGTGTCAGGATATCCAGAAAGAGGTGTTGGGTGGTACAATACGTGGGCTGGGGGTAAATGGTAATTTGGAAACGGATGATGTATGCCGTTGGTGGCGGGTTGTGTACATAGTAGCTACGGTATATGACTGGAGATAGTGGGGTAAGTCTAGATCATGGGTTAGATTATCTTTTATGGAGTACGTACGGTGGCTTGGGGGTTAGGGTAAAATTAGACGGTCGACATCACCGCGATAGGAATATGAGGTATATCGCGGCCACGTCGAATGCGGAGTAGAAGATACAGGTATAGTCTTAATAGAGGTATACTCACAACAGTGTAACGACTGATGAAGAACAATTTGCATTCGAGGTTACGGAACAAAAGGTACCTACCCCCAGGTAGTCCGTATCTACTCGGGCGCACAGCGCCTCAAACAATCCAGCCCGGCCAGCAGCAAGATCACGCACGAGGATGGTGGCCTCGGGGGTCTCGGACCAGCACACGGAACTGGATTGTAGAATGTTTTGCGTAAGACAGAAAAAAAAGGCCATCCCACAAGAAAAGAAAGAAGAAACGATGCCCATATGCACAAACTCCAGAACGAAAACGAAAATTTTGCTCGCTGGTTAACGCCTGTCGCTGCTAAGGAGAGCCGACGAGCCCAGACTGTGGGCAGGGTGGTACTGGCGGAAGGGGTCGTGGGATTGACGAGATCCAGTGACCAGCCTAGGAGTGATTAATGGTAATAGGTTCGTCGGGTAAGATGAAAGTGAAAAGATTGAAAAACAAATGAGGGGGACTTCGGTTAGATCTGCCCCTTGATGTCGACAACGCGGAAGGCTTCGGCCTTGCCCCGCTCGATGGAATTGGCGGCCTTCTCGGTTACCAAACGGACGGAGCCGTTCTTCTCCTCGAGAGCCTCGACCGGGCAATTGCCCAGGATAAACCGGGCGGCCTGCTCGTCCGACTCGAAGCCGAGTTCCTCGGTGATGAAACGGAGTTCCAATCCGAGTTTGTACCTACAGTCCGATTAGTGAACAGCTCATGATTGACACAAGGGAGAAACTCACGCTTTGCACATAGCCGCCAGGGCAGACAAACGTTCTCGATCGACAAACATGTCCATGAGATATGCTCCCATGTTGGGAGTATCCAGATACAGCTGGAAGAAACGGTGATAGTTACCCATTGCGAGTGCGGACCGAACCTCGAGAGCATGACTGACCGCCGCATTCTTCTTGTCCTCGGCAGTGATCTCGGCAAGTGTATCATTGATGGCCGTCCAGTTCCGTGTGTAAATGAAGTAGAGAATGCGATATGCCTTGAATTCCGTCGGGTGCCCGCCCAGCTTTTGCGCGTACAGACGCCGGAGCCGGGTTTGGCACTGGTTGTACTCACCAAGGTCCCCTTTCTCCAAGGCGATGCGCGCGTGAAGCTCATACACGTTCACAGTGAAGTCATTCTCGATGTGTTGGACCACCAGATCCTGACGAAGAGACTTGAACTGGTCACAGATGTACGTGTAATTGCCTTGCTGTTTCCACTTCTTTTGAGGAGATCCAGGGTCTTTCGCAGAACAGGGAGTGGCCGGACTGTGTCCGGGTTGGGAGGAGCAGTCAAGCGGAAATAGTTCTTCTCCAGTGTCTCGCATCGGCCAATGACGGGCCCTATTGCAGGCTGAGGCTCGGCAGGAGTAGTAGGGGTGGTGGGCGTGGTCGAATTTACGGTACCCTCAAACCGTTTCTTCCGCATCTCCAAATTAGCTTTCGACTTACTGGAGTCGTCTGTGGTCATTCGTGCGCGCTTCTCTGTGGAAGGGTAAGTGGATCGATCTTCAGTACGATTGCCTTGGTTAGCTTGTCTCCACGGTGGGAGATCGGTCTTGTCGACATTGGTCGACTTGCGCTTACGCGAAGCGTCTGTAGTGGTGGAAAATTGACCCGAGGAACCCCAGTTCGAGACGTCCGGGTTTGCCAAAATCTTGTTGCGTTCATTTTGGATCATCACCTGGGGCAGAATCATCCGATCCCAGTCGATCAAGTGCATTCTGTTGTCCTCGGCCGCGGCGGTGATGACGGACCGCAATTTTTCTTGCATTTCCTTGCTGTCGACGCTGGAGACTTGGTTTTCGGGGGCGAAGCACCGCTGGACATATCTGCGGACCGCGGGAGTAAACCCGGTTCGGGATCGTGATTCGGGGGCTGCCGTGGGAGGAGGTGGTGGTGGTGGCTGGGCATATCCGTATCCGGTCGGTGCTGGCTGGGTTGCTGTGTTATGATGTTGGGTAGGGTGGGCCAGACTACGGCGGGCTTGAACCGGGATGTACGCCGGGGTCAGAGCTATGAGCGGTCAGGTCAGTAATGTTGACAGACAGAAACGAGAAGTAGGGAAAAACACATGTCACTCTGCCTGAGATAGACATCTCAGGCGTGTCCCAGAGATAAATAATCACGGAGGGTTGCTCACCAGTGTTTGGAAGGACGGGTGTAGTCATCTCCGATGGCGCAGATGCGGTCGCACGCCACGGCGGGATGCTCGAGTTCATGGCGAGTTCTCTAGATGGGAAGCGTTGGAGGTTGCAGGGAGATAAAAAGAAAAGACGGAAAGTCGAGGGAGGAGTGGAAAGTAAGAGGGCTACGATGGGTGGTGGGATGTGGAAAGTGGTTGAGAGGAGGAGAAGAGAAAGGTGAAAATCTCCCACAAGTAAAAGGCGGGTGTTGGCTGGCAAAAGAGGAGGTGGTCAGCAGGAAGGCGCGCGAGATAGATGGTGCCTGCAAAGTGCCACACACGAAGTTCGCTTACACGGCGGTACCACGGACTATCATTTCTCCGGAACCCGTTATCTTGTTATCGCGTTAGATGGCTGCTGCTGCTGGAAGCGACATGCATGCGAACCTGCTAGATGTTCTTCAAGTCTCTGGACCTGACGACGGCACTGCGGCCCTTGCTGTTACCTGACGAGGCCCTCCTCTTTGTCCAGGATGCGGTGGGGTTGTACGAGGGGTGGGTGACCAGCGCCGCTTGGCGGTGTTATGATTGACGCCATATACTGATACGGACTCGACAGGAAATACAAGATCCCCAACTACCAAAACGGCCACGCTTATTTGACCTCGCATCGAGTCTGCTATGTAGCTGCGGACGAGCCGCGCAAGTACTGCGTCGCAATCGATCTCAAGGAAATTGATCGGGCCGAGTACCAGGTGAGGGGAGCTCTCTTTGTCCCACTCCCATGATCAATGCGGGGGAACTGCGGGCTAACGTGTGGATTGCAACACAGGCCCGATTCCTAAAGTCGTCGCCTAAAATCACGATATACCCAAAACCGCAGAGTAACAAGGCCGACAAATCTCGCAGCGCAGCATCGAGTCCTGCCATCTCCCAGCAATCGACCCTCCATCCCGTCATTCGGACCCCTCTTCCGCAAGCCGGGACACCACAGCCAAACCCGTCCCCGAAGCCAGTCAATGCCACGTGGATTTGTCCGATATGCACCTTTTCAAATCCCTTGCCCTCCAACTTTGATCCGGCGACAGCAACAGCTGCCACTCACCTCCCGCCATGCCTTGCGTGTGGTATTAAGCCGCCGTTTACAACTGTGCTCAAGGCAGCAATCAATGCGGCGACCAGCCGAGAGCCACCCACACCATTGTCAGCTGCAATTTCACCTGTACCGCAAGATAATGGCAATTTACATAATGGAAGCCGACCAGGCTCGACGACAGGCGGATCAGTGTCCTGTCCTCGATGCACGTTTGTCAACCATCCGTCGCTGATCGAATGTGAGATATGTGGAGCACCTCTGTTGACTACAGGAGGTGCTTCTTCGATGCTCGGGAATGAAGCAAGCCGCTCGGACTCGCCGGCTCCGTTCTTCAGACAGACGCGGATTACCAACACCGAGGTGACTGAGAGCATCAAGCTGTCGTTCCGGGATGGTGGTGAAAAGACCTTCCATGAAAGGCTTAAGGATGCCCTTGTGCAGAGGAAATGGCTTCTTCAAAACGCACCACCTGTACCTCCACCGGCACAAGCTACCTCATCCCCTAAGCCGTCAGCCACGGCAGCCTTCGAGAGCCCTCAGCCGTCTACCCCGCGCGTATCAGCCGTGGGCATTGCGGGTCTAGAGCAACGGGGTCTGGAGGCTCGCATGAACAATCAGTTGGTCATCGGTAACGCCTTCGAGGACCTGGAGGCCTTGATGGCATCGGCCAAACAGATTGTTGCGTTGGCCGAAACCCTGGCGCGAGAGTCCGGCATGTCTACGAACGAGGGCTCGGCCGAGACCAACGCGGTCTTATCTGAATCCGCGGCAGCATTGGGCATGGTAACCACGAAGGATATGCTGAGCTCCGGGTCAGAGAATCTTTACCTTTCGGAACTGTCACGCAATCTGGCCGAGTATCTTACAGATGACCGCCAGGGAATTCTACAGCGGGAAGGAGGCATTATGAGTCTTATCGATCTCTGGGCAGTCTTTAACCGGTCTCGCAACGGAGTCGAGTTGGTCAGTCCGTCCGACTTCCAGCGAGCAGCAGAACTATGGGAGAAACTGCGACTTCCCGTCCGTCTTCGTCGATTCAAGAGTGGACTGTTAGTGGTTCAGCGATATGACTGGAGCGATGATAAGACGGTTCGACAATTGCAGGTGTGGATGGAGGAATTGCGACAAATTCCACCAGAAGAGCCGGTCCTGTGGGACTGGCAGGCATTCGGTCGAGCTGTGACGGCGCAAGCAGCGGCGCAGCGCTTCAAATGGAGTGTCGGTGTGGCTGCCGAGGAACTCGAAATGGCCGAAGACCGGGGCGTACTCTGTCGAGAGGAAGGGCTCGAAGGACTCCGGTTTTGGTCGAATTGCATCGCCGATGGTTCCTACTCGTAGTGCCGTCATCATCGTAATCCGAACAAAAAACGGGCCGGACCAGATAAGAGCAGGATCCATGGAGATTCTGGCCGGGTACATGTTGAATTGCTGGCGATGACGACGGCCGCATTCTCAGATAGACCAACTATGGAACCATGCCGCCGGACTAACGCAAAGGGGCAAACAGGGACGGAGCAACCTGGTCCAGCTGCGGTCTCCGCCGGGGTTGAGGCCCTTTCCGCAGCGCCTCGTCGCCAATCAGCATCGCCGGGCTGTCTGAAGCGGCCAAGCGCGGGAATGGGATGACGTCATACTCATGACTTGGCCAGTGCTTAAATGACTCAGCATCACTGATTGCGGGGTGGTCACCTAATTGGCCGATCCTGTGATGGGCGGGTCTCCCCCGGGCGGACGACTCTCCTCCTAAAGGCTTCCCGCCAGGAGTTACTTGAGTGCCGCAGCTGCTCTTGCCTCGTTGTCTTGTCATCTCCTTCCACTTACCACCTTTGCTACTTCATTCCTTCTCTCTAGCTCTCTTGACTACTCTTTCTGCACTGAAGTGGACCTGGTGCCCACTTCCCCGCGACCCGCTTTCTCGTGGGATTTCGAGTGGATATGATCGACGGCCTAGGACTGCTCGATCTCCACACGAACTATCCTGTTTCTCGACTATAACCCTTATTCTAAGAATAAATTGATACCGTTGACCTTTCCTCCTCCCTCAAAGCCTCCTTCCAACCTACTTGCAACCAACAATGAGCTCTGCTATGACGATACCCCGCGCGGGGGCCGGAGTTACACGCCCTGCCCTTTCACAACTAGTGGCATCTCACACCTCCCACAGTCGGAGCCTGATGGGCTGTGCCCGCAACTATCACTCTGGGCGAGACAGAAAGACCGAACGAATCTCCCGCCGCATTGATAAATATCATCGTCACCCCGAAGCCAACTGCCGCCGTAAGACCGAGTCACGCGAGGATTGGCCGGCGACTAACCACCGCATCTCCGCCTGGGGATTTGGCAGCTGGCGCCGCTCTCGCTCTAGCTTGTCAGAACTATCATCGGGAAGAGAAGATGGTTTCAGTGATGCAGAGCACGAGAAGATGGCTCGTCGAATGGCGTTTGTCAAGAAGCAGGTCCACGATGATCCCTACGGTGCACTCTTCGGACGCAGATTGGGTGCTTCTTACATGGAGCAGAACAACGCTCGCTGGCCGAGCTTCCTTTGGTCTTTTGTGGATGCAAGGCCCGCGCCAACCAAAACCCCCTCCAAAGCACACCTTCAAGACTACAATTTTAGTCGTTCTCAGTCAAGTTCACTCGGGAACCCGGATGGACTGCAATATGATCCTATCAGCGGCCGCATGGTGCCGAAGCCTCCGGCTGAATCGAATGTGCAGAGTAACAAAGCCTCTGTTGACTGTCCTCCTGGTAGCGAGGTCGAGGCGAAATTCGCTTCAGATCCGACTGAGCCCGAAGAAAACCAGTTTCGCAAGCCCTCAGCTATGGTCCACTCACAGAAAATTGAATGCTCGCCGGGGAACGCGCCCGATGCCCCCTTGAAGACTGACCCAGATACTGTGACACAAGCCAAGGCTACTGGCGTGAAGAATGAGGAGCCTGACGAAAAGCCCAATGTGAACATCTCTTGCGCGCCGGGAAGTGAGTGGGAAGCTCTCTTCGTTTCCGAATCAGCCCGAACAGAAAAGCCCCAGGCTGAGACCCACGAGGTTAAGGACACTGCTGCCAAGCACTATGGTTCGGATGCCGGTATAAATACCCGTGGAAACGTCGATTGCCCTCCTGGCAGTGAGCTCGAGGCCAAATTTTCTACTCAACTTAGTCTGGGACATCACTACGGAGCACCGGTTGAACCTTCAAACATCGAGTGTGCGCCTGGAAGCGAGGTTGAGGCCAAGATGATCGCGGATGCCGGCACCCACTTCACCCAAGAGGCCCAACCCTCTTCCGGCAACATCGACTCTGCTGCCAGTATTGACTGTGCCCCCGGTAGTGAGCTGGAGGTGTTGTTCACTGCCGACCGTGCTGCCGCGAAGACAGCTCAGCAGCCGCCCCAGCCCGCCGACTTCGGCAACAAGAAGGCTCATGTCACCATGGACTGTGCCCCTGGTAATGAACTGGAATCTTTGTTTGTGTCTGAGGCTGCCACCGCCGGTGTCTACGGCGAAACCGAGGACGTGAGCCCACTGCAAGCAAGCGACATCCGTGCCCGCTACATCACAGACGTCCAGCACGACGGCACCGAGGACCGAGTCGGCGACTTCCTCGCACAGAAGTCCAAGGCCGCAAACTCCAGTTCAGCGCCATTCCGCATTCTAGCCTACGACGCCGCCGCATCAAAGGTAGCCACTTCTGAGGCAGACTCATTCTTCGGAGCTAACGAGGTCGTTCCTCCACACGAAATCTTCTCCCGCCTGCACAACCCAGCAAAGTTCGTCCCCTACTTCGAACAGATGCAACAGGACGGCTACGACATCGCGACCGGCGGTGGCGACATCATTGTCTTCAAAAAAATCTCTCACGCCCCGTTGAACCCAATCATATCGCCCGACGTCACCGCCAGGCAAGAAGCTCTGGATGCCAACATTGCTAAGCACATCCGTCACGACTCCTACGATACCGTCCAACCCTCCCACCCTTCCACCTTCAAGGTGAGTCGGCAGTGAAAAATCTGCTCCTATCGTCGTCCTAACCAGGTCGACCTAGCCCTTTCCAGCAGAGTCAAGCTCGGAACCATACGCGCACCATTACTCGCGTGCAGAAGGATCATCGTCTTCGGGTTCGAACCCAAAGCCTTTCGCCCATCATTACTTTCGTGCGGAGGATCAACCCAAATCCAGTCCCGATTCCTCCTTCCGCAAGACCTTTCGCAGAATGGCCCTCACCGGCACCGTCGCCGGCGCATGCTGCTACGCTGCCGGTGTGGTGACGGAGTTCTTCCGTACAGGCGGGAAGGATGGATATGGAATCGACGGGTTCACTGCTTTTGAATCCGAGAGACGTCATCGTTGACGGCGCTGCGTTCCGTCCTACGATCAATTGATATGGTATTTACTTATGATTTCTATCTTGGAACCATTCGATTCTTTCGATCGCGAGCCGGTCACTTGTTTGCCTTGCCCTTTGTTAAGTTTGGGGGAGCAATTGAGCAGTGCTCATCTCTTGCTTGATAATACCCCTTATTCCTTTGTCTACTTGCATTATTAGGTATGCATTAGGACTAGATAAGAATGGAGACTATGCCTTATACATTCAATTCTCATTTTGCGAAGTCCTTAGGCCTCATGATACTTCGCTCCGAAGATAGGAGCGCTATCATCTATACCTCACATGCCCCTACTGCACCGGGAGAACACTGGGGCGTATGATGAGATAGTCCGCCTCTAGGAGACTACCTTCTCTCCACCAGAGGACACTTCCACCTCCTCTCACTTTCCTCAGCAAACTACATTTACCTTCTCTGCCTTGATTCCGGAGGCTGGCAACTCATTTGAAATGTGTGATACCCTCCTTTGTCTTGAATCCCGGAATTCCTCTCTTATAAATTCATCATCACCCCAGCTCTACTTCACACCCATCCACCATCTCCAACCATGTTCCTCTCTGCGTATATTCAGAGATCCCACCTCCATCCCACTCCAGCGCTCACATCCGAGCTATCGCTCCTGCCATCCTCAAGTACCGCTCACACCAGGCGAATTCAACTCGCAATCTATCTCACGATACCCAGAGACATAACAAAGGGAGTCTGCGCACCGATGCCTCTTCCACGCCAGAATGCCAGCATCGAACGATGAGGGACTGCAGGACCATGTCCTAACAGCCTGAAACCCAGCAGCCCTTTTCATACGGGCTCTGTTCCTGGAAATGACAATTTACGCGCCCGACTACAGACCTACCGGACAATGCAATTTGCGAAATGATGCGCGGAATGTGAGTTTTGAAACCACGCAAAACCTCACACTATCAACGCGAAGTCAGAAATATTTCTCGGGCTTTTATGAGTTTCTTTGTCCTAAAGGAACGAAACGATATCCGCAGCTCGAACCTTTCGAAGAGTTGACTACGCATCAGACAGCTACACCTGCTGGAAAGACATCGGACGCCCGACAGTCGGTGCGGCGCGCTTTGCTTGGAAAGAGCACTTCGAAGAGAAACGAAAACTCTGCACTCGGAGAGGGAAGGTTCAGAGCCTGCTACCTGATATACGAGCATTCCCAATTCACCCAGCTGCAAACACACGAATTTCCGAAACGGACGAAGAGAACAAGGAACGTCCAGCCTGGACAACCTTGAAGACGAGTCTGCTTCACTGGAAATGATTGACTTCCGATGCCCGCAGATCTAAACTGCGAGATGTCGACCTTTTCGCCGAAGCCCCTGCGACGCCCTCTTATTCGACAGAGGAGATGGCCCTGCGACTCGTGATGAGTCCCAGTACAAAATGGCCGACAAATGGTTGGGTTTGCGCGGTGACCTTACAAGGATGGGTCCACCGCAATCCAATTCGAATTCGTAAATGGATCGCCGCGATTAAATGGGTCGCTCGGGATATCCTAGTTTCTGGTAGGATGAAATCGCCGAAAAGACCCATTTCCGCTCTCTTGTCCAGGGTCTCAGGTACCATAAGCACCTGGAAAATCATGCAGCGAGATTCAACCAGGCCGGAATTGCGTCGTCTATATAGCCCAAAATTGTCATCTATGGCGAGAAACCTGTCAAGCCACCGGAGTCTGAGACGATGATCCCAAAGCTAGCGTTGAGGACTTCGAGGGAAGCATGACAAAAAGTGTTTCCGGTTATCGCTTGATAAAACACAGCTGGGATTATTCCCGAATCGCCATGAAGCGAAATGAACATCCGCCAACCTTTCAGAGCTGATCAATCGGGTAACAGCGCCATGTGTGCAGTGAACAATACTACAACGTCTCAACAGGGTAGCCCAACAGGAAAACTGCCGCTACTACGTTACCCACGTCGAAGAACAGAGGCCAAAATTATTCGCCAGCTGAACATATTTCGATATTCGCGCGGTCTCATCACCTTATTCGGAGTACAATGCCTCATACCCGCATGGCCTAAAGGCAGGTTGACGCGGCAAATGGCTGTCAACGCTGCTCGACGGTTGAATCAGCACTGCGAAGTCTGCAAAGAAAAGATGATCTTGGATCGGTACAGGTTACCAAGATGCGGCCAGGATGCGAAACAGTCCTGTCGTTTCCGGGTCGTAGAGACTGTACAATGTGTCATGAGAGCTTGTCCGGGAGTCAAGTTAGTCCTTTCACAACTCGGACGTAAGAAAGGAGCGGTAAATTCTTGAAAATTCGCCCAGCACAGATCCGTGCCGCGGAACCTCGGCCTGGTCGAGTCCTTGCGAGGAAAAAGTGGAGCGGACACAGAAGGGACTGGGCACGAAGGAATTCAGTCGAGTTCCCATTGCAGAAAAGAAAAAGGTCAGCACCGGTGCCTTCCCGACTACGGATATGCGCATGAAAGGCCAAAGAGGTTGTCCTATCTTGGCCTCAAGTTCATCTTTTCACGGGAGGGAATATCGCGGGACTGATCTTTGGCCGCGAAGGCCGTGGCTAGGTTCGGGAGCTCAACCACGATACAAGGTTGGTTGGTCGAGATACCGATTGAGGAGCTGTGAAGTTCATGAAGCTGTGAATTGTTATAATTCTCAGTCGTTTCGGTACTATATACAGTGCGAAGGCAGGCAAGTCAAACAACGTCAAAGGAACAGGACTCAATAGGACAGTCCTGTTTCGACACTCGTCCACATGTTGCTAAACTTCTGGCATCATGATGGATAAAATGCCTACTGGGAAAGTGAACGAAGCCTGGTAATGTTCCTAGCGCTCTATACATGGCAACAAGCCATCAGACTTTTACGACAATGCTGTCAAAAGCGACTGTCTCAGGTCATCCCGGAGACGTATCGCCGGATTCGCCAATACTCCCTCGAAAGGAGGCACATCCTTTCTAGAGTTCGAATGATTCTGGTTCGGGTGTTAAAATAGACTAGAACCGTCATTTCTTGATCTGGGGTAGGCCAAGAACTTTACTCGAAGATGAAAATATCATCTTCACGATTGGACTTGTCAAAGGTTGGGCCCAACGCACAATTCCTTGTGGTGCGATTGTTGGAGAAAAAGACAAGCTGACTATGCTTGAAAGAGTTGTGACAGAGTCTATCCCCGGTGAACATGTCTGTCTTGTTCCCAAATTACTGCACGGCATCCTGAAACTCGATGACTGAAGAGGCAAAGCGACGGTGTCAATCTTGATTCAGATGGGCTTGAAGAAAACGCCATACCCCCAACCTTCCCTCTGAATTTGGAATTGACTGCAACAATACGGAGATGACCATTACGGCTTGCGTTGACAGCCGCCAGTCCTCAACGTTAGATAAAGGCTGAAGGGTCTGGTATGGGCGCATCATCGTTGATAATTCTTCGATTTGATGAACGATGGATGAATACGTGTCCGTCACCTAGAGGCATGTTCAATTGTGCTCGGTCCAGAAAAAATCCTGGAATTGCCCTGGGAAAATGAAACCAGCCAATTAAATGCGGGCAAAAGCAGTGGAATGTGAAGTGTCTCGCTGCTCTCGGGTTCCAAAGTCTCAGGCCCTGGTCGCTCTGTGCCATGTTCAACAGAATGAACAGACCAGCTGGAGATATCGGGGCATGAAATTGTCACGAACCAAGATATAAGCAGATAGCGAGCGAATGTGTCTTGCTCAAAAGACCTACTGGTCTAACCGGCGACTTCCTGGCAGTTGGCAATGCCATGTTCAATGCTCTTCGAACAGCATGGGTAAACCCTATGAGGAAGAGTTCGCAATATGGCTTCGATGAGACATGTGGGATATTATTCTCCTTCAGAAGATTCTGGAAGCAACCGCCCAGTCAACTCCGTGCTCCAACACATCCACATGCCAGGTTATTTCTAAATGTGCTAAATGCCACAAGAAGACGAAGGGCTGAAGCTCAAGCCGAGGGGACGAATAAAGAAGCGTGGAAGTTGTCGATCATTATATATCCGGCATCTTGAGGCTTGAACTTGGCCTGATACAAATGACTTTGTGTCCAAGTCTGAAGTGATTGCTTGCTTGTCTTTCACCTTCTACTAAGACATCGAATGTTCCTTCTGAGGATATCTATTGGACTTGAAAAACACCTTCAATCACGGATGCTGAGTGACCCGAAGCCAGAGGCAGCCAAGTAAGTATGCTTCTCACCGATCCTTTATGCACGGCTTGTGAGGCTAACTATACGATCTACCTACAATACCAACACAGCGTTTGTCCGCGTAACAAACGCAAAAAAGCTTCTATGAGCTGGACATGTTCTCGCGGCCAAAAAGGACGACCAGGGGTTCAAGCTCTTCCAGAAGCTACAGTGCATACCTGGCTCTTTGGTCTCTGAGCATCGTTATACTGAAAGATCACGGAACATTGTCTGTGACGACGAACTGAATTCTACCACAATTCCCACATTTGTCAACCTCGCAGCAAATGAGCCCCTGCAACGGCAGGAATGAGATTTAAGCTCAATAGATGGCATGAGCATGGCATCAGGAGATTGTCGACCGCTTTTAGCATCGGAACAGCAGGTAATTCGGAAGGCTTCGTCAAAACCCTGCTGTGAAGCCGATACCGCGAATTCTTAGTCACCAGGCTACATACGTCCAACCACTGTCGTTAGATGATGGTAGAGTGCAGCCGTATTAGAAGCTCGCTGTATATATTGCTTCAACTGGCGCAGATCATTACTGTGGAGTGGTGCGCGTGAAATTCGGATTGGCGAATCATGCTGGAGCTGCGGGAAGTGACCATGTCCCACTCAGCAAACCCCGATTACTTCGGCCTGTCAACAGCCCAGGAACCTGAGACCTTTTCTTCTTGTTCCATATCATCGGAGCCCATATCAAACCAAAAATGCTGGCTGTGCAGACCATGGAAACCTTTGAGTCAGCCAGTCTATGTTTCCTGTAACCATGATGTTTGGGAGCAGCAAAGCGAGGTTTCCATGAGCAATAAATCATGGTATGCTCCGAGTGGTGTTGGGAGTACCTTGTGGTCCCCGATACCTATGTTGTGAGTCAAAGATGGAACCCATTTGATATGGCTTTCGACATGTAATTAGAAAAACTGTCCTGATTCTGCAACCATTCGCATATTCGGTTTGGGAGGGTCCGCGGCAGATAAGTCGCGTCAGTACTGCTGTCAAAGTGTGTCTGTGCTGCTGGAACTGAGTTCAGTGCGGAAGCTTCAAGGGAATTCCTGAAGAATGCTTTCTACACGTCACCAAAACATGAGCCCTGCTGCCTGTTTTCAGAATTTTGAGACATCAGCAGTCCATGCTATTCCTGGATGAAGATCATGTCTCAACTTCAGAGTCTATCAACGCCATCTCTGCAACACAGGCATATTCCTCTTCCAGAAAAGCATCTAGCAAAGGGATTCTTCATGATGTGCCATTATATCTGAATCTATATAGCACGGATTGCAGCACAAGACCTTCATGTGCTTGTCCACAGCAAAACTGATTCCATGTTTGGACTGCAGAAAAAAAGCGCACGTGTTTTTCTGCCGTTGCGTTTTAATAGCTCGTGAGCAAAAGCCTCAGTCAGCCCGCGATAGGTTATGACCAGTGAAGGAAGTCAGCTGTCATTAGTTGCAATGGTGATCCAGAAGGAAACTCTTTCCCAAAAGATTGCTCAGGTTTGTGGTGACTTGCGTGATTTAGCTTTGGGCTTTATATCCGACGCAACTTGTAGACGGAGAAAAACGTCAGTACCTGGTTACAAATTCGAAGCATCTGAGGGAGAGCTTTATCACTGAGAAGAGCTCCCAGATAGCTTAGTTGGGTTGATCCAAGCGCAGGATGGACTTCGAATCGATTTGAGCTCGATAGCTTCACGAAATGGAGCAGAGGTCGCTCATCGTCTGCAGCATTTATAGAGGCAACCCTGAGTGATTTGGCATAGTTGGGCTTGATTTCTCAATTCTTATCGCATACATCTGGACTGTATGTTGTACACCAAGGACCCTACCTGTTGGGACCGCCCAATAGTAAGAGTACCTGAAATCTTGCTCTATAATCACGAGCGACAATTCCATGAGAGTTGTTCGCGAAAGACTGAATATATGCTCATGTACCACGGCCACCAAGACGTGGTGGCGAGTTGGTTCTTATGGAAGAATTCAAATTTGGAAAATTTGGAGCAGGATGCATCCAGCTGCTTGCATATATGGGTAAGTCAAGATGCATTCCATGCATATTTGCTTATCTTATCAAATGGTACTAGCATGCACAAGCCTATGTCTACAGACAGAGAGAAGAAAGCGGCAAGAGATTTCCACAATTTGCGGTATGGTGCCAATTGTACCCGTTGTGAAAGAGACTCATCCGCTCCTGGGAGATGAACACGGGCTCCCAGATTACAAGCTGCAAAACACTTCGGCAACATTCGAAACAGAGGAAAGAGCGGCACAGAGACCTGGTAAAGGCAGACCATCGCAGGACCGACGCACTTGGCAAAAGCCAGAGCTGACGATCTGCAGTGCACCAGACACAGCTGATGGGCGCATTGTATCTGACTACGGAAACATGGCGCTCGACATGGAAGCGGATCGTATGGTGCACATGCGGGACTGCCCTTATGTCCTTGGTCTGGCCTGGGTTCAGGGGATGATAAAGAATGACTGACCAACGATGGAGTCACTTCACCGGCTCAGCTCGCTCCTCACCTTTTCCTTCAAACCGTACGAAATATTCTATAAACATGTCTTCGACTTCCTCAAGCCGGAAATCGAATATAATTTCAACAATCAGAGAATTCCCAGCAATCGTTTACTGGCCCACATCGGATATTCTATTGTTGTTTCAGATGAATTCTGGGCCCTGAATATCCTCCTTTCAAAGCTACACGCGGAGAATAACCGCGTTCCTGAGCTTGATAACTAAAAGCTCCCATCGACCATCATCTACTTCAAGCAACTGATTCAAATTGGTCTTGTTGCTTGGCAGAGACAAGAAGCAAGGAATAATGAGCCGGAGACCCATCATGCGCGGTGCTCCAACAGGAAAGAATACTGGACATGAAGTACGAGAAAAATATCTCTATGGTGCGACCCAGGCAGATGCGCAGACTATTCTCATGCAAGCATTCTCAAATCTGGAAAGTTGCCCCGTACAAGTGGCAGAGCGCGTGGGAAATGCCACCACTCTATACCAGACAGAAGACGAGCAGATGGTCATCGTAATGGTGCATATGCATGTCACTGAAAGAGCGAGCCGTTACCCAGTCGGTTTTGAGAACACCGGACATCCGCGCCGAACAACCTCTATATGAGCCTGCGACCTAAAAACATGCCAGAGAAATCTTTGCATATGATCTCTATCCAAAATTTGAGGTCACTATTAAATTGGATACCGTGATGCTTCAGCAAGGTCTAGAGTCTAGATAAGACAAGTGTTGTCATCCGACGTGCTCTAGATCACTTGCGCCAAGATCAAGTCACTCTCGACGATTTTGATCTCCTTGCCATTAGATTCGCCGGTCGTTTTCCCCTATCCGAGGCCACCTACATCAAAGATATCTTCACATCTTTACAACCAGGTCCGCAGATTCTCAATCATGATCACCTACGCGATCTCCAGATGCCTGTCGTGGAAGGTCGAACTCTTGGACGGCGCCGATATTTCGTCTCCCATCCGCTTCGACGAGTAGCGGATAATCTCGACAATTCCGACCTTTTAGAGAACGACAAAAAACCGGGATGGACTCCGTGAAGTGGGCCACATTCCCAGATCTGCCTGATTTGACGTCGAAGTTCAATGCCACATCTCTCCTTTTCCACACGCATGGATTCGCGCTTGTCGCGTCGCTGCCTGTCCGGTGGCTTTAGGGTTTATCTTTCCATTCACTCCACGGAATCTTTTCTCTTTTACTCTCCTCACGACCTCACACCGATCGGCCGCCAGGACTAGTACCGCGTTGGGAAATGTCTTCCCGTACATGGCCGTACATGGGCGCAAACAGCTAGATCGGAACCAGGTACATCTGGGTGTCGTTACTGGTCAGTGACAGAATTGACAGCCTCCTTGAATGGGAGCATCTCTCACGGAGTACATAATATTCAATCGCAAATTCTGCCACCAGAACCGTGTTCCAGGATAGTGTTCAAGGCCCCTGAAGTGGATCGCAGAGTTCCAAAGGAGAAATGCCTATGCATACGGGGTTTTTCTGTTATCGAATTTCACAATCTACGCTCACTGAAACTGGATTATGGTTTTGTCTGGCAATCAAGTTTCGCTAGCATGATGATCATCATGCGATGCCTTGTCCGAATATTCTCTCAAACACGATTTCCAGGTTTGAGATATTATCGTTGGTCGAATTCGGCTTGAATTTCCCATTCTTTGGAGTGATGAACAGCTAAGGCTGTCACCCTCACCGTGGGTTTATTGTGTATAATTCCTCCAGGAAGGCGTCTCCATTCGCGGAGATGCCGAAGGACGCACGCCCCACCTCGGGCATGCCCCGCTTAGCTTCACGACTTCCTAATCTTGTTTCGCTTGGGATTTCTAAGCAGCCTTTAAGCTTAAACCTCACCTCTCCTCAGAAAACCCGCCCTTCATCCGCATATCTCAATCAACTCTTCTTTCGACCAACATTCTTCCTGCTTAGACGTATACACATTGTGACTCAATATGGAATCGTCTTTGAAAGGGTCCACTGCCCTTGTTGTGAGTACTTGGTCAACATTCCTTCTATGTGAAGATGTTAATCAGATTTCACCCACAGACGGGCGCATCAATGGGCATAGGAGAAGCCATTGCACTTGCGTTGGCGGGCAAAGGAATGAATATTGCCCTCCTAGCGCGAAGCAAAGTAGGACCCGAAATAAACATGATTAACTTTTTCCGCTTACAAAATTCAGGATAAATTGGAAGCCGTTCAGGCACAGATCGTCGAAAAGTATCCCTCAGTCAAGGCTCGCGCCTACGCAGTCGACATTCAAGTCCACACCGAAGTCGACGCCGCGGTGCAAAGTGCCATCACTGAACTTGGCGAAATCGAGGTATTGGTCAACAATGTAGGTACAACCTGCGTATTTCCGCAGATTTTTATTACAAGAGTCTAATCACTGCTACCAAGGCTGGACTGGCGCTCGGTGCACCCGCGCGCTTCTGGGAGCTCCCAATCGGACTTATCAACCAGATGAACGGCACGAACATCGCCGGAGTCATGTACACAACACATTCCGTGCTGAACAGGAGCATGTGGCCTAAGAAACGTGGCACAATAATCAACGTCTCCTCCGTAACTGGTCTGGAATGTCCTCCTTTCAACGGCGAAGCTGTTTACCATGCCAACAAGGCCTGCCTGGAGGGCTTCACCAACAGCCTTCGGAATGAGACGGCCGGCTCAGATATTCGAGTCCTGGCCCTGAGGCCGGGAGTTGTTGCTGGCAATTTTCATTTGCAACGTGTGAAGTTTGACCAGGACGCGATGGATGAATTCTTTTATGGCTATGAGCCTTTGGCTGCTGCCGATCTTGCGGATGCGGTGTGCTTTATGGTTAGTCGTCCTGGACGGACGTCGATTAAGGCTTTGGACTGTGTGCCCACTGCTCAGAGGTCGTTGACTTGTTTTGATCGTGAATGGAATTCTCGACAAGGCAAGGAGGCGTGATGGCTTCGTTCGTCTCGATAGAAATAGAGGGACTGAGTACATTCGTGCAATGAAACCTTTTTTCTATTCAAATAAATGCTGAGGTCCATTATTTCTGTGCCACACTTATTCCAGCCTAGTAAGGTTGTATTTCCCGATTATTATCCTCCTAGACATTTGTAAGCTCAAGTTTCGGCGGTCGGATTGCCTTGCGACCATTACCACAAAGACGATCTTTGTCACCAAGAGTCCCCACATCGCTGCATGCCAGCGGCAGCAGAGAACGCATCCTTTTAAACCGCCTGCATCCCAGTGCCCAGATTTCGACTTCGGCACCTACTGTGTCTTCGATGACCACGACAATTGACACCGCGTAAGTGTTCTGGAGGCAAATGTTGCTGTTAATATTTTATTTTCTCTGGAATATACGGACTGGTCGAGCCACTCGTTAAATTGTGTCTGGTACTTCGAAATTCTGTGCACCACGAAATCTTGTCTCCGGCACCCCGTGTAATTTTTCAATGAACAGTTTCTTCAAAGTCCAGAGCGCAAGTGTAGAGACTTCGAATCCCGGTGTTCCATCCTCGGCCACGGGGCCGATCCGCTTGAGATATGGTGGAGACTAGGATCTCTTTTCTAGTCACCGCACTTCCTCAAGGCAGCGCAGAAAACAAGGGCCTCGTTCTCTGTGACCGTGCAGCTCGTTTCGTGAGCGCGTACATGAAAACGTGACCACCTGCTTAACGTAATGAGCGTGGCGGGTTGCCTTTGTCCCCGCGTGGAGACCATGGATCTGGGAAAGGACGCAGCCCATCCACGTTTCCACTGGGGGTTCATACTTCCGCTTCGAATGTCACCAAAGTATGACTAGGGTATCGGTCACAGGCACAGCCAGGAGGAGGTACACCGGCAGATAAATACATGACCAATGCAGCCGGCGCCATGGTCGAAATATTCTTCAGACCTTACGCCGCTGGGTACCTGTTAGTAATACTTCGTTTTCCTGGAGCCAGCGCTCGGGATGGTCGAGAGTAGCCTCGACTGTTTCCATCCTCGCGTTGGCTTGTTGTGGGATGGAATTGGCGGTCGTGGTATTTTGGTACGCATATTTGCCAGCCAGGAACAAGAAGGTGGCTGTAGGGATCGCAGTGTATGTTCGTTCAGCTGAATTGATGAGGCTTTCTCGAGAAATGGAAGTCAGCCGGCATGTTTTGCATTAACTTGTAAACCGAAGACCGAAGACCGAATTGAGCATATCTTCACGTCAAAAACTAAACGCGAAAGAAACCGATCGTCGAGATTGCCATGAGCAACGAAATGGCACCTGAGTTCAAAAATTAGTCGATCCGAGTCTACAACGAATATATCCATACAACTTACCAAGTGGTATGTTCATATAAATACCAGATCTTTCCAGTGAGCGGACCAGATAGCAATGGGCCGACCATGAGTCCTAGGCTATACGTCGCCTTGTCACAGCGAGAAGTCCCTTGAGCGACCTCCGTGCTTTCCGAAGATACCGGGGTCTCGTCTTCCAATTTTGCCAACGCGGCTAAAGCGAGTTAGAATTCAGTATTCTATAAAAGCAAATTAGCAACGGAATGATACTTACCCAGTAATTGAACAGTCCAGCGCCGCGGATAAAGGAAAACATTGTCCCGACACCGAAAAGCCCCGAAACCAAGACGGCTTCTCCATAGCCCTCTGGTCCGGCCCAGGAAGCGTGTTTGTGCCTGGAAAGTCCGATAAATGTAAGCAACGGCGCCGTGAGATGCCACGCAACGCCGGCAGAGTATCGGGTGCTGATTCGGTCACGCACCAGCCGATGACAGGGCCGAGGAGGATTGCCGAAAGTTGGATCGCGAGGAAAACCATTCCTACCAGTAACATATTCCAATGAAATACGTTCCGAAATGTAGTGGATGTCTCGTTTCGAACAGGATATCACAAGCATACAGAGAAGCACGTTTTCGCGAATGCTAGCCAAGACGCAGGAATCCCGAAACATGATACCACAGAAGCTTGTCGATGAAACGGGTGTCTGTAAGGGGATGTATCGCGATCGGGCTGGAGAAGTGTTGATGTCTCAGTATCTTCTGGCATAATCTCTTCGTCGATTGGGACTTCCCTTTTTCGGGAACGTGTGATATTTGACAGATTTTTCTTATCAATCATCAGCCAGGGGGCAGAAAAAGCAAGTATTAGTAAAGCCAAAGGCACACTCCACATCGGCCAGTATCCCATGAGCTCGAGGATTGCGCCCGTGGCCATGGGTCCGGCGAGGAGTTCCTGCCGCGATAAATGAGAAGGCTGTGCCGATTGCCCTGCCGACGTGCTCGGCGCCCATGTTCTCGGTTAGAGTTGAGAAGGCTACAATCCAGATGGCGCATCCTGACATTGCTTGGATTCATCTGCCGATGAAGACGAGTTCGACTATTGCGGTTAGGGTTAGTTACTGATGGAGATGAAGAGTATCTCAGCGACTTACTGTTTATCATTGAGGTGATCAGGGCATTGCCGATGAAGCCTCCTGCTAGAGCCATCAGGAGTGGTGTCTTGTGGTTCGGGGTCTTGTCGGCGAAGTGGTCGAACAGCGGTGCTGGGAACACGGCGACAAGTCCATGGGTAGCTAGCATGGCTGTCGTGAATCACTGGGTCAGGGACGGGTTCATGCGTAGACAGACCTCGAACACGTGTGGGAAGATCGAAACTCCAAAGGCATACAAGAATGACCCTATGGATGATGCGGGATTAGATGAGGGGCTCTTTTAATTTGTGTACTTTGTGTGATGACTTACCTGTAAAGAGGATAAAGATGGTCGTGGGCAAGATGAATGCCTGGGAAGCGCGCCAGTGCGTGCCTCTGGGAGCTGGAAATCGAAATCCATCACGAGAGAGCAGCATCAACCCCCAGGAAGATGGAGAACGATGAAAATCATGCGAGATCGCATCTTGGTTAAGAGGGCGGCAGCGTCGATCATTGCGGCAGGGAGGATGTGGAGAGAGGGAAGAGTGGATCGGATATCACCTTGCAGGAATACGCAAACCCGCTTGACCACCTCGCAAGGCGGCGAGGTAGCCACCGCAATGCCTCAAATCGGGCAGAAAACATCTTCTGTATCTTGATTCTCGTGTGGGTGCACTGCTATTCGCACGATCTCTTGAGTGAATATGAAAATTGTCGAGGAGTAAATCCGTACTGTGAGCCGGGATCGACGGCGCAGCGCTGGTATTACCATCTGCATCATCTTGCATTAGTGCATGAGACCCTTGCTTGATCCATCGCTCATAGCAATGGAAAAGGCTGCAATCAGCCCCGCGCACAATGCAGGATTCAATCATGGCACACTCAATATGCAGGTGCAAGTAAGTCTACTTGGGAGAGTGGATTCTACGGGAGTTCAAAACGTGGACCACCTCATAAAGAATCAGCAGCATTGAAATTTTCCTGAGCTCTCAGATTGATTCATTTTCAAAAAAAAGTCTCCCATACCCCATCCTTTCTGTTAAAAAATATCTTCAAAGCAGCCTTCTGACTATTTCATTTTCAATTTCTTTTTCCAGATACTGTTCTCTCCGTGAAGAATATCTTTCAAAAATCTTCAAACTTACTCTTCGTAAAAATAGTGGCTCAGTCACCGTTGTACTGGCCACGCAAATCCGGAACCGACATGCTTCGCCCCCGGCGATCTGGATAAAGATGATCATTCTCCGTTGGTATGATCAAAGGCTCCTCGATCTCAGGCTGGTCTGCGGGTCTGGCAGGAGTCGAAGTAGTGACTTTATCTTGGTTGGGGTTTGTGACCTGGATGCCGAGACGTGCAGCCTTGTGGACGAACCTCTCAAACATATTGAGGGGGGCTAGAGAGAGCAATCTTTTCTGACTGAGTGCGATAGGCACTTACCACTGATTGCTTCGAACTGGCAGACTGAGTCGTGGATCGAGGAGGGTTTATACGGGTCACTTTGAGCTGCTGAGGTGTTCCGTACACGATCTCCGTCGTCGAGGAAGCCGCCAGGGATCCTTCACACTGGCTCTGGGATTCGTAAAGAATAGGAGTTTCTGGCTGAATGTGGCCGGGACTTACCTCTAGCTGTCCAACACTTGACGGTTCGCTGTTGGCGTACTGCGGGGAGGGCATGTTAGAGGGTGATTGGCTGATCGCAGGGCCGGTGGGTTGGATTTGACGGTTCAAGTGATCACGGAAGGGCAAAGAGGAGTAAAAGCGGCTGGAAGGACCGCGTGTAGGTACAGATTGGCGGTTCGGGTACTGGGCGACGTACTGAGGACCGGGCATGGCGGAGGGGAAACGGCCGAGTGAGGCGTTTGCTGGTAAACCCTGGTGATAGTCAAAGGGCTGGGGCTGGAAGTGAGTATATGCCGAGGTGCCCCATCTATGGCCTGGGTCAACAAACCTTTCACTGAGACAATCGGCCCAGTTGTTGTACCAGGTTGACTGGAAAACGACGGGAACTGCATAAACATTTCCACCGAATTGCAGTGGATCCAAAGGCAGAGCTCCTGGCTGGGGCAAGTATCCTGGCTGTCCCCAGCGATCCCATGGGTGAATTGGCTGGGCAGCCGCGAAATTTCCACGGGGTCCACCATAAGGCTGGTTGTAGACCGGCTGGGTAGCTGGCGGGTTTGCAGCGCTGTTTTGACGGGAGTGGAAGGGACTGAGCAGCACTCTCTGTCGTCCAGAGCGTGGCTGTGCCCAAACATTCGGTCTGTTGTAGTTTCGCTGAGCCGAGGCGGGCCTGAAGAGACGAGCATCAAAAGGCAGGTTGTAGCCATGCGGGGGAAGAGGCGGGTGTGAATAGCTGCTGACGCGAGAGTGTGACGGGCTCATGGCGACAGCTGTCTGCTGCGAAGAGTGAGGCTGTACCCCGACGGGATGTCCGACATACGGTTGGTAACCCTGCTGGCCAGTTGGTGCCATTGAATAGCTGCTCATACGAGAATGCGATGGACTCATGGTCAAAGGTCTCTGTTGGCCTGACAAGCGACGACGCCGTACAGAAATATTCCGCCCACAAGATCTTGGCTGAGCAAGCGGAGCCAAACCGGGATGACCATAGGGCTGTGGATCTGCCGGTTCGTGACCGACTTCGCCGGGTTGCAAGGGCTCCATTTGATGGGCTTGAGGGGGTGATGTTTCCTGGGCATCTCCTCCCTTATCCGCAGGCGTAGCCGGATCGGCATCTTCCTCTTTTTTCTGATACTCGTCGCGCAAGATTCCGCAGTACGAGTCTCCCGATATAAGGTACTCCAGAAGAGCAAGAAGGAGAGAAGCGAATTCAGAAAAATCACTTTTGACCCTCAGATCATACTCACGGGAGACCTTGACCTCGAACATCCGTTCTTCAGCGGTCCCGAAATACCGCTGTCGGTGCGTCAGGCTATTGAGCCAAGTTCTTTTGATCATCTTGCCGGGAAACCAGGCCTTTGCAAGGCTGGCTTTGGTCCCGTGCATGACGACGTGGAATCCTTCCTGGTCTCTCAGGAACGCCTTTCGGGTGTACAGAAAATGCTGGTTCGAGAACAGCTGGCCCAGGAGGAGCTTGGCCTTGCTCCAGAGTACGGTCTCGAACGGCTCCTGGCGCTCGGTCTAATTGATTAGTTAGTTTTGTGTTGTTTATCACTCACCTTTCTCTCAGTTCAGCACATACCGAGGACCATGTGAATGCCGGACGGTAAGTCCGTTCATCATGGTCGAATTTCATGGCCATGGAGCCATTCGTCGAACGGGCGTCCGTCTCCTGCCGGCCGTTGTTGCCCTCATACCAGGGGATGAACCGGCGGCGCTCGGGTCTGTGGATGGGAGAAGAATCGTTAGCATTTGGTCTCATCATACCAGAAAGGATCAAAACCAGTCTGAGAGATGATTGAATGAATGATTGGAATCACTTACCTCAGGGCCACCTCGCTGTGCGCCCCCACAGCCTTCTTCAGCGACACACTGTCGCTGATCTGTTCGAGAATCTCGAACATTACCGTGTCCTGGGCGTTGATCGCCCCGACACTGAGTGGGGTGGAACTTTGCTCCATACCCGCCTCCCAAATCCCCTTCTCGAAAGGGGGAAGATGGGGAAGAGCCACGAAGGCCTTGTGGAATGGACCCGTGGGGATTGAGGACGGGTCCACCTCAACATTTCGAATGTCATCAGTGGTGGTCGACGGCCAATGCTTTCCACTGATGATTTCTGGGATACTGTTAGCGCTGAAACTGATAACTTGCATGCGGGTGGAGAAGAATGAAAAGGGTGGTACTCACTGTTGTCGTCCGCCTTCTGGCGAAACGACTCTGGGATCAGCTCACCGGGGAGCTGATTCAGGTAGTAAACTACCTTGAAACCACCTACGGTGGTAATGCAGGCCATTGCGGGCAAGGGAGGGGCGAAAAGAGATGAAGGCGATGGATTTCGGAGATAAATGTCACGGAACACAAAGAGGGGGAGATGAAAACGCGTTGGTGATGACTTTGTAGAGGAGAGGTTTTTTTTGGCGCGATTCAGGGAATCTTTATGTGTGCGTGTTGTTGACGCCTACGGCAGGCACCCCAGGTGATCATGTGACGGCGCACCTTCCGGATTCAAATACAGCAGAATTTCCGGGTTATTCATCTAGAATAGGGGGGGGGGGAAGCCTTGAGCTGAAATTCAATCTCTAAATATAAACAAATCCACAACACGTGTTGCGTGGCGAATAGCCCGCTCACCATCAGTGAATCATGGTAAGCATGTCACTCATCAAATGTACACAGAACCTTGGGGAAATAGACCACTCCTCCACCGTTAATGTACACGCCACAGTCAAGTTTATTGTTCGCGTTTTTCAAGTTATCAGTGCAGGTGATGTTTTTCCAACCACTGTAGGTGACTGTTCCTGGCGCATCCGATGATCCTTCATAGTAGCAAGGCCACTTGCCCAATGGACTCAGGTATCCCAGTCAACTTCTCCCCTGCCAAGATCGGATGTAAAATTGAAGCTGGGAGGGTAAGGAACCGAGTCAGTGATAATGTCGCTGTGGTCCCATTTAACTAACTTTGCTGTCAATGTCGGAATCTCTATAGACGTCCGCGGCCCCGGAGCAGAAGTCTCCATTTCCATCATCGAACTTTTGCACGCCCCAATCCACGTATCCGGGGATAGTCGATCCCTCATATTGTTATAGGGCAATAGCAATATCTCCAGAAATCTTCAGTGCTGCCGAGGCTGCCGACTGGGCGGCAGCAGCGGCAGCGGCCGTGGACGAGGAATAGACCGAATACTCGGAGGCAATGACGCTGTTTACGCCAACGGAGGTAGCTTTTACAGCACATGAAAGGGCGTTGTTGACATCGACGTCTGCTGGCACGGCGCTGGTACAATAGCTGATCGTTCCGTCAGACGCTGTCACCTTTGCTCTTGTAGCTGTCGAGCTGGTCAGGGATGGTGGTGTTGTTGTTGTCCAACCACAAGGATTTGTATCTCTTCTGCCCGCTTGTGCTGGGCATTTGGGCGTAAACACCGGCTAGTCCATCGCACTAACAGCCATTCGAGATCATTCCAGATCTTGGTATGCGTAGCATGAGACAGAGGGGCCAGTGGTGGTGGCATGGGTAGCAAAAGTTGTGGAGGGAGCCATGTTTTTCGAAGAGGAACCAGATCTGCCGGAAATAGAGCTTCTTTGAGATATGTCAGCATGTGCATTAACGTATTCGGTAAGCGAGTCGGCCACGTCACGCATTTTTGGCCTTGGTCGAAAACCTCACTCAATTCAACCACCAACCATGCCTCCAAAAGCGTGTCAAAAGTCAAGAAATTTAACTAGCAAGAAGGAAGAATCTTACTTGCTATTGGAGCTTTAAAAAAGCACGAAATTTCGAATATTCGTGAAGCAGCACGTACTTATGATATACCTCGCTCTACTCTTCAAGACCGATTACGTGGAAAGGCATTTCACAATGAATCGCGCGCCAACTCCCATAAAATGAGTCAAAATGAAGAGGAATCGCTTGTACGATGGTTCCTATTGCTTATTCAACGTGGAGCACCTCCCCGACCGTCACATATACGAGAAATGGCCAATATTCTTCTTACTGCGCGAAATATCACACCTATTCAAACAGTAGGAGAGAAATGGGTATACAACTTCATCCAACGACGTGATGAACTAAAGTCATGCTTCTCTCGACGATATGACTATCGGCGTGCTCAATGTGAGGACCCTAAAGTTATAAAGGAATGGTTTAATCGCGTACAAATTACCATAATGCAGCATGGGACTAGATATGCAGTGAGAATAGTATTATTCCTATCTGTATGCCTGCCCATTCTTCGCATCTACTGCAACCTCTGGATGTTGGCTGTTTTTCACCATTAAAGCGTGCATACGGACACCTAGTGGAGAAGAGAATGCGCCTTGGGTTTAATCATATCGACAAGCTTGACTTCCTTGAAGCTTTCCCTCAGGCGCGTACAGAGATCTATACTACTAGCAATATCTGCAGTGATTTCTCTGCTACTGGGCTAGTTCCATATAACCCAGAGAGGGTGCTTAGCCAGCTTAATATTCAGCTGAATACGCCAACACTACCAGGCAGTCGGTCAACCAATTCAGTACCTAAGACACCCTATACCACCAGGCAGCTCGAGAAGCAGGCATCTATAGTGAAAAGAAAGCTTCAGAGGCGCGTACAGGAAGGCTCCCAAAGTCCTACCTCTTCATTAGAGGTTCGATTGGACAAAATCATTACAAGCAATGAAATTGCTTTAAATGAGGCAGTTCTTATGCGTCAAGAAATTCGCGATTTACGAGCTGTACATGAGAAACAGCTTCGAAAGCGGAAGAAGTCTACTAGGCAGCTTACTGCTGCAGAGGGTTTTTCTATTCAGGAGGGCCAGGAACGATTTCTACAGGAGAATCAGGTCTTTGAAGCTCAAGATACTGTGACTAGGGATCCAGGGCTTCCTGCAGTTGGGCTACGCGTACGCGCGCCACCGCAGTGTTCTAATTGTCATATTCGGGGGCATACTAGGGTTAGGTGTCCTAATCCGCCTAGTAATTAGTTTTATATAGAAATGCAATTGTTTTGTTGGTGAAAAGGTGCTTGAATCTCACCTAGTCGTGGAAATCGGGTGGCGGTGGCCGACTCGCTTACATGGCCGACTCGCTTACCGAATACGTTAATAGGCAATCTAGATAATCCACCTCCAAGCTAACTATGGATTCCGACAGTTTTTAGGGCCGCACGTGATCAAAGTAGCCATGAGAATACGAGGTAACTGCCAGAGTAAACCTCCTGCCATGTTGGCAACTTCGCATATGAATGGAACATATACCTACTTGACGTCCCTGTTTCTATCTTGCCACTTCCTCTTTACCGTGCTCGACAGTGAACTCATCGTTGTGCGACGCTTTTCGACCTTGAGCCCCTGATCGGCTGCAGATCTCTAAAAAAATGAACACTTCTGTGTCAAGTTTGACAACTTTCCCTCTGGAGGTTGTCATAGAGATATGTCGGCAGCTTGAGGCCCCCCAGGACCGATTGAATCTTGTATGCTGTTCGCGACAATTCCATAAAATATTCCTGCCATTGCTCTATCAAAAACTATGGGTTGGGGGCGACCTCCTCCGCCCAATTGTCCAGCTTAGCGAGACTCTTGCTAAGAACCCGTCTCTCGCAGCGTGTGTGGAGGCCGTACATCTGTCCGCCTGGGAGACAGAACAGGGAACCCACGAGGCAGACTTCGAGAAAGCGCTGAGATTACACAAAGAATATCCTGCCATCGATGGTGAAGATGAACTGTATGATTGGTCGCTAGATGAGAGCGTCCGTTTAGATCGCATTGACTACGGCCCTCTCTACGAACAGGCACAGCGCGTGACTCGCTCTACAGACAAAGCAGACTTCTGGCTGGATGCGTTGCAGATCGGAAGTGGCGACGCATGGATTGCACTACTGCTTACCTTCTTGCCTAATCTGCGGCGACTCGAGGTTGAGTTCCCTTCCGGTCCCCTGTGGCTCCACTTTGTGATGAGATGGGCTGCAACTCGGGACGTGATCTCTCTTCCGGCGGCCTCTTTCCCGCCAATCTCTGAGGCGTATGTGGACTGGAGCCCCCACGACATTTGCATATGTGCGGAGCACGTTATGCCTTTCTTCTTGTTACCATCAATGCGCCGGTTTTACGCGAGCGATCTGGATGGCAGCGTAACGGGCGGTGATGACGAGTTATCGAGGTCAACCCCGATGTATGGGACCTCGTCCGTTACTCACATTGAGATCAATGGGTGTAATGGGGGATGGGACCTGTTCAAGGTGATAGGCTCCTGCAAAAGCCTCCAGTCTTTCAAATACAATCACCGGGGCTGCCTCGACTATAAACCAACGGAGTTATACGGTGCTCTTCTCCCAATGAGAGAAACACTTGACACGATATGGCTGGATATTAAGCAGAGGCACAATCGGCATGATGACGATCACCAATGCGATGATGCACTTCCTTCCTTCCGGGACTTTGCTGTTCTGAAAACACTCCATCTCAGACTAGGGAACTTGCCGGTTTTGAAGGAGAGAGAATCCGACATGTCCCTTGCTCAAGCCCTTCCGCCTTCAATCGAGACCCTGCAAATTGCGGATACAGGAAACGTCGGGGATCTCCAGGTCTTTGCCCAAAAATTGCAAGATCATGTTGGCAATGGCTTGGAGTCCACTCCCGCATTGACACAGATTGACTTCAAACCTTTGTCCAATTCTGCAGAGGTATCAGCATTGGTGGAGAGCATGACTTCAATCTGCGCCAAAGCGGAAATGAAGTTCCGAGTGCGCGGTATTCCCGGTGGTCGGACTGATTGGGGTGCTGCTGGGTTTGCACCACGTCCATCACGACCTGCCAAAATAGATCGGTTCTGACTTGACCTTCGGTGGCGATCCATACTTTACCCCGGACAGTAAAATATTTCTGCGGATTACATCTCGGATAAGCATACGCAGCCAGGGTTTAAGGTGGCGTCCCATAGTGCAGCTACTGTAGGCTGTTGATTAAGAGTTGGGGGATGTTGGGGATGAGAGAGGAGCGAGTATTTTTGTTACGATACTATACAAAGATACTCTTGTAAGTTTGGTTAGGCTCTGTATTGATTTTAGGACGCAAATAGATTAGGTTTGTCGAATAACTCATTACGGACTCGTGCATGAATTAGCTCCTTAACATTAGGGGTTGGAAATAAACTTGTCTTGCTGCAGCCGAATGAGGTTTCGGCCCGCCCTGTACAGGACTTCCGGAAAACGGTGTCACCACCTACACTCTTTCCTTGTTTCCTGAGCCCCAATGCCAAGGAACGCTAAACTATTTTAGAAACAATAAAAATAATTTGTCCTGTTTAGGCCTTGGACTGTAAATTACCAGATCATCGTATTAGCATTGCCGACTGTTTATTACCTGTCAAAGCGTGACACCTGCCACCTCATTGCCCCACGTCGACGTTCCCAATGCCATTGAGTTCTCCCAGCGGTGCAACGAACCATGGCTCCCAACCTGGCCAAGTCTACGCTCATGTTTATTCATGTTATGATAAACAGTGGCGAACTAAGTACCTCCCAAATGGCTGAAGCTGCTGGCTGCAGCAAGCGCGCAATCATAAGGATCCGGTCTAACCTACGCCTATTTGGTAGCATCAAAGCTCCTCCCACCAAAGGTGGGCGGCCACGAAGCATCACGCCGATAATGCTAGAAGCCCTGTCCCATCATCTACTCGAAAATCCGGATTTATACCTTCACGAGATGGAGCTCTTCTTTCTGGATGAATTCGATGTATCCATCCCGAAGTCCACGATCAGCGATGCCCTACGTCGCAAAGGGTGGTCTAAGAAAACACCTTGACAAAAAGCAAAAGAGCGAAATCCAGATTTGCCTGATGATTACTGTCATCTCATCTCAGAGTTCTGCTCATACCATCTCGTCTATGTGGATGAATCCGGATGTGACAAGAGGATAGGGTTCAGAAGGACGGGCTGGTCTCCCCTTGGTACGACACCTGTCCAAGTGTCGAAATTCCATCGGGATCAACGGTACCAGATAATTCCTGCATATACCCAGGATGGAATTCTACTCTCTCGTGTCTTCCAAGATTCGACAGATGCCGCATTCTTTGAGGATTTCATTTAGGAACTTCTGCAACACTGTGGCAAATATCCCGAGCCTAAGTCAGTTCTCGTCATGGATAATGCATCCTTTCATCGTTCTGAGAGGATTGAGCGAATGTGCCTTGAAAGAGGGGACAAGTTAGTGTACTTACCGCCGTACTCGCCCGACCTGAACCTGATTGAAGAGTTCTTTGCTGAGTTGAAACCGTTCATTCGGCGGCATTGGCAGTCTTATGCAGATAATCTCGGCCAAGGGTTTGATAAATTCCTTGACTGGTGTGTTGAGAAGGTGGGGACAAGGGAACATAGCGCCAAAGATCACTTCCAAAACGCAGGTCTCGATATTGAAGAGCTATAGTGGAAAATTATCAAATGTAGAGAAAACGAGAAATCTCTGAGAGACAGTACAGTACCAGCGGCCCGCCAGCACTTTTAGCAACCCTCCAGCGACGAAGTTAGCGTCTGTTTGACAGTCACCTGGGCATAAGGGCTCCGACCAGTGTACTTGCTTGGTCAATATTCTCGCAATAGTTGGTTAGGGGAAATTTGGCGAAATTCATCGTATATTATTTCGCTGATCAAGGGCATGTCGTACTGGTACGCTCACTGTTACCGATTACTAGTATTCCGGCTTTTGCATCTCGCTCTGGGGGGCAGCACAAGGGCCCTCTATCTCACGAGGGTTTAAAGAAGGTTCAACTATGACTGAAAAATTCACGAGAACAAATCATAGCCTGCCGAGCGACGAAGAATCCCGCTTCTCCACTTAGATGGTCTTCGCGTTGCAAGTCACAACCAACACGGAAGTATCCCTCCGCAACTCCCACCGTCACCGTAAGAAAGCTAACTGAGAAGAAACTCCGGAAGCTGCAGAAAACGGCGTCAGGAAAATGGTAGAGGACCTGCTTAGTTTGCCCTTTTGCTATTTGCTTAATACTAAACCCTCCGGAATGAAACTGGGCGGCTGTTGTTACAGAACAACTAAAAACGAAATCGACCATTGCCACCAGCAACTTGAAATACAGTAGAAAATGCTAAAACCATAAGCCACTCAAATCTAATCGAGACTTAGCGTACACGTGAGGCGTGAAAGGCCTCCCATAGATGAAAGCACAATGGCGGTGCCATTACAGGGTCGGTCTCATGAATTGAGTTCTTGTGCGGATGATACCCGAATCTCGCAAGATGAAATGCGCAGCCAGGGCCTCGGAGACACTATTCAGTTGTTAATCTCTCAAAATTTCATTTTCAATTTCCAGTTTTGTAACCCATGCAAACTGAGAGCCAGTGTATAATGTGGGACGATTTTCACATAGTATGTAATCAATTTGTCTATAGTCCTTTTGAAAATCGGATTGACCAATGCTTACTGTGGGGATCTGTCATAGTCACACCGCCAAGGCGTTGGCGCAGATCAAGCTCCTTACACAATGATTACGATGCAGATTACCGCGTGCAGTATGTGGTATCGGGTGGCCAGGATACATCGTCAACTTGTAATGAGCCTTGGGAGATGTGCCAATTAGGACCACCATCTGAATGTTGGTTACAACCTTGTTCCACTCCCCCACATTGCTCTCTCAATCGTGAGCTGTCCCTGCTGAACCATGCATGATTCCTTCAAGTGTGCTTACTTCCAGCCTTGCGCCCAGAGCTCTTGGCTAGTGCATCAGACGCTTCATGTTACCGAATGCAGCATTAGGCCTCCCAAGTCATTCAGCAAGCCGTCTGGCTGCCTAACCTTGCCCAGCCTTGCCAAGATGATCTTCATTCTCTACAAACAGAGTGGTATAATAATTCAACATCAATACTGACTCCTGGTGCAGCACTTAAAGGTATAAATATAGCTTGATATTCTCCCCAGAATCTCAATTCCTCATCAACAATCATCTCTAAAGATTATTTCTCACTAGGATTATTTCCACTACAACCTTCCGGTATGTACCATTCCTCCTCTTCAAAACACTTTCACTAACTCCCTCAGTCCAGCAAAATGAAATACATGTTCTTGATCGCCTCTTTCCTCGGCCTGGCCATGGCTGCTGGTAACTGTCCTGATTTCCCTTCCTGCCATTGTCCCGGGGACCTCTGCAGAATCGGTAGTGGAACCCCTGGCGACGGCGTTTGCTGCGAAGGCAAGACTTGCGTCCAGCAATCCGGAAGCGAAAACTGGGTATGTCTTTTGTCTCCTCCGGAAATGATTTCAAACTATAACGCTGACATTCTTGATATAAGTACTGCCAGTAGTGGGCTCTGCGGTCACTAGAGGGTGTCATGTATCAGCTGTGGTGAGGGATTTGGTAGACACTATACACATGTGCACTTTTCGATTCCGAGACTTGGAGTTGTTCCAATAGCAGAATCAATACTCTCACTCCTATACCTTGAATTTTGTGTGTAGTTGCGATAGATCGTAGATCGGTCAATAGCTCCCAAAAACCTTGCAATATTTCAATCTCATCATATGAACTGAATACCCGGACCTGTGAATTACGGGATCTGGTTAGTTTTGTTACTTTTAGTTCAGCTCTCTAATACACTGTCACGTAACCTCCCCTTCATTTTGCTCCAACATAAAAGACCCGACCTCGCCTCTCCCACCTCTTTTTTCTTTTCTTCGCTCTCCCTGTCCCATCTATTTGCACTCAACGTCACCCCCTTGATTTTGGCCCCCACTGCAACTGCGCCTTGACTTTTCAGCTTGTCACACTGCCCCTTTCATTTTCCCAAAGTTGCCGCTCGACCCGCCACCCAGCTTGCAATGCATATCGCCCAGGAGCGTAACCATTGGAATCCAGCCGGTAGCGGCATCATATCCCTTCATGTCGATGATCCTACTTTTTCCCTAGGAAGGTGACTGCACTATACTACGAAGCTACCTAGGTCTCCTCTGCCAGTGCGCCTTCTTCGTCTGATTCTGGTCGCCTCTTTCACATCTGCAACGCGCTGGTATGCGCTCGACGCCGCATAATCCTCTCCGTCCGCCCCATCTGAGGTTGCATTGCACAGCCCCGGTGCTACAGACTGACCCCGGACTGACCCCGGTTGTCTGGTCATGAATACCGCGGTGATGATCAGATGTCGTCATCGTCGGTCTCCTTGGTTTCTCTCCAGCCAGTCGATGAATATTTGAAAGCACAGCCGGTGATGCGGGTCAATAGCGACAATGCCGCACACCACCTGTCCTCGGTTGTTGCTGCAACCTGTGGCCATTGCCAGACAGCGACTTCGAAATCCATTATCCCGCCACTATCTAACGAGCAGCGAAGGGCCAGATAATAAGCTGAAGACTAGATTAAGCATGCATTGCATGAGTCATCGGTTAGGGCGGCGGTAATCATTTCCCGTCAACCATAGCCTGTGGTTGTTGTATGTGAAATTGGCGTAAGTTAACTCCAATTCCAGATTGGCGAGCAAATATCTAATCATCATAAGCGAGAGACATATTTGAGGATTGAAATTTATCAGTCACAATATCCTCTGCTGGCGATGGGGGCGCGGATTGGGCTTGAGGTTCCACTCGGAGAGCATGCCGCTTATCTTGTCTATGGATGTTTTTGCCTGGGATGGATAGCAAACTTGGCCATTAGAAGGAGATTACTAAATAGCACAATGAAGGTCAGTATCTCAATTCAAACTCTTCTCTTGTCCATTCATATTCTGTAATGTTCATGCACTTTTCCCCTGGTTGTCAAAAGAACAAAGTATACTCATGCGATCAGTGGTCAACTGATCGCGTGAGTATACATTCTGATGGAGTGATAATGTCATTATAAAAGGAGGTGGGAAATATGGAATTGTGGTCCAAACTTACCCAGAGGAGCCTAGTTGGTAAATATTGGTCGTCACGTTGTAGGCTGTTCATGGGTCTCCATCTTCTGGAAAGAAGCCAAACTCAACCAGATTGTCATAAACTAGCTCTACCTAGATTATTGTTAATATAAATATTGCAAGGAGCTCATGGGAATTATTGAATTATTAAGGCACTGAAATTCACAAGGTCCCTGGTCTATGGTCTCAACGGTGGGAACCAAATAGAAAATTCCACGTCCATCCCAAACCGTATGAAGGTCGAAAGGAAGATTACACCTCCATCTCCTGAAGTGCTGTATATAGCATTGCCTTCACCGGTAGATATCTTGTTCGCTTTGCGGCTTTTTATCTCTTCTGAAATTTTGTCCTCTGATTGTGGGAGAAAGTATGCTGTGAGGTTTCCAAGATCCAAGATGACGCGAGTACTGAGTTTCCTATTGAAAGGCGTGGCTGCATGGCACCAGTCCGACTCGGAACTTCCATTCAATGTAGCTATTTGATAAGCAGTCTTGTAGTACGGACTGAAGGTCACAAAATTGCGCCCTTTGCCAGCACTGGCTGTGTTTCCTTCCAATATAGTCTTTTCCCCCTCGCTCGTGGCGGGGTTTCCCTCTCCAGATTTCGACATATCGATGTCACCAATGCCAGCGATACCGTACGTCAAGTCAGTTGTGCCATCTACCGTCATGAAGCCACTTGCCTCTGTTACACTGAACTAGCTTCCCCCGTCCGAACTTGCCACGAACGGCCAACCGTAGTAGATAGAAGCATCAAGGGTACCTGCAACGAAAGCGCCGAAGCCTTCCTCGTAGTCTTCCCCGCTGATATGGCACTGGTCCGTTGTTTGCTAGTAAACGGGAGCAGTCATATCCTTCTTGGCTCGCAAAGCATCGTCAGAGCGATACAAAAAGTCAGCAGCGGTAGAGTCTGAGTACATCTGTTGCTATAAAATCGCCGAATCAGACCAGTAACGCTTGACAAGATCTCGCACCGCTTTATCAGAACTGCTTTCAGACTCCTCTCTAGGCGAATCAACTATTGCTTTCCAGTATCCGGCCACATTAGAGTAGTCAATGCACAGGCTAGTATTGTTGTTGTCACGACGCATTAATTTAATATTGAAATCAAAAGCAAAGTCGTAGACTCGTGAGGTTGGGCTGCGCCTCCTTACGTGAGAAGACAGAGATTGGTCTAAGTTGATATGGGATCAGTGGCTTTCAATCTTTGATAACTAAACATAATAA
This sequence comes from Penicillium argentinense, assembly GCF_028826775.1. Taxonomy (NCBI): domain Eukaryota; kingdom Fungi; phylum Ascomycota; class Eurotiomycetes; order Eurotiales; family Aspergillaceae; genus Penicillium; species Penicillium argentinense. The sequence continues at coordinate 4,440,037 of NW_026622668.1, forward strand.
GCGCTTACTATTGGACTCGTCGATTGAAATGGTTCGGCGAGTGAATTTGGAGCGCACTATTTCTCGAGGTCAGAACCATGTAATCGCAGCTAAGTACAAAATGAAACTCACATCGTCGGTCATTTCGAAAACAGTCCCTTCCACGCCCTTTTCCATGATACGGAAGCATCCACCAACATCATCAGCCAGGCAGACTACTCGAGCTGTCAAGGCCTTATTCTCCTCGACAGTGCTCACATCCTTAGGGCAATCCAAAAAAAACAAATAGATCTGGCTTATTGTCTCGCTTCTTCATCGAGGACTTACATCCTCGGATGGTCGCTGGTCGGGTGGGAAGATATTTTTGAGATCAACAAGGGTGAATGTGGACTCAGTATTGCCGATCAGAGATGCATCAGCCACAGAGCGGAGAGCAGTCAAGAAATCATTATCCTGGTCAACAGTCTATACTATCAATCCTAATAAGCCCATGCTATTGGCGTATCGAATCTTCGTTTGGAACGTTGTGGCATCATCATATAATATCCAATTGTCATCACCATAGACAAAGTATCGCACGGCAGTATCCTTGTCGAGATGCGAAGTTGCCCTGGTATTATACAAGATGTCTGTTATTTCACGATAAGAGAGAATACCAGCGGTACCAGTACATCTACCTACTTTACCAGGGCTATTAAAAATACACCCGGGCTTCCGGCAAGAGATATCTGTCAATTTGAAAGATCGCCCGTAGAATCTAAGTCCCAGAACAATTGCAGAAGGATCAATGTCAACTTTCTAGAAAAGATCGAGATCAAGATCAATTTCGGTAATGTTAGTTTGAGCTAATACCTGGCTGCCAATAGGATTGTCGCTATCCCATACTCTATGCAGGTCATATGCCATAAGGTTAACCCAATCAACATAAGCTGTCATAGCCTTCAAGTCGAAGTGTCTCAGGTACTAGTATGAGGTTGGCGCGGTGAATGTAACAATATAGCCCCTTCTACTGGCATCAATGGCGGCCCTCAACTCTTTCAAAAATTTTGTATAGTTCACGCCGTCGGAGCTACTACCACCGCGGTTATCCGCACTGGGGTACTCCTAATCGAAGTCAACACCATCCTATCCATACTCAGATAGCCACCCAAGTAAATTCTTGATGAATGCGCACCCAGTATACAGCAAACAGGCTGTACCTGAACAGCTTGGATGTGGGAAACCTAGCTTCGGATACGTATTGAGGAAACAAGTGATTGGGAAATTTCAAAACACACCTGATGTCTTGAATAAAGGTGGGTATAGAAATCAGTTTGGCTATGCCAGAAATCGTTCCGTGGTCGGCACTTCTCAACTCGTAGTCGCTCCTATCCTAATCCCGGCTGTATAGCCTTCAAATCAGACCTTCACTCCTTCTGTCGATTAAGCAGGGTTGGATGTTCAACCCCCGGGGCCTACAAAATCGCTTCACACCTTCATTTCCGTCAAGTTGTGAGAAATGGCCCCCGCGATTTCCTACCCAGCCCCTAAGTCGCTGGCCCCCGGACCTAAGCCCCTATCTTTAGAATCGCTATGACACTGTACATGCACCGATCGACTCGGAGCTAAGCTTCGGTAATATAGTTCAGTAATGCTTGGCCAAGGTTTTTCCCGAATGAGATCACAGACACTACCCGGATGGGAGTAGACTCATTCAGTCAGGTAATCAACCTTGACTGAAATCTAGAACCCAGGCCTTTCTTAGTGTCATCACATCATCTACTCTAGCAGAACCGGTTTTCTAGAGATTGCCGTGTTTGAATTCTTCTGCGACGGCCCGGGTAGACATCTGCAAGGGGCTGGATAGTATGGGCTCACGGTCCCGGGTAAGACGCTTGGACCATCACACCCAAGCTCACACAATGTTCTGAGTGCCATTCTATGGCGCAGCAGGGAAGATTTATGCATATCTATCTTTCCTAAATTCTTTTGAGTTCATTCTGCGTTTTCGATTGACTCTGACGGATACGATATTTTGACCTTTCATTTTCAATCTTGGGACTAACTTACCACGATGTTAGGGGTCCATCAAATGTTGTTTTGAGGTGTGGATAAGAAGTGGATTTATTTCCATACCTAGGTATCATTTATGGTCGCATTGTGTTCAACATTATGTAGACTGTAGATTAAATATAGATCAAATGTAGATCAAATAGGATAATAGTGTGCGGATAGTTATGTTGGAGCACCGCAGTGTGATGGCAAAATGTGGCAATATATTTTACACGATGCGCCGAAAATGTCATCCCACAAGTGGTCCTTTGATGCTCCTAGAAAATTTCGACGAAGCACTTTGAAATCACATCCGACATCGCTGGGTGCAGCAACAGAGAGGTGCAGCACTTTTTAATGAGGGGTTTAAGGGGCAATTCCGTTAAAGCGTTGGTTGTTGCATCGAGGGATCAAAGAGCCCACGCACACATTGAGGCATGAAAATCGCGCTTGCGCTGTGATTCCAAAGTTTACTTCGAGGGAGGTCTTTTTCAGAGAGGATTAGTCAACCTTACGCACGTGGTGCTCGGTGATAAGACGTCTATAAAGGCGGTCCGCAGGTGAAGCAGCGATCCTTCATGGACCACGGACTACACCATCATGCTTAATTTAAGATCCTCGGCATAGTATTCTCCCACAACATTAATGTACCTGCTAGTATGTCCATCGCGTACACTGTACTGTGTTGTCTGACCTTGGAAAGATTTTTCGAGGTGCTCTCTTCGTCCACACCATGACTAATCTGGGATTTGGTAGAGCTCGAACCATGACTGAAGCAAGGCTGACGAGTCCTGCAGAACAGCCCTACCGCACAAATGTGAATTCTAGACTCAACCCTCCACAGAGTGAAAAATGACATCCCCAACGGCTAGAACGTCCAGAACACCCCGTGGAGACCATGACACGCCCAACCTCCACATCAACCAGCAGACCCTCGACCGTTGTGAGTCCAGACTGTCCATATTTGCAGGTCGCCCCACCCGGTGGCAAGTCCATCCACGTGACTTACGCTGCGTGGCGTGTTAGTCATGGCCATTAGTCAGCCAATGACCGTGGACCGCAGGTGGGCCCGACAGCTGTGTAAGCCAGGAACAGGCCTAGCGTGCCGGTGGTCCATGGTTGTGCTGTTTATCCCATTTCCCGCGCTTGAACTGCGAGATACGAAGGCGGGATACGAGGTGTTCGTGGTGAGAGACCTGTATAGTCTTATAGGTACTTGATGGAGATACATATTCATCACATGTGCCCTAAGGTAGTTGGTGTCAGGAATGGATAAGGCGGGCACCTACAGAGAATGCGGCTTATACTTCCCAGCTTGTCTTAGTTTACGGCTATATTTAACAGCTCGGACTTTCTTTGTGTTGGTCCTCGGTGCGCTTCCAGAAGACATATCCTTGCTAGACTTAATAACTCCCGTGGTACGCCGGAACTATAGATATTTAAAGCGCTGCTCTAAATAGTGCAGAATGAGAGTATTCCCAACTGCCAGTCCTCATAAGATAGGTACAATAGAGATGAGCCACAAATGCCGAGGTGGGGAGCACGACACTCTGAAACACGCAAATCGTAGCGAGGCCGGTCGTCGCGAGCAAGCTCTCCACAACACTCTCAAACACGACAAGAATGCTCTAATGACGGGGCATGACGATACAGATGGAGGGGGAAAGGCGTGCCCCCTTCATTCCGATATGTCAGGACTAGGCACGTGGTGTATTTTATCTTCTTTTGCGCCGATCGGTGATGGAAGTACATAGCGTGAGGTCTATTTTGCAAATCTCCTCGAATTGTGCTCAGCTCGTACTTCCGTGGTCGCAGGATGAATTATCGCCCACTATCGTCCACACTATCGAATGGCTTCGGGCCACGCTCCAAATTGTTCCACGACCGACGGGTCGAATGACGTATGAGGATCTAAAAAGATCCTCCGCGTGGCGTATGTCAGCCCTGCCTACACCACTGGCACTTGGCTTCAGGTACTGGCAGCTGTGCGAAGTGTAGGGCACCCTGTGCACAGTCGGGACGACCTGACGAAAGAGTCGAGGCGCAAAGACACCATGTTGGCCGAGCGTGTCGCTGATTCGATTTCATTGTTGATCGCTTGCCCTTTCAGGCCAGGCGAGCGCGACTAAAACGACGCCACGCCTCAGCGGGTTAGCTGCCCACCGCGCCCTGCGTATAATTGCCCCGTCTGGCGGCGTATCGCTGCGTATCGCGGGCCCAGCGTGTCGTCTGCGGGCTCGACACCGCCTGTCACCACGCACCTTGCGCCTGTTCGGGCCACGGCCAGGCACGGGTGGGACTCGCCACGACGCCGTCGGTCTGGGCCTTGCGCCGGACTGAACCTTACCCTCAGGTACCCAAGGGGGAGGAGCTCCGGAGGATATTGCGATGTGCAGAGGGGATCGTACTGGTGAACTTCCCAAATTCGAGACGGCCAGGCTCGAGGCTGGTCGAGTCGGTGATGGTTCCAGTTTTATTCCATGCTTACTTTTTTTGCATTCACCCGATTCCCTGCTCGCGCATCGACTAGCCGTAGCCTCGATTTGATCGATGTGTCGTGATGGTGTTCCTGGCCAGATCAGGCTGCGTGCATGCACTGCAAGTACATCATCGTGCACAGGGCCACACTACTGTCGCCCCTGAGCGCGAGCATATCCGCGCAGAGGCAGGAACCGACTCAACGGCGTGGAAATAATGTCCGAGCAGAGTAGTTTGTGCAACAGTAGTAGTGCCTTGAGGTGGTACTGTAGTACTGTACTGCCCCATGCTAAATGGACGGAGCCTGAGCGGGTGTTCATTCCGGTTCACTGCAGTGCTTGTCACCGAGACAGCAATCTGTCATCTCAGGTACATCAAGTAAATAATATAGCAGTCAGTAATAGCATTGCAAGGATAACTGAATCTTCAATATTGACAATGCGCCCTATAGAGAATAGTGTTACTGTACCAGTTATATTATTAGCTCGACTGCGGATGGCCATGTGAACCTTACTCTTTGTCTCGGGTGCGTACCCGTAGTTTGGTCTGGCGTGCCCCTAATCGGCTGCCTTCTTGTTGGTTCCCCCTGACCAGCGCAAGGCATAATTTACCGTCACATTACGCTTTGTTGTTCCGTCCCACCTCCCTCCCCCCCATTTCCCCTTCGCCCCCTAACGAGGCTGTCCTCCTCATTCACCTTATTCATTCCTTTCATTCTCTACTGCTTCGTCGTCGACGACTCTGGCGCCTTTGACCTGGGACTCAGCCAATTCGATCTCCCCTTGCATATCCCACGGTCGCGCTTTGCTCGATTCCTTTGATCGTTTTTCGCCGTTTCGCCCCAAAAGGCCCGTCCAATCGCTCCTTACAGCTTCCCAGCCCACACTCGCTTCTCTGCAGTTTTTTTCCGGGTCGTTTCACTGCGACACCCCTTCCATTCGTTTATACCGTCGTGATCGTCGCCATTGACTCGGTCGTGTTTCACTTTGCATTCGGTTGCCCTCGAGACGCCAGATCCAGCCTCGAAAGAATAAGCAGGAAAAGGTCGAATCGTTGAAAGGTGTTGCGAGACTGTGTCCCAGCATTTTTTTCAGCTCTGTCATATCGCATCGCATCGCTTGGATATAGTCGAATCGAACCGTTTGGGACGACATACGTGACGCGAAATTCTGAGGTGTTGACAGACGAGACGAACTGCCTCGTTCTGTACCCTCTTTCCAAGCACCGGATATTATAATCTATCATTTGAACCTTAACAGATCCGTCGCCTAATATGCGCCCCGGAACCCTGACCCTTTTGGCCGCCTGCGCCCTCGGAGGTCTCGAGCTTGTCGCGGCTCAAGAACGAGAGGTCACCAACGTGGAGCGCCCGCGTTTCTACTTCCCCCGCGAGGTGAAGCGTCATGTCAAGAAGGGCACCCACAAGGTCGACCCCGAGACCGACCAGGCCTCGGATGAGAATGAGAATCAGACTCGCAGTGAGGGAGGACTTTTTGGCGCCGTCGACAACATCGCTTCCAAGCTTTCTAACGTCGCGGGTGGTGAAAGTGACGCCAACGCCAACGCCAACGCCAACGCCAACGCCAACGCCAACTCCAACTCCAACTCCAACAACGCCCAATCTGCGAACCCGACCCAGTCTGGCAAGGAGATTGTGGTTGTGATCACGGAAAATGGCGATGGAAGCCGTGTTACTAACACCATCACTCGCGATGTTGCGGCGCCCACCACCACCACCTCGTCCACCGTGACCACCAAGAGCGAGGCTCCCACCACGGACAACACCAGCAAGAAGGTCGCCGAATCGAACACCGATGCCGCTACCACCGCGAACAGCAGCTCTGAAAACGATTCGACTCAGAACTCCGACACCAAGAAGGCTAGCGCGACTGACTCGACCACTCCCACTACCACCAAGTCGGCTGCCGCCTCGTCTTCCTCTTCGTCCGGCAACCTCCTTGGTGATGCTATCGGTGCCGTTGGCAGCGTTGCCAATGGCGCCGTTGATGACCTTGGCCTTGGTGGTAGCACCACTTCCTCCGCCTCGAGCGCTGCTGGTACTGCCAGTGGCGCTGCTTCCAACACCGCCGCCCCGTCTTCCTCTTCGTCCGGCAACCTCCTTGGTGATGCTGTCGGTGCCGTTGGCAGCGTTGCCAACGGCGCCGTTGATGGCCTTGGCCTTGGTGGTAGCACCACTTCTTCCGCCTCGAGCGCTGCTGGTACTGCCAGTGGTGCTGCTTCCAACACCGCCGCCCCGTCTTCCTCTTCGTCCGGCAACCTCCTTGGTGATGCTGTCGGTGCCGTTGGCAGCGTTGCTAGCGGCGCCGTTGATGGCCTTGGCCTTGGTGGTAGCACCACTTCCTCCGCCTCGAGCGCTGCTGGTACTGCCAGTGGTGCCGATGGAACTTCCAGTGGTAACTCGAAGACCGCGACCACGTCTTCTGCGGATAACTGGTTCGACAGCTTGCTTGACGGTTTCGCCGGTGACAGCACTACTAGCGCTTCTTCTGCCTCTCGCACCGGCGAGGCTTCTGCGAGCACTGTCCCCGTCAACGTTCCCAACTCCGCCTCTGCCTCTGCAACTCCGACCCCAAGCGCAAACTCTTCTGGTGGCCTCCTCGGACTCGATCCCATTATCAGCCCTGTTGCCTCCGGACTCGGCAGTCTGCTCAATGGCACTACCAATGGCACTTCCAGCGAGATCAACAGCGTTGCCAGTGGTAGCCTTCCTACTCCCTCTGGCGGTCTGATCCCTCACCCGCCCTCTGCTGGTCCCAGTGGCACTCCCACTGCTTCTGCCAGTGGTGCCCCGGGCAGCGGTACTGTTACTCCTGGCGCATCCAACTCTATCGGCTCCATCCCGACTCCTCACTCGCCTGGCTCTGACAGTGCTTCGGGCAAACCCACTGGCTCTGGATCCGTTTCGGGTGTCCCTACTCCTACTGGCGGTTCTGGTTCTCACGAGTCGACTACGGTCACTCCTACTTCCACCGCGACACCCACGCCTGTCGAGACCAGCACTCCGGTCGAGACCCAAACTGAGACCCCCAAGCCCACTGAGACTCCCACCGAGACCAGCAACACGAACAACTGGATGCCCTCCACCATTCTTGTTCAGCCTACCGTCACCCCGTCTGAGACCGAGACTCACACTGGCACCCACACCCAGCAGACCAGCGGCCCGACCTCGCTTCCTGGCTCGATCACCCCGTCGAACGCTGCCTCTGAGGCCCCTGCCGACTCCGTTCTCCTCCAGCTTGGTTTCGATAGCCACCTGCCTTGGTCCTTCGTGGCGACTACTCCTCTGTCTTCTTCGCAGATCTTCGAATGGATTCCCGCTGCCGTGAAGGGCTCCGTGCCCAACACCAAGATGTCCATGTTCGCCCTGGAGCCTTACTACTCCTGGAAGACCACTGGTTACAACGCCACTCTCGCCATCTTCTGGTTCCCCCGCGAGAAGGTCGAGGCCCTCAAGTCCCTGAAGCTCAACCCCAACTCGGCTCTGTACCAACAACAGAACGAGGCCGCCAAGACCATCATGTCCATGATCGACCCGTCTATCCCCATCGAGTTCAACGGCAACTACCCCACCGGTGACTCCGACTCTACCACTGGCACCGACGGTGGTGACAATGGCAATAACGGCAATGGCGGCGATGACTACAACGGTGACGCCGGTTCCTCTAGCAGCTCCAAGACCAAGGCCAGCTCCGTCGGCATTGGTGTCGGTGTCTGCGCCGGTGCCGCCGCCTATGGTGCTGGTATGTTCTGGGTCGCCCGCCGCTACCGTAAGAGAAAGCAGCTGCACCAGCGCACCAGCTCTACTGCCGAGCAGATGAGCCAGGGCTCCGGTGCCGGCTCTCTCTTCGCTGCCGGTGCCCGCATGTCTGGTAGCCAGCGCACTGGCCGCTCCCAGATGATCAGTGCTCCCGTTATGGCCGAGAACTCGCTGGGCTGGAACTAGACGTTCGATTCAAGACAACCACACGACTGATAGACTGGGCCAACCCACCCCTCTCTCCATCTACCCACTGCTTCTAGGGAGACCCTCAGGTGTCTCTTGGGGAAACACCACCACCCTCTGGCTCCGGTAGTGGAAGATGAGAGAACTGCACAAAACTTCATTTCATTGTTCATCCACCCTCCCAGGATATATGTCATATATCACGTATCTTCTTCCTGTGACTTTGTTGACCGGCCATTTTTTTTTTCTTTCTTCTTTTTCATTCTATGATACTCCGAGCACCTCTGGCGCTGCGTGTGTACCCTTTTCTTTTTTGGAATATTCCCCCTTGTGTTCAACACCTTATATCTTCTTGAAACATTTTCATGGCCTCTGTGTGACAACTTCCGAAATGAGACGAACGTTAATTTTCTCACTGCCAACTCAGGGTGCCATTGAAAATAATTTCATCCCCTTTTTATACCTGGTCATATCTATTTTCCTTTGAGTCTTATGCACATCTAATGGTTTGGGTGGCCTGGATCCTTATGAGCCGACGCTAGTTCCCTGCCCCTGTTTCATTTTCCGTATTGTCTTTGGTGATGTTTGTACAGAAGTGATGGTGATTTAGTAGAGCATGGATGAATGAAGGAGCAGATTTTTTTTTTTTTTGGTATACTTGTCTTAGAAACTATTTCCTGTAATTATGCGAGGGACTGGTCTGCACGTGACCTTCTTGCTTTCCATCCGGGAGGATATCAATTATTGATTCGAAGACCAGCAATATAGGGTCAGTGGTCTTGATGAGGTTAGAAAAAATACCTTACCTGATCTCGGGAAAACTTAGACTAATGTCTTACCTCCCAATTATGCAGAAACTAGTTAATATATCGAAAAATATGAAAAAGGGATATAATGCCTAAACAGAGGGGAAATGTATGTACAAAAAAAGGAGAGTGAGAGCCCTATGAACAACCTTCAGAACCAATCAATAACCCCCCCACTGGGGAATCCGAACAGAATGAGCATCTACTCCTTCTTCTCCTTTCCAAGCCCAAACCACCCACCAACCGACTTCGAAACAGAAGCACGCTCCTTCCGTTCCTCCCTAGCCTGCTGCCTCTCACTCTTATACTCCTCCCAAGAAAGCTGCTTCGCAGCAGAGACCAGACTACCCTCAGCCTCAGCCTCACCTCTCAACGCATGAGCAGGTAAAGGCCTCACAGCGTCCTCGCCTCCGTAAACACGCAGCGCCGTGCCAAATGCCCAGTCAACGGCTTCTTCGACGGGGTGGTCGAATATATACGGTAGGAACGGGACGACGGAGAGACCGAGCTAGACCAATCAGCACTGACCAGAACTGCAAAAAAGGACCAGTCTCGAGGGACTGGAAAAAATCAACATACCCCAATAGGAACCCAAGTCCTCACAAAACCCATCTTAACCCCTTTAACCATGCGACTGGAATACTTAACAACGGAATGGATAGTAAAAGCCGGCAACCCCATACTCGCAATACTCTGGAATACAGCTCTCTTCGCCATAACCATGCGATAATCCTCGGCCAGCGAAATGCTTGTCGTCGGCCAGGACACCCCTTCCCCTTCCTCGCCTGGGGCCGCAGGTGACAAAGGCGCGCTCAAATTCCCAGTCGCCATGCCCTTAATCTCACTCGAAACACTCGCGCTCGCATTCTTATACGCTTCGCCAGGCGTCTCGAGAGCACGCCGGTTCCGCAAGTATGCCTTGTACCCCTCGTGGCTGACGTCGCCAAGCAAATAGGCCCAGGAGATGGCATAGGCAGAACGCACGAGGTAGGGGTGTGCGATTGGGCGGAAGGATTCGCCTATGTCGCTTGTGTAGGCTACGTAGCGGTGCGCGGAGAGGAGGATTGTTCGGATGCGGTTTGCATAGGCGGCGTACCGGTAGGGTGTGTCTGTTGAGTCGATGGAGCTGTTGGAGGACATGGTGAGCTTTTTTTTTTGTCTTGCTTCACGGTGATTTTTGGGATTGGGTTGTGAGGGGTGAGAGAGGGAAGGTTGAGGTGGAGAACGTCATTGCGATTGCGGTGGAGAATCGCAGGCCAGGTTTGGTTGCGAATGTTGTTGTCCGGTTTTGGGTCAATATCCGAGCAAATATTTGGGCTGGGACGTGGGAATTGTAATGCAGGAAATGTGGTGTGATATAAATATAGAGAGTTCACTTACTAAGGCGAGTAGAGGTCGTCGTAAAAGTCGTCGTCGCCATCGACTATCTTCTGCAGTTTGGTAGGGAGCTTTTCGCGGGTGACGGGCTCCAGCTCTTCCGAGGGATTTTGGTCATTTTGCTTGCGACCCCAGACCATATTGAGGAATTGGCGTGTGAAAGTCGTGGTCGAGGTCAAGGAGAGAAAAGGTAGGAGGAAAAGTGTAGTGAGGGGAAAGATGGGAGCTCGGGCACAGCTGGATAGACTGCGGAGGAAGCAAGGGAGAAAACGCGGGAAGGAAGAAAGGTGGAAAGAAGGTTTGGAAACTGTTTGGAAATTGCGGCAGTGCCAGGGCAAACTTTACGAGTACATTACGGTAGTGAGAGCTCTGGCAGGACATCATAGCCGTCCACGGCAGCCGAAGGAGGCTGTGACATAGCCGGGGTATAGACTGCTTGACCATGAATGTGAGCACTTTCCCGAGGTTCCGCGGTGTTTCCTAGTTGTCGGGACTCAGGGGAGTGGCTGGATATGATGAAAATGACAGCCCTAATTTCGGTTTTTAAACAAATCGACCTCTCAATTGGTTAAGTCTTTATTTATACACTCCGGTCCTCCGAAATGTATACTCTGCACGCTCGTGACACCTTTCCCGAAACAGTCACATGACCTCGGGTCTTCCCGGAATCCGCCACTCTCACCAAATCACCTGATCTCAAATAGACTGCCCGCTGACTCATCCCACTCTAACCGCATCAGGCTGGGCGGTCTCCGAGCCGACTTCGTCTCTGGCCGAGCCTGAGGATTCCGCTTCCACATCGCTGCCCTTGATCTCCAGCTGCATCCCCACCACAGTTCCTCAAGATGGTCGTCTACTACCAGATCGCCGGCAAGAAGGTCGGCTCCCACGTCGTAAGTGCTCCGATCCCGATCGCCAATCGGCCCGCGCGCCCCCTCATCCCTTTTTCCATTCGGCTCAACGTGGAAGCACCTTGGAGTTCAAGTGAGCTAACCTGATTGTCTTTGCTTCGCGTCTAGCTCTCCATGGCTGTTCTCGGCAGTCTTTTTGCCGGTTCCTACGCTGCTATGGGCGGTGGTGAGAAGCCCAAGACCGCTGCTGGTCCCCCCATCAACGCTTCTTCCAAGGAGGAAGGTGACTTTATTCAGTATGTTTCGGATTCAGCATCTCAAACTTGCTCTTTCTCCAGCATGATATTGGAGAAGAAAGCTCAATTTTGAGATTCAACGCGCCGGATGGTATCATACTAACATCTAATCTCAACAGACAATTCTTGAAGGAAGTCGACGGAGGCGACAAGAAGTCCGAAAAGCACTAAATCGCCATCTCTACACGGAATAGATCGACGGAATGGACCGGATATGAATCAGCATAACGCCTGACTCGAGGTCGCCGTCCCTTGCCTGCCGCCATCGCATCGGTGCAATGATATTTTTCGGCTGGGCAAACTTGTTTCGACCCGGGTGATTCTGGGCCAGCTGGGGAGGCAGGTGATTTTCGTGGATTGTACATAAGAGGTCGTGTACGCTGCATAGAAGATATACCTTCTACCAATGGTTTTGAGTAGTGGAGGTCGGTGAGCTAGGCTTTCAGTGAGCTTGACTTGCCATACCTAGGTCGGGACGTATGGAGGTGGTTGATTCCCTGCTATTTTCCGAGTAATTTGGAGTGAATGTTTGCGCGGTAGAGCTGTTGGTGTTCATACCCGTAGCTATCCTAGCGTCCGTCGTAGCTCATCCGACAGCGGATCGTATTACGAAGCAACAGATAAAAGCTCTCAGTAACGTAGAAAGGTCAAATACCAGTCTCGAGCTATAGCTATGCTGCACCCTCTAGAATGATTTCCTACTGCAACGACAAAACAATCAAAACCCGACCCTACCCCCCACCGCCATCGGCGCAATCCATCCCAACTAAACCTTAGTACTTTACACTTCCGCTCACCTCCTTCCCCCCTCTCCCCCAAAACAACCATGAAACCAATCCCATTCCCCTACGCCCTAAACATCGGCACAGACATCGTGCACCTCCCGCGAATTACCCGCCTCCTCACCCAACGCGCAAACTACCTCTCCCGCTTCACGCAGCGCATCCTCAGCGACACCGAGCAGCGCGACTTCCACCGGCGCTTCAAGGGCGTCCTTCATCCGACCTCCCCCACTACACTTACGTCGGACCCATCGAAGAAGGATACTTCGAATTCCCCGCGCACACCGCCCGTCACACCGGAAATGACGCGCTGGCTGGCGGGCCGCTTTGCGGCGAAGGAGGCGGCGCGCAAGGCTGCACCCAAGGGTGCGGCGTCGATTGGGTGGAAGGATGTATTTGTTAGTGTGCAGAGGGATGAGAGGGGCGTGGACGGGGTGTCTACTGTAACCTCTGGAGCTGGGACAGGGCCTGGAGAGGGGGGCCATACGGCTGGTGATGGGACGAGTCGGAGGCCGGAGATTGTTTATCGGGGGAAGGAGGGGGAGCCGGACCGGGTTGGGAAGTTGTCTATTTCGCATGATGGGGATTATGTTGTTGCGACTGTTCTTGCGGCGGGGTGAGATTGTTCCTATGGGTTTCATGGGCTCCTTTTGCTGTGCTGGCTGTGTCTTCGGAGTGGTTGGTTCCGACTGGGATTCATGAGGCAGTGCCATTTCCATAGTCTTGGTGCTATGGAAGATATGGCATTGATGTCATGTCTCTGGATGTTTTTCCAGAGGCTTTGCATCGCATCGCATTGCGTCGAAACGCGATGCATTGTGCCGTGCGACTTCTATGGTATTTGATGCGAGGGATGCGACCGAGGGCCATTAGCCGGCCTAAGTGCGGACGTGATGTGGAAATACCGCTTGCCACTGGCAAATAATTCAAATGATCCGGAGATTTTTGTCCTATAATGGGATCCTGTATAGTTGGAATTGCCGAGGCATATGCGGCCAGCTAGACAAGTGTGCCCCATGGTGGAATTGATACTGCACTCCACTGCCCTACTGACCTGCAATTGAATGAATGTACGATATTAAATTAAGCATCGAACAAGAATATCACCACCACTAGGAGCACACATACGGGCTGACAGTGGTCTATACGTTAGGCAGGAGCTGTACAGTCGTACCCCACGTTTAGCGCCGCGGGATAATTTCTTATCGGAGCGCTATCAATCCGACCTCCAACATTACCCAAGGCCTCACTTTAGACTGACTCACTCTGCTCCGCGCTGTACATTGAACCACGCGGCGCCTGTATAGAAGGTGAAATAAGGAGCAGGTCAGTAAATTCTCACTTCTCTTTCAACGAATAGGTGCCTCACATCTCCTACCCTCCAAGAACCACAGCTGACCAAAACCAGTCCAAAATGCCCTTCACCCACCACAGCCACTCGGGCCAATTCTGCCCAGGCCACGCAAAAGACTCCATGGATGAAGTGATCCAGACAGCCATCAGCAAAAAAATGGAAGTCTTCTGCCTAACCGAGCACATGCCCCGGCACAAAGAAGACTTCTACCCCGAAGAGGTAATCCCATCCCCATATATCAACCACCAGAAAACAAATCTAAAAAAAGTCCAGATCGAAGCCGGCCAAACAGAAGAATGGCACTCCAGCAACGAAGAATCATACTGGCTCGAAGCAAACCGCCTCCGAAACAAATACGCCACCCAAATCCAAATTATCATCGGCTTCGAAAGCGACTGGATCCGGCCCGCTTCCAGAACGCTAATCGAAGCCTCTCTCAGTCGCTTCCCGTTCGAATTCTTCGTGGGTTCCGTCCACCATACTCTAACTATCCCTATCGACTACGACAGAGCTATGTACGAGCAGGCGCGCGATGCCGCCGGTGGAACCGACGAGCTTCTTTTCGAGGTCTATTTCGACGAGCAGCTGGATATGCTCCGGCAATTGAGGCCGTTGGTCGTGGGTCATTTCGATCTTATTCGGTTGAAGAGTGATGACCCCGAGCGCAGCTTTAAGTCTTGGCCTGGTGTTTGGAGTCGTGTACTGAGAAATTTGGATTTTGTTGCTGAGTATGGGGGTTTGCTGGAAATTAATGGGGCGGCGTTGAGGAAGGGGATGAGTGAGCCTTATCCTAAGGCGGAGATTTGTCAGGTGAGTTTTTTTTTTTTCAGTTCCCTAATGATTTGGATATGTTGGTTTACTGGGTTAATGTGGTCTTCAGGAATTCATCGCGCGGGGCGGCCGGTTCTGTCTTTCGGATGATAGTCATGGCGTGGATCAGGTTAGTTTGAATTTCCATCGCGTGCTGGAGTTCTTGGGTCGGGCTGGGATCTCGACGGTGCATTATTTGCAGCTGGCAGAGGAGGAGCTGGCTTCGGCGCCTGATTCGAGATTCCCTCGTACGCAGATTGCGGCTGTTTCGGTGGAGGAGGTGAAGAAGATGGAGTTTTGGAAGGTGGCATCCAATTGAATAGAAACGTTTACATCGTCTGCTACAAATAGAATAAAATGGCCGGAGTGAAGAAATGATTCAATTTCTATCTATCCTAGCTAACCTATAATCAGGGTAGTGTATGTAATGTATATGTGGAGTAGGTGAGATAACAGGGATCGGAAGAAATCGAGATTGCCAAACCGAATACAAGCCACATGGCTGCACTAGACTAGGCAGAGAGATAACCTCTACAGATGACAGACGAATCTCCAAGTCCCAAGACACCACCAAAGCGGCAATCAACCACAATAGTATAACGATGTCGACTGGGGCGTGGAGTGGCAAGACCTGTCGAATGAGCCATTCGCAGAAACGGAGACAGGCGGCCTGAACGCGGGTAATTGGGGAATGTCTTCCCAAATTGTATATACTTATTCCTTTTTTTTTTTTAATATGTACTTGACAGTGATTACCCTTAGGTTAGTGCCCAGGTACTATAGGGACAGGGTTAGATGTATCTTTACTCGTATTGCAGGAGCCTCGTCGGGGAATCCATTCCCAATCCAGCGTCTGCTCATGGACGACCCCGCACAGATCCGATCCTCCCTTCTGATTTCCCGCAAATGAGCAGCCTCGCAATTGGCCTGTCTTCCCACCTGGACCAGCATAGCTCGGCTCAACACGCCCAAGCACACCGGGACCCGCGCACGCAACCCACCGCTTACGCAGCGTCATCGGGGAATGTAAGTGGGTAGATCTGCGGTGGGGGGGGAGGCATTGTCGCGGGGGCACACACTCAAACGGGCCGAGCTGGAAGCTGGGGGAGATGGGAGTTGGAGTTGGGGGTGCGAGGGACGCGCGACGTCGACCCCGCCAGAGGTTCGACGAGGCCGCCCCTCTTCCGAGTCTTTTCGCAAAACACCCGCTTCTTTTCTCCGTTCTCTCCGCCTCCATCTCCCTCTTTCCACCACTTTTATTTCCAACTCATTTACTTCACATTCATAATGGGTGTCGAGAAGAAGACTCTCTCCGCCGGCAACGGTGTCGACTTCCCCCAGAAGGGTGACAACGTCGCTATCCACTACACTGGCTGCCTCTACGATGCCAGCAAGGCCGACAACCACTTCATGGGTGACAAGTGAGCTACCCTCCCCCCCCTCCAATTTCCTCTGATTTTCTGAACCTGCGATCGCTAATACCATGTCGCGCAGGTTCGACAGCTCCCACAACCCCAACCGTGGCCCCCTCGCTACCCCCATCGGTGTCGGCCGTCTGATCAGAGGTACGTGACTTGCAACAGAGACAGCTCCGACACCACGACAGAGAAGAGACCTGGGCTTGGGAATTGAATTGGGTGCTGATATGACAATTCAGGTTGGGACGAGGGCGTTCCTCAGATGAGCCTCGGCGAGAAGGCCATCCTGACCATCAGCTCGTGAGTCAACCCCACTCTCTAAAATCATGAATTGCGCTGACCATATTCTTCCATAGTGACTACGGCTACGGTCCCCGGTACGTATTCCTCATATCTGCCACCCCCGATCGAAATCGACCTATCACCTCCCCCAATACCCTCTTACCACCTATTTCCAGGCCCATCGATGTGCAACACGCATGACTGATCGCATACTAACAATTCACCCACAGGGGCTTCCCCGGTCTGATCCCCGAGAACTCCGCCTTGGTCTTGTAAGTACCGCCCTTGTTCAACATGCCAACACGTCCTTAACAACTTCCCATAGCGAGGTCGAGCTCCTGAAGATCAACAACAAGACTGTCTAAGCCAACGCGGGCTCACACCACGGCTGCCATGCTTCCATTTTTCGACAAGTCTTCATCATCTCTAGGTTTAATGGGTTATATGCGTGGACGACAGATTAGAAATTAAAACTCAATGGCGAATCGCTTCGCTTTTTCTTATCATTTCTTTCATGACGCCGTAGCTTAATGCACATCGTGTTGGTAGCTTGGAGAGCTTCTTAGGAGGCTACAGAGCTCACGAAGAATCAGAAATAGTTCGCTATAGATGTAAGATACTGGCACCGTGTAAAGAACAAGGCCATTCCACCTTGGGGCAGCTTATCTAGATGCCGAAGCTGCAGCAGCTGCAACCTTAAGGCAGCAAAAACGGCCAGTTCCACGTGAGCATATCAAAGAATATCACGTGATACAGACATTGAGTGTTCACGTGGACTCTATCTCGTAGAATCATGTGACCTACTGTTACTCAAAACAAGTACGAGTCTTGGCACTGCGTTCCCGTTTGGGTTTGGCGTTGTATACACCATCGCAAGTCCCAAGCAGTTGACTTTCATGTTTCTATCGTCCGTGGTAGCAGAGCAAGCCTCCTGCTCCCAGGCTATGCACAGTACTCAAAGAATATTGCCTCCCTGTGAACTGTAAAAATGAACGGACTATAAATATTAACAGACATGCCTCGCGGGCGGAGGTCCAATGTCCGCCGAGCCATTGTCACGGTCTGCATCAGGTGTAGGAGTCAAAAACAACGATTTGATCAGCAGATTCCCGACTGCTCGAATTGTCAGTATGCTGGGGCTGAGTGGGTGAGTACGGATATTGATGGTGGTGTTTCTCCCAGAAGGTACTTTCTACTCAGTGTCCATGGTTCAGCGTAGATGATAAAGAGATTAACGATTGTCTAGTTATGTCAAGGGCCTTGAAAATCATATCGTTGCCCTCGAGGTGCAATTCACTGAACGTACTGCACAGGCTGGTGGCATGCAATCGGATCATCTTCCTGAGTCGAACACTCGTCCTCTTGCAGTACAGTCTCACGGGACGGGAAAGGATTCGACGGACTTGCTTGGTGTAATTGCCAGCGGCTGTCTACAGCATCATCACCGTTTTTCAATATGACTAAAGGACAACGAAGGGCTTATCGGGATGTTTTTGAGAAGTTGGTGGATTCTGTGCTTTGTCGGAGGAATTATGTTTCGCCGGCCAATGGCTCTGCGGAGAATACGAATTTTGCGGATTTGTCGTTTGGGTTGGATGGTTTTCTTGTGGCGGGTGCGTTTGATGCGCTGCTTTGGGGATTTAATGGTCCGTCATGAGTCATGAGTTTACACGAAGGGAATTTCGAGCGACAGTAGAAATTTGGAACCATTTTGATTCTATAACATGACAAATTTACCACTCCTTCAACAGATCCGGCGGCGCAGGATCATTCCTAAGACTACGATCAAACTCGTACTTCAACCTCATAATGTGCTGCGAAGCTCAAGTATTTTTAAAGCAAGAATATCCGACCCAATTTGTGGGATATTGTTGGTCAGCGAAAAAGTTGCTGAGGATGCACCGAGGCATACGCATTCGTTTTTGGCGATTCTTTTTCTTTATGTTGTGTCTATACCGATTACGCTTTTGCTCAAGTGGGTTTATTAGCGGGAGGATCGGGGAGTGGAAGGAGAGTTGCCTGGTGATGGATCGGAGTCTAGAAAGAAGAAGCTTGAAATGAGATGTGATTCTACTTGGTCTTGGTACTTTGCAAAATAATGGCTCTTTGTTTTATGGAGAGCTTTGTGTCGCTTGGTGTGAATGCATTGGCCCGAAAACAGCACATATAGCTAACAAAGAGTCATCATTGCTCGGTAAGACTTCGAAACAGCGAGTCTTGAATTCCAAAGCTACAAAGACTTAGCAAAATTATATCGTTCTCTGCTTCATGCAATACCCACGCAGCCTTCCATTATAAAGCTCTGTCAATGTCCTCTCGAGCTCGAGTCACTATTCCACACCAGTGTGCTATTCGATCAGAACCTCAAAATTAACTAATCAATTTCAACACCGAATCACAGTTTGTCACTATGTCCACAAATAAACTCGGCGAAAGTCCCCCAGGCCCAAATGTCGAGCCGGAAATCGTGAAAGAATTTGCCCGCATGCGCGAAACCTCCATCGACGAACTCGAAGACATGTATAGAAGACTATCAGAGGTAAACGAACAATCGCGAACAATAGTATTCCAATCAATCATCGACCGACTTCCCAAGCTAGCCGACGAAATAGACGAGTACCTCGACTCAATCCGATTCAACCGGTCAGTCGGAACATCCGGCCCCTACTGCCTAATCACCAGATATAACCGACTCTGCAGCAGCGTAGAACGAGCAGGAAAGCTTCTCCAATTCATCCCCCGACCTGCACACGAAGATATGCCCGATGATTATGACGAGGACAAATGGACGCAGAACCGTACGCCTGAACAGCTGTCTCTGGTGACAGAGGAGCTGAATAGAAACCCATATATTTTCAAACAGCTGCAGAGATCGGTTGATGTGCTAGCTGTTCAGATTGGTCGGCTTACACTTTCTAATAATGATGAGATGTATGATGAGTATGCGTTTTTCAAGGACTCCAAGGCTATGAAGGAGGATAAGTCGAGGAGGAAGTATGGGCTTAATCTTAGTGCTGATGGTGCGAATATGTGTTTTGAGGTTAATGAGCTTTGGGCGAGGCTTAATCGGGCTGTTTCAGATTGTCCTTGCAGGCAGTGCTATGCGAGGAGGGAGCCTCGCTCGCCGATTCGGTGAGTTTGTTGTTTTGAGTCTTCCTCTGGCTCAGTTTGATTCTTATTTTTTTTTCTGCTACTCGCAGAATACATCTTTTTAATTAATTCTATATCTACGCGCACAGCTAATTCTTTCGTAGCAAGCTTCTGTATTCCCAGGGTTGCTCATAGAAGCTACTAGTATGCCGGGTTGGAACATTCTGGGCATCAATGGTATCAGGTATCTGATAAGCAATGACAATATTCTTGCGCTATTCTATCTTCAAGTAAAGCACCTAGATAAAAGCGTGTAATTTATGCTTTAATTTAAATTCTCAAAACCTTTCAAATGTATAGGCATGGACATTGGTCCATGCTGGAGTATATTTCCTGGCTGAGTGGAAAATCTCAGCTCAATTGCCCCCCTCCCTTCCCGATGACCGCCCTCCCGTACGCCAGCGGATTAGTCGGATGAATAGGCTATCCGTTCGTTAGTCTCATTCGACCAGGCAGGGCTGTCCTGGAGATTGCCTCGCAAGACTTGTGAATTTCTTGACTAGTCTCGCTGTGCACGCGAAAATAGTGACGTATTCCAGATTTTTGCGATCTGTTAAGCGTTTTTCCATAGGCTGGTCCATCATATATAGAAACATATTTCATTATGAGCATGATATTGCGCTTATTTCCTGACAATCAAGAGAAAAACCACAGTTATCTACAGTCATCCCGGCTACCAGCAAGGAAGCCCTATGGTGTTCAGTATTTACCATCACAACTACGCGGGCTTCATCAACCCACCGCTCGCCGAAAAGTACGACGGCGCCGTTCGGTTTGGTATACTCGGAGCTTCTAATATCGCGTGAGTCCCATGCAAGTCCTCTCCACACTCAGATGAAGAATGCCAACTCTAGCTAAGGCCCATCGCGCTGATCGGTCCGGCCAAGGCACACCCCGGGGTCGTCGTTGCTGCAATAGCAGCCAGAGACCGAAGCCGAGCAGAGACGTATACCAGGGAGTACCACATCCCCATCGTCCACGCAAGCTATGAAGACCTACTCCGAAATCCATCCATCGACGCGGTCTACATCACACTTTCAAATCACCACCACTATTAGTGGACACTGCGAACACTCCGCGCTGGAAAACACGTTCTCCTCGAAAATTTTCCTCGAAAAGCCGTTGTGTTCAAAATACCGAGGAAGCCAGATCTCTCTTTAATCACCCTCTAATCAAAGCATCCGGAGCCCCAGTCCTCCTGGAAGCCTTCCACTATCGCTTCCACCCAATCTGGCAGACCATCCTCGCCCGCTTTCACAACGACTTCGGCCGCCGGTCTTGTGAAATCCTCCTTTGTCTAACCATACCTGCCAAAGGGTGTGACCCCAAAAGATGACATCCGATGGCGCTTCGACCTTGCTGGTGGTGCTATGATAGACCTCAGTACATATATCATGAACTACCTCCGACAGAATCCTATCATCGGAGCCGATGGGTTCACTGTTGCTCTAATCCGTGTTCTACCAGACCAAACTACTCAAGCGCGGAGGCTCTGTGAGGTCGTCGCAACTGGCAGCGTGAAAGACTTTGGCGATGGGGATGTCGCATCGTATGCCAAGAATTTGGGTGGGCGTGAGTGGGCTAACACGCGGAAGACTGTAGAGGTCAAGGATGCACCTGTTACACGTCATTTGTCGAAGAAAGAGAGCGTCTCGAAGTATGAGGTGACTGCTTTTGCCGTTTCGCCACACTGCCAGTCTGGTGGTCTGGGTGCTCGAGTTTTGGATGAGATAAAGTGGTTATTAAGGGATGATGCGCCGGGTCAAGACTTGGGAATATCATTTCCAATGCTGGTCACTTGTCTGATGATCTTGGGTTAACTTCTTCGATGCCTGGTGCTCGGATCCAAGGAATTGACCTCAGCCGGACAAGGGAGGCGGTTTTCGTATCTCGGAAAGACAAGTCAGCCAGTGGCCGCCAAAAGGGACAGAAGCCAAAACTCGTTTTGATGGCTATTCGGAAATTGGGAAATGAAGGTTACTACCAAAGACGAGGGTTCAAGACCACTTGGACTGGAACAGTTCCTTTGGGGATGTGGGATTGCAGGAAGAAATGTACCACCGTGTACTTGGAAATGGCCCTGTCATGAGGATACCATTTTTTAATACAAATGCATCTATCTCTTCACCATCAGCTCGAACTGCCGAATAGTTGGTAAATAATGTATAGTGTTTTGTCGCACCGTTCTATAAAACCACCCCCTCCGCCCCCCCCCCACAGGGGAATGTCAACGTTTCCAAGGTTGGAACAAAATGAACTTGGCATGTTACAACACTGAGGGGGACTACAGCACTCCACATCAGCAATAGCCGCAAGCAATATCCTTCGATCTCTTTTTGGAGCCCTGATTCCCTTCGCTGGACCCTCGATGTACGAAGCTCTGGAACTTGGCTGGGGAAACTCTTTGCTCGGGTTCATTGCTTTTGCGATGGTTCCTATTCCGGTTCTATTTTGGAGATTTGCGAAACGGTTGCGCACCAACCAGACCTTTCTGTGTCACCTTTCAATGGCAAAGGTCATTTGAGGTGAGGCAAGTACCGAGAACTACTTGGTCGTCAAGAAGTCGGACTGAGGTGTTATGTGCATCCTGATAGCCTCATAATATGATCTCACTAATTCATAGACAGTGCTCACTGCTTCAGAATACCTAGATTTACCCTAGCCATGTATTGAGCTCGGTCTGCATATCGACGGTGCTATTTCGGCTCAGATGTATCTTGGAAAGATCATACCCAGTCCAATACATTCCGGGCGCGCATCGGCCAGTTTCCAGACACCTTCAATCTTCTTATACCAGTGCTTGACCTTCCAATTCCCAAGGCCTTTGTGGGCGACAATGGTTAGGCCAGCATTCTCATAACGCTGCTGGGCAGCGCGAATCTGATATGTGACAGAGATCTTAGTACCAGACACCCACTCATGCTTGGCGGCGCCCACTAGATGCTGGATGCGAATGAGTGGATCCCCCACAAAATCAGCGGAGCTCATCCTTTAATGAAATCTTCGGACTTCATCGCCGGAAAGCTTTGCTGGCCAACGATGCTGTAGTCCACCTGTCATGTAGAGATCAGCTTCAAGAATAGGTACATTTCCCGACAGATGCGAGGTGCAAGATACCAAAAGGCTTGGCGCCTGGATACGTTCGAGTCTATCCCATATCTGATTCGAATTAGATTGCATTATTGTATGCTTCAAGACGTCGAAGAGCACACCTTTTTGTCAATGCTGTCCGCCTACTCGAAAACAAGTTAAAAGATTGAAAAATAGTCTATAATAAACAAGTTTTTAGTTCAAGGGCCGCAAATCTTGTTGGGACGAATACACATCTTGAAACTGTATATTCTCCATATTCGCTGACACATAACGGGCACTCCTACGGTGTTTTTCTTTCCGAGACAATTCATGGCTTTAGCCCCATCGTGGGAATCCTTTTTCTGATTGTATAGATTCGACTGATTGATAAGGGAGCAGATCTATACCAAGTTGACTGCAGCTGCAGCTATTGTTAGAACATACTGCCTGTTTAAGGTTCAGGAGTTGGTGTCTTCGAACTCTTCTACTGAGCCTCTTCATTGTGTAAATGTAAAATACGTTTAGGAATCCTGCTCAGCCGTGAGAATGCTGCTTTTCGTCTGAAAAATACTCTTATCTGGCGATAGCTCCCAGTTGTGAACAAATTCGACTCATAATAACTCATTGAAATCGCCCTAGCCTAATACACGAATGACATCTGCAGCCAGTGAGTGGCTCATTGAGACGAAGCCAGATCGAATCCACTTCTGAAAATTCATGTGTCCGATAATAAGCCCTAGCTCTTAGCTCGCACGTAAATTGCTTAAAGTCCGCCTTCTTATCCATCTGCTCCACAAATAGATCGCAACCCCCATCGACGATTTTCAGTAGTCCGATTTGTACGCTAAGCGTATCTATGATCTCGGAAAATAGGTGTGTCGGCTGGAGCCGGTATGTAGCTTGTTTTTCGGTCTCGAGAACTATCACATAGTATCGGATAGACTTTATCTTGTGGATTTGATCTTGCATTTCACGCTTTATGCGATCGCATTTGGCTTCGAAACATTTAGGGGCATCGCGTAAAGGCCACTGGCTCTGAACTTCATATTTCCAGTTTTCCAGCTCGGTCACGTGTCTTTCGAATGATGCCGCGATCGCCCTATATATTCGTAACTGGTCGCTGAAGTTCATCTTTGCTGACATGCTAGCTCTGCGCCAATCTGTTAAAAGGCTCTCGGCAATTTTCTGTCGAGCTAGCTCGAACCCGCCTCTGAAAAAGGGAAGCATCACTGCTCGAATTTAGGTCAACCTTTGGGACCAAACTCAAATACAGCGCGAGATATAAGTTAGCAGGATCAGATCAAGCCACAGCTATTTCTGAAAGTTTGAAAGCGAGTGTACAGGTGTTGTGTTCAGGTGTCAAAGCCTCAAGCCTCGACACACACCTCTTTGATCTTGATAAAGGCAGCGATCGAGTCTTTGTCTTTGTTCAACTTGAGACAATTGGCAATACATAGGCGCATCAGCATTGTTCCCAAAACGAAACACAACAGCCCCATTGTCTTAGAACAATAGAGAGAAACGTTTGTTCGTTATCCTGTTGTAGTATCTTTCAACTCATGTACGAATCTGACATGAAGTCATTGAGGCGATAAGTCAAGTTTATCCTTGATTCTTGAAGGGGTAGAGCATGTGACAGACGAATATAAATTCGTGTCAGATTTCTCATTGGTAACCTTCACCAGACCTTGAAAATTACCTTTGAGCATTCTTCTATGCAGAATATTGACCGGTATACTATTTCTAGTCAGTTCATCCCAACTACACCGCAGCGATGAATCATCACAGTAGACCCAGCTTCACCGCTCACCGAGCGGATCTGGTTGAGAAATTTCGGCTTGGGGCCCTCAATGCTGAGCAACAGCCAAGAACGTATAACCGGGTATCTAGATTTCTGACTGAACGCGCAGCAGAGCTTACTAACTTGAAAAACATTGTATCTGGACGAAAGACCCCTGATTGCTTTTATATTAGGCTCGATCGCATTTTGGTTGAGATGAAAACCCAGAGTTTGATATTTAAGATTGGGCTGGACATCGCACACCTTGCTCCCAGGCTGATGGAAATGTACGGACTTTCTATTGCAAGGCTGACATTATCGTTCAGCGGTCGAGATGTCCTTGCGGAGGAAAAAGATGAGGAAGCTATGCGGAGAAGGTTTGGAAGACAGCCCAGACTTGGAAATAATAGTGAAGGCGGAAGACTTGATGCCGTTCTCTGCGATTTGGACTCTCTTTGGTTGCGCCTGAATTGGCCAGTTGATGGTTGCGATTGCAATCAATGCATCAAGCGGGAGTCTTTCATGGGTTAACAAGTTGTAATCGTGAGTAGTACTAGTAGTTATCAAATCATCGTATATATGTGAATTTAATGGAACTTGAAAAAATATCCTTGTAGACATCCTAAGAAAATTCATATTCGTCTTTCACACGGAGCAATAAATTCACAGTATTAAAAATTCAAGAGCTACGACATCGCCTCCTGTGCCGGCAATTTTCGCGGCTTCCTTAGCCATTTAACTCTTGCTAGTATCGCTACTTGGGACATCTGTATAATTGACGGGCTTGCCAAAGGAATCGATACTGCTCTCCCGGGACAGCCTTTCCAGGACAACCTTAGCCCCTGCGGTTTTGGTCTCACTAGCGCAGGCTTTCCCGGCCATCTTGCCCGACTACAAGGTAAATAATCTGATATTGGTACTTACTAGTAAGCATCAGAAGCGACAAACTATATGTACCTATTCCAGACTGTAGTCTCAGTGATTGGAGAACCCATCACCTGACCCTTGATTTGTGTATTCCACGATCTCCCTTTCTCTCTTGTCGCTGATGCTGAAGCCGCACACACCATATTGCTGAGCCAACAGCAGCGAGATCGCCAAAATGGAAAATGCACCGTATGCGGAAAGCCGCTAATGACAGCACTAGCTTGCGAAGCGATGACATAAAGTGTGATTCTTCAGCAAAAACACGCTAACTAATGCAGCAGTTGCACCGCCATCTTAGGTAAACAAGATTAGACTGGAAACCGGCCCCCAACAAACGCCCAGCGACCTTGCGCCCCGTCACGATTCGAATCTTGGTACTCGGACTCGAATTATTTCTCCTTACAATTATTGTCGCATGTCACGCCATTTTGTCAAGATCAAATATTCTTCTCCGAGTTGTATTTATCAGTCACATAGCGCTGGGAACTTGAACAATTCGAAAGATCCCTGAACAGAAGATGCCAAGTATCCATCATCGGTCCGTGTTGGAAAACGCCGTTTTTCTCTGCCAGGGACACTCCGGAGTACATTCGCCATCTCCAGCTCACGATACCCTGATGGTGGTTCTGGATCAAGGTACTGCAATTCCAGCATGATTCGATATTAGCTAACTCTACACGCATAGATGCACATGATTTCGAGAGTCGTTTACAGTCGGAAGCACCACTAGACATTAAAAAGACCGGATTTATCAGTGTAATGTATGTTATTTTCAGATATACTGCGCGACATGAGATTTCAGCTTACGGAAACAAGATTATTGAGCGAACAGGGCACGTTTCCGGGAGATCAATGGGAAACACGGAAGCTATTCAAGACATTCTGGGGCGTATACTTGGAAGATATAGCCCTTCTGTCCTCCCCGTTACTGTCCAGCTATCATGGTCGATGTATAGAAGTTCATGGACACCCATGCCTCGGTAAGTTTTACATGACAACGGACAAAATTGTCTCCGCGCTAACAAATCCACTGAAATATGCTACAACGTTAGCGAGGTCTTATCATATACGGCAAACGATACTAGCCCGTTAGACAGTAGCTCCAGTGTCAACACAAGTGGACCGACTGACATGAAGCTTCATCACCAATATGAGCCGATTTACTTCCGTTACGATTCTGTGACCGGGCACACGCTGTACATTCTACCAAAGTCCAAACGCGATTTACGCGATCTGATTCACGAGCTTGGAGAGAGATTCCGTGGAGTATCTTCGGAATTTTTACCTAATGAACAGCTCGATATTTGCAATCACAATGAGCCTTTGCATCCTCTAAGCCTTCACTCAGTGGTCATTTTTTATGTCCTTTTATCCCGAAACACCGAGCTGAACAATCTGATTAAATGGCTACTTTGGATCGAAACACAACTACACCAAGGATCAATTTTCGAAGTGACAGGCTCGGATCGCTTCTCGAGGTACATCCAGTTGCTACATAAGATGTCGCGAAAGTTGATCACCTTGGAACACAATAACCAACGAGACGCTTCGAACATTGGCCATCTTCTCCGGGACCACAAGCGCCTCGGAAAATTGGCCGAGATGCAGGGTTCGTATCTCGATCCCACAACGCATCAGAGGGTTTGTGACGACCTACTTATGCTACACGACTTATGCGATGACCGTCATCGCCGAATCCTGAATTTGCAACAAAGAACCAGCAATTTTGTGACCCTCTTATACCACCTCATCACTGGGCATGACAGCACAATCAATCTACAGATAGCGACGGAAAGTGCGAAAATTGCCCGAGATGCACGCAAAGACAGCGCGTCGATGAAAATCATTGCGGGCATGACACTGCTCTATCTCCCGGCCACTTTTGTGTGCAGTCTTTTCGGGACCAACCTGGTTGCGATGGATACATCGACTAAGAGTAATGACTCTGTTTTTATTGTGTCCCCTCTCTGGTGGACTTATTTTGCATTTGCGGTGCCCCTGACCGTTTTTACTATGGTCGGGTTTCTGCTGTGGCGACGCTTTCATGAAAAGGATCCAGGGAACAGGGCGAATGGACTAAGCGTTTTATAACGAGGCGCAGCTTTGTGGTTTGAATATCAATGTGATTGAGCTGACCAGTGCTGGTGCTCTGACAAGTCCAAAATTTGCGTATGACTTTTCCAGACCAAACCATGATCTAGCAAACAAAAACAGTCACATTGCCAATTTGTGGGCCCTAGATAGAGATGTGTCAATCTTTCACTCGGTACAGTTCATGATGAGAAGACTCACCATGTAGACAAGGTTGCGATGAACAATCCGCCAAGTACCGACTTTTTAACGTTCCCAGTTGTCCTGGTATTGGCCATAGGCGTAAAGGACCTGACCTTCGCTGTGTCCTTTTCCAAAGTGAGCAGCGCGGAAGTATGTTACCGATTGCGCGGTCGTGGGCGATTGTATGTCGATCCAGTGGGTACCGTACAAATGCTGTGTGGTGACGCATGCCAGGCTCTCCTTCAACCTAGACTAAATAGAATTAAGCGGCGTCAATACATTGAAGGGCGTCGAATAATTGGCTGTCGCATCGGCGCTGAACACCTTGCTGAGGGCGTCGAAATTTTTGCCGTCAATCGCAAAAGGGTAGATTGCTAGTGTGTTTTGGATCGCCTCAGTTTTGTCTGCATTGGTATAGTTCTCTGGCATACATTCATTGGCGAGGGAGGAAAGCTCAACGGGCGCGACATTGCTGGTCGTAGATGCGAGGCGAGCCAACCACTGAAAGTGAGAATGCGTAGAATAGGAACTTCATTTTTGATCAAAAACAAAAATTTAGCTAGGGAAATGGAAAATTCAATTTTAGTGGGTGACTGCTTGGGATCTAAGTTCATTTCTCCCCTAGGAAACCCCGGATCTCAGTCTAGTTCCCCCGGGATTAAAACAATGCAGACCGAGTATCTTCGCTTAAAGCCAATCGTCTTGCAGCACAGATGTTTCATGATTGATATCGGCTGGAATGCAATGTGAGGAACGCTTTGATATTTTATGACGGGTTCGCTTCCTTCCACAGCCCCTTGACCCTCATTAAAATGTCGGCTCAATACGACAACGGCGCCCCGTAAGCTGAACTAATACGACCGAGGGAAAGCTCAAATGTCTAGCGATTGTGGCTACTGGCTAATACCAGCTAAATCATGAATAAATTTTCGGCGCATCCATCCTACATGCTTGATTAATACCGACCAACCAGGAAAATTAATTGTTTCCTCCCAAATGGTACCCTTTGAGACGAGTTCAGTCTCCATATTTTGGCCCCCAAATACGACATGATGCCTAGCCTGGATAGAGTAATCCCGGAGACGGAGGATGGCCACTTGTAGCAGCCGACCCCTCGATGCAAGCGAATAAGTTCGCATTCTCTGCAAGGACGAAAATTCGCTTCTGTCATCCTAATATCTACCATTCGTCCAAAGTAGTAGAATATGGGGCCTCAGGCCCCCAAACTTGGATCATGTGACAACAACCGAGCCGCCTTATCTAGTAATAGTGATAAAGATGTTGCGGGGATAAATCCTTCTCTGTTCAAGTCCTTCCATCCTCTATCAGCTTCATCACCACCATCTCCCCTGTTGCCTCTATCAATAGTTACCGAGACCCAGCCTCGTGTGAAATCTGCCGCCTGCCTTCATTTCTGCTGGCGCTTCCGGGACCCAGGTCACATGACTGCCCGCCGCCGTTATCCAACGACTGCGGTTTCAAATCGGTCTCGCGCCCTACTTGGGCGTCTAATCAGCATTTAATAATTTCGGTATGACATTGAGGAGAAAGCAATATGTTCTCAAAAGCTTTTTCAATGAGTTCCTAAAACTGACCAGGCAGAAACGTGTCTAGAAAATGTGCTCTGGTCTGAGAAATCGTATCCGCCTCATACTTGATTCAAACTCTTGGCAGGAACACTTACAACAAAGTAGATTGCTCTGGGCAACATAGGCTTGTAGTCTAGACTCGCATCTGTACCACGGGCGAACTCGCTTAAGGGACGGGTAAGAACCGTTGAAGGCGCTTCGACGAATTATATGCAATTGGCCTCAAAGCCACCTAGGTGTTCACTACCAGTTCATCTGGGATTCATGCGGCAGAAGCATCCCATTTTATGACGAGTCTGCAGTGCCGGCTTTGGTAAATCCGAACGAAAATTAAACGAGCCTTTCTAGTGTATATAAATAGGACGAACTATTACATTCTAGCAACCTGGATTGATCATAAACATTCCTCTCAAAGCACCTCCATCATGAAGCTGATCCAGATGACGTCTCCAAATATTCAGATAAAAACATTTCTTAATCAGTTGTGAGTTTATATCGCAAGCATCAATATATTGATTGACACGATTATCCCTATCGAACAATAGTATTGATAAAATCAATCCCAGCTGCACGATAATAGTCCGCTTCGACATAACTCTCATTCCGCGGCAGCCGAAAAACGAAATTGGCGAATCTTGACGAATAGCTCGGCCATTTTGGAATTTGCGCAACTAGTAATCAGTCATTTAGAATTCTCAGCTTGACCTTGCCCGGCAGTAATTCTTGAGGAAAATTACCTCCATGGCCATTTGGATCCAAATCCGTAACAAAAGAAGTCCACATCCGACCAGCCATCTGGCCCAGCTCCAAGCGAGCAGGGTCAGATCCCAGGGACGTTATATTTTGCACGGGGTTGGCGAAAACAAACGGTATCTAAGTGTCTGCGTCAGCATCCAATGCGGGATTTTGGATGCAGCAATTGCAACAAATTATTACCTCTGCAAAATGTTGAACCCCAATAGTTGTAGACGTGTTCAGCGCTGCTTCATCCCAGCGGTATGAATACACATTTTCCACCGACTGTGCCATGGTACTTGCCAGCATTCGGCGCGGTGCTACCATTGCAATATCTCCGGCCATAGATTCGTACCGCTTATACTGAAGTCCCAGACTTGGCCAGGTGACGTTTCCCCAGCCGTATGGACAGCCCAGTGCTGCTATGTTGGGGTAATGGGAGAGGAGTTCCGTGGCTTGGGTCCTGGTTAGAACCCAGCGCTTTGAGGCTAAGTTTCAAGTCAGTATGGTTGAAGGAAGCAGTACTATTCTTGACATGGGCTTGACTTACATATTAGCTGCGCGATGCACTCTTCGTCGGTATTTGTCCCTGTTGTCCCGAAACTCGTACCCTCGTCTGTATTCGTGCCGAGCAGAATGGGTACCTTGGCGATTTTACCTTCTTTATAGCTGATCTGGGGATACTGAGTGATGAAATTGTCGTCAATTGTCGCGAACCACTCGAGTCCTTCGTATGCTGCGCTATAGATTGTCTCGTAGGGAAGGCCACGAAGACACTTGAGCGTGCTTGATGAATTTGTGCATCTAGTCCAGTTGTTTAGCTGTGTCCCCTCTCTGTTCTCATGTGGACTTACCCGGCTCGATCAACGATGCGATCATACATCGGCTGATGCCATTCGGTGCCATTATACGGTGGTCCGACTGCGTTTCCAGACTCCATGATTGCTGCCACGTTCAGTTAGTCAGTTGTCACGAAACAGGTATGTGTTCGTACCAGCTCTAAAGAGGCCTTCATTATTGCCATTGTTCGTCACGAGGTGAGCTCCGACGCTATAGGCCCCTCTGCGTTTTCCATGTCAGTATCTTATCATCTGGATTGGCAATCTCGGCTCACGCTGACTCGCCCCAGATGGTGATTTTATCTGGGTCTCCTCCGAACGCTTTGATGTTCTGCTTCACCCAGCGCATAGCAACACGCTGATCACGTAGCGCCAGGTTTGTATTTCCCTCGGCCTGTTGCTGTTAGTCTCGTCCTCTGTACAAATAGTATTGAAGGAACACTCACCCTGACTTCCTCTGAATCCAAAAATCCAAAAACTGACAGTCGATAATTGATAGAAACACCCAAGACCGGCTTGTCATTCAATGCCCCTTGCTGAACAATGTAGCTCATGTTGTATCTGTCAGCATCTCACGTTAGCAACTTGAATTTCCCAACCACCTCAAAGAAACGGGGTCAAAATAACCGAGGATCAGCCGTCGCCCCTTGGCTCCAACCACCACCGAATATCCACAGCATAACAGGAAGCAATTCCTGTGAATCAACTCCGCGCTGCACTTTAGGTCGAATAATATTCAAATTCAAACAATCCTCATTGAGCTCAATGAGACCCATTTTGACCAAATTAGTCGTATCAGATCCATAGCCAGGGCAGTCATAGCCATATTCCGTGGCATTGTAAAGCACCGACTTCGTAGAGGACAGCGCAGTACCAGAAGACTCTAAGGGACCCGAATTACTATCGTTCGAAGCATATTTGGTCTTCAGCTCCGACGGCGTGAAACGAATCGGATCATCGGCATATTTGATTCCGAGGAAAACGTCCTGGTCAAATTCATGAAGTGTGCGGCCGACGAATATCGTCTTGGAATTGCCGCTTCCTTTGGGTTGTATTGTTGCGGTGGGTACTTCAGAGAGGCTTGTCGAGTGAGGGCTGGATAGGGCCCTCGAGGCCAGGAGAAGCCCGAGGGTTAAGCTTCGCATCTTTGTTGTCGACGTCGAACTTTGAAATGAGATTTTTTTTATTTTTATTTCGCTGCGAATTATCGGCGAGCTTCGTTTCATCGACATTAATTATACCTGAATGAGGTGGTCGATATTACATTCTTCCATGTTTACCCCGGAGTTTTCCCATCTTAATTTCCCACCTATGAGCGCCTGTATCCCAACGCCCACTGCCTCACTCTGCTGAGCAAGGCAAGCCATTCTGTGGGGAAGCTTTTTCTTCAGTACAATTTTCCCGTGCCGGGATACTGTTTCAACCGCCATTCGGAGGTGGGGTATTTGGTATTGCCGAGCGCATATCGCCGCGACCGAGAACTTGCCGGGCGAAGTCTTTGAAAGTGAATATCGGAAGATTTGTGCAGACGCTAGGATCATGGCTGTACAAGACAAGGCTGTACAAGACAACAAGATGATGATACATCCAATATGGTAGGATAGGCAGAGGTGTCAGTAAGCCCGTCCAAACGTCAGACATGGCGCGGTCTATAAGACATCTCAACTTCAAAGTTCGTATTAGACTGGATGGTCAAGATCAAATATACTAAATATCCATTGATATCTGAATGAACCAGAAGGCTAGACCGCCATTCGTGGCATGCAGATGGGGCTCTTGTCTTGTGCCGTACATTGGGGGTCGAGGCCACGCCGAGCAAAGAAACATGTGGGGAATGAAAAAGAAACACCAAGCCGCTCATGATAGAAAAAAGAAAGATCTGGACAGGTTGAAAGGGTGCAGGGGAAAAGAAGATAATTGACATAAAAAGGAAATGCAGACGTGAATTCAGGGGTTCACAACAATCGCCAAAGCTCTATTATGTACGCTTCACAGATATTCGAGGTCAATTCAATCACATCAATCGTCCTTTTCTCGATCGCCATACCCACTCGGTCCCGAACCCAGCCCCGTTGCGCGAGACCTGCTCGTCGCGGATGCAGATGTGGTGGTTGCTCGGTATGACGAGGATGAAGAGGTGTTTTGCTGTTCGGTGCGCCGCGTGCCCAAAGGACTAGGGGATTGGCGGCCTTCGGAGGTATCGTCCATTTCTATCAGGTCTCCTACACCCCAGAGTCCTGTGCTCCGGCCTCGGTCCGCTGCTTGCTGGTTCGGGGAGCCTTGCTGTAACTCGTTGATACCAGCTTTCGTGCGTGCCGCGACTTTCCGAACCCAGCCCTCGAGGGCACCGCCGATGTTTTCGAGGCCTGATGCGTTTGAGGCGACGGTTGACTCGGAGCCAAATGAAGATCTCCGGAGGTTTGGGGGAGGGGTTGGGGGTGCGAGTAGAGGCATGTGTTGCGAGAAGAACTTGCTCAGACCATCCATGGCTGATCCGGGGGCGGTCGAGCTGCGGTCGAGGGAGCCGACTCCGGTTCCAGAGAGGTGTAGACTGCTGCGTTGACGACGGTGCTGCGGACGACCAGGATATGCGCCACTGGGTTTGGAGTTGTCCTTGTTGGTTCGAATCCGCGGCAGTATTCCCTGCGAAAGGCTGACTTGGGGCGATCCAGCTGGAGATGGAGATCGAGTCAAATCTTGCGAGAAGCTAGAGACTGGCTCTGCATCTGTATATGAAACAGATTTCCGACGTGTGCGAGGGAAAAATCCAAGGGATCTTCGAGGAACGCGGCCAATTTCTATCGCGGCCGGAAATCCCTCTATTTGTACCCATGACTCGTGTTTCCAGATACGATTGCGCTCTGCGTCACACGAGTCCGGAGGATTGTCATCTGTCGAGGGCCGTTCCGTCGCAGCAGGAGCAATGGAGCTATCAGATGGGTCTTCAGCGTCGTTGCTCAGGAGATCCACATTTGACGCCGGTCGAATTGGTCTTCCCTTGACAGTGCACGCGTCCACTGGAAGCAGAACCGTCTTCCTGCTTTGAATGTTGTCATTCGGCCAGAAACCATTTGCTTTCCGAAATATAGCAGCCTGGCAGCCGTATTTAATCGTCACTCCTGTAATACTATCCGTAGCGGCGACAGGGTGGATATACGCCAACGCCTCCTCTTCCTGCTCTGGTTCAATTGGCTGCTGGTCATGATAATCGCCAGAATCCCGTCGCTTGTGTCGAGAACTCCGGTTCATTATCGGATCACACTCAGCCAGTAGAAGCGCCTCCCGTTTCTTCGCTTGCACTAGCGCCTGGCGCTCCTCTTTAGTTCCCACACCGATATCTGGGGTGGAGGGTGCGGAAGGGCCCCACGCCGAGTTCGAGGGCTGCGACCTTGGAATGCTTCGAATATATACGTCTGATCGCGATGGCTTCCTCCGAGTGTGGCTTTTGGCCGCATTATTGTATTGATTTCGTCCCGTGTCGCTCCCTAACACCGATGACGCCAAACTCTGGAGTGATGACCACGGAGAGTCCAGGAAATCCGTGGCTCCCCGTGATGATGACACTTTTGAGACACCATTCCACCCCAGCGATGTAGACTCGTTCCGACCGCGGAGGCTGGATTCCGTGACGCGGGATGGGTGTTTCATCGGCAACGGCGAGGCACCGCGCGATGACAGCGGGGAGGGCGTGGCACCGCGCGATCGTGTGGTTCCAGTGTCCATTGTCGATAGAGTGGTCGAGAGGCCCGTGGAGGATTGTTGCGACCCATCGTAGGCTGAGTGAGAGGCCTTGTTGACAGCGGTGTCATCTTCATCGTCCATGAAGGAGACCAGGCGACGTGGACGCGATCGGACCGAGCTGGACTTGGTGCTTGTTGCGACTGGATTGGAGCTCAGGGAAGCATTGGGCAGGCTATTTTGGGAACTCATTCCCGTCAGCGCGTGGGTTGATATCTCCCAAAGACCACAAGTAGAGAGCTCCTTGGAGATGAAGTGGGTGTTGCCAAGGCACTGATTGCCATCAGGAGTCTCCTAGGAGAGACCCATTCGTCATCCACCCGACGTTTCGCATTCGTGGACACTGCACTCAAACAGAGGCAGACGCTGCGGTCCGGCAAGTGCCCTGGAATTGCTTGCAATCCGACGATTTCCCAGGTTTTGGAGGTGGGGGACCCCGAAAGGTTGTTGATGATGATGCGACAGGGGCGACAAAAGCAACGGCGCTGGTGACGATAACGACCCACAGACACCTGGCCGACACCGAGCACGAAGCGGACAATTGACAATCGAGCAATCGAAGAGCGTGGGAAGCTAGTCCAGGATCTGAAAGGGAAGATAGCCACGGTCCAACACGGCAGGGAGTGGGCGTTCGGAGGCGCTGATCGGCAGGTGACTTCGCCGCTTGGCCAAGTAGCGGTACATGACGCAGGCGGAGAATGGCGGCGGGAAGGAAGTACCGGTACTTCGACGCCGCGTGGAATTATCTTCCGCGTTCGCGTACTTCAGAGAAGGCCATATGGAACTCGGGATATTCCCATAGGGCGGCCGATCTGTTTCAGCGGTGAATGTTGGTGATCAGACCGGCTGTATTTGCCTTTTGTTAGATTCTTTATCAGCTACGTGGTCGTTACGAAATGCTATCAGCAGTATAGCGAGCATATGTCCCATCTTAATCATACGACCAGGCTAGTAACTAACTATAGTTAGATACTGAGACCAAGTGTGACGTACCACAATTTCAGAGTTATTGATAATGTGTCCTCGGAGCTTTCAACTCAACTCCACACATCATCAGATCAAATTGAAAATGAGATCATATTGCATTGTTGCCGAATCCCAACCATCGTACAAGAAAAATATCGGATCAATTCTATGGACAACCCGGCCCAGCCAGGACCGTAAGACGTGCAGCCATACAAGATAGAAATAAAATAAATGCGACCAGAAACAAAAACACACATCAAAGCCCGGATTTCCCGGCAAATAACGCCGCGTCCTCTAAACGATCTGGGGTAGGGTAGAGAAAGAAAATCAAAGGAACATAATGACCCGTCTAAATTAGAAATATAATGGTATATACGCCTTTACTCTGGAGGCTCGGCCATCACAGAGCGGCGTGCATCAGCTTCCGAAGTGGCCTCGGCCTCAGACTCGGTCTGCCAGGCCTCTTCTTCATTCTCCCTGCTGGCCTTGCGCTGGTGGGCACTCTCGGCCTTCCTGGGGCGCCGGCCATAAGGGAAATCGTCCATGTTAAGACCGCGGACCTCACTGGGGTCCAGGGAAGTCAATGGCATGCCAGCCTTCTCCATCTTCTCGATCTGCTCGTTGAGAGGCCCGATGGCGGCACTGCGGCACTGCTCCTTGATATCGCTACCGGAGAGACCAGCCATCTTCTTGACGAGCCAATCCACATCGATGTCATCGCGGTCGACCTTAGTGTCCTTAAGAACCAAGCTGAGAATGCGCAGGCGCTGGATATCTGACGGGAGAGCAACGGGGAACTTCTTCGGCATGCGTCGAAGAATCGCTTCGTCGATG
Source organism: Penicillium argentinense (assembly GCF_028826775.1). Taxonomy (NCBI): domain Eukaryota; kingdom Fungi; phylum Ascomycota; class Eurotiomycetes; order Eurotiales; family Aspergillaceae; genus Penicillium; species Penicillium argentinense. The sequence continues at coordinate 4,476,369 of NW_026622668.1, forward strand.
TCGTGAATTCGATTGGTGGCACCGAGAACAACAATGCGCTGGGGCTCTCCCCTCGAGTTAGCCGAGGTTAGACCATCCCAGTGTGTCATGAACTCCGCCTTCACCATGCCGCTCGCCTCATGCTCGCCGCTGCGCCGGGTGCCGAGGATCGCATCAATCTCGTCAATGAACACGATCGAGGGCTGGAGCTTACGGGCAAGGGAAAAGACCGCATTGACAAGCTTGTTCGAGTCACCATACCACTTCTCGGTCAACGTCGAAATGCGCAGGTTGATGAAGCAGGCACCGCTCTCGTGAGCAAGGGCCTTGGCGAGCATGGTCTTTCCGCAGCCAGGCGGACCATACAGGAGAACGCCAGAGGGTGCGGTCAGGAGAGAAGATGTGGAGGCGTAGAGGTGAGGCATCGTCAACGGGTAAATAACGGATTGTTTGAGCTCTTTGATAATGTGATCCAGACCGCCAATGTCCTCGAATGACACGGCGATATCCTCGGGTGCGACAACGTCCATCGCAACTGCTTGTTCGTATTGGTTCAGAGTGAGCTCGCTTCGCTTCGGCCGGCTGCTGCGCTTGCCATCGCCCCGTCGCGGCGACTCGTCGTCTGATTCATCTCCGGCATCTAGTCGGCGCAAAATGGCCGCTGACTTGCGCTTTTGCTCCTCCTTCTTTTGACTCTCCGGGTCGAAGTCAAGACGCGATAGGAGGTATCGAATGAGAAAATAGGCTGAGGCGGACTAACCTGGGTGTCAGACGTATTCCCGGTCTGCGGAGATCTGCGGAGAGCGACTCACCGTTCCAGCAACCATGAACATCTCTTGCAGGAACTGCTGCCATCGTCGGCCCGTAGAAGCCATGACGACAGCGATGTGGGGGGCAGGATTATGGGGAAGGGAGAGAAATGAAGGACTCGAGAATGACGAGCCTAGTCGTGAGTCGTTGGGGTATCAATCAGAACAGGCGGGATTAAAAAGAATAGCGAGTCGGGGAGAATGCGAGTGCCCAAATCCGATGCCTGGTTCGGGGGTGTGGCGTTGTGGCTCGGAATGTCACATGTTCCCCGTTGTTGACGGTCACACGGGCGCGTCCCCCAAAAGTGACCTCAGCTACTCCGCGCCCTCCACAAACGCCCTCCATATCGACAAATTGCGTCATGCCGAAGCGCAAGGCCCCGACAAAGATCTCTGGCCTCGTTGACTCAGACGATGAAGATATAATGCAAATAACTGGGGGCGAACCGCTGCCTCAGGAACCGCGCGAGGAGCCTCCTGCAAAAAAGCGAAGAGGTCGACCGCGCTCCTCAAAAGACCACGACGCCGAGACCAAGACGATGGCTCAATCGAAGAGAGAAGAGCCTGCGCCTGCACTTCAAGAAAAAGCACCTCCAGCGAAGAAAGCCGGCCGACGAGGAAGGCCTCCTGGTAGCAGTCGCAATTCCGCCGTTGCGCGCGAATCCGTGGCTCCAGAGCCTGTCGCGGCTGAGGAGCCACAGGGAAAAGAAAACGAGGAGTCTCCTAGCGCTACTGAGGCGAAGCCTACACGGACAACCAGAACTGGCCGGGCTGCTGGGACGCGTGGGCGAGGGCGAGGTCGTGCGGCTAGTTCTGCGAGGCCGTCGGTGACGGATGGCGATTTCCAGTATACACCGACTCGCGCACAAAAACCACAACCCAAGCCGCAAGCTGCCGAGACGCACGAAAGTGAGGCTCCAGATGAGGCGCCTGAAGTAGAGGAATCGATCCTTCCAGACCCTCAGCCATTTACAACGTATGCACAGTCATCGGTTGTGAAGAACGCGAAGGCTCGCGTTTCTGCGCTGCGAGGCAGTCAAGATGCTTCTCCGCGCAAACGCAAGTCAGGCGTTTATGCTGAACCAAGTGGAGATCCAGAGCTGAGACGTCGCATTGGCGAGCTGACAAAGAAGAACGATACGCTGGAGGCGAGGTATCGCGATCTCAAAGAGATTGGGGTGGAGGAGGCGAAGGCGAATATGGAGAAGCTGCGGAAGCAATGTAATAGTATCACTACAGGTACGTTCTCTCATCTTAAGTTGAATTTCATCGAGATAGAGAATACTCATCATATATCAGCTTCGGACAACCTCGTCTCCAGCCTCAAATCCGAAATCGCTGAGCAGAGAGCACTGGCACAAAAGAGCCGGGAACTACAGAAACAACTCAAGGAACGTGACGCTGAAGTGGCTCGACTCAAGATCCAGGCTGAGGAAAGCGATGGAAAGTTCTCCTCTGCGCAATCGGAGATCAAGACTCTCCAGACCAAGCTTGCGGCAGCCCGTAACACGGCCGCTAGCCTCGAAACTGCAGCCAAAGCACCCGGCAGCGCCATCAAGGGAGCTGCCGCCAGCCGAGCCGCTGCCGCCGTCACCGCCGAGGCAGCTCAATCCGCACACCTCGCACAACTGAAGGAAGATTTGTATAGCGACCTTACGGGCCTGATCATCCGTAATGTACAAACACGAGAAGACGATCACTTGTATGATTGTATTCAGACCGGAGTTAACGGAAGTAAGTCCAATCGACCTCGGGTTGCCCCCACTGCCGTGTTGATTCTGACTGTTGTAGCACTTCATTTCAAATTGGCTATCCCCAAGTCATCTAGTAGTGATTATGAGAAGGACCTCTACGAGTATATACCGCTTGTGGACGCCAACCGTGATCGCGATCTGGTGAATATCTTGCCGGGCTACTTAATGGATCACATCACCTTTGAGCGACGGGCTGTGACCAAGTTCTATACGCGTGTGATTGATGCTCTGACAAAACGGCGGTCTAGCTCTTCATAGTAATGGGTATGAGTATATATGCTTTCACTGTTGGTCAGGTAATACATCTAATGTAAACACGATTTAAATTTTAAATCAAGTAATCATAATCAATGATGAAATCGAATGTCACACCATTGTATAATTACCTATCGCGGAGTTCTACGCATCGAAATCGTTATAATACTGACTCGGTTGATCGCGCAACGTCACGTGGTATTTTTGGCGGTGGCACTACATTGAACTACCCTCTGCACATTAAAGCCCCTGGGATGCTGTACATTTGAATAAGAGTGGTGCATTTAAAATATAAGGCCGTGATACATGTATGTACAACTGTGTTGCTCTTGATCAAACTACCTTATACACTGTGTATTGACTAATGCTCAAAGATACTAACTACAATGTACTTACACATTGTAGGCAAAGTTAGTCTTGTCGTTCCCAAGCTTGTCACTCACTATATATGAGTGTCCTCGATACAGTGTATGCTGTACACGTGTGTACTCGACACCACACTGAAATGGTTTCAGCATTTAATATCTATTCAACTCGCTGAAATCATAACCAAAATAAAAATCCAATATCACTCGATTATTTATTTCTACGTGCCTACTTGAAGTGGAAGAGCAGTGTTGAAGTAAACAATGATGGATCTGCCGTGCACAATTGGAGGCCCGTGATTGGTGCTCACCGCCCCGTCCGCAAGTTCCCCAATGCTTCGAACAAAGTGTCGACTCCACGAAATGACGACCTCCTTTTAACCCGTTCCCGTCGCTTTTCTCCCTCAGGGGCCCAATTCCACTCCTTCATCCTCCTCCCAGAGCCGGACCCCGGCGAGCTCGAAGAGGATACATCATGGCGCGCGTTGGGCGCGTCGGGTTCCTCGCCCTCGCGGTGGTCTTCCACCTGATCTATACATATTCCATTTTCGACATATACTTCGTCAGCCCCATCGTGAGTGGCATGCGCTCCTTTGGCGTCGATCGTCCTGCCGGAACAAGCGCCCCCTCCGAACGTCTCGTCCTCTTCGTCGCAGATGGCCTGCGCGCCGATAAGGCCTTCCAGGCCTTCCCCGATCCCTCCCCCGAAAACCGCGCCGAACCGTCCGACGAGCTCATCCGCCTGTCGCCCTTTATTCGCTCCAAGGTCCTGGAGCAAGGCACCTTTGGCGTGTCGCATACCCGTGTCCCCACCGAGTCGCGGCCAGGCCATGTTGCCCTCATTGCGGGCCTGTACGAGGACGTCTCGGCCGTGACGACGGGGTGGCAGTTGAACCCGGTCAATTTTGACAGTGTGTTCAACCGTAGCCGACACACGTGGAGCTGGGGCAGTCCCGATATCCTGCCTATGTTCAAGGAGGGGGCGGAGCCTGGCCGTGTGGATGCGGACTCGTACGGCGAAGAGGCGGAGGACTTCAATGCCGATGCGACGTACCTGGATACATGGGTATTTGACAAGGTGCACGAACTCTTTGAGTCTGCAAAGACCGATCCGGAGCTTGAGCGGAAGCTGCGCCAAGATAAATTAGTTTTCTTTCTGCACCTGCTGGGCCTGGATACCACCGGTCACGGATACCGACCGTATTCCAAGGAATACCTGCACAATATCAAAGTGGTGGATCACGGCGTTCAGGCAGTCACTAAGCTGGTAGAGGACTTCTACGGTGATGGCAAGACTTCTTTCATCTTCACTGCGGATCATGGTATGAGCGATTTGGGCAGTCATGGTGACGGCCACCCCGATAATACGCGGACCCCTCTTGTTGCATGGGGTTCTGGTGTCGCACAGCCTCTGACCACTAACACGGGCATTGCGCCTGGACATGAGGATGGATTCTCGTCGGACTGGGGATTTGATCATGTCCATCGCCATGACGTGGCACAGGCAGATGTGGCTGCCCTGATGGCCTATCTGGTTGGTGTTGACTACCCTGTTAACTCCGTGGGCCAACTGCCCCTGGACTATCTTGATGCCAGCCCCAAGGGAAAAGGCACAGGCCGCCCTGGCCAACACACGGGGTGTATTGGAGATGTACCGTGTCAAGGAGGAGCAGAAGCGGTCCGCGGTGCTTCGATATGTGCCCTTCGAGCCTCTCTCCGGTGACGGCGAGACCTCCATTGAAGGCCGCTTTGCCAACCTGGAGGCGCTCATTTCCAACGGAGCCTACGAGGAGTCGATTGCCCTGTCATCCGAATTGCTGGCTGCCGGTCTCGAGGGCCTTCGCTATCTGCAAACATATGACTGGCTGTTCCTGCGGACTATTGTCTCTCTTGGATACCTGGGCTGGATTGCGTATGCTCTCACTACGGTTATTGATCTGCACGTTTTGCATGGAACCTCCGACTCCCACCGGACCACCGCCAGCATCTCACTCTTCTCGTCGATCCTGGTGGCACTATTCTCTGTGTTCCTGTACCAGGGATCTTCATGGCGCTACTACTTCTATGGATTCTTCCCTGTTTATTTCTGGGAGGAAGTCTTTGCGCGCCGCAAGGCCTTGACTGCTGGCCGGGAGATTGTCCTGGGCCATGTTCGCTCTTTCTCTGGATACCTGAGCTTTGGAGTACAGCTGGTGGCATTCGTCGGTGTTTTGGAAGCATTGGTAAGTTTTCTACTCGTCAACTAGAAATTATCCATACTCATCCTCTCCAGGTCCAATCCTATTTTCATCGAGAAATCTTCACTGTTTGCTTTGGACTGGCTGCCTTCTGGCCTCTCGCCTATGGATTTAAATTCATTTACGCTCATCTGTACTTGAACGCTACCTGGGCACTTGGATGTCTTTTGATGAGTACCTTTACTCTGCTGCCAGTCGTCAAGGTCGAGGATCTCACTACTATTACCTACGGAGGACTTCTCATGTTTTTGACTGGTGTTCTATATCTTCTGTTCGAGGATACTATTCTTGGCCGTGGCAGCTCTCAATCGCGGACCAATAAGGTCGGGTCACGAATTATCATGGGCTTCCAGGTAGGCATGGTTCTTCTTGCCGTGATTGTCACCCGGTCAAGTGTCACATCTCTCCAGGCCCGCGAAGGCCTACCATTTGGCAATCAAGTGGTCGGATGGTTTGTCCTGGTAGCCTCTGTCACTCTGCCATTCATCCACCGACTATATCCAGACAGCCACTACCTCCACCGCCTGATGATCATCTTCCTGACCTTCTCCCCGGTGTTTGTTATTCTCACCATCTCCTGGGAGGGCCTATTCTACTTGGTCTTCTGCATGACCCTGGTAACCTGGGTCCGCCTGGAACACGCCATCTACGTGCACACAGCCGGATCCAACGCAGTCCAATCCAAGGAGGCAGTTCGCAATGGATCCGCAGCCCCTTCCAAGCCCGCCCCAACAGGCTCCGCGACCGTCGACGGCCTCACCTACCACTACCGAGCCCTCACCCTATCCGACACCCGCGTGGCGCTTTTCTTCTTCTTCCTCCTCCAATCTGCCTTCTTCAGCGTCGGCAACGTCGCCTCCATCTCCACTTTCGCCCTCGACAGCGTCCGCCGCCTAATCCCCGTCTTCAACCCCTTCACGCAAGGCGCCCTCCTAATCGTGCAAATCCTCATTCCATTCGCCATCATTAGCGCGAATCTAGGCATCCTCAACCGCCGCCTGGAAGTCGCGCCCAGCGCCCTCTTCATGATCGTCATGTCTATCTCGGATGTCATGACCCTGAACTTCTTCTATATGGTCCGGGACGAAGGGTCTTGGCTCGACATCGGCATGACCATAAGCCACTTTTTCATTGCCAGTCTACTGTGCACGTTCGTTGCGGGCCTGGAATTTCTCAGCGAGCTCTTTGTTAGTGGCGTTGATTTTGGGCCTGCGGCGACCGCGCTTGGGTCTGCGGTGGCGCAGGCTGTGAATGAGACGGTGGATTGTGGCCATGAGTCTTTGAAAGAACCTAAGAATGGCAAGAAGAGCCGTTCGCGGAAGGGAAGGAAGGGGCAGTAGCCCAAACCGATGTTTTTAATAATTTGTCCTTTTGTATTTCAGGTCTCTAGCCACCTGTTAATAGCATGAGATCTGATGACCACCCTCCTACACCCAGGCAGAACATTGATGTAGTGTCTGTACTTATCTACTAGTAGTGGTATATGTAGTGCTCTAGTGTACTGTGGCTTCTCCACCAAGTACTAGTAAATCACAGGACCGCTGAAACAAACCTTAACAAGCGATCACCAAGCAGTACGTACGCTCAGCACCAGCTAGCTCCGCGATCCCCTGGAGATCCATCTCATCGCCACCAAAACCAGCCTAAGGGTAACCCACTCCACGCTACCGTAACGCCCACCCGCCCAGCCAAGAAGCCAGCAGCAGAATCCCGAGAAATCGGACACTACGTAGCCTCCGGTCCGGGATTAAGCGCGAGTATGAACTGGGCCCCGTGGAGTTTTGCCCGCTGTACCATCCTAGAGGCTAATGGCTGGGTTGTTAGGGCTAGAACGAAGGAATGAGACAATCCAGCTGGCGAACTGACCGTCGCGTGCCGGGCAGATCCGTTGCTGAAGCTAGCGCTGACATCTCCACTACAGTAGTAGGGTTGTGGTGTTGGATCTACCAGTGGTATTAATATTGATCCTTCTGGGCTGATCGATGTACTAGTGGATGAGTTGCAATATGCGGTCGCTGATTGGACAGAAGGCTGTATGTGGGGCATAGAGATACCGAGGCATCACAAGCTCCGCACAGCTTCATCGCCATGGCTCTTTGCACTTTGCAGAGGGGAGAATACGGAGTCGACGATAATCAGGTTGGAGGAATCTCGTCAGTTGGCCCCTTGCATCCCCACAATTCATCTCCCCGTCTTTCCGTCCCCGCATCCTGAGAAGTCTATTGCCAGATCCTGGTACGGTGCGTGGTGCGTGGTGGGAGTTTAATACTACTAGGAATGATCTGGGGGTATTTGGGGTATTATGGACGTTGTGGATTGACACTACTATCTGATGCAATATGTGATGCTCAAGGTACTACGCAGTACTGGGTTAGTGCGTTTTAGTAGTTTGCCTGCTCACTGTGGGTGCATCACGAGTCTAGATCTATATCGCGCCAGGTGACACCGCATATGTCCGGCGTGCATCGAGGGCCGCTGAAGAATCAAACCCCTAGTATTTTCCCACTATATCTATAATATTTGTACTCGCATGCAGGACCTCGTGCAGTATGGAAGGTACTCGTGGAAGCACATCAAAAATGACATGATCAAATCTGCCTACATCCGCGCCTTTCCGCGATCCTTACTGAGACCACCACCTCTACAATCTCATCTACTTACTACTGTATAGTAGATAGTGATACGCTGATTTCAGCGTATTGGAATTCTGCTGTTCCCAAGTTCCTCTGCACGGATCACCCGACAACCCTGATCTAATCTACTGCTGTCATGCCCGTCACAGCCGGCACGTTTCTTCCAAATTGGGGCCGGGGGTGAGGCTGATTGGTGGTATTTCCACGCCCACCCACTACAATTATAGCGGATGCCTGCCCTCGTCAGCCACCTTGCCTCAGCAGAGTGTGCCCTAGTGTAGTATGTATATTTGTCTGCACCTACCCCAAAGTAGCGCCGTCTCCAGCGGTAGTCTCGCGACCGGAGCCTCCTCGGCGATTCCACTGACCTGGTTTTGGGTGCCTCCACTCGCTCTCCCTCCGTCGATCACTCCAGGACCCGAGCGGGTCGGATGCCTGGTGCAGTGCATTGCCCCGAGTCCTGGTCAGCATCCTTGGAACGCGCAATTGGGGTTCGGTGGAGGGGTCCTTGGGATAGGGAGAGCAGTCGGGGGAGGAGGTTGCACCGGGATGTTGGACAGGATGGAATTTCCAGTGGTTGGTCTTTGCATTGTGGGAAGGGGAACTGGACCTTTCCAAGGTTGGGACGAGTAACGGTCGTTGTGGGTTGGTCTGGATGTCCTTTTCTGGGACGTTAGCGTTTGAGATGGAAACTGCAGTGTTGGGATGAGTTCATTGAGAGGGAGGGAAAGAGTAGAAAGAAGAGAATGAAATAGAATGAAGAGTGTTTGTATTCAATCAGAGATGCTTGTGTATGCCAAGTATGATGCTGATTGCTGTTCTGATGCTGCGGAAATCAGGGTGCTCCTGTTGGTCCCCCACACACCCAGTCTGGATTGTGGGCGGAAGTCCGTGACCTCAGTTTCTCTCCGCCGGTATTGCCACATCCTCTCCATCCTCCTCCCCATCCTCTTTCCTTCCACCGCGACGCAGTTCCGGTACTTTTTCTTCCCTGATCGCGTGGCGTCCCTATTTGCGTCCCCCCTTTCCATCCGAAGCCTTCCTGCCTTACCGACTATATCATTCCTCACCCACCCCCGACCATCGCGACCTCCCCCGCTTGAACTGCCTCCTCGTCTTTGATGGATGGGGACGTGGCCATGAGCACTACGATCGAATCCCAAGGCGATACCGCGGCCACCCATCCCAGTCCGGCCCCTAGCGCCGCCGGCTCGACAGGCACCTCCGGCATCACAGTGCGCAACGGCCCCGGTGGCCAGCCAGTCAGTTTCAGAAGGTGAGTCGACTCGACACTCGTCAGCATTAGCATGGGGTGGACGCGCGAACACGATACAATGTGGGCCTCGAGGATTCCCAGACAGACTCCTAGTCAAATATCTGCGGGATGTTCTGAATGCGCGGCGGCGACAGACCCCCAGTCCAGTCGAGTCGGCCTGGGAAGAGGGGAAAGGAGCGAGAGTTTCGCAGGATTTTCACCCCATGTCCATCCCTGAAAATGCAGAGAGGCGAAAAAGAAAAGTTTCGTGGTCGGCATACTGATTCGTTTTATCTAATTCTAGACAACGTGCATCACGCGCGTGCGAGGTACGTCCTTTTGCCCTTCAAGGGAGGGGGAAGACGCGAGCTGGTGAGAGCCGAGGCTGCCTTTGTGCCTCGGTCCCTCCTTATCGCGATGCATCAACCCAGTTGAACCACCATAAGCCCAGACCCCATTGCAATAGTCCGTCGCTAACAAATGCTTGTTTCATTAACAGACCTGCCATGCTCGTAAGGTGAGTAAATTCTCCGATCCGAATATCCCGGTCGGGTACCTCATTGTCGCTGGCGCTAACCACTTTGTGACGTTAGGTTCGATGTGATGCCGCCAGCCTAGGCGTTCCCTGCACAAACTGCGTCGCCTTCTCGATTGAATGCAAGATCCCGACCCCCAAACGCAAGAAGAACTCCAGCAAGCCCAAAGACGACAGTCGGTATGTCGACAGCCCGCCCCACACCGCCTCCGCCCTCGTCGACGCAGCGGTTGCTCACTTTCGCCCCGACAGCACCGAGGAACCCGTTGGCACCGGCTCCTCCGAGGGTGTTCGTGCTGGACAATCGGACTCGGATGAAAAAGATGATACGTTTGGATACCGGAAGAGCCGCATGGCCGTCGATGGCATGCCCGTCACCTCTCTGACCGAGTCGGAGGCGGCCCAACAGGCGTCGACGGATAGCGCCTATGCGCAGTTCATGAAGCCCAAGTTTGCGCGGGCTCCGATTAAAGAAGCGGGTCGTGTGGCGTATCTGGGAGAATCATCGAACCTGTCTCTTCTGGTCCAGGACCGACATGGAACAACAGATGTCGTACACTATCCGCTGCCACCGAATATCCGCGGATCGCGGGCGCGATTGACGGACCTTGATAACCTGGAAATCGACATCCTTCACCAGCGTGGCGCCTTCCTGCTGCCCCCGAAACCCCTATGTGATGAACTCGTCGATGCCTATTTCAAATGGGTTGCCCCTGTCGTCCCCATCATCAACCGCAGCCGCTTTATGCGTCATTATCGGGACCCCAAGAACCCGCCGTCGCTGCTCCTGCTGCAGGCGATCTTGCTGGCCGGATCCCGGGTCTGCACTAACCCGCAGTTGATGGATGCGAATGGCTCGACCACCCCGGCCGCGATGACCTTCTACAAACGTGCCAAGGCGTTGTACGATGCCAACTACGAGGATGACCGTGTGACGATCGTGCAAGCCTTGGTGCTACTAGGCTGGTACTGGGAAGGCCCTGAGGGTGAGTGTATTATCTGAACTCTCAAGACCTTTACTAACGCAGAACTTGATAGATGTGACAAAGAACGTGTTCTACTGGACCCGGGTTGCCATGGTCGTGGCACAGGGCTCGGGTATGCACCGTAGCGTGGAAACTTCACAACTCAACAAGCCCGACAAGAGACTGTGGAAGCGTATTTGGTGGACTCTGTTTACTCGCGATCGCTCTGTGGCAGTTGCACTGGGACGGCCCATTGGGATCAACACGGATGACTCGGACGTGCCCATGGTGACCGAAGACGACTTTATCGAAGATGAGCTTGATACGCCGGCCGAATATCCGCCCGACACAGTGCATGTGCAGTTCTTTTTGCAATACGTCAAGCTCTGCGAGATTATGGGGCTGGTACTGTCCCAGCAATACTCGGTGGCGTCCAAGTCTCGTCGGATGAATGCGATGGATCTCACCCACTCTGATATGGCGTTGGCCGATTGGCTTCAAAATTGTCCCAAGGAGGTGTGCTGGCAGCGATCTCGGCACCACTTCTGGGCCGCCTTGCTTCATTCCAACTACTACACCACTCTTTGTCTGCTACACCGAGCCCACATGCCGCCTGCGTCGTCGGCGCCGAATAGCTATCGAGTCGAGGAGATGGCCTACCCATCTCGGACGATTGCCTTCCAGGCTGCGGGTATGATGACTTCCATTGTCGAGGCTCTCCAGGCTCACAATGAGATTCGATACACCCCGGCCTTTATCGTGTACAGCTTGTTCTCCGCCCTGATCATGCACGTTTACCAGATGCGTTCCTCGGTTCCGTCGATCGTGGCGACTTGCCAGGAAAGAATCCATGTTTGCATGACGGCCCTGAAGGACGTTTCCAAGGTCTGGCTGGTAGCTAAGATGGTACACACCCTATTCGACTCCATCCTCGGCAACAAGGTGCTGGAAGAACGACTACAGAAGGCCGCTGGCAAGCGACACCACCGTCGACCACACGAGAATGCGAACGCCAACCCCAACGCAGGCCCCGCGAAGAGGCCCGACCCGCCGAAGCGCAAGTTCGACGATATGGATCTTCCCCTGCCCAACGGTGGTCCTACACCTCCGGTCTCATATGAGCGATCTCGTCCCCAGACACCGGCTGTGACCCCATCCCGGGAACTGAACCAGCCTCCTCTGGGCCAGCAATCGCCCAACGCCCCCCGTGGACCCCACGACCCCACGGCCGGCCCATCCAACTCCCGGAGCAACACTCGTCCTACCACCCCCTTCAACGCCCAGTTCTCCCTCCCCGCCACGCCTCCCGACTTCTTCCTCGTGACCCGTACCTCGCCCAATCTCTCGCCCTCGCTCTGGGAGAATTTCCAACCCGACCAGTTGTTCCCCGACGGCACCGCCATCTTCCCCGAACTGACCTCTCCACCCCCGGCGACCGTCGACCCGCAACTGCAGATACCATCGAACCTCCAGGCCCCTAATCTGGGCCAGCGGCCGATGATGGGCGCGCAGCCGCAGCCGATTCCCGGCGGACGCAGCATGTCTGTTTCCCAGGGCAGTCCGCAGATGATGCATGGTATTCCAGGTAGTATGGGGATGCAGGCACCCCATGGATCGCAGGCATTTGGCATAGATGCGGGCCAGTCGTGGCCGATGCAGGGTCTTGATGGGACCATGAGCGGGGCGGCGCTGGACGCTGCCAGTCAGGACGATAACTGGAGTAGCAGCTCGCGTAGTGGACCGACTGCGCCGACGACCTTGAACGTGGAAGACTGGTATGTTTCCCCCGACGCCGGAAGAAGACTTATGTACTGATCTATATCTAGGTTCCAATTCTTCGGTATCAATGGCGGCTTTGGTGATCTGGCTGCTTAAGAATTTTCTCCGTTGGACCTGATGTCTCTTTCTATCATAATATAATCCCGTCATGGTACATAGTTTGGTTGTTTGCTAGCTGCTCAAAACGGAATGCTGGCGTTTACGGTGTGGCGGTCTGGAGCGGATCTTCTTGTACTCTCTATAACTTGCTAAATGGAGTCATTGAACATTTTATCCAAATCCTCAGATCTACATAGCCATTTAACTTATAGTAGTTTCACCCTGAAGATCTATTCATCCCATGTTAATAATAGTAATAACAGGATCAATGTAGATCAACTCGACTCCGATGAAAACATTCCCAATCGGGCCTAGCGGATGACGAAATCGCAAAGGCCCGCGATTCGCCAATCAGCGGCCCGCCATAGCGGAGTCACGACTGTCCGGGGGAATTTGAAGGAGTCACTCCAGCATATTTTATTCTATCGCCATTCCACCTCTCCTCTCTTCCCCATATCCCATTGCTTTCGATTCGTGGTGGCCTCCTCGTTGCATCGTCCTCCCTCCCGCACCCACTACCTCCGTCCTCTCATCCAAACTCTAGGACTTCACATACCCCGCTTTAGCGATGTCGGCGTCGGGATCCGGAGCGCCCACCGCGGCGTCGGGTTCGAGCTCTGCGAAGAAGGCATTCCCCTCCGTGGACCTCCAAGGCAATGACCTGCCTCCATCGCCCGCCCCGTCTAGCCCCCACGGCGGCCGCCGGTACAACATTGCCACCGAGTTGGTCTTCACCGAGGGAAGTGACCAGTACAATGCGAGCAGCGTGCCGATCTACCAGGTAAGGGAAAGGATATGTGCAGCATGCCTACAGCATTGCACTCAATCCGTATACATTATGACAGAAACACTGACCGCTTGTGTAGAGTGCCACTTTCAAGCAGACCTCCGGCAGCGGTGGTGGAGAGTATGACTATACACGGTCCGGTAACCCGACCCGTACCCACCTCGAGCGACACCTCGCGAAGATCATGTCGGCGCAGCGCGCGCTGGTAGTGTCGTCCGGCATGGCTGCGCTGGACGTGATTACTCGGCTGTTGCGACCTGGCGATGAGGTTGTCACCGGCGACGATTTGTACGGCGGTACCAACCGTCTGCTGAAGTATCTCTCGACCAACGGCGGTATCATTGTGCACCACGTCGACACGACACAGCCCGAAAAGGTCTTTGACGTGCTGAGCTCCAAGACCGCCATGGTCCTCCTCGAGACGCCCACCAACCCGCTCATCAAGATCGTCGACATCGGCCGCATCGCCACAGCCGCCCACGAAGCCAACCCGAACTGCCTGGTCTCCGTGGACAACACCATGCTCTCGCCTCTCCTCCTGAACCCGCTCGACCTGGGCGCGGACATCGTCTACGAGTCCGGCACCAAGTATCTCTCCGGCCACCACGACCTGATGGCCGGCGTGATCGCGGTCAACGACCTTTCCCTCGGCGAACGCCTGTACTTCCCGATCAATGCCTCGGGCTGCGGTCTCTCGCCCTTCGACTCATGGCTCCTGCTGCGCGGCGTCAAGACGCTGAAGGTACGCATGGACCAGCAACAGAGCAACGCGCAGCGCATCGCGGAGTTCCTCGAGTCCCACGGCTTCAAGGTGCGGTACCCGGGTCTGCGCTCGCACCCGCAATACGAGCTGCACAACTCGATGGCCCGCGGCGCCGGCGCCGTGCTGTCCTTTGAGACGGGCGATGTGAATGTCAGCGAGCGGATCGTTGAGAGCGCGAAGATTTGGGCCATTAGTGTCAGCTTCGGCTGTGTAAATAGTCTGATCAGTATGCCGTGCCGCATGAGTCACGCCAGCATTGATGCGAAGACCCGCGCGGAGCGCGATTTCCCGGAGGACTTGATCCGGTTGTGTGTTGGTATAGAGGATGTGGATGATCTCATTGATGATCTGCGACGAGCAGTAAGTTTTATCTTTGCAGTCTCTGGCGCAACAAATCCCTCTGCTAACTTTATTTCCAGCTCGTGCAAGCCGGCGCAGTGAATGTGACGCTGGATGGATTCCAGGCGACCTCGGCGTAGATTTATTTAGGTATTACACTAGGGTGGTAGATGACTTGATTTCTGACATGTTTATACGGGCGTTGGGGCTGAAAACCATACCATCTCAATATTGATACATTTGCATTTCCCCATGTGGTCGTGAAACGCGTTGTAGTTCGTTTATCCGGCAGTCTGGGCCGGCATCGGAGACCCTCCCGAGCGCCCGAGCGCCCGGGCCTTTCTCGTCCGAACCCCGAGCTCGCGATTCAAAAGATAGCGCCCTGTCATCTTTGTAATTGTTCTTTCTCCATTCGGCCCATTCACTACCGTCACTCATTCACTGCTAGAACCATCTGCATAAGGTCGACTTAGTGGCAGCATATCCGGCCCCTTGAATGCGCCGTGACCTCTCTATCTCCCGGGCTAGTCCTTTTCCCGAGTATGAATCGCGATGCAATCGCGCAGGACCCGTTAACAATGGCTACCGTTTCTGAACACCCTGTTGCGCCTGCGTGCGCGCAAAAGCCCGCACCTGCCCCGGTCCCGGCGGGGTCGATGTCGACGTGGAATACCAAGGATCTGAGTTTACGGCTCGGCGTTGATGTCGCGAGTGCTGCGACTGCTGGCGCGCTGACATGTCCGCTTATCACGATTATTGACCAGTGAGTTTACCCAAGCGTGCAATAAAGCAAGCTCCTATTCGAGGCGTCTTCTCGAGAAAGAAAAAAAGCTAATACGCTCCGCTAGAGCAATCATCGAAAAGGCCTCAAAAGGCTTCCCAATCCAAACAACAATAACCACCTGCCTAAAGTCAATGCTCGCGAAACCATCCGCCTTCTTCCTCTCAACCCCCTTCCTCCTCATCTACACCCTCTACAGCTCAACCTACCTAACCGCCAACGCAATTGACACCCTCTCCTCCACCCTCCGCAACAAACCCTACGACACCGTCTTCGCCGGCCCACTCAAATTCATCTCGACAACAACTGTCAATATGGCTATCTGCGTCTACAAAGACGCGCGATTCGCAAGGATCTTTGGCGCCTCGCCTCCTCCTCAGCAGTTGCAGGGCCGACAACCCATTCCTTCAAAACACCATACCCTCCGCCGCCCTGCGCCGACCCCAACACCGACAATTCCAAAAACAAGCTACACTCTCTTCTGCCTCCGCGACAGCGTCACAATCTTTGCCTCCTTCAACGTCCCCCCGCTGCTGGCCCCCAGCGTGCCCGACTTCATGGCCTCGACGCCGGCGGCTAAGGCGGCTGTCGCGCAGTTCGCTTGTCCTGCGCTGATGCAGTTTGCTTCGACGCCGATGCATCTGCTTGGTCTGGATTTGTATAATCGTCAGCCGGTTGGCGGGTTGCATTGGAGTGAGCGCGTTGCACGGATTCGGAGGGATTATGTCCCGTCCTGCTTTGCGCGTATGGGGAAGATCGTACCTGCTTATGGTGTTGGCGGTGTTGCGAATGTGCGTATGAGGCATTGGCTTATGGAGAAGGTTGAGCGACGTTAGCTGCGTGACTTGTACTGCGGTTTTCCAAGTCGACTGGCAGTCTTTGCTATTTGGTGCGGTGTAGTTGCTTCGACCGCGGTGATTCTGGTTATGACCTGATGACCATTTGATATCTCATCTCCACTCTGATTTCGGTTTGGCATGTTTCTGATGGCGTTGATTTGGCTGGTCTCGCTTTTTATTTCGGGACATATTGCATCTCTCTCATGGGCTGGCGTTTTTTGTTTTCATTTTTATTCTTTATTCTTATTTGATATTTTTATTTTTCGCGAAAGTACAGTTGTACTTTTAGTTGCGTTAATATTTAGACTGATAGATTGTGATTTATGGATCTGGATCTATGACGGTGGTTAATATCATCATATCATTATCATTATTTTTATCCAATTTTTCTTTTCATCCAAAGTTATACCAGAATTATATGCTGTGGGGTAGATCACAATCAAGCTTTTGTGGAGGTCTGGTGCTTCAGTGTGGTCTAGACCCTCGAGACTAGACTACACTTGGGAGAAATAGAAGCAGGCAAACTAATCCTTAGCAAGCACCGAAGCGATGCATTGTAGAATGATTTACTCAAACTAACCAGACAAATACCAGAAGAATAAAAATAGTATTACATTAAAAACTAAAAGTATACAAAGAAAAGATAGCGCCGCCGCGCTCGATATCAAACCAGCAGATACCGAATTAAGGCACGAGAAGATCGTACCAGGGTAGAAATAAGAAAATCGAAATCGAAATCACCACCTGTATCAAACCATTAGCACTGACACATCACCATCTCCCAGGCGAAGAACTCACGCAAAAGGCTCCGAATGCAAATAAACCTCTTCAACATCGCCCCTCAACGCGCGTGCCTGCGCAAGCGCAGCCGCATTCCGGGTATCATGTAGCATACTAGCAGGCCCACAAACCAACACGCCAATCCTTAACCTGTGCCCCAAAAGCTCAGCCTGCATCCCGGCAACACCAACAGTCCGTTCCAGCAAGCCGGGGATATCAGGCCTGGCATCCCGGTGCACGTTAAGGCTGAACATGCCCGTTGTTGTAATTTCCGCGGGCAGCTTCTCTTCTTTCTCGATGTCTTCAACGTCTCGCATGGACCCTCGTCCCGAGTCAACGGTATTCGTCGATTGAGACGTCATCGGTCGAGAAGTGATATGCACCGAGACGGATGTTTCGTACCCGTGCTCCGTATCCGAGAGTAACTCTGTCGAATGCGAGAGTCTCGACTCGATTTCCTGTACATACCAATCCGCCATTGAGCGGTCTCGTGTCGAGAATATTACCTGTAGATTCCGTCGTCCTTGGACGCCCTTCCCGCTAGTCGTTAGACCCGTTAGGCGAAGCGCTTCATCGACCATGGCTAGCGAGAACCCACCGCCGGACCCACCGGCAATGACGATGATAGTATCGAAGCGGCAGAGGTGGTATGTGCTGACGCCGCCATACGGACCCTCGATGAGAATCTTCTTCTTACAGCCGGGCCGTTGGCGGGCGAGGGAGGCCAGTCGGGCCGTTACGCCTTTCCGGGGCTTGATGTAGAAGATTAGTTCGGAGGCTTTGCCTTCTTCGTCGGGGTCCCGGCAGACGGAGGAGATGGTGAATGGGTGCGCGGTGAGCAGGTGGAGGTCGGAAGTGATGAAGCGGACGAAAACGTGTTGGCCTGGTGTCCATTTTACGATTGTGGGCACGGCGACTCGGACTAGCCCGCTGGGGAGTTGCTCGAGGGTTGCGGTGTGCAGGCCGTGGAGGAGGTAGGTGCGGATGTGGGCTGCCGCTAGGGAGGTTAGGTAGAGCGCGCCGGAGGCGATGAAGTAGTCCCAGGAGGAGAGACGGAAGTCGCAGTGCAGGAAGAAGAAGACGACGAAGATTAGGGCTGCGATTAAGTGGGTTGCTTTGAAGAACTCGTAGAAGCGGTTTCTACGCGGTGTTAGCTGGAAACCAGTTTGCATATAGGTAGATGGATGATACGCACCGGATGGCTGGCAGGGACATGACGGTGAGATAGGTCTGTGAGAGAAGAGCGGGTATACCCGTCCAGTAGACCACACTCGTCTTCCACTGCTTCACCATGTCGCCTTTCCATATGTGGAAAATGATGTAGGGAAAGGTGTGAACGAGCGCCAGGACGAACATGGCGTAGCTGGTCCAGTGGTGGAAGACTTGGAGTTTCTCTGGGGGAACGCCCGTCAAGGCCGATATCATATTGGCTTTGAGGCTCAGAGCCCTAAAAAGGGGTTAGCAATATCCATCGGATCTCATCTGATAATCCAGGCACATACAGTACGAACGGCAGCAAGGCCAGGGCCATCCAGCCGGCGCGCGTGGCAATTGGCGGGCTGCTTCCATAGTTGGCATCGGTAGGCCAGTAATAAGGTTTCGGACCGAGAGTCATGGCTGCAAATAGCTGTTAGTATTATCATTCACAATTATCTGATAACCCCCTTGATCAACAGGACAGATCCTACATACCAAAGAAGAAAACAACACCGACCAGGCCCAGGGCCACGACGCCGAGAGACGGAGACCAGTATCGGAAGACGGGGATGCGATAGCCGCGGTAGGCCATGTATCGCGAGGCGGAGGTGGTGAGGCGGTAGATGCGCGTGCGCTTGATCCGGTCAGGGGCATAGTGGACGATGAAGTTGGAGATGGCGAAGACGGCGATGATGGCGCAGCAGAGGTAGACTGTGTTTAGAGCGTAGACATGGTCTGCTTCGTACCTATCAGATAAAAAGTTAACACAGATACAAACATTGGACACAAGCACGGCAAGAGCATAAAACACGCAGTGCTTCTGAGAAGTGCGGCTCACCAGTATCGCCATCGACTATTCCGAAACGCACACTGCTCCGGCGATAGCTTGCATTTGTCTGCGCGCGAGGACTGCAGCTGGACCGGTTGATCCAGCCAGGGCACGGTGAACCGGTGCATGTCCATCTTCATGTCCATTAAGATCAAGACAACTCACGATCACGTCTTCCGAGGGTTCGACATCAACAACGGAGAAGGCGGCTTTGTTATCAGCCGGGCGGGGGGCTTAATTCATCATGACTGATTTCGTGGTGCACTGTCGCTGGGGAGGTTGCATAGATGAAAACGGGGCGGGTGCGAACCAGGGGACAGACATACTTGAGCTTGCTCCCGGCATGTGCCCCTTTCTCTTCACTATAGAGTACATCGAATACTGTCTTACATTGACATAATTTAGGAAACGGAGAATATTGAATTGAATAAAATACGAAATGTGATCCTGCTATCTTTTAATTATTACCTAGTTACTCGTAGATCGTATTGTTCTCGCGATCGAACATATTGCATACAGCACTAGCGCAGGTCGGCTCTGCAGGCGGCTAGCGTGAGCACATTTGAGCGCGATCGCCGGTGGCCCGCAGGAGATGCCTAGTACTACTCTGTACTAGTAGAGTAGGTACAGCAGTACTCGACTTCACCATTACTCGATCATTTGCACTTTACTAAACTCACGTTTGTCACTCGCTACTAACACTGTAGATAATGAGGACAATACTGAATGACGTCGCATGCAACGTGCCCCTCCCCCGGAAAACCGGCCAGATCTTGGTCCAACTGTCTAGCGTTTCATGCGGATCCACCGGCGCGATCGATGAGCTAATTGACCTGATGTATTCCGTATTCCGTATATACAGATAAAAATTGAAA
This sequence comes from Penicillium argentinense, assembly GCF_028826775.1. Lineage (NCBI taxonomy): Eukaryota > Fungi > Ascomycota > Eurotiomycetes > Eurotiales > Aspergillaceae > Penicillium > Penicillium argentinense. The sequence goes on from NW_026622668.1 coordinate 4,496,224, forward strand.
GAAAAAGTAGTCCTAGAAGGGAAGTGCCGAATCGGGCTAGCGCATCACATGGCCCGGCAACCCTACATTCTGGTCATCCCAACACATCACCAACGTTCAGGCAGAACATTTCGGTCTTAATCAAGGGGCACCGCCGACACCGAAACCGTCGCCTGCGACACCTTAACCGGCTCAATAGCCTCATTTCCGATCCCATACATTTTCATCGCGGTGTGTCCGCCACGAACGGAGTCCGCCTCCACCCCACGCGCCCGCAGCACGCTCGTCGCCACGCGTGCCGTGTCCCCATCATAGCAGACGACCAAAACGTGCGTCGAACCCAGCTCACTGGCACGCACCAGGCGGTCCATCACCGCCTCCAGCTCCACCCACTGCGCCTCCAGCACGCCCGGGTCCGAAAACGGCGATGGCGTCCCCGGCCCCAGGCTGCGCAGCGGCACATTCATTGAGCCGGGCAGATGCCACGCGAGGAAATCCGGTTCCTGTCGCAGGTCCAGGACCCGGGCTTGTGGCTTCAGGGTGATTTCGTGCAGAGGCGTTTGAGCTAGGGACCGCGGTGATCCGTAGATATCTGGGAGCACGTCCAGGGCGACGCGTTCCCAGGCTTCATCGTAGCGGTGGAGATCGACCTTCGTCAGGCGCTGCGGGGATCGTCAGTTCAACTGTAAAGCTGGGGTTTCATTGATGTGGAGAGAACACGTCATGCCGACGGCGTTCTGGAATCTTACCTCATTGCGGATGGGCGGGAATTGCTCCGTTCCAAGCTTCTGGAAGTACTCGCTGATATACTGGTACGGCAGATCACAGCACAGGAACACGCAGTGAACTAGACCGTCCGGCCCCGCCAGTTCAGAAATTGTACCTTGCTTCTTTCGCTTTGACAGCATCTGGAAGAGACCCTGCAGATTGAATCCGGACGACGGGCCACAAACCAAACCCTCCCGGCACAACTGCAGGGAAAGTGTATACGATTCCGACGACCCGACCTCCTCAATGTCGTCTACAGCTTCTTTCCAGGGAAACTCGACCGGCCGCATCAGCGCAAAGGACCGCGGGCCTGGCACCCGGTCTCCGGGCGCGGTGCACACGCCCAGCCGCATGACAGACGGCTTGACGCTCTTGAAGTACGTCCCGAGGCCGGTCATGGTGCCGGAGGTGCCCATGCCGGCGCAAAGGACGTTGATCTCGGGGAGTTGTTTGTAGATTTGTGGCCCGGTCCAGCGGATGTGCGATTGCCAGTTTTTGTCGTTTTCGTATTGATTGGGGTTGACGATGTCGTCGGATTCCATGGCCATGCGTCGGGCGTTTTGGATACCGCCTCGGCTATCGATAGGCTCGGGTTGCGAGGGCCCGCCGAAGAGCGTGATGTTCAGTCCGAAGAATTGCATTAGTCGCAGCTTGGCGTCGCTGGTTTTGTTGCTGAGGAAGGCGCGGGTGTCGTTGACGCCGTGCATTACCCGCGCGATCATGGACATGGAAATGACTGTAGACCCCGAACTGTATTCGATGATGGTGTTGGTTTTGTTGGGCTCTACGCTGGATTCGAGCATGTTAAGTGCTGGTGCTACTGTGTCAGTCTTTATCTCGGTTTGTAGTGTTTTGCAACGAAGGTCTCACCTGGCATGCTTTTCACGTTGTTGGCCGGGTGCATGGTCATCATCTTGGCATATATCCGGATACCGTCATGATAAAACGGATTGAGATGCTCGGGCAATTCTACCAGCGGCAGCGGTGGCTGGCAGTCTGGATCGAAGTATTTCTTCAACGAATCCGTGCCGAAGTAGACATTCTTCTCGTTGGCCATTGTCTTGGGTGCAGGTGGGGGAGGGACCGGAACAGAATCAGAGGATTGGAGCGTACTACCACCCACGCCCATAGTCGAGCGGGAAGGACAATGACAGGAGGTAAGAGGGCCGATGTGAATTGAATGAACTGATAACACTTGAGAACAAGGGGACCACCGCCAGCATATATACTCGCCCGGTGCCCTGATCCCGCGGGGACCCTCTGCCCTATGCGTCAGCTTGGCACCCGAAGGGTACCAACTATACCTCGGAATACTACTAGTAATTTGGAGTCATCTTCTGAGGAAATGGCACAAAAAGGCGCAAAGGCGCTCGATCATCGGGTCCACTGTGTACAAAACCAGTCAGATGAGGGGTGAGACAAATCATTCCGCGGACGCTGCAAGCGCCGAAATTTATCTGGAAATACTCGTACCCTTTCCAGGGAAGAGACTACCAGTAGGAAGTGGATAATATTACTCATGGATCAGCCTGAGGTGGGATAGATTGCCAAAAAAAAAAAAAAAAAAAAAAAAAAAAGTTGGGGTACCTCAGAGGGTACCTTAGGATGCTTGACTTCGGGGATTTTAGTTTACTGCAGCAAACTCTACTCCTGCAGTACACTACTTCTAATAAGGTACCAAGTACTAACAGGGAGTACTGAAGGGATGTTCCTCGATTACACATCTACCAGTACCAGCACATACCAACTGTCGAACCTGGATCGGGAAATTCGAAAACGGGGATTCGGCGTCCTGGCCCCGCCAGGAATTCTCGCCCGCAGTTCTAGAAGGCGATACCTATATTTACTTACAAGGGAAGAAGAGACAGCAAGGACCTTCTGCAATATCAAGAAATTCCGAGGAAATATATACGGGAGGTCCTCGCGACAGCCCTAAAGTATCTCCACTTGTATTGGTACTCTAGTAGTAGATGTCGGGTACCTTGAGGGTGTTTGAGCAAGTTGTGGACTTTGATCGGCTCCTGTCAGAGCGGCCGCATTTGCGCGGCGATCCCTGCTGTTTCTGCGACCGACTTTTCTGTAATTACTAGTACAAGCCTTCCATGTGGACAAGATCGTTTGTTAGTGTTTATGAATTCTGGTCACCTTAAGACAGAGAGCTAGGGAGAAAGGGAACCAGGACGAATGCAGCTCCCCCTTCCTCCTTCCCAACACTGCACTCTCACACACGCTGGAGTACTGCTCCTATCGCCGCCGTCCACATCAATCGCAATGGCTGCCGGAATGCTGCAAGATCAATCAGGCCACTCGTCCCCGTCCAGCTCTGACGCTGATTTGTCTGACAATGACAAAAATGGGGCCGTACTTTTCAACGAGCAGACTAACTACGTGCCCAAACGAACCATCATCACCGTGAGTACTCTTTCTTTTCTGGCAATAACCTCGGGAGGGAGTTTATGTCGCCTATCGCGACAAAAGAAATCAGATAAGATGAGCTGGCTGACCCCGCTAGATATTCCTGGCCTGTTCCACCGTGGACCTGCTGGCCTTGATGGACCAGACGACCCTCGCTGCAAGTCTGGCTATTATCGGCAATGCGCTGGGTGCGAGTGACCAGACGTCCTGGATTTCTGGCGGCTACTTCGTGTAAGTGAAACTATCCAGCAGATCATGAAGCAGTGTGCTTTCTTCAATTCCGCATGCGCATCCAAGATGGACACACTCGGCCCGTTGTTTATTCCAACTAACATTGACCAGCACCTCAACCTGCTTCCAACTCCTCTACGGCAAACTCTCCGACATCTGGTCACGCAAATACATCCTCTTCATCGGGCTAGCAATCTTCTTCATCGGCTCGCTAGCATCCTCCCTCGCGCAAACCGTCACGCAACTAATCATCTTCCGCGCGCTGACTGGCGTCGGCGGCGGCGGCCTAATGACAGTCGCCCAAATGATCGTCAGCGACGTCGTGCCACTCCGCGAACGAGGAAAGTACCAAGGTATACTCGGCGCCGTCGTCGCCATCGCAAACGGAATCGGCCCCGTCATCGGCGGCGCCCTCGCCTCCATCTCGCACGATTCCTGGCGCTGGATTTTCAGACTCAACCTCCCGCTAACGGCGGTAACGACCCTCTTCGTGCTCTTCTTTATGCCCCTGCGTAAAGTTGAGGGGGACTGGAAGCTTAAGCTGAAGGCCATTGATTTCTTCGGGGCGTTTCTTGCGCTGGGGGGCACGGCAGTGTTGCTGTTGGGCTTGAATTGGGGTGGTGGGGAGTACGCCTGGGACTCGGCGCATGTTGTTGCGACGCTTGTTGTGGGCGTTGTGATTTCTGGCGTTTTTGTGGGATGGCAGTGGAAGGGCGCGAAGGTGCCACTTGTGCCGATGCATATCTTTCGTGGCAGAATTGTTAATGGGGCTTGTTTGACCATGTTTGTTAATGGGTGGAACTTTTTGGTGCAGGTATATTATATTCCGACGTTTTATCAGTTGGTTTTTGGGTACTCGACTGTTAAGGCGGGTGCGATGTTGTTGCCCATTACTTTGATGCAGAGTGAGTAACCCTAAAAGCCAGTGTGTTTTTAAACTAACCGCAATAAAGCCGTCAGCAGCACGCTCTCTGGTCTGGTCGTGCACTGGGTCGGCCGTTATAGAGAGTGTATCCTCTTTGGCTGGGTGATTTGGGCCGTTGGTCTCGGTCTATTCTCGACGCTTGATCAGTCGTCTGGGATCGGGAAGCAAATTGGATACGGAATTTTGACGGGTGTGGGTGTCGGGAATACCTTGCAGCCGTATGTTTTTTTTCCCCTTTTATACGAGATCGAATACTTCTAACAAAATGGATGCAGATCCCTCATCGCAGTCCAAGCCGGCGTCGAGCGCCGAGACATGGCAGTCGTCACCTCCTTCCGCAAGTATGTACCCGCCAAACACCTCATGTTCCATACTAATTCAATATTCCAGCTTCGTCCGCAATCTTGGCGGCACCCTCGGCCTCGCAATCGCCGGTACAATTATGTATGTACATCATCTCATCTGAATCACCACGCTAATGATCAATGCACTAACAACTATTAGCAACAACATTGTCAGCTCATCAATCTCATCCCTGGGCCTAGACGACTCCGAATCCCGCTCCCTCCTCTCAAGCCCACAGACCTATCTATCGAAACAATCAGCAGAGTCTGCGCAGCATATCCGCAGCGTGCTGATCCCGGCCTACCAGAAGGGGTTTAGGGTTATTTTCATTATTGGAGCTGCGCTGTCGGCTTTGGCCTTTTTCTTGGCTTGCTGGTTGATGCCGCAGGTTGGGTTGAAGAGGGCAGATGATGAGAAGTTGAAGGAGGAGGCGAAGAAGAGGATTGAGAAGGGGACTCAAATGGGAGATGAGGAGAAGAAGGGTTGATTTTTTACGAGGATCTAGGCCTAAGGGTATGGTGAGGTATTCGTGTATTTAATTTCGGGCTGGAAAGATGTATGCAAAAGGATTTAGACGAGATGTATTTACAAAACACTGAAATTATCTTCCAAATTTTTTTTTTTTTTTTTTTTTTTTTTTTTTTGGTTGCTTACACTCAGGTTCCAAGAGCAAGCCATCAATCTGATTATTGTGACCTCTTTCTCTAACCGATTGAGATCTACCCTGGCACATCTTGATCGGGAGTTTAATCGGATCTCTCCGACAATTGTTTGCATCCGAACTGCAGATCCCCGGCAAGGTCCTCAGGATCGTTGGGCTGCATGGGTGGCAGATCTGTCAGCCTCGGGGACCTTGGAGCTAGACCACGACGTGGGATGTTCGTACTAGGCACCTGATAGTTGAGTCAGAGAAATGGTTCTTGTTACTGTGAGGATGCTCAAGGCTCTTGGCATCATTCAACTGTTCAGCTGATGTATTCATCCGATTTCTAAGAGTGACCGTCCGTAAACAGACAACCAGACATGTGAACTATCAACAACTACAACGCAGCATCATCCACAGCCTCCACATATACACTTCGATTTCGCCACCACCTCATCTAATACCCCGGATCCTCCGAACAAAGATGCTTCGGACTCTCAAAACCCTCCATGTTCGCCGCGTTAATAAAATCCTTCGTCTTCTGCGAATCACCTCCACAGATCGGCCCACACCAAACAGGCCGACTATCATGGCCATACGGCTGCAGAATATACTCACCCCCTTCATAATCCTGCCCAACCGCACCACCAACATCACAAACAGGAATAGTAAAAATCCCCTCCCAAGCCGCCCCCTTCTCACCTGGATTCGCCCACGCAGACGAAATCGCATCCTCCGCTCTCGAACTCGCCGTGTCCGAATCATAGTTATACCCGGCCACATTATACGCATCCAGCGACGAGTTGATAATATCCTGCACACTGACCCCGCTGTAGGGTCCCTGGTTCAGCGAGTCCGAGCCCGGCGGCGGATTCATCCACCCCCACTGATGCGAGGTTGTTGAGATCACGTCGTTCTCCTGCCAGTAGTACAGGTACCAGGCTTTGCCATCGCGGCACACTACCGCTTCCTGCGGCCCGGAGCCGATGCCTTGGTTGTCGCCGCAGGCGCCGCCGCCCATGATGAAGACTTTTTGTTGGCGGTAGAGTTGGTTGATGGAGGTACCGATAAGCATGTGAGTCATTGCGTCTGTGACGGCGTTTTTGTCGACGCCTTGGTAGGAGAGGAACGCGCCGCCGGAGAGGTAGCTGCGAATGTCGGCATTGTTGTAGCTGCCGCCGCCCATTAGTTGGTTGTTCGCGGTTGTGAAGGATTTCAGGGAGTCGACGACGATCGTGCCGAGGATGCCGCCTAGGTCGGCGGATTTTTGGAAGGTGTCGTCTTGGCTAGTCATGTTGTTAGTACTGTGTATGGTGTATTTGAGGAAGGAAGCTAACTGTTGACCCAGAACTATACCCGCCGCACTATTCGCACCACCCATCAACGCCGCCCCAGCACCAGCAACCGCGCCGGTAATGGGGCCAGCAAGGCCCGCAAACGAAGCCCCGATACCGATGATGGTAGTCATGGCCGTGAGAACGCCCTTGAGCGCACCCACGCTCTTATCATCTTTATCCGTGTAGAAGGTCGTCGCCCAGGAATCCTTGGACAGCGCGGCGCCCAGCGCAGCCGTCGTGAACGACTCCGAGACACCAGTGAAATAGGTGTGCAGCCGATTGACGGATTCGAGGACATAGTAGGTCGGTCGGATGTCGTTGCCGCGGTTGTTCAGGACGCGGTTGTCGCACAGGTTCAGGTCGCAGTCCGAGTCGGAACCGTCGTCTCGACAGGTCCAGTCTGGATTGCCCATCGCCCATTGCCCGAAGGCGCCGGCAAACCCGGCTGAGTTGTTCTCGATTAAGCTGCTGTGATTGTTCCACCAGTTGTTGAGCCAGTCGCCAGTTTTGTAGTTGTTCCAGTCTTCTGTGTGCTGGCCGTAATATTTCGAGACTTGGCCGCAGCGTTTGTAGACTCCGTGGACTCCGTGGGGAGCGACGAGGGGGTTTAGGTTGCTTGTTGCTGGGGCGCTCTGCGCCACTGGGAGGAGGGCGAGGGCTGTTAGAGCGAGTGTTGCGTGCATCTTGGTGATGCTGAAGTACTAGCAGTGTAAATGGGAGAAAATGGGAGAAGTTGGAAGGAGAGAGGAGATACCACTCCGAATGAGTGATGGAGAGGATGCCCCTTTCCTTCTCGGAGGTTCAGGGCCTATTTATTGTTGATAGGAAATCCTTCAGGGAGGAGTATGAGCCGATTGTTATGGCTATTGACCATAACGGAAACTGCATCTATCAAACAGCCCCACCCGGCGCCAGCAGCGCGGGGCAATCCAGGCCCCGAGAAAGCATAACCAAGCCCATCCTTCATATAGAAAAAGTACTAACCTCCGCGCAGGATTCGTGTCATCCTCATCATTCGCACTGCGTGCAGGGTGAGCTGAACACCAAAACGGCGGGATCGACAGGGACTCACCGCACATCGAGTCTAGCGGGCGCCACTCATCTGTCTTCAGGAACTGCTAGAGATTGGAGAAGGTTTGGAGCCGGCGGGTGTGGGAGCCATTGCAACGGCATGCTGTCCTCTGACGGGCCCGTGAGAGGTGAGGCGGGGCGAGTTTGTTTATGGGGGCTGAATGCCTTCCTTTTTGGGAAACTGGTCAGTGGCGAGGAGTCAGCTTGCAAATGTTGGAAGAGGTAAGACGTTTCAGCTCTGCATATTCGCACTTCGATATAAGGGATGTTCTGCTATATCCCATGTGTTTGTCAGTCTCGGGTCTCCATGGTACTCACGAGGAAGCTGGGAAGTGATCCTTCTAGGTTATCGTGACTCACATCGTGCTGCGCTGCACTGCCCCTGAATTTTGGAAAGTTCAATATATCACACAATCTTCTTGTTCGAAAGCTTTTGGATAATCTCACCTTATCTCATGTGATCAATTATCGAAAACCACAGGACACGAAATCACCAGTAAAATAATGGCCTTAGAAAACTGAAATTCATGAAGCGCGCGACCCTCCTTTCAAATCACATGTGTTCGAACATGTACTGAGTGTACTATTTCGATTGCTTTGGCGCGGGATCCCATAGCCCATGAAAATTGGGCCTTTTTTCTCTTTCTTCTTTCAATGCCGTCCAGGCCCTCGGAAACCCGGCTGCTCCGTTTTATCCGAGCTCTATCCATTCCAGTATCACCTCGGGTTTACAATTTCACCCGTCTTCTTTTCCATTAACGTATGGACCATGAAGTCATGCGTGCGAATTATAGCTGGGAGCTCAGCGTCCTAGTCAACGTACCTATCATACTCTCATAATTCGCAGAAAATCGAGGCGATCTCAAATTCTTGATTTGTGCGCTCGCTCTGTTCCAATGCCGGATTGCGGGTTCCACGCTATATCCATACGGAGTTTTAAAACCAGACGATGCCATAGGCGTTTGAGAATGTTTTGGATGAACCTTGGGTTTCTGTCACACACGAGTTCGTGTTTCTCTTCCGGCAGAGAGATCTATCTGCGTGAATTGATCAGATGAGGTGGGATATCACATCCTCAAGACCTACATTTTAGACGACTTCGGGCTGGACTCGATCATGTCGATCCCTTTCTTTGGGAGTCGAGAGGACGGGAAAAGGTAAAAATTGCTTGAAGAATTCATTGCTCATCGTCAGAGACTCTCCGTTTAGGAATTTGCGGATCCAGATAGAATGAGAGCCACATCCTCGACCGTTCACCAGTAGTTCTCACTTTCCAATATTTCGAGGATCGTTGTGTAGCTCATGGCTTTCAAACAGACCGATTGCGTGACCATCTGCCGAGCTAGGCCAAAACCTCACACGACTGCCGTTTTGTGTCCAATTTAGATAAAGCGACTTCTTTGACTTCTGGACGAATCGTCCGTGGCTGATATAGGAACAGACGACCAAGTACTGGCGGTATCCAATATATACCGTAAGCTTTGATTGCAACGCACTTGACAGTGAACGTGAAGCACCTTAATTAGAAATCACGTCTTGCTTTTGCACTCTACCACCAGTATGCTCAACCAAAGTCCGCACTGCCTAGGAGAGGTTGCGGTGCTTCTTCTTGAGCGTCGCTACCCTCAATCCGTGGAGGTTGGTGCATCAGGGTATTCTTGCGGCATGGCGCTCTGATTGGCGCTGCCTTCAAACTTGAAATGTGGCAGGGTGAGGCTGATGACTGGAACTCATGCGATGCGTCGTTCATTGACGGCATCGGTCAAAGCGATTAAGGTATTCTGTGAGAGCTCCGACTCTCCTCGAGTGGAGAAATTCAAGGCTGAAGAGCTCGTGGATTTTCAAAATGCCGAGAGGAAACCTCAGATTTTCAAGGTGATATTAGATGTAAGATTCGCCAATTCCACCCAGTCCTGTGTTGAGTACATGATCTCTCTCTTTATTCCCGGGGTGTCTGAAGGAAAACATCAAACGTAATCACGGTTTGGGGGGTATTTGAGCCTTCATCACCCGAGTTGGCACTTTCACGTAGATTTTGCCATCATCTTGAATTGGTAATGGTCAAATAGGCTTTTAATGGAATTTTGTGGTGCGTCGTTACTCGGAGCAGGGGTCGAAGTGCCCAAGGACATTCTGTGAAACTCTTGATTTGTCGCGGGTTGAGGGATTCTATGATGGAAAGTTCGTGGATTCTCAGGTACTGGGAGAAAACCACAAATTCCCAAATGCGACATGAGGTATGGGTTGATATCATAGGTGGGATTCACCAGATACCGTATTTTCGGAACGGTCGACTCGACTCTTTCAAGGGCCTTGAAGGTCCCAGAATAAACGGCAACGGGGGTTTCGTATCTTTGAATCCCACCTTGTGTCTTCTCGAAGGATCTGACGACGAGATGAAGGAGTTTGGGAGTAAGAAGATATGACCCAGTAGCCAAAGATATGGCAACTATGAGGCGAGGGACGCATTGGATAGAAGAAACGCGAAAGAAAGAAACTAAGGAAAAGTAATGTAGTCATATATGGGTGAAAGAAGGACCCATCCGTTGCTTCCTTGGTGTCCACGGACTCTGTCCCGGAACTCGATCATTCCGCTATTGTCAATCCTGCCGGTAACTCCCTGAGAAAGAATTAAAAGCCATCTTGACCTGCGCAGATTGAGGTAGATCCAAGGTAGACATGCGCTAAGCACACCAATACACTGCGCGGTTCTTCTTTATAGCGTCGGGGCGCCTCTTGGGGCGTCTCCTGCAATTATTCCGCTGGTTGTTTAGTTCCGCGGCGGTCAGGAGAGGTCACTGGCGATCGGCCTCGGTTGCCGCTGTTATATAGGTGTACCGTTGCCCACTGGGTGAACATTGAGGATTCATCAGTGGTCAAGAAATTGGCGGTGAGAAAAATGTGAAGTGAAGGAGAGATGAAGAAGTGAGGAAGCGGGTAGAAGTGAGAAGAGAGCGAGGGGCAAACTCACATACCGGCCACAATCAAGTGCTGACGGCAGCCTCAAATTGTGTTCTGAAAATAAGAAGAGACAGAGATTATCGACCCTTCAATTACTCTACAAATTTGGAGTTTAGTGGTAATAATACCAAAATGATACTATTAGAGATAATGATATGTAAAAGTTTGAATGGCCGGGCCAGCCGGTCAGAATAAAGTACTCACGGAGTTTCTATGAGAAAAACATAAATGGAAGAAAGAAAAAGAGGCGGGGTAACAGAGCAAAGAGGACAGGAAGGACCCTACTTCTTCAGGGTCCAAACGCCACGACCGGCCCGATCTCTGCTCAGGGTTGCTACCGACTTTAACCGGGATTGGAACTCGGCCACGCGCTGGTCATTTACGCAGTAGGGATTGAAGTGGTCCACAATGTTCTGCGTAAATGCCTTTCCACGCCGAGACTCGAGAAACTCCTTAATCATGGGAATGAAATCATTCCCACGGGGCATGCGGGTCGTAGCCGGGGTGGAAGGACCGCCAAGGGTTGCGCTCGGATTCAAGTTCGCCAGCAAATTGCTCGACGACGGGCCCCCAGTAGGTCGGGCAGAGCTTCCACCGCGGTTCTCAGATCGTCCCGCAACGCCGAATCGGCCGGTCCAGGTAGGGAGGCCGATCGGGACTGAGCGAGCTTCCTCTTCGGCTTTCCGGAGTGCTTCTTCACTCTCGGCTGCCACGCGACGGGCGGCGGCTTCGATCATCTTGCGATCGCCACTCAGAACTCGCTTGCCGTTCACAATTTGATCATGCTCGACGGCAGAGTGGACGCCGGTGCGAGAGAAGATGCCGTGCATAATCCGGTCTTCGGCGGTTTTGGCGTTGTCTTCTTTCTCGGCATCGTCGCCGGTGGTCTTGAATTCCTCTACGTTGGCGACTCCCTCCACGGCCGTGACGTCCTCTGCCGGTGCCTCTGAAGAGGAAGGCTTTGTCCAGGTGCCCTTCTTAGGGCCCTCCTTTTTCTCTTCTTTGAAAGTCACTTCGGCGTTTTTGAACCTTTTCTCCGTTTCTAGTTCGTTGTCGTTCTCGTCTGCCAGGGTGAAGAGATCGTACAGATCACTTAGTTCAAAACCCTCTCTCTGGTGTGGGTCTCGGGTGATCTTGTTGGTCAGAAATTGCTTGAAAACCTGCCGGTGGTAGATCTTTTCTTCAATTGTTCCCTTGGTCATAAGACGGAAAATTGTGACGTCTCGCTTCTGGCCGAGGCGCCATGCTCGCTCACGGGCCTGCATGTCGGTAGAAGGATTCCAGTCGGGGTCGAAGATGATGACGCGGTTGGCGCCTGTGAGGTTAACGCCGATACCGCCGACTCGGGTGGTAAGAAGGAAGACGTGAATGTCGGGGTCCTTGTTGAACTCGTCGACCATTTGCTGCCGGAGCTTGATGGGGGTACTACCATCCATTCGGCGATAGGTGAAGCCGCCCAGCGTCTGCAGGAATTTTTGAATAATATCCAACATTTGACGAGTCTGGGCGAAGAGAAGGGTTTTATGGCCAGTGTCTTTCCACACCTCGAGGAGTCCTTTCAACACCTGCATCTTTCCGGAACGCTCGCCTTGGCCGTAATCAGCTTCACGGGCTCGCAGTTTATGGTCGGCGAGATCGGGGTGGTTGCAGATCTTCCGAAGAATGTCAATACCAAAGAGGGAATTCCTTCTCCCCCGAATGATCGACTTCATATCATCGGAATCCAGGAATCTTCTGTAGGCAGTTCTCTGGATAGGAGTGATCTTGCAGAAAATCACTTGTTCGGTCTTCTGGGGGAGATCAGCGGCCACATCAGCCTTGAATCGCTGCAGAAGATAAGGGCTGATGGCGTTCTTCAGGGTTTCCGCACATTTCGCTGCGGTTTGAATCTGCAAATTTGTTGCCATGGAATATCCGCCCTGTCGGATGGGGATTTCGAAGGAGTTTTTGAAGCTGACGAGGGTGCCCAGGCGCAAAGGGAAGACGAAGTCGAAGAGGGACCACAGGTCCACCAGGCTGTTCTGCATGGGGGTGCCGGAGAGAATGATGCGGTGGGGTGTGCGAAGTTCCTTGCAACTGAAAGTAATGCCGGCATCCGGATTGCGAATTTTGTGGCCTTCGTCGAGGATGGCACAGCCCCATTCCACGCCCACAAGAGCATCCGCGTATGACTGCAAGCCCGAGTAGGTAGTCACCAATACATGACCCTCTCTGGTCACACGATTGATGATCTTTCGAGCGGCCTTCTGCCCGGCAGTCAATCCGCGGCTGCGGTGGGTATCCATCTCCGCAGAAGTGAGTGCATCTTCCCGACTGCTTTCCTTTCCGAGGTTCATCATACCACTCCCGGAAGAGTGCAAGATCGAGACCCGGAATGCAGGCCACCACCGGTGGAATTCGTTCACCCATTGCTTCATCAGGGTTGCAGGACAGACGACGATCGCTGGCTTGGTGAACATGTCGCTATGGTGCAGCGATGCGAGGTAGGCAATGGTCTGGATTGTCTTTCCAAGACCCATTTCGTCTCCGATGATACCACCAACTGATTGTTGGTGGAGTTCCCAAAGCCACTGAACACCGGTCTTCTGATAAGAAAAGAGGAAGCGGCTGACATCGCCGGGGACCCGTAGGCCATTCAATTCCATATCAGGCTCGGTAGGATGTGGCTTGAGCCATTCAGAACGGTCGTCGTCGACTTCGTCTGCTTCTTCGTCCCCTTGAGCACGCTTCCGAGCAGTGCTGCGACGGCTGATCCAATCTTGGAGGCGCTTCTGGTAGAGTTTTTCATTGCCATCATCCAGACCGCTGAGATCTTCAAGATCTTTTTCAGCTCCGGTCTTGTCCTGTTTGCGCTTACGAGCTGCAGTGGACTCCGGGATGGTATCTGGCATAAATTCCTCCTCATCCTCCGACGAAGCATGGTCGTCTTCCGAAGCAACGTAGCTAGCTGAGGAGTCAACATCTGAAGAACCCGCAGTACGGGACTTGATTGACTCTTTCTTCGGCTGTGGTGACAGCTTCCTGCGCTTCCGGCTGCCTTCGGCTTGGCTGCTCTCGCCACTGGACTCGCCGAAGTCCATACCAGGACGGTGGAGGTGTCGGTGTGCTTCGGGCTCGTAGCCCGGCTTCTTCTTCTCCTCCCGCTCATCATGCTGGTCTTCGACATCGACAAGGGCATCTTCGAGGTGCGAGGGTAGACCCTCCGGACCCGTGGCATTCATGAGCTCGAAGGGCGTGATCTTGCCCGTCCGCAGCAGGTAGTCACGCCGCGTCTCGTTGGGCAGCCGCCCCGGGCCAGTAATGCCCCCCATATTCTCCTCAGCAGTCTTGCGCCGTTCGTCGATCCGGTCGGTAATATCTTTGATATCCTTCAGGCGCTCGGTCCTGCGAGCCTCCTGCTTCTTGACCTCCGACTCGAGACGGCGTCGAGTCGGCCCGCTTACATGCTGGTTCAGGCGCGCACGCGCCTGGCCAAGCAGAGCCTCGGCCTTCCTATAGAAGAAGAATAAAGTCAGCTTCTAGTGCATTTAAAAGGTGGAGTTCCAGCTTCAAACATACTCTTTTTCGAGCAAGGCCGACTCGAGCCGCCTCGAGTCGTTTTCTTCTGCCTTCTCCAGCAGGATCTTATCTGCCTGTGGAAACAGTTAGCATAAGACATGAAACCCGCTGAAACCTCCAGAATATGCCATACCTGCTTGGTAATATCCCTCTCCAGGTCTTCTTGGTCGCGGACGTCCGCGTTGAGCTCTTTGAGGCGGCGGGTCTCGGCCGCCGCCTCGGCGTTAGTATTTGCGGGCGCCATCTTGATAGAATGCGGAGAGAGGGGATGGGTGGTGAGGAAAGAAGAGAGAAAAGCGCTAGGAGAAGAGATCGCACATTGGAGAAATCATGTCGACTTTATGCCCCACGACATGAAATTCACTGGCGATCGAGTCGGTAGTGAATCCGATCGCCCACTTCTTATCGGCAAGGGAGGCAGAATGAGTCACCGCCCGAAAGAGCCGCTTACGTGAATCGTTATGCATTGTGTTGTTGCCTAAGGCTGCTGCCTGCTCACTAGTTAACTAACTGCAATAACTAGTTAACTACATTGTGCCAGGAATACTCTATTCGTAAAATGAATGAGAGTAATGGTATTCTAAAGCGAATGTCGAGAGTCTTATCTCGTAATACAATATAGCTTTTCACGAAATGATTTGGCTTGGGGATTATCACATAACACACATAGAATGTTCCCAGTAAATAACAATAAACACCATTTATCCCCTTTTCTGCATTTGCGTCACGTTCCTTGGACTCGCTAAGGATACTTCAACATGAACAATAACAATTTGACACCCAACAGTCGAGACAGAAATGGATATCTTTCTGAACTATATCTTGGTGAACTGATGGAGGATGCTGGTTTAGATTATCCTTGCGATTGAGAGATCAGCTGGATCCAGGATGTAGGCATTTGAAGGTGCGTGGGGCCTGGTGCTGAATCCGGATGTGACGATCTAGGGTCCCTTTTCTGGAGAATGGACCCCGTCGCTTGTAACCAACCCAAGGGCATACCAGAGGAGCGGAACCGACGCTATGCCAGAAAATTGTTAGCATTTTGCTCAATGGCATTCTGATGTTGGATTGAGTGGTACATACCTGCTCTCCGCCAGAGGATTTTCAGGGATGGACCACTCAATCCAGTATTCATCAACAGATTTCCCCGCCGCCCATCACGATCGGCAAATGAAAACACGCATGTGAGACGACAGTCGAAAAGCAAAGACTCGGTAAGCACTGGAATTCACGAGAGAGATTCCTGTTTGCTAATGTGATGAGATAGCTCCTCTACCTCCAACGCCAAAAAGTGTCTTCATTTCTTCTCCCTGACCAGCTAGTGATTGGAAGCTAAAGTGGCCCTCGTATCTTCCGTGGCTCTTCTCCTCTCGCGAGGCTCCATTTTGCAACTCTTTTGGTAAGAGCTGATTACACATTTCTGATTGTACCGACTCGAGACAAAAGACAACTATATCGGACACTCACAGGATATCTGCCAATCTTCTACTACTCATTTACATAAGGGTTTATTTCGAGCTCTTGTCTCGTGCATTTCTTGGAAAGTGATGCAAAAGTCTGAGCCTCATCCAAAGTGTTTCCAAAGCAGCCACACTGCTTCACATCATCATGCCAGAAGACAATGAAGGACAGCACAGTGCTACAGTAAAATGGCTTTCTCGGCCGAACCCATCAAACTTAACACCATTGGCTCAAACATTTTTATTCTTGATCTCGGACAATTTTCGTCTATAGTCAATCACCTTCTGGAGCCTGGATTCTCGGTTTTTCGAATTCTTTTCCCCTAGAACGACCCCGATTCTCGAGGCCTATTGGACCAATCCATACAACAAATGGCTAAAAAAGAAAGAGACATGCAATTACCACAATTGGGTCAAGCTGGATTCAGTACTCGAGGTCGCAGTACGGAATGGCGATCAAGACATTCTGCGGAGTTTGCTCAAATTGAACCTGTGGACGCCAAGACAGAAAGGTTGTGCATTGATCAAACGTCGGAGCTCAGAAATAATGAGCATTACGGAAGACTTGCTGGCTTCCGGTGCCGATCTTGATCAGGCCATCGACCGTCTGGGGGCTTGTTAACTGCCTTGTCTTTATCGATCGTCCACTGTTAGCTTCTCCTTTTCAGCCTTCCAACCCAGCAGTCCCCACAGCTCTCTCCAGAATCCGCTGGGCGTGGTGGTTAACCCATTCTCGTAGGCGTCGATCAGAGGTCCTTCCCAAACCAGGTCCACATCTATGGCATCTACCACCTTGGTCCGCTTGAATATCTTCCAGTAGAGATAGAGCATGGCTGCGGTAATGACCATCGTATAGCGTGAGAAGGCTAGGGAAGTGAGAGGGAAAGAAGAAAAGAGCAGGTAGTGAGAGTAGCAGTAGCAGCTCTGCTTTCTGATTGCCAGTGGCCCTAGGAGGTTGCCTGCGAACGGGAGCAAATTATCTTTTCCAGGTTGCCTTGATTCTGAGAGGAGGCGATAATCCATCTCACAAGAATATTGGTTGATACCAGCAACAATATTCATCGGGGTTTGGGTCAGGGAATGACAGTGCTGTACATTTCCCTAGTGGATATCCCCGACCTCTTGAAAATTGTGCATCTGATCATCAAACCTCACCAATATTAGCCAGGCAGCTTCCCTCTATCCCGGGAAACGAGGAGACTTGATACTGCTCGAGGCCATACAGACAGAAAACTCCGAAGTATTTAAGCTCCTTGTTGATGCAGGGATTGGTTTGAACTAACGATCTCAGCTGAATCGAACTGCAATGCCAACGGCTTCCCTTTAATTGGCGATCTACGGACAAAATTTGAGAATCATCAATACGCTCCTGATGGTCGGTGCGGATGTCAACAACCCGCGTGTATTAGTTGAAAAATTGGATACTTGTGAACTGTTTGATGGAGGGCATGAGCTTTTAAGGAAGGGAGGCTTTGGCCCCTTACAACTCGCTGCTCAGCAAGGAAATGTCGAGCTGATGGAATGTCTGCTCAAAAGAGGGGCAGATTTCAACCAGGAGCCAGCATATTATGCCGGTGCAACCCGCCTTGCAGCTTGCTTCTGCGCATGGGTATCTCGGGATTGCACGCAGACCCATCAATACGGGGGCTGTTGTCGATGCACCGCTGGCCTCACTATACGAACGAACGGCAATCGAAGGCGCGGCCTAGTGAGGTCGAATTGATATGCTGGAGCTCCTTTTGCATGAGTGGGGAAACCCCCCTCCCCCCCCCCCCCTCCTCCCCGAGGGCCCAAATCGGAGACAATATATCAGAGCTGTGAAATTAGCTGGTAAAGGACATGTCCACATTGCAAAATTTCTTACAGAGTGAATTGTTTGGACGGAGTTCGATGCAATGCGCTACGCAGGGGAGCTTTTCGATGGCGATGAGAGAGGCTGCAGAGAATCAGGAAGATGAGAAGATGAAATATGGAAGAGCAAAATGAGGAAGAGCTTTTAAAAAATAGAGCTTGAAACATAGATTAGCGAATGCAGTGAAATTTGTAGCACTCCTGGCCATATTATATATAGCCTCGAGCATCCCCAGGACCTCTGAGAACAGTTAGACCTTCGAGGGCAGCGTCAAGGCCGTTTAACGAAGTGGGTGAGAAGGCGGAATAGCGCAAGCACAATTTTTTCTCAAAGTGCACATGCACATCGATATTTTGCTCC
Source organism: Penicillium argentinense (assembly GCF_028826775.1). NCBI lineage: Eukaryota > Fungi > Ascomycota > Eurotiomycetes > Eurotiales > Aspergillaceae > Penicillium > Penicillium argentinense. Next base: position 4,514,129 of record NW_026622668.1, read on the forward strand.
CTTGGAGGAGCGACAAACCCCGTATTTGGCAGGTGCGACGGGGGCATACCGGTGCTAGCTCTGTTAGTGCCAACAGCTGACAATGTTGGTGGTCGCTGAGATTAGCTGGGAGTATTCGTAGAGATGCAAATAACATAATCGTCCGCTCATCCGATCAATTTTTTCTCGAGGATGGCATAGCTTTGCGGTGGATGCTCGGCTGCAGCCCAATATCGGATTTAGCGAATTGTGGTTGCCCACATTCCACGCCCAAGCTGTTGGCGACCTGCCAACCAAGGCTGTCACGACTCTGCACTTGCGTAAATTGGGAAGTCTCGCGGCGTCTGGTATTTTTCTGATGTCCTGGGGCGGATCCAGGGGCAGCATTAGGCATTCATGGTTGATCTGGCGGTTGGGTATGCAATGACGCGACGATTAGCCACCACATCGCAGCGAGAGTGTGGAGTGGGGGGTGTCGTGAGAACCCTTCGAAGGCCAGACTGAGCGGAAAAGCGATGATTCCTGTTCGAGCGTAGCAGTGAGGTAGATGTTGTTGATATCCCGGCCTGTGTAGGCAACGCTTGAGTAGGTAGGTGTGGACGACGATCGTTGCCCAGCACTTCCGCCAGGAAGTTAACGGAGCAACCTGACCTCCACTTCCCACACCATCCTTGCCCCCCTCCTTCTCCGCGATCTAGCACTCCCGCCATCTTCATGTTGCCGTCCCCGTCTGCCTGATTTCTCTGGCTGTTCCACGTCTGCGCGGCTATTCTTCTGTGCGCCTGCCATCTCCCCCTTGCGACCGCCTCCCGGATTCGCCGTGTCTGTCTGTCATCCGGATGATGCAGTGCGGTACACACTCGACCTAGTCAACCCTCGTCTTCCAATCTCGACTTGCGTCGGCCTTGCTCACCCCACCGCCGTCTGGTGCGATCGCGTCTCGTGTGGTCGTCGCTCTTCCCCCCGTCGACCTCCCATTCCCCGATCGCGATCGCAGTGCAGGGCGTACTGTGGTGAATGGTGACAGGTGACAGGTGACGACGTCGACCGAGCTCAATTCATCCCCCTGCAGCGCCGTCTCGCCGGTCGCAGGCTCGTCCACGATGGATCAAGGGTGGCAACCCTACCAAGATCCCCTCATGGGTCGTCCGGCGCAGTTCAGCACCGGCTTGGCCTCGCATCCGCAGCAGCTGGGCTCGAAGTACAGCGGTCAGCCCCAGCAATCACAGGCGCCCGTCGGATTCACCTACGAGCCCATGCAAACCCCCGGCACCTCCTCCAAGCTGCCCTCCGCCGGCCTCAGCTCCAAGCCGGTCTCGATGGCCTCCTCGCCCTCTGCGACGCCACGTAGTCGGGATTATGTCACCGATGCCGACAGCACCATGGAGGACGCGGATCCATATAATCGGACCAAGTACCCGTCGCGGCCGAACCATCACAGCCGCGCGTCGTCTCAATTCCTCTCCCAGGCCGAGGAGTCGTCCTCGGCGGCCCGCAGATACTCCCCCATGAATGTCCTCTCGTCGCCGCCAATGTCATATCCGACCAGCCCCGGCAAATCCCAGGGCGCCTACGGTTTCCCGACGGCCCAGGGCCAAGCGCGACGCTCCCCTGCCCGAGTCCCAGACTACGCCTCGCCGCCGCAAGGCTATCAGTCGCCGCCCTGTGAGTCTCCGATGGCTTCGCTGGAATCTCAAACGTCTCATCTTCGTCTGGACCCTAACTCACAGCCCACAGCTGCCAACCGTCCCCCTAGACTGCCGCCCCTCCAGGCGCCCGACCTCAGCCCCGATCAGTACTACCCTCCCTCCGCGTCCTCCCACATGAGTCCACCCGCTTTTGGTCACGGTTCGCGATCCCCTCGATCGGGCTCGCTACCATCGCAGGTCCCGGGCCGGGGACCCGTCCCCAAGTTCCAGAAGATCAAATCTGTGCAGGAGCTGCAGCCTCGGGTGCACACCCAACCGGCATATCGGCGCGCCAACCCGGAAGGAGGCTTTATCAGCGTAGGTGCCCCTGCTTCCCAATCGTGTCCACCAGACCCCAAACTCACATTGACCTCATCACAGCCGCTTCAAGCTTTGACGACCCACCTCCCCGCGACGTATCGGATCTGCAACCCCAACTTCAACTACGAGTCCTCGCGGAATCCCCGCCGTGTGCTAACCAAGCCCAGCAAGGGAGTTAAGAACGACGGATACGACAACGAGGATAGCGATTACATTCTCTATGTGAACGACATCCTAGGCAGTGAAGAGGCCGGTCATAAGAATCGTTACCTCATTCTTGATGTTCTCGGTCAAGGTACATTTGGGCAGGTCGTCAAATGCCAGAATTTGAAGACCCAAGAGGTGGTCGCCGTCAAGGTCATCAAGAACAAGACGGCTTACTTCAACCAGAGTATGATGGAGGTCTCCGTGTTGGATTTGGTAAGTGCCGTGCTTATCCTTGATCACATCTGTTCAGTGGGACGTTACTAACTTTTTTTAATTCGCTGCAGTTGAACAGCAAGTACGACAAGAACGATGACCACCACCTGTTGCGACTGAAGGATACTTTCATTCACCGACAGCATCTCTGTTTGGCATTTGAACTGCTCAGTGTCAACTTGTACGAGCTCATCAAGCAAAACCAATTCCGAGGTCTGAGTACAACTCTCGTCCGCGTCTTCGCACAGCAATTGTTGAATGCATTGAGTCTTCTGAACAAGGCCCATTTGATCCATTGCGATCTGAAACCAGAGAATATTCTCTTGAAGAAGTCCGTTCATACCAGTCCAATCCCAGCCCCCAGCTTTGATCGGCATGTTTGCTAACTTTCTGCATCCCTCTAGTCTCGAGAGCCCCATCATCAAAGTTATTGACTTTGGTTCTGCATGTGATGAGCGCCAGACGGTCTATACTTACATCCAGTCACGTTTCTACCGTTCGCCCGAAGTCCTCCTCGGTCTGCCGTATGTACCGCCTCCATAGTCTTTTTTTGTTTCTTTCCTCTTTCTACCGCGATGCTAAGCCCCCTCCAGATACTCATCAGCCATTGACATGTGGTCACTTGGCTGCATTGTTGTCGAGCTTTTCCTCGGCCTGCCACTATTCCCCGGTTCTTCAGAATATAACCAGGTTACCCGCATTGTCGAGATGCTTGGTCTTCCTCAGACCTGGATGCTGGAGATGGGCAAACAGTCCGGTGAATTCTTTGAGAAGACTCAGGATGAGTACGGGCGTAAGACCTACCGTCTTAAGGGCCTGGAGCAGTACTCGCGAGAGCACAACACCAAGGAGCAGCCCAGCAAGAAATATTTCAATGCGTCGACATTGGAAGAGATCATTCGCAGCTACCCGATGCCGCGCAAGAACATGAAGCCGGCAGAGGTGGAGCGAGGTAAGACTCTGTCCTGATATTTTTTCGAATTTCTGTGCTAACCTCTCCAACAGAACTAAACAATCGGGTTGCCTTTATCGATTTCGTGCGAGGCCTGCTCGCCATTAACCCTCTCGAGCGATGGTCGCCTCAGCAAGCCAAATTACATCCGTTCATCACTCAGCAAAAGTTCACCGGTCCGTTCATGCCTCCGATGAACTTAAAGTACTCATCTCTCAACAAGACCGTTGCTCCTGGTGTTCAGCAGCAGCAGCAGGCTGAGGCTGCGAGCAAGCAGAGAGCCGCGCAAGCCGCGCACGCTCAATCGGCCCATGCACAGTCAGCATACTCCATGCAACAGCAGATGAGCCAGTATCCGCCTCACCACCAGGCGCAGCCGGTGTACAATGGCATGTATCAACAGGGCCCACCTCCCCCTTACCCGACCCAGCCACCGGGTTATGGTCATCAGATGAATATGGTTCCTGGCCAGGTGCCTCAGGGCCAGTATGCGCCCTCCCAGAGCCTCTACGCCCAAGCCACTACTCGGGCAGGCCGTCAACGTGCGTCGACGATGGATCCTCAGGGTGGAGGCATCCCGTCTACGATCCAGCGAGTGGCGAGCCACCTGGATCCCAACGCTCCTATCCGACTGCAGCCCAGCCCTGCATACTACCCGCCTCCTCCCGATGGCTACGTTGACGCCAACACCAACCAGCGACGACGTGGAAGCCGTACAGGTGGTGGCAACCAGCGGAACCGTGACTTCATCCGCACTCTCGAAGACGGCGTGTTGAGCGAGAGCTACATGGGCCAGAACCAATGGCACTAAAATGGATCGTAATAGGCATCCTTGGCAACTTGTCACAGACAAGTTCCATTCTATACGGTGCCTCGGAATCTGTTATTACTGGTCTTGTCTCTTTGCCGCGGTCGAGCATTTTGCCCCTGGTAGCGTGTGCCTTCTCTGGAAGGGCCTGTTCCATTTCGTCTTGCGCTGTCTTGTTCACACATGGAACCTTGCTCGATTCACCCGCCTGTTGTCCTCGCACCCCCGATTGACCCACTCCGTATCCTGCCGATGGACTGCTCCTCTGCTGTCATCACTTCCCCGGCACGATGATCGGTTCGCAGTGGCCTCCGAAGGCCGACTAGTTTCGGGTCTGAGATGACATGAGACAAGAAAAATTCATTCAATGACTGCTATGGTTGATAAGAAATGAGTCACCACGAGCCTGAGGTAACTTTCGCGTTGAAACCCCGATCGCTACCCCACTGGTAAGCAGGTGCGGCCCGAGGCTGGTCGATTTTGTTCCCAATGCATGATTGTGTCACCACTTTTCTCTTTTTTTTTTTTTAAGGTATTTTTTTCGCGTTCTTTGCTTTGTGTGATTATCTTACTCGCCTGTCCTGCGCAGTGGTTTTTGTGAAGTCGTGGGAATTCCGCGACGGTCATGGTTGTTACGTTCTAACCTTTTTTTTTTCGTGTTTTCTCCTTCTTTCGGCATAGCCTGGAGTATGAAAGAACGATCTCATTCCCCGTTGCTTGTCTCAGTAAGTAAGCTTTGATTTATTCGATTTTGCCCAACGTCCTGATGGTTCGCGTGGTTTGCTCCGGATGACTCGCCCCGATCTGGGGGAGTGTGTCATGTCACTTTCTGCTAGGATCCATGTCTCCGGCCTGTTATACGGGCCTAGCTCGAGGCCGACCGGGGACTTTTGCATACGAGCATATACATTGATTTGACTCATTCTTTGACTGTAATATCTTATCAAGTGTCGTAGAAATAGTCATGGTCGAGTGATTCTTTGTATGGATTTACTTCCGGAGTGCGCTAATCCCGATCGGGTATAGTCAACCCCTCGCTTAAATTTCGTGTGTGGCTCTCGCCCGCCATCTCCAGTCAACTTTTAGAAGGATCTGCCAGTGCCTTCGTGCAACCCAGTCAATACACGATGTCGTCGCGATTCTTCTACCGTGGTGGTAGCGACAGCGAGTCTAGCTCCTCCGATGAGGAGGAGGATGTCTACGAGCGATCCGAGGAGGAGGAGAGCAGCGAGGAGGAGTCCAGCGAAGATGAATCCGGCAGCGAGTCCGGCAGCGAGTCCGGTGAGGAGGGCGACACCAAGGGTGGTGCCAACGCTTTCTTGAGGGATATGTCCGACAGCGATGAGAGTGAAGACGAGGAAAAGGTCACAGTCGTCAAGAGTGCCAAGGACAAGCGACTGGAGGGTCTCGAGAACACCATCCGATTGATCGAGAACGCGCAGAAGATCAATGACTGGGCCGTCATCTCTACTGGTGAGTGTCACTGGAGAATATGGATATACTTGGTGGACTTTATTTTGTGGGGGATAATGTGAAAATCGCTAACAATGAGATACAGAGTTCGACAGCCTGAACCGCCAGATCGTCAAGGTCGCCCAGTCTGGTCCTACCCCCAAGATCTACGTCAAGGCCGTCGCCGACCTCGAGGATTTCGTCAACGAGACCGTGACCAAGCAGAAGTCCGCCAACAAGAAGATGAACGCCAGCAACCAGAAGGGATTCAATGCCGTCAAGCAGCGTATCAAGAAGAACAACAAGGACTATGCCGATCAGATCGAGAAGTACCGTGCCGCTAAGGATACCTACATGGAGAGCGAGGAGGAAGCCGAGAAGCCGAAGCCCGCCCCTGCTCCTAAGCCCACCAAGGTCGAGAAGATCAACAACTTCGCCAACGCCCTCGTCCCTACCGCCGTCGGTGATGACGATGGCTTCGCGACCGTCGGCCGCGGCGGCAAGACCCTGCAGTACACCCCCGAGAGCATTCTCAAGCACTTGCGGGTTATTGTCGAGTCCCGAGGAAAGAAGAACACCGACCGTCTTGAGCAGATCCGGACCATGGAGAAGCTCCTGGAGGTTTCCACCACTCCTTACCAGCGCATCCGCACATACCTGACCCTTATCTCGACCCGTTTCGACCTTACCTCGGCCTCTGCCAACTACATGAGCCCTGAGCAGTGGAAGGCGGCCGATAAGGAGTTCGGTGTTCTCCTGTCCGTTCTGGAGACCCACCGCAACTTCGTTGTCACCGAGGGTGCTGACGAGTGGGAGGATGATGAGAAGCAGCCCCAGGTTGCTGAGGGCGAGACTTTCCATATCCCCGGCAGCATTGTCTCCTACATCGAGCGTCTGGATGACGAGCTCACCCGCTCGCTGCAGCAGATCGACCCCCACACTGCTGAGTACATTGAGCGTCTGAGCGACGAGCAGCAGCTGTACAACAACATTGCTCGCACTCAAATGTACGTTGAGAGCCTCATCACTGCGGAGAAGAACGACACACGACAAGATAGCGTCAACCGGGTGATTATTCGCCGCTTGGAGCACGTCTACTTCAAGCCCTCCCAAGTGGTTTCCATCCTCGAGGATGCCACCTGGAAGTCCCTCCCCGACACCCTCAACTCTGCTGTCACTCCCCGCGCCCAGGCTGGCGATGTCTCCTCCCTCATCCAAACCCTCTGCAACTACCTGTTCCAGCACAGCGACGGCATCATCCGTGCCCGCTCCATGCTGTGTCAGATTTACTTCCTTGCCCTGCACGATCAATACTACCGCTCTCGTGACCTGATGCTCATGTCCCATCTGTCCGAGAACATCTCCAACTTCGACGTCAGCACTCAGATCCTCTTCAACCGCACCCTTGTCCAGATCGGCCTGTGCGCTTTCCGCGCCGGTCTCATCTACGAGGCCCAGACCACCCTCGGCGACATCTGCGGTAGTGGCCGCCAAAAGGAGCTCCTTGCCCAGGGTATCATCATGCAGCGCTACTCCACCGTCTCCCCCGAGCAGGAGCGTCTGGAGCGCCAGCGCCAACTGCCCTTCCACATGCACATCAATCTGGAGTTGCTGGAGTGCATCTACCTGACCTCCAGCATGTTCCTCGAGGTGCCCCTGATGGCCCAGACCTCCTCCGCCCCCGAGATCCGCCGCCGCATGATTTCCAAGACCTTCCGCCGCATGCTCGACTACAACGAGCGCCAGGTGTTCAACGGACCCCCGAGAACACCCGCGACGGCGTGATCATGTCCGCCAAGTTCCTCGCCGCCGGCGACTGGAAGAAGGCCGCCTCGATGCTCGCCTCAATCAAGATCTGGGATTTGATGCCGCAGCCCGAGAAGGTCAAGGAGATGCTGTCCGCGCAGACGCAGGAGGAAGGTCTGCGCACCTACCTCTTCACCTACGCCCCCTTCTACGACAGCCTGTCCATCTCCTCGCTGGCCGATATGTTCGAGCTGCCCGCCAAGAAGATCGCCGCTATCATCAGCCGCATGATCTCGCACGAGGAGCTCGGCGCTGCCCTGGACCAGGTCAACGACGCCGTAGTCTTCCGCAAGGGCGTCGAGCTTTCCCGTCTCCAGTCCCAGATCGTCACCCTCGCCGACAAATCCATGGGCCTCCTCGAGTCCAACGAGAAGACCCTCGAGCAACGCACCCAGGGTATGGCCAATGCCTTCCAGCGCGAGCAGGGCCCCGGTGCCCGTGGTGGTCGCGGCGGTGGTCGCGGAGGTCGTGGCGGCGCTGGTCCCCGTCTGCCTGGTGGTCAGCAGGGTCGGAGACCTGGTGGTCAGCAGTTCGGTGGTGGTGCATTGGGTGGTGCGATCAAGGCTTAAAAAGGGTTCTTGTTTCTCTTTGATATAATGGCATGCCTCTTTTCCTTTTTTATATCTTTTCCCCCTTTTCTCTTTTTCCTTGTCATGGTTCGAATTGTTTCTTTCTCATGCCGTTTTCTGGACCGAGTTAAGTTACCCTCGTGTCTGGTCATGATTCAAAATGAAATGAATAAATGGTTAGAAAGCATTGTTTGTAGATTTGTAGGATCCCCTCTCCCATTAGACATTTTCAATGTATAGAAATGAATCATCACGAGAATCCTCTGAATCTTACAGATATACAATTTTTCTGCCGCGCCAGATGCTTCCGGAGTGCCCGCAATTACCGCCTAGATCTTCAGGGAGGGCAATCACTTTTTCATCGGAATTGAAATGAAAGGTTTGTAGATCACAAAGTGTGTAAGCCAAGAGTTGAATTCTTAATGAGATACCTGACATCAGGCTCCAATGTCACCACTAAGGCCAATTCAACCCACTCTTATATTAGTGCAGCGTATGTCGTTAACCAGATCGAGATCAGCTAGACCAATATCCCATAGTGATATGAGCTAATTACTCCGCACTGCCATCGATGAGGCGATGACTTGACCGACATGGAAAACCTCCGCTTGTTTCCAATCATTGTCCCCAGAATCCAGCGCAATGGCTCGTGATAGCAGCCACATAAGATATAGCCTCTGATGGGAACACCAATGCTTGTTCTTTGCCCAGACAACGCAAGGACTCATTGGTGTGGCACGCATTCCAGATTGTAAATTTCAGGTCGACGTCCCACTAGAATCTGTGTTCTATAGCGGCTTCGTTCTCGTAGACGAACACGTTGAAGGAGCGCCCATGTAGGATTAAGTCCAGATCGCGCGCTATTTGCGATAGTAGATCTGACAAAATCGTCACTTCCGATAGTAAATCTGGCAATATTGTTAGAAGCTGCTACACATCCAGTGTGACATGTCTTATAACATCACGTAGGTCGCGCCCACGTCCACCTGGGTAGATCTTCTTGCCGTCGTTGGATCGTCAATCGTCCAGTTCGGTAGAAGCAGGATTCAATATCGGATTTTTTTGACATATGCATGACCTGAAATAGCGCATTGCCCATGACTGAAAGCTGATCGTTCCAGTCTCACGTCGTGCACCTCTCCCCAACAGGTAGGTTTTCCCTTATCTGATTCACTATTCGGTTTGGGATCTTGCGGGCTTTTTTTCCATGAGACGACATTTGGAAGCTGCTGGGGCTTGCCCATTCAGATGTGACCGCATTTTCAGATGCAATGAAGTCGATTTGGAGGTGGACTTCAAGGATTGCGACAGGCTGGGTTGAGTTGTGGAAGTATCGGGCGGAATGTTGAGATGATAAAATCACAGGAGCAACTCAGAGTGTCTTTAATAGGTACGAGCTCAACAATCATAGCGTTGAGTCGAAGATGAAAACAAATGAAGATGGTCAAGATAAATAATATGAGCAGGATGCCCTCAAAGTAGCAAGATTAGTCCAGTAAATTTAAGCTTAAAATTTCAGATGAACCTGGAAGGTCAGACGAATATAAGCTTAAATATAAGATGAAGTTGTGAGGTCAAATTAACATAAGCTTAAAGGTAAGGTAAATTGGAAAAGGCTTCAAGACACTAGACAGATTGAGGCGATAAACATCATTTATTTGACTTAGCGCGCTATCATATAGCGGGTTGGGTAGATGACCAGATAGGATTTGATCAGAAACATGACCGTGTCGGGAATTAGGTGGAAAATTATACTTGTTAGCAAGCCCCTCTGTTTACATCGTGAGGCATTATAGCTGTTGTTATCACAATACACAAAATGAGTTATTCTAATTTGGAAATTCCCAAGGCTGAAGCCAGTACCTCTATTTAAGGAATCTGCCAGGTATCCTCGACAAACCCAGGCATATCCCCTCCCTACCTCTCAACTACGAAACTCATTCCACACAAACATGCAGAGCATCCTCCCACAAACTATCCGTCATCGGCCTCTGATCCGACCCATCAGCCTTCATAACCATATTAACATCATACGGCTGGAACGTATTATCATAATTAGCCGATCCGCCGCGGGACCCATAACAAGAAGTACTAAACAGAATTCTTCCATCCGTCGACCGAGCCGCATGTCCATCATTACCAAGCGCAGTCGTAATTCTCTTCAGCTCAGTTCCATCCGGCCGGGTAGTCTACACATCATACGAACCACAGGGACTCGTCGTATCAGCCTCCACAATCCGGTTATTCCGACACTTTAACCCAACCCTCTCCCCATCCGGACTCCATCCCGGCATATTTTCCCAATTCTCGGTGAGGTTGGTGACTTTGCGGATTTATAAATGGATGATTCACAGACCGCGTCAGACAGGGCCCATGGTGCGGTAGACGAGTTTGGATCCGTCGGGTGAGAATGAACAATACCCGTTCTTGATTTCGTCGACATTGTACTCGGTTAATTGTTTGTAGTCTGATCCGTTGGCTCGGACGCGGTAGACCTTTGTAGGCGACTTACAAAGTGGTCAGAGGGTCTATTTGGGTCTGGCCTTGTCGAGGCCATATCGGTCAAGTTGTGAGCCTCCTTAGTCGAGAGAGAGACATACGCCAGCTTCGAGCTGTCGGAGGACATGACACCGCTATCCTCCATGGATGACGTAGCAATGAGTTCCTCGAGGTCGGTACCGTCTGTGCGACTGCCGGCGTTGCCATCGCCGTTCCGCTTGTTGGTGAAGACTGTCTAGTTACAGTCGGGCGAGAATGAGTCATGTTAGTCGACGTTGGAGCTATGCTTTCCGAGTAGCGGATGTTTCTCCGTGCCGTCCGATTTGGCGATGTAGAGATGCTGCTTCCCGGGTGCAATCCGGTTATGGAAGAAGACCCCTTTCTTCCCGCTAGATGCTTTCACACCACGCTTCACTGTCGGCGCATGATTTGGCAGATGGTCTGCCGGTATCGTGCCTTCTGAATCCATCCATGGACAGCCCAGGGCTGGACTTATAGAGTCCAGGGCATAGGGGCAGCGAAAGACTGAAGGTAGTCACATTCTGCCGAAAAGAAGCAAAATTTGTGTAGCAGAACTCTCTGGAATGGGACCGGTCTAGATGAAATCAGAAATCATTTGACCAGCATCAAAAGCCGATTTTATACTCATCAATCCTCGCGGGAAAGGGGGATGTCGCATGGTCATACTTCCGGCACATGTTTGTTCCTGGCGGACACGCACGAATGAAATCTATTCGATTATTGCGACTGCGGGGGCTGTGGTGGCAGATCGGGGTGAAAGCTGGAGTAGTTTGGATGATCTTCTGCATCAAATGCGCCGTGGCCATCTGCAGGGTTGATCGGCGTTATGAGTCTTCCTAAAGGCGTAGTTAACACTTGACCGCTTATTAGTCACCGCATAGGTAACCAATTTCCGCTCCACTTGCCTGCTTGGCGGTTTGGCGGACGGAGGACCTTCGACAACAAGCAGTGTTGTTTTTAATCAAGTTTGATTTGTTTCACATCATGCTTGGTTCTGCGAGGTGATAAAAATTTTAGAAAATGGCGGAAATATTCATGTCTTGTAGTTTTTTGGGGGAACTAGTCTGCCACCATTTAATATCCTGTACACTGAGCATAAGATCGAGGGAGGATATATATTAAGGACAAATACCACTGATATTTCTTATTTGAAGCACCTTGAAGCAGCAGATTTCAAGGCTAAAAATGATTTGGAATGCGCTATTTGAGTACCCTTTTGATCCAAGACCCGCAAAAGCTAAAAGAAAGCCTCAAATTCAAGACATATATGTGATCAGTGCGAATTTGGAGAGAGAAGCCAGGAACACCATCGGGTATGTGGGCGTTACACCTGGGCAAGTGGACACAATTACGAACCGAGCATCATGGAATTTTATGTACAGGCAGAGGCATATGGGGATTACCCAGAGGGTATGTTACAAGAACTGATACCACCGGTACATTGTAGCTAGCCTATGTGATTATGGTGGCAGCGGCCTCGTCTGTGAGACGGACAGCTTCACATTCACCCACCAGTGGGTTTTACGAATTTTTTCAACGGCATGGGTGTTACACCCACATGTATTAGTATCTTAATACGGTTTGCGAGCACCCGTTATCCGCTGGGACTAGTTGGTAAACTACGGACAAGAATGAAGTTCGGGTTGTCTGAAGCATTGAATTACCGGAAATCCTAGACCGTATCGCTAATAATTGACTAAATAGTACACAGCCCGTGTGCACAAACAACCCATGACAAGAACGTCGTAAAATAATTTTTTTTATTGACGAAGGAACATAGCACATCCCGACGACAAAATCCCCCGATTACCGAGAAACAATCTAGTTCATCTGGCGGATGAGACCGTTGATGTTCTCCTCGCGGTTACCGGTGTCACCACCCTCGATGTAGTGCTTGAACTTGCGGGTGCGGAAGCCACCGTTGGGGTTGGAGAGCTTGAAGGGCCACAGGAAGTTGTTGGCCTGCTTGAAGTTGGGGCCAACGGTGTAGATCTCGTGGATGAGATCCTCCATGCAGACAATGCCGTACTTGCCGAGGTGCTCCTCGATAAGCTGGTTGTCGGTCAGGGGAACACGCTGCTTGTCAACCTTGCCGTAGCCGCGCTTGTACAGGAGCTCGCGGACGGACTTCAGGTTGGGGTAACCGTAGGCAATGTAGGGGTTGACGATGGTCAGCATCTCCTGGGTGGCCTTGGTCAGGCGGATGAAGGTACCGCTGTTGATCTGGAGCAGACGGAGCAGCTGGAGGATCTTGCGGGGCTTAGGAGCGATCTTGTTGATACTGAGGAAGGAGTTAGTATTGTGGTGTGCAGCATAGTGTAAAGATCAACATACCCCTTGATACGGACAACGAAGACCAGCTTGGGCTCATCCTCAACGTAGAAGTTACCCTCCTGGCGAGCGGCGCGGCCAAGGCGGATCTTCTCGCGCTCAGCGTCGCGGTACTCCTTGACGTAGGACTCAGCACGCTTGAAGATAACACCACGCTTCTCCTTGTTGGCCTATTGGTACCGAGTTAGCAATGCGGTTCCCAAATAGTGTTGGTGGTAAGACAAGATGTAAGTGTCATCAACAGGATCAGCCCCGAAAGATGGTTAACAGGCGACAGCATTGACCATTGGTCTAGTCGCGTGGTTGGTGTTGTCATCAGAGTGTTGGGAAGGGTGGGTGCAAAAAGGGTAATTGCGAGATTGCGGGAGATAATGGTGGGAACTGACCTGCTTCTTCTTCTCGGCCTCAGCGCGACGCTCAGCGCGGGCAGCCTCCTGGCTCTTGCGCTTCTTCAGGAGAGTCTCGGGGACGAGGACATGGTCCTGGGTAGGGACGGAGCTGTGGGAGGTTAGTATAATCGTCCACAAGTTCAAATTAATGACTTGATGAAACAATTCGCCGAGTGTAAGAACTGCAGCATATAGCGCCACATTCTCGAACTGAAGGCAATAGGATAAGGAACTCGACGAAATTTCTTTAATCGGTGAGGGCTATGGGAAATGGGGTGTAATGGTCGAGGGAAATTCCGCTACTAATGTGCATATTCCAGCGCAAGGTTCGCAGAAAATTTCAACCGCCCGTAAAAATTTTCCATGTTCGCCCTCAAGCCGACAACACCCCGAACAAAATGTTCAAGAAAGTTGTGTTGACGCTCATTCGCACCATGCACAATGACTGCTATTACCGCATCAAGGTGTAGTGGGATTGCGATATAGCTGACAACAATGCTTTTCGAGGAGAAGGCTACCATCGCCTTCAACCTCAAGACTCCGCGGCCCTCCCCGGTTGTACTAGTGGAAACGCACAGGCAGATCGCAGGGTTCGAACAGGAAGAGGGCGCCGGAAGGATCGAGCTGGTGCCCAGCGGTCGCCGAAGCCGACGACCGTAGCATCTCCAGCGAGAAAAGGACGACTATACCTGAAACCTCACAATCTCGAAGGATTGCATCAGTCAGTGGAAAGGGGAGTCATACGTGGTGACGGGGGCCATTGTGAAGGTCGTCGCGAGATGGCTGTCGGCGAGGTTGTCGAAGGAGAAAGTTCAAACGGGAGAGCAGAGGAAAAAGGGAATTCGCTTGTGTGGGTGGACCGAACAAGCCCAAAATGGATTAGTATAAAAACTTATCGCGCTAGACCGAAGTGGGAATCATATGCCCTAATCACTCTAGATCACGTGAGATTAGGGCTGGCGACCCTTATGCCAAGCTCAGATCAGATGACCTCATCCCGGGGGGTACTTGCTGTTGTCCGAGGTCTGGCCCAAACAACCCCACGCCGACCAGGTACCTCCATACTGGCCATTTCCTCAGAACAACAGCATAATGTCTCGCCGTGGTGTCGGTCTCGGTGCCTTCGCAAACCGCAACCAAGCGACACAGTCCTACGCTACGCATGGCGCCAATCTCCGTTCTACGCATTTAGCCTCCCTCCAAACCCAGCTCTCGGTCTTCCAATCGTTGCTACATACTTTTGCTCTAGAGCATAGTTCCACGATCAAATCGAACCCGACCTTCCGAGCCGAATTCGCGCGAATGTGCAATACTATTGGCGTGGATCCCTTGGCCGCTAGCAACGTCAAAGGCAAGGATGGTCGGCGGGGATTGGGCGAGGGAGGCAGCTTCTGGACGCAGATCATGGGCGGGGATATGAATGACTTTTACTTTGAAGTTGCAGTTCGAGTCGTCGAGCTCTGCCGCGAAACCAGGAGTGAGAATGGAGGGCTGATTGGAGTGGAGGAATGCCGCAAGCGAGTGGGCAAAGGAAAAGCGATTGGGAGTGGCCTGGAGGTTTCAGAGTATGTTCATTCGCCTGGGGTGGAGCCACTACTGGGACTAACGACATTTAATTCTAGAGATGATATTCTCCGGGCAGTTCGATCTCTCGAGCCCTTAGCCTCCGGCTTCTCAATCGTTCGCGTCGGTTCCAAACAATACATTCGGTCCATTCCCAAGGAACTGAATACTGACCAAGCGACCGTGCTGGAAGCTATTCAAGTCCTCGGATATGTGAGTGTTTCAATGCTGCGTCTCAATCTGACCTGGGAAAAGGCTCGGGCACAAACTGTAATTGATGATCTTGTGGCCGATGGTCTTGTTTGGGTGGATGCCCAGGGTTCGGAGAAGGAGTACTGGTCGCCCCAGAACTTGTTGGATGACAGTGGATGAAGACGCATATCGGTGATTTCATACCACGATATTCGAGCGGATTTCAATCTTGGCCGGATTTCAATCTTGGACAATAATATGTCCTCCTGTCCTCCAGACACAATTTATCCGCCTGTCACGCTTGGTCGCGATACCCAGAATTGGCGACCATGAGCGCATCTCAGCCGCCCCCACGATGGCAGCGTCTTTGGGAGCCCGATCAGTGGAATGTTCGCTGCAGATCCGGGAACTCACCAGCTCACTGGCAAAGAGTGTTGAACGGCTCAATCAGGATACCAGAGAGGTGACCTCCGACTTATCTTGACGTCCTTCGGGGGGCATCTTTCGAGCGTGTATTGCAAACACACGCCATAATTTCCCGATATGTGATAAGAAAAATTTGCTTGAAGAGCAAAAAACCGTAGACCAATGTGGTTGAATGAAATTTCAATAGGGCAATGATCTGAAATTCAGTTCTGGTGATATAGGGTCTATAGTGAATCGACAATATATTTTGACGTCCTAGGGTACCTGCACACATCATATGATGAACACTCTCTATTGTCCATTCACACAACCACGTCTCTCGATCATTGCGGGACCGAACTGGAGATCAGATGTTAATAACCTCCTGGACTCTTCTATTCCGATCGACCACCAGGCGTAGCTGTCTACCCTGCCAGTCAGACTCTGAGGCCATGGACGAGTTCTGGGCACTCGGCTTGAAGACGCCATCCCGGAGGGTGTCAGTAAAGAGTTCATAGGAGGGATAATCTGTACATATGATTAGAATTTTAAACCAAGCGTGAATATTAGAAATACGAACAGCCGTCCACAAACTGATTGACCTGCCCCTCAGTCATCCCGGTGCCCTTGGCAGTGCGGAGGGTACGTTCCTGCTCCTGGCGCCACTCATACACGAACCTAAGGTTCTGAGCATCACTGTCGGAATAATTAGTGAGTGAACCTTCACGTTCAATATTCTTTCGACATACATATGAATCAATGCGTCAAGTTTGCTGCATTGATGGTTAGTCCCAGATCAACCACTCCGATTAAGAGCGACTCACTCGGTCAGAGCATTGTAGCGCTTCAATGCGTCGTTGACAGTCTGAACGTCTTCAAATCTGACATGGCCTAGCCGTCCTTGATAATCGCCGCTCTCCTTCTGGCGCACTGCATCCTCCCATTTCGCGCGTAAAATGGCATCATCACGCGGACGGAATCCAACACACCAGCCCTCAAAAATTACAACCTTGATCTTCTGCTGTCCTTCGTTATTGACGACTTCCCATTGCGACTTGGGCACGCGATCACCTTGCCCGGAAAACGCCGATTTATCATACTGCGGGATGGCAGTCGGACGCTCCGCCGCCAGCGACTCAAAGACCTTCTCGCCCAGAACCAAATCGTGCGTCGAGGGTTGACCGCGATGCTGCAGAAGCGGGTTTGTGGGATTCGCCTGAGCTAGCGCAACCTGGTCGGCGTGGGTGAGGTAGATATCGTCCAAAGACCAAGTTACGACGGAAAGCGAGTATGGCTCGGAGCGGAGGATGTTTTGCAAGGTGGACACCTGCCGATGGTTAGGTTCGCTGCATGCACCGAGGACAATCGCGAGCGCAACCGACCAGCCGTCCCGAGGCTGGAATGCACTTCGCCGGTCAGCGTTGTGAGACTCACCAGCACCGTTTTGCCGGCTCCCTGGACGCCATTGAGGCCTAGGAAGAACGGCGGGGTATCGGCGCCGGACTTGCCGTCTTTGCGGTGCCGTTCAGCATGGGCGCGTAGGCGTTCCAGTAAGAAAGGAATGCAGTACTGCGACTTGTCGTCCACGATCTCCGGCATCGTGTGGGTGGTGGCCAGAATGGGTGGTGCCTTGTACAATTGTATTTCTATCGGCTACAGTGCCCGGCAAGTTGTCCGATCGGCGGGAATCTGGGGTTCTGCTGGCCCCGCGGGGTACGAGTCTACGCCACGCCGGCTCTCGGGCGAGATACTGCGACCAACTTTGGATTGTTGGATTTAGATGAAGGTCTTCAATATAGACTCTTAGTATGTTTGCAGCGTGCGTGGCTCGCGCTATTCAACGTTGAATGCACATGGCGATGACGTTGTCTGTCACATGCCTGAGTCAGCAGGCGGGACTCGGTACAGTCGAGAAGTAGCAGGAAGTACGCAGTGCCCTGACTGCAATGTATGAGTACATTAGAGAGTATGGGAGTACTCGCACAGAGTGTGAAATATTCTACCGGCATAAAGAGCATAAATTACTTGCTGGGACATGCTGGTGACCCCGGGGTACCTCCAGTTACCGCGCTTTCAGCGGTGGTACACGGCGGGACGCACGGCGAGGCGGCGCCGGTCCATCGGCATGTGAAGCGCTCTATCTGCCCGCGTAACATTACGTTTTCCCCATTTCTTACGGCCGCCAAAAGAGCCGAGGCACGATTTCCCCCAGCTCTACCGAGCTCGTTCTTAAACTCCCCTCCTTCCCCGTCTTTCCTCCTTCCTCGAGTTCGACGTCTAAGAACTGAACTGGTCGGACTTGTCCCTGCACATCATCATGTCCGAGCTACGCTTCGATAATCAGACCGTCGTCGTCACCGGCGCCGGCGGTGGTCTGGGGAAGGCATATGCCCTCTTCTTCGCCTCGAGGGGCGCCAACGTCGTCGTCAACGACCTCGGCGGTTCGCACAAGGGTGACGGCAAGTCATCAAAGGTACGTGCGACACCAAGCCAGGATCTGCCGGTCTCCCGCGCATCGACTAACGCTCGTTCTAGGCTGCCGATGTCGTCGTCGAGGAGATCCGCGCCGCCGGCGGTAAGGCGGTTGCCAACTATGACAGCGTCGAGAATGGCGAGGGAATCATTGATACCGCTATTAAGAACTTCGGTCGTGTCGATATCCTGCTTAACAACGCCGGTATTCTCCGGGATATCAGCTTTAAGAACATGAAGGATGAGGACTGGGACCTCATCAACCGCGTTCATACCTATGGTGCCTACAAGGTAAGTACTTGACCTTTCTGAGGATAATCTATCGCAAGTGCAAAGGCTGAGACGTGATTTTTAACAATAGTGCGCCCGCGCCGCCTGGCCTCACTTCCGTAAGCAAAAGTTTGGTCGCGTTATCAACACCGCCTCCGCCGCCGGTCTCTTCGGCAGCTTCGGCCAGGCCAACTACTCGGCCGCCAAGCTGGGTCAGGTCGGTTTCACCGAGACCCTGGCCAAGGAGGGTGCCAAGTATAACATTATTGCCAACGTCATTGCCCCTATTGCTGCTAGCCGCATGACCGCGACTGTGATGCCCCCGGATGTTCTGGAAAACCTCAAGCCCGACTGGGTCGTTCCCCTTGTTGCTCGTCTTGTCCACTCCTCCAACACTACTGAGACCGGTGGTATCTATGAGGTCGGCGGTGGCCACGTTGCCAAGCTGCGCTGGGAGCGTTCCAAGGGTGCTCTCCTCAAGACCGATGACTCTCTCACCCCCGGCGCTCTTGCCGCCAAGTGGAACGATGTCAACGACTTCTCCAAGCCCGAATATCCTACTGGACCTGCTGACTTCATGAGTTATCTGGAGGATGGTCTGAAGATGCCCAGTGCCCCCAAGGCCCAGGAGCCCGATTTCAAGGGCCGTGTTGCCCTGGTCACTGGTGGTGGTGCCGGTCTCGGCCGCGCATACTGTTTGCTGTTCGCCAAGTACGGTGCTTCCGTTGTTGTTAACGATCTGGTCGACCCCGAACCTGTTGTTCAGGAGATCAAGAAGGCCGGTGGTCAGGCCGTTGGCAACAAGGCCAACTGCGAGGATGGTGACGCCGTCATCAAGTCTGCTATTGATGCATTTGGCCGCATCGACATCCTGGTCAACAACGCCGGTATCCTGCGTGACAAGGCCTTCACCAACATGGACGACAACCTGTGGAACTCTGTTGTCAACGTTCACCTGCGCGGTACCTACAAGGTGACCAAGGCCGCCTGGCCCTACTTCCTCAAGCAGAAGTATGGCCGTGTTGTCAACACTGCCTCTACTAGCGGTATCTACGGTAACTTCGGCCAGGCCAACTACGCCGCCGCCAAGCTGGGTATTCTCGGTTTCTCCCGCACTCTCGCCATGGAGGGCGCCAAGTACAACATCAAGGTCAACACTATTGCCCCTAACGCTGGCACCAACATGACTCGCACCATCATGCCTGAGGAGATGGTCCAGGCCTTCAAGCCCGACTACGTTGCTCCTCTCGTTGTTCTCCTGTGCTCCGACGCTGCTCCCGAGCCTTCTACTAAGGGTCTCTTCGAGTGCGGCAGTGGCTGGTTCGGCCGCACCCGCTGGCAGCGCTCTGGCGGTCACGGTTTCCCCGTGGACGTCAAGCTGACTCCCGAGGAGGTGCTCGCCAAGTGGCCGCAGATCACCAACTTCGAGGACGGCCGTGCCGACCACCCCGAGGACGCCTCTGCTGGTGCCGAGAAGATCATGGCAAACATGTCCAACCGCGCCGGTGGCAGCGGCGAGAACGAGGTCCTCGCCAACATCGAGAAGGCCAAGGCTCTCACCACTGAGGGCACTGCCTTCGACTACACCGACCGCGATGTTATCCTGTACAACCTGAGCCTGGGTGCTAAGCGCACCGATCTGCCTCTGGTGTACGAGAACAACGAGTACTTCCAGGCCCTGCCCTCGTACGGTGTGATCCCCTGGTTCAACACCCAGACCCCCTGGAACATGGACGACATTGTCAAGAACTTCTCTCCCATGATGCTCCTGCACGGTGAGCAGTACATGGAGGTCCGCAAGTTCCCCATCCCTACCACTGCCAACACCCTGACCTACCCCAAGCTCATCGACGTTGTCGACAAGGGCAACGCTGCTCTGGTTGTGGCTGGTTACACCACCAAGGACGCGAAGACCGGCGAGGACCTGTTCTACAACGAGTCCACCGTCTTCATCCGCGGCAGCGGTGGCTTCGGTGGCTCTCCCAAGCCCACTGCTGCCCGCCCCAAGGGTGCTGTCGCAGCCTACAAGCCTCCTCAGCGCCAGCCCGATGCCGTGGTCGAGGAAAAGACTTCCGAGGACCAGGCTGCTCTGTACCGCCTGAACGGTGACCGCAACCCGCTGCACATCGACCCTGAGTTCAGCAAGGTCGGTGGCTTCAAGATCCCCATTCTGCACGGTCTGTGCTCGCTCGGTGTTGCTGCCAAGCAGGTCTTCACCAAGTACGGTGCCTATAAGAACCTGAAGGTCCGCTTCGCCGGTGTCGTGCTGCCTGGCCAGACCCTCAAGACTGAGATGTGGAAGGAGGGCAACACTGTTCTCTTCCAGGCCACCGTGGTCGAGACCGGCAAGCCCGCCATCACTGGTGCTGGTGCCGAGCTGCTCGAGGGCGCCAAGGCCAAGCTGTAAAATATGGAATCTTTCGGTGAAGCGTTCTTACACTGGCATGCAAGCTGGGATACTCCAGTCGGAATGCTCCTTCTTATTTGTATGTACATAAATTTGGCTGCTTGTTTCTTTACTACCACTCCAATGATTTCTGGGATTCGACCTCCTTTCCTACTGCTAGTACCATCAACTGAGTGTAAGATGTAATCTGTCTCAGCCTTATCTATCCTCCGATCTGGTGCATCGCATCGCATCCGTGGTGGGCATGTTCGACGCGGCCTGCGCAAGGGATGCTCTAGATCGCCGCCGACCGAGCAGTAGATAATAATAGACAGTCATCTCAACAAAAAAAGCGCTCAGAATGCCATACATTCACCAAGCCACATCAGGTGCCCTTTCTAAAACATTTGAAAGATTCCCGGCCCACTCCGTCAGTCCTGTTGACCACCGGCAGTTAGTACATACTGCGCTAGTGTTAGTCGCAGGCAACACCGTTGCCTTATGTAACCGCTCGCCATCCTTCATTCTTCTTGCTCCAAACAACCTCCCCCCAAAGAAGTCGCAGAACCCAGCAAGCAGCCACCCCGACCATGTAGGAGGCATCCATCGCCAACCCCAACCATGGTGCTCTCGCTGCCCGTCCCCAGCTTCGTCCGAGCCTCCTCCACTCCCCCGCGCCCCGCCGACGCCGACGCGCCCGCACCGCAATCCCGCCGCCGCCGCGGATCAGCGGCCGGTTCCTCCTCCAGTTCCTCGTCCAACCGCAGCCTCTGGAGATCATCTACAAGTGGTGTGCCAGATGCGACGGCCTCCTCGCCAAGTAACCAGCCCATCATCTTAGAAGCGTTGCGGAATAATCCGTTCGGGAGCACGTCGCGGTCTCGCTCGATACAGCTGTCGATACAGGAAGTGGAAGAGCAGAAACGAGAGCAGGAGGAACTGAATGCTTCGCTCGAGACGCTGGCGCGGATCTTCCCGGATGTGAGGATCGAGGTCTTTCGCGAGTTGTTGGTACGGTTTGATGGTCAGAGTCGGCTGCAGGTTTGCGTCGAACAGCTGCTTCGTCATAAGAAGGAATGGGTTTCTGGTCGTTGGAATATCCCTGATGGCCAACAACAGTATGGGAAGGATGGCAAGGCTGGTGAAAGACCTGCTTATCACAGTGTGGCCGCGGAGAATCTAGTCCCTCCCGAGGAACGATTTCGATCTGATGAATACAAGGCTGCTGTGCGGATGGCGCTGTCGAAGGAATTCAGCAGCCTCAGCAAGAGCACTCTTGATGCTGTACTGGCTGAAGTGAATTTCAGTTATGTGCGAGCAAGACCAACGCTACGGGATCTATCGCGCCGGACATGGAGGGCTACCTTTAACAGCATCTTTCCGTCGTTCAAGCGCAAGAAAGATAAGGACGAGCACCCGTTTGTGACCTGGTATCGACACGCAGGTGGTGATATTGTTCCCCGGCTCAAAGAAACAGGATGTGCCGAGCTTAATGGCGAGATCCACGCGATGTTTGTTGCGCCTGTTCTGTTGCAACATCGTGAGGAGCAAGAGTCGGGCGATTTCCGAATCGCCTCCGAACTGAATGAGAAGGAGGCGCAGGCGGCCGATGCCCTTTATGAATGTGAATGCTGTTTTGCAGACGTGACGTTTGAGCAAATCGCAACGTGCTCGGCCAATACCCATATCATTTGCTATACCTGCATCCAGCGAACTATATCCGAAGCGCTTTTTGGGCAAGGTTGGGGCAAGTCAGTTGACTTGGAGCACTCGACGCTGAAATGCATTGCTCCCTTGTCTGTCGGCGCCTGCGAGGGATGTCTTCATCCGGAAATTGTGCGTCAGGCTGTCCTACTGGATACAGCTGGTCCTGAGACATATCGCAAATTCGAAGATAGATTGGCTTCCGATACCCTGATAAAATCACAATTGAAGCTCATTCGATGTCCGTTCTGCTCCTACGCCGAAGCGGATCCCGTCTATCATCCTTCGTCCCGTGGCATTGTCTGGCGTGTCCGTCGGGATGGAGGCATTCTTTCGAGCGTTCTGATGACCATTCTCATCCTTGACCTTATTCCTTTTCTCCTGCCGATTCTCTTGGTCTTGATGATTGTGGTCCCGACGTACCCTAACACCGTTTTCAACAATGCCCTCCGCCACCTCTGCTTCAAGCTCCGACCCAAGAGATTTACATGCGCGCATCCATCTTGTCAGCGGGTTAGCTGCATGACCTGCGAAAAGCCCTGGCAAGACCCACACGTCTGCCACGAACCACTCCTCCTCGACCTCCGCGCGACAGTCGAAGCCGCACGCACGGCAGCAGTGAAACGAACGTGTCCACGCTGCGGCCTCTCCTTCGTCAAATCTTCCGGCTGCAACAAGCTAACCTGCGTCTGCGGATACTCAATGTGCTACCTATGCCGAAAGGCACTAGGACCACAGATCCGCGGAGTGGAAGCAGATCGGCCCAGACGACCCCGTCTACAAGCCCTCGACGGACCCGCCGACGACGGAGACGAAAGAGACGCAGAAAATTCCTCCGAAGACGAATTCGAAGAACCAGAAGGCTACAAGCATTTCTGCGAGCACTTCCGCATAAACCCTGGCTCCAGCTGCACAGAATGCAGCAAATGCGACCTCTACCAAGCCGAAGATGAAGAAGCCGTTGCCCGCCGTGCAGGCGAGAAGGCCGAGCGCGAATGGATCATTCGTCAGGGTGAGTCGGCAGACAGTACCTCCGCCTCTGCCCTCGGACTCCGCAATGTCAATCAGGACTTGTCGGCTGGTGCGAACGGGAATTCAGTCGCCCGCCGAGCCTCGAATGCATTGTGGGACCTGCAGTTGACCCATGGGAAGCCTTGGAGTTATTGGCTGGGTGACGTTTGGTCGGAGGGACGGTGGAAATTGGAAGCGCAGGTTTTGGTGAATTGGGTTGTTGAGCAGGTTCTTGTTATTGACGAGATTTGAGTCTGTGTTGAGCAGTGGATTTGATGTTTTTGATTTGGTTCTGGGTTCGGGTCGAAAGAGTCCGGATAATGGTTGGACCGGCGTTGGGATATGGATTCGACGACTGATGACTGATATGACAATCGCTATTTCTGGCACGTCTAGCCTTACTTTCTTTAATTGATTTGCTTGATTTTCTGGGGTTGAATATGAGTCTTGGACTTCAGTGCTTGGACATTGCTTTGCCCCAGCTTTCCCAGTACTCTTACTGAGACGCCTTCACTCCCATGCTTGAGTCTTCACATCTCTTTCCATCTCTCCACATCCTCTACTCTCGACCACATCTCTTCTCCATCTCATCTGTCCTCGACTGTTCTTCTTGAACATCTTCCATCTGAGATGGGAAATTCATTGTCCTCATTGCTGATAGAATTTAATATCTCCCTTGATGAAAGGGCGGACCTCGAAACCGAAGACTCTAGTCCAAATACTGTTGCTGTGCTCGATTCAATGAAATTCTAGACGCACTTGGAATCATTTCGTTACCCATAACATCTGCCCCTGTTCAACAATGCCTTCATCGAGCGTCGGACATTTCAATTTCGCCTGTCATTCCCTTTCGGAAGGAGAAAGACAAAAGAAAGAGAGGAAGGAATATTCAGCTCTGAGGATATGAAGCTAGCTTCTTCAGTCGGCCAAGAAGCCAAGGTCTCTGTCTCGGTTTTTAATGTTCTTCGAATCATTCTGAAATTGCACAAGTATCGGGAATTGATGGAATGGCGACATCCCAAGTTTCAGCAGAAAATTCTCTTCTCAAGTGGACTTCACCAGAATTATACCTGCTGCAACCACTGACCGATCGTTTCCTTTTTAATTTTGGATAACCCGATCCCACAATGTAATTTTCTCCCGATCTGCTTTTCTCAGTGACTGCCTCACAATATATTCTTTCATCTCGGCTTTGTGATGTGGTTGTGGGGCAGATCGTTGCTGCATCGAGCTGTGGGTAAATCGCCGGCAGCATAGTGGAACGGTTCAGGGGTTCACGCCAAGTTCGCCGGGGTTCCATGGAACAGCACTGTGTGAGGGAATCAGAAATTAGAAAAAAATACTCGGGTTTGGTAGGGACTGCCCTTTTGTTAGTGTAATAGACTACAATCCCACCCTCTGCACTAACAATTGTTAGTCTGCGAGATCGCCGCTGCCAGTGCAACTAGCACTTTGCTACAGACAGCCCTAAAGACCGATGGAAGTTTAATGGCCGGGCTGAACCTACCGCCCGCAACACCGTTGACCACAAGGAAAGCGCCTCCCCGAAAGATCGCGGCACCTTTCCACTCCTCGCCCTGCGTGTCTCGGAATTCAGCTCGGTTCCATGAATGTCGGCGGGGGAGATCTGCTGCATGGTACAGCTGTGATCCACTATGATTTGACCGGACGGGGCCTGACTGGCGAGCCCTGAGACCCTCATGCACGCTCTGTTCGGCTCCACTGCAGCTCAAACAATCCCCTGCACTGGCCGTGGCTTGTGGATCGACAACGCTACGCTACACCCAATTTACCCCATACGCTGACATCAGAGGGGCAGCTCGTCGCTCGTCTAGCTCAGCAGGAGCTTCAATAGGGAAAAAAGATGAAGTTGAAGGGTACTGGCAATGCCGCATGGTCATCTGAGATTGAGATGTACCTTTCCCATGCGATCCCAAACTTACTCGCAGCCCAACCACCTCGCAACCAGCCTTTTCCTGCAGATGATCCAAGGATCGCGATCGCAGATCGACGTGGGGGGGTTTCGCCAACTCGACTCAAATGGTCAAAGTCGAGTGGCGCATCCTCCAGCATAAATAGACCGTCATCGCCCCGTCATGCACGCCATATAAGAAAAAGCTCTCACTCTACCTTCCCTCAAAGAATCTATCCCTCCCAACCCCATCCATCCCCTCCCAAAATGAAGTTCGTCACCAACCTCGCCCTCCTGGCCACCGCCACCTCGGTCGCCGCCGGCCCCGTCCAGAAGATCTTCAACATCGTCACCTCCGGCGCCACAGACGACAGCAACAACGGCCTGTACCTCTCCACCCAGCGCGTGGACCCGCTGAACAGCAACGCCGTCTTCCGCGCTCAGGAGGATGCCGCCGACTTTTACGTCGTCAACGATACTATCCGCTACGATGCGCCGAACAAGGCCCCCTATGCCATTGCCCTGGTGTCTGGTTCCGAGCCCCAGGGTGATGTGGAGATTAGCGTTAGCCCGACGACCGGCAGTGAGGGATTTAGCTTGACGAGCGAGAAGAAGGTGAAGACTTCTCAGCAGAACTTTGGCGGGTGGTTGGGTAAGTCATTCCTGCTGCATCAGCTTTATTCTGGAAGTAGTTGCTAATTGGTCATATTTTAGTCTGTGATGGCGAGAATGGTGTCCAGGCCCTCTACTATGAGAACACTAGCGCCGGGGACATTGTTCCGGATGGCTGCGATTCCGTGCAGCTGGATGCTGTTTTCAAGAGCTCTTAGAGCTGTTTGAAGGCATTTCTCATTTTGGGTTGGATTTGGTGTTTGTTCTCTTCTCACTTGTATATTCTTTCATTTGATTTGGGATTAGAGTGTTGGACAGATGGGTGTTACATAAAATTACAATAATGGAGCTTGTTTGCCACTTGCGTTATCTGCCCTACGACGCACTGCAAGGTAAACAATACAAACTGGAAGACCAGTGGTCTGAATCTGTCTTCATCGCATTAAATTTACACTGTAAATACATCGTAAGCTTGGTACTCCTTGCTATTGTGTTAGTATAATCCCATAGGCCATTGAGGCAATAGGTGTGGCAAATATCGGTCGATCTACAGTAAAAGCACTCTTCTCGACACAGCCCAAGCCCGTTGTCGATATGATATGATATTGCTCAGTGGAAGATAAACGAATTCGAAGGAGTGTTCAAAAGTGTCCGCTTGTCTGTTAGATGGAAGTGAGCCTTACTGACAGACGTACATACTACAGTCTAGAGAAACACTTGACTTGGCAAGAAGATCAACATGGATTTGGATATGTCAGGGAAAGATGAAGCACAAAGAGATCCTGGAGGAATGGTGTCCCCGAACCATGAAGAGTCAAGTTCCTGAAAGCATCTCCATCCATTGGAGCATTCAGATGAGGTGCATGAAGACACTCATTCTCTCCCCAAGCATTCCTAGATCAGACAACTTTTTGAGAGTTTTGAGAGGAGATGGGTGAGCCTTGAATATATAACCATCGGGTGCCCCTAAAACATAAAAAAGACCCAAAAAATAATTTCAAAATCACATAAGTCCAGCCTCATCCAAATTCCTCGCCAGATGATGCTCATGTGGAACTTCCTCCTTTTGAATCGCCCTCGGCCTCGCATAGTAGACATAAAAGACCTCAAGAGTTAGCCCCATCAGTGTCGTAAAGCTGACATGGAAATTAGCAAAGATATTCCAAAATGAAGCGGAATCATGTGATACTTACAATGCAATGAAAGCGAAAGCCTCAGCGGTATACTTCCTACTGCAGACCGTCTCGCCATTCCATCGAATGACGCGACAGCTAATCCGGTTGAAATCGAGCGCTAGGAAGACGAATGAGGTGAGCCACCTAGAGAGATCAGTAAAGTGAAAATACCATATGCCATAGTATGACTTGGTAAGGCTCACAGGTATGATAAAGCTGCATCGGTCAAGATTAGCACTAAAATATGCCATTTGTTTCGCCTGGCTATGCAGCTTATGCTGGTCGAGCAGGCCACTACGACGAGGGTCAAGACCGCCTGGACATATTAGAACCTCGAGGCATTAGAAAAAAAAAAAAGAAGCAAAGAGGTACTTACAATAACCAGAGTGAAGATAACGGTCACAGTCTTCGTATCTCGCGTGGCCCAGGCTATGATGCCTAGGACGACGATGGCGCTGAGTACTTGGACGGCGCGGGCGACCCAGCCTACTCTGCCTAGCGGGTGGCTGTGGAAACTCTGCATTCTTTCCATGTTGGGAACTTCTCCAGGACAGCGTAAGAGGTTGAGATATTGTTCGATTTTGCGATTCAAGAGATATCTGGTAAAGATAGTGGGATGAATCGTGGATGTGCTGCTTTGTCGCGTGTTCGTGGCGGGAGTCGATGACCTCACGATACAACGGCGACTGTGAATGTGGCATTAGTCATCTCCCACGGGGATTGTTGTTTATTGGGGAGTTAAATACGGGTTTGAGGAATTGCGATTTTGCTCTGAATAGATGGATCGCTTACTTTCACCGTAGTGGTGTGGTCGCCAATGCCGAGTCGCGATGCATACCTGGCATCGGTAGAAGTATGTGCTAGAGAGAAATTCATTTTTTAGAAAGAATATGAACACTCCACTGCACAAGGAACGACTTCGCCTTGATTCTTACATTGCTTGAGAAATACTCCGAACCAGCTGTCCGCATCTGATCTGATTTCCGGATCACGGGGCTCAAGACCTTAGCCTGATCCACTTTATTTGGGGGCGCCGACTAACCCGAACATGTTGGGCCTCTTAGACCCTGGCCCCATCGCGATGAATCTTACCCCTTTACCGCGTCCTCGGAATCCACGATCGCACACGGCAAATCATTCACAATGGGCTTGACGAAGCTCTTGACATTGACGACTCTGGGCCTCGTGGCGGCCGAAACATCCGTCGTGTCGCTGTTCCTGTTCGACGCGTACGAGGCCGAAGGTGGAGCTGATGCTCATTCGCTGGCCGGCTCGGTCGTGGCCGTGGTATGAATGAACCGAAATCTACCAGCATTGTTGAGATATTTTCTAATTTGATGGGATAGGACGCTGGCACCACCACTTACAGCATTAACTGTGGCCCGGGTGTCGACTCCAACGAATGCCCGTTTCTGCCGGGATTGTGGTACACGCAGGGTCCCACATCTATTGAATATGCCTTGCAGAGCCCTTATGACAGGTAGGTATCTCCACTGGATAATGCAATTCTCTCACGTCGGTTACTAATGCGATATAGATACGGCACCGTGGCCTGCTCGCTGGGAGGCTCTACCTCTGCCGTCTGCACGGATGTGCTTCCCACGACGGGCTCGAACTCCATGCAGCCGCAGACCACCTCCATTGGGAAGGACATGATTGCTTCCGAGCGTGTGACGATCACTGCCGGGGCTACTGCGACCGCTACCGGTGCCTCGGCTACCAAGACTGATGAGTCGAGCAGTACTGCCGATTCTAGCACTGCCGACTCTAGCAGCGCTACTTCTCAGGGCACGGGTGCTTCTTCGACTAGCACCGGTGGGCTGCCTCAGATTACTGCCAGCCCTGGACTTGCGCTGGGTGGTGTTGCAGCAGCACTGGCGGCAGCTGCTCTGTGAGATATCTATACTATTTGTTATTATTGAAAGCGTATACTTGCGCTCTCGCAAAAATCAAATAATCATTTAATCACTGCCAGTCTGAATAGGAGACGTAGACACAAGTTCCAAACATCCAGAAGACCACCAAATCAATACTTTGAACTCAATTCCCTCTTCGACTCACTCATCGCGATCCCGCCCCTCCCTCTCCTCCGTTGCCTTAAGCTCCAACCTCCGAATCCTCACCAACAAATCATCATCACCCCGCGACCAAAGATCCTCCTTCGCCTCCTTCTCATTTCCCTCCTCATCAGAAGACCCAGCCCCAATCAGTGCCTTCAGCGCCCCTAACTCCCTTAACCGCATCAATCGCAGCCCAATCCGTCGACACTCCCAATCAAGCTGCTCGCGCATGGCCAGACGATCATGATAAAGATCATCCAGGCGGGTAATGCTCAGCGTATCATCGCCCTCACACTCCTCGTCAATGGGAGAAGGTCCATCGCGCGGTTCGGGTCGCAGTCCCTGGTGCTGAATCTGAGGGAGAGGGAACGACATCAGCGTTGCGGCCGTGGGCTGGTATTCGCTTTTGTGGGAGAGGAGGTTGACGAGTCGTTCGAAGTTCTTTGAGACGCTCTCCGGGAGCTCGTCGGTGATGGAGTCGCCGGTGCGTTTTCTTTTTGTACTGAAGAGGGAGCCTATGCTGCTGGCGGCGCTGCTGGGGGTTTCGGAGTGCGGGTCGAGGATCACCGTTGAGGCGGTTGAGGCGCTGGGGGTCAATTTGGACGAGGGGACCGCAGGGCTGTGTGGTCCGGGCCGGGGGAATGTGGTGCCAGCTCCGACTATGTTGATGATGTTCGTGCTTGGGGAGTGCGGATGCTGTTTGTGGCACATTTTGATAGAAAAAGCTGGTATAGTGTACGGCTGTGATGTTAGTTAATACTTATGGCAAGAATGGTCAAGTGTAGGTTGAAGTAGAGGACAAGTGTCGCATAGATGGTTGTGTGTAAGACTCACCTGGATGAGAGATGATGTGAAGCATATGATGATGGGTTTTGGAAAGGAAGGAGATTTTCTGGAGGAAGACGGAAGTATTTATGCCACACCGTAGATTTGCCAGTGCAAACATCATGATGAACTATGGACGGCTTCTTCTTTGAAGCGGATCTATACATCGCTGGGAGGTTCCATAGAGCATCATGGCGATGGTTTGCCAAACCTGAGGCAGACACTGAGCCACTATTTACTTACCTTGGAAATGACACTCTGATGGACTGCCTAGCCAAGATATCATCAGACCGTTCAACGATTCGTACAAGAACAGAATAATTGACCCAGGAAAGATACAGCTTCAATAAAAGTATGAGCCGAGGCTATTCTCTAAAAAATATCAGCTTGAGTCTATAAGTTCAAATTATTTTTCCCAGTAGCAGTGACAACGCGATATTGCGGTATAGAATACTTTCAAGGAATCTCGATTAACAGACCTAGGAATGTCAAATGGGTCCTCTAATACTAGTGCAGTGCAGTCCATTACGGTCGCTTAGCTGCGACCACGAGAGCTTGACAAAACAAGGTCTTTGATGGACATTAGTTGCGCTTCTTGATGGGTCACGTCGAGAGAGAACAACATTGACAATGAACTACTCAAACTCTATCAGCGGCCCGAAAATAAAGACAGGCTCATGAGATGGCACTGTGCTACATACTATATTTTCTATTATGACCGAGTAAATGAATCTGGCTTCAACGCGATTCAATACTTGCAGGCAAGCCTTCCCTCCCGATTTTGGGTACAACATTGTGGGTGAAGGTGGCACTGGACTATTAATAGGCGGATGTCTCACACGCCCTTGACTGCCGCCACGCCCGATCGGGTTAGTCCCGCAATACACCTAAAACACTTCTCGTCGCTGCTTCTCTCGCTTTCTCATCACCTCGCCACTGCTCTCGCTTCTCGCTACTGTCGCGCTCTCTCTCTCTCGTCGCTCGTTAGACTGTGTTGTCTCGTTTACGTCGCTGGGAGCTGCTTCGGAGATCCGCCTTACCCCCGGAACTCACGAACCCACACATTCCAGTGATCTGCAAGTCTCAGGGTCCAGAACAGCCCGGCTGACATTTTCCCACATTTCTCTTGTTTTAATCGCTCTTGACCTCGCTGCGAACCCTTCTGGACGCTTTCGTCTGGCCAGTGACGCTTCAAATCAACCCCTGAGTACTTGGAAGTGCTGTGTCAGTTCGGCCAGCTTCTCCACTCGGCCCGTTCGTGCAAGGGGGTCTGTTGATACGCCTTTTCTTCCGACCGGGAGATCTGAGTGCCGCCCGCCTCTGATCTGACCTCCATAACTCACCGATCGATATCCCCGACTCTCACCATGCGATTCTTCATTTTCAGCGTTTTATGCAGCTTCTTGCTGCTGGGGACACTGACTTCGGCGTGGCCGTGGGGACCCGATAAGCTGGTGGCTCGGGATGCGGTCTATGAACGAGCAGGTACGTGCCTTTGAAAACGGCTTGCTCCCTCCTCCTTTGATGCCAATCTGACCTTGTATCAGATAAAACCGCCGAATCCACCGCGACCGAAACAGCTGCCTCTACTTCTGCCTCCGAGACTGAGACCGCCACGAATACCAAATCCTCAAAGGACGAGACCACGACCGGCACCAACACGGAGACCAGTACGGATACGAAGACCAAGAGCAAGTCGGACAAGTCCAATACCAAAACCACGGCGACTAGTTCGATCTCGATTGACCCCGCCGCCGGTGCTGGTGGTATTTCCATGATCACTCTCCGTCTCATCATCCACAACATACTTCAGAATCGGTCAGAATGCAACCTTCGTCTGGAACTACACCTCGTTATCTGTGACGCCCTCGCATGTCAACGTTGTGGCATCCTGCAGTCTAAACAGTGCGACCTACACCCTGACCTCCAACATGAGCGTGCACGAAACTGGCAAGGTCGTTTGGGACACCAATGCGACCCAGACCATTCCTCTGCTCACAGCGACTTACACCTTGTTCGTTGTTGACTCGGAGAAGGAGCTCGGTGACACTGCCAAGGCTGGCTACCTGAGCTCTCAGATTGGATACAGCTTCGGCATGTACTCGCCTCTGCCTTACACTCCACTGAATGGTGAGTTACTGCCCCCACATATATGCGGAAACAACTGTACTAACTGCATACAGAATTCAAGTGCGCGACATGCAACGGTGCGTTGTCCGACGTTCAGCGGCAAGGCCTCAAGTTCGCCATCGGTATGGCTGCCATCACGATTGCCTCCTTTACCTGGTTCGTCGGCGGCCTGGGTATCTTCGCCACCTAACGAGCCCCTTTCGACGAGGGAAAGTGACATTCTAATGGATATATTGACTGGAGTTTCATTGTTTGAAAGCGAAACTTGAAAGCGACACAAGGTTACGATAATAGCAAGAGAACGGCGTTTTGGACATTGCGGACGTAGGTCAGCGAATTTCGAATTATTCTTTTTTAATATTGATTTGGATGCAGACTGCATTGGATATTTATGCGATCGGCCGGCATGTTTCGTCAGGCTATCATTTCCTGCTTTGTATTTTCGGATTGGGGTATTGCATGTTTTAACCTATTGCATCTCGGAAATAGGACAGGATGTAATTGTTATTGTCTGGTTCTTAGTAGGGAGTAGTCTCGGCAGAATACGCATGCATGAAACCAAGAATCGCAGAGCCTCCTGAAAGGTAAGACATATGGCATGAAAGAAGGATTCTAGAAGGCTTTTAAACCAGCCACCCGGCGTGGAGTAACAATATGCGGCTCTTGATTGCAGTTCGGGTGTCAATTGCTTGCCTGTTGACGTGTCTACAAACGAGTGCTCAAAACGTCCTGCACAACCACAACGTAAATGCCATAGACCGCAGAAGACAATCAAGAGCCGCAAAAGTATACCAAAGCGCATCGGCATATCATTGAATAAATTCAATGAAAACGCAAGACTAGATTGTAATAAGAGTATAAAGTCGCTTAATTGTTCTGCACTCTGGGCATCCAGCATTTCATCTCATCCCATCCCACCTGTCAAATCCCAAAACAAATACCCCCAAATCACCCGAATCCACACAAAAGAACCAAAAATGCCCACAGAACAAGCCCTAGGCTGGATATGGCCCAAAGATCCGAGACCAGGAAACCCAAGCACCTGGCCCCGCCGCTGGCGCCTCTTCGACGTCCTCCGCAACAAAGGACCAGACATTTACGTGGGCGTGATCCGGCCCGCGAAGGGCCGCACAAAAGAAACGGCAAAAACAACATTGAAAACGGACTGGGCGCGCTGGGAAGACGAGGAACTGGATAAATACGACACGCCGTTCTTCTGGGCGAGGCGCGGGGGAGGAGAGGTACGATTTTCGACGACGGAAGTATCTTATCCCGGATCATGGGACTTGGAGTCGGGTGGAGTATTGTGATGGTGTCAGGGTTGGTGGGAGGTGGATTTCTGGGAGGGAGGAAAGACATGTTATTCCAAGAAAGTTTTGGGATAAGAATGGGGTGTTTTATCCCGCTGGTGAGTGGCATGATGCGTTTTATGGGGTGCATGAGGATTGGAGGAGGTGAATTTGAAAATTTTCGGAATATTCTTGAGAGATTTGATGGGAGTGTTGATGCTAGGGTATTAGGTACATGACGTTTGAGAGTCTGGTTTTGGGATTGGGGAGTTTTCATGCGCAGGTGGCGTGTAGGGCGTCGAATTTGGGTATCTGCTGGTCGTTCTGTGATGATTGCATTGAGCTGAACCGGCGGATGGCTGGTAGCTGCGCGACGTCGTTGGCGAGTCTGTTGCATTTGGCACACGGTGTCTGTTTGATGTCGGCATATGACGAGATCATGTCCTAAAGAGATTATTAACTCATGCCCTTGAAATGGGAAAACTGTGAACATACCAGTAGGAATGAAAGATCCCATTTCTTCTTTCGCGAGTTCAAGCAGTCCTGGACCGCCTGCTCCAGCTTCGTCAGGGACCGACCAGCAGGAGCTTGACTGGAAACCTGCCATTCAGGCACACCCGAGGTATCCGACTCCTTCACACCCTTGACTAAAAAGACGATACCCGCCTTCGTAAGAACAGCGGTCAACGACAACGGTTCTTCCCTCTTGATAACACGCACACCAGGCAAATTCCGTTGAGAAAACTTTTCGATAATAGCCCCCATTCTCCCTGGGAAGTTTGCAAATTAGATCGCTCTGTCTGGTCCTTTTCCCGGCCCCTCTCCACCTCTTTCATCTTTTCCTTCTCAACAAGGCCCTTTAGAATCACATCGTAATCCTTCTCCCACATACAAGACGGTTGAATGAGCTGGCCGTTGGCCTCCTTGATGCGTGACTCCACTTGGCTCCAGACAGGTTTCATCTCGATGCTGCGCCATTCAGATTGGAATTTCCCGATACGCGTGATACGATCGCGCGCCACTCGATCCAGTTCAGTACGAAGCTGGGCCGGTGAGTCTGGCGCTGGCTTTCCTGGAAGAAGGGGATCCAGAAGGCCCTCGGGTAGGAAAAGGCGTAATTCGTGAATCTGCTTTTCATCAGCCAACTGCCAGTGGTTCGATGAAGACCAGGCCCACGACATTCAATGCCACGCGGGACGGGGTTGAAACTCACCTTCCGTTCCAGCTCCTGCAATTTCGCTAGTGATGATACAAGTTGAAGCTCGGACTCCCAGTTGGCCTGCGGGCCATCGTTGCCATCCGATTGTGTGACTGGCTGGCCATTGGACACCGGAGTAATGCCCTCAGTCTTCGGCATGCTGCCAATCGGCGCTATACCCTGGGCGGGCGCTGAGGTGGGAGCGGCTGACATCGTCGCGTGTGGTGAATGTGAAGCACACGAAGGGCCGTGTCAATGAGTGGAAGCGCTTCGGCTGGGCAAGAGCGCAGTTTCAGAAGGCTCTTGCGATTATGTGGCTGCGCCCTCGATGCCTGGTGGAACTTTAGAATAGCGAGCGCAGGGCCAACAATGGCGGGACTGTTTCAAGTTGTGGCAGCTTGATGATCTCCGGATGTTCAGACTGAGGCGGCAGACTGTGTCTTGGTTTTGCGCGGGGGCTTTGAGCTGCCAAAGAGGTCGATGAGGCCAGCTCTCTTTATTCGATTGCCTGCAGGTCATTCAGGTTGTCATCAATGAGGCAGGAGCGCGGATGGAGATGCCGTGGGAGACGAAAAATTAGCCACTGTGGCGCGAAATAGTGGCTGGTGATATTAGATAAGCATATCTCATGGCAAGCGGCGTTTTCGATATTTCAGAATTCATTTTGTTTTCTGAGCAATGATTCTGACTTTCCATACTCAATGGAACTTAAGCTGTGATCTTAGGTCGTAAGGAATCTGTTTTTAGTGCTTTGGGTGGTGGCAGCGCATGCCTGAACTGTTCGAATCCTTATCACTACATTGGCAGCGGGATAACCAAAGCAACCTGCCACAGCTCTAAATATTTCATTGTCTTCAAAACAGCTCATTGTAATCTAAAAGAGAAATTTTAATTCTAACTGAGTCTGTGTTTTTCGAGTGTCAAGTGTATAGAAAATATCTCGCACCCTTTATTCCTCTTTGTTGCGCGGGCCTGCCCGTCGAGCTATCTCATTTCGAATGACAACGTATCCGCGATACCAGAAGCTTTAAAAAGACACGATGAACTCATCGTAGGGATATCATTCCAAAGTGTGAAATTTCCAATCCAGAATGCAATCCGACCAAGATTATTTGATCTAATTACATCAAGATGGATTTCGTCACGAACAAGACTTGCACTACGTCACCTCCTGCGACCTATTCTGGTCGAAGACAAACCCAGAAGAGGACACTGGGAAGGATTAGGCTTCAAGGTCCTCCGAAAGTTGCGGAAGGTTGGGCACCCGACGACCAAGATGTAAGTCCACATCGATTTCTTATATATTTCCTTAAAAATTTACCTTCCACACTCATAGCTTCCCATTGACCCGCAGGTGGCGCTTCAGGAAGACATATACGAGATATGAATCACTGAATACGATGCCCCATGAGATGAAGAAGATGTCTTTCACGACGCAACTGAGTTTTTGAATTCATGAACCTGATCACATTCATGTAGTTGAGGACAGTCATGAAACCCCAAAGAACCAGGAATCGTGTTATACTCCATGCGCGTTGTACCGCTTAATTAATCGATTTTATCGGATTGAATATACCAAGCGACAATTTCGTAATTATCGAAGAACCAGGAGGATGGTTTAAAGGCGTCTCTTGTTTCTCCGCTTAAGATGGAAGGAATGGAAAGTCGCGGACAGATTGGGCATGGTTGAATATTCATCTGGTCGTTGTACTCGGGCTTTGGCCTTTTTCAACGGAACCTTTCTGGTTTCTATAGACAGGTCGGTGGGTGTTTGAATTGGATCTATTCTCAATTACTTCGGCTATTAGGCACTGCTAGGCTAGATATCAGCTCAGCGCTTATCTCACCTTCAAAAAAAGTAGACCCAGCCATTATGAGAGACCTCAATTATATAATAATCACTCTAAAATTTGATATTTCGATCCGCGTCTACGCGTGCTATCCCCAGTCTACAGGAGCATCAGACCACTTCTGCAGTGGTTGTAGCTTCCTGATCCAGACACGCCACCCGCAAGGGGCAAGTCAGCCGCTCGGAAAGGTTTAACCCTCCTTATGTAAGTCACTTCATCCCAAAGCGGGAGCTGCAACCCGCGGACCGGACAAGCCGAGCTCGGCAAAGGCGCTTGACTTGCCCCAATCGTGCGGAGTGGATCGCATCGTCTCGCCCACACAGTCGCCTTCGCCCAAACTCCGCGTAAATGGCCGTCTCCGGCTTCCCCGGATTCCCAGTTGCGCCTGGCAGGGCCCGCCGTGGGCCTGCATCCCGGTCTGCTCATTGGATCTCGCCGCGTCGACAATGATGCGGGTGGGCTCCATGACTCGGGTTCGAAGCGCGGGTAGCTGAACCCGGCTTGTCATGGTCGGCATGGTTATAAGCGAGCGGATCCCGCTTAGCTCTTTGGCTGAGATTTACAGGGGTATCGACTGATTCTACTATATCTGCTATTATGCGTTCTTGGTATGGAAGGGGTCGTTCCCTGCAGGCTGCTGTGACGGCTTGTTGTTTGGTGGCTTTTGTTCTGTATGTTGATTGGGATGAGGTTGAATTTCGTTCTGTGAGGTTTACTGTCGCTAACGTGTGGTGTCTTATACAGATTCGGATATGATCAAGGGGTGTTCAGTGGCATCGTTGGAAATGACGATTGGAGGAAGCAGTTTGGCTATCCCAATGATACCGAAGAGGGTATTATCGTCAGTTGCTACAACCTGGGCTGTTTGTTGGGATGCTTGAGTGAGTGACACTTCCATCTTCAAACTTAGGCATTTTTTCTGACGGGAATTTCAGTCAATTTCTGCATCGGAGAGACACTTGGTCGCCGGAAGACCATCTGGCTGGCGATGGGCGTCGTGATTGTTGGCGCTATTCTCCAGACCACTGCTTTCACCGTGTCTCATCTTATCGTCGGCCGACTAGTAACGGGAGCGGGAACTGGTTTGAAAACATCAACCGTCCCAATGTGAGTTTTCTCTAGGTATGGTGATGATATAGCCAAGGCATAATACTGATTTTGCCACAGGTACCAAGCCGAGATGTGCGAAGGTAAGACCCGAGGTCGCTTGATATCTTCCGAAGTTCTATTCACTGCCGTTGGCATCGTGGTGGCATACTGGTTTGACTTTGGCATGTCGTTTGTCGGGGGTCCCATTGCCTGGAGGCTTCCTATCGCCATGCAAATTGTCTTTGCAATCTTTGTCATCATTCTTGTCTTCGGTCTTCCTGAATCGCCTCGCTGGTTGATGAACCATGACCAGGAGAAAGAAGCCATGGCGGTTCTTTGTGCTGTGTATGATAAGGAAGAGCACGAGGAGTACATTGTTAATGAGCGCCAGGCTATTGTCTCCGCCATAGAACTGGAGAACCATGCCAACAAGAAATCTTTCTGGGCGATCTTCCGCAACGACGAAGTCAAGACGGGCCAGCGAGTGCTACTCGCCTGGGGCATGCAGCTCATGAATCAGGTTGGTGGAATCAACTTGGTCGTGTACTTTGTCCCGAGTATGTCCTGCCCCAGTTCAAATTTTCTCCCAAATTAATACGTTGCTGACATTTGCGCATAGCGGTCTTGAAAAGAAACGTCGGACTGAGCGACCAGCTGTCCCAGATCCTGGGTGGATGCATCCAGATCATGTTTATGCTCGGTTCCCTCCTGCCGGCGTTTATGCTTGACCGCATGGGTCGCCGCCGCACAATGATGATCGGTTCCCTCGGACTCGGAATTTGCATGATGATGGTTTCAGCCCTCCTGTCACAAGTTGGCCAGCCCAACGGAACAGCCTTTGCCTCTGCATCGGTATCCTTCTTCTTCCTCTTCATGTTGATTCACGGCATGTCCATCAACTCGGTGCCATGGGTTTATGTCCCTGAGATTCTCCCCCTGGAGGCCCGTACTAAGGGAACGGCTATTGGCATTAGTTCCAACTGGCTGTGGAACTTCACCGTGGTAATGATCACACCCGTTATCATCAACCGTCTCGAGTGGAAGGCTTATTTGATCTTTATGGTAACCAATTTCGTCTTCATTCCCGTCGTCTACTTCTTCTACCCCGAGACCGGTAACCTGCGTCTTGAGGATGTTGACCTGATATTCTCGCGGGGCGGTGATCCTGTCAAGCAGGCACGCATGATGGCCGCTGAGATCAAGGCTCACGGACACCTCGTGTCGGAAAATTCGGGTAATGAGAAGGAGGTTGATAGTATTGGGGTGGAGCATATTTGAGCGTGGAATCCCGGCACCTTTGATTCGATGCGACTCTTTTAGCTTTTTATTTCTGTGCAGACGATAGAGGTGGCTACTGCCAAGAAACGAAATAGATGTCCAGGTGACATTTATAAGCCACAAGGCTTAGAATATACCCGAGAAGAAATATCTCTTTTAAATTCGAACTGTCATTGAACTTCATCTGATCGAAACGTAACTGTCGCCGCCGAAAAGTAAAAATGCACATCCCCACTGCGCCGAATCATCCCCCATCAACACGCCATCCAGGCCACCCGCTGTGCATCCAGGCACCAATAAACGTCGGGAAATCACGAAATCACACAGCCTTGCAGTCAGGCCACCTTTGAAGCCTTGGGGGGTACTTCTTGCCCTCCTTTTCGACCTGCGGCTCACAAGAGCACCACTGGTCGGCGGGGATCGCGTCCATGACGGAGGGGATGTGGCTGCCACAGCCCCACCAGGTGGTTTTGTCTGGCATAATTAGCAAAGTTCTGCGAAGTTAAAATGTCACACTCACTGCAGGTAGAGCACTGAGCCTTCATGCACATGATGGGCGATTTTGTAGGGTTGGAATTGGTTTGTTTTGGCGTTCTTGTGGGGGTTGACGGGTCGAGATCGTGGAGGCGTCTGCTTTTATATACCCTTTTTTTTTCCGGGCACGGTGTCTTAGTCATGGCCCGAGCAGCAGCGGCTTTCCCTGCTTGCTGGTCGCCGACCATCTGGGATTGTCATGCCTAATTCAGATGGTAAAACCGTGGGGTATTTCGGGCTAAATTTTAGGCATATCTCATGTATTTAGATTAGGCAGATTGGTTTTGAGAAATTCATAGCTCCTCTCATTGATTTTCACTGTATAAACCACAATGCGACAAGATGCTGCTGTAAAGTTCGGCGTGGCGAGGGCCGAAGTGAAGCCCGAAAGCCCGAACTGTCGCAAACCTTAAAAGTAGTAAACATGATTTGATATTGGTGACATATTTCCAGTCTAGATTTGAATCCTGCAGCGCGCTATCAATGCAAACCCCTGTTGCGATAGCTCTAGAAAAGCCCTGGCGGATAGCCGCGGGACATCTATAATCAGAATGGTGGGGCTCAAGAGGGAGGGAAGAACCTGCTGTCCTGCTCGCTTTACCCGGCTGGCAACCCCATCCAGCTAACCGCATTCTGTCTCTGCTTGATCAAAACCGAGGCCGAACACCATGAATACCGTCGCAGTAGCTGGTGGCACGGGAGGCGTGGGCGAAACTCTCGTTGAGACGTTGACAGAGCAGTCGAAGTTTCACGTCGTTGTGTTGTCACGGAATGTCAGTAGACCGTTGCGTTTTCCTAACCCTGTTATCTAAGCTAAGACTATTGTAGGAACTGAAGCAAGAATCTGTGACCCGCGCAGTATCTCATATCAGGATCGACTACGACGACATCCCTGTCCTTACGAGGCAACTCGAGGACCACAACATCCACACCATCATCTCGGCAATCGGCCTCGTCTCCGAGGAGACCAGCAAAGCCCAACTCAACCTGATCGAGGCTGCCGACAAGTCAAAAGTGACTGAAAGATTTATCCCAAGCGAATATTCGTTCATCCAAACGGCCGAGTAAGTTCAACAACCTCGATCTTCTTAATCAAGCAACTGATCGCCGCTTTTGCTTCACAGCCTTCTTCCCATCGATCCTAGCATCCAGTTCTGGCTAGATGCGGCGGATCGTCTTAAGGCTAGTTCTCTGAAGTATACCCGTGTTATCCCGGGTTTCTTCATGGACTACTGGGGAATGCCACATGTCAAAACCAACCTCCAGCCATACAGCTTCGGAATTAATATCTCAAGCCGGACGGCTGCCATCCCAGGTGACGGCAACGATGTGATATGTATGACCTACACGTACGACATGGCTCAGTATATGGTCAAGGTACTGGATCTTCAAGAATGGCCGGAATTCAGTGTTGTCGTGGGCGATGAGGTTACCTATAACCAGATCCTGGCGATGGCGGAGCAGATTCTGGGTGAGTTTTATTCGCGCGACATGCTCCTGCCTTCGATCATAACCCGATATTTGAATCTGACTCTTTGAACAGGCGAGAAGTTCAAAGTCACCTACGACAGCCTCGATCGAATCAAAGCGGGCAACGTCACCAACCCGCCCATGCCAAGTGACCTCGGCTGTACAGAGGAAGAGCTGACAGAAGTGACTGCGCTAGTCAGCCGGCTCACCGTGAAGGGCGTCTTCGACCTCCCGAAAGAAAATTGCCTCAATAGCCGATTCCCGGAAGTGCAGCCAATTACGATGAAGAAGTTCCTGGAAAAGGCATGGGGAGGAAACCAACATTAACCAGACATAGATTGATTAGATACTTTTCAAATCACTGAAAGGAACGACAATACTCGCTCGGAATAGGAAACCTCCGAGATCGCACA
This sequence comes from Penicillium argentinense, assembly GCF_028826775.1. NCBI lineage: Eukaryota > Fungi > Ascomycota > Eurotiomycetes > Eurotiales > Aspergillaceae > Penicillium > Penicillium argentinense. The sequence goes on from NW_026622668.1 coordinate 4,555,202, forward strand.
TTAGGATACTGCAGACATTGAAGCTTTCAAGTAGTTTGCCGACGTCCATGCTCCCCTTTTGATGTCTTCCGCCCGTAGGATACAGCTAGAGGTCTCTAGCAGGTTGGGCCTGGGTACAGGACTCCAACGCAGATGTCCCGGCCTGGAATGAGGTTCGTGCAGACGGGGTTGATATCTGGGTTCCAGCAGAGCAATTCCCTCATCGTGAAGGTGTTTTCGTTGCGGACGATTATGTCCCAGCAGGTGTCGCCGGTTTGCACCTCATAAAACAGGTCGCCTGTTTATTACCGTCAGCGTGCTGTCCATCTTGTTGCCACGATGCTGTCAGGCTTACAAAGAGGCGTCATCTGTAAATTGTTTTGGGTCGACACCTTGTCCGAGGGAATATTCTCGGCAGGGGCGGACATTGCCAAGGAAGCAAGTCCCAGGGTCCAAATGAAAGCGTGAGCGTACAAGACAGGCATGGTTCCTGAATGTGGCTAAAGCTGTGGCTCTTTTGGATAATGTAGCGAATGTGATTGTGTGGATTGATGCCCTGGTGGCAGCTGGTCCTTGGTTCTCATTCCGGGTATTTATATTCGAAGATCTCCGAGCAATAACTACGATGTTAGTTCACGCATGAGCCCGATGACTTGAGGAGAATCGATTTGTCGCCTTGTATGACCGTTGCAGGAACCTCATTGCCACATCAACATAACGTAGCTCATTGTAGCATACAGCAGTCTTGACTATCCAAGTTACGTGTCATTGCATCTGTTCATTGGAAGGTGGTTGTAACGTAGAGGCCTTGATTAGGGAAGAGTCTCAAGTGAGGTTGATGACCATATCAGAATGATCCAGTCAGAGTCGTCCAGTGAGCAATGTGATTGAAACAGTATAGCAATGCGTCATTAGGGGTTCTCACTGCAGATGTCTCAGCTCGGCACAGTGGCTCATCGTAGTGTTTGTTCTACAGTTACATCGCACACTGAGATTACCCGTAGCTATCCACTCAACCGAGGGTTACTTTCTCCAGGGAAACCCTGTCTTAGATGCAGAATAACGGTATGACGGTCATCAACTTGGGATTCCTCATTGTGGGGTAGTTCGAGGCCTAGCTATCTGCACAGATTTGTGTAACCACCCCCTGCTCTTCTCTTGGGCGCAAACTGTCAGGTCGTCCCCACATTGGTACCTCAGCTGGATGTAAGGCTCCTTATGTGATGATTTGCAGCTGCATCCGAACCTGCAGCCCCGGCCCCAGCCGATCGGATCACTGCACAGAGTGACATTGGAAGCTGTTACATCGACACCGAGAAGCTGTAGAGATTGTACATGGGCCCGATGGGCTGGATTCGAACGCAGAAGCTTGCCGTTTAGCGTGGATACTTCAAAAGCGCTGTTTTGGGTGGCGATTTTGGTCCAAACAGATGAGGTTGAATCTAGGACTCAGAATGTCTTGCGTTGGAAAATTTAATGGAAAACTGCAGTTTAGCCGGCACTTCCTGCCAGTTTGTATTCCCCCAGTCAGGCCACTGACGAGCCTAATTAAGTTATTACCTCACTTTAACTACCTTCGAGGTGCCCTTAATCTCGCCATTTCCTCCTGATTCTGTCACGGACTCGAGCTCGGGAGGCGTTTTTGATCACGCAATCTGCTCGAGGGGCAATTGGTGGGCAGATTTCCTTCTCTGACGTTTTACTACTGCCGAGTGACTATTTTATGATTAAGTTGCTCTTGCTTACATCGGTAGAGCAAAAATACCACCATGGCTACAACAAACACAAACAACGAGAATGCGGTGGTACAGTTGGGCTTCGGGCGGCAATCCTGATTACTCACTTCGGACCATCTCTTCACAGTTGTCAAAATTTTGTTAATCTAAGAGAATCAAATTACTGGGAATATCGAATACTCTGTTCACAAATATTGTGCCATGTCTTCGCAGCATAAGGCTGTTGGAGTGGGGTGGTGGGGCAAGACCCCCAGCCATCATCGCGGTGCAAACAGCCAGGTGAGCTGACAACAAATCTAATCTTTCCCACATTCCTCACCCCTGTCCATCTGCATCATGTCATCTCTGCCAACAGTTGTTCTCGTGCATGGTGCCTGGCATACGCCTCCCAATTACCAAAGCTACTGCGAAGCGTTACAGGCCCAAGGGTTCAAAGTCTATTGTCCCCGCCTGCCAACATGCAACGGATCGTCGCCTCCAAGAGCCTCCCTCCCAGATGATGTTGCGTGTGTCAGGGATGTCGTCAAGTCCGCAGTCGATTCCGGTGAGCGCGTCCTTATGATTATGCATTCTTATGGCGGCGCAGTCGGCACCGATGCCGTTAAGGGCCTATCGCTGTCCGAGAGAAAAGCAGCTGGCCAACCTGGCGGTGTCATTCACCTACTCTATCTGTGCGCATATATTCTCGAGCCCGGGTCGACGATATGGGAAATTGTGCAAGCGGCCGGGTTTGATCAACTTTGGGATCAGTACATTGATACAGCGGCGGACGGGTCGACGGTTTTGAAAGATCCAGGGCTGGGGTTTTTCAGCGGCGAAGCCGACCAAGCGACAATCGACAGGGCTCTTCAGACGTTGGTCCGATTTCCCTCGTCGGTATTCTCTGACAAAACTACGGGCTCTGCCTGGAAGACCACCCCAACGACCTACATCAGCACGCTGAAAGATTATGTTGTGTCGAAGACATATCAAGATATTATGCTTGAAAAAGTACGCGTGGCAGGGGTTCAAATCAAGGTGGTGGAACATGATGCGGACCACAGTCTGTTCGTAACGAGACAACAAGATATGGTTCAGGCTGCTCTTGCAGCGGCTGCCGACGAAAGAAATACGCTCTAGCGTCTTCTATGACCTCCTTGTCGTTACATCATACACTCTGTGTACATGAATATGACTTGTTCTACATCACTATGAGATATAAGACTATTGTAAATAATTATATTAGGGAATGCGACCGAGAAACACATGCTGGCCTCCGTTACAATTTGCACTCAAACGCGATCTCCAATTCCTCCATTCAAGCCCAACTAATCATGCCATCATTTTGGCAGATCGGCACAGGAGGTGAACTCCAATGTGGCGTAGCCGGCTCATCCCCAAGCTGTGCAACCGGCTTCAATATCTCCATCCGTCCCCACGGCGTACTTTCAAAGCTCGTCATAAAGGGCGAATCCTGTGCCACATATTCCGGGAACACTCGCTTCCACCCATCGATGACCTGAATCATAATCTCCGATACAAATTGATCCGGCGAGGTACGATCAAACTGGAACTCGTCAAGCGTTCGTTGCACTACATCCACGGGATACAGTCCAACCTCAGGGTCAACCAAGATTGTGTCTCCTGCAACCAGCGAGCTGACAACGTGATACGAGCCCCCATGTCGTGCACGATCACGAAGAGCCAGCAATGTCGCCAATGCGCCGACTATACCCGTCGTCATATCGGAGATCGGGAGAGGGGGGAGCACGCTAGTCCCCTCGTCGTACCCGAGTGCTTTACCCATCACATATGAAGCGCCGGAGGCTGCGTCACCAATCTGTTGCCAGCCGGGCCTTTCCGCGAAGGGACCGGCGGGGCCGTAGCAGTTTTCATCGACGTAGATGAGGCCTTTGTTTCGCTTTGCTGCCAGGTCGAGCATGTTTCGCAGGCCTAGACCCTTTCGATCTAGGGAGCCGTAACGGAAGCCCTGAACGAATACATCTGCTCCTTCCAGGAGTCTCTTGAGCTGCGTCATGTCGCTCTCTTTGCTGATATCAAGGTCGACGGTGCGTTTTCCAGCATTAAGAGTCAATTGAAGAGCCTATCAATCTTGATTAGTCCTGGAACTAAGCAGATGAAGGGGAAATTACTCACATTCAGGTCGGGGAGCTTGCTACAGTTGACTCGGATAACATCGGCTCCAAGAGAGGCCAAGGTGACACCAACAGTAGGCCCGGCGATGATGCGCACCATCTCCAGAACTTTGATGCCGGCCAAAGGTCGGCGATCTGGCAGTATTGGGAGTGGCACAGCCGGCGTTGGTCGTGCATACGACTCGTGGGTGTAGTTGACAAGGGGATATTCGGCAAGGCGCTTGCCCATCTCGGTCTCTCTCCATCCTCCCGGGGAGTAACAAATACTTCCACACAGTCCATGTCGGACATTGTGCATTTCCAGTTCATCGGGACTCCACTTCTGAATATGCTCGCGGATATAATCATAGCCCTCTTTGAAGTCCTTCAGAGGTACATCCATGTCAATGCCCATCGACTTAAGAGTTTTGCTTGCATCCAAAGACCCATGAAGCTGATACCAGACATTATAGTCCTTGGTGGGATATAGTGCAGTCGCTCTACCAGCAAGAGGACCGACTCCGAACCCTTGTTCGAAGTCACGATCAAAGATCTTCGACAGGGCACGCCTGCGGGCCAGAGTCGAGATGTCTTCTCCGTTCACGTAGGCTGTGAATGTCTTCCCCAGCCACATGCCCGCATGATCGGTGTTCACAGTCACACTCGCGTCTTTGACTGATGTCCCATCACGAATTTCGAGCAGCTCATTCGCAACCAAGCCACACATTGCATGCAAAGCCGCGGATAAAACGGGTGCTTTGAGCGGACCCGGGATCATGGGGGTCGGACGTCCTTCGAACTTGACGGTATCCAAAAAGGCAGGATCCTGGTTGAAGCCCGGCGTCCGTGAGGCGAGCAGCTTCAAGATACGTTGAGCATCCTCGGGAACCGAGAGAACCGTTTTGTCGATATAGGTGCCAGGTCCGTAAACGCTGTCGCCTTGGACAGTCTCGTGCGCCTGGATAGCCATTCTGCAAGATAAATTCGGAGTGTCGATCTGGGCTCGGGTTTTGAGGCTGGATCGACGACGGTAAAATGGCAGATCGCTTCTGAGGTAGTTGATGGCTTTATAGTGCGACGGGGGCGAAGCTCAGGCTACCCAAACTTGAGACACTGGCCTGCATTTCACCCCAATTCCACATCGGTAGGGGCCGCTAGTTGACTGATCATGGCGAGCATCATGCCGTGTAGCCGGGTTGTACAATGCCGATCGTTTCGTCATGCGGAGTTGGGTGAGTGCCCCAGATGGTGGGAATAGACGCGTAAGTGCGCGGGGGACGATCATTTTGCCATCGTGATACACCCTCCGTGCAGTTAACTGCACACAATACCTAACAGTACTCCAAGGCACTGTTCCTGGATTTCAGAGAGTCGACGGAAACATTGTGGGGCCACGTTATGCCGACATAAAACTGCCTAGCAGATTCCGGTAATGCGTGCGAGTCAGCATTTTGCGCCGCATTGGCTCCATCTTAGCTCCACAATGGGCGATCCTCGTCTTTGCCTCGGGCCTCTTCGCCCGAGGTTTGAAGGTTTCGCCGGCGGGGGTTTTTAAAAAATATGAGCTCGAATATTACAACTCTGCAGGATACTGTGGGAATTATTGAAAACAGCGTCGATTAAATCATGTCAATGGAAAACAACAAAACACCGGCGACCAGTCCGGGTCGCAAATTGCTCTGGATACCATGGTAACGACACAAGCACCTCGACTGTGCACGATTTGAGTATTTACTAATTCGTGGAAAGGTGATACTGCACACGAAATGTACCGTCAAGCAACTCTAGGAGATGTCGACTTCATTACTGGTGACTATCTTGCCGGTATGTACTCTTTGTTCGTCATGGACATTCATGGATACTAACGAGGCTGCAGAGGTAAACATGGCCAACAATGCGCAAGCAAACCAAGCTGGAGAGCACCCGGGCTATGAAGAGACAGCATGGGGAGGCATTAAGCAGACTATAGAGGTGATCTCTAACAAGAGAATCAAAGTGGTCATCAACGGGGGAGCTCTAAACCCGAAAGGCCTCTCCATGAAGGTCAGCGAGCTGGTAAGAAAGCAGACAGCCCTCACCGTGCGACGTATACTGAGAGCGACAAGGTCCGTGCAAAAGAATTCAACTTGAATGTCGCATATCTATCTGGCGATGACGTTCTCCCGAGATTTGGGCCGACCATGCCACAGACGAAGGACGAGCTACAACACCTCGATGCGAGTGACGAGTCGGTCAGATCTGGACGGCTTACCTATGCCTTCCTTAACACTCTGAATTCTGTTCCTATGGTGTCGGCCCATGCGTATCTTGGGGCTCGAGGTATTGTGGACGATTTGCGTCGTGGTGCCGACATCATCATCTGTGGCCGTGTAGCTGATGCAAGTCCCGTCATCGCTGCTGCTTGGTATTGGCATTCATGGAGTGACTCGGACTATGACTGTCTTGCTGGCGCATTAGTCACCGGCCATCTCATCGAACGCTCCGCGTATATCACGGGCGGAAACTTTGCTGGATTCGACAGGTTTTCAATTGAGGATTTCATTGAGCCTGGCTTTCCGATTGCGGAGATAGAAGCCGATGGGTCTTGTGTTGTGACAAAGCATGAAGGTACTGGTGGGATGGTTAATGTTGATACAGTGCGGTGCCAGTTTCTGTATGAGCTGCAAGGAAACATCTACCTGAACAGCGATGTCAGTGCTATCCTGGATGACATTACTGTGGGGCAGGCTGGAAAAGATCGGTAAGTCTCTAACTTCTGTGGTATGATTCACCTGCTCACACATTTCAAGTGTTCGGGTTCATGGAATACGGGGATATGCTCCACCGCCAGCCACGAAGCTCGCTGTATTTTATCCGGGGGGATACGAAGCACAGCTTCTTATCAACGCAACTGGGTATGGAACTATTGAAAAATGGGATCTAATTGAACGCCAGATTCTCCATTTCATTTCACCGGACGCCATGAAATTGTTCGATATACTCGAGTTTCAAAGGTACCGAATCCACTGTTCCATATTCCTGGCACCTCCTGATACCAACCTTGATTCTAGAATTGGTGTTCCCGCTAGCAACCCGATTACCCAGCGGAGCAGTACAACATACCTGCGAGTTTTCGTTGCCTCTACCTCCGCAGAAGCTGTACTGGGGGTGGCAAAAGCGATGAGGGTTATTTCGCTCAAGCACTTTTCTGGCAAGTCTTGCACTTAACCAGTACCTCCTAGAAGCTAATAGGAATACTCTGAATAGGATTCCATTCATCTCTTGATCAACGCACTTTCCTACCTCGTCCATTCCTTGCCTACTACCCTGCAATCGTGAAGCAAAACGAAATCGACGAGAAAATCAACCTTATGGATGGTCCAAATTCGATCAAATCGTTTTCAACCGGACATCCACCACAATACAAGCCTCTGCCACCTCGCACTACCTGCGACCACACTCCGTCAGTGAATGAGCTCAACATTCTAAAGTCTCCAACTCAACGCATCCGTCTAGGAGATGTCGCGCTCGGAAGGTCCGGCGATAAAGGCGCAAATCTAAACTTTGGCCTCTTTGTGACCGACGTTCGATATTGGTCTTGGCTACGGTCCTACATGAGTCGTCAGCGATTGAAGGATATGATGAAAGATGATGATGACTGGGATGATTCTTTCTTCGTTGAGAGAGTCGAGTTCCCGCATATACATGCTGTACATTTCGTGATCTACGGGATTCTGGGAAGAGGAGTTAGCAGCTCTAGTCGACTGGATGGATTCGGCAAGGGATTTGCGGATTATGTACGAGATAAACTTGTCGAATTTCCGATAAGCCTGATCGGCTTATAAACACGTCTTTGAAGCGCGGAAGTGCACGACTGAATAAGGATTTTCATTGCTCATATTGGACACTGTTTCTCTACTGCACTGCTAGCACCGCAACGGCCCATGGTGGCATCAGGACAGTATAATTACCCTGATTTTGCTCGACCTCCGAATGTTTTGTCTGAACAGTGACCGAGTATGGCTGATTCCCCTCGAGACGAGAGCCCGCCAGCATTTCTAGCCGACCTGACTTGCTTTTCGGGACGCCCACTGTGACATTTTGCTGGTCCGGCCCGTAATTAGCCAGCTTGACATAGCACTCGGCATCGCTCTTTGTTGCCACCCAATACAGGGGTCCGAACTTGGAAGAAGACTTGACCGGAAGGACAGTGTCTCCTTTATTCGAAGCGAACATCTGCTGCACAAAGTATGATGTTGAAGGCGTTATCGACCCTGGGCTGGAGTTGAAGCCGTACATCGTGGGCTATTGTTGATGTCAGCTTTTCAATGCTCCTTGGGCTTCGTGTTTCTGATTTCTGGCAGCACTTACCGACCAGGAAATGAATCCAAAATGCTCCAGCACAGGTGCATATGCTGCCATCTCCACAATATCGCTGTTCCTCTCCATACCGATCATATACACCGCCTCGCTGCATGTCCCCTGTTGATACGACCAGTACGTCCCTTTCGCATCGGACGTATTTCGGCAACCGTATTCACCGACCATAACAGGCTGATGTCGAGGATGATTGTCAAATTGATTGAACAAAGCGACAAAGTCATCTGGTTGCCGGTAGAGATGCAAATCAAGAATGACGCCCCTTGGAACTGGGGACGGAAGACAAGAAGAGTCCCCATTCGATGCGATGAGAGTGATATGCGGATACTTCTTGTGGATTGCCTTGTAGATTTGATCGAAGCGATTCGGGTAGGTATCGCATCCACCAGTAAGATCGTCCTCGTTGCCGATTTCCACATACTCGATCTTCCACGGCTTCTCGCGACCATTTTCAGCGCGTATTTTCCCGTATTTTGTCTTCGAATCACCGAGAAGATACTCAAGCTCGTTCATGATGTCGTCGACATAGGGTTCGAGGTCGGACTCTGACACGATGCCGCCGTATGACTTTCCTGCCCACACAGCGAGGACTGGTGTCATATTCATGTCTTCGCACCACCACAGATACTCGTCCAATCCGACTGCGTCCGTGTTTGGATAAAACCAATCACTCTCGCGCCCTGGTCGGTCGACGAGTGGCCCGATCGTCGTATTCCACTTCCAACGGCTGTCAATCTGCAGGCCTTCGATGTTGTTTCCCCCCGGGGAATCGAAGGAATGACATATTTGCCTTTTCGAGTACTGTCGCAAGATCCCGACGGAGTCCGTTCTCTCGATTCTTGTATGTCGGTGGAAACAGTTGAATATATCCGAAATTCAATGAGTCTCCAGCAACCTTTGAGCCATCAAATGTCAAATGCCATTCATTCTCTCCGTCTGGTGATGCAGTCGAGTTGAATGATGTCTCAAACTGGGCAAACTTGGACCTCGTGCTGTTGACGGTGAGATTGTGGTCGGCATACACAATTCCACTGTTTGATCCGATGAGCTGAAGGTTGATCGTTCCAGAATAGTCGCCCATCATCCAGAATGAGCTGCTGTAAGTGTCTTTGGTGACTGGAACTCCATTATATCCTGTGTTGGCAAACCCAACATACTCCGTGCTGTTTTTTGGAACATCAACACTTAGCGACGATTTGATGGCCTCGCTCACGGGCTTAGACGTATCGCGCGAGATGGACACGTCCCCGACCGGTGCGTAGGAGGTCATTCCTAGGCTTGATCCTTGGAAGCCGTTATTCTGTAGTAGTTGGCCATGAATACCCCCGTCTCCTAAAGTTGACTATTAATATCGGACGAAAATTATTTTTCGGATGAATCTTAAGTACCGGAGTGGTCCATTTCCTGTGCCGATTCTTAATTAGAGCCCAGGATGCGGACACAATTCTTGAGAGGCTTACCTCGAACATAATTCCGTATAAAAGGGGACTCGACTTATTCCCGCCATCTCTTGACACTTCCAGATAGATATCGGTTGCACTTGTGGTATCGTTGGCTGAGTGTGCGAGATGTATTAAAGAAGCGATACATGCCGCCCTTGGTATAAACGAATGCATGGATATCCCAGAGTAGATGATTTTGAATACGATCGAGATTCAGCGAAAATTTGTTATTATAGGTTGAATATGAGACGAGACGATGTTCCTGGCGGCAATTGGGACGAAAGTCGGACGTTTGGCAGAAACTTTCCGGAACACCGGACCTGAATAAAGTATGTCTTTGATAGAAACCGGATGGGCAGACAGGTCAGTGCATTCGGAAATTGCGGTTGGCCTTTCTAATCCAGTTTCTTTGATTTCACAAGTCTAATTCGTCATGATCGCTGTATACCCACTACGTAGTGCACGAGATTCCCGTCCCAAGTCGCTTCACCGGAGTCATGACGTCGAGCATAATACATTTGGTATGTAACCCTACAATTTTGTCAACCTGAAGTTGCGCGGTTTTTAGAAGCAGCTAACAATTCTAAGATAGATCTTTAGTTTGAAAAAAAAAATAAACGGAAGTGCACTAGCAACCTCTTGAGGGGGAGCTTCGTTTACACCTGTAAGCCTTGGCGTGGTGAGTTTGGGATCCGAAATTTATATTTTCGGGACCGATTCCGTTACTTGGCAAGTGTTAGATACTAATAGTCAAGTTTCGCAAGCTCAAACATTATGAGTACATAAAAAAAATAAAAAATAAAATAAATAAAAATAAATAAAAGATTCAGCAGACTAGCTTCGCTCGAAATGGACGTGGGGTACGATATCCTGGCCCCTATCCGTGCCTTACTCCGCTTCTCGTTTGGGTGCGCCACACAGGACCGTCAATAACACAATCCCCGTCACTTTCTTACATCTCGCTACTACTAGCCAATTCAACCACCCAACATGACTAAATCCCCTGTTTTTGATGATTCTCGCATGGCTGAGTCCTGCAGTTTGGCCCTATTGCAAAGAAGCCGAATATATCGAAGATTGCGCGTGAATTCGGTGTATCTCGCACCACACTGTCAGATCGCGTCAAATCTGCTAAATCGCCTGTTACACCTACCAAATCTTATCCAAAAACCCTGCAGCCACACCAGGGGCAGGCCTTAACCAATTGGATCGTGCAGATGTGTAGCTGGAACCTCCCACCTACTGCGGGGATTATACAGGCATGGGCAAATCGCGCTTTGGAGCGGGCGGGCCAGGATAGACAGGTTAGCAAGATGTGGGCGTATCGCTTTGAAAAGTGCCTACCAAAGCACCTAAATCTAGCCCCTGTGAAACAGAAGACTAAGGAACTGAAGCGTATTCAAGCCGAGGACGCAGCGCTTCTTCAGCACTGGTACGACCTACTTGAAAATCAGCTCCATAACGTCCCCGCCCGGCTAGTATACAACTTCGATGAATGCGGCTTCCAACCTGGTCGAGGGCGACCAAGAAACGTTATTGGCTCTAAATCATTTTGCCTTGACCTAGCCGAATCAGAAAGAGGCGAAAATATCACTGCATTGGAGTGTATTGCTGCGGACGGCTGGCAGATGGACCCGCTCTTTATATTCAAAAGCGCCGGTAATAATTTTATGGAGGCCTGGTTCTACGGCAGCGAAAACCTACCACCAGATACGATGGTAGCTACATCTCCAAACGGCTGGATTTCTGATGATTTAGCCCTATCATGGCTAGATTGTTTTATCAAATTAACGGCTCATCGCGTGAAACGGGGCGAAAGGCGTTTTCTTATATTCGACGGTCATGGCGCGCATCTTACATTCGAATTTATTCAAGTTTGCGAGGATAATGCGATTATCCTTTTTGAATTTACGCCACATTCAACACATCCTTGCCAGCCACTTGACGGAAAGCCTTTTTTGAATTATAAGCAGCAATGCCGGTTGATGAATAATGAGCTAGCTTTCTGGGGTGGCCAGCCGTATGGGAAATCAGATTTCCTAGCGATTATCGGGCCAATTCGCAAGAAAGCCTTTACGCAGCGAATTATCCGCGAATCCTTTAAAGATCGTGGTATATATCCTGTTGACGGTAGTAAGATTGTAGCCAATCTTACCAATCAACTGATTATCCCCGACCTAATTGCACCGGATCTTCGCTCATGGGGCTCGCATACACCATCACCACCACCAAATCTCTCGTCTTCTAGTGTTGAAAATAGCCCTCCGAAATCTGCTGAAACACTAGAGAAGAATCAGATGAAGCTTACCAAGCACCTCGAAGACCTTTCGGAGAAGATGCAGCGAAATCTCACTAAGGTGTTAGCGCACCAAAAGACGACGGCGGAGGAGCTAGCGATGACGCAGGAGACGATTCGGCGTATAAGGGCCGCGCAGCAGCCAGTACGACGTCAATACACTAAGCGACAGGTTAAACAGCTCAGTCAGACCGGTATATTAACCACACGCGATGGGAATCGATCGATTGTGGCTAGGAAGGAGAAGGATTTGGCCAAGGAAGAAAGGAAGCTAGCTAGGCAGTTCAAAAAGACGTATGGCTACGCGCCTACACAGCGATCGGAGGAGAGTATTCAACGGGCAATGCAGGCCGAGAAAGAGGGTAGAGAGGCAGGAGAGCTTTTTTTTTATTGATAGATAGCTAGCTGGTTGGTAAATTCGACGATTTCTAAGAAAGTGACGGGGATTGTGTTATTGACAGTCCTGTGTGGGGCACCCAAACGTACATGCAGACTTTGAAAGACAAGGTCCTCACCAATCCAGTTGTTGTTCGGCCGAACGACTTGCACGCTGTCTCCCGGCTCCTCTCGAGAAATGGGGATCTTAAATATGGGATCTGAATCGACCGAGGCTGCTATCAAGATGGCCGGATGCTACACAGGGAAATTCGAGATCGTTTCATTTGCTGCCAGTTACCACGGCCTCACTCAGGGCTCTGGCTCCGCGACCTATTCGGCCGGCCGAAAAGGTGGTGGACTGGTTACGCCCGGTCAACTCGCATTCCCTTCGCCGTACGCGTATCGTTCGCCCTTCCGTAAGCCCGATGGTTCTTACGACTTGGAGACTGAACTCGATTTTGCTTGGTCTATAATCGACCACCAGAGCGTAGGCTCTCTTGTGGGCCTTATCATGTAGCCAGTTCTCTCGACGGTGGCATGCTCGATCTTCCGGAGAGATACTTGCAGCGAATTTATGGAGTGCAAAAAGCGCGACATGCTGGTCATCATGGATGAGGCTCAGATCAGAGTCGGGCGTACCAGCCAGATTCTCGCTTTTCAGAAGGAAAATATCGTCCTTGACATTCTGGCATTGTCCAAGGCCCTGGGATGTTGTCTGCCTCTCCCATGTGTGAGCACCTGTGTTAAAATCGAACACGGATGCAAGGAGGCTGGGCTCATGTGGCTTACTACCGATTCCAACACCCGCTCACAACTGATGTTGGCAACAAAGTGCTGCAGATTGAGAGATTATATTTGCAAACATGCGTCTGAGCGCGGTGGTCAGCTTCGGTCGAGGTTTATTAAACTCCAGCAGAAATATTGGTTTATAGGTGATATCCGTGGTCGTGGCCTCCTGCAGGGAATTGAATTTATCTCGAACCCTAAGGCCAAGTCTTTTGATAGCGATTTGGGACAGGCAGTTTCCGAGTGCGCTATGACTTGTGGTATCTCCTGCAACATTGTCAGCCTATCTGGTATGGGTGGCGTTTTCCGACTTGCGCCCCCGGTTATTGTTACAGCAGAAGAAATTGAAGAGGGCCTGAAGATCCTGGATAAAACCTCCTCATTCGTCTAAAAACCATTTCTTCTTGAGTTCGGCTACATGTTCGACAAGAATATTGTCTAATTAGGGAAGGGAGAACATCATCATGGTTCTGGTCAGGTCCACACCTGGGCACCTTCCGAAACCACAAGCACTGAGCTCAAGTGATACTTAATGATTTCATTTTACCGAGGCTTTGGGTCTCTGATTATAAACTATATCGTGATATCACTATTGATTTGATTGATCCCTCGCAGGTGCTGATTACAATATCTTAGTCCTGCATGTGGAGTCGGTTAATGTTATATAGCATACTCGGCCGGTGCTACCACAATCCTCTTCTAAAATTGCCCTTCTAATGTGAATTGTGAACACGATGAGCTTTTCAACAACAAAATACGGCCCTTTGTTCGTCATGGACATTCGCACCCATCCAGAGCTCACCCTCTGCATCGCCGCCGGCCTGGTTTTCTACATGCTCATCGTTCGGCGATGTCGCTTCCGGCGGTCAAACACCATCCAAAGCCGATTCAAAAAGCGCCAACTCTCGAGCATGTCTGTGCATGAAGCACACCAAATAATCCGCGAACTTCGGGAGCTGGAGTTTCCATACAGTATGCACAACGCAATGAAACTTTCCCTTCTTAAGGTATGTCACAACACTACATGTACCCATTTTTACCCTGCAAGTGGGATTAATACCATATTCTAGACGGGGTCAATACCGACCATGACCAAACTCTTCACAGCAACTCGGCAACTCAACGAAAAGAACGCCCCAAAGCGCGCTGCCGATACGGAAGTCGTCCTCATAGAAGTACACGATCGCCTCCCTGGGTCGGAAATGCACCTTCGCGGAATCGCGCGCATGAACTACCTTCACGCACGGTACAGACGTGCCGGGAAAATCCTGGACGAGGATATGCTACACACCCTTGGGTCAGCGGTAGTGGATATTTTCCATGCTGTGGACACCGGCGAATGGCGCTCTTTGACGAATGTCGAGCGCTGCGCGGTGGGTGTTTTTCATAAAGCGCTCGGAGAGGCAATGGAGATTCCGTTTACGGCCTTGCCTAGTTTCAAGAATGGCTGGAGGGATGGAGGGCATTTCGCAGAAGAGTTGTGTGACTGGGTCAAGTGGTATGAAGGGGTTGCCGTGAAGCCTGCAGAGTCGAATCGAGTGATCGGCAGGCAGTTGATGGATCTAGCTGTGTGGAATTTGCCGGGTTTTCTGAGGCCCTTAGTGCGCAGGGTGATTGCGACGAAGTTGGAGAGACACGTGCGCGTCAGTATGGGGTTTACTGAGCCTGGAGCTGTTGTTGAGGGGTTAGTTAGGGGTATCGTGACCGTGCGACGGTTTATCCTGAGGTATCTAGCGCTTCCAAAGGGGTCCGTCGCGGGCTGTGAGGGTGCTAGATGACAAGCCGGATCCGAAAACTGGGCTGTACACGATTGACTTGTGGATTGCACATCCGTGGTATGTCCCGTCTACGTTCAAGAACCGATGGGGCCTCAAGGCCATTTTTGCGCGGCTGTTTGGGGATGGGGGAGTGCCTGGCGACGGGTATGGAGCATCAGGCTATGATCTGCGTACGATCGGACCGACGGCACAGGAGAAGCGTGGACTCGAAGAGACAGAGGCCATCTATACTGAGTTAGCGCAGAGAGACTATGCCGGAGGCTGTCCGTTCCATCGCCCTTCAGCGACGGATTCGTAGTTGCCGGTGAAGATGGTGGGAGATAATAGTGTTGAGTAAATGTTGGGCGTTGAGTTGCCGAGGTTCTGATTCATGGTTACAATATCACTTCACAATTTGCGACTGCCGCAATCGTTCGCCCAGACCACGCAGCGAAGATAGCTATGAAAGGAGCATCCAGTAATGAATCGACTGCTCAGTCTCCGGGCCAGTCTTCTCTTTCAGAAAACACCGAATCGCACCCTGAAATGAAAGTCCGTCGATCGAAACGAGCTGGTCGCCCCCGTCTGGACGCCAGCAGCAATGCGATTCTCTCCGCTGGTCGGCGTACTCAAGTCCGCCGCGCGCAGCACACATATCGCCTGAAGAAGGAGGCAATCTTTCGAAATGCGACTGCGAAAGCCGAACAGTTCGAAACGAGAATGCGCGCCGCCGTGGAAGAGATAGCTCGGCTGTCTGAGGTCGCTGCAGAGTCGCAGCTGAACAACTCCCATCCCAATGTATATGCGCGTCTCAGGCGACTTAATGATATTTTAGCCGATCGTGAAAGCCACATTGAAATGAGTATTTCTGCCGAGTCATCTTCAGACTCCGCGCGTCAACGGCGAGTGTTTGATGCGCAAGTTCAAACCACCACACCATATCCATTCCCCCTCCCTTGTCGACTAGGAAGTACACATACGCGTTCCAGGAATCCCGTTTTGCTCGCCGATTACAGCGATATTGCCTCGAGCACGCCTATCGCCTCTTTACGGAATCCTGGTCAGATCCCCGCGAGATCCACCGTGTGTTTCGGCTCGTGCCTTGCGTGAGAGATCGGGATAAGACACAGCCACGCTTCCAACAGCTCTTACTGGGTGGTAGTACAGACTCCCTGGAAGTGTTTGGTTTACCATTCTACAATATCGGCGGCGCAGGTGCACATTTTCCCGATATCGACGAGAAAGGGAGTCCGATATACCCGGTGAATAGTAGGATGCCGCGGCGGGTCCTGGGAATATTGCCGTGGACGGAGTTGGGAAACAAGGGGGAAGGAAAAGCTCTGGAAATATACGGACTTGGAGGGGAGTGGTTTGATAGCCGTGATGTGGAGGGATATCTTAGGCGGCATGGGGTGGACGTGAACGGAGGTTTGTTTCCTACGCTGCATCTTCCGGGTGGAGTAACAGCTGGAGGTGGCATTCTATCATATGTCGTAGATCTAGAAGCTTTCTTTTCCCGTGAGTGTTCCTTGATCGATGATAATTTTCGTGCTAATCGCTTTAGGACTACTGTCCGGACTCGTCATCCTCGGTCGCGCACCTGGATTTAGAAAGG
This sequence comes from Penicillium argentinense, assembly GCF_028826775.1. Lineage (NCBI taxonomy): Eukaryota > Fungi > Ascomycota > Eurotiomycetes > Eurotiales > Aspergillaceae > Penicillium > Penicillium argentinense. Next base: position 4,571,664 of record NW_026622668.1, read on the forward strand.
TGGACGTCAGACGTGCGCTGCAAGCCTCGGTCAAAAGAACTTCTGATATACCTGGGCATAGCCATTGAATATGATAATCGAAGTCATTTCCAGAAGGTAACCTCGGAACTGGGTTTTTGGGTGATTACAATACCTCGGACACGTGGAGCGACGAGATGATTACAATATATTCTCTACCGACCAAGCACGGGCGGACTGAACATAAAGACGTGAGGTGGTACAGTTGCTTTGTGATCTCTCAGTTTTGATACCGAAATCACAACCATCATGATTTCTCTCAACGATCAAATCGCCATCGAGCGTATCTCGAGCGACTGCTACCGCTCTATAGTTCCTCCGATCCGCATGGGAGATCTCGCAAACTGGGCCTACGGTGGCAACATCTTGGCCATCGCGGTGAATGCCGCCTACGCAACTGTCACAACAAGTCAACATTTATACTCGATCAGTGGATATTTCCTACGACCAGCGAGCACATCCCAAAATCTTATATGCCATGTTGAATCCATCCGCAATACAAGGACATTCCAAACACGACATCTCCGTGTGTTCCAGTCCCAGGGGGAATCCGAACAGCTGTGTTTGATCGCGACGGCTGACTTCCACGTTGATGAACCGGCCAGCATGGTGAACTATTCGACTCGTTCACAGCTCCCAGTCCCATCTACCCCGGCAGTTGAAACTGAGACCGAGAAAACGCAAGAGCCAGGCCTCTATAGGTTTCTCGACACAATTATGGAGGTCCATCCGCATCGTGCCGATTCAGCCAAGAAAGAAGTTTCAGGCATCGTATCAGCTGATAGATTTCGTCTAAGTGGTAACCTTCACACCGAGGCCGACCGAATCGCTGCCCTTGCCTTTTATATGGACCGCGGCCTGGCATATATCCCTGCGAACCATTCCGGTTACAGCTTGGCCCAGGCCAGTGCTTGTGCGACTCTCGATTTTGCGTTGCGGATATTAACGCACGAATATGATTTAAAAGAATGGCATGTCAGTGAGAGACAGACTTGTGGCGCAGGGAATGCAAGGGCGCTTAGCGAAGGGAGGGTCTTCAATGGAAATGGGCGGTTGCTGGCGAGTATGACGCAGAAAACGATCCTGAGACCAAAGGGGGTTTCGAAAATATGACTATTTTGAAGTGCGATTTTTTTTGTTATGCCTTTGAATCAATCGCATTTGAAAGCTGGACGTTCTTCGGCCACTTTGAAATTAGTTATATTGTGGTCAAATCAATTTTACGAATAAGAGCAGTTTGAGATTCTTGGCGCTCCTTGATAAGCAACACGGTTGCCGCCTTATCTGATAACCAGAACGAACGAGAACGGATGAACTATGTCCCGCTATCCGGTCTGAGCGGATGCCAAGGCCGCTAGCAGACTATCAAATGGATCGTGGCCATAGTCCATTCCCAATTGCCAGTTTCTTCATTTAACTCTACTTCGGCTGAGCATAATTAACTAAGGCTGAGTTCGTATACCAGGAGAATTGATCGTTGGCGACCCGATAATATTGTTTGGACAAGCTTCGAGCCCCAGGCCTGGAACCTGATACCGAAGTATGGACTGCATATCTTCAGCCGTTGTTCGATGCAATGGGGCCATTGGTGTTCAAAATGGGGAATAATGACAGACTGTCAAGATGATATACTTCTGGATATCTGTAAGAGCCGTGCGGAATATTTTTAAACATCCGATAATTAACGCATACTAGTATGGTGGACTACTTCTGGAATGAGGAATTTTACAGCATCGCCTTCCGCTCAGCTCATGTGGGGAAACCTCGCAGCGAAAGGATATTACGCCTGACATACCATGAAACTATCTACGACAAATTGTGATTCAGCACCTGACGAACTCCACTCTTTCAGTTATTCTGGGTCTATTTCCCAGCTCTTTGACGAAAGAACAGCCAAAGTAGACTTTTGAACCCCCAGGCATCATTGCGCCATTTTACCCAATCTTTTGATCTGGCTTACCACCGCCCCGGAAGAGTTAATATGAGATTTGCCCATCCGAAATGATATGGACCAATGAGACTGAATGCGTGCAGGGCCAAGACGCCCAGTTGATGCTTTGGTTGCAATTTTGGCACAATGGAGAAAACGCGGAATATAGACACACATCGAGGGAATTCAGATGGAGGTTATTTAATACGGGGAGCAAACTAGGATGGAACACTTAAGCGACAGATTGGAAGAAACAGGCGCGATACATTGGACAGATGAAATGTATTTTACGTGATTATTGCCCTGATCTCGGACCACCTTGCTGTCAAAACTAGTCGCACGTGAAGAAAAGCCTTTTGCTCCTCTTAGCTTCTAATTTAAGATAATCATCATTTTGATCCTGACTAGGATACACTGTATCGGAAGTAATTCAAGCCGCGTAACTTTTCAGCCACCCTTCTCTGATCTGAAAGATCGACAAAAGACCAGTTTGCATCCCGATCCAGCTTAAGCAAAGCCCACAGTAAAAGAAACGCTATAATCTAAAAAGTGAAAAGAAAATCTAACGTCAGTGCTACTGGGTAATATGGTAATGTGCATGTACCATGCCACCTACCGGAAGATAGGAGGAAAGAAATGGTAACAGATGAAACCCATTCCATAATGCCGCACCATTAGCGACGATCAGAATAAAAATGCATCCGACAAAGGCCACATATGCCAGAAAGGGCTGTGCATGACTGCGATACGGGTACTCCCAATATTTCTGTGCATCTGCCGTATTCCATCTTTGCACGTAGGACACATTTTCTTCGATGAGATACTCTCTGTGCTCATCGATGCTTTAAGGATTGATTATAGTCAGCTAATGTAATCGGATGGGATGTATGGATAACAAACCATTTATAAAAACGGATGAAAGCAAGACATTCGCAAGCCCAGACGATTAATGTCCCAACGGAAGTGATTTGACTCAGAACTTCCACGAACTTGTTTATCTCATTAACTCCGAGAGCAAAAGTTTGAATAATTTTGCTAATATACTTACCCGATTCACGTTATCCGAGTCTTCAACACCCCCGATCAAATGCAAATAAGGTATCCACCAGAAGACAAGCGCAGAGAAAAGCAGAGCCCGTAAAGGAACTCGGTGATCGTTAGTTTTGCCAAACCACGCACAGATCCGTAAGTGCCAGCGCAGGTTCTTGTCCCCCTCTAACCTACTCGCCAAACCGAAAAGAGCACGCGACGCAATGTACAAATTCGTATTGGCAGCTGTCAGGCACGTGAAAACCAAGAAGCAATTAAAGATATCTGGCAAGTGAGGGATATTGGACTCTGCGGCGATGATGACCAGTGCTGCATTGCTTCCAGAAAATGCGCAATTTGCTTGCAGGCTATCATCCGCCGACAGCCAGCTCAGAGTGGGAAGACCGCAGTGGGATCGAGGTATGTCTAGTGTGCTGAGAAACCCAGTGATAGTATAGGCGGCCGCAATAATCACAGACATGAAGATGGCAGAGAATTTGATAGTTCTGTCGATGCCGGCTGCCTTTGGCGGACAGGTGGCCCCTGGCCCGGTCTCTTTTATAGGGTCATGTCGTGGCTTCGCTGGTTTTGCTTCAAGAGCAGATGCTGCGACCACTTCAATCCCGACATAGGCGAACGTAGCTATCGATATGCAGACCCTAAAAGATTAGCATTATATTGACGTATTCCGGGACAGAATGGGTACAAACAGGAATGCAATGCCCCAATTATGAGTCGCTTTTGTGTCGAAGGTTATTGGATTAGCCCAGTCTGCCTTATTTTAGCCTTTGCACCCACTCAATGAGAATAAACAGGTAGAAGGGCATGAGTTGACTCACAGCGAGTGCCAATTGGCTCGTCTCCTCCGAACCCAGCTGTAAGGATTTAGTTTCAAGAACCTGAAAGATAGAGAATTCGTCCATGTCTACCTGATCGATTAATTGCAATGAGGAATGCGATGATTATCGCCAAGAAAAGCATCTTCATGCTACCAGTGAATAGTTCGAAAGTGCCAAAATACTGTCCAAAGCTTCAGTACGTTGATAGGAAGTGGAGCAAAAGGTTATCCGTACCTCGACCTTTAACATGTTGATGAGTACTAGGGCAAGGGGAATGCACAAGTAGATGACCCCGCCCAGAATACCCTTGTTTCCGTTGATACTGTTCCAAAATTGGAGCTCTCCTGCAGAAGCTGGAAGTAAGGTCGAGAAAGACATCGCGTAATTGAACCTGAAAGATCATGGTCAGCTACTTTTCTCGTATTTCAAGTCTGAAACTCGTTAATACTGCACCAGTATGCAATTCCAACGGCAATTCCAAGCTCTTCGTCCACAAACTCGCCCACATAGACTGGTAGCGCACCTGGTATCGGCCAGATGCACAGCATCTCCGTGATGCACTGCATCACAGCCCATGCCAGGACTCCTATCACAAGAAACGCAAGGGGAACAACAAGCGGACCGCCGACTTCAAGCATCTGGCCTCCACGCCAATAGAGACCTGTTCCAAGTGTTGCATTGACTGTAATCATCTGGGAAATAGGAACAAATTAGCCCAGTGGTAAGAGAATTAAGGGATGTCAACTTCGTTTTTGTTCATACAAAAAGGTGTATCCCTTTTAATTTTCTGTTGACCGTGGTATTCGGTGCAGGTGTCTCGTGGATTGACACAGCTGGGTTCACACGTAGTTCGCCGTGAAGTGGAAGACCAGCATCCTCGGGCTTGGGGATATCAGTCTGGCTTGATCCAGTCTCAGGCTCTAGGGTGCTCCATGGACGCGGCGAAGATGAAAGGCGTAACGGTGACTGCCTCTGAAGCTCAATGCTCGACGTGTGATCACGATTCAATTGCCCTTCGTCATCTTCACGATCGGGACGGCTGCTGATATCACGGATATTCCCAATACTAGCATTCCTCAAACCACTCAGTACCCAGTCTGGCCATTCAAATTCCTCGGTCATTTCTGTTGGGTGAGAGAATTTGATGCACGCATCCCACGGTGCAAACACGACGCAAGAAATACCATACATGAAACATGATGTTCATGAGCCGCAGCTCGTGTGCGCCCGGGCTGGCAAAAGCAAATAGTCGGGCATTGCTTTGCCCCCGCTCCACTCGTAATGCTGCTGCTATATCACCCGGGCGCTGCAGGTGCCTAAGATCATTTCCTAGAACGCCTCATTTTGGACTGATTGGCGGTGGTTGAGCCCCTCGGAACACAGGGAGAAATTAATTCTCGTTTTCATTCGCACGATAAGGACCATGCAGGGACCATGCAGGTGTTTGCCTACCGTCAGTGTGTCCACCCTGCGTCTCCCAGGGGCTGTGTGCGACCCGGGTTGTGTTCGAATGTGGTGTGCCCTCATATTTCAGCCGCACGACTTGTAAAAAGGTGGGGTTCTCAGATTCTCCGCACATAGAGAGGCGCTTCGACGTCACTCTTATTTGCAGTCAGAACATACCAACGCAATGGCCGACAACCCTGAACAGAACCAAGTTAAGAACGATGTCGATTCAAATTACATTCGACGGCCAAGCCTGCAAAGGACGCTTGAGAAACTCTTTCCAGGACGAAAAGAGTTTAACATACAGGTAGTCGTCTGGACCCTGCAGGAAGTCGGGCGCAAGGCTGATTTCACTCAGATGAAGAATGATGTGTGGTCCTTTACGGCTCCAAGAAGGGTCGCAGCTGTAAGATGTACCATTCTTTTGTCACATTACTCTTGGCTGATCAACGAATTCGATCCAGAACGAACTCAAGTGAGAAATTTAAGGTCCCTCCGGAATAAGAGGGACATAACACGCTGACGGTTTCAGCTCCGCCCGTGACAAATAGGCCTAGAAATCGGCCGTGCTCCCACCATGACAATCAACTCAAGGTAGCGGCGTGAAAGGGTGGGGCGCGAGCGTGGCGCTGCGTGCTGCATGACTGAGGCGAACTTGCTTGCCCAGCCATCATAATCTGCCTTGCCGGTAGAATATTAATCAATCATCCTTCTTGCTGCGTGTCTTATCCTTCTGTCTTCTATCGCCTTTTTCAAATTTATCATGGCGCTTTTTGGAACTTACTGTGTTGATGGCATCAAGGAGCCTGTGCAAACACCCCTGCAAATCATCGATATCCCTCACGGCCCAACGTCACGCTCGAAGCCACCCCCCAAGCTGAGATTTTTCGATTCGATGAGCTTCGCAATCACTTTAAGTCATTTGATAGGCAGTCATATAAGACGCGTCTCATGTAAGACCCATAACTTAAGCAATAAGCTTTAGTGGTGGCGGACGGTGGCTGAAGGAATACAGCTCGATTTGTCAACGTAACTCCCGACGTCCTCTTCAGGTAACCAAGCCTATGATCAACCTTGTTGGGACGGAGCATGAATTCGGCACCGCTTTCGCAGAGCTACCGACATACTTTTATGATCGCGGAACAGATATTGAAAGAGGGGCTTGTTCCGCATTCAATCAATGCTGTGTGGGGTCCAAGTTGGGTATCACTTCCTTCAACAATAGTTCAGGGTCGGACGCGATGCTGATGGATTCAAATCACCAGAGACATCATATACAATTCGCTATCCCGAGTTTTCGACGGACTATGAGCGATGGTCGGTGCGGCAGACCGGTGTCTACCACCAGTACGACATGATAACACACCAGGGAACCTGGGTGCTGTTCAACCCCACTCCCAAATCTCAGGCACACTGCAAGATAGCGGAAATGATGCGGGGACAACAGAAGGAAGCTCTTGGGGATCCCTTCTGGCTTCACAGTGTGTTGTTCTCAACTTATCTTCCTGCGTGGAGGATGTATTTTGCTGATCTGGAAGCGCGCTTCCTCGACATTTCAACACCCGTCTTCGGTACGAATATCGAAGAACCTCTGGGTTTGGGATTCAACGAGTTGCAATCCTTGACTCAACTGATTTCACGGCTGCATGTTTCCACTGCAAATTTGGACTCAGCATTGAATCTCATCGACGAATGTTCCGAACTTTATAAATCGCATTCCCAGCCAGTCGAGGCTCAGAATGGATACCACACTCTTAAAAATATTTCGCGGCAGTGCCGGTCCAACGCACAGAATGCCAAGCAGCTGGAGAAGCGGATAAATTCAATTTCACAACTGTTGACCGATACTGTCTTGTTCCGGGATCAGGTTGTTGCCAAGGAGCAAAACCAGAACATGATCCAGCTGAACAAGTCGGCCGTTTTCATCACGACGCTGACTTTGCTCTATCTGCCGGCGTCTTTCATTGCCGTGAGTATTTTGCTTTTGGAGTTGAGTCTTCCGCTGGCATTATCGAATGAAGCTAATGACTCTTCTCCACGTAGACATTTTTCGGCATGAACTTTTTCGATATGGATAAAGAAAGCAACAGCATCATCGTAACACCCATGATATGGATATTTGTGGTTTCCACGGTTGTCTTGACAGGTGCCACATTTTCGATATACCATTGGTTGCTTAACCACGACGGAAAGATGTACCAAAGGCTGATGCCGAAATTTATTGCTTTTCCGCGATGGAGCACACAGACCCTGAGAATGAGTTTAACAGATGTTTCAAACAGAGACGTCGAGATGCATGCATATCAAGCCTAATCAAGTTGGTATTCCATTGTCTTTATTCATATTTCGAAATCTGTACTCAATTTAAGTGCGCAGCGAAGACCCAATAGGCGGGAGGCGGATCTTGTAGACTGCACGCTGGTTTTCCGCAGTCAAAGTGGCTAAAAGAACAAATTCCTCGCCTGGATTCCCACAGAGTCGCTCTTTAAAGTCATCTTCGGAGGATATCCCCTGAAGGAAAACTATTTCCATAACTTTGTATTCCCTGGGGGCCTTATGGGGTACATCCACCAATTCTAACAGGAGCATTTTGTGACTCGCCACAGGTCGCCCGACTGCGATAATCCTGTTGTGTCCGTGGCTCATCATGATTTTCAAAATTCGATAATTCTTTATATCATACTGGGAGTCGGTGCTTTTCTTTTGGGACATAGTCTGATCGCGTATTCTTTTCTCGCGTGTATCAACCACACATCGGTCTGGCTCCCGAGGATAAGGGACGAAGGTTGTGAAAAGGCCCACAGTTCCATGATTTCCCGGCTCCTAGAGTTGACTTAGAGCTGAATCGTGCCTTAAAATTTCTTTTTAACTTACCCCGGTCTGTATCTTGAGTTGATTGAGACAACCCTCTCTTAGGGACACGTGGAAAATGGATACTTCATGCCCGTGGTTATAGACTAAAGGATCTGGCAACACAACATAGTAGAGGTCATCGTTTGTTGAAAACGCCATGTTGGTGATTTGTGTTGCTGAGCAATTGATTCTATGCATTGCTCGAATTGATTGATGGTTTCTTGTATCTTCTGTGGGAGCGCGATAAAGAAGTGCTGATTCGGACCTCACATTGTGATTCCGCAGGAGAAATATAATCGTTTCGCTATCGGGGGAAATGGCTAGCTTGGAGATTTCAGGAAGATGTTTATGATCAACTGGAATTGGATTTCCGAGTTCACCATCTGGTGGGGGTGTTCTTTCCAGGTCGAAAAGAAAGAACTGGTGAGAATCGTTAGATATCACTTCATAATAGAAGATTCCCAATTACCGCCATACCTGAAAGCTGCCCGATACCGAGGCCACCAGGTATCTCTCTGTTAAGCCGACGCTCTTCAATATGAAATTTCTCTTGTCATTGCTTAGCTCCCAGGAGGCTGCTCTCATCATGCTCATTCCTGTCAATGAAGGAAATTGAATCTTATACAGAAATATTCTCGAATTCGTCCAAAATGCGACAGCAGATCCATCAGGGGATATTTCGGACCCTTTGAAGGGTTCGGACTCTCTGATGCGTAACGTTTCAATAAGTTCGCTCTCTGCATGTTCTTCGATGGAAGTGGTTCTTCGAATTCCGGTGCCTCGTAAGAAGTTGTCAAAGCTAGACTGTCTTCCATCAGTCTGCAGAAGGTTAGGCACTTCTTTGTACATTTCCCAAGCTCGTAGAAGCTTCCGCTCCAGTTCGCGGGCATCACATCGCTTCGGTTGCTCCTGGAATACGGAGTCTTCCAAGAACCTCAAGATGAGCTCCACAGCCCTCCCCTCGGTCTTGCTTCGGTACATTGCTTTTTCAATTAGATAGCTATGCCATCTTTTGACGACCGGATGATTAACCTTAGGCCGGGAGCCCCCATTTTTGCGGAGGAAGAATCGATCGACTCCGCCCGCTTTGGTATGGGTCAGTCTGTTATTCGCATATTCTGCCACGCCGTTGGCACCCTCCTCCAAGTAGGCAAATACAACACTGATGATGCACCCCAAGGACCATACATCACTGCTTGTGTTCAGGATAGGGAAGTTTGTCATAGACTCTGGTGCCAGATAAGTGCCGTCGCCTCGTTGGTTGACCACGCCCGAAACTGAATTATCCTGTGGCCGTGCTTGCGGTTCCATCTGCGGGTGCCGAGCAAACCAGCGATTGAAGTCCTTGACACTTTCTTTTTTCTTATCTTTTTCGCCTCGCCGACGATACTTGACGTGTGACATTCCAAAGTCACTGATTTTCCAAATATGCTTCTCACCGTCGGCAGTGATTTCAGGGAAGATTAGGACATTGTCAGGCTTCAAATCCATGTGGTAACAAACAAGATTATAGCCGTCCTTGGTCATCATTCCATCGTGTAGAAACTCCAGGCCATTTGCCAGCCCCCTAGCGCTCTGGATGAAAGCCATTTTCTCGGCTTTCGTTTTTGGTTTCTTGCGGCGATGATTCGTCATGTACTGCTTAAGATCGCAGAGTGCCAGAGGCATAAACAGACTGTAGGTCGATGAGTCAATGACAAGACTGCCGAGGCTTTCAACTATGTTGTCGCACTTTTTGTCCAGCGAAATAATCGTCTTCATGATTTCGTGGTCTCCCGCAAACCCAGCTGTTCCTGGTCTAGAATCGCCCCCGACAAGTTCGTAGTCTTTTCGTGCAAGTTCAGTTGGCTTGTCACTGGAATAATCCGAATCACGAAAATGGCCTCTCGCAACTTTCACCCTGTAAACTGTACCAAAAGCTCCCCTACCCAGAAATTCTGTCTCCACATAGGGAAGTCTTCGCCGATCAAGACTTGGGACAGCAATCTCCTTCCCTCTCTCGATGACGACAGGGCAGAATATGGCTTGTTGAGAAAGAAACTGATCGGCCGCTGTTCGATCCTCAAATAGTTCTCTCAAGGTGTTTTCATTCGCCGGTAGCGAGCATGCTTCCACGGACCAAGACTCTGTCAAGAGAACCTTCCTTATGAATTTCTGCGCGGCTTCAATGTCACAGCAAGAGAACAGAAGAATAGCCAAAAACTCATGCAGACTTTTCTTCTCAAATTTCCTGGCAAGTTGCATTTCCTGGGTCGTGTCGCTGGGACCCAGGTGGGCATCTCTGGGTAGGTTCAGACATCTGAAAAAACGCAGCAATTTCTCACGATGCAGCACCTCTTTTGCCGTTCCACGTATCGCGAATCTGCGTTGTCCATCCTCTCTCAACTGGAACTCATCCATAAATTCCGCGTAGACTTCTGTGCACATAGTGGTGTACGGAGTGGATGCCATCGTGTATCGTCGTTCAGATCGGAGGCTCGTTGATAGAAATGATCAGTCTGTCGAGGGTGTTAAGAGTGGAACCTTTTCAGCCGCAATCGATGAGGAGTAATACCCCAGGTGAACTAAGGGAGAAAGATCAGCTTGGCCAGAACAGGCTAGTCTTGATTTGCTCCATGACTGCCCCGCGGCCATCGCGGCGACCGACGAGGCAACCGCGGAGCGAAGAAAACCCACCCTACACATCCCCCTGCCACAAGCACTGCACGATTATCACATTCTCTGTGGAACTGCATGGGCAGACTAATACAAGCCCCTACTAGGCGTTCTCGTGGTTGCCCCTCATTTCGCCGCTGACGATGTGCTTGTCCGCTGGGTGCCTCTTGCCATCACTAAGGCAAAATGGAGTCCATCAGTACGGCGAATAGCGAGGCTTGTATCATCAAGCTGGGCGGTGTCGTTGCGAAGCTCTGCAGCTGTTATGTCGGGGACGTGAAAGACGCAAAAGATGATATCATGGCACTACAAGAGGCAATCGAAGGTCTCACTAGTGTGCTCGAGAAGCTCCATGAACATTTACATCGGCCTGACTCTGGAATCATAGCCTTATCGCCACTAACTGATAATGTCTTCCTTTGCTGATCGGCTCTTGAGGCTCTGGGAGGAAGACTGGATCCAGAGAGAGGCAGAAAAGCAATGAAAAAGCCGGGGTTTCGGTCTATTAAATGGCCCTTTGATCGACCACGGCTGGTTCTGGGACGTTGCTGATGGGTTCATGCGAAAAGTACACACCTCCAAGCCCATGAAAGCTATGAGTTTCGCTGCGAAATTTCTCCAGTCAGCAACATCCTGCTTTCTCCTGTCGGAAATAGCGCATTCCAATTATGACATTGAAGAAATGGAAATTGGTCAACTGGTGCTGTGATCAAGTAAGATATATATTTTGATGGGCGTGATAGATCCCAACTGGAGCTTCTGTTGAGTTTTCAGCAGTCTTCAATGCCGCGGCGGCCATGAGGGCTATTATGCCGTCCTCCCTGAGTCGCACTAGCCTTATACAGTAACGCGGACCTTCGGGAAGTGTGTATAGTACACTTCCACTCAGGGGTTATCTTAGATTATTAGATATCTTCAATATTCCTTCATTGCTGGCTTAGGCGATTCCCTCCAGATCCTATCCCTCATCTCAACAGCTTCATCAAGAGTGGATTAGCTTTTGCAACGCCAATTCGCTGAACTGTACAATATGAATCTATGTATGAAAAAGATGACAAATTGACGAATTCCTCGATTATATACTCTCGATGAGCGTAATGCTAGTACTAATATTCAGAAGACCCCCGTCGAGGCAGTGTGTCACGTGCGGATCTGGCTGGACCCACGTCGCGTCGAGCTTCGCCTGCCAAACAAAAGTTAAGCATCCCCAGTTTCCAGGCTGAGCTGCCAGCTACTTGACGTTCGAGGCGCAGAGTATTGCGCAGAAGCTAAAGGAAGCTCATCTCTTGTTTAAACTCACACTCGTTCGACACTTTCATTACATTCAACTCCAATTTACCCCCTAACCGTGCAGGACGCTCATCTCCCGAACTCCAAAATGCCGAAGCGCAAGGCCGACGCCACGAAGGCATCCAGTGCGGATATCAAAACTCCCGCGAAACGAGCTCGCGCCTCGTCGCCGGCCGGTGACAATGCTGGTCAGTCCACCCCCGACGTAAGTTATTGACCCCGAGGGCGCGATTCTGCTGATCGCCGGAGCTCCATCACATCAACCCACCGAGGGTTCCACATCGAGCCTATCTCGCTCACACCGCGACGCACAGGTTCACAATGCCATTACGCCCCAGACCGGTGAGAAGAGAGGTCGTGGTCGTCCTCGCAAGAACCCTGAGGCCGCAACACCCAAGGCAGTGAACGATGGTGCCAAACGTGGCCGTGGTCGTCCTAAGAAGGTCCTGACCGAAGCGGAAGCTGCTGCTGCTGCCGCAAAAGCTGCTACCTCTTCAGCTGGTCCTAAGAAGGGTCGCGGTAGACCCCGCAAGGAGCCAGGTATTTTGTAACTGAGCTTCTCATCGCGAAAATGAGCTGACTCTAAGCTTTACCTCATAGGTACCGAGACGCCGTCAGCGACACCCAAGAAGAAGGATGGCCGTGGACGTCCCCGCAAGAGCTTACCTGCCAATGACGAGCCCAGTATCTTCGATGCAAAGGCGGATCCGGATGAAGAGACCACGACTGGACCCATTCCCAACCACGCTACTGGCCGCTCATACTGGTTGATGAAGGCGGAGCCCGAGTCGCGTTTGGAGAAGGGCGTTGACGTGAAGTTTTCCATCGATGATTTAGCTGCCGCGAAGGAGCCGGAGCCCTGGGATGGTATGTGCGCCTGCAATTTCTCTGCAAGCTCTTTGACTAATCGATTTCCAGGCGTTCGCAACGCTGTTGGTAAGCGCTCGCATTGATGACGGCGAAACTAAAGAAGTCGACGGGCTAACGAACGATAGCACGAAACTTGATGCGGGACATGAAGAAGGGTGACTACGCATTGTTTTACCACTCTAACTGCAAGACTCCGGGCGTGGTCGGCGCGATGGAGATTGTGCAAGAGCACTCAACCGATGGTTCGTCCGCACATTTTGACCTTTCTAGATAAGATATCCTCCTTACAATTGTTTCCCCTTTAGAGTCTGCTTTCGACCCGAAGCACCCATACTATGATCCGAAGTCCAAGCGCGATGATCCCAAGTGGTCTGTGGTACACGTCGAATTCCGCCGTAAGTTCAACAAGCAGGTCACCCTTCACGACCTCAAGGCCAACGCGGAGCCCGGCAAGCCCCTCAAAAACCTACAAACCATCAAACAATCGCGACTGAGCGTTTCCTCTGTGACACCGGCACAATGGCGGTTCATCCTCGAGCTGGCGGGCGAGGACCCTGATGCCGACCTCAACGCGCCCGGCACCGAGAAGGATACCGATGCCGAGAAGGAATCCGACGAGGAGAGCAACGCCGAAAAGTAAATATCTTCAACCACGGCCTCGTCGAGGGTCTGTGGCTTCGATATTTTGCCGCCTTGACAGGATTTCTTTTGTGTACTATTTTCAGGACCTCTATCATTATCTGGCGTTGCGGGAAAGGCATAAGCTATTCTGAAACTTAAACTTCCAGTTGTCCCCGTAGTCTCCTTCTCTTTCTCCTTCTCCTTCTCCATTCTTCTGCAGTGAGCCTCGTGGCTGTCGATCCCCGCAGCTGCACGAAGCCGACATGCATGATGCGGGCCACAATGGATCACAGGGCCGAATGGGGAAAGTCTCGAGGCCTCGGCCAGCAGACTTGCCCCAACTAGCCTGGTCCAGAGCAGCGACGGCGCGGGCAGCCAACCAGGAATGCAGGCGGCGCAGACATGGTTCTCTGGTGGTTGCCCGCGAAGAGTAAGTGTACCCGAGAGCCCACCGAGGCCGTATCTTATCGCGGGGAGACCGGAGTCGACGGAGTGGAGCGGAGCTGCAGCGCTTTTAAGAACCACCCCTCTGCCACGTCCCCAATGCTGAGCTGCTCCCTCACTCTTCGGTCTCTGCGCTTGTTCTCGACCCCCGGTACTCGTCGCTTCTACTCCGTCATGTCGAACCTCTCCGTGCAGCTGGTTGCCCCGAACGGGCGCTCCTACGCCCAGCCCATTGGCCTCTTCATCAACAACGAGTTTGTTGCATCCAAGTCGGGCGAGAAGATCGCCTCAATCAACCCATCGTACGTGCCGCGGACCTCTTCGAAGTTTTACTGGGCAATTGATGTTTGGTTGGAAATGTGGACAATAGTTGACTTTGTTGCAGCAACGAAGCGGAAATCACCTCCGTCTATGCCGCCGGCGAGGAGGATGTCGATACCGCCGTCAAGGCTGCTCGCAAGGCCCTGAAGGATCCTTCCTGGAAGCAGCTGCCTGCTACCAACCGCGGCGCCCTCATGTTGAAGTTGGCCGACTTGATCGAGCAGCACAAAGAGACTCTGGCGACTATTGAGACTTGGGACAACGGTGAGTGACACGTGAACATGGACTGTCACTCTTAAGCCGGTAGCTTGGGAGAAATAAAAAAATTTTGAGAATAGTGACTGACTTGGCACAGGCAAGCCCTACCAGGTCTCGCTGAACGATGACCTCGGCGAGGTCACCAACACCTTGCGGTACTACGCCGGCTGGGCCGATAAGTCCTTTGGCCAGACCATTGGCACCACTCCCCAGAAGTTCGCCTACACTCTGCGCCAGCCCATTGGTGTCGTTGGCCAAATTATTCCCTGGAACTTCCCTCTGGCCATGGCCGCCTGGAAGCTGGGTCCGGCCCTGGCCTGCGGCAACACCATCGTCATGAAGGCTGCCGAGCAGACCCCGCTCAGCATTCTGTACCTGGGCAACCTGATCAAGGAGGCTGGTTTTCCTCCCGGTGTCATTAACATTCTGAACGGCCACGGCCGTGTCGCCGGTGCCGCGCTGGTGCAGCACCCTGACGTTGACAAGGTCGCCTTCACCGGCTCGACCATCACTGGGCGCGAGATCATGAAGATGGCCGCCGGCACTCTGAAGAACATTACCCTCGAGACTGGTGGCAAGTCGCCGCTGGTTGTCTTCGAGGACGCCGACCTCGAGCAGGCCGCCAAGTGGGCTCACATCGGTATCATGTACAACCAAGGCCAAGTCTGTACCTCGACTTCGCGTATCCTCGTCCACGACTCCGTCTACGACAAGTTCGTCGCTCTGTTCAAGGAAGTTGTCGCTTCCACCAGCAAGGTCGGCGACCCCTTCCAGGATGATACCTTCCAGGGACCCCAGGTCACAAAAGCGCAATATGACCGCGTTCTCTCGTACATCGAAGCCGGCAAGTCCGAGGGCGCCACCCTCGCCGCTGGCGGCGAGCCCTACAAGAACGTTGGCGACGGCCGCGGCTTTTTCATCGCCCCAACAATCTTTACCAACGTCAAGGATAACATGCGTATCTACCGCGAGGAGGTGTTCGGACCGTTCGTCGTGATCTCCAGCTTCACTGGTGAAGAGGAGGCTGTCACTCGCGCCAACGACACCACCTACGGTCTCGGCGCTGCCCTCTTCACCCGCGACATTGAGCGTGCCCACCGCGTGGCTTCGGAAATTGAGGCCGGTATGGTCTGGATTAACAGCAGCAATGACAGCGATTTCCGGGTGCCGTTCGGTGGTGTGAAGCAGAGCGGTATTGGTCGTGAGCTTGGCGAGGCGGGTCTGGAAGCATACTCCCAGGTCAAGGCTGTTCACGTCAACATGGGCTGCCGTCTGTAATTTAGTCTTGGAATGGTGATTAGCGGCTTCTTTTCATGTATCTAGATGACACTTATGTTTATGACAAATGATATCGCCATGATTTGCCTGTCGGCCAGTTGCACTCCGTATCCTCTACCCTCGGCTGCTGGAATGTAGCAGGTATCACTTGAATCAAGAATGTTTCAGGATGCTTTACTCGTGTCGCGTGCTTCAAGGATATCAAATGGCTAGCCCATGCCGAAAAGAATCACGCCGAACCATCACAGAGGTAGCCAGCACCAAAACATGCTTTGATCATGTAACCCCAATCCACGTGTTTCGACACGTTGGCGGCCCGAGCCCTCACTTTCCTTCGACATCGACAGCTGCCTTATGCGAACATTTGAATACCACCCCAACCCACAGTTACAGCCTGCCAGTTATCTTTATGATAAAATACTGACGACACTAACACCCGCAGAAGACAAAACACTAGATGAAACACAATCCGCCAATCAAAATAACCCCCAACCAACCGAACGTGATTCGCCCCCAGAAACCGAGCAGCCAGCAAACCATCTGTCTGTGGCAGTGTATCCCCACAAAAATCTCCAACATTGACAAGCCTTGGCATCACAAAAAGACCACCTGTATCAAACACATCCCTTCGAAAAGATCCATTCAAGCCCCCGGGCCATCGACGGCTCGACACAGTTGCCACTGCATAGTGAAGCGTACGACCCACCCGAAGCTCGTCCAAACACTATCTATATACGGTATCCCCTATGGGAAGGGTATGTATGATGCACCCGAGATCGCACGAAATACGGCCAGGGGATCGGGACAGCACGCAGGTTGGTTGATGCCCAACACTGCGGCAATTTGTGATGGTGCTGCTCATTCGTCGGGGAAACAAGATTCGTGCTGGATTTGTTGTCGTGCAGCACAGCACAATGCAAGACAGGACATCAGGGCGCTGGCGCTGGCGCTGACTGCGATGAACTGGTTGCTGGCATCGCTACCAAATGCACGCTGCACCGCGCTCTTGGGTATGAGTACAGGGTATGGGTATAGGTACAGGAATGTACATGTGCGCACGTCCGCCGTTGCTTCCCCGCGGCATGAGCCGAGCCGAGGTGAACCTTGAACTATGCCTGGTTCAAGTTTGATTAGCTGGTACGTTTGATGGTACATCTTACACTTGCAATAGATGCGAGTGTTCGGCGCGGTATTCAGGAAGGATTCAGACCGAACTGCTACGACTACTGAGTATCTAAGTACTAGCTAACGACTTGCAAGTTTTCACCTGCTTATCCAGACAAGCCAGCGAATAGATAGCTAATGCATGCAAGTCTACCTGGCAAAATCCCCGAGAGACGGGATGAGCTGCATAGACACCCGCCAATTACGATTGCGTAGCAAAATGTAAGCGAATTGCTGCTGTCAAGGATACAACATGGAACAGGCACTGCGCATCAAATCCAGGCAGGAATGACGAAGAATAAAGTCATCACCTCGACCTTGCCCAGACGGATCACCGCTGACGTGATTGTAAGACTCGGTGAAAATGGTATTTGGAAGCGTGTGCTGATCCCAACAGCCCCAGTGGCAAGCAATCGCGGTGTGAATTGGACCAAGCTCTGGGGCTATTACTCGTGCCCCGAACCAGGGTGCATGCAGTTCGAATTTTTCGTCACCCGTGCTTACTTTGCCCGGAGGGAACCTCGAGAAAAGTGATCTCGGCTTGTGGATTCTGATTCTGCAGGGCCGGACTTGGGTTCTTAACCCAAGGCGGCTGGTTCGTGCATCAAATGCTGTGCGTTGTCGAGGGGAAAGAGGTGAGATGAATTATCTGATTTGCTCGCACGGGGAATTTGGTGATTGGGCCGTCCTACGTGCCCGATTTTGCGCCTGGGGTCGGGCAGGATGAGTTAGCGCCCACCACGTACATGTATCTCTTGCAGATGCATGCATATGAGAGCTGGTCATGTGGGCGCTTGGGCGGTTTGGGAAGGTCTGGATAGCTGGTACCTAGGTACCTGCCCTCTCTACTGACTGTATGCCTATTTGGCGTTGAGGAAGTTTGGCCTGTACAGACAGGCCGTTGAAAAGTGTAAGCAAGAATCATAATTCTATTCTGACAGGCAATTTCATATTCTAGATTTTTCCTGTCAGCTCATGTCCTGCAGAGCATATAAAACCGGGGCAGTCTGCAGGACCGGTCAATAGTGCGTGGAACTGTCACTCACCGCATCGACCCGGGAATACCCTACGATTTCCCGTCAAGCCACTCCATTTACCGGGTATGTACCTTGGTACGACGACAACAACAACGATTCAATCTACTGCGCTAACCAATCTTAGGGTGCCTAGTAGGGCAAAGGTGATACGATCCGCGCCGCCTTGTCAATCGTCCTACCGGTTCGTCCACCGGAAACTGATACCAGTCCGACCCCAGCCCCGTCGGCCTTTGTGGGGGTTCTTGGACGGTGTTCAACCCCCTTTTCTTCCTCGACCTTTACCTCAACAAGTCAACCCTCACCCTGACTCTTTGGCTACACTTGGTCCATCTCGGTCTCTTCCCGCGATCGGCGCTGCCAACCTTTTTCCCCTTCGTGAACAGGGGTTCCCATCCCAAGCTTCCCCTGTGTGACCTCCACTTCTCCAAAAGAGCGGTGTCTCCATTGCGACCCCTCCTTTTTTCCGTGATCTTCTCTCAAACGCATTGGGTGATCGACATGTCTGAAATTCGGACGTGGACGGTCAAAGTGGTTAGATCCGCCCTCCATCGTACATTGATTCGTTGTACGCGGTGCATTTGCATTTTTCCTGTCGGCGTCTGTCGGTCAGGAATACGGCCGAGGAAAAAGAAATGCAAATGCGCCTGCAGACACTTTGGCGTACCAATCAAATACCGAGAACATGCTAAACTAACTCGCCTCGCCCTCTAGCCTTATATCGACATAGCGGGAACACTCCTCGAGGGCCCATTTCACGATGCAGCCAACAATGAGTTTCGCTTCGTCGACATCTGGGAGCACAAGCTGTACCGCCTCGATCTAGCACGTGGGCCCGAATCCCTGAGGGTAATTGACACCGAGACTTCCATCGGGTGCGTTCATCTTTCATCTCCGTTCCTTATGGAGTCATTCCATATGCTAAGTGGATACAGCGTGACGGCCAACATTGCCGAGGATCAGGATCAGCTGATAGTTGCGGCCAAGCATGGATTTGCTCGGCTGAACCGGTCCACCGGGAAGCTGACCTACATCGCCGAAGCCTGGGGCGAAGAGCCGGGGAAGGCGGAGATGTAAGTACCCACTTCAGCACTGCACTGGGTACAGATTTGCAGCTGCGTCTAAGATGTGATCTCATGCTTACATTGCTATGTAGAATGCGCTTCAACGACGGCGCCATCGACAGCCACGGGCGCTTCTGGGCCGGCGCCATGAATGACCCGAAAGTCAAGAAGCCCGGTCCAGAGGGCGTGCTCTTCAGACTGGACCCGGACCTCAGCTTGCACCGCATGCTGGCCCCAGTGACGATCCCCAACGGGATTGGCTGGAACCTCGCCAATGACACTATGTACCTGACCGATTCACCGACGGGCCAGATCTTCGCTTTCGACTTTGACGCAGCCACGGGGGATATCAGTAACCGGCGCGTGCATTTCGATCTTGGGGAGCCGCTTGAGCCAGATGGATTTGTGATGGATGAGGAGGACTGTATCTGGACAGCGATTTATGGCGGGGGCAAAGTGTTGCGCGTGTCCACGGAGGGGAAGGTGATTGCGAGGATTGATTTGCCTACGCGCAATCCCACCTGTCCAGCCTTCGTGGGGACAGAGCTGTTTATCACGTCTGCCAAGGACGATAGAGATGATGAGTGGCTGCCCCAATCCGTTCGGTATGGTGGATGTCTGTTTAGGATTGACGTTGGAGTCAGGGGGAAGGCGAAGAATGAGTTTCGGTTTGCGTAGGCCTGAGTTTAGCTAGGTAAGCAAGAGCGGGAGCAATTTCTTCGCATGCCTATGGTGGAATAGGAGTGTCTCATACTCCAGTCTGAGCATTGATACTCCGTATTCCATTTGAACTAAAGAGATCGACTGTGCATCCCCCTTAACTTTTCCAGTGGCGAAATGCGGACTTGATAGTGACAAGTGGGTCGACGATCACTGACGGACCGGCTCGCTGTCACCATCTGCAGTCCGGAAGGGGAAAAGCGTATGCGTGGAATAAGGGGTCATTGTCACCGTCTCTGGGTGGTTCGAGTATGAAAGAAATTCATACAGCAAGTACTGCGGGATGGAAAAGGAACTTTGTCAGTCCGGTTGGCAATCCGTCCGATCGCGTGTGATTGCACTGCGACCAGGCGAGTCTGCCTTGCAGGGCGATGCAGGCACGGGGATGTGATGGTTCTAGCCATTGTTCGGTGTGCTCGAGGTCATTGTTCGGATTTCTTGTTCGCATTTTGGGAGCGATCGTAGGGGGCGATGACTTGCAGCAGGTAAGACCTAATTATGAAGGCTTCCTTAAATTTCCAAAAAGGGATACGAGACGGAGAAAGACTCTGGATTTGCTGATCGGGGCTGTTTCTTTTGCGATGCGGTTGCAGCGGACACGAGATATTTGCATAGACGGGAGAGTTTGGAGTAGGTGCCTGTGCCAAAAAAAAAAAAAAAAAAAAAAAATAAAAAAATAAAAAAAAAAAATAAAGAAAGAAAGCAAGGCGAGTATTTCATCAATCGATACCATTGAGTATACTATACAGCGTGGCTAATAGTGGTCAATACCATGCTCAACACTCGATGAGAAAGGATCTCAGTGAATGGATAGCTTGGTGAGTTGACAGCGTAATGTGCACTAGTTAAGAGTGTCGCTAGTGAAAGTACCGGTACTCCGCGGCCGTCAACCAAGGAACGGGCAACCCATGTACCAGATACCTGGGACCACCCAAAGTTTGGCCAGTTGCCTACCCAACCACCAACCTTAGTCGGTACTAGTAAACAGGCCCCCTTGGTGACGATTGACACTCGGACCCGAGTCGGCGGAACTGTTTGAGCCACCCTTCCTCCAGCGCCTAGTGCTTATACCCCTCTAGGGTACTTCCCACCCCATCTTAGGGTACTAGGGTAGGTACATAAGCGGTATAGCTGCAGAGACGGGACATGCGAGGCGAGAAAATCGCCTCCGACCGACCAGTCAGAAGCGCTGGATCTATCGACCGCAATTTGTTCAGCGGGCTGCATGCTGATTCGCTGCCTGGAAATGGCGGCTGCGGATACCGTGCGATGTAACGAAATATACCTGTACATAATGGCAGTAGCACACTGCAAATGTACTGCAAATGTACGAGATACACATCCGTCTACAAAGTACCAGGTATACATAACATAGTTGCAATTCACAGTTTCAACTGCTGCCGTCGGGGATAGGTCGGAAATGATCGATGGCTCGATCGATCCCCGCCAAGCTAGAAAGCGACAGAAGCTGTCAGGCCGATCGGCAGTCTTGCTTCCTAGTTGCCTGAGACAATTGTCCGAGTTTCCTCCTCGTACTTTCTTCACTACCTAATATGACACAGGTACGCCGTCGGGCGATGATCGCACGAAAGGACCACGAACCACAAACCACAAGCCAAAGCTCAGCCAGCCCATTGTTTCTTCCCCGTTTCCTCGAAGGATTCGGAATCCACATCGCGCTGCACCCGCGTCCGCGCTAGACCGATCTTCACTTCTCGTCACGCGGAAGCAATGGCGCTAACACCGGTGGGTCCTAAAATGAAAATGGACCCGAAAAATGGACTCAGAGTCCAGAAGCTCCCTCCAGTCTAGTTTTTCGTCCATCGCCGTTCATGCATGCGATGGGCAACTTCCTATCGGCGGGCCTTCCACTCTTCCGGTCGATCGTGGGACTGCTGACCTGTCACTTTTGACCTTTCGTTAAGGTCAATTCGCGGTGAAGACTCTTCGTTGAAAATTTGTTTGTTTACTTGCAATTCCCCCGACCCCTGTAAGGTGAAGAGTAGATCACCGTGACACGAGCTGCTGAGGTCACCATTGGTAATCAAAGTCTGTTCATTTCTTTTGCCTTTTGCTTTCGTGTTAGGTCGATTGGCATAGCACAATTGCTGCCAGTGACGTAGGTCATGCTCAGTATTCCTCCAATTCAACGGGGACTAGCTCATGTGGTTGCCCATCCAAACCATCCCAGCTAGTAGTGCTGGTCTAGCTATTTCCTGCGATAGTGCTACATAGTGTAGCAAGAACGGTTGCCTCCCAGGACCGCGGAAAAGAGCTCCTAGCCATCGCCTAGCCACACTGGGTGCATAGGTACATACTGGGCAATGCCGACCATCGCAGATTGGGCTCCCACACGATCCACTTGCTCGTTCCAAATGGTCTGGCGGGTCCCAAAGATTGGAACCACTCAATAGTGGCGCCGGGCCATCTCCTGGTGGATCCACTGACCAGCTAACTCACCCCTTCTCGCCCAACGGCCACCAACGGCGGACCCCTGTGACGGGACACGCGATGCATGACATTTGGTTAATAGTGTTAAGGTTTGCGATAGCTTGGGGATGCGAGAGAATGTACACTCAAGCCAGGGATGTTACTTTGAAAAAAAGGTGTCTATCAGGGCATTGCAGTGCATATACGCAGCTATCTATCAGAGTTGCAGTAGTACTTCACTTAAGTACCTCCCTACAGTCGTTTGGGTCGAGAGGTACTACTTATGATGAGGCAAATATCTTCTGTACAACGAACGTGTCCCCTCTTAGCTTTGCTTTGTTTTACTTGTTTTCTTTTCTCTTTTATTTAATTTTTTTTTCCTTTTTCCCTTTCCATTTTTCTTATTTGCTCAACACTTACTCGGTTAGTGTCCCAAACCACCGGAAAATGACAAGGACCAGCGGAGCATCGCAGCAACCACGCTCCTCATCGGATCCTGTCACCATTCCCAGCATCCCCCGCCCCCAAGCGTCATCGTGCTCCACCCGTCCCTTCTCCATGTCCACGGTGACGGCGCCGCGCACTTGCAGCTGCTTCCCGGTGATTCGTTCCCCCCGACGATCTCTCGAGGCATAGCCATCCCCTCTCAAAATGTGCCTGTGGAGCCTAGGGACACCATCACTCGAGGCTGAGCTCCAGATCCTGCCCAACGCTATCCGACACGCTGGGTCAGACAGACAACTCTGTCTTAGCCCACCCCCCAGAAGGTGATGGATCATGCCTCTCTCCCCCCCCCTCTCCCCT
The DNA here is from genome assembly GCF_028826775.1 of Penicillium argentinense. Classification (NCBI taxonomy): domain Eukaryota; kingdom Fungi; phylum Ascomycota; class Eurotiomycetes; order Eurotiales; family Aspergillaceae; genus Penicillium; species Penicillium argentinense. Next base: position 4,594,732 of record NW_026622668.1, read on the forward strand.
TCGCACACCGCTGGATCTCAACGGTCTCTACAAAAGCTCTTTCTCTCAACCTTTTTTTCTCTCTTCCCCTCCTGCTAGCAAACTTTGACCCCTTCAACCTGGATGGGGCCTCGGATCGCTTCCGTCGTGCATGCACATGGTTGATCTGACCCTCCGTTCTATCGTGGCCACTAGATCATTCTCCCCTTTTTAATTTGGTCTGTTCAATCTGTCTGACCCTAGTTGAAGTCAAGGGCAATCCGTCAAGAAGTGGCCGTCGGGCAATTGGGTGTTGACTTCACCAACACATCACCTCGTTCAACCTTCCACGTCGAGCCTGTTTCTTCTACTCTACTATTTCCCCATTCTCGTCACACATCATTCATCGTGGCGACTCTGGGCATTAGCGTCTTGACTGCGCCTTATCCGAGGTCGCTGCATTCGCCAAAACTGTCGCATTATCCATCGGATCCTCAGTATCCGGCCCCCTCCCTCTCTCACTCTCGTGAGACCCCCGGTGACACAGAGAGGGGGGACTCGGTCATGCCCTAATCCCCCAGCCCGCACCCGAGATCCGTCTATGTCGCAGGACTCGCTGCGTGCTGCATTGTCTGACGATGCTCCGGCAAATCGCAGCGGTTCGGATGACTATGTCTCTGCCCGCCATCCATCTCGTCGGCCACCATTGCGAGCTCGTCCGCAGTCCTGGCATCCATATGGTCCCGTGGAACCACCCCTTGACGCTTCTGCGCGCTCGATTGGCGTCCACTCCATCCTGAACCCCCCAGCTCAGGCAGTCGATGTAGCTGGGGGTCGCGAACCGTTGAATTTTCCAGGACCAGCATCGCCTCGACCTCGACCTCGACAAGGATCCTCGCCGGCTCCGCGGGCTCTTCACGGTATGCAACCGTTGTCTCCGAGGTCTCATTCCCGGGGACTCATGAACCCTAGCTCGCCGTCAGCGAGGTTCGTTAGTGGCAGTGGTCGGAAATCAGGGCAGTCAAGTGTCTCTCACTCGCCGTTGGTGGCCCAAGAACCACCACCGCTCAGTACTCGACAACATCCCCCACCCAGCTCGCCGCTCCCTCTTGATGCAGTACTTCGACCTCTCTCGTCACTGCCGACCACCCAGCCCGCAACGTCGACGTCCCTTCACTCGACAGCAAGCATCCACTCACGACGAGCCAGCGCCGGCCCCGGTGCAGCGACGGACCCCAACTCGCAGGAAACGAGCCCCATCACGCCGCACTCCAGCTATGGTCATTTTGTGGTTTCCCCAGCACAGGCAAATGCATCGATGCCACCAAGTATACCACCATACTCCGCCTCGACACCCTACATGACGATAGAAGCTATCAATCGATCAACCACTGCGACAGCCGGCCCCCGCGTGAAGGAAGAACCAATAAGCCAAAGCAACAACCTATCCTCTGGGCTAATCCCTTGCGTACTAGACCTGAAGTCCGGCTCCTCTAGCCAGGCTGAGAAACGCAAAGCAAACAGTGACGCCTCGAGACGATTCCGCAACCGCAAGCGCAACGAAATGCAGCTCGAGCAGCGCCTGGCGGCTCAGCAGGATGAAATCACACGGCATATAGAAAATGTCCGCCGACAATCAGAAGAAATTCGCTCTCTCGTGCAGCAAAGAGATCACTATCGCTCCGAACGCGATTTCTTTCGCGATCATCTCGGCCGATCCATGTCATTGAGCACTTTGCCTCCACGTCCTGCGTCTCCGGCTCTTCCTCCTGACACGGGGGTCTCTTGGTCTGGTGATGCATCTCGTCCACCTGCGCAGTCGGGTCGAATCCTCGAGGGCCGTCCGCAGGCCAGTTGGCCCGGTAGTCCAGCGGCGTCGTACTCACCTACTTCGTCTGCGAGAAGCCTTGCGCCTTCGGGTCCACCACCTGTATCGGGCACCCCGCTACCTCCATTCCAAGGGTCGTGGTCGAGGCAATGATCATGTCTCTTGCGAATGAAGAGGTGGTATTCTTATTTTCTTGCTGTATTTCTGTTGTCTATCTCCTATTCGCTTTAATGTCCATACGCAAAAAAGGCACCGCGTCACTGGTTTGACCGGTCCGAATAAGACGTGCTCTCTTACCGGAACCATCTAAAAGCGTCCTTCTGTTTTGGATGTTCATATAGTTGCATTGCCTTTTGTGTTTATCTTTCTCTGGTATTGGGTGTTTGGTATTTTGGGCAATTGGGGGCTATTCGTCGTTTGATACTTGTTCTATTTCCGATGCACAGATTGGTGTTTTGTTTCGTCTCCTGGATGTTACCATCCCAGCCCCCATTTCCCCCTGTGATTATGCTCCGATACATAGCTCTACCTGGTGCCTGATTTTGCGGTGATACCTCCATTGGCAAAGACCCTTTTTCTCTCTCGACTTGGTGCATCTAAGGAATACGACCTTCATAGAACTCTACAAATTGTTAGAAGTCCTTTGCATGCATTTGCATTTACATTTACATATATCAGTCGACGGCGTCTCGGTCTACTCATTCATTTCTATCTATCCAATAAAAAAGGTACACTTAAAAGCAAACGGTACTTCTCGGAAATCGGTTGGAGAGTCACATACTAGAAATGGCCTCGATTCCACTCCACACGCCCCGCAAACTATATCGCCTAGCTTATCTTATGCGTTGTAGAGTGGATAGGTAAAAAGGTGGCTGGGTGTGAAGATCAACATCAGGGCGGAAGACCTTCATGGGTGTCTTTCATTCCAACACTCGCGAATCCCAATAATATTCCCAGCACAGATGTGAATCTTGGAATAAAAATCAAAAACTAGACACGCATAACAAAATGATCGACTGATCGACCATGACAGTTCGTGATGTAACCGTTAAGCAAGACATGCATTAGTCTACCTTTATCTGCGGCTCCATCGTTCCGCGAGCCGTGATCGTTTTCCACAGCATCTAAGCTGTCATCTTTACCGACACATGCTTTCTGTAGGTGTGGGGTTCTAGTTGGGCCTGGATATGTTTGGTGGGTTTTGGTGGATGATCAGTGGGACGTGTTACATGTACTTCTGTTATCCCTTGCTTAATGCGCGATTTACGAGATGGCTGGTGAGCGTTGGTGATTACCACTATGTTTCCCTGGGGATGGATCAGGACAGAGTTGACAGCTCGTTTATCTCGATCTGGATTAAGGGGCGAGTATTTTGTGGCGTTTGACCCGCTTTTTGTGGCGGGTTGGCGTGGAGTTAGTTAAATAGATTGTGGGTGATGTTAGGGCTAGAGGATTCAAAATGGTCTTTTGGAGCTGTATAGCTTTTGTCGATGGATAAAACGTGCTCCTCCGATATGCCATCCAAGAAGATATGACTGATTGGAGATGCGCGTACTGCCCGCTGAACTCGGGTGTGTCTCCTTCCTTCCCAGGTAGTGACCGGAAGCGTTCTCCGGAGGTATACGTCGCATCTTGACTATTCCCAAAAATGTTTATATACCGCGAGATAGAATAATCAATTGAATGATTATTACGATAAAGGAATATTCGGGATGGGGACTTTTTTGGGCCTGACCAATCAGACATGTTCCACATTTTTCGATCTCATAGTTCAGCCTGGTTCCTTGTCTCTTGGCATTTGTCCAATTTAGGGGAGCAATGTAGTGATATCCTTTCCAAGACTGATAATTGTTGGTCGCTTGGCTAGAACCCATAAAGAATACGGTGGTAGTTTCACACCAAATGCATCCCCACCGTGCCCTTGCTACTTAACACTGACACATATAGTTTATACAAATCGTTACCTGACTCTTTGCCTGATTACTCATTCCATCTTTAATCAATGTTATTTAAGACTTTTCGAATCCAAAATCAAGACATTCATTCTAATGCACCAGTAGATAGTTGAATAACCAGGAAGAGGTGGAGTTCTGAGAAAAAGGAAGTGCTATCCCAGCAACCTCCTATTTATTCCACTTATATCCTGAAAGTCCATGAATTCGGTCTCAGGCTCAGACTGAAAGTGAGCACAAATTATCAAAAAAGAGAGGATTTCATAACATATCACAGCTAGCGTTCTCACAGGTACTTTTTGGCAATTGGTTTCTTTTCACACGAATTTTAGAGTATAGGTTGGGAGTTTGGTCGGAGAAATGGGATTGCTTCTGTAGCGTTTCTTGACCTTGAAACATTCGAGAGCTTGGATACTTCGAGAATGCTCACGTTCCGGCTAATTTCGGGTTCTTGAAGTCGTTTTTCTCGACTGCAAACGAAGATACGACATTCCCATTGTTCAGGACTAGGTATTGGAGCTCACTGGACTCACTCCTCTTCCCCAGACTTTCCGAAAATTGCCGGTATGATTACAGCTATAAAAACCGAAAAGCCAACTGAGTTAGTTCTTCTTCTTTCACTCTCAACCACCCATCACTTCTTCGTTCCTCACTCTCACAATCCAGTCGTTTCACCTCCGGATATCGTCCAACCTTCATCTCATCTTTCCATCATCCTTCGGACTCTTCTTCTTTCACTCTCGCAATAATAACCGTGCGTCTTCATCATAACATCAACACGCCGTCACGACTTCAATCGCCATCCATCGCTACCATGTCTCATCAACACGCGCCCTCGGCGTCCGAGATACGTCCAGGTGCATTCTCCAGGCTTCACAGCAGAGATTGGCGATTTCATACCCCGCCAAGAATTATCCTGTAAGATACACACACCAGGCGACGAACATTCAATTTCTTTCAAGATCTCACTCAAATCAAACTTCCCTTCCTTGAAGCACGACACGACATGAAGCCATGATCCTTATCTGTCAACGAGATCCTCAAAGAGCATGGTCTCGAGAGATTTATCGACCAAAGGGTGCCAAGACCTTGACAGGACAGCCGCAATGCTCGCAGATGGTTGAACAGCTCGATAGTTATCGCATCCTGGCTTACGTCTCACATGGGCCATGACATCGTCGAAATATTGGAAGAAAATGCCATCAACATGGACATTGTGACACAGAGGCCAATGAAATCAACGAGGCAAAATTGGCGGATAGCTTCACGAATGAATTTATGCTGTGCATGTACCAATATGACACAGAATATGCCGCTGGTGAAATCAGCCGACTTTTCAACTTTCATCCAGTTACGAATGGCTTTGGTCCAGAGGACGTTCCACGTTGTATAGAGAAAATTGATGACTGGACATTGCGTTTGAGCTATATTCGGTACGACCCCAATTTGGCCACATGCATGATGCTTGAGAATCTAGAAATCTATGACCAAAGTCCTATTGTCTCTGAATTTGGGAGGGTTATTGACAAAGAAGTCATGAATGACCCAGGGAAAACGTTCAACTGGAAACGTGACATGGTTAAACTGGACTTTTTTGAAAATCATTTTTCGTTTTCAATATCTTTAGCAATTGAATGGCGCTTCTCCACTCTTGACTTTTTTTACCTCTTTTTTTTTAAAAAATAAGCAAATTTCCTGAGAATAACAAGATGTTTCGATTGGATGACTTGCATTCCAACATTATATCTTCCAAATGTGTTCTCAACTTAATCGATGAAACTTCCAACGGCTCCTTTACTCCAGGAGGAAATGCAAAGAAATTTGCAGAAAATTGACCCTTTTTCATTCTTCCTATACCCTTCCAGACCTACTCGGGTGTTTGAAAAACCTATATCGTTCGCAGCACTGACTACACTGATGACGCAAGTGAATTATCAGGAAAGAAGATCGTAAATAGCGCGATGTCTGATCCGGCTTCTAGACAAGTATTGTCAAAAACGCACAAGGGCATTATGTTAGACGACAGTGGGTACGGATACGCCAATTCACCAAGGAATCAGGAGATTTAGGCCACATGGTGAAGTCCCAAATTGAGGCATGATAGGATGCGACGCGCATAGTAATTTTCCGAGCGACGATCAAATGTGTCGATCTGACTCACGACAAATCACAAATTTTGGAGATAACTCCTCGTCTTGCGTCGTAAGGGTAGTGTAGCCCCGAAATCAGATAGAAGCAAAAGCATTCTAGTGTGCCAACTCCATGCCAAGCCGAGCTGCATCCATGGAGTGTCTGGATTACTGTGGAGCCGTGGCTGCTGGTACGGCTGCCCTCGACTTGTCTTGTGCGAGGTACATATGCGACGGATCGACAGTGCAGAGTGACGAGAGAAGTGAAACGAAATGTGTCGGAGATAAAACATAGTCAACGGTGACAAGGTGGCATTCCCCACAATTATATGTAGGTACCTTGCAATGGCGTCTTAGGGCGGCTACTAGTATATTCGTAGTATAGTCGAGGCATTGTGCCTGAGGCCAACAGACCAAGGCTGTCCCAATCGGGGATGGTGGAAGGGAAATGTGAGGAAGTACCTCCCAGTACCTCCAGGGCCATACTAATTTCTATACAGGAAGAGGTCGTGGCAAGTTCCCTTTTCAGGTGTCACCACGTGCTGCAACCTGTGGAGGGGCGGTGATCCGCCAATCAGTGGCCCGCCTGGCCTCACGGGCTCGACCTCAGCGATGCGAGGAATGCGCGGCCGCCCAAACGGCAGGCACGGGTTACCGTCCATTTCGGTGCCTGCTTCGTGTTTGCTTCCTTTTCTCTTGCGTGCCTCGTTCCCCTGGCCTCGTGGAACACGTTCGTGCTCTCCCTGCCCGAGTCCGTTGACATCATATCTACATCTACATCTACACCGGCTTTGTTCCGAACAAGGATACGCATGCTGTGAAGATGGCGGGATACAGGAAAGCACACGACCGGCTCCCCGAGGAGCAGCGACTGCTAGGTGAGCTCGAGGGACAGCAACGTCCCAAGTCCTCGAGATGGTCCCGAAAGTGGCTGGTCACTGCCATCGCTGCCCTGTTAGGTACTCTAGCTCTCGCCCTGTACTTCACCGTTGGGTATGAATCCTCTGGTTCGAGTCCTATGGTGAAAACCGCGTTTCCTGACGTTCTGGTGAATTCTTCTTCCAGCGTCGACAAGGTGACTCGTCACCGCTGGGCGCAGTCCTGTGACAGAGTGACCGACGGCTACCAGTGCTTTACCAATGTTTCTCACCGGTGGGGCCAGTATTCCCCGTTTTTCACCGTGGCCGAGGATAGCGCTTCTTCCGCGGTCCCGGACAAATGCGAAATCACTTTCGTCCAAGTGTTGTCCCGCCATGGGGCGCGGTTTCCGACGGCCTCGAAGACCAAGAAATATGCAAAGTTAATCAAGGCCATCCAGGCTAATGCCACGGCATACCACGGGAAAGCCTCTTTTCTCCAGTCTTATAATTACACCATGGGCAGTGATAACCTAACTTCCTTTGGTAAGCGCCAGATGGTTAACTCGGGCATCAAGTTCTATGAGCGATACGCTGCCCTGGCCCGTGACCATGTACCCTTTGTCCGTGCCTCGGGCTCGTCGCGTGTTATCGAGTCTGGTGAGCTTTTCAATGAAGGCTATCAGCAGACTAAGAACAAAGATGGACAAGCGAAAATTGGCCAGTCAAGTCCGACCATCAATGTTGTCATATCCGAAGAAACTGGATCCAACAATACTCTCAACCACAATACCTGTCCCGTCTTCGAAGCCAACCAAAAGGGCGATAAAATCGAAGACAAATACAAAGCTCTCATCGGTCCTGCTATTGCCAGTCGCCTCGAGGAAGATCTACCCGGGGTGACTCTCACAAACAAACAGGTCATCTATCTCATGGACATGTGCGCCTTCGACACCATTTCATCCACGGCAGACGGGAGCATTCTATCAAGCTTCTGTGATCTCTTCACAGACAACGAATGGAACCAGTACAATTATCTTCAATCGCTGAGTAAATACTACAGCTACGGGGCAGGAAATCCTCTTGGTCCGACCCAAGGTGTGGGGTTCGTGAACGAGCTCATTGCGAGAATGACGCATACTCCGGTGCTCGACGATACATCCACCAATCATACCCTTGATGCACCGGGTGCCGCCACTTTTCCCTTCAACGCATCGATCTACGCGGACTTCACCCATGACAATGGCATGATTCCGATATTTTTTGCGATGGGCTTGTATAACGGCACAAACCCGCTCCCTCTCTCTCACGTGCAATCTGCGGCCAGCTCCGACGGATACTCTGCGGCGTGGACTGTGCCCCTTGGTGCGCGTGCTTATATCGAGATGATGAGGTGCAACAGTCAGAGAGAGCCCTTGGTTCGGGTGCTCGTCAATGATCGCGTTGTTTCCTTGCATGGATGTCCAGTCGATTCGCTTGGTCGTTGTCGCCGGAAGGACTTTATCAATGCTTTGACCTTTGCACGGGACGGTGGGGACTGGTCGAGCTGCTATACTTGAACTCTGCTTAGCTGAACAGCCTTCTCTGGTAGGGCTCGGGGGATTTAGGGTCTTGTACGCTGTTGGGATTTGTTTGCTGGAGATTATCTTCTTTCGCTTCAGCCCGGTGGCTTTGTTGTGTTTTTTAGCTTTCTTCGAGATACCATATCAGGCGAGATACCCCTGTTCAATTTCTTTGTTCAAAATTTATATTTAGTTGAGCACCAGAATTAAATTCCTTAAGCTTAGAACCTTAATCCTTGCAAGTCCGGGGTACATAAACCTTGCCTCGAGGCTATCAATCAACTCCACGCACTACCTCTTGGTAAGCCTTGAGCTTAATTTCAGAAGTATTCTGAGAAGCGTTCAATTCAGATAGCCGCCAACTCCAATGTGCTTATTCTTCTTCGTATACGAAACCATGCGCAATCAATGCCTAACGCAACCCAATCTTAATCCCATTGCCATTTCCATTCGCATTTCCGTTCCCATACCCATATGCAATTCCATTTCGAGCAGACTGTGGCGGAGAAAGAGCCCAAGCCTCCCAAAGCCGTTCTTGGCCTCGCCTCACACGAACCCCATCGTCGCCCAACTCATCCGCAGAAAGACCTTTCACTTTCTCCGACATCGCAGATCGATCCAGCATCCGGTCGCCACGAAGCAGGGGCGGGTTGTCAGGGGGCGAGGTACCGGCCGCAACGACAGAAAGTGAAGACGGAGGCGATGGAAGCAGCGGGGCAGGATCAAAGACTTCAACGCCGGCGGATGTCGCCAGGTCTTCCAAATAGGCATCGTAGTTTATCCCCCGTAATTCCAAGCAGTCCAAACGATCCATCTCGGAGCGAAGCATCGACAGCACTGTGCTCCATCTACTTCCCGCGCGGAGGTAAACGCCTACGAGGCGGAGCTCGCGTAGTTCGTGGTGGTGTCGGTGGGCGAGGGAGATTATTTCATTGGCGGAGAGACGCCAGCCTTGCAGACTTAGCGTTCGAAGAGTTTTCCAGCGTATCCCGTGGAAGATGGCGTCGGGAGTTAGGTTTAATGGGTGTTTTTGAGGAAAGCCTAGGTGAATGGCGACGAGATTTTTTGCTTCTTGGAAGAATCGGTGAAAGACGCCTGAGAGATCGGACATTGTTGGTGTTATGTCCGTTGTGGAATGAAAATTGATATCAAGGCTCGTTATGCGGCCACCTATCGCAGCTAGAGTGTTTGAGGGCGCCTGTAGTAGTTGGCGTGTTGCTTCGGGACTTATTTGTGGTCCAATGAAGCGGATTGCTGTACATTGAGAATCGAGCAGCGCGATGCCCAGATTTGTCACTGCGCGAGAACAGGCCGACTCCCAGTTAAAGGTGATAAAGGTGCTTGGGGGAGGATGCAGGGTCTCCAGGTAGTGTTCGCTGATAAGATCGAGTAATTCCTCATCTGCTTCATCTTGTAGGCGGAGAAGCTTGATTTCCTGCAGTGCTGGAAATGACGCGATGGCTTTTCGAAGCTGGGCTAGATCGTAGCCTGATCCGACCAGATTTATTTGCTCTTGTAGCCGATTAAGGTGCGTTTGCAATAAGGTAAAGTTTTCCTTGTCGTTGAATGACTCGGAGCGGATAATCGTCTCCCACTCTATAAGATCACGTCGTCAGCTTATGGTGTTTCTGTCGATCGAGGTGGGTGGATATTGACGAAGAGTCGATGTTTACCTCTGCCTTGGTAGAAAGGTCGCACGAGGTAGGTCACCGATTTCACATAACGGGCCAGCTGCATTTGGAGCAATTCGTCCAGTCGGCGGAACCCATTCGCGGAGAATCGCAGGTTGAAATGGGAGAATTGGCGCGGAGTGCCGATCCGCATGAATCGCGTGCACACGAGTCGAAAGCGACCGAGATCAGAAGACTCGCCATACCCAATGGGTGTGCGATGCGGGTAATCACCGTCCACGATCCCGTTGTGCCCGCGTCCGTTCCCATAGCGGCGACTATTAAAGGCACGAAAGCCTGGTTCCAGTAGCAGAAAGGAGAGGATCTCGCTCAGCAGCTCGTCGGCGAGATCATGAATGTGACGTGGCTGGGCCATAGTCGGCGGGCTCAAGCCGTCAATCCGGCTGCTTGAATGAGTGGCAGCAACATGGAATCAAAAGAGTGTCCAGGAGGGCAACTCTCCGGGTCTTTTTACAGACCGAGCGTGAGAGGAGGTCACCGGCGAAGGGAAGGGGGTGGGAGGGACGGGCGCACGACACGGGGGGAAGAGCTGGGCGCTATAAACAGAACAAGCTCTCGAGGCCAGTCGACTCGTCGAACCCCAGAGTGACTTGTCTCACCATGCAGTTCTCGCCCTAGCGATAGCGCGCGACCGGGATGATCACCCAGATCCCTAGCGTGTGTCCAGCGGTGACAAGGCCAGGGCATCGCGATCTGGTCGGCCCCATTGGCGACGCGCTCAGCGCAATCACATGATTGAAGAAGGCTGCGGCCAGCCAGCAGTGACCAGCGCGAACCTGCAGCGGCGGACGACGAAGCAGAGCGAGTGAGTGGTGGTGGGGGAAAGTTGCGATGGGGAGAGCCAATGCAGGCCCCGCTCCTCGTCACATCTGCAGAGTGACGGGCTCGCGTGTAGTGGAGACGACGGGATTGGGTGAAATTGGCCGAAATCTGAATGTGCAGCCTACTATTGTATCTATGAAGCAGTCCGACAGGTCCCTCGGAGGTCGCTGGGGACCTATAGACCTGTTTGGATGGGGGAGAGACGAGACCGAGGAAGACCACTGGCAGACACTATGCAACAGGATGGGCTACACCCTTATGCTTTCCAAGGATTCTATGGATGTGAACGGTGCTTTTTTGGTCATGCATTTTTACGGCCCCTCACACCTTGGCCAGGTTCATTCGTCGCCGTCTGATGTCTGTGCTGCTGATCTTCCCATCGAAGTTGCTGTTGGTGACGTCTGTAGCCTCCCCAGCCTGAAGTACGTCCACCTCGAAGATGGCCAGACCTTTCCAACCCTTTTTGGCCCGCTCGTCATTGACGGCCTTCCCCCCGGAAGATGTTTCCTTGGACACGACAATCGCCGAGATATTTTCCTCGGTAATCGTGGGGCCGTACGGGTCCCAGATTTCCGTGAGCTTGAATGCAAGGTTGGGTTGCACTGTCATGACCACGAAGTTTCCATTAGGGCCAGGTGCAGTGGTGCGATCGAGACGCGGGGTAGTGTTTCCAGATATGTCCATGATGGCTCTAAGGAAAGCAGCTGTGTTCTGGAAACGGTCTTCCCAGCTCTCGAGGAACTCCGCATACTTCTTGTTTACCAGCAGTGCGTCTCCCGTGACACCCACAGCCAGCAGCCTCGGTTGGTCCTTGTCTTCCGAGTTTGGCGGTTCCAAAGTAAGCGCAAGAGCTGTGAGAAGAAGTTTGTGGCCGAGATGCAGATGGTCAAAGGTTCCTCCCACGATCACTGAATAGTGGGGTACCGAAGGTGCCTGCTCCGGGACTAACAGCGGCCGAGGTACAGCCCAACCGGGATTGCTGGCAACCGCCTGCTTAATTGATTCAGCATAACCCTTGCGATGTCCCTCTGTACTCTGAACAAATGAATCGGTCAGTGTCCTGCCCGCCTCGTTGTTGGGATACCACAAATGGTCCCACTGTCGGCCCGAGGTTGCCAGAGAATGAAGGCCGACGACTGGTCCGAATCCCAAGTCGCCGACGCAGGTCTGGGAGTCAACTGCCTGAGCAGAAGTGGAGGGGTCAAGAAATAGTACGCGAGTATCGATGCCACCGGGGGAGTCCAACTCGATATCACGAGCTGCCGCAATAGCGCCGATAAGGGTATAGATGCTAGTGAGGTACTGCTGCAGCTGCGCGAAGACCTTGCCAATAGGTCGGCAAGATGGTGACTGAAGATCTGGAATAGTCAGGGCAATGTCGATTGAGGCAATCTTGTTGGTGCCCCGTACGGACTCTGACAACTTCGTCAACACATCGGAGACCGTGGGCTCAAACGCTTCCTTTACCCGCTCGAATGAGAATGCTGGTGGCGGCGGAAGCAACAATAACGCCGCCGATGATTTGAACTGGTCGGATGACATGGTGCAGAAAGACTTTGGGATTCCGCGATGTTGTGATGTTGCAACGCTGTACCGCAACAGTCTCCGGGAGGCCAAATATAAAGAGAGATGGATATAGAGAGAGGGGCCAACAATCACGGGCGATCGCAGGAGGGCCGGGGTTGGCTGAGTCAGCCCCGCCCTACCCAGCTGCTCCTCGACACTCGACCAGCTGCGACAACCCCAGCTGGACCCGCGGTTGCTTCCTCTCAGCCCCTTGTGAAGGTCCCTGCGCCCTCAATTACCCAGAGCTTCTTTCCCACTCGCTGTCTTTTAACCCCGGGGGAGTGGAGCTCTCGCAGAGCCCCATCGACCCTGTGCCTGTGACGCCCGTGGACACCTCCGCAGCATGTCGAACCCAGCCTCCTACGATTCGAATCGGCGATCGGCCGTGTATGGGCGTCAGCCAGAGGAGCTGCATATCCCCTCGACCGGGCTGATCAATCCGAATCTGTCGCGCCAGCCTCCGTCGCAAGACTACCCCACTACGCCCGACGCAGGCGCCGCCGCCCAAGTGCCCTCGATTAACGTCCACTCGTCACAGCCGCTGCAGTACGGAGGCAACGGTGGAAGCTCCAACAGTGCTCTTCCAGGATCCCTCACGCCAGGAAACCAGCACCGACCGCCCGCTGTCTCTGTCAACACTGCCCCTTCGGTCCTTCCCACCGTGCCGCAGTCATCGACGCAACAAGCTAGCCATCGAACAAGTATGATCAACTCGCACGGTCACTCGCGATCCAGTCCCGCCGGCTTCGATCAGTCCATGTACAAATCACACTCTGGGATGGAAGGCTCCAAGTATCCGACCTCGCCTGGCGCCGGATATCCTCCCCAGACCCCGCAAGGATCCAAGTACTCACCGCTGGGTCTGGCCGACATTCGACCCTCGGCGGACCATTTGCTAGGAGACGCGCTTATGAGCCCCGGAAGCTCACTTCCGTACAACGGTGATAACCAAGTTCCGACGAACAGCAACTACGTGGCACCATGGCCTATATACGCAGTCGATTGGTGCAAATGGCCCATGACTGGAAGCTCCAGCTCCTTTGGGGGTAAATTAGCCCTGGGAAGTTATTTAGAAGATAACCACAACTACGTCCGTTTGCCTCTGCTATGATTTTGTTTTGTCACATGCTCACCGACTCTCCAGATCCAAATCATCGACACTCACTGGACCCAACCAGACCCCGATACACCGGATGCGCAAGCGGGGAGATCAAGCTCGACTACGTCAAAACGGCCGAAGCGACACACTCATATCCTGTCACCCGCATTCTGTGGGAGCCGCCGTCATCCCAAAAGCAGTCCACTGATCTGCTGGCAACCTCGGGTGATCACCTCCGCTTGTGGTCCCTTCCTAGCTCCCAGCCCTTGCAGAGCAACAATTCCATCACAAGGCCCACCAGCTCTCGAGAAGCACCCCCTTCGAAACTTTCGCCGCTGGCGCTGCTGTCCAACTCCAAATCTCCCGAACATACCGCCCCTATCACCTCGCTTGACTGGAATACCATCTCTCCCAGCTTGATAATCACATCAAGTATCGATACAACATGCACCATCTGGGACATCCCAACTTTGACGGCTAAAACACAGCTGATTGCACACGACAAGGAAGTCTACGATGTTCGGTTCTGTGCCAACAGCGTTGATGTCTTCGTCAGCTGTGGTGCCGATGGAAGTGTGCGCATGTTTGACTTGCGAAGCCTCGAGCACAGTACGATTATCTACGAACCAACGGACAGGAATGAAAGGCGTATGTTTCTCCAGCGAAAGCCTGCATGAAGTTAAAATACTGACACACCCCAGCCGTAATGAGTCCTGGTAACTCTAGTCCATCCGGACCGTCGTCGTCTGGGCTTTACCCCCGCCCTTACTGAGGATTGCAGGTAGGTTCACACATGACTTCATTTATCTTTTTGAACGCACGCTGATTACTTCTAGCTTCCCCCCATGACGCTCATCTGCTCGCCACATTCTCCTCGGATTCCAACGTTGTTCGTGTCCTGGATGTACGACAGCCAGGACAGGCTCTTCTCGAGCTAAAGGGTCACTCTGCCGCTCTGAACTGCGTCGAATGGTCACCAAATCGACGTGGTATTCTGGCATCGGGTGGCGACGATAGTCTTGTCCTGATCTGGGACCTAATCAATCAACAAAATGCGGCACCCCTCTCTCCTCCCGCCCAGACTCCAGGCGCTCCAGCCACACCTTCTGAGCGTGGCCCCGCTGCTGCCTGGCAATGTGACTACGAAGTGTCTAATATCAGCTGGTCCCCGCAAGGTGGTACCAATCCTTCCGGTCACCCGCGAGAATGGCTTGGGGTCTGCGGTGGACGAGGCATCTGGGGTGTTTCACTCTAAAATGCAGGTGGATGTGGAGCTCGTTAAAAAGAAAATTTTTGTACGGGGGGGCAATTCTTTGCGCTGTTCCCTTTATACGTGCCTTTATATCTTTTTCTTTCTTGTTTCGCGGATCTGCGTCTCCTCTTACCCGACTGCATTAGATGGTTATGCTTTCGATCTCCATCGATTTATTGTTGCCCTGGCGGATGCATTATACTGTTTTTCCCACCTCTTTCTGCTCCGAGCTCAGATTCCCTTATTCGAAAATGGGCCTTTTCCTGGGTCTGGTACTTGTTGATCGGGTAGTGGATATGAAGGGCCCATTGCCATCTCCTTCTGATTTTGGTATGAATGAATGAATGAACGATACATCGGAAATCTTGGTCGTGAGACACTCATACTGGCTCCCTTCGTCGTCTAGCTTTCGCTTGTGGTTCTGTGTGGTATGATAGATTTAGGAATATGTAGGAAATAGTGGTGTCCCTACCTAAGGTAGTCAAAGCATTTGAAATACTTACCTGCCACGTGACGTCCTCTTGCGACGGGATTCTAGAAGTATGGGAGGAGGTTGCGATTATATATTAGCGCATTGATGCAGCAGCTTTGTTTGTTCGGCATAATTAGTTTTCCGGAGCGTTACATACTGTACTAAACTAGTGTAGCGTATTGATGCCGTTCGCTAATATGATCTGGTAGAATTAATGTGATGCACATTCACCAGTGTTCTTATCAATCCGTGCTAGGGATGCATATAACTATAGGGTAGGACTCCAGGGACCCCCCCCTCTAGCTAGAGAGACCCCCCTTTTACTCCTCGGACTCCCCCAGGGCTAGGGGGACCCCCCATGCCTGAATTATAAGACAGACATTCCTATTTCGGTTTAGCGTAAGGCAGTGAGGCAAAAATACCTAGGCAAAAATTTACTAGAGAGACCCCCCCCCCTTCTCCGCCTTCACTGTCCTCACACCGCTTCCACAACCTCGTCACCGCCTAAAAACGGAGGACCTCGTAGGCGTGGCCGAGCCCGTGGCAGCCAGGCAGCTATATCTGACGTATCTGAGGCGTCTAATGCATCAAGCGCCTGAATCACAGCCAAAGAATCATGCATTAGATAGCTGTAGATTGACGAATTTAAGCAACTTGTACGAGTGAGAAATGGTGGCGTCTGATTGGCTGAACCAGAATGGTAGGCTGTAGAGACCAGAATGGCAGAAAGCGGCAGAATAATTAGTCATGTGACTAGAGATCTGGCAGAAAACCTCCAAGAATTTTTTTGAGGGGTTATGTATCATGTGATACAAACCTTACTGCCTTACGCTAAACCTAAATAGGAATGTCTGTCTTATAATTCAGGCATGAAGGGGTCCCCCTAGCCCTGGGGGAGTCCGAGGAGTAAAAGGGGGGTCTCTCTAGCTAGAGGGGGGGTCCCTGGAGTCCTACCCTAACTATAATGTCTGGTTGTAGGGGCATAGAATTTTGGCCGGGGCAACACAACAACTTTTGAAAAGACAAAAGGCTGTCACATGTGATGATTAGAGTGCATTGAAAATGTTAGTCAAAACATGTGAATTAAATAAGATGAAAACTCTGGATTCTTTGATGTTTACGCAGGACTCCCGTTGTCATTGTCCAAAAACACGACCGACGCATGCTGAGTCACACTCACGTGATGTGATAGAGCTACCATGTGGTCTTTTCTTTTTTTGTGTCGCGACGAGAACCAGGAGAATAAAGAAACTTGATCAAAGAAAGAGTAGTTTCTTCAACCTCGATAAACAAAGTCCCGGCCCTTCCGTGTGTCCAATGGCCTTTTGCAGCTGGGCGCGCAGCCCCCAGTAGATCGATGTAGCTCCCAATGCGGCTTGGATCCTCCCGAGCTCCTTGCGATCCGAGAACTTCTCCTTTGTCCACGTATCGAACATCCCGCGACCTTCTCCCACACGCCGCCTCTTGCGTCTGTATGTCGTGATTGCTAGTCGCGCTTGCTCTACGATATCCTCCTGCTCGCGCTGGTGGCCGTAGCGGTCTCCCGCGAGTGAATGCTGGCGCGATGGACTTGCGCACGATCATGAACAATGAGGGCGGCGGCGCCTCAAATCGTCCGCCGGTCAGCCAGGCATCAAGCTCTCCGATCGATCCTCCTCCTCCAAAGCGCGTGCAGACGTTCACCGAGTATCCCAGTCGTCCGCCGCCTCCCCAACATCCATCGCACGCCTCCCCAGACCGAACCGCATCCTTCAGCGGGCCTGTCCCTTCACCCCATCAGCAATTTAATGCTGGGCCACCACCACCGCTGAATACAGCGATACCACCGCAGCACAGCCAGAGTCCTTCGCTTGTCTCGACTCCGTACGGACCCGGCGCGTGTGATCCGTACAGCGCGTCGGGGTACAGTGCACACCCCCAACACCCCGCGGGTCCCCTGGCCTCGCCTTACACACCGCAGCAGCCGACGAGCGCAGGACCACAGGCTCCTGAACAGCAGTCGTATTTTGCTCAGCAGCGCTCCCACTCTCTCCACTCCGTCATGACCAACCCGCTCGCCCCGGGAGAGACATTTCCCAACAAAGAAGGCCCTCCGTCGGCCCCGCAACCGCCTCCATCGCAGCATCAATTCTCTCCTTCAGCACATCGATCCGTTCCAGGGACGCCATTGGGCCCACCTCCTACCTTTGCTTCTCGTCAGTCTCCTTCCTCTGCCCGCCCACAGTCCTCCGGTCGCGAGTCTCCGCACAATCCACTCTCGAGTCCCCGACCGATGCAAACGCAAGATACTCTGATGCGAGATTTTCCTCAAACCCACTCGCCATCAAACCAGCGTTATTTTTCTCCAGGCTCGCGCCCCACCGATTCTACCACCCAGCTTCACCCGGCGGTCAAGCAAGAGTCCATCGAACTCACCACGCCCCACTCAAGCTCCCGCCAAGACAGCGCTGCAGCTGCCGACCTCACAGGCGCAGCTCCCCTACGCTCCTCCGAAGACCGAAAGTTGAACGAGAGCCCTACAACACCCTTTGCGCCGGGAACAGGATCAGAGGCGCACGTGTCGCCCGTCGCAACAGCTCACTCCCAGATGAATAGTTCGCCGTCGGGACAAAGGGGAGGATCGCATCATCTGAAGATGGAGGTAGACAGTGAACCGACTGCTCGAGTGAACAGCCAACAGCCTAGGATCAAAAGACGGCGGTACAACGAGCCTCCCATTTATGCCCAACGGTCCCGCACCCGTGGCAAATGCCCCGTCATCCCCAACCCCCAGCCCCTGGTTCCGAAGCACGCCAGACAATCTCTTCAAGATTCATGGGCAATTCGCCGACACTCCTCCACCGTCGTGCCAGCTCCCCCATCTGCTACTTCATCCCGTACCACCCGCACGCCAGGCGCCGCTCCATCAGTTCCAGCAGCAGCTACATCGAGCTCGAATGGACCTCCGTCACAGCCTGCAGCTACCAATCCATCCGAACAGGGCTCTCTTGGCATCTGGGAACCCTCAATCACAGGGTTCATTCCACATGAGGAGATCACCAACGAGCTTTGCAACTTCCTCTTCCGCCATGTAGTCGCGAGGAATGACGTGGGCGCTGGACCGGCTGGGGCTGCAGCGAGTGGGCAGGGAGCAATTATCGAAGTGGAGGCCAAGCTAGGTCATATCATTGATCAGGATCGGCGGGAGAGATTAAACTTGCCCATCAAAACTGAGGCTGTTATCAACCGAGAGATGGCAGGATTCCGAACTTCGTTTGAGAGCAACATGACAGTGGTAAGAGTTCCCTTATTGTATTGCTAGGCCCTATTTCTAGGCCCAGCAGAGAAGGAGAAAATTGTAACTGACAATTGACTTCCCCAGGAACAACACCGCGCATACAACAACTTCCTCAACGAAACCGTGAAAGCCTCCATGACCCCACCTCGTGTTGCACTCTCGTATGCGCACAAGAAAGAGCGCGATACCTTCTATGAGGTTTCGCCCGACGAACTTCCCCCAGTGATTCGCTCAAATCTGAACCCTCGACACAAACCCAAAGTCCGTGTGACCACCGACCAACGCACCGGCGAAGTGCTCGCAAAGATCGTGAAGTGTCGCATCGCAGACATGGACGTGTACAGCCCCCGAACTCCGTTTGATTGGCGAGTGAGCGTCAACCTCGAAATGGAGTACCCTGGCGATATTAGCAGCTTGTCGCCGGTCGACATGAGACAAGGTGGCCGTGGCGAACGTAACAAAGACCGCATGAGCTACCGTCATCTGGCCTACCAAGTTGATTTGACCCAAGTGGCCAGAGCAGAAGTAAGTCTTCCCTCTCGACCCCGTATTGTTTGCAAATTCCGCATCCCATCCAAGCACCCTCTTCCATCCGCACCCCGTCTTCCATTCCAACCCCGCACAAGCATTGTGCCCTACCCATGGGGTCCTTTCAGTTCCACTCCATGGAAACATCCTTCTGACTCGGCCTTGCAGCCTCCAACGAAAAACGACTTTGACCATGAGCTCGAAATCGAAATTTCTGGCGCCGAACTTAAGCGACAAGGCCAGCTTGCTGCCGCCGGTGATCCGAAGAATCAGTACGAGGAGCTTGTGAAAGGGTTTGTGGATAATGTTCGCGTGCTGGCACGGGTCAAGTCTTGAAACGAATCTTTTTTGATTAACTTCTTCAACATGTATTCTGAAAGTCTATTCGGGGTTACGCTTCTGCGTTATTTCCTATTCTCTGGCTCTTCTGGGTATTTCCTGATCTGTTCGATTTATTAGCACGGGTTTTTGGTGGGTAAAAAGGAGATCCACAATAGACAGGAACGGCAACTTCTTATGTTCAACTTTCGGTGGCTGTAGTTATTTTCCTGCTCTGGTTGAATCTATTGAATGCGACCGAACCGCAATATCCCTGGAGCACTTTGAGTGCGTACCAGACGACCATATTTAGCACTGAGAAACCATCATGCTTCGCTCGACTTCGAGCCTGGGGCTTTCATAGGCCAAATCTACTCAGTTCTTGGAATATGCCCTCCAAGGTCGTATTGAATGACAAATAGAGATTTAGTCTGTGTTACGTAGCTAACCACGGGATGATAAGACTCTTCACTCCCCCATCCACGCCGTACTTATGGCACAGCATGCAAACGAGGTGCTTTCAAGCTTCCCAAGAACCTTGAGTTCGGGTCATATCCCTTTGATTTTTCACTGTCTAGGAATAACCAAATAGCCTCCATCGCCTGTTGACTAGCGAGTCAACCCCAGAAAGCCACTTCTTCCACACAGTTCCATCTCCCAGCCTCAAAACCATGTCCATCCTCTCGTAATTACGATCAGCCTCATCTTCTTGCTCACTTTTCAGTTCAAATACCCCCAAAGGACCCCAAACCATCCACCTCCGATCCTCACTAGACTCCCACGGGACAAGCCCATTCGCAAACCGAACCCAGGCAGATGCAAAGTGTCTTGCCATATTCTGCTCATCATCATTCATCTCGTTATCCAAGTTTCCAAAAAGGTACAGCAGCTCATGCGCATGATATGACGTTCCCTCGAACACGTTTTTGAGCCGAGATCGTTGGTCGAAGTGGTACAAGTATGTTTCGCCTGGATAATCACTCTCACATTTTTGAGCAAGCAGGTAGTTGGGTATCTTGAATATGGCATCACCGCACATGTGCTCAACTCGACCTAACAATTCGGGAAGTGGTAGATTGTCTGTGATCTGATACGCTTTCAGGATTGTGTCGGTATGGCTTTCATCCTGGATGAATGACTGGAGGATCTGACGAACAGATTCAAAGTTCTCTTCTCCTTCAACGAGATTGAGATGAAATATTACTCCCTCGTGATACGTATCCCCAAGCATCAAACCTGTCAACCAGACTGGGGGAGTATGAACCTGACTGTGGTCGACATCTGCACGATAGAACCAACCGTCTATACAGGGATTCCCTGTTCCAGAAGGGACCCCATGGATTGCAGGCGTTGCATTCGCAAGCTTCTGCTGGGGAATAGCGCGAAGTTTATCGAGGGCATCAGCTGCAGCCGGATCGATCTGAAAATGCGCACAAACAGCTTGAAAGAAGCAATCATGCTGCTCTATTGTCCACGGGGGAATTGAGACTGATGAGCCAGACATACAGACGACCCGATGAAATATGGGTGGTGTATTCGCGAGAAGCTGATTACTTATCGAGATACTCCCAGCGGACTCGCCAACAGCTGTGACATTTTCGGGGTCACCCCCAAAAAGCCGGATATAATTTTGCACCCACTCAAATGCAATCTGTTGATCTGCGAAGCCGAAGTTACCGCTACCTGCCCATCCATCCTTTTCCAGCTCAGCGGCAATTGCGGAGCCCGCGAGGAACCCGCCGATGCCGACGCGGTAGTTGAAGTTGACGTAGATTATGGGGAGACCGATTGATAGGCTGTGCGAGACTAGGTTGACTGCGTCGAAGATTGGGAGGTTTGCACCACCGTAGAGGAAGGAGCCGCCGTGGATGTAGACGAAGACCGGAAGAGGCTTTTCGTTCGCGCCGCAGGCGTGTGGAATGACGATGTTCATTACCAGCGCGGATAACTCATCGACGATAGGCGGATCCGAAAAATGGGGTGCTGGTGGGACGGGAACAAGGTCGTCGGAGTCGTCTCCATCGGTTTCTGGGTTTGGACAGTTGTTTCTGTTAGGTGTTAGATTGACACTTCTCATTTCCAACGAAGTGTGCATACCCCAAGCGAGTTCCGTCGTGGTATTCCCCTGCCCACGAGGTCTGAAGAACGGAACGAGTCCATCTTTTTGAGAGTCTTCCATACGGAATGCCGCAGAACTGTTGAACACCTTTGGGATATTGGAGGCCGTCCAGTGTGCCTAATCCGGGGATCGACGTCCTGCACTTGGAGACGGGTGCTTGAAAAGACATGAATAGGAGCGACGGGGTGAAACGAGAACATAACAAACGCTGCGCTTAATACAAAGGGGCTTTATGCTTGTCCAGCCGACCGACCATCCATACTACTTACTACCAGTTACTTTTAGGAGGCTTCCTAATAGTACCTTAGACCTGCTGATAAGCACTATCATCCCAAAAAGGCAATCCGACGCGCTATCAGCAGCCGCTCCACCAGCTCCACCTCCCCCGCATTTCTTTGTCGATGCATTCATTTAATGCAGCGTCAGATACTCCGGACTTCCAAGCGCGGTGCTTACGATCTCGACTGGCTCGTACATCGCTAGCGATTTTGTACGCGACCAGAAGCCGCCAGACACGCTACCCTTCATTCGGCATGTCGACCCGCTCATATCAGGGGTGCTGGACTTGCAAGCGCCGGCGCCGGCGCTGCGATAACACTCGCCCAACCTGTCAGAACTGTTCGCGACGCGGGGTAGATTGCGAGGGATATGAGGTACGACTGCGCTGGGGAAGTGGCATCGCGTCGCGCGGGAAGTATACGGGGGCTGATAAGCCGCTCGAGAAGAGTATTCCGCCGAGGCCGAAAGGGAGACAGAGGGATTTGAGGAGAGAGGGGAAGAAGTTGGGGGCACAGGGACAGACAAATGGTGAGCTCCTACAAGATGAACGAATAGGGAAAAAAAAGATACTAACTGTCTGCCTCGAACAGCCGAGTTTGATGTGATGTCTTCTGAATCGGGGGATTCGCCTTCGTCCAAGACGGAGAAGGGCGAGGAGAATGAACTGATCTTCAAAGAGTGTGAGTCGCCTGTTTCAAATTTTGGATTGATTTCAGAGAAAGCTCAACATGGGACCCATTTTCCCAGTTCTCAGAGATGGAATCAATGTTTTGCATTCGACTACTGCCCGAGACAGCATGCTCCAACCTCGACTGCCCCAGCTCTGCCAAGAATCCAGCGCATTATACACGATCTGCCTCGCATTCCAGTTATCGCTCGTGAGCACCCACAGCCCACGCTTCTTTGAGTACTTCGACGCCGCTTTACGAGAATTTCGATCCGAACTTGCCCGCAGCACAACCCTCTCCGATGGGACGTTGACCGCGGGACTCCTGCTGTGTAGCATTGGTGTGAGTAACCCCAAAGAGCTTGTTTCAAGCATCCATCCCAGACAAACAAACCATCTTGACCAGCGCTTCTTAGCTAATGCACGGTCTTCCTTGGACAATGCATTTGGAGGGCATGCACAACATCTTACAGAGTCACGGACTATCCGAAGAACCATCCATTCCATCCTCTTTCCGCAGTCATCTGCTTGAGGTCATGGGGGTGATGGACCTGCCCTGTTTTTCCGTCGGTCGCCAGACATGCATCGGTCGTAAAATACCCTGCATCGGCATTTGGCGCCGGTATTGCCAGCCGGCAGGACCTCGGCTGGGCGTCGAACCGGTAAGTGGGTTACCGCGCTCATTGCTAGACATCTTTGCGGGGATCGGAGAGGAGACAACAGAACAAAGTTTCATGGACTGGACGGGTGAGATAGGCAGTTTCATGCAATGCTATTTGTGGGAGGCACATCGGCTAGCTGGTATCCTATCGCTTCGTCGGTATATACGGTCTGCTGTACGGGAGGAAGTCGTACTAGATATCTCGACGTGGCGACAACCAAAACAGTGCCCTGCAGATACAACTGCGCTAGTGGCGCGGATTCTGGCTAACCTGGATGCTCTACGTCTGGCTTGTGCCGAGAGACCGACGGAAGATGCGTTTATCAAGAATGCCGTGCTCTATCCCATTTTCGTGGCTGGGTTGGAGGTCTCGGCTATGTGCGAGAACCCGCAGTGGCAATCCACAATTCGGAAATGTGTTTTGGGCTCACGACAAGATGAGATACTTCTTGGCCTACTGGAAGAGATGTGGCTACGCAAGGATTCCGACTTGAGCGTGGACGATCTAGCGAGAGAAAGAGGAGTGGAGATGGGATTGCTTTGAATTGGAGCTGTCGCTGTCTATGAAGTACTCTCGTCTGCACGCATCATGGCCCAGTACTTCACCCTCCCGGTCTCATCATGGACCTCATCATCGGTCAGCTCTACTTCCTCAATAAGTCGGAAACCGAGACTTTGATAAAACCCAAGGTTTTCTTCTCGCGTACATTCGAGGTATATTGGCTGCCGGTGAATGTGCTCCAGGATCTCTTCCATTACACCTCGACCGATACCGCGTGATTGCAAAGATGGATGCACCGCAACAACTTCGAGGTACCACAAATTACCACTGTACTCTCTTTGCAGAAATTGCATCGATTTGCTGTGTGCGGCCATCAATTTGTCAATTCTCTGAATGTACTGTGTTAGATCTGAGTCGTGACAAAATCATGAGAGAGATACCTTCATCTTGCTTCCCTCATCACAAACAGGATCTAGGAGGTCCAAAGCCCAGACCTTACACTTCATCAAGAGTCGGGAAAACGACCAGTCTAGCTGCTTTTTCGGTGGAAACAAAAAGACTACTGCGCCTGCATCTTGCCCTTCGGCTGACTTGACCTGCTCAGAGCAGACCAATTGAGCTGTCTTCCCAGGTGTTGTATCTGAGTCCTGAGATGCAACCGCTTCTTTTTTTGTTATCGGGAACTCATGCATCATTTGGCCAACATGTGCTGAGATAAGCACTGTTCCGTGCGCCATAATCGATTGCACCCGACGATACTGCCATTTGAGAGCCGTTGAATCTGGCTGGGACGACGCTGCTGCATATGGCCGTAACCACCGTATCAAAGGATCAGCGGCAAAGGCAAGATCGACTGTTCGAGCTGTAGTAGCAAGAGAACGATCTGTTTCACATTCCATATTGTTTGTCAGTTTGTATCAGAGACGGAGGATTATGGTAACAGACCATCATGCACTTGGAGTAGATCAACTTTGATTTTTCCTACAGACATTTCTTGCAAGATCAGGACAAAAGGCGCAAAGGATAATCCTTGAGCGATAAATTGAAATAAGCGACCGAATACTGGTACGATAAAGACTCGACTGGAGAATCTCGTGCTAGCTCTACAATATCTCGTTTGCTCGCATCGAGATGTTTGATATCAACACCAGCCAAATTAAGTGCGTCCACCTACTCAACAGAGAGAGTCCAAGAGAGAAGCGTCGCGCGTCAAAAGTGGAGATAGCACCAGCGATCCAAGCACGCCAGTCCACGCGACGCTAAACCAAAGCCACGGGACCGGGACCGACAACGTTTATCGCACGCTCCTTCCCGCATTCGGAAGGCCGACCCTCGCCTTGAAAATGTGGGTAGCGTCGCCGCTACAAGTCAACCAGGCAGCGATTTCTCCGCATCCCGACGTGACCGAAGGTTTTCCACTTCCGGATTGCTGGTGGCTTATCACCGCAATGTTCGAGGTCTCCGTGACGGTAGCGCGAGCTCAGACTCGGCTCTTATCATGTGGACGCGTTACTAGTAATTGCTACAGCCTCGCGGACTGTGTTAAATATCTCCATGTTTCACCACCAGCCCCCTTCATTTATGGACCTGAGTTGGCTTGGATCCTTTTGCTCCGATACTCGAAATGGCTGTTCGTCTTGATATGTCGCCCGAGGAAGATGCACGTCTTCCTCCCGGCACCTTTCTACTGATTCGCGGTATGACATTGTTACTACCTGAGACAAGGGAATATTGTTAACATCCTTAGTAGAAGATGGGGGGTATGAGCTTGGGGCACAACGGTCTGTAATGCTTGATCCTATCCCGACAAATGATCCAAATGAGCCATTGGTCGGTCCCGAGCCTCCCTGCATAATGACTCGCTTCCAAGCTGATGAACAAAGAATTGGAGTACAACTCGCAAGGCCGTGAATTGGACACTTGTCCTAGGGATGACAGTAGTCATTTTCACAGCGTATGGTACTGCCCTTCATCATGGATTGTTCATTGCTGATATCTTTCTTTGAGAACAGGCTCTCGATCCAGACCCTGTTCTGGCAGCAGATGACCATCGATCTGCAGGTTAGCTACACGGATTTGAATCAAGCGATGTCAGTCAACTTTGTCGGTCTTGCCACAGGTTGCATTCTTTTCATTCCGCTTGCCAAGAAATATGGTCGTCGACCCGTTTATATCGTTTCGACTGCCCTGATGCTCGCTACTTCGTATTGGACGTCTAGGCTGAATAGCCTCACAGAGCTTTATATTTGCAACTTACTCCAAGGCCTGGGTGGCGCAGTTAATGAGGCGATCGCAGAGATTACGGTACTTGCCATTCCTGTCCGCTTTTCGGAGAAATTGCTGACGCAGAGAAGATAGCGGATCTCTTCTTCGTGCATCACCGCGGCACCATGAACGGTTTATACATGACGATGGTGATGATCGGTGTACGTCCCACCCCAATATAATCAAGACTCATGACTCGCCACTTTAAACAGCCCTTCTAACACGCACGATAGAGTTTCCTCGCCCCCATCGGGGCAGGGACCCAAGCGACCAGACAAGGCTGGCGGGCATCTTACTCCACGATGGGAGTCTTCAACGCCATCTTCTTTGTTCTGTTCATAATCATCTACGAAGAAACAAAGTACACACCCGTTATTGTTGGTCGATCTGAGCCCGCAGCCACCGACGAGAATGTTGAAATTGACCTGTTGGACGACCCCGACAAAAAGACAACATACCCTTCCGTAACAAAAGCCTCGGTATCCGTTGAGCCAAGTACTCACCATCATGAGCTTGACCCGACAATCCCGCTTAACTCATGGCGGGAACGACTTGCTCTTTTCACACCCACATCGGAACCGATCTGGCCATACTATTATCGCCCGTTCTATGTCCTCTTCACTTTCCCCGCTGTGATGTACTCTGGTTTGCAGTATGCTGCTGGCGTCATGTGGCTCACTATCATGCCTAGTGTCATTGCACTCGTCTTTCCCCTTCCCCCGTATAACTTTACTCCTGAGCAGATTGGGTTCATGAGTATAGGTCCGTTTATTGGGAACTTGCTCGGTTCGGTTTATGGTGGTGTTCTGGGTGATTGGTCCATCCTATTCTTTGCTCGTCAGAACAAGGGATTCTATGAGCCTGAGATGCGTCTTTATATCCTTCATCTACCAATACTCACTATGACAGGCGGGCTAATAATGTTTGGTGTCACGCTGGATCGAGTACGATTCCTCTACTTATCCATGCTTGATCGATCAATTTGCTAACTTGAAGAATGATAGGGAATGCACTGGATCTATCCCAGTGTAGCCGGCGCCTTATTTGGCTTCGGTCTCGGTAGTATCGGCGACGCAGCCCTGACGCTCGTCATTGACAGCTATCGCGATGTAGGTTTCCTCTGATCATCTTCGTCCCTCAATACTAACGTTGACAAAACAGATCACCGGCGATGCATTCACGGCAATTGCGTTTCTACGTAATGCTTTTAGCATCGGAGTCCCATTTGCCATCTCGCCTTGGATTGCGCGAAATGGATTGCAGAATATGTTCATTACATGTGGCTTCATTAGTCTAGCTGTATCAAGCCTGACTATTCCGATGATATTCTGGGGAAAGGCGGCTCGGCGTGGACTGGCGACGAGGTATTATCGTCTTGTTGAACAGCAGGGCGGCTTGGCTACACACTAAGAAGATTACAAAACATTTAGTTGATTATCAGGCGTGATCGAGAGTTGCCGCGTGACTATTGCGATTTGCGAATCTGCACCGTCACTCAGGGTACATAGTCAAGGACAATTCAAATTCCTACAATGTGTGATGTCCTATCCAGAAGTAAAGATTGTAGCTACGATGGATATCTTAAAAAAAAAAAAAAAAAAAAACCGAAGAAATTGCATCCTGTTTCTTATTCTAGAGCTCAACTGGGGTATGAAAGGCTTCAAAATTCCCAGCCCAAAAAACCCTCCCGCCACACAAGACAAAAGGGGAAAAAGGTAGAAATAAAAAAGGCCAGGTCATCATGGGGGTCAAGGTTGTACAGTATCCTCAACCCAATCCAATATCAAGAACCCTACAGACTAGCCTTATGTGGTGACTCAACCGTCCGTGGAAGAATAGCCCAGGCAATACGCTCATCGGTCACAATCATTTGATCGGGCAACCACGAAATATCCGCCTCAGTAGAGGCAAGTCCTTCCTTGAGAAGCAACATAGTTGCGAGAGCCTTCCCGCAAAGCCAAGCCTGCACCATGCCCTCACCACCAAAAGCCGCAGATACCCACTCGGACCCTACATCGTGCTTACTCGATCCAGCACGGTGCGTGACAGAGCTAGGCAGCTGTCCCACCCAGGGAAAACCATCTGTGCTAAAAGCCATGTTACCTGTCCACATCGCCTGGACAGGATCGCCTTTCACCTGGCCCCAGTTTTGACGGCCGAACACGGCGGGGAGAGCACCGGAGAGGTGGATGTCGCAGTAGAGACTTAGCTCGTCGTCTGTTGCGATTCCTAGGTCGGCGATACCGCCGCCTTCGCTGCGCGCGAAGCCTCCGCCGAACATCATTTGTCCACTGGGGAGTTGGGTGAGGTAGTCGAAGCCGCGATCGTAGCTGAACATCCAGGAGTGCTCGGCTGCCTGGCAGGGGAACTTGTTGCCGGGTGTTTGGGCGGACATTTGTCCACGAAGCGGGAAAATGCGACCTCGAAGGCCCGGGACTAGATGGGTGACGTGGGCGTTTGTGCAGTGAATAACATGTCGGGCAGAAATAACACCGCGACTCGTCTCAACTCGGTACTTGTAGTCGGAAGATGTATTGTCGTGAATCGCGGTCACTGCAGTATGACCTTGGACACGAAATTGCTCTGGATATTGAGAAAGCAGATGGGACAGGACGCCCGTCACGAACTTGTATGGCCACAGAGCGCCTGCAGGCCCAGTGATAACACCGTGAGCACGAGAAAGCTTGAATTCTTCCGGCATCGACTGTCTATCGTAGGCGATCCACTCGGCAGATTCCTCGGGCATACCGGCCTGAAAGCGACGAAGACGCTCCAGCGCCGCTTTCCAAGGCTCCTCGCCAAAGTAGGCGCTCAGGAACTGGACTTTCCGCGCCTGAGTCTTTTCAGTGAGACCAAGATCCTCAACCGCTTTAAGCATCTCTTTCAAATGCGCGAGTCGGAAACGCAGTGTTTTCTTCGCAACTTCGTCCCCAAAGACATCTGCCAGCTCGGCATACTCGTCTGCTGTTTCGAGTATATGCCCGCCGTTTCGCCCGGTAGCTCCGCTGCAGATATCCCGTGCTTCAAGCATGAAAACAGAATGCACGGCCTTGTTCAAGGAGCTTGGTCCCGTGCGATCTTGAAGTAAGGTGCGCGCGATAGATGCGCCGGTAATACCAGATCCGATGATCACCACGTCCGCCTCAGTAGGGAGAGGTTTTGAGGAATGAGTCACGAAATCTGTATGAGGCTCTTTCAGCCAGAAGGGTGAGGTTGTCGAGTCTTGTGGGATTCCTGGATCGGCGAAGATGCGATCTAGCGCTTGTTGGCGCTCAACGGTGGGGATCGCAGGATCACCCAGGAGCATCTGAGCGAAAGGCATGATGTCTGCTGGTAAGAGTATTAAATAGAAGAACAGGTGTTGTGGTAGAAGGAGGCTCGAGATCTTTGGCGAGAGAAGGTAGAAGTAAATATGTTGAGACGGTCAGGAAAAAGCAAGCTCAAATAGGGCCCAGTGAGGCGTTGGAAATAAGACCCGAGTAGATCGCACGCTAATCAGGTGCTGCCTCTTGGACTTCCCTGTTCCTCGCTAGTCACAGGGTCACACCACCTCCCTTGATCCCATCTGAACTTGGTAAAGTGCCGACTTAAGCCCCTGTGACGGTGTCGTATTTTCCTAGGCAGACGATGAGAGCGGAGGGTCGACCTGCTTCTTTGAAGGAGCTGCTGGGAGACCGGCTCCACCTGGCCCGCTTCTTCTCTCTCGGAACAATACAATATTAGTATGGTCAGCAATATGAACAGAATATCATAAAAGGCAGTCCAGTCTCGGAGGAATGTAAGCATCCGAGACCTGCCATTCTTGAACAACTTCTGGGTTAATCATGTCTACTTCCCCTTCGCCCGGCAACACCATCTTCCCGGATGGTCCACAGATGCGACTGCCGTCGCTCTCCTTCCTCTACCGTTTGGAGTGTGACATCGCCAGAGAAGAAATCAACATCGGCGCACCCCATGAAGCTGGTGTCATCCGCAGCATCGCCAACATCGTGCGCGGCAGCATGAAAGGGCCCGGAATAGAAGGCAGTGTCTTACCACTGGGAGGAGCAGACTGGGCGACGGTTATCAAGGGGACTCATGTATGTCGATTTCGTTCCTTCCTTGAACACTTCATGTCTAAATATCACCAGTCTATGAAGCTCGACGCACGTTATACTGTTCGCACGTCGAATAACCACCATCTCTACATTCGTGCCCACGGTCTCTATCGCCCCGGCCCAGGAACAGAATATGCAAAGCAAGTCGAGGTTGACTCTATGATGGCGCCTCCAGCGACGGTCACACAAGACGACGTGGAGTTCTTCTCACATTTGCGTGTGGAGGCTGGACCGGGACCGTACAATTGGCTTAATGGACTTGTTTGTGTGGGCGTGATGACCTGCGCCGGCGAAAAGATCTGGATCGATGCGTATCGTCTTACCAATTTCCCTGACAGCAAGCCGGAAAGTGTCACGGCAAAGGCATAAAGACGACGGCAGATGGGAGTTATTGTTTACCGAATCCTAGATTGCTAGAATCACCGAGAACGCTTCCCTGTGCTTAACGAGCACTATCATCTCAATCAAATCTATCAGGCGTACCGAGGCAAAGGAGCTATCCCAAGTAGGCAAGTGGACGCACCGTCGCGTCCAATGGAAAGATGAGACATCAGTGGAGACGCAGCTGAGGCGGCCTGGCCCCTCGACCGCTATCATTGCACACATCAGTAAACATATAAATGCACAGCATAGCAACTTGCAAGAGCAAAATACAATTCCGCCGCAAGCAACAGACTCACCATGACAACCGACACGGCACCCCGTCCAAGCTGGCAAGACCTCGTCACGCGCAAGCAGCGCGAATGTCGCGAAAAGATCCCCCACGCGTGGACCCTCAGCCCAGATATCCACATTTCCCGCCGCCCGATCGAGTCCGACCTGCCTCGGACGTGCGGGTTGCTCTCAGACGTCGAGCTGGATCTCACAGAGAACTACTCGGTGGCGCAGTTGCTGGCCAAGTTGGCTTCGGGGCAGACGAGCTCGTTGGCGCTGACCACCGCATTTTGTAAACGGGCGGCTATCGCGCAGCAGGTGGTATGCAATGCACTCCAACGTTGCTGCATGCATTAATGTGGCTTAGAGCTGACAAAACTTCATATAGACATCGTGTCTCACCGAGACCTATTTCGCCCAGGCGCTGGAGCGGGCTCAGTTTTTAGACAAATTTATCGCTCGCGAGGGCAAGACTGTTGGGCCGCTGCATGGGTTGCCAGTGAGTCTCAAGGATAGCTTTTGCGTCAAGGGCTTGCAGACGACAGTGGGTTATGTGGAGTTTTTGAAACATGGTCCCGCGACGACAAACTCGGCTTTGGTCGAGATGTTGTTGGATCTCGGGGCAGTTGTATATGTGAAGACGAATGTTCCTCAGACTATGATGGTAACTTGACTCCCAACTATGCACCAGACGAGAAAATACTGACACCATCTAGACCGGCGACTCGGAAAATAACATTTACGGTCGAACACTAAACCCGCACAACACCTCCCTCACAGCCGGCGGATCCAGTGGGGGCGAGGGCGCCCTGGTCGCTTTCCGCGGATCTATACTAGGAGTCGGCACCGACGTTGCAGGTTCGATTCGCATACCAGCTCTCTGCTGCGGTGTTTACGGCTTCAAGCCGACCACAGCCCGCATTCCTTTTGGTGGTCAGATTTCCGGTGTGACGGAGGGAATCCCCGGCATTATTCCCTCGGCTGGACCATTGGGTCACAGTATCGCAGACCTGCAGCTATTTATGAAGACAATTGTCGGCAACGGTCAAGCATGGAGGTACGACCACACAGCAGTCGCAGTTCCTTGGAACTCCGCCCCGGAATCCTTTTCACGACATAATGGAAGCTTGACTATTGGTCTCTTGGCGGAGGATAAACAGTTCCCCCTGCACCCCCCTGTCAAGCGTGCATTGCAAAAAGCAGTGGCTCTCTTGACTTGTGCCGGCCACCGCGTCGTTCCTGTGGGCAATGACACCAACGAGGATCTATCTGTGGCCTACGCTTCTCGCCTCGGGTTCCAGTCCTTCACCTACACTCCGCACCAGGACCATGTCGGAGCGAGCGGCGAGCCACTCGTCAATTCGGTTGCGAAGTTCGCATCGCCCATGTTCTCGGGTCCGTGGCCGGTGGATCAGGAACTAGATGTTTTCGAAAAGATCCAGGCGCTTCACGAAGCGAAAAGCCGTGTCAGTAATGCCTGGCGCCATGCTTGGGTGGACAATAAGCTTGATGTAGTTCTTGCCCCTGGTGCTCAGAATACAGCCGTTGGATACGACACCTACGGGTGGCCTCCTTATACATTGCTGTGGAACTTGTTGGATGTGAGTGAAGAGAGCCTAGGTTTTATTTCCTTGGATGATTGGATACTAACAATATTCAGTACCCTGCTTGTATCATTCCGTTTGGAAAGGCGTCCAAGGAGTTGGATCCGCATGAGATGAAGACGGGTGATGATGTGCAACCTGACTGTAGGCTCTTCCACACTCTTTGCTGACTGAACATTATTGGCTAATGATTTAACAGACCATCCAGAAGAGGTGGATGGTGCACCATGCGCAGTCCAAGTCATCGCGCCTCGCTTCCAAGACGAGAAGTGCCTATGGGCCGCAGATATCATTGATAAAGTCGTCAATAGGTCGAAAGAGAAACCACTATAAAAATTTCAGAGAGCTAGAGCAAGCGATAAAAGAAATAACAGTATAAAGTTTGTTATATCGTCGAGACGTATCTAATTTATGCATGAGTCCAATGCTTCATCCACACCTCAATATACCTCTGAATCAACCCCTCCGCAACAGGATCCTTCACCTGGCCCAGCGAAGGACAATCCCGAATCGTACAATCAGTCTCAAAAAACAACCCAACCGGCTTCTGTTCTTCACCCTCAATGTTCTGCGCTGGTACATGATTCTCATACTTTCCTCGCCAGAAATCAATGAGCTTGATACTAGGATTTGTTTCTGGGTTGGGGTCACTGTTCGCCAGTCGCGTCAACCACTCCTGCGGCGAAACGATCTCAAAGTCAGGGAGCGCAGATCCCTTCTTCAAAGCAGGAAGCAGATCATTCTTCCAGCTAAACGAGTGCGGGTTGACGAGGTGATAAACCAGACCCGTATCAGAAGATTTGGCAGCATCGGGATTGAGCGCGAGGTCTGAGACGGCTTGTGCACATTGGTCTACCGGTAGCCAAGTCGGCCGCTCATTCAATTCCGGAAGCGCACCAGTCGTCAAAGCGCTGCGGAACATGAGCGCGATGGCTTCAGTCTCATTCCATTGTGCACTGACGGTATCACCACCCAGCTGGCCAACACGTAGGACTCGAGCGTGCATGCCAGTCTTACGCATTGCATTGCGAGTGATGTGCTCGGTGACAAGTTTGGATCTTCCATATCCGATTTTCTGGGCGTGATCGAGGTTCTCAACGGCGGATTCGGGGATGGAGGCTGGTTTGGGGGTTGCGCTGGCAGCGCTCACGCTGGAGCAGAAGAAGAAGCGGGCAGGAGAGGGTAGTTTAGATCGCAGACAGAAGTTGATTAGGTTGTACGTTCCGCGGATATGTTGTTGTTCAAATGATCGAACGCCCAGGTTGAAGTTGACGGCCCAGGCACTGTGCACGATTGAAGTTACGGATGACAGGAGATGTTCCAGGACATATGTTTCCAAGCCGAGGTTGGGCTGGGATAGGTCGCTTGGAACGGCGTGTATCTTTGCGGTTTCCTTGTCTGTGAGAGCAATGCTGCGATCTGCAAATGCCTTGAAAACTCGAACACCAGCAGCTGCTTGTCCCGGGGCTCGAACAATAGCCCAAACCTCGGAGACAGTGGGTCGTTTAACGAGCTCAGCAACTACAAAGGCACCCAGGTTTCCGGTAGCCCCGGTAACGACCACGACCTCTGAGTCTGGCTGTTGTGAGATAGTCGGATGATGCTGAGTGAAGTTGGAGTACTTTTCAATCAACTCCTGCATGACCTGCATATCGTCCTCTTGTTCAAATGTTTGTCCAGTCCGCAAATGATATAGATGCTTCGCGAGCTCGCTGACAGTTCCCTTCTCAAAAACGATGTTCTGGCTCAGGCTGTCCGTGTGTTTTCCAATATCCAGATCACGCACAATATATCTCCAGATCTGTGTTGTCTGCAAGCTATCCACGCCAGCGCCGAAGATATCAGTGTCAGCATTCGAAAGAGGCACGCCCAAGTCTTGGTGGAATCTTTCAAGCAGCCATTTCTCCAGCTCGGGAACGCTCAGAGCAAGTTCGCCCTTCTTCTGGTTGTTTCCTTCAAAGCCGTCATAGACATTCTTGATGTCTTCTTCGAAGACTTGGTACACTTGAGCACGGATGCATGTTCCCTTGTCGGTTCTTGGGTATGCAACATCAGCACCCTTGATGACAACTAGCTCTTTCGGGATGCGCGAAAATGTCTCTGCTCGAGCATTGGCTGCCTCAACCGCCGGCCATATAGCTTCCAAGAACTGCTCGTTGCTCAGATGGGTGGCTTTACCGGGAGCACGGAAGATGAGTGCTCCAGGGACTGTTCGTTGAAAACCGAACACAACACACTCTCCAACCAACTCCTCTTCCCTAACACGACCTTCGATTGGAATCGGAAGGACTTTCTCTCCATTGACGAGGGTGATGCGGTCATCGAGTCGACTCAGATATTTGTAGTAATTGCTCTTCTTTGGATCGGGGTGGCGAGTAAAAAGATCGGATGTGCGAAAGCTTTTCTCAGGGTTCTTCGACGAAAATGGCGGCTTCGAGTTTGATGGTCCTTTACTCGGCAGTCCGTCAAGGGCAACACATTCAAAAACGCCAGGCGAGATCTCATCCATCAATGTGTGATCAGCAACCGGACGATGCAGTCGCATATATTGCCACTCATTATCGGAAGGAGGTCGGAACGAAGTCATGATCTGACCGGTCTCTGTTGCGCCATAATTACCAACCAAATTCACACCCTGGGCCACAAGCCGATCTCCCAAATCATCGGGACAGCTAGAACCTCCATATAGCACAAGTTTTGGCTTTGTAAGGGCTTGGATACCCTCCTTCTTTTCCGCTAGGAGCTTAATCACGTACGGGACAGCGCTGATCTGTTGAGGTTGCGCCACTTGTAGTGCGTCGTACAGATTCTGGTATGTGACTGGGAGAGAGTGGTTTCCAAGGTATGCTGGAGCTCGGGTGTAAAACGCGCGACCCAGTTCCATCAGGGCGTGTGAATGGAATAGTGGGCTGATCGTGAACAGTCGGAGGCCAAAGCTCTTGCGCCAATTGGCGATGGTTTGGAGATTCGTCAGGTAGATTGGCTTGGGAAATCCCGTGCTCCCAGATGAGTGAAGGATCCATGCAATTTTTTTTCCCTCTTTTACCGGATCTACACCCGCGCGCTCGAAGGATTGTGATGTGCAGTTGAGCCAGTTGTCACGCTGAAGCATCAGATAGTTGGTACAGCCAGGCCGCTCGGTGCAGATTTCTCGGAAGGTTTGTTCGTATTGGCCCAGAGTAATCATTTGCTTACAATCCGCCATATCCAAGAGTCGGGCATATGCTGGAGCTGTGAGTCGTGTGGATAAGAAGAGAACCGCGTATCCAAGGCGATTCAGAGCAAAAAAGGTGAGTATGACTTCAAAGCTCGAGCCAGCCAGCATCGCGATGACAGGCGCTTCTTTCAGATTCGGGTCCTGTACCAAATTAGATAGATCCAAAAGCATCATGTCAACTTTTCTTACCGCTGGACCAAGCCCCTTCTGGATATAATATTGCACCGCGACATCTGTATATCGATCCAGTTCTCCGGCTGTATACTCTTCGAAATCATCAGCCCTGCGAACAGGATAGCAGATTAGCGGCTTCCGCGCTTGGTCCGGATGCGCCGCATGCGATTTGAGCAAACCATCGATTGTCATAAATTGCTCGATCGGAGGATAGCCGGCGTGCAGTGTGCCGTTCAGCAGGCGCGTCGCGATCTCCGCTTTGCTTTGCGGATCTTGCACTTCCACCGCAGTGGCTGTCTGTGTCATTGTCGCCATGATGGTGGTTCATAGGGCGTTATTCCGACGTGGCAGTTATTTTGCCTTTATATTCACCCCCGCGGCGGGTATTGCCCCGCGTTCTTCATCTCTCGCCCGATGAGATGCTTTTCCGGTTTTCCGAGTCGGATTTGGTGCCGCGTGCCAACCGCCGGAAAATCATCCGCAGCGCGTGTTTGGCGAAAGCGTATTGGATTGCGAAAGCAATTAATTCAAGATTGCATGAGAAAAAGGAGAACGGGAGAAGATCGAGAAGTTTACTTGCGAGAATTAGCTAAAGGCAGGAGAAGAGTGGGGAGACAAAAGCGTTCCGGTTGGTCACGTGACTATTTGTTGGCTGAATACAAATGGAAGGAAAAGCAGGGCCAAGACCAATCTTGACTTCCAAATCTGGGCATCCATTTTCTGCCTGCGCCTGGCGGATGCAGCCCGGCACTTCGTGTCAATTTCCACGCGTGTTTGGACGTCGGATAACCTTGTTTTACCTGCGAGATTCGATACCCGACGGCCGACAACGTTTATCCGGATATCCTAATAACTTTACTACAATAGAGGGGAACTAGGACCACAGTTAAGCAGTTGACTTCGAAGGCCTTGTTTGGCTTTATATTCATCAACTAGAATACAAAATTTCGACTATGCCTGTCGATTGGAATACAGATTTGAAAACAGAGAAAATGCACTATTGCAGCTCTACCAAAGTAAAAATTATTGCAGGGAATATAATGGAACTAACTTAGTAAATACCTAGTTAGAAGATAACATTTCCTTGTCTTTCAGAAGATTCCATATCTCTGAAACTGGTACACTCGTGGACAGGTACTTCTACTTGGTTTGTCGATTAATAATAGTGGTTCTAGGCCTCCTTAAGGAACCGGCTTCTTTAATGTGGTGGAATAAGGAGAACATGCATTCCGTTTATTGGTGTCTTTCTATTGCATAATCGGGGTTTCCTCTGAGGCTAACAGTGGGGACAATGGTCAGTGAGCGTCGGAGTAAACCCCCTTCAGCAATTTTCTCACCAACTCTCCATACCAATTTTTCAACAACTCAGAACTTGATTATACTAACCATTTTCTCGAAGTTGTTACTTCAATGTCTCCCTTCAACATCTCCCTTCAACAAATTCATCCGACGACTTCCTCCAACGACTCCACCGACGACTCCCTAAAGTTGAATCGTCCAGAGGTTCTTTATTTATCAATCCTATAAAACAAATTCTGCTAACAACCCCTCCTTTGATACTTTCAACGACCACCTAAAAATTATTTCTTCAACGACCCCTTCCACGATCCCCTCCAGTTAGTTCCAACGACTTCTTACATTGAATGCTCCGACATCAATTTAATATTCCTTCAACCAATCTTAGATTTAATAATTCCAATGACTACCTAAAATTCTTTCCCTCAACGGCCCCCAAAAATAATCTCCTCAACGACAGTTTAGAATTTATTATCTCAGCGACTACCTTTGATTGATTATTTTCAACGATACTTTCTAACGGTTCATTGCAGTGATACCTTTCAAAGACTCCCTCCAACTAAACCTTCCAACAGCTCCCCAGAATTGATTTTCAACGACTCTCAATTGATCCCCACAACAAATTCCTTGACCGATTCCCTTCTTGCCCTTCAACGACTTTCGCATGTATTCCCTTCGGTGACTTCCAGCTATAGCATTTAATGATCGTAAATGCCGAGGAAAATCTAGAGCTTCACTACTATCTCGAGTCCTACTTCCTACGCAAATTGTCCCGCAGAAGGCTTGCCACTGCCAGGCAAATTTTCTGGAGTCATGACCAGAACCAGCAACGAGAAACGTTCGCAACTGAACAGCAATGTTGAGAAGCATTGGCGGCCCACATTTGTAGGTGGTCGCCGTCTCATACTTGCTCCGCCTGAGGGAATGCTAAGTGCCTCGGATGTCCACCTCGGCCTCGTCATTGCGCCCAGCCAGGTCCTTAATATATGAAAGGCCGTAGCATAGTCTTAATTCCCATCACAGAGCTTATTGTATCGATATCGACTTCATCAATATGCGTTTCTCAATCCCCGCGGTCCTTGTGGGGGTTTTTATAGAAAATTGCCTAGGCGGCGCTCTCCAGGTCATCGATGAGGACCATGAGTGTAAAATATACTCTAGCGATCACCATGACTGCTTCGGCTATTCTGCATCATTTGCAAAACTAAACAGGGACGATTGTTCAGGTAAGTCTCAACGTGAAGCAAATTTTCAGCGAGACATGCTGATCTGAATTTATCTCAGAAATGAGCCAGGTCGTGAATGGCACACGCATAGAGTACTCTTATATTGATGTCGCGGCATGTGGCCAGGCGAACGGCATTAATGTTGCTTGGATCCTCGTCAACCAGACCGGAGAAGTCACCTTCTTTAATAAGAACGGCGACAAAGCTGAATGTCTGCTCGATAATGGGCTCAAGACTGGCAGCTTGTGCAACACGTCTGATCCTGAGCCCCTGACCAGCACAAGCGCAAGCCCGTCTTCGAGCGCTCCCGCGACTTCGACGCCTTCTTCGTCGTCCATTGTTTCCAACTCCTCGGACACTGGGTCATCTATGTCAACCTGTTCGTGCGCATAGCCATATCGAGAAGATATGGAAGCCCAGGAAGCCGAGCCCCTTCCTTCTTTGGGGGGGATATCTAGTACTACCATTATGTATCAAAGCTTGCTTTCTCTGGATTTCTTTGCTCTCGTATTTAGGTTAAACCTTGCTTTGTGACATCAACTGTAATTCATCGCTTCTACATTACGAACTTTCCTCAACGGTGTATTCCTTCTCCAGATGCTTCGCATAATAAAAACCCTCCCCCCGGCCAAAAGCTTTTCTATCCGGAATCATTTAGTTCTAGTGATCAGGAGACACAATTCTTCTTCACGCTGTGAGCCTTATTGGGAGGCACTGACGTACGTATGTGATGCTTAATAATGATGTGAGTGTGCTTTGCTGGCAATCGTGTGTCCGAATACTTATATCTATGTCTATATCGGCGTGGTTGCACTGGAGTGGTTGTGTGTTGAGTTGATAGGATCCATACTGGGAAGCCTCTCCTAGGAAGGCCTTCACAGTGCTCCTGGTATTCTATGGTTTTATGACATATCGAAACTTTCGAATCGAGTAGCTTTCTATCCGAATCTAGAGCAGTCAAGTGTGGTGGAATTCTATTGCTTCTTGGCAACTTTTCCTCTGCCCTACAGTACAGAGAATTAGTCCAGGAACCCCGCTTGATGTTGCTAGATGGCCGATCTTCCTGTTATAATCCGTGTTATGAAACGGGGTTATTTTAATGAGATGGAGATATGTCGCAGGATGTGGATCCCTAGTTACAGATGGTATCCTGCTGTGCAACCTGATGAGGGGTGTCGTAAGGATTGGACTGATCTGGGCATATATTTCGCTAGTTCGAACTAGAGCAGCCGGTGTGCTACTAAAGGTTTCATAGATGTTCATTTGCTGAAGCCAACTGGGCACTAACCTGAACATAGAAATTTTACATTTGTATGTACATTCTCTTTGACTTTCGTGCTAAATAACTTGTTCTGAGGAGCCCAAGAAATTTCGGTTACATTCAGTCAAGATTCTAATCAACCAATCAACTGTCAGTTCCAAAATTCACCGTCCTTGCAAAGAATTGCAGGGCCCTCTTTTTCTGATTTAAAATTTTCAGAATGAGACTTGTAGGTGAAATTAGATAATAAAATCGATTAACGTCGAAAAGAATCTGTAAACAAAATTTCCCGACCATCCCATTAGTACCCATCTGTTATGTGGTACATAATAACATATCCTTTGGATCTGTCGTACTGGTTGGGCACTCCAGTGCGTACTCTAGTAAGTTTCGGCAGATACTTCTTAAATATCCCAGTATGTGCCCAAATCGATATTCCTCCAAGTGTCTAAATCACTAGAATACATCTGGACGATAGCATCTGCCTTCTCTTTTCCAAATACCGGTCCATTCAATCGTAATGTGACATTCTTGAACATGTCTACCAGATCTGACAGCATAGATAGATACAGTCAACTAATTATTGTAAGATTGACTGGCGAAGTAACATAAATCTAAGACGAAACTTTGGTCCTATTGAAGCCGCCCTTAGTAACCTAGAATTCCGTTCACTTCACGAATAAGATTTGCCGAATTGTCACTCTTTGCGTTAACCTGAATGGGAATAAGACCCATAGCCATCTTACCAGCTTCAGATTGGATATCTCCAATCTGTGCCCTATCAGTGAATTCAGATTCACCAAATCCACCCGGGAAGTCTGGTGGGGGGACGCCCTTCAAAAAAGTATCACGCTGCTGCGCGACGTATTGCTAAATGAAGTCAGCGTACAGCACGCGACCACAAGCTTGTGATTGATTTTCTTACCGCATTGCTGGGAGTGAGCGGAACGGATGGAATGTAAAACACGCAAGCATCGTTGTCGCCAGTGTTGTTACTCTCCGTACCGTGAATAGTATCGGCACTCCAAAATACTATGAATATTAGCCACGTTCAGTCTTAATGATTATTGACAGCCTTACCGGTGTCACCTGACTCAACTGTTGGATAAGGTATCATCGTCTCATTCAGCATCAGATGAGGGTGGTGGCCAGGAGTATGCTCTTGAGCAGTTCCAGGGTTTGCACCATGCAGGAAAGTATTTCCATCCTCATCATCGAGGG
The DNA here is from genome assembly GCF_028826775.1 of Penicillium argentinense. Classification (NCBI taxonomy): domain Eukaryota; kingdom Fungi; phylum Ascomycota; class Eurotiomycetes; order Eurotiales; family Aspergillaceae; genus Penicillium; species Penicillium argentinense. The sequence continues at coordinate 4,635,286 of NW_026622668.1, forward strand.
AAAACTTCCATCCGTCCAAGGAGCCCTTTTGAGTAGGCTTGAAAAAGGGGCGAAGCATCCAGTACGCAGTGGAGGGCTGTAGAATTGGATGAACGACAAGGGTACCTGACGAGCCAAGGAGTCAGCTTGGAAAGGGTTTCATTTTGCTGTTTAACTTGCCTTGTTGGGGTCCATGACGGGATAATCCAAGCCAGCTCTGGAAGGCTCGGAAGACTGAACATCCTCCTGGTGCATCATACATGTTCATGTTGGCGTCGAGTCGGCCAGTTAGATCCCATGGGTTGTACTCCTTCCACTGTCGTGATATCAGATGGCCGTGCTGATAAAGCGGGATAGTGAATGACTCCTCACCTTTCCTTGGAATATCTTGCGGTAGACATGGTTGTAGGCGCGGTCCTCCCACCTTTCGACTCCTCCACCGTCGACGTGAGGCGGTAGGGCAAAGGTTTGATCGCCAGGCGGGCGGATTTGAACTCGGTCACAGTAACTGAGTGGGACGGAGAGATCCACTAAAATATATCAGCACAGCGAAATGCGCTTTCTGTTCGGGCTTCGCTTACCCTTTTGATCCGCATCAGCGGAATATAGCTGGTTCATCCACGACTGTGTGGCGAGCATGTTAGGGTGCGACCTCGCTTTCACCTGAGAAGGGCTCCAGTATGATTCATAGATAACCTGTTCGTTGTCAATATCAGGACAAAACTTTCTACTGAAAGAAAGCCAGGGAAGATGAAGAGATCACAACCGATTTGTACATACTTTATTTTCCGTATCAGATGGATAGCCTTTGAAAGGGTGTGCAGCCACATACTGACGCATGTCAGAGAGATACCCCTCTGCAACATCCTTCGGCACAACTCCTTTGATCACTGCAACACCAGTGCTCCGGATGGCGTTGACACTTTCGGGGGCAACATTGCCAGCTTGAATATCCGAGAAGTTCAATTGAGGGATGATCTGTTTTCGTCAGTATATCGCTAAATCTCGATCCGAAGAAGGGGCCAAGCTCACAGACTCTCGCTTGGAGGCGACCTCTTCAGTGCGCACTTTCAGAGTCTCGACCAAGTCATCCCACGATTGCTGGATCTGCTCTTCAAAGCCAGTGGTCAAGTTACGCTTCAACTCATGGAAGCGTTCAGGCAGTGGTTGACTCTTTCTGCCGGAGAAAGTTGAGAAAACAGACGAGATGTCGCCCTCTTTTTTGTCATTTCGAGTGAGTCGCGATGATTCCGTCGCTAAGAGCCGCTTAGCTGTACCCGCGCATTTTCCAGCTCGAAAAGTAGGGCACCTAAGGCAATGCGGCGAGATTAATCTGTTCATGATCAGGCACGGAAGAACTCAATGTAGCGTAGACAACTGCCAGAGAGTAAAGAATCTTCTTTGGGCTTCACCAGTGCAAGTCATGCATTTACCCCAGACTTATATACCCTCAACTGACCGCCCCGCGCTGCGAACCCCAACATTTGCGATGCAATTTCACCGAAACCTTGGAATCTGGATACAACGGAAGCCTAGACAAATTCAGTCTTCCGACAATCCCCATCCACAAAGGTGCTTCAAATGGAACTGCTTCCGACATCGGTAGACAAAGTAATGGCGTCCAGCATACACTGTGACGCCACATGGTGGATCGATGTCTACCGATCAGCGAAGCCGATATAGCGTAATTGTCAGGTATACAGAGGAGACCTTTTGCTGCATCCTAAATTCAGGTTAGCCGGAATTTGAAAACGGAATCGACCAAAAGCTAAAGGCTATCCCTCGTCGGTAGATCCAAAATAGGAAATGTACCCGCCGAGATCCAGAATCGGGGGCAGTACGGGGAATCATCAAGAAAAATGCGATTTCAGTTCCATATGATGTTCAAGAAGAGGGTTCCAAGTGATATTAGTCGAGACCTTACCTTGGAAAGTCAGGCAGGAAGAAAGTCAAAAATGGTTGATGTGTCAACAGCGGGACTACCATATCCCCCACCATTATCAATGTTTTGCCAGCACAGGGCGGTAGTGTACCCATGATTACTTCGTTCTTACCCTGGCCTTCATCCGACGAGCCACTCATAATTGCCGAGCTTCATGAATCGGCTGTGAGAGAATACTGCTGATGGTTGGAATCCCGCGCCACTGAGGGACCTTACGAAACTGATTTTCGTAAAATCAGCTAAGTGACTTTGAAGAATCGCCTAGATCTTGAGCTGGCATGAAGGCGCTCCCTCCGACGGGCTGCAAAACATCGAAGAGGCCATCGCTCATACCGACCAACTTTACGATGCGGGGAGACCTTTCTTCACAAAAGATAGCATCCGCACCATTCATGAGTAGTCCCAAAATTTTCTGTTTCCGGAGGTCAAATTGTCATTAAAGGTGTGGCAGGCACAACAATTGCATTTACTGAGGACTGGCGACACCCGCGATTTACTGCGTTTTGTCATGTATAAAAAACCGACCTGCTCGCCGAAAATGTGAATCTCATACGGTCCATCTAGTTTATTTCGATGCTTACAACAAGCAGCGGGGAGCCAGAAATACGTTATGAGTGTCGGCCGCATCTTAGACACCATCTCTGGAGAATGGAGAAGGCTTGGATCCACCTTCAGAATTGCTTTCCCTTTGCTCTCTGCGCATATACGAGCTGTGCAAGGAAACTGCACCACCCACCGAAGAACCGGAGACAAAGGCTCTGGACCTTACCTACGAGTCTCTCACCGAGTTCTTCAAAGGCTGTTCCAAACTTAGAGGGAAACTGACATGTGCAAAAAAGTTCTACAGATTCTGAATCAGTCTTCTGTGGAGCATGACATAAATAAAATCGTTGCTGTTGCCCTGGGAAGTATCGCTACAATGAGAAGATTTGATAATCGTCATCAATTTGGTTTCCAACACGCATTAGTATTGACGCTACAAGAATGGCTGCAAACTCAGCACAAGGCTTTCAACTTTTACGCCCAGGATTCAGACTACAAGCCTGCTGATAATGCCGTACTTCGGAGGCATGGTGTGGAAGTCATCGATGACCCCTGTGCATGGCTCGAGGTAGATGAAAAGTCAGTTCTGTTCTCGTGTGTACCCAACGTACCAGTGAAGGAAATTATGGCGCACATTGATCGACCAGCGGTAGTGATCTGGGAGCCAGTCGACTACAACGGCGGTGATGTCAAAGGAAAGATGAGTGGGTAAGACACACTTGACTACTCAATAATGATTCTATCTATGTCGGGACATAACATCCCTTTCTTGGTGTACGCATTCTTGCGCGGAGCTGCGGTTCCGGTGTTGTGACCGCCGATTGTCCGTGCATGGGATTAAGGGGTATCTTGAAACCTGACCGGAGAACACATCTACATCTACATCTATCAACAGGAATCAATTGACTTTTTGCTTTGGAGCATACAGACTGTCCACTTAACTGTGTACACAGTACCTAGCTGGTGATACCAACAATCTACTAATAAGTACCCAGGACCATTCCATGCTCAACTCGGGTCACGGCAATGATGCAGGGCTATGAGATGTTCCAATTTGGCGAGGGTGAACATTTCTGTTCGACGGTGATCTATGTTCGAAGATGCAGAGATTGATCCAGTGTACTAGAGCAGAGCGTGGATAGACTCACATTTAGTTTAAGGGTCATGTTATTCGAACAGAATGAAATAGAGATTGATAACCTTGAAAAGTAAGAATAGCTGATACCATATGGATAAAGAATAACCTTGGTGAAGGCTGCTGGTAAAAATAGAATACATGATGGTGGTCGACGCCTGCCCTAAGTGAGAACAAATTTTTTTTCTCAGTCTGCAAATTGAAAACTGTCGAAAAATAAAAGCAAAATAGAACGATCAGGGGCTAGGTGTGTTCTCCTCGTACTGAGGAGCACTGTATTCGTCGCCATAGCCCGCACCAGGCGTAGCAGCGGCACCACCCATCGCCGGAGTAGGGGCATCGTAGGCGGCAGGAGTAGGAGCGTCATAGCCGCTGCGCTTGGGCAAGCCACCTGGAGTCGGCGCATTGAAAGCACCGGGGGTGGGGACGTCTGCGCCCCAGGCGCCGGGGGTTGGTGCAGACGCACCCGGAGTCGGGGCCGCATACCCCCCAGGAGTAGGAGCAGAGTATCCGCCCGGGGTAGGAGCATCATCGAAATCACGCTGGTCTTGGGCGCTAGCCAAACTGCCCCAGGCAGGAGTGCGGTTCCCGGCACCCCATGCAGGAGTGCGAGATCCAGTTACAAAGGCGTCGTCACCGCCAGCACCAGCGAAGGGGGTACGGGAGCCGGTGTTCCAGGCTGGAGTGCGGTTGCCGCCGCCGTAAGCGGTACGGTTTCCAGCATCGTAAGGGTTCGAAGTTCGGGATCCGTCGTTCTTCCAAGCAGGGGTACGTGAACCGCTCATGCTGCTACCCCATGCAGGAGTGCGCGAAGAGGAAGCGCCAGCCCAGGCTGGGGTTCGAGAGGAATCGGGGGCAGCCATTGGTGTACGCCCACCTTGCCAGCCATCTCGGCGGGGAGGTGCGGTAGACGATCCGAAAGGGACACGAGATCCCCTGCCACGGCCACCGAAGTTGTGGATTGGTTGGTTCGTGATTGGACTAGCAAACGTTAGCAATGGAATATGGGGTAGATTCAAGTTGCAAGGTCATGACTTACTCTCTCGGGAGAAGATCTTCGCGGGGAATCATCACTGGTTTTTTACCAGACACAAATTCGACACAAGCCAATTTTTCGTTCGCGTACGGGACACGGCCGAGCAGACCCTTGAGCGGGCCCCTGCGAATACTCACAGTTTGGCCAACCAGGCGGTCACGACCACCCGTCGATGGCATGGCAATAGGACTCGCGTAGTTATTCTTAAGCTGCTGGTTCATAATTTGCGGGTTGGGCTTGTCAAGAGAGGGCAACTCGCGACCGCCTGCTGGTTGACTGGAACGAGTGTTAATCGCCCGCGTCACCCAGACACCTCCATTCTCGACCCGTTCTTTGTCGATTGCGAAAACGATTCCGCGGTAAATATAGATAATTTCTCCTTTTCTCTTCTCCCCAAGGGGCTCCTTGATGGTTTCACCGACTGTAATCTCGGCACCGTCCGCGTCGACGGCTTTGTAGCTATCTCTCTTGATGATGTTAATGACCTGAGAGCGAGTGCAATCGCGGACAGAGCCATGCTGATCAAGAACCTGGATGCGATCGCGCTCAACCTTGATGGCACAACCGACGGTAGAATTGCTGTTCTTCGTGTTAGCAGTTGAAATAGAAGTTTGGAAGAAGAAGAAGAAAAAGAAAGGCGGCCATGTACTCACTCAAGCTGAAGAAGGTCGTGAAGTCGGCACTGGCCCGTGTAGCTAGGCCCCTTGCTAGCTGCAGCGTCAGTATCACCGGAGAGACGGAGATCTTTGCTGAAAACCGTGATTTCCTCCATGGTCGAGTCGCTAAGAATGGTAACATTGTCGTCCTTGACCTCAACCACCATACCCAACTCGTTCTGAAAGCGACTTCCTCCGATGACCTTGACATGGTCACCCTCGCGGAAGCGTTTCCGAAGGGTTAGGACAGGAGCATCGATGAGATGACCACTCAGCTCTCCCTCGGTAACTCGCAGCGAAACAATATCACCACGAGTCGATTCCGCACGACCGACCAAGCCCTGCTGTTCACCACGGTACACCTCAACTGGGTCACCGGGCTGATAGGAGTCTGAGGCGGTTGACTTCTTCATTGTGTCGGCAAGAGCGGCCAGATCCAGGTTGGCAGTGCCATCTTCAGATCCACGAGCAAACATTGTCACTTCTTCCAACCGCGGATTCACGTTCTTGGTTGTCAGGTGGTTCAGGCGCATGTCCTTGATAAGGAAACCATCCTCATAATTGTCATTCATATAGTTCCATGACTTGCCTCGCAGGCCAGATGTAGCAGATAGATGTTTGGCGTGCTTCTTTTTTGCCTCTGCTTCGCTGAAGAGCCGCTGCGGCGGGCGGAACTTGTTGGTAGCTCGCTTGCGCTTGACATCGGCGCCCGGCGCCAGAGCATTATCATCTTCGTTCATGCCATAGTCCAGTCGAGGAACGATTCGAACCGTGACGGTGAGGCCATTGGTTTCAACTTCTTCGATCTGAGCCAGATCACCCTTGTATTTACCACGCGCGACGCGAACCCATCCACCGGGGTGGAGCTCCTCCGACTTGCGTACACGAAGAAGATCCGGCATATCCTTGACCGGGATCAGGGTCAGCCCTCGGGAGGGAAAGTAATGGTTGAGCTGGTCCAGTCCCGCGATGACATCGGGCTGTCGTTGGGCTTCGACGTAGAACCAGCCCTGCATGACATTTCCGCGCTCGAAGGCCGAAAGAATGCGCAAAGGGTTTCGAGAGTGGGCCGGGCGTTCTTGGATTCGCTTCTGGATATTGAAGACAACTTCGCGTTCTTTTCCAGGCTTGCACCGCGCGCCCCAAATACTAGGGTCTTCGACACTGGGAAGCAACAGACGTTTCGGGATGACAAGCGCATCGGTCGCTGCGGCACGGTTCCGTCCGTATCGCTCCTTCAGCATCTGTGCTTGCTTCTCCGCGTCCATCGTCGCATCAAGTTCACGCTGGCGATCCAGCTGTCGGTGACGTCGGTCATCGGTTTCAGCACCTGCGGGCAGGGCATCAAGGTCGTCAGGGTGCATTTCGGTGCCGAACTCGGCGAGCTCATCCTCTTCGTCTTCGGCCTCATCTTCCTCCTCATCGACGCCGGCCTCTTCTTCGAAGAAATTATGGACACCACCCCTTCTGCGCTTGCGTGGACGATTCTTGACGCCAACCAGAGTCAGTGAGTTCCTTGCGCGCTTCTTAGACTGTTTGATACGAACCACTTCTTCCTCCTCCTCGTCTTCTTCTTCATCGTCGTCATCTTCCTCCTCCTCGTCGTCCTCCGCATCGTTGTGTTTTTCGTCTTTTTCATCTTCGGCCTCAGCATCGCCTTCGTGCGTCAAGGCACCGGTGTCATCGCCATCTTCTTTCGCGGGCTATTTTCACAATGGGTTAGTTCCATGACTTAACAGCTCAGTGATTGATCATCGCTTACCTTTGCGTCTTCGTCATCCGAGCCCGCGACGGGCACAGGGTTGAAATCTTCGTCCTCATCCTCGGAGCCGAAGTCTTGGTTCAAGAAGTTCGACATGTCGAAAAGTTGAAGTTGCAGGATCGGGCGAACGCTATGGAGAGAAAGGCAGGGGAGGAATAGGTTTGGGAAAGGAGGGTTGCGGAAGAAGATTTGTAGACACAGCAGCGAGGGCGGGCGACGAAATTTATGGAACCCTGGCTGTGTCAGCTGATAGTGAATGAGGGATAGTGAATGGGGAGCAGTCGAGAACGCGGAGTTCATTCACTGCGAGATTGTCGCGCAACTGCGCAGTGGGTGTCTGTACGTTCCCCGACCGCTCTCCGTCAAACACCTTCGAAATGGGATCAACTTCGGAAGCTGCGGCGAGTCCCATCAGACGAAGCTCGGAATTAAGCGTGAAATCTAATTTGAAACATCACTGTGCCCTCACTCTCGATCCATGGATTTTTCAATGCTAATCATCACTCGAGTCGTCACTTATCCCTCAGCCAGCTTTTTTTTGCAAAAGCTACGCACATAAACTTACCACTACAACTAGTATTATTCTAAAGGTGCGACAGTGCATCCGAATTAGGATCGTGTGTTAATGAACGGTACTTTTAGGCCCAGATGATTCATTCTGGTACTGAAACTTCTATTCAAGGTATACCTTTGACGGGTTCCTTAGTACTACTAGTAGCTATCGAGCGTTGCGTGGCCACAGCTAGCTAATGTCAATCTGAAAAGGCGTGGCCACCTTTGCTACTTTTCTACGTGAAGTTAACTCATGCGCACGATTTTTGCCCTTCACAAGTGCAACTATGTCCCAAAGGACCCTGGTCGACAATGTTTTACTTGCTAGATGCACGTCAGAGAAAAGAGTTGAATGTACAAATTTCGAGCAAACGTATTCATACAGAGAATGTCAAAGTATCGTGAAGAAATGCGTCACATCGGACAGGATATCTAGCAAAAACTCTCCAGCAATGAGACCAACCAAGCTGGGGAGCACAAGTGAGAAAAATGGTCCAAAAGATGGAGACAAGAAGAAATGAAAACAAGATCAATACCGCCAACCCCCAGATGTCATTTAAAGCTTCATGCCAAACATCTGGTGCACACGCAAACTCTGACGCATACTCAGGTCCAGCATGATTTCCTCACTGCCACCGGGGATGGCGTAGGCACGAACATCCCGATACAGGCGCTCGACCTTGCCGCCCTGGCCGCCACGGCTGTAGCTGAGACCACCGAATATCTGACTAGCCTCGCGGGCGCAGAACTCGAAGGTCTGGGTCGATTGGGCCTTCAGGCCGGCGATGGCACCGCCCAGCTTGAGCATGGCTTCGGTCTCCTCCATGGACTGGCATTGGAAGATGATGTTCTCGAGCCAGTTGTACGTTGCCTCGATCTGGCGGGCCATGTGGGCCAGCTTCATACGGATGACGGCGTGGTCGATGAGACGCTTGCCGAAGGTCTTGCGCTTGTGGGCGTACTTCATGGCTTCCTCATAGCAGACACGGGCGAAGCGAACGCACTGGATGACAATTCCAATACGTTCGTGGTTGAAGTTGGTCATGATGACCTTGAAACCCTGGTTCTCCTTGCCAATGATGTTCTCGACGGGGACTTTGACGTCTTCGAAGGTCACGTAGGTGGTACCACTGCTCAACACACCCTGACAGTCCATGCGGCGGGTGTTGACACCACCGGCCTCGCGTTCAATCAGCAGGACACTCAGTCCGTTCATGCCGGGCTTGCCAGTGCGAACGGCAGTAGTGAAGTAGTCGGCCCAGACACCGTTGGTGATCCACTTCTTCTCACCGTTGACAATGTAGTGCTTGCCATCCTCGCTGAGCTTGGCCTCGCAACCCAGGTTGGCGACATCACTACCCGCATCAGGCTCAGTGATAGCCAAGCAAATGCGCTTGTCACCGGCCAAAATACCAGGCAGAATGCGGTCCACCAGCTCTGGCTTGCCAAACTTGACCAGAGGCGGGCAACCAATGCCATAGCCACCTACCAGGTTCCAAACCAGACCACCGCTACCAGCACGGGACAGCTCATCGGTTAACAGCATCTCGTGGAACAAGTCCCAGCGCTCCGGGGAGACAGACTGAACACGGTGAGGGGTGTGCTTCGAAGGGAATGCGCCACCCAGCAAACCGGCCAGGTAGCCGCGCTCACCCATCTGCTTGTAAATGTGACCCGGAACCTCTTTACCCTCGTCCCACTCGTGGACATATGGCTCGATCTCGGACTCGACCCATTGGCGCACTTCCTCACGGAGAGCGGCGTGAGTCTCGTTGAAGTAGGGGGAGGAGTACTATTGAAAGAAAAAAGCCCGTTAGTCCTGACTCTCTCGCATTTTCTCACACAGCGCAACTTACACCCTGGTACCAGGAGGGATCGGCAAAGGGAATCAGGTCGCCGAAGGGGTCTTGCGGCGCGGCGGAGGCCGGCGGAGGCACGGCGGAATCGGACTGCGGCTTCGGGGCGGCAGCAGGCTTGGGCTTGGGCGCGGGTGCCGGCGCGGGAACAGGCTCGGCGGCCTTCTTCGTGTTCAACGACCCGATCTGCAGCTGGCCCTTGTACTTCTTCAAGATTCCCTCGTTGTGGTACTTCCAAAACTGCTTGGAGGCGTCCTTGCCGGCAACTCGCTGGAGAACTGCGCACATGTCAATATCGCATCTTTCGGCGTTCTTGGTCCGAGCCATGACGTACTCTTCTTTCCACCTATTTGCCATCGCGGTCAGCACATGATCGTAATTCTGCACGGCTGCAATCCTCATGCGACCAGCGCACGGAATTCCTCCGCTCGTGTGGGACTCGGACTTACCAGGGTGCTCGTCTTGGAACTTGGAGACATCGTAGACGTCCTCATCGATGATAATCCACGGGCTGTCGCCTTTGCTGTGCGACGCCACGTCGTCCTTGCTAAAGGTCTTCGCCATGATGAGGGATGTGTAGAACACAAAAGGAGGAAAGGCGAAGTGGGGTATCAGAAATGAAAGAGAAAATCACAGGTGAACAAGCGTTTCGTGGGGAAGGGAGTAGAAAGTAAAAAAAAGGAAGAGCAGTCCGGGGTAGATGGAGCACGCGTGCTATATACGGTTCGGAGCCCGCCACCCAAAGCAGAATTCCCCGTGTTGAGTGTGGATTGCGACTCCAGAATGGGGCCTCGGAGGACCAGCTCGTGCTATTCGGCGTGAATTCAGGCCTTCAGCTGCTTTCCTCGGTCGCTGATCGGGTCGGTCATCGCCGTATGCCAGCCCACCGATTGGCTCGCCTTGCGTCATTGCTGCCAAAAATGCCGAGGCCCTTCCACGTTGCTTACCTAAGACCGCGCAGTGCATGTGAAGGCCGCTCGGCGCATTTGCGATTCGTGGCACGCGCCTGTCCAGCGCGCATGTCGTTGGTCTTCTGCTTTTCTCGGCCTTGGAAATCGACGTCAGATCACAAGGCATCCCGCCCAGTCTGGGGCCGGGGAGGTCTGCCACACAGTCCAACCCGACTTGGAAATGGCAGCTGGGGCATGGGTGCTGGGAGAGATTCAGTCACCGCACGTTCATCGATCTCTTCAAACCCCGCATCGATTGAAAACGTGAGATAGCGATTGCCATGCGCTAAGCTTTCCCCATATTGCAGGGTCCAGCCTCTGATGTCCGTCCACAAAGAGAAGACGAGGCTTGTGATTGACACTTCAGGCAGTAAGGCCACAAGGCCGACAAACTTTGATTTAGCTCTCTCTGGACGGCAGCATTCCAGTGAGCACCCACGATACTCTACTAGTAGTTATTGGAAAGACATCTATTCCCTTCTGAAATTAAACACAACTAATAGAGCTCATTATTGAGATGATGTGATTTTGTAACAACAGGATCGATTAAGTCGCCAGACAAACTTTACAGGGTTGCGGGAGCTCCGCCCGGGAATCAACTCCCAACGTAAGTCTAATTGGATTAAGGTTGCCATGGACCCCTCAGGCCAAATGGACCCCTCGCCGAAATCGAGAAGTTGACATAGCCTCTAATCGATTTGGAATCTCTCAAGCAGCTAACGCTGTCGACAGTGGGCAGCTAGGATTACCTGCTAGTCGAGTTAAGCCCTCACACTGCCATACAACCTCATCACATCTACGCGCTCGGCCACCCGGGCAGAAAGATGGCATACTGGTAGATCCATAGTTTCCATCATCTATACAATTTGAACCAAACAGGCCTTTCGATTTACCCGGGTTCCCTTACAGGATCCGCTCCGCAGCCAAATAAAGGCACAACTCCCGTAGGTAACCCAGATACTTAGCACCCGGGGAAGATTAATCGATCTACAACTCCGCGATCGGCCGAAGACTAACCAGTCCCTTGTTTCAATAAAAGCGCTTAAACAATCACACGATTGGATTTTCTGACCGAGACCACGTCGATCCACTGGGATATTTTTGAGAGCGGCGCTTACAATTCAGGAACATGTTCGTATGGCTCTTCGACCCTGTTCATGCATATGGCTCTGAAACGACAGAAATAGCGGCCTTCTTCGCGCCCTTACGTTTCAAAAAATCTGGTACTGTTTGAGGCGAGCTTTTTTGATTGGGGGTACCGTCGATTTGAAGGTGGGGTGAGCCGCGTCGGCGCCTGTCGAAAATCGCGGCGCTAAGCAGATGCTCCATAGCAGTATACTTGTACCAGCTCAGCATCCTGTCGGGAGGTAGTACTTCAGTCTTTCTTTTCATATTAAATTTTCCAACGGCTGTCAGAATGGCATTGGTTATAAAGTCGAGCGACAGTGATCTCAGTCCCCCTTTCTCTATTTTGAGAGATTATCTCCAGGCCGAATCGCCGCCCCCACCTGCTGACATCGCCAACCGCATTGATCGGTATCATGAGAAGGGCCTGGAAGGGGAGAAGAAGATTCCCAAGGAAGAAAGGGATAAGCTTGAGCTGGACCCTGATGGGTGTTATGGGCCTCTGTGGGAGATATGGATAGCTTTTATCGTGATTGTGGAACAGGTTCCTCATGACCATCCGGCTCAAAACAGGCTCATCAATGTGATACGTGGAATGAGAGAACTGCCTGGTCGCAAGGTTGATCTGGAAGGGGTATGAATCCATCTTGAATATTCAGATTGCTCGAATTTTGAGTGAAATGATGCGTCTCAAGAACTACAGCTAACGTCAATCTAGACTGACACGGACGTTTGGAAATGTCTTGTTATATTTGACCGATGCATTGTCGATTATTACCAATGTACGTTTGAATTTTCATCTGATAATCTCGTTCATGCGAATGCTAATCTAAAATCCCACTCTAGCTCCTCTAAATACGCAAAAGCCCATCTCAACAGACGACGCTCAGAAATGGCGAAACGTAACATCATTCCTGGCACGCTGCTGGGGTGCCGAATTCTTCAACGCATCCCGACAAGCCGTTCTACTCCTCTGTGCTGCGCTCGAAGAACCAGTCGAAGACACGTCAGCTCTGCAGCAAATCCTACCCGTTGCATGTGAGTGGATCGAGCACTCCCAGGCCGCATTTACGCGGATCATCGAATCGGGCGCGGATGAAGAAGGCCATCACAAACGCACAGGTACACTCTATGAAGGGCCAAATAAATTATGTCAGGAGAGGTGGCAGTTCTGGAAGGGGCGGTTTGGGGAGCTTGCGGGTCAAGCTGAAGGAGAAGCCAAGGATCTGGCTTTGAGCTGTGTATTGAAGATGTCGAGCATTTCTTAGGATTCTCTGCGCGTTCTTTTCCTTTTTTTTGTTTCTGTCCATAGGACGAGTTACCCGAATTCTGTATCAAAATTGTCCATTGGTATATGCATCCTTGATCAATAGGTCGAAAGTCGTACGGCCCACGCCAAGCAGATATAATTCAGTACGCAACGGTTCGAAACTCTATTAGTCAAAGCAGCAGGATGAGGCTCAAAATCAGGCGCCCGTCACCTGCCACGTTCTCAAAGAAGCGCCCCACCCAATCCCCCAAAAATAAACACTGCTATAGCTCCCATCTGCCAGGTACCTTTTTCTGGAAGATTTCCTTGATCTTTAAGACCAACTTGAAACAATACCACACAAGCCATCGAAAACCAAAACAACAAATATGTCCTTCCCACCACCCCATATCCAACTCCCAAAGACCGAACACACGCACACCATAATCTTCCTGCACGGCCTAGGCAGTAATGGCCCCGAATTCGCCAGCGACTTCTTCTCCGGAAAAGACTCGAAGGCAACAATCTAGCAGCAAATTTCCCCACCTGCAAATGGGTCTTCCCCACAGCACCAGACAGATGGCGCACAGTCCTCGGCGAAGAACAATACGCCTGGTTCGACGTATACTCACTCGACGACACGACAGAGAGATCCGAGCTCCAAGTCGACGGACTTCGTGAATCCATCCTCTACATCCTCGACCTCATCGAAGCTGAAGCGCGACTCCTCAACGACGAACACGACAAAATTTATCTTGGCGGATCAAGTCAGGGCATGGCGATTGCTCTATGGACGATATTCGGAGCCGTCGCGACGGGAAGGATTCGGTCGAGACTTGCCGGGGTTCTGGGGATTTGCGGGTGGTTGCCTTTCGCCGAGAACTTGGAGAGTTCGATTGTTGAGCGTAAGGTTCTGGAGATCGTGGAGAAGGATAAGTTGGTGTTTGATCTGTTTAATCGCAAGTTTGGAAGGGCGCAGTTGCGGCAGTCTCAGTCGCCCATGGATGGGGATGTGCTTCCGACGCCGATGTTCCTTAGCCATTGGAAGGATAATGCGTTTGTTTCTCTGCAGCTTGGATTGCAGGCATATCAATTCTGAAGAATATTGTGCAAACGGTGGAGTGGCATGAGTTCACGGGGGCTGATAATGATGGGCATTGGATCAAAGAGCCGGAGGGGTTAGATCATATTGTCAGGTTTATCGAAGGCCATCTCGATTTCCTGGAGGGCCACCGCGATCAATCTAAGATAGGGATCGAGATCGCTCTTTACGATATGTTGGGAAAGATTCAAGATACAGACGGTTAAAAATGCAGAAAAATGCTTCATATCACAAGCGGTATGGCCGCACTCCTAATAGATCAGGCCCGAGAACCCGAGTTGTCTAGTAATACATCCAGCGTCAAAGGTTTGTCACGCAGAACACCGCTACTCTTCCTCGCCATCCGTCTCGTAGGCAAACTCGTCCGGAAGAGGCGCATCCTCCGCCCCTTCCTCGTCCTCATCCACTGCAGTCAGGACACCGGCGGCGGCAGAAGCACCCCCGGCACCGGCGAGGCCAGACAAGGCTGCGCGAGCATCAGACCGTTGAGGGGTTTGCAGGGCAGCAGTGCCGATAGCAGCTTGCAGGCGGTCCTGAAGGGTCTCAGTGGGGTGAGCCGGTTGCCGGGTCTCCTTGCTAGCCTTGAGCTCAACGACTTCACGGGGCTCATCGGGCTGCTTGTCGAGAACAACCACGACACCACCAGTGGGCTAGAGAAAATTAGGTTAGTACATATTTGAAAGCATAATGTGTTCAGGAGCTGACATACCCTCTTGACCGGCTCGTACCGGGGGTCGGGGAAGGTGAGGAACTTGAGCTGCGCCGGTAGTACTCGGGACATGTTGTCTAGCTCGTAGCCAACCTTCTCACGCTCTACTTTCTTCTTCTGGCCTTCGCCAGCGGTCTTCTCGCCATCCTTGCCCTCCTCACTTTCGGCCTTCGGGGCGTCATCAGTCTCCATCTTGTCGGGCAGTTGATCAGAAACCTTGGGGGTTGTGGGTGTCTGATCAATGTCCATGCTCTCTCGTCGAGCCTGCTTTTCCCGCCGTTGGGCACGGCGCTTGGCTTGGGCTGTTGTAGAGAGAACAGCGGTCTTCACCTTCTCCGGAGCCTCCTCGGCCTTTACTTGTTGCTCAGGCGGGTAGTCGAACAAGCTGGGGCGGGTGTTGCTGTGGAACTTGAACTCCGGAACCTCCAGCTTCTGATCCACACCGATCACGGATGTGGGGGCAAAGCTGAGAGACAGGAAATGGGTGAGGGGGAACCAGTACCAGTACTGGACGAAGACGGCAGCACCGACGATACCAGGCATGTTCAGGTTACCGGTCTGGGTTTGCAGGCTAATAGTGCAGTTGCGGCCACCAGCATCAATGATACCCAAAGCGACAGCACAACCGAACTTGGCCATAGCATCCTCGTGACGGTCACCGATCATCTTCATCATGGCCTTGCGCAAACTGGTCACACGAGGGTTCATAGCCTCGTTCTGTTGGACCAGAACCATGGCCAGGGAGATGAGGGCACCCTGGCGCACAAAGTCTGTTGAGTCCTTGAGCATAGGCTCCAGGAGATCGATGGCCTCATCCAGACCAGTTCCGGCGCAGGAAATACCCAGGGCCATAGCGGCACCATAACGGACGTGGGGATTGTAGGATTCCGAGAGCAGCTCGACCATACGGGGGACGCTCTGGTGCTTGCGGAACAGAATGAAACCCAAGCTCATCACTGCAACACGGCGAACATCATCGTTGACATCGCTGACGGCAACGTGAAGAAGCTTGCGGACGGCCTTGTTGCTACTGCTGCCACAGTAGGCCAGAGCAATGGTCATGATACCACCATAGCGGAGAGTGGGATCGGGGTCACCGAGAAGACCGTTGATCAGCTCATCGGCAGCCTCTTGACGACCGTACATAATCAGAGCCATACCCATAGCCAGACCACGAACAATCTTCTCGTGCTGGGTATCGTGAGCATACTGGATCATGTCTTCCAGCGCCTTCATGTTACCAGTGCCCAGCATGACAAGACCCATGGCAAGACCAACGGCCTCACCGTTCAAAGCCGAGTCAGTGAAAAGGACGTTTCGAAGATCCTCGTAAATACCCTCGTCACCGGTGGCCATGCCTGCAACACCCAGACCCAACGCTCCACCATGCTGAACGACCTCCTCGGTCGCTTTCTTGAAGTGGTCACGAATGAGATCGACAGCCATGCCACCGTGATTGGCATAGATGAGGCCGAATGCGTACAAAGAACCACCCTGGCTGTAAACAGAGCCCGAGCCACCACCAACACCGGCAATATGCTCCCGGGGCAGGTATGGCTGCAGGAGCTTCTGGCCTTGGCTCAGGTTACCGCGGTGAATAACACCCAGAGCAGCAGTGGCTGTGAACTTGGACCAGTTCACGGCCTTGCCCAGCCACTCCAGATTGTCACGGAAAAACTTGTCGTGGGTAGTTCCAGCATGCATAAAGGCGTTCGACAGAGTGACAGCCGTATGGAAAATGGAGTTTCGAGCCTCCAGGCTGTCTCTGATCTTATTCAAAATTGAGATGTCGGCCTTGTTGTTGCGGTAAAGGAACTCCAGGTTCAACTGGATAGACTTCTTGCCATCGAGAATGGCCAGAATGCTCTTGAAGGCGGTGCGGGCGTCGTCGGACAGGTTGTCCTGGCCACTTGAGGGCCGAGACGAGCTGTCTTGGTCTCCAAGCAACGCGTCTGACTCTTTGGGCTCTTCCTCTGTCTTGTTCTCGGTATCCTCGGGCACCAGCTCGGAGATCTCCTGGCGAACCTTCTGGAGGAACTCCTGGGTGCTGTTATCGTAAAGGTCGAAGGAAATCTGATAGGCAACGGCGAGAGATCGCGCATCACCCTTCTCGACCAGCTGGCGGAGGATGACGGAGGCCATCGGATGTTCATTAAGGTAGACGACGCACTTGGCGATCGAGAAGTAGTCGGGGGCCGGAATTTCGTTAAGCAGATCGAGGATGAGTTTCAGAATCTAGATTGTCACATTGTTAGCAAGTCGAACGTGCAAGGCATTTTGAGTTGCACAAACCTCATTGCGGAAAGCCCGTTCTTGGACAATTCCCATGCAGATATCCAGAACATATTCCATGAGCTCCTCGCTACGACGAGACTCGCCCTGCTGCTTCTTCTCGTCATCACTGGCGCGCAGAATGGCCATGCGAAGCACATCCAGGCTCTTCGCCTCGATGGCGATACCGATCACCTGGCGGTAGCGCTTCTGACGGAAGCACTCCTCAAACAATCGCTCGATCACGGCCTGGAGTTGACTCTGGACACCGCGCTTGAGGACAAGGGGAGTTTCAACGTGCTGCACACTCAGGTCCTCGCCACCAGGGTGTGCCGCATCGATTCCTGGAACCTCCTGTCGCGAAAGAAGAGACTTCGAGGGCAGGGCGGATTTGGAGAATGGTGTGATCGGAGAGGTAAGGCTTGCGGATGTGCTTGTCGCGCCATCGCCGGACGCAGGGAATTGAGAGTTGAGGTTGGCGGCCTGGTCACCACCGCTGGGTCGCTGGGCGGCAGATAGGGCGATAAAAGTATCGACGCATTTGGCTGTTAGGAAACGCGCACAAGTCAGAGAAATGAATCATTGATGGGCTGGTTGATGATTTCATGGCGCTTACCGATAATTGTCTCCTCGTACTCGCCACCGCTGTCGAGCTGGAAAAGCTTTCCCGCGCCGAGGGCAAGGACCATACTCTCATTATATTCCTGCAGATGATAATATACCTTGGAGGCAACCAGGGCTGCCAGTCCGCGTTCGGGGAATGATTCATCTTCGTAAAGAGCCTCACTAGATAGAATGGGTCAGCAGTGCCCAACAAGGTAGAAGCCAGTTAGAGGCGGCAGGCGAGTTCGCGTTCGCGCTCGCATCGGCGAGGGATGCAATGCTCAGCAGCATCAACGAAAAGCGGTCCGACTTACATCTCCGGAACGGCATTCACAACCTCTGTCCACAGCAGATCGATCTGGGAATCTAATGACTTCAAGGCAAAGACCTTGAGCTCTGGGTCGGGTTCCGAAAGGAAGCCGACCAAACCGGCGGCCGAAACAAGGCCGACCATCGTTGCTGTGGGAGACGTCTGGCGTCAACGACTCTGATGGAAAGCTCTCCGGCTTCAGAGGAGGTGTTGTTGTTGGTGTGGCGACGCAACGTCAACGGGAAGGAGCTTGGGGGAACAGTGAGCGAGCCCCAGACGACGACGAGTGTGGGTAGGGAATCAAAGAACCCCAAAGAGCAGAATGATAAGAAGTACAGAGACAAATCACGGGACGAAGACGGGATGAGATGAAGTGGACGGTGATATGGAAGCTGGAAGCAGACAGCAGAAGCTTTGCCGGCGCGAGTCAACGTCAGGGAGCTGACTGTTCAGGTCACGTGCCATGCCGCCCGCGAGGCCCGGGAGCGTCAGCTGCAGGAGTCCCGAGGCCTTGCACTCTGCACTCTGCACGGTGTCCGCTGCGCTGGCCATGGCGTATTAAATAGCGGTTCACTCCCAGGAACCACGCAAGGGCGCCTCATCTTTCCGTGATCGAGGCCCATCCCGTCGACCACGCACATCATGTCCACGCTTCTGCCGTTTCGAGACAAATGCCTACCGCCGGTGCCAGCGACAGCTTCGATGTACCACCACGACCCCCTCCTTTACGTGAAACGCCAGTCGAACCATATCCAGCGTAACCTACAGACTTTGATTGACGCGCAGAGTGAGGGTCTGCTCTCAGGCCTTGCACAGCATCAGCCCGATGGTACCTCGGATGGGAGCTTCACTCCTACTTCGTCCCGAGCGAGTCGGTCTCGATCGCCCTCCACATTACCAGCTCGACATCCTGTTCCCAAGCATATTGGGCTCAAGGCTGCACGGCAAGGTATTTTCCAGTCTATCTATGACCTGTTGAAGCTGCGGGAAGAGGAACGAGAGATCCTGTGCACTCAGACGGACGAGCGAGACAATGCCCTCCATGAGATTCAAGGGTTCACCTCAACAAGGACTGGCCTGGAAGAAACCATTTCCAATATTCGTAACAACCGAGAGAACCAACGAGCTAAATCCCTGCAAGAAGAGGCCCGAACCCTCGAGACTGACATTCGCGAACTGGAGACCAGGCTATATGAGATGAAGGCTCGACATCGACATATTGTCAGCCAGATCTCTCACATTGAGAACTCCGTCGAGGCTAAACTCTCATCCTACACCGAAGCCCTGTCTCTCCTCCAGAAGGACATCCAGAACTACCTCCGCGACCCTCCTGTCCAGCCTCTCTCGCAACGTAAGAACGAATCTACATTTTACGCCCTGAACCCGAAACGTCGGACTTTGGAAATGGCACAAGAACACTGGCAGACCGAGCAAGACAGTCTGCATAAACGGCAGCAAGAGGTGGATGCCGAGATTATGGCTTTGGAGGAAGGAGGCGGTGTTTGGAAACAAGCTATTGCCGACATATCGGGATTTGAGAAACGGCTTAGAACGAGCATGCGCCGCTATATCAAGTTGGAAACTCAATCGAATACTATGGAAGAGAGTCAAGGGGGCGGGACCAAGGAGGAAATTGCCGCAGGCGTGACAGCCGACTTGGACCAAATCACGAAGAAGTTGGAATCCTATCTGGAGCGGGCCGAAAGCAAAGACTGGAAACTCCTTGTCTGTTGCATTGCAGCAGAGTTGGAAGCGCTGCGATCAGCACATAAACTACTTCTGCCAGCTTTTGGTTTGGCTATTCCCAAGGAACAAAGCAATCAGGCCGTCTCGCCGTCGCCTGCCAGCAAATCGATGGGTGAGGAATCCACAAATTCACAACATGCAGACAGATCGGACGACGAGCATGGGGATCTTGAGCCTCCAGCCGATCTATTAAAGGACAGTGATGCCCATCACACGGGTACTGCGTCGCCTTCCGAGGACGATGAGCCAGATCCAGCTTGGCTCCTGCCAGAGTCTTGATACCCACAGCCCTGGGGGGAGCTCACGTTCATACATTAAATTTGAAAATTTTTTTAAGCGTGTACCTACCGGCGAGTTGAATCTCGCTCTGGTGCCCGGGTATAAGAATGTAAGGATAGCACCTCCTGGGCGTGGTATTGTTGAGGCTACTCGGTTAGCATACATAGAGCATAGCACATTTGTTTGCGTGATAGTTTGGACGAATTGATACCACATAAACATCTCCTGAAATGAAGAGATTAAGATTGATGTTGTGGTTGTAGTTTACTACAGTGGCTATCATGCGTACAGTAGTAGCTGCGTTGGGTTGGGCGGTCTACCCACCGCAGAACCGCGTCCCTTCCCAGCACGCCCGATTTCTTCGCCCGACTTCTTCCCCCTCAACAAGATGACAACACGAGGAAGCCGAGTCGACGGGGTATGATCTGAAGCTGTGAGCTGTTTCTTCCGAGCATGAATCTTCCATCTCCATCCCTTTCGTTCACACTGCCTTCTCTGCACGACGGGTGCCTGCTGGAATGTCGAGTATATATACCGCGCGAGCTTCAAAATATACATTCCGCATCGGAATGGTCCACACGAGCTGCCATCGTCGCACACCCCTACGCACCCCTTGGCGGCTGCTACGATGACCCCGTAGTGAGCTTTCTCGGTGGCGAGCTGCTGCACGCAGGCTATCTGGTAGGGACTTTCAACTTCCGGTGCAGCACCTTTCCCTATCTCTGACTTCATGGATGACCAACTGACGACGATCGACAATAACAGTGGCGCGGGTGGTTCTGAGGGGCGGACCAGCTGGACAGCGAAGCCCGAGCTGCAGGACTATGTTTCATTTTACGGGTTCATGTTGCAATATCTTCGGCGATTGAAACATGCACTTGCCGACAAGCAGCAGGGCCTATCTCCCGAGCGCTCCCCGCCTAGCGGCGGAGACGATGGTATCCGGCTCATCCTCGGGGGATATTCGTTCGGGTCCTTGATTACCTCGCATGCCCCAGGGCTTGATGTCATTCTGGACCTCTTCCGATCGAACACGGCATCTCCGTCACAGTCAGTGGACCAGATTGGCAGCGTCGCCAGGGAGATCGCCAGCGCATCACTACGGCGTCTCGGTCCAGAGAATCCAGATCTAGGAACAGCTGACGACTCCAGACCCCGCGCTCCGCCATCCATCTCGATTTGCTATCTGCTTGTGTCACCTCTGCTCCCACCCGTGAGTCAATTTCTGACGGCCTTCTCCAACCTATCCTTGAACGTGGGGGTGGAAGGGTCAGCTCAGGCCCAGCACGGCGACCAGCTGAGCACGCATAGCACCCTGGCGCTATACGGGGACCAGGACACTTTCACCTCAGCCCGTAAATTGCAACGATGGTCAGCCGAGATGGCGCGTGTGCCGCAGAGTCGGTTCCAGAGCTGCGAGGTCGCGGGCGCGGGGCATTTCTGGCGAGAAGATGGCGTGGAGGCGAGAGCCAGACAGCGGCTCCGGGAATGGCTTCAGCAACTGTGACAGTATATCCGATCCCATGTCTTCCACGTTTGTCCGGATCTAGTGAAATGCTGGGCACTTTGTACGACCACGCATCCACGCTTCCTGTGTAGCCAGGAAGAATAGCACTGCAAATCAGATCCCACCTAAGTCGAATTGTGTAAACCATTTGAGCCGTCGACCCAACGGGCTGGCGCATTCTCACATGCAGGCGCATGTGAACAGGGACGCGATCACCGCCAGGGTTGGCGGTGCAGATGATCGCGAGGGCAGGGGTGGCCTGCATGCCCTGTTAGTTCCTCCAGATGCGACCTAGTATAGATAATCAGCTTGTGGCCAAAGCAGGTAATCGCGCCTGCCTTGCCCCATATCCATCGTATAGGCGTCTGACTGGAGCAGCGTCCACTAGTGAAGTTCGGGCCGGGGAAAAGTTGGGGTCATCGGGCGGACAAGCGCACCCCTCGTGACATCTGACCGACTCTTTCATTCCTTCTTATTTACCAACTGTCCCGGTTGCCAACCCCCGGCAACTCCTCAAACTTGCGATCGCGAAGGATCTGAAAAACTTGATCGGATCTTGGACTCCCCCAAGTGGGCCGCACACCCCGGCTGGATGGCTTGAAACCGATGCACAGGCCTGCTATGACGGTCTCGGGCGACTCCACAATAGTCCATTCGCAATGCCACCACCCGGACGACCACGCGCCGCGCCGCTCTCTGCGCAAGGCGATCTCGATTCCGGCCGTGTCGTCCCTCGTGAAGGGCTCATGGAACTGGGCAGGCGAGACACTGCACTCCTATCGCGATGGGCTCTCCGCCGAGCAGCGGAAGCAGCGGGAGGAGGTCGAGAACCGCAAACAAGTGTTGTACTTGAAGATTCGGAACGTGAGTTGTCGCGAGAAGATATGCTAATCGGCGTAGGAGGGGGTGTTTGACTAGTTTCTAATGCGACTCGTTTCTTAGGCTGTCACGTACGAAGAATGGAGTGAGTGCGCCAGCGAGTTGGACATGTTGGAGAACAACAAAGCGTGGAAATACACCCTCGAGTGCTCCGAATATCACCCACAAGTGGTGCATGAACGGCTACGACAGCTGGAGGAAGCGCGCATTAGTTGCGATGTGAGTCGCATGCTGTTCCTGGTTCGGACCGCTCTGAGTCGCGATCTCGGGAAGATGAGCAATGCGTCTCTATACCGGCACTCTCATATTGGGACAAAGGACCTGATCGATCGTTACATTACCACGGCTCTTGACACGATCACAACCTTGGTGGACTTGTCGGTGCATAATCGTTGCGATGGGCTAGAGTTGAAGTACATCCTGGACCAATTATTGGCAGCACGACAGGCGTTTGGCCGGAGTGCCCTCCTCTTTTCCGGGGGCGCCACCTTTGGTATGAACCACATTGGTGTCCTCAAGGCTCTTTATGAGGCTGGCCTCATTCCTCGAATCATCTCCGGGGCCTCAGCGGGGAGCATCGTGTGCGCGGTCTTCTGCACGCGCAAGGACGAGGAACTCCCGCGGTTGTTGGACACTTATGCACACGGCAATTTTGCCGTGTTCAATGAGCACGGCCAGGAGGAGAACATATTCCAGAAAACAGCCCGGTTTCTGAAATTCGGGTCTTTCCTCGACATCTCTCACCTCGCCAACACAATGCGGAATTGGTTGGGAGACATCACTTTCCAAGAGGCGTATAACCGGACGCGGAGGATCTTGAATATCTGTGTTTCCAGTGCCAATATTTATGAGCTTCCGCGACTTCTCAATTATATTTCCGCGCCAAATGTGTTGATCTGGTCTGCCGTGTAAGTTGCGTTTCGTTAGCCCCCAGCGAGCGTGGGTACTAACTTGTTTGTAGAGCGGTATCCTGTTCGGTGCCACTGGTCTTTCGACCATTCACGTTGATGGCCAAGGACCCTCTGACAGGAGAAGCAGTGCCCTGGAACGACCTTCATAAGCAGTATATCGATGGATCAGTTGACGGCGACTTGCCAATGACCCGACTGTCCGAAATGTTCAATGTCAACCACTTCATCGTCTCACAGGTAAATCCTCACGTGGTACCGTTTCTCCCAAAAGAAAACGGGCCATCAAATTTCGCCGAGCAGGGGTCATCCTTCGTTCCTCGATGGGTAAACACTATGACCTACCTCGCTAAAGACGAGATGCTGCACCGGATGACTGTTCTCTCTGAAATGGGAGTATTCCCCAACTCCATGACCAAGTTCGCCTCAATCATGAACCAGAAATATAGCGGAGACATCAACATTTACCCTGAACTCATCTCATCCAACTTTCCTCGGATCTTGGAGAACCCGACAACGGAATTCATGCAGCAAGCATGCCTCAGCGGGGAGCGAGCAACGTGGCCCAGGTTAAGCCGTATCCGGAACGCGTGTGCCATTGAGTTGGCACTAGACAAAGCTATTCAGCAGATGCGGGCTCGTGTGGCCTTTAGCCCCGGCCAAGTTGAGCTGCGGTTGCAAGAGTCAACCCGGCATTCCGCCGACTCCTCAATGGACAGCGGCTGCGCTGGCCGGGGCCGTATTCGCAACCGAAGACGGGGTTCTCACGGACACGAGCTGGAAAGAAGACGATCACGGGGCCTGTCTCGAAGCGACCCAGCCCAGGAACTGCGGAAGGCACGCAGCACTGCGTCATTCGAAAACCCACCTTTCACGATGTCGAACGATCAAACCTCCGTGCCCGTCCGGCAGAAGGCCCACCAGCGTCGATCTACAATCTCCTTTAGCGGGGGGCTCTTCGCGGCTGGGTCTGCTAGCGAGGATGAGGACGACGAAGAGCTCGGTCTATCCTTCTCAATAGGGCCGCCACCCTCCAAGTACCGTGCTTCCTGGGACAACTCGTTCTACGGGGAGAATTCGAGCCAGGGCGCGCTGAGTTCTGTCCGATCCCGGCGATCTTCCTTCTCTTCTGGCAGGCCACAACGCCTGGAGTCAGGCCGAGGGGCTTCACCGAAACAAGGCTTTGCACCGTCGGCGCGAGAAATCTCCATGGCCTTGTCGCCTTCTTCCCGCCACATGCTCAGCATGACGCCCACCGTCCATCCGAGCTCGCCTGATGCACTCACGCGCAAACCGCAACAATGAGAGAGGGGAGATCGAATTCCCTGGGACATGCCCGGTTTAGCACATGTTGATCTTTCTCGTGTCATCCATCCAGAAGTATGGTCTGATGCATACACCAGTCCCTAGACAGATGAGGGCCACCCGGATGGAAACCATCCGTGCGAGGCCTTCTCGCAAGATGTCCATCGCTCGAACTCGAACTCGAACTCGACCTACCGACATCCCGCATTCCCCTTTCCGGTAACGGAGAATTTCCCAGATATTGGTGCGGTCGCACGCACTCTACTCATTGCTTTGACCTTTTCTTTGACCTTTTCTTTTATCCAGACCGGCATTCTTGATTGCCTCCAAGAACTTCTTTTCGGGGGTTTACTTTTTTATTTTTCGTTTTTCAGGAGACAAATAAAGGCTCTTGGCACATAAGTTGTCATTTATGGCTAACATGTGGCGGTCTCGCATGTAGATAGCGGAGACCGAACGTGACACATGTATATAGACACGGGAAGAGGGTAGTCTGCCAGCTACGAGTCCAGGCTCTCGTTCTAGATGGGGGTTTTTTTTTTAATTTCAGATATGATCTCGCAAAGCTTTTAGATCGACAACACTATTACCAGTCAATTATACGAGATTCCGCCCTTGGCCCACCGTTCCTGGGGCTAAACCGTTTCCTGCTGTAAGCGCCGACAATACTTACAATGACCGGCGCGGGCAGAGGGCACCACTTCCCATGCCCGACAATCCTCGTCAGGTCCCCAACCTCACCAACCCGCCTCCACCTCGCCCATCCAACGTCCACCTGGCAACCAGGGATGTATGACCAACGAGAGCCTCCTAGTGGAGGTCGGCAAACCGCGAACAGGAATCATCGGCGGGGACGGGGTTGTGGAGGGTGATTTACTAATTGTTTCTGGATGCTGCACGCCGCAACTCCCTTCCTCGGAAGGCATAGCAGACTTCCAACTCGTGTGCGCAAGAAGAGAGAAGAGATCCCATACGGAAAATGCAGCAGAGGTTCCTTCCAGCCGCTGTTTTGCCCCGGCAGGATTCAGAGTGCAGGTCTTCTTCAGCGCGACTCAGGGGACGGCGATCCTTGAGTCATGGACCCACCAGTGACTCTAAACGCTGCTTGATGGAGTTTAGACCGTTAGGGCTCGCCGTGCACTTTGCCGGGTTGGTGCCAGGGCTGACGACGCCAGTGGGAACCATCCAGACGTGATACTCGAGGTACTCGACACTCGAGACGCTCCAAAGAACAGCACGCGAACGTCAGGTCGAGCAGAAGGGCCTGGAACTCGACCGCCACGCTGTGAAACACCTCCTGGCTGTGTTGGCGCCGCCAGTGTTCCATCCCCAGCCGCCTGGGAATCACAGATCCTCGCAATTACATCGACGTTGGCTTTCGCAGCTGTTACTCGTCGTGGTCAGCGGTACATACGGTGTACTCCGACTGCCCTCCAACATTACAGAGAGGCTCGTTACAACACCCGCTGTTCTCAGTTCTTTCTGCTGCCATCCCCGAGTCGCAAAACTGAGATTATAGCCGAGCCGACCCACTTGCCGATCAACTGCGAGCCATTGGCCAGGGCGTTATCAATCAGAGAGCACGCTCATCCTTTTCCTCGCGCGCGCGACTCCGATGTCCACTTTGCCCGTGGGAAGAAGCCCACATTTCCTGGCGCTCTGATACAGAGACCGTATCAGCCTGTGTGGCGAGTGCGCAAATCATGATGAAAGCGTTCCAGGCGCCGCCAGCGGGCCAGGTCAGAAAAATTAGACTCCTCATGGCCCTGGCAGATGGCTGGGCCATCCTGATGCTCAAACCGTCAGATCGAAAATTTTGGCATTGCCCATATCTGAGGTCACGCGGAACTGTCATGGCTTCTACGGGGCTCCCTTGACGGGCACATCAAAGAAATTCTCCCACAACCGCCGAACTTAAGCTCGCCGGCCTTGTTTCCCAGTCTCGGCCGGACCCGCCAATACTTTCTATGGATGAAGATCCACATGTGGCAGGAGACGTGAACATCCCCAGGCACGACGCGATGTGATACGGTCAGCCCACTCCGGCATTTGAATCTACACGGAGTATGATCGTCGCCCTCTGCCCCAGCGCCGAATGGGCTGCCCGTTCATGCACTCTAAGCGAACGTCGATGATTGCTTCGTTCCCACCGCGCGCGCCACTTGCGGCTTGTTGTGCTGTTCCAATGGTTACCTGGCCAGCAGCTATCACGCTATAAGACACCAAGAAAAATACCTCAGCCCCAGACCCATTGGTAGTGCATGATTGCCGGGTCTCTCTTGGTCCCTTGTCCCTGATAGGACCCTCATCTGTCCCTGCAGTTACCACGCTCAGGCACCCTCCGGTCCATTAGGCGCTCTAGCTCTAATCTGGGAATATTACCCTAGCGTGCTGGGGACCTACCCCTTATGGACCCCTCAGGTGAACGATCGACATCTCGCTTTCTATGTTTCCCGTGCGATATGGCAGTCCAGCCTTCACAGGGGCGAATTGTTGAGATCATTGCCCGATCACGGAGTCTCCATCATGTTTGAGGACCCGCGGCTCGAGCTTGTTTACTCCGTCCAAGCCCTATAAAGATATCCTTGACCCGCTGCTCTGCTTGTCCGGGCTTTTCTTTCTGGTTCATCATACTTTCAACCTATACTTCGATATCCAGTGTGATCACCGAACTCTCGCTTTTTTCCTACCGACCTTTCTTACTCAACGACAAAAACCTTAATATACAACCGCAATGAAGTACACCGTTGTCGCCGCTATGGGCTTGATGGGCTGCGCCCTCGCCCTGCCTCAGGGTCCTCCTCCTCCCCAGGGCTCCGGCCTGCCTGCTCCTTGGGGCTCCCCTACTCCCTCTGGCTTCCCTACTCCCTCGGGACCTCCTCCCTCGGGCTTTCCAACTCCCTCTGGCCCTCCCCCGCCGCCTCCCAGCAGCCTGGAGGCCCGCCAATTTGGCTTCCCTACCGGAATCCCCTCGGGCATCATTCCCTCCGACCTGCCGATCCCTACCAGTCTGCCTTTCGAGAAGCGCCAGTTCGGTGTGCCCTCGGGCTTCCCTACTCCCTCGGGCCCTCGTCCTTCTGGCTTCCCGGCTTTTTCTGGCTTCCCAACTCCTTCTGGCCCTGCCCCTCCTCCCAGCAGCCTGGAGGCCCGCCAGTTCGGCTTCCCTACTGGAATTCCCTCGGGCATCATCCCTTCCGACCTGCCGATTCCCACCAGCCTTCCTTTTGAGAAGCGTCAGTTCGGTATCCCCTCCGGAATCTCCTCTGGAATCCCCTCGGACCTTCCCATCCCTACTAGCCTTCCCTTCGAGAAGCGCCAGTTCGGTGTCCCCTCCGGCTTCCCGTCCAGCTTCCCTACTCCCTCGGGCCCTGCCCCTACAGGCTTCTCTCCCTCCCCACTGCCCGCGTTTAAATAACTGCACAGCTCTCTA
Organism: Penicillium argentinense; assembly: GCF_028826775.1. Lineage (NCBI taxonomy): Eukaryota > Fungi > Ascomycota > Eurotiomycetes > Eurotiales > Aspergillaceae > Penicillium > Penicillium argentinense. The sequence continues at coordinate 4,663,120 of NW_026622668.1, forward strand.
GCTACACAGGCACCGGGCGAGGATTGCGGGATCGACGCGGGAACTACAGCCGAACGCGCGGATAAGAGATCCATAGACGGTGAATTTGTACAGATTTGATGGTCTGATGGGTTGAGATGGCTACCTCACAATCTACGATTTAGGTGGTATTATCCCTGTCGGATCCTTTCTTTTAGATATACTTTGATTGTATGGAATACGGGCTACGGGTTTAGATGGTTTGGATGTTTGAATGTTCAATGACAGCCGCCAATACACGTGGGCTCATTGTTTCTGTTATTATTTTCAATACATTCTTTTTGCTATGGAAATACACTCGTTTTTTCCCCCTTCTACCTCAACCTCTAATGTATTCATGATGGCGCAGGAGGATGCAATACCTTCAAGCTGGAGTCTGTAATTCAGACTTTCGGGAATTAAGCAATACATAAATCCGGAAAAATCGTACACAGGATTGAGTTTACATCGTGCCAAAATCACTGACGCAAGGACAGCGATCGCCAAGGCTGCGATAGATGCTCTGCACTAATTAATCGGGACATCGAGACTGGGCAATACCGTAGATCGGCCCGGAAACACTACCTGAATGTTGTGATAAAGAATATCCCATAACGTCATGCACCGAATATGATGAAAGCATGGAACAGTGATATGACATAACCGAAAAATTTGGGCTGGTCCGTGTACTTCTGTTGATGGGGTTCTCGGAAATTGAGCGGTTGGCAGGTTGCCCGGCAGATCACCGTTTTAGCCTACTTGAATTTCGATGTTCGGAATTTGGTGGGATCACGTGCATTCCGCGACTGCGACTGGATTTGGGATGGGATTTGGTAGTCTAGGGAGTAAGGTAGAATGCCGAAGTGAGTCTCTTGCCTTGTCGATTTCGAGTTTCTTAGTATCTCACTCTTCAGTATGCATCTAACAGTCCTTCAGCTGTGTACTAGTCGAGTGCCACAACAAATCGCCGACAATACATATTGAGGCTCGAGAAGAAAGTCCAGCATAGGGCTTTAATCGAATGCAATATGCTGCTATCTGTAGCCTCGTAATCTTAGTCATAAGAAGTAATATCCCACTCTAAACGGGCGTACTCTCTCCGTTTCGCTTCTACATACATGTATATCAATGTAACTACACGAATTGACCCAAGAAATCTGCCTGGGCGGCATCATTCAATTGACTCCGCCAAACTACAATGCCATGGGGTCTGACGATCACAACACCATCTGTGCCTATGGGGCACAGCTTCCCCCACAATGCATCTGTATCTTGCCACCCCTCGGGACAATCAATGAGTTCCACCTTTATCAACGGGTGGCCCTGTCCAAGACGAGCCTCGACATCAGCGGAACTACCCAAAAGTAACAACTTCCGAGGATCCAGCAAATCCCGACTGGATACAGTGTTTCCGTCCCGCTGTAGCCAGAAATGAGGAAGATGGTGACCAGGAATGGTCGAGGGATGATAGAAGATGTTGTCAAACGACCCAACCTCTCGAATCTGGCCGTCATGTCTAGTAGTCTCCCCTTCATTGTTGGCATCAACTGAGGGATAAAACCAGCCGATTTCAGTCCCAAGGGCGCAGAACTCGCCATCGAGAACAGTCTGCGCTTTTCCGACGTCTATCTGCTTCTTCGCGTAGTCGGGGTGGCTCTTGTCAAAATATGCGTCCATAGCAGCTTGATTCACCTCGCTGGTCTGGGCAGGCGAGGCACCGATTGCTTTATCCATGGCATCGCCATGGCTTCGCCATGGCTTCGCAAATTAAAAACACTGGAATAGGCGACACTTTTCGCGATCGGCCGACGCTCTTCCTCGTCGGTGTCGAGCAGACGCTTCGGGTCTTTCACATTTCCTCGCAAAATGAACGCAAGCTTCCAGATCAGGTTGAAGGCATCTTGCAGTCCAGTATTCATGCCCAGTGCTCCCCATGGGGGGATTTGGTGTGCGGCATCACCTAGCAAGAATACCTTGCCGCCCCCACTCCGGAAGTGCTCTGTGACAATACTGCCCACATACCGGTGACTGACGCTGCGAAGGTCAAGCTTGATTGTCGGGCATGTCGAGTGTTTTCCGAATTCTATTTATCATCGCGTCGGTATCGAATCGCTGGGGGTCATTTGGAAGCATCGCGCAGCCGAAATACCATTCTTCCGTCTCGGGGTTCGATGGGAAGGGCCCGAGAGGGTAGAGGTAACCGGATTTGATACTGCCTCCCAGAGAGGGGTTGATGAACCAGCTGATGAAAGCGTTGGAATTCGGATGAACCGAAGAAAGCGGAGCGTGAAAATGGGCAGACACCATGTCGAAAATGTCCTTCTCGCCTTCCCAAGCAATCCCCAGCTGATCTGCCATGAACCGGCCGCCATCGGCGCCGAGAACATATTTAGCCTCCCAATCCTCCCGCGTCCCATCCGCGTTTCTTACAGTGACAAGCACCTTCTCCGCCTCCTCAGTGACAGCAAGCACCTCGGTGGAATGTCTCAATCCGTCAGGATTGAGCTCTCGCGCGCGCCCCAACAATATCGGCTCCAACCGAATCTGCGGAAAAATCCTATACGAACAGGGGCTCGCCTCTTCATACCGAGCTCGATACCGCCTCCCCACGCATTCCGGCTATAGATCTACCGTCCATTCGCGCCTACACTCGTGTACCATGCAGTGTGGCTAACGGTGCCCTGGGGTGCACTCTGTCGCAGAACTTCCTTCTCCACACCGATGGCGCGGAAGACCTCCATCGTCCGCTGATTCAGCCCGCAAGCTTTTGGGTGGATTGAGGTTCCGGCGTGCCGCTCGAATAGTATATGAGGGATACCTTGAAGGGAGAGGAGAATGGACGAGACGAGCCCACGGGACCACCGCCTACAATGACCACCGCCGACATATCTGGCTTGGCTGTTCGATGGACAAGAATAAACCTGAATGCTGCGGGATGACTCAGGCTGGATTGGAATTGCTTATGAGCAGTTCTTATTTCTGACGTTTGAGACTTGATTGCCGCATCTCTCCACCTCCCACATCGTGGGACCTGCCCCGCATCCACTGTGCTGTTGAGAAGAGGACTATTGTAATTGGGTAAGAAGATAGTGAGGAACATTCTAATCTACGCTATTCACAGGATTACGGTTGTGTTTGTTTCCCTTCACCAGTTGTATACTCTTAGTAACCTTAACCTTACAGGAAAGTAAACATCCAGAGTTCTCCCGCGCGAGGCCGGCCAACAGCTGCACAGCGGACAGGATTAATGTGATTTACTAAAAATACCCTTAATTAGCCCGCATAAGAGAGGGTTGCACTGCAAAGCGGGGAGGCGCAAATGCAGGCTAATTGACGTTCTATTTTGGGGGCGTGTGCAACCAGCCTAGTACACAACGGTGCATTAGGGCACATAACAGAGGTAGAGTGAGCTAATTACGGAACGCCTCCCCTGTCAACCGCCGATCCCTCCGCAACGCTGCATTCGTCTCGGCGGCAATGCATCTCCCCCATTGGCCTCGGCCACGTCCAGCTGCGATGCAAGCTCGACGTGCAGCTGGACCGGGCTTCGAGACATGCACGACGGACTGGATAAAGCACCGGTCGCATCGCGGACAAGCTTTATATCAGGGCGCCTCCCGCAAAGCTCAGACCTTTCCAAGAGACAGCTCGCGCATCGTTTCAGACCGGGTCAGATGCTGCTTTTTGACTTTGTTTTTTTATTGCGGTGTTTCTTGTTAATTGTTTCGTCGGCCTGTTTGCTTCGATCTCTACAGCTGGCCCCGTGAAGTCTTACCTTGGTGCAGCAGCAATTGGTTCGCCACCCCTCCACCGGCTCTCTACACCCTGGTTCCCAAAGATCCGGCCGTGTCCAATCCCAGCGTGCCCTCGCGGTATTTGGTTCGATCTGTACTTACATGCAGTCGTCGGTGAAGCCGAGAGCGTAAGGTCAGGATCGGGTCAGAAGGATCCTTGTTGAACCTTTGTACGTCGGTGGCTGTCTCCCGGTTTCGTCAGCTCTGCAGCGTGTCGGTGCGGGGTTTTATATCTCAAGGAAACCTGATTCAGTCCCTCTTTGTTTTTCTTGTCTCATAGCGCCCAGCACGGATGGTATCTGTCGTCCTACGGGAACACAGTGTATCGTCGGGTCGTTGATACTGGAAACAAACATGGCCAGCGTGACCAAGCCTCTTGCTCTTTTCCGCAAGTCGGAGCCCTCCAAGCCCCTCCATGCTCGATGGGGCGACGTGGCTATATCTGTTCCTACTGAGGGCTCGTGGAATCAATATGACAATCCTCATCGACCGGCCAAGGAACGACAGCCATACGGGCCTGGTTTCATTCCAGATATTTCCCCGTCTGGCCAGTCAACGAACCCACTCAGGGAGGAGGAGCTGGAAGAAGATAAGAAGAGCGTGTCTTCTGAAAGATCGTCTGGCTCCCGGCGCAACTCGCTTTCTCTGGGCGCGCTGCGACCCGGCCGACTCTCGGTACGCTTAGCATCTCGCCCGAAGAATCTGAGAGGGGAGACTCCAACTGAGCGAGAAAATCTACGGAGTGAAAAGAGGAGAGCCGAATTCGCATACAAGCCGATTCACCAGGATTACCCGGCTGAAGTGAACGAGACTTCCAACCAGACGACTACTCGATTCCGATATATTCCCACCAACGGAAGCTACCTCGAGGACATTCCATCGCCACGAAGCCAGTCGGCGCAATCATTCCGCGAGCCTCGCTCTCGACGCGACTCGTTTTCTGATCCCTTTGAAAGAGATCGTGGTCGAGAGTCACCTATCAGCAGAGCCTCGGAACGAGGCTATCATGTGGAAGATGATCGTCACAATCTGCAATCCAGCGTGGCCGATGGGAATGATAGTCCCGGTCCGCGATTGAGCATCGGATTGCCACCCAGACGACGGCCGTCGCCGTTTGTCTCGGCGGATCGGAAACGATCTTCGTCGTTGAAGCCGATGACGATGACGATGGTTCCTGACCCGGAAGAACTTTATGAGTGATCAGTACATTTCAACAGATGATCAAATAACCAATTTCTGGCTTATTCTTTGGTGTCTTTTTTGTGTTTTATCATGGCGCGGAGTATAAATTGCTGGCATTAACAGGCGTTTGGTGGTTTCTTCACAATAAATATTGCTGGTTTCCGACTGGTATTTAAGAATGAACATCTGATGACGACCACTTCGTAGCATGTCCAATGGTACACTACACTAGTGTAGAGGAACAACTGTCGCTGTAGCTTGGGTGGACTATCGATATTACTATGTAGGTAGTTGCACCCATCAAACCTTACGTCAATCTGATCCATGTTTCAGCCTATCAGGAATGGAAGAGGCTATAGTTCCAATTGGCGGATCCGGTCTCCATGAAGGTCAGAAAAGTCAACCTGTTTCCAAGAAATCGCTCTATAGATTGAGGGAAAGTCGTGAGGTTTATTTGACTTGGTCACGATGACGGCAGAATCACTCCTACCATTGAACTGTGAAAGAATCTACATGCGCTGGAAATTTATCCTTGCAAGCCTTCCAAAGATCTGCCTCATTTTGTCTAAATTTGAAAATCAACACCGGTGCTGCTCTAGATTATCATGGTAGCTGCTGTGATCCAACTCCGATGTGGTGTCAAGGTAAGTGGAGTCAATGCACACACGACTGCAATCTAATGTGAAATTTCGGCAGAATGACTCCTGGGGCAAGAAAGGAAAAGAATCCGTCGTAGCCCAGCTCTGGTCCAAGACGCCCGGAGCCGGGACCATCGACGACTCGCAAACATACTCGGAGGTATACTTCACCGCCGTCCGCCGAACCGCAACGGTTATTCTAACCTCAACCAGATGTGGATGGGAACATACCCCTCCAACCCCAACTACCTCCTGTCCACCGGCGAGCAACTCGGCGACTACTTGAAGAAGAATCCCCAGCTCGTGGGCAAATCCGTGCTAGACCGATGGGGACTGGAAATCCCATTCGTACCCAAGGTAAGCCACCTACAATCTACCAAGCATCGCCCTCACTCACCAAATAGATCCTCTCTTTCAGCAAAGCCCTACCGCTCCAAATCCACCCAGACCTAAAACTTGCTGCAAAGCTACACGCGGAAGACCCCAAGAAATTCGGCGACACAAACCACAAGCCCGAGATCGCCATCGCCCTTTCCAAGCTCGAGCTCTTCGCAGGCTGGAAGCCACTCAAGGATATCCAAGCATTGTTCAAGCTGAACCCTTTAGAGGAATTCGTGCCCTCAGGCCCATTCACCGATGAAACTCTCCGACAAGTCTGCATGGCCCTCCTCAAAGCCTCCCCATCCACCGTGGCATCAGCCATCAAAGAACTCCAAGCAATACCCGAAGCCCAGTTCGGACCAGACCCCTACATCCCGGGCCTGCTGGACCGACTCAACAAACAATACTCCCCGGGCGACAACGGCAACCTCGTCGCCGCCCTACTGATGAACTATCTAACCCTGGGACCTGGTGACTCAGTCTTCGTCCCCGCAGACAGCATCCACGCGTACCTGGAAGGCGACATCGTGGAATGCATGGCGCGCTCCGACAACGTGATAAACACGGGCTTCTGTCCCGCCGCCGACCGCGACAGCGTCGAGCTATTCGGACGCGCACTCTCATTCGTCCCGCACGATGCACAGGGGGCTCTGCTGCCGCGGAAAAAGAGCGAGAAGGGCATGAATGGGAAGACGGATGTCTACGCGCCTCCGATTAGCGAGTTTGCGGTGCTGTGCACTTCTCTCGGCGCGGGCGAGAAGGAAACGCATAAGGCGATTCTGGGGCCGAGCTTAATGGTCGTTACGAAGGGTTGTGGGGTTATGCAGGTCCCTGGTGACCAGACGGTGCAATTGAAGGAGGGGTTTGTGTTTTTTGTTGGGCAGGGCGTTGCGCTGGATTTTCAGACGGAGAAGGGGTTGGCGGTTTACCGCGCGTATGCGGAGTAGGCCAGACTCTCTGAGAGTGATTGGGCTCTGCTGCTGGGCTGGAAGAGTCGGTGGAACGACAGACAACAATCGAGGCTTGAATCCTTTGCTGTATACCTTCATTTTCGCTCGAATCATCGAGGAACACACCGCGCAGCTTGATGGCCCCACTTGCGTCGGCCGATCTTATACAGAGACGTTAGGTAGTACTGCTTAGTGCAAAAGTGCAGGAGTTGGCATCTTTCTCATTCTGTCAGGGGGTATGGGTGCGGGCACTGGCAGTCATGTTGGATGCATTGCCGTCTAGAATCGAGGCGCTTACAGTCGACCAGTCAGACCGGGCTGCGAGTGTTGGATCGCGATGATTTGTCGAGATGCAGGAGGATGCAGTGGTGGATGCGTGGTGGAACTGGCGCAATGCTAGTGTGATGGGCTTGCACTAATCCGGCTCATTCGGGCAAATGCTGGCTAATTATGGGCCTTTGGATCTATCTATAGTCCGTCAATTACTATCTTTAATTCTGTCCCCGCAAGCACGACGCCAGTCTCACTTGAAACGGGGTACCTGTGCCCGGCAAAGCTTCGCTCGTCTAAGCATATATCAAGCCCGCGGGGGCGAGGCTGCTGGTTTCATCTCACTCTTGGGGATTGTGCAAGGAAGTCTTGATCCTGCTAAGGAAGGTAGGGCTGGGGATTGAATTGTGCTGCATTTGCATTTGCATTCCAATCCCTTGGCATCTGCTTTTGCCAATTGCAATTGCAATTGCCATTGCTAGTCTTGCTCTTGACTTCTACCAAACTGGGAAGTCGTGTCTTAGCCCGACATATCACACCAACAACCGCTCGATCCGGGACCGCCATTGGATCATCGCCCGCCCTTGCCCAGTAGGTGCCCCTCTCGTGCCTCATTTTCGTGCTATCCGAGCAGGAAGAGCAGAGGTGATAATGCACGCTAACACAGCCATTCCCCTCTAGTGATGGGCCTGCTGTATCTCTTCTCCAAAAAGGAGCGAGCCAAACGAAAGAACCAAGGCCGCGCCCCAGAAACACCCGATGTGCCCCCGGCCTACAGACGCAGCATCGAATCTCACATGCCTCGCTCGGCCCATCCCCGGCCCCTCTCATCTTTTGCCCCGGACTATCGCCAATCCCAATACCTGCCACGCGCCTCCATGGACCAACGCTTGCCCACATACGATCCCTCCAAGTACCAACCACAACCCAGTCGACCAATCTCGGTGCCCGGCGCCGATCTTTCCTACTCGTCCGCGAGTGGATATGGGTACGGTCCTACCGGGAATGGGCTTATTCCTGCCAGTGGCTACGGTCCTCCGGCCAGGGCCCAGCCTTCCCGTCTTAGCAACGTTCATTATACTGACGGCCGCTCGTCGATCCCCTATCAGCCCGCCGATCACTCCACATCTTCGAACTGGCATGCGCACTCGCGCCGACAGTCTGCCATGCCGTTCGCGCCGAATTCGGTGGGTGGTGTCCGCGCCCGTGAGGGACGAGAGCGAAGCGCCTCGGAGCCCTTACTGCAGGATCCCGCGGCCAGCACGCGGGGCTCACGGCGGCCGAAGCCTGTGCTGTCGCGGCTCATCACGAACTTCGGTTAATTGTGATGGGATCAAGTGATGGGATCAAGTGATGGTCAGGGGTACTTAATCTTGGTGGTGTCGACCTAGGTGCCTAAGGGCGTTGTAGTGGTTTCCGGGTGATCGGCTCGGGACGAGTCTTTTCTTTTCTCTTCACGACTGTCATGAGCAATGCGGCGTTAGGTGTTTATTAGAGATTATTCATTGCAGATTTGATCATTCGTATTTCGGACCAAAATGTGAATTGTTTACTACCCCCCAAGTATACCCTATACCTTATACCCTACTTACCATGTTGATGTGGAAGCGTAGATTCTTCAACGCTGAACCCTTTGTGCGCAGCAAGTGCATAACCGTGCATCCAGCCACAATCCATAGAGTAATACTTACTCTAGCTTAAGGTACTCCTGTGGTCGTAAGTAGTATACTGTGGGAAGTAGAGTGACGGGTGCTGCCGCCGATCCCCGCGACGAGATCGGGCCTGTGCTTTGTCGATCGTCTGTCACTCTCTTCCCACTTCCCACTTTCCCCGGCCCCCAACCACGCTGCAGCTCCCCCATCTGCTGCAACCCTCCGGCGCCTAAGATAAGCTCCGGTCAACCTGCCACGAGGAGCTACCGGGACGATCCAACCTTGTTGCTTCCGAACCAAGATTGAGCCGGGGGGGGAGCACGGTGCAAGACATGCCTCCTCCATGTTATATTAATCCGAGGCACAAAGAGGGTGCAGAGTAGACTGTTCGCGACCATCTCCACCCCGAACATCCACTTCGCTGCAGGGATCGGAATGCGCCATAGTGAAACATACCTTCTTTTTCGTACACTTCGACGACGGTCCCCCCCACCCCCTCTTTTGATCCCTGCTCGAAGCGGGACTCGCTCGGTAGGAGGCTCGCCGGGGGGACGATGGGCAGCGATTCGATTCACCTTGTCCAGAGCTCTGCCCTCAACCCGTCAGGGGTTTGAGTCGCGCCCGTCACCTCCCCTGACGTCTGTGGAAGAAGAACAGCATATCCTTCAGAGTTCAGAGCATCCTCTGCGCCCAACTCACCCTTACCTGGCAAGTCGTAGTCAGCCTCAGCCACTGCCAGTGCCTTTGTCTCTTTTGGCCCCCTTTTGCCTGCTAGTCCAAGCGTGCGCCGCGCAGATCCCCAGGACAAGCGCCATGCCAAGACGACGGTGGGCGCCGTGCATCGATACTATGTGCAACGCAACACTCGCCCTCGCCCTCGTCGACACAAGCCCTGCCTAGTCCTGACGTACTCACTCTCTGCTAGTGACTCCTGCCCATGCCCAAACGAACCGGGGGCAGGGATGCTGTCCCGCAATCCACTTGGCTGTCTCGACCCCTCTTAGTCCCCCTGCAACTGTGCACAGCACATCCAACAAACTGCAGCCAATGGCCCAGGAGTGCCCGTCGGGCCTGGCTGCTTCTCCCTGTCCTGATCGCGCGCTTGCAGTTTCCCCGCTATCTTTCTAGTGGTCGACGGTCAGTCAAGCGAAGCTGCGCTGGTGGTGACTGTGCCAAAGAAGAAGAAGAAGAAGGAAAAAAAAAGGACGCATCTTCATCCCAAACGGCGCCCCCGGGGCCACCGCCAGAGGGGTTGACCCGTATCGTCGGGTCCTGGGCCGGGTTTCCTCTCATTGCTCGCTGGATGATTTGAATTTCCCAACACCAACCCGTGAAGCATTGGTAGATGATCTTTCCCTCTTTTCTTGTTGGGGCTACAGACATGCGGCGGCTGCACAGTCTTTCTTCATGGACTCTGCGCAGACTCTGCCTGATATAACTTCACCATATGCGGGCATCTCACCTGCCTCCATTCTGCCTCGCCTTCGTCTGCTGCGCCTGAGTCTCAGCCTGCCCGAGTCTGCCTTGGGGGGGTTCTTAGTATCTCGAACCAAGTGACCGGGATTCCCCACGGAGGGAGTTTGATTCGTCTTGAGATGAGCTTCGCCTCAGGGAGTGGTCTGTCCTCCCTTTGATCGAACGATTGTTTTTGTCTCTCGCTCCAAATTGAAGCGAAGGAATCCGCGCCACCTGGGCCCCTTCGATGAAAAGCCCTCGCCGCGTCATGGCGAACCTCATGAAGAAGTTCAAGAGAAAGCGCAGACTCTCATCCGAGCTGCATTCCCGCTGGGGCGATCCCGCCATCAGCTATCCCAACCAGGGCTCCTGGAACCAACGACACCAGCCCCCGGCTTTGCCGCCAGCGCCTCCATTGTGCCATCGCAGAATCCGTATCTCGACGAGACGCGACGATATGTCTCGGTTGACTCGCCCCCTTCTCTTCAAGGCGGCGCCAACGGCTCATCGCCCCAGCATATGGATGTGCAACCTAATTCGAATCGCGGCGACTCGGTCATTCCTAAGGGATATTTCGATGAAAACATCCGGCATCGAGCGGGAAAGAGCCGAAATCAAAGCCCGAGTCCATATCATCCAAATTACAACCACAACCAGAGTCATACCCAAGACCGACAACCTTCTACCAGCATGCAAGGACTCGGCATTGACGGCACTCGCTATACCCACGAGAGAGCCATATCCAACAACAACAGCAGCAGCAGCAGCAGCAGCAGCAACCACAATCACGACCACCATGATGCAGCCTCCGACTCCTCATGCGGCGAAGATGACGAAGGGAGAGACACACTCGGCGACCCGGGGAAGGCCGAGGAATAGGAAGTCGCACCTACGCAACGGGCGACGCCTCGCGCCTTCCCTTTGACGACTATGAAACCTACCCAGACCGTGCCTGCAAATCCCCACCACTCTCCGTCACCTCTCGCATGCGGCGAGTCAGCACGCAAAGCTCAGCCACCGAGCATTCCTCCCTGGCACCACCCAGCTCGCGACGAACGAGCTATACCGCCGCGTCGTCAGTATCTGCTCCCTCTCTCCCGCCAGATACCCCGCGATACGCGGTACATGCGCATGTGGAGAAACGAGCAGCTCCGCGTGCGCGGTATCGGGTTGAACCCGGGCCTCCGACGGCGTCGCCCAGACAGGAGATGGTGCCGTCGTATGATGAGCTTTATGGATAGGCTTCTTTTTTTCTCCTGGTGCTTTTCTCTTTCTTGCACAAACTGGGTCGTTTAGATTGTTCCACAGGTGGGAGGTTCTTTCTATCTCCATGTCTTGAGTCTGCACTGCTGGACTCGGTTCTCTTTTACTGTAGTAATTCTCCTTAATACCTCGCAATGAGGCCTCAATGATTTGCATTTGCATTTGCATCTTGGATTTGGTCACTATTGGCCGCCGCAATTGCTAGCGCCGGGTGCCTCCGCTGCATCCACCGAGCCGAACAAGAGTAGGTGCTGACTGCATACTCTTAGCAAGCAGTATTCACCTGTAAATAATCAAGAGGAATACGTTATTTAGTATGAGACGAATACACAGTGGCAGTTGAGCTGAAAGGAACTGCCCATATTCAAGAGTACAATACCACACTATACTAAAGTGCTAATGAATACTGTACGTACTGCTCCTGCTAGGAAGGTCGCATCTCATCACACGGAACTCGATATTCCTCCGTCCGCATCTACTCCGTACTTTGTCCATCACTCCACCGCAACTTGGCGCACATTCGTCATGAACTCCGTTCTCCATCCCAACTAGTCCATCTCGATTAGTCCGCCGTGCATATGCAGTCCGAGTCACAATCACAACCGCCCGTCGCCAATCACATCCGCCAGCCCGTCACACCCGTCACGCCCCAGCGCGATCCACCACAGCCAGCAACCCCCAGCAACACTCGACAAAATGCCTCCGCTTGGCTACAGCCCACCCAGTCGCATCCCAGCTCTAAGCGCCGGCGCTGGTGGGGCTCATTTCGCCCAAGCTTGTTCACGCTGCATCGCATCTCCCCCTCTTTCCAATCTGCATGTAAACGGGGATTGCAGTGGACTCAGTCGGTAGACTCGATCTCCAGATGCGAACAGGCCGACTGAAAAAAGAAGCTTTTCCAGTTCATCTTTTGCTTCCCCCGGGCTGCTCTCTCGAGATCATATGAGGTGATCGACCACCCTCAGTCCTCCCATCCGTCCTCGCGACGGTCGCAGAAGCCATCCAAAGACGGGCTGGATCCCTGGTGTCCTAGATCGCCATGCCTGGCTTATTCTCGCGGTCGGCTACGCTGGCCCTCTTCTTGTCTGCTGTTCCCGTCTCAGCGCTGCGGACTACCTCCGGCTCACCATGCGCCGATGTCTGCGGCTCGTCCAACACCACGGCGTCGGAAATCGCCTGTCTGGACTCCCAGTATAATCAGACGAAAGGCGGGGCGTTTGAGAAATGCGTCTCCTGTCAGTTGGAGAGTACCTATACCGATCGAACGAGTGGTGAGACGGACGTGAACTGGGGTCTTTGTAAGTAACACTCCAGAAAGACCGAGTGCCAGCTAACATCAACAAAAGATAATCTACGATACGCCGTCTCATCCTGTATCTTCGGGTACCCAGCACAAACATCGAATCTCTCATCACCTTGCCCTGTCTCCTGCGACGGGGTCCGCGCAGCCGTAGAAACAGACCTGAAAAATCCAAGCGCCGACAACTTCAACTCGTGGTGCGGCGTCTCGACCTTCGCGGACAACGTCGTTAACTCGTGCGAGTTTTGCTATAATTTGACAGCCTCCCAGAATCAGGCTCAGGTGTACCTGGCAAACTGTTCGTTCCCCACTCCCACCCCCTCACGTTCACCAAGTAAAAAAAGGGGGGAAAGAAATACTGACCTCCCCAGTCCTTGAATCAATCCGCTACAACTGCCACTTCGAAGCCGTAACAGGCAGCGCCTTCGACATCGCCCCGTCAAGAATCTTCACCTCCGTCCTCCTCCCCTCCAGCATGTCATTAACAACGTCGACCTCCAGCTCCTCCGGCGTAAACCTAGGCCTCGTCATCGCTCTGCCAGTTCTCGGCTTTGTGATCATCCTCATCGGACTGGGAACGTGCTGCTTCTTCTTCATCCGGTACCGACGCAAGCGCACCCGTCGCGGCCGACACCAGAATCATATGTGGAATGTGCAGCAGCGGTCCTGGGCTGCGGAGGAGATGAATGCGATGGGCCTGGGACGGGGTGATGGGTTTGGCTTTGTGGATTATGGGCGTGGTCATCAGGCTGGGTATGGGTATTCGGACCAGTACCCGCTTAGTGATTATACGGCCAGTATGAAGGGGCCTGGGCAGGAAATTCGGGAGGATGAGCCGATGCAGAGTCCGCCTATTCCTGGGGCTTATTCTATGCATGGTGGGATGCAGGGGTTTGAGCCGGATCAGAAGAGGCCGTTGTGATGAGCTGAGCTGATCCGTTAGATGTGGTATGGTAATCGGATGAGTTGGATGTCGATGTGTTGTCCTGGAATAATGTCCTCTTCAACTATGAGGCGTGGACTGCAAAACTAATGATTGATCGTGTTGATGTCCTGGCGTTTTTCTTGGTTTCTATATATCCCCGGCATCGTGAGTTTGTTAGTACAAATAAAATGTTTGTCACCTCAACTTTCCTCTCGATGAACATTATCAAGTCACATATCAGTCTCTCAATGACTCTCCTTCAGAATATACCACCTCGAATCGAAGATGCAACCTGAGATAGAACATCCCACCTGGACACCCATCAAAACTACCGGGCGGCAAGACCTATTTATCCCCCTCCCGGCACCTGGCATTTCCCAAACCACATCAACACTACCAAGAGTAGGTATGAGCGAGTTCCCAAAATAAACCACAGTCTGCAAGAATAGAGTTCCCCCACGGGTCTGATGGGCGTGTGTCCCACCTCGGATTGGTAGGAGGGCGCTGGCTGCGTTTCATCACGCTCCGCCAAGGGCTCAAAGGTCCAATAGACACTGGATAGCTGCGCTTGGTGTACTCGGCGGGACGGGACGTGAGATGTGTTATTTTTGGATGTGCGCCGTGTTGCTTAATTTGGTAGGGTTGGAGATTAATGTTAGTCCAAGTGTGGTGCTTAAATAGTATATGATGTTGCAATGTGGGAGAGTTGGAGTGGGGAAGGAAATTGTAGCGGTAAAAATCCGAAGGATATATATAGTTCGGTGTTATGCACTACCGAGGCCAACATGGGGTGAGATAAAAGAGAGACCAGTCCAATGAGGAAATATTGTAGTATGAAAAATGATAGAATTAAGAGCAGATCTCTCATAGATAAAATAGTAATAGCGTGGCCGAATCAAGTCATGGCTTGCTCAGTGCGGCGCCCTTATTCACCGTTGCGCGGTGGACCGCTCCACCTCAGCTTTTGATCTCTCCGCATCGCAATCCACTTCCATCCTCCACAACCTCCATGGCGACCCTCACCAACGACCAGATCAAAACCCTCGAGCAGTCGCGCCAGCGACTCGTCCAACTGACCCGCTCACTGGGCTCTCTAATCGGAAGTCTGAACCAAAGCGAGCCCCTCCCACCCTGGTAGGCCTACAATCCCAGACCCGGCATAGAAAACAAACTGACAATTAAATAAAGGTCCTCCCTCCAAACCCAAGCAAGCATCATCTCCAACAACCTCGTCAGCGTCTCCGAACTCCTCTCCGACAACCGCGACCTCCTCTCCACCCTAGTCGCCTACCCAGGCCCCGAATACCCAGGCCGAACACAATCCAACGCCCTTCAACAACTCCTCCGCACAAAGCTCGACCCGCGCGTCGAAGACTGGGTCGAGCGTGGCCGGGTGCAAGGCACCGAGCAGGCAAATCTCTCTACGGCGAATCCCAGCGTCCCCGCGCCGTCAGCGGAGAAGCTGTCTGAAGCCGAGCTCGCGAGCTTGTGGGAGTGGGCGCCGCTGGCGGCAAACGAGGAGGCGAGAAGACGGGATTGGGGCGCGAATTATACGCTTGAGGAGCGGGAGATGGGGATTGAGAATGTTGTTACGGGGTTGAAGAGGACGTTGGAGGATGAAGAGGAGGGGGATGAAGAGGATGAGGAGGGGGAGGAGGGGGAGGAGGAGATGGAGATAGTCGGTGTTCATCGGAAGTCTGGCGGTGGGAGTGGGGTTGAGTTTGATATTGCGCCTCATCATGCGCATCCTGTGCATCCAGTTGTGCCGTTGCCGGATATTTTGAGGTTTATGACTACTGGGAAGATGGTTTGATTGGAGATTTGCATTGTCTACGGACTTGCTTTCAAGATTTCAAGAGAAGGCTTATGGTGTGTGTTGACCAATGTGGCTCTTGGCTATTGCATGAATTGAAAACGCATCATTATTAGGAGTATTACATGATTTGAAATGGAAACACGGCCAGTCCCAACCGGATGTCTTCTTAACCGCGACGGCGCGTAGTGGGCGTCTTCGAACCCGGCTTGGGGGAAACGCCGGAGCTCTGAGCAATAGGAGAACGAGGCTCGGCAGCCTTGCCGCGGGAGGCCTTTTTCTTGGGCGCAGGGCTGTTCCAGTAGTAGATCATTTGAGTCGCAAGAATCACGTTCAGCGAGAAGCCGGCAATGAAACCATAGAGGATGAGCTTGTCGTCGACCTCCTGGAGGGTAGTGAAGATGCGAGAGAGAGAGCCGGCGAGGTAGTTGAAGACCTAAGCAGTAAAAGGGTTGGTCTCGAGTGTTTGTAGATTGCGGGGAATGCGCGAAAACTTACCGCAAAGGCGCTCAGCTGTCCGGTTCCACCCTCACTCCAGATGGTGTAAATTTGAGGAGCCTTGCTCATAATACCCAGAGCACCAGCACCGGCCTGCAGGTAGGCCATAGTCTGCGCATCCACAAGAGTCTGATCGAACAGCAACGCATACACAGCTGCGGCGACAACAGCGACAAAGGTCGCAGCCGCGGCGGATCGGCCAGCAAAGGTCAGGACCAAAACACCGACAGCAACATCCTGAACGGCAATAAGAGCCGATTCGCCGTAGGTGCTGAAGGGGAACTGGTTTCGCACGCCGTAAGACAAGGTGATGAGCAGACTGGCAGTCTCAAGGGCGTACGAGACGAAGGAAACACCGGCAGAGGAGCGAGAGCTGATGAGCTTCAAAATCTGAGGGACCTTGACCACGGCGCTGGCGCCAACGATGGCAATACCCAGCGCCTTGGAGATCGCGAGAGAGGTGCAAGCCGGGTCCTTGGTGACATCGAGATCGAGGAGCAGCGCGTTATGGCAGGGCGAGCCGATCAGCGAGATGACAGCATCGTGCACAGGTTCCGGGATCGCATCGACGACGGGGCGGAGGTAAGGCTGGAGAGGATCCAGCACGGTCTTCTGAAGGGTGTCCATGGTGGCGTGGTGAATGAAAAGTAAGAAGTATGAGAGAACAAATACGTTGTTGACATTCCACCACCCGGCCTGGTCCGTGCGCCCACCGGGGAAAGTTCGCTCCTTCCACTTTTCTTCTCTCTCATCTTCGAGGACCCCCAACGCGCCATGTTTCCTCTCCGGTCCGCCATCTTGGGGCCCGCGCCTCGAGAGGCGCTCGTGTGCTCAAGATGTCTGGGCCGACCACGATCCCATCCGTCCGCGATCCGAGGCTTTTGGTCGTCCTCGCATCGCCGGACCGGCCTCGCGGATAACCAGGCCTCCGCCCTTCTCCAGAAGACTTATTTCTCCGGCAATCGACTCTACGATAGTACGGGATTGAAAGGCGGTTTTATCTCATCGTTTTACTCCGCCAGTACCGACCACCATGCGCCCTCTACCTCCCAGTCCACGAACGAGACCTCTGGACAGTCAAGTTCAACCGAACCAGCTGCACCAGAGCCAGTTGCGACCCAAACAAATCCAGAAGAACTTCCACATCGCCGAAGGAAACGATTGAAGGAGTCGCGCGCAGAGGGAAGTCCGACGCAGGTCATGCCACCCGATGCCTCTGCGCAATTGTCGAATTTCTCGTCCGCCCTCCCCACCACCTCTCTCCGACGAAAGCTGGCTGCGTACTTTGCCCTGACGAAGCCTCGACTATCCTTCCTGATTCTTCTCACTACAACCTCAGCCTATGGAATGTACCCCATTTCGTCCCTCCTCACCCTCGACCCAGCCATGACCCCACTCCCGACGCTCTCAACCTCGACTCTGACGTTTATATACCTGACGACGGGCACATTCCTCTCATGTTGCAGTGCGAATACACTTAACATGATGTTCGAGCCGAAATACGATGCTCTGATGACCCGCACGCGGAATCGTCCGCTGGTCCGCGGGCTGGTCTCGCGCCGCGGTGCTCTGGTGTTCGCCATAGCCACCGCGGCTACTGGCCTGGGCCTGCTATACATTGGAACCAACCCGACCACTACCGCTCTCTCTGGAGCAAACATTTTCCTATACGCATTCGTCTACACCCCCCCTCAAGCGCATTTCCGTGATTAATACCTGGGTCGGCGCCGTGGTAGGCGGTATTCCCCCTCTGATGGGCTGGGTTGCCGCGGCAGGTCAGACCGCCACGACGGGACACGACACATGGCGCGATATGCTTTTCAGCGAGGACAGCATCGGCGGATGGCTGCTAGGCGGCATTCTGTTCGCCTGGCAATTCCCCCACTTCAACGCTCTCTCTCACCTCATCCGGGACGACTACAAGGCCGCGGGATATAGGATGCTCTGCTGGGTGAACCCCGCGCACAACGCCCGTGTGGCTCTGCGCTACTCCGTGTTGATGTTCCCCATCTCAATTGGTCTGTGGTGGGTTGGCGTCGTTGGCCACGGCTTTTTAGTCGGCAGCACCATTGCCAATGGATGGCTTGTGCGGGAGGCTTACGGATTCTGGAAACACCAGGGCGCGCAGGGCACTGCCCGTGGCCTCTTCTGGGCTAGTATTTGGCAGCTCCCCATCCTCCTTGTTGGTGGATTGGTCACCAAGAAGGGATTGTGGGATGGCGTGTGGCGGAATATCTTTGGCCAACCCGAAGAAGATGAGGATGAATATATTTATTATGATGAGGAGGAGGAGGACGAGGAAGAGGCGCTTGCGCAGGCTACTGCAAGTGGTAAGCCCGCTTCAACATCGAAACGGGAAAGCTCCTTGTCCACAGCGTGATGTTCAATGTGATTGAACCTTGGACGCAATCATTCATATTATTTTTATCTTCATGGTCCTGTCTTATACAGCGGTTTGGGACGGCGTTCGATAATTTATCTTCTTGTATAACAATGTTCATAAGAGTCATTTACAGATCATTTCAAACAAGATCTCATTTTCTCAACTGGAATCTGCCATTCATTTCTCGCCCGGCACAGACACCCCAGAAATCTGCTTGCAAAGACCCATAAGCTCCTCCTGCTTTTCAAGAACCTCCGAAGCAGAATGCGGCTCTGTCTCACCCCCTGCGTCACAAATGCACCACTGTCAACCTTCGCCAACGAATTCTCCCCACTAGCCCAACCAGCCAGCGCCTTTGCCGAAGAACTCACGCTCCCCGGCGCCGCCATACCCCCCATCTTAGTCCTCACCCACCCAGGATGCATACTAATAACCTGTATATCATCCCACCTCCTCGCAAAAGCCTTCGCAAGCATAACATCATGCAACTTGCTATTCCCATACGAATGCGACTGCGCCGCATTCCGCAACGACCCATCTCCGCCCCAGTGACTATCAGAACTCATGAAAAGAAGCCTCGTCGTCGGCTTATCCATCAGACAAGTCAGGATATACGGTGCGAGCGTATTCACCGCGAAAACCGCAGAAATCCCATCCGACGTTGTCTCCTTTGAGGAGGTCGAGCCGTAGCCGATGCCCGCATTGTGCACGATGGCGTCGAACGGCCCGGCCGCGTTGGCTTCTTGCGCGAGCTTCTTTGTTTCGCTGATCGATTTCAGATCGCCGACTAGCACGCCGGCGGCTTTTGGGAGGGCTGCTTGTGCGTCTGCTGCGCGTTGGGCGTTGCGTGCGTGTAGGGTTACTTCGTGGCCTTGGTCGAGGAGCAGCTTGGCAGCAGCTTGGCCGATGCCGTCTGTTGAGCCGGTAATAAAGATTCGGACCATTTTTTGGATAATGTCGATTAATGGTTTGAGGTAAATTGAAGGGGTTTTTTTTAAGGGCGTGGTTTGTTCGCTATCGCTGCGGCCCATGCACTTGGCATGCTGACTGAGGGGATGATATCATTCCCATCAGGTTGGGATGGAGCACTGTTACGTCACTGTCCGGGTTGGGACGAAGCCTGTCGCATTTTTAGGAATAGTCGTCTGAAATAGCGATTTTTCAGATGAAAGATGTTTTCGTCTGTAACTTGCGGCTTTCTGGTGTAGTGTTTTGGCTTCTAGAAGCGCACCCGCGGTTGTCATCCGCCCCGCAGAACCACCGTCTTAATCGCATTGATCTACAACGTCTCCAGGCTGACAATAATATTCTGCTTGGTAAAACCTATTGTCTCAGAAAACATATTCCGGGTCCTCAATCATCTTCCGGGGCGAGTAATCGTTTCTCATATACTGCTAATGTAGCGTGCATCGCTTGTTACAGGGGGATACTGAGCCTAGAAAGCCCAGCGAGTTGATCCGACTGTGTGCTTACGGCCAAAGAGACAATAGCCTGAGAAATGTTCGCAACCAAAGAGTCATGCAGTCGCTGTGTAGAAGTCTGCATGATAGCAATCTCTAGAGATGTATGTACTACATATGATGTAGTTACTTCGGCAGTGGAAGCGTCCCCGCAAAAGCAGAGCCGAGCTCGGAGAAGAAGAAGCCGAGAGGCAACCCCACATTTCAAACTGGCGGATGTCTACCCAATCCCGCACTCATGATTGGTCAAAACCTTTCTTCATATCCTCAACCCGGCCCCCGATTGACCAATAGGAAGATTCTGTTCCGAATATTCCAGCCGCATGATCAATCGGAATTCGCTGATTGACGAGCATCCAAATACAAAAGCAGCAAGCACCCAGAAATAACCCCACGAGGTCCATCCGGGGAGATTCAACACTCGTGAACAGGTAATTCATAAGTGCAAACCTAAAACAGCCGACACCATGGGTTGTTCAACCGGCAAGTCCTGCGAAGGCTGCTCCTGCAGCAATGACGCCACGAGCCAACCTGTGCAAATCGAAGACTGCATCAACGAGCTGGCGGCGCTAAAACGGCGCAACCAAGAGCTTGAGACGCGCCTTCAACTCCAGCAGCGAAATGGCGCACCCAACATTGTTCGTCAGCCTGGTCGAACGCTCCGCTCGTCGGCTTGGTTCGACTGCCGCAGTAACCCCGGCATGACAGCCATCTACATGGAGCGGTACTTCAATTTTGGCATCACACGTGAAGAATTGATGTCCGGCAAGCCGATGATTGGAATTGCGCAGACGGGTTCGGATATTGCGCCGTGTAATCGTCACCATATTGAGCTGTCGAAGCGGGTGCGGGAGGGTATTCGGACGGCTGGTGGGATTGCGTTTGAATTCCCTACGCATCCGATTCAGGAGACATCGAGACGTCCGACTGCAACGCTGGATCGGAATCTGGCGTATTTGAGTATGGTGGAAGTTTTGACGAGTTATTTCCTTGATGGTGTGGTTCTGCTCACTGGGTGTGATAAGACGACGCCTGCTTGTCTTATGGCTGCGGCGACAGTTGTATGTTCTGATCTGTCCCAAATCATACCCTGGAGATACTAACCCTGATGTATAGAATATCCCAGCTATCTGCATGAATGTGGGTCCTATGCTGAATGGCTATGACAAATCTACTCTGGTGGGATCGGGCGCGGTGCTTTGGAAAGGAAGAGAAATGTATGCCGCTGGCCAGATTGACGAACATGAATTTATGGACTACATCTCGCGCTCGTGAGTATCCATTAGGATAGCAGGCTATGCTTGAGATTGTTACTAACCACGAGCAGAACACCGTCAGTCGGCCACTGCAACACAATGGGAACAGCTTCTACGATGAATGCCCTGGCTGAAGCCCTGGGCATGGCTCTGCCAGGTTCAGCCGCCATTCCCGCCGCATACCGCCATAGAGCGCAATGCGCCTATGAAACCGGCAAGCAGATCGTGGAGATGGTAGAGGCTGATCGCAAACCAAGCGACATCCTCACCCGACAAGCATTTGAGAACGCAATCGTTGCGAACGCCGCAATCGGCGGAAGTACTAATGCGCCGATCCATCTGAGTGCGATTGCTCAGCATGCCGGCATTGAACTGAACATGGATGACTGGGATACGATCGGCTCAAAGATACCCCTGCTTCTGAACATGCAGCCCTCTGGAGAGTACCTGGGAGAAGAGTATTTCCGCGCTGGTGGTCTCCCGGCTATCATGGCTGAACTTCTCGACCAGGGGAAATTGCATCAGGATGTTCTGACCTGCAACGGAAAGACGATGGGTGAGAATGTCCGCGGAAAGCATTCTTGGGAACGTCGGGTTATTCGTCCTTATGATGATCCGCTGATGAAGGATGCTGGATTTATCAATCTGAAGGGCACATTGTTCGACTCTGCGATCATGAAGACTTGTGTGATCTCGCCTGCTTTCCGAAAGCGATACCTTTCCAATCCCGATGACCCGGAGGCATTCGAAGGCCCAGTCGTCGTCTTCGACGGACCGGAAGATTACGAAGAGAGACTGGAAAAGCTCCCTCAAATTGACGACCAGACGATCCTCGTCATGCGCGGTGTTGGCCCGCTGGGTTACCCAGGTGCTGCAGAGGTCGTCAACATGCACCCTCCAAGCAAGTTGATCAAGCAAGGAATTGACGGCTTGTTCTGTATTGGCGATGGAAGACAATCGGGGACGTCGGCATCTCCCTCTATTCTGAATGCTAGTCCCGAGGCTGCGGCAGGAGGTAACCTGGCTCTGCTGAAAGATGGTGATAGGCTTCGCATTGACTTGCGAAAGCGACGGGTTGACGTTCTGATTTCTGATTATGAGCTCCAGCAGCGACGGAAGGATCTGTCAGGGGGATATCCGTTGGTTCCTTCCGGGACGCCCTGGCAGGAGATCTTCCGTCAAGAAACGGATCAGCTGTCGAATGGAATGGTGTTGAAAAAGGCTGTGAAGCACCAGCGTCTTGCGCAAAGAGAGCTAGCGCCAAGGCATAACCATTGAGATTTTATTTACATTCTCCATTGCATTGTGCATTTCTGAAATAGTTGTTGATACCAATTCAAGATGATATGTAATACAAAAGGGCAGTTCAAGTATGTCGTAGAGTAAGAGCCCAGCCTTGACTCAAGTGTCTATAATGGCTCCAAGCTCATTTCTATGTGATTTTCATGCTTCATAATACTTCTGCCAGGGGTGATCCTGAGAGAAACCCAACAACTCCTTCATCTTCCTATTCGTGACCGGAGCCTCACGCGCCCCCATCTCGCGTGTAAACGGCGAATTCGGCAAAACCTTCTTCAAAAACCCCTCACTCGACGCCGCATAATTAGTGATCTCATCATTAACAGCATTGAAAATCTGAAATCCAAGCCCATCCTTATGAACCGCCAAATCGCACATCTTCCCCAGATCTCGAGCATCCGTATACGCCCACGCATGCACAGCCCACTTCTCAGGCTCCTTCACATAACTCTCAAACATAGCCTCCTTGTACTCCTCCGGCGCAACTATCCTCCCAATCCGCAACACGTAGATATCCCTCCCAAAACGACGGGCGAATCCACGCGCCACCCGCTCACCACAGACCTTTGCAATAGCGTAGGTATCCATGGGATTGGCGTCGACTTCTTCGTCGACCGGGAAAGAGGGGTACTCCACATCACCCTCTGCGTAGCTCACGCCATAGGTCGTTATTGAGCTTGCGAGGATGATCTTCTTGATGTTCAGTTTGCAGGCTGCTTCGATTATGTTGTATGTGGACATCGTGTTGCTCCGGAACGTCTCGTTGTCGGCGGCAATCATGTTGCGCGAGTACCCGGCCATATGAATGACAGCGTCCGGCATCAAGTTCACCGGTTCACGGAATGGCTCGGTGAGGTGGAAATGCGAGCTCAATGCGCAATACACTTGTCCGCTGTCTGCTAGATCGACGATCATGGTGTGCACACGTTCTGAGAATTCTGCTGGCAGCGCCACGAGATCCAAATTGAGCACATCGTGGCCTTGTGCGAGCAAATATCGGATGATGTGCTGGCCTGCTTTCCCCGAGCCACCGGTGACGATGATTCGCTTGCCCATTGAGCTAGCTTAGGGTAGGTAGAGTGGTCTGGATTGATTGATGCGGGGCAGGGATTGCTGGATCAAAGTTTCCGAGAAGATGCAGGGTGATCGGTCTTGGAAGATGGTCTGTTCGCCAATGATTGATCGGTTTTTCAAATCAAGAGTAGTAGTGTTTAAGTTTCCTGGCTTATCCCGGTCTAATATATGGGCGGAGGTGGGGCGCGGGGTTCGGAAGGTGACTTTCCGTGGCCTCGGGTTTACATGATGACCGAAGGAACTCGAAGAAAGGTGGTGGATATACAATTTAAAACTGCTGACAGAGGTTATTTCATTGTCTACATACGCATTTGTTTGGTTTTTAATTGAGCAAAGCCACTTTTTAGTAGCTAGTGGCTTCTGTTAAGGGGACCCGAGGACCAACAGTTGTGAAGTGCTGAGAGCACCAGTTCTCTGGATCAAGAAACAGGAATCTATCTTAGCATGCAGCATGAATTGAAAATCAAGATCCATGATCGTCAGTCATCACTGCTATTGATTGCTACCAACCCTGCAACAGATCATTCACATCCCCACCGGGTTCATAAGATAATCCAAATCCCCATCAAACCGGAATCCCTGGGCAATAGCCTCAAGATCCAAATCCGACAACTCCCAATTCAACTGCGAGCTCAGATCCAGCGTCTGCTGCGGCACATTAGACGTCACCAAGGGCGGCACAGGCCCACTAACCACCAGCGGTTCTCTAAGAACGCTGTTCGTCGTATCAATCCGGCCAGACTCATCTCCTACATTAACACCAAGGTGATCGCAAAGCCTGTCCAAACTACCCTTCGCCTTACCCGCGGCTCCATACAAGGGTTGGTGTTCCTGAATGACATTACGGCAGAGAACGAGAGATTGGAACGAGCTTGACGTCCGCCCTTTCTGCGCCACGATGCGGGCGTGGATCGTTGCGCTTATGTAGGTTGCATATGACAACATGTAGGGTGCTGTGCGTATTGCGAAGTGCTGGGAGTAGTCGCGCAGGATTTGGACTATTTGGTTTGCGGCTGTTGTGCAGGTGTTTATTGATTCGAAGGCTGCGCCAGGGTTATTTGGGCGTTCGTCCTTTCCGGTGAAGAGGGGGCGTTTGGAGAGGATTATGAGAACGTTGAAAAGGGCGCTGTGTTTTATTAGCGGTTATTCTCTAGAATGAGAGGGCAGGGCACGAACAGGAGACAGAATGCCTGGGGGAGAAGCACGGCTCGAGAGGGGTATGAAAGGTAGTCCAGCTCTGGTGGAAGACTTTGCCGCCACCGACAAAGCTCTAAATTTATGTTTTCAGAGATATCCTCACTTTGGCCGCGAGCTGCTTGTGCTGATTCCGAGTAGAGCTCGCACATGATGCGGTCGATGATGACGGACAGTTCGCAGAGTTTAGTGAGCAGGGAGACATTTAATGACGGTACAGCAGGCCCAACAGAGCCTGGCTGCTTATAGGTAATGGCCTGGAATGTGTCCATTTCATCGTACTCATCCAGAAATTTCAACAGTGCCTTAATATTGGTATGGCGCAAAAGTGGTGGCCTCCCCTGGAAAAGACATTGAATTTTGTCAATCGCTGGATTCAGAAGTTAGTGTAATCCATCAAGAGTCTGTCAGCCGTGCTTACAGTATGCACCCCATAAAACGCGCTTACGAATTTCAAGTTCCTCGGCGTTCATGGTATCATCCGACGAAGCAACATGCAGCCCCAAATCAATAATCATGTTAAATGCATTGCCTGCATACAGCCACGACAGACTTCGCTCGTCGCAGCGTGAAAACAATGAATTCGACATGATGAGCAAGGCCTGGATGGTCGTGATCTTGCTTTTATCGAAGCTCTCGCGTAATAGCTCTGTGAACCGTTGTCGGAACCTCCATCCTGCTGTCGTGATATCATCCGGGTTTGACCGAATTTCACTCCGCGAACAATGTTTAGATACTGTGAATAGAATCGCGTTGAGCAGAAGCTTGGAGAAATATGGACCGGCACAGGCCATGTCACGCATGAAGACCGGTCGGTAAATAATCTGTGCGGTGTAGAGTTGTCGACTCCAGTAGATCGATAGGAGATGCATGCCGATTTCGGGATCAAGGCCGTCAAAATCGAGTCTTCTGGCTGCCAGATTGAGCGGCTCTAGTTGTCCTATACTTCATCATGAGCGCTAGTAACTTCTTTTCCAAGAAAGATGGGACGCACGTTGCCTGGCAGTTTGAACAAATAAAACGTTTCTCGCCCACTCCTCGCTGGCAGGATCATGTGGCATTTCATCATTTCCGATTCCATTTCCGGAGCGCGCGGTATCGTCATAAGCAGTACTCGTCGGCCCATGATACAACGAAGCAGCTCTTCGATTACTATTGTCGCCGTCAGGAACTTCTGGATGAGAGTTACTTCTCAAGGAATCGTCATCTTGAGGCGTGGAAGTAGTCACGCGAGCCTGTCTGGGACTGATCGGGCTGAGCGAGCTAGTCGCGTGCGGCAGAAACGACTCTTCACTGTCAGTGTTTTGACTTTGTCGAAGTCGTGCATTTTCCAGCTCTAGCTGTGCAATGCGATGATTCGTTGGTCTTTGATGGAAGTTAGCTCTGTTCTAGTAGTAAGAAAGAAATGGAGACTGACCTCGGTTTATGCCGAACAGCGCCCCATTGACAATCTACGTGTTTTGACGCGCAATTACCGCACGTAGGCCTTTGGGCATCGCATTTGAGCTGTCGAAATTGTACTTAGCGCAGGTCATGCATGTCTCGTGCTTGATCTTACCTTCTTTTGCCGACAGAAGAGGCATGCGGCTGCCGCTCGGGTCCGTCGGATGGGCATGGCCGGTCTTCCATAGATCACCTGGCTGGATTTGCATTGGTATTCAATAGTCTCTGAGCATCAATCATTGCAATCGCTCTTTTAGAATGCGACACACGATCGGGGTTTAGGCCGATCCGCTCCACGCGGAGAGTTGCAGTGCAGAACGGCCGCGCGGGGTGGAAAATCTCTTTTGCACGTCTGCCGATTGGCTGCTTTCTACACTCTTGTTGTGACAGCACTTTCCCCATCATCATTTGAGGAAAAAGTCGTTATGAAGATCAATAAACACTCGAAATATCGTGCTTAGAAATTCAAATCGACCATAACACTACAGAAGAAGGGCCAAACCATAATGCAATGGATTGGAGATTGACCGGGTATCTTAGTCTATGATACATTTATAGTACAATTATTTGAACGAGAGCAAGAACTCGCCAAAAAGATCTACTCCCTCAAACGGAGATGATACGTCTCCAAAGCCTGCTGGGTAATCGGACTCGGCGCCCCAACCATAGCATCATCACCACCCTTCCCAGTCTTCGGGAAAGCAATGACATCCCTAACAGACTCCTTTCCCAACATAACAGCAACCAGACGATCAAAGCCGAGCGCCAATCCCGCATGAGGCGGACACCCAGCCCGCAAAGCATCAAGGAGATGCGAGAAATCAGCAAGACGCTCAGCAGGCATTTTCAAGATATCACGCAGAATGAATTCTTGAACAGCAGCGTCGTGGATACGACGACTGCCACCGCCAAGCTCGACGCCATTTACGACGAGGTCGTAGTGGTCGGCCACGGCTTGTGTCGGGTCTGTGAGGAGCATGTCCACGTCGGCGGCTGTCTTGGGCGCTGTGAAGGGATGGTGGGTTGATGATATTCCTGCGGCGCCGCCTTGTCCCGGCTCGGTGTCGGATGATGGGGAGAAGAGGGGAAAATCGACAACCCACATGAAGTTGAAGCCTGTGGGGGCGGGCTTGAAGCCGGTTGAGACGGCGTAGGCGTGTAGGGCCCGGCGCAGGTCACCGATTGGTGTTGAGCCGCCTGAGAAGGGAGCTCGGGGACGAGCTTGCAGGATGATCAGGTCGCCGTGATCTGGTTCCAGGACCTCTTCGATCTGCTCAGCGGCTTCGAAGCCAAAGGGCTGCAAGCCGCAGAGGGGTTGCTTGCCATTATAAACGAAGACTCCGGGGCCTCCATCTGGGTTGTTGTTGAATGGGGCGCCTGCGGGGGAGTCAAGGAATTGGGAAATAAATCTATGAGTTTCTTGAGGTTCATTGTCGTTGCCCTCTATCCTGAAAGCTTCGACAATTGGTTCGTTCAGCGGAGAGATTTTGTTGACCAGGTCGACTGGCAGAAGGTGATCTATCCGCATGATCTCCATGCCATATCGAGTGTCGGGTTTGTCAGATCCATACTTGGCCATGACCTCCTGGTACGAAACCCTGCGGAAGGGGCCTTCGGGCGCAGGATCCTTCATCAATGCCGACCAGAGACGACGAATAACCCCCTCAATAGTCCGCATCACATCATCACCCGTACCAAAGGACATCTCCATGTCCAGCTGGGTAAATTCCGGCTGACGGTCCGCCCGCAAGTCCTCATCGCGGAAGCAGCGAGCAAATTGGTAGTATCGTGGCATACCACTGGCCATGAGAATCTGCTTATACTGCTGGGGACTCTGAGGCAGCGCGTACGCAAGCCCAGGGCGACGGGTGGGGACCAGGAATTCACGCGCACCCTCCGGCGTAGACTTGAACAACATAGGCGTCTCAATTTCAACGAAAGGGGGCTGACAGCCCTCCTCCAGCTCCTTTCTACAGGCATTGCGAGCCTCCGCGCGAAACTTCAATGCCTCTCTCAACTCTGCGTCCGAGCGGAGCTGTAGATAGCGCTGCTCGGGCGCAAAGACCGTCTCCGGAGTCATGATGATCTCCTTGGGAAAGTCGTTC
Source organism: Penicillium argentinense (assembly GCF_028826775.1). Lineage (NCBI taxonomy): Eukaryota > Fungi > Ascomycota > Eurotiomycetes > Eurotiales > Aspergillaceae > Penicillium > Penicillium argentinense. The sequence goes on from NW_026622668.1 coordinate 4,691,452, forward strand.
AGTGGATGAATTTCCTCCAATGCGATTTCCCACATATCCTCCGGCGCTTGTTCTCCTGCCTCCGACGCCTTTTGTTTCTTCCGCTGGGCGGTACCTCGTACCGCGACAGGACTATTCGCATTCAAGTCTTTTAGTTGCTCGAAGGCGTTGTTTTTCGCGAACGCAACAATCTGTAGACTATGTTTCATCGTGGGATCGGTTAGGCGAACGAAAGAGAGCTTCTTGGAGAGGTCTGCCCTCTGTCCAAGGTAACCGTGTAGGACGACTTCGGTGTTAGGCTCGGCCTGCGAGAGGAAGGACTCGAAGTCATGCGTGGCAGGAGGGAATTCAACTATACAGATCCCTATTAGCAATTGAAGTGCCCAAACGTCATCGGAATACATACCAGCCTTCTTATACGCCTGCAGGAAGCTAGGCAGCTCGATCGAACCAGACTCGCGCAAATAAGCCGGCCGATGAAATCGCCGCAACGCCTCGTGCGGGCGCGAACATGGCGTCAATCGGGAGCCGCGGAGAATACCCGCAAGCGCTAATCTTGAGCGAAACCGCACGCCGGCAGTGTGCATCATCTTCGCAGTGGAAGCTCTCTCGTGGTGATGGTTCGATACGCCCGCAACAAAAGTGCCCGTCCGCCCAAAGCGGTCTAGCGCGGCCCGCATAAAATGCGCGCAGCCGTCGCCAATTTTTTTTCCCTTCTTCATCCTTCCAAGTTTTATACTGGTGAGTCCATAGTCTTACCCCGACTGAATTTCGATTCATTTACTGACTTTCCTGCAGAATGATGAAAGCTTAGCGTGTTCTGTATGATCGATTTCTTCTCTCTGAGGCGGGTGGCTCTTCCTTTTCGGAGGGCTTAAGGGCTGCTTGAATCGAGGGGAGGGAGAGTGATATACGTGTTCGGCACACCCAACCTTGTTTACAACAACGGACGCTGAAAGCATCTCTGATCCTTTTAAGAACTTGGTGGTGTATCCATGAGCTGCGGCTATGGGTGGGATACGAAGGATGGGAGTTTAGGGTCTTGGAGAGGTTGACCGGTTGTCTTGGGCTAAGCTCAGCTGAGCTTGTCACCGTCGTACCTTTATGACATGCACCTTTCTCTTTCTTCAGTCTTCTTCCATGTACTTGGAAATTTGGTACATGGAGTAGTTGACCCAGTCAAATAGGCATTATAGAACAGTCTTGGTATATCTTCATTGGTATTCACGGTCTGGCAATCTATACATCTCGAAAACGCAAATTAGAAATAAAAGAAGGACTTTTCTCAAGCAAATATCATTTTTTCCAGCACAGCCTTCTCGCCGCTATTCTCCACCAAGCTCTTAAAAACACCATCCTCAATGCCCATCAATTCCTTCGGAGGACCAAACTCAACCGCCTTGCCCGCATCCATCACCAAGATGCGATCGAAATCAGCAATCGTGCTTAGTCGATGAGCAATAACGAGCAGCGTGGTAGCATTGCGGCCAAACTCAGACCGAATAGACTGCTGGATCAGGGCATCGGTTTCCATATCCACGGCGCTGGTCGCCTCGTCTAGAACCATGAGCTTGGGGCGGGACACAATTGCACGGGCGAGACAAAGTAGCTGCCGTTGACCCTGTGAGAGGTTCAGACCTCCTTCTGAGATCGGTGCTGCGAGCGATGTGAAGACATTCGTGTTGGCTTGCTGGGCCGTCACAGTGTCGGGTGTCGTCGAGCCCGTTCCTCCTGGTTGTCGCGGCGTAGCAGCTTGCGAAGTCAATGTCGCGTCATCGTCGGATGAAGCAATCAAGTGCACGCGGGCAAGGGCGTCGTATAGCTCGCTGTCATTGTACTCTTCAAATGGATCCAGGTTGGTTCGCACAGTGCCCGAGAAAAGAACAGGATCCTGGGGAATAATGGCAAGTCGACTGCGCAGATCATGCAGCTTGATCTTGGAGACATCCAGACCATCGATGAAAATCTGGCCTTGACGAGCTTCCAGGAATCGGAACAAGGCTAGAGTCAAGGATGATTTGCCCGCGCCTGTGCGACCGACAACCCCGACTCGCTGGTTCTTTTCGACGGTGAAATTGAGACCCTTGAGAACGGGTGGAAGATCTGGGGCATATCCCACCACTAGATCAGTAACTTCAAGACGGCCCTCCGTTGGCCAGGCAGCGGGTGCATCGACGCCGCCTTGGTCTTCAAGCTCAATGTTCGAATATTCGATGACGCGCTCGGTGGCATTCATGTTCAGTTCGATGTTGGCGTAGTGCCGCAGCGAGAATGCGATAGCCGTGTTGCATTGCAGAGCGAAGCTTAGAGCAAAGCCTGCCAGCGCTGCTGAGATCCCTGGCATGAGAACAACAAGGGTTGCTGTCATGGTCGAGAAGACTGCGCCCACGAGGTTCATACGGATACCCAGCCAGCGATTGAAAAGCCACATAGTCCACCATGCCTGAGCATGGTCGTTGATCTTGTTGTAGATGACTTCGATGAATGTATCGGTTTTGGTGAAGGCTCGAATGGTGATGAGGCCAGCCAAGCTCGATCCGAATTGTTCGAAGACCGGACTTTTCGCTGTGCTTTCGAGGCGTTTGATTTCACGGGCACCGGCAAGATAGGTGAATGAGAGTTTGAGACAGACAACAAGTAAAACGGCGGCGAATAGAATCACCAGTGGGGAGACAAGCATGCCAGCAACCATCACTCCGCAAACTTCCAACACCGAGCCACCGAAGAATGCAAGGTCGTAACCGATACGCGAGTCGATAAGGTGGAAGTCGGCTGTAAACCGGTTCAAAATTCGACCCAGTGGGACGGTATCAAGCCATCTCAGAGGAGCACGGAGAACCGCATACGTCAGTCCATTGAAAAACTTCCTCGAGGCACGAAGACTGGCCGAGAGGAGGAAGTAGTATCGAGCGGTTCCAAGAATGGTGGCGGCAGTAGAGATGCCAATGTAAATACCCATGTACATCTTGAGGTTGTTGTCGTCTCGGGTTGAAGCACTCTGAACACTTGTCATTGAATGTTGCAAGAGTGTGTGAAGCTGTTCTGGATGGACTTGTGTCCGAGAAGATTCGCCGGCCCAGACATTAATCCACCAGCCCTTTGAACAGATAGTTAGCTATTATTTCCAGCACATGGAGAGAGGCTTCACTTACTCGTCCAACCATGAGTGACGCATAGCCCAGGTATACCAGAACAGTAAGAACCATCGTGAAAGGGTTGAATGCCATGGTAAAATACTTCTTATAGACCGCGAGGCTAATCGATCCCACTTCTCGTCTTTCATCCTCAACAAACTTCTTCGGGTCTGCTTTCTTTGCTAGTACATCCGTATGCGGTGCCGAGGCCGTTTGCTGTCGGTGTGATGTATTCGAAATGACCTTCTGAAGGCTACTCTCCTCGGGATCAAGCAGGTCTTCCTCGACATCTTCTGCAGCGTTCCTATCTTGCTCCGCAGCTGCCTGCTCTTCTCGGAGAATGTCATCCAAGTGATTAGACGTGCGAAGTTCCTCGATAGTCCCTGCATATTTAACGCAACCATTCTCGAGAAGAACAGAGTAGTCGGTTCGAGGCAAGCAGAGGGCCACATGGTGAGTGACAAGAATCCGTGTGCGACCGTTCCCAAGCTCGCCAGTCAGGGCATGTTGATAGACGTATCGTCCTGTGTGTGCATCGAGCGCGCTGAAAATGTCATCCATCACCAGAATCCCAGCCCTAGAATATAAAGCTCGAGCAAAAGATACCCGCCAGCGCTGGCCACCACTAAGGTTGACACCGTTCGCGCCAATGTCGGTCATTTCGCCGTCAGGCAGCATCTCCAAATCCTTTTTGAGCGCGCATGCAGACAGGACCTTCTGATAACGCTCACCATTGTACGGCAGCCCAAACAGAATGTTTTCTTTGATGGTAGCATTCTCGATCCATGGAATTTGAGCAACGTATGCAATGGCGGAATCAATGATCCAGTTTTCACTGTTTGCGAGATCGTCGAAACGTTCGCTGATCGGAGGCGGGACAGGCACCTTGATAGTTCCTTGAAGAACGTCACATTCACCAAGTATCGAGGAAAGCAAAAGACTCTTTCCAGACCCTGTTCGCCCGGAAATAACACTCAGGCCTTTGGTCGGGAATTTCAGATCCATATCCTGCAATGTAAACCGGTCCTCCTGCTCATCGTCGGCAACCTGGCTCTTCTCAGCAGGCCATGCCACAGAGGCATTCTCGAACGCAATTTCATCCGCAGCAACGGTGTTGACAGTTTTCTCTTCCGATGCCATGTAAATGTCGATCCGATCAGCGCTAACCTTTGCTTCCAGGCCATCCGCGATGATCTCAGGCAGGATAGCCAGAGACATCTCCAAGGCTCCAAAAACAGACATGGCCGTGAAGGCAACGGACGCGGAGAGTCCTCCGTGTATAAGCGCGTAGACTGTTAAAGAAACCGCAGAAAGACCGAGCGGGCCTAAAATCCAGATTGCCAGAAGAATAACATCCATCAAGAATGAGGTCCATAGTGCATGCAGCTCTGCCTCTCGAGCATCTCCAATCTTCTTCTGCCATTGTGCCTCCAACGCAGAGAATTTGACTTGCCGAATACCCTGCAGCGCCTCGGTGACAATCGCCATCTTGGAATCTCGCAATTTCATCAACTTAGCCTGGGATCCAGTGAGCCTTTTGGCTGCGTATATATTCAACGGCGTGATGAGCACAGAGACAGCCATGCCAGAGAATGCCGCTTTCCAACCCAGGATCTGGACCAAGAACGTGCAACCAATAACGACTTTCATGATGGCCAATGGGATGAGATAGGCGAATGAGGTAAAGTCGGAGATACGTCTGGCGTCAACGGCTGCGAGATTGATGATACTTTGTCGGCTCTTTTTCAGTGCTGCCTCGTCGTCTTCATCCTCGTCTTCCTGGTCTGCCAGCAAGGCCTTGGCTGCCGCATTCGGTTCGTCCTTGCTTTTCAACTTTTTCGTATGCTTTGCGTCTTTTCGTCGCATTGATTTGGCAAAGACGGTCGCGGAAAGCTCTGCGTAGATTGGAACAAACAATTTCGAGCAAACGGACCAGAACACCCACGCCTCAATACTGGAGTACAGCAACATCAGTGCGCCAAGTGCAAACACCCAGATTATGGCCTGTATCGGGTTCCAGGATTCCCCGCCGCGAGATTCGAGCACGCGGAGAATATTGAATAGTGCTGTCTGAGGTCCAAAGCTCAGCACGCAGAGCACGAGCGTGAGGAAAAGCTGCAGACCAAGCTCCCTCCAGTGCGCAATAACGAGGGCTTTCCATAGTTTGCGCGTTCCTCTTGATTTTTCAAAGTTCTCTCGTAAACGGTCCGTCCGTCTGTCCGCGCGGAGTCGGGGTAAATCGGTTACCTCGAGCGTCCGATTCTCCACGGCGTAGTTCAAAGTGCTGTTCGCCCAGGTGAATGTGAAGCGTCCAAGAGCTGACACTGAGTATTCTCGATCTACAGCGCGCCCTTTGAAGAAGAGGTCTGGCTTGCGTGGTAATAGGACACTGCATAACCCGCGAATGAATGCGCTGGTAACTTGGGCAATAGTCAAGCCAGCCCAGATCGGCTGTCTAAGTAGAATACTCTGCGAAGACCATGCGAAATGTACTTCTAGGCAGGATACTGCAAGAGCAATCAGACTACCCACGAAGGCATATTGGCCCAGATTGAATCTTTCGGTAGGACGAGGCTCGGTGTAAAAAGCCATCGCTTGAATCGAAAGCAGGATCTATAGATATACTGTATTAGTCTAGAATGTTCGTCATGGCACTGCTCAGGAACAGTGCATGAGGTATTACGCACCCAAATACTAAATTGCAACCAGTTCAGAACTATAAAATCATTCAACCTGAACGTTGTGAACACAGCCAGAGCCAACGTCGCGAGTAAGCCGGTAGCCGAAAAAGCCCAATCGCCGCTCTCTGCCACTTGTCGGAGAACGCGCGCAAAGACTCCTCCGTCGCCTCGCCGTCTTCATCGCGATATGCAGTCTTGGCCAGGGTATGCTCATCCTGTCGGGGCGATCTACGGCATATCCGATCGGTGACACTTCGCGCAGCAGGGATGCTGTCGACGCCGACCAGAAGTAAGGCGACCGACCCCGTCACCAAGGACACGACCTGGGCGTTTGGGAGCATTCCTCAAACGAAGCTGACTTGTATGAATGGGAGAAGAAGAGAGGAAAAAAAGGGGGTGGAGCTGCACTCCAGACTGCATCTGCCCGGGCTTATCTCGATCCTATCCTCGCAGGGAGTCATAGCGGGTCCTCCTACTTCTCGTAAGTATAATAAGCAAGGTGACATCGACGAGCGGGGAAAGCCGCTCTTTTCTTTTGGTTGCTCGTTTCCTGCGCAACCGGTGAGTCAAAATCGAAGGAGCAAGGCTCGTATTTGCCGCAACGGCCACCTCTGATTTTTGGCAGCGACAATGCTTGATATGCGCACTGCGACGCCTACTGACGGTCGACGGGGGTGGTTGGCTTGCAGCCACCCAGCGGTCCGAGAGTCGTCGGGTTGGCACAACGGGGATCAAAGAACGGTGAAGCGCGGGCGAGTGTCATTGGTGGTCATCTTGAGTCATGCCTCCGACTGGTTGCGTCGTGCATGTTCTGCAGCGGCGGGCACCTCTCTGGGAAGTTGTACGTACGCGCAGATGTGCCTGCAGTGGAGCCGTGAGTATCGAGGAGGTGGGGCCCTCAGTCTCTGCATAATTCGGTCTCGATGAAGCCGAGTGGAATGGAGAAAGTGGTTCGTATGACTGCAGGATACAACGGAAGTGGCTGTATGCGGATTCAAGTTCATAAAGATATGAAGAAGATGAGAGGTAAGTGTTGCGGCGGTGGCAATTGACACCTCGGCCTGGCCTGAGGCCACGGCTTCGGGTGAGTGAACTATAAAGCCGCAAAGGTTTCACTATCGGATCCTTCGATGAGAATATTTCTGAAAGTAGTTGTGTTTCAGTTCCAGACCGTCTATTCCGGCTCTCATAGTTCGTCAATCCGAAATCATGGCAGTCGGGTCGCACGGTGCTATCTTTTCTGACACAACCCATGCCTCTCTCGGATTACGCAGCCGGGTCGCAAAGCACCCAATTAATAGCCCGAGTGGCGGAATAACAGAGGCGTAAAACAATCTGATTTTATCGGTCGAATTCTCATTTCCCTAATTTTTATCAAATGTCTGGCCCTGATAAATTCACTAATTTTATCAGTGCGCAATGCTTCTGGAAGTACTTTGACTGGAACTTCGGAATCGACAACATCCATTCAAAACATCCCATCACGACAGAATCCTATCTCTTAATGTGATTATTCAAATAATCACTAAAATACTGCTCTTTCTACTAACCGTTAGCCTCTGAACCAAAACCCGCCCAACCTCCAGAGTAGTGCAGAACAAACCTTCTTCCCCACAAACCTAACAAAAACATCCTCATACTTCCTAACCTCATACGGCTCCGTCCTCAGCAAAACCAGCCTATGCTTATTACACCACCCCTTCATACTCCTCAATGTCGGCGCCCCATGCACAACCCCAATCATCGGGTCCAGCACGAGGCTCACATCCAAATTAGCCGGACTAACCAGCAACGGATCATGGGCGTCCCCTTCTAACAGGTACTCCTCCCGCAGCGCAGAGATCTCATTTTCGACGGTGGTTTTGGTCCCGTCGTAGGGCGACTTGTGGTGGCCCACTTCGTCGTCTGTGCCGCTTTGGCAGGTCTCTGCTCGGTCGGGTTTTAGTGCTTGCCGGTCGAGGATCCATTGGTCTGTGGTTGGGTCGGTTGTTTGTGTTTGGATATGTCGGGTGAGAGGGAGGACTTGGCGGAAGGGTATGGTTGTTAGTGGGCGGGCTCGTAGGACTGGGAGGATATTCATTTTGGTTGTGTGAGTGGGAGTGTAGAGTGTGGACCACTGGATATGGCATGAACTTGGATATATGTAGTTGATTGCGATTCTGAAGCTGCGGAGAAGCGTCGTGCGACGAGATGACATCACCATTTTCAAGAAGTCATGTGCCTTGAACTTAAGATGAGTATGGCTTCTAACGCCTGTGAATGGTTGGATTTTTTGGATGAAATCAGTTGCCGTCATTACCAGCGGCTGGCTTTTTACAAGCTGGTCGAAACCACTACTGCAACTGCCACAGTAGCACGGTCAAGACCAGCGACAACTTCGATCTTGGGAATAGATAATTGTGAAAGTAACATAAAGACAATCATCCTGAATATAAGCATTTTGCAAATCCTTCATATCCACCTAGACTCCTCACGGTAGAACAACCAACTCTCCATCAATATTCGCAATATGATCCGCCAAATCAATCTCATTAGACACAAACTCCCCGTCCTGGCCAACAAGATCACAATGAAGAATCGGTTCTCGATCGGGGCCGTCCGAGGAAATACTCATATTGCGCGCATTCTTGCTGAAGCCCTTACCGCCCCAGGCAATGTGTCCTAGCATTAACACTACCCGTGAGATGAACTGAACTTTCTGTAGTTTAATGATCTTATCTGCTGATCTACTCACCATCCTCATTTCCGAGATAATCATCCAACAGGAGATCCGTTTCCAGGCCGCTTCCTTCATCGTTGTTGCAAATTGCGACGAGGGATGTGGCGCCGGGTTTGGAGTTGAGGTGGACGTCGCAGGCGGTTTTTTGGAAGGACATTTTGATTCCTCAAGTGTTAGATTGTGAATGGAGTATCTAGGGTAGTTAAGAAAGGGACCGAAGATGTAGTTGTCTGAGGCGTGCGGGGTCTTGTTATTTCACTGTACTTCTAGGTCATGTGGCGAATTGGCTTGGTTGGGTCAACCGTTGCTTGATGAGCCGTGGAAGAATAATCGGGTTCATCATGACGTATGGTAATGAGGGGTTTCCTGGATGAGAGGTTCCCTGGAACCCCTTGTCTTTTCTTAGTCTTTTTAGTGTTTGTTATATGATGGTTGGATAGCCAATGGCCTGACCGATAACTGAAGTTCATTTGACATCACTCAGCTAAGCTATCAGGCTACTTCACAACAGACCCTACAACAGTAGAAGAATAATAAAGAAAATAAAATCAAATTCTCAAACTAACACTCGTAACTCATAACCATATCCGCATCGTATTCATACAATCGAAAATTTTAGAACCGCTGAGTCTGAGTGTGCGGTTGAGCAGCGTTCGATCCAACAGTCTTCGACCCATCAAGGTCAGAATCAACACGCGGATCGAGCTTGTTGGCCATATCACTCTTATGTGGACCAGAAGTGCTCTTTCTCGTGCCGGTGTTGTAGCTGCTACCAGCACCAGCACCAAGAGTCTCATGCTGCGACTGGTCAAAATTCTTGGTGGTCGTCGGAGCCTTGGAGCCATAAAGACCAGCAATCTGGTTACCGCCCATAATGCTGCCCTTGTGCACGTCCTTGTCGAAGCGGTTCTCGCCCGAGAACTCCCCGCCGACGTGGTCGTTCTTTGCCTTGCTCATGTCGCTGTCGACGCGCGGGTCCGCTTCGTTGGCGATGTTGCTCTTGTGTGGGCCTGCGGTTGAGGAGGCCGGGCCTGTTGCGGTTGTGTTGGTGGCATCTGTGGTGCCATAGCCAGTTCCAGCAGTGGTGCCAGTGCCAGTAGTGGCAGTGCTGGGCTGGTGAGAGGCCACCGAGCCGTGGTGGCCGGTATTGGTGGTGCCGATGGGGGCGCCGTGACCGGTGGTGTGCGAGGCGCGGTTGTCACGGTCGCTGTCGAAGCGAGGATCGGCCTTGTTGGCGATGTTGCTATCGTGGGGACCATGGTTGGTTGAGGTGGAGGTTCGGTCGTAGGTTGAGCCCGTGGTACCGGTAGCGCTGGTGGTGGGATAAGTCGAGCCAGCAGTGTTGTAGGTGGAGCGGTCGCTGTCGACGCGGGGGTCGGCGGCGTTGGCAGTGTTACTGTCGTGGGGACCGTAGTTGGAGGAGCGGGAGGAGTCGTGGGTGGTGGTGTTGCCGGTATGGGAGGAGTTGTCGCCGTGGTGGTGGACGGCGTCCTTGACCTTGTTGATGAGACCCGACATGATGGTTGATTGATGCAGCTGCTAGTGGATAATTGTTGGAAGATGGATTTGGAAGATGAATGTGAAGTGCTTTGGATGTGTGAATTGGAAGATGGATTGAGGTCGCTCATAGGGGTTTATATAGATGCTCGTTGTCCATGACGCCATAAATCTATCAAACAAAGACATGACGTGGAATGCCCCGCATGGAAGGCCGTGGTACACCCTACATACAATCGTATCCTAGAATGGAATCAGGTGTTGACAATTGAGCCGGTGTTGGTAGTGTAGCTGGAGTGTTGGAGTGCAAACCGGGCAGGATGACGGCGCGGCACGTCATAGCCGAAGCGCCACCGGCAGCGGGATCTTCAGCCTTACCTGACCTATACTAGACCACTTACAATATGTACTCACGGAATGTTCTATTTTGGAGTTTTAACTGCGATCAGCTTAAAAAATATCCGGACGTGAAACGTTAGTGGAGTGCATTGCTAGCGCCTTCCAGCTGATGCTTTTGCGTCATGGCAATGGTCGGAAACCGGCTGATCGCCAGACATCTGGATTACGGTGTCGATCGCTGAATTAATCTAGACAACTGGGTCAGGTACGTAATATCCGATCGGTCGATGATCGATAACTTATCATGTACGTTTACATTTACCCCTCGGGGTACTCTACTCTACTACAGTAGGTACTGAAATAATTGAATGGTGGCGGAACAGGAATAGTCCTAACGCTGGTCATCGCGAATCTCTACATCCACGTATGTACATGTACATACGTAAGCATCAAGCTGGTACCTCCCGAATTCGAATAGGTTCGCCCACCTCAGGGCCAGGCCATGATGAAATCCCCCACCAAGCCAAGCATCACATCACGCCTTCGGCACCCATCCTCTCCTCGGCACAAAGTCCTGCACGCCCTCGTCATCCAAAACATCCTTCCCCAACCGGCCAGTCACCACACTCCTCTCAACCTCCGGCCCAAGGACATAGAAGGGCTCGAACCCCTGAATACTGCGAGTAGCACCGTGAGTAGCTCCTCCATTCCGGACCCAGACCTGTTTCCCGTCCCTGCTCTTCACCCGCCGAAATCCTGATCCCACCGTATCAATCCGCAAGTACCACGTCCGACCGTGAACAGAGCCAATCGTATTGAATGAGCCCGGGTACGCGTTGGTCTCCCGTATCTCCCTGTCGTCGCCGTCAGAGAGGTCTGTTTCCTCCTGCAGAGTAGTCTCGCCACGCTTCGGCTCCGGGTCTCGGGGGGACGGTGGGGACATCGAGTCGGGGTCTGTGGGGGGCGAGGGTGACATGCGGGCTGCGGGTCGACGGCGATTTTTGAGGGAGGTCTTGCCGGTGCCGGTGCCGGTGCCGGGTTTGTGTTTGTTTTGTCGGACTAGGGAAATGGTGTAGTTTTTTGGGAGGCGGATGCCGTTTAGACGGACCTTGATTTTGCGCTGTGCATCATTAGTTCTTTGCTTATTGAATTTTCGAGGGAGAACTTACTCGTTGGAATGCGTCGCGAAGCTTGGAACTTTCGGAAATCGCTGGGGCGTGGCCTCCGTCAGAAGAGGTGTCGTCGGTGTCGGGCTGGTCTTGCCCTGTGCGGTAGGGCAAGATCTGGAAGTCACCTGTATCCCAGATTATGACGCTTCCCTGGCCTAATGATGCTGTTTCAGCTAGGTTGTACTGAGATCATTAGCCTCTTCCCCCAATTAACCTTGGGAGCGAATTTTTAGTATGGATGGACACACCGACAAACCATGAATCCTCGTCTCTGTGGCATTCCTTCTATTATCCTGATTAGGATCACCAGGTAGACCATACATGATAGCCCAGCAGACGGTACTGGAATCCGAGAATTGCAGTCTGAGATCATAGTGCGGTCCGGCGACGGGGTGATCATGCTGATGGATGACGAAGTGATGGCCGTTTGAATGTGCATGGCGCCGGTAGAGGTCAACCCACTGGTCGATTGGAAGATGGGGTGTTGACCCTTGTTCTGAAGCTGGAAGGATACTCTTCCTAAGTTTCATTGACCAGGTGTCAAGATATTCCGAAGTCTTTGGGTCAGATGGAGTGATTTTTGAGGGGTGCGGATTGTCGCCATCTTGGCCATTTGCTCCCCGTCGTTTTGGTGGTGGGGAAACGGATTTTTGCAAAGATGATAGATGAGGTGCTCGATTTGATTCAGAGTGCGGAGAGTGAGAAAGCGGAGAGGTTCGGCTGCGTTTCATGATAGCATGCCTCGTTGCGTGCTCTGACTTCAACCAAAACTGGACGATGTAGTACAGGTTCCACTCATGTCAAGAAGAAGGAGAGAAGAGGGCGAAGCTAGCCGCCGAGGTATGTAGTCGAGCTAATAATGAAGGTCGAGATCTGAGTTCGTTGAAGATCAGAACGCTTAGTCATGACGCAGGAACGCTTTGAATGGACTACAACCCACTAGACAAAAATTTGCATTAATTGCATTTTAGCTTGATGCGAGGTAATATGAGCCTTATCTGCGAACTCTCTGGGGAGTGTTTGTTCCGCTTGATAAAATGGCTCGGAGTGCATCAGTTGTCTTTCTGGGATCACCACCACACTTTGCTACACCGAGTAAAATTCTCCTAAAATGGACCATTTGTTTCCCGGTGCTATTCAAAAGCTCAAATAGAAATTGGAAATATTCTACTGCAGTGGGTATCAGATATCGTCTAAATCATGATCGCACACGCCAAATCAAGAATGTTCTCGCGCATAATCAAGCCAAGTCCATAGTCCGGAATCCTCAAGGGTTGTTCGATTTAACCCGGACGCTCTGGGGGTTGTGAAAAACGTCGTTTGGGTCAATGTCCCTCTTAATAGTTTCCAATCGCGGCAAGTTACTACCCCAATAGGCGTACTGCGCATTTTCCATGTACGGATCCACGTAGCCAGGATAGGCACCAAAGCGGGCGCCCGGCTTCTCCGAGCGCAAGATAACATCGTTCAGGCCCTGAAGGAAATTCTTACTTTGGCGCGAGACCGGGCCAAGAAGGTTGATGGCGTATGACTGCATCCACATGAATGCATCGCGGTGAGCATATGCCGTCGCGTCCATGGGCACATCGTTTGTCGCGCCCGCCTCCAGGTCGAAAATGATAAACCAGGCGAGGGTGTCCTTGGGAGTTTTATCGATATATTCAAACAGCGCATCAACGCCCTCGTCCGGGATTATGGTCGCATTGGTGAATGGTAGAGATTTCGAGTAGAAAGAAACCGGGATACCGCCAGCAGCCTGCTCGATGAGGTCTTCTGCCCGGCTACCGATCATCCCTAGCCAGTTGCTCAGCGTCAAAACGGTCGAGGAGCTGGCCATGGGGAAGTGATTCTCGAGTTCAAACGCGTCGAATTCCTCTCGAGTCCCAAAGTACGTTCCCGAGACAATCACACCCGCCTCGGTGACCACCAGCTCGCTCGCAAACTTACGAGTCAGCGTCTCATTCGAGACGAGCCTCTGCCAATCTTTGAATACATTTGCTTTGTCCCTGCTGCTCCCCATAGTCCACGTGAATGAATATTGATACGCCTGCGTTGGAGCAGGATGGGTATGCAGTTTGAACTCGGTCACAATGCCAAAACTCGCTGCAGCCCCTTTGATCGCGAATAAAACATCCTGATGCTGATCCTTCGTGGCTTGTACGATTGTCGAGTTGGCCAGCACGACGGTTGCTTCTTCGACATGGTCTAGCGCCATGCCCCATTCGCGCGATTTCGGACCCAGCCCGCCGATGGTGAAATGGCCCCCGGTACCGACTTGTCCACAAGTGCCGTGGGCAACGGCACGTCCGCCTGCATCATTGAGGCGGGTGGTCAGGTCGCGGAGGAGGGTGCCGGCTCCAATTGTCGCGATTTGTGTGTTGGGGTCAATGGAGAATTGCTGGAAATTCTGGAGATCGACGACGATGGCTCCATCGGTTCCTCCGAGTCCTATACAACCGTTTAGCTCAATGCCCAAATAGGAAGTGAGGGATCGGATGGAATGGAATGTGGCATACCATAGTTCCCATAACTGTGTCCACCGCTGCGAGCCTGGACCTTATAGCCGTTGTCAGCGGCACAGCGCACGATCTCGGCGACTTGCTCGTTGGTGTCGGGGTAGGTTATTGCGGTTGGGACGACTGGGAAGTCCAAGTTGTAGAGTGGAGTGATGCGCAGAGAGCCGCGGAAGGCGATCTTGCTGGGGTTGTAGGCCACAGCTGCGAGGAGGCAGTCGTGCCCGGGAATGCTCGGGGCGTTTCCCATTTTGGCGCGGTGAGAGGCGAGATGGGAGAGGACGAGAGGGAAGTTGAGAACAATTGAGGTGAAGATGGGATGAAATGAGGGTTTCACCTAATCGGGCAGCGGCATCGCGAGTCGCGAGGAAGGCGCGAGGCATTGGATTGTTGGAATGCTGCGTCACTTCTGTTTCGCCCTACCTTGATTTTACGAATGGACGAAGGGCAGTACTCCCAGCACAATGCCATTGTTGCTAGTACACTGTCGTATTTCCCCCAGTATACTCCAGATACACTACAGTATAACCTGGGGTACCTTGCTGGGCCCCATCCGGGCCCTATGAGCGGGAATCCAGTACAAGAGACGTTCCTGCATGTGTGTAACATTTTGAGCAGGATATCCGAGTAGCCTCGCTGGCATGAAGAATAGTTGCAACCTCACCACCTCCCAAGTGTTAACAATGCGCAAATGGGCACTGATAGAAAGTGCTCCACTCGGGGACATCAGGTCGCCGGGGACCACCGCAGGTCCCCGAGCTCGTCGCCGTTTCCTGCGCTTTCAGGAGTCGCCTTCGCTTTTCCTTTTCACTATCTGCCCTCCTCTTATCTTCCATCTCTGCCTTCAATCTCACTCCTGCTGGCTGGCTGTGCTTGTGTGGTGATACTGAAATTCGCCGAGATACTTTGGATGACATCAAATAAACTTTAATGGCTTAACCGCGAAATATCAACCCCGTCCTCCCTTCATTCAGACATACAAGTGACTACAAGTATGTTCACACCAGTGCACACCTCTCTGGGCGCCCTGCTCCTCTTCCAGGGCTCCTCGGGCCTCCTCGTGCACAACGGAGCCGTCTTCGGCATCTCGTCCCTGATATCTAGCTCCGTCTTCAATCCCGGCAGGGAGAACGTCCCCATCGTTGCCGGACTGGTCTCGAGCATCTTGCCAGTATACCTACTGGCCCCGAGTTTGCTTCCAAATTACCCTGCCGCACCCGATTCATTGGCGTCGGCGGCCGCAACGGCGGGCGTGGGATTCCTTCTAGGCTGGGGCACCAAGGTGAGTTGCTTCCCGGTACAGCGGCATGGGGAAGAAAATGGGGAGGGTTTATTTGGGTCGGAGCTAATGTGAGCTGTTCCTGCATTAGAATGGCCGAGGATGTACCTCTGGCCATATGCTGTGCGGTTTATCCCGTCTATCGCCGCGCTCACTAATCGCGACAACCATCTTCTTCACCACGGCCCTAATCACCGCTAATATCGGGTCACTCATTCCTTCATGCGGCTCGACACCATGCTACACACCCGTGTATCCCTCCTCGACAGAAACAATCTTCATCGCCGGCTCGGTGCTGTTGTCTGCTATCACGAACTTCATCATCGTACCACAACTCCCCCGATCCAAGCAGTCACGAACAGTCTATTCCTTTCTTGCAGGGCTCCAATTCGGTCTCGGTCTGTTAATTTCGGGCATGGCGGACTCCGCAAAAGTCCTGCAATTCTTCGCTTTCCCCACGGATTTATCTCGATTCGACCCCTCACTGGCATTGGTCATTGTCTTTGGTATCGGTCCCTCGTTGTTGACCTACCTGTCTCGGCAGCCGGGACAAGTGCCAGAGAAAGATAAGCTGGCGACGAAGCCGACTCTCGCGGAGCGTTGGCGAGTTCCTACTGCGACGGTGGCTGATATCGATTGGCGGTTTGTTGCTGGTGCGCTGGCTTTCGGCGTTGCCTGGGGCTTGCGAGGTGTCTGTCCTGGGCCTGCTCTGTTGCGAGCTGTTTGCCAGCCTACCTGGGGACTGATCACTATGAGTGGATATTTGCTTGGGAATCTTTTCTAGGGGGAGTAGAGGGAGAGACTGCGAGGTCAAAATTGGATAAAGTCCCATAGAAGGATGCATTGTGTATAGTAGCTAATGAGAATCCGTCATAATAACGCCAATCGCTCAAAGGAGGATAATTATAGGCTGTACAAAAGAAATCAGCAAGTGTCTATCAATCATGATATAGAAAAAGAGATCTACAGGGTATATATATGACCACCAAAAGAGACGGGGACGGGAAGGCTTACAATTCGGTCTTCTTGTCCAGAATAGCCTCCGCTTCAGGCGATTCATTCCGTCGTGACGCTTGCTCTGAAACGTCGAAGTAGCCCTCCAACTCCATCCATTCAGCGGCAAAGGCGGTAATAACAAGTCCCCAATCCTCCACGGTAGGCATATCAAGATGCCCCGCATCATCATCAGGAGTATGCCAAACAGGCGGGAATCCCTTGAACGGCGAAAAATCAATGAGATGAAGGACCTCGACGCCGCGTGCCAAGAACGGTAGATGGTCATCCTGAATCCCGCCCAAGGGCGCGACATCATGAGAGTCTTTGTGCGCATCGATGAACCAATCTCGCTTCGCTGACGACTTCAACTGTCCCAGTGATCGCAGACGCTTTTCAGCAGTTCCGAGACTTTGGTACGCCCAATGCGTAGTCGGGTAGTAGGATTGGATATAGGGGGATTTGGAACCAAGAAGGTCCAGGAGGACAAAGAGCTCGATGGAGGATAGCGGCGTCTTGAACGTCGACATGGCCGGGTACATTTCCGCGCTCCAGTTCGATGCTAATGCACGCGCACCGTATAGAGAGTCCGTGGCCGTCCAATGGTCAAAGGCCTCTTCGCCGTCCAAAAAGATAATCTGGATGCCATGCCGTTCATCGAGCGGATCTATGCCCTGCGCTTCCATCGCTGCCCATTTCTTATCCAGAGCCGCATCAATGCTACGCATAGCATGCATGATCACGGCGCATGGTGCCGCGCTATCAATGGCCCCGATGAATCCCTCCGGTTCCAGCTTGCTGTCGTAATGCGCTACCAACGTCAACCGCCCGACGTCGCCGGCCGGTGCCCCGGGCGGATCGCGCGTAGCGATGAAATTGACAAAGGGGACCTCTTTCCCCTTCGAAACCGGCGTCGTCGATGTGGAATTTTGCAGCTCGATCTGCCATTTCGGTAACGTGGTCTGGAAGAAGTTGGCAAAGTGCTCGAGGACGACTTCGTGGCCGGGGGTCCCGGGAACGCGGGTCTGGAGGATCGGGGCGAGAATCGCGCCGGAATGGATATCGTAGTCTTCACTCGCGCGCGGGAGGGATTTCAGCGTTTCGTCCGAAAGTGGCTCATATGCCTCTGCGGGAAATAAGAAGGCAAGTACGCTGATCCAAACAATCAATAGGTGGCCCCAAAGGCCATGATAAGCCGGAGACATGGCAAAAATCGCTAGCTGCTCATGACTCGCACGATGTCCAAAATCACGAGTCCCAGGCCGGCCGGGCGACTCTATATATACCGTGGAGTGAGGAGAGGAGCGTTTCCATCCGAAAGGAGGGAGACAATTGCGGAAGTAACCAGGCGGGATCGCCGGGCGGTCGCCGCTCAAAGCAACGGCCTCGGTGGAACCACAAAGCCTCACTTTCTTCCCTCCGCACCATGCGCCTCCTCCTGCACCCCAGCTTGCGCGCGCTGCCGAGGGCCGCTCAGCGCGACCTGCGCAGTCGCATCTGGCTGCGTCTCAAGTCGCAGGGTCCGCGGCCTTCGCAGCGGAATACCCCCAAAGCTCCGTCAAAAGGCGCGGTGCATGAGCCGCCGACGCCGACAGTGTCCTCCGCTGAATCGGTCAAGACAACGATGAGGAAAGGTGGGACAAACATGAAATGAACGGCTTCGGGCAATTGAAGGACATATGTGCTGATTCGGGGGTTACAGGTCCACCGGAACGTATACTGATTTACTATGGCGGAACTGGCCGAGCCATGTTCCTGGGCATGATGAGAGTGACAACCATTTTCTTGTTTGGCGCCGCTTGCTTCCTCGTGGCACCCTTCTGTTACGCCGACGAGGAAAGGCAGTGGATGACCCCGTTAGGTGAGTTTTGTTTTCTTTGCGCAAACTCAATTGCGGATCTGGGTCGCCGTCACAATTCTAATCTTTTGTTCCTAGTCATCGCCGGAGGTGCAGTTCCCATGATCTCATTCGCATACGTCGCTTCACCTTACGTCAACTTCATCCATCTCGCCCTCCCCGCCTTTGCCCGGAGATCTCGTGAAATGGCTGCCCACTACGCCAAGGATCTTCCACCGACGGCCGTTCTATATCTCAACACTATGCGGTGGAACACTATTCCGCGCCAGACTACCGTCCGTCTGGGAGACCTCGTGTCGGACAGGGACCCTATTCGACCTGTTACTTTCCGGAATCTGAAGCCTGTTCAACTGCCGTGGTGGAGGACGAAAGCGCCGACTCAGTTCTTTGCTGCTGCTGAAAGCAAGCCTGGGAGACAGACAACAGCGTTCTACCCGGAGATGTGGCCGGCTATTTATAATCGGATCCAGAGTCAGGCGAAGAAGAGGTAGTTTGCCCTGGGCGGATTTTGTTTCTTACATGACTGTATGATTATCTTGCATCGACCTCACACCTGTACTATTAGGAATCAGCCAATACATATTCAGTATTTCCCTCGTGTTCATTTGCCCAAAGTGTACGTAATGGTCTTAGTACACTAGTGTAGGAAAGGAGGGTGCAGTTTATTTCGCTAGAAAGACAATCTTGATCCTTCATAGTTGGAAGCTGCTACCACCGTGACCACCTGAACTCCGGTCATTTCCTCGGACTTTTGTTCGAATAATGTGAAATCCTGATAACTTGCCTCAGAATACCTTTGGGACATAAGAAGTTACTGTAACACCAAATTCTCAATCACATATATTGCACCGCGGAGACAAAGAACCTTGGAAAGAGTGAGACGAGAGCTGTAACAAAATTCAATTTTCCCTTGTTCGTTCTCTGTTCCAGAAGTCTTGCCGTGCTCTCTGCTCAACCATATGAATAAGTTGGCAACACTTCGAGAAGCCGGCATATTTTACCCTTTCATGAATAGGAAGAGTCGAGCCATATGAATACCTCCGCACCTGAGTGATCTCCCAAGACAATCTGTTGGTACCACCAGCTAGGTACTGTGTACACAGTTAAGTGGACAGTGTGTATGCTCCAAAGAAAAAGTCAATTGATTCATGTAGATAGATTTTGATTCTCAGTCTAGTTGGAAAACACCCCCAGATCCCACACGCCGGCCTTCGGCGGTCACAACACCGGGGACGCAGCCCAACGCAAGAACGCGTACACCAAGCAAGGGATATGATCCATCAGTCGCTAGCAGTGGATCACCGCTAGTTTGTTCTGACAGGAGGATATATCCCGACACAATCATATCACAAGACACGAGTACACAGAGGTCGCTGTTCATAGTATAGTGTTTTGGCAGGCATATAAGACGCTCATCGTATGACGCATTCTTCACAGCGATTCGAAACAGTACCAGGGCCTCTACATCGAAATACAGCAGCACCTTTGTCGTGTATATCTTAATAGAATACAGTGATATTCGAAATCAGTTTTACCACTTCTCTCTCTTTTGTTTCTCAAAGCCCCACTTAAGCTGCACTAGTCCATATCGGGTTCTCTTTCCGCCACTTCCGAATCCGTCGATGTACCTTCCATAGGGCTGCGTAAATTACGGTAATAGTACCTCTTGGCAGCCTAGAATATTCTCTTACACAATGAGAAATGAACGAAGACTTACGTATGTCCTGAGACTGGATCTTATAACCTGCAACACCTGACGCCTCATGTTAAATTTATAATCATCCATCGTAGGAAGATGATATTGGTATTAAACCAAAACGGTCAACCTAAGACGGCGCTTAATCTAGCCACCTCGAAGCACAAGCTTATTTATGACATGACCATCAGCAGAGAATCTCGTACGCCAAAGAACTGTAGCTGTGGACTGCAGGAATGGTTATATGCTGAGAGGCTACTCCGATGTATGATTGTATGGCTATTTAGTAACGGAAATGCCGTGTCTAACAGAGATGGCCAGCGAGAAATATTACATAACATTGAAATGCTAGTTAGCAGGGAAGGCTGGCTTGTGATTTAGTCAGATGACACTATTGATGTCACACAAGTTCCATATCCAAGATACAAAATCTCGAATCGGCGTTCGTATGCGAACTTCAATTTGTCTCTGCTGGCCCGAAGAAAACTGCTTGGGGCTATAAAAGAGCAACAGCACTCACTAGGCCACTGAGCAGATCATGCTACCAAGAACTTGAGCTCATTCGAGTAGACTTAAAGCTGCAAAAAACAGCGGCAGCAGGGCTTGCAAGGCTGTGGTGCTGGTAACAGTAGCATAGTTTCAGGTTATTCACATGTGCGGTCGTGAGAGATGCTCAGTCAGCCTATCGACTCCAGGGCGGCCAGGACCAAGACCTTCCGAGAGTCATAAGAGATGGGCGCTTAGTTTGTACTCGCTCCGTCGACTGACTATCCGAGGTCTTATACAAGAGGTAAGCCCTGCTGTCATCTTGAGCCGATGCACTCAACGCTGTATCTCTGTAAAGACATGTTGAGAGGCTGTTCAGGAACGAAACGAAAATTGAATCCTCAATTAGGTCCTGAATACTTCTCACAGCGGCGTCGAGAGTCTCAGGCGAGGGTGGTGTCGACGTAATTTCGTTTTTCAAAAGGTCATCACGTATTTTGACAGGTAAATTGACCTCACGGGCTGCCCCTGGGAGGATGTATGTCTTCAGAAGAAGCCGGTAGAGCAGATTCAGGTCGATACTTGCCGAGCACTTGGTTGCAACAGGGGGCTCCTTTGCTGGCTCGACTGATGACTTGTAGCTTTCGCAATATCGTTTCGCTTCGAGGACAAACTCTAATGTCTCAACACAGTGGTTTTGGGAGAGGTATTTCATGAATGCGCTGAGGGAGTACGGTGGAGGTGCGGTATTATTTAGCACTTCATCGAGCGACGGCCACCAAGCTCCTTCGTAGGACTTGGATCGGAGGTTCTTTAGCGTAGCCGGTGTCTTTGTAACACCTATTGATGAGTCGCCGGAGTGGGAACTGGGCATCATATAAGGAGTTGTCAAAATAAAGTTTGGCGGCTAGTTGAGATGCATAAGACAATTGACGAAAAGGAAAATGAACAATCAGTCTTATAAGACAAATTTTATCTTGAGAATACAGAGGTACAGAATAGTGGTTTCCATCTAAGTGGTCTACTTAGACGGTAGCGAATAAATGGTGTTCTCGTGATGTTCTAGGCCATTTGAGGCGTAGGTGAACCATGAGTGGACTGATGGCATATTGCCGGTGGTGACTGTGGGTCAGGGTGGCACAATTCGAACCTGTCTAGAACCCGTGCTTGGTGAAATGGCCGGACAACCGGCTCTGTATAGGATGCTTTTAGTCGGAGATTATCCATTTATCCATCCCCGGAAGATGGTTCTACATGTTCAAGGCTTACTTAATTTTTTTTTCTCCAAAAAAATCGCTTGGCAGATTTTACGCCCTACTGACACAGGTGGTACTCCCTAATATGATCAATTAGCTTACCATCGGTCTTTTTATCCCAATGATAGGCCTTACAGAATTTTAGATGTCAGTCACTCAATCCAACATCAATGCTCAGCTAAAGAGCAGTTTGGATTGGCCCTGAGGGCCAGCATTGCCCAGTGTGCAGATTGATGGGAAATATACCTCCATCCTATCGCTCCTGCCTATCACAGCCCACAAGACTTCGGGGCTCGGTAAGTAATTCCGTGAGTGGCGAATTCGTCTGCGATTTGTACGTATATTTATTTCTTCTCTTACTTTTCTCTCGGGATTGCTGCGCCTTTCCCATGAATGCGGCGTCGTTCAAAATAGGGTCGAACCTCTTAGAAGTGTCACCCATTTGAGCTATGGAGGCAACTCTTTTAACTACTAACTATTACTGATATGGAGGTGTTTGATCAAATTTCAGATTTAGCATGTGCGTTTCAATGAGGAGGCAAGGCCACCTGACATGGTGCCCGTCACCCAGTAGAGCGGATCGCGGTAAACTGGCAAACGTATGGAGGAGGCCTAGAATAAAGGAAATCCGGGGAAAGACATTGGGTGGAATAGCATAATACTGCAGCGGTTAAGAAACGCCCGACTGCCAAGGGATGCTATTACAGTAATTTACGCAGCCTTAAGGAAGGTACATCGATAGATTCGAGAAGTGGCGGAAAGTGAACCTAATATGGACTAGTGCATCTGAAGTGGGGCTTTGAGAAATAAAGAGCGAAATGAGTGGTCAAACTAATTTTGAAAACTACTCTGTACTAACTATCACTCAAAATCTTTCATTGATTGCTTTATCTTTGTAAATCGATCATATCTCTGGCCTCGGAGTAAAGCTCATCGTATCCTTTACGCTTCAGGCTATTCTGGTATAGTAGAGTAATGTTTAGCTGAACCTGTTCCTCTCTTGAAACGGGTTGATTCGTTGATTCTGGAAGAATGTATTAGTTCTTTGGAGTTGTGTTGTATGTCATGACTTTACACAAGATAGCGGAATTTGATGACATGGCCATATAGGTACGGCTCTTGCGGAAGGCCGGTCCCACGGACCCGAGTAACCGATGGAGTTTTCCATTGGAAAAGATCCATTTTAGCTAAAACCTGCTGCCTGAATCAAATATCACTTCATATAAGCATCTGCTCGACTTCTCTCTGCCTAACGCAGATTCTTTTGGTGGACTGAGAACTCTCGCAGCCGGCATGTCGGTTAGTGAACTACCTATCATTTGAGTCGCCTAATCAACTGCCTAACCATGCCGTTAAATGCTAGATTCCGTCAGGGTGTGCGATCGCTTAGAAACGTCCCATGCGAAAAGTCTCATATTGATCTCAAATATTAGTATGAACATACCGAATGAATGCATTGCTGCGTTAAGAGAGGTGCTTTATAAAGAAGGACACAACAAGCTTACGTTCGTGATTTACAAAATTTCCGACGACAAGCAGTCCATCGCTGTGGAGGAAAAGTCTTCCGAAAAAGCTACGAATTGTTTCTCCAAAAGCTCACTTCGTCTGACCACGAAAGAAAACGCGCACCTCGTTAGGCGGTATACGACGTGGAATATGATCTGAAACAAGATGGTCGAAGGTATCTTCGATAACCATTTGGCTTCCTGAAAGATGGGTGATGGATACCTTGAAATCGTTCACGCCAGCGCATGTCGCTCTTTCATCCATTCTAGCAAGTTCTCGTGGTGACCAAAGGGCGAGAAGCGAAAGCGACTGAAAACCCCGACGCCAAGCCCCAACAAAAAGTTGTGCCTGGAGCAGCTGCCGAAGTTTTTAGTCGGGGAGAGGGGTGGGGAACCCGGGTGGCCCCGCGGGCCCATGAGTCAGTGCCTACGCGGACCAGTTCCAACTCCCTCCTCAAAAAACATGAACTTGATATCACCAAGCCGGTGGAAAAAGTTTCTGCAGAATTTGAGAGATGGGTGCAATAATGATTGGCCTAACACCTGATAACTCGTTCAGGTGGCTCTTTCAGCTCTTTCAGTGGGGCATATTCCTGAAGCGACTGGTCTGGAAGTCCAGAGATACAGGCTGATTGGGGAGGCAGACATATCCAAGGCGGAGATAAATCATGTTTATTGATTGACAGCGTCATGCCGGTCCTTGAAGTGCGTCAAAGGTCTGGTGCGGGTGTGAATTCTTTTGAGCAGCGGGTAGCAATTTATCAATGGGGTGGGTTCATGGAAATAACGGTGTTTTCAATGAATATTTTTGCATTTGTAGTCAAAATGAAGAACAGCTCTATCAAGTGGAAAATGCTGAATTGCACCTTCAAAATATTATTAAGATGGAAAGCTATCAACTCCCCGTAGGAAATACATGCATCGCGCCAATAGCCTTTGAAAGCCTAAATAGTAATAGTTGAAAAGCAACATAAGTTTGATAATTCATGGCAAGTGCAGGCCAAGAACAGGTAGAGGTAAGCAAGAAATTGTTCTATGCACACTCTGTGCATGGTTCAGTAGTGCTGATCAAGACTTTAAATTTTTTTCCACAAATCGTGCACCCACATTACATATCGGTCGAATACGGTTTGATATGGTTGTTTACGAAGTGTCGGCTGAGAGATCTAGGATTCTTGATTTCCACAGTCGTTCACTTTCCGGTAATATTAGATTTCTAAGGCAGATTTAACGCAAACGGAAATACTAGCTTAAGAAAAAGCGTCGTCTTCTGAATCTGAAGCAGTTAATTTCTGCCTTTTAGGCCCAGGGGCAACCAACGGCATATCGACAGTATCGGCGGAGCGATTTTGTGTCATACAGGGCCGCTAGGGTTTAAGAAGATAATATAATTATCTTCTTAATCCACAGCCTCACCTGAGACTACTGCATCATATATGATAAAGGCCAGATGATAGGTTGAGTGTTCACCGCAGAAGAAATACAAGTCCCACTGACAGGAAAACAATAGGTGAATACCCCTAATGTACACATGAGGGCCGAAAAGACAATTCGAAGAGTATAATAGATCACGCTATTTGCGAGACATACTCTATGATGATGCTTGAATATGAGATACACAAAAGTCAACGCCTTTTCAACCGAGATTCCAAACAAAGCAAATAAGAATATGAGAAGATCGTCAAGATCAAAAACCTTAAACATTAATACAATTCAAGCCAGTCCGAGGATTCCCTTAAAGAGCCTCAATAGCCTTGCGTAGCACCTCCAAGCCTCGATCAAATACATCAGCCTCACCCTCATTCTCGCCCGTAGACTCACGCAAAGCCCACGCAACATCACTCCACCATCCAAGTCCAACGTAACCCCCACCCTTCCGGCGCTCAAGACTCTCCTTGAGCCGACTCGTATGCTCCCACTGCTTAGCCGCAACCTCCGCACGCTCAATGACCTTATTTGAAATCCCGCACATGGAAGCACAGTGCATTCCGAAACTACCCTCCGCAACGCCGTCCTCGAGTTTATAGAGAAAGGTCACGCGGCGCTCGGCGTCATCAACGTGGATGGCCATGCGCTTGGGTGTGATTTCGGGATGACCTTCGAACTCCGTCGCGAGGGAGTGGTAGTGCGTTGCGAAGAAGCCCATCGCGCCAATGTGGGTGGCTATGTGGTGTAGGACAGCCTGTGCGACTGCGACGCCGTCGTAGGAGCTGGTGCCACGGCCGAGCTCGTCGAGGATGACGAGGGAGCGTGGCGTCGCTTCTGAGAGGATCTTCTTTGTCTCAGAGAGCTCGACGAAGAAGGTTGATTGCGCTGCGAAGATGTTGTCGTTTGCGCCGAGGCGCGACATGATTCGGTCTACTGGGGTCAGTCGTGCCGATTGGCAGGGGAGGTAGCAGCCGATTTGGGCCATTATGACGGCGACGCAGGTCTGCGGGTTTGTTAGTTATGGGTTCGATCGGAGGATGGAATGGGAGGAAGCGTACCATTCGGAGCAAGGTTGACTTTCCGGCGGCGTTGGCTCCGGTCAGTAAGTCTATGTTGGCACGCTTGCCGCCGAGCTGGATGTCGTTCGGGATAAAGTCTTCCACTGAGGAGAGGAGGCATGGGTGACGGAGTTCTTCGAATTCGAGGACGCTTCGCTCGTCGTCTACGAAAACGGGGCGGCAGCTGGGCTGGCCCAGCGATGTGGAGGCCTTGGCGAGGCTGATCAGACAGTCTAGCTGGGAGATAACGCGGACAGCGGCGAGCCAAGTGCCGTAGTGCTCGTCGAAACGAGCGTGGAATCGGCCAGCAACCTCCTTTACAATCTGGCTGTGTGTTTCCTGAGCCTCTTGAAGCTTGCGGATGAGGCTGCGGAGCTCGGGGAAGTAATATCGTTTGACCTGCTTGGTTGCAGACATCTGATCCCAGTCCTTGGGTATGTTCTTCACCTTGATGGGTACTTCGAGCTGATAAATCTCCTTGCCGTTGTCCTTGTAACAGATGGCAGTAGAGCCGAGATCACGGCGTGCCTTCTTCAGTAGATAATCGAGATCCTTGTGAAGCTGCTCGATGGTCTGCTGCGAGTTGTCGAAATCATTCTCGACACCGGGCTCTGGGACAAGAATGCCATTCTCCTTCGCCTTGGGACGGTCAAAGGCAGTTTTCCAGTATGCCAGCAGCTCACTCATGTCGGGCATGGCCGTGATCAATTGTCCGATGATTCCGTCGCCGGAACCGCTATCCTTGAGAAGACCCATAGTGTATTCAATCTGCTCGAAGCCTTCCAGCACACGCACGAAGTCCTGAGCCTTGCAGTTACCCGCGTGGACACGAGAGATCAGGCGCTCCAGATCCGGCATCTTGGTCAGCTGTGAGGAGAACTGGTCACGAACACTGGGATCCGCATTCAAGGAGTCCACCGCATCAAGTCTTGCGTTGATTCTCTTGGAATCCATCAACGGATGGCAGACCCATTGCTTGAACAAACGCTTGCCAAATGGCGTAATACATCTGTTGAGGAGTTGGAACAGTGTGCCGTCAACACCGCCATCAAAGGAATTGGCGAAAATTTCCATGTTGATCAAAGTTTGACCATCCAGCACCAGACTAGAGGCCTTCTTGATCGGATCGTACCAGGTGAAGTTGCCAATGGTGATCAGATCTCTTTCGATCTTCAGCAGGCGCAGGTATTGTGTCAGAGCACCGAATGCAGACATGAGCAACTCCTTCTCGCGTGCTTGACGCAGAGTCTCCGGCCAGGCCGTAATATTATCATCGTCTTCAGAAACAAAGTATTCGCTGGCATCGAGCTCCTTCAACGTGATATCCGCCTCCCAGAATTCCCTGCCGGGCTTTAGGTAGTTCCACAAAGTGGTAGGACCGGTATTGTTTTTCAAAATGCGCATCATCTTCTGCGAAACGCAGCCCTTTTCGAGTAGCAACTCCTGAGGGCGGATCTGCGCCACGAAAGTCTCGAATTTGGTCATATCGATGTCGTCAACAAACTCCGACATGAAGAATTGACCGGTAGCTGTATCGACAAAAGCGATACCAAAGGCTGGGAGGTCATCCATGATAGCCTCCTTGATGGCAACACAATAAGTCGACATATCATCCTGAAGCATCGAGCCTTCGACCAGAGTACCCGCAGTCAGGACACAGGCAAGTTCACGCTTGATGATCTTGTCTTCTTTTCCGGGCTTCTTGCCATCGCGTTCACGCATTTCCTTGCCCAATGCGGACTCGGACTGATCGACACGGGCAATCTTGTAGCCTTTGGCCACAAACTGGTTGGCCCAGTGAGACAAGCTCATCTCAGGGACACCAACCATGCGCATGTTCACCCTATCAGTAAGCTTCAGATCGAACAGCTGGTGACCGATAGTAGCATCGTTCTCGTAGAGTTCGTAGAACTTTCCCTTCTTGAAAAAGACTACGGTATCCCAGAATTTCTGCTTAATTTCCCAGTATTGCTTTTCGAAAGGCGAGAAGCGCGACCAAGCCAGAGGGGGAATGTAGATCGTGCGGGGGTCGAAGTCGGGGTGTCCAGGAGGATTTCCATCCATATCCTTGACGTTGGCGAGCCATGGGTACCGCTCCTCGGGGTCCTTGACATGGGCTTTCTCCTTCTTCGCACTGGCCGGGGTTTTGGATGTCTTTGTGTTGGCACGTTCTTGCCGAGGCTGCGTGTTCTCGGGGTCAAAGGTCCACTGGAGGGCAGTTCCCGCAGAGCCCTCAGGCAATTCCAGATCGAGCTCTTCGTCGTTCGGTGGAGCGGGTGGGAGGGAAGGAGACTGGTTGAAGCTCTTTCGAGCAGACGACGGAGCGGTTCTCTTGCGCTTCTTGGCGGGTGCGGCATCCTCATCGGAGTCGTCGGCGACAATGAAGTCATCCATATCTGTTCGAGTTAGCAACGCCGGAAATGTGTTCTGGTAGGGTCCAGACTGACCGTCGTCTGAGTATCCGTCATCCTCTCCAGGTGCTTCGAACTCGTCTTCGCTATCCGGAGAAGTCTTTCTGCGCTTTGCGGCGCGGCCTCCCGCGCCGTTCTTTCGGCTGGGACGGAAAATCACGTCGTCGTCGTCTTCGCCCTCGGAGTCGGACTCTTTGTAGCTGACCTGCTTCTTCTTGGACTAAAAGGGGAGTGTCAGCATGATACACGGACGTGCAGGATGTGGGAGGTGGAGTGGCATACTCGGCGTGAAGGAGTCCCGGATTCATCTTGGTTTGTTTCGTCTCCAGCCTAGGGGTTGTCAGCGGCGTAAACGACATATCAGAGGAAAAGAACTCCACCTTTGCCGCATCTGCGTTTTCTTCATCCTCGTCCGGAATAGGGAGGTCGCTACTGGGAACAGGGGTCAAATCCTGAGCAAAGCTCGAGAAGCTCCTCTTTTCCTTGGGTTTTGTTGCGCTGCCGCTACGTTGCTCCGACGCTCGTTGGGCGGGAGAGGACGCGGGCTCGCGGGGTTTAGCACTGGACGGCGTTGCTGGGGAGGATTTCTGGAAGAATCCCAGAATGGACTTTTGGCTTTTCATGTTTTGGGCGCTTGAGGTCGTTCTCTTGAGGGCGGATGGTGGTGTCCCGGTGGGCGAGGCGTCTGCCTTTGCCATTGTAGGCAATTCGAGGTTTTATGGGTTGATTAAGCTGTTGTCGTCACACAATCGGCTCAACGCCTGCTGTCATGAGCGGAACTGTGGCGATTGAGACCCTTGAAATCCAGGGCGATGGGATGGGGTTGGCAAGAGATAGGAGATAAGGCGCGGATCGCGTCGACGCGTAAATTGCCAGTGGCCGCGACCGCGGATGTTAGTCAGCGTCCGATGATGCATCATATTTGGACAGCGACACTACGGATGACTTAGTTTTTGATTTTGCTGATTGTATGCCAACGCCTGAATGTCATAGTCCCAGTAGAAGTGACAGCGCTCGAACCCATTGTATCGACAACTGGAATGCACCGGCATTGAAGAAGAGCACGGGCCGGTTTTGTAGGTAGACCAGGCCTCTAGCTGCAGTCCGAAAATAATCCAGTTATGTGATGGGATCAGAACAATCGGATAAAAGTATTATCAAAATTCCACAATAGCAGATTTCCGATAGATGGCTAAGGTCTATACACGTAGTAAAATGGTCAGAAGAAAAGTATTTATACTCGGTCATCGTGTATTACTAAACATTGAAGAGGGGAACGCTCGATGGCAGCACGCGCTGAGACGTGTGGGTTGATTCAGCAGAAAAACCACCACAAAACACAAGCGTAGCAATCAGGAAATAGCGAGGACCCCAAATGTAGGGTCAGGTCGGGGAGGTGTAAGAAGGTGTATTTTAGAAATAGCTATCCGGCCACCGTATACTGCCGGCTATGTCACATAACATGGATGGCACCCATGTAGTTAGTAGGAGGGGTCTCCCCACTACAACATTTAGTGTAGTAACGTAATTCACCACCGAGTCGACCACCTGACCGATTACTAAAGATTCAAAAGTATGATAAACTACCAAAACCAATATTAATTAAAAAATATCAATTAGGGCACCGGGTAATTGAGTGGCCAGTATTATTGCAGCCGCTACATCTCCAGGGTGCACGTTTGGCTGGTGGGAGTGGCAAAATAGGCGATTCAACCAGTGCGGGCGGAGGCTGTTCAACACGTTCAACTGGCTGTACTGGCAGCACTGGTAATGGTAGGTCCTCTCTAACCGTAATACCCTGTTCGCATCGAACAATGATTTTTCATTGTGTTAGTCAGGTTGTCCGTTGGCATCAAGCTTGGAAACAACCAAATTGCCATGCCGAGAAAATAGTCTTGGAGCAATACAAGCTAAATATAGTGTGAGACATACATTGCTCTGATTCTAGTGTTGCTAAAGAGCCTGTATTGTATCGCACGCCAATAGACAATGTCAGATACTGATCAGGGCTAAGCTATGCTCTCTGCATTTGATAATTTTCCACTATACAGTCGTTCTCGAAATCGCCTTGAACAATATACACTAAGAAAGTCTTTCCTAGTCCTACCGCCAAGGCCTTAGCGCAGGTCGTTATTGAGCGCACAGTATAATCCACCATGTACGGTACTGTATCTTGCTAGAATTGCTCTTGCGGAAGCATCAAGCTGGTGCAGTCGGTACGACGGTTGGGTGTGTTTCGGAGGTCATCACGTGACCATACCAGGCAACCATCGTTTTGAGTGTTGACCCGTCCATGCCTTATTATATCGCGACCGAGACAACAAATTACGTACCTCAACCTTGGGAAAACTATTTATACGGGGTCAATTACTTACTCGATCTAATCTCTCTGAATCATTTTGGGATTTCTCACTACCAACCCATGGCCGACAAACCAGCTCCGCATACCATAGCCATCATCGGGGGTGGGGTCGCGGGTCCCGTCCTTGCCCTGACAATACTCTCCCACCCTGTCCTCAAGGAGCGCTACAAACCCGTGATATACGAGCGCCTTCCGCGCCCCAAACCAAGCACATTCCCTGACTCAAAGATCCACGGAGAAAACAACACCACCGACACCCACAGCACTGCGACGTATGCAGCTGGCGCCGCTGTTGCCCTGACCTCCAACGCCCTTTATCCTCTGTATGCCCTGGGGCTGCGGGACTCGCTGGACTTTATCAGCTCTGAGTCTACACGAATCAAGATCTGGCGCGCCTGGGACACCGGGAAGCATAAATACTGCCAGCAGTTGAACCATCCGAACTGGCAGGAGGACTTGGGGACCAACCTCCGGGTTGTAGAGAGGGCGGGGCTGCAGCGTGTGGTTCTTGATAGGGTACGGGAGTTAGGCGGGGAAGTGATATGGGAGAGGAAGGTCACTGATGTGAAGAGTGCCACTGGAGGGGGTGTTAAGGTGTGCTTTGAGGGAGGGGAGGAGGTCGAAGCGAATCTAGTTGTTGGTGCGGATGGGGGCTGGTCAGTGGTAAGAAGGCATATCATGGCGATAGCAGCAGCGGACGGCGGGGGTGGTGCTGATAGATGGAAGCCCGAGTTTGCCTACGCGGATGGGATTTACGGTGTTTCAAAACCCATTGATAGGGCCCGTGCGATTGAAAGCGAAGAAGATGTGCAAGATGGAGACACGCACTGGGTTCTCCTCGACTCAGGCACCGCGTCAACATGGGCTCTGCCTGGTCGAAGGCAGTTCTGGTCTATTTCTTTCCCTTCTAACCTTCCTCCCAAGAGTATGACCGCTGCTGAGCACCTGCAGAAACAGAACAAGGTTAAGCTCTACGGTGCGGACTTAATACTAGGTAAACACGACCTAGAAGAGACACAGGGGATTTTGAAGAGGTACGAGAACGCCTTTCATCCTATTGCAGGGAATTTTGGGGAGTTGTATAAGAGGAGCGAGAGGATTGTCAGGGCCCCTCTGTGGTATCATGCTTGGGAGGAGAGTGAGATTGGTGGAAAGAACATCGTTTTGATCGGAGACGCTTCACGATTGATGCTGCCAACGAGTGGCCAAGGTTAGTCTTACCTCATTCTTGCTCTCACCCAGTTCGGCCTTTAAAGAGAAGAGTCACAGTGATTGACATATTCGCAGGGGCGGGATTCGCCATCGAAGACGCCACCGTTTTGGCCAATGAATTACTGAATAACCCGCCATCGTCAGAGAATGGCAGGTTAGATTTCTCTAGAGCGATTGAGGCATATGCCCAAGCTAGGGTTCCAAGGTCGAAGAGCATGACCAAGCAGAGTTATTGGACAAGTCAGCTAGGGCTGGGAGCTCGCTGGTGGTGGCGGTGGTTAAGAGATGCTGCGACCATGTATATACCCCTCGGAGGCGATTCGAAAGTGTAAGTCAATCTGATCTCGGTGGGACATGCGTTGAGATCATGGCTAATTCATTGTAGGAAGTCGAGCAAGAAACCCAAGGATCCAATGGGCTGGCTGTATGAGGTACGGTATAAGGTTGAACTGAGAGAAAAGCAGGAAAATCCGAGAGTTTAATGTGTAAACATAACGTGAAGAGTATACCTAATTGATTTTGCCATCGGAGGTCGATAGAATGATGTGAATAGTTAGACCTGGGCAGAACCCATGGGACGGCCCAAATGGGTTGACCCATTTGGGCCCATGGGCCGAAAAATCGATTTTCTGCCCATTCATGGGCCGGCCCATTTGGCCCATTCGACCCATTTTAGGGCGAAAACTAGTGTACATGTGACTTTCATAATTTATGTACTTTACGCGTGCTCTTGGCTGTAATGCCTTGGTAACAAGAATGATTGATTGCTCTTAGTTATATACGATATTCAGTTAAAAGAGGGCATTTTAATATTACTGTAGAAATCAACTATATCTCATAGCCATCTAATAACCTTGAACGCTTTCGAACTCTTCCTGAAACACGCTGTGTTTTGCTCAGGCAAATCAGGCTCCTCAGGCTCAGACTCCCCCTCAGGCTCTTCGGCAGGCTCATTAACACTCCTTCGCCTCTTCGAATCATATTGCGCAGGGCCTTCTTCATTATCACTAATCTCCAGAATGCCCTCCTGCGTACGCTCATCCATCTCTTCTTGTTGGAATTCTATCTCAGTCTCAGTTGCGTACTCCCGAACAAAAGCAAGCTGCTCCTCTTCTAGATCAAATCGAATCCCACACATAAGAAGCATTGGATCCTGAATAGTACTCGATTGTACTGAGCCAGGGCGATAGTGGCAGATATCACGCGCGGAGTTAAAGAGACGCTCTACGCCTGCGCCTGTGGCTGGGACGGAAAGGAAATCTCGACCGAGAGCTGCGATTTTTGGAAATCTGTGTTCATGATCTCTCCAGAATTCGCGCGGAGGAATTGATACCGTGCCTGTTTAAGGTATTTAAATTAGAAAGAGTGTTTGGTTTAAGAATAGAAGACCACTTACTACTCTCGAGATACTGAGTGAGCTCAGGGACTGGGGCAGTAGGCCGACTACCACAAGCGAGTAGTAGATCAATCTCACTCGTAGGCTTCACAGTCTGTAAACCTCCAGTCTGTGAGAGAGAGCTATATACACTATCCTCGTAGTGCTTAACTCGGGCTTCGAGAGCTTGTCTGTATTGGGCAGCAAAGTCTTTCTCGTCATCCCGCCAATCTGAGGTCTGGAAGAATTCAAGCTTATACTGCGGCGCCAAAATAGTCCCAGTTGAGTATATATCACTAAGACCTTCAAGGTCAGTCATCATATAATAATCCCTGAGCTTACTTTCGGCTCCTCTCAGAGCAACAAGCATTTGTCTTTTCCATCCGATCTTCCCCTGTTGTAGCTGGCGGATCCGGCTCTCAAGATGATTAAAGAGACGATTGTAAATACTGAAAACAGTATGAATCGTTATGTCTTTTGTTTTTGAGAGAGCAGTTGTGAATCTGTAGAAAGTCTGGGTGATACAGATCGGGTAATCAACCCGCCGCCACTCATTTGATGTGACCTGAAGATGAGAATGATGAAATTCGGAGCAGAACGTATCAAACACAGGTTGTAGCTTCTTAGCCCGGCGGAGCATTAAGAAGGTCGAATTCCAGCGCGTCCTGACATCCTGGATTGGGAATAATCGAGGTGTATTAGACTGGAGGTTTTGGAAGGATTCACGGCGCTGAGGGCTTGCATTGATGAAGATAGCGAGGTTTCGGATCTAAGCAATTGTATAATTAGTATATGTTTGATAGGTAGAAAGAATAGTTTAAGATCAAACCTTCTTAAGTGTATTCGCCATACTATACTCTCTTGCTGTTTGGCGAGCTATTTTCGTATGCTCTTCAGTCCAGACCGTATCGACATTCTCATTCACTGGGTTGGCTTTCATTTGACCAAGGAGCTGCTTTAGGCTCAACTGAATCACATGGGCGAGGCATGGTACTCGGATAATAAGAGTATCAGAACGAAGGCCCTGAGACTGAAGAGAGTCTTGCAGAGATGAAATAAGAGTCGAATTGTTATACGTATTATCAGTTGTGACAGCTAACACTCGCTCTTTGATCCTATGCTTTTCAAGCAGGTCTAGAACAACTGTGCTTAGATAAGCCCCAGTATGAACACCAGACAGAGGCTCAAATCCTAGTAAAACCTCCCGATATTCCCAATCAGCGTCAATAAAGTAACCAGGCACTGCCATAAAGGCCTGTTGGAAAGGGGAAGTCCAACAATCTAAGCTTATTGAGAGCTTTGCCTTTGGTGGAAGCTTCTGAAGTATTTCTTTCTGCTGATCTTGTGCTTTTGTTTGAATTCGACGCTGTAAGGTTCTTCGAGAGGGAAGGCTTATAGCTGTTGGCGATTTCTGAGCTAGTTGTAGAAGCTTAAGGAACTCGGGATGTTCAACAGTCGTAAAGGGAAGCCGTAAGGTAGTAATCGTAGAGACTAATTGGTGTTCCCAACGGGACTCGCTGAACGGCGCTGGTGTGAGTTTTGCCTATTAAGTAGCAAAACTAGCTTTGATCTAGGAATAAATAAATGAGAGACTTGCCTGCTTCTGTAGTAGCCGCCGGATGCTTGATTGACCCTTTGTTTTACATATTGCCCGTTCTAGGTGTCTTCGTAGAGCAGTTGTTCCTTGCTCCCCTGCCGTCCCTGATTTGGTATGAACTAGAGAGTTCGGATGGTTCAAAATTGCTCCGCAGTTCTTGCACATCACCTTAGGTTGTCCAGTAATAAAATGGGCAACCTGTTCGAAGTCGGCCCATATATCTGCTCGCTGGCCCTTTCGATCCCAGAAAGTAGATTGGTGCTCAGAGTGCCCACTCTGGGTCTGGATCCACCAATCCTCGAAATCCTCTTTATTCATATCTTCGCATAGAACGTAGGTTTGTGCTGAATCTGTGGAGCGTCTGAGAGAGGTGGGAACAGAGAGAGGGGGAGGAAGCTGCGTTTGGCTTGCGGAGTGCTCGCGACGCTAACGTAATCCACTAGCGAGTGAGACACACGGGCCCGTGAGACAGAAAACCAGCTACTATAATTTCAAACCAATTTATTAAACCAACAACGCCATTGATTTCAAATTTCTATCTATTAGACCTATCAGGGCATTGCGTTCTTTTATGCCCTATTTGATGACAGTCGCTGCATCGCGGGGGTGCGCGTGTAATTGGCTGGGAAGCTGACGCAGCTGGTTCCGCCGGGGCAGTATTAGGAGCTTCATGAGCCTGGTTCATCGACTCCCTGGCTTCTTGGCCCGTAAAACCCTCCGTATGAGCTACGCGCTTAGTCGTTCTGTTGCGTTTTCGCTTTTGTGTCTCGTTTTCAGCCCGTAAATCGCGGACTTCCTTTAGAAGGATTGCATTAGAATGCAATGATTGCTGATAGCCCTTGAGGAGCTTATCAATAGCTATATTCGTAGGCGTTGGTGGGCTTTGCGAGCGTTTCTTAAGCAGTGCCTTGATTGACGAGCCCTGTCGATTCAATTGTTTGAGATTTGCCGGCGTTTTAGGGCTCCACGCGCTCGATTGGCTCCCTGGTCGACTACCTGAGGGGGTAGGTGTCTGAAGTTGAACATCAAGCTTTGAAATGACCTGATCGGGATCATATGGTACTAAACCAGCTGCGACGAATGCATTTTGAATAGTCTCTGGTTTAAAGGCCTCTTTGCGAGCTTGTGGGAATGCTGCAAGGAAATCAAGCTTGTCGATATGGTTGACCCCCAACCGTGCTTTGCGCTCAATCAAGCTCCCATACGCGCGCTTTAGGGGGGCAAAACAGCCTATATCCAAAGGCTGTAGTAGATGAGACGAATGCGGAGGCATGCAGATTGGAATAATATCATTTTGCTCGCACAATCGATCAAAACGGGGGGTCAAATGACTGCCATGGCCATCGAGAACTAGTAGTCGATATTTACCCCTAGTACGACTAGTAGTCGCAGGGATAAATAGCTTTTCTAGCCATCGAAGCCCAATTTCGTCTGTAGTCCAGCCATTCTCACTGATTTCGATTCTCCAATTGTCGGGTAGGTCATCAAACCATGCATATTGTTGGTACTTTGACGATTTGAAGATAATGCATGGTGGGAGTATAAAGCCCGTTGAATTCACACATTCAATCGATGTGACCCATTCGCGATTCCCTGGCTGTAGAACTGACCTCCGACCATAGTATTCAGCTCTTGTAATGACTTTCGCAGTGGCTATAAGCCCCATTGCGAAGCCAGTTTCATCAAAATTGTAGATATCCTCAGGTTGGATACCATTCTCATCGATCGTGCGTCGTACAAGGTCGAACCATGGTTTAATAACCCTCGGATCTTCGCATTTTGCCCTCTCATAATTATATCGACGAGAATACCGCGATTTGAGCTCATCATAGCGCTCTGTATATCTGTAAACCCAATTGACTCCAACAGTCTGACTACCACGCTCTGCTAGTAGAATATTGGCCATATCCCTTACCATACAAGGCCGGGGAGCTGATCCACGTGTATCCATAGAGAGTATCCACCGTAGGAGCGATTCCTCTTCAGTTGGAGTCAATTTATAATTGCTGGCGCGGGTTTCCGATCGATGAAGTTTGCCATTGTATCGGCGATGGAGAGTTGCGGTAGGTACTTGAAATCGGCGCGCAGCTTCGCGAATTGATCGAAATTCTTTGTTCCGAAAGGCTTGTATTGCGAGCTGGATCCTACCTTCTTGGTTGATAGAATTTTGAGGATTTTGACTGCGAATTGGGGGCATAGTGGGTAGTTGAAATGAGGAGGTTGACGCGCTGGGGCGCGACCGCGGTTTCTGTCTCACGCGCCCGTGTGTCTCACTTGCTAGTGGATTACGTTATCCGTTAAAAGATAGGATGAATCATCAAATTCCCCACTCTCTGAAAAGGGTACTGAGTAGATATCCGATAGTTGAGACATGATAGTTTGGTAAGAAAGCTCAATAATCCCAACGTTAGAGAAAAATCATCGTTGACTATAAAGAGGAGATAGGTTGGCCTATATTTAAGCTAGAATACAGAGTCCGTAGATAGCCTGGGCTATCATGCCAGGCGCAGAAAGCCCGGGATAACGCGTCTCCTATGTTCGCGATAATTGGCTATTTAGTCACCAAGTCCCACATCTAAATATCTTTTATTAGTTAGTCCCATGGGCCGGCCCATTTGCCTTCCAAATTCGTGCTACGGGATCCCCCGCAGTTTTTATCTCATCGACAACTTTTTTTTTTCACCCTTCAACGTTCACTATATAAAAGATTTAATCCATCCCTACATCTAATTCGTAAACAAGAAAGCTTTTAAACATACATAAAGTTATATTTTATTATACGATACTTTAAAAAATCAAGCAAAAATGACCTGCGTCGAGATTTCAGAAAATTAACATCAAGAGCAGAAGGACAATTTGAATTAATTGATCGTGAACACTTCGATATATATATTCAAGTTAGAAGAGATTACGCTGTGCGTAATCTATTCTGTACTGCGGTATAAGATTTAAGACAGCTATAAATTACGCTAGTAATTCTGGATATTTTATATATTTATTATGCAGATTTGGGGCCCAAATGGGCCAAATGGGCCAAATCGTGGGCCAGCCCATGCCCAGGTCTAGTGACACCGTTTCCCGGAACTACTGTAGCATGAGGTAGGTGTAAGCGTAGTTGAATTTGCTTCTAAGAATTCTCAAGTACTGAGACAGCCTTCACAGCCTTCTGCAATTTTCCCGCATCACTCGGCTCAAATGGATGCTCTCGCATAAAACCCAGCATCAGCTGCTCACGCCTGGGACTCCGGACCGTCAGCGAACACTTGTATGGTGCCGGGTGGCTAATAAATTCCGGCGTGGGGCGTAGCTCGGACTCGAGCACGTTTCCATCTTCCCCGACGGGCTTTTTGATATCGAAGGCGAAGAGCGTGTGCACGATGGCTAGGAAGATAGATGTTTCGGCGGTAATGCGACCAGGGCAGATGCGACGGCCGAATCCGAAGGTATTATCGTGTGGGTCAGGGGCAATTTCCTGTCCCTCGGCGGGTAGGTAGCGCTCGGGTCGGAAGTCGGAGGGGTTGGGGTAGATTTCAGGGTCGTTGTTCATTGCCCTGAGGAACAAGTTAGATTCAAGTCAGATTGTGGCGTAAGGTCTGTAAGCACCAGATATTGGCCATTAGAATGGCGCCCCTGGGTACTAGGTATCCATTGATCACTTCGTCCTCGTCGGACTTGCGCGGTGTCATTACGGCCACAGTATGCCAACGCATAGTCTCTTTGAGGACCCCATCAATGTATGGGAGGTTTGGTCGATCGGCTACTGACGGGAATCGGTCTTCACCAATTACTCGGTCGAGTTCGGCTTGTGCTTTGCGTTGAACGCCTGGGAAATTCATCATTGCGAGGAAGAATCCCTCAATCAAGCCAACCGTCTAGACAGGGTCAGTAACGAGTACTGTGGATGTGATGTCTATGCCTGAGTTTCGGTCATACCGTATCTGTTCCTGCGCCGTAGATTGCGCCGGCTGCCCATTTTGTAATTTCAGCATCCTCTCCATGCTTGATACTTTCCGAGACGAATGACGGCTTGTTTTCTTTATGTCTCATCTGCCACTTGGTGAATTCGAACGGGTAGTTTGTGAGCTTTAGGATCGTCTCTTTGTTAAAGCGTGCAATCTTTTTGAACCCGGTGCCTGGTACCCATTCGGGTAAGTGTTGCACTGTGCAAGTCAGTATCTCGATACTCCAAGAGTCGTTAGAATAGGGTGAATGGTGTGACCTACAAGCTGGGATCAAATCAACAAGGAATTTCCCGGGCGTGATGGCCTCAGAGAACTGCTTCAACACCAAGTCGGCAAGATCGATCAGAGAGTCCTTCTGGTGTGGATCCACGTTATATCCATAAGTGATTTTCAAGACGAAAGATCCAGTAGCGCTGCGACGAATCAGTTTAGTATGTATCCGTCCGATAACCGAGCTTGAAGCTTACTTACATCCGACAATGATCTAACAGACCATCAGGATCCTGCTGAATACGCCACAGCAACCGCCGGAACTCATTCTCTAAATGGTGATCAAATTTCGCAGCTGACGACTTCGTCCCGATAACCTGTGCCGTGGCTCGACGATATGCCCGCAGAAGAGGTGTGTTATTCTGACGTGGGATCGACTTGCCATATCCGCATCTGAGAACGGTCACCATTAGCACTCTTTCAGGGTACTTTGTGTGTTCATGGTGTAGAGAAGACGTACAGGCCATCTGCAAAAACCGATTGCGGGCGAGACGAGTGTTTCGCCGACTTATCGAAGAGTTGAGCGGCTGTTTTGCGATCGTTGACTATTATTATGGGTTGGCCGAAGACCGTAAGAGAGCTAAGAGGACCTGGAAAGTGTGAACATGCCGGTCTTTTCAAGAGAACTGGACTGCTTGAGATGCACTTACCGTAGAGTGCCTTGTATCTGGCGTAGAATTCACCCGGATGTTGGCCATCAGGCAATAAGTCGAACAAGTTCCCAATGACGGGCCAGCCTCTGGGGCCAGGGGGTAGCTTTCTTCTAGAGAAATAGCCCTTCAAACAAGCTAATAATGCCACGCTTGTGGCTAGGATGCCCAGCTTTGTAGCGAGAATCATATTGGAGTATGACTGAGGTGATCAGGTCAAATCAGAGAGAACAATTAAATATGAGACAGCGTCGAGATGACAATGTGATTTAAACCGCCAGCCCGCAATCATGATCTAAATCAAATTAGTTCAGCACTCCGTATTTCCATGACATCTTCGGGCCTAAGACCTCGGAGCCGTTTCGCACGCCTATGAAAGCTCTCTGAATGTGACGGTAGCACCATAGTCGCATGTATTACTCGTTATGTTTCAGCTATTCAAGTTAGCTACTCAAGGCTTCTTCAAAATCTACCAATGAGACCCCAAGGAGATAGAGGCGACCCGTTCTGCGATATTCCGGGGCTGGTATTGTGTATTACTCTTTTAGGCATCGGAGCGCGAACACGGCGGCGGGTGGGTCGCCCGAGCACCACTCAAGCCCCGTTCGATTTTTCTGCAAGTCGGCATAAGCAAGGCTGTCCTCGCAGTCCTGCCTCAACTGAGGAATGTGTCATGCCAAACATCGGTTACAAGGGTTAGTTGTTGCAAAAATAAATGGATGCACGGGGCAGATAATTTTGTCGTGATCTATCATATTGGCAGCGCTTCACAAATGCTTAATATACAGCTAGATTATTCTAAAAGAGAAAATAGAAATACAAAGTGGAGATCTATCTGGCTCGTCCCAGCCTACTTGGTCGCCTCGGTCTCGGTCGACTCAGCTCCGTCTTCCCAGCCCGGAGCGGTCAGGCCTTGCGCACGGAAGTCCTCGTCGCTGACGATCTGGACCATCTTGAACTTCCACTTTCCCAGCTTCAGCATCAGCAGGTCATCGCCGAGGATGAACTCCTTGGTCTTCTCGGCGGGCCAGACGCGGATAGGCGTGAAGGCAAGATCGTCGGACATGGGGCCGCTGTCTCCGGGACGGCTGCCGACGTAGGCGCCGTTGTTGGTGATGACGCGATGTCCCTCGCCCTTCGATGAGACAAGACCGGCGGACCACAAGACCTTGTTGAAGGACTGGTTGTAGACTAGGGATCGCGGCAAAGTTACCTTGACGTTGGGCATGTTGGCGAAGTTGGTCTGGGAGGCGTACTGGTTTCCGGATTGAGGGGTGGTGAAGTTGGACATCGGGGACTGAGGATTGCCGCCTGCAGTCGTGCTCCGGGGCATCGGGGATGGCTCGCCGGTTGAGGAGCGAGGGCGGAAGAGTTGGCGGTGCTGGAGGGAGACGGCGTCGGCTTCCTCCTTGCCATGTACCAGCTCGACAAATTCGTAGGCCAGCTTGTGCTGGGCAATGCGCTTGGACGGGTCCTGGTTTTGTTGCTCCATGATGGAAGCAATCTCGGGCAAGGGGATGAAGGTGAACAGCTTCAGGTAGCGCTCCACCGTATCATCGGGGGTTCGGACGAAGAATTGGTAAAGTTCAAAAGTTGAGGTCATGTCCTTGTCCAGCCAGATGGCATTGCCAGCGGACTTTCCAAACTTCTCTCCAGACGGGGCAGTCAACAGGGGTGTGGTGAAGCCAATGGGCCGGTCAAGCTCAGAGTCTAGAGAGTTGCGAACTTGCTCATTGGCAGTGTTGCGACTCACGGCCTTCACGGCATCCATACCGAACAGGATGTTTCCATACTGATCGGAGCCTCCCACTTGCACTTGGGTGCCCTTCTGGAAAAGGTGCCACCAATCCCAAGCTTGCAGAAGCGGATACGAGAACTCAGCAAAGGACATGCCATCGCCTTGGTTCATGCGGTTCTTGACACTGCAAATGACTGTTAGAAATCACATGAGATAGTACAATAGACGATAACTCACGTGTCTCGACCAAGCATCGGGCCCAGTCTCATAAAGGCACCCAAGTCGCGCAGAACTTCAATGAACGGCATGGAGTTCCACCATGTATTGTTGTTGACCAGTGCCCGTTTCCAGATAGGCTGCTTCTCATAGCCGTGCCTCCTGCTGTAGGATTCGATGCTTGTACCCAACTTCTTCAACTGCATGTGCATGCTCGCCATATTGGCCTTGCGAATCGAGGAATGCACCTGTTCACGGCCCTTCAATCGACCAGTAGGATCACCGACGCGGGATGTCGCGCCGCCCAGCTATTGCTCGTTAGCCACTGTTCGTCCCAGCTTTCGGGACTCGATAATATTTACCAAAAACGTCACTGGCAAGCCCCAGACGTATCCCCAGGCCAAGACCATGAATGGAAGCATGTGTCCGACATGCATGGAAGGTGCGGTAGGGTCAATGCCGACATAGATACCAGCTCTCTTCTCGGTGAACAATTGGTGGAGCAATTCGCGTTCTCTGTGATTCAATAAAAGCACGTTAGCTACTTGTTTCCAAATCAACCCAGTCAGTCTGCACATACCCAACAACATCATGAATCAATCCCCGTTCCTCCAAATGGGCCGCGAAGCTTTTCCTCTTGCCCTCCTTAATCTCCACAGCATGCCTCGCCCACTCATTCTTCCCATCCTGCATCCGCTTCAACCATTGCTGTGTAATGAATCGTTTCTGCTGCGGCGTGCACGCAGATTGCTGGAAGTAGACCGCTGGGCGTGTGTCGCGCAGCGGATTTGTTTGCGACGCTGGGGCGAATGTACGCGCTCCGGATGGTGCTCGAGGGGCACGCACGCTGCGACACGGCGCGCGGGGGAGAGGGGCCGCGCGAGGTCGCATGGGGCCGGAGAGGAATCGGGGAATGGTGTACGCGAGGACGATCCTCTGTTCCTAACTTTGAAATGTTGTCCGCAACGCCGAGATTGTCGCGATAAGCGGAAGATTGTTAATGCGGCGCATATCCCGCTTGGCCGAAAAAGAAATCATTCTGCTTTACTCCTGCTACCTCATTTGCAATATCGTATTTTCTTAATCAATTGAATTGAAGCAATTCGTTTCCAGCGACTCTATGTTCAGATACTAGTATGTTTCAGCAGACTGCAAGCTCGTGGCTCAACTCATGATCACCATATTCATGACCCGCCTAGCTAGTGTTAAATTGGATGGCATCTACTTAGGTACCAAGGTACTGCTGGGGTACTAGTAGATTGTTAAACTCTACTTACAGCTTGTTTTCCAACCTAACATGCAGCATCGAGTGTATCACCGAGAGAACCCCGATTCAATGAGGCTATCAAAAGCCGAGTCCCCGAAGGAGAATCCTCGGCGTACGGTGCAACACTCCTCCCGCACGAAACACTCCCCCGAGGACTTGCGATTGATCAGCAGAAAAATGTATCCGAATCGGAATCACCTTGCTCCGAGTCATCAATAGACTGCCGCAAGTGGCAGGTCCACTGGGATTTGTTCGGCGACTTAATAATCTTGCCGTCATGACGGTGGAGTCGGCAGCTCGTCGCATACGTCAAAACCCGCGGCTTTTATAGATGCCCCTCCTTCCTCCGCAAATATCATTTTTCACCCTTGCGATACCCACACCGGTACATACCTACTAACACATATCTTTCATAATGGCTCCGTCAACCATGAAGCAGTGGGTGGTCGAGAACAAAAACAATGGCTTTGATGGTCTGGTCTTCAAGGACGCGCCCGTCCCAAGTGTCGGTGAGAACGAAGTTCTGGTGAAGCTTCAGGCTGCGTCACTGAACTACCGTGACCTGATCATCCCCAAGGTATGGATCCATGCTGGATAATCGAAGCTTCGAGTTCAGGGTTTCTGACAATTTCTCTTGAACAGGGCAAGTATCCCTTCCCTTGCTCTTTCCCCGTGATTCCCGCCTCCGATGGCGCTGGCGAGGTCGTCGAGGTCGGATCGAAGGTCTCCGAGTTCAAGAAGGGCGACCAGGTTGCGACTCTCTTCAACCAGGGCCACCAGTTCGGCGAGATCGATATCCCTGCTACCCAGACCGGTCTGGGTGGTGCGATCGACGGCACCCTCCGCGAGTACGGCGTCTTTAACGAGAAGGGTCTAGTCAAGGCTGCGAAGAACCTCTCGCCGATTGAGAACAGCACTTTGACTTGCGCTGCGCTGACGAGCTGGAATGCGCTGTACGGACTGAAGCCTCTAAAGCCTGGCCAGGTGGTGCTGGTGCAGGGAACCGGAGGTGTGAGTATCTTCGGTCTGCAGGTAAGTTCTTTTCTTTTCTTTTCTTGTCTATCAATTTAGAATGCCTCGACTGATCGCGTTGCACGGTATAGTTCGCTAAGGCCGCCGGTGCGACCGTGATCGCCACGACGTCCTCCGACCAAAAGGCTGAGAAGCTGAAGAAGCTCGGCGCCGACCACATCATTAACTATAAGACCGACCCCAACTGGGGCGAGACGGCTCGCAAGCTCACCCCCGAAGGCGCTGGTGTCGACCACATCATCGAGGTTGGTGGAAGCGGCACTCTAAAGCAGAGCTTCAAGGCTATCAAGTTCGAGGGTATCATCAGCGTGATCGGATTCCTGGGTGGTGTCAGCGGCAGCGATCAGCCTGGCATTCTGGATACCCTGAGCAACATCTGTACCGTCCGTGGTGTCTATGTTGGTAGCAAGGCGTTGATGCGTGATATGGTGCGTGCCATCGAGGCTAACAACATTCATCCTGTTGTGGATGAGAAGGTCTTTAGCCTTGCTGAAACTCGGGAGGCTTATGAGTACATGGTAAGCAGGGCTCTTTCAAGAATCTAGCAAAGAAAATATGTACTAACTCGACAAACAGTGGGCACAGAGGCACTTTGGCAAGCTGGCCGTCAAGATCAATTAAGTAGATGACCGTGCTCAAGAAGGAATATTTTGATTTGCGTTGACCGATGTGATGCCACGATACGAACGACATACTAAAAATAAAAATGAACATGAACATGCACGATTGTTGCTGGTATCAAATGTAGTGTATGTTAGTTATGTAGCGTAAGAGGGGCTAGCAAGGTTCCCCGCTACTTTCATCATGTCTCATCCCAACAACCACCACCTCAGCAAACATTGTCCCTGCACTTCTCACTCG
Source organism: Penicillium argentinense (assembly GCF_028826775.1). Lineage (NCBI taxonomy): Eukaryota > Fungi > Ascomycota > Eurotiomycetes > Eurotiales > Aspergillaceae > Penicillium > Penicillium argentinense. The sequence continues at coordinate 4,735,995 of NW_026622668.1, forward strand.
TTGAGTCTGCACTCTCGGAATTCCGTTAGTCGATTTCGCTAGCTGCGCGGCTAGCGACAGACCCGGCCACGACTGGTACGACTACACCAGTCCTCTAAGCTAGGTGTTCTGTAACGGACCCCCTCACCCGACCATGCAGGTCGACACTAGAAATACGTCCACTCTCCCCATTGTCGGACCCGACAAGAACAAGTCAAGGACTGCATTTGTACGACCTGCTCAGATGAGTCTGTTCGCGCGAGTGACTAGTTACCCGCCCCTCGGCCAGGTCACTTGTCTTCCTCGGGTCCAGAGGACGTTGCGGTCTGAGAAGGATGATGTTGTTAGTGACTCTCTCCTATATCCTGTTCCAGCCTCTTCATGTCTCAAGATTTGCATTCAACACCTGTCACCGAAATGTGTTCTCCGAATCTTCAAACTCTTCACAGGGCCACTTGAGTGTTGAGACGCGGTTTGAATAACCTGTACTAAATCCATCTCAGGTCCGATTCACAGTCGTCATCGAGTCCAGCAAATCCTTCCCAGACCAAATCTGGGAAACTCAGATCTGGCACAACATTTCCAGCTCAGAATGGACAGATCTCCCCCTTCGCAAGATCGACCCCTCACACGCGCCCTTGCTGAGCGAGAATGGCGCGGAGAATAGCTACCATCGCCACATATTCTCAAACGAGATCGTCTTGCCCTCCTCAGGCGGACATGCACAATTCACGATACGCTTTCGCATGGGCCCAGATACCGACTGGCAATGGGCCAACGAGCAGCATCCGATTAATGATGGCGAGATTGTATTCTGTCCTCGCATGCCACTTGCGCAGAGTACATCGTCAAATGGAAAGGATGAACTTTCCACGTATATCGACAATCTTTCACAAGATACTCATATTGAGTCGAGATCCAGCGAGGCTCCTGGTTCGCTGCTGTGGTCCGTATCTGGTGACGTGCCCGCTGCGACCGAAGCGTCTGGGACAAAAAGTCTTGTGCTAGGCAAGCCGTCCTCGGTGACTAGGAATTTCTCTTTGGTGCGAGTCTGGAGTCCTTGGCTAGGTCCCAGACATGGGAAAGATCAGTTCCGGCTGACAGAGGACGCTTTTCTGTGCTCCTTTCTACGGAAAGATGGGATGCATCTCGTCTTGCTCGCCGTCTCGGGAATCAACGATGTCTTGACTGTGTTCAGGTCGGGGAATCATAATGATCTCGTCGTCAAAGCGCGAAACGATAATACTGAGACAGCCAAATTCCAGGTGTTGGCTGCTGTCGCCGAGGACTTTGAGGTTGCCTTGTCGGCGCTCGTTTACGAGTCTCGAAAGTTCGTCAGGCCTTTCTCGGAGTTCTCAGATGTGTCCTCGGAAGACTTCACCCCGGTATCGCCACTGGGAGATGATGTTGTCATCGTGGAGAAAGATCCACAGATACAGTGGCTAACTGAATGGTTTGACGGCTTGACATATTGCACGTGGAACGGACTGGGCCAGAACCTGACTGAGGATAAGATTCTTCAGGCATTGAAGGACCTAAAATCAAACGGAATAAACATTTCCAACCTGATCATCGACGATAACTGGCAAAGCGTCGACAACGAAGGTGACTCCCAATTCAAGCGCCGCTGGCAAAAATTCGAAGCAAACAGCGCAGCCTTCCCAGACGGCCTCAGACAATCCGTCAACAAATTCCGCCAAACACATCCAAACATCCAACACATCGGCGTCTGGCACGCCCTATTCGGTTATTGGGGCGGTATCAGCCCAAACAGCGACCTATCCAAAAACTACAAAACAAAAGAAGTGAAAATCAAAGACCCGGCCGCGGACGGCCCAATCGCTCAAAACATCACCGACGGCAAGATCCTCGCCATCGACCCAGACGACATCCAACAATTCTACGAAGACTTCTATACCTTCCTTAATGCCTCCGGCATCGACTCCGTAAAAGCAGACGCGCAATTTTTCATCGACCTCCTCGACGACCCGAGCGATCGGAAGAAATTCACAACAGCCTACCAAGATGCCTGGTCCATCGCCGCACTTAAACATTTTGGCACACGCGCTATCTCCTGCATGTCGCTGATTCCGCAGATTATGTTCCACTCGCAATTACCGACAACCAAACCGACCATTCCACTCCGAAATTCGGATGACTTCTTCCCCGATGTCCCAGCCGCGCAGCCTTGGCATGTTTTTTGTAATGCGCATAATGCCTTGTTCACGAGGTACCTCAATGCACTGCCGGATTGGGATATGTTTCAAACGAAACATCCGTACGCTTCTTTCCATGCTGCTGCACGCTGTATTTCTGGCGGACCCGTGTACATCACTGATGAGCCAGGCAAGCACGATCTCAAACTCCTTGATCAAATGACTGCCCCAACCGTCCATGGGACAACTGTTATTTTACGACCCAGCGTCATCGGCAGAACAATCGATGTCTACAATGGCTATCACGAAGGAAGGATATTGCGAGTCGGGAGCTATACCGGCTGGGCCAAGACGGGCAGCGGCATCCTGGGCCTCTTCAACGTTCAATCCGGGCAAACAACCTGCTTGGTCTCCTTGATGGATTTCCCGGGCATCCACGAAGATTCACAAGGACAATACGTGATCCGAGCCTACACAAGCGGCAAAGTAACCGGTCGAATGCAACCGCTAGACAAAGACTCGCTCGTCTCTATCGTTCTAGAGCAGAAGGGCTGGGAGATCCTAACAGCGTACCCGACGCAGTCGTTTACATTGAAGGGGAGTCGGGGGTACAATCTTTCCGGTGGGAGTCTGACGCATGTAGCTGTGCTTGGTCTACTGGGTAAAATGACTGGTGCTGCTGCGGTTGTTAGTTCGGATATATTTATCGTGGAAAATGGTCGGCTGCGGTTCGATGTGCATTTGAAGGCATTGGGGGTTTTGGGTGTTTATTTCTCGGATCTGAGTCGGTTGGATATTGCTAAGAATTTCATGGTTATGATTCTAGGTCGGCCGGTTCCGCCGAAGACGGTGTGGAAGGAGGGTGGGGAGGATGCGAAAGTACTCGCGATTGATGTGCTTGCGGCTTGGAAGGCTATGAAGTTGGATAGTGGGTGGAGTAATGAGGCTTTTGTTCAGGTGTTTGTGGGGTGATTTAACGGAATTGTGGATGAATTGAGTCATTCTTTAGCCTTTGAATGTGTTGGTTTCGAATGACGTTCTTTTAGCAGGGATATACTACAAGCACTGCGGGAGGAGACTTGGCCTAGCGCTAGGAATATCCACCACGGAGGCTTAAAGGGGCCAGTTACCCACTGCCGGCAATTGTGCAATCCTAATCCAAGATTGCGCATACAATTCGCAGACCCCACTCAACCCGACTGCCCTAGCACCAGCAAGCACGAGCTCGCGTGTCGTGTAGAATGAGGAGCTGCAATAATGTTAGCGTGGAGGGGGAGGGGTAATCGGAGGGGCGAGCGACGAGGGGATAAATATGCGCGGCCCCGCGGACTCGGACTCTTTTCCACTGCATTTCCATTCAAAACCATCGCATTGTCCTCTGCAATTCACAGTTTGTCACTTCTTCTCAATTGAAACACAATGTCTCTGGGACGTACCTTCAAGCTGAACTCGGGCTACGAGATTCCTGCCGTTGGCCTCGGCACTTGGGTATGTTTCGTCCCTCACACTGCAGCAGGTATGCAAAGAACTACGGGAAGCTAATACTTCAGTGTTTACTGCGCAAAGCTCTCCAAGCCCCACGAGGTCGAGAATGCCGTTGAGACTGCCCTTCGCAAGGGATACCGTCACATTGATGCGGCGGCTTGCTACCAGAACGAGAATGAGGTCGGAAATGGCTGGAAGAAGTCGGGTGTGCCCCGCGAGCAGATCTTCGTGAGTACAACAGCACGAAATAATCTATGCAATTCGCAATTTGCTAACGTAATTCATCTCAGATCACTAGCAAGCTATGGAACACCCATCACCACCCCGACCACGTCGAGGAAGCCCTCAACAAGACCCTCGCAGACCTCCAGACCGACTACCTGGACCTGTACCTGGTGCGCATGCAATGGACCTCAAGTCCTTACTAGCGAGGGACACAGATTAACCATCCATGGATGCTAGATCCACTGGCCCGTCGCCTTCGCCCACACCAATGAAACCCTTACGCCAACCGACCCGGTGACCAAGCGCTTCCAAATAGCCGATGTCCCGGTTGCCGACACCTGGGCCGTCCTGGAGAAGCTTGTTGCAGCGGGCAAGATTCGGAGTATCGGTATTAGCAACTTCACCATCCAGGCGACCAAGGACTTGCTGAAGACTGCGAAAATTCCTCCTGCTGCTAACCAGATCGAGGCTCATCCTTATCTGCTCCAGCCGGAGCTGTTTAAGTTTTTGAAGGACAACGTAAGTACTTACCTTATACTTCAAATTGATTCTGGCGAATAAATTAACTCCATGGAACGCACAGAATATTCTTCCAGTGGCTTACAGCCCTCTCGGAAACAACATCTACAACCTGCCTCGGTATGTTGGCCCACCGGCCACATCAGATCCATTGCGTAGACTAATAGACCCACAGTGTTGTCGACGACCCGACGGTCGTGGAGGTTGCGAAGAGACTGAACAAGGACCCCGCTAGCTTGTTGATCTCGTGGGCTGTCCAGCGGGGCTCCTCCGTGCTGCCCAAGAGTGTCACTCCATCACGCATTGAGAGTAACTTCCAAGGTGAGCTCATATTACACTTCCTGACCACGCTGTAGTTAGTTCGCAGAGCCAGCTAATGCGCTTCTAGATTTCGTCATTCCCGATGCCGAATTCGAGGCTTTGAACAAGCTGGACAGGAACGAGCGATACAACTATCCCTTCCGCTGGGGTATTGATGTGTTTGGTGAACTTGGTGCTGCTGAGGCGGAGCGACGCGCTGAGGAGCATGCTGCTAAGTTGAGGGAGAGCTCTTAGTGATGTAGCAAAGTATGTCTGTCGCAATTATTATAGATATATGGGTAGCATGTGATATTCTATTTTCCGTGCCCTCACAGGTGAAGTGCGAGTGTGTGCTGTAGATCGTGCGACTAGCCACACATACGCAAATATATATTTTGTTGAGATTTCAGCAGTCTTCAATGCCGCTGAGGCCATGAGGGCTACTATGCCATCCTCCCTGAGTCGCACTAGCCTTATACTGTAACGCGGACCTTCGGGAAGTGTGTATAGCACACTTCCACTCAGGGGTTATCTTAGATTATTAGACATCTTCAATATTACTTCATTGTTGGCTTAAGCGATGCCCTCCAGATCCTATCCCTCATCTCAACATATTTGAGCTCATCACATAGTTTGGTCCCATATAGTTATAGCCAATTCAATCAGACGAAAACTAACATTCAATTCTTTAAAAAAAGCTCAAAATAAATCGGTCACTGTAAACTGTTTTTTTAGAAATTCATTCGTCTCAACTATTAAGTGCCATGTAAAAATTCGAACTGTTGTTGCATTTGGCAAACCAGGATGCGCCGCCCGAAACGTCCCTGAAACGCCGCCGAACTTTGTTTGTCTCGCGCACTTCTCAGCCGCAAGACTTCCTATTCACTCCAACCGTGTCAGAAATTGCACTCGATCATCCTGCAAGCGTGACGTTATCAACTCCGCTCAAAATGCCTGCTACGAAGGAAGGTCGCATCATGAAAGTCAAGGCCCGCCGGTCCGAAACATCCAGCCGACGCGTCCAGTCCGGCAGAAAGAGTAAGTAGACGACAGTCCCATAGTGCACCACTCCAAACATAGAAAGCCTAAAAGAATTCACTCTCGATCTGAGGTAACCGTTCCACGCTCTTTGGGTTCCTATAATTGAGGTCTGGTGCAACTTGCTGCAAGACGCGTCTAACATCTACAGACCTACCACTCGTCGAGCGCACCAACGCGCTGCCGATCGACCAGTTCATCTCGCAATATGTATCTCCACTGTCAGCAAAGAAACCCACAGAGACGCCCACAGAAAAAAATGCATCTACATCACAATCCGCCCAGGCCGATGCGACTTCGCTGGCCATTTACTCCGCCACAACCATCCCGTCCGCAGACCTAGAAGCCTGTCTCAACCTCATCGAAGAAACCTCCGGCGATGCCTACGCCGCATCTGGAGGAGGCTGGTCGCGTCCCAAGAAGCTCAGGGAGATGAAATTGCCCGATATGAAATACCTGATTGTGCGGGCCGCGGGGCAATCCGACGCGCCGTCCGAAGCCGACGAGCCGGAGTCCGAGTCCAAGTCGGTGCTTGGGAAGGAATCGGGGAAAGTACTCGGGTTCTTGTCGTTTATGGTTACGTATGAGGATGGGAAAGAGGTGGTCTACTGCTACGAGATTCATTTGTCGGCGTTGGCGAGGGGGAAGGGCTTGGGGGCTTTGTTGATGGGGAGGATGGAGGAGATTGGGCGGTCGGTTGGGTTGGAGAAGGCTATGTTGACGGTTTTCAAGTCGAATGCTGTTGCTCGGGAGTTTTATAGGAAGGGTGGGTATGACGTTGATGAGTATTCGCCGCGGCCGAGGAGGTTAAGGAATGGGACGGTTAAGGAGTATGATTATGAGATTTTGTCGAAGCGGTTGAAGTGACTTTCAGGGAATTGATTTTGTTTAATGCAGACGCTGAAAACGATGGAAATGCAACTAAGTTATTAATGTACATCAGACTTGTTTGACTTCGGTGCCCTGGGCGTCTGGGTGGTCTTGTTCCCATTCATCCCGGATGGCCGCGAAAATGCTATCTGCCAGAAGAATCGACAGTCCCAGACTCCAGACGAGGGTGATGGCATAGAAGAAGTTGGCGTTGCCGGATCCAGCGTAGATCCACAGGTGGTAGAAGGCGGGACCGAGGAGACTGGAGTAGAGGATTGCGGAGATGGCGAAAAATGTGTACCGCATTACTGGTCGATATTAGTAAAGGTTGACGAAGGAACCCTAAATCAAGGGGGCACTCACAAGGGAAGAGATGGCGGTACAAAGGTAGGGTCGCAAAGTACAAAGATGCATCGGAGATGCTGGGGTACGGCTTGAAGATGGCGAATACTCCAAGCAACGAGGCGACAACGAACAATGGCTGCCGTCGTAGGCGCATGGTAAGGCCCCCAACATAGCTGGCCAGATGCAGCCAGAACACACCGAGGAAAAACTCGCGGAAGGAGTCGAACATCTCGATGAAGAAGTACCACCATAGGCCCACATTGGGGGTCAGGTCGGGGACCAGCAAGTGGAAGCCATAGGTCGCCGACATGAATTCCCAGAAGTTCCCGGTGATGAGTACGGACAGTCCGAGGAGTCCCGCAATACTAGCAAGCAAGATACCTGCATGTTGCAACCCGTAAATGATGCCGTTCGGTGGCTTATTGGCGCTCTGGAGCCGTTGATCGAAGCAGAGTAGCACAAGGGGAACAAAGAGCAGTGCCGGGTAGAGAGACAAGTATGAGGCAAAGCCGAGGGCTAGCATCGCGTTGACACTGTTCCCAGTGACAGCATTGGAAACCGCAAAAAGAATTCCGGTTGTAGTGAAGACGCTGGTAGATCGCGCCAAGCACGTCGCAATCGTGAAGGGGTTAAAGAGGAACCTGGGTCCGAATTAATAATAATTCATCCAGTCGAGCATAGTGGTTCAGCGTACCAAGCAGCAACCGATACTCCATCCCATCGAATGTGCTTCCGAACGGCCGAGTGGAGTTGGCTTTGGACAGACTGTCCCGACTCGGAGATGGTGACCAGGGCACGGGCATTGACGAGGTCGACTAGGAAGTAAAGAATCGCGGTAGGAATCGGATTACTCTGGACGCCGGGGAGGAGGGAGAATAGAGGGAGGAGGAGCGGTGCCTTGATCAATTCGTGTCAATTGAGGAGTAGTGCGGAGCAAACACGGGAGGTGCATCTACCTGGTGAAAGACACCACCATCGTAGGGTGAAACATTTCGCGTGTAGAGATACAGTCCTTCTTGCACTAGAAACCCAATGTCAATATCGGCAATTCCCAGCAATCAACCGCAAGCTACTCACGTCTCTTGAAACTATTGACCGGGGTCGAGACCTCGACTCGGCCCGTCAACAGATCGGGCAGTGAAGGAAATAAACAGATCAGAAGCAAACGCAGCACAAAGGCCGCGCCGAACACGCCGACCGTCCGTCGGTCCACGGCCATGACTGCTGCAGAAGGACTCGTGGTGTTGTTGATCGCAGCTGGTCCCAGGCGGAGTTGTCCCTTGAAGGCGGAGGAACCACGGCGCCCGCGGGTGCACGGACCAACTGACCGCCTTCGACAGAAAAAAAAGTTATCGAGAAATTTTCCTTCTTCTTATCGGCACTGTTTGTCTTTCGACCCAGGAAATATACCCCCCGGGAAACAGGCACCATGGCGAAGATCAAGAAGAAGGGTACGATTTGCTGCTCGCCGCTCCATTGACATTGCTGACTTTAATTAGGTACCTCCGGCCAGGCCAAAAACTATATCACCCGTACCCAGGCCGTGCGCAAACTGCAGATTTCTCTGCCGGATTTCCGTCGCCTATGTATCTTCAAGGGTAGGTTGATACGAAAAAAGATTAATGCTGTCGATTGTGACACTGACCGATCTTGCGCCTGAAGGAATCTATCCCCGTGAGCCTCGCAACAAGAAGAAGGCCTCCAAGACTTCGACACCGAACACAACCTTCTACTACACCAAGGATATCCAGTACCTGCTCCACGAACCCCTGCTGAACAAGTTCCGTGATCAGAAGGCTCTTGCGAAGAAGATCGCCCGCTCCCTCGGCCGTGGTGAAGTCAGCGACGCTGCGCGCCTGGAGAAGAACCACGCCCCCAAGCTCACTCTCGACCATGTCATCAAGGAGCGTTATCCCACCTTCATCGATGCGCTCCGTGACCTCGACGATGCGCTCTCTCTGCTGTTCCTCTTTGCCACCCTCCCCTCCGACAAGCACGTTCCCCCCAAGACCATTGCCCTCTGCCAGCGTCTCTGCCACGAGTTCCAGCACTACCTGATCGTCACCAACTCGCTGCGCAAATCTTTCCTTTCCATCAAGGGTATTTATTACCAGGCCACCATCCAGGGCCAGGACATCATGTGGCTCGTGCCCTACCGTTTCGTTCAGCGTGTCAATGGCGATGTCGACTACCGTATCATGGCCACCTTTGTCGATTTTTACACTACCCTGCTTGGCTTCGTTAACTTCCGTCTGTACTCTACAATTGGCTTGAGATACCCCCCGAAGTTCGATACCCGGAGTGACGAGAACGGTGCCGAGTTGGCTGCTTTCACCCTCGAGGGCCGCACTGTTGGCGACAAGCCCAAAGCCATCGAGCCTAGCAAGGGCCAGACCAATGGTTCTAACAAGGAGGTTTCCAAGGAGGTGCAGGCTAAGGTTGACAAGGTTATCAAGTCTGCTGGACTGGATCAGACCAAGGATGAGCAGGCCATGGACACCACCGAGGAATCGACCGACGCTATCGACCGCTTCGAGCCCACCGCCCCCGAGGCCGACACCCTGCCCCAGCCTGATATGAGCGGTAACGAGGCCGGTGCTCTTTTCGCTCCGTTTGTCTTTTATATCTCTCGTGAAGCCCCCAAGGCGCCTCTCGAGTTCATTCTCCGTTCCTTCGGCTGCAAACGCATTGGTTGGGATGCCGTTATGGGTGACGGAGCTTTCACACACGACGAGACCGACCCCCGAATCACTCACCAGATTGTTGACCGTCCTCAACTCCCCGCCGAGTCGCTCCCTGCCGTGCCTGCCGCGTCCGAGAATGCCGTCCAGAAGGTCAAGCCCGGTACTCGCATTCCCGGACGTACCTACGTCCAGCCCCAGTGGGTGTGGGACTGCATCAACGATGGCAAGCTCCTCCGCGCAGACCTGTACGGACCTGGTGCCACTCTCCCTCCCCACTTGAGCCCCTGGGTTAAACCTTCTCGCGGCGGTTACGACCCTCGTGCCTCCTTGGCCGAGCAGGAAGAAGAAGGTGAGGCTGAAATGGCCGAGGATGTCGAGGATGCCGAGGACAGCGACGAGGAGATGGCAGATGATGCTGCTGCTGTCAACGAGAAGCCCGCGGAGGAGTCCGAGGACGAGTCTGTGGACGGCGGTATGGACGTTGCTGGTACCGATGACGACGAGAGCGACAGTGAGGAGGGTTCGGACGAGGAGGCCGACGAGGCCTTTGGTGGATTCGAAGAGGAAGCCGCTTCCGAGTCTGAAGATGACGACGAGGCTGCCCGCAACCAGCACCAGCGTGAGCTGGAGGCCGAAGCCGCTGGTCTGCCCTTCTCCTCCTCTGGTGCTAAGGACGAGGCTGCCAAGAAGAAGACTTCCCAGTCCAAGAAGCTGGCTGCCAAGAAGCGCCAGGAAGAGGAGGAGCTCGAGAGGCAGAAGATGATGATGAGCCGCAAGAAGCGCAAGCTGCTCGAGAAGATGATGCACTCGAACAAGAAGCAGTCTGACGAGGCCGCCAAGCTCCGCTCGAAGCGTCGTAAGCTTGAAAAGGGCGAAAAGGGCTCTCAGAAATAAACTGAGTTGTGTCAAAATTAGGTGTGCTATTTTTTCTACTGGCGTTTGTGGCTGGATAGTCCCTTGTATATGCATGTCCCAAAAATTATGTCCATCAAATTTAATGGTTTACTGCACGACTGGAACTGTAGTCCTCAAAACTAAAATCGTAATTCAACGAACTCTGGTTGGTGATCCCATAGGGTACTCTGGGAGCCGACATACTATACTGTTCGTAGATGTCGGGGTAAGAGCGACGCTCTCGAAGATCACGTGATCACGTGATTGATATCCACCCGCGCGAATTTTGACAGAGGAAGCAATACACCGTTCCACGAGGACTGAGAAATCTGTGTTTGTGTCAGCGCGAAAGTTCCTCCAAAGAAGCTTTCTGTAATTCTCAACCAGATTCGAGTGTTGTTACAACAGATTTTTCCCTAACGTCCGAGAACTACGTGATATCAACGGGCAGCCATCCCGGTGATACACCGGTCTCCACAAATCTACCGCAACACAACAGAGGCATGTCCTCGCAGTCGGACAACGTGAACCTACCGTCATCATCTCAGTTCGTGCCGCCGGAGTCGGCTCAACCCTATCGATCGCTATTTGGCGGTCCCAGCAGTGATGGTTTTTCATCATCCCAGCCGGGACCACCACCAGGATCCATCTTTGGTGGCCCAAGCGGCCGTGCTATTCCTCAGCTGGAGCCCATGAGCGAGGAGCTCGAATTCCAAGACGAAGATGAAGATGTCCATGATGATTACGATGACCTCGAAGCTCTCATGCGGGAAAAGCCCCTGGAAGCCGACTACGGCTCGGACGGAGAAAGCTTCGAGGGAAGTCTTGGCGACGATGAGATGGATCTGGACTCTGAGCCGGACTTGCCTACCAAAGGAAAGACCAGAAAATCTTTTGACTCACACAAGAAGACTGTTCCGCCTACTACCTATGTACTCCACCGTGGTGTAGACCTTCCCCCTGGAGCTCCACGCCCTAACCGATACCCGAAGGAACAAAATCTATGGAGAATTGACACTGCGGACGAACGGGGTGCATACCAGGGGATCACAGAGGAGCGCGCAAGAGACCTCGCGATTCATCTGTACAATACATTCAAGTGGCGAGATCCAAAGTCCAGCACGGGTGGAGTTGATGGACTTCAACGTGATGCTACACGCATTAACAAGAAAGGGTGGGTGTCCTGGCCCATGACTTCTGACCTGGTTCCCCGACGCGATGAAACTATTAAATGGAAGCTGCGAGATGACGACACCTTGCGAATGCCGCCTGATCCTCGAGCCAGTGCTGAACTCGAAGAGTCCATCATCGCGAACATGATGAAAACCGCAAAAGAAACGTTTTATGCAGGTGAACGGCAAGGCCTGTCATACAGTAAAGCACTTAAAAAGTATTGGGTGCAATGGACTCAGGAGCGCAAGATGAGAGAGCAAGGCAAAGATCCCACGGAAATCAAGGACGAAGTGGTCTCCGAGAAGGGCTATCTCAAGAACGCAAATGTGGAGGCTGAAGTCTCAAAGCTTCAGGCCATCCCGCTCTGGAGGATGCCACAGGAGCCCCCTCGACGGAAGATGAAGGTCAAGGATTTTCAGACCAGGTCCGTCTTCCAAGCCGACGATGACAAATCGCGACGACAACTACGACCACTATGCCGGACCGTTATATCACAAGTTGACGACTTGTTGATTGGTCTGCATCGCATCCAGAAACGCCGATACATGTATCATACGCAAGACATCCTCGGGAAAACTCGTTCTGCGCGCGAGAGCGAAACATCCCGCTCACGCTCCCGCAGCCACAAACGTGCTCGACAACATAGCCCCGGATCGACTGGCAGAAACCGCTCTAGTAGGCCGCATGATGCCTCAGATGATGCTTCCTCGAATGATGCCTCCTCGGATGATGCCGAGTCAGACGGGCCATCAAAGCAGACCCGTGGCCGGCCGAGAAACAGGGACAACACCCATCGCCGCGAGTACGTAATGGGCTCGCTGCGTGACTGGAGCGAGGTAATGGGTGTTGCGGCCATGATTGGGCTTCCCTCTGCCGCCATCATGCGCGCTTCCAAGCGGTGCGCCGACCTGTTCAACCAAGACATGGAATTTATCAATCTACCCGAAGGTCAAATGAGGGAGAGATCAAAATCACCTACAACCAAGAACCGGCGGATGGTCTATGTTGAAAGCGACGACCATATGGCTGCACCGAAGATAAGAGCGAAAGCCTTGCGGAACCAACTGGATTATGAAAAGCGGCAAGTAAAACGAGACCAAAAACGAGCAGAGATCGCAGGGAACAAGTTTGATTCGGATGTTGAATCACCTGAAAACAAAGGCGTGCACGGCAAACCGCATCTTCTTTGCCCTTTCCCTAAGTGTCCTTTCCAGATGATTGGGTTTAGTCGGCCGGCATATCTGCGTCAGCATCTGCGAGGAGTTCATAAGGTACGATCTCCCAGTCCGTCGAGCTCTGGAGACGATGCGACTATCAAGTCCAGATCTCCAGACGAGCCGAGATCGAAATCCGTTGAGACCATCAATGAACCGAGAGCCCTTAGTGTGTCACGGTCTGAAGCCGATGTGACTATCAAGTCGAGATCTCCCAGTCAGCCGAGATCTAGATCCGTTGAGGCTATCGATAGGTCGATACCTCTGCGGGTGTCAAAATCACCGAGTACGAGTGAGCCGAGTAAAGCTGAGAGTACCGACGAGTGATCCATGGAATGTATGATACCAGCGCTGTTTAGTAACCATGAATCAATATTCGAATAATGATCTCTCGTTGTCTGTAGTGCTGTTTACTCACCGAATCCACTGTCGGCTGGTCCTTCCTAAATGCGCTGTGGGCGATGTATTTCGATTACGCTATCTCGGATCGCAGGCCGAGGTAATGGCCACCCATTGGTGGAGGCTACCGACGGTAAGATATCGCAGCTTTCCAATGGTTCAAAATGCCGGGATATGTAATTAATGAAATAGTAATACGCCGCTGTGGACCGAGACGGGATCGTGACCAATTTATCATCTTGCGAAATTGGAGAAGATAGTTCTATAGAGAGAAGGAAAATGGAACAGAGAGGCAGCTTGGGAAACGACCCGTTCGGATGGAAACAAGTACCGGCTGAACGATCTCGAGAAAGCTGCGCCGTCGCTGGAAGCAGACAGGAATGCCGGGATGACATCACGCAGATAGCATCGAGCTTCCCTTCTGAGCTCCCGCAGTACCTTACACTTCTGGGGGAGAATACTATTACCTACAAGCAATACTCGACCAGCTCGGTGCTTCTCGGGCCCGCAGAGCAATCACCGTCCAGCCCGGTCATTGCTCCGATCGACCTTAAAACGGGCGCTCCCCGCACGAACTGCGCGCTTCTGCTTGCCCAGTACCGCTCGCTTTTCCAGCCCTTCCCCGCTCCCTCGGTTCTCTCAGCGAGAGTCCCAACTCATAATGGAGCGTCTCATCCGCCCGGTTGCCCGCCAATTGCTGCGTCCTCGTCTTCGCTATCCCTACTCCATTCCTCCCCCGCCTATTGCGAAGAGACTCTACACCATGGGACACAACAAGCCCGACGTGAGTGGCCTCGCCCCGACCGACTTCCATGGTGGTATCAGCAGCTAATCTGAGGACTCCTACAGCTTAAGGATAAGTCACTCTTCATTGAGAAGTGCTATATCAATGGCGAATGGGTAGGTGCTCAGTCGGGCGAGACTTTCGAGGTCCACGGTAAGAATCACAGCCCCCCAACTGTTCGAGAGAACTCGACTAATACCGCTGCTTGCGACAACAGACCCCGCCACTGGCAAGCTGATTGGAACATGCCCCGAACTCGATGCGTCCGACGTCGAAAAGGCCATCCAAGCGGCCTCCGCTGCGTTCCCCGAATTCCGCACAACCCTCGCCCGCGAGCGCGCGCGCATGTTGCGTCGGTGGTACCAGCTCATGATGGACAACGCGGAGGACCTGGCCAAGCTGATTACCTGGGAGAACGGCAAGCCGTTCGCCGACGCCAAGGGCGAAGTGAACTACGCCGCCAGCTTCTTCGAGTGGTTCAGCGAGGAAGCTCCCCGCGTCTACGGCGACACCATCCCGGCTACTGTTCCCGGTAACCGGGTGATGACCCTGAAGCAGCCTGTCGGTGTCTGTGGTCTGATCACACCCTGGAACTTCCCGGCCGCTATGATCACCCGTAAGATTGGACCTGCCCTCGCTGCGGGCTGCACTGTTGTCGCTAAGTCTCCCGGCGAGACCCCCTTCACTGCCAACGCTCTCGCTGAGCTGGCTCACCGCGCTGGTATCCCTAAGGGTGTCGTGAACATTGTGACTGCCTCGAAGAACACCCCTGCTGTGGGCGAGGCGATCACCACCCACCCGGAGGTGCGCAAGGTTTCCTTCACCGGTTCGACCAATGTCGGCCGGCTGCTGATGAAGCAGGCTTCGTCGACCATCAAGAAGGTCTCCTGGGAGCTGGGTGGTAACGCGCCGTTCATCGTCTTTGATGATGTGGAGGATCTCGACGCCGCGGTCAACGGCGCCATTGCCTCCAAGTTCCGTAGCTCGGGCCAGACTTGCGTCTGCGCTAACCGCATCTACATCCAGAAGGGCGTGTACGATGAGTTCTCCAAGCGCTTCGCTGCCAAGGTTAAAGACTTTAAGCTCGGAGGCGGCTTCGAGGAGGGCATCACCCACGGCCCTGTGATCCACGAGCGTGCCGCTGAGAAGGTGCACGAGCACGTCCAGGATGCCACTTCCAAGGGTGCCAAGGTTCTTATTGGTGGACAGAAGGCTTCTGCGCTGGGTCCTAACTTCTACGAGCCCACTGTTCTGTCTGGCATGAGCAAGGAAATGCTCATCGCTTCCGAGGAGACTTTTGGCCCCGTTGCTGGCCTCTTCCCTTTCGAGACTGAGAAGGAGGTTGTGGATCTGGCTAACAAGGCCGAGGTTGGTCTGGCTGGTTACTTCTTCAGTGGTAATGTTCGCCGTATCTTCCGCGTTGCGGAGGCCCTTGAGGTTGGTATGGTTGGTGTCAACACTGGTCTGATCAGTGACGTTGCTTCTCCGTAAGTTCTCTCCCCCAATTTCCCTGGTCTGGAAAATCCCCCTTACTAATGATTCGCAGGTTTGGCGGTGTCAAGCAGAGCGGCTTCGGCCGTGAGGGCAGCAAGTACGGTATTGACGAGTTCATGGTTATCAAGAGTGTCACCTTTGGCGGTATGGGAGAGCCTTTGCAGGCATAAGCTTTCCTCAAAAATTAAGATTATGTATACCATATATAAGAATTAAATTGAGATAGAAACGGTTCTTTCGAAAGTCAATGCCTTCGAGAAGCTCCAAGTATAGATAGGATCACGTGATTATACAGTTAAGTGCCAATGCAAAGACTGCAAACTCGGCCGACCGCCTTCCACTTTCCTCGAATCATCTTGATCTCCATCTCCATCAACCCCCATCACCTCGAACACACATCAATCCCAAAACCCCAACACGGGTAGGGATGATCTAGTCAATTCAAAATGCGCCAGTCAATCCACCTGCTAGCTAGCGTCTCGCGCGGCGTGTCATCGAAGCTGCGAAAGCCGGCCGTCAGTCTCGACCATGTAAGGATATCCCGGGGCTATGAATCATATTATCCAATGTACCGAAGATTAATTCTGTGAGGTTTGCAGTTCATCCAAAGACAACGGGTCCTCGCGTTTTGGCGTGAAATTTCGCGTGCGTTGCGTAGTATGTTTCCGTTCCTGCAATTAGTGCAGCTTGTCATCGAATGAATTGTCTCGAGCCCCGAGACGGTTATTCGATGAAGTAATTCTACTTCAAATGTTGGAGTCAGTGTTGATTTGGTGTCTAGAAATTCCCCCCTCTGCGACGCGCGACGAATTACGTGGCTATGCTCGTCAGGAATTTGAGAGACATCGGGATGTTACTGATCTGGTGAGTTTTCGCCCTTTTTATGATTGCTCAGGTGGGATGGAAATTGACTGAATCAGGGACATATTCGCTACCTTCTCTCAGTAGGTTCATGCTTCTTATTACCTTGGGAATGAATAAATACTGATCTCTTACAGACCGGCAAAGCCGAGTTCGAGACTATGAGGCGGTACATCGATGAACAGGTTGTCGGCTGATATCTCCGCGTTTTGAATACCCCTGCATTGCGATGGATCTTGGTTAGAAACTTGGGTGTATTTTATTGGGTTGGGACCTTACGAGACTTCGTGTACATTATTCTGGAGTTAGCGGATATTCGATGATTCGACTTACATTGATCTATTTCCATCACTCTCACTCCGATCTTAAGGGTTTGATCAGGCCGCGCTTTCTGTTGTGCAATGGCCCATAGAGGAAGAATTATTGACTGTAAAGTGAACGGTACTAACAAGTCCCTGAAACCACTTTTCTGACTTCACTTAAATTATTTGATTTGAAGCTACGTCAGATATGGTGCTCTCTCCGACCTTTCCACCTCCATTAATTTCACGGCCATAATTACATAATTCACTGGAATCATCCTGCATCCCAAGTCAAGTGTGTGCATATCCTGCCAGGTACCAACCTTGCCACCTTTCCATTGCAGAACATCAGTCCACTGTTCGGATTCCTTGTCTGCCGCGTGGCGTGCCTCAGAAAGGTTGACTAGCGTGGTTCGAACAGGATATTCCTCAAGGCCTCATACCCTAGTGAGGAAAGGCAATTTCACAGAGCCCCTCTAGCACAGAGGCTTTTCCTGCTGACTGGTCATCGCAGAAGATGATCTGCGGCCAACGTGATGTGCTCGCACACCCCGTTCGCGCGGACACGGTCGATTTGGTTCAGCAATTCGGAAGTTCATGATGGCCGAAGACCAAGTTCACTTTTACTTTGGCGGAAATTGATTGTTTTCGCATGGATTTCGTTAACTTTGGAGGTTCATGCCGGCGACTTCATTTTGGGAAGATGGCTTTTGGGTAGCCGATATTCATTGTCAGAAAATTAAGGAGGGTGGGGACTGAGTGAAAGTTGAGCGAAGGTAGTGAGAGTAGTGGGAGAGAGAATGAAGGATGAAGCTGGAGGATGATGAGGGTTGATCAAATGACTGCACTTCAAACAAAGAGTTCTTTAGTTTTTTGTGCTGAAAGTTTCCTACAAACATCAAACGCCCTTCTCTCACATCAGGAGGATAAGGTGTGCTGGACTTCGTTGACGGTACCTAGGTACAAAACACAACACTGCCAGTATGTTTGACTCATCTACCTCTCTGACTCCCTGTGCTTTACGGCAGGGAAAGGTGTTGAGAGCATGACAGCTCACATATGTATCAATCCAGGGAAGACTATGTTACTCTGTGGCAAAAACTTCGACAAAGATCAGCGATTTATCCTTCGCAGAGTCTCAGATACTCAGCGAATATCCGACACGCAGGTTCATAATCTGTTTGATGCTCAACTTTCCGCCAATTCAATGATCCCCGGATATGGCACTCGAAACAAACAACCCAGGTATTGACGAGATCTGCTCTTTGCGGGGTATAAGGTCACGAAACCTAGGTACAGTGCGCAGGCAGGCGAGAAAAGATCGCAGATCTGGATTGGCCATCCCGTGGCTGAAAAATCTCATCCGACCCGGCGCCGAACTGTAAATGTCCAGTACACTTCAAGTCGAAGATCAAAATACCAATATCCAGGTCGCCAGGCCACTACACAGCTGGCGCAGGTCAATTCTCCTCGTCACAGATTTCATCCGCTGCTACGTCCAACGGAACACTGAAATCCACACGATCCTGGGCCCATAAATGATGGTATGGCAAATTCTGGACATGGATAGCCTCGCACAGCTACCCCAAGCCATGATACCCGACCTCGACATCACACGCCTCGACCTGACGACCGTTGACTATATGCGGAAAACATCACCAGTAATGCGGGAGCAGGTTTACATGGATAAAGGTTAGAAACCCTCTCGGATTGCCGTCCATAGACGCAATTTGCACGCCACGCCCGTCAAAGCCAAGCGGTTCATGGACGTAAGCGCCGTCGCAAGATTCATCAAACCGGCTTTAAGCGCCCAGCCAACTGCTTCGGCAACAAACTCGACAGGGGAATCCAAGACCTATGTGAAATTGTTTTGGAACTTGGCATCGTGGCCGATGCTTTCAACAGACTGAACACCTTCCTTACCGCAGATATGCTGGAAGTATTGACGCCAATGCAAGCTGCCAGAATCCGACATCTGATGGGCGTCATGAAGTTCGAACGGTTGATCGACCTCTCACAACAGTTAGATAAGAGGAAACAGAACGCCTTACAAGAACTTGTTCTTGTCCGCGACCATTATGTGGGCCTTTGCAACACATTGTACGAGGAAGACGACGTGTGCATTGGAGACTTTAGGAGTCGATGGTCCTATGACTGCTTGTGAAACTGCAACAGGGGTAAAATGGCGGAAAGATGCAGCCTGTTACAGTTGTTCCCTCCCCACCCTGCCCCACTTTCCCTAGCAACAATGGAACACCGCCCACAAGGAAGTTGACTTGATATATCGGGGAGATATTCAATTCGTGGTTCCTTGTTGGGACAGCATTTTGGCTTTTGGCGGAGGGCATCGAAATAGCGGTGGATGAGTGGTCCACGCTGCTATTATAGCATTGGAACGGGCATCGTATTTTCCGAAAGGTCGCAAGTATCATTATTCTTTGCTAGCTATCTGGGACCAATTGACTACAACTTCTCTTTGTGACTGTCGAAAATGTATCATGCTTTGTCCCGGCTGAGGTCGGCGCTAGAAGTAATCCCGGCCGTGTTTAGTGTAGCAAGGGATTTCCCAACAAGATTTGATCACTCAACCACGCCCGTTCCGAGTTAATCAATTGAAACGACTGCTTGCGTGTACGGATGAACAATCCCGACCTATTCCCATTCAGTGGGAGCTGAGCTGGGTGATCGGCCTGGTTTTTCAGGATAAGATACCACATCCCAGCCATGACATCATCCACTCACTCCATTGATCATGCAAATCAAGGCCGGCCCCTGTTCTAGACCGGTGTTTGAACAGAGCCCTACAGATCCTGCGAAAAGTACTCGTCTCTGAAGAAAAGAATTCGCCACTGGCTCTGCTCGTCATCACTTGCCCCAAATCACGGGGTCTGCTGCACCTGCCGCTGGCAAGCGTTCCTATGGGCTGGCTTTTGAGCCGTGCCCCGCAGTTCCAGTTACCAGCTAAAGCACGTCCCTCCATTCCAGTTAAACACTGCTATTCCGCCCCGTCCTCGACGGGATTTACCTGGAGCATCGCTAGCGGCTCCGGCGCCCGTCCACTCGTAGCGTGTAGTGCGCAGATAGACTTGGCCCGCGACTTCTCACTTGTTCTCCCCGGCTGTCTCGATTTCGCACTTGCATCGGTCAGTTCGGTCGAATCTGCTACTTCGTTCCCCGCCGGTGGCGAGACCCCGGTTTCTGTCGCCCGTTTTGAGACGAGGACCCTGGCCAGCTGCAATCTTGATATGGTGACGTATCCTCCCCCAGCTACTTTCGTGTTTCGATGGAAACGCAGAGATAAAATGGGAGAAGGTTTCCCCTGCTTGCGGATATACTTTGTTTGATTCTAATGCGATTGTCTTGACCCCATATTTTTTAATCTACGTTGCTACGTTATATTGAGCGCGACTCATCTCTTCTAAACTGCTGCGCTATCACACCACCACGCGACAGACTCGACTAAATTAAAAGAGTCTCGCAAGCGATCTACCGATCGCATGCCCATCTCGAATCCACTGCTCTTCTCTACACTGCAATATTTCTATACCGAAGCAATGCCTCGCGACCAGAGCCAGCGCCTCACCCCCGACCGGGCGAAGCACCTTGAGCGAAACCGCATCGCGGCCAACAAGTGCCGACAAAAGAAGAAGCGTGAACATCAGCAAGTGCAAAACACGCTGCACGACGAGACCGCGCGCCACGACTCGCTCGTCGCCGAAGTGAACAACCTCCGCGAAGAGATCTGGCAGCTCAAGAACTCCATCTTTGCCCACGCCACCTGCAACGACCAACACATCAACCAACAGCTCGCGAAAATGGCCGAGAACGCGCTCAGCACGAGCGTCAGCCCCGAGCAGAGGCGGCTGTCGTCGCCAGCGTACTCGTCTCAGAGCTTCTCGGATGGATCGGCGGAAAACGGGCTGGAGATGGAGCTTAAACCAGAGCCTTTGCCAGATGTCTCCGGGTCCTTCCTTACGGATCCTGCCCTTTTCGATGGGGCATATGACGGGGTATCAGACTTTGGGTTTGATCGGTTTATTAATGTGGACAATATTTGATCTGTTTCACCTGATGGTCATGAAAAGGAGTGTGTGTTTATGTGGGATTATCTTTCTGGTGTTTGGCGTTTGGCGGACGGATTGGGTATCTGCTTGATCTTATGACGACACGACGGGAGCTTGAGCTGGCCTCGGTCCCACCCCCCACGCCATAGCTTTAGCTTAACCAAATATTCGCAAATGGAAAGCTTCACAATGTATGTCCCGTCCGGAGCTTGGGTCGACGTTAATTTTCTCTGCCGGTCTTGCGCATGGACGATGCGTCCAAAGATAATCTCGCAACCTGATATGCCGTTCCACCACCCCCCCTCCAAACCAATTCATCTAATCGTGTGCTCCCATCTCTGCCCTTCCTTTTTTTTTTTTAAAGACGTAAAATGATACATCTGGACAGCCCGCACACTATGAATTGAGTGGGTGGGCCATTCACATTGTCCGGATTCAATATCCATCAATTGATCCACCATGCGCTCGAAAGGCGCGGGGCGCCGCTGCAAGGCAATGCGCGTCGATTCGTGAGGCAGAGATCACCGGCCAGTCAAGGTAAGGAGTATCGGCGATCGTGGGGCTGTAGAATGCGGTCGAACGAAGGTGAATCGCTATGGGCTGCAGGGCAAGTGGGAGTATGGGAAATGTGTGGATCTCGTGGAGACAAAGCCCATGACCGCAGCCGCTGATGTAAGAGAGCAGCCATCGCCACCAAGCCCATTCCCGTGTGGAGATCATAACACATCCCATTATAAACCACATTTCTGCGCGCCTGTCGTTCGCCACCTGTTATTCGAGATGTCCGCGGCTCTTATTCAGCGCGAAAATTTTGAGCGATTTCTGGCTGTCGACGCTCGATCCATGTCTGCGCACTCATCATGTCGAATACCATAGGCCGCTCGACGCCAACCCCTGGCCAGGAAATTTCCCTGTTCACAAAGCATACCATTATGGGGTCTCTATTCGAAATCACCGAAAGGTGAGCTTATGCTTTCATGTGTGACCAATCGCGAGCTCGAACCGCTGACTAACACCGACTTAGATACTCCGAGTTGCTCCCTGTGGGAATGGGCATTTCGGGCCTCGTTTGGTATGAAGCTTTGCGATGCGATCGCATACTTAGAAAATAATGCGACAGTAAGATTGACGAGAAACAGCTCGGCAAAGGACAATATCTGTAACCAGACGGTTGCCGTCAAGAAATTGTCCGAACCGTTCAAAACGGACTACCTTGCCAAACATATGTATCGCGAGGTCAAGCTTCTGAAACAATTGCAGCACGAGAATGTTTGTCTTCATCACCCGTTAAAATGCTGAAGCCTAACAAGTTTAAGCTTATCCACCTGAAAGATGTATTCATCTCGCCGTCAGAGGATATGTGAGTATCCAATATCCCGCGCCAGTGTCGCACTGGGAGCACTCTGACCGCTTGATTGCGACCCTGGCTGATCGACACAGATACCTCGTCACAGACCTCATGGCAACAGACCTCCACACGCTTCTCAAAACGAAGAAAGTGGATGAGCAATTCACCCAATATTTCATGTACCAAATTCTGGTATGACCCTCAACCGAACACCAAACCCCAACAGATCACAATGACTAGAACTATACACCAACAGCGCGGCCTCAAATACGTCCACTCGGCTGGTGTCGTCCACCGCGACCTCAAACCGAGCAATATTCTAATCAACGAAAATTGCGATCTGAAAATATGCGACTTCGGCCTCGCCCGTGTCCAAGATCCACAAATGACTGGCTACGTCTCGACACGATACTACCGCGCCCCCGAAATTATGCTCACATGGCGACGGTATAACGAGAAAGTCGATATATGGAGCGCGGGCTGTATATTCGCAGAAATGATTCTCGGCCATCCGATCTTCCCGGGAAAGAATCATATCAATCAATTTATGGTGATTACGCAGACACTCGGAAGTCCGCCGGAGAACGTTATCAATAGTATCACCAGTGAGACTGTGGGTGTTTCCGTACCAGCGGACTTGTTTAAGCGAGTTCATGATATCAGAACTAACGATGATAGACTCTCCACTTCCTCCAATCCCTCCCCAAGAAACCGCGACAACCACTATCGAACATAATGCCCATGGCAACCAGCAAAGGTTCGCCTATCCAACACCCGTGTCTCACCCATCAATGTAAGCTAACAGTTTATCAAAATAGCAATAACCCTCCTCGACAAAATGCTCCAACTAGACCCAGAAGAACGAATAACAGCAGCCGAATGCCTCCTCTCGCAATACCTAGCTCCCTACCACGATCCCGACGACGAGCCCATCGCAACAGAACGCTGTGACTGGGAATTCCTCGAGGCAGATCTTCCTGCCGACATGTGGAAGATGATCATGTACTCGGAGGTTCTCACTTTTCATGAGAGAGGCTGCTCGAGCGGAGACTCGCCTGTGGCGGCGAAGCTTATGCCGCAGTTGAGTCAGTTTGGGGTTGAAATGGATCTTGGGTAGATCTATGGTACGTGTGGGTTTTTTGATGGGGTAGCTGTGCAGTTTGATTGGGTTTCGGTTTCCAATGCCTGGTTTTGATCAGCGTTTTGTCACGTTCGGAGGGCATTTTTGCCGTTGGTTTACTTTTGTTGCAATCTAGCTTCTTTAAATTTTTTTTTTCTGATTTCTTCTCTCTTTTCCTTCCTCTTCTTCTTCCTCTTCTTGTGAATAAATATCAGTAGACCATGCAGTCTTTACTCTAGTTATTTCGGTGACTTCAGCCTGGTTATATGAGAGATGATCTTTGACGATGAATTGACGAGTCTCACATTCTTCACCAAGCAAGTCAAGTCTTGGCAGTAATTTTTGCTTGAACACTATGTGTAGGATACGACGCTCATTACGTTTATTTTGAACACACTCGTGGGAATTGCTATCGCAATACCAAATACGTCCCAAATACCAATCCCAACTGAATACAACGAATGCATAAGGTGCTGACCATCAAGCCAAGCTTCACAGTCATCCAATTATCATTAGACATTCGATTAAAGAATTAAATAAACGTCGAATCGTCAAACAATGATCACAGTAAAAGTGGAGACAATCATCATGCCAGCCATTCCAGACTAGCACAGAATTCCATGTCGTCATATCGTGCATCAAAGCGCCGGGGTATTAAGGAAAGGACAGAAATATCACGTTTTCAAGACGCCAATTAGGGTATAGTTTGGTATGGGTAATTCAACAACTCGGAATAACAACATTAGACTTCTTCAGGGGCACTGGTCACCTCGGAGGTGCTGGTGACTTCCGAGACGGGAGGCTGCTGCTGCTGCTCCTGGTGGTGCTTGCGGTTGTAGCGCGAGTTCTTGACGTCCAGCAGGGCGAAGGCATTGGTGAAGAGGAACAGGGCCCTTTTTATATATTAGCTTTTGAACATTACTTCCAATGTGGTGTAATTAACTCACCACTCAACGGCCGCAACGACAATCAGTGCCTGCAGACCGTGGCAGCTGGGGTAGTTGCAGGAGCCGGGCTTGGGGATCATGGCGGCGAGGGCAATCCAGCCGCTCAGCCAGAGACACATGGTGACAACCTCGACGGCGGGGATGACCCACTCATGCGAGATGCGAGGTAGCCACAACGGGGCCAGGCCGAGGTAGGGGACGGCGACGACGGTGGTCCAGCAGCCATTGAAGAGCATGTAGTAGATGGTGTTGGAGAAGGACCAGGTGTCGTAGAGGGTGCCGATGACTTTTGTTGAGTTAGCAAGCTAGTCGAGAACAAAATGGAGGTTGCGACGAACCATATGCGCTCAAGCCGATGGTCGCCAGGGCAAATATGGCCTGGACGATCCGGACGGGGTAGACCCAAGACAACATGGCGGCTTGTGTATGCTTGATGCAGGTGTATATGTAGGGGATGATTGAGATTTCTCGTGCTTCGCTGCAGTAGCTCAGTTCAGGCCAGGAATACTGTCTGGATAAGGTGGGTGGCTGTGAGATGGAGAGGAAATCAGATCCACCGCTGCCCATCGGGGTGTCCACAGAACTATATAGTGGCAGCCGGCGAAAAATCTTAATTTTCCAGGACCTGACTAGGGCAATCGATCCCTACTCGACCGAGGCCTCTGAACCGTGGCGAGACGTCATGGTAAATCACATAGTGCCTCGGAGTCGGACACGGGGCAAACGCAGGACCCTAGCCTGACCCTGCAGGGCTTGCGGAAACCACCCGATGCACAGGTGGATCGCAGCATACCGACAGGGGCATGCGCGCCTGTTCCCATTGGGCCAATGGCTCGGCGTACAAAAGCTTTCGAGGATCGAACCATTGATGTGGGTTTGCTCCGGCTTTCAGGACGGAACCACCTCGGCACGCCGATATCAATCCGGAGACATCCCGGGGTACTGTGATCACAGATGTCTGTCTTGACCACCTCTCTCTGATGGTATTCAAAGGGCTCGCATTTGCATGGTCGGGGTTTGCTTGCGGCTGCATTTTTCGTGGCAGCGCATTTTTCAGCCTACCTTTGAAGTTGGCAGTAGGGCGAACTCTACCAGGGATGACGCCAGTTGACGATCTCACATGCACGTCCGAGGCTCGCCCCAAACGGGCGACGGCGCGCAGATCCTTCGACGGGCCCTCCGACCACCACAGCTGTCACGGAGAACGGAGGCGTTGAACCCGATCGAATTTTCTCAATGGAATTTCTGCAGTCCATGTATAGTATTGTCGCATAATATAGTGTAAGCGATGCATCCTTCAATCTTCTACATTCCGATATATCGCGCAGCGCGAAAATCACGCTCCGAGAAGCCACGATCTACAGGATGCACATGAAAATGACAAAACAATGAACTCATGACTCAAGCTAAAGTAATCCCCCTCACGATCTACCAGTGGCATCAACCTGAACAACGAACAACATGATTTTAGAAAAATTAAAACAAGTATGCATGGCGGAGATTGGCATATCTATGTACAAATAATACAACAAAGAGAATCATGGCATCGCTTAGTGTTTTACACGTGCAAAAGTCTCATCACTACTGATCTGAGTTGGTCTTTCCGCGATTTCGAGTCCACGTTTACGAGCGACTCGCCAACAAAGCCTTAACAGCATCCAACACCCCAACGCTCTTCTCATCCGCAGGTTCGATCGCCGCGCGCGCTGCATCAGGCTCGGAGGGCTTCTTGCCCTCTTTCGCAGCCGCCTCAATAGCCGCATGGCGCTCTCTCCACTCACGGTCTTCCTTGTCACGGATCTCCAGCTCGCGCAGCCACGCGTCGCGCTTCTCCTGCGACTTGCGCTCCTCGACCGCTTTCTCGAATTCGCGTCGCTGCCGGCGCTCCGTCTTGAAGTACATGCCGCCGGCGACCAGAGCGACCAGGGTAAATGCCTGCGCGTAGATACGGGCGCGGAACATGCGGTTCATCTCGGCGGAGTCGCCGGCTTTCATGGAGCGGTAGGCGCGGTAGAGGGCGTAGCATGTTGCGGCGCATCCTGGTGGATGGGGGTTAGGTGTTGCGGTGGGAGGTCAGTGTAGGATGTTCGTAGACGTACCGAGCGGGATGAGAGGTTCTTCCTTGAGGCGCCGGGTGAACTTTTCGACACCGGATTCCTCGGTAAATTGGCTGGGAGTTATGTTAGCTGGTGGTGCTCTCTTGCCAGACACTCTGTACTCGGTTCACAGTCACAGGGTGTGTCGCGGGGTACCCGGAGAAGCTGGGGGGGACGTACGGGTGATCGTCAAAAGACGAAGGAACTGAGTCGCCAGACATTATAGCAGGAAGCTTGAGCTCTGGTCTGGTGCGATGCGGCCGGGGAGGTAGTTGGCAATCAAGCTGGCTGCTCGGGTTCGGTACGGAGGGGTTGAGGGTTGAGAAAGTTGATTTTGGGCAGACGAGGTTGTTTGGTCCTTGCTAGCTGTGCGAACGAGTGTCCCGGGCGTGATTGACGAAGGAGTGGGCGGGTTGCGGGGGGATGCGCGAGGGTTGCTTGGTCGAACATGACGTCGCGGCGCAACGGAGTTTTTCTCGTTTGTTAAGCGCGGTCATGAAACGCGGCAGTCAGAACTATACGACACTGCGATTTTCTAATAAACAGCAACTTTAGATACGAATTGTTTTCAATTTCATTGGGAAGGGGTCTTTCTTTTATCAATATTCCTATGTCAATATCAGTTGGACTGCCATACCATAATGCGATACTAGTACGGACCGCCCGCAAGCACGCAAGCACGCAAGCCCCCTGACCGCCATCTACTTCCCTCTGAACTACTTGATAATCTTGCTGCTCGCCCACGGTGTCACAAAGCGCTAGATAACGTATCAGCCAGTTGAACCCTTGAAGGATAAATTAAAATGATCTCGAATATAGCAGAGCATATTTTAAAAATAAATTACAAGACAAGCTAGAACAGCTGCAGTTGTTAGGGCTCTGGCCCAGGTTTGATGACATAAGGCGCTCCGATCACGGTCCCCCGCAGAAAAAAGAAAGAGTCAGAGGTGAAGAATTTCCCGCCGTGATCTCTGTCTGCAATTGAACCCCCTCGCGCCTCGAGTCTACCGGATCTGTGCATTGCCATGTCCGACGAGCCCGCCACCAACGGCGTTGTGACGCCCACCACGCCCAAGAGGAGCAGTCTCGCCTTGACCGAATACAGCGCCGCCCCGACACCCCCCAACGAACGGGCAGAGCGAATCCCCGGCTTGCCTCCCAACTGGGGCATCCCGAATGATTTCCTGCTTCCTAATGGATATCCCGATGTGAGAAATAGCCGGTCTACCTTCGATTTGCGTTCGCAATTCCTAAACAGTCTTTTCCGTCTAGTATCTCCGATTGATCTTGACTTCCCGCGTTTACGATGTTATTGAAGAGACCCCGCTGCACCATGCCGTCAACCTCAGCAACCGTCTGGAGAGCCGAGTGATGCTCAAGCGGGAGGATCTGCTTCCCGTTTTCAGCTTCAAGCTTCGGGGCGCATACAACAAGATGGCCCATTTGAACCATGAGCAGCGCTGGAAGGGTGTCATTGCCTGCTCGGCCGGTAACCATGCGCAAGGTGTTGCGTTCTCGGCTCGCAAGCTTAAGATCCCCGCGACCATTGTGATGCCCTCGGGTACCCCCGCTATCAAGCATCTCAACGTTGCCCGCCTCGGTGGTAGTGTGGTTCTCCACGGAAACGACTTCGATGCCGCCAAGGAGGAAGCCCACCGATTGGAGAAGCAACACGGCCTTACCAACATCCCGCCCTTCGACGATCCCTATGTCATTGCCGGTCAAGGGACCATCGGTATGGAGCTGCTGCGTCAGGCAAACCTGGACAAGCTGGAAGCCGTCTTCTGCGGCGTTGGCGGCGGTGGTCTGATTGCTGGTATTGGCGTTTACCTCAAGCGCATTGCCCCGCAGGTCAAGATCATTGGTGTTGAGGCCTACGATGCCGACGCCATGACCCAGTCTCTGGACGAGGGCAAGCGTGTGTTCTTGAAGGAGGTCGGTCTGTTTGCTGACGGTGCTGCCGTGAAGTCGACTGGCGAGGAGACCTACCGCGTCAGCCGGGAGGTTATTGATGGCATGATCCAGGTCTCCACCGATGAGATCTGCGCTGCTATCAAGGATGTGTTCGAGGACACTCGGTCCGTTGTTGAGCCTGCCGGTGCTCTTTCGCTGGCCGGTCTGAAGAAGTACATTGCTCAGAACCCTAGCCCCGACACCAACCGCGAGCTGATCGCCATCAACTCCGGTGCCAACATGGATTTCGACCGTCTGCGCTTCGTCGCTGAGCGTGCCGCCCTCGGTGAGCGCAAGGAGGCTCTCCTCAGCGTCAAGATCCCCGAGAAGCCCGGCGCCTTCGCCAAGCTGGTCGAAGTCATCCTGCCCCACGCCGTCACTGCTTTCAGCTACCGGTTCGCTCGCGCGGACTCCGCCGATGTCCTTATGGGTATTTCCCTGTCCGCCCTGACCGGCCGTGAGGACCTGGCTAAGATCATGGAGGAGCTCGAAAAGGCCAACATGACCGTCCGCGACCTGAGCGACGACGAGCTGGCCAAGCGCCACGTCCGCTTCCTCGTCGGTGGGCGCGCCGATGTAGCCGACGAGCGCCTGTTCATGTTCGAGTTCCCCGAGCGACCCGGCGCTCTTGCCAAGTTCCTTACCACCCTCCGCCCCAACCAGAACATCTCTCTCTTCCACTACCGCAACTATGGCGGTGACGTTGGCAAGGTCCTTGCTGGTATCCAATGCCCACTGGCCGAGAAGGATGATTTGGAGGCATTCCTTCGTGACCTGGGCTATCCGTTCAGCGAGCACACCGATTCCCCCACCTACCAGACTTTCCTCCGGAGTTAAGGTAGTTTGGCACGAAATTCATAAATACTCAATGCGAATTTGGATTGGACATTAAAAAAGGGAAATGGTTGATGACTAGTGATTTCTGTTTTCAGCGGCTTAAAGTGCAAACTCCATTTCGATGTACTTTCATCCCCCTTGGCGTTTGGTCCCACTATAGACTGGGAGTTTCATTTTCTTCGATTGTATGATAGCTCTTTCGATGCTAATACACTGGCTCTTATCTACTTCTTTCACATTATCAATATCCTGCACAAATCAGGCGCGGACAATCCGGCCGATCTTTGTAGGTACAGTTCTCATATAGTTCCCTGCAAGACCCACCCGGCCCGGAAAAACAGACCGCCGCGCAACAATCTTCGGCGCGAGCACCCGGGGAGCAACAACCTCGCCGCATCGCCAATTCAACCCCGACGTTCTAACGGTCCAAGAACGTAAGGTCGTGCGCCGCGAGATCCCTTTTGGAGCCACCGTCCACAATCGCAGTCATGTTCTCGCTCCGCTCCGTCCTTGGAGCCCCCGGGGCTCTCCGCCAGCTCCTCCCCTCCGTCTCTCGTCGATCTCTCCCCGGAGCCGCCTCCCTCCGGCCCTTCTCGCACATGATCCAGAACAGCCTGACGAGGTTGCGTGCTTCGGCTCAGAGCAAAAATGCCGTTGCGGCGACTATTGGTGCCTCCCGGCAGATTGAGCAGGTCCGCGGAATGAAGACTCGGTCTTCTGTTAAGCGGCTTTGTGACGGTTGCAAGGTATGATATTACGTTCTTCGGCACATGTTTCTTGTGCTGGATATATTTGCTGGTATTTGTGGTGCGGGTTGCTGACTCTAAACTGTTTAGCCGGTCCGTCGGAAGAACCGTGTTTATATCATCTGGTGAGTTATCTCAATACAAGCCTTTTCCGATTCGATATACAATACCTGTACTAATACTCTCTTATCTGTCTAGCTCGAAGAACCCCAAGCACAAGCAGCGACAAGGAAAATAAATGGATTGGAGAGGTATCTGCTTTACGCTCGATGCATACCTGATTTAGATCCCTCAAGAATTGGTCGCATCTTCTTTGCATATGTGTTTCCAGCTCAGAAAGATTATGGGAAAATAACGGCGCTTGGGTTTTACTTGTACATTAGCTTGGACCGTCATTGTGGTCTTTATATCCAATTCGACTCTGATCTCCTGATCTTCGCAGCGGTTTCCACATAGCCCTCAAGGTTTTCCAGGAATAGATCCCATTTTCTCGTGGCAAACAGGGACCGTGATTTATGCCCCTTTTTAAAAGGAGTGATGCCAAATCCTACTAGTACTTCAAGTGCGAGCGTTCCACTTGTAATGCACCGGCCCTGACAGGCTGGCGCTCACGTGACGTGTTCCTGGCTTCCCCGAACTTTTTTTTCCGCGAAAACAAGCGCGCCGTCACTCCGTCTCGACTCGATCAATTCCGGTGTGAGCCGATCGTCGCTATGAGGTCTCCTTCTCTTGCACGGTTGCAGTACCGTGCGGTGTCTGGCCTGACCAGAGCCCCTCGTCTTCAGCCTCAGAGCCTGCTGCGCTCGCGATGCGTATCCACGGCCGCTCTGCGGTCCTCCGCTGTCGCGCCGGCTTATCAGTCGGTTCTGAAGCAATGGGAGCAGCGACGTAATGCCTCTTCTACTGCCTCTGCAGTGTATGTATCTGGTGATTGTCTATGAATACGCAATCTGTTTAACATTTCAACAGTCTCGAGGCCGCTGCAGCTAGCCCGGAGACCCTGTCGCAAGCCGCCATTATCGACAACCTCGACCCCGTGGAGGCTGCTCGCCTGGACAAAGTTCGCAACATTGGTATTGCGGTAAATTGACCCGAGCCAACTGCCACAGTATTGGCAATGTCTAACATTTCCATGTCCTAGGCCCATATCGATAGCGGAAAAACCACCTGCACCGAGCGAGTCCTTTTCTACACCGGTCGTATCAAGGCTATCCACGAGGTCCGTGGCCGCGACAGTGTCGGAGCCAAGATGGACTCCATGGATTTGGAGCGTGAGAAGGGTATTACTATTCAGTCTGCTGCTACCTTCTGTGACTGGGTCAAGAAGGATAAGGACGGCGTTGACCAGAAGTACCACGTCAACTTGATTGATACCCCCGGCCACATTGACTTCACCATCGAAGTCGAGAGAGCGCTGCGCGTTCTGGATGGAGCCGTCTTGATTCTGTGTGCCGTGTCCGGTGTCCAGTCCCAGACCATTACCGTCGATCGTCAAATGCGCCGCTATAACGTCCCCCGTATTTCGTTTGTCAATAAGATGGACCGTATGGGTGCCAACCCCTTCAAGGCCGTCGACCAGATCAACTCCAAGCTCAAGATGCCTGCTGCCGCTGTCCAGGTCCCCATTGGTGCCGAGGACGAGTTCGAGGGTGTTGTCGACCTGATCACTATGAAGGCTCTCTACAACGTCGGCGAGAGTGGTGAGGACCTTCTGGAGAAGGAAATCCCCGAGAAGTTGATGGATACCGTTGCTGAGCGCAAGGCCATGCTCATCGAGACTCTTGCTGATGTTGATGACGAGATCGCCGAGCTGTTCCTCGACGAGAAGGAGCCCACCCCTGACCAGCTGAAGGCTGCCATCCGCCGGGCTACTATCAGCCTCAAGTTTACTCCCGTCTTCATGGGATCTGCCCTGGCCAACAAGTCCGTTCAGCCCATGCTGGATGGTGTTGTCGACTACCTCCCCAACCCCTCCGAGGTTGAGAATCTTGCTCTTGACCAGAAGCGTAACGAGGCCTCTGTCAAGCTTGTCCCTTACAACGCTCTCCCCTTCGTCGGTCTGGCCTTTAAGCTCGAAGAGAGCAACTTCGGCCAACTGACCTATATCCGTGTATACCAGGGTACTCTGCGCAAGGGTGCCAACGTGTTCAACGCCCGCAACAACAAGAAAGTCAAGGTTCCCCGTATTGTGCGCATGCACTCCAACGAAATGGAGGAAGTCAGCGAAATTGGTGCTGGTGAAATCTGTGCCGTGTTCGGTGTTGACTGCGCTTCTGGTGACACTTTCACCGACGGTCAGCTGGGCTACAGCATGTCTTCCATGTTCGTTCCCGAGCCTGTCATTTCCCTGTCCATCAAGCCCAAGCAGACTAAGGATGCTGCCAACTTCTCCAAGGCCATGGCCCGTTTCCAGCGTGAGGATCCGACCTTCCGTGTGACTTACGACAGCGAGAGTGAGCAGACCATCATCTCCGGAATGGGCGAGCTGCACCTGGACATCTACGTCGAGCGTATGCGCCGTGAGTACCGCGTTGACTGCGAGACCGGTCAGCCCCAGGTCGCCTACCGTGAGACCATCGGCAACCGTGTCGACTTCGACCACCTGCTCAAGAAGCAGACCGGTGGTGCTGGTGACTACGCCCGTGTCATGGGCTGGATGGAGCCCACCGGCTCCCTTGACGAGAACAAGTTCGTCGAGGAGATCGTCGGAGGCTCCATCTCCGAGAAGTTCCTGTACGCTTGCGAGAAGGGTTTCAACCTGTCCTGTGAAAAGGGTCCTCTGATCGGCCACAAGGTCCTGGGTACCCGCATGGTCGTCAACGACGGTGCCACCCACATGACTGATTCTTCCGAAATGGCCTTCAAGAATGCTACCCAGCAGGCCTTCCGCAAGGCCTTCATGGACAGCCAGCCCGCTGTCCTGGAGCCGCTCATGAAGACTGTTGTTACCGCCCCCTCCGAGTTCCAGGGTGATGTCATTGCCCTACTGAACAAGCGCGGTGCCACCATCAACGACACCGAGACTGGCGTCGACGAGTTCACCATCTACGCCGACTGCAGTCTGAACGGCATGTTCGGCTTCAGCACCAACCTCCGCGCCGCCACCCAGGGTAAGGGTGAATACACAATGGAGTTCAGCCACTACGAGAAGGCTCCTCCGCAGGTCCAGTACGTTTTTTCCCTCCCCCGCCAGTCTCCAGAATATTACCTAGGTATTAACCAGAATTTCCACTACAGGAAGGAGCTCATCGCCAAGTACATCAAGGCTCAGGCCGAGCGCAACAAGAAATAAACTGCATCACTTTTCCAGACACCGTCGACTCCACCGGCCACCTTCCATCTTCGCCTTGTACCATTTCTTCTTTCGACAACCACCTCGGCCCTCGACTTGTCTGCGCATATTATTCTATAGAGATTGGATCCAGTAACCCCAGTCCTGCTTTTCAGATGTTTCTGTTCTTGGTGCGGACCCTTAAAACTCGAAGTACTTTTGGCACAATATCACCGCGCGTCTTTGGGATATGTATTTTAAATAAAGATTTACTTTCTACTCTCCTGTCTAACAATACACCATGTGTTATGTGATTCATCTCTCAAAATGTGTTTATGTGATCCGATGCTGGGCTAATTTTGGGATGGGAAATATTGCTATCAAATGATGCGTTTCACTGTGATAGTTGGGATGAAGTAAATGTCTACTGGGAAACATGACCGCATCGTAATCGCATATAGCACCGTGCTTAAAAGTGTGAATTTCAGATTCATAACAACATTGTATATATATCAATGCATCAATACATGTGAAGCCCAACTCAAGCACCCTCGAGCTTTTCCCTCGCAGCATTCTGCTCTTCAGCAACCACATCAGCAGGAATTCGATCCGGCGTTGTATTCACCAACATCGCCATGGGAACGATAGCGGCCCCGAGGAGTCCAAACGTGACACAACTAAAAATCCGGAGTCAGTCACCTCCAATATCAACAGGGTAGAACCCAAATTTGGAATCCCAAAAGGACAAAACTTACAATCCAACAAGCGGATCACTCGTCGTCTGAGTATTCATGCCATACGCAATAGCCTGCCCAATAGCCTCAATGCACCGAAACGCCGCGCCATTCCGAACATTCTCTGTAAAATGCGAAAGCTTGTTAGCACCGCTCACGACCTCACGCAGGACACCGTGGGTAATTCCACAACACTGGGCTAGAATAACTCACCCTGCGCATCCGTAGCGAAAGAAGATAAAAGCCAATACATATAAGACTGCGACAATGGTCCCGTCGTCTGCACGAAGAAATACGGCAAGAACGACGAGGGATACAGCGCGTCGTCCCAGTCGATGGCGCCGGGGTCATTGTGTTTGAATTTCACCTGCATGACGATGGACCAGATGTACACGCCGACGTTTAGGATGACAACGGTGTATAGGCCTATTTGGGCGCGACGGCGTTGGCTTAGGTGTTTCATGTCTAGGATAAAGCCGAGGCCAAAGCAGCCGACGCTGTATCATGATGTTGGTGGTTAGTTTGGTTCGGTGGTGGGAGGATTTGGAAGGTGAGAAGGGCTTACATGCAGAAGAATGGGGAGATTAGGGAGGAGAGGGCGCGGGCGCGCACGGAGAAGTACACTCCTAGGTAGGTGGACCAGGAGCCGCTGGATGAAGATTAGGTTAGTCGCTGGTTGTATGATGGGTGAGTGGATCGTATCATACGAGTAGAAGAAGGACCATAGAGCCCATAAAGCGGAGAACATGATTAGTTTTGAGGTCATGGTCTTTGCGATGCGCTTGAGTTCCTGTTTCGTGGAGAGTGTCTCTGCAGTGACGATCTTTGTACCGTCTGATCGAACGACGCGCTCAAAAGGCATAATTAGTAGTGCGAATGGAAGACTAGGAGTGGATATAGAGTCAGTAAAGGCCCTGCTTTCTCTGGATGTTGGACTCACGCAATGCACTCGATAATCACGAATGCCACGTATGTATCCGGGGAAATACCACCAGATGCACCTTTCTCGTTATTCTTCGCCAGGCTTCACAAGAGCATTGTCAGTACTCAGTAGATCATGTTATGGTTGTCGCATTCGAGCTAAAACTCACTTGATGGCACCTCCCACCAACTGTCCCAGATTCCGCGACACGATCCAGAGAGCAAGGTACTTTCCACGAGCGCCAGATGGGGCTAGGGTCATGATGGCCCCAGCCTCGGCGACGTACCAGCATGCAGTTCCGATGCCGCTGATGGCACCGCTGAAGATGAGATACTATGAGAGCTCTGTTAGATCAAATATGGAAATAGAGGGAAATTCAACATTATTCTGCGTCTCGCACGCACCCATTGGTTGCCAAATTTGCTGTTGCAGTAGTATGCTGAGCCTTGAATGGGAAAGGACATTGAGCCGAGGACTAGTGCCCATTTGACACCGATTTTGTTCACAAGGGGGCCACCTAGGAAGCAGACTGGAAATATATATTTGTTAGAATATTGGTCATTGAGCAAAGTGTTGTAGGAGAATTTGAACATACCGGTGGCGAGCAAGGCGTATAGGATTGCGTTTGAAATGTTCGACACCTGTGGCGTCGCAAGACCACCACCACCAAGACCTGTAAGATATGAACGTGAGTTTCTGGCTTGGTTGAAAGCAACTGACTATTTGAAGGTGCACCTACCAGCAATGGCATCAGACATGGCAGGCCCACAAAATGCCTGAATACTTAGCAGCATCATCTGCGTCAAACTGTGCTGCCATACTCGTTTCCACAGTGGGACTGTTGCCCTGTACTGCTCCATGTCGATCGCATGCCCAATGGGGTGTTCGGTTACCTCACCTGATGCAACGGGGGAATCGTCCTCGTGCGGAGCGGAGATGGGCTTCTTCACGTCGGCCATTGTGGACTAGATTGTGAAAGCAAATGACTAGCAACCAGATATGGAGAACCAGGATGACTCGGAGCTGCGGCAAGGATTATTTATACATCGCCTTGATCGCTTATCTGCTCCGCACTAACCCTGAACGCCGGGCGGCTGATTGATTCCCCACGTTTTGCAGGCCGAGTTGGAGGTCCATCCGGATAATTGCGACTTCGTTTAGGACGCTTGAAGGTCCAGGCGACGAGCGACGGTCTGCATGGCATCATTTGCGATAAATTGATCCACCGACTCCATCTTTATCGGCCGGTCAAGGTTTATCATGGCTATCTGGCGTGCGCAATGCGATATGACGAGGCATATCAGCCGGTTATCTCTATCGAATGCTTCGTTGATTTCTCCGGTGGGTGTGGGGTTCCCCCGCGTCCCCCCCCGAGTGCCATGGGGTTGGCGTGAAACAGGCCCGGCACCGCAGACGAGGTGAAGGTCCACGCGAACGAAGGCCGCTAGTGCGCCTCGACTCCACCGGGCCGCGAGACAAGGCTGGTCGGATGCCCCGCCCGATTGGTGGTTGCGCTGATAAACGTGGAGAGAGTTGAAAAGTGCAGGTCCAGCGACATCGCGACATCTCACATGACATGGCCTGACCGGGCGGCGTCGTCCAAATTGCTGCATCGATCCCTCCCCAAAAAGTCCATCTAATCCCGTTCCCTTCCATTGAGCTATTCTCAGATTCCTGCCAGTTGGAGTATACCCGAGGGCACCCTAAGGGATATATTTGGAAGCACTACCACGACTCTATCGAGAGATAAACTGCTGCAATGGCGATGTCGCGCGAAAGCACCAAAGTGATTGTTGTTGGTGGCGGCGGCACCATGGGCTCGTCGACCGCGCTGCATCTGATCCGATCGGGCTACACCCCGTCCAACATCACCGTCCTCGACGTCTACCCTATTCCATCCGCCCAGTCGGCGGGCTACGACCTCAACAAGATCATGGGCGTTCGATTGCGCAACAAGGCCGACTTGCAATTGTCGCTCGAGGCACGCGATATGTGGCAGAATGATTCCTTGTTCAAACCATTCTTTCACAATGTTGGCATGGTAGGCCAAATCCCGGTCCCTAGAGATTACCATCTTGGGGATTGATACTTACTGTTGTATTGTAGATCGATTGTTCTTCGTCCGAGGAGGGCATTGCGGGTCTTCGCCGGAAGTATCAATCTCTTATTGACGCGGGGGTGGGTCTTGAAAAGACGAATTTCTTCCTTGAGAACGAGGAGCAGCTTCTGGAGAAGGTACCGCAGTTTACGAAGGAACAAATCAAGGTAGTACTTTCTGTCACCTGGGAAATATACCCAAGCAGGGCTAATCGATGATCTCTCCAGGGCTGGAAAGGCGTACTAAGCGTAGATGGGGGCTGGCTGGCTGCAGCCAAGGCCATCAATGCTATCGGCCACTTTCTGAAAGACCAGGGCGTCAAATTTGGGTTTGGCAGGTAGGTGAAGTTTTTTCGGGAATACTAGGAAAAAGAGCCGGGCGCCATTGACATGCTCAACAGTGCTGGAACATTCAAACAGCCTCTCTTCGCTGCAGATGGAATTACATGCACTGGCGTGGAGACAATTGACGGAACAAAATACTACGCGGACAAAGTCGTCCTCGCTGCTGGTGCCTGGAGTTCTACCCTGGTAGATCTCGAGGACCAGTGTGTTTCAAAGGTAAGTACCCAGCTTTCCAGCGTTGATGCACCGTGTTGTGAACACAAGCAAGCTTGGTTCGAAGCGCAATGTCACTAATGCGAGAGTTAGGCCTGGGTCTTTGCCCATATTCAACTTACACCCGAGGAATCAGCCCAGTATAAGAAGATGCCTGTTGTATATGACGGGGATTATGGCTTTTTCTTTGAACCGAATGAGTGAGTCCACACCGTCTCAATGAATCTCGGGGCATATCTAATGCGCACACAGATACGGTGTTATCAAAGTCTGTGACGAATTCCCGGGTTTCTCTCGCTTCAAAGAACATCAACCTTACGGCGCCTCATCTCCAAAATGTATCTCCGTTCCCCGATCCCACGCAAAGCATCCGACAGACACCTATCCCGATGCTTCTGAAGTAACCATCCGCAAGGCCATTGCGCGATTTATGCCGCAATTCACGCACAAGGAACTCTTTAATCGTAGTATGTGCTGGTGCACGGATACCGCCGACGCCAACTTGCTCATCTGCGAGCATCCGAAGTGGAAGAACTTTATCTTGGCTACTGGAGATAGCGGGTAAGTACAAAAGCAGTGACCGCAAGGCTTGGATATGCGCATAGTGAATGAAAAAAAAACTAATTTGGAATAAATAGTCATTCTTTTAAATTGCTGCCCAATATCGGCAAGCATGTTGTCGAGTTGATTGAAGGTTCGCTCTCTCCGGAACTGGCTGATTCGTGGAGGTGGAGACCTGGTGGTGATGCTCTGAAATCTAGACGGGGTACCCCGGCTAAGGATCTTGCTGATATGCCAGGTTGGAAGCATGATGCGAAGCTGTAAGATAGGCTCTTAGAAATTTTCAGTCGAAAGAAGCAAAATAGACAAACATAGTACATTTCAAATTAGAAGCGCACTGGTAATTACTAGTGGGATATAGAAGTACTAAGTAGCATATCCACTGCTACTTTCAAGAGGCCTCGGCATCTGCACCCTCTCTTTCCAATCTCAAATTCTTCTTCTCACGAGAAACCCCGAAGTTGAACATATTTGCCTGCTGCCTCTTTTTACATCCCACTTGAAGTTGTTCAGTGGCCTATATCAAGATCGGTTAACCCGTGATACAGGAAGGCCAAAATGGAAGTTTTCCACAATACCGTGCTTTTTCTTGACAAAAGCGAAAGGATGAAGAAAGAAACCCCGGAAATCACCAGTAATGCGCGTAGAATTAGCCAGGGCCACTTTACCCCGACGTAAACTTCGATGGCGTATGCGGTACCATTCACATCTTCTCCGTCCTTTTGCAATGCCACCATATTTGAAGAGTTGACGATATTTGTCATGACGTGTCCCAGACCGATGCTGGCAACTCGCTGTGTAGACGGATCCCCCGGAGTAGAGCGAAGTTGGAACAGTTCTTTTCGTCCATTCTTTTCTAAACATCCGAACGAGCTTGATCCCACCAGAAGATCCTGGGGCAGCGGCATAGCATTGATGCCGTAGGATGCAAATTCAACTGGGATGACGTGAAACTCATGCCATGTCCCGAAGGCGCTTTTGGGGAACTGGATGTTGGCTTCCAACACATGACATTCACTGGGTAAGAATCAGGACTTTTTGAAGTGTCGGTGAAGTACTTCCAGAATTCATTGCCGTAGTCAATATTTGAAGTCTCCACCGTAGTAACATCCCGATTAACTGAGAGTTTCCAGTCACACAGGCAAACCTCTGACTACTTCAGTGACTTTCCTGGTTTGAAACCCCTTTGGTCGGATCCGGCGAGTCGAAGAAACTCGGGTCATATCCAATCTTC
Source organism: Penicillium argentinense (assembly GCF_028826775.1). Lineage (NCBI taxonomy): Eukaryota > Fungi > Ascomycota > Eurotiomycetes > Eurotiales > Aspergillaceae > Penicillium > Penicillium argentinense. The sequence continues at coordinate 4,775,205 of NW_026622668.1, forward strand.
GCATGGCCAAATATAATCAATGGGTTTGTGACCCCTGTGAACTTCGAGTTATCGATATCTTCATGCAATCTTAGATCAGATGAGGCTCTTGGTTTGAACCCAGAATAGACATGCCACGTTATATCCCGATCGAATTCCACAGATCGATAGTGTTCACTGCCATTCGCGTGATCTATGGTGAACTCGGGATTTGTGATCGCAGCATTACCCAGCGGCTGGGTTATTTGGCATGATGCATTGAAATTGTAAGCGTTCCCTTCACGATCCCAAAGCCTCCAATAAGTCACATTGTCTCGGGGCATTTTGTGGTAGTTCAAGACCACTTGTTTTGTAATATCGGCACATTTACTGCACACGCCCGCGGCACTAAAAAGCCGGCCAAGCGCAGTTTTCAGTCGAGCATTTTGCCTGAAACAGATTGTCGATCTGTCAGGCCAAGTATTTCAACCTCCTACTTAGCGCAATGCTAGTGCCATCAAGTGTAGGTGCCGATCGAGTTGATATTTCGTGATCTGTTGAACGAAAGGATCAAAAGCAAATAGAAATACGACAACCGCAGCGCCAAGATTTTCTAGTGATTTTCTTCCCTGGAACAGCATCCTGAGTGATCCAAGCGGACCTCGGCTAGTACTGTCAAAGGTCTGCATGCCTTGGAGCGAACGGGGTTTTCGACGGAACCCAGACCATTTTGGACTGGCTAAGAGCTTCTCTAATCGCAAACAGCAGTGAAGACTTACAGCCGGTTGAAGTACGGAAATTATGGCGTTGAATGTTGAGTCACATCGTAGGGCAGGTCGAGTCTTGTCATCATAGGCTATCAAGAGAGCGCATATTACAACAAAGCAGGAAACGCTGAAAATGGAAGCTGGTATCTCGAGAAGCCATTTGTCGAGAGACTGAACGTTCCAGCTTTCATACTTGCGAGCTGTGGTTTCCTCGACCTCTACCAGAGGTGTTGAGGACGTAGCGGTACTCCTGCAATATGAGATGGTAGAACGAGGTAGTAATAAGGCTTGGAGCCCTAAAAAAGCACAATATGATCTGAAGGACAGGGTTGTCGGGTTCAGCATACTGCGAAGATGAGACTCGGTTTGGCCCCATGGGTGTACGGCTAAGCATGAATCAAATTTCGGGTTCTATAAAACTGGCTACTCAGAGGTAAATCCTCAAGAATCACTGGGGGGTACTAATAAGATTCTTGGATCAGAGTATGGTATAATAAGTGTCAACGGTATCTCACATATGCACATATTCGGATACATCTACATGTGATGCGAAAATTCGAGCAAATATCGTTGATACGAGTATACATTTCAATTTACCTACATCTATGCTGTCTCGCATGGTCACCCGCCTCAAGAATGACTGTCAATTCCTTCAACTGCCGAACTCTCATACGCATAATTTTTTGGTCTGCTGTCAGATCGGAAGTTTTTTGGATTTGGGTAGGGGCCTTTTCCCCGCAGCCAACAGGCTTCCTGGAAATCTTAGAGTATTTTAGGATAAATGGATGCTTGTTAGTTGTGTTGGGTGAAGAAATACCTGTCTTTCTCATGTTAGCGTTTCGTTCGTTGACTGTTAGAAAGTTCTGGACGTACTAACATTAGATGATTCATTACTGCTTGTGATACCTTCTCGAGGGACTTTTCGATCAGCTCGATGGGAAGATGGATCCTGCTCGACAATAAATGCAATACTCATCGGGTTTCGACGTGCACCCCGATTCACTACTGTGGGTTCCCTTACAGAAACGTTTCCACGCACAGCAAGATCTCCATCAGTGTGATACTCATCATGGCAAGCAATACTCTCCTCCTCGAATCTACTGGAGTGTATAGCAGGCTCAAGCTTGTCCTCATCAGTCCACAAAAGCCACAGACTTGGCCGAACAGGCTTGGATGCATGGACGACATTACCTCCATGGATTTGAGTTAGCCCAGTTCCAGATCTGCTCGAATGGTCAGCTTCCGGTCGTGGAAAATATTCGTCAATTGGGCAGAGGCAAGAGTCACGCGGGTTTAGTCCAATCCAAAGAGGTCGCTTATATCTGTCTCGAATCTGGTCGTATTCGACCACAGCCTTGGCAATATTTGCGTAGGGCTCGCGGTTATCGACCATATCCGTAACTCGATGGTTCATGTGGGAGTCTGTTCCGTACAACATTTGCACTAGAAACACCCCCATTTGACTTGAAGTTACATTCTTCTCGACCCACCATCGAATGAGTTGCATTAACATGATGCCTCTGTTATAGTTCCAGATCATACGTTGGCTTTGTTGGTGCTGAGAAGTGGCGTTCATTGTCATAAGTTGGATCAAGTGGAGTTGCTGGGCCTTCTTTGACAGGTTATGTTAGCTTCAAGTCAAATGGGGGTATTTCTCGTACAAATGCTGTACAGAGCGAACACATATGGATAACCCCAGTAACTACAATAGCTGGCAATCACCAGTCCCACTCAAATATTGCCAGGGCTGCGGTCGAATACTGCCATTTCCGGTATGGACAGGAATACGTGGACGAGAATCTCACACTCAGATGCTTACCTCGTTCAATATTTGCTTCTCCATTTTGCCGATTTGATTTGGACTTGACATTGTTTCTGGTTATAATGTAACTAGTGTATTAGTCAGTTCGTAGTCTTGTAAATGCCTTGTGATTGGACCTGCGAGAAATGCTGCTGGTAGTCGTAGAGTGAAGACAACTTTGTCTTTTATATAGCTTGCTCTGCACGAATCTTGGCCAAGAGATTCAAGTTTCTTTGTTCTCCAAGGACAAAAGCGACTTTTATAAGGTACTGCCGAGTTTCGAGTCTTTCTTCCAAGAAAGGGACTATTGTCTCTGAAGCCTTTGGATTCGAGACAAAGAATCTCGAACATCATTGCTATCAAAGAAAGTCCGAGATCGAAGCCGGATTGGCCGGTGAGAAGGAATCAAGTCGAAATTAGATCACGCCACGTGGTTAGGCAACCGCACATCCCAGCCCTTAAGACGTCAATCCAATTCAGCATGGTGTTCGTCATCAGATACTGTAGGCATTTTTCTAGGCTTCAGACTTGAAGAAGGCATCGCACAAGACCACTGGGCAAATCGATTTCTCGACGCTAGGGTTCTGGCAGAATTATTTCCGTCATGCAGCGTTAAATCCAGCCTTCATATGACCATCGTTGTAATCTGATCATATCATCATATACTTTCAGTTAACCTCAAAATAAACTATTAAAATACATAAGAATCGTCTTCGAAAGAATATTGCCGCCCATGAACATGGCCGAAACAGGGTATATGCGCACGCTATGAGGGAAAGCGGGACCAAGGTCTCAAGGAGTGTAGAAAAACAAGAAAGAATGCAAATGATGAGTCTGTGCTCGACAATGCAGGTCGGTTGACCACTACAGCCAAAGTATCCAGCGAGCACCAGATATGAACCCACGGAAAACACCGCGAACAAGCTTGAATGCCATAACGATGAGCCAAACCCACCACAACATACCGACCAGCGTCCATTCCAGCACCACGAAGCCAGTCCGACGCACCCATCGGAGTCGACGACGACGTTTCCGAACTCCTCGGTCCAGAGCATCGCTGAGCGACTTGACAGCAAGCGTGCTTGTGGTGTTGAGTTGAACGCAGAGGTCCTCGGCATCATTGGCTGTGGCACGGACACGAGGTGTGAGGGATTCATTGACAAGGTTCTCGAGGTCTTTCAGCTGTGTGCGGAGAGGAGACGCCGTAGTCGTCGTGAAGTGGTGCATGGATTGCTGAAAGGAGTATTGAGTCATTTCAAAGCGCCGCAGCAGGTTCTGGGCAGCTAAATCAAATTCTCCGATCCGGGCCACGCGAGGCACTGAAGCACCTGGGCCAAGCGCGTTTTGAAGCCAGTGAGGTGGTGGTTCGCGTACGCTGTGAGCGCGTCGGGTGATTTCTCGAGCTTTAATGCCAGATGATAATAGGAGGGTTCGGGTTCGTTCTACCTCCGTCTTGCCAGGGACACCAAAGTCGTTTAATGTGTGAAGGCTGCGGTCCGAAATACTCCAAGCGCGAGTTGTACTTGACAGTCCCGGTCGTCGGTTTTTCATGGGGCCAGGCGAAGCCCGGGCCTGTGCGAGTCCAGTCACTGGTGGACGGGTAAGACTGAAGGGGACAGAGGAATCCTTGATGGCGTGCTGTTGCTTCGTGCGGCTGCGGTTTGAACCCGTGGTCGGGCTGAAGTCCAATGTCCTGCTTCGACTGACGCCCATTCTTCTCGGGGTGTCTTGATCATCTTGTTTCCGAGACGCAGAAGGGCGTTCACGAGGGCTTGTACCATAGTCGTTGGAGTCGTCCTGCCGCAAAGGCGATGTGAAACTTGGCAGTGACCCGATGAAGCTTCTATTTGGAGGACCTCTGTCAGAGTCGCGGCGAACAAGGCGGCCCGATTCATCACCAATATTGTTCCGACGGCGTAAAAGTCCTTTCGGTCCCGATCGCTTGTCTGATTTCCTTCCATCATCATCAGAATCACTCGAGTCCGCTGACACAATTGATGCAGATGATGACTTGCGCGAGTCGGGTCCTTGGTCCTTTTTGAATACTAGATCTCCAACTTTAGAAACTTCATTGCCAACAAGCTCAGCTATCCGTCCGGGCCCCTTGAAGATTCCGCGCAATTTGGATTCAGGAAGGTGCTGTCCCTTCCTTCCCCACGGTGGATTGTCCGATCGATTTCCATCATTCCCAGCTTGGTCATCAAAGTAGGAAGAACATACGACATCAGGAAGAGGACTGGGCTCCAGTCTTGATGACCTTTCATCATACTTGGCATGCTCAGATGGAGGCGTTAACACATGATGAGATAGCGCAATGGCATCCAGACTCTCGTCTTCGTGTTCTCGAGAGTCTCTCTCGCCGTGTTTGCTCTTGCTTCGTTCTTGACGAGAGACAATCTTGTGACGAAGACCTTTCTTGGCTGGTGACGGAGACCGGCTCGAGGGCGGAGAAAGATTGACTGCGATACTAGGGAAATAACCAGCATGAGCAGGAGAGTTGGGAGCAGTGCTGTCCATGCCCTCCGTCGACATCCGCGGGTTGTATCGATCATCGAGACTTCCGCCAGACGAAAGCGACCCCCTTCTATAGGGACGTCTTGGTTTCGTGTTGACGGAAATCGGGTCGGACAGTTGTGACTTGTTCTTTTCGGCTCTAAAAACTGCCGCAGGAGATTTGGCACGAGATATGCGGGAGTCCGAGGAGTTCGCATGGACTTTTTCAGAAAACAATTCGGTACTTCTGCGGCCATGGTCCCAAATGTGATGTTTTCGCTCGGACGACTTGCGCCGCTCCGGACTCGAATCGCTCGAAACACTGCCTGTGCGCAACTGGATGCGGTCCCAACGTGAATGTTTCCGCGAGCTGGAGCCACTGCGACTCCTTGCACTTTGGGAATGAGTGTGGAACTTGCTTCTGTGTCGTCCTCGGCCAACGCTCTTGAACTCATGTGCCTGCGCAGGGCGCGAGCTTGACAGGGAAGTACGAAGAGAAGAACGCCCATCCTCTTGGGTGTGGTCGACATCTAAAGACAGTCGCAGCTTATCCGAGTAAGAACCCACCAATTCAAGCTCTGTTGGGTCTGGATACAGCCTGTTGTCGTATCTGTCGACAATTTTGGTTTTGTTGACAACATCTTCCGCCCACGCTGCATCGGCCAGAAGTTCCTCGGGAGAAATCCTCCAGTCCATCATACGCGGTCGAGGGGCTTTGATGCTATTGGTGCGGCTGACGCGCCGTAAGCTTGTAGGTGGTGAGATAGTCGTGTCCATATCTTCGCGTTCATGGTGTGAGGTGCTTTTTTGACCATTTTGGAAAGAGGGCAACTTGATAGACTGTGTTGGGTCGAGTCTTTTGTTGCTGTACTTTTCCTCGATGGTGGTGATCCAGTCATTGACCTTGTCGATATTATGCCAGCCCTCTGCCTCGATATCGATTGGACATTTCTCTCTATAACGAACTCTCCTGTTTCGTATCATCTGGAGGGGGTTGTAATCCCGATTCGCAGGTCGAGTAGAGGTCGACTCGTCGGGAGACTCGCTCTCGCCAGCAGCAGCGGGAGCTCGAATTGGAGGCAGTGAAGGGAGCAGTCGCAAATATTGATCAAAGAGTTCAAAGTGACGCCGGGCTCGTTCCGCGCGAGCTAAAGTGCTTTCAGAAAATTCATATGCGCGATGGTCGTCCCGTACAGTAGGGGGTAATAGATCAACCACTGGTGACTGACCGGGTTGAGCAGCTCGCCCCATGTCATCAATCGATAACTGGCCGTAGCTTTGATATGAGGAGTCCCGTTGTCCACGATGGCTTATTTGTGGCTGCAGGTGTGTCTCCACGGGTCCAGCAGCAGGTTGAGACGTCGACAAGGGTCGTCGCCCGTTAGAAGCCAACGGTAGTCCCGACTGGTTCCTTCTCCTCGACTCATTCAAATTCAGGGCCAAATTCACAATTTGTATGGAATCCCTATCGAGTCCTGGCGACGAGTGATCGGCCGCATCGTTCCCAGTAGATCCAACCTGCGACGAGTCGCGAGACTGTCGCGCATCATGCGAAGGTGTTGGAGTTTGCTGAGTAGCTATTGAGTCCGCTCCGGCTGCCACAGACGCGGACTCTGAGGTCGAATGCTTATTGCGACTCCACGGGAAGCGCGATCGCTTCTTAGGCACGGCAACATTGGCATCGGGGGCGTTTCGTTTCCCCGTCGGGGATTCTGATAGTCGAGTGCGGTGTGATGGTATTCTCAAGCTTTTCGTGCGAGGAAGTGAGCCCAATAGGAACCCGCTCGAGCTCTGGGTCCTCCTTTGGCCAGGGGTCTTTCGATCACCATCACGAGAGCCGCTGCCCAGTGTGCTCCCCTCCAGCTCCCCGCTTACTCGACCATCGCTCATCGGAGCCCCGCTTCGTCGTGATGAGCCGCCAGCGGACGGATTCAAAGAGTATCGTTTGTTCGGAGGTGTCTCGCGTCGTGTTTCATCTGCTGGAGGCATCGAAGAGCAAGCATTGGGACTATTGAGTCGTTGCGCCATCGGGGTCGATGTAGGAGCCGAGGAGTTAGATGGCCACGGCCTTCAGGAAGGCAACAGGCATCGTCAGGTCCTTTCATACAAGCATGGGTACGAGTAAACGTATTTGCTTTCGCTCGGAAGGTCGCAAAGGTGTAGCTCTCGTGTGTTACTCTGCAGGGTGGTCGACGTCAATGCGGTCGGTGATCGACATCGGAGTTGCGCGTCAGGCAGCGGGGTTTAGTAAGCACTGAAGTATGCGGACCCCGGACTCTGCAGATAGCTTAATTGGCTTGCAACATCAATGCAAAAATAGCTTCCCACGTAGTGACGATTTCTATTTGAGTGCTCTCTTCAATTCGAATCTAGCCAAATGCAGCTCAAGCAGAAGAGAAGATCTCGTTGCCAGCCCAATTAATTCCCGTAACTGCGCATTGTCTGCCTCGGCCGTATCGCTACACCATGGATACCTGCAATTCCCTTGTCGACTCTTCAATGTTACAGTGTACTCGATAATCATGGTGAACATTTTATAACTACCATTGTAGGAAGGTCATCACCCATTTGGAGCTGTCTTGGTTTACCAGCTCTTCAGTGACTTCTATTCACCAGCTCTTCAATGACTTCTTGGTCAATGTATTAGCCACGGTACAAAATCAAGACAAGAATTTACCGAAGGTCACAATTCCCCAGGAACAGCTGGATTAATCCATAGTCTTTCCTGGATTCATCACTGCTGTCGGTGCAGCTTCATAGCGCTGTCTTCATGGACGACAAGGGCTAGGGGCAAGAGACCTAGGCCCTGTTCGGCTCTTGGAGAAGAAAGTCTCCACCCCAGACATCAACACAAAAGAGGAATAACAACGAGGGAAACAAAAAAATACCAGCATCAGTATCATCCATGCCATATGTGAGCTCTCGCAGAATAGTGCAGGACATTTCTAATACGTAAAGCTAGCAAGTCAACTCATGGTCCATAAAACAAAGGAAGATTCTAGCATTTGGGTCTAACGCAAAAAGTACAACTAGAGGTACATTCCTGTAGACAAGTCGAGGATATACAGGACAATTTGAAATCAGCATCGCTCAAAATATGCGCTTACTCCACGCGCAAGCACTGGAGCCGGGCCTCAGTCTCAATGACCTATACGATGCATGTTAGCGGGAGATCTCAAAAGTGATCGAAGTTGAACTTACCTCGAGAGCCTGCTTGACCTCAAGAACCCTACGCACATCACCCAGCCAATCCTTGCTCAGAATTTTGGCCCAGCCCTGGAGACCGTTCATCTCACGGGCAGCAGCATCAACGTTGCCCTCTTCGAGGAGGTGCTCGGTGCGAATGAGAATGCTCTCAACATCATCACCCTCGGGAAGTCCCTCCTTCTTGAACATGACCTTGCTCAGAACCATGCTGGCAGCGTGGCTGGCAATACCAGCATCCTCAGGCAGAAGACTGGCCTTGCGGACCTCGCTCGCGACACGACGGAAACGCTCAATGATCATAGATGTGGAGGGGATACCACGCTGGTAGGCGGTGGGGTTGATAGAAGCGATGGCGGCATCAACGACGGGGTCATCAGCGGCCAGTTCCTTAACAGCAACCAGTTCACGGACGAAGGGGCGGGGGGTCTCAGCGCGCTCAAGAGTAGAACGGACAGCGTCAACGGCGACCTGAAGCTGCTGAGTCTTCAGGTTGGTGTCAATGACGTTGCTCCAACCGGTAGTCAGGTTCTCCAGCTCGGTAATGCTAGCAGCCAACTCGTTCAGTTTGCTGAGACGGCCCTCACGCTCGCGCTCAACCAGACCCTGAACCTCGTGAACATATTTACGGTTCAGTTCGATGGCCTGCTCAACAAGCTCGTTCTGAAGGCGCTGCTCGGCAAGTTCCTGCGCACGCTGAAGCTCGGTCTTGATCTTCTCCTGGTAGGCACCAGCCAGCTTCTCGCGCTCAGCCTCGAACTCCTCACGGAACTGAGCAACCTCAGTCTCGCGCATCTGCTCGAACCGGCGGATCAGCTCCCGGGCGGACTCGTCGAAGGTGTTGTGAGCCTTGTTGATCTCCTCCTGGGCGGCCTGAGCGGCTTCGGTGCGGATGGCGCTGATCTTCTCGCCAATCTTAAGCAGCTCCTCCTTGGCCTTGGCGACGGGCGCAGAGTACTTGCTGGAGTTCTCATCGGCGCTAATTACAGTGACAATGTCGTTGAAGGTTTTGACCAACTCCTGCACAAGACCGTCGTCGCCATCCTGAGTCTTCAGAAGCTCAATGGTGCTAGCAGCAACGGCAGGCTGGCGGGGCTCATCGAGTGAGGCAGGCCTCTGGTCCTCCTTCTTAGTGTCCTTTGTGGTCTTCGAGGCCTTCTCCTTAGCCTTGATAACGGCCGCATTCCGCTCCTCGGGCTTAGCCTTGTCGGTCTTGACGTGAGCTTCGTGAGCCTGAGAGCTCATGTGTGGGCCGGCCTTGGAAACATCGCTTCCAGCCTCCTCCTCCTCCTTGGCCACGTTCCAAGACAGGCCACTCTTGCTAGGGATTGTAACGGACTTGCCATCCTCACGGGGAGCACCCTGAATGCGGTTTTGTTGCCGGGAGGCATTGGGGAATCGACGGTAGAAGTCACGCTCCTCGAAATAAAGCACACACTCCTCTCCGTAAGGAATGTACTCAGTGAAGAAGTCGTGGAAGTTGTCGGACTTGAGGGCCATGAAGATGCTGCCGCCATAGGCAATGCCGGAGGTCAGGATCAGGTAGAGCAGGAATCGACGGAATCGTCCGGTTTTGCGGGGTACAGGCGCAGGAGTTTCAGGAACGGCCTTGAATTCTGCATCGGTTCTGTGTCAGTGTATGCTCAGTCAATTTCGATAACGAAGAGGCTAGCGGTACCTTGCTCGGTGGGTTTCGGGATGGTCTCGGGAGGAACGGTGGATTCAGATGAAGGGGTGGCGGGGGTTGGGCCACCGGTTGTAGGAGGCTTCGAATCAGCGAAGAAACGCTGTGTAGAATTGCGATGTTAGCTGGGGGTGGTTGGTGGATAGGCAGTCATGGTCCTCGTACCTGGTTCGAAAGCCGGCTGCTCGCACCGGCCTTGGACAGCCATTGCGACGGGATCCGTTGACGAGCAGGGGCCGACAGCAGCTGCCGACCCGGAGCAATCGTAGAGCGCAGCATGACGAGCCGCACAATCGCCAGAAAGCGGGGAGTGTTTGGCAAGGTAGATAGGTAGGAAAACGGGGAAGGTAGAGGTTCAGTCGCGATCCGCCCCGATGATCCTGCAGGCGGTCAGCCCGGCTGACCCAGCATGCCCACAGTCTAGCTAATGAAATGATGTCGACTCGACATGAATTCTAGGTATTTCCGCCTAAAATTAAAATAGAGTTAATTTGTCTGGCCTCATCTATTTGGGCTTCAGTTCTTATTGCCCATGGTGCAGCCGTTTATTATCACTGTTGTGGAAAGGTTTGCCAAATCCGAATAGCGAGCGCTACGGTGTGATATATATTGATTTGAAAAGAGCACGCGACAATATCGTCACAATATTTTGGTTTGAACTTTAATCCGATTTTCATGAAACTGCAAATTAATTCTGCAGAGCGTAACACTTGTAAAGGTTGGTATCACACCAATCTAGAAATTGGTCATTGAGCGTTGCTACTGGTACAACCGTATAACCGGTTCGCGCTGACTCGGCAGTTGTCACATTCAAAAATCTTTCACACTGGTGCATTAATCCACACTTCGAATAGTAGTAGAAGCGATAAGATTGTCAAAAGTGGCATATGGTATTAGGTTCCTACACTAGGGCAGGGGATTTGAATAGATACAATCTGAAGAAATGTATTATCTGGGCATAGCATACTGAAAAGGTTTGGCAAAACGAGGACAAACGGAGAGTAACGCATGTCGAGGGATTTAGTCCAACAGAATCGAGAAAGAAGCAGATGCTGACGCCGGGTTAAAAAGGAAAAAGTACAAGGAAAGCGGGTGAGAGCAGAGGCAGGTCCTGAAACAACATGTCTAAAGCCAAATTCCAGATGCACGCGCGTATGGAAGTCGAATTCCCATTTGCGGCAAGCCCGGCTTGCCCAGCGGCAGAGCAAGCAAAAGATTGAAGGGGTGAGAAGAAAACCGAGACGACCAGATAGGCAACGAGCCGAGAGCCTCCTCTTGTGTCAGATAGGGGGTGAGAGGTAGTAGAGACGACCAATGTAACTGGTCGGAGAGGTAATGTTCGGACCGTCGTTCGAACTAGGGGTGGTTTATATGCACACACTATCGGCGCAGGTTCGGTGTATTCAAGAAAAAATAGATTAGCAGTTGCATGCACCTGCGCCTTGGGTGCCCGGAGCTTCAGGTCGCAGGTCAACACCGGGGCGGGGCGCTGCCCGCAGGTTCCGAGGACCAGCCTGATCGAGAGGGAGCTTCTTCGCGATGGCTGTGAACAATTCCCGCACATTCATCGAGGATTTGGCGGAGGTCTCAAAGAAGAGAAGCCCGGCTTCGCGGGCATAGGCCTCTGCATCTGCGGTGGGAATAGCCCGCTTATCGGGACTCTCGGTGACGAGATCAAGCTTATTGCCTGCCAGAGCAATCACAATATTCTCATTCGCTTGCCGTTGAAGCTCCTTCACCCAGGACTTAGCCTTATCGAGTGACGACTGGAGGAAAAAGAGCCATGATTAGCTAGGAGTCTCAATTGAACACGAGTCGAACATACAGCTTGAGTGATGTCATACACCACGACAGCACAGTTGGCGTTTCGATAATACATCGGAGCCAAAGACTTGTATCTCTCCTGGCCGGCGGTATCCCAAATTTCGAACTTGACTGTGGTACTCTCATCGAGGGAAATGGTCTGTGTCAGGAAGGCGGCGCCGATTGTGGACTCGCGGTAGTCGTCGAATTGGTCCTGGAGAGCAATAGCCGGTTAGTAGATGGCTTGACTTTTCGCGAGGTGACATATTCATGATCCAAAAGAGTCGTGAGAGTTTCATCGAAAGCATACCTTGACGAATCTCAAAACAAGGGAACTCTGGAAAGTTATTATGTTAGCGCCTAATTCAAAAAGAAGTTAGCGGGTTGTCCAACCTTTCCCACGGCGGATTCTCCTGTAAGAAAAGTAGAAACGTTAGCGCCTGCCATGGACAGTTTCGAGGAGTTCTGCATCACTAGATCACGCACCGAGCAAGACGAGCTTAAACTGAGCGAATTTGGCCCCGGGACGGGCTCCTGCTGCTGGTCGGGAGGCCATGGCCGGATCGAGGAGGCGACCGGATTGAAAGGGCGGAAGGGCTGAGAGAAAGAGGAGGAGTCGGTGAAACAGTCGAGAGTATTCGAGGGCGTCCTCGGAAGTGCGTACGTAGGCGATAGATGGAGAGAAGATCAGAAGGTAAGGCGGACGGAGTGGATGACGGAGGTCCAGCCACATGAGCAGCGGGGCGGTGTGGCGGTACCGCAGGCAGTAATGTTCCATACAGTCGCAGCGTGGCAGGCGCAGGCCGCACCTGCCGTGTGTACGCCGCGGTCGATCATGTGTTCCTGGATTATGCCATGGTTGCGCCTCCTCCCTCCTCCACATCCACCCCCCTTTGACCCCATCACCGTGCTATAGGGCTGCCCATTATGGCGCCCCCTCTTCTTCCTTTCAGAGACATCAATTTGCATGCTTCGCCTTCTCATTATGCCTTCACCTCGCCTTCGTCACCCCAGGCCCCGACTCTTGTGGTGGACCGGCCAACGGGCGACCTCCGGTTGAACGATGGGCCTCTCTCGGGCGCAAAGCGCATCTCGAGCATTGCGGGGATTCTGGGAATTCTGAAATTGAAGCTAGGTACGTTGCGACCACCTGCGGCTGCGATGAAGTTACCGAGTAACTACAGTGCTAACTATTTGTACCATAGACAAATACATCGTGGTCATCACCAAGGCGCAGCCTATGGGCCGACTCCGCGGCCACATGGTGTATAAAGTCGCCGCTACCGAATTCCTGCCAATGCGAGAACGCCCCCTCCACGATCGGGATGAAGACACATACATTGCGCTCGTCAAAGAACTGCTCCGAACCGGCCCCATGTACTTCTCCTACTCCCTCGATCTCACCAACAGCTTCCAGCGACAATCGCAGAGTGCCGTCAACAGCCCCATGTGGAAGCGCGCCGATGACCGATTTTTTTGGAACCGCTTCATCCAGTCCGACTTGATCGACTTCAGCTTGGGAGAGCAGGAAACCAGCGGCATCCGCTATGGCCCGCAGCCAGGCGTCGACCCGTATATCCTTCCAGTGATGTTCGGTATGCTGCGAATTACACCTGCTCGCGTCAAGTCTGGCTCCTTCACGTTCGCTCTGATCACTCGACGATCTCGACACCGTGGTGGTACCAGATATTTCTCCCGTGGAATCGACGAGCAAGGCAATGTTTCGAATTACAACGAAACGGAACAGATTGTAATCTTGAATGACGCCACCGGGAGCTTGTCTGGATTCGCTGGCGGACAATCGATGTCCAATGAAAAAACAGGACAGGACCTCCAAGTGTACTCCTTTGTCCAGACCCGCGGTAGCGTGCCAGTATTCTGGGCCGAGGTCAATAATCTTCGATACACCCCTAAGCTTCAAGTGCGCGGAGTGGAAACTGCTGTCGAAGCCGCTCGCAAGCATTTTGCAGAGCAGATTCGTTTGTACGGAGAGAATTACATGGTCAACCTGGTCAATCAGAAAGGCCGAGAGGAGCGCGTCAAAAGTGCTTACGAGCAGCTGGTTCGGATCCTCATAACTTCTTCTACCGAATGCACCGAGGCTGATGACAAGTCACCCGAAAAGATGCATGTTTTGGAACCAGGTCAAAAGCGTAAAGAGATGGATCGGTTGCATTATGTGTATTTCGACTTCCACAACGAGACAAAAGGTCTTAAGTGGCACAGAGCTGAATTGCTAATGGGCCGACTTCACGATGGACTGACCCAAGGCGGTTACTTCCGTGGTGTCGAACACCCTGGATCCCCGGGCGGACAATTGGATATTCGTTCCACTCAATCAAGTGTCGTACGGACCAACTGCATGGACTGTCTTGATCGAACCAATGTGGTTCAGAGCATGCTCGGCCGCTGGGCGGTCACTCACCAGCTGATTGATGCCGGTGTGCTTCGGCATGGTGAGACAGCAAATGATGACCAGGAGTTCGAAGATCTGTTCCGCAATATCTGGGCGGATAATGCCGATGTTGTGTCCAAGTCCTATTCGGGAACGGGTGCCCTGAAGACGGATTTTACCCGCACTGGCAAACGTACTCGGGCCGGTGCTCTTCAAGATTTGAACAATTCGATCACTCGATACGTGCGCAACAACTTCATGGACGGACCCCGCCAAGATGGCTTTGATGTGTTTTTGGGTACCTACCTTCCCTCAGACTCTTTGCCTTCCAGCATTCAGATGTTCCTGGACCGACGACCACTTGTCATTCAGGCTGTTCCCTACGTGTTCGCTGCAAGTTTGTTCTTGACACTTCTTGCTTTGTTCACGACAAGGTCTCCCGACTCATCGGTTTGGCCTCTTCGCCTTTTCATGGTGTTCTGGTTCGTCATTACAGCCTACTGCTTCCGCTTCATGTATGAGCATGGCATGCTTTATGTGAATTGGCCCAAGCTCAATACTCCCGTCGCTGGCGCCGAGGGATACCAAGATGCCATGATCAAGGCCCGTACCGACCCTGTTATTGGACAGTGGCTCCCATCCAAGAGACACCAGCGTGGTGTCAGCAATGCTCGTTTGGTGTTCCTTGAAGAAGGGAAGACCAGGGTCGAGTAGATTCAATTCTTTACCTACCCACCCCCTAACCCTATGCTTGACACTTCACTTCTACACTCCATGGTTGTATGTTTAACTACAATGCTTTCCTACAGGCTTTAACAGTAGCCATTTCATTTGTCCCTTTCTATCGGCATTACCATGCCTCTTTTCCCCGCTTGATACATTTTTACTTTCTGTGGTAGACCACGCCAGGGGTGGCGTAATTTCCACCGCAAATGAAACAATTTTAGTCTTAGATTCAGTTCATAGACTCTCTACAGTGTACACTTGGAAATTTTTTGCCAATTTACTCACGCTGGCCCGACCCAGTCAAGCAATAGAAGAGGCGGCCACACTGCACTAGATCTAGGTTTTGACAATGTCATGTTACACCTTGGGCCGCCATGGAAAATATTTAATTTTTAATTTCATGTAACCATTCTGTTATGCCGGGAAAGTCGTATGCTTATTAGTGTCCACTTCATTATGGTGTGCTTAAATCAGGTGATGCTTGGGTTCTACAGAGTTGGGGGCCTGACAGCGGCAAGACCACATTATTCACATGTATTTGATGTCGGCCACACATAGCAAAGCCAAAAACCAGAAACATAAACACAATATTAGTAGTTGAGGACAGCAATGGCGACTACTTGGACAGGCGATGGCTTAATTCGTGCCAAGGAGGACAGAGTCTCAACCGGAGACAACCAGCATGAAGGGAATCAAAAAGTGAGAGTTGACTTTCATGGCGTTGCAGAAACCCTTATAGTCACTCTTGTTGCTCGGGCCTTTGACTTTTCTGCTCCTCGGTCCATCTTAGGTGATCAGTATGCCCAGGATGTCTTGGAGAAATTCGATTTCGACGTGAATGCGATGTCTGAGACACCTGGCCAATCCGCAGGTGTCGATCTACGAACAAATCACTTCGATCGATGGGCCTCAGAATTTCTGCAAAAGCATCTAAGGACAACTGTCCTGCATCTGGCCTGTGGCCTTGATTGTCGGATGAAAAGCGTGAGTGGGGTGAGAACACCCGGTGGATCGATATTGATCTTCCCGAGGTTATAGAAAAGACAAGTCCTGCCTGATCCATTACCTGGCCGCGATTACTCTATCCTCGGAGTCTATGTTCGTGATGACAGCTGGATGAGTCAAGTTTCTACCGCCGGGCCTGTTCTTGTTGGCATGGAGGGGCTACTGAGCTATCTGACCGAGGACGATGTAAAGCGGCTGTTGCAGGGGTTTTGCCAGAATTTTCGAAGTGGAGAAATGCTTTTTGAGTGCATTAACTCTGCTAATTTGCGGAGCTTGAACCAGAGAAAGCCGATTGAACCTATCGGCAGCATTGGAGCTGAGGTGCTCTCGTGTGTTGATGATCCAAAACAGTGAAATTCTTTCACCCTCATTTGGGATTGACCCGAATCTGTTCGACTTCCAGAGGCACCGGGCGTTGAAAAATTTCCGTTCGCTCTTCGGATGCTCATGTATTTGATATCTTGGGCCCTGGGACTCGGGAAATTGCTAGATTCGTGCGATTTGAATTTGGAGAAGTTGCGAGCATTTGAGAGATAATATGTTGACAATGGGTCACCACCTCGATATGCTGGTGGCGTGTGTATGTGTGTACTTCTACTAGAAAGTACCAGATCCTAATATGAAATTTCTTATCACACATCGCCTTCACTAGTAGAAGACGAAAGGGCATCCCAATCTTGGAAGCCGAGACCATTGGAAATGTAGGCCCCACCTGTATAGATAAGGCTCACGTGATATTTCCGTGAGCCGAGCGGTTTCCCGAGGAGAGAGAACGCTTCGGGAGCAGAACCAGATTATCTTCGATCTTCAAGCCGCCGGGGTCTTTTTCGCGAACACCCCCGCCTGCTCATTCAATCTCGCAGGCAAGGGTGTCCCCTGTTCATGAGAGGGCTTTGGTCGTCCCTTCGTTGGTCCTGTCCGCGGCGGCGAGTCTCGACTCACTCGCCCGCTATGACTCGCTCATATGAGGTATGCATCCTACTGATTGCGCTAGCTCTGGAGCTATAGTCCGAGCGGACGCGAACCAGAGATATCGATTCCGAATCGTGAGCGCTAACGTCTACCGTTGTCTAGTCTGCCATTGCGGCGCTCAACTCCTTGCAAACGAACTATGCGATCGTTGAGGAGCTTCGGAAGTCGACCTCCCGACAGGAGATGAATGAGCGCTCCCTACCAGAGACCGTCGAATGGCTTTGTCGCATCGGTTACAAGGTTGGTCATTGTTTTCAGCACGGATGAATGGGTTGAACGAGCTGGGCTGACATTGGGGCTCCACCCCTCTCTAGCCGTCCGACCTCGATCAACTAAACCCCGTCCATGTCGCCGGAACTAAAGGCAAAGGGTCGACTTCAGCTTTCATTTCCTCCATCCTCTATCAATACACCAAGGCTGAGTCTGATCAGTCGACACCTCGACTCCACAAGATCGGACTCTACACTTCACCGCATCTTCGCTTCGCACGCGAGCGCATCAAGATCGATAATGCCCCGCTTTCTGAAGAGCAGTTTGCGCGCTACTTCTTTGAAGTATGGGATCGCCTAGAAGAGGCTGCTAAGGTGACAGGCCAGGATCCCACTTCGCCGGGGACTAAACCCCAATATTTCCGCTATCTGACGCTGATGGCATTCCACACATACTTGAGCGAAGGCGTTGACGCTGCGGTGATTGAGTGCGGTATCGGAGGTCAATATGATTGCACCAATGTCATCGAGAAGCCTAAGGCGACGGCTATTACTAGCCTTGGAATTGACCACACCGCAATGCTGGGAACTACCATTGAGCAGATCGCATGGCACAAGGGTGGCATCATCAAGTCCGGCGTCAGAGGCTTCACAGCTCCCCAAGCTCCAAGTGCAGAGGAAGTGCTAGCCAAGCGAGCTGAAGAAAAGGGTTCTCAGCTCGACGTCGTCTTAGATCACCCTGACCTTCGTCCTGCGACTAGCCAGGTCAAGCTCGGATTGGCGGGCGATTTCCAGTATACGAATGCCTCGCTGGCTGTGGCAACGGCGGCAGAGTTCTTGAGAAAGACTGGCGTTGCCGACATTTCTGAAAATATCATGTCGGAACCCCTGCCTGCTAAGTTCCTGACTGGCCTTGAAGCGACGCGGCTTGGTGGCCGATGCGAGACTCGGTACGAGAAGAACGTGGCCTGGTATATTGACGGTGGTCACACACTGGAAAGCATCCGGCTGGCCGGCCAGTGGTTTGCCTCACGAATCCAGGCAGACTCGTCCTCCAAGGACGTTGCGACGAAGAAGCCTCGGATCTTGATCTTCAACCAGCAAACTCGCGATAGCACCGCCCTGGCGCGCGCACTCCATGAAACCCTGGCGGCGGCACTAGGAGCCGAAGTCCCCTTTACGCACGCTCTCTTCTGCACGAACATTACCTATAAGCACGCCGGATACCGACCCGACTTGGTCAGCATGAACACGAATGCGGATGATGTCGAGCGCCTGAGCGTTCAGAAGTCTCTCGCAGAGGCTTGGAACTCGATTGACCCTCATGCTAAAACACAAGTATTCGGAACTATCGAAGAAGCCGTGGACTTTGCGCGCGATGTGGCCGCCGAGGAACGCAAGCTTCTCCAGAATGACGAGGCACCTGTCATGACGTTTGTCACCGGTAGCCTGCACCTCGTCGGCGGATTCCTCGACGTGGTGGAGACCAAGCCGTTTGTCGAAAAGGCATGATTCCTCACGAGATGCGATTTTGAATACTTTTGACGGGCCTGGAGCTTCATACCCATTCTAGTTCTTGTATCAACACTTGACGTTTGATTCGATAAATGGAGACGGTGACTATAGAGGTGTTTTGTGGATTTCAACAATTCGAGACTCCCATTGAATACTACCTACTACCTTAGTACATCAATAAAAGACAGAATATTTCCAATCAGCAAACGTGGAATTATTTCGTTACTTTCGAGATATAGAGCTAGTAGGATGTAAGGTCCTCACAATCGAGGATGATGTGCAGCTGCCAAGGTATTACTCACTTATCGCATTCGCCCGAGTCGCCTACTCTACGAGTAATGATGAGAGTACCCAGCTACATGCATAGTAAAACAAAGTAATTTAGGTAGGGTAGTCAGTTTTGCCAGGTTGAAAAACATGTGAAATTGTCGATCGGGGGCAGAAAGCTGCAGAAGCAACCAACCCCTCCGCCTGCCGCACCCCCCACCGATCCGCGTTTCATGCGGTTAAACCCACGGGCCCAACGAAATCCGAAATCCTCCTTCTCACCCTCCCCTCCACCACCCGAACACCAGCCATGTCGGACTCTCAAGACAAGGGCAAGACCCCTCAGCGCCCCGACCAGGTCAACAAGGACCAAGATACCCCCAAGGGTGAGTACGTTCCTGTGTTGATCGTCTGGCGACGCCGACCGAAGCTAAATGCAGAGGACTCCATAGTCAACCCTAAGAACCAGAAAACCGTCCCTCCGCAAATGGTACAACAGATCCTGGACAGCAATCCCGCGCTGAAGGCTGAGATCGCATCGATGGAACCCTCGAAGGCAGCCGAGGCGCTGGCCAACACCGATATCAGTCAATTGTTGACTGGGTTGTCACTTGGCGGAAAGAACCAAAAGGACATGGCTTCTTATAAGTTCTGGCAGACGCAGCCAGTGCCTCGATTCGAAGACAACAAGGACAAGGAAATCAAGCAGGGTCCGATCAAGTGGATCAAGCCGGAGGAGGTGCCTAAGAACCCCGATGCGCTCATCGAAGGGTTCGAATGGTGTACCTTGGATTTGACCAATGACGACGAGCTCCAGGAGCTTTTCGACCTTCTCAACAACCACTATGTGGAGGACGACAACGCTATGTTTCGATTCAGTTATTCAATGTCGTTCCTGAACTGGTATGATCCCTTCTTACTCCTTGCGGCCTCATCCAATGCAAGTTAGCTGACCATGCATCGCAATTCAACAGGGCTTTGAAGTCTCCAGGATGGAAGAAAGAATGGCACGTTGGCGTTCGCGCCACCAAATCACGCAAGCTTGTCGCCTCAATCTCCGGTGTCCCGACGGAGATCCGCGTGCGCGGGGAGCCACTGAAGGTCACGGAAATCAACTTCCTTTGTATCCACAAGAAACTCCGCTCCAAGCGTCTGGCCCCCGTTCTGATCAAGGAAATCACCCGCCGTTGCTACCTCAATGGTATCTACCAAGCCATTTACACTGGTGGTGTCATTCTCCCCACCCCCGTTAGCTCTTGCCGCTACTACCACCGCGCTTTGGACTGGTTGAAGCTTTATTCCGTCGGCTTCTCACCTATGCCCCACGGATCGACCAAGGCGAGACAGGTGGCTAAGAATCAACTTCCTGACAACACCTCCACTCCCGGTCTGCGCCCCATGGAAGAGAAGGACATTGATGCCGTTCATGATCTCTTGGAGCGCTACTTGCGTCGCTTCGACATGTACCAAGCATTCAGTCGCGAGGAGATCGACCACTGGCTGGTCTACAAGGAGAGGGCTGGAAAAGAGCAAGTTGTGTGGTCCTATGTCGCCGAAGACCCTAAGACCAAGAAAATTACGGACTTTGTTTCATTCTACAACTTGGAGTCGACTGTTCTCGACAACCCGTTGCACAACTCTGTGCGTGCCGCATACCTTTACTACTACGCAACTGAAACAGCCTTCACTGGCGACCAACCCGCGCTCAAGGACCGTCTGCTTGTTCTGATCAATGATGCCCTCATTTGTGCCAAAAAGGTAATGATAGAAGAGCCCAACCCCGATGCATAGAGCACACCTTTGCTGACAAGATATCTAGGCTAATTTCGATGTTTTTAACGCCCTCACTCTCCAGGACAACCCTCTGTTCCTCGAGAAGCTCAAGTTCGGCGCCGGTGACGGACAGCTCCACTACTACCTGTACAATTACCGCTGCGCCCCGGTCGCTGGTGGGATCAACGAGAACAACCTTCCCGACCTGAACAAGATGGGAGGCGTTGGTGTTGTCATGCTGTAGGTGGATATCGGCTTTTTTCAAACTCGATGAAGTTGGCGGATTTCGAGTAGGATATTTCAAACGAACTTTATCCTGTCCTCACGAAAAGAGAAAAAAAAGGGTACAACAATGGCTCTAGGCTGATGGGACTTTTGTAACCCTTATCTAGTTGAGGTATTTCCAGCTAGATGCACAGGGGCATGCCCACGAAATGAATGTCTTGATGTCGTCACGAGAAATTAGGAAATACAAAAACAAATGAATAAATACAAATTTGTAAACTAAATGCTCGTAAATCCAGAGAACGGCCGTCAAGGTAGCAGTTATTTACATGGACATGGTTCAACCTGCAGAGCCGCAAGGCCGCCGGATGTCACGTTTGACACCTCAGGCACCATTGCCTGACGTCGTCATCTGAAACGCCCCCCAAGTACCCTCCACTTTCCTTTGCTCCCAGCTAGTTGAGAATCCCTTTCAGGTTATCATACTTTCCAACCCTCGGAAGATCTTTGATCAGTCTCGCCCCACGCGATTCCCAAGCGCAACAATCGCAGAACCGAAAGGGTGGGTAGATCCCCGCACTTGCAACAATGGGCGCGGGCCAGTCGAGCGAATATAGTGGAGCGTCGCCAGGTGAGTTGTTTTGTTTACCCCAGATAAAATTATCTATGATCTTTGGATCATGCCGTTCTCAACATTTCTTCGCGGCTTTCTGTCGCATCGCTTGCTGTCGCGTATGATACCGCAAACACAGCTGACCATAAACAGAGCAATTGAGCCACGTGCTCGCGGAACGCTTCGCAACAAAATGCTTCACTCCACTGGAGCTCACCCACTTCAAGGATAACTTCTACTCTCGCACTGCAGAGCAAGGAGGTATGCGATATTGGAACGAGAAGACCCTCTCTGATTTCCTGGGTGTTCCCGATGGCAGCTTCTCAGCTAGCCATGAGAATCCCCTCGATGCAGGCCCAGTCATCTTCCGAATGGTCTCATATCTTGGTGCCTTTCCTTTCCAGAATACCATGGCTCCCAGCGTACTGACGTTTGAGGCGATGGTCAAGGTGGCTGTGTTGTTGACTGAGCGTTACGGCAAAGCTCTACGAAGGGGGCGCAAGGATCGGATCAAGCTGCTCTTTGGCAGTTTGGCAGATGTTGGGAGAAAAGATGTCGGACCACCCGATGCTGGCAAAGATGAAAATCGGTCGTCTAAGGAGGAGATTGGTGCTTCGAATCCTCAATCCCACCCTCCTGGACTCTCGATCGATGAACCGGCGAATGACGATTACGATGAAGACGAAGACGACGATCTTGCCCTCGCGGCATTGGAGTCTCTTGATGCAATCGAAGTCTTCAAACACGATCACAAGGTTGATCGAACGGTTTACGAAACGCGCATTTCCATCGATACATTCCGTCGGCTTCTCATGCTACTTCTCGTGATTGCGCCCCTCAAGTCCCTCGAGTCGGTGAAGAACTACACGTCTGATCTCAACAAAGAGCTCATCGAAAACATACAAAAAGAGGCGAATCATATCATCGCGGCGTTTTCTCCGGAAGAAAATGATGGAGGGATCTCCTATCAAGCTTTTGCTCGCACAATCTCCTTATCTATGCCGTACCTATTCGACCCTCTGACGCCATTGTTTGAGCACTTGCTCTTCAGCAGAAACCTGAACCTTTCTCAGAAGAGGCACAGCGACGCCACTCTTGAACAGGAAAATGCTGAAAAGGAAGAAGATATATCTCCACCGACTTCGATTTTGCTTCCAGGACGTTTCGAGTCAACGATACTCAACCAAACCGTCATTTCCCACCTATCTTTCTTCCTCCCATCCGTCTCATCCTCAATGAACTTATTCCGCAGCGGCGTCCGTCTACACCCCGTCTTCTCAACAGCCGCTCATGGTTCCTCCCTCACATCATTCTCCCACCACGTGATGACCTGGCAATCGTCTTCTCTCTTACTTCTGCAAGGTATCCCAGCAGAAGGTTCAGACCAAGAGCTCATCACGCTGGGCGCCTATATCCCTCAACCATGGAAATCACCTTCATCCCACAGCTCTTCCCAATCCCAAGCCTCCACCCCTCTCCCCTGTCTCTTCCAACTATCCACAAAACACGAAGTTCTCCCGGGAAATCCATCACTGTCCGTAGAACAACGGACCAACACCCCAGCCGCCTGGTTCTCAACACACTCCGGCATCGCAATTGGCTGCCAAATCCCCCCAGCTTCGCGCACGAACCACACGCATCCCAAGCCACACGGCGCAGGAAGTCTCCTCATCGACGTGAATCTCGAATCGGCAGATTTCTACACCGAGCCTACTAGACATGATGGGGTCTTCTTGCCCGCCACTAGCGCGTGTCTGAATGACCGACCAAAAAAGATCAAACTCGACATTTACTCCTTCGAGATCTGGGGTGTTGTTCCGGATCCGGAACAGAGCTCGGCTGATCCCAGTAGCGATGCTGTGAAGATGCAGCGTGCGAAATGGGAGTTTGAGGCTATGGAGGCGGAACGCCGGAGGAACATCAATATTAAGGCTGGGGCTGGGGATTCTGCGAAGGAGAGTGCAAGGTGGTTGTTGGAAACGGCGGGGATTATTACGGACCATGGGCAGCATGATCGATAAGGTGGATATTCTGCTTTACTTGAGCAGATATTGGCGAGGATACCGCTGAATGACTTTTGGCTTCTTTAGCTGCCGGACTAGGGCTTGAAAAGAATGTTTCTGAATTGTGCTTCCAACGTTACTCGTTAAAAATACAGCGAGTCACCTTATGCGACATAATATGAACCTCGACCATCCTGACCTACTAGTAATACTAGTGCATACTGTAAAAAGGCTTTGGCTTCAGCTCTAAGGCCGAGCCGGGGGGTAGCCAAGCAGGTGCACCATAGAAGTCCACCAACTCCTCTTCCTCCACAGGTTCCTGAGCAACATTCTCAACTTCTGATTCTTCATCTGCAATCTTGACATTGCCACGAGAGATGCGATTCCGAGACGTGGCTCGATTGGTCCCAGAGGCGGGTGTACCTTCGGACTCGGACGCCTCACGCGCCTCTTCGCGAGGCAAGCGAATGGCCGGAAATCCATCCGGAGCACGCTCAGCCCGGTCCATGATGTCGTTCATGTACTTCCGGACTTCCTCGGGTGGCTTGACCACGCGGATCAGGGGCTCAAGAATCTTGGGACTGGCAGCGTGGATGCGGAAAGTCACGGGTTGCCAATACTCTTTCAAGTTCGCTTCTTTGGTGGTAGCTTGACTGGGAGTGGCAGGAGTATCGCCGTCGGGCTTGCTGTCGGGTTTATCGGAGGGCTCTTGCTTCAGAGGAGTATCGGCCGTGGCAGTCTGACCCGCACCTGGAGTAGCAGGTGCTTCATTATCCTTGTCGGCTTTTTTCTTCTTGGATTTTGATGCTCCCTTTCCTTTGCCCTTAGCTGCCGGGGCATCTGTTGCGGTTTCGAGGGGAAAAGGTGTATTGGGATCGACTTTTCGGGTAACAAGGAAAGAGGCAACGATACTGTTGTCGTCTGGACGCCATTCGAGGATTGAGTACTCAGGGAAAAGATATCGATCGCCTGATCCGGCATGGCCGGAAGTACTACTCCCGTAAGGAGTCAACGGTGAAGTAAACTCGAAAACAACCGCCTTATATCCAATGCGAGTCGGAGGCTGAGGTACTGGAGCGGGAGGGCGGTAGTAAGGTGTCGGCGAGCCGTACGGAGGTGGCCTTGATTGGATTGGAGTCTGGCCCCCTCCGTATGGTGTCTGCTGCCATGGTGGCAATGATGTACCAGGTCGTGGTGGTTGCGGTTGGGTTAAAGCGGGTCGAGGAGATGGGACAGCCGGGCTTGGCTGCTGCGGCGTTGTAACTGCTGCAGTGTTGGAAGGCGGCGCAGGATTAACAACGGCTGGAGTGGATGCTGTTGGATTGGTCGAGTTCGCTGGAGTAGCCTGTGGATTGTTTGAGCCGGTCGCAGCTGGCTCTTGCTTGATTGCCGGTGGTGCCCCGGACCCGCCTTGAGGGGCAGCACTAGGCACGCCTGTCTGAGAGGTCTGGCTTTGGGATTGAGTACCGCTCTGCGGTGTTCCCTCAGCCACAGACTTGGGCGTGGCGGTGGTGGGTGCTGGTGTTGCAGGCTTGGATTCCGACGCCGGTGGTTGCTGAGGCCCCTGCGATGGTGTCTGCGCCTGACTAGCTGTTTGCGGCTTGGGTGCTTGCTCTTGGACTGGCTTCTGTTGCGAGCTAGGCGGAGCCGGGGTAGGCTTGTTTTGTGATGCGGGAGATGATGGTTGCGTCGTCGCCTGCGACTGGGCTGGTGTACCCGCTGAATTTTGCTGCTGCTGCTGCTGCTCTCTTTGCTCTCTCGCCTTGATGATCGCATTGAGTTCATCGATATGAGCCTGGAAAGCGCGCAACTGTTCCTGTGTGGCCTGGCTAGATGCAACAACTCGCATTAACGCCTTGAGTTCAGGATCGGCCGCCGCCCTGGTCGCGAGCATCTGAATGACGGGATCTGGACTTGGCTTTGCAGGCTGACCGGGTTGGCCATTTTGCGCCTGAGGCCGCTGCGCATTCTGAGGTGGAGTCTGCTGGGGACCACGATGCTGATGAAGAGGCTGTTGGTTTCCTGGGTATCCTTGTGCGGGTCGGCCGGTCGGAGTGGGAGGGTAAGGAGGTCGTCGTTGTTGATTTGATTGATAAGGCTGGTATTGTTGGAAGGAGTTTGGGTGGCCATAATGGACCATTGGTCGTTGTGGAGGTGCATACTGAATCTGCTGCGGAGCCGTGGGATCCTTGACAGTGAAGATCATAGCATCGAAGCGATGGGGTCCAATCGTAATGTCGCATGGTCCAACCTTTAACATGGAATCCTTCGAGGGGTTGTTCTTTTCGATTTGCTCGCGTCGTGTCTTTTTCGGCTTCGTGTAGTATCGCACCAGGATTCCTTCGCTAAGCCATTTCTTCTTGGAACGTTCCAAGGATGCAAGGAGGACCGAACTGCATAGAATCAATCACTGTTAGTCTTCCATAGAAAGTAGGTCAAAGAATAGTGCAAAGGGATGGGGTTCGAACCTGTCTGCGATCGACTGATATTCTTTGTCCGACAGAGTGCTTGGTTGATGCGCGCGTGTCACCGGCAAGGCTTCATTATCCTTCAGCTTCGTCGGGAGCGGCGTCTCTACAGGCTCAGGAGGCTGCGATGGAACACGAGGAGTGGGCGTCTTCTTCTTTTGCGACTTGGGTGTTCCTGATCTGGGTGTTGCTGTCGCGGCTTCGGAAACTCGTCGCTTGGCTGCGGATTCGCGCCCGGCGCGCGGTGGAAGCTTGCGCTTTTCCGCCATCGAGAAGTAACCCACCCGGTTCCCAGTAGTTCGTTAGAAGGACCAGGCAGGACGGGAGAAGACTGTTGTGAGCAGAAGTCGGGGTGGTGCAGCGGAGGACGCGGAGGTGGAAGGGGGAAAAAGCGTGACGCGATAAGTCGCGGCTTATCAGTGCGTGTCTCCAGCCAACATGAACATCATCGCCCTCTACGTCTACACTCTTTCTACCCTCGATCTGTATATTTGCTTACGCATGCGCTCTGTGTGACGGACAACTGCACTGAACCAAGGGAAGCATACAATCTACGAGCATCGTATCGCAGCAGTCTTGATTGGCTCTCGCGCTCTGCTCCGGTAGGGATTCCCGGCCTTCCCCACGCTACATGATGTTGACATTGGACCCATAGCACCAATGGTTGAGCTCCAACCGATCTTCAAAAAGGCATACTGGTCGCTTGCTGCAGGTGGCCTGGTATACGTGCTTTTTGTGTGCTCTTTGACCTTTCCCGATGTCCAGCGTTTGTATGACTATCTAGCCGTCAGTGATTTTGCGTTGTATCCGACTAAACAGTGTACAGCTTCCTCTATGCGAATAACCTGAACCCAACCCTGTGGCAAGATGTGAATCAGGTTGAGCAATTTGGTTTTTTGAGTGAGTGGCCGAATGAGTGGCACGAAGGTAGCTGCTAACTCGTGCAGATACCCAGGTTCAGCCCTTCAACCTGAAAACCCAGGATAATGAGACGTTGTATGGCTGGCATCTATTGCCCTTGCATCTCTGCTATGAGAATGAGCAGCAGCTATTGGAGAATCCGCCGTCTGGTCCAGCTGAAGATTACACGCAAACTGTGGCCCATAACCTCTTGGCCAACAACCCGAACGCCCGACTCGTGGTTTATTGTAAGCCATGCCTGCATAGCACTCAATGAATCCAGTGACTCAAGGCTAACTGTTTTAAAGTTCATGGAAATGCTGCTCATCTTGCGTCGGCATCGCGGCCTAAAATCTTGAGTTCATTGCTGGCTCTGTCCACCCCATCTCACCCAATCCACGTTTTCACCATTGACTACCGTGGCTTCGGCATCTCAACAGGAAGTCCGACGGAAGAAGGCGTGATTACCGACAGCGTTTCACTTCTCAACTTCCTCACGGCAGGCCCTTACAAGATCTCTCCATCTCGCATCGTTATCGCGGGCCAGAGCTTGGGTACTGCTGTCACTGCCGCTGTGGCTGAACGCTTCGCATTTGGATCACCGGACCCAAATGCCATTCAGCCAGCAATTAAAGATGCCGAGCCATTTGCGGGCGTTGTACTGCTTGCAGGATTTAGTAATGTGCCTAGCCTGATCAAATCCTACAGTATCAAGGGCTTTACTCCACCCCTGCTCTCTCCACTCATTGGATACCCCAGCTTTCAGAAGTGGGTGATTGGCCATACGGCGGACTATTGGCACACTGCAAAGAGAGTGGCTCGGTTGACTGGAATCGACCCGGCGGAGCCTGACGCATCTGGATTGCAGTATTCGCAGAAGGGAGTTGACCTTACCATAATTCATGCTCTGAATGATTACGAGATTCCGTGGTACGAAGGTGTACGTGTCTGGGCTGCTGCTACTGGAGAAACTGTCAAGGACGGCCCTGGCTCTCTTGTTTATGAACAGATTGAGCCCGGTCGTAACGCGGAGGTCAAGGTGTGGAACAATAAAGTTCCTGGTAAGGATGGGCAAGACGTTCTCAAGAAAGTGAGATGGGAGCGGGTCAAATATGGTGGTATGTGGACGCTCGATTGAGTGATCCCTTCTTGTCCCTTCAGGGAGGCATTTTGCTAACATTGACTTAGGACATAATCATGTTGCAGAGTTCTCGGCTGCTGGTATTGCAGTTCTTCGCGCCTTCAACGAGTGAGAGGACTTGTTCACTTCGCATATTGATTGGCGGGGTTCAGATGTTTGAGTCGGTTTTCAATTCCTTAGAGAAATTGGATATGTACATGATTGCTTTTCTTTGAATCAGAACGGAGGAATTGGGAATCTGCCTTGGCGGCCATTACCATGAAGCTAGTATAGTCGTAAGGGGAGGTCCAAGCTTGCCTATGGCCTAAATGTAACATTGCGAGATTTGACCAATGACTGTACTCGTGCCACTGATCTGTCACGACTCAGTGATTCGATCCCGAATGGTAATTTCGGCCTCCGGTACTAGCAAACGGTACGCCAGTCTCCCTTCCCCAGGAACTATCCAGGTCTTGTTGGTGTGGCTGTCGGACAGGTGGGCCATGGGTGGTAACGCCTGAGTAGCTGGGTTTGTCGCTCAATTGTTGGTCTTCGGTCTCGTCTCTAAGGCCAAGGATACGAGATAAGTTATCCGCAGTACGATAAAGGCTATTGTTCCTTGAGCTCATGGCGTCCGCAGTGAAGTAATGTAACTTTTCTTTTCAACCGGTAAGGCAAACAATGTGTCTGTCGATGTTGGACTTGAGTGTATGTGCTGTGCTCGGTGGTGGTGGTGGCGAAGCACCGATGGCGAATATTATCATCATGAAAATAAGTTGATGTCAATGGCCAATGGTATCACGCAGCATTATATAAAGAGCAGAGTGGAAACTGCAAAAGGATTTTTGAAGTTCGTGTCATTGTTCCTTTCCTCGATACCGCTGTGTAAATCGCGCAAGTTGGCGCCACCAGCAGCCAGCCCGAACGGGTTTCTATAGCACGCCATTACCTCCTCCGCGTGCTAGAAATTTGACAATTTTTCATGATGGACATGGCTCACCGCTGATTGAAGTAGAGCTTAAGTAGGATAGGTATGATGTTGGCAAAGTGTCAATCCACTTAAAATGTCATACTTGAAGGGATGGAATGTAGATTGGAATACCCATGAATAAATAAGAAGCCCCCCACATAAGTGGCAATTATACAAGCCAAGACTTTCTGTCTTTCATTGAACTACCGACAGCCTGCCTTCGAAGTCCGATCTTATTTATTCACCAGTTACCGCCATCATGAAGTTTCTCAGCCTGGCCTTGATCAGCGCCCTCGCGTTCCTTGCGAACGCCGCATCTATCTACCCCGAGATGGAGCACGGAATTAACGGTCCTCTGGATTCGTGCATTAAGAGTAAGTTTTAAAACTCAATGTGACGACTGCAAGTATAGTTCTGAGCCAAGATGGATGACGCTGATGTGCAATTGAAATGTAGCTGGTGAATACTGCGAGGCTGGCAATGAGTCCTGTAGCCACAAGTGCATCAACGCAAAGTGTGGTGCTGAGAACAACTGAATTCGGCATGGCTTAGAATACAGGAAGCTTAGCCTTCTACCTGATTTTTTGAAATCTAAACTCATGTTTCAGTTTCTGCCGGGGTTTTTCCTTGAGGCTGATTCCACGAACCGGTAACATTTTTGGCGACTCCCTGTGTAAAGACAAAGAAGAGCATGGCGTCAGAATTCACAAGCTCGCTCAAATGATTCGTAAAGGCTTGTCCTTTACTGCCCATTGTATTCCGAGTCCATCGCATATTTCGGTCATCGTGGGTGCCGACGAAAGCTGGATCTGACCCCGGGGCTGACGGGGCATCATGTACATTTTGGCCCCACCTCGATCTATAACCACTTAGCGGCGCATGCTATTATGCAGACGACCCTGGTGCACCCCAAAATCTATGACCAGATGCAATCAATAACCTCTCATCTTTTCAAGTTAAGCGAAATCAAACATCAAAATAACCGAACCTCGGCATTTGTTGATTTCCGCTGAGTCATCGTTACCGATTGCGGGGAATCGGAAGCTTGAAGCACCCTCCTCAAGTTCGCTGCAGACAACCCGAGCTTGCATTACGAAGTACACGCCTACTTTGCGCAATCATCATGGCAGTCCCACAGATCACTCTCTACGTGGATATCGTCAGCCCCTTTGCATACATCGCATTCCACGTGCTCAAGGCAAGTTCTGCACCGCGTCCCTCACAGGCTGCATCGCGCGAGTCTTAACACGAACAATAGAACTCGCCCACCTTTGCGAAATGCAACATCAACTATGTTCCCATTTTCCTTGGGGGATTGATGCATGAGTGTAATAATACGCCGCCGATTAATATCAAGAGTATGTCTTTGAGGCTTTTGTTGACTTGACAAAGACTAGAATAACTGATGTCGCGCAGACAAGGATAAGTGGATGGGTCTTGAGCGGATGCGCTGGGCGAAGTACTTCAATGTTCCGATGACAGAGAAGCTCCCCGAGGGATTCCCTCCGAAGACTCTCGCGATCCAGCGAGCACTTTGTACGATTTCTCAGAAATGGCCTGAAAAGCTGCCCGCCGTGATCGAGGCGCTTTATCGCTCTTTCTGGGTTGATGAGAATCCTCGTATCGGTGACCTTGAGGGATTTGCACCTGTGCTTGAACGTGTTCTTGGGAAACAGGCTGCTCAGGAGACATTATCGGCTGTAAGTTGAATCTAGAGTTTATCTTTTCTGTTGGGATGTGGATTAACGTCTCCCAGATGAGCCAGCCGGAAATTAAAGCTCTGTTGTCTGCCAATACAAATCGATCTTTCAAAGAGGGCGCATTTGGTCTTCCGTGGTTCCAGTGCACTGATGCCAGTGGCAAGACTGAGGGCTTCTGGGGTGTTGATCATCTCGGAGTAGTGGCTGACTTTTTGGGATTGGATCGCAGTCGGGATTCGGGTTTCAGGGCTGTTCTCTGATTCCAGTATAGAGAGTGTAGGATATGAAGGGTTCTCTATTTTTGGTTGGATAAGAAATCACGGAGGCTAATCGTGAATTATTTCTGAATCGAATCATTTATTGTACACTTTTCTGAATCAAAATGCTTTTGCATAAGCCAGTCCTGTAAGTAAGTCCGCCCCTGCCAGACGATATTCGTGGACATCGTACATTTCCGCCCGCTCCCGGTATAATGTATATATATTTCGAAGCAGCCGCTCAGTTCATCTTGGGAGGCGGCTTCGTGCTCATATGCTTTTCCCGGAGGAAATCGCAAAGTTGTTCGGAGTCCATTTCGTCAATGGCGCGATGTTCATCTGGATGAAGGGCCGAATCGACAGCTAAACACAATCAAGTCAGTAAACTGAATCATATGAGTTAGACAGTGGAATCACCCTGTTCGAATCCACTTCCAGTACCATTTTCAGCGCCAGTTAAAGAATGTATCCGCGCTTGCAAAGTCTCAAGCGCCCCCTCCGCAGCTGGAACAATAACCTCCTTCACTTCACTCGCCTTCTCCCCTGCCAGAGTCGAGACTTCACTCCCAATTTCGGAGACCGAGCGACCACCTGTCACGGAGTTGACCTGTTCTTTCACGCAGGCAAGAACACCCTGGGACTCATTTGATTGGACTGGGACGCTTTCATTTCTGTCGAGTTGTTCCGGGGTCGAATTCGTATAGATCGAGTCGCTCGATGAGCTCATTATGCGTCTCGTTTTGCGTTCTGTGGAGGTAGCGAGAAGGGAGAAAATGGGATCCGTCAATAAAACCGGGGTGAAAGCGTAGGGCTGAGCTGTCGTAGGGCTGAGAGCGTTTTAGGGCGTCGCCCGATTCCCGAGGGGGTATGACATCGAGGTAGGCAGGGTGAGCCCGCGTGTCGATCGCGTTAGGCCAGGCAGAAGGAATCTGGGCAATCTCGGCTGAGATCATGGCGCGTTTTGCGGACGTGGAGACGGTCGTTTTATTTGGTTTTGTTGCCCGGCTTGGTCGATGTCCCCAGCGATGACGTCGTTGGACCCATCGGCTGCGATGAACCTTTTCAGGATGAGTTGTACATTGTGCTCGCGCGTGTAGTTGCAAGGTTAAAGGGTGATGTTTTGGGTTGAATCTTGGGTGTAGAGGTGTCGCCAGAGTGTTGATGTGGCTTGGTCATTAATTATGGTTTGGTCTACTTTTGGTCCCATGTCCAGCCCTGCAGTACTACACAGCGGAGCTACTGTTTCCTATCAAGTTTCCAAGATTTTTTCTGCTAACTCGGATTTATTAGATAGGTTAAAAATAGATATATGACTCAAGCAATGCAATTGTTCATTCTATCGCCTGCTAGCTACCTCAGTGCATGAGTATTTCTCTTTGTTGTCCATGCCTTGGCTGAATATACAGGGACAGTCTGCCCCACCGCCCCCGCCACGCCGCATCGCAAAACGAGACTGCTCCGATCCAACCCTCCATCTCCAACGTTCACCACACCAACCTCCCCGCCATGGCCCCAATCCCCGTGACAATCGTCACCGGCTTCCTCGGCTCCGGAAAAACCACTATCCTCCTCAACCTGATCCCACAACTCCCCAAAACCTACCGACTAGCCCTTCTCAAAAACGAGTTCGGCGACGTCGCAGTCGATTCCCAACTCGCCTCCACCCAATCGATCTCCGGCGTCCGCGAACTGCTCAACGGCTGCATCTGCTGCAACCTGGTTGGCCAACTCAGCGATGCTCTCGAAACCCTCCGCTCTGAGGTCGTCCCCGACCGAATCGTCATCGAGACGAGCGGGAGCGCTTTCCCCGCTACACTGGCTATGGAGGTGAATCGGCTTTCGCGCGAGGGCGAGGGCGAGTTCATTCTTGATGGGGTGATTAGCGTTATTGATGTGGAAAATTGGGAGGGGTATGAGGATACTTCCTATACGGCTAAGTTGCAAGCCAAGTATACGGATTTGATCATCTTTAATAAGTGGGAGGGGGTTCCGGAGCAGCGTTTGGATGTCTGTCTTGACCGGGTTGGCGATTTGGAAATCGAGACGCCGTGGGTCAAGTCTGTCAAGGGTGTCGTGGATAGGGATATCCTGCTGGGTATTGACGGGGCGCTCTTCGCGAAGCAGAATGGGGAGGAGGCTGTCGCGGGCAATGGACACGATCACGAGCATGCGCATGAACACAAGCATGATCACCAGTCGGAGGTGGAGGTTCTGTCGGTTATTCTGAAGCAATCTGCCCCCGGCAAGACGGTCGACGTGTCTGCGTTGGAGAAGCTGCTTTCTTCCGCGCCGAGAGAGGAGGTTTATCGCATCAAGGGCATTATTCGCTCTTCTGCGCAGAATCCCCCGGCTGAATCGTCGGATGATATGGATTCTCGGAAGCATGGTGAGGGCAGTCGGTACTATATTCTCAACTGGGCGTTTGGGAGGTGGACTGCGACTCCCTCGACGGTGGTTGCGGAGTCAGCTGACGAGGCGGTTGTCGCTCGGCTGACGTTCATCTTGGCCCGGTACGAGTCGACCAAGTGGAAGAAGAAGCTTGAGGCGGGTGGTCTGGTCCAGGCTGTTGATGATGAAGCTGCGTTGACTGTGGAGCGACTGGTTTGAGCAGGTTCCCGCTTGCATTTGTACCTTTGTATAGAGTTCTTAGACGGATTCGACTTGATGATACCAGATGTCTAGAATAGACGATAGAAATGATGGAATGATCGTGACGAATGAAGAAAGTCATATATATCAGTCTGAGAACTCCACCAAATTCAACGGCGAGGTGATTATTTGAGTGAACTGCACATGGCAGTGCTATTCCAATGCCCTACTTGCTTATCTTGGGGGCAGTACATGTACGTTGACATTAACTTAACTGGGCGAGTTCTCTCCATACTGGCACTAATAATAATGATCGGTTATCCAAACTGACTTATGTACCGGATTTGAACCAATGCCCCTGGGAAGTACCCATGGTACGATCGGTAAGCCGTTGGGACAGGTGGGAAAGTACCACGGGAGGCGAGTCACTTCAAGCGCGATCCTCCCGCTTTGCCCTACAAAGCTTGGCACCGGCGCCGGGAAGGCACATAATGGCTTATTATAAAAAATTGATTGCCTGCGTAGTACCTCTTTTAACCTATGACAATTTCCCGGCTTATAAGAAACAGCTGGCGAAGCTACGATGTAGTAGTGCTAGTGTAAACAGTAGCTTTCTAGAAGGGTGTTGCACAGTCATCGGGATCTGATACAAAAACAGTTCGCCCTGATCTGAGTGTAACCGTGACCCGAGACCCGTTTTCTATTTCTAATATAATCATTCAACTGCAACATGATTTTCACCCAACAAAGACGCGCCATTGCGTGCGCTTTAAATTACTTGGCTCGATTGAACAAGCGTTTTTTCAGTTCGGGCGACTTCCCGATTAGGTCAAGCCCGCCGCGAAGCTGATAACGCCATCGGCGCTATTCTGCTCGAAGCAACCACACAACTCAGCTAGCACGATTCGCACGGGGGCTTTGGCGCTGCGGCAGACAGGTCTTGCTCGCCGCACCGCGTTACACTAGCTACAGTGTCCCGCGTCGCGCCCTTTCATTGGCCCGGTCTAGTCTGAGGAATGTTACCTCGCACGCCATGACGGCGATGGAGATGGCCGGTTTTAAACCCGAAATTCCTCCGGCCTCATGGTCCATAGCCTTTTTCTTTCTCTTTGCCGGCGTTGACTCTTCTCAACCTTGTGGTTAACTCATACGTTCACCGCAAGATGGCGCTTCTGGGTGTCTTTCGACGACGCCGCCAGGAAGGCCAGATCCTGGACGCGAGTCAGGGAGACGCTGACTCGGCGGGACGCATCGAAGATCGTGCGGAGGAACCGTCGATCAAGCCGGAGGTGAATGACTCGCACACCGTCCTGCCGGACGCAGAGAAGGTGCAGGTGTCGGAGACGCTGGCCATTGAATATGAGAGCGCCGATGACCCCGAGATTGCTGCGCTGCCCTTGCAGGTGCGACAGCTGATCAATTTGCACGATGATCCCACTCTGCCGACCATCACGTTCCGCTACTTTCTTCTTTCGGTCATCTTCGTTATTCCCGGCGCTTTCCTGTCTCAGTTGAGTTACTTCCGAACGACCAGCGCCAATTATTCGGTCTTCTTTGTCCAGATTGCCTGCCACTACTTTGGTCACTTTCTGGCACGAAGCTTGCCTGCTTGGGTTATTCGGGTTCCGGGCACGAGTTGGTCGTTCAGCCTCAATCCCGGACCATGGAGCATCAAGGAGCATGTCCTGGTCACCGTGACCGCGGCTTCGGGCGCAACCTACAATATGGGCTACGCTCCCATAGTCCTGGCGGAGCTGTGGTACGGTGAGAGAATCCATCCCGCAGTGGCACTCTTTTTCATGCTTGCGATCGTATGGACTGGATATTCATTCGCAGCTCTGGCACGGCAGATTCTCCTGCCGGACCCAGAGTACATCTGGCCCCAGGCTCTGATGCAGACGACCTTGTTCGAGACGTTCCGCAGAACAGATACATCGTCGCGCCTAGCCAGACGCCAGATGAAGGTCTTTTTTTCGCGCTCCTCGGAATGACCCTCTGGCAGTTCCTACCAGAGTATGTATTCCCATTCACCTCGTCCTTGGCCTTTCTGTGCTGGGTTGCGCCGCGGAATCCCGTGGCCAATTTCATTGGCTCAGGACTGGGAGGCATGGGCTTCCTGAATCTTTCTCTGGACTGGTCCAACATCAACTGGAACGGATCTTCGATTATGCTCACTCCCTGGTGGACGCAAGTTCTTCTCTTCCTCGCTTTTGCCTTCAACTGCTGGGTCCTCCTTCCTGCTGCGAAATGGGGAAACCTTGGCTCTTATAAGCACGGCCTCATGTCCAACAGCCTATTCATGGCTAATGGAACCAAATACCCCACGGCGGAGGTTCTTACTCCAACCTATCATCTGAACGAGACTGCCTTCCAAGAGTACGGACCCATGTACATGGGCATGCAGAATGTGTGGGCGACATTCTTCGACTACGCAAAGCTCCCGGCTGCAATTACCTGGATCGCCACATTCGGCTTCACGCAAGTGCGAAGCAACCTAAAAAAGATCTTCGACTCTCGCAAGAAAGCAGGAACGACGAATGCGAATACGCAAGGTCAGGGAATCCACTACAAGTACAACGACCGACTCAACGTCATCCAGCGACAGTACAAGGAAATCCCATCGTGGTGGTACATCGCTCTCTTCCTCGCAGCATTCGTCATCCTTATCACCAGCATTGCATGCGGATACCTGTTCATCCCGATCTGGACCTTATTCGTCGGACTAGCCAGCGCAGCCATCTTCGTCATCCCTTTCGCCTGGCTGTACGCCATCTCGAACTACCAGCTTGAAACCGGTTCCTTCAACGAGTTGATGTACGGATACATGGTGCACACCAAAGCCGGTCAAAATCACCAGCATCCTTGCGGTCCCTCAGTCTACGGATCCATTGCCGGCGACGCTTGGTACCGCGCACAGTACATGCTTCAAGACCAGAAAATCGGCCACTACATGCACATCCCACCGCGCGAGATCTTCTTCTCGCAGATTTTCGGCACGCTCATGGGAGTCCCCATCAACTACGCCGTCATCCGCTGGGTCATGGATACGAAAGGCGACTACCTAACCGGCAAAAAGAGCGATCCGCTCAACCAGTG
Organism: Penicillium argentinense; assembly: GCF_028826775.1. Taxonomy (NCBI): domain Eukaryota; kingdom Fungi; phylum Ascomycota; class Eurotiomycetes; order Eurotiales; family Aspergillaceae; genus Penicillium; species Penicillium argentinense. The sequence continues at coordinate 4,811,718 of NW_026622668.1, forward strand.
GACGGGACAAAAACTCGTTACCTCCAACACGATGGGCGTGCAATACGCCGTCCTAGGCCCGAAGCGACTCTTCGCAGAAGCAGAGATGGCCCCACTCCCCTGGTCTTTCCTCGTCGGAGCCGTCATCCCGCCTATCCTGTACGTATTCCACCGCTTCCTCCCGAAGCTGCGAATCGACCTGTGGAACGTGAGTATTTTCTTCGGCGGGCTGGCCATGTTCTATGGTAATGTCAGTACCGGGTACACGTCCGCTATCATCGGCGCGTACATCACGATGTACTGGGCCTACCGGCGCCACTTTGAGGTCTGGAAGCGGTATAACTATCTCGTTGCGGCTGCCTTTGATGCAGGCTTTAACTTGAATATGTTACTTATTTTCCTCTTTTTTGGCGCCGGAAAGCAGATCTCAATGTCGAATTGGTGGGGTAATAATGCTGACTCGGTGGAGAGATGTTTTGCGTTGGAGAGTTGAGTGACCTCAGGACTTGAGGGTCAACTTCGCTTGTTTTTGCTATTCTCTGGGTATTCTCCATGCATCTTTAGATACCAGTAGTATGAAACGATCAATTTCATGAGTCCAATGTTCGGAAGCCTCATTCAATGCCTAGATACCTCGCTTAGGAAATCATGGTGTATATTGTCGAATATGGATACCGTAAAGGCGCCTCTTCGTTCACATGGGTGAGCGCAACGTACTATGATGACAATGGATCCGGGAGAAACGGTGTACACTACACAAATGCACCTATGGTGCATCGTACAATGATCATCACGGCCATGATCGACGATGACCACAGGAAACAATGGCAACACACTAGGACACTACGCGATACAGGGTTTGAAATATAGAATATCTCGGGATACAGCAACTGCAGCGAGGGAGTGAGACGCTGAACGAGTAAATTCTAAACTGTAGAATCTAATCTATCGGTCCTTCAAAGCGAAGCAAGCATATATAAAACCACGTATGGCAAGATAAACACCGAAATTAGCATTACTGGCAAGATGTATCAAAACCAGAAATTTTTGAAGCTCAGAAGAGGACATGCAACGAACGATGGCCGCATAAATGCGAATACAAAGACTCAAACATTAAAAGATCCAAACATTACCCGATCATCCAATCGCATCAGTAGTCTAGGAGTGCGGAAGCACCAGTCTCGCTCGAGATGTAGATCACCTCGTGGTTGTCGGAGAAACCATTGAAGCGAGTGGCGCTGCACTTGGTGTAGGCGCCCATGTCCTCGAAGTAGAGCCAGTCACCGGTGTTGAGCAGACCTGGAAGGTCGATGCGCTCGGTGATCACATCGATGCCGTCGCAAGTCGGTCCCCAGATGGAGTACGAGATGGACTCCGAAGTCGCAGAATTCGAAGCTTGGTCGGCGGACAGCAGGACTTGGGCTACGGGGTGCTGGTGGTCGAAGATGATGTTCGAGAAGTTGCCGTACACGCCGTCATTCAGGTAGAGCATGTATGCGTCGCGCGAGGGGTCCGCGGGGTCGGGAACGTCGCGGCGAGCGATGACGTTCGCTGCCAGGGTGAAGGCGCTGGCAACGTAGTAGCGGCCCGGCTCGGCGATGATACGGATGTTAGGCGGGAAGTACATTTCCAGGGCATCGCTCAGGATACCCGAGAATTTCTCGAAGGTGTCACCAGAAAAGCCGCCGCCGACGTCGAGGGTGTGCATCTCGTGGCCGATGGCAGAGGCTTGATCGAAGACCAAACGAGCGTCTTCGACGGCCTTGAGGAAAGCACGGGGATCCTCAGCGCCGGATCCAACGTGGAAGCTGACACCGACGACCTTCAGCTCGAGCTGGTGAGCAAGCTCCAGGAGCTGCTGGGCGACATCCATGGATGCGCCGAACTTCATGCTTAGGCGGCACAAGCTAGTCGAGTCATCCGTCAGGATACGAAGGTACAGCTCGGCTTCGGGGAAAGTCGCCTTGATCTTGTACAGCTCGTCGGCATTGTCAAAAGTCATTTGCTTGACACCGACCTCCTTAGCATAGCGCAGGTAAGACTTGGTCTTGCAGGGCTGCGCATAAATGATGCGGCTGGGATCGATGCCCGTCTGAAGAGCCAGATCAATCTCCGCCTTGGAAGCACAGTCGAACCCATTGCCTAGCTGGGCCATGAGGCGAAGGACCTCGGGGTCGGGGTTACACTTGACAGCTGTGGGAGCATTAGATAGAAGTCCAAACGACTCATCTGCAGTTAGAAACATACCGTAGAATGGCTTGACGCGACCCAAGTTCATCTTCCAGCGCATGTGCTGGCGGTAGACTTCGCCCATATCCGCAACGTAAAACGCATCCTCCTCACCGGGACCACAGTGGTCCACATCCACATCCGCGGCGCGCTTCTTCAGAATTTCCAGGACCCGGTCCTTGGCAGTCAACCGAGATTGCAACAAATCGTCCCCGCCATGATTGACGAGGCTGGAGTGGTCACGACTAATGCCGTTTTTGATCGTGCATACTTCGGCAGGGGGAGTACACGCAGTCGGTGCCATAACCGTGCAGCTGCGACTCAGCACGGATTTTTTTTTTCTTAGAAAAAAAGGGTGTAAAAAGATTGAACGACGCGACTGCGTGTTTTAGGGAGGACGAAAAGTGTCGCAACCGTAGTTGACTGGACCAAGCCTCCTAGACCCTTCCTCCTTAAGAGGAAGAACCTTCGAAGAAGTCCTATGCGGCAGCTCAAGGAATGAGGGAATAATCTGAGAGGGCGTCAATGGGGCGAAAAAAGGCGCACCAGACGGAAGCTCAGAGAAGGACAGCAGGAGGTGGAATGTTGTTAAGAGTGTCGCGGAGACGTCGAGTGGAGACAATTTGGCTGAGAAGCAAGAGGGAGGCTGCGGGAGCCGTGGTGACCGCGGGGTGCCTTTGGACGCGAAACCAAAGGCAGGGTCGAACTGGGAAAGATTGGCAAAGCTAGAGCCAACGGGGAGATGGTTAGTCGCCGCAATTGCAGTCTCCGGAGTATGAGTGAAAAAGTGAACGTGTGAGAGGGGGGGGGAAGTTGGGCTTCAGAGTTTTAAATTTGGGGGGAGTCGGGGCTGGGTTTAGGGCACGCCGTTTGGCCGTGGGAAAAAGACGCACGGCCACCACCACACGGTGAGCCGAGCGAGGGCTGGAGCTGCGGATGCATCCAACGAGGCCGGGGCAACCAAAAAAGAAAGCACTCACCTGGACGAGCCACACAAAGCAGACAAGCAGTGGTGAAAGAGGGAAGAAGGTCCGGGGAAAAAAAAGAGGTTGCCGCGCTGACGGGGCCAGTCACTCACCGCCCGCAAAAAACCTTGGAAGCGGGCAAACCGCTCGAGTGGGTTTAGCACCTGCTTGCCAGCTACTGGCTAGTACTACTCTAGCAGTACCCTAGGGTACGGAGGGTACGGTACTAGCACGAGAAAGTACTTCCCGGGCTTAGGGTCACGACTATGCGCGATTTCTACGTTCTAGGCGTGGCTGCGAGGTATTTTTGGACTTGATATGTTTCCTGGCTTTCCACCCTTCCCCCTCTCCTTCACGGCTGCAGCATGCAAGATGGGCAATAGCCCCTGCGGATCGCCGATGTGCTGTTCGGGATTGCTAAATTCAATTCTCTCAAGATGCGGTGTAACGAGTGTTGGTAGTACAAGGGGGTGCTCGCCTAGGAGCTGGTGGCGCAGGTCCCCACATGTGAAAGGATCGAGTATGCGAGGATCCCGTCACAGCGGGCGTGTCATAAGCAGGGTGGGAGCTGCGCGTCGAGTACTTGAGTACCGCATCATGCAGCGGTGCCGGAATCAATAACCTCACCATACATCGTCTCTTGGAGTATATGCCGGCTGTAGCAACTTGAAGCTATAGGGTACGGTATGGTACGGTAAGGTAAAATTCGTCCGGCGGCCAGCTGGAAACGCCCCGCGATGACGCAGAGGGCACGGGCCATCTATCGTGTACGGTACGCAAGGTACCTTCCAGTCGAAAATCAGAGGGCCTCTTGCGCCCGCCGGTAGCAGTACATCTCGATCTCGTCCGTCTGGGCGTTTTGGGCCGGCAGCGCAACCTTGGCATGCATGCCCTCGAAGCCTGCACTCTGCATCAGATCGAAGAACACGGCTTCACTCTCGTGTCGCCGCTTCAGAGCCACCAGAACCAGCGCCTCCGGGGAGCTCCGGACCAATGCCTGCATGCAGGAAACCAGGGCTGGCTGACTGTCCGAATTGTACGTGCAGTCGGAGACCAGGATCAGGTCCAGAGCTTGATTGCACAGCTCTGCTGGGGGCTCGTTCCAGTCCAGCGACTGGTATCGCGCGCCTGAGTTGGCCTTGGGCTTAGACTGGTTCACGTTGCGAGTAATGATTTCTTCCGCTTCAGGCATGTCGGTCAAGAGCACATTGCAGTTCTCGACCATCGTCGTCAAGCCAATGCCGACCATCCCACAACCGCTTCCCAGCTCCACGATTTGGAGAGGTCCACTCCGGGGGCTGGTGAGAAGCTGGTTGAGGGCCGGCATACCCACGTCGATACCTTTCGTCACGTCGTGGAGGAACATGATGGACGCAAGTGCCGCATCCCTGGGTTGATCGTGATGTGATTAGTAGACAAACTTGGGCAGTGCAATCACACTCATGCCGGTATCAGTACAGGTCGTAGGCTTACCAGAGATGTCGAGCAATACTGTTGCCTGTCTCTTCCCAGATCTTGAATCGCTCGTTGGGCTCGTCGCCCACATAGAATTGGCGCTCGACCAGCTTTTCAGCAGGCTCTTTTTTCGAAAACGGTGCGCTGAATGCCGCTACTACTAGCGGAGCCTCGCCAGTCTTCAATCGATCCTTGGAGATGTCCAGAGCTTGGGCCTTGAAATTGAACTGGCCGTCACCCACCATGGACGCCGAGAAGGGGCCCATTTCGATGGGCACTTGGCGATCAGTTGGTCCCCATTCGTCCAATTGCTGAGCTTTGATCTGGAGTTGAGGGTGTGTCACACATGTGAAGCATAGTGTAACACCTAGGTCGTCGGCCATAAACTGGTCGCCCAGGTCATTGGTGATGGTAATGAGGCTTTGGATATAGTATTGCATGCCCTTTGCTTTTCTCTTCTTCACCCAGATCGGGGGCTTGAGAAAGCGAATGTAGTAAACCATCTTGTTGGGGAGATTGTGAATCCTCCGAGAATCACTAAGCTTTCAGTTTGGGGTGGACCGTGTTGCCAAAACCTCCCCGCGGCACGTGTGAGCCAGCGGCCATCCCGCGGATTGGATTCGGTCACGTGTTATCTGGCTTTATGAACTGAGATGTTGATCTCTCAATTCAAACCCTTCATCACTGTTGCTTTGTGGGAAACATGCCTGTACTTTGGTGTTTGACTACTTAGGTAGCTACTAATAGTGTCCATGCGTCAGTGGGACTGTCTCGAGTCCTCCGCTCCGTCTGAAGTGCTGAATATATCATAATGTGTGAGACAACATCTGGACTGATACCATATCAGTACAGTTTTCCATCGTCAAAAATGCCTCGAAACAGACATATCTCTTTAGAGATCTTAAAAAGCTCGTCTAACAGACAATTTTCAAAAGTCTCACCCAGGAAGACCGCTTCCGCTCAGCCGTCTCTTCCTCAATCATATAATTCGCATCCAAAAAGCGACGGCCAGTCACCAAATCCATCTCATGCGCACGAACAACCCTCGTCCCATACCAAAACTTATAAGAAACATAGAGAAAAATCACAACCGGAGCCGCAAGGTAATACGAGAAAAAAGTACTCGCCCTCGAGCTGGGAGTCATAGCCCCGTACCCAGAAGGCCAGGCAGCAGTCCAAAACTGCGCAAGCATCACGAGACAGTTGAAGCCGAAGCCAATCCAGGATCCAATAAGATCCGGCTGTGAGCGAAACGGAAGTTCATCAAGGCTTCGACCTTGTACTAAAAGCAAATAATCTTTTTATTCTATATTGAGTTAAACCTAAAACAGTTCCAATTATTAAAGATAATAATGAACTAACTAATAAACTAATAGTTCAATTATATTCAGTTGTAACATATATACTATTAAAGCAAATAATCTTTTTATTCTATATTGAGTTAAACCTAAAACAGTTCCAATTATTAAAGATAATAATGAACTAACTAAATGAGAAATTGTACTAAAAGCAAATAATCTTTTTATTCTATATTGAGTTAAACCTAAAACAGTTCCAATTATTAAAGATAATAATGAACTAACTAATAAACTAATAGTTCAATTATATTCAGTTGTAACATATATACTATTAAAGCAAATAATCTTTTTATTCTATATTGAGTTAAACCTAAAACAGTTCCAACTTTCCATGCGCGTCGAAAGCGAACGTGGCAGAGACAGATGGAGCCCCAGACGAAAATCTCGCCTAGTCCGACGATTGCCATTAGCCATTCGAAGACGACGGTTTGTTTGTCTGATGCGGCGAGGAAGCAGAGTAGGCCGAAGATGGATGTTACGGCGATAGCGAGGATCGGTCGTCCTTTTCGGTCGATGTATGCGAGGAATCGGGGGGCTTGGCCTTGTTCGGCGAGGGCGGACATCGTGCGGGATGCGCCGTATATGGAGGAATTTCCAACTGATAGAACGGCTACCATGATCACGACGTTGACGATGGATGGTAGACCCGAGATTCCTGGACTGGTGTTAGAGAGACGCGTTTGAGGTCGAAGTGGAGTATACATACCAGCATCCTCAATGGCAATGACAAATGGTGATGCATGGGCGTCTGCGCTGGACGATCCTGTAACAAGTCTTGAGTCTGTGTATGGGACTAGTAGTCCAACGACGATAAGCGACACGACGAAGAAGATCAAAATCCTCCAGAAGACCTGTTTGGTGGCCGTTGGGAGAGTTCTGTGGGGATTTTCCGTCTCCGCAGCGGTCAGGCCGACGAGCTCAGTCCCTGCAAATGCAAATGCAGCCGTAACAAAAACATTGCATAGACCTTTGAACCCATCATTAAAAGCACCGGGATCATGCCAGTATTTCCCGCCGATATATTCGCCCTCAGGGCCACCTCCACAATTGAGGATAATCCCCAGTATACTAGCTCTACAGTTAGCAAAGCGACCAGAGAGCCTCAGCCAGAGCGCGATTACTCACATAAACCCAACAATAGCAATGATTTTGATTATCGACAAGACAAACTCCGCCTCACCATACCATCTCACATCAAAAAGATTGACCCCAACAATAGCCGCCCAGAAGAGAGCAGCCCAAGCGGCATTCGAGACCCCGGGATTCCAATAATCAACCGTGATAGACGCAGCAACAATCTCCAGAGGCAACGTGACCAGCCAGGAAAATGTATACATCCAGCCCATCGCGAATCCCCAAGCGGGATCGAGGAATCGCGTTGCGTAGTGCGCAAACGAGCCGCTCACGGGGAATATCACGGCCATCTCGCCGAGTGCGTGCATCATGCAGTAAAGCATGCATCCGATTAAGAGGTATGCGATGAGTACGGAAGCCGGTCCTCCTGCTGCGAGGACGCTACCTGATCCGACGAATAGACCGGTGCCTGGTTCTGTTAGTGGGCGCTCGTCTGGGGATTCCTGCGAACGCACCGATTGAGCCGCCGATTGCGATCATCTGGACGTGTCGGGCTTTTAGACGGCGCTGTAGAGGTGGCTCTGGGACGTGTCCGGAGCCATTTTCGAGATCGGTCGCGTTTTGGTCGTTGTTGTGACTTTTGTGAAATGATTGGGGGTCTCGTTTGAAGCTGTCGATTAGTCGTCGTCCGATTTGGGACCGGAATGAGGATGAGTAGCCCACGGCTGGAGAGATGATTTCGTCTGGTGTATTCGGCTCATGTTTTTGGGTTTCGTCTGCCATTTTAGACTGATATTATGTGTTGTACAGACCATGCAAGAGATAAGACAGGATGCAGGAAATGGAGTTTAGAGTAGGTGAATTGCTGGCTATCTAATAAATGCCGATGGCTAGCACTGGATGCTGATGAGTTAGGCATTATATTACGCAACGTATCGGCAATGGGTCTATCTATGATCTACCCCGCATTTTCAAAAATGGCAGTTATGAACTTGGGATTAGTACTCCGCATCGCGACGCTCTAGCGACTAGACTACGACTACTAGTAGTAGATCTCGCCAAATTATACCCGGGTGAGGCTTGTGCCCCTCGGAAAGCTTACGATTAGACGATTTACGACTAGATTTTCAAACCATTCTACAAAATTGTGATTCAAAATTTACGTTTATTTGTTCTTTCAGTATGGTATGAAGTCAAGCCCCTCTGCCTTGTCCACTTCAGCCTTACAACTCCGGAGGGAACCCAGAAGAAGACTACTGGAGTTGTCGAGATCTTCCCATCGTTGCTCGAGTATTTCCAATGCCCTAAGAATGTTGCGAATGTGAAGGTTGAAGTAAAGCTCTTGAAGAAGCTCTCTGACCAGCTGCCTGTCTTGTCCCATGGCCTCGCAGCTAAGAATCGAGTCGTCAGCACTTCATAATCAAGGGAAGTCACTCGCAAGGATTCCACTTACCCTGCAGTATAAATCGGGGTGGTAAGCAGTATCCACGGAGAAAGTGTCGTGACGGGAATAATTGAAGATACAGAGTCCAAAATTGCTCTTACGCAGCATTGAACCACTGGACTCAACGTGGGAAGTCCTTTCACTCGCTTGTAAAGGTGTAACAGACTTGAGTATTGGTATGCAGTATTAGAAGCCTGAAACTGGCGAGTCGTCTCTGGGCTCAGGGAAACGTGGTCCGGAAGTTTGAGCCCCCTATCCTTATCACGAGCTATCATGCGCTTAATCGAGCATTCAAGTATATTGGCTTTTTCCTGTCTTTGAAAGTCGTCTATCGGAATATCAAAACCATCACCGCTCTCACTAGATGCCTCTTGATGCACCATAGAGCCAATCTCCATTAGCATCGGGTTAAGATCCGAGGAGTATCCGGTGTACGTGTCGAAAAAGTAACTTTCGTTGCATTCTTGGGCCGTCGACTCCGAAGAGGTTAGAGCAGACAGGGTACCGATGTCGGTAACAGCCGATAGTGCCTGTATTGACCAGAACCACCGGGACCAGAGCCAGAAGCTGTACTCTGATTCATCTAGGTCTCTCCTCGATGCAAGTTGAGCAAACATGGCCCCTGCTCCGTTCACATGAACTCTCCACGAGGAATTGGCCCGCCCGGAGAATATCTCGCAATGGCATAACGTCCGGATGGTATGGAGGAGAGGCTGGACGGGGTAACCCGGTATCTCAAGGTCTCGACGAAGACACCGCATGCTAGAGGCGATCAGGCTGGCGACGAGGTCTTCCGGTAGAAATCGGTTCGGGAGTTCGTTCAGCAATGTGTAGCGGTGCAGAGACGAGAATGCCATAGTTGCGTACAATAACGACTCGGATTGGTGGGTCATGGGCAAAATGGTTCGACATATTTGATCTCGAATATAGGCAGAGCTTGAGATTTTGGATGCCTCGGTGATGAAGTGGTGAAGAAGCAGTCTGCTTGTGGAGTTCAGGACTGACGAAGGTTGCGACAAGTGGATAGATAGTGTTGGTAGCCGTGGGCTTTTCAAGTCTTGATTATGCGGATGTCTGGTATTGTGCCTGGAGAGCTCGCCTCTGCTATCTTGTGGATTGGAGTTCCAGACCTGTACCTCCTCTTGCCGAGCGGTCTTTGGTTTTCGGGGAACGCGGCCATTCCATTTCAGCGTCAGTTTGTATTCACATGTTTCCCCGGCATCTGAACAGCGCCCACAACTGGGCTTCCGCTCATCGCATTTCTGCCTTCGTCGCTTGCATCGAACACATCCATGACACGATCGCTTGGTTATGGTAGTCATTGTAAGAAGGAATGCTTTTAGGACCAGTCAGGGCACTAACTGCCCCACACACCCCGCGCTTGTCCACGAAGCAGGATCTGGCGATAGCGAATTATGCGCCTAAGCAACGAAGCAAGGCCCAGAGTTTGTAAGAGATTTGGCATCGGAGAGACCGCAGGCTCATGTTTGACAGCGTCAAAAATATCGCTCTGGCCTGCCAGACGGGGTTAGAAGAAGAGTTGGCGATATCGGTAGTCGGCAGTTCCTGCGTCTCCTCGACTTCCCAGATTCGGCCTAGCGCTATCTGTGCATGCGGAGTCGCCCGCCAACATCCACCTTTTCGAATGCGCGGCATGGGAGCCGCTTGCTCCTCGGAAAAAGCCCCCACTGGTCATTCGCCTGCTGGGTTATCGGCGTGCCTCATGGCTATCTCCTTCACTTACCATACACAGTCTGATTGTTGATCGATGGGTCTTTGAATGCCATCTCCATTTTCATGCCCAGCCTACCATCACTCTGCGGTCCACATTCCCACGTGTATAAGAATGGGAACGCCCTGTTCCTAGGTGTTCGCTGCGCTCGTGATACTTCATGCTCTTACAAAGGCTTCCCGACACGATGTACACTTTTTACCTACTTCTGTTTGCATGGCTTGCCTATGTTCTCTCGGTGACAATCCGAGCTATTCGAACCAAGGTCCCCGGGCCGTGGTATACAAACCTCACAAGCTTTGTGCTGAAGTACTTCGAGTTCCAGGGGAAGCGAAGAGTCTGGATCCACAAGCTTCATGAGACATATGGCCCGGTGGTCCGTCTGGCTCCCAATGAAGTCGCTTTTGCGAATCTGGAAGGAATGAAAGAGATCTACCAGAGTGGTGGTAGCGGCTACGACAAGACGGAATTCTACAATCTATTCAAACAGTATGGTCGACGGTGAGTATTGAGTATTCAGAGAACAACCACACGCATTTGCACAGACAAGGGACTGATGATATCCAGTCCCATGTTCGCACTGATGAACAAGAATGAAGTACGTCACTTTATAGAGTTGATTGACAAGACGAATGCTAACAAAATAAGCATTCACAACGAAGAAAGCTCTTCGCGGAGAGATATGCAATGACCAATATTATGTCGTCTTCGATCATGCATGGCATCCAGCAGAATGCGGAAAAGGTTGTTCAAAAATGCCTCAAATCTACTGGTAGCTATCTGGACACTTATGTATGGGACTCTGAGCTGTTTGGAGCGTTTGACTCTAATTGGTGTCTTCTCAGACCGTCCTTCATTGTTATGCACTTGACTGTGCCTCGCATGCCCTATTCAATCCAGCTGGCACAAAGTCCCTCGATGAGAAAGAGGATTATGTGCTGATGGAAGACCTTTCATACGACAACCGGCTCCGGAGTAAGTAATATTAATATCAACACATCAGGTCTTAGTGGCTGAGACATTCCTACAGGCAGACTAGTTCAGCATCATTGGCCCGCCCTGGCATCTATCAGGTATTGCTTCACTCCGAAGCCCATGATGTCCCTATCGCACAAGTTCGTCCTGGATAGGGTATCCCACTCCAAGACCGAAGACTCTTCTTTACTATACAAACTACGAAGCAAGTCCGAGAATCTCGAAAAGGTGCAGATGGCTGCGGAGTGCATGGATCACTTGGCAGCTGGTATTGACACAACAGGAGATGCCCTTTGCTTCCTCATGTATGAGCTTTCACTTCCGCGATCGCAGGAAATCCAACAATGTCTCCGGCAGGAAATCATGCAGAACCCTGGTGCTAGGCTTGATGACTTGCCGTACATGGATGCAGTAATCAAGGAAGGATTGAGGCTCTTCCCGCCCATTCCGATGAGCCTTCCCAGATATGTGCCTCGAGAGGGCCGGACCATCAGCGGCTATCAGCTACCGGGAAGCTCGATCGTCAGTTGCCAAGCGTATTCGATGCATCTGATGGACGACACTGTATTTCCTAGTCCGTCCAAATTCATTCCCGAAAGATGGCTTGAGAAGGATGGCGAGTTGGAGAGAAACAGACTTTTCTTTGCATTTGCTGCGGGCGGAAGAGGATGTATCGGGAAAAAGTGAGTGTCTTCATAATCCAAAAAAAAAAATGTGTCGATGATACTAATTAATTCTAGTCTTGCTCTGGTCGAGATGAAGACGCTCCTTCGAAGAATTTATGGAAGATTTGAGACTGAGGTGGCGCTTGAAATGAAGAGTGATATGTCCATCGACGATCAGATTATCGCTTCACGACCGAAGGATCAGAAGTGCCTCCTTACTTTCCGAGAAGTGACACACTAATCTTCGCGCCCTTGCATTCACATGTTCTTATTTCAAGTAGTGCTTGATGATACAATTACTCTTTTTGCTAGAAAAGAATTGAAAAATAAAATTTTACATCCATTGCCTTATGACTTTACCATCAGTTGTCCTTCGAAAGTCTGCCTGAACGCTGAGGCCATAATGCCACTATTCCCCTTTCGGAAGCACCCACTTACCCCGGTTTCACGTGTCTGCTGACTAACCGAATGACATCGTCGCATTCCCCGATGCTCCGTCGTCAACTTCACCAGACGACGCGGCGATGAAGTGATCGTCGCTATCCCCGATTCGATACCTGCTCATCTTTGACGCGTTGCAAAATGATGCGACCGCGCGATCCGCGCTTCCGGCAGAGGATCAATCAGCTCTCCCACAACCTCGAGACCGCGAACGAGACCGCCCAGGAAGGGCTCTACACCTTTTCGCAGAACTACCTCACCCCCTGCTTAGCCGCGGTCGGGACTTGCGTGCAAGCATGTACAGATCCGTGCCTTCCGAGCCGAGAAGATCATCTCAGACGTCGGCGGCGCGGGCGTGCCGAAGCAAACTTTGATTTCTACGATGATTGGGATAATGAGGAAGCCGACGAAACACTGCTGGGTTGGGGCACGGGTGAGCTTGACCGGTTGCTGGCTGGTAGCGGTCTGACGAGGGGAGGTGCTGAGCAGCCGCGTCGCCCTAGACGCATGAGCTATGGGACACGTCACACAAGGCGCAGGAGTGCAGTGCATATTCCTGATAATCACAGCGACCCGACAGTAATTCCGAGTTCGTCATTGATCGGGTTTCTTGAACGGTTCCCCTGGAGATTTGGCGCAAAGGGTGTAAAGTATCGACCGTCAGCGGCGGACTTGCAAGAACACCCTGGTAGTCTGAGGCGGTATAATCAAGATGAGAACGAGCCTTTGATGGAAGCTACAGACGATGGTGGGGGCCGGGTATCTTACGCCGATCATGGGAGGAACCGAAGTTTAACACAGTCGTCGAAAGGAACATCAAACTCCCTGAGTTCTCGCGGCGATCTATTTCCAAGTGACGACGAGGAAGATGCGGTTCCGCTGGACGATGAATTCGCACTTGCCTTTGGCCGTCGGGGAACCGGTCTGGAATCGGATGATCAGTCTGGTATAAAATCGGAGATGTTCAGATCGGCGTCCGGAACGTCTAGCCTTGCGGATGCATCTTCAAGACAGTCAAAGAAGATCAAGAAACAACGATCATCGACGAGATCACGGATGAGCCCAGAACCTGGCGTTACTCACAATGTTGACACGCTTTCCATGGCTGATATCAAAATGGAGGAGGAACGGGCCAGGTTGGAAGAAGAGGCAGCAATCGAGCGAAAACGCTCGGCTGCCCATGAGCTGGCTTTAAAACGTGGTCTAGAGCCGAGTGATACAGATCCGGTATGTTGTTTCCCATGCCATGATGTGGTGAATTACTCGGTTCCTAAATCGCTTCCCTCTTAGTCTGCCCCGACCTCTTATCCCCCAGAGCAAGCATCTGGGATTATTGCAAGTCCCCCTGATGCGCAAGTTTACGAAGTATACATTCCCAAACGTCGTCCTAGAGAAACAAGCGAGTCCTCGGCTCGCCGGTCGTTGGGTGACCAAACCGAGCCATTCCCGCCATTCCCACAACCAACATCGTCGACGACGGCAGGATCTCCAGGCGTCGCGGGTGCGTCGCCTCGATCTGACTCCATAGATCTTTCAGCTGCTACATCGGCTCCGAGGAATAAGTCGCATCTGGATGGCGGAGATACGCCGCAGTAAACCTTGGCTCAACTGCATGACGTCTTTCAACGACCCTTGGCCTTGCCATATTGGCTGTACGATATGATGACTCTTTTGCTTTCTCTGTACTTTATACCCCCGTCGATAATGATTAAATAAAATCGACCACGGTCGCTTTCAAAGCGAACTGCATTTTACATTGTGGCTTTTCCAATTAACCATCCCGCGTCTGCCGGAAAACAAGTGGTTCTCCTAGTTGGTAAAAAATTACTAACATTGCTCTTTTGCGCTAGATTAATTTGCGGCCCCGCAGAACTAGTCGATATACGACGAGGTATCCACACCCCGCTACGGAGCGTCGTCAGCACTCGACTGCCGGTTCCGCAGACATGCGAGTTTCAACACAGGAATGAACCTTTCCCCGTATTCTCAGATAACTTTGAACACTGAGTCACTATCAACCCAAGGCTGCTAGTCAACAGCTCCAGTCCTCCCGTCCACACTCCCGTCACCAACGTCTATCGGCTGCGTCATGGCGAAAGCCGAGAACGATCTCCAGAGCATGCTCTCTAACGGCATGAATCCCAAAGAGCTCCCGTGGTACGAGCCCAGTCTAGATGAGGTCCCGGAGCCGGCGAAGACTCTTCTGGAGAAGTATAGCAAGATCCCGTCGGACCTGGTACTGCAGCATGTGATGGATGTGGTAAGTCACCTCATGGCCTTCGCACTGGGATCATGCAGAACTGATATCCTTGTCCCAGAGAGAGCGCGCCTTCTCGGTTGTGAGTCAACGGTTCTATATGGCGCATGGGCTGGTTTCGACTCGCTGTCGATTACTCTAAGCCAAATTTGCACCTACCCGGAGAGTGAGAACTAACACCAACCAGTTCCCCTATCCTTGCATTGGGTCATTTCGCTTCCTCGACTTGAGTATTCCTCAATCGCCCGTCTATTCCGAGGTTCTCCAGCGACTCAAGTCCGGTGAGAAATTACTCGATGTCGGATGTGCGGTTGGGCAAGAGCTTCGTCAGCTGGTACGTACCACTTTCTTCCCATCAGGAAGAAGAGAGCAGAAAGATATATCGAGTACAAAGAGCGGAACTAATGCATGCAAGGTATTTGATGGCGTTGCTTCCGAAAATATATACGCCTCCGACATGCGTCGAGACTTCTTCGACATCGGCTACGACCTATTCGCCGACAGAAATACCCTCAAATCCGAATTCATCATGGCTGATATCTTCGACGATAACTCAGATCTCGTAAAGAAGCTCACCGGTTCAGTCAATATAGTCAACGCAGCTTCTTTTTTCCACCTTTTCTCCTGGGATCAGCAGGTCCAGGCTATCAAGCGAGTTATCACCTTGCTTCGACCCGAGCCTGGGTCTCTGCTCATCGGTCGACAGGCTGGTCGCGAGGACCCTCATGACCCTGATGATAAGGAGAACTCACCGAGTCATTTTAGACATGATTCTTCTACTTGGAAGAAGCTTTGGGATCAGGTTCGGCGAGAAACGGGCACGAAGTGGCAGGTTGAGACTTGGAAGGAGGAGTGGGCTGATGTTGATCAGGTCATGGCGAAGTATCATGTCGGTGTGCAGACTTATAAGCTTCGATTTGTGTCTAGGAGGATTTGAGGCTTTTTCGCTTGTTATTTAGACGTGGTCTTGAACACAACTGCATCATACTGCTGACTAGAATCATTCTGAGTTGTGCAATTGACAAAATATCCGAACATCTTTCAAAATTCACTCCGTAGGTGGTAAACGCAACCCATGGTTTTCAAGAAACTCTTCAAACCACTAAACTTCAAACCACTCACATTCAATTTCATATATCTTTACAGATACCTGAAGTTGCTCCAAAAGTTCCGACCGTCAGTATGATCGGGCATGTGCTTGCGTAGGAGTGCTTTCCATTCCTTATCTTCTTGACAGTACGCAAGTGATGGGCACGCAGACTCCCACCAAACAGGGTAGAAGCCCGAAGCCTCCCAGTCCAGAATCCCTGTCACGTTGCCATTTCCACTATGATGTTGACATTGGTAAGGTCGCGTGGGTGAATGTGTTGAGAGTGGCTGTTGGCATTTGGGCACGTAGTTTGGAACGGATCTCTTCTGGAACATCAGACAAACACTGAGATATCTCGTTCCATAACTCGTCATCGGATGTCAATGGCCCATTTCCCTCTCCAAATTCGCCTCCGAACAGGAATACACTGTACAGAGGTTTCCCGTCAAGAATTTCCATTTGACTTAATTGGATCCCACGGAGCTGCATCAGATAATCGGCAGTTTGTTTGGCAATATTCTCCTTCTCGGCTTCCGACAACGAAAAACAAGCTTCATTTAGGGGTTTGCCGGGGATTCGTATGGTGAGGAGAAAGTAAGAGCCATTGTCTTCTTCCCACAAATCGACGATCTGAGGTGTCGGTATTGAGGTATTTTCCGATAGGAACTGGTAATTCCTGTACTCGAAATTTGACGACTTCGCGGATCTTTATTTCAGGATCCGACGTGAGCCCAATGACCACACTCCTCGGTCGCTTGCTTCGTAGAATATTTTGATGTGGCTGTTGTAATGGCAGTGTTTCTTGCGTTCCGGTGACCAACTACACGCTGAGCAGGTATTTTCGGCGGCCATCAGAGACAAACGATAAGTGCTGGGAAATTTTGAAATGACTTTGAAGTGAGGCAGGAGTTCTGGGTGTTATGCCTGGAAAGCGGTGGCAGGGTCAAGGATGTCAAGCCCAATGGCGGTTCATTGGGGGAAAAAAAAAAAAATTCGAGCTTAAAAGGCAATATGGAAAGGAACCGACAGATAGTAAGGCTTTTTCGTGCTCGAAGGAATTGGCATACCTCAATAATGAATTCATCCAAGAGGCTCTTAAGAAGGTTTTGTCTGACAACGAATGAAGATTTTCGAACTTGTAAAATCGTTGAATAAACAAGTTAACAATCGACTCCAACTCCCTCCCCTAGGGACCTGGTTCATGCACTTGTATTCGCCTCCAGTCGATGGAAGGTAACATTACCCGACGCATGCCCCATAACAAGGGTGTCACCGGCTGCAATGGCACACGTTGCTCGGTAATCGTGAGGAAGTAGCAAGATTCTCTGCTTTCTACGCACAACCCAATTCTCCTCAACGAAAAAGTCATTATCGACAATCAATTCTTCAGGGTCAAATGAGAGGATGTCTAATTGGCCTATGTCTGTGATAATTTTTCTGCAGTCTTCGGAGACACCGAGGTTCGCTAGTTTGAAGAGACTTGGCGTATTTCAATCAATCACCTTCTGGTTCTTAATAGATATAGAAGTCATTTACCTCTCAATTTGACCGATTTGTGCTAAAATCTTAATCACATCTCTTTACTTACCACCACATCCATGTCATTTTCTCTAATCTCTAGATGTTAGATATTTTGCTGTTCTTAAGCGCTCCTAACTAATTTAGTTAACTAGTGAAGAGGGGAACGCTCGATGGCTGCACGCGCTGAGACGTGCGGGTCGATTCAGCAGAAAAACCACCACAAAACACACGCGTAGCAATCAGGAAACAGCGAGAAGCCCAAATGTAGGGGTCAGGTCGGGGAGGTGTAAGAAGGTGTATTCTAGAACTAGCTATCCGGCCACTGTATACTGCCGGCTATGTCACATAGTCTGGATGGCACCCCTGTAGTAGGGGAGGGGATCTCCCCACTACATACCAGCACACCCAAGTCTCTGGCTGTCCCCAGCCAGACGACATAAAAAAATCAAAATCAACACCAAAACCAAAACACAAACCGAAATGACGACCAATTCTGAATCTAGGGCGGCCAGCCCAACGGGTACAACTGTCAATCAAAAACGCAATCGAGAATGGCAAGGCGGCAAGGCAAATGACTGCGAGTATCAAAAGATGACAGTAGGGGAATGGTCGAATCAGAGATCGGTCGAGGAATTAAACATCAAAATCAAGCATCACCAACCATCAAATAGCACATCAAGATAGATCCACGTCTCTGAGTCAATATGACCACATCGACATCCTTGTGATTAATGTCGACATCGAAATCAGCTTCTCTAGCCGTCGTCGTCAAAGACTAACATCAGAACTAGAAGCAGATTCGGAATCAGAATCAGAATCAGTGGGCAGGTCACCACCAGGAAAGCAGGGCCTTGTAAGGTGTGGAGGCGGGATAGGGTGTCCACCCTCGAGAAGATGAAAATAGGAGTGTACTCCCTAAACTCGCTTTTCGGCCGAAATAATTTGAGGTGTTGAACCACCAAAGAAGCTGCCACGGCAGTCAACACTTGCCACGGCAGTGCTGAAAACATGAAGAAAATCAAAGAAAAGAAAGCATCAACGAAACGAAAGACATAAAAGAAAACCGATCAAAATAGCAAATCACGAAAGAATCAAAGGCCTCCGAGGGTGGCTGAGAGACACACCCCAGCACACCCAAGAACTTGGCCGAGGACGGCCAAGATTGAAAATCAAAGAAAATGCAATATCAAACATCAAAGAAAAACCAAACAACATCGCATC
The DNA here is from genome assembly GCF_028826775.1 of Penicillium argentinense. NCBI lineage: Eukaryota > Fungi > Ascomycota > Eurotiomycetes > Eurotiales > Aspergillaceae > Penicillium > Penicillium argentinense. The sequence continues at coordinate 4,830,124 of NW_026622668.1, forward strand.
AAACATCAAATCAACAGAAATAGACAAGACAATGGAAAAGAAAGAACACTAGCAACACTAGCAACCTCAACCAGCACACCCACGAGTGTGGCTAATCTCCATCATTCACATCGTCCCCAGAGACGTCATCTTCAACGCTAGCATCGGCATGCCGCTGTCGGCTGAGATCTAGACCTCTATTGTCCATCTCAACTGTCACTGGCGGAAATGACTGTTCTCGAACGCCAGCATCACGATGTAGCCAGAATCTTTTCAAACGATCGCCATTAACGGCACGATGTCGCATTCCATCTCCAGCCGAGAATCCATGGAACATTGGCGTTCCATCTAATTCTTCTAATGCATAGGCGCCATTGCCTAGCACTTCACGTATGCGGTAAGGCCCATGCCACCGATAACGCAGCTTCTGCACGGCTGTCATATTCTCCTTCATTTGCGTGTCGTGTAAGAGCACCAGGTTTCCGACCTCCAAAGGTGAAGATCGGACACTTTTCTGGCTATCAAAATAGGCCTTATTGTTCTCTCGCATCCTCTCATATCGGTGAATGGCCTCTTCCACATCGGCATCTCGCTGTAAGATCTGGCGTCCTCGGAGACTAATCAAATCTTCCCGTGTTGTGATCGTCTCCCATGGTAATGTAGACCATGTAGGCACTTCTGCCTCAAGTGGCAGAATGGCATCCCTTCCAAATAGAAATCGAAATGGTGTCATACCAGTAGTGGCACACACTGTCATACGATCAGCTAATAGCGCAGCATAGAAACATGCTCGCCAGGAAGGTGGGGGAATGCGAACTGATCGTGAACGCTGGGAAGCTGTTGTGGTTCCAGCAGCATTTTCTGCTGAATAGCCATGTGTCATCTTCGAGATGGCATCCTTAAATGTTCGCATGCTGCGCTCAATGGCACCATTCGAACCGGCATTATAGGGTGCAATTGCCACTCTCTTGATGCCCTTAGCCTGCAGAAAAAGCTGCACTTCCGAACGAAACTCAGGGCCCTTATCCATCACGATACGAAGTGGCCATCCATAGCGGCAAATGATGTCCTGCCATATGAAATCACAAACTGCCTTGCCGGTCGCTTTCCCTTTCAGCGGCTTCGCCTCCACCCATCCACTTAACGCCTCTCTTGCCTGAACCATGCATCTGTAACCATCTTCGTCAGGCAATGCTGCAGTGTCAATGAACACCTGGTCCCACACATTCTGCACTCGATTTGGAAGTAGCGGTTCTTCCACGCGAATGGGGTTCCGAAACTGGCAATTTGGGCATCCTCGGACGTATTCAGCGACCTGGGTGTACATCCCCTCCCACCAGTATCGAATCTTCAACAGTGCATATGTCGCCTCACGACCTTTATGCCCCATTCCATCATGTGCTTCAGATACGACACGCTTTCGATCATCTTCACCATCTAGAACACGACGCAGTGGCATATTCAGGCCCTTCCCCCTATAGAAAAGGTGCTCTCCCTGAACCACGAAATTGCTGGCGTGCTTCTTGAAGTGGTTGTATTGGCGAGGGGACATGCCACTAGGCCTCCTGATCGAAACGCACCACTGCGCAATCTTTTCTGATTCATCTGAATATGAATCATCCAACATTCTCATCCTCATTTTCTCACCAACATGAACATCAACGTTCCCCACATCATCCTCAACACTGTCCATTAATTGTCCACCGATAGACGTCTCCACTGGATTCATCATCACCCTGAGGGTGCTTATTTCGGCCAAAATAAATTCATCAACATCCTCTTCGTTCTTTTGTTCGGCAATCTCCTCAGCAGAATATGGCCGTCTTGAAAGAGCATCAGCAGCGCCGTGTTTCCGGCCAGGAACATGATGGACATCGAAATCAAACAGGCGAATCCAAGCAATCCAGCTAGTCACCAATGCGCCAGGCAGGTCCGTTGCTGACCTGTTCAACTGCGCCACCAACGTCTTCGCATCAATCTCGAGAGTGAAATGGACACCATACAGCCAATGTCTGAACTTCTTCAACGCCTTCAGAACACCTCGGCACTCTCGCTTCCCCGCGTCATAAAATCTTTCAGTTTCAGACCACATGCCTGATTCATAACGTGCTGGCTTCCTAACAGCACTCCGCACTTGCATCATCACACTTCCCCATCCACTGGCTGATGAATCAACTGCCACCACTATGACTAGTGGGTCGTATTCATAATCAATTGGCAGGACAACCGGAAATGTCGACAATATCCGCTTCGTCTCATCAAATGACTGCTGCTGCTCCTTGCCCCATTGGAAATGGGCACCCGACTTCATCAGTTTATAAAGCGGGGCTATGATCATAGCGAAACCAGCGATCACAACGCGAAAGTAAACAGCGAGGCCAACGAATGACCTCACCTCTGAGACGCATGTTGGCGTTGGCCAATCAACCAACTTAGCCACCTTAATTTCATCAGGGCGACGCCCACTGGCGTCACATATCCAACCAACGACAGCAACACCTTGCATCACAAACTGCGATTTTTCGGCCGAAATAACCATCCCGGCCAACTCCAGCAGATACAGAGTATGATCAAGATTCTGGAGGTGCTCGAGCACATAGCGCCGAACGCCTGGTAGCGCCATCTCGCCATTATAGTCTGTCTTTGGCCCCTTGATACCGAAATCATCAAGATAGGCCTCAACCACTGAACCATAAATCTCTGAAAGCACGAATTGAACCACTCTCTGACACTGGGGAACCGAATTTGCGGCACCTTGCAGGATAGTGGTCGCACGGAGAAGACCGAGTGGCGTCATGATTGCTGTCAGATCCCGGCAACGCTCATCCAATGTGATCTGATCATATCCTGAAAATAGATCAACAACTGAGCAAAGCTGCATCCCTGCGAAATCTTCTGCGAATTCATCAATGTTAGGCGGCATATTCGCATCACGAATAGTGACACTATTCAATTTCATCGCCGCAATCACCAATCTGAACTTCTTCGCAGCCTTCTTTTTCACCAAGAACCATGGATTTCGATATGCGCCATGGCAAGGCTCCAAGGTGCCCTTCTTCAATCGATCTTCCAGCATCTCGATCACCGTCTTATGTAGCGCCCGTGGAACCATGAATCCTGGCTCTTGCCACGCTTCGTGCTCCACTGTCCTAATCACCTGAGGCCCATAGACCTCTTCTCGCACTCTTCCCATATGCTCCCAAGACCAGGCAAGCGCACCCTCGCGCTTGAACAACAGCTCTCGAAGCATTTCCTTCTCCTCTGGCATCAAATCCTTCCCCACAATCATAGCACCTTCTCTCTCTGGCGTCAATCTCGCACCACGCGCGAACTCCGCTATTCGAGGTTTCAGGTACTTATCAAACCTAGTCCTGACATCAGGGGCTCGAAAGCGCGTGTGGTACTTTTCCAAGCAGATCCTCTGCCAATCAGGCCTACCCTCAGGCACTGACCCATCCTTCAATGGCACATTCATCGGCAAAACCTTATCTGCCTTTCTCTTATACAGCGTGTTCAACGGAACACCAAGAGAACGCCATGATTTTGGCCGAATAAACCCATCACCATGATCATGACACGGTGGCAAAGAGTCAACATCCTTCGTGGTTGAACGATAATGCACACCCCGCATATCGCCAAACCCAACATTTCTAAGACCGTCAACATCCACAACCTTCCATTCAGGCGGAAGGTAGTGATCATCCAAATCACTCACACTTCCGGCTGACACATCTATCAGGTTCATAGGCACATGGCCAGACAGCGGTGTCGGCACCCCCATGCCTGCCCTTGCGCCCTGAATATCAGTCAACACACCGAGGTCAGAACAGTCAAAACAATCAACAGAACAATCAAAACCATCAACAGAATCGGCAGAACTAGTCAAATCGTCGAAATTTACAATTCTCTGGACATTAGTAATAGCAGGTGTCGTACCAGAATTCATACACCTGCTCAGGAGTTTAAAGGGCCCTCAACAAACGGGGCATTCTCACCAATCATCTCATTAGGCCACAGCCTCGAGGCCCTAATGATCTTCTTTTCTTCAGGGGAATAGACAGGAAAAACAATCTTCCTCGTCCTTGCATCATTATACACCGTGCACTCAACCTTCCCGTCAGGCTGCTGCGCCAGCGCCATCATCGTCGCTTCCATGAATGGTCTTCCAAGAATCAACCCTCCAGGACATTCCGAGATCACAAACACATTTACGTGAGTGGTGATGTCGCCAATGGAAACAGGCATGTTTTGAATACAGCCAACGCACTTGACATGTACACCATTTACGGGCACCACATGAATCTTCGGATCTTGTTTGATCGGCAACCCTAGTGTCTCTGCTTGCTTTCTGCCCATCACATCGACGCCACTGCCAGAATCAATCATGCCACGCAGCATATAACCTGCCACGATCACTTCAGAGTATAGAAGGCCAAGTGAATACACATCACGATGTGTTTCTACCCGATCTTCCACCACTGTCGATCGGCGATCGTCACGGTACGTACTTGGGTGAACATTGCCGACAGCCACCTGCAAATGATCGTCGCCGCCATAACCTGATGGCGTTAACTGCGTCACATTCGTCACATTCGCAGATTGTGAAGTAGGTTGTGGAATAGCAGGACGAAGGCCCTCAGTGTCGCGGAACAGATTAGTCTTGAGCCTCGGAATAATCCTGCCCATTTCCTCAACTGTTAGGTCCACCTTAGTGTCCAACACCCTTCTCTTAACCAACGCTTCTAATGCTGCCGTCGATGTCATATAGGGCGCTGTCTTCTTCACCTGGCTGACGGGCACTGATTTTCTCTGGTTGACGGTCACATTTGATCTTCCGCTGGTAGCAGGCACTGGTATATGCTGCGTGCGTGGCTCAGTCTGATTGTCTGGGGGTCGATCCATCATCACGTCATCATTATCAATATTTTCCACTCTTGCCTGTCGACTAGGCTGCATATATTGACCACTTTGCCATGTCTTGGTGGAAGCGATGCCATTTGCACGGCGCTTTGCCCGTACAGGATCCTGCTGTTGACTACCACGCGTTTCAACAGCATTGATGCCAGCACTCTCATATCCCGCATCAATGATTTCATCATCGCAATCAATCTCCTGATTTTCCTCAGGGCTAATTCCAAGGCTGACGCCAATGTAGTTCCCAGGAACCTGGATGTCACTCCTATCATAGGCTGACCTATCATAGACAGACTGCCCATCATAATGTGGAATCTGCCTAGGCAGCGGAGCAGGATCAGCAGTCGGCTGTGACACCGGCATTAACTGCTGAGCTGGCGCCCTCAGCGCACTGCGCCGCCATTCTCGCAGCTGGGCGGGCAGTCCTTCCAAAGAAGGCCTTCCTGAGACAAACTGCATAGTCGGGCCACCTTCACCAGCACGGCCAATGTATGATTTGCCATCATTACCAACGTGCATGTCACCCTTGCTAATCGCGTCAGACATTGCCTGACAAGACGTCGGTTTCGAAATATGGCCAACAATGCCACAGAAGTAACAAATCGGAGGGCTTCTGCCATCAGCAGGCCTTGACCGCTGTCCTTGATAGGCCAATCTTGAAGCATCAGCAGGGACGTAAGCAGGATCATTTCTCATATCCTTCTTCGCCATGCCTGACTGTAGCATATTGACCGTTAACTTCATATCGTTGTATTGACGGCGCATCTCTTCCACCTGTTCTTCCAAATTATTCTCTTGACGCCCTGAAGAAATGGCAGGCTTTTCGGCCGAAAAACCACCTTCCCAGGCGACACTCTTCCTTTCCTTCGTCGACGTCAGCTTTGTCGACGTCACCTCTTGACTGCTATGTCGATCAGTCGTTTTGATCACCCTCTCATACTTATCCTGCGCTGCCATCGTGCTGGACACCTCATCGGCAATCCAGTCTAGCCGCATAGGCCTAGACGGCCGATCGAAGTCGATGATGCCCTTTTTGCAACTCGATGCCGTAGCCAATTAGGCAACCCGGTTATTAACCACTCACATCTCTGGATCTCCTGAATGACCTCATTGGCCACTAGCACATCAGACACAGTCTTGAACTCCGTCATAAACTGGCGAACCTCATCAATGGTGTCTCTTGGTTGATTCACTAACTCCATCAATGATGCCCTCGAAAACCTCTGGCGCTCAGAGTCATAATCTCTGTATCGATCACAGAGCATGTCCTTAAACGCTTCCCAATCGCGAGATCTCCACAGCGGGTCATACTCTACCCACGATTGGATAGAGTCCTCACAATAATCGGCAAACAGCTCACACTGCCTAGCAGGGTCGCTGATACCACGCCTTTCACATAACTTCTCAAAGTTCCGAAGGAACTTTCTCGCATCTTTCTTATTAAATAACGGCGCACCAGGTGTACCAGGATCTGGCATCAGGGCATTGCCCTGGCGGTTCATCATCAATTGAAACATACCACTTGGTATCCACATCCCTCCTGGCGGTGGCATTGCCTGATAGGCAGAGGACGGGAAGGGTGGTAGTGGTCGCGACTGTTGCTCACTCGCGTCTGGCACATCGTTTCTTTGTGTCTGGCTGGCAGACGCTTCGCTCTCTGGGCGAGGAGGCTCTCGGTAGCCTTCAAAGGGTGAGGGAACATCGGCCTGGACGACGGGCTGGACATAGCTCTGGCCATCGCCAACATTAACATTAGTGCTGTCACCCATTGTGACAGCCTTCCGATCAACAGAATCAACAGAGGAGATTGAAACAAAATCAGGAAACATAGACTGCTCCGGCTTGCTCGCACGAGAAATGCCGGTAGTAGGAAAACAGAACTCTCCCTGGTCTTCAGGCTGACCAGGGGGAAACAAACAATCCGAAAACCTCGATATTTTCGGCCCAAAAGCACAATTCTGAAGTAAAAAATGAACGACAACTTGGGTGAAAACTGTATTCACACCCGAAATCCAGAGGTTGTAGATGCCTGGCCAGATCTTCTCTGCCAGGTTGTGTAAGTCAATCGGTCTCATACACAGTACTGACTGAAGGTCAGTTCTCCTGTGTAGCCGGTCTGCAAGCAGCATTCGCAATAGCTGCTGGTACTCATCCTGCCGGAATCCCATCTTGAATTCCTGGCCAATCATATCGACCTAGAAAATGTTCTCCCCCAGAACAATGTAGGGGATTAATCACAAATGCCAAGGGGTACCTCTTCTCATACAAGGCCCCAATGAGCATCAAATGCTCAAAAACCAATAATACGTACCACTAATACCAGCAATTGCCGGAATTCGAATGGTTTTCAGGGTTAACGCGATCGCCCACCCTGGACACAACTTTCCTTTCGACGTTTCTCGCGATTTCCACACTCTGCGCCCGTCGTGTTGTTTATCTGCGTGTTCAGCCACCCAGAAAATCAATCCCCCCTGCGTCGGTCACCATATGAAGAGGGGAACGCTCGATGGCTGCACGCGCTGAGACGTGCGGGTCGATTCAGCAGAAAAACCACCACAAAACACACGCGTAGCAATCAGGAAACAGCGAGAAGCCCAAATGTAGGGGTCAGGTCGGGGAGGTGTAAGAAGGTGTATTCTAGAACTAGCTATCCGGCCACTGTATACTGCCGGCTATGTCACATAGTCTGGATGGCACCCCTGTAGTAGGGGAGGGGATCTCCCCACTACACTAGTTAACTAACGTGATCAACACGGGATACCCTAGTTATCAAAAAACATGTCCCGACGCGTACCCACTATCTTCAACCACCCACCATGCCATCCACACGTGTTCAATCAGGCCGAGATTCGACTGAACGTAATGGCAGAACCTTACTAACCATACAAGCATATAAAAATGGCCAATTTAGCTCATTATTTGCTACTGCAAAGGCCTATGATCTATCGCTATCTATACTACACGCCCGCTATCATGGCCGATCTCCACGAGCTGCCACACGCCCTCCCTGTCAAAAATTGAATAGTTTCGAAGAATAATCGCTAGTACGGTGGATTCTCTCTATATATTCTCGTGTTGCAGCACCTAAGCTCTCCTATGCGAGAGATATGTCCAATATTCTACTGGCTGGTCGTGGAAACGTCCCACTGTTAACTGTGGGGTTAACTGGCCATCGTCATTCATTAAACGCCAAGATAAACTACAGACATGTTATTCAAAGCGATATGACTACCAACGTGCAAAATCTGAGGAACCAGTAATTCTACGTGGGTGGTTACAAACAATTGAAAAAACGATCAATGAGAATGGTATATAATCGGATGGTATATATAAATTTGATGAGAATGGTTTCGCGATGGGCCTTATATCAGCACAGAAGGTGGTTACACGTGCTAATTTCTATAGCCGTCGTTAAGCTTCTATAGCTAGGAAATCGTGAGTGGGTGACTATGATTGAATTAATTAGTGCTGCTAGTTTTGAACTACCACTAATTATCATCTTTAAAGCTAAAAACTACAACACTAGTTGGCTTGAAGGGCTTCTAAAAGACTGGCGAATTGAAGTCTCACCTAATGGCTGGAATTTAGATGAAACCAGTATTAGATGGTTAAAAAAAACCTATTCATCCTATAGTCACAGGTTCGGATGAAAGGGAAATATTGCCTTCTGATCCTCGATGGCCATAGTAGCTATTTCACACCTCAATTTGATCGACTATGTGCTGAAATCTCGATTATTCCACTCTACATACCAGCATATTCATCTCATCTTCTTTAAGCTCTAGATATTGGCTGTTTCGCTGTTCTTAAACCTGCCTATAGTCGCCTGGTTACTAATCAAGCACGGCTAGGATATAATCACATCGACAAGCTAGATTTCCTAGCAGAATATCCTCAGGCACGTTCTGATACATTTAAACAGAAGACTATTCAAAATAGTTTCGCAGAGGCAGGTCTAGTCCCTCCAGTTCCAGAGCGTGTACTCTCAAAACTCAGTATTTCACTCCGAACACCAACACCGCCACCTAGCCGCCAAAGCAGCCGATCTAGCTAATTCAGCCCGAAAACACCGAAAACTGTCAAACAACTACAAAAGCAAGCTTCTTCTCTCGAAAAAATACTACGAGATCAGTCAAGAAGCTCCTCTACGCCTACTAAGGGGTCATGAATCAAATCATCAAAGGGTGCATTACTAGAACAGGAAGTCGCTGATTTCCGAACGTTAAACGAGGAAAAACGTCAAAAACGGCAACGTACGAATCGCCTAGTTCGTATTGAACAGGGTGCTACAGTCGGCGAGGGCCTACCACCACTAGCGCTGCCAGCGCTGCCAGTTGAAGGTGTTGAACACCCCTCGCCTACATCAGCTGATCAGCCTATTTTACCCCCCTACCGGCCCAACGTGCACCCCCTACATGCAGCGGCTGTAATCGTGTTGGCCATAAAATTAATCGTTGCCCTAATAAGTAGTTTCTTGAATTAGTGGCGTTTTGGTTGTTGTATCATCTTTTGAAAATGTAGTGCTGCGGGCGGTATCCCGTTCACCCGTGTATCCCATTCACCCGTTGATTACGTTAGGATTTAATTAATCAAGAAGCTACATTTCCTAATAAAATCTTCTTAAGCAGGTCAAGAGTCGTTCGAACTAGAAACCATTCGGTCTATTTTTCAGCAGCGGGTCTAGTTACACTAGACTCAGAACAAGTACTCTCAAAGCTCAATATCTCTCTAAACACTAACACCACCACCAAGCCGACCTACTAGACAATCAAGCAAATTCAGCCCAAAACAGTAGTTCAGTTACAAAAACAAGCTTCTTCACTTAAGGTCTTACTTATGGAACGATCAAGAAGCCCTCCTATACTATCTAGGATTGCCCTTGATCAGATTATTAAGGGCTGCTATCTCTCAATGTATAACACCGTGCTACTAGCGCAGGAAATTGCTGATCTACGCGCTGCGAATGAGATGAACCGGCAAAAACAAGCACGAAAAAACCGACTAGCTCAATTCAAACAGTGTGTTACGGTTTGTGGGGATCCACCACCACCAGTGCAGCCAGTGCAGCCAGTTGAACGTGTTGAACAGCCTCCGCCCGCACCGGTTAACAGCCCATTTTGCCACCCCTATCAGCCAAACGGGCACTGTCTAGATGTAGCAGCTGCCAGAATGTTGGCTATTCAATTAACTGGTTCTCTAATTGATACTTTTTGAATTCAGTGGTGTTTTTGCTGGTCTAATAACTATGATCTTCAAAATTTAGTAGTGCGTGAGTACATTGCTATGAGTTACTTGTAAGGTAAATTCTGACTATTTGCATGACATAGACCCTCGAGCTTCTGGAAGGGAAGAATCTCTTCAATCCGACAGATCGTGTTCATGGTCAATATGCACTTTCCGTGGCTTTGGCGCAGTATATTGGATACCTTGGTCCTTCTCCGCTGAATATCATTCAGCGGAACCCCCCTTTTCTCGGTGTATTTTGATGCTGACGGTAAGTCTCGTCATTCCCGATACTGAATGAATGGCCATGACACGGAACTGGATCTCCGATCCCCCGATTACAAAGACGTCTCTGGAGATCTTTGTCACGACAACTCCACCGGAAGAGGAGAAAGATCAGTTCCTGCGCTTCATACGTCAAATCCTGAGCTGGGATCCGGATGTGAGAGCTACATCGAACGAGATTATACCTGACGAATGGCTCATGCGATCGAATGAAGAACTGCTCTAGAGAGGCGATCGGGTCTACAAGACTACAAGATGCAATCTTTCAATGTTAGGACAGTGTCGTAAATATGAGATCGTCTGCTCTGCAGATACAGATGAAAATACGTTATAGAAAAAGGATGAAGTACCAAATCAGCTATCTTCACGGTTCATCACAAAAAATCAAAGCATGACGGCGAAGCGGTTGGCAGAGCCTCCAGACAGAACTTCAATAGCATTAATATTTATGGTATTTCGTTGAGATCTCAGTTGCTGAAGGTACCCCAGAAGATAATCGAGCTCGCTCTTAAGCAGCCTCGACCTATACTATGTGAGATGTTATCATTCTAACGATTCGAAAATGGGAGCCATACCTTGTAGGACTTGATGTTTGGGCAATCGCCTCGGGCTTCGACGCAACCGCCGGTAAGGCCCATGGGGTGAGCACCGCCGCAGTCATTCTCGCAGTAAAGTGTGACCTTCCAACTTTCGGTGCCGGTCAAACTAGCAGAGATGAGGTCGCCATTGTGATTGAGGTTCGTGCAGCCCACTGCCACATCGTCTCCAGCTCCTGCAGAATTACCCTGACACGAGTAGCTCTCGAAAAATCCGACAGTCCACTCGGCAGATACCATAGAGGCAGCAGCGAGAACGGAACACACGACTTGAGTGACACGCATGATGACTGGCGTTTATTCTTAACTGTTGGAGGAATGCGGTATATCTTGAAACTTCAAAGTGTTGCTTGGACTGAATAGAAGAATGCAAGGAACCCGGGTGATATGGACGCTTTTATATGTTTATTTCCTCTCAAGTAAGCAACTTCACTTCCAAATTTCTCCGCTGAGTTTCTATTCGATAATGAAAAGGAACTCGCATGCAGAAAGCTGAATGCTACCTAACTCCATCAATCCACTCGCCAATTCCTTCCAGAAAGCCCGGCTAACCCAGTACAGTCAGTGAAGACGATGATCTTGACATTATTTTCATTCTTTGTTGCTGCATGTATAGCTTGCCGAGGCTCTTGCGGCCCCAGTAACTCTACGGCCTTAATATAGTTAAGCGTACCTAGCAGCTCGCACTTCCTGACTAAAGTGGAAACAATCTTGCAGATCTGTCTCAAATGGTGCAGATCGAGCATGGAACTCGTTCAACAGAGAAGGACCACACAAAAAAACATCTCCGAGATCACCTGTGGCTATGCTATCGTAGTCCTTAGGGACCAGGAAATTTCCTCACACCTGCTGAAACAGCTTCTGACCTCGCTCAAATCAGAATGGATGTAGTCTGCGAGAAAATACGCGCAATGGGAGCAAGCATAATAGTTCACCCTCGATTGTCTCCTATCTCATTTTGGGATAGTATACTACTAGTTTCAAACACTCAATCTGACTCGGCTGATCTTACTTGCATTTGTCTGAATTACCTCAATATCCACGGTACGCTTATTCGTCCATGCGCGAAGAAATGGCAGGCGGTCACTCCGGGGCGGCGTGGGTTCTGCCTCCTCCCTGCCCTCGCTTCTCTGCTCTCACCATTCCTCCTTCCTTTCTTCTATCTCTTCCTTAGGTAGTCAGATACTCACGATAGACTCGTTCACTGTTCCCTGGCTAGCTCACATTCATTCATTCATTCATTCCATTCATTATGTTCGTCTCTTTGCTAACCAATAATGTGTGGTCAGACAGATACACTAACGTAATTCCCGGTTAGGCCGCGCACCCTACCCACTACTAAGATTCAAAAGTAGAAAAATCCACAAACTTGATTAATTCAAAAAACTATTGATTAGGGCACCGGGTAATTGAATGGACAACGTTCTGGCAACCGCTACACCTAGGGGGTGCATGTCTGGCCGGTCGAGGTGGCAAAATAGGTGATCTTGATCTTCGCGAAGGCATCGGCAAGGCATCGGCACGCCACAGTGGCAGCGGCCGTGGGTAAAGCGTGTCCAGTTCATTCAGACTGTCTAGGTTCATGGTCTTCAAGGTTTCTGCCAGCGGGATACGTGCATACGATCCAACATTGTTCCTACGTTTTTGGGCCCGCAGAAGTGCCGGCCAAATCGGGTGGTAATGAGGCAAGAGTGAAGTATGGCGATCATGCGCTATGCTCGGTGGCGGAGACGAAGATATGTTGGAAGTATGTGAGCCTCCACTTCCAGTGTTGCGGTCGCTACCGTCCTGAATGCCGACAGAATGCGGATCAGTGGTGTTCTCTGTACTGTATTCAAGTGCCGCAGGTGCATCCTGTCCCGTAGCGGATCGTGCCAGGCTGTCGATGCGTAGTCTACCACGGGTGTGACACAAGCTTGGTAGAGATGTCGCACCAGCTCTAGACGGAGGTATCGCAGTCCGCGCAGTGCGATGACTGTTTTGGTTGCTCGTTTGACAGCCTGCTGAACATGATCTTTCCAGCGAAGCTCCTGGACAAACACCACCCCCAGTAGCTTGGCCGTGGTCGAAGGCCGTTTTTTTTCCTGGTGAGGTGTATAAGCTCGGTCTTCTCGGCTGCAAAGCTGGATCCGGTGAGCCGCGCCCATTCTTCAATGCGAGGAATATTCTCGGACTGGATTTTTGCCAAGTTGGTCTCAGCCGAGCTTCCCACTCACCAGCGAAAGTGATCGTCAATGAACGCTGACGCGGCTCCATGGGCGTCAATAGGCTGGTCGACCAGGTCGGCGTTGAAGAATGCAAACAAGATGGGGAACAGCGGGTGAAATCGAGGTATCCCCTATAGAACGGTCTGACCGTTCCTGTGCAGTATCTTCATGGTATAGAAGCGCATAGATACGAATTACCGAAATTTAATTTTTACATCCTCCTTTTTGTACAGTACATGCGTTAAATTTTGACGGGCCTTTTGTTGTAGTTAGGGCATCTCAATAATAGTATATACACTATGATTCGTTTGAGGGTTTAGGAGTAGCAAAGCCTCCGAGCCATCGTGATTTCTGGTGTTTTGTCAATGTACGAGGGAAGGCAGCAAGGCGTGCGACCGAAGCAAGAAATTGCCCCGGATCGAAACGTTGCTTTTTGACCTCGATGAGAGGTTTATTCCTAGTATCCTCTGGAATTGTGAAAGAAGACAATGAAAAGAGGAAATGCCAATCTTTGATGGCTTTCTTCAACGATAAACTCTAAAGACTTTGACTATGAGTTCATTCGATTACTTGTTTTAGCGACTCGCCGTAACGGCATCCGGAAATTAGTTCCTTCAACGCCTACCTCAAAATTGATGCCTCCAACCCTTGCCTGGAACGAATCGTTTAAACGACACTCTATTATTCAACGACTCACAATTCCTCACCGACTCCTTTAATGAATTCGTTCAACTAATACTTGAAAGTTTCCAAAGAATTAGTCCGTTCAACGATTCTCTCCGTTAATATTTTCAACGTTTTTCCCTTGATCAATTCTTCCGACGGTCCTCTTGGTCAAGTCCTTCAACCACTGCCTTCAATTAGTGCCATCAGTCTTACCGCCAAAGCCATAACGCCGGCAGGAGCAGTGAGAGATATAGGGAGTTGGACGGGTGCATTCTGTACAGTATGTTATTTGTGGCAGTGTCAATCTAGTTTGCCGGTGAACCTTCCATTATACGCTCGAAATTCCGTGTATATCGATGATGGTTTATTTTTTAATACCTATATGGCCCTGCTCTGCCAGTCCTTAGAAGACTAGCCACATAAGGACAAAACGACTGGACAAATTTGGACGTGACCCAACAAGGACAGGAAAAAGGGAATGAGAAGAGCTAACAATTTCGCGACTTCGTTTAGGTCAAAAAAGTTATCTGCTAGCTGAACATGCGCACGTCCCTTGAGGCATGTACCTTTTCCTGCGCTTTGTAGATGGCACACATCCCCAGCCTTGCAAGTTCCGTCGTGAATCCATCAAGGAACTTTAGGTGAATGATTTCGGCAGGCGTGAGATACCGAATTGGAATCTTGCGCATCAGGGTGGGAACATCAGAGAGGATTTTCGCGTCGTGATAACTGCTTTGTTGAAGGGGAACTTTGAGAATGTTGCAGAATAGTGTTAGGATTGCAGTTAGAGCGTAAAAAAGAACAACCCTGGTTATTGGAGACAGAAAAGAGTTAGTAATAAGACAATGTTCTTACAAATGTCAGACTTGAGCCTTACCAGAAACATTCCCCCTTCAGTATAGGTAGAGTGGCCTGGAGGAGAGAGAGTGATGACCGACTGGCAGTAATGGAAAGGTTGATGCTAGAACTTATTCCCTCAACTCCAATGCCAGAGTCTGCTTTTGATAGTTTGCACCTATCGCTTGCTTCGTGAATGATGATCACACAGTGGTAGTATGCGAGTCGCAGCATCACTTCCTGAGTGTTCACGGTCGCTTTGGGCGGCATATCTTGCCAGAAACATAAGATCGGTCGAATATCTGGATGCAGAGATAGCCTCCACTGCTCCAACGCCGCATCGAGGTGCCGAATGCTCGAAAGTATTTCGGAATCACTTTTTAAACGTGCGCTGGCTGAATAAAGTGTATGGTACGCTTCCGACTTCATCTTTGATAGACGAATATCCCAAGGGAAAAGAGGTTGCGTAGAACTATCGGGCTTCATGGTGTCTCGCCGTATATTAGTGTTCTGCAGCCGCACATAATCCGCTGGTAGTGAAAGGTCACATTGCGTGTCATCGATAGATGGGGGCTGTCCCATCCTTAGACAAATATCTTTGTCGAAGGAATAGCATAGCCAGAAAAGGTCTCGCAAATGGCAGTTGAGGTCACCCTTATCATATGGAGGCAAATAGGCAGCTGAGCTTTTATCAGTCGGGTGTCTATGGGCACCCAGCATATAAATGAGACGGGTGGCAATTGAGACGGAGACTCCAGCTGGTTGGAGGTCACCTAGAAAGTATTGAAATTGGGCCTGACGTTCCGTTAGCCATCATTCTGCTTCCACTTATCCGGCAGTATAGTACATATAGATGGGTATTCAGTGGAGTCCACATACAAGCATAATGAGTGATTGCAGTCCATCAACTGTCATCTCTTGGATGATATGCGGTACTAGCCTCTGAGCAGCGGAAGCATAGGAACCGCAATCCACTGCTCTCTGTGCGTCATCATCATCGAAACCAAATAAGGTTATGAGTGAGAGAAATGAGTAGGCACAAGACTTGGCGCTAGCATAGCCAAAAACATGGAAGGGGCCGTATGCGAGATCTAGTGTCTTCGTGAAGAGCGACTTGCTGATGACGGGGAACACCAGGCTCTGAAATGACGATGTATATCGCATAACGTACATTTCAAGGATACTCCGCCTTGGCTGATCCGGAGCACAGTTGGATGGCATGGTGACGTCCTCGTATAGTCGACGTGGGTTCGTCCATGGAAGCTCAAGCGCGCTTAGTCTTTCACGACTAACTTCCTCTCCCACCTGGCCCTCAATCCATCGGCGTCCTTCATCGGAAAGAAGTTTGATACCATTGAAATATGTGACGTTGCTTTCGTGGGAATTTGGCGATCTGGGCGTCCCAGGATATGCAACTGGGGCCAACTTGGCTTCTGAGGAAGTTAGACAGGTGTGTGAATCGCCATTTTCAAAATTCCTTATTTCTGAATATATGAATATACGAACCCATTTTCGTGGATGGCGCTTTGTCGAGAAAAGGCAAACTAATGTGGCCTCCGGCCAAGTAGATCAGATGAAAGCTTGAGAACAGCGTACCCAGGAGAGGGAGCGGAGGGGGAGCAATGGACTTGCTGTCATTTGTATACCTTGTCTGCGTTCGTCGGGTGATCCGATTGTAAGTACAAGCCAGGTTGTGATGCTTGCACCAGTTGCATTGCGGAAACTCCGCATCACACTGTATCTACTGACCAGAAACGTGGGCACCAGATTAGCGCCATTGCATGAGAGAATATACATTGTGATTACAGCAAGTGGAATTTATTGTGTTCAGTCCAGTTAAGACATTTTTGGGGGGCATGGGTCCAACATTACCTTTTTCCTCGAGCATGAATCACAAGCCCTGCGCCTACGACTCCCTATTGGGCGAAAAGAACCCCATTTGCTGACCGACGCAGAGGCCTTGGACATTGCTAGACGCCTTGGAGAACAGTTCATTCAATATGCAGATTTTTCCTGGTATGGGGAGAAGCATGCCTCGTCATCACTGGAAGCCAGAAAGAAGCAACTAGCAAGTCTCGACTCTCGATAGCCTGCTTTGCCTTGCGTTCCGGCATTACATAATCCCCCTTGTGTTCGCGCGGCGATTTCCCGCCTCGCCGATGAGTAAGCGGGGATGCGTTATGAAAAGATACGAAAGATACGCGTTTAGTACCTGAATTACGCGATTATGGCATTCTGTCAGGATGAGGAATCGATGTACTGGCTAGTACTGAAGATGTCCAAACAGAATAAGATGATTGATTGTAGGTTCTCCGATCGGTTGAGCGATCTCAGGGGTCTTTATAGTTGAACTATGGCGTGTTATGACACCATACTAGGTGGAAATTGGGTGAACGATGAATAAGCCAATCCCGAAGGGTCCTAGTGGTATTTGACCACCTTCTCAGTTTGTCACACCCCCTCAGCGTTCGCACAATCTCCAAAAATCCTCTGCTAATCGAGCAGGTTTCCGATATCCTCCATGCCCATCAATTGAACGAATTCTGCGTGCTTTTGACGCGGCAGTAGCTTGGTGAGCCCATCCGCAGCCATGTCCTTTGTTTCGCTCCATCTGATGAGAATTCTGCCTGCCTGGACCTCCTGACGGAGCCAGTGGTTGTGTACATCAACGTGACGTAGCTTCGTGCGCAGCTGAGGAGCTTCCTTGGTGAGAAGCCGGATCGTCTGCTGGTTATCACATCTGATAGCGAGCTCGTGCTTTGGATCAAAGCGAATAGATTCAAAGAGACGTTTCCACATGCTAATATTCCTTGCAGTCTCAGAGATCGCCAGTAGCTCCGCTTCGGTAGTACTGGTAGTCACTGTACGCTGTTTGCTAGCTCTCCAGTCAACTGGTCCTCCGAAAATGATGCATATGTATCCCTCCGAGCTCTTCCGGTCAGGATTATCAGCGAACGAGGCATCACTAAAGAGAGTGACGGCTTCGTTGTCCTCAGATCGGCGTGGCCGGTAGGTAAGGGCAAGAAAACGGGTGTGGTATAGGTAGGATATCACACGGTTGATCGCTTCGAGATGCTCCGGTCCCGGGTTCGTGAGGAATTGAGCTAACGCGGAAGTTGCTTTGGCTGCATCTGGCCGTGTGATGGTAGTGGCATACTGAGTGGAGCCTACCTTTTCCTGGTACTCATGAATCTGTTCCTTCGTGGCCTGCCCAGCGTACGGCTTCAATGTAGCTGGTGGTAAGGGTGTATCGAAGCGGCGATATGTGGTAAGGTGATATCTGCTGGCCATAGAGGAGATGTATGAGTCCTGACAGAGCCAGAGGGCCATCTGTTGTCTGTCACGGACGATACGAATCCCTAGGAACCACTCAGCTTCGCCTATGTCTCTCAATTCCCATGTTACATTGAGTTTTTCTCTAATGTCTGCCGCACGCTGGCGCTGAGATGGGTGATTGACAATGATTATATCATCCACATAGAAGAATATGATAATGCCGTCCGATGCGAAGAGACAAAGGTCTTCTTGAACGACAGTGAGACCTAGCTGAGTCAAGACCTTTGAGGCCTCGCGCTGCCAGAGCCTCGGAGATTTCCGTAAGCCGTAGAGAGCTCTTAAGAGCTTCCAGCAATGTCCAGACTGTCTGAATCCCTCTGGCATCTCGGTTATCACTGTGTCATCCAGTGAGCTATTGAGAAAGGCGTTGACGGCATCAAATTGGCGTGTTTCAAGGTCAAATGCAGCGACTAGGGCAAGAACGGTGCGGGCCGTACGGGAAGCGAGGGTAGCTGAATATTTCTCTTCTGTAGAGAGCTTCTGGAGATCTCCTCGCACACAGATTCTCGCCTTCAGCTTCGCGAGATATCCATCGCTATCGAATTTATAGTTGAATACCCATTTCAACGGAAGCACCTGCACGCTGCGGTCATTTGGACGCTGTATGACATCAAAGGTGCCTTTTCGTTCGATAGTTTTTACCTCAAGGCCGGCGGCTGCTAGGAAACCTTCGTTGAACGGGTGATTTATCATCTCTCGCCAGTTCCGGGGTTCAGGGGGAAGATCATCACGGTGAGGTCTCGTGTGTGAGTGAGATCCGTTGAGGCCAGTTGCAAAGGCTGCGAGTATACCCTCTTCAGCATCCTCGTCTGCCGAGAAGGCTAAATTGCTGATATCTCTTGATGTTCGTTTACGTGAGCCTGACAGAATGTTCCGAGTCGAGATATCTCCCACGATGTCTCTAGGCGCAATGCGAGTCCCTTGTGTAGGTGTAGCGGCTGAGAGCTCTCTCTGAAGTTGTTCAGTGAGTTGATCTTGAGAATCACGAGTTGGTGGTTCCGGAAAGGCACCTGGGATTGATTCTGGTGGTATGCGAGGCATCGAGGCCTGTATAGGCTGAATGGATGGCGTGGGTGACGGTGATATCATCTGTTGAGGCTCCACTAGCTTTGGAGTGGCTGATTTCTCTGGCTGAGGTATATCCAGACTTGGTCCAGAAATAACCTGGTCAGAATCCTCGTTGTCGTCGATAACGAATGGCATGGATTCCAAGATATCGCTGACAGGCTCCTTTTCTAGCTCTTGAGTGTTAAAGAACACATTCTCATCAAAAACAACATCTCGCACTGATCGTACGGCTCCTCTGCGTGGAAACCACACCCTCCAGATATTCGAGGCTTCATAGCCAACGAGATAGCCTATTTCGGCGCGTGGTTCCATCTTTGCTGCGTTCGGAATAACTTGCTTCCTCACATATGCTCGGCAGCCGAAAATCCTCAGATTCGCGAGGTTAACACGTTGTTGTGGCTGATTAAGGAATGCCTCTTGGTAAGGGACTATCCACCGGCCGTCTGGCAACTTCGTGGGCGATCTGTTGATGATCCATATCGCGGCTCTAACAGCTTCTGGCCATAGATTCTTCGGAAGGCCTGCATCGGATATAAGAGCACGAGCCATGGTGATTACCACCCCCCCAGATCGCTCCGCGAAGCCATTCTGTTCCGGGGTACCCACGACACTGTGTTCAATGATAAAGCCTTCATTTGACAGGAAATCCTCTACTGTACGACCCGCAGAGCGTTCGTTATCGTATCGAAAGGCATGGATCGGAAGATTCCACTGCTTCTTGGCTAGGGCCACAAATTGACTAACCGCGTCTTGACAGCCGTTCTTCTTCTCATGAGTATAGGCTGCATGGAGGCGTACGCCCTCGAGGTAGAAGTGCGTCATCCAGCGATCTCCATTATAACCTGGGTCGATCTGGACAAGATCAAAGTGGATACGCCCATACTTGCCGTACGGTGTTCCAGTAGTCCTGCGAGAGATCTGACGTTTGGCCTTGGTTAGCTGACAGACTTCACATCTCTCAGGGTTGTCATGACGGTTATCTTCGCAGATCCCATCGATTTTGACTCCATCAACCATCTCTGGTAGCTTTTCAATCTTCTGGTCAAAGGCGTGGCCTAACCGACGATGCCAGCGCCGCGCTGAGGCTACTGAGAGATGGGGCTTCTCCGAATGCCGTACCGAAAATGCTGCTCGGTGATTCGGATCATATATGACTGTGTAGAGACCATGATATCTCCCTATCTCAAGAACAGCCTCTTCGCCTTTAAAGATCGCTCTTTCAGCAGATTTGAAGCAGAATCCTTTGTCTTCGATCACAGAGAGTGAGATCAAGCTTGTGTGGAAGCCAGGCGAGTACCACACGTTATCCAGGGTAATAGGCACTGTAGCGCCTGTACGAGGGTGTCTCCCAGTGATCCTGACCTGCCCATAGCCTATCATCGGCGTCACTGTTTGACCGGTTTTAACGGTGCTATTTCGCGGCGTATAGGTCAAGAACTGTCGGCGGTCGTTGCAGATATGACAGGTGGCTCCGGTATCAAGAATCCAGCTGTCTTTGAGAAGCTCATCGTCCACTGCTGACGCTGCGATAGCTCGAGTATCATTAGCGAAGAACGCTAAGGACGGATTCTCTGGCTGAGCCGAACCAGCAAGGTGAGCTGATTTAGCGTTTTTCTGCTGTATTTTGGCGATTTTCTCCTGATCTTGAGGACTCATCTGCTTTATGTATTCAGGAATGCGTTGAACAGTTCCCTCTCTTGGCTTCCATCCATCTGGTCGAAGTGATTCGTCAAGATAGAAGCATTTTGAGTAGTGATGCTGAGGATGTGCGTTACCACACGGACATTTCTTGCGATAGGCCTTTTCTGCAGGCTTAGCCTCAGGTTCACCATTCAGTGAAGCTAGAGCTATCTTGGGCTGCTTCCGTCCTCCAGAGACTGTAAGATCTCCACGGCGGCTGCGATAGCTAGCTATAACTTCATCAAATGTGACAGATTTATCCTTATCTGCAAGCTTTTCGCGCCAGGTTATGCACCAGCCATCATCAATTGGTTGTATAGCGTCAAGAAAGTCTCGTATCGCGAAGTGATCTCCAAGTGAGCAGTCAGGTATGCCCGCGATCTTGCCCTCTTCGAATAGGCTAACCCACTGAGTTAACCAGTGGTTTGTATCACCTGAAGGCTTTTGTTTGATCATCTCTCTCCAAGCACGGCGAAGTTGTTGCTGTCGATTCTGAGGTTTTGGTTTGAACGTTTCAGATAGCTTCAGTAGCTTCTTCCGCGGTGAGTCCTCTCCCACAATGAGATAGTGATGTTCTGTGGCTAGCGAGCGGGTGATAAGGCCATTCAATCGTGACATAGTCTTTAACAACCTCTGCCGGCGCTGATTACGACGATCGTACGCTTGAACAGCGAACGTGTATCTCTTCAGCTCAGCATCATCTAGCTCCATAATATCTCTCTCTCGTTGGCGGTTATCCCGGGGTAGTGAGGGCTCTTCCTGAGCCTCGGGCACTTGTAGGACCTCCTCGTCCGTCTTCTCAGGATCAAGGTAATCCCATACATCTTCTGCAACAGCCGCTGACTTGATATGGCCTATCCAGACCCTCCACTGCGCTTCCGACTGAAGCTTTTGGTCAAGCGGGACCTGCATCAGATCTTCCCTCGCGATATCAGACATCTTCGCACAAGATATAGCTCAGACACTCGAATTCTCCTCATATAACGTTTCCGAAGGATGTTTGTCGGTGCGGATCTCGCTGTGTGCTGAACGTAAGAGCTCACAAGGGGTGGCTAAGCGTTCAGGGGTATCCGACCGTGTTAGGTGCTTCGGGGATTCGTTGACTGCGAGATACAGAGCAGGTAGGTGATATATCTCTCTCATACAGTCAGGCAGTCCGGGCTCATAACTGTCAGGATGAGGAATCGATGTACTGGCTAGTACTGAAGATGTCCAAACAGAATAAGATGATTGATTGTAGGTTCTCCGATCGGTTGAGCGATCTCAGGGGTCTTTATAGTTGAACTATGGCGTGTTATGACACCATACTAGGTGGAAATTGGGTGAACGATGAATAAGCCAATCCCGAAGGGTCCTAGTGGTATTTGACCACCTTCTCAGTTTGTCACATTCTTTCGGTCTAGCGATATTTTCCCTCTATTTTCGGTCAACACATTCTTTCAGGCTAGTGGTAATTGTGGTCCACATTAGAATATATTTTTGTTCCGACAAAATGGGGTTCCATACAAAGTTGCCAAGATGCCGTCGCATCAGTGTGATTTGAATTTGTAAGTGGTTACTACCCGACAGCGGGGCTGAGAAAGTCAACTATATTTATGTATGATAACTATTCATACCCCTAAGTAGAAAACCATGGCTCTATAACTAGCAGATAGTCGAAAGCCCGTCCGGAAGAGTATTGAAGATATTTATTGACGATTGAAGATTAATGAGTGTGTTGAGGGTCAGTTGAAACGATAAAGAGGATATATGGCCCGTTACATAGCAAACCTTCTCAAAATGGCTTGAAGTACCTTGCAATGATTACAATATATGTACCCACGACAATGATTATTGAACGATTGAGAGCTGGGTTGCATCCGCGGTATACTAATATTCATCGATGTCCGCAAATTGTAAAATGTACAGAGTAGACAGCACCAAGACATCGATGGCCAAATAATTGGTGGGTGATGAAGAACGAGAGAAGCACCAGAGTGTCCGAAAGTAATTTCACGGAGATACGTCAGAGCCTGACGAATGACTTATTTACTCTCTGACCAGTGGCAGTTGATTCTTGTCGAGAAACTCGGTCCAGGTTTGGAGCTTCAAACCAGGTATCTGACCAACCACAGTTAGTGTGATACCTTGAGCAGATCCTGCCCTGTGTCCTGAATATTGACGTACCTGGTTTGCTTGCACGAACTCTCCATTTGCGTAGACATTGCCACACTTCTCGAAGATCATCAACTGCTCTGCGAAATCGAGAGCAATCTCCTCAGAAAAGCCATCGCGAGATTGAAGAATCTTCTGGAACTGGCTAGAGCTAACTTGCCGGTACTGAGTTGGGACGTTGTAGCCTGAACCAGAGAGTTAGAAGCGTAAGACAGTTGAGATATTTTCGTCCACTTACGCTTTCCAATGATGGCTAGCTTTTCCGCCTCCGACAAGCCCTCACAGTAAAACGCAACGGTCTTTTCCAAATAGCGCGAGCCAGCCTCGAGGATGGCGCGCACAAGCTTGCCAGTGTCAGCGATGGCAACATTGGGCATCACGGTTTGTGGACTGTGCGGGAAGGTGAGAGTATAAGTTCCCGAGATGTCCTGGAGAGTATATATTAGTTGCCAGTTCGATCCAAAAAGGGAAATCATTGTCCTGAGTTAGGATCACTGGAACTTGTTGGAAATGTCGCGCGAACGCACCTTGACTGGGAGATATCGGTCGGGAGTGGTCAAGCAGTTTTCAAAGTAGTTTGGGAAGAGGATAGTGGTAGTCTTCGCCCAAAGAGCGGGTTGTTCCGTCTGAATGTATTCTGTCACCAAGCTCTTCCCCTTCCAGTGATGGACATTAAGGAATTGGCCACCCGAGAGTTTCACAGGGTCGGGAAGGGCGCTCCAAACAAGACGCTTGAGTGTGCTAGTCTGGGCTGCAGCATCAGCGATTGCCTTTCCCTGCGCAATCTCGACATCAGTAGACTGTGTCTGCCAGAAGTCGGTCAGCGCATATACGACATCAGCGCCCGAGAACGCGGATGCGAGCATTTCACGGCCACCATCCAGGTCAGCAGTGTATAGCTCCGCCCCAAGATCAGCAAGAGCTTTGGCGGTTGGCTTTGAAGGATCACGAGTAAGGGCTCGGACATGATAGCTGTCCGGATGACCAAGAAGCTCCTTGGCGACAGCTCCCCCCTATTTTCTTGCCCATGATAGAGCAAAGGTTAGAAATCCATTCTTCGACGAACGAGGGACTCTCATGTGCGCACCTGGGAGCCAGTGGCGCCAATGACGACAACTGTTTGGCGAGCCATACTGCCTTGATGTTTTGAGAGGGGACGAGCAAGTATTTGCAAAATTGAATTGTATGATATCGATGATATGATACTATCTTGATCAGAGGGAGAAGAACTTTATATACCTGGGCTTCTTGAAGCAGAAAATCAAAAGCTTTGGTTGGCGGTTTCTGGCGGACGAGCGAATGCACGGATGCCCGGAGGTTTAGGAATATCGCGGAAAAGGAAAATTTCAAGATGCAGTGTCGAGTGGAGAGCGTCTCACTCGATTGAGCGGAGCTAGTGTGAAGAAACGGTGAACTCTATGTGGAGCTCGGCTTCCCGAAAGACCGGTATCAGAGATCTTCTCCTTCGCTTGATCTGCTTGGAGATTAAAATCCGATGATTAAGCGGTGACGGAACGCGTGTGGGGACGCTATCCAGTAACTCTATTTCGGGGTACTCCAATGTAGCTTGGACAGATCAGTAGATTACAAATCATGCAAACGATGTAGTCAGGTGTTTGGAATTCTGACGCCGCTGAATCATCGGCAATATAAGTGGATCATAGCATAGAAACTTTCGGAGGTCGGAATGGTAGTTATCCGCAGATCTAGGTCTAGTTCTTAAATATCAAACGCATAACCGGATACGCACAATTCAAAGCCCCCTAACCACATTCCAACACCTTTCGGCCAACACAACTTTTTACTTGAACTTGATCATGAAATATAGAGTAGTCCTTATTACGGGAGCCAACCGAGGCAAGTGCTTTGCTCTGACCTTTGAGGTAACGCTGGTTAACCGGCTAAACAGGAATTGGGAGGGGCTTCGCCACGGCGTACCTTGCTATTCCCAATACTACCGTCATTGCAACAGTACGAGATGTCTCAACACAAAATGCATCTGAGTTATATTCGCTGCCTAAAGCGCAAAACTCACAGTTGATTGTCGTGGAGCTTAGTCTAGATGCTCCATCAACTATTACTGAAGCGATCTCACAAGTTGAAAAACAGCACCGCGTGGATCACATTGACATAGTCATCGCAAATGCCGGGATTTGCAACCATTGGGGACCAGTGTCAGAAATGGAAGATGTCGATATGATCTCCCACCTCGAGGTGAATACGCTGGGGCCACTGAGGCTGTTCAGGGCAACGGCCTCATTGTTGAAAGCCAGCAAACAGCCTAAACTTGTCTATCTGTCCTCCGAATTGGCAAGCATTGCTGGTCTAGAGAAGTCGTCGTCACTGACCACTGCATATGGAGTTTCAAAAGCGGCAAGCAATTACCTGATCAAAAAGATACACGAAGAGAATGAAGGCTTGATTGCTTTCTCAATTGACCCGGGGTGAGTAGGATAACCTTTTTGAATCAGCTCGGACTGTCTGCCCTGAGGCAATATCAACATATGTACAATTGTCCAATTGTGTCTAACAGTTTCGAGGTTTCAGGTTTGTCCAGTCTGACATGGGCAACCGTGGCGCGCGGTACGGTGGACTACCGGAGGCTCCAATGACCATCAATGAAAGCGTGGAAGGAATCATTGGCCAGGTAAGCCAAGAAGATATTTTCTTAAAATTGGGGCTACATGCTAATTGGCTTCTTCTGGCTGGCCAAAGATTGAGAGTGCCACGAAGACCACAGAATCCGGGGAATTCATCAGATTCAATGGAAATACCTTGCCGTGGTAGGAGAAATGGCACAATGTCGTAGGGCATGATAATATTCGGAAGAGCTTCCAGCCACGAAGAAAAGATATAGAAATGATATCAGTCCAATATCCTACGAGAGAAGATTGGCGTTGTTCACTGCCAGTGTGCATCGAGTTCAGGTCTCATAAGCCCCGAAAACAAACAGAAGTGTCTCGTGCCCAGCTACTGGTGTAGTGGATAATGGCAGCTGGTCAGAGAGGGGTCCTTTCATTTGGGATTGATCAAAGAAGCATGGCGCTTTTCTGCCCAGTTCCCATTATTACGCAGTGTTTTCAGCATTGCATTGAATGGAAAGAGTCGAAATGCTTCTTTCAAAGCAATATGGTGAATATTAGCCGGAGATGCAAGTTTCATGGAATAGGCAGATTATGCCGTTCATGGATGAGCTGCAAAACAATTTTAAACCGAAGCGCCAAAATTTAGATCTCAGGTAGATCTGATCATTAGTGACCAGCCAGACTAACTTGTTAACGACAGCAAATTCTCTAAAACCCGATGGCCAAAGCTTAATTTAAAAAAGAAAGAAAGGGCCGGTAGCTATAGGAGTCAGTGGCCATATTCAGAGTTACAGAGCGGGGAGTGTCGCTGAATGCCAAATGGAATAGGAGACAATGCAACTAGATACAAGTAAAAACATGCCTCCGATTCAATGGCAGTCTCAACGGCTACCGAGAAGGTAGGCCCTTGCATACATAGTGACACGAATGATCAGGCCTAAAGTGTAGAATAGGTATTATCGATGAATGCATCAACTTCAATCTCGACATGATGCTCGGGGAATGGTAGGCTTTCAATTCCGATCATGGTGAACAGCGGCTGATGTCTCGGACACCACTTTCGGATGTTTTTCACAATTTGCTCTCTAGCCTCTTCGCGTATGCTCGCGAGACCAACGACGAATGCCCGTACCTTGACAACATGATCCCAACCTGTATGCTGCTCTGAGTCAGACCATATATTCGCCTTTTTGAGTGTGTGCATGATGAGATCGTTCATATTAGAGAATGCCTTGGCAACCTCTTCGTCAAAGTTTGATGACGTCTTCAAAGTCAAAGGGTTCATTCCGGCTATAATGTTGTCAGAAAATATTCAAAGTTCATATCTTCTCTGATGAATTTACTTTGACCAGTGGTCAAGATACGGTCACCAATGATGCAGGAGTCGCTGAATCCATATTCCTCGCGGCACTTCTCGCCGAATCCCGGAAGAGAGTAGTAAGTCAGAGAAGCCATATGGATAGGGTCGATTGATGATAATCTGACATTCGATCAATTTCCAGTTCTCTACTTGGAACGAGCTGTATCTTCATATTTATAACTCCAAATAATCCTAGCCGGTGCTCGTGCAGGAACCCGCGCTTTGTCAGCGGAAAGCTCAGTATTCGAAGGGCAGAACAATAGGCCTCGGGGCCCTCGGGCCCCGAGGGTCTCGTTCCAATATATTCTGAAACAGGCCAATTGGCTATTTATGTGGTTCATTAGTTATAAAGGTCAAGTCTGTGTCAAGGTTGCTCGATCATAACGCAGAGGTCGACTCATAGCTGAGATACAGCGACCTTACTATTGGTATTCTTCCTAGGTCGCTAAATATCTTCCTTATTTCCCTACGCTCTTGGCCTCCTAGAAATGTCAAAGTGGTCAAGAACGTAGACTTAGCTGCTGATAGGTTAACAATAAGAATGACGACGCAAGCTTTTGCCATCATGGTATAATCCCATGAGTGTGCAGCCCGTTTGAGAGCGTTCGATGAGCAAAGGTTGTTGATTTTCCGATAAGAAATTTGCCATAGCGAGCCATCCATCCAACCTCGTCTACTGAGAATACCCTCTGGATATGAAATTCCGTGCAATAGCCCCAAGTCGAATGTGTCCCCACAAAGTGCGACGGTATGTACTATTCATAGGGTACCTCAAACAGTACAATGGATTTCGTCATTCGAAAGCAAGTTTCAAAATCTAATTATAACGTATTTCGAAGATTAATTCCTGTTTACACATCGGAAAAATTGACGTTTCGATTGACCAAACGTTGAGTGGTGTTTGAGAGTGGAGTGAACAGAGTGAGGAGGCCATAAAAATACCCGTGCATGCTCGATACTACTTTACGTAAGGTAATTCTGTAACTACGGGATGGAACAATTACTCGATGAAAACTAACATAATTATGCGTTTGGCAGACTTCCGAGTTCAAATTTGTGTTTGATGCACTAGTTATATTGAAGTCTATCTTCCGAAATTCAGGCTTCATGTTTCGACCACGACGTGCACGCGGTGGAACAGCAGATACATGCTTTCTCCCCCAAATAGTCATACTTGAATTGGAAGTACTACTGGACCCGTACACCACAGGCACCGAAAAGCATAACCCACAACGCCCACAGTGTACGATGTGATTTTCAAAGTCGCGAGGTCTCATGTGCATATTTCTGGAAGCGGACAATTTCCATGGCATCATTTGATTATCTGCTTCCCAAGAAGACAGGTATTTTCTTTATCCAGGACACCAGGTTGTTTTCATCCACATCAAAAGTCTTTCAAACCCGAAGCGAGTTCGCAAAGCAGGATTGGCCTTCACCACCAACATTCCCACATGATATTACGATGCTGTCAGTCGATGAACCTCCTCGAAAAAGAATTTGAGGACTTCCGGTTTTACAAACGGGGTTACACCTGATGACATGACAAGTCAGAATTTCGAACTGAATAGAGATCGAGTGGGTTGACACTCACCATGACCAAGGTTGACAATCCACCCTTGCTTGCCTTGTCCAAAGCCCTCGACCATACGCTCAACCGCCTCTGTGATGGCCGCATTACCTCCGTACAGGATCCCCGGGTCAGCGTTTCCCTGAATTGTGGCCCGACCACCTATAACCCCAATGGAAACAGCCGGATCATGGAGCCAGTCGAGGCTTATCACCTGATATCCCGACTCACAAAGGTCCTCCAAAGCATACCATGCTCCCTTGGCAAATACAGACATAGGAACGGGTTCCAGGCCCATTTCCCTTAGACTTTTCGGAAGATTGGTTGCAATATAGCGTAGGTATGGGAGAGAAAAGGACTCGAACGAATTAGGAGAGAGTTCCCCGGCATGTGAGTCAAAGACCTGGACAAACTGTGCGCCTGAAGCAACCTGAAGAGCGAGAAACTCAACGCATGTGCTGGCAAGCTTTTGCAATAAGCTGCGTGAATCGTCGGGATACCGATAAATCCACCTCTTAGCCTGTACATACATCTTACTTCCTCCTCCTTCAACCATATAACATAACAATGTCCATGGTGCACCGCAGAAGCCGATCAAAGGCACGCGGCCTTTCAACTTCTGCCTTGATAGCGAGATAGCCTTCGAAATATAGCCTAGTTCTTCCGCAACGTCCACTTGCTTCTGCATAACTTTTGCGAACTGTGCCTCATTCGGTGATTTCAACGGTTCAGGGAAATGCGGCCCTTGTTTATCGATCATCTCAACACGCATGCCCAGGGCTTGGGGGATAACTAGGATATCCGAGAAGATAATTGCAGCATCAATCAAGCCTTCATAACGATCCACGGGCTGAACAGTCAGCGTGGAAGCGATTTCTGGACTTCGACAGCATTCGAAAAAGTTGCGATGGCCTTTTGCTTTATGGTATTCTGGTAGATAGCGGCCAGCTAGAAAGAAAGTTAGTCGGGCATAAGCGAAGACCAAATAAGAGACTCTATGAATCGAGAAATAGTTCATGAGTAAACTTAGAGTGGAGATGAATCAAGCGTACCTTGTCGCATAATCCATATGGGAGGACGGGAAACTTTCTCGCCTACGACCGAATTAGTCGTCCGGATATTCGTGATTTCGTGAAGTCCATGAGTACCTCTCGCTGCTCGAAGCAGAAGATCATTCGTCAATGGTTCGAATTGTGCTTGCATTGCTGGAAGCACAGTGAAGGACAGTCCCAAAAAGGCTTTCAGAGTGAAGAAAGATGATTCCAGGAAGGAAATTAAAAAAAAATGGAAAGCCTGAGTACAGAATACGAACATTCAAGAAAAAGGACAATTATGTCGCAGTGACTAGATTCCAAGATTGATTCATTTGGACATAGTAGACCGCTGGGGCTTGGCAGTTCGTTTCTTGCAAGAGTAGTGGGGTCTTATCCTGCGTCGAGGGCCAATGAAACAGAATAGCGCTGAGTAAGCGGGGTGCCAAGCTTTGATGTGGATCCTCAAATTGGCTTGTAACTACTAAGCATGACCAATCGAGAATGGGACGATTGATTTGCATTATGTATTCAAAATTGTAATTAACGCTTGTCCATACTCTGATGTTGAAAAGTTTGCATATCTGGAGCCCACACCTCATAATACTTTTATAATATAATGCGGAACTATCCCGCTTGCAAGAGATTACCGAATTATTTGTAAACAAGAAATCGGCTGCTTATTCGAATTTTTCCGTGGATTTCGTCACCATTTGAGCAAGGTACATCATTGACCCGGAATATTCCCCTTCTATTACAGCCTCGAACATACGAGCAGGGGCCCTAGCCGTGTGGACATGCAGGATCACTGTTTTCGAACTCCCCTCCTCCATAAGAAATAACCTTCCCCCAGAGCCAGCGTCCTAGCCAAAGACAAATGTACCATTGTACCTCTAATCACGATGCCTCCATAGTACCCCCACATACAGGTGGTTATTCTTCTTCAATTTGAAGACAACTGGATACGTCCGTTAACGCCGCCTGTGAGCGATTCTTCGAGTCGCGCCACGCATCTCTTGCCCAGTCATTAGATTTTCCTCTCGGATGTGTAAAGGATTTCCAGTACGACGTAGACGAAAGACATCGATTGGATGTATGATCTTGGATCGAAAAGGCTGCACTATATCAGCGACTGGCTTTTCAACGGCTAGTTGTGCAAAAAGATCTGCTGGCCACCGAACGCTGCCGAAATTGGAAATCTCCCTGTCGTCGTCTACTTTCATGGGGGACCGTTCAGAATTGGGGACAATGCGGTAACACAACATCTGCATGCAGACTTCGGTACCCTGGGACGCTTCATGCCGCGTTTCTAATGACAAGACAGGCTAACACTAAGATTCCAAGTCCGATCGTCGCCACCAACAAGAGGATCGGGAACCTGGAGGCGTATCGACTGCTGCCCGATACTCGGTTTCCGGACGGAGCGGAGGACATTACGGCTGCCCTGACCTAAATTCAGACACACGTGCATTATTACGGAGGCGACCCGGCCCCATCTTCCCTCTCGGCCAAATGCTGGCGGTGGCCGTCTCGCCATCTCGCTGTTTTCAGATCAGTTCCAACAGCTGCTGCAGCAGGAGTCAGGACCGCTGGGTATTCTCTTCCTAAGCGCATCACTGGCTTACGACCTAACGCAGGGGTCTCAAAGGTAGAGTATGGAGATGTACTATGGCACGCGGAATCAGGAGGCGATCCAAGCCCGTTCAGCGCTGGGCATGCTCCGTAATCGCTCGACAACCCAGGCTGAGACTATTATACCGGAGCTGTTCATGGCGTTAGCTGAATACGGTTTTGACGAGTGCGTACAGGAGAATATGAAGTTTGTACAAGCGTTCGCTGCATGGTGAAGACGTGTCCCCCGGGTCGAAGTCCGACCGGGGCATAATCAGGTGAGCTATTGTTTGTCTATTGGGCTTCCAGGAACAAGTTTTGCCCCATAATTGTGGAGTGGGCGAGGCAATGCCTGAGGATATCCCAATCCTGGAAGAAGTAAGTGTACCTCTGTATTGTCTCGTCATTTTGAATCAACACCAAATTAGAGTCATATTCCAGCTGGTACTGCTTCATATGCACCCCCTGGAATGTAGAATGCGTTCTTCATCGCCACCCTACGTCTATCAATTTTTGTAAACCAAAAATGAAATATGACTATGTGAGATGTATCGGCCCAAGTCACTGGAAGACTTCTAGACCCCGAGAGAAGGCACAGGGTCTCTCCCAATTTCCAGAACAATACATAATAATAACGTCAAATAACAACGCTTTTGATTTGGTTGAAACCGCTTTGCACTTCTCATGCACGTGTATAATTATTTTACTTGTACGAAAAAGAAAGTACGATGGTTAGCGAACTTCGAAGTTACTGTCTAAATCACCAGCCGTCATACTTGGGGTGGCGGAACTGAATGGAATATCCCAGGATAAATCTCATGAGTATGTAACATTAAAAAGCCCTGGCCTTCAGAAGACCAGCCGAATCTGCGATTGAATTGTCATGTTGTCTCACCGAAGGACCTTCCTACACCTTCCACCGTAGTTGGATCCATTCCTGTTCCAAACGGTTCCGACGTTCTGTTTACAGTAGAGGATCAGCAGATGAAAGATACTGTGCTAAGAACGACAGCGCTCTTTTGCTGAAGAATTGCACGATCTGAGTTGGACTTATTTCGTTTGAACATCATAAGTCGTGTTGTTTGGACGTGTTTCTTACCGACCCTTTCGTCACTCTCGCGAAAATCCGTATTCCGATGCGGATAGGTCATCTATTGATTCCACATCCGTGGGATTCCCCGAAAGGTTCTTCTCGGCCAAGAGGCCCTTAAGAAACTTGTTCTGCATCTCTAAATGGGCCAAAGTAGCTTGCAAGGAAGCTATCTGGTGATCTTTCTCTTTAACGATGTGTCTTAAAGAGTCTTCACGGTCCCGTCTTCTAGCTCTGTAGCGGGCACAGGCGGCCGTATTGCGCCCTCGCTTGTCAATACTATCCTCTGGTAACGATTGACGAGTTTTGGCGTGAGACATGGAACTGGAATCGCTTTGAAATTTGTCAAAAGTTGAACGACAGACGACCTGATTGCCGTATAGAGATCGCGGTGAATTGGGGTATCTGAAATAAAGAATTTGAGGAAAGAAGGCCGCGAATGTCACTCAATTTGCCGCAATTTAACCTCTAGAATGCACTTAAAGTATAAAGAAGTGTGTTGGAGTCGCGGCAGATCATCTTATCGAAATTGCTCGGACCGATCCGTTCATCAAGTGCATCGAATGTGGACTCAGGATGGCTAAGTGGAATCAATGGATTTCCAATATCTTAAGTCATGATTGCTAATAAAAAGCATATTTTTCGGTGAAAGTAACTCGAGCACTAACCGCACCGTAGGTTTGACTATAATTGCTCAACTCGATCCACCCGGGCCGCGGGTGTCTTGAACAGGATTTAGTTAGGCTTCCCCGATGAGTAAGCGGCGAGGCATGTAAAAATTAATTGACCATCATCACTAATCGATATATTCCTGTAAAACTGAATAGTTCCAGGACGAATTGGATGACATGAGAATGGCGCACTGAGCCGAACCGACTGGTAATGCTGATCTATACCTCACGTTTCTGCCACAAGTTGACCTGTTCAGGCAGCATGTCATGGGGTAGCAAATTAATAATAAGAATTCGTTTTTTATATCCTATCATTTTCTTGTCACTTTCCTCTCCTCCACACTCGGTTGTTCAGTAGGTAGATTTCCGGAAAGACGGCCTACCTACTCCGAGTCGATGGGAATGGCAGTATATCAACCATTGCTCCGTCCAGTTGCTTTGAGAAGAGCATCGTAATATCTTGAACCAGTGTGTCTAACATAACCTGAGAAAGAACCAGTTCAATGGCACCCTCGTGTTCTCATAGGATATTGACAGCCCCTTTGATGCTACTGTGATTATCATGATGATTTGATCCGTCAATACTGAAGGTAGCACTTTACTACGTCGAGCACGGTGATTGGTGACATCCAAATTTTCCATCTGGTGTGGATAATTGACCAGCTAGATGCATGATTGGTATGCGAACTAGCATGTCTCTATTGAGATATCGAAAATTATCCTCAAACCAGGTTGAGGAACAAGCAATAAACAAGCCATCTGAGGTGCATTCCGTTTATGGCATTACATATATGTTCCTGATGTTCGACTTCATCTAATTCTCGGCTATTTAAAAAGATATGAATTTTTACTTGAGTATGTCGAGGTAGTTAAAATTACGAGCGGCTGTTTATCAAGGTCTGGCCAGCCCTCGTCACGGCCAGCTGCATGTGCTCCCCTTTGCACCCCTTTGGTAATTTTTCTATTCACGCTTTTCTGTTGTTTGCGTAGCAAAATAGAAACCATATCTCAGACAGCGTATCGACTCCATCCTCGAATCACACTACCAAATCTCCAGAACATATAGGGGACAGGAGTCATCAAGGAACTGATAATCCCGAGGATTGTCAATGTCCACTGGACACCCATATTTTTGTAAAAGGAAATTCCTACAACGGTCATCCCACCAGCTGCACAATAGCGTGAGACCGTCATGAAGCCCAGCGCGGAGGCTGCGTAGATCTCGTAGGAATCGATGACGTACATATAGCTCGAGATAAAGAGGCAGATGCTGCCGAAACCGAACAGAGAGGAGCCCAGAATTGGTGACCAGATTGAAATATCTTTCTGTGTGACGAGCAAAATAGTCATTAGCCATCTGGAGTCACGAAACTGGAGCGATATCAACAATGCTGTGTTCAATTCAAAATTAACTCACATAGTCAGTCCAACCCATCCAGAAGAGGCTTATTGGAATTGCTGGAGCTCCGATCATGGCATACCAAAGCCTCTCTTCTGGATCGATGGACATTCTCTTTGGGGTGGGAGGGTTCTGACGGCTTGTATCGCTGTTGTTTTCGTTGCTTCGTACATGGTTGTCGCAGTCGCCGCTCTCCCCTTTCAGACAGTCGTTCTGATACTTTCGGTATAGTCCAGGCACACACACGACTGCCAGCATAATGCCCACGTACATAGCTACCCAGATAATGTTCGTGAGCTCCTCGGATAGGTGATGAACATCGGCGAAGATATATGGATAACCGTCAAAGAAGGTAAACAGCACGATATAGAGGATAGTCATGTATAAAGCCAACAAAAGAATAATCGGCTCTCGAACAGCCAATGTGAATTGCCGAGCGCAAGCCAGACCTATCCGGTTCAGTAGTGGTGTTTTATCCAGATCCAGCTTCGACTGATAGCGAGGATCCCCACTCAACTTGCGTAGGTGCTTGGCTTTCCATTTTAGAAGCAGAGGGCCGTACGTCTCTGGCTGAAAAAATACTACCAAGGCCAGGACGAGGCCTGCCATGATAAGAACAATCCAGTTGACCCACAGCCAAGAAAGTGTTGAGTGGCCCATGTAGGACGCAATGACAGGGCTTAGGATAGCACCTCCAAACGATAGAATCGCATACATAGGAAATGCAAGGGTCTTTTCGAGCGGATTCCAGACATCTGCGACCGTTCCTCCAGCACAAGTGAGGGGCGGGCAACCACAGACTCCAGCGAGGAACCGGAAAACCAATTTAGCTCCAACATTGGGTGATATTCCGGAGCCCATGATGAAGAACATAAAGAGAGTTGTGGCGATCGTGTAGACGGCATTGCGGCCCAGGATCTCGGAAAGAGGTCCCGACACTAAGGATCCAGCGGCAAAACCGAGCAGGAAGATTGCGGTGAATAGTGAAGCGACGACTTCACTGACATTATATGTGGCGCTGCTTTGGGAAATAACGGCAGATTCGATGGAGGATGATGCGCTGACCACGAAAGCAAGGGCGGATACGATGATTGTTGCCATAATTCTTTTCTTCACACTGAAATTCCTGGGATTTAGAGCATCATTTTCTCCCTGCCAGTCGACGAGAAAAATTTGAGACGATTCTCCACGGTGGTCGGGATTGTCAATCAGCTGAATTCCATACGATCGGAGTTCCTGTGAAATTTGATTCCTTATCTCATGGAAAGGGCTTTCGCCGCTCTCAAAGGCATTCGAGTGTCGCCCAGGGAACTCATTCAGCTGCTTTTGAACGGAGGCTTTGATGGCACGATACTGGAAGTATGCCTGCATGATGATGACATAAGCAGGTATGGGAGGGTTTTGCAGCGTGGAATGGGTGAAATAAACCTCGTAAATGTAATAGAAAGATGACACTAATTTTTCATTAATGTATCTGGCGCACCATGATTACCTCGGCTACCAACATTGAACAGTATCCACACCTTAAAAGGTTTTCAGCTTACTTATGATACCTCATTTTTCCGGATAAGACTCTTCCGCGGGGCACTTCGCCCAAGAAAGGAATTAAAGTAATGCTGGTGGTCGAATTGTCTTGGTGCAGGATGTTCGGCGGCCCGATTAGTAAGCGGGCTGATGTCGAAACCGAGCGTGTCGGCGAATTTCATAGGTCAGAATGAGATGACAAAAGTCTGAGTAGAGAATGTGCCGCCTTACCATAGAGTTTTGTATGAGTGGGTGCATTGACTATGCTAGCAAAAGTTACCATTAAGTTACTAATGACAAACAATTTACAAATCACTGAGCTCATATTCTGACAGCTAATAAAACTTGTCGAGCGCAAGATTACAAGCGCAGAAGCCTTGGGACCCGCCTTACCCTGAAGTCGGGTAAGATGCGAGGTACCCATAGCAAATGAAAATTTGCTTTTATCACAACCGTACCTCGCCTTGGGATTATAGAATCTCTAGGTGATTGATTACTCTATTAAGTTATTTCTGCACACCCAAATATGATGGTCCCTTGATAAATAGCACTACAATATCCTTTGGATTTGGCCGAATATGATATTCGACCACTGGATGCCTTGGGGTTATACTCATCGTTATGTTATATTGGGGCGGCAGTGGGTTCTCCTGTATTCATTACTTAGTCCTTAGGGCCTTTGGCCCGCCTGGCTCATCGAACGGCAGTATAAGTTATAACCGGAGTGGCGATCCCACCAGGTCAAGTAAGTTCACACCCCGATGAATAATCGGCGAGAAACGCTGTCAGCTATCATGGTTGGACGATATTTACAGGTAAGTGGAACTATCACTAGTCGAAAGTTACTGTATGTTTGTTAGGCTCCCTCGGACATCCATAGTATAGGATATTCTGCCCGTCCGGATTGCAAAGTTGATGGGTAGCTGTCTATTAACATCTTGCTAGCCCCTGCCATTCCCATCAATCACAGCTAAAAAATCCTTTTTGGTTAACCGGCCTTCAAGGCGAGTGTCGATAGTGTACCCTCGATTAGTCTCCACTCTTCGTCGCGCCTTTGTCTAACTCGGATTTCAAGACCCAAACAAGAACTGAAATATGCGTGCTGCTATGCCTTTCAGCTTTTGGCTTGTACATATCATCATAACCCACAGGTACTGCAGCCTGGCCTTGGCCGCCGCTCTGCTTGCGCAATCTCTCTATGAGAAAGAAAAAGGGATAATCGCAACAACAACAGGGAAGACCGTTTGAGACCATAGTCCAGGTTTGTTTACTATATAATTCGACCCCAAATAGATTATATCCAACTCTTCCAAACCTGCGAGCTATCCTATACGCTATATAGTAATATCAAGTAGACAATGACGAGCTAATGCCGCTCATTCCGACCGTATGGAGGGGCCACACCATATTCATGGCTGCGGGTGGGGACTTTAAGCTGACAATGAATGCTAATTGTCAAGAAATATATGCACAAGCAAGCAATGATCATCCTACCAGATTTTATATCCGTAGAACCGGGATTATTCGAGCTCCGCCAAACTTAGAAGTTGATATCGAAGGTTATACGAAAGTATGCGATCGGTAACAGGACTCAAGTGGATCTGATTGTGGTATTTTCGGGCAGTGCTTCAGATTGTAATCTATAAAAATGTCCGCATTACCTTCTCGCTATACTTCACCACGTGCCACTTTCTATCTACAAATCTTTTAGTCACGTCGGCCTGGACATCCTGCTTTTAAGTGTTGTTTATTCACAGTGACACTATGACTGCGCCATCAACCCTCCCAGCCGGCTCTAAGCTCTGGGTAAGAGTCCCATTGTCTATTCTGACTGATGAACGGACAACTGACAAGTCATAGCTTCTGGACTTGGGAATCCTTGATATTGACGCGTCATACGTTCTTTCGGGGGCAAATGTCCCCCCCCGTACATGGTGCAACGCAGTCTCATGAGACCCGCCCATGCCTAATGATCGCAGGTCTCCTATATCACCCAGACAAGGGCCTCGTGCTTTTTGACACGGGATCTCGGGAGGATATCATCAAGTCGTGGGACAAGGAGTTCCTCGAATGTGCTCCACGTGTGTGGGAAAGAGGCATTCATTCTCTGCCTGCAGCTATCAAAGCTACCGGTGCAGGTCAGATCAGTGATGTCAAGGCAGTCGTTCTGAGCCACCTTCATATGGACCATGCTGGAGGGTTGGAGCATTTTTTCGGCACCGGTAAGTCCATCGTGCTAATCTTGCGGATGGTATGATAAATAATTTCTAGACGTCGAGATTTGGTGCCACGAGTCCGAACTCAAAAATGCTTTTTGGTCATCCGCCACTGGCATTGATGGCGGCCTCTTCCTTCCGGATTATCTGAGAGCAGACCTTTTGAATTGGAAGACTGTCTCAGAGGAAAAAGTGGAGCTCTGGCAAGGATTTACTCTGCACAGATGCCCTGGACATACTGAAGGGTCCCTGGTCCTAGAACTCACGTTTCCAGTCTCCGGTACTGTGATTCTGACTGGTGACGTTTTCCATGTCAAAGAAAATTATGAGGATGGACGACCGCAAGGCTTCCTCATGAGAGATTACTCTCAGTGGTTCAGAAGTCGGAACTACGTGAGAAGGCTAGTACAGCGGAAAAATGCAAAGGTTTGCTTAGGTCATGAGAAAAGCTACTTTGATATGTTTGAGAAAAGCCCTAAGTTTTTGACTTAAACAATTGCGGGCTCGTTGCAGCAAAGGCTCCTTTTGGCCAGAGGCAGATCATTCCACTGATGAATTTCGTTTATGTTATCAACCTACAATTGTTAGCATATTATTTCCCGTTGTCGATGAAGTTTTATTTTTTTATCTTATGAATATCTTTCCATTGCTTTAAATTCCTTGCCTCATTAAGAAAGTGCTTTCGGTGTGATATTATTCGCGTATCTACTGTATGTTTAGGATACATGTGATTGAACGTGGCCATACATAGCGCAGATCTTTCACAGAATAGGATTACTGTGGACGACTTTGAGACTTGAATACTATGAGGAGGGTGCAAAATCCAAATTCTGATATAATTCAACATTTTGGGTTGAAGGCCAATGTTCTGATTTCGATTCGACATTATTGAACAAAACTGCCCACCGCTCCGTTGAATCAAACCCATATTTCTCGTGGAATCTGCTTCCCAAGTCAGGTAACGCGTGTTAGTTGAGGATACCATGTTGTATGTCGTAAGGGAGTAGAGTCCTAAATTTCTCACTTGGTCATCAGTATACCAACTGCTGTGCTGTTCTGCACCAGAGAACGTCCGATTGCGGTGTGTTAGAACGCACGTGGGTCATTGGTGCATTCACGAATGAGATAGTAAGATGTCTGAATTGGAAACGTCCCCCTTACCATACAATTTTTGTATGGTAAGTAGCATTCCGAATATTAGACGACGTTGCGCTCTGATTCGCGTGTACATTTCGGCCCACAGCGAGTTCCGACACAGTGTCCGCTTTGTCAGCGGGGAACATGTTTCCATGCATGTGGGGCCGCATGTTCTGTCTCCTACATCACCATGGTTTTGTCCCATCGTTCCTTCAGGGCTAACAGAGGGGCGAAATAGGTCCATAGCGATGAGTCATGGCGTTCGTTGGAAAAAGCGGGGGACCATTTCAACAACTAGTTCAGTGTTTAGTGTTGACTACTGCCAAGTAACCTATTCCATACTGCCAATGGAGCAAATCAAGCAGTCCTTCGCCAAAGCGAAGCAGCAGAATCGCGCTGCTTTGGGAGCATATGTTACCGCAGGATATCCCACGGTGGAAGAGACGCCAGATATTCTTCTCAGTCTAGAGAACAGTGGTGCAGGTGCGTAACCATTGCCCTACCTTCACGATGTGTGGTTGAATGAGATCTGACGTTGTAGGAATCAATAGACATGATCGAGCTCGGTATACCATTCACAGATCCAATTGCGGACGGCCCAATCATCCAGGAGGCCAATACGATCGCTCTTGCCCATGGTGTCACAATTTCGGGGGTGTTAGACATGGTCAGAGAGGCGAGGCGTCGGGGCCTTCAGATCCCTGTCCTTCTAATGGGGTACTATAATCCAGTACTTAGCTATGGCGAGGTGAAGCTGTTGAAAGACTGCAAACAGGCGGGCATCAATGGATTCGTACTTGTCGACCTCCCTGTTGAGGAAGCAATTCCTTTCAGGAAATTCTGTGCGAGCGATGGGTTCGTAAAGGAAAAACTTTACATTCGTCTGAATCTAAGCTGACGATTGACCCAGGCTTTCCTTTATCCCTCTCATTGCTCCTTCTACGCCCATTTCTCGCATGAAATCCCTATGCAGCCTAGCTGATTCATTTATCTACGCTGTTTCGAGAATGGGCGTGACCGGTGCTTCTAAATCACTGAGCTCGAACCTTCCGGAATTTCTCGATCGCATCCACACCTACAGCCGTGATACGCCAGTTGCACTTGGCTTTGGCATCAATACACGAGAGCACTTCTTATCGGTGCAAGACATGACTGAAGGGTGTATCATTGGCAGTCAGATCATAAGTACTATAGGCGCCGCGCCTTCCGGTCAAGCCGCTAAACATGTGGAACAATATCTTTCTGGAATTACCGGACGCAAGCTTGAGAGGGGTCACAGCGGTGTAATTTTGCGTGAGATTAACGTGTTGGAGCCACGCATACCTGCTGCGAGACTCAGGGCCGCCGGAGAGAATGCGCGTCCCGATACCGCGCAGTTGTCTGACGGCCAGGTTCCTGTTCCGTCCACGCGCTTCGGTGGTTTTGGCGGCCAATACGTGTCGGAGTCTTTGATGGGTTGTTTAGTTGAATTGGATCAGGGCTTCGAGCAGGCACGACAAGACCCTACATTCTGGGAAGAATTTCGGTCCCATTACGATTATATGGGAAGACCTAGCTGTCTCTATTTTGCTAAACATCTCACGGAGAAGATTGGTGGAGCAAATATTTGGATCAAGCGCGAAGATCTCAACCACACTGGAAGCCACAAGATTAATGATGCCCTAGGCCAAATCCTCCTGGCTCGAAGGTTAGGGAAGACGCGGATCATTGCTGAAACGGGTGCCGGCCAGCATGGAGTGGCCACTGCCACTGTCTGCGCCAAGTTTGGAATGAAATGTGTGGTCTATATGGGAGCAGAGGACGTCCGCCGCCAATCTCTGAACGTGTTCCGTATGAAGCTCCTCGGTGCTGAAGTGGTGCCGGTGACGACCGGCAGCCGCACGCTTCGTGACGCAGTTAATGAAGCTTTACGCGCCTGGGTGAAAGATGTCGATACTACCCATTACATCCTTGGGTCTGTTGTTGGTCCTCACCCTTTCCCAACAATGGTGCGTACCTTCCAATCGGTAATTGGTGAGGAAACGAAAGAACAAATACAGGAGGCTATTGGTAGGCTCCCTGATGCAGTCGTTGCATGTGTTGGAGGAGGTAGCAATGCATCTGGCATGTTCTATCCATTTTTGAATGAGCCAAGTGTTCAATTGTTGGGAGTGGAAGCTGGTGGTGACGGTCTCAACACATCTCGTCATTCAGCAACCCTTTCTGGAGGTAGTAAGGGTGTCCTTCATGGAGTATACACCTATCTCCTTCAGGATGAGCAC
Organism: Penicillium argentinense; assembly: GCF_028826775.1. Lineage (NCBI taxonomy): Eukaryota > Fungi > Ascomycota > Eurotiomycetes > Eurotiales > Aspergillaceae > Penicillium > Penicillium argentinense. The sequence goes on from NW_026622668.1 coordinate 4,871,521, forward strand.
GGTCAGATCTTGGGAACCCATTCTGTCTCTGCTGGTATGGATTACCCGGCCGTGGGGCCTGAACTTAGCTCTTGGAAAGACAGTGGGCGCGCCAGTTTTATCGCTGCTACCGATGCTGAAGCCTTGGTTGGTTTCCGCGCGCTGGCAATGTATGAAGGTATCACCCCCGCCCTGGAGTCCTCCCATGCTGTATTCGGCGTCATTGAGCTAGCCAAAACGATGAAAAAAGGTGAACATAATATTGTTCTCAACCTAAGTGGGAGAGGTGATAAGGATGTTAACACCGTTGCCGACGTCCTGCCTCGGCTAGGACCTGAGATTGGATGGGATTTGAGGTTCTGAGCTTCGATGCTTAGTGAAAAAAATCTTGCTTGTATGTTCGAGATACCTACTTGAGAGAGTATTTTGGAGTATTGGCTATAGAGGGCGGTTATGTACTGTGGTGGGGGACTGGGTTACGGCTACTACTAACTATTACTAGTAGTAGGGGGTTCTGGAATAGTCAAGTTTAGGGAATTCTGCCTCGGTGTCAGAAGCATTAGATCCTCGCAGCCCGCTGGCTGCCAACAGGCTCATCCTCACTGTCATGTTAAAGAAAACCTGCACATATCTCCTTCCATTCATCGATTTCGGTTCTCATATTCTAAGATGCATTCTGAGGTTTTATCTTGACCGTCTATATTGCAACATCGCTATCCTACCATCACCAGGCAGTGGGTGGTTGGTAATTTTCTTCGTTTCCTCTGCGCGTATAGGCAACCTTCGTGCATTTCCCCATCCTCCAAAATAAAGATAGGCGAATAGAGAGGCGATTTTTAATTGATCAATTTTTTTAACTTTATCTTATCTAAGGAATCCAAAGAAGTTAACTTGTTTGCCTCCAAATTCGGTGAATATACTACAGATACTGCTATCTTACATCTGCTCTCCATCGCTCAACTCTTTCCAGCCCTAAGACGGCGATTAGAGAAACATGTGTGAAATCATCAACATCTCCTGTTTTCTGACTTTCTCGCACTCGCTCCAGGGTTCCGGCCCATCTCTCTCAGCTCACCCGCAGTCGCCCGCGCGGCGGACATTATACCGTCCTCGGAGTACATAATCTCGTACAAAGGGGTCATCAGGGGTGCCGGGAATCTACAAGCGAATCCTTTGGTGGCGCATCGAGCGCAAGATGGGGCCCGCCTGTTGCGCCCTTCGTCTATGCCTCAGCCGAAGGTACAATACATCTTCGCGTTAGACCTATATCAAGCCTTTCATGTGAATATTACCCTCCTGGGGTCAATTATCGATGCAGTACAGTTCTTGGGGCCAAAAAATTGTGTGCTATCCATTGAAGAGGGTCGGTCGACGGACGGTACATACACCATCCTTGCCGGCCTGAAGCAAGAACTTGCGGCTCTTGGGATTCGATTTTTTCTCACTCAAGCTTTGTGGCTCCAAAATCTGCCGGCGAAAATTGTTTTACTGCATTAGCAGCTCTACGCAATCTCGCCCTTGAACCTTTGTTCCAAGACAACAACTGGACCAACTGGCTGAACAAAAAGCCGAAGATCGTATTCGTGAACTATGTCGTGCTCTGCCTTAAGATATACTGGAACTTCTCTATCAACGCTCCTCACAACCCGCGACGATGATCTGCGCATTCGATTGGAATGGTGGCGGCGGCTCATTCTATTCCAACTATCGGAATCCGCGCCGGATCCAGCTGCTCGGGCCAGGTTCTCGTGCAAATTGATATGACTGGGAATTTCCCGGCTGGACGATTTGTTCTTAAGTTTGTGAAGACATATGTGGATTTGGGGGGACAAACTCTTCTAGGAATTGAGTACAAGCGGGAAGTGAAAAGCAGGGAATTCCCTTCAAGAGAGTATACTTACTCGATATCACGGGATGCGTTGGAGTTCCAAGTTTTTGTTAATGGCAAGTCACGGAAAAATTGAAGAACTTGGGATTCGAAGCTCTGAAGTCAGGACAGGGTTTCAATGAAGCAGTCAAATTCGAGAGAGAGCACTACCAGTGAATTCCTATAACAATAATGTGAGGTGGTTGAATAAGTGTTCTTAGAAATCTAGGAGTGTGGCCGTAGCCAGCAACAATTCACATTATATTGCATTTTTCTAGATAAGCCCATTATCCTGACCTTGATTCTCATTGCCGAATATTCGATTCAACGTTGACGGCAATGCATCCTGGATACCTTCCGGTGTGCCCCATTGCGCACCAGCAGCAAATTGATGGCTAGGGGTCCCTAAAATACCAGAGCCATAATGGACAGACTGTAAGCCTGGCTGCATTTGTTGAACTTGATTTGGAGGTTTGGGGGTGGATGTGAATGAGGAATCTTGGAAGAGCCAAGGCGGATTTGCGAGAGACATGATCTCTTGGTCGAAGATGGTCCACGAATCGTCCGCAGTTGGGACGGGGACGTTTACAGCAGATGTCGTGTCTGGTGGGGTGTGCATGGCTTGCATGCTAGATTCGAGGCGTTCTGATAGGATGGTGTGAATGCTTTCGGAGGATTGGTTGCTTCTTTCTAGGCTGCGGAGATGGCCTTGGATTAGGTGGAGATCTAGATTCTTGTCAGTCTCGAAATGACTTGCTTGTCAAACAGACACTCATACCGTCTTGATGCGTCATGCCATCCTCAACGCCCCGAAGCAAAAGAATTGCAGCCCAGGTGATCATCTGATATGTCAGAGCAAGAACAATTTCTGTCCAGAGAAGATGAACTCACAATAAGATCCCAGTTAGACCAGATGCTAGCGTCGTCCTGTCTTAGCCTCAGCACTGCTCGTGCCGATACGAGCAGCTCATGTCTCTCGACAGGAGTGATTTTGGCCGAGCTGAGGTTGAAGCCTCGAGCGGGGTGGTAAATAGACAAAACATAGAGTTTATGGAGGTGGTATTGCAGAAGAATCACGATTCCTTGTCGATCGGAGGGCGATGGTTCTTGAATTTCATCCTTGATGTCAAAGCATGTAATCAGAATTGAAGGCATGAATACTCACGGGATGCTCCATTATATCGAACGAGCCAGTCATCAAGTTTCCGTGCCCAGAGGCGAATCACCTCCGAGTCCTGCTCAGTGAATGATGTCTCGACGGCTGGTGGACTATCAGGCACGCTATTGTTTATTGATGACCAGATGGTAGGTAATCCTCTGCCCACGAAATGGCTCAGGCCATGATGCATCATGTCGGAAAGGCCTTGGTATGCATTTCCCTGGTGGTTATCCACACGTTGTATGCCCGGCGTAGGCGGCTGGCGTGGTAGCATTGGATATGACATGTGCATAGAGGCATGCTCAATATCGATGACCTGTAAAGTCAGTGATCTAGAATTAGGAGCGTGGACGAGACTTTTACCTGAAGACCAGAAAATAACCCCCTCCACTCAGGAGTCGTAGAATCTAGTTGAGATGGGCAGTGGTCCAACCAGAGACGATAAGCCATTGCAATCCATGAACCAGTTGCATCGATGTAAGCTTCAGAACTCAAGCTCGCCATAATGAGGCCAAGGATGTTATTGAACGCTTTTCGCTTTGGTGGGAGATAATCTGAAGTATCAGTCATTCGACTATCCCGCCTCGTAGAGGAACCAGGTCTGAGTGTCGGAGTTAGAAGCTCATTAATTGCACAGCACGTGGCTGTAAAGTATCCTGCATCGAATGAGGCTAGCTCTGACGACCGATGATGAAGAGCAGAAATGTACAGAACAGATGCAAGTAGCAAAGGTGTCGGAGACGCAAATGCCTCTCGGTCGCTGAGAAAGTGAAGCAGTGGAAGATTATTCAAAAATCTGCAGTTAAAATTAGACATGCACAAGTCATTCCACAGTTCAATCACTTACGAGCTCCATAGTCTCTTTATCGTTGGACGCGACCAGATATTCTCATCGGGAGCAGGTCGTGTGATGGATCTCAGATGGGCGACAGCATTCCAAACGCCTTGCAAAGGTACAGAATCTGAGTCTTCATCAATACTCATATCGCGAGAGTCGTTTCCTTCTTCTGGGGCTTCTTGGGTGATTCCCAGTGCGGCCTCGATGCGATCCAGCCGGTCTAGAATCGCCTGCTGATCATGCATTGATGATCGCGGAGCCAATAACTCGCTCTGGGCCTCATCGATGAATTCGTGAATCGCCGAGGCCTCGGTAATTGTCAGTTATTCAGATAGCCACTCATGGTGGATTCTATCCATCACATACATTAGCTCGAGGCTTGAAGATACAGGCTGTCTGGGTGTGTCGACATCGACGACAGGGTGGCGGCCCTGAAACCTCACATTTCATCTATGGGGTGGTCAATTGATTGTCTTGGAGACAATGCATTGTGCCTGGTCGGGCGCATACCTTCAGTCGCCTACAATTGACTAGGCCCACAATTAGCCACCCGCTTCACACGGAGAAATCCCGGAACGAGCACTCACCACAGGCTTTGGTGGGCTTCGGGCCCAGAACCATCTTGGCCTGCTTGTCCATGGCGAACCGAGCCGGTCACATCCCACGAGGCAATGGGATCTCAGGAGAAGTGAAAGTTAGATTCGTCGTCTTATCGAGGAACACGTGATTGCCTGAGAGTTTGGGTTGGGGCCGAGCACGGACCGAGTGAGATTCCGGGGACTCCACAGTATCAAATGGGGCGGCTTGCTAGTACATGGGACTCGTAGATGGATGACAGAGAAAATACGCTGTAATTTCTACGATATTTCTATGATGGAGTGGGATGTTCTCGCGTTTTTAGTCCGTCCTGCGTAGGCTGAAAGTCAGGATGGGTCTGATAAACGTAGATAGAAAGTGTGCCTCGAAGGCTCACATTCCCGTTGCTCTTGCGCTTTGCATCCTAGGATTCCACATCTCCAGCCAATGGTGGTGAATGGTTGGAGACGTGATAGCTCTTGTGTCCAGGACACGTGAAGATCTTTTTGAGCGCTTGGGGGTGAGGGTAATTGAAATGCAAAGGGGAAGGAAAAGAAAAGTGATCGGGGGTTCATGCAGACAATATAGTATACAAGGTATATGTACAGGGATTGCATACCCCCGGTGAATCTTGGGACATGTCACAGATGCGGATGGTAAATTACACGGAAATGATCAATCAAATCATTTCCCAGAGGAGATCATGATGTTTTTAGACAGATGTGGCGTCGTCGGGCTGACCCATGGACAGTTTGCGGACCTCCCAGTCGGCGCCAACCCAGTCCTTCTTCTCGCCCAGGACACAGGAAGCTTTGCGCGAACCATTCACCAGGAAGCGATCAGCAACCTCGTTCACGTCTTTGGCAGTCACATCCAGGACCTGTTCTCTCCACTTCTGGTCCATTTCGTGTGTGACACCGCTCAAGAAGTAGCGAGAGCCTTCCTCGTCAACACTCACCGGGGCGTCGAGACCTTGGAAGATACCAAGCTTGGCCTCCTCGATCTCTCGCTCGGACCAGGTACGATCTCTGGCAAACACTCCGCTGTTCTGGAAAACCTTGAGAGAGTTCATAGGGTTGGGATCCCGGTAACTCATAAAGGTAAAGATGCCCTTAATAGGTCCATTGCTAGCGCCGGCACCGTAAGCACCACCCTTCTCGCGAATTTCAGGGTGAAGATAGTTATGTGTAAGCAATTGCGACAGCACAGTCAGGGGTGCGCTAAAGGGGTCGACGAATGGCACGGTCTGGGTGGCCTGGCCGGAGTAGTAGACCTTGTAGGGAAGGTCGTAGAGAGCCTTGTCGACCGACTTGAAAGTGGATGTAGATCCAGAGCCGTTTGGAGAGAAGGTCTTGGGCAGACCAGAGAGCCACTTCTGCAGGGCGGACTCGTTCTGTGTGGCGCTTTCAGGCTCGCAGACCATACGCACGCGGAGGTTGGAGGTTTTGGAGAGCGCAAAGGCCTGGATGAGACGAAGCTTCTCAATCAGTTCCTGCAAGCGCTCGGGGGAGCTCTCGGCGTCGCGGAGAAGGTTGGCAGTAGCCTGCAGCTGCTCCAGACCAGACTGCTGTTCTTGAACCCAGAAGCTGCGGGAGAGACTGGCGGCGGCAGCGTTGACAGCAAACCGGTGGCCAGTTCCCGCAACCGAGTCCAACGCTCCGTTGGTTGTCAAGCGCAGAAGCTCTTGTATCATGGCGGGGGCGGCGGTGCTAGTAAAGTCAGTCTCCATGACCAGAGCAGAGAGCATTTCCAGCATCTCTGGAATGTTCTGATCAAGAGCGAAACCGGTAAACTGAAGGCCCTCCTTGAACTGGTCCAGTTGGGTGGGAGAGTTAACAAGGAAAGAAGAAGTGGAAATTCCACCAGTCTTCAGCTTGATCAGGTCCTCCCAGTCCTCCATTGATCGGTTAGCCGTGCCCAACCGCATCACGCAGTCGTTGAAAAGCGGCATCAGAAGACGAAGGTCGTCAGGAAGCCCATCAAACGCATTGACAGCCTGGAAGTATGTCAAGCCGTTTGTGGGAGCCTCACGCCAAACGACTTCAGCATCGTCAACCTTCGACTCCCGAACAGGCTTGCGCTCCTTCTCCCGCGAAATATCCTTCACATGCAACGTCGGAAGACAGCTAAGGTCCGCGTTATGCGCATCCTCTTGCACCTTTAGCAACTGCAGCTCCTCTTCGCTGAGCTTGGCAACGGCATTTTCAACCGAGCCATGTTGCTCAATGAGCTGCGTGAGCTTGCTCTGGCGGCGCACAGCTTCCTTATCATCCAGGTCTTTGTTAAAGGTAGGAGTTCCGACCATGGTGAATGTCATGCACTGGTCGTTGAGAAGATACTTCTCAACCAGAGACTCAAGGTAGCGAGGCTGGGCATAGCGCCTCTTGAACTCTTCGATAACATCATTCCACGCAAGCTCCTTCATCGGGTTGGAGCCATTGAGCCAAGCGGAAATAGTCTTCTCCATAACACCGATACCAAAGTTGGCAGTCTTGTGTCGCAACGAGAGCTCCAGTTGGTGCAGGAAACCGCGCACCTTCTCTTCGCTAAATCCCGCTGAGACAGACTCACGGAAGGCATTTTGAACAGCCTGTTTGACCGCGGGGGCTTCGGTTTCGCTCACACCAGTCACACCGACCGAAAAGACCGGGGTTTTGCCCGAGTTGTCCAAGCCGGTGTTAGGAGTGAAAGAAGAACCCAATCCACTCTCAATGAGCGCCCTATACATGGGAGAGCCATAGCCATCAAGGAAGAGAGATGAAATTATTCCGACGGAGAAAGTCTCAACAATGTCAGTCGAGTCACCCATATACCAAGAGGTGGACGTCTTGTGCTGCTTGTTCTCGCTGGCAAACGTGTCAATGGGGCCAGGAACGGTCACATTGAGAGGGCCACTGCTGAGGTCCAAAGGCTTCTTGACGTCGGTATCCCTATGACCCTTGTCAAATCCATCCAAGACCGCACCGACTTGTTTCAGATGACGTTCCAGTTGCATATCTCCGTATGTGAGGATCTTGGCGTTGCTCGGGTGGTAGTTTCGCTTCGAAAAGTCGGACAGTTGCTTGTGAGTGAGGTCGGTAATGTATTCAGGGTCACCTCCGGAATTGTTGAGAGCCGGAATGATGTTTTCCTTGAATTTGATATAGTAGAGGTAGTTGGCATCGGAGATTTGACCCTTCATCTCATTGTACACAACACCCTTGAAGACAATATCATCCAACTCAGCCTTCTTTTCAGGCTCGCCGGGGTTCGGCAACAGAGCGCGCGGATCCTCAGGTCCCAATCGCCACCCCTCCTGACGGAAGTCCTCCTCCTTCAGAAGTGGGTGTAGTGTTGCATCGAGGTACACGGACAAGAGGTTTTGGAAATCTTGCTGGTTTGTCGTGGCAAAGGGATAGGTGGTGTGGTCTGAGGCCGTGAAGGCATTCATAAAGTTCGACAGGGAACGTGGGAGCATCTTAAAAAATGGGTCGCGAATAGGGAATCTTCAACAACAGATTGCAGGTTAGCCACGCTTCGTCTGGAGCTTCAGGCGATATGGGACCTACTTCTCGCTGCCGCATAAAGTTGTGTGCTCCAGAATGTGCGGCACTCCCGTCGCATCCGGAGGATTGGTCTTGAAACCAATACCAAAGACATTGTTCTTGTCGTCTCGAGCCACATGCATATAGTCCGCCTCGGTCTTATCGTGAGTCAGTCGCACTGCGGTCAAGTGCAACTCCGGAACATGCTTCTTCTCTTGAACAGTGAAGCCATGCAGCTTCTCGCCGACCTTGGGGAAACCATCGATGTTCGTCACGGTGGAAGCTGACCGAGTCGTCTTGTATATTTGCGGAATCGCAGAATGTGTCTTCAAAAAGCGGCCGGAAACCGGTTGGCGCAAAGCTGGGCCGCGGGCCCTCGCCAGGCCCATGGAAGAGCGCAGCATTATGTCACGACGAGTTGAAATTGCTCAACAATAGTTCATCCCCGTTTGATGGCACTTCACGAGTCTGAGAGGGATTGCTATGCTTCTTCTCGTCGTCGGTAATGAGAGGAAAGATCGGTGACAAAACAACGCTGATCGGGCCGAAAGCCCCGGGGGCTTATGTCATACACGCTAGGCGCTCAAGCCCTCGTGACGGCGTATCTCAAGGCAGAGAGTAACTTGCGGACAGATGGAACTTGAGCAGATCAAACACCGACTACCTGCGACACTTGTGAATACTCTTCCCAGCAAGGAGGAAAAAGAGGAAGCTTGCCCGCTGCGCTGTGGCTGGTGCCGTTGCGGCTGGGTCGATGACTAAGGACCCCCTCGTCCCGGTCGAGTTCTGCCTCCGAAGAGGAAACCGCAAGATCGCTCTCTCCAGAAAGTGCTACGACACATCGCCAGAAGGACCCCAGAGGTGATCCGCCTACCGCGCTCGCCTTGCCTCTGGGTTCACACGTTGACGCTACGCACCAACCCCTCCGATTGAACCCGCTCTCACCCACCTACGTGTATCCCGTTCCTGCACAGTTTTTCCGGTCTTCAGGCTGTTCACGCGACTAGAGACACGCCAGAAAATACTGCGACGAAAATACAGGCCTAGCCTGGGAACCGCGCAACATGTCTTCCACCGCTATGGCCAAGAAGAACAAGGGGAAGAAAGTCGCCGATCCAAATGAGACGTCAAAACTACTAGCCGCCAAAATCTCGCAGCTAGAGCAGGATGCTGCCGGAGAGAAAGACCAGGAGCAGGAGATCGGTGCGTGAATTTCTCTTGGATACCCATCGATGATCACCGGGTTTCGGTGTTTCGTCTGATGTTCTATTTCCGTCTTAACTAACTTCATTCGGATGAACAGAGCGAGAAGTCAAGAAAGCAACCCGCGATCTCAATCAGCTCCTGAGCCAGTTCGAATCCCCGATGACCCGGCTGGAAACCGTTCACAAGAAGTACACCGAATTGCTCACAGACATGAAGAAGCTGGATCGAGACTACTCCAAGAGCAAAAAGCGTGCAGACCAGCTGCAAAAGGACCAAGATAAAAGCAAGAACGAGCTGGGCAAGACTATGACCATGAAGGATAAGCTAGAGAAGTTGTGTCGCGAGCTGACAAAGGAAAACAAGAAAGTGAAGGTCAGCCGAAATTGTTTCATCTCATCGTCAGTGACCGATTACCAGGCTAACCGTCAGATATCTGAGCAGGATGAGAATAAGAAACTCGAAGACACCGAAAAGAAGGCTCGCCTTATCGTGAACGAACGTCTCGACTCTCTTCTGTATGACATCCAAGACGTCATGGCAGCAAAAGGAAACCCTCGCAATGAAAAGGTGGATCTGGAACTGGAGGAAGCGTAAGCCCCACTTTTCAAGCCTGTAGTCTTTTCCTTCCGTCTGGTACTAACTTCTCAACAGTCTTCGTGTGAAGCTAAAGACCATCAGCGAGCAGTTTGACACTCGTGAACTGCACTACAAGAGTCTGCTCCGTAGCAAGGACTCTGAGATTCAAAGTCTGACCACCAAATACGAGGAACAGCGGAGGATCGCTGAGAATGAAACTGCCCGAGGTCGAGCACTCAGCGCACAAGTTTCCACTTTCTCGCACACCGAGGCTGAACTGCGAAGTCAGCTCAACATCTATGTGGAGAAATTCAAGCAGGTATGCGATTCTGAAGATAAAGGGCCGCAGGGAGTCTGCAGGGATCCGACGCTGACAGTCAAAAAGGTGGAGGATACACTCAACAACAGTAATGAACTCTTTCTTACATTCCGCAAGGAGATGGAAGAAATGTCAAAGAAAACCAAGCGGTTGGAGAAGGAAAACCACACCTTGAATCGGAAGCACGAACAGACCAATCGGAACATTCTTGAAATGGCAGAAGAACGCACTCGGAATCAGGAAGCATTAGAGGGATGGCGTCGGAAGTGTCAACATCTTGAAGCTCTGTGCCGCCGGATGCAGGCTCAAGGGCGCGGTGCAGGGCTGACAGAGTGTGACGAACACCTGGACCACGACGACGAAGGCACTGAGAGTGAATACGACGATGATTACGAGGACGAGGAAGAGTTAAGTGAGGAAGGTGAGCTGGATGGGCCTGACCGTGACATTCCTCGTACCGAAGGGCCTTCCGAACGGCCTGTCTTTGGACCACCTCCCCTCCCAATCTGCTTGAGGCACGGGCATCGCAGAATGCTCCTGTGCTAAATGGTTGCCATTGATTCACATCCGCTATATTTATATGATTACAAATGCACACTCCTCATCAGAAAGTGCTTTTTCTTGTTTTGTAAGATTCAACGCTCCCAAATTTACTAGTTTTAATTCGACTTCGATGTCGAAAGCTTTTCCCTTGTTTGATCTGTCCAGGTGCTGACGAAGCCACTTCTGAGGCCGCTGTCAGCGAATACGACATATAGGCAGGTAATGTATTCGGATGTCGCACCCATGTCTCTGGATATCCTTGTAACGAAGCATGTGATGCGTCTGTCTTTCTCCCGATGGAGTAACTCTAGTACTTGAGCGATTTTCTGTTTGTATTATACCTTGTATCTCGTCGAGGGCCAACTGTGGATCTGTTGAAGTACAATTGTTTCTGTACAAGTACATGTCTTATTATCAAGCCCAGAAAATAACCCACTATCTTCCTCCAGGTCCGTAAACAACATGTTCAAATCTATAGTTTGCTTCCCTGGCTGCTGCCAACAATATATGCGTTATTCATCTTCATCACATCCACCGCCTGTTGAACCATCTCCCTCACAATGTCCCCAGCAGGCTTGATCTCTTTTACGATGGCAGATACATCACCCATTAGGAAAGGCATGTCGATATCCTTATCGTTCTCCAGATCATGCATCATAGGCACAACACCTTTGCCAGTCAATGCTGCAATATCAGCCGGTCGGCTCTCCCACTCCTTCACATAATCATTCGGCAGCATGCGCAGCGGTCGACCAGAAACAACAAGTGTCCGACGAGTCTCGCCATACTGCGCCCCAACCACAGCCTCCTTATGCATGCGACTCGCGCCACTCTCCTCGGACGCAACGAACCGAGTACCAACCCAAACACCAGCAGCACCCAGGGCCAACGACGCAGCCAAACTGCGTCCATCATTAACACCACCAGCAGCGACGACGAGCGCCGGCTGCCCGGTCAAGGGGCTGCGATACTTCCGCGCGACATCAACAACAGCCGGGATCAGGACGGAAAATGGGACATCTCCAGTATGACCGCCACCCTCACCACCCTGCGCACAAACAATATCCACTCCACGCTGGAAAGCCTTCTCGGCATGCTTCGGCGCACCAACCATGTTCATCACCAAGATGCCGGCGTCATGAAGGCGCTTGATCACTATCTCGGGTGGGACGCCAACGGCCGAAACGAAGAGCTTTGCGCCGTGCGAAATCGTCACGTCAATCAGCTCGTCCAGCTGACCGTGCGTATAGTCGTGATTTGTGGCGCGCGCACCGCCTCCGACCTGCGGAAGCGCGAGATCGACGCCAAATGGCAGTGAGGGGTCTTTCAGGAGAGATTTGAGCTCCTTGAGCATCTCTGATAGCTGCTGCGGTGTGTAGCCCAGTCCACCGACCGTGCCGAGGCCGCCAGCATTCGAGACGGCTGCGGCGAGGGGGGCGCTCGAAGCGCGCGCCATGCCGGCCAGCATAATTGGATGTTGGATTTTCAAGAGGGAGCAAAGGGGTGTTTGGATCGACATTGTGACTGGAGGATGTGATATGCGGAGACAGAGGAGACTTGAGCGTTCGGATAGGTGTCGTGGGCAATTGAGAGCCCGTGGAGGATATCGTAGACTCGGTTCGGATTCTGTAACACTCGTGAACAGTCGAAGGATAGTGCTAGCGGTAATAACGGTGCTGAGTGTAGGGTACTCGGCGTGAAGCTATATTTGATGGAAAAATGCGGGGAAGCTCAGTTTGGCCGGACCGAGGCATTCTCATCGCGGCGTGGCTTATGAACCGCGCACATTTTATACACCGACGATCGACCCCACAGGCATGAAAATGTGATGGCAGATCGCCTTTGTTGGCCTGCACTCCTCATTGGCTTGTCGGAGTCTCGTTCGTCTTCTAGTCCCTGCCATATAGCCGACTTCTTGCACCCGCTAAGTCAGTTTCTACTGTGCCTGATGGATGGTAGCTTAATTTTCCTGGGCATTAAATTCTGTAGCCAACACTATTATCTAGTTGCTAAATTCATATTCATAGAAAACAAATCATCCACACTGTACACGGACCAGCCGAAGTGGTCTTGAAACCCCTTATATTCTTCATCTTGATTTCAGTGGGGTTGAACATTAATGCATGGGGTATAGATGAATTACGCAAGTGTTCCACGTGTGCCGGGCGCCTGGATGCGTAACACAGTTACATTTGTATAGTATAGTTATGGCGCTATATTTAAACACTTTGAGTTTTCTTTCTTGAATGCTATCTTCTTAGTAAGGATCAAAGTGTTATCTATGTCACAATCATACGTGGTGGCGATATGGGGTGGTTGAAATCCAATCTAAATACTGAAGTCATTCATCCCATGCATATTTTGTATATATTGAAGAGGGGAACGCTCGATGGCAGCAAGCGAAGAGACGTGCGGGTCGATTCAGCAGAAAACCACCACAAAACACACGCGTAGCTGTCAAGAAATAGCGAGAAACCCAAATGTAGAGGTCAGCTCGGGGAGGTGTAAGAAGGTGTATTCTAGAACTAGCTATCCGGCCACCGTATACTGCCGGCTATATCACATAGCCTGGATGGCACCCATGTAGGGGGAGGGGGTCTCCCCACTACAATATATAGTCAACAAACTCGTCAGTCGAGTCAGTCACTCAGATAAAATCCAAAGATATGAGGACTAGTCCATTACTATAATTGATTTCGGATATCAAAGGACTTAAAAGTCATTGGTACGTCGTGAAAACGAGGCAGAACTGTGGCAGTAGAGATGGTGAGGCCGGGCGGAGCGCCGAAAGTGGGAATGTAATTACGCGCCAAATCGCGTCCGCGTCCAAGGCAGCGGACCGCATCACCAACCCAACTCTCCCACCTCCCCTCACCTCGTGCGATCATCGCTCCAAAATGGCTCTAAACGAGGAATCCGACTTCTTGCGGCCGCCCAGGTATGTCATTATCCGCAATGTACCGTCTTGGCCTGGGGAAATCACCCTGGCCCCGATGATTGAACGTTAGCTGACCATCGCACGCGATCTGTTGGATAGCAACGAGGAATACGAACCAGTCTATCGCACCCCCTCCCACTACAATCCTCTCGAGACCTTCAAGCTGCCTGTCGGTGGCGATCGACATTACCAGCAGCAATATGGCGACATGTACTTTTTGCGGTTGGCGAAGCTGAAGCCGGCCGCGGAACAGGTCGCGCTGGCGGCTTGGGGTGGACTCAACGTAAGGGCACCTGCGGAACACATTGGCTCTTGTACGTGCAAGTTACTGATGGTATTGTTGAACAGATTGCCGGTGAACATGCGCGACGCGTGGATCGAGTGCTGGACGTGCGGCAGGGCGAGCTGTGCTGGGTGGCCGGCACAATCTACATGGACATGCCGATGAAGCCGAATATCTTGGAGGATCTCACAAAGGAGGTGTGTATAGCTTTTGATCATTCTCTGAAGGTTCTAACGAGCTCTGTAGAACTTCACATTGGCCCCGGCCCCGCGTCGCACCTACACCGATCCTTCAGACCCTTCCGCGACCCAGATCATGTTGGAAGACGAGTCTGGTCGACTCCGCCTTGTTGGCTCCTTTCTTTCAGCGACACACTTGGTGACAGGCGCTATCATTGCAGCTCTAGGAACGGAAAACTCGAATGGTGATTTCGAAGTGATCGACATCAAGGTTCCGGACCTGCCCCCGCAGCCTCAACGATGGGAGAGAGATGGAGGATCCCCACCAGACACACAAAAGGGCTCCGAGAGAGGTGGCAAGATTGCCTTTGTTAGTGGACTGGGAATTACAGGCTCGTCAAGTGATACGCTTTCTTTGCAGCTGTTGACAGACTACCTTTTGGGCTATGTGGGATTCTCAGGCAGTGATGAGAACAGCCCTTCTGCGAATGCCTCCAAAATCAGTCGACTCGTCATTGCAGGAAACTCACTGGGTGCAAGCGTGACCGCCGAAGCAGCAACAGCAGGCTCTGATAACGCTGCCAAGAAGAAGGCCGCGCCGAAGAAGTACGGATATGATGCTTCTGCTTACAATGCCTCGCCCATTACACAACTCGACAACTTCCTCGCGGAAATCCTACCCAGTATTCCCATCACTCTGATGCCCGGCGAACAGGACCCGGCGAACTTCTCTCTACCTCAGCAGGCCATCCATCGCGCTATGTTCCCTCAATCCAGAGCCTACTGCGCACCTCCAGCATCTGCGGATTCTAAGCCAGAGCCAGGCTGGTTTGACAGTGTCACAAACCCATGGGAAGGTGATGTAGAAGGATGGCGTATTTGGGGCTCCAGTGGCCAGAATGTCGACGATGTACTGCGGTATCTCGACTTTGCTGGCGAAGACGGCAATCTTGAGACTGATGACACCGATGCACGAATGCGCATCATGGAGGCCATGCTCCGCTGGCGATGCGGCGTTCCCACGGCTCCCGACACCCTTTGTATGTTCAGCCTCTCCTGACCTGATGAAGCTCTTGCTAACTCTTTCAAAAGGGTCCTATCCTTTCCAAGATATCGACCCGTTCGTCCTCGAGACTTGTCCGCACATTTTCTTCACCGGAAATCAGCCAGCCTTCAAGACCACAGTAATCGAAGATATCATTCCTCTTAATTTGGACGGCGGTGATACCGAGATGACCGACAGTGGCACTACTGCCCCAGCCCGGGTACGGATCATGTCCATTCCTCGCTTCCAGGAAACTGGGGAGCTGGTCTTGCTTGATACTGAGACTCTGGAAGTCGAGGTGGTTCGGTTCGGTGCATTTTCGGGAAAGGAAGACAAAAAATAAATCAATATAATTAGCGTGTGCCTTACTGAATAATGACGACTGCGAAGATCAAAGATCAAACTCGTGGACTCGTCCGGAGAAAGGATCTACAGTAGTGTGTTAGCAGAAAAGGTTGAAGCTTGGCGCTGCGGCATTACCAGCCTCCCGGTAGGCTGCCAAAGCCCCACTCTGAGGAAGACTCGGCGAAACTTCGACTTTGCAACAGCGCATACCCGTGGACTTCCAATCTCTACAAAATACAACTAGAAGAGACAATTTGAATATTGATAGACTATCGCTCGATTTCCGTGGACTTTCGAATTCTTAGTCCGACCCCCCGCCGCCATGTTGCTGAATGCCGAGACCGGTACGTACTCCTCCCATGTGACATTCCATCTATATACACATAGCAGCAGAAAGCATTTGAGAAAGTATTGTGTCCGATTGCTAGCTGACATTCCCTATGTAGCTATTACATCCTCTAAAGTCCTACTTGTCCCGTACTCAACATGGCATGTACCCCGCTACCACGAATGGATGAAAGACGAGGTAAGAAACAACAATACCAAAAAGAAGAAGAAAGGAACATCTAACGCGACTAGGAAATCCAACAAGCAACCGCCTCTGAACCACTCACCGTGGAAGAAGAATACGCAATGCAGCGCAGCTGGCGCCAAGACGCAGACAAACTCACATTCATCGTCTGCCGTCCTACACCAACCCTGACAGAAAAGAGTGACTCTCCCGAGAACATGGTGGGGGACATCAATCTTTTTCTTCGAGTAGACGACGGCGAAGACGGCGACTCGCCACCGCAGATCGTCGGTGAAATTGAGCTCATGATTGCGGAGAAGATCAATCAGCGTCGTGGGTTCGGGAAGGCTGCGCTATTGGTCTTTTTGCGGTATATCATTAAGCATCAGGAGGAGATCTTGGAGGAGTTTGTGAGCCGGGGTGTTGAGGCTAAGATGGCGGAGAAGGTGAGGGGTGTTGGGGATCTGGCGTTTGAGTGTTTGAGTGTCAAGATCGGGCAGAATAATGTGCGGAGTTTGGCGCTTTTTGGTGGGCTAGGGTTTGTGAAGCTTTCTGCGGAGCCGAATTTCTTCGGGGAGTTTGAGCTTAGGAGGACGGAGTTGGGGGTGCAGGGGGTTGTTGAGGGGCTTGCGAAGGCTGGTGTTGAAGGGTATGGGGAGGCGGGTTATATGCGGAAAGAATAGATAGATTTAGACATGAGCATTTAGAGTCTCGAAGAGAACTTCATTCTTTCAAACTATCGACATCCACAACCAGCAGTCACAATGGGAATACACGCGGCTATCTAGGAACTTCTCACGGAGAAGGCTCTTAGTTGCTGCTGTACAGAGCCGGTCCAGGCATGACATAGTTCGACAAGGTAGTGTAGATGTTGACCAGGATACCCTTGTCGGACTTTGTGTATAGCTTCTCGCCGAGAGTACCCTCAGGCTCATCGCTGCCACCACCAGTGACCTTCAGGTTCAGGCACTGGGGGTAGTTCTGAGCGCCATTTTCCTGGCCAGCAGAGTGAAGAGCGATGATCTCGTGGCGCATGACATAGTTGCCCGCAGAAATGGAGGAGGGGATGGTCACCGTCCAGCGGTTTCCAGCATTGATGAGCTTGTCCGTTGCCCAGGTGCCGGGCACATTGCTGCCATCAACGAGACCAACGGCGTCGATCTTGAAGAACTCCAGCTTCGTCTTGTCGACCGTGCTGCAGTCGCCGTCACAGGACGCGAGGTAGGTGATGACAGGGCCGTGGTGCGACTCCGGCCACTCAGTCCACTGGATCTCCACGTCCGAGCCGGCCTTGACTTCGGCAGAGAGCTGGCCATTCTTGCCGTTGCGGTGGCAGATGATGTTCGGGTCGGAGTACTCGGAGGGTTCCTCGAAGCCCAGGTCGGTGGCGGTGGTCGACCAGCCGACGCTCTTGGGTGGGTCGTCCTGGTAGGAGTACTGGTCGACGAGGTAGCCGGTGTAGCTGGAGAGTCATGAGCATGAGAGGGAGAATATCAAAGACAGAAGAGTCGAGACATACTTCTGGCCGTTGGCGACAATGCTCGAGACATAGCCGTGGCCGGCGACCATGGTGGCCGATGCCAGGAGAGCGGCAATTTTGGAGAAAGCCATTGTCGTGAAATCCTTTTGTGCTGAGGATGCGAAGTGGTCGAATTGATCAGATGGAAGCTGCGAACCAGGACCATTTTATACTATTCTATCCATCGACAGGACCCATCGTCATGTCTCAATGTCAACCCATTTCCCCTGACAAGCTCCGTTCTGATACTGGATTAGTCTCAAGCACATTATCCGGAGTAGTCTCGGCTATTTGTTTCCAACCAGCCAAGTGTTTCATACTTCCTGGCAGCTGTGGGGCGGTCCACAATATCCGGGTTCTGCAGATGGTCCCTGCGTAGAATCAGGTGAAACCCTGTCAGGGCATATGCCGAAGGAAAAGATCACAAGGGAAAAACAAGTATGTGCACATCGCAAAAAGTCATGGATGTCGCAGGCGGCTGAACCCGACAATCCACGTTGATAATCCGGGGAAACGGCCCAACGCTGTTTGGATAAAGTCAAAGTCAGAGTGTCGCCGAATCGGGCGGGAAGGCCAAGAGTGATGCGACATGCCAAGCCAGCCGGAGGTGTAGAGAAGAGCTCCATTGCCGTGGCCTGGAGAGCAATGATCAACATGGGTCTGCCTTCTGATTCGAGGAGGCCTGGGCATATCACGGTACTGTTTCCCACAGTGGCAGTGGTGTCGGTTCAACAAACAAGCTGGGGCCAATGGGTGGTCTATCGATTCAACACCCTTAATCTAGAGGCCTTTCAGAAGACAAATCAGAAGACAAAACCTGTTGAATGCCTGGTTCCGGGCCTTCTGAATAAGAGTGAGACATCATATGTTTCGAATTCTGACTCCATACTCTCTATTCTCACTTGTATATGCTGAATTGAAGATAACTCTCACGTTCTACGAGATAATATGCAGACATCCACTCACAATGGTACCAGAAGGATGTTTGAATAGCCCTGTATTGGTGGATTGACTAATAGAAAGAAGACTACTCGCATAAATTAATAATGCCATGATACCATTTAATGGCCCGTTCCAGCTCTCCAAAATGCCACTGTTTGGCCGTATCAACAGCATGTCCATGTGCCTTCTTGCCCATGTCCAGGTAGTAGCCCACCGAATACCCAATGTGGAAGAAGACATTGGAGACGGCAATGCACTTACGAATAGCCCGCTGCTCATGCTCTTCTCGAAATTTTAGAAACTCGCCATAACCCATATTCGAAGAAACGGCCCTTGTACGAACTTCATCCCTGAGACCCATAGCAATGGATCGGAAAAACACCCCCGTGATATAGAAATTATGCTCATGGGGTTCGGGACAAGGAAGAAGCTCCTCGAGCATAATCTCACTTTCAGGTGAAGAAAGATATGCAGCAATAAGGCCAGTCTCGTCCACCCCCCATTCGTCGACGGTCATTCCCTGGCCTTTTGAAAGGAACCATATGAAAGAGTCGAGACGGTTCACCCACATTGAGTGGTGAATAGGGAGGGCGCCATCACGATTCCGACAGGCGATTCCCTTGGGGTTGTGCTTATACAAGTACTCAAGGAATTCCGGTCCATTGTGAACTGCAGCGTGCCATGGAGAATCGTCGCCGTCGTGGGTTTTCCAAAGCCGAATTCCTAGCTTGGTTAGCCATTCTGCGGTGGGGACAGTGACATACTTGCAAAGTAGAGCCTTCTCCCTAGAGAACAAGGCTGTGCGAAAGGGTACACTGTCATCGTGCAATACATCTCGGATGGTCATCATATGAGGCCCTACGAGGTTGAGGACCTTTTCGGCGAATTCTGGATCTTGTTGGTAGGCCAGCATGCCCAGTCCTGTACAGCTTGGCCTGCGACAGTCGGCTGAAGAAATGAGAGCGATAGCTGAGAGAACATAAGAGATTGAAAAATCGCGTTGCACGAAAAGATGTTCGAAGATGCGGTAGGAACTAGAGCGTACAGCAAGGGAGATAAATGTCAACCCGTCCTCGTTGCATCCGGCATAGGCCCGGGATAGACCGGGCATATGCTTGCAAAGTGATTCATAGCACTCGAGACAGTCGTCGGCAATTACCTCTGTGATCACATCACCTTCTCCATCGGGGTTGCGGGTGTTCGCGGAGTTCAGCAAGCGAACTTTAGCTTCGGAATGAGTTTGGTACCATCTGACACACCGATTGTCATTCCAGTCCTGAAGCTGTTGTCGGAAATATCTCAATACCGATTCGCGTCTCATGTAGGAACTTACCATTGCCTTCGTGTGTTTGTTTGCTAGGCGGAGTCTAAGGAGGCCATGGAAGCCTTTGTGTGTTAGTCTGGAAGTGTTTCCAATGAGTACTTCGTCGAAAAGATCATAGACGAGCTCAAGAGGCAGTTTATTTAAGTTACTTGGGAGCCATGTCGTGAACAGGGGATATGGTGAGGCTGATCGATATGACGATGAACAGCTGGAAGCAGGCGTGGCAGCATGGAAGCGATCATCAAATTCGGGCAACAAGCTGGATTCCTCGTGGTCGCTGCAGCTGGACTCCACCTCCATTGAGCTTGTAGGACTGACGCTGCGACCGTTGTCGGCTGAGTACAGATTGTAAATTCGTTCAATAACACTATAATTGACACTCTGAGGAGCAATGTTGTAATCCGGAGCAAGGTCCATGGGTTCGACGCCTTGGTTGTCAACGTCCATAACGTTGAGAAAATCGTCGTGGTGGTGGTAAAAGGTGAAGTTTGGGTTAGAATGCATACGAGCTATGGAAGATGCGTGAAAGGGAAGCTTTATGAGAGTATATGGGTGAGAGATGGGCGAGAGATAGGTGAGGGATAAGTGAGAGAAGATGGGTGATGTGCGAACCTCTGAGAGCTTCGATGGCAATCGAGTAGCTTTTAAAAGGTGGGTATCGAGCACGAGTCCCTCACTTGAACGAATGGTAAAAGAATGTCTCTTTCGCATTCATTTGAACAGCAACAATAATTCACTTGTGTATCTCATAATTTGCAAATCAAAGAGTTGATCAGTGACTTGAAACCGTTCATTGTCGAATACTTTGTCTTGAAAAATTCATTATCAGCTCAAAGGGCTTCGAAGGACCTCCTCGCTCGCTCTCCTTTGTTTCCCTAGCAAAGCCACAGCATGTTTCTCTTGATTTGAAACCAAGTCACACAGGGACATTGTTCACTATGAATCCTAGCCAACCAGGTATGTCGTAGTTTTATATGCATAGTGTCCTGTGCATCTGCCCAGGGCCGGGCGTTGGGAAAAAAATTGCATTGTCAAGACCGAGGTGCTATACTAGTTCCCTGTCGAGGATCCTTCTAAGTCGCACAGACGAAGACTGGCGATCTACGTCTACGATCGGGGCGCGATGAGACAGCAATTGACATGCGCTGGTTATGGAAAGGAAAAAGCGTCGGTAATGCGAGCCAGGAAAGAATCCAATTAAGGATATTTCAACTGTTTTTTTAATTGTTTAAAAAAATTGAAAAGCTCCGACAAAGCGTTTCCTCGAGTGCGTCCGAAAGCGAGTCGCCTGAATCGATAGAATGTTCACCCTAGCGGTTGACAGACGCAGGGAAGCGCAATAAGCCCCGTCATCCCTGTGCCGGCTCGCAGAGATGTCCAGATAAACCTAGGTGTACCTCCAACAGTTGGCCTTGCATACATCAAAACCAATTGCGCCGCACTCCGAGCCTCCGTTCATTTCATATTTATGAATGCATTTACAGAGACTTCTTCTTGTCGCCCTTGGAGACGTCGACGACCTTCAGAGCTGTTCGGCGGAAGAGATACGTTAGCGGAAGCTGAAACCAAGATAGTTGTGTGGTATGGTGATTCAATTGCACCGTCGGGAGCTCCAACGGTGACATTGGAGATGACACGAGGAATCGCGGGGAAAGGACATATTTTGTGGGGATGACGTACCGGGAGGCAGGGACTGCTTGAGCTTGTCGGCCTTGTCGGAGTCCTTGAGGACCAGGGTGTACAGGTTGCGGTGGCAGCGGACCTTGAACTTGATCTGCTGGGACTTGCGGTTGCGCTTGATGCGGGCAGCTAAAAGACATATTTCGTCAGCGGTTAGTCTCCCGAGACCTCCCCGTCCTCCTACACGGGTTCTCCGCCCGGAAAAATCGGGGATCACGTACAGGAGGCGTCCTTGCGGCGGCAGATCTCGATGAACTGCTTGATATCGGAGACTTCGGAAGGCATGATGGCGGTATTTGCGGTGATGTGGTGAAAGAAGCACTGACGACACCCGTAAGTCCAACTGTGTGGATAGCTTTAGGGTTTGGCCTCTGCGAAGCCCTGGCGGTCACGTGCTGTGGCGTCGTGGCTGACCGTCGCGGGAGTTGGCGGCGATGCCGTTGCGCGCTCAGGCGGCTCGTGAATCGTTGCGCCGAAGAAACTGAAGGGGTGGTTGAGATTGATAGGTGCTTGCTGCGAGGGGGTAGTTGGGCAGGTTGGCGTACGGAGCATTAGGCACAGGCTGCATCGACACCGGGCTCGTGATATACGACGACGCCCACCGGCGGTCGTTGTATTCCGGGCAGCGGCGATTTCCCAGGACGGTGTCTTGTCGCGAGTATGCTACCCGTGATGGATTGGCAATCAGTCGGGATTGTGTCGGGTGCAAGCTCTTCTAGTTCTCGGCTATGGATCGAAGGCGTCTTGTTTGAGATCTTCACGCGAATGCGATAGTGCTTCCAAAAGGTGACCCTGGACGTATCAGTGGCATGGCCCAGAAGCATTACAATGCGAAACTGTATCAGACTTACCCCTGGATGATCGCGCTGCCCACTGCGATCACAAATGTCACGGAGGTGAGGAAGAGGACGGCGTCCATCATCCTGAGTGTCGAAGCCATGGACCCATGTAGGCAGAACTCGAATCACATGAATATAGAATGCTGTAACGATCGTAGAGGACTCAGAGATGTGTCTCGAGCCCGAAACCAGAGACTCGAGGTGTGGAGAAGTTAAACGAAGGAATTCCACGACGACTTCACAAGTGTTGGAGTTCATCTTCTCTCCAGAATTTCCGGCAAGGGCGACGGTTGCATAGATCGGATCGACAGGCAGCCGCGGATGTGGCGTGGAGGTGGCGGTGCCGACTATGCCGGAGTGTCGAAGTGTCCGAAGCTGCCTGCTTCCCGCATCGTCTGACGACTATCTGGCAAATACTCACCTATCGTTACTGCTTGGTTACCTCAAACATTATTTGAGACTTGCTGGTTGTTGCATAGTCTTATGTCGCAGAGATGCCTACGCAGCTGGATCGAGCTCTGAATTCCAAGGTACGTGACCCACCCAGTCAACGACTACAGTCTACCCAAGAGCTAACAGTGTCTAGAATCTCTTACTGGGTACTGAATTTCACAAACTAGCCAACACAAGCGTGTAGATTGATGGCAGCAAATATCTAACACATCCAACGCCAGGCTTCGCAGGTATGGTGACCGCGGTTGCTGCCTGGTCTATTTGGGGAACCGATGTCTTTCCCGCCGAAGAAGACCCAACTGGCAGTAAGTTATTATCCGAATTCAAGTACTCTCTTTACAAGAAAAGGAGATGTGTGATCGAATGCATTCTGATGACAAAAGATCCCGAAAACTGGACTGAGGATGAACTGCGGCGATGGCTGCGCGCGGTATGTTTTCTGTCCTTTCGCTTGATCATCCAGGGAACCGTGGGCACGAACGTAGGCACGGTCAAATGGGAAAAACACAGACTAACAAAAGGTCTATCATAGAGGGCATTGTTGCCTAGTGAAAATGCGACGCGCGAGGACTTGCTGGAAAGGGTCAAAGCGAACATGCGGATTCCGCGCACTTCTCAGTCAGCAGCGACGAAGTGATTGTGGACTGCCAGGTTTTTGCCAGGTTGTTGCCGAGATTTTTTCCGATTTGCCCATGTTGTGCATTATTCATCGAAGATTTCTTCAACGGGGGTTTCCTCATCTCATGTTCGAAATCGTGATTGTTCCGTGTCTAAATTTCCGTATTTGTAGTGGGACATGTCGTAGTGCAATGCAAAGTTGTAGATGGACTTCAGACAACCAAGCGGAAGTTGTGGCTTTGGATGAGCCAGTCCTTGCGGTGCTTGCCCCGGTCCGACGCGGTGGGGTTCGGGATCATGACGAAACTCTCGCTGAACGCGCGCTGCGGAAGGTCGGGGCCATCGCCGTACGTGACAAATCCGCTGACAAGAACCAGAAGCGACATGTCCTTGATACCCATCTCGGAGGTGGGCTTGGTACCGCCATCGGCAGTCGGGGTGGGATACGCGCGGTTGATGATCTGGGCGTCATAAGACTGGACCTCGTACTTGGCGGTAGGCATCTGATTCACGAAAATTTCCTGGACTGCAGGACCGTCTGCGACTTGGTTGCCATTGAATAGGATCGTGGTGGGAGTCGCAGAGTAATAGGTTGCGATCGACTGGCGGTTGGATTGAAGTGCGACGTAGAAGGATTTGACCAAATCGGAGGCCGCTTGACGGACATGGCTCAGTTCCGTAAAAGAATAGATTTTATAAATTGGTCATTTATGCTTACCTTCCGTTGACACTTTGGTCAAGGTGTCGTCCATCACGAGGTCGTTGGTCATCGCGACGGGTCGTTGACAGGGTTAGTGGAAGTCGGTTGTTGTACTGGTATTTGGTAGGTCGGCAAAGGTGAAGGAGTGAAAATGTAAAACGGTCGCAAGAAGGACGTTGGAGATTTGTTGAAGTTGGGTAGAGTTGCAAAAGAATGAAAAAAAGCAGAGGTCCCGCGGGGACAAAAAGAAAATGACGGAGCGGCCGCGGGAGCTTGGACCATCCGGCGATCGCGATGCCGGAGAACATGCGACTTCCTTTCTTTCCTCCACAACCACCACAATGGCCTCCAGAACACCCCTGCGGTCTTTCTCGAGAGCCGCCCAGCTATTGGGCGACCGGATACCGTGGACATGCTCGTCTTGCAGGACTGCAAGCTTCCGGCCTCTACCTCTCCGGCGCGGAGTCGCGACAGCGACGAGTACGTTCAAGAAGCCGTACTATGTCACAACACCAATCTTCTACGTCAATGCCGGTAAGCAATATCCGACAATCCCAACCGCAAACCTCAAGCCTTACGTTGCCTTCTGATAGCGCCGCATGTTGGTCATTTGTATACCATGGTCATCGCCGACATCCTGAAACGCTGGCAGGTCCTCCTTGGTGACAGCGACGCCCAATTATTGACCGGCACTGACGAACACGGAATGAAGGTATGAAGGAAGGATCATATACGAGAGGTCTCGACGGCTAACAGGCGGCGTCAGATTCAACAAGCAGCCCTCGAGGCTGGAATGGACACCCAGGCCTTTTGCGACATGAATTGCCGAACCTTCGAGGTGCGCAACCCCCCGACCGGACTCTTCAGTCTCAGTCTGGAATAAATACTGATTTTCTTTGAGTTGTAAAGGCTTTGGCAAAGGCTGCCAACCTCGACCATGATCATTTCATTCGAACAACCGACCCGGAACACCGCCAGGCCGTTCAATATTTTTGGGTGAGTAGCACGATCCAACTACTTTGTGATATTGCGACAGATCTGACGAGCGACAGGAAATGCTGGAACATCGGGGATATATCTACACCTCCAAGCACGAGGGGTGGTATTCGGTCAGCGACGAGACATTCTACCCGCAAACGCAGGTGCAAAACTCCCTGGATCCGTCAACAGGTAGAAAACGTATGGTAAGTGGTGATATGATGCATGGTGTCGGGTATAACCAGTTGCTCACTTTGACAGGTCTCGATTGAAACTGGAAAAGAGGTTGAATGGTCCTCTGAAACCAACTACCACTTCCGTCTTTCAGCATTCCAGGACCGCCTGCTCGAACTATACAAGAGACCGGATTCCTTCATCACCCCTTCAACATATGCAAACGCCGTCATCCAGTCGGTTTCTTCCGGGTTGCAAGACTTATCAGTATCTCGACCGGCGGAACGCCTGACCTGGGGCATTCCGGTTCCCGGCGACGATACGCAGACCATCTATGTGTGGTTGGATGCGCTCGTCAATTATCTGACTCGAGCAGGATACCCTTTCCCCCCGGGCAAGAGAAGACCTCTATCTGGCCTGCAAACGTTCACGTTGTCGGAAAGGATATCGTTCGGTAGGTGCACGCTTTGACCTAACAGATCCCTGCCTGCAGCTAATCACCAATTAGGTTTCACTGCGTCTATTGGCCTGCATTCTTGATGGCTCTGGACCTTCCTTTGCCCCGGAACGTCCTCGTGCACGGGCACTGGACAATGAATCGCGAGAAAATGTCGAAATCTACGGGCAATGTGGTGAACCCGTTCTTCGCGATCGACCGATTCGGCGTCGATGGCATGCGCTTCTTCCTGGCCTACCAGGGCGGTCTCGCGGACGACGCCGACTATGACAATTCCTTCATCACTCGTGATTACAAGAAATGGCTGCAAGGGGGCATCGGCAACCTCGCCAGCCGCACCATTGGGTGTGCCCGGGGCAAGCTGGGCTCGTATATTCAAGACGCCACATCGAACAAGATGCCGGCCCCGACTCCAGCAGACGTAGACCACCAGATCATGCTGGTCACAACGCCCCCGAGGGTTGCCGAACAGATGACCGGGCTCAACCCGCGTGCCGCGTTGCAGGAAATTATGAGCATTATTGAGAAGGTATGGAGCAACTGCCCCCGCATCTTTTCCCCCATTTCCACTTTCCAGTCCCGTCGGAACGAAGTAGTAACCCTTGATTTTTTTGCCCCGATCAGACCAACAAGTACTTCCACGCGGCGGAGCCGTGGAAAACACCGGACCCCCGATGGACCCTCTACAACGTGGCGGAATCGCTTCGCATCGCAGGCATCCTCCTCCAACCGTTCATGCCGGGCAAGGCGCAGGAACTGCTTGAGCTTCTTCGCGTAGATACCTCGAACCCGTCGAGGCGGTCCTATGCGGCGGCGGTCTACGGCTCGGACCCGGACTACGGTCAAGATGTCCAGAAAGGCTATCTTTTCCTCCCCCTCCTCACTGAGGACTAGAAAAATTCGGAGACCTCACTGGGAGCTTTCGATTTGATAAGAAGAACCTATCGGAGGCCAATCACGCGTGGCGGGAGGCCCCGTCTGAATAAAGATTTGCATGGTCTCCGCCTAGGCGCAACAACTCCATTGAGAAGATTTCCCGGGTCCTCCCCACGTTCCAGGTTGAACACGCCGGTCATGCTGCCCGTATGTCATCACTGATGGGTCCGTGATTGGGGCCGCCCGCAAGGTTATCGGCGGGAAAGAATGGGCCAGAACCGTGGATGTGTCCTCTAGTTCTGGCGCCGGACGGGAAACTCCCCCGTTTCCCGTCGGAAAACCACGCTGGGGATCTAGGGCTGGCTTTTGTATATCAAAACATGTCGCATTATTTGTATACTACAGGGTCGTCTATGCTGAACCACTTTTAGTACATGAACCGTTATCTCTCGCCTCGCGCTATTCTCTCTTCCTATCGTTTTTTCTTTTCTTTGGGCCCTGCTATACTTCCCCGGACAGCTCGTGTAACGACTCCTATCGCATCCAAAACATTTGTCCTATTTTAGGACGCCTGTCATTATATTTGACACTGTGGGATTGCCCCTCCTCTCGATCGAAATCCGATAAACGAGTTTTCTCGCATCCCCCAATTTTCAACACCATGGGGAGCATCATGCCTTCCGCCGACGACTACAAGCCGACCTTCAAGACGCCCTGGATTGAGACTCCCCTCGTCGAGTCCGCTGCCCTTTCGCGGGCGGCTGGCTGCCGGATTTTCCTGAAGTTGGAGAATGTCCAGCCCAGTGGCTCCTTCAAGTCTCGTGCTATGGGCAACCAGATCCTTTCTCATCTCCGCAAACCCGAATACTTCAACCGCCGTGTTCACTTCTACGCCTCATCCGGTGGAAATGCCGGACTGGCAGCTGTCTGTGCTGCCCGCAGCCTGGGTTACCCCTGCACCGTCGTGGTACCTCTATCTACCAAGCCCTTGATGGTTGAGAAATTGAAGGCCGCCGGCGCTGCGGATGTGATCCGTCACGGTGACAACTTCTTCGAAGCCGGCTCTTATATGAAGGAAGTTATTATGAAGCAACGCTCGGAGGAAGACAAGGAAGTGGCCAACATTGCCCTTCACCCATTCGACAACGAGCCTATCTGGGAGGGAAACAGCACGATCGTCGATGAGCTGGAGAAGCAGCTTCCCGCTGCTGCCAATACCGAGGAGGAGGAAGTTTACCGCGGGCGGGCACTTCCCTTGGACGCCATTCTGTGCAGTGTCGGCGGCGGCGGCCTTCTGAACGGCCTGGTCATGGGCCTTGAGAAGCGTCGGTCCCAGAAGGCAAACGGCCAGTCCGCCACTGGTCACTGCTACATGGACGTCTCTAACTCTGACTCCCACCACCACACTGCCACCACCAACCCCAGCCCTGTCCACCTCCTAGCCATCGAAACAGACGGAACCGACTCTCTCGCTGCTGCCATCGCGAAGAAGTCCCTCGTCTCCCTCCCCAAGATCACCTCCCAAGCCACTTCCCTCGGCGCCATCCGCGTCTCGGAAACCACCTTCCAATACGCCGTCTCGCCCCCTCCCGGCATCAAGGTGCATAGCACCGTCCTCTCAGACGCCGAAGCCGCCCGAGGTGTCCTCCGTCTCGCTGACGATGAGCGTCTCCTCGTCGAGCTCGCCTGCGGTGTCTGCGTCGAGGCGGCCATCGGCGACGCTGCGACTGCCACTACCGCCGCCACCGCTGTTTCGGCGAGCCCCGTGGCTGGAGGCCAAAGCTCCAAGAAGCGGAAGAGGGACTCTGCTGATGCTGTTCCTCAGCGGGACGAGGGCTACGGGGATGACCGGTCCTCGTCGACAGATAACGAGACTGACCTCGAGGCGGAGGCGGACGTCGGCGACGTCAACGTCACCTCGACGCAGACCCCCGAGTTCAGCTCCAAGTTGAAGCAACTCGTGCCGGACCTGAATGAGCAAAGCCGTGTTGTCATCATCGTCTGCGGTGGAAGTAATGTCACCATCGATATGGCGAGTGAATACCGTCGTATGTTGGCTGAGGGTTGGGTCTAATTATAATGAATGTTTATAAAGATTTCTTTTTTTCGGCTTTGCTTTGCCTCGCGTTTGATATATACCTCCTATAGTCCCTTTTCTCTTTTTACTTCATGGCTTTGGCACTTCATGGCTCTATTGTTACCTTTTCATTTCTATTGCATACAGGCCAGCACGTGTTTAGAAAAAAGAAGATTCATTTAATCAAATCTTGAATATCAACCACTAGCTAAGATCTCAAACGGCAATCTGCTGAATCCGGTAATCCCAATAATTCTTCCGAATAGGATCATACTTCTCCCCGAGGAGAGTCAACATCTCCACAGCGCGAGCCCCCTTCTCCCCATCCTGCGAATAAACATCCGCCAACCACTCAATGGCATGACTACTCTTCACCTCATCCGGCGAAACAACAAACTTCCCGGCAAACTCCTCCCACTCTCGAAGATCTCGTCCAGCAGCCCTGAACACCCCCGCGCATACCACCACGGACTCCGATTCTCCGGCGCCCTGATGATATGCATCTGAGCATACTTCAACTCACCATCAACAAGGTCCTCATCGATAACGGGCAAAACGCCCGTCTCACCCGTCGAAAATGCCGCATTGCCCGCATTTGCCATGCCCGCGTCGGGCGCGTCCTGGCGCGGTCCAAACTTCAGCATGTACCGGTGATTCCAGGCGGAGTTGTTGCGGACGTCTAATTTGATGAGGGAGTTGATGTCTTCGACTTCGCGGGGCGTATCCCACAACGCGAAGTGTCGGACAAGCCAATGCCGGTATGTCCAGACGTGGTAGTTCTTTGAGTCTTCGGCGAGCATTTCCATGAGGAAGTCTAGTTCTTTAGGGGGAGGGTGGGGAAGTGTGCACTTGAAGCCATGAGGACTTGGCGGTGGTGCCTGTGGGAATTAGTGGGCTGGCTCGTATTTGCAGGATACCTGGGATACAGACCAGATTTGGTAATTTTTGAGGTATTTTAGTGAGACGCCGTTTAGCCACTCCAGTTCTTCGAAGAGGTCTTTGTCCAGCGCGAAGAGGATCTTTGCGCGGTAGATCCTGGCGTATGTTAGGATTTGGCTCTCATTGCGAGGGATAATTGCTGCCCGGATAGTAGATATACATACCATACAGTGTAGTGTGCGGGATTCATGGAGATCACGTCCTTGGTCAACTTCAAGGCCCGCTCCGACATCTCATTCGCGGCCATCACGGCCCGCAAATACGACGTCGCCTCGAGGTAGTCGGAGGGATAGGCAATCGTTGCCAGCGGCATCGCACCGGATTCGGACCCATCATCCAGCGGGATTGGGGTGATGGATGCCCACTCCGGGTCATTGGCGTATTTTCCTGAATCCATCTTGGAGATCTTTTCAAGGTGCCGGGTATCAAATCTGCGGGGCAGCCCTGGACGGACACGCGGGAGTCGACGCTGATTAGCACTTTATGTTGGTGCTGGCACGTGTAGATTGCAGGATGCGTAAAGGCGTTAAATCAATTTCTGCAAATTATCTTGTTAGTCGAGGGGGACTGGGTTCGAGAAAGAGGGTGGCGGCTACCGTGGAGGTGGGGCGGCGTCGCGTTGTGGCCTGAGGCAGAAACAGAGGAACGAAGGAACAATGTTAACAAAAGCATTCATCTTTTAGCTTATCCGGACATTTGATTCGTTCCAACAAATTACAAGGCAATTGAAAATGTTAGAATGCTTCTAGGGTTGATTCGATATCCCATGAATTGGTTCCTGAGCTTCCTGACGCAAAAATATCATATATTGGCGTTTTCTACGAAGCACGAAGGTTCGGCCAAGAAGAATCAAAGGCAAGTAGACACGCTAAATTATATTCATGTTCATCAAAACAGAAAACAACCGGAAACAGGTGATCAATCATAGTACTAAGTAGCTAGCTCACAGGTGCTGTGCGTATTGCAAGTCCATTGCCGATGCACAAGGTTGTGTCTGAGTAACCTTGGTAGGGCTACGATACCCCATCACATTTGGAATTATATTACATTAGCAATGGTTTCCGAATACCCGTCAAGGTATCGCGGTTCCAGTAGAGAGGCGAAATGGACCTACAGAGTTCTGAATATAACGTACATGCATCTGATATGCGAGGAACTTTCTATTAGATGTATGTATAATAGTGAATTGATTTTTAATTTTCTGCCGGCAGAAGAAGGAGGGGGGATTGGAATGTAAAAACAGCCCTTTTACAAGGTCAATACAGAAATCTGACCCCCATTCATCCTCTATATATATCGAAGAAAAGTCCCTTCCATGCAGGCAAAAAGAATTTGAAACATCAAAATCGCCTTAAGTTCTCAAGGCTATACCCCACGGTGCCTACTGTTATGCTCTGAAGATGGCCAGTTTCAGTACATTGTCTGCTCATCCTAGGTGGGACTCCACGTGTCACATTGAGATCGTCAGTAAGTGACATGTGTTGCTGCTTAATCTTCCTGCAATTTTCTTCCTTTTAATACTTTTGAGATCTCATATAGCATCTAACGTTTTGACAGGTGCCTTGATAAGTCTATACACTTGTGGTGTAGCGTTATCTGTGAATCAAAACAATTCGGCCCTTGGAATCCACACCAATCCGCTCTTTGAATGCATTCCATTTGTACCATGGAGAGGTATAAGTTCCACATATGATCAGGCCAGTGTCCACATTCATATCTTCAAAAGTCATTTTGGAAATGACTGCATCTCTTGGAGCAACTCATGAGCCGGCATGACTGGCGAATTCTTGCCAAAGAAGTCGATTTAGCGAAATCTTCAAGTGGTACAATTGCTAATCAAGACTTTCCATGAGCATTCAGTATCTAGGTGGCGAACAGTGCTGCTCATTCCACTGTGTTGATACGAATTCAAGCGTCAACAACTGTAACGCTTGCAGGAAAGCCGTGCGTCGTCTCGTGTTATTAAAAAGGTGAAATAACTCACCCTCAAAATTCGCAGTGCACAGCAGGCTTCATCTGCTGCAGTGGATCTTGCATCAATATTAATAGTGATTTAAACAACTGTGGCAGATGCGTGCATAATGTGAGCTCAGTCAGATCTTTATGCTGATGTGAAAACCATCATTGATGAAAGCGTCCTGCTAGTGCCCAGCAGGAGCATCCTGTCAGAACGGAACCTGTCTATGTGCAAGCTTTTGCGCGTAGTCTAAATTTTGGGGTCGAAAATGGTCCGTTTGCTGTCGCGGTGGGCGACTTTAACGAGGATGGCAATCTCGATGCGGTGAGAACAAATTATGCCGACAATACGGTCAGCCTCTTATTAGGGACTGGACTAGGAAGCTTCCACGTAAAGACCACATTTAGCGTTGGCGTAGTTCCATTTGGGGTGGCAGAGGGCGACTTGAACAGAGATGGCCACAGCGGCGATAACTCGGTCAGCGTTTTTCTGGGAACTGGATCAGGGAAACTCCAATCACAGATTACATTCAGCGTGGGCTCAATTCCGTATGAGATTGCGTTGGGTGACTTCAACAAAGACGGCCACATTGATATTGTGACTGCGAAACAAGACATGCAGGCCAGCAGTAATGACACAGTGAGTGTCCCGCTCGGACCGGGATCAGGGGGCTTTCAGACTCAGGCCGTATTCGGGGTCAGGGAAACACCAATTTCTGTTGCAGTGGGAGTCTTCGATAAAGACGGCAATCCTTATATTGTGGCCACAAATGCCGTAAGCAATACCGTCAGCGTTTTGCTCGGGAATGGAGCGTGGGACTTCCAAACGCAGGTCACGTTCGACGTGGGAATGTCGCCAGTAGACGTTATAGCTGACAACTTCAATGGAGATGATTATCTGGATAATTTGGTTGGCAATGTTGGTGAGAATACCGTGGGCCACTTGCTCGGGAAGCCTTGTGATTCTTAAAGTATCCTGTGGTGGGTGGTTAGCTGGGGGTGATACCTTGCGACATGGGGGGAGGTCGAGTTAGCAATTCCTGTTTGAAACTCGAGAGGATCAACTTATCAAATTGAATGTTGAAGGAATTTTATGCGTTCTACCAGGAGCCACTGGCAGTATTCTGTTCACTGCTTGAGGTTCAAATGCTACTGCAAAGTCCCCGGAAATAGCACCGGGCACGTGCCGCGTACCGCCACCAAGGAATACGAGCAGGCTCACCCCAACATACTCAGCACATCATCTCGATGACCTGTCGCTAATACTTGATACCCACCACTACCTCAGGTGCCTTGAATACGGTCGCAGTTATATCTAGGTATACTCATCGCGTCTCGATGGTCAGGAAACCCACAACCAAATCCCTAGAGCCTCCTACACTCGGCCAAGATGCCGCGGAGCGCAAGCGTGTGCTGAATGTTTTAGCACAGAGACGTTACAGTATCGTGTCTTTCTTCTTTTTGTCTTCCATGCACTAATCGGGTTGCACAGGACGACGAAAGCGAGAGCGGATGCAAGCGCTCGAGGCTGGCGCAAAAGACCCTACAGTTACACAATTTCATTCAATGACGGTTGACGAGACTACTAAGAGTTCGGCAACTAATAATACACGAATCGTACCTGTCACTACCACTTGCGACCCTGAGTTGAATCTGACTTCCAGTTCGAACTTACTGGCTGATCCCGAACCAAATTCAACATTGTCTCTGCCCATTTTCGATCTGCCTAGTTCATCAACAGACAGCTCTGTGGAAGAGCCAACAGGCCTGGACATGGCCGAGCCATGGGCAGTCTCTGACGCTATCACAAATCGGCTTTGGTCATTTGAAGCCATGGACGCAGACCTAGAAACAGAACTACACAATTTGGGCGACCTGAATAAGCAGTTCGGGAATGGCTTCACAAGCTTCCAAGGCAGTGATACTTTCAACATCTCGGAAGAGCTTCAGGCTGACGACACGGCGTTCTTCACATTTCCCGACGATCATACTCTTGAAGTCCCGTCGCTCACTCTTCTCAACGCTGCTATGAGAGTCGCCCAGCAGCTGAACGTCTCTGATATTATCTGGGACATGACAGCAATAAGCCCTTTCTATCAAGGGCTACATCACAGTGACTCCGATTCGTCACTCTCGCCACCATCCCTGGATTCCGGTCTATCAACATCTAGACCATCGCCCACAAACTCCAGTTTACAGATGGACCCCAATGAGCTACCTTTGCATCTACAGCCAACGAGAACACAGCGTCTCATTGCCCACCATCCGCTGCTAGACCTTCTGCCCTGGCCCAGTACCCGCGATAAAATGATTCAAGTTTTCAATCTCCCCGTCCACATGCGACCGAGTAATGCACAGGACCCGATGGGACTTGTTCGGTTTGTCTATGACATGGAAGACGAAAGTGGAGAAGGGGTCTTGGTCACTGGGCAGAATCCGTTTGAGCCCGGAACATGGGAAATCGGTCAACTACTTTTTGAAAAGTGGTGGTGGGCATTCGATACGGCTGTTGTTGAAAGCAGCAACCGTTCTAGGAAGAATCGGGGAAAGGCGAAGCTAGTAATACGTGGATAGAATTTGTTCAGAGATGAAAGCTATTGGAGTACTTGTTTCTGAAGGACTGATCTTCTAGCCCACCATTGTTATGCATCTACAATTTGTTCCTCAAAGAGGATCTCCAGATTCAACAGCTTTTCCCGCGCGCAGAAGCGTCCAAATCGGGATTGAGACACTCCAAGCCCAGATACCTGTACGAAGATAGCTCGCAGCCTCCGATTTGACGCCCATGTATACGGCCATGTATAGAACTCGTGCGGCCAGGTAGTCGAAAGCCAAGTAATTGAGGTCTTTGGCGGGCAGCTTTGCCAGATTTCCTGCGAGCTATCGCATTGATTAGACGGGTATTGTGACAAAGTCACCTGGAAGAAAGGATTCGTACCATTGCCGCGGCAAACATTGGGATTCCCTCCATGGCATTCAAATGTGCTCCTCGGGCTCTGGCGAGCTTATCCCATACTTGGGTTGAGACTTTGCCTTTCAGATTAGCTAGGTTCTCTCGTGGTCTGGGCATTTGTTAATAGGCAGTACGTAAGGGTGTCTCCGTCTTGGCTCACAGGATGTTGCTTGATTGGTCCTTTGCGTTGGCCATCATCTTCACGAGATAGTAACTGTGGGGAGCAATGCCCAGGCCGTAGGCCGCGATGATGGAGTGGATTGAATAGTTGTTGCTGGACATGGTTGGAATAAAGTGTGGGACTCCACAGAGTGCTTATGATTTGTCTTGTGTTTGTTTTGAAGATATCTGGCAATGGATTCGGCCTGCTTATAAGCGAATAGGGCATAACGGTAAGGGCCAGGATCGGATAGGACTCTCGGGGGGGAGGGGGCTGCATGTCGATCTTATCTCACAAGAAAGTCACTCTGGCCCCTCGCCGCATGAAGACTTCGTTATTCGCAGGCAGTTTTGGTCGAAGGCGACGTATTGGTCATTTCGTTAGGGTGACTGCGTAGGGGGTCGGAGTAGTAGTGTGAGCATAACGTTATGTTCTTGGCAGGGATTGTTCCCCGAGATGTTATGCCCGTCTCGGCGACGGCCTGAAAGATTCTGAGGATTTCGCACCGTTCATAGTATTTCGCACATGCATCTTAAGACAATAAAAAGAAACAAAGTGTCTTTTTGGCTCTGCGCAAAGGGAAACAGCCTCGCGATGATTATTAGGCCGCTCAAACGCCATAGCACGTTTGATTCCTTTCCTGAAAAATACCGGCAACTCTGATCACGAATGGACGTACTTCGACAGAGTCTCAGTCATAACCGAGTGCAGGCATACTTTCCTTGAACTCGGTCGCGTTCAACAAATTTTCTCGGAAAGAGAATTTACCAATACCTCCGAATTGCAATGCAATCGATGCCGCTGGCTGCACACTGCTTCCGGTCTCATCGACACACACGCTCCTGTCTTTCGGGATCTTGATATGCCGAAAACAGCCCTTCAATATGGAGTCATCCCTGTGTTGGTCTTGCACAATGAGCCTGACTGGTTTAAGGAAGTCCATATGGTAGCACGTGAGCGAAATGAAGTTGCCGATGTCAAGTCTGCGTGTTTGGCGCTACTGTAAAGGACGAACGGCCATCTGCAATCGTTAGACTGATATCTCAAGGTTCCGATGTGCATTTTTCGAAAAGTCTTGAGAGGCAAGTCCCTGATGAGGTACAGATCGAGGATCGCATTTCGGAATGATCAAACCTAGTCGATAGATCATCGGTTAAGGCATTTGTTAAGAGAAATCAAGCAGCTGGTGCCAGATAAACTGAACAAGACGCACATTTGAATGCACGTCCTGCTAATCATTTTATCCTAGCTTCATCAAGCTCATGCAAGAGAACGGTCAGGCGATTGCTCTCTCTTTCCGGAAGTCCCAGTTCCAACGCCTTCATTAGAGCTTCAGAAATGCATCGTGGGCACGGCCCACAAGAAAAATATGATAACACTGGCCCATGCTACAAACAACCACTTCATGCTCAGTGTCCAGGAGGCGGGGTCCGATGGTCCGCACATGCTTCATTGGAGCCTGTCAACAAAAAACAACACTTTTCTAATTCCCACTCTGGCAATACTTGCATCTTTAACTGGCGAGGAGAAAGAAAGTCGCGAGAAAGTTCTTAGATAACCTTCAGCCCGATGAGAGGGACCACATGTGCGGGCGCCTCTATATCAAAAAGCAGGGTGTTTCTATCGAGGCAGCATACGAACAGGTGCATGCTTTGAAAGAAGCTGGCATCGAATTGTTTGGTAATATTTCTCATGGCACTTGGACTTTCGGTGCTGCTATTCTGACTTTTTTTTAGTGGAAGCGATACATAGACTCATATAAAGGGTACTCGGGCCGGTGCTTCGGTTCATGATGAGTTGTGAGATTATGTTAATTGGTGTGGCTTTACTCCTCCTGAGGCTCTGGTTTCGGCAATCTCAAAAATCGCAGTCCGATTTGGGTTCTCTGATCGTGGCAGGATCGAAGAGGGCGGACTAGCAGATCTTGTGCTGGTATCAAGGAATCCAATGGACTCTATTGATGCTCTCTCCGATATCAAGGGTGTTTGGAGAAACGGAGAGCGGCTTTTGGTAAAATTGAGAGATGGTTTGGTATTCACATACGAAGCTCAAGAGTCATCCAACACCATTTGCACCAGGGTTTGTATGTAGATTTAGGTGAATGTCTCTCCGCCATTCTTCAAATATTCAATCTCTTCCTTGGTCGACTCTCTTTCAACCGCTTGGTTGCGATGTGGATAGCGACCAAACCGCTCAATGATAACCTTGTGTCTCCTCTCAAAATCCAACATGTTATTCACATATGCTCGCACGGCATCCTTCTTTGCAAAGAGGATAGAGTAGCATTTTTGTTCGTCTTCACTGAGGGTTGCAACATCCTTCTGGAAGAGTTCTTCAACGTCCTTGGCAGTGTCCTCGTGAACTTTCATAGCCTGCTCGTGAATAGCAAGAGTTTCCGAGTGCATCAGAGGCAGATGGAACCAGAATCGATACGCAAGTCGATAACGCATGTATGATGACTGCGTGGGGACACTGGATTCAATGGCGCGTAGAGCGATCCCTTGCGCGAGCGGGTCAAAGCGGTTGAAGACGATCTTCGATGCGTCGCCC
The DNA here is from genome assembly GCF_028826775.1 of Penicillium argentinense. NCBI lineage: Eukaryota > Fungi > Ascomycota > Eurotiomycetes > Eurotiales > Aspergillaceae > Penicillium > Penicillium argentinense. Next base: position 4,908,604 of record NW_026622668.1, read on the forward strand.
CGGTAGCAGTTTCGGGGTACCTGGTCTAATAGGATGACCAGGCTAAGCCATACCAAAGGTGAACTATGGTCAACTGCATCTAGAATATCTGATGCGGATGCATTGGAAGCAAGAATGGCCTCCAAGGCTGGTTGAAATTGGGAACTGGGAGGTGTGAGTTGGCTTGTCGAGGTTTATAGAGGAATCATGACTTACATGCAAGCTTCGTCAAATTCAGAGTCTCTTGTAAACCACTTCATCATTTCAGTTTGTCCCGGAAGGATCAACGCATCCTCGTTGCTGAAATGCGCGAACCAGAAGCTCCGGATATCATCGAGGAGCGCAGGGGTGATGGTCCGCTTTAGCGCCGCTGCTGTGTTTGCCATGGTCGACGTAGATGAATGAAAGAACCGCTGGATAAATGCAGGTCTGATTTTGTCATGCACCTGGGGTTGCCTGGAAGCTTGTCTCCGAGGAGATGTAGAGATAGACCCTGGTTGCAGCAATGATGATTTCTGTGACAGGCTCAATTGGCAAGTTTTCCTCGCGGGGAACTGCTCCTGTTAGCTCTTGTTTCAGAACTCAAGGACAATTCGCTGACGCTTACCCTGCTCGGTCGTAACAGGTGGGCCATAAGTTACTGAGTACTTTGAAGGACCAACTTGCGTCGTCGTCCGCCGAGTCCCGTCACGGGAGCCACACGTGATGTGAGGCCAAGACCGCGAGAAGACGACGCATTCCACTCGACTTGAACATTCATGATTCGGGTGAGTGAAATGTAGAAAACGGAGTAAACTTGCCTCGTCATTCTTTTAGTCGGAATGGCACCATTGTCGGCAAAGGCTAAGAATACCATTTGTGGTTGTGCAGTGAGTAAACATGTCAATTTTTACCTGATTTTCGCTCAATTTCTATCACTATCGAGTATATTGCCCTAGTTAAATCAGAGAATGATAGGATTACATAATTCGTCTCTAGATAAGACAGCAGATCAGCAGGAAATCCTGCTGGATGACAAGTCCATCCTGCAGCCTCGACCTGCGCGGCGGCTGAAAAAGGCAAAACTTTCCCGTTATCTCGCGACAAGCTTAGCGCCTCCCCGCATTTTACGCGGGCGGCCAACTTGAACGCTAACGCGGCCCATGTCGGATCTCTTCCTCATCAACCTGCGTGATGCGGCGAGTCAAGAAGTCACGCAACGGGTGTGCCCGGTGCAAGAGTAAGCGGGTGCGTGGTGGTCCTCGGATCGTGATCAAGATGTGACTCCCACTCAACGACCTGACCCTGCTAACCCCGGATCAACAGGTCAAATGTGGAGAGGAGAAGCCTCACTGCAACCGCTGCACCCGCCTGGGGGTCCGATGCCCCGGCTACGTTCAATCCTTGCGTTGGGTAACCAAGTATGATGAGCCCAGTCCTGGTGCTTCGTCCGATGGCAAGGCTGCAAGTCCTGCGACCTCGCAAGCTCAAGGCCCTGCGAAGTTGCCTTCTGGATTGTCAGAGGAGGTACTGTCTTTTGGAGATGCCAATGCGGGGCCTCCGCACAACCCTGATCCGTCCAGCTTTAGCCTTGATGGGCCCCTTGGTCTCTGTGACAACCTGTGGGATCTGCCCGGCAGTGGATCATTGCCTGAACTCACGGATCTATGTCCAACGTCTCCGATCACCTCATCCTCGGCTTTTACACAGGCTCAGGAAGCTGTTCATGACTTTGTGTCCTCAGGCGATACAACTGCAGACCTGTCGCACTTCCTATCGTTGATCGGTCCGGCTCATGGCGAAGAACAAGGCTGCAGCACCAGTATATACCGAGACTTCTCGCCATCGGCCATCGTACGCAGCTATCCGCCTGCTCCCCAACAGTCAAGCTCTCGAGACTTCATGTCTATCTCTCGTCTACTGAATAATCCGTCATGGACGTTGATCGAATATTATTTCAAGGAGGTGGCAGCACTATTCTCCAGCTACGACAGCCAGATGAATCCATTCCGCACCACAGTCTCTCGACTCTGGGGCTCGTCGCTAGCCATGTGCCGCACTATGCAAAGTATGGCCGCTGCTACGCTCGTGAATGATTTCCCACAATTTGGGCCGATGGGCCGCAAGATGCGCGATGAGGCCGTCGACATCATCACCCGTGAAGCAGTCATGGACGATAAGGCGCTTCTCGCCTTGCTCATGCTCGGACAAACTGCAAGCTGGCATGACCCCAAAGATCTAGGCGTCTCTTTCTTCAACCTTCTCCGCAAACAAATCAACACCATAGGCTCCAATAGCCACGAATATCAAAATGACTTTATCAAAAGCAGCAGTAACAACTACCGCTTTTTCGAAGAAGCTCTCATCTATTGGGAAATGCTCCTTTCCTTCGTTGCTGATAACGATATGGTCTTCTCCGACGACTCGCGTGCTTCTTCAATGGGTGAATCTCTCGTTCTCCAACGAGTTCCACACCCATGGACTGGCATTGCCCGCGACACGCAGTTCACCGTCCACGAGGTAGGCCGACTCGTCCGACGTGAGCGCAAACGCATTCGAAGCCGGAGATTCACCTCACAGGAGGAAATCACCCGCGCTCAGGTGGCCATTGAGAAGGCCCGGGAACTTGAAGAGAGACTCCTTGGCCTCGCCCATCCGACTGAGGCAGAGATTGTCTCCCCGGGCGACGACGAAACACCCGTTTGGCACCTTCTCACCATGGCCGAAGTATACCGCTGCATCGGACTGATGCAACTATACCGAGTCTTCCCAGACCTCCTCCGCAACCGCCTCCCAACTCCCGGATCAGCAGCGACCCGAGACCCATTCTTCCCAATCGATCTAGACAGCATGAATATGTCAACGGATTTCTGCGACACACACCATAATCACAATCACACAAGCGGAAATCCCGGTCGAGCTCACAATACCCAAACCTCTCCCTCCACAACATCTAATACCTTCACCACCGCCCCGGCAGATCCAGAGCCCGACACGGACACGGACACCGAATCACTATACAATAACTGGCTTACCGAGTTCGCCATAACAACCCTCTCCCGACTCAAAACCATCCCCCTTGAATCCCGCACAAGATGTCTCCAACCTCTCCTCCTCGTCGCGGCAAGCAGCGAACTCCGCCTCCCACACCCATCCGCCCACACTGAACAACCCTCCCATCAAAATAATCAGAATCCAAACCTCAACCCCGAATATCCGACCAATTCAAACGGCCCCGAGGACCAGGATGAAACACCCAGTATTTCGATGGACGCCATCGAAGTCTCTCGCACAAGAAGATTCATCCTGGGCCGTCTCACCTCCTTCATGCATGTCCTTCCGCCGAAACCGATTAATGTCTGTCTGAAATTGGTGAAGGAGGTTTGGAAGCGGATGGATGCCGGGGAGACGGATGCGTACTGGATTGATATTATGATTGAGAAGGGGTGGGAGACTACGATGGGTTGATTTTGTACCCGTCTTACATGTAGTACAAGTAAATATGAGCTTTCAACAGATACGGGAGGACACGTTCCACCCTGCTCGGGTACCAAAGCAAGTCCAGTTACGATGAATGAGCTACGAATTTGCAATAGATTGGAACATACACAGCATAGTCTGCTTTCTCTTAAGACTTAACCTAGAGTACGTACTATTACTGCATTCACAAGTCATCTCAAGTGGAATTGTATTAAGTATCGCGCACAGCCCACCCCAAAATGGACAGACACCAGCGCCAGACATGCACATGCCAGACCCGAAAGGTTTTTGTTATAAATAGTAGTAGTAGTAGTAGTAGTAGTAGTAGTAGTAGAGAACAACAAAGTCCGAAGAAACAAAAAAGCAAGACGTCAACGAATCATTGACATGACTTCGAGAGGTTCGGAAAAAGGGGTGTATAATGCAATAGAGGGTAATGTGTACACAGAATGGGACAGAATGGAAAGTTAGTACCAAGCAACCTTCAACGAAGGTCGTGAGGCCTGAAAAATCTCATATAAGAGGGAAGGATGGGAGACAAAGAGGCAGAACTGGGACGCTCATTGCGTAGCGCGTTTCCAGAACTTCCAGCCCTCTCTTTTCTCGTGGGTGCCAACACCAACGAGTCTCTCGATGCCCTCGGGGCCGTCTGCGTTCTCAAATTTCTGCTGGTCGATCTCCTCGCCGCCCTCTTCGTCCGAGCCGTTACGCAGGACGGCTGGGTACAGTACACCGACGCCGTCTCCGCCTAGAGTGGACTCGTACTTGGTGAAACCTTCCTCGGCCAGCTTGGATTCCAACTCGCGTACCACCTCGGGCTTCGCGTCTGGACGGAGCAAGGTAATCGCACAGCCACCACCGCCGGCTCCCGTCAACTTTGTCCAGCCAATGTCGGCGTAGTCGACCAATTCGCGGATCCGCTCGAGACGCGGGTGCGAGACACCCAGCGAGACGAGGAAGCCATGGTTGATGCGGATGAGGGTACCGAAATGTTCGATCGTGCTCTGGGGGTTGCTGTCCAAATTGGGGGACTCGATGAGACTGTGCGCAGAGCAGGTGACCTGGTCAATGGCGTCGAGAATGGATTCAGTCACGATAGGGTGCGCTTTCTTCAGCTCGCCGACCTTGGCGACCTCAGTCGAGGTTGAGCGGGACTGGCGCGTATCCACGAGGAGGAGGGGCAGTTCGGGGAAATCGGGGAGGAAGGTGACGTCCGGGGGTTTGAGGTAATCTGAACGTTTGAAGATTACGGCTTTGCCGCCTGCGGCTACTGTGTTGTCGACACCACTGGGGTTGCCATGAATGCAAAGCTCGCCAACAAAGGCCCAACGATTGATCCGCTCAATTTGAGTTTCTGCTTCCTCGGGCGGTTGATCAGGATGGGGGCCAGCGAGCGTGCGAATCTGGAGGAGGAGTGCGGAGCTGAGGCAAACGCAGACGCTGGCGGAGCTGCCGAGGCCTGCGCCAGTGGGGATGTTGGAACGGAGGGTATAGATTGCGCCGGGGCTTTGCTTGGAGCCGAGAGAGAGGAAGAGGTAGAGGAAGGCGGAGGCGGAGCGGACGTGGTTCTTGCGCTGTTCGTCAGGGACGCCCTTGGAGACGCCCTCCAGGTGAGGTTCGATGGCCGCGACGAGTTCGGGGTCCAATGCCGTGACGAGGTCGTAGTAGAACTTCTTCTTGGACGGTTGCTGGAAGATGTCCCACGGCAACTCGTCAATGTTCCAGGTATGAGCGAGGCCCAGGTCGCGGAAGTTCAATGTGATGGTGCGGTGAGACTTGGAAAGAGTTGTGACGAGAAGATAGGAGCGGAGCGAGATGGCGGCGGCCAGGGCAGCCCTGCCGTGCACGACGGCGTGTTCCCCATACACAATGACCTTGCCCGGTGCGGAGACCATAAAGGCCGGGGCCATGGGCGACGAGGCCTTGCGAGACATATTGGGCCGGCGCGGCTTTGTGCCGTTGGTGGTGGTCGAGCTGGTGGACGAGGAGGCGCTGTCGGAGTCGAGGTGGTCGCCGTGGCCGTTCATGGCGGACAGGGAGCGATCGGGCAAACTGGTGTGCAGCGTGTCGTCGAAGTGTGCTACTGGGCGACGAGCAGTCGAGGGACCTCTGACGCTGCCGTTCAATTGACGGGCGCTGGCAGCGGACATGGCCAGAAAGGAAATGGGGAGGAGGAAAGGGGGCGGCGGGGGCGCAGTGATTTAACGGCAAGGGGGCGGCGGGCAGGTGGACGAGGACATGGGCATTGCGCGCACTCTGCAGCCAACTCGTAGAGAACAGCCACAGCAATTACTCCGGGCTGTTGTTTGCTTTGGGCAACGTCGCAGGATGGAATAGTAATCAGTGCTCCCAGCTACGGGGTATCCCACGGCACGCGAGGACCCAATCCGGAGGGGTACATTGCGCATTGGTCAGCGGGGCGGCGGATTGGTTTAGCGGAGGCAAATGTCATTTCTTTTTTTTGGTTTAGTTTACGTTGCTAATGAGAACTCGGCAGTTTGGTACCCTAGAGGCGCTGGCTTTGTGGGGGTCCAACCGCTGTTACGCTGTTTCATTGATTGGGAAGGTAGTTAGGGCAATCCTAGGCGACCAAATATCCTATAGTACACTCACGTACATGTATACACCTGCATAAGTTCTGTAACAAAGACATTAATGTGGCTTGTACTTAAACACTAAGAATAGGATATACTTACCACTAGCCCCTAGGCATACATAATAAGTAGCTTGTTCCTGCCTCGACCCGCTGATCCCCGGTGGCGTAGACCTGCAGCTTGCCTTCCAATCGTTCTTCATCGCGTCTAGCCGATCCGAGGTGACACCCAGTTGGTATTACTATAATTGTATATGCCCTAGGATACCTGTACATGAACTAGCTACCCTAGGGTAGTGTACTAACAGGCACTACATACTGCAGTGGAAATAAAAACCAGACAAAAATTGTATTTACTCCATAACAATGATATGACAATGATATGACAATGATATGACAATGATATGACAATCCACACGCTATGTATCAAAATGTTACAGGTTCATCGTTACGGTCATGCTGTTGCTGTGCACAAGCAGGCACGGCGGGAGTCCCTGCCACAGCACTGCCAGGTCACTCAGGTACGAGGCGGAGTCCTCCTCGCTCTTCGAAGTCCCCTCGACCGGCGACGGCAGCGTCGTGAAAATCACGGCTGTGTCACTGCTTTGCTGCACCATTAGCTCGTTAAGAATCAGATGCTGGGCCCGGCTAGGAAGATCGTTGAAGGACAACGGTACGGAAGCGGGGCCCGGGAAGCCCGATGCCGTCTGGCTACTTTGCGCACTGGGAGAGGTCGGCGAAGGCGCGGAGGGATGACGCGCATAGATGGAGTCCACCGGCAGCTTGTTCTGGAATCGCGGCGGGGAGGCGTTGGCGGCAAACATGATACTAGGGCCAGCGCCCTCGTCTGTGTTGACCCGGGCTTCGGGGATAGGTGACGAGCTGAACCGATTACTAGAGGCATTTCGGCTGATGGGTGGACGCGCCGTGGGCTGGCTTTTCGGCGAGGCGTCGTCTCCGGTTTCGATGATCAAAGGAACCGTTTGGCTGGCGGAAGATTCATGGCGGGGCGACGACCTGGACTGGACAGGTCGGTGGGGAGACGGGCTCAGGCTGGGGCAGCGGTCGTCGCTCTTGGACCGGCCTCTTGGCCGCAGCGGGCCGGAATTCTCGTTGTCGTTGCGGCTGCTGGCCGTCTCGGTGGGCGCAAGGCTTCTTTGCTCATCCTCATCGATGTCAGGGTCATCGGCATAATGATCAAGATCGCTGTCATCGCTACTCTCACTCGACGAGTTGTCGCCGTCGTAGTCGACAAAGGCATCGAGCAAACGGTGGGTCTGCATGCCTAGACTAACGCTGCCCAGAGCCCGGAAACTGGAGACGGATCGTCGGCGCTTCGAAATCAACCTCCGCAATCCAGTGACACGCTGGTGCAAGGGTCTGTTCCCACTGTCTTGGCTGGTCGGGCCTTGCCACGTCGACACGCGGTCGAGGTGCAGATCGTCACCTGCGGTCTCTTGCTCCTGCATGTGCTGGAAGCGGTTGCGAGCTTTTGTGACTCCCTGCCACCAATCCTCCTTTTTGAGGACGATGTGGACATTCTCCTGGGCATCGGCCATTTCGGGCGAGGTGTCACCATTGACAATGACACGATAGGCCTTGAGATTCCCGCAGGCAAGCCAGAAGACGTGAACCTCGGCCTGAATGCGTAATTTTTCGAGAAGAGCTTCCACTCGTCCACGCTCATCTGCAATGTCGGTTTCGTACTCAACAAACACAGCAACTCGCAATCGATATGTCTTCTTCCACGAGGGCACCGTGTTCAGAATACAACCCAGTTGAAGAATCAGGGTGTAGGTGTCAAAGTTCGTAGTCAGAACATTCTTCTTGCTCTCGATGTCCGCACCAAGCTCTGCAGACATCTGAATTGGCCACAGGTCAATGTACTTCTTGGTGTGACGTCCATGTGGATCAGGTAATTCCAGATGCTCGAAGCCCTTAGCGACGGCAACATTGATGCGGAGTTTGAAAAGCAGATCCTCCAGGATGGTAACGTAGCTTTTGCAGTCCATGCCTTTATCGGGCAATTCGGCGTCCGAGCTGTCAAACCGAGATCCCAGGACGGATGATCTTCGCCGGGATTTTGAAGACTCCCTGCGGTTGCTGCTAAGAGACAAACTTTCGACTAATGATTGATCTTCCCTATACTGATCAATAACGACGATGTTTGGCCTCATACCTCCCAGTCCGGAGTTGAGCACGATGTTCCGCATGCCCCATTCAACGGCGGGAGAGATAGCGATGTTGACGAATGCTTTGATTTTGGAGTACTCGACGTACTTGGTCCATGCCGTTTGTTGGCGACGAGCCTCTGGTACAGCTGCGGAGAAGTCATCGGTAACCAAGACATGGCCCAGGACAAACAAAGCTCCTTTCTTCAGGGAGTTGCAGAAAGAGACCATTTTGTATTGTCGGTCCAGATCGCTGACGAAAAGCAAGATCTGAGGGCGCCAGAATTTCACGTGCTCCTGCCGTAAACGAAGCAGATACTTGCGCACTTGGTGGTAAATCAGACTCTGACTGACATCACCCCAGGACTTGGGCGGCGAGGTATAATGGATCAAGAGGAAGAGGATGACGAGAATACCCACACATCCACCGGCATATAAACCATCCACAAAAAACATGCTGACTCCGCTCACAACTGTCCCTGTAGCAGCAGTTTGCCAGTTGAAGTAGTGGAAAGATGGCCGGAAATTGGGAGCTGATCCGATTTTCAATAGGAAGCAAGCCAGATTTGTCACGAGAAAAGTCATCAGATAAGCCATGGTCACGAAGGAGGCGATACGATTAATATCGAACAACATTGTGATCTGGGCAAAGACGAAGGTGACTATAATGGCAAAAACGGGGTCGTCGCTCTTCTTGGTGCCTTGACTGAACACACTGAGTCCGGGAAGCAGGCTGTCTCGGGCGATTGCCTGAAGAAGCTTTGCGGAACCAATAACTCCCATGAGTGCGGAGAAGAAGCTAGTCGCAAATTCTCCCAGGAGGATGAGGCTTTCAGAGGCATTCACGACTTGGATCACGTTCGCATTGTTATAGAAAGATTGCCTGGTAATGGAAGAAGCCATTGCAACAATCACCAGTGCGTACGTAATGAAGGTCAGGGCAAGGCCTGACAGAGTACCCTTGGGGATTGCCTTGCTCGGATGCTTCAGATCGCCTGACATGCTTGCGCCACTAGCATGGACGTTAGCGAAAGTACATTTAGACACTGAAGAAATCTTGTTGACTTACGCAAAGATACCTCCAGTCGCAGGGAACAGAATGCCGAAGAGATCCTGGAAGTTTTCCCTCCCCTTCAACTGGCTACCCGCCGCACCCTTCGTGAGGTGGGGCTTGAGATTCTCCATCAGGGTCTGCAAGCTTAGACCCGTGAACTCCACGCGCTCCCTTGGGGAATAGAATGGCTTCATGAAGATGGCGGATAGCGGAATGCTGAATGTCGCGACGAGAAGAATCACAAGAAGACCATTGCTCGCTCTTGCAAAAATAGAGCTTCCTGCCAGGCAGATGGCCGTACAGAGAACCAGGATGACAGTTCCCCACAGATACTGCCACCAAAAGCCCTCTTGGAGGAAATTGGCCATGGAACCACGGTTGCTACCGAAGTTCTCCGCAAAGCAGTCGATCAAACCGACCGCGTTCATACCGGTGTTGAAGACATATCCCAGATAGAACACGATGCCGATAGATCCACCGAACTCGGGGCCGAGCGATCGCGAGATCAGGTAATAGGCACCTCCACCTCGGACAGTACCATTAGACGCGATTGCAGATAGAGACATCGTAGTCACTAGGTTAATCATGTATGAGGCCACCAGCAGTCCTGAATACTCCTTTTAGTCCCACTCCGAGCTATGTACGCACCGACCACACTCACCCAGTATGCCGAGTAGCCCTGCCTGACCCAAAATGAAGCCGAAACGCAGGAACATAAGAATACTCAGCACATTCAATGTTGTGGGCACGAAGACTCCAGAGAATGTACCGAGTTTCTTTGTCTCCTCTGCTGCCCGATGCCGATGTCCATTCTTGTCCTTCTTATCCGCGCTGGAATCGCGGAGGGGCCCTGCCGATAGGGATAGTTGGGATACCTCATGATCACCATTGTCTTGACGTTCATATTCAGCTTCTGTTCCTTTGTTCCACCATCGCGTTAGTCCCCCGAGGAAGGTTGTCGGGGTAGAAGTACGGCGGCTTTCTGCGGGCTGTGTCGGGTTCACTTCGTGGTGCCGAGGCCAAATATTGGATGGCCAATGCAGCAGTCCCCCTCCTTCGCCTGTAGTATCTCCGTGTTCATTCGGGTCGAGACGAGAGACGTCTTCTTCGGCGGTGCGAGTCGAGAAGTTCGGGCGTCGACGAGACATCACGGTATCTCTGCACCTTGGACGACCGAGACACTCAAGTTGGAGCTTTGAAGGCCAGGAAACACCACCGCCGACCCCAATCGATCTCAGCAAAAGAAATAAGAGGCGAAAGCAGACTCGCAAGGACCTCACCACCTGCGTCACAGCGCGTCGGTGACGAACTGCGATTGGAAGATAACGCGGGGAGCCACAAACTTGCAAACAGTGCAAACTGTCGATCGGGCTGGTCGCTTCCTCGAGGCGGACTTGTCAGCTGTCACTCTCCGACTCGTACTGTGACGCTTCGAGCTTCTGCATTCGGAGTCATCTTGCACGTACCTGAACCGCTCATGCGTCGGGATTCTTGGCTACACCTTGAACTGATGCCCGTTGAGAGTCGCCAGTCGACCTGACCCCTGACCATGGACAACGGAGAGAGCTCCTCATTGAACCCGCCCCGGTCGATGCCTATTTCCACCTCGTCCATTCGATCCACGTCGCCGGCGCCGGAGGCAAACCGACAGGCCTCGATTGCTCGACTTGCGTCGCCGATCCCTTCGCCATCGCTGGGGACTTCGCTTTCATCTCGACCAGGAGTCCCCGCCAACCGCTCCGTCTCCATATCAAACACCAACACCGCCTTCAACACCGAACAAAATTTCCGATATGTGGACAACCCGTCCTCGCTCCCGGGTCCCGGTCAGTCCATGATTGCTTCTCAGCTGCAAGAGAGCTTCGGCCGCTCGCCCCCGAACTTCGGGACTCCATCCCGGGTGGCTGCGTCCCCCGCGCTGCAAGCGGTTCACGATAACCGACCTGTAGGCTCTCAATATGGCTCCTTCGACACCAAGAACGACTACGAGTCAAATGGGCCGGCACCATTTGAAGATCCGGAAATTGTGAGGAGACATCTGGTTATGCCACCGAATGTCTCGGAAAACCGAGACGCCCCCTCGGAGCTGGGGACCAGCATCGGCGACGACGAATTCTCCAGCTTGCAGCTCCAGGGTGGGGATATCACCCGGCAAGTGTATAAGTGGGCCGAGGATGCGGAGGCTGAGGCCGCAGGTCGTTTCGCCCGCAGCAAGAGTTTCAGCGTCAGTCGGCCTACCCCTGAGGTAGAGACAGAAGATATCCACACGATTCGGGTTCCTGGTGGTTTCCGTCGAGATTTCCTGCGTAGAACGGCGGGAAGCCCGCATCGTGGAAGTACTCAAGGGTCAACTACGGGAGGAGCTCCAGCACCTCCTCAACTTCCCACGACAAGCTTCATCGAGTTTTTAACACTTTATGGTCATTTTGCCGGTGAGGAGTTAGAGGAAGATGATGAGGTGCTTGGTCCAGATGAGTACTTTTCATCGGACACCTGGGATGAGCAAGATGAAAGCAGACAGTCTGGGGAAGATGCTGCACTGCTTCAAGGGGACATTGCCGGTCGTCGAAAGCGCAAGCATAAACAGCGTGCCCCTGCTGGCAACACTACCACAACCGGTGCGGTCATGTTGCTCCTCAAGTCTTTTGTGGGAACTGGAATTTTATTCTTACCCCGCGCATTCTTGAACGGAGGTATGCTGTTCAGCAGCATGGTGCTGCTGGGAGTCTCGTGTCTGAGTTACTATGCCTTTATCCTGCTAGTAAATACTCGCATGAAGATCGAAGGCTCCTTTGGTGACATTGGCGGAATCTTGTACGGGAAACACATGCGACGCATCATCCTGGGATCGATTGTGCTGAGTCAGTTGGGATTCGTTTCGGCATATATCGTTTTCGTTTCACAAAACCTGCAGGCGTTTGTCCTTGCCGTGAGCAAGTGCAAGTCCTTCATTGACATCAAGTTCATGGTGGTGATGCAACTGGTCATCTTCTTGCCTCTCTCTCTAATCCGCGATATCAGCAAGCTTGGGTTCACCGCACTCATCGCAGACGCGTTCATCCTGCTGGGTCTGCTGTATATCTATTACTACGACGCCAATACCCTTATTGGGAATGGCGGCATCTCGGATATCGTCGACTTTAACCCGGCCACCTGGTCTATGTTCATCGGAACGGCGATTTTCACCTACGAAGGTGTCGGTCTCATCATTCCCATCCAGGAATCGATGAAGCAGCCCCATCGGTTCCCTGGTGTTCTTGCTGGCGTCATGGTTGTTATTACTTTGATCTTCCTGTCGGCCGGCGCTCTGAGCTATGCTGCCTACGGATCAGCCACGAAGACAGTCATTCTCCTCAACCTGCCTCAAGATGACAAGTTTGTCAATGTGGTTCAGCTCCTTTACTCGCTGGCGATTCTGCTGAGCACACCATTGCAACTCTTCCCTGCCATCCGTATCCTCGAGAATGAGCTGTTCACCCGCAGCGGCAAGTACAACCCATTTATCAAGTGGAAGAAGAATGCCTTCCGGTTCTTTTTGGTTATTTTGTGCGCTATCGTCGCTTGGGCTGGTGCCGATAATCTAGACAAGTTTGTCGCACTAGTCGGAAGCTTCGCTTGCGTTCCCTTGATCTATGTTTACCCGGTAAGTCACTTTCCTCTTTCCTTACAATTTCAAAGGGTAATTGCTAAATATTATCTCGCAATAGCCCCTCCTTCACCTTCGAGCCTGTGCCAGATCTCGACGCCAAGCAATTGCCGACATGACCCTGGCTGTTTTTGGTACCATCTGCTGCATTTACACAACCGGACTCACTCTTCAAAACTGGGTTGGAGGCGAAGTTGCCCCAAGCCCTGGCTACTGTGATTCCGTTTAGACGTTTTCTATGCCAGGGATACCACAGTTGGTCTGATGACTTCTATCCTTGTTTCAACACTAGAGTGTCGCATGGCATCCTTTCTTGTTTCACATGCATGGGCGAATAACTATGCAAATTTGGTGTTTGGAATTTTCGACAAATTGTCCGTATTTTTGGCGTCTGCTTTTTTATGGGATGATTTGGGTCTTCTTTTGTACACATATGTCTTCCTGCTTTCCTTTTCAACGTGGACTCTCAAAGTTTAGAGCTTCTGTATGCATAACTTCCAAGTGTTGTTTCTACTTCCAAGCCAGTACTACTTAGTCATGGTTTGTACAATGCGAAGCAGGTCATATCCCTGCATCGCAAGCCCTCGTAGTGATAAGCGAAAAGCAGCTGTTCGAAACACTCGATTTAAAGCACAATATAGCCTATGTACAGTGGCCGAGACTCAGGTTGACTCTTACTCCCAGCCGAAAACCCCCGTCCCCATTCGCTCCATCATCTTCTCAACACTGCAATCCCTCTATAGAAACCTCTATCAACTTTTTCTTTCCTGTCCGTCAAGGACTGAGCTCAAAACCAGTAGACAAGCGGGCGTATTGAGAAATGCAATGCTGCGAAAATGAGGTCCATGCGAATTTATATCAAAAGTACACACCCAATGCACCTTGTTAAGCAGTGGGCTCCGCAGCCTTGGCGCCCTCTGCAGCCTTGGCAGCAAGCTGAGATTCCCGACCACCCCAGCTGTTTAAATATGTCAGTCAGGTTTCCAATGTGGATAGCATAGCTTGATATCACGAAGCACTTGTTGTGGAGGGTAAACGCACTTCCAGTAGTTCAGGTAACGGTAGGCTTGGACGGACTGAGCACCGAAGTTGGTCATGTGGCAAGCGAAGAGGAGGTAGTTTTTGGGGGTGATGGCGAGAGAGTAGCGCATGAAGGTAGCGGCGTAGACGAGCAGACAGCCAGTCATGGTACCGGAGATACTGCGGAGGAGTTAGCGTTGACTCGGCGTAGATATCCAACGAATGACGACGAATTGTTCAATCGTGAAAGATTTCGCGGGAGGAATGATCTCGGAACGTACATCTCAGGGTCCTTCTGTGTATCCATCACAGCGGCGAAGGGGATACCGAAGTTGGAGACAGGGCCCCAGAAGTCTACGGCGAGGGATTGTCAGCAAATCAGCATTCTGGCTTTAACCATATGGTATTCGAGCCGACGAAGACAGTGCAAGGTAATTGCCGGCCTCGGGTCAAAATGCTCAACTCCAATTCCTCGGGTCCCAAGTCACCATCTTGCGCAGCGTCCTCTTCATTAAGGTACATCGTGCTGGCCGATCTCGGGCCCGGAAAGCGCGGCGGGAAACTTGTCACTGGTGGTAAACGTACGGGTTGAGCAGACATAGTCGGCAACCTTGTTGGAGCGGATCTTGGCGTTCAGCGCCTTGATAGCAGCAGCCATGACGAGTTGCTGGGAGGAGAGATTGCACTGGAAGAGGTCGGAGGGTTGAGGTTGGGGTCTGCGGGTGCGGAATTACTCGACTCACCCGGCGATGACCACGGGTCACGTGCCCGACGAGGCCTGTGCCGGAACCACGCCTATTGTTTTGAATTCGATGGTATTATCCCACAGAAGTTAGCATGTGGACTTTGGCTTGAGAATAAATAGATTTTGACTGCATCAATGTGTCAAGTTATGCGTGCACTGGGAGCTACAACGGTATGACCATCCGATGAATGTACTAAGCGACTGCGCAGATTGGCCTGTCTCTTGTCTCAGATATATCTAAGACCTATCGATTGCCCACTAGTGTACAATACACTACCACATGCATGACTGGTGCTACTGCTGTTGGCCGTGGTGTGCTGAAAATCATTAAAAAATTGTTTAATTTCACATCCAAAATACTCATTTCACGCAACAGCTGCAACTTAACACTCCACCAATAAATGCATCGATATGGTTGTACCGCTATATGGTTGTACCGCCCATGAACTGTTAGTTTCTACAACCCCGGAAATACAACAAAACATTACGGTAGAACGGAAATAGAACTCGCGCTTGAAAAAATCGTATTCTGGATCTTGGACAAGGCTTCAGTGTGTGATGGTGCACACCTGGTTCACTTAACAGACAAGATCAGGGAACTAAATGTCCAGAAAACAGGGGGAACCTTTTGACCTTTTTTTGGTTTTTCATTTTTTTGGATTCCCACCCACGACCTTCATTCCATGCGCCACAACGCCTTGCCCAGTAAATGTGACATAATTGAGCCTGCACGAATTTTGCATTCATTGAACGCAAGGGTATCGGTTCCACATAGCTCTGCACCGCCTTCTTCCTCAACGACTGCAAAACAGGCTGCTCCAAATGAAGCATAAAACCTTTCGAAAAGTATTTGTCGGATTAATGGCCACCGAAGCCGGGAGGGTGGCCACGACCTTGGCCGGGAGGACCAGGCTGGAAACCGGGGGGAGGAGCAAAGCCGGGAGGAAGCTGCCAGTTAGTAGGGGGGAGGGCCACCTGGGAAGAATCGCACGGGGGTTAGAGCTGGAGGTTTGATGATGATCAAGTCCATGGGGCTTCCGAACTCACCTGCAGCCGGAGGGCCTTGGAAACCGGGAGGCGGGAAGAAACCGGCTGTGAAACATGACAGTTAATAAACGAGTAGATTGCTGGGCTGGATTGCAGGACTTACGGGGACCGCCAGGTCCTCCACGGCCAGCAAAGCCAGGAGGGGGACCGCCGGGGAAAGAGTTAGGAAGAGCGGGCGCAGGGCCACCGACACCAGCAGCAGGACCAGTGAGTCCAATGGGAAGACCGCGACCAGCAGGGCGGCTGACACCGGGGCCGGCGGCAAGAGTTGTAGCGGCGCCACCAGCACCTGGGCCCTTGGTAGCAAGACGAGCAGTGGGATTAGCGGGAGGCTTGCCCACAACGGCGATAGACATGACTTGGGAGCCACGAATGATGATCAAGCCGAGGGTCCGCTTTTCCTTGGGAGGGTGGTCAGGAGCATTTCGGCCAGACTGGGGCTTGGGAGTGCGGAATTCTTCGGCGTCGGCGAGAACAACGTTTTGGTGCTGGGAGCAGATCAGTGTTAGCTTGGAATCGAGCAATGGGATCGTGGGAAAAGCGACAAACCTTATCAAAGGTGAGAATCTCGCCTTCGATCTCGCGATCATCCTTAAGGTAGACTCGCATGCGGTAATTGATCTGGTAAAGTAGTTAGTATAAGGGCGGAACGATTTCGCATCCGTGAATTCAACTCACAAGGTCTTTCTAAAGTGGACAGTTAGCGACAGTCATTGGGGACATGACGAGAGAAAACGGAGGGACCAAAACTTACCAGTTGCTGCTGCTTAGGAGCCATGATCGTAAGACAGGCGCGCACGAATGCGACTTGGCAATCTCGAAAGCTCTGAGGAGAGCAACGATGCTCTTTCGAGGGGGGTGCACGGATGAAGAAACTTGACGCGGGGATCCGTGAGGGAGCTCCAGCTTTCATGTCGGACTCAAGTTCAATCTGGATGTTGCATGACTCAGCAGGCAACAAAGATCACATGATCAAATGTCTGAGGGAGACACCTCTTACCTAATCAGCCCTCTCGCTTCCGACTCCCGTGACCGCCGCCCACACAAACCGCTTTTGTGACTTTTCGCAGATTCTCCATCTTGTCGACAACCACTCCACGCCACAACACTCAGTCGCCATGGTATGCTACACCACCTTCCTTGCCAATGAAAAATCAGTCGCCTAACAACCATGCAGTCGGACGGAAAGGACAAGAGCGCCAACCCCATGCGCGAGCTGCGCATCCAGAAGCTCGTGCTGAACATCTCGGTCGGTGAGTCTGGTGACAGACTTACTCGTGCCGCTAAGGTGCTCGAGCAGCTGTCTGGTCAGACCCCTGTCTACTCCAAGGCCCGCTACACCGTCCGTACTTTCGGTATCCGCCGTAACGAGAAGATCGCCGTCCATGTCACCGTCCGTGGCCCCAAGGCTGAGGAGATCCTCGAGCGTGGCCTGAAGGTCAAGGAGTACGAGCTCCGCAAGCGTAACTTCTCCGAGACCGGCAACTTCGGTTTCGGTATCTCCGAGCACATCGACCTGGGTATCAAGTACGACCCCGGCATTGGTATCTACGGCATGGACTTCTACTGCTGCATGTGAGTTGCACCCAGAGTGGGAAAGAACAGATCCCACTACCGCAAAGAAAGCCCAAGGCAAAGGTAATGAACTGACAATTTATTTCTTTAGGACCCGCCCCGGTGAGCGTGTCGCCAAGCGCCGTCGCTGCAAGTCCTCCATCGGTGTCAACCACAAGATCAACCAGAACGAGACCATCAAGTGGTTCAAGAACCGCTTCGACGGTATTGTCCGGTAAATGCCTTCACGAGTGTTGAGGGAAGCGGGATGGAGACCCGGTTGAAACTTGTGATTTACGATGCATCGAAGGGAGCCAAAAATTTTTCTCCGAAACAAAAATTCGGCCCAGGACGGAAGACCCCGTCGACCCCGGCTGGGCTCCCGATTCCTGCGTCGGTAATGGTGTTCTGAACCCTTTTCTTTTTTCTACCACGGCAACCAGGATAGGCGTGTTAGAGACATGAATCTACTACCTTGCAAAACCACCCCTTTTTCCCCTTTTCACAATGCAGGCTGCACGAAAGGTGTTGTTATCCGCATAAACATTGTTGAAAAGGATGGCGGCACTAGACTTGTCTGTGTCTGCCAGAACTCGCTTGACTGGTATATTCTACCGTCGAAGAGTCGGTCTCCCCAAGTTACTTTGTCTTGTACTAGTACTTGGTCTCGAAGGAGTACCATTTGGCCCATCTCTCTCTTGTCTTTTCCTGTCTGAACCTGGTGTCGCTTCTTCTCGCGTAGCAGTAGCTCGTAGCCTGTATTTCGTAAGAACAGAATTCTCGAGACCGATTCTCTTTGCCGCACCTCCACCCTGCCTTCAAGAGCCCTGTGAACTTGCATCCAAACCCATGGTGAGCCCTTGCTTGTTGACTGGGCTGGCTAGATCATCGACTGCCCCACTGATCCTCATCTAGTGGTTTACTTCGTTTTTTTGCGTTCTCTATCTAACCCCACACTCCGCCTTCTTTGAAAGTCTGCATTGGTCCTTACAAATTCGATTTGCCAAATAGGCCATGCAGGAATAGAACAGTCGCATTTTCGAACTCAGGCTTTTCCAGGTGGTACGTTCATTTGTCAGTTGCCACAGCTGCCCTGTTCCACAGCCAGAACTGCAATATGTATTTTTGACGAGTATATAGAGAAGGTGACCAGGCAGCTCATCATATAGGTGACTCGGTAGATAATCTAAATTATTGGATATTGTACCGGACAAGGAACCAAAAATACTATTAGAATATACCGAAGTAAAGTGGTCAAAGTAGTGAGAAAATGGCAGGGGCGGCAATGAATATCAAAACCGTCGGTCGCCATTTTGACTGTGCCTATATTGATCCCTTTCAAAGGAGTCTCTGCAGCATCCGCAGTATTGCTGGTATGCAAATTTCGAAGATTTGTCTGTGGATATTTCTTGTAGTGTTGGTCTGCCGTTACCCCAGAGTAGGTAACATGTGCATATGGACGCATGGATCCAGTATATAGAGTCACATGACCCGCCCCACTATGGCTTTAAAAAGGATTCGTATATTTCGGTGCCCACAAGCACCCACAATTCTCTCAAGAGGGAGAAAAAAAGAAGTGACCAGACCCGGGCTCGATCCGAGGACCTTATCGGTGTTAACGATACGTGATAATTCGGGAGTGACGGTGGAAAGTCCACGGACATGCGTGAAGTCTTGTCAAGAAAGCGTGGCGTTTTTTGAAGAACCCGTGGTGTTTCCATCGTGGCTTCCTATGGCGCTATCTCCCTTCGGGCCGTAGCGATCCACTGCAGCCCTAGCTGACAACTGCAACTGTAACTCGGCGGCTCCATCATGAGTCTACAGGCAATCCCTATAAATGAAGCTTCCTCAACGCTCTTACAAACCTGCATCGGTCTGGTTTCCCAAAATTATGACACGTCGCGTTTCAAGACATCAAAAGCCCGCAAGGCTCATCGACTGACTGGTTCTAGAAGTCCAGTGAGTGCCGGAATTGAGTATATCTACATGTTCATCAGAGATGACCTACCAATGCAACATATTCTGCATCTTCTTGTAAAAAACTGAATGGTTTCATTCACCGTTTCATGGCCACAATCCAAGGGGTCGAGCAAGTGGTCCACGGCGTTCGGATCCCAACATCCATATTTAGGTCTGAGAGCTGGATATTTCTTGGTGGTATTAAATATTTCTTTTTGAAGGCCGATTGAGAACGATGGTAGCCTCGCCACGACAAAGGATTCTGGAGCGTTCTAGCAAGCGCGACGAGAAATATATAGTAAGGATCACCTCTTAACTCAATCTGTTTTTCTCGGCCTGCATTTCTGCAGGTTCAGATAAGAATGGCACCAGAAGTGGCCTATTCATCGCTTCATCAGTACACCGGTTGGTAATCCCCATGCATGAATGAGACGAGGGATTAACACCAAACAAGCTATGTATTTGTGGAACGCATGTCGGCCTTACCCATCGGCACCTTCTGGCCGACCTTTGAGATTGCAAAACTCGATAATAGCACACAGAACTTCCCGTTTGCTTTTAGGATCTCTCAGGTAGAAGAGCTCGATGTCCCGATAGCAAACAGTGTTCGGAAGGTCATCCGATGAGCTGTACTTAGGAAGGTCACTCTGGAAACCCGTTTGCGTTTGCCCAAAGTGAATGCCCCAAGACTTTTCCCCCACTGTTTCGACGTCAATCATCGACCCTTGCACCTTTTAATTATGCCATCAGCCTGAATTATGAAACCCTGATTCAAAAAAAAAGTCATCATTCGATATATTGTGGGGAGCCCGAAGCCTCTACCTGAGGTAAAGAACAGTGTCCTAAATTCGTCAGAACGATCTAAATAAATCTTCAAGCATTACCCAAGTACTGTCCAACATAACCTCCCATTTTGCCGCAGCCATCGAGACGCTCATAGTTCTCACCATATCCATCGGCCTCGAGGATGGTACGCCAATAAATTACGGCCTTCTGCGCTCCATTTGCCATAGATCGCTCGGCCATACCATACCAGTCACTGCTACCAGCCTCGGCGTGCTCATCCCATGCAGATGCAATGGCTGCGGGAGCACCTGCGTACTCGTCCTTGCTGACGGCAACACCAGTACGAGCGAAGACAACTTTGACACCCGCACCATCATGTCTCTTGGTCAACGTCGCGTTGCCGCTTGTGAATGGGACAAAAGTATGCGAAGATCCATCAGCGAAGTGGTGGAGCTCGTAATCGTGAGCCTTGGTACCGTTCACATTTCTCATATTTTTGAGGCGGTGATGAGCGATCAAGGCTGGGATATCATCCCGTGCCTGGTTGCTGCCTTTTGAAATGGGGATATCCTCGATAGAGTCGAGAGTCCAGCCGTGCTGTCTAAGAGCATCTCCAGTGCTCGTGAGCATATGGCTTCCGGCAAACGATCGCTTGACGTCTGCCGCGCCTGGTGCATCCACTGGATTGAGATTGAGACTCGGGGTACCCTCGGGAAGATTTGCGACTCCCCCAGAGACGGCTGCCGTAAGAGCGAATATCAAGTCGAACACATCTTTGATATCGTCGACCCACAAAGCACATTCTTTATTGTCATGTCTTTGACATATACTTTTGGCAACCTTGGTGGCGCCAGTAGCAAACAGACCACTAATATCATTGAGAGAGGCGTCAGTTCAATATAGAAAAATTAGAAAGTTATAAGCAGTTCGTAGACGGAACTCACGCTGCTAGCAATCTTTTGCCACTCCAGATTGTCTTAGCAATGTTCTGGCATAAGCCTGCCCTTTTTTCGAGGTCCGCTAGAGCAATACCCGAGACAGAGGGGCTTTGGTCAGGCGCATATCGGCTTTCAACAGTGTATCCGGCCGGGGCGGCAATAGCCACATTGCCAAAGATTGGCAAAGAAAGAAGAATTGGAGATAGCTTCATCCTGAGGGTTGAAAGATAAATAGGCTAAGAAATAAAAGCGAAGAGACCTTGTCGAATGAAGTAAAAATATACATTGAGGTTGAACCGAGCATATTTATATCCGTAATCATAACCATAGAAACCATCCCCCACTTAGCGAGAAATCAGGTAGAGGCCAAGTTTTGATGAGGCATTTTCAAAGAGTTGATTTTGCGGTTTATGTTAGTTGAACCGCTAAAATGCGATTAGAATACTCCGTAGTTGCATTGCAAAGGGCCTCGAGTCGTGGAAGGGAAGCGATCGTAGGGTGCCTGTCTAGGATGTACTAATTCAAGCCATGGTCACCTCTAGCTTAGGAGATTTTTTTGGCCCCAATGGGGACAGAAGTTCCTTCAGCCATTTAGACTTGATTGAAGAGTAAAACTGATATGTCTCAAACTAGACCCTCAGGTCGGTAGGGCTCCGTATGGAGTAGAGAGTTGTGCTAAGTGGACCACCCCAAGTTCCTGATTGGGTAAAGCCCAGTATAAAATTACATGTACTGTATTAATGTTCATTTTCACTCACACATCACTTTTATCATCCTCATAAAATAGTACTTTGACTAGGAGAATTTTTTTTGTAAAAAAAAAAAAATTACTCAAAATACGAAAGGTAAATACTCTTTATCATTTTTAAAGGAAATTCTTTCTACTTTTAAATAGGAATTCATGAGATTTTGACTTTGAACTTCAGCGCTGAGCTGTGATTTTCACTTCCTTGTAATACGAAGACTGGTATATCCTTCTTTAGGAAACTAGCGGCAACCACATAGTGGGTGTCCATTCAGCACAACTCTGGAGTAGATGAGGAGTGTTTCAAAGTGGATATATGTAGAACTATGGAGTACCCAGAACACCACCTCTCGCTTAGGAATCAAGGTCCCCACCATTCCGGAGCTGCGGTCAAGAGATCCGTGAAATCAGCACACTTGGGCTGGGTTTAGCACATTCTTGGCGATTAGAGGGTCAGCAGATAGAACTAATAATGATGTTGTGGGTACCCATCGGAGCGGCCAAGAAGTTGTTACGTCCACGTGAATGGGCTTGTGAGGAGTTGAAACAAAGCTACTCCGTACTGAAGACTTTTACTTGATTGATTGGCAAAGAACTCTGGCGTGATAAATTATTGTCTCAACTGAACTAGATACGTAATAAGGAGTGAATAAATCAGCGAGGAAAAATGTCATGGTAGGACCCTCCTAAATTTTCTTTGGTTGCACACCTTGTTGCTGCGTCTCTGTTGTAGATACCGAAAAGGCTCCCTTCTTTCGATTCTCTGCACGGAAGATGAAAAAGAAGAAGATAAAAACAATTACATAAAGAATGATATCACGATAATCGCGACATGACACTGCATCACAATGTCGAAGGCAGGCGGGATAAAAAGCCACCCAAGGAGATGCGAGAAGACAAAGCATGATCCTTCAAGGTCCAAAGTCAGAATTGCGAATTAAATAATGTTCAAGGAAAGGAACAAAGACGTACGTGATTGGATAATGATAGAATCCCACCTTCTGCAACATGCGCTCCGGAAGACCAAGAGGAGGCAGACCAGGAGAGCGGACATTCATTGTATTGGTAGATGTCGAGGACTGGGCGGGAGATTCTGTACCCATATTGAGGTTCAGGATTGCATAGAAGAATGGAGGAATAGCAGGAACAGCGGAACAGGGGGCGTCTCGTAGAATCAATATTGGTGCAATCGTCACACTAGGGACCGGATCAACAAAGCTTATATAAGCGTGCCGTTATGTAACGTGATAACGTATTGCCCGAGCGACCGAATTGACCGAGCGGCCCCACTAAAAACCCATCTCAAAAAATAACATATCTTGTTTACCACAATAATCATGCCCCCCCAACGGTCTGATCGAAAAAGAAAATTAATAGAGCAGGAGGGCCGTCTTTTATTAGCTATTAAAGCTATAAAAGATGGTAAATATCCCTCTGCTGCAGCTGCTGCGCGGTCTTTTGATTTACCAGTCTCAACTTTGAAGGCCCGCCTTAATGGGCGTGAAGCTGCTTCTGAAAAACGACACAATCGCTTTATTTTCTCTGAAATTGAAGAGCAATCGATTGAAAAATGGCTATTGGATATGGATACCAGAGGTGCTGCTCTTACACTGCCTATGTTGAGAGATATGGCCAATTTACTCCTTCATGCCCAAAAAACAACCCCCTCTACTGTTGGTAGAGATTGGGCATCTCACTTTGTCAAACGACATCCAAATTTGTCCACACGATTATCTCGAAAATACGACTATCAGAGGGCTCTTTCAGAGGACCCTCGAATTATCAAACCATGGTTTGATTTGGTCCAAAATACCGTTGAAAAGTGGGGTATCACTTCGGATGATATTTTCAACTTTGATGAGTCTGGTTTTGCTATGGGAGTTGGTACCACACAAAGGATTATTACCTCAGCCGAATACCATGGAAAAAGAGCTCTCTTACAAGCTGGAAATCGCGAGTGGGTGACTTCAATTGAGTGTATTAGAGCTGATGGAAGTGTCCATCCTCCACTCTTCGTTTTTAAGGGGAAATTCTTTCCTGAACATCTACGCATCCCCCTTGATTCAAATCAACCTGGATCTCGTCTGACTGTGAGCAAAAATGGCTGGACTACCAATGAAATTGGTTTATGGTGGTTGAAATCTCATTTTATCCCAAATATTGGGAAAAGAGTGGGAAAATACTGCCTCTTAGTCCTTGATGGTCATGGGAGTCATTTAACCCCTGAATTTGATCGAATTTGTGAAGAAAATGATATCATCGCGATCTGTATGCCTCCTCATGCCTCTCATCTTTTACAACCTTTAGATGTGGGTTGTTTTTCGGTTTTGAAGAGGCTTTATGGAGGAGCGGTTTCAACCATGATGCGGAATGGAGTCAATTCTATTGATAAGGAAGATTTCCTTGAATTGATTGCAGATGCAAGAAAGGGAGCTTTAAGACCTCTAATATCCAGAATAGCTTTTCTGCTACTGGATTAGCACCATTTGATGCTAATAGAGTCTTGGAAAAGCTTAATGTATGCCTGGATGAACTTCCTCCTCTTGAGATCCTTCCTACACGACCACCCTCTTCTGGCAGTGATAGTGATCCAAATACTCTCTGGACTCTCTCAAAATTCTCAAAATCGCAATCTCGGATCAAAAAATGTCTAGAATCTTCTTCTTCAATCCTTTCTTCACCAACCAAACGGGAGATTGAGAGGAACTATGAAATGACCATAAAAGTGGTCCATCATCATATTTTTCTTCAGAATCGCTGCGACCAATTGGAGGCTTCTAATAAGAAACAGATCAAAAAACGAGCAATCAAGCATAAGTTTACTAGCCAGAGGGGCATTTTCGGGAGTCGGGAGGATGGTCAGGATGATGTGGTTGTTGAGGATGATGGTGATAGTGAAGATATATCTTTGCTAGATGTACCTGGAGAACCACCTGCAGAACCTGCTTTACCTTCCATGCCTATGGTTAGGCGGCAGGTCACCTGCTCTGGATGTGGGATTAAAGGCC
Organism: Penicillium argentinense; assembly: GCF_028826775.1. NCBI lineage: Eukaryota > Fungi > Ascomycota > Eurotiomycetes > Eurotiales > Aspergillaceae > Penicillium > Penicillium argentinense. The sequence goes on from NW_026622668.1 coordinate 4,933,308, forward strand.
ATACTTATGTTAAATGCCCTACACGTATTAAATAACAAAATTTGAGTTATTTTTGTGGTATTAGTCGTGGTGAAAAATTGAAGGTTTTTTGATTTTTGGTGGGGTCGCTCGGTCAATTCGGTCGCTCGGGCAATACGTTATCACGTTAACGAAAGAGCAAGACAGTTTTGCAGCCTGATATGATCAGGCTGTCCAGTCAATTCTGCTAGTTATCGCCTAAATCGTTTAAATATCTACAATGGGACGATCTGCGGGTGTGAAAAGTGTGAAAATGAAACGTGGGGGCCGGGATCTGTCCGAGGGCCGACGACACATCGGCATGGGCACATCGGGCCTGCCAGGATCTGCCGAAGCTCCCGTGGAGCTCGTTTTGAAGGTGATATGCATAGTCTGGTAGCACCTGCATTCGTGCGGGCCAAAAAAAAAATGACCAGACCCGGGCTCGATCCGAGGACCTTGTCGGTGTTAACGACACGTGATAACCAACTACACCATCCGGCCAACTGTTATATTTTGGATTCACATTATTAATCTATCAATGTCAACATTGTAATGGCCAAACGGCCTGAATGGTCAACACTCGGTGTAACCCCCTACAAGTGTCATAGTTTCACCGTGACGAGCGGTATTAAATACTACTTGCATATGCCCAAGATAATATTGTGCTCTCTCGCGTGTTTCGCGACTCAACGGGATGCCACTGTGTCCGAAGAATCTCAAAGAAAGCAAGCAATTTGAAGCAAGCTCTCCAAAGATCACCTATCCTCCCCGCAGACTAACTGACTCCGTAGATACAATCACAGCTCACATCCATGTCCATTAACCCTCGACGACCGCTTGGTTCCAAAGCTACCCGTTGCTTCAGACACTGGTACTGACACTGGCACTCTTTGGACACTGGCTCTCTGTGATAGGACCAAAGGCCCAAATATCTCCAGTCCCGATTGTCTTGTTTGTTGTCACCACAGCGAGAACACTTTCCTAACTCGCTGGAAGTATTTGTGACCTTTCCTGCCTGAGCAGACCAAGCAGACCCCTGAGAATGCGGGACAGAGCCCGGCCGTTCCAAAGCTTGAGGAGAGCTATCCGAGCGCTTCTTAGTCTCTCCCCAATGTTGATTCCCCCCCGGCTTTAGTATCATCAATCCCAATGATGTAATTTTCCATGTTGGTCAGGACACGAGTTTAAATCTAGCTAGGTGTCTGGAGAAGGACAAAACCATTAGCAGTCTCGTTGATGATATATATATATACGTTCGAGATTTCAGACTCATTAATGACTAATATTCTGACGATACGCACCTATATATACGTGGCGGGGAAATAGGAGAGCGCAATGCTAGTGAAATGTTGGTGATATTCCGTGGTAAGCAGCAAGAAAGCCTGAGTGAGGACACTTCACATTCAGAGATATTTTGGGTTGCGTGATAGATTAATTTCAATATCTCCAGGAGCACGAAGAAAAACTTTAGATGTGAAAACGAAGGAAATGAAAGTGATCCGGTACCTAAAAAAGTTGCGAGAATTTGACACATGTTGTAGTGGCTGAGCATCCAAAATCAATGTATGTTGAGACTGTGTGCATCACACGTAATGCTCGTTCTGTCTTGTGACTGGTACCACGTCATAAAATTTGGCGCTTTCGGTGGATGGCCGAGCATCAAAATTAAAATTGTTAAAGAGCGGTGTAGGATGCATGAGGGACAGTGCAGTTCTTCGTCTATGTGAATGCTGTCACGAGTTGCAACCATCAACTCGAAAGGCAGTACGCTATCAACAGCCATAGTTTATAACGCGAGTCGCTGCGCAGATATTATTGACTTTGCTGAACGTCTGAAACGATCTTCCCAAAGACGACGGTTCTTATCTTAGCGAGTTAGGTATTATGGTTATTTTGCGTAATCCAGGCGACCGAGACGAAGAACATGCGCAAGTCAGCCAAGCCGAGCTTGACGAAAAACCGTGGTAATGTTAGAAAAGTCGTTTAAGAAAGCCATTCTCACGAAATAAAACAGGAAGTATATTGGCTACAGAGGTTTCGCAGGTTATATGGCTCTGGATGGCGACTTCTTCATCCTTCGTCGTTTTGACAGACTTCATTCCCGAGCTCTACTCGCACATCAGGATCGTCTCGCTCAGCTTGAAGAGGGCTTGGACATCCTCGACACCCGTTTAAGTGCAAGGGAAGCTGGGGATGTTGACAATGGTTCCTTTCGAAACGACCAACGAGAGAGAAAAATTCTGCTGGGTAGAATACAGCGTCAGTTAGAGGTTTACGGTGACTGGAGGACACCTTGATCAGTATCAATATCTGATAAGTCTGACTTGGGCAACACAAGATAATTTGCTCCGTCATTATTTGCAATTAAAAGCTCAGCCACCGGCGTCTAAGCGGAACATTAAGAATGTCAAAAATTGGCTTTTTAACAACAATGGTCCCATTCACGAGAAGGAGATTGAGTTCGTCGACAAGGAAGATTTGATCACCATTGCAATGGGAAGGAAATCATCCGCAAGATACCTCTTTGAACGGATGATCCTTGTCCCAACAAATGGATTGTTTGGTCTATTTACAGGAAAAGAGAATAAAGACACAAGCCTATGCGACCGTCGGACTATAGTTCAAGGAAAAGATGAACATATAGATGTTCTTGCAACACTTGCGATCTTTTTGACAGCAGCAATGATGCTGATTGCGCCCCTGTGGATTCTAGCCGGGGTAGGCGAAACTTATCAGAAGTTGACGGTCATGACAATTTTCTTGATTGTCTTTCTGTCAGTGTTGAATTGGGGGACAGTGGCAAGGCCTTTTGAGATTTTGGCGGCAACAGCAGGGTAGGAGTGAAACTCTCTACAAAGAAAAACTTTACTGACTTTCTTGCCACAGATATTCAGCTGTTATGGTGGTCTTTCTTCAGTTAGGTGCGCAACAGTATATAAGTAGGCATTACAGTGTTTCTATTCGTACGTGTGGTTAAGGTTTTTTTTTTTTTTTTTTTGACTGTAAAGGGCTCTTATTATATTCTCGGATGTAGTTGTCGAGCTGATTCACGTAAACTTGAGGTTGTCAGGTAGCAGTAGAACGCCCTGCGCCAAATTGCTTGCTGTCCTTAAGTATTCTCTTTAGCATCTAGCGGTGTATTTCGAATATATCCAGCACGCCACGGCGGAAAACGAACTCCTCGACAAAACAGCGACGCAACTTTTCTCTTGCCTACAAAGAGAGTCAGAAAAAGGGAGCCAAAATCAGAAGGCTCCGCACGAAATCTGGCGACCGTGCTAATACACTGTATACAGTGCTCTGGCACGATATCCTGCGAAAGATGCATTTCTAAAGGATGCAACTGAATCTACAATCCAAGCAGTAATCGTAGATCGAAGGCATATATTGCTGAGATCTTGGGTTTTCACGCCGCTCTTTGCCGCATAATTTCCACAATTCGCTCGGGGACCTTGATGAAATCTCTTGCCTGTTATGGGAAATTCAAATTTGGAATTTAGATCAAGAGGCAATTAGTTACCTCACGCAAGATACCAGCTGAAATATTCGATCGCTCAGTAGCTTCGCTCGTTCGTTTTTTGAGGACATACACACTATTGATTCGGTAAAATCCCATTTTTATGGGTTGAACTTCCCTCTATCGCTAGACGTCAATGTGCAAGGAAGGTAGTTCCAATATCATTGTAGGCATCTTAAGATAGAACGGAACCAGGTTACTTTTGTATATATTTTGTGCTCAGAATATGGCATTACAATATATATTTCTTCGACGCATGCATTATAAAGAATGGACGGGTATTCAACAAGTAGAATTTATTGGTCCTTCCATAACATCCGCTTAAATTGGATTCTCATGAGTTTAGTTTAATGCTCTTTCGTAGTCGAAAGCCATCACAAGCAAAGGCTATCACCACAACATAATGAACTCCGGCTGCGGAAGCTTGGCAGGTACTCAGGGCCGATCAATTTTCACGTGTCCGCTCAGCTAGGGTAAACGAATGGCGATCGCGCGACCCGGGGTGATTCTCAGGAAGATCTCTCACCCTTATCAACACTCACCCTGAGTCGCGCGACCGCCAAGCGGCGATCACCTGTTTCTCCACTAGGTTCGACGGAACGATTGTCAAGCATTGGCATTCAGCGTGCGGCTGTTGGCAGTCAGGAGTCTGGTGCGTGTCGCCCATATGAGAATAGGGTGGGCGCCGCTTTACGGGCGCGACCAGGAAGAGAGTGGTAAGAGCGCAGTAGATGGGGTTAGAATCTAGGTGAGAGCGAGTGAGAATTAGTCCCCCGTCAGACAACTATCGCATTGACCTTGCCAGCTGAATTATCCTGTATCATTATTGGGCCACCTCGATGCATCTGAAATGCCGGCCTCTTGGTATCTGCACATAGCCACAATCTGAGGGCTGTGTTGGCTGGGAGAGATGGCCACGTGACCTTCTCAGCCCATTCCTGGCATTCTATACGGAGCACGTAACTTGGCTGTGCCGAGGGCATCTGTCTGCCTTGCGGCGTATTATATTCGCTACTAAGCTCTATCGTTATTATCTTCTTTTCCAGCCCTTCTCTACGAACACCCCTAAACACGTTGTGTTGGCGTACCCTGTGCAAAAATATGGAACCTGCGGGGCTGGCTGTCGGGTTCCTGGGACTCGCCGGTCTATTCAGCTCCTGTCTGGAAGCTGTCGAGCGATTCGAGTCTTGGAGGAATTTCGGGGAGGAGTCACGTTCTCTGGTCACTCATTTTGAGGCTGAGAAGCTGCGCCTGGAGAGATGGGGCCAGGCGGTCGGGTTTAACCAAGGAGCGATATCGCGCATCCACCACGAGGCTCTCGATGACCCGCGAATAATCGAGAGGATAAGAGAACATTTATCAATCATCGGAAATATCTGCAGCTTCGCAGACAGCGCATCTCTGCCTGTGGCCGGAACAGGCGCTGGGAATGCCAAGCACGGACTGTTTCCCAGAGGTCGTGTCCGGCCCCATTCAAGCATTCTGTCGGAATCGAGAAACCAAAGGGTAAAGTGGGCCTTGAGGGATAAGGTCAAGTACACAGAAACAGTCCAGAAGCTCAGACAGCTAGTGCAAGACCTTCACAACCTAGTACCTCCCGATGGATCGAAGTGTGCACGAGCCGCACATGGGAGGGCTGGTGAGGATGTTCACGGGCACAGAAATGGTACGCATGCTCATTATTTCCTTGGATTTTGAAATTAACTGAGGACTCTAGATGCGTCCGCTAACAGGGATAATTTGCCCGTTGACTTTCGGCAGGTTCTGGTCAGAATCGAGAGAGAAATCGCAGGTTAATTTTCCCCACCGCCCCCACCCCAACTCTTTGGACCCTGCTAATTAGCACAGCTGAGATGCGAGAAGATCTCCACGCGTGGCTGCTCGGCCGTTATACTCCCAACGAACTTTATGACGATGCTGTTCAAAAGAGGCTGCACGGAACCTGTGACTGGATGTTAAGACGGGCCTCGTTCCTTGACTGGGCCTCCCCCGACTTCCCAGCAGAGACGGCCAAGTGTCTGTGGATCAACGGGCCCGCAGGGTTCGGGAAGACCGTTCTTTGTGCAAGGTTAGCCGACCATCTCTCATCTATAGCCGACCTACCTATCGCGCATTTCTTCTTTTCTTCCGATTTCGAGAGCCGTAGAGACCCATATGTTGCCATACGGTCATGGATTTCTCAGGTAATGGCTCGCCCAGATGTGTTCGAACTGGTGCGCCAGGGACGGGAAGCCCGGTATAGCCGGGTAGCCACGCGGGCTGATGTTGTCAGGGTCTTCCAAGAGGTCGTCCACGGCATCCAAGGGTGCACATTCATTATGGATGGGCTGGATGAATGTACCGGCATGGGAGAAGACGGGAATTTTGATGATACCAGCTCTGTGGCCAGTTTCCTCCGGATGATCCAGCGATCAGTTGCCGATACGACTACACGGATCATGATCGTTAGTCGCGATGAGCCAGAAATTCGAGAATGCATCGTACGCAACGCGACCGTAACGACTTTTGAATACAGAATCACTCCCGAAGATGTTCAATCCGATACAGAATTGTATTCGAGAAGTATTGTCGACAGGAGGTTGCGCAATAAAGACGAGACCGTGAAAGGCGAGATTTCTCAGAAGCTAGCTGAGCGTTGCTGTGGTCAATTTTTGTGGCTGAAGATGCAGGAGACGTCACTACGGGGCGGCAAAAACAAGAAGCAGCTTGAAACTGCTATTGACAAGACTCCGATTGGACTGGAGCGTCTTTACGACCGGAACTGGGATAGGATCTTGGGCTTCCAAGATGATGAAAGAACACGCGCTTTTTCCCTGCTGCGGTGGGCAGCATTTGCGGTTCGGCCCCTGTCAGTCTCCGAAATCACGGAGGCAGTGCTCATTGATGAAGACTGCGATGATCTCCCAGTTGATAAAATGCCAGACTCCATCGACGAAGACTACATCAATAGCGAGATAGTGGAGCTCTGCGGATCCCTCGTGGAAATTCGGACCATGGCATCTGAGCCCAACATCGGACTGAGAACCGTGCACCTCACGCATTTCTCCGTCAAGCAGTATTTCATATCCAAAATGCTGGATAACGGGAGCATTCTGGTGACGAACGAACGTCTTCGGTCCTCGAACGAAGCGATTCAAAACAGTGTGCTCGCCAAGTCGTGCCTGTGTTATGTAAACATCGCTAGCGTCTGGAAAGAGGCCTTTCACGACGACACGAACCAGGTATTGGGATCTTTCCGAAAGTATGCAGCAGCCTCATGGTATCAGCATGCGAAGGCCGGCGAGCCAAACGATGCAGATGTGGTGAGGCTTACGAATGCTCTGTTTGAGGAAAACAATACCAACTGGGATTCGTGGAGAAAATGGTTTGATTTGAACGACGAAGAATCAGCCAACGAAGAACCGCCAATGAATACCAGAGTTTCCAGCCCTTTATATTACGCATGCCGGCTCGGTTTGAGTGAATCGGTGAAATACCTCTTGCACGGGTGCAGGTATAATGCAAACGAGAGAGGTAACTCAGGGAGAACAATACTTGAAGTCAGCTGTGCGAAGGGGAACATACAAGTAGTAGAAATACTACTTGACGCAGGAGCCGACATTCTGATGGCTAGCGAGGATAAATGGACACCTCTGAATGCGGCGTCGACCAATGGGTACTTTGAGGTTGTTAGGCTACTGTTGGAGAAGGGTGCGGATGTCACGGCTGACGACAATGAGGGATGGACGCCGCTGAACCATGCCTCAGACCAAGGACATGTTGAGGTGGTCAAGCTGCTCATCGAAAGGAGAGCCGATATTGCGGCTACAAATAATTACGGATGGACACCGCTACATGGTGCTTCATATAACGGACATACCGAGATAGTCAAGCTACTTCTCGATAAGGGTGCTGATGTTACGGCGGCCGATAAGGACGGATGGACACCGCTAAAGTCGGCCTCGAATGGTGGACATGCTGAGGTGGTCAAGTTGCTTCTCGACAAGGGAGCTGATGTTGCGGCTGTTGATAAGGACGGATGGACGCCGCTAAATGAGGCTTCATACAACGGGCACACTGAGGTGGTCATGTTGCTTCTCAAAAAAGGAGCTGATATTTCGGCGACCGATAATAACGGATGGACATCGCTAAACGGTGCTTCCACTGGCGGACATACTGAGACAGTCAAGTTGCTTCTCGAGAAGGGAGCTGATATTGCGGCGGCTAATAATAACGGCTGGACGTCGCTAAACGGGGCTGCAACTGGCGGACACGCTGAGGTGGTCAAGTTGCTTCTCGAGAATGGAGCTGATGTTGCGGCCGTTGATAAGGACGGATGGACGCCGCTAAATTGGGCTTCATACAACGGGCACACTGAGGTGGTCAAGCTGCTTCTCGAGAAGGGAGCTGATATTGCGGCGGCTAATAATAACGGCTGGACGTCGCTAAACGGGGCTGCCACTGGCGGACACGCTGAGGTGGTCAAGTTGCTTCTCGACAAGGGAGCTGATGTTGCGGCGGTCGATAAGGACGGATGGACACCGCTAAAGTCGGCCTCAAATAGTGGACATGCTGAGGTGGTCAAGTTGCTTCTCGACAAGGGAGCTGATGTTGCGGCCGCTGATAAATACGGATTGACACCACTACACGGGGCTTCATACAACGGGCACACTGAGGTGGTCATGTTGCTTCTGAAAAAAGGAGCTGATATTTCGGCGGCCGATAATAACGGCTGGACGTCGCTAAACGGGGCTGCAACTGGCGGACACGCTGAGGTGGTCAAGTTGCTTCTCGAGAAGGGAGCTAATATTGCGGCGGCTAATAATAACGGCTGGACGTCGCTAAACGGGGCTGCCACTGGCGGACACGCTGAGGTGGTCAAGTTGCTTCTCGACAAGGGAGCTGATGTTGCGGCTGCTGATAGGGACGGATGGACGCCGCTAAATGGGGCTTCAAATAACGGACACAGCGAGGTAGTCAAGCTGCTTCTCGATAAGGGAGCTGATATTTCGGCGGTCGATAAGGACGGATGGACACCGCTAAAGTCGGCCTCAAATAGTGGACATGCTGAGGTGGTCAAGTTGCTTCTCGACAAGGGAGCTGATGTTGCGGCTGTTGATAAGGACGGATGGACGCCGCTAAATGGGGCCTCATACAACGGGCACACTGAGGTGGTCAAGCTGCTTCTCGAGAAGGGAGCTGATATTGCAGCCACTGATAATAACGGATGGACGCCGCTAAATGGGGCTGCAACTAGCGGACACGCTGAGGTGGTCAAGCTGTTTCTCGAGAAGGGGACTGATATTGCGGCAGCCAATAAGGACGGATGGACGCCGCTAATCGGGGCTTGTACTGGCGGGCACGCTAAGGTGGTCAAGCTGCTTCTCGAGAGGGGAGCTGATATTGCGGCCGCTGATAAATACGGATTGACACCACTACACAGTGCTTCATATAACGGGCACACTGAGGTGGTCAAGCTGCTTCTCGAGAAGGGAGCTGATATTGCGGCGGCTGACAATAACGGATTGACACCGCTAAATGGGGCTTCAAATAACGGACACAGCGAGGTAGTCAAGCTGCTTCTCGAGAAGGGAGCTGATATTGCGGCAGCCGATAAGGACGGATGGACGCCGCTAAAATCGGCCTCGAATAGTGGACACGCTGAGGTGGTCAAGTTGCTTCTTGAAAAGGGAGCCGATATTGCGGCCGCTGATAAATACGGATTGACACCACTACACGGGGCTTCATACAACGGGCACACTGAGGTGGTCATGTTGCTTCTCAAAAAAGGAGCTGATATTTCGGCGGCCGATAATAACGGATGGACGCCGCTAAATGGGGCTGCAACTAGCGGACACGCTGAGGTGGTCAAGCTGTTTCTCGAGAAGGGGACTGATATTGCGGCGGCTAATGATGACGGATTGACATCGCTAAATGGGGCTTCAAATAACGGACACAGCGAGGTAGTCAAGCTGCTTCTCGAGAAGGGAGCTGATATTGCGGCGGTCGATAAGGACGGATGGACACCGCTAAAGTCGGCCTCAAATAGTGGACATGCTGAGGTGGTCAAGTTGCTTCTCGACAAGGGAGCTGATGTTGCGGCTGTTGATAATTACGGATTGACACCACTACACGGGGCTTCATACAACAGGCACATCGAGGTGGTCAAGCTGCTTCTCGAGAAGGGAGCTGATATTGCAGCCGCTGATAATAACGGATGGACGCCGCTAAATGGGGCTGCAACTAGCGGACACGCTGAGATGGTCAAGCTACTTCTCGACAAGGGAGCTGATATTGCGGCGGTCGATAAGGACGGATGGACGCCGCTAAAGTCGGCCTCGAATGGTGGACACGCTGAAGTGGTCGAGCTACTTCTCGAGAAGGGAGCCGATATTGCGGCTACAGATAATAATGGATGGACGCCGCTAAATGCGGCCTCGACTGGCGGACACGCCCAGGTGGTCAAGGTACTTCTTGAAAAGGGAGCTGATGTTGCCGCTGCTGATAAAGACGGATGGACGCCGCTAAAGTCGGCCTCGAATGGTGGACACGCTGAGGTGGTCAGGTTGCTTCTCGAGAAGGGAGCTGATATTGCGGCTGCTGATAATAACGGATTAACACCACTACACGGGGCTTCATACAACGGGCGCACTGAGGTGGTCAAGCTGCTTGTTGAGAAGGGAGCTAATATTGCGGCGGCTGATAAGAACGGATGGACACCGGTAAAGTCGGCCTCGAATGGTGGACATGCTGAGGTGGTGAAGCTTCTTCTTGAAAAGGGAGCTAATATCGTGGCTGCTGATAATAACGGATTGACACCACTACACGGGGCTTCATACAACGGGCACATTGAGGTGGTCAAGCTGCTTGTTGAGAAGGGAGCTGATATTGCGGCGGCTGATAAGAACGGATGGACACCGCTAAAGTCGGCCTCGAATGGTGGACATGCTGAGGTGGTCAAGTTGCTTCTCGACAAGGGAGCTGATGTTGCGGCTGTTGATAAGGACGGATGGACGCCGCTAAATGGGGCTTCATACAACGGGCACACTGAGGTGGTCATGTTGCTTCTCAAAAAAGGAGCTGATATTTCGGCGGCCGATAAAGACGGATGGACGCCGCTGAACGCGGCCTCGACTAGTGGACACGCTGAGGTGGTCAAGTTGCTTCTCGAGAAGGGAGCTGATATTTCGGCGGCCGATAAAGACGGATGGACGCCGCTAAATGCGGCCTCGACTGGCGGACACGCCCAGGTGGTCAAGGTACTTCTTGAAAAGGGAGCTGATGTTGCCGCTGCTGATAAACACGGATGGACGCCGCTAAAGTCGGCCTCGAATGGTGGACACGCTGAGGTAGTCAGGTTGCTTCTCGAGAAGGGAGCTGATATTGCGGCTGCTGATAATAACGGATTAACACCACTACACGGGGCTTCATACAACAGGCGCACTGAGGTGGTCAAGCTGCTTCTCGAGAAGGGAGCTAATATTGCGGCGGCTGATAAGAACGGATGGACACCGCTGAACGCGGCTTCAAACAACGGACATACCGAGGTAGTTAATCTGCTCGTCGATAAGGGAGCCGATGTTGCGGCTGCCGATAAGGATGGATGGACGCCACTGCACGCCGCCTCTGCTAGAGGGCGCATTAAGGCGGTAAAGCTGCTTATTGAGAAAGGAGCGGGAGTTTCCGTTTTGAACGATCGGAAACGCACTCCGCTGAACTTGTCATCGGCCAATGGGCATCTCGAGGTGGTCAAGCTACTTCTCGAGGAGGGAGCCGACGTTGAGGTTGTGGATATTTACGGATGGACGCCGCTGCACTTAGCATCCGCTAATGGGTACATTGAGGTGGTTAACTTCCTTTTAGAGAAGGGAGCTAGCGTTGAAACCGAGGATACCTGTGGACGCACGCCATTTTTCTTTGCCTGCGCGAGAGGTCAAACGGAAATCGTACAACAATTTCTGTCCCGTAGGGTCGTGGTGAACGCTCAGGATCGCTACGGCTCAACTCCACTGTTTGCGGCTGCAAGAAATGGGCATGAGAAGGCTGTTTCCTGTTTGCTTGGTGTTGGGAGCGTTTGCGTCGACTTTCAAGACGGCTTCGGTCGGACTTTGCTCTGGTGGGCAAAAAAGAGCGGGAACACTCTAGTCACTGAGGCTGTGGTTCAATTTACTCAAAGAAGAGCAATCGAAGTCTGCGAGAATGACTTGACTGTGGAGCCTAGCACGATGGCGAGGGGTGGATCGACGAGGTGGTGCGATGTTTGCACTCGATATATTTCGGCTGGGAGCGCCTACTACTTATGTTCCATCTGTCAGGGTGGCGATTTCGACATTTGCCTAGAGTGTTTTGAGATGGGCGCCGGGTGTCAGAATGATTCTCACCAGTTGGTTTTGCATCAGCCCACTGTTTTCAGCGAAGCTCCCCGACCCTAGGGGCTTAGGGAGGACTGGGACATATACTGGAAGCCTTCTCAATAACAAACATTACTATTTCTGCTTGTACATTCGGGGTATATTTGATAAATTTGAGAAACTTTCGATTTTCCTAGATCTTAGAGTGCAGGAAAACGTCTAGATCACACTCTTCAGCAGAGACTCGAAAGGTCTAACAAAATCAACAGGGAGCTCTATATTTTGATAATTGTCTGGATGCAAATGACGAAGGACATATAAGAAGCATAATCTGTATTAAGGAGGGAAAGCGATAGATCGTAAAGGACATAAAGATCATCAAATTGGGCAGTGTAGTGGAATCGTCATTCCCTCTATTCAGCAGTAAGGGTCGAAGAAGTCATGGTGCGATGCTCTTTTCATTCACGTCAATCGGATTGGATTTTAACAGGCCTTAGTTCCTATTCGCGGGTTTGGACAAAGGAGCGTAGGAGATCTTTGTTTTTATTAAAGACTTTGACTATGATTCCAGAACAGCAGGATTTCGGCATGCCATTGATGAGTTGCCAGCTTTGGAAAATCCTTGACGATGTGGAGTCAGCATTATTTGAAAAATGCCATGCTGACGGTCCCAACAGCCCTAACACAGTCTATGATGAATGTCTAGAATAGACTTATTATGATCCTCAGAAAAATTCGGAACTCTCAATGTAACAAGATGCATGTGAATGGTTTCCCTCAAGGATAGAGTATTACTGGCGAAACGGGATCCACTCAGACCAGGTGGAATTTCTTGAAACTAGCAACTTTTTCTCAACATAGGCAAGTGAGACATTAAATTCCGTCTCGTATGTATCTGAATAAGTGCTATAGCACACTTGTATGGCTCCAATTAAGCTAGTCATGTTCCAAATTACTCATGCCAACTGCCAAGAGACAATCAAGCTGAATACTGTCTATGTCAACTTCAAAATATCATCAGCCTGACTACGCAGAACCAGACTCCGCACAGTACTCAGACTCGGAATTCTTCAGAATTTGGACTTCGGTTTTCTATCATTCCCTGACACTTCCAGACACCATCACCAGTATCAAAGAAAGGAAGACTGATAGCACCCACGTCGGCACATGGTTTCAAAGTAGATCTAAAGCTCCTGATCGGCGGCATCCCCGTAGAAGATCATGCCACCTTTCATCACCTGAGGCGGGATTTTAGTCTTAGCGAGAGTCCTAAATATGGGAGAATGCTGCCCAGGTAGCTCCTTTGCACATCACCCGGACCCAAATTCTGGAGCGATGTCTAAGACTTCATAGATAGGTATTAGATAGCCGCAAAAATAAAACCTGATTTTGTGAAACGCCGAAAAATATGACATAGGAAGGCCAGACAAAAGGTGTTTACAGGATGCCCAGCTGACATAACGGTGCTGCACTTGCAAGCATCAGGTGTTTGTGAAATTATAGAGAGTGCAGTAGTACCGTGACTCGCTGTATTTTCGAGAGTTGCAATAGCTCCTGGCTGGCTATGGGTAACCATTTGCGAGGAACTGAGAATGATGCTATTTTCCGTCGGTTGGGCTGTATTGCCGGGGGGAACATCGTGCATCGCGGTGTCTTGATGCTCTGGTATATGGATGACTTGTGGGATATTCCTATCATTTTCCACGTTGCGCATGTCTGCTATGTCCTGTATCACAGTGTCTTGGGTGCTGAACAGAACCTGCTGGTGTCACTTTGGAGTGTAACCTCCTAATATAAATATTTCCTCGAGATGTTCTAGCGGTTTCTATGGTTAATACATTTTTAGGAAAAAAGGATCTGAAGGTATCCCGCTTCACGGCAAACGACGTAACGTTTTCCCGAGGCTCATCTTGGGGTCAGAAAAAAAGTGTCCGTGTCTGTCATCCCACAACGGAGAAGAAGAGCCCAATTCTGTGCCGCATCAGTACTTTATAGGGCCGTGGTGCGATGATGAGGCGTGGTTTAATTTGCTCTAGGACAGCTACCAGGTGATTGCTGTTTTCGTTCAAGATAGTATGGTCATATTCGAAAAGATCAGGTCTCAAACGGGAAAGCAGCGCTTAGATTGCCACGTATGCTGTCTTCATCGGTGCTCGAGGATTCTGGGGCCCATTAAGAGTGAACCCCAAATGATTAAAGAGAGACTTCAATCGCTTCTACAGATCCAAACACTCAAGCCTTTGTTGGGATTGAGAAGATTGGATATATCCGCGTGGGTGGTGATCAGTGAGTCCATAAAAGTGACGCATTACGAACAGAAAGCATTGTCGATAAGCTGACCAAAAGAGATCGTTGTGGCCACTCAATCCCCCTTCTTCGAAGTAGTTCTCTGAAACCTGGATTCGACTCTTCGGGGTGGGAACAAAAGATCGCAACATAGCTTGTCGGATAGTACCTTTGAATTTCGAGGGCAAGGATTTCTTCTCGTTAGCTTTAAGTATTTGATGTCCTCAAGGAATAGATGTCAAGAAGGTATAATTTCCCGGTAGTTCAGTGAAGCCTGCAGGAGTTTTGATAGTGAAGCAGGATCACTGACGCGAGAGAAAGCCAAATTATCCTCAAATATATGATGAATAAATCTTCGATCATTCAAAGAGAGGCGGGGATAACGTCCATGAAGAAGTTCGAGTACCGGGGTCTAAGGCTTCAGAGGAGCCACATATAAGAGAATCCCACGCAGGGTAGATTTTGTGGAGGTAGGCTGAGAGTTCCTATTTGTGAATTAGTCTTACGTGATAAAAATGGGGGTTGCAAACCTCTGGGCAATTCAAACTTGTCAAATGAGTTCTCATAAACCAATAGACCCAAAGAGCAGGAAATAACAGTAATGCGTCTAGCTTATTTGTCAGAATCTTCGTTTATCCTTGCTGATTTTGGGTCAAAAAATTCGGTTGAAGTCCTGGCACTTAGTCGGAGACCATTTCGCCAGCCATTTTTACGCAGGCTTTTCTTCACCACGATGTTGATAATGACGAACATCTTGAAATATTTCTCCATCAGACCAAACAGTGGCTCGGCTTGCGAGTCTCTTTTGATCGTCATGTGGGCTAGCGACCACTTTCCAGCTGTCGGCGGGCCTGACAGCACTCCCGCATAGCAGCATATATATAGAGCGAGCTACATCGGGCAAATGAATTCATCATCATCATCATCATCATCATCATGATGTTTTGGTGTTTTGATCAACTTTTGAATATTCAGTAGTGGGTCAGGTAGTTAGCCGGCTCGCGGGAATTGATAAGGACACCCCAAATTTTTAGTAGTTAATGAGTTGGGGTGCCGTTACTAAAAAGTTGGAGTGTCCTTACCAATTCCCTCTCTTCAAGTCCACTTAAATCCGTCGCTCCCCTCATTTACTTCACAAGTCTTTTTTTAACTCTGTTGACTCATCAAGTACCCCCAAAGCCCCAGTCGCCATGCCCGAGAGTTGTTGGCAGCAAGTGCGCACCTATGCGGACCATCTGGGTCATCGCGTGGTGCTCGAGCAGTACGTCTCGCCGGACTACGAGCCAGAGCCCGAAGACATAATTCCCATCCAGGTCTACAGCCTTGTGCCCCTGGACGACGACCACAGAGAGCTCCGAATGTACCTGATGCAGACTTTCTGGAATGACGAGGTCAAGCCTCTGTTCGAGATTTATTCATACTGCCCGCCCGATGGATTTGCCTGTATTGAGCATAACCGCATTGAAATCGCCCGTCGTAAGCAGCAACACCGGTCAGGGGTCGAGAATCCACTCCCGCTGATTCCACGATTCACCCGTCCAACTGACTACTCAACTGTTGGATTTTGTGTCTTGCTGCGATCGCACAGCTATCGACTGGGCCATGTGCAGAACTCGGATAAGCTTGCTGAGCTAGGCGAAGGCCCGGACTTGCTCTACTTCAACCGCTCATTTTCTAGCACACGCAGTGATGTTGACGCGGCGCAGCATTCAATTGAGGGCGGCGAGAGCCTCTCGTCAGAGGCATTTGAATTAGCCACCGAACGCCTCACGGACCAGATCTACATCGGGCAGGTTATCATTCTCGATATCTTCAACAACGTCGATGACCATCCGGAACGACACGCCTTGGATGTTGACGAGGGCGAGCCTCCCAGCTCGGATCTGCCGACAGAAGAGCAGATTCGCGACCAGCTAGGCCAGGAAACTTCAGTTGGCGGCTGCTCTCTTGATCCGACATTCCAGGTTTCTCAGGATGCCGACATTGTAACAGTCACCAATACTCCTGAGGGCAAAACCTCTGATATCCAATATATTGTCCATGCGGCTTTTCTCAGCTCCATCCGCGACGCAGCAGGGCCCTCTCTCTTGGAAAGCACAGCGCACCTCTTTACGGCGTCAATGTTCTCCCACCTCCCGGCCAATAAAACCCTCACTCTCAAATTCTTCATCCCAAAGTCTCCTTCTTGGTCGGCCATTCGCCCCGCCCAAAACGAAGTTCTCGAAATTCTATCACAGCAAAACCAAGAAGAGAACCGAGAAAATCCTTTTTCCATCGGCGCCCTGCACAAAGTTCCCCGCAGGCGACGATCAACCCCCAACAGCAAAACGAATTTCTCCTCAAAAACCCGAAAAATATATCATCAACTCAAAAGGGAAGTCCTGCGACCTCTTTCGCATGTTCACGGTTGTTCTCGATCGTGCCAAGTTTGTCTCCGAGGCCGGAGTTTACTTCTACATGACGGACTGGTCGTCCCAGTCCAGGGATCCAGACCCTTATTCGGAGGTCTGTTCTGACGATACAGAGATTGTGCGGGGCGTGGACATGAATACGGTTGCTGGGCGGTTGGGGGTGGTTGTTCTTGAAGAATGAGCTAGTTTAGTAGATCAATTGGCACTGTTTATATCCATGATTGCATTTAAAAAGAAGGTAGAGGTAGACGGAAAATCATAAGAATACTAAGGATATCGGCCTAGATGCTGGAAGAACAGTAAAAACAGGTAGCAATTAGACCTCGGCAGAAACATTTAGAGGACCGGTACCCCCGGCCCTCCGCCCGGCCCTCCGCCCGGCCCTCCGCCCGGCCCTCCGCCCTCACTTGCATAAAAAAAAGGCGACCTTTCCTAATTAGGGTGGATAAAGTTGCTGATTCATCCCATTAAATTATTAGTTAGTTAACTAGTTAACGTAATCGGTAAGCGAGCCGCGCATGTAAGCCAGTCGCGCACCCACCCCAAAACGCGTCTATGAATTAGCACTTAATTCATTCAACCACCCACCATGCCACCAATTCGTGCCAGAGGCTCTACAAATTCAACAGAGCAAGAGGGTAGGATATTATTAGCCATCCAGGCTATTAAAAATCAAGAAATATCCTCCGTTCGCAAAGCTGCGCGCATTTATAATGTGCCTGAAACTACACTTCGCGATCGTCGTCACGGCACCACAAATCGCGCGATTTCTCGCGCAAATTCGCATAAATTAACAGAAATCGAAGAGGAATCACTTCAAAAATGGATACTCTCTTTAGATGATCGCGGAGCAGCGCCCCGGCCATCTACTGTACGCGAAACTGCGAATCTTCTTCTCGCGGCCCGCGGAACTACACCAGTTCAAACCGTCGGAGAAAAATGGGTTTATAACTTCGTAAAACGACACCCAAGCCTATCATCCCGATTCTCAAGACGTTATAATTACGAACGTGCGAAGTGCGAAGATCCAAGAATCATTAGGGAGTGGTTTGATCTTGTTCAAAAAACCATTCTTCAATACGGCATCGATCCCGACGATATTTATAACTTCGATGAGACTGGTTTCGCGATGGGATTAACAGCGACCGCGAAGGTTATCTCGAGGGCTGAATACTACGGTCGGCGATCGCTTTTACAGCCCGGAAATCGCGAGTGGGTGACTACAATCGAGTGTACGAATGCTTCAGGGTGGGCGCTCCCTCCGTGTGTGATTTTTAAAGGCAAAGTTTTGATCGAGGGTTGGTTCGATAATCTTCCGATAGACTGGAGATTCGAGGTTAGTCCGAATGGCTGGACTTCCGATGAGATCGGCCTTCGTTGGCTCGAAAAGCTCTTTATTCCGTCGACTTCTTCGCGTGTGAAGGGAAGGTATCGACTTTTGATACTCGATGGTCACGGAAGCCATTTGACTCCGAAATTCGATGAACTTTGTGAAAAAAACGATATTATACCAATCTGTATGCCTGCGCATTCGTCTCACCTTTTACAGCCACTCGATATCGGCTGTTTTGCCGTGTTAAAGCGCTCGTACGGTCGGCTAGTTGAAACGAAAATGCGGAACGGAATCAACCATATCGACAAACTTGATTTCCTCGAGGCTTATCCTTCCGCGCGAAACGAAGCCTTCCGCTCCGATACTATTATAAATAGCTTCAGAGCAGCTGGTTTGGTACCTTTTTCACCCGATCAAGTGATCTTAAAGCTTGATATTTGTCTTCGAACCCCGACCCCCCTCCGAGCCGGGATAGCGAATCAAGCCAGAATTTTACACCAAAAACCCCTTTTACCGATAAACAAGTACGTCGGCAAGCTTCATCAATCAAAGCTTTACTTCGTACGGGGTCTCGAAGTCCACCAAGCCCATCAGATCGAGCGTTAAACCAGCTTATTAAAGGCTGCCAACTTTCGATGCAGAGCGCTACTTTACTAGCGGAGGAAGTCAAAGGATTACGGGCGGAAAACGAGAAGAAGAAACAAAAACGCACTAGATCTCGCAGGCAGATGCCTTCCACTGAGGGCCTCTCGGTTTTCGAGGCCTCTGCATTAAAAATGCAGTCGCAGCAAGCAATTGAACCCGCTCCACCCCCCGGGGATGGAAGGCCTTCGGAGGGTTTACAGCCACCTACGCGGGCCCAGCGAGGATGTGGAATATGTAGGCGCCCGGGACATAGAAGGGAGACATGCCCAGATAGACCAGCAAGTTAGCTGAATTAGATTAATAGCGTTTTTGTTGAAATAAATGCATTTAAAATTAATAGGTTGCTTAAGGTGCGCGACTGGCTTACATGCGCGGCTCGCTTACCGATTACGTTAACTAACGTTTAGTGTACCCGTGTAATTCTCCTTCAGCTTATCCTACGCCACTTGAGAGTTTCTAGAAATAACGAGCTCCATGTGCCCTTAGCGGGCGCCTGTTGGATCCTATCGTGGGCCATCTCACGTATTCTTCGAAAGATCGAGCTCCACGCGCCCCTAGCCGGCGCCTGTTGGTCCTATCGTAGGCCAGGCTACGGGTTTTCAAAATCTGGGGCTCCACGGGCCCTTAGTTGACGCCCGCCGGTTTTCATCCTATGCCATTTCACAGTTTTTCAAAAATCCGGAGCTCCATGTGCCTGTAGTCGGCGCCTGTTGGTTCTCGTCGTATGCCACTTCACGGTTTTTTGAGAATACTGAGCTCCACGTACCCCTAGCCGACTCCTGTTGGCTCCTGTCCTATGCCACCTCATGATTTTAACCCTCAGAAAGGCTGCTGGCTGGCATACGATGAAAATAGACAGGTGCCAGTGATCAAGGTGAAAAGGGAAACCCATCTAACATCTTAGCAGTATGTCGTCGGCCCTTTGAAGCCTTTTCTATCTGCGGCGGGGATGGACAAAATGGGCTTTCTCCAAATGATCTAATGATTATAATGACGCGTCTGGTGTCGGGATTCTCATGGATACGTAGGCAGGAGCCGATATGCGCGTCCCAGATCTTGACGGTCTTGTCGTGAGACGCGGAAGCGACGCGGCTGCTATCGTGCGAGAACGCTACCGAGCTGACCGAGTGGCCATGGCCCTCGAGCGACTGCAGGCAGGCGCCGCTATGCGCGTCCCAGATCTTGATGGTCTCGTCGTATGACACAGAAGCGAGGTGGCTACTTTACGCGGTCTTATTTATCAGCACTTGTAACCTGGCGTGGCCAAAGCAAAATTACCAAGGATGACGATGCTTCGGATCATGCTACATCTTTCGCACGTGTGGTTGAGAATCAAGCGGAGGCAAAATCGCAGGCTACCAAGCATGTCTCGAAATTTTTACGTCCATCTCGATAGAACTTACTGTTCCCTGCTACCCTTAGTCAATCTCAACTGTTTTATCCGAGACATATCGTCCTCGATTCCGCATTTCTCTTCTACATTTGTTAAGTACTATACTCCGCAAACAGGATCTAGGCTGCTGTCTCATGCTGGCTCCTTACAGCTATAATATTCTGCGCGCCAAAAATTCAGCGCTGTAGTGAAATATAAATAGACTGACAGTCCGACTGGTTCTAGTAGGCGATCAGCGAGCCGTTTGCTCTGACTTGACTCTTCTGATTCGAAAAGCAATACCACTTTGTTTCGGATTTATTCCCAAACGCAGTTTTAGCCGTCATGAATGCAGCACCTGCCCCTATCGCTATGGTCGTGAGATCCTCAATGCAGGAACACCGAAATGCTTCACTACCAGCAGTCCACCATGGACCAATGCATACAGCCCAGATTTGTCCGACTCAACAGAGACCACACGTTGCAATGGGTTGTGAGCATGTACGTTGTCATTAAGTTGTTCATACCTGGCTTCATTAACGCGTATGGGAATAGCTCACAAACAGATCAGGGCGAAGAACAAGAGTAATGATCAGCGGGGAAGTCTCTTGATAACGTTGTATTTCTTAGTATTGGGTGTCAATATGCATGCCTTACTTGCCCGCAACTACTTAACATCTGATGAGTTCTCAGCTACCCTCTTCACCCTCCTTAGCCAAGTCCCCAGATCAAATGTGCCGTCACTCAAGTCTCTGACATTGCCGACAAATTTAAATACATAACCAAAGTCATCCACGGGCTCTTTCCCGTCGGTATAGTTGATGCGACACGGATCGGCCCGATAATTGTCCGTTTCATAGCTAGCCAGCCTCTCCCCATGCTTTTCAGTCTCGACATGATAGACAGCCCCATAAACAACCTTTTCTGGGGCATCTAGAAGAGCTGGATACTGGCCCCATAGTTTGCATTCGTAGCCTGTAATGGTGGCGGGTCGAAGTGCTGGCTCGGTTTCTAAGCCAAGGACATCGCGGAGCATGGCGGGATCAGACAGGGTGCCGTAGAAGAAATAAGGGCCTGTGGGCGCAGAAAATGGATCTGCATGAGGTGGTGGCCTTTCGGGTTGGAAGAAATAGCCAGGAGGAGCAGACCTCAGCTTCATTACGAACGGGGAGACTTTCGAGATTGGATCTTCAGGCGGAGGAGGTGGAGGAGGGAGAGGGGCATAGCTAGCGGCTCCCTCGTCTCCTTGGTTGTCAGGCATTTTTTCAGTTGACAGCCAATAGGTTTTCTAAAGGCCAGAAGCGAGAACCAG
Source organism: Penicillium argentinense (assembly GCF_028826775.1). Lineage (NCBI taxonomy): Eukaryota > Fungi > Ascomycota > Eurotiomycetes > Eurotiales > Aspergillaceae > Penicillium > Penicillium argentinense. Next base: position 4,954,514 of record NW_026622668.1, read on the forward strand.
CTGAAGGATGAAAGTTCGATAGAAACTTCTGTCTTGCAACTTGGCGTTTGTGTTTCTATGACTGCGCAGGGGGTATTTGTCGGGGCACCTCACTTTGTTCGGTAACGGCACCTCAAAACATTATTTAACGCAATCCACAACCGAGTCGGCACCACAACCGAGTTGGCACTTTCTCCGTCATCACTAGAATATCAAAGCATTTCAACCACCAACGTCATTAAATTAGACTATATAAAAGATAAAATAAATAACGTATTCGGTAAGCGAGCCGCGCATGTAAGCCAGTCGCACATCTTAAGCAACTTATTAATTTTAAATGCATTTATTTCAACAAAAACGCTATTAATCTAATTCAGCTAACTTGCTGGTCTATCTGGGCATGTCTCCCTTCTATGTCCCGGGCACCTACATATTCCACATCCTCGCTGGGCCCGCGTAGGTGGCTGTAAACCCTCCGAAGGCCTTCCATCCCCGGGGGGTGGAGCGGGTTCAATTGCTTGCTGCGACTGCATTGTTAATGCAGAGGCCTCGAAAACTGAGAGGCCCTCAGTGGAAGGCATCTGTCTGCGAGATCTAGTGCGTTTTTGTTTCTTCTTCTCGTTTTCCGCCCGTAATCCTTTGATTTCCTCCGCTAGTAAAGTAGCGTTCTGCATCGAAAGTTGGCAGCCTTTAATAAGCTGGTTTAACGCTCGATCTGATGGACTTGGTGGACTTCGAGACCCCGTACGAAGTAAAGCTTTGATTGATGAAGCTTGACGACGTACTTGTTTATCGGTAAACGGGGGTTTTGGTGTAAAATTCTGGCCTGATTCGCTATCCCGGCTCGGAGGGGGGGTCGGGTTTCGAAGACAAATATCAAGCTTTAAGATCACTTGATCGGGTGAAAAAGGTACCAAACCAGCTGCTCTAAAGCTATTTATAATAGTATCGGAGCGGAAGGCTTCGTTTCGCGCGGAAGGATAAGCCTCGAGGAAATCAAGTTTGTCGATATGGTTGATTCCGTTCCGCATTTTCGTTTCAACTATCCGACCGTACGAGCGCTTTAACACCGCAAAACAGCCGATATCGAGTGGCTGTAAAAGGTGAGACGAGTTCGCAGGCATACAGATTGGTATAATATCGTTTTTTCACAAAGTTCATCGAATTTCGGAGTCAAATGGCTTCCGTGACCATCGAGTATCAAAAGTCGATACCTTCCCTTCACCCGCGAAGAAGTCGACGGAATAAAGAGCTTTGCGAGCCAACGAAGGCCGATCTCATTGGAAGTCCAGCCTTTCGGACTAACCTCGAATCTCCAGTCTATCGGAAGATTATCGAACCAACCCTCGATCAAAACTTTGCCTTTAAAAATCACACACGGAGGGAGCGCCCACACTGAAGCATTCGTACACTCGATTACAGTCACCCACTCGCGATTTCCGGGCTGTAAAAGCAATCGCCGACCGTAGTATTCAGCCCTCGAGATAACCTTCGCGGTCGCTGTTAATCCCATCGCGAAACCAGTCTCATCGAAGTTATAAATATCGTCGGGATCGATGCCGTATTGAAGAATGGTTTTTTGAACAAGATCAAACCACTCCCTAATGATTTTTGGATCTTCGCACTTCGCACGTTCGTAATTATAACGTCTTGAGAATCGGGATGATAGGCTTGGGTATCTTTTCACGAAGTTATAAACCCATTTTTCTCCGACGGTTTGAACTGGTGTAGTTCCACGGGCCGCGAGAAGAATATTCGCAGTTTCGCGTACAGTAGACGGCCGGGGCGCTGCTCCGCGATCATCTAAAGAGAGTATCCATTTTTGAAGTGATTCCTCTTCAGTTTCTGTTAATGTATGCGAATTTGCGCGAGAAATCGCGCGATTTGTGGTGCCTTGATGACGATCGCGAAGTGTAGTTTCAGGCACATTATAAATGCACGCAGCTTTGCGAACGGAGGAAATTTCTTGATTTTAATAGCCTGGATGGCCAATAATATCCTACCCTCTTGCTCTGTTGAATTTGTAGAGCCTCTGGCGCGAATTGGTGGCATAGTGGGTGGTTGAATGAATTAAGTGCTAATTCATGGACGCATTTTGGGCTGGGTGCGCGACTGGCTTTCATGCGCGGCTCGCTTACCGATTACGTTACAAAGCTCGTTATGACGTCGAGAACTGGATGCGTTGCTTATTAAATAGGACACGTGCCATTGGATGTTTACAAGTACTTCTTTGAAGACTGGTCTTTTGGGAATCGTGGAGGAAAATATAGGAGCGAAATTCCTTTCGTGAAAAGACATCAGGACCTCGCATGACAAGAAATCAACAAATTGGCCTTATTCATCGCTTGTCACAAGCTTTCGAGAAAAGTGAGGACAAGTACACTTGACGGGGTGTGAAGTATTCAAAATTGAGGTGGACAAAAAAGAAAGCTGACCAGACTGGGGTTCGATCCCAGGACCTTGTCGGTGTTAACGACACGTGATCACCAACTACACCATCCGGCCGACGCTGGGGCTGTAACGTAAATATCATGCGATATCAATTAAGCCTGTTTTAGTTGTGGACCGGGTCGCAAATCGATTAGCTATTCTCCGTAGGCACAGGGAAACTTCTCAGTTCGGAATCAAAGCTTAATGTTCAATTTCTGTCCTTGGCAAATAAGACAAAAAAAAAACACGCAAGTCTCACAGAGTTATAGTGATATGCCTTTGAGGGCCAATTTTGGCATTGATAAAGATTAGAATAGAAGCCTGGATTTACTAGTAAAATTACTAAACGCCTATTGCGTATGTTTCCAAATCTCAGGAAGATTAACCTTAAAATAAGCATTGAAGTAGTATATAGGATCACAGGTTAAGCGCTATTTGCACTGTTTAACAGAGCTTGGGGGCCATATGGGCTCGAAACCATGGTCGGGCCGGGTCGGGCTTGGGCTTTCATGGGCCCTGAAGATGTCTAGTTAGAGCCCTTATAACTTGCCAAGTGGCGTGAATCTTTTGACCGTACAAAGAAATCATAACATGCGCTAAGTCTAATCTACTCTAGTCGTATTCTACTGACCCTACATTCCTCAACAACTCTTGACCTCGCGGTGACATTCTCCCGAAGGTGATCTTCTTCGGGAAACCGGAGCATGGCAGTCTGGGGTAGCCAGGGTAATGCTATAGTTGGTTTGATCGGCGACAGGGTGAACGATTCGGCATAGGTATTATCTGGGATCTCTCGGTGGAGCCGTTTATTCACCAAGGGAAGAGTTTGTGAGGGCCGCAGCGCACTAGTTTTATACAGCCCAGTCATCGATAGCGTTTATATATGCGTCTGTCCTCTGGTCCTGCAGAAGCTATTGCCATATCAGGTGATATGATGCTCACGTGCTCCACGTGATCGACGCACATAGTTAGTTCCCACAGAGAGCTTAATTTACAAAAATCGTAGAGCCTTGTGTCCTGATAACACTTCACATAGGGCTGACTAGCCAGAAACCAGCCGCGTTGATCTCAAGAAAGTACTAAGCCTCTTTTGGTCAAGCCACGGCCCGTAATAGTTAAGGGTGAAGACCTCCGCACCCGGATTGGACTAAAGCGAACGAAATGGTACTCCTGATAGTGGAACCTCAAAGGATCAAAATAGGAATCGATGAACTTGTAATTGTGTGGCAATAATGCTAAGTTACTCGAGATACCAGGCCTGTAACAACCCCTCATCTGATCACCTGACCTGGTCGTCACCTTCCCGTCAAATACATGAAAACAATAGAATCTCGTCTCAGCCCATTACAAGGGGAGGATAAGACCCACCTGCGGCTTGGCGGAGTTCTCGGTCGAGCGAATGAGGTCACGAGGGCCTAGCAGTACTAGACAGTCTATCCCTCAACACACCTTCCACAGTGGTCATCCCACCGCTCTCTACATCTTTCCTCAACTTTTCGCGCTGTTCTGGGCATTTCCTTCCTATTCTTAATACCTCCTGGACTCGACTGTCAGAAGAGAAGAATCACTTTCCGTCCAACTCCTTGAATCTCAAGCGCTAGATAGACCACAATATGGAGACGAAACGCCCTAGACTCGAGGCCCCGGTTCGCTACAACCGCCTGTCCGCCCCGGATACCGATTTTGACACTTGCTTCCGTTGGCAAAGGTTCTCAATCAGGCTTGTCGACAGTAAGTTGTCTTCCGCTGTTTCACCTGCTATTTCCGAACTTGAGTCACTGATTAGAGCAATAGGAACGGATTCTCGGGAGTGGGGACTTCCTGAGTCGGCGAAAATTCGCGCTGCCCATACTCTTGGGACAACGCCAGAGAATGAGCAGTTGCTCCGGACTCATCATCCGGCATTGGGATTGCATGATGAAGTCTATGTATCCCATCCACAGTATGGCCCTGAGGTGTGGCTTGTGCGTGGTCTGTGTACGGACATTAAAGCGGGAGGGCGAGCAGTGCACCCGTTTCCTGAGGATAGAAAGGACCTCTACCCATGGGGACGAGTGTTAACTCCACGGTCGCCTTTAAAGGAGGAATACCTCTTTAAAGAATGTATCAATCCCCGAAAGCTCCTATCGTCTGAGCAGCTCGAAGGCCTTCGCGAGCTTTTCCCAGCCGCTATAGGGGCTCGAGTACTTGTGGCGGGCTTTCTGGTTATACTATTCAGATCGCCTTCGGACATTCAAGATATCTACGAAACAGACTGGATCATGGAAGTTGGCGGTTTACGGACTATCTATGATGTACCGAGGGTGAAGGTGAGTGCCAACACTATTATATCTGGTATGGAAGTCTCCGAAACCCCCGAGAGTCTCAATGGCTCTGGCTGCTTAGGTCTGAGACTCCGGATGCCCGACGGCAAAGAGGCTATAACGACTGTGACCCATGGCTTTGTAAGGAACCCTCGGCCGTCTCGTGTGGTCTCGATGTTCTCCGACTGGATCTTGTGGACTAAAAGCGCCCTTCGACGATTCCTCCGTCAACCGCCTCCATCCGATACTTGTGCACTTGGAGTGGTACGGAATTCCCAGACTAACTCTCCGATTGGCAAAGAAGTTTGGTTAGCAACAGAGAAGAAGCGGGTAAGCCCCTTATCTTTTTTCTTTCCTCACTGCGAAGGACAATAACTTATTAATTCAGATCGGCACAATCTCCTACACATTTGATAATCCCAGTCCCGCCCTTCCCTACCCCGCTGGCTATAGGCATAACCTTAGCCTGATCACAGATGATAACCTGCCTGCACTTGTTAGCCCACCTGGCTATCCAGTCGTGTCGGAATGGGCGTCCTACTCTGCTGCACTCGCCGGCTCTGACGTCTATGCAGTCCGGATGAACACCATCGTCGGAAGGTGGCTTCTTCTTCAGGGCAGTAAAGATCCAAACGCTATTCGAAATGCAACAGTCATAGGTACAGAATACCTATGGGATCGGACGGCTCGATCTCAAACTGCGTCCCTATTATGGACAACCGAACCATTTACCTCTGCGATTGGATGGTCCGGGTCCGTGCTTTGCCTTGGAAGGCCAACGGACCAGTCGAGCAAGGCCATTGTTTTTCAGAACTTCGAAGTGCAGTGCTATTCTTTTATCGATCCCATGGCCGGCAGGTCGGAAGACATGATTGTTAAAGCTGGCTTTTTGCTCCCGGAATCAGTACGGTCATCCATAATTGTTAGCAGCAAGGATCAACACCGCCAAAGGGACTCCAACACCTACCCTCGTCACAGCGGAGAACGCGGGGAGTCAGATCGTCGAGTATTTTCAGCCGTATAGGGAGGCTGTGATTCCATCGGGCTTTGGCTTACATCATTATTTCCCCGACTTCTCCTTTTTTTCTCTCTTGTGCTCTCGCTCTCTCGTCGCTTATTCTTTGGTTGGTCTAAGTCAAAATGAATTTTATATCTTTAGATTGAGCAGAAATTAGGATCCCGAAATCAAAACCTCCTTGATTGTCGTGATCGCAAGTCCACTTGCTTCAATGACGGATAGTCCCTTGGTGACATTGATACTATCGATCAGTGTTATATCACTTCTACACCAGTAGCCAGTATACGCATTTCTATAATTTCTCCGTGGCCTCGAGTGATATCACCTTGCTCTTGGTTCAACGTCATCAAATTTATCCAGATCTCGCTGATCGTCCACCCCACTCCGTGGTGGAAAGCTCTCTGCGATCCACACTCATCATTCATTGTTGCATGCCCCGATACATTCTTTCGTCTACTGCATATTAGCTATAGAACGACATTCAATTACAGATAACATTCGTCACTTAAGGCAGGAAAAAGTTGCAAAGACCCTGGCACGCGATTATATGGAGCTCTCTCATCCCGAACATTTATCAATATTATTGAACGTAGCCTCGATAACTACCTAGGCCTCAACATCATTTCCAAAAAACATGTCTGATATAAACACTCCAATCAGCGCTGCCTACAGGAATCGTTCCGTTAGCTGGAGCCCAAAGCAACATGATGATCACCATGGATACTGTTCACACTTACGATTGACGCATCCAATCCCTCTGCCAATCGAATATCTAGGGCACGTCTGGGCGGAACGTAATCATATGGGCTGGACATCCAGTGGCCCAGAGAGCGATTTATCTCCGGGTTCTCCTGAATATGGGCGACCTTTTGATCGCCAGCCAAGACATCAAACGTGTAAAGAGCCGATTTTCGAAAAACCCTCAAGGTGACCTTCTTCTCCCCCTCCACTCTCTTAGCTTCGTCAGCTGTAGAGTCTTGATTTTGCGTAATGTCTAGGATGATTTTCTTTGAAGGACCCTGCATATATATCGATGCCAGATCTTTGCTATCGTCGCCAGGTAATCGGACTTTCCAGGGCCTTATAAAGAATCCAGCCCGACGAAGTTCAAACAGCGGGAGGCCGCTCGAGTCACGGAACTCGCGCCCTGGACTGGATCCATACTTTCGTCCTGTCACTGAAAACACCGTTGAGCCTGTGAACACGTCTTTAATAGTGTATTCGGCTGGTGACTTTCTGCTAGACTTAGGGTATAGACGAAGGTCAGTCTCTTCCAAGGCAATAAGTTCCGACCGGATAGCAACAGAATCAGACAGCGGTTGAAGGGGTTGATCGCGACTGCGCGATGTCGAAGCTATGGAAGACATTCGATATAGCTATAGGTAGTGGGCTTCTGTGACACGTTTTTATGGAAGCGATGGCTTCACCCCGGTGGACGATACGTGTTTGAAAGGGCGTGAATGTGGGGGCTGTTGCTGCAGTGGGGGCCGGGCCCGTAGGAAACGGGGGAAATTTATTCTACCGACCCGAGTCTATCTTGTGCTATAACAAGCTGTTACTTCTTCCTCCAGATACATATTCATTCAGATCTTGTCTATTACCGTCAGAATGCCTCCAAATTGGCATAACCCTCGGGGGGCCTTCACCTTGCTTCTATGGTCCCTTCTCTTGGTCACTTTTCCATTTATGATCTGGAAGGCATTGTGCGTCTTCACTGGCTCCTCACACCCTATAATGGTGGTCGTTTCGGAGTCTATGGCACCAGCTTTCACGCGAGGTGACCTCATTCTCTTATGGAATCGACAATCGTGGATACGACCGGGCGAGATCCCTGTCTGCTGGTTTCCGGGAAGACCACTCCCAATGGTTCATCGGGCAATCAAATCTGTGTGGCTCGACGGTATCGAGTACGCCTCCTATGAAACAATCTAGTATGGAAATGAAGCTTATTTGTGGTCTTGACGCAGACAATTCACCTTGACAAAAGGGGACAACAATGATGGTGATGATGTGTCACTTTACCCCCCGGGCCAGTTGATGGTAGGCCGTGAGGAAGTTATTGGCCTGGTTAAAGGTTATTTGCCATATGTGGGATGGCTTTCGATAGGGTTACAGGAGAATCCTCTAGTTACAGGAACAGTAATCAGTGTTTTGTTATTGCTTGCGGCCTACTAGAATGTATAGTTGGGACAGAAATAGGATATCCAGAGACCTACGCGTGCTACTCCATGTGAAATTAGAAGAAATCTACGAAGATCGATGACATCATAAATCAAACGGAATGCGTAAAGAAAAGAATCACAGGATCGATGCGAGACCAAGAGATGTCCTGCATTAGTTTCGTTTCGTTTTATCAGTTCTGCTCGGCCCAAGAGGAGTGAAATTAGGCTGAATCAAACTTGCCACTCGCCCCTGGTGGACCCTGATTCCGGGTCATAGGGGTACCTGAGGTATGGCGTGACCCGAAGACCGAAACTTCGAAGTCTACTCGGAGTATTCCCAGCACCCGGCTCCACTGGGGCTGATACTAAAATTATTGTCGGCCCCAATAGATCAGCCCCCACGTTGCAGGGAACTTTAGAGTGGATTGTGGAGCACTAGTGCTACAGTCAGACCTTAATTTGAACCTCTTTGCTACCAAACCTCTCTAGTTTGAGGATCTTTCGGGTTTTCTATAATTTTTCTTATATAACACATAGTTAATTTGAAAAAACCTCCGAACTACATCATCCAGATTTGCTATTCGGTTATATGTCACCTAGTCTATGGGGGCCAGCGCTAGACCACTCTACTCTTAGACAGGCCACAGTAAATTTTACCGTACTCCCACTTAGGAACGCTCCAAAATAGAAAAGTGAAAACCCACACATAGCCCGCGAGTCGAAACCACAGAACTCGACGTGCCCTATTTTCTTCTGTGCTGAAGCACCGTGATAGCGGTTTTACCACTATTGTCTCGCCTGCAACGACAAAACCATTGAGTAAAAACCACTGGATATCGCCCCAGTACCCGCAGCCAGTTGCGTGCCAAGTAACTAGTGCATGTATGGCGCCCGACAGTAAAAACACAAGCATTACCACCGAAGCCTTCTCGGCACGAGACCCATATGGAATCCGAAGCACTTTGCGAGAAAACCACAGCCCCCACTTCGTGTATGGTCTGTAGACGAGGCGGTGCCAGAAAATCCCCCAGAAGCGCCGCATGTTCCACGCCTCGAGCGGGCTACCAAAGAACGGTCGCCACTCCCACGGTTCGTCCCAATGAAGGATGACTGAGAACAGAATGGCGAGTGCCGTTTGAGCATAGCATAGACCGATATAATTATCCCAGATCCAGCGAACGGAGAAGGCGGCCCTAAGCATGGTTTCAAATTTTGTCACTGAGGGTCCGAGAAGGAGCCGGCGAAAGTAGACCATCTTCGTCGGTGAAAAGTCCTCGGCCGAGATCGGTGCAAAGCTCAATATGTAGGCAGGAGTAATGACAAACTCATTGAGTACTTGAAGGACAAGTAGTTGACCGAGCCGTTTTCGAAGGAATGCGAAGCGTGACGGGCTTGTGCTCACTGGACGAGCATGAGGGACTTCCTGGTGGGTGCCAAGAAGTTGTGGATTGACGCAGATTTTGTATGCGGCGTGTATATCCCAGCCTTGGCGTTCATGACTGGGTTGTAGAGTCCACTTATCAATGTATAACACAGCCGTGTTGTGGATGACATGGGACACAATGGCATGGCCCCAGAGTTGACCGAGTCCCGGGAGAATGTCGTCAAGCTCCTTACTGGCGAGAAACCCGATAGCACCACAGAGAACAATCGGTAAGCAAAAGTACAGTCGATTCGGCTGGGATGTGTTCAGGGCAACGCAGGCGACAAAGACTGAGAAAGAGCCTGAAGTGGCGGACACGAGAGCGAGAAACATGGCCTAGTGATGGTATCGAGGAAATGTGACATGTAGGTGAGCTATACGGAGTAGTCTCTCCTGGCTAGTATGTATATGCTACCAGCGGTCTGGTTTATACCCACTTTGCCAAACATAATAACACCTGGCTAAACACATGTGACGACAAGGCGCATACAAGTTGCGCGATGTGGATCTCATAGGTGGATCAACAAAGAATTAGGGTAGCCCCCACCCGAGGGAAGACTGAAGTCGAGAGGAGTGGACTCCTGTATAAAGACGGCTCCACTGCTGGTTTTCTGCCCCCTCCCCCTCCCTTCATTACTGAGAAAAGCCTTGCCCTCAAAATCCCGGTATAACCTCCCTGAACGAGTGCAACTTGGCGCGGTAGGACGCTGACAATTTGACAGCTGAATTACTACACTGTTGACCGAAGCCACTATGTCGAAGAATCCAGTGGAAACTCCATTCGATCACTCGTCCATAGAGATGCAGTCGCCCCCAAGTTATCAGAAGCAGAACATCTTCGCGCGCATCTACTCCCGTCCTTGTAGGGAACTTTCCGCGTGGGAAATTGTGTTGCGGCTCGCCATTGCTCTTTTGGCCGGGGCGGTAATCGGGGGAATCATTGGTGTCATCATGCGTTTTGCCTAACTGCATGGGGCTTTTGTGAACAGCGTACGAAAAGTCGAGATGCTTTTTCTGAAAGGTTGCTATAGGTAGCTCATATTATCATGTGCCTGTGGCCCAGCTAGGTCACCCAACGTCATCTACATTACTATGCCTATCTACTATTATTCACCAGGTGGGAGTACCTTGAGAATGACCTGCCTCATAATCTTCTTACACAGATATAGAGAGCCTTGGATGAACACCACCATGGTCTTTGGTATCATCGAGAAAGATCACCCACTGGTATGTATAGGACTATACGTAGAGAGTACGTAGAAGATAGATGCAAGTGTGTAAGTAAGTGATATTGGGGTATGTAAAAGAGGTAGTCTATATAGGTGAGGGAAGGAGGAGGTCAGGTGATGACCTATGAACAAGGACAGCATTCATTTCTGTGTCAGTACCTATGACCTGATCGTTTGACTCTATGGATCTAAATTACCGAAGGTGAAAGAGAAAGAAGTAGATCAATAGGTACTGGCTTGCATTGGCTAACTGCAAAAAGAGGAACAAACAGAGAAAGAGAGAAACCTGTCGATCGGAGAGACTGATATTACAATCAGGAGCAGGGTGATTCAGCAGATACCCAATCTCCTACCTGTTTTGTATGGTAATCGGGTATCCTCGGAAAAGCAGCGCTGTGACACACTAAAAACCCATGAATAAATGGCATCCTGAACGGGAGCCGAGAGATAGTTCAATTGGCCCCTCACGTGTACTAGTCGATACCGATATCCGAAAGTCCGACAAAACCTTTCAAAGTCCAAGAGGTAAGACTATCTACACTCAGTAGGCCTGTTTGCCTGGATAGCTGTCACCCATAACAAATGTGGTCAACAACTCTAGTTACCCTGCCTCTGATCCAAGGCGCCTTGCAGCTGCTTCAACTGGTCCGCGGAGAGATTGTGGTATTCCAAGCTAGCGCTCCCTGTGATATCGATATCAGCGATTTTGAGCTCTATCAAATTGGATCAGGTCGAAATTATCATACCCATGGGAATTGGAGCGGTTTCGCCCGAAGTGTCATCCAAGAAAACATTTGCAAGTGTCATGCAGGCCGAGGGAACATCGTCAACACGGATGCCATTGTTATCTAAAGGGGAGAAGGTGACAGTGACTCCCTGGAGCTGGGACTTGCACTGGTCTGCGGCTGGCTGGGGAAGACCAGCCAATGGGTCGTCATCACGACGGTAGATGGGCTTCACATCGCGGTTGCCAATTTCATTGAAGGCCTTGCCAACGAAGCCTGAACCAATGCCTCCCAAAACAGCAGGGATGACGACGTTGACAGGTGCAGGACTCTGCTGGACGCAGGTCAAGAGGGCGGCGAGGGAGGCAAGAGCTGCTAGTGAGGTCTTCATTGTTGCGTGTGTGAATTGATAATGGGAATAGTTCTGATGCAAAAGAATAGGCTGAGTGGGAATTCCGTGCCAGATATATATATAGATATTTGGCTTCCATATGTAGACCCTGGGTGGGTATGAACTTAAAGGAACGGACCCTGCAGCACTCACGAGGCACAGTCTACACGTGGAGATATCGAGACCACCTTTCATTACCAATGGATTCAAAACTTGTACCACGGGCTGAAAATCCAGCAATGAGAGCAATTCGGTGATCTCATTATCCTGAGGCCTTTGGCTGCGCGATTTTTTGCATTGCTTTTTGCCCCCATCTGTATCAAACAACCCCCCACGACAATGGATTCGCCAAGGCTACTCCACAGTATCATTCGTTTTCGGGAATATCACTGAAGGATGACCATCCAGATGCTTTACTAGTAGTGTGAGGGAATTGGGGGCTAGATTCAGGGCGTGAAATCACTCGCGCGACTCAACTGGATCTTGATCCGAACAGCCCCCGAGGACAATGTGTGAGAACTACTCCACAGCAAGCCACTACCTCGCCATATCACCAAATGACGATGGTCTGAATCCTTCGAGATGGGGGCTTTCTGGGCTGGAAATTGAGCTAGACGTCACTTGCGATGAAATCAGATTCTGGCCACCACATACCCGTAGAGGGGACCAGAGACCAGCATGGTAATGTCTAGAGGTCAATGCTAGCTGACAAGATATATAAACCCTCTCCATCTGCCGTCAAAACCAATTCATCATTCAGCCTTTGACAACCATCTCTATCACATTCTACATTCCAATCTTTCGATCCGTCGAACTTCATCTCTCATCAATCATCAAGATGCACTTCTCCGCTATTGCTGCCGCCTCTATCCTCGCTGTCTTCTCCCAGGTTCAGTACGCTCCTGCTCCCTTCGCGGCGGGTCTCGGACTTGCTCTGGGTATGGAGAGTGCTGCCATTGCTACGGCTGATGGAGCCCTCGCCACTCTTGGCGGCGGTGCCATTGCCGGCGGAGTTGGCCAAATTGGCCGCCGTATGAGCAGATTTCCATTCGTTTCCAAGCGTGTGGACCTTCCCCCTGGTGTCTCTCAGGAGTCTTACCAGCAGTGCCAGGATCAGCTCAACGGCGACGGTGTTCGCGTCGAGATTTCCGGATCCACTCCCGACAGTAAGCCCTGCCAACGAGAGCTCAGTCCCATTGTGAAAAGAATACACTGACAAATAACCAGCTGTTCACGTCAAGGGTCTTCCCCCCGCATGCATGAACCTTGCCACCGTTATCACCGGTGACCCTACCCAGGAAGGAGGTCCCGTCCCAACTCCCATGGGCTCGGACAGCCTCGACTACAGCGGCGTGTCTGAGGACAACCTCCGCGAGCTTGGAAAGACCCTTCAGCAGAAGGGCGTTGCTCTCCCTAAGGCCAACTAAGCAAGGTCGACTGTTGACCGGCCTAGTGCTAGGAGGATGAGGGTTTAGAGCACTAGGGTTCTCAACTTCCCTGTCTATGGCTTGAGCTTGGCTACTTTTGTGGGGGTGATAGCTGGCCTGTCATATAATGTATGATCTCAGATGGTCAGGATATTTGCAGTCCTCTCTTTGTGTTTTTTCTTTCTGTCAATTTTGTCCACAATAAATTGTTTGCCTACCAATTAGCCATTGTACAGATGTAGGCTCCATATCAATCAATAAATTGAGTAAAATAGAGTATCATAATATTATTATTGATTGGCCCATTGGCCCGTACATCAATGTTCTCGAGAAAGAGGCTTTTGAATAGGAAAGAACGCAGCTTTGAACGCGATCCTGGAATCTCGGCAGGGTCCGCGGCCCGGGGTTGTCTTAATATGGCTTAAGTACGGCTGATCGGACGGGAAGCCCTGTCCTCCACACCCTGTGGTCGTACTAGTATGTGCTTGTTCTTGTAGTGGAAAGGAATATATCGACATTATTTAGTGATTTTATACTGAATGGTGGGTGCCGGAAGCTCAGGGTTGCGCAAGTGGAGGCGAGAAGGGTGTGCAATCGATAGAGAAGCTGGAAAACTACTTAGATTGAAATCCGCCAATCCGCCCATGATGACCATAATGCCCTTTGCCTGGTGATAAATGCTAACCAAACTGGTAGGCTGCTGGGCAATGAACTTTTCAAGCAATGCTGACCTCGACATGGGCGATATGAATTGGAATCAAGTTCTGACCCTCTACCCGAGCGTCGAAGCTTCCAACGGTGAAATCGCAGATCTTATCTACGGTTCCAACGAGGCTTTTGAGCGAGCATGGACTCTACACGCTTTAGTCAGTCCTGGATATCTAACATCTGATCTCGAACCGCAGTTAGTGGGCAAATCCGCAGAAGAACGCTCGATGACACGGGATTGAAATCAATCCGGTGCTATTGACTTTTGACGATAGTGCAGTTTTCGTCGAATTGGAGCATCTCGCTGTTTTGCGTTGTCGTTCGATCTCCAGCCTCAGTCTCGCGCACTTGCGGCGGCTTCTGATTTCGACCCGCGCAGAAGCCATGCAGAAGATCTTGAGGACGAAGAACTCGAAGTTATCTATGAAGCCGATCGTTTGACTGAGATAAAGGAACTGAAAATGGAAGGACTTCGTGACGTGTTGCCAGTGCATCATGCAAGTCTCACTCTGACGGACGAAGAACTCAGAGCCTTTTTCGTCATTCATGCTGATGATACGATGGGCTGGGATTGAGTAGTGAACTCTGAAGCCGCGCTTCTGCATCTAACAGCTTGCGAGCTCAAGCCTCTAAGTACACGATGGCTACTCGATGGTTACTTGAGAATGTCCACCACGCCAACTCCTGGAAGGCTGCTCGTGACCTTGACGGGTACACCCCGCTCGAAGCATTGCAGGAGAAATTAGAGAAAATGCGAACACGAAAGGAATATGGTCTTTTCAGGATCTCAATCATATCAGATCGCTTTGAAGGAAACCCCGACGCCGCAGTGTCCTGTCTTTCACTACTGTTCGGACGGGATGCTTTGGGGCTTAGTAAGGCATGCCTTCGATACGGGTGTACATGCAGAAACTGTGCGGGAGGATATCTATCCACCCGAATGAGGAGGTTTGATCTTTCAGGGCGAGCTTATGTACGACCTTATGCAGTGGAGAATTGATGATGGCAGCTTTTGGGTAGAAGACAACGACTACATCATCGTGCACGTCGATTCCGATGTGCGAAAGAACCTCAAAACCAACAAGTCACTACGAAGAGGCTTTGTAAATATTCTCCGAATTGCCGTGGGGTGTCTTAAGGCGAAAAGAGTCCCAAGCGCAGGAACCTCGAGTGGTGTTGTAATAACCGGAACGAGTGGCCACCAGATTCCAAGAACTATCTGTGACGCGCTGGGACGCAGATGGGAGAGCATGTTTCGCTACCTCGGCATCATAGAAAGGTTAAATATTGATATGGCTCATATTTTCCTTGAATGCTTCCTTTAACGAAGTTGGGAGCCTGTGCAGTGCTTTGTATATTGCTTCTTCGCGTGGCATGATAATTCCAAACAAGGAGGAGAGGTGTTGGAGCTGCATTTTTGCCAATAGAAACCTGATATCACGAAAAAGTTTAAGCTGTTTATAAGATCAGGCAGAAGCATACTACTTTGAACTTACATTCCATCTGCTGCTTTCATAATTCCAATTATCTTCAGACCAATATCGGGTCTTCCACGGACAGCATGAAGCTATAGGACTTGCTCGCATGTCATTCCACTCAAGAAAATTAGACTTACCATTTCCGCTACCAGGAATGGATGGGACTGTTCCCCTTGAAGACCCATTAATCTCACCTGCTGTGCCGAAAAATCCAAGAAGAAAATTGAAGAGCGGTGGATCGGTCTTGTGATTGAAAGGGAAGACTATGTACTAGTACATGACAAGTCAGCATAGTGATAGAGCGCATCGCGCGCACATGTAGGTAGATCCTTGGCGTAGCAATGGCCGTTGTAACGGCCCTCTGGACCGGTGCAAGAGGGTGAGTGGGCACATTTGAGGCTCAATACGTACACTGACTTCTGGAGAATTCGGCAAGCGGGGAAAGCTGCAGTGTGCCTTTCGAAGGGAGCGATGACCGAGCCGTAAATGCCTACCCATTGTGCCTCGTCTTCTTGTTCAAACTCGATATCGACGTCCGGGTGGTAGGCGGGTCACTAGCAGAATGGGTGAGAGGTAAGGTCCGTACGCCGACATAACATTTCAACACCAGAATCGGTTTTCCATGGACAGGGAAACCTAAGTTCACCATTAGATGTTATGGAAATAATACAGAAAATTAAATGAGCCTGGCGAAGCGTGAGAAGGAGAAGTAAAAAAAATAAATAAATAAAAAAAATAACAGGTCCTGCCCGGAATCGAACCGGGATCTAGGGAATCAGAATCCCTCGTGATAACCATTACACTACAAGACCTTGTAATATATTACTAATTTTCAAATTTTGACATGATAAGCTTGCAAGGATTTTTTGTAACACTACGGTATTGTACACTAACGCTAAGAACATGGTCTATGGGTATCAGAACTCAGCTCACGCATCCCCTAAGGCGAGTTAAGGCCTTGTCCCGGAGCGACTATCATACTTAGGAGTGACAGTCATAGGTATAAAACATATCTAGAATAGAGCTACTACGTGTATACTATCAAGGGAATAGGTAGAGTCAATGGCGGGAGTATCATAGGCCTTAACTTGTAAAATATATCACGTCACAGTCATCGGCAATTCCCACCTTCAACTTAATCTGAAGGAAAACCAAAAAATCGATTACATTCATAAAGAAAGTCATAAGAGCTTCTCATCAATATCAATCCCCCCAAGCAGACTCAATTAAGCGTGAGGACGACTACTTCCCCTTCGTATATCCGTCCCAAAGCTTCGAGAAGACACCCCCCTTGGCAGCCTGTTCATTCCAACTCGCCCGGCGACCGGCCATATCCGCACCACCTTGCTCGCGCTTCTGAGTTTGCAAGTTCGAGAAGAGGCCTGAGCCGGAACCAGCGCTGGAGCGACGGCGTTCACTGACGCTGGGCGTGGAAGGCGAATTGGAATTGGCGTTGCCGTTACCGCTCGTATTGGAGGAAGTGGAATCCTGGATTTTGTGAGCCTGCGTCTATTGAGGAAAGGTGCGGACAGGCTTACACGTCGGGCATTCATCTTGTTCATCATCTCTGGTGTCAAGGCCCAAGGGGCGCGTGCAGCGGGCCCTTTGGCGCCGCCGGCTACCCAGGCGTTGTGGTGTTCGTAGCGGTCGCCGGGGCTTCCGTGCCAGTGGCGGCGGGCGTCGTCGGTCATGTTCGATATTTCGAAGAGGAAACAGTCCGTGACGGGATAAGTGTTCGGGGTCGAACTTTCGTGGTCGTTGGTGGTTAGTGGTGGATAGGCGGATATATGGATGGAGGAGACGTGGGAGTGTAAGGTAAAAGAATATCAAATTATTTGGAAATGTAGAGTCAAGTGCAGACAGAAATGGAAATGTAGGCAGCTTGATGCTTGGGAGAGAAGTGGTTGGAGAGTCAATGACGTCATTAGAGAAGTGAGGTATGCGGGCGCGGGATCCGGGGATGACGAGGAATCGAGGGATGAAATTTGCATAGCCCATTGAAAGATGCATACGCAGCGAGAGCAAACCAGAAATAAATCAACTTACCTTCAATAGGATTTACTTTGATGACAATAGATCGTAGGAGTTCCGATGGGATACGAGAGGACAAAAAAGAGGGGAAACGGTGCTTTTAAGTGGCTTCAACCCCGGTCTCCCAGGTCGCGTGTTACGCCCCGGACTTTAGTTCTTCAATCCCTAGACCGTCCCGGCTCACTTGCAGACCATCAGCTATTGGTAGAGCAGCCAGCTCTGATTACCTGATTTACCGGGATCTACTGATTGCGTATACTCGATCCAATCTCGCTCTTTTATCCATCTAATACATTCGCCATCATTGACCGTTTGAGATGGAACCACAGTATCCAATGCAGAAAGCGTTACAGACTATGAAAGACATGAAAGATAAGTACATATCGTCTCTACTGTTGTGTGGTTGAGGTCAGAAGTACACCCCGGTTCGGGAGACGCGGCTTGACGTAACAGGGAATGCGGGGAAAGCTCGAGGGCAAGTTGGGTTATGTACTGGTACTTCTACCACCACATATTTAACATGGCGGATAAAGTATCGTTACTTTCTAAATGAATGTACGGTCGATCGCATCCCTCAAATAACACGCTTAGCATTATTGATTGATCATATCATGCCAAGAAACCTGACGATGCTACAGTAGTCTAATCTAAACAAAGCAGCAAGCAATCTACAACTTTGACCTCGTCTTCCCCGAATCCGCCGCTCGAAGAGCCTTCCAAACCTTGACACCCTCCTTCCAGCGTGCGTCTTTCGAAATCGCAACACTTCCATCAGGCTTCATGGTCCGCACTCCAAACCCACTAGTCCCCCAACCGAAATTCTTCCTCGGATACTGTACAAACTTCGCCAAGGGCCCGATGAACGCGGCGTGAGTCGACGTCTTCTCAGAATCAGTCAACACATCACCGTTACCCCAGAACCAGAGCGGGTAGTCCGATGAATGCGTGACGCCCCATTCAGCGGGCATCTTGGCATTCATGCATGAGGCCCGAAACTCAATCCGGTATCTATAGATCAGGTGGCTTGCGTCGACGCCCGCAGTGTTGGATGTGAGAGCGTAGATGAGTCCACGCTGCATCTCGTAAACTTGCATATCGGCATATATCTTGCCCCATGCATCTTGGTCCCAGTTTACGGTGCCTGCAGGTAGTTGGCCATTTGGATAATGAAGCGGGAGGACAGTGTCGACGATGTGCTCCGGGTAATCGGCAATAAGCCGGGTGCGTAGAGCAGAGAGGGTATTATCCTTGGGTGGGAACCAGGTAGCGTAGAGGTGCTGTTCATCGCCGCATTCGCCGAGCATAAGGCGGACATTCCGGGCCACGAGCTTAGCGGCAAAGTCTCCGCTGTCTAAAGATGTGAAGAGTGAAGGCAAGATGAAGCCACCATCAGTTGTGGGGCGGAATTGATGGACGTCGATCGTTTTCCCGGCGTCGAGGAGGGCTTTGGGTGGGAGGGCGCGAAGTCGGGCGAGTTTCTCGGGTCCGCTTAGAGTTTGCGGGATATTTAGTGCCTTGAGGAGCTGGTTGAACTGGTTCTGTGTTTCAGCCGGGCTCTTGGGCTGCACAGCTGGAGAATTGGAAAACATGATAGCCTGTCGGACGATGCTTTGATGATCTGGTTGACGGAGATCATAGGCTAGTTGGTGGAAGGTGGAATTCGCGCCTGCAGAGTAGCCCGAGATCGTGATATTATCCGGATTACCACCAAAGAGGTGAACGTATTCCTTCGTCCACTCCAGTGCCAACCTCTGGTCCCAGAAACCGTGGTTGCCAACCGTCTCGCCAACAGCCGCCGCATCCTGCTCCAATTCGGCGGAGTATAGGAATCCAAACAGATTCACGCGGTAGGCAGGCATGACGATCACGGCCTTGAAATCTGTCTCACCAAGAAGCGCGGCAGCATTGAACCCATTGGGTGAGCCGAATTGAAGCCAACCGCCATCTGCATGACCATCCTGGTATTAGCAATGTACCTGCAAACCCAAGGTATACCCAACAAGGAGTAACATACGAATAAAAACGAAAACGGGCCATCCTTCTTTCGGCGGTTGACCTGTTGGCACCCAAACATTATTCTGGAAGCAATCCTCATCCCAGGCGTCCGGATTTTCTGGCGCAAGACTGAGAAATCCCGGCTGCGGGCAGAGACCGGCGCCCTTATCGCATCGCCCCGGGGCTTGCGGCGTGCCGTAACTAAATGATGCGGGGAGTCGTCGGGCGCGTCGCCAGCGCTGTAAGGGTGGAAGAGCGTAGCGGACGCCGCCGAAGTAGTGGCATAGCTCCTGTGAGGCGTTGGTAGAGATCGTCTGGCCTTGGATTGCGCCGTGGGCGCCAAGAGACCTCAGAACCGGGCGCGTGGTGGTTTCCATGGCGATCTTGAGTTCCTCTTCTTCCCAGGACAGTGCAATTCCCTTGACGAGGCCGGAAAGTGCAGAGAGTGCGAGATTGACCTCGTCTTTTAGCCAAGAGTTGGAGTCGGAGGTAGGTGGTCAGTGTTGAGTCCAGTCCCACTATGGCGCAACAACCCCCAATCCCTTTGAATGGCAGAGTCGCCCTTTATCAGTGCAGCGGCCGGACTTCATTCCGCTGTACCGCGATAGCAATTGGCCGAGCAAGATAGGCGTAACCGAGATAGCAGAACACCGGGCGTGCTGGCAGGAGGTTCCCATTGGCGATCGAGACGAGCGGATCGGCAATTTGGAGTTGGGATGGCCGAATTTGCGGGGGCGGCGGCCGTCGTCCGGGGCTTCGGCGCTACTTCTGGGGCCGACTGATATACAGTCGCGTGAGAACCCAAGTACACCGCCCTGGGGGAGAGATTCTCTACGGCGCAAGTTTTATTTTGATGAAAGCTTTTATGAGCGTTCCACTCTTCATTTTCCAGAAATAAATTTTATCAGTCGAAAGGCACACCAAAGTGTTGCCACACGGCGAGAAAAACGCATCTTCCAGAGGTCCCATCCTTCACCAACTTTATATCTTCATTCTCGGTTGTCGAGATCCCAGGGCTTGACTGTAACTTTTCCTCTGGCCGAAAGAAGATTCTCGGGGTGTGGCACAAGTATGATGGACTGCACTGGAGAGCCTTGTACTCTGAGGGTGTACCTGTGCATCCATGTGGTAGTATCCCAGATCCGCAACACAGTTTCGGTGCTCAACACAAAAGTATTGCCATCCGGGGAGAACCGAATAGCGGGAAAATTCGTGCCAGGGTAATGAAGCGTTCCTGTACGTGACCCAGCAGCTATACCAAAAGACGAACTTTTCCCCGCCACCCTACGACGAGTGTTTCATCATCTGGTGTGAAAGCCATGCAAAAACAATAATCATCCTCTGTGCCAAATCCCCGAATGTGAATACCGAGATCTGCGTCCCATAATTGCACAAGGCTTGTGGCCTGCATGTCAAGCTCAAAGACTACCCCGGGGTGTCTTTTGCTGCGCTTTAGAAACACCGATTTCTGGTCGACTAGAAACAAGCCATTTGATTTTGCCTGGTTTCTTCTCGTTGAAAGAATCAGATATCAATAGAGAGATCAACTCCTGAACTCCACGCTTCCCATCTGCACACTCATCAAGAGCATAGATTACTAAGTATACAGGAGAGAGACGCACGTCGACCAGCATATTTTTGAATGTCTTAACGAGAGAGTAGAATGAATTCGGGCCATTGAACACGTCCTTATCGGCTCGCTTATGTGTGTCGGTTAGATGGGACACAAGATGAGGCTGCTGCACTAATAGTAGCCACATCAGAGGTCGCAGGCCATCAGTTGCGCTGTTGTGATTTTTATCTTCTTCTATACAGAAAAAGTAAGAGATCCCAGGTGCCAGTTTGGAGGACTGTCCAAGGATTTCAGAGATCCCTCCAATTGTCAATATTGTTTTCCCAGTCCCGGCAGATCCATGTAGCCAGAGAACTTGACAACGGGATTCATCGCTCCAATTAGTAAGTGCATGATATTATTTTTTTCGTATCGTGGATCCTTTTGTATACTTCAGGCAGGAGTCTGTCGTTCTTTCCTTGAATGGTGTTCATGTGCTCCCGAGGGCCGATTTATAGAGATGCTTCAGATATTCACCGCACCCATTGCCCATCTCCATGCCCATCTGGTACTCTGTATAGTCCTTCAGCGTCTGGTGAAGGTCTCCGAGAGTATCTTGTAGGATTTGGCCATTCTCGACAAGCTGTCCCAGGCAATTCCTAGTTTCAAATTATTATGAGAATGTGAACCTCTCTGCACAGCCGCCTCGGCATCCTTGATGCTGGCCAGCAGTTCATCCCAACCATCTAGACCCACGAGATTGACAAGGAGAGTTCAACCTTGGTTCCTTTAACTCCCTATAATAGTAGCAAACGCTTTTCATCTGGTAAAGAAGAGTGCCTTGTACCGGGCAAACATACTGTCCTCCAGTTGAGCTATGACTTCCTCAAATGACTTGGTATCTAACTTGGTGAATTGCTTGCTCAGAAGACGCTCTGACAAGCTGCAATACCACTCCATTCTCGTCGCAATGTAGGCAATGCCATCGGAATATGACTTTGTTGCTTGAGCGGGATTCAGCAAAAACTGCATGGATGTTAGAAAAATTATCGCACTTCTGCCAAAGCCCTGGCTGCAATTGATGGGATTATTACCTGTAGGCCAATGCACACACTGGGCCCTGGGAAGAGCGGCTTAAAGATTGATCTTGACCACCAGATCAATCACGCTCTTGAATCTGAGCAAGAAGTCTGAGGCATTTCCCATTGCCATGGTGACCTTTGTGCTTTTGGAGATGTAGATCTTGTCTGTGCCTGCTATCACAGCACGCAGCATAAGCTCCTCCCGCCGAATCGGATCTTTCATCTCGCCTGTAGCCTGCTCATATCCAGTCTCGGTGGTCTTGTCATCGTCGTTTGACTTGGTCGTTTCGGGAATGACTAGCATAAGCCTCGCCGAGGTCTTTTGTGCCCTGCCGCTCGCAAGCTCTTCATAAGCAGGGTTCCAAACTCTCTGTGGTATATTTCCGCTCTCTTGCTCACTGAGTGGCTCTTCTCCCTTTGGTGGTATTCTCTTATACAGACTCTCGGTTTCTTGGTCCGCATCACCTTCAGAATCGACGAGTTGATTTGATGTGAGCGGGTGCTGGCACTATCACTGTTGCCTCCACTGGTCCCACTCGGAAGACATTGTGGTTCCTTGGCGCGGTGTCGACGTGATGTTAACAACTTTGAAAGCCTATTGTGTACTAGCTCATCCACCTCAGGTGGTAGCCCACAAGTGGGTGTCCTACTCGACAGCATCTTCTCAGGTGAGCCATCTCTCATCATGGCATCGTGTTTCCCTTTCACGCTTTCTGAGTAAGCCGTGGCACCATGGCTCAGTTTCGAATATTTTCATCTCGATATTTCGAAGTGTAGAATGAGAATTTATCTATGCCTGTCTAGCAAAAAATCATAACTATTTGAAAATTCCCATTCAAGTCCAATAAAAAAAGAGAAAATCGTAAGAACCAAAGCCAAAGCCAACAGAAATCCCGAGGGAGCCAAAACGCTATTCGTTCACATCGTGCAAAAAAGGTTCACGCACGTTTATACAGAAAACAAACACAAAACAAGATCCATTTTTGAATTCACGTCCCGTACAAGACCTTATTTGCTGATCTTGCAGATCAGATCCTGGCTGTCGACGGAGTCGCCCTCCTTGACCTGGAGGCCAGAGACCTTACCGCTGTGGGGAGCAGAGATGACCATTTCCTGGGATAGTGAGTTAGCATATGTGAAACTCGAGGGGATTGGAAGGATAAATTGATACTTACCATTTTCATGGCGCTCAGCACTGCAATGGGGTCACCCTTCTTGACATCGTGGCCGTCGTGGACACGGATCTCAACAACGACACCGCTCATGGGAGCACCGACCTGGCTGCTGTCGGCAGCGTCGGCCTTGGGACGGGCAACGTTGTCAACCGAGGCCTTTTTGTCGTCGACGCTCACCTGGCGGACTTCACCGTTGACCTCGTAGAAGACCTCACGCTGACCGGTCTGCTCGGACAGAGGACCGATGGCAAGCAACTTCAGGATAAGCACCTTACCCTTCTCGAGCTCGACGTGGAACTCCTCGCCGATCTCGGGACGGGCCAGGAAGTAACGGGTCGGCAAGACCGACAGGTCACCGAACTTCTGCACAAACTTGCGGTAGTCCTCGAAGACCTTGGGGTACATGGCGTAACTGGCAACGTCGCACTCGGTAGAGGCGCCGAACTTCTCCTTGATCTCGTTCTTGATCTTGGCCAGATCCAGAGGTTCCAGGTAGAGACCGGGACGCTTCTCTAGCTTGCGGCGGTTGCGCAGGGCGTTGGATCGCAGGGGCTCAGGGAAGCCACCGAAGGGCTGACCCATCAGACCCTCGAGGAATTCGAGGACGGAACCGGGGAAGTCCAGCTCGGCGGCACGGGCAACAACGTCCTCAGCAGACAGCTTGTTGGAGACCATGAACTGGGCAAGATCACCAACGACCTTGGAGGTTGGGGTGACCTTGACGATGTCACCAAGCAGGTCATTGGCGGCCTCGTAGGCCTTCTTGGTCTCGGCCCACTGCTGACCCAGACCCAACTGGCTGGCTTGGAAGATCAGGTTGGTCAATTGACCACCGGGGATCTCGTGCTCGTAGACCTCAGGGTCGGGACCAGTCAGACCGGCCTCGAAGGGAGAGTAGAGCAGGCGAAGCTGAGCCCAGTAGGTGTCCAGAGCGCGGACCTGAGCGATGTCCAGGTTGGGGTCCTGCTCGGTGCCGGAGAGCGAGGCAAGGATGGCACCAATGCTGGGCTGGGAGGTCATACCGGACAGACTGTCGGTGGCGGCATCGACGGCGTCAGCACCGGCCTGGGCGCAAGCAATCATCGAGGCAACACCGGTACCGGCAGAATCGTGGGTGTGAACGTGGATGGGGAGGTCGGGGTAGCGCTCACGGAGAGCACCGATCAGGATGCGGGCGGCCTGGGGCTTCAGGACACCGGCCATATCCTTGATACCCAGAACGTGGGTACCCATCTTGACAATGCGGTCAGCCAGAGCAAGGTAGTACTCCAAGTTGTACTTCTTGGTGGGGTTCAGCATGTCACCACTGTAGCAGATGGTGGCCTCAACAACGCCGCCGGCCTCCTGGACGGCCTTGATACCGACCTCGAGCTGGTCGACGTCGTTAAGGGCATCGAAGACACGGAAGATGTCAACACCGTACTTCTTGGCCTGCTTGCAGAAGTGGTAGATGGCGTTGTCGGGAAGGGAAGAGTAGGCGACACCGTTGGCGCCACGAAGCAGCATCTGGAAGGGGATGTTGGGAACAGCCTTGCGAAGCTTGCGCAGACGGTCCCAGGGGTCCTCGTACAGGAAACGCATGGCAACGTCGAAAGTAGCGCCACCCCAGCACTCAAGCGAGTAGGCGTTCTGGAGAGCATGGCTGGTCTCGTGGGCAATGTTGAGCATGTCAATGGTACGCACACGGGTGGCGAGTAGAGACTGGTGGGCATCACGCCAGGTGGTGTCCATGATCAGACAGCCCTTGTTGGCACGCACGGCCTTGGCGAAAGCCGCGGGACCCTGGGAGTCCAGGATCTGCTTCCAACCCTGTTGGCAGGGGACGGAGACGTCGATGGGCTTGCCAGCGGCGTCCTTGAGGATGGGCTTGATGATCTCGCCCTTGAACTTGGGCTCGCCAATCTGACCCTTGATGCTGCTGCCGTTAACGGCGACATCACCCAGGTAGGCCAGCAGCTTCTGGGCACGGTTCTGGGAGCTGACCAGAGCGAACAGCTCGGGAGTATCGTCGATGAAGGTGGTCCAGCAGGTGCCATCAATGAAGGTGGGGTGGCTCAGCAAAGAAGCCAGGAAGGGAATGTTGGTCTTGACACCACGGATACGGAACTCAACCAGGGCACGCAGCACCTTGCGGCGGACAATCTCGTAGGTGGAACCACGGCAGGTACACTTGACCAGCATGGAGTCGTAGTGGGGCGTGATGATGGCACCGGCAAAACCGTTACCACCGTCCAGACGAACACCGTTACCACCAGCAGAGCGGTAAACCTCGATCTTACCGGTGTCGGGGGAGAAGCCCTGGGAGGGGTCCTCGGTGGTGATACGGCACTGAATGGCGAAACCGCGAGTAGAGATGCGGTCCTGGGTCAGACCCAGCTGCTCCAGGGTGGCGCCAGCGGCAATCTGTATCTGAGCAGCGACGATATCGATACCAGTGATCTCCTCAGTGATGGTGTGCTCGACCTGAATACGGGGGTTGATCTCGATGAAGTAGTAGCGGTTCTGCTGGTCGACGAGGAACTCAGCGGTACCGGCGTTGCGGTACTTGACGGATTTGGCCAGCTTAACGGCATCAGCCAGGATCTTGTCGCGGGTCTCGACAGGAAGGTCCTTGGCGGGTGCAATCTCGACGACCTTCTGGTGACGACGCTGCACGGAGCAGTCACGCTCGAACAGGTGGACGACATTGCCCTGGTTGTCACCGAGCAGCTGGACCTCAATGTGCTTGGGCTTGTCGAGGAAGCGCTCGACGAAGACCGTACCGTTGCCGAAGGCCGACTTGGCCTCGGAGGTGGCACGCTCAAAGGAGTCGCGCAGGGAGGCCTGGTCGCGGACGACACGCATACCACGGCCACCACCACCAAAGGCGGCCTTGATGATGATGGGGAAGCCATAGGTGTCGGTGAAGGCCTTGACCTCCTCGTAGCGCTCGACAGGGCCTTCCGTACCGGGAACAACCGGGACATTGCACTTGATGGCCGCACGACGGGCAGAGACCTTGTCACCAAGGGCATCGATGGTGTCGGGGGTCGGGCCCACGAAAACGATACCGGCCTTCTCGACATTTCGGGCAAATTCGGCGTTCTCCGAAAGGAAGCCGTAGCCGGGGTGAATCAGGTGCACGCCGTGCTCTTTGGCGATCTTGATGATCTCATCGCCGGCCAAATAAGCGCCGACGGGAGTATATTGACCGCGCTTACCGATCATGTAAGCTTCATCGGCCTTTTGCCGGTGCATACCCAGACGGTCCTCGTGGGAGAAGACGGCGACAGTCTGCAAGGACAGCTCGTGGGCTGTACGGAAGATACGGATGGGGATTTCACCACGGTTGGCGACCAGGATCTTCTGGAAGTGCATGATGGTCGAGTTGGCACGCAGGCGTCGGTGAACCGAGTCCTCGTGGTGTGGCAGGTGGTCCTCGACGAACTCGACCGCATCCTCGAGCGGGGCAGACATGATGGCGGCGGGAGAGAGGTAGGGTTTAGATTACAAGGCTGTGATTCCGAGTCAATTGGTTTGTCCGCGGTGCTAAGCACCACCGACGCTTCCCAATTGGGGGCTCAATTGGGACGACACCACGCCGGCGACGAGGGAGCAGTTTGGCGGGGTGACTCACGATAGTAGAAGCTAGCTCGAAGCTCCGGATAGAACTCCAGGCCGGTTTCGGCAGAACGCAGCACAAGCTCGCACTGGGTAAGTCAGAAAACCGGCTCAGTCAGGGGAATTGCGCAGCAATGGGGAGGTGGAGGGAGATGGTAAGAAAAGTGGGCAGA
This sequence comes from Penicillium argentinense, assembly GCF_028826775.1. NCBI lineage: Eukaryota > Fungi > Ascomycota > Eurotiomycetes > Eurotiales > Aspergillaceae > Penicillium > Penicillium argentinense. The sequence goes on from NW_026622668.1 coordinate 4,981,395, forward strand.
TGGGCTGAGGGAGGGCAGTTGATAAAGAGAGGAGGGGGGAAAATCACGGGCGATCTGCGTCCGGGGGCGTGACTGCCAGCATGAGGTAACGGGTACAGTCACGGGCTAACCTCACCCCAGGGCGGCAACTTCTCCTCCCAACCTCACTTACCTCCACAGTTCACCGGTACACCGACGCAATCCACGGATTGATCACCGGTCAGCAATTTGGTCCTGAAATTTTTGTTTTTCTTTTTTATCTTGGCCTCGCCGGGCGGGTCATGTTATTTATGCTATGACTACATCCCTTTCGAACTGCGTTCCGCGAGGTCGGCGGCTCCTCCGATGATCTCATCGACCCGGCGCGATTCTCGCCTTCAGATCGGGTGGATTAGGTACTGAACCTTGGGGATAAGATAATGAAAATTTCCTACCTCGGGTCCTCGGGCCCATGCCAACCACGTAGCTGTGCAGTGCAGCCTTCTAGACTGCCACATCCACACCACCTTTTCCCCATCGTCCACCAGGTGCGGATATCGACGGGAAACCTGGAGACTCCGGGGGAGACTCGGAGAACTCTCGTCACGGTGTTTGAACCGCAATCCCCACCAATCATACCGGGTGAATTCCCACGATCCTCTCCCCTCACAGGGTCCTAGGGAATTCCTAGGGATCTCCGAACTCCCCCTCGTTCCTGCAACTTCTCCCCCCCCTTCACCTCGGGGAAAGTCACTCCGGAAAGCCAGCCGGATCCCTATTTTTTCCCCTTCCTTTTTCTCGTCGCGTCCCCCTGTCTGGGTTTTCTTGCCCCGTCGAGACTGCTGGTCCACCGTCCCGCACCCGGGGTCATGCGTGCTCGTCCCTAGAGGAAAGGATCTCCTGCCACGCTCCGAGGGTGGCCAGCCTCTGAACCCGTCCTGGATCGGGTCCCTCGGTGTATCACTCCGACGAGGACCGCGCTGGCCCAACCCACCTTGCTTCGCCCGCTTTCCTTCCCTTTTGCCTTTCCCTCGCAACCCCCCTTGTCACTGTGGTGATCTCCCGCACGGTATGACAGGTACCACCTCTATCTCACCAAACGTAGTCAGCGGTGCAGGGCCAAGCAGGCCAAGCGCTGGGCGGAGCGGTATGACGAGCGGGTCAGATTGAATAGTTTCGATCTGCTACGTAGCTAATTCTGTAACGGCCGCAGCCCCGGTATGTCTGAGGATGCAACAATAATGCATAGCCTAAGGCCATAGTAGGTTTCGGGGCTTGTCAGAGATTTAAGAGATTCTGGAGCGAACCATTGCGTTCCAATTCCAGACCATGGTCTGCACATGTGCAAACTCAACTACGCAGTCCACCGGGATGCCACCCGATAAGCCTCCCCCCCACCCCAAAATACAACATTTACCTTCTCTTTCCCGTACCCTAAGCTGCGCTGGTACTCCGCATCCCTCCACTAGTAGTAGTATACAAGATCCCAGTACATCTCCCGCCACAAAGGTCCCGCTCAATCATCTCGTCTATGCTTATCGCAGCCCACAACGTCATGCACCACGTCAGTACTGAGAAGCCCCGACAGCTGCCAGCGTCTAAAAGACGCAAGGCACCCCAAACGGAAAAATTCACTACCACAATCCTCATCCACAATTCATCCGTGGCGCAAACAACGCATTCCTGGAGAACTAGCACCATGTAGTCGAATCGGCTACGTCTTTAGACAGAGTGGGAGCTTCTCCACGGGGTAAATCATTCCCCGGAAAGCCATTCTTCACAAACTGCATCCTTCCAGCCGGAGGACAGCGACTCGGCAGGGACTTCTCGAAAAGAATACCCTGCACACCTACCTCCTAAGCAATTGCACAATCTGGCGGAAAACTCGCCCCAGGGTGCGCTGAGCTCCGGCGGGCAATCGATTCCGCCGGAGGATGCCCCATTGCCAATGCGAATCCCAACGCCAATGGCAAGACATTCTGGGCACACGGCCTCGAGGATTTCCCAAGGGGTCTCTACGTGTCTCGAGGAGCCCCGCCAAGACAGGTGGAATCTATCCAATTGCCACCGTAGATGGCGATGAATGTCGAGTGGGACTCCGTTTGGCTGGGCGGGGCCGCAATCATGCGTCGTGCGGCCTACTTTCGGTCAATCAAATACTCGCCTGAATAGTGCACACCGCGCTGAATAGAGCCACGGTGTGCACATCACTATGCTGGGCAGGCATAGCCTTGACAGATCTGCAATCGGTGGGAACTTGCTCCTTGCTCGAGCTATTTGTACGGGGTCGCTATAGCTGAGAATGATGGCCCTTGGCACGCTTGGCGCGACCCGGTTATCTGCAGACGACAGCGATCATGGGAGATGCGGATGGAGGCAACACTTGGCAGTCTCAAAAATGAGCTGCAGATTATCCGGGCAGGGCGGGTGCCATATCAGGTCCACTGTGGTTTGGCTACGAACTGCGGTAAGTACTTTAAAGATCGTTGTGCTTTTTAAAGATAGTAGAGCAGATACCCTTAGGAATGCAATTACGGAATGGACCAACCCTCGGCTCGGTCTAGATTAATACAGAAAACAACTTGGAATTTGAGAACGCAGCCTATCAAAATACACTGGGTAAAGTTAGATGAAAAAGGAGAAAGCCTTTTGGAAGAGAAAGAGAAAAAAGAATTAACAGGCCGCCGTGAAATCGAATCGCCCCCCGATGGCACATCCAGCAGCCCTCGGCTCTCATCCATCCCCTGTTCTTCATGTCTTTTCCTCGCACCACGAGGGTCATCACTTCGCTTTATGTTACACATGACAAAAAAAAGAAGAAAAAAATAATCAAGGCGAGAAATGGAGACGTGTAGAAATCTCACGGTCAAAGGGACTAGAACGCGCGGTACCCGGTGGCTTGCGGGGTGACCCCGTTTGAACCCCAGGACGGAGTGGCGGGCGCAGGACCGCCGGGACCCTGGGTCAGCATGAGCCGGGAGCCGCCCAGAATCGGGGTGTTGTCTTGCTCGGTCTGCTGCGAGGTCTCGCGGGATTTGCGCTCTTCGTTGTCCTTCTTCAGCGTCTCGATCGCCCGAGTCTGCTCGCAAAGGAAGTTGATCATGAACGGCATAGTGAAGTCGTGCAGGCCCTTGCGCCACGAGATCTCCATGATCACGTCGGGACGGATCAGGTCGTAGCAGGCATACAGCATACCAACGTAGCACTCGCGACTTCCGATATCAACAAACTGCAGAGGGGAAGATGGTTAGCTTAGTACATAAATAGCATGGTAAGGGCAAGGACTTACGTAGCGGAGGAGCTCCTCAACAATTTCGGACTTGGCCGAGATAGCGGCGGTCTCAATGGCGTCCTTGTAGAGCCTGTCTTGCTTCGAAAGAGCAATAGACTTCTCCCAGCGCTTGTTATTACGGTAGATGCTGGCAGCGATCTGGCGGAAGAAAATCAGGTCGTGCTTCTCCAGGCGCGCGGCAAGATCCACGGCATCGAAGTTGTCGTAGTTGTCCACAGAGTCACGCAGGACCTTATAGTCCTCCTCTTCGATCAACAGCTCGTTGATTGCGTCGTTGACGGCACGCTTGTTCTGGGTCTGAACATTGAGCAGGAAGGGTTTGATCAAGGGGATGTTGTCCGAGCTCTTGAAAATGCGAACAACACGATTGACATCGATACGGGGAGTCAAGGCCTGCAGCAGATCGGTGATGAGAAGAGGCTGCTCCTGCAGGTAGAAGGTCAAGGCACGGTAGTAGATCTCCAGGTTGGCAACCTTGACGATGATGTCCTTGAAAGAGTGGTGCTCCCAAGCATCAGCCGCACGCTCCATCATGGCAAGAGCGGCGTTATCAAACTCGTCGTAGTGGCAGTACAAGAAGACCAGCTCCGGCCACAGATTGGCCTCCTCGCAGGCACGGATCATCTTGGGAGTGTTCAGGCGGGCATAGAAGAGCTTCAGATGCTCCATGACACGGTCGGGGTGGTACTTGGATAAGGCAATGCCAAGCTCAGTGAACATACCCATGTGAGCCCGCTCCAAGCCGAGACCGGCCTCGAGAACGGAGATGAGCTCATCGAAGTAGCCGTTGCGCTCGTACTGGCGGACCAGAGCCTGCAACTCCTCGGCGTGGACTATCAGGTTAAGTCCGCAGATCTGGGCTAGGCGGAATTCCTTCTTGTCAACGCAGGCCTCGTTGACCTGCTTCCAGACCTTGATGCTGTTGGCCTTGCGGGCACACTCGACAGCGGGCTGGTACTCTTCCAGATGGACCAAGGTGGTGGCCAGCTTAGCCCAGTTCGAGATGCTAGTGAAGAAGATCTTGGCAGCCTGGTGGTAACCCTCCTCATAGGCCTTGTCACCAGAGGCTTCGATGTCGGCCACATTGGTGGAGCGCAGGAAGTCCTCGAGCTCAGCGAGCTGGTCGAGGCGGGCGAAGCAGAAAGCGAGACCAGTGTCGATAGCCGGTTCCCGTAGGGTCTTGCGGGCCATGCGAAGGAACTTGACAAGGTCCTCATCCTTGCCAGCGTGGGTAGCAGTCTCGATAACCTCGTTGTAGTTGGACGGGTCACCAGCGCGGATGTAAGACTCGATAGAATCCGAAACGCGGAGGCCGTCCAGCTGGGCCTTGGCAACCTTGCTCCAGACGTCGGGCAGCTCAACCCGCTCAGCGAACTCCTGGGCACGGTCAATGCTGACAATATTTTCAACAAGGACGTTGGCGGCGGCAAGGTAGTTGTTGACCTTCTTGTAGATCTCGAAAGCCTCCTCGTACAGACCAACGCTAATACACATCTCAGCGATCTCATCGGCAGAGAACTCGTTGAGCTGGTGGATGTAGTCCATCAGGCGGCTCTTGTCGGCCTTGGCGGCAGTCAGCATCAGCAGGTTCTGCAAGCTGGCATTGTCGCTGAACGGCGAGGGCTCGAGAATGATCTTCTCGAGAAGCTCAATCAGCTCGCCAGGGAGATCGGCGTCAAGGAAGCACTTGACGGCCACAGAAACCTTATCGGGCTCGGTCGACTCGGGAACAGCAGTGGCAACGACCTGGTCAACGAGCGAGCGACGGTGAACGTTGTTTTCGCTGAGTACGAAAGTCCAAACCTCGGCGTCGGCGCGCTCGACAAGGTAACGGGCCTGGGCACGGTACATGGCGTTCTCATTGGTGATGGAAATGAGCTCCAAGTCGTTCTGACCCTTGCGGTAGGCGATATAGGCCAGGTTGGGATCACGCTTCTCGCAGTACTTGCCGACAATAAGGGTATCGTACATATCGTTCTCCTTGAGGAACTTCTCAGGATCGTTGTTGCTGTCAATGTAGATCTTCGCGAGAGCATTGTAGACCGCCTGCTGTTGGTTGCCAGTGGCAAGGGTGGCCTCAAGGAAGGGAAGGAGTAGCTTGAGACGGTTGCGGCTCTCGACTTCCTGGACAAGCTCGTCGATGGGGATAACGGAGGGATCCACAGTGGAGAGCAGGTTCTTGATGATGCTCTCTTCACAGTCAACATCCAGCAAGCCACCAACAACGGCAGGGGCACGAGAGGGGTTGACGCGCTGGACATAAACCTCGATTGACTTGAACTGCTGGTTCTGGTAGAGGTAGAGAACAAGGTCATGGATGAAGTTGAAGCGGTCGCAAACGATGATCAGAGGCAGTTGCTCGGTCAAGTGAGCCTCCTTCAGGAAGTTCTTAACCTTCTCAGCATTGTAGTAGTTGCTCTCACGGCAAATACGCTCGACCTCAGTAAGCTGGCCCATGGCAGTCGCAGCCTCGATGTACTTGAAGTGCACCTCGGGGTCCTCGCTCAGGTTGACAATGCTGCCGAGGTAGTAGTACAGACCCTCAGCAGTGCGGTACTTCTCGAGAAGGTCGATCAGGCGGTTGGCGCCCAGAAGGTCGGAGAACTTGGTAGCGATCTGAACCACAGCCTGGAGGTTCTGGCGAATGTTCGACTCCAGCATAGTGTCCATACAATCAAGGGTCTGCTCGACAGACAGACGGCCAAAGTAGTTCATCAACCATTCGGGGCTGAGCTTGTCGGTACGGACAATGTTGCGCTTGATCACAGTGGGGTCGTCGGAGTTTTCCAGAGCGCGCTGGATGAGACCAGCATTCTCGCAAAGCTGCGAGATACGAGCACGGTCGTAGTTTGTGAAGATCTCGTTGCCCAGGATAGCGTCCGCGACCTGAGGTGCATTGACGAGGTTCATCTCCAGAAGGCGAGTTTGGAGGTTGCCGTGCTCGGGCTTGTTGTCCTTCAGAGCATCGAGAAGGAAAGAGGTGGCCTGCTGGATCATGTTCTGGGACTGGAATACGTCCACAACCCGGTCGAGATCAACAAGGGTACCGCCCTCCTCGTTGGCGAGCTGTGTGGCAAACTCAGCGCCCTTCTCGGGGTTGACGCGCACAATGTGCTGCAGGAGCTGTGTGTAGTCAGGCTGGTAGTTGGCCTGCTTGGAGTAAGCAAGAATTTTGTCGAATTGACCAGTCTCAGCGAAACCGGCAACAACCTTGTGGGGAATGTTGGCCTGGAGGTAAACGCTCAGAGCGAGAGGCATATCGTAGGGGCGGATAATGTCTCCAAGCTCCTCGGAGCACTCGAGCTTGTTCTCGCGCATCCACTTCTCCAACAGGTGCTTGCGGTTCTGCTGCAGAACGGGACGCACAAGCTCCACACTCTCGTAACGGTTGAGTGAGCCCTTGTCCAGAAGCATACCAAAGTACTGCAGGATGACGGACATCTGACCCTCTTGAGGAGCGTTCTTGAAACGGTTGATGGTTTCGGGAGTACGAAGGAAGCCGCGGGGAGAATTGGCCGCAACCTTGGCGGCCTCGGCGAACTGGTTTGTGGAGATAAGCTGATCAAACTGCTGCTGGTACAGGTGATCGGCACCGGGGAGACCGGCTCGCGAAGCAAGCTTCACGGCGAGAGAAGACATAGCAGGGTTGTTCATGAGGTACTCGATAATGGTGCCCTCATCGACGCTGACAGACAGAACTTGCCCCTTGCGGTTGACACCAACCAGGCCCTGGCCATCGTTATCCGAAGCTGTGGTGAAGATGGTTTCGCTAGAAATGCGGTTCATGAAGATGCAGGTTCCAGTCTCGAGATCGTAGAGGTGGATAAAACCGTACTTAGTCACCAGGTAAACCACGTCGTACTTCGAGGACACCTGCATGGCGACGGGGAAGTCATTGACCGCCTCCTGGGGGAAGTAAACCTCAACAGCCTTCTTCTGGAAGCGCGGGTTGGGTTCCTGGTGGTCGATCTCGGCGATCTGCAGCTTGGCGCCAGTCTGAGTGCGCACAGCGAATGTGAAAAGGTGGTGGGGCAAGGGAGAGCCCTCGACATTGATGTCGGCGAAGGCAGCGGCGTGACCTTCGATGAATTGCGAAATGCCGCGCTCCTTGGAATAAAGCTGCATAGATCCGACAACGCGACCTTGCTGTTGGCTGATACCAACCAGAACCATCCATTTCTCCTCGGAGTTCACGCGGTAGTTGATAATTTGGCATCCCTAAATAGCACGCAAGCAAAGTCAGTAATGTATTTAAAGGCCAGTGGAGAACAACAAGATAGGAAATACACGTACCGAGAGGTTAGGAAGACGGTCAAATATCTTCACAGGGTTCTGCTGGGAGGCGTCGTAAACGTCCCAGTGATAGACCGCGGTATCGGTGACCAGACCCAGAGAGTTCTCACTGAACCACTTCCAGTAAACAATGTCCTCGTTCATGACGGCCGACTTGAGCTTTGATTTCGCGCCAAGGTCGAAGATCTGAATTGTGCGGCCTTGGGCCCGGAGCGCGATGATATTCTTGTTCCAGTGCATGATCGCACTGTCCGCGTTGATCGGCCGACGCATGACTTCATTGTTGTTCTTCAGGTCGACGATGATGACTTGAGGCTTTTCGTCCTCGTCCAGCTTTTGGCGAACACAGACATAGTGGTCTGATTCCAGGGTCTATTATGCGAATGGATTTGTTAGCTGCGTTTCACTGGCGGTGGAGGTTTGCAAGATGCAGGGAGTGACTCACGCATGAGGTGAAGCCAATGGACTGCGGCTGTAGATGAATGTAAAGTTAGCAAACTTGTTTCGTGTTAGATGGATACGTGTTGGTCGCGACCGGCGATTCCGCCTCACGGAAGCTCATCGCGAAACCAACACGGGGCTGAAATAAAGGAATCCGAGACGTACCGCGATTCCGACATTGGTCAACTGTTGTAAAAGAGAGAGTTAGCTCAGAGGAATCCGAAGTGCCCGATACACAGAGAGAGAGGGGGAGCGACGTACATTGACCAGTTCTGTAAACTTGATGGGTAGCGGTGCCATATTTACTTAGGCCGCCGGACGACCTGAACCGCCCAAGTAAACGCCGCGCAAGGAAAAAAGATCAATCGAAGAGGTAATGAATGGAGAAGCAAGGGTGGTAAAAGAAAGGAGGATGGGGAGAGAGAGTGAGAAGGAGGGGTGGAATGGGGGAATCTGAAGAAGCGGAAGTGACCTCAGGAGGCCGCTGTTGTCGTTGCTGAGGTGTCGCTTATGGGGGGACCACGTGACCCAGGGGCACGGCAGCTGGAGAGCGGTGAGTCGTGGCCACTGCGTCATTCAGACCCTGCGGCTATAAATAGCGGATATCTCTCCCCACTGTGATATTTTCCGGGGTTTGACACCAGATTGCTGCGTTGCACAAAGATATATGGATCAACGGAACAGAAGAACAGAACCCTCATTACAACAATGGAAGCTCTCAAGAGACGGGAGGAGCCCCTTTTTTGAGTTCAATGATCGCCTAGATTCTGTCTAACCACTCCATTTACAATCAAGATATCTTTGTTCAAATTGAATCTGCGCTACGCTGCAGTCTACCGTCGTTCTTCATTAGCAACCTCTGCGATTATGTTGATAGTTCAAGCAAGCTACCAAAGCGAGCACATGGAATCCACCACCCAGAACGGCAAACGTGTGAAATAGCTTTTGCGAATGACCGATAATATCAAACATCCCTGGTTTAAATATCTCTGAAAGACGGCTCACGAAAAGTCCAACGCCGACCAGCAAAGAGACCCCTTCCGCAAGGAACCAGCCAGCTCCAAGCTCGGTGTACACGCGGCCCCAGGCAAGCCGTTCAACCTATGGCAAAGAAGTAACGTGGCTGAGATCCCTAAAAGCGTGAACGTAATGCCTCGCAAATTCCGTATTTTGTTCCCACCGCCACGAGTATCGAAAAGTGTAGGTGTAGCAGCAAGAGCTCCCGCAATGTGTAGTACCAAGTAGAATCTTTGCATCCTGGGCTGACAATATAGAGCATAGTATGTCCTGGAAGTTCCAGCGATGATGCAGATACAGAATATCCATTCGGCCCCAACAGTTGTGAACGCTATAAGAATGACTCCTCGGTGTATGGAAGGTAGCGCTCGAACCAAAACAGGTGGCTACTGAGACAACAAACGTTCCAAAGGCCAACATATCCCCGTTATAAGCTGCAGGTCTTTCGATGCTAGGGAGTATCTGCGGAGCGTGAATTCGGCAGCAATGAAGATGCTTGACCCAACAAGATGGGTCCAGATATCCAGAGTCTCCATGTGCCAGCAGCACCAAAGGCGAAACAACTGGCAATGCGAGTATGTGGGCATCGGATGGCCCTCCACGATGTAGTCGTTGTCGCGCAGCCAATTCGGGATCTTGAAATTGTTAGCAATCACGGGCCACCAGCCATGGGGGCGTATTTTTTCGGCTGTCTTGAGGGGACCATTTCTGGCTGAGGCGGGCTCTGTTGACGGAGATGACGATGGCGACGACGAGAACGAGGTCGCATCTTGAATCATTTCTGCAGACCGATTGCGCCAGAGGAAGAAAGCAGCGGTTTGGGCGATTCGGGTATCTTTCGCAAGCCTTGGAGAGTAAGATTTCGGGGCATCGTTCGCTGCGCGCCGCACCTGGCAGGGTTCAAATTGCTTTAACCGCGCGCGAGCACACTGCAGGCCCCACTGGTAGCACGCCCCCTTATACCACCTCAGTTGTATAAGAAATTTTACTACCCGTATTCAATTCAACATTCATTCCAGAATCCGAACAAGTCAATCACTCATTTTTCCGCAACGGCATGGGTGCGACTTTCTATGAAGAGAACGGAATTACTGTTCACAAGTGTACAGTGGTCTGCGCAAGCGGTAGCGATCATCTCGATAATGTATATATCCTAGTGCGAGTGTACTTCGAATTGGTTTTGTGGAGTATTTCCCGTACTTTCTACGTGCTAATTTCAAAAATTCGACAGCCACCTATCTATTCTATTGCTTTAATCGAATCAATCCATTGTGTATACTCACGGATATTCGAACAAAGATGGTGGGTGCCATGTGATTATTTGCGTTCGTTCACATCACGTGATATATGGACTGACAGCAAGAGACGTTTGTTGACATTGGCATGCGCCAGCACGATGCCCCCATGCCAATCGTGCCCTGGGGCAAGAATATGCAAGAAGACAGATATATCACCACCCGAAGCAAAAAGCTAGTCTAGAATTGACTAGTCCGGATGCATTGTAAGCGCCGTCATAGGCTCGACCCTCTGCGGAAAGACTACAAGACTCCTATCCATGGATCATACCGAGGGCACCTCACTATAAGCAAGACGCTCAGACTATAGCCACTGCAAGCCCATCCAACTCTTGTGTCCTACAAGACTCAAGCCCGTTCGCACCACCGGACAGCCAGGTCGAAAAAAGCAAAAACAAAGCCAGCGACGTGGCGAATACAAGATGTGACCCAAGAAGTGTGGCGCTCCCTTTAGCTGCGGTTTCTATGTCCTAGTTCGCCCCCCGGTTCAATTACCCTAATCGTCATGTTTTAAACAGAGCCGCCGGCGTATATTCGCTAAAAGTTCGAATTCTTCCGTATGTCGGCACTTGCTCCATTGGTCCTTTAGCACCGAGCGATCCCGATGCCGTCCAACGGGCTGCGCTGAACGTGTAAGCCAAGGCCGAAAGGATCTCGGAGCCATAGTCTCCCCACGCTAAGTCGGCATGTTAAGCTTGGAACGCGGGATGCGTCTCGCATGGCGGACCTCCATTGGAGTGAGCACGGATGGCCGAGACCCTTGGCGACATCTTGGCCGGTCGGCCGAGTGAACTCTCCCCGCGTTGCTGCACGGCTCAAGTCTGGGGTTGGGAAGCCGGCTGCTCTGATCACGAAGAAGATGCGGAAGCTAGATGCGGGGCTGGGGTACATCTGGGGTGCAGCTGTGACTGTCTGGGGGCCAACTGGAGGTTATAAAAAGGCAGGGGTGTTCTCAGTGAAGCTCCGGAAGAGAAAGAAAGAGTATACGAGGCTTTCGTCTTTTTACCTGACATCAAAAGCCTTACCAATTGGTCTCCATCCTACGATCATGGATTCCAACGAAATTGCAGAGCCTATTGCAAAGGGTATCATCCCTACTGCCCGCCAAGCTTTTAAAGATTTGTTTATTTGGAAGCAGCGCGTGGAGGTGACAAATGAATATGGCGAGTCTCACGCAGAATGGCAAGCCCCGGAGCCTATCCGCAATCCGGTCAGTCTGTTGATGCAGCTTTCGGCTCGAGATTGGCTTTTCTTCTTCATGGGATTTTCGGCCTGGACTGCCGATGCGTTTGATTTCCATGCTTTGTCGATCCAGCAACAGAAGCTGTCGGACTACTATGGTCGATCAAAGACGGAGATATCAACTGCCATCACCCTGACGCTCTTGCTGCGAAGTGTGGGTGCCGCATTCTTTGGACTGGCTGGAGACAAGTATGGTCGCAAATGGCCCATGGTCCTCAACATGGTCATTCTTGGTGTGCTCCAGGTCGCGACGATCTACAGTTACACCTTCCAACAGTTCCTGGCTGTACGGAGTCTTTTTGGTCTGTTCATGGGTGGTGTTTACGGAAACGCCATTGCGATGGCCCTAGAGCATTGTCCGTAAGTAAGATCTTTTCGTCTTCAAGAACATCGAACTAACCCTGGCCAACAGTGTGAATGCGAGAGGTCTCATGTCGGGTATCCTTCAACAAGGATACTCTTTTGGATATGTGCTTGCGGCATGTGCCAACTTGGGTGTCGGAGGTGAAACAGAAAGCTGGAAGGTCGTATTCTGGGCTGCAGGTAAGCCAAGCGCTTCTAAAATGAAGGCATCGCAGTGTCTAATCATCTCGCACAATTTAGCGGGCCTTTCTATCGGAGTGGGTCTTCTTCGAATCCTATTCCCAGAATCCAAGCAATTCCTCGAGGCCAAGAAGGCAGGCAAGCGAACGATGACAGCGGCAGAATTTTCGAGAGAAACTCGGAGCATGCTGGCCAAGCAGTGGAAGCTGTGTGTCTATTGTGTCATTTTGATGACCTGGGTAAATTATTCTGAACCAACTGGGTAGACTGCAAGCTAACGAAACATGTGGTTAGTTCAACTACTACTCCCACACCTCCCAAGACTCGTATACCACCTTCATGCTCACCGAGAAGGAGCTCAATAACGCTGGCGCGTCGAGAGCATCCATCCTGATGAAAACCGGAGCTTGTGTTGGCGGAACAATAATCGGATACCTTTCACAATTCGTTGGTCGGCGTCGCGCTATGATTGTTTCTGCTCTGATGTCCGCAATTCTGATCCCTGCATGGATCATGCCTCACGGCGAGCGATCATTGAGCGCATCAGGATTCTTCATGCAATTTTTCGTTCAGGGTGCATGGGGTGTGATCCCGATCCACCTGAACGAACTGTCGCCCCCAGAGTTCCGATCGACATTCCCGGGCCTGACATACCAGATCGGAAACATGATCAGCTCTCCCTCTGCACAGATCGTCAACGCTGTCGCAGAAAAGACTTGGATTACGGCAGCATCTGGTCACAAGGTCTCTGCCTATGGACCTGTCATGGGTGTTGCGACTGCGATCATCGCTACTGGCATTATGGTCACCGCTGCCTTTGGCCCTGAGAAACGTGGTCGCCGATTTGAAACTGGTATGGCTGGTGTTGATGAGGTTGCTTCGACTAAAGCTGCGGACCTGGTGGCTGGAGATCATGAGCAGAAGGGAAAGGAGGAGAAAATAGAAATGGTCGATCAGAAGGCTTGATTGGGCTTGTTTTGTATTGACTAGTAAGGTGGAAGCTTGATGGCGGGTAGATAGCCTAATCTGTCTTTCGCTCGTATATACTCAACATGTCTGTGCCTTTACCAGCATTATACGACCGTTCGGGTCTCACATAGAGTACTCTGCAGAAATTTCCATCAGACCGGATAGAGTGCGCTTCTTTTCCATCATCTCCTACGTCGTTCGTGATGATACCATCTCCGCCTTCCGAAAGCAAATTCCAGTGAACTCCCTTTAGGCCCCAAGGCGGCCCCGGAAGCTTGGGGTCTTTGTATAGTGGAAATTCAAGGCAAAGAAGGAGACCACCTGGCTTTAAGACTCGAGCCATACTCGCGGCCCAATTCTTTCGTTGCTCTGGATGTAACGCGCATAGGAACTATGACGTAGAATTAGTAACATCCTCTTGTGTTGCGTAGGCGGTCAATTCACTCACGGTATAGTCGTAGGCAACATCAAACTTGGTATACTGGTCAACATCACCTTTAAAATTCCAATTGGAAGAGAAAAAATCTCCCTTTAGGAAAGTTACGGAGCCGGGGGAGCGAGCTTGATTCGATTTGCTTCCGAAATGGTATTCAGAAGGCTTTTTGAGTTCCTTTGACGCATAAGATTCGGCCTCCTTGACAGCCGTTCCCGAAATCTCGAGGCCGTATGCATCGAAGCCGTGTAATGCGAGCATAACGACATCATATCCGCGGCCGCAGCCCTACCAGATCAGCGGTTAGCATCCAGGGTACTCGGTGACCGCGTTTCGCGGTGCTTGTTATCTGGAAGGCTCGGATACTAACTGGGACAAATGCCTTTTTCCGGTGTCCCTCCACGGTGAACGGGTTAAGGAGCTGGGTTTCTTGCTCGACAATATCGACTAGTGCTGGCGATGCCTTTCCCCGATCCCAAAGATCGCTTTCGCCAGAATCCCATAAACTCGACCACCCTGATCCATGATCATTGATAGGACTGCTTGAGGTCAGTTTGGCTTTTTTGCACGGTTCGAGGGCCCATTATCTAGTGCTCATCTGGGGTTGCTCGGAACGGCGGATGGGATTGGCGTACCGATTGAGGAAAGTACTGAGTAGACGGCCTCCCATGCTCGGCCGAGATGGATTTGAACTGGACATCCCGAAAAGTACTGAGCTTTCCCTATATTTGTGCTTGAGGCTTGAGATTAGATGAGGAAGTGATAGACAAGGTTTCTTAAGACCGGGAGTGCTGTCATGGAAGCGATCACGTGACAATATTATGAGGTCTCCAGTTCATGTCTCACATTTCCTTCGTAGAAGATGAGAGAATTTGAAAGAGAAGTAGAGAAGATATCCAGTTGTTGTTGTCATCCTTCGAGCCAACAGTTTGTGTCTCTTTTCATGGTAGTCGGCTGGGCGGCTTCTCAGTTAGGTTATTCTCAAGGCGCGCTTACCCCAAATTCCTCTCACCGCGTTCAAAACGCGCTTTTCGGACTAGAATGTGTTGAAGATAGGTGAGCGAAGACGACCGCGTTGATGGATTTTCTTTTTCTGATGACTTAAAGCGTCAATAGAGCGAACAGAGAATAAGCGGGAAAGGACAGGAGAAACGGACTACGTCATGTGATCATAATTGTTTCAATATGGATTTTCTCAGTGGGGCATAAATGCAAAAATAAAGAGCACAAGATCGATTAATTCGTACCTTAAGGTACTGAAAGAAACTAGCACTTTGTGTTTTCATCCTTCAATTCAGGGGATTTTTGTGCAATCCTCCCTAGTCGCCATAAATGCGACACTTGGACGTAGGCAACTCTATATTAAGATTAAGATTAGCACAAGCCGGTTTTATGTAGACCCGGGACTTGTATTCTGTATACCATAGGGTAACTCTCAGAGTATCTTAGAGCGCAATATACTTCAAGCCACAATACCGAATTCCTTTTTCACTCATCTCAAGATCATGTCTACTGCGCTCTGGTCAGTCGGCCGAGAGATGGACCATCCGGAGAATCATCATCGGGAAACGCTGATGTGGAGCACGGAGAACGGAAGCTCAAGACAAATAACTACATGAGGCTACTATGAACTGCTAGGAATTAAGCACAAGCATGTGGGACACCGGTGGTGGTGATATCCCTCATTGGCTCTGAAAACTGGACCCATGATTGACGGTCTGACATCACGGTTTTGGCGAGTCCCGGGTAGTATGATATCTTGCTCTCGGGCGAGAATGAGAGAACTGAGATTCTACATTTTCAACTCGGATTATTTAAACAGCAAATCTGACAGTTACTTGTCTCCTATCATCGAACCATCGAACAATCATGTCGGACCCTAATAACCCCAACATCAAGAACCGCACCACTCCCCAGTGGTCACTTTATCGGCGCGACGCCTTTTGGAACACCAACAATGGGCAATATACTCTGTTTAACACTGGTGCGTCTCGCTGGAAGCTTCTATTTCACAAATCAATCATCCGTTGACTGACATGGCATTGGAATGCAGATCCCGCCGAAATCGAGAAACTAGCGAAAGCAAAGCTCTCCCAAGCAGGATGGTAAGCTCACTTCGTCCAGTTCGTAATTAATACGCGAAACTCCCAAAGTCGAAAAGTAAATCTAAACCCTGCCTAGGTACTACTCGTCATGTAACGCCGGCATGTCCTGGACACATCTTGCCAACCGTCAGGCATTCTACCGTCACCGGATCATCCCGCGCACATTGGTCGACACCAACACCAGAGATACAGTGACCGAGATCTTCGGTCATCGCGTCTCAGCCCCTATCGGATTTGCCCCGATTGGAATAAATCGCATCTACCACCCGACCGGCGAACTATCGGTCGCAAAGGTTGCCGAGGAGCTGAACCTGCCATACTGCCTTTCGTCCGCGGGAAGCTACAGTATCGAGGACGTCGGCAAGGCCAACGGCAATGGTCCGCGATTTTTTCAGCTCTATCAGAGCCATGACGATGAGCAGACTCTCTCCATGTTGCAGCGTGCCTGGGACTCGGGCTTCGATGCTTGCATGTTGACCACCGATACTTGGTCGCTCGGGTGGCGACATAATGACGTTTTCACGGGCAACTATGCATTCTACCACGACCACGGCGCTGGGGACCTGGGATTGCAGGATCCTGTTTTCCAGAAAAGGTTGAAGGAGGCTGGGATTGATCCGAAGATGAATCCAAAGGAGGCGGGTGCTAAATGGATCGATGAGAATATCTGGCATGGTCGTGCGCATACTTGGGAGAAGGTGAAGTGGACGATGGAGCAGTGGAAGCGCATTAGTGGTGGTCAACCCTTCTGTCTGAAGGGTATCCAGAGCGTTGAAGCTGCGGAGAAGTGTGTTGAGGTGTATATTCATCCATTTGGCGTCTTCGCTTTTTCGATTTGCTGACCATGAATAGGGGGATTGATGGTATTGTTGTCACCAATCACGCTGGTCGTCAGGTTGATGGTGCCATCGCCAGTCTCGATGCTTTGGAGAAGATCGTCGACGCTGTCGGTGATAATCTATACGTAAGTTGAACATTTCTTCCGCCTGTTCTGGCCTTGCTGACGAGTCATTTGCAGATCATGTTTGACTCGGGTGTGCGTAGTGCCGCAGACATCTTCAAGGCTCTCGCACTAGGCGCCAAGTTTGTATTTATCGGAAGGCTGTGGATCTGGGGTCTCAGTATCGCCGGTGAGGCTGGAGTACGTCATGTTCTGAAAAGCCTGCTAGCCGAGTTCGATATCTTGATGGAGGAAGCTGGATTCCAATCGGTTGACCAGATAAACCGTTCGGCCATTGATAGCCTTCCCAACTCGGCCAACTTGATCGCCCAACATTCTGGGATCTAAGGCTCTGGTTGGTTGAAAGAAGCTTCGTCGGCGATTGTGGGTAACGATCATGAATGCCACTAGATACTTTCGCATTTAGATTTCGCAAAGAGAGAATCATTGTATAGGAACCGAAGATCATATCGTCGTCTGCAATCTTTCCATGAAATAATCGTATTCCAATGTCATATACTCCATAGTCTAGCAAGCTTCCCTCAATGAGCGAACCTGAAATCCAATCTCTTACTTCCTTGTTCTTTGGCCTCCTTGATGTATTCAGCCTGTTCTTGCTCGGACAATGCCTGCCAGATCTTCTCTCTCCTCTTGTTCTCATACACATAGTAAGCCTTTGCTCCAAGGAACAGTACAATGACAACAATATTGATCGCAATGAGAGCGGTATTTCCTCTGCGATATTTCGGCTTATCGTCATCTCGGTAGATGAAATAAGCCGCAATGTCACCAGCCTGGACCGACATCTGCATGAAAAGTTAGTGTATATCTCGATAGAAATAAATGCGATATCACTCACGTTGTACAGCGCAGCTGAGACGGATCGATTTCCGACGTTGTTAGCATTTCTCGATACCCACGCGACCACAATTGCTACCCATGAAATTAGCTTTATGTCTTCAATGAATGCTAAAGAGGCAGAAACGTACCGTGGCAGTATGGGTAGCTCAACAGAACTGTCACAACCGCGTATGTTCCCCAAGCATCTGAGATAACGTTCGGCCAGAAACGCAAAGCGAACAGGCAGGGCAACGTCCATATAGCCTGGAACATGGCGACCAAAGCCCACTGATTGAGCCGACTGGAGATCCACGTAATTAACAAAAGATTGAAAATGTGAAAGACACTTGCCGGAATCGTGAGCAAATTCGTATTGAACTTGTTGAACCCGACTGACCGAAGTGTCAGCGTGATGTATGAGTTTACGGGCGACTGTGGGATATATGCAACGATGCCAATCAGGTAGATTGGCCACATGTGGTAATCCTTGATCGCCGACCAGAGTCTTGTAGGCGTGATCGCTTGTCGGTTGTGCATGTCGCCCTTGGATGGATCATCGCGAAGAACGCGGTTGGCGACGATCGCAACTTCACGGTCAGTGAACCAGCCTTTGGGTCGGAACCAGGTTTTTGTTTGCACGACTGAGGCTGGCATCATAAAGAAAGAGGCGAGGCCGATGGCGAGGGTGATTAGTCCTTCGATGAGGAACAGCCATTGCCAGCCGGCCATGCCGTGGACACCGCTGAGGTGAAAGACCGCGAAGGCCAGGAGGGAGGTCACGACTGTGGTCACGGAAAGCGAGGTCCAGAAAAAGCTATGAGATGGTCAGTAAGGTCCCTGATTGTGGTGTATTTTGCACATACCTTAGGCGGACTGGAAGCTCTCGACCTGTATAAAAGTAGGAGAGCCACAGGACAATGTCGGGGATGAAGCCACCCTTGGAAGTATGTGTGAGTTTCTGAAAGTCGTAGTCATGAAACCGTGGTAGCTCACCTCGAGAACACCCAGCAAGCTTCGGGTCACCAGAAACGTCTTTCGGTCGGCCAAACGACACTGCGATATTGCTACTACTGACCAGAGCACCATTTGAATGGGAATCCAACGATCCGGTCCGAGTTTTTTGGACACCAACTGAGAAGGCAGCTCTGCAATGAGAAAGGAAAGTCGAAAAACGATATTTCCGTAGTTGTAGTCTACAAATAGATGAAGTTAGCAAGTTTCTCTGGATGACAGATCTCGTCGATAATCTTTTTCGCGACACCTCATTGGCAGCATTTAATTCACCATTGGTAGTTAAACCCAAGTCAGCCAGGAAAGTATCAGAGACTGCCTGTACCAGATTTCCTCGGTCGACCTGAAGCGCGAAGAACATGACGCACTGGACTCAAGCATTAGCTTCGAGCCCTCGGATCCAGGAAGCAGCGGCATAACATACAGCCCAAAGACAGATCCTCCAGTCCAGCTTCCTGACGAGAGCCCTTTCTTCCTCTGGTGTCCAGGTGAGAGAAGGATCGAACACATGCCGACACTCATATTGTGCTTTTTCATACACATCGGCCCAATATTCCGCGATATCAGGATCCAAAAATGGATTTTTGGACTCATTATTTTCGCCTTCTGGCTCCGAAGTCCCATAGGATCGCTTGCGATCTTCTGGTATGGCCTCGCTCACGACTATCGCTGAGTTGGCTTTTGCATTGATTGCGCTCATATCTGCAAATATGTCGCGATAGGACTGCCCAAAGGGTCGAAAGCCGCTTTTTCTCCCGGGCGGACTTAGGATATCTCGAGATTCTCGCGGATACCTGATGTTTTTTATATTCCATTTTCTCTTTCAGTGTCGCAAGGACCTTGCAGCAAGTTTTTGAATGGCGATAGTGGTGAGTGCGATGATGTGCTAGAGGGGTATGGTGAGACCAGTCATTCGTGATGTTTTCGACAACCCTAGCGGCTTGGCCAGAGAACTTCAAGCTCATGGGTAATCTTGGTGCTCAGGAGAGGAAAAGTTTGCCAGACATTATCGCTTGTCTGCATTGAGTAGTAGTTTTTTCCATTTCGAGCCCAGGTGCCAGGCGAAGGTATTCGAGAATAAACCGCAGGGTAAACAAGGTCGGATCCTGACGAGGTATACAGAACAATATTTACGAGCATATCTGTCGCCACGAAGACGCAATGTGCGCCAAAATCAACCCATAAGAGGAGACGGCTGCCGCACTGTTTATCGTTAGTCGTGGACGCCACTTTTGATTGTCTTCTCCATTCGAGTGGTCGGGATTCACCATGGCACTCGCATTCTGCCCTCCTTCCTGAATACGTTTCCCAACTCGGAGGGCAAAGATCGTTAAGAATTCCCGAGATATCAAGCATTAAGGATTCCTCAAGACAACTTGGTATCTCTGAATTTCTGATGACATTGGCATCTGCCAGTTGGGCAGGGAATTGGCCTCGGCAAGATGGATGCTGTAATTTTTCAGCACTCGTCGTCTTCAAGGCATGCTCGCATCACATTCTTGCGACCTTTCGAAAGTGTGCTTCTTCCACATGGTAATTGGTAGTCTATTGGGTAGATACTGCCGCAGCGACGCGACTGCCACCCTCAAGGGCTGCACGTGGCCCCTCATGTGACCTAGGTGCAAAGGCCCGCTATAATTCCTCGTCCTCCGCCTCTCGCTCTCCTTTCTCTTGATTTTTACTTTAGCTTTTAGTAGCCGCGGTCATAGTAGCAGCTCAACGCAGTCTTCCCACCAAAGTTGAGCGCGACGGATCGGTTTATTGAAGGGGCTTCCGGGCCCTTGAGAGAAATAATTTTGGCCACCCCACTTCGAACGCGAGTACAAGAGGGAACTTTGTATATTGCAAATTCTGAGGCATGCGCCGTAACTTGAGGCCATTTTAAAGAAACAATAGCTATCGCGCATCGTATCACTGGTGCCTGTGCTAATTCACATCGATCCGAGGCCTAGAAAAGATCTTCGGACCGCGACATGGAGCTCCGGCTTGTACCCCATACAACTCAAATCCACCGTGTGATCACGTGGTATCTTGTAGAGTAACCTTCTGTGGGTTCAAGTGCATTTGCGAATATTTTTTGAACTGTAAGTCAAGACAGTGGGGCCTACAGAGAATCTCCGGGAATCTGCGACTCTACATATGCTTCTCTAGGTAAGTGTATTTTGGCGCTTATTTGAGTGTTCAGCTGGGTGGATAAACACCAGTACGACGTTTTGACTTGGATCAGTTTGGCGGGAGATAATGTATTTGTAGTTTTAGCCTACACTATGTTAGCTTCTTCATGTGTCTCTACCCTGCCACTGTACTCTCAGGTAGGCATCCACGCCCCCCTCAGTATAAACACCGAACAGAGTTCATGGTCAAAGAAGCTTGCAGGCCCCACCGGGTGGGTCTCCGTTTTCGCAGCATCATCGAGGGCCCCCGAGGGTCCGTTCCGGCACCTTGCGGACGACGAACGCGGCAGGCCCTGTTCGAGTTCTGACGGGACGCCACGATTGGCGTTGCCTGATATCTGGAAGAAGCTCTGACCCCGCCGATCGATGCTCACACTGGAGCTTAATAATGCGCGACGAGAAGGCAGGGAATTGCGCCATCCGGCCCAGTCTCCATTGGCTCCAAGTGGGGGGTTGTCGGCCGACTTGGGCTGACCACCGAGAAAATCGGCCGATAGGAAATTCTGGTGAGAGGGGAGGATGAAGCCTGCCAGACAGTATCCATACTGTGTCCTGGTTGATTCAATTGAGTGAGTTAGAGAGGTGTTCAAACAAGTATATTTGGATGTCTAGTACCGGGTTGAGGTATAGAGGAGGCTGCCCTTGAGGAGCACGAACCACGATGGCAGGCACACTAAACAGCCCACCTCGGACCGGCCAATCACGCGGGTTCTGCCGGGGCGGTGGGCAATTGCGTGATGGCGAGTGCTGGATGAGGTAAGTCGATCAATTGGCCCGGGGGGTGAGGTACTGGCGATGGTGCGCGCGTGGAGGGGCTGCCCAGAGGTATTTGAGTGCCCTCCCCCGCCGCTACTCCCTTTTTTTCTCTCCATCTTCCATTCACTCCCGCTCAAATCTATCACCATGGCTGACCGTGCTCCCCCGTAAGTGCCATCAATGCATTGAACATAGCTTGGACCTTACCCCGGGTTACGCCAGGGTGGCCCAGCTGTGCAATTGCACCCCCCTCATACCCCCGGCTACCTGCCGATGGATACAATGCTGACCCGCGTCCAGTCTCCGTCTGGGTTCTACTGCCCCCAACTTCGACGCCGACACCTCCAACGGCCCCATCAACTTCCACAACTTCATCGGCGACAAGTGGACCATCCTCTTCTCCCACCCCGATGACTTCACCCCCATCTGCACCACCGAGCTCGGTGCCTTCGCCAAGCTCGAGCCCGAGTTCACTGCTCGTGGTGTCCAGCTGATTGGTCTCAGCGCCAACGAGGTCGAGTCCCACCACCGCTGGATCAAGGATATCGATGAGGTCTCCGGCTCCCAGCTGAAGTTCCCCATCATCTCCGACCCCGAGCGCAAGGTCGCCTACTTGTACGACATGGTCGACTACCAGGACACCACCAACGTCGACTCCAAGGGTCTGGCTCTGACCATCCGCTCCGTCTTCATCATCGATCCCTCCAAGAAGATCCGTCTGATCCTGACCTACCCCGCCTCCACTGGCCGTAACACCGCCGAGGTCCTCCGTGTCATCGACGCTCTCCAAACCACCGACAAGCAGGGTGTCACCACCCCCATCAACTGGCTCCCTGGTGATGACGTTGTCATCCCTCCCCCCGTCTCCACTGAGGACGCAAAGAAGAAGTTTGGCGAGGTCCGCGAGGTTAAGCCGTAAGTGACCCAATGCCATGCACATTCGATAGACAATATGCTAACTTACCTTGTTTAGTTACCTCCGCTTCACCAAGCTTCCCAGCCAGTAAATGCTGATTACGATGTGACGCGAAAAGAGAAAAAACGTATGGATGATGTGGCCGGGTCATCCGCTTGATACCAATATGAAATGATTTCTCCCGCCATTGCTGTCTTGTTGACCTCTGTAAACCAAATTACCGTAGACTAATTGCGATAAATTGCCCGAGGTCAAATTATTTGATGCAGGTGCATTCGTAGATCAGATGCATGTCGCACTGGTGTCACCGCAACGTGGTTGACAGTTGAAGATGCCGGCATGAGCCACACCAATTCGTCCCATCTACTAGTATTCATCTCAAGCCAAAAAAGTGAACCTCCAGAATTCTCCGAGCCCACATGTCGACGAAATCTGGGAATCTCGCACCAATTCATTCTAGAAGGCTTCTACCCCTGTCGCACACGGCTGGCTCCGCCCCCAGCCCCGTCCCGGAAAGGAGAAACGTTGAGACCGCCTTTTTTGTGCCGATCCAACGTCGAAGCGCCCTAGGGGATTTTATTGTCATCCCACCTCCTTGCGTCGTCCCAGCTCCTCTCGCCCTCCGGCCCTCGACGTGGCGGGGACTCCATTCACATACCCTCCTGTGCCACGCCGCTCCTCTTCCCATCCTCTAATCCCCACCGAAGAGTCACCGTTCCACTCGAAATCCTGCGATCACCGTGCGCGGGCTGATCCCGACCGTTACACACACTAGACACCGTGCGATATATATACAGACCGAATAGAGCGGACCGGAGGAGACGCCTGTCTTATGCGACATACGGTGAAGACGACCTGGCGGGACTAAGTCAGAAAAAGGGGCAGATAACCACCAACTAATTGTTTCCGATCGGAATTCCCGTCGCTGTGGGGAATCCCCGTGCACCATGATGTCCAGAAGCCAGTCGAGTCTGGGCTACCTCGATGCAGGCCGTGATGACCCTTCGGCCCCCGGGGTGTCGCCGTCTCTCAACCAGCAGGCCTCGTCGGGCCCGATCAACCTGTCCGGCCTGGTGTGCAATGTCCGCCGAACCACTGGCAAGGAGCCGCACCCCCTTGTGGGTGCGACCACCACGATCCTCGGCGATAAGTTATATGTGTTTGGTGGCCGAATTCTCTCGCGCAGTCGCCCTCAGTTGACCGCCGACCTGTATGAATTGGACCTGGTCCGTCGACACTGGTCCAAGATCGAGGCGACCGGCGATATCCCGCCCCCGCGGTACTTCCACAGTGTGTGCGCTTTGGGCGATAATAAGTTGGTTGCATATGGAGGCATGTCCCCTGCACCAGGAACACCTCGGGACCCAATGAACCCGAATTCGGGGGAGTCACAGTCGGAGGTGGTGGTCATGTCAGATATCCATATCTTCGATGTGCCATCGCGGTCGTGGACCCGAGTTGCGGCCCACGAGTCGCCTCAGGGGAGATACGCTCACTGCGCGACTATTCTTCCGTCCAGCGCTAGCTTTACCTCTGCGAGTGCACCACTGTCTGCTATTCACCACAACCCCGAATCGACCACGCCCCACCAGGGCTCAATCGGTGTGGATATTGATGGCTTTGGCGGCGCTGAAATGGTGGTCGTTGGTGGCCAGGACAGTTCCAACCATTATATTGAGCAAATTAGCGTGTTCAATCTCCGCAGTCTCAAATGGACCAATACCAGTCCACTTGGTCGCAGCTGTGGTGCGTACCGCAGTGTCGTTGCGCCCCTGGTTGGCATGGATGTTTCAGAAATCGGATCTGCGGCCCCAGACCGGGAGACGCACGAGCCCATTGAGGAAACAGCCGCCGACGAGCATGGCTGCCCCATGTTGATTTACTCGAACTACAATTTCCTCGACGTCAAGTTGGAATTGCAGGTGCGCCTACCGGACGGGCGACTTGTCGAGCGACCCATGCAGAGCCAGGCATCGCCGCCGGGTCTGAGATTCCCCAATGGTGGTATCATCAATGGCCACTTTGTGGTCAGTGGTACCTACCTCACATCTTCCAAGCAGGAATATGCACTCTGGGCTCTGGACCTCAAGACTCTGACCTGGGGCCGAATTGATGCTGGCGGCTCAGTATTTGGCCAGGGAAGCTGGAACCGCGGTATTCTTTGGCCACGCCGCAGCACCTTCGTCATTCTTGGACACCGGAAGCGTAGCTTGGTTGATGATTATAACCACCGAAGGATCAACTTCTCCCATGTTTGCATGGTGGAGCTTGAGGCCTTTGGGCTTTATAACAACCCATCTCGCACTGCCCCAACATCTGGCTATAAGTCATATAGCTCACCCTCGGTCCCTGCGTCTTTGCAACAGAAGTTGGCGCAGTTGACAACCAGTCGACCCCTCTCTGCAGCGTCAGATGAGCTTGGTAAACTTGCTCTTTCGCTGCACGAGATGTCCGACATGGAACTGCAGGCCGTCGGCGGAGAGCGCATCCCTGTAAACTCTCGCCTTTTGGCTCGACGATGGGGACCCTATTTCATTCAGCTCCTGCGCGAGTCCTCAGAGGGAGGAATCGCAGACGGAGCTACTCTTCGCCCAGCTCAGGTCCATCCCAGCCGGAACTCGAGTATCACTATCACTCCATCCATCGGACAGAACAGCAGCTATTCCAATGCGACCACATTGGTCAACCCCTCCGTGCCGTCGAAGGCTCTACTGGAAAACCTCGAGGTTCCCTCAGCTCATGGCCTTGCCCCTACCTCCAGACCTCGCGTGCTCTATCTCCCTCACACCATTCTCACCCTCCAAGTCCTCGTTCAATATCTCTATACTTCCGCCATTCCTCCCCCCGGCTCCTCACTATGCACACCCCAAATACTCTGCTCTCTACTCCAGCTCGCCCGGCCCTATCAGGTGAACGGCCTGCTCGAAGCAACGGTGGAACGTCTCCACCAAGTTCTGGACGGACGCAACGCCGCAGCCGTCTTCAACGCAGCCGCCATGGCTGCAGGAGGCGGTCGTGGCACCGGATTCACCAACGGACTTGGCGGCACACTGGAAGCGCTCAACGGTAGCCAGATGGGTCGCAACGGATCCATTGCTGTATCTGAAACAACAAACTCCCAACACAGCATTCTCCACGCCTCAGACTCTTCGGACACCGAACACGGCGCGATTTCGAACTCAAGCAGTACAAATGACCTAACAAACTTTGCACGCGGCATCCCATCCCTCCGCATCGACACAAATCTCTCACAACAACGTAGCCGCAGTCGCAACCACCGTGACCGCGAGGACTCCATCAGCAACGCCAGCACGGCGACCTCCGCCTCTAGCGCCAGCTACAGCCAATCCGACTCGGAATTCATTAGCGATAGCGAGAGCCGCTCTGCCTCGCGCTCTCATCACCGTCGCGACACGGATATCCGTCCTGGTCGCGAAATTTGGACTGGCGATCTGAGCAGTGTGATTGGATTGCAGAAGCGTGGTCTGCGCGGATTGATGGAGGGTCGTCGCATGCGCGAGCGCAGTGTTAAACCTCCTAGCGCGAGCAGCGGCTCAACTTCTGTGCCGGCTTCGGCTGGATCGGGTGATCATCACTCGCTGCCCATGCAGGGAGTCGCTGGCTAAGTTGCGGTCATCGCTGATTGATGATTACCCGGCACGATTGCAACTGTTATACGTGGCATTCTTTGAATGTCCGTTTTTTCTTTCTCCTTTTCCTATATACGTTTTGATTTTTTCCGACATATCACATGATTTGCATGGACAGATAAATCATCTCTCTTATTGTTTTTCCAGCAGGCTGGACACCCAAAATCGGAACGATGCTCATGGGCTTTGATTTGTTTTCTTTGCATGGGTCTGTCTGTTGCTATATTTGTTTGTTAGCTATATACCGAACTGACTCAAGTTTTGCGAGAGGCAATAAACAGTGCATGAAAACATATATCTCGGTCTCAAATTCAATTAGGCTGTGTACCCTGCGGTGGGGTAAATGTGATGTAATGTACAAGGGATGCCAATTTCACTTTCCCGATAATCAAGCAGTCTTTGCGAATCACTCTATCTCTCACAATCATGTTCGTTGCAGCGATGGTCATGAGGAGGAAGACGATGATGGCGGGTCGTTCAATTTCTTGGGCGCTTTATCGCCGTATACTGTAGGGTGTGAGCTCAGCTCGTCCATAACTTCCATATTCCCGCTAAAGTATTAAGACCTAAGAAATGGGAAAGAACACCACATACCTCGCTCATACAGAATCCAGGACGTATACATAACAATCGGCAACGCGACAATCGTCGAAGTCCACCTGTCAAATTCAGCACTAATCCCTTGATATAAACACAGCAGCTCCTGAACCACAACTCGAAGTGCCCAGCATCAAGCCATAATAGAGAGAGAGAATGAAACATACCGCCGCGCAGCAAGCTTATACTCCTTCGTCTGACGAATATCCGACGGCTTCTGCGGAAAAGCCGGCCGTTGTGCCGGAGATGGGCGCGCGGACCCGGGCTTCTGGGCTGGGATTCTCAAGCTCGATTGATTGGGCGCGTCTCTGGGTGCCATTTTGTTGGATTTGAGAAGATTGTGGAGGGCCGGGGTTGCTTTTGTTGATGGGAGAAAATTGGGGGTGGGTTGGATTAAGGGTGGAGGTTTTGTTGGTGCCTGAGGCTGAAATGCGGTATGGTTGTTTACAGTGTAGGTACCGCAATTTAGGTGGTGGGCGCTTCTAAAGAGGTTTTAGCCTGAGTTTTCGAGTTTGATGGATTTTAATCAATAACTTAGGTCTTCAGGTCTCGCAAAACCGGGATCGCTGCGTTTGTTCGCATAGATGAGTTGCTGGAAATGCATTGAACTCCCAAGACAGTACATAGTTCTCTAATCTTGTCGCCCAAAGTTCTTAAATACTATTTTCCACCCCTTTTCTCTTCTTACTTCTTCAAATACCTCTCTCACACACATTCACCGAATCGTCGATTCCCAAACGATCCTTCCACGAAGCCTCCGACACTAAAGAAGCAGCTCCGTGGGGTCCGTCAAGGTCCAGCCAAGAATTACCTCCCCTCCACCCCCCCCCCCAAACAACATCGCGATCTTCTGATGGGGATATATTCTTGGCCGTGGTCAGAAAACCAGCCCTGGCTGAGGAAATGCCACAGAGCAGGTGACGGACCCCGCGGAACTGCAAAAGCTGGGCGTGGCCTAAGATATCATAAAAGGGAGAGAAGATTGACCGTAGGTCCGGATGCGCCTGACGCAGTCAGGTTATTCGAGAAGCAGTAAACTGCGAGATCACAACGGTTCCCGCACGGGCTCACCTGCCAGAAGTACACAGTAGGTGTCTCAATCCATATCCTGTCGGCAATTTCAAGGCAGTCTGGAGTGGTAAGCGCGGATGGCATAGGGTGGCGACCAAGCCGAAATTGCGGCAAAGCCATGGCCTGCGGTAACCTAAACCGCCCTACCTAGAAAGAATAGGCAGGGGTCTGAGACCACAGCACTGACCGTACTGTCCAGGAGATGCAATAGGAGTAAATTTTCTTCTTATATTGATAGGACATACAGCCAGAATGAACCTAAGTCGAGACAGACGGGTTTCCGCAGATCACACTTCTTTCGTCGGCGGCGGCGGCGGGTCAAACTCCGTGTTTTCGTTCTTGTGCGTCGAGGCGGAAGCTGTGAGAGGCCTGCTGTTTGAGTCATGTCGAGATTAGATTTTCCGAGTGATACACAAGGAATGATCTAAACCTCGGTCGTATTTAAAGTGCGATCGATGCGCCGCCGTATTTGTTGGGGGGGGGGGGGGGGGGGGGGATTCATAAAAATGGGGTCCTCTGATTGGCTTCGCCTTGTAGAAGGGGTCTTTCAGCCACTCATCAGTCGCTGCTGTGCTTCCTTAGATAACAAGCTGAGTACTCATCACGGAATCATTTCAACGCATTGCTCTTCAAGATATGAGGGCCATACCTGGTCGGAGCCAGAGTGAGATCTACTTGTGGCATTGACGTGTGTATTGTCATCTTCATCTCCAGACCCTATCAAAAGTGGCTGGATTTTGTCGGTAGCTTGTCTGACGTCCTATTGTTAGTATTTCTCGACCTGGGATAAGTATTCACCGTCCAAAATTCAGTACAGTATCGGCGCAACTTGGGCACATGAATGTGAGAAGTAGATAAATAAATACTGGTCCATATCATTAGGTATACACCATTAATTTCTGGACATGAACTAAAGGTCGCGGAATGGGAATTATGCTTGTCAAAGTTGATGCTTGGGCGGCCTCTAATGCCGTCTTCGCCTGTGAGTTTAGTCCCTGAAATTTCTCCAAGTTCCAACTCCCTCTCGATTTCTACCCTGGCAGCATCACGCCTACATATCCGCCCGGATTACTGCTTCTTTGTCTGTGTCATCTGAGCCGATGGATCTATGTAAGCAGAGTAGGCCCTGAGAATCCGTCCCACCTCAGCGTGTTTGAATGCGCGGGGGGCACGTGAGCGATTCCTCAGCATTTGACTGTACTTCATCCACTCGGTAACAGACCGTCGAGAACCCATACCTCTTTCTGTTCAATTCGAAATATTCTTGTTACGACGAAGTCCTTCGACTCTACACTGGGCTATACAACGGACAGACAGGCCGATTGGTCGTCGGAATGAGTGAGTCGAAGATCCTGCTGCAAACTGACTGCCTGTGAATTTTACCAGCCCCTTGGTCCAGCATGTGGATCTAATCTATGTCATTGTAGCCACGGCGCCCTAATTTATGACCCACCTTTACGCCGATCGTCCTCGGAAAAAAGCAACCCTCCATGGAACCGAAGCAAATGACAGACCATATCTTCAAGTGCCAAGTCAACTATCCACGATTAAAATTGACGCAAAACATTTCCAGCTCGCATATGTGATACTCTTTTTCATTCTCGTTTATTGACGGTTTCTTCATCCTCCGATTACCTGTTCGTGGGCGAACGATACTAGCGCACAGGCCCACATTTCCACGGCCCATGATAGATCACCAAGAACGAGCGATGAACAAGAGGGTCTGGTGATGGGCACACTTTTGTGGACCATATTGATGTTAACATCAAATGGCAGACCCTAGCCACGAAGCTAACCCCTCTCACAATTCGTCATTTTAAGTGGGCTGAGTGTCGACGACTCGCACTACCCTCAGCCGACGACCTTTTATTAACAAAATCCCCCTCCGAGACAGAGAAGAGCATCGACAACCTTACTTCCCCCAGATACCAACTATCTACAATCGAATCATGGCACCCAAAACCGTCGCTGAGGAATATGCCGAGCTCATGGAGCGTAATGGCGAAGGCCACTACCTATACAAGCCTCAACGATACAGCGACCTGCACCCCGGCGTGATCGGATACTTCGGCAAGTATGGAGCGTGGAACAAGATCACTGACCTTTCTGTGGAGGGTCAACCAGAGCGAGATGGTTTCACTGCTCTCAGCAAGCAGCTCAAATTTGACACGCCCACCGAGGGCATGTGGAAGACTCGCTCTTCAGGCAGCGAGGCTGAAGCTAGCTTCGGACTCAACGCTGGCCTTTCGGGTGCATTGACCGCTGCCCCCGTAGACGTCTCGGCCAACGCCAATAACAAGGTCGGCTCAAATGGCAAGGCAGCACTTATCACCAGCTCCGTGGTCAAGAATGAGAAGTTCAAGGCCCCATGCGGACCCCCGATCGAGAGATGGGTTAAGGCCAACGCCAAGGCTCTTGTGAACTCGGACTGGGGTGACGCCATCAAGATGTACGGACTGTGGGCCATCCAAACGACTTGGTCGACTCGGGAGTGCGCAATCACCATGACAAGCGGCCATAACCGCGATACCAGCGGCGGATTCGATGTTGGAGGTACTGGTGTTGGAAAGGTTGGCGCCAGCGGATCAGCCATGAAGAAACTTGAATCAGAGGGATGGTCGACATATGAGGCAACCGAGGTTTGTGCTTGGAATCTATTTCCCCTCTTACTGGCTGTGGTACTAACTTCATGAAGGACGACCAGGGTCTCGTCATCTCGTACGGTGGAGCCGGATACAGGCTTCATACCATTCAGAAATTCCGCAGTAACGTAAGTCCTCCTGACTGAGTCTCTTAGCTGAGCCCATACTAACGAACTCACCCATCAGCCCCTCAAGCAGACTGAAAAAGTCATGGCAGATGAGGTAGAGTACTGCAAGACCATCTACGACGAAAACGGAAACGCGATCGGACAGGAATTCTACAGGCGCGTTTACGACGAAGATGGAAACGAAATTGGGGAGGAGAAAATTGACAGGGAGGTCGAGAAGAAGAAGCGAGAGGAAGAGGAAGCGAAGGAGTCTACCGAGGTCGAGGAAGATTTCGTGATCGAAGCCTGTGGACCAGTTGGATTGAGCGAGAGTGACATTGAGGCCGATAAGAAGAGAGCACAGGAAGAAGAGGAGGAGGATCGCAAGAACTTCTCGAAGAAGGTGGCTTCTCTTGTTGCTCAGTACCCTGATGAGACGGAACGACGAGTGCACTTGGCCAAGCTGTTGGCAGAGAACTCGACTGAGGTGACTTATACGACTCCGGTGTAAAGAAGGCTTGAACAAGGCAAACCTGAATATGTTTAAGAGCTTTATTTCAACATCAACAGTCCCAAGCTGCCATCGAGCATCAATGTCATACTTTTGAAGAGCTTACGAAATCTATTGCAAGACGTATTGTGGATGAGGCCGGTAGCAAAGTACAATATGGGAACCTAACCATCAGAGCCCTTGACACATTGACTTACAGAGAAGGTGTCTAGGTGGCTGACCATGAAGATGACTTAGTACAACATTGTACATGACTAGCACCGGTAGGTATATGACTAGTTGAGTGGTCGGATAGGGAATCAGGTATGAGATCACAATAGAATAGAGTAGATTTATCAGGCGATCAAACAGAATGAGACGGCAGCCAATGATAAAACAGGTAGGATATATGTGCACCCTAGCGTTCTTGCGAGCATCATCTAAGAAGTCACATATACCATGCATACGTGCTGGGACACGGACCTGAGAGGATGTGCAGTAGGAGACGTGACACCAGGACCCAGCTGCAAAGTATCTCTGAGAATCTCTCTACGGGCTACGGTCATTCGTTCCTGGTTTGATACCATGGATGTGCTGAAAAGTATTAATTTGCGAGGGTTGTATCACGAAGCGGGCTGCAAACATATAAAAAAAAAAAAAAAAAAAAAAAAAAAAAAACCAAAGCCATATCTTCGTTATCATAATAGCAAAAACTAAACAAAAGCTCCATGCTATGCATTTTCAAAGAATTATTTTCAGCACTAGGGATCTTCTTCACAGTCCCTTCATTCACTATTGCAGAAAATCGGCTTGGCCTAGCTGCCGCCGTCATGCGATTTTCGGTGAGAGTCGGTTTGGGGGCCGAAAGCCCTCCTTCCAACTATCGCAACATTCACTGTGGTTTTAGTCCCGCCTGGAGTGGATGTCTCCACTGGTTTTGATACCCGTGTGCCTCCGCCAGGTCTGCCAGACATACCATCTTTCCATGACCGTAGTCGACTAATACGCAAGGCATCGATCGAACCGACCACCCGTACTGGAGCGTCCCCACTGGGTTTGACGCCAGTGTGCCACCAGACAGGGGCTACGGCCGAAAGCTTCTTGCGATACTCATAGTCGACTACTTCGCAGAGCATCGGTCTCGGTTCTCCCGGCTGAAGAGGGACCTCCACGGCATTCGACGCCAGTATGCCCAGTCAGAGCTTATAGCCACCTCAAGGGGTTAAAGCCAACACGTCATGCGATTCTCTGTAGTCGGCTTCCCTTCTCATGCGCCTACTTCACAGCTCCCGCCGCCAGCCCTACCGCCAGTCCAGGCTGGGTTTTCTGTTGGATTGACGAGTTACCGGTCTGGATAGTGGTGGAGCCCGTAGTCGTCGCGGGTGTGGTCGTGGCTGCAGTTGCTGTTTCTAGATATGCGCCCTCTCTATACCCAAAACAAGCCATGGCAGCGGTTCCGGTATTATCGGGGTGTAGTGTGGTCCCCACTGGATTTGATACCAGTGCGCCATCAGCTAGGGCCTACCGCTGCCATCACCGGTTCTTCCGGTTGCCTTTCTTGGCAGCAGACTCCTTCTTCACCACCACCTTCGCCTTATTCTCCGATTTGTTGTTGGTAGGGAGGGAGTAAGGAGTGGCGGCAGCAGATTTCTTGGCGGCCACGGCCCTCTTGACGACGGCAGTCTTCTTCTTCGTCGTCGCGGTCTTCTTGGTCTCGAGGACCTTCTTTGAAGGCTTCCGCGACTGACTACGAGTTGAACGGGCCGGGCCGCTATCTGCTGCCGGGGAAGGAGACTGGGAAGTGGAAGAAGATTCACTGGAGTCTGTGCCAGGCTGACTTGAGGGGGTCTTCTTGGCCTCAGCTCGTGGCTTCAAAGTGAGCTTGAGCCGCACCGGCTTGGTCGGCGCGGGTCCCTTACCCTTGCATCGGGTGTTGTAGGGGTGAGGCGCCACAGAAGAAGGAGCAGCGGGCGAAGGCGAACGACGCTGATGCTTAGCCGTAGGCTCGTCAGCCGGCTCGTCAGCACGTCGCTTGATGGTGGCATTCTCTTGAGAAATGCCAGCTGTGATCTCCTCCCCAGTGACCCCGGAGACTTGAAGGTAGGGGGTATTGCGGTCTCCGAAGAAGGGAGGGAAACCGAGGTGGTTGTTCCGAGAAATTTCGTTCTCCGAACGAGAAAGAAGAGGTGGGAGAGGGAGGTTCTCCTCCTGGGGTGGAGGAGTAGCCCGGTAGGGACTTTGTCCCCGAGGCGAGACGACGGCCTCTTCGCCGTCGTCACTGAATCCAGCGCGAGCCCAGTCCTCGCCATCCATACCAGGAGCTTCCTTGAGAAACAACTTCATCCTCAGAAGCTTCTCCTTGGGTACATCCCTCAAAAGATGAGGATACAGGAAAGGAGCTTCGGGGGCAATGGGGCGAGGACTGGGTGAGAGGGGGACTGGAGACACGTATCTTCCATGAGTGGGGACCTCAGGTTTAGGGTCGGGGGAAGTACTCGCGCTCTCGCTGGCCTCAGTATCAGTATTGATACTGGACAGGTCGCCACGGGCTTCCCAGGGACGGAGTATCCCGGCCTCGCGCTGTGCGCGCACCTTGGCAAGGAAACCAGCAGCTTCGCTAGGGAGCTTAATGGTTCTAGAAAATGCTTTTCTGGCAGATTCAGAAAGCTGCTGGCCCCTGTTCTCAATGCTGGCCACAATCTGCTTGGCACTCGACTTGATGGTCTTTGGCTTCTGAGCCAGCTTCTTGGTCGAGTCCATAGAAGTGGGCTTCGGGGCGATGAGAGGAGTTGGCGATGGCGTGTGCTCAGAGACTGGGAGCAGAACAGGCTCAGAGGCAGGCTCAGGTTCCGGCTTGGTGGCCGGCTTCTTGGGGAGAGCCCACTTCTTTGGTCGGGACGCCTGTTCCTCGGCGGCCTCGAGAGCGCGAGTTGAGGGCTTTCGGATGCGCCCAGACATCCGAGTACCGATCGAGGCACTCGACATGTCGGAGGAGGTAGAAGTCGAGCTCGGGTGGGGGTGTCTCGACTTCGGGAGGTACTGGTCTAGAGACCAGCCGGTGGCTTCAAGGCTTTCAATAAATCCTCGATCCAGGTCGGGGTCGGTGAAGGTTGCAGCAGACGCTTGTAAGGAGTCTACTGTTTGCGAATGCCGGAGTCGAGATGGTTGTGCTTCAAATGCTCTTCGTCTACCGGAGTGCAGAGAGGCTGAAGAAGAGACTCGGGGGGAGCGTCGAGCGGGAGTTATTTGTGTGGGCGTGGCAGGCAGCGACCTGCGACGCCCTTTTTGGGGTGCCATTGTAGTGAATGTCTGGATCGTGTTCCCAGCATTCAGAGTAGTCAATGGTTTTGCGACAAGCCTAGGTATCCACATAAGCAGCCAAACCAGATAGGACGTACTAAAACGAGTGAATACAAAGTGATCCTTGTGGGCTCTTTAACAGATTACATAGAAACACAGCACATATAAGACTATGAGCGGGGGTTGCGCGCGGCAGGCGGAGATGGAGGATTCCGGCAGCCAGGCAGGCGTTGAGGTTTAGTGCCAGGCTTCGGGGCAGCAAAACAATAATTCACAGTGACTTACCGGACAAACCCATTCAACCAGAACCACTTAAACAGCTGCAAGGGCCATATGGTCCTGCCAGTCGCCGGGGTCGGGGTCCAGGCCGTGACGGCGACGATGATGGGGGACGGCAGCGCAGAAAAGAAATTAGGGCTAGCTCGATCGGCGCTTATCGGCTTCTATCGCGCTGTCCGCCTTATTCTGCAACTTACCACCTTGCAACCCTCACCTTCCCCCCCAGCCCTCGTCGTTTCGTTGTTTTTACACTATGCATCTGTGGCAGGCCACTGTTCCATTCTGCCTGCTGGCATCGGCCGCCCTGCCTGCTGCCGCGGCCTCGGCTTGGGGGTTTACTGATGCCACCGTGGCCGTTCAACCCAAGGGTGCCGGCATTAACGGCGGCGTGAAGGAAGAGTATGATCTCTCAGCGACCACCGGCCCCGGTCGAGTGCATGTGAAGCTAATTTGCAGTGATCGAACAGGCTCTCTTCCTCGAAGCCCCTTGCCAACCCGGTCTCGTTCGCTGGTGCCGACACATTGCGCGTCACCTTGACTACCCAGGAAGGTAGCTCCGCGAAGCGACCACACCAGGCTTTCCTGTTGTTGAAGGATAACCAGAGTGGACTGGACATCTCCTACCCTTTCACCGTCAAGGAGAATGGAAAGTCTCGCGTGGAATTGGTAATTGCGGCCTGTTTGAAGCTCTCCCCGCAAGTATGAGCTAACCCCCGTGCTAGACCCAGAAGGAGCTTCCGCTTCAATTCCTGACTCTCCCCGGCCCCGTCGACGCCCGCATTCTCATCGGTGGCTTTGGTAATTCCGAGGCCTACGACCATTCTGTTTTCAAGCTGTCCATCGACCGCGACCCCAACATCCCTATTCCGACCACCGAGGCCCCGAGATACGGAAAGCTGCCAGAGATCCACCACATCTTCAATAATGACCCTTCCAATCCGCCCATTGTCCTCACTCTGGCCTTCGTCGGTGCTGTGATCGCTGCTCTGCCGGTCTTGGCCGGTCTGGTAAGTGCCTTTCCTGTGGCGCATTTCGAGTTTAATTGCTGACTGTTCTACGTAGTGGCTCTTCCTCGGCGCCAACGTCAACCACCTCCCCACTGCGCTCAAGTCGGCCCCTCTGCCGCACGCTGTCTTCCTCGCCTCCTTGGCTGCGTTCGAGGGTATCTTCTTCCTCTACTATACCTCCTGGAACCTGTTTCAGATCCTGCCCGCCGCGGCCGCTGTTGGCGCGGTCGCATTCGTGAGTGGCAGTCGCGCTCTGGGTGAAGTCCAGGGCCGCCGCTTTGCCGGCCTGCGGTAAATTGAACAGCGCGGCGACGTAGAGTGCGCCCCTCATTTCTTCTGGGCGCATTCACTCCAAGCGTCCACGGGTTGGCTCTGTGAGCTCGACAGCATTGTATCTTAGCTGTGATGATAGCGATCATATCCATCCTTCTCGTTTCAGATGATTAATTCTTGATGAATAAAAATCTTACAAATTTGGCACCTTCCCTTCAGACTCACAATTTTGCTTCGATCTTGTTTTTAGTTACTGTAAGATCGACAATCAAAGAAGCGGTTTCGCTTTGACGATTGGATATATCATAGTTTGTATCCGCTCAAGTACTACATCCAATGTTGAAATGCTTCATTATAGTATGTTTATTTCGTGCAAGTAGTACAACTGGATATCCCTCCAATTCTATAACCCCACATTCACCGAGGCTGATCTCCCTCTTCCACAAGCAGTATGCAGTGTTGATGAGTTGATGAGGCTTTGACGTCACTTGAGTGGCCAGCAAACGCCAAGCCTCCGGGCTTTTCTCCACGAACTCTGCCGGAAAAGCTCCCTCAACTCCTAAAACACTGGGACCCAGCAACAATGGGCGCCAACGCTTCAAAACCAGTGCGCACAGCTGCAGGCGCTGCAAAGCGCCAATATCCTAAACAAGCTGCTCCCCCGCCTCGGCCGACGCCGAAGGCCCCTCGAGAAACGAAACCGCCGCAACCACCGCAACCACCACAACAACCTCAACCGACTCCCTCCGCACCAAAAGCACCCCCAGCCCAGACCCCGAGCCATGCAGCACAGGGACCTACATATCATTCCAAGGAGGAGGCATCAACAGTTAAATCTAATGGTATGGCCTCTCATTGCAGTCGACCACCGAGAACACCGGCCGCGGAGCACCTGTTTGCCACCAAGAAACGATTCACTAACCTGCTACAGCGATTGACCTCGACGGTCGTGATCCCGACTTCGCTGCTTCCTTACGATCTATCGGCCCCGTCGACCCAACACAGGGTTTCCCCCACGGCAGCGCCAACCTCGGCTCCATGCAAACTGTTTTCCCATCCGCCTCCAGTCCCGCCTGGCTAGTACACACCGCGCGCAATAGACTGAACAAGATCGCCGCCGAGGAAGAGGAGCGCATAAAGTCTGGGCGGTATGGGGATCGACAATTTGTCGATGCTTTCCAGATACAACAGGCGCTTCAGATGCGGGATGCGCAAAATTTGCCACCTCGGGAGATTGAAGGGATTCTGGGCTTGAAACCGGGGCTTGTGGATAAGTTGGGACAGAAGGGAATCGTCTCGAGGATTTCTCTTGGCTAAATATGGCGCTTTGGGGGGTTTTAAATTGTAAGTTTGTTGGGGCATGGAATCGCATTCTTGTGCGATTTTCCATCGCTGTGTTGTTTTCCATTTTCTGGCCCGACTCCGTAGATTCGACCGGCGTTAATGTGTTGCATTAGCCACCTAATTATTCCTGTATAATACGGGAGCTTTATCTCTACTCACTATAATGTGACTCCGTGTCAAGCTGAGCTTGCGAGAGGTCATAAAATTCGTCAAAACCTGCCCCTCATTTTGCCAGCAGCGCAAAGATTCGACAATTTCATATGCATGCCATGCACGAGCGGTGCATGGCATCATATATCTCCAGCAGCGTATTGTGCCACTGTTGCACTACACATCCAATTGTGCCTCCCAAAGCTCCAGTCCGTTGAGTCCATGGTTACGAGAGTTGGTGCTTTGGTAGGACACAATGGCTGGTGTGGTCACACAGAACCCTGGGTCTGCACGGAAATACACTGATTCGATATCCAAGACTGAGAATGACGTTGCGGGCTATCCAACTATCGTGTCATAATGGGGAAACACTAGACTCAATATTCTAAATCACGATGAAAGTACAAGACGGGTACCCAAAGGTACGTCAGAGAGTCAACGAGTGTGCCGATTTGCGGCTGAGAAGGTATATGCCTTTGCCATAGAACCTTATTCCAAAACCGGCCCCAGAGCAGTCATGGGGCTGTGGTCCAAGCATCAACTCCAATTAAGCTTAAGTTATCGTCACGATTTTGATGACCCAGGCTACACATTTTCTTATTGTATAGCTTGGTCTATAGTCCTTGGAGGTGACGTAGCGCGGCTATGTGACAAGTTAACAATCGCTCATGATATATTTTGAGACTAGAGTAATTATAACGTAAACATAGAAATCAATGCCACGTTGATAAAAAAGTATAAACAATGACCAATATGGTCTCAATAAATGGGTATAAAATGAACAGTATGCGAGTACCTCCAAGTGAAGCCCTTATGCTCCGTCCAAGTACATCAATGTATCCTAAGTGAGATCACCAAGTGAAGGTTTTCCCCCAGAGGCTCCAAGAAGCAAAGTTCTTTTATAAATAGCGAAAGCCGCCTTCAAGACGGCCGTTTAGCAGCTTCCGACTCAAGCTCGTAAAAACCGTATTGCTGCCCAGGCGAGTCCCCGTTAAGCTCAGAAGGCTCGCCTGGAGACAGCTCCGAGGGCGATTGCAAGCCTGAACGTGCATGGCTTCCAGTGCTGGGCTGTGAGGGGGCGGAGTTGCTATTTGTTGGGTTGTCGGAGTACAGCGGCTGCTGTTGGTTACTGATCTCTGCTGTCTCAGTCGACTGGTCCCCTTTTGCAGCGCGCGCTCGATATCGGAAAATCAGCCAGACCAATACTGCAATAAGTGCTGCGCCACAGACACCACCGACGACGCCTCCGACAATTGCCCCGGTGTTGGAGCTAGAGCCGCCGTCTGATGCCGTTGTGTCGGACGATGAAGTCGTGGTAGCCGAGGCAGTCGTGCTAGTTGATGTTGTCGAGGACGTTGAAGTTGCTGTTGCTGTGGCGGATGCTATAAACATCTCTGTCAGCATTGATTTCTTGACATGCCTTCATTCTGAGGCAGTGGACTAGGATAGGCAGCTTACATGTGCCCGTCACGGCGATTTCGAGGGTTCCCATGGTATCGGTATCAATGTCGGTCGAGTTGACGCATCCAAAATATCCATATGTGCTGTTCTCCTTGCTGTAGAACCCTTGTAACCCCTGCAGACAGCAAAAATACTCGTACGCATCATCATCGGTGTTATCCCACGCGTAAAGATTCCACGTGGTGTTCGCGCACTGGGTCAAGGTAGGCTGGTTGACTCCTTGACGGCATATCGTGTTGTACTGGTTGGGCTTATTGTAGGTGTCCGGTGGGCAGCACGTGTAGAAATTGTCCCATGTTGATCCTCCTGACTCTGCTGGTGTTGGACACCCGCCCTTATTGCGAAGAGCGTAGCCTTGGGGCATTTATGCGACTGAACGGAAGGGAAGAGGTGGAAATGGTAGGATCTGTGGTCGAGGACGAGCGTCTGTATTGATTCAAATTGAGAAGAAGGAATGCCAACGGTGGAGGAGATGAAAACAAAGGATCAATTAGGGGCCAGAGCATTTGGGTCATGGGCAAGGCTGAGCAGGTCAGCAAGCGCTAAGCTCGAGGGATGCGAAAGAGCTAACTGTATTAGAGATACCAATACATACACTCCCGTGGAGCTGCGAGCTGCCTGAGCACGAGGCTGTCGGTAACGTGCCCAGGAGATGAGTTTCTCGCACTTTGCGGGGCCGAGCAAACAGTGATTGCCCAATGGGACTCGAAAAATGGGGGGACCAGGGTCCACACAGTGTTTATGAAATGCAAGTCAGGGTCGTTTCAGGGATGCTTTTGTGTTGGCTTCACGGGAAGAGTGGATCTATGGCGTTGTCTGCGCAGCTCACGCTAAACTGCATGTGACGCCCTCCGGGTCGGTTGTGGTATTGGAAAGCTTCGAATGAAATACCGTACGTAAATGACGATGAACTCAGCGACTTCCTTTTCGCCGGCGCTCTTGCGGTGCAACTGCCGACTTGAGATCCATGAGGCTCCTTTTCAGCACCTCGCCTAGGGAGACTTGTTTAGCTGGACCCGGCCAAGCCGATGCGTCGAGTCATGGTTTTGCTTTGCTTTCGGTTCCTCTCTTTACACCGCCCATGCGTAGCTCTTCATCCGACATATCCGACTATTTGGCACTAGTAATTTGGGGCCAAACGTTTAACCCGGACTGAGCCTGATGTGTGCATTCTCCGAGAGTTGCTGGGGAGTGATTGTCCTATCGAATCTGCCGATCAGGCTCGAGCATGACAGTACAGCAAAAACATGTCTGGGGCGGCTTTTGCTGTCCAAGCAATGCGCATTTCCATTATTCTGTTCGTAAATCGTGGCGTTCTTTTCAGGTGGGTCGATGGTGGGTCGGCCCCCGACATGGGTCCGTCCTCGGCACGGAAACCGTACCATGGTACATGCTTATCCAGTGGATGTATGTAGAACGACATGCGATGTAGATCGTAGATTTCTCTAACCACTGGCTTACCAGCTTCATTCAGAGTGTGTGTATTTGGAAAACACCAAAGTATGACCACTAAATCCATGATCTCAAGGTTCCCACTGGGTTTATTACCAGCGTCACCAGCCAGGACTTACAGCCATCGCCATGCTACCATCCCAGGTCGCGCGAAGATCCCAGGGACGGAGGATCTTTGCCTATGAGCGCACCTTGGCCAGAACCAGCAGCTTGGCTGGGGAGCTCAATGGTGTTGGAAAATGCCTTTTTGGCAGATTCGGAAAGCTGCTGGGCCCTGTTCTCAATGCTGGTCACAATCAGCTTGGCACTCAACTTGATGGTCTTTGGCTTCTTAGCCATCTTCTTGGTCCGAGACTTGGTGGCGGCTGTCAGAGGAAGCCCGGAGGCAGGCTCATTGAAGAATTTTAGAATGTGTTTGGAGGTTCGAGTACCGGTCGAGATACTCGATGTGGTTGAATTGGTAGAGGCCGAGGAAGGATGAGTCAATTTGTTGAAGAACTGGCCTGGAGACCAGAGGTAGCTATTCCAATATTTCCTTGAAAGACCTGTAGGGGTGCTGAATTGGCCTTTCAGAGGAAAGTGGAGGTCGCAAGCATGTTGCCTGAAAATGACAGAGAGAGGAGGGTATCAATGAGTCACTCTCAATTGTATTCAGTAGTAAGGAATCTGCTGTAGGTGGCGAAGTTCAGAGAGTAGAGGCTGAATCGTAAAGTACCCGGTAGCACTCCCGATCGGTTGAAGAGAGAGAGAGAGAGAGGGAGGTTGAAGAAGGAAGAGATAAAAAGACAAATGATCGGTATGTACTATAGCGGGTCTCTTGGGAATAGAGGATATAGTGTGACGGCAGTTAGCGATAGGTGATGGAGGCTGTAAGGTCATCATGGTAGATGCAGCGTGCGGCTCTTTCGGGCAGGGATGATGGTTTATGCCAAGCCTTGATGATCTCCTGGACCCGAACTCTCGGCCCGGCAGTGCCTGAGAGGCCGACAATGCACTTTCAGGGCTCGGAGATGCCTTAGGGTACATTAGCTCCGCGCCAATCACCAGGATTGATCGGTTCGACCAATAAATTATAAGCGGGTTTGTTTTGGAAGTATGATTGTTCCTGGGGTTTCATTTCAAAGCAAATCAGCAACCCGCGATGCATGGTGTCGATGTTTAATTTCGAAAGTCGATCGCATTTCTGAAAGGTGGCTGCTGCAGATGATTTCAATAAAAACACCGAAGGCGAATCTCACCTAGGCGCATATTTCTCGCTGTTTCTGGCAGATAAAGATCAACAACATAAAGGAAGCCCGATGGAATCATTTCATCCCTAGAGGCAACAACTGCTAAAAGCTTGGCCCTCGAATTTAATCTTAATAAGGCTCCCGCTATCTGAGAAGGCCCCGTGGGGATACCAAACCAGAGCAAATCCAGACAGCAGGGATGGTGAGACAGCGAGGGAGTAAGGATGGTTGGGGTAACAAGGGCGGGACTGGTGAGGAAGGGTTGTACCTGCTACAGTAGGGCACAGGCACAGTAGGAGGTAAGGGCGGAAAGAGTAGGCAGGAGGGCGAGTCTGGCAGTCGAGTACGATGTCTACCTAGACTAGTTACCATCGAGGCCACAGTAGCTAGGGAGCTGCCCTCTATTCATCTCATCAGGACAGTCGAACGCAGCAGCTCCGACCACCACGCCTCATCCCTGCGTTTCCGACTGAGGCTACACAAGCATCATCATCGTCTAACCCGTGAAAGACAAGGTAGGATTGTCGCCGTGCGTACCGCCTGTGTGCCGTTTGTGTACCTCGTGTCTTTCCTGTATTGATTGACGATCGTCCCGTCGCGTGCCTCCATACTGTACTTGGCCCTAGGGATATGGTCTGGGGGCGTTCCAGCTGCTTCCTCGCATCTGTGAATACTATTATACTCGCGCAACCCTTTTGACCTTGGGCCTCTCACTCACTCTCCCTCGTTCTAGTCCTCGTCGCGGCATTCCGGGGTGTTTGCCCCCATTCCGATCGTTCCTCCCTTCGTCCATTCTGCACCCTCCGCGTTACTCTCTTTTTTTCAACACCCTCAGAATCATGAAATGACCTCGACATGTCACTTCTCGCCTTTCTTCCGGCGTTCGCGCCGTTTGCTTTTTCGACCCTCGTTGTGAGCGGCCTCGCCTCCAAGGCCTTGCATATCGGCATCCACATTCACTCGCTACCTTTCCTCTACCTCGTCATCTATTCGCCCACCCTCGTTCTCCCCGAAATCCTGATAATTACCTGTGCGCGACTCTTGTTGCAGTGGCCGGCGCCAGAAACCAAACTACAATGGCTGTCAACATGTGTCGGAGGGATCTTGGGGTATGTGCCTTGTCCTGCTGATGCCCACGGGGAATTATTCAATTCCCAACCTGAACCGCATGATCTTGAAAAGCTAACCAGACCCGTTCTGCCTCTAGTCTTCTTACCTGGGGAGCCTCCGCCATCCAGTTCGGCTTCTTCATCCAAACCGGCGCCGAAGTCGCCTGGAACGCCAGCAATAGTTTCCTCAGCGATCCTGCTGCCATGAAGATTCTCCTCAGCGGTATCTCGACCGTTTTCGCGGCGGCGGCCGTGCTTGGAATCGCCGCGTGGCTTCTCAATACCCAGGTTTATAACCTGACCGGGCTCGGTTTGCAGGCGATCCAAGACCTTTTGCTCAGCGGGTATAACTTCTGCAGAGGGGGCTATCAGACACGTTACACCTTGCTCTCCGCGCCCAGCAAGTCGTGGATCAACTCGGTCGATATCAGATCTGCACGCCGTGCCGCCTTCGTTGTTGCCGCTTGTTTCTCTCTGTTGTTTTTGGAACTCGTCCGTCCTGCGATTCCGTACGATCACCTTTCTGCGGCACTCCCGCTGTCCTTACTCGATGCCTTCAACAAAAAGTCCAGCACCTTGGGAGGTTGCCGTAACCCCGCGACTACCTTTCCCCTGTGGACCGATGTCGATCCTGTGCCGCTCGATGAAGGATGGTCGCGGCCGTCATGGCTGCCGCAGAACCCACCGGGTGGGTTTCGCCGCTGGGATGTCCACCCCGACCAGCGTGCGGAGAGCGATAACCCGTCGTGGTATCTTTGCGGGGGTGGAGACGACGGAGGCTTCTACAATCCCAAAGCGGACCCGCTGAAGATCTCGAATCTGGATCGTGGGATTTACGATCCCTTGAAGAAGGCGTTCGAGCAACACGCCGTGTCGATCGATCATGTGATCCTCGTGACCCTGGAAAGCGGACGCAAGGATATGTTCCCCATGCAGCAGGGATCCCCCTTGTTCCACAGCCTCCTGGACTCGCACCCAGACGAAGATCGAGATGAGGCCACGGATCGGCTGGTTGAGATGACTCCGGTCGCACAGATGTTGACGGGAGAGTATGTGAAGAATAGCAAGGGCAAGCCCGTGGACTTGCGCAATGCCACCTGGCACGATACCGCGCAGAAGAATATGGGTGGCCTGAATGTTCGTGGGGCTGTAACTGGCAGCTCACTGACGTTTAAGAGTATTCTTGGCAGCCATTGTGGTGTTAACTCTCTTCCAGTGGATATGTTGGAGGAATCCCTGCTCGAGATCTACCAGCCATGCTTGCCGCAACTCTTCGAAGCATTCAACCAGGCCAAGAAGCCCCAGGTAGAACCGTCAGAGGAACACATCGTGGAAAAGCGCAGTTTGGCACCTAACCAGTCTGAATCTTTGAAGTATCCGTGGAAATCGGTCTTCATGCAGTCCATCACCGACGACTACGACCGCCAAGATATCATGAATGAACACATGGGATTTCGACACAAGGTTGTTAAGAGCACTCTACAAGACCACGAGTCAAAGTATCGCGCTGAGGGCGAAGAAATTAACTACTTCGGATACGCCGAGACCGAGCTCAAACCATACATCCGCGATCTCTTCGAAGAAGCCGCCATCAACAAAACACGCCTCTTCCTCTCCCACGTCACCAGCACAACCCACCACCCCTGGGAAACGCCCGAAGACTTCGCGATGGAGCACTACATGGGCAACCAGGGCAACATCAACCACGGTCTAATGAACAACTACCTGAACGCAGCCCGTTTCGTTGATAACTGGCTGGGCGACATCATGACGATGC
The DNA here is from genome assembly GCF_028826775.1 of Penicillium argentinense. NCBI lineage: Eukaryota > Fungi > Ascomycota > Eurotiomycetes > Eurotiales > Aspergillaceae > Penicillium > Penicillium argentinense. Next base: position 5,025,558 of record NW_026622668.1, read on the forward strand.
TCGATGAAGCCGGCATCGCAAATAACACCCTTGTCGTCTTCGTTGGCGACCACGGCCAAGCATTCGGCGAAGACAACAGAGACTTGACAGGGACCTACAACAACCCGCACATTAGCAACTTCCGTGTCCCACTCGTCTTCCGACACCCGCACATGCCCCGAATCAACATCAACGCCAACGCAACCTCCCTCTCCATCATCCCGACTATCCTGGATATGCTAATCCAATCCCACTCGCTCGACGAACGCGACTCGGAAATTGCTTCCGCCGTCTTGCCAGAGTACCAAGGCCAATCGCTCATCCGACCTTTTTTGCCATTCATCAACGAGACCTCCGGATCCAAAAATACCACAGAAAGAGATCTCACCCCTCTAGGTCCGGAATATGAGCACCCCCACTTTAAATCAGTCTGGAACTTCGGCGTGATCAACTCCGGCGGCGCCATAATGTCCGTGATGGCTGCTAATATCCCGTACCGCCTCATCCTGCCGATCCAGGAGGACTTTGAGTACACGTTCACGCATCTGGGCGATGACCCCGCCGAACTGAATCCCATCAAGGCGTGGACTTTGTCTGATCTTGTTGATCTGGTAGAGACGAAGCTTGGGGATGAGCCAGCTGCTTGGTTGAAGGATGCGGAGAAAGTTGGGAGGTGGTATGTTAATGATCAAAGGAGGATTTGGGGGTATCGGGAGGCTTGAGCGCGGGCTGCTGGATGGCTCGTGCGTGTTGGATGCTAATGTTCCCCTATGTTACAATCTATGATAATCTTCAATGCAGTACATCTGCTATTTTGAGTTAGCCTTGGCGCTCTTGCTCTTGTATTTTGAGTGATGTTTTCTGGTATTGTATGTTCTCTCTCTGATTGGCCTTTTTTTTATGTTTACCTTTGGGACTGTAAGCATTTTCTTGGTCCTCCAACCTCGAGGAGAATTGAAGTACATAATACTTAAATTCTGTGAGTTTTGAATGGCGAAAGGCATTGTTTGCTTCTATCAAAATACAGTTCTCTTGCCATGGCGTCGTCTGCTTCATTTGAATTCTTTGAGCATTATATACTAGTCACGTGGTTTATCGTGTCCTATGTGAGGCTTGTGGTCTAACAGTAAACGTCATAAACAATGGCAATTTACCCTGGATTATACCCATTCCGCTCGGTGCTTTTACCAAGTTTGTCTGGATTCCACTCCTGGGGTTTGCGGTATTGCCTTTGGCACCCTAGGAAGCAGAGATATTGTTTGACGAAGGGTTCTTTTTAGCATAGCACTCTTGACCGTTTTATGATCCAGACCTTGGAACATAAAATTGGTCAAATTTCGTTCGAATTATTGAATTCGTTCCAACTATCGTACATCTATGCAAAAAATACCCGCTCCAAAGCCCAATCATAGCGCCAAGCTAAACCCCAAAAACGACAATCTATACAGGACCCAGTTCATCACATGCGGTTGTTCACAAAAATGCCCCGACGCGGAGTGCTACTTCATTTGTTCATCACTCGCCACCCGATCCATCTTCCTCAGATCAACAACAACAAAACTCTTCACCTCAACCGGCAACGGCTTATCATTATAAACCGAATTCAACGGCACAATCTTGCCCGTACACATATCATCGTCGAATGCAATAACGTCTTCATATTCGGTCATTTTGCGCGCCATGATGTATCCGCCCTTGGGAAAGGAGACGGAGCGACAGTGCTGGGCTCCGGAGCCGGTGTATGTGTGTCCGATTTTGTGTGCTGTCGGGAAGTAGGCGACGTCCCAGGCTTGGACACCGAGGGTGAGGAGGAGGGGGAGCATTATGGGGAGCATTTTATCTGAAATATTAGGCTGGTTCTTTTGGACTGGGCACCGTATTTGACGAACTGATTTATGTTGCTTCAAGTATTTGTTTTCGATTATAACAATTGAGGCAGTAGATTGCAAAGAGCTGTTACTGAGCTTGGTAGCTTAGTATGTATAAATAATCGAGCTCGATAGCTCTGAATTAAGTTGTAGAGTGGTGATCTATGGAGAATGCGCCGTTGTATAGGGAATGGGCTTCGGAATGCGTCCCTTGCTTGGATGCCACTCTAAGTGGTTGGAAAATGCCAATAAACGGGAAACTGTCCGAAGGAAACGGAAATATATCTTACAGTAACCTTCTTCACCATGTCGCTTGAGGCTGGTTGGCGGCAATAAAAGTTGTTCCTTTCATATAGATTCAGTACCGGGCGGATGGCTGGAGCATGTATGCGACACGAGCCATTTCCGTTACCAATTCACGCAACGAAGATGGAATCGGACATTTCGTGCAGTAGCGGTCTCGGATAAGCTGCCCATGCTTGGAGATATCTCGGTCGATGATGGGGACAGAGAAAGAACACCACTTGATCTCGCGATCTCTTCAAGAGAAGGAAGTGAAATCAAAAGGCCTCCACAAGCAACATCAAGACTGCCCCTCAAATAAACTCAAAAATAAGAGTCGAGCTGTGGTGGAGTTGCAACAGGGACCGATAGCCCCACCAACAGACATCCAGTAGCTCTCGCAAAATATAAGCTGCATGGCCAGCAAGCCGCGACTAGTCCAGATTCGCATACCCGAGACAGCGATGTGCATCGCGTAGGTGGAACACACTTCCCACCTCGACACGCGCACTGTACCATTGTGGCACTTCCGCACGGTAAATAGGCTAATAGGTTATAAAGGAGCGCGGGCCAAATAGAAATGGACTTCGCGCATTGAGCCAGCCTCGGGGGCTCTGTTATTGGTCAATGCCCAGCTCAAGTCCTTTTGTAGATAGCTCAGATGGGAGTGACCCACGGTTGCTAGCGCGGATACCCCCACGCGAGCTTGAATCGGTGGTCACTTGACGAGCCCACTATAGCCCCAGTATCGCGTTGCCCGCTCCAGACTCCAGACTTCCGCCTCCGCGGGATGGGTCCAGCCGAGTTGGGATCCGTGTTTCGCGGCGTTCTTTAGGTGCGGAGGGGTCGTGGCTTGGGCTGAGCCGGCGGGAAGAATTTGGTGCCATTGAAAAGCCAAAAATATATCGAGATGGCGATGGTTCTTTTGCTATTATCGGGGGAGAAAGTGGCCAGGTCTAGATCTAGATCGTCCAGCCGGTCTGGCCAGGGCGGTTCGAGCTGCAGATGCAGATGCAGATGCAGATGCTTGGCGTTCTGCAGGGATAGGATATTCGGAGCATCGAGAGGAACGATGGAAGGTGCTAGAAGTGACTGCGAATGCCGCTAGTTGAGGAAGGTGTTCGTTCCGACTGGTTGGGGATTGGGAGTGTGTTCGTGTGTGATTTGCGGAGCGGAAGGGACAACTCGGGTTTGCCTGATGGGGTAAGACACTACACACGGGCTTGCGACGCCGGGCAGATTCTGCTGGTCACACGGGCAGACCTGCGCCCAGATCGGATTTCCCCTGGATTAGAGATCCTTCGGTAGTCAGACCGGATTGCCGTGCTTGTCTAGGGTGTTATTTTTATTTTGTTTGTTTTTGTGTTGGTGGTTGCAAATTCGGTTGTAAACATGTACCTACCATGCAGGCCTTAGTGGCGAAATTAGAAATACCGATCCTATAGTAGATATTCGAAAGTACTGTCGAATTGTATTCTAGAAGAAGCCTGAGGATCGGTAAACGCTAGCTCGTAGTATCTCGATTATGTGGAGTAGTACTTTTTGTCGGATGGGAAAAAAAAGGTCAAGATGGAATGGGGATTGAGTTTCGCGGAGCCGAGAACCAGGGGAGACCAGCTGACGATGAAGAGGCTATCGCGTACAAGAATAGCACCAGTCCAAGCCAGGCTAGACCCAGACTAGCACGATGTCAGGCCGGGGTCAGGTGAACGGAGAGTGGCGGGGCATCTGGGGAGATCGGCTTGCCCAAACAAGGCATCCGATCGACTACTCGAAGTATGTTCCAGAGTGGCCACCAGCACAATCAGGACTCTACCAGCCTAGGAATTACAACCAGATGAGTTCATCGACAGGGAATGTGGACATCATGATTACGTGCCAGGATTCAAGAATCAGCAGAGTCTTGGCATCGCGCACCCCGGTCTTGCAGTCATCATGTTTGGCGGCTCGCCACGCCGTTAAACTAGGGACTAGGCTGGACTGTGCCATTCCCCGGGCCTTCCCCGGCCTGGACCGAGCGTCGTGGACTTCTTGGCCCTGCCATGTTCAGACTCTGCTGTCCACGAGACCGCGACCCCCTTCGGCACGACGCTGCCGGACACCGCAGACCAGACCGGCCATCGTGAATATTTAAAGATGTCGGCCATGGCTCCCTCTGCCATTGTTTCTGCATCTTCATTCTATCTTCATTCTAATATCTTAATTGTCTCTACTTCGACACCTCGACAAGCCACTTGACACTTGATTCTTTCAAGTTTATACTTCTACCTACTATTCACCACTACTTTACCACTTTAATCACCACCACTACCGACATAATGTCCGTCTCCATCGAAACCACCAACGTTCCCACTGCCCCCATGACCGCCCAGCCCATCCTGCTGGGCCAAAAGGCCCGCATGCCCGAGTTCAGTCTCGCCGGAAAGGTCGTCCTGGTCTCTGGCGGTGGCCGTGGTCTGGGTCTGACCCAGGCCGAGGCTCTCCTCGAAGCCGGCGCCAAGGTGTACGCCCTCGACCGTCTGGAGGATCCTGTACGTTCACACCAAACACTCCTTTCTTCTCTTTTAGACCTCTTCTAACTAGACGATAGGCCCCCGAGTTTGCAAAAATCCAGCAACGCGCCAAGGAGCTCGGCACTGAGCTGCACTACCGCCGCATCGACGTACGCGACACCGAGCTCCTCAACAACGTCATTGAAGGCATCGCCAACGACGAAGGCCGGATGGATGGCCTGGTTGCCGCCGCCGGTATCCAGCAGGAAACCTCCGCACTGGAGTACACCGCCAAGGACAGCAACACCATGTTCGAAGTGAACGTCACGGGCGTCTTCATGACTTCGCAGGCTGTTGCGAAGCAGATGATTCGTTTTGGAAATGGGGGCAGTATCGCCATGATCGCTAGTATGAGTGGTACCATTGTCAATCGGGTACGTTCCCAGCCCTCCACCAGCCCTCCACCAGCCCTTTCAGCCCATTGGTTTGTTGAGATTGGTCTATCCTTCAGGGATGTTCCAATTCCAACTACCCGCATGAATGACCACTGCCTGTCCTCGTACAATGCTAACTTCTCCACAGGGTCTCATCTGCCCCGCCTACAACGCCTCCAAGGCCGCTGTCATCCAGCTCGGTCGTAACCTGGCTGCTGAATGGGGCCAGTACAATATCCGTGTCAACACCATCTCTCCCGGGTATATTGTGACTTCTATGGTGGAGATGCTCTTTGTTGACTTCCCTGAGCGCCGCGACCAGTGGCCCAAGGAGAACATGCTGGGCCGTCTCTCGCGTCCCGAGGAGTACCGCGGTGCGGCGGTTTTCCTGCTTTCGGATGCCTCGTCTTTCATGACTGGATCTGATCTCCGCATCGATGGTGGTCACGCCGCTTGGTAAACATTACCATGCCCAGAATCTCGGGCGATAATTTGTATGCATACGTGGCGGTCATTGCATGGCGTTTCCATTTTGTTCTTGATTCGGGTTGGATGAGCGATCGTGTGCGAGTTCTTTGATTTGATTTGGCTATTATTATTCGGATATGATCAGCGTCTTTGTTTATTGTCTGCTTCGCTCTTAAATGTTGATTAGACTCATATCGATCGCTCGAGTTAATGCAGAGATGATGATCAGACCCACTCGCCCACTTTGACAGATCGGCTCCACTGTAGTTTACATTCCGCGAGTGCGTCTTATTGGCATCCCGGAAAAGAGGGTGGTCACTAGACATGCACGTTTCTCCCGATCGAGTGGTTTCCTCTGCCCGAAGACTCCAAATGTGTTCGCACGTCGACTCTCCCTCTCCTCACCGATATTTCGTCCAGTTGAATGCCAACACATAACCTCATCCCAGCGAACATATGACCTGCCGATCGCCTCGTTAGGAAACCCGTCCAGTCCATGACACCTTTGCGCGACCGAATTTGTCCTGGTGAGCAGATCATCTATTCACGAACCGGAAATGTTGTCGACATCGACCCTGGGGGAATGTGGAGGCGACCCCGCGTTTCACCGCCCCGCCAACCAGTCCCCCAACTTGCCATGGTTTGGAACGACGGCCTGGTGGTCCAATCGCCGCGACATCCAAGTGATGATGACGAGTTGCGGGTGTCAGATGCTCGCCGGGCGCCTTGGATCGCCGATGATTGGCATAGTCCATGCAAGGGGGCCTGTCACGATCGTGGGATGTCGACTGAACGCTGTGTGGAGTCTCAACAGCCATCTCGTTTTTCCGGCAATCGACTAGTGGAAGCGTCGCTGGTATTCCCGGCTACTGACGGGACGGAGCATCGTCCATGAAGTTGAGCTGGAGTGTTGAAGTCATGATCTGGCCGGCATGCCTGATCTAGTACACATCTTGCCCGGGGCATTTGAACTTCCCAACAATTTGATACGAATCGTCAGGCCCGTGCCCCGGCTCCTTTACTATACCGCGCAGATAGATCGAGTCTGCGCTAGAGGTCGACTGTCGCACCACGGGGGGATGGTCATACAAACTATGCTGTGCGGTCGCGGGTCCGAGTCAGCTATCCCAAAGGAGCTATTCAACGTGCGAGTTTACGTAGGTCGATTCCGGGGTGCTGTAAGTCACGGAACTCCCTGATTTAGGACCCCACAGGATACTCTCAGTCGTAGGAGCGAGTGCTGGGATCCCCGACCACTAGAGATGGTCGCCACCGGGGCACCATCACCCCAGCCGGTCGCCGCGATACACCATGATAATGAACAGTTTCCCAGATTGAATGAGTTTGCAATAGTACATCATCACTGCGTACTTTTGTTCTTGGGTACGTTGTGTTGCAAAATAGGGCTCAGACCAGGAAGCTGGCAAGCGCATTGGGAGGAAGTATTTGATAAGTTCCTGGATGTCGGCCAATTCGAACATTGCCTGAGAGAATATGCGACCCTGTGGCGGGCGTGGATGTTCGTCTCTTTCCCGGGAGACAGGTATCGCATCCAGCCGTTCCTCGATAAGAAACGCCACCGCATTACGACAGCTGCGCTAATTATTAGCCGAGGCTTGAGTGCGCCCGCGGGCTGGGATTGCAGAAGCCAGAACCCTAGGCATGAAATCCTGACAGCTGCATGGTGTATCGGGGATAAGCAGAGATCTGTGGACGTTCAGTGGCTTGATTACAGCCTGGATGTGTTCCACCTGGCAGCGTGCAGGGAGTGTATCTCTCGCAATAGCCTGGAGGGCGTTGTGGCATTGAACTTTCCCATGAGGCCAGTAACACGGTTGGCTTGTGGGCAGCTCCACTCGCTAAACCGCGATAAGGCCAGGTCCGAGACCCAGCGTAGTTCTTACTGGCAGGTTCCCATGATGGGCATGCTAAGCAACTCCAAGCCTTTTCAGCCGAGACGGTCTGTGTGTTCGCTGCTCCGTCGGATTTCCCCTGTTTCTGACCACAGATAGGGATCGTGTGCTCTTTATGTGTCTTTGTTCGTCTCCGCGAGGCCATTGACCCAGCCTGGAATCGCAGTGGAATCCATTTCACTCGGTCGTTGGGTGCTGGTGCCAGTGCGTGCCTGGCGAGAAGCGACCCCACCCCGTCCGGGCAGTTTGGGTCAAGCTTCCTGGCGCGAGTATTGGCATCGAGATGGCCTTTGTTGCGCAGGCCACTCATGCGAGCGGCTGATGTTGGCTAAGTCGGAGGATTCCACCGTTACATGGCACGCCAAATGTGGCAGGCCAATCCGGCGACGCTGCTGGCCCCAGACTGGACCTTATCTGCCGATGGACGCGGACATAATCCCATTTCGGGATAGTGGCATGCTGCATGGCGTGATAAGTCTGGGGTAAAACATGGATTTTTTGCGTTGACGCGATCGGGGGCAAGAGGTGTTGCGGCGGGAAATGAGAGCGAAGTGAGAGAAGGCAGAAAGGCAGACCAGGGAAGCGCGCTGGCAGTATAAGATCCGGCCATCACGCCTTCCCCTCTTCCATCTTCTCTCCCCTCCCACCTCCTCGCTTCTCCTCCCCCCTTTCGCTTTCGGCTTACGCCCATCATGGCAGAGATTCGGAATTCATCCTCGATGGAAATCCAGGCGACAAGCCAAATCGTCGACCTGAAAGGCGACGTCCCGGTCAACGAGCCGAAACCCAAGAAGGGCCTCGTTTCCGAATCCTATCATCTTCAGATCGGCGATGAAGATCCCACCGAGGATGAACTCCATGGTCCCAACGCCCTGCGCCGCATCTCTGCTCCCATTCCGTGGGCCGTCTACACAGTTGCCTTTGTCGAACTGTGCGAGCGTTTCTCCTACTACGGAACACAGGTGCTGTGTAAGTCCAAGCTACTACCCGCGCAAAAAGTCTCGACATTTACTAATTTTCTGAAACAGACTCCAACTTTGTGAACCATTCCCTCCCGCTGCCATATCCCAATGGACCCGCCGGGTCAAACCACAACACCGGCGCCGGCGGTGGCTCCTCTCAGGGCGTGTCCGGTGCCCTGGGCCAGGGTGTGGAGGTCGCAAACGGAATTAACACCTTCAACACGTTCTGGTGCTACATCATTCCCCTCTTCAGCGCCTACGTTGCCGATCAGTACTGGGGTCGTTACAAGACCATCTGCTGGTCCATCTTCTTCGCTATTCTTGGTCACATCATCCTCGTGATTTCCGCCATTCCTCCAGTTATCACTAACACGAACGCCTGCTTTGGTGTCTTCATGCTCGGAGTGATTATCATGGGATTCGGCACTGGCGGTTTCAAGCCCAACATCTCGGCCCTCGTTGTCGAGCAGATTCCCGCTGTGAATCTCAAGGTGCGCACCATGCCTTCGGGCGAGCGTGTCGTTGTCGACCCGACCGTCACTCAGTCCCGCATTTACCACTACTTCTACTTGTTCATCAATATCGGAGCCTTGGTTGGACAGATTGGGATGGCATATGCGGAAAAATATGTCGGTTTCTGGCTGGCTTATTTGCTGCCGACCATCATGTTCCTCACGACTCCCTTTGTGATGTGGTGGGGTCGTAACCGTTACATCCAGGCTCCTCCCCAGGGCTCTGTGACTTCCAAGGCTGTCAAGACTCTTTTCTATGCTCTGGGTAACCGATGGTCGTGGAACCCGGTCAGACTGTGGAAGCGCACTCATGACGGCACCCTTTGGGAGACTGCTAAGCCCTCCAACATTCCCCCTCATCTGCGTCCGAAGTGGATGACCTTTGACGATGCGTGGGTCGACGAGGTACGCCGTGGTTTCGCCGCTTGTGCCGTCTTCTGCTACTACCCTCTGTACTGGCTGGCCTACGGTCAGTTGACCAATAACCTGACCTCGCAGGCCGGTACCATGGCACTGCATGGCGTTCCCAACGATGTAGTCAACAACCTGGACCCCTTCGCACTGATCATCTTTATCCCAATCTGCGACATCTTCTTGTATCCAGCTCTCCGTCGCGCAGGAATCCGCTTCACAGCCATCCGGAAGATCTTCTTTGGATTCATGCTCGCCGCCTTTGCCATGGTCTGGGCCGCTCTTGTCCAGCACTACATCTACAAGACTTCGCCCTGCGGTCACGAGGCAAACAACTGCTACAATCAAGACGGCAGCATCAAGAACGCCCCACTGAATGTCTGGGTCCAGACTGGTAGTTACGTCCTTATCGCCTTTTCCGAGATTTTCGCCTCCATCACCTCCCTTGAATACGCCTACTCCAAGGCTCCTCGCAATATGCGTTCCCTCATCCAGGCTATCTGTCTTTTCGCAAATGCTATCTCCGCCGCTATCGCCGAGGCTCTCAACCCGCTTTCCCAGGATCCGTTGCTAGTATGGAACTACGTCGTCTTTGCCATTCTCTCAGGTGTTGGTGGCATACTGTTCCTGTGGCAGTTCTGGGGTCTGGACAAGGAGGAGGATGAGCTGAACAACTTGCCAGCGGGTCATGTTATGGCTGATGAGAAGGCTGCGGAGGGTTTGTTTGTGGCGGCCGAGGTGACTCCTGCTAAGGGATGAGGCCCTGATATCGCTCACACTTGCTTTTAGGGTTTGCATGTTATGTTTCCCTGAGCGGAGGATCATCGGCAGTATTTTGAGAGCCTTTTTGCTAGTGCTTGCATACCATATGATGTGAATATGATTTACGTTCGCAACCTTCCTGTATGATTAAATATATATCTATTATGGTCGACATGCTGATTCATGGCCAGAGATCCGGAGAAGTTGAAGATACTGTTTGCTAAATTCATCTCTTATTATGGATGGCCTCGGATTAAAATTTAGTATTTCTATGTCGAATGAACCATTCGAACATGCGTCTTGTGTCGATCTTTTCGATTGAACTTTCTTCCAAAATGTATACATTTGAACTTGCCAGGTGAAACATGCATCGATCCAATGTGTTGCATCAGCGTCCCCTCGTTCGCGAATTGGCCGGAGTGTGTGCAACCTTTCCATTCGAAATTCAACCGGGAGTGGCAGCGCTTTCTATATTTAAAGTCTTATTCAAATCATTGAAGCCATCTTTCTGGTTAAGAAAAGTTTAGAAAACAAAACTGACAGAGTTCATCATGTCAACCTTGAAAATTGGCAGTTCCTTCTCTACCCGCAAACAGGTTCCCGTGCTCTTCCTCCAGCGAGTGCACTGGGCCGTGGTTGATGTCCAAGGGCTTGGTGCTGGGTCTCGATGGTCCAACCTGTGTCGATGGGAGCTCACGGTAGATATGACCTTTCATCCTAATTCGACTTTCTGATCTCAGAATGTCAACTGTACATCCTGCCAGGGTACTGGAGCGGACAGATCAAAGGGTCCTATGCTGGGCCCCCATTGGCCAAAGACTTGGGTTATTGGGAAGTTCGGATGCATTTGCAATGCGACGAAGAGATCGGCATCGGAAATCGGGTTGATATATTCCGAAAGGTTCAAATGAGACTCGGAGTTCACGGCGGTTTGTATGTGTGCCTGACTTTGGTCATCCAAATTGCAACTCAGGGCATTGGGGTTGACAGTGTTGGGTGTCCACCAAGCCATGGTGGACATTTGAGGCAGTGGGAAACAAGTAATTAAAGGTCTGTTCTGTTATAATAAATGGATTGGTCTCAACAAGTATGGGATGAGCGTCGACCTTTGCAGGAAGGCCGTAGGCCCCATGACGTTTAACGCCAGGACATTGATGATACGACGTCGTCCCCGAAAATCTTTTGGAATTAAGGTTGACCTAGGCTAAAGGCGCTAGTCCGATCCGGAGATCAAGCATAGCGAATATACAAATTGATACGTGTCAAAATTTCGCCCCTTTCGTTTGTGGCGGTGCACGATTCTCTATTTAACCAATGGCCATCCGGAGCGACTCAGAGATTGCGCCAAGCTTACATCCAAAAAGGGAAAAATACACTAAAAACTTCGAGAATCCTTCTATGTAGTGAAGGAAACTCAGCACCCGGGTTTTCTCGGCATGCACGTTAGCGGGGTGGGATTCGAGAGGCTTGATCTTCTAAGTGGTTGAGTTGGGCGTCTCCCGCAGCGGTCAGACAACTTGGAAGTATTACAGCCTAAAATTTCATAAATCCGCACTCCAGGTCTCCTTGACCTCGGGTAGTCGAGAGATCTGGTTTGGAAGTTCTCTGATGAATTCTTGGCGGATCAGTGATTCCTGCGGTGCAAACACAAGCACAGAACAATAGAGCTGAAGGGGGCCACTTCAAATATTTGCAAGAACTTGAGAAGATATCGATTTGCATCGTATAAAAGGCTGGCCATTTCCAGGAATGCATCGCCTTGGAGGCGTTAGCTTGGATTTCCATATCGTGTCAGTTGACAGTTGACACACTGTTATAGCCGTCTGAAGGAGATTGATAGTTTAAATCACCTCGAACTTTGAACCGAGAGGGATCATTGCTTCCCCCAAAAACGGGAACGCTCTTTCGGTTACACCATTGATATCTTTACAGGCCAACAAGTGGTGGGCCCAATATCGACAGGCGTAATGGAGTTCTTCGGGGATACAGCGGGCGACTGTTTCACGTTCAACCTTCTCACGTCCAGTCCCATAATTCGGCAAATCGCAGATTTTCTTTCGAAGCTGTTGGCATATTTCCAGACACCTGAATGCCAAGTGTTTGTGCGTCTCCTGTTTGTTTATCCAGAATTGGGTCTTCTCGGGGGTGTCCGTATCGAGTCGAAAAACACGAAATGACAGCTGAAAAAGTCTAATGGGCAAGCTCTTGTCATCGGGCACATTCAGCACTGAATGGAGTAGGTTCAATCGCAAATTGACACGGCTCTCGGGGGCATTCAAAAGTTTTACGAGCGTTGGAATTGAGAGTGGGATTTCCAGTACCATTATAGCTCTAATCACTTGTTGAAATTCTTCAACGAGTTTGTCTTTCTGCTTGTGAGAATAACTCGCAGACGGACTGATGTTGCATTTTGGAGCCGGGATAGGAGCTGAAGACGAGCCGCATGTCATTATCTCCCTCACACTCATCCAGAGCATCTATCACAATCACTGGTTTCGGGGGCTCTGGCTGTTTGAGGAAAGAAAACGGCTGTCAAACTGCTCCTTCATTGCCTTTGACTTTAGATTCGGGTCTTCGTCTAGGGCGTTCTTTATGTGAGGTAGAAGCTTAGGGATTCGAAGTACTAATTATCTCCCGATCGTCGGAAGAATCTCGCGGCATTTCCTCGATCCCTATCGCCTATCTTTAAAACAAAAAGCTGGCTCCTAGGGAGGAAGGATATCGACCCGGGTTCCGTGCAGGCACTCATATTCGTGTTGGTCTTCTTGGGTATATAATGCAGCTCGTCCGACTGGTAGCTTGTCATCCAAGTCTATCAAGAACCAGTCTCCCCATCATCCACATGATGCTCCTATGTGTGGTCTCGCTAGTTGGGAGATGGTATGCGGCAGAGATTGGCCCATGGTTAGTGCCGATCTGCATTCCAGAGGCGAAATCCCCAAATCTAACTTCTGGCTCCATCCTGTGTGGATTCTGGAGATCAGGGCGACATGGCAGTTCGACAGTCGATATGCGGGGTGACGCTGTTTGGGCGACAAGATCGTTTCAGCCCCATTTCTGGAGAAAAATTGTTCCGCAGACTAGGCATTATCGCGCTGATCGGTGATTTCGCATGTCGACAGTACTGTTCTAGTGTTGATGAAGCAATGTGAAACAATATTAAGTAAGGTTCGGTGACCATCAAAAAGAAGGGGAATAGTTAGTTGGAACTGGATCGCAGCCTGAGGGCGGCCTGAGCCAACCGAGGTGCCTCAGGCTCTAATTTCTCTGCCTCAGCCCCTCGCATTCTAGAGGGCCATATGCTTTTGAATCTTCCATCCAGTGGATTCTATCTTGATATCACGCCTTGGTACGGCGACTCGAGTATGAGCATGATAAAGAAGAAAGTCTAGATTAGTCGCTGTAGCATGCAGCTCCCTGTTAGTCCGTACGATGTCAATGGGGTCACCGGCGTGTATACTTCGCGTCCTTCGTATACTCCGTACATCAAAATGTCCAGTGGCTTCAGCTTTCCTCTGGCATCGTCTCCACCGACGATCTCGGATTGCCGATGGAAGCGTTTGTCGCCCTCGGAAATCCTAAATACTAATGATCGGCGGTTCCTGACAATCACCCGTAACGACTTCTGAGTATATTCTTCGCACCACCAAGATCGATTTTTGATCTCAATTTCCTTCTCAGGCTGCGCTCTGGTCTTCCTCCGTTTGTTTTGGTTACTCATCTGCCTGTTCAGCTGAAGATCCCCACTTGCCATCGAGCCCGCCGCTAGCTCCAGCCAGCCCCAGCCACTATCGATTATGTGGTCTACAACACTGCCTCGCACATGATTTTCGCTTATTTCCCCGGTCCCAGGCCTGCATGCGGCTCGCCTAATCCCAAGTATAGAGCCGTAGTAAAACGCAGCTGCCTGGCTGGTTGCTGGGCTGGTATGTCGAGTGGACCCTCTAGGCACGCCGTTCGGAAGGCCCGGTTATCGGGTTATCGTTGTTTTAGTTCAATTCCAGTGGTTCAAGGCGGTTGGATCGGATGGTTTGATTGGGCCCCATAATTATGTTCCCTTTCTGCCCTAACTCGGGGACTAGGGGTTGGGTTGTGCCTAGTTTATCCCTGGCCCCTGAGGTTCGGTGGGTTTGGCGGGCTGGAGGGGTTTTGCTAGGCGAATCGGTGTGACTTGGGGGCTCTCCTCGGATCCCTGAGGGTTCACTAGACAGGCTAGTGCACCTGTCCAGATGAATCGAGTAATGCACCGCCGCAGCGTTGGTGGGTTCTGCAATCTGTGGGTTTCCTATTTTGGGCGCTCCTTCAATTTCTAGCGACCAGATGTGAGTTATGCAATCTCATACCGTCGACTGGGTCAGTGGGTGTTGGGTGCGTACCGTAGAGTCAGGTCGGGTCGGGTCGAGAATTGTGAACTACTCGAGTGTAATGCGGTCTGCCATGCCCTCGCGATGACGTCGAGGGGATCGACTCCCGCGGGATTAGCAACCATCCACTGCAGCACCTTCACCTCCGGGCGCACAACATTACCGGTGCCTCAGCCCTGCGCCACGCTCCTGCTCTCCCTGTAGGTAAGATGGTGAGCCCCATCAGGCACTGCATCTCACTGGATTGCATGACAGTCCACCGCAGCGGAGGCCTCGCGCTCGGAGAGTTCGCTCGGATGGCTTGACATCACCAGCTCCACACGATGACCACCCACTTGCTGCACCATCATTCGTCGTCCCCGGGAACGCCAATGCACGATGGAGTCCGCTGAGAACATGCCGAACTTTGCAGTGAGAGCGAGAGCTCATATCTCGGGCCTTGGCTAGCTTCCGGCGGCCCCGGCGCATACAAATATTCCAGGCTCCCCTTCGCGATCGTCACACCCCAGATTTCTCCCCTGGCTTGTGAAGAGTCAAGTTGTAGAGCGCCGAGGTCGCGTCGGGTTCACCATGAAGTCTACTACTCTGATCACTTCCCTCGTCCTGGGTGTGCTGCCCGGTATGTTGACCCCCTTCGGTCGCGCCGATTTGCATGTGCTCCATCGCATGTCGGCTCGAGTCGCGTTAGAAATTTGTTGAAGGCACCATACTGACCGTGATACTTGACTAGGCGTCATTGCCGCTCCCCCTGGCTTTGAGCCCGAAAATATCGTCCCCATCGTCGGCCGAGCTCTGCCCGATGCTCCCGATGGCTACACCCCGACCTCCGTCAGTTGCCCGGCGAGTCGTCCGAGTGTGCGTAGCGCCGCGGAGCTCTCTTCCAATGAAACGGACTGGCTGAAGACTCGACGTGAAAAATCCCTGGATGCGATGAAGGACTTTTTGGCCATGTCAAGGTTGGTGACTATGATGTGGTTTCCTACCTGGATCAGCACAAGAGCAATGCCTCCAACCTGCCCAACATCGGTATTGCCGTGTCGGGTGGTGGATACCGTGCTTTGATGTGTGGTGCCGGTGCCATCAAGGCCTTCGATAGCCGAACCGAGAATGCGACCACAAGCGGCCATTTGGGCGGTCTGCTCCAGTCTGCTACCTACGTCGCTGGTCTCAGTGGTGGTAGCTGGCTGCTTGGTTCTATCTACATCAATAACTTCACCACTATCGATCAGCTGCAGTCTGGCCCTGTCTGGGAGTTTGAAAATTCCATCTTGGAGGGCCCGGATACCGGTGGTCTGCAGATCTTGGATTCCGCCAGTTATTACAAGGATATTGCCGAGGCAGTTGAGGGAAAGAAGAAGGCCGGTTTTGACACCACTATCACGGATATTTGGTTAGTTTTGCCCAATTCGCCGGAAAACCATCGAAATTTACTAAAATGTCAACAGGGGCCGCGCTCTTTCGTACCAAATGTTCAACTCTAGCAACGGTGGCTTGGACTACACTTGGTCCTCTATTGCTAAGACCTCCGATTTCCAGGACGGCAACTATCCGATGCCCCTGGTCGTGGCTGACGGCCGCAACCCGGGTGAACTTGTTGTTGGCAGCAACTCGACCGTGTACGAGTTTAACCCCTGGGAGTTCGGAACCTTCGACCCAACGATCTACGGCTTTGTTCCTCTGGAATTCCTGGGTTCGCGCTTTGATGGCGGCTCTCTCCCGCAGAACGAAAGCTGCATCAGCGGCTATGATAGTGCTGGATTCGTGATCGGAACTTCGTCGACTCTATTCAACCAGTTCCTTCTCCAGATCAACACAACCTCCCTTCCCAGTTTTGTGAAGGATGTCTTCACCGATATTCTTTTCAGCCTCGACCAGTCCGACAACGATATCGCCTCCTACGACCCTAATCCTTTCTACCACTACAACAACGACTCTTCCCCGTACGCCAAGCAAACGGCTCTGGATGTCGTTGACGGTGGTGAGGATCTGCAGAACATCCCCCTGCACCCGCTCATCCAGCCTGAACGCCACGTCGATGTCGTCTTCGCTGTTGATGCTTCCGCGGATAACACTTGGAGCTGGCCCAACGGCACGGCTCTCGTGGCCACTTACGAGCGTAGCCTGAACAGCTCCGGTATTGGTAACAACACTGCATTCCCCGCTATTCCCGACGTCAACACCTTCATCAACCTGGGCCTGAACTCTCGCCCTACCTTCTTCGGCTGCAACAGCTCCAACATGACCGGACCCGCTCCCATCATTGTCTATCTCCCCAACTCGCCCTACACTACTTTTTCGAATGAGACGACCTTCACCTTGACGACTGACAACGATGTCCGCGATGATATCATTGCCAACGGCTACGAAGTCGCAACCATGGCGAACAGCACTCGTGACGGCAACTGGACTGCTTGTGTTGGATGTGCTATCCTCAGTCGCTCCTTCGAGCGAACTGGTACAACCCTGCCTGACATTTGCAACACTTGCTTCAGCAACTACTGCTGGGACGGTACTCTGAATTCCACCAACCCGAGCACCTACGCTCCTTCGGTTCTCATTGCGCAAGCTGACAATTCGGCTATTGCGGGACTTGTTCCCGGCATGCTTTCCACTGTCATTGCGGCCTCCGTCGCTCTTTCAACTCTCGTCTAGAGGACTAGTACATAATGATGTCCTCTTTTTCGCGCTTTATGATTATTGAGCCATGAACATTTTCTTCCAGTTGATAAATTCGGACATTTAAATTTTAGTACAATGGATGGTTCATTTTGATGTTATGTAATTCAGAGGTCTTCGCGATGCTTGCAGAATAATTTGCTGTGATGCACCTACAATAATTACAGTGAGAGTCTGGGAAACAAGCTCAAATCCGAGCTTGGGTACGATTAGTATACTATCATTAGCCCAATTTGCAGAACCTCAATCAACGGTGTCATTCCAATGTCCTATGCGTGGTCTTTGATATCGTACTTGACGTGACGGAATAACTACGTGATATCCAGAAAGCATGCTGCTGGGTCAGTCGGAATATAATAGCTTGGGATGAATTGTGAAATATATATAATGGCGTGACAAAAACATTACGCCCCTGGCGCTGAGATGCTTGTTGAGATCGGCTACGAAGAAGCACTGAATATTGAATGAGGGCCTGCTAGACAAATCGACCTTCATGGAATTGACAGAACTTGACTTAACTGTATCAAACTGTCTACATGCGATTCTGGGGGTATTTATCCCTGAACGGGCGGCAAGCCCCTGACAGTTGTAAACCCCTCATAATCGGTCTCGATCGGTGTTCTTCCATGAAGATCTCCTGAATGTAGAATATAATGGCGGCAAGAGCGCTTGAAGCGCATATCAAGCTCAGTGCCTTCGGTTTCCCTGGGTAGGCATGCCGACAGAGGTTGGGAATGAGGCATCAATTCGGTGCCTTATCCTGGAACCTCAACAATGTTTACCGATGATGAGAAATTCTGCCGTCACGGATATTGGCGAATTAATGTGTAAGCTCGGCATTAGATCGATTCCATTGCAGCTGATTGATGTCGAATACATAGCTCCGAATGTTTTGCGTATAGTAGTTTCAATGGTTCGAGTGTCCCTGCGTCGATCAGCCGGATCACCATCACGTGATGGTTACTATGGTAACGCGCGGGTCCGTCCGAACACGGTCGCACTCCACTGCCGTGACTATTTTGACCTGCAATCTAATGCATCATTTTCGGCATTGAACAGCATCCCGCGAACCGACCCCGACTGATACCGCTCAGACCCGCCATGAGCGTGTCGTTCTGTTTAACCTTATAAGCGACCACCCACGACAACAGCGCCAAACGACATACGACATAAACAACACCACTGCCCGCCACCATGGCACGCGCAGCTGTCCTGCCCCCCTCTCCTGCCAAGCGGGGAGCCCGCGCCGTGCCTCGAGTTGCGACCAAGACCACAGCTTCTTCTGCTGCTCGAACCAAGGCTACTGCGGACGCGAAGAAGAATACCGCCACCAGAACCGCTCCTGCCGACTATGACTCGGATACCGACGATGAGCTGTGTACGATAACAAGACAGGTGGAGACGAAGTCTCGAGCTCGTGCCAAACCTGCTGCTCGGTCAACGACGAAAACTGCAACCAAAACTGCTCGTGGAAAGAAATTGGCGCCGGCGCCGGCTGTGGAGGAGTCTGACATCAAGAGTGAGGCCGAAGAGGCTAAGACTGAGCCGAAGAAACGCGCCGGACGACCGAGAAAAAGCCCTGCGCCCGCGGAAGCTCCAGCTGTGCCTGCGCCTGCCCCCAAGGCCCGGGGGCGACCAAAAGGTTCGACGAATAAGACATCCCAAGCTGGGACGAAATCATCAGCTACACGGAAGAACACACGAACGGTGCGCGAACCCGAGCCAAGCAGTCATGTCGCTGACCAGAAACGGATTGTAATTGCGACCAACTCGACTACGATGCGGTCAAATCTCTTGCGTGGTCCCGCGAAGAAGAAGACAGTTACATTCCAAGATGTGTCAGATTCAGAATCCGAGGAGGAGGAAGAGGAAGAGGAAGAAGAAGAAGAAGAAGAAGAAGAAGAAGAAGAAGAAGAGCCAGCTGCTCCTGTTGCCGGCCGGAGAAGGGCGGCTACGAAGTGGGCTGGAAAGACCGGTCTTGGAGCTACGCCGGTTCGCAAGGCCGCAGCCACTGGCCGTGGACGGAAACCTGCTACTGCTAAGAAGGACGGAGCACAACCACTTTCCCCTAAGAAGACGAAGCAAATGGCCAAGTCTCTTTCTGCTTATGCTAGCTCTGATGGAGAGGATGATGAACTTGCTGCGGCCAAGGAAGATATCAACAGCCCCGTCCGGCTGGTTCACTCACCTGTGAAGCATGCGAATGAGAGTCCTGGACTTGCCTCGCCTGTCCGGAGGATCAATTTCACTCCTAAGAAGGCCTCCAGTGCGGTCGACGAGAATGGTGAACCAAAAGTCACTACCCCCAAATCCACTGGACTCAGCTCCCCCGTTCGGAAAATCAATTTCACTCCCAACCGGAGCCGAAATGCGAATGAGGATTGCGACCATCTCTCTCTGCCCGGTGGAAAATCCATCGATTTTAGCGAATCAATGTTCATGTCCAGCCCCGCAAGACGCCCCGAGGTCTCTCCTTTCAAGTTCAACCATGTGGATACGCCCAACCGCCGTCTTTCGCAGTCTGTTCCTGCCCCCAACTTCGCACCGGGTCAAGGATCGCCGCTCAAGATGTCTCCGCGGAAAGGACCACTGAGTTCTTCCTTTTCTCGATCTCCAGCAAAATCCGCAACTCCGTCGTTACCCGCCAGATCCTCTCTATTCCAGAGCCCAGCGAAAAAAGGAGCGTCACCATTCAAAAGCTCTTTGTTCTCATCTAAATTTTCGATTCCTGAGACTGTACCGGTTCAGGATGAACCGGTCTGTACGACACCTACCTCACAGTCGAAGCAGTCCCCCGCGATCACGCCCTCCCTGGGAAGATACAGGAGTGAAGATACCGAGATGGTCGAGGAAGTGGCTCGTGATATCTTTGGTATCGAGTTGCAGTCTTATCGGCCCATGTCGGAGTCACCCCTGTCAAAAGAATCTTTGAATCTCCAACCCGCAGCTCAGATGGAGGTTGAGCCAGCTGAAGATGTGGACGAGAACCAGGCCGAGATGGTTGACTTCACTGAAAATATTGATGTCGAGCATGAGATGGAAGGCACACCTGCACCTAGCGATGAGGCGCCTTTCCAAGTTGATGATGCTCCCGAGCACATTGAGCCTGAGCCTTTCGTAATGGAAGATGCGACTGAGCAGAGTGACGAGGAACCTCTCGAGGTTGATCATGCTTCTGACAACATTGATCCTGAGCACAATGTGATGAAGGACACGGCTGAACAGATCGATGAAAAGCTCATCGACAGTGACGTTCTTTCTGATTCAGACATGGAGGATAAGCTTGAAGAGCTTCAGAAAGAGATCCAGAGCGAGCCCGAAGATTTCGGTACTATCTGTTTCAACACCATGGAGTCCCTCCAGCAGCCCTTCAAGGACTTCGAGCGTTTGGAAGATCCTCAGGATGACTTGATATTGGGAGATACCGCTTCCGACCAAGATCAGACAGAGGATGACCAAGACGACGACATTCAACAATTGGATATCGTTGAGGATATCGCGGAGCCTTTCGTGGAGCCAGTCCAGGACTTGCCGGAACCGAAAACGGACGTATCTTCAGAGCCATTCCTCAATTTGTTTGCCCTCGAAGAAGCTCAGACTCCGCGAAGCGTCCGCCATATCAGTGAGCTGGAAAGCGATCATGAAGAGTACGAAGAAGACGACTTCGAGTACACTGTTAGCTCTATCTGCTTCCCAGAAGAAGACGAAGAAGAAGGCGAAGAAGAAGAAGAAGAAGAAAAAGAAAAAGAGGCCCAGCCTGCGGTGCCATTGGAATGTGACGACCCAACCCTTGTGCCATCCGAAGCAACATTCACCATCATGTCCGACGCTGCTTCAACTGAGGAAGTCAATGAGACTGAACAACGCTCCCATCCCTTTAATCGGATGCCGTCCATCCCGCCCCCAGCCCCCTCTCCCTCCCCTGCAGATGCCACCCCTTCGTCCATACCAGCCAGTGCCAAATCTTACGACAGACTGTTTGACATCAACCTCGAACCACGCATGGATCTCGAGGACAGTCTTTTTGAAACCACACAGTCGGAAATCCCGACACCACGGGTCCCCAGCGTCGCCGATACGCCCAGTGCCGCGGGCCGCCGGAAGTCTAACTTTAATGTCGACTTTGGCTTCACACCGCTTGTGCAGCAATTTGGTCAGTGGGAAACAAATTCGCCGCCTCTCAATCAATCTGGAAAACCTCGTCGACGAGGCGTTTTCTCTCTTGTTGGACCTCTCGAGAAACCTGTCGAGCCCAGCACACCCGAGCCTGGCGACATCTCATACCCAGATCTTTCACGCACTCCTCTTGCGAACACTCCATCCCTGTTCGCGGAGTTGCCTCTACAGGAGCGATCCGATCGTGCCACCTCGCCAGTCTCCGCTGCTGCGACGGAAGGTATTGGTAACTTCGATTCGCCAAACAAGAGCGAGATATTCGAAGACACCGATCATATTGCCTTGGAGGGAGCACATGAAGAAATGCGCGCCCGTTATGCTTCGTCCACTCCTGAGCCGACTGAAAATGAGGATGACGAATCGCCATCAGACGAAGAGAAGGAGAACAGTGACACCCCTGTCATCCCAGTCACTCCGGTCAGGCCTGTTCCCGAGTACCATCGAACAGTCCACACTGTTTCCAAGGTCCCACTGAAGGGTGAAGGCGAGGTTTCTCCTTTGAAGATTCCTCGCAAGCGCGGTCACTCTCTGTCCGGGGCTTCACCTACGCGCTCTTCTCCTCGCGTCCGCAAACCAGCTTTCCGACCTTTTGTCGACAGTGCACCGGCCCTTCCACCTAGCAAGCCAACCGACCCTGATGCCAGCCCTGCACCAAAGCGTCGTTGCAGCTCTCAGAGACGCTCTAACGCTCGAGTTTCTGCGATGAGTCCCCCCAAGCCCGCACCTGTTGCTCGCAGCCCTTCCAAGTCCCCTCGCAAGGCCAAGGCCGCTACAACCCTGCAAGGTGCCGTGGTGCATGTTGATGTTCACACTACCGAGGGCGAGGATGCATCAGGGATATTTGTAGAGCTTCTTCAGCAGATGGGTGCTCGTTGTGTAAAGACATGGTCTTGGAATGGCCGATCTAGCATGTCCCCTGTTGATGGAGCGGACCCTAGAGATTCACGTGTGGGAATCACCCACGTCGTCTACAAGGATGGTGGATTGCGTACCTTGGAAAAGGTCAAGCAAGCGTCTGGTGTGGTGAAGTGTGTTGGTGTTGGTTGGGTTCTTGAGTAAGTTTCACCTCCCACTTCATGATTTTGACATGGAACTAATAATTTTCCAGCTGCGAGAGGGAAAACAAGTGGCTGGACGAGACTCCATATGCTGTCGATAGCTCGATCATTCCCCGCGGTGGCGCCAAACGCCGCAAGAGCATGGAGCCTCGCGCATTGAGCAACGTCAATGGCACGCTCGTCAAAATTCCCGAACCTTCTACTCCTTCGGCAAGCGGCCGGCGCCGCGGCGCCGACCAAGGCGCAGTGGAAGGTTTCCGCAAGATAACACCCCCGACGCCGCGCCAGGGTGAGCCATCCACCCCTACTCAACAGTCGGATCGCAACCAATACCCTCAAACACCTGGCTACAATTTTGCCAACCTCGACGCCATCGGCATGTCTCCTGCTACGCCCTACTTCCTCTCCAACCGCAACCAGCTCATTCAGCAGTCTTGCCCACCGAAGCAGAGCAACAAGGGTTTGTTCCCTGCCTCGCGACCAACATTCAGTCTCGAGGAAGAGAGCGAGGAAGAATATCGACGTCAGCAACGGGCTCGGATGGAGGCTGCTCGCAGGAAGAGTCTTTTCTACAGGCCTGCTATGGGGAGTCCGCTCGGACAATGATTTTTTAACCTTTACCTTTTGAGATCCACTTTTTATTGTTTGTTTTGTTTCTTGGTGTTCACGCGTTTAATACATTCTGCTGTCCACAGTACATATGGGGGACTTTTGGAGTTTTACCTGGAGGCTTGGGGTTTGGAGGACTAGGATCCTGCTTGGGATTGGAAGGGTACGGAAGGCGATGCTTGCTTTTATTGCGAATTTTTTTGAATTCATAGCTCATTGAAGACAAATAAGCTTAAACTCTCTGCCCCTTGATTCGTGACCAATTTTTATTACCAGAAGCATTGCATGCGTGGAAACCTTGAATGATAGTGTTGCTGTGCAGAAACGATACACGGAGAACCCCAGGAAGATCCGACTTCACGCTCTAGGCGAAGGAGAGATGAATGCTCTCATTGCGCGGATGACATCACCCTCGTGTGCCCTCAGCAGCTCTGTCGCTTTGGTCTTGTGCAAGTCCAACTGATCCGCCTAAGCAGTGCAAATTGAACGACGTTAGAAAGACCTCTTCCAGACAAACGTGAAGTACTGTCAAAGAACGTACCAGGAGCGCAACATCGGTTGCGGAAATCTTGACCGTCTTCTTGACTCCTGAATCTTTCTTCTGCGGCCCTGCAGTTTTCTGAGCGCCCGGTGCCTGACCAGCAGCAATCTCAAGCCGGTCCATAGCCTTGCTAAGGGCCTCTTGCTCGGCACTGCCGCCTTTTGCGGGGGCTGCTTCGGTCGTTATTTCATTTGTGTTAAGAGAAGAGAGGGCCACGGCCGCTTTGCGGTCTTCGGCGTTGGCTGGGAGAGTCTGGTCCACAGCCTCGGGGTCAGCTGTGGCGGATGGGATCGAGTCCGACATTTTGAGTCGAGGGAGCAGTTGATGTTGGTGAGGTATTGTTTGTCTATGCTGAGGTCGGTCCAGACCCCATTTGAACCCCACGTCATTGATAAGCGCCCGATAAGAGATGACATAAGCGCTAAGAATACGTAATCCACGACCGACCTGTCCACACGGCCGACCTGTCCACTTTCACCGCACCCTCAATAAAATTGCGGCATTTCACCCACGAGACAAAATTATATTAGTCTATCTAATCGCTGAATATATAGCTATTTACTAGGACAACTTCTTACAGTATGTCCAATAGTCCCACACCCACTGCAGCGCCGTGGAGCTCGCTGGCATGGCCTAGCAGGAGGCTCACTATGTTGCTCGTTCGGCTGCGTATCAAGCTGCTGAACGCGATTTGACCCTCATCTCTAGATAAAAAGAGATCGTCGCCTATCTTACCACGCCTTCTTGCCTTCTTTTTCAGTTTCCGCTCATTCTCAGCGCGTAGAACCTTGATTTCTTGTTGGAGGAGAACGTTCATATTCATTGCCATCTGCGCAGCCTTTTCAAGATGTTGAATATGAGAAATTGGGCTAATTGAGCATTCCTTTTCGAAGGCTTCTCTGTAGACTGCGGACCTCATGATATAGCTGGCGAGGATTCTCAGGTGTTTGAAAAGTAGAGGATATTGATCCTTCGACAAGAGGTGGTGTTGGCGTCCAAAGTTGAAATGTAATCTTTTCGAGGACCCGGTCTTCGTTAAGTGGCTTAAGACCAGCTCCTGCGAAGCCATTCCGTATATTCTCTAGATTAAAAACCATCTCGCGTGCAGGAGGATATAGGTGTAGGAAGTCTTCCTTGTCGATATGATTGTTGCCGGCAGTCATCATTCCTTCAACCAATTTCCCATAAGAGCGTTTTAAAGGGCCGAAAACACCAACATCGAGTGGTTGTAGTAGATGAGAGGTTTGAGGAGGCATACAGAGACAGATAATTGCATTCTCTTTGCAAAAAGCATCAAACTCTGCAGTTTGGTGGCTAGAATGGCCGTCGAGAATAAGTAATCGCTTCGCACCGGTTGGAAGGCGTTTAGAATATGGCTCAAATGTCTCTTTTAGCCAAGCAAGGCCTATTTCATCTGTTGTCCAGCCATTTTGGCTTCTTGCAAGAACCCAGCCATTCTTGATAGCAGGCTCTTAATACCAAGCGGCCTGGTGAGATCCAGCCTTTAAGATGACCCATGGAGGTATAGAAATGCCTTTCGAGCTCACACATTCAATGATTGTAACCCATTCACGATTTCCCTGAATAACTCTCCGAGGTCTTTCACTACGATCTACCGCAGTGATAACCTTAGAGGTTGAACAGAGCCCCATTGCAAAGCCGGTTTCGTCAAAGTTCCAGATATCATCCTCATGGATACCATGTTCTTGAATAGCTTCACATACGGTCGCAAACCACTGTTTTATAACCTTTGGATCCTCCTGCTTTGCTCGCTGGTATGTAATCCTCCGGTTATATCTTGTTTGTATTTCAGGACGGCGTTTCGTAAAGGAGTAGGCCCAGTTAACCCCAAGGGTTGCTGAAGGATCCTGTAGACGCGCTTGGAGTAAATTCTGCGCCATTCCACGTAGAAACTCTGGCCGAATTGAAAATCCTCGTTTATCAGCATCTAGTAGCCGTTTAACTAGTGCTTATTCTTCAGTCGCTGTTAATTTATGGCCGCTAGCGCGTGTTTCCGACCGTGGTTTGATTCCATTCAGCCGAGAGAGTAAGGTGGATTTAGGCACTCCAAATATTGCCGCAAGCTTTGATTTTGATCCAATTTTTTTGTTTTTGTAAGCCGCAATAGCCATTTGCATTCGATTTTCTTGGGAAAGAGGCATTTTGCATGCTGGTGGTGTAAAAACAACGCGTTGAAAGATGTTGCCGGAAGGTTGGACGCGAAAGTGGACAGGTCGACCGTGGATTACGTATCCTCAGGGGGCAGCCACTGACCGACCTCGTCAGAAGGATTTCTCATCCTGGACATCCTTTTCAAAAGTACAGTCTTAATTTAGGCAGGCCTGAGATGGCTCAGATTTGGCAACTACTTCTGACATTCCGCTGTTCTGTTCAAGAGAAGAGAGACTAAGCAAAGGCAAAGTTATTTTCCTACGCTACAGTTAGCCTTTCACCCAAACTTTGTTGGCTTATTAGAAGTGTTCCACGATGACAACATTCTCTAACTTATAACTATGATAGGCTGGTTATAATTTTGTCGTAAGTTATTACTACTCTGACCGTCATTCTTTGGGAGCCTGAAATTGCAGACATCTATTAAAGCGTTTTACGCGGCCTTGAATACGTACACAAGCGTCTCAAAATCGGGCATGTAAATGTTGAGGAAAACAATATTTTTTTTGTCCAGATGGAAGCATCAAGTTAGGTTAGCATTATTTTACCACATCGTGAATGAATTACTTACATTAGTCGCCAATATCGGGGATGCTGTGTTGAATAAGGCTATACAAGCTTCCTTGATGACCGTGAAAACTTCGTACCTTACGTTTCGTCCTGAGCCCAAATAGCAATCGGGAAGTAATAATGTGACAGAATCAATCACACCATAAGCTCGTCGGGTTATACGCGAGGGGACGCTGGCAGTCCAGGAATCTGGACGTGGCAAGGAGGAACGTAAGCAACAGCAATCCAACACGGCCAACTAGGCCTACGCTGTGCGAGGCTAGGACTGGGTAGACTGATAGCGATAGGCCTGACAGAATACTGTGTAATAACAAGAACCGAAACTATATGTGGAAATGTGTAGTGTGTAAGATCTCCACGGATGATGTGCGTGAGAGGGTATCAATAGGTCGCAAGTCTTGGTTGAGGAGTAAGGCTCAATAGCTAGCCTGATTCCCAAGTTGACTACCCGGAGTCAGCTCGCTTGAGATCTTGTGATGAAAAATTTCGAATCTGATTATTTAAAACAGAATATGAAATGCTTAGCGAGGTGGACATTGACAATAGATCTACGCGGACCAGGAGCACGCACGCTCTGGTGCACGAATAGAGACGATTCATATAGCAACATATCCATTAGTTTCGAGAGAAAAAATACCCTCTCTACCTCTCTTACAATGTCTGTCTTTGTGTGTATGTGTGTGTGCGTATACTTACGCCTTTCAGCGCCCGAGCTCGATATAATCACTCTGAATGCGCTGCATCCACTCGTCTACCGGGACCGCGTCGTCGCCAATCAGCACGTAACCATCCTGTGGAGATTCCACCTTGGGCAAGCGGAGAAACTTGTGCGTGCTATTGCAGAACAAAAACGGGAAACCGGTCTCGTGTAGTTTCCCGTGGCACCCATTCTCGAATTTGACGTTAATACAATCTTGGCACCAGATCATCTCGTCTGCCATGTCCCAAGAGCCTCCGCAGTCGCCAGAGCAGATGAATCTCTGGTGCTCTCTGAAACGCGCTGCAATGAGAGAACGAATTGCCTTCACATTCTCTTTATCGCCTAGAGCGATGAATAACCACAAGAGTTCATTGTAGGCAGGGAGGTCGTTGTCTTCGATATCGTCGGTCAGGATCTCAATACCTTTCCGGACTATATCGCGAGCAATAAGCTTAGCCTGCGCCAGATCGCCTTTTCGCGCGTGATATCGCACAATGTATATCGCCGGTGGAAGCATGACGCTAGATTCGGGTACGTCCTCCGGCAGCAATGTTTGGATTTTCTCGAGATAGATAGACGCAGCTTCATCATCATTTGCGGCAGCTGCCTTGATGGCCTTTTGTAGGTAATACGGCGTGATGTTGCTGATCAGTGATGACAGAAGTTCCGGACCGGCACCCTCCTCAATAGCCTTACGCCACTGTTCAATCGCCTTTGGCGACCCATTCTGAAGCGCATTGAGTCCGCGCCCATAGTAGTATCGGATATAGCAGAGCCTAGCGCGATCACCGCGTGCTTCGAGCTTTTCTACACAGTCCCGGAAGGCGTCCACGATGAACTCGAGCCGACCTGTGTGAAAAGCCGCTTGCAACATTAATGGAAGTTGCTCTGTCCTGTTCATATCAAAAACGCACAGGATCATCAGCTCGGATAGCGCCTGCTCTTCTAGCGCATTTGAGCTATCGGCAATTGTCTCTAAAAGTTCAACATAACGTAGCCATTGTTTGTGGTGGGCACAGAGCTGCAGAAACCTCGCATCCCGGGGATAGTTAGTCGGCTCAATTCGTATCGCCGACTTTGCGAATTCGACAGTAGCATTGAACTGCTTTTGAGACTGCTGCCAAGTCTTCTCAGCCAGGATGAAGAACATGGTTGAATATTCCGATCTGTTGAGATCGCACTTCTGCCACTCGGCGTCAGATCCAACGCGATCAATGACAGGCTTAATCATCGCGATTCCTTCAGAACCTTTCAGTTTGTTGGCCAAGAGGGTTGATGCTCGCCAGTTGTTCGAATCGATATTCAGTGCTGTTCGAGCTCGCCGCATTGCTTGCAGGGTTTTGTTGCAGGCAAGTAACATGGCCGCAATTTGCGAATGCCAAAATGAATCTCTCTTGCTAATTCCCAGGATGTTCGCGCACCACTGGTCGACACTATCGATCTCCTCAATAGACGCAGTAAAGGGATCTGGCGCCTCTGGATGTTCGTCGCCGTTTTCGAACTGTAACCAGCTATTAGCGTATCTGGCAGCCGCTATCATGGCATAGAGCTCTCACCTTCCGAATGTAATACACAATGAACAGGAAAGCGCCCCTGGTAACGGGTAGTTTGTGCGGTTCTCGCACAAGGTGGAAGGCCATTCGCTTCGCGGCCGGTGCTAGTAGCTTACCATGACCGCCGCCTTTGATCACGTCCGAAATCCACTCCTTGGTTTCTTTGTCGGCGACTGCTGAAGTGACCGCCGAGTCCCTGAGCCATTGAATGACAGTATTTGCAGTGTTGCTTTCAAGCAACAGCTTCTGGGAGATTTCAATTCGAACCGGGCTAAAGCGGCTTGATTCCCGGGTGCAGAGTAACGCGTCGATTGACGCATCATGGGTGAACAGATTGACAAGAAGTTGACCAATTTGAACCTTTAACTCAATGTCGACAAAGGCCAGATCCGCCGCGCACAAATGGCGATCGAAGAACTTTCTAGCATAAGGCAATAAGCCATTTTCCTGTTCATCGGCATTATTCGCGAGCAATTCCAGGCAGGTCAGGGCCAGTTTAGCATCTCCTGTATGCGAATCGTCCTGGCAGATCCGGGTACCTCCCTTACTCTGCTGCTTCTGTGCGAGCAACGCGTCCACATTCAGCTTGCTGTAGGTGTTCGGTGGACATACTGTGCGGAGAAAGTGGTTGATCATGTCAACCTCGCTCTGGGAGATCGCAGTCGGGCTAAGTTGCTCGGGCTCATTACGGGCCCTGTGCCGCCGGTGGATGGCTTTCTCAACCTCGGGGGCTCGGAAGGTCACTTCGCCTCTGTGGGTGATCGTGAAGAGAGTATACTTCGCTTTGAACTTGTCTGACAGGCGGAGGAGAGATTTTTTCCCATCTCGAGCACACAGAGCAGTAGTCATCCAGCTTTCCGTTAACAGGCCCCGGTGATGTTGTATCCAGAGGATGATATCGTTGATTTCTGATATTTCCGCATCGGAGAGACTCCGTTCCAGCTCTTCAATCTCTTCCTTGATCTGCTGCGTACGCTGCCTTCCTGCATTGTGCACGATGCTCAATATTTTTTCGGGATACTCCTGTTTGCTGATCTCGTGGAGGGCGAAGTTAACTCGGACATAATCATGCCCTGTCTTTTCTATGAGTTCGTCGCAGACCGACTTCCGGAGGTCCCGGACACTGGCATTGGTACAGTCGTTCAAGGCCGGCATGGAGTTCATTCTTGACTCAATCAACGCTTGGACGTCAGGTTTATTCTTCGCATTAATCTGTATTGAATCGAAAGCGATGCCATCGACCTGGGCCAGATGCTCAGAACAATCCGGATCGCAGGTCATCAGGACCCGGATGCGGCGGCCTGTCGCTGCGGCGGTTATATCTCTCAGAAAGCGGAGCATGCCTTCTCCCATTTTACCCACAAGACCGTCTATGATGATATAAAACATGCCATTCACTTCATGAAGGTACGGACATTCAAAAAGGAGACGCTGTGACATGGCGGCCACATCAGCAGTTGGATGTTCTCGACATATTCCAGCAGCAGACCTCTTGTAGCGCGCGTCGGCCACAGTGAATTGCCAGACAAGGGACTTGGCCACATCATCAATGTTGCTTGCGCTCTGCATAGATTTGACTTCGTCTCCTTCAAGGTAGTAAAAGGCGGCGGAAGCTCGAGTGTCTGTTGCTTCGGCGGGATTTGCTCGGTGAATGAAGTGCTGTATGATGGAAGTCGCCAGGAAGCTTTTCCCGGTGCCACTACCGCCGGTAACTGCGAGGATGTTGGCTCCCGACTGGCCTTTCTTCCACCGAGCGAACATCGGATCATCGAATACCCATTTGCCCGTGGACGGTAATCGCTCCTTCGTATAGTCTCGGTACCTGTCGCTCCAGACAGGTGCGATGTCATGGTTATAGCCTAGGGCTTTTTTGATTACAGCCTCGGTCCGGCTCTGCTCATGCACCTCCTTATCCTTCATTACCGCGACTTGTATATCCTTGACCTGGGTTTGCACCTGGGAAACCTGGCCTTCGATCTTTTGTGTCACCTTCAGACTCGAGCGGGAGGCAATCACAGCCTCTTGTGAGTTGAGGAAAGTGTGGGCCGATATCAAAATGTGCTCTTCGTTAACATGCTTGGCCATCTGGCCGACCAAGTCTTGGATGCTGCTCTCACCCAGGAACGCAATCTTTAAGGCGGCCTTGAGCTTCCCTTTGGAGGTGTGTCTCAGCGAGATAGCATGATCGCAGATTGTGACGAACAATTTCAGCTGTTTGGCCGTAAGTTTGGTAAGGCTCTCGCTCATTGTTCCTTTGGCATAGATCTCGCCCAGCCGTGTCAGATATTTCGTGCATTCGTCGAAAAGGTCCGTGAGGCCATCGAACGCGCTCTGGTAGCCTTCCCACGCATTAATGACAAAGCCGATGGCATTATAACATTGCGCCGCGGCAGGAAAGACCTGTCGATGTCAGTTTACCCTCGTTCCGTAGCAATTCTGATGAGATCTAGTCTCTCTCACCTGCGACGCTCCATCTGCGACAAATCCACCAACGGTCCGGATCACTTTCAACGTATTCCCAAACACATTCTTAACTGCATCCCTCTTGCTCGGCTCCATGCCCGGATGTTCAGTAGATGCGAGGGTTCCCATGACATCCCCAATATCCATGCCCGTGTTGACGGACCTGCCAGCTTGCTGAGCCAGGCTATTGACTTTCTCCTGAATCTCCGCCCAGATCTGCTGT
Organism: Penicillium argentinense; assembly: GCF_028826775.1. Lineage (NCBI taxonomy): Eukaryota > Fungi > Ascomycota > Eurotiomycetes > Eurotiales > Aspergillaceae > Penicillium > Penicillium argentinense. The sequence continues at coordinate 5,056,746 of NW_026622668.1, forward strand.
ATCTCCTCATTGTCCGCCAAGGCAGGCCCAAGGGGAGCCGAGACGGGACTGCTTAATTGTTGGTCTGGGGGCGGCGATGGTTCCGCATGCGCCGATTCCCCTGGTTCCTTTGGCGGCAGCAGAACCTGTGTCACGGCCGCTTCCGGTTGTTCCGAAGGGTTGGGAATGGTGTCTCCATGTTCATTGTCCTCGGGAGACGCTTTGTCCTTCTTCCTAAACTTCAAACAACGGAAATGCATGGTGTAGGACTGGTCGTCGGTGCATTCGTAAAACGGGTGGACAGGCTTACAAGCAATTTATTGCATTCCGAGTTTTTCAGCTCTTCTTGCGATTGATCGGCATTGTTGGCTGAATATCCTACACTAACACATGGCGTAGGAGCCACTATCACCCCAGTCTACTAATTCAGGACTAGTCACAACACCAGGCCCTCCCCAGCCTCACGTCGTGGAAGAATCGTGAACCCGGGGAAATGGTTCCAAGATACAACTAAAAGCAGCTCGGCTCCACTTGAGAGATGATCATCAAAATACTACTTTTTTGTTTCCGCTTGTTTCCTCATGCGCCAGACAAAGTTGAGCAGAGGGCAAAGCCATACTCTTCAACTAGCTGGCTGTATAAGTACCATGTATCCTAGAGGCAATCTACACCACTGATTCAAGTGTACTTCTCGCATTTCTCCAAGGAACTGGTACATCGAACAAAGCTGAAATGCTAAGGTAGATATACCCACCGTTCAGCTCCACCATAGCCCTAGATCCACCCACATCGGCATAAAATCCCTCAATCTGAGTCTCTCGGCGTTCTATTCGTTTTTGACTATGGGTCTGCTCGCCTACCGAGTGACGTAAAGCTTATGCAGAATGCCAATCTTTATCAAATCTGGACGGATTATTTTGACTGATGTCTGGATATCCCGAACGCCACCTTTTCAGTATACTGAGTATTATCCTTATGGCATGCACGAATGGATTCTTTGGGTTTCCCTTGTCCTGGTAGAGGTGACTCGCCTTAGCTGCAAGAAGCTTATCACTCCGTGGTCACTCTTTCGATTTGCGGCAAGGTCTGAATACAATTTTTGGCCATGGAGACGAAGGATACCCCTCCTGGAAGCTAACGTAATCCACAGCCGAGTCGGCACCACAACCGAGTCGGCAGTTTTCCCTAGCACCACCATCAAGCACTATTCAACGTGACTTTATTCCACCACCACTATTCAGAATGCCTCTATCTCAAGAAAGCCGAATGCAAATGGCCATACACGCGTACAAAAGCAAGCAAATCCAATATCAATCAAAAGCTGCTGGAGTATTTGGCGTACCAAGGTCAACCCTTCAAGATCGGCTCAAGGGAATGAAATCACGGTCGGAAACGCGTGCCAATTGCCATAAATTAACAGCTCATGAAGAAGAAGTCTTAATCAAGCACCTGATAGACGCAGATAAACGAGGCTTATCGATTCGACCTGAGTTTCTGCGTGGAATGGCGCAGATCTTACTTCGTGAGCGTACCCAGGATCCTACCACAACCATTGGTGTTAACTGGGCATACAACTTTGTTAAACGCCATCCAGCGCTACGTACACGATATAATCGGAGGATTACATACCAGCGTGCAAAGCAGGAGAATCCGATGGTTATAAAACAGGTTTGAGACTGTGCATGAGGCTATTCAGGAACATGGTATCCATGAGGATGATATCTGGAATTTTGACGAAACTGGTTTTGCAATGGGACTCTGTTCAACCTCCAAGGTCATCACTGCGGTGGAGCGTAGTGAAAGACCTCGAAGAGTTATCCAGGGGAATCGAGAATGGGTCACAATTATTGAATGCGTGAGCTCGAAAGGGATACGTATACCCCCGTAGATCATCTTAAAAGCAAAAGAACACCAGGCTGCTTGGTATCAAGAATCTGCTCTCTTAAATAAGGGCTACGCTATCGCAAGAAGCCATAATGGATGGACGACAGATGAGATTGGCCTTCGCTGGCTAAAGGAGATGTTTGAACCACAATCAAAACATCATTTAACTGGTGCGAAGAGATTGCTTATTCTTGATGCCCATTCTAGTCATCTGACTGCAGAATTTGATGATTTTTGCAAAGAGAATGCAATAATCTGCCTCTGCATGCCTCCCCATACTTCTCATCTTCTTCAACCACTGGATGTTGGTGTTTTTGGGCTGCTCAAACGAGCGTACGGGAAATTGACTGAGGAGATGATGGCTGCCGGCAATAACCATATTGATAAGGAAGACTTCCTCCACCTATATCCATCCGCGCGAGAGAGGGTCTTTACTCAAGGGAATATATGCAATGGCTTTGCAGGTGCTGGTCTTATGCCACTTGATAAAGACCGAGTTCTTGAAAAGATTACGTTCCAGCTTCGTACGCCAACACCACCTCTTGTTGAAGTTGAAAGTTCAATCTCCTCTGCTTTTCAAACACCTCAGAATCCTCGCCAGCTTGATCATAAGATCCGCAAAATGCAGAGAAGCATTCAAAAAAGGAATATTTCTAGCAGTCCGATGTCTCATATTCAACATCCTGAGAGGGCCGCGCAGATGGCAATGAATACGAACGTATTTCCTCAACAAGAAATCAAGGTTCTACGGGCTGAGAATGAGCGTAAAATGAAAAAGAAGGCAAGGAGGCGTGCTACTCTAGGTAATGACCTTATTTTATTTGTACAGGAAGGTCAAAATCGTCTCCTGCAGCTTGATACGCATGTTGAGGAGCAGGTTGAGGAGCAGGCATCCAGGCCTCGCCAGCGAGCTCCAGCACGCTGCAGTAGTTGCGGGACTGTTGGACATACCATAAGAAGTTGTCCTAATAAGTAGCTATTTATTTTATTTTTTATATAGTCTAATTTAATGGCGTTGGTGGTTGAAATGCTTTAATATTCTAGTGATGACGGAGAAAGTGCCGACTCGGTTGTGGTGCCGACTCGGTTGAGGATTACGTTAGTTAACTATGGCGCATGGAAATCGGGCATGAACAGCTCCTGGACTGTGAAGGACTGAATCGGTTTTGGTGTTATTTAACAGGACGTGAGCGCTGGCTATCTACCATGCGAGGTACAGCGTTGCTCTAGCAGTTTGGTCAACGGATCTCTTTGTTTATTGCGCGTCTGATGCTTGGCTCCCCAGGTCTCTGCTTGCTTTCTCCGATAGTTCCTTCAACCTCTAAAACTCACTTGCTTTCCGCTTTACCATCCAACCTCGCTATGTGCTTACAATTTAGTTATAAACTTGAAAGAAGATACATCGCCCAATTTCGCGTGTACGCCGGTGTCGGCGACGATCTAAATCCAACAAGATAGGCCGGGGCGAAAATGCGGAGATCGCTGAGAACTCCGCACGCCCCTTGCTTGGCAAGCATCCCACATTTTCCCCATCCTCTCCAAAAGTTGAGCTTGACTCATGAGTGCTGAGCGCGTGAAGACGATTTGTGCCAAGATCATTTCAAACTGACTTGAAATTCACATCGAGAGACAGCAATGGCTTCTCAAAAAGCCGACAGCGATGGTCCGTCTACCCATGTTGAAATAAACCACAAGGGCGCAGTGCAAAAAACCATCGAGAATACCGTATCAGGGGTGTCAGACAGGGAATACAACCGAATTCTGCGCAAAGTCGACTATCGCGTCATCCCTATCCTGGCTGTGCTATACCTGCTGAGTTTTCTGGACCGAGGTGAGCAAGATTAAACTGCGATATTGATCCCTATTACTGACTTTACTAGGGAGCATTGGGAATGCAAATATCCAAGGGATGTCCGACACCTTGGGTTTGGTTGGTCAACAATACAATTGGTGTGTGGACTCCAATTGCAGCTGCTCCGAGTCATGAGAGATGAGGCTAAGATGGCCCAATTTTAGGTGCCTGACCATATTCTTCTTCCCATACTCGTTCACCGAGCCATTGTGCAATTTGCTATTGGTGCGACTGAAGCCTAGGATCTGGCTTCCGTCAATCATGGTGGCATGGGGTAAAGAGCTCTTGTCCCTCCTATGAATTGAAAATGCCTAACAAGTGGCAGGTATTGTGATGACTCTGACAGGCATCGTTCAGAATTATTCCGGTCTGCTGGCTGCAAGATTCTTTCTAGGTTTGTACATTGGCGTGGATACTTTCGATGACAAGTTTCTAACAAGCTATTTTTCTCTACAGGGCTCACAGAAGCAGGCCTTTGTAAGATGCCCCCAGATCTGTCCTACTGACCTCTTCAAAGCCGGTAGGCTAATTGAGACGTCTCGTATAGTTCCCGGACTCGCTTTCTATATTTCTTTGTGGTATTGTCAAGGCCATCTACACTCGAGGTTCCAAAATGCTTACTTGAAACAGGTACCCCAGAGCAAATGCGCAATTCCGACTAGCTCTCATATTTGCTTCGGCATCCATGGCCGGCGCATTCTCCGGTCTTCTGGCCTACCTTATCAGCATGATGGATGGCATTGGTGGAATCGAAGGCTGGCGTTGGATGTAAGGCACCTGGTCCGCAAACAAATTCCGCTACTGATGATGCACTAGCTTTTTCCTGGAAGGGATTCTAACCGTGGTCGCTGCCGCTGCCTCATTCATGTTTGTTTGGGACGAGCCTGCAACTGCGACGTTCCTAACCGAAGACGAGAAAAATATCCTTTTGCTAGCATTGAACCCTATGCAGCTGGAGGTTTCGGCAGATCCACAACTGGGAAGTGAGCAATCGGCTAAATGGAAACACATGAAAGCGGCAGTACTCGACTGGCAGGTATGAGCAGCCTTCGGAGCTAGTCCACACCAACATGATTACTGAATTCCATCAGACCTGGTTTCATTGCCTCAACTACTGGGGAGTGGTAGGTGAACTCTATCTCATATTTGCGACAAATGCTAAATAAGAAACAGGCCTGCGCAGTGTACGCTTTATCGCTCTTCCTTCCGGCAATAATCAAAGGGCTCGGATACTCCGCTGCCATTGCTCAACTGCTCACAATCCCAGTATACGCAGCAGCCACGATTTCTTGCATATTTGTCGGATACTTCGCGGACAAAACGGGCCAACGCAGTCTTTTCACTGTTGGATGCTATGGTGCGATCGTGGTTGGTTATATCATCGCAGTTGCGCCTCCGAGCTTTATGCCTGGACTCACATATGCGGGATGCTTCATTGCGGCCTGTGGTATTTACCCAGGTAGGTAGAGCAACTGGATCCCGAAATGACCGAACAAAGCATTCTGACATTTATAATAGCTATTCCGGGTCTTCTTGCTCTATCTTCGAACAATTGGGCACCCAACGCAAAGCGGGCTGTTGGGATGGCTATACAAATGGGATTCGGTACTATGGGTGGAGCTGCTGCTTCCAATTTCTATCGCACCGAGGATGCCCCGAGGTATCGACTTGGCCATATATTGGTGCTTGTGTTTGCCGGGATTGGTCTGCTGACGATGATTTCTTACTACTTGATCTGCAAGAGATTGAATGCGAAGAGGGATGCTGAGGCTGATAATGTTTACCAGTACACTACTGAGCAGTTGATTGATTTGGGTGATAAGGCACCGAGTTTCCGATACAAGCTATGAATAAAGATGGACAGAGGGAGTGAAAAAATAAAGCGATATTTGTTCTGGGCGGTCTACTTCCTAGTGGGATTTCAGACCGTATCTTTTGTTCAAAGGGCATACAAGGAAGATTCATTTATTTATCATGCATGTCAAGTACTCATAATGACATGGCTCAATGGTAGGTCTAATGCTCTATGTGAAGAAATCATGACGGGAAACAAATGGAACTCACATGTCCAGCACATAATGCAAATATCAACACTCAGTCCTCAACTTCATCATCAGTCTGATTCTTCGCCCGCTCAATACCCTTGCCCTCGTAAATTGTCCAGAGAGCAAACCATCCAATTAGAGATTCAGCTGCCAAAGCCCACCAGACACCTCCAACCATATTGTTCGCAAGACCCAAACCCAGGCCCCATCCACCAAGTAGGGGGCCCAACGTGCGAGCGCCACTGGATATGCTCTGCGCCACACCGTGCACAGTTCCCAAGATGGACGGGTCGGTAACGCAATTGTTGACGAGGATAATGGCTGCCGGCAGCGCGAACGTGCGCGAGATGACTTGGAGCGATACAACCAGCGTGAAGGAGGGCCAGACAATCCATGGAATACGAGGAAGGATCACGAGGAAAGGCATCAGGATGTAAGATAGGGGGGAGAAGGGAAGGAAAATGCGGAATGAGGTGAGCGTACCCAGCTTTGTCTGGATGTGAGGGTAGAGCAAAATCTGCAGAGGCAGGCCGATAAAGCCTATGATAGCAGTAGCTAGACCAACGCGTGCAGAGGGGAGTCCGAGTCCACCGCCGAAATGGAAGAAGCCTTGTCGAGAATCTTCCGGTGCGCGAGGTGCCGGGAGAAAGACAAAGGTCATCGCGTTGAAAGCACTTGTGTGGAATGCGAGCAGGAAGTGGGCTAGGAGTGTGAGAAGAATGTTGCGGGAGAATATCTGTCTGAATCCAGGTCGTTTGTGGGGGCGAGGTTGGGGTGCGCGTGAGCGGGCTGGGCTTGATGGTACTGACAAGGTACCGACGCTGCCATCCATATACAGAGAGTCGTCGTCGCCTGCGCGGGTGAGGGGTCGATAGTGTCGAGGTCGTCGGGACAGCGCGCGGGATATTCTCTTCCCAAGCTTTCGGCCCCAGTCGCTTCTGTATTGGGCCGTCTCGTGTGTCTGGTGAATTGGTTAGCGTCTAACCTGAGTCCTGCACGGCGGGTTTGATTACTTCATCGAGTCCGAGGAATACAGCGATCACGGACAAGAAGATAAAGATAGCACTGAGAATGTTTGGTAGGGCATAGGGCCAGTGCTGCATCCACCATACGCCTTCTTTTCCGCCGAACACCGAGCCAGGTCCAAATAGCGAGGGGAAACTATTGACTGGGTCGGCTAGAGATCCTCCAAGAATTGGACCAATGATGACACCAATGTTGAAGCACATGGGGAGCAACAAAAATGCTCGTGATTGATACCTAAATTGTCAGCTATTGGGACCTAGATAGGAAAACTGGGGAACACACTTTTTCTCCACTATAATCTCGGCAATTAATGTTCTCATGACACCGACATTGCTATTCAAAACACCCCCAAGTGTGCGGAAAACTGCCGCAGCCATGAAAGACCGAGAGAACCCAAAACCGAGACATGAAATACATGTTCCCAACAAGCCGATAAGCAGGACCCGCTTCCGACCCATCCATGGAGCATCTGCTAACCTGCCCCAGAAGATGGCAGTCAAGAATTGGGCAGCGGTAAAGCTCCCCTGCAAGATACCAGCCTGGGCAGAAATAGTGGAATCCGGCAGAGAAGGGTCGAAAGATTTAAGCTGGTAAAACATATAGGCTTGCAACGAGGTTTGTGTGAGAGGTTCAGACAACCGCGCAAAGGTTAGAATGGTGAGTTGCCCTTTCTTTGGCAATGAATTCCATGTCACTGGCTTTTCGGGCTCTCCATCATGACGGCCTTCTTCATTATGGTCGTTGTCACTGATATCCTCGTCAACGGAGGGGAATCGCTGATGGCGGGTGATGAGCGGAGCCGAAGCTAGGGTCCGTCGTAGCGAACCGCTGTGGTTCACGACCGTGTCGATGCTTTCCCGATCGCTGTCACTTGATAGATCAGTATGCGGGGTGTCGATGCCATCCACATGCTGTGGTGGCAGGCGAATGCCGTTCGCACCGGCGTCCCGAGATTGGTCGGGATGTGGAGAGAGTGGCCCCATTCGGCCAAGACTGGGGCACGCGACCGATTTGGTGTTGCACAGGCGGCTGCGAGATTATACAAGTGCTTTCGTGCGCAAGTACCGCGGCTTGGCGTATCTGCTGGCTGTGCAGCTTGAGAGTTGTTCGGAGGAAATTCGAAAATTGAGGTGTGGAGGGAAGAATATCCGCTCTGACACCATCGGCGAACCCACACGCTTTGCCCGCGCTGCGGAGTGCCGACCTAGCCGCCCGCCGATGTCGCCACTGTGTTAACGTTGGGTTACGCGCGACAAATCAACAACTTAAAAGTTAGTATGAAATACAAGCTCTCAGCTTGTCATCACAGTCGCCAGAATTATGGGAGACCTGCAGTGACGAAGCTGCGCGAGCAGCGTTACGTATCAAAATAACAGTACCCTAGGGTATAGTGCTGAATGCATATCTGAAACTTGTACACCAGTCCATAACAAAGTTGGGCCATTTCAGATTGCTGTAATATTTCCTCGTTGAATCGACGCCTGAAAATTTGGAAGACCCATAGTGGATTGGGTTCTGCGGGGCTGAAATTAAATGACCAGTGTTTGCCCTGTTTCGAACTGTAGACCTCGCTCTCACCTTTACTAGTAGTTTCTAGAAAGGAAGGAGCAGCATCGACCGCACCGTGTCCACCCTGGGTAGGTAGGTAGGCATCACAAGGCAGTATCCCGCGCCGTCTTCGAATCCCCCTCCGCTGCGTCTGCGAATTGCCATCTCTTCTCAACACCTCAACACTTCAGCAAGCACAGCCCTGCAACCATGCGCACCGAACTTACACCTCTCGACGCTATGGTGGAATAACTTTACTATGCCGTCTGCGTGCAACCCGATCTACGATCTGCTCGGTATTCTAACCACGAACAGCGCAGCTGCCCGTGGTGTTCCAGACACCCAACCTGACCGTGACCGGCGACCCCCACAGGGACGCGCGATGCAGCAACCCAGACAGACATTCAATCTGGCATGAAAAAAGTCAATAATGACTCCCATGGTAAGTACAAATTGGATCCTGCTGTTGATGCCCGTCTCGCGGAAGCGGTTCCCCCGCTGACCTTTAGGAGGAAGACCAGTACGACCGAGACCAACTCTGAGTGAAGGTGAGTTGTGTGTGCCGTTCCTTCGCTCACATGAGTTTAAGAAGTATGATAAAAATTCTAAGAATGCGAAGGACTTGACCCGTAACAGACAGATCATCACCGGTCTTGAGAAACACGCCACAGGTCATAAGTAACAGGATTTACCTTCGACCTTTTGCGAGCTCCTTGATCTGACTCGGATTATGTGCGTTGGAATTAGCCCTGCCAAGAGTTGCTTCTGTTTACGATCTTGGCGCTCGGAGGAAGGCAGATTGAAAGATTTTCTTGGAATGCCTTCGGTGGATTAGTTCGTATCTTAGCAAGGTACCATGAGCATGATGTGATGCTTGCAATGAATCCTGGAGCTCAGATCGAATTTAGTTACCTCAGATACTTCTAGCCATGGTTTTGAATACGGAGGAAGTAGAGCTCAAGTTCCCAAAAACAAAAGGGTCCTAAAGACCGCATTTTGAATTAGTCCCTAAAACGCAACAAACATCACTGGCAGGGACTTGCCGTGCAAAACAAGAAGTTCCCCTCGGCCAGGGCCTGCTGCATGACAAAAAATAAAAACAAAAATAACAATGGTTTGCTTTTATTTATAAGAGAAAGAGAAAGAGAAAAATTTTAAAAAAAAAGTGCGCCGACCGGGGTTCGAACCCGGGCCATCACTTGGTCCGCGAGATGGGAAAGTGAGATCGTTCCACTCGACCACCGGCGCATTTTACCTTATATATATCGGATAGAGGTCTTATACTCTGTACTGTCCCAGTCTTCTTCTGCCCGATGAACCACGGTTGAAAGTGCGGGTCGACTACACTCGGAACGTGAAGTATAGCTTCGGAAACACCGAAAAAAAAAACCTTTCAAAATCTCGAAATACCCGTATACAGAGAGGGTTATAGCGCAATCACAGTTGAGGGGCTGCAGGTGCCGATCTGGGCGAGTTCACCCCCCTTATGTTTGCACCGAGTGGGGGCTGGACAGGAACTCTTATCGACACGCCCTTTCTTTTTCTTCCAATGTGGTGATGTATTCGTATTACTCAACAACTATCATCTCTTCTACTGGCGATTGATGATACGCGGTATGGCATTACGGAGCTAAGCCCGGTACGGAGAAAATTGTATGTCGTGAACAAATGAGGGCGTGTGGTTAAAATCCACTGGCGGTTCATGCAAGGTAAGCGCGGCTCTGGAGCTGAATTCCGCAATCTCACTGACCCGCACGAGCTATCTCTGCCAACGTTCATGATACCCGAGAAAAGCCAGACTGATGGATACATCCGATGCGGCCGCGCTGGCAGCCCTGGTGGTTGCCATACTGGCCATATTCGTGGCCATTCTCCAGGCCGTGCAGCAGTACTTGCTGACTGGGGCGCTCATCCGCTTATGCGATTCGGTGGTATTTGGGAAAATGCCAGGTCGAGGACGGCGCGTATGGGAAATGAGCCAGTTCCGATTCCGTGTGGTGTATTCGATTCCGCAGGTCAGTTTGCACCGAGATTTGTGGCCCGGGTCTTTGCCGCATATTCCTTCATACGCGAAAGGGTCCCGTTCTTTGCCAGATTTGGGACTGCTAGAGGCAAAGGACGATAATTCTTCTTCCGTACAGGAGGGACCCTGGAAGGCTGGATCTCCCGCGAATTCAGTGTCATTCTCACCGGGGGAAGCATCGTGGGTTTCTTTCTGTCGTGCGGTCCAGCTATCGAGTGGACGATCGATGGTCCTCGACCTGGTTGCTGGAGATGCAGATCGCTGTCCGTCTGATCTGCCAAACGTGCCGATGCCGATGTCTATGCGAGACATTGCGGTAATGGGCTTGATGACCGGGATGAAATGTACCCAGGCGTCTTTCGAGGCGAAATCGCTCTCAATGCAGGGCCTTGTCGGTACCATCACTACTTCGCAGCATCCGTTCCTGGGACCGCTCCTTCATTTCAGCCCTCGCAACATGTCAGTCAATGAGATCCAGGACCTACAGATCGGCGGCGGTGCGGTGGACCCCTTCTGGATGTCTCGCATGTGGGATGAGGTCAATGTTGCTGGTCGTCGCTACACACAAGACCAAAGAATGAAAATCGAAAAGGACGAAGCCAGTTGGGCTCGAAGTCTTCGAGAACGTGCAGTTGTTCCGATGAGCCGCAATCGATCGCCGCCTCCGAGCTCGCTTTCTGGTTTGCGTCGCCGTCGAAGTGCGGGCCCTGAGCTGACGAAGTCTTCAGATACAGTGGTGTCCTCGCAAAGTCCTGAGAAACAAAATGGTTCAGGGTTCGTATCATCCTGCAAAGACGACAGTTGCCGTACGCTTTGGACTCGATCTGATGGAGACTGGTCTGTGGACAATCGCGCGACAGTCGTTGATGATACGCCAAATATGGTAGCCCAGACCATTGATACGTGTCAGAAGACCCCACCCTTGCGTATCAAAGACAAGGTCAAACGACATCGACGAGCCCTGTTGGCCCAAACGTGGAATATAGTGTTCTACAAAAGACATCATTCGTCAAAGAAAACACTTGATGACCCCTTCAACGCCGAGCTAGAACTTGGCGGTACCAGAGTCACCCCGGGAGTCGTACCAAACCCCCAGCGGAACATGCAAGACCAAAACTCTGGAAATCGGAGAAACACCCAAGATCAAGGTGCCAACCTCCCTCCGAGATGGTGGATCTCCAATTATATCAAAGAGAAACGCCAGGTGATAGAAGGTGATATTCTGGAGAACGAACGTCCAAAAGGTCCCCTCCTGATAGGGTGGTACGATGAAGATGACCAAGGAATTCCGGAATTAAACGAAGCGGAGGAAAACATCGCAAAGTCTGTTTTGGAGATGTGGACTCGATCTCGGTCCGACTTGGAGTCGCAAAGAGCAGCATTCTACGCCTCAAGATGGCGTAATGTTATTCAAAGGCGACAGATGAATCGTGAGGATCGTTCTCGCTCACGTCGTGCGCCGGCGAGGAGCTCGCAAAGGGCCCGCACTAGGTCCGACTCTGGAAGACGATATCGGAGTCCTGACGAGAAAGTTCCCAATCAATCGCTTGCTGAATCTCGTCGACATTATGAACTACGAGTACCATATTATCCTCCTGTTTACGACGATGAAGCAGGAACTCGATCCCAAGCCGGTTATTATCAAACCAACAGCCCAAATATCTACGCCAGACCATCAGCCCCGGAATCCGGGTCCAGACCGCGAATGCCCCGGGATCGCGGCCAATACTCTGAATCCAATGTCGAGGATGAAACAGTTCACCGACAATCTCGACCGCGGTCTCGGGTTCGTTCGCGCCCGAACGACAAGGTCTTCGAATACGGCGATGGTGGCATTGCAGGCCGGATACCAGAGGCCTGGCTAAATCAAAAGTCCCCAGAAAATTCTACAAGCAAAAGTCCAGTGTCACCAGCCTTGGATAATTCAAATGAGCGCAAACCTACAAACCGAGTCGGCTTCGGACCGACAATTGATGTTATCGATGCGCCATCAAGTGATGAAGATGCAAATGAAGACAGCAAAAAAACCTTGCCCGCTGAGAAAGAAAGTCAAGAGTGGGAATTTGTCACACCGGCTCAACAATTCCGCCTTGATTACCCGCATCTCAGTATTCCTCCTAGTGCTCTCTCGCCGAGGACGGATCCGGGAAGAGAAGTTTCGCCCCCTCCACGGCAAAGTTATTTCCCCGCGCATAGGAGGCCTTCGTCTCCTTCATCTTCATCCATTTCACCAAGAACGAGTTCGGGGAGAGCAATTTCGCCCCCTCCGCGACAAAGCGGCAGCTCAGCAGAAAAGCCCAAAGGGATTCTTAAACCGCCAAGAGCCACTTTTCCCGAGGAAGCCAACCCCATACGAGAAGGAGTTGCCCCATTGAGGGATAGGAAACTACCTGACGAAATTCCTGCCGGGGCTCGATGGACCAAGATTGACCGCAGACTCGTCGATGTGGAAGCTTTGGAGGCGGGTAATGAGCGCTTCGAGGAAAGGTCTGATCATGTTATTGTTCTCAGGGTACTCAGCAAGGAGGAAATTCAGCGATATGCGGTTAAGACGCAAGAAATCAGGGGTGAGCTATTCCGTTGTATCCCGATGATCATCTGATGCCTACACATCTATACTCATGTTGTGGTGCGATTTACATTAACTAACCTTGGTTAAAATACCAGAGAGACAACACCTAAGGGAAATACACAACGAGAGAGAATTGTACGATGGCAGATCTCGCTCTGGAGAGAGGCGTGGTCGTCGTCGGAGACGCGATAGGAGTGATTCATCGAGTCCCAGCAGTGTCAATTCGGCCCCCGATAGTCCACCTCGGCGCCATCGACAGGGTCGAGACGACACTGTGCCAAAGTCACCTATTTTTTCTCCGCAGTCGGAAGATTCATTCATCAGCAGACCCTCCAGTCGCCAAACAGAAACCAGACCCAGAGCAAGCCGCGAAAGGATCTACGTGGGCTTTGATAACGACTCCGATGCTCCTTCTCTAGTGGGTGATCGGGGCGAAACTAGATCATCATATAGTGGAAAAACATACAGCATCGGCTGGGGCGACAGGTCCGTCACGGACCTCAACACAGATGATGTAGACTACGATGACCTGGGAGGAGGCAACGACTGGGTCTCAGATTACCTGATGAGCCCAACCGGCGAAATGAACTGGTTCTGGGCATGCCAAATGGACGTGATGCCCGGATATATGTCCACACCTTGGACAACCAAGTTCTCGACGCCCGTCTGCATCGGCGCCATCGCCGTGATCATCGAAGCGCTGGGTATTCTCACAGAATTTACACAGCCTGTCTTCATCGACTCTGTCTGTCACTCGCGCGGCTTGCAATGGATGTCTAGCGGACGTTCAACCTTCCCGCCGTACGGTATAAGCGCCAACCACCACCATGGAATCGTGATAGCAGGCATATATACCACGACCAACTTTCCCGGTTTTCGCGCCCCGCTCTTTCCGATCGAGCTCCTTCGTCACTATGGATTCCAGGTGGACCGGCATTTACCTCTTGACACGGCAAATCTCCGGGCCCGTCTTTCTGAACTGATGGCGCTGGATGCGTGGCTGTCGTATTGTGGTCGTCAGTCGGAGATATGTGGTCATATCAATCGCTATGATGATAGTGTGCCGGCTATGGGCGTGGGAGATCTGCTATATACCATGCCAACGTTGGTAGAACGGACGATGAATAGCTTTACGTATGAGTTTACTGACTTGGAAAGCACTGCTATTGATGGTGGGAAGCAGCGTGTGCAGGAAATTGCGGAGAAGCTTCTTGACACGCTTGGGTGGAAGGCTGAGTGTTTGTCGCCAGCCGAGAAGCTGTTTACTTTGGTTGCTATGCTGCGATCTGCGAAGATGGGTCTCTGTATTGCACAGGGGACTGATACATCCGCGTTGAGAGATATTTTGCTCAATGATGTACAGGTACATCTTACTTAGAGCGAGCTCGTGCGGAGTTATCCGATTTTCGATACCTCGTTGTGTTAAATAATACACGACAGTAATCAGTAATGTAATATTGAAGAATCTGCTCTCATTAAAAATTTTCACATGCTCTGGAGACTAGACTATCGCTGCACCGTCCAGCTAAAGAACCAAATCAAGGCTCCCGTGGGGTATACAAGGAGCATTAATGACCAAGCCAACAGTAACGCCAAGGTAGTATATCAACAGGGTGAGAAGAGCTAAGCATCCATTCTCAAATGGTCATGCTTAGGATCGGTCAGGTTTTCGCGACCAAGTACCGGAAGGGACTCTGGGCTGGTGGGTCTGGGGTCCTCAATATCCCCACGACTCCCTTTCCTACCCCACTCATCAAGGTTATAAGTATCAGTTTGACTCAAGTCCTCCGTATAATCACCCGATGCCTGTGTAATCGCCTCCTGACTCGAGCGATGCATATCTCCACGTTTCGGCGTCGGAGGAGACTTCCCGCTCTTGCGAAAGCTGGGTCGGATGAAGTTCATTTTGCAAGGCAGTGAGAATGAGGTGCGTGATTCTGAGCCGTTGGAGTATCCGCTACTGTCCTTATTCTGGTTGTTCCGGCCCCATCCTCGTCTCCCGCGATTACTGTTGTAGGAGAAAGCCTTGAGGCCGAATAGTTTGCGCAGCAATGGCCACCAGCACATCAGGTTGGCGACGTAGATTGCGGTGCTTGCTTCGCGTATGTACCAGATCTGGTATGTAGTTGTGAGGGGGGAGGCGAAATTGAAGTATTTATTTAGGATGGCGGCGACGATCGTGAAAAGGCCCAGACTCATGACGCAAAGAAGGATGATCTTCCGAGTTCGTTTCAATTGTGCTCTGATCAGGAGCGGGATCGGAATCGCGAACATCACCGCGTCGGAAGATATGTTGAAGACGGCTTGCGTAATTGAATAGCGCTGGTAGGTTGCGCATTGCATGTTATCCACTGGCATGGCCCAGTACTGCGAAAAGGGCCGACAATAGACTGCGTAGTATGTGATCATGATCACGACGAATCCTAGCACGACGTAACCTGCCAATATTTTGATGTAGAGATTGGAGCGTAAGTTCATTGTTATCCGCCAGTAGAGCATTAGCATGCATGTTTTGACGCCCCAGGTTGAAAAGAGCATGCATTGCTCGAGCCCGATGACGATCTTGCTGCCGTAAATCCTGTCGCTAACTTGTTTCGGGTCGGCTAGCACTTTGTCATAATCTTTTGGGTCCATAAGGTTCGTCGCATAGCGAGCCGATATTTGAATCAATACCAGCATGCTTGTGTATATGCACTGTTGGAACAAATCGCTGTCAGTAAACTTCCGATCGTCAATCGCGCAGGGTGGTGCAAATCTTGAAGCTCACAAAAGTTGCGGTCATGATATAATCGTCCCCTATCATCATTCTGTCGTTAGCAACCAGCGCCTGGTCCTAGCCATATGGTAGACTGAGACGTACATAATAAACGCTTGATTCCTCCATTTGCAAGTATTCGCGATACTCTTTTGCTCAGTCAGTACGGCGCGAACAGAAAAGGTAGAGCTCAGCAACGAACATTCGACCACCATAGATGATGATACCTATGCTCCAAAATATTATCGCCTCGACAAAAAGCGCACGCGGAGTGGGTGATGTATTGCCCATCCTGCGGGTTGGAGCGGTTATCGCCCCACGAATCAATCAGACCTCAAACCATGGGCGACAAAAACGAGTGAGCCATGGATGCGAAAGGAGTAATCGAGCGAGTCGGGGCGATCAAGTGAGGCTGGAGGTGGCTCCCTCGGCCATGCCTATCGGCTGAAGCAGATCAGTGTAATCAATAGCTTGGAGTGGGCCGCTACCTGCGAGATGTCATTAACGCAGTCGGTGAAGAGTGATCACCAGCGCCGAGGAGTCAGCATTGGCAGTGGAGGACAGGACTGCAGCGTCATGCATCTTGGTCTGGACATGTCAGTGCTCGGCTGGAAGGGCCAGTGACAAGCAAGGAGCAATGGGGGCGATGCAAGGGATCGCGACTTGAACTTCGACCCAGATCGATGGCAGTTGCCTCGGGAATGTAGATCGCAATAGGGGAGCAGAGCGCGCTCCAACACCCATCTATCCCTGCCTTCTCTCGTCGTGATCCTGGGCGTTTCGTTTCCGGCTGTGGAAAAGTGAAAACTCGATAGTCGCATCGGAAAGGGCGCTGCCACGTATTGTTTTGCTTTTGCCCGCGGGCTGCAATCTGCACAGTGTGACACAATCACCCTGCAGGATGTTGAAAAGGGAGCACCTTAGCGAGCCAAAAAATCTAGTGCAACCGTTCCCGGAGCATATTCGATCTCCCCCTCCATGTAAGGTTTCCCATATGCACGATGGCGACAACCAGATGATCGGCGGTGCTCCCATTGACAGGTCAGATTCCGGAGCGCCGCATCAAAACCACAGCGAGGCAGTTGATTGGGCTTGTCGGGACTTTGATCTGCAGGCTGTTCCAATAATTTCCACTAAAAGGAACCCCTAGGGATCTTCACGGCGGGATCTACAGGCCTTGGGCTGTGTTGGCGCGATTTGCGACAGCGATAGAGTTGGTGGCAGATCGGTCTTCAATACTCGATTTCTGCAAGACTAGTCGCCATTGGCCTTCTTTCAAAGTGCATGTGATAATATTCGGTCGGGTATGAGTGACTGCATCGTATCTCCGAAGAAATTGGTAGACGAATTTGTAGACGAATTGGTCGGGAAGTAGAAATGGGTGAGGATAGCTTCGAGAGGTCACCTACACCTGATAGAACGACTATGGCAACAGCGCCGCGAATTCAAAAGAGTTGCCAATGCCCCAATCCATCCTGGAAATATCCTATGATCCTAAATAGACATGGCAATGTTCGCTTCCTGAGCAAGTTAAGCTCAGGTATGCTTGCATCACATTCGTCTCATTGCATCGCAGGATAAAAATGGGGAGACAGGGAATCTAAGACGAGGACATTCTTAGCTCAAGCACCTTCATGCAGAGCTTTGTGTGTCTGAATTCCCATCTCCAATGATGTTGAAGTATAATGAGAAATCTTTATTTTTTAGTCTTTTTTTCTTTTATTTTTTTCTCTTTTTTCGTTCTCCGTTCTCGCTCGGTATGTGGTCGATAGAGGGTACGGTAAGTATTCGAGCGCCTAGAGCTCAGGTGTTAGAAACCCTTCCAGGGTCGTATTTGGACTTTTGAGACAGAGATCCTGCACACCAAAGCTTATTTGAATGCCAAAGCTCTCCAACTGATGGTATGACAGCAGCGGGACGCTCCGAGAAAGCTGGCGAATGGAACAGATAGCGGAGGTCCTGAGAAAGGGGCTAACGGCCTGACGCCTTGATCGAGTGGCCCTTGCGCTGGTAAATATCCTGTCTGCATGTATGACAATGTCAACCAGAAGCCCTGTCAATGAAGTCATACTTGACAAGGTCCGTAGAGGGGAAATTGTGCTTCTTGCGAAGGTCAAAATCTTGTCCACGGCATGCGGCGCAATGCAGAAATTCCAAAGCAGTCTCTGGTAATATTTTCACATTCTGATCGGTACGCCACTAGGACCCCGTATGGTCCTCTTTGAGCAAAGGCCAATGACTGTGGTCATCTACTGGAAGGGTAGCAGATGTCCTGGTGAAGAGATTAAGTAGGTATAATTTCGTATGCCCTCCAGTGCAGAGGATATTCCAACTGAATCAGGGTGCTTCGCAGTATAAGCCGACCTTAGCGTGTTGAGATCGATCACGCTCATTTTTTGTCGGTCGTTATGTCGAGGTGACATTGCTTTGGGATCAAATGGGAGTGAAGGGTGCCGCGTGCAGCTCTTCTAAGCCTGAACGATCTTTCCCTTCCTGGCAAGAAACTTCACTCACGTTGGTCAACACTCCTCGTCAACTCCTCTCATGCACTCGTTCCACCTCTCGCCGGATCTCTCAAGCACCCTCGAGACATGGCCGCTCGGAACCAGTCGCTTCAAGTGTCGAGAGGCACCAGCACCAAATACGGGTTCAGTGTCCGAGGTGTCTGCACAGCAACTCCTCTCTACATCTAGACCATCAACAGCAGAGTTCTGCGCGATCCGAAAAACACACCACACAACAACGCTTCCGATAAATCGGATAAGGGTGTTCTCACTAACGGCTGTTCGTCATGGGAGCTAGGCCCTCCCGCTCAACCCATTCTCGGGATGCGAGTATAACCTGATCTGCAGCTGGATCCTATCCCAGGACTCGGCCCATACTGTCGCACCAGCAGCTTCATCAGTGACCATCACTCTACCCGCACCAATGCTTGAATAATCAACGCTTCATTGTCGATGAAACCATGCTATAGCCTGCGTATCGATCGGAACCGGATGCTATCAAGCGGATGGCACGGCAACCTCACTTCCTATCGATGCTTCTCAAGAGACGCTGTCTGACTACCGACCCGAATAGACCTGGAGAAACAGGGCATATAAATTCGATTCGCAGGAATTAAAATATACCTTCAGCTGAACTACACCTCTCAAGTTTAAGCTATTATCTATTGCCTAGTTTTAACCACTATGCTTGGAAAAATCGGTCTCGAAGACGCCTACGAGCGCGCTGGGTTAAAGGAAAAGCACAAACACGAGGCCAGCCTCTACATCGCCCCGGAAGACCGTGATCGCTACATTCGGCAAGTTCACGACATTAACAACGATCGTCTCCATCTTTCCAACGAGCATGGAATCGGATACACGGTGATGTCCCTTACAGTTCCTGGAATCCAGGGGATCGCCGACAAATCCGAAGCCGAGAAGAGAGTTACCTCGACAAATGACTGGGTGACCAACGAGATAAAAGACAAAGAGACTGTCTCGGTGCCTTTGCTTGTCTTTTCATGCACCATCCTGTGCAAGCAGGCCAGAAGTCGGTGCATCCAGTAAATGGGTTTTCACGGAGCTCTCTGTGCGATTTCAGCATATCGGTCCCAACGGAGAAACCTATCTCTTTTTTATGACCAGCCACAGTACGACACGTTCTGGGAAGTCGTCACCGAGCTGTATGTCCCTGTTTATCTCCACCCTGCGGCGCCATCGGATATCATCCTGGAGAAGCTGTATACGCAACGACACTTCCTCATTGGCACTCCTCTCTCATTCGCCAACGGCGTGGATCCACACAGGCTCCGCTATATCTGTGATGGAGCTTTCGATCGCTTCTCGAAACTGAAGCTGATCATCGGACACCTGGGAGAGCATAATCCGTTCGACTTTTGGCGCATCAATCACTGGTTCGAGGATGTCAAGAAGCCGATCGCAGAAGATGAGGGCCGAGTGATGTGCAAGAAGAGCATTCATGATTATTTCAAGGAGAATATCTGGGTCACCACCAGCGGCCATGTTTCGACTGCGACATTGAAATATGTGGTTAATGAGATTGGTGCCGACCGTGTTCTTTTCAGTGTCGACTACTCTTACGATACTATTGAAAACGAGTGTGGTTGGCGGGACAATGTGGCCAAGCCGATTCAAAAGGCTGTTGGGCGCGTGGATGCATACCGTCGAATGGGTCGGGATAATGCGAAGAAACCGTTGAAGTTGAACTCTTTCCACTATTCTGAGGCACTTGTGAGCTGATTATAACATAGCTTTGCTTGAACGACGTGCAAGTATGTTGGTCAGGCTATTGGTGGTTGGATTGGATCGCAAGACTCTTGGTGTTGATCGTGTGATGTATATTCCGCACGGTTGGCACTGCCGTGCTAGGTCCGAGCTAGGCTTTCACTAGGTCAAACAATCTACGCGATATAGTTCAGTTCAATCACAAATCAAGCCGATCGATCAGTCAGGCCACGCGACCCGGAAGCGATGTCCTGCAGGCGATCAACAAGAATTCTGGCAAGGAGGTGCCACGCAACACCGTGAACTGCAGGGATGTGGCAGCGTACGCCCCGGATCGGGCGCTAGAACTGCGAAAAACAAGCTTCTACCTTTTCCTCGCAAACTTACTCATGGCGAAATGTTGTTTTGCTGGGGAACAACCCAGCGCTGGATTGTTGATTTGTCTCCGACCCCAAGGAAATCTCCAAAGATCCAAACCGGCGCCGGCGACCGAGCCCAGCTCCCCCTTGCATCCGCGATGAGATGCATCCAACCTCGCCAACTCCCTTCTAGGAAGGTCCCTCAAAACGAACGAGAATGATTCGACAGCCACCAGCCCAGCACAAAGAGACTGGCTCGTCGCGCGGACTTCTCGCAGGCAAAGCGGCTACCAACAGGCCAGCTGCAGTAGCAACGCGCCCGTCAGCCTGCCTATTGCCAATAGCCACAGCCTCGTCCCCGCCAACAACAAAACACGAGAGAGAGCGAGAACAAGCGCTGAGCAACGCGCCACCCCCTCGGAGGAAATTGGTTACTGGTCATTTTGTCCCTCCCAAGTTATTCTCCTAGTCGCGCCCCCCACACGTGGCCGCCATATGGGGCCCGCACAGCATTCCGGGGGTTGAGTCGCACTGTCCTCATAGGTCCGGCGAAAAAGAGATGGGTCATTCCGCGTGGTTGTCTCCTTTTATGACTTGAATCTTTCGCAGATTTTCACTTCTCGACCTTTTGATTGTTCTTGTACCCCCTCTATGTCTCGATTCTCTTCGGAGTTCACGATCGGATATCATGGCCCCGGATGAGCCACAGACACCGCACAGCGGGGTGACGCCGCTGAAGACGAAGGGTGAAATCGATGAAGTGCGTCTGGAAGCTGCTCTAGGTCACAAGCAGGAGCTGAATAGACATTTTGGATTGTGGAGTTTGACTAGTCTGGGCATTGTGATTGCAAAGTACGTCGATTCAACGATCATCAGAATGATTTAAGCTAATATTTCCAGCTCTTGGGCATCTACGGGAGGAACAATCGTCGCAGCTCTGCACAATGGCGGGCCCATGGCTATCATATACGGCCTCATCCTCGTGAGCGTTTTCTATACGGCCATCTCCGCGTCGCTAGCCGAGCTCGCCTCATCAATGCCTTCCGCCGGGGGGGTTTATTATTGGTCATCAGTCCTGAGCCGAAACCGCGGACGAGGTGCAGGTTTCTTCACGGGGTACTTGAACGCCTGTGCGTGGTTGCTCTCAGCGTCATCGATGAGTTCCATGCTAGGAAATGAGGCCGTAGCCATGTATCTGCTGAAGAACCCAACGAAAGCGGATTGGCATTCATGGCAAGTCTTTATCGTTTTCCAGCTGGTCAACTGGATTTGCTGTGCCATTGTTTGCTTTGGGAATAGACTGATTCCCCTCCTCAACCGGATTGCCTTAATTCTATCGATGTGCGGGCTTGTGACCACAGTGGTTGTTCTGACCGTCATGCCGAGAACCCATGCAAGCAATGCACAAGTCTGGACGGAATATCATAACAAGACAGGCGGCTGGTCAGACGGTGTCTGCTTCATGACCGGTCTTCTGAATGCAGCATTTGCTGTCGGGGTACCGGATTGTATCAGCCACCTCTCTGAGGAGGGTACGTCAATTACATCACCCAGTTTTTTTATCACTGACTAACCACTATCTATAGTTCCAAAGCCCGAAGTCAAAGTTCCCCAAGGCATAATGCTCCAAATGCTCACAGCCTTCACAACATCCTTTGTCTACCTAATCGCCCTCTTCTACTCAATCCAAGATCTCGACGCCGTCTATGCAAGCAACATCGGCGGTTTCCCAACAGCAGAGATCTACCGCCAAGCAACCGGTTCCAACAATGGCGCCATAGGCCTTATAGCCGTCCTCTTCATCGCGACATTCCCAACCCTCATCGGAACCTTCATCACCGGCGGCCGAATGTGGTGGAGTCTGGCCCGTGATAACGCAACCCCCTTTGCAACCTACTTCGCCCAAGTCCACCCAACCCTCAACTGTCCCGTTCGCGCAACGGTAGCCATGAGTGGCCTCGTCACCTGCTTGGGTTGTATATATGTCGGCAGCACAACGGCATTCCAGGCACTGATTTCATCGTTCATTGTCCTCAGCTCACTTTCTTATTTCGGCGCCATCCTGCCACATGTGCTATCCCGTCGTCAGAATATGGTACCAGGCCCTTTCTACATGGGTCAGAAGCTCGGCATGATGGTCAATATCGTGGCATTGATCTACATAATGGTGACAGTTGTGTTCTTTTGTTTCCCGTTCGTCCTCCCAGCGACGGCTCACAACATGAACTATACCAGTGTCATTACAGTCGGGTTGATGTTTTTGGTTGGGGTGTGGTGGCTTTTCCGAGGTCATCGAGAATACCAGGGTCCGCAGTACAGCTTTGAGGCTGCGGAGAGATTGACTGCCTTCCAGGCTGGGAAGGAAGGGCGGAGGTCCTTTATTGATGTTGCGAGTCCGTTGCCCGTTCCTTGTCTTGAAAAGGATTGTTCGGCAAGATAATGGATGAATATGATATATACGACGCCATGGATATGTTGGTACGGCCGGTGATGGATACGACTTTTGGTTCTTGTGACATATGCGATTGACATTCTCGGATAATATGTACATTAATGTGAAAATGGAATAAGGTGTTATATTCGGCACCTTGAGCTTCTCCTTTCGAAAGCGAATGGAACCGGTTCGCCGTCTCTTTACCTCGAAATGCGCTACGTAGTGCCGATCTTTGAACAACGATCCCCAGTAGTCAAAATACAGGCGATCTTCTCAACTCCGGCTCGTCGGTGCAAACACACCCGAACCATGAGACTGTGTCTCACAAGAAACTCAAACTCAGAAATACCTATTGTCGAACATGGAATCCAAGATGGACGAGCAAAGTATTCCATCCTGCAGGTCTCGGGTTAATATAGCCCGGCAATAGCCGATCCCAGCATGTGGATCGCCCAGGGACCTGATTTTTACCGGCGGCTTGAAGAGCTGCACAATTTCCAAGAATTGGAGCAGGACACACGTACCATTCTCGGGGAAATAGTGGGCGCATGTGGCTGAATGTGGGGTTCCCCGGATTATTTCCTTCAGAGTCCAGGATGGTACCTTAGTATGCAACTGGAGCTTTACTTAACCGATTCATGCTGCTCCTGTAGTCATAGGAAGATCTTCACACTCACTCTTGACGTGATATTTAGATAGTTGAGGCCATGACATTCCGCCCCATCTCAGCCTCGCTTCTGGGCCTCGCGGCTTCGGCTTCAGGTTTGAACTTCAATGTTCCTGCATCTCCACCTTCGAATTCGAGTGGGCAAATCCCCGCGGCCCCTGTTGGAGTATCGTAAGTCTTGAATTGTGTGACTACTTTTTTCATATCAGCTAATTCCGAAGTTTTGAATTTTTTTGCGTTCCCCGCCTACATTGAAGATGTCGACGCGACTATGACATGCCTGGAGAACCTGAAGGATCTCACGGGGACATGGCCACCTGTGAGAGTCGGAGGAACAACCCAGTATGTTCAAAAAGTTTTCCAAATAAGACGGGTTGCTAACAATATGCAGGGATCGGGCAACATATGATCCCACCTCAACCGAAGCTGTCACTTATACCGTGGCCAGCGCAGGTGCTGCACCCGAGACTTTGACCTACGGCCCATCCTTCATTTCCTTGGCTGCTAGCTATGCTGGAGAAGTCATTATCGGACTAAACCGGCGCTTGAACAATATCTCGAACACAATCGCGGCGGCTGTCCTTGCTCAAAGCAAAATGGACAACTTGTACTCGATTGAGCTGGGAAATGAGCCCAACTGTAGGCCTCCCATCACAATGTTGACCATTCACGTGCTAACTCATCCTTCAGTCTTCACCAGCAGTGATCCAATTGCAAACGGTGCATCGTGGACATCCGCAGTAGACGAAGCATCTCAAATCAGCTGGCAGGACCAAGTTTGCGGCAATCTCTCTGCGACCGATATCATCTCGGCAGGCGTCTACTTCGGCACGTCGCCCATGAGCGTCGCAAGCCTTGCGACAACCGAAGGTGACTCGAATGAATATGTCAAAGATTATTGCTCGCACAACTATCCTCAGTCCTCTGGCTCCTATAATCTGGCCACCCTTATGGGCCATAGTGATATTGCCTCCCAGATCGAGCCTTATGCCGCTGAAATCTCTGCTGCTGCTAACAAGGGCAAGCCGCATATCTTTGGCGAGACAAACTCCGGTATGTCCTCTTATACTGCAACATGATCGAAATACTAACGAATATTCAGCAACCCAAGGCGGCGGCGGCATCAGCCCGACATTCGGTGCGGCCCTCTGGATCCTGGACTACGTGATGCAGACAGTCCTCATGGGGACCGACGCCCTCTACTTCCACCAAGGCACCGTCGGAAACTGTAAGCCATTTCCAAACACCCTCCATCTATATACTATCTAACTCTACAAGGCCAATACTGCTGGTGGGGCCGCTACGACATGGGCTCCCCCTACTACGGCGCCTACTTCGCCACAATGGCGCTCGCCAACGCAGACCAAATCGCACCCCTAGATAACCAAGATACCAAATACGCCGCCTACGCCATCTACAAGGACGGAGCTCCAGTCCGAGTTCTTCTCTATAACTCCGATTATTATACGAGCGGAACCCGGTCGTCACAAACGTTTACCCTCTCCGGACTTTCGGGTAGTGTTACAGCCAAACGGCTGACCGCAGCTTATGCTACGTCAAGGGTTGATCAGGGACAAAATCCCACTGTTGCTGGGCGGACGTTTGCGAATGGGACTTGTACGATTCAGGGGACGGAGAGTGTGGAGACGGCGTCTGTTTCTGGTGGGAAGGCGACGTTTACTGTTGCGGCTTCGGAGGCTTTGCTGGTTTACCTGTGATCACTCAGCCCCGCCAGCATGTTCATGACGAAGATTTGGGTTGGAGGCCATTTGTTGAAGTCAGAGAATGTGATTGAGAGAGGGTGACTCTACACATGTTGGAATCACCCCACCGGGGTTTCTCTCATTGGGGCTAGTGAGTATGCTAGTGCCAAGAGGCCCTTTGTTGCAGTCCATCCCCTTAAGAACCACTTCTCTTGTAATTCATATTTTGCATCCTAGGAGTAAATTCAAGATTCCGAACACCAATAACGGCATATAATTCCGCGTAGCCATCAGACGAAAACTGTTATAGACAAGCTCAACACGGGTCTGGTACATCAGTTCTAGACACGCGTGCCCCAGCACTGAATTCATGATAAGTCCAGAAGCTTTGCTTCATTCGAAATTTTCCCACCATAGTGACTATGATGTTCAGGGGTATTTTCAAACAGCTGGCCTGGTTTAGTGATTCAAGGCGAAGTAGCTGCCGGTCCCCAGAGACCCGAGTTGCTGGCTACCAGTAGCTTCGGTATAATTCAACACGAAGCAATAGCCGCTTTTTGAAACGATGGCAAGACGGAGCCACTTTGGATGAAAGCAGCCAATAGAAACGTAAGATTCTTCTGAATCGGCGAATGAACTGTGAAGCGAGGCCAGCCTTGCGGATGAGATTACACCCAGGCGCTAGCGTGGCTTGAGCTCCGGCGACCCCATATTACTTCCCCGCAATTGCCTTTGTTTGTCATTTGTGGAACTTGAGATGAATAGAGTTCAAATTAATCCTTCTGGGGTGGTTTAAGCTTCCCAAAAGGGCTGTAAATATAAGCATTATCGCCCAGCAGCTGTGATCTCCAACCGTGTGCAATTTTTGACTCTTCCTTCCCGTGGGGTAAATTCAGCGCAGCATTCAGCTCATGATGGGTGGATCGAAGGCAGACACCGAGAACATCGAGGATGTGTCTCCCAACCAGGGAGATGACATTCCGGTCAAAAGCATGAGACCTATCATGCGGTCCCGCGAAGACGATCTCGGTATCTGGCAATCTGTGCGACGATTCAAGACAGTGTCGCTGATTGCCATGACTGCGGCTTTCAGCGCGTCCTTGGACGGTTACCGTTAGTTTATTTTCCCTGGGGACAGTCGAACTATTTGATTCCAAGTTTCTGACATGAGCAGAAATCAACCTCAACGGCGGCATTGTCTCCAATAAAGGGTTTATTCAGCAGATGGCCTCTCCAGGGACTTCAATCATCGCAGGAAAATACATCTCTGCTTGGGGCGGCATTCAATCTGCTGGTCAGACTGTGGGTCAGATTGTGAGACTTTCGTTCCAATTCATTTGCGCATTTACTAAATTTCCTCAGCTGCTGCAATATTTTACGGAAAGGTTCGGTCGGAAGGCTGCACTTTACATTATCTGGGTCGACATTACTATCAGTGTATTTATTGAATCCTTTGCAACAAGGTGGGATCACTGGCTTGTGGCGAAACTATTTTCGGGAATGGGAGTCGGCATGCTGCAATCAACATTGCCTCTCTATTTGTCGGAAATCGCCCCAACTCAGCTCCGAGGTTTCTATATCAACGCCTACAGTTTGTCAGTTGAAAATGCGACTGCTATGTGAGAAAATTGGCTAATTGTCTGTAGCTGGTTTGTGGTCGGGCAAATTTTCGCGTCGGTAGCGCTCCAGGAGCTCAGTGCTAATGACCCGTACGATTTCCGGGTTCCGATCTACACGCAGGTTCGTGATATCGTTCATTTGCTTCTTGCGATCGCATGGAAACTAATACTCCTCTTTATGAACAGTGGGCTATGGTTGGCATCATCATGGTCATCTTTGGTTTTCTTCCAGAATCACCGTGGTGGCTCGCCAGCAAAGGCAAAATTGATAAAGCTGCGAAAATCATAAGGAGACTGAACGGCAAGGTCGACGGATACAGTGTTGACGAGCAGATTGTATGAATTAATATTTCTCTTGGAGATCTCAAAAAGAGGGAAATCTAACACTGGTTACAGGAAGTCATGACGGCGACAATTGCAGAGGAGCGAGTCATTGCAGAGCGCAACTCCGAAGAGGGAACATGGGCTGTCTTCCAGGGCCGCAATCGTCTTCGCTTCATCATTGCTGCATGGCCAAAGATTGCTCAGCAATTTGTCGGCTTGTCCGTGTTCAACACCTATGCCACATATTTCTGTGGGTTATGGCCACCTCTCACCATTTCTGGTATCTGACTAACAACTTTCATCTGAATGTAGTTCAAAATGCTGGAAGCAAAGACCCCTTTATGGTCACAGTCATTCTATCCTGTGTTCAGCTAATTTCCATGATAATGACCGCAGTTACCACAGACAAGCTTGGTCGTCGTCCGCTTACAATTTATCCCTATGCAGTGACATCCGTGTCAGTTTTGTGTCTTGGGATCATCGGTTGCTTCGACTATACCAAGACATCAACAAGTTCACTTCTGGTAGGCCTTCCTAAGAGGTGAGCTAAAGTTTGACAAATTACTGATTTACTATATAGATTTTCTTTGCTTGTTTGGCAACTCTATCTACCACGGGTGCATCGGCCATCGGATATGCTTACGCCGCTGAAATCCCCCAACAACGGCTGCGAGCAAAGACAGCCGGTTGGGCTCTTGCATCTTCGAATATGGTGGCTATTATGTTCAGCTTTTGTACACCGTTGATGATCAACAATGCACCCGTTTCCAAATGGGGTGTCAAGACTGGCTTTTTGTCTGTCTCTCTCCCCACCCCCCAACAAACACCAGTCCATATCATCCTGCAAATACTGATATTTCCATTCACAGTTTTGCGGGCACGGGCACGGTTTCTGTGATTATCGCTTGGTTCATTCTCCCCGAAGTGACGCGCCGAACGCCAGCAGAGATTGATGAAATGTATGTCCCATTCTACCTGATATGGCTTCCACCCAAGCTTGATACATCTCGCTAAAATGAACTCTAGGTTCGAAAAGAAGGTCAATCTCCGAAAGTTCAAGGGCTATGTCACCGAAGTACAGATGCGCTCAAATGAGCAGCAGGAGGATCAAGAGATGGTCGTCAGAGCTTAGAGTTGGATGATCTCGGGAGGTGAAACGGGAAAAGATAAGAAAAGGCACATGCAGTGATGAATGAGTTGGAATCTTTGCTTCGATACAGCTGCGTGCTTGTCATCAAAATAAATTAGCGTCACGTTTCAAATACTTCAGCGGAACAAATAAGCAAGGAAGGATTCGAAAAGCCTCATGACCAAAGCTTGCTCGATTGCTCAAGGGCTAATTAGTATCTGCGCCTTGGCTTCGCTCTTGATTCCAACAACCGAAGCGATTCAGCAGAGAATAGTGCCAGTAAAAGGCCTAGGAGCCCTCGCAAATAAAAAAGAGCTGGTCTACGACGCCATGTTCCTCTTCGTTACCACCTGGCATTCGACTCACAACCTCGACTGGCTTCGCAAGACTGAGATTCACTGACTTCCTGCCGCAAGATGTTGTGTACCACGACACGTTCGCCGAATTGTCCTTCCCGAGCATTACTTTCGCATACAGTTCTCCCGTCAATCGAAGTCGAGGTCTCCAGGAGATCTTCGAGCAGCCATGTGAGATCGGCTGAACGCCCGCCAGTTCTGTGCAGTACTCGTAAATCGGAACGCTTCCCCAAGCGTGGCAATCGGACCGTTGTCTCACGTCGTCTTCCTCCCATGTCGAAAGATTTTTTGCCAGCATCCCTCGCCAAGGAGCCCACATGTCATCCCAGAATCTGTCGTAAAGATCGTTACCAGCGAGGGCGATGGCTCGAAAGGCGTAGAATCGCATCATGTAGGAGCACTTGGAAAAGCGGTTGTTCGTGAACGATTCGGTCAAGATCCGTACAGAGTCTTCCTCTTTAGCTGCGCCGCAAATGACAGCAAAGACCTGGCAATGCTGAGAGTACGAAAGTTCATCTGCTAAGTCAGATGTGGAATCGGTGAAGAATTCTCCGTCGTAGCAATGGGTCCGAATAGCCACCAGCAGTGATTCTGCTCGCGCTTCATACTCGGCTGCGTGCCCCGGTCGACCGACATCACGCACTAAACCAGCAACTTTCTGCAGAACCCATGCGTAGAGCATGCTGAAGTAGGTGTGTCTGTTGGATTTACGTCCCGAAGTTGGAACCCCTTTATCAGGGTGTTCGTCAGTAGCTCCCCAAGTAGCCACCCAGTCGACATATTGCCACACTTCCTGGGGTAGTCTGCTGACCAGACCCAGCTCATCGGTGTGAGTATGGAAAAAGTCAAGAACTCCGTCGATGCGTGGGAGAAAGCTTCGAGCAAATAGGGTGTCCCCGAAGTACAAATGGTGGTCGCAAACCTGCAGAATCCAGTACAGTGAGAAACCGGCAATGACCTGGGATACGTGTGAAGGGAAACGAGATTGCGTGAGACCAGAAGGTGTGACGGAGGCAGCGAAGTTTGTCATCGCTTGGCGCATGAGGCGATCGTCGCCCGAGAGAAGATAGTGGAATAGACCGACCGAGCGGGTGTCTCCAGAATACCTAAATTGTTAGATTGTTAGATTTGTTAGACTTGTGAGAATTTTTTAGAAGCGTTGACTCGGAAGGTTAGAAAAGTGTGGTGCTTACTGTAGCTGTTCGTAGAACGGGCAGTCAGAGTAACCGTCGAACATGCAGTTCCGCATTGTTCGAATCGAAACCTCCCAGATCTTCTCGGCATACAAATCCTCAGGCTGCTTCCAGCTTGCTTTGGCATTTAACGGGTAGTTGACCTGCGTAGCATCCAAGGACACCAGCTTGACCGGCTCGTCGCCTACGGTGATCTCGACCCTCAGAAGACGAAAAGTTCGGAACCAGAATGGCTCGTAGACGGCAGATTCATCCTTCAAGAGAAGAAGCGACACCTCATCAAATGGTCCGATAATGTGGCCGGAGCTTGCATCTAGCCGGTCGGCCTTGGAGCGGAAAAACGGGTATGAACGAGGCTCCAGCTCATATCCTTCCGAATATGTCACTTTGAGTCCGACATAGCTAGTGGATGCCGCTCTGAATTCCCATCGCAGAAATACGGTCGAATGTACCTGTGCTTGTACTTCAATCGTATGTTTTGAATCCGCAGAGAGAGTGAGAGGGCGTTGCTCGACAAAAAAGGCAGTCCAATCAATGGCATGGATTGAACTGTCGCATGCTTTGACCGTTTCCATGAGAGCTGGGGTCGACTCGGGCATGGGGATAGAGCGCGGACGCAAGTTCCAGGGCGGAATATCGCCGTTTAGCGTTTTCGTATTGTAAGCTACCGGTTTCATGTGATGGCCCTTGGGAGCCGCTAAATCATCAGCCCGCTCGCTGATCTATAAAGAATGTCAGTGTAGTCCAGAAGAACTTGAAGAGAATGCTCTCACATGAAGGAAAACATCGTCGGCCAATCCCATTGGGAATTGAGTGCGTTCATCCACATATGCTACCCAATGCTCAGAAGAAGCAAGGTTGACAAACTCCTGATCTGTCGCAATGTTTCCCACGACTGTCAGTCCAGGTCGAGAGGTCCGTTGAAAAGGCATAGCGGCCCTCAAAGCCGCAAAGTAACGTATGACTTTAAATTCGATGATGTTCAGTCCCTCCTTCAAGTAGGGCGCAATATCCAGCGTATCGTAGTACCAGATCAAGGGACTGCTGCGAGTTGGTCCAACGGCAAGACGTTTTCCGTTCACATAGACTTTGTATCGTGTGTCTGCTGAGAAATGTAGAATTGACTCCATTGGGAGCGACGAGAGTTCAAGAGATCGTACGAAACTAACGATCTTGCCGGCCGTGTTCTCCTGCGAAGAGTCGGTCCAGTTGGGGACCCAGATCCAGTTGGCCTGGAGCTCGTTGATGATCTTCGCCCGGGGTATGTCAGTGATTCATTCTTCAAGGCCAGATGTTGGGCCAGATGTTGGGGACCTTACCTTTTGTTCATCCGGAGCCATCTTGCCTGTGTCAAACGGTAGTTGGAGTCACTCTGTGGTGGTGGTGGTGGTGGACCTGACTTGTATAAGTTCCGGTGGAGGGGGGCGAGTGGGGACTCGGGGGATCTGCCGCCGAGAGGAATTAGCCGTCGGCGACTGCAGCCGCCAGAAGGTGCTGCCATGGAAGTACTCACCTGCAGCGCACTGAAATAAGTCCAAAAGTTTTATCATAATATATTTATTCAAGACAAATCTCTTCATAAATCTCCGCTTTTACAGTACTAACACGTTGGCTCGTTCGGGTAAATCTATCAAGCATCCAAATTGAAATCAGGAAGTAACATTGGGTATCAGAACAAGATAATCAACTCGAAATACTTGATACTGGGCTCAAATCTTCACGTTCAGTGTCAGGGTGCGACCTTTCGCAGACCTCCTGACGCGCAGGAATCCCTTCCCTGAAATGATCGTGGACATATATTGTGAGATCATCAACATTTTTAGCATTCTGGGGTGATGCGTCTGGGCCAGCAAATTCAGAGGGCCGACCTAGGAAGAATCGACACCCCGCGAAGAATTTCCGCCCAAGTGAGCTATCATTGGGATTCTCTTCGCCATTGTGATACCAATCCAAAAGGTTCGAGTCTGCCAAAAGACTCGCAACTGCCGCGATACTGCAGGGGTCTTTGGGAAGGACATAGTCTGTATTGATCAGGACAGAGCCTACGATTCCTAGGATCAGGATAACTCCCAAGAGAGCATCCAGCACCCTTGTAGACGCGGCGTCCTGGAATAACCGAAGCTGATTTCCGAGGAAGACTTCGCCGGGGTATGAGACGTCCAGCGATGAGTTCGCGATTCGCGTCCAGTTGTTGAATTCCTGCGCCTTGATAATCCCACTCTGAAATTTAATTGCCTTGGCCACCTTCTCCACGTCGCCGGGGTTTCTGAGGTTTTCTGATGGGATGGCATATCTGCCTGTCGTCAAAGTGCTAAAGAAGGCATCAAGTGAGGCGAGCTTTGAAGGTGATACGGCGAAGGCGTCGTCAAAGGTCAGGTAAGGTGTGAACTGGTCGGGGGCCGGTGTCGCTGACGACTCGTCAGGAACAGGGGGATGATCGCTAGGGATGTCAAAATTAGGCAATTCGAAGCGAGTCCATGTATTGACGGTCTCGGCGGCTCCGGCACACGACATCGCGGCAATGTGCTTCACCTTGCGATTCGCGACGTCGACGTAACCCCAGTAATAAACGGTGACTTGAAAGGCATTTTCCCGGCTCAGACTATTTTTGGGATTGGCGCACTGCCACGAGTGTGCTCGTCCGAAGACACCATTCTCATCCCACAAAACGTCTTGAGTATAATTCCGCGTCCTTGACTCACTGTATGAGTAGGGAGGGCAGGAAATGCTGGGTGGGTAAATCTCAAGGCCATAAGGGCCGGTCGTGGTGTTTCCCAGTTCGTAGCGAACCTCAGTGCCTGTTTCAAGTCGGCAGTCCAGTGCAGCTCGCGTCGCGGGTACCCAGAGATCAACAAATGACTCGTTTGAGAGGTCTGTCTTCATCTTCTCGCTCAACCTCAGCCTAGGAAAGGCGAGATCTTTGTGAGTCCAGCGGGGATAGGAATTATTTTCCTGGATGATATACTGGGCCGTCACGACGTTCTGCACATCTTCTGAGTATGGCAGCGAATAGTTGTAGGCAGTTCCAAAGCGCTGGAAGGTATCCTCGCGGATGAAGGTCGCATTTACGTGATTTGGGACGTCAAGTGGCGTGAAGAGACCGCTTGTAACGATCGTCAAAAAGGAAGTGATAAATGCAGCAACTGTCGTGGCCAAAACCGCAAAATGTTTGGTGCGAATAGACGTGAAGATAATGGTCATGTCAAGAGAGTTTCGGAAGTCCAGAGTCATAAACTGCCCGAATGTCGTGCCAGTTGGCCGTCTTAGTTGGGCATATGGCGCTAGTGTTCGAGTGTTGAAATCGATGCTCCCGAACAAAAGGCTGGCGCTAACCATCACTACTGATGGCACAACTGTCCATGAGTAGTGAATATACTCATCACTTGTGTCGACATTTCCTAATCCGTTGTTGCTTTGAGAGACATGCAGGACAACCTCTAAAGCGACGATTAAGAGGATCACTGCGATGAAAATAGCGACGCGATAGGGAAAGCTCGGCATTGGTTTGGAGAGTGAGTCTTGTTTTTTGCTTGGCTCCGCACGAGCTTCCGGATCTGACTGAGCACTTTGCTGTGCTCCATCGGAGCACTTGATTGAAAAACCCTCGGTGGTGCTCTGAGAGAAATACCGCTTGTCCCCCAGTCGGCGATTAAGCGCCTCCATGGAAACCGCACTTGTGCCATGGAGAGATTGGGCTAGCTCTTTGCTTGCCGAGACAATAGCAGCGACACCAGAAATAGAATTCGGGTTCCAAGGAGCCGTTGTGCTCTTGCCCAATGAATCTTTCACAATCATCGCAATGGCAAGCAAAATCCCTAGTGCCAGACAGACCTCCATGATACGCAGTGGTAGTTGGGTCATCACCACTCGATTTTCATTGACAATTGCTGAGCCAGTGACCATTGAGGGATTTTCTTTGACTATTCCCTTCTTGATAAACTGGGCCGCTTCAGCTTGATAGTATGCATTTCCCACATCTCTCAAATTGTCGCCCTGGAGGAGAATGGTAAAGTCTCCTGTTTTCCCTGCAAGCCACGCGCCCATCCGTATGCGCATACTCACGGTTGATGTGCTCTTCTGCGCAGGATAAGGATAATGGTCTTGTATCGGTCTGGCGTACTTGCTGCTGTCACTGTCGTCGTCAAGGACAGCCTCGGGGAGATCCCAGTAGCCCAGTCCTGGAAGGCTCGAGCTATTGAACCCCAGCCTTTCTATGCGAGCATTCGACAATGACTCGGACGCATTCGTGGTGATGGAAAGATTGACAAAGGAGTAGGTCGGTTGGCAAATTAGTTGCGTCGATCGAGGCACTGTATAGTTCAGTTTCCAGCGGTGCTCATTCTCTGTATATCCCGGTGCAACTTCCTGCTTAATGGTACGATTCCAAAGGAGATGCTTTTCAAGCTCCCCGGCAAACAGTATAATTCGCTTTCCGTCGGAGCCGGTGGTTCCATCGCACTGTCCCTCTTTGAATGTTGAAAGATAACGCCCTGGATCCCCTATATTCTGCCCGTCACTAACGCTTCCGAGGGTGTCATCAAAAGTGATATTGCTCATTTTGCAAGATGGAGCGGTCAAATCGATTTCCATATTGCTCCCCATCGATCCTGAATAATACTGCCATAGTATGACATCCAATTCAGCAGATTGGCAGTCAAGGTTGGTTGTAATCCCGGAAACAGGCACAGTCAAGATGGCGTCCGAGGTGATGTTTGGTGCAGAGAAACGTTGAAAGACAAGGTCCTTGGTGGTGCCTTCAGCATAGGTACCATTTCTGAAGAGTACACTGTTGAGGACGTCAAAGGGTTTGCCTCCAGTCTTATTGAAATCGGCATTCCGTCCGTCAAAAGCGTCTTCGAGTTGAATTTCAATTCCGTTCTTATGCACTGGGGTATCTTGCAAAGAGAAAAGGCCTGTGGAGAACATAATGGCCAGGCGCAGCAGCAAAGTGCATGAGATGGCGGATGCGACAATAATATTTCTATACTTGAATGCCTTGTACAAGGCGACAGGCTGCATGATCGAGATGTAGTCGAGAAGTACACTCTGACTGGCTGCCGTAGGCCCTTCTTGCATTGCTTGCCACGGAGCATTTTGCTTTGCTTGGAACTCTGTGCGCGCCCACAGCGCAGTGACGATAGTCAAGATAGCGGTAGGACCATAGGTCCAAGCATAGTGTCGACTTGCGACAGATGATGCGATGCCGTAGTTGACGTGCGAGAC
Source organism: Penicillium argentinense (assembly GCF_028826775.1). Taxonomy (NCBI): domain Eukaryota; kingdom Fungi; phylum Ascomycota; class Eurotiomycetes; order Eurotiales; family Aspergillaceae; genus Penicillium; species Penicillium argentinense. Next base: position 5,091,666 of record NW_026622668.1, read on the forward strand.
ATGACTGAGCGCTTCCAGAGCCGCGATGAGGGCGGCAAACACCACCACAAAAGCAATCAACACCCGTCGTTTTAGATAGCCCGGTCGCCAGGCAGCTTTCTGCTTCAGTTCATTTTGAGGTGCAATCTTCTGCCGAATCGTGGTCAGGGTGCTGGATGTCAACCCTTTGTTGGAACCAGGCGGTTGTGGATTATCGGGCATGGTATTGAAATCGGTCCGTGTCCAGTCACCTCAACCGGGACGTGTTTATGTTCGCCTGGTTCTCGTGGGGGCTGTGGGAGTCCAAGCAGTTTTGATCGTCAACAGACTGCGGTCCACGTGATCTCGTAAATCGCCCTGCAGCACCCTGCATTAGCTGAAACGAGGGTGTCCACTCTTATTTGCTGAGGTTCTGTGAAAAACCGCCGCAGAGGCTCTGCGGTTGCATCTTGGCACGTAAAACGACGAGCGCGTAAAAGCGCCAAACTCTTGGGACCGGCTCCTTGTCAATCTAAAATTATGTTATTTGGGCGAGTCGCTGGGGTTAAAGAAGACTTGAAGTGTAGTCCGGTTGAGAGAACAAGGGCCGTGCCGTGACCTTGTCCTGATCGGCACGGCCCTTGTTCTGATCCGTTGTCGAATCTGCCTTGCTGCACCGCTAAAGCGCTGTAGTACATTTGATAGACATCTGCATTTGGCATCCCTACTTCGCCCCCAGTCAGCTTCATGCATCTTTACTATTCGAATCGACGTGCTGAAATGTTATTGAAGAGAAGATTTGTCCCCCACCCTCTTAGGCCGTGTTCAATGCGCGGGTGTTGATCTTTGCCTCTTGGAGCGAGCTCAGGAGGATGTTTAGCTGTGGAAACCGGCTGTGCTTGGGGGCCAAAATCAGAATCGGACTTACGGAATACTAGACTCAGTTAATTAGAGGCAGAAACACAATCGTGTTCTTGGGATTCAATTTCGAGTACGAGCATAGGATCCTGGGTAATGCTACTCATGAAATCGATCAAATCTATTGTTCAAAATTCGATAAAGCTTCTTAAGTCATCACGTCACGTTAAAGAAAAGAAAAAAGGCTGGCAAATGGCTAAGCTCTGGTAAACGATGGCCTGTGGCGTCGTGTCCCTACAGTCGTGCCTTGATGCTTTGACCACCCTCCCAGGCATCACCTGCCTCGAGAGTCTGCCAGGCAGAGACAGATCCAGCCTCGACACAGAGCATCTTCTTGTACGCCTCATCGGGACCGAAGTCCGCCATGCCCTTAGCCTTCTCAATCCACGGGTTCCACACGACCATATCGGTAAGACCCTCACGGGTGATGGAGAAAATGGTCTTGTCATCCTCGGCCGATGATACAATAATTGGCTTAGCGGGGTCCAAGTCTTGGTAGACGCGGTCGGTCTCCTCGGTGATTGCAAGCGCGGCGGAGGTCTCGCTTTGCGAGATTGCGTTGCGTGTCTTGTCGACGTAGGTCTTGGACTCGAGATTCTTGACGCGCACGTTGGAAATGTCCTGTTCCGATTAGTTGAGCTGTAATTTAAAGAATCAAGAATGAGTGTCAATCTTACCCCGATGTCGAAGTAGGTGTGCATCAGAACCTGGAAGTCGAAGTTCTGGGTCCCCTCATTGCGCACCTGCAGCGAAGTCTCCAATGTGTCCTTGGTAAGAGTCACACTGTAGACCAGACCGAACTCGTACGGCCAGGCCTTACGGAACTCCTCTGTCAGCATGGTATGAGACAGGCCGAAGTCCAGCTTCACTGCGAGGTCGGCCTTGGCCTGGCCGGCGGTCTCCGCCGATTCAGATGATGATTTGCCCAGGAACTCCCAATTGGAGTTACGTGCGAAGCCATGTTGGGGGAGTGACGAGGTGACGTGGTTCTGAGGGGGAGGGCCGAAGACCTGCGCGTCGGAATAAGCTTAGATTAGCTTGCGATTCAGAATCGCGACGAGGAAGGCGAGGAACAACGAGACCATACCGGGAAAACAAGTGGAATACCTCCACGAATGGGCTTGGAGCCATCCAGGTGCGTCTTCTCACTGACAAACAGCTGTTCCTGGCCGTTGGCCTTCCATGAGGTAACCGTGGCGCCGTACAGGTGGACAGTGACGGATTCGCCGGATGGCAGGCTGGCCTCGATGGTGCTGTCTTTAATGGAGACGGTAGGCTGCGGCAGCGAGCCGCCGACGCCGATGGCGGAGGGTTTCTTGGAGCGATCCATGGTGAGCAATCTGTGGTGAGCAGTGAAGAGGAAGAGGTGAAGGGGAGCTTGCGGCGTGACGGCGGATGGTGGGGGGATCTCGCCCCACCAGCATTCCCCAACCTTCACCCACTTCCAACTTCGGCTTCAGCTCCATCAGCTACGAGCTCGCTACCGGGGTCTGGAACGGTGCAAGAATCGAACAGTCTATTCTTGGCTCTAACCTGGAACTTCTATTTCTATCCATGCTGCAACATTGAAGACCTGTGACCCTCCAGACTGACCTCCTCGATCTGTTTGATCTCATCTTCGGTAAGCCGCCAACCCAGCGCCTGCATGTCCTGCTCGGCCTGTTCAGGATTGCGGACTCCCACGAGGGGCACGATACCCTTGGTGATGGAATAGTTAATGGCCACCGCCGGGACCGGCACACCATGATTCTGCGCAATCTTTTTCAGAACCGTGATCGTGGGCTCGAGCATGTGCATAGGGTAACTACTGAAGCGCAGGGTCCGCCGGGGCTCGTTGAAACGTGAATATTTGCCCGTCAGCCGGCCCTCCGCCAACGACGCGAATCCCTGGAAACAAATGCTGCGCTTTTTGCACTCGCGAATCATGCCACTTGTCTCGGGAAGACGACGAATTACCGAATACTCGCACTGAGAGACCGCGAGCGGCACGCCATGTTTTCCCAGCTCTTCATACATCTTGATCATCTCTTGCGTGTCATAATTCGCGACTCCTACCGCCCGAGTCATACCAGCTTGCATGCAGTCGGCTAAGCCCTTCGCGACCGTGGTGATCTGACTAGGGTGGATTGGTCCATGCACGAGGTAGATGTCCACATACTCCAGGCCCAGGCGCTCGAGCGAGTTCTTCAGCATCTTTTTCGGTCCACTGGACTGCATCAATGTGTTCTTCAACGTGGACGTGGAGTGCCACTTGGTCTGCACGACGAACGAGTCTCGCGGCATCCCTTCGAACAGAGTACCGCAAATCCTTTCGCTCTCGCCGTCGCCATACGACTGTGCCGTGTCCACAAAGGTCAAACCGACGGACTTGAGCTTTTGCCAGGCAGCGTGGATTTTCGGTAGGTCTCGAGTGGCATTATAGCCGAATGTAGCCTTGTCGCCCCACGACCAAGCTCCAATGCTCATATACGGGATGAGGACATCTTGGTTTCCCCGACCATGAAGAGCAATCCTACTCTGCGAATTTGGAACTAGTTCTAGCGGCAGACCGTAAGCCGGGTCGCTGAAGCTGGGATCAACTGGCTTGGGGTGCGGCGAGTGTACACCTTCTGTTGCGGACATGCCAGCCGCAAGGCCGGCTTGCATCATGTATTGCGTTCCAGGGGTGGCCATTGCGTATATGTCAGGGTCTTCTGTAATAACCTTGCCCTTGGGAGTAGAGCGATATGTGATATCCAAGAAATAGAATGCGTAGAACACCACTTGTGGGAATTCTGGTCTTGCTGCTTCGCAACTATATATCGTGCACGCCGGTGGAGGTGGCGCGGTGCGTCATTCGCCATCAAGACCACAATGTAGAGCCACCACCTGCAAGAATTAAAAAACTCTATATATTATTCGTGCGTCTAGAAGCTACAAGCAATGATCTAGACCATCGAATCCTGGAGAAAGGACATTTGCGTGGCGACGAAGTCGGTGGAACGAAGAGAGCCTACTGCAACACTACATATACACCGGATAATGTGCGGCAACTCTTGGCGGTATCCTTCCGTTCCTGTGTTTCACCCCCTCGCTGCTTTTGCTCACTGAGTAGAATTGAGCACGCCCCTGAGCAGCCTGAGCTGGTCAGTGATTATTAGGTAATCGACCTGATTTGCCCACTGAGCCTATCTCGATGGCAACTACGCCCGTTCAGAGACGAATGACCTGAGTAAGCAGGCCCAATAAAACGCGACACGCTAGCTCAACCCCTATATACATTTTTTCCTTCAGTTCAATATCTCCTATCCCACCAATAAAGAGTTGGCCTCGTATGCCACTGATTTAGCGATCTTTCCCTTTACAAGCAGGATGTCACGGGCCAGAGCCCGGCAATAAGACATGTGCCATGGCCATACCCTGCCGCTGGGTTTCTGCAGAAACCATCGCCGTCTACTTACCGCCTTGGCAGAAAGGCGGCCATGCCGTTTCCTGCGGGGATCAGCTTCGTTTCTCTTCCTTCCCTCAAGACTGTTGTAAACGGCATATAGTACAATTGAATCAATTCTACTACTGTCCTTCACACAGGAGGCACGTAGTGAACGTTGTTTAGTCGGACAATTGCTTGCTCTAAGATACGACGCTTCTAGGAGTATTCGGATTCCCCGATACGTTGGCTAGATTCAGGAGAACTACAAAGATAAATGTGATAGAGTGTATTTCCTAGGTGGACTACTAATTTTCTTCCGTTCTTACTGGGCACTTTACAAATCTCTGTGAAAATTTATATACCTTTCTACGGACGCTACTACTTGGCTAAAGATCTTGTGGTTTTGGCGGTATGCCATTTTCACAATGTTGAGTAGATCAAGCGGGAACGAAGATCTGCTATCCGCATATATCTGAACAATTGCTCCTAGGAGCGTCAGCATGCTCCTAGGAACCCCTTTGTGAAGGGCTGTAGCAGAATTGATTCAATTGTACTAGGCCAACATGCTGTTAATAACAATCTTGGGGAAAGGAAAGAAAAGCGGGCCGTTCCCACATACTACCGGATAGGACTGAAGGCCGCGGTCACGTGGCCGTATACGGGCATCAGCCCGTTACATCCTAACACTAAATTATCTTGATAATACTTAATTTAAGTAGCAGGCGGCAAGTGGGCTGTAAGAAACGGCCGCAAGTGAGGCCGTTTTAGGACGTCAATCTGCTAGTGTTTGCCGCGGGATCCTGAACCTAATAAAATAAACTACTACGTGGATATCTGTGAAAAAGCAAGCATTGATTCCAACTTTCTAATACTACATGTAGCGATAATACTGGTTACATGCCAATCGAAATAAGAACAGATGTCTGCATTCGGTGCTGTCTGACGAAGAATCAAGTCTAAGGAGAGGAGAAGTGTTAGAACTAGCTATCTGCGGGTCCTGGAAGCGTTGTGCGGATCAGAGTGAAGGTTCCAAGATGACTCTGTTTTCTGGAAAGAGACTAATCGCTGTCTTCTAAGTCCTATTTACGGAGGTCTAAGTCCTCGTGCAGTATGGCAGCCCGTAGGAACCAAGTGTACAGGGTCCCCGTTGGCCAGTAAGGGCGCCGTAACAAGAAGAAGAGAATTACGGGGTGCGAGCTGGGCCTTTTCTAGGCATCCAGCCTAGGCCCTTTCCTGGCAAACTTACCAATCCGGAAGTGTACGAAGCATCCAAACAAACAACCTAGTTCGCCAGTTACCATCTCCGGACTTAATCGTCACAATACTGACTTAGTCGTCACAATACTCAGGCTTCCAGAAAGATAGGGCGGCAGCACACAGCAAGGTCCACAGTGAAGCATTCTTAGTATTTCTTGGGGACATGTAGCGATAAGACAGGTAGCAATAATGTTCAGGATTCCAGAAAGACATGGCTGCAGCACACAGCAAGATCCTCGGCAGTGAATGTAATATTTTTTTCCCTCGTGTTAGGTGCTGGATGGCGGCGCATGACGGATTCGAACTCTAGTTCCAGCGGAGCATTCTGGACATCTCTTGAGGTGATAATGATCTCGTGGACCTCTGAATGACGCAGCACTATTGAAGAGTCTGCTTGAGGTAGCGGAGGATTGGATAGCAGAGTGCGCTGGGCTTCCGCGTTTAGTCCACGGGTGATTCTGGGGGTGGTTGGTCTGAGACTGTAGAGTTTTATAGTGACTCTGCGCTCAGGGGATCTTTGGATGTGAAAGAGTATAACCACGTTGACTTGGTAGTCGGAATTTGAGAACCACCAATATACGTCGGCTCGTAGTTGTGCTTCTGATTCAGAAAGACCCGTCTCAATAACAAGCGAAGGCCACTCATTATCGGAAAAAGTATCCCGCGACGGAGTGAGAGACTGATCGGCTTCTTTAGCGCATGTTCTTCCTTGGTACCGGGTAGCCGCGTTTAAGGTGTAAGCTCTTGGACGAATCCCCATATCGAGTAACTTTTCGATAAGTTCACCCGTAAATGACTGCGTTAGTCGCTCATGGGCTCCTGAGGGCATTATTCGAATAACCACTTGCTGGCGCTGTGCGTCGAGTGTCAATCTGTAGGGAACCTCGAGAGGATTTCGGTCTCCACCTAATTGCTCCTGCAGAGGCTGGGATATATTTGACACGATGATAAACTGGTTCGAGTAAGACGTGTCGGAGTTGATTCGATTACAGACATCGTTGGCAGCTTGTCGAAGGACAGAAATAGAGGGGGCAGTCAACAACACAGCACCTGGGATTTCGAAAGGCAGGTACGAATCACAGTCCCTCGCTGCCTCGTCGGGTGACAGTGACTCGGGACTACCGATAGTCTTCGCCGACTCGGCATCCTTTGTATCCAGGGAGGAGGAGGATATTGTTGATGGGGACAGAGGCAGCATGTTGGCTGAATGGCGGCGTGAGAGGAAATGGGAGGAGGCAGAACTGGAGAAGCAAGATGACTATTAATGGAGGACTGAGGCAGTGATAACTAGTTATCGATAAAGAGTCCAAAGCTTGCACATGCGACAGGAGCATGAGCACTGTCATGTGACGTAAGTCTGGGGCAGGCGGTCAGGTAGGCGTGTAGAATACAAATCACATGCCCAAAAAAGAATAGCGGCATAGTTGAGTAGCCACTGTATTCGACAAATACTTAACGAGTTGTGACAGTGATCACTGAGCATGAGCCCGTGCTGACATTTACTCAGTGAGCCTGAGCCTGATCGCCCTCATAAAAGCGGCGGCAGCCCAGACAGGAAAGCCCCACCCGGCGGACATTATCCTGTGTATATAGGTGCATATATGACCTTTAGGTCTGCGATGGGGCAATCTACGAGAACACTACACTAGTGAAACGCTGCAGTGTGTGAATAATTTGAAAGGCGTAAAAACCTGATTACGCGAAGCCATACATTTTGCTGTCGTGCCAATACAACGTTAAATCCTTCACCTAAGGCCTTGTCAGCAAAAAAGGTCGTGTACGATCTCACATCTGATCTCGCCAACAAAAGGGTATAGACAATGCAGCACATGTTATTTGACATCCAAATCTCGCAATGTTCTAACAAATATTGACTCGATATGTAGAGATATATCAAGATTGATTCAATCGCTGTCGGCGTCATCTGGCAATTCTTCAAGTCTGCCTTCATGAAGCGCCTGGGTGACAGGGTTCTCAACACCCAGAAGACCATTTGCTTTTGCCCTGTTGTAGAGTTAGATTGGAAAACTCGATTAATCTGGGATCCTTCTCATACCTTTCGAACAGTACAAAGAGCCTCTCAGCTTCTCTTTCCTTCTCCTCCATCGTCATGGGAGGGCGTTCATCCTTAGGCTCTGCAGTCCAGCGCTGTCCTGTAATTGGGTTGACGTCCGGGTCCAGCCCTTCAGTATTCGTAGCGTAGGCTTCACCAGCCGTTTGAGGGATCTCCATGCCTCGAGATGCCAAGAACCCAGCAGCGAAACCATACCCGATTCGTCGAGTCAGGTTTTCGGCATCCTTGCCAGATAGAACGAACATGAGCTCTGAGATTCCAGTCTTCAGGTTCGTATAAGGGCTGGTCGACAGCTGTAAGAGCCTGGAGGCAAGAGTGTCCGATTTCCCGATGGGCTGGCTCCGGTCGTTGTCTTCAGGGAGGAGTAGCCATTGCATATACTTGCGAGGCCCGTCGGGTGCAACTTCGTGAACGACAATGAGCGAATGAAGAAGGGGAATGGCCTTTTCTTCCAATTCCTCTGGGCTGTATAGAGAGACGGCTTGGTCAAGGATGTTGATTAATTTGTCCACATTGCAGTTCTTGTCGAAGGTAGGGAAGAGAGGACTACTCTCGAAGTGATTGCCCTTCTTTTCTTCGAGGTCAAGAACAGAGAGACAGTTGATGAGGTAGCTGAGCAAGCCATCGAGGGGCGTTGCTGGGATTGTTATGCGACTGATGATCTTCAGGATATGAGGAATCGAGGGCGAGAAGAAAGTGGCGAGGTCTGGGTAAATTTTCGCGACGTTGAAAATCACCTTCAAAGTGTCGATGAGAGCCAATTCGTCCATTTGTGACAGGGCTGCGCGTCCGGACTTGGGGAATTGTTTGGCGTGACGGGCGAGTTGCTGTGCTCGTCTGTTAGTATGGAAGCAAAACAAGGCAATGGCATTGTAAATACGCACGTAGTTGACATTATCAGCAAGAGAGTGCTTCTTGATCAGAACTTCATAGTCCATATCGGTACCGTAAGTGGTCAGGAACAAGATTCGGCTGACCACCATCTCGTCGTCGGAGCTGTCGGTCTTCAATCGTTCGGCCAATTTACCTCCACAGCCAGTGTCGACGAAGACCTGGCGCATCTTCCCGTCTAGCAGAAGGGCGTTGGCAACCCCACGCAGGGCAGCTCGTCGGATATCAGCCGTTTCTCCATCAATCCCATATCGCATAATTGTGGTGATACCCTGCATGATCGGTCAGACCCCGTTTTCTGGAGTAGTCCAATGTTCATTACCAATGTTCATTACCACGTACATTGCTGCAATAGATCGGACCGGCATCGGTGGGGTTCGTTCCATGTTGGCGCAACTCGAGGAGGGTTTGGACTCGTTCTATGAGCAGGAAAGACAGGTCAGAAACAGGTCACATGGGGTGATTCGGGCTGTGAAACTTACGGGCCGACGTGAGATGCTTGTCCTGTTGGTCCTTCTGGAGGGTATCCAGTAGCTTGTTGATTTGCTGCAATTTCGCTGAAGAAGATTGTTAACTTCATGTCGACATACTTCAGCATAAAGATCGTAATGTGCCGCAGCTTACCTGTCCCCTGCAGCGGGGAGAATGCCATCATTTTGTCGAGTCGCCTGGCTGAACCAGCAGGAATTTCAAGGCGAAACTGTGGACGGTAGAATTAGAGCACCGGCAATATGTGGTACCCTGTTGCAATCGGGCACACGGTCACGACACAGAAGGGCGCGCAGCAGCAAGTCGGACGAGAAGGAGGGAGATGAAAAGCGCGGGGAGATCCTTACGAGCGGAGACCCCACCTAAGCTCCGGCGCTGCAGATTTCGTGATCGCCCTCTTCCTACCCTAGACTGAAGTACCTTATAAAATTTCGACACAAATGTTACGGCAGCAAGAAATAACAGAAATAACATACTATGAGCTATGTTCCCCTTAAATGCTTCTGCTTCTCGATTAAGATTTGCCACTTTTTTTGGCGACGGCCCCTGCGCAATACCAACAAAGACCCAAAGACGTCTCTGGTACCAATTTGGACCTCTCGTCGATAAGAAGGGCCTCGAAAACGTGTTCGTAGAATAGACCATAGAGCCTTGACGGTCTCGCAGTAAGCTGTTCTGCCTTAAATTCGTACGTAATCGCGCCAAAGTACGGTTGACACCTGAAGCGCGGGATGCCTTGGCGCCTGGGGGCTTCGCGCGGCCACTTTACGCGATCCGCGAGGGCGCGTCCGACCTTAGTTTTCTCTGGCCGGGCCTCCTCTCACCTTCAGTCCCAGTCCCCGTTCGAGCCTCCATCCACCTCTCGATACCCCCCACGATTCATGGAAGGGCCTCGCTGATCCTGTTCATCGCCCTCGCCCAGCAATGGTCCTTGAATCCTCCCATCTCCCTTTTTCATTCTTTTAAAACCATGGTGGAGATCCTCGGTCCTCTCCCTGCCCGTCCGCCCACACCTCCAAGGCCAGGTTCAAGAATCGACCAGAACCAGGACGACGACGACACGCCGGTCGCCGCGCAAACCCCCGCGGACACGCCTCAGCCTGCTTCGGCCAGGGCTCCTCCGTCCAGTCGTGGCTCAAAGCGTGTAACCTTTTCGCCATGGCTCCATACCACGATCGACTCGCCCTGGAGCGCCAAACAGCCCGAATCGAAGGAAAGCCCGAATCCTGGAAGCCCGCACATGACCGAAATTAGACCCTTCAAGTCGATCCTCAAAGAAACCAACTCGCCGATCCCCGTCTGGTCGCCCAACGTGGATAAATTCACCACCGAATCCCTCGACATGCTCCTCGAATCCGTCACGCAGCAATTGGCGGGTGTATCAGTTACATCACGACTAGACGCATATATGCAATTTTTCGGTGCGCTGCGAACATACGACGGACTGCCGGCCGGGAAAGACATTGCGGAGAAGTTGGGCCTAATCACCGGGTTCATCCAGCGCGATGTCAGCCGCGATCTGATCAAGGGCGTGCCTCTGGATACAAACCTGGCCAACCAGGCCCTCAAGCTCTCTGCGGCCTTTGTGTGGCACAGTGATATCTCAGGACAGCTGCCGGATGAATTCAAGGTCTTCATTGTGGAGCATGCGATTACTTGCCTCCACGAAGCTAAGGTGCCGAAGTCCGTCTTGACTCATTACATGTCGATTCTGTCCACCCAAAACTTCAGCCCGAAGATCATGACAAATCCTCGAATCATTCGCCTCCTCACGGTCTTGCAAGATGTCACCAAACATGTCACTGGAAAAGCGATCGCGCTCCATCGACTTAGCATCTACCAGCGCCTCTTTGCTCAATCCAAGTCGACCTTTGTCACCCAAGCGCCTCTCTGGATGGAGCAACTCATCTTCGGCTTGCTTCATCATATGAAGGATACTCGCCTAAAGGCCATCTCCTTAGGCTTCCAAATCGCAATGACAATGGGTCCGAACCTGTCATTATCGAAGAGCATTCGTGACCTGTTCGACCGCACCTTACAAAAGGACCGCAAGCTTGTGATGGAGATCCGCGAGCGTATGTCACGCATGGTGGCGACTGTGGAAAGTGGTGTCCACGTTCCGCAAATCTGGAGCATTATCATCCTCTTCCTCCGGAACAAGACACGCAGCCTGGACCAATGGGAGCATTTCAAAGAATGGGTACTTGTCCTTCAAAAGTGTTTCAACTGCAGCGAGCCCGCCATCAAGGCACAGGCAATCGTGGGCTGGAACCGTTTTGTCTTCGCGGTTGGACCGAATGAAACGACCAGCCGTTCGCTGCTGAAGATGTTGGGAAAGCCGATTCTCTCGCAGCTCGAACGGAAAAAGTCCGATAAAACAGGAGCTTCGCCAACACAACTTTCCCTGGGAAGTTATAACAATCTCTTGTATTACGCGTTCCGCCCATCGCCTCCTCATCACTATCTCGACCTGGTCTGGGAAGAATATGTTTCCGCTCCTGCTACAAGCACATTCACCACGGCCAGCCTCAGTGACAATGCTGCGCGCGTTCTTTCAAATCTTCTGTGGGCATCACAAGCTAAGGTTTGGAGTGAGAACCGGATCAACGATTCCACTAAGATGGAGGCCGACGAATTGCCCTCACTTGACCCCAGGTGGGTACGCTCTAGAGTCACTTCAATCGTGAAGGTGCTCAAGTCGCTTTTCAAATCCTCAGTATGGAACGATGAAGATTTGAAAACTTCAAACATCGCTCTTGCCTGGAACAGCTTCTCTAGTGCCTTGTCTCTCGCCTCCAACAAAGAGATCACGCCCTCCGGGGAGTCTATGCAAGCCGTGGCAAGTGTTGTTGGGCTGTTAAATTATCTATTGATGAGTGGGCCGTCTTCTCTCAATGCCGCGGGCGACAACTGCACAGATGTCTTCTTCGAAAGGTTTCGATTCTTGTCGACAACTATTATTAGTTCCCTTGGGGGCATCTCCTTCACGGAAAAGCTTCTTATGAAGACCATAGAGGAGACCTTTCAAACGTCCATTATCCGAACAGGACGCGAATCTACCCCCGGGACGAATTCTGATAGCCCAATCTTGCACCTTCTTCGCGCAGTCGGCATCACCTCCATGATCAACGAACCGACATCATCATACAGAAAACTTGTACATGACACTATCGAATCCGCTTGCAAGAGCAAGATTTCTCGCGGATCTCGTCTCGAACTTGTGCGGCAGTGTGCAGAATTGACCATTGTCGACACCTCATCAACCTCCCCATCCGTTCTCTCCGAGGTAATCTGGACCGCTAGTGCAGGGGCAGCAGCCAATGCCTTGCAGTCATTTCCAATCGAGTCTTCTCGTGAACGTGATGGCTCCGTGTCCCGTGATTACGAAAATATCACCAAAATTTTGGCTTCCGGTGTACAGTTCCCGGCTGCTTGCTCCAAATGGGCGTATCTATTGGAATCATTTGTGCGAGTGGTACGAACAGAAAAGGGCGATCGATCCCTGGCTACTCTCATCATAGAGCCTGTGGCCGAGCACCTGGCGCCTCTTTCTGCCAACGACACGTATTTCCCCGCTGCAGCATTGCTTGCTCACTCGATGTCAATTCCTTTCATGCAAGAGAGGATCCTTGAGATAGACGGTGTATCCCAGCAGGGAAACACCTCCGCCTTTCCCCGGAAGTTTAATAGCACTTGTTGGAAAGACACTTCAATCGGCATACAAGAGCTTCGACTTGTCGCGCGCCGATGGCCTCGCAGGTTTCCTTGAATCTTTGACATCGCTACTTGGGTCTGGTGTCCCATCTTTTCGCCACCATGCCCTTGAATCTCTCCAGGCATCGTTGGCTTTGTGGATAAAGGATGAGCGACAAAAAATCGATGTTGAGCACAAGGTGGATAGCCGTACTTTGACAGCGGTATGTGTGACCAGAATGAAAATCTCATCGGATTTGATATTAACAATTGCATAGTGTCGGGCTCTCTCATCTGCCGTGCTCAATGTCTTGCAAACTACTGTGCTTGACCAATTGACCACCATTCAGAAGTTTGACACCATCATTTGTGCAGGACTTGAGTCCCCTCATCTGTCAAGAACCAAACGCTTCGTTGATTTCTGGATCTCAACCAACTCTGCCTCCGATCCCCTTGCTGCGGAGACTAGCATCGGTCAATCGCTACAGAAAGCTCTTGCCATTCTCTCGGCTGGTGCTTCGGAACAAAATGAGGATGTACAGGTATAGCACACTCCCCCACACAATGTCTCCTGTGGCCATTTTGCTAATCTTCCCACCTGCAAGGATGTCGCCACATTCTCTTCCGTTGGTGAGACTGCTGCCTCTCAATCAGAAATCAAACAGCCCATTTCTCGCAACATTCTGCCTCGTTCGGTGAATCCTGATTCGTCACCTGTGATCGGGATGGAACATCAGTCTTCCGTGGAGACAACAGATTTGAACGAGCCTCAGCTGCCGACAAACTCACTATCTGAGGTACCCGAGGAGCCAATGGTGGAGGATGTCTCGGCCATCAATCCTGCAGTCAACCAGCGCGAAATGTTCAGGATGATCGAATCTATCCGATCGTCATCACCAGCCAATACTCCTGGAAAGTCGGGTTACGACACACCTGTTCATCTCCGCAGATTCCATATTTCTAACGGCACAGGAGCAATTCCTCTCACTCCGACCCTTGCTCCGACAGAAAACGATGAAGGCTTCATTGGGTCATCTCCTACCCCAGCTACACGGGACCCGACCCCTGCAGCCACTAAAGAAGTCCCATCGCTGAGTGTTCCAGATATTACAATGACCAATGCCTCTGATCTGCCGTCCTCTCCGCCAGAATATGCCTCGCGCAGTCCCAGCCCGCAGAAAAGAACGAGACCCACTAGGAGTGAGCGTCGTCGGTCTGCACGGGCAAAGAAGGCATTGCTTCGCAACTCTTCCGGAGAGCAAAGTGCTTCCAACAGTCCTAAGAAGCCTGTCCACGATTCTACCACTGTTCCAGAACCATCGCCACCATCCCAGGCCGATCAGCCAGAGGATTCGAAGGAGAATAATGGTGCTCCCCAGGCAGACGAAAGGCCACCAAGCCGACGAACACGATCTGCTCTTGGTCAATCTATGGACAACAAGCAGAGCTCGGCGCCGCCTACGCCTGCAGCAGTTGAAACTCCCGTGAAGCCGACCGATGATCAGGTTCCTCAGAGCAATAGATCGAAGACTGCTTCTAAGCGAAGAAAGAGGAAGAACGCTGCAAGAGCCGCAAATAGCCAAAGCCAGCAGTCCGAAAGCCAGCAGTCTGAAAGTCAGCAGCCCGACCAATCAGCAGATGTTTCTGCTACTCTGGCTCTTCCGGAGTACAATCTGGATTCGTCCAGCGAAGATATGGAGACCCAAATTGCATCTCAATTGGAGCAAGACCTAGAGTCTGCTGTTGACCTAGGCGATCGTGCTCCAACAGCTGATAAGGCTCAAGCTGTGGCAGAACAAGCCACCGTTCAATCTTCTAAGAAGAGGAAACGCGAAGAGGATGATTCCCGTGAGACTCGGGCGAAAAACGCTCAGGAGCGACGCCGATCCAGCAGGCTCACAGCATCGAAGGATGAGTTGCACGCCGAGGCCGAGGAGCCCCAACCTACGCCGTCTGAAGATCTCGCTCAGGAGTCTACGACTGTTCCACCTGAAAACCACTCCGCAAAGCCAGAGACAGCCACACCTCGCCGGTCCACTCGCAACTTCCAGCGGAGGGAAGAACCTCCACAGGAAAAATCCCTTCCAGCTACACAACTTGAGCTTACCGAATCGCAAGAGCCACCCAAACAGGATGAGCCTGCGCCGCCGCCTCCGAAACGATCGCGGAAGTCCCTTCGCTTGGATGATCAACCGCCGTCCACTGTACCTGAAGAACAATCCATCAGATCCAAATCAAACCGTTCTCGCAGGTCACGGTCGACTCGAACTGAAGTCGAGTCTTCGCAGCCATCTCAAGAACAGCAAACCCCATCTCAGCTCCTATCCGGCGAGACACAACAGCACCAGAATCAGGATGGTACTGAGGGTCTGATGCCCGAACGTATCGTTGTTGAAAACACGCTTGCAGAGAACACACATCTCGTTTCTACTGAAGAAGTAACCGATTCTCAAATGACAGACATGGCTCCCTCAATCGAGCCTACAACTACTCGCGACACCCAAACCATGGATGTCAACAAACCCCAAGAGAAGTCATCAGCAGCTCCCATCCAACCAACTACCAATGTCTTCACGACTGAAGTTCAAACAGAGCCATCGCCTATGCTTGATGCTGGTAGCAGCGAGAAAGACCTTGCTACATTCCTACAGAAGGTTCTGGACGAGGCGAAATCCGCCACCCTGGACCTCAATGGCCTCCGCCAAGTCGAAGACCTTCTCTTCAATATCCGCGTCGCCGCACAAGACGCACTCCGACGAAATTAGTAGCATAGCGATGGCGTTTAGTGGAACTTTTGTTTTAGTGTCTATGTTGTGTCTTCAGTTTACCGTTGATAATTGTTTTTATTCCCCACATGCATTTTACATCCACAAAAAACAGCGACTATTGCATCATGCTTTCTTTTCGGTGAGATTTGCTACTCTCTTGACTATTTTGTACTTTACTATGCTCGTCAAAACCTCGAATGGATGATCGAAGATATCACACGTTTTGATACAGAATACGGTACATGAGAAGTTGGGTGACCCCTTTGCATAAAATGTAGAGCTCAGGAGGCTTTAATGGGATTTTGTATCATCAAAGTTTTCCCATACCGCCATGAGATGGAAACCATGGAAATATATTCATTTGACACCAAGTAGATGCGAAGCTTTGGAGTACTTTGAAAGGAAGCTGCTGGAATGCGCTGTTTCTCTCTTGAGGTTGACATTGCTTCGTAAGCAGCGGTAGAGGCCAATGACGTCGCGCGCAAGCGGCAGTATTTCCTCTCCGCCCGGAAAAAAAATTCGCGGGGCACAGCACTTTCCCCCCACTTCACTCACTTGCATCCTGTGCAATCCCCTATACAACTGTCGCAATTGTTTAAGTCGTGTTCGACAAAAAGAAAAACGACAAAATGGCCAAGCCTTTCGACCCCGAGACTGCCGAGAACTTCGAGGATGTACGTCGCACCAGATCCTTGTCCGCTTCCATAGACCGCGAAGATCCGCCTCAGTATACTGACAATTTACAGATGGAGAAGCAGTTCGCTGTGAAGGGTTAGTGACTATGTCGATTCAACATATGCGCAGACCACCGACTCGAGCTTGGACGCGCGCTTTAAACCCCTGGAAACTGACATTGGATCCTCCAAATAGCTGTCGAACACCTCATGACATATTGGGCTATCCTCGAGAAGGTCAAGGGCTCGCAGCTGCGCCTGACCAAGATGGACGACGAGATCTATGAATCCTTCATGAAGGAGTTCCCCGAGTTCGACCCCGCCGGTACCATCAATGAGGACGAGATGAAGAGCAAGGCTGGCAAGGAGAAGTGGCGTAAATGGGTGAACCAGTTCGAAAAGAAGATCGAGGATTACAACTTTGGTACTATCGTCCGTACTCGCGCCGATGTCGAGTATGACCAGGACACCACCATCTTCGGTGTGCGCATGCAGTTCTACGCTGTTGAGATTGCTCGGTGAGTCTCCTTCACCCAAGAGGTCTATTGAATCGTCAAACTAACCTCCTTGATTCTAGCAACCGCGCTGGTCTGAACGACTGGATCTATGAGCGCTCTCAGAAGGCCAGCAAATGATCGCGTATCACATTTCCTCTTTTTCGCTGTGCTTGGCGATACGTCTCGAGTACGGTTCCACATCCGGGCCCCGACACCGACGGCATGCACCGATTCCTCTTTGCTCCGTGTGATACAAAGGAAGCGCGATTTCGCGCCTGTACATTTTCGTGCAGTCGGGACGTGACTATACGGACTGGGTTCTAGTTACGATTGATAGACAAAATGATTTGTAAGTATGGTACCTTAGGATTTGGCACAAGGCCGTTTTGCCCTGGGCCCCCTATGGAACGGATTCGTGGGCGATTAGCAATATACCCGCAAATAAACTGCATTTGACGAATATTTCATTCATTTCTTAGCTGTTATTCCCTTTCGCTCGTGAGTACAAAGATGGGCGACGAGTATGAAACATGTGACCGGCTTCGAACAAACACGTCCCACTCTTTGTTGATGTATTTTCTTCTTACGCGTTCCATGATTCAACACTCAAAAATTTAGAATTGTTCTCAGGCCACAAAACCCAGGAAAAGAGGAAGGTGCAGCGTGTTGCCTTGACAAAACGGAAATCGCGCAGGCGCCAACCCATCCGTGGAAATATGAGTCTTCAGACTCCCGCGCCTCTTTCCCCCTCAACGCGTCTTCTGCAACTTCGCTGAACTGATGGAAACAATGGATCGGATCCCCAAACCCCCGAAACTGACGTTTGCGAAGCTGAGCAAGAATCGAGCAACGAATCAATGTCCAGCTGGAAGTCCCTCTTTAACTTCACGGCTCGAAGCCACCTCCCGAGTCTGATCATTGGATCCATCTTCGCACTTCTTGCCGGCTGTGTGACCCCCGTGCTGGCAGTCTTCTTCGGTGATGTGTTTGATGCCTTCACGGTATTCGGCGCCGGACAGATAGAGGTTGACGAGCTGCATCGCAAGATAGGGAAGGGTTGCCTGGGCATGGTCGGGCTTGGAACAGCAGGATGGTTTCTCAACGGCGCTTACTACGCCGCATTCATCGCCTTTGCGGAGCTCCAGGTGTCGACTATTCGAGAAAATGTCTTTATTGAGCTGCTGAGTCGTGACCTGGCATGGTTTGAGGCTCAAACAGAAGGATCTGGTGCTCTCTTTTCCGGCATCCAAGCGTGTGTTTCCCCCCAACTTCTCCCTCCAAGCATTACAAAAGGAAACGCACTGACAACTCGATAAAGACAAATGCAGGACTTGAAAATGGCAACCTCGCAGCCTCTGGGTCTGATCATACAGTACTCGTGCCGATCGATCGCGTCGCTTATCCTGGGCTTCTACACTTCGTGGAGTCTGTCGCTCGTCACTCTCGCAGGTATTCCGGTATTCTCCTCCATAATCGCTTACCTCTCCACAAGGATGAAGATGAGCATCACGGCTCAACAGGGTGAGCTCACTCAGGCTTCCAAAACCGCGAGTAACGCCATCGCCAACATCGACACAGTGAAATGTCTCAACGGCCAGCGGATTGAAGTTCGCAAGTTCTCACACAGAATCCACAATGCCGCTTTTTACTACCTCCGACAGGCAAGACTGAACTCCCTCCAAATCGCGTTCATCCGATGGATGATATTCGGGATGTTCGTGCAAGGGTTCTGGTATGGAAGTGCGCTGGCTCGAGCAGACAAGCTGACATCTGGTCAAGTGCTTCGCACATTCTGGGCTTGCCTAACTGCAGCGCAATCAATTGAACAGATTCTACCTCAGATTATTGTGATTGAAAAGGGAAAGGTTGCTGGAATGCAGCTGAAGTCTATCATCCAGACTCGCAAGGAAGACAGAAGACAAAGTGAGACGCATGGCCTTTCGTACCCCTCGCATTGCGAGGGTGATATTGAAGTCAGAAACGTGTGTCTACCCATAAAAACAGAATTTTTACAGTCGCTAACATCATAGTCAGGTCTCATTCGCATACCCAAGTCAACCAGACAGGCAAGTTCTATGGCCATCGTCCTTCTTCTTTCCCGCCGGAGAAACCACATTTGTGATCGGCAAGAGCGGATCAGGCAAAAGCACACTCGGTCAACTACTCATGCGGTTCTATGTTCCAAAGTCGGGTCAAATATTCATCGATGGAAAGCCCCTGAGCAGTTTGAATACCCACTGGATCCGAAATAACATTACGCTCCTCGAGCAACGCAGCGTTCTGTTCAACGATACGGTTCTGCAAAACATTGCCTTTGGAAGCAGAAACCCCCACCTGGCGCTGACGGATCAGTTAACGAACGCAGTTGACCTCGCCGCGCTCCAGAATACGATTGACGGTCTGCCCAAGGGTCTGGATACATGTGTCGGCCCCGGTGGAAGTTTCTTGAGTGGCGGACAACGACAGCGACTTGCGATTGCCCGAGCAAGAATGCGCGATACGCCGATCCTTATTCTGGATGAGCCCACCAGTGCTCTGGATCATACAAGTCGAATTGCAGTGATGCAAGCCATCCGGGAGTGGCGCAAGGGAAAGACCACGATCATCATTACCCATGACATGGCCCAGATTCAAGCTCATGACTTTGTTTACATCCTGGAGAATGGCCATACTGTCTATTCCGGATATCGACGACATGTCGAGATTGAACCGGGAGCACGTAAATACTTTGAGACGGAGCGTCAGCGCGAACCAAAGGAGTCGAAGCCGCTTGAGAAACACCTGAGTCAAGCATCCAGCTTCTACCATGAGGGTTCGCATTATGATGATTCGGACAATACTCTAGAGGATCTCCACCCTGTCATGCCTCGACGGGCGCGTCAGGACACCAGAAAGTCATGGGCACAGCACCACCTTCCTCCAAGCTTCCGCACGAGCACATTCCAAATGGCTTCGATGCAATACGGTACGTCCCTCAACCGCTCTGATGACCTTCCGAATGCCAGCTCGAATGCTCGGACAAGCAAGAATTCCCCCACACTGGACATACTAGATGAACGCCCGCCAAGGAGAGAGGTGACCTCCTCAGGCTGGCTCGATGACCCCCAGGTAAGACCCACTGGAAATCAAATGCGTAAGATGAAGGGGAAGGCCCCAGACGTCGAAAGAGCAGACGTAAGATCGCTCCATGATTCACACATCCCAGTCCGACAGGACTCGAATCGGGATAGAATATCCCACCGGCAGTCGCTTAGACATCTGAGAATATCGAAGCGATTGAAGAAGCAAAAGGCAACGCCACTTTCTACGATCATGGGTACGATGATTCCCAGCCTGACTTACAAGCAACAGTTCATTCTGTTTTTGGGCGTCATATCTTCTCTTGCCCACGCTAGTGCAACCCCAATTTTCTCATACTGTCTCTCCAAGCTCTTCGCCACTTTCTATGCAGGAAGCGATAGTGCAAAGCTAGCCATGAAGTGGTCCCTCGCAGTACTGGGTGTGTCTGTCGGGGACGGCCTCGCTTCGTTCTTCATGCACTATTTCCTAGAATTCTCCGGCGAAATCTGGATGGATACTATCCGCAACCGGGCATTCAAACGAATCATGGACCAGCCTAAGGCATGGTTCGAGAAGGATGGAAATAGCGCTCCAAAACTAGTGGCGTATTTGGACCAAAATGGCGAGGACATGCGCAACCTGCTAGGCCGGTTTGCTGGATATGTCATCGTGGCAATTTCGATCACCGCCATGGCCATCATCTGGAGTTTGATTGTGTGCTGGAAATTGACTCTTGTTGCTCTGGCTTGTGGGCCTTTTATTTATGCCATCACTCGTGGCTTCGAGGTAATTAATGGCATGTGGGAGCGACGGGGCAATGCAGCTAACAGCCTCGTCTTTGAGATTTTCGACGAGACCTTTTCGGAAATCCGGACGGTGCGGACCTTGACTTTGGAAGGATATTTCCACCATAAGCATCTGAATGCGGTCTCGAACTCTTTGACGGTGGGCTTGAAGCGGGCCATTTACACAGGCTTGCTTTTCGGCATGGTTGAGTCGACCGTGATATTTGCCAGTGGTATGTGTAGTGTCCCCAGTAGCGCAGAGTGTGAATTTTGCTAACACGAGTGATTACAGCGTTAATCTTCTACTATGGAGGAGCCCTTGTGGGCTATGAATACGACGTGAATTCCGTGATGATGGTGTTTTCGATGCTTCTTTTCAGTATTGGGTACGCGGCCCAGATTCTATCGTGGAGTGAGTATCCCAATCCCTATTGCTGTTGTGTCTTTACTGACAACGACGCAAAAATAGTTCCCCAGATCAACACCTCCCGCGAAATCGCATCGAAGCTCCTCCGACTTGCAGCACTGCCCCGCGACCAATCTCACGAGCACAAGGGCCACATTGAGGCCACCACTCTTACCCCAATCATGTTAAGCAAGACCAATTTCCGATACCCATCGCGACCCAAGACGCTCGTCCTGAAAGATGTGTCAATCACCATCCAGCAAAACTCATGCACCGCTATTGTCGGTCGTTCTGGATCGGGCAAGTCCACCATCGCCTCCCTCATCCTAGCCTTGTATGAGGCTCCCATCACCCCATCTGGTCGAGCTACTGTGACCCTCGGTGGCCGTGATATTCTGCACCTACATGTCCCCACCCTTCGCTCACAGATCGCAGTCGTCTCACAGCAACCCACTCTCTTCCCCGGCACAATCAGTGACAACATCACCTACGGTATGGACATGCACTCCCCACTAACCTCAACCTTCCATGTTCGCGCGGCCGCCGGAGCTGCCGGAATTGACGATTTCATCTCGTCGCTGCCAATGGGCTACGAGACCGTCGTCGGAGACGGGGGCATTGGCCTTTCAGACGGCCAGAAGCAGCGTCTCGTGATCGCCCGCGCTCTTATCCGTCAGCCCCAGATCCTCATCCTGGATGAAGCTACCTCTAGCCTTGATCCGGCCGGCGCCCGAATCGTCCGGCGTACGATTCGTCGGCTTGTCGCTGCTCGCAAGAACCTGACCGTCCTCATCATCACGCACGCCAAGGAGATGATTGAGATCGCGGACCATGTCGTTGTCCTGGATCAGGGCGTTGTCGTTGAGGATGGGTCTTACCAGGAGCTAGCGCATCACGCCGGCGGGAAATTGTACGAGTTGATCCACGATGGAAACTCGGATGTTTGAAATCTCGTAGCATATTTCACTTAAACTTCCCGGTGAAACCCGCTGTTTTTGTCGCATTTGGGCCGGGCGGCCGATCAAAATCCTGCTCATTTGCTGTCATCTGCCTGTCATTCTTCTTATCGTTACTTTTGTATTTTTTATTTTCAGAATTCAATTATTTTTTTTGGTATCTCCAATTTTCTCCAATTTCGCGATATACACCTGGACTCCACCGAGCCCCGCGAGCCAATCAGTCGCGCATCTCTCCATCTCTCGCTCGAGCGCCGGCCGCGCCCCTCGCTTTCTTCCGTAGCTGAGTTCCTTTCGGCTGTTTTGTTGTCGGCCTTCTTAACAGCCACCCGCCGTGTCCTGCACGCCACATCTCTCTCAAGTGACACTCTCAGACAAAACAGTATACATTCCAAATGTCCAAGCCAGTCCTAATCTTCGCCCCGGGCGCATGGTACCCGCCAACCGTGTTTGACCCGCTGATCTCAAAACTGGACGATTACGAATGCCACACCGTCGCATTCCCATCAATCCAACAACCTGCCTCAGTGCAAGATCTCCAGCTCGATATCGCCGCGGTGCGTGCGCTGGTGGAGACTGCCGCCGAAGCTGGAAAGGATGTGTTTGTTGTCTCTCACAGCTGGTCTGGGTTGCCGGTCAACAGTGCCCTTGATGGACTGGCAAAGTATGAGCGCGAATTGTCAGGGAAGAAAGGCGGCGTTGTGAGATTGATTTTCATCGCGGCTTTTATTCCTGCGTTTGGCGAGAGTCTCATTGGGGCTTTTGGCGGGTCGCCGCCGCCGTGGTATGTTCGGGATGTAAGTAAAGACAGACTCAACCAAGGTAGTCCCGGGGTCAGGGTGTTTAGTACTAATTTCTGACGCAGGAAGCAAATGAAACCGTCATGCCCAGTGACCCCCACCCACTCTTCTTCCACGATGTACCCGATGGCGCGGAATGGGCCAAGACGCTGCGTCCGCATGCGTGGGTGACGAAGAATAGTCCCGCAACTGGTGCGGCTTATCTGGAGTTGCCCGCTTCTTATCTGCTCTGTGAAGATGACCAGGCTATCCCCCTTCCTGTGCAGCAGGTGATGGTTGACCGGGCCCAGCGGAAGGGTGCCCAGATTAAAACGCAGAAGATCAAGGCAGCGCATTCGCCCTGGCTTTCGCGGGCGGATGAGGTGGCTGAGTTTCTTCGGAGACAGACGGCTGAGGATGAGTAGTCGGGGCACTTTAATGTTTGTGGTCACTGTGGTTTCAGATGCATATGTGGACTTGATTTGAATGTCAATTTGTACATATTGCGAAGAATCCATTCTTCTTGATTTCTGATACTGAGATGACGTTGATTTGGAATCCTGGGACATACCACACATCCTTAAGATGTACCCAGAGAACTCCTCCACCTGGTCGGTTGACGCAGATTCTTGCAGTTTCTGGTCGGCGAATGTGATGAATCTGTCTCGTTGGTTGCTGATATGAGTATTGGCTCCTGAATCAATTATCCAGCAAGATGCCAACGGCTGAATCAAGGCGGTCTTGAATACAAATGGAGACACAGTGAAGAAGATGAGTGTCTCAGCGGATACATCATCCGCCTGTGCAAGGGCCAATTGGGCCATTTTCTCATGATTATCCTTCATGAACTTCCTGATTTCCTTCTGCTCTTCAGCACTAAGCTTCTTGATGTTTTCCTCTATGCACTTGCTAGCGGCTTCGTGTGGTTTCAAACCAGAGGATCTTCTAGACACATTGAGATGTATTCTCCTCAATGCAACCAACGAGGGTCTGTGCAGTCACACCAAAATTCTCCGCACGCGCTAAACCTTTTCTACATTGAAACCGGAAATTGAATCATAACCAATCGTAGCAAGCTCAAGATGTACTTGTTTCCGTTTATTAGATTCACAGGTTTTTTTTTCTTTTTTTTTCCCGGAGAGAAGTTGAAATGGAAATTTGGAGGGTTTTTATAGAACGGAAAGCTAGCTAGTGGACTTTAATTTCAGGCGAATGACACGTAGGATGGAGGTCCGTAAGCTTTCGTCATTCTACCCATCGGGTTATGAGCATGACTCCTCTCATGTCATTGGAATATCTAATGCAGCAACAAAAAACGTGTGCAAAACTATGTAGCTACCTAGTGACGTTTTTCAATGTACGCCGTAGTGAATGAATCCTGTTTCTATCCCACACTTGACTATATATTTGAACTGCGTTTAGGAAACTGATCTTCTCTAGATCAGGACATTGTAAAGTCTAACTCAGCACAGACATAGGCTGCCAGCGGGTTTTACTTCATCAAAATTATTAACACGTCATGTTTCCAGACGTTTTATGTGGTGTGTTCAATATAAAAGAACGATAGAAACAGCAGTTGTCCTCAATAATGTATCCGATCTCTATGTGTGAAAATTTTGCATCGACCATATCCACAATGAATCATTACGATACTAGCCAGTCACTTCGTCAGCTCAAGATGAAGTGGCCAAAGCCAAATGTGACAGTCACAGTAACAATGCATGAGTTGACTCAGCATTAGTTGATCTTCTCTGGAATACCCTGCCCTATCGTGCTCTCCAGACACACGCCTTGGTTACAGGTGACCACTTATGCCATCTTGTTCCATCGGAGCCCCTGATTGTAAGTCAGCATTTCATTTACCTCCCTTTGTCCTTGAATACTAATTTCAAATAGTACACCAATCCTCAGTATAAAGCTCCCGATAGAGCGAAGGAACCGGATGGTACCGTGTTTCTTTCTAAGTTCCAGCACCTAGCCATCAAATATGGCAAAGTGACCGAGCATCATCCTGCCGCCCCCTGCGGAAATGTCATTCCTGAGGATCTAGAGAAGCTGCGCTGGCTTGGAAAAGAGGTTCGTAAATGTCAACTTGAGAAGAAAGAGCCTATTGAAGGTGATAGTTTGGGATGTTTCTGGTCCCCAGCCCGAACCTGAAGATCTTTCTCTTCGCCTCCAGCGCACTGGGGTCGCGAAAGAGGTAAAGACCCTACTCCGAGAGATCCACAATGAGGTAAGCCCCATAAACATTTCTCCCATATACAGAAAGTTGCACCTAGTCTCATTTCATACGTAGATGGACAAGTCTTGGTCCGGAATACTGACGACGTTAATACAATTCATTGTGGTCGAGCTCCAGACCATCTAGGATCTAAGAGCTCCTAATTTGCCGCCATGCTCTTCGCAAATAGTGAGGTACGGACACTCGGCTATTAAGTTTTCGACAATATCCTCAAAAGAGCTGCAACGCACCTTGAGTTTGACCTCCAGCATTTGGTTGTTCTTTACAGAGAACTTATCTCTGCCCCAGCCGAGTTTCTAGGATATGTCGGCACTAAATTTCTACGTGACAGTCACAGAAAGATTGACGAGCTCATAAAATTGAATGTTGAGCCAAACACCAATCAGGAGGAGGCGCGGGAAGACATTCTCGCCATGGTGAGTGTTTGGCACAATATATCAATCTCCTCAACGCCCAAAACTTGCATTTATTTCCTTGGAAACATACATCCGAATATCCTATTCTGTCCGATTGAACATGAGGCGAGTTCTATTTGGTCATCTGAGTGGTTATAGGGCCATCCAAGTGAGGTGAGGGTTATGAAGGGTGACAAAACCTGGTTGCTGCCATAGACCGCGACGAAGAGCCACGGAGATAGTGTGTGCATAGCAGTTTCGAGTTAAATACATTGTTGCCGGTTCCATTATCGTTCCATGTAATATGGAGACTAGCTTAGGAAGCGCTCTGAAAAGCGGAGTATTCCCTATCAAGACTCCCACATCTCGAATTTATTATTTCGAATACTACTGTACTGGGATATTGACAAGAGGAAAAAGGCTCTATTGCCTAGAGAGATGAGTTGTCCCGCAAGCCAGCCGGAATATGTCATCTGTAGTTTCGTGATGGCAGATCTTGTATCACTTAACATAGATCCTGGGGCTCGTGTGAAAGAATTATCTGAGCCGGAGCATTGCATTCTTACCATGTCAGACATCGTCCCGGGGTTTTTTAGTTTCGTGGGAGAAGGTAACGCCGGTAAGTGTTAATCCTTGATGTGCGTAGTAATAATTGTTTTGTTTGTGCTATCCTACCTAGATACTCCCAGATCCTAGCCCATCCACAAACACCAGTAAAACAAGAAAAAAAAAAAGAAAAAGAAAAGGATAAATTTGAAAGGCTGGTAGCCCCGAACGCCTAGCCCAGAAAAACAGGCCATCCGGCAGCGCTGGATGCGAACCGCAGTTCGAAAAAAAGGGAAAAAGGGAGAATGCTAATACAGTCGTGAATCATGCTCATTAGGGCCGTATGATCAATGTGGATCTCCAGATCAAGGATCGCTAACACTCGTCTCTCCCGCTGTGGAGTCTCATCATGAAACGCCGGCGTGGACGGTGGTGGATCCTGGGTCGCTTGAAACAGCGCCTCGTTCCTGCATGGACTCTGTGGGCGTTGGCGGGTCGTTGTCGTTGTTTGCTCCTTGCGGTTGCAGTCCTGTCGGCGTCACTGGGGAAATGGTGATGGGGCTTGCAATGTTGACGTGGATTGAGGGAAGACGTGTCAGGAGGGGAGTGAGGCGTTCGGATTCTTCCTGGCGTTCGCGGACGGGGCTCTCGTAGGCGGGTGCGTCGCCCCAGTCGAGATATTCGTATTCTGGTGGTGGAGGGACGATGTTCAGGGTGCCGATGTCGCCTTCTTCGTTCTGGGGTGTTGGGTGGCCGGATCCGCGCGTCGAGACAGGGTGCAGGTCCCAGTGATCGATCTCCGTTGCGGCTGTGTCGGTCGTCAGGATGGAGGAGGACATCGACTGCACTCGCGAGTTCATGCTGGATGGCTCGGCGAGAGAGGGAGACGTTGTGTCCCTGGAGGCGTGCTGCAGGAGCGGGTGGTGGTCAGAGTCGTGCGAGTCGGCGCGAAGACGAGAGCCATCGTGTCGAACATGACCAATGTCTGCATAGCTCACGGCCGAGATGCGTCGATCTCGCTCGCGTGATTGGTGATCTGCAACGACTGCGGACGCACTCAGCGAGGTGTTGCTGCCCTCGCGACGGCGGTTGTTGCGAGCACGAGACTCGGCGGCCAACTGCTCCAGTCGGATCGAGTCACCACGAGATCGTGCCTCGCGTCGCTCGCGGCGACGGGCTTCACGATCGGCCAGTTCTTGACGTCGTTGCAAGCGCAGCTGATACAAGGCCTCCATCTGCTCTTCGCGGCGAGTTTCTTGCTCTTCGTTGGTCTCGGGGAATTCGACGACCATGTCCATGCCGCCTCGTTCGCCTTCACGGGCAACGACTTGTTCGGTCGGCTTGGGGCTGGCTGAGTAGGGAGGGAGCGTAATGATGGATCGAATCGATGTCTCGCGCTGCACGCCGTCGTTGTTGGTCGTGGCCGTGGTCGCAGTCGTCATCTCCGGATTCATGCCGCCTCCCCCGTGATATGAAGTATCATTGTCCGCAGCTACTGCTCCCTGGTTGGGGACCTGGCCGTAGGAGGCGCTGCCGGGACACCAATGTTTCCATTTCCGCTTGAAGTACTGTCCGGGGATATACTTCGGATTGTAGTGCCGCTGTCGCAGCCATCGAGCCCCGAAATAGAGGGCCGTACACGAGGCCAGCACGAAAAGGATGACGGAGGCACACTGAGAGTCGGGGATGGGTTAGTAGCGTCGCAACGGAGCATGGAGTGCGACCGGGTGAAAGTCCTGAACGGATACAGCCGGAAAGCACGAGAGCAAAACGTACGACGATGAAGATGCCGTTCTTCCGGCTGAGGGCCCGTTTCTGGGGCAGATACATGGTGGCAAGCGCGGGCGACGGGCCCTAGAGGACTGGCGACGACATGGAACGGATGCCCCAGATTTCGAAGAGGTCGAGCAGGAGTGAGGTGAAGGGACAAAGGATTCAGCCACCGGCGGCGTAATCAATTCTAGGCGCGAGTGGATCAGCTCAGGGACGCCTCTATTATTATCGAGTGGGGAGGTGGAGCCAGTGAGACGATGGCGTGGACAGAGGCTGGCACTCATCCCAATCCCAATCCCAATCCTGCCTGAAAGTCGGTGTCGATCGTGTCTGAGGCTTGTCTGTGCGCGTGTGCTGGCTCTCTCAGCACCCAGCTGCTGGCCCTAAATTCCAGTCGCAGTGACTAGGCTCCAGCCGCCAGCTGCGCGGTGCGAAATGGGTGGATCCCTCAGGCTCTGCACGGGAGATCCACGGTGGACTCGTGTGAAACTGTCTCGCCCGTCGACATCATCGGTGGAGCTCGTGGACGTCGGATTGGAGCACGAGTTGCGCCCTTCCTGGGGCTGCAGCTATCGCCGGCAAGGGCTGGGCGTCAACGACTCGGTAACACAAAACACCGATCGCCCTTGCTTGGGGAGTGTGT
Source organism: Penicillium argentinense (assembly GCF_028826775.1). Lineage (NCBI taxonomy): Eukaryota > Fungi > Ascomycota > Eurotiomycetes > Eurotiales > Aspergillaceae > Penicillium > Penicillium argentinense. The sequence goes on from NW_026622668.1 coordinate 5,119,879, forward strand.
TTCGTGGTGAGGGGGAGGGGGTGATGGAAATTGGATTGACCCAGGCTGATGAGACAGCAATCAAAGAGACGGAAATTGGATGTGAAGGGAGAGAAGGGAAAAATGAACACAGGTGAAGTAGCATCGGAGATACGTAGTGTTTGGCAGAAATATCGATATCGCCGTTCCCGCTGCATACAATAATGCAATGGGGGTCTAATGCTTCTAACTAGATCATACGGCCAGGTGCATGATCGAATCGTGAAATATGTACTCGACATGTAGTGTGAGTGGAATAGACAATTTCATTGTGTTATTTAATCCAACATCGACTACTATCAGCCGCCATCAGCCGCCATCATTCCTCTCCTTGCCCCGTCCATGGACTGCAATCAAACCCCGTACCCTCAAATGAAAGAGGCAGTAGTGCATGGCAATGAGCGATTCAGTAGATTTATTTCTCGAATAGACTCAACATCTAGACGTGATTGAAATGTCGTAAGATTTGTTCACTCCCTGCGTCTACAGCGCAGCGATAAGCTATAAATAGCCAACATCAAAGTACATACATACCCTCAGAGGGAGATTGTGCCTACCACCACCGCTTCTCCCCCCGACTCTTCAATACCGCCTGCACCATGGCATACGCATCAAAGAGCCCGGACTCCTGAAAATAAGTCTCATAATGCGCAATCATCTCCAACAATCTCTCCCGATGGGTCTCGGCCAAGTCGTGAATCTCCCCCTGGTCCGTCTCCAGGTCGTACAGCTCCCACCTGCCTGGTCCACGCGGCGGAGGCAGATACAACGCCTTCCAATGACCGACGCGAACAGCCGCGATTCCAAACTGTTCCCAGCCAACGATATCGCGTTGCGGGTCGTATAGGGTGACATTTTGGTCTTTTGATGATTCGAGGAGTGCCCGCCATGATTTACCCCGGATAGGGGCGATTTCTCGGCCGCGAAATTCTTTCCCAGGGTGTGGGATGCCCGCTAGATCGAGGATGGTTGGAAGGACGTCCATGACCGTGGTAAATGTGTTGGTCACTGTCCCCGGTGGCAGCTGTGTACCGGCTGGATACCGGACGATGCATGGACAGCGGATCCCCCCTTCTGTTGTATACGATTTGGCGCCGCGGTTAGGCGCCGTTGCGGCTGAGGCCCACTGCGGTCCGTACCAGACGAACGAGTTGTGGTTGCCCATGTTCTCGAGCGAGTTGTCGTAGTATTTTTTGAGGAGGTCATTGAGTGTAGCCCCTGCCAGAATGGGGATGGCCTCGAGGAGTTGACCCTCGGCGCCGTTGTCGGACATGAAGACGACAAAGGTATTGTCCCACTCGCCGGTGGACTCGAGGTATTCTCGTACTCGGCCGACGTTCACGTCGATGAGGTCCACCATTGCGGCGAATATCTCCATCGATCGACATGATTTCCGCTGTCCATCTTCTGGCAGGTCCGCCCAGGGCGTTGTGTCGAGGGTGTGTAGCGGGGCTGGCTCTACGTCTGCTGGCACAATGCCTTTCTCAATGAGACCGTGTAGTCTACGATCTCGCAGGGCCAGGGGTCCACCATCGTATTTGCCGCGGTATTTGCGGATGGTCTCGGGCGGGGCTTGAAGAGGCCAGTGAGGTGCGGTGAAGGGGAGGTAGGCGAAGAAAGACTGTTCTTTCTCTCGTTCGGTTCGCTCATCCAGATATTTAAGCATATAGTCCGTGAATGAATTCGAAGAATAGAAATCCTTCGGCAGATCCTTCCCTCCATCAATGAACTGGTCATTTTCCATCCAGAGCCCATTCTCCTTCAAAATCGCGCGCGGCTTCTCCGTTTCGCCGTAGAGCTGTGGCTCGTGATTATAGTGATTCCCAGCACCTGGTAAAGTCGTCAGGACTTTCGTGAAGCCCCGAGCCGACGGACTCAGCTCTTTTTCCAGTCCCAGATGCCACTTTCCAGACATTACAGTGAAATAATCATTATCTTGCATGATCTCGGGCAATGCAGCGATGCGGAAGTTGAGATAGCCTTCGTATCCTGGCCTTCCTTTGAAGATTTCCGGAAAGCGATTCATTCGCTCGGCCATGCCCCCGAGACCCGCGATGTGGGCGTCTGTGCCGGAGAGCAGCATCGCTCGCGTCGGGGAACATGATGCTGCTGTGTGGAAGTCGGTCATGCGAATGCCTTCCTGGGCGAGTTTGTCGAGGTTGGGGGTGTCGATTTCGGATCCATAGGCTGAGAGGTCGCTGAAGCCCAGGTCGTCGGCGACAATGACGAGGAAGTTTGGTCGTTTGCTGGTTGTCATTTTCGTGACGCACAAAAGCACTTAGATGAACATTGGGAATAGCGGGTGGTTTTATACACTTGATCCCGCTGAGGCCAGGCGTGATTGGCAGATGTTGTATCGTTCGGTGGGTTTGGCGTGACGGACTAAACGCTTAGCCCCGAAATGGAAACAAGTCGATCTTCCCTCGCCGCCAGCCCCGCTAGTCTATACCAAACCCCGTAGAAAATTGCACTTGCTGGTATTACACATTTCCCACATCTGCCTTGCTATTTTTCGCCCTAGCAGTGTGATCACGACATGGAAGCCACTTATGACAACTGAGTGTTTTAACTTCTATAAAATATGCCTCTCCTCAGTCCGGACGGTTACCGAATCTTGCAGTCGAAGGCATTCACCAAGATTGTTCAAGTAAACTGAACTTCACCATGGCGAACTTAAAAGACCTTCGATCGTTCAAGCAGGCGTCGCTGAACATGGTCCTAGCCATCATCGTGATGAGCGTCAGCGTCTTCAGCTTTGGATTCGACAACAGTGTCTTTTCCACAATTCAAGCAATGGATGGTATATCATCCTTCTTCCACTTCAATTTACGTCCGATGCTAATGCACCCCAGCATACGAAAAACGCTTCGGAACCTACAACCCCAAAACCAAAGAATGGGGATTCAGCACAGAGCACCTCTCCTTCCTCAACTCCCTCGGCCTCCCCGCAAAATGCGTCGGAGCCCTCACCGGCCTACTCATCGCAGAGCGCTTCGGACGAAGAATCTCCTACTTGGGAATGCAGATCGTAGTCATTGTCGGTATTGCCGTCAGCTACAGCGCGACCACATACGGAGGCGCGCTTGCCGGCCGTATCATCGTGCAATGCTTCGTGGGCTGGGACAATTTTCTCGTCCCAATGTTCCTGGCTGAGATTAGTCCCACAGCGCTGCGGGGTGCAATTGTTGTCATCTATGTTTTTGCGCATATCTTGGGGTCGCTTATTTGTTCATTTGTTACGCTCGCGACGGCCAAGTATGAGGGCGATGCGTCGTGGCAGGTTCCGCTTGCGTCGATGTTTGCGTTTCCTGCTTTTGTGCTAGCTTTTTATTGGTTTATTCCTGAGAGCCCGAGGTGGTTGGTGAGAAAGGGGAGGAACGAGAGTGCGCTGATCCATTTGCAGTGGCTGCGTGGATCGCGGCTGTCGGAGGATGAGTGTCGAGAGGAGATTAACATGTTGCAGCATAGTGTTGATCGGGATCGGGAGGTCAAGGGTCAATGGCCGGACTTTTTGAAGGGGCCGAATAGGGTGTGTTTTGACAGATATCTTGATTCCTTCCCCAGGGCTAACGATTTGTTGTGTCCAGAGACGCCTTCGCATCGCAATCGCCGTCGCCATCTTCAATCAGGTCACGGGTCAGAGTTTCATGAGCCAATATGGCGCAGTCTTCATCAAGAGCTTGGGCACTATGAGCCCGTTTGTCTTCAAAGCGATTTCATCCGCAATTACCTGTCTCGGTCCCATCATAACCTTCACCTTTGTCGATATCATCGGACGACGACTCTTCTATCTTGTCTGCGGTACGGCATGTACGACAGTACTACTGATTTGTGGTGGACTTGGAACGGGTACCGTCTCGGCCTCGGACAAGACTGGCATTGTCACTGTCTGTATACTATTCGGGTTCTTCTATATCATGTCCTTTGGTGCTATGTAAGTTGCCTATTCAACTCCTCTATGCACTATCATCAGTACTAACTCATTGCCTATAGTGGCGCCGTGACAGCAGCCGAAGTCCCGCATCTGCGACTCCGTGACAAGAATGCCCTCATGGTATACTGCACCCAGTTCATCTTCGACTTCATTGTCACTTTGACCCTTCCCTATCTGATGGACGCGGGCGAGGCCAACCTGCAGTCAAGAGTGGGATTCATCTATGGTGGCTGCGGGCTCCTCGGTCTTTGCTGGGCCTACTTCTGTCTTCCAGATATGACTGGCCGGTCCCTTGAGGAGTTGGAAGAGATGTGGGCAGAGCGCGTGCCTGCTCGTGAGTTCCGCAGTATGTCGTCCCTCTTCCTGTCCGCATGATTTCCTTGATTGCCTGTACTAACATTGTCAGAATGGAAATCTTCGGGGCGGAGGGATACAGAAAACGATACGCCCAAGATTACAGAAGCTACCAAGGTCGACTCACATTCCAGCTAGGATGTACATTGTGCGTGAAGAGCGCACCGTACTCGCGAATGCTCTAACTACTTGCTTATTATTTTCTTCTTGTGTACAAGAGTTGAGATGAATATTCCGGCATTATTACAACTAAGAATTTGAAAAATTGAGATATTATTTTTCAAGTTACTTTCCAAACGATCACCACCGCTCTGCGCTCGTCTCTGTTACGTCCTCGAACAGCCTCGAAAACAAGAGAGTGGGCCTGTTGCTCATCGCAGCTGGCGATGGCGAGTCACACTACGGCTGCCGGTCGCCGACAGCCGGATCCAGGCTCTTCTGTAACTGGTGCCCGCGATTCCGCACGGGGATTATCAGGAAATTCTGAAATTTTCAATTTGTCAAATAGAAGGAACATATGATATGGAAAGCCTCTATCTGGCTATGTATTCGGTCTGGTAATACTAGTGGTCAACGGTACGTTGATGTATAGCTCCTCCGCGCCCGGTGGATCGGACTAGATGTTGAATGCGGGGACTGGTAAGTTAGTTCCGGCTGTCGGTCAGTGAGGCCGATGGTTGGCCGGTTTAAATGGCCTATACCGGGCTCGTTGAATCCTAGGTTGTTATCCTAAGCCATTTTACCTTGAGACGATGCATCCTCAGTCCGTCGGAGAGTCCTTCATCGAGTAAGAATTACGCAACTGCTGACGTTCACTTCGGCCATATTTGCAATTGCCGAATTCACATACCACTCACCAGCTCTTTTCTCCTTGTGTCACAATACTGGCAGTATGCAGAAGGTTGGCGACGATGAACCTCCCCACACAATCCCGCACCAACCAAGCGGCCTCCCCAATGAACGGCCCAACGTCGTGATCTTCATGCCAGACCAGCTCCGCTACGATGCCCTACATTGCACCGGGATGAACCCAGTCGTACAGACACCACAGATAGACAAATTTGCGTCTCGAGGTGTCCGCTTTTCAGAATGTTATGTCCAAGCATCTGTATGCTCGCAGTCGCGCTGCTCAATGTTCACGGGGCTCTACCCGCACGTGTCTGGGCATCGATCATTGGAGAACCTCATCAAGCCCTGGGAGCCGAATCTCTTTCGCTCATTAAAGGATGCTGGGTATCATGTTGCGTGCATGGCGCCGAGAGGAGATCTGTTTGCTCCAACTGTCACTGAGCTGAGCTTGACTGAGTATGGGTTTTTGGAGCCGCCCGAGGTCACGAAGATTATTGGAAAGAATGGGAATGAGCGACCTGAGGATGAGATTAGTATTTGGGAACGACTGTTTTATAAAGGTCGGAGGGATGTGAGCAAGGCGGTCGATTACGATGAGGCTGCTGTTCGGGGTGCGGAGCAGTGGCTGGAGTGTCCCCCGGATGACAAGCCCTGGGTGTTATTTTTGCCTCTGCTGTTTCCTCATTGTCCTTTCACGGTCGAGGAGCCTTATTTCTCGATGTATAAACGAGAAGAGATGCCAGCTCCATCTTCGCATAAGGAGAAGGTAAATAAACCCCTTGAAGCGAAGTGGGTCTGATGAAATATATCTGACATCCTTCCAGACAGGCTATGAGCCAACATATATGCAAATGATCCGCGAAAGACACGGCACACACCGTGCAACCCCCGAGATCTGGGCGGAAGTGGCCTCCACCTACCATGGCATGATATCACGATTGGACGACCAGTTCGGCCGCATCATGGACAAGATCGACGCTACGGGGCTGTGGTCCAAGACCATCACCATGTTCTTCACGGATCACGGGGAATATCTTGGCGATCACGGCCTGATTGAAAAGTGGCCAAGCGGGTTATCCGAGACCCTGGTTCGGGAGCCCCTGATCATCGCTGGGGGTGGCATCCCTGCCGGCCTCGTGCGCGACAGTATGACAGAGATGGTCGACCTGGTGCCAACTATCCTGCAGCTCTGTGGCATCGACGAGACCTTTCCTCACAACGGAATGTCGCTGCTGCCCGCTATCTTGCATGATCAGCCACATCGGGAGTATTCCTTCTCGGAAGGAGGGTTCCTGCTTTCGGAAGAACCGCTGCTGGAGAACGCTTCGTTTCCGTATGATATCAAGTCTGGCCTGCAGCACGAAGACACTCGATTGGTTGGGAAGGCGATCTCCATGCGAGACAAGCACTGGACGTATATCTACCGGTTGTACGAACCGGCGGAGTTGTATGACCGCCACGCCGACCCCAAGGAACTGCACAACCTTGCGGCCGATCCGCAGTATGTGCACCAGGCTCGGCTTATGGAGAGTCGCATGTTCCGCTGGATGGTTGAGACGAGTGATTTCCTGCCGTATACTAAGGATGGACGATTCCCTAAGGTAGATTTGCCGGATCCCAAGACGTTGCTGGATGAGCGGAAGGAAAGGCGTCGGAACGGAGACAGCGATGGATTGTTGAGTGCATAGAATTGCAGATAGTCCTGTAGAATCGCGATACGTATGAATCTTCCAATACTCAAGTCATTATCTGTGATGGTGTGCGGCATGAGGGCTCTGAGTTGCGACGACCGCAAAGTAGGAAGCGCGGGGGTGGAAAGGCATCGGCTGCCTCCTCCCTCCGCTCGCAACTTGACAATGATCGCCACGCATCCCTTGGCCGAGGATCACGGCTGCCACTCGCCAGCCCCAGACTCTGCAGGGGTCGTCCTGCGAGTCCTGCGCGGATGATACCTGCTCGTCCGCCCTCCCCAATATCCCCCGTGAAGACAGACCCCACAGCGGCAGGATCGTCGGGGGTGCGATCATCTGCGCGCCAGGCATGATCGCGCAGTGGCGTCCGGCGATGCTTGAAGAGGATGCCTTTTTTGCACTGCTGGCCTGGCAGACGGAGCACACTCTGCTCTCGGCCATGATCGACGAATGTTAAGTGAGCCAATGTGAGCTAGAATGTCGATGGTCCAATCGGTGCATGTTCTGCGCTGCCATGCGACGACGCGAGGTCATCGCAACGCTGGATCACCGGGTCTCGTCAGCCTGCCCTACTTGATGCGAAAGCTCTCAAAAATGCCGAGCATCCCGCGGTGGTCGAGCCGGATATAATTATGGGTCGCGTTGCAGGCCGAGATCGAGTTCCACCAACCCTTACTGAGCATCTGTGGTCCTGTGGCTCCTGACAGTGGACCCTGCGAACCCATCGCTCCCTATCAGCTTTGTTGTGCTCGCTCGGAAAATAACGGTCCAGCCACGCGAGGGTGTCCCCTGAACTTTCATTGAACCATTGGTGTTGGTTGTTCTCTGCGATTGCACCGACGCAGAATGGCTACCCTGAATTTTGCGCTGGTCAATACGACCGGGTCCAACAATGTTTACGCTTATATCACCGGTCAAGCTATCGATAATAACAATGCGCTGTTCCTCCTGCAGGCGGATGGCAAGACGGCCTATTTCCCCACGTCACCATCGTCGACCCTGACGGCCCTGAGCCAGGACTGCGCAATCCCGCTCGGGGCATCGGGCAGCACCAAGACAGTGACCATTCCACACATCGCAGGTGGACGCATTTGGTTTGTTCGCGATGGCAAGTTGACCTTCTACGTCAATCCCGGCCCCGCGCTGGTGGAGCCGTCGTCTTCCAACCCGTCCGACCCGAACTACAATCTGTATTGGGATTTTTGCGAGTTCACTTGGAACTCCGCCCAGCTTTATGTCAACATTACAGATGTGGATTTTGTGTCACTGCCCATTGCTCTGGCCTTGACGAACACATCTGGTGTCACTCAGACGGTCCAGGGTCTTCCACCCGGAGGACTGGACACTATTTGCACGGCGCTCAGGACGCAAAACTCGAAGGATGGTGCGGGATGGGATAAACTGATCATCAGCAAAAACGGCGCCAATCTCCGTGCCGTGTCCCCAAATACCGGTATCACCCTGAACAATTCTCTGTTCAAGTCATATTACGATGCCTATGTTGATCAAGTGTGGTCCAAATATGCCAGCGATACCTTGACTGTCAATACCCAGGCGGCCGCCGGTGATGTCACTGCCACCGTCTCAAATGGCAAGCTCAACTTCTCAACCGGCAATATCTCCTACAATCAACCTTCCACAGCCGACATCTTCAGCAACAGCTCAGGAGCCTTTGCCGTCTCGGGCGATAGTACCAAGGATGCCATCACAGCTCGACTAGCCGCTGCCTTCAATCGATCCACTCTTCTGACCAACACGAAGCAGCCGAATGGCGAGGTGGTATCCAACTACTATCAAAACTCCGTGACAAACCACTATGCTCGTATCTGCCATGCCACCACGATCAATGGCCGTGGATACGCGTTCCCGTATGATGACGTCGGTCCTTCGGGGGGCACGGATCAGTCTGGTAGCGTCTTCGATGGAAGTCCAAAGCTTCTTACCGTCACTGTCGGTGGTCTCACGAATGCAGTGAGCGAAAACACAGTGAGCGAGACTGTGCCTCAGTCTAGTGTCCCTCCCCCTGTTCCCAAGAAGCCGAGTCGGTTGGCGGGTCTCAAGAATGTGTGGCATAAGTTTTCTCACAGTTAGTAAATGAGCTATTGAAATCAGATACTGTGGGTTTGGGTTTCACTTTTTGAATTAACATACGAGATGTACATATACAAACTTACTGCGTGTCCTTTACATGGAATCTACAAGGACATATTCTGAACTTCGAATGATGATGATATTGTTGGACTCAGCTTTGAAAGGGGGTAAAGGGAAGGTTTCAGGTTATCAAGACCATAGTCTATGTGACACTTGGCGTCGAAACTGACACCGTTTGGCCAAGGATCTAGTTCTTTATTATCTGAGGGAAGCCATGGAAAAGGTGCGGTCTGAGGCAAAAGGGATGTGGAAGTATCAGTCTCCAATGTTAATCCGTGCGTATTTCTGGGGTGGTAAGATCCCATTAAGTGCCACATGCAGCACCTTTACTTGGAGATCGTGCGAGGACATCCTGAAAGGCAAGCTGAAAGATATCTTCGCAATCATTCTGTATGCCTAGATTCTCTAAATGCGAATCGAGACTTGTTTCACAGGCTAATACTTCTTCTGCCAATGGATCTCTTGGCTCAAGATCGCTTGATTGTGACCTCAATAGATGGTATAATGCCACAAGTGATACCACGAGAAGTTCTCCAGCAAGCTTTGAGCAGCCCATAGCCGTGGTAGTCACGTGTGAGAGCAATGCCATGAGCACGCACTTGCTGATCTGTAGCATGATTGTGTCTAGTATAGCGAAAATTCTCATGATAAGCATCGGAAAGACAGATGCATCCCAGGGAAAATACTTTCAATAGCAGACAAATTATCGAAGAGGTCAGTCACTGGTAGTACTGCTCTAGGTTTTCTGGATCCCGAGTACATCGGAACACCCGGTGACATTCTTATAGTACTCTGTACATTCACAGTGTCGCATTTCCAAGCTCGGGTACCCTAGTACAATATAGTTTCGGGTCGTGAGAGCCCAACATGAGGCCTTTGTTGAGCTTGAAAACAAAGCATTGTTGATATTGGCAAATAGACATTATTGGAAAGTCTGTTGGTAGTGGATCCGTCTCAGGACCTTTGTGTCCAAGTGCAGAGACCCGAAACTCGCATCAATTGTATTGTCTTTGATCAAGGGTGAACAAAGCAGACATTATTTCATCTCCAGCACCAATTGAGCTTCACCAGTCGCCTTCGACTCTATTAGCACTGTTCGAGAACGGGTAGCTCACCTTCCACCAAAAGATTTCGGGTATCATGACCATGACGAGGAAGCTATATTGACTGGTGATTCAGCATTTGTATCCCGACCACAGGTTCGTATATCCTCATCAACTTTGCATTGGAAATCGTCGACGAACAAATTTATTAATATCCATGAAATAGATATTCGAGCTCTATGCGACCTAGGTTTGCACTTCAGATACCATCCATCACACATGCCCAGATTGAAATTACAACATTTCATTACATCACATCCATGGATTCTCCACGTTGAGATTTGCGTAGTAGCTTCAACAATAGAACTGTTCAAAGAATATGGAGGCTCTTTTGCTTTCCATCCTTTGGATTCTCTATGCCAAACGACCTTTGCAGCCCAATGAGTTTTACCACGCCATTTGGTCAGGTTTGTTACTCGAAGTTCTAGTTGGTGATCAAATCCCCGATAGCCTCATCCAGCATACCGGGGACGGCTTGAATAAGTTCAATCGATACGTCATTAGCTCTTCGAAGGGATTTGCTGGGGTCACAAAAGCGAAACGACCAGTTGTTCAATTTATCCATGAATCTGTCCGTGATTTCCTAATCAAGGACAAAGGCTTACAAGAATTGTGGCCTGGACTTGGATATGGCTGCGAGAGTCCAAGTCATGAAAGGCTCAAGATGTGCTGCAACATCTACCTTAATCAATCATCACTTCGTGCGTCAAACGGTTTCCAAGATGCTATCGGAGCGCAACTCTGATCTACAGACGAAGTTTTTACCAAAGGATGCCCAATCCTAGAGTACGCTAACCAATATTGCCTCGAACATGCCAATTTTGCTGCGAAAGTATTTCCACAAGGCGACTGTTGGTAGCACCAGCTAGGTACTGTGTACACAGTTAAGTGGACAGTCTGTATGCTCCAAAGCAAAAGTCAATTGATTCCTGTTGATACATGTGTGTAGATGTTCAGTCTAGTTGGAAAAACACCCCTAGATCCCACACGCCGGCCTTCGGCGGTCACAACACCGAGGCCACAGCCCAGCGCAAGAATGCGTACACCAAGCAAGGGATGTTATCCATCGGTCGCTAGCAGTGGGTCACAGCCAGTTTGTTCTGACAGGAGAATATATCCCGACAGCGACTTTGTATCAAAATTTCTTACTAACAGCTGGGTTTCGGTCAACCATATCTTTGAGTAATTCAAAGTCAGAAGATATTTCCTCATTGGATCTGTCGTACATTCTTGCAGATAAGGGATACTCTAATCTCATTCGCGCAGAAATTGTGGATAATCCGGATATACAGATTGACAGGTTCTTGGTTGACCAGAGGTACAAGTACGCGCTTTTTGCGGCTTAAGCCAACGGCCACAAAGAAGCTGCTGCGGCTCTACTAGGGTTACCTTCAGCACTTATAATGGAGTCAACATCATAGAAGGCCTCAATTCCAAGAAAGATTTCAAGCATCACGAATGTCGAACACCTCTATCTTGGGCATCGCAAACGGGTCGAACGGAGATTGTTCAGCTACTTCTGCGAAAAACAACTGCAAACGAACCGGAACTCCGTGGCCGGACACCACTTTCACGAGCCTCGGAAAACGGCCACGAGGGTGTTGTCAGGATCCTTATCGAAAATGGAGCACGAGTTGATGCTCCCGATGCAGACAAGTGAACAGCGCGTCATGCGGCCTCGGCTCATGGCCACACGGCGATAGTGAAACTTCTCATTGAAAATGGAGCAGATGTCAATTATAGAGACAGGAAAGGCCGCACACCGCTTGAAGTCTCATTGCGCGGCCATGAGGAAACAGCTCGGCTTCTCGTCTATTACGGAGCAAATTTTTATGTTAGTGACAAGAAGGGGCGGACGTCCCTGCACAGAGCCTCAGACCAGGACCATGAGGTTGCGGTGAAAATCCTTGTCAACCACGGAGCAGACATAAATCAGAAAGACTACGATAGACGTACGCCACTTTCCCAAGCCGCACTTAACGGCAACAAGGCGATGGCAAAAAGCCTTATTAAATTGGGAGCGGAAATCAACACCAGTGACAAGGCAGCCTCGACACCCGGGATCTAGCCTCTTTTTGGGGGCGCGAGGGAGTAGCAAAGCTTCTTCTTCAAGCTGGAGCAAAGGTCGACACCAGAGATCTGGCCGGAGTCACGCCACTTCAAAATGCCATGGACAATGGTCATACAGCAGTGGTCAGGCTTCTCATCGAGCACGGAGCAGACATCGAAGCTTGTGGCGTAGACAGACGGACACCGCTATACAATGCCATTTACCCCTTCTATTTCCAGACTGCAAAGCTTCTTATCGAAAATGGAGCGCGAATTGATGCTCGGGATGAAGACGATCGGACGCTACTTCACGAGGCCACCACTTGCAGCCTTGAATCAATAGCGAAGATTCTCGTTCAAAACGGAGCAGATGTCAACGCCAGTGACAGTAAAGGCCGCACACCCCTTCATTTGGCCTCTTGAATAGTCCCGATGTAATATACCCGCTTCTTCGCCAGTATGGAGCTGGTGCTATGTAGCGACATTCGCGATTTGGATCATACCATTACGTCCAGATAGATATAATGTCAGAATTTTGTATTGAGCTCAGCCTGATTTCACATCAGATGATTGCAAAGGGCTTGTTCTTCTTTGTTGCCTTTTTCGCATTGCACCGTTATTCAGTGCTTACATTGTAATGTATACATCATTTTCCAGTTGTAACTGTGAATAAGGTAGTATCAGTATAATATAGTGAAACACATTGCACAGTGATTGTGTTTTCAAATGGACAGTTTTGGCATGCAGTTTACATAGCATATATTTGTCTCATCCCGCAAAGGTTTTCTGTAAATATATACCATTTGTATCATGTGAATGATCTGACACTCAAATACAGATGATCGCATTGCTAAGGAACCTAATCAAGCTTGAACAGCAACGACAAGCATTCCAACTAGTTCATTTGTATTCTGCAGTATAATCCATAGACAGATCGCTACAATCAACAGACAAACCCGGGCCGATTCGACGCAAGTGCAGAGTGGGGTGGGAACCGCAAATGATTGGCCCGTGCAGCCAAAACATTCCCGCCGCGCCAAAACAAACCCGGCCCAGTTTCCACCTCCACCTTCACCATCTTCACCTTCATGTTCTAGAGACCTCCCCTGTTGAGGACATCGAGCATGCCTTCAGACATGAGCCTCACCGTGTCGGACTTTGACCCAGAACACGAAGCGCTTGCATCAACGCGTGAAATCAACATGGACGACGAACCCGACTTCGCCATCAACACCTCGACTATTGACCGCGCCTTCCCCGATTTCTCACAATTGTCGCCCTCGGACGAAGACGAAGGACAAGCTGAGGACGAGTACTCGGATCACAGTTTGTCAATGGAGATGGGACGCGGTGCTGGTAAGCCTCGTCGTGTGGACGACTCGCGCGACTCCGTGATGAGCTTTGAAAACAGTGTCCGATCTTCTTCACCTGCAGTTCGAGTCGAGTACCCAACTCCACAGAAGCAACAGCCTGTTCGAAACTCTACGCGACGCGCCGTGAGCGAAAACCTCCGCAAAGATGCCCAATTGCGCCGGGCGACCCAGGCACAGAAGGAAGCCATGAGTCCGCAGGTTTCCAAGACTCAACGCGACCAGAAGCGCCGGACCCTGTCAGACATGCACGAAAAAGTACGCGATTCGTACGATGGCTCCTTCTTGGGAGACGAGCGACCAGTTCAGGCACCAGTGCATCCGCGATCGACGCGTTTTGGTAATCCGAACAACTCGCAAGAGATTGCCGAGGCTGTGGAGCGTGCATCGCGTGAAGCCTATGCGAAGGAAATGCGTAAACCCAGCAGCAACAACAACACTGGAGGAACCCCCGCAAGACAAGCTCTGCTCAGAACCACCCCAACAACACGATGGGCGACACCATGACTCGCCAGTCTTTCCTTCTTCCCGATCTCCCCAACATCTCCGAGCTTGTGTCTGGCGTTTATGAGGATGGTACACCTGTCTTCTCTCGCCAACAAAAGATGCGCTCTACCCGATTCGTCTCCCCTCCTCACGACGCGACAGATGTCTCCGTGACTCGTCAGCACATGCCTCTCGACGCCGTGCCCATCCCCGACGACGAGAAGGCCTTATTCGTCAACCTGCGACTGCTCCAGGATAAGGTATCGGAACTTCAGATGTTCAAGTCGGATGCAGAAAAGCGACTGGAAACCTACCGTGCAGAGAATGCGGCTCTCAAGGCTGGCCGATCTCGGCACTCTGATAAATACGGAGGCGATGATGGCGAATATAGAAAGGGATCGAAGCGACTTATCAGTGATAATCAAAGTAAGTCGCCGCGTACATTTCATTTCATCCGACCAGCTTACTAAATATGACACAGAACTTGAGGCAGCCAACGTTGCCCTGCAAAACCAGCTTGATATCGCCGACCGCAAGGCCCAAGTACAAGACGCAGCAGTCAAGCGTCTGAACCAGGATCGTGAATCGGCCATCTCACAACTTGGTGTTGCGTACCTCGAAAACCGCGAACTGAAAACCGAGAATGAGGCTCTGCGACAGAAGAACTCAGACCTCCAGTCCCAACTGTCGCGTTTCTCGAGAGGCAAGGCTCGAGAGCAGGATACTGGTGACTCCGAAGCAGTTTCTAGCGCATCTGAGGCAGATGACAGCCAAATGTACACCGAGCGCAGTGGTGACATGAGCCGCAGTACTCGCGACTTGACTTCGAAGAGCGCACACTCTAATACCCGCAACCGACGCCATATGGAACCCCGATCCAAAATTTCCACTCAGGTTGACAAAGAGATTTCAAGGCTGGAGAAGGAACGTGCTGATGAAGCTTTGTTCTCCCTGGATGTGCCCACCCCTAAGCGCACAGTGACCTCCAAGAAGATTCGCTCGGAAGCTCCTCGAACAGAATCTAAGGGCCCCAGAAAACAGCCAAATACCAGCAAGCAGCGCGTGAAGCGGGTGGTTGTGGAGGATGTGAGTGGACCCGTTGAGTCGACTGAGCAGAGCAAGGCCACATCCGAGATGGATGATGTTACTCTGCTTAGTGTCCTTGATGTAAGTCACCGATCAAAGGCGACTCCCAAATCTGCAATTGTTAACAAGAGTTCCTTCAAGGAGAATGAAATCTCTCGACTCCGCAGAACATTGGAAGAGGAGAGAAAATTACGCAAACAGCGTCGTTCCAGTGTCCCGAAGGACTCGACAGCGAATGAAACCGCCAATTCGACCCGACAGAGCATCCTCAAGAAGTCGTCACTCCGCGAGCCAAAGGCATCTATTCCCCGACCAGCCTCGGCTACGGGCGATCTCACCACGCGGTCAGTCGCTACCACTGAAGGTGATGAGAGCCTCGTTGTTCCCACAGCAGAGCGTCCTCGCCGCCACTCCGACCATTCAGTGGCCTCGGTGACTTCACGTACAATGCGTGCACCAAAGGAGGATATGACATCCGCATTTATCCTCCCCGATATCACACTGAGCCGTGCAGACCTGGCTGCCAGCAAACCCTCCCGGCTGCCGGAGTCGGCCCAACGAGCTCTGGATGACCTTGCTCGGCACAACGGAAAGAACTGCACTGTTTGCAAGAACGTTCTGACTCATGATGGAGAATGTGATCACGAGCCCGTCAAGGTCCCCCAGCCTGTTCCTGTCTCTGAGCGTATGCCAGAGCCATCTGTTCATAATCCCGAGCCTACTATGCGACCCTCCCAGCCACCCGCCGTCGCCCTTGCCAACGTGCTCAAGGCATTGGAGGATGAGCTGTCTCACCTGAAGATGCAACTTGCTGGCTACCAGAGCGCATACCACAAGCTCGATGCATCTGTTGGCAAGCGCCAGCGCAAGTCACTCATGGAGAAGATTGAGACTCTGCTGAAGGAGATCGATCAGAAGTCAGATCAAATCTATGCCCTCTATGATGTCCTAGAGGACCACAAGACTGGAAATCGAATGACAGAGCGAGAGATGGAGCAGACCCTGGAGTCGATTGGAATTGATGTTACCAAATCCGTTGACTTGGATGAGGAATCTGAGCTTCCCTGGGAAGGTATTGAGAGTACTGCGGAACTGACTGGTCGGGCTTAGACCTAACCGATGTTTTCATAACCCTGTATTGAATCTGTTTTTTTGGCGTGGATAGTGTTCATCTTGAAACCTGCTTTTTTGTATTTGACACGCTGTGGTGTCTCGGGTTCATTCGGGAGCGTGCTTTATTGAGGTGTCATAAGATTGATCGAATGGACAGTTGCTTTCTCACCAACTTTGTCTAATAGTTTACCAAATTTTCTTTAGTGATTGACACATCAAGCCTGTGAAATTTCTGAAATGAAGTCTGGAGCACTCTTCTGGCCAGAAAA
Source organism: Penicillium argentinense (assembly GCF_028826775.1). Lineage (NCBI taxonomy): Eukaryota > Fungi > Ascomycota > Eurotiomycetes > Eurotiales > Aspergillaceae > Penicillium > Penicillium argentinense. The sequence continues at coordinate 5,136,352 of NW_026622668.1, forward strand.
GTAAATACATGCTCGTAAAAGAATTGGTACTGTCTTCCATCAACACCCCCCAACGAAAAAAAAGATAAAAGAATGAAGCCAAAGAGAAAAGATAAACAGAGAAAACTAACCCAGGTCCCTTTCGTGTCGTAGTGGCAGGTTTGAGTTCCGTAGAATCAACCTCAGAAAGGCCCTAAGCTGACGGCTTGGATACCAATGACTTACTCAAGGTAGCTCCAGCAAAGTCTAAATCGATAATCATAGACCATAGCGCCCAAGCTTCCCAAGAAAGCCACAGTGGACAAAAGAAGGGCTGGTCAGTCTCGAAATCTTTCATGACCTTAGGTTGCATGATCTGGGGCAAGCCTTTAATGACGCCTGAAATGCCTTGAAGGCAGCGACCTTTCCATGGACAGTCATTTTTGCCAGGATGTGTGTCTGACTTGTATGAGCTCGAATCAGGGACTTTGGGGAACTTGCTGGTTTCGAGGATTTGTTATCGAAACTCAAACTGATTGGTTTTTCGCCGCAGACTGTCCGCAGATTGGGTCGTGTTTTCGGTCGAGCTTGGGAGATTTCCTGGAACAAGGCTGCCGGTGCGTAGTCACTGTTGGACCCCGCCTGCCCTGGAAGGAATGAACTGCACTGTGGAACTGTTGAGTGAACGAGATCTGGCTTGTATGCCTTGGATCTGTGACCCCGTCTATAGAGGGTTAGAAGTGCCAAAGTTCACTTTCCAATTCCAGGAAGGCTTCATGCCTGCACGAATCATAGCGATTTGTACCTCTGTCTGACCGCCGAACTGTCATCAAAATAGTCGCCCAATCAAGCTTCTGAGCAGTTATCTAGCTCCTACCTGGTACAATTGCCATTCCTAATCTTGTACGGTCGATGAAGCTTCAGCAAGTATTATGGATATCAAACTATTTCGTATAAGGTTTCTAGTAAATTTCGGTCTGTTGGTGTGGGATCAGCCATCAATTGAAAACAAAATAAGAGAGCGCCACCGCTATGCAAGAATGATGCTTTTCCCATCCCATATCCTTTCAATTCTCCTTCACTGCAGCCATAGCTGCACCTTCGGTGGCTGTAGGCTTCGAAACCTTTTCAGCCTCACGTCGGGACACCTCCTCTTCAACAAAGCAGCCCAACCCTGCAAAAGCTTCCAGCAAAGTCCGTGAATAGTACTCTTGTAAATTGTATCCACCAGCTGAAACCTGTGTGTTCTTTTGCAAATTGTCCAGATATGCAGATGGGTAGGACTGCTGGAGCGTGTAGTAGTCCCGTTTCTCGGGCACCAGTCCCATGAATGGATCGTAGGGCTTCTCTGGCTCGGGTGTCTTGATCTTTCGCAAACCCTTGATCAGACCCGAGCTGGTACCAGCAGTATCGGCTGTCGTGAGCGGTGTACCCGTTCGCTTGGTCTCCGATCCACGCAACGCAGCCTGCTTCTGCCGAATACGATCCTCCTCGCTGCGCCGAGCAGACGATTTCTTGAGTAGTACTTTGTGTCCCTCCTTGGCAATAGCGCTGGCGTCGGCGGCTGTCCCGGATGCGAGTCGGGAAAGGAAGTCTTCGCGTCCAGCGTGGAGCTCGCGTCGCTCGCTCTCGTATTCCTGGCGGGCGATCTGGCGCCGGCGTTGGGCCTCTTCTTGTTCTAGTGTCATGCGGGCCTGGAATGAAGTAGCTTCCTGTTCCTCGAGGGCTTGATTGTTGCGGATGGACTGCATGTTTTCCTGCGCGTATTGCTGAAGCTGAGCTTCTGTCTTTGCCACGTCAATGCGGAGGACCAAGTTGGCGATTATTTCCTCACGCTGCTCGAGGAAGTCGTCGTAGTTGCGCTTCGAGTCAAACTCCTCTTCTCGTCGGTTTAGACTGTCCAGTACATGTGTCAAATCATGCCGTGTCTCGTATAACGGTTGGCGCAACTTACATGTGCATCACGCGACGCCGAATGTCCACCTCTCTTTCAACTCCGATATCTTCAAAGGTCTGCTTGCGGAATCGATTCTTTCGCAATGTCTTCCGGCATCCCGCTACAGGACAGCTGGATGGACCAGATGAGAAAATACGGTCGACGCAGGACTCGCACATTTTGTGATAGCATTCCGGGTTGATGAGAAATCGCATGTTCGGGTTAAGGTACCGCGAGGACTTGCAGACGGGGCAGACCTCTATACACAAGTGGTTAGCTCAGATGGTTGCTTATAGATTCATTTGGCACACCTACCGTCATCATCTCTGCGGTCGGTCCCCTCCTTTGACGCCATGGCGAGGGTGTTGAGATGGGATTTGGAGAGGCGGAGATCGCATCGAGACGAGCTGCGGCGATAAGCCGATCGACCCGTGCACGGACCCACTTTATCCGGCGCGCCTTTCTTTTCTCTTCTTTTCTTTGCGACTTTTTTTCTTCAGCTCCGCCTGCTCGTCTCCTCACGCCTCACGACGGTGCTCACCAAGAGGATTCCTTGTATATACCAGGACGACACTTCTATCGTCCCAGGTCATGGGGATCCCAAACCACGATCTCGCTGCTCTCGAGCAGCGCCGCCTCATCCTCGAAGACAACATCCTCCAGCTCCAAAAGTCACTTTACCACTGGAGAAATTGGGAAGCGGAATACGATGGTATCCGTGAAGATATTGGAAACCTGGACAACGATGCTTCAACCGACGACTTTCTCGCCGTTGGTCGTGAGTTCGGTGGCGCATTGGTAAACGAGGAGGAAATGCAGAAGATCCTTGGGTCGCAAGGAGTGTCGCGGTCCCGTGGGCAAGTCGTTGATCTCCTCGGCCGTAGGATCGACTACGTGAAACAGAATGTTGCAACCATGGAGAAGAGACTGCGAGCTGCTGAGGATGCGCTTCTCTCGCTGGATGCGCAGGATCAGGGACCGGCTGAGGCCGGCGCGGACTACCCCATGCAAGAGATTATGGAAGAGCTGGATGAAGACGGAGAGGTTATTTCCAGCTCTATCAACACGCCTGGCCACCAGGCTCCAGAGTTGCTTGACGTGTTGAAGCAGGCTGGTATCGAGAATATCCCAGAAAATGTGCAGCCCGCGCAAAACACCGATGCTACCGCCACCGAAGGGAAACTCGTTGAAACCTCCAGGAACAGCCAAGAGTCTCACACCAACCACTCACCCGACTGTCCTGTCCATGCACCCGAAACCAACGAAGTCGTCGAACAACCGGAAGATTCTGATCTCGAGCGGCCCGTCTCCCTCGTTACGCCTGAAGATCGCGAGCAGCCCCCGGTTACCGATGTCGACGAATCACCTGAAGAAGCCAGACTGCGTCGAGAAATGCTACAATATGGGATTGACGAGGTGGGCGCAATCGTTGCAGAGCTAGAAATGGATGAAGAGGGGAGCGATTTCTCTATTGACGATGAAGACGCTTATGATTATGATTATGATTCTGGCGAGGAAGAAAACGAGGATGAGTTTGGCCGTTCACACCACGTGCTGTCAGACCAATATCACCAACAGATGAGGGAGCTAGAGGCAAAGCTCAACGCACGCGGCATGTACAACATGGGCAAAAATACAGCGGCTCTGCCCGAGGAAATGCGGCAAGAGTTCGAGAACCCTGCACCTGTGGAGGATCAAGTGGCAAATGGCACCGATTCCTCCAACAAGGGCAAAAAGCCAAAGAAGCGAGTTGCTTTTGCAGATGATCTTGATATCGCTCCGGCCTCCGAACCAGGCGCAGCAGCTTCAGAACCTCCAAAGAGGACACTGCCACCCAAGCAGCCCGATGTTACAGTTCTGTCAGATGCCGTTGTTGAACGCACCGACCGCGCCCCTGAGAATCGCCCAGCCTCCGACGATGCCCCTAAAAAGGTTTCGCGGTTCAAAAGTTCTCGAGCTGCATCCGCAGAGACAAACGATTCTCCGGCCCAGTCTGCCTTGAAACCTCCAAGTTCCCAGCCCACTGACGTTCGGTGTACTCGCAAACAAGTCAACGTTGTCCCATCCGCCGCTCCCCTTACCTTGTTCCCTGCTACACCGCAAGAGTCGAAGCCCTTTTCTGCTCCCATTACTGAGCATACCGCAGCCCCTTCTGCTCCTCGGCCTCCAGAAGGTAAAACTTTGGCCGACCAACTTGTCGAGCGCGAAGTCGCGATCGGAGCTGCTGCTGCTCCCGAGCCAGACGAATTGGACGAGGGTATGCACCGCCGCGAGATCGCCTCGGAATTCTACAAGATCCGCAACCGCATGATCCAAAAGGAAGGCGGTTTCGTGAACGATGATGACCCAGAGTACGAGATTCGCGAAGGTGAAACGGAGCCCAAGCGAATCAGCAAGTTCAGAGCTGCTCGGATGAAGTAGCTGCTTGCCTCTATATGGATTCAACAATTTATACCCAATAGACGATACACCATGCTACAACATACTGGCCTCTCCCCGTTCGTAGGTTTTTTTTCAGCAACTATTTCACATCTTCTCTCTCCATCTTTCGATTACATTAACAGGAATTCTGTCTGTCGTCGCCTTTGGCGTGGCAAGTGGTGATACCGCCCCAATGGTATCAAGCACTGAACAAATTCCAAGATCAAAATTAGGGGTGCTTCTCTGACCGGATATCCTTTAGGTTTTCATTCTGGCTCTGTGGAACGGCAGAAGTTGACTGTATTGTGTCCGCAAGGGTACTTACGGGCTTGTTCTGACTGGGAAGTGGAGTGGGGTGGGAATATTAGTCTGTGGATATGCAGTTATTTTAATTCCCCGACATTCCCTACTCTATTACTGAGTTTCCATCGTATTTGGGTATAGATATTCATATAGCATATTGTGATACGAACAATTACCTAGTTAGTCTGAATTCACTTTGGCTTCACATTTTTCGCCTCGTTCCTTTCATTTAGAAGTGAACGCAAAGTCAGGTGATAATTGTCTAGTAGTGATATCTTTAGGTATTCCCAACTCTGAAGGACAGGACTCTCGCTGCTTTACACCCCATTATTGATGACTTATTTGATGTGCCTGCCAGTAGTTCCCTTGAGACGTTTGAAAATATCACCCCCTCCAATTTCTCTTACTCTCTTCACTTCTCTTGACTCCCCCTTCCCACAGCACCTCACTCATCCCCATCTTCACCATGCCTTTTAATTCCTTAATCAGAGAGCCTTTTCTCGCCGTCAACTTCTTCCATTGATACTGTCCGAAACCCCAAGAGATTCCAGGTCGCCGTGCGCCCCGAACCAACGAAATACTCAGGTACACTGCAAAGTCAACTTTGATAATGGCGAACCTGTGGAGCCCGCTAACATGATGGAAATTCATGGTGAGACTTTAAACATCCATTTCACCAAGCGGATGAATGTTTGCATTGTTGCTAACTTTCCATTGCTATACAGCTTCGACCTGTTGGGCCGACTTCTATGCGCTTGTGGGTGACGATCGCAACCAAGGATACGCCAGCTTCATCGAGTCGCTCACGGGCATCGAATACCATCCAAACTCTACCGAGTGGCCTCGGTCGTCCCCGGCCGTGGCCTATATCGAGGTGGCCAACTCACCCAGGTAAAGACCGATTCCACCGCCGACGTTGATCCTGTACTGGATATCTGGACGTTATTCTCACGTCAAATTAGCAGTGCCTTCAGAACTGGATACAGTTTGACTAGTGCGGTGTGCTACTTCCAAGAACACCGTGAGCATCAATTGGTGGCTCGATGCAGAGGTATGAATTATCCTTGATTCTTTTGTGCCTTCTGGTATCTTCAACGCCAAGCTTGCATAGATTCGCATCACCGTCAAGAGCCAGCCTTTACATGGGGGTACGTGGAGCAAATTTTTGCGCTTGGTCAAGTTGAGTATCTCGAATTCAAGACGCCCATGTAGGAGTGGAATGGACAGTTGGTACCCGAAGGAGTAGGGGCGCCGGCGCCCGCGCTCTCGCTTTCCCTGGGTGTTAGCAGTAGATACCATCAAGGTAGGTACAGTGTGATTGATATTATTCCTCTTCTGGGGTTATTGACTTATTTTAGTGCTACGGAGTAGGCAAGAGGTTCCCTCCTCTTAACTCATATTCACAGAAGATATCATATTGCCTTGTCATAAACGGTCATTAGTGGATTAAAAAAAGCAATCAAAAAGTTGGCCAAGAGGGCGTATCCACGGCCGTGTCCTCATGCCAAGCACAAAGGAATCCACAGCGAATCCCAACTCCTACGAATAAGATGTGTAACGCCAATGCAAATATCTGTAGCCGAAGATCATGAACCCTCAGCATGGCCGCTGCTGCGAGTAGAACTGGGTATAGTGCCCATGCATTTACTGCCAAAGGAGAGCAGGGATGGAGTGCAGAAACCACCTTCACTAGGAACATTGAGAGTTGCAACCCTGGTGAAGAAATGGTGGTGACAAAATCGAGACGAGGGAATCGACTCGGTGGGGGTGGGAGAAGCTGTTGTCGTCGGGCAGGAGATGGTGTCTCTTCGTGCGATTGCCTGGTCGGTGATACTGGAGGTGAAGTCGCAGAATATCGGTGTCGGACAACTAGGTCACGGTCAGGACTTAAAGATGGTCGATTGCCGATGACTGCATCTGAGTCTGGCGTCATGCTGGTTCCGGAGCCTGAGCCAGTGGAATCAAACATAGAGTCCCGTCGGTATGCCATGTGATTGTTGTGAACCGGCAGTCTCTTTGTCGGGGACAAAGCACGCTCCATCGAGGGTTGTGGGCTGTCGGCCGGGTGGATTCGAGGCCCACCGGGTAGGTCGGGGCCGACAGAGCTGCCTCTTTTGAAGCGGAAGCTTTCAGTGGCACCGGTCTGGATCCCATTCAGTACTTCGTCCGCTGTCGGCCGACGTTTTGGGTCCACGGCAAGAAGCCTCTCCAGGAATGTGTACAGCTTTTCGGGAAGATCAGGTCTGCGTCTTCGTGCATTGTCGAACCCGGCCCAACCGGTTATTTCGGCTCGAAGTTGATCTAGGTCTTCGTTTTCCTCGTGGATAATATCGGCGCTGGCATATGGGAGCTCGGCGAAGCAAAGGAAGTACAGGATCATTCCAAGGGAGAAGATATCAGACTTGAATGTGAAGTTGCCGAAAGGGCCATCTGGGTAGTCTTGTCGAAGCACCTCTGGTGCGCAGTACGATACGGTTCCAGTCGCGCCGGTCGACTTACGAATGGCGTCTTGTTGCTGTACCTCCCCGAAGTCACTGACGAGTACTCGGATACCATCACTAGTTTCATGAAGAAGACAGTTGTTCGGCTTCAAATCGCGATGGATATACCCGTTCATGTGCAGGTGTCGCAAGCCAGACGTGATGTCTCGGAAAAACGAGTATATCTCGTCCAGCTGAAGGATGCGAGGACCTCCCAAATGGGATCGGAGCTCGGGTTCGCCTCTCGATTTCCGGCGAAGTCGCTCTTTGAGTTGCTGCGCTGTAGTCGATGTTTGGACAGAACCGCAGATGTAGTTGTGCAGATCGCCGGCATTGCAGTACTGCTGGAGGATGAATGCGCACGCTACCGGTGGCCCGAAGGTGCTGCTTTGAGCATTTTCAAGCCACACATGCCGATATGAGACCAGGTTCTGGTGGGATAGATGTTGGAGTAGTTGTACTTCACCCAGTACTTTCTCCAGCCACTCGTGGTCGTCACCGACGGGTACTCGTTTGCATGCATAATGGCCGAGTGAGACGCCATCTAGCACATGCTTGACAAGCAAAACCACTCCCTTGCCTCCTTTGCCAAGCTCTCTTTCTTCCACGAAGAACCGTTTGAAGTAGTCTTGGCTGAAGGCGGCGGAGGAGATACCCTGTGGCGGTGCTTGAGCGGTGGATTGAGAAGGCGCACTAGTGATGCCATCCGGCAAGGCAGCGTGCACAAGGCGACGACGCGGTGATGGTGGACGCGATGATTTTGCTGAGCTTGGCAGACTGCTATTGTTCAGCATGCGAAAGTAATTTGGACTGATGAATTCCGCCTCTGGGTCAGTGCTTCCACGATGCCTCCCTCTGCTGCCATCGCGCATGGGGCGGTGACACAGGGGGCAGTTGGCCAGCTCCAGATCACCGTCATGGTCGTCCGCTGCATTTCGGAGAGCTAGCTGCTGGGAATCCCGATCCAAGACGACCACCGAGTCATTGTGTCGGCTAGACGACGATTAGTCGTGAAAGGTGTCTTGCAGGGAAGGGCACGTACAGCACGACATCGAGATTTCCTCCATTGTACGGGATCATAGACATGTCGTCCGGCATAGCTGCATGGACATTGCGGTGAGCAGCGACAAAGCCAAGGCGATTGGGCGGAACGTCGAATGCAGCTCGGCGAGATGACGATGAAACCCCCACGCGGGCGGTGAGACCCCAGATCGATGCGCGCCGAACCGTGGTTAAGTGCGGTGAGGGGCCCAGAGAAATGCCAACGGTTGTGAGATAGATGGTGTGAGATAAAGTAACTCCAAAATGCTGAAAATGAATCACTTTTGCAGGATTTTTACTGAAGACGAGCGATGGGACCCACTTTTTACAGTATCGTGAAATATATATATCTGAGGCGGATAAACAAAGGCGGGAGGCTGAGTTGGACCAGTATGAGGATCATATGTCTGTACTGTGCTCGCTCACGTCAATCCAATATTCAGAATGGCACGTATATGAGTATTGAGACACTGTCAAATCTGACAATTAGGCTTCCAATGCTGGAAGTCTAGAAAAGGGCCAAGACTTCGAGGAAAAAGGTTCACCATATTGTACTCCAAGAGCTCACTTTGGTCTTATGAGTTCAGAATATCGCGACCTGCAGCAGGGTTCTCCGACCCTCTAAATCCCAAGGTTACAAGAAGTCACAAAACTGTGAACTGATTCCCTAGATTGAAGCCTGTCACCTGGGCAGCCGCAAGGCCCAAAGCAGCTGGAGGTAAGACAGGCAGTCCACGCACGAACCCTACACTAGCCTTAAAACTTAATCAAAGTGCCCGAAATGGATTCATACCTGAATTGCTACTAGAATCATTGGAACAATCAGTGCCAGATGGTTCGAAAAGATGGTTCATTTTTATCGGATTCCTTAAGGGAATCGGGTATCTAAAGTGGGACCAGACGGCCACTGTGGTTTGATGCCGGATTCGCTGGGACTGTTGACCACACACGACTCGAGGATCGTTGGGAAATGCACTGGCAGTCCAGAAATGTGGGCTTCGACATGAAGCTGCCTGTCGAGCGTTTCCGCCCTATGATATGCAGGTGTCAGGTACCCGAGGCCCTGTCAAGTGAGAGCCCGGCCGGCGATGGGGGCGATGGGCATGCATACATGCTCTGTTTTCCAAGAGGTGCAGGCCATCTTGAAGTGACATTTAGTCACGGACCAGAAGTTGGGATTCCACCCGGGATGACGCTAGCCTTTCAATCCTCCTCACCACTCTCCACATCACTGATCTCCAGGTTGGCGATGGAGTCGTTGTCATCGTCGTCGTCGTCCTCGCCCTCGTTGAAGCCTTCAAACTCGGGACCGGACTCAGAGGACTCAGACTCGACGTCATCGGCAGGCTCGTCGGTCTTCTCATCAATCTTGCGCTTGCGGCCCATCTCACCAAGGCGGCCCTCACGACCTTCGATTTTCAGGTCATCGCCGTCATCACCCTTGGGAGGCGGGGTGAACCAAGGAGTCTTTCCACGCAGGAAGTCATTGATCACCATCTTGGCGACACCGTCCAAGTCCGGCTCACCACCCTTGAGCAGACGACCACCTTTGCGGGCAAGTCGGCTCAGAAAGTCTATGGCATCGGTGGGCTCTTTGATACCGTAGGTACGCTCCAGGTGACGGGGCTGCACACGGCGAAGGACAGCAGGGATGTATTGCTCCGGATTCTCGACGTTCTCCACACGGCAGACACCACGAAGGAGAATGTCCTCCTCGGTGTCATTCTGGTTGGGCGGGACGACACCGGGGCAATCAATGAGGTAAATTCTCTTCATCAGAGTGACATACTGCCACACCTTGGTCTCACCAGGAATGGGAGCGACAGTGCAGACCTTCTTCTTGCGAAGAGTGTTGATGATGGAGGACTTGCCCGTATTGGGATAACCGATCAGGCCAACAGAGATCTGCTTGCGGTCGGAGTGCAGAGATGAGAACTGACGAAGAAGCTGGATCAAAGAACCCTTGCCAAAGGAGTTGTTGATGGAGGCGTGGAATGCCAAAGTCGGATAATCCTTAGACAAATGGCGTACCCAAGCGGCCTAGTGTCAAATGCAAGTTAGCAAATGGTCACACAGAAATGAATGTTAATGACAGGAAATGTGTGGGATGTTACTAAGAGTTCTACCACTGAGCCACCAGAAAAGGCAGAGGCAGAACTCAACTCAAAAACAAAACACATCTGTCTCTTACGACTGGTCCTCAAGACGAAGACCAGTCAACCTAGCTTCAGAAAGAAGTTCAGTGCGGGACAGTGTCGATCTACCAAAGCTGTAACAGACAGACCTCCATGGAGAAAAGCACGACATGAGTCGCAGGAAGAAGCCTTGACTTAGCAATGGAACGGCTCGATAGCCGGTAAAAGAAAGCAAGAAAGAGAGAGCAATACGGTCGTAAAAAGGAAGAGGGCAAGTAAGAAAGGGGAACCGGAAGGCGACACTTACAGCAACACCGGTCGGAACAAGATCACACTTGTTCAGGACGAAGATGAGATGCTTGTGAGGAGCCTCCTCACGGATGTACTTCTCAATGCTGCGGCAGCGAGTGCCGTTGGGATCACGCGCATCTAGACAATGAATAACGACATCGGAAGAGTCGATAACCTTGTACAGTTCGTTCCAGATACGCTTGCTCTGACCCTTAGAGAAGACTGACTCGCGAGCGGTGGTGAGGGAAACGTCCTCCTTTTCACCGATATCACCAGCAACGATGGGAGTACCATCGGCGTGGAATCCCTCATCCAACTTCTCGTGGTATGACTCTTGGTTCTTGACAGTTTCGCCAGCGAGGTCCTCCAGAGAAGAGACACCCAGCTTGACACGCTTTCGTTGCGCCTTGGGGCCAAATGTGTCACCGAATGGGTTATTTTCGATCTCCATCTTGGCTTGATGTTGCTTGAGCCCGTTCACACTGTCATTGTCCCGAATCAAACTCATAGGTAGCTTGTTGGTCTTGAGGAGCACTTGGTACGGGTCCGAGGCACGCTCGGCGACGGCTTCGCGGAAGGACGAAAGAGCTTCTTGCGAGATAACTCGAGTGTTGCCAAACCATTTACGGTTGGGCTCAATGCGAGCAACGGGGGCGTCCCGGGACTGGTAAGAGGCAGCGACAGTGATGTCTCCCTGAGCGTTGCGCCGAGCCTTACCATCCTTGAACATGTTCAGGTGCTTCACCTTCTTTGCCGAGCTACATGCTGTCAGAAGGGATCGACTAAGGGGAAATGCGACCGAGCTTGCAGCTCAACATACCGATAGAAGTTTTCACCTTTGGTTCTCACGTTCCCCATGCCATCGCCGACCTTTCCCTGCCGCTCTTTACGAGCGGCCTCCTTCTTTCCGGTGCCCATGATGAGGGCGTTCTGTGATCTGAAAGGCTTGAAAATGGGTGGACCTTCAGAAAAAAAATTTGAAGGCGAGACCAAACACGAGGAGTGGCAGAGCGCGAAGAGAAGAAAAGGAAAAAAAAAGGCGGACGGCTATTTTTTTTTTGGCGCCAAGCCGCGTGCACGGACCAGGCAAAATCGCTTCTGCTTCCTTCCGCTTTGCCCGCGTCCTCCTTTTCGATGCCCGTCACTCATCGCAATCACCTCTTGTTCTCGTGGCCCTGCTGAGTGGGATCAGACCAATTTCCTTCTATCCACATTTCCCGATCTGCCGGTGGGAAAAATGTCTGCCGTTCGCAGCGCCCGGGCTGCCAATGTGCAGGCCCGTGGGTTTTCGACCACCTCGACCAACCTTCGAGCCGGACCGGAATCACCTCACTTTATCGAAATTCCCCGTATCATTCAGCCGAGCAATCCTATTAAGCCTAAGGTGAAGGGTACTCTTCCCGTGCCTCGCGAGATTTTCCCAGCTCGTCGCACCGATAAGCCGTCGCCGCAATACCTCGAAGCCGTGTCACCTGCGCGCACAACGAAGCCGAGCCGCTCAGCGGACAAGTTGGAACGTGGACAGCAGCTTTTCAATCAGAGAATGGCCGATCGCCGGAGAAGCCATCTCCGGGAGAGTCTGAGTGTTCTGCACCAACGGAAGCGCGCTGCAGAGAACACCGTCTTCAACCGAAGCAAGGCCAGCCAGGAACGCCGCCAGCGTATCCTCGATCAACCAGAGCCCGAAGATGAGCGTCTGACACGGCCGTCCGTTGTCGCCGCCATGCTTGCCCCGAACGATACATTCTTGCGAGACGCGAACCGTGACCAACGATTGGCTTTCTCTAAGGCTCGGCTCGAGGCCAAGCAGGCAGAGAAGCAAGCGCAACAACAGGATGATATCCACTCGCTTTACATGAATGCGCGCACTTTCATCACGACGGAGGAGCAGCTGTCTGCGGAGATCGACCGGGTTTTCCCCGACGGCTTGAACGATGCCTGGCGCAACGACCACCAGCCAGGCGAGAACGTCTGGAACCTTGGAACTCCCCAGACCGTGCAGTCCATTGTCAACGAGACCCGCAAGAGCGAGACTGCTCGCTGGGACGTCACCCAAGACCGAGTCAAGCAGCTTGGTGAGCAGATCACTGGTGGTAAGCTGTAATGGACGACCTCATATCATGTACAATATTTTAAGCCATCGCATTGTGTTACTTGACATCTGTATCTCTATTCAGCCCCGAGAGGTTATGAAATATATATCATTTGGACGATTTTCTGATTTCTACTGTTGTGGTCTGGTGTTTACAGCGCTCTTACCTAAGATTTGGGCCGGTGCGGACATCTCGGACGAAACCGACGAGTCAATAGTGAGGGCCGCCGGCCTAAGATAGGCAAACATCGCGAATGACAGTGTTTCTTTTCTGCGAATGATCCACCAGCGATCAGGCCTGCCACCACGAAGCTTAGCGCACCTGACGCTTTGAAGAAATGGGCTGCAAGGCTGGTCTCTGGCGACGGCTCGCCATTTATAGAGCCGCTGGGGCCCCTCCATCCGCAGAGGCAAAAACTGCACTACTATCGTCATGCCGACCAACAAGAGAAGCCCCAGTGGTACCAGAAAGAGATGGAAAGCATTAACCCCCAGGCCCAACGGCTCTTGGAGAATTACAGTGGTATTACACCAGCGGAGGTGCTCCCGCATGTTTTGAAGCTGGTAAGCTTTTTCCGCACTGCTTTCAAAAGAACTGCCTATCTAAATCGGTTCAGCGCGACGAGGCGTTTAAATTTCCATTATCCCTGCATTGGCCAGCTACGCTTTCTTTCTTTCAATCTCTCCGAGTCGCCCCATTATCCACGAGTAATCGAACGGCTCCGCAAAGATCCAGCGACCCGGTTTCTTGACGCCGGCTGCTGTTTCGGACAGGAGATTCGCTTCCTCGCAGACCAGGGAATCCTGGGAAAGCAGCTGTATGGGATTGACCTGGAACAAGCATTCCTCGCTTTGGGATACCAGCTCTTTCTTGACAAGGATCGTTTACAGGCGACGCTCATTGCCGGAGATATCCTCAGAAAAGGTGTTTGAAGCAGGCCAGTTATCTCAGGAGATCTCTGGAAAAATTGATATTAATTGTGCCAGCTCTCTCCTTCACCTGTGGGACTATGAGACGCAGTTGAAAGCCGCCGTGAGATTCGTTTCGCTGTGCCGTGATCAACCTGATGTCATGGTCGTCGGGCGACAGATGGGAAGTCTGTCAGGTGGGCACTACCCAATGTCGGGCGTGAAGGATGAATTCAATCATTATCGCAACAATGTGGAGACGATGAAGGGACTTTGGCGCGATGTTGAGGAAGCTACACAGACACGCTGGAAGGTAGAGGCGCAGCTCTACATGGGGGACGAGATCGAGAAGGTCATGAAGTCGCCTTTCGCGGACGGAAATGTCCATATGGTTCCTTGGTGCGCTACGCGACAATAAATCACATGCTCAGAATATATCTGTAAATTTTCTGGAATACAGTACGCTTGATGAATCCACTTTGTTTCGAAGACCGCTCAGATGTCAGTCAACGTCCACAGAGACCGAAGTCGGAAAATGAAAATAGATTCGGTTTTTTTGGAACTCCAAGCCATTGTCGATTTCGTATATGTAATCCACATCGTCACTATCTGCGAAAGTAAAGTCGCGCAGTCGATGGCTATCAGTGGGAGCTGGAGGAGGGTCATCGATCATCTGTCGGACGCAGCTGAGATCGTCTGGAAGCTTCATATCATGCTCCACCTCGATGATACGCTTGCCTGCCGTATACATAGCATCGAAATCCCAGAGAATCTCCCTTTTGCAGCACTTTTCTCTCATCAGGACAAGAGCCTTGATGCGCAGCGGCAGGTAGCGACACTTCATAGTGGTGAAGTATAGCTGCGGCGCGAAGCCCATTTCGAACATGAATTTGGGAGACTTGGACCAGAAGGGATCTTCTTCAGGAGGTGATTGTTCGGCGATCTCGACGATGCGCTCAAATTCATCCATATAAGCGTCGTATGCGGTCTCGTCATCCTCGAGAAAGCAATTTGTCCAGATCTTTGATGCTAGCCATCGCATTTCTAGGATGCGAGCTGTCGAGATGTATTTTGAGGTAGTTTCGGCTTGCTCCTTAAGTGGGAGAAAGGACACGAACCATGACTCCAGGTAAACATTCAAGCGTCGAATTTCCTTTGAGAAAAAGATTGGGGAATTTGATGTAGTCGATGGCCCAGCCTCACTAGTTCGATAATTGTCTCGCAAGCGGGCTAGTTTCACTGCATGATATCCCAGCCAGTCGATAGTCTCTTGAGCTTGCGCGAACGTCTGGAAAGGAGTGGAGGCCGATGGAGATCGGCCATTTGTGAGCAGAGGAAGTTGTTCAAGACATTCATTGGCGAACAGCGGCACGAAGCTCAAGTGTCGGAAGATAGACGCCAGTTCGGCATTGGGGCGAGATGAGTTCATGAGCAGAATTCCATGCCTGCAATGGCTGACAGCGGCCGCCTTATTGCCGCGAAGACATTCTATACAAGATAACAAGATGGAGACAATGATGGTCGTGTCGAGCTGGTCTGGATAATGTGCCTTGAGAGAGATAATTTCTTGTATGGCGCTGCTATAGTGTCGCATTGCAAAGCCTTCATCATATGGCAGCCGGAGTTGTGTGGCACCTTGGTTGAATTGTTCATAAAGCGCGCTGATGGTGATCACAGCATTCCGAGCAGCAGGTTCTTGATGGGCCAGTTGCGAGACTAGATGAGTCCAGAAAGACCGACCCAGCGGCCCTGAAAGAACAGGCGCGACCACATGTTGGAAGAAATCCAAGCTGCGACGGGATTTTTCGTCAGCCTCGGGTATTCTGGAAGGAATTACCAGCGACAACTCGCTGCGAGAAACGAGGTAATATCCGTCGCATTTCCGGCCCGTCGATTGACAGCGCTTGCAACACGGTCGTGTCTCATCGCATTTGACCCGACGGATTCTAGTGTGGGGATATAACTTTAGCCTCATGGTTGGCCTGAAACTAGGATGATGACGGGAGACATACTTGCACGTTGCACAGCCAGTGCGTACCCTTTGTAAGCCCTGGCGCCGAGTTCCCGTGTGAATGACCTGTTTCTGATCCATATTGCATCTCGAGGGAGGAGCCGTTAGAGCAAGTCTCGCGCTCAGCAGTGGAAATGAAGCAGATGGTGAGATTTATGAATTTAAGCCGACTTGAGGGGTCGGGGGCTGTGCAGTCCCGACTCTGAGGGTTACGCTGATGACATTGATTGCGCGCAGGGATATTCCGAAGCCGCATACGCAACGACCAGCGCTAGTTTGTGCATCCAGCCTCATGGCTCGCTGCACGGTGGGCCTTGGCTTCCGCGAATCGAGATCTTGCAAAAACGCCCGATTTGTCGATTTGAAATAGCAATATCTCAACTCCGAAGCCCGAGAGAAGATTTGGGAATGGGACCTTTATTGTGAGTACGACGGCTAAGCTGACGCGTGCGATGAGAGTCCGGCCTCTATTCGATTGCATTTTCCACCTCCTCGATTTCCCGGACGACGTGGGCGTCAAGGCCAGCAGCCCGGCCCTGCTTTTCCCGGCTGCTGCCGGGTTCTACGAGATGTGCCTCCTCCGCGTTTGATTCTGGTGTGAATTCAAGCTTTCGGTACTCGCAATTTTGATAACCGGTGCCTATCGAAAATATTCATGGTCAGCAAACTTCGCAACACATGTAATGCTTGCGAATCATCAACATACCCCGCTCTACGACATATCCTGTCCAGTCTTCAGTCAGGTAATGCAAGAATCCTCCGTGTGTGACGAGAACGATGTCCTTTTCTGGCCGACTCCAAATCCACTTTCGCAATTCGGCTGCGCGCCTCCGGACGGAAGTCAAGGTGGGGGCGTAAATCCCTTTCTTTTGACGTATTAGCTCTGGAGATAACGGTGAAGCGACTTCGCAAAATAATTCTTACCTTTGAGTTCCAGTCCTCTTTGACCAGAGTTGTGTCCAGATTCTCGACCTTCCAAGAAGGAGCCGCTTCGTGGATGAGTCTTGGGGCCGTTTCCCGGATGAAATCGACTTTATGGCCAATATCACAGTTCATTCCGCTGATCTCTTGCGCATTGGGTGTCAGGATAAAAGACACATTGCGCGCATCTAGTTCAGGCGCGAAGGCGTACGCGGCTGTCTGAATGGTCCGTTGCAGAGGCGAAGCAAGGATGAGTGAGATGTCCTGAGGAACTGGAAAGGCTTGTTGAAGCTCGAGGCATTGCTCTTTGCCTTTTGCTGTCAATAAGGGATCGCGCAGATGAGATGCATCCTGAGAAGCCAGTTAGCATGGTTCTCGCGGGGTTTGTAGGTGGTATCCGGAAACAAAGTACATTGACGTTGTGCTCGCCTTGGCCGTGGCGGATGACATAGAGAGTTGGTGGCATTGGAAGTTAGATTGATTCAAGCTAGCGGCGATGTGGTCTGCGATGAAGAGGAATGAAGAGAATGATGAAAAGTTTTCCATTCGCAATCATGCATCGCTAATGAGCTTCGGTGAACCCCCCACCATCAAAGCCGCGCTCAGAGTGCTCGGGATGATTGCCCTCGGAAATCCTGCCAAAAGACAAGGCGCCGCCCCGCCGTTCGGGAGGACTACCACTTTTGGACATGCGCAATTTCACTGCAACAGGAACTTCTCTCTGCTTGTTTGGAATGGAACTGCGAGTGCCAGAGTGGATTGGCACCCGAGTGTAGCAGCTCGGGTTACTTTTGTGCTGGGAATTCTTTTGCGGGCATCAACGACGAGTCAGGTCAAGATCTTTGAGAGGAATGGAAAGGTGTCGCAACCCGGTATATCGATGAGATTTCTCCGGAGAAGTACCGCGACTTCCTCGTGCCTGAAACTGTCATTGGATGTAAACGACGAGTGATGGATGCTGATTATCTTGCTTGCTTGCAACGGGAAAACGCGGAGCTAGTTTATGACGATCCGATTGCTCGAATCACCGAGAGTGGTGTGGAAACTAAGTCCGGTCGCGTGATTGATGCAGGATGTCATTGTGCTGGCGAAAGGGTTTGAGACTCAGAAACCGCGTTTCCCAATGACTGACTATTCGAGGCCAGAATGGACTGGGTATCTTTGAACGTGTGAGTTCTATTTTTCAACTGCTGGCAAGACCTTGGACTAACAGATTCAGTGGATGGAACTCAGAAATGGCTCTCCGGAGGCTTATTTCGGCAGTTGCTACTCTGAATTTCCAAACTTCTTCATCCTCTTCTGTCCAGACAAGTTGTCTGGACACCATTCAGTGATATATACCACTGAGTGCCAGTTCAACTTCATTTTGGGGGTTACCGATTATGAACGGTATCAATCGTTCGTTGCTCTTCAATGTCATCGGCTACGAGTACACGGACTTGGTGGCGGTGACTAGCGTTGCAGAGCGCAGAGATGTCGAGACCACAGACCAGAAAGCGAAAGGTTCGGTATATGGCAGTGGGTGCTCTTCCTGGTTCATCGACGAAAGGACGAGGCGAAATACGACCATGTATCCCGATTGGCAGTTGAAGTTCTGACCACGCAGCGTTTTCGTTCGTTGGCAAGACTTTCCTTACAAAAAGGCTGCAGTCAAGTCCCAGTCTTCGGCCCAGGTTTGGGGAAGGCTCAGTGGAATCTGCACCGCTGCGACTTTGATTGCAATTGGCGCCGCCCTTGGGTTTCGAGGTGTCCAGTATCTAGGGTACTCTGATAGGCTTTCTGCGATGTTCAGTTGGGGTACAATAATGTATGAAGCCAACTATTCTTTGATTAGAAGTTGACCAAAATTTAATCTTTTACACCAATGGGTTTCGCACTTTTTTCAATCATTTCGAGTTATACGAAGGGCGCTCGAATCGAATATCCTGTATATTAGTATAGTACATCCGAGATAGGTATGTCCATACAGTCTGATAATTCTAGACGGACATTCGCTGGTTTTATGTGAAGATAAGCTTGAGCTAGTCAAGACAGCCAAAGGCTATGCAAACTCGAAATTTTGGAAGACATCAAAGTGTGGTGCATATTTGTATGCGGCACGTGATCCCCGCAGGTGCGTGATCACACGTGGTGGGGAATGTACGGCAGAAGCCTCGCCGAACATGTTCCTCCGCATCAGCGACGACAGAAATCTCGCATTCCCACTGGGATACACTGATACTCTAGCTGTCTGCGGAATGATCTAGCGACAGCGTGGATTTTATGGCTTCCAAAGTCAAGCGCTCCTATACCGGCTGGTACGAGCCTTCCCGTCCGCTCCCCCCGAAGATACACATTAGCTGACATATCTTTCCAGCTTGACTTGCAAGAGTCGCAAGTTGAAATGCGACGAGGCGAAACCGTCATGTCGCCATTGCGTGAAGGCATCTCGTGAATGTACATATGGTGACCAACATATCTTTCGGAGCCAACCAATTCATTCGACGCCAAGGCGCAAACGAAAGGACAGGCGCAGTGTCCAGCAAGACGAGAGTCCTGTGTTTGAAGAGGGCCACACATGGCTCGAGGTTCCTTCAGAGTGTACGTGGAATTCACCTGGAATGGCTGGTAAATCCCAGCGTGCTCACATCGATTGACAGTGACCTTTGTTCAAATCGAAGATCCCTGGGCGCATGACAACGCGGGCGTTGAAAAATACCCCAGATATGTCTCTTATAGAGAGGACGACGTAAATGATGATGATCAAAATAACGACACAGATATTGGAGAGCAAACCAATTTCTCCAGCCATTATGCGACACCTGGCTTTGTTTCGATGCATGCTTCTCCCATTCCTTATGTGCCTTCGCTGGATACGCCCCACAAAAGTGCATCCCCCGCATACTCCGAGTCGGCAAATCATTCCGAGTTCGATATTTTCGACAAAGTGGTGATTTCATATCTCGTACGGCACTTCAAAGAGGGTCCAGGCCAATGGTGCGTCTTACAGCTTGAGAAAGAGTTAAGCAGTTGTTAATGATCACCCAGGATGGATCTTTTCGATACCACCGCCTACTTCTCCTCGAAAGTCCCAGTGCTCGCCGCAACAAAGCCCCTACTGAAATCTGCAGTATGTGCTCTTTCAGCGAAGCATTTGAGGCATATTTGTCACGCCGCGAATCAGACCGGAGAGAGCCCAAATTCCTTGTCGAACTATTCCAGACTGCCTCTCCGGAATGAGGATATGTGGCAATATCATTCAGCCAAGCAATATGACCAGGCACTGCGAAGTCTCAAGACTGCCATCGACTTGGGAACGTACGACAACAGCCCCTCAAACAAAGAAGAGATGCTAGCCGCTGTCGCAATTCTTTGCGCATTCGAGCTGATGGATGCTCCTGGTAGTGCATGGCGGGCTCATCTCAGTGCACTCCCACTTTTCAGCGACGGGGATATGTCATTAACTGATAATTCCACCATTATTATCCCCCGAACCTCTATCAAAGGACCAATATTCTGGAGTCTGGCGAGACAGGACTTATTGTGCGCCTGTAAGAGAGATTTGTGACAACCTTACAGAACCAGACTTTGCTTAAACTGACTCCAATTGCTTAGTTATAAGCGAGACTCAAACGAGGCTGGACCTGAAAGACATGAGGCTGTGGCAAAATGCTGGCGTAGTTACCGACGAGCACGGCACGCTGCTCTCGAGTAACCCCCAAAATATCATGGACATCCAGGATTCCTCCGGATTCGAAGAAGATACCAAAGCCAACGAGCTCACCTGGATACTGGGTAAAATCGCCAACCATCTCACTGCCGGAGACGCTTTGATTCCTGATGAAAACGAATTACCTCGAGGCCAACGACCTTCAATAGGCCTGACCCAAGAGCATCTTTCAGACAGGTGGAATCTACTCATGGCCGAGTTGGAAAATTGGTACGGGTCGCTTCCTCCGATCTTTCGGGTGACGGCTCGTACACGCGAGCTGGGCCAGCCCAATCCTCGGCTCAAATTGAGCTTTAGAACATTCGAGCAAATTTGGTTCGACTTGCCCATCTGTGCAGCAACGGTGCAGAGTTATCACCAGGCAAAGATCCTGATGTATGCCAATGAACCGCAAGAGTCTACGGCTATACGGTCTACCGTTTCGTCGAGGCTGAGATCATACCGCCATGCTCTAAGTGAAGCCATATACCATGCCAGACAAATCTGTGGGATCAGCCTGGCAAATTCAACAGATTCCGTCCGAATCAATTCTGTGCAGGCTTTGTTTGTTGCAGGACAGGTGTTTGAAGATCAACAAGAACAGGACGGAGTGATTGAATTGCTTGTTGGGATTGAAAGAGATCTCGGGTGGACCACGAAATACCACGTTTCGAAATTGACCGATGAATGGGCGAGGGGCAGGTCGGATAATCATGCTGATCGTGTTGAGAGAACTCATCACCAAAGGTGGGGATTTTAATAGCCGTCGGAAAATTCCAAGGTTTATCACACTGCTGTTTATAGGTCTCGGAATCGGAGACCATCTCCGGTAGTTTTCCCTCGATTCATTGCGTCTAATGCCTGTGGTGGCATTTCCTCGAAAATAGAAAAACGTGAAATGTCTGGAATGGTGAGGGTTTACTTTTCTTTGACTGTTCTGCTGGTTAGTGGATCTTGAGGTGACCCGGCGACAAAGGCCTGGAAGACCCTTGGGGAATCAGGCCAGTTACCTAAGCCATATCAACTCCCAAGTGCTCGAGACTTCTCAAATGTCCCGCGTCATTGTATCCGTGGACCTAGATCTATGCCTACGTAGTGTCGGGTATATTCTACGGAACATTCACTGAATCCCAACGGCGATCATCGCCGTGTTTAGGGGACTATTGTCGCCCAGCCGCACGGGGTAGTGTACTCTCGCCCATCGTGTTTTACCCATTGGAGCCTGAGAATAATTATGATGTCTCTGATCAGTCAGACTGATCAGACGAATTGACTTGGGGACTGCGACAGCAAGGCCCTGGGCTTCATCGAATCATCTGATGCCCATAGTCCTGCACGACTCCTCGGGTTGAACATCTTTTCTGTTTTTCTCATCTCCACCTCCCCGCCATGGATCTCGGGACAGTTTCCGCTCCGGAACCCATGGCCAAGCCAGGCATTTGGAGCCCCGCTGTCCAGCAAGGGAAATTAGCCGAGCCGATCCAAATTTGGACTAGAACGGAGACATTTAAAAGTCAAGAAAAAGACAGCGAGAAGGTAAATTGAATGATCCATCAAATATTTCTGTGCTCAGATCCAATCAACTGACAAAATGGGCTACCCGGACACCTTCGAAGGCTTTATGGTCACCTCGCATGCCAAGTGGAGTGACTTTGTAAAGCAAGAGGTAACTACAACTCCCTCCTTGTACATGATGAACAGTTGTCTGATTCCAGTTCAAGTTCAAACCAAAGCCATTAGGCACTAGAGATGTGGAAATTTCAATTGAGGCCTGCGGTGTGTGTGGAAGTGATGTGCACACTATCACAGGCGGCTGGGGCGAGGCCAAGCTTCCCGTCTGCGTCGGCCACGAAGTTGTTGGCAAGGTTGTAAACGTCGGTCCTCAAGCATCGACCGTGAAAATTGGAGACCGCGTAGGTGTTGGAGCTCAGGTCTGGGCTTGCCTCGAGTGCGATGTCTGCAAGTCCGGCAATGAGAACTATTGCCCTCAGCAAGTCGGTACGTCTGACGGTACGCACTGATAGGATGCAAAGACTAACTGCTTCGTCAGACACATACAACTGCTACTATCCCGACAATACAATGGCTTATGGCGGATATGCTAGTCACATCCGGGCTCATGAATATTTCGTCTTTGCTATCCCCGACAACATTGAATCTAGCCTTGCCGCACCTATGTTGTGCGCGGGTATTACCTCCTACAGTCCACTTTCTCGTGCAAAGATCGGACCCGGCAAGCGCGTTGGTGTTGTCGGAATGTAAGTTTCTGCCATGCTCGACGCGAGAATCTCAAACTAATTTGAAAATAGTGGTGGCCTGGGCCATTTCGGTATATTGTTTGCGGCTGCTATGGGAGCGGAGGTCTACGCCATTTCGCACTCCCCGAAGAAGGAAGCCGACGCAAAGGCCCTGGGTGCCAAGGGCTTCATATCAACTAAGTCGGAGGGATGGAACGAACCCTGGAAGTTCAGCTTCGACTTCATCCTGAACACAACCGATGCTACCGACCGTTTTGACATTACTGCCTACTTCAGCACTTTGAAGATCAATGGCACATTCCACACTGTTGGAATTTCGGATAAGGGGTTTCCTCCACTGAAGACACAGGATATGATGGGGACCGGCTGTTCCATTTCTGCTAGCCATATTGGCAGCAGGGAAGAGGTTCAGGAGATGTTGAAACTGGCTAGCTCTCAAAAAATCAAGAGGTGAGTGAGAGTCTTCACTTGAGAGCTTATCATCTAACTAACCATATTACCAGTTGGGTGGAGACGATTGATATCAGCCAAGAGGGATGCAAGGCTGCCGTGGAGAAGGTTTACAACGGCGATGCCAGATACCGCGTCACCCTCATTGGCTACGATAAGGTCTTTGGCAAGAGAGTCTGAAAAGGCTAGCCTAGAACTGAATTTGGGCGATGTTTGTTGATACCTATGTGAGACGAAACCAGATGAGGAGTTCAGTTAGACTGGATGAAAGGCATGAATGTTTTGAAGGTTATTTTGATTGAGGAGCAGTGGGATGGGCCGGATCATGAGAGAATAGATCTAGGTGACAATAGCGAGGCGTATTGGAGCTGACAGTCTTGAGGTTCCTAGTTATACTTAGAGCAGTTTGAAAGAGTCGAAAACAGTCTTTGTTGAAATCGAACAAGGCTCATTTTTCTGTGCTCTTTTGTTTGTATTGTAAGGAAATATGGTTGAAGCCTTGGACAAAGCCACTCATTGTACTGATCTTACTATAACTACTCGACATCTTGAGATAACGGGCCATCGATTCGACTATACCCTCGAGTCGCCAATACCATGGATACAGAGCACCAGTCCCTAAACTGCCCTATGATCAACTATACCTCGACCAGACAACACCATGTTTTACGACTTTCTAGCTAACGGCTTCCAAATCTGTTGGCACTACTGAAAGAGAGCGAGATAGGATAGTGGGGCCGGGTTCAGAGCATCGATATGCAATATATGTTGAAAAAGGTGCTGCCTTACCAAATGCTATCCACCATTGGTTTCACATTGCTTGTATTAGACAGTGCCTGTTGCGCCTAGGTGATGCAGACATGGAGAGGAATTTCCCGGTCTGCCCCGTTAAGTTCAACCTGGATTCTTGATAAAATCTTCGTTTTTTCTGTCTTGTTCCCCAGGTAGCGCTAGTTTTCTAATCAAATTTGTTCAACTTATACCTAAATTTCAGGTAGTTCTTGCGTAGTATACAGTAATCCCTCAAGTCTTACTTAACTGCCGGTCTATTTCAAGGCCAGCACCACGATCGAGGTGTACGTTGCAGCGACGTAAGAGTGAATCTGCTCCACTCGTAATCCAGCAGCATCGGCTAGAAGTTCCCACTGTCGTCTGGTCCTTTCCTTTCCACCACATGAAATCATCAAGGCAAGATCGGCCATAGTGCCCTGCCAAACAGCTTCAGTATCCGGTAGAACGGTATCATCGATCAGAACGCGCGAGTCAGTGGACATGGCCTCGGCAACATTGCGGAGGATCTTGGTTGCGTCGTTGTCCGGCCAGTCGTGAAGAACTCGGCGAAGGTAGTAGAATTTGGCACCTGTTGAGATCATGGATCAGCACAACTACTTGGTAAGAGATTCAAAGTTAGAGTACTCACCAACGAGTGGTTGCTTTTGGAAAAAGTCATAGGCCTCAACTTTGACGCCCTCAATTGCCAAATTTTCCACTGTTGTGGGGAGATCTTGTAGAACCAAACGGCCCAAAACGTTGGGGTATTTTTGACCAAGTTGAATGCTCTGATGGCCGTGTCCACCTCCAATATCGACAAGGAAGGTTCTCTCTGAAGACTGGGCTGCAGTGGATGGCAGCTTCTTTATCTCGGACTCGAGAAGGTCAAATCCCTCGGTCCATTCGGATCCCTCGATGGACGTCATTGCCTTTTGGAAGGGTGTGAAGTGTTCGGGGTGCTGGATCAGCCAATCGAAGCAGCTGAGGTTCGTATTAAAGGCCTTGTGGAATGGAATGTATTTGTTGCTTGTGACGTCTTGGTACTTGGTCTCCTTGAAGAAGTCGGGCATCACACGCATGATAACAGCGTGGAAGTCAAATCTGTCGTGGACGTAGATATTTTGAGCAATAGTCCTAAAAGGAAACAAAAAAATGACTCTTACCCGTGGAGCACCATGGCCTCGCCTTTTTCACTGGCGAAAACGTGCGTGGTTTTGTTCGCTTCGTATTGATTGACCCCGGCTTCCATGATCATGTTGGTGGAAGCCAGATAGCGAAGAATCCTCGCTGTTGACGGTCAGCGGAAAAGTTCAAGACGCATGGTAATATCGAGAGAGGCTACCTAGAAGGTCAGGAGACGCCCCAGAGGCCTCGGCGATCTTATTGACGGACAAAGATTCGCTGCTCTTTGCAAGTATACCAAACAGTCCGAGGTCGGTCGACATGCGAACGACAGAAACACCCAAAGTCTAGAAATGTCAGATTGGGCCGTCGTAAAATAGAATGTAAACCTAAGAAGACTTACCGAATTTACAAGCTCAAACAAGACCTCGATGGGGCTTTGGAGCTCGACTTGCGTTTGTCGCAGAGCCCGCTGGATCTCCAGCCGGCCGGCTTCGCCGGTAGACTGGGCCAAGGAGTGGATTTGGGAAACGATGGAATCCATTTCGAAGATGAATGCTAGTAAAATCAAGTTTATTGTATGAGATGATTGTTGATGACGACCGTCGACCCTGCTGCTGACCAGGTCCTTTATAGTGGCTTGACTGCAGTGTACGTACCTGATAGTTTCCGGACTCCGCGGAAGTTCCGCGGACTTCACCCCCACGCATAGCAATGCGCCTGCCACCAACCAGCTTCCCACGACGACAATGCATGCGCTCGTTGCACGGATTTAACGGTTACGCCTAGCACGATGCGAGTCGAGAAGAATCGATCGAGATCCTCGCGGTCGCGCCCGGTTTCCTGCCATTTCTGCCGGTCGCGTAAGCTGCGGTGCAGCCGGCAGTTCCCCTGCACCAACTGCACCAGCCGGGGCGTTCCATGTCGCCAGGATGATGAATTAACGGCAGCAACGGACCGTTCAGAAGAGGCACCGCCGTCGTCTTCGAAGTCATTCGAGTCGGATGTATTGGCACGCCTGCGTCGGCTAGAGGAGGTAGTGATCGGGCACCGCGGCTCTCCAGCCTCGAATCAAACTGGCTCTCCGCCGTCGCATGCCTTGTTTGCACAGAAACTGATTAAATCCCGCGTGGAGAGCACTCATAGGTCTCCGGAGAGCGATGTAGGCTGGTTGGAAGAAGCTATCACCCAGCCTAGCTCCACTGTACGTGCTTTCCGAAGGTGGGCCCGCGTATGTGCACTTCTAACATCACCGATGCTAGCATACTCTTCTCCCATATGATATGGAGCTCAAAGCTTGCCCGATTGACAGTGCTGCTGCCGATGGCCCGAACACCAACCAAAGCACCGCGACTAGATGCTGCTGGCTGCCATTGCACGAGGAATCGAGGCAAATCGTCGACAAGTACCTTACCGACATAACGCATTTACACCATGTGGTCCATGCCCCGTCCGTACGGGCAGCCGTGGATGATATCTACTCATGTCTAGATCGGAAAGACCCGATCAAGCTGGGATACGCTGCGCTTCTGTTGGCTATCATCTCTAGCACGACCTTCTTCTGGACAGAGCGCGACATAGACCGACCGTTATTTTCCTCGGTGGAAGAGGCCAACGAGCAGACGCCAAAATGGCTGAGGCGAACACTGGAATTGCTGGAATACTCTCGCCGCGCAGGCGCGGATTCAATTGAGGATGTACAGGCGTCTATCATCATTGGCTATCTGATCTGCAATATTGTGGGTATCACATCTCAGGCACACTTCTGGTTCGGGTCCGCGACATCTATAGCCAGGCAATTGTCTCTCCATCGAATAGACCATCCAGAGAATGGAGACTTGGACGTCCCCAAGCCGGAATCTGTTGAAGCCGAGGTGGCTAGGAGGGTGTGGTGGAATCTCGTCGGGACTGATTGGTATCTCCACAATCCATTCTGCAAACAAAACAGTGAAATCGGACAGCTTCTTACTGTTTTTATAGGCAATTTTCCCAATTCGCAGGTCCCCAGAAAGGTGTATATACGATCCATCCCCGGCAAATGGCGACAAGAAAACCACTCAATATGAACGATGAGGACCTTTTCGATGGCATGGGAGCAGTCGGCCAGTCGATCGATCAACCAACGTCCATGTCGTATTGCCTTCAAAGAATTCGGCTTGGAGAGCTGTGCCGCGAGCTCACAGATAGCGAACCTTTTGCGACAATGGGCACCACAACCCCGGACTACCAGAGGATCAAGGATATTGATTCGAAAATGAGCGAGTTCGTCAACAGTCTTCCCCGTTCTTTTCCCTGGACTACCAAACCGGCGAGTTATCAGGCACAGACCCACGCAAATCAACCTCAATCACCGTTCAACGATATGTTCTCAACTCCCTCGTTCATACACAACGGTGCCGACTACATCTGCCGTACTTGACTCGCAGTGCTACAGACCCGAAATACTCCTACTCGCGAGACGCTTGCCTCGAGGCAGCACGCATGGTAATTCGTACGGAACGACAACTCTCCACAGAGTCGCTGCCATTTGTCTTAATGCGCCTCAAATCCTCTGGTATCTTGCACTGCGTGTGCATGGCTATCATCGTCCTCTTGATGGACCTCTGCCTGAGCAAGAGTGCCCGGGTAGAGGATGACCGGGTGCGCCGAATGGAGATCTTCGACGCCTTTGGTATTTTGGAAGAGGCGAAAGACCAGTCACCCTTCGCTGAGAGAATCCTGGAATCGTTCTACTCTATCTTACGGCGTTACAATATTCCCTTTGTCTCTGCTGACATACAACCGACTTCGCGGTTCAAAGGCAATTCCAAAATTCAAACAGCTCTTGCCGCTGAGCCGCCAGCGTTTCCTGCCGGAGAACCTGATCCAGGCAGTGAAGGGCAGATATTTGACATGGCTATTCCATTTTTTGATTTGAGCTGGGAGACATTGGACACTAGTGTGGATCTGACTGCTCTTGATTGGGATACCCTGTTCCAAGAGTTGGATCCTTCGTTTGTGACAATGTAATCTACATTAAGGAGATGGCAGCACTCGTATCTCTATATTCCTTTCCTTTCAAACATAAGACATAGAGTCACTGGAGTCTGGCATTTCGATCCGGAGCCAAGCCATACGGAAACCACTACGAGTCCATACAAGCCTTATATTACGGAGGACAATATGCTGATAGGATACAATAAGGATGTGGTCAGGACGAGAGGCCATTTGTGTTTGGACTCCGGGTCCATAATCATAATCTTGATCGCAATACGCTCCAGGCCGATTGCGAGTGTGCCCCAGGTTGATGTAGGTGCAACGTCCATGCAGTACCTCGGGTCAAGAGCCAGGTTTGCACGGCGGAATGGCCTGCCTTCGAGTAAATCAGTCGCTGTTGCCATGTTCACCATCTGCTCCATCTCTTTCCAGTTGTTCCAAAGAGGATGATACCCGCCCTAGTTATGGTGGCGATAATGGAATCACCGCTCCAGATCGAAGATGTTGACCGTTCCAGAGGGGTACACGCACACTTCGCCTGGCTTCTCCAGAGCGCGTCTCTGCTTCCATAGATCGACCTCGATGTCGCCGATGGTCGAATCCACTTCATTCCTTTCATTGACCAGTTTTGCTTCACTTTCAGGGTCGAATGCAGTATGCATGCAATATCACATTTACCCTTCATCTTCGCCGTCCTCGTCGGACGAACTGCTCGCATAATGATTCAGGTATTCATAAAAAAGACCGAATATCAAGCCCGGACGCGACAACGTCCCCTCGGTGATATTCCTCCACCAGCATTTCAAAAAAGCCCTAAACCTCCTCCTACAGAGGAAGAAATGGCGACTCTACCAGATCATAAAGAATTTTTCTTGAATTATCCAGATGTTAGTTAACAACTCAAAACCCCTCCATTAGTCATCACCAACGCCACCTGGCGGAATCCCAGTTTACAGTCCACCCAAAGCTGACTTGGCAGTGACACGCCAGAAACTTTGAAGACGAATAAGAGGTCCTGAAGTTACGTAAGTAGCTTTGGCTAGTTAATTTCCCTGGACTTCCACCATCTTGAGCTTTGAAGGGCCGTTTTTGGTGACATGCTCATGGATCTGGAAATCAGGTTTCGGATGCCTTGGATGATTACAATTTTATTATTTAAACCGTTCGAAGCGCACGCTCAAGCAGGCTCATTGTGTACTGATGCAGACCCTTTCTGCCATTAAGCGCAACCAATTTATCACTCAGCATGGAACCGAACAAAATCTATGACCTTGTTCAAGCTCATTATGGTGAGCTTGCTTCCAAGGAGCATACACGTGCCGAGGAGAATGTGGCGAAAGCCTTTGGATATAAAGCATCAGATTTGAGCTCTATTCCACTAGATGCAAACCTCGGAGTGAGCTGTGGGAATCCTGTTGCTCTTGCCAACTTACGAAAGGTGAGTGTTTGGACGCTGAGATAGAATAATTTGCTGTCTAATAGTTTATGTCTCACCATTCTTCCAGGGCGAAATAGTGATCGACTTGGGTAGTGGTGGGGGCATTGATGTCTTACTAGCAGCCCAAAAGGTTGGGCCGAAGGGAAAAGCAATTGGCGTGGACATGACGAAGGTAAGTCAGTTCTATGAGCCAATACACCTCGGTACGAACATCTAAGTGAAAATTTCCCGATAGAGCATGCTCGAGTTAGCTCGGAAGAACGCAGAGAAAGCGGATGCATCCAATGTATCCTTTGTCGAGGCCTCCATTACTTCCGTTCCTCTTCCAGATTCCACAGCTAGCTGCATTATCAGTAATTGTGTTGTGAAT
This sequence comes from Penicillium argentinense, assembly GCF_028826775.1. Taxonomy (NCBI): domain Eukaryota; kingdom Fungi; phylum Ascomycota; class Eurotiomycetes; order Eurotiales; family Aspergillaceae; genus Penicillium; species Penicillium argentinense. Next base: position 5,165,923 of record NW_026622668.1, read on the forward strand.
CTGGTCCCTGCTGCCGACAAGTATCTAGCCTTCAACGAGATGTTTCGCTTGTTGACACCGGGCGGTCGTGTTGCTATTAGTGATATACTCATTCGAAAACAGCTCCCTGAAGAGATAGCAAAAGACCTGTCTCTTTATGTTGGATGTATTGCGGGCGCTAGTTATGTTTATGAGTATGAGGAATACCTACACAATGCGGGATTCAAAGGCGCGTATCGTGCTTTTTTCCCTAAAATTCAGTCCAGGGCAAGCTAACAATTTCCCAGACGTGCTAATTGTGGATACTCAAAAGGACCTTAACATTTACAAAGGTATATTTCAAGACCAACCGGGCCAGAAGTGTACGTGTTGTCAATCTGAGACCGTCCCGGGTGGGAACACATCAAAGTTAGTTGAGCTCACTGAAGAGGAGGTAAAGGAACTCGACTTTAATGAATGGGCTGGTAAGTCTCTTGCGACCTAATTTATATTTTTCAGAGCTAACACTGAACGTCTCAGGCTCGTTCGAGATCTATGCACTCAAACCGTAGAAGATGGGCACTCTATGTGACATATCTGTTGAGCTCATCAAATAATATTCAGTATTTGATACCAGGGATTGAATTGACCATAGCAATTTCCTTTTTATCGTAATGTATATTTACCGCATAACGGAACGTAGTACCTGTAACCAAATAAACCAGAATTTAAGATATCTCTGTTAAAATATCCAAAAGCACTTTGTCATTAACCCTACATCCTTCATTTGGAGCGTTTCCCTGTCGAAATCCATGTTGCATCCAAACATGTATGACGTGCAAATCGACGCCCCTTCTGTTGCACTGAATGACTAAACGATATGCTGTTGAGCAAAGGGTCGTACTCTCAGTAGTATTATCCCAAATTTGCGTGTTCATATCCGATTTCTGGGGGACTTTGTGACCAGATTCTGCTTGGTGTAGAGCATCCAGGTAACCCAAGTTGTTAACCCCAACTAAAGGTAGTTGAGCTTCCGTCGCCGAAAAACCAAACATATCTACCGTATTCGATGGCGCTTCCATGAAATTATACGGCCACTCGTCAGGAAATATGTGGGGCTGTGGTGTTATGGTTCGTGATAGGAAATGGTCGCTTAGAACAGACCCCATTACCTTCAAAGAATTTAGCATTCCGATACGCCAGGCGTGGATGAACCGTACCTGTGATGAACCCGCCGTTGCAAATGAGGGGTTTTGGGCATCACTATTGGATTCACTCAGGAGCCCTTGGTTGATGCCTAAGGCAACAAGCAAATGTCTCATGGAATCATTCTCGGTTTGCAAATTGTATAGTATCTTTTGATGAAGGGATTCTTTCGTGGCGAGTATATTCTCATAATCTTTTAGTGTCGTTTCCAGGCTCTGGATGTACTCTCGACGCTGTGCCCTCGACCGTCGTTGATTGTGGCGGATACGTGCGAGATCCTCGCTCTGAAAGACAAGATAATTCAGGAAAAGTGTTTAGATAACTAGATATGTGATTATGTAACGCTGGACACCCGGACACCCACCTTCGTCTTTGTTTTGGGTCGCGGCATGGTCTTGACCCAGCCAGAAGGTCACAATAAGAGATTTTTGGTAGCTACAAGCCTGAATAGCAGGGGCCGAGTTGGGCGGGAGATCGGAGAGTGTGAATTCTTAGAGACCGGGATGGAAAGAAGTACGATTATTTATACTGAGCCTTTCGATGACGGCCGATCGAAAAATCTGCCCCACAGACATGGGGTATCTGGCCAATCATATAAAAGTGGTATGTCACCACAAACTTCTTGGCTAAGAATGGTCCAACCATGTGACAGCTGTTTATTAGGTGATTCCTGAGCTTCTGGCTCTGAGATCTAATTTAGTGTCAACGAACATTGTGAAGACAATATATATCGAAACTAACAAAGAAGTGTGAGATAGGAATCAAATTAGTTGATTACAAATAATTAATATATTTGCCCCCTCTGCAGTCCCCTTCGCTGTTACTTTGTCTTCTATCCTGCCTAATCTTTCCAGTCTAATCGCTTAGCCATGAACTTCACAGCGTAAACTAACCCTAGCAGCACGGGCACCTCTATCAAAGGTCTCACGGTAGAAGCAAGAGCCTGGTTGCTATTAGCGCCGAAAGTTGCCACAGTGACAACAATAGCCAACTCAAAGTTGTTGCTGGCCGCAGTAAAGCTTTGGGTTTCTGCCAACTTGTAGCCGAAGCCCATCTTGTATGCGATAAAGAGTGTGGCGAAGAATATAACGATAAACAATAAGAGGTGCGGCAACTCGGATGACAAAGACAACCTGATGGACTACCTGACGGCCCTGTGACGCGAACAGAACCAGGATTGTGAACATGAGTCCAATTAGAGACAATGGGCTAATCCACTTCAGAAAGACTTGATCGTACCATCTATCCGAAACCATTTGCCGAATGGTAAAGCGAGTAAGCCTTGCGGAGCCTAGGGGAATTCCCAGAAACACTGCGACACTCTTGGCGGCAGTGGCGTATTCGAATTTTACTGAATCGCCACTGATAACACCAATGAATTCACTGCAGAGAGCCTCGTACTTCCCTGGGGGTCCATCCGGGTCAGGTTGGTACTGTATGATTTCTAAAGGCGAGTGCAGTGATTCTTCTCCCAAAGGTCTCTTTCGCTTTCCGTCTTTTTTACAAAGTCGTGTCGATCGATGCAGAAGCTTTCTTCGTACGTACCCTTCAGACTACCCACCGCCTTCGTGGGTTGGTGCACTGCCACTTAACGATTCAAGTATAGTATGAATGCGAGAAGCACTATGCGAACTAGCCTTCTGATGCTGCGCGCCCTAGCATCCCCTGTAGCTAGAAAAAGGCGACATATGAATCTTTAAATTGTTAGATACCATGTGAACTGATTACCTACCGGCATTCCTATAGCCAGAATTGTGGCTCTAAATAGAATAGTATTGTGGAGATCTAACTGTCCAAAGCTATTGCACTACAACATAGTCGCTGTAGATAATTACTATATTTCACTGAGTGTTCTATCGGCTAGTCTGACCACTTCAGGCGCACTAGTTGAAAATACAGGGAGAAATGACAATATTCCGCATTGAAGTTGTGGATGCAACTGCCACAGAGCACATTCTAACAGACCTTATTCTGATAGCACACTTTTTTTTAACCACTCGTGCGCTTCGGAATAGATACCTTCGCACTTCAGCTCTTCCTTGTGACGTTTCACCGGATCTTGTTTGCGTGCATGCGTGAATGCATGCGAGCAGCCAACTGCCAGCGTCCATTTATGCGTACCTTTTTCAAATGATGATTCCTGGTCGTCTTTATTCTGTAATCCTGCCAGCATATGCGCCATGACCTGCGCTTCTAGCCGAAGCATGTCCCACTGGGCACCGATCACATATATCCACTTCGGCAGATCCTCCCTCCTTGCATAGCATGGACTTAAAAGTGGATCTCGTCTGTTCTGGCCAACTGGTACATAACCCCAGTCGAACCACCACGACGCGTCCTCCAATATATCCCTTGGCCCCCCAGAGTAGGGGCGCGCCGCTAGCTTCTCGTTTGGGGGGGGACACCAAAGTCAACGACAGGGTAGTAGACAACAGCAGCTGTTATTCGATCTTTGATGCCCTGCAGTTGTGAGACGGAAAGAGCCAGATTGCCTCCTGCGCTAAAGCCTCCAATAGCGACCCGGACTTTGTCGATAGGTAGTGCCTCATCCCCGAGGACCGCATTTATCAAGGCAGCAATGTCATATGTTGCTGTCGGGAACGGGTGACGTGGTGCTTTCCGGTAATCAAGGCTCACAACCAGCATTCCCGTACGTCTGGCCCAGGAGGTGCAGAATTCGTCGTCCATTCGGGGGCTACCAACCGCGAAACCGCCGCCATGTATGTCCAGATAAAGAGGTATCGGTTTATTGCCTGGCTGATATTGCGGTGGGAAGAAAATCCGGTTGTTCAACATAGGCCGACATAAGTACCGCTTGACCAGCGTCGGCTTCGTGGACACTGGCGTCGGGTTGTGACGCCGTCGGAAGAGGGCAAAGATAATTGTCGCAGCCTTAAAGAGCAAAATTTTAAGACACCAGACGAAGCGGGTGGGGAACGGGAATTGAACTGCGGGTGTTTCCACGGCCATGTCTGTCTGAAGTGCCTTTGCCGACATAATTGACGGGCAACTAATGTGGTGGATTATCGCAAGGCGACCTTGTTGCCGTAGGTTTATCACCGGTTGAACGTGCTCGACTGTAGGATGTTTCTTGTTGATGGCTTAAATATAATGACGAATTAAGGAAGTGGTCAAATAAAACCAAGAGCATCCAGGACAGGCTTGTTCACGCAGGAGCAATTCTCGAAACGCGGGCTCATTCTTATATTTCAGTCGTAATGATAACAGGGTCCAGCTTCCCGTTACGTATCGCATATCGCAGGACATCGAAACCACAAGTACAAGATCCTTTGGCTTCGTGACTTGGTACGTGCCCACGGGTGGAGATTGGTGTGAGAGATTGGCGATCACCCATGGGGTCGTCGGGATATCAATCTATCCGCGGTGGCTTACCGGGGGAACAAACAAGAGAGATGCTCGATTAACGCTCGTGTAAGGAGAAAGGAAACTGTTTTCGACATCGACTGTATTCTCGAACTCTCCTTTTACCGTGACCGCTCTTATGGCTATTGCCACGCGTAGCTCGATGGTGTGCCTTCGCTTATCTACTCTCGCATGCAGGGAGTCCACGAGGTTAACGTTCTGGTGTTCATTGCAGTCGCCATGTGGTATATCGATATCGAACCGAGCAATGGCCTCCCTGTCGATTGGCATATCAGCTCACTCCGCTCGAGAATCGCCCGAGCCCGTGCGGCATTTCCTATACTTTCGCGGTCGCGTCTCTAGAACATAAACCACGATGTCTACCAAGCCAGAATATACATATCGAGTGACCAGCGTACAGCACTCTGAGTGCTGCCTCAACAACAGCTAAGCGAAAGCGCCACTCCCGCGGGTCCCAAAGGGCAGGGCCTCACCCTCCCACCAGGTCAGCAACATTACTGCCAAACGAGTTAATTTTTACCGGCCAGCAACATCGTACTGTAATCCCACTCTGTAACCATAGGACCTTTCGGCGAGATATCAAGTGGTTGTCGATATTTCTGCGATATAAAACGATTGTGTTGTGTGCCAAGCGGGAACTAACGGCTCCCACAAACACGCAAGGAACGCGAAATCTCTTTTTCGCGGAGAGATTCGAACCATCGATCGTTCCTTGCAAGAGAAGGGGCCCTCTCCGTGAGAAACGTAATTCTGACGACCCCTTTCAGGTTTTCACATTTAATGGCATTATTGCTCGGTTCTTCTGCCTTGGCCTCTCTGCAATAAGGATTTCTTTCGTCGCGGGTTCCAGGGCCCATTTCACAGATTGACACGGGATCCTATATTAATATATGATCTATTGTGCGAACAAGCTTGAAGGTAAATAGACGGCAGGATCAAATAAGAACCATAAAGAATGCTAGTCGCAAATGTTTGTAGGCCTGTTCTATGGCTATTATATAATTATACATTTCGAAAGGCGTGCCTTTCCCTCTAGATTGATCATACTAGTACCGGCTGAATTATGCCGAATAGGAAGAGAGTTAGGACTAAACATCTAGGCTAGCTAAAGAGCTTACCTAGGAAGCCGGCGTAGTCTCCTAGTACCTGGCTTGGTGATGCTGGAGCACCATCTTATGGCTAGTCCAATGCACCATATTGATGTAATAGCAGCACGAGAGCGGTATTGTTATTTTCGAGCGCTTCACGCAACGGAGATCTTCCCATTATAGTAGTGGTGTTGACCAATGCGCCATGGACGAGGAGGAGCTTTGCTATAGCAAATTTGCCCTGTGACGAAGCCCTGTGAAGGGGCGTTTCCCCACTAGGTCTTGCCATATTTACAGGAGCATTATGCTCGAGTAGCATCTTCGTTGTCGCATAAGCATCATATGTTATCGCGATGAAAAGAGGTGTATCATCTCGATTATCCATCATCGATAGGTCGGCCCCTCGCTCAACAAGAAATTTCGCCATTGGAAGGTAAACGTCATCAGTGTCATTGTGAAGGGCATGGTGGAGAGGGGTAGCGTAGAAAATGTAGGGATCGATATATTCGTCGCCGCGAACATTGATGTCCGCCCCATAGTCTAGCAGCGCTTTGGCCATCACAAGGTCGCGATTTTCAACGGCTACATGCAATGGAGCCCTCCAACATGTGGAAAGTTCGTTCACATCAGCGCCGTTGTCTATAAGGAGCTTAGCCATTTCCGGGGTCGTGGCAAAATGCAAAGCACTTCCACAATCTTCCTCAAATCCATAATCGTCTGCGAAGTCTGATGCGCTAGGAAGGTGACCCACAGGGCCTTTGAGGGGTGCACCCATTCTTAATAAGATGCTCACCCCTTTTGTTTGGCCATGAGCGATGCACCATGGGAGAGCAGAGCTTGCGGAACACTTGACGTTGTGTCGGTAGAGGTTTTGAAGTAGAAGCCGGTAAAGTTTTGAGCCCGTTCTTAAAAGCGAATAGATATCCCTCTCAGTTTCCAAATTCTCGGCAATCGAAAGAAGGATTTCCGACGGTAAGTCAAGAAAGCGCATCTTCGTAAAAGAAAAGGGATAGTAGGAAGTCCTAAGATCCGAATGTCACCCCCGATCCTCTTTGTAAAAATGAATTGCAAGGTGGCCTGAAGTGATCGTCGATTTGAGAGCCGGACGGAGTTATTTTACCACTTACCCTTGCCTTCGCTGCAATCTCACCGCTTTGCGCTGAGGGGTGCGCCACACTGTAATAACAATCCACGGCTACTGGGAGGAAAGAAAAGAAGAGAAAGGAAGCGGGCGGACTGAGATATTTATACCTTTTCTCGGGGCAGTTGGTTTGAGGCACAATCACTAACGTCTTTTTTTGCTTCCCTTGGTCCCAATCCGGCAAACAAAAGCTAGGGTAAACAAATCGGCCATTCCACGTGCTTCAGCTCCCAACACTACCAAAAGTGGATTAGTCGCCCTCCGCCTGGCGACTTTGCGACGCACCAAATTAATGGGCCCTGAATCGACGAACTTCTTGTGACCATCACTCTCCTATCCGCCAAGAGAAGAATAATATGACACCAGTCCCATCCGTCCTCACCTGCCCGGCCAAAGCAGTCGAGGGGAAATCCCTGTTGCTCGTAATCTTGACGGATTTAGATCAAACCGGCCAGGCAGATCTCGTCCAACATGTGGGGGAATCACTGCCAGATGACACCAAAATCCAGTTATGGCATCCACCTAAGACGACGCTTTGGTATGTCACGCATCGGAGCTTGCATCAAGATAGCACCGCCAATATCTACGCTGTCGCCATTCTCGCCTACCGGTCAGGCTGGACCAATCTCCTCGTGGCCGACAACCTGACCATTCGCCAACTTACGAAGAACCAAAACATGGGCGAGAGCTCCTCTATATCAATGACTATGGTCGCCGTCCGAAAATCGCAATTTTCGCGGAAAGACCAAGTTCGTGTTGTCGCCCGTCGCACAGCAGGAAGAGACAAGGCAGACCTCCATCACACGCTCCATACATTTGATATTGCGCCGCATTTTCTTGGAGAATGGCATCACAGAGTGTCCAGAATCTACGAGGATGAAGGATTTGAGCTCTATGATCCGGATAGCTGCATTCTTGCGCCAGACACAACCTCATTTTTTGCCGAGGAGCTCGCCAACATCACGCACGCTGCTCTCTCAAAGAGCCTACCACCAGTGCTTGTACACTATATCTTCTCATTTATCCCTGAGGAAGACCCCCCACAGCCCATTTCTAAGCCATCGTGGGCAGATCACGATCCATACTACGTACAAATCTTCACTACGTTTTATTGCGGCCCCGAACAGCTCCTCCAGATGCAATTTGCAATCGACGAGGCGATACAGGCCTATTCGCGGAAAGAGGGCTCGCGCAACATAACTATACGCCTGATTCGCAGTAGCAATGAGAGCAATCGCACTCCGACCCGGCGCGATCTCATACATACCTGGGACCGTTATCATACACCCATGGGCCCTGACACTATATTTCTACCCGAACCCATTTCGGACTCGCAAGATCTGGAATCTACGAGATTGATTGTTCTACACACCAGCAGACACAGTCCCCTGGTAGCAGTGCCCATAACCCTCCGCACCATCATCCAGGGTGTATGCTCTGGATCTCTCGGTTTAACCGTGGACGCGCATGTCCTCACAACTATCCCAGCAGCCTCCGGTGCTAGAGTTCATGCACCACCCTTCCCAGCCCTTCTACACCAACCCTCAGTTCTGGCACCCTAGCGAGGAGAGCCCGTTGCGGGTCCCTCTATTCTATCTCACGGACAAACTGAACCCTGAGCAGGACGCCAGTCTCCAAGCGGAGATATACACACACTGGAAGCGTGAGGTGGACGACGAGCATTTCGATGACAGTGAGAATCTGGAGTGCATGGTTATTCCGTGGGGTAGGCACGAGACGGACGGTACTCTTGACGACATGTGGTCTATCTTCTGGAAAGTGGGCTTGGAGTTCTTTGTTCCGGTTATATTCTTCGTGGATAATCAATCCGGTCGCGATCACAGCGTGGTTATTGCGCAGGCGGACTTCGTTGACGATTTCCAACTTACCGACGAGACACAGGATGTGCTACAGAAGTTGGGAATCTTGGAAAGACCAGACCTATGTGGATTTCGGTACTGCCGGATTCCGGGCCGCCAGTCGCATTCGGTGCAATGGTATCTGGAGATGGAGGCTGGTGATATTGAGGATTTGGTGATGGAAGGGAGTGTACAGAGGTTTTCTAGGCCTGGCTGGCCGCATCATTTAATAGAGAGGTAACTTAGTACTGTAAAATGAAGTCCTTGGTCGGTAGCTGATTCTCATGTACAAAAGTGCCTTGTGGTAGTTTGAATCGGTAACCCCTCAAATAGGCTATAATCCGATGTATCAAGCACAGGTCCATCCTACATGGTTGAATTGGTGGGTCGGCTCGCCCTGATGCTCACTGAATAAGGTGAATTGGTTCTCATCTTTAGTTATATCTCGATATCGCAAGTTATTCTTATAGTTTGCATATATATGACCTTTACTAATACACTGCTCATGGGTTGCACGTTGGTTCACGGGTAGGAGTGACTGGTATCGTTCCTTTGGATCAGAGGTCAACTGACTGGCAAAGACAACTGAATAAGATGCCAGTCGGTTGGGACTGCATTTATAGACACTGCAAGCGATCTTGCGGACAGAGAAATACCGGAAGATTGTCACTGCCAGATGTTGATTGGCTAGACCCCAACCGCTATTTATTATTGGCGGGTCCTGAAGAGAGCACCCGAAATATTTGCTTCTGCTCGCTTTTTGATGAACAACAGCCAATCATAGCGTTGGATTGACATTCACGTAGGTCGCTCTCGGTCAGACTTTAATAATGCCTGAAGGCATCCAACATACATTATTCGCTGTTTGTAGTAATTATTATTGAGTGTGGAAGATATCTTAAGTAATCAGACTAGTCCCATCACAAATATCGTTCGGGATCGACCAAATCTCATATCTGCCTGTTACTTATTGAGTGCATCAAAAACCAACATATTCTTCACCATGCAGTTTGATTCCGTGTCACAACCAAGTTCGGATCGCACAACATGAATGTCGGGACAGGCTCGTATGTTTGCGATAATTCTGGCTGCATTCTCGCACGACGTGAATTGACCTATGTCCAGATCGCCAGCGGATTGCTGTGCTTTAGACACAATCCTAGGAGAATCGGGACGAAGTGCTGCAAGACATTCTTTTTTTGAGCCTTGGCCATTTTAACCCGTATATGGTTTCCTAGCTGATTTGGATCGGGTATATTCAACGCCGCCTATATCATGCTCACTTAGCAGAGGGTTTAAATCTCGATCAGGAGCTGTCTGCGAGTCGCTTGAATTCATAGGACAACTCCGCACTATCAGCGACCGTGAAGTTGCCGGTTCCGAAGAGGCCTTTACTGGAATATAGACCGTTTGTGATTCCAAGTAGCCTTTGATTTCTTCTTCTGTGACACCGCGGAGCACTAGCAGTGATCGGAGAAGAGCATTCTCCTTTGCGACTTTTCTTCCTGCTTCTTGATCATCCTGCGACGCGGCCACTCCAAGCCTTTCAAATGACCTTAACCGCTGCTCTAGGTACTGGGTATACTCCTTGCGCCGTGCACGAGAGCGCCGTTGGTTTTCGCGGATATGGGCCAATGCGGCAGCGCCACTCTTGTTCACGATTCGATCATTCCCTGTGCTCATCTTGTTAGGTTTGGAAAACCATATTCCAAAGAACGTCACCAGTGTGTTTAGTCGAAAGCGAATCGTTCATGAATCCATCAGAGCAGACGAGCCTGTCAAGAGTAACACGGTTGCCTCATTATTCGCGGTAATTAATTTCTCGGGGCAATTCGCTAGTTAACGTGATTCCTAAACGAGTGGGCCACCGAAACGAGTGGGCCACACATCAACAGTACACTTACTATACATATATATATATCAACCACAACGTACTGATATTGAATTAATTACTGCTTTTGACATGTCCTGATATCATGGCCTGTCTCTCGACACCCACTGCACCGTGCTTGTGCCCTTTTTGGTTGTGTATTGGCCTGATTTGTCACCTCCGCTGTGCCCGCTGCTTCGGTCGGAATTGCATGTTGAGGGCTCTCTACCAACGTAGAGGTCTCATGAGCAGCTATACTGCTATTATGAGATATCCGACGTTTAGATCGAGTGCGCTTTTGGGTTAAATTTGCCACAGTTGCACGTAGGCCTCGAACTTCTTCGGTCAAAAGCGCTGTTCTGTGCATATGTAACTCTGAACATTTAACGAGCTGGTTTAACGTGGTTTGCACAGCTAAAGGAGGGCTTTGAGACCCTACTTTGAGGAGGCCTTTCATCAATAATGCCCGTCGCTGTAGCTGACGGGTATTTTGAGGTGTTTTTGCAATTGAAGAAGTGCTCCCTCGGCTGGGAGGAGGGGTGGGCGTGTTTAGACGAATAGTCAATTTAGATAGCACGCGATCAGGATTATATGGTACTAATCCTGTAGCATTAAAACCGCTTTGGATTGATGCAGTAATAAGTGCCTTTTGCCGTGCTATTGGATATGTAGATAGGAAATCAAGCTTGTCAATATGATTGATCCCGTTGTGGATTTGCCGTTTAACTAAATCGCCGTAGCCACGTTTGAGGGTGGCAAAACAGGCCACATCTAGTGGCTGGAGTAAATGCGATGAATGTGCTGGCATGCATATTGGTATGATGTTGTTTTGGTCGCATATTTGGTCAAATTGAGGTGTTAAGTGGCTACCATGCCCATCAAGGACTAGGAGACAGTATTTGCCTGTTAACCGACCTTGAATAGCTGGTATAAAGCTTTTTTGAAGCCATTCGAGTCCGATCTCGTCTGTTGTCCAACCATTTGGGCTAATCATTAATTGCCACTGGTCTGGAAGCTCATCAAACCAGGATTCGATAAAAACCTTGCCCTTAAAGATGATATATGGCGGGAGCGCCCAACCAGTGGCGTTGATAGCTTCAATAACTGTCACCCACTCGCGATTTCCAGGTTGTAAAGATGCCCTCCGACCGTAGTATTCAGCCCTAGTGATGACTTTTGCGGTCGCAGTTAGGCCCATTGCGAAGCCCGTCTCATCAAAATTGAAGATATCGTTAGGTGCGATGCCGTATTGGATAATAACCTGTCGAATCCGGTCGAACCAATCGCGAATAACCTCAGGATCCTCGCATTTAGCCCTTCGATAGTCGTATCGGCGCGTGAAGCGACTTTTTAGCACATCTGAGTGCCTTCGAACAAAGTTATTGACCCAATCTCGTCCGACCGTAAGTGGAGGGTTGGTTTGACGGCTTGTAAGTAGTAAATTGGCCATTTCTCTCACCATATTGACCCTAGGAGGATTTCCACGTAGGTCCAAAGAGAGTATCCATTTCACAAGCGATTCCTCCTCATTGGCAGTCAATTTGTGGTTGTTGGCACGCATTTCAGTCCGAAATTGTTGGCCTTGTAGGCGTCTCTGTAGAGTCGTACGCGGGACGGAAAAGACGGTCGCAGCTTCACGAACAGAGTTGATCTCCTGATTTTTGATGGCTTTGATAGCTAATAGGATCCTGCCCTCTTGTTCTGTAGATTTTTGGCCAATTTGAACGCGATTTGGTGGCATTTTGGATGGTTGGAAATTGCCAGAGATCAAAATTGGAGATACGCGTGGACGCGTGGCCCACTCGTTTCGGTGGCCCACTCGTTTAGGAATCACGTTAGTCATCACTGTATTAGATAATCTATGCCAAGTGACCACACATCCAATCATCGTCCGCCGATGACATACTAAGATTTACGCCTGTAAAATGTCGGGATTCTCAGGTTGTCTCATTTCTGCTATTTTCCTACCGCTATGCCACCAACTCATACGTTGAAGTTATATTGCTCTACACCAAAAATTGCGTCGCCATTCAGGGTAGCAATTAACTCAAGGCCATTCTTGCCTCGCCATACATCTTCGAAAATGCCTTTTTCCGATATTTCTCAACAAGTGGCTGCAAACACCGCCGAGTCTAACAGCATAAATGAAGCCCAACAGGTTTATTCCTGCCGAACGTTAGCTTTGCGCTCAAGTGAGGATGATCCTTACATTCGCCAGAAGTACCGGCCATTTATTTTGTGCAACGATGCAGCCGAGGACTGGATCGATAACCTCGAGCTGACCACTGCTTTGAATATGGCTGAGAATAACATAAAAATCACCAACGACAGGCTGAAAGTCCTAGTACTTTATGGCAGTCTCCGGAGAAGATCATATTCGCGGCTAGTGGCCTTTGAAGCTTCTCGGATCCTTTTTCGTCTCGGCTGTGATGTCCGTATCTTCGACCCTGAAGGTCTTCCAGTGAAAAACGACAGCGACCATAGTCATCCCAAAGTACAGGAGCTCAGAGAACTCAGTGCATGGAGCGATGGGCATATTTGGGTTTCGCCTGAACAGCATGGAAACCTGGTTAGTGTTTCCCGCTACTATTAATGATATCACAAATACTTATGTGTCTTTGATTCTACGTTACTAGACAGCGGTATTCAAGAACCAAATTGATTGGATTCCTTTAAACACTGGAAGCGTTCGCCCTACTCAAGGCCGGACACTTGCCATTGCCCAAGTGTGTGGAGGATCACAATCATTCAATGCGGTTAACTCTTTGCGCATCCTCGGTCGCTGGATGCGTATGTTTACTATCGCGAATCAGTCCTCAATTCCAAAGGCCTACACCCACTTCCCAGACGAAGGTCAAGCAGGAGATCAACGGCTCATACCTAGTGGCAACCGGGATCGTCTGGTGGATTGCATGGAGGAATTCGTCAAATATACAATCCTCATACGCCCGCACATCGAGCTTTTTGGCGATCGCTTCAGCGAGCGGGAGGAGAAGAGATTGAAAGATGCGAAAGAAAATCCTCATTCGGCTATTTAAGAAATGGATGGTGGCCAAATAGTGGATGGTGAGGTGCTGTACGAACATTTATAGAGAATCGTTCATATACTATAAGTAATCTTCTGTTGTATCTTTTACCAATATAGGTGACTTGCGCAAGAACACCGGCTACTTTGTGTAGAGAGCATAGCGCTGATGCCCCGATGCGCAACAAAATTTCCATGCTTGATTTCGTAAGTAATATTGTGCAGCTAGCGTCTAGACCGCCACCATTTTTAGGACTAGGTCCGCCGTTGAGTTCAGGATGTCATTCCCTGAATATTATTGGGTGAGATTTATCACCCTTTCGGGGCCTCCCTTTACTCAATAAGTACTTGAGGCACGGCGCTCGAATCACAAAAATTCTTTACCCTCATTACTCACAGCAATATTGCAATATTACCATTGACATTGAGATTGACGCCAACGAAATTCTCAGTAACCAGCCGCTATTTGTTCACTGATAACCACGGCTTACATCGGGAATATACAAAGCAACACAATATGGAAAACAAATCTAGCGTTTTGTTCGTCTGTGTACATAACGCTGGCCGCTCTTAAATGGCTGCTGGCTACCTCGCGAACCTCGCAGGCAATACTATCGAAGTTCGCTCCGCCGGATCAGCCCCAGCCGAATCCATTAACCCCAAGGTCTTCAAAGCCATGCTAGAAGAAGGCATTGACCTCACTGATCAGAGACCCAAAATTCTCACCAATGATGTTGTGCAAGCCAGTGATGTGGTCATTACTATGGGCTGTGGCGACGTCTGCCCTGTATTTCCAGGCAAGCGGTTTCTCGATTGGCAATTCGAAGATCCTGCGGGCCAAGGGCTTGACGCTAGACGCCCCATTCGCGACGAAATTCGTCGCCGCGTTGAGACTCTCATCAAAGAACCCCAGCAGCCGCGCATAAACCGCTGGGCGACTCCTACTTCCATGCCAAGTTTGACAAATAAATGTGTGTCTTGAGCCTCGTAAACCCGCATGAGGCCGAGACAATGATCGAGAGACACATCGCATTCAAGAGTTCACGAGGAAAATGAGTTCAGAATTTCAACTATTTTTCCATTGTTAATTCGCAACTTACCGAATGTGGTGTCGACACGGCTTCCAAAACTTCCATCGTCGAAGCCCTTCGACTTTTTCACGCAATACTCAGCCGTACCCACCTTAAATGGCAACAGTATTATTTGGCGGCATAATATTGCGGCCCTCAGTTTGATGCGACTTGTTCAATAAGTTTTGCGCGCTAATTCCTTGGCGGTGAGGCCACGAAAGAGTTGCTCAGTGTGTATTGGTCAAGTCAATTTTCGAGAATTGAGTGTATACGTAGATATATATCTTACGTGTACTATGCGCTTTCTGCTTGATTGAACAAAACCTTCCTTTTCCCCTCAAAAGAAGCGTTCCTTGCTACCTGCAGTGAAGCATTTCATGGTAATAGAAATTGGAAACATAGCTAGCTGGACGGATGTTTACTATTTAATTTTACGAGGTTGAGCCAATGTCTAATCACATGCATCGAGTAACTAATCTTATTAAACGTCGAGAAGAGCTTTAAACACGTTTTTCAAGACGATATGATTACTAACGTGCTAAAAATGTGGATTCAAAGTTCCTACGTGAGTGGTTTAAAACTGTTCAGTCTGCAATCAATAAGAACGGTATCTAAGCAGAGGATATATATAAGTGTAATGAGACTAATTTTGCGATAGGCCTCATATCAGCACAAAAGGTGGTTACTCGAGCTAAATATCATGGTCGTCGGGCAGTTCTACAGCCTCAAAATCGTGAATAGATGACTGTTATTGAGTCAGTTAGTGTGGCTAGTTTTGCTCTCCCACTATACATCTTCAAAGCTAAAAACAACAACACTAGTTAGCTTAATAGGCTTCTAAAAGACTAGAGAATTCAAGTACCGTCTAATTGCTAGACTTCGGATGAAATTAGTGTCAGATAGCTTCAAAACCTAGTAATCCTATTCACATCAGTTCGGATGAAAGAAAAATATCGCCTTCTGATCCTTAATTGCTATAGTAGCCATCTCATGCCTCAATTCGACCGAATTTGTGCTAAAATCTTAATCATCCCACATTCCGCATGTGCATAGGCTAGCTTTCCTGTCAGGTAAAACTAGCTCTACATGGCAAGGTGGCGCTATAGCTAGTCACTGACCCTGAGCCAATACTAAACGAAGAGAGAGGGAGTGTGGGCTGGTAATGCCATAAGAAGCATAGTGATATAAGTGATATGCAAGATAATCACGATCATCCCGTCCTCAGCTAGAACAGTGAGGAGGAGCTGTGTGATTCAGTGATCTCATTTTCTCGGCCAGAGAGAGATATAAGAAGGCCATCTTTCCTCCCGAATGGTACATTCGACAAGCAACCAGAGTTGTCTTCGATTGACTCTTGAACGCTTTGTCTCTCACTGAAATCAATCTCCCATCTTACTCTTCTTTGTCAATATGGTGCGCCCCTTCCTTTTCCTTGTGGTCCTTGCACTTCTCGCATGCCACGTCCCCGCTCAAGCCCAGGACTCTTGCTACTCCTGCAAAAACCAGGAGAAATGCGATCAGACATGCCAGGACTGCGGCGGTAAAGCCGACCCGCGAGGCATACGTAGCCTCATCAAGAACGACATGTGCAAACGATGCGCTCATTGCACAGGCGAAGAAGAGCCCTACACCGACACCCAAGATAAAACCAGGCTCCGCTGCGAAGAGAAGGGTCAACACTCCGATTCAACGAGACGCACACCGACGGCGGCCAGTGCTGCAAAAAGCGCGAAACGCTGCTAGTGGATGCCGACACTGGTGAGGACAAGTGCGGCGACGAGGACCACCACCCGTTGTACGACACGACCACCAATGAGGGCTTTTGCTGCCCCGTGGGAGTGGAACGATATGAGAACGCCAAATGCAAGAGCGAGAGCCCTGATGATCCTGATGACCCCGACGATGACCACCACTGCGGCGACAAGGTCTGCCCGGAAGACCACCATGACCTCGGCTTCGAGTACGGATCCTGCTGCAAGATCAAAGATATAATATTGAAGAGTTTCGACGCCAATTAGCAGATGCTGAACAACGGCTTTCGGCATCTCAACAACAGCTTTCAGCATCCCACCAGCGGTTATTCAAAACGAACCTTCCCACATTTCTTGATGGCCCCCATAAGAACCTCTTCCTCGGCCTTGAAGTCTAGCTGGACGAGACCTAGTCGATGCGTGCGGATGCTGCAAATACGGCCAACAAACTTCGCCCCCGATACCTCGGGGCCTGGGACACATTCACAAGCGAACAAGAGGAAATTTGGCGACTGCTGATGGACTCGTTGCATTTTCCACGCTGAATATCTGCTGATCGGTACAGATATGGTGTTGCCAGCCTATTGAGAGCCCACCATGTCAGAGCCAGCGCCGCATGAGAGGGCACGTCGGCCCACGTTATGATGATATCGAGAAGCTCTTTTGGCAGTCTGAGGAGAGTTGACCGTTCCATTCTGCAAAATGTAGGCCAGGGGCTCTAGGACGGATAATTAGACATCATGTACTCGATGTCTCGAAGGTACTAAGTGCGCATCCGAGACGAGGCTGACCCGTATCCAATGAGTCATGTGATAGCGTTAAGCAATTCAGCCTATACCGCCAGCCTCTTTGCCCTACTAGTATACCACAGGTGCTCACTATCACTTTTGATTTTACGACATTTCTTTATATTTATCGAATATGGAAGTACTGGTTGTAGATTGACTAAGGGGCGTCGAATGTCGGAAGTTGCTTCAGCCATGACTGCGTCCATTGCCCAGGCCTGTATCATCGCAATTGACCCACGACGTCACACACAATGAATAACACAAATTCAATGTTTATCCAAGGGTAGACGAATGCAATGTGATCATGTGCTCACCTGAATTTCAAATAACCTCGTGAAATTGCGATGACGTCGGTCTGTTATGTAACGTAATTCACTACCGAGTCGCCCACCCTACCGAGCCGCCCGCTCCGCTCGGCCCCTACCATTATTTTTGAATATTACTCGACCACCAGGAATTGTATGAAATTGATAAATATATCAAACTAAGCCGGGCAGTGTGTTCTCTTATGCCCAAGAGTATTGCAATTCGAACAACGCGGCGGCGCTCTCTGAAATGTCGTTTTTCCTGTCCCACTAGGACCTGCCGTAGTAGTATCATTGGCACGAACATATTCCTCCTCCCACTGTGCGCGCGTACAACCCTCCGATCGACCAATATTTGTGCCAGGAATTGCTTGTTTCTTCTGCTGCTTAGCATGGGTAGCGTGCATTCGGTTGATATCAGCTAAATATAGCGTTTTTTCATGCATACTAGAGCGCGCGCTCTTTGCTAATTGTTCGATTTGCACCAAAGCTCTCTCAATATTGGTATCCAGCGCTAATTGGCGAGCTTGCTGTAGTAATTTGCCAATTGATCGTGTTTGCCGCTGAATTTCAGTAGGCTTTTGTGGTGTACAGGGGATAAAACCACTGCTGCCGCTCTCTCCTGCCCTACTCCCTGGGGGAGTAACATTGATATGGATATTCAATTTTTCTAATACCCTCTGCGCAGAGAGAGGTAGAAGACCGGCGCCAGCAAAAGCATTTCGAATAGTTGATTGTGTGTATGCCTTTGTGCGCGCATAGGGGTAATTGGACAAGAAATCAAGCTTGTCGATGTGGTGTATACCATCCACTATCATTGACTGAACCAATTGACCATATTCTTGCTTGATAATAGAGAAACAACCTACATCAAGTGGTTGAAGTAGGTGAGACGAATGTGGCGGCATACAGATAGAGATAATATTATTATCTCTACATATTTGGTCAAATTGAGCAGTCATATGGCTTCCATGTCCATCCAAAATTAGGAGACGCCACTTGCCCTTTGTATAACCATTAGTCAATGGTATAAAGTGGTTTGTTAACCACCGAAGGCCAATTTCATTAGTCGTCCATCCATTATCGCTAACCTCAATATGCCAGTCGCGAGGGAGGTCAATTTCGGAGGAAAACCAGGCCGAATTGTAGGTTTTCGCTTTGAATATGAGCACCGGCGGAAGCGCCCATCCACTCATACAAATTGTTTCAACTGCCGTTACCCACTCACGATTCCCCGGTTGGATTTTAGCCCTTCGTCCATAGTAACCAGCGCGAGTTACTACTTTAGAAGTGCTACAGAGGCCCATTGCGAAGCCAGTTTCGTCAAAATTGTAGATATCGTCTTGGTGGATACCGTATTTGCAAATAACCTCTTGAATAAGGTCAAACCATTGCTGAATTAGCTTTGGGTCCTCACAGAGAGCACGCTGATAGTCCCTACAGCGTGTGTATCGTGTATCAAGCTCTGGCGTGCGCTTAATAAATTTGGTGACCCAATTCTTGCCGACCGTGACCGGAGGACCTTTGCCGCGCTGAGATAGTAGCAAATTTGCCATCTCTCGCACCAATTCATGCCTAGGAGCAATTCCACGGTCGTCCATAGAAAGAACCCAATTCTCTAGCGATTTCTCCTCCAATTCAGTCAATTTATGGCTGTTTGCGCGCGTGGCAGTGCGTTCAGTTGTGCCACTGCGGCGACCGCGGAGGGTAGTACGAGGAACATCATATAGGTCTGCAGCGCGTCGGACAGTCAATTTTTCGTCGTTTTTGAGAGCCTCTATAGCAAGTAATAACCTGCCCTCTTGGTTCTCACGCGTATGGACGGTAATATTGCGAATTGGTGGCATGGTTGCCGGATGAAGTGGTAGGAAGGGATAGAAATACGCGTTCGCGGGCGGAGCGGGCGGCTCGGTAGGGTGGGCGACTCGGTAGTGAATCACGTTAAAAGGGATGACTTCACATCAAGTCTTGGCGTCTCGCTCAAGCCACCGCACAACATACAAGGCACTCCGCCGATCGACACCAGTTAAACTTGGCATTGGCGTCAGAGCTAGCTAGCCCTTGGTGCCCACTAGCCCAACGGCCGACAAGCTGGCAGGCGGGGATCCATTGAAAGAATGGAGACGATGATCGCACGCTGCTGGGCTAACTATCATCCTAGGTAGTGCCCTATGTAGTGCCACCAAGACTTGGAAGTGCCGGCATCTGTGTCGGACCCAATTCAGCCACCGAGCGAGATCGATCGATTCGTCGACATCGATGAGTAAGGTACCCGGTGCCCGGTTCCTGGATCGCCTCCTGAAACATCTTCCTGCGCTGAACAATTCGGGGGACGAGATTGCGTTGCACAGGGCAGATTTTTCGCTATCGCTCGTCGCATGCAAATCCCTTGTTGGAGAGGTTCTAGAAGCACAACGAGCAGGCTGATCGGCCCCAGGCCACCGATCGCCAGTGTGCCATATGTATCTAGCCTTGTACACGCGTCCTCGATCGCGTACCGTGACAAACCCCCGCGCCTTTCCGTCTGTTGATGCAAGCTGCCAACTTTCATTGTGACGTGGCTGTGTGCGGTCCCCTCCGTGAGACATTTGCTTTACAGCTAGGCTGTGAACTGCACTCAGTGTAACCCGACGTCCCGATCAAAATACGGAATACTTTCAGCCGACAACGGGGAATTGCAGAGCGTATCCGTCCCTGGTGGTTCTTTGGTTCGACCGGCGGACAAAAATAGCCGGCAATCCTGTTGGCCGAACCCTTCATGGCCATCTCCACTGTGCGCTGTGGACTGCTTCCTACAGGAAGAGGCCAATGAATAAGCCCCGGCTGCACGCGATTCGACCCAATCCCGTTACTTGTGGACCGGTCAGCTCCGCAGGGGCCGGTGGATTATGGATTATTACATCGCTCAGTTTCCTGACGACATCCACACCACATAACAGGCTATGTCTTCTATTCGTACAGCCCACTCTTCGCTGTCCACCGTGATGTATTATGCAGTAAGAGGCTGATTCTCCACCCCGAGGGTCGCAGGGAGGGCAGGGACTGCGAGCGTTCGCAGAGGGCCTATGAAGGGTTCACGGCCTTGTCCCAGCTCCGCGAGTGGCCTACTTTTCGATCAGCCGTGATGGCTCCGGGGGATCCTCGGAATTCAAGCCCACGGGGAACGGAAAGCTTCTGTGTTTACAGTTAGCTATTTTTGCGCAACCATCTGGAGTACATCTGTCTATTGCTGGTCGTGCCTGGCAACCAGCCAGGACGAAAACCTGGCAGTCAATGAGAAGCAGGATGTGCCGGCCAGCAACCGTGGACAACGATACGTGTCACCCGTCCCGTCCGAGGAATTGGTTCGGCTGAGGACTCGTCGTTGGGGCGGCGTATCCAAGGCGAGTTCCGTGGGAACCCCAGTTTCTTTGCCACTCGAATCGGGTTGCCTGCGCAGTGGTCTGCAGTGTACTGAACTACTGGAGGAATCAGATCCAGACCACGTTGAAGAACATTGCGTTCGGTATCCCTGATAGGTTTCGGTGATCCGCCGTGGACCTCAACGGCATCCATTGACGATTGCCGGTCACCCCATCGCGGTGGAGTAACTCACATGGATACTTCTCCACGTCTGGAGTATCGGACCTCACTTCAAGGATGACGTCTACCATGTCTACGGATGATCTCTCCGGCTGGTTCGGAGCCTGCACGATATCCTTGCTGGTCAGGATATGGTCCTGGGTCCACAGCACCACAGCACGGTGAATGCCATCACCCATGCTCAATGCTGAGAGGCCGAGGATCGTTTCTATTTTTTATTTTTTTCACTTTCGGAGACAGAGCCCGGATTTTCGGCCCTGCTGCCCTGCGAAGATGGATACGTAACGGGGTGGGCTCCCACTGCATGTTATAAGAATGTCCCGTCGCTTCCATACTTCTTCTGGTCATTGTTGTTCATACACCCTCACTCCCCGCGACAGCTCCGTTGAATAAAGAAGGAAACGGTCTTCTCTACTCGAGCATTGTACATTCGTTCCGTTGGGCTTTCCCCACCACACTCTTTTCACAATGAAGAGCTTCGTCGCCGTCGCGGCCTTTGCTGCCGGCACCAACGCCCTCGTTGGCCGCAGTGACAGCTGCTGCTTCCACCTGACCTCCTCCGGAGGTCTCTCTGGCGACCTGGGCCAGCTGGATGATGGCCAGGTCCGCATTGGTGACAACAGTCTGTCGCCTGCTTCGTTCTGCCTCGACTCCTCCAGCGGCGCCATCACCGATAGCGCTGGCCGTGGCTGCGTCATCACCTGTAAGTATATCTGACGATCCGGCCAATATGGCTTGCATGCTCACACTTAATGTCAATGCAGCCGAGACCACCCAGTTCCAGTGTGATGAGGGTGCTTCCCCTGTCACTGGCTTCTCGGTCTCTTCCTCCGGCAAACTCGAGTTTAACGGCAGCCAGGACTTCGTGGCCTGCCAGACCGGCCAGAACGACGGCCGTAATGTCTACACCACTGAAAGCGCTGACGTGACCCAGTGTGTCAACGTTCAGCTCACTGCCGACTCGTGCTCTGGTTCTGGTTCTGGCTCCGGTGCCTCTTCGTCTGGAATTGCTTCCTCCACCGGCGCTGCCTCGAGCATCCCCATGACCCCCAGCTCTAGCGTTCCCGTTGCTCCCAGTTCCAGCACTCCTGTTGTCCCCGGCTCCAGCGTCCCTGTTGCTCCTAGCTTCAGTGTCCCCGCCGTCCCCAGCTCCGAGGCTTCCTCCGGCCCCGGTGTTGAGAGCACTCCTGCTGCTACCTGGCACAGCTGGACCCCCAGCCCTTCAGCCCCGGCTGATACCTCGGCCCCTCTGCCCGGTCCTACCTCCACTGTGGTGAACACTGTCACCGTGACTGACTGCAGCTGCTCGGCCTCTAGCGGCTTCCCTGGGGGTGGCTCCTCTGTCCCCGGCGAGTCTCCCGCTCCCTCTGGCTGGACCTCCGTCGCCACTGTCGCTCCCAGCGTTCCGGCCTCCTCTGGCGGTGCTCAGCCCTCTGGCCCTGCTGGCGGCTCCTCTAGCGTTCCCACTGCTCCCACCTCCAGCCCTCCCGGTGGCTCGCAGCAGCCCTCTGGCTCTGCTAGCGTCCCTGCCAGCTCTGCCTCCAGCACTCCTTCGTCCACTGGCTCGTCCAGCGGCAGCTGCCCTACCGACCTCTCCGGCGACTACGAGTACCCTCACCTGATCATCCCCATCGACTCGTCCTCGCCCGACACTGCGGCCGGCACCTCCTTCAACGGTACCGTGACCTCGACTGTCTCGAGCGTCTTCAACTTCGACATCCCCTCGTCCGACTCCGGCAAGACCTGCAGCCTGGTCTTCCTCTTCCCCGAGCTGCAGGACCTCGAGACCTCTTCATATAGCTTCAGCGGTGACGGCAAGATCGATTTCGCCAAGCTGTCCGAGGCTGCCAGCAGCGAGACCACCTACAACAACGTCCCTTCCGTCGAGAAGGACCTGGGTGATATCACCGTCTCACCCGGCAACTCCTACGTTGTCTCCACCTTCTCTTGCCCCGCCGGCGAGACTGTCGCCTATGAGATGAAGAACGCCGGTAGCACCGAGCTGAACTTCTTCGAGGACTACAACCCCTCTCCGTAAGTTTTTTTTCTTTCTTCCAGCATCCTTTTGAATCATTGCTAACATTTCATTCTTCAGTCTGGGTCTGTACATCACCGTCTGCTAAAGCAGTCAACCTCCAGTTGTGGCTGGAATCTGATGTCTAAAATTTGGTAATGCCTTATGTCGAATATGTGTTTCATGTGGTCATGGCTTTCCCTTTACTAGTTCGCGTCCACTGCTTGTCCCGACACAGTCGACATTCTTCGATATTGTATTAGTATCTTTCCATTCCTTCAATGAACAATCACATGTACATGATTTCAATCAACTACTATCAGTAATCATCTACTCATCTCGTAACCGCCTACTCGATTTCTTTCACTAAATTAACCGCCGAGTGTGATGTATAATGATGCTGCCTGACAGTAGTGGATCGGTGGCAGACACAGAAAACGCCACTCAAATAAATGAGATTGACAGAGCCCGCCACGTTGGCAGTGCGAGCCGGCGCAGAAGAGATGCAGACAGATATGCATCCAAGACAGCGACCGGGAGGTGGTCGCGCACTCAATTGCCCCATTGAAATTGGCTGGGGATCGGTGGCCAAAATGAGGATCTGCGAGGGCTTGGCGTGGCCAGACGGGGCCTGCGCTCGCCGTGGGGTGCAGAGTGCGAAAGTGTAAACTCCGCCACGACGATGTAAATAGAGAGGTCCCTGGCGGTGCCGATTCGGGGGACTTGAAATAACCTTGGATCTCTGCTTCTAAGAATATACAGATCAACTGTATCGGTGGTTCAGCTGAACAAAAGACGATCGCATCTCAGGGACGAAGGCACCAGCGCCAAGCACCGCATTGCAGCGCCCAGCCATTCAGCCATTGACGGCACACGACCCTTTGCCGCTGCCTGATTTCCTCTTCTCCATATCTTGCGACGTCTGCTGTTGCTGGTTGTTGCGCGTTCTCGTGAATGCGTGAGTCGAGTGTCTTCCTGGAAAGATGGAGCTTCCGGCCAAACTGCCGTTCTCCAAGCGGCGGCTGCGACCGCGCGTGATCATCTCGTCCGTCCTCCACCCGCCATAGCTGCCAGTACTCACCACTAACGCCCTCCCTAGCTACATCTTCGACTATGTGATCCTCATGTACGCTTGCATCCCAGCCTCCTCAACTTAACCAAATACTAACGCCCGCAGCGCCCTCGTCATCGGCTTCTGGATCATCGACTCCATCGAACCCTACCACCAACACTTCTCTCTCCAAAACTACACCCTGCAATACCCCTACGCTGTCCACGAGCGCATCCCCATCGTCTACGCCCTGTGCATCTCCGGCGCCTTCCCCCTTGCCCTGATCATCATCTACACCCTCTTCGTCGATGGCCTGTTCTCGCACCACAAGCCGGCGGACCCCGTCTCCGGCAAGCGCAAGCTGCGCGGGCCCTGGCGTTGGAAGGATCGGCTGTGGGAGATGAACTGTGGGATTCTGGGCCTGTTGCTCGCGCAGGGCCTTGCGTTCGTGATTACCCAGGCTTTGAAGAATGCGTGCGGGAAGCCGAGGCCGGATATTATCGATCGGTGCCAGCCGCCGGCCGGTAGTCATGATCCGCCTCTGTATGGTTTGTCCGATTCGAGTATTTGTACGGGCGATCCTGCCTTGCTGAAGGATGGGTTTCGATCTTGGCCGTCTGGTATGTTATACATCCTGCATCAGTCGTAAAATGATAGCGCTAATTGTTCGCGGTATAGGTCACAGTAGTTGTGAGTGCCATGCAGAGTCCTGACTGAAGTAATACTAACCATTTGACTTACAGCCTCCTTCGCCGGCCTCTTCTACATTGCAATGTGGCTCGGTGGAAAGCTCCATGTGATGGACAACCGCGGAGAAGCTTGGAAGCCCCTCATCTGCATGGTGCCCATCCTCGCCGCGACGCTGGTCGCCGTGTCTCGCATCATGGATGCACGACACCACCCATTCGACGTTATCACCGGCTCACTGCTAGGAGTCGCCTGCGCCATCGTCTCCTACCGTCAGTACTTCCCGCCGCTCAGCGAGTCCTGGCGCAAGGGACGGGCATACCCCATTCGCACCTGGGGCACCGAGCCCGCCCACCCATTGGATCCGCTCGGCATGAAGCTGGCCGGGTCCAACGACAGCACGACAGCGCTTCGTAATCCCGAAACCGAACGCCTGAGCCCGGCTAACGAGCGTGCGCGATCGGTCTCTCCGTCCCGGCAGCAGGCGCCCAGTCCGGCTGCGTATAGCAACGCGGGCAATCCATTCGTCTCCCAGCCGTATCCGCGTCGCCGGCACGACCACGACCCCGACGGCAACTATTCTTCGAGCGAGGATGATGTCGCAGATGGGTATGAGATGCAGCATGGGTATGCGATGACGCAAAATCCGGCTGTGGAGCGCTACTATCCTCCGCAGTATGAAAGCGGGACTGCGTATCAGTCTCAAACAACGGGCGTGGCGACCACGGGGCCGCATCCCCCTCCCGGGGCCTTTGTCAGTGCTGGCGATCGTGGGCGACCGTTGACGGATGCCTCACTACGGGATGTGTAGTTCACCTTAAGAAATTCTCGAAGAATTCTCCGCGTGCAATTGAGTTTGGAGCATGTGCATGACAGCTGTATGACTATAGAGGCGTTAGGAATACATTGTCCGATTTCATGTGTTTTGTCACAATTTCAGCCTCCTCTAGGGTCATCAATCTTAGTTTTTTCTCCACTCTCTCTGCATATCCTGCCAGCCATCGTACCTTGCCTTAGGGCAGAGAGTGTACCTGACTGTGCCGGGCTCCACTCTCGTTGCCGCTGCAACCAACTATCCGAGCATCATCCGCACTGTACCAATGCGCACCCCCCCAACACGGAGTAGCAGCGCATGCAAGACATTAATTAAATTGAGGGGCTGGCCCTCGAATTTGCACTCTCTCAGCCTATCATTGCAGTCGTCTCGAGCTCGTAGAATCCTCTGGGCCCCAGTAGCCTGCTGTCGTTAGGCGGTTGCCCAGCCACCCGCGACGGTGACTGGCCCAGCCTCCTCCCCCGCCGTCAGCGCAAGATGACGGCACATCTTTTTCTTTGCGCGCGAGTCTTCTTCTTTCTTCCATCCCTCTCGTCCCTGGTATTTCGTGCAGCTGCACACGAACACCGCCGCGATCACGATACCCTCACCTTCTCCACGTGAGGCTGGTGTTGCCGCATCGACCGTACAGAGACAACATCCGCATACTTCTGCGCGTAGTACCGCGTACAGCGTTGAGTTCCACACCCGCTGAAAAATCCGGGTCTATTTGCAATACTCTATCTCGACATCTACGTCGCATTCCCCCCTCTGTCTTTTTCGCGCCGTCAAGTCCCTAGGACTCAGACACCGACAGGATGTTCGGCAGCGTCTTCTTCATCTTCAACCGCTTGGTAGAAATCGTCTTCCTGATTCCCATCATCGGCATCCTGGTAAGTCCACACCCATCCGCTCGACTCGACCACACCTCCACTAACACAAAGAAAAGGCCTATTTTGTCGATGGCTACCTCAAAGCAAACATGCTGACACCCGCCTACATCCTCGTCCTCTTCATCGTCAGCGTCCTAGCCATCTTCTGGTGCCTCGACACGCTGATCCGATTCAGCACAACTAAGCGCTCTGCCATCTTTGTCTGCTTCGTCGACCTCCTCTTCTTCGGCGCCTTCATCGCCGCTGTCTACCAGCTCCGCTTCATCGCAAACGCAGACTGCGGTCATTGGGAGGGTAACGCCTCGATCTGGGTTTCTCTCGGTCCCTTCGGGCAGTATGGTAGTCGCACCGATAATCCGCTCTCGTACCATCTCAATAAGACCTGCGCTATGCTGAAGACATCGTTCGCGCTCGGTATTATGGAGGTTATTTTCTTCTCATGGACTGCTTTCTGGGCGCTTTTCATTCATACGCGCTCGCGGGAGGTTGTTGTTAAGGAGACGCATGTTCGTCGGCGCAGCCACTCTAGTCGTCGGGGTCATTCTTCTGGTTCGCATCATCGTCACCGGAGCTCGTCGCGTCGGCCTGCTTATGTGGTTTAGGGCGTGGAGCGTTGATTCTCATTTACTATGCTGGTGTTGTGGTTTCTTGTGTCCGGCTCGATAGAGCGGATTTGATTTTTTTGCCTTTTTGCGCTTTCTGGTATCTTTATTTTCATCGATATGGGATTCATGATTTATGATGAATGGAATAATGACGAGTGGACGAAGTGGGCCGGGTGAATAAAAGATTTCTGAGGAATGTGGGGGACCGTCCAACGTAGTTGCTAGCTAGCTCGTTTTTCAATGACAATCACAACACCCTGGTTTTTTTGACAAAGCAATACCGATCTGTTTTTGACGGCAGTGTAGCTCTATTGTAGATATTACTTTGACTTTTAGATTAGTGTTCCCATGGAACGATCAGACCTTCGCAGGCGTCTAGAAGCTGGCCGTTGGCTAGACCAGAGTCAGATGTTGAGTAGTGGGTCGATGCTGCAGGGACTAATCCATCTGATCAAGATAAGATCAAGATTTGGCGCGTAAAATTTGAGTACGATACTCGAACGGACTTTGATGTTTTTGCAAAAGCTAATTGCGAGTGTGGTTTGTTTTCATATGGATTGTTCCAAGGTTCGGAAACATTGCCGGAGGTATATTTTCCACGAGTATTTGGAACAGCACTCAATCCAGTAATCAGGTACCGCGTCATCGCATCCTCTTAGCCTGCGATGACTGTAGGTTACTCGCTTACCCTAAGGCATTCTTCATGAATGCTCACACAGTATGTAATTTTCCAGTTGCATTTCGCAAGGACAGCCCAGTTAGGTCGGCCGATCGTTGCTGAATACTTACATAGTGTAGAAGTGATCGCTGCATCTCCGAGACGGGTCCTGTTGACGCAGCGGCGAAATCCAAATCCAGCCCGCATTAAACTCATCGCCATCAACTCTCCCCAAACAAGCACTCAAACCAAACTATGATCATCACAGCACACCCACGAGGACCACCCGAGCTATCCGAACTAGCAACCATCCTCCAAAAACAACTCTCATCGAACTTCGCAAGCGCAACCGTCGTCGTCGTCGAACAATGCCCCGATCTCCAACAACCACCCTTCAACCTCGCCGCCCCAGGACTCTCAGGATACCCCTGGATAGCTGACATAGGCGGGCAGTCCAACCTATTCCCGACTCCGAATTACAAGGCGCAATACTCGCTCCTGCAACTCGCGAGAAACTTGCAGAACTCTCCGTCCGGTGGCGCTGTTATCGGCGCTGGCGCGGCCCCGTTCCAGGATATCGGTCGGAATGCTGAGCTTGCGCCGAATTTGGCGTGGGAAGGGTACGGGGATGAGGATTTCGAGGGGGATTCTCTGAAGGTGAATAATCTGACAAGGGTTGTGCTGGCTGATCGTGGGGGTGTGCCTTCTTGTCAAAGGACGACTAGCACTAATTGTGCGCTTATGATGAACCTGTACGGCTCCAGTGGACGGCCGGGACCGGTGCTTAAGGTTACGGCTCGAGGTCGGACTGGGGATATGAATTTCACGAATTGTATCCGGTTCGGTCTACGTGATACCTACGGCGACTCGAGACCGATTAGTATGGGCGGCGTGTTTCTGCTCAAGAAAGGAAAGGCAAAATTCCACGTTATGCCCGACTTCCCGACCGCGGACGAACTCCCTTTTCGAGATCGAGAGCAGCTTGAGAAGGAGTGGTTGACGTATCATGTGTTTGATGCTCCGGTTGTGTGTTTGTCTGTCTTCCATAGTGCCGATCCAGAAGGATTGGGGTTGAGGATGGAGCATACTCATTGCTTTGAGACGAATGGCAACATCAAAGGGGGGCATTACCACTATGATATTCAGGATGGGGATGAGGAGGTTGAGTATGAGGCTTATTTGCACCCTGCTTCTACTCTTTACCGGATTGACAGGCCGAGATCATAATAATCATTTTTGGCCTCCTATCAAGGCAGATTTCGGCAATACTTAAGAGATCGAAGAAACGGCATTGCGAAATATACCTGACTTGATACAAGAAGTTCGTGAGAAGATATCACTGAGGAAGTCCACCATTTTCCAGTCAACCGCCTTGAGCCTAGACACGTCCCTGGATAAACAGCTTTTGCGGGGTGATCCAGCGGAAGAACGTCGGAAAGCTGGATGTATCAGATGTCAATCCCTCATGCTCATCCGAGGCCTTTTTCTCAACCTCATAGCACTTCCACGAGCGAAGCATCCACGCCCCAAAAGAACCCACCAGGAAAAGACATCCCACATAGACCTGCGTATGCAGATACTTCGATCCACCACTCACCAGACTCAACGCAATGGGCTCAGCAACCGTGGTGGGACCAACCAAAGCCAGACAAATAACCGTGAAAACAGACGCCATACGTCCCATACCGACCACCTCTGCCAGCACGGGGACAACTGTGCCCCAGAATGTACCGCAGACCATGCCAGCTGTTAAAGCGAAGAGCAGAAGTACGTCGTATGTCTGCGCTGGGATCCAGACGATGAAACACAGCAGCCCACAGATCGCCGTCAAGACCATCGGGACTGTGATGCGGCCGAGTGTATCGCTGAGATACCCCGTTACCGGCCTGCCGATTGTCAGTCCCAGATTCAGCATCGCGCCCGTCACGGATCCTTGTTGCGCCGTGAGACCAATTGACGAGGCGTAGTTGGGAAGCGAGTAGATGAGCGCGATATATCCGAGGTCAGTCGTGATTCCCCACAGAATCACAAGAAGAACTTCTGGCTTGGCTAGATCTTTATAATCGACGCTGCGTCGTGAACGATCATGATGGGGTGCTTCATGTGACTTGAGAAGCAGTGATGCTGGTAGGTTGGCTGCCAGGGCGCAGTAGGCCAGAATCCGGTAGGTGGCTCGCACACCTTGTACTTCGATCGCATGACCCGCAGCCAAGCTGTACACAATACCACCGATACCAGATCCAGCGCCCGCAATTCCAACTGCGAAGCTCCGTCGAGTGGAGAACCAGGTTGGGAGGACGTGCATGGCGGTTAGATAGAGGAAGCCCATTCCGATGCCGAAGCAGATCCCCTGAGAGAGGAACAAGTGCCATATCTGCTGTGAGTAGGAGGCAGCCATCAGAGAAGCAAAGACGAATATTGTCCCGATCAGCAACGTGACGGTCGTGCCGAGCTTCCGACGGCATTCGGATACGATCGGGCCCATCAGCATTGCTTGTGCGATGGAGAGGCCGCCGATTAGGGCGTATTCGATTCGGCTTGCACCTGGGAAAGTCGAGTGTGATAGGAAATAGGCTAGTATGACACCCCATGCTGCGTTTATGCCCCACGTGTGGACGATTATCAAGAAGCTGCACAGTGTGCAGACCCAGCCGTAGCCTC
This sequence comes from Penicillium argentinense, assembly GCF_028826775.1. Taxonomy (NCBI): domain Eukaryota; kingdom Fungi; phylum Ascomycota; class Eurotiomycetes; order Eurotiales; family Aspergillaceae; genus Penicillium; species Penicillium argentinense. Next base: position 5,196,333 of record NW_026622668.1, read on the forward strand.
CGTTTGGGGGGATTTCGTCGAAGGCGGCTGCGTCGGGGGCTTGGGTGTAGTTTCGCTCTGGGTCTGGCGTTTCCGCCTCAAAGATTCGTCTGTCATGATTGTTGCGAGGCTGATAAAGCTCAATGCTAGCCATGTATGTTCGGTGTGCTTTTGTCTGGAATCCGATGGTCGATCACACTGAGTTGGAGAACTCTGTCGATCGAGGGGTCTCATATACTTTTGAAGTACTGCTGATAAAGCATGCTGCATGATCGGCCTAGATGGATGTCCGTCGGAGCTCGTATCCAATCAGGTCTTGATGAGTTGGGATGACTCAAGCAAGAGGGTTGTTTAAATGACCAACTATGACAGATCGGGGAAACAAATCCACATCTCCACATCAGGAACCAGTGGGGAAGCACGCGATGAAAGCCACCGAACGCCAACCGGGAATATTGAATGAATTGGAAGGTGTACAGAATTCGAAAAGCTGAAAAGGGGGACCGTCTCATATTTCACCTGCACGAGTACAATGAACCAAAGTGTTTGATTTTCTTTTGATAATGCGCTATGAAAGTCGCTTGTCATTTTTGGGATCAACATTCATTTCAAGATTGTCCAGTCACATCTTGAGGAGGAACCACCTTGGCCTGGTCAATGCTGGTAAAAGGTGCTGCGAATCCGTAAGTCTTGTAGCCTTGTGAGTAATCTTTACCCTCCTCTCGTTCTGTTAAGCACCGTGTTAGCATGTATTCTTCACTGATTAGACAAAGACGGCACTCACCATGCTCAGGAGGAAACATCTCCGTCCGATGTTTGTAGTACCTTTCCCTCAAGTCCAACCCATCGTTTTTCGAGTGGAAGGTGGCATAAAGTCCCAATCTCGAATGATCGGTCTTTTTTCCGCCAAGCGATGCGCAAGATGAGAACCGAAGATGATCATGTCACCAAGCTGCTATGGGATGGACAACCATTCGTGCTGAGCTTCCCACTCCGGGGTGGTTTGAACCACCTTGGACAAACTCTGCAACCATCTTGTAGGATCCGGGGACCACCAAGAAGCATCCACTCTCGATGGTGGCAGCGTCAATTGCGAGGTTCGCAGTGACATGCTCAATACGGCCGATATGGTCATATGCAGGGGCATCGAGGTGGGCTTTGAAACCGTTGCCGTGAGGCTGCCTGTAATTGATTTTGTATTTGAAAAGAAGCATATCTTATAGACAGAGTTAGCAAGGCGAATTAGACGCAATGTGCATGACTTCAAATCAACATCACCAGAGACAGCCTTCAGAATCTGACCGAGCTTCTTGCCACACACAAGGTCCTTGTATTGAGGATTAAAGTCGATAAATCGCTCCGTGCGCATCAGTTGGCGCTCGCCGTTCATATTGATCTCGTCATAAGGCATCCATTTACCTTTGACCCGGGGCCAGGCCTGGATCTCCCCGGTCCACTTTTTGAGATCGGCCGGGTCGACCAGCTGGTGCTCGGGGGCGCGGAGGAGCAGGTAGCCATTCTTGTGGTAGGAGACCACCTGTTCTGGAGCGAGAGGGCTCATTGTGAAGAAATCGACCAAATGCAGCAAATTGTGCGAGATTTGGGTTGACGGAAAGGAATATGGAAAGTGTGGGTGCTGTGCTTCTGATGTGGAACACTTGTGAAGTATGAGCGGCAAGCTTAAATATGTCAGCCCAAAGGGATCTCACTTCCGGCGCACCGCTTCTCTGCCGACACCAACTCCCTGATCCAGCTTCATGTTCCCCAAGATTTGCTCTGTTTCTTCGATCGCTCTACATATCGACTCCGCTCGTCCCACTGGCAGGTCTTCCCCGCCCCAGCTGGGCAACACGGGCCATCGGCCTTCGCACCGACAGTTGCACGCCATCCACGGTAGCGCCATGGCTCGCGGAGATCGACGACAAGGGACGAGGAATCATACGCTGGCGCTCTGCACGTGGGGTTACGACATCTATACTCGACGGACTTCTTGCCTGCGATATTTCTGCATCGTCTATTAGAACGGACCGGGTGGCACGAGGATACTATCCAATCTGCCGTTTTGCATTAGTGATCTATACACCTCACTGACCTCGCTTTTGCTCAATTTACTTGCCGAGGAGTATATAACTCAGGAATGAAAACTCAGCTCTACCGAAGACCACGATGCTTGACTGCATTCGTTTCCATTGTACAGCCTTTTTCGGCGGTATCTGGCTTGGCCCTTTGATCACACCTTTGGTCAGTTGATCCTCAATGCCTTCGGTGGGAGCCAAGCTGCGGTTTGTGATTACCACGGGGGTTGGATTTTCGCAGATGGCTATCTGAACTTGACTATTGGGCTCGGTATTAATGAACGACTGGTTTATAGTCTCACCAAAGCATGAACTAATTGATCTTGAGACTAGTTGTTCCCATCCTTGGTTATCTCTACTACCAAGATGGCAAAGTCCCCATTGTTGACAGCGACATGATCAAGGGTGGCCTGAACCTGGGCATGGTCATCGGCCAGGTACTCTTAGGAGTACTAAGTGATGTCCTGGGACGACACACAATTTATGGCAAGGAGCTTCTTCTGATCATATTCGGCACTCTGCTGGTCATTCTGCTGCCCTGGAAGTTCATGGCACCGCGGTCGATTACGGCCTGGATAGCTGTCTTCGTGTTTTGAGCGGAGTCGAAATTGGAGCAGGTGAGAATGTCCATAATTATCTCCAGGTTAAATAGGTGAGCTAACGATATCCAGACTACCCGCTTTCATCACTTTCTGTAGAGAAATCACCATTCGGCACTCACGCCACCCAAGTCTTGACAGTCTTCTCGAAAATCGGTCTCGGAAATATGGCAGCCAGTATTGTCTTTTTGATCCTGTTGAAATCCTTCGAAGGATCTATCGCGGCCAATCAAAATCATTTGGAATGGGTGTTGCGTTTCCTCCTGGGTATTGGCATCATGCCAGCCATTTCACACTCAATGCTCGGTTGACTATTGCGGAGACGCTACCCTACCAGCAATGTAAGTGTACCGAAATGAGGGCCAAGAGGAATGCTAATTCTGTTTCAGATGTCTGCGATGAGACTACCGGACAAAGGCGAGGTATCAAGAAGCAATGGAAAGATTTCCGAGATTACTTTGGCCAGTGGAAGCATGCCAAGGTTCTTTTCGCTACATCGATGGCATGGTTTTCCTTGTAAGTGCTTCAGCTCCTACTTCTTGGACCATTGGCTAATCAAGCCTTGGGCGTATTGGGTTCGCCAAAGGTGCGACTCCTTGGCCGACTCTGTACAACACAGCCATAGGCAACATTATCGTGCAAGCAGCTGTTAGTATCTTGATACCCTTGCCTAGCTACGCTCTGCGCGTTCTGACATATCTCTAGGGGTACCTTCCAGGCTTCTAAGTGGGAATCTTTGTCCCAGATCGAATCGGCCGCGTCCGGCAGCAATTCCTGGCCTGTGTCGGGGTATGCATCATGTACGCCTTTTGGGCAGGCATAAGCTCTCCCAATGCACACACCTCAACAGCAGGTTCCATGGTTGTCTTCACCGTCTCCCAGTTCCTCCTGACAGTCGATCCCAATGTCACCACATTCTTATCCCGGTAGAGGTATTCCCCACTCGTGTTCGGGGAACTGCACTCGAAATCTCGGCTGCTGCTGGGAAATGTGGTGCTATTTTGACTTCCTTTGCTTTTGGCACGGTCGAGGATGGTATCGGGCTAAATGGCGTTCTTGGACTATTCTCTGGTGTTATGTTGCTCACTGCACTGGTAACTTTGTGGATTCCGGAGAGCAATAACCATACGCTTGAGGGTATTGAGAGGGGGAATTTATACGGAAGCAAAGAAGTGTCTGACGGTACGAACATGGATTCTTCAATTACTGGCAGCATTACGGACATTCATGTTGATGCGACAGCTCATGGGTCTGCTGATAAGATAGTCTAGATAGAATCTTTCCCATACACATTTGATTCTGGAAGTTGCTATCACACCGACATCACGTATCTACAAACCGTTTGCGCTGAGGCTAATAGGCAGCATAAATCAATGCCAACTGATCCATCTCATCCCCATCCTGGCCCATAAAACCAACCACCGCGAATCCATCATCAGCCGTGAAAGTGCTGCAGTTGTTAGTAGAGGTACCAACCTCCAAGGTATTTTTGGCGCTGGTCGTGGCCTTTATATAGAAGTTGCGAGTGTGACTGTTGTACGTTCCAGTGCACAGTTTAGTCTCAGTCCAGTACTCGCCCGATCCAAGTGTGAGCGACACCTCCGTCCCACCAGTACCGCCATGGCTGAACGACGTGCCGTCACTCAGAGTCAAAGCAACCGCGTCGAGTCGGTTGGCACCACGGAATGTAATGTTAGAGACGACTGGAGATGAGGGAATGTTGGGCAAGTCGTTGAACCAGTCTCCGTGTGGACCACCGGATAACTGGCTTTGTCGAAGAGAGCCCGAACTGGACCAGGTGAAGTTCACCAGTACCGGGTTGTGGTCGGAAAGCACTGCGCCGAGGTAATTGCCCTCGGTATTCAAGAAGCTGTTACCGTCGTAGCGGAATCCTGTCGCTGAAACAGATAAAATATCGGAACCTCGGTACAAGGTTTTGTCGACTGTCTCGCAGGTCTCGGTTGTTGAGGGATTATCGCATACCGATGCATCTGCGCCAGCTGTGGGGTAAACACCGCTCTGTTCCAGCTCGACCCAAGTGTCGGTCAGACTGTTCTGTGACTTCAAGACGCGGATTCCAGTGTCTGCGCTCCGAGTGTAGCGGCTATTGGTGTCGCCCATGACGACGACGGCGTTTCCGGTGGACCAGGTCTCAATGTAATCGGCGACTTGCTGGAGATTGCTGTTTCGGGCAGTCTCGTCTCCATCTTCGGTTCTATAAAAGCGAAGTCAGCATATATTGATAAGAAAGACTTTGTTTGGCGAGACATCACATACCCAGCATCCGCATGGAGGTTGTAGAAGTCGATGTAAACACCATCGGCGGGATTCCAACGCATGAAAGTGAAGCCCTTCGGAGTGAGACAATCCGAACCAGAGTCATTAGAGCAATCGTCCCACTCCACACGAGTGAAATCCACCCATTCGTAGTTAGAGATGGTATTCAGACCGCTTCCAATTCCAGCTCCACCGGATGTCGCGGTTCGGTAGGTATGGTCGTCGGTTTTGTAGATATAGGCATGGTAATTGAAATCCTGTCGAGCAAAGATAATTAAAATTGGTTCTCAAATTTGCGAATTTGATGAAATCTTACCTCCTGCATCTGGATAATGTCGTAGCCATATTCCGAAAAATATGTGCCGAGTTTCTCTGCATTCTCAGTCTTGTCGCCTTCAACATCGTTAGACTGCAGGATTGAAGGCAGGCCAGCGACGTTGAAGCTCAAGGCAGTGAAATCTCCAGTTGTCGTCACCGCACGAACACAAGTCAGAAAAAGAATGCTCGAGAGAGTAAAAGACTTCATTTCCATGCAATTTGCCATTATTTGTCTCAACGCAAGCCAAGATGTGGAACATCACATTGTTTTTATGTCGGAATTCGTAGGTATGCAGGTACGTCGACAAAAGGAGTAGGGAAATGTTCATTCGACAAGGGAGTGGCTTCGGTCGACTCTGCAACTTTCGGCGCTACTGCAAGCCATGTAGAGTACAAGAACGGCAAAAAGTCCGGAACGTCGGCAACTCATGAAGCGGCAATGGATGATGGGGAAGGACTGACATCCAGTTGCCAGCTCGTTTATTCCGACTATTTGGCGATATATGAATAGTGCAAACATGAGCTAAGTGGCTCTCTGGACCTTTTGGGATGTTCTATACTAGCTTGCCCACGTGCGTTGATACACGCGTATTCGTGGGTTCTTTGCTGGATTAAAAGTCTTGGCTGGAAACACTTCTGACAGCCCCGCATTCATTTTACGACATCAATTTCATCAAAGGAAAGTAGACGGACGCAGCATCATATTATTCCACCTATTATCTCAAGTTATTCAGAACGCGTGTCTCCTATCCCAAGGCCATATATTATCTCCCAAAACAATGCACCGAAATCAGACCTCTGGTGAAGTACACTACAGAACGAGGGGTACTTTTGGATAACTAGCCTGTAAAGATATCATATACAATGCGTGTTCACGTGATAGCTACTTCATAAGGATATGTGCACTGAAGTGATTGACGGTAATGATGAAAGAGTCCCGAAAGTTCCGTGTGTGAGTCCCATCGCAGTGTATCCATAGCGAAAAGAACGAAAGAAGAAAAATGCGCCGCCGATTCATAAGAATATTTTCAACCAAAGTCCCAACTCTACAAGCCAACCTGAAACCTAGGAGACGATGCCTTTTTAGTTGTCAACATATGTCGGCGTAACCACATCACCGACCATGACCGTCCGGCGCTCGGTTGCCTCCAGGTCCAGCCCTTCAAATTCATCGGGAGAAAGTGCTGCATATCGACCAAATGTGACCTTTCCACCGATATTGCGCGTCTTTGCGAGAGTGGAAAATGGCTCGGAGCGCCGTAGACCGGTGAACTGGTCAATACAAACCATTTGGCAACGCTGACATCCATCGAGCACATCGATGCGAAGCTGATCAGGTCCAATCCGGAGACCACCCCAGTGATCCTCAGCATATGGCTGCTCTGCATCGCCGAGACGAGCCAGTCGCTCAGCGACGACAATGTTGCCGCGGAAGACATCTGCCGCGACCGCCTTACCAGCCCCTATACCTTGTTTCGAGTTTGCTTTTATTGTTTCGTTAAGTCGGTTTACTGACGAGCGAGAGACGACCAAAATAGGCATCTCGTTAGACAAGGTAAGTCGTTTGCCCTGTTCGCGGGCTGGTGGTGGCAGATCGGGTGGGAAGGATCCTGGCATAATAAACTTGCGGAATTTGTTCTTCCATGTCCCGGACAGGCGAGGTGGTCGGGAGAATCGAGTGGCGGATTGAGAGGGGAATCGAGCAAGAGTGCAAGGAACCCCAAGGAAGTCTGAGAAAAAAGCAGATACCACGGGCGACGCATAGGCATGCAGCGAGATTTGGTCTCCACAAACCATAGTGGCCTTTTTATTCGAAGAGTTTTGACACAACGAAGTGGAAATAAGACTGGTGTCTTCCCAGCCAAGTGAGATCTCAAGACTCACTTGGTCACTCAGGTACCCGCAAGTGATGCGCAGTATGCCGCGATCGAGGTCCACAGAGGGCCGGATGAGGGACATGCGAGGATACCTTTTCTGGCTGAGCGCGGCTCCTGTGCCTTGGTGGATGAGGCACCATTCCCGGTCCCATGCCAAACCTTCTCGTTTGACCTCCCATCGTTTCCCTTCGGGGATCTTGAACGCACCGCAGCTTTTGATTGGGAACACCGAGAGACTTTCGATATAGAAGTGGCGGTCAACAGGGTCACCATCTTCGACGAGTGGGTTCAGTGCGACGATGGGAGGAACCTTCTCTACGTAAAATTCCTCGATGAAGTCAACGAAGGAGTCGATGTCTTTCATGTTTGTCATGGCACCCAGACTAGCTCGAAGGATACCAGTTGGACGGCCTCCCAAAACGTCATGATCATCGCCGCATCGTAGACCCGTAGAGTAGTGCCGGCGTAATTCGGCGCCTGTCCATCCAAGCGAGCATGCAGTGCCTCCGGGATTGCAGACAGACCCTGTTCTGATCTGAATATTCTGGACAGTAGCCAACTTTTCCACTTCCGTCTTTGGAACCCATTCGCCTTTGCTGGTTCGTATATTGAAAGCGATGATCGGTCCTTGAGTGACCGGACATCCATACGTCGAGTTGCCTTTGTAAATCTGACAAACACTGGTTTCATTCCAATGTTTCAAAACAGACAGCCTGTCGTGAAGCTGTTTGGCGAGGAACGCGGTATGGGAAGAAATATTCGCCATGGAGCCAAAGAGACGCTCATGTGTGCTAATGGCGGAATCGAGGGCAATAATGCTATGGAAAGGCAGAGTCCCATCCTCGAGGCGCTCGTGGATTGAGGACTCCTTCTTCGCGTGCCACTGCGCACCCGCCGCCAGCACCATGTCGACCGTACCACCGCCAAAATATCGCCGTCTCTCGAAGACACGGCCAGCACTCTTGCGCACAATCAAGGCACCCAGATTCGGAAAACCGAAAATCTTATAGAAGCTGAGAGCAGTGAAATCGGGGGCCGACGAACTGAGATCAAGAGGCGATGTCGACACGAGCGAGGCCGCATCGAGCAAAGTAAACACGTTCCCGCCATTTGCCGCAGAACGAATCTGTTCACACCAGCGAAGAGGCAGACGTCGGCCATTCAAGTTCGATTGTGCGGGGAAGGCAAAGAGCCTTGGGGCCTTTGTTTGGTTCGAGGCCAGCTCGGGGATCCAGTTGTCGACCTCCACATCGCTCTGGAAGCACTGGAAATTCAACTCGGCCAACTCTCGTACGCCGACGACACTGGTATGGGAGTCGATATGATATCCATACCAGAAGCCTCGGTGGTCAGAATCGCGGAGGCAGTCGGCTACCAGTTTGATGGCAGCCGTTGCATTCGCCACGAAAACCAAGTCAAATTCGTCCGGGTCAGCATTGAAGAAGCGCAAAACCCGAAGTCTGACATCGTCCGTTCGTGTTGTCGAGAGCTGCGATGACAGAGACATTGAATGGGGGTTTCCGAAAAGGTTGGATGTCATGTCCTTGGAAAAGGTCTCGATCATGGACTTTGCATATGGTGTCGTTCCTGCGTGGTCCAGATAAGTTGTGTCTGAGCATGAAAAAAAACTACAGTTAGCATCAATCCTTATGGCTGAACCCTTAGGGCTCTTGCTTACCATTCAACAAGGGATAATCCTGCTCGCGGATCTTGTCCACATCAGTGGAGTAGCCCCGGTTATACGCAGCCGGGGGGCGTTCAGTCGCAGCAGTATTCATCCTGGCAGATCCTAGGCAGTCTGAAAATTGCGTCTGCAGGAGGTTCCGTTGAGTTTTTGTCGGACTGCAGGAGAGAGATCTACAGCCACGCGATTGAGTATGGACGCTGTGCCCGCTTTATAACCAGAGAGCGTCGGATCCTGACAAAGCCGTCAGTTTGGTTTCATTTCAGCATGGCTGCTCAGTTGTCCACGATCCAGAAAAAGTTTTGTATGCCTCATGGGATTCAGAAACAAGACATGAAACGGTCGACCAGGGAGGGCCTGAGTAGTTGATAACGCGCAGAACTATATCGGAGCTTACCGAAGAGGGAACGCTGTGGAGCATTCAGTCATCAGAGGAAACGAACACTCCCCCGTCACTTTTCTGTGCGTTGACAAAACGAGAGACATTCATCGGCGAGGGAAAGACGGTGCTCTTATAGCAATGCGAGATGGGCTGCTAGAAACCGGGGGAAAGTCCAACAGCTCGAGGGGAGTGGCGGGGCCACGTGACGCTACGACTCGGGCGGACATCTCCTTCCTGCCCGTTCGAGGCGGACGAGTGCGGGTCCCCTCTTCCCTCCTTCTCACTCACCCACTATTACTATTTCTACAACTGCATACTGCACTCTCTAGGCACACCCATCGTCATCGGGTGGACCCTGGAACAATAGCCCATTCCTGCCCACGATAGACGCGTCGGTCCGGGCCCATCACAGCTGCAGATCCCCCACCATCATCCACCGAGGCGCAGGAACTACGGCAGGCCAATTCAATATCACCATGTATCACAATCACAACTGTCCATCCAGTATCGCCGATGTGAGCCTCAGTGGATCAGGAAGGGAAGCCTCCCGCAACAAATGCACGAAGCGAGAATGCCTCGACCGTCTGGCCCGAGTGCCTAGTGCCTGCTAGGGCTAGCTGTGCGTCAGCTTACACCACGCTACTGTCAGACGCGAGGCATCTCCCGTGGCGTACACGTTTAAACAACGGCCAACTGTAGAAGTTGGACTCGCCTAAAAATACCCTAAACCTCGGAGATCTCGTAACCCAAGCGGTGAGAAACCTCGCCCACTCGTCTATTCGGCAAAGTAGATCGAAAGCAACAAGCACTTTCCCCGCTGAGAAAAAGGGCCCGGGGCTAAAAATGGTTACATCGGGGAAGATATCGCACTCCGCTAAAATCAATAGATCGGTGATGGCATGCATCAGTAATAAGTGAAAATCAATGAAATGACGTCCCCACTGAGGTAATGGCACATGGCGCGGTTGGCAGGTCAGGCCTGTCAGAAGCGAAAAGAAAAAGCCATATCAAAAGCAACCATGCACCTATCGTGGATCGTCATTGGGACAAGACCCTTTTTCTGCACGACCCGGTAGACACTTTCCTAACTACAGCGGGCCCTAGGCACCTAATGTACCTAAGTGTCAACTATTGAATGCCGATATTACAACAAGTTCCATGGATAGTACTATCTATCACATCACTCTACAGAGCTTGGTATTTTAATTCCATGAGAGACTCGTTTCGCCCCCCTCATTCAGCCGCACGGGTTCGATAGTGCTCTTTGGAGGATCAAATTCCGGTGAAATTTTCCGCGGTCTGTCTTATGCACACTCAGATAAGCCTCGAGCAAAGCCACCCGGGCGTGTATTGGGCGTCCTGCCCATGATTTATATAGTACAGATGATATAATGAAGACAAAAAGAAAGAGAACTCCATCCCAAACCCCTGCAAATGGTTCGTACAGATGCGTCTGCCGAGGATTGCCAAAATAAAAGCGACAGCGCGTTGACGTCGATAAGCGAGAAAGAATGAACGAGCACGCTGCGTCAGCTTGTTTACCGCTTGGGCCACTGTCGCCAGCCACGACCATGACCTCTCTGTAGATCGAATTAGCTTCTATCCACGCAGGGACGACAGTCCGTCGATCGGCTTTCAGCTGGTCAAAACTTACCTGCTTCCACAAACGGATCATCTCGGGCATCTCGACCATCGCCTTACGACGATCCTCAAGACGTGCCTCCATGGTACGTTCCCACTTGTGACCCTTAACCTTCTGGCCAATACCAGTACCCTTGATGCGCAGACCCCGCTCGGCTAGACGGGCCTCCTTGAACGCAGTAGACTTGCGACCCGGTGGCAGGAGGGGTTCGACGTTGTACTTGATGGCAAGCTTCACAAGGTCGGCCTGCTGGCGCAATCCATACCGGGGACTAACCCACTTTCCGGTCGTGAAGATCTTCCGCGGCAGGAAAGGATTTTGGTTGTTGGGATCGTTATGCAGCAAGGCTTGCGAAAGAGAGAAAGCTTCAGGGTCTGGCTTGCGGGCTCCCTTGGCGTCGCGGTCGGGTGTGTATGGGGATGGCAAGTTCTGTTCTGCGGATGCCTCGCCATCGGGGACAGACGGGGTCGGGGCGACCAAGGCGGAGTAAATCTGGGGCGGGTAGCGAGCGAAGAAGTTGCGCAGGCGCAGGGGTAATTTGCCCACTGTTTCGGGGATGGACGCCATGGCGAGCCTGTGAAACTGGGATGCTGTTGGCAAGTGCTGCCCGGGCTGTTGACGACAAAAGTTGCGGGCTACCAATCGCGCTAACCGGATATGGTGCCTGATGCCCTGCCGCCTCAGGCAGAAACGGCTCGAACGCCGCTTCCACAACACATGTCCGACCGCCTCCGGATCAGGATTCATTTCTGCCAGTCTCGTCTTTCCCTGGACGGCTTTTTGTCGGCGGCGTGTCTTCAGCACTCTTCTCTCCCACACCTTTCTACCCACACACCTTCCTCGACCATCCTCTCCTCCACAACCGACAATCCAATTTCCATACTGTGCACACCTCAATCACTCCCTGTCCCACCATGTCGGACCTCTTATTCAGCGAGATCAACTCGGAGGATCGCGTGGAGCTCAGAAAGCTTGAAGCAGACCTGGTACGTCCGACTTGTGATCCATATGCGCGCACAACCCCGTGTATATCACGAGATCTTTCGCTCTTCAATATCACCACCTCATTCAAATTACTAACACTCTTTGTCTAGCGCGATGATTCCGACAACTTCGAGACCTGGGAGAAACTTGTCCGCCGGTCTGAGTCGTTCGAAGGCGGCGTCAATCGCAACTCTCCCCCCGAGGTCATCATGAACGTCCGAAACAACTACGATCGCTTCCTCGCAAAATTCCCCCTGCTGTTTGGATACTGGAAGAAATACGCCGACCTGGAGTTCACTATCGGCGGCACCGAAGCCGCAGAAATGGTAACTACTTGATGTCCTACTTGCTCCATCCACTGGAATCACTCTAACAGCAATTTTCTTAGGTCTATGAGCGTGGGATCGCCAGCATCCCCACATCTGTTGATCTCTGGGCCAGTTACTGCTCCTTCAAAGCTGAAACCTCCCACAACTACGAAGTCATTCGAGAGTAAGTGTATACCTGCTTTTTTCACGGAAAACCCTCCGGTGAACCTTTACCGATCACCCTCCTCAGAGCACCCAATACCTATTCTCTCTCATTCTTGGGATTCTCGGATGGGTCGGGGAGGGGGAAGCAAAATGAGCATCTGTCGCCGCGCCGAAGTTCCAGTGAACTTTACATATAATCCGCTCATTCGCGCGTCCTTCCCCTTCCGCGAAGCAAAAATCGTTCCTTCCACCGGTCCAAATGCGACACGGAACCGTTTCATTGAATGCGAAAGGCTTCTTCCCCTTGAAACTGCGCAAGAGACACCGGTTTCCTCACCTCCCTTCCCCTTCTCCCCTCCCCAAAACCGCCTGCTCACCCCATCAATTTACTTGTCGCAGCCACTAATTGTTGTTTGACTCCGGCCATCCTATCCCCGCTCTGAGCACATAGCCAATGGTTTGCTGACTTTCCTCATCACAGGCTTTTCGAACGTGGTGCCGACAGTGTTGGTCTTGACTTCCTCTCGCACCCGTTCTGGGACAAGTACATCGAGTTTGAAGAACGCGTGGAGGCTCCAGAGAAGATTACCCCCTTACTGGCTCGGATTGTCCGTATCCCTACCCATCAATACGCCCGATACTTCGATAGATATCGTGCGCTTATTCCAATTCGCCCCGTTGCTGAACTTGCGTCTGCCGAGATCATCTCTCAGTTCCGGGCCGAATTCGAGGCTGCTTCCTCTGATGCGGCGACTGGGGTTGAGATGGAGGCTGCACTGCGAAGCCGTCTTGAAGCATACTGGGCCGAGATCTACACCACTACGCAAACCGAGACGAACAAGCGCTGGCCGTATGAATCCGAGATCACTCGTCCCTACTTCCATGTCACCGAGTTGGACGAAGGCCAACTCTCGAACTGGTCAAAGTATCTTGACTTTGAGGAAACTGAGGGTTCCTACTCTCGCATCCAGTTCCTCTATGAACGTTGTCTTGTCACGTGTGCCCACTACGATCAGTTCTGGCTCCGATATGCTCGCTGGATGGCTGCTCAACCCGACAAAGATGAAGAAGTGCGCATGATCTACCAGCGAGCCAGTTGCTTCTACGTGCCAATTGCAAACCCCACGATCCGTCTCCAGTACGCCTACTTTGAGGAGATGTCGAACCGTATCGACGCCGCCAAGGAAATTCATTACGCAATTCTCATGAACCTTCCCGGCCACGCTGAAACTATCATTTCGCTTGCCGGTCTCTCATTCCGAGAGGGGGGTCTGGATGATGCCATTGAGATCTACAAGACCCAGCTGGAATCCCCCGAGGTAGAAATGTCTACCAAGGCTACCCTGGTGGTCGAATGGGCCTATCTGCTTTGGAAAGTCCAGGGTGTTCCGGATGACGCTCGCAAGGTTTTCCAAACCAACCAGAAGTACTACCTCGATAGCCGCGCCTTCTGGGAATCCTATCTCAAGTTCGAGGTTGAACAATTCACTGGTTTAACTCATGTGGATAATCAATACGAACGCCTCAAACAGGTGGTTGCTGACCTCCGTTCCGAGAGCACCTTGCCCGATGACGTTGTCAAGGAACTCATGCAGATTTACATGACCTATCTCTTGAAGCAGGGTACCAGGAACGCCGTCCGCAAGTACATGATTCTTGACCGTGAGATTTACGGCCCAGACTCCATTTCCACTGTCCGAACCAAGAGCCTCGCCGATGCTATTCAAGCTGCTGAGGCTGCTCAGGCTGCTCGAGCTGCACAGGTAAGCCCCGCACAACCGCTCTGGCGAGATTTGCGCATCGCTAACTGGCGTGATAGCTATCCTGATGGATAATATTAATCAGGGTCACTCAACCAACCTCCCCTTTCGGAGTCGTTGAATCATTATCGTGATCGGTGAATTCGTGAGTGCTTCCGCGTGGTCGAAATTGACGCTGCTTTCACAAACAAAACCAATGGCTATTGCCTCGAATCAAGCCCCTTTCATGCCACCTTACGAGTATTTTTTTTTTTTTTTTTTCGTGTTTTGGCGGCTCTCTGTTCTTTGAGCCGTCTTTTTTCTTGGCCCCTTCCTCAGGGGGTTCGTTTAATATGCGATCTATCAGGGTGGGTGCGTTTCTTCACATGTAGCATCAACGTTCTGTGCCTTTCTACTTGGCACCATACTCCCAATTCCCCCTTTTGCAGTTCTGTTTAGCGAGATTCATCCCCTCCCCTTCACTCTCCTAACTGTGCCAACTGGTACTCTTTCGATCTGCTTTCCGTGATTGGATCCAGGTCCACAGCTGGAGCCTTCTCATCGCGGACCTTTGTACTAGTATTGCACCCCCGTCAAATCCAAATGCAACGACCCCATGCCAGGTGACTTTCTTTCCGTAAAAGTAAATTCGTCGACAGTGACATGTATTCTCCTATGCAAAATGGTGTTCAATATCTTTTTGATTTCGCCGAGGAGGTATAAATGTCACATGACCGCGCGTTTGGTCGAGTCCGCCCGCCCTAGAAATTAAAGATGCCTTGCGGCACCCGACAGTTTGTCAGTTCATCTTCATCCTGCTCTTCAAACCGTGTCGCGATGGACGGTATCGTGAATCATGGCTCGGGCCGTCCCCCTCCTGGGCCTCCGCCTGGTTCTGACGAGCACCAACCGACACCACCTCCCCCTCCCCCGGAGGACTCAGTCGCACCGCCGCCGCCACCTGATGCGACCGTTCCTCCACCTCCTCCAGACGACATCCCTCCCCCTCCTCCATCCGACGATATCCCGCCACCACCTCCAATTGAAACAAAGAAGAAGAAGCAAGGGTGGGGTACGAAGAAACCAGCTGCTCCACCCGTGAGTGTGGAAGAACTCATTCGGAAGAAGAAAGAGGCAGATGCGGAAGCCGCCAAGGTATGTTCCATTTTTTCTTCGCCAGCACTCACTTTCAGATTCGTGGCTGTTCTTTTCCTAACATCCTCGCTTTTTCTTTTCTTGCGCAGCCAAAATTCATTCCCAAAGCCGAGCGAGAGAGGCGTGCGCTGGAGGAACGACGCAAGGAAGTCGATGCCCAGCGAGAACGCTTGTCAAAAGTCCGTCGCTTCGAAGATGAGACCGAGGCCCCTACCGGCCCCCGTGCGATGCGTCAAGACGCCCTAGATGAGAAATTTTCGCGATCTTACGACAAAGAAGCTTCAAAAGCGAAGAACGCCCAGGCCGATAAGCAACTCGCGGAGGAAGACGAGGCCGCGGCACAGGCCGCTCTCATCAGACAACGATATGTGGGAGTCGAGCAGACCTCAACTTTCTCAGCAAAGAAGAAGCGCAAGCGAACTACGGATCGCAAGTTCAATTTCGAATGGAATGTCGAGGATGATACCAGTACCCCCAACAACCCTTTGTACCAGAATCGGGCTGATTCGATCCATTTCGGTCGTGGACGGCACGCAGGTCTTGGGGACGAAGCCGTGGAAGCCAACGTCCGCAAAATGGCGGCCACGATCGAGCGTCTGGATCCCGAGAATGGCAAACAGCGCGCTCAGGCAATTCTGGCGCAGGAACAAGCCCGTCGTGAACGAAACAGACGGACTCAAATCGACGTACACTACAGCCAAAAGAAACTTAGTGACATGCGTGAGCGCGACTGGCGTATCTTCAAGGAAGATCATGAAATCGCAACCAAGGGCGGCGGTGTACCTAACCCGATGCGTTCTTGGGAAGAGAGTCAGTTACCACGGGAAGTGCTGGAACTCGTTCATGATGTCGGCTATACAAAGCCCACTCCCATTCAGTGCGCCTCCATTCCCATTGCCATGCAGTCGCGCGATCTTATCGGTGTTGCCAAGACAGGTTCGGGTAAGACCGCTGCATTCCTGCTCCCGCTTCTGGTGTACATTTCAGAGTTGCCACGATTGGACGAGAATGACTGGCGCAAGGACGACGGACCATATGCTCTCATCCTGGCCCCGACCCGTGAATTGGCTCAGCAGATCGAAATTGAGGCTAAGAAATTCACTCAGCCGCTCGGATACAACGTTGTTAGCCTGGTTGGTGGTCACCTCATTGAGGAACAAGCCTACAATCTCCGCAATGGCGCGGAAATTATCATTGCTACCCCAGGCCGTTTGGTTGATTTTATCGAGCGACGCATGCTTGTCCTGAACCAGTGCTGCTACGTTATCATGGATGAAGCCGACCGTATGATCGACATGGGTTTCGAAGAACCTGTCAACAAAATCCTCGATGCCCTTCCCGTCACTAACGAAAAGCCTGATACCGAAGAGGCTGAAGATCCTAATGCCATGAAGCAGCAATACGGCGGTGAAAAGTACCGTCAGACAATGATGTACACTGCCACAATGCCTTCAGCCGTTGAGCGCATCGCTCGTAAGTATCTTCGTCGACCTGCAATCATCACCATTGGTGGTGTCGGTGAAGCTGTCGACACCGTCGAACAGCGCATCGAGTTCATTTCTGGTGAAGAAAAGCGTAAGAAGCGCCTGGCGCAAATTCTTACTTCGGGCGAATTCCAAGCCCCCATCATTGTCTTCGTCAACATCAAGCGAAACTGTGATGCTATCGCCCGCGAAATCAAGCAGATAGGCTTCACTTGTGTTACCCTGCACGGCTCCAAGACCCAAGACCAGCGTGAGGCCGCCCTTGCCTCGCTCCGCAGCGGCCAAACCGAGGTCCTGGTTGCGACTGATCTCGCTGGTAGAGGTATCGATGTGCCCGATGTCTCGCTTGTCCTCAACTTCAACATGGCCACCTCGATCGAGAGCTATACTCACCGTATCGGTCGTACTGGTCGTGCCGGCAAGAGTGGTGTCTCCATTACCTTCCTCGCTAGCGAGGATAACGATGTTCTGTAAGTTTTTTCCCCTTGACAATCGCCCTTTTTGCGACGATACTAATTCAATCTTCAGTTACGATCTCAAACAGATGCTCGTCAAGTCGCCTGTTTCTCGAGTTCCGGAAGAATTGCGCAAGCACGAGGCCGCGCAATCCAAGCCAAACCGTGGCCAGAATAAGAAAATTGAGGATAGCTCTGGATTCGGAGGCAAGGGCGGCTGGGCGTGATCTCTTCAGGCGCGATTTTTTCAAATGTACCATTAGTCTTCAAAGATACCAATACTCTTCGCAATCAAAGGACTTGGTTTTCATTTTTAATGTGAAGCCAAGGTTTGCCATTCGCACTCTGATCCCTCGTAGGCGTTGTCCACGGAGATAAATATCACATCTCAATCAAATAGGCTAGAGGCATACGACTTGACTTCCAAAAACTAAGAACCATTTCACACTCATCTGGAAGGTTATAATTCAAGCCGTGTGAACATGATCGACGTTATGTAGTTATGGTCACACTTAGTATGATAAAACCCCTTGAATTGCACTCTGGCATTGTGTTACTACACCCTAACGCTAGGTGACGGTAAGTTACCCCCGAAAACGGCTACATTCGACACCATTCTAAGCGTTCATTTTACCAAGATCTTGGTCATTTAAACATCACGTGATCGAATTGCTGTCTCATTTGCTCCCTGAGCACTCCCTGAGCATTCATGGCTATTCGGGGATCAGCTCCGCCATATTCAGATTGCTCCTGTTAGACGGTCAGGTACGTCATCAGTGTCTCTCTTCTCTAGCATCCGCTTGTAGCCACTTGTACAAAAATAATCGATGGCTTTGTCAGATGTTGGTTTTCGACTTCAATACATAAATAGTCCCTGCTCCCGCTTGCTCGTAATTTCTCTTCAGCGCCATTCTCTCAGAACTCTTTCTTTTAATCATATCCTATTGGTTTGGCTGGGTCGCTCCCTGTTGTTCTTCTTGTTCTGTTCTCCTTCTTTTTGCACTGCCAGTCATCCTATTCTCTGCCATCTCCTTATCATATTTAACTCTTTTCAATCCCTATCTTTTGGCTTCTTTGGTTTACTTCTTACAACCGCCTCCTCGTTGTGTCGAGCATGAAGTCTCCTGCAACCAAAGCGCCAAAAAGCCTAGTCTGTCAAAGGAAAAGTCACTGAAGATCATTACTGCTTAGATGCCTGGCAGAAACGTGTGCATAATCGAGTCAGAACGAGCGGTCAACCTATGGGTATCCCTCATCTAGAGACCGATACGTTTGGGTTCTTCAAGCGTTAATCTTGTGTTTACGAGAATACGCGTATCCTACCGTAAGCCCCTCTTACCTACCAACTAGTCACCTGGCGCCAACCAACCTGGCTATTCTCTTTACAGTGACCCGTTCACCGTGGTTACGTTAGTAGTGTCGAAGCATATGAATGAGGAACGCACTTTGCCTCGGAATATATAGGTGACAATTTGGAAATTTGGGTATCAAGAGTAAGATCGCTAATTTAACAAGTAAAGAATGGAACTCCTTATCATGAAGCCCGAAGAGGTCTTGTATCTCCTACCTCTACTCGACTTGGTCGTCGTTTTGCGGACCCGGGTCGCTGCTTAGCCGGTCGGCATCTCAGTAGAACGGTGGTCGACGATCAAAGCATGCCCGAGCTATTCACTCCAGAGGACATTGTCTCCCCTGAGGTCTTCATGTATTATCCCGAGAGCTTTGATTTTCTTGTTGGATTTGTGAATCTCGCGGCGAAGCCGTTAAGTCAGCTCCATCGTCGCTGTACTTTCACCTCCCCAAGCCATTACGAGCATATGGCGGATTTGTCCAGCGCCATGAATAAAGTAGATTTTTGCTAAGTCAATCGTTCCCAGGAATACAGGCACAGCAGATCCCTGAGTCTTGCGCAGGATCTGATATACCTGCGTTTCGCGAGAAACTTCTTTCCACAACGCCGAAGTGGTGTCTACCCCGATAACTGTATAACCAATTTCGTGCAAGTCATTTTGAACGGGGCACGGTAGGATCCCCAACCGCCAAAAGGAATGCAACAATCCTCTTTTCGTCCAATGGGCTTTTCAGTGAAAGCATCATATCCCCAACAGGATTTTCGTGACGTCATGTGTTTCCTCGTGACATCATTCGATACGAGGTCGATGGAAGAAGTGGTTCAACAACACATTTGCTTCATTATCTGGCACATTTTCATCCTCGACCACATCTCCAGATTAGAAACAAAATGCATATTACAGTTATCCCAGCGAGTACGAAGACTGGAGAGGCAGCCATCAACTCACTTCTATCTCATACGTCTACCAATGAGCCACTGCATATTCGTGGTGTCTACAGAAACCTCACTCGAGTGCCAGCTGGTTTTTCATCTTATTCTAACTTCAGCGCTGCTCAAGGCGATGTCTCTTGCGAGGCCTCTCTTGACTTCACGGGATCTGATGCAGTTCTAGCCATCTTACCACCAGTGCCTCCTTCATTTGATTGTGACCTGGTAGAGCATGCAGAGAAGGTGTCGCATAACATCAAAAATGCTATCGAAACCTCAGGTACCGTCAAAAGACTAGTACTGCTCAGCAGCGGTGGGGCCGAATTCAATCAGGGCACTGTGTGTATTAGTCTTCGGGATTTATCCCGATAATTAATGGATCAGTTCACTGATGAAATAATAGGGAGAAATCAAAACAAACAACAAATCCGAGGAAATCTTTAGCACAGCCAAAGTTGAAGACATCATATTTGTCCGATGCGCATACTTCATGGAGAATTGGTGTACAAACATGTGTACTCTTCGAGAGCCAGAGCCATTCTTCTATTCGACAATCACCCCTTTGGATTATAAAATTCCTATGGTTTCCATCTCAGATGTCGGCTTTTATTTGGCGACAGAGATAAGCAAGCAGCATATTTCAATGCCGAACCCATACATATTTGAGCTGCATGGTCCTCGGATGTATAGCTCGCTTGATGTGCAAGAAACGTTCACGAAGTTACTCGGAAGGAATGTCGAGGTTCGACCCGTGGAAAAGAATAATCTGCGTGAGTTTTACTCGCAGGTATTTTCTGCCAAAACTCTTAATTATTGGGTCGAATTGGCGACAAGTATCTTGCCTGATGGTCTGTTGGGCAGGGATTATATAGCCAATTCCAAGGCCATGGTTGTACATGGTGATACGAAGCTCGAAAAAGCGATAGCAAAAGCCCTTCGAAGCTCAGAATAATATCATACTTTATTTTCCAAAATCGTTGACTCCCGAGACCATTTCTTATATGTGGAGTTTTTTACTACAGAGTTCCAAGCCTTCACGCTCCCAAACTTTCTTGGTTTTCCTAAACCTGGGTATTTTAAGAGTTGATGGGCGGAACGTCTCACTGGCGGTTCAGAGAGTCGCGACTCTGAAGGTCAGTAGTCTCAACTAGCAATGAAGCAACGGTTTCTCAATGCAGCCACTTCCTCCCAAAAATTGCAACCTAGCTCCGGATAGCCGTCCTGGGGCGCATTCGAACTATGCTTCTGTGGCTTGATGCTGACATTAATTCGGGATCCGAATGAAAGACGTCTTCGACTGTTCAGCTATTTGAGACTGGAATTCGCAATAAGATTCCTTGGCGTAAAAATGTCGTAGGAACCTCGCCCTTCACCCTTTCCTTCACGTCGTTCCTTATGCTCCCATTGTCTTTCAACGTTTCCCAGGAAGTTCTGTGAAGTCCAACCTGGAGCTACTTTGCTGATCCTCTTTAAATAGGAACACATTCCCAATCCTAGAAAATGTTTTCGATCCCACCCTGGTCCTCAGTCTCTATTTGTTCCTGCTGGGTATGTTATTTAGGATTTGCGTATTCAAGGATATGTCTCAGGACGGCCCTGTTTTGGACTGTCCCGAAAAGTTGTCAATTGAACATTCCCCGTAATACATGCATAGACTCAATATGCCGCATGAAGGTTCTCTCGCTGGAAAATTGACTGTGGTAGGTACATCCATCCGCAATTGTGCTTGGCTGTAGATGGCTTCGTTCTGTATAGCTTCATGTTAGCAATGCTCCACAGACGATGTTCCAGTTAAAGACTTACGCGGACTTGTGCTGACATCCATAGTAGAAGACTTGCTTTCGAGTTTCAGTCGTTTCTTCGGCTTGATCTTCCAAGATTGGTCTTCCGAAGGCACCGAAGTGTTTGTGGTTGACCTCTGGGTAGTTGTATCCTGCTTCGGGGCTGTCTAGTGATTCGAAGCTGACAGGGCTTTCGCTCCAAATCCACTCTTTGGAGCGTTTTCGCTGTCAGTAAATCATGGCGATTGATTTAATGGTTGAGAGTGCCCGGAGCCTCGATTAGGTGTATGAAAAGGCTCTTGCATCCCTGCATGATTGTGTTGTGGACGATATGGTATCCAGGGCGTGCTTTCAGTGAAACAGCATGACGGCGGGCTAGGATCGAGATACTCAGGGTTGATGAAGGGTGTCGAACCCACAGTCAAGAGTCCCAAATTTTTCGGACGACCACTGGTCCATGATGAACAAGCTTGATGATTGTTTCGTCTCAACAATTTGGAGGACTCCTCCACGAGTAATGTGAACAACGCAGTTGACGAGACAGGATTTGCTTCTGCACTAGTGTGATAAATTGATTTCCCACATCAAAATCTCGGGGTATTTAAGGCCCATGGCCCGTCTGTATATCGGAGCGCAGTGCCTCATGCTACCGCGCTACTTCCTATCCCGCAGCTCCCCTTCTCCACGTAATTGCCGATACACAATGTTGGAGGCTGATCTTTTGGATGCATATATATCCACTTGGGCGCATGCATATCCTCTTTCAGTCAATCACACATGGCGATCTTGCATCAGATCGACCAGGGCTATGCCTGGTATGGGGCGAAAGCACCAGACACACTGCGTGGGTTGAACAGCTGCAGGCAGGAACTGCACGAGCGTAGCTGAGTATTACCCTAATTTGATTGCCTCCCACTGATCATCGTATCAGGTGACAGAGCCGATGTTGTATGCATCAACTTCACCTGGGCATAGAAGGCGGGCTCCAGTTCCTGCTGATTACCCGGTTGGGACGGCGTGATCCGCTAGTCGCCGGCATGGAGAAATAAGGAATTCGTGCAGGTCCCCCGATTTTCCACTGGTAAGTTGCGACGAATTGGACCTCCAACTGTCCTCATGCGAGAGCCCGTTTTAGGCGGCAATATCCCAGTCAAAGTGTGCGCGAACCAGAACACGACTCGAAACCCTCAACCATCTCTGCGATGCACCTTAGATATGCCCAGATGCCATTGGCAAACGACCAATATGGAAGAGGCTTCGGTGCTGATGTAACTGCCTTATTCTGGCCAGCGTGCCTCATAGCTGCTGGGTTATGATTCGATGATGCAGTGTACTGACTTTGTACGGGAAGCTCTGCCTTGTTCGCGTGAAGTCGGGATCACGTAGTCGAGCTTCAGGTTGACAGGGGTCACGGAAATATACAATAACACAGTGGATGACATGTTGTTCTAGTTTGCATTTGTTATTGTTTTCCTTGCAAAAGGCTAGATCTAGGGTAGAGTAGAGTGGAATCTAGCAGTCATCCAAAAAATGAAGCACAGCCCGTGTGCAACAAGGATACATTGAAGAATTGCGCTAGGTCAGGAAAAACAACCCCGAAAAGAAGACCTGTCTTGCCAGGGCTGTGGTTGACAAGCCTTTTGGCTTGGGCTGAAGTCAAAACAACATCCTCTACAGCTTGCTCTGGAGGTAGCTGTTCTTGCTCAGCCAGGCCTCGACGTCGTCGCGGTCGCGGTTGATCCAGTTGACCTTAGCACGGATAGCGTCGAGGCTTTGCTCGACGGCGCGGTCATAGCCCTAGAATTCAATTGTTAGCAAAGCTGATCACAGAAGATGACATTGAATGTAGACGTACCTTGGTGTCCTTAGAGTCAAAGAACGAATTGACGTCCTTCAGCTGAGCCTCAGTGCAGAAACTGGAAGTAGTGAGCTGCACAACGGTACCCAGCATACCGAGGGAAGGCGGGAGACGTTTGTAAATTGCATCCCAGTTCTCCTTGAGCCAGGCCCAGCGGGCCTCAATGCCAGCCTCATGGTTACGGAGGCCACCCAGGGGCATGTAGATGTCCTGGTTCTTGACCTCGTCGCCCATAGCCAGATCCAGAGTGCGCTTGATCAGAGCGGGATCTTGGGCGGATCCCAGGCAGCGCAGGGCGGTGGTCTTCTCATCAGAGGTCGGGGCGTGGCGAAAGCGGTCCAGGACAACTTCGTACTCCTTGACACCGCCGTGCTTCAACACGATAGTAAAGACGCTACCGCGGATGTTGGGGTGGATGGCGGATATGTCGCCAGCAGCGAAGCGAGCGAACATATCCTGGGCAGCCTTGATGACAACGGGGTCCTCGGCCATACCGGCGGAGCCGAACATGAGAGCCTTGAACTGCTGAAGGATGTGGTCATCCTTCTCCGAGAACTCCCAGCCCAGCTCGTGGGCCTTGGAGGAGACAAGCGAGCGCTGGAAGGCCTTCAGGGCATCCTTGGTCTTACTGTCCTCGAACATCCAAGCCGCGCGGAGGGTACCAATACGGGTGAGAATCTCGTTCCAGACGACGAACTCGGACTCGGTGTCTAGACCCTGGAGCAGCGAGAGCATGCCCGAGGTCTTCTGGTAACCAGAGGCAGCCAGGGCACCGGAATCAGCGATCATACCAGCACGGTCCTCGACGGTAAGAAGACCCTCACGAGCGGCGTTACCGAGCTTGGTGAGGCGCTCGGGGGTGTAGGAGGTACGGTAGATACCGGAGTGGTCAGCGTTGAGCTTGAAGAAGTCCAGGTCGGGAACCTTGAACTCTGCCTCACGCTCGGTCAGCATGGTATCCTCGTTGATACCATCCTTGGTGCGCAGACCCAGCATGCAAGGGTAGAGGACCTTGTCCTCCTCGGGCTTCACATCGCCAGTGCGCAGGAAACGGTTCTGCTTCAAGGTAATGGACGAGGAAGCGGGGTTCTCTGTGACACCAATAACGGGGAAACCGACGTTCTTGGTCCAGATATCCATGACGGACTGGACGGGCTTGCCACTGGCATCGGCAAGAGCAGACCACAGGTCGCCAGTCTCGGTGTTGCCATAGGCGTGCTTCTTAATGTAGTTGCGGACACCCTGCAGGAAGACATCCTCGCCCAAGTACTTGGAGATCATCCGTAGGACGGAAGAACCCTTGGAGTAGGAGATAGCATCGAAGATCTGGTTGATCTCATCGGCACGCTTGACAGGCACCTCGATAGGGTGACTGCTGCGCAGAGAGTCCAGAGAGAGGGCACCCTGCAGGTTGTCGATGACATAGGTCTGCCAGACCTTCCACTCGGGGTAGAAAACGTTGCAAGAGTACCACGACATCCAGGTCGCGAAACCCTCGTTGAGCCACAGACCATCCCAGAAGTCCATGGTCACCAGGTTACCGAACCACTGGTGAGCCAGCTCGTGCTGGACGGTCTCGGCAATACGCTCCTTGCGCGAAGCACCGCTAGTCTTTTCATCCAACAGCACATCGACAATTCGGTAGGTGATCAGACCCCAGTTCTCCATGGCTCCCGCGCTGAAGTCGGGCACCGCCACCATGTCCATCTTCGGAAGCGGAAATTCGCTGTCAAAGGCCTTCTCGTAGAAAGCCAAGGTCTTAGCAGCAAGCTCCAGGGAGAAACGACCGTGCTCGATATCCTGGTCTGGGGTGGCATAGACACGAATAGGGACACGGAAGTTCTTGGTCTCGACATAGTTGAGGTGTCCGACAATAAAAGCAACGAGATAAGTCGACATTTCAGGAGAGGTGTTGAACTTGACAGCCTTCTTCGCACTTCCCTGCACATCAGTCTCACTTGCCACGTCCATGTTGCTCAGACAGGTCATGCTCTTGTCCGCAACGAGGGTAACAGTGAACTTGGCCTTGAGGGCAGGCTCGTCAAAGCACGGGAAAGCCCGGCGAGCATCGGTAGGCTCCATCTGGGTGGAAGCAATATACTTGGTCTCGCCATTCTCCTTGTACGAGGAGCGGTAGAAGCCAGCCATGTTGTCATTCAGAATACCGGTGAAGGCGAGCTTCAACTGAGCATCAGACCCCGCAGCGAGAGCCTGGCTGAACCTGATGGTGGCGGTCTGGGCATCCTTATTGAGGGATATTTCGGGCTTGGATTCGACGACCGAGCCTTTGGAAGAAACGACGGCGCTGTGGATTTCGATCTCGTTGGAGTTGAGGGAAACGAAGTCGGTGTCCTCGTTGACGTGGAGACTGAAAGAGAGGTTCAACGTCAGCAATGAGTTCTGGAGCATCACACTGCTGCGGGAGTATCATACTCAATCAAGACAGTTCCCTCGTAGGTGAACTTCTCAAAGTTCGGCTCAAGAGTGAGGTCATAGTGCACCGGCTTGACATTGGTGGGCAGGACCTCACGGCCTTGGACATTGGTCGAGCCAGAGACCTCGCCGCGGCGAGAGCTGCACATTCTGCGATAGGAGCAATAACGCTTGGAAGTCTGGGAGAGGGGCGATCGGGCACGGCGAGTTGGTCTCGGAGCTAGCGCAGAAGCAGAACGAGGGGCGGAGAGGAGGGGGAGGAGGGGAGATTTGGCGGAGGGAAGCGGTGGCTTTGCGTGAAGCAATGCACGCGTGGAGAAGCGACGCATTGGTGGCCCAACAACCCCAATGGGTAAAACGGAGGCGAAAGAAGAAGAAAGAAAGCGCAGAGAAATGCAACCAAATTATATATTACAAGGATAAAAGGACCGAACAATGAACGCGCTGCGATTGTCACAAAAGAACAATCGACAGAAGAGAATGATTAAGCCGCGGCAGAACCCTCGGCGAGTCCTCGGCAGGCGGTGAGCGCCAGCCTCCGCTTTTTCTTTTCCGTCGCCAATTTTCCTCTCTTCTTTTTCTTCACCTCACGCAAGTCGCTCCCAGCGCATGCCTTGTTTCCACGGCAGACGACTGGGGAGCAGCCATTGTGCTGCTCCTCTTGCAAGACCAACCACCAGCCAGTTTGAGGGGTCCATGACAGCTTTGCTGCTCCCGTGAATGGTCTTCCATAGAGGTCTGGGACAACCTTGAATGCTCCGAACCGATTTTTCATCCAAATAATTTCATACTAGTCTAATCTCATAGTCAATATCTTATATTTTCCATTGCTTCTTTAATTGGTTTCTATCGCCCTGTGTAGTGCAGTAGCTTCGTTCAGCCCGGCGCCGAGCTCGCAGCCTTTGAACGTTTGAGGTAGTACAAACCTGGTACCTGCATAGCCTGAACCAGTATTTACCTAGCTGCACTACTAAATATACTCCAGGGCTTCTGTCTCTGATCAGTTCGTCCAAACTTCATTTGGTTAAGAAAATAATCTGTGTCTGCATTCTCCTAATTGGAATACCTCAAGTCCTCTAAGCAAATTGATATCCATACAATGCAACAAAGCAGAATATGGACCATTAAATAATATGAACGCACTTCAGCGAATAGAGCATGGCACAGACTTGAAATCCCGATCTTCAAGATCCCGTTTTTCTCGATACACGCGTGAAGACACTGCGCGACCACCCATCCGCGTCTACCACAGACTCCTTAACCAAGACATATCCGCCCCAACGAGGGAGCAGCACAGCCCAGACAAGGTAGTACATTGCGCCTAGAGCAAATACTCCTAGAGCAACGACGCAGTGCAAGAAATATGGTAGCTCCTCGTACACACTCTGCCCATCAGTCGGAGGGATATATGGTGCGATGACCAGGTAAATGTTCGATAGCAAGAAGAATATAGCGACTGGCAGCGTAGCTCTGATTCCGGGAGACCAGTTAGGGAAATTCTTTGCTTTTGTCAGGTAAATGTAGACAAGGCCGCCAGCGACGAAGATATTGATGATTGAGAGAGGGTATGAGATCAGACTAGATATTTGTTAGTTGTTTTCGTCGTAAAAAGATCGGATGAAAAGGCATACTTTAGAAGGAAGTTGTAGGCATCGCCGGGAGGTGGTGCCAGCATGATAATGGCCGACACCAGATAGTGCTCGAAAAGGCCGGCGGCAGGGGAGTGCAAGGGCCAGTTGCTAGCCCAGATTTTGGAGAAGGGGAGGGCACCTTCACGACCCAGCTCTTGGACGACTTGAGACGGTGTTAGAGTTGTCTTAAACAAAGGGAAAGTATTTAGTCTTACTTCGACCTTGCGAGAAAAGAACAGATAGGACGTTGCCAAATGCCGACAGAGCCACGAGGACTGACAAGACTTTCTCGGCTTTTTTTCCAAACATGTTTCGAAAGAACGCGGCTGCAACCACAGTTCCAGAATCGAGAATCTCTTGTTTCGGTACTGCAGCGAAGTAGGCGATGTTGACTAGCATGTAAAGAATTCCTACAGAGACGATTGCTACTGGTGCGGCCCTCTTTAAGGTGCGAGCAGGGTCCTTGGTCTCACTCAGGACCTGTTATTGGTCAATATCGAGGATGTGCAGCATTCTCTTCCGGGCGACTCACGTAGTTGGCATTGGAATATCCGATGAAAGACCAAATAACGTTGTATAGCGCCATCACAATACTATATCCACTACCCTTCGTGCCCTCGAAGGCGTTGGTGAAGTTCTTCGGCGGTTCAATCGTCGTATGACCAGCGAGTGCAACCCAGCCACAGACCACGATGAACAAAATGATGATCAGTTTGATCACACCAAGAAGATTTGTAAGGCGAATGCCCCATTTCAAAGCGAAGGCATGGATAACGAATGCCGTCGTGAGGCAGGCCAGGCCAATACCACGTTGGTTCCAGCGTCCGATCTCAACCTCTGCGGCGTTGAGGATGTATTCACCGAAAACGACGCTGTTGCTGGCGGCCCACCCAAGCAGAAAGGCATAGGCGGCGAACATGGCCGTTGCGAGGAACTTAGGTTTCTTGTAGATGTATTCGAGGTAGTTCTTCTCGCCTCCATTTCTAAATTAGATGGATGAGAGAGGTTTCGTCGCTGTAGAGCGGATGGGCTCAAGCGTACCTTGGGATTGCAGTTCCCCATTCCAGATAGACTGCTGTGCCAGCCAGGGCGATGATAGTTCCAATCACCCACATGAACAGAGCAAGGCCCACACTGCCAGATAGAGACAAGATGGTACCGGGTGTCGCAAAGATGCCTGTTCCGACAACCCGGTTGAAGATCAGTCCCGTCGCACTGAAAACGCCGATTTGGCGTCGATCATCCGGGGACGCTTCGAAAACATTTCCTTCATCTGCATTTCTGAGTCAGACTTATTCGCGTAGTCAGTCAACTAAGAGGATTTCGTACATAAGCCAGATATTCCATCTACGGGACGAGGTCCATCCTCGGCGTCCTTTGTGTCGGCCAACGGTGATTTACTGGCTCCTGCCTCGAGGAAAGGACCTGCCAACTCGGCCATCATGAAATCAGTATGCCGTCTGCCGTAAGACACAGTTTTCTGGTTTCTTTCAGCTGAAAGCCCAGGTAGGAGATATATGGCAAGTTAGAACACGGTTAGCAACGGTATAGAGATGGCGTGCTAGCACTAAGCGTGATGCAATTTGGGATCAATGCTGGGCACAATGCTACCTCATGCCAGCAGCCACAAAGCGCACGATCGATTCGCCGCTCAGGACCCTTGACCCAGAGATTTTCTCGAAGAAATTGTCTTGGGGCATCAAAAGAATAGGTAGGTTGCGGGTATAGCGCGCACGTCGGGCTCGGCCAAGTTCGAGTATACTTCGGCTTGTTGGTTGATTCCGAACTCCACTGAGGATTCGATAGACTGTGAAGCTGAGTGGTCGGTTCTGAGTAGAATTAGATCAAGGTAAGAAATCAGACGACACGAATGATGGAGTATTCTGGGGCTTTTCTAGCGGTGCCTGTTCGAGCGTGGTAGCTTCGGGACACCGTTCGTGAGGCTACTAAAAACCGACTCGGACTACGCCAATCGGGCAACGCGCTGGAAGAACATCCGGGGTCCAGCCATACTTAACTCGAAAGGACGTTTCCTATTTTCCACTAGTACTAGTGCAAATGCTGAGCACAGAATAGGAAGTGGTCTCTCAAGAGGCTAACTTCCCATTTTGTGATGTTTTTCCACAAGACCGAAGAATAGCGGAGGGAACATTTGGAAGTTTTGCCGTTTTATTTCTTTCTGCTTCCTTTCAATTTTTTCTACATTTCAACTCCACTTTTCCGCATTTGAACAATTTATTAAGGCCGTCTGCGCCATCGTATATCAAATATATTTGCATTTAATTCACACCACATGTTCGCGGAACTACCTGGACTATTGTATCCCCACGACATCCAAGATATATTATCATCCCAAATTGATTTCTTACCTGCTATTTTCGTGAACTGCGTTGCTTTATCATCAGAAACATCGAAAAATCGCGTTAAATTCGCAACCACAGAAATAAAAAGCTCAAACATCCTCTGCCAAGGTCTGGCACCCGCCCAGACCCGGCCAAGCGCAAAAAAACCAAGCAAGCAAGAAAAAGACTCGAGCACGTCATCCGACCCCGTGGTACAGTGTGCTCGCAAATGAACGGTAGAAAAGATCAACTTGGCAAGCTGAGCACCTCAAGAGTGTCGCTGGCGCAAATTTGCCCTTTCTCCTATTGCTATCAATTTTTCGATCTAAAACTCCAAAAGCGTCACGAACCATGTTGTCATGGTGAATCCTATATTTTCGTTTCATTGAGTTAATTGATTCGTTTCAGAAATGCGATCTGTACGATGGATACCTAGTTCCTGTAACTTGCGAGAGGGCGCGCTGAGCTCACAGAAAACTACTATGGATCTATAGATGAGGCTGATTGTAGTCTCATCCAGACGTACAATCGTCCCGTAGCTTGTCTTCGTATTAGATAAGACGGCTTTCGAGTCTCTTCAATTCTAAAACTACCTCAATGTCGTGCCATGATGTCTCTGGAATTAGACAGATGTTGCAACTTTTTGTAATATGCTTGGTCTCTTTTCGCACAGGTAGCTTTCTAAACATCGATCCCGCAGCACTTATAAAAGTTGACTTCTGAAATTCGGAGTGATTATGGACAATGCTCCAAGACCTCACAGAATGATTTGTTTGCCGCGCAAGAGTGAGTTTTTGTTAGCCCGTAAGCTTCCAATTTCATCCAGCATCTACATCGGAATATCAGGTATCACGGCCCCGAACCGATATCGCATCCGTAAGCGTTTCATCAACCCGAGTACGACAGATACTCTCCCGGCTTATCCGCACATTCGCAGTTTTCTCGCGAGATAATTCTATTCAGAACACATACGAGGATGTGTGTACATCCATAAGCAATCTGCCTTGGTTGACTTGGGAATAAGGAAGTAGTATATAAACGGCCTCGGTAGCTCATCACAATCACTAGGTATCCAGCAGCAACAGCAACAGCCAAAGCTTCGATCTCGCCTTCCTTAAAACCTATCATCTAAGGCAATTTATTATATTCTCATCTTAAAATGAAGTTCTTCACTCTCGCGCTGCTGGCTCTTGTCTCCATTGTCATCGCATCCTCGACTCCGGCGGGATCTACTATCGAGAAGCGATGCAACTGCGTATGTTCATTTTGTGCACAAAATTTGATTTACCGTCGTCTATACTACTAACAGTTCCGACTAATCAGATTGCCGAGCTAGCCTGCAAAGACGGATGTCGCGTCTTCGCCGGCCTGCCCGCTGGCCATGTCTCCGAGGCGTTCTGTGAACTCGGATGCACCGGTGCATCTGGATGCGGCGTCAACAAATGCTAGACCTTTCCATTTTCATATTGGGATTGACAGCCCGTCTTATCTCTTAGCGCTGCTTGAAACTTGAGAGTGGAGGTTATATGATTAGTAGAAACAGAACTGCAAGCCTCAAATTAAATCTCATCTAGTATCTGCATATGCGAAGCACTAGTCCAGCCCCAAAACTCCATCTTCGCACTACCCATCCGATGGTGGGCAACGTAAAAATTAGAAAGGAAAGAGTGCCAGTCTGTATCACCTCCCATCGAGACCAAAACGCCGGTAAACGCAAAAGCAAAAAATCGGAATGGCAAAAAACTCCTTCCCCCTTGTGCAGTGGGATATATGGCGAAAATAGATTCGGACAGGTAACGTCATGAACATGAAGATTAGCATCTCCCTGGAGATGTGGGGGAAAGACGAAAAGGCAGAGTCAAGACTTAAAACTCAAAAGGCTTATGTGGCAGGAATGAAAGTGAATGGTGTGAATTCAAACGCAACAAACTTCGAAGTAGTTAAACTTGGGTTTGGAGAGGGAAAGGGCCACCAGTTCATGAAAGAAATCTCGCTATTAGCACCAAGGCGAATGTACAACGGGCTTTAACGGGGTGGTGTGGCTTGTGATGCGGGAACTAGGTTAGATGAAGGCATTCGACCCATACTGCCCGCGGTGGGAGTCGGTGCTGATGTCCGCTTCGCAAGGATGGCCAGCTTCTTTCGAAGAGAAGCCAGGCGCCCACGCATACTAGACACCACTATTACAAGTTAGGAATAGAGTACTAG
This sequence comes from Penicillium argentinense, assembly GCF_028826775.1. Lineage (NCBI taxonomy): Eukaryota > Fungi > Ascomycota > Eurotiomycetes > Eurotiales > Aspergillaceae > Penicillium > Penicillium argentinense. The sequence goes on from NW_026622668.1 coordinate 5,227,990, forward strand.
ATATCAAGGAGCTCAAGTAACTTACTTTTCACCACAGTTTGTCGGTTTTCGCCTTGGAGTCCGTCCACTTGGCTACCATGAGAGGTACCATCGGCCGAATTTCGTAGTCCATCGTCTTCGATGACAGCCTCCAGCATCCGAATGGCCGTGACATAGGCAATTTCGCAACCGGCGAGGTCTTCGCTCGTCAGCTCATTGATGGCGGCGGCTCGGCTCATTTCCAATGCACGGTCATACATCAGCTTCTCTGCTGTGACGCCGGCGCTGACTACCACATCGGCAGAGCCGGTGGACGTGGATGTTGATTCGACGGAGTGGTTGTTTGGGTGACCAGGGTGATCCAGTGGCAAACGCTTCTGGCTCTCGATGAGTTTCAGGCGCACAAATTCAGCCTTCTCCAGAACTTCATTAAATCGGCCGCGCACCCACTGAACCACATTGTTGATCCGAGCGCCGGCAAGCGCAGTGTTGTCACCTCGGGCTCCAGAATCTCCGTAGGATTCCTCACGGTTCTTACGAGACCACCAGGCACCCGCGATGTCCATAGACTTTGCAAGCAAAGACAGGGCTTTCACGTAGAGAACCAAGGCCTCTTCAGAGAGAGTCACAATCGCATCGACTGTCAACCCATCGGGATCATTGGAATCAGAGTCCGCGACTGGATCACCCTGTGCAGACGGAGCCAAGGGGATAAGTTGCTTGTATTTGACCTCGGCAAATCCATACACAACGTCACTTCGTGTAGCACATTCCTCGATTATGTTGACTGTCCGGCAGTCCTCGTCAAGGATAGCGTTGTTCTTATTGGGAGAATCTCCCAGAAGCATCAAACTCCCCGGTCCGGCTGGATATGCCGGGAACGGGTTGTAGGCCAGAGGTGGCGATCGCCCACCCTTGGTGATAGCCAGTGGAGGCGAAAAGCCCATCCCAAACAAGCGGCCACTGGCCATATTAAGAGCTTTCGAGATGGCTGATGTCGCCGAAGATGGGCTCTGCCCGTATCGGCGCTCATATGAATGCTGGCGTTGATGCGTTGAGTCGGCGCGAGCACGACCCGATACGACCTGCATCGCTTTCGAATTAGGCGCATGCGGAGACGTGGACGACACAGTTGGTAAGCCCTGCGTTGTCGCGCGGCGAGACACATTCCCTGCCTGGCCTCGAGACAGTCCCCCTTGAATTCGCGGGCTATGGGCCAGCTCGTCCGCAAATGCGTTCACCTCAACCGCACGCTTCTCTACCACCACGTAGTCCCTCTCAAAGGCGACCTCCTGGGCCGCCCGATCTCGCTCCTCTGCAGACCGGGAGTCCGCAGTTGATTTTGCAGAGCCGGAGTACGTATTTTGCGATCTCTGTCGCTCTATGACCGCCGTAGGATTGCGATCCACGTGCTCCTGTCGACCAGGCGCAGTTACGTACGAGACCGGGTTTGGTCGGTGTGGCGGAGTGCCTCCTCGTGGTTGATCTTTCGCACCTGAGACCGGCCTGTCTGTACTTCCCATACGGCGCATCAGTGAAGCAGTCGGTGGAGTTTCGGTCCTCTGCCGAGTGGACGTTTGCTTGTGTGATGCGGGATAAGCGAAGGTTTCCTCCGGCTCATCAGGGTAGGGCGATTCCGGAGCTTTGTTCTCCAGCCGAGTCGGCACTTCTGATCGAGAATTGGCGCGCGAGGGTCCTGGGACATGAGTAGGATCGACAGCTGGTTGTCGGTACTCATCGTCAGGCAACAAGCCTGGAATCACTTCGGTGATCACTTTGTTGTTGAAAAACTCGGGGAAGTTCAATCTCTCCACGGGATTCTTTTTCAAAAGACCTCGAATCAGATTCTTGATGTCTTCCGAGACTTTGTTGTCCTCCGGAAAGTTAATCTTATCTTCTCCCTTCTCGATCCTCCGTAGTAATTCGACGTGGTTCTGCGCGCGGAATGGAGGCCGTCCTACCACCATCTCGTAGAGAACTGTACCCACTGACCATAGATCGGCCTTGGCGTCATACTTTTCATACCGCAGTATCTCGGGCGCCATATAAAGCGGTGATCCGCACAAGGTTTCTGCCAATGAGGTCGCTGGCAAGGAACGGGCAAATCCAAAGTCTGCAATCTTCAACATCGGCAAGGTCTCTAGCCCTGTTGTCGGGTCATACGAGTTCTCGCTGCCTTTGTATGGAATCACCGTCGCTACACCCGATCGGTATGATGCGGGTGCCGGGCAAAGCAAGAGATTCTGGGGCTTGATGTCTCGATGGATGAGATTTCGATCCCGCAGGAAGCGCAGAGCACTGGTCAGTTGCTTCAGGAAATGTCGGACCACGACCTCGTTCAGCGCTCCGCCTGGTGGATTTGGGTATTTCTTGATCATGTCTCGTGTGTATGAATGACTGCCTAGGGATTCCCGCCGCTTGATGAATAATGACAGGTCCCCCAGGGCGCAGTATTCCATGATCAGGTGGATGTGTTGGGTTGACTCATGGCAGTCGATGAGCGCGACGATATGCGGGTGCTGGAGGCCCTTGAGAATATCGATTTCGGAGGAAAGATTCTCTTTCAACTTTCTGTTGAGTCTCACGAGGTTGACGGACTTGATCGCCACAAAGGTCTTGGTACGCTAGGAAGAGAGAGGAACGATCAGTATGCCGATCTCGAGTCAGCGAGGTGTTTGCCACCAGTCACTCACCGTGTGCATGCCCTGATAGACCGTCGCAAAGCTCCCTCGCCCGATTTCGTCGAGGCGAGTATAGCGACCGATCGTCATCTTGGAGGTGGTCTCGCGTGACCGCCGGGAATGTTGAGACGTCATTATTGTCACCACCGTTCACGCCGGGATCCCACTCAGCGGGGACAAATGCAAAGTCCAGCCCCCAGCAACCACCACTACCGCAGCAGCAATAGAGAGGATGGACGCAATGTGATGCCCATCAGGGGAGTTGGAAAGGCAGGGTTCTGCAGCTGCCGGCAAGCTTGGAAAGACTAGGAACCGCCGGGAGGAGCAGAGTGGAAAGGCTACGATGCAGGTGCCGTGGAACGCAACCGGTGAGCTCCGTCCCGTCGATGCAGTTGGATGGCGTGGATGAGGTCGGGGGATGGAGGGAGGTGTAGTCGAAGAAAGGTAGATCGATAGATTGCAGATCACCGAGGAGATGGTTTCGAACGATGAATCACAAAGCGGTGAGGTAGTGATGTATGCGACCAGAGATGAAAATGAGGAGACTAAAGGAGGAACCGGCGACGGAAACTGGGGAAGAGGCGAAGGAGGGGAAGACGAATGAGGAGGAGTAGATGATGTGATGTTCTCGGGACTGCTGGACCCAAGGGACGCGCTGGGGGGTGACCTGATAACGAGTGACGGGCGGTCAGGAGGGCGGGGAGATGACAGGTCGGGGGACCTTTGGAGAGGGCCGTGAAGCAGGACTAGCACAGAGAGAAAACGAGAACAAGGAGAAATCAGGGAAATACGGAACGGCAAGGCTAGACTAAAGATCTAGGAGATGAGGCATCCCTGCAGGAGCAGCGCTGGTGGTGGCCTGCGGTAGCCTGCATTCAAATGTACTTGGGACGGAGCGAATGTATTGGGATGACAGGAGACGATTAGATAGAGCGATCGGCGATATGCTTATCGGGTGAAGAACAATGCGTCCCAGGAAACATTGTCTTCAGCAACCAGGGGAACTCGACAAGGTTGCATCCTCTTTACTATTATGACAGTCCGACTAGATCTGGGAGTAAGTGTGTACTAATCATAAAGAGTAATAAGGTATCTATACTAGGTTCTTCTGGCTGTATATACAAAGCAGCCATCGGACACTGATACTGATACATCCAGCCAGGCACTCACACGCCCAGCCCCCGCACTAGCAGCCACAGCACGACTGGCACCACAACGTTATCATTGCATCCAGTCAGAATCGCCTCGGTCGCGCTAGTTCCGCCCGCGGCCAGCACTGCCTTGCATCCTGTCCACGCCCAGAAGCGCGGCGTGGATGCCGATCGCGAGGCTGATTCGACGCCAGCCACCGGCCATCCTCCTACCTCCAGCCAGGCACGAACCGCCAACAGGCCCACCGATACCGCTGCTGCAAAGGCCACGCTGCCCTCTAGCGATTTGCCGCCACCCCAGAACCACTTCAGTCGCCCATATCGACGTCCCACGAGCGAAGCTGCCGCGTCGCCCATCCCCACGCAGATCACCCCGCTCACCATGCTGACATCGCGCGCGCCCACCTCCCATCCGACCCAGACGCCCTCTCTGTCGCGCGCCAGGTCGGCCAGCGACAACCAGAGCGGGATGGAGCATCCGATGAGGAGGAAAATGTGCGACACAATGACCGGTCCACGGTGGTCGCGACCGTCGACGTAGGGCGCAAGGAAGTAGGTCAGCGGGCGCGATATCGGAGGCAGTTGCGACGCCCGAAAAAGATCCAGGAGGAGGAAGATCGACAGGACCAACACAAGGGCCAGGGCACAAAAGGTCGGGTCGACGAAGACGGTGGGCAGAAACATCAACACCATCATGCCATGGAATACCTTGCGGCGCGTATCGACCTCGGCGACGGTGCTCAGCTGCAAGACCACTGCCAAGCCAGTGACCAACACCACTACACAGTAGGCCATGAGGAGGAGTCGTGTATTCGCAGGACCAAAGGTCGTCTGGCGGAGATGTTCAACCCATCCAAGCCAGCAGGAGGCCGTCTCTAAGGTGACCTCCGGGCGCGGAGGCAGTTGAATCCAGTATTCCAGGTTCAGCATGAGCACCCAGAACCGTACGGTAGTCAGGTTACCCAAGAGGTATCCCAGTGCCCAGCCGAATGGGTCTTGCCCCTGGAGGGCTTGCTCGGCCACATACTTTCGAATTGGGCCTAGAATGATGGCAGCAGAGATAGCGTAGATATAGATCGCGTACAACCACTTGCGGACCTGCGCTTGGGCTGCAGTCAATGATAAGAAAGATGCAAGGCCCGGGCCCATTAATTTCTTGCGCCGCCCACCGGGGGTGGTGCGGACGCGCTCTTCCTGAACAGCATCCTGGAAAGTCGAGATCGTGTGACGTCGTTGGCGTCCAGTCCGACTGTGCCACTCAAACGCCTCTTCGGCGCTGACATTGTCGATCGCCGAGCTGGGTTCGGCCGGGACAGGCTCACGAGCCTCTCGCATCGTTTTGGCTTTGCGTGGCCTGTGGACGCTACCGGGCCCGTCGCTGTCCGATGAGGGCTCATCGGAAAAGCCAGTGCCACTTAGCTTCTGACAAAGTCGGTGGTCCATCATATTGAGCAACTTTCGGGGTGATTGTGAGCCACTGAGCGAGCGGCGGAATTTCCAACTGGGGATTCGAGCCAAAGCCACCTCCCAGCGGAGTATATGCCGGCACGACACGAATAAACTCATTCCACCAAGCCATAGCAGTGCCTTTAGGATTTGTGCCTGGGGCGAGACCGCAAATAAATATAGGTTGACCAGAGCTGTCGTCAAAAGCTGTAGTTCCGCAGGCAGAATGCTTGTCGTCAACAAAAAGTCTAATGTGGGTATCAAAGCTTGATGCAAAGGAAAAAGAAGAAGCAACGATTCCGCTTCAAGCCCTCGGAGGATCAGCGGTTTAGGGATGGTATTGTCGAACGAGAGGTGTTCAGCCACGAGAACAGGCGCCGCGGCTACTAGCCAGTGAGGTATGCTAACGCCGTGGATACATCTCTGCATTGGGATTACCGGTGCTGGGAGAGATGCCAGACCAAGTATAATATTCGGCATGACCAGCGCCGGCTGGTGATTTGTGAGGGATAGTGATACAAATATCGGGAGAAGCGTCGGGTAGAGGAGCGGCGCCGGGTCAAAACTCGTCGGTATAGAGAAGAATGGGCGTTTGGACGGCCAGACGTGCCATCGTCGGCTTCCCGAGATGCGAAGTAGAAGAGGGTACGATGCGTATAGCCCTATCAAAAGCATGCCGTGCGTTGCCAATTCTGGATTGGAAAGTCAGCACACCATGTATCTCTGCAAATGTAATCGACCAGCTTCCCATACCTTTTCTCCAGGCCCAAGCTAATGAACGTGCGTCCCGTTGAAGTAAAACCACCACGCCCACCGATAAGAACAGCGCGGTCTCCATTAACCGTCGCAAGACCTCCACCCGCCTTTGCTGTCGTAACCGTTGTGTTTTGAGCGCCTCTTCTTCCGCCTCTTCCTCGGAGCTCCTCCGTGGACCACGAGAGCTCCGTCGTACAAATGAAGGCCATGGCTGTAGACTAGGCAACCACCCGTCACCGTCGATGACTCCATTCGTACCCGACCGCAGCCCCTTTCGAGGCCGAAGCGGCGGTGCCGGTAGACCCCTCAAGATACCGGTGCTCTCATCGTCCGCTTCTGTGCCGCTATCGCTCGGAGTGCGCGATGCCTTGGAGTAGGAGAGCGGCTGGAGTCGATCACCCTGTTCGGAGGGTGTACAGGACCCGAGTTGTCTGCTGCGATGATAGGGATGCGGAGAGCGATTGAATTGTCGCAGATCCTCGACAATCAGTTCGGAATTCGCAGGCGTACTGCTGCGAGCGATCGCCTCTTCCTCGTAGCCCCGCGAAGAACTCATAGCGCCATTCCTAAGACGAGGAGGGTGTCATGCCGGGGAAGCGTTTCAGTTGGAAGATGAGGTCAAGGATTGTAAATGAGGAGAGAACAAGCGTAGGCGATGACTCGACTGTCCAAAGTCCGCGAAGGTTGCAGTTGTTGCGGATGTGTTGTTATCCACGCGGACGGAAGGTGCCTATCACATGCTCGGGCCCACCGCATGACATCGCCCTTCCTTTCGAGCTGGCGCGCGCCGCACATTCGCTGCGCACTTGCCTCAACGCTGCCATCGCACCACCTACCGAGCAACTGGAACCGGCCACCACCAGTCTGCGTGTGCGACCACCAGGGTCCGGTTCAGCGTCAATTGGTTCCCATTTCCCATCTAGACCTCCCAAACGTCGCATCTCCGAAAATATCCTTGCCGCTACCCTCGATTGCAAATCCAACTCGCGACCCGCATCCACGCAACATCATGGTGCTTGAAGACTCGAGTGACGGCTCGAATGATAGCATGCTTGAAGGCTTCGAGAGAGTGCCAGTATTGGACTCTTCATGGGGTTGGAGAATGTAGAGTATAGAAGTAAAGCTGGCTTTCCGGATTAACATGTAGGACTTGTTGCTAGAAGAAACACAACAGCGACCAGAGAACCCCCGTGAGTTTCGCAGGTGGCAGCGTCTCCACGCATATAGATGCAGAATTATCAAAACACACATAGGCGAGGGCATTTAAGATCGCGTGGGGAAAAACATCGAGGAAACAACTGTGCTGAATTATCTTCATGCTATCAAAAAAAAAAACCATGACTTACTTCTATTGAAGCCTCCTCTAAGCTCTTTGAATTTGGTATCGACTTCAGCATATATATGCTACCCACTACAATGATTTTGACGACTATCTTTAGGTATTGACAGAAATGAAACTCGCGTCTGACAGAATGGGAGCTCTTATCCACGACTCTCTTTTGTGTATCGCACTCCAAGGTCTACCTGAAAGATTTGACGACTTCAAAGTTAGGTATCGTTACCGGCTAGGTATCTTTCGTGAGAACGAATCAGAAGACACAGATCGCTATATACTACCAAAGTCGATTGATCTCTTTGAATTCAAGTGAGATGTGAGAATTGAAGATCGGGGGATGAAGAAATGCCTAGGAAATTCAATCCCGGTAACGGGAGAGCATGACACAAGGCTGATTTTTACTGAAGTGAATACAGCGATCGTGGAAGAATTATGATGCAATTTCTGCTATAGCATCCAAACAGTATTCTTTTTCAAGATTTGGAGTCTATTGTAGGGACAATGGTGGCGCTGCACTGCTGTTATCGACCAGGAGCTACCTACCACATACTTCTGTCCACCGCAGAAAACCACCTGTAGGCTGGCATGATTTCGCTTGGTTCTATGTGAATCCTCGCCGTTTTTACTTGCTAGAACATAGAGTACTAAAAAAGCAAAAGCAAACAGAGAACAGCGGGCGGGGGTTCATCCATCTCTGGGTCCGTCGATCTACCCTATCCACGGATGGGACACATCACAATTGACAGCGGATTGGAAAGTGAAATCTCAGGCCGAACCTACTCGCTTGGTCATACATCTTTATACGGCAGCAGCGCTGGGACCCTTTCTAAAGCGTCGGAATTGGTTCCAAAGTCATAGCACAAAACATTGTTCCCGATGATCCATATCAATCCATGGGAGGGGAAGAAGAAGCAAAGTCAGTAGCATTACTTTCTTCAAAAACAAAGATTATACTAATGCTTTTTGCAGCGAAAGCCTGTCTGGCACGTCAGTTCAAAGTGCCCCTGATTACGTCCTCAATCCACTTTCTATTTTCCGAATGGCGCGCAAGTCAATTCCTGACATGCAAGCACCAGAGAAAGCCGCAACTTCTTCCGCCCCAAATAGCACGAAACCTGACTCGGTGACTGATATGGATCGGCAGCTCAGTGATGATCTAGCTCGTGAGTCACAGAACTGTGGCCCTACATACCCCGAGGTCAGCCATGAAAACCCCGAGGAGCTTCAATCGCTATTCATGTCGGATTTGGGATGGGCGTGGCAGCCTGCAGATACGGCCGTTGGATCTGGCATCAAAGGGATGCCGAATTATTCAAGAACGCATTGACCATACTTTGCTACCACACGTGTGGGAGAACAATAAGGTCACTCAGGAAGATATCGTCGCGGTGCTGGATTATCTTCATGCAGTCGAAGAACAGACCAGACCGAGCACAGCCCACCATCAAGCTCATCGAAATCTCGAATCGTCTTCAGTCTATATCTGTCTCCCAATTCCAAAATCTTGACGGATTTTTCGACGAATTCAATAAGATGAAAAAAGCAAACAACAGAATGGGATTGCCAATTCACGGTTCTCTTTCTGTCTCGCTTTCATTCGAGGTCTGCCCAAGGAGCTCGACGAGTTTACAAGCGAATATGTATCTTTCCAGGACGAGCATTTTGAAGACTCTAGCCGATGCCGACACTGAAACCAGGACCGAATAGCCTGTAGACATGGTCAATTTTCGTTCGGCTCGAAAGAGATGTGAGGAAGGAAGCCAACAGATCGGAGGATTCATTGAGAAGATCGATTCCAAGTAAGAGAGGGCAAGATAGAACAGAACGATCATCTATCAGGTGAGAAATAGCGGTTGCATACGTTCCATGGTGTTGGGTGTCCGGCTGTCGAATATCTGCCCACGGAGCACCGAATCAAACTATCGCAAGCTGCACCCCGAGCTCAGCAAACCATATGGGCGCAAAAACAAGAAGAATTTGCGAGCAAAAACAGACTACTGAAGTGATTTGTTATTTCGGGCTACTTTATTTATCGCAACGTTTGATTTCAAGAACACCGCTTTATCAAGTCTAAAGATGCGGGGAAGAAACATTCCTCGAACTCACCAGCGACACTACATTCCACCCATCCCTAGAACTTCAAGACCACAAACAAAAAACAAAACCCACACTCGTCCGTAAGATGGGCCGTCTCTTTTCACAAATTCAAATTATTCAAATCAAGAACACTGCATCATGCCTTCCAGAATCAATCACGCCCCATCTCTCCAAGTCCTGACGGACAAACAAAACTGGCCAAAATGGAACACAGAAATGGTCCTTAGTCTACGACAGCGCGGCCTGGGCCCTCTCCTGCGCGACGCGAACAAACCAGAAGACGAAAGTAGTCTCCAAATCTGGAACATCAAGCAAAAATTGGCCTGTGCAATCGTCGTCAGTCACCTAGATCCGAAATTTGCCAAGATCATGCACCGTCACAAGACGCTCGAGACGCTGCTCCGTGCCATCGACGACTTCACCAGGCCAAAGGGCAAAGCTGCCATCGGTCTCCTCTGCAGCCTGTGGAATCGTCTGCGATCACTTTCTGCGTCGCGCCATAAGAGTATCGCTGAGTACTGCGAGGAGGCTCTTGAGATTCAGAGGCAGTATGCACGTCTTGGATGCAGTACTTCTGATCCCATTATCTGCTGTGCGTTTTTGGATGGGCTTCCGTCGCACTGGTGGCATTGGAAGTATCTCCAGCAGCATGAGATGAATGTTACTTGTGCCGGGGATGGGACAGATTCGTCGACATTCATGCTCTCCAATCTTGTTGGTGATGCGTTGGAGGAAGATGAGAGGCTGTATGTTGAAGCTTTACGGTCTGCGGAGACAAAGTACCGCATGAAAATCATCGATGCGACGAAGACGCCTGCTACAGTGGAAATTGATTTCTGTACGGCCTGTAATGGGTTCTTTCATTCGGCGCCGGCATGCTTCAAGCTGAATCCTCAGCCGAGATCGCGGCGGAAGGGGAATAAGAGACAGCGAGCTAACTCTAGGGAGCTGGGGTCTTATGGGAGGTGTGGGGTTGATGTATCTTAATCGTTATAGGCATTGCGTGTGTTATTTCTTAATCATCTAATCCGATCCAAATTCCTGTTGGAGAACGACTCCAGCAGCCAATGGCTTTCCTTCTCGGCCCCATACTGTTCTGCATGGGACAACCTGCCCAGCCCAGGAGCCCTCTGACACCGGTTGTGTCGTGTATAGAATAGCCTGCGACAGGCCTTGTTTCATATACAGGCTTTCCGTGATAGAAGCGAGACTGGCGGTTTCTAGGCTGGCGATCTCGATGCAGGTGTAGCTGTATCTGCCATCAGCAGTAGCCGCTGTGGAATCGGCCTGGCTTTCTAGCAAAATGTCTGCACATCGACTTCCAAGACCTTGCCATTCAATATCACTTCCGCGGGGCAGCTCATCAACCTCAACGGCCAAAAATGGCGGTACAGAAGTTGCGGCATTAGAATCCAGAATGCCAAATCGGGGCAAGCTCCAAGTTTCAGCCACCACGTCCTCGGTCTGACGCCCATACTTGATATCCCAAGCATCAATCTGCGGTTCGTCATCCTCCTCGTCTTCGTCGTTAACTTCGAGTGTATGCATCGTCTTCCACAGATGCCATGCCACCCGCACCTGGGTCTGAATGTTTTCTCCGCGCGTCAGAAAAACCACTGCGCCCACCCACCAGTCAACCTGCATCGCCTCTCCAATTCGCCACATATGCTGCAATGCCAGCGTAGTCCGTAGAGAGTAATCATCAAGCCAAGACTTCCCTTGTGAAGCCATTTCCATCGACGCAGGCTCGAGCGGGATCTGTCCAGCTACATAAACCAGCCTGCTCTGGTCCTGAAGTGGGATGGACATTGCCTGGGAATAAGGCCCGATATTCGCAGGTGCCCAGTATGATCGTGATTGAACGTGCAGACCCTGGCGACTACTTCGAGCACCTAGGTCCACGACAAAGGAAATCATGACATTGACGCCGACTGGGAGACGGTCGCCGCAGGCGATTGTTGCTCTTGCGGGAGGATTTGGCTTTTTGAAAAGTGAGACGTAGATTTTATTCATGGAGGCGAAGTCGGCCATTGAGCGGAGAAGCACCGTCGCAAAGACTATGTCTTCCGTTTTTCGTGGCTGGGAAAATGCTTTCAGTGTTCCTTGGACCTTGGCCACGATCTCGGTCATTTGTTCCCCTGCGCCGGGACCAGCCTCTGGCGCAATAATGTTCGAGATAGTCCATGTTGTATTGGTTTGGCGATGCATTGGTTGGCTGGAGAGCCATGCTGGCGATGATATTGCATCATGTTGCATGGCCTGCTCGGTCTGTGTAGTTTTCAAGGCAGAGGAGACATCGCCCAACGCAGCAGCAAATACGCTATCCAGCAAGACAGGCCTCCTAACATTCTGCGGGGCGACATCTGGCCGCTCACCCTCAGACTTGGGAACACACTTGGCCCCTTTCAGACTGGTATAGGCGACACCACCCTCCGCAGTCCTGCTCTCCCGCTCTTCAATTTCAATCCGCTTCTTCCACAGAAGACCAGGCCCATCAATAGCAAGAGTCTCGTACTCCCCACCCTCCCCCAGCACCGCACCGCGGATATCTTCCGGCGCAGCAAACCGACTCATAGCCTTAACAACACGTCTGCGAAACGCCCGGCCTCCATTTCCACTTTCAGAGACATTATCCCACAGGAAGCCATCGTCCAGACCGCCCGAGGCAACCTTGATGATTCGCGCATCACACCCAACGGCCGACATATCTTCCAACAAGCCTGCTTCCCGCACAGCCGCGGGGTCAGCTTCTCGCTCGGCCGGCGCGGGGAGGGAAGGATACATCCACAACCAAGCCAGTGGAGTAAGACCGAGTCGACCAGCGACGTTCTCGATGCGGGTACGCTGGTACGTCGAGAGGATGGCGCCCGCAGAGACGGCGTTCGCCTCGGGATGTGCTTGCATCGCCTGGTGAAGCAAGGGGACGAGACACTCCGTTTCGTCTTCAGAGGCAGCCCCCGACTCGACAGATTGGTCTGCAGCATCATGACGGTAGATCCGTGAAGTATCCACGGCGCCGCCGGTGATCGGGGCGCGGTAGAGTGGGATGCCAAGTGCTTCTTCGTAGAGCGGGATGACGCTGTGACCGATTGTTTGGTACATGAAGCTGTCGATGTCTTCTTCGTCACCCTGGTCTTTTGAGCCGCTTGATGCATGGCTTTTTATTTCGGGGTGCAGGTTGGCTAGGGCGACCACTCTGTGGCCGTTGCGGATGCAGTGGAGGATTGAGTAGAGGGAGTCTTTGCCTCCGGATACCAGGGCGATTACATTCAGCCCTGGTGAGGGGGTTTTCGATGCCATTGTGCTCGAGCGCCGAATGGTCGTCTTGGCTGCAGTCCTGCCGTGCGTGAGGTGGAATTAAATGCGTTCGCAGGTGCTGTTTGGAGGGCGGGCCGTCGTTTTTTTGTCTCGTCCCCCGCCTTCACGTTGTTATCGATAGGCGGGCGAGGCATCATATCAGATGGGCAAGCATTGGCAATTTCAGACTAAATGGCCAAATTGGTTGAATTGTTTTTCCTTGAGCCGGCAATTCTCTAAAGATGGCCAGGATTGCAAATGATTTTTAGGTACACTAAGTACATTCAGTGATCTCGTTTCTGCGTGAACCTCTATTCCCGAAGATGCCCCGTTTCCGACCGTTGACTTGAACACAACAGCCATGTCCTGCCAATGGCTCAGTTATACTGACTACGGAGATGATTACGAGGAAATTTGGTAAAGATTATGCTTGTAATTGATATGTGAGGATCCTATTCTTATGGATCGTTGACCTTGACCAACAACAAAACGAGCAGGCAAGAAATGCAATGCAAGGGGTATGAGGTATGAGGTATGAGGTGGAGGGTTGGTCAATTAACTTATACACGAATGTGACCAGCACAAGGAACAAAGTGCAAAAAAGGTAGGTCAAAAAAGGCCAAAGGCAAAAAATCACAGAAGAAGCAAGGATATTACATGAAAATAAGGCAAGGCGAGATGTGAGCGAAACGGTAAAAGAATCGAAGGGATAAAAATGTCACAGAGAAATGAAAACAAGAGGGGAAAGCCGAAGAGAAACGCAGGAAATCAAGAAATCAAGGGCTGGCTGCGAGAGATGGAGCCAATTTTTGCCCACACGCTGAATGTGTTGATCCGGGGATGGAAACCAAGATGAACATAGGAAATAAAAGAAACTGACAAAGGAAAATCAACACCAAGCCACCTGTAACCGCGAGGACAGATGTCACCATGTCCACTTTTTTTCCTTTTTGCGTTTTGTTCGGGGATTATGGACTTTTTTTTATTTTGAGTCCACCCGAATCAAGCCCAAGACAAAAGAAATAAGAGAAGAACGCAAGAGAGGCCGAGAATCGCTTCAGTCCTCTCCCAAACTCCATGATGAAATGTCTCCCATGGTTCCGATAAACAGGAACTCAAGTTGCCGTACACCGATGACCCCGTATAGCCGACACCAGTGTAAATGCCCAGACGCCAAACCCAATGACCACAAGCCAGGTCGAATCAAGAGAGAAAAAGAAATTTCCCCCTGGAGAGCCACGGCCGAGTGAAATTTGTATTATATATGCAGTAGGAAGTTCTCCTTGGTCTCATAAAGTATCATGATCGCGAAGCGACTCGCAGCCCATTTAGGCGGAGTCACGCTTGCGCTTCTTCGCGGCCCGACGGTCAGCACCAGCCTCGTTGGACTCGTACATGACCGCGCCTAGCGCCCCGGCATCTTGTGACTCGTCGAAGGGAATGGAGCTCTCCGATCCGTCCATGACGCCCATGACAATAGATCCAGCACCGTGGGTACGGGCATGCTGGGCCAAGTTGTCACTGCGGGAGAACTTCTTACCGCACTCGTTGCACTCGAAGGGCTTGTCTTGGGTGTGAAGAGAGCGGTAGTGGCGTTTGAGGTGCTCCTGGCGACGGAAGCGACGAGAGCAGAGGGTGCAGACGAAAGTCTTAGAGGGATCCTCGGTCAGAGACTGCTTGCGACCGCGGCGGTTGACCGACACGGGGGCAGGCTCCGAGTCCGTCACCGTGCCATCGGTCGACGGGGCCGGGGGCACAGCGACGGTCTTCTTGTAGGCAACCTCGTCAATCTGGGCACTCTTGCGAGCTGACTTGCGGCTGCTGCGTTTCTTGGTCTTGATCTCTTCCTCCTCCTCGGCGGCAGAGTCCGACTCGATCTCGGCCTGAGCATGGGCAGACTCGTCCCACTGGAAGGCAGGCATGGCCGAGGGCATGAAGTTCTCCGAGTCGTCCGAGTCCTCGAGGCTGTGCTCGCTCAGGAACCCATCGTCGTCGGCAATGTACTGGTCCACCCGCTGACGCTTTCCACCTAGGTAGACAGCGTTGCTGCCCGGGTGGAAGTCCACCAGGCGGTTCAGCTCATCATCAGAGTCCAAGTCGGAGAAGGAGTCGAAGGTCGGCAGGGAGGTCAGAGGGTCCTCAGTCGACGCGGTGAAGGAGGGCGAGGGGTTCTCGTTCACAGGCAACGTCACAGACGCACTGCCCACGACGGCGCGAGGCTGCTCCTCGTCACAGGTGAGGGTCGGCAGGGGCGGGAGGTCCTGGGGGGCCGGGACATTCACCGAGGGCTCAACCGTGAGCTGACGCGGATCGCAGAAGTCTGCGCCGGCCGACTCGGCAGAGAGGCCCTGGGATTGGGCGAGAAGGTCGGTCGGGACTGGAGAGGGAGAGGGCGAAAGCGAGGGGCAGGAGTTGGCGGAGAGCAGGTCGGAGGTCTGGCTGGCGGTCAATGACGGCGGGTGGATGAACACTGTGCCTCGGATTAGTTCCTATTCGATCCTGGGGTTCCCACTTCTCCCTTGCATGCCATCGAACGCCACCTGGTTCGTAGGTTTTTTGATTTATTTTTGGTGACGTTTGCCATGCATATGTTTCACGCGAAACTTACCTGGTGTCATCGGAGGGGAATCAGAGCGCGACCAGTCCGGGTTTGCGAGGATTTCCGTGTGCACGTCGGTCTCGCAGCCTTCCTTTACGCCCTCGACCTTCTCAAAGGAGAAGAAGGTGTCGTTGATGGGAGTGTGCAGGGTGCCATTGGCAGAGGGCGGGCTGCTAATGCTGCTGCCTGAGGACGAGAGTGGCGGTGTTGTGGGGAAGCCATACAGGTCGGTGCCGATGAAGCGTGTGTCCAGCGGCATGAGAGCAGGCGACCCTTGCTGCACAATGATGGCGGGCTTCATTTGGGAGGGCTGCGGCGAGGCTATCGGGGTCATGTTGATGGTGGCGCCCCGGAAGGCATTGGTGGTGGCCATCTGGTGCATGTTCATAATGGGCTGCTGGTACATGGGCTGCTCGGAGCCACGCTGGGGGCCTTGCTGGTACTGCATCTGGCCGTAGTAGACGTCGGACGGTTGGCTGGTGTAGTGACCTTGTTGTGAAGTGGCGTCGGAGTAGTAGAAAGATTGGCCTTGCACCGGGGGTGCTACTGTGTATGAGTCCATTGCTGGAGGGTCAGCATTAGCAGCTTCATCTCTATGCCAATTGCTGCTGGCGCTGTCCCAGTACATACCGAAAGAGTCAATCGCAACGAGAGGAGAGTATTAAGTAGGTGTAGGTTAGGTGTTGTTAATGTCAATGTCGAGGGGTCGCTGGTCGAGTCTCCGAGAGGAGAGTAAAAGAATGAATGAATGACCAGAAGGATTAGTGTGAGGGTCAAAAGGAAGGGAGTCCCGAGGCTTTTGGGATGGTAAGAGAGTGGCAGGAGTGAGAGATCCAAATAGTGATAACCCCAAACCCAAAACAGAATAAATTGAAAAATAAAATAAGGTATAATAAAAAAATAAGGAAACGGGAAAGCAGAGGGAAAAAGAGTGTACAAGTAGAAGAAGCAAGAGAAGAGAGAGGGAGAGGAGCCGGTGGATAAAAGAGTGATCTGCTACTATTTTCTACGTGCCGGGCTCACTAGCGCGGGTGGGCCAGGAACAGAACAGAAAAATAATTCCATCAAAAATAGTCAAAAATAAAAAAAAGTGGGATTAATTTTGGGTGTCTCAATTCATGTCGTGTAAGGAATGGTGGTATCAAGCCCGTCTGGGGCGGGTTGGGAACTGCACATCCGGTGGGTCGCGCAGGCCCAAGGGAGCGGGCGCGGGCCATCGGTGACTCGCCCAAAAAGAGAAGTGGGAATGCGGAGGGCCTACGATACGCGACGATACACTATTCAAAGTTACCACTGGTGTGGTGTGCCTCTGCTTTCTGTATAGCACCCGGTCTGTAGTCCATAGAAGAGTGGTGTGGTGGCAGTATCGATGCCCGCCATCTGCGGTGTGCGTCCCGTCCAATCTGCCTTCCCAACTCCAGCCAACACTTTCACACTCTCATTCACACACGATGCCTCGGAACCAGCGACCACCGTGAATGATCATTTATTTGTGGCCACGAGGACTCCTTCGATTGGCCCAGCGATGGTGACAGCGGCAATCAATTGCACCTCTTATCAGCAGCACGCCCGTGCAGCGGCAAATCAGCAGTGGCTCCGGCCCGGGACAGTGGGCCTTGGGGATTGGATTTCACAGCCAGCGCGACGTCCATCCTTGGGGCTCCCCCCGAGACCAATGGAGGCTTGCTCGTCCCCGCCCCACGCGCGTCCCGTCCTCGTCATTTCACTGCCAGGGCAGTACACCACCCAGAATGGCCAACACTGTGGAGGGGAACCCCCACCGTAGCCCACCGGGCTGGCGATCGACACTGATCTGACTGCGCTGACCTCGGAGGCCCATTTCCCCCCGGTACTTGGAATTATTCTCCAGCACGATCAACATGTGGAAATGTGGAAACAAAAGACGGGGTCGATCCATGCCCCATACAGGGCGAGTGCGCCTGGCCTGTCCAGGTGTGCATGAATCCGCAAACCCAAGTCGCTCAGGATCGCGCTGATCAGAAGGCTATCAACGGTGGCGACCACCGTGCTACCTTCGACACCCTCAAGGTCATTGATGGACTTGCTGTACTAGTGACCCGTAAATAACAGATGTGTTCGATCGTGAAACGGTCGGCATTGGCCCACGACCGGCCTGGCGCTGGCGAAGGGTGTGTGTCCACGCACACCCCCTGGTCAGTTTCATATGATTTTCCGGCCAAAAGTACAACGGGCACGAGGCAGAGAGAAAATCGGAATGTGAGTAACGGACGCCGCGGGCAACCACTGATCTGTGCTTTCTTCTTTCGAGAAAGTATTGGTTCCGACTTCGATATTCCATCGCCCATGATTACATAGTACTCTACAGATTAGTCTAGCTTCTTTTTGGTGGAGGCAAATTATTCGGCGCGCCGACCAGCAGCAGCTTCAGCTTCACGGTCCAATGTGTGCCAATTTGCCACATGGATCGGTGCGGGAATTTCTTCGGGCCACTGGCAAGAGCAAGACGTCCGTAAGGGGTCGGCGCGACACGTCAAAGCTCAGCTTCGACTCAGCTTGTGATGGTTTGATTTTTTTGGTCTGCATTATTGGGGAATTGTTGATTCTGCGCTGCGCGGCCTACTGCAGGAACCAGCTGCGGAGGCACCGAACGGAATCTGAACCTGACCCAACATCAGACCCAGACTCCCCGAAGCAATGCGGTCATTGGCAGGCCAGGCAAAGCAAGGCTTCCTGCAAGTTCCTCGTCATACGCGAATGACAGCGCTCGAACAACTGTCGGCGAGAGCGTCCCGAACTTTGAGCCTTGCCCTAATCGCGAGCGTCTCAGCACACCAAATACCCAGCTCGGCACTGCGCAGACGATGGCCGGGTCTAGTGGCGCGCTGGGTATGCACGTCTGAACCTAGGCTGTTTTCCCCGGCATACGCAAAGAACTCGCAGCAAGGTGTAATCTATGGGAGTGGCGTGTGATACATCTGATTGGCCTGGCGAGCGTCAGCCATGTCGCGAGGTGATGTGTTCCGATTGCAGCTGTGATGGCACTGCTGCATACCGCATCTCACGTAGATCCGGGGCAGCGCCAATGTCCAATGTGCCAATGTGTCTCTCGGGTGGTCTGTGATCCATCAGGCAGGACGCAGAATCCGACACATCCAACTTGATTCTTTGTCTGCCGACGATGTGTGCTCTCACTGCCACACACCCAACTGATGTGCCTTTGTGCGTACATACGTACAGACGGCGCCACGCAAGCAAGACCCGATCCAATCTTGAGTAACTTTAGGCTTGTGTACGGATGCCTATGTAGCACACTCCTTCCCGGTCTTTGTGCTGAACCCAAACATGGGTCCTGGCATTTCCTTCCCTTTTTTCTCGGCATGCCCATGACTCTGGACGAGAGTCATGATGAGATAGACAGTACCTTAGGTCTGTACATAGGGTGCGACCGGCGACAATCAGGACTATCACGACTATCCCAATCCTACGGCGAAGGTAGTACCAACCCAATCCCAAAACGGAAAAGTAGCAACACCCACAGGCAAAAGCAGACAGCTCGAGTCCAGTCCTTCCAGTCAGTTGCTCTCCCACGGAATTTCATCATCGCCCATCCTTTCCCATCCGCGCATCAACCGTGCACCATTGGCCGCTTCTAAACATAGCGGCCTCCACCGCGGCCCACCGTGGCCCACCGTCTCCTCTTTCAGTCCCTCCGCCTCAACGCCATCCCCGAAGGAGTAAAATGGTGACGGGAATCCTCGACATTCTTCCGTCTGCCAATCACATTCCCGAGACAGTCCACTTGCGCTGGGAAATTGTGAAATGGAGAGGGAAATTGTCTGATCGCTCCCGGCCTCCACTCCCGGACGACGGCCACCCGCAATACCGCGCCTGTACCGTCCCCAGTCACCTCTGCGAAGAGCAAGTCCAACTCCCAGACCTCGCGCTCCACTCATGGGAGTGTCCACTCATCGTCATGCCCCACGGAGTACTTTCTACTTAAGTTCTGTACTTATGACTTACTAAGTACTTACAGAGGAAAGCTCACTGGGTCGAGGGTTGCCTTGCGCGGTCTAGTCCAGGCCGCTGGGCGAGGACTAAGAGTGTTAGGACAGTGCCCTAGACTCAAGCGGGGCCTAGTGGGTGGACAGGCCATGCATGGAAGGCTGTCATGACTCTTCGAGAAAGAACAGCGACTCCATTCCTCCTTGCCATCTTCCGGACTAGTCTTCGCCTAGCGAGGAGACTAGGAACGACCCTTGCAGGTGTCGCCGGCCATGATTTTCGCTGCATATGTACGAGACACTACGTACTGACGTTGAGGGTCTTCATCAATAACAATATGGATAGGTGCTAGCCCTTGCCAAGGTCCATGTCTGGCGTATGGATCGACCGAACCAGAGCTCCAAAAATGCGACCGTTTTGGCTTTGTACTATTTGCGTTGGCTCGCTCGTTCTCGTTTACACATCTCATACCGCGGGTGCCACCCGTTGCTCCAAGCCAAGCGCCCATCCCCCAATTCCGTTTTTTGACTAAGCGCTATTGCAATTTATTGAATCCTGAGCTTGGGGATCGCCAGGCACGGGGGAGGCCAAACGTGGTCCCGTCGCGCACTCAGCGTGGCCACGCAAGGAGGAAAGATCT
Source organism: Penicillium argentinense (assembly GCF_028826775.1). Taxonomy (NCBI): domain Eukaryota; kingdom Fungi; phylum Ascomycota; class Eurotiomycetes; order Eurotiales; family Aspergillaceae; genus Penicillium; species Penicillium argentinense. The sequence continues at coordinate 5,247,956 of NW_026622668.1, forward strand.
CACCGAGCCGCCCAAATCAGCCCCCTACGGCCTCACCCGCGTCTACACGGACCAGATGAAGCGGGTGCCTTTGCGTTACTGACAGGGCAAAATGGAGAATGTGTCGCGCCTGCGGACAGTCTGGATGCGCGGTGGAGCATGGAGATAGCGTCCGGCGGACGGGCGGCTGCTAGTCCAGTCACTCACGCAGAGGGTCCTCATGCACAGCCGACGGTGGGCTGGATGGGGTCGGGTGTCTCTGATGGGAAGAGCCCTTCTCCATTTTGGTGCGCGACTGGAGCTCCAGAGCTTTCCCCATATCCAGGCCTTTGGCCATTAACCAATGACCCTCGCCGAGGGATTTTCAAATCCTCAAAGAACGGGCCAAGCCCGTGCTGTTGGATGCTCATGCTGGGTACGTATGGAGAGAGAGGAGTCGGGATCCATATGAGCTTTTTCCCCGACGAATTGGAGGAGGTTGGGTCTGCCACGGAGTCATTGCCTCTTCTTCGTTGTTGCTCTCGTCCTGGCTCTCTGTACATGATTACTAGATCGGGATTTGGTGGACTTCATGAACTATCGGGCTTTGCACAGGATTGGTTTGGCTGCGAGAAACCGTTGTCGATCATGCTCGTATCCGCCCATTACACTGGTACAGAGTGGATGATATTATTGTTTATTGCGACGCTCGACCTGTTCCATCGGGTAATGTCCGTGGCGTCTAGCCGCGGATAGAATTGAGACAGATGCATCGAGCTGCATGGTATATGCCGGTGACTGGTGTTAAAATCTATAAAGTACCCTATTTTACTTTACTAATGAACACAGCCATTGGAAGGCAACAGATTCCAGGTGCCTGGAGTAGTTCCAGTCGTAAGGCAATGGATACATCATACATCGAATATTCGGGCGGAGCCAGCCACCATGCAAGGGTCTCGAGGCTATCCACGCCGTTTTTTTTTCCATCTCCCATACATCCAAAGCTTGCATCCTGCGGCTTTGACAGCGGGACGCCGCCACCAACCTGGGCACGCAGCCATTGGCCCGTATGATTGCCGTGCTTTTGCAATGTGATCTGGCATTGCTTACATTCTGAAGTTAGTGATATGTCGGTTTTCTCCTTACAGACGTCAGACGCCCATCCAATCCCCGAGTGGAGCCTCCACCGGTCCGGGTCAGTGTTTACATGCTAGTTCGTCTCGGCGCACTCTACTTGCCACTCCGCTCGAGCGATGGAGTATACGCGTGTCGGGAATGGCGATAGACTAGTATGACCGTCGTCCCGCCTGTTGGCAGGCCTAACGAGGCTAAACGACTAGGCTTAACGGCCGTAGTTCGCTGCAGGCGTAGGGGTTCGAGCCCCCTAATTCACATGGTGTCACCAAGGCTTCAGATACAGTATTCCCCATTCGGCGGGCTGGGTAGAGCGTTCCGAACCAGGTGCAGCAAAGCCGACGACCCAATGGAGGCGGCTTTGGGGGGCGTGAGGGGGGTGAGAGGGGCCTGAGTCGGACGGTGTTATTCGCGGATATCTGCGGAGTGCCGTCCACTTCTCTATGATCATACTATCGAAGGTACCAGGACGGTCAAGGTCCTCTGAGCAACTAGGAGGGCTTTCGACATTGCGATTCGACGCTGTCCCGGGCGGGTCCTAGGCTACTATCAGCGGCCGAACTGGAACTGAACTGGGACTGGAACTGCCAGGTGGAACCTGGGACTGCTCTGGTGGAACTTTGGTTGGAGGAGTGCCTTTGAATTGAACTGAGGCGGATAGCCACCCTTGAGCTGCTGCGCTGTCCCGAGGTAAGTCTCTCCTCGATTGCTTTCTTCTGAGTCGGTTCTCATCTCTGGGGATAGCTCAAACCTTGCTGGGGAGGTCTACACCAGGAAGAGAAGCTAGTCCCGATCTCCAAGGTATTCGGGCTCTTAACAGCGTTGCAGATCGCGGCCTGCGAAGCCTCTGGGAAAGGTTCTAGCGTGGCTAGCGGGAACCGGCGTTCAGTACGAAGTCGGACTGGCATTTTTACACTAAATACATGCTGTGGTATCTTGGACAGAGTCCGGCCACTGGTTTCATTTCGGGCCTTTCCGCACGTTGGAATCTGAAACAGCTCGAGGGCCGACACGGTGGCATCGAACACGCGTCGAGGCTGGGGCTGGTGCTAGCGCGCACACCGGGTTCTTGGCTGGGCCCACGCCGAAAATCGAGACGAGCCTGTCTCCAGGGCCCATGTCCAGCGACTGTTGGCTGGTAGTAGCGGTGTGTAATCGGAGAATTTGTCTGCAGTGGCCAGTGTTGAGTGTAAGGGAGAGCATTGACAGGAGGGAAGAAGCGGTCGAGACGTTGGTGCTACTGCCAGGAACAAGCAGGGACGAGCAGGAACGAGGTGCGCTCGGTCACACCCGAGCGGTACACATCTGGACATACTACATGTATGAAAATATTTACATGTGCGACCTACACATTGAAGGTATTGGACAATTGCATCATATGACCCGTAGGCACTTGGATAAGTGCTAAGGTACATGGCCAACTATAGGAGTACTACCAAGGTGTATGCTGTACAGGCGAGTCAGCACCCGCTCTCTTTCAACCTCGCTTCGCTCTTGCCAACTGCACATCTTATTAATTGGCGCACCCAGCCTCTACTCTAACGGACAATTCCGAGTGAGGATCAAGAACACTGCAACGGTCGTTCCGCCACACCGCCGTACTGGGCTAACGGGTGCTCGGGCGCAGTTTCACATCCACGGTCCTGCCTCTGCTCCTTCAGGATTTGCCAGGATGAGCCTGCGCACGCGATGCACGGGAATAACCACGGGAATGGCCCAAGCGAGAATGCGGGGGGTCTCGGCTAGGGTCGACTTCATGATGCACATCACAGACGAAGAGGACCCGTGGACGGGCGAGATCAGACGCCCAAGCGGGCAAAGCCGGTGTCACTCGCCATCTTGGGGGGACCAAATGAAAGAGAAAGAGTTAAGGTCTGTCCCGGCCGACCGTTCTTTCGGATCTGCTCTGCACGTGTCCCTCGGTCGACGCTGTTCGTGCTTCTCCAGACTCTCCAGGCGGTTGGCTGGTGACCCCGACACTACTCTCGATCCGGCATATAGTCCCTGGCGACTTCCCGGTAGTGCATCGCATGTCGCTCGTAACCTGCCGCGAGAACGTGCTGCAAACTTACACTTGGGCCGCTCTTCCTGTCGAGCCACGTTTGCTCAGAAACCAGATGCCCCCAAGTTCCTGATGGGGTTCCATCCGGCAAGATCTGCCCCCGTCCAGGTGCTATCGACGGTAGCTAGTCTTCACCGGGCCCGGAAGATGTCTGAAGAAACCGCTCGACGATTGGCATCATGCTTGAACGGAGACCTTTTCCCTGAAGCCCACTAGTCTCGAGGCTAGCTTCATCCAGAGGGCCAATGGTCGATGCGTGGGCGTGTTCCAAGGTTCAAGCTTGTGTTAGCGTCGCCCATTTTGAAGCTTCGCGGATCCCCATCTTCATGGATACTACTGCAGTGAGAGCACAAGGTCCTCGTACTCGCGGCGTATTGCGTCGTACTCGCCTCCACACTGCGACCTCCACTTGGCGATCGGCTACGACCGCACATCCAGTCGCTGCGATCGCTGCGATCCAGGGCCCAAAAATGCGGAGAGTTGTGGGCGCACATCTTGAGCACTACGTGCACACTGCTGAGGGCCGTATCACAGTATGTGGATGCAGTCCCCAAGTCACGGAACTCTGTCAGTTCCGACCCAGTGCACAGCTGCATTAGTGCCTCTTGCTCGGGGACCACTATCCATCCGACGTCCAACGAGAGGGCCCTTCGTGTCCCCAAAATCCATATCGGCTGGCCCTCAGCAAATGGGCCTGCCCTGCCGTATCTGCAACTTAGAGGAACCAGGAACAGCTCTGGTATCATCGAATGGTGCAATTCTATTTGCGCCAACCCCAACACGGTTGGTAGTTTCCTCCCGTACGGTTCCTGCGACACGAACCCCCCAGCAGCATCGTGCGAACCGATTCCGTGGGTTTCACTCAGGTACCCGGCTATCGTGCCAATCACCTGCTGCAGACACTGTTTCAATGAGGACCCCGGTGGGCTCAGCTGAGTATTGCACGGAAGTCCGCGTCTTCTCCGTCGCGCCCCCTTGGCCCCGCTGGATATCTCCATCTGGTTCCCCTCTGCAGCTCTCCAGACTGCGATTCCCGCATGCCGAAACCCTATCTTCCAGATCCAGATCGTCGGTCTCAAGTCTGGTTCGGTGAGGTCATCGCTTGTTTCAGCGCTGATCTTATTCCCGTTCTTGTGCATCTGTATTAAACCCCGGAGCAATTCCGAATCCACTGACCTCAACTCCAGCGCCAACTTAGGCTAAATGGGAGAAGGCTCTACGCAAGTCCAATCCTCCCATTCCTCCCCAAGTCACCACTTGCACCACATTTTCAGCAGATCTTTCCTCCGATCGGCCCGGGCACGACCAACTTCTCAGTCCTGGAGCCTTGGCCGGCCCAACACGACTCCATCATTTGTGAATCTGTGAATCTCCCGGCTGCGTTTGCTCCCCCTTCCCCCCACCCGGCAGCCGCACAAGGTTCATCGATGGGACCGTGGTCCCGTCCTCGTACTTAGTCGTAGGAATCCTCCGAGGCTGGGGCTTGCTCGTATGCTGTGTCGTCTCCATTGCCCTTTGCGCGATCCAGATCGACACTTCCCCATTTCTTATCAGATAGTCTTTTCCAACACACGGCTCATGCCAAGGAAGTGCATGCCACCAGTGCCAATCTGGCAGTGGTGGCACTGGGGTGGGGGTGCGTCTGGAAGGGGATCTCCCTCTCGCAACCTGAGTACGTAATTGATATGGGCGGGTTTAATTTCAACTGTCCACACCCTAACGATGAGGTATTTGGCGGATGGCATGAGATGCGAGTGGATGCACAATTGCCTCATTTGCCTTGTCCTATAGTAGTTCAAAAGTACCCTGAGGTACCGTCGTCGTACTTTTTCAGTCACAGTAGATTAGAGTTAGTGCTGGAATGGAGACTACTGAAGCATCGAAGCGACTAGAGCCCCGACTAGAGCTGAGGTCGGACCTCGTGCAGAAGCAAAAAAAGAAGGCAGGCAAAGAAAAAGCCTTTCACAAATGGCGCTTGCATGGTCGAGGTCCTTTGGGTCGCGCGATAATTTCTTCTGGAAGACGCCACCGACTATTAGGCTGCCATCGTGGAACAGCTCTAAATCCACTCATTTCGCTAGCACTACGGACCATACGGACCAGTCCTCGGCTGGAAGTAAATTGCTTCTTCACCACTTTTTGGATGGTTGATATGCTCTTGACGGTGCACGTGTGGGTGGATACTTCGGTATGGGCGTGCTCGACGCTGGCACGCAGACTGGCCACAACCAGCACTGGCCAGCAACCTCACGTCAGGGCGGTTGAAGCGGGTCTGCTTGTCCGTGTCGTGTGGCCTACATAACCGGAAGATGAAGCAAAAAGCACACCGGCGAGCACAACATCGGGAGGACATCCCCATCTCGCAATGGAGCCAACCTTGGCTCGCTTACCTCGCTAGATATTCGTCGTCGACTCTACACTCTCTATAGCCGATCCGGTTCGGCCGGCGCCATTGGACCATCACCATCGCACTCTATTCACTCTTTCGGATAGCCGACTCCTCCCTCCCGTGGATCTCATCTATCCCCCACGCCCGACACCGACCGAACAGTGGAGTGCCGAAGTCTGGTACTGGATCACACATCCAGACATGGGAATATGGCACGATCCGGCCCCGTCTCTAACTGCTTCTGGAGAATCGCACGACGGCGGAGCTGGCCAAGAGAGTCCACGTTGCGTTTCATCTCTTCCAGCTGGTTGTGTCCAGCCGCACCATCCGGTCGGGGCTGTTCTGCTGTTCCAGCTGATTTTTTCAAGCGTACATGGTACGTGAGTGGATTGCCGGCCCGCGATCGATACCGAGGATCCATCCAACCGTCCTCTACAGAGAACTTTTCACTGGATGTCCATCATACGATTGCGTCAGAGATGGAAAGCATGCCATTATTACAGATCGTCTGTTTCGGCGAGCAACGACTTCAGGCTCTGCCGTGCTCCGCTGATATGATCCATGGCGGCAACAGGGTCCTCACTCGCGGCCAAGTGCCATTGCGTGTGCAAGGTGCAAGTTCGCTGGCTGATCATTAGAGCCGCTCAGCCTTGTGAAATCTCTGCAAGCATCTAAACGAAGTGAGACGCTGACAGCTAAATCTAACACTGGATCTGGTCTGAATCAGGATCTGATATGCGTACCAGCTCGGCCAGCTGTCAGCTGTCAGCTACCAGATCACTACACAGCATTGCCACAACAAATGGCTGGCCTCAGGGATGGTTAAGTTAAGATCAAGCTCCAAGTAGGAGTCAGTCTCTTCCTATCATAATATTTCCATTGTCCTCATCATCAGCCAAATATATGCAGAAGCAAAGATGCCGCACTCACAACAGAAATTTAGCCGTCCTTGGCTGACTCAGCGGTCCGCTCTCCCGGGACGGGAACAACGGTTCATCCGCTCGCTTCGTTGGCCGCCCGTCCATAAATTCTGCGCGGGCTGGGCAACCTTTGCTCTTTTTCTTTTTCTTCTTCGTGCGGCGGCGCAACTATCAATTTTACCCGTGTTGCCTGGATATCCACGGCCTTCAAAAAGCCTTCAGTGATATAACCAGGTGTCAGTTGCGCCACAGACGAACGGAATTGCACACCGGTTCTACTTTATTGGTCTTACTGATTTCCTAAGGATGAGACCATTTGGTTTGGGATCGGACATACTTTTTTTTCAATCTCGAAAGTGCAGGATTGGAGAGTAGTTAGCTAGTCTCTCTTATCCTCTCAATTAAAAAAAAAAAAAAAAAATTTAAAATGAAATGGAAGATTTTTCAAAGTTCATCTGATGTCCAGTAAAGGTTTTTTAAGCCTGAGCTTGTCGCTCGTAGCCGGTCTGGTAATAACTATGTTCGCTCACGCTAACATCAAGCATTTGTCTAGGCTGACCATGGACATGGAGAAGGTAAAAGAACGCAAGACTCCCATCCATCTACAAGAGTGCTTCGTACTTGTCGAAGTACGAGCTCGTCTTTACTCGCCGGGCTCATCACCAATCTTCTCCAGCTTGCCCATGGCCCTCTTGTCGCCCGCGTCGCCAATGAATCGAATTCGATCCACGCGCAGCTTCTCGCTATCGCCATCCCCATCGCTGAAGAAGAGGACGAGCGAAGTCACGCTCTGGAACTTGACAAACCGCAACGGCACATTCACAGTGCCCGTCTTCGCATCCCAGTCCTCGGGCTTGATCTCCACCTTCTGCACGGCGGGGATATCCTCCGCCTCATCGAAGCCCAGCACATGAGACCGATTTGTGTACAACGAGATCGTCTTCGGGCGCATCGGCGCCTCGTCGTCGTCGCCGTCGTTGGTCGCGAACGAGGTAATCTGCAGGGAGTGCACCTTCAGGTTCGACTGGAATGGGACGTACAGCATCAGCTGCTCGTCCGTGTCACTCTCCACCCAATCCTTGCCGGCGTTGCTCTTGTCCTTCCCTGTCAGGGCCGATGGCTTGCCTTCGAACAGTACCCGCGGCAATCCGAATTCGTCGTCCCGGTTCAACAGCTCCAATCCCTTTGTTTCGACTTGGTCGGTGACATCGGCGTAGGGCTTCGTCACGGCTGCACCGAGCCAGGATCCGCCGCTGCTTCCTTCGCCTGCGTCGCCGCCGTCGGACTTGCTGGCTTCCGTGGCGAGCTTCTGGATGACGCCGTTCAATTTTTGCGGGTCGGCGCCGTTGACGGTTTCCTTGACGCGTCCGTTCTCGAAGACGATGAAGGTGGGGAGTCTGTCAGGTGTTAGTCCAACTTTATTCGATTTGTAGAGCACGTATCCGTAGATCGTAGGGTGTGGTGACGAAGGAGGAGGGACGTACGCCCGCACGCTGTAGGCCTGCGCAAGCTGTTGCTGCTCATCGACGTTGATCTTGGTAAATGTGATCTGGTTCGGCCGCGAGATCTGGCGAGCCAGCGAGTCGTAGGCAGGGGCGATGGCTTTGCATGGTCCGCACCACTCGGCGTGAACTGTTGTTTGATAGGGTTAGATCTGCCAGTCACGGTGTTTTGGGCTGCGTTGGTCGAGCGGGGTTGAGACTTGGTTGGCGGGTGACGCTGCCAGCAGCACACTTACAGTCTGCAATGACGATCCGCGAGGAGTTGAGCAAGGTGGTGAACTGCTCGGGGGAAGAAATCGTGACGACGGCCATGGTGTAGGGTGATGGTGTTGGAGGGGCGGGGAGCTGAGGTTTCGGCGGTCCCTCATATGTCATCATGTTTTGCTCCCGCCAAATCGTCCGAATCCGTTTTCTGACATTGCAGGCTCAGATTGATTTTTTGGATGCGACAGGTTTACTCAGAAGTAGTAATTATATTGTCTGCAAATAGCGCAGTTTGGTCGTCGCGTCTCCCTGGATTTGATTTTCCCCTTCCAACCTTGGAAGTGATGGGACCAAAGCCCTCCTTGGTGTCTATAACACCCCCAATAGGAACAGGAGTCATCTCTTAACCGAGTTTGTATTTCTTCAGATATTGGATTTTATGGTTGAATTGATATAGTGCATTTAATTATAATTTTATTTTTATTTCTCTGGAAACCCAATTACGACGCCACAGCGCCCTCTCTGACATATATATTGTCTTCTGAGTTTCCGTCTGAAGTCAGGTTTGACACTCAACCATGCAGGCACCAATTCAGCCTTTTGTGCCACTACCATTACTCTGCTCCTCTGCTCATGCTCATGGGGTGTAGTAGCGATGCTCTACTACCTACCACTCTAGCTTTCACTCTCTGTGATCCACTCAATTATTCGTTTGACATGAATCACTTGATCACCCGTAGGATATACCCTTCTCAAGTGGCATCCTCAATAGTATTCGGCCTTGTGCTTGAGTCTCATATGAAGAGCCCATAGGGAATGATTCGATTCCCCCGAAAGCACAGTAGCATAGGCGGGCGGTGCAGGCATCGTGGATAGCTCATGGTGAGAGGCAGTTTGACCATCCGCAGCTGCAGTGTATGGGGATACGGAGCCAAAACTCGCAAGATAGGCGGGGTCTGCGGAAACTGTAGTGTCCTACGCTGTGAGAAACAAGATCATCCAGCCAATATCATCCAAGACGAGCCATGGCAGTATAATCACCCATCATCCTCAACAGCAAAGAGCACCTTCAACCACAGGGAGCAACCCCGACACCCAACAACAATCTCGCCATGCTCCGCCTCCTTTTCCAACTCATCCTCAGAGACCAGGAATCCCCGATCATCACCACACCGACATCCGCGATACCACACCGCACCCTCCCCACCACTCTCATCACATCCCAAATCCTCCAAATCAACAATTTCCAACCCAGTATGAAAAACGTCGCCCGTCTTCTCCCGCTCCGCCACCTTTACCCGATCAAGTCGGAGAACACGATCATATTCTGCGCGGAGGGTGGGGTCCGAAAGGGTCTTATATGCCGTCGTGATCTCGTCAATCGTGTAGCTGCGCGACTCGACGTCTTTATTGCTTAGACTAGAAAGGGTCGCCCGTGTCCCGGATTCTTGTGTGACGGCGCTGGCTTTGTCTGGGTGGTGGCGGAGGAGGGCTTTGTGGTACGCGAGTTTGAGTTGTTGTTTCGAAAGGCTGGTCGTTGTCCCGCTGAAGGGAAGGTTGAGGACTGTGTAGTAGTCCACGAAAGTGGAGGTCCCGGGCATTGTCGCGTCGTTCTATTTCGTCTATCGATCGCCCTTTTCCGGTCAGAGGGTATTCGGATTTGCCCGTGTTTTTTTGGCTTGACTTGCGGTCTGGTCGCTGGGCTAGGCTGGGCTCCCCCGCGCTGCAAGTCGGCTTACCCCGGGTTTCGGATCCCAGCGCAGTCTAGCGAGAGGCTTGACCACGGACTCTGTGCGCGACGCGACGTCGGGGCGGGGGTTGGGCGTGGTGGTTTCTGGGGTTGAAGATTTAAAATGCAGTGGAGCGCCGGTGGTGCACGCCACTTCGGACTGGCGGCCCAGCGGTGCTGCGTAGGCGGAGTGCGGTTCTCCCTTTACTTTCGTCTCTTCAACAACTTACCTTCAAGTTGGAACCTCAGAACTGACGTTGCCATTGACGACTTGCTACTCGACTATCATATTCCAGTTCGAATTTGTCAGACCCAAAATGAACATGCTGACAATAGACATGCTGACGCTACGCAACAACTTTGAGCTTTGTACTAATCGGCATTAATCCAATAGGAAACAGTCACATTGAAATGATCTAGATCTATCTGAACATTTCGGATATCACATCGCGCAAGAAAATAAATCTATGCAGACCAAGTCTACTTCTAACACATCATACACTCCTGCCTTAAAATCACGCTTACTCAGAGGTCTTGAAGCTGTAGCGCTCCTCAGACTTGAAGGGAACACCCAGCTCCAGAAGCTTGACGAAGACGTCAGAGAACTCCTTGAAGAAAGCATCATTGTCCTTGGCATAACGCTCAACGTGCGACTTGAAGTTCTTGTCCTTGATCAGGGCAATATCAGTCGGCAGCATCATCAGGGTGGAGGTGGACTTGTCAGTGAACTGGGCAGGACCATTCCACTTGCGGTTGTTCCACTTCTCCTCAACGAGCAGACGGAAGAACTCGTTGCTGAAGACGGTAGGGCTGAAGTCCCAGGGACCGTCGAAGCCGGAGCGGTCAGTGTGCGCGCGGCCCAGGGCGTGGGCACCGATCAGAGCAACCATCTCGCGGTCATCGAAGCCCATGCGGGAGAAGACGTCGCGGATGTGACGCTGGTCCTTGGCGGCGTCGGGCAGACGGCCGTCCGGAGTGCACGCGGCGACGTCCTTGTCCTCACGGCCGGGTCTCCAGGGGATGACGGGGCCACCCAGCTCCTGGATGGAGGCGGCACCGGCCAAAGTCCACAGATCCGAGTAGGTGATCCAGGGGAACTTGGCCTTGACGGGCTCGAGGAAGTCCCGGGCGATCTTCAGACCGGCGTTGGCGCCGTGGTCGGACTCGGGAGCGAAACGCATGGTGGCACCGTTGCTGCCACCGGTGCCGGTCGCCTTGTCATAGGTGCCGCTGGCGTGCCAGGCGAGACGGACGAGGACCTTCGATGAGGAGAGTATGTTAGTCCTCTCCTTCCCCCTTCGATGGGATTCAATGGCTGTGCTAAAATACTTACAGGTCCATAGCTGCCGTCATCATAGTCGGTCTCATCAGCCAGCTTGCGGGCGATCTCGTCATACACCTTCTGGTAGTCGGCCTGGGTGGGGACGAAGGGCTTGCTCTCGCCGTTCAGGTAGAAGTAAGCACCAGCACCACCGGCAACAGCAAAGGCCAGAGCCCAGATACCGCCAGAGGACGAAGACTTGCCGCCGGCTTCAGAGGCGTATCCACGACGAGCAGTGGTACGGAAGCCCTGAGCGGGGGCAATGAATCGAGCAGAGCGTGCCGCCGGGCGGAATGAAGAGGCCGGGCTTGAGCGCAAGAAAGCGCGAGATGCGGACCGAGCAACGGAAGCCATTGTGTGTGAGATGATCGAGGATTAAGATGGATAGGGAGGGAGAGGAGGAGAGAAAGAGAAGGAAGAAGTCGGAACCCCGTACCTAAGTACCTCCCCCTGTGCAGCAGCCTCCTGTGAACCAAACTGTGCCACTCGCTGGGATCCGCGCATTTGCCTCGGTCTTTGACTCAGGCACTCCGCATTTCACCCCGATGTCGATGGCTCCCATTCTTCCAGCCTGGTGGCGGGATCTGCTGGGACCCGTGCCGCGCGTCGCCAGGAGGCGAGCTGGCGGCTTCGCTTCTTCTCGATGCGCATCCTGGCCGGCCTCTGCGCGCCCGACTCGATGTCGACACGTCTCGCAACGGGCATCATTCTCATGCATTCTCTCATTCCACCCTCCACCCCGGCTGTCGCAAGCGGGTCCCTAATTTGTAACACCGACGCGCTGCTTGGTCGAAAGACGGCCGCGGCTCCACCGACTGCACGGCCTGCTCCGACGCTTACCTCATCGATCGATCTGGCTCGCGCAGTCGCTGCTTACTGAGATCGATGGCCTGGATTCTGGGGTTGTCGTCTGCAGACCGTTTGTAAGATGGGCCAGTCTGATGCTTTTTTTTTACTCGCGAACCGTGGGCCACACGCACAAAACTGTAAGCACCTTTCTGCGACCGTGGGTCGATCGATCTGATTGCCATCCCGTTCCACATCGCCAGAGAAATCACTTGGATTGTTTTCCCCGAATTAGTGAGACGTAGATACTCACTAGAATATTCAATTAGGGGTAGGGTATTACTGCAAGTCTACTTATGTCTTTGTCGGACCATACACCCTCTTCGTAGCCGAGGACTCCAACCTTCGAAGGGGTGATTTTCCATCACTCAGTGTTGTTTGAATACTGTCTAATGTAGGTACAGAACAAAAGATCTCTTTCTTCTGAGAATTCAGATTTGATTTTGCATTGCTAAATCTACCCGTCAGACACTCGCAGCTGCTGTCGGGCATTTGTGAAACATGATGAAGTGCCTCGACAGGTTCACAGTATGTTAAGTAGAGCACCACTTTGCCATACAAATATATATACATTCGTACCTTACATTAGTGTAATCATGATGTTTCCCTCCACCCGATTTGTGCACTAATGTTGTTCATGATAGCATCGGATTGCATGACTATACTTGCTTAATTCTATTTGCACCGAATTAGACAGTAGCTCCAAGCTATGTGATGCGCGAAATAACCCTTACAAGTATCATGGCACCAAATTGTACGCTGAGTGACACCGAATCAGAGGACAAGGATAAGCCAGTATGAAAAGAAGACTGGCTGGTTTTAAAACCAGAGACTTTGAGGCACTGAATGATCCATGTTCACTTTCAGCTCAACGCAGCGACAGACAAGATGAATTATTCGATGCGAAGAGGCGAGCCAATTCTCAACATGACGACGCAGAAAGATGTGGGGGATTTACTTCGAAACCGACATGTCAAAAGGTTACTTGGATCGTCAAGTGCAATTGCATGCTTACAAAACTGCTTATACTGGATATATGGACAGTATTGATACCTCAAGACTAAAGCGAAGGTTAACTGTCCCAAGTCGAAAAGCCAAAATAGCAACAAGACAGTAAGGGGGAATTGAGTCCATTGAAATAATAAATGCATTGGAGTATGGTAGAATGTTCGTCGTAAAATTAGTCCTGCTGCTCGATTGATCCCGAGCACCAGGGTGGAGTAGACGCAGCCCTGCTAAAAGCTGTTTGGTTTTGATCTCCCACCGAACGAACGATAAAAATCACCCATGAGACGAAGTGCCACTCTCTGGCACCACGCGGGTTATGTGGGTTGGAACTCCCGAGAGCACCCGAGGTCTGTTGTCGACTACGAGATCCCCAACTGAAAGGATCGATTGACAACGACCAGGGACGCTCTGTTGGCAGTTGGGAAGAGAAGAAAGAGGAAAGCGCGACGAAGAAAACTTCACAAAACCCATCATACACGTGACCGCGCTAGGTTCATAACACGTGACAACAGCCCGGAGTATTTGGGCCCGAAAAATCTGCCCATCGCTTTTCTCCTCCTCATAACACTTCATGAAAATCACGAACGCATAATCAACCTTCACTCCTACCTTAGGGTGTTTGCCATAGGATGACGGGTCATATTGGCGTACTAGATTAAATCCCGAGCAACATAAGGCTTCACTACGGCACTGGAGGCTCGGTTCTCCTTTTGCAGTGGTGGTGCGAGTCACCTGCTGCTCAGACATCCCTTTTTCACGCGAAAATGGGGTTGTATTTACGTATGCACCGTAGATTTGCGATTCTAGTACGCATCGCAAAAAACTGCAGATATGACGCAGATTCAGGCGGGTTGACCGGTTCCTAGCCGCTGGGATGAAATTATCATTGGGACGGAGATGACTTGAGCCAATCTTAGTGCGAATGCGTAGGCCATGTTCGCATAGCTTTGCTCCCAGCTTGGCAGGGGCCTCAGCCGACAATGGCAATCTGCTGAGCCAATCTAGAGCGCTTCTCGAAGAGGTCGTTGGTGGAGTCGTTCAAGGGGAAGTGTCTGTCGGCGTCCCTTGGGCCTCGATTCCGGGGTTGCACCTTAACTTTGCCCCTCGCAGACTTGTGATCTTCCTCCTTCATCTTCTTCCCCTATTCCCTTTTTTTTCCCGCAATCGTTGTATTGTGTCCATTCCTTTCTTTTCATCATGCCATCCGGCATTAGCAAGCGCCAGCAGCTGCGTCATGAGAAAATCCTCGCCGAGCTGATCCGCACGGTTCCCGGCAATGACCGTTGTGCTGACTGCGACGCCTTGACCCCAGGTCAGTTGCCAAGAGGAAGCATGAGAGTGGTGTATACTGCTACGACAGTTGACTAACGTGCATTCGCAATTGACAGGATGGGCAAGCTGGAACGTACGCACCCCCGGACCTCTGTTCCCCTATGTCCGAATCCCACTGACTGACCGTTCCGCCAATAGATGGGTATATTCCTTTGCATGCGGTGCGCCGCAATTCACCGCAAGCTGGGCACACATATTTCCAAGGTCAAGTCCTTGTCGATGGACACCTGGTCGTCCGAACAGGTGGATGTGAGTGAAATCGCTATCTCCAGAGTGAGGCCAAGACCCAGATGCTGACGTTCGGTTTCAACAGAATATGAAATCGCATGGAAACATGTTGATGAACAAGATCTTCAATCCGAAAAATGTTAAGCCACCCGTCCCGACCGACATTGACGAAGCCGACTCGTGCATGGAACGCTTCATCCGGCAGAAATACCAATACCGCTCGTTGGAGGATGGGAAGCCCAAACCCCCGAGCCGCGAGGATGCCAGCTATACCCGGACCCCCGATTCACGACCTTCACGCGCCAGATCTCCATCGGGCTCTCCCGAAGGGTCGCCGCCTCCGCTGCCGCCCAAGACCGGCAGCAAGTTTTTTGGATTCGGCCTGCGAGGATCCTCCTCGACCTCCAACCTCCGCCGGTTCGGCACCAAGTCGTCCAAGGGTTCGCCGAATCCTGACCTTGAGCGCTGGTCTCCGGAGCCGACTATGAAGAACCGCGAGCGGGGCCTCGGCGCGCCCGTTGCCGATGTGACGACTGCTTCATTTGAATCCAAGATGGCTGCGATGCGGGAGATGGGATTCACCAACGACCGCCGGAACGAGATGGTGTTGCGCGGTCTCAATGAGGACCTCGATCGGTCAGTCGAGACCCTAGCTAGACTGGGAGAAGGAAATGGTGCTCCAATGCGAGCCAGAACTCCTGCTGCGACCAGCACCACTGCGCCTGCGCCTGCGCAGCCTGCCCGTGCCGTGACCCCCAACCCTCCCAAACCGGAGACATCCAACAATCCTTTCGAGAGGTCCGTTTCAAATCCAGTTGTGCAGCAACAGCCGCAGTCTGCGACTGCGTCTTATAATCCATTTGACCGTCCGAACCCGACGCCCGTCTCGGCTCAGCCTCTGGAAACTTCTTTCCAGAATTTACAGGTCTCACAACCCTTGTTCCCTCACTCGACTGGCGGACATCCCAATCGAGCAAACTCTGTGCCTCAGCCTGCATCTCAGCCTATGTACCAGCCGCCGTTCGCGCCATCGGCCACTTTCGGCCAGAACCAGGGCGGCTATGTCTCTTCGCCCCAGTCAATGGACAACAGCTACAATCCTTTCTTTCAGACAGCGCCTCAGCCGCAGGGCGGCGTGGCCAGTCAGACCTTTTCTAGCCCCAGTGCTGCGCAAAACAATCCATTCTTTAACAATGCCGCGCCTCAAAACCAATCAATGCAGCAGACACAGCAGCCAGCAGCGGTGCCAAATCTCTCTGTGCCTCGTCCACCTCAGCATGCGAACACCATGCCAGCCATGCCTTCCAATTCGCCGTTTGGAACCTCACCATTTGGCCCGACGCCCTCTTTCCCGCAACAGCAGCAGCAGCAGCAGCCGCAGCAGCTACAACAGGCTACAAATGCTGCTCAGGGATCCTACAATCCGTTCCAGCAGGCCATGGGACCGACGACCCCTCAGAGCGCAGGTCCATTCACGACACAGAATCAATTCCAGTCCCAGCAGTTCCAGCCTCAACAGCAGCAGCCTCAGCAGCTTCAGCAACCGCAGCAACCGCAGCAACCGCAGCAGCTGGTTCCGCAGACTACTGGCCAAATGGATAAGAACAGCATCCTCTCTCTTTACAACCTCGCCCCATCACCCGCTGTTCCTCCCATCCCTCAACAGTTCCAATCCCAGCCCCAGGCTCAAGCCCAACCCCAGTTCCAGCAGGGCATGGGAACCAGCCCTGTTCCACCCCTAACCAATTCTCTCAACACAACCCCTCAAACCCAACCCGGCTCAAGCGTCCCAACGCCGCAGCCTCAGTCCAACGCTCCACCCATCGCATCCAGAAACCCCTTCGGAGCTGCGAATGTCGGTTCTGGCCTCGCAGCCCAAGCAGGCGTGACCCCCTCTCAACTCAACCAACCTTCCTCCGGCCTGGGCATCGGAATGGGAACCAACGGCACAGCCCAGTCTCAACCCCAGCCTCAAATCCCGGCACCAACAGGAATGAAAACATCCGCTCCTTTCGCCGGTGGCTCGAGCCCGTTCTCATCCAGTCCGTTCTCCGGACCCCCGCCAAGTAACCTATCCTTTCCCCGGACACACATGAGCCAGCCAAGCGTGGACGTGAACAACCTGCAAAACGGCCGACACAGCCCAGACGCATTCGCCAGTCTGAGTGCCCGCTACGGTTGATTGCACCCTGTGTTGTTCTGGCTCAACCTCACGATGAATCTGACACCTGTTTTCACTCAAGAATATTCCGAGATGATGAACCCGCCTTCTCTTCTTATAGGCGGGTTGACCCGCAAAATCGTTTATGGACATGTGCCTCTTTTATTCCTAATGATTGGATATAGATTGATCGATGAGATGTATGTGCATGGTTGGGTGCATCGAGTTTCGATTTGTCATGGTGTTTCCACTTTCTAATATTTTCCTGTTCACTTTTTGTTCTTCATGTGTTGTATAAGTATGTCTCGTTTAGCGGATCAATGGTATATATTTGGACTTTTTTGTTTCGTTATATAGAATTTCAGATTGTTCCAAACCTTAACTGCGCTGGCGGCAATGAGTCCATAACCACAGTAGTCGATAAATTGTATGAATTATTTTACCATTCTCTAGTTCCATAATGCAAAACAGCCTTTGGCAAACAATGGTAGACATCTAAAAATTATATCCAAAACTATCCTTACCCTGTAGAGATTCAGAAGTCAAGACCACAACTCCCGTTCAAGAATCTTCTTTCTAGACTTACCACCCAGCCACGCCGGCCGCTCGGGCAAATAAGAGCGAAGCGACGACCACCTCGGCACCAAATCCCGAATATTCGGCGCCGGACGGCCCAGCGTCCAGAAGCTCGAGGGCCGCGGCGCAAAGTACGCTTTCACGGCGCGGCGCCAGGAGGCGAATTTTGCTGCGAAGGTAGGCTGGGACGGAGACCAGGGGTAGGAAAATGAAGCAGAGGGTAAGAACGCCTTCCAGCCTTTTTTGGGCTGCGCACGACTCGCTTCGTTTTTGATGGCGTCGATCATGCGGTCGAGATGGAATTCGCGGGTGTTGGTGCTGCGGCTTCGACGTTGGGTTTCGCGCCAGTTGTCTTGTTCGGTGGTGTCGAGGCACCAGGCGATGATGTCGCCTCGTCGACGCCAGTCGTCGTGCCAGGCTGTGTTGTATGTGCGCCAGCATTCGCCGTAGGAAGATCCGCGGAGGAGGGTTTGGAGGGTTGGTTCCAGTTGTTCGAAGAAGATGAGGTAGTCTGGCCATGGGTGTTGGGACTCCGGATGGGCGAGATCGGGAGGAGAGACGTAGCTCGGTCGTCGGGGGAGATGACGCAGTCCTCCGGCCATGTTGTCGCGGAGGAATTGTGCCGGGTCATCGTAGAATTGATCTGCTTCGTCGCGGTACACGGCTTTCTCAGTCTCGGTGAGGCCGATTGGGGGCTCGCAGGATAGTGCCCAAGCATCGATTGTTGGGTACACCAGATGCGATCGCCAAGGCGTACTGTGACAGGGCATCAAAAAGCCTGCGGTTATCCCGTTCGCTGTCGAAGCGGAGGAAAATACAGAGGCCTTCTGTCCGTTTGCGTGAACCTCATGTTGGCGACGGAGGTAGGTGAGGATGTTGAGCGACCCTGAGGCGTGCAGGACACTCGTGTAAAAAGCAATCACGACATTTGCGAAGATGAAAAAGATAAGCAGCAGCCTTTGCGGAGTGTACGCATGTGATGATCTGTAATATATCACAGGAGAAAAGTACTGGACCAGTGGCGGAGCTGCGAGAATGTGAAGCGACGGCAACAGTGGGTAGATGAACCGCACTTCCTTGTGCGAGATGAGCGAGAGGACGAAAGGCATCACAAGGCAGATGACTGCTAGTTGAATTCGGGTCTCTGTTTGCAGTCGGTCGGAGACGGAGAATGTCCGAAAGGTCAATGTTTGGTAAAGCCCCCAGAGAGCGAACGGCAATGCTGTCGTGAGCAGAAGGGGGAAACCCTGCGACAAGTAATAGTGCCAATCATTACGCCCATAGAATACCGCGAGCGACTGCGCGATATTGAAATAGAGAAACCTCAGCGGCGGGAACGTCCAGAATCCGTAAAAGAGACGGTCTGCGACGGCTGACACTGCGAGCACAGCGGATCTGGAAGTAATGTCAGTTGATCTGTGAAGGTGGTAGAGGTACTCTGCCTGGAATAGCAGGTATCTGATCTGCAAGAGGAATAAGCAATTACATACCCGCAAATCAAGACCTCGCGCACGAGGATCATCCGATTACCCCACGAAGTCCGAAGCAAAGCGAAACTAGCTAGCGTTGCCCAGATCAAGATGTTGGTCGGCCGCAGAATACAGGCGAGGGCAGCCAGTAGCAGGCACTTGCGAATGCTGTGTTCATGCGCGTCAGCGGTTGATTCTATCATATGCAGTATGGCTTTTCGATATTCCCCTACCTCGACAGAAGCGCTCGATCCTCGACCGTGCCCCTTCCATCCTTGCGGCTACCGTCGGACAAGGACCCTGCTGCCCACTGCCAGGGCCAGAGGTCCAACGCGACAATCGTGACCGTGGTCTCCAGGCAATTGGACAGGGTCCTTGTCGAGCAGAACCACTGCCATGGATTCAGAATTGTCACCAGCAACTGTCCCTTGTCAGCCCGGTGTTCTCTCCGCGCAAGATCCTCCCACCGTCGCTGGAGGGCCATTGCGCAAAAAATCACAATCACATACCGTGGTCCATGCCCCGCGCGAGTCCTTCCCATAGATCCGCGTTGCTAGCTTCCAAGTGTAGAAATCGCCGATTGCCGACACAACGGCCTGCGCTGTTTTGGGACCGGCGATGAGAAGCTCCGCGCGCGTCGCAGAAGGCAGTTGGAGGGTGGTCGCGAGGAGGTCGGCCGTTTTATAGACGGCGGCAAAGAGGAGAGGGTGGATCGAAGATCGGAGTTGGTGACGCCATTCCTGCATGGGGGCGCAACGCGGTTAGCCTCAATTGTCGGACCTGGCCCTGATCACCGGCGTCAAGATACCGAGACGCGGTCTTGTCCACTTACCCACGTCACCCAGGCGCCCTGATCCTTGCCGAAAGCGATCTGCCATGCTGGCTCGAGCGATTGGAAGAATTCGTCGGGCTGGAAGAACGTCCGGACGGTGAAGGCGTTGAGGATGCGGAAGGCGAGGAGGAAGAGGAAGATATTGGCGGCCGGCGAGGACGCAGCGCGGCGCGCAGAGGCATTGGAGGGGGCCATCGCGGAGAGCGGATGGGCACGGCAACGAGGCCCGTCAGGTCGAATGCGAAATCTGGGGTCGGCCAGCGCTTAGAAGGCCATGGTGGGTGCGGCGACGGCGTGGAGTCGTGATTCAACCTGTGAGCGCACGAGTAAAACACGACCTCACGGACAGCGGAGACCGGGCCGGTGTGAATAATGGGAATAACACGCCGATTGGAGGCCGGCTGGACGTGCTGGAGACCAGGGAAGCAAAATCGAGGGCTTCTCGTGTAATCCTGCGCTTAGCGAACAGTGGATGTCGAGGGTGTCAAGAGCTCGCGACGACCTGCACTTAGGAGAAGACACCTGCACTTAGCGGCATAGCGGCAACCTGGGGGGACAGCGCCACACCCTACTTAAGGCGCGCCTTCACCTCTCTTTGACTTGAATTCTCGCTACACTCTACTACGGCCCTTTTTCTTCATTCAGGGACATACCTCAAAAGCTCCAAATTCTCTCCGACACTCTATTCTTCCTCTTTGCTCTACCTCATCGACCGCCCCCACTAGCGCCCCCCGCATCCCCGAGCTCCATCTCCAATCCCCAATCCATCCACCATGCCCGCAAACGGCACCAACGGGTCTCTTGCCCACTACCACGCGGCCTCGACGGCTGAGGCCATCCAGGCTGAGAAGGACTATGCGGCGCACAACTACCACCCGCTCCCTGTCGTCTTTGCCCGGGCCCAGGGCACCTCTGTCTGGGATCCCGAGGGCCGTCACTACCTGGACTTCCTGTCTGCCTACTCCGCCGTGAATCAAGGCCACTGCCACCCCAAGCTGGTCGCGGCGCTGGTCGACCAGGCCTCGCGCGTGACGCTGAGCTCGCGCGCCTTTTACAATGATGTTTTCCCTCGCTTTGCCCAGTTTGTCACTAGCTACTTCGGCTTCGACATGGTGCTGCCCATGAACACCGGTGCGGAGGCCGTTGAGACCGGTATCAAGATCGCTCGCAAGTGGGGATACAAGGTCAAGGGCATTCCGGAGAACAAAGCAGTCGTGCTGAGCGCTGAGAACAACTTCCACGGCCGAACAGTAAGCTTTCCCCAATGCACTGCCCCTCGACAATGTAGAACAATGACTGATTGGAGACTTGTAATAAGTTCGCTGCTATCTCTCTCTCCTCCGACCCCGAGTCGCGTGAGCACTACGGCCCTTACCTGCCCGGCATTGGCTGCACCATCCCTGGCACCGAGAAGCCCATTGCGTACAACGACAAGGCGGCTCTGCGCGAGGCCTTCGAGGCCGCCGGTCCTAACTTGGCTGCTTTCCTCATCGAGCCCATCCAGGGCGAGGCCGGTATTGTCGTTCCCGACGAGGACTATCTGAAGGAGGCTCGTGCCCTATGCGACAAGTACAATGCCCTTTTGATCTGCGATGAGATCCAGACCGGCATTGCCCGTACTGGTAAGCTGCTGTGCCACGAGTGGAGCGGAATCAAGCCCGATCTGGTCCTGCTCGGCAAGGCCATCTCGGGTGGTATGTACCCCGTCTCGTGTGTGCTGGGCCGTAAGGACGTCATGCTCACGATCGAACCTGGCACCCACGGTTCGACCTACGGTGGTAACCCCCTTGGTTGTGCCGTCGCTATCCGGGCCCTTGAGGTGGTGCAAGAGGAGCAGATGGTTGAGCGGGCAGAGAAGCTCGGCCACATCTTCCGACAGGGCCTGGAGGCACTGCAGAGCCCGTTGATCCAGACCGTGCGCGGAAAGGGTCTGCTCAACGCCATTGTGATTGACGAGTCCAAGGCCAACGGCCACTCGGCCTGGGACCTGTGCATGCTGATGAAGGAGAAGGGTTTGCTGGTAAGTTTTTTCTACCCCGTTGGTCTTCGGTGTGGATCCAAGCTGACATGAGAACCTGCAGGCCAAGCCCACTCACCAGAACATCATCCGTCTGGCCCCGCCGCTGGTCATCACCGAAGAGGAGATCCAGCAGGCTTTGAACATCATCCGGGACGCCGTGACCGAGCTGCCTACCCTGCAGGGCACAGACGAGGACAAGGTAATTCCTCCACCGGAGAAGAAGGTCAAGATCGGCGTTGAGAACTGAATAGCCCTTGTGCTATCGGGTGGAAGACGTGCGACCAATTTGCATTCATAGATTTTTTTTTTTAACTTTCTCTTTTATTACCCGGATGGAGAGCGATCCATGCCATGATTAAATCACGAAGGAACGGAACAAAATGTATTCCAGGAAAGGATGCCAGACTGCATGACTTAGAAGGATAGCTCGGGCTCCGAATGTACGTTGAACTGCGATTGTTGATTTCCCACTCCGACTCCTGTTTCCTGAAGTAGTGAGACATACTACTAGTAGTAGGTACTAATGTTATTTACTGTACCTGGTGCTTTATCTAGCAGCTGTGTTGCAGTAGGGAGAGCCTCGTCAGGGCTGGTAATCCGAGCCAAGATAACACTCTGGCACTATATAATTGGACTATCGGTGTATAATCGTTACGTGAAGGTAGTAATCAACTTCCCTAATGTACATACTGCGATTATCAAGCCGGACTTGGAATCAATAACTACCCCAACCTTCAGCTCCCCTGCCAGCGATTATTAATCTGCAACCCACCTATGGCTCCATCCGTGGTCTCGTCCATCCAAAGTGGTTTAGCTGGTCGGCCCGCGGGAGTTGCCAATCCCGATCTCCGCGATTTTCTTGGGGAGACGGCTAAGCGAATGCGAATGCGAATAAGATGCGGCGTTGACAGGTTGAAAGATGTTGGAATCTCCACCGGCGAAAAACAGCCCGAGCCCTGTCCAGCAGTTGTCAGTGCAAGTGTAAAGTGGGAGCTGGCCCAGTTTTGCGAAGCTTAGTTGTGGGCGGAGTCTGGCCCTGCACACGCCGGATCTCCGGTGCGACCTCCGTTCGAGGCAATTCAGCGAATTCAGCGAAGTCCGGTGACTCACGTCCGATTTTTTCTTTCTTTCTTCCTTTACTTATTGTTGTATTGACCCGCTGGTTTGCGGTGTTCCGCAACGAATTCCGCATTCAGTCGCGTCTCCACATTGCGATAGAGTGGCCGGGGCTAAGGCCTGGTACTTATCTCCGAGAATTTCTGGATCGCATTCCTCCCCTCCTCGTCTTCGACTGTGACTGCAATCCGTCCGAATATCTCACACGGTCGCGACGAGCTCCTGATGTCTGCTCCGCCCGATCCGCTGCCGCAGGTAGTGGTGGCGGACAATGAGAAGCTGCAGGCTGCGTCCAGCGACAGATCGGCGTCTGGGGACGAGGAAGCCAAGGCCCCGGATGATGTCGTGCAGCCGCCAGAGCCAAAACAAAAATGGTATCGCAGACTGAATCCGCTCAGATGGCAGACGCCGCCACCGGTACCCGAGGAGCGTACGCCGTCGAAGGAGTATGGGGCTTCGTTTTTCAGTGTTGTGTCGTTCCAGTGGATGTCCCCGTTGATGAGAGTGAGTATTATAGCCCTTGGCGCGGAAAGAAGTTTAGTAGTTGAGTGATGGACTGACAAACATGATCTATAAGGTGGGATATTTGCGACCGCTGGAGCTGCAAGATATCTGGACAGTCAATCCGGATCGCACGGTTGACGTTCTATCAGAACGGTTGGATGCGGCGTTGGAAGGCCGCACCGAGCGTGGCAGCAAGCGCCCTCTCGTCTGGGCTCTATATGATACCTTCCGATCCGAATTCCTACTCGGCGCCGTCTGCCAGCTATTCAGTTCACTGCTGCTCGTTTTTGCGCCCTATTTGACCCGTTATTTAATTGCCTTTGCGACAGAGGCCTATATCGCGGAGGAATCCGACCAGCCAGCACCGCACATTGGTCGTGGTATGGGGTTTGTGGTGGGAATCACCCTAATGCAAGCCTTGCAGAGTCTGTGTACGAACCAATTCCTGTACCGCGGCCAGATGGTCGGTGGACAGATTCGCGCGGTGCTGATCTCGCAGATCTTCAACAAGGCGATGAAACTGTCTGGCCGGGCCAAGGCAGGTGGAAAAGCCACGACAGAAGAGGTGAAGGCCTTGGAGTCGACCAAGGAGGCGCTGATGAAAGGCCCCAAGGAGGACAAGGGGGAAAAGCAAGCCCAAGCGCCCCCAACTGCCGCCGATGCGAATGGCGTGGCCGGCGATGGACGCGGTTGGAATAACGGTCGCATTGTCGCGTTGATGAGTATTGACGTCGACCGTATCAACTTGGCGTCCGGCATGTTCCACATGATCTGGACGGCCCCGATCTCAATCATCGTGACACTCGTCCTACTTTTGGTCAACATCGGCTACAGTTGCCTGTCGGGGTATGCCCTTCTGGTCTTCGGTGTACCTTTCCTGACATACGCGGTTCGCTTCCTGGTGAAGAGACGTCGAAACATCAATAAGATCACCGACCAGCGAGTTTCGCTCACACAGGAGATTCTCCAGGCCGTGCGTTTCGTCAAGTTCTTCGGATGGGAGAGCAGTTTCCTCAATCGCCTCAAAGAAATCCGGAAGAAGGAGATTCGCTCAATTCAGACTCTTCTGGCGGTCCGAAATGGCATTCTCTGCGTGTCGATGTCTATTCCCATCTTCGCCTCGATGCTTGCCTTCATTACCTACGCCCTGACAAAGCATGATCTCCACGCTGCGGAGATCTTCTCATCGCTCGCATTGTTCAATTCGCTGCGTATGCCACTGAACATGCTGCCTCTGGTCATTGGACAGGTTACCGACGCCTGGACTGCCCTGAACCGCATCCAAGAGTTCCTCATGGCTGAGGAGCAAAAGGAGGATATTGAGAAGGACGAGCACATGGATAGCGCCATTGAGATCGAGCATGCTTCGTTCACCTGGGAGCGTCTGCCAACTGAAGAGAATGCCGACAAGCTGAAGAAGCCCGCTGGCCCTGATGCCAAAGCTTTGGCATCGCCCAAGGAGGATAAAAAGGCCGAGAAGCAGGCTCCGTCGGAACCATTCAAACTAAAGAACATGACACTTGAGGTCGGACGGAATGAACTAATTGCTGTCATTGGAACAGTAGGCTGTGGCAAGAGTTCCTTGCTGTCTGCTCTGGCAGGCGACATGCGAGTGACAGAGGGTAAAGTCAAGATGAGCACCACCCGGGCATTCTGCCCGCAATATTCCTGGATCCAAAACACCTCTGTTCGTAACAACATTTTGTTTGGAAGAGAATACGATGAGAAGTGGTACAATAAAGTCATCGATGCATGCGCCCTCGCCCCAGATTTGGAAATTCTCCCCAATGGCGACCAGACGGAGATCGGAGAGCGTGGAATTACGGTCTCTGGCGGACAGAAACAACGTCTCAATATCGCCCGCGCGATCTACTTCAATGCCGAGCTGGTGTTGATGGACGACCCTTTATCCGCCGTTGATGCCCATGTCGGCCGCCATATCATGGATAGGGCTATCTGTGGTCTTCTCAAAGACCGCTGCCGAATCCTTGCGACGCACCAGCTGCACGTTCTTAACCGATGCGATCGTATTGTTGTTATGGATGAAGGCCGTATTGATGCGGTGGATACATTCGAGAATCTCATGGCTGGAAACGAGCTGTTCAAGCGTCTCATGTCTACATCCCGACAAGAGGATTCGAAGGAGGAAGAGGAGGTTGCGGAAGAAGAGGCGGGTGAGCACAAGGACAAAGAGGCCGCCCCCAAGAAGGCACCTGCCAAACCTGCCGCCGCTCTGATGCAGCAGGAAGAAAAGGCCACTGCGTCGGTCGGCTGGGGTGTCTGGAAGGCATATGTGCGCGCTTCTGGCAGCTATTTCAACGCACTGGTGGTCTTCATCCTGCTTGCCTTGGCAAACGTCGCCAACATCTGGACGAGTCTGTGGCTTTCCTACTGGACCTCGGATAAATACCCCGGCCTGTCGACTGGTCAGTATATCGGAATTTATGCCGGACTCGGTGCCAGCGTAGTGCTGTGCATGTTCGTTTTCTCCACCTATATGACAACTTGTGGAACCAATGCAAGCCGGACGATGCTCCAGCGTGCCATGACCCGCGTCCTCCGCGCCCCGATGTCTTTCTTCGATACCACCCCACTGGGACGCATCACAAATCGTTTCTCCAAGGATATCCAGGTAATGGATAATGAGCTGTCGGACGCAATGAGAATCTACGCATTGACCATGACGATGATCATCTCGGTCATGGTCCTCATCATCGTCTTCTTCTATTACTTCGTCATCGCCCTGGTCCCCCTGTTCATCCTCTTCCTGCTCGCATCCAACTACTACCGTGCCTCAGCCCGCGAAATGAAACGACACGAGGCTGTTCTGCGTTCGATGGTATACGCCCGCTTCGGTGAAGCCATCACCGGCACCGCCTGTATCCGCGCCTATGGGGTGGAAAACCAGTTCCGACGTAGCATCCGCAGCTCCATCGATGTGATGAATGGCGCCTACTTCCTGACCTTCTCGAACCAGCGCTGGTTGAGTGTACGGTTGGACGCCGTGGCCACCGCATTGGTGTTTGTAATTGGTGTCTTGGTCGTGACATCTCGTTTCAATGTCTCCCCCAGTATTTCTGGACTGGTACTGTCGTATATTCTTGCTATCGCGCAGATGCTGCAGTTTACCGTTCGCCAACTTGCAGAGGTCGAGAACAACATGAATGCCACGGAGCGGGTACACTACTACGGAACCGAGCTGGAGGAAGAAGCGCCCCTGCACCTGGCTGAAGTTGCGGAGAGCTGGCCGGAAAAGGGTCGTATCGTGTTTGACGATGTGAAGATGCGATATCGGGATGGCCTTCCTCTTGTTCTCAAGGGTCTTTCGATGGACGTACGAGGTGGTGAGCGTATTGGTATCGTTGGTCGAACCGGCGCAGGCAAATCCAGTATCATGTCCGCCTTGTTCCGTCTGACAGAGCTATCTGGCGGCAAGATTCACATTGACAATGTCGATATTTCAACTGTCGGTCTACACGACCTTCGATCCCGGCTGGCCATCATCCCACAAGACCCGGCTCTCTTCCGCGGCACCATCCGCACGAATCTGGACCCCTTCAATGAACACACAGATCTGGAACTGTGGTCTGCTCTCAAGAAAGCCTACCTGATCGGCGAGGATACCCTCGGAGCTGAAGATGGCATTCAGGGTGAACCTGGCACCGGCACAACCACACCTGCAACAGACAGCGACTCCAAGCCCCGACCCTCCAACCGTCTGACGCTAGAATCAGCCGTCGACGAAGAAGGTCTGAACTTCTCGCTCGGTCAGCGCCAGCTGATGGCGCTCGCTCGAGCCCTTGTCCGCGATGCAAGAATCATCGTCTGCGACGAGGCTACTTCTTCGGTGGACTTTGAGACTGATCAGAAGATCCAGCGGACTATGGCGCAGGGATTCCAGGGGAAGACGCTGCTGTGCATTGCGCATCGTCTGCGTACGATCATTCACTATGACCGCATCTGTGTGATGGACCAGGGTCAGATTGCGGAGATGGATACCCCAGTTGCGTTGTGGGATCGGGCGGAGGGTATTTTTCGTGCGATGTGTGATCGTAGTGGGATTACCAGGGAAGATATCTTGGCTGTTGAGTGATTGAAGGCATGTGGAAAAGTATACATAATGCCCGATGGAGACTGGTGTAAATGTACATGCAGATATGGACATAAAAATCGTATATATCACATAGTACAATAATATTTGACGCTTCTATCTAACAGATTTCACTCATACTGTATACTCAGGAAGACCTTATTCTAACCACAACGGCACAATACCTGAGCACCAAACGAAGCTATTGCGACACTCCCTTATCCAACTCACAAACCAACTCCATCCCCAAATTCCTCATCATCCCCTCAACCCCAGCCTCCCTCCACCCCTGCAAATCTCTCTTATCCAACTCAACCCGTTCCTCCTCCTCAGAAAGCATACCCACAGGCAAACCAGTATACTTAACCGGCAACCCAGGCGCCGTCCCAACAACCCTCATCCTCAACCCCGTCAAAATCCCCCTTAAATGCTCCGCGGCCTTAACGCCGCCGCGCGAGCCATACGTCACGATCCCGGCGGGCTTCCCCTTCCATTCGTGAAAGAGGTAGTCGAGCGCGTTCTTCAGGCTTGCGGGGATACTCCAGTTGTATTGTGGTGTGACAAAGATGAAGGCGTCATATTTCTGCACTGTGTTGGACCAGGCGCGTGTGTGTGCTTTGCTGTAGTGCGGTGCTGGGTTGCTTGTTGGGAGGCTGGCGGGGATTACGGATTCGTCGTAGAGGGGGAGGGATTGCGTTGATAAGTCGAGGATTTCGAAGATGACATGCCTGGGGTCTGTGTCGGTTGAGTTTGAGGAGTCTGTCGATGTTGCGGGGTGGTGATTTGTTGGAATCGTTGGGTCCGCGAGGAGAACGTCATAGATATAATGGGTGATGGTTGGGTTGAGGCGGGGGCGGCGGGTGCTGCTGGTCACAATCGCGATGCGTTTGGCCGGCATAATGAGATTTGAGTATATAGATGCTGGCTGGATTGGTCTGGGAGTCTGCTTTTATATGGTTGGGGTGAGGAATGGGTTGCGGAGGAAGCTGCTGTTTTCTGAGCGTTGGTCCGCGGATCCGCGGTGGTGAAGCTTATGTGGGGCGAACCACGTGGTGGCGAGGGATTTAGTCATGAACTAATAGAGTAAATCAGCACGAGACCTGTTTGCCTATATTATTATGAAGAAATCTGCGCGCCTTTATCGACTCAGTCGGTCGAACAAGATGAGACGATGGGAATAAGACTAGACTTTAGAGATCGGTCAGTGAAGTTGCGGTATTATAGCTATGCTTGTATCGCCACCTTCTTGGTTTCGAGTATTTATCCGCAAATAGTATTGAAATTGAACGTGACATACAACGGAACCTGCTTGAAAGTTTTGATCGTGTTGATATATTCGTCCGTATACATTCAATGCTTTCACTCGAATGAAAGCTCATAATGGGATGGCAGTGAATTTTGAAAGGTGCCAGTATTCAAATCAACGGATGACAAAAGACACTCGAGTCCATATTCTCAATTTGGCACAGTTCGATAAATAACAATGTATTAGAAATAGAGACATAAGACCTTGTTTATTGACTTAGCTGCAAGACATGAAACAATTCGTCTTGCCCTGCGTCCCGAGATGCTCCAACGCCGGATCTGGCCGTCGTAACCAGTCAGCCAGAAAGTTTGTACAGTGATCCACATGGTCAATATCACCAAGCATGGTATCGAGCCGGTCTCCACGCATGTGCACATCGTGTCCCCGTCTCAGCAGATACAGGCAGTGTACGAGGTGTTCACGCACAGACGTCCAGTAAAATCCATTCTCATTGTGTCCCACTTCATTATAGTCCTTCATCCGGTGCTTCGCTGCCTCATCGTAGTAATACACGAAGGGCTTGCCGTCGTTGAAAGTCGAAAACTCGTGTGAGTAATCGTGTGGGCACTCGCGGTGCATCCAGCATGCGGCTAGCGGGTCGTAGATACAGCCCATGGATTCGGCTTCGGCAGTGGAGTTCCCGCAGGAGAGGGTTGTCCGCGGGGCTGTTTGGAGACATTGTCGCTGGCCTCGATTGCCCTTTGAGACGGGAGAGGCTTTTAGAATGAGGGCTTCTCGGAAAGGCTCGATTGTGACGACGGCGATTAGGGCCATGACCGTGAGGAGGAGAACGAGGATCAGCCCGGTGATGGTGATGGCGGACAAGTTGCGTTTGAGTAATCCGGGTGTGAACCGACAACGCGGACCGCCGGTGATTGTTGTATCGCTGTCTACTACCATGTCGTCATCTTGCTCGCTCTTGGGGACGGGCTGGTAGCTTCGCGTGAAGACTTTGTTCATCTCGATGGAGGATAGCGCTGATGGGTAGTTCGGATTCTCGTGCAGAGGGAAGAGGAGATTGTAAATTCCTCGCGCAAACGAGGGGAAGATCAGAAATCCATTATGGCGAGGCACTCAAGGGGGAGACTTCTCATTTAGAAGAAGTGAGGACAAAGAGAGCTGTGGCGTGAGAAACAAGAGTGATTTGCAGACCAGTGACCGGATGGGGGCGTCAATAAGAAGTCAATATGATACGGACTGCAAGTTATAATGCTGTGTATGACATTGGGGCCTAGACCCAAAAGGGGTCTCAATAAGCCTTTGAGGTTCAAGGGCCCGACGGATGTGGCGTCGCCTACCCCAAACGGTACTAGGTTCACAGCCCTCGAAGGCGAGTCAGCTCGACCTGATGGAATTTACATTTGGGTGTTTTGGACAGAAAGGGCTCTTCACGAAGGGAAGCTTTTGAAGCCATATATATCTCGAGACCGTCGGTTGTTGGCTAGCGAACTACGATATCAAGCGCCATCCCGGTTTTGCCCTTTAAGATCCCTGTTGATGCGCCGCACGTGACGAGACGCCGATTAATCACGGGACAGTTAACTAGCTACCTCAGGACACACTATAATCGCGTCCTCTTTACTCCCTGGTAGTATTTGCTCAGTCGGTGCAAATGGTAAAGTCCTGCTTACTCGCATAAGCTGATGGGCTGTATCATGGTGACCAGAAATGAGTCATCATGATCGAGATAATGGTAACTATGCGTAGATAGCAACGCTTGCGAAAAGTAGTGTTATAAAATCTCTTCCTTTTCGTGTATTTCGTCGCTCAAACACTACAACTTCAATCACTTCAATATTTCAAAGCGATGGATCGATACAATACGAAAGAAGATGTCCTCAAGCTGGGGATCATCAACCCAGAACTCGAAGAGGTAGTATATTCTTGGAGATACGTTTCGAATATGCAGCAATTGTCTGACCGTCATGGCAGATCCTCCAAAATCACCCCCTTCCACCAATGGACCTCACAGCCCCGATCGAACAACTACGTCAGGGCGTCTCATCCCTGGAAAAGATCTGCTACGACTCGTGCCCAACCTTCAACACCCAGGAATCCGAGCGAACAATCCCCATGCGCGACGGCCATCAAAGCAACATCCGCATCATTAAACCAGAAAACCCAGTCTCGGCCAGCCCGGTGGTGGTCCTGATCTTCGGCGGCGCCTTCATCATGGGCACGAACATCCAGTGGATGCCCTGGGCGCGCGCCATCGCGGCCCTGTACGGGGCGACCGTGATGTTGCCCAGCTATCGCCTAGCGCCCGAGCATCCGTTCCCCACCGCTCCGAATGATATCTGGGATAGCGTGCGGTGGATCGTGGCTAACGCGGCCTCCCTCGACGCAGATCTATCGCAGGGCTTCGTCATTGGGGGCGGATCAGCAGGGGCAAACCTCGCCATCGTAACGGCGCACCGGGCACGGAAGGAAAATCTCTCAGCACCTATTACGGGCGTGTTGGCAAATGTGCCGGTTTGCATGAGTCAAGAGACAATCCCCGAAAGGTACAGGGATCTGTGGCAGTCGTATGAGCAGAATGCGCACTCGCCAAGTCTGAATCTGAGCTCCGTCGAAGGGTACAATGCGCTGTATCAGCAGGATTTTTTGTCGGAGGATTTCTCACCGTTTAACTCGACTGTGTCATTTCACGGTCATCCGCGGACGTATGTGCAAATTGCGGGAATGGATGTTATTCGCGATGATGGTCTTGTCTATGCGAAGGTTTTACGGGATCATGGGGTGGACGTCAGGCTGGATGCCTACCCTGGAATGCCCCACGGTCACTTCAGCCTCTGGCCACAGCTGAGGTCGTCATTGGACTCGCAGGTGGATACCGTGTGGCACGCTGGGTGGCTGTTAGGGCGTGAGGTCAGTCGAGAGAAAGTAGGCGAGCTTGTCACTGAGTTTCGGAAGTAAAGTCAGTCGGCTCGGCTTCTTCTTGGCATTTTCTAGACTTCGGCATGCATTTTTGGAAGCGGGAATATTTTTGAGAACATAACTAATCCATAGGAGGTTGTGGAGAAATTCTCAAATCAAAATGTGCTTACTGTGTACTCAGCGAACTCAACGTCATATGCAGCCCGATCAGACGGTGAAGGCTGGAGGCAACTGTAAATCTTGATTGCGGGATGCTGCCGGCGTGGCCCCCACGCGGCCGCAACATGGATCGGGTTATCCGATAGCCGATCACGGGTCGGGCGCCGGAACTGAGCATCAGTCGACACTTCTTGCGCCTGGTACCTCGTGGTTCGTACAGTAGATAAAAAACGAAGATAGAAAATATCTACACACATAGATCAGACCAATTGTGCATTCGGGCTGCCAAAGATATGCCGTGGAGCCTCCTATCACTGAGTAACACTTGTTAACCGGCGAACGAATAAATCGCACCCTGGTCGACTTGCCCGAACAGGACAGCTCACCCGCAGCGAATCTGATACGTAGACCACGCGGAAGACTCACCGACACTCGGCATGCGGCGTCATTTTACTTGGGCAAACTACGGGAACCCTGCCGGTTCTTCCCCTCCTCACCTCCAATTTTCCCCGCAGGACCATCCTGTCCGAGCTTGCAGCCACGGGGGGCAATGTACATTAGGGTCAATTGGCGAGAACGAGGTGGGAGTTCATTAATGGAGAAGCGTTCTGCAGTCTCTGTATTGAGTTGGTGCAATTGGCAAATGTCTCAGCTGCGGGTCGTGGTAGTCAGTTTGGAGAGCATAATAGCGCATAGTCACCTCAATTGACGTCAAATAGGACGATGTTATCATCGGCATCATTCCTGTCTCCAGTAAGGGGAGAGCCGAGTCGGAGCTCGGGTTGGAAGATTGCGGTTGTGGTGGAACTAAATGCCCTTTCTGCACATATTTTCCCATGGGGGTGCAAAGCATCGAGCGGGTTGCGGAGCCAAGAGGAAAAAGAAAACCTGGGTATAATAGTCTTCCGCGCCTTGATCGAATCGCCTTTTCACTCGGATGCAAAAAAAAAAAAAAAGATTTCGGAAAGCTTTGGCTCTTTAATATTAAATACGAAGGTTTGCGCGTGGCCGAGCGCGCGGGCGGCTTCGTTTGCCGAACGATTGAGGGGTTTTCTGCTCGTTTTTGCGCTTTGGCCGTTGGCGGCGTAGCGGCAGGATGCCTCCGGACTTCCTATTCGAGCTTTGCGGGGCCCCGCAGCGCACTCCACCGCACTACTCGTTGAGACTCGGAGCACTGGTTGTGTTGGGCGGATGAGGGGAGATCCGGTTTGGTCAGGACACATTGCGCGCGGCTGATTGGTCGGCTGGATTCGTGGGAGATATAAAAGCCCTAGGTATGCAGCGACGGGGCCCAGTACCTCCATTTCCAAATTTCTCAATGCCCCCATCGTGATTGTTCAGTATGGATGTGACCGAGATTCCTCGCAAGGACGAGGAGGACTTCGACCTCAAGAAAATCCAGACGACTCCGGACCATGATGATGTCTTTGGAGAGATCACGGAAGAAGGCCCCAACTACCGCAATGTGCGCATGACTCAGACAAAAAATGACATAGAGATCACGCCTAACAATTCTCTAGGTAGGACTTGTGGGAACTGTGATTCTCATGATGAAGACCCAAATTGGTCTAGGGGTTCTGTCAATTCCAACGGCCTTTGACGCTCTTGGGATGGTCCCCGGCGTCATCTGTCTATGCGTCATTGCATTCATCATGACATGGACCAACTATGTGATAGGAACTTTTAAACTGAAGCACCGCGAGGTTTACAGTATTGATGATGCCGGGGCCATCATGTTCGGCCATGCTGGTCGAGCTGTGCTCGCAATAGCCTTTTGCCTCTGTATGTCAAATGCCCCAATGCAAGATTGTATCGACTGCAGCTCGCCTAACCATGCACAGACTGGATCTTTGTCGTCGGCTCCGGCATTCTTGGACTATCGATTGGTCTCAATGCGGTTTCGAAACACGGCACCTGTACCGCAGTATTCACCGCGGTCGCTGCGATCGTGGGATTCGCGTTTAGTAGTGTGCGGACTCTCGGAAGAATCACCTGGCTGGCCTGGGTGGGACTTCCGTGTATTCTCGTTGCTGGTGTGTTCATAATGCGAAACCGTGATGAAGTCATGAGCTGACTTGTTCTTCTAGTCATGACCGTGACAATTGCCGTCAGCTTTCAAGATCGACCACCCAACGCACCACAAGACACGGCCGTTTGGGTCTCTGACTTCAAGGTCGTCGCCAGCCCATCGTTCACCAAGGCCATCACAGCGATTAGTAGTCTCGTCTTCGCCTACTCTGGAACCCCCGGATTCTTCGCCATCGTGTCCGAAATGCGCAACCCCAGAAAGTACACCACCGCCCTCGTCTGGTGCCAGTCAGGTGTAACTGCCGTGTATATCACCGTCGGATGTATTGTGTATTACTACTGCGGCTCCTATGTATCCTCCCCAGCTCTCGGCTCCGCCGGAGGAGAGGTCAAGAAAATCGCCTACGGTTTCGCCCTCCCAGGATTGATCGTGACTACCACGATCTGCTCACATGTACGAACCACCCAAAAGCGAGAATAGTCACTTAGTTGCCCCAGACTAACGAGTACGCCTCCAACAGATCCCGGCCAAATACATCTTCGTCCACCTCCTTCGCGGCACCCGACACATCAATAAGAACACTCCTACCCACTGGATCACTTGGCTCAGCTGCACCTTCTGCATTGCAGTGATCGCGTGGATCATCGCCAGCACCGTCCCAGTCTTCGACTCCCTGGTCTCATTGATCGGCGCTTTACTCGGCCCACTCATGTCCTTCCAGCCCATGGGCTGCATGTGGCTTTACGATAACTGGTCCAGGCGAGAGAAAAGATTCTGGCTCGTCAAAACATGCTGGAGCGGCTTTATTGTCCTTCTTGGGACTTTTCTCATGGTTGCTGGCACCTATGGATCGATTGTTAGTATTATGGAAGCATATGCGGCATCTGGAGGGTCGGCTGCTTTCTCATGTGGTGATAACTCGAACTCTTCATGAAATGTGTATATATTAGGTAGAGATTTCCTTCACTGCGGGCAAGCGGAGACAAGATCCGGGCATATACATAAAGCTAGATGAATAGAACTTGTCATTGTATGCTTTTTTGTTCTGCTGGCCGAGAGAAGAACGTAATTGATGTGTGCTTTAAGATTGCGGCTTAAATTTAATTAAATTTATTCGCGTCCTTCCAAACATGAAGTTGACGTATATGATCAGGGATAAGCAACATACAACCCCAGGGAAATAGTACTCGGTGAGCTTTGAAGCAGCAGAAGACCGATCGCCAGCAACAGGGAAATTGTCTACAATGAATTGTATCTGCTTCAGCTAGCCGTCATCTAATGATATAGTAGTCGCGTTGTCCAGCATCCTCCCATCCGAGCGCGCCCCAACAACAGGGATGAAACCGGCATGTCGGACCGGCTACTCTGTCAATTAATCCAAGACAACGCCAACTGTGCTGAGGTACACTTCTTCAAGCCCGCAAGACCTTTGATCTTCGACACAAGCTGCATGTTAGTCGCAAAGTTCTCAGGCTGAAAGCGAGGGAAGAATCGGTGGTAGTCGTTGGCGGGCATATCATATAGACTCTTGATTTGACCTGTCAGTATCCCAGCACCCAGAGGCGTATGCGCGACCATTGGAATTCCCAGTTCTGCGCAAGTCTCCGCCACACCGTTCTCAAGCACATCCGTTGTCCACAGGCTGATTTCCGTCACGACCATGTCGATCTTGGCTACTGCTGCCGCGCGCCGGATCGTGCTGGCGCTGACTTCACTCAATTGGATACCTCCGATCTTACCCTCGATGACGAGCTGCGCGAGTGCTACAACTGTATCTTTGATGGGGACGCTCTTGTCGGCTCGCCCGCAGCCGAGGACACCAATCTTCTTGCCGTCGAGGATCTTGTTCGCACGGTCGACAAAGTTCTGCACGCCGGCGGGAGAGCCGTCCATGGTGAATGTTCGCATGTCCACGATGCCGGTCTTGATGGCCAGAACGGCCTTGTCGGCGTCTTCGGGGTATTGGGTGAAGTAGCGGTTCATCAGGAGCAGGGAGTTGTTGTCGGGTGTCCCCAATCTGCGCCGAGAACGGCTTTGAGGATCTTCAAGGCTCTTTCACACGGGGTGACATCGTCTTTCCAAATACGCCTGAATTGTGCTAGTTGATGAAGTGAATGGTAAGGGATTGGCAGGACGAACACATGAGACTTAGCCCATTTTGGCTGATGGGTTTTCTGGCGAGCGAAGGCATGGTCGATATCGCGGGAAAGGGCTTTTCGGGATGGCAAGTTTTCGGATAAAGCAGGCGAATTAAAAATATTTGGAAGATCAGGTTTAAGTCAGGGTTTCTGCAAGAAAGGACTGAAGGTAGCTGCGGATGCCGGAGGTCGTGATGCCGACTCGCCGATGTATAGCCCCGTTAACTCTGCGCGCTTCTCTCGCCGGCCCGCAGTCCACAATCAGATATTCAAGTGCAAATGACAACAGTGAAGACTTTCATGGACCACAGAAATAATAATAAGGCCATGATCAGTAATGATCGAGACTCAATTTGTCAAAAGGAAAGCGCTGTAGGGAGTGATAACTGTGAGGCTTGTTGCCTTAATCAACAGTTGAATTTGGTAAATACCTCATGCTTGCGGTTTCTCGGGTTGTTAGCGGATTGAATCGCATCGAATTTACAATCAACTGGTAGAACTCGAAATTTCTTCTGGCCAGTAGAGCAAAAATGATTTAAGTCTTATGAGAAGCTGTTGAGCGGCGTATAGTCAGGTGACGTAGGTCTCAGGCAAGTGCCCGCCGAGGTGGTAACAGGGAGGGTGCGAGGGCTTACCACTGGGTGCGAAGGCTTACCTCTCTTACCCTCCTTGCCACCTTCCGCAAGTTAGTGTTTCCGCATACTCCCTCTCTTAAGCCTCATTATCGAGTGCACCAGTGGAAGCTGTTTGTTCAGACTTTGCCCAATCTTCTTGACGGGTGCTCCTCTCAGACTCACTGCTCTCGATCGACACTGACAACACTCGAATGGTCGCGTGACATCCGACTTAACCTAAACACTTCAACTAATCATGAAGTTCGTTCTATTCATCTTGAATGTGAAACATGCGATATCAACGGGACTTTTCCTGCATTTGAGCCTTAATTAGCGGGTCCTAAGCGACGGTTGCAGAAGATGTTGCACAGATCCGCATGATCGGCACTTGATAGGTGCCACTAAACACCTTATTCATGCTTGTGATGATTGTGGAGACGAAGTGGTCAATTAAAAGCTTGCTTGCCGATTAACCCCGGATGTTTGGTTCTGGGGAAGCCCGGATATATACATGCCGATCATGGATTGTTTGTTATGCATCGCTGCGCAGCGGAAGTGGTGGGTTCGACCTTCCTATAAAGTGTTGAGGTTCCAGGATAAGGCACCGAATTGATGCCTCATTCCCAACCTCTGTCGGCATGCCTGTTCAGGGAAACCCGGGGCACTGAGCTTGATATGCGCTTCAAACGCTCGTGTGCGACATTATATTCTACATTCAGGGGATCTTCATGGAAGAACACCGATTGAGACCGATAATAGGGGTTTACTACTGTCAGGGGCTTGCCGCCCGTTCAGGGATAAATACCCCCAGAATCGTATGTAGACAGTTCAACACGATACAGTCAAGTTCAATTCCATCAAGGTCGATTTGTCTAGCAGGCCCTTATTCAATATTCAGTGCTTCATCGTATCCAATCTCAACATAAAGAGGGCATGCTTGGTGGAAGATATATTTTTGCGAAAAAAATCATGAAAGGATTTCAAGATGTTTCACTTGCGAGATCTGTTTACATTGCAACTTGTCGGAGCGCTGGAGCTGGTAAGTATAAAGAAAGGTGCGGAATCTTTTACATGACGAGACTGGTTCAACATTCCAGGCGTGGTCGTTTTAACGCGTTATCGGCTGAACTTAGGTCAGCCATTTTCCAGCACAACGAGTTACAGAATGCTCATCGTGGTACTTTCTGAGTTGAATTTATCTCGGGCGATTCCCAGAACAATGCGAGCGACTGTTTTGAACAATACAACACCAATGTCCTCCGTGTTGCCCCGAACCAAATCGCGTTTCGGGACCCTCAGTCTCTCAAAAATGTCATCGGTAAGACGATCCGGTTGCGCATCGTCGTAAAAGACTCTTATGAACCCTGGTTTCTCTCATATCGCCCTAGCCAAGCAAGAGCCAAGGATTGTCGTTCCATTAGTGGACAAGCTCGTCAGGAGAATTGAAAGAAACAAGGACAAGACATCAACATCTCTGATTACTTCGACTGCCTCACATCTGATATCATCGGCAAATTATTCTTCGGGGCAGATTTCCAAATGCATGATCGCGTGGAAGATCACCCCTTCTTACACGCCCTACCTAATTCTCTGCGAATGACAGTCATTGCACAGTGTATTCTAGAGGTCTACCGCTTTGTATCGTGGGTATTCCGGTTCGGCCCTTCGCATCTAGTTCTCCCGGCCTACCGGAACGTAGCGGACTTTGCCGGCAAACATACTCGCGAACGAGCAATGAGGCAGCAGAATGGAACGCAGACTGATGAAAGTGACATCTTGAGTATCATTATCAACGGGACCGGAAAAGCTAAAACACAGGACCCGAGCATGGTCACCGACGCCCACGAGCTCCTCGGCGAAGCAACCACCCTCATGGCTAGTGATGGGGATACGGTTGACACGGCACTCACAACGACAATGTGGAATCTAGGCCGACATGCATCCATTCTGCAAAAGCTTACTGCGCAACTCCGTACCGGTTCACCGCTTCCGACGACATCGATTCAAAAACAGTGGCAGCCGAGGTCCCGCTAGTAGACGCAGTGCTGAACGAGTCCATGCGTTTGAACTCCGTTCTCCCTGGCCTCATGTGACGCCGGACAGACCACCCCATTCCGGTCTGTGGATACTCGGTTTCTGGAGGTGCCAGAGATAGGTGTGTTGCAGCTGTCGGTCTATCAACATGCAGACGCGTTCCACCGCACACGAGAGAGTTTCGTCCTGCCCGTTGGTTGGATGACCTGGGCGGCAATTTGGATGTATTTCAGCCCTTTGGTATAGGTCCGCGCACGTGCATTGATCGGTATATTGCTATGATGGAGATGCGCCTCATTCTGGCGAGGCTGTTGTGGGAGTTTGACTGGGAGATGTTCACGCAGCGATACGATAACCCCGAATACGTGGTGCTGTATCGGACTCCGCTGTGGATGAGGGTGACGGCGAGGGAGAATCCGGCCGTTTAGCCGCTGTCTAGTCATCTGGAAACGTATTCAGGACATCATGCAAGATAATTTTCTGTGCTCTCCATGCAATAGTAATGTACTATCATCGGGTAGCCCTTCATACTTCGTTCGACCAGCACGAGCCCCGCAGCGGAGATATGACCTGGCCGGCGATCGACATTTCCAGATAAATTCTCGAATTCTCCAATGTGTCGGACCGACTTCGGCAGATATTTAGGGTTCAGTCCAGCAAGATCCATGGGAGCTGTAAATATGGTCAGAACAGTGTTTGAGAGTCTCATTTCCGGACAGACGGCGCCGAGTAGAGCGAGCAAAGCCCTAGATACCGACCACCCTCCGTCACGGACTAGTCTCACCAGACAACAATTACCACCTAGGCATAATTCGCAGTCGAACGAGATGCCATTTCAGCCGAGTCTAGGCGAGGTCGGACTGCAAGGTGACAGCGACGCAATCACCAAGTGTGTACCACATGGGAAGACCATGCGATGGGGTGGAACCGCCCGCGAGGATCTGCTGGCCAGCCATTCCAGCACGTTCCCGCCAGCTGCTCCACCACGCCCGAACGAGGCTTCCCCTCGATGCCGCTTATCACATTATGAGACCCGCCTCTAGGTTAAGTATGTAGTCATCGTCGCGCGGCATCAGGAACCACAAAATGTCGTGCCTGGCCGATCTCTGGAGAGATCCGCGTTGAATCAATGCGACATCCCACTTGCGTATCTCGAACTACTAGTACGCTCGGTACCCCGTTGCGACGCGGCCATGAGCCACTTCGTCTCGCCCGACTGGCAGGAGTGGGAAAGTACCTCTTCGCGCCGGCAGAGTACGGTGTCGACCTCCACCGTGTCGTCCGCCTCGACGAGTATCCTGTTCCAGACCCCCGCCAGCTCCCCGGGGTCTAACTCGCGCAAACAATCATGGCAGCTCTACGATGATGTGGTGCGGCTCGAGCTGAACCCCTCCATGACGATGTGTGTCCCCCACTTGGTGTGGTAGTTCGTGGTGGACGAGCAGATGGGCTAACGATGGACGATCTAGTAATTTTGTGAAAAGCGGTCAGCTGTTCAAGCTGCGCTATACATACATCGACGTGTGCAAGGACTCGACGGGGGCATTGAAATGTCTCGAGTTGGGGGGAGGACTCGGCCAGCAAGCCCCCTTCGTGCATGCCTGTAAGTCGGAACAGCGAATTCGTTTCATTGGAAGCAGAGGCTAATGGAAAGACAGTTCACAACACCAAACTCCCTGTTCCGCACCTCGAACATCCGAAAGAATCCTCCGACTATCCTCTTCGCGTTTCCTTTCTCGAGCACCAGACTGTGCAGACCGCGCATGTGGTATTCATGACAAAACTATCCTACAAATTCGACAATTGGGAAGGTATGCAATGCGTGAAAGCCGATGAGTCCTACAGGCGAGACATTTGCTGACGGTCGGCAGATTGCGTCCAGTTTCAAGAACTTCTCCTTGGATCCAAACTGGTATTTATTGGAGGCATGGCCGAGGCCAAATCCAAGGGCCGCGGCGAAGAGTGCATCAGCCAAAATCTGCGCATCCTCCGCGGACAGAACGGCAAACGCGTGATGCTCTACTTTGCTAATTCACAACGTGGAGGACTGAAGAAATACGTGTCGCTTCCTCGTGAGTTGTCATAGTCACTGTCATGCTAGTAGTGATTTCCTAACCTCTCCCAGTCAACTGCGTTGGGAATGTCAAACCGCCCAAAAAGGCCGGTCGGCCCGTGACGGTCGAACTCAATCCAAATTTCGATATCTTGTCGCAGATGCGGAACTTTCAGATCCAGTTTCTTGATGATGATGGTCAGTGCAGACATTTCTTCACGCCTAGCTTCTGGTCTGAGCCCCTCGCTTACTCTTCTTAGATTGCAAGCACTTTTGCCAGCTGCTCTCGACTGATCTCACGATTGGATGATCTTATTTGGGCTTAATATAAATGTAACAACTAGGATAATTTCGGGGCTGGGGGGTACGACGGACTCGAATGGCGGAGTTTTGGGCGTGATTACCGCGTGATACCAATGCATTGTTCTTTTTTTCTTTTTTTCTCTATAGTTATATTTTTCATCGGATGATTAAGTTCTAAGACGGCAATATTATTTACCATACTCTTCGCCTAACCTTTTTGCAGGCTGATCATCACGGAAAATCAACGTCCAAAAAAGCATATTTAGATGAGGTGGGGGCGCGCGCCGACCGTCTTAGCTGCCCCGACGCCCGCACGTGCAGCGACTCAGCGCTGCTGCTGGCCCTAGCTGGGAGTGGGGCGGCCTCCGCCATCCCAGTGCTTCGGGTAAGTTGGGGCCACACGGGGGGTTGGTCTCCGGCGTTCGTATCAGAATCGCCCGGGGCTGCCCGGGGTGATCCGAGTGCAGTTCAGCGTGGGCTGCGTGGGCCATCTCGACGGGCGAGGCTCAACGTGGTGGCCTCATTGGCTTCGTGACTCGGAACAAAGCTATGGCCAAAGCCTGGAGGCTGCTAGGCGCGGTGGGCGCGGTGGGCGCACCAGGCGTTAAGTACGAGGGGTACCAAGGCGGACCTGAGGGTCCCTAGGGCAGACCGTATATCTCAATTCGTATCTCCTGTGGCTCTCGACGCATCCTGCCGTGCTTTCGATCCTTCGCCCCATGAGACGAGGGCCAGCTTGACTTTGGCCATGGGCAAATTCCACCGGTTATACAAGACTGACCGTGCGCGCGATTTCGATCATGAGCAGGTGCGTTTGCGGTCAGCAGTTGCGGGCGAGGGGCATCAATACTAACAGACGCTCCTCTAGGATCGATATGTGCGCATGCGACAGATTTATGAGACTATTGACCGGCAGTCTTACCAATGGGTAGTGGTGCTGGTCGCCGGTCTTGGATTCTTTCTCGACGGATATACTGTGAGTGGGATAAGCTCGGAATGCGTGTATGAAATACCCGCTGACATATGTGATGGGATAGCTCTTTGCCAGCAACATGGCCCTCCCGATGGTCTCCTACGTTTACTGGAAAGACGAAGTCTCCTCCATACGCCTAACATGCATCAACATCGCGACTCTCGCCGGCACGCTATTCGGAATGGTGCTCTTTGGGTTCCTCGCGGATAAGATCGGCCGGAAAAAGATGTATGGTGTCGAATTGGTTCTGCTGATTACCGCGACGATCGGAGTGGTCATGTCGTCTGACGGACAGAACGGGAGTATGAATGTATACGCCTGGCTGATCTGGTGGAGAGTCTGTGTCGGAATTGGCGTGGGAGCAGATTACCCTCTGAGCGCAGTGATTACCTCTGAATTCGCTCCAACGAAGCATCGAGCCCGCATGATGGCCAGCGTTTTCTTCATGCAGCCACTGGGCCAAATCGCCGGAAATCTGGTCTCCCTCATCGTCATCGCGGTCGCTCGGAATAGCGGCGGCAGCGACGATATCACACGAACAGTCGACATGGCCTGGAGATGGGTGCTTGGGATTGGAGTTATCCCCGGAGCGATCGCGACGCTATTCCGATTCGCCATTCCTGAAAGTCCCCGATATCTAGTTGAAATCGAAGACGATCCCGTCACCGCCGAGTTCGATGCAACGACGCTTTTTAACGACACACCCATGAGTTCAGCGTTCGACACGGCCAGCTTCGTCACTGCGACCGGAAGTGCTATCCACATGCCCCCGGTCTCATCTCTGGCAAGTGACTCCCTTCATGAAGACGAGGAATTCAGCAGTTTACCACCCGCCACCCTGAACTCGCACTGGCGACTTGCCCGCACCGATATCATACGATACTTCTGGACAGAAGGCAACTGGCGGACCCTTCTCGGAACGTCGCTCTCATGGCTCCTGCTCGACTTTGGATTCTATGGAATTGGTCTCTCGAGTCCGCAGTTCTTGGCCAAGACATGGGGACAGTTGCATATCACCCAGGTCGAGCCGAGCTGGATGACGGATAGCCGACCCGGTGCGAATGTTTATCAGATGTTTTTCGACACTTCCGTTCGGGGCCTCATCGTGCTTAATATCGGGAGCTTCGTCGGAGGGTTTCTCCTCATTCTCTTCGCCCATCGCATCGACCGCGTCGCCTTGCAAAAATACATGTTCCTTGCTCTGGCGGCTCTCTTCATTGCCCTGGGAAGCATGTTTGTCACACTCTACTCCGGGCCACCAGCCGTCGTTGCCCTATACATCGTGGGCCAGATCGTCTTCAATTTCGGTATGTCCATTTCCATCCCCAGTATCCAGCCTATCATATCGCTGACTCTCCAGGTCCAAACGCAACAACATACATGATCCCAGCCGAGATCTTCCCCACTCGCTACAGAGGAACATGCCACGGTCTCAGCGCCGGTGCTGGCAAACTAGGATCAATCCTCGTTCAAATCTTCTCGACTTACTACCACTTCGGCACCGATCCCGGCCCCGTATCAACCCACCACCACGGCATTATTCTTTTCGTTTTCAGCGCCTGCATGGTTATCGGCGCGGCTGTCACGCACTTCTGGATCCCGCCTCTTCAGCAGAGGAAGGGTCGACATAGCATCTGGGGTGGGAAGCCTTATACTCTGGAGACATTGGCTCTTGGGCGGATGGGAAGGAAGAGTCGCGAGACAAATCTTCGGAAGAGGACTTCTAGACGACGGGCTATGTCTTTTGGTGGGTAGTACCGGTTTTGCTGTAGCAATTTTCGTATCTATGATAATTTTAGGGATGTACATATCACAGTATTTTAGGAACGGCATAAAGTTGAATCCTCTACCGTGAGGTGGACAAAATAGAAATATAAAAGAAGTACCCTCACAAGCACTAGTTTTGATGATATATGCCGAGAAACGACCAAAACATCACATCAGCCTTAATATCATGTCAGTGGACGTCAGTGACTAACTAGTGATTGTTAGTGGATACCCAAGCTGAGGGCCGTTTATCAATCGGTGATGAAAATGCCGATAAGTCCGAATTTGCCGGAATTCACCGACCTCGCTTCCACAAGGCCGAGGACAAACCTCGACTCCAGAGCCCAGACGCGACAGCAATTCACCCCACGCCAGAATGAGCGATAGCCAGGCCCAGTACAATCCCCGCAAGCGCCGTCGACCCGCTTTATCGTGCGAGCAGTGCCGTCGCCGAAAAGTCCGATGCGACCGGGAAATGCCGTGTGGGCCCTGCAAAAAGGCCTACGGCTCTATGGACTGCTCCTATGTCTATGAAGGCAAGGCTGCTTTGGAGTCCCGGCGTAATGGATTTAGAGCCAGTGGGTACGAGTCTCCCCCGTCTGTTGGGGCGCAGGCAGGTCCTCATGATGGCGCTCATCGCTCTCCGGACGGAGCTCGGATGGCGCAGATGGAGAGCACTATTCGGGCTCTGCAGGATCGCGTTCAAAGCCTAGAGCAGTCGGCTCAATCTGGCTCTAGTCAATCGCAGAGGGTAGGAGACATGACGCGTTTTGATGGAGTAGATGATCGCATTGGGCAGCGTTTCGATGATCGACGGGATGAAATCGAACAACCGCAGACACTCATTGCACCTCTAGCACCCCGCCTGAAGGGTACTGGTGAGAAGACCAAGCTGTTTGGTACAACACACTGGGCGATTGTGTTCCAGCAGGTAAATTGCTCCGATCGTAATGATTCGATCGAACACATTTGACCTTTGACAGTTCCGTCTCCTGCGCCAAGTTCGCAGCACAGCTATGTCTGTCGAAGGCAAGGAGAATGACATTGGCAAGCTCCATAAGGAAATTAGATCCATGAGAAGACTGATTAAGGGTCGTCAGGCTCCCCGACTTGTTGATCCGACGCCTGGTTTACTGAATGACCTACCGTCACGGGAGGTCTGCGATGACTTAGTGCATCACTATTTGCGAACTCTCGAACTCGTCTATCGAGTTCTGCATGTCCCAGTATTTTATGAGGAGTACGATCGCTTCTGGGAGAATCGTTCTTCAGTCACGAATGGTTTTATGTTCAAGCTTCTCTTGATCCTCGCAATCGGCTCAGTGTTTTATTG
This sequence comes from Penicillium argentinense, assembly GCF_028826775.1. Classification (NCBI taxonomy): domain Eukaryota; kingdom Fungi; phylum Ascomycota; class Eurotiomycetes; order Eurotiales; family Aspergillaceae; genus Penicillium; species Penicillium argentinense. The sequence continues at coordinate 5,292,943 of NW_026622668.1, forward strand.
CAGGCCAGGGCCTGCCAATGAACTCGGCATCCCTGTTCGACGTTGGGTCTATGCCGCACAGTGGTGGCTAACCGGTCCATTTGATAAAGAGACCGATAATCTAGAAGGCTTGCAAGTGAACTGTCTCTTACTCCTCTGTCGACAGGCATATGCGATCGATAAGGAGGCCAGCTGGGCTTCGGCGGGTACGCTGGTACGGCTAGCTATCCGTCAAGGTCTACATCGTGATCCAAAGAATTTCCCGACACTCTCCCCGTACGACTGTGAAATGCGACGGCGTATCTGGGCCACTATTATCGAGATCAATGTCCAGTTTGCCATCGATGCGGCCATGCCTCCTCTACTCGGTCCATATGACTTCGACACGCTTCCACCCTCGAACCTCGATGATGAAGAATTTAATCAGGCAACTACTTCATTGCCGTCTCCTCAACCTCGCGACTTTTATACGAGCTCTTCGCTGCAAATCCTGCTTTTAGAATCTTTTCCAGTTCGATTACGAATTGCGCGGGCAATAAATGAGTGCGGACAGAGGCAGTCCTACGAGATGGCTTTGAAGCTGGGAAGTGATCTGACAGCATCTTGCAAGGATATGACTCGCTTGATGCATGGATTTATTTCTCGCGCTACTGCGCGAAATCTCCGACCAACCCTCTTCCACCATCGTCTTATGGACACCCTCCTCCGTCGCTTCTTGATCAATATCTACCGCCCATTCGTGGTACAAGCGATTCACGACCCCCGATTCTACCTCTCTCGAAAGCTCAGTCTTGAGTCAGCTCTCTTGACAGCTTCATATGCCGACGCACCTAGCGACTCAAGTGCAGATCACATCCCCCATCGAGACTTTCAAAGGCTGTCTCTATCCGGGGCTGGTGTCTTCAAGGGCTACTTGTCCCTAGACGTCTTGGTTGTCATCAGTCTCGAGGTCATCACTCAACTAGAAGACGAGGTCGCCAGGCAGCCCACCGATTCAGACCAAGCTCCCCCCGATGCCGTAATTCAAATGGCCCAAGCAGCTCGTGCACCTCTGATCCAGGCCCTCGAAAAATTATGGGACCATCTTTATCAGGGCTTGGTGGTCGGTATTCCTAGTATGAAACGATACTGTCTGCTTGGGGGTATTCTTGCTCAGATTCGTGCAGTGCCTCGTGGGGAGCAGGCTGAGTGGAATCATATTCGAGATGCTTTTATGGATACTATGGAGACGTGTCGGACTCTGTTGCAGCAACATATCGCGGATGAGAGGTTGGATTCGATTGGGGATGCGGCGTTGACTACGCCTGCTGATGGGGCGAATCAATGGACGCCTGAGGGTGTGATTGGCTCGAGTCTGGATTCGGACTTTATGGTGAGGCTTCCTTCTTCAGGGGTTGTTGTCTCAGAACTTTGCTAACTTGAATTTAGATTCCTAATTTGGGGCTTGAGGATCTCAGCTTTTGGGATATTCCTGGTTTCGCCGATGCCGACGCTTTCGATCCACCACAACTGCCTGAAGTGCCTTAGCTAGCTGGTAGCTCGAATGAACGAAGAAACCAAATCAACATATTTTAAATACCCATGGGAGACTAATCTTCAATGGCTGGCTGTGCTTAATACATCTGTATGAGTCACGTGATATGGAGACTCCTGTTGATGCCTGGGTTTTCTGGCATATAGGCCGGTACCCCCACACTTCCCCCGCACGCCCGAAAAGCGCGGCGACACTGCGGTCGTGTTTCTCCAACAAACCTCATCTCGGGTCATCCTCTTCACAAAAGGCTATAGTAACCTATCCGCGGATCAGCCTGCTCTCTGTCTATTACAATCTGTCAATTCTGAAGTTCTACGCCTCCCAAACGCAACGAATGACCACGCGCCAACGATATACCGCGAATCCATGCGAGTGGTGCAAATGTGCGTAAACCAAATGTCCCAGTTAAAATTCCGCTAAACATCATTCTTATAGCACGGCATCGAAAATGCAAGACTTATCCAGGGTGATTTGCTCTCTCGTGTTCGTTAGAGACTAACGGCTTTGCGCAGGTGATGGTAAAAGGCCATGCTCACAGTGTATCAAATCAAAGACACGATGTGAATCGTCATCGACAAGCTTCAGGTTCAAAGATGGGCACCGGCGTCATCAAAGCCTGGAATTCTCTCCAAATCAGAAATGGGTTGATTGTAGTCAGAACGGTATGTATTTGCGTTCGCCTCGCATGGCACGGCTGACAAAACGCTGTACAGGCCAACTCTCCTACATTCACACAACCAAGGGATCGACGGGCGAAACACAGGATGATGAGCCCAACGTGGCGCACGAGAATGGTAACCAGCGAGAGCTGGAATTGAATCGGACCCAATCCATTAGCTTAGCAAGCAACTCGACACATCAAAGTCAGCCTGATCTAAAAGTTCAGATGGACAAGCCTGCTCGGAATTTCCCGGATCCCGCGTCTCTATCCTCTCTCGGACGGTCCCCTTCAATGTCGCGTTTTGCTTCGGAAACGCTCACTGTTCAGAGTCACAGGAGCGAGTCACTTACCTTTTTCGGATCCCCCTTTCCGCCGGCGCGTAATGAATATCCTATTGGCCCGTTGAAGGGGCTTTCAGATAGCGCGACAAATGCATCATATGCGAGCTTGGAAGAAGCTTGTTTGATACGGCACTTTACTGAGAATCTTGCTTATTGGGTAAGTCTCAACTCACGCTTATCGATCATACATCTCCTTCCAGACTGTTTGGTTAACTTTGTCCCGGATAGTTCGATACTTGCGATAGAGATCGCCACTTTGAATTGATAGTTCCACAGCGCGCTATATTCTGTCCGGTCCTACGATATGCCATACTTACCGCATCGGCTGGTCATCTCACTCGATTAGTAGCATGCCGTGGGAATCCAGGAAATGATGTCGTGGAAGTATCAGGCGTCAGGCTCCCTGGGCTTACCATGGACACGGCGGTCCGTTACCACGACACCTGTATTTCATATCTTCTTGAACTGTCAAAAGACCCAAATGAGCAGTACAATGAGGATATAATTACTGCGGCGACTATACTACGCTTTTACGAACAAATTGACGGTGCGTCTGGTTCCCGTAAAAACTCTGGGCTGCTAATTTTCAACCCGTTTAGCCCCATCCATCGGCATCGACTCCGAGGCATATCTCAACACCGTCCAATTCATCGTTCATAATCAACATAATGACTCCTTTTATTCATACCACACGATTCAAGGACCACCCAGGGATTATCATATCCACTCGATTCCGTCAACCTCATTACGACATTCCGCCTTCTTGATTGCCCTCCGACAGGAGATCTGGAGTGCATTCTTAAACCAGCGCACATTCCGTCTACCCGTCTGCCCATCAAATGACTATACTGTATTCGATTCAGCAAGCGACTTTGTCTGGACGAACAGGATCCTAGTCTGGTGTGCAGATCTTCTGAAATTCTGCTTCGATGAAAGCAGATCAATGCCCCCAGCCAAACGAGTTGAACGATGGACGACGTTGAAATCATTCGATCTGATGTGGGAAGCGAATAGACCACTGGACTTCAAGCCACTTTATTTTGAAGACACCGATCCCGCATCTGGGAAGTTCTTTCCTGTCATCTGGCATCAAAACCCTTGCCAGGTTGTCGGAGCCCAGCATGTCGAGCTATCCCGCATCTTGCTTGCTGTATCAAATCCACATCTTTCCAGGCTAGGACTTGCTGCTCGCTCGGCAAATCTTGCCTTGGAGGAGGAGTTGCGATGTATCATACGTCGGCTTATAGGGTTGGCGCTGTCTAATCCGAAGTGTCCGGTGGTGTTTGTTGATGCTGCGGTTGGAATCTCTGTATGCGGGGAATACCTTACAGACCCAGCTGAGCAGAATGCTGTTCTTGAATTTTTGGCGGATCTGGAGCTTAATTATGCTTGGCCGACTACTGCTACATCTACTGCTCTTAGAGAAGCATGGCAGACTAGGCTACTATCATAGAATTGTTAATTTTGCCAGCGCAATACTCAATCAAACTGGAGTAGTTACAGAAGAAAAACGAGGGGTAGGGCTACTATCAGCTCCCTTGCCACTTTAGCCAGCGCGAAATTGATCCTTACGTTCCGATAATCCAGTCAGTATCCTTTTGCTCCTGGGAACTCGGCTGTTTTGTCTCGGGCTTGCCACCCTTCTTGTGTGGCCAGCCCCAATGGCGGCGTTGACTATTGGGACTAGCGGTATTGGCAGTATTACCTGTGGCATTGTGAGTATACACCTGAGCCCGGAAGTCCAATACACCACGGAAGGGGAAATATCATACCACTTGCTATACCAGCAGAAGGTTCAAAATTCGTTGTTGGCTGAGTAGGCTGAGTAGACTGGGACTTCTGATTCATCGAGTCCTGCTCAGGCGACGTGGGTGACTTTGCTGCACCTGGGGACTCGGGCGCGTCCGTCGAACCTACGCTGCCAGCTGAACCTTGGCGATCGCGATGATGAAAGGCGTCGGATGCTCTACGGAGGAAGTCCGACATGATGGCAGTGAATGTATCCCAATCAAGTATTGTTTCCAAGTATCGAGGTTCTCAAATAAAGCTCGGAGAATGCACTTTCGACAATGACCTTCACTCACAGGAGCTGCTCCTATATAGCTGGCCCCTCACAAGGTTAATGACATCATTGTCCCAAATGGTGCTCTGTTCTCATGATCACTCTGATCCCTGGAGTACGAACAAATAGGGTAACTAGGATTGCCACTCCGGTCGGCGAGCTATCAATATCATTCGAGGAAGCAGAGTGAGCGCATCATATGTGGCAAATATCGTTCAAGGCCGCGAGGGGGAAAAGCTAGGTCCAGAATGATCGGACCCGACATCTCCGAACGTGGATAGTTACTCATGGACATATCAGATGCGGAAGAATTTTAAATAGATATGTCAAGATATCTGTTTCGGTGAATTTCCTCGCTCTTCAATGAAGATCAGGCAGAGGAAATGGCAAAGGTCCGCGAGCATGGACCCCCGGGCAGGTGCGGGTGGTCGGGGATAACAGCGACAAGGCCAGACCGACCATGGTATCAGTTGGTATGATTGATTGCCCCACGAATTGTGTTAACCTAGGCCAAATCAACATGGCACTCCATGAGAAGCTGAAGCACTAGCTGCCATTCCCGATTGGGTCAGATTTTCCGCAAGGTTTCCCCCACGCGACAAGCCAATGTGCGGGGAAGCGGGTCCTTTCCGCCCGGCGCGATTGGTGGCGGAACTTGTGTTTGCAAGAGCTCGATAGGAATTCTTTCCTCTTCTAGCGATCGACAGGTCGAAGTTTCGTGATGGGTGAGGATTTCCGCTCGTGCAATGAACTCATGTTCCACTCTGTTCAATGAACGAAGTCACCCCCAAAACACCCTCTCGTCGGTGACATCAATAAGGAAGTACATAAAGATGGAGAAACCCATTCAGATACCCAAACCTTTGCCAGACCAAATTTCATACTTGCAATATGTTGTGGACCGTGATTTTCGCTGCTGCAAGTATCTACTTAGTCGTTTCCTGGCTGATATGGCCCGTTCTACGATACTTTCGTGACCCAAAGGGTTTCCGAAAGTACCCCAATTATTCTTTTCTCTCCGGCATCACGGACATCCCGTACTGTCTTCTCAGTTCTTGTGGCTTTCGGTCGCGAGACCTCACCAAGCTCCATAAAAAATCACCCATTTTGCGGATCGGCCCCAACAACCTCTCCTTCGGGGGTATCGAGGCCATTCGGGACATCTACGGCCATTCGACACCTTGTGTGAAAGATTTGAAATATATCATCACATCAGACGCCCACCCGCACCTGTTCGATGTTGTCAATAAGCCTAGTCATGCTGCAAAGCGGAAGAGACTCTCGGCTGCGTTTGCGATCAAAAACCTCGAGCGATGGGACTTTAAAGTCGCTCGCACCACGGAGCGCCTTATCGCTGCTTTCGACAATCTGTGCACCCAGCCGTTACCTCCCAGCGGCATTCCCGACGCATCTGACCTGACGGTTGACTTTAATAAGTGGGCCAACCTATTCACGATTGAGGCCATCAACAACATCGCTCTATCATCGACCCTGGGTCTTCTTGAGCAAGGTGGTGATCTGGTGACAGCTCAGAGGCGAGACGGCGCCACGTACCAGGCACACTATCGCAAGTCTCAAAACACTTCCGCTTACGCCACTTCGCACTTTGTCTGGGACTACAACAATTTCAAGTTCTTCGTCGCACTGTCGAAGTTGTTTCCGAAATGGAGAAAAGCTTGGACACAAGCGGCGCCGTTCAAAGATGTTATCTACCACCAGGCTGTGACGCGACTCGATCGATACAACAAGGGAGAGAAACTCGACGATTTCTTTACAGCTCTCATGGACAACAAGAATGGGAGTCCGCACAATTTGGAGTGGGGCGAAATTGTCGGCGAAATTGCTGCCATCCTCGACGCGGGCGCAGATACAACAGCGATCGCTCTGACTCAGATCCTCGAACTGCTCATCCGTCATCCTGAGCACTTGGCTACTCTCCGCGAAGAGGTCGACAATGTCCTCTCGCCGGAAGATGTCGTGGCTCCGTATGATACAGTGAAGAATCTCCCTTTCCTACGCGCATGTCTTGATGAAGCACTTCGCATCATCCCACCCACATCTGCGGGACTCCCGCGCCGGACTCCGCCTGAGGGCGCGAGAATTCTCGGCGAGTGGATCCCAGGTAATACAAGCGTGTCGATGACCATCTACACAGCACACCATGATCCGAGTGTGTTTCCGAGCCCGGACGAGTTCAATCCTAACCGGTGGATGGATATCGAAGAGCGGAAGAGGATGGAGCCATATTTTATCCCGTTCTCGACAGGCGCGAGGGGCTGCATTGGCCGTAATATTTCGTATTTGGAGCAAACGGTGGTGCTGGCTTCGTTGGTTCATCGTTATGAGTTTGCTTTGCCAAGTCCAGAATGGAAGCTCGAGCGATTCGAGGCTTTCAATCTGCTGATGGGGGAAATGCCTATCAAATTGTGGAGAAGGGAGACTCCAGTTTGATGAGTGTTACGAAAAATTTTTGGTTTCACTTCCTGTCAGTCAACTTTATTGATTACACCCTCTGGCCATATATTAGTAGCATACAATGCTGCTTCGACGTTTAATCATGGTGAATATCGTCTGAATGGAGACATCCAATTCAATTTGCTTGTCTGAGACTCCTGGTCTAGTTTTCACCAGAAAACCATTAGTCTATCTGTCTGGTAGTTCGAATTTCTTAGAATAGGAAATTAGCAAGAGTTGCCATGACAAAGTCACATGTTATTAGCAAACACCAATCACGGCCACGTGCTGACGCCCTCTCCGATTCTCAGCTATTGTTCCGCGGTGTGGCTTCCTTCCGGCCTCATTCCGGCCATTCGGTTGAGCCAAGATGAGACGCAGCGAATAAAAAGTCACAACAGATATTGTATAGTCACTGCCTCCCGGTGTGACTCTTATCTAGGCAAATACAGTCGCGCAGGGCTTGCCATCGGTTTCCGGTGTCAGCACAGCGATCACCTTGGGCAGGCATATCCAAGGCTTTAAAATTGCCACACGGGCAAGATCAGCCTTCTCGATATCGGTATTTGTGTCGTTCATCATCCGTGGCTCATGGTAAGCAATAGCCGGAATGAAGCCGATCTGCGCTTTAAATGCGGCAGCTAGTCCTAAAATGACTAAACTGGGCAACATTTCCGCAACCCCACGGGGTAAGTCACCAAGTGCGCCAAAGTCGTGATCATTTCTTCCATGCCTCTCTAGCGGGCAATTTCGGTGGTTAATTCAGTATACGCTTGTCAGTATATAAATGCTGCAATATTTTTTCCGTACTTACATCTATTCTTCTCCATTCTTGAACTAGAATATTACTCTCCACATTCCTCATTCGCCATGGCTGAACAACCTCAAGAATCGGTACCAGCTGCCGATAAGCTTGGTGCTGATGAAAAACCCAAGTCATTTTCTCATCAAGAACACGCAAAGGATGAGACGGTCGAGTTTGCCGATCTCCAGATCACCTATGATAGCAATGGCATCAAGGGAATTCTCAATTCGCCTTTTGTGTGTGGTGCAGCTCTACTTGCTTCCTTTGGAGGTTTCTCCTTTGGCTATGGTGAGTAATCTCCTATTCACAGACATTATTATCTGATTAACATTTCCTAGACCAGGGTGTAATCTCTTTGATTCTGGTGATGCCCCAATTCGTCGATCAGTTCCCAGAAGTTGACAAGAACGCCCCGAACTATGGCTTCAATACCGGCTTCCTGACAGGCATGTTAGAGCTCGGAGCATTTATCGGATGCCTTTTCTTCCCGTACATTGCAGACAAGATTTCGCGAAAATGGGCTATTAGCGTGGCGACTGGATTCTTCTGCATTGGTGCCATCATTCAAACAGCGTCGCAGAATTATGATTCCCTCGTTGCTGGTCGATTTATTGGGGGCATAGGTGTTGGAACACTTGGCGATGGGAGCTCCTCTATACATTTCCGAGATAGCGCCTCCCAATCTTCGCGGATCGCTGATGGTTCTGGAAGCTATCAGTATTGTCGTTGGGGCAATTGTTGCGTATTGGATTACTTATGGGACAAGGTATTTCGCCTAGTATCCGTGCTTGGTTGAACATGATCTGACAATTAAATGACAGGGCAGTTAGTGGCGACTGGGCATTCAGATTGCCATTCCTTCTTCAAATGCTACCGGCCCTGGTTGTCGGTGGTGGAATCCACTTCTTCCCTTTCTCTCCTCGATGGCTTGCGCTCGCGGACCGAAACGAAGAAAGTTTGGAGTGTCTGGCCAAGCTTCGACGGCTCCCTGCTACCAATGAAACTGTGCAGCTGGAGTGGAGGGGTATTCTTGCGGAAGATCGATTTCAGAAACAAATCTTGCTGAAGGAGCATCCCGACACTGGTGCTGTGATGATGGAGTTCAAGCAGTGGGTTGATCTTTTCCGGCCGAGGTATCTCAGACGGACATTTGTCGCTATGGCTATTCCTTTTTTCAACAGGTATGCTCCTTTCTCTTGCTGCCAGTGTGATGCAACTTTCATTAATTGACTTTGGCACAACAATCAGTTCTCTGGTGTCAATGCGTTTGTGTACTATGCACCAACGTTCTTCAGCAGTCTGGGACAGGATTATGAGACATCGCTTATTCTCTCGGGAATGGTCAACATTTTTCAATTCATCGGCAGCGTCCCGATCATCCTATATATGGATAAGTTTGGCAGGAGACGACTTGCTATCTTCGGTGGGCTTGCGATGGGCATCCCGCATATTATCATGGCCGGCATCGTTGGCAGATTCAGCTCAAACTGGCCAGCGCATAAAGGCGTCGGCTGGTTTGGCGTTGCCTTAATTTGTAAGTCAATTTCTTTTTTCCGCAGTTTGCTTCGCTTCCATACTGACATCCGCAGACATCTATATCCTCGCATACGCCATGTCATATGGACCCCTAGGCTGGGTCCTCCCAGCCGAGATCTTCCCAAGTTCGAGACGAGCAAAAGGGGTAGGTCTTGCTACAGCAGTGAACTGGTTGGCCAACTTCATCATCGGGACCATCGTTCCGCAGATGCTGGTTTCCATTGGCTGGGGGACATTCTTATTCTTTGGCGTGTTTTGCGCACTGGCGGCTCTCTTCTCGTTTTTCTTCGTACCAGAGACTTCCAACAGGTCTCTGGAGCAGGTTGCATCTGTTTTCGGAGATAACCTTGCGGCTGATGAAGTGGAACTTCGCTCTCGGATTGATCGGGAGATCTGGGCGGAGACTAGTGCTCGTGCACAAGTCCATGTTTGATATGGATAGACTTCACCAGCAAGGATTTGTACATTGATTAACGCCACGCTATGAGAATTGAGTATATGACATTCGTGTCCGATTCGAATAATGTGTGCAAGGCGAAAAATAGTGATTTTACCTGACAGGCTCTTTTGTAGATCCTGGCATCTTGAAAGGATGCCCGCCAGAGTTGAAGACGTATTCATCCATGCTGATGAGATCCGGAGCACTAAACATCAGATAGAAGTATTTCAGAGTTTGCGACATCCAGTGACTTTCCATCGAATCACTGTGGATCGGCGCGGCATCGACTGTCACATCCACAATCGCCGCATTACCATTCGGAACATGTGTCGCATTCTGAATATTCTCAAACATCTCCCAGGCAATATCGAGCAGGTCTTCTCGACCCGTAGTGCGATAGAGAATAAACATGCTCTCGATCATCTCTGGTCGCAGGTTGTACCGAGTGTCGGTAACAGCGATGATCCCCTTCGGAAGGTTGTGATCCTTTATGAAGGCGTCGATGTTGAGAGTGAGGTCTGCGTTCTGTTGATTGCTTGCTTTCTTCCTGACCTCTTGTTTCCAGAGCCACTCATTCCAGGGACAGCTGCGTTGCGACTCGCACGGGATTGTTTCGAATACCTCCGGCATAATCCCCATTGGCATTGTCTTCTGTGCCCAGATACACCCGTCGACCAGATTGTCGGCGATCTGTCGGTGAATCGGAATGTTGAAGAGCTGGCCGCCCATCGCAAACATTCCACCTGCAAAGCATCCTCGGTAATGGGCTTGAGCTTGGAGTGTCGTTCGCTGCTTTCCATTCTGCGTTATCGACACGCGGACCGACCCTGGAAGCAGTATACCTTTGTTCTCGGCGTTAAGTGGGCGAAAGAAGCTGTGGCTTGCGGCGGTGCGAGTCGTCCTCTCGTACATTTTCCGGTAAATGGGCACTTGTCCGCTGAGCAGCGCATATGCTCTGGGTATATCCTTGTACAAGGAGTCAACCTCAGCACCCATTGTATACACATCCCCGCTGAAGACCTCCGCCCGCGGATTGAGGATGACCGGCCACATCCCCGACAGTTTTGTCTGCCCTTGCAGCTGGTCGAATTTGGTCATGACGTGCTGCGCTGCGTCAAAGTATTTCGGATCACCTGTAATTTGAGACAGTCTCGTAAACTCCAGCACGAAAGAGCCGAGCTCTGATGCCGATACGACTTCCTCGGCTTGTTGCTCTTCTTGACGGGCGGCTTTGTGGAGATCCCAATGGATAATCGGCATGCGGTTGGGGGTGTCGAATGCAGCGTAAAGCATGTCGCCGACATCGACTGCTTTGTTCAATAATTGTTTATCGGCGCTCAAGTCGTATGCCGAGAGTAGTCCTCCGAGAATGCGGACGTTGACTTCGTGGGTATTGATCTCTGGCGACGGGGTATCTTCAAAATTAATTTCCGAAACGGCTGCGACAGCCTTTTCAAAGTCCTCTTTCATGTCCATGATCCAGAGTGTATCCAGATTATCGATTAACGTTGTACCCCATGCCCCGAGGACGTTTCGCGGCAAGCCGCTCAGGGGCGCAAGCTCATCTGTCGGCCATGCGATGGACTTGTAAGAATCCCAGCAGCGCTGGAACGCATCTTTCACTGCTGCCTGTCTCTCTGACTGGTACCACAGCGTCAATCGCGAGAATTTAGACGTAGCTAGCTGGATGCGAGGGAGCTTTCGTGATGTTTCTGTTGGAAGCGGCTGGCCAGGGACAGCGGGGTATCGGACAGGCAATCTCCGCCATAATGAATCAGAAATGGGATCATTTGGCGGAAGATCGTCCACTGCTGGGGCTTCTTGAGCGATCGGCGACGGTGTGGGTAAGGAGTTTGTCGTGTCTGACGATCGAAGGCGTGGGGAGATGATGATGAACAAACAGGCCACGAGCAAACAGCCTAACGCCTGACGTCTAAATCGATTCATGTCGAGGACCGCTAGAGTATCTTCATTCGCCCACACTCTGCACTGGCATTTTCGTCCTGCAGTGCTGGCCTCCCACGTCAGCGACAATGATAAAGGCGGAAGTTGCGCGGAATGAGGAGAAGAAATGAACGCCCCGCGCAGGAGAGCGGAGGTCCGGGCAAATAAGCACTATACTACGGGCCTTGCCAAGCCAGTTTCCCAACCGGCGGAATTAATCAATTCAGATTGGCGCGAGTCTAGATCGCGGCATGCCAAGTAGCTCTGTGAACGTGTCGTGTCGGCCAGTACTCCATCGGAATGCTGACGACGCCGGCAGGCATTGGCGGGAGGATGCCGTGGAGATTGCCTGCTGCATGGGCCCGAGTCTAGACTGCTGGCGCGCGGTTTAGTTCGGACTCGTACCGGGTTGCTTTGCATGCGTTCTCGCTGCAGGTTCCGTTGTCGCCTAGAGGAATATTCACCCGTGAAGTTCAGACGTGAGAGTAATTTCGAAATAGAGGACATGGAAGATAGCAGCCAATTACCATTCGCAGTGTGCCTTGCCCCTGGCTAGCTCGGCGAGATTGACGCGACGCCTTTACTGCAGTCAGCACTGCAAACAGCAAACTCACTTTGCACCAACGGCGGGGCGTCTGCTGCGAATCAGCATGCTCCTTCGATATTGCAACAGCCACACGGCGATCTGGACAAAATCGCGGAATGGAACCCCTCGATTGACTTTGCTCTCGCACAATCCTTTTCTCGCTACATACCCCAAAACAGAGGAGAGTCGACCAAAAAAATGTAGAGGAAGAAAAAAAAAGAGCTTAAGTGCGCTAAGCTTAAAACGCAACTCGAAATTAGCTGAAAAATATCTTGGATCAAAAATAAAAAATCGGAGCAAAAAAGAATGCATCATCCGTGAATCGAACACGGGCCTCGTCGATGGCAACGACGAATTCTACCACTAGACCAATGATGCTAGTTGATGTTAATGTTACGAAACTCGTCTACATAAAGAAAACCTGAACTAATATGCGGCGATACCTCCGTCGGTCGCGCGCTCGTTTCTAGGACGAATTTCGAGGCACTGATCATTTCGGATCAAACATTTCACTTCATTTTGATATTTTCAAATACCTCTTTATTTAAACTTGATTTTAATGGCACCTGGACAATACTGTAGTCCGCAGCAAACTGAGATCCAAATTGTGTTTTGATATATATTTCTTTGGGTAAGACCACTCAACGGTGCTTTGGAAGCTTCACAAGAATTAGGCGCCGAGGGATAACACACCCATGCCGAAGTTCCACGAGACTACGGTAATTTAACATCAAAATAAATTTAAACAACACTGTTCAAATTTGACTCATAACTCCCAGCTACAAGGTGTCCGATTACCTCGAAATGCACAGAGAAGTCCCACTTTGTCCTCTCGTGCGGACATCACATCACCTAGCCAGGACCCCATCCCAGGCCCACAACCTTGCAAGCATATTCAATAGTCTGCGAGCATCACAGAAACCTTGAAATAAGAAAGCGGTAGAAATTTCCAACCCAAAGGAAAATCGCGCAAGCCCCACCAAAGCCGCAGGGTAGGCAGAGATCGGCCCGCTCCCCTCCACCAGCAGGTCTGCAGCCGTAGACCAAAGTACCGATCGCGGGGAGAACTGATTACCTAGATTAGCAGTTGTATCGGATCGCCACCACTTCGACAGTAGTATTTTCGATGTAGGCTAGCAGTCCACTTGCCAGATTCAAGTTAGTTCCAGATTCATCTGTGTCGGCGGTATCCAAGAATATTTGGAAGTAGGTATTGGCCATTTGGATTGGTGGAATCCATCACGACAGATTATTGTATAGCAAACCTGCATGAGCCGTCCCATCGGAGTGGTCAAGATGAAAATTGGCCCTAGCGGGGCTGTGATTCAGCTGAGCGTGTACGCGAGCGTGCGGGGTTGTGATTAATACTCGGCTTGTGGCACATCCCTCTTCCTACCGCACTATTTTCGATTTCCAACTCCCCTTCCAAACGCAATGGCAACAGCAGCTGTCCTCCCCTCACGGGAACGCGTCGAGCCCGGCTCATGCAATATCCCACTTGGAAAATTGCCTACTACAGCAACGAGCACCCCAGAGAACCCCGTAGAAGTCGCCGGGGCCGTGATCCAGCAGCTAAACAGCGCCCTCGCAAAGAAAGACTCGACAGCGCTGAAGCAGTTGTTTATTGAAAACAGCTACTGGCGCGACCACCTCATCGTCTCATGGGATTTCCGCACGCTTAAGGGTCCGGAGGCGATTGCGTCGTTTGTGGCCGATGCATCTCTGCAGTTTGAGATTGATTCCTCGTCGGCTATGAGGGCGCCGCATAATGGGCCTATTGATGCTTTTGGTGAGGTGCATGGTGTTGAGTTCTTTGTTAAGGTGGAGAATGAGACTGGGGCTGGTCAAGGTATTGTGAGGCTTGCACAGGAGGGGGGTGATTGGAAGCTCTTCACTATTTTTACTTCGCTGGTTGAGCTTAAGGGGAATGAGGAGAATGTGAACCATCGTCGGCCGGCTGGCGTGCAGCATGGTGAGCTGCAGGGGAGGAAGAATTGGGCGGATCGAAGGGAATCGGCGGCTAGCTATGAGGGTGGAAAGGAGCCTGCTGTTCTCATTGTTGGTATGTATTAACTCTCCTTCCGGGTAGGGGGGATTAGAGACTGACTCAATGACTGATGTAGGTGCCGGACAGGGCGGTCTTACTGCCGCCGCGCGCCTGAAGATGCTCGACGTCGACACCCTGGTCATCGACCAGGAAGACCGGATCGGAGATAGCTGGCGACGCAGATACCACCAGCTCGTCCTGCACGACCCCGTCTGGTTCGACCACATGCCCTACCTTCCCTTCCCATCGCACTGGCCGATCTTCACGCCGAAGGACAAGTTGGCGGAATTCTTCGAGTCCTATGTCAAGCTGCTCGAGCTGAATGTCTGGACCCGAACTGAAATCAAGTCTTCCTCCTGGGACGAGCAGACGAAAAAATGGGCTGTCAAGCTGGAGCGCAGGAAGGAAGACGGTACCACCGAGACGCGTACCCTGCATCCTGCCCACGTTATTCAGGCGACTGGTCACTCCGGCAAGAAGAATCTGCCTGTCTTTAAGGGGATGGAGAATTTCCGGGGTGATCGCATCTGTCATAGTTCGGAGTGGCCTGGTGCGAAGGAGAACTCGGCTGGTAAGAAGGCTGTTGTGGTTGGCTCTTGTAATTCCGGCCATGATATTGCACAGGACTACTTTGAGAAGGGCTATGAGGTGACGATGGTGCAGCGCAGTTCGACCTGCGTGGTGTCATCCAATTCCATCGTGAATATCGGACTGAAAGGTCTGTACGAAGAAGGTGGCCCTCCCACCGAAGATGCAGACCTGTATCTGTGGAGTATCCCGCCCGAGCTGTTCAAGCTGCAGCAGACCAAGGTGACCCAGGCGACAAGCCAGAATGACGCAAAGACCATCGAGGGTCTGGAAAAGGCCGGGTTCAAGGTTGATCGCGGTCCCATGGACGCCGGATTGCTGGTCAAGTACCTCCAGCGCGGTGGTGGATATTATATTGACGTGGGCGCGAGCCAGTTGATCGTCGATGGCAAGGTGAAGGTCAAGCATGGACAGGAGATTAGCGAGGTCTTGCCGAATGGACTGCGTTTTGCGGACGGGTCGGAGTTGCCGGCTGATGAGATTGTGTTTGCGACGGGGTATCAAAATATGCGGACGCAAGCGCGGGCCATCTTTGGGGATGAGGTTGCGGATCGCGTGGAGAATGTTTGGGGTCTGGATGAGGAGGGTGAGATGCGGACGATCTGGCGTCACAGTGGTCATCCCGGTTTCTGGTTTATGGGCGGTAATCTTGCGTTGTGTCGGTACTATTCGAGACTGTTGGCACTGCAGATTAAGGCGAGAGTGGAGGGAATTGTGAGGGAGTAAGCAAGCATAGCTGTGGAAAACAGTTTTTCAGATAGATCTTGGAAGTCGAAATAATGCAGCGATTTCATAGACACCTTCTGTTTTATCGAATGTTCAAATGTATAGTAAGAATGTCCACCCATTGGCAGGGCTTTAACAAGGACTTCTACTCCACAATACCGAACAACCCGACCAACCTTAGTGATGAAAAGTTCGGGTCAATCGGAGGCAATGCAAGCACAACAATACTGATAAGGCATGCGCAATACACAGAGGCCATGGTGGAGGCAGGCTACGGAAGGTTATAGCGGCCAAAGCTCACTTTCCAAATTCCAATCTCAAGAGGGCTTGATACATGGATTGAAGAGATCTGTATCTCCATCTGACCACCTTATATACTCTAACAATACCCAAAATAGTGTTCCATGCAGTCTTCCAAACAGTATACTGAACGGTCAACGGAACGGTTAGATAAAAAAGCATCTGAACAGTCACCTAATCGCATGGACTACTCCTAATCTTGTACCGTCAATGAGGCCTTAACAGGTGTCATGGTTATGTTACCTCCTCGTACTTTGAGCAATTGTTCGTCTGTCAGTGTTGTATCAGCTATCAACTCAAAAAATGGCATTGATACGGGCGATAAACTTCCCTAGGCAGGCGCTATTCAAGCTTACCCAAAGGTATACTGATGGGCAGTGGCCCGTGCCGTTATTTGTGTCTGAGACATTGAAGAGATAAATGTACTCAACGGACGAAGGTGCCATTCTGCCGAAAAAAGCGCTCTGACGCGTACCTACTATCTTCGACCATCTATTATGCCACCAAAACACGCTCGATCATGCCAAGTCTCGATCGAACAGGAAGACCGAATACTATTATCTATGAAAGATATTAAAAATGGCTCTCCCGACTCTATACGCGCGATCGCCGCACGTTACTAGATACCCGTTCAACACTTACGTATCGCCTCCAGTACACCATCTCGCATTAATACATGCGTGAATAGCTATAAATTAACTAAATTCGAAGAAGATTATTTATACTGTGGATATTCTCTATCGATTCATGTGGTGTAGCACCTAGTCTCTCTACAATAAGAATTATAGCTAACATTCTACTTACTAACTTATATATAGAAATACCCCTCATCTCAATTTACCACTTCACTCCCTCGATCATTCGTTTCCACCGTCGCCAGAAGCGCAGACTGGCAGACCTACACGAGCGTAGTGTAGGAAGGAAGTCATTTTGTGTGTGTGTGTGTGTGTGTCTTCTCTGCCTTCCGAGTGCTCTCTCGTGAGCGAGTCATCGAGCACATTGTTACGAACCTTGCGACAGCACAGCCAGCTGAAGTAGGAGGGGCTACGACCTACTGATGAACCACCGAGAGCCAACCGATTTTGGAACAGTTCATTAGTTCCAACTGTCACGTGAATAATGCTCAAAATCTGCCGGAACAACGAAGTGGATATATCCCACAACCAATGGGGTGGTAGAGGTCTGAATTGCTATGAAACCCCTGTTCTGGCAATTTATGGGGGCAAGCTGACTAACTACAAAATAAGGCAATAACGCATCAATCTAAACTCAATTAGGTCCTCCAGCACCTGGATCCCGACAGAATCTCAGAATAAAATCACGTGACATCCCATCACACGATAGGATGGGATATCCCATTGGGAAATAGGATCGGACCCCACTGATGGATAGGATCCGATTCCATCGGAGGATAGGAAGGACTGGATATATAAGGACACTAATTCACACACATGTATTTAGTTCTTCGCGATCAATCTCACACTGTTACTTAGATCTACTGTTCACACTTCACTGTTCGATATAAAACCAAACATCCTACAATTAGGGGAGCTCTTCGGACTGACCTACTTAGCGCACTCGACTGGCGCACCTCTGCAAGCATCCTAAAGACCCGAACCCGCAGTAAGGTGTGGCATCGCAACGATACGGTTGTGGATAGGCTTGGAGTTACGCATACTTAAGGCAAGTATCACCCAGGAACACTCACGTTCACTGTGCCCAGCCAGTAGCACGCATCCCCCTTATTCACCATATTGGTGCATTTTTCTATTTTCTATAATTTTCATGTGCTCTCTTCTAACTAGCTTCTTTTATTTTTTGTGTTTTCTTTCAACTGTTTTCTTTGATTTTCTATATGGTTTCTTTTAACTGTTCTTTGTTTCTATAATCAGGAACGATCATGTTTTCGAGGAGGGGCGTATATGTCCCACAGCCTTACTTCTTTGATTGTTTCGGCTAGAAAACCTTATGACCTTATGTTTAACACATTTTGATCATTTTCTTTTACAGGGAGGATCGAAATCAGTTTCACCACTTAGACACAGCGATTCGTTCTTAAACCCTATTCTGAAGAAAGCTAATGCACCGATGGCTTTAGCGCTGTTTAGAAGATGTATCGCAAGGAGAGAGAAAACCACGTGATGATTGATGGTGAAATTTACTGGAAATACCCTGACCATGAATACGTTCCACAACTGCCCCCACTCCCTGGCAGCAATGCTCCCCAGGATGATATGGGTGAATGAACTATCTTCTTAAACTGCATAAAAAGCCCATTTATGGTCGAAAGATTATCTGAATGATTCACACTATGAATCAGGCTCCACCGGGGAAAGGCATCACATAAACGGTCTTCCTCATCTATGTATCAAAATTTAACAACTCTATTTCCCACTCCAGCAAGGTTTCGGAATGAGATAAGGTTTGGGGATGATTGGGCCCCAGTGATTGCCTCTGCTTGGACAGACAATCTCGTAGCAAATCTAGGGCCCGGGTATGATGACCTGAAGACTTCCAGGTGAAAGCGAGATTGGCCATGCTTGCCAGCGTGTCGGGATGGTCCACGCCGAGTTTAGACTTGCGAGACTCCATGACCTGCACGTTGAGCTGCTCTGCCTCCTCCCAGCGGCCCTGGTTCCAATATGTCGATGCTAGGTTGGCCATACTGGTCAACGTGTCGGGATGATCCACACCGAGCTTCATCTTGCGAGACTCCATGACCTGCACGTGGAGCTGCTCTGCCTCCTCCCAGCGGCCCTGGTTCCAATATGTCGATGCTAGGTTGGCCATACTGGTCAACGTGTCGGGATGATCCACACCGAGCTTCATCTTGCGAGACTCCATGACCTGCACGTCGAGCTGCTCTGCCTCCTCCCAGCGGCCCTGGTTCCAATATGTCGATGCTAGGTTGGCCATACTGGTCAGGGTGGAGGGATGGCCCACGCCGAGTTTAGACTTGCGAGTCTCCATGACCTGCACGTTGAGCTGCTCTGCTTCCTCCCAGCGGCCCTGGTTCCTATACGTCGACGCTAGGTTGGCCATACTAGTCAGGGTGGAGGGATGGTCCACGCCGAGCTTCGCCTTGCTCCTCTCCATGACCTGCACCTGAAGCTGCTCTGCCTCCTCCCAGCGGCCCTGATTCCTATACGTCGACGCTAGGTTGGCCATACTAGTCAGGGTGGAGGGATGGTCCACGCCGAGCTTTGCCTTGCTCCTCTCCATGACCTGCACCTGAAGCTGCTCTGCCTCCTCCCAGCGGCCCTGATTCCTATACGTCGACGCTAGGTTGGCCATACTAGTCAGGGTGGAGGGATGGCCCACGCCGAGCTTCATCTTGCGAGACTCCATGACCTGCACGTTGAGCTGCTCTGCTTCCTCCCAGCGGCCCTGGTTCCAATATGTTGATGCTAGGTTGGCCATACTGGTCAACGTGTCGGGATGATCCACACCGAGCTTCATCTTGCGAGACTCCATGACCTGCACGTTGAGCTGCTCCGCCTCCTCCCACCGCCCCCCTAGTGAGTATGCATCTGCTAACATCGCAGTACTGGCAAGCGCTGCTTCATCCTCAGTACCTAGTAGCTTCACTCTGTGCTTTCTTGATTTTTTTGCCATGTCCGTTGTATCTGCGATATTGCCGCTTTCGCACGAATACCACGCACCTCGATAAAGGAGTGTTGCCCATTTTAGTAAGCAATCTCTTGACTCTGGTTTTTGAGACATTGCTGACCGAATATGAGGAAACAGCGAGCGGCATTTCCCCCAATTTTCATACTGACCCGTGGGAAACTCTTCATACAGATTGCTAACGAACTTCGCCCTCCATCGACTTATTTGTCCATGAGTCTTCAACCATGCACGCATAGTTAGTTGCACTAGTCGATGCATGGTAAAAGAAGTGCCACTGTCACTGACAGATATGAACGAGTAATTTCTTAAAGTGGTGATATCATCTTCGAATTCAGGGCCTTTGTCGGATTCAGATATCTCCGTGTCACTAGAGTCGTCAAAGAGTTCTGAGGAGTTGCTGGCCTTAGGCCCAAGCCGGATCAAGCTCTCTGGTATCCCCTGCCGGTCGAAGAAGCTCATGAGAGAAAGTAGATCTGCCGCAGAAGGTCTTGTATGGCGAATATAGTCGAATGAAATTTGCCAAGTCCCGAGGATTGAGTTATTTGCTTCCCAATCCCGGACAAGTCGACTGGCCTCGCTTTTGAGAAGCTTTGTCGCTTCGATATCACTGCCTTGAAAGTCTCTCAGGTATAGTGATATCGAATAGCGAGGCGCCCGATTTCGAATAAGGCAAGCGGCCTGGACGATCGCTAGTGGCATAAACTCGAGCTCTTCCACTAACTGTTCACTCCCTGGGCTTTGCTCGGTTTGATCGAGCGTTTTTCGGAGAAGCTCTAGTGCTTCAGAGCTTTCCATCGGATTGACTTCAATGAGATCTTTATGATTCACCATCTTGAGTGCGACTTCTTTGCTCCGACTCGTGATAATAATAAAGCCATTCTGGCTTCTAGGGATATATTCTAATAGTGGTTTCGTGGAAGCGTTCGTTAGGCCTCTCGCTAGATGGCCTTTGCCTGCCGTTGGAAGCAAACAAAGGAACCCGTCGTCATCAGCATTGTCAAGGATACAAATCCACTTTCCTCTCTTCTCATCTAGGAGCCAGTTTTCAACCAGCTTGAATATGTTCGTCTTTGGATTCTGACGACCCGGAATTTTGACTTGGTCTGCAATATCCCGAAAACTTTGCTCGAACCGGGCTTCGTTACTCGCATATACCCAGAAAATCCATGTTGTTGGCGATTCGGATCGGACCCGATAGGAGTATTCGATGGCAAGCTGTGATTTCCTTGGAAATGTAAGCAAAGACCGACGTCATGGTAACTCCACACTCACCCAACACCGCCGAGGCCGACTAGCGCTATTCTCGACCCGGGCACAGAGCCTTTCTCGTGAATCTGATGGAGCAGTGTGTTGCGACTGACAAAGTGCGGATCGCGCGGGAATGGGACAGTCGATAGAGGGCTAGGTGGGGTTTCTGGCCGCTCTAAGGTGGGAAATAGTGGTTAGTAGTTGATTATTGTCCTGCCTGGTTCCTGACTTACCCGGCGGAAGATGGAATTCCGCGTTGATCGGGCCATGGCTAATTCCGACCTGGAGCCCATGGTTGCTCCCGGGGAATGATATCGATTCCATGATCAGATAACTTTGCGTCATATGAGTTTCATTCGAAGGGCCATGATCACATCCCCAGCTGAAAGAGGGGCACGTCACGAGCTTTACGATCGGGAAACCCCACGGCGCCAAAATAGGGGTTCAAATACTGAGATTGGCTACTGCGGGGTGGGATCGGCCCGAGCCAGAGCACCCAGATCACGCACAGCGCGCGATAGCCAGCCAGCTCTCTCTAGCTAAAAGCACACTATAAGAGATTGTGGGGTCTTCTAACAGTAGAAGTGTCCAAGGATATTAAAGAAAAGAGGAAACGGATAGAAAAGATAGACGCTGGCCCCCTCATATTCCTGGCCGCTGAAATGAGTGGGGCCCACCGTTACGAAACCTGCAACACCACACGCAGCCGAGGGGCCGCAAGTTACAACGGGCTATCGAGAACTAATCACCCCGCAGGTGCTACCATAACCTGCAGGTCACGTGCGTAACATAACAAAGAAAGAAACAATGGCATTTCCACTGGCAATACATGATACACAATCCAGGGGCACGGGGAGCATCCACGGTTCGGGGAGAAGAAGCGTGGGTTTCCGGGGAAAGAGGGTATCATACGAAGAACCCTTTCCCAGGAAAAACAGTGCCGCAGGAATGGAAGAATCGCAAGGCGGCAACCATCCTGCGACGTAGCCGATCCCAGGACTAGGAACATCCTACGGGCAATCACGATGCCTGACAATTGGTAAAGAACCGTGCTGGTTCGTACGACGGTTCGCGTCGCAGGAAGGAAGAGGCCATGCGATGAGCACACGTGACCGTGACTCCTAGCGTGACTCCCGGAGTATACGAAGGAGTATACGGTGACTCCCGAATCTACCCCAGAAGTAGATCAAGGAGTAGGAAGGGTTAGATATAAAAGGACACTCATTCACACACATGTATTTAGTTCTTTGCGATCAATCATACTATTGTTACTTAGATACATCTTTGCTTCTATACTGTTTAACGTGACTACGAGTAGGGGAGCTCTTCGGACTGACCTACTTGGCGCGCGTCAACTGGCACGCCTATAAGACTTGCTCTAAAGACCCGAGCCCGTGTAAGGCTTAGTGACAGCAACGGTACGGTTGCGAGACGATAGACTTGAGGTACGTATTAGGAGCACGAGGGGTTAGCTTACAGTGACCAGTTTGCACCGCGTAACACCCACGTTGAAGCCAAAAACAGCTATTAGCCCCGGAAGGTAACCCTGTCGCTCAGCCCCAACTCACTGTATTTACAGAAATATTAAATAAACTATCGTAGGCCTAGCAAGGATTAGAACGGGTTAAAATTATGTAGTATCCGAATTCATCGGTAAAGTACTTCCTGAAACCGGTGTCATCACTTACACTCTTTGATTCTTTCTCAATCCCTAATTGCCAAGATAGACTAGTCTATATTAGTGATTCCTCTGTAGAATCCCTGTTACTCGGGCTTATATTGTTTCTTAGTCCGGCCCCATATATCACCGAAAGGAGTGTAAATCATATCTCCAAGGCACAAGAACCCAGTTATGAGCCTAGTAACATTATTACGCGTCAGCATAGATTAGGAGGGTGTTAGGAAGCGTTAGGTAAGAGGTTGTGACTGAGAGGCAGTATATGGTGGTGAGCAGGGTCATTAGTATACTTTGCAAGTAAGCAAGGCATGCACGTCACTGTTTGCGACATCTGGCCTATAACGAGTAAGCCCCTAGCTCGTCCCTTGGACACGGTGGGAGTGGTGGCAGAGGGAGGTGACAACATTGTCAGATTCTCAAGGCCCACTCCAGCTTCTCATGTTTGATTTTATTTGCACTCCTATAGAAGGGTTTAGCACTCCAATACAGTAACGAGTAGACTGCGGCACTATCAACCGATCGATCGATTTTTATCGTATCGGACTATTATCGATCCGATAACGATACCATTTTACTATCGGATATCGGCAGTCCGATCGATAGTAAAACAAATTATCGGCAAGTCCGATATCGTACGATATGTATATAATTGGGTATTCATTCTCTAACCAAGCCACCCCTCCTGAAAAGCAACCCACATCCCCAGGGTCAAAACATGCGTATACAACCACGACTCTAATACATCATGCGGATCGCGGCCATTGGTGACCTCCGGACTGGGACTGGTCAAATTAAAGCACACACGCAGGGATTCCAGAATGGAGCTTTTTCGCACAAACACCTCCAGCCCGCCGGGCGTCATGGTCGCGATGCGCGACTTGCGCCGTGCGTGCCGGTCGATCAGCATCAGAACGAATTGCTTGCTCGGTTCATTTTCATTATGCGGGTTCAGATTTGATTTTGTTCGTGGCGCGGGCCGTTTCTCCCATTGCATGACTATTCGTCCTAGGTCGGTGTCTTTAGAGTTATTTTGTGTTGAGTGTAGCTGCATGGTGAAGCGGTAGGCGGGGATGTCGTGATCAGGTCCCGCGAGACTGGAGGCCGCGCTCCACCCGCACCGCGCGTCGCGGAAGTGGATTGTGGAGGGCGGGCTGTCGTCGGGTGATTGTGATTGTGATTGGCACATGGCGGCTGTGATGTCGCGGGTCGGGGTGCCTTCAGAGTCCTGCTCTGGGGTGTCGGATTTGGTGGATTCTTTACGCAGGTGCGAGTTGATGATGTAGGGTTCGTCGAGAGTGGCGTAGATGTCGCCGGTGCGCAGCTTCGGTCGCTGAGGGAAGTCGCGGGTTAATTTGGACTTGCGGAAGGGTGGTTGCCAGATACCCAGCACTGGGACCGGTCGGTGGTTTGGCGCGAGTTGTTGGATTTGCAAGAGGAGTTTGGGCGCGAGGCGCAAGGTGGATTTCGGGGGCGGGCGAGCGATTTGGAAGTTGGCTTGGATTTTTGCGTGTGGTGAGGAGGGGCTGCCGTAATTTTAGCTATTGTTTGTTTGTTTGTTTTTTTCGGGGGGATTCAAGATGTACGGTGGGCGATGGACTCGGGAGGTCAAACGTACCGCTCGTCACTAGCGCCGTCGCTTTCGTAGACGACCGACGGAGAGCTCATGTTGGCCTCAGTATGCAGGAGGAACATGATGTCTGCAGGTACCACACACGAAATGCCTGGGTGACGGGGCGACGAGAGTGTTTATATCTGTGATGCTCACCGACTTGGATAGTTAGTCTCTTGGCCGTACTCGTATAGCGCCTAGAGCACGAACCATGTGGGTATGTCTCTGCCTGGCCGACCAGCCCGACCCAGACTGTCGTAGTGCGTGGTCCAGGGTCCAAGAGGGTCTGCAATGCGAATACGCGGGCTTCCTAATCGGCCATCTGCCACTCATCGCATCACAGTTGCCTCCATAGGTGCAGCGTGGTTATTCGACTGCCTGATTGTACCCTGAATTTCCTGAATTTCCTGAATCCCCGGAATCACCCATCCCGACCGATTGGCCGGGTGTCGGGAGGATGCCACATTAGGGATTCTTTGCGACCAGGATTGCTTTGTCGGGCGGGATCGACGTCACTGCTCGAATGGGGCGGGTTGTCCGGCGCCCGCCGTCACTTTGGTGTGAACTGAGATCGAGTGTTGACGTCTGCGCCTTGTAGGGCACGACCAGAGCAGTGCCATTGGCCGACCCCGTGCTGATCTCTACCGAGGCAGACTGTCACTGTGGATGATTGTGCCCATGGGAATGAACGATAAACGATGAACTCGCATGGCGCAGTCGATGCGCCCGTTCGTGGGGGCCAACAGGGCTGTCACTTTTCTCGGATCGGCATTCGGCGTGCAGTCAGTCTGTCAGATCTGCCTAGCCTTGTAGTTGACCTGTTCGTTGTTGACTCGCTCGTGTTTCCTCCAAGAAAAGGTGTCACGAACACGAATACGGCAGGGCCTCGGGGTGAGCGTCTACGCCGCCTTGGGCTCGGCATCCGCCCTGCGCGCCTTCCAGCCATGCGGCAGACCCACGATGCGGCCGGTGACAATTCCTTTAACCGTCAGGACCTGCATCACCACCCACATCACCAGCAGGAGTAGCAGCAGCCCTGTCGAGACGACCGCAAATGCCGGCGAGGCCATGATCTTGCCGAATTCTACGGCCGAGTTGGCGAAAACGCCCTGACCTGTTAGCTTTGGGAATGAATGTTACAGCGAAGAGGGGAGACACCCACGGAAAAATGAGCGACCACGCCGACAGACTAAACTGCGTCGCACGCCATCCCCCCGGCTGCCCGCACGCTGTATGACAAATGCTGAGGATGGCGAAGCACCACCAAAACACCCCATACCCCCAGGTCAACAGACCCAGAAACTGGCTGATGAACCCGATCGGTTTGCCAGCCGCGGCTGTCAAGAACGTGCCCCGGTCGTATGCGGCGAAGCTCCCCTTCTCCGCCGCCTCGCCCAGCACCTGCAGCGCAAAGGAGCCTTGTCCGAAGGGCCCGCAGACAATCATGTCCTGCCAGACCTTGTCTGCGGGGGCGTGGAAGCGGTCAAAGTGCTGAAATAAGAGGAGCGCATCGAAGCTGCCGGAGAGGGCTAGCCCGGCGCCGACTTCTAGGTACGAGATGATCAGTGCCGGGACTTGGAGACGGGGGTGGAGGTTGCAAAAGCGGCAGATGACGCCCCCGCCGGCGGCGGAGGTCAGGGCTGCGATGAAGGGGAGGAGGATTGCGGGCGGCAGGTGGTGCATGCCGGGTGGTTGCAGCTTGAGTTGGATGTAGGGGATGCCGAGGCAGGCGATGATTGCCAGAGCGGTGCTGATCCACCACAGGATGTAGATGGCCAGGCCAGCGCGGTGCCCATACTGCAGCGCGGCGAGCTGGAGGATGGAGGTGAAGGTGATCGGGATGCTGGAGAGGCAGGATGTCTCGACGAGGTTGGTTCGTAGTTGCTGGCGGACGTATTGTGGGTAGATGGCGACGCGCAGCATGTACAGGGCGAGACACAAGCCCAGGAGCACAATGGTATAGATCCACACGATCTTCGCGAGCGTCTGGAGTCCGCTGAATTGGTAGTCGAGTCGGTAAAGGATGACGCTAATGATGCCGGTTCCCTGGGGAATCAAAAACCACTGCGAGGCAAAGTTCCATAGCGCCAGACACCGCGGTCGCTCGGGCGGTTCGAGCGATCTTCCGGCATTCGACATGTTGATCTGCAATTGTGAGTGAGTGATGAGGAGATTCAGCTGGAAATCTGCTGGTTAGTGAGTTGACGTCAGTCGCAATGCTTGACCGGATCCCTGGAACCTGAAAAGCCTGTGTAGTATAGAACTGGAGGAGTCAATAGAAATCAGTTTTCATTGGTGAGATAGTAACATCCATAGTATCCGGAACTCCAGAACATGATCCTCATGTAAATGCAACGCTCAATGGGCCTCGCCGACCGCAGATTCCTTTGTCCATTTTGAGTGTGCCGGGACTCATATCGTCAAAGCATCGAAGTCGTAAACACCGAGAAAAGAAAATTCGTAAACAGAAGCGTAAACAGCGGGCGTGAACAGCGAGAGCCAGGCAAAAAAAAAAAAAAAAAGTAGAGAGGAGTGGGTTCGTTTAGTGTGGGGTAGTCACGTAGGATTCCTGGCCGGACGGTGGGTGCGAGGCGTGGGGTGGATGCGCACTGTAATAGCCCGACCCTTCCGGAGTAGCCATATCTACTCAATTAGCATGGGGTTGGGGGTCAGTCCGAGACTCAGTCTCGACAGAGGGCGTGTAATACGAACAGCGTGAGTCCAGTTCGTGGCGAGCCGCCATCGCCTCCGCGCGCAGGGCGGCCAAGTTGCGCAGGCGCACGCTGCGCATGTACTGCTGCTGCTCGTGCGAGAAGTTGTAGCGGCCTTCATCCTCGCTGGGGTTGTAGTGGCGGAAGATTGCGGCTCCGAGTGCCGTCACCGCCAGACAGGCGACGAGGACGATGACGATGATCGCGGCGCGAGTGAGAGCCATCGCGGTGGGTTTGTGAGAAACGGTGCGGTGTGGGTGGTAACGAGAGACGTGGATGGGGGGACGGGTTTCACGGTTCGCGATCGATTGATCAATGCAGGCCGAGATGGCGTGGTCAGTGCATCGTCGGATGCGCGACGAGGAACGAGTGTGGGTGTTTGCAGGAGGAGAGTGTTGGTCGAAGAAGAGAAACAAAGGTAAGTGCCGTGGCAGGCAGACAGGCAGAAGAGGGGAAGGTGCCGCAGAGACAAGCTGGGCAGGTCGGCGTAAGCGGGTGATGCCTCATATTTCGCAATCACGGATAGATCGGTGGCGGATCGTCCGGCCGATGCCGATCTACTAACGGGTACGCCGGAGAACTCGTCTCTTACATTGCACTATTTCTGTCGCCCTCGGCTATTTACGACAGGTCGATTGGATCGGCGGGGCATGTTCACCATGTCTCAGAGAGAGCCACACCGTGACTTGTCAAGATCGAGTCTACCAGGGTAACCTGTAAGGTCCTCTGCACTGCTATACACTGTTCTAAGGTCAGGTACTGGCTCTGGCCGAGGCTGCGCTACTAGCACTACTGGAATAAAGCAGCCTGGCTTAACGGCCGCGCAAAATTGCGCCTTAAAATAGCGAGGAATTGGGAACCGGTGGGTTTGGTGTCCCGCCCGGGTTTAGTGCGAAGCTTGTCTGCTGGTGCGACACACTCCATTGGGCTACGTATAGCGGGTACGTTTCACAATGGGATGGGACAGTCACATCGGGATGGCCTCGATTTTGAGACATGACGCCGAGGCGGTGCGTGTTCCAGAAGAGAAAACACCTATCCGAAGTAGTGAAAGTAGCAGGGAATATGGAATTTCAAGGGGAATTCATACTGCGAGCTTTGGTGGCACCATAACATCGATCATGTAATCTCAGCCATTTAAGAACTATCCGATCAGCGAGAAAAAGAAATCATATCACATACGATCAGTCACAAGTAAAACACCCTTGCCGATCTTCCTTATCCACTCTCTACCCACGTGGAATACTTGCCGAAGACAGCCATAAGCCTGTGATTAAGAACTGCAATACTTAGATGCACAGCACAGCCCTACAGCGGAAGAGAATGTTATAGATGTCACATCAATCACTTCTATTGGACCTGCCTCCAGTGACTAAAGCATTCTACTATCTCAAGATCCATCCTTATTGATCCCCAATTAATCGCCGACCGATAAATCCATGGCTGTCGAGCTCCCAGCCTTCCCGAATTGGCATAAATTATGCTCACGATTAAGGTTCAGGTACCCGATAGGCGAGCAGATCCATCGGTTCTCGTCCATTGACAGGGCACCAGACTAGTGTATTTGCTATTTAGTCGCCGCAAGTGTCGAGGTGGAAGTGGTCTTACCGTTTGAATCCTGGAAGCACGCCGACGGCAAGGACGATCACTGATCATTGCGGTGCATGAATGGCGGGAGATTCCATATGGACCGTAATTAGTATATAATTACCATATGCCCCCACCCCCCCCCCCAAAGGCGACAACAAAGGTAATAAGTCTGTTTTGGGTGCCGGGCACCTCTCGCTGAAAGAAGAGAGTCGGGTAGGGGTAAGGAGCTTCAAGCGTATACATAAACGGGCCCATCAGGGGACATAGAGTCGAGCGTGGTTGCGCCATTTTGGTTCGAGGTGTTTAGGACAGGAGAAGGAGCTGAATGGAATGTGAACATCAACAACCACGAAGATCGGACTGGATGTACCATTTATACCTGAGAAAGCCATCATGACCCAGTCACATAGGTGACCTAGGGGAGCACTTTAGTGTACGTTTTTCTTATGATGATTATAATTTTTGACAATGATTTGCGATGTTCTCGAACGATTACCGTAAACCCTTCAAATCATGGGTGATATTTTCCAGGATCGGTGTCTAGAGTATGCATTTGCATTCGGAGTGTAACCAGGATCCATCGTGTCATATTAGGAACGCAAGCACCTGTCAACTGATTTTAGTTATAAATAATGGCATTCCCTTCGCGCCGAGAACACATTGCGTAAATGTGACAAGCGGTCGGGCACCCATGGGAAGAGCCATCGTGTTACATTATGCCCCGGGCGCGTTAGGTACATTGAATATCACCAGCAGTGAAGCAACTAAGAGCGATTTGGACGATATGTAGATAATCAGCGTGGCTACTCCCTGAATTTGATTTAGTTTAATTTAATTTTCTTTTCTACAAAAAGGGTATCCCTGTTTTTCATTCTAAAATAATTTGACCACTCGCATGCAACCAGCATTTAGAACATCAGCAAGTCATGTAGGACGTACTCCATAGAGTGGGGTATACCAGACCCATCGACTTAGTGTAATCAGTGCACTACGTGAAGACCTGGATGAGATAGAATACATGCTAGTGAGGCCGTTAAATGCCATTATCTTTTGAAATGTAGTTAGCGCATTATAGTAGGTACCCACCTGAGGTCGTGAGTGCACCAGCAGTGGAGTATCCCAGATCCACTGGACACTTAGCGTATTCTACACATGTCTTTCCTAATCCACATAGAGTATAATGTACATCAGCAGTGGGTAACCCAGATGCATCCAGGAAATAGCGTAGTCTACCCATGTCTATTCTAGTCCACATAGAGTAGAGTAATACACCAGGAGTGGGTAACCCAGAAGCATGAAGGAACTAGCGTATTCTATCCAGATTCACTTTAGTCAATTTAGAGTATAATATACACTAATAGTGGAGCCATATGGACCTAGCGTGTTTTTTAGAGTGCAAAATCTAGATGCAGGTAGGAAGTAGACCGTTTTCTTCACGTCCACTCAAAACGGAATATAAACTAGAAGTGGGATATCCTAGACCAAGTGTGTTTTTAGTGGCGAAATTCAAGTGCAGCTAGGAATTAGGGAGTTTCCTCCATGACCAATGAGAGCAGAAAATACACGAGGAATGGGAAGACACAGACATATCATGGGCCCCAGGGTGATGAGTGCATTATTCATACACACACAATTAACATAGAGCGTGCACCAATGGTAGGCAACAGCTACTGCGCCATCCAAGGATATGCCGAGCAAACGGGTACAATCTGATACACAGTGTATTCATATTGTAATTGCTACCTTTTCACTTGTTTATAGAGCTAGTTTTATTTATGTACTCTTTTTCTTAGACCAAGATTCTTCCCACGGCATGTAGAACACGCAGTGTGATGAGGGTACCAGACCCGATTTCGAGACTTGCAAGAATTATAAGCTCTATTCAACATAACTAGCTTATTGTACAACAAAGATTCTCAAAGACCTATATCAGATCAAGCCAAGCAATCGACAAAAGGCAAGCCGATCTTCTCCTTGATCTCCTTAAATGCCTGCAAAAGCTTTTCCTCCTCCAATCTCTTCGCAACGAGCTGCAATGACACAGGAGCGTGCTCTTGCGCTACCGGATCATAATTCTCATACGCCCAGGCATCAAAATCGTTCTTCGGAGTATACGTGGGATCCTTTGCATCACGCTCGGGATCAACCTTTGTCACCGGGAAGACGAGGGCTGAATAATCGAGGAGGTTGAAGAGGGATGTATAGCCCCAGTATCGAGAGGTATCGTGGATAGGCGCGGGGGTGGGGAAGGCAGGGCAGAGAATCACGTCCATTTCGGGGGCGATTGTATTCCATTCTAGATTGCACGTTAGGATAGGGCGTCTGAAGAGGGAGTAAAAGAACTCACGTTGTAAGTAGGCATAGCGGAAGAATTCTCGCTTTCCAGTCCACTCCCATACACCATGCTGACTGAGCTCTTCGATGCCGGGTGTATCGCGGAGTGTCCATGCTGTTAACGGCTGATAAGGCTCACCGGAGGACTGGAGATGCTCAGCAAAGGCTTTGCCTCCATCTGGAGCGTACAGCTTCGTCTGAATAGGCAGAGATTAGTAAACTGCACTTGTAAATACAAGCGTATTTGGCTCACCAAGATTTCCAAAGCCTCCTTTTGCTGGAAAGCTTTCCATTCAATTACCTCTACCCCCTCAACAATTTTCAGTCGCTCAACAACTTCCGTCAGCGCCCTAGTTACGGCCGGCGCGGGGGTAACGACATCATCAGTCCACATCACGCCGACAGTCAGTGTCTTGTCGTTCCGATGTATATGTGTTTCTTGATCACGCCACGGAATGGGAAGCATCATTGAGTCGGTCAACCAGGGCTGTGATTCAATGACGGTCTTCATGAAGATTTCTACCCCGCCCAGTGTCGGTGAGATCGGGCCAAGTGTTCCGAGAATAGTTTCGCAGCCGAGGACGTAGGCATCACATCCGATTAGAGGCAGTCGTCCGGTCGATGGCTTAAGACCATAGAGGCCGCAGTTCGCGGCTGGGGAGCGGATGCTGCCTCCTAATGCTTTTGTCAATGATATCTCTAGAAAGTGATATATGCTGATCACGTACCGATGTCAGATCCAATACCTAGTGGACTACCATATAACGCTTGCAGTGCAGATTCTCCACCAGAAGAACCGCCGGGCGTGAGGGCTGTGTTGTGTGGGTTGGTGGTGGTACCGGTGATGTTGCTGCATGTTTCAAGTGCCATCTGTAGGACACAATAAAAACGATGAGTCACGGATCAAGAGACAATTTAATCTTGGTTACTCACCAGTCCCTGGGGTTCTGTTGTTCTCGCATACACAACCGCGCCGGCATTCAGCAGAATCTTGACGATATTGGCATCGACGGGGCTCTTCTTGCTTGTCCAGCTCACAAAACCGGCAGACAGGTCTCGGCCTTCTAAACCGACATGGCCCTTGATACTGATTGGAAGACCGTGCAGAGGACCGGATGGCTTCCTGTGGGTTGCGAAGTATTCATCGAGATGCTTGGCTCGAGCGAGGGCGCGTTTGGGGAGGAGTTCGTAGATGCAATTTGTCTGGAGAAGGGAATATCATGCTCAGTCAGGCAACTGGCAACAGGATTGCGGGAAGGGCTGAGCTCACCAGCTTCTGAGCGATCGCAGCTCGGCGCAAGAATGCATTTGTCACGGCGACTGCAGTCAGTTTCCCCGCTGCAAGAGAAGCCACCAGGGCCTCAGCTGGGCTTTCGGTGATAGCCTGCTCAGCAGAAGTGAGGTATTTTCTGGGCACGTCGATGACTCTGCCCTTGAGCTTCTCTGGAAAAGCTGCGACATATGGATCAACTGATTCAATTGAACGATCTCGCACCGCTTGAACCTGGCGAGCGGTTTCCTGCCAGGAGGTCTGCTGAGGAATGACCGTCATCGTGGGCAATGACAAGGAATGAAACCAATACGTCCATTTGTCTGTGTTGATAAATCGTGGCCACGCGGGGCACTCTTCAAATCAACATGAAGCCAACGACCCACCGCGTGATTTTCGATACAGACAGACTTCATCCTGCGACCCCAATGTTGCATCTCGCTCCTGCTCGCGTGGGGTGGTGTGCGCTAGCGTCATCCTTCGGTGCTGGGCGTCGAAGTCACGGATCCACCCGTGGCCCCCGATCCAATTTGGCGCCCGTTAAGAGACGGCCCGTTGTGGATCGACGATCTCGCTTGGTGATTTCTCTCGAGGAATCCTGCATGGTGCCATTGTTGCAGTGCGGTGCAGAAGAGAACAGTTGGGGGCGCCGAAGTGTAGCGGGCCGATGGGGGCCTGCCCCGACCGGCTTGAGTGTTTGTCCGGCGAAGGTCAATGGCCGAGGATTCGCATATCATGCCTACCTGGGTAACTGCCCAATTCCTCATGTGTCGATCTCGTTGACTATCAGAACCCCTTGGCCGTGGACGATTTCAGAAGCTCGTTCCTCGTCAGCACGCGGTCGTCGGCTTGTCATCGACTTCCGGTGGATGTTAGAACATCCACCTTTCTCACAATGACAGACCTCGACGAGGACTTTGGGCCCACGCTATGGGTGGTGAATACCATCTTCATTGTGCTGGCCATTTTTGCCGTCGCGGGGCGCTTTGCGGCACGTCGCATGCGAAAGATGCCACTCGGAGCGGACGACTGGTTGATCTGTGTCGCGCTGTTCTGGGACTGTCTTCTCTATGGCGTGTTTATTGGGTGTAAGCAGCCCCTTCCTAACATCTCGACAAGGCCTCGCAATCTGCAATATGCTCATGCAAACACTATCAGGCCGAATAAATGGCCTCGGAAAACACCGCGCAACGCTTCCACCCGCCAAAGTCGCCGTCTTCTCGGAACTTCTCTACTTCTTTCAGATCATTTACGTCCTCGGCCCGCCGAGTGTCAAGCTCTCGCTACTATTTCTCTATCGACGTATCTTTGAGCACTCGCGATTCCTTCTTCTCGTGTACGGAATGATGGGGCTGATCATGGTCTGGGCGATCATCATGACATTCCTGTCAATTTTCAACTGCAGGCCGATTAGCGCATTTTGGACAATGGAGGGGACATGCTTCAATTTTCGCCAATTTGCAGTTGGCTATGCCATTGTGAATATTATAACTGACTTCGCTGTCTGGTTGATGCCGATTCCGTCGGTTTGGAAGATCCAGTTGCCGCGGGCACAGAAGTTTGCATTGTCACTGATCTTCGCATTGGGGCTATTGTGAGTACTTTCCCTTTTTCAATGAGTTTATACAGGAAACGGAAGTATACCAACATGTTTTTGAAGTGACTGTGCCGCCGCAATGGCCCGCCTTCTCCTTTCAATGCTCGTCCTCGGCGAATACGACTCAACCTGGCTCTACGCTAAAGGATATATGTGGTCCATAATCGAGGTGTCAACGGGAATTGTCTGCACCTGCCTCCCAACCATGCGAATCTTTGTCAAAACCGCATTCGGAGGGCAATTCGCCCGTCTATTTGGCATGTCGAGTGGAAAGGCTAGCCATCAGCAATCAAACACGCCGGTATGGTCGCGCAACCATGATTGCTATAATGAGCTCAGGGTGTCGCGGAATAAAGAGAGCCCTAAATCAGAGTCGGACTCCACACATCGGATTCTAGTGACGGAAGAGGTTAATGTCGAGATGCACCCGATTAGGAAAGATCCTGTTTGATATAACTAGTGATGATTCTTATAATGAATCTTTCAGAAGGTCGATCTATGACAAAAGGCCCCCTTTTCCTTCGAATCCTAGGGTTTGATTATATAACTGATTGTATACTGTGATATGACCAGGCAGATGTTTTGCCCTTGAAGGCATTGGAGTCATATTTGACCTTGCTTCTCGTTACCTCTTTGAAGGATATGAAGGATACAAATAATTGTGTACGGAGCCTTTTGTGAAATCGGCATGAAGTCGCACTTTGTAGCAAGTTTAATAGACAGGAGCAAGTGGTCGTCAGGCTTTGTCCATGAACTAATTTCAAAAGGAAAGCGAGACTTTCAGAAAAGCAACTGCAGTTTCCCAATAAGCTCCTTTAGCACAGGCTGATACTTTTCATCGACGGAACCGACCGAATTCGCCGTCCAGGCGTCGGCCTTCTCCTTAAGAAGCTCCCAAACATCTTCGGAGTCCGCGAGCTGTGTTTCCAAGTACCGCACAACCAGACAAGTGGCAAAAATTTCTTCCCAGCTAGCATGGCTCCAAACATCAGAGTCATCATTCGCCAAAGCCTTGTATTCAGCCTCGGCCTTCTGTTTAGTACTTGCAGCATCAAGACCAATTGTCTGGAGAAGGTCATCGCTCCATTTCCAATACCCTTCGAATTGCTGCAGATAAACCAGCTTTTGCAAGGGCGAGGTCGGCATCGGAGGCTCGTCCATGGCACCAAATTCCTCGGGAAGACTTGTATCTAGATTGAACGATGCTGACATCAACTGGATGGGGGCGGAAGGGCAGGCGGGGGCAGGAGCCATGACCGTTTGAGAGGAAGCCATTGCCATTTTCCTTTTCACCTTCCTCCTCTTGGCACGTACAGGGGGAGCTGACGGGCCCGAGTGATACATCTGATGCTTATAGAGACTCTGCATGCTGCTTGCAGCTTGATCACCAGCGTCAAAAGTCATGTCTTCGTTGGAGGAGTCCGTCGAATCTGCTTTAAGGAAGTTATTAGCCCCGGATCCGTTGTCATCAGAATCAAACCCAGCCGAACTTTCATCCTCCGAAATCCCAGCTTCTTCCTCGAAAAATTGGCCACCGCCACGATGGGCTCGAGGACGGCTCACAAAATCGCCCTCTTCGGACTCTTCTTCATCTTCTTCACTATCGGAATTATAGTAAAATCGCGAGGCCCGGACACGGCGAACGAAACTTTCCATACCTTTGTTGTCTCGCACTGCCACGAACGAGCAATGCTTACCAGCAATTTGGAACTTGACACCTAGTCTTTCACACTCTGCTTGAACAATCTCTCCCATCCTGCTTTCCCACTTTGTTGATAGCAATTCACCTTGGGTATCCTTCGCAACGGAAATCCAACCACGAAATTCTTCCAATTCGCTCATTGCCTTTTTTGCCGCGAGCTGGTGAATTGTCTCGCGTTTGCCTGCATCCTGGACGGGGATGTCCAACTCCAAGGGACCGTTCTTGCTCTCAGCACGAAGAGTGATTCGCTCCGGGATTGAGGGAGCATCCGGTGAGAGCAGAACGTAGACGGTTGACCGAATGAACGGGAACAGGGGAGGGAGATCAGTCGGTACCTGAATGATGCTCGGAACACTCAGTTTCGGAAGTGGCTGGTCCACTTTGCCAACACCTTCAGACTCCTCGTAGTTTTCGTTGAAGAGCGAGACTGGATGCGTATTTTCTGCTGTTGTTCCCTCCCTGTCGTCGCTTAGCTTTGGCGCTTCGATCTCGATAAAGTCACCGCTTTCCGCGCCCTGAGGCAACTTCATATCCAGAGTAGTGTTGTAGAGTCGGCTCATCAAAGCACCCTTGAGCATGCGGATAACTTTCTTGTCAAGCTCCTCATAGTTGAGAACTGATTGAGAAAAGCCCATACCAGCTCTGGAAATGCCTTCGATGAGCGAATGGGAAGCACTATCCCCGATTCCAAGAGAAAAGAATCTAGCGGAAACTTCCTCATTTGCCTTCTTCACAAAGGCGAACATCTCTTCCTGATTCCAGGCTTGTCCATCGGTCAACAGCAAGATCTCAGGCATCTTATCTTTGTAGCGCATATCCACGGCGGATTTAAGGGCACTCAAAATTTCGGTACCGCCATAGTCAGCCTGGACTCTTCGTATGAGTTGGAGGGCTTGCGCGAGATTTTCTTTGTCGCAGGGCTTGCTGTGGGGCCACAATGAATCGTGTCCGGAGCCGAAGGATACGATGTTGAAATGAATTCCAATCGGAAGCGATTTGAGGAATACTTCCAGGGCCGATCGGAGCGTGGGGATTTTATCTTCCATGCTTCCACTTCGGTCGATCACGAAGATGATCTCAGAGGCATCGGGCGGCAGGCCGAATTTGGGGATGAGCGAGACCATCAGTGCCCGCTGGTTTTCGATCGTCGGGTGTGTT
Source organism: Penicillium argentinense (assembly GCF_028826775.1). Classification (NCBI taxonomy): domain Eukaryota; kingdom Fungi; phylum Ascomycota; class Eurotiomycetes; order Eurotiales; family Aspergillaceae; genus Penicillium; species Penicillium argentinense. The sequence continues at coordinate 5,329,472 of NW_026622668.1, forward strand.
TCCAGGAAGGCACACGGTAGATCTTGCTTGGTGGCATTGATGGTCAAGACAAAATCTTCTTGCATGACAACATTCTTGCGCAGGTTGATTGATGCAAAGCAAGGCTCGAATGTCGACTCGGACATGAAGGAAGCGCGGCCCAGCTCGACCTCGATGGGATGGCTTGGAGATCGAACGTTGCAGATATGGGACTCCTTTTCCATGACCACATCCACTTTGATTGATGTTTCAGAAAGTTGACCCTCTTTTGAAGTGGAAGAGTCGATTGGGAACAGTGGATTATCCTGCATAGCACCATATCGCGGGGCGATACTGACGGGGATTGTGTATCGTGGTCCGTTGGTCTGGGCATCTTGCTTCAACTCGGCAACGAGTGTGATTTCAATCACGACTTTTCCGCCAGCCGGCAGGTTCCCGACGCGAGTCTGGAAGACATCGGCCGCGTCAAGTGACTGGTCAAAGATGGCAGCTGTCTCACCTTTGGCCTTGGCTTCCTGGTACACCTCGTCCGCCTTCTTTCGGGGTTTGACAATGCCTTTGATCACTTCCTCGCCAACATGACAGGTAAAGCCGACGATGCTGGAGCTCTCATATAATGGGAAGGAGTACTGGACTTCAGAGATGGGGTCTTTTGATGAGGGGTTCACATATGTTTGGGTAAAAACAGTTCGAGAGGAGGAAGACAGCACGGCCGCATGGACGTTGAGCCCCACCTGGGGAAGGTAGGTCTTGCCGTAGCGATTTACTCCCGGAGGGTAGTAGAAACAGCCGTGAGAAGTCATTGTGAGTTGGTTTTCTTGAGATTTGGGGGGTGGTATCGTTGTTTATATAGCCGTGGTGGATTGAGCCTCACGATCACAGGCAGACACACTAAATACTGCGCTAAACCTGAAATAGACGGCTTGGTGGAACTTACCACACATTGAACACACGAGATTGGCCACAGCTGCAAACGATGACTTCAATTGGCGAATATCATTGTGGCTTGTAATGAAGCCACGTGACTTTTGTTGGACAAGTACAGCTGAAAAAGTAGTCATACCTCGGATACCCGCCAGTTTTCCACAACAATACGGCATCTATTGGTATGTGCAAATCTTGTCGAAGTTCGAGTCGTAACAGGATACATCTATGCGTTTCTACTATAGTGGTTCGACCCGAACGGCGTTTTCGGTCGGCTCCAGCCTTGTCCGTCTTCTGAGGGCTGGCCCCCACTTTCGACGAACCGACCCCACCCCGTATGACTCAAAGAACTTGAATGCAGTTGATACAACTGATGCGATGAATCAAGGAAGGTTACTACATATTACCAGAAGGATTTGAAACTTGCCTGTTGACATACAAGCATCAATACAAATATCTCATGCGATACTACGGAGAGCGTGGTTTTGTCCTGTTTCTTTTGACTTGTTTGCTTGGCAATAATAGTCCCACCATCAATCAGTCTGTCAATCTACCTCAGCAGCTACCTTCCTCTTCCCCTCCCTCCAAAGGTCAAATCGTTACGCTAATTAAGTCGGGGCATACTTTTCGTGCACGACTCTTCTTTCTTGCTGGCTGTGGAACAAGAGGACTACTGAAAGAGGATGGCTGGAATCAAGTCAAATTGGAGGGACTAAATGAACGCTAAAGAAATTCAAGTAGCTGATATCATGAATCGTTCCGTTCGCTCTCACAGATGCCTCTTCGATGCAGAAAAATATCAAACAAACATCAGGACTTGATCTTCGGGAAACGGATCATGCAATAGAGCTGCAAGAAGAATTCATCAGTTACCAGGCAACGCAGCAATTCACGATAGAATTGACTTACCTTGCAAACATCCCCTTTATCCGCACATTCAATCTCCCGCACGAGTTCGAATCCCATCTTTTCGTAAATAGTCACGTTGGGATACCCCTTCGAGCTCTCCAGATAACACGGCATCCCCTCACGATCCGCTCTTTCCATCACACTCTCCATCAGTCGCTTCCCGATGCCCATGCCGCGAGCCTGAGAGCTGACACCAACCATGTTGCAGAAGTAATATCCGCGCGGATCAGTCCAGAGAGAATCGTGCGCCTCTTGCTGAACCTCTTTCCAGATCCAGTATCGGGAGAGATTCAGCCCTCCACGACCGAGGAAGCGGACGTTGTTCTTGAACTGGCGGAATGAGAGAAGCCAGCTTTGGGCCCAGATAGACCAAGGTTCTGGGGTTGATGATGGTTGGGGCGAGTACCACCAGCCCACGCCGACGATAGTGCCGGATTGGAGCTGGGCTTCGCGGTCGATCTTCTGGTCGGTTGTTGCGCGGGTCACTTTGGCGACGGAGATGGGGCAGTAGCAGTTGATTCCGTACTCGAAGTGAGCGGCCAGCGATGCCGCATTTCGCTGAATGTTGAACTGTGTCAGGTGAGTATCAGTTTCCGGGGATGATGTGTTGTTCACTGTGGGGGTGGGTCTCGTGTACCTTGGAAGGGTCGTTAAAGGCCCATCGGAAGTAAGGGTCGTCGGAAAAGGCCTTCTGCACGCACTCTACGGCACCGGGTATATCTGCCTTTGCCAGCGGGACGATCTCGATTGCCATGGTGACGATGGATGGACGATGCTGCGTCGAAGTCTGGCCACTACAGTTTTGCACAACACGAGGGCGGTAGATTCAGAGGTCAGGTTTGGAAACTCGCGTATTGTTTCTACTGGAGCGGCGAATGGGCTGCGAGAGCGATATAGTATAAGAATGTGAATGGTGTCGTAGTGGGTAGAGAGATAAAACCGCCATCTAAGAAGACTTGATGTGGCCTAGATCCACAGGTTGAGGTAACACGGAGAGAGGGAAAGGAGAGAACGAGGTCTATGGGGGCGTTGAGACGAGCCAAAGGTTGCGAGGCTTGTAATTGTCAAGTGAACTTATTTCCTATGAGTTTCAGGAGAGAGGAGCAAAGGAGAGGAGAGGGCCAGGGCTCATATAGCGGTTCCCATCATACTCCACTGTCCCTCCCCCAGGCAGCTCTTATCAATTCTTAGAGTCCACTGCGTCTCACTAGCCCGAATAGGCAGCTCCACCCGTCTCTTCTGAGTTGCTGGCCACGAATCAATTGTCACACGGTAGGACTGCACCCTGCACTGTGACCACACATAGTTCTCGGAAGCACCGAGAGTAAGCGTCAGCCGTCACGAACAGCTATAATACCGCCCAATACAGGGAGGCACGCGTAGAGGGTCAGAGTCTACTGAGATAAACCCATGCAATCTGCTGCATCGCCGATCTCCGTGGTCGCCAAAACGCGGGGGTCGGTTGGGCGATGTGGAGAGGCTATGCGCAATCGGGCAGGTTGTCGCGGTTAGCGACGGGCATTGGCCGTCCAAGCGGGTCTCTTATCGCGGATGACTGCCCTGGAAAGACTGGAAGAGTGAAGATTGACAGCAATCTTGGTAAAAAAGATAGGTCGAGGAACCATATACTAGCAGTAGATCATAAGGTACTAGTAGGGGGTATTTTTATATACACATAGCTTAATCCTAACCCTCGTGGCGATGGATCTCGGTTGCGGCAACCGAGATCCGCTTAGGCCCATTTACCCAGCAGGCCCATCAACACCAGTCCGCTCACCAGCGCAACTCCTCCTGTCAGCACCTTGCTCAGTGCTGCATCCAGCATCTCGCCGCCCTCAATCACCCAGTCACGCGCCCACATATCCACCACACCCACCCAGACAAGAATCCCCGCAGACAGCGCATCCAATGTGCCCAGGGCGATCAGCGTGCTCCGTTCGTTGCCGTTGAAGGAGTTTAACACGCCCAGTCCGATAGCCATGCCAATCGGAGTGATCAGAGCAAAGGCGCCCGCCATGATCGCTTTCAAGGGGAATATGCCTCCCGAGAGCGTCGAAATCCGGGCACCCAATGCCAGACCTTCGAAGAATTGATGGAAGACAATGACGACCAGCAATGTCTTGTAGAACGAGTCGCCAGCGACAACCAGAGTCAGTCCAATCAGGATACTGTGGAAGAGAACGCCCGCTTCCATGACCAACACGGAGAATTTTGTGTCGGGCTTGGTGGGATCCGCACCGTGCGAATGCCCGAGGTGAGCGATCGTGGGGTGCTGGGGTGATTGAGAGCCGTCTTTGCGCGACTCCTCCTGGCAGCCGGAGGCATCGGAGCAAGTGGCATCTGTTTTTTGACCCCGGGAGACGATGATCCGGTGACCAACGTACTCGAATAGGAAGGCGAGGAAAATGCCGGCCATGACGACGGCAGAAGTGGTGGCTTCATAGTCGAGTTCGCCGAGGCATTCATTTGTGAACATGAGATTGGCATGCGTGTAGAGCTATGCGCTGTTAGTCCTCCGCATGACAGTGGATGGGAAGTGAAGGGCGTGCTTACATGGACAAATGCGGTCGCAATGATGATACCCGTTCCGAATTGCTTGATGATGGTCATCACGACGGAATTGACAGCTGCGAAGGGCAGTCTAGCCAGCAGGATAGGGGCAAAGACACCGATGGCACTGGTCACAAGAACCACGAACAGTGTTCCGATTCGCAACGGCACATCATAGTCTCGAGACTGGATCCCGCACGACTGGCTTGATTCCGACTCTCCTGCGCCCACGCAGTGCCTGAGAGAACACTGAATTAGCAAAATGTTTTGCTAGCAGGGGTATGCAAACTCACTCGACTCCCGCATGGAAGTGACAGTCTTGCCCTCCTGAAGATTCCGACTCTTCATGGTTATGGCCATGATCATGCTCACTGCTCTCGCTGGAATGATCATGTTCACTGCTCTCGCTGGAATGATCATGTTCACTGTTCTCGCTGGAATGATCATGCTCACTGCTCTCGCCGGAACTCTCACTTTCATGCTCGTGGGCTTCTTCCTTTTCGATCAACGCCTCATTTCCGTCCGAATCCATGCAGTATCTGTCGAGTGCATTTGTTAGGATTTGCACGATATGGAATAGTGAAAGGACTTACGTTTCGCTCCCGTGAGAATGACACCCGGTATACTGCGCCGGGATGCCGCCCGTTGGTGTCGAGGTCGCAGACACAAGAACTTCCTCGCCATCTCCATCAATGCAGTAAATTTCACTTCCGTGGGAGTGGCATCCTGTGATAGTAGATGAATTGCTGGTGGTCGTTGCGGTCGCGGCATACGCCTTCGCGAGGCTGAGGAATAGGAGGAGAGATTCGGAGATACGCATCGTGCAAATGGACAACGAAAAAGGACCACACTTCGAAGAAGAAGAAGAAGAAGAAGAAGAAGAAGAAGAAGAAGAAGAAAATACAAGGGCCAGATACCCTCGGAGTTGATTAAGACAAGTGTGAATTTCGAGGAGAAATATTCGTCTCTCTATAAAGCCCTCCGATCAGGGACTAAATGCAAGCCCTTCGGTGACCCTTCCAAGCTGACCATCGCCAAGCGGAAAAGACCCTCCCCGACCCCCGCCAAGAGAGCGCAGTGAGTACCTGATGAGGCCATCCCTCTCGGCAGGAACCACTTTGGCAGTGCTTGTTCTCTCAAGGTCCCCAATTCCAAGCATCTTGGCAAAGCTCCGCTTGTCTTGGTCCTTGGCATCGGAGATATGTTCTGTGTCCCGCGGAGGAAATCGGCCGTGCCCAGAGCACTACCATCAAGGTACCCGCTTGGCATATCTAGCGTTGGACGTCATCAGGAAATTTTCTTTCGCGAACATCTTTGCGATATTTTCTGAGTACACCTCGCGTAACGAGGCGCAAGGTCTCCATGCGCACTTGGCGATGCTTGGAAATGGGTACCTTTGGATAGCGAAAGAGATTTGACTTTTTGAACTGCTATAAAAGAAACCATGTGGCTCCATGCATTTCATAGTACATACTGTGCATATTGTTTCGTTCATGATGTTTGCATCTTCAATCAAGTCCATCTTTCTACTCGCAGCTGCGGCAGTGGCACTGCCAACTTCAGGGTCTAACCAAACAAAGCCTTTTATTTGGGACGGTGGTGCCGTTAGTCAATTTCCCATCCACTCCAGCTGCAATGCAACCCAGCGCCGTCAGATCGAGGTAGGGCTAAGCGAGGCTGTGTTCCTGGCGGCTCATGCCCGAGACCACATTCTGCGGTGGAGAAACGAAAGCGAAATCTACAGAAAATATTTCGGCGACAGTCCCTCCATGGAGCCTATTGGTGCTTATGATGTGGTAGTCAACGGCGATAGAAAGCACTCCCTCTTCCGCTGCGATAATCCCGATGGAAACTGTGATATTGAAGGTATGGCTTCAGATACCAAGACGTCATTAACTATGTTCTAATTACTTCAAGACTATGCCGGTCACTGGCGAGGTGAGAATGGCACGGACGAAACTGTCATCTGCGACTTGAGCTATGAGACCCGCCGTTCCTTGTCCACTATGTGCTCCCTTGGGTATACCGTCTCCGGATCCGAAACAAATACGTTCTGGGCCTCGGATCTTCTGCACCGGCTCTTCCATGTTCCAACCTTCGGTCAAAACCATATTGACCACTTTGCGGATGGATATGAGGAGGTAGTCGATCAGGCAATCGAGAATGTGACACTCTCTACGCATGATTCTGAGACGCTCCAGTACTTTGCGCTGGAGGTTTATGCCTACGACATTGCCGTGCCGGGTGTTGGCTGCCCTGGAAAGCAGCATGAACACGAACACAGCTCTGAGAATTCGAGCTCTCAATCTACCTCGACGTCTGCAGGCACATCGGCAGCTACCGAGGCCGCTACCACCACTTCTGATGCCCCGAAGGTGTGTCTATTCCCACCCCGTTAAATCAATAATAGTCTAATAAGAGCAGAACTGTCATACACACGAGGGCGGTGAGCTTCACTGCACCTAGATTTGAAAGACATGGAGACCCTGTCCTGAAGAGTCTCTATGACTAACGGTGATTTGAAGTGAGAAAGTGTCCCAAATATCCCTAGCTTAGAATGATTGAAAAATAGGATTAGGAGTGGTGATATTAGGTGACTGTTCAGATGACTGTAATGCCCGAATTGTATGGTGGCCAGATTGAGGTACAAAAGCCCTGTCTTTTTCAAGGTCAACTCTTACACTGGACTGAATGCCTGTTGGCTGCTCCTTGGATGACCCTGGGTACAATGGTTTATCAAGGTGGTGTGAGTCTGTGAACATATCTTTTACCGTGACTTGAAAACTTGTCTGTGTTCGAGGAAAGGAACACTTGTGAAACTGCCAGTGTAGATTCGGATCACTACAGTCTAGATAATCACATGTCTGTTAGTGTCTAACCATTTCCTCCGAAGCACCGTCATGTGACCCGTCTCTATATTCTCTTATCTCCGTCGGTAGATTATATTTCTGGCCGATATTGATTTACTTTGTGGTTCCAGGACAATAAAAACGAGCCTTTCAATCAGGTAGGTGACCGGGTATATGACTGGGAAGGTATTAGTCGAGTATAAGCCCGAATCATCCTAATTGATCACATGAGGCTAGGGAGTATGAGGCGAACCATGATATAAACAGTACCTCACGTGACAAATACAGATGCAAATAAAAGCATCTGTCGGACTTTCGGATATCGGTATCGACTAGTACTCGTGAGGGCAAATTGAACCATCCCAGCGATCGATTGATTGACTGAAGAACTATCTGTCGGCTCCCGTTCAGGATGCCATCTATTCAGGGGTTTTTAATGTGTTACAGCGCTGCTTTTCCGAGAATACCCGATTACCATACAAAACAGGTAGGAGATTGGGTATCTGCTGAATCATCCTGCTCCTGATTGTAATATCAGTCTCCGATCGACAGCATCTTCTTACCCTTCTTAACTTTCCACGCCTGTTTACCGTCAAAATGACACCTCCAATATCCTTTTTGGGTCAAATTCCAATGACTCATATCAATCAACCAGGGAAGCTCATTACTCCTGGCCATCCCGGAGAGACACCTGCGGAGGCCGCTTCGTACAAGCCGAAGGAGCTCGATGCATACCAGATCCTGACAAAGCACGAATTGGCCTCTGATTTACGCCGAATCTTCTGGAGCGCCACAATAAGACAGTCCAGGTCTAGTACCTGGCAGTTTCATGACACGCCGTCTAGGAAGTTGTTCTGAGGCTGCAGCTGGGTGATCACTCTGGCAAGGCTACCAATTTTTGGAAGTCAGTTGCAGACGTGCGCGAGCGGAATTATCTTCGCTCTCTTTCAAAGAATCATTGATGCGAGTTGTCTTTCTCTTCTGCTGTTGGGTCGTAACTAACCAAGGGAATACTTAGGAAACTCGAATAAGTTAACATCTTACCCGGAGCTTTGAACGCCCAGAATTTAGTCTGACACTGCGAAACCAAACTCCGTTAGTGAATGCTTTTTTTTTGTGTGAAAGGAAAAAGTAAAGCAAAGAAATATAACGAGTGAGCTAACTACGCTATACTTTTGCTTGTGGGTTGGGTTCCGCAATGTGATCCGCTACGATCAAGACACTTTGGGGACGCTTGGTTCCCCACGTTTGCCCTTGTGAACGGTACTCGATGACGACAGGCTCATTCATGGAGGACGACTGGGATGGAGATGCCTCGGACTGGACATGGAAAAAATTTTTGCTGCTCTGAGCAGTCTCTCTTTTCTCCCCTGATGCTCCTAACTTTTCATATCTGTCACTCCCCAGTTGAGTTATTAGCAATTCAGCGTCTTCGAAAGGAATATACATTCTGAAGTTACCATCCGAAGCCTTGTTCTCCAGTCTTCTAGCGTGCTACTCAATAAATATTTGCAAGGACTTGTATTGCAACCTAGTTGCGCCCGAAAGCTAGCGGATTGATAAAGATTGACTATTCACACGATTCTGGCCATGGCAAATGGCACCTGTGACCTGACTATCCACTCTCAGATGACTATCCATCTAATTCAAGACCAGTCGAGGCTCTTCCAGTAATCGGCAATGGGCTTCGGGCCCCAAGTCAACTTGTCGGCGGCACCAGGAATTACCTGGATTCTCACATATTGAGATCCCTTGAAGACATAGTGCTCACCGTCGACCTTGGCGTTGGGAACTGGAATAGCGGCATCAATCGCATCAAACCCAGCACTCGTGAGACCTGGCCACTGGTCAATCAGAGTGTAAGGGCCGTAGATGATCTTATCTTTGCTAAAATCAAACCGGGCCGAGTGCGTTCCAGAGAAGAGATACGTCTCAGTCGAGTTTCCGGGAAGATTGATAGCGGCATCAATCGTATCGAAGGGAGTCCCGGCAAGGCTCTTCCACTTGTCGGTAATCTTGAGGGGTCCTTCAAGGACGGTGTCCTCCGCTCCGGGGCTGAACTTGATGCGGATAACACGGGCGCCGAAGAAGAAGTAGAATTCGTCTTTGGTCCCCTGAACGGCAACGGCGGCATCGACTCTGCCAAATCCGGCCTTAGTAGTCGCGGGCCAGTAGTCTTTAATCTGTTTGGGCCCAAAGACTATCTCCTCATAGTTGCCGTACGAGGTCCATTTGACCCGAGCGTAGCGTCGGCCGGAGAAGAAGTAGCCTTGATCGTTCGATGGGTGGACAATTGCGGCATCGACCATTTTGCTGGGTTTAAGTCAGATAGGTTTGGGTGAAAGTTGATTTGATAGATGATAGAGATCTTGTTGGAAGTCTGGAAATTCGATTCCATGGGGAGAAATGGCCTTATTTATAGCTTTTGAAACGTAAGACCTTGCCACTTTTCCACAAAGCCAAAAGTCGGTCAAGAGTATTGGCATCATGAGCGTATGAATTTGCATCTTAGGGCGCTCTTCTCAATCTACTGTGTTACCTGGCTATGGTGGTCTAGAATACTGTGTCAAGGCCAACCATTCTTGGGGAACTTGCATCATTCTGTTCAATGGCATCATGTTATTCAAACACTGACTTTTATTGCGTAACACGTAGCCTATCTGCATCTCCCGCAAGATTGGCTGCTGATCAGCAGTAGTACCATGTAGATCTTTCTTCCCATTGGGAAGTGTGGTGTCGATTACTCCCAGCATTACGACTTTTTCTACTGCCTATCATACTCATTGCGTGCTGGTATACATGAATAAATACCTCATGCTTGATAAAATTGAAGAAATTCTGAAACTATTGCTTTTGATGGCGTGCTTCTCTCACAGTGGGCTAGGATTATTGACGCAATTGCATCCTGTATAGGCTGCATCAGCCAAAAATCAAGAACAGCAAATTGATTCTGCATACGAGAGGCAAGGCTAGACCGATGCAAGCTGCGCATCTCATCATTTCCATTTGGTAATTGCATGGAGCTGAGCTACCAAGTCCAAGATCTAGGGCAGTGGCGTTCATCTTGCCACGCACGTCTATCTCATGCTTTGAAAAAAAGTAAGCATAAGGTGATGTAGTTTTCAAACTTCTTGTATGCACTCCAGCCCTACTTGTAATACATGAATCTCTGCCATTGTTGGTGAATTGATAGGCACAGCGATTGCCCCACACAAGCTCATTGGCAGCTTGTGACACAAGACATTAATTACTTCCTAGGAATCGCATCTAAAAGTCTGGACTATAGATATCGAGGCTATTTTAACGCATGCGGACCGGCCCGCGTAGTGGAAGTAAAATTGCGTGTGGAGTAGTCTTCCAGCCATCCCAACGACAGACGTGGCTAGCTGAAGTGGGCCAAGGGGGAATGCGGTCGGACCGTTGGTGCATTTGTACAACGTCGTCTATAGACTCCCCGCTTTTAATGGCGTCCCAGAGGCCAATCATCTGTACAAAATCGCCAGGTTGAAAAGAACAGCGTGAAGATCGGCGAGGGAGAGGGCGGGCTGCGACACCCCTTGTGCGACCTGTCCTTCACCATGCAGAGCAGAAGCTACCCCGCAGGACATCGCAAAGCTCTCCGATAATCTGCTGTACTTGAATTTTAGTTGGATGTGGCGTGAAACGGATTCAAACGCTCCTAATTCATGTAATATGTGGTCTCTCAGTGCTCGATAGCTGATTTTCATCGCCTTGGGATGATCCTGGCATTTCCATAGCCAAGTAGTATAAGCAGACAATCACAAAAATGAATTGCGCATTGAGGTAGAGTCAGCAACTCGTTGCGGAACATCCCCATAATCAACCCAGTCATTAAAAAGCAAGTCAAGTGGCATATTCCCCTTAAAGTCAAGCAACACCTCATTCATAAACGTGCGCAAGTTCGGATCACCCGTATCATCATTGACCGCAGGCTGGCCTTCATCTCCAAACGCCAAATAATTCTCACTCAAAGGATCCATAAAGCCAGAGACATCCTGTGGAAAGGCATCAACAGAAGGGTTGGGCACCTCCGGGTTATTCAAACTCAATAGCAGGTAGGCATCGGGATCTAGTCCCGAGTTCAGTGTCGGCAGAGATTGGAACCGGCTACAGATTCGATCGAGCAATTCTAGACACCGGCCCGCGGAAATGCTCCGCTCGGCTAGTGCTCGTAGACAATCTCGTGCCTTGAAGATTGAATGATGCCATTGCGGGGGTTCTTGGTCTGACTCGAAATGGTTGCTTTTTCCGAGGAACCCGACCAGCACTACTAATGTTGCCTGCAGCAGGAAGTAGGTGGTGTACCAGATCAGACCCTGGTAGAGCGAGACCTTGTGCATCATGCAGAAGGTGGCGATATCATGGATGCTTTCCATGGCGACATCGAGGCATTTTTCTTCGGCGTTGAATCGTGTTGGGAGGAAGGCGTGATATTTCTGACTGCCTCGCCACAATAGAATTCGGAGGTTCTGCTCTTTGAGGTGGAGCACGAATCGAGGCCCTTCCCACCAGGATGGAACTTCTGTTGCGCTGAAGTAGCTGGGAAGATTATTTCGCCAGTCGGATAGGTCTCGCTCGAGTGATTCGGCTAGGCGGTATTCGATCCTTGAACCGGCTGTCTTTGCGAGTAGGTACTCGTGGTAGATTGCGTCAGCTATTTTGGCAAGCTTGGCTTGGCTGATGATTGCTGAATAAGTTGTTGGGTAGTGGACTTCTTCGGGGACTGAGAAGCTCAGCGGAAGGTCCTGCGATATCACATATGTGTCAGTACATCTCAGAGGATGCCATGGCAATGGGTAATCATACCTTGTCATCTATATTTCGAGGAAGGTTGATGTCAATGAAGCCATCAGCCATAGTAGGTGGTCGGCCGGTGGTGATGTTGAAACCACTCTCAAAACAATATATTGTCCAGAATAGCTGTCGACGTCTCTCGTGTCCAATCGTGTTCTTCGCGCCGGCCGGCTCCCGATGCAGTCCAATTCCGAGGGCCATTCGGTACGCCAGCCCGACAAAATTGTACCCAGTGTTTGTCCTGTCCCTCTTCTGCAGATAATTGCCCATAAGCAAAAAGGCCTGCACCGTTTCCACAACGCCCGACTCCAGCATCTGTAATGACAGACTCGCTCTGGCAGCGGTATAGTAGTTGGACCTCGCATGCTCTGACTCTCTGCTCGAGGCCCAATGGCCAATGGCAAGGACCATGTAGTAGTTAACTCGCCATGGGGAATGTGAGATTCGGTGCTGTTGCCCCGTGGCGACGCGATCTCGGAAGGATTTCTCGTGCAAGACCGGGTAGTAGATGTGGTAGAGGTGGAAGTAGGCATCGATTAGGTTGCTTGCCACGTACGACATGCTCAGATCGGGAGGCTCCGGGGGTGTCAGCCGGGTCTGGTAAGGCCTTCGTTGTGCCTTGCGTTGTCGTCTCTGTCGAGTCATATGTGTCATCGAGGAATCGAGCTCCTCTAGCAGTCGAGATCCCGAGCTGCTTCCTACAATCTAAAGTCAGTGAGATTTCTGCTATCCGTTGCACATTGGACTCACCCAGATACCCAGAATCGGTCGTCGACAGCGTAGCCATGCCATCGGTCGCCATACTATCATCCCAATTCGACGATTTATCCTCAGGCGACAAAGACCCCTCGTGCCACTCATAACTATCCGGAGTGGACTCGTTCACTTCTTCTAGAGGCTGGGGCTGGGCAATCTGCGCCTCGGCCCGACTCTCCAGCGCCGAATCTATATTCAGATCTGGATTGAGCGAGCGCAGGAGGGCTCGGAGCTGAGTGCACCGACGCTCGGCGGCATCGAGATTCTTCCGAGTCAACGGCGTCCGTGAGGGCGGGCCTTCAAAGCTGCAAATCTTGCCGGTTTTCTCGCAGAAGGAGCAGTTGCCGGCCTCGCTGCCTTGCAGACAGCGGCTCTTGCGCTTTTGGCAGTTCACGCAGGCACGGGCGGCGGGTGCGAGGGGTTTGCGAGCCTGCCGGTGCATCGTTTTCTGTTTGGATGATCGTTTGCTAGTCATTGTCGTCCGTGCTAGTATCGATCACAACGATCGGTCCCACACTGCATCGGGATGGGCTTCGAAGGGCGCGTTGCTGGATGTCGTCATGGCCAGTCGATGGTCGGAGCACAGCCGGCCGACGCCCTCACCAAAACCATCCGCCGATTTGTATACACCATCCCATTTGGACTAATAGTATTCTCTAGGTCAGTGTTGAGATAAAAGATAAAAATTGTCTAATTTATTTGCCTTATAGAAGAAAAAGTATTTCTCGAGTTGGTATGCGTTTTACAGCACAATCGCGCCGCCATCCACCACAATATCCGAACCATTGATATACGAGCCTGCACTGCTAGTCAGCAGCACAATGGTACCAGTCAACTCGGACGGGCTGCCCATTCTACCGCTAGGATTGCGCTCAGCCCAAATCCGCCGATGGTCGGCAATGCCATCACCCTCATTCAAAATTGTATCCATATACCCGGGGCTCACACTGTTCGTGCGAATGCCGTACCTCGCCCACTCCGCCGCCAGACAGCTCTTGAGCATGAGGAGCGCCGACTTGCTGACATTGTACGCCACCTGCGGCTGAGGGAAGTTGACTCGATGAGCAGAAATAGATGCGACGAACGTAATCGAGCCTCCGGTGCCTTGCTTCACCATCTGTCGAGCCGCGGCTTGCGCGCAGATGAAAGAGCCGGTCGTGTTGATATCTAGGACTTTCCGCCACTGTGAGACGGGCATCTCGAGGGTCTCTACGCAGCCCACAACTCCCACGAAACAGACTAACGTGTCGACGGAGCCTAGGAGACGAGCTGTCTCCGCGACGGCGGCGTTGACCTCATCTTCAGCGGTCACGTCGACTTTCTGGGAGTGGATTTTGGCGTTCGGGAATTTCGCTTGCATTTGCGCGATTTCCTGCTTCGAATTGTCGGGGTTGATGTCGAAGATCATTAGGCCCTGAAGGCCGTGCTCGAGCAGGGCGTCGCAGGCGTGTAGGCCGAGGGTGCCTGCGCCACCGGTGATAATCGCGTTCCCGCGTACGGAAAATCGTTGCTGGGCGCCGTCGGCGGGGTTTGTTGCGAGGGGTGCGGTTGGCGCGGGGGTCATCGAGGAGGGGCTGCCGTCACTGAAGACCATCGAGGGTATCACACGGGCTGTGAGGGCCTCGCGGCCTGGAAGTTCGGCCATGTTGGGAGAGGAGAGAAGAGGTATCAAAGGAGAAGGAGGAGGGAAGTAAATAGGAGGGAAGGAAGTAACGAAGAAAGGGGTGGACAGAGAAAAATTATCGAGAGACCTCAAAGCTACTCCGAGAACACAGCGGGGATGGTAGGTGCATGCACAGGATAAGTACTCAGCCCCCGATTCCACACTGCCTGTACCCATCGGCTGATCGAGAGAGCTGTCGGCCAGTTGTGTTCCGATGGAAAACCTAGCCTTTTCTGCGATGGTACCTCATAACTACTGCTCGTAGTATTACCTCCAGCAGTAATAGTAATACCGAAAATATACTTGTATGCTCTGATGAAGGCCGACGCAAAGCTCCACCCATCGGGACACTGTCGACCGATGGCGATAGTCTCGTCTGGGCAGCTGCTGTTCCTTGAACTCGTCCGTCAATAGTTGGAGTGATGCGAGCCGACACACGCCAGCCGGGGTTTTGTGGAGACGCTAGTCCCCAGACGCTAGTCCCCAGTTTCCCCAGACCTGCTCGAATCGGCATATCCAATCTCGGCCATATAACGGAGATGGCCTCCTACGTTTGGCCTCGGGAAATGGTACATGATGTATCAATCGATCGACTGACTTCCTTTTGTTCTAAATTCCCGGGAACGCCTTCACAATGGTTGCACCGGCTCCTACGGTGATGCCGGTTAGTCATGTCCCTTTCACTAGACGATTTTGAATACTGACTGCAATGCTTGCTAGGCTACCGAGGAATTATCCAGCAGCCGTATATTTTCTTTTTGGCTTCCTTTGCTAGTATTGGTGGCATGCTCTATGGGTAATTAGGACCTACCAAGCTACTACGTGAACTGCTTCTGATTTAGTTCCAACATCAGATATGACCAGGGAATCATCAGCGGTGTCCTAGTAATGAACAACTTTGTCGCCCACCTAAATTTATTTCGAGTTCCTTGGCTAAACCTCTCAATTCAAACAATTCCCCGTTCTCTCCTCAAACGCCACTCTCCAAGGATGGATGGTCTCCGTCCTGACCCTCGGAGCAATGGTCGGCGCATTCGCAAACGGCCCCATCGCCGACCGTCTTTCTCGCCGCTGGTCAATTCACCTCGCTAACACCATCTTCCTGGTCGGCTCCATTATTCACGCTGCCGTAATCAATATTGTAATGATCTTCATCGGCCGATTCGTGGCTGGTTTGGCTGTTGGTCAACTGTCGATGATCGTGCCGCTCTATCTGAGTTAGCTGGCCCCTTCGAATCTTCGGGGTAGCCTCGTCTCGCTGCAGCAGCTGAGCATCACACTGAATATTATGGTTGCTTCCTGGCTCGACTATGGCACGCAGCATATTGGTGGGACGGGTGATGGCCAGTCTCCAGTTGCGTGGAGATTACCGCTTGCTCTGCAGTGTGTTCCCTCTTTGCTCCTAGCAGCTGGGACATCCTTTTTACCATATAGTCCGAGATGGCTATTGCTGAAAGGTCAGTTGGGACGCCTCCATTCGAAAGAGCGTATAATAATCTACACTTGTGAATAGACCGCGAAGAAGAAGCCCACGCAGCATTGGTACGCATCTAATGTGTCCCCGCAAACGACCCCCACATCAGACTAGAGCTCCTCGAAATCAAGGCGGCAGCTCAATTCAACAACGAAACAGTTGCTATTCTATATCCAAGCGCAAAGACAAATTTTGAACTCACCCTCGGACGATACAAGGCCTTGTTTATCACGAGTCACCTTCGACACCGTCTTGTAATCACCTATCTAATGCAAGTAATTCAGCAATTCACCGGAATCAACGCGATCATGTACTACGCACCAGAAATCTTCGAAAGCATCGGTCTTTCTGGAAACTCGGTGGATTTACTGGCAACTGGTGTGATTGGAGTAGTCAACTTTTTCTCGACCATTCCGGCGATTATGTTCATGGATCGCTGGGGACGCACGAAAGTTCTGATTGTGGGTGGAATTGGTATGTCGATCTCTCAGCTTATTGTGGGTACTATCTACGCAGTCTATAAGGACTCGTGGGATACGCACAAAGCTGCTGGCTGGGCTGCTGCTGTTTTTTTTTTGGGTGTATATCGCCAATTTTGCTTTTAGTATTTGATGTGTGAATTGGATTATTCCGTCCGAGATTTTTTCCTCCTGGTGTGCGAGCACAGGCAGTCGGACTCGCTATTGAAACGAACTGGCTGAGCAATGTGAGATATGCACCCTGTCCCTGGTCATGGACATGTCTAACTGATTTGATCCAGTTCGTCGTTGCTTTGATTATCCCGCGAATGCTCGCCAGCATCAAATTCGGAACTTTTTACTTCTTCCTTGGTGTGTCAAGACTTTTTTTATACTCTTGTCTTGAGTATAACTGCTAACTAAAATAGCATTCTGTCTTTTCCTTATTCTATGGGTGCTCTTCCTGGTTCCCGAAACGAAAGGCGTCGGCATTGTGGAAATGGTCAAGTTGTTCGGAGGTAGCCAGGGAGAAGCCGATGTGGCCCTAATGGCAGATATCAGAAGGAGACTTGGGATCGACTTGGGTGGTGCACCGGCATTGAAAGGGGCAGTTCATATAGGATCTAGGGTCAGTGCTAGCTCGAATGACTCTTGCATTACATTGCTGAATTTAGAAAACACTCACTTTGAGGCAGTTGTAAAGACCAGGGTACCTGGGATCTGAAAGTTCTTGTAAATAGCAAGAGGCTTGCCATGATAATATGTGTGCAGGTGTGTCATTAATTAGAATGGGTCGAGAGAATGCATGGTACAGCAATAAAGTTTTTATTCGTCTATTCCCTGCTTTTCAACTCAGGGCAAAACATATCCACCATCAATAAGCACATCACTACCGGTCATATATGTCGAGGCATCACTAGCCAAGTAGAGATACAGACCCTTAATCTCCTTGGTGTGACCCTGGCGTCCGAGGGCCGACATGCGGTAGGCCTCATTCACGCATGAGGGGCTGGCACCCATCTTGGTGTCGAAGAAGCCCGGCGAGACAATGTTCACACGGGCAAACTCCCGCCACTCCCGCGCAAGCGACTTTCCGAAGTGGGTGACGAAGGCTTTGGTGCCGTTATAGACGGGCTGGTCGGTGGGGACGTTGACGATGTGGGCGCTCATGCTGGAGGTGATGATGAGGTTGCCGAAGCCTTGGCGCCTGAAGACTTCGCCGACGAACTTGGAGCAGTGGACGATGCCGTCGACTATTTCGTTGGTATTAGTGCTTTGTTTCGTGGTAGGCTGAGCCGGGTTGATTCTTACCGTTGACCGACATCTGCTTGTGATACTCGTCCAGGGTCTGTTCGAGAATGGGCTTGGAAATGGCCATTCCTATTCAATATTAGCCATTGCGACAAGTAGCAATCATCGCGAATGCTACTTACCAGCGTTGGCGACAAAAATATCAATCCTACCAAAGTTCTCTACCACCTTGGTGATTGTGTTGCTCACAGAATTGGCGTTCGAGACTGAGATCTAATTAGCAATGCGTCGGGGAGAGGGCAGTTTGGTAGACTCACCGTCGACCTTGTAGGCAGAGGTCTTAATGTTATGAGCAGCGGTGAGCTCCTTGCCTCTGTCGACAGCGGCGTTGTTTCTGCATTCGTCAGTGTTCATGTCCACCGCGCAGACCGTACTTCCTAGGTAGTAATTCACTCACGAGTTATACCACAGCGCGACGTTGGCGCCTGCCTCAGCCATGGCTTCGGCGACAGCCAGACCAATTCCGTCGGACGCACCGTTGACGACCGCAACCTTGCCGCTCAGACTGAGTTGTTGGAGGACATTTGTAGGCGTGTTGGGGAACGGACGGGGATATCCTTCGCGGATCTTGCCGCAGTCTTCAAAGTTCATCGACATGTTGGAGGGGAGGGTTGGTAAGAGGGGAATAGGTTCTGAGATAAGGGTAAGTGAAATAAATTGCTGCGGTGAAGCCGGCCTCTTAAGAAAGCGGCGCACGCGCATCGGAGTTGCTGCGATTCCCCAGAAAGTCGGGGGACAAACGCCCGCATCGGCGCGCTGTCGCCCGACGATCCCCCACCTCAGCATGGCTCTGTGTACACCATGTGGTTCGCGTGGAATCGACATTAGTTCAGCGATTCGAACCCAGGTATGAGAAGGGCCTTGAAGACATCAGCACCTGGGAATACTAGAGCTACCTTAGGGTATTACCATGAGTGATCTTGCAAAAACTACTTGTAGAAAACTGGAGCTGCTAGTCCTATGCGTGTCCACTTGCCTCTGACCAGTATACTGTCACGGTATGAGATGTACTTCCATATCTTATTTTAGCTAGACATAGCTCACGAAACTGAATGCGATCCTATCTTTTCGTGTGAAACATGCAATATGTGAACATGCAATTCCCGTATATCTATCCAGGAAATCCTACTACATCCTTTACTGTACACTGATCAGCTGATGCTGTTAAAGGTGGGGCCGGGCCGGAGGATCGGAGCGGAGGGTCGGAGGGTCGTCTGCCACAGCACCATTCAATTCCAAAGTCACCTTCTCTCTTTCCGGGTATGTCCACAGTACTGAGCGCATCTCACCATGAATGATCGGCGAGTTCTTCCTCCCCCGAGCCGGCGTCGCGACAAACCGCAATTGTCATGTAATCTCTGCAGGCGAAGGAAGTAGGTCTTCCTAATCAAAATGTCTCCAAGTCCTTTCCATATTGATCTGTGACAGACTTCGATGTGATAGAGGCCAACCCTGCGGATCCTGTGTCCACCGCGATCTCTCTCATTCGTGCACATATCTGCTTCCCAACGCAAACGGACCCAGCCGTGTCAATCGGGAACAGCGATCGGGGACGATCTCGGGATTAACGGAGCGTATTGGGCAGCTGGAAGGACTGATATCATCTCTGGTAGATAATGCCAGCGATGGAAAGGCTGGTCAGACTGCAGGGCAAATGCCAATTAACCTGAATGAGGACATTCAGGGATCCACAAGAGCCAAGGCAGGAGCTAGGAGTGGTTCCCAGCCAAGCCAACCATCCGACTCCTTCGGCCATATATCGCTGCGGCATAGCAAGACCACTTACGTCGAAGACACTCACTGGACTGCAATTCTTGATGAGGTGAGTATGGTTGAACTCGTGTGCAGCCCATGATATCAATAATATTGCAGATGTCTGAGTTGAAGAGCTCTGCACGAGGTGAGGATTCTTCTGGCTCCCACCATGAAACCTCTCCAGGTCGCAGTTCAGACCTTCTCTTCTCTGACAGCCGACCTGCCAACCTTAAGGAAATCTTAAAGGGTCTTCCCTCCCGACAGGTTGCTGATAGGCTGGTGGCTTCATATTTCAGTTGCAAAATTCTTCCACGTATGTTTTTCACCTACTCTGCAGAAATTGAAAATCTAATGAGCATATCGAAACAGTGATCCACGGCCCGTCATTTTTAAGACATGTAAGAGAAAGATCTCCGTCCCAGCTTGGAAAACCTCTGACCATGAAACACAGTATGAAAAATTCTGGGAAAAGCCACTCGAGACCCCCATTATGTGGATCGGCAAGCTATATGGTGTGCTATGTCTCGCAATTCATTTCCAGTATCAAGCTACCCCCGGATTCGAGGTCTTCAAAGACCAGATCGAGGCCTACACGGAAAAGGTCAACCAGTGCTTGATACTAGGAAGGTATCAGGAGTGTCCGCCTGACACCATTGAAACACTCTGTTGCTCGCTCCATGCCCAGTTTCTTCAACGTGGCGACTCGCGAATGGACGACTTGATCTTTCTCGGCCTGGTTGTGCGAACGGCACAACGAATGGGTTATCACCGCGACGCATCCCACTTCCCCCATATTTCCCCCTTTCAAGGTGAAATGAGACGTCGTGTGTGGGCCCTCATCACCGATCTAGATACCCTAGTATCTACGCAAGTCGGGCTACCTCGAACACTACGAGAGTTCCAGTCTGACACTGCGCCACCACGTAACCTGCTTGATGAAGATTTCGATGAAGATACTACAGAGCTGCCTCCATCGCGACCGAGCTCATTCGAAACACCCTGCCAGTGGCTGGTAGTCAAGAACAAGCTTATCTCTATGTTTGGGATCATCACTGATTTTTCGACTTCGATTCAAAGGCCCGCTTATGGGGAGGTGATGCGGTTGGACAAGCTGGTCCGCGATGCGTATACGTCCAGCCCGCCGAATTTCTTGGAGAAACCACTGAATCGGTCTCTGATCGATAGCTCGGATATCATACTCCGTCGCATTCAATTGATACTTCTGCTTGAAAAGGCGTTGTGTGTCTTGCACTATCGATATCTTGCGCCTGCCAGAGTCGACGAGCAATTTGCGTATTCTCGAAATACCTGCATAGAATCATCGCTTCATATGTTGGAGTATCATTGGATTGTGGAGCAGGAAAGTAAATTTGGCGGGAGTCTTTTCGAACAGAGATGGAAAATTTCCACACCCTTGTTCAAGAGCCAGTGGATACTAGCAACCACTCTACTGTGCTTAGAGATGAACTATGATCTCTTGAATGAGTCGGCAGAGGACTCGAGGTGGATACCACTGACTGACAACACAAGAGAACGCATCGTACAGTGTCTTCAGAAGGCGTACCAGGTCTTTTCCCATTCGAAAGATGAGTTGGAAGACAGTAGCAAGACACTTCAAGCACTAAAGATTGTGTTTCAAAAAATGGGGAAACACTCGAATCATAAATATGGGACTGTGGACCCTGTCGAAAGTGCTGATAGGCCAGCAGATGTTGGTCGGGGTTCAGGTGTGACAACAAGTAACTTCTTTCCGAAATCCTCATTAGGATCTTACTGATACCCTCTGTTTAGCAGATACCGCACAGCCCAAATGTTCTTCGGCGACCGAACTGGAAAATGCAATGCTCTTGGACCAAGAGATGGAGATAACGCAAGCATCACCAATTGAATTCTTCACGCCCATGACATATGATAGCATTGCACCCGAGCTACTGGACTTGGTAAGTGTACATCTTCACAAGTTGAACGTCCCGTCTCTTACACAAAGCAGACGCACAGCGTGGACGAGATGCTCGGAATCTCTATGAACTACCCACGATCATTCGACTTTACAATTTAACAATTTTTTGGAGATATCGCACTAGCAATAATCTAACTCTTCAAATCTCTCTAAATGTCTATCAAAAACAGAACCCAATCTATAACGCCAGACATGCCACGTCCAGTTCATCATTCCATAAAGCGTCCATTTATGCCGAGGCACAATGACCACCATCAACGCGCAGGTCGGCACCGGTCATCCAGGCGCTGGCGTCGGTCAGCATGTAGATGGTGGGACCCTTGAAGTCCTCGGGAGCGCCCAGGCGGCCGAGCAGGGCGCCGCGCATCCAGGTCTCCTCGACCTCGGGCTTCTCCTTGAGCAGGGCGTCGGTCATGGCAGTGCGGATGTACTGTGCGTTGCATTAGTGAGGGTTTGTTATTTCTCAAGTTGTTGAACTTACGCCGGCGGACAGGGTGTTGACGCGGATGTTGTGCTGGCCCCATTCCTGGGCGACGGATCGGCACATCTGGTGGACGGCGGCCTTGGAGGAGTTGTAGGCGGTGCAGGTGAGGCCCTATTATTGACGCGGGTGTTAAGAGGCGTGTCATGAATTTGAAATCGCATTGCAACTTACGCGGTTGGCGATTTGGCCGGACATCGACGCTATCATCACAATGCTGCCGGCGGACTTCTGGTCGACCAGAATGCGAGAGAAGTGCTTGGCGGGGATGAATGTTCCGAGTACGCTGGAAACCCAATTGTTAGCTGAAGTTCTTGCGAATTTCCTTCTTGAATAGTCACTTACTTGACATCCAGCATCTTGCGGTATCCCTCAACAGGGTAGTCGAGAGCGGGCACCATCTGCTGAATACCAGCACAGGTAATCAGTCCGCGCATCGGCCTGTTTCGCTGCTTCGCGTCGGCGGCAATCTGCTCCAATAGAGCCTTGGTCTCCTCCTCGTCGGTAATATCGCACTTGGTGTAGGTGGCCTGCAGACCGTGCGACTTGGCCAGCTTCTGAACCCCAACCCATTCCTCGGGGCTGGGCTCGGGGAGTAGATCCAGGCACACCACGTCGCCGCCGGCTTCCAGAACCGCGGTGGTCAAGGTCATGCCAAGCCCGCGGCCTCCTCCAGTAATTACGACGGTGCGACCGGCGAGAGAGAAGAGGTCGTTAGTGGGCGCGAATGCGGCCGGAGTCTCTTTCGACTCGGGGACGACCGCGTGGGTCGTGTGGTCGAGGGAAATTGCGGGGGCCATTTTGAGAAGAATTTGAGGTTAGGAAGGAGGTGTGAAAGTGATTAATTGCTATGTAGGCTGAAATTTTTCAAGGATATGCGCTTCATATAGGAAATTTGAGTTGCCATGCAGCATCCACTGCTCGCCATACTGGCCAGTGGTTATACATTGCCGAAATAGGGAATGTCGAGCATGGAGGACCACAGTGGAACGCGCATCGAAGCAATCATCTTTGTCTGAGCTCCATTTTTCGAGACTTCTTCTCCCGAGCCCGACAAATCATGCCGATTGTCACGGGGCCGGTCCGAGTGCTGGTGGGAAGGTTTGGGGTGCAAGGGGTTACTAAATGCGGTAAGTGGCCCATGTCCATGCAGAGAGGGCGCGGGGCATGGGGTAAATGGAAAAGAGGGTACTACCGCATGGGGCATGGAGAATGCAGTGCTCCATCGCAATCTGCGATGTCGACGGGGAAACGCTGAAGCGAACAGCAGCGCCACGCGAGTAGCCCGCGAGGCAAAGTGCCCCACATATCCGGCCAATCATGTGGAGTTAATCGCCGCAGCAGCGCTTAAATTTTCCAAATTAGGTAGTGCAATAAACTCTTACCGCATTGGGCAGCCCATCGCGCACAGCCCGCGAAGCTTTTCGCCGGCACGGCGCCGAATTGATGGGGACTCGGTTCGGCCCAGCCTTTCATCAGCCCGAGTACGCGTCTTGGGAATAATTCTGCGATGCGATATTGCAAATTCAGCTGAAGAAGATATCTGGGGTCCTAGAGAGAATAGTTGTGTGCTGGCGGGAACAGTCACTTAGTGTCGTAAACTCTTAAGCTGAATCCGCATGGAAGTGGCAGTAAAGAAAAATGCACGCAAAACAGAAACACCCTCGACAAAGGCTGCTCCATGCGGTATTTTCGACATCAAGCCTCCCCCATATGCACCCCGCAGTCCCGGACGTCGCCCGCTTCAGGAACACGGGATGTCATTCTGGGGCACGCGAAATTCCCCGGTCTTGCCTTCCGCCATGGAAGCGCGGAACCTTACATGGCGCCACCGATTCACGCTGCATGACGGCCCTCGTACTTCTTTGACTCTGTTTTATAAAAGGGGGCAGAACCCCCACTGCCCTTGAGATTCATGAACAGGCGTTGTTGACCTTCTACTCTCCCCGCGACTCCCGATTCCGGTTTCTCCTTAGCTGTCGCTTCGCTTAAACACCTTCATCGCTAGCTGGGATCATGACGTTCCTGACTGGTCGACCATTGGCGTGGGCCATCACGGCCACTGCCGGCAGTGGCTTTCTGTATGTACCTCGTTGGTGTGGGGTCGGCGGCCGTTGATTTTATCCCTTGCTGACTGCCGGGGTCATCACAGTTTATTTGGTTATGACCAGGGAGTGATGTCCGGCCTGTTGACAGGCGACGCCTTTGTTGCGCGATTCCCGGAGATTGACACGACCAAGACGGGTCATGGCAGCTCTTCTTTGCAGGGCACAGTGTAAGTGGAATCGAGTCAGTGAATCAAGACCGAGATATGGCTCTAACAAGCGTGTGCTATTCAGGGTTGCTATCTATGAAATCGTGAGTTGACGTGAATAGATTTCTCGCTCAAAGCAGAATACTCATGAGTCTAGGGTTGTTTCTTCGGCGCCATCATCTCCCTGTTCATTGGTGAAATGCTCGGTCGACGCAAGTGCATCATGGCCGGCTGTGTGATTCTCAGCATTGGCGCCGCTCTTCAATGCAGTGCATATGGAATCCCGCAATTGATTGTGGGCCGTATTATTGCTGGAGTTGGAAATGGTTTAAATACAAGCACAATCCGTGAGTTCCGTTGGCCAGTGACTGCACTATCTTAATGACTGACGCCATTGCCTTGCTTCAGCTGTATGGCATTCGGAATTGAGTAAAGCAGCGAGTCGAGGAAAAGGAGTATGTGCCCTTCTATTCTTCTAATCTGGCGACACCATACTGACAGCGGCGACAGCTGGCCATTGAATTGGCTATCAACATCTTTGGTGTTATGTTGTCCTACTGGGTCGGTGAGTATACCCGAGTTGAGCTTTCTGTCGTCTCCCGTGCTAACTCCATACCCGCCAGACTACGGTTTCTCTTACAACGGCAGTGAGGCGCAGTTTCGCTTCCCCATTGCACTTCAGATTCTCTTCGCTATCGTCACATTTATTGGAATCTGCTTCCTTCCTGAATCCCCTAGATGGGTAAGTGAAATCCGCTAAGTCTCAATTAATACGGGCTCGTGTTGACAATTTGTATAGCTTATCAAGCACGGAGACGAAAGCAAGGCTCGTCATGTCATCTGGATGCTCCAGGACAATGCCAGGGAAATCGACGAGAACAACACTGTGGTCAATGTGGACGTTAGGGATATCTCACAGGCAATTCGCGAAGAAACAGAGGCTTCTGCGGAAGGATCATTCAAGCTCCTTTTCACCAATGGTCCACAGCGCTTCCTGACCCGAACCCTTTTGGGCATGGGTGGACAGATGATGCAACAGATTTCGGGCATCAACCTCATCACCTATGTGAGTTATTCAAAGAAAATCATCCTATGATCCTCAGCTGACCATAGATTAGTACGCCACTTTCATTTTTGAGAACTCTGTGGGAATGGATCACAACCCTGCTCTGTTGCTGGCCGGTTTCAACGGCATAGCCTATTTCTTCTCATCCTGTGTGCCCATCTGGGTTATCGACCGGTAAGAGGCTATCACTATCGAAGACACGGAGCTTACTACTAACATAATATAGTCTGGGTCGTCGCAAGCTTATGATGTTTGCCGTCATTGGACAAGGTTGCTGCATGGCTATCCTCGCAGGCACTGTCTGGGATGGTGGCCATTCTGCTGGTTTGGTTGCCACGGTCATGCTCTTCCTGTTCAACTTTTTCTTTGGTGTTGGCCTTTTGGCCATTCCTTGGCTCTGTATGTCTCCTTGATGAGTGATCGTGATTTCATTGGGAGAACTATGCTAATTTACTATGCAGTGCCTGCCGAGTACGCACCTCTCGCTATTCGAACCCGCTCCGCCGCTTTGGCTACTGCGACCAACTGTATGGAGTCTAAAAAGCACCTCCTTATTTGCTTTGAACTAACAATATATGTAGGGATTTGCACCTTCTTGGTCGTGGAGATCACGCCTGTCAGCATTTCCAACATTGGATACCGAACCTACATCTACTTTGCCGGTATGCACTCTTTCTGGTATCTCTCGATAGCTACCACTAACACAACCTCTGTAGTGTTCAACTTTTGCTTCTTCCCGCTCATCTACTTCTTCTATCCCGAGCCGCGCAACCTCACGCTCGAGCAGATCGATCATCTCTTCACGGGGGACAAGATCCAGCTCCATTGGCACCCTTCAATGGGCATGGCCGGCGATGCCGATGTTCGTGTTGCCCATGGCAAGGAAGATCCCGAAAGTGTGGAAACCCACCACTTCGAGTAGAGGTGTCGTCTGCCGGGACATTTTGTTACATTATACAAGCCAGCTAAGCTGGCACTGTTGTAGTTTTCATGAATCAATGAGATCTTGGTCATTTCCAACTTTTTCACATTTCTTCTCCACATTTGCACTTCGAATTGGTGAGACTTTACAAATTTATCACCGATCGTACTTGACGTAAGACCGACGATCATCTCGCTTGTAGCCGTGTTCCTGGCAACCGATTGCCGCATGACGGCGCCCGCCACTGTTCGGGCAAACCCCGCGAAACCTTCCCCACGGTCGCCCCCAGAATCGGCCTCGCTAGGGACGCCGACCAACGGCAGCGCGGCCGGTGGGGCCGGTCGGGGAAGGTGGCTGCCCCGCGCTTAAACGTTCCTTTTTCGGCAGGTGCGCTTTTCATCCTTCTATTTCCCCGTCCTACAGTCTCCCCATGTCCACCCCCGGATTCTAGGATGCTGACCCTTGCACATAACAATGGACAACTCCCTCGCGAATAGCCCCTCGGCGGAGCTGAGCAACGACAAAGGCAGCTCGCCGGGAATACCGCAGAAAGATGTGCAAGATCCGAAGCAGTCCGAGCCAAAGAAGCGCACGCGGACGGGCTGTTTGAACTGCAGTCGCCGTCGTCGAAAGTGCGATGAAGCAAAACCTACTTGCACAGGTTGCAAGCGCCGGGGCGATAAATGTCAATGGCGCATGCTGGGCTCATTCCGCGATGCCAACATCAAAGTGCTGGATTCTGATCACCCGTCGATGAGCCAGGGTGTGGCCGCGAACAAAAACAAACGCCAAAGTAGATTCAAAATCTTGAATACTTTGCCGGAGCAGCCTCGTACCAGAGGCACGAAGCGCCCGAATGAGACCAGCCCCGATCGGCCGATACGTATTGGCTTCTCTCCCTCGCCTTCAACGATCAATGACGACTCCATATCGGCAGTTACTTCGGTGCCAGAAGTGCAGAACAACATCAATACCACTCCTGGGCCTGTGGGTGAACCTTCCAATTCTGTTGATGTTGGTCCGACTCTGTCGCCGCCGCTCTCGGGAGATACCTCCTCCCATTCTTCACATCATCGGAGTCACGCCTCTCCACACCATGACCACATCGGACCCGACACGTCTCAGTTGTCCCAGCCTGGGTCAACAAGCCATGCGCCCTACCAGACCAACCTACGTTGCGAATTTCAATCCCAGCTGTCAGGGGATGCATCGCCTCACGGCTATCTGAACTCCAGTCCGGAATACGTGATCGATGACCTTGCCGCGCTGAGGAATTTGACACACGGTCCTCCGTATCATTCTTCTGTTGAAGGGTCATACCAGACTGTTCCATCGCCTGTATTCGACCACAGTGTCTTCTCGGATCCGGCTGACCTCAACAATGATGTCTTTCTTCCGGGATCCGCCTATGAGGCACTTCATACAGCGTTGCGAAATCGTCAGCTGTGGACGGCCCGGCCTGATGTGCCAACTCGAACTAGCTCCCGCGAGTCTATTCCGCAAGTGCATACGCCCTCGGCATTCAGCGATGACTCTTTCAGATCCGGGCGACAGCCTCGACGCTCCCGGCCCGGTCGCTATTTTGAGTTGTCTCCTGAGCGAGAGCATATCTTGTGGCAAAATTATCTGAATGAAATATGCTCATGGGTAAGTTTCTTCACCTCAATACGAAAAGGGCTTTTGATTGATAATAATAGCTCGACATGTTCGATAATAACCGACACTTTGCATCGACATTTCCTCAAATGTCAAGGACTGCTCCTCATCTACGATACTCTATTCTAGCTCTTTCTGCTCGACAGCTGGAGAGGGAGCAGAATGAGAAGTCACAATCCGAGAGTTTGTCTCTTTATCAAGAGGCTATTCACCTTCTGCTACCTGAGTTAGAGAGCAAGACCACACCCGTCATTGCGTCTTGTGTCATCCTGTGTGTTCTGGAAATGTTGAGCTGTATGTGACCAACGCAAGCCACATTATTCCTCGGTTCTTGCTGACAACACCAGGTAACCCAAAAGAGTGGAGGCGCCATTTAGATGGCTGTGCCTATCTCATTCAAGCGGCTGGTATCAATGGATTCTCAGGGAAGGAGGAACAGGCGCTCTTCTGGTGCTTTGCGCGAATGGGTATGTAGCCTCTTCCATCCAAAGTCTGTTCTTTCTAACAAGTTGACAGATGTATGCGGTGGACTCATCTCCGAGGAAGAAACCATCATCCCAATCCACAACTGGAGACCCAAAGATATGAGCTGCTCTGAAGCATCGCACTTGTTCCTCTCTTCAAACAAAACAAACTTCGACACCTACGCCAACTATACCGTCTACTTGTGTGCAGAGACCCTCAGTGTTCTCTTCGGATCTTCGTCCAAAACACCGCATCCATGCACCTCGGGTCAATCCTTCTCTGACGAGGATGGAAACTCATATGTTCATCGCTGGGCGGAGCTTTTTAGCCACGTGGAGCAGTGGTATGAGCATCGGCCGAGCCAAATGAAGCCCATCTTCACAGTTACCACCCCAGGCCACACTGGGAGAGACCGACCGTTTCCCACAGTGTTGTATGGGAATGGCGATGCCAGTATGCTACCTGCTAATGTATTTGACCGATTGACACTGACATTTCTCCAGTTTCTGGGAACCAACTCTATCATGTGAGCGCCCTTTTGCTTCTTCAGCAGAAGCCAAAAACACTTGTTCTTTCTAAAAAGCCGGTGAATAAACTGTCCTCATTCGATCTTCTCCCATTCCAGAATCCTAGCTTATGCTCTGTCCCAGAAATCTGTTCTTTGGCATGCACGGCAAATTTGTGCCATATCCGCATCAAATGCGCATCAGTAAGTGCCCTCCTTGCTCTTCAAACACATCACAGCAAGGACGCTAATTTTCTTCAGTGGCTGTTGGACCAATGCACTCCAGCCTCTTTGGATCGCAGGCAAGGTCATGTCGCACTACTCCGAACACGAAGCTATCGTCGAGACGCTGGTCCGAATCGAGCGAGAGACTGGCTGGGCCACGGCATGGAGAGTTGAAGACCTAAAGGAACTCTGGGGTGATTATGATAACGAGGACGACTATGACTTTGACATGAATTGAACAGTATGACACGATGATGGAACATTGGGCTGTATATAGAAAAGGCATTTGAATTAGCAGAACATGGGCAATTTGGCCATTCTTTCCCAAACTTATCAGGTCTGCACCGAGTCTCCCCTGGATATTTTCCACGTGCATTCATGTTGATGGAAGCCATCGTGCGATGTGAGCTCCATCTTGTTGTGCAACTGATGATCTCGGACCAGCTCCGTGCGGGGCGGATGTGCTCGAGTCGAGGGCCAATATCCACTTCATACACCAGCGAATTGGAAAACAACGCGGTCCGAGTCTTAAATACTTGAGGATTCTTGGCATGAGAAAGGCTGGGGTTTACTATGTCATTCTCCGGATCATCGGCTCTGGACTCGACTCGAGGACTGTCGGATCTCGAAATACTTCGACCCCGCATCCTTTTGCGATCAACGCCGGTATAAGAGTGCGGTGTGTCGACATCGACAGTTCCCTCCCTTCAAGATCTTCTTTTTTATGTGATCGTTTGAAAATGTCGTCGTCCGTCCCCTCGCAGTCTGCGCCCTTGGGGCCACAAACCAAGATTGCGCTCGAGTCCAAAGTCATCGCGAGTCCGTCTTTCCTTCGGTTTCAGTACCAGAAAATGGAGATACAAAAGGCTGACTCTTCTAGTTACCGGCGCAAACCGCGGAATCGGACTCGGCATCGCCGAATGCTGTCTCACCAATGGCGCTGCCCGGATTTACTCCATCGACATCGGCGAGGTCGGCGACGACTTCCACGCTTTATCCAAGCGCTTCCCTAACCAACTTTTTGCCGTCCAAGCCGATGTGACACAAGAAGCCAGCATCTCCGCGGCAGTGGATAAAATCGTGGAGGAGGCCGGGGCGCTGCATGGAATGGTTGTGAATGCAGGACGGACGAACCACAAGGCCGCGCTAGATTTCACGACCGAGGAGATTGAGGCGCTTTTCTCTGTCAATGTGAGACTCCCTACCTCCTAGCTCTCATACTCTGTTTAATTTGGTTTGTGACTGACTTGAATGATTAGCTTTTCGGTGCATTTTACACGGCCAGGTGTGCCGCCCGTGCATTCATCAAACTGGGCATCAAGGGAGCGATTGTGTTTACGGCTTCGATGGCTTCGTATCGACCCAATAAGGTGAGCGAAATTATCCCCTGCTCCATATTGGCCCTGTTGTCTCGTGTATTTCTCGATCATCAGCTGACTTTCGCAGCGTGTCCCCTCCACCCCCTATGGCGCGTCCAAGGCTGGCATTCGGAACATGACCCACACCCTCGCGATGGAATGGGCTCAACATGGAATTCGCGTGAACAGCGTCTCTCCTGGGCTGGTGAACACGGCCATGACGTACTGGGTGCCTCAGCAGCCCGACTGGGAGCAGCAGTTGAAATACTATGGAGGATTTCCGCGCCTGGCGGAGGTTCAGGAGCTTGGGGGCGCCTATGTTTACCTGCTGAGTGATGCGGCAAGCTATACCACCTCCATCGACATCCCGGTGAATGGAGTTATTGGAAGTAAGTTTACTGAAAAAATATTATTCGACACTGCTGACTTTTTCGTGATAGTTTGTTAATTAGGTTTTTCAACGACTAAGCTTGATGATCATGTGTATTTAGCATTTCTGAAATGATATTGAGTATATTATGACATTGCGCATCGACGGGACTATGGTTCTAAAGCTGACAATAGTCACAATGTTTGCAGTACATTAATTAATTTTTTTTGTCTTCGTTCAGGGGCTGCTGGAACCGCGGCCAGTCGTAAAGTAGCTCGATCATTCTTTCGTGTACCGGATATGTAATCCATGCAATTTCCAAAGATGAACAGTGTTCGGCACATCTGTAGGAGTGGAAAGACAAAGCTGCACCAATTGGCATCGTTTTGATAAGTGCTGTTTCCTGTCAAATTTGTCAGGATTTGATCTGTTTTCGATCTGGCATCGTCATTGGGTGTTTGTGTGGCCGGTGGGTCGAGTGGAAACGGCTCGTGGATTTGCGAAGCTCGCAACGGGCGGCCTGGTCCCTCCCGCCTCAGCGAGGCGTCCCTCCTTAATCTGCCCCAGACACCGACTGGATGGACGTTACCTGCGTCAGCGCATACTACGAGCATGGGTGGCAAGCCTTTCCAGTCCAGGGGCTGTATTACCTGCAAGAAGCGCAAGGTCAAGGTACGCCCCTGGCCCCCAAATGCCTTAGCTCTGCGTGGGACAGCACTGACAGCGGGACATAGTGCGATTATCAAAAGCCCGAATGCGCGCGCTGCTTGAAGATGGGCGTTGCCTGCCAAGGCTATGAGAAACGATATGCTTTTGTCTATCGGAATGCTCCGGCAACGCAGCATGAAAACTCGAAGCATGCTCTCTCAAACCAAGATCCAGGGGCGTGGTCTCAGGATCTCAGTCGCGCTAATCGATCAGCGGTCCAACGGCTAGCAGTGCTAAACAATGGCCCATCAAAGCGGCAGCAAATGTTTTCGACTTTTTTCACTTCTTACTTTCCCGACAATAGCACTGGCAGTACTGCGATAGACCCGTGGCATACTCTGCTCTTGGGTGTCTCGCAGCTTCCAAATAAGTCCATCATGCTTGAAAAGGCCGTTGCGGCGAACTCTTGTATTTTCCTAGGGAAAACCAGAGGAGACAACCGCATCTTGAATTATGGGCTTCGACTATACAACGGTGCGATCCAACAGGTGTCGAACCAGCTCAGCCGAAACAACTTTAACGACGAACTCATCTACACGATTGCTGTGTTTCAAACTCTTGTGGTAGGGCCATTTAGAAGGCCTCACAGAGAAGAAAGAACAAACGCTAATTTTTGGTTCAGTCGCTCTATTGCCCCCAAAGCCTGGACGTCTGCCTCAACCAAGCCTCCACGACCGATAGGCTCTTGAAACAATGCGCTCAATACGCGAGTGACAGTCCCGTCGTGAAGACTTTATATTTGGCATTTTATCGGATGCGATTAGTATGGCAATTTTTCCTTCCATGATACTTCTACTCCCGGTGGTTCGACTGACCGGTCTTTTTTAGTTACTGTCATTGACGCCGTTTGACCCGCAAAGTGCAGCAGATTTGGCGGCCGATCGAGAGAAATCTAAAGCGTCTTTGCTATCTTTCGACAACCAGGCTATCGATGGACTGCTACTCCTTATGTCCGATATTTCGCCCCTTATAACCGCGGTCAATACGGCAGATGTATTCGACAATGAAGCCTGCCAGCAACTTCTATACGATTGCCTTGCTCATAGAGAGAAAATAATAGCATGGTACTCCCGAGAGGAAAAGAATATCGGTGGCCGCCCCTTTGTCTGCGCGCCTGGCGAGTTGTTCTCCACTAGACTTCTCCCTGCGACACATTTATTCGGTCCCTCTTACGATTTCTCCTCCCTGGACAATGCCAGGACACATGCTACCTTCTGGGCGGCACTGTCAATCCTCCAGGCGCTGATCGGTCAAGCTTATGTATACGCTTATGCCACCGCCGCCGGGGATATCCTCAGCAACAAAGAATATCTGCTTTCCGAATACTACGCCGACGAGATATCTCGGGCCCTGCCCTACTGCTTGCAAGACAGTATGAAGGCATGGGGCATCAGTGTGACCATCTTTGGCGTGAGCCAGATCGCCAAGGTGTATATGGAGCTCAGGCGCAAAGAAAAATTTATGTGGAGTCAACAAGCCTTGCAGGTCATGGGCGAGTTGGGGCCGGACCTTCCCCTACGCATGAGTGAGCTGCTGCAATATGGCTGGATTTTGGGTGAGGAATCCGACCGGGATGCGCTCCAGGAGGCCTCCCCGGTGTCGTCGACCTCGAAATCTACCGGGTCATCGCCATCTACCGCTTCTACCACACCACCAGGGGTGGATGATGCGAACGTCACGGATATGGCAGATGCGTGTTGTGTTGAGTTGCCGGAAAGGTGACACGAGTCACATATCCCTGCCGGAGCTTAGGGGTGTCTCAAACTCAATGTACCGGCAAGGGCTACCGTATTGTTCCGACCATGAGCCTGGGGCGCATCACAGCAGTCGGTTTACCCGCCGATCGCAGGAGCTGAAGAGGTTTCTGAAGACGGCATAGGAAGCGCTGGGCCCGAAGGCTCGTCGCGTGGTCTCAATTTTGTACATATATAATCCTATCGATACCCTTTTGTTTCTATAATATAACAATGAGCTAAATCACAATGGCCTCTAAAAGATGCTGAACTTCAAAATATAGTTATTATTCTCCTCAGATGACAACGACATAAGCGTAATTCCAAAGTTGCGGCCCCATAGACGTGCCGCGTGGGCGTAGTACCTACTACCTAGATAGGTGGCTCCACTGCGCAGGTGCCATCCAGCTCCGGCGGCAGCCGGGTCGCCCACGGCCGCGATTCCGAAGTGGAATCCATCACAATCACATGACCGGAAATCTTTCAGATTGATATAATGAGAAAGTGGGATTTAATTTCTATAGCATGATCGGATGAAAATTTTAAGTATTTTAACTTTGCTGACGAGCCAAATAAGAACACGTAGTGCACCGGGTACATCAATGGGGATCGGTGGGTAAACCTGAAATATATATCCAACATGAACATGAAGCGGAACAACATGAAGACACCGGTACGGTGTGAGATATCTACTTACCTGATCAAGGAGAACAATCACAATAAACTGCACCGTCTCTTATTGAAATAAAATGCTCTTTAGATTTTTCCACTCTTCCCGAAATGTCGGGAACCTAAGGTTATACGGATTGTTAACCTGACTTTTATCCCGCAACATGCATCTAGATCAGCGGCATTAGAAACTAGGGTTGTATGAGGAATTGCAGGGAAGCAATTTAGAGTTGATGGGATGTATTGGAATATTCTGTTCAAGAAAAAAAATATGGGATTGACTCAGGCCAATGACTAGTAGCTCCTGGCCGCTGTTTGAACATGGCCGTTGTCCAAATGCGGAGCGCTCAAGGGATGTCGATCATCTACGATTTTTTTGAATGCAAACTTTCGAAAAAGACACCGGTCGCACAAAGATACTATGGCATGCACGCGGTTAAAAAGGTACTAGAGTACTAGCATTGAGCGTCGAATTAGTGCGATAGATCGCGTTGGGAAGAAGGAACAAAAGCCGAGGTGAAACCTTTCCGACGCTATTGCTAGTCTACACTAGTGTAGGGTAGTCTATTGGCAAGGTTCGAATAGACCGTCGATGCACCACTTGGGGGCCAGTCATATCCAGAAGAAACCCCGTTAGCTCTACTCCGCACAGTTAAATTTCTCAGTCTCAGGCCGTCCCGCTAGATCAGGGCAAGATTCCCCCTATTGGAAAGGGGTTGGGGGACGAACGCGGTCGATGGCAAAAGACAGCGCACGGGGCGGGCGCAAAGATCAGCCACTAAGTCGACATTCCAGGCCGCAAGCTGCCAATGACTGCCGCAATGACTCCTGCAGGGGTGGACGATCCCTTCTCGACAGAGTAGGGGGTGTAGGAGGGAGGAATGCTTGTCATGGCGGCACGAGTCCTTAAATCTAGGGATGAAAACAGAGCCGGCAAACAGCGACCTTGCGCTAAGCGAAGAAGAAACAAGAAAAACAAACCAGCTTGCTGCTCAACAGGGATTCGAAGACCCCTACAGTACATTCGATTCTCTTTTTTCAGTCTAAAAAATTCAGATCGACCGGTCGCTAGTGGAGTGCGGTTGGGAAAATAGAAACGAGTGGCGTGTGTCTTTGGGAGTTGTTGTGCTTGCCTTGCGCGTCTTCGGACTAGCGTTCTCTTTGGGAAAACTGTCTTGCACTTGTGGACTTCCGTCTTCGTCTAAGTGATGCGCTTGCACCGGTCTGTGTGGGCTTGGAGCGCATTCCACGTCGACACGACATTGTTTATGTACGGGGGTGCCCCAGCTGTCTCCATCCCCATCGACGCCCTCGCCCACCCTCCCCTGCCAACGCAAACACTCGACAAACAAACAAAAAGGCCAAACCTGCGACGATCGATCTCGAATAAGACCAAGAAGGAGCTTCGACGATCATTGTCCCGGATATTCTAAACCACCCGTGCCACGATCCGTGGCAGCATAAAACAACGCAAACCATCGATATGAGCCTACATGGGCTCGGCGTGATTGGGGCCCAGGTGGCCGCGTCCATCAAGAGCAACGACGAGAAACGTCCGACATCACCGCACATTCGGTCGCCTCCATGCTCCATCCAGTCGACACCTGAAGCCACACACGCCCAGGAGTTTGACCCATCGATCGGGGCCAAGCCATATTCGCCTTTCTATCACCATGGATCACCTACGATCTCCTATGAGCAGATCACCTTCGAGACAAAGGGAAACCACAGCCAGAGCCATCTGCGAGATATCGAGAACGCCGGCCCTTACACGTCCCTGCGGACCGATAGTCCCCGTCGCTCCAAGCTTTGGGAGCAGCAAGAGAATCCGCCGCGTTCATGCCTGCATTCCTTGAGTTCGCGACAGCGGATGGCATTGAAAGCCGTCGTCGCCATCGTAACCGTGGGCAGTATGATCGCTATTGCCCTCGGCATCACTGCCGCGGTTGGTGGAGCTGCCTGGAGGAGTAGTAGCAAGGAAGTGGCCATGGGAGGGTAGCTGCTTGAGCAGGCCCCTGCCCATTGATTTTGACATCGCGACTCGTGATGGTGAATTGTCTCCTATGTTCTCTCCTTTTTTCCAATTTCACGAGATGGCTGGAGCCATCTGGATGGAGTTCGGGCGGCGTTGCTGCTTGTTTGCATTGTATTTTCTGGACTGCTGGATGGTGCGGGCTGCAATGCACTGTTGTACTCAACAATGACCATAATTGTAAATCTACAATGGAAACTGCGTGAATAAACATCGCCAGCCCGGCCAAGCCCCGCTAGTCCCAAATCATATAAGCTTGCGGAAGCAGTTCGGCCCGAGCACGTGACCCATTGGCGCTACAAAAATGCGCAAACTTTTCGCACTACGAAGTTCTTTTCTTCTTCATCAAAAAGTAACAGAACCTGCCACGACCCTCGTCCGGTCTTTCTTGACGAGCTTCACGACGATGGGTTGCCTTCGGTCCTACGGGACTGACCGGTTCTGGAGATAAATGCTCCCCGATAGGAAGTTCGTCTCCCGTTGGGTCCTCTTCAGTGAGGGCGATGGGAGGGGAATGTCGAAGACGGGATACATCTCTTTTGGGAAGTAAAGTACTGTAAACGTAGAGTCTGCGCGTGTCTGGCAATGGTGCGCGACAGATTTAAATCAGCAATTGTGTCGCTGTGTGCCCTGCCTCGAAATGGCAGGGTATTTGGGCTCAGCTCAATCATGCTCAGTCATGGCCGAGCGGTCTCCCGGAGGGACACCCGCGCGCGTGTCAATTTAGCTCCGCGGAACGTCGACCTTATTTACCTCTTGCCATCAACGGGTCGTTTGGGTGATGCCCATTGCCCAATATCTGATATTGACGTCACGAGGAATGTTTGCGTAGCATGGCAGTCCATGTTTCAAATCGTAATTCCTCCGCTCAACAAGCTTGTCCGAGGATCATGCATCGCTCATTGCTGGGTCCCTCGCGACGGCCATTGGGGCTCAGCACTTCAACCACGGCTATGCCCGTCATGACTGGCTGTGATGATCGTCTAAGGGGCTGTCGTGGTTGGCCGAGTCACTTGAAAATACCGATCCCTCGATGGATCCCACCCCTCTTGAGACCACCCGCGGAATGTCGCAGCACCACCTGAACCGCACGCCGTCCGGCATTTGTTTACGCCTTTGTTGACGACCTTCGATGGCCCAAGGAGCCTAAATTGCTCGTTCTCGAGGGATCTTCCATTCCTGCCGGCATTCTGTTGTGACTCCAGTGCTTAGCCCGCCCTCGAGGCCCAGTCTGCGCCAGTCGATGGCCCCGGACTCACATTCCACAGTCCAAATGATGATGGTGATCATGAATGCAAAGAAACTACTAAAGCTCAACTAACCTCGCCAGGAATGATTACATGCTTGCTGCTTTTCGGGAGTATCTTCCACTATTTGCTGCCGTTCTTTTGCCTGCTCCCGTAGCATCGGTCTACTGTCGCTCTTTATTAACAATCGCTCGATCCTCCCCCTTCCCTCTTCCAGTAATATTCTTTATCGAAATATTGCAACCATCACCATGAAGGGCTTCGTCGGCGGAATTCCCCTCGCTCTCCTGGCTGCTGCCGCGCAGGCGCAGGCCATGGAAACCACTGTATGTGATCCGCCCCATTGGTGCTGGACAGCTTGATATTGACCAATATCCAGATGAACAACAATGGTGTCCAGCCGCGCAACGAAAATGGCTTTGCTCCTCACCTTGGTGGCACTGCCCTCGGCGGACCCTCTGGAAATGACGAAGATGGCAGCTTCACCACTCCTTATGCTGCCAATGTCCACACCCATTCCAATGTCAACGAGTACAGCAAGGATGACCACTCCGTCAAGGTCAAAGACACCCACGTCCACCCTCCTTATGTTGGCCCCGGTCCCTACGGCCCTGCTCTGGGCCCCGGTGCTGGTCCTTTCCCTGTCAAGCGCGGCTGGCCTTCCGGCGGCACTGCTGAGGGTGGCCCCTCTGGCAATGATGAGGGCCAGTCCTTCAACATGCCCATCACTGGCAACTTCCAGACTGATGTGAACGAGTCAAGCGATGATGACCATTCCGTTAAGGTCAAGGACACCCACGTTCACCATGCCCCTGTCATCGCTCCCGTCCACCCCGTTGCACACTTCGATGCTCGTCCGGCTGGACACCCTCATGATGTTGAGGGTCCTCCCCACTTCAACGGTCGTCCCCATTTCGAAGGCCCTCCTCATTTCGGAGGTCCTCCCCACCCTCAGGGACCTCCTCACTTCAACGGTCCTACCGAATTCGAGCCCGGCCACAAGGGCCCCACCAACTTCGAGCCTGGACACAACGGTCCTACCGACTTCGAGCCCGGCCACCACGGCGAGGGTCCCAATATCGATGCTGCTCCGCATGTCGAGGGCACTCACGTCGGCCCTACCGGCGGTATTCACCAGGCCAATGACAACAACAACAATAATGACAACGGTGATCACTTCCACATTGCGGCCACTGACCTGCACCACGACTGGCAGAAGCGCTTCGGCCCCCCTGAGGTTGGTGGGACTGCTCTTGGAGGACCCAGCGGCGGTGGCCACGGCCCTGCTGGCTTCCACGGCCATGGCGGCGGCGGCACCGCCCTTGGTGGCCCCTCTGGCGATGATGGTGGCATCAACTATGGCCGACCCATCGACGTCGACACTCACGCCGGCGTGAACGAATACAGCAAGGACGATCACTCCGTGGATGTCAAGCACACCGACATCTACCCTGCTCCCGTCTCGCCTTTCGGCCCTCCCTTCAAGCGTGGCTGGGGACATGAGCACGGCGGCACTGCCCTTGGAGGTCCCTCGGGCGACGATGAGGGCCAGTCCTTCAACATGCCCATCACTGTGAACACTCACACTGGAGTGAACGAGTATAGCAAGGATGACCACTCCACCTCCGTCAAGAACAAGCACATCACTGATAACCCTGTCATTGCTGGCGGTCCTGGCCCCTACATCCCTGAGGGTGGTGTCTTCCGCCGTGCCTACGCTCCTGACCGCGTCGCTGGCGGCGGTGGTGGTGGCACTGCTGAGGGTGGTCCTTCTGGGGACGATGACGGTGTCAACTTTGGCAATCCCACCTCCGTTGGTGTCGACAGCAATGTCAATGAGCACCACGAGGACAACCACTCTGTCAAGGTCGATGACACCCACGTCGACCCCCCTCATTACGCTGTGCCTGAGTACCCTTGGATGACCTATCCCGAGGCCACCTACGAGGTCCCTAGGTCCCCCCCTGTTCACGAGACCCCCGAGGTCCACCAGGATCCTCGCGAGGACCACGAGGAGGTTCCGCAGTGCCACGCTGAGACTCACGAGGTCGTCCGTACTGTGACCAAGACGCAGTACAAGGAGGTTCACCCCACTGAGACGGTCTACCAGCAGCCTGCCACGTCGGTTGTTGTTCAGACCAGCGCCGTCCCTATGGGGTCCACCCCAATGGACCAGCCTGCCTCCAAGGTGATGTCCAGCGTCGTCTATGGCACCCAGGCTGTGCCCGCTCCGTCATCCACCCACCGTCCCTACCAGAGCTACAACTACAACTCTCAGCGCCCTATGAGCACTCCTGCCTACTCCATGATCCCTGTTCACATCCCCATGGCTAGCCCTTCGTCCAGCATGATGATGATGTCCATGGCCACCCCTCCGCACGCCACGGCCTCCCCAGCGGCGCGGACCCCATGCACAGCGCCAGCGCCTCGGCCTCGCCTTCCCACGGCACAATGTTCACTGGCGCTGCTAGCCGTGTCTCTGGTGGCCTCTTCTCGGCTGCCGCTGCCGTCGCCGGTGTCCTTGCCTTCGTCCTGTAAAGTGTGGATGGAGCTTCTTCTGGATGTGTTCAAGTGTTATGAGGAAATCCCTTGTCGATCGTTAAATTTATTTCCTATATTCCTTTCCTACTGTGTCTCTTTTCGTATAACTTGTATTATCTTCCTGATTCCTCTTCGCTTAATGATGGTTTTGTCTTCAACGAGGTCTCATGGTTTTCGAAATATGATTTCCTATTTTTCTTTAGTCATTCTCGTAAGCCCCATAGTAACTTGTATTAGCTTTATCCACTTCGAATGATCACAATGGGCAAGTTGTGAAGTTCCCGCTATTTCGTCTGGGCTCAATGTCGTTTTTAAAGTCAGGCTCCATCGACGATCCCCAAGTTCGCTATGTTTTCGTCATACCGAATCGTGTCTCCGCCCACCAACTTGGACATTCGCATTTGCAAGATTTAGATCCCCCCAGTCACATCTAGAACTCAGTCCCTTGCCTAGTTGCTGCAAACGGTCCTGTTCTACCGAGGCAAATTCATCCTCGATCAAGGCATCTCCACGCGTGATATCATCCCTCCATCATCTCCCAGCTTCGAGGCCTCGCGTTGTGACATCGTACCAACCGATGGCATGAACATCTATTTAAACCTCCAAACCGCCTTTATTCCTCACTTTTAATCAATCATTGATCAAGCACTATAAATTCTACCACTCTCGTCCACCTAAAATCAGAATTACCACACCCTTCTACTTCCACTTAACATCGCCAAAATGGTCCGCAACGAGCAGCAAAACCCCCACCAAGGCGGCAGCCTCTTCGACATGGCCGCAAAAGGCACCTCAATTCCTAACGACGCGGGCAAGATGAACACAATCCCCTCCGTCCCGCGCCCCGATCAGCGCTCCGAACACTTTCTCTACGATAACGAGGGCATCGCCCAACCCAACCCCGCAACCGCCGCAGACAACGCCACCGACCTGCCACGCTCAACTCGCGATGTAGGACAATCTGGCGAAGTGATCAGTGGCACTGGCAACACCATCCCCGCCAGCATTGAGTCCAAGCGAGCCTACATGGGCACGAATGTCCCTGGTGCCCCTGGAGACTCCCGGGATCAGAAGCATCACCGTCAGAACCGTGGTGCTTTTGAGCGGTATGCGAAGGAAGATGAGGACTCGCAGGAGCATGTTGGTTTGCATCAGGGTCGCAATGAATAAATGATTTTTTTTATGAATAATGTTGTGTTTCAAAATTGTATTAGTATCATGGGTTAGATGATATTACTGCTCATCAGAGCATTGTCCAATGCATTGTCATGAATCAGAATCACATGTGTCCAGGGCGTCATATACTGCACTATTTTCGTAGTCTAAAATCAGGTATACGATATTCCTGTTTCAGCTCCTACAAATCCCTTATAGATATCTTCAAGGACATCTCGTTTCCTCTTTCGACTGGCCTCTGCGGCTTCTTCCTCTTCGTCGGGCTCAGCGTCAGGATCATGGGAAGCCCAGGTTCGAATGGTACCGTCGCCATGGGCGGAGAAAAGCTCAATGCCTGCGCCCGTAGCGCCGTTTCCACGCCAGGCTAGATCGTTGATACGAGCGGCGCTGAGTGCAGTTGATAGACCACGAGCCCGGGAGGTAGTCGCTACTCCTGGTACTCGAAGGCGCTTGACGAATGTTCCCTCGCGAAGCTCGAGCATCAGAATCTCGCCCCGGTCATCCTGGTCATTGAAGTTCGGCCAGAGAAGAGTCTCATGGCCAGTAGTCATGATCTGCTTGGGTACAATCAACGGCGCCCGCTCTGCCAGATGGGATGAAGTGCTGTTTCTGACCCGCGGGCCAAAATGAACCAGAGTGTTAGCACCACTTGCAGTATCCCATACTCGGATCCGGGAGTCTTGTCCTGTAGTGACAATGTATTTGCTATCTGAAGTCCATCGCACACCCGTCACAGGACCATTGTGTGCACGGGAAACCGGTGAAAAGGCTGGACGTGGTTGGTAGGATGCTGGGACCTGGCCAGCTCCCGGAGGCACTAGTCCGACCGGGTCATCCATGTCAAATGTTGCGATCGCCGAGTTATGCCCACCCTTTCGGACATCAAACATGATGACCCTGTTGTCCACCGATCCCGATGCGAGCAGGTAGGGGTTGTGTGGTGCCCATTCCACCGAGAGCACGGCCCCATTATGTCCCGGTAGTCCATGTGTTGCCAATCCTGACCGCAAGTCTACCAATCGGACGGATCGTTCTGATGTCGCAACTGCCACTAGCAGTAAAGATGACGGCACAGTCGAAAACGAATGCGCGTACGGTGTGCAGTCGAGATTGAACGTATGTATCGGAGGAATATCAGGCGAGTGTAATGCGGACCATTTCAATGTCCGGTCATGCGAGGTCGAGAAGATGGTGGACGGGATCGGGTCGAATGGGTAGATGGAAAGGGAGGTGATAGCGTGTGTGTGTGCGTTACTGTGAGAGGGTTTGCTGACGGACGCACAGGCTCGGTAGATATGTTCAGGCTCCGAGCCTCTGTTCTCGAGATCCCATAAGCGAATGGAGGGGTCGGCGCCCCCAGAGACCATACTAGTACGCTTGTCAGAACGTAATCCAAGATGCAGGCGAGAAAGTACGTACTACCGCCCCTCGAACTGATCGATCGCCAGGCAAGTCACGCCTGACTTGTGCGCGAAATCTTCACCAGCTGAGTTATTCGGGGTCGAGGTTGTGTCATCTCGAAGCCGATCGGACGGTGCGGCTCTGCGACTGGAGAAGCGGATCCCCGGCGCCGGCTCCAGACTGTGAACCAACCGCTCGGTCTGCGCGACATGAAACACTTGCGGCGCGACAGACCCGAGGGCCCTGTTGAGTAGGTAGGAATTCATTCATTCATTCGGTTTGAGGAAGGGAAGTGAAGGTTCAAGTTGGGAGGAAAGGACGCCAGTGACCTCGTCGGATTAATGTTGTGCCGGCGCAATCGAATATTGTTCACGGCGCCCTGTTGACATTTCCACCTGCAACTGCCCACCCACCAAGTCGACGAGACATGTCTTACGATTTGTCTAGCAGGGACTGGAATCCTCCAGGCAGAGGAGGCACGACAGAAGAGAAATGCGTGCGGTGTCGGGAATTGCATCTCACGTGCAATCACGAATCACCTCGTAGCAATTATCGCAATGCTCGAACGCCAGTGGAATGCAGCTACACAGGGTCTCCGATTATCGTATCCTCACCACCTACGGAGCCGTCTCCTATTGTCCTGTCCTCATCATCTGCCCCGTCCCCACCACCTCCCCCGAGCGCTCGAGATGCAGACGATTTGCCGGTACCCGAACTCCAACTTGCAAGCCAAGAGGCAAGACAGAACCAGGCGCCCCGGAGACATGTAAATCGGGAACCCAGTGCCACCCCAGGTACACGGCGCAGGAGAGCACGGCAGACTCAGGTTCAAGTTCCCTGGTCGCGCATTGGCAATGACCAGAAGTTGTCGAAACCTCAACCTGCAGCAGAATCATCGAAACCTCAATATGCACGAAAGCATTCAGAGAAGATGCTTCGATACTTTCGCCGAGAGCACGTGCCTGTGCCCAAACGCAGGCGTAAACGCAAGCCCTTGTGGAAATGCGAACGGTGTCGAAAACTGTTTCTCCCGTGTAATCGGGACATGCCTTGCGGTAATTGTAGCAGTTGTCCAGCGCCCGTGAAATGCCGCTACAGAAGGTCGCCGCCACCTGAGGATGCTGCGCCGGCACCCGCACCTAAACCCGCGCCAGAGCCAGAATACAACTGGGCGAGGCAGGCGACTCTTTATGACGCAGTTGCTGGTAAGTGCTACCCCCCGGGGTCCACCAAATTTGAAAAGGACATTGCTAACATGTTATCACCAGGTCGTTTAAGCCGCCTCGGAAACTTTCTTTACAACGAAACTGGCAAGCTTGGACGCTTTCGTGATACGCCCAAATGCCAACGCATTGCGGGGCCAGAGGAGGTTGTCTTTTGTAGAGAAAGAAACCTGTCTAAGCGGGAAGCAAAATGCGCAGCATATATGGCGCACGAAAATCTTCCCGCCGACTGTCCTTTGCCGAGCTCCGATCTTCTCGAAACGATTCACGCCTACACTGCCGACTTCTACAGATATGCGCTTTCCGATGGCGGTCGAGGCAGCTACGGCAGCATGGACGAAACCGCATTATTGGCCATGGGGATCTTGATCGAAGAATTGGCGACCGAGTCGCTCGGGAAACAGGGCTACCGAGCTTTGCTGGAGGCGGAACCCAAAGCAGGCGAAATTTGCCAGCAAGCCGATTACATTCGAAGACCAGGTAGACGAGCACCACTGGAAGCAGCCATCGATGAACTGAAACGCAAGAAGAGCCACGAGCCGAGTCCCAAGGCGGAGAGCGTCAAGAGTCGTTCACGTAGTCGCTCGAGGAGCCTCGACTCCCCGGAGCCCAAGCGGCTCAAATTGGACCATGACCCGCCGGCGACTACTGTTGACGCCGTGAAAGAAGTTGATTGAGAAGATTGTTGCCGCTGATTCTATGGTCTGACCCATTGATGCATTCTCGATTTCTTATATATTCGGCTCGCAATTGGATCTGCCGTCAATCCGGAGACCGGCCGTGATGGCTTTTCTTGAGCGACCAAGCTTACTGGCTACTAGACCGTTCAGAACGATAAGTACAATCTCGTACAACAGAGAAACGGGAAACCCACCCTAG
This sequence comes from Penicillium argentinense, assembly GCF_028826775.1. Taxonomy (NCBI): domain Eukaryota; kingdom Fungi; phylum Ascomycota; class Eurotiomycetes; order Eurotiales; family Aspergillaceae; genus Penicillium; species Penicillium argentinense. The sequence continues at coordinate 5,373,786 of NW_026622668.1, forward strand.
GGTAACCATCGATTGCAATTCATCGCTCACCGGCTTCGGCGTCATTGTGAAGTGATGTCAGCATCGAGATGGGTTCCACGCCCACGTCCAGTGTCAAACAGTCAGTGATGGGTGGAGTCAAACACTACGAGAGCGGTGCCAATTTGACTATCTACTTCTGTAGTGAGATTGCAGTCGCTACAATAGTTGAACTTACGAATGAACGAATAAATGAATGAATGTACTGATCAAACGACCAAGATTGGATTCGATTTCTTTGTGTAGAGCGAGTATCTTCTGAGCTGAGGGTCACGATATGAGGAGTCACGGGCTACGATTGAGTTGATTCTGCCGCTCCCATATTTTGGCACTCCACTCCGTCGAATGCTTGACGCCCGACTGCTCGATGTGGCAAGGCTTGACCACTTAAGCTTCGTTGATCAGATTGAAGACGTTTTCCACGCAGTGGCCCTGCTGGGGCTCTATTCATTTCCAGCCATGGTACGTGCCCCCCCCCCCCCCCCCCCCCCCCCGGAACAAGCGTCAGGTTGAGGTTGGGTGCGGACAAAGCATGCTTCAAGAGACCAACCCCCAATGGGCACGAGGTCACTGACGCGTCCCTAGCCTCCCAAGCTCTCGAAAAGCGACAAGCAGGATCGGATTGTGACTCACCTTCGCGCCACGGGAACCTGTCACACCCTCAAGGATCTCGAGAAGAGCCTCCCCGCGGTGGCCTCAATCAACGGCATTCAGGTCAAAGAGTACCTGCAGGCGCTCACGGACGAGGGCCGACTACGAGTCGAAAAGATCGGCAGTGGGAACTGGTACTGGATCTTCGGAAGTGATGAAAGAATCCAGCGCGCACAGCAGTTGGCCCGGGTGAAGACAGAGGTGGAGAGGGCCCGCAGCTGCTGGACCGACGTAGTGGCCGCCCTCGCCGCGGAGACCACGCGACGCGAGCAGGAAGCCGACGACCAACGCCGCGATGCAGAGCGCACGGCGCTGCAGGCCCAGCGAGCCGAGCTCCAGGCAGCGGTCGACCGGCTCCGGCGCACAGAGGCACAGACCGGGCTCGACTCGGTGAGCAGCAAGGGCGTGCTGCAGCTTCGGGAGGAGTTGGCGGGGTTCACGCAGGAAGCGATGCAATGGACGGATGATATCTACGTGCTCGAGGAGTATCTGCGACGGTTGGCGAGTGGGGACCGGGAAGTGGTCGCGGCGGTCCAGCGCGACTGTTATGGGGACGAATACGTGGAAGGGGAGGGCCTGCGCGAGCTCTAGGGCGCTGATTTCCCGTTTGTCCCCAGGGGAAGGAGACGACGGCGTCTCCAGAGGGCGGCGGCGTCGTCCTGGTCCGGCCCTTCCGAACCCGAGCCCTGAGGGCCAGGAAAGCTTAGCCTTGTGCCGTGAGCAGCAGAGAGACTGACGGAGAGGGGGGGGCGTCAGCGATCACCGTATGATAGCAGAATTAGGGATGACTGCGCCAAATGATTGAGTTCCCGTGTGAAACCGCCGTTTCGTGGTACCGTAGCGTAGGGTCCGTGTCGTTGCTGCCCAGGGACTAGTTCGAGCCCGCGAAGCTTGACTGGGCGACACGCGAATGGCAACCCGGAGGCTCCCAGGCTTCTCCGCCCTGCTTATCGCGCTCCCCTCCCCTTCTGCTTCCTCCTTCACCTTCTCTTCCACTGCGCCACGTCCCACATTCCCTGCGATTCCTGCGATCCCTGCGATCCCTCCGGCACCGCCCTCCAGCCACCCCCTCGTACTCTCTGCCCAACTCGCCGTCGAGGTGCTCGACCCTCGACCTCTTCGCGACCTGGCGCTTCGCTCTCGGGAAACAATGTGGTCGAGTGGCTATCGACCATAATCCCCCTTTGGTCCTCGAGGAACGTCTGTCGACAACCCCCCGAGGCCCCGGAGAACATACTACCCCCGTGGCGTTTGAATCCGGACCGTGTGGACTGGTCCTGGACGTTGGATTCCTCCCACCCAGAGCCAGGACGTGGACGTGCAGACGTGTGGCCGGTTTGTCTGGTCGTGGGATTGGCCTAGACGTCGGCTCTCCTGCCTACCGGGCCGCATTCTGCTCAAGCATTCTCCCGCCAGATCGTCCTAGGGGTTGTCTGTCCGAACGTGCCGTTGCCACGTCGCGATCTGCGACCATCTGATTATCTCTCTGCCCTCCTCTCCCCCACCCTTTTCGACCCACGGCCGTCGTGTATGGATGCAGCAATCCGCGGCTGTGTGTCATGTCCTCCAATCCTCCTTCCAAGACCTCCACGTCGCCGGTCATCAGTCGGAATAGCAGTTCTTTCCTGTCCAAGTTTCGCTCCCCGCTCGGGAATCGGAATCGAAGCGTGACCGATTATTATATTGATCTGGACGATCCCTGGCGCTCGTACTTTCCCGGCGATGTCATCAAGGGCACGGTAATCGTCACCGTGGTTCGGCCGGTCCGCATCACGCACATCGTGGTTTGTCTCCATGGCTATGTAAAAGTCTTCAAGAATGCGACGCCGGCTGGCGAAGCAGCACCCGATCTGGGCTTTCTGGGTCCCGGCCGTGGTCGACGCGGCGCAGAATACTTGGGGAATGGACTCGCGACCTTGTTCGAAGACGAGGTCGTTCTCTGCGGCGATGGCCGTCTCAAGGAGGGCATCTACAAGTTCCGCTTCGAGATGGGCCTTCCCCCATATGCTCTTCCGAGCAGCATTAATGTGCGCCTTTTCTTCCTGGCATGGTCGTATACTTGGACGTTTCGTTAACTTTCGCCTTTCTAGTTCGAGCGCGGCACCATCGCTTACTCCCTCACCTCCACCCTCACCCGACCGACCACGATGAACCCTACCCTGACCTGCCGAAGACGGGTCAATCTGCTAGAAAACATTGACATTGCACCATTTCCCGCCCCCAAGGCCCGCATAGTTACACTCGAACCTATCTCCAAACGCCCCAAATCAAAAACGAAGGCGAAATCCACCACCTCTGAGCCGGCTCCAACACCCGATACCGCTTCCATTGATGCCTCCGCCAGCGTGACCGCCGCTTCCGTGGACCACCGCCCACCTTTGAGCCCTTCACCCAGCAATGTTAGTTCGTCCAGTCGCCCGAGCAATAGCAGCCAGAGCTTTCAGATCGCGAGCGATCCAAGTTCGTCGACCAGCACCGGCGGCGGACGAAATAGCGAAGGACGCAGTACGACTCCTTCCGTTTCAGATCGCACCATCACGGCCAAGGCCGAGGTTCTGCGCGCGGGCGTGCTACCAGGAGATACCCTACCCATCAAAGTCACCATCAATCACTTCAAACAGGTGCGCAGTGCGCATGGAATCGTTGTTACATTATACCGGCAGGGCCGCATCGATCTCCACCCTGCCATTCCCATCGGCTCGACAGCAGCGGGGAAGAAACCCGTCTACGAAGACTGCTATCCGCGCTCACGAACGGGACTTGGCGGATTGACCTTGGGCACCAGCCGCACAAGCAGCACCTTCCGGAAGGACCTGTCGCAGACCTTTGCGCCGCTGATCGTCGATCCCACCAATATGACTGCCGTCGTCAAAACCTCCATCCGAGTTCCCGAAGACGCATTCCCGACCATCACCCGCGTGCCAGGCGCCATGATCAATTTCCGATATTATGTCGAAGTCGTGGTAGATTTACGGGGCAAGATAACTTCGCCCGACCGTTTTATCCCGCGATTTAAGATGGTCTCCGGTGGCAGCAACTTTTCGCCTAGCGGACAGATTCTTAATCCGGCTGACGCCAACGGCAGTACCCTCACCACCAATTGGGGCGGCAACATCTTGGATACGAATCAGATCCGCCGAGAGAAGGGTGTGATCTCCGTAGCATTCGAAGTCGTCGTCGGTACCCGGGATTCACAGCGTGGCCAAGCTCCGATTGAGCGCACCATGTCCAATGCCGCCGAGTCTACTGCATCTCATAGTAATGCGCAACCTGCCGCGCCAACGGCTGTGATCAACCCTGTTGACGGGGAGGAATGGCCTCAGGCAAGTCCTTTGCCCAACTCAAGTGCTGAGTATGGTCCAGAGGACTATGGGTTCCCCGACGAGACGGCCTGGTCCGAGTATCCGGAAGACTTCCCGCAATCCTTCACGCCTGCCGGGCCCATGATGGCCCACCCCGAAGTCGAGGAACCTGTGGATGAGAAGACTCGAATTCGACGCCACGAAGAAGCTTTGCTGCCCAGTCGGCCGCCCGACGAGGCCGAAGCAGGGCCGTCGAACGCCGAAATGTCCGTCCCGACAGCGCCTGTCTTGCCGGATGATCACCATCTACAGGACTACCAGCACCTACCATCGCCCGCCACCGGTGGCGTGCCGCATACTGTCCGATCTGCCGAGTCTTTGCAGACTGTGGTTATCAACGGCACCGGCGAGGGCCCCAGCGAGTCTCCGGCTCCTCAGGAAGACAAGCAGGAACTGGAGCGCCAGCGATTGATGGAACAGACCAGCGCGCCCAGCGCACCGCCCGAAGAACCGAATGGCCATGGCGAGGCAGGCGAGGGTCCAAGCGCGCCGGTCTTTGACGAGGACGACCAGCTGGTTGGCGGCACGGCCCACGCAGACGAGTCTCTACCTCGGTACCAGCGATAAACGGATGCGATCTTGTGTTTTTGATCTCTAACTTCTTGTACATTTGCATTTTGGGAACGGGATATTCTTGGAAGATACCACTACTCGCATATTTTATGACACACGGCGCGGGGCGTTTACCGAATGTAACATATGGACGATGTCCACTATTTGATCCCACAGTATTATACCAAACATCATTCTGGTTCTGCGAGCTGAAACTTCACTTTCATTTTTACCTTAAGAATTGTAGATTCTTCGCTCTAACTATCTAGTTAATTATCTAGCTGCTACTGTTTACTAACGGCCGTCAAGTCAGCCCGCTGACAATTGACGAGGCGGGCTTATCTCTGGTTCCCCCGGGGAAAAGCCTTGGCACCCGCTTAGCGATAAACTTGACCTCCCCCTGTTTCTGACTTCTACAACTCCCCCAAAAACCCGTCACAATGGCCTTCAAGAGCGGGTCGTTCGCGACCTTCCTCATTCTCTGCCGTGAGTCCCCTAACCCCCCAGTCCGCCATGCCCGTCCGACCCCCGAAACCCGCCCGCAGCGCCCGAAGTTGGACCCCAACGGCTGACCTGTCCTAGCAACATGCTTCTTCTTGGGCATCATCTTCTCTCTCTTCCCCTACGACTACCCAATTCTCTGGTCGACCGTCACGACTCCCGCGAGCCACTATGACTACTTCGAGGCGCACCTCCGCTTCCTCCATGCCTCGCCCCCGCTGATCCCACGCATCCTTCATATCGTGATCTTCCTCGGCCTGGCCGGCCTCGTGACAAAGCTCTACCGCCCCTCCGAGTCCAACATGCTCTTCGACGGCGCCTCGCTCGTCCTCTACATGTGCGGTATCACCGTCTACATCGCCAACATCGTCAAGGGTCTCCGTCTCGCTTCCGCCGGCCGCTACGGCGCTGACTTGGCCACTTCGCCCGACGAGAAGGACCAGATTCTCGGTCGCGAGGACTCCCTCAAGGTCCTGGCCGCCAGTAATACTATTCTCGCGCTGGTCCTGGTTGGTATCCTGGTCCTGCAGGCCGGTCAGTGGTATGCTGAGCGCAAAGATGCGCAGGAGTTCGAGTCGCTGGCTGCGGGGAAGAAGGATAAGCATGAGGGGGCGGACTCGGCTTCCTCGGCTACGGCCTCTGGTTCGGCCAAGACCGGTCGCCAGGGAGGCCAGCGTAAGAAGAGCAATTAGTTGAATTTGCGTCGTTGCATTTTCCTGTTCTTTTCTTCTTACGTTGTCTCTTGTGCGGGGAGCTCGATTGCGTTGGGTGCTTGCTACCTGATATGAAGTCTTGCTTGCGGGTCCATATTATATCATATATGTTTGTTTACCCCAACGCTGCTACGCTGAAAACAAAGAGTAAGGATTTCGCTTGCTTCGTTTTATATATTTATTTTTTTGCCTCTTTGCATTATGGACATCTCGAAGACGTCAAATTCAGGTGCTCTATGTACACAGGTCCCCTGGTGGCGCACTATGGCATTTCTCTGTACGGAGTATGAATGTGGAATGCAGAATTCAAAAGATGTCGTGGGCTAATGATGCTGTACCCGTGTAAAAGAACCCTTGGGGATACTAAAGCTTGATCAATGATCATGATGTTGGGAATAATGTGGTCACATCGCAGAAGGGGAATCATAAGTGCAGATCGTAAAGAATGTAGCAAAAGCAATGTCGGTAAAGTGGGATGTGGGGAAAAGTCTCGACTTGGGAGACATTCAAGCAAATGAGAATGGGCTGCGTGGGAGATCAGGAGATCGGGGGCTCAGTGCTTTCGCGAACAGTTCTTCGCCAGAATCAGCGCTGGAAGTGCGTGCAGTGGAGTTCATGGAGTTGATGGGTGCGAAGCCCGGCGCATCGGTGTTCCGCTGGGCTTCTTGGAGGAAGTCAGGTGGGTGGAGTGCAACCGGCTTGAGAGACTCGGGAGCAATTGGATTCAGCTGAGAGCTGGGAGTAGGCGTAGGATTGGTATCGGGAGTTGGCATGGAGTGTGGCGCTCGTCTAGCAATGTTGCTAAACGAACTGAACGAGGATACGGCGACATCGGGCGATTGCGGAGAAAGCAGAGATCCAGGGTTCGATCCTATTGTCATGAATGTTAGCTCTTGCGTTGAAATTGAATTGATTGGAATAGAGACGCAAACTCACGGTCCTTACCCGACAGCTCCTTTTCACTCGTCTGCAGCTTCAATCCTCGAAGCTTGTCCGACAACTTCCTACCACTAATCGGCGACACCGGAGTTGCTGGGCCAGTTGGGTATGCGGATGGGCTGTTCGACGAGTCCTGGCTACTGGCCACACTCTCAGCGCCATGTGCTCCCACACCAAAGTTGGACTCGATCCATTCCTTCTCCTGCATGGCCATATGCAGCGCAATTCCCTCGACATTGTTCAAAGACTCGTCACGGATCTCATTGTCCAAAACCCGCAGTCGCTTCTTGGCCCAGATTGTGTGCAGCACACCTTTTTTGCCGGCGGAGCGACCGGTTGCACCCAGCTCGGGAGGGAAGATGGCAGGCAGAGGATTCAGCTGTAGTGTGTCGCGGCTCTTAGAGGAACTGGCGTTGGGCTCGTATGAGAGGGTGACAACCGGCGGGATGGTGGCATTGGGAGGAAGCAAGAAGTAGAAGCGGCGTGTGGTATCATTCGGTCGTTCATCTGCGGGGAGGACAGTGGTCTTGCCTTCCCAAGACACATGCCACGAGCCCTCGGTGGAGGAACGAGTAATATCATCATCCTCCCACTCGATCATCAGGATCTTCGTTCCATCGTTGGCCCGGCCCGCCTCGAACTCAAACCGGGCGAGAGCAGTGATCGAGAGGCATCCGGCCTTGGGACCGCGCGGGGTCTCGAGGTCGGCGAATTCGCTATCGGGAGTGAATGTCTGAGCCATGATTGAGCCGATAAGAGCGCGCGTAACTGGGGAACTCGGGGAAGGGACCTCCGGTACTGAATGGGGCGCAGTTCGGCGGATGCACGGAGAGAGAGGAAGGGCGGAGGGCGGAGGGCGGAGGGCGGCAGCGACGCAGGCGCGAGTCGAAGTCAGAGGGGATTCCTGGTGGGATTGCCGATCACGGGGCGGCGGGTTGACGAGTGATTGTTCGCGCAGTTTCACCTCGATTGGCCTCTAATTATAGAACCGCCGCTCTTGGCATCACGTTTCTACAAAGGTGCTGCTTTGGAACATCACCTCTTTTTCTATATGGCCCAGTCTACAATTTTTTACTTTCAACGAGATACAATGCCTGAGCCAAGAAAGACTGCTAGATGTCTTATATTATCAAGATCAGGTTCGCGGTGGTGGGTGGCTTTGCTGATGTGACCATTTAGTACATTCCTAGTCGAGGCGGAAGCGCGAACAATGATTCATGTCTGTGTTGCTCTGTAGCTTGAAATGCGTCAGTTCCCCGTAATTGAGCAATCGAAATATTGTGAAGATTGCAGAAGGCCTAAGGATAATTCTTGATGAGATATGGGAGTAATATAACTACAGTACCCGCGTCCTAGAACTCGCAACCAACACTCGGAAACTGCAATATCTTTGTTAGGCGTCAACAAAGAATTATTCACAGCCTTGGGAGGTGGTCAATGATGCAAATGAGTTTCCCCAAATAGATCGCAGCTCATGGCTGTTATTTTCAGCGTTCTCAATCGAAGAAAGAAAGATCGTCGAGCACCAAACCCCGGCTCAGAACTTCGTTGGCAGCAACCTCCGATAGAGCAACAAGACCTAAACGCTGGCCATTCAATACAAGTGTTTTGAGACGAAAGAACTGAAAAACAGTGCCAGTATCATACAGTATCATACAATTCAGCTAGAAGATCAAGGTAAATTGCGGTGGTCCGTTGTTAATGGAACAGGCTAGGGAAGAGAAGCACCGTCCTAGCGCATGCCCTATGCTCTTCCTGCGGTAAAGAACTTCGTGAAAGAGCCAGTGGAAAGAGGGGATGCAGGGGCAATGGGTCCACGGGAAGCCATGCAGGAAACAGCTTCAATGCTGAGCAGATCTGTTCTAAAATTAACTGAAGAGTGTGATAAAGAACGTGGAGGTGGGTGGTATTGTCGATGGTGAGCAATGATTGGCATGAATGATAGACATTGCCTACGGAAGGGACGGAGGGTTGGTCCGGCTAGTTGCTAGGAGCATAATGGTGGGCGCTGATGGGTCAGAGTATCAGGGAGTAGCCGCTTGAGGGCCGTGACGGTCACAGCTTGATGAGCTCCTGGCTCGTGATGGGGGTCCCAAAGGGCGTCAACTGGGTCAACGGGAGTCAAAAATAGATCAGGGATGGCGATTCTGACGGATTGAATGATCAGCAGGTGCGTGACAGTGGGGTTGGTTGAAGTTCATGACCTCGACAGGATATAGCACGCTCATTAGTGTGGCACATTGGCCCGAGAATAAGAGCCAGTGGATGAGAGAAAGATGCAGGCGAGCCACTAGAATTTGGCCCGGAGCCGAATCCGTTTCTGTTAGCTTCAAATTTTGCCTTGACGCGAACATCTTTGACACATTCGAGCTGGAGGACATATCCAGCTTCGGAGGACCGGGTGTATCATTGAGAAGCAATTCATGGAATCTGAAAACTTGGATTGTGTTCGAATTCAGGTTCCTCTCGTAGAATGTAGACGGTTCGTCCCATATGATCTCTTCCCAATCTTTATTCGAACTGGCATCTGTCGTTATATTGATCTTGAAGAATAGTGAGTTTGTTCCAAAAATATCACCGCCCTAGAGAGTTTTGGGTTTGGTGGTATGCAGGAACTGTTGCTGCTGCCGAAATAGAGAAAAGCGGGCGTTCTATGATTAGGACGAGCAGTGACCAAAAATAGGACCTGGACGATATCACACTGCATGGGTAGCGCACATGCGTATCCTGCACACCCCTCTCTCAAAATCCTAATTTCCTGTTCCGATTGAGAGTCTTGGTCTATCCTTACTCATATCCTCTCGGCTTGGATTGGCCTATTGTTTCCACCGGGCAAACCACTACATCAGTGCCAGCTAGCACTTGTATACGACTAGCAGTAGCTAGAGCATCATGTGACGTGATTTCCTTGCCTAGCATTCCTTCCTACTCAAACCGCTGAAGATGGGCCGACCGACCGATGCAATCCCTTCTTTGCATCCAAAATCCGGTCGATCATCGCCCTTTTCGAACGAAAGCCAGTTACACTGAGAGATAGCGCCGGCGCGAAGCCATCGGCCATCTACCGAATGACCTGTACGGAGCCAATCACAGCGGTCCTCAAGAGCGGTTCTCATGCTACATCTCATCTTTTGTTTCCATGTTTGAACGCACGTAATACTTGTGTCGGCGGCAACAACAGGGCTCAACTCCCACCACGTCACCCTCGCACTCCACTGTTCCCAGGGCGTGGGACCAATGTGTGGCGGGGACAACCCCACCGTAAGAGCGGCAAGCGGGGCAAAGATGTTAATCCCCGGCTTCCTATTGTTCCACCCGTCCGTTTGGGTATAGCGCCGGCGCTTAACGCCTGCGGCCGTGCGACCGAAATCCCACCAGAAACTGCACTGATTGGCCGGTCTTCTTGCGATGTGGGCGGTATGTTATTTTTGTCTGCGTCTTTTGTGATGGCTACTAGGGGGGAGAACCAATATAAACACTGAACGCGACCAAGAGAGAGGAGAAAGGTATCGTTGATGGGCAAGCAAAACTCTATTCGGAGAACGTTCCGCTCCTGAGCCTTGTCTTTTGGGCTATTTTCCCTCTGCATCGGTGGGCAGACAGGCGGACTATGGACCCGTCGTATTTTTGAAAGGAAGAATGGCCCGTGAACAGCGTGTTCGGGTCCTCCTGATCATCCTTGTTTTGATCTACTACCATCAAAATGGCATATCCGTCTTATGAAGGCGGTGGCGCAGAGCGTCTATGTATGGGGACATGAAAAGCCCCTACTAGTAGCTACGTTCCAAACGCCCGGGACTCATTTGAAACACGGGTGTGGAGAACGAAGAACGATGTATGTAGCAAAGCGCAGTTTCGACATCCCTGGACGGATTTCTTCAGCGACAATTTGAAACACGGAGTACATTTGCCTCCCAATCACCGTACAGCGTTCCGCTGTGACAGTATAACCACCTGCACCTCGGTGAGCCCGTGGCTCCGTGGCTTGGAAGGAGTGGAAACGGGTTTTCTTCGTCGCGTGCTCATTGGTGCAGCCATACAGAGTTCGTGGCAATCTCTCTTCACCATGCATAGAAATCAGGGGGAAGGTGTGATGTTCGAGTCAGGTGCCCGCACAAAAACCAATACCGTTTTACAAGCAAAATTTAGTCTAGACGCTGCCGATCGGAGATGTGTGATGGAAAGGGTGCCCTCCCAAAGCTGTGTAATATTACACAGGGTGATACATACTAGCACCACTTCCTGTAATACGCAACGTTGAATTCCGTACTTTCAACAAGGCCCGAGTACATACGCAAGATGGGCCGCTAGCACATTCTTCGGGACTATGAAGGGGAATATAATGTATGGAGGGCCATCGAGCTCGCCTAACTTAGGTGAACAAGCACGCCCAAAGGCGTATGACCAGCAATATCTTTATGGTACCAATGGAAATTAGCATTTGAGGTTGGCTGCCAGATCCTCGGGACCACAGCTCACACGCCACGTATAGATCTCGGAGATGGCGTTCTCCTGGGGCGAAGGATCCATGATTTCATTTCAAAGGCATCATTGGTGAATTAGCGATTCCTATAGATGGCAAGGCGTATCTCGTCGCACTACAATCAGCAGAACGCCAAATAAAGAACTCGGTTTGAAGCGCCCTCTGCGATCGGACGTCCTACGGGGTCTTTCTTAGATCGCAAATCCCACAATCTTATCAAGGATTAACCGAAGAGCCCCTTACTAGACACGTGGGGGGGGGGGATTGCACCAGAGATCCTGCGACCGGGACTCGTATATCGCAATGATGGTCACCAATTCGATGAAAGGAAACAATGTTGGTTCTTCGGATGGAAGCCTAAACTTGGGGGCGGTGCTTGCCGGCTGGGCCCAGGGATTATATCCATGCTATCGCGTGGCCCATGCGGAGACTCCTTCGATTTGACCTACCCTATCCCCGTCCAAAGAATCATGTTGGTTCGGTACCGCCCAATTGGTGAGGCTGGATAGCATGCACAATTCCTCCGAGGGTAAAAGCCTCGCAGACAAGTGACAGATCCGCTATGCTGGGTACCGCCCTATGTACTGGAATGTTACCGCAAGAAACGCATCCTTGATCAAAATCCACAGGTCGTATTTGGGCCTAACACCAGCACAGCCGGCAAGATAGAAACTTTGTGAGGTCTGTGAAATTGTTGGGCTGCCTCTTATGATTGCGCTCATTTATTGTAGATTCAAGATACATCTCTCTGGTGAAGGCTAAGTGTCGGTGTAGGGGCACCCGTCTCATACGCCTTGGTTAGCCTGTATATACGTTGGAAGGATCAGATAGAGCCAGGATTCACGAATCAAGTTATAGTCCCAAGCCACTAGGGCGGGAAAACGTATATTGAAAATTACTCCACCGGGTCCAAGAAACAAAAAGGGAAGAAAAATATGCAAAATTGGTTCACCAACAAACCAGAACATTGTCGCTGTATGTTTTGAACGATAACGCCCCGCCGACGCCCGAACACCGGTATCTTCGCTAAGAGCCCCCAACTACTCCAATGCAGTACCAAATATCATCACACATTAAGGCCAAGCATCGTGGGAATTAAGCTTCCTTGTCTTCCTTCACCTCGCGACACTTGCGCCGCTTGCCCTTTGGCGGGGCCTCGAGCTGAGTCCGCTTATAGGTCACGGTCTGAGTGACCACTTGTCGTACGCTGACCGGTTTGCCGCTGGGATTGGCACTGTGTGGGCCCTCGAAGTAGCGAGGGCTCCAACTCGATGGTGTGAAGGGCGATCGAATAGTTGTTGCGCTCCTGGGGGAATCGGTGCTTGGCGAGTACTTCCATGTCTGCGGGATTCGAAGGCGACGAGGCAGCGCAAAGTGCTTCCTCGAGGGCTGTGCAGAAGCTGGGGTAGGGGGTGGCAGCGATATAGTGGGCGATCGCATGGAGTCACCAAATGTAAAAGAGCTGCTGATGGCGCTGGGGGGCTGCGAGGTGGGCGAAGGCGAGGGTTTCTTGAGAGGAAACTTGGGGGCGCCCGCGCTGGCCGGACTGAAGAGGGGCGTATAGGCCTCAAGGAACTGCGTATAGGCTTTCGGAATGGAGGAGTCGGGCGTAAGAGGAGTCGATAGCTCCTCTTTCTTGATCAGGTCGGAGGGGCTCGCGGAGGAGTCGCTGTGAAGCTCGGAAGGGAATGATGCGCTCTTGGGCGTTTTCAGAGGAGGGAGGAACGGTTTGGGGTTCGGCATCTCGATCATTCCAGGTTGCTCTGGTCCTCTTTAAGGCTTTATTGGGTCGAGGTCGAATAAGTCAACAGATTGGCGGGGAGAAACAGGTGACGACGAGCTTTGACCCTTCACCGTGGCAATTAAGAGCCGATGAAAGACAGAGGGCAAAGCCGCGATGAGTGGTAGGGACGGCAGCAGGACCCAAGAAAGAAAAGGAAAAATGTTGGAGGATCAAGACGGACGATCACGTCAGAAGGGACTCTTAGCAAAGAGAAAAGCGGCGGATGGAGTGTTTTATCTATATGTGCAGGCAGAGACGATCGCGTACGGAAACCCTCTGGGTGATACCGTTCGGTTTGGTACGGAAACGACGCTAGCGGTAATATTTCACGTTAGTTACGCGATTCGGCCCAAGGCTGACCGCGGCTTAGGGCCATTCTCAGCCCCGAAATCCTTCGAGAACAAGCTGGCGGCAAAGACGGGGAAAACTGACTCTTTGGAGGCTGTCTAGAGAGAGATGTCACAAAAGAACTCGATGGCTCTCGTGGGCGCGAGGATGAATGAACGCGAAAGATAAAAAAAGCAATTGGCGGCCAACTGCTCGGCTGTGCAACTAGAGACGCGCAAACGAGCCCCGAGAGTCGATCGCGAAGAGCAGGAAGTGGCGTGTGTTCTTCTGAGTGCAATTGCCAGTGGCCGCTCTCTTATACATTTTGACAGGCGGTTACTCTCTGCTCATTATATCTGGTGCTATCGTCAAACAGTGGTACTTCATGGCGCCAGGAGAGACAAGCCGTTGTCGCGCGCCATCTGAAGCAACGCCTCCAAGTCCCTGTCCCAGGAGCCGCCAGACAAGGCGACTGTTGTCTAGGGCAACGGCCTTTTTCCCAAGCCTCCGTTTCCAGACTGACTCGTGGTTCGTCAGGATTCTACGCGCGCAATCATTCATTCCGTGGGCGGCTCGCCCAAGGGCTTCAGGGGTCGAGAGATCGAGGGTTTACGCATGAAATATCCCCCGATACTGGCTCAGACATCTACCGTCATCAATTCGATTGTGTTTTGAGCCGGATGATCCAACTGGTAGCGCCGGTTCCTATCGATCAGTTCGTACCTTAGGGCAGCTTCTGCCCAATCAACCTTCACCGAGGCTCTGAGATCTGGCAAGGGTCCTCGCCTCCACTATTCTTCAGGCGCTATAATATATTAATAGGGCGGAGATTTATGCAAGTGCGCTACCTGACACAGTGACTACTACTGTTGTGGTCTAAATTAACATCCCCAGGGGGCATTCTGTGTCAACCGGACACTTGAGTGGTAAAGAAACGAGGAACAAGGAGAAGAGAGCGCTCGAGATAGCCCTGAAGTGTCTCGTAATACTCTATAGCCCCTAAATAGTATATGGAAACTACCGAGGGTGAAAATCTAAAGACTTCAAAACAGCTTCTGAAACCGAGGGTGCAAATTCATGCTCACACAGCGACTCGCATGAGCTGTGTCTTCGATTAATTTTGGCATTTTTATTATTTGTTATTTATTTTTATTCTTGATCTTTTACTCTTCCCCATAACAACAGTCGAACTTGACCAAGCATAATCTGCAAATCTATGTTCGTCGTGGATGGTGACAGGCGCTTCCCCTGGATAGTCAGGGACTTGGGATGACGATGAAGCCCCCGGGCCTACTCGATATCATTTTTTTTTACTTCTCCCCCCTGTCTCATGGTGCTGAGGTGCTTCTGCGCGAAATATTACAAATGCATACTATTTCATATGCAATTTTCTCAAAAAACTATGTGATCTAGTGTATCCTACTCTCAAAACTCTTACGAAGAAGCCTTTATCGATTCTTTTGGATATTTTATTGGGTTTTGCGGTATGCGAAAGCTATTGTGTTCATCCAGTGAAAGCCCTGCAGACATAGTCCGATCTTTATTATAGCTCCAGGCTTTAAGAAAACAAAATCCCTCAAATATTAAAACTCCAAACACCAGCCTGACCTGCAGTATATGTTCGGCAGAATGCAACAGAGAGTCTTGCTCATAATGGTCTCATGCATCAACATCACATTGCTAAATGGGGTATCTTTTACCGTCAAGGTAATAAAAATCCAGCACGAGGAGAGCCCCGTGAAGAAGAAAATATGCAGAGTGATTGAAAAATCAGATAAGAAGGTAGTTCCAGTTGTTGCGGCGCATAATATCCCGCCACTGGACTTGTCGTCGCTTGATCTCCCTTCCGCCCAAGGTAGCACCAGTACCCGTGGGGGACTCAGTTCGGTCGAGCTTGGAGATCGGGCTGGTGAGAGATGAGTTGTAGCTGTCATCCAAAAGACCTTGAGTGTTAAGAGGGTCGTCGGTAAGTCGCCACACTTCGTGAAGAAGGAGGTACATTCGTCCGAAACTTCCGAGGTCACCATGGTCTCCAAGGGCAGCAGCTCGATCATTAAGAACTGCCCGAAATTCACTTGATGGGGTGGAATAGACACCGGCCATCAAAATTGGCCAGACAAGAGAACGGTCGAAGCCATATGGTCCTGGAGGAATAAACTGCAGGGCATCTGTGATGGCTTGGACCAAGTCCAGGGTGCTTTGCTGGTTGCGGTCAAATCCAGGCACGAGGCTGCAGAGATAGATCCGAGCGGCTTTGCGGAAAATGTGAGACATGGTCTTTGTGAGAGCCTCGGGTCGGAACGATTGAGTTGCCGCAGACCAGGGGCTCTCGAGAGTTGGATCAGCGGGCTCAGTGTGTTCTAGTTGGTTGCCAAGCGCCTGGACATGAGAGCAGACAGCAAAGTCATCAAGCCGGCCTTCGCTCTTAAGCGAATCCAGACAGGAAATTTCCGAAATGAGATACATGACTCGATCGTCGCATCCCATCAACTCGCGCAGGCCAGATGGAATTCCAGTTTGATGCTTTTCTCGGTAGGCGTGTGCAAAGCGAGGGATTTTGCCCGTCATCGTTGACCCCAGGATGTCAATCCAAGAGGTTAGACTCATGCTGAACGATGGCACCATATACCCGTTGCTGGATTCCATTGGCTTGAGAGGGAGCTGGAGCCGTTCGACCATATCTGCTGCAGCACCGAAATGATCGAACCATGGAATGTCGGGGAGTTTGTCATCCACAGGACCAACAGAGCAGTGGAAGAAGATCATTGCCAAGGTAGCGTCCAGGATTTCCTCGAGGTTGGTATCTTTTTGATTCAGAGCCTGGCACAACTGGGAGATGGCTTCATATCGATGGCGCATAATATCTTGGTCAGCCTCTTCCCCCACAAAGCCTCCAATTGTCTTGAGGTGGACAGCTGCAATACTCAAACAGCAGTGGAGGTAACACTTGTTAGTCTCCAAGGCACGAAGAATGGTTTGGGCGCGGATGTGACCCCGTTGATGAGCCTCGACCACAGGGAAAATTTGGCGAAGTACATGGTAAATGAAATGGTCGAGGAGATGGCGGTCGGCATCGCTAACAGGAATATTACTCTGGAGCGACGTGGATGACTGGTCGACATTGGGGTCTATCGTCTCTGGAGTGGGGTCCTGGTAACTGGGATGGTAGCCGGGGGCTTGCAGGAAATAATCCTGTTCGAACCATTCATTGCCAGTAAAGCTTGGCATCGGGTTGCTGAGTTGCGGCGGACCGAAGGCGCTGAATGTTGATGTCGAGCAGTCATGGCGCATTGGGATATCGTTAATGAAAGTCTGTCGCTCGGTTGTAATGTCGATCTCATAGGGATGGTGGGGTCCGAAAGAAACGGTTCCGAGGCTCGGTGTTGCAATGTGAGATGAGTGAGCTTCGTAGCATTGAGGCAGGGAGTATATCGGTCGACTAGGATCCCAATCGGGCGATGATGGCGAGACGGCCTGGTATTTCTCGTGAAAGGACTCGGGGTTCAAATCTTTTTAGGCGGTGATTAGTAGGAATGCTAATCGTGATTATCTCTATCAATGCCCACCTTTGTTGGCTTTCTCGTTGCTCTTGATCTTCTTCTTTAAGCGTGCCTTGTGCGCACCCTTTTGCATTTCACTGCCCCACCACTCTGGGCGATCCCATGTACATTTCAAGTTGAGGCGAACGCAGACACTGCATGCAGGGTGCTGCTCATTGCACTTCTTTCGGCGCAAGCGGCATGTATAACAGCCTGGTTATCTGTTAGCAATCGGCATTGTGATTGCGCAAAACTTGCGCCCATGTTCTATGATGGTTTTCATCATACCATTTCGAGATCGAGTGTGCTGTTGTTTTTTTCCATGTCTTCTCCGTTTGAGGGCTTGCGTCTAGCGGCATGGGCTGGCTGATGAGAAGACGCCTTTCGATTGGGTGTCTTGGTGACTTTCTTGGCGCAAGGCATTTTGGCAATATGAGGAACTCGAGGCGATCGCAGATGCAAGTCGGGGTGATCAAATGACAGGAGCCAATCGTAGTTGAATAGGCAGTATTATGGCAAGTCTGAACCAGCAGGCTTTACCTTCTAGAAAAGAGAGCGCGAAAGAGAAAGGATTGTTGGCCGTGCAACTAAGTATGGATGAAACTCAAGCTTAGCAATGGAGGAATTACAGAAGCTTTAAAACTCGCGATAGCTTTGTGGAGGCCGACCCGGCTGTTTCTATTTTGGAACCCACCTGCTCATCCGTTCCCTAGCAGACCAGCTGCAGGATCGGGATAATTGGGGGACTGTTAGGACAGTGGGGTTGGATCACCGCTGAATATTCCCTGGCTTGAATTCTCACAGAAGCGAGGGACGAATCACATCCTAGAGAACGTCAGTTAATGTTGCAAGGAGTCGACCGCAAACTAATTTTGGGACAATTAACCAGCTTTTTTTAGTGCTATGGGGTCGCATGGCGACATTAGTGCCATGCACATCGATCTCATGCTCCTCGAGCGACTGGATGGAGATACGCTAGTCGGGGCTGGCATTTGTGCTTGTGGACAGGGATTGCTGCAGATGACCTCTGCTTGCAGGATCTCTCATTGGACCTGGCTTAGTTCTGAGGTCCATCCCAGCCACGCACCTGTTTGCCCGTCACTATCACGGTCTCTGGATTCCAACCAACATCGGCTCGGGATGTTGGTATTTCTCCCGCGAGGGCATTCTGTGACCGGCTATGAAGGCATTCTGAATAGTCTCTAGCGCTGGAACGGGTTGTGCATAGTTGGCCTCTCTCTCCGAATGTTGGTGAATTGCCCAGATGAGCGGGGATGTGACCAGCACACAATTCGGCCGGCATTGGCCTCGCATTTTCCCTAAGGTGCTAAATTGAGAAAAATGCCGCAAATTTGATGACGGCACCGGTCGCAGTCCGATCGCTAGGCTCGTATGAAACGTCGAATGGCCCTCTCCCGGCACGAACAGTCACCTCTAAAACGGTGGGGGAAGTTGATCACTGCACAGTGACTGGTCGAGGGACTATGCATCGTGGTGTGATATGTCGAGGGGTGGAGACAGCCAAGCTTCAGCTGTAGCCGTGGTGATTGGCCGTGTCATCGGAGGCAATTTCCTGCCCACGACAGACGAGGAGCCGCGGCGGCGCTGACTGGGTGCGTGACAGAGCTCCGACCCACCGGGCTGCCCCGTGCACGAGTCTGTGATGTGATAAGATAGCCTTCGTGCAGTTCCCCAAGTTTTAGCTTTGCATTCTGCCTTAATTAGCAACACTTAACCGCCAGCATGTGCGAAATGTCCCCTAATTTCCTTTCATTGCCAATCCTGTCGGGTAGGGAGGGTTCTGCCTGTGGTACCTCTCACCACGCAAACCAGGATCTATTGAGTCTTGACGATCCCTCGATGCCTCTGCACCTGATTCTTGCTTCTGGGTAAATTTACTAAGAATAACATCTCGCAGAGCTCCTAAAATAGCACTAATTAAGTCAAGTTGGCACGGGAGGTTCCGTACTTTCTGCGCTCCTTACTAGAATGCCCCGCAGCCAACACGGCATCTCGGAGAAGACTGGCTTAGCGTCTCGTTCCCTTGCCTCTCGCTCAAGTCGGTAGATTCCAAATGCATGGATCATCCAAGACTGTTGTGATACCAATTGAATGTTGTTCTGGGTAAGCTGAAGGAGTCATGATTTTCTATTCGAAATGCGAGGGCTGGATATCAAAATATTCAGTGGCTGGTAATCTGAGGCGTTAGTGTTCTTGCAATGCGTCACGAGATCGTTGCTGCATCCTGTAGTCCAAGAACCTTAGTACATAATAGATATGTATATCCAGCCATCTTATTCAGGTCCTTGATAAAATCTAAAATCCTAAGATACACTTGGATGTTGTTGGACCCACCTGAGCAGGGCCTCCGAATTTCATTTGGGAAGTGAATTGGCTTAACGCATTGAGATTCCTTGATGCGATTTTCAGCTCGATCCTTCGTGCTGTCTCTTTGTGTCTCGGCTCAGAATATGCTTGTGTATAGAGGGGCGTACGGGCTCCGGACTGAACTGACGAGATTCAGAGACGGAACCTGTTCCTGGTCTGACTAGCGCATAGCCCACCAGAACCAATGCACATGCACACTCCGTGTTACTTGGATACTTTGACTGTTTTTCTTCAGGCTACACGGGGGACCTGCACTCTCCCATCCGGGCAGCAAATAGATAGACTAGATACATACATAATCAGAGTCAGAAGGCGTACACTTATCCTCATGACCAAGTAAACCATTCAAGTGAATGGGGAGGTATGTTTGCTGTTTGGCAAAGATCTGACTTAAGCGAGCTAGAGACAGCTAGCTGCTCAAGATTGAAATGCGAAATTTCAACCTGATCCAATGGCTCCATGGTGGAAGAATCATCGAAGTACACAAGTTTGCATACCGATGTTATCATATCACGTTACCGAATTTTTTGCCTCGCATAACCGATTAATTCGAGGTGTTGGCTTGGATGAATGCGTTGGCTCGAAGAAACATACTTTCACTGGTATTGGGATCCATGCAGCAGCACAATGGAACAATCAGTCACCTTGTTTGACTTGATCTACGTTGTCGTCAAGGCAAACAGATCAATAGGGACTCGCATACCGCTTGCACTCTTCCACTTGCCTGGTCTCGAAGGGTGCTTCGGAATTGCCATCACCAGAGCATGGGGTCAGATCCCCTCTTGTCTAGCAGCGGTGAGAAAATCTTAGACGGTGGTAGCAAATTTCGCTGGGGGTTTCCTAGGTTACACCGGCTTGGGCTTCCTACAACTCCACATTTGCATTATTATTCCGCTGGCTACGGAGTGCCGCCATCAGATCTATGTACCTCAGCGTTGGTAGGATTCCCGCCTGCTTTTGAGTACGGTCCGGTCTCCGGGGCAGCCAACGAACTGTCAGTTGACGGTCTAGCCCGTGCCATTCCCGTGCGTGGTGGCTGTATGCCTCTTCACATCACATCACTTCCAGCATCACATCACCTTTCCATAGCCGACGAGCTAAGGGAAGCGTACACCCAGTACATCGGCATAGGGTAGGAGTATGCACGCAGGTGCCCGGCCCAGCCTCGTAATGACCGGAGCCAACCAGCCAGGCTCTGAAGGCTGGGCGAGGGCCATCCGATCGCGAGCCACCGTGCTGTCGACCCCACAACGTGGAGAGAACAACGAGGGACATGACTCGAGGACGACGGGTTGAGCGATCCCTAAATAGCCCAGTCAGGAATGCTGGCGCCCGTTTGCGGGAGGATTGCTGGGGCGCTAATTAACGGCCGATGTGTGGTCGTCACATTCCTTCAGACTCTCAGTGGGGTATGGCCCGATCAACGCCGCTGCACGCTGGGCGCCAACTGCACGCCAGTCACATCGCCGGCTGCCGGTCGGACAGACGTTGCCAGATGCGCGGATGAACGCTAGCAGTCTGGCCCCGAGCCTATGAGGGCTGGCAGCTACTGGTTGCTGGACTGGGAGTGGGCGTGACGGACGTGCGATTGGAGAAAGCGAGTAGCGCTACTGCAGGCGGGTCACTCGTCATCACATCACCGCCCAATTCCGTCGCGATCTGCCATTATTTTTGGTCGCTACCGCTGTGTTTCACTACTCTGCATGCAACGGGCTTTGGTGCCCGCCAAATCGTTCGGGTTGGCTCGAACCCTGGGTTCGCTTGCCGCTCAACACATCGTGTTTCAACTACGCGCCCCGCTGAGACCGGTGGGGATTCCATACATATACCTCAACGCCCCGTGATGACCGGCGAACTCCCGCTTAGCTTCTCATACTATTCTCTCTCTTCGTCATCGTGGATACCCCGAGGGTGTTCATGTCTTTCGATTGTTATTGTTGTTCCTAAGCATCTGGATGGTTCACTGTTGACGGGAACCATCTCACGCCTTTCCTATCTGTCTCGCATATACCGGCTTGTGCGGTCTCCTGAAACCCAGCGGACTCGGCCCCATATAATCACATCGCAATGGTAAGCAGACGCAGAGAGACACGAACACTGCCGCCGCATGCTAAGATACCCAGGATTCTTCTCTCCGCGTTCGACGGAAGGCTGCGCCTACGTCGCTGAGTGTTGAGAACCATGAGCGATTTTACCCCGACAAGACATTCATTCAACGACGGTTCTCCAACTCGACCGATTTTGATGACACTGATATTGAAACAAGCGACTCGGACGAAGAGTCCCTTCGGCAAAGCCTCCAGTCGGTAAGACACATCCCCAACAACTTCAACCAAATGGTATGGCCAGATCTAAGCTTTATTCCGGGAGTAGTTCGCCTATGATAGCAATACCTCGATCTCCACACCAGATCTCCCCAATCCGGAACATGTTTCCAAAAACCGCGTCCACACCCATCTGGACAAGTCCATGGTGCGAGGCCCTGAGGGCCCTCACCTCTTCCGGGACTCTCTTGGCTCATCCATCTACGAGCCATCTACCGCCGAGATAGACCTCTACTTCGAACGATCTCCCTTGCAGTCGGAATTCTCTCGCTCGATCGATACGCCACGACGCTTCCCTTTCTCGCCCAAGACCCCCAAGGCTTTGACAACGGTACATCCCGATGTGTCACACGTGAGCGAGGAGGAGATCAGAGCCTGGAAGCCGAATCAGGTGGCGCACTGGCTCCACATTGCTGGATACAATGATGCAGTCATTGAGAAGTTTCTGATTAATGATATCACTGGCACTGTCCTGCTTAGCATTCAGTCCGATGACCTGAAAGAGTTGAGCATCCACTCCTTTGGCATGCGCCACCAAATCATGGCGTCGATCGATCACTTGAAAAACACCATGGCAACGGTACCCCCAGTGCCCCCAACACCCGAGTCTTTCATGACACAATCGATCCAGCAGAAATCTTCCATCGGTCGTTCATCGCCCGAACACTCTTTCCCGAAGGAACATTCCTTGCCGGAGGAACGGCATACGCCTCGACGGCACTCGTATGCCATGTCGGTTTCTCCAAACGGCGAGATCCTTTCCAACCATGTCTTCGGGAACCAAATCACCCCGGGGGAGTCCGTCTCAATTGTTGGCATTGAACAGCGCCTGCCTAAGCCTCACAATTGTTCTCGGGGTGAAAAATGCTCCAAATTCAGAAAATACCAGCGCCATTTGGAGCAGATATTTGCTGAACACCCAAACGCGGTCCTTCATGATGGTATGATCATAATCGGCAGCCCAGGTAACCCTGAGACTGCACGAGATCTGCTGCGCCCCAAATCCAACAGCGAACCCTCAGTCGTGGCCTCCTCGGACATTTTCGGCCCAGCCCCCGGGCCTATGCTCTCTGAGAAAGCTCTCAATGGAGTGGAGAAGCTTGATCCTCAAGAAACCATACGAAACTTCCTGAACTATCAACATGTTGATGCTCAGCCCATGGCTCCTCCCTTGTTAGATACGTCGAATCTGCCTCCCCCCGAGGAGCCCTTCGCTGGTCTGACTCCTCCCAACGCGCAGCCTAGTGGCATGGCTACAAATCTGCGCAATCTTCCCAAGTTGACCATCCCAGTCAGCCCCAACACGGAGGAGATGACAACTGCTGTGACATCCAACCGGTCGATGACACCTACTCACGTCTCGCAGGCATATGGGTCCCCGACGGCAGTGCAGCAATATGGTCCCTTCACTCAAGCTCGAAACATCGATGTCTACCGTCAGGGTACACCCTTCACGGAGGTCGATGTTCCAGTCACTGCCATTCCCAATGGGCCAATCGCACGCGATGCATCTCAGTCTGTCCCTCCGGACATGCAGTATGGTACTCTGTTCCCACCATACCGGGACCCCCTTATGCGCAGTGCCTCCACTCGTCCGCAGCAGAACAGCCAGCCTCTTCGTCGCGTTCGTGAAGACAAGCCTCTCACGCCGATTGAGACTCCTGAGGACCTTATTCGGAGCCCTCGTCAGCGTCCCCATGGACACAGCTCCTCCCAATCCTCGCTCTCATCTGACCCAAATGTCACCCACAGTGGCTATCTGAAGCACAAGAAGAACCGTCTGTTCCGCCATGAGTGGAAGGACGCTCATGTTACCTTGCGCGACACAAAGGTTACTTTGCACGAGAGTGAGCAGGATGCCCACCGCATCTCGCGTGCGCTTGATGTTATCGATGTGGATGATTACGCCGTCGCATGCTCGTCGCTGGCAACCAGCTCCAAGGTCACTGCTGCAATCAAACGCAACATCCTGCGCAAGCAAAACCGGATGCCCAATGGGTCTGAGGGCGCTGCTTTCCAGTTCTCCTTTATCCCTGCCCACAAAGAGGGAGACAGAAAGGCTCTGTTTGGCAAGAACGCTCTTCCAAGACACGATTTTGTCGATGACACTGCCGAGGGCCGCGGCGAGTGGGTGAGAAAGCTTTTGCTAGCCAAGGCTGAAAAAAGAGCCCGCGACAATGGCGAGCAGATGCTAATTAACGGATACAACGTTATCTAAGCCTATTCATGACAGTGTGCCTCTTGGTTGTGCCGTCCTTCCCCTTTTGTTTTTCTCTTATTATCTTTTTTTTCCTTGCATGTATGCGTACGTCATTCGTCTTGTGCTATCTTGCGTTCGATTCACTAGCTTGATTTTCCTTTCTCAGCTCATCCCTCTTGTTTGCCTTTCATTTACCTGGCGCAGTTTTGGGGGGTATACATTTCTTTTGTTACTCACCGGATGAACAAGATGCATCGCCGCTGGCCGGCAACACCCCTGATACCCAATTTGCTTCAAGTTAATTAGCATTATAGGCTTGAGGCAACTCAACAATGGACTTAATGCACATTATCGGATATTGAAATTGAAAATAATCCTGACAATGAAAATTGGGCATCATAATCTGCTATTGACTTTGGAATTCGTAGAAGATAAATTGTAGTACCCTTTTAGACTAGTTGAACGGCCCCATAATTCATTTCAAAGACAGCGGTCAAAAAGTCGGAGTAACGTGCCATCCCATTAACCCATCATTCTAACAACCACATAAACCCACCCATCACCGTAAGCAGAGCTTCGCACCACCTCTTCGATGGGCGCAGACATGGGCAGAACCGCCCCGTGAAGAACAGGTTTAGCAAGAAGTGGCGTTCGTCGACTTGGGAATAGGTTGGGCAGCAGGGTGTTTAAGACACTGCCGATGGTCTGGACCTGCGTGCTTGGGCTCGAGCGCGCACCAATAATCTGACTGGACTGCATACTGACTACCTGTACGGATGGAGGGAACGGTGACTGAACCACTTTAAGTGAAGGCGACTCTTCGTCAGGGGGGAGTGGTAGAAATATGCGGATTGGGACATTGCGAAACGGCTGTGATGGTGGCGGGAGAAACCTGTTCGAGATGCGCTGGAATGAAGGAAGGTCCACTGAAAGGTATATAATTAGGCCTTTATTCAATATTTGCTGGGAGGATGTCAGCAGGGATATGACCGCGTACCATTTTCCACTGCCCTCCAGAGGCCGGCAGAGTCTTCCTTAGAGAGACTCATTATGGCCTTCGCTGTACCATTGCGGAGGAAATCAGCTTCTTTGACGCTGTTTATGAATGCGTCATTGAGCACTATCCCGTCGGGGTCGAGGCGAACAAGGTCTTCGGCAGGCCAGTCGTTGAAATGAACCGTCAGGCGCCAAGGAAGTGAAGATTCGCTCTCTGGCAAGTCTGTCCCTCCCGTAGCAAGCTTTGACGCTGCCACTGCTCCTGCGTAAAGATCAAACAGCAAGCCGGCTGGATAGTGCCATTTAAGAGGGACGCCTTCAAAGGCGAACCAGCCCTGATGCTGTTCGGCATTTGGATCAATCAACGAGGACGCGAAGAACGCTCGAATTTTTGGCAGCAATGAAGGAAGATATGCAACTCGGGAAAATGAAACCTTCAGATTGTTAAGAGCAAGCCCGAGAATAAAAGGAAGGGTCCATACCAGATATGGGTCAGTCTTGTCATAAAAGCGGCTTTCTGCTGGTGCCAAAATAATCTCTAAGGGTATTTGTCCAGCCCAGACACTGCGCTGAATGGCAGGAAGAGATGTCTGATTCTCCATGTTGATCGATCGTTTGGATCCACTGTTGGTCAAAATATGGAGCAGGTGAAACGGGTCTCGTAATTCTGGCCTTAGATCAAGCAGGAGCTGATCTAGTGAACTGCGAATCGACAATGCATGTCATCGACGGATCAAAGATGGGATCCTGAGCACCCCGTTCAACCCTATTTCATGATCTGATATGTCTGAAATATCATGCAAGCTCTGAAGAGAAACTCCACCGCGACTCGTCGAGCGGGAGGATGTTGGTTGTTGACGGCGGGCCGCCCGCGGACGACACGCCGCCTTGTCACGTGATCGCTTGTACCACTTGAGGCATCTACTGGCGTTAAGGTAAACCAGCGCATCGCGCAGCTCGATCCTGGACAGTCAATATTATTTGTTTTATTCTCGGTAGAAGCTACTAACTGATTATAGACAAAATTCATTCGATTGGATTCGCTGTCCTCCCCGCAAGGAGTTCCTCCAGGTCAGAAATGTCATGAACGCTCTTCAGATTGAGACCCATTCTCTCAATATCGTCTCTCCTCCCGCCGTCAATAATTCCCGTGGTGAATTTCTGAAACTTCGCCAATCTCATCATTCGCCAATCCTGGTGTAACATCATGGGGGGGGGCTGCCAGTGTTTTTGAGATCTCGCATCCATCCGCCATCGTAATGGTGACCCGTTGCTCGTACTTCTCCCCAGTTCGGGCTCGTGGAAACACGCTGTTTTGTCTATCAAGGTCCAGATAACATCTCGGCCAAGGAGATCATGGCGAAACTCTTGAGGCAGAGCCTGGCTGTCGACAAGCTGGACAGCAGCCACATAGGCACACCGCATTTGTGCCCCCAAGCAAATAGCGGTCGCTGCGCCTTCCACCCTCCATGCTTGATGGCAGCCTCGGACATTTCGTTTTGATGCTGATAAGGTTTTTCAAGTCTGTCAGTTTGTGTGGGTGCTCCTTTTGCAAGGATGCCACCGTGTTAATTGCGTAGTGCGTCCCTGCCATCGATGCATGTGATTTGACCCGAATGTTGTCCGACTGCCATAGCTGACCGAGTCCTTTGGTCAGTTCCTCAGTCAAATACGGCGGTTCCTTACCATAATTCTGTCCAATGGTTGAAAAGAAGCCCCCATATGGCTCTTCAAAGACATTCTTGATCCCGACGTATCCGCCCTCAGGCCATTATAGCAGCGAACAGTCCGTTGCGCGCTGCGAAGCCATGCCTCATCCGTTTGACATCGCTTCCAATCTGAGCTGACATCAATCCGCATGCTTGAGTGCACGCCATACCCAGCGCATCCTCAGTCACATCTTCCGACAGGCCAAGCAATTTGCTGACCGTTGCGGCGGCTGCATGTCCGAAGTAGTGACAACGTGCCAGCGTCTCGTGAGCATGTGCCCTCCGTAAAGGCACAACCAGACACGAGACCTACCTCATACCCGACGATTGTTGACAATGATAGCGAAGTGCCATCGAATGTCGCGAGGCCTTCCGTCTTCTTCTGGCCAGTAGCGGCGAGGAGTGCAGGCAAGACAATGGAGTTAGAGTGCACGGGTGCCAACATATGCCAATCATCGATCTCGAACGACTGAATCTCAGTATAGAGCAGCAGAAAGGGCGCCAAGTTTCTTGACAATCAGTCAGACACCCCGAATCGCCTTGTGGTTGACGGTTATATTTTTACCTTGTCATACCCCCATACAACACGTTGTCCTTCCGGCTCAATTGCAAAAACGCCTTTTGCAGTTTTCAACCCATGGAAGATAATCCCCGAAATTGCGCAGCATAGACCATCCAATATCAAGTATTTTACTCGAGTTCTGACGTTTTCCGGGACATTGCTGAGCGACAAGCCGTGAATCCAAGAACACAATTCTTTTGTCACTCCCGAGCGGTCGCTGAAATGGTGTGCCATGATGGACAAAACTGATTCGGTGTTTATTTTCGAGACTGTTTCTCTTTCCAAAACACTCGCGTCAAAATTCCGCGTGGATGTGTCGTGTTTACACCGCTCATATATCTCCCATCTCCGGCCCGAGTCCGCATGGCAATGCCGAAAGCGGCCCGAACATAAACTTAGTTCCTTCCAAGCCGGACGTGGCGGTCGGGACTATCGGCGCCGCCAGGTTCCAGGTTCCAGATTTACGTTGACCGCCTGTAGCAAATCTGAATGCTCACATGAGCTTAAATATGAGTTTCTTCACCGGTGACAATATAAGACTGACTCGGCACCCGCTTCTCCACTTGGTGTCAGCCGAAGCGGTCTCGTCCATAAGCTGGACACAATCAAAAATGCCGAGATACTTATTGGCAAGCAAAAAGCTAAGGTGGCTAAGAGGAGAGTCGTCCGGATATTCGAATTCCACTGTGATGTTGCTTGGCCTCTGCTTGGCTACATCTTGCCTTCTGCAGAACGCTCTGCCTTTCTCCTGTCGCTTCCGACGCGGCTCTGTACTGGTCGACCGCTGATCAGAACGGATATGACGACAGGTTGAAGCCGAGTCACGGCCGGAGACGACCATGCGTTCAATATGTCAACTCGTTAATCTCGGGAGGTCCATTTAAGCAGACTTTCGGCCCAAATAAACTCCTTCTCCATGATTCTAGCCCAATGATGAACCCCAGGACCTTCAAACACGTAGGCTGGCTCGTTTGCGATACACGTGACGCTGCAAGGCCGGTTGACCTGCCTTTTTGGAGCTCGGCAACCTTCCGACTCCACCAATGGTTAAGGGTTCTCCCCGTGGGCGGCAAGGGATAACCATGCACGCGCAGACCACGAGAGCACAGTTCTACCAATCGAGTACGGGGTATTCTATTGACAAGCGGTACTATGCTGTGCCCTCCCTGCCCCCCACACTCGCAATTCCGCTCGATCCGGGGACAAAGGTTGTGCCCAATGATTTATGACGCAGGATGTGGCGAACCAAATTGTTCACCGGAAAAGGCTCCTTCAGGCGACCACGACGGGTAAACGCAGACCTCACATAAGGATTTGATGTCTTTTGGTGGCCACAGTACCATTACATGGCCGTGAGGACACGAGAAGGTCCCTGGTGCGGCTGGCTAAACCGTCCAGGGCCAACATTCCTCGTTCGAGGAATTCCCAACCAAGAAAGTAGGATCCCGTGTTTGATATATACTGGCGGCCATTCGCTCTCCCCGGCTGAACGTTTCCACCGGGGAAAACGCTACCCCGGCCCAATGTTTCCACCCCGTGGGATCAGAATTTCTCCAAACCTCCGTAGCCTCACTTTGCAAACCCCATACTGCCCCAGAGGATGGGATTTTACGCGACGTAAGTTGTTGGGGGGCCGCTCGTTGAGAGGATTTCCACACGCCCACATTCACCAGAGTGGAAGCGATTACTACTTAGGGGCCCTTTCCCGTCTCTCACCTCTTTTTCCATCTATATCCTCGAAAACTTTTCCTTCGACCTTTCCCACCCTCCATTCTTCCCCTTCTAAGTGTCTCACTTAGCAGTCATGGGTGGCATCCTTCACCTGGTCGAGGACCGGCCAACTCCTCCTTCAGTCTACAACTGGCGTGTCTACGTGCTTGCCCTTGTGGCATCATGCGGTTCCAATATGATCGGTTATACCAGTGCCTTCATCGGTACAACAGTGACACTCACCTCCTTCCGAAAAGAATTCGGTCTTGACCAGATGTCGACGGCTGCAAGCGACTTGATAAGCGAAAATATCGTGTCTCTGTTCATTGCCGGCGCCTTCTTCGGCGCCCTTTTCACATACGGCCTCAGCCACTGGATCGGTCGCAAGCATTGCTTGATGATAGCTTCTGCTACATTTGCTCTGGGATCCGGTCTGCAGTGTGGTGCCAACCACAATCGCGGACTGGGCATTCTCTACGCTGGTCGTGTCTTGACTGGTCTGGGTACAGGTGTTGCCTCCAACATTGTCCCAATCTACCTCTCCGAGCTGGCTCCTCCCGCTATTCGTGGACGACTTGTCGGTCTCTACGAGCTTGGGTGGCAAATTGGTGGTATGCTTGGTTTCTGGATTAACGTGAGTCAACGATGATCGACATTACCGTTTTCACAAAAGATGGGCCTGAAACTGACCGAGCATGTCTTTCCAGTATGGCGTGGAACAACACATCGAGCCTAGCAAAGAGCAATGGATTATTCCCTTTGCCATTCAATTGATCCCGTCTGGTCTTCTGTTCCTCGGATCTCTCTGGATCCGGGAGTCGCCTCGTTGGCTTTTCCTCCATGATCGTCGGGCTCAGGCCATGAAGAACCTCTGCTGGATTCGTCAACTGGATGCCACCGACATTTACGTTACCGAGGAGGTCGCTGCTATCGACCAAGCCTATGAGAACCAGCGCGCCACCGTCGGCTTCGGCTTCTGGAAGCCGTTTAAGGCTCTCGGAGATCGCCCCAACCTGATTTGGCGATTGTTCCTGGGCTGTATGCTCTTCTTCTGGCAGAATGGCTCCGGTATCAATGCCATTAACTACTATTCCCCCACTATCTTCTCTGTGAGTTAATTATTATATTCTGATATAAAAAAGCGATATCTACTAATCGCATATGCAGAGCATTGGTGTCCAAGATAACACTGTAAACCTCCTGACCGGTGTCTTCGGTGTGGTTAAGGCCGTGATGACGTTCATCTGGCTGCTCTTCCTTGTCGATCAGTTCGGTCGGCGGAACCTTCTTCTGGTCGGTGGTATCACCGGCTCCGTCTGCATGTGGGCCATTGGAGCTTATATCTATGTGGTTGAGCCGCAAGAGCACCCCACAGACCACCTTAATGGTGGCGGTATCGCTGCCATCTTCTTCTTCTATCTGTGGACCGCTGTCTACACTCCCACCTGGAACGGTACCCCTTGGGTCATCAACTCTGTAAGTCCTCGTCTCTCAATGTATCCTCGCACTACGGCTAATAGGGGTTTTCTCAGGAATTCTTCGACCCCAACTTCCGTTCCCTGGCTCAGGCTTGCACAACTGCCAGCAACTGGCTCTTCAACTTCCTCATTTCTCGTTTCACCGAGCAGATGTTTGAGGCTATGGGCTACGGCGTGTACTTCTTTTTCGCAGCTCTATCCTTCCTTGCCTTCTTCTTCGCCTTTTTCCTCATTCCCGAGACCAGCGGTATCCCCCTGGAGAAGGTCGATCGCCTGTTCGAGCAGAAGCCGGTCTGGAAGGCAAACAAGAAGCTCAAGGAAGAGCTCAAGGAGGAGGAAGAACAGTTTCGCTTCGACATCAAGGACCAGGCTGTTCACCAGGAGAACAAGGACGAAGAATCTGCATGAGCGACATGATTTTACCTCGATGCATAGACTTGTGTATACATACATATATCCGTACATAGATTGACGTTTTGATGAATCAGCGTGACTACACTATCATGCGAGATGAATTTAATTCATGTGAAATTTGCACTTTCTTTTTCTCAATTCATTTGATCATGCGGGCTCCATCCACAGCTTGCTTGCTCATGCACACGTGGTCTGGGGAGTTCTGGCCGACTATACTTGGCTGAATGCAAAATCAAAATGGTATGAGGCAAACTAGATTATTATAGTTGTAGTCAAATGCAGAAGAAAGCCCAATGAAGTGAGTTATTGTCGCAAAAAACTACTAAATACGAAATATTTGATGGGGTGACCTAACGAAGTCAAATCGTCCCGGTGCGAGAGATTCTGGTATTCGCGTCTAGGCCTGTCAGGAACTGTTCCTCGGAAAATGGTTCGAGACCGACCATGTAGAAAAAGGCACCTAGCAAAAGCAAGAGTCCCTCAAATATGTAGTAAAGCATTCCAGATTGCTTTGTCATTTGGTCAAGTCCAAAGGTTTTGATTCCATGGGCTATGGGGACAATCCCCGACAAACCGGTACCAACGAAAGTAGCAACGCGGAGGGTCCGCCACTGAGGAGCCTGGGTCTGTGGACTCAATAATACCATAACGGCAAGTAAATTGAGAGTCGGAGGACTTACCATCGTCCAATATTTATGTTTCAAAGTTGGCTCACAATAGAAGGTCATGTCTATTCCGGAGATAAAGTCACCTAGTGTCAAAACAATGATCCTAACAAAGTCAAGCTGAAGCCAAATACACGTGGAACGAATGATTTGAAAATGTATGGAGGAAAGCTGAGAATCACATACACGTGACCGCTGTCGAAAGAAAGAATGTAAAGACCAGATGGTCCTCGATAGTCGCGTCTGGATAATCTGCTTTCAGAACTTTGTACAGCAGGCTTCCAGCAATGAGGGATGATAGACTTGGTATAAGATGAGAGTAGATGTTGACTGTCTCGTTGTGTAGGTGGAGCCAGCTAGAGAAGCAGGCATGTGTCGGGTTGGTTTCCGGGCGGTAACCGCGATGAATGAACTCATTGTCTTGATACCGTGAAGGTATCTGGCCATATGGACGGAGTACTTTGGAGGACTGGCCCTCAGTTTCACACGACTTATGGCGTTCTTGTGCGACTGTGTTCTGAGTTAAAAGTTTTTTGCTGGCGAGGTAGATGCTCCATTGTGGACAAACAGGGAACGAATTTTCAAAGTGACTCGGTGCTTTTGTCTTGGTGGTACCTTGGTATCATGTTTGCTATAAAACAATAGAGAGTGACTTCCAAAGGCTGAGCTGCGTTCGTATTGAATTTGGGAGCCTCGGAAATTGGAAATCGGCTTGCCAACCCGTCGGAGTTGTAACATCACGCAATACTTGTGAACATGCGGTCAAACTTCCAAGTACGGCACGCGTTCCAACACGTCACACGTAATATGATTTGATCGGCGTGGGGACACAAAGGTCAAACAATGTGAAGCATCGAGTCCACATGTGAAGGAAAATTTTTTTTTTTTTTTTTTTTTTTTTTTGGCTAGCACAATACAATCTACCCGCTGCTATTTGCTATTTAGTCCCAGCACCGTTTTATGGGGGACTGTCCGACTAGGCCATATGAAGGAATCTTGTCTATGGGAACCCATTTCACCACAATTGCAGGTTAAAACTGTGCAGTGCTGCATCCTGCCTTCCCGTTAGTTATGAATTCTATGCATCATCCGCGGGAGGCCGAACAGTGTGCGGTACACGTGGATCCAATATTACACTCGAGGGTGCATACACAGGTTGTGAATCAATACTGTGTGTATAAGTAGCATTAGTCGTAGCACCAAGTGCTACACCTTCCAAGGTTGTTTGCCCACAGTGCCGTAGAAGCAATTGTGACTTCTAGAACAGATACCGATTCTTACCCATGTTTGGCCAAAGAGGAGCTCTATAATACATTAATTTTATTGTTGGTACTTCGTTCAACCAATCAGCTCGCGTAGCTCAGTTGGTAGAGCGCGGCACTAGTAATGCCGAGGTCTTCAGTTCAAATCTGGACGTGAGCATTTCTTTTTTGCCTGCCGTGGCGATCCCAAAAAAAAAATTCTATTGTCATGATTCAAACGTTAGCAAGAATCGAGCACCTTTTTTTTGGGAAGAAAAATGACAAAGAAATTATGAAACTTAAAAACCTTTTTTGCTCGTGAGCTTGTCTTAGGCTCATAGAGTCAAAGAATCAATTATTTCTTCACCGACCAGCTCGCGTAGCTCAGTTGGTAGAGCGCGGCACTAGTAATGCCGAGGTCTTCAGTTCAAATCTGGACGTGAGCAATTTACTTTTTGCATTTCCAACTTTTTGGAAGTGGCATTCTCCCAAGTTGCCCTCGTGTGCACTTACCATTGAGAATCGACTGCCTTGAGTTTTTACCTAGTAGCATATCATATGAAGTGGAACTGAACCTTTTGAGTACATCATGATATTCACTGCTAACGGAGAAAAAAAATTGATGAAGAAAAAGAAAACACCTTATTAGTAGTTGGTGTCAAGCGATTGAGACGATGTCGCAAAAGTTAAAAAAAAAACGAAATGCTCACGTCCAGATTCGAACTGAAGACCTCGGCATTACTAGTGCCGCGCTCTACCAACTGAGCTACGCGAGCAACCTGAACGTTCGTATCTTCCCAGATGCCTTTTTAAAACACCGTCTGCCGAATAAATGCTTACGAAGGACTGATTCTCATGTTAAATCAGTCTGGAAAGTGAATCGTTCCAATTTTGCTATCCCATGATAACCCAATGAATCTATGCATTTTTTCTTCCGTAAAGAACAGCATTCCGATACATCCCATGTATAGTGCATGCCTAACCCGGGGCATATAGCGGACGAGCTATGCCGAATGCTAAGAAAATAGGCTGGGCGGGCCCGCGGGTCCCGTGGTCTTCTGGCCGAGTGCAACGCATTCCCCGCATCCGACACAACTCCAACTCTCTTCCAACCAGCATGATGCGCTACTGTCATGGTTTCGTCTACCGCAAAGCTGAGAACTAGAACCGGCTGCCTTCAATGTGAGCCAAGGTTGAATTCATTCGAAGGAAATCCGGGAGCTAAGTCGTTGACCCTCGACATGCGTAGGCAGAAAGCGCCGGAAGAAATGCGACGAAACGCGACCGCGATGCGCTGCTTGCACCCGAAATGAGCTGATCTGCGAGTGGCCGACAGGAAACGAACCTCCCGATGGACGAAGAGGCAAAAAGTCTCTACATACCGCGCGCGACGCGTCTTCATGCCCAAAATCGGAGTTGTCAATCGTCCAACCATCAACGGCCGGAATGCCATCCCCCTTTCGCTCGGAAGAACACTGCTATCTTTTTCGCCACTTTGTCTCTACAATTCTCCCACGACTAGTTCGCCAAAGCTCAATAGACCAAACCTATATGCTATGTCTTGCTCCAGAGTACCCTCCCTTGATGGGGGCGATGATCTCCGTTGCTGGCATGCAAATAGCGCCGCGGCCTAGTTGGTCGGTTCGCCACGCCGTGCAAAGCTACCTTTACACGATCATGTCTCTACAGAAATGGCTTGTGGAGACAAGTAAGGCTGCCGATGACGATCGCATATTGGCAACCGTAATCTTGCTTTCTGTCTTCGAGGTATTGTGGGCCGGATTAGTGGTGTACAACCATAGGCTAACGACAGACAGGCTTGTCGGCTGGACATGGCACCAAATGTGGCACCTCATGCGACTGCATCGGGCTTCTTATTGGCTCAGAGACATTTGCAGTGGGGTAATCGCCCTGCGGCCGTAGCAGTGTTTGATCGCATTTGCGTCGAGTCATTTATCTACCACGCATCTTTGATGATGCTTTTTGAGCCTTCTCTTGATGTTCTTTCGACAATTCGCCAGCAGATAGACCTGCACCGTTATTTTTCTAACTCGGACAAAAGCGAGATTTGTTTCTCCGTCCAGCCGATTCTTCAAACGAACTACGAGTTCTTTCTGTTAATTGCCGATGCGACAAAACTAGCTCGTATTTCTGGAGCCCTAACTGACACGGAAAGAGTGCTTTGGTCCCAGCTTTGGCAGAAACTATCTCAGTGGGCCGA
Organism: Penicillium argentinense; assembly: GCF_028826775.1. Classification (NCBI taxonomy): domain Eukaryota; kingdom Fungi; phylum Ascomycota; class Eurotiomycetes; order Eurotiales; family Aspergillaceae; genus Penicillium; species Penicillium argentinense. The sequence continues at coordinate 5,408,562 of NW_026622668.1, forward strand.
AGTTGACCACCCGGACGACCTATCTCTAAAACTGTACTTCCATGCTGTCCGGGTATTATTGCTGAAACAAAATCCCGAGTCATCCCCTCAGGAGATCATAAGTGAAATGTGTGGGTCTCTGAGACAGGGGTTACAAACCATTTTTGCCTTGGATATCCATAAATATTCACCAAGCTATCTCTTATGGCCAGTGGCAATTCTAGGAGCAATCAGTATCTTCGAAGAGGAGCAAAAGGTGATCACAACTAACATCGACTTATTAATCCGCTGGAAACGAGGAGGTCAAGCATTATGGGTTCGCAAGCGACTGAACAGGGTCTGGGATGCGACCATACATTCTGCTCCCAATACACCCCTAGATACGAGACATCAGGGCTTGCAATTGCTTCTCGACGGAAAATTGAGATGAAACAGACAGTGAACGCGCTCCTGGCCATATGCACAGTTTGAAAACAATGTTTTAAAGAGTTGAGCACCTCAATAAAACGACTTGAGTTTCAAATGTCATGTGACTCATAATTAGCTATGGATATCAAACTATTCAACTAATTTCTCCGCATCAACGCCGTTGAACTCCCTGCCCTTGAGAATGCTGACTGCCAGCGCGTATGCCTCATCTTTAGCGTCACATTGGTATGTGTCCCGAATGGCTTCTTTATCCTATCCGTGAGCGCAAGAATCCATTCTCTTGGACACCGAGAGATGACCATCAATACTATTGATCTGCTCCGCCAATTTTTCGCCCTCGATTGCGAAGGGGTCTTGGGCTGCCGTGATCATGAGAACGTTCTTCGGAAAATTTCGCGGGTCCGCAAATGCCGACGAAAGACGGGTGTCTTGGGGGTCAACTTGACCCAGGCTCAGGCATTTGTGGCATAAATGAGAGAAGCCAGGGAAGATTTTCCTCATGATCCAATTGCTTTGATCTGCCTGGAGTTTGTCGGGCGTTGGCAAGTCCATGTTTCGTTGGCAAGTCCATGTTGGTCGGGCCATAGATCGATATGACCTAGTGGAAAATGCTTTCGTTTTCTTCGCCGGCCGACAATAGGGAAGAAGACGATATCGCCAAGGCGATATTTGCGCCTGCACTAAATCCGCATAGGGAAATTGAGGTGCCATCAAACCGGTTGGGCTGCGACCATGCCCAATTCACAAATCCTCCGCGTCATAGAATGCGGCTGGGAAGGGATGCTCGGGCGCAAGTCGATACTGCGCGTCGATGACCGTATAATTCGTCTTATCCGCGACAAATTGGCAAAATTCATCATCGCTACCGAATGTTCGAAGTACGAATATACTTCCACAGAAGTTGATCAAGACCGGTGTGGGTTCTGTCGCGTGGGCAGGCTTGTAGACGTGGACTCGGATGGTCCGGTCAGGATCTCGAGCCGGGATGAAAATCGTGTCATCTGGTTTTGGGTGGAACTGGAGCCGAGGCCGGACGAGAGCGCGGAGGAAAGTAGCCAATGCCTTGTGATAGACATAGCTTACACCCATATCTAAAGAATAAGAGCCGGACGGCGAGCCGGACGGCGTGCTGAACTGCACGAATCCCAGGTTTTCTAAGGCAACAGACGCGAAATGATTCACGCGATAGGGATGTCAGCTCGCTGGGTCTCCCTGCCGCCAGAACCAAAGATCACCCCTAGCAGACTGGGGTAACGCTCACGACATCTCATAATAGCACATTCCGTCCTGTGCCATCCAGGTTCTCGATCATGACGATCATTGTTGACAGCGAAGTCATCGCCGAGAGGTAATCTGGGGACCAACGCAATTGGAAATGTCAAAATAAAGGAAAACTTTTAGCTCGACCTGGGATCAAAGGTAAGTGAGGACCTCGGGAGCTTGATTAGCCTGGATAGAACACATTGTACCAGCGTGTGCATCCTAAGCCAAGAAGGTACAAACTGTCACCAGTACATAAGTATATTGGATGTGTCCCATTTTGGAAATTCGATGTCGATGATCGACATCGTCAACAACGATTTTGATTGCCTTGGAATTGCGCTTGGTGCAAGGATGCTAACTGAAAATGGCACGCCCATACCGTCCAAAAATCGTCCCGTGCGTTCAGTGTTCAATATCAATTCAAAAATGGCTGTTAATTTGGACGGTCTCGACCCAAGCGGGGTTCTATTATTGGGGGCGGTGCGGGGTGGGGGCGATGCTTGGCTAACCTCCTCCGCTTCACTCGGGACGGGCGTGTCAACATCTCCCATCACGCGGCCATTTTGACTCCAACATCATCACCACGCCGGCCATACGATGTACAGTCCATGATGCTATGTCCTACAGAGTTTGGGCCAGACTGGCAGAGTCGCTCGCTCTACTACAGAGGCGGCGCTTTGATCACGTCCCTGCTGGCTGTCATTCTTCATATGACTTTGGCCCTTTCCTCGGGGTTATTCATCTTTCTTGTATCCATTCCCCCCGCTGTGCCAAGGTTGTACTTGAGATGTGCATAGGACAGGCACTAATTATCTCTTTTAGATGCTCCTTCCGTCAATATGGTCCCTCGCAGATGGCTTGTTACGTCTTCGCCCAGTCAAGGTTCCGTTGCTGATCAACATGATTCTTGATTTTCTTTCGACAGGCTCGATGCTTGTAAATGGCAGCCTATTCATATTTGCTTCGATGTGGGAAGGGTCAGAAGCTCTTGCAATCAGTGCGCTTTGCTGCTTCTTCGCTGTGTACAGACCCCCATTCCACATTTGCTCGTCTCAATATTCGACTAATCGGGTCTATGGCAGGTACTTTTACTTTGTTTTATTCCTTCGCTCGACCGTCCAATTTCTAGAGGAATCGCGAGATCCCAGTCGCGATGCATGGCAGAGCGTTCCAAACCCCGTCTAGACTGAAACCTTAGCCTTGCTCCAAGCGATATAGTTAGGCTAAGGAGCAATCCGATGATCAAACAAAATATATACAAATGAAATCGGATCGGAAATGTCTGCGTCTCTCTATTATTTATATGGCTCTGCGGGAAGCGAGTATCGTGAACTTGACCTTCCTGCCCAAGGAAGACACTTGAACCAACACCCATTAAAATGTCAAATGACCCATCAATTTTCTTTCGGTCATCGGCCAGCCTCCCTCAGCGACTGATGTTAGCCTCGATTGGGTTGCCTATCTGCGTGATTTCCTCGAGATGCCGATCCCCCGATTGAGGATCCCGGGAGGTCCCCGCAAAGAAGCAAATCGCCTTCCAATCTTAAAAGTGACAAAATCAAAGTTAAGCCACCGTTTCAGATTGCCAAGTAAGGCTTCAGCAGTCCCAGGGCTGCGTACTCGGGTCTGATCACTGCCACGTCGCCCCCAAACGCCGAGGCTTGGTGGATTTTTGAAAAAAAAAGCCAAGGAAAAGAAGCAAAAAGCCCCACTGAACCAGCACGTCGGAAGGGGGCCGAAGTTTTGCCATCCCAGTACTGCTTAGGCAAGATGCACCGCCTCACTCGTTAGACATCCCTTGATTCGTGGACGGTGTACCCCGTCACTGACAGCTTGCCAGCCACCGTGGCCGATTACTATGGGACGAATGAAACGCTAGCGCTAGGTGTACAGTACTACAAGGATATTGCGATCCTCGTTTTCCGTGTGCACCTAGTAGCTGGGAGTCTGCCAACTGTTCCAATCCGTGGCCGTAGCAAGGAGTTGTGGTCGTAGTGGAAAGCAAGCCAGGATCGGACGGTATACTGCCTGCGGGAGTAATCAGAGGTTGAAATTGCAGGAGTGTGGTTTCGAAGGTCCAAAAGGGGGACGGTTAGATCGCATATTTGGAGTTGCGTGGCTATCGTGGCCCATGGAATACGGAGTATGCCTCGTTAGATCAGAGAAGGAGCTGGGGACTCCGACTTGTCGCGCTCATTCTGTGGCATGAGATGCAAAGGAAATCGGTTGCACGGGCAACCTATAGTAGGATGCAGCGGCTCTTCGGCATCACAACCGGGCTTGGGGGCCGTTGTGCACAGTTTCGTGATGGCGCGTTTCAGACCGGCTAGGATGAACACCGGGGCAAACGTTGTTCTCCAAGGGATGTTCATCAGGACGATCGTTGCTGTTTTTGACCCCGCCCTGCGAACTACTGTCGATAACCCCCCTTGGCAGGGTCATTATTTGCTTCCCGGGGCACTGGTGTGATAGGTAGAAAATTCTGAACTCAGGGGTTGGCGACTAAATTTGCAAAGCCAATTTCCGGCTGCTCAAATCGGCCTCGACGTCCGAGACTGGGAAAAACGAGGAAAAAGAAAAAGAGAAAGAGAAAGGAGGCTTAGAGAATGTCGGGCGCAGGACCAGTACGACGGGTATGGAGGGAGTAGTACGAACACCTCCGCGGCCCCCCCCCCCCACACACACACACAAGGTCAGCTTGCCCCATCACCTGAATAATACTGGCTGCGATCGACCCAAGAGGCGACAAGCCTCATCATGCGAACACCAGCCCAACGCCTTCAATGATCATCACTCGCACTAAGCTGAAAGGAGATAAGGTTGTTGGGATTCCCCAGCTTGGACCAGACGTGCCTTGCATATCTGAGCGAGCAGGTGGACCAGCAACGTCGTCAAACATTGCTGACTTAGGAAGGCTGGAATGATCCCTAGGGGTCGCGCGTGGGAAAAGCAACCTGAATCTGAAACGCCGGTTCCATATGGCCTCCTGTGGCTTTGCAGGAGCTCCGCTGCATCTGGAAGTATACCATTGACCTTCCGGCACTGCATAGTTTGCATACTTCCGTAGTGCGCGCGGACCGGCCCTCTTTTCAGCGACAGAAAACGGACCGAAATCCACGTTGGAATGAAAGTAATTTCCGTGTCGTCTCGGATCAGGTCAGACCGGAATTGGTCTCGTAGCCCTGACTTCATTTCGGATATTCGCCCACCAGGCTCCCCGACAATGACGCTGCATAGCCATACGAGGCGGACCCGCACAATTTTCACCCTCGGAAATCGTTCATCTCAAGGCTGGAGCCAATCTGCAGGAGCACGGCCCAGGAGATCCAGGCACCACCTGACGACGTATTGGGCGACACGCATGTCGATGCTTTCCGGATCCGGGCTGTATTTCTGGACTCGTCATACACGTCGAGGAAAACAAGGAGGCAATCCACGTGCGCCCCTGATGCTGAGAAGACCCTTGATTTACTCTGAAACAAGGCGTTCGCGTGTTGTGAGCCTGCTTTTTCCGGTCTGAGATCGTAGCATTCCACGGGCTAGCATTAAGGCTGTGCAGATGAACATGCCTCGTAGGGCTCGCCGGAATAGACAATCGACGTGGCTGGTATGAGCTGACGCCTACCTTAATTCCCTAGCTGATTCCTGGATAATCTGGGCTGAGCAGCGTCTCGAATCGGGAGTTCGCAAGGGATTTGCACCGCCGCAGATCGAGAAGAGGAAATGTAAACATACTCTGCGCGTGGCCTCGGGAATGCTGTATCTCCCACCATTTTGCTTATTCGACCTGTATTTCCGTTTTGGACCTTAATTCCTGATTTTTCATGGCTCCTCCTGGGCCAGTGCGTGATCTCCATGTGATCGACCACGTTGGTCCCACGACGTTTCACCCCTTCGTCGCAAACCCACGCGACAGATTCCGCGCATTGCAGAGCGCAGTTGCCGCCAAGGGTGATTGGTGCTGTTCGCCCTGCTTGCGAACAGTCTAGACCGGTGCAGATGACGTTCGGCTTCCCTCAGGGCCTGCCCTTGCTCGATCTCTCACTGGCAATCCAACGTTCGTTCCGTGTAAACGCGCAACAGCAGCGCCATCCCTTGGCTCATTCCACGGCACATATACCCCATCAGGCTGATTCCGTGTTGAGACATGTGGCTCGCCATGTGCTGGGGAGTCCCTGAATGTATGCCCTTGAATTAGTGTGCACTTCGTAAGGTGCCAAGCTCGGGGATCGTGAGCCCCGGCTCCACATCTCGTCCTGCTGCATCGTGTACCTGCCTCCACGCCCCCCAGTTTCATGCACTGCCCGGGCCAATCGCATCTGCCTCGTCGCCTGTTTTGCATCAGCGGGTATGTGCTTTGCACTGAATGATCGCTCGGTTAGTGCAAGACGGAATTTTAGGCCTTCCGTCGTTCATGCGGACTACTTGGGCCGCAGGCTCCCTGACCCGGAAGAGAGAATGGTGTCACAGGCCCTTGGTGGATCCTGCTCATCGTCGTCGACGGAAAGTGAAGATCCTTCTCCTCCATTCCTTTCTTCGCTTAGCTTGTCCGTCCATGTGGGCCGCCATGCAAGCTCCTGTCGAGCTCGCGTGTGTCAAGGCATGTTATCTGCTGCAGCATAGCCTCCAAGCTCCTTTGCATATATAGGCCTTTTGGCTCCTACCTCACCGGTGCCATCACATTCCAAGAGACATCAAATTACCACCCGAGGACCCTGAACAGTGGCAATAGCTTCAACTCCCAAGACCACATTCCATTGGCATCACCTTCTCCAGTTCTCGTCCACGTTGCAGTCGACTACCCAGTTCGCAAGGCTTCTATAAAAGTTGCGTCAAACCATGTCTGTTCCGCAATCATCCCCCGCCAGGTAAGTCTGAACACATTGCTTCGCCGAGATATGGAATGAACCACGACTAACAGCTTCCTAGCAACCGCAATGGCACGACAGTCGCTGCCCTCAGCCAGAGCAACCTCAACCAAATCCCACGAGCAAGCCGCAGCACCGTTGATCGGTATACTCGAACACCAGCACCAGAGGGCCCTTACTATGCTGGTATGCGAACACAAGAACGCGCAATCCATCTCCTCAGACTATCAAATAAAGTCAATGCGGTCGATGAGATCTTGAAAAATTAAGAGCCCAGAAGGGACCGGAAAATGATCGATGATATCTCTATGTATAATATGTTCTATCAAGTGTATTAAAAAGCCAGCAAGAATTTCTAGACGCATCAAATAATGTTCAGTCGCTTTAAAACAGCTTCGAAATGTACGCTGCAACATCATCGTATTTGGTGCTGGGGAATTCGTGACCGGCCTCGTAGAACTTGAAGATAGCGTTTCCACCCAGGACCGCAGTGGCATCGGTGACGAGCTCATCTTTGATGATGATAGCATCATTGTTACCACAAAGAATGTGGATCTTATCGTTGGGTAGTCCCTTTTTATCCTCATCATTTGATGAAATGCTGTTCTGGGCACTGAGATATTCTCCTAAACGTGCCCAAGTGTTCCATTGTCGCTGCCCCAGGATGGGACCATGACGCATGCTGGACATGAAGGCGTGCACGAACCCGGTGTGGTTGTTCACTTGCCACGCAACCGCGGATGGAATATTGATATGTGGATACGCGCGGGAAAGAATCTGGACCTCTGCCGCACTTTGCGACGGGAGCTCTTCGGTGAGGGCATCGGCCGCGTTAAGCTTTTTGTTATTGGGCTTGGGGGTCACCAGAGGCCCAGCCCGTAGTCGGCGGCCCACTAGATATCCAAGTACGCTCTCCGGCATCAGACCTCGGGAATAAAGGAGGCGGCTTTGGAAGCTGATTTGTGAGTCGCGGACCAATCCGGCCGGGGCGAGAAGTACCAGCGAGGATAGCAATTGGGGAAAGTACGAGGCGAATGCCGCAGCAATGCCACCTCCAAGTGAATAGCCAGCGAGGCAGAATTTCCCAGATTCCTTGCCAGTCCAGGCGATCGGCGACGAGGAGAGAGCTAGCAAGATCTGGGAAGCAAACAGTCGGTCATCCTGCGGGAGATCTGCAGGACAATCAGAGTATCCGCGTCCGAACCTGGATCATCCAATTTCAGCATATACTACGGGATAGAAAACGAGGGAGCGCTGAAACATACAGGTCGAACAGCATCACCCGGCAGCCCCGGTCAACCAGCGCGTGGGCCACTCCGCCGAGCGCGATGCATGGCGTAGTGATACCATGAACCAGTAGCACCTTTGGTCCGTCTTCTCTTCCCCATTCATAAATTCGGATGGAGCCGTAGGGACTTGCAACATCGCGGGCGCCCGGCAGCACGTCATTTGGGAGGGGGAGGCTGCGATTCTCGGCTTCGGATAGGCCAGGCAGTAATTTTGCGCGGGGTGAGGGGAGCAGAGTCTCCCCCGACTCGCGGCCGGTGAAAAGCGACCGAAGGACAACGCCGAGCGTGAACGAGGCCCCTGTGACGGCAAGTAGAGGCAGCTGCGTCCGGTGGTTGGCCCAGGAGTTGGACAGGAAATCCACCGTTTGGTGGTAAAGGGCCATGGTCGGTCAGAGTGTCCCTGAAATGGAGGCTATGTGTGAATTTGAAAGGACTGAAGCTCAAATGAGTGTAAAAAGCGACCGCACTGCGTTGTCACGATGGCTGGTGTTAATGAAGGGAGTTGGTTAGATGGGGGAACAGGTGAAACTGGGCCGAGGCTCCAGCGATTCTCCGAGTTCCCCTGCGTGTGCTGATAAGCGATAAGGACGTCATCGGTGGATCAACTCGGAAATCTCATGAAGTTCGAACAGTACGATATTGTACCCCAAACCAGGATACGAAGGTTGCAATTACATTTTTTAGCTAAATAACGGCAAAGAGTGAAAGCATGGGAGAGCATCATGTATTTCAAGTAGCATCCTTGTCGAGTTTCCACTTGGCTACCTGCAACAGAACAAGAATGTAAGTTAGATGGAATTTTGCACAGTTAATTCGAAGTGATGTAATATATAGTTGTCGATTATGTCCAGACCAATGGTATATGTATAAGTGAAAATATGTACATTTGAATGCTCGTGAATGCAAGTTATTCCCCACAATATTATGGCTCTCTGCGTGGGAATATTGGGTTGAATGCAAGTATCTGGAAGAGCCCTTCCTCCAACAAATTGTTGCCATCGAAAGGCCAGCGAAGAAGATGACAATCATGAAAAATCTTGTCTTCTTTGCGGTGACCCGAGCCAGAACACGTAAAAGAGATGACAATGTCTGAGCTCGTGGATCGGAGATAGTGGTGTTGTGATAGAATAAAGAGAATAGGACAATGAGTTGATATAAATCATTCGTTGCCGTTGAGTGTCTTGTTGACCTCCTCAGCAGGTGCCTCATCTGATGGAACGTGCTGATAGGATCTCAGCTTGCGACGACGAACGAAATGCCAAACCCCGGCTAGGATACCACCGACACAGCAAACTGCGAGAACAAACATGACGATGTTTTCTAACAATCGAATCATGCCATACGCCTTGTAGACAGACTGAGCGACCTCTTTTGTGGCAGCATAGACGGCAGCTTTGCGACCTTCTGCAGTGGCCGAGCTTGACTTGACATCACCGTAATCACCCGATTCGACCTTTTCCTGAATAGCCTGCAGAATCTCTGGATCATCAGGAGAAGGATCAGGTAAGGATTGATCAAAGCCACTTGATTTCCAGCTCTCTGGGATATCGGTGCGGTAGAGCGTCGATGTGCTCAAGGCGTTGCCATCTTCATCGACAGCCTTAGCGGTAATCCAATCCATGAACCCCTCGGCAATGTACATTGTTTCGAAACTTGTCTTGTTCGTACTTCCGATCAATACATCCTTGCCATGATCGAAGGAGCGGGCGTAGAATTCCCAGACGGCGACATCAGTTGCACCGTTCCAGCTAACATAAATGACAGTCATCATGTCCTCTTCGCTGGTGCCATAAACAGAGGCAACCAGATCAGGCGGTGCAGAGGGTCGACCGATCCAATCAAACTTATATGACCGGTAACTTGAGAAGCGATCCGAAGAAAATCGCGCAGATAGCAGAATATCACCGTTTGGCGCATGCTCAGAGTGGTAGCCTTGCTTACTCCATCCAATGAAGGAATTTCCATTTGGAAGCTGCTGAACATTGCCGCGAAGTCGGGTAAGCTCGCCATCAGGTCGATCAATACGCCTGATAACTGTGGCAGTCATCGGGGACGCATCAGTATCGAGTTCTATAAAGAGTGCAGATGAGATATCTTCGTCATTTTCACTTTCATCGGATGCATTGTTCATGATCGAAATAACATGATGTGTGCCGTTTGACTCGACAAATTTAACATCATGTTGCTTGGAGAATGTGAAGTCCATGTCGAAGTCGCTTTTGATTCCTCCAAGACGCCACATAATCTCGCCATCCGTGCCGGAAATCATGTAGATCGTGTTGGTGAAGCGCATAGAGATAAGGTAATCCCCATTCCCATTCTTATCAACAGAATTGATATGCACGTAGTCCCATCCTGGCTCGCCACGAGTGCCATCCCACGCGTGGAAAACAACAGATTCACTGAGAGAAATTTTATCGAACGAGTCCCATTCGAAAAGGATTGCGGATGATTCAACATCCAGTTCGACAAATCCACCCGTAACGACCCAGCTTTCCTCATCAGGGCGGTCGAAGTCGTCCAGATCGGTCAGTTGCGATCTGTACGTGCATGCTAAGCCAGTCTTGCCGCCATCCAGGATATTGAATTCGTGCATATTGAACGCACTAAGGTCATTGAGAACTCCGACATGGTGTTCTATATTGTAGTCACTGCCCAGAATCATACCGCTTCCTTTGTCCGAGTCGGTATTATAATCATGTTGGAGAATGAAAGACAAATGAGGATTTTCGTCGACGTTCCAGTTGGCTTTAAAATCGAAGACGTTCCGATTATCGGTCATGGGGGAACCGGCCCAAATGAGCTCCTGCATAGAGGCGATGTTAATTTCCACAGGATCACCATTTTGTGCTGAGAATAACATACGCCTTCATTGTCATAAATATAAGGCCCGACCTGGTACTGCATGTACTTTTGGGTCGGCTCTTCGGGGTTGATCTGTCCGTAGGGGGCAATGAACCAATAACCCGGCAGCTGACGATCACGGTCGATATGAGTAACCTCAAACCTGGGAGCGCGGACTTCAGGAAGCTGAAAAGGCAGTTAGACCACTGAAAGGAAGAAACAGAATGCAAAACTTCATGCCCTAACGAGGGGACTCACAGTGACAAACGAGAATAAATCCTCATCTTGGCGCTCTGCAGCAGCGCCATGCAAGAAAAGGCATATCAAGCCACCGAGGAACAACATGACGGCGAAAGGCTCGAGAGGAGGCTAGGACAACTCTTTCATACTGCGAACATGGACTGAATGGACGTCAGATTGGGGACATCTCTCCACGACGTTCACGATTTGTGTCGCGGAGTGGCAGAGTCGCAGGTGGGCAGGAGAGGACGTGTTGGAGGGTCGTCGTATTAGAAGCCCTTTGGAGTTTAGGGGCGGCGCGGGGGCCGCCCAGAATTTATTTAGGGAGGAGATGGGTCGGGTGGGAAATTTTACCTTCGACGGATTGCCGCTCGAAAACCCTATTCCAAGGATTCCATTGAGCCATGACACCTCTCGATGGAGACAAGCATGATGCTCCTAATCTTATCCAACGCCAAAAGCCAACGCAATGGCTGAGGTGGAATTTCAGGCCCCGTTCGGACCCAGCATGGTCCAAGGAGCGGAGTTCTGGGTGAAGAAAACTCCTCGCCACGCGTCAGTGTGGGGCGCCCTCAGCGAGCAGTCAGGGGTTTGCGTCCGCACACACTCCGGTTTGTCGCGCGGCGAGCGATCGGGGACAAGCCAATAACGGATGTTTGCGATTCGCAAGATTTACAAATTGGAAATTCTAAAAAAAACCTGCTGCCCGCTGTGCATAGTGTCAGACGCTTGCTTCCATCTACGAAACGCACCAAGTCTCTAACCACAAGGCTTAGATCCTGCCAAGTCGATCTGACAGACATGGGCAAGGGTCACGCGAGCCGCTAAACGCCTGTGTAAAGACAGCAGTAACGTCACCAGCTCACTGGTCGTGCTGCTGATCCAATCGCACTGCAAGTAAGCAATACGGAACTGGGTGCCCCTGAACATTTTCCACCTGCCAAGCCAACGCGCCAAGACCAATTAGTCTAAACAAGGTTAGACTTTTCTCAATGACCTGGTTCCGCAATCTTCATTCGCGTGGTGCCCCGCCTGTACCCGCTTTGCGTAGAGAACGTCTATCGGCTTACGCGCTAAGGCCCCGACCCTAGGCCCACCCCCCGCCCCGGCCCCCTGTCTGGGGGAGAAAGAGCTGCTACTATAGGTGCTGCGAACGACAAGAGGCCACTCAGCTAAATTTGCTTCAGGGCTTGCATCTCAGTCAGGGGCAGAAGATCTCCCAGGTGAAAGCCTGAACTACTAGTAACCAAGGCCTAATTAGCGGAGAGAGGGAGAGGCTGATGTGTGGGAATAGCACCTTAGGCTTGCATCGATGTCTCAGATGAAGCGCCGTGGCTATCAGAGCGTCAGGGTTAATTGAGAATGCTCACAGGAGGCGACGAACTGGATTCCACTTCTTGCTTGAGGACGCAAGAAGGGCATAGTCAAGCGGACCACCTCACATCACAATCCACCGGGAGTCTCTTTGCAATACACCGCACCAGTTGTGTATATAGTCGCCCATTCTGAAAAATTTCGCTGCACTGCGAGTTTGAGACGGGAAATCTTTGGGAATGCTCGTCAACTCTCAGATCCTGGGTTGGTCATCGGAAGTTGATCAAGTTGTATTCTAGCGCTATCGCATAACTTTCGATCATCTAATGTTCTCCTTGTTGACATTCTTTTGAAGCTGCTGCAAGATTGAATCAACCTTTTCGTCCGCAGCATCTAAAATTTGATCCGGCGGATATTGGGGCTTCCAGCCTATCTGGTGACCATTGACCGCCGTGAAAAGATATTTGGTTTTATAATGAGCATTTATATTATCTCACTCCGCAGAAAAGAGCCATAATGGGGAAGTATAAGCCATTTTCCGACTAGGAGCACCAGGACCGCAGTCGCGATAACCCCCCAGGCCTTCAGCCATCCCGGCAGGAGCTGTGTCATCGCCCTCTGTCACAGTATCATTGTCGACGAAACGCCTCTTTGCAAGAGCCCTAGCAAAGGCGCCATACACATCATCCCAGGCAATACTTCCTGATGCAACTAAAAAGTGACCGTCCTTGCCATACCCGATATCTTCACTAAGAAGAGATTTTAGTAGGATTTCAAGGCAGAGGTACGTGGTGTCTGCGATATGACAGATAGGCCATGTCTGAAGAATCTGTTAGAGACAGTTTGACCGAAGTGTACCAGGCAATAGAAAAATCGGTTTGTCAGCACCGACATAGCATACACGGCGAAGGCTCCGCGCTGCCCGCACGATAGACACGTCCTGGATGGAACTCCGATTACCAAATCCTTCCTCCGCAGCATACACCAAGAACGGGGCAAAATTGGTAGCTCCGTACGCCATGGGTCTCGGCTGTGTATATGACGACAATGTTGGCTTTTACTGACTGCATTTCGGAGAGATTATTGTTAGCATGGAGGCGAGAAATGACATGTATCATGGAGAAAGGCTGAACCTCTGCTCTCGGATCTCATGTATGTTTGTTTAGGCGCCCGTGGCCTCAGAGAATGCGTGCGACGTGTTCTTGTAAACGCATATTCCGAGGATCACGGGTGTCAGAGTAACGAGACCGGCCAAGAAAAATATTTGGAATCACATTATGTCAGAGTATAATAACCTACCACATCGACAAAGTCGTGTGGTGCCTTGGCATTCTTTTGCAGATCATACAGCTTTGGGTCTGTGTCCAGCAAGGCATGGTCGGTCGGAATTACAGCATGGCGACTGAACTGCTTCGCACCAGTCGTGTGAAGAAAATGATCCTCACGCCCAGTATTCTTTTTGACCCTACCAAGTGTCGCAATCATTGAAGGCTGATGTTTCCGACGAGCAGAGCCAAAATCGTCATGAACAGGCATCCAAAGTGCCAGAAAAACAAGCGCCTAAAGGTTCACCGATTTATCAAGACTGGAAACTACGAAGCCTAGAAGAATCCCAACCCAGAGCCAGTCGAAGGGACATGTCACTGGGCTATTCAAAGCAATAAATTCCCGTTGGCAAGATAGTGATGGCAATGATCTTCTCTGGGTGTTAACAGATCCAGGTCGCGGAAAGTCTCTATTGGCTGGGTCGATCGTCGATCTACACCAAGCCGCTAAAGAAGAGACTGTATGTTATTTCTTCTTTAAAAGACAATGATCAACAGAGCAATCTTTTAGTGGCCCTCTGCGCAATACTCCACCAGTTATTTGGCCAGAAGCCGGACCTTTTATGCCATGCTCTGGTACCAGGCTCCAGATTAAGAAAAATACATAAATAAATAGTCTCCGAGAAGATATGGAGTTTGAAGGCGAAAGAGCTGGCTGAAACATCGCAATTGTCTCCAGAGACAGCCAAGCGGCTTGGAAAACAGCTGTGAACTGAAAACTCACGCATATCTTTGGTTATCTTTAGCTATCGATCACATCAGAATGCGTTCCAAGTATAGATTTCGACCGGACGAGCTATTGATCGATCCACCTCCATCGGTGACCGATGCATACGGAAAAACCCTAAGACGAGTGGAGGCACTGAAATTGAAAATGTTAAAAGGTTTTTGCATATAATTATCGTAGCACGACGTCCTTTGGCAATAGAAGAAATGGGTACGGCACTTGGGTTGCTACTTCTCCAAATCACCAAACTCACATTGCAGGTGTCAGTCTAAGTACAGATACTTGGGCACGAAGCTCCAATAGCTATGTGGCCTGTTTGTCTTATTTATGACTCTCGACTCTAACTCATCCATCTGGCAGCCAGAGAATTACTCATTGGAAAGGGCATAGAAAGCCAATCAGTCACTCTCTCGGGGTTTTGTTGCAATCCACTGAGTGCGGAGAGCGAAATGGCTGGAATATGCTCACGGTATCTAAATTCCGATGATTTTGAACATGTCGAGATGCAAGGCTTTTTGCCATATGCGGCAGTTCACTGGGGTGTCCACGTTCGACATCTGGAGCCGACCGGATACCGAGAAGTTTATAAGATAATACATGAACTGTACCTGAAAATTGAACCAGTGCTCCATCTGTGGCCTGTGCCGAAGGGAATGAAAAGGTTGTGCTGAATTTATGCAATGCAGGAGTTGACATCAGCTTTCCGGACTGGAGGAGTCGGAATGCGCTCTTGGAGGCTTGTCAAATTGGAAGCCTCGAAAATTTTCGCATATTCCTGAGACATCCATAGAATATTAATTTCTATACAGAAGGATATGGCAATGTTCTTCATATAGCGTCCGAGGAAGGTCACTGCGAACTCGTGCAGAAGTTACTAGATCACAGAGCTAATGTCAATTCCCGGGGTACTTCGGAAACTGGCAGCGCGCTACAAAAAAGCCTGACACAAGGGTCATGAGGAAGCTGTGAAAAAATTGCTGAAGCATAAAGCCGATGTCAATGCTCTCCATTAAGATCTTAGAACTCCGCTACAACTGGCTTGCCCAGAACAATAAAGTCGCGGAAATTCTGCTCGAAACGGTGCCAAAATAACATACAAGATGGGCTTTTTCACATTGCGCTGCAGGGATCTTTTGCTGGAGGGTATGAGAGTACTGTACGGCTGTTGCTGGAACGAGGAGCCTAGCGAGGTGTGGAGATCAACACCGCGCTGCGGGCTGCTTGTCATGAGGGCTCTGATAGGATTGTGCTACTGCTACTCTAGAAGGGAGCCAATATCAACTCCAATGATAAGAGGCGCGGAGTTGCGCTACAGTGTGCTTGTGGCAAAGGGCATTATCGGATTGCAAAGTTCCTAGTGGCGTGGGAGGCAGATGTCGATCTTCAGGCTGGCACCTTTAATACAGCGCTACAGGCCGCTTGCGCTGAAGGGCATTATACGATCGTCGAGCCGCTACTGAATGCGGGGGCTGATACTAATATTGATGGTGGAGGCTTTGACACTGCACTAGAGGCTGCTCGGCATGAAGGACATGATAGGATTGTGCTTCTTTTACTGAGAGAGGAGCCGATATCAATGTCAGCCATGAGATGTTTGGAATCGCGCTTCAGCTAGCCCGCTCTCGGGGACACGACAATATTTGAAGATATAATTCAGCAAAATCGTGCAAAACTTTAGCTGCTGCGAAGATGACAAATTCGTGAACATGCACGACAGAAGGAACTTTGTGGGTCCCTCAGAATCGCGAGGACCCTTCTAAGAGACTCAAGCGGTCGTGAGATTTTGGAATAGGGCAATTGCTTCGAGCTCCGTTCTTCTTTTGTACCTACAACTGACGTTTAATCTATTACGGCTGCCTTTCTGGGCTTCTTCTACACTAAAGTAGTATCATGAATGACATTGAGAGTAGATTCCATGTCCTGCAAAGCCAGCGAGGGGCTGATGTCAGAAGAAGATGATTAAGAGGTCGTGAATGTAGTATCGAGATAATCTTTCCGTATCGCTTTTCAAATACAACTTTCGTGTAAAAAGCCAAGCCTTTAGTCCATAATAGACACACCTGAGTAGCACTTGTCAGGTTTTACGATACAGGAAATTTTCGATGTAAAGGCGCATAAATAAGAGAAATATCGCAAACCCGTAAAACCTTTATTAGTCGTCTTGTTCGCTATGAGAAAATATCATCCTTCCCCGCGCCAAAGAGCATGGTAATCATTGGAGCATCTCGTGGTGGCATTCAGGTTTAATAAGGCTATATAGGGGACCTATCTCATCCAGCTAACTTAGACTAGCTCATGGCCGGTCACCTACTACCCTTGGGTACTTTTCTAGGGATATAAATCATTGTGGCTGTCACGCTTGGTACTCCCTCCCTAAGATCTCTTAGACGCTGAAGCTGAACTTCTGTCAACTAATGCTTTAGATTAGTTACAAATTTATCTAGCCCTAGAAGGCTGCCACATTCGCCATCGTCTTATGGTTTTAAACACTCCATTTCTACTTTTCCCGCGGTATTAGGTAGTTGCAAATCCACCTCACAGTGGGTAGCCATTCATGGATCGATTTCGATAATGTATCTGGCTATAATATACTCATTGAACTCCTATATATTATAAGCCGCCTAATAGCCTATCTGAGAAATACACCGATCCTCACAGCCCTAGAGGTGCGCCAGTGCCAGGTACCAAAATAAATATAATACATATCTTAGGGGAATGTACACTACTACCTAAATAACCTAGCGTGGACCACCTAGCACCGGAAGACTTGCCCTATTACGTGCATAGCAGACAATCCCCTTGTCCTCTTACTAGGTACACTGTGTACTACACCGCCATCCTAGATTACACTAAAATTTATCAACTTACACAGTATTCGAGTGGGCCTTGCCATTCGTCGGTCAGTCCATCTTAATATTTAGCTGGAATAGTTACTATTCTGAATAGAATGATCATATTAGTGCTTTTTGAAATATTAACGCGGAGTCGTTAACACGATCAGCCAAGCCTTCAGGGTCCTTAATCCCATCTCAATCCTTAATGCTTCAAATTGGCATTGTGGCCCAATCCGTGACAGCCATATCCACCCAAGCCACGGGATCTGGAAACTCTACAGTGGTTCACTGGCGTGTTTCACCTTGCTAAGAACTTTGGGAGTTTAATTGGCATGTCGCTTTAGGGCAGTCAGGGCAGCGGCACATGTGCCGACCCTTATTTGTGCGCAATAGAGCTTAAGCTTTTGCAATGATCAGAGTGATGAGACGAGAAGGATGCTAATGCCATTCTGCCAAAGCACATTCCCATAGACAAAATCCTCGCGAATTTTAAATCGACCCATGTCGATCTTCAGATCGCCGATAGCGACTTGAACGCACCTGTTTCGTATTTAGACAGTCGTTCGGGTCGTGCAAAAGATCATCCGGGGCGCTTGCGAGCGGCTCTCTCATTGAAGGATATTTAGCTCTTTTTGTCCGAATGCTTGGCCGAATATTACCGGGGAGGGGCATTCGTCGCTGATCTGAAACGCGTTATACCCGAAAAGTCCGGCAACTGCTTCAGAACGACTCACCAGTTTGAATCTGGGCAATCCCCGCAGTTCCATGTCTTGCCGTTCAGCCACGGAATGCCACGGGGAGGGTATGGCATCTAGTGGCTGGCTGGGCTGGTTTAGCTTCTCTATGGCGTCTCACGACCCTGTTGTGTACTCCACAAAATTCACGCACGCCCGAGCAGATCATGGAAGCGTCTGAATTTTCTAAACGTTTTTGTGCTGAGCGAAGCAAACTGCCAAAGCACTTGATTGCTGTAAGTTTCCCTCAATCTGGGGATGCTAGCCTAGTTCAGCGCGGTTCGGAGGCTGCTCCGTCGCTGAGGAAATTGAAACCACTAGACCTCCTCTAACCGCCTCAATTCTTGTGAAGTCTCCCTGCCCAGGAGACGTCCCCATTGAAGATCTTTTCCATGCTGATCATGGAGGTCGGTCCACTCCCAAATCAATGCACGACGTCGGCCGCCGCCCAATCTGGAAGTCCCCGCCATTTCGTAGATGAAGGGTCCTTTTTGCCAGTTTAGAGACGGTGTCGAGGTCCGCCATACCCGGCCATGAGGTGACGGAAGAACCCGTTTGAGCCTTGCATGACAGGACATGTGGGTGCTGATCCTGTAGAAATGGCGATATAAAGATGGCGACATGCCCCAACTCGTTCTTTTGTGTTCATCAGCTGCAGGCCAGACTACCGACTATTCCATTCTCTTTCTCTCTTTTTACCGAAGATGTATCGACGCGCACTCCTTCTTTCTGCCCTTGTGGCAGTCGCTCGTGCCCAGCAGGCTGGCACACAAAAGGAAGAAACCAAGCCCTCCTTGACGTGGCAAAAGTGCACTGCCAGTGGCTGCACAAAGCAATCTGGCTCTGTCGGCATTGATGCAAACTGGCGCTGGGTCCACTCGACCGAGGACTCGACTAATTGCTATACCGGAAATGAGGTGAGCTGGTTTCCTTTTTCTGTCGAGTAACTGGGACTGACCATGCATTCCCTTTGCAGTGGGACGCAACTCTTTGCCCTGACGACAAGACCTGTGCCACAAATTGTGCCCTGGATGGTGCAGACTACTCGGGCACGTATGGTGTGGAGGCTGACGGGGACTCTTTGTCGCTGAGCTTCGTCACCGGTTCCAACGTCGGCTCCCGTCTATTCCTGATGGAGAACGACAGCACCTACCAGATGTTCAAGCTGCTGAACCAGGAATTCACCTTCGACGTGGACGTGTCCGCGCTCCCGTGCGGCCTTAACGGTGCTTTGTACTTTGTTTCCATGGACGCCGACGGTGGTCTGTCCAAGTACGAGAACAACAAAGCCGGTGCAAAGTATGGAACTGGCTACTGTGATTCGCAGTGCCCCCGTGATCTCAAGTTCATCAACGGCCAGGTGAGTGTCGGACCTAACGATAGAAGCTAGCTTTGTTATTGACTGAACCTGGAAATATAGGGCAATGTTGACGGCTGGACGCCTTCAGAGAATGATAAGAACGCTGGTGTTGGAAACCACGGCTCGTGCTGTGCCGAGATGGACATCTGGGAGGCCAACAGCATCTCGACTGCCCTGACTCCCCACCCCTGTGACTCGGCGAGCCAAACGATGTGCGAGGGCGACAAGTGCGGTGGCACCTACTCGGACAGCCGCTACGCCGGCACTTGTGATCCCGATGGATGTGACTTTAACCCTTACCGTATGGGCAACGAGAGCTTCTTCGGTCCCGAGAAGATCGTCGACACCAACTCCAAGATGACCGTCGTCACCCAGTTCATCACCAGCGACAACACCGATTCCGGCACTCTCAAAGAGATCAAGCGTATCTATGTGCAGAACGGCAAGGTCATTGCCAACTCGGTCTCGGACGTCAGCGGCGTCTCTGGCAACTCGATCACTTCGGACTTCTGCACTGCTCAGAAGAAGGCCTTCGGCGACGACGATATCTTTGCCCAGCACGGTGGTATGTCTGGCATGAGCGAGGGCCTGGCCCAGGGCATGGTTCTCGTCATGAGTCTGTGGGATGACCACTACGCCAATATGCTCTGGCTCGACAGCAACTACCCGACCGACGCCGCTGCTTCCGACCCCGGTGTTGCTCGCGGCACCTGCGGCGCTGACTCCGGCAAGCCTGCAACCGTCGAGTCCGACTCGGCTGATGCGAAGGTTGTCTTTTCCAACATCAAGGTCGGAGCTATTGGGTCGACCTATTCCTCTTAAAAGGTGATCGAGATCGATGGTCTGTGATACAAGTGTGGACCTGGTCAGACGCGATGTGGATGTGGGTATCGAGTGCTGTTGAACATCGAATTTTTGGTGTATTTATTATTTCACTTCTTCAGAAAGAGTCATTCCTCATGAAGGCTCCCATTCATTCTTCATCTGTATTCATTGAATTTTGCGTGCGAGTTGAATCTGAACATGTCGGCGAAGTGTAATTTCTGTCCTGTGCTTTGAACCATGGGTGTTCAGAGTAGGCAAGAAGCCGGCAAATCTTGTCGCCAACTGGGTGGGTGGTTAATTAGATCATGGAAGAGGTATCAGGGCTAAGAATTGAGTATGAGGTCGAATATTGCGGGTTGCAAGGGGTGCAGCTGCAGGGGGTTCGAGAAAGCGAAGCTGCGGTTGGGTGCCTGAAACTGCAGGCGGAAGATCCCTCGGCCCGCCCGCCGAAAAAAGTGAAGCTTCGAGCTTGGCCTGGACCTCGCTACTCCCCTCCCAAAGAATCTTTTCGCAATTCGACCATGTTCGACACGGTCTGCTCGCTTCCACTGTCATCGGACCTGTTCACCCAGGCCATCCACCCCCGGGAGCCTGTGGTTTCCGTCGGCCTGGCAGCGGGCCACGTCCAAACGTTCCGCTTACCTTCGGAGGTCGACGATGACGATGGAGCGTCTTCCTCGTCCTGCAACGGAAAAGGCCACATAGACACCATGTGGAGGACAAGGCGGCATAAGGGGAGCTGCCGGTGCCTAGGATTCGGTGTCGACGGCGAAACGCTGTACTCTGCCGGTACCGACGGGCTGGTGAAAGCCGCCAATTCGGAGACCGGCAAAGTGACCAATAAAATCGCAATCCCTCTGGAGAAGAACGGGTAAGAGATATTGAGAGGTCTATTCTGCGATTAGGGGTTTCCAACTTATGTCTCTTTGTAATGCAGCTCGGTCGATGCGCCAACCATCATCCACGGGCTCTCGCCCCAGACACTTCTACTCGCCACAGATTCCAGTGCCCTCCACCTCTTCGACCTACGCACCCCCTACTCCAAGGTTTCTGCTCGACCGGAGCAGTCGCATCATCCTCACGATGACTATATTTCCTCCCTCACACCGCTTCCTGCCTCCGACACTAGTACGTCTGGTTTCAGCAAGCAATGGATCACCACTGGCGGCACTACTCTGGCCCTGACGGATCTCCGGAGGGGTGTGCTGGTGCGCAGTGAAGATCAGGAGGAAGAGCTTATTAGCTCGGCGTACATTGGTGGTCTGCCCAGCAGCGGGACCAGCCGCGGCGAGAAGGTCGTCGTGGGTGGTGCCGGTGGTGTCATGACTCTTTGGGAGAAGGGCGCCTGGGACGACCAAGACGAGCGCATCTACGTGTCGCGTGATTCGGAAGGTGGCGAGTCAATCGAGACTATGACGGTCGTGCCGGATGAGCTGGGCCACGGCAAAATGATCGCTGCTGGTCTCGGTAACGGGCTAGTGAAGTTTGTACGCATTGGCCCGAACAAGGTCGTGTCGGACGCTGTGCACGATGAGACGGAGGGCGTTGTGGGACTTGGATTCGACGTCGAAGGTCGCATGGTGTCCGGTGGAGGTCAAATCGTCAAGGTCTGGCATGAAGCTTTGGAGACGGAAGGCACCGGTGGCATGGTGGGCGGGAAACATATGCTGGGCGACAGCGATGAAAGCGATGACTCCGGTGACAGTGACCGGGAAGACCGCAATGGCCGGTCGAATGCAAATGATCGCAAGAAGCGCAAGAAGGCCAAGGGCAAGGACCGCAGCGGTGGTCAGCACGTCATGGCCTTCCACGACCTAGACTGACGAGATTATTTGATATACCCCATTTGCAACGACATTGATCCTGCGACTCAAACCCACCGGAACATCCGTGGATATAATCAAGTAACACCTTTAGGTAAACCCGTAGTGTGTAACACTGAGGAACTGAGCCAGTGACTGCATCCGAGTTGGTAGAAGTCACATCCGAGAGGAAATGTTATATCCGTTGCTGATTCATGCTGAAGTAACCGCCGGGGGGAATTCCGCCCTTTATCAACCACCGTCGCCGAGGCACAACTGCACACAGCAATGGACCACAACAGGGAATTGAGGGAGGAGAAATAAGGACGCAATGATCGCAATCAACAGCAGGCGATCTAGTCATCTCTCATATCATCACCATCGGAACCAAGCTGTGAGGAACTGCCGATGAACCCCACGGCCCCACGGCAGCGCAGGACCAGCGGATGCGGTGGGGTCTGGGGGTAGAGGCTTGACTATAAAACTAGATGGCCCGCCCTGCAAATCATTGCAAGCTGCAATTCCATTATGAACGCCTTCGAGTACAACCCTAACCCCGGCCGTGTCGTCTTCGGCAGCGGCACCCTGCAGAAACTGCCGGATGAGATTGCCCGTCTGCAGGTGAAGGCGCCACTTGTACTGTCAACGCCCCAGCAGATCAGCCAGGCCGAGAGTGTCCAGAGTGTCCTCGATGGCCAGGTCGCTGGTATCTTCAGCGAGGCGACCATGCACACCCCGACTCACATCACCGACAAGGCTCTCGAGTATGCAAAGGCCCAGGGCGCCGACTCGGTCATCTCCATTGGCGGTGGCAGCACGATTGGCCTGGGCAAGGCCATCAGTATTCGCACTGGACTGCCACATATCTGCATCCCCACGACCTATGCCGGCAGTGAGATGACGCCCATTCTAGGCGAGACAACCGACGGTCTGAAGAAGACTCGTTCCGATCCCAAGATCTTGCCGGGCACGGTCATCTACGATGTCGATTTGACCATGACCCTGCCGACGGCGATGAGTGCCACTAGCGGAGTCAATGCAATTGCTCATGCAGGTAGGTTCAGGTGATGGGAAGTTATATCAAATCCGGTGTCAGTGATTAACGTCTGTACTCTTCTAGTTGAGGCTCTATATGCTCGCAACACCAACCCCATCATCAACATGATGGCCATCGAGGGTACCCGTGCCCTTGCATCCGCCCTTCCTGAGATTGTTGAGAACCCTTCTTCGCAATCCGCCCGATCTCGGGCCTTGTACGGTGCCTGGCTCTGTGGCACCTGCCTTGGCAGCGTGGGCATGTCCATTCACCATAAGCTGTGCCACACTTTGGGTGGCAGTTTCAACCTCCCCCATGCAGAGACTCATACCGCTGTCTTGCCGCATGCCATTTCATACAATGCTCCTAACATTCCCGAGGCCATGAAGCAGCTCGCCAATGCGCTGCCGGACAGCAACGGCGATGCGACTCACGGCTTGAATGTTCTGCTGACCAAGCTCGAGGTCAAGCGTGGCCTGAAAGAATTCGGGATGAAAGAGGAAGATGTGGACAAGGCGGCCGACATTGCGGTCTCCAATCCCTACTGGAATCCCCGTCCGATCGAGCGGACTCCGATCCGTGAGCTGATCCGCCGTGTGTGGGCGGGCGAGCCGGCGCGCGACGACCTGTAGATATACTGCACTGCGCGACGAGCGACACGAAGAAATCTTTTTCAATCATGGCCCAATTACAAATGTTTCCGAGTTTTCAAGATGGATATTTCAATAAGGGCAAGACCTAAATACAGAGCCTACTGTAATACTGGAATATCTATGGGATACAATTGTTGTAGAATTGTATGGTAGTGCTCTGTCAATCGGTGGCGGCACAATTGCTTATCGGCGCGAAGTGGGGGATGCGTTTTTCCCCAAAAATTTCCCGATCATCCCACTTCGCAACGCCTGCCACCACCTCCCCCCAATCCCAATACCAAATGGGTTCCGAAATGGAGGCAGCCCCTGTGCTGTCCACTCCCGACGATCGAATCCTCGAGGAATCGACTCCGATCGCCTCCGTCGATGCCACGAAACGGCTTTCCGATGACGAACTCTCCATTACCTATGACATCGAGCGCACGCTGAAGGAGATCCGCCAGGCGCGGTACAAGCGGATTGCCCTTCAATTCCCCGATGACATGCTCCCGGACGCCCCACGGGTCTTTCAAATGCTCAGCCGTGGTCTTAACTCGGAGGAAGTCGTTCATGCAAACGGCACTCGCCCTGCTGGTTCGGCCGAACAGACAAACGTTGGTTTTGGTGCCACCGATGCGAACAGTATAACCAAGGGAGTGTCTCAAATGTCAGTGGAGAGTGAGGGTGAAAAGTGGTCCCCTCGATTGTATATCCTCGCAGACACTTCCTATGGCACATGCTGCGTGGACGAAGTGGCTGCTGAACACGTGGATGCGGACGTCGTGGTGCACTATGGAAGGTCTTGCCTATCGCCAACGGCCCGGCTGCCCGTGATTTATGTCTTCACCTGCAAGCCATTGTCCACTAACCCGGTCGTGCAAGCATTCAAAGAGATCTACCCCGACCCAACAACCAAGGTCATCCTGGCTGCTGATGTCACTTACACACACCATGTCCCTGCATTGTACGAATCCCTGGTGAAAGAAGGGTATACCAACCTGTTTGCCACGGAGGTGGTCCACGAGCCTTCGTCGGCTATTCCAAACCGTACGGTGCCTGAGTCAGTGGGCGCCGCGCCAGAGACCCTGTCAGACTGGCAACTGTTCCATGTCTCCGACCCGCCGACCGCCCTCTTGATGACGCTTGCCTCTCGAGTTGCCGGGATCCATATATATCCTACAGACACTCCGGGCAACCGAAAACCCAAGCCGTTGCCCGCGTCCACTGCGGCGGCCTTGCGACGTCGCTATGCGATTACCACCCGCCTGACCACTGTTCCGATCTGGGGAATCTTGATCAACACGCTGAGTGTGAAAAACTACCTGCATATCGTGGACCATGTGAAAGAGCAGATTGCGGCTGCCGGCAAGAAGAGCTACATGTTTGTCGTGGGCAAACTCAACGCAGCCAAGGTTGCTAACTTCAGCGAGATTGGCGGCTGGGTAGTCATTGGCTGCTGGGAGAGCTCCTTGGTGGACAGCAAGGATTTCTGGAAACCAGTCATCACGCCGTTCGAATTGGAACTGGCCTTGAAGGACGACGCCGAACGGGTGTGGACCGGCGCCTGGCAGAGTGATTTCCAAGCCATCCTCGACAAGCCACAAGAGTCGACGGAGGAGGGAGAGGAGAGCACCAATGGTGCAACCATGGACGACGATGACATGTCAGAACCCGAGAGCGCGCCGCCGGAGTTTGACCTGCGCACTGGACGATACGTCTCGCATTCCCGACCCATGCGGGAGCCCGCGTCCCGCGCGTCTGCCCAGATCGATGGATCTGGTCCCTCTGCTGCTCGCACCCTGGCCCGGCGGGCAAAGGGCGACCTTGCGATGATCGGTGGCGCCGTTTCACCAGGCGCCGAATTCTTGCGGTCGCAGCGGACGTGGAAAGGGTTAGGTAGCGACTTTGATATTCGTTACGACGAGGAGGACGACCAGGAGGATAGCACCTTGGTCAAGGAAGGGCGCAAGGGTATTGCCAGGGGGTACACCGTGGGTGAATCGAACGAGAAACATTAGGCCGCCATTTGGAGTCCATTCTGTCCACAAAGCAGCCCGCTTGGGTCCCGTCCAAAAGCCCAAAAGCATTTCGCCGGTGTATTTAGCATTATGAAACGTACTACTGTATGATGAAAAATGATAGATATGAAATACTACTAGTACTTCGAGCAAGGAACCCTAGAAATCATTGCTCTCTACTTCAAGTTACCATCCGGAGCCGTACAAAGTATACAACATCACATGACACCCACGGGTGCATCCGGCGAGCCATGACAGTCTTGCCTGCATCGCGCTTGGGTCTTCCTCTCTTCTCCTCAAGCCCAACGCCTTTCTCATCCGAATCATCCACCCCCCTTCCCACGCCATTTCTCCCGGACTCGCCCTCGCTGCCTGTCGCGGTGCTGCCCCTTGGGACCCGCCCTTGCGATCCACCGCTTATCGATTGCCCGATCTCCAGCGAGGAACGTCAACGCTGGATGAGTCCAAGTCGCCCTGGCCTTGCATGCTGTGGCTTACCTTGAGATGTGATTATCGCACCCGATCCATCCTACCATGTGCTGCGCCTACACTGGAATCGCCCGCGACCTCGCGTTCCTTTCGACTTGAGTCAGCGACTGCCGCTGAAGATGGGACTTCAGCACGACATGACGGCGGTGGATGTTGGCGCCCAGCCAGCGCCGCAAGCGCTGGCGAAAAACGCCCTGCAGGAAGCTGTGCTCCCACGCGACCGAGTGCTCTCTACGTTTGAGCGCACAATTGCCTTCAATGCCCCCGTCCTTGAATCGCTCCTCCTCCAGCTTCCGACCGACGCCATCCTCAAGCTCTACCAGACTAGCCCCTACCTCCGCACCTTTCTTCCGTCATGTCCCACCGCGTGGAAGCTACTGTCATTTCGCTTGATGTCTCCGTCCCTACCACAGGTGCCTGCCCATATCGTGCCGCCGGGCACATCGGAGCGAGAGGCGGAGAACCCGCCCCAGCGTCAGTCGCGACCCTACGCCTTGGATCAACTCCTGATGAATGTGTTGGTACCTTTCAGTGTGTGCCTGAAGAGCTTGGAGCTGGATAATACGGCTGTCTCCGGACAGATTCTCGTCTCTACTGTGTTGCATGCTCGCCGGGAGACACTAGAGCACGTGTCTGTTCGGGGATGCAAGCACGTCTCCCTCAAATATCACATAATCCCATACCTCACCATGTTTGGACTCCAATACGACGTGGACATGGAGAAAAACATCGGCTCTTCCCAGACGACGAGACGGTTGGCGCTGAAGAGTCTCTATACATACCGGTGCCGCCATCACCGCCGCCGCCCTTATCTCTCCGTGTCACTCTTCCGCAAGGACTCTGACTCCGAGCCGACACATGAGCTGGTCAATCTGTGCCATAAACTAGGTATCTGGACTGATACCGCCTGGTGTACGACGCCTGCCGGGAGGTGCTTTCGCCGGCGCGGATATGTGGCGATGCGCGTCCCACATGGTTCCCCAGAGGTATGGGTGGTCTTTGATCGTCTCTGGCGAAGCAAGAACTGGATCGGACCTGTCGATACGGAATCAAGGAAAACACATGTTCGGGATGGCAAGCTTTGGGAGACCTCTGAGACTGGATATCTCGGCGAAGCACTGGGCACTGGCGACGGGCCCGAACCTGGTGAGGGCAAGATGACGCCGGCCCATCTGCGAAATAGCCACGCGCGCTTTGTCGAAAATGTGAAGTGCGACAATTGCGCAGAGGAGATAACAGAGCGGTGCGAACAGTGTAGTATCTTGATGCACTGCGTGGGATGCCGCAAAACGCTCTGTGCCAGTTGCGCCTATGAACGGCCTTATCTCCACCGAGGTCCCTCTTCAACATCTACAGGCAATGCCAATGGAAATACACCGGAATCATTGTGGTGGGCGCCGGGGGCAATTTTCTCCCCAAGCTCAATGCAAGATCCCATTTCCAACCCCCTCGACACCGCATTGAATGGGCTCTCACACACCTCTAGCCCCGCTCTTAAATTTCACTGGTGCTGTGCAGAGCCCATTTTTTCCGGCGGCGGGGGAATCAGCATTGGTTCTGCAAATCGAGACGTAGATCATGTGCGGGCAGTGCCTTTGCCTCGAAATCAGGGCTGGGAAGACTTGGAGTACACCGTCAGCGAATGGAGCAAGACCTTTCCGAAGTACGCCTATGGCGATCCCTCAAAGCCGGACTATTCGCTTGAGACTGGTCATCTCGCCATGATGAAGTGGTTGCTGGGTCCGCCGGACCGAAAAGTATCACCTTGCCCACGTAACCTTTGCCAGGAGTGCTATGACTCGCCTCAGTGGAAGGTGCATTGCAAGAGCTGCTCCAAGCCACTCTGCATTGAACACGACCTGCGCGGACTGCGGTTGCGCATCTGTGGGTACAAAGACCTCGGCATTGAGAAAGAAAATATTCAAAAGCGATCTGCGGCCACCACCCTGGCAGCTGGTGTCTCGACAAGCCAATCCGCCGGTTTTGATCTCCCATTCCGGACGCAACGTCTCGTCGACTCAACCAACAGTAGCTTCATCAATGGCCCACAGGGCGATGCACCGAGCGATGAAACCTTCGTCAATACACCGAACGACGACATTTCGAGTCGTACCTTCTTTCCACGAAATCCCACTCGCTCCTTTTCCGCCCCACCGTCTAACCAATCTGGATCATCGTCCCCGTCGAGCGCCTTTTCTTTTGAGTCAACGTTTGAGGCACCACGTTGGCAGGGGTGTCAGTCCTTCTTCTGCCCCACAAACCGCCAACCCGGAGATCAGCGCCAGCGTTGCCCGAGCTATATCCGTGAATGCAAGAGCTGCCTGGTCTACGTATGCCAGGAATGCGTACAGGCCAACCCGCCCTGCAAGTGCTCATACTGTGAGGAGAACTATCTATGTCCCAACTGCATGCGGCAGAGCCCCTCCGATGGCCCTTGCCGCCGTCGCGAGGACGAAAAGGCACGGAAGGAGCGGAAATGGAAAAAGGATATGCAGGAGCTGGAAAGTATCCTCCAGCTC
Source organism: Penicillium argentinense (assembly GCF_028826775.1). Lineage (NCBI taxonomy): Eukaryota > Fungi > Ascomycota > Eurotiomycetes > Eurotiales > Aspergillaceae > Penicillium > Penicillium argentinense. The sequence continues at coordinate 5,437,089 of NW_026622668.1, forward strand.
AAGCTCGCCAATGAAGTGGCAGAGTTTGTTGGACAATTCTTCGACTCGGTGGACTATGACCACAACTCCGGTCCTGCGGTCACTCTGAGCGTCCAGTCCGATCTCGGCAGGCCCGACGACATCACACCTTCCGCTTCCCACAGGCCCCCATGTGAACTGACCGACGTGACCGGGGCAATGGAGCCTGGTCTGTTCATTGATCCGGATGATCTGCCCCCAGAGGAGTAGACATCCGCTAAGGCGACTACTACCCCATCCCGCTATTCTCACACCGTTCTTTCCTCTATCTCGTGATTCCCAATATTTGCCATCTCTCGGTTTCTTTAGCGATCTTCATACCCGGCGCCAGCAGGATTCCAGTTCATTTGAGACTCATTCTTAACTTTTTTTATTGGTATTTCAACATTTCTTCCTCTTTATATTTTTCCTGACTACGGCATCATTACGAGTAGTCCATGCATCAGAGCTATATATCAAGGGGCCAAACCCTGGCGGTTTTACGAGGAGTTGAGACATAGGTGTGGCATCACAACTTTGTTCCAAGTTTTCCAACCCCTCCTTTCAATCCGGCCCAGCGCTGCAGCAGAACCGGGCACATTGCCTTCATCCTTCCTGTTGGTTCATCAGCCCCATCTCCAAGGGTGCAGGAACGCAACCCGCGAGCCAATAGACGCGGGAACTGTGCTAGGAGCGCTGACGACCTTGGCCTCTTTTCTTTCTCTTTTCCGCTCCTGTCGCCATCATCCTTGTCCTACCGTAAGGCTGGAGTTGCCGAGGCTGAGCTGATGATCCCTGGTCTGTGATGACATGGGTTTGGTGGGCTGGCATTTCCATATTGTTTCTTTGCTTTTATTTCTCATAAAGACCGGGTTAACATCCTATGTATGTCCATGTCGTATATTGGTATGTATCTATCACTAGCGAATCTACAGTTTCCTGGTCCCCTCCCCTTCCGCATCGAGTATCCCGAACAAGCCTCTTTTCCTGATCAGATCAACCCATGTATCCATGGGGCAATAGACCCGTCCAGTTCGATCCAAAATTCAGCATCGACATCTCCGACATCCCCATCGATGCTCCGTGCCCTTGACTAGTGTAGTCTAGCAGTGGAGCGCCCCAAGACAATAGTACGACGCCAGGATGTGGATCCGATTGGCTCTGTCCACCCCGCGAGATGCACCTGGGGTTATCATTTCCGTTCATCCACCGCCGTTCGCGCGATGTATCTTTTCTTCCGGAGGTTAATTCGCGCCCTAGAGGCTCTAGAAAACGACTACGCTGACGTGGGGCCCGGTCCGACAGTGCCTATATCGTACTTCTGATGACGATATTGGTCCACTGCATCGCTCCAAACAACGCCCGGTCGTACTTTCGTCATGCAAAAGTCCGGTTTTTGGCGTTGGTCTGGTGATACTCCATTCTCACAGATTCTGATCTTCGTTGCAAAGGTCCTTCTCCGTAGCTAATCGGGCAATCTTGACGTGGCGGGTTGCTCAGTTAGATCCGTCAGCTGTATCTTGTTGCCTTTTCTCAATGACAAAGTCCCGAGTTTGAGTCATGCCGCGCGCTTGGGTTTGAGTACCTGTCGACGTCATTCGGATCGGTATCCATAGCCATAGATCGTGGTACCACTCAGGCGGGAGGGTTTACGCCTCTGGAGAGCTTGTTCGATCGAGTGGGTTCGGATTGAAGACGCTCAAAGTACGTGTTCGTGCCTTGATTGCGTTGCCTTGGCTACGGCTTATCCTCGGGGATTCTACATTTGCATGAGTATTGGCGTTGCATTGTTTCGGCGGTGACATGCTGATCCAACACTGCCCTTTCTCGGGCACGGGACTGCTGCTGCCTGTGAGTTTGGCAATGAATCGGTGAGATCCAAGGTTACGCGGTCAACAGTCGTCCGCTCCCAGGGGGACGGATGAGCATGAGCCCAAGTTTCAGGTTGTAAGCCCAACTTGGTGAAGTATGACATGACCACGATCCACTCTGGTTCCCCAAGGCTTCCACGCGGGTTCCATCTAATCAGTGCCTACTGCGGCGGAAAGGACGGTTGGAACAACAGCAAGAGGCCCATGTCATCTCGCTTGCCCTAAACGAGAAGTGCCCATTTCGGTATAAAATCACCCTGGCAAACCTTAATCCCTTGTCGAGCAAGCGCACTAGCATGGCAAGGGCTTCGACATGAAGATTGACGTCTTTGCGAATGTTGTGCTGAAGCTCCGACGCACACGAGAGCCGGCGACCAGTCAGGATAGGCCACACCGACGGTCTTGCACCGCCAAAATGCCGACATCGTCACTTTCCGCTGTCAACGAAGCTAAGGCGCGGTCAGATGACGGCCAAAGTGTCGGTCGGGTACGTGTCTGCATGTAGACGGAAAGTGCTATGCACCCAAGTCGCCAAAGTACTAGCCCGAGCACAGCCAGGGTCTGGTGGTGAGAGGGTTTCTGCATTGTAAATAGTAGCAGCGGAATAAGATTGGATTGGACATGGAGGAGGCGGATGCGAGGCAATGCGGTCAATGGGACTTGAGACAAACCGTGCCACCGACCACAGAAACACGGCCGATCACTGTAGGAGGGAAGCACAGAGTCTGGCATGGTATTGTTCCACGTGGGTTTGAAAGATGCAACGTCCCGGCACCAGAATCTTGGCCATGGAAGGGGAGGGAGGGGCGCTCTCGGTAGATTTCCCGATGGAGAGCGAGTACATCTCCTATCCAGCCCATATGTGCCCATATGTGCCCATATGTACCCCCTGTACGGCCCAGTCAGGCATGGCGATGCCCAGCAGGCGCTTCGGGCCCTGGGAAGGAGTGGGCTGCTGGGCAATAATCGGTGTACCCTGAGCCCACGGCGAATCAGATTGACGCGGTTGCTGCATCCGCCTGCGCTGCGACCCTTCACATCGCAGACAAGCAGAGATCGGGCGTGGATCAGCTGTGGTAAACCTAACCCGACTCCCCGGGCCCTGCGACGCCTCGCACAGTTTCAGTGGCGTCCCCCACTTCTTCTTTTCCTTCCTTCTCGCGCGTCTACCTAATACTCAGTAAGTTGGCCATCGGCTCGGGTGGAGATGTTCCGCCCACTCCACTCTGCCTTGTCGACTGCGGCCAGATATCAGATCGGTTGGCGCGGATGCAGGACCAAACCCCCCGATTGGCGCGGGATGCGACGGTGTCGGGCGCAGGGAGAGATCCTATTAGCTGTGCGGGTGCAAAGAGGGTCTTTTGGTCGATGGGGAGTCTCGGACTGGGTCCGTCAGATCACGCACAGGCACTGACATCACCGCGCTGTGTTTGTGCCTTTCTTTTTTTTTTTTTTTTTTTTTTTGGCTTTTGGACGGTGAGTGGAGTCCTGCCATCGCCTCCACTAGTCGATCGGTCGATGTATCGCGTCGAAGGGCCAATGGGGGAGAATGGATATCGCATAGGCGGTCCGCCATGCCGTTCGAGGCGAGAAGGACGGAGGAACGAATGGGCCGCGCGAATCCAGGGGGAACGCGAAGGTCGGTGAAGGGTGTGACCCGTGACCGAGGCAAACATTGCTCTTTCCCAATTTCCCGTTTGAATTTACTTTTTCTTTTCTGTTTCTTTTTCTTTTTCTGGTTTGGGGATCAATGTGGTATTTTCATTATTATTATTAATATTACTTTTTTTTCTCTTTCTGTTCAGGATTGTCTCTATTAGGTTACCGTTTCTTCGACTGCTTCCATTCCAACCGGTATATAAAGGGGCGCCTGTCTCCGAGCCACAACGGTTGGAAGCCCAGCGATCTCGATTTTATCTTTGCCTCTGTGAATATTTACCTCTCTCGACGTCTTTGAAGACAGTGACTCCAATCCTCTCCTCACGCGACCTGGTGCTCCTTCATCCTTCACCACATACACCCCCATACATACTATAATACCTTAGGTACACTTCCACACATTGCGCCATGGATTCCATCAAGACCAAGGATGTCGCGCCGGAGAAGAAGGACAAGCAGCCACAGCTCAGCGACGTCGAGCAATATCAACGCCGATGGGAGCAGTTGATGGACGATACGGCTAAGCAGATCCAAAAGATTCGAGGTACGATCGTGACGTCTGATGCATCACATGCGGGGATCACTGACACTTTCCGGTTGAAAGACGAGGAACAAAGGAAAACCGCTCAGGGCTCGCGATAAACGCCACTCTCGAACACTCGATGGTGGCCACTGCAAAGGGACGGAGTTTGGAATCTCTTCATATTTTCTCTTGTCGATATTTTGGGTTGATCATCATTGTTGTCTCTCGTTGATCCTACTGGATTTTCTACGGAGATTAGGAATACCCATGGGAGCCGGGTACCGCATGGCATATCGGATGGACACTCGTTCTGGAGTCCGGATTTTTAGAGGAGTTTTTGCAGCAAGCTGAATCGCATTGCTGGCATTTCCGCATTCACACTGACCCTGCCCTAACCGTATTGATTATGGATCGTGGCACAGCCACCCGAGTAATTCCTTTTGATGACGAGGCTGCATTTTTCCCAAATGTTGCCGCACCCGCGCCAATGAGCGATCGCCGCGCGAGTGGGCTGGCGTGCATATCCCGCGCGCATCCCTGGGCGATCTTCGTCGACTGATCCCCTCGGCCTGTCAAAACGAACAGGTCCTCGTCTCGATGCTCCTCAACGGTATGAATGCGCCGAGTGGGACGTGAGACATTCCGAGATCCGCTGTCAAGGAGGCTCGGACTGAACCTTAGCCAGCGATAGTGCATGAATTAATGCACCGAGCCGCGCAGCGGTCGGCTCCCCTGGGTGCAGCGTGGCGCAGAAATGCCCAACTTTTCAGCTCGCCATGGACAATGGCATTCTGTCGTGTCAAGGTGCTGGGGAGCGGTGTGTCGATAACACACACCACCGTGCAGGGACGAAGGTGGTCTGGAACTGGACAGAGGACTCGACTGTATGAGTCAACCCAGTCGATGGACCGCAGTCTCGCTCTGGGTCTCCACCGAGCGATCAGGATATCCTCAGCATCGATCATAGACGGATCGTCCCCCTGCAGGCCATTTGACAGCATTCCGTACCGTTTGCCGATCGCGGGTCGGAATCCATCGGCTTTCCATTGTCCGCTTTGAGGCTGCGCGACAGATCAACCCTTTCGGCGATCTGTCAGGGATCGTCGGACGTTGACATTTCCACGCAAGGAGAAAACACGCGTATAGCGCGGCTGCCGGGAAGTCACAGCATGTTTGCTAGCGCTCCTCTCTGGAATTTATTATTTTCGACCAGTAGGCGGGTTGAGTTGTGAAGTCCTCCGTTGATTGGTCGTACACGCCATTGTGTCAAAGTTGAATTGTGAGAGGTGGTCTTAAAGGGGAGTAGTCGTCGTCGTTGGTACATAGTTGAGGGTATATCTAAGCAAGTCCGGACTAGGAGCCGTCTGGAAGGACGGTTCCACCGCCAAGCCGTCCCGCATTCTTTTCCCTCCTCAGCTTCACCGCGTCAACAGTCATCCACCATGTCTGCCGAACAGAACCCCTCGCCTGCCGAATTGGCCCAGCGTGAGCTCGAGGAGAAGGAACGCAAGGCTCGTGAGGTCGCTGAGCAGGCTCAGCTTCCTTACAAATGGACGCAGACCATCCGCGATGTGGACGTGTCCGCCCCGATCCCCGCCAACATCAAGGGTCGCGACATGGAGGTCGTCCTGACCAAGACGAAACTCAAGGTGGCCATCAAGGGCCAAGAGCCGATCATCGAGGTGTGTTTGGAAGTGACTGGCTGTAAACTCCCGGCGGAATTCCAAGACTAACTGCTCCCCGCTGTTAGGGCGACTTCCCCACCCTATCCGCGTCGACGAGTCCTCCTGGACCCTCGAGACCACGCCCACCCCGCCCGGTAAAGAGGTGAATATTCACCTGGACAAGGTCAACAAGGTCGAGTGGTGGCCGCATGTCGTGACGACCGCGCCCAAGATCGATGTCACCAAGATCCAGCCCGAGAATTCCAGCCTGAGCGACTTGGACGGCGAGACCCGCGCAATGGTTGAGAAGATGATGTATGACCAGCGACAGAAGGAGACGGGTGGCATGACGAGTGACGAGCAGCGCAAGGCGGATCTACTGAAGAAGTTCCAGGCCGATCATCCGGGTGAGTTGAGAAGTGTCCAGCCTTCCACCCAACATACTACTTTTATTTGTTCTCCATGTTTGCTCCAGATGCTAACGACCTGCAGAAATGGATTTCTCGAACGCGCAAATTGGTTAAGATGCGCGTCCCAGGTCTCCCATTACAGTGTATGAAGTATGAATAATGCATCTCAATGAACCACACTATTCTCTTTTTGTTCTTGTTCTCCGCGTCACACATATCTCATCCTCATATTTCCTATTCAATCGTATATCGAGGCACCATCATGCCTTACCTCAGCGTGCCCCGCATGATTCCTTCATGTTAGGCATCACGACCCGATTGGGATGAATACGAGGACTGCCTGTTCGGGACTAGCGTGCCCGTGATCTGCGCAGCTGCCTTCTTCTTCTTCTTGTCTTCGTCTTCGCGCTATGAATTCACCCTGTGAGATCCTTTCTTCAGCCAATGGATGCCGTTGGAATTCTCATTTCGCAACTTCCATTGATCAAATTGCGCCTCCGAATGCCCCGTGGTTGGACCCGCTCGCGTGAACGCCCTGACTCAGAGCAGGGCGCAGCTGTACGGGGCACTGCCGATTGAGAAGGCTGATATCGGCTATATTGTACATGATTCTTCATTGCGAGGCTCCAACTCAACTCAAAATACGTTCTAGCATTCACCCTATCGACCTAGATTCCCGTGGAATGTCCGTCTAGACCCGTGTGCAATGCGCCACTCGAAAGTCGACATGTCTCAACCGATGCAAGGGCACCAGAGTGTATTCCGAGTCCCGAACTACAAATCACAATCCACCGGTACGCATGGTCCGGTAGGCGACCCGACTGAACGGGTCTACCATTCCCGCCGGACGCACCGCAAGTCCCGCGGAGGCTGCGCGACCTGCAAGAGCCGACGAGTTAAGGTATACTGGCGAACTTCCCCCTTAGGTCCCGGGTAGATCTGCCGGTTGGATCGGTTGTTGATTCGTTGCTCTAGTGTGATGAGTCAAAGCCTCACTGTCTCCGCTGCCAAAAGCATGGAGTCGAGTGTAACTATACGGCTGCACCCGTTCGTACCAGGCCCACCAAACACGTCGTCCAGCGGTTTTTGGAGTCTCGGCCCGACCTACTCTCGACGGAATCGTTGGCAATCTCGATGTCCTTGTTGGTCGTGGCGGATAAGCTTAATGAATTGTTGCAGCCGGAGCCACCTTCCCCGTCATCATCCTCCTCGTCATCTTCGTCGCAGACCATATCACCTGGTCCAGATCGAGCGTTGGAGGCCTTGCATCATTTCCATCAGGCCACGTTCCATAGTGACCTTTCGAAATCTGATATAGGTGCGATGATGGGAAAAGTTACCCAACTTGCATTTGAGGTAAGATCGTGAAACTATGTTTTCGTGGCTGCAGCGACGAAAGCATACTTGGTTCGACTTGCTAATACTAAAAATTGTAAAGACGCCATTGCTCATGCACGCTATCATTGGAGTGGCTACTACACATTTATGCAGCGTGATACCCAATAACTGCTCTTATCGCGTCGCCGAATCCTACCATTGGCAACAGGCGATTCAACGTTACACCCACGAGATTTCCTCAGGCGTGACCGAGAAGAATATGGACCCACTTTACTCCGCCTGCATTCTCCTCACCATCCACAGCTTTCGATTAGGAGAGTTCAATCCGCGTGCGTCTTTTGTCTTTTCCGATAACCCGACGGATCTCAACTGGCTTCGCCTGCAAGGTGGCCTTCGCTACCTATTGGATCGTACCCAACGCTGGATGCCAGATAGTATGTGGTTCACGCTTTTTGAGCAGTCTCGTTACGACGAATTCAGCTACGATGATGATCGGCCCGGCCGGATCGATTTGGACCCAGACCTCGCAGATGTCTGTCGTATCACTGAGACTTCGACCGTAACAAATAACCCTTACCTATGGCCGCTGCGCATGCTTACAAATCTCCTTGCGCTTGGAAATACCAAAGAAAATTACCGAAACTACTACTACAACTGGATGGGTCGCCTCGAGCCAGAGTACTACGATTGTCTCCTGCGAAAAGACCCCCTGCACTGATTCTACTTGCATGGTGGCTCGCTCTCATGTGCGTGGATGAGGAGTGGTGGATCGAAACGCGGGTCCGATCGGAGTGCACTGCCATCTGTATGAAGCTGGAAGACAGTGCAGACCCAGTTGTGCTACGTCTGCTAGAATTCCCGGCGCAGTCCTGTGGCTATCTTTTGAATCACGTGCAGGAGCGAAATGCGATCCAGGCCCTCTTCGACACCAACGTGGAGTTTTGAAAGGCCCTGGAACTGAATAACTTGATAAATTACGAAACTTTCATATACCAATCCCTAAAAAAATATAATTTAAATTCAAATCAAATCCTGTAAACACGAAATCAATTTAATTATCGATGACACTAGAAGGTGTTCTGCGAGATCAGTCTATTCCAATTTGATGATTTGATCATCTATTTGAATCTGATAATCTCCAATTCGTCCTAACATGAAATAGTTAGCCATAATACACCGCACGATCTGCGATGTTGACTTCAAAATTACCCGGTACAATCAACTCCTTGACTGCCCAGCCCTCGACTTTGGGATATTCACGGAGAACTTCGCGATACCTGGGAGCTTTAGGCCGCAAAATATTGTTGCCACGACTAAAGCACCAGAAGGAAGACCGCCGAGGTCCTCGCACATCTGGAGATCCGAGAAGTAGAAGTCTTCATCGTTATCCAGGAACAAAAGGTCAACCTGAATCAATTTATCCTCGGGGGTGAAGCCTCCTCACAGAGTCAGCCGCAGATCCCACAAAGATCTTCACGACATCACCCGGTCTAGCAAGATCAGCAACGCTCATCGCAACAGCCGCAATGAGAGGGTCGAATTTTCCAAACTTGAGAGTTTTACCGCTTGCCCCGACTTGGTGGACCGACGCATGACTTCGCCAAAGCAGATTGAGGAATAACTAACGTAGCCACCGAGTTCAACCAGCACGGAAGGACTTTTTCCTGCTTGATAATATCGCAGACTTTAGCACCTTAGTCGGATCCTATATTGATGAGAAAGCCCTGTTGCGCAGCAAACCAATCCATTACGCGAAGGATGGCAGACGGCGACCCACGGAGCTGGTTGAGCGCGGTGTGTGACTGTAGACATTCTTGAGGGCGACGTCTCGTCCATAGTGAGACAGTGTGATCGTTATTGTCAAATTTGGCGAGGGGACGATATTTTGGCGACAATCTCTTGGGAGAAAGCCATTGTGTACTCGTATGCTTGGGGATAGTCAGGAGGAAGAAACGTTGCATAGTCGCGCGGCTTATATACTTGCATTTTAGGCGGGTGGGGACCAACACTTGTGAACGTGCCAACTATCAGCCTAGGGATTCATTTCATAGTGGGAGACCTGACGTTGAGGGACATGCTCGTTCGAATAGAGTCGTCGGGAATGACATGCAAGGCTGCAGTGGAGAGTGATAAGATTTGATGCAATGTGGTAGGGCATTGCTTCATGTTTTGTCGAAGTCACTACCTAATGGTCCGTTGGCTTGTGTGGACACCGGCATCTTAATTAAATGACCGGACATACATCCGAGGTCATGAAATCATGAAACCAAGAGAGGGCTCGGTGCCTTCTTTTGATACATCTCGAGTTGCAATTCCTCACTGATAGCTCCGAGTCGCTTCAACTATCAGTTTAACTCGCCAACCGCCTTTCTAGGCCCATTTTGCTGAAGTGACAGAACACGCTCGGCCGCGCCAGGTGTGCGAAACCGGGATTTCGATGCTCACAGCTCTTTCTCGAGCCTTGCAGATAGAAGGTATCAATATTCCTGTTCGTACAAAATAGGATGATTTTTGGACATTGGGAGCTCATAGACGACCCTCTTCACAGCGTTGCCGCGGAATAACTCTCATCCCTCGCTGGACCGGAAGTGACATCCCCGCAATTTCATCCGCGAGAAAAAAAGGCAGAGTGAAACCTGCACTCCCCACGACCCTCGAACTGCTCTTTATTATTATAGCTGATGTATCCCAGCATCTAAGACCGCACTCTGAGGTTCCGGTCTGTACGGGTCTCGTTCCGAAGCACCACGAACCCGCGCCTTCCGGCAATGTCCCCCCAACCCGAACGTCCCGCGACAAGGCAAAAAGCTGCACAGCCGTCGCCTGCGGCAGCATGCGAGGCATGTAGGAGATTGAAGATGCGATGTATTCGCTCGAAAGATCAACAACAGGCATGCGACCGTTGCAAACGAACGAAGCGCAGCTGCAGGATCCCTTCGCCGCGTCAATTAGGCCGTAAGCCCGGAGCGGTGGGTCGATACCAGGGACTCGAAAAGGCCTATCGAAGAATGCAGGTGGAGTTGAAGAAGGCCAAGGCGTCTCCGGGAGATAGCCATGGAATCAACGAGTTGGCATTGAGAGAAAGGGAGCTATCAGAGCTCCGATCGTCTGCGCAAACGGACGATGACTTATCTTTGGAATGGATCCAACGTACCAGCGACATACAGAGACTCGCCGGGAATACTACCACAGATATGATGAGATCATCTGCTAGGTCACCTGTCACATACAAGCTTCAGTCTATTTCGAAGGCAGCAGTACTTGATCCTCTGCATGCTGATGCCACGCGTGGTGCCCACTCGCACGCTCCTCTTGAACCTGTCAGCAACCCATTGGCTCTGATGGCTGATGCTGCAGTGGCAGCTCAAGCAATGACAACACACCCCGAACAGGCAGGTACTTCCCCGGGATCCAATGATGGGGCTCAGTATGAAGCATATGGAGTATCTGAAGGCCAAAGCTTACTCCATCGGCCTGGATATCTTTCTCTCGGTCTTCAACTAGATCGGCAAACCCTGGAAAGAGGCCTAGATGCGCTGCTCAATTCAGGAAATGAGGCAGAGCATCAACATTTGAATTACTTTCGCCCTCCTGATATGAATCTTCCTCGGGATGTTGGCCCGGACTTAGATCCCATTGATCTGGGCTTGATCACCGTCGGAGAATCATCTGCCCTGTTTGCCATGTTGGTGAAATTGAACTGGATATAATGTTTTTTCGGACCTTTCCATTGACTTTTCGCAGTTACTTTTCCCACCTTCACGTCATCAACGGAATCCTTGACCCTCTGTTGCACACCCCGGAGTTTGTCCGTTCCCGATCATCACTCCTTTTCACGTGGATCCTGGCCCTCACGGCGCAATTCAATCACCAGTCCGGACATCTTGCCACAAGACTTCGGCTACATGGTGACAAACTGTCTCGACATGTCCACACATGTGGATTTAAATCAGTGGAGATCGTCCAAGGATATTACATTTCGCTTCTCTCCGCAACCCCGGCAAAGAATTTGTCCGAGGAACGCTCCTGGCTTTACACAATGTACGCCTTTGGTGTCGCAGTCGAGCTAGGATTGGACCAGCCATCAAGATTTTGTCATTACCCAGTTTCCAAAACTTCCACTTCTACAATAAGCAGGATTGATGAACGAGAGCTACCGTTTCAGCCCCCACGAATGCCCCAAACCTCGGACCAGGAGGACTTACCCTCATGTCACAGCAGGAATGTCAGAGACGTGGGAGGCCAAGCATACATCCAAAGACTAGCGCGCAATCAAGAGCGGACCTGGTTTCGGATTTCACTTTGGGAGCGAGCAAACAGTGCCGCTTGCGGTAGGGTCAACGTCTTTCCTGATACGGAATTGATGTCCAACGTTCATAGTTGGTGGATGCATCCTCTTGCTGATTCAACCGACAAGTACACATGTGCATTTGTACTTCTTCGTCGCGACATTGCCGTTCTTCAAAACGAAACTCGGCGACAAGCAAAATTCTCACAGTCAAATCCCCATTGGGCTCGGGAGCTGATCAATGCAACTTTTGAGCCTTGGCTGCAAAGATGGTTACCCTCAAGAGCAACGCAAGAACAGCCTCAGTGCCTGCCAGACCTGTACCTGTATTATGTATACATTCATGGTCGGTTGTGGATTTTGTCAACTGCATTGAACGCTTCAATGAATATGGGTCAAAATCTGGAAGCAATTCGTGAGGATTGCTTTGAAGCTGCTATTCATTGCAGTGAAATTGCAGTCCACGACTTGCAGTCCATCGGGGAGCCAATGTATTGCATGCTGTCCCCGACATGGGCAATGATATCATATGCAGCAATTCTCGCTCTCAAAATCTTCCCTTTCCTGCATGGGTCTCGTCCGGGACAACAGGTCGAACTTCTCGCATTACTTGCACAAGTGGCTTTGCAACTCGAATGTGCCGGCTCGACTCCTTCCCATCGACTTGGAATTGCCACACTACTTGGTGAACACCTAATGATGATCCTTCGCACGAAAGTAGCTGGTTTGGGAGGCATGGCATTGACTCCCGAGGTACGATCAATGTCATCATCTTCAACTACCCAAGAAAACGGTGGCCACAGAGCAAGGCAAGCAATGCTTACAGAAAATCACACAACGGAGTTTTCAGAACGTTCCCGTTCTATGCATCCAATGGTATCGACATACGATCCTTTCCTCACAACTGCAACGCTGGGAACAGAGACAGATATTGGAGATGAAGGGTTCGAAGGACTGCTGCGAGAGATATTTGGTCCGGGATTTGGTGACGTATATTAGAATACTGGAGTCAAATAAAACAATATGGGGCCAGAGATCATTAACAGATAGATAATCTTGGACTCATGCCACCATCTGCTCTAGGAATTCAATACCACGCCGAAGATTCACATAAAACATTGGTTCATCAGACCCAACAGCGTCAAGATCAATTGGCCCTTGGACATCGAATCCGTGACCACACCCTTCGGCACGCTCCAGAATAAATTTCACTCCAACCTCCTTGAGCTTTTCTGCTGCGCTTGTGCTCTCCTCAAATTCGACCATCACATCCTGGTCACCGTGGATGAGGACAGTAGGCGGAAACTTGTCGGTCACACCGAAAGCGAGAGGGAAAAGAGCTCGGTGAGACACAGGGATTGTATCCAACCCTTGGGAAATGATCTTCAAGCCAATATCAGGAATATGAAGCAAGGCTTCCGGGAATTTTGCAGCGGCCAGGAATGGTTTGATCAATTGGATTCGCTTGTCCTGGGCAGCAGCAGCATGGTCTATCGGGATCGGATGGGAATCAACAGGGTGGCCATTGTAAATTGCTGCATTCAAGGCATCGATCGTCTCCGCAATATCTTCAGGTCGACCCTGTGGTTGGATCCATTTGGGGCGGGAGAAGTCGAACCCACCACAGACAGTAAGCAGAGATCGGATCGGTGGCGATTCCGGTAGTGCAGCAGTTGCAAACGCAAGATACCCCCCTGCACTAGACCCAGCGATGATTATGTTCGTCGTGATATTATCATAGATCCATTGGGTAACGTCACGGGAATCAGATAGCATATCTAATCCAGATGCTTCTGGTAACAGACGGTAAGAGGCAGTCGCATAAGCCCAGTTCCGATGGCGACACGCGTTGATCAACCAATATGGAGGGAAGCTTGACTTTTCGCCTATCATCTAAAGCAACAGAACAAGTCAGCAACATGATTCTGGATTTTCTCAAAAGGGTATGTGCTCATACCAGGTACCCTCCGTGGAAATGGAGGACGAGAGGGTCATCTTGGGAGAAGTTGGGCGGTTTTGTGATGTCTACGGACAGGGCCAAGTCGCCAACCACTTTGTAAGTATGAGTGGTGGACATGGTTGATGGAATGGAATCAGAAACGATTGATTCTGTCTTTCTTCGGAATTTTGGCTGTTCACAGGCCTTATTTATGCTCTTGGGCTTCGAAGGCGAGTACCCACAGGTATTTGCGGTGCGCCTTGTGCTAGCCTTCTTTGTTCCCCGATCGCAAATTCATAAATCTCCGCCGCAATCTTTTTCATGATGATCGCATTTGCTTGAGGACGCAAAATATTGCCAATTTCAGAGAACAGGGCCAAAACCAGTGGGAAATAATAAATAAATGCTTGTTGCGTATGACATGATGTCTCAGAAGGGCTGTATAGGAGGCACCGCAAGGCTCTGGAGCTGGATATAGAGCGACGCGATAAGATACTCTAACCTTCGTTGTTGGAAGATACCTTAGGGTAGTACTCCTTAGGATGACTGAGAACTCCCTGCGGATCCTCTTTGATTAATGAAGATTTCGTTACTTGTAATGATGAACACTGGTCACATGCTGGACACACTGCTAGTACTGCCAAGGTTGTCGTCGTATAGGTACATACTCGCTCTCAGACAGTAGTTACCACTATTCATGCCTGAAGAAACAGGCATCAAACCCCAGGGCCGTGCTGAGTCAACCGCCAATCAGAATCCGCGGGGAATTTGGATGCCTGCGGCTGCGGTTTCTCACCAGCTTGCAACACAGGAACTCTCTTTCCCTCCTCTTCTTCTCTGCATGTCTTTGTGACTCGAGCCTTGTCGCCGGATATTTCTATCTGGCCATTGTATTTCTTTCTCGCCACCGGAGGCTCCTTGACTTCGGAGATCTCCTCGATCTCCATTATCTTGTCTTTATCGCGGTGCGGCTCAACAATCTTGACCTTGAGAACCCTAGAGCCGTCCCCCATAGCGGCCCTGGTTGCTGGTGGACATGCAATAGCCCTGAGAATTTTCCTTCTCCTTCGTCGCACTCCCAAGGTCGCTTTGCTGTTGTAAAGAAACCAAACTCTTTGATCACTCCGTCCAACAAAGCATAGCCTACTCATTCCGCCATGTCCTTTCTGGCCAGCCTTTGCGGCTGCTTTGTCCGCGACGACGAATCCCCCGGCTCTCCGGCCCGGAGATGCAAACCCGCCACCCCCCACTCTGCCATCACAACGGAGTTCAAACTGGTGGATTCACACTGTCCGGCGAGGGCGATTTCATCCGCTCGACTGGCGCTGAGCACGGCCCCCGGCCGGCTGACACAGAAGTTGGGGGCTATGCCAGCGTGGACCCGCTTCCGCAGTACACTGCACGCCCGATGAGTGTCAACGAAAAGACCTTGGAATCACACCTCCGGGACCCATCGATATCGTCTGACTCTAATGCCTTTGATTCGGACGAAAAAGCCCGCCATGAATACCACGAAGAAGTCACATCTGATGCATCCTCAGCCTTTTCATACCCCAGTAGCTACGGCAACACCTCGACCGCAACGCGAGAAACTCCTCCGCCACCGTACTCTCCTCGCTCGTCGGCGGTGTTGACGCGGACGCGGTCCGTGTCTATCTATTCCGTCTCCTCGGCAATGGGAGTCACCATCAGCCCACCACCCATGGCTCGAGTTCATGGTGCACGTACAGGGCCATGTCCA
Source organism: Penicillium argentinense (assembly GCF_028826775.1). NCBI lineage: Eukaryota > Fungi > Ascomycota > Eurotiomycetes > Eurotiales > Aspergillaceae > Penicillium > Penicillium argentinense. The sequence goes on from NW_026622668.1 coordinate 5,452,519, forward strand.
TCCGAAGCGGATGACCAGTCGATTCGTCGACATCGACGATCTTCTTGGGAGAGTCATTGATGGTCTCTCGGCCATGTGCTCTCCCTGCCGTTATACTTACTGCTGTCTTGCTGAACACTGACGGTGGCAATCTATTCATTCGCAAAGACCGAGCTGGAATCGGTCGTTGTGTCCACCTCTCCTTACCATTTTTCCTTATTTATATCTCAGCATAGATTGCTGCTACATTGCCTCGCCTGTTTCCTTTGAGAGGACTCAAGCTGCATAAGAACCCCCAACTACATACGATTGGACGATAAAGCGGTTTTGCTGGATTGTGTGACGACCTGGAACGAAAGGATATTTAAGGATACTTAATAATTGGCGCTATTCAAACTTAATTCTGTGGGAATTGGACATGCTCGTCGCTATCGCCTACCCTAGGGTAGTGTGGTACATGTGGTACATAATGACAAACATACATATTGCGCGCTCTAATGAACATCTTTTCGATTCGCATTATGATGATTTCTGTAGTGTAGCCCATGACCAGGAACAATCCAAAGCCTGAAGCATCCAATAGTATGTAGGAGAAGGAATGATTTTGCATCTGAGTACATTTCGATTGCCAGTTATTCGATCAGTTGGAAGACCACCTTGCATCTATTATACTTCGGACTAACAAACTTCCATCTGTCATCCCACCCTGGTACGCCTTGATGCCTCAGGGGAGGGGCTGATAAGGCGATAGCGCTGACATAATCAGGAACCCCGCCACGCTTTCCAAAAAAGTTAAAGTTTTTTCATTTCGATCTTGTATTGCCCGGATTTGTCCCGCATTGTTTTCGCTCGTTAGTGATTTCAATCCGCTCTCCGACACCATGGCGTCCGAACCGACCGTTGAGGAAATCACACAAAATGTGCAGCCGCCTATGGTCCCCCCTCACCGTTCCCACGACCCCTCCAACAATCTGAAGCGGACCGATCCCTTCCAATTCGGATCACGATACCTGGAACAAGGCGACGACGTCTACGAATTCAATGCTTGGGACCACGTCGAGCCGGATGACGAGTTCAAGGCCTTTGCCGAGGGCCAATACGAAAAACAACGCGCAGCACCTGTGTCAGAATTTGACCAGCGACGCTTTAATTCCGACCCGGCGAAATGGTGGAATCTCTTCTACAAGAACAATACGGATAACTTCTTCAAGGATCGGAAATGGTTGCAACAGGAGTTTCCGGTTCTCGAGCAGGTTACTCGCAAGGATGCTGGAAAGCAGGTTGTCTTGGAGGTCGGCGCGGGCGCTGGCAACACAGCCTTCCCTTTGATTCGGAATAACGAGAACGAGGAGCTGATGCTGCATGCTTGCGATTTCTCCAAGTATGCGGTCAAGGTCATGCGGGAGAGCGACCAATACAATCCAAAGTATATGGTCGCTGATGTTTGGGATGTATCTGCCGCACCGAGCGAGGAGGGCGATTCGCTACCTCCAGGGTTAACCGATGGCTCCGTCGACGTTGTGGTCCTCATTTTCATTTTCTCTGCGCTTGCGCCTGAGGAGTGGGATCGTGCTATGCGCAACATCTATCGTCTTCTAAAGCCTGGAGGCTGCGTTCTGTTCCGCGACTATGGCCGTGGTGACCTGGCCCAGGTCCGCATGAAGAAGAACCGTTACCTGCAAGAGAACTTCTACGTCCGCGGCGATGGTACCCGCGTCTACTTCTTCGACCCGGACCAGTTGGTCCAGATGTGGAGTCGATGGACACCGGAGAAGGGAATTCAAGTGGATCTGGAGAATGGCTCTGAGACCAAAGCTGATGCTGAGGCCAAGAGCACGGGCGCTTTTGAGGTTGTGCATCTCGGCGCTGATCGTCGACTCATTGTCAACCGTGCTTCCAAAGTCAAGATGTACCGCTGCTGGTTGCAAGGCAATTTCCGGAAGCTGGAATCCCCTGCTTCCACACAGACGGAGGATGACGCATAAATGATCTTTTAAGTCGGCTTGTCCATTTACCTCGACGTTAGACACGCAAGTCAAGCAACGGCACAGTAGGCAAGACAGCCTCCAGATCCGATGGCAACGCCGTCAATATTTCGCCGCTCGTCAGGGCAGAGCATTAAGCTGTCGCCAGTGTTTGCAGACAGCCAACCCTGCAGGGTCGGGTCCACATATATCTGCGGAAGACATGGCCTGACGATTTACGACCACGCGTGGCGCGCCAGCCTGAGGTCTCCTCGATGCGTCCTGGCAGCCCGGATACGAATTGTCATGAAGTTTCATGAGAATAGCGACCTAGAATTACAGTATATAGGATTTGCATCAATTAAACATACATCTAGACTTCTGATTCTTACCTAGCACCCATGAGAGGATTGTGATGTAGGCTGCACCGGGGGCGTGGTTCATGTCACAGCTGTGAGCAATCTTACCGTCTTCACATCTTACATTTGGAGATTAATTGCAAGCAGAACCGTATCTACAGCTCTCAGAACAAGTGGAATTGCCTCGCAAGGCAGAGAAAGCTGATCAGAAAGACCGAGAATAAATACGAAAGTGCACGACGACAGAAATAGGTACAAGAAGGACAAAAATGTGTGCATGACATTACTCGTCAAAGAGTCACACTGGCTCGAGTAAGTGTCAGCCATCGAAGATAGAAGACTCCGATGTTGGCTAAGCAATGGACAATGAAGAGCAAACAAAAAAAATACAAAACTCCACCCATGCAGCGAAAGACAAAAGTCCGTCGACATGTTTATGTGCAAGGTTTTCTATGAGTCGACTGGTGACCGACATAGATGGTGAACGCATTCGAGGTCTAGAGACGTATTGAAGAAATCTGGTCGTTTATCTCCATCTTCGTTTATCGTGAAACCAAAGAGAAACGCCGGAATTAAGAACGTGGTGGTGTTGTGCTCTTCACTCATGATGTCAAAGAGGGGCATTCGCCCTGGGCGCGCTGGAAAGCGCCAGCGAAAAGGTCCTGCATTGCGCAGTAGTGGAATAGAATGCCACCCAGGACAGCCACGTGCCAAATATTGTGGCTACCGCCGACATAGTCGAAGAGGCCCGGCTTCCAACGTTCGGGGACCTTGGAGGCATAGACCAGTGCGCCAACAAAGTAGACAAGCAAGCTTTTCAACACCGGGGCATAGAAATAAGCGCACCACTCGAGGCCACGGGTATATGAAAGTTGGGCGAGAGGTGTGAATCCGGTCAGCGCCAGCGTGACGTAGAAAGCCACTCGAGCCCAGGCCATGTCGTGGCGGTTGAAGGTCGGGTGCCAAGGAAGAATGATGCCACCGATTCCCATCGACATGGTGAGGAGGATATATGTCCATCGCGAGTACGGCTCGCAGTAGAAAGCAGTATACTCGGTGGTGACGATCGAGGCGGCGACCAGCAACGAGATACCCGTGTAGTCCACGCAGGCAAATCGTTCCATTAGGGACTGGGAAGCGATACTGTTCATGGTGTGCCAAACGGTGCTGCAGACCAGGCACTTGCAAGCAGCAAAAAGAAGACGGCGGCGATCATGATGTCGGCCTTGGTGCTGAGGTGGAAATTGGTGTGAAGCGGGTAGAAGTAGAAAGCGATGGCCAGGACGATGACCAGCCCGATCACATGAGACCAGATATTAAACATTTCGTTCGAGAAAGCGAAGATGGAGGAGACACATTCCACCTTGGAGGTGGTGAAGCGGTACCCTTTCAGGATGTGCGGGTTGACTCGCCAGGGGTCGGGGAGGTCGTAGTAGGTGATGAGTCGTTTCTCCTGGGCTAGGTGGATGGCTTCCTCGATGCTCTCCTTAAGAGCATGACGAGCCCGGCGTGCACGCTCCATGCCCTCGTCGACGACCTCTCGGGCATGGACGAGCTTTGAATCCATCGCCTTCCATCCGTCGTCCAGCGTCCCGTAGATGCCGCGATCCCGCACGGCGTGGGCGCGCGACTCGAGCTCGGACAGGAACGACTCCATCAGACGGACCCCGGCTTGGGCCTTCTGCTCGAGCGTCTCCTTCGTCGCCAGCGCTTCATTATATCGGCCCTCCAGCGTATCCACCAAGATCTTGGCGCGTCTCTTGCCACTGCCCATCAGCTCGCCCGATGCGACGGAGCATTGGTCTCTCACGGCCTCCAACGTCGCATAGCCGCGTCGCAAGCTCGAGTCGATTTGCACCATGTGGGACTTGCGGTATTGTTCAATCCAGTGCATGCGGCGTTCCATTTCAGCGAGAAAGAGTTCAACCTAGGATTTAAGTCAGACAAGAGACGAACGTTCCCCAATCCCGCATCAAGTCCTCAATCCGAGGAGTACTTACCCTGATGAAGACTGTGTCGGAGTCCTGATAGTCACAGGACAGCTTTCTCGGAGCATGGTAGGAGTGACGGCGTCGGCGGTCGCGAAGGAGGCCCGTCTCCTCGCCCGGGGTGGCGGCCCCGGACGAAATGGCCTCCGGATAGGATTCCACGGTCATCGAGGATGCTGAACAGGCCATCGCTGGCAACGGGGATTGGAGGCTGGTGAGGCAATGCGGGACTCGGGCAGACGTGCGGGATTTGTGTTGAGATAGGGTGGGCCCGGGGAGGACCCGGGGTTGAGTGAAATATGAGGCGAGATGGCAATGAAGGAGCGTGGGGGAGAAAGTCCAAGAAGAGAGTGAACGAAGTGATCAAGACGAGGGCGTCTGCAGCATGCCTAAAGAAGCGCCAGCGGTGCAGTGGTCTTCGGTGGCGGAGGTTGCAGAGACGAAGAAGTGTAGGGCGGCAGAACTCTTAGTAGCGCCCCAGCGGAAGCGCCCCAACGCCGACTGCCTTCACACATGCGGCCAGCGGCCCGCCTGATTTGCCGCTTCTCCACCTTCTCCATTTTCTGCGCGAACCCCAATTCTTCGGCTCTCTTCCCACCGAGTCACCATGTCCGAGTCGTCCGAGTCGATCGCCGACATCATCACGGACGAGTCGTTGCAGAAAGTGCTCGCCACGAGCACCGCAACGCTCGCCCAGTGCATGGAACTGCTCGCCCTGCTCAACCCTGAGAACGCGCCCGAGATCCCCGAGGAATTGCACAAACTGGAGCTGGCCGTGTCGCGAGAGCGGAAGCGCCTGTTTACCCAGCTCGCCCTGCTCCGCGGCCAGAATCGGAATGCCATCCTGAGTGTCCGGGAGAGCAAGCAGGCCACCGCGGAGGCACGCCAGGAGATCGACCGTCTGCATCTCGAGCTACAGAATCTTTACTATGAGCAGGAACATCTGAAGAGCGAGATCGCTGCCTGTGAGAACTACGAGTATGTGAATGAGCCACCGTGTATGGCATTTCGTGGCACCTTCAATGTGCCGGATGGGGCAACAGTATGCTAATCTCGCTGCTTCTGCCACAGTCACCCATACCGAAAGCTGCCCCTCATTCCTGTCGAGGAGTTTCTGGAGCTTTTCCCCGAGCACCGCGATTCCGATGAACATGAGTTGACGATCGCCCGCATCAACCATGAACACGCCGAACGAGAGAAACTCGAGCAGCAACGCCAGGAATTGCTCAAGCGCAAGCAAGCTCTGATTGCGGAGAACAAGAAACGCAAGCAGGATCTTGCTAGTCTTGACAACAAGCTGGAAGCTTTCCTCGATGTAAGTCAGCGTTTCCACATGAGCCAGTACAAAAAGCTGTTCGGTACTAATCCAATGCCCACCTCGCAACAGGCGGCCAAGCCCATCGAGAAGATCTTCGAGAAGGAGGGCCACTAACTTCAGATCATGACAAAACAAATCGGTCAGACCGTTTGTTGACCGCTACACGAGACAGGCGTTATTGGTTAAGATACCCGGAATCATTCATCAGGAACCTTCAATGTGCTGGCGTTATTTCTTCGCTTCCAAACTGGAAGAATTGCTCCAAGTCGGGAGCCCAACACAAAAAACAGAACAAACCGCCCCAAAAAAATCTATTTAGCTTTTTTAGTGCTCAATATCACCCAGCTGGTTCCGTTTATTTACTCCGCCGACTCTAGCAGTATTTTCTAAGTGATCTTAGAAGTAGTCGAGTGTTTGGATGTAGGGTATGGATGTACTAGCACGTAGCAGTAGTTGCACTCTCGGATGTCCTGCGGTGCCACACTTCCTCCCTTGTACTCCGCCTCCCGCCAGCAACAACAACTACTACCACCTGCTTTCTCCTGGTGGTCGACTAAGCAAAGCATGCCCCAATCATGACCGTCAAACCTGGAGACCCTGTGTCTCCTCTGACTCCGGCCTCTGATGCCTCCAAGTCCCACACCACGCGCACCCGCGTCCCACCCCCCGAAACCCCCGAGGCCGTCCAAACGCGATTCCGAGTCATTGCGGCATTCTGGGCCGTGATTATCTTCTTGGGGTTCCCCATATGGTGGCAGACTACGTCCATCTACCGGGCACATCTGCCTATCCAGGAGATGGTGGACTGGGCCGATGGCAAGGTATGGCGACGAAAGACGGGGATTCGACAGCACCGAGGCGCTTATGCTAATTGCTCCAGACGTGTCGCCCAGTTTATCCCCTCGAGATTCATGTTGCAGCACCCTTATTGCAGTCGCCTGAGTCTCAGCACCTGCTTCGAACTACTCAGCACACCCTCGACGATCTCAACGAATTCGCCGCCCATCATCTCCGGCTCAAACTGACAAACGATACCAGCGATTCAGCAGCACGCGTCGTCGAAGATAGCACAAGCACCCTTAGAAACACCGCAGGCGAGACGCCCGATGTTGTGCTGACAGTGCGAGTGCTTCCAGAAGAAGGCTTAGCCACCCCCCGATCAGAGCTACTTGCACACACGACACAGCTTGATGTGTTCTACCCCCCGAGCCAAATCCCGAGTCCCTCCACCTCGAACCCTCCCCTCTCGGTCTTCATTGCGCAGGAGCTACAACGACTATATGGCGAGGAAAAGGCAACAATTGCACACATTTTGTCTGGAGAAAGTGCTGGTCTGGATTCCACTTCCCCGCAACTCACGGAGAGCATCAGCAGACGCCTACGGCGGTCGATGAAGTACGCGGAAACATACCACTTGTCATTCTCGCTCTTCACGCCGGGCTCCGTACCTTCCTCGTGGGATATCGAGGCGGCAGTCCAGGAATACCTGTCGCCCCTTCTTGACGCATTTGAGCCCATCAGCAACTTCACGATCGATACCCAGGTCCAGCTTTATGCGACATTTTCTCCTATGACTCCAGCCCCAATTTATGATGAGACTGAGGCAGCCTGGACATTGAAGAAAGAAGACCTGAGTGCATTCATCAACGCCGCCGAGTGGCCGCTCAACCCCAGCATTGGCAACGGTCCTACCCTCAACTTCATCCTCTACGTTCCAGACCCCTCCCAGTCTCCGATGGTGGTCAAAGAAAATCGTGCCTCCAGCTGGATCGTCCCGCAATGGGGCGGCGTTTTCCTGCTCAACCCACCACTCGAAAAAGATCAGTCCAACCCGGCCCATCTCTCTCAAGACTCGCTGCAGTCAGCCTTTATGACCTTCTCTCATCAGCTCTTGACCCTCCTTGGCACCCCCAGCACGCCTGCTTCCCTTCCTCTCCGTCTGCAGACACTCATCCGCGTTCGTGCTGCGACTCTACTCCTTTCTGCCTCGTCTACCATGGGCTCCCTTGCGCGCCTCACGGAATCTCTCCCCTCCATCCCTATCCCTGCGAATGTCGCATCATCAGTCTCGACGACTCTCTCCCATCTCTCTGCCACTTGCTCTCACCTTCGCGACGGCCGCTTTAATGCTGCTCTTGCTAGTGCGCGAGTTGCGGAGAACGAGGCGGAACGCAGTTTCTTCGAAAAGACCATGGTAGGTCAGGTGTATTTCCCTGATGAGCACAAGGTCGCAGTATACCTGCCTCTTCTGGGACCTATTGGTGTTCCGTTAATAGTTGGGTTGATGAAAGAGGTGAAGCGACTTCTTGCTGAATGGAAAGCGAAACGCGCGGCCGCATAGTGCATCTCCTTTTGTATTCTAGATTCATAATGCATATTCCATCTACATTTGATGGCCGTCTCTATGTATTCAGTACAGTGCATTGTCGAGGCCCTGGTTCAATCAGTGCAGGTGGTCCACGGTGCTACCGCACTTAGAATGTGATCTCGCATCATAATATATCACAGACGGACACTACGGTCTCCAGGTACATTTGCAATGTAGTGTTTTGTGTCATCGCTCACGCCACAGGTGCTGCAGTACATATCTTCAATTCACATCGCATTTAGTGTATTGCTTAACTCACAATTTATATGCGAGTTGTGGTACATTAGGATTTCAAATGTGTTTGATTGTTTCACAAAAATATTTCGAATTTAAAACTGAATGTGATTTCTAAGGAATCGTGGGTCATCGTACACCGTATTAATGTTGGCCAGCTCGTGCTGAATCTATTTTTCATCCACCGTCACCTTGTATGTCGGATTTCCCTTTGTATCATTAAACCCTACCACTTGCATCAAATCCGTAAAAGTGGTGTCCGGCCGCGCGATCGTACTAGGATATGGCTCAGGGCCTAGAAATTTTCTCGACTGGGAGAATGCCCCAGGCGGCGAATACACCTTGATGCTCTCAGTGCTAGGTTGGCGCTGACGCGGAGGAGTGACGGGATTGGGCACTTTGGGAACTGGAGGCACCACCATGTCTAGCTTGGGTCCAGCATTGAAGAGGCTCCTGACTCTGCTACCGGTCCTGCTCACCCTGGAACGAGCCGACCGAGCACCGACCGAGGAGCGATTGGCAGATGATGGCCGCAGGAGGAAATCTGTACGATAGGACGCGTCCTCCGAGGCCATGGGGCTCGATATACCCATGACGGCACCCGTAGAGGTACGATGAGACCAGTGTGGGACAAACTTGGGGTCTTCCTTTTGCATCTTCTTATGTGTGCGTCGACGGATACATGTGCCGATGAGGAGAGCGAGGACGGCGCCAAAGATGGCACCTGGGAAGAAGCCAGCAACCACGGCTTTGCTGGGGAAGGAAGGACAGGCGGAAGTGTTTCCGGGGTCGGCGGTAGACGACGAGAATGGCGTGAAGGTCGCACCGATGGTACCGGTTCCTGTTGATGTAGATGCTGACGTCGTATTTGTGGAATGTTTGTCCATGATGCACATGCGGTCCCCCCCGCAGGAATAGCCAAATGGGCAGCAGGAATCACCACAGCTTGAGAGCTTACCATCAAGCCGAGTCGTCTTAACGGTACTCTTTGGGTGGGCAGTAGCATTTTGCTGTTGGATATCGCAATCGATGGGTGAAATGTAGTCGCAGGTGGAGCCCGACGGGCAGCAGATGGCCGTTGTAGAATTGGCTATCACACAAGTCGATGAGGACGGGCAGCAAAAATTACTCGGGAGATCACCACCGCATTGATCGTAGGATTGAGGACAGGAGTCCGAGCTTCGATCGAAGAGATCAAGGGCATCCAGTGCATGGCTCGTTCGCAAAACGGTCATGAACATGGTGAGTAGCAAAAATGGCCGCCTTGGGACGATGCCCATAATCGACCCCGCCATTGTTGACCGTCAATGCTTGCGAGCGCGTTTTGGAAGCCTGAAGAAAGTCCCCGGGGCGTTGTTTGGATATGAGATATCGGAAGACACAGCACCAGGCCGGTTCCTTCGAAAGGGTCACCGAGTAAAGGTCGCTAATAACAGAGAAGAAGATGGTTGACGAAGGAGAAACACGGAGTTCAGACAAGGACGTTGACATCGGTATGAAACATGAGCTAAATTGGGTACCCGGAATAAAGAGTGAATGGGTCTCTTTCATTCATTCACGGGGCATACAAAGCGATCTATTCTGGGCACGCGCCCGGGCCCGGGCCGGGGACCACCTCGAGTTTCAGGGTAGTCGGAATGGAGTGAATGCAGCATTACGGGCGCTAAATCACGATGGATGTTGCAGAAATCCAGGATCGGGCGACGTGACAGGCCAGGAAGAGTGGAGGAGGAGACTGGGCGCTTAGCTGCAAGTGAAGAGACGATATACTTCTCCAGGGAAGAGTGGACCCAGGCTGCTGAGTCAGCGCATCGCGCCCAGCAAATTTCGTGGTTCCGCGCCGTGCAAGTCACTCTGTCCGTGTACTCCCAGCGCCAGTGTGATCATGTTTAGTCGACTCGTCCGGCCGAGCGCCCTGCGCGCGGCTGCTTTCCAGGTGAGTGACATCCGAAGCGGATTTCGACGTACCGGGCCCAATGCTGATGGTGTAGACACCCACCTCCGCCCTCCGATCCCAGGCCCGTGGCCTTCATCGCATCCCCCAATTGCAGCACGACAACTTTTACAAGCAGAATGGTGTGCCTGAATTCATGTCACCCGAGGCATTCGACTTCGCCTGGACCCAATACCAGACCCTCCTCGTGGACAAGCTCAACCTGTTGACACAAGGTGAGTCCCGACTCGCGATGCGGATCAGCTCAGGCCAGCTTAAGGAACGCTGCCTGTCTGAAAAGAAACCCAGGACAGAATTGAATGGAAATTGACTCTCTCGTATAGACACCGTCGATGCGGACGCGAAGCCCGGAGAATTGCTGGTCAAGTACTCCAAGCGCCCGGAGATGGCCTCGGTCTTCAACTATGCCTCGATGGCCCACAACAACCACTTCTTCTTCAACTGTCTGGTGAGTATTTCGTTCCTCGATCCTAATGGATCTAAGTCAGCTCTAACACGACGTTTGTTTCTCTCTCTCTAGTCCCCCAACTCCACCCAGATCCCCGAGAAGTTCGCCAAGGACATCGTGGACACCTGCTCTTCCGTCGAGTCCCTAAAGCTGGACTTCCTCGCGACCGCTAGCTCCATGTTCGGCCCTGGCTTCGTCTGGCTCGCCAAGAACCTGGAGCGCGAGGGCCTGATGCAGATCTTCTGTACTTACAACGCCGGCTCTCCTTACCCGGCCGCTTACTCCCGCCGCCAGCCCGTCGACATGGCCACCCACTCCCCCGACGCCCCCCTGGGCAACCAGTTCGCTGGATCGATGGGCGCCCACGCCCAGAACCAAAAGAACCTGGCCCCCGGTGCCATTGATGTGCAGCCTATTCTCTGTGTCAACACCTGGGAGCACGCCTGGATGATGGACTATGGTATCGCGGGCAAGGACGAATACCTGGAGCGCTGGTGGGATCGGATTAACTGGGACATTGTGTTCGACAACTATAATGCGGTCTCCTCGGTGAAGGGGGCCAAGAGCTCAGTGGCCCGCAGCCGGGGACTGAGTGGCCCTTGAGCGCCCAAAAGCCCTTTTTGAGTTTGGATAATCTGTACTATATACATCATTTTTCTTTTCTGTCTTCATTGAACTCTTCATCACCAGGAAACTGTACAGCGACATTTATCCGATAGAATTGAACTTGGCAATGCTCCACGAACATTGTAGATGAAGATAGTATGTAGTTTACACATGAACTTTATTCCCAAACAGCACCGACTCTAATATACAAAGCTCCTTCCATGCAGATATATCTACTCTATTGGTTCTTGTCATGCATCTCGTGAATGCGCTTCTCAAACGCCTCAATCATGACGCCAGCCATCTGTCCCTCGACAGCACCCATAACCGTTGCATGTAGCTGGCTGCGGAACTCGAAGCGCACCTCTAGGTTGACCTTGGTCTGCGGCCCACCCTTTGCGTCCGCCGGCGCCAATGGCACCAATTCCCAGCGCGTGGAGAGGTACTCGAAAATGCCTTCATTGACACCGGGGAAGAACCCGCTCGATCCACTGCTCTGGCTGCTCTGGCCGTCTGGCTTGCCGTATTTCGCTCCACTCCGCGCCTCAACGGTCAACTTGACCGGGTCGCAGTCCACGCGCGATGTGAATGTCTCACTAAGTGGACCATATCCGACGGTCAAGAAGGCTTGCGTAGGGTGTCCACTTTGAGTATCGCGGGCCGTGACGGTCGAGGCTGTGAGGAAGGGGAGGAATTGCGAGTAGGATTCGACCGAGGAGATCACTTTGAATAGCAGAGGTGGGGAGTAAGGCAGCATGCGCGTGGCTGTGAGAACACGCTTGGGTGAACTACCATTATCGTTGCCGTTCGGTGTTGAAGGGAGGAAGGAGGAGAGCGAGGGGAGGCCAAAAGAGCGTCGTGTCGTGTTCGTCAAGCATGGTCGTGACGGTGGTGATGGGCGAATGCGTGTGGTGTTGTATGCCCGTGATAGTCGGTACTGGTGCGATAGCCCAGAGACCCGAGGCCGGGCAAGGGAGGTCGTACGACCCAGGCTATGGGCTGGTCGCATTGGAGAAGTAGGAGGGCCGAGGTTGGGATGAGGCAAAAGACGTGGAGGGAAAAGTTGCGGTGCCGCGATCCCGGCCGGCGATGATCGGCGGCCGGGGCCCGGCTTGCCTTCAATCTACAACCGGATCTATCTGCAACACTACGAGTATTTTGAAGGATCGAAGGCAATTGCAATACCCAGACTTATAGACTTATAAAATGGCGGAGAAAAGAAAAGACTTTGGGTCGAAGTCTCAACAGCCATTGAGATTTTGGACTGGTCTATATAGCTTTGCCTTGTGGCTCTCCAAACAAATTCTATACCCCAGATGGGAACGAAACAAAATCATCCATACCTGGAGGCACAGCATCCACATCTGGAAGCCAGACGCCATCCTGGTCTGGCCCGCCAAATCCGGAGATCCGACTGTCATAAAGGCGCTGAAATCCAAAGGTCAACTTGGTTGGAAAATTGTTTTTTTTGGGAAGTTGTTCGATACGTACCCAGTCCATCTGAGCAGGCGTGTTAAGCATGTCCTCAATCAAGCCAAGGGATGATAACAATGGCGCGTCGCTGGAGCTGTTAACGGCATCCTGCAGGTTCCCGCCGACCGAGGGATACATCTGGTATTGTTGCTGGTCAATTGAAGCAGGGACTGGCTGGAACGCCAATTTGTCTACCCGGCGAGTCAGTTTGCATGAATTATCTATGACTGGAAGAGTAGCTCACCATCAATTTGCTTATTTTGTTCGTCGGAGCTGGCAGGGCTGCCTTTGACCCGCCCAAGCATGATTTTCAGGGCGGCATACCCTCGCTGCGTATCGACCGATCGGTGCCGTGTCTCCTTAAAAATACGATATGTGGTCTCCAGCAGACACAAAAGATCGCCTCGTTCCTGCGGTCCCATAAGAGCGTTTTCACGCTCATTCTCCTGGGAGATTTCCAAACATAGAATCATGGCAGAGAGCATGAAGTCAGTATTCTGAAGGGAGCTCATAAAGAATCGTTCCGCGTAGAGCTGGCCTCCTGGTAATGACTCATTGTAGACATCTGAATGGTGTCGCAGCGTCTCCCGAGCAGCGATCAAACAGACCGATCGCGAGTATGAATACTTGCTGTGGGGTTCTGCCATATACCGGCGATGTAACACCACCCGAGACTTTTGATAGAGCAACTCTAGGGTATATCTTCTCATGATAAGCTCTGTCGGATCGGCAATACACTGGCCGATTGGTTGATACTGAAGGAAATGCGGTAGTTGGTCATGCGCCTCCTGCAACCGGCGATCAATGGACAAGATCTCGTCATAGGATGCTTGCTCCCGTGAAAATGCCAGGTCGACTATTTGCCCGAAGACCTTCATGATACGAGACTTGGATCTTGTATATGCACAAGCTGTTCGCTCGCTGTCTGGCCGAGAAGGTGGGAGTTCCATAGTAGCTTCATCGAAATCTGTATCATGGAGGTTGGATGGTTGCTCCGTGTCATACTGCCAGGGCTGAATGGTCCGTGGCAGCCCAACTTGGAAAGAAATCAAAATGTCGAGCTGGCAGACCAGAGCCCATAGGCGTCGTCGCATCTCACCTTCCCACGGAGAGAGGCTAGGATAGTGATTAGGGTCACGGTGGTAGCCCATGCGCATAGTCAGTCGAATCAAGATACCAAAGAGGTACGACACCCCGGCTTGCGCATCTTGACTTCGATAGAATTCTGTGAGGCTGTAGAGAAAAAGAGCTTCCGGCTTATAGCGGCCTGGGGTGAGGTAGTTTGACTGCATCAAGCCCTGAGCCGATCTCTTTCGAAAGGTCTTCCATATGCTGATTGGATCCACCATATTCAACGGGAGCGGCTCTTCGCTGCGGTGGTAATGAGATACCGACAGCGCGAAGATGGCATATAGGTATGCGATCCACGTGAAAGACATGTCCTGGGGGTTTTTCCAGAACTGTTCGTATTCCCTCTGAAAGGTTGGCCCATGCACAGCGACTGTTACAATTAGGATATGAACAGAAACTTGGAGAGGAAGATACCTACTCAATGATGGCTCTGTGGTCTTGAAGAAACGAGCGACCAGTCGATCCGCTATCGAGCGCGGAGGTATATCGACGAGGAGCTCATCTTTAGAGATTGGCCTGCTCATCCCTAGGAGAAGCGCTGGAGAGGTGTCGCCGTCAACATCCTCCTCTGCCCCTTCATGATCGGAATCGTCGTCATAAACCCCGATATAGTCCTTGACGCCATTGATCTTTGCTGCCGTGTTAGTTTTTCATTCGCTGAGAATCGTACAATAAAAAAGAATGGGAACTTGTACAGACCTCTTCCAGGATGGCGCGCCAATTTGCGCTGTCGAAGTAGCTGGTACCTTCGTCCTTCACAACCAGCGTGCCAGTATCCTGAGGCGATCGGCCATGGACGTCACGGCCATTGGTTGAGGGCGGGGTATCATAGCTGCCAGTGGCCGCATTTGCGTCCGGCCCAGCATTGAAATCGACAAACTGATCTGGCTTTTGCTTCTGCGCCAGAGACATGACCAAATTCTCAAGATGCTGGAGCCGATCCTGCACCAAGGTCGGACTGGACCGGCCATGCTGGGCTTTGCCCCGCGGACCGCGACCGACGAACGTGCAGGAAGCAGCCCCGTCGCGCTTCTTACAGTTGGTGCAGGGGTAAATGCGATCACATTTGAGCCTGTGCGAATTAGTCTTGGCGCGAAGAACTCCCACTGCTTCGGGGAACAAGCTTACTTGCGATATCTGCAAGCCGTGCACGAGAACTGGACCCGCGTTCTCTTCTTCGGCGCTGGACCGGCCTCCCCACCCAGCGGGTCGTGATTGTTGATCGCGTCGGCCATGAACGCGGGGTTAATGATAGCAGGCCAGGTACGCAGGATTGAAGAAGGGCGCAAAAATGATCAGCGTCCGGACTACCTTGGGAAAGTGCAGGAAGAGGAAAGGCGAGGAGGACGAGACGGACCGGGCTCCGCTTTGTTAACTCCGGCGAGGCTGGTTTCTGCGGCGGTGGGAGTAGTTTTCTGTGCGAGTGCAATGCGTCACCAAACATGCAGGGATTGAAATAGACGCCTGTTGCGTGCCAAAAAGAGATTTCACATCTGAAATGAGCCCAGTTCCACCAATTCCACCAGGTACATTCATGGACTTTTCAACCGGGCAGATGTCGTGGAACCCGCTCGGTGGAATGATTCCAGGACGGTTGATAAGACTGCGATCTATATACCTAGCTAAGTAGCCCATACCTAAGCCTCCAGGAAGTTTCGGTTATATTTCTCGCGAAAGCAACACCAGAGGACTGGCTTTCATATATTTCTTGTGGGTTCTTACAATGCGCTTAACAATCATCGCCATTCTTGCGCTGGCTAGCATGGTCCTGTCAATTCCCGCTTACAGGGACGACAAGAAGCCCTCGGTATATCACAAACCTAGGCTGAGTTGGCATTGTGAAGGATGGAGTTGACAAGCGATAGATTGCCACCGGGGGCGCATGCATGCCCGATGGAAGTATGGGGATCTGTCACAGCAAATTCTGCCTGGTAAGCCGTGAACTTCAAAATGTCTTTGACGATAAAGCTGACTCAAAATTCCACAAGAAAACTCCACAGCAGTCGACTGGAAGGTGCGAGTGAGCAATACCTACATCCCCGGCGATCCGGAACGCGAAATCGTTAGGGCTTCAGGAGAGCCTGCATCTAGACTTGGCCCGCTATACTTTAATGTAACATCGGACACATGGTGAACGCCAAAGCCCAAGCCTTGATTGTGTTATACCATATAGTGACTTGCATATAACAAAATTTGAGCATGAGGACCGAGCCAGTACTCTACACACTGGTGCATAGGTAGCTGATGATCTTCTGTACGGACTACCGTCGGCTCCCGGAATGCGGAGGTAAAGGCCAGGACGGCCACATCGTCGCTCACAATTGCGCGTGCAACCATTTAATTAACCTACCCATACTAGTCCAGGTCGTAGGATCTCCTTTGGGATTGGGGATCTCGAGCAAATCTAGAAAGCCACGCCGCTAAATATCGTCCCACGCATATCTGAAACCTGACCAATGATATGGCAGCCTATTCCCGCGGCGAATCGAGCGTGAAGACCAATGGTCTAGATTACGTTAGCGTAGAAGACAAGTGCAGCGTGGGATTTCGCAGACATCTCTGGGGTTGATGGCAGTATCAGACATGGCTGGTGAAGGGTATATTACATCTCGTGCAGCAGGCACAAGCACAAAGTAAACAGTTCCGATGTAGTTAAATAACATTGAATAAACTCCAAGCTTTATTTAGTCAGACCTAGAGAGAGCACAGCTCTGCCATATCCAAATGTCATGACTTTGAGTGAATGGACATGGTGCTGGAAGAATCTATAAACTTGGGCCATGTATTGGTGAACACCAAATGTTTGACAGACCTCTCGGCCTGGTCAAAAGCATGAACCGTGAAGCTCAAAGGAACCATGACAGAATCAGAAAGTCGTGGCTCGATATGCATAATGCTCTTGGTTTCGTGAGGATACGCATTGAGGCAGAGAGCATAAGTATCTTCTTCGACGGTTATGATAGAGGAGAGCTTTTTCCTGTGCGATGGCACCAGAGAGTCTGGAAGATTTCTGTAGGTTCGTATGTTGGACTCTCGCTGTGAAGAATGGTCGAGGGCCAGAGCGGCCTCGCTAAACATATCCATGAGATCAGAGTAAGTTCGTGATTCAATGTTGATGGGGAACTCGGCTGTATTGAGATCGACGCACGCCGCGTGAATCTCGACGGCAATCTTGAAGAAGAACAGGCGATGATATTGAGGATCACGCTTCCAATCATACTCTGGGTCCAGCTCAGTGACCTTTGCCCAGGCAGCCTTCCAGTCACGCACGTAATTCAGGAAAATGATGTTTTCGCCACTGAACTCTTTGGCAGCTGCAAATCGGAGAAGCGCACTCGAGTCTTCTGCCAAACACCTTTCTAGTGCATTTCGGGAATATATTTCAGGCATGCGGCTGGTTTCACTCTGGCTTCGTGATGTTCTCGATTCCAATTCGTCGGTAGCGGTGGCCTTTCTCTCGTCCCATGCTTGAAGTTCACCGAGGATACGATTTCTCTGCTTCCTGGAGGTAAACACCTCGTAGCATGGAAAGAAAATGGTAACAGCCTCCATTGCCATGATCCCGGGAGCGAACCTGTGATTGTTTCAATTAGCTATGTTTGCGGTGGATGATAGGGAATGAATTACCAAAGAGCAGGGACCCAGTATCTGTTTATAACTTCCCAGGTCTTGGTCGACGAATAAAGTGCAGCAAACCACATAGGTGAGCCAGGTAAACTGCGAATTAATTAGCAACGTGCTTTTTGACGGCATCATGTGTCTATGTACTTACGCAGCGATAAGACAGCAAGTAATCTGACGCCGCCAGTGGTGGATATCATGAATGTTGCGTATCCTCCACAAGACATATGGGGCAAATATCCAGGACCAGACCAGCTGCCAGAGTATTGAGGGAATCCTTCAAGCCTTGGGATCAGCTCAACTCGACAACCGTATCAGACATTACCCAAGCGGAATTCATACCATTCAGGGCCTCGCCGGCATTCTTCGGCGCTCACATGCTCCGAGAACGTGCCGAAGGATTGAAATTTGCGGGAACTAAGGAATATTGAAAGCGACAAGAAGACCTATAGAGAAGTAGAGAAAAATTAGAAGCTGGGCAGTAAGCGGGAGCAGACAATGTCTATCATTAGGCGCTCACCTGAACGATCATTCCAACTACAATGCCAAATTCTGTGCGCTGGACGAGATTCCACCGTCTCCATCGATCGAGATATCGGTTCGAAGACTTTGGGCGATCGACGAGGCTAGACCTGTGCGGATGATTCGCGGCCAGAAGTAACTTCTCCTGGATGCCAAAAACGCTCAAAAGCTGCATGCTGTTTGCTTGAAAGAGAGCGATTCCGAGAGGCAGGTAGATGCTCATGACCCAGTATTCTGCGACGCATGGATACTTCCCTCCCATTGAATAGGCGACCATGCACAGAATCCAGTAAACGTGAAGGCATGCTACCGTGCTTAGCATGAGTCGTAGGTTGCGGATGCGAATACATTGCTCATGGCGATTGGCAAAGAGAAAGACGGAGCCAGCGAGGAGGGCGGAGGTCCAAATGATGGCCACAGAGACGTAGAATTTGGCTAAGGAGTCGAAGATAGGCGCGCCGCCGTCGTTGCCTTCGGGGCGGGTAGAAGCCATTCTCGAGCGATTCGTGGCTCACTAGCAGGCATGCAGATAGATGGAGCCGACCGCTTTTCGCCCCCTTGGTCTGAAGAATGGGTCTGGTGAGAGAAAGTGTGAAAGCTCACGCCGAATTGCTGGCGGGGATGCCCTTAGGGGGTGCTGGGGATCGGCTCTTCCTCGTCAAGAGTCTATCCCTCAGCGGCCCGTCCAGAATGGCCACTAAACTTTGAATGACGGGATGACAGAAACGACAGCAGCCAAACAATACTTTGTTCAGGCCCCGTGCGCCTCCAAAGTTTCAAAGGATTCGCCCGGTGGGAACTTTTTGGCCTCGCCAAGCGGGGCAGGAACACCTAGTGCTCAATCGAGCAGCGTGGCCCCCAAAAGAGTGGAAATTGGACTCGGCTTAGCTGCAGAAACCGGGCAAACCCCGGAATCGAGGGTCCGCCACGCATTGCCGTCATAACAGTCACCTACATGTGTATGGCCCATACTGTCAGTGGGACTGTTGTCTTAATCCTGGTCTGATGTGTGGATGCAACCTGAGGTACATGATCGCATCGCCAGGGGACGCCTGGTCTGGGATTCCAATTGGGCCCACGCGATCGCCTGGTTTGGCAGCGGATCCGCGCGGGCCGCCAACCTTCCACTTAAAGAAACGTGGACAGACGCGCTAAGCACCTTCGGGATGGTGCGACACGGGCCGACTCCTCCTCGTTGGCCTGTTCATTCTAGCGACGCTCCTAATCTCACTGGACGTATCGTCTATTACGCTTTCCAATGAGAGGCAGAGGCTTACTCCAACTACACCCTGGGTGGTACTGCGAGTTTATCACTACTCGACAATCCTCGGCATTACAGTTCAGTCTGGAAGCAGCTACCTTGATAGATGTCGTGCTGCCCACGGCATGTTCTGGAGGCCCACTGCGCATCGTACCTCTGGCACCGCAGTGTCCTGCTACGGCCTAAACATGTAGAAGATGCATTAGGTGACCCACAACAGTCCGCCTTGCCCACAGGGTATAACATGGTTATCTTACCATATTGAACGGGAGACCGGAGAGCCGCTTGGAAGGCTGGGGTGTCAATCATGCCGGCCGTCCCCGGCGAACCCCCCGCAATAGACATGGTCAAGATCATTGTTATTTTGGCTTTTCTGTTCGTGGGCTCCGACACATCACCTTTCTATCCTACGCCACCCTGGCCCTCAATTGTGTCGACTACGACGCGGCTTACAGGATGGCAGCTTCTCCCCAAATGCCACGTCCCACACATTCAAGCAAACCAAGTTTTGCACTATCCATCGATACGTTCCTAAGCACGGATAGCACGTGGGATTGGAAGAGGTTCTCAGCCAAGTGGGATGTCGAAGCTCAGCGGGCTACACGACCACGATTGAGTGTTGCCTCATTACGCTTCCTCATTTTTACAATCTATCGTCGGTTATTTACGCTGGCTTACTGTGCCAATGCGTTCGCATTCATCATTGTAATGGTGGGCAGCCGAGAGAAATTGCTCACTTTTGTCAACGCAGCAGGTATCAATCTGCTGGTATGTGGCCTTGCACGACACCCACAGGTCGTGAATGGCATATTCTTGACAATTTGTCGTATCTCTCAGTCGGCCCCTTACTTTCTGAGGAAGAAAGCCGCGGAAGCCTATCACTATGGAGGAGTTCACAGCGGATGTGGCGTCGCTGCTTTCCTCTGGTATACAGGTCTCGTCGGTCTGCTATCACAAGACTATTGGATGAATGCAGATTCGACGATTATCACCATTCCCGTGATTGTACTTGCCTACGTCCTTCTCGTCGTCCTCATTGCCATCATTGTGGTTGCACATCCGACACTCAGGGCAAAGAAACACAACCAATTTGAATTTATCCACCGCTTTTCTGCCTGGTTGGCAGTGGCTCTTTTCTTGACCCTCCTCCTAGTTTTCTCCGATCAAGCTCGGAAACCAGAAGGCCTCTCACTCGGGCGGTATCTGGTCAAGCTTCCAGCGTTTTGGGTTGTTCTCGCCATCGTTGTAACCATCATCCATCCCTGGACACTCCTTCGCCGGGTCCAAGTTCAGCCAGAGCATCTCTCATCGCATGCCGCCCGACTCCATTTTGATCACGCATCTACCGACTTCGGAAAGGTTATTGGGCTATCCAAGCATCCGCTAAAAGACTGGCACAGTTTTGCAACTTTCCCTGATCCAGATGGGAAAAGCTTTTCGGTCATAGTCTCCAAAGCCGGGGACTGGACAACCAGGTGCATTGAGGAACAACCTACCCAGCTTTGGAAGCGTGGAGTACTCATGTATGGATTTATCCATGTAATGAGAGTGTTCCGTCGGGTGGTAGTAGTTGCCACGGGCTCTGGTATCGGGCCGTGTCTCTCGTTTTTGAGTGAAAAGAATTGCCCCCAGCTGCGACTCATTTGGCAAACGCGGAATCCAAATAAGACATATGGTCCAGACGTGCTTGGACTAGTCCATCAGCTAGATCCCAATCCACTTCTCATTGATACAGGCAGCAGTGGCCGAGTGAACATGGTACCAATTATCCAAGAACTCGCTCGAGATTTTGATGCGGAGGCTGTGTGCGTTATTAGCAACCCATATCTTACGAAAAAGATCGTCTTCGAGCTTAAAGAAAGCGGAGTGCCTGCATTCGGACCGATCTTCGACTCTTGAAAGCTCAAGTTGGGAATGAGAGCAAATAACGTTTTTGGGGACAACCTGCAAACGCCACTAGTGTGTCACATCCATGCGATACCTGGTCCAGAGCGTGATGACCGGCGTATATCGAAATATACTATGTGCATACGGCTGGATGGACCCATTGCCTCCATTTTCACCCTTGCTTCACGAAGTGTGCACTGCAATGGTTTTCACATGGTGAATGAGATTCATCCCTCGACGCCGTGCAGCCATGTTGGATATCCTAAATTGGCAGCACCGTGAGCGTGAGCGTGAGCAAGAGAACCCACGCTACTGGCGAAACCTTCAACTCTCTTGGGGTGTATTACGAAATCTTTATCGAGATTAAACTTAAGATGGATGATTGTGGATGGTTCCACCCGGACAAGCGATGAAAATTTGTCATGATGTATACTGTGATTGATGTGATTGACTTAGCGACGATACGTATCTATGTCCATTAATGAAAGACGTTGACAAATCTCCTTCCCAAAAATCCAACAATCCTATTGTTGACGACTAAATGTCGCGTCAAAAGTGATGCGAATTTAATTAACGCTACCACGCTCCTCTGTTTTGAATATCCTTTATCTTACCTCATACCCTGATTCCTACCTGGTACCGCCAGGTGCAGAATGTCAGGGTCGTCTATCTGGTCACATACTCAGTGGCTACATAATCGACCGTCTGGTCAACTTCTCTGTACACTAATGCCTCATGTTCCAGGGCTGAAAAAGCATTATTGCTTGACAAGCAAAATCCAGGAAAGCAGCAGATAGAACACGGCAGTTCATCCCTGTGAGCTGGATTCTATTAGTCTGTTTCCGTCCATCTTAAGAGTACTTCCGTTCGACTTGGTCCCGTGCGGCTCAGGACAGGAGACCCGTAAGATCTGCTGGCCGCATCGTGCGTCCGCCTCGGGCATTCGATTCCTTTGGAATACGCCAAAACTCAACAGACGTGCCGTTGTCTTGGAAATGTTCCACCTCTCCGAGAAGACAGCGCCAAAGATATTGATTCTTGACTGCTGCCCTCGAGCTCGTCTTCCAGCCCGTCTGCAGCCATCTGCGCACCCCGCACCGTCAAGACCCACAGGAGCACGCACCACCCCTCGTTGCTCTTAGGAATCGATTACAACAAAAATCAATCAAACAATTCCGATTTCAATCCCGACTATCCACGAAGAACGTCATTTGTCTGAGCACAAGCTTGGATATCTCGGCTGACGTATCCACTGTGTAGCTGCATGGTGACGGTGCTTCATGAACCAGCGTGGCTGGCTGAGCTCCATGGCGTCTGATATTCAGGTCGCCATGATAATTGCGGACTCCAAGCACAAAGCTACCTGTTCACCGCCAGTTGGGCATCAAAATACATGCTACCTCCTTTGAGTTGTGCCACGAATGACTCTCGCAGAACGGAATGGGAGATCTGCGCTCCGCACCTGCCGTAGAAGGCAATGAGCTAGAGGGGTTTGCAGGAAGATCAGTATGATTTCGCTGCGTCGATCGGGTTCCTGTGGGAAACGCACGGATCAATTCGCGTAAAACAACACCAACAGCCAATAGATCATATGCACATCGAAGATCCCACGATCAGCCGTACCCACTGACTATTGCTGTTACTACAAGATCGTCATGCCAGAGCCTCCATCATTTGCCAACCCTCTCTCTTGTACCATTTCGACTGCATGCATATTTAATCCCGAAATTTTATTGATGCAGATGGGTCATCGTACGTGTGACTTTCATCCCAAGCCACGGATACGGACGCGATGAAATGAGTGATATTAGAACCGGAAAAGGTATATAGGGCCAGTTTAACCCCCAGCTCCAGCACCAGCACAAAAGATTTCAAAGCCTGCAAATAGTCCGATCAATTATGGGATTATACGAGATTGAACGGACTCCTTTGCGAGTTGTGGATTCGATCGCAGCCAGTGACCCGGATGCTCTCTATTGCATTCACCCAGTCTCTTCCAATGTCTCTGATGGCTGGGTCAAGATAAATTTTGCCACCCTGTTGGGCGCGATCAATCGTACGGCGCTCTGGATCCAGGAAAATGTCGCCCCATCCAACGAGCCAGAGACTATCGCCTATGTTGGTGCCAACGACATCCGCTATGTCGCTTTTATTTTTGCCTGTATGAGGCTGAGACATACAGTAAGAATATTGGACAGCTTTTAAATTCCCACACTCGACATGCTAAATGATGTACAGTCTCTCCTTCTCTCGACCAGAAACTCGGAACAGGCATCCCGCCATGTCCTGAGTGCAACAAAAGCTACCAAGATTGTTTACACTTCTGAGCGAGATCGGCAGATCGGCGAGCTCAAAGCAGTTGACTCCTCGCTCAGTACCTCCCAGATTCCGGACCTGTGGACGCTATTTGAGACGGGCAGTTCTTGCCCCGAGGTGCGAGAGCCCGTCGACGATGCGGAAGACCGCGTGGCAGTGTACATTCACAGTTCAGGAACCACAGGTATGCGGTGCATCCATGGAAGGCGTCCCCAGTCTCCTCCAAATCCTCGAAACTGACTTTTTTTTTTTGTTCTATCTAGGAATGCCAAAGCCGGTAGCAATGACAAATGGATACTTTCAGGCTCTCGAACAATCTGCCATGTTGCCACTGCCAGAAGGTAGAAAGTCCAGCCTGGTCGCCATCGAACATGGGGGAGACCTGTGCTTCGTGATGAGCCCTTTCTTCCATTTGATGGGCATTGTCAACATGATGCTTCCAATCCTGTTCCGAACACCTTTCTCCTTGTGTCCAGAAAGACCCCTGACGGATGAATTGCTCGCTCAAATCGTGGTAGAATTACAACCGAAGACGTCGATTATTGGATCGTCTATATTGGAGGACCTAAGCAAATCGGAGCTAGGAATGGAGTCCCTCGCAAAGTTTGACTATATTGCTTATGGTGGTTCGCCTCTTGCGTTCGAAGTCGGCAATCGCATTGCGGAAATCTCCCACCTGCAATCGGTTCTTGGTACCAGTGAATGCTCAATATTTCCAGGTCTGCGGTGTGAAGACAAGGCAGACTGGCCATACCTTGAATTCAACCCCAATGCAGGCCTGGATATGCGTGAAGCGGGTGATGGTCTTTTTGAGCTCATTGTGCACCGAAGAGATGATCGCAAGGACAAAGCTGTGTTCCATACTTATCCCGACAAGACCGAGTATCGCACAGGCGATCTATTCTCCGCTCATCCCACCAAAAAGGGCTTGTGGCTCTATGCTGGTCGTCAAGACGATTTGATCGTTCTGAGCAATGGTGAAAAATTCAATCCTACTGCGATGGAGGACATCATTGCAAGCCACCCTCTAGTAAGCCATGCTGTTGTGGTCGGGCAGGGCCGCTTCCAGTCCGCAGCTATTTTGGAGCCTAATTGGTCTTCATGGAATGGTGATCCCAGCTCGCTAATTGATGACGTCTGGCTCCTGGTAAAAGAGGCCAACGAAGCGGCCCCTGGCTATGCTCAACTTATGAAAGAGCGCCTTGCCGTGTCTTCTCAATCGAAACCATTCCAGCTTACTCCAAAAGGAACCATCAAGCGACGTGCCGTTGTGAATGATTATTCTTCAGAGATTGACGCTCTTTATGAGGCTGGCGATCAAATCAATGTAGACCAACTTCAGAAAGATGCGTCGAACTCAGATATCGCGGCATTTATTACCCAGATCCTGTCGGATATCCTGGGCGTGCCGACCGTTGATCAGGATGCTGACATCTTTGCTCTGGGAGTCGATTCTCTTCAAACTCTTCGTCTGGGCCAGATGCTTCAGGCGTCGCTGCAAACCGCACGACCTGACCTGGGCGCAGCGTTTGGCAATTCACAATTGTACTCGCGTCCTACTATTGCCCAACTCACAAGATATGTCTATGATCTGCTCCAGGGCAAAGAATCAGGTTCTGTTGAGGAGATCATTGAAAGTGAAGAGGACCGAGAAGCCAGAATCGCTGCCCTTGTTGGGAAATACTCTGATGATGTTGGCGAGAGCCACGCCGTCATTCTCACTGGATCCACGGGATCTCTGGGAGCGTATCTCTTGCACGAGCTTCTCCGGGATCTCAGTGTTTCCAAAATCTACTGTTTGAATCGATCCGATGATGCTGCACCGAGGCAGCTCCAGAGTCTACGCGAAAAAGGTCTGGCGACTTTCAATAAGTTTCCACGCCGTGTGGAATTTCTGCAAGCAAGATTCGGTGACGAGCGGCTTGGCCTTGATGAAGCTAAGTACGAAGAGCTTCTTGAAAACGTTGACACTATCATCCACAATGCGTGGAAGGTCAACTTCAATCACCAGGTTGAAGCTTTCGAGCAGCCTCACATCCAGGGCGTGCGTCGCCTAGTCGACTTCAGCATTTCCAGCGAGAAGAGAGCCCACATTCACTTCATTTCATCTATCTCGACCATTGAGGGCTATAGCCATGGTCCTTCCATTCCTGAAATTATCTTCAATGACCCCAGCTCAGCTCTTCGTCAGGGTTACGGCGAATCAAAACACGTTTCCGAGAGAATTTGTGCTGCCGCTTCGGCCAAATGTGGAATTCCGACCAGTATTCATCGTGTTGGTCAAATTGGAGGTCCGACAACCGAGCAGGGAATGTGGAACAAGCAAGAATGGGTACCGTCCTTGGTGGCAACTTCGAAGACGATCAAGCAGATTCCGGACTCTCTCGGATCCGTCTCTGTGCAATGGGTGCCAGTCGTAAGTCTCTCTGCTTGAATTGTTCCACTGCGCGCTACTGACGACTGCTTCGTATAGGATATTACCGCAAAGGTCATCACTGATATTGTCCGTACTCGACGTACGACTCAAGAGGATGAGGCGTCTGCTGCCTTCCATATCGTCAATCCCAGAACAGCGGATTGGAAGTCTCTTATCCCAGCCGTAACAAAATACTGCGAAGATGTTGAACCAGTCGATGTTCACACATGGATCAAGACACTGGAAAGTTTCACGAATCCCACGGAAAGTGATCTCAAAGATAAACCGGCCCTCAAGATCCTTGACTTCTTCAAGGCTATCACATTCAGTGATCAGGCCGGTCCATCTACAGAGACAACCAAGACTCAGGCTGCGAGCAAGACATTGAGAGATCTGAAGGAAATCGATGCGTCTCTGTTTGAGAACTGGATGAGGCAATGGAATTTCTGAAGGCCTCTGAGAACATAGGTGACTGGGTACTACGTGAGTGCAATATGAGCAGAAAAATTAGATAGCACAAGTCGAACAGGGGCATTCAATGTGCCCGTTTACTATGATTAACAGATATAAATGAACAAATGCCGAGTACCAACTCTATTCTGCTATCTCTTCTCGGTTTCCTTCCTTCACATGGGTGCCCGACTTGATATTCCAGTTCTTCATTGAAAAGGTAAGCTATCGTTTCTACTATAACTGGAGGTAATTTCGATCGGCTTCAATAAGTATAGCAGACTTCATGTTATCATTTCAAAATTCGATTTCTCAAGGACAGTGGAGGGTATCTATATGGCAAAACGGTACAAGCTAAATGAGAGTCATGGTGCCAACGACATCGTAGCAAATAACAAATAAAATCAACGGGATCAATTACAGACGAATCTGGCCCCCGTGCAGTCGGTCCCAGTCTTTCCTTTCAAATGGGGTATATGTACTGCCCTGCAACCAGTAGAGCCGATCCTTCTTTGAGACCAGCGTGGGGTCGACGCCCTCAGTACGCAGCACATGCTTCTGTTGCTTGTTGTTACCAGTGGACTGCATTACAGGCATCACCCGGATGAACAGCGGCGCAGCAAAGCGCGGCAAGTTTTGGAGGACATGTGCCGCCAGACTGTCCAGTGTGGCGCGAGATGGCTCCAAGGTGATGCTAGTGCTGCCATGGGCAATTTGCTCGTTGAGGACAATGGCAGAACATCCAGCCCGGCCGTCGTGGTTAGGCAGAGCCACGCCATACACGTTGGCTTCGTGGATCTCTGGATGCGAGCCCAGAACCTCGGCAACCTCGTTCGTCGAGACATTCTCGCTCTTCCAGCGGAATGTGTCACCCAAGCGGTCGGAGAAGAACCAACGACCGTCCTTGTCCCAGCGGACCATGTCGCCCGTACGGAAATACGCGTCGCCCTTCTTCAGCACGTCACGAATAATCTTCCCTTCCGTCGCCTTGTTGTTCTGGAAGTACCCCTGGAAGTTGGCTTTCGGGTCGGCGGCATCGATAACGAAGAGCAGCTCGCCCGGATCACCACGAGGCATTCTTTTACACAGGCCCGTCTTTGGATCACGCCACGGCTCCTGGGTCTCATGGTCGACATCGACGATCGCCGTTCCTCGGCCAAGGATGATATTTCCTAGTGCACCATTTCGACCGATGGCTCCTGCCGAGAAATCATTCGACGATCGGTTCCAAGAGCCAGATGTGCCCTCCGTGGCAGCGTAGAACTCGGCGATTGTGGGGATATTGAAGCGCTCCTTGAAGCGGTTCCAGATGTCGGGGCGAAGACCGTTGCCGAATGCAAGGCGGATATTGTGTTTCTTGTCGAGATCATCTCCAGTGGCCGCATCGATCTCGGGTGGTACACCCAGGATGTAGCGGAGCGTCTCCCCCACGTATTGGATGATGGTCGCGTTGTTCTCCCGGGCTTCCTTCATGAAATTTCGCGCAGAGAACTTGCGGCCAATGATGATGGTCGACCGCTGGACGAGACAGGTCATAAATCCTAGCACACAAGCCGAGGAGTGGTACAGAGGCATGCACTATGAAGAGATATTAGCAATTGTCCTTTGAAGATTAGCGCATTCAATGGTTCAAATCTTACAGTGAAGAAACGATCCGATGGGCCAATTTTCAACCAATCTCCCACAAAGAAACTGCCGGACCAGCACTTTTTCCAGCTGACAATGGCTGGTTTGGGGAGACCCGTGGTGCCACTGGTATAGATCAACATGGCCATATCGCGCGGGAGAACGTCGCCACGGACCTTGTCGTCCTCACGTGTGGGCTCCATCCCTAGAATCTGCGATTCCACCTCAGATGTGTGGAAAACTAAATGGACGGGGCCCTTCCCATCGCGGAAGCTATCCGACGAGAAAGTCTTCAGCTGCTCTGGTGGGAAGCAATTGCGGACCTCTTCGTCCACAATCAGCAGCTTGGCAGTCGAGCTCCGCACCGAGTGGGTCAATGGCTTCCCAGACAAGTTGTAGTTGATCAAGGCAGGAACCGCACCGATGCTCCATAGACCCAAAACCATGAAGAGGAAGGTGGAGGAGTTCATGAAGTCGATTGCGACGATTTCCTTGCGACGAACGCCATGTACCCTCTTGAACCAGGTTCCGTAGCGAAGAGCCATCAGATAGGTCTCCCGAAACGACCAGGTTCGTCCATTGTATACAATGAATTCGTGGTCGGCCGTAGCAGGAGCGAGGGCATGGGCTTCAAGGGTGTAGAAGAGATTCATTCGGTCGCCGCGCTCGGCGACACGCGCCCTCACGGCCATTTTGAGCCCCGCGTAGATCATACCAAGATCGTAGGAAAGGGACCATCGCGCATTGAGGTATGCCGCCGCGGCCGCCGCGGCAGGCAGAGCGACCTTTAAAGGAAGATCTAGTTTGCAGAAGCAGCTGTTAGCGGGCGATCTGGCCGATGGCCACTAGGGACGCCACTCACCTGGGATGAAAGGCGCCATTGTGATGGCGAGTCTGGAGGTTGAGGATGGGTGGGTTGGATTGGCAGGGGAGCCTTGGACCGGACAGGATCCGGAGAATATTTGAACAAGTATAAGGATAAGCAACGAGGCCAGAAGAAGGGGGGGTCCCCGGCGCAGCAGGTGAAATGCAAAGATGCCTCGGCTCGGCCGCGCAGGGAACGGTGGAGCCGTGCGTCATCTTGGATACACATGCCGGCCCTACAATGTTCGAGTGCATTATATAGTATGAATTAAATATTTCTCGTACGATGAAAACTGATAGAGTCGACACTCAACGCGTAAAAACAATCAGGACTAGCTCCGAGGCAGACACATGACAGAGCATGGATATGGATATGCAGCAGTTGATGGTGTTGGTGTTATCTGCTCAACCCTCCGTGCCGATCTTTCCGAAATCGACCTTCACCGAGGGCGCTTGGGATCTGCCTCTACCCCAGACGATGTTGCGCATTAGCTGGAATTGTGGGTTTGGTCTACATAAGTTATACCAGGCTAAGAAAAGAAATGTTAAACTGTCATGGTGGCTGTTAGAATACATTTTTCAGACACCTAGAGATATACTAGCTATTAGTGTTGGGTGACTAACGCCCATCAACTGAGAATATATATCATAATGTTTTGGTTTGGGGTATTGGTTCCTAGTGTTGCCCAGGTGGGTTCTGCTGTACAACAAGGCGGACGCGACCCGGGTGCATTCGCGAAAATAGGCACAGCATCGGGTTTGCGGGAGTTTGGTGCAACCACCAGGTGGATCAGCGGGTGATTGGTTCTCCAATTCCAAGGCTGACGACCGATATGGCTATTGCGGTGTCTTGGTTTTCTTCAGCGATGGTACACCCTCATACTCATCCTCCATGAATTGACCAAGAGCCTCCAGGCCTTTCTCTAGCACCTCGGTCTCACAGACATATCCAATACGGACATAGCCGTGGAAGTCCTCTCCTCCCCCAAAGCAGAGACTACCTGGCACAAGCATCACGCCACTCTTCTCCTGGAGCATTTCGCAAAAGACCACATCGTTCACCGGCTTCCCCATCTTTGTAAATCGAACAAAAGCGGTCGTCCCGGCCTTGGGTTTAATCCACTCGCACCCCCATCGGTGGGAATCGACGAACTTCTCCAAGATGGCCAGATTGGTCCGTGCAAGCTCCAGGTTGCGCTTGAGGAGGTTATGAATACATTCCGGTGCTAGCGCATAGCTGGCCACGGCATCGTCGATCTGTCCAACCGAGATTGTGGTATAGTCACGGGCACTGGCACACGCCTCCACCAAGGATCGATTTCGGGATGCAATCCACCCCACTCGGATGCCTGCGAGACTGTATGCCTTGGAAAGTGATCCGGTGGCAATGGTATGCTCATAGCCAAATGAGAGGAGGGAGGGAGGGAACTGCGGGTCCATGGGACTGATATTGTGGAAGAGCGGGCGGTACACCTCATCGGAAAAGAGGGTGATGGAAGACTCGCGGGCGATTTCGATCAAGTTTTCAAGAGTCTCGCGGGGAACAATGGCACCGGTAGGATTTTGAGGGTTGCTATGATGGTGTTGAGTTAGCTAAGGTCTATGCATATGCGACGATCACTTGGAAAGATTTGTCACTGACTTGATGATGATCAACTTGGTGTTGGGCCGGATCAGTCCCTTAAGCTCTTCAATGTCGAGCTGCCACCCATCGCTCTCCTTAGATTTCCATAAGCTGATCTCTGCGCCTAGAGATGCAGGTACCGAGTAGAGCTGTTGGTACGTCGGATAATGGCAGATGACATGGTCTCCTGGCCCCACCAGGCTGTACAGCACCAGGAAGTTGGCCTGGATTGCGCCCGCCGTGATCAAGATGTTGTCCCTCGGTAAGGGAGTTGGCGTCTTGACGGAATAGAGGTTGGCCAAAGTCCCTCGTAATTGGTCTGAGCCTCGGATGGCGCCGTAAGTGAGCTTTGTGGACTGGAGCTTGGCCAGCGGTTCGGTCTCTTTGTCTTCGGATAGAGCCCGGAGGTCGTCGACGGAGATTGAGGCGCAGCAGGTCTCGGCAGTATTGTACTTGGCCGTGAGCTCATACTTGTCCATCCACTGCGGAGATCCGGTCAGCCAACTCCTGAAAAACATTGGGGACAGAAATGCGGGGAGATACCTGCTCCACGGCAAAAGCTTCGATCTTCACCATGGCAGGCCAGCGGTGACAATGGTGAGCCCGTTCCACTTGTCGAAAATTGCGCAAGTCTGCCGTGTTAGTTGCCCGCACTCGAGCCTTGGAGTATAGAAATAAACAAGCAGAAAGCCGAAGAGACGAAAAGGCCCTCGGGGCGGACACCGATCCACGTGACCGCCCCCGCATTTAGCCTAGTCGCGGCATTAACTAGAGTATTTAGTAGTATAGTTCAACATATTGTGAGTAGGTCTGCGTAGGAAGTCATTTTCTAAGGATATAGTACAGAGAATGACATTGAGTAGGAGAAACAGGGGACTTCGGCTCAAGGGCCGAAATTATAGCCCTCATATTGAAGGTAGCTACAGTTGTACGTTGTCACAGTGTAAAGGCAACCCCCCGCTAGCAGCTGCCAGGAACCCGCACCGCCCCCGACCGCGTCATCGGGGCCAACGCCTCCAACCTGACCAACCTCACCTCGCCAACCTCCCTCGCGTCCACGACACCCACGACCCCTGGACATCGGCGAATGCTTATCGACGTTTTATAACCGCCTCGGCGACCCGACTCCGTGCTCTTTCTTCGGTCGCCGCTGCGGTCATAGGGTGCCAGCCACCTGTACGCAATATGCGGTCGACTTCCGCATCCTTCCTCTCGTTGATCGCTCTGGTCGCCCTACCGGCTGTAGCTTCGAGCAATTACTCCGATACCACCCTCGTCTCTCAGTCTTTTTCCCTCCTCGATGACCGACCGCCGAACTGCCCTCCGTGTTTCAACTGCCAGCTCGACAAGTACGACTGCTCGCACTTCGCACCTTGCAACAACTTCAGCGGTAAATGCTCCTGTCCACCCGGATTTGGGGGAGATGATTGCTCTATCCCGGAGTGCGGCTCGCTATCCGACGGTGCGAACCGGCCTGTCCGCGATGGGGATACATGCAAGTGCAAGGATGGCTGGGGAGGCATCAACTGCAACGTGTGCCAAACGGATGATGCCTGCAATGCGATGATGCCGGAAGGCAAGGATGGAGTTTGCTATAAACAAGGAGTCACCTCGAAGGAGAATTTCCAGATGTGCGATGTTACCAACCGGAAGATTCTGGACCAGTTGGATGGCCGCAAGCCGCAAGTAACCTTCTCGTGCAAGGAAGAGGATCATACATGCAACTTCCAATTCTGGGTGAAACAAGTCGAGTCATTCTACTGTGGACTGGACACATGCAGCTGGAAGATGGAGAGCCAGGTCGATACCAACACGACCAAGTACAGCTGTGAAAATATGCAGTGCAAGTGTGTTCCAGGGCGGTTCCTGTGCGGCGAGAACGGCTCTATCGATCTCACGGATTTCCTGGCCCAGATGATCAAGGGACCAGCCAGCTTCCTCACAACATCCACTCTAGAGGGCAGCAAAAGTGTCTTCTCGGAGCCTCAGATGAACACCTTGATTAGTCAAGTTTTTGGAGACCCAAGCATCTTCTTGTCCTGTGATTCGGGAGAATGTCTTTATAAGACCAATATTCCAGGTTATGAGCGGCCCGTCAAGACGATCAACACTCCGCTCATCGCGGGCGTGATTGCAGGCTGCGCGCTCTTCGTCGTGGCAGTGATCTTGGTTGTCTGGTATCTCTCTCGCCGTGCTGCCCGCCGAAGCTACCTACGCCTCTCCCTGTCTGATGATTCAGACGATGAGGCTGCGAAACTCTTGGCAGAGCACCGACCCGCAGCTTTGTATTGGAACAACGTATCCTACCATTTGAACGGCAAGGAAATCCTTTCTGGTATTCAGGGCGCCTGCCTTCCTGGACAAATTACCGCAATCATGGGAGCTTCGGGAGCTGGCAAGACTACTTTCCTGGATATTCTGGCCCGAAAGAACAAACGGGGAGCCGTTCAAGGTGACTTCTACGTAAATGGCGAGAAGATCGATGATCACGAATTCAAGAGTATGACTGGATTTGTTGACCAAGAAGACACCATGCTTCCTACGTTGACTGTCCACGAAACCATCCTGACTAGTGCCTTGCTACGTTTGCCACGGGATATGAGCCAAGCGGCAAAGGAGCAGAAGGTCTTGGAAACCGAGAAACAGCTTGGTATCTACCACATCAAGGACCAGTTGATCGGCTCAGAAGAGGGCAAGGGTCGTGGTATTTCCGGTGGTGAAAAGCGTCGTGTTGGTATTGCCTGCGAGCTGGTCACTAGCCCTAGCATACTTTTCTTGGATGAGCCCACTAGCGGACTGGTAAGATGACATGCCTCTTTTCCGTCCTTGACTATTCCAAGCTAACGCGATATTTCGCCTCACAGGATGCCTTCAATGCTTTCAACGTGGTAGAATGCTTGGTAACCCTGGCCAAAACGTACAATCGTACCGTCATATTTACCATTCATCAACCACGCTCAAACATTGTTGCTCTTTTCGACAGGCTCATCCTTCTTGCCGAGGGCCGTACTGTTTACTCGGGCCCTTTCTCGTCATGCCAACAATACTTCGACGAGGTGGGCTACTCCTGCCCGCCGGGCTTCAATATCGCGGATTATCTCGTCGATCTTACGATGCATGCGAGTGGGGCGCACTCCTACGAAGGATATACAGACGGAAGGGAAATCGACGGACAAACTGCACCCCCTAAGACTGCCTCTAGCAGCCTCAGAGCCGTCAAGTCTGTCGCTAGCGCATCTAATGTTAGCTTTGAGGACAACTCTAGTAGCGCCGCTGAGCACACGCGTCGGCCAAAAAACAAGCGAAGGGTGTCTGTGAAGCAGCAGCAAGAACGTCAGCTCTACTCGAGACGTAAAGAGGACCGGCCCACAACGCCGAAGACCGACGAAGAAGATGCAACCCTGGAGACGTCCGAGTCTCACCAACAGTGGCTACGACTTTCGCGTCAGAACCACGGCCAGGTGCCTCCGCAGATTCTGGATGATCCGGATCAGCTCCCGCCTCCGGCACCTGGCATGTCGGACCTTGATGTCCTCGTTGCCAGCTACGCGAACTCCGATGTTTGCCAATCTGTCCATGATGAGATTATTTGGGCTGTTCAGAACGCGCACGCTGCAAACGGATCAGCCAACTCCCACCTCGCCGGCGAGGCAGGATCACAGTCGAAAAGCTATGCTCGCGTCAGCCTGGCCCGGCAATTCATCATCTTGTCTCAGCGTACATGGCGCAATCTGTACCGCAACCCCATGCTCATGCTCACCCACTACGCAATCGCTATTCTTCTGGCGGTATTGTCGGGATACCTCTTCTACGGTCTGACTGATGACATCAAGGGCTTCCAGAACCGTCTTGGTCTGTTCTTCTTCATTCTTGCATTGTTCGGATTCAGTACCCTGACAAGCCTTACGGTCTTCTCCTCCGAGCGGCTCTTGTTCGTTCGGGAGCGGGCCAATGGCTACTACCACCCTGTGACCTACTTCACCGCCAAGGTTGTCTTTGACATTGTTCCTTTGCGGCTCATCCCACCCATCATAATGGGAATCATCGTTTACCCGATGACCGGATTGATCCCGGCCTGGCCCGAATTCCTACGGTTCATGCTGGTGTTGGTACTTTTCAATCTCGCGGCTGCCAACATCTGCTTGTTCATTGGTATTATCTTCCGTGACGGCGGCGTGGCCAACCTGATCGGCAGCCTGGTGATGCTCTTCAGCTTGCTTTTTGCGGGTCTATTGCTCAATCACGACGCTATCCCCAAATCTGCCTTGTGGCTCCAAAGTGTAAGTGCCACCCTCAAATCCCTAATTCTGGCTAGGCCGTACTGACCGGATCATAGTTATCGATCTTCCATTACGGGTTTGAAGCTTTAATTGTCAACGAAGTCACCTTCCTCACTCTGATCGATCACAAGTATGGCCTAGATATCGAAGTCCCTGGCGCTTCTATCCTGAGCGCATTCGGATTTGATACTCTGGCCTATTGGTATGATGTGGCCGGTCTTGCCGTCATCTCGGGGGCCTTCATTATCATTGCATATGCAGCGATGCATTTCCTGCTTGTGGAGAAGCGTTAGGCTCTTTTGGTGTGGCGTTTCCATACGCGATACAACAGCCTTTGATGACATGCATTTTCGTTTTGGTTTGTAATCTGTGTCGTTCGTTTTGTGACTGGCGCCATATTTCGTTATCTATGCCCCGGGCATGTTGCCCTCGAGCATGTGCAGTTCAACATAGACGTGTATGCAAGAGGCGACCTACTGGGTTGCTGTATATACTAGACCATGCTCCGTGGTCTACTCGATGTGATCTATGCATTAGTAGCTATACTGAATAAGCCTGATTCTCCGAGTTTTCATTACTTTACATTACTTTACACTCAGTAAGTAACCCATGCGATGGAAATATTATAGTGCGTGCTGATTCTGCCGCACTCTTTGTGGCGGTGGCCGTCCCTAGCTTTCGACCATGTAGTAGTCAAGGGTCGTTGAGGGGAAGGCACAACAGTCCCAATCGAGCTATACTCGGCACGTGTTCAACGTCATCCTTCGCGACTCGCCCAACGCTTCCTCCTCTCCGTTCACCTCGCAACTCGTGTACACAACCCCTCAGCCGAGCCAGTTCTCGTTCCTCTACCTACCAGGTATTAGCCAGTTCGCATCCCCGACCTGCCGGTGTCCAACTGCATCGCTCGGCCCCAGCCCCTCCATTTCGACCGACGCTAACGCCCACCGCCCGGCTGCCAGGCTTTCGCTAACACCTCGCAAGCTCGATCCGCTGCTGTTATTGCCTCTCGTCGTTGCTCTTGTCCCCACAAGCTCGAACTATTATTCTACATTACGCAGCTTCTGATTTGTGAGTCGAGCCCCTTCCCGGTGTGCGAGTCTCTGCGATTCCCCCGTCTTCCCTACGCTAGTAGGCCCTGGGCCGCGGACCCCACAAAACCATCTCCAATTCCGGTCTCTGCGGTCCGCACTTCGGACCTCCCGTCATCCATCTCCCCTGCCATCGAGACCTCTGCTCACCTGCCAAATAGCCATTGGAGTACTCTGCCCATCATGTCCGGCGAAGCGTGGCTCTACCTGTTGTCGGTGTTGATCAACGCCGTCAACCTCTTCCTGCAAGTCTTCTTCACCATCATGTACAGCGATCTGGAGTGGTGAGTACCTTCCTGAACGAGCCCAACCTTCCCACGAGACCATTGGGACAAGACGCGGTGCCCTTGGACGCAGCTCACCCGTGCCTTTCCTATCTCTGCAGCGACTACATCAACCCCATCGACCTGTGCAACCGCCTCAACGCCTACATCATCCCCGAAGCCGCCGTCCACGCCTTCCTGACCTTCCTATTCGTCATCAACGGATACTGGCTCGCAATTTTCCTGAACCTGCCGCTTCTCGCCTTCAATGCGAAGAAGTAAGTTTCCTTCAGTGCTCCACGAGCTCCAATGCCATTTGCGCCGCTCCAGACTAATTCGGGGTTTCTCCGCGCCTAAAGGATCTACGACAACCAGCACCTGCTGGACGCGACCGAGATCTTCCGCAAGCTGAATGTGCACAAGAAGGTAAGCTGCCACGTCATTTGGTCGATTGGGCGCACACCGGCCCCGCGAAATTCCAGCTAACTCTTGCGTGTGTGATTTTAGGAGTCGTTCATCAAGCTGGGTTTCCACCTTCTCATGTTCTTCTTCTATCTGTACAGCATGATCGTTGCCCTCATCCGTGATGAGGGCAACTGAATACGCGACAAAGCCCAATACGCGATACGCCATGGCCGTCCAACTAGCTCGAGGAGTGTGGAGTTTTCGTTTTCTCAACAGGGCGTATTCTTTGATGCACGTGACAGAGTCGTCGAAGAAGCTGGTTCGAAAGCGTCGTCCCACGCCTCTGGTTTATACGTGCCCTATACCTCTCCGTGTCCAAGGCTGCTGCCGTGAGGGGGAATGCGATCAAGCCGATTCTACCGTGGCTTTTTTGAGTGGAGGCGAACCCATGCGAGATTGAGAGAAACCGTCAGCTCTTGAGCTCAGCTGGTTGAGCATGCGCCGTGACGAGTAATTGAGGGGGTGTTTTTAGATGTGGATGGTGTGGTGGTGAGGGAACTGCCTGGCTGGAAGAGGTTTATGTCTGCTCTCCAGCCCTGGCCGTTTTGCTATCCTGCGATTTCATTACGTCTTTCTATGTTAATCTTGTCCTGTCTTTCAGCCTGTGAGTTGTATATACCTCCCAAGCAGTTTGGCAATGAAGAGCGTACGATACCCAAATGACCTAGCTCGACCGTATGATTATATGATTGGGGCAATTGCCACAAATCCCTGTAGTCAAAAAATACATCTACCATTGCAAATATGTTCCGCATGAATTCCTCCGAGTATAGCGCCTTAGGGCAGTAGCTAGCACTTGGTCTCGTCATCAGTGGAGCGGAGCTGAGCTGAGCTGTCGCGGTCTCCGCTTCGTCTTGCGGGCCTGCCGACACCCGTAAAATTCCACCCGCAACCTTCTCCTACCGCAACCCTTCGCGCCGGAACTCGAAGGCTCTGCTTTTCACACATTCATTATGTCGGGCTTGCTAGGCGCTGCCTACGATTCCAGCGACGATGAACCTGGCGTGCCGAAGACTGCGACACCCGCCACCACGGTCGTGGCTGCGCCGGAAGTGAACACAGAGGTTTGGTCCCCCGACATACCCTATGCCCCAATTCCATTTGCACAGAGCTGTGTATAATGCCCTTCGATGATGATCAGATAAGACTAACGACCCGACAGGATCACGCCCACATGCAGATGACCCTGGCAAACACCTCGTCGCAAGCTCTCACCTACAATGCCACCTACGATGACATGATGCGGCCGGCGCAGGGCCCGGCCAACCCTTTCAAGCCAGTTGGACCCGGTAATGGCATCAAGCGGAAGAACGTCCCCACTGGATTCGCGGAGGAGGCCGCAATCAGCGAGTCGACTTTCGCGGCGCAACATCGCACATTTCAAAGCCTCGGCTACACACGCAACCCGACCCTGCCGGATCAGTTCGTTGGGAATATGGACAATGTGGCCCAGTACGGAGGCAAGGATGTTGTTCAAATGAAGCCCACCAAGGAGGCATCGGCCGCATTGCGGGCAAAGCGTCAAAAGAAGGGCGACTCCAGCATTGTCGAAGGCGAGGGCGCATACGTGGGGCCGTGGGCGAAATACAACAATGAGCAACGATTTGACGAATATGAGGTCGGCGAGGATGACGAATACGAGCTGGCTAGTGATGAAGAGCTTGTGGAAGAGGATGAGACCTTGGCTACCTCGGCGCCCATGCCGGCCATGAGTAAAGAAGCCACCGACTACCAGGGCGACACATCCAAGGTGGAAACGACCGAATTCCACGGCTCTGAGCAGTTCGATTACCAGGGCCGCACCTATATGCATGTTCCTCAGGATCTGGACATCGACCTGCGCAAAGAGGTGGGCAGTATCAAAAACTACGTGCCCAAGAAGCTGGTGCACACCTGGAAGTCGCACACCAAGCCCATCACCTCTCTGCGCTTCTTCCCGAGATCAGGTCACTTGCTGCTCTCTTCGGCCGCAGATGGCAAGGCCAAGATCTGGGATGTTTACCACTCGCGAGAGCTTCTCCGCACTTTCTCCGGTCACAACAAGGCCATTACCGACACCGATTTCGACCCCTCAGGCAAGACCTTCCTTACAGGTTCATTCGACCGGAATATCAAACTCTGGGACACCGAGTATGGTAAGTGTATTGGCCGGTTCTCGACTGGAAAGACGCCGCACGTTGTACGCTTCAACCCAGGCGCTGAGCACCGCCATGAGTTTTTGGCTGGTATGTCCGACAAGAAGATCGTGCAGTTCGACACTCGCTCCGGCGAATTGGTCCAGGAGTACGATCACCATCTGGCAGCCGTCAACACCATCACATTCGTTGATGATAATCGTCGCTTCATTACAACCTCCGATGACAAGTCTTTGCGCGCTTGGGAGTACGGTATCCCCGTCCCCATCAAGTTCATCGCCGAGCCATACATGTTCGCACTCACTCGCGCTGCCCCCCACCCTAATGGAAAATACGTTGCCTTCCAGTCTGGAGACAACCAGATTGTTGTCTACGGCGCCACCGACAAGTTCCGTCAAAACCGCAAGAAGAGTTTCCGGGGTCATAACACATCCGGTTACGGTGTTGATCTCAAGGTGTCGCCGGATGGTCAGTTCATTGCTTCGGGTGACAGTGGTGGCTTTGTTTGCTTCTGGGATTGGAAGACGGGCAAGATGTATCACAAGATCCAGGCGGGTGGGAAAGAAGGTGGTGCTGTCACTTGCTTGGACTGGCATCCCCAAGAAACGAGCAAGGTGGTTACTGGTGGACTTGAAGGGGTCATCAAATACTGGGATTAAAAGTGGTGGACTCGGAATAGCACTGTTTGTATACCCGCCTCATTTTCAGGCGTCAAAAATAATCATTTGGAAATTGTCTTACACTGGAATTGTAACACTTGGCTGTGGCTTAGGACGAGGTAAGCAGGCTACTACAATACATTATAGCAGTGTTTTTCTTTGTTAAGGCAAATAATTTCCTGTGGTAAAGCTCTGAGTCCTTTTGACAAAAGACGGAACTGAAGGTAATCTGAGCGGAATTGATGATGATATTTACACATTCATAGCCTGACGAGTCTATTGAAATGTACAAACGCAGCGCTATATTCAAAGACAAGATAATTTGCACTCCACACGGTCACTTGTTGTCAGAATCTTCGGAGGATTGTTCATCACCGGAACAGTCGCGGGCAAATCGACGCCAGTCCATGCAGCGAAGTGTGCCAAATCCACACCGGTGAAAGGCCACGTGGATGTTTCCATGCCAGCATCGCCAGTGCGCCGACACCAGTGATAATCGCGGAGGTGAGACCAAGGCCAAGCATCTGGCTCTGTTGTTGCACAGCGGCAATGACCTCGGAGTACCGCTGGTTACTAAAACTGACACGGGCGTACTGTGTCTTCCAGCCAAGGAATGGCAGGCGACGGTCAATTGTCTCCTCGATTGACTTGCGCAGCTTGTACAGAGGAGACTTGACGCCCCAGCGCATCTCGAGATAGTTCTGCTTGGAAAGGTCGTTGATGGCATAAGTGTCATCGCATCGCTGGGTGGTGTATGCTTGGAAAGCTGCCTGGCGGCGAACACTGCGGGTATAGACGCTAAGATCGACATCGTACACGCCATGCTGGTCAAGTTGCTCGAACAGAACGCGAACGTCTTCCAGACCAGCGTTGAGACCCTGTCCATAGAATGGAAGCACTGCATGCGCTGCGTCGCCGATGATTGCCACGCTTGCACTAAAGTGATGGGGCTTGCACTTGATGCTGATCAAGGGGAGATGCGGGTTGATGGCGAACTGCTCGCTCAGCGCTTCAGGTTCAATGAGTTCGGGGCACACTCCCGGAAAGTGCAAATCAAAAAAGGCATGTAGCTGCTCAGGTGAATTTTCCAAGGTTGTGTAGTGGGACGAGGGAGCGAATAAGGTACAGGTAAACGACTTGTCCGCGGATGGGAGGGCGATGAACATGAATTCCTGCCCGGGCCAGATGTGTAGGTGATTTGGAGAAATGCGGAAGTTCCCATCGTCAGACGGGGGGATGCGGAACTCGCACCACAGAGTGTCGATATACTCCTGCTGGTAATCAACGCGGGCAAATTTCATCATGTGGAATCGCGAGGCTGAATGGGCGCCGTCCGCACCAAGGAGATAGTCGAACGAGACCTCGATTTCGGGCACACGGCCGGCCACGCCCAGATTGTCAGGCTGGGGGTATCACCGGGTATGCGACGCTCGAACCATGCCTTGTTGGTACGAAAGTCCGCGCCGGTTAGCTTGTGATTGAAGAACAGCTTGACATTGGGAGTGCGTTCCAGCTCGTCGAGCAGCGCATTGTTGAGCGCACTCCGATCGAGAGCATTGATAGCCTGGGATCAGATTAGCGGCTGCAGAGACATGCAGCGTGCAGCGGCCATGCAGGAACATACCCGGCCGTGGACATCATAGGCCTGAGCAGCCTCCCACAGGGAGCCGCGGTCTCGGCCGTGGATCATCCGCCCGTACATGGGGATCGTCTCGCGGAGCACATCGTCGATCAGGCTCGGGCGATCAGAGCCCTGCAGAGCGGTGATGCCGCGCTCGGAGATGGCCAGATTGATCGACTTGGTGAAGTTCAGCGGAACCGTCGTGGGATCGCGGAGATCTACGGAGGCGCGGACATTATTATTGGCTTTTCGGGGAATTTCGTAAGTCGCGAGGGACAAGCCTTCCGGTCATGGCCAAGCATCCATCACCGTCATCTGGGACTGCACACCCGCAGAGATGCGATGCACACGACAACCTGGGACTGCGGGTGGGAAGGGAAGAGGCGCAACGGCCCAAAGGACCCTGCGGGGACCGCGATATAAAATTTGCCCGGACCCGGAGAAGTTCCAATCCATGCCAGAGTCCAGCTTGTCGCACAGGGTTCAATCCGATCCGGGCCATGGGGCATTGGAAATTGGGCATAAGAGGAGGGATTTGAGTCACACAGGATAGAACATACCACCGCGGAGTTCATATACTTCGACCTCGTCACCGCGCGATGCTGCGTACAGCGCCGCCAGGGAACCGACGGGGCCCGCACCCACCACCACCACTTTCTGACGGGGAGAGGAGGTCAGTGTCATGACGGAGAAATAGAGTCACGACGCAACCCGGAGGAGAGACACTCGAAGTCAAAGGTGAAGTCGCTCTCCGCATCCACGAAAGATGGGCTCTGGATCACGTGCTGCGACATCGGCCCTTGCCTAAACGGGAACCCGTCCCAAACGGGCGAATGTGAGTAATCCCCTGCTTTGTCAGCAGGTTGACGTGATTGTTTCGATTGTACCCTAAGCATATGACCTGAAGGTATAATGCTGGATTCATCGGAGTGTACGCAGGCGTAAGACGCACCCGATTTCCAAGCAATTTAGGCAATTTATGGAGTGTATCAGGAATACAAAATTACCAAAGATACATCCCAGAACTTATAGCAGATAATTTACACCATGTAATGTACAGTAAGATGGACTAATCAATACCAGTGCACAGCATGCCGATGGTACTAGAATAGGAATACCTTTTTTTTCCCGTTTACTGGGGTACGCATGATGGTCTTCATCTGGCAGATAGTTAAGCATCGTTGCATTCTCAACACAAATTTCTGAAAGAGAGCCTACTTATTGGAAAAGTGAATGCTTGTTTTTGTCTTGACATCTCCGTCGCAAGTTCAAGAAATCTCAGCTCGTATCGCTGATCTTCTTGGTCTTGAGTTTCGGACAATTGATAGCTGCAATTCTCAGATAAGCTAAGCAGCTCATTCCAAGGCACCTTTGGTTTACAATCGATCCTGCTCTATCTTCTTTCCCGAGGCCTGCGTGTGGAAGAGAATGACATCCGTGTGCATGTGGTTCTGTAAGCCACGGAACTTCGACTGGCCACACGCCTGTACTATGCAGAGATATCATGCAGCGTGGGAAGCGAAAAAAAGCAACGGAGTCCTGCAGTTCCTACAATCACATCAGAACAGATATGGTAAAAGTAAGATCTCTCCCCCGCTCGTTCATTGCCAAGTTATCCAAGGTCGACGCGCTTAGCTTCAAATCCTGGCGGACGATTATACCCGAGAAATGCCCTGGACAGTACCGGTTCTAGTTGTCGTTGGAAGCGGAGGTATGGCCTGGCAATCGCCCGTCGCATGGACAGCCGATACCACATCATTCTGGTCGACTTCTCTGCCGAGAAACTGGAATTGCCACCCAGTTACTTTGAGAGAAGGGACAGACCGTGGAAAGCGTTCTCACAGATATTTCGAACCGGGAATCGGCCCAGAAACTCGCACAGTAAGCCTCGAAAATTGGTTTTATTCGTACCATTGCTCTCACTGCCGGCTTATCACCGGTCCAAGCCCCCATGGACCGAATCAACCAGGTCGATTTGCTCGGAACGGCGCAGGTGATCGAAGCCTTCTACCCCGTGGTGACTAGAGGCACAACGATGGTAGTTGTCGCAAGTGTATATGGGCATGGACGACAAGGCGATCTAACATCGGAATTTGAGGAACACCTAGCTACTGCACCAATGGATCAACTGTTGCAGCGCCCCGAACTGAACTCAAGCACATACGGCCCTGACGGGGCACACAAGGCATGCAAATATCGACATCGAGAGTATGCAATTTGGAAAGGGGAAATATTATTCGTGTTCAGGCAGCGGCAAAGGCATGGGCCGACAAAGGGGCACGCATCAATTCGGCAAGCCCGTACCGCGATGAGTCGGCAGGAACTGGAGGGACTCGGAGAAGCCTATTTACAAGGCTTCATCGAGGCGTCCCTGGCGAAACGAGCCGGAGGTCCCTTTGACGTGGCCAATGCGGTGGCTTTCCTGTCATCGCCTGAAGCGGATTTTATAATCGGCAGTGATATTCGAGTCGATGGTGGGTGGATCGTCCACGAAAATGGACGGACGATCCTCTTTTCCCAAAGTGATATCATTAGTCTGTTCAGTTCGGGTCAAAACGATCGATGTGTCGGTGATAGCTGTCAACAATTGTCTGCAAACTAACAGGTAGATTTTAGTGAGTGGCATTAGGCCGCTGAAAGGATTTTCAGGATTGATACAGGCATGCCCTTTCCCTGGCTTGTACCTGAAATTTTCCATTTGGTGCGTAGGTAGTAGAAGTTCTGGCCCATGCAATGTCTTCTTGTCCTACGACTCAATGCTCTCGGGTCTGAACCCGGAGATATCAGTGTATGGAGAAAGTGACCAGGTGTCTTATCACGTAGGTGACTTGGTTAGACGACCAGATAGATGGCCATATATGGGTACTTCAGGCATTTCGTGCAGAGCTTCACCAGGCCATATTTCCACCAAAGGTCCAGTCCATTGTGTTAAGAGGAAGTTGGCTGGGGTTTTGGTAAGCTCTGAAGTACTGATGCATGCCGAAGCCAGTGGCTGACTCGGGATACTGGCCCCCAAGGCCATTAAACATGCCATAGTTGCCAAATCCCATCGGGGTCGGCATCGTTAGCCCGTCGAGATTCATGTCCAGATTATCACTTGACTGGTATGTTTCCCTGCTAGCGGTATCCCCGGCCTTTTGCATCACTCGTTCTTTGATGATCGTGACAATAGTTGGTACTGCCAAGTCTGTTTCTCTGCACCCGAGCTTTTTCTCACGGGCTTCCCATGCGGAGAGGACGATCTTCGTAAAAATATCGAAGAAGGGACTGTCTCGTCCTTCGGGAACGTTGACACGCACTTCAAAGTGGTGACTAAGAACCTGCCATGCCTTCTCCGCCAGATTGCAGGTCGGACGTCTGTGCAGCTCCTGAACAATGTGGACGTAGGCTGGAAACGGAAAGTAAAAGCCAAGTAACCAGCGATACCCCTTCGTGATGGGTGAGGACATGACCTGAGCATCACATTCTAACATAGTGAATGCGTGTCGCATGTTGATATCACGCTGAGCACCTGTCGGATCCTCTGGTGATTCAGACAGTCTCCAATAATGCTCCAAGAGATGGGTTTTCGCTAATTGGGAGCGGGCCACGCATACTGTCATCAAGTGGAGAGGGTTATCTGCACTACACGCCTTGAGATATCGGTCTTCAAGA
This sequence comes from Penicillium argentinense, assembly GCF_028826775.1. Classification (NCBI taxonomy): domain Eukaryota; kingdom Fungi; phylum Ascomycota; class Eurotiomycetes; order Eurotiales; family Aspergillaceae; genus Penicillium; species Penicillium argentinense. Next base: position 5,497,096 of record NW_026622668.1, read on the forward strand.
TTTTTTTCAAAAGCGATCAGATTGACATGCTCAGGCGCATTGCCCTGCTTGATTTCTTGAACCACGGACTTTAAAACCGGGTTTGTGAAGTCAAGATGGAATTTGGCGTGGCGAATAAAATCCCCTATCGCACTTCGGACCACAATAAACAGAGCATCACTCGACGGCCCCTGAGCTGAAGGTAGCTCTTTCATATCTGGACGCAGTTCGGTGTCATTCACGTTTAGCGGAAGGTGACAGTCCCAGATTGGATCCAGCGCGATTGTTTTAGAGTCGGCCAACTCGCCAATGCGGCTATCAAGGAGCTTGAAAGCCCACCAGAGCCGCCGTCGCATTTCCATTTCGAAAGGCTCGAGATTAGCTGCAGAGCTCTCGCTGTGAATACCCATGCGGTACGCAATGCGCAACGCAACACCAAACATAGAAGACAGAGATCGGGGATCTGTACCCCGACCAATGGAAACCTTTGCCCTATCAGCCGGTCGGGACTGATATATTCTGTTGGAGATACACAACTTACAAGAAAGAGAAAAAAGGCGGTTAGACACTCACGGTCACCAGAGCGTAGATATTCACAGTTGAGCAGCGCTTGCTGGCAGGCACATTGATATTTGGTCAACAGATTTTCTCTGGGTGAGTTGAAAGTGGCCTGACATTCGCCTGGCGAAAGGCTCATGATGGACATGGCATATATACTGAACATTAGCGCCTCAAGTGTCGAGCTGATATCTTGAAGATTGCTAACTGCCTCAATGATGCGCATCTGTAAAGTGGGGGTGTGCGTGACCTTGAGCAACGGGTCTATGTTATTGAGGTAGATCTGCCACAGGCGGAAGATCTGAACAGGGTCGGGATGGAGGCTCGAAAGCACGATAGGAGTGTGACGTAGGCCAAAGAGAATGTTGTCATTCGTGGTATAGAGCTGGTCCATTGCTCGTTTGATTCCCGCCTCGCTCACCCCATCGGTGATGGCTTCGCCTTCCTGAGTTGATTGCATAGTCAGCATACTTTGCGGCGAGTGGATCGGTCGATGGGCGTTTATTCTACCCATACCCATTGCTGTCGGAGAACACTCCATAGGTCCCTGAGACGGTCAGAGCTGCTTGGATATTTGTGTCACAGGAAAGCACCCCCCTACATACTTGGCCTCGCGCGATTGTTTGTGGGTGGCAGGGATTGCGCTGCGACGTTCGCCCTCTGAATCTTCTTCGCCATCAGTCGAGGGAGTGTTTGCTCCCACCCCAGAGTCATTTGGAAGTGCGTCGAATGAAACATTATTTTGACGCAGTAGATCCTCATACTTGCGGATCCGGTCCAGTAGGTCGCGTTCCGGGAATCGGCGCCTCCGTCGTCGTGGAGTAAGAGTTGCCGGGACACATTCCGTTTGAAACCGTACACAGTTCGCACACGGGAATTTGCGATCACACTTGACTTTGCGTTGTTGACAGAGCACACAGGCGAGTATACGCTGGGACCGAGAGGATCGGGTAGCCGAGGCCGAAGTGCCCGATTGCGACATGAGTGCGGGCGAGGCCACTGCAGTGTGCTCAGGCTGTATACGCTAGCAAGATGTCCGTTCGTGCCGAAGCAGTCTTGCCGGTGGATATGACAATCCAGATTGCCACAGTCCACCCGTAATTCTTCCTGGAAGGAGAGAAGTCCAAGTGTGACTCGTAAGACAGAGGGACGTCGTCGGGTTCTTGCAAACCCCGAGAGAGGCTGTCAGGTGACTTCGGGACCGACAGACAACCCGAGCTCGCGTCGTCGGTCTATATGCCTGCCAGTTGGGGCAAGGCCGCCGCAAATGTAAATCCTTAAAGAGCAGGCAGCATGGCCACTCGGGAATATCATTGCAATCGACGCAACTGCATTCTGTCTGCCTGGTCATGTCTATGTTCCCCCGAATCGCCATCGTCGGCGGTGGCCCTGCAGGACTAACTCTAGCCCTCTTGCTCCACAAACGAGGTATCTCATTCACAATATTCGAGCTGCGCAAACAGCTCACGCTCGATGAGCTTGCCAGGCCTTCTGGATCACTCGATCTTCATGAGGAATCTGGCCTCGCAGCCATCCGTGAGTGCGGCTTGTGGGACCAATTTCTCCGTCTCACGGGCGAATGCAGTGAAGCCCAGAAAGTGTCAGACAGATATGGAAACATCCTACATGAAGACGCAGGAGAGTTGAGTGTCCGTCCGGAAATATCACGCCATGCCTTGATTCAACTCCTCATCAAGCATTTACCCCGCGAAGCTATCAGATGGGACCACAAGCTATTGTCAGCCACAACGATCACCACAAACTCTGACAATGCAGTCCAACTCGACTTTGGAAGTCATGGGAGGCACGCTTTTGACTTGGTGATTGGTGCCGATGGGGCTTGGTCGCAAGTGCGCAACCTCCTGACCCCGGTGAAACCATACTATGCGGGAATACAAAATATCACCTTAACGATTCGAGAGTTGACTGCCAAATATCCACAATTGGCTGCCTTGGTTGGCCGTGGCAGCTTTTCGGCCCTGGGTCTGCGGCATGGAGTCATGTCACAACGTGGAAATCAGGACTCTGCCCGTATCTACATTTTCTTGACGACGCCGGATGTACAAGCTGCTGCCTCATTAGGGCTCAAGGGGCAGTCGGCATCAGCATCCAAGAAAACGCTACTAACGGACCCTTCGCTGCTTGGACGCTGGGGATCCGCCATCAAAGAGTTGGTAGCTGTGGCCTGTGACGAGGAGACAGCAGACAACCCAGGTTCGTCCATAGATATCCGTGCCCTCTATACACTCCCTCGGAGGTCGTCCTGGAAACATAATCCGCATGTGACCCTGATTGGCGATGCTGCACATCTGATGTGCCCATGGGCCGGTGAAGGTGTTAATCTAGCAATGTGGGATTCATTTTCGCTGTCCCATGCCATCGCCGAGGCCAGCATGGCGGCAAATACCAATGGCGATTCATTTGTTACTCATTTGAGCCCATTGATGCAAAGGTTCGAGGAGGATCAGGCAACACGCGCGGAGGAGAAGGCGAATGAAACACATCGAAATGGAGAGATGTTATTTGCAGAGAATGGAGCCGAGGCATTTACCCAGTTTTTCCAGTCTGCCTACGGTGGTGGAACAATTTAGGATAGTATAATATAGTTCAAAACATAGAATTTATCTACTAGAAATCGCCTCCTATCCTATAAAAGCCATATAATCACTTTACCCGATGACTCGAGTTCAACGACCTCACACATTCTTTCCGGTCAATATTGAGGCCAGCCGGAAGGCCAGCTCAGAGCTGTGCCAGAGGAACCCCATTCACACTTTACAGCAGGGCGAGCGGTATTCCCACATTCTTCAGCCTGGCCGTCAAATTTCGTGGTGCAGAAGACTTTTCTGGTCCAGTGAGGGCACATAAAAGTTCCCGGGTAAGGTGAGTTGTCGCCGGCCGCTGTGTATTTGCAACTCGCCATCACATTCTGGATGGGATTGTTCATTGACCATGTTCCATCATCCATGTTCAAGGTCGGAGGAAGCGGAACAACATCGCTGTCTTTGGTCTCGTCCACGGATGGCCCCCACCACATCGCAGGATCGTTGCAGATTTGATTCAAGTTGTTGCTGTCATCAGGGTCATCAGGGGGGGTCAGCCACAGCCACCACTTGCTATCGCCGCGATCCCCAGACGCGCCGATATAAACTCGGTTTGTCGGACTTGCCGCAGTACCTGACGAGGTTGATGGAGAAGTATTTCGCGAGTTTGTCGCGGTCGGAGGAGTATACGCCGGTGAGGTGGGAGAGGGCGGATCACTTTCTGCTGGGACAGGGGTGCTCGTGGGTGACTCGCTCGGTTGGTTCGATAGAGACACGCTTGGAGTGGCTTCCAGTGATGAGATAGGAACGAAATAGACACTAGCGGCTACCGAAGAGCCCGCCGGTACGTCTATGACCGTTGTGAGCGTCGTCACGGAGCCAGCAGCATCCTGGGCAGAAATTGCGCGCAGGAGAGAAAACAACACCAGAAGGGGCCCTTTGGAGGATATCATAGTGAACAACAAAGGATGACCGTTCGACAAAATTCAAGATATCGTGGGAGGAAGCCGGACCAACAAGCTAAATACAGCCTTGAGGTGCGAGTAGAACGCGTCCGTCAAGTTATTGGACCCCATGGGGCCAGTCACTGTCACGCCCACAACCTCTTTGCAATTGGTTTTGCAATTGGTAGATCTGATCCAGCAGGATTTCGCCGAGACCAGCATTCCCGGACATGACTCTTCGCCCCTGGGGCCAAGCTCTCAGGAAATTGTACGCGGGCATAGCAAACATGAATAGCACTGAATGGCACTAAGATACATGCAAAATGCTCTCAAGACTCACGAAACGATACTTCCATCAGCGACAACGAATGATAGAAATTACTACAGAATCAAATATTCGCCATGATTACGAGATGAGATGAGATGAGATGAGAGATGATAAATATGATCGGAGGAGGAGAGATCTACAGCCTGGCCCCTTCAAGGTCGCAACGAGTCGAATGCCAAGTGTTGCCATTGAATGGGGGCCATAATTGGGGGCCAGGGGTGAATGAATTCATATAGATGAGCAGCCCGAACAACGAATCGAAACTTCAAGTTAGCCTCTGGGGACTAGTATGATTACTTCACAATCCAAACAGCGATGATATATAATGTCTCTATAGTTGATTTTGCTGCCCCTGTACCTCTTCCACCTCTACCACTTCTCCGTGCGTACCTCCTGCAGAAACTGGAATCTCTTTAGAGAGGCCGTACCTCAGTGATAAACTGAGCATGGAGTTGATGGCCGGATCCTCTGCGAGAAACCAAGTTCTCCGCCATGCCTCTTTGACGTATGTTGCCATTTCAATTCCGAAGCTCGACAGGAAAGAACAGAACTCCAGGCACCAGGAGAACTTCTCGCGGTTTCGTAGATGGATGTAGACTTTCAACGTATGGGGCATAGATACCAACACTGCGACCATGCCCCAGAGCTCCACGTGGCCCTGAAGAAAATATGGTATGGATCGACAGAACTGGTCGGCATAAAAGCCAGCTAGAAGGTACTCTTGATGGGTGGTGGGATCAGTCGTGAATTCGTGGGTGTGAGCGAGATCGAGTACTTCGGCTTGATAAATCACCGAATGCGTGATGATCAGTGCCTTCCAGAAAAACATATGCAGTCGCGCGTTATCAAGCGAGGTAAAGGAGTAGGCATCGCCAAATAGGTGAGCGGCAAGCGGCAGTGCTTGCTGGTTGAATTCATCTCGTATGAGAGGGGGACCTCCTATCAGCTCAAGATTGTTAGAATACCACGACAGTATTCTTTTCTTCAACGCCCGGCAATTCTGCAGGAGTTCCTGACATCGAGCTCGGTCGGAGTGGTCAGTTCGTTCTACGGCCGTGACGAGGGATCCAAGATCGACAAAGATTTCGAATAAGCCATCGACGGGGTGACCAGTTCCAGACTCGATCAGATATTCGAATTCATCCCTGGAGAAGTTCACTGCGGTAATGGCGTAGATCTTGATAATGGTCCATGTTAGTGAAAGTGGAGATAACCTTGCGCCTTGTGAGGACGGGAGGGAGGAGGACGTGCAATTGCCTGTTTTTGCTGATGATAGATTGCACGCATTAAAGAAGAGGCCGGGGGCCCCTGGTGAGCTCGACGCAGGAGTATGTTGTTTTGTTTCATATCCGGTGCCCAATTGTCACATCCATGCGGGTAGTGGTGTCCCTAAGAAACGTTGGGCGTTAAGCACAATTCAGGCCAGCGACCAGACATGAATGGCAGAGTGGACAGGTACCTCGAGGATCTTCAAAATGACCATTGCCCGAATATAATCTTCGTTATAGGGATCTTGGATCATTAGCTTTGAGATGAGATGCATCGTGGCGCTGTGGAGCTGGACGCCATAACGGGCCATGCGGTAATCGCGGTTCATTCGACCAAGGGATATGCATGACATGGCCGAGAGAGCCTTTTCTGAAATCATAAATTTGTCTTTTTTGCCACCGGGGCGCTCTAGCATGTTTGAAGAGTTCAAGAAGAAATACTGAACACGCTCAATGTCTGTTGTGCCTCGGATGTTGGTTGGGAAATACGCGCCCAGGAGGAATGAGTAGAGCTGGGTACGCATCACTGGACCGGTCTGCACCACGGGGGTCAATTGAGAAGGTTTTGCATGGCGGATAGACTGCGGATGCACGATTTCGCGCGTCGGTCGCTTGGAGATATCACTTTGGTGGATGAAGATGCGGGTTTTCTCGTACCCAGGACACGGAATACCTCTCTTTTGGCAGCGCACGCATTCCGGCTTCGTTGCATCACACTAAGGACTTATTAGTCTGATTGCACTGAGTAGCTGGAGACCACCAGTCAACCGACTCGAATTTTGCGTTTTTTGCAGTTTTGGCAGGCCGTTGACTTCCACGGAATCCCGCCCATTTCGCCGTGGTTTGATGCCCGATCCAAACGCGAGTCAACAAACGCCAGTAGAACGGTTTGGCGAGTTTTCAGAGAAGCGGGGCCAGACCAATCCGATCGAGCGAATTAAAGGATTTGGCGTAAGCAGTAGCGGTCTCGGGGTTTGGGCTGCTTACTACAGACCACAATGACGGCTCAGCTTGGGTCAGGAAGGAGAGCCCCCGTCGCCCCGCGTGGGCGATCCCCCATCCGCGCTGACTCATCGGCGATCGACACGAGAAAGGCGGTTTTGGGGCAGTGCAATCTCATTGCATTCTCATTGCATCGCACTGCTCTTCCTGTCTCTACCTTACCCTAGGGAAGGTTAAGGTACTACAGGGTCAGGTACGAGTGCGGTCATTTCCCCGCGTAGGTGGGATCCAGGGTCCGACCAAGTCAAGGCTGCAGATTGGCAAGGCTGTGCTTGCGGCAGATCTTCCCCTTCAACCACGCCAGTCCCGCCGACGAATGTGACGCCTCGGCATGCTCAGGACTGATAAATATGGCGAGTTGGAGGGCTGTCTGATACTCGAACGGTTTCGATGCCAGATTCCATGACGAAGCGCTTTTACAGGCACTAGCCAATCCTTACTTGAAACATGATCGGCTTGCCCTTTTTTTGGATCTGCTCCTGCTGCGCTTCGCATATCAAGCGCTCACGAGCTCGAAATCACCCTCACCCGCAAGGTGTTTGAATGGGTTCAACAGGTCGCATACGGAGAATTCGATTCTGAAATGACCTGCGGTCGTCCTTCCGTCCCGATAGGCCTTGACAATCAACCACGGAGACCGATTCAAGCGTTGCAGATCAGTTCGCCAAATTTTTTAGATCTTTAGACTACGCGCTAGAACGTGGGGCGCCGTCACAGAATCGCTGTTCTCTCTCACACAAGCAATGTCAACCAATGACACTCTCCGCTCGACTTCAGGGTCGACACAGTGGGTCTTGAAATTACAAGCTATACTGCGGCTCATTGGACCACTCCGCTATCCACAATAAGGTTAACCCCTGTAGGTTCCTTCTCAGACGAGCCACCCCGGACCCCGATGTAGAACACGCGTTGGGCTTAGATTATTGCGTGACTTTCATGCCCTTATAAGTCAACTGTGGAATCCGTATGACTGACCACCGGCCTGAATCAATTCTGCAAGACGCATCGTCTGCCCTCACACTCGGTCGGTCGATACCATGTCTCCTACGAAGAACACAAGCCAGGCATTTGTGACAGCCTCGGCTTCATCGACTGCAACCTGTCTTCCTATTGACCCGGGCAAAAACGGCCACTTGCCACCCGAGGCGTGCGGTGTAATTCTTCTCTACAAACCGTCGCTGGCAGCCGCTGTCGTGTTCTTTGTCCTCTTTGCCCTGACGACATTAATCCACTTTGTTCAAGTCTGCATCCATAGGAAGGTTAGACCAAGCCCATTGCCTCATCGGGAAAAAGAGAAAAAAAAAGTAGAAAGAAAGAAATACTAATACTTGGTCAGCTATACGCTTTAGTGATTGTCATGGGCTCGGGCTGGGAATTCATAGCCATGGCATGCCGAGCAATGGAAACTCGTCACCAAGACAGTTCCAAGTTGTACATGTATTTCACGGTATTCTTTCTGGTAGCACCAATATGTGAGCATGCCCTTTCTTTTCCCTCGGATTGATGATGCCATGGAAATTTCGGATCCCTAATATTCTCGCTAGGGATCAACGCCTTTCTCTACATGACCTTAGGCCGTATGGTCCAATTCTTCGTACCTGAACAGAGACTGGTTCGAATTTCCGCACGACGCTTCGGGCTGATCTTTGTGTGTTTGGATATTTTCGCCTTCATCATCCAACTGATCGGGGTCGGTATTCTTGTCCAGACAGACGCCAAGATGGATACCGTCATGCTGGGGGTTCACATTTACATGGCAGGCATTGGAATACAGGAGAGCTTCATCGTGTGCTTCCTCGCCCTGACTATTCACCTTCACCGCAAACTGCTACACATGGAGAATACTGGACTGCAGCCGATGGACAAGCTGGCCCGAGGCCCCTTTAATTGGCGGTTCCTCTTTTACACTTTGTACTTTTCGCTCACCATGATCACGGTATGTATTTAAAGCTGCCCAAATCCCCCTTTTTTTGGCTTGACGATTCATCTTCTCGTGGTGCGTGGTCCCATGCTGATCTATGTCATTTTCTTCCAACAGATCCGGATTGCCTTTCGCCTGGCCGAGTACTCCAAGGGCGTCGGGGCTGACGAGCCCACCAACACCCACGAATGGTACCAATATGTTTTCGATGCTCTTCCCATGTTTCTGGCGGTTCTTATCCTCAACGTCCTCCACCCTGGTCGTATCCTTCAGGGACCAGACTCTGGGTTTCGGCACGCAAAGAAGATGGCCAAGATGGAGAAGAAAGAGCGAAGATTCCGGCAGCAGAACCCGACCTTTGGAAACTATGGAGTGTCTGATAGCATCCCGCTGGCACCGAGGCCTACAGCACAAGCAGCCGTCCATCATGAGCCCCCTCAGCCCGCTTATTATCAACCGCCTCGGTCCTATTTCTTGTAATAATGTGCTTTTGTCTTCTCGGCGATTATGAAAAGTCCCTAGCTTTGTCCATTTTTCTTTAATGGCGGCTTGATATTTAGCCCTTGAGGTTCTGTTTCTCCACGAGGCTGGCTGGTCCGGGCACCATTAGATATAACATCACAATTGATACCGACATAGACATGGGCATTCCCAAATATTCCATTGGAGGACACGCTCGTGCTCTAATGCGAGTGACTATATTTGAATAACATTATACACTACACTGCGAGCTCATAAAAATTGGCTTCAGCCACGCTTCACAAGTGTTGTGAAGAGAGTTTACACTCACGTTGTTCACATCCGACTCAGCCATCTCATCTTAACAAACTAATATCTGAGATAGGACCTATGATATCAAATAAATTAAGCCTATGTTTTTTTGTGCGTTGATTTGACGGCATATCCATATCATGGTTGCACTTAGACGATTCGAATGCCGGGCTGGCGCTTCCACTTACCGCATTTGTTAGTGGGTCATCCCCGCCAATCCAACACTTGTGAACTTGAAGATTGTCAATACCCCGAAATTGCAATCAAGCATTGATCAGCCATTCTCCTTCACAGTTTGAGTATCCTGTATCTCTTCTTACTCGTGGTTTTTTGAACTGCGAGGCGAATACTTTCACTTCAATTAGTGCAATGTCGAGGTTGGAGGACGTTAACGTTCACAGTGCTGAAGTCTTGCGCTGCGGATATACATTGTATGTTTCAAACACTCTTCATCCACTGCGCGATGATGCCCTTGATTCACCAGAAAAATTTAAGCACTGTGAAGCGACGGTGGCCGAAGACGAAGACAAAGAATCCAAGCCTGTGTGTATGCGCGGTGGCACGGGCCGGTTTATATGCCAACATCCCCGGCATCCACATCGACGAAAAGAGTAGTTGGAACCACTGCCCCACGTCCCAGTGGATGGCCCCATCGAGACCCTTCCTGGTCACAGCTGATGTACGACCACGCGACGCTGACCATGACCGATCAGCCGGGGATGAATGAGGCAGGTTGAACCCTCAGTCAAAGCGTGATGCAGGAAGAACCTTTGCCGATGAGTTACTTAACAGCAATGGTGCCCGCCATTGCGCCTTCTACTCTCATTCCAACATATCCAAGGCACGTTCGGACAGCATGGTCCCGTCAGTTCTTGCCGACCAGCACATTCAGGCGCCCGTCGTCGCGCCCAAGGCGCTGGACCGCTCAGTGCTGAAGGCCTCACATCCCAACCCGTCGCTCCAAGTGACGGCCGACCACAATCTCAAGTCTGTCGATGCACCTGTCTACGCGCCCGGCCATGGCGAGGTGCTGCTACACGTTAAGGCGACTGGCATATGCGGCTCCGACATTCATTTCTGGAAGACTGGTCGCATCGGATCGCTGGTATTTGAGGGAGATTGTATCATCGGCCACGAGGCATCCGGTGTTGTCCTGCAGTGTGGAGAGGGTGTTGGCAATCTGAGGCCTGGTATGTTCATGGCCACTCCAAACAAAAGAAGGGAACCATTGTGCAGAAGACTAATGCGTGCGAGCCAGGCGACCGAGTCGCCGTGGAGCCCGGTGTTCCCTGCGAGCACTGCTTCCTGTGCGACGAGGGTCGTTACAATCTATGCGAGGATGTCCAGTTCGCGGGCGTCTATCCTTATCACGGCACCGTCCAGCGGTACAAGGTGCACCCGGCCAAGTGGCTGCACAAGATCCCCGATAATGTGAGCTTTGCCGAGGGTGCCCTGCTTGAGCCTCTCTCCGTGGTGATGCACGGTATCAAGACGGCTGGGCTCAGCCTGGGTCGTGGCGTGGTGGTCTGCGGTGCTGGTCCCATCGGTTTGATCGCGCTGGCCGCGGCTCGAGCCTCGGGTGCCCATCCCATCGTCGTCACTGATCTCGAGCCTGCCCGTCTGGCCTTTGCGAAGGAGTTTGTGCCGTCGTGCATCACGTACCAGGTGGACAGGAACAAGGATGCGCAGGGCAATGCCCAAGCCATCCGGGCATTGTTCGGAGACAGCGAATATGTCGCACCGGAGACGATCCTGGAGTGCACCGGGGTCGAGAGCAGCGTATGCACCGCTGCGTACACTGCCCGCCGGGGCGGTACTGTGATGGTGATCGGTGTGGGCAAGGCCATCATGAACAATCTGCCCTTTATGCACATCTCTTTGGCAGAGGTAGGTCCATCCCCTTGTTTCCATTGTACGACACGGGTTCTCACTTGTACTTCCTCTCTTTAGATTGACTTGCGTTTCATCAACCGGTACCGCGACACCTGGCCACCGGCGATCCAGTGCTTGAGTGGCGGAATCCTGGACTTGAAGAAGTTGGTCTCACACGTCTTTCCCTTGGAGCGGGCACAGGACGCGCTGCATCTCTGCGCCGATACACGCAATGGGAGCATCAAGGTTCTGGTTGTGGACGAGCAGGAGGCCTCATTATAGACTAGCACAAACATCGTTATGAGGGGAGTTTTGATTAGAAATAGTAGACACGAAACATTTATGATTACATTTGACTGATCTTGTCCATTATTCTTCGGGGCTGTTCAGTAGGGTCGAGTCGAGTGGCAGTAGATGGCGCCGACGGGGACGGGGTCTTTACTCGAGTGGTCGCCAGGGCCCAATAGAGTGTTGCGGCCGGTGCAGCCAATGCCTCTAACAACCAGTGTGAGGAAATTGACGAAGACGTTCGGAAGAATCTCAACTTACGTGAAAACATGGCAGTGTTTGCGGATGGACACAGTGAATACCTCCCTGGGACTAATTAGCTCGCTGAAACAGCCGAGTCTAATCTACTAGTAGATAGTAGTACTCACTCCTCATCAATGTCTTCGTAGCAGTCGTCCAGAGGTGCTTGAATTCCCCGGCTGCCTCCTTCAGTCTCGATGCCGACCTAGTAATCGTGTCAGTCAAAGAAAGAGGTCACTTGGAGCGGATTCAAAACGAACCGTGGTGTGTTTGATCTCCTTGGTCGCGTAGGCCGAGACCAGCAGGAAGCTCAACAGAGAGAGTTGCTTGAGACCGTACATGATACTGATGTGTATGCTCGTGTGCGCGAAGTCAACAAAGGCGAGGACGACAAGTTGCGCGAATGAAGTACTCGTGCCTTTTGGCCTGTCCAGCAGGGCGTCCCTGCGACATCCCTTGCTAGGCGGTATTTGCTAGGTGGCCCTTCCACGCCCTACCAAGGGGGTCGGCATGTGCATAGTGTCAATACCCTGCTAGCACGATCTGCGTCGTGTTTCCGGGATGTGCATCTCGATTTGCAAGGGGCCAGATTAAAGATGGAACGTTGAGAGTGCACAGTATGTAAGTAGTAGTCGAGGGCCGCCTTCCCCGGTCTCCGCCTTCCCCACAACTTGATCTTCACCCGCCGCAAGGCCGCAATGCTTCGCGACGACCCCGACGCCCGCGTTTCCCAGGAGGCTCTCCCTGCACGCCCATGAATCCCGAATGGCCCTCCCAGCGGCATGCGCCCACCTATCCCCCCTCCGATTCCACGATTAACGAGCACCACTTTCATTCGCCACTGGGCGCCGCCAGCTGGTCCGACGGCTTCTCTCATGATCCAGGGTTTCTTGCCTCCCAGGAAGAGCTGCGATGCATGCTCTTTACGGTCGCCCAGTCTGCTGTGCCTACGAGAGCCCCAAGTCCGGTTGAACATGGCCAGGATGCGGATGAGTCGGGGCCCCAGAGAGAGCGCACGGTGATGCGACCGACTCTGTCGAATGGACGTCGGGTGGAATATCTGAAGAATTACGTCGGACAGGTTGCTCCATGGGTGAGTTCGAGACAGTGACATTGCTTACGGTATCGACCGACAATGACACACAAGACCCGCGGCTAATAGTTTGACTGTCTCCAGCTTGACATGTTTGATTCGCAGTGTACTTTTCGTGTCCAGATCCCGGCCCTCGCGCGTACCTTTCCGGCTCTGCTCAATGCAATTCTCGCCATTTCGGCCCGACAGATGGAAAGAAAAAAGGGAATTCAGGATTCGTTCGACAGCATCGAGTTATACCAAGAGGCAATTCGTTTGCTCAGCCCGCTATTGCAGAACCCCGACCCGAAGGTGGTTGCAGCTTGCGTTCTACTCTGTTGCTTGGAGATGATGTCGGCGCGTGCTCAGGACTGGCGCCGCCATCTGGAGGGATGTACAGCCTTATTCGATGCCTTTGGAATTAACGGCTTCAGTAGTGGGCTGCTACGGGCCATTTTTTGGTGCTACGTCCGAATGGGTACGGTTGGATCAGAGAGCCCCGCAAAGTAAGCTTGAAATATTGACGCTGACTATAATATAGATTTATGTGGTGCACTGATTTCCGATGGCACTCAAAGTACGCTTTTGCGACCCAGTAAGTGGCTGGCACCGGATTGTCATGAAGACGATGCGACCCAGCTCTTCCAGGCCGCGGAGTCGCCAGATATGCACGCAAATTATGCGGTTTACCTTTGTGCAAAGACATGCGAGCTTGTTTCTGATCGCACCCAATTCGTCGAACTGGGTGTCCAGAATGACTGCGCAGGCGAGGTCTTCAACCGGCGCTGGCTCCGACTATGGGAGGAACTGCAGCAATGGGTTCAAAATCGTCCTCCAGAGCTGCTGCCAGTCCAGATGACACAGACCAAACCATTTCCTCATATTCTCTTTTTGCACTGGGCGGCCATCTCCTCGAATCAGCTTTATCACACGGCCTGCATTCTGCTCTTGAACTGTATGCCCAAGGCCATCAAATTGCGCCCTGGGCCAACCGTTTCCCCTCTGTGGCATGCTCGCCGGATTTGCGGGATATCGCTTGCAAATCCCCACCAGGGATGTTTGAACAACGCTATCCAGCCCCTTTGGATCGCAGGCCGTTTATTCAGCCACGTCTCCGAACATGCTATTATTATCGATATCATCCGGAAAATAGAGGCCGAAACTGGATGGGGTGCCTGCTGGCGGATTCGCGATCTGGAGCTGGCGTGGGGATACCAAGTCTCACGGCGTGAGCGAATGATGGGACAGCATCAGTCTCCCACATCGGCCGCGGGGTGACCAAAGTTTTTGATTAGATCCTGTCTTGTTTGAAACTTTTCAACAACTAGGTTTCTATAAACCCCCATTCCTGCTGGAGATCATGTAGGAAATCTGTGGCATCCCATCCCGTGACTCCATGAATGCGCTCAAAGCCAAGCAGAATCTCCTGCTGCTGAGACTCGTGGGTCATGCGGCGGGCAGCTACCAAAAACGAAGCCAAGAGAACCGGGTCCCAGCACTCTCGTCGCTCGTTGTTAAGGGCAATGCTGCAGATTCGCTGCGAATGCCAAAGAGGCGACATGGTCGTCGAATGGAAGTCTGTGAGGCGTGCCGTACGTGGTCGGATATGCAATAAAACCAGCATGGCAGTATGATATAGCTGATTGCTGAATACCCCAGCTCCATTCGCGAAAAGAACGATCGGGAATCCCTGTCCCATCCCGGATGGGTGGTCCTCCATGTCAATTTCCATCATGGGCTGGAATCCCTGGGGTCGTTCTTGATACCATTGTTCTAGCTGCTCCACAAGTTCTAGCCAGGCATGGAGTGGAGGATGATGCGGGGATGGATCATCATTATGCATGAACTGCACGGCTCTTGCACAAAGCCACAGTGGACGATGTGCAAAGCAGAACACTTCTTCAAACGGATCAGTCCCCAGGTGTTCGTTAACCCCGTGAGGAAATGACCGTGGCAGGAGAACTTGGATATCGGTGTCAGTGGCCAAAGCAGCCGCTAGATCTGGAGCGAATATCCTGTCAATAACATCTTCCATGAATCTATTCTCTGATGGAACGTACCTAGTCGCACAAACAACCAGTAGATGGCCGAGCTGAGGTTTCGGCCGGTAATACTGTGCGGGTTCAATGCCTCCAATAACTCCTGATCACACATTCTTTGGGGTGACCAAGCTGCTCGAATACTTCTAATACAATTCTTAGAATCGTCTATAGCACGAATAAAAGCCAGTTTCGTAATGTCAAGTTGTGCTTCGGGGCTTGCAGGGGCTCCCGGGGTTTGATCTGTGATCATAATAGGTGCAAAAGGCCGGAGCAAATTCATGGATGTCTCTGAGAGAGCCAAGACCGAAAACCAGACCGGCTGGGACACCATAGCTAACTGCAGGCCTTGAATCCCAAAGAGCTGCCCGAGATCGCATATATCCAACTAGAAGCGTTCATTAGATTCGCACTTATATCAAGCGGTTGTGGATTCGGTGTCGTCGAAGGCTTACCCATGGCGCGACCTCGTAACGATAGTGGCGAAGAAGTTCCAAAGTTTGAGTTGGGGTAATTGCAAGAGTTGAGGGCGTTGTATCAGCTAGTTGACTGGGTAAAAACGTCGGGGTGAAGCCTATATATTTCGACGGCGTCATCTCCTGGCTCATAGTTACCAGTGGCCCTTTCGGCGGCGAGACTGCAGAGACCGGCAGGCTCAAGTTTGGAGCCATTATCTCATTTGTAGTGGTTCCTAAGGCCAACAAGCCAGCAACCGCGGACTCATCATTATCGCTGAACATTGTCGACGGGACTTGCGACTGCGATTGCGACCGCGATTGCGGGACAGCATTAGGTGGAGCCTTATTCTCCCCACCCAGCTCGTGATGTGATTGTTGAAGCTCTTCAATCTCCACCGGTGACAATGGTCTTTCTTTGGTCCGCTCCAGATCTTCACTGTCATCTTTCTGGGGCTCTTCTTTGACGAACTATCTTGTTGTCAGCTCCGGTCGAAGACCCCATTCCGTTTGGCAAATCTTACACGGATGGTTTCGTACACCGCAGACACACCACCAACTTCTGGCGCCTGCACTGTGTGTGCGTTCTTGGTCAGAAATGTCAGCTGCGGGCCGTACTGACACTGGAAATTCCGGTCAGTACAGTTCCGGCATCGCGGTTTGCCTTCATCGCCTGTCACGGGAGTTAGCTCCGTTGTCCCTCGCGGCCCTGTCTACACTCACACTTGCGGCGACGAATTCGACAGCGTATGCAACCCGTGCGACATCGCGTCAGCCGCCGGGTCGGTTTGGAAGCCTCGGCCATCACGGCGACTCGAGATGCGGAGAGATTCAAGTCGAACGAAACAGGAAAGTCTACGCACCTGCACGTGACGGTGCCAGGCGACAAGGCAGAAAGTGGAATCCAACCGCTTTGGGCGACCTAGCCGGACAGCTGATCACGTGTATGAGTGCCTCCAAGCGGTAGGTGGCCAGGTAAATGACCAGATAGGTGCCTAAACAAGGAAGCTGGCAGTAGTGTATCGATCCAGCTTTCCGATGAACAGTACCGTGGCATGTGATATTTCCTGTCGAAACTGACACCATACATTAGTGTGATTTATTAAGGTTCTAGTCCTATATTTCAGCGAGTCAAGGTGGGAGTGTAGTTGTAGAAGTCCCCCATGCCTATGCTAAACCTCACTAAAGCTCAAGATTTAAATTCATAATGATGAAATTGAGTCTTGCTAGCTCTGCATTGGGTAAACTGTCGTAGAGTGAGGTCGTGGATTTCAATAGTACAATATTTCCTAGTTTTTCTGCTGAACTTTTCTCCATTCCTCCACAATCCCTGCATAGGCTGATGGCTCATACACTCCCGTCAGCTCCCTCCAGAAACCACCACCCAGTCGATGCGGATTCAGCCCCAAATCACGCATTAATATATCGTTATACTGAATGGCATCTACTTGCATCTCACTTCCCGTGACCCTCCCGAGCACGACATCCTCGGAGATAGATTGGTCCATGGCTTCCCGAGAAACAGAACAAGACAAAGAGAATTAAATGAATGAGAAGCAGGACTCTCCAGTTTCTCGGTCAGGAAAGCAGCAATCCACAGGGCTTGAATTTCGGCGACAATTGCAATTGTTGACGTGAGGACCACGCCGAGAACAGCAAATGATCGATCACCCTCTGCCACCAGCTCGGGTGCCACCATTCGACGGAAAAGACGATATGGCAGTACTTCTGTCTTCGAGGTCGAAGATTGATCGTGACACCTACCAGGGACGCAGCCGGTGGCTTTCAGAATTTTTTGGATCTTTTTTTCTGATCTCAGATCCATCGCTTTCCAGTGTTGAATTCGTCGTTCAGGTTCCAAGTGATTCGGCGTGATCATTGTGCGCGGCTGGTCCTCTTTGCCATGCCCTGGATCTAGCAGATCTGGGAACCCAAGACGCATGCGCAGGTTTTCTGGTTCAAAATCGATAGGAACGACAGGTTTGTACCCTGTTGCATGTACAACAAGATCGATGTCTTCAAGACAGGTACCGTTCTCTAATGAGGCTGTCACCCTATCAACGAGGCTACTATCACCCGCAACATTTGCGTGTGAAATGCTATCAATTGTCGAACGATGTATGCTCACATGGGGAGATCGGATCGTTTCCCATAAATCAGCTTGGTTAGCAATTCCGATTGTGGAGTTGCATGAGATGATACTGCAAGTTTCCAGTCATTAGCCGTTGACTCTGAAACCGGGAGGTGAAGGCGAATATACCTGTGATCTGGCCGCAGTAACCGCATCTTTGGGTTGGCATCATACTGCGCAATTCCTTCCAAATTCTGATCGAGCGACTGCCAAAACTGTTGTAAAAACCGGCGACCAAGTGGATTCCCATGAAAAAATCTTGCCCTCCAAGAGCCTTCGAGGTGAAAGTCCCAGAACCATCTTCCCGTTGATTTTCGCAGAACAGCACGCTTAGGCATCTCATATGAACATGGGTCCAGATAGTGTATGAACCGAGTGCTGGCGGCTTTGTCACTGGCGACTATCTCCCCATTCGGCAAAGTTGAAGTTGGCGGCGCCATCCATGATGGGCCCGCACCTCTGTTGCGAATGATCCAGTGGACATTGATGGGATCCTTGGCTGAAACTTTTAGGTGCAACTTCCGATCTTGTTGATGTAACTTGGCGAAGAAATGCACCAAATCGAATGAGGACTTTGCCCCACCATATATAACGACGGAGCGCAGGCGAGGGTTTTTCAATTTGGGGTTCGCTGTTTCTCGTTCCAGTATCTCGACGTCCGGCAGGGACTGATATCCTAGATTGTCGTGTGCCCAGTCTCCAATGTGTTTTGCATGGATCACTGGGCCTGACTTTCCAACCTCGGGGGAAACTGCCAGCTGTGGAAGATTCGGAACCGAAGTTAGCCCGGTGGCTAGTATTAGTTTGTCGCAAAATATAGTGATATCCCGATGGGCACCGGACATGATACGAATGTTGAGTTGCCATATCTTGTTGTCCAGGCGCCTGATAGTGTCGACCTGAATGCGGGTTAGCAAGAAATTGATGCCTGGTTGACATTTGCACTTACTTGCCATCCTAGACGGATGTGCTTTTTCAGATCCCATTTGTCGGCCCAGACGTGAAGGTACCGGTTAATCTTCCATCCTGCAATAAAATGCGCCCCCATGTGATCCTGCTCCGGGGGAACTACCTCGGCGAGTGGAAGATCACTGTACTCATAAAGCCCGTAGGTGTTCTGGCTCACAAGATTTGGGTATAGTCGCTCCTCCCCCCAGGTGCCCCCGATATCCGATGCAGAGTCCACCACCAGTAAAGAACACGAAGGATCGGGATTCGTCTGTTGTGCTGGATTGGAAATCAAAAAACCAGTTGGGATTTCGCTCATGATTTCGGCATCGTCGTCCGGTATTCTACTTTGGTCGTACACACCTCTCACCTGCAAATATGTTTTCGCGGCAACGAGGCCGTACAGCCCGGGGACTATAGTTAGTGGTGAACCATTCAATTTGCCTCAACATTGAGCACTTGCCTGCACCCACAATTAACACCCGCTCCATAATTTTGACGAGCTCCTCAAAATGCAGGGACGTATTCGGAGGAAACAAAAGATTCCGGTATATTTACGTTGATTCGATTTGCGTTGCGAGTGAATTGTTGACAGGGGCGAACAACAATGCCTGCGGCTTGATATTGTTCTGGTGGGGCCGCCGCAGCATCAACCAATGGGATCTTCCACATCTTTCCTTTCATAATTGCGTGCTCTTACTCGTTGGCGCGGGACCGTTTTATTTGATTTAATTTGATTTTGTCGAGTTTAGGGAAAGAAAAAAAGAGAGAAGACGGGCCTAAACATATCGCCAGGATGCGTGCAGCTTGCCCGCAACTTGCGACTTGCAATCTCGATGCCGGTTGCATCGCTGAAGTATATCCCGCGTGACTACTTGCGCCCTTTCAATGATATCCATCTCCTTTGCCACCCCTCCCACGAGCCTTCCTCCCTCCACCAAGATTCTTCCGTCCACCATGGTCATCTCAACATCACGACCGGTACATCCATGAACAATCGTGGTGACGGGACTCACTCCACTTCCGATAATGCTGCTGCTCCACGGTGCAGCTCCCAGACCACCTCGCCCATAAGGATCGATAAGCACTAGGTCGGCTTTCTTTCCAATCTCGAGACTGCCGATCTCGTCTCCCATTCCCAGGGCACGTGCTCCATTGATCGTGGCCATTTCGAGAGCGACTTCAGCGGGAATGAGGCTCGCATCGTGGTTGACTCCTTTATGTAAGATCCCAGCCAGATGCATTTCTTGGATCATGTCATAGTGATTGCAGCATGGCCCGCCGTCTGTTCCGAGGGCGACATTGACAGGAGACGAGTGAGAGAGCATGGCTGGGACCGGAGCTACGCCGGATGCCAGCTTGAGATTCGATGTTGGGTTGTGGGCCACCGACGTCTGCGTACTTGCGAGTAATGGAATGTCAATCTCGTTGTCTAGGTTGACCATATGTGCCAGGACCAGACGATGAGACTTGGCACTGTTCTCATTCGGCGTCCCTATGGGCTGTGGGCAGAAGTTGGCATCACGCACAAACTCCATTGCACTACAGCCGTACGCTTCTCGGTAGATGGTCCGATCTCTTGGAGCCTCGGCACAGTGCATCGTCATTGAGATACCCTTGGCCGAGCAGGTTGTGCCTAGCTCTTGGTAGTGGGATATTGAGGCCCCTCGAGGTGTACCGGCCGCAGCCCACACATGGACTCTGCCGTCGTGGCTCTCGTGGTGCTTCTTATGAGAATTTAGGAGCTCTGGTATGGACATTGCGAGCAGATCTTGATCTCGGGGGTCTGATATCGATAGCTGGCGATTTGTTTCTGTAAACTTGACCAGTTTCCCCTAGTTCGGGTCGCGGAATATTAGCAGCTGTTAATCAGAAAACATGGAGGCTTGAAACAACTGACCAGACAGCCTCGGATACCCATTTCTCCCACCGCGGCACATACACGATCAAATCCAGCACGATACGTCAGCATTGGGTCGAGGAAGCATGTCGTGCCCGTCTTGAGCATCTCCGCTGTAGTCAATCGCGCCGCGTGGTAGCCATCGTCCTCTGCAAAGACAGCCTCCAACGGCCAAATCGCATCACATAGCCAGTTATGCAATGGTAGATCCTCCGCCAGTCCGCGTAGGAGCGACTGGACTAGATGAGCATGGGTGTTGATCAGTCCGGGGATGATGATCTTGCCTCGGCAGTCAATCTGGCGAGCCCCGACTGCAAGATCCCCCTTATATGGACCGCTTCCAATGTCTGTGACTCTGTCCCCGTCGACGCGAATGTATCCATCTCGCAGGATCTCGTTATGTTTGTTGACGGTGATAATTGTGGCGCAGTGGAGGAGCGTGCACCTCGAGGGGACCGCTTCTGTGGCTGTCATGTTAAGAATACAAATCTATCTGGACGGAGTATCTGGCAGGTGTGTAGTGGACGCGGAATGTCCAGCAAGTGGAGTGAATTTGTATCTCGGATGCAATTGACGACCCGCGCCCGCCTTTCGATGCTCGGCCGAGCACTTCGCCTCTTATCAACCCAGCAGATCGCCGGAGATCCGCGTTGATCACAATCCGACCTGCGCGATATGATGCAAGAGTTAGCGTTATCAGTGCGATACAGTCTGGGGAGTCAGTGACGAGATGGTATATAAAGGCCGGTATCGACGGTTACCTCGCAGGCCGTTTGGCTTGCGATGCCAGCGAGTGACCATACGCCATTGCCCGGTTTCTGCTAATCTTCCCTGAGGAACATGGATGCAAGCCGGAGATCCCCGGAAAAGAACGATACGAGAATGCCAATCTCGACATTTTCGGATTGGAGTGAGAGAAGATCCCAGGTGTTCGAAGTTGCGCCAGTCGCCGAAACCCGATGGAAATACCTTAGTCGATACTTCACCACCTCGGAGGGATGGGTCGGCGACTATGTATGAAGATCACCGACAGTGGCGGCGAAAAATAGAAACTGACAGCGAGGTCTGCAGGATTATGTCTATCTCATCACGCCGAACATCTGGCCGCTCAACAAGCGGTACAAGAATTTCGAGGCACCCTTCTATGGACTGAATGATGAAGTGCCCATCCTTCTCACAATAATTCTTGGGCTCCAACATGCCTTAACCATGATCGGCTCTGTGGTATCTCCTCCATTGGCAATCGCCAGCGGGGCATTGTACCTTGGAGCCGAGCAAAGTCAATACCTGGTTTCTGCAGCCTTCATCACGACAGGAATAGCGACGGCCATGCAGGTGACGCGCGTGCATTTGTTTAACACCCCATTCTATATCGGCACTGGACTGTTGTCCGTGGTGGGTCCAACCTTTGACATCCTCGCCATTGCATTTAGTTACACGGACATGCGCTATGCAAATGGCACTTGTCCTACGTCACCGGATGGTTCCAAACTGCCATGCCCGGACGCATGGGGTGCAATGCTGGGAACCATGCTCTGCACTGTATGGATTCAGATTGCGATGGCATTTGTGCCGCCCAAGGTGCTGAATCGGATTTTCCCCAAGGTTGTCACAGGTACATTGCTGTTGCTTATTGGTGTGTATTTGATCTCGAGTGGGATGGAGAACTGGGGCGGCAGTTCTAACGGTGATGGGGGGTCCGGGTACTATGCATTGTGTCCCAATTCTGGCGCTCCCAAGCCACTTCCTTGGTATGACCAATTCGCTTAGTTTCAGGTGATGATTGCTCTGTATTTTGGGCGCTTTTGCTAATTCCTCTCGCAGGGGTGACCCAAAGCTTATCGGGCTTGGATTCAGCGTTTTCTTCACAATCATCGTCGTAGAGCTCTTTGGATCACCATTAATGCGTTCCGCATCTGTTGTATGCGGGCTAGCAGTGGGATGTGCGATCTCGGGAGGGACAGGATACTGGTCGCGAGAGAATATCGATGCCGCACCGGTTGTCACATTCCTGTGGGCAGAGACCTTTACGCTCTCGGTCGATGGGGCGTTGGCACTCCCGTTCTTAACCATGTTCATATGTGAAGCTGTGAGCTGCATGCCGGATATTCTGGCAACAGCTGAGATATCCGGGCTGGAGATTGATGGTGTTGAGTTCAACAGTCGCATCCAGGGTGGTATCCTCTGTGATGGCATCGGCAGTCTCATCAGTGCCCTCGGTACTGGCTTGCCAATGGTCAGTCAAGCTGGAAATAACGGGGTCATATCTTTGACCGGATGTGCGGTATGTCATTTCCTATCCCTCGCAGTTTTCATTTGCACTAATCTAGATGCACCGTGATAGAGTCGAAGAGCCGGATGGTGTGCTGCCGCCTTTTTGATTCTGATGGGCATATTTGGTAAATTCGGTGCTGTATTTGGATCCATGCCACCGTCAGTACTGGGAGGAATGCAAGTGTTTCTGTACAGCACAATTGTCGTCGCTGGTATCAAGGTGCTTAGTTTGGTCGATTTTACCCGACGCAACAGGTTTATCCTCACCACAGCGCTGGGAATCGGCTTTATCGACATCGTATCTCCCAACTGGTTCAGTCAGATTCTGGCCTACGATGGCCCGAACATACGACTTCAGGGCTTTGAGCAGGGTATCAACTTGGTGGTGGAAACCCCGTTCATCATTGCGGCCGTCGTTGGCGTCGTAATGAATCTAGTTCTGCCCTATGATCGGAAGCAGTTGGCCGTGGTAGAAGGGCACGAGAGGCAATTGCCCCTTCCTACTTGATTCGCATAAACTCGGATATTTCTCTCGATATTGATTTATTAATTTATCTCTATAATCTCCCTTGTAGAAGGTGCACGATCAATCCCCCAAGGACGGGCCGTGAGACGGACCGGGTGTGGCCCAGAGCCGGCCGGCCCAGCACGGTCCGCCTCTTGTCTGCTCCATGCGTACTTCGGACGGGCCGTCCTCCGCCTCGCGTGGGTACATGCTTGTATGGTTATATAACTGGGATTTCGTCTTTTTTTTGGAATAAATATTCAGATTCCATCTCAGCGTACGTTCGCAATGGACAAGTCACAGCGCATTGTTATCGTCGGGGCCGGGGCCTTTGGCCTGGGCACAGCCTTGCGAATGAAGGAAGAGGGCTACACCTCGGTAACCATCCTCGATCGATCTATGCCACCCGTCCCGGACGGATCGAGCAACGACATCTCGCGAATTATCCGCTTCGATTACGGAGATGCGATCTATGCTCGCATTGCAAAGGAGGCATTCGACCTGTGGAAGACCCCCGAGTACTCGGATGCATTTTACCAGACGCCGTGTCTTTGGGTTTGCCAAGAGGGTACCCCCGAACAGCCTGTTCAGCCTCGGGCACAGGAATATAGCGCAAAGACCAAGCGTGTCTTGACGGAGATGGGCCAGAAATGGCACGCTGTCGATTCAGTCGAGGCAGCCAAGAAAGCATTCCCGAAACTCAGTGGTCGCCTCGCCACGGCTGGCTTTGAAGGATTCTATAATAACGACGCTGGATGGGCCGACGCTGGGAAAGCTATCAGTCGTCTCGCATCTCGATGTATCTCCGCAGGTGTCTCCTTCATCACTGGGCCTAATGGTCAGGTAATCGACTTTGAAAAGAATCAAAATGGCGACATCACCTCTGCGCTGACCGCGGGCGGCAACAAAATTGTTGGAGATCAGTTCATCGTGGCTACCGGAGCCTGGACAGCCAGCGTAGTCCCAGCCTGGAATTCGATGCTGGCTGCTGGACAACTGGTAGGCTACCTGCGTCTCACCCCAGAAGAGGTCATCCAGCTCAAGGATCTCCCCATTTACTTTAACTTCTCGACCGGATTCTTCTGCTTTCCCCCCACGAGGGCACAAACTATCTGAAGGTGGCCATTCATGGATTCGGCTATACTCGTAATAACGAGTCGGCCGATGTCTCATCTCCGCCCACTCAGGCTGTTGCGTCTCGAGCCAATTATGTCCCCGCCGACGGGCTGAAAAGGATGGAAGCTGGTCTACGAGATATATTCCCTCAGCTTGCTTCACGAGGCTTCGAGCGAACGGGTATATGCTGGTATAACGACACACCGACCGGCGACTTCATCTTCGATTTCCACCCCAAACACAATAACCTTTTCATTGCTACCGGTGGCAGTGGGCAGTAAGTCGAGATTTGCGTTTATAGTTCCTGCGTACAGGCTAACTGATCACCTCATTCATTAGCGCGTTCAAGTTCTTGCCCGTCATTGGCAAGTATATTGTTGGGAGCTTCCAGCGCAACCTGCCGAAGGAGCTGCTCACAAAGTGGAAGTTCCCCACGCAATTCCGGGAGCGCTTCCAGGGCGATGCTTTTGGAGGAGACGGTAGCCGCGGTGGGCCTGAGAGGAGAGAGTTGACTCCCAGTGAGCGGGGGACTTTTGAATCTGCATTGAAGCTCTCTGTCCGGCAGAGCAAGATCTGATCACAACTTTCTTATTTTTTCTTTCTGGTCTTTCGTTTTATCGAAGCAAAACGATACCGCGAACTTGATACCATGACACTCTGCATTCCTTAACGATTGCATGAATAAAGACGTGATAGAATACAGAAATGCGCTTTTCGTTTGGCAATGAAGCATGGGGGGTATTGTAGTATCGAATAGTCGATCTCGCTGAGTATAAAATCAAAGATGTTCTGTCATCAAATCCCCGAAGATCATCCAGTCGGGAATATCAGGGACGCCAGATCCAAATGTATTGCCTCCGGTTCGGCTATTAAATGGCCAGGCTGAGCCCGGAGTCTCACCTCCAAGATGGGATACACCGTCGCCAAGAGTAGACCCTCTTTGAGAAGTCATGCCAATGCCAGAGCTTTCGTCGTCAACATCTTCATCAAGCTCCTCGTCGGATGTAGACGACATTTCGTTTGTATTCGCGGCAGTCTCTTTTTCGGAGAAGGGTGCCATCTGAGTAATGTCTGCCGGTTGACTGGAGCGAAAAGATGTGAAATCGAGAATATCCCACATCAATTCTTCGTCTTCACTCGACATTCGTGGTATATTAGATGGAGTCGCCATGCTCGACAGCGCTCCTGAGAATCCATCTTGGTTGTAGAACAGCGACCCATAATTTTGGTGGCGAGAAGCAAGTTCATTGATTCGACTGACCAGTATCCTCATGCTGTCCCATTCGGCAGATAACTCGGTCATGAACCGAACGAGATCTCGATATTCATTATTCAAAAGTAGCGCGATCTTCGGGTTTTTGTTTCCAGTATGCTCCAGTTGGATGGTCGCTGCTATCGCAGCTAGATACCCAAAGAATGGGTCACATAACTGGAGATCGGCGTCTGCCATTTCCTTTACAAAGCGCGCAATCCACCGCGAATGGATCAGCGAGGTTTCGAATGACTTTTGCAGGAAAGTTGCGGACAGGTTTCCGCGCATGTGGCGCAGCTTGATCATGGTCACGAATGGGTGATGTAGCAAGCATTGGATGGAGTGGAAAAGGAACTGCACGCACAGCCACGTCGCTAGGTATGGGCGGGACTGCGGCTCGTCGCGAGCGCGTCGAGTGAAATCAACATTCATGTATCGATGAGCGTCTGCAAACTGGGTTTCAAATTGCATCCATTCCGATTCTAACATCGCCAACGCCGATCCACTCTGCCAGGGTGGGAGAGAACTTGTGGGGAGTGGTTCGAATACCCATTCCGCAGCTTTCCCCCATAGCGAATACAGACGGAGGAGACAGGCCATGATCCCCTGGTCAACACGGTGTCCTTGCCTCGTGATTTTCCCGTGTAGAGACCCAGAAGAAACTGCATTTCCAGTCTCGGAAGATGGGAATTGGAGGGTAAAGCGACTGTCCGAGAGGCATAATGAGTAGCTGCGAGAGGCGTTGTAAGTGCGATCAAGCATGAAAAATGCCCACGTAATTCTCTTCCGTGCCTCCGTCTCCAATTGGTTCAGCGATGACAGATTCCGGCCCTGGTTGAAGCCGTGCGATTGGATGACGCGAAGGCCGAGTGCAACTGATGCACACCCTCTGTGGGAGTTGCCATCCGCAAAGCACAGATGAGCAGTCAGAAACGTTCCTTGGAGAAACGAGAGCCCGGTTTGGCCATTTTGGTATTGCGACGATAGGATCTGCCAGGCTCGCTCGGCACAATATTTGCCTGTCGACGTGCCGTTCCCCAGCGACCCGGGGAGGTCACTGAAAGGCGAAGGGTGAGCGCCACGATCGAAAGCGCCACCTCTGGCGGAAGTGATGCTGCGTTTTGCAGAAGCCAGTCCTTTGCGAATACACAGTAAGGCTGGTCGTGGAAATGGGTCAGGTAGACCTGCACTTCTGACTCAACTAACCCGGAAGGTAGCGGATCACTAATTGTATGGGATGTTAGCTGGGACCGTCAATAGGCATTCGGAAGGAGCTAACCTGGATAAAGCATGACCCTCATCGACCGAATTGTCAATTGGGTCGGTGATACAGGTGCTGTCATGTTGTGCCTGCTGGTTATCTGTCGCTAAGAGATCTGATAGTGCTTGTGTCGGGGCAATTCCTTGTGGCAGGCGATCTCTGAATCGCAATGACCGCGGTTAATACATCAAATTCCTGGACACTGCGGGGATCTGCAAAGTCTCACTGAAGCATCGAAGTGATCTCCTCCAGCCTTTGTTCGATCTGCTGAAGGCGACGCGCGCTCGGGGCGTCAGACCCTTGATCCTGAAGAATGGATTGTGGTGAGCCATTGCATGCTTTCCGAGATAGCTGCAGAGAATCATAGAGCCTACCTCCCGAGCGCCCTCCTGGTCATTGTCCTGTCCACTGGTGGACTCTCGTTGGCCTCGCGCACGGTTGGGGATCGCTTGGGCCCCGTAGGTGCAGCGCTGTCCCAGACGCTGACAGAGCGAACACACCGGCTTCTCGCCGGGACATCGCGCCTTCTTCCGCCTGGCGGTTTGGAGGCTGGGGTCAGTGCCCGAACCCAGCAGTGCGAATTGGAGATACAACGTACCTACAGGGTCCACATGCTTGCCGCGTGCGCTTCAAGGAAACCTTGTGGATAGTGTAGTTGTCATTCGAGGTGCTCATTCTCTGCGACCGCGCCCGGGGATTGAGCGGTGAAAATTCGATCCAGGGGGACCCGACTCCCGCCAACCGAGCAGCAGGACAGATTTGGCACGGAGGCCGTGGGCGAGGACGCACGAAGCGCAGCTAGGGCTCGGGGATCGCAGGGCCGCCGCGTTGCTGGCTTCGCGATGCATGAGGTCAGCCGACAGAGGCCCGTTGGAGATGCGCGGCCCCACCGATGCAATTGTGGGCGTGCGGGGGCACCGGAGTTCGGCCGAGTTGGAGATGCGCAGATACCGCGTCACGACGAAGGCGGAGAGCGAGATAGGACGGCGTCGGGAGGATACCTGTAGTTTGGGTTGATAAAACAAACAATCATATCCCCTGTGTCGCCGCACGCAGGCGAAATGACCGCAGTCGTTCGGCGATAAGCAGGGGAAGATGGTGGCCGCCAGATGGACAGCGATGCCCGATCCGGACATGCTTCCCCAGCTGCCAGCCCGCTCTTACATAGTCGCCCTGGGGTCCCAAGGCCCAGCAGTTCGTTATCAACCCGTCGGCAGCCACTGGCCGCCACCGCCGGCGATCGGGTGATCCTCCGAGCAGATTCGAGAAGCTCTCTGCTGGAGAAACTCCAGTAGCCGGATTGCCAAGCCATCTTTGTCTGTCACTGGCAGGTCATGTGCTCCTTACCTGTGGGCACATCGTAAACCGCAGCCACGTGAGCTACCCTTGCTGTTTCATGCCGCTCCTTCTATTCAGTTTGGTGGATCGGATCGATATTAATATCGTCGCCGCAGGTCATTGATCGTTGAGCATTGTTGCATACACTACCAAGGTTTATTTCCAAGGAGAAGGACACCCTCGGCATGATGGATATCCGCCTGGGCATCCCAGTGCTGCGTAGTCCATGCAGGGGTTCTAGCTTAAGGTCGGCATTGTGTCATCGGGTCTTTGATTAACTCGGGGAGTCAGGAAGGAACATAAATGTAGACAACATATTGAAGCAAAAAGGACGGACCGTGTTTGGTAGGATAATTAGTAGGATACGAGCAGCTATTTGAGCAATCATTGCGCCTGTGCGAGCTTGGTGTCGTCGACTTAAGAACCGGATCTAGCTCCGTATACTCCTAGTACCGTACCCTAGGGTAAGGTAGTACCATCTCGATCCAGCGGTAAGCGCGTGACACGCAAGAACCCATGAATCGAAAACTCCCCGACGTCGAGGACTCCTAATACATTACATTGTGCATTCGATCTATCCGTAACTATTCGAAGTACTGTTGACTTCTCTCTAGTCGGCTCGAAGAACCACTGGCAGATACCATCAATCCCAGGCGATAATACTGCAATGTACTGCAAGTAGATTCGAATTGCACATCCTGATTCAACAGGATCGGGATGTTTTCATCGGCGACCGGCCTGCGATCGACCAGAACGGCCTCCCAGCCGAGCAGCCCCGGAGTGGCGTTGACGACAGCCGGTGGGCGAGACCCGTCCACCGGGCCTCGTCCAGTGCGCGCTGTTGCTGCCGCCCCACCACGTCCTCCCGCCAGTCCCTGGGCAACTGATAACACAGTCTCCATCAAAGCCGTCCCGGTCCTGTGATCGGCACCGAGCAGTCAACCCCGGATTCCACCTTCGAATCGCCCATGACGCCCAGGAGGGAGTGTTGGACCATCGCGAGGGTGACACTGGACAGAGGGAGGGGCACCAAGTATATATGACGCCCGGTGGCCCTCCCACTCCATGGTCATCCTAAGAAAGCAACACCAAACCACCTCCACTCTTCACGCCCCTAGATTAACATCACATCACATCTCACAATGTCGACGTGGAAAAGCTACCTCGGCCTCAATGAAGACGCCGGCAACGATGCCCCGCTGACGGCGCTCCCTTCCTCCTGGTATACCTCCCCCGACATGTTTGAATTGGAGCGGCGGGCCATCTTCTCGCGCAAGTGGCTGTTGACCACGCACAAGCTGCGTCTGCAAAACACCGGGGATTGGCTCCGGTACGACGTGGCGGGCTTTGGTTTCATTCTGGTGCGCGACCGCGACGGCAACATCAACGCCTTCCACAATGTCTGCCGCCACCGCGCCTTCCCCGTCGTGACCGAAGGCGAAGGCACCTCGCGCATCTTCTCCTGCAAGTATCACGGCTGGTCGTACGGATTGAACGGGAAGCTCGCCAAGGCGCCGGGGTATCAGGACCTTGAAGGGTTTGACAAGGCCAAGAACAGCCTCCTGCCCATCCACGTCCACATCGATGCTAGCGGTTTCATCTGGGTCAACCTCGACAGCAAGGAGACGCCCGAGCTGGCCTGGGCGGACGAGTTCCGAGGGGTCGACCTGCAGGCGCAGTTCCAGAATGTCAACATCGACGACTACCAGTTTGATCACGCGTGGGAGCGCGAAGAGGAATTCAACTGGAAAACCCTGTCCAACAACTACAACGAGGGCCACGACAGCCGCGCAGCCCGCCCAACCATTCCATCGCTGTCGGTGCTCAGCAGCTACACCGTCGACGGCACGGATGGCAGCATCCAGCCGGCCACCGAGAGCCCCAACCTGACCAGCAACTTCTACTTCCCCAACACCAGCATGGTCGTCTCCCCGCACTTCTTCTTCCTGCGCCGGTTTGTCCCCACCTCCGCCACTAAGAGTGTGGAGCGCTACGAAGTTTACCGGAACAAGTCGGCCAGCGACGAGGAGTTTAATGTGGTCAACCAGATGTACAAGAATCTCAAGGGCGAACTGCACCCGGCGACCGAACCCGGCCCACTGTACTTCCAGAGCGTCGTGCGGGACACGGTGATGCAATTCCACCAGCGCGAGGAGGAGGCGGGTCAGGCGATCTGGCCGTCTCGGCAGGTGTTGCCAGCTACGGCGACAACCAGCCAGGAAGATATCGACTTTTGCACCAAACTGTCGACGCAAACTCCCGCCAACGCGGACTGCGGGGCATCCGGGGGCTGCTGCGGCGGGATGGCCTGCGAGAGTGGCAACGAGGCGCTGGCCTACTAGCTTCTAGTTGATAATGTTTGTGACTGCGGCGTTTGAGCGTGTCCCGATGGTTCTGCATCCTGCATTGATACGACTGATGATACATGCTTGCAATTTTCAGTTTCTATGTTCCTATGTTTAGTATAGAGAAGCGCCTTGAGGTGCTGCCTCTACCTACTAGTAGTAGATACTAGTAGTATAGCAGGATTGGATAATCTGATGTACTCTTCACAAGTATTATTTCCCCTGCAGCAAATCCGCGGAGAAAGTTGATCCCAATTCCGATGTTCTTAAGAGGTGGACTCCCACTTTCCTGCGTTGCAATGGAGATGCGGCGACCCCAAAAATGTACCCGGACGCTCCCACTGCGGAGGGGCTCCAGTTGGGCTCTCCGCGCCTTCTCAGAGGGCCTCGTTGCTTATCATCGCGGTCCCTGGCAGAGCTCTCTTCTTTTTTAGCCTTTCTTAGGGTCCGTTAGGCTGCCCTAGGGAGGATGCCCCACCACAAGATGGCCCCGATCATCCGCAGTTATCTCCCTCCGGCAGCGAGGAACCACTGCGTATCAGCGTGACCTCG
This sequence comes from Penicillium argentinense, assembly GCF_028826775.1. NCBI lineage: Eukaryota > Fungi > Ascomycota > Eurotiomycetes > Eurotiales > Aspergillaceae > Penicillium > Penicillium argentinense. The sequence goes on from NW_026622668.1 coordinate 5,527,998, forward strand.
CGACAGCTGCCCTCGCACCCTTCTGATTCGAGGACGCTTATTCTTATCGGCATTAACCTTCTCGCAGGCACACACGCGACACGTCTGGAGAGAAACCCATTGGATCCGGCGCCGCCAGCTTGTGATCAGCGCCCGGGATGCGCTGGTTGGGGGATCGTATTTCCTGTTTGGTCTCCTAGCGCAACCGTGGCCAACCCACGGACCGTCTGGGCAGGGCGAACCTTGGCTGGGCCTCCTGCGTGGGCGAAAGAACTAGAACTGCTAGTCTGGCGCAGTGCTGGTCAAAGCAGTTGCAGAGGTGGGCGGTTTGCTCTCGCCGGCGCTTCCCCGCTCTTATCATCTGTCATCCGTCATCCGTCATCCTTCCCCTCCATCCTGTTTTTTTGTTCTTCATCGGCTTTGTTGCGCCCGATGGCTGCACCGCTCCTTCCCTAGTCATTGTGACCATTATCTCGGTTTTTCTCTTTTATCTCCTGGGACTTCCCCCCGCGTACTCGATAGAGACGACCTGGTCGTGATCTGGCCTTCGCTCAAGAACGCTTCCCCACCCCCCCCAACCGCGCATATATAATGCCACGGGAAACCAACCGCGGACGACTGCGATCGCACGAGGCTTGTCTTAATTGCCGGTGCAGTGTCACTCTGTCGCCTGTGTGCCCTTCATCGTACTTATCTTATCTCGAATAGACGGAAGAAGACGCGATGTCCGGCCGAGAAACCGTCCTGCTCCAGCTGTGTCCGCCTAAACCAGACATGTCTATACACCACCGTGCCGCGAGGCTCACGCAGCGGTCCCTCGGTAAGTCGCAGCGCATATCTTTCTGGAAGATTCTCAGTGTTAATATCGGAAAAGGCCGACCGATTGGCCTACTTGGAGGAAAAGGTCAATCTCATCTTGAATGGCAGCAGGTGAGAAACGGCCCGCCACGGTCCGCCATCAGCTTCGCTCCGTCAGTTAACCTCGTGTCTTCTTTTCTCCTTAGACCAGCCCAGGACCATCCCACAAACGGCGGCGCCAATGACGTACCAGACACTGCGTATTCCGCTGCCTCGTGCCCTTCGTCCGAGCCGAATAATTTCAATGACCCATTTCTCTTAGGTTTTGGGTTAGATGACTCTAGGTTGCACTCGTCCTCGCGACTAGCCCAGGCCATCGATCTCTATTTCCAATATTGCCACCGACAACCAATCTGGTGCTTCGACCGCGAAGAGGTCAAGGATCCCAGCTATGTCTCAGAAGAGCTCGCATGTAGTATTATCACCTTAACTTCCCGCTTTTCACAAGATCGGGAAGAAATGCTCCATTATGGTGACAGCGCCCGGACCTTGGTCATGCTGCGCATCGCCAATGGTACCGTCGAGCTTGAAACTATTGAGAGCTTGTGTTTGCTCTCCTACTCGTCCTTCCTCGGTGAGCATCACATTCGATCATCGGTCCCGATCAAACACAAGTGCTAACCAGAAACAAGATGGAAATATACAGTTGGGACGATTTCACCTGGGTCTCGCGCTTCAATTATGCCGATCATCGATGCTGGACCTCGATGCAACATACGGGATCGATTGCCCCGCGGCCGAGCGCAAGAAGAGGCTCTTCTGGAGTCTGCAATCACTCGAGCAATCATACGGCCAAATAAACGGGATTTTGAGCGTGCCATCCGAAGTCTTGCGCTCGTTCTACGTGTCCACGGGTGATGACCCTCAGGCGCAAAGAAAGCTCGACCCCAAGCCACCCCCACTGCCGCATGACGAAATTGGGTGCACCGGGCCTGAAGATACCGGCATTTGGAGTCTCGCTTTGCATTTCGGATGGGTATGGAGCAGGGTCCGGACGTATCTATATGACTGCGCCCAGAGCAAGTTGCGAGAGCCCTGGCGGCACGACTCGATGTACGCGATGGTGCTCTCGGACCTAACCGAGCTGGAGAACAAGCTCTCCCTGTGCCATCGATACGACTCCGTCAAATTCTACGAGCGCCGATCGGACGAACTCCGGCATAATCGCGAATACTGGGCACCGTGGCTCAAGCTGCAATTCACCTATCATTCGATCTTGACCGTACTGAATCATCCATTCCTCTACATTGTGGCATCGCAGTATAATCACAACCTCACCATCCCTAATACCTTTTGGCGTCGATCGTCGGAAGTGGTCCTTCTACATGCCACCTGGATTGTGCGCATGATCGACATGGTGTCGGAAAAGAAGATGCGACTGATCGACCCGTTCTTTGGACATGCCGCTGCGATCGCCGCCACCGTGCATCTGTATTATTGCTGCGCTGCTGACCCTCGGCTAAAATACAAATCCAAGACCGACTTTGCTAAATGCAGGCGATTTTTGAAAAGCTTTGTCTCTTTCTCTCCTTCTTGTGAATCTCTCGTGTGTTTTTCTGACCCCCCCCAAATCAATTCTTCAGATCCATGCTGACCCTTTTCTTCAGGATCGAACGCTCGACAAGATGACACACATCGCATCGGGCTCCGAAAAGGTGGACTTCGATTGGGAACCTTCAAAGATCCATCTCAGCATCCCGCTGATGTGGGAGTTGCTCCAGGTCAACTTGACACCCAGTTCGCTTGACATGTCCACCGCCGGCTTACTGCATCCGTCACTCACGCCTGCAGTGTTCCCCGAGGAGATGGAGGCTCCCGCCTCCACCCTCGAAATCATCGTGGCCATGTCGCCCAACATTACCGTCAACACGGCCGATGGAGGCTCAGCGGCCCATATGCCGCCGAATATGCCGCACCTGGCATCCGCGCCGGCCTCCCCCACCAGCTCGGCCATGGGAGATAAGCTGGTGGCACCCGCAGACAGTCTCATGGCGAATACTCCGTGGCTCTGGGCGGACCCGTCACAATTTGTCGATATGGAGAATCTCGGATATCCCGAGTCGGAATCTACCCTGGGCAATGTTGAAGGCTTTTCCACTTGGTGGGACTTTGGCAACTTATAAGAGTATTATATTCATTCATCTTTCTTCTCCCATTTAATGAGGATTCAGGTGTCCCAAGACAAGTCCTTCAAAAATTTGCGACTTCCGGGGGCTGCATGCCCCTGGCTAGCGCTGGCTGCTCCTTCGATAGACGCCTCCAGTCCTTTATATTCAATCTTCCCTGCCTAACAACTAGTGCTTCCCCTCGGTGACCCTTATGCGATACAGCCCTATGCCTGCGTCTGCGCCTGCGACTGCAACGACGAATGCGACTGCCTGCGACTGCACCCTGTCCCTATGCCGCTGCGAGCATTTTCAGTTTTTCCTGCAATGCGGCAAAGTTTCTCTTCATCGCACTGTCGGTAAACTGCGCCCCGGTGACCATTGGGTACTTCTTCTGCGGGCCCTGGATCAAGGCATCTTTGCAGGGCTGGTTGAAGTATGCAATGCTGTACCGATCCCCAAAATAATCCCCGGGCTCGCACGGCGCCTTGACGCGGTGAAACGTCGACTTGAACCGATCGTCCGACCACGACATGAGTAAGTCTCCAATGTTGCACACGATCTCCCCCGTCTTCGCCTCGACCTTGGTCCACTCGTCCCCGATCCCGAACTCGGTCACCACCTCGCGCCCCGGGCAGATCTCCAGCCCGCTCTGTCCCTCTTTCTGGAAGAGTAGCGTCAGAAAATCCCAATCCGCATGTGCCCCCGCGCGATGATACACCTTCCCATCGGATTCCTCCGGCAGCGCGAAGTAATGAAGTAGCCGCATGGTGGTTTGCGAGTCCGGCCGTGCCACATCATGGCAGTCGATGAAGAAGGTCTCGGGGAAGCCCAACCCACGCGCAAAACATCGCATTAGATTCTCTGAGATGCGCTGCACCCGGTACATGAAGTCCAGGGCGGTCGTGCGAAAACCCGCCAGGTGTTCGTCGGTTACCCAGAGCCCGTTCATGTTGTCGCCAAACTGCAGCTGGTACGACTCTTTGCTGTCCGGCTTTCCGGTTGAGGGGCGAATCTGTGAGTTCTTTTCCCAGCCGACATTGTTGGCGTTCCAGGGGACGGTCGCTTTGGTGGCATCGGGTAGGTCGAAGAAACTCTTGGAGGTCGCGAAGATGGCGTCGACATCTTTTTTGGAGATGCCGTGGTCGATGAGGGTGAAGAATCCGACATTCTCTGCTGCAGACACTAACTCCGTCGTAATCTGGTCAATCCGGGCGTCAAAGTCCGCCAGGGAAATCTGCGGAATCGGTCGATCGACGTATCGCGTCTGGGCCATTTTGTGTGTATTAACTTTTATGCAGGCTGTGACTAATAAATGTGTTGTGGTGAATCAAGAGTAGAGCAGAGTAGAAATAGCCCGTACGGAATATATAGACAATATCAGATGTTTGTATGACGTCGAATGTGAGACTTATCGCAGGCTCGGCCGAGGCGTCGGCCGAGGTTGCGCTTCAGCAATTGAGGCTGTCGGGGATCACCGGCGGGTGACAAGGACACTGTTTGATTGCAATGACTGCGAGGAAGTCATCCTGCTGATGATTACATGAAATTGTGTCAAGGTAGGTTTCCCTTTCCAATATGAACGGTGACGCTATTGTAAATTCGATGACCATCAGGTACCTGCCTTCCATAGGTGGTATACTCCTAGGTAAAAATAGGGCTGGGCTTCTCCGCAGATAAGAAACGTCCGCCGTCTGTTCCATGGTAGACGCTCCCCTCCTCTCCTCTACACCACCTTCTTCCGACATAATGAGTGCCGGAATTCACCGAAAGCGACTGGCATGTGTCGAATGCACTCGCCGAAAGGTCAAGTGCGACAAAATCTTGCCGTGTCGCAACTGTACGAGGAAAGGCACCGAGTGTACTCGGCCGCGAGAGCAAGACTCCCAGAGCCCCAGCATACCACGATCCGACGAGTCAACGGAGCAAGCTATACGGGCCCGGCCGAGCACAGATGCCTCGCTTATCATTGAGAGGCTTCAATCGAGGGTCGATCACCTGGAGGCGGCCCTGCGAGAAGCCAGCGAGTTCCGTCGTCGGAAAGTTCCACGACTTCAGGGACCGCTCAACGGCACATCTTTCTCGCCTGCAAGATCAATAGTCGGCCAGCCATCGCCATTCTTCATACCGGACTCGGCAATTGCAGAGCCTAGGTCGACGCCAAAGGAGGTGGAAGATGCCGCGACAATTCTTGAATTTCTCGCATGGGGCCGCCGCAAAGATCCCTCCTACCAGGATGAAATTGTGAAAAGAAGCCATCTAGCCCACTCTCCGGGCGATCTACCTGGCGAAGCTGACTGGGAGAACTCCCTTAGTTCAGGACCATCTGCAATCACTCTTTGCCAGCTATTGCTACCAACGAAGGCGAAAGTATACCAGCTGGTCCGCTATCATTGCGAGTGTCTACTGTGGTACCACGGGGCATTCCACGCAACTATGTTCCTTGAACAACTGGATGCGTTCTACAGTCAAGGCGGCGGACTCGTCGATGGGCCAGGCGTTGATCTACAATGGATATCCCTTCTATTCGCGATACTCACTGCGTCACTTGCGAGTGCACCTGCCTCGATCACTCTTTCATGGGGATTTCGCGGCCAAGAAAGAGAGACCCTGTCTCATCGCTGGCTTCAAGCCTGCATCGCCTGTCTCCACCAAGCAGATTATATGGCCTGCCATTCAATTTATTCAGTCCAGTCTATTGCGACACTGACGATTTCTGCTCACATGCTAGGTCATTCCAACGGTTTCTCGGTACTTCTCGCCTCCGCAGTTCGGATTGCCCAGGGTCTCGGATTGCATCAGCTGGATGGAGATCATGATGATCGGGCCAGCAGTTCGCTTGGCCGAGAGATCGGCCGTCGCGTTTGGTGCCAGCTTTGCATTCAAGATTGGTTTTCCATCCCCTTCACCGAAAGTTACTTGATTCATCGGCTCTGCTTCAATACCGAGAAGCCGCGAAACTGCGACGATGACCTGGTGACTCTTCCCGATGATCATCCAACGGTCACCGGTTACTCGCGTCTATTTTATGATATTGCAGCCCTGATGCCGACCCTGCAGGATGATTTCAACTCTTCGAATACCCTTTATACCCGGTATGAAGAGGTGCTCAAGTATGACCGACAGTTACGCACGCTGGCTACCCAGCGGCTTCCGCGTTATTTGCAAAATGTTTCCACCGACCCCTCGTGGCCCCGCTATGTTCCATGGGCAAGGCGTAGCCTAGCCATCAGTTCTGCTCACAAGGTAATCATGATCCACCGAAAGTTCTTGAGCCTGAGCTTCGTGAATCCAATGTTTGAATTTACTCGAAAAACATGTGTTGCGGCTTCGCGTACCATTATCAAAGAGCAAAAGGAGGCAACCGATGAGAACGGGCCCCTTCTGTGGATACACCAGGCGTTCAGCGTCACGGCGAGTGTAGGTATTGAATCCAAAGACCCGTGAGAATAAATACTGACATTGGTGCAGATTATTCTGTGTCTGGATATGTTTCATCATCCTGCGATAGATACCCAAGCTTCGGAACATCGGCAGCTCGTTGAAGATGGCATTGCAATACTTTCCCGATGCGAGTCGGATATGATTGCCCGTCGCGGCGTCTCGCTGCTCAAGGCTATGCTGGGTGCGGAGCAGCAAGGCTCCTGGCGAAAACACCCTGCGACCGAGTCATGCGAAGCACAAGTACGTCTTAATGGCGGTGGCTTGGATATTGCAACCATCATTCAGACATTCTACCGGCAAGACCAGGAGAGCTACTCCAATCAGTCGCCATCGCGGCTTGACCGTTCCTCTACGACAAAGCCTTCAAATCACGAACATTGGCCGAGTGTGATGCATCAGGGGCCTATTTCCATTCCGACTGACGAGCTCCTCGTTCCGTTCGGTGTAGAATATGCAGAAGGACTAGACGACATTCTCAGTCTCGCGACAAACTATCTGAATTGAGTTGTTCGGTGCTCATGCTCCATTAAGAACTTCCAAGGCCACACACGGCCAGATGTATATATCGATGAATGCTAATTAATGATCATATGTACGTGGGCCTGCCCATAGCCAAATCGGTATCCACATTTAAATCGAATCCCCAATCCGCAGACTTGATTATAACAAAAAGGAGAGATGAACAATATGAATTTCACGTGGTAAGAGGCAGTAAATGCCATCCAGCATGCGCTTAGTCGGTCTTGCGGACCTGAGTGACGGGGGCTTGGTAGATCCGACGTCCATGAACAAAGTACTGCACGCAGGCGAAAATCACAACAACACCAAAAACCAAGATGGACCAGTTCATGTCAACGAGAGTTGGGTAGTTGGCGGTGGGGAAGAAGGTAAAGATGATGGCGAAGCACAGGTAGGCAACCGAGAATACGTTCAAGGGCAACCCGAGCTTGCCTAGCGAGAAGCGGGTGGGCGGGAGACCGCCGGGCAACATGCGCGCGCGAATGAAGGCCCCGATCGACAAAATGTAGGTGCTGAACAGAGCCGCAATCATGACTGAGGCAATGGCGTTGAAGGCAGCGGTCGAACCGATGTTGATCAGACACAGCAACACGGTGATCATGGTCGAGACGATGACGGAGGTGACGGGAATCCGAAGGCTCTTGTTGACGTGAGCGAGGGCGCCGGAGAAGGGAAGAGCGTTGTCACGAGCAAACGCAAAGGTCTGACGCGAGGCGGTCGCGAGAATACTGATCGCACTGCAGACCTCCATGATGAGGATGATGGCAGCGACACCATTGGTAGCGGCCTTGGAACCTGTCGCATGTTCGACGGCGGGGAGAAAAGAGAAGCCGCTCGCTGGGGACAGGACACTCTGCATATCACCCATGTTATAGAGAAGAGTGATCAGCATGATGAAGCCGAGACCACCGTTGATCAGGGCGGTCGAGACCATGCACCAGGGCACGACAAAGGCGGCGTTTTGCACCTCCTCGGCCATGTGCGTCGCGGCATCAGGACCGGTCCAGGAGAAAATGGGGGTCAGCTGGCCGACGAGACAGGCGAGTCCCATGCTGGACCATTGACCGGAGTTAGTGAATTCGTTCCACACGGAATAGTCGGAGGCCTTGGCCGGGCCCATCGCCCACATAGGGACGAGGACAGCCAGGAATCCACCCAGGTGTAGGAACAGAATGACGCCCTCCAGCGGCGGGAGCAGGCGCGCGCCGTATGTGTTGACCAGAGTGCCGACGGTGGCAATCGCAATGGTGAGGAGGGTTCCGTGCCAGCGTTCGTCGACGTAGACATAGCCGGTGGGGCCGGAGTAGTTGAAAACGAGCAAGCCCTGGATCAGCGTACCACAGAGGAAGCAAATACTAGCGAAGGCTGCCTGCCATCCCAGCACCGACAACCAGCCTGAATTTGGTTAGTATCTTATCCCAGTCGGACTCATCCCCCTATCACGGAAATAAATGGCGGGATGCCACGTACCAGTGATGTAGCTCAGAAAACGCTGAAATCGCGGAGTCGCAAATTCACTGACCCAATGATATTGTCCACCAGAAGTCGGCGCACTAGTAGAAATATGATGGTTAGATGGTTCGTCCTGGCGCATCGCGTGTTGAGACCCAGTCTCATCGCTCGGAAAGAGCACCCACATAGAAGCAATCTCGGCCATGGAAATGACGGAGGAGAAGAACCCGACAAAGGAGCCAATATAGACATAAACCATGCCGGCGCGGCCTCCATCAATCAGGCCATAAGTACTCGTGCTAGGCGGGGGATGGTCAGTGGGCCGGTCAGGGGGTGGTGTTCGGCGGGCGCATTGCGGGGAGCTCACAGCAGAATAGACTCCCAGCTGGCCATGAGAGTGGTGGTGAAACCGAGGATGGAATAGAAGCGGAAGTTACGCTGTCGCCGGTCAGTTCACGTTCGCAGGATCGCGGTCGGCCCCCGCATGGGCGTTGATGCTGGACCGACCTTGAATTGCTGGGCTTTTCCCAGACGCTCCATGTCGCGGTCATCCTGGAGGCTCGAGTCGAGGCCGACCTCGTGGCTGACGATCTCCTTTTCGCCGGGCATGACTGCTCGAGAGTGTGAAGAGGCAGGATCCGAGTCCCGATGGCAACAGAGAAGAACCAGGAAAAATGGAGATGCGTGGGGGACGAGAATCAGGAGTCCTGATTCAGGCCAATCAACACCCGCAACGCACCGGGCGAGTGGAGCTCAAAGCCTATCTGGTCCAGCCGAACTTACTACTTGCGACTCCTAACTAGTAGTAACTAGGGTAGGTAACAGTAAATTAGCTTAGGGTATCTGAGGATAGTAGTAGTCGTACTACAGAGCTGGTGAGCCTATGCGATGCGTTCAAGCCTGCAATCCAGCCGGCTAGTGCGCGCCATGACGCAGCGATGCAGGGAAGGCGCCTGCGGACCTTCCACTTGCAGTTTGGCGGCGGAGAGCTTTTCCTGCAGATGCCAATGCACCGTGGGTTCTGTGCGCATTCTACGAAGTGCATCCTACTACAAAGGTCACGGTAGTAGGGAATATTGTCAACCTGACAATCCGATCGTAAACAGCTGAGCAATGCGATCGGCCCGAAACTGCCAAACCTCCGGGGGGAGCACGGCCGCGGGCCCGGCGAACGACTAAACTCACTAACTGATGCGGTACAGGTATGAAACACCCCTGGAGCAGCGACGGGCCCTCTGCCAAATCAGAGGAATAAGCGCACCTGATCCGACTCCACGCTGTAACCCACTCGAAACCCGTGCACATACATCTAAACCATACCTACCCTAAGGTACAAGTAAGTACCGTCGGGTTTGATTCAACAGTATCGCCTGCGTGGGTCGAGACATCTCCACCGATCGCGGCGCCAACGTTCCGGATGGTCGCAAAATTGAGTCTCGACAACAATCTACCAACTGTAGGTACTACCGCCTACTAGTAGGTAGCAATGGCTTGGAGCGTCGCATCGTCTCGGTGGTTCGGGAGACGCCCCCTAGCCGCGACATGTATCTTCATCGGCGCTACCGGCGCGTCAGTCGGATAATTGTCGATAGAATCAAGTCAACTGAGCATTGCTTTAAGTGTTAGAAATTTCAGGACAGTTCATCCGTACAGTGTGCTCTATGAGGTACAGTTGACAACCTTCCAAGGTTGGAATTAGTGTACATCCAAGATTATTACATTGCCAACTGGTCCAAGCGGGCCGCTCAACCCAGAGTCTACCCACACCTCATTGGACTCGCATCTACGGCAATATTTGAGGGTTAGAGAATCAACTGATTTGATTTAAATTTTTCGACTTCGGCCCAATCGGAATCGCTCAGCCCTGGAGGATATTCACACATGCGGAGTTGAGTCGTTTGTCCTCGTCCAAATTTGGAGTGCTGCGTTTGCCCAGAATGTTACACTAGCGTTGCTTTTGCATTGATAACAAGGCAAATATATCGGTGTCTTGGCTGTGGCCGATTCAACCACGTCAACACACAAAAAATTATAAATTGATGCAAAGAGAATTTTCTGATAACCGGGCAGCTATATAGCACTAATAGGCTCAACATTGAAGTGCACTGGTAATATCACACTCTCGCTATTGGATTCCTCTTTTATAGAATATATGAGACTTAAAGCCTATGCCACCGCGTGACTAAGTCGCATTGGATGCTGTTCTACGCTGTTTTGGAGACAAGATTACAATAACCTTTGGAACCGCATCTCCAGATGCATTCTATCCTTCGCAATGCGATCATTTATGGATCTACCTCCTGGTCACCTACTCGGTACTTAATCAAATGCCTCATGCCACAAGGTAAATAAATAGGCCTGCGCCACAACATTGCATTTGTGATGTAGTATAGTGCTTGTGCTTGTTCACAAAGCAGAGAGAGCTTTTTCTTTTGGACCCAACTATGCGAAAAAAAAAAAAAAAAAAAAAAAAAAAACTAGGAGACTCAGTTCGAAGTACTACTAGATACTAGATGCTTAAAAAGTCATGGCTCTTGATCTCTTCTTTGCCCCTCGGCGGCAGCGACCACAGTAAATCGAGCGCTGGGCCGACCGGTCGGAGCGGAGTTATGGAATGCCGTGGCCAACGTACTACAATGCAGTGTCTCCTAATGTAGTAGCAAGCCCCGGGGACTCTCAAATTCGGAAATAACTTGGAATAATGTACATAAGAGACTGCAATATTTGATTTCGCTCCAGCCACTCTCCGATGAAGGCGATGATAAGATTTGTGCAGCCGATGAGCAAACGCCACCGTCCCACCCGCCCCTAAAGAGGCAGTCGATTCGGCTCTCGTACCGCTCGTACCGACCTCCACTTTGGGCACCGGGGCAATTCTCAGGGCCCTTAACGGTGCTTAACCCGGGGGATGGATATCACGCAGCAGAGGATGCGGAGTATATATCAGTTTGGATCAGAACTGCCAGCAGGTCGCAGGAACGGCGGATCTGATCATTGCACTCGATCCGTTTGGGGGTTGAAATTGCGAATGGCCAGTCTGCGGCCGTAAACTGGGTCGCCGAGCCCACGTCGGCCGCTGATTGGACCTGGAAAAATGTTTCACGCCCACGGATATCGGCAGTGGCTGCAGCGCCTGTCTGATTGGACTGGATCTGATAGTCGACTGCTTATCCGGTGGGAAGACGCCACACACTGCCCGCTGCGCCCAGGGACGCGTGGGTTATCTCTGGCGGGAAAGAGTGCGAGAGCGAGACCTGTGCGGCCACGGCCACCGCGAACCCACAATTCTGGCAGCGATCAACTCTCCTGACTGGCCTGTCGCCATGTGGCAGTTCGCACGGCCAAGAAATCGCCGCGCAGATGCTCCGGGTCGACCATCGAATGGGCATCAACACGCAATCTGACAGGGGAGTCTGATCCACCACGGGCTTGGCATTTAGGGCATTTGGCGATGCGATGCCGAATCATCACGCGTGGCTTGCTCGGTCTGTCCACGTTGTGGAGGAGGGCCAAGATAATCTTGCGGGGAGCGGCAAGGAGGTTCGGGGCTCGATGACATCGCCCTTGGGTCTGGGTAAGGGACGCGCCACCCCTTGGCCGCGCCATATATACAGCCATGGCAAGGACCGGATGCAGGGCCCGCTCCGCTCCTCCCTCAACCGCTGTCTTGACTTTCTCCTTCTTTCCCTGCCCTCAATCGTCCATCGCCCTACCTTCGCACCCCTGAACCCCTCCCGCTGCCGGACCGCAATGCGCCAATGTATCTGCGGGCTTCTTCCGCCGTTGCGCGCTTGAGCTCTTGGCTGAGCCGCGGCGATCGCCCGCGCAAGCCCGCCTGGCGCCGTTGGATTCCGGCTGTGGCGGCCGTCACAGCGGCCACAGTCTTCTTTTGGATCTATGCCGTGCCCCAGCTCCTGCGGTTTCGATTCCGCACGGGAATGAGCTGGTATGATATGGGCTGGTATGGATTTGGTCCCTCGCGCACCTATGTCTCGTTCCACGAACAGTCGCCCGTAATCGAGATCTCGCCGGCCGGGGCGCAATGCGATCAGCGATACACGTTCCTGGCGCCGCGCGGTGATTCGGTCGTTCATCCGGGGCCCATGATTCTGGATGCCCAGGGCGAGCTGGTCTGGATGAAGGACAACTGGGGCACCACACAGGATTTCCATGTCCAGCGCTATAAGGGCCAGGACTATGTCACGTATTGGCAAGGAGATGAGGAAGACGGATATGGGCATGGATCGTGGTACATGGTATGCATTCAAGAATCCCGTGACCTCACGTGGCCGGTCGTTGCTTGCCGCTTCGTATTTCTTTTTCGTACAGCACACTGACATCTTCCCTTGCGGCGTTCGGTAGCTGGATTCAACGTATACCGTCCAATATGTTGTATCGCCTGCCGGTGATCTGGACGGCGACTTGCACGAGTTTCACATCACGCCCAACGACACGGCCCTCATTACGATCTACGACCCGATCCCATATGACCTGACCTCGGTCGGCGGACCGGAGCTCGGATGGCTCTACGATGGCGTTTTCCAGGAGATTGACCTTGCTACCGGAGAGCTCCTTTTTGAATGGCGCTCGTCCAGTTTCTACACCCCGGAAAGCAGCTACGAACCCTTGAGAGACAGGGGCCACGAGCGAACCTTTGGATACGATTACTTCCATATCAATAGCGTCGACAAGAACGACCAAGGTCATTATCTGATTTCTGCTCGGCATACCCACACCATTACCTGCATTGATGGAGCCACAGGAGAGGTCCTCTGGTCCTTAGGTGGAAAAGACAATGAATTCACCGACGAGTCGAATGGGGTCGCGACTCAGTTCGCCTGGCAACACGATGCGCGCTGGCAAAGTCCTAATACCCTGACACTGTTCAACAACGCCGCGAATGGGGGACATGATCTATCCGCTGTCAGCCAGGGCCTCTTGCTGGAACTCGATATTCCAGCCCGAAAGGCGAAGGTTTTGACGAGCTACGACCACCCACAAGATTTAATGGTCGTTTCGCAGGGAAACCTCCAGGTGCTGGAGAACGGCAACGTTCTCGTTGGATGGGGCCACAGCGCTGCCTTCACGGAATTCTCGCCGGACGGGGAATTGCTTTGCAATGTTCATTTCGGTGCCTCCGCATACTTCACTTTCGGCCGCATCGTCTCCTACCGTGTTTTCAAAGGCGACTGGGTCGGCCGACCTGATACCCTTCCAGACGCTGCCATCGCGGAGGACAGTGTTTTCGTGAGTTGGAATGGAGCCACCGAGGTCGCAGCATGGCGGCTCGAAGCGTGGGATGGCATTGATATCGATAACATGAGTTTCGTCATGATCAAGGACGTCGATCGCACTGGATTTGAAACCGAGGTTTCTTTTACCGCCAATGTTACTTCTTTCTTCCAAGTTGCTGCTCTTGACGATGATGGTGAAGTGCTTGGCAAGACCGCCATCCTGCAACGTGGCAGCGAATCTCCTGCGCGAAGCTCGATTCTGGGTCACTCCTGGGGAGTAACGATTATCATGCTCTTTGCGATCGGATGCCTCTTTCTTGGTCTGTACTACGCCATCTCCAGAGTTTTGCGCCGCCAAAGGTCCCGTGGAGATCCATCATACCGCCTGGTGGCGCACAAAGAGGAAGATGATGGCCATGGACCAGAGAACGATCATCTGCCGATTTAGCGTGGACGCCGGCGTCCTTGATACCCTTGTTCAATTAGAATTGCACAGTAGCAAACCAAACCTCTCAGTCTATATGGGCATCACTTGTACATACATAATTTTTCATTGATGCTGATTCAACATTTTAAGCATTTATCTCAATTGGGTAGATTCTTTTTTACACGGAAGGAATTGACAACTTAGGGGTCTGCGTTATCTAGGATATCCTCATACACGCGTTCCTAGACGACGCCTTCAACAGCAAACATATCTAGAGTCCGCGCGATATCTAGTACCTTACTCGAGTGCTGGACCACGGCCTCAGCACCCCGACAGATTTTAAAGACAGTGTCAAAGAACTTCCGATCCTGCGGAGTGCCTACTAGAACCAGGCAGGCCTCCTCGTGACCGAACCCCTAGCGCGCCTTACAATATAACTAAGTACGCAAGTGGGAAGCCACGGCTAGTGAAATGGCCGGCTTTAAGGACAAAGACAAACTCTACAAGTACTGTAAAGGCGCAGCGGCGAATATCCGTACGTCCCCTAAAGACGCCGCCCAGGTGATAAGTGACTAATATGACCGGGTATGGCGTCTGGACGAGCATTCGCGGAATCGCATCATAGGACACGTGCAGGGAAGAACGTTCGCCAACTACATATGCAATCGGAGAGGATTGAGCTAGCCTGGAGTTTCAAAACAAAAACGCGGACACGATCGGCGAGTCCCAGTTGATTGAAGACCGAATTCGCTCATTGGAGCTGTGGCTATAACTGTTGTGATATGTCGTATCGTACCGGAATCAATTCCTAACCTCATAAAATTGCCAGCTTTGATTGGAAATCAATCTGGAGGTTGCATGTGTATATAAACCCTCAAGTTTTCTGTCCAGAAGAAATAAGCAATATTCCTCTGAATTACAACATGAACTACACAAGCTCCATGTGCCCCGTAGTCTGAAGGCCCACGTCCGGTTCAACGAAAGTACCGCAAAGATTGCCTCGGGCAATGAATCAGAAAAATTGGAAACCAGCAAGCCGAAGACGAAGTCAAAGCCGAAGCAGAAACCGAAGCCAATCCTTAAGTGCCCGGTGTGCTTGACGAACACGAAAGAGTTTCTCCCCGCAGCAATGGATTACCAGTAGTAATTGTGTTGAGTCAGCACAAAAATGGTCTCTGGAGTAAAGCCGGTGGTGCCCCTATCAGGACCCGGGATAACCTCATGATTGATTAGTTCGCAGAGGGCCCACTGGTAAATGCGCATCATCTACTCGAACGGATTCTCCGAAGACGAACGCCGCCAGAAACGTGCAACCATATATTCCAACCTGGTGATGCTTTCAAAACGCTACTGAGTATCATGAGTAGAAAGGATATTGAATTCGGTACTGAGAATGCCAATATAGCTCTATATTAGCTCTATCTTCATCTACCACATCCTACGCCGTGATCTTTGACCCGTGAAACATGCTAGTCATCCGCAAATCTGATCGCCAATGCGGAGCCCGATAGTCTCGTTAATAGAGATTCATTCGATAAGACTATTTGCGGCGCCATGAAGTGTATGTGGAACGATCCTGGGGTGCAGATAGCTGTGTCATGGAGCCACAATCTTCCTTCCACGACAATATGCTTTAGTAGGTAGCTTGTTTGCCCTGTTCCATGTGGATGCTAAATCTTCGATCAGCTTTTGCAGCTCTATTTACCGCATTTCTGATCCCGGATGGCTTCCTGATGATCAGGAAATCCTCCAAGCACGACTCAGATCAACTGGGATCTCCGAGGCGGCTTTTTCAAAATGGGCGAGATGACTTGGAATATGGTGGATGTGGGTGGCCCACGATCCGAGCGAAGAAAGTGGATACACTGTTTCGAAGACGTTGGCTGTCTCATATTTATCGCCGCGCCTTCGGGATACGATCAATGCCTAGCTGACGATCACAGTACCGTACGTCTAAATTTGTCTCCTGACCTTGAGGGTGGTAGTCTCACATTTGCCTCAGAACCAAATGTACGAAGCTTTGAGGCTCTTCAATCCGTTGATCAACGGTGATTGGTTTCAGCCCAGCCAGTCATTCTCTTTCTGAATGAGATTGATATTTACAACAGGAAAGATTGCTGTTTCACCAATCTCTTAGCTCTTAGCACTTCCAGGATTTTGATGGTCTGAACGCAAACTTGTGGGCGGCTACAGGCTATTTCGAAAGCCGTTTCCAAAATATCAACGACCTCGGGGTCGTCAAATGTATACACATTACACTAATGCTACTGATACGACTTTGTTCGAGATGATGAAAGATATATATGTTATACTACTTCAGCAAAACCTTAGTTCCCTAAGTCTAACAGGAACTTTGAGGAATTGCCACCATCTCAATTTCATCTATCTCATTCGGAATGTGCGAGCAACACGAAACAAAGTACGAGAATGTAGGACCTGCATTCGTGCGGGACCAAAAAATAAAGATGACCAGACCCGGGCTCGATCCGAGGACCTTGTCGGTGTTAACGACACGTGATAACCAACTACACCATCCGGCCAATCTGTACTTTTGTGGCCAAAAGCATCGTTCAAGAGATTGCCGATACATATTTCATGCTTCCATTTACGGTATACTTGGACAATCGAAATACAATAGCTATTTAGCAAATTCCTGATTTTTCTGTTTTCTAACTAAGGGATTGCGGCTATTAGTAATCCATCTGTCTTCTCATTGGTCAACGCTCATTTGCGTTATGAGTGAAGCAAAACGACGTCTCTTTCCCTGACTTTCTCGTCCCTACCCTTCGTTTAACATCGTTTCAGCACCACAACATGCGCAGCGCGCGTCACCAGTACCCTCACACCTTGCAATATGAACGTTGGATCCTAGTTCACGTGATGTATATAGCCTGTAGAGGTGGCTGCACTCCACTAGGTAGTGGTTTGGTGAGTTACTGCTGGTACAAAAATAGCTGGTTCCTCCATAGCTTCAATCATCATCACACTTGCCTAATCTCTGCTATGCAATTGGCACCCAAGAGCGGCCAAGAGCGGCCAAGAGCGGCCAAGAGCGGCTAAGAGCTTAGCATCTACAATGCCTCGAGCCCCTCCTATGTACGAACTTGATTGTTGGTTAAATGAGTGAGCTAGCCAGTGAACAGTGAAGGAGTCCATTCAAACTATCTGGGCTAGCTAGAGAGAAGGAAGGAAGAGAAGAAGGCCGAGTGGGTGGAGAAGTGAGTGGAGTGGGCGGTGGTGGGACCCACGCCCTGGACACACCACTGCCTACCATTTTCTCAAGCAATCTCAAATCTAATTCATCAAAATGTCACAGAGCTAGGCCTTTCAGCCCTCCGATCACTATCCCTCGTCAGTTTTTGAGGATAATCCGATGGATACCCTCTCTTTCCTTACATCTGATGGCTATTTAGCCTCGACGGGCGAGAAACGATTCATTCTACCCCTGACGTGACCTTTGCCCGACCGGTAGTTCATACGATCCCCGAAACATTCGAACGCGTTAGCCCTCAAAAAAAGAACTTCTATATTCTTTGGACGGAAATGGTGAATAAGGATTTCGTCGCACGGTGGCTGAAATCAGAATATGGAAGTAGAACGAAACGGAATCTCTTTGAGGGTAAACGAAATGCGGAGTGTTGAGACTAGACCTGGGCACAACCCATGGGCCGGCCCATTCGGCCCATTCGACCAATTTTAGGGCGAAAACTAGTGTACATGTGACATTCATGATTTATATACTTTACGCGTGCTCTTGGCTGTAATGCCTTGGTAACAAGAATGATTGATTTCTCTTAGATATATACGATATTCTGTTGAAAGAGGGCATTTTGATATTACTGTAGAAATCAACTATATCTCATAGCCAACTAATAACCGTGAACGCTTTTGAACTCTTCCTGAAACACGCTGTGTGTTTTGCTCAGGGATATCAGGCTCCTCAGGCTTAGGCTCCCCCTCAGGCTCTTCGGCAGACTCATTAACACTCCTTCGCCTCTTCGAATCATATTGCGCAGGGCCTTCCTCATTATCACTAATCTCCAGAATATACTCCTCCGTACGCTCATCCATCTCTTCTTGTTGGAGTTCTATCTCAGTCTCAGTGGCGTACTCCTGAACGAAAGCAAGCTGCTCTTCTAGATCAACAAACCGAATCCCACACATAAAAAGCATTAGATCCTGAATAGTACTCGATTGTAGTGAGCCACGGCGATAGTGGCAGATATCACGCGCGGAGTTAAAGAGACGCTCTACGCCTGCGCCTGTGGCTGGGACGGAAAGGAAATCTCGAGCGAGAGCTGCGAGTACTGGAAATCTGTGTTCATGATCTCCAGAATTTGCGCGGAGGCATTAATACTGTGCCTGTTTAAGGTATTAAAATTAGAAAGAGTGTTTAGTTCAAGAATAGATATTAAAAAAAAAAAAACTTACTACTCTTGAGATACTGAGTGAGCTCGGGGACTGGTGCAGTAGGCCGACTACCATAAGCGAGTAGTAGGTCAATCTCACTCGTAGGCTTCACAGTCTGTAAATCTCCAGTCTGTGAGAGAGAGCTATATACACTATCCTCGTAGTGCTTAACTAGGGCTTCGAGAGCTTGTCTATATTGGGCAGCAAAGTCTTTCTCGTCATCCTGCCAATCTGAGGTCTGGAAGAATTCAAACTTATACTGCGCGCCAAAATAGTCCCAGTTGAGTATATATTCAGGAAAATGGTGATCGGCACTGTATTGACTTTAACGGTACCTCTTGAGTTTTCCGAAGATATGGTATTCGGTATTGGGATTACGCGTACTTTTCGCCACCTTTCGCAACCTCGGATATGTAACCACCGAGTCACAGGTATTCTCGAGGGTATTTTAACCCCCCTCAACCCCCAGCAGTTTCAGGGAACAAGAATAAACACTCTTTTACATCTTTTGGTATTTTACCCTTTTGATTCCGTTGCCTTTCGCTGACCAGTAAATCCAGTGTATTTCCATAGCTATACAGGGCATTCCTTAATATATCACTAAGACCTTCAAGGTCCAGTCATCATATAATAGTCCCCGAGCTTACTTTCGGCTGCTATTACAGCGTCAAGCATTTGTCGATTCCATCCGATCTTCTTCCGTTGTAGCTGGCGAATCCGGCTCTCAAGATGATTAAAGAGACGATTGTAAATACTGAAAACAGTATGAATCGTTGTCTTTCGTTTTCGAGAGAGCAGTGGTGAATCTGTAGAAAGGCTGGGTGATACAGATCAGGTAATCAACCTGCCGCCACTCATCTGACGTGACCTGAAGATAAGAATAATGAAATTCGGAGCAGAACGTATCAAACACTGGTTGTAGCTTCTTAGCCCGGCGGAACATTAAGAATGTCGAATTCCAGTGCGTCCTGACATCCTGAATTGGGAATAATCGAGGTGTATTAGACTGGAGGTTTTGGAAGGATTCACGGCGCTGAGGGCTTGCATTGATGAAGATCGCGAGGTTTCGGATCTAAGCGATTGTATAATTAGTATATGTTTGATAGGTAGAAAGAATAGTTTAAGATCAAACCTTCTTAAGTGTATTCGCCATACTATACACTCTTGCTGTTTGGCGAGCTATTTTCGTATGCTCTTCAGACTACACTGTATCGACATTATCATTCACTGGGTCGGCTTTCATTTGACCAAGGAGCTGCTTTAGGCTCAACTGAATCACATGGGCGAGGCATGGCACTCGAATAATAAGAGTATCAGAACGAAGGCCCTGAGACTGAAGAGAGTCTTGCAGAGATGAGATAAGAGTCGAATTGTTAGACGCGTTATCAGTTGTGACAGCTAACACTCGCTCTTTGATCCTATGCTTTCCAAGAAGGTCTAGAACTACTGTGCTTAGATAGGCCCCAGTATGAACACCAGACAGAGGCTCAAATCCTAGTAAAACCCCCCGATATTCCCAATCAGCGTCACTAAAGTAACCAGACACTGCCATAAAGCTTGTTGGAAAGGGGAAGTCCAACTGTTGGTATCACCAGCTAGGTACTGTGTACACAGTTAAGTGGACAGTGTGTATGCTCCAAAGCAAAAGTCAATTGTGTTGATAGATGTAGATGTTCAGTCTAGTTGGAAAAACACCCCTAGATCCCACACGCCGGCCTTCGGCGGTCACAACACAGAGGCCACAGCCCAGCGCAAGAATGCGTACACCAAGCAAGGGATGTTATCCATCGGTCGCTAGCAGTGGGTCACAGCCAGTTTGTTCTGACAGGAGAATATATCCCGACACCAACAATCTAGGCTTATTGAAAGCTTTGCCTTTAGTGGAAGCTTCTGAAGTCTTTCTTTCTGCTGATCTTGTGCTTTTGTTTGAATTCGACACTGTAAGGTTCTTCAAGAGGGAAAGCTTATAGCTGTTGGCGATTCCTGAGCTAGTTGTAGAAGCTTAAGGAACTGGGGATGTTCAACAGTCGTAAAGGGAAGCCGTAGGGTAGTAATTGTAGAGACTAATTGGTGTTTCCAACGGGACTCGCTGAACGGCTCTGGTGCCATTTTTGCTTATTAAGTAGCAAAATTAGCTTTGATCTAGGAATAAATAAATGAGAGACTTGCCTGCTTCTGTAGTAGTCGCCAGATGCTTGATTGGCCCTTTGTTTTACATATTGCCCGTTCTAGGTGTCTTCGTAGCGCAGTTGTTCCTTGCTTCTCTGCCGTCCCTGCTTTGGCTTTGGTATGAACTAGAGAGTTCGGATGGTTCAAAATTGCTCCGCAGTTCTTGCACATCACCTTAGTTTGTCCAGTAATAAAATGGGCAACCTGTTCGAAGTCGGCCCATATATCTGCTCGCTGGCCCTTTCGATCTGATTGGTGCTCAGAGTGCCCACTCTGGGTCTGGATCCACCAATCCACGAAATCCTCTTTATTCATATCTTCGCATAGAAAGTAGGTTTGTGCTGGATCTGTAGAGCGTCTGAGAGAGGTGGGAACAGAGAGAGGGGGAGGAAGCTACGTTGTTTGGCTTGCGAAGTGCTCGGGCGCGACGCTATCCGTTAAAACATAGGATGAATCATCAAATTCCCCACTCTCTGAAAAGAGTACTGAGTAGATATCCGATAGTTGAGACATGATAGTCTGGTAAGAAAGCTCAATAATCCCAACGTTAGAGAGAAATCATCGTTGACTATAAAGAGGAGATAGGTTGGCCTATATTTCAGCTAGAATACAGAGTCTGTAGATAGCCTGGGCTATCATTCCAGACACAGAGAGCCCTGGATAACGCGTCTACTATGTCGCGATAATTGGCTATTTAGTCACCAAGTCCCACATCTGAATAACTTTTATTAGTTAGGCCCATGGGCCGGCCCATTTGCCTTGGAAATTCGTGCTACGGCATCCCCCGCAGTTTTTATCTCATCGACAACTTTTTTTTTCACCCTTCCACGTCCACCATATAAAAGATTTAATCCACTCCTACATCTAATTCGTAAATAAGAAAGCTTTTAAACATAGACAAAGTTATCTTTTATTATACGATACTTAAAAAAAATCAAGAAAAAATGACCTGCGTCGAGATTTCAGAAAAGTATCATCAAGAGCAGAAGGACAACTTGAATTAATTGATCGTGAACACTTAGATATTGAAGAGGGGAACGCTCGATGGCAGCACGCGCTGAGACGTGCGGGTCGATTCAGCAGAAAAACCACCTCAAAATACACGCGTAGCAATCAGGAAATAGCGAGGACCCCAAATGTAGGGGTCAGGTCGGGGAGGTGTAAGAAGGTGTATTTTAGACTAGCTATCCGGCCACCGTATACTGCCGGCTATGTCACATAACATGGATGGCACCCATGTAGTAGGGGGGTCTCCCCACTACAATATATATTTTCAAGTTAGAAGAGATTAAGGTGTGCGTAATCTATTCTATCATTTGTTATAAGATTTAAGACAGGTATAAATTACGCTAGTAATTCTAAATATC
This sequence comes from Penicillium argentinense, assembly GCF_028826775.1. NCBI lineage: Eukaryota > Fungi > Ascomycota > Eurotiomycetes > Eurotiales > Aspergillaceae > Penicillium > Penicillium argentinense. Next base: position 5,549,962 of record NW_026622668.1, read on the forward strand.
TTGTATATTTATTATGCAGATTTGGGGGCCAAATCGTGGGCCAGCCCAAATGGGCCGGCCCATGCCCAGGTCTAGCCAAGATCACTGGGCGGCCAGATCAAAACGCTAACATATTCGAACTCGTGGGGAATTCGCTACAAGATGGGAAGATCTGAAAATGGGTTCTTATTCTGGACAATATTGATGATGACGAGCTCTGGTGACTGATACTAGGACCCACGCAAACACCCAGTACCATGCCTCCACTCAGCCACCGCTGAGATACGTCCTCGAAAACAAATGGATATGTGATTCTAACAAGTCGAAACAAAGCAGTCGCGTTAGGCATCGCGGGTCGTAAAAACCTTATTCACGTGCAATCGATGGAGAATAGCCGAAGCGCTAAGTTAGATCTGCTACTGAAAGAGTTAGAAATACCGGCGGAGAGCGAGGACATGGTTTCGCTAGATGAGGCACTGGAATTCATGCCTCTCGCAATTGTACAGGCTGCCGGTTTCATCAACATCGTTCACCCCGCTGCTCAGTATCGCACTATCTTGAAAATTTCGAGGAAAATGATCGCGAAGCGATCAGGCTTTTTAACCACGAGGCAAGTTGTCTTTGTCGGGACAGGGAGGCAAAATACTCTCATCCTTGTTACATAGCAGCTATCTTGCGATCATATCCGACGAAACAATCCGGTGGGATTGCTTTCTCGTGATTTTTTTTTTTCGATTGTCAAGGGATTCCAGAGAACCTTCTATGAGCTCAGCAATGCGAGACAAGAATTGATAATTTGGGTTCTTTGAAGGAAGGTCACGGAAAGCGCTAGCGAAGGTTGATATCGATACTATATCCGTATCTGTTTCAAATCAAGAGTTTGATGATGACATAACAATTCTCAAAATGCGTACGGTTGTCCACTGAATCCTAGCCCGTTCATATAGCTAGAGCCTTGACAGTGGGTCTTACATTAATGGAGAGTGTGCGACAGTGAAGCTGGATATGCACTTGGCTGTACCGGGTCGAAGAAATCTGTAGAAAAGACGTCGACTACATTGCCTTCCCGCTTGCACTTTGAATTGGTGGGATCCTATCATCCTAGAAACCAAAATTATTGTTTGGGCAGCCGATTATTGCTATGCGAAGACCTGTAATAAGTATAAAGGAGCTGGTTACTACTAATTGTCCGGCTTGTCGCTTCAGTATGGCTCAGCGGAGGGAAGCCCTGTTGTCCACGCCCGGGCTGTGGCTGTTTGTCAATCAAGGAATCAATTCGAAACGCAAAACAAAGCCGCTGTCTAACGAATGACATATTGTTGATTTACAGAGAAGTCATCTCACCCTGCCTATCCGCCCAGCTTTTGATCAACCCTTCCTTGGTCAGTGGATACTCTACCAAAACAACCTCTCCAGTTTCATCGAAGGTTGTATTCGCATGAATGAATCGCGCTCTCGGCTTTTCATTAGCCAAGATTATGTCCCGCCATTCAAGAGCCCTGTCTTCCACCCTTGTCAAATTGGTCAGAAGTGTTGTCCCACGATCCACCGCTTTGATGCACCTGAATACATGCAATTGGTGAATGAGGCTTCCAAGCGCTGGGCGGCCAACAGTCGCAATCTTTGCCCTGTCCAGTTGGATTGTGAGGGACCGCTTTGAATCTGATTGTGAGTTGGAGATAGTAAGGAAGCCGTCCCCTGCCTCGATAAAGCAGCGGAGTAGCCCGAAGCGAGCCTGGTCGTGGACCTGTCCCCATTTCTGTGGGAAGAAAATGTCAAGTCAGTCTCAAGGAAGAAAAGAGATGAGAATATTAATTTGCAACTGTCTCAAGGAGATGAGCCATCTTTACCTTATTTTCGGGGTCATACGACAGAAGACTTCGCAGACCCATGCGGGCAATGGAGAGATAGGCGTTGAAAATCACTGGAGTAGCAGCTGTTAGTGAAGTGTATTCCGAACAGAATGAATCTCTAGATTTACCTTCCTCGGGGTCCAGGGTTTGACCAGGGACCAAAATTTCCAACACACTGGGAACAGACATGAGATATAGGCCAATTCCTTCGGCCAAACACTCGGTGTAAGCAGTTGCTACACCACCAAAGGCCGACTCAGGAGACTCGTTCTCTCCATACCAAGTCTGTATTGGCTTCCCATCGCCGAAAGGATCAATGGGCATGCTATCACGGTCAAAGTTGAAAATACCTGGAGAGGTCTCCTGCAAAAGCTTGCCACATCCATGACCAATTAGCTCGTGAAGAACCAGTTGAAGGAAAAAGCAGGTGGATGCGTGAGCTCGGTAAGAATACGCTTGGGATTCGGGAATCCATTCGATCTTCTCATCGGGTGCGGTCGCTGCTGTGGTTGCCTCAACACGGTTGCTGAAAGTGAGATTCTTCCGCCCGTGAGTGGTCTTGATGTCGGGGTACTAATTTCCTCATAGTTAGCTGGATTCCAATCAGAAGGATGAAAGGATGTGGAACTTACACCTGGTGCTGTCAGGCCTATCCACACATTGCTGGCACAATAGCAGAGTACTATGTTTTGGCGTCAGGTCTGCATTTCTCAGGGAAAAGATTCACAGTGGAAGGCAAAACCCACAGTTGAGAGCGATGAAATTTGGAGACATAAAAATCTCGTTTTCGAAAGGGCCCATCTCATTTCCTGTTTCCCCAAGTCCGCTCCAGGGGAGCTGAAGAATAAACCGACTAGCCTGCTTAACCAGATTCGAGCAAACTGCAGTCATCTCTTTGTCCTTCATAGCAACAAGCGCCTCAAACTCGCAGCGGATGCCGCTTGGATCCCTCCCGGGCTCGAGAAAGCCGGACCATGTCTCTACGAGCGGGTTTCCGTCGGCGAGCCAGCTGATAGAAGCCTGGCGATGTAGCTCAATATCGCCGGTCTGATAGAAGGCAATTAATTCACTCAGATAATTGCGCTGCTCGTCAGAGGTGGCATATTCACGGGCCTTGCCCAAGCTGGCGCACATGCGTCGCAGGCAGTCCGCATGGTCGCCATACACAACTCGCACGGTTCCCCCGGATTCGAGGGTCCACTCGTCTGTCACCGCATTGCTCGGGTGTTCCTCGATGGAGGCCACAAGCAGCTCATATACCGGCTCCCCAGTGTCTGGGTGACTCGATTTCCTCAGGCGGGTGTTTCGAAGAGAAATCTTGAGTCCCACTGCATCTTGAACAGCGCGAATTTGGTCTTTTGTCAGATCCACAGCCTCGGGATAATAATTGCTCATGTTTCCTGCGTCAGGATACCCCAAAAGCCGGGGAGCTGCCGAGTAGATTGCTTTTTTGGCTGCGTTAAACAAGTTGCGGGGTCGATCTGCGATGGCGCAAAGCTGCTCGAGCATTGTCAAGTTGATTCGAGGAATAAATTTGCAATCTCCATACCCCTACAAATAAATTCCATGAGCTTCAAAGCACAGATCACTCAAAACGTCGAATACCGCTAGGTCTCTCGAACCTTGTAGTTGCCCAGACTGTCCAGAAAGGTAGCTGCGTATTCTAGAAACAATGCAATGGATTGCTCTTCAACCCCGCTGCGATTTGCTAAGGCAGTCCAATTACCATCACAAGCCTGGTAGAGGGCGAGAATGAGGTCAAATATGGTTTCGGACTCTGGTGACACTTGACGAAGAATGATGCGTGAACCATGGAAGGCAGCCCTGCGAGAAGTCTTTCGTAAGCGATTCAAGAATTGCAATAGTGCAAATGAATGAATGGTAGGACCCGTCCATGAAGATCAAAGTGCAGCCGACCTACTCTCGCATAAAGTGGGCATATTTTTTTTCTGTCAGGGAAAGCTGCTCGAAGGCATTTTTTATCACCAGCGGACGGACTGGAAATCCACTTTCACATTCAATACTCAGTTCTGACATCATTGAAGGCGGCTGAAGTGATTTGAAGCTTGTGTTGAGAAGGCAATGACAACGTTATTGAAAGGTGAACCTGTCAACCCAAAACGTGAGCTAGCAATAGGCCGGCTAGAATTTGAAAGGAGTTGGGGTTGGGGTAGAGCTAGCTGATCATTATACTATGGTCGACCGTCTGGACATTGGACAGAGCCTGTTGTTCTCTTACGCCAGTGGGAGGACAGAAACAAACTCACCCACCAAAGATGCACCCGCCGTGCGGCTGACATCTCGGGGTGATTTTATTACAAATTCAATGAAGTACCCCTTGTCACATAAAACCAGACGGTCATTTACGAATATGCAGTCTTCTCAGTTAGGAAGTATGCGGCCATTTCATAAATTACCATCTATTACAGACTCAAAGAGCCGGTTAGCCGGGTTCGGTGGTTACTAAACGGAGTACGGAGTACATAACTGTCTGAGCAAGCTGCGACAGGATGGCTAGTAATTTAGATAAGCGAATGGTATCGAGGATGAGGTCAAGCGGAACCAATCTTAGATCAAGAATTGATTGATTGAAGAGAAAGAACGAATGTACAAGCGCAGGCTGAATACCCTGTAGATGACTCAGGTACAAGGTGTTACGACAACCGTAATGCCAAGGATACCAAATTACTATACAAAACACAAAGGAAAGTGGGTCACTCAGTACAACCCCTGTCTTAGCAGTAATTTACCGCTTCATATCTCGACAATAACTTCCACAGTATGCACGGGGCCTGGGAGGAGCGGCCCGTCGGTGCGTTTGATGCGAAAGTGGTCACGGTAGTCATCGTAAAGGTCCATCGTCTATTCCTTGCGACATCTGCAACAGGCCGTTTTTAGCTGAGGTGGGGACCGGCAGATAGATTAGTCGGGTTCTCAAAAATGGGATGCGCCACAATGTGATTCGACCTGTGGAGTACATTAACTTGATTTGACGTGGCCCACAGAGAATCTAGAGTTTAGATAGCAAATGCCGTCCGCTGCGGCTGACAGGACCACATGACAGCATCCACATCGTTGGTTCAATGAGCCGTGCTCCCTCTTCTGTTTAGTTACTTGATCAATGAAAAGATGCATATATTTGGCCAGCGCAAGTCCGTAAAACTTGGACTGCTCTACAAACACACACCTTAGGATTGCCGAGAAAGCAGATATACGTGCCATAGACAAGCAGCTGTGAGTATGACTTCAGTCTAGGAACAACCTTATCTCAGCCCTGACATTCTTTTTCCAGTAGCAGAATGGACTACACAAACAATGCAACCAACAAGGTCGACAAAACCGACACCACTCTGGACGAGGATTTTGGAGACCACAGTGTCTCCCAAATCATCGGCAGTCGAGCCACCCATAAGAAGACCAGGGTCCAACCCTGGAAGGATTACTACTCGGTTGATCCGGTAGATAGCCCAGCTTCTGGCTCGCTGCATGACAAGCCGTGGTTCCGCGTTGAGGACCTTTACGAGGACTACCGTGACCACTCTGGATCCTAAGCGCCTTGACGGTTGAGTTCGCAACGAACACGACACAACAAATCATCACCGCTGCTGGTCAGGGACTTGGGTTGTGCTATTATATATCGTGAAATTTCCCCCTTTTCAACTGTGCCCAGAGGACGAATTTGTGCTCATGGACCCGATGACACTGTCTTCGACGCTTGATAATTATGTCACTCTTGATTTAAGTTTGATGGTGAGATGTGACCAGCAGATCGAGGCCCAATACTATCAACTTAACTTTCTATGAACCTATGCTCTATCTTTTAAGTGGAATTTGCTTGTCAAATACGATTCAATATCATAGTAGCATTTCTCTAGCGGGAATCCTTGACATACGTTCTCCGGCTGAAGGTTGCCGAATGACTTCTATATTCAACTAGCCTAGATCTTATTCCAGACAACAACTTTGATCTCAATACTCTCTCTGGGGCGAACCTTCTCAGACAGGTACGGAAGCTCAAATCCAGAATGGGGAACACCTGTACCGGGTCACATCAGCTGTTCCCTGGACACAGAAAACGAATGACGATAGTGTGACTTACATCTGCCCGACTTAGAGTCAAAGTTCGTGATAATAAGCAGCTCATCCTCTCCTTGATCGGACAAGTAATGCCATCGATGACAGGGTGAATATTTCACCAGAAGCGATTCGCTCACAAAGTTTGGATAGATGTAGTCGCTCTCGACAAGGTCTGATTGATCAATCGAGGTAGCATCACAGACTGCAAGTGGGTAATCCCGCAGCGGGGAAAATAGGGGACGCCAGAGACTGTATTTGCATGGTCAGGGTCAGGAAGTTGGGCCAATCCTATCCAGCAGCCAATAAAAACAGTCGTGTGCATAGTGACGAATGCAAGAGTGATCACATGAAAGCATTCAGCTGAATAATGCGTGCTCCTTGCAATGGTTGAATGGGGTAGATACCTGAGAAGACGATATTGACCTGCTAGTATTTGATCTGCAAGATGTGGAAAGCTGAATTTAACCCGGGCTTCTGCCCCGGCTGGAGAGACGTCTGCATCGTATCAGCCCACGTCAGCTATGCAGGAGGCGGTCGAGCTTGGTTCCTCGCACGGCCCTGTGCGGTGTGCGTCATTCTGTCATTTGGAGAGAAAGGATTTTATTTCGTGGCAAACTCACCTACATGTACGAAATTGCTCGGAGGACGCACCCGAGGATCGACGGAATCGGGCGTTCTTTTTCGTATCTATCAACTCATTCAGATAAATAGCTCATAGGTATGACATTTGTACTGGTAAAGTAAATAAATCAACATGTTTGGTCAATTTTCTCACCTGGTATTGGAAGGCTTTAACAAATTCTGCTTCAAGGTGTTCCCGAATGAACTCTTCCACTTCTAGAATATGCCTCGTGACGCTTTCATCGGTTTTGAGATCTTCTACAGTAGAATGATGCGTCCACTCGAAGCCTGTAGTGTCCAAGGTAAAAGCGCCAACGTTCGAGCGGACATTCCTGACGTTAGCGGTATGTGAGGTAAAGTCGAAATTGTTTCGGCGCCGGTCCGGAGCCACACGACCAGTAAGCTCATATGGCTTGACCTCGTCCCATTGCTGAAGCGGAGTGAGATAATTCAGAGTTGTTTGAATTGACATGGTGCTTAAGATAAAAAGCAAATTTTGCGGAAAGGCGTTGTCTGCTAGCTGTATGACGGAGGTCAGAAGTGAGATGTACTAATATTCAAGACTGAAGTAGTCAATAAGAAAAGCTACGGTGGCAGAAACATGGGAATATATAGAGAGTGGGGTCATTTATATCATACTTTGGGCCCTTAAGAAGATGGTGCTTTGTTGATATCCTTGTCAGCCCATCTTCCACACGACCCGCACTGTCCGACAGGTACCTATACCTAGTGGTTGCCTTTAATTGAGTAATCCTTTTTATTTTAAAAGCTCGGACCGCAATCTACAGCTTTCCACTCCCCGGTCCGGAAGTTGAATATCCGAGTGGATCACAGGCCTTATCTTTTGCCGAATGTGGGAAGCCTGCTCATAAGCAAAAGCAGCTGAAATCAAGGTGTAGTCGTCCCACCGCCGGCCAACAAACAGAGCCCCAAAACTATGCAGACACGACGTGTTAGCATCGAATGTTTCAACACTTATTCGATGGTAAACTTACGGCACGTTAGGACCAACTGTAACCAAACCGCTGGACTTGCGTCGGCTCACAGGTGTATCAGCTGGGTAAAACCCCAGCGGAACACCTACAGTAGGGCATCCGCCAACATTCGCGCTTGTATCGACAGTAGACGGTACAAAAATCAGATCGGACTGAGTGCGCTCGAGGAGCTCGTGGATTTGCTGCCCTATGTGCTGTCGCCAAGCAAGTGACCTCTTGAACTGCTCGGATTGGGGCCCATATTGCTGACCCAGCTCCTCGCATTTCAGCCATTCGTCAACGCCCCACTTCTCGCATTCTTCTTCTGGGGTTTGTTCAGTATATCTTATGACATCCTCTAGCGTATGAAGGTTGTTTGGGTTCGCTTCATAGGCTGCTAGGGACTTCTTCATGTCTGCGGCTCTCTATCAGAGGAATGGTTGACGGAGTAATTGGCTTTTCAAAACTTACTTTCGCGAATGGCAACACGAATACCAAGGGTCCAGCCCAATTCATCAGAGTAAGTAAAGTTCTTATCAAACTCCGAAAAGTGCACATCATCGATTATTGTCGCACCCAGTGATCTTAATATCTCAAGTGCTTTATCAAAGGCGGCGTTTACCACTTTGTCGGGTGGGAAGAGGTGACGAGGAATCTATGGAAATCAGACGGAGGCCCTTTGAAAGTATTCCCATTACTCACTGCAATACGCCTTCCTTCAAGTCCATCAGGCACACAGGCTTCAGTGTAGTCGGTATTGGGGGGTGGTTTTTGAAAGTCAGTTGGATCTCGAGGATCAGAAATGGTGAAAGCATCTTGGGGATCCGACCCTGCATGGTCATAAGTATTTTCTTGCTGATATGGGAAACAGCTGGAAGCATCCCGTACACATACCCGCAATAACGCTCAGAAGCTGAGCTCCATCACGTACATTTTGAGAGAGAACACCGACTGTGTCCTGCCATTCGCTAACCGAGTACACACCGTACCTGGAGGTCAACCCTACAGTCGGCTTGATGCTGATCACGGCGGATCTTTGAGCAGGGGAGCTCAGACTTCCAGATGTCTGATTAATTGCTTAGCACGTTGTCCGATGGAGGTTTCTAAGCTTTGTAGACTTACCTCCGTTCCTAGAGCCGCTGTTGCAAGACCAAGAGAGACAGCGACAGCACTCCCTGAGGATGAGCCAGACGGGTCTTGATCTTCATGATAGGCAGCCAAGCACTGCCCACCAACCGCAGACCAGCCTCCGGAAGCTTTTCCAGGATTTCGATAGTTCGCCCATTGAGTCGGCACCGTTTTCCCTAGCAGAACGGCCCCTTCGTCCCGAAGGCGTCGAATGACAGTTGCTTCATATTTAGGAATTGCCGAAGTCAGGCCAGAACAGCCATCTGCGAATATTCTCTTCAGCGATTGAAGCTCGTCAATCCTATGTCATTTCTCAAAAGGATCTTACTGGTAGACATCAGACGGTCGGTCGTCAAAAAGAGGTCTTTGACCAGGATAGGAATCCCATGAAGTTTTCCCGATGGCTTTCCCTTCTCTCTTTCTGCATCTTTTCCGCGAGCGATTGAGAGAGCGTCTGGATTAATCTGAGTTACAGCCCTGACTTTGGGGTTCAGGTGCTCAATGCGATTGATGTAGGCCTAAGGCAGAACAGGACGGATCAGTGATCTGAGAGGAATCAACTGGGTCACATAATGGCAGCAACTGAGTACCTCAACCAGATCCACGACAGAAAAGCGATTATGGTCAAGCCCGCGTAGAAGCTCGATGATAGATGTATTCTCTAGCTTGATCGTCATGATGGGATGAAATGAAGAGTCTCGTAGAAGAGGTGCAGAGCCGTTATTATGTCTCAAGGAAAGCAACAATACCACGGCAGCAGCAAAGGTGGCAGTAGTACAAACTGCCCAGGATGACGGCATGAAGGATGAAAACAGAGCACCAGGATAAAAATGGTTCTCGGTTTTGTTCGAGGTGCGATTGCCGAGAGTTAAGAATGCTTGAGCAGGACGGGATGGTATTTTGCGCTTGCTGGAGGTGCAGCGCACTGTAAGATATTAGTTCTCGAGCCGGGTCCAATATAAGGTGATTCAACACTTGGGGTTGACTACCGGTGAAGTAAAACAGAATGAGTATCTCTTCTGCTTCTTGACAATGACGGGAGGGTAGTGGCCCGCCAAGTGTTTCGTGGACAACAGCGTCAGGGAGGAAGCGAGGGGGAACCGAAAGCCTGAAAGCGGGGCTGAAACCGTGGTAAAGTTATGGTACCTGAGTATATGTATTTGTACTGTGTTGAAAAGCAGTCTTACCGATACCGAGGTAGGTATTCGGCCGGTCAGAGATTCCCTGTCGTTTTGTACGTTCAGCGTTACGTACAACAAGCCCCTTCTTCTGCAAGCGCAGCCCTATACAGACGGCCATTGGCTGGCTGCCACTACCATTACGAGGTATCCAGGCAGATTTCGAATCATTTCGGTTTTTCTGCCAACGCTAACGCTCCCTGCACGAGGGTGAGGCGAGGCTACAGATCCTTCAAATTTGTTTTTTTGGGCACCAACCTTCGGCTGACGCGCCCAGCTGTCGGTGGAAGCATCCATGGTCCTTTTTTGGTGTGAGCACCCATGCTGATATTAGTCTACGTGTTGAGTCTTGCAGTTTTTGACCCGGGTGGAACTTGAATAAGGGGATTGTGGATGATGCCATGGTTCAATTGTATCCCAAGGGTCTGCAGTTTACGGTTTGCTACGAGGGTCAGGGCCGTGAGAGTGCGTTCCGCACCCTTTAGTACATAGGAACCCCCCTAGTTCACCCAGTCTGGCCCGCATATCTTCCTACTCCGCCTGTACAGTCAATCTATATAGTCATATATTCTTCCTTTTTGATCATACCAGGGCAGAATCAGCACAGTTTGAGTGAACTTGATCTAGTGCTTGAAGTGATACGACCCATGTTTATCCTGTCAGGCGTTCAAAGCACCACAAAATGTCACCGATCAGTAAACTGTTTGCCCCGCGCAGGAAACCTGCAACAAAGGCCTCAATTCAGACCGCAGCAACTGCACAGCCTTCGCAAAGCTCGATACAAGCAGTTCTATCGCCCGACGACCCAATGGGGCTTACAGTTGTCTGGCCGCCTGAGTACAAGCAAGACGATCCGGTTATCACGATCGAGTAGGTACCAGAACTACATTTCCAGCACAAAAGCAGAAATAAGGTGCTGACATTAGGACATTGTGGTTTTCGTTCATGGGTTAAACGGCGGTTCATATCGTACATGGACCGATGGCAGCACGTTCTGGCCCAAGGACCTCCTTCCAACGATCTTGCCCACTGCCCGTGTCCTGACCTTCGGATACAACGCCAACATCTACCGTGACTGTGCTAAGGGCCGTATTGAAGAATTCAGTCAAACTCTTTACAGTGATGTCGAAATCAATCGAACATCGGTACAAGTGCGTTGCTTCGGCGTGATTTTGCGATTTTGGCAGCTAACATCGACCCTTGAGTAATACGTAGGAGAAAAGAAGACCAATCATATTTATATGTCACAGCATGGGTGGCTTGGTATTTAAGCGAGTGAGTTATTGCTCTCTGTTGTTCAGATCAGCATGAACTAATCCTGAGCAGAGTGTTGCCATCGCCCAGAACAAGAACCCCGGTGCCTCGATCTTCCAAGTCGCTGCCGGGGTGGTCTTTCTAGCAACACCCCATCGAGGTTCAAAGAATGCCCGCTGGGGAGATATAGGGGCTCGCCTATGCCAGGCAACCAAGTTAGGGGCTCCTAGGACCTCCAGTGCACAAGAGCTCCGTCTATTTTCCAACACGGTGGTCGACATCAACGCCGGCTTTGTACACTTGTCCAATCGCTTTTCTATCATCAGCTTCCACGAGCAGCAGGGATATCCTGTTCTTGGTCTGGTTTGTGTTGCACCACTTCCACTTCTAAACCTAATGGACTGCCGCATGCATTAACCAGCGCTTTGATGTAGATTGTTGAAGCCTACTCGGCTATTATGGACGTGCCGAATGAGATCCACACAGTCGCCCTCAACGCCAATCACGTTGATGTCTGCCGGTTTGAGAATTCAGTCGATCCCAACTTCCAAATCCTGAGCAGATATATCCGGAGCCTAGTAGTAGATAATCTAAAGGTTTCATGTAAGGCGCACCTCACGTCATGTACGTTCGACCTATCATATGCTAAAAACTAGAATCAGTGGAGCGACATGTTGCATCTCCGGGGGCACTTTCAATGACGCGCTCGGGGGGAGAGTCTACATCCAAGAGATCGGTAGAAGCGAGTCGTAATGATGCAGAAATCACCAATGACTTACCCTTTTTCATGCCCGAAAACTTTGTTCGAAGGAGTGAGAAGACCGTTCCCCGCTCTCGTCTTCCCAGCATTATTCGACTCAGACTGACGCGGGAATTCGACAGATGATATCCTCGCTCAGATGATCCGCCACATTGATGATAGGAGCATATCTCATCATCGATTCGGGCTGTATGGCCAAATCGGGGTGGGGAAGACGCAGATCGCTTTACGATTTTTAGATCAATACGCACATCGGTTTCCTGTTAGGCTCTGGGTCTATGCGGATACCGATCACAAAATTCGAATGTCATTTGATTCAATAGCACGCAAGCTTGGGTTCGAATCCGCAGGCACAAATCCAGAACAGATTATTGAGTTTGTGAAGGATTGGCTTGCACACCATGCTGGATGGGTTGTGGTCTTTGACAATGTCGAGGACCTACGACTTGTGGCTTCTTATTGGCCCCGGCAATTTCCACAGGATAGCTTCATCATTATCACATCACGCGTTTCCGGTATTTCTCTGCGGAGTGGACCTCTGACTGATTCAGTCAAGGTTGAATGTTTCTCGGAAGAAGACGCAACGGAGTGGTTCTGGTCGCAGATTGACACACACGATCGAGACCCTGCCGAAAAGGCACTGGCCACTGAGATCGTCAAGAAAGTCGGATGCCTGCCTTTGGCAGTCAATCACATGGCGGCTTATATTGAGGGTCGCAGCCACAGTCTGAGCGAGTTCCTCTACGAGTTCCAGCGCGATGACAGTATCGCAATTGGCCAGTACGTGGCAGGAGCAAACATCTCCTACGAAGAACAAAACCTGGCCAAAGCCTGGGAGCTGTCCCTTTCCGGTCTCGATGATAAGGCAGCCGAGCTTCTAGACTTGCTCTCCTTGCTAGATCCGGATCGAATTCCTTTGGGACTCCTAGACCATTTCGATGCTGCTGCGCAGACTAGCGTCTCGGACATCTTGTGGAACTACAGATCGCAGCAATTGGCAATCAGCACCTTGGAATACAAGTCGCTCCTCGAAAAGCGAAAGCGACAGCCAACCCTTCGCATCCACCGCATGACGCAGTCTGCAAATAGGAATCAATGGGCAAACGAGCCGACGCGTCAGGCGAGAGCATTTATGAATGCCCTCTTCTGCATCTGCCGTGTCTACCCTCGGCAGGAAAAGGGAGGTTCTATGGTCGAGTTCTTTCCCAGCTGCGCTCAATTCACAGAACATCTATTGAGTATTCTGGACTTCTACCAGCGCCACGCGCGTGAACTAAATCCCACCGAAGAGTTTGCCGAAATTCTCGCTCACTGCGGATGGTATTTTTTCGAGCGGGGAGAGACGAAGTCGGCTCGAGACGTTCTTTTGGAAGCCGAGGCAATTTGTTTACAGTTGGGAAGCGGGCACAGCCAAACTCTAGGGTTGATCTACAACAACCTTGGCGCCGTCTGCATGCTGCGGCGTGAGGAACACAAGGGTCTCAAATACACGATCAAGGCGATCGAACACCGCGAACACACCATTCCGAAAGATAGCCCTGAGATCCAACAGCTAGGTATCTCTTACATGAACTATGCAAATGATATGCAGTTGGTGCAGCCATTCGACAAGAACATCGCCGCCGACTTCTTTAACCGAGCCCTCGATATTGCCCAGCACTCACCAGGTGGTACAGTCAAATCACAGGAGCTAGTATTGTCTAATATGAGCTGCGCGTATTATCGCTGGAACATGCTAGACAAGGCATTACATTATGTCAAACAGGCAGTCGCACTCCACCAGGAATGTGGAGCAGACACTACATACATGCTGTACACTTTGTACTACTACGGCAACATTCAATGGAAGCTCGGCGCCCGACGTGATAGCTACGCAATCCATCATGACTGTCTCCGAAGGCGCCAGATCCTGCAGGGCGATGAGCACTACACCACCGGAGTCTCGCTTTACAAGACGGGAAAACTGGCCTATGAGCTGGGATACCAGGCCGATGCCCTCGAGTACCTCGAGAAAGCAGAGAAGACTTTCCGTGCCTACCACGATGATCCCGGGCTATGGCCACGTGGTTGTTTGATGCTCGGGAAGGTCATGTTGGCGATTGGAGGTTCCAAGCCTGACGGCGACCTTCGTCGTCAAGGGCAAGAGTTTTGGGATAAAGGCATGAAGGCAGCAAGAGACCTTAAAGGGACGTCTTTCCAGGGAAGAGACGACGATGAGTTGGACTCCCTTGTGAGAGAGGTTTACCGTTAGAAAAGCCAAACCCTCTCTGATTAGCATCCAGTAGTCCAAAGGGGGGTTTTGTAAAGTTACAATCTACCGTTCGCTTTATGCTTGGTCGTTAGGCTCTTTAATCCTTCTTTTTCAGATGTGTCATTTTCCCATCTTTTAATAGAAGCGGGTACTTCCATGTTCAAATGTGAGAAAATCTACTTGCTGATAATAGGCACGATAGATTTGAAGTTCAATATAAATGTGTGTTGGGGAAGATATCTAGATCAGAATGAGACAATCTACAATCAGACGCCCTGCTGATGTCATTATATTGGAGATTTCTTGCACATCAAGGTAGTCGTATACTGCCCCGAAGTTCCATCAAGGGCGTCTCCTCCCAGGGTTGTCAAGTCAACGGAGAAGGAGTCAATTGCGGTAAATCCGAGTCGTTGATACCAAGCCAGCGCTCCAGGGTTTGATGCCAAATAGCAGTCCAGGTTCAGCTGGGATGCAACATCCAAGCCCCACTGAACCAACATCCGACCACATCCGAGGCCCTGGTAGTCAGGATGAGTTGCCAGTAGTGAAAGATCTTTTTCAAGCAATCAACATGTCCTTCGAAGTCAGCCCCAATTCGACGAATCAGATTGTCGAGGGCCAGCGAACGGGACCGAGAAAGACCAAACTCACAAACACATTTCTGATTCCCAATATTTCTCTCCTTCAGCCCATGGATCCCTCCATAGAATGAAGTCGCCGCACCGTAATTCAAGTCACCCTCCGCGATGGAAGGATCGGGTTGGAAGCTGAATGGCGCTTGCGACGGTCGGTCTTCGGTCCAGACATACCATCGCGCGAAGGCCAGGATATTCCTCTCATTAATCGCATCCACTATCTTGAGGTATTTTACATGTGCTTTAGGAAAACTAGATTGCTTTGCCGCACATGCAGAGGATAGAAGGGAATCTGTAAGGCCGTGTGGGTGAAGGAGTCTTTCAACGGGAATGGACGGAAGAAATGACGCAAATTGGAGGCGAGTAATTTGATCCAAGTCTTCGAAACGTGCGGAGAGGAGCGATAAGGGCATACCGATAGAGCTCAGATCGGAGGGTGGATTATATCCAGTGGAGAAAATGGCCACAAGGTCTCCGTGGTGCGAGGTGAGAAGACTAGGATATTGTGGTCAGCGGATGTCAATGTTCGCTGGTGATTCGAGTGCTAAAAGTAGCCCCAAGCTGCGGGGTTGCCTCAACAACATCAAATATGGCTATTTCTCCTAGGTTAGCCCTGAAGGCCTTTCTAATCATGAAAAGAGAGCTGATTGAAGAGTAAACCACAATGGGCTTACCGGGCGTGCACTGATTTGAAGAAAGTCAGTATATTTCAGCTTCATTTCACCTTGTTCTAGTTCGATTTCCTTTTTCGTATAAGTCGTTAATTGGGCGACAGAATAGTAACGTGTTCTTTAGTATTTTCTTGGTACAAATTCATCTGATGGCGGGACCGGGGGGCTATGTAAGACCTGTTCTCATCCCAGAATACCCTTCTTCTGGAGGAACTTATCCTTGGAAGCTACATCATGATAGATCTTGTGGTGGCTGGCAAAGTGTTCAGGGTCACATTACGGCTATCAATCACACCATCAGTCGAGGATTCTTTGTCAACATCAAAAGTGGTGGTTTTACCACGTGTGACTGTAATTCCTAAGCGAGCGACAAAGTCCCTAGGTAACGCTATACGAGATAGATTCGATTTTTCAAAAGTCGGTTAAGTATGCTACAGCATATCCGCAAGCTTCCGCGGATGTCGTGTTGGCATCCGCAACAAACATAACTCTCGCTAGTTAGCCCCATTTTAGTCTATTGGGTGATTTCGTTTTGCGCCGACGTTACGAGAAGGTGGCGGATCTTGGACATCTGGATCAATGGCAAAAACGCCTCACTGACAGGGCGCATGGGAAACGGCGGGAAAGAAATACCAGGAGAGAGTAAGAACTGCGAAAGTCTGGAGCGGCGATGGAGGGGACTTTATAGAACCACGCACGGGGCTGCATATAGGCACCCACTGGGAGGCTACACCGTATGAGGTACGGTTTCTTGGCAATTCAAATACTTATATGATGATTGTTCGAATAAGACCCAAGACCGGAATATCTTTCGCTCTACGTTATTTTGTTCTTTGGTCATTGGAAGAATAACTTGTACACTGTGCAAAGCGATGGACAGCCCTCTAACTGAGGTCATCTGGCCGGCCTACTACCACTAATGGTCCGAGTGATAAGATATAATTTGACTCACAATTGGAATCGACGGGCAACACTAGGTAGTCAGATACAATTCACGACGGATAGGAACCAGCAGATTTGAGCAAGGTTACCAGGCCGAAGTAATTTGTAGATGCCGACCACAATTACTCTCACTTGCTTTTCAAATGGAATCATGTCCACTCAACTGACTGGAGTGACAAAAAGATACCCAGAGTGGAGTTTTCGAAGGCAAAAATATATGACCAGACTGGGGCTCAATCCCAGGACCTTATCGGTGCTAACGATACGTGTTAACCAACTACACCATCCGGCTAATTGATGACTGTTGGATCCACTATTGGTGGTATATCCCAATTCGTCCAGAACACATTAACCAATTTGGATTATCGTCAATGAAGTCCAGTTCTGGGCATTGACTCTGGAAACTAGCCCGGTGAAACAGGCTTTATGGAAGCAGGGCCATCAGGTATTATGTGGTGCTTAAGTGCCATGAGGTTTTCAAAATACATGAAATGTCGGACATCTGTGGAACAGTGGTGAGAAGGCGTTGTCGGTACCGTTCCCGAAAATCGGGAAGTTTTCTTGCAGGTGAGCATTTACCTTGCACTCCTGTGCGTGGCCCTTTTGAATACACTACAGTTTCTCACACTGCCCGAGCATTTTTTTGCTTTTTCGATGAGCATTGATTCGGGCATCCATCCGGAAGCTGTTGGTATTTCATAAGAGATCCCGAGAAATGCTATCTGGAATATGGAATGGAGCACGACTTCATCGCTGCTAGACCGCGGACTCAGAATGTTTGTGATCGTCAGCACAGACTGAACAGGGTCGGAACCATGACACCGGTCTTTTTAGATTCAGATCTTCGTGATGTATATTATATAATGTACAAGGGCTGTGTTGGTGTCAACCAACGATGGCCACCTAAAAGCTGGCCATCTCAATCCAGCTCGCAACAAAGGCCAAGCGGCGACCCTTGTCGGCAGACATCCGGCGCTGAAACTCTTCAAAGTTGAGTCTCGCTCCATTTCCACCTCGTTCCTTGGCCTCGCGCTCCACTTGGTTCAAATAGGCCCAGCGGGCAAGAGTACGCTGGGATGGCCGGCACGTGGCGGTGGAAGGTTGAGCCGGGCTGACGGGCTTGGAGGGCGGCGGCAATGGTTGCATGGGAGAAGGAGGCAATTTCGGCGCCGTGGCTTCTGCTTCAGGCGAGGAGTTGTGAGGGGAGGGCGGCGCAGGAAGCGAGGGGGTACCGTTTGGCTGGAGGCGCAACCGATCAGGGAGGTTGGCAGTGGCCGTGGCGTGCGCCGACGTTTGGGATTGGGTTTCGGTCGACTCTTCTTGCACAGACAGACGAGGACGCTCTGCGTCCGCATCGGGCCGGAATTGTGGAAGGGTAGGGTCATAGTTGATGGAGAAGTCCTCGACGCTCGACTCTGATTCTTCGTCCGAGGATTCCTCTTTGAAAGAGTCGCCTTCCGTGTTCGGCATCCGCTCGTTGACTTCATAGGAACCAAGTGAAGCGGTGTTCGTCTCATCCGTATTGTCTTCATCGTGCTCAGAAGAGTGGTCCTGGCCGAGGAAATCTTCTCGGTCGGGATTGAAAAAATGCACAGGTGGGACATCATCATCCGCGGACAGAGAATCGGGCAAGGGAGGAACTAGTACTGGGTTGGCCGACTCGAGGACGGGGCTCTGGACAGCATACCCCGCACGTTGCAGGAGATCATCGAGCGACCTATCGCTGGTCACCTCCTGCATTTCCTCTTCATTCTGAGGCGCTTTTCCATCATCCTTTGTGTCCTCCTGAGGCCCAATATGTTGCACAAGATCGATTTCATGAGCCCAGAGTTTACGGTCTGTCCGCGTGCGTCGAACCTCCATGAGGAGATCCTCCTTCGGCTTGAAGAGAATATCGAGCAGTTCATTGAAGCCCTGCTGAGTCACTTGATACAGAATCTCTTTGCCGACATCCCGTTCAACCTCGGGGATTTCGAAACCACCCCATCGTTCACCGACAGGAATACTTCGTGAGGAAGTGGACGGATTCGAGCGGACGTCACATTCATCGAGATCGTCCTGGAACCGGACCTTGGAAGAGGATCGCGACCGAGGGGACGGAGGGTGGGAGTCATTTGGTAAACTGTCGGTAGATTCGTCTTCATCGACGGAAAGGTCATCAAATTCCGGGTCTCGTCGGTAGCCAGAGGGGACAGTGGCGCCGTCTTCTTCATCGGTGTAGAAAACACGACGTCTCCAACGCTCGTCAATTCCATCCCGGCGGGTTTCGTTGAGACGTCTTTGATCATCGTCGCGGAGTCTGTCGAACAACGCCATTAGCGACTGAGCCCTCTCGTCGAAAAGGACACAAAATTCAGGGGGAGGAGATACGTACGTTCCAAGGGCCTCAATGATGTCTTCCTCCCGTTCTGCCCGCGGCCAAACACCGCTTGCCACCGAAGAGCTGGATCCGTCAGGTTCACTGCCATCCTCATCCTCCTCCTCCTCGTCGTCTTCAGCCTCGTTGCCGTCCTCATCCTCCTCATCCTCAGGACGCCTGGGATCGAACGGGCGACCCCCCGACGGGGTTGACGCGAGGCGTAATGTAGACGGGAACATTGGCCGCGTGCGACCATACTGTTCCCTCACTGCCGCATCACCGACGACCAGATGGCGGTCACCAATATCGGTTCCATCCCGCCGTAAGATACCTTCATTGTCGATAATCTCCATATCGCCCTCTGCGTTGCGTCGCTTACCTTCGCCGATGCGCGACGCCTCGCCGGATGGGATGCTGCCTGGAAACGCCGAGCTGATGGGCTGACTGCCGAGGACGACATCGCGAGCTCCTCCTTCCAGAAAGTCGTCTTCCATGCCAGCAACCATATCTCGAGTTAGTTCGCGACTCAGCGCATAGTAAGCCCGGAAAACCCGCAGGAAGTCTCGGCGCTCGATATAGCCGTCGCCGTCAATGTCATACCCACGGAACACACGACGGAGCCTTTCATCATTGCTCTTATTGTTTAGGCTAGCCAGGCCCTTGAGGAACTCTTCGAATCCGATGAGGTTATCGCCATTGGTGTCGTAGAATGCAAACATGCGGTCGTAAATGAGACTCGGGGGAGGGGGTCGAAGAGAGGTGTTGGGGACAAAACATCGGTCAAAGGTTTTGCGATCGATGGCCATGTACAGTTTGTTGGGATCATCGGCCCATTCGTAATTCGCAAGACAGCGGAATTGATCCCACAGCGCATCGAGTTCGGTGTTTTCGAAGCCAGTTTCTCTCATCAGGCGCTTAGCCAGTGGTCGCGGAAGACTCCGTGGCAGCATCGCTGGTTTGCCAGGATACCACACCGGTTGAGACTGGCGGGGGTTTCCCAGGAAAGGAGCCGGGATGCGGACCTTGTAGAACAGATGGGTTTTGATATGAACCTGCATTGCCTCGCAAGTCTCACACAAATCATAGTCAATACAGTTGGCGCATCGATACCGGATGCCCTGGATGGGCATGGCACCACAGCTGTTGCAAGTCACACCTCGATGGATATAACCATCTCGCCGGGCTTGGTCTTCAGCAATGTGGTACAGCAAGTTGAGTAAGTTCTGGCCCTCGCGTGTTGGGGAAGCGTCATTGTTTCCATCGCGCCAGGAGAAAACGCTCTGGTCATCACCTTGAGCCTCCGCACCATCCGGGTTCTGGGATGGAGCGGGGACGTCAGGGAATGTGGATGTCGAGAGAGTGACACGTTCGCCATTCTGCCGCCGACGGCGCAGTTCGTCTCCATAGTTTTCGTCTTCGTTGAATCGGATCAGAGCTCTTTCGATACCGGCTCGTGAGATTCCCCGTCGCTGCAATTGCTCGGTCAAATAATTTCGCTCCGAGCTATTTTCGGCCAGGGTGTGAGAAGCAGGAAAGTCCAGCGCCAGAAAGGATTCGAGAAAAGTGTCCTCCATCATTTCCCGCATGCGCTCCGCATGGGCAGGAGGCACACCGACTTCGTCCATCAGCTGGTCGCGCGTTGCAAGCAGCGACGGCAGCAGCCCACTTTCCACCCGCCGTCCATCTTCTGTCTCGATTCGGAATGTTCCATACACGCCGTTCTGACGTTCCAGCTGTTCCAGATGAGTTATTGCGCGATACGACGGGCTATCCACGAGACCGAGCTCTTCGACTTCGGTGCGCCGGGTGCGACGGAGGGCATTTCGGCGACGGAGAGGGGTTTGGGATGACTGCGGTGAAACGACGTTGTTGTGAATGTACAGGAGAGCATAGGCTGCCGCTACGCCCGTGAAAAGGTAGAGGATAGGTCGGTATCGCGTCAGCGACACCGGCCCGGAGTTCGATGCGGACATAGCGGAAGTCCAGTTGGCGAAGGCTGCAGGGGTGCGGTCACGGGGATTGAACGGGACGCATCATCGAAGGAAGCTCAGAATGATGGGGAGTGAATCGATTGGCAAGCTAATTTCGATGGCGGCGTTGGAGGCAGAGAAGGTGGCAGAAGGAGAAAGATGACGGGGTATCGCGGCGATTCATCCACACGGCAGCCTGGAAAGTGAGGTGTCCACACTGGACGCCAGCAACCCCCGGACCTGTTCACCATGACTATTACACTAAGTAAGTAACGACCAGTGAAATCCTAGTAATATGATGATGTGGCCTATGGCACACGAAAAGTCCAATAGGAATTGTCGTGATAACTTTTACATTTCTATCATTTCAATCTTGGTCGTAACCAAGCTCTTGCATAGTACGAACTTGGCCCATATTTACAATCACATTTCGCTTCCCACGCCTTTCCAGCTCTTTGGATCGCGAGTTTATATGTAGGTTGCCTTTCGAGATGTCCAGTCATAGCTTCCTGAACCTAATTAAAACCCCTGGAGCCCCCCAAGACATGCAAATCCCTGCTTTATGAAAATGGTTATCCGACTGACGATCAGCGGTTGAGCTTCGCTTCCCGCATAAAACAAGCGCTGAATAGCGCGAAGAACACAACGGCAGTCATGAAGGCGAAGCCCTTGTTGGTGGACCAGCCATAGCAGCCTCGCACGATCTCAGCGACATCTGGACTCAATATCTTAATGAAATCGAGGCTTTCCCTCACTCCATTGACAATATAGTCGATGTCCTTGCTCTCCCTGAGACTCGTCCGCAGGCGTTCGCGAAGCAATTGTTGGACCACTGTCGAGGATAGAGACAGTCCAATCACAGACCCTAAAGATCGGAAAAGATACGAGCACGCAGTGACCACAGCTTGGTCTTCGTAGGTCGCGTTGGAAACTTCAATTTGGTCAGTAATGGAGATCGCATAACCGAAGAAACAATGACAACTCACTCAGTCCGATTAAAGTTGTCGTGACGCCGATTCCATTTCCAAACGCCGCCATCACCATACCGAGGATCATTGGAATTGTGCTCGTCGTGGTTCCGCCCGAGAAGAGGAAAATGGTGAAACAACCGAGCGTCAAGAATGAATATGCCACGACGGTCAGCCAGAAGTACCTTCCAGTACGCTTCATAATGATTCCCGAAAAGAGAGAGCCAGTCACGCCGGAGAAAATACTGGGCAGGAGTCGAATCCCGGCGACGGTAGCAGAGACGCCATCGACGGCTTGGAAGTAGAGTGGAATGTAAAATAGCGCAGCAAGCCAGCCACCGAAACTGAAGAAATTGCAGCAATAAAGCGCAAAAAAGGTTCGATTAAAGATGATATGGCCCGGTGCGAAGGGCTCCGCGGCCAGGTAGATCTCGACCAAAATGAAAAGCCCGAAGAGAACCACCGACACACCTAGCGATACAAGCGTCAGGGGCATACTCCACGACACATTGCTGCCGCGGTCAAGTCCCAGGAGGAATCCCAGAACGGCCCCGACGAGGACTAGCGCGCCGAGAAAGTCAATTCGGCGGAGTTTCGCCTTCCAATGCACGTTCTCACGAGCGGGGAGCTTCAGCATGAAGGACACCGCAATAAAGGCTAGAATGCACATAGGGAATTGTGCCAAGAAAGCCCTAAGACGTGTGTTAGTTCAATTTCCTCTTCCGGACAGAATAAAGCGCGACACTGCATACCAGCGCCAGCCAATATAGTCGGCCAGAATGCCACCTAAAGGCGCACCGGTACCTGACCCGGTGGCATAAATAATATTGATGATGCCTTGCCACAGGCCTCGATCCCGCAACGGAACAATATCACTCATCAGTATACTGACAACAGTTGTCATACCACCCCCTCCAATGCCCTGAAAGACCTAGTGAAGCCAGCATCAGCGTTGTTGTCAATGCATCAATCCTGAGGCGACTTACTCGAGCGGCAATGAGCTCGTTGATATTTCGTGCAAGTCCACAGAAAAGACATCCCGTTCCGAAAATGGCATAGGCAAAAAGCAGACAAGCCTTCCGGCCAAATATATCACTCAATTTTCCGTAGAGGGGCTGGAACGATGTCAAGGTCAGGAAGTATGAAGTGGCGATCCAACTGGTCAGATTGAGCGCCTTTAAATCGCTTCCAATTTGACCATAGCTGGCCATAATGATGGTCTGGTCCGCAGCCGAGAGAAAGATCTAAAGGAGCATATTAGCCGAGAAGTTACATCAACCTGCCGTTTGCCATGCGAGCAGAAATGCATACTCCAATTGAAATGGCCGGGACGATATACTTGAGCTGCTTTTGAGCATCGGGAAATGGCTCCTTAGTCTGCTCATCCTGGTTGTTTGAAAGATCCCCCGACTCCGCATCGCGGGTAGGAATGGTTCCGGTGGACGCAGTGCCATTCCGTTCTCCAAGCAACGGGGAGGTCTCGCTGGTCGGTTGGAGCGCCATTGCGAGTTAGGCCACTTTCGCCAGGACAGCCCGCGGCGATGCTCTTGGAATATCTCCCAATTCCTGTCTGCCTTGAGAGAGACTGGGAAACGTCGGGGAAGGAAGAAAAGGGACACCACACTCCGCCGACTAGAGGCCGGGCCTTCCCTATTCGGAGCCTTACACTCACGTGCTGATAAGCGTGCACTTCCCCTCACTGAGTAATCGCACTGGGCCAATCACGGCAGTCGGTTTGTTGCAGCTCGTTCCGTTCCCCGCCGCTATCAGACCGCTCGTCGGCAAAGCAATGCAGAGCCGAGGGAAAACATGGTGCAGTACAATAGTACTAGACTATGCAGGCATATAAAAATCAAAATAGTACGGATCTTGAAGCTCGGAGTAGTCAAACTCCGCTAGGTTTGGAAATGCGTGTGTTATCGTTTAACAAAGGCACATTGTGGGTCAAATTGCGTGACCTGGAGCAGTAATGAACTAACGTACGTCGCAAAGCCAGGCCCACAATATCGGATTCCGGAAGTCGGCACAGCAATACAAATATCTGCCTTAGTTATATACACACCGCAGCGCGAATATGACGATCATATCAATTGTGAAATCAAAAGATGTGAGATTGTATTATGTGCCGTGTATAACTACTCTCAACAATGTCTGTTCAATCACCACATCACACCGTGCCCACTATTTGACACAACATTCACACGTCGTGCTTGGATGTCCTTACATCACAAGCGTGATTGGAGCCACGAGTTTGGGACCTGCAACTTCAAATGCACGAACTTTGAAACGTACCCAAACGCGGTGCGAATGAAAATCACCCGTGGGGCTAGTGGAACACAACAACCTTTACGGAGTTAGAGAGCCTTTAAGCTATAGTTAATCTCGTACTACATACAGTACAATAGCGTCAGAGGCTTGTAGGACCCTGTGGGTGTAAGGTACCTTGGTGGAAAACGCCTACTACAAATATTTTGCTACGGTTGCCCGCAAACCCAGGACAAATGTCATGTCAAAACTCATCATCTGTTTCAACTCATCTCATGCAAGGAATTATCCAATTATTCATTCAAGCGCCTGCCAATAGATCCGCCGCATATTCGATCCTCGTTTAATACAGTGGTACGATTGTTGAATGCATATCTCGTGTCACATCAAGTTTCCTGTCGCTGTTGAAAAATTCAAGAAAACGTCGCAAGCCGCCACGTGCATCATCACTCATTCAAAGGGACCCATTTAAGGCTCTCCCCAGATCTCGTCGGCGATTTGTCGCACCAGACCCAGCTTCTTCTTCTCGTCGTCCAGGCTGAGTGGGTACCCGCTCTCGTGGGTGCTGAAGCCGCATTGGGGGCTGACGCAAACGCGCTTTAGTGCCTCCTCGCGTGCTTCGCCACTACCAGAGGCCACAAAGTCAGCAGCCTTGTAGATGCGCTCCTTCATGGCCTCCTTGTCTTCCAGCTCACGAAGCTTGGTACTGATGACGCCAACAACGACATTCTTGTTCTTGGGCAGGAACTTGAGAGGCTCAAATCCACCAGCCCGCTCGGTGTCGTATTCAAGGTAGAAGGTGTTGACGTTGAGGTTCTCAAACAACTTCTTGGCGATGATATCGTACGAGCCCTCGGAGAAGTGGCGACCGCCAATAAAGTTACCGCGACACAAGTGGATGCCCGTGTGCATGTCGGCAGGAATCTTGGCGAGACAGTCGTTATACAGCTGGATATAGGCGTCGAATAGGTCATCCACTGTGCCAGTGTTGTCTTTGTCCTCTTCCCAGCCCTGGCGGAAAGCCTTCGAGCAGAAGTAGGCCATTCCAGGGTCGTCGAATTGGACATTCCGCAGGCCGGCCTTGTACAGCGCGTCCAGTTCAGCCTGGTATACAGTGGCCACGCCCTGGAAATACTCGGCATCGTTCGCGTAGGCCTCGGGAGAGTATGCCTTGCCTTCCTTGTATCGCATGTGGAACCAGGCCGGGGTGATCATGGTCAGCTTGATGTTGCCCCACTCACTCTCGGGCAGAGTCTGCTGGACAAGCTTTAGCTCGTGGAGATTGGAGAGCGACTTCTCGGGGTTCCAGGTGAGCTTTGACCCGGCAATAACCGAGTCACCAGGCATGACCTTGCGGTCCTTCTCGATGAGACTGACGACATCGGGGTGGTATAATCTAAACATGGAAGCGTCCGCATCTTGCAGGCGGATGGTTCCTGGATGCCATTAGCCTTCTTTCCCTATCTGAGTACATGCACAAACGCCAGAAGGTCAAGACCTCCATTGATTCCATACCTTCAAACTCATCCCACATCAGACCCCAGAAGCGTGTACGGTTGAACTCGCCTGAGGACACAGCCTTCAGACCAAGCTCTCTCTGCATTTGAACAACTTCCTTCACGGCTTCCTTCTCGACGACGGGCAGGCCGGCTTCTTCCTCAGAGATACCGGTATCACGGATCTTTGCCCTAGCCTCCAGGAGTCCATCAGGACGCAGCAGCGAGCCCATATGCTCAGCCCGGAAGGGCGGTGCGCTGTAGAGCTGATTGGCCATTGTGCATCAGGTGGAGAATGGGAGCTAAAGATCAATCTGATAAAAGGATTTTTCGTCCCACAGGAAGTCGTACAGTTCCACTGCCACCAAAATCGACAATCAGAAGCAGATATATGATTCAACACAAGGAGAGAGCAGAAATATGGATGACGAGGCAAAAAGTGGTGCCCATGTGGAGAGGCTCATTGGATGTGGGGCTGGAAGCAGCAGCTGGCGTGTGGGGTCGAATGGAAGATGAAACCATTCTCGAGGGCCCGAGGACGAAATAGCCCGTGCTGATCTCTGGGCTTGGAAGCCCAATTGACATTCCGTTTAAGAGTGGGGGAAATAGGAGGGCACAATTTTGTACGACAGGGGAAGTTGTTCTGCACCAGAACAAGCAGCTCATCGCTTTGTGATTCCGGCCCCACATGCGGGGCTATAGTTCAAGATATCGAGCAGCCATCGCAGCCATTTCAAAACGAATGGGGATCGGAGGTAGGTCTGCATCAGGTGCGCCAAATGTCTTTGCGAAATATATCGCCCCAACGATAGAGAAACACAAGAGCCCACTCATTGAGATCAACCAACCCATACGCATCGCAGGATTAGCGCGAATCATCATAGTGGCTCTCTTCATGCAAGGCCTTCCATATATATCTCCAGTTAATTGAATCATCGCAGGGACCCAAGGCGGTACTATGGCGCGCGCTGTCAATACTACTGGCTCTTCATGGATATCTGGCGTAATATGCTAGCGCTTGCCTTGCTGGTTCTCATCTCTCACATTGGACGGCATCTTCTAAACCACCGATCTGGGCCACCTGTCTACCAGGCTGTATAGGCCGCCGAGTTACTTGCGAGTGAGCTTTGATGAATAGGCAGTTGCCACAGTCACATGCCACTCGGTTTGCAATCGTGATGAGGCATATTTTAATTACTGCTCGGCATACGCACGATCGTGAGAGAGTTTGCTGATCAGACAGGTCTCGCGAAATCGAATTTCAGGCATTGAAATGTCGTAAATTGCTCCAAAGGTAGGTATTAATATCCCAGATGCAATGTAACCTAACGATATCTCCAAATTTTTCAATTTCCGTTCTCTTTCTGCTCAGCTCCGGGGATCGGGACCGGGCCGCCTGGCGAGTCTGGCAGACGGGCCGTCAGAACCTCGACACCATCTTCAGTCACGAGCATGGTGTGCTCGAATTGGGCTGACAAAGATCCATCCTGGGTGGTACTTGTCCAGTCATCGGGCCATGTGCGGTCACGATGGGTGCCGATATTGATCATGGGCTCAATAGTGAAGCACATGCCGGGCTTTGCGGTGCCGACGGCCTTGTTCTTGCCATAGTGAGGGACGTTAGGGGCGCAGTGGAAGAGTTGATTAATGCCGTGACCACAGTACGTTTTGACGACGCTGCAGTTGCGGGACTTGGCGTGCTTCTCGATCACATTTCCAGGATCACGGAATAGCATGCCAGGCTTCACTAGCTCGATCGACTTATCCAGACACTCTCGCGCGGTTTCCACCACCCGCACGGCGTCGGGGTTGGCGAGCGCCTTGTCGCCAACGTAATATGTCTCGTTGATATCGCCATGGAAGCCCTTGTGATACAGAGTGACATCGATGTTGATGATGTCACCGTCCTCTAGCGGCCGTTGATCGGGAATACCGTGACAGATAGATTCGTTGATGGAGGTGCAGACGGACTTTGGGAAGTGCATGTAGTTAAGGGGAGAAGGGTACGACTGCAGGGATGATCGCGAGTCAGCACACAATCTTCAATGGCTTGTCTGTGGTCGGGCTGGTTTTCACCTCGCGTTCGATACACGCCTTGTGGACGATCTCATCAATTTGATCAGTGGTCACGCCGGGCTTCAGTGCACGAGCAGCAATGTCCAGGACCTCACGGGCAAGGCGGCACACTTTGCGCATGCCCTCCTGCTCCTCCTTGTTCAGAAGTTTAATGTTGTGGCGGCCGATGAGCTTCTGCTCGGAGCGGGGAATGCCGTCGCGGGCGTAGTCCGGATGGGGGATCGTCTTGGGGATCGTTCGCATGGGTGAGAGCGGATAGAGGGGTCGCAGAGAGCCGGTGAAGGGATAGGCCGGAAAAGGGTTGAAGGTACCCGTTGCTGGATCAGGTTCAGAAACTACTTTCGGAGGGAAGAGGTTGGTGAGGAGATTACTCTTCTTGTGGATGGTCTTGTGCTCGCCCTGGCATGGAATGTTAGTCATTGTGTGGGCATGCAGAGGCGCCAGACGTGCCCCGACTATCCAAGAGCGCCTACCCAGCTCCGCTTGAAACAGTCCTGCGAGCAAAAGAAACTGTCGATGCCCATTTTCAGACAGGTGGGACATTGCAAAGAGCCCGCGTCGTTGGGGCACTCCACGCCAGTACATTTGCGGGGAGCAGCCATAGTGCGTGGTGGTCGGTCGATAGAAGTAGAGTCGGCGGAATCCAGAGCGCCACTAGTCCAGGCCGATCAGAGGATCAAAAGAATATAGGAGCACAAGAAGATCACGAGATCTGATCGGAGATTCAAAATGTCGCGGCAAGAAATTCGGCCCGCGGCCTTCACGCTAGGTCTAAAATGGGATAGCGTGCGCCACATCATCAAGTCTTCATGCCTGACATCTCAGGCTACAAGGCTACTAACTACATGGGACTCAAAACTTCCACGACAGTACTTGTAGTGATTTCCCTGGATAACATTACTCTGTATCGAAGCATTCAGAGAATTCTGAAAGCTGTATCATCGCTTATTAAAGCCATGGACATACCTCATGTCGTACACTGCTGTGATTCTACTTTCACTGCATTTCGATAACCCTTCGAATGTGACCCTTTACGTTGCTGTATTTCTCGGATCAGCACTATACAATCTTGGGGATACTAATATTTCTGTCAACGAAAAAAGGGATATCAACTATGTTGAGGAAATGGAAAGACAGGTAGCCAAGGTTCCGCCTGACCGACAGGGTACCCTCCCGCCCATGGGAGCAACCCGGCCCCTTCGATGCCAGAACCAACGGCCGTGTCTGCAGGCTGCCACGCCCATCCCAAATCCGACATGAACAGCGATTGCAGCTCCTCGAGGTTTTCATGGCTGACCTCGGGGTATGTAGGGCCACAGTTCTGTGACTCACGAGCTAGATCATCACTGAGCTGCCGATCCATATCAGTCACCGAGTCAGGTTTCGTGCTATTTGGGGCGGAAGAAGTTGCGGCTTTCTCTGGTGCATGCCTTTCAGGAATTGACTTGCGCGCCATTCGGAAAATAGAAAGTGGATTGAGAACGTAATCAGGGGCACTTTGAACTGGCGTGCCAGGCAGGCTTTCACTGCAAAAAGCATGAGTATAATCTTTGTTTTTGAAGAAAGTAATGCTACTGACTTTGCTTCTTCTTCCCCTCCCATGGATTGATATGGATCATCGGGAACGATGTTTTGTGCTATGACTTCAGAACCAATTCCGGATCTTTCAAGCATTGTCTCTGCGGCAGAACACTGGGTTGAGTTTAACATTAGCTTCAAATCCTTTCGTGCCGAGGATGTTATGGAATTCACACAAATGTGAACAGAGAACCTACAAGGGAAGTTGCTATTGCGTTAAGCGACCCCATTTCTCGGAGACACTTGATATTGCTGCGAAGAAGAGGCAGCGTTTCCGTCATGACAATTCTGGTGTCTTCATGACGTGGATCCAGAATTTGGGTCATATGATAGACCATGATCCGGCAGCTATCGTACGTGATTGTCGGGAGCCATGAATCAGCGAGCATCCGACTTCCGTGGCGTCCAGTCTCTCCAATTATCGTCGCCAATGATCTAGCTGCATCAAATAAAACTCGTTGCAGGCTCTCTAGAAATCCTTGCTGTTCAGGGGGAAGTCAAAAGCGGCCCTGAGCTTGTAAAGCGCTGGAGCTCCAAGTCGATATAAATCACAGATAGTTTGATAGTGTGCACAGTGCAATACACACAGTGCACCGAGTTGGGAAGAGTCCTTGCGAATGTATATTGCACTTGGGGTAAATTGCAGGCTTGGGGGCAAAGACTCATACCATGTACGGCAATCCGCATCCAACGATGCAAACTCGGACTTTGGATCCCAAGGTACAATCGCCTCCCCAAGATGCTTTATGTACCTATTCCCACCATGGTGAGTAAAAAGGCCTTGTTCGTAGGAGAGAAGAGAGCTCATGATTTTAAGTTACCTTAGAACCCTTTTGCGAATGGATATATGGCGCACAAAATATGCCATAATCCCCATGTTGGGCAGTAATGTACTAACGTCCACATCACCGGGGATGAACTTTAGCCAATTTCCTGCTTCGAGAGTCTCTGTCAAAGACGGAATCTGCTGGGTGAAGTTGCGTTCATTGCAAGGTAATTGGATCTTCATATCCTTCTCTCCAACCAGCGTTAATTGATCGACTCCACTCCCAACAAGAGCATCCATCACATAGCAACTCCACATTAGTCGCCTGCGTGATTCCTTTTCCGTGATGGACAAGCCAGACTCATGATTCCGGCAGAAGAGATCTGTGTTGTACTCCAGATTGATCTGTAATGCTTGAGTCATGCGAGTTATAAGTCCACTCAGCATGAAAGCATTTGAAAACTTCCCCATTCGTATTTCGTAGTCATGTAGTAGGACTGCAGCCTGAACGATACTCAGAAGTGTTCAGGTGTAACCTCCGTTGATCGTGAGAACACGTACCATTACGTTGTCGATGGTGACAACATCGAGGGTTTCAAGAATAAGTCGCTGGGACCTCTTTGCCCATTGATTTCCTGCTCGCAGCACAAACTTGGGCGAAAGTGACGTGACTGTTTCACTGTACGCCAATGCGTGATACCTGCCGATTCCAATCAGCATTGTCACTTCTCGCGATTGAGGGAGACAAATTCGCGTACTGTGCACCCAGAGCACATATGATATGAAGTAATGCACAGCTCTCACGTTTCCTCGAAACGTCCCTGTCTAGCCTCTGCAGGAAGGATGGCCTGTGTATGAAAGCAAAGCAGCGCAAAGGATGAATATTGTTAAAATATTCCTCCACTAAGAGCCCAATCTCCCAGGGGCTCGGTAGATGGTGCGAGGTGAGCCTGAACCTGTCAGTGAGTGTTCGAGAAGCTCGAATCTATGAAAGCCTCACCATTGTAGAGATGTTGTAGGGAGTTCATAATCCAAGTATGGAGATTTGGAGGTGCTAGGTGATTCGTGTGTCCGGCTTGAAACAGAGCCAACATCGTGAGCCGGGGATCCATTGGAGCCAAAATGAGAGTCTGGCACATTCTTCTGAACGTCATTCATGGCATTTGCAACTCGCCGAATCCAGTTGGGCTGGGAAGATTCTGAAAATATACAGGTAAGACCTTTGCCTTGACACCTTTGGCAGGCAGGTCGCTCGCCCGAGCATTTGGTTTTCGAGGCACGGCATGCTGTACACGAGCGATACGTCCGTTTCCTCTTTGAACTTTCGGCTCTTTCTATCAGGGGTTCTTGGGCATGCGATGCGTGTGGGGTTGTTGAGTAGCCAGAACACACCAGGCGCAGTCGTGCGCAGTTTCCACACTCCCCGGGCCGCTCATCGCATTTGACCTAAATATTCCAAATGAGATGAGGATAACGAATCCAGTGAGAACAACAGGTGAGATCTCACCTTGCGGGCCCGACATGTGCGACAACCTATGCATTTGTTAGTTCTCTATATCTCTTATTTTTTTTGGGCGCAGGGCTTGCGCTTACCAAACCGCGACCGTGATGCTTTTCGGGTATTCTGGCTCATATTGCTGACCACGTCGGATATTCGCTTCGCTGCTCTCGCAAACGCAAGACATGGAGGGGTGCCTCGTGGCAGGACGACGGATGGTGGCCGGGCTGTCGGCAAAGAACCGACGGGCCGTCGCTTGGCGATTTACCATCAGCGCGTGCGATGACGAGATCGCCCGAGCGGATAGTTAAGGCGGGGCGTGCTTACCCTAACTACTCGTAACCTTGGAAGTACCAGCACCAACTACTGAAAGCGAACTGGGATCTACTCACATACGGCAGGAGGTTTATTTGCCATGGAACTACTTCCACCGCCAAAATTGTGCCAGCACTTGAATCCTGCAAGTA
Source organism: Penicillium argentinense (assembly GCF_028826775.1). NCBI lineage: Eukaryota > Fungi > Ascomycota > Eurotiomycetes > Eurotiales > Aspergillaceae > Penicillium > Penicillium argentinense. The sequence continues at coordinate 5,581,728 of NW_026622668.1, forward strand.
CCAAGCTTCGGTATATCCAGTTGCACCCCTGAAGCACTTTCTCAACAATGCACAAACAGGCATTCTATAGATCGGCCCAGGTATCATGCAATAGTCATACCAAATAGCCTAACTTCAAAATTTCAATATTCGGGGACACACAACTCTACAGCGCAGTACCTAGGCAACGGGAACGTCGCCAATAAAGAAAAGCCCTAGAACGAAATCTCCGGTAAGAAATTGCATAAGATTTTCCATGTGTATAAAGTCCAGTATCGTGACCGGCAATCAAGATCAAGTCACAGCAAAGTCTTTCACGGTCTGTTCTAAGCAATACATGGTTTTTTCCAGACGGGATCGAGCTAGGATACACTCGGTTTCTAAAGCATTCACGTTGCGGCAGTGTCCCAACCGACTGCTTTCCAGAAAAGTGGCAGGTGGAATCGGTCCTCCCTTTACGCATTGGCGCACATCATTAGAGAAGCCGAGTGCATGGTCGGATTTTCTCAACATACTAAAGCTGAGCTCAATCAATATTTGCACCCTGCCAGTTGAGTTCCGATCCAGGAAAGGCGGTTCCAAGCCTAAGCTCGGAAACAATAAAATGCTCGCAACATCCACGGGAGGTAGAGTCAGAAAAAGTCGATATAGCTGCGTGAACACGACATTGTATAGCTGAACAAGGTGACAATACGTGGCTAAGATGCTCAGGGATGTTGAGAAATTATGCCCTATTAATTCCCCGTCTCCAATCATGGTACCTGGTAATTCTGGTCCCGACGTCACGTTCCCCGGATCTAGCGATGGTATTGCGGACGATAGATTCGGAGATTGATCCTCTGGTGGTGAGCAGACGCCCCCGAAATGCGTAGGTTCATTCGGAGAAAATGACGAAGACAGGGCAGTATGATTTTTCAAGCGCATTTGTTCTGATCGAAGAATGCTCAACAGCTGTGCCGTATGATCAAGCATGCGGAAAATGGGAAGATCTAACTTCGCAAATGATGAGACTATCCCTTCTCCTGAAACGGAAGAGTCGCAGGCCCAAGTGACAAGATTTTCAAGTTCCGTGACGAGATCAAGGTCGAGCTTGAGGATGTTTTTGAGTACGACGTACGGCCTTCGCGAGTCGCCGTCGCTGTTCGGTGCATACAGCAGATGATTATCTCGCACCGATGTGGCCACGTTACTCCATGAACTGTAGTGGCAATTTTCTTTCATCTCATTCGAATTCCGATTACATGAGGCCATTGTATCGGAGTAAAAAGTCTGCGCTAATCCAATATCAGATTCTCCCAGAATTTCATGCGTTGTATCTTGTAAAGGCACACCGGTATATCCTATGTGATGTTCCATGTGATCAAGCCGAGGGAAATCTGGAATTACTGGAGGCTATCGTAGAAATTTTGATCAGTTCGGCCCATAGTAAAAGTTGGTCTTAAGTACAAGAACTTACCAAAAAGAAAGAATTGTCGGTCCAAGGTATCTCGGCCCGGATCCAGGGCTCAAGGGAATGAGTAGAGATGGGCCCTGGCTGTTCCTGAAGCCCGATCACTCCTGAGGTGACAAGAAGTCTTTCATTGTAAGGAATAGGAAAGATATCAGGATCCTCCCATGGGACAAACTTCGTGTAGTCTATGCTTTTGGACATGTCGGTCAAGGAGGTCTGCTTTTTAATTTTCATGGCCGATGATCGATGCAAAAGGGCCATTGGCACTCGCTCGCTTTCGACCCTTTCATTAGACTTTCTGGGAAATGTGTATTCTCTTTTATCGGACGCAAGAAAAGCAGAGGCCGGGTGGCCGACGCTTATAGTGCATGTCACCTGGGCCTTGAGACACCTCTCACAGGATCGGCCATTCACCTGATCACGCTCACATCGTAGCTTGAATCCACGACACCTGTCGCAGGCCGATCTGCGGGACTGCCTGTAGCTAACAGTAGATTGCATTATGTGGTAAAATAAATCATGTATCTGCCCGTCGATATGCTGTCGCCGGTGGGGAATTCAACAGGATAAAATAGATGATTATACCTTGCCGTAATGTTTAGGGACACATTGTTAGTTGACGGCCTTGCCAGAATGTGGTGACTAATTCAAATACTAGCTATCCGTAGACTGGACCAAATATTGTCGTACAAACCTATGGGTATCTTTCAAATGCAACAAATTATCAGCGACTGAAAACCAAATCAGAAATTCAAGGTCGAGGAGTCCAGGGATCAGATCTCTACCCATTCCTCATTCACCACTTCAGCCGTTCTCTCGACCAAGCGAACCCTAGTTCCAGCACCGGCCCAGTAGGCCATTGTTCAAACATGTGATATAACATGGCCGGTGCTGTCTCCATAGCAACTTGGAACTGATGGAGCAAAATATCTTAGAGCTTCTCATCAGCACAGATTCGACTTCTGTCAAGCTTAGATCCACGAAAACTCGATTTTTTTAATGCTTTCATGCCATACTAGTAGCAGAGACTCAGACAGAAATATCCTGCTTTATGAGGCGGACTCGAATCATGCGTCGGTTTTGAGAGTCCATCTTTAAAAGAAATTAAAAAGTATTCTATCCATTAGGCTACATCTACCGTTGCACTTTCGCACGCCATCTTTGAGATATCAAATTCGAGTCGGGATTTTGCCCCCATGCAGCTTCTCCGATCCTAGTCATACTGTATTTTCTCAATAAGATTATAAATCAATTGGAGGCGTGGCACATTGTTCAAGCTGCACAATGTGCTTCAACGAAGCCAATATAGTAGTTACATAACTAGCCACTGAAAGTCTCGTGGTAGTCCGGCGTTTTGATTCAGATGCGCATGGTTTAGGTCTGACAACAATCGTGGAGTGCCCGGGATTTTGGTTTGGCCATGGATCAGATAGGGTGACCCAATAGTTCGGCTTATATGACGGCTCCAGATTTACTAGGCCGTAACCCCTACCTGCTAACTCTGATCGAATTTCCCATCTCGAGCAATCGTCTTCACCGACTCTTTCGTGCTCGACCGTCAACCATGCTCGATTTCTATGCCAACGACGTGCCCAGATGGAAATTAAATGCACATACAAACATGCCAAACAAAACCAAAGTACCGAAGGGCCCAAGCAACACACGCAGTAGACAGCAGGGATTGAGGGGGCGCGATTTCCTTTCCAAAATTGCGCCAGATGAGAAGCGAAGTGTTGCACAACGAGGTCTGAAACGTGAACCAAGTCCAACCACCTTGATGAAGTGTCGTGTATCCTTCCCCTGTTTAGATTTTTTCGAGTGTTGCCTGTTAGACCTGGCTCGTATTGAGATTTGCTGATTTTATTCTTGACCAAACAAGCACCAAAATGCTCTCGTGAGGTGGCAACATTCGAAGCCTAGCAGGCTCAAATTCCGAATAGCATGAGATCAGGTAGCTGAAGGAGACAGTATAAATTTACTTTTGATTTGCATGGTATCTTCGCTGTAACTCGCTAAAAATCCATATTTCAACGGATATAAAGAATGCGTCTGGCTCGTGCCGTGATACGACTCAGTATCGTTCAACACTACAGTATAGGTGGTGCGACAAAAGAGTCCGGGATACCCTCAAACACCCAATTGAGACTATCAAAGACCTCAGAAAATCCAGCTTCGCTAAAGAATGCACCGCTCTCATCGAACTGAGTTGGAAGCATCAGAGATGGATCCTCGAGGGCCTGATCTTGCTGTCGTGTCAAGGGGCCCGCCGCAGAGGTTATATCCTGATTGGCGAATGCAGCCGCCGCTGAAGCAGGAGGGTCAGTAAATGTATAACAGATTGGCGGATGTGTAGACTAACCTTGCATTTCTTCGAAACTTTTCATGGGGCGGAACCGCTGGCGCCAGCGCCACACGGTATCGTAGACATGGCTCATGCTCATTCGGCAACGAACCTTAAGCTGAAGTCCATTTTCGTCTGCGGATTCCGGTCCAGTTGCATTCCACATCTGAGCCAGGATATCCGCAAGGCGAATAGGACGGTCGTGATCCATGACACTGATCCTGCGGATTGCAGAAATTGCTCCATTGAACAAAAGCTTACCATGGTTGAAATCAATGTGCCGACTGAAGCTGCTTTTGAGAAGCTTCATGAGTGCAAATGCGGCTGACACAATCATTTGCAAAATATAATTGGTAGAATGACCGATCAACTCGCCCGGTGAAGTTTCTAAATCCAGCACTCTGCCGAGAAATGAAGTCGTTGCAATAAAGAGTTTGGTTAGATCGTCACTGCGAGGACTAGAGCCTAGAAACACAAAGTATCGGAAATGGAGCTCCGCGGCGCGCAGATGAATCATGTTTATGGCTAAGGCAAACATTTAGTCACGATCGGCAAGATGGAGCAGCAAAAGGGAATTACCAGATATGTCGCGGCCAAAATCAACTTCCATCTCTCTTAGTTCGCTCTCGAGGATCTGCACAATGACAAGCTTCTCCGCGCTCATGAATTCCCCCGGCTCAGGCTTGCTGCTATAAAGAGCTTTAGTGACCCGATCACAGTACTTCTCGATGCGAAGTCGAATAGTAAGATCATCGGGTAGACGATAATCGGCATCCTTGAGAGATGCGGGCTCGAGAGCCCAATCATAAATTGTGCAAGGGGGCTGGCCATAACCAGTGGCAACACTTTGGCCGAACATTAGCTTCTTTTCGACATGCGGGGATGAAAAATGATCGGAACGAACTTTTGGGCAACGATGTTGCAAATCACCCATGTATGGAGCCGGTCCTTTAGAGCTTCGCCCTGTACTTCCATTCTGAATGTCGTGAACTCCTCAGCTTGTACTGGGCGATGCAAGCCTAGCTGCATGGCAATCTGCATCATGAGTCCACTGAGCATAAATGTCGCATCGGTCCGTTGACTCGTGGTCGGAAGGGGCCACGTGCAGAGGACGCATAGTGCCTTGACCACACGGTAATCTTGCGGTACGCTGGTGATGGTCGACCAGAGGAGTCGACTAAAAGGACCTGATAACGCACTCAAGAGACCTGGTTCGGTTGGGGATCTTCGGCTAGCCACGCAAAGAATAGTCCATGCCAACAGAGGGCAACGATTGAGATATACCTCGGGTGGCTTTGGAGGGTTCAGAAGTGGCAAAAATGGGTGGTAATAATTAAAGTATCTGAGAGTTCGGCATGTCAGTGTTGATAGTTGGGCGAATGGGTAGAGTTCACCCAGCCATACTGTTCATAGAGTCGGGCAACCCGCGCACGGGAGAGAGCGATATCTTCCAGTCGCCACGGAGTATTTTCATCCTGCGATAGGATGGACCCGTCTCTCTTCATCGTCAACGGGGTTGCAATCGACGTGTGTGGGTCCGCGGGCACGGAGACAGGCCTAGTTTGTTCGACCGATGCAGACTCACGGCGGCCAAAGGCCTCCTCTGAGCACTGGGAGACGTCATCACCAGCATGGGGATCTACAGGTACTTCGTGATCTGGATTGGTCGCCAAACGGCGTCGGAGATCAGCGATCTCCTTTTCCATCTCCGCGTTGCGGCTGTGGTCCAGTTAGCAAGAGAGGGGTCCCATGTCTGCGGGGAGCAGAATGAATACTCCATACCGTCGTTTAGAGATGCGCTTAAATGACTGCTCGACTTTACAGTCGATACCCAGCCGCTGGCATCGCGAGCAAGCCGCGGCTGGGGTCTGCACGATATCACAGCGCAGCTATTCGATGGGCGTTAGCGGGTCTGCAACATCCCGAGGAACGGGGGCTGCATGGCGAGAGGGAGGCTGCATGTGTCTGGCTCACCTTCTGCTGCTTGCATTCATTGCAGGCCTTCCGGCTGCCACCTCGGCGCTTGCCCGTGACCGGCGGGGTCTTCTCCATCTCGCCTGAGTCTGGACTGCGCAGAAGCTCGCCCGGGGTTGGCCGCGGCATTGGAGGGGACCGAAAGTCGCTGGGAAACAGAGGTGGCCCATTCGGTGCCAGCAAGTTCCGATACCCTAGGTCCATCAGGATCGTCTCCCGATATAAAAACCCCAATCTGCGTAGAGGTGCTTTGCGAAGGTCCCTCTGCCGGAAATCGGCGAATTCGCTCCGGGGACAATCGTGGACTGATTCGCACCGGTGGAGACGAGACGAGGTGATGCCGCCGTCGATTGGGTCTTGCCCGTGCCGCCAGCCCGCGGCAGGCGGTCGTGCGCGGCAGATCAAAAGACGAACTTCGGCGGTTGCTCAGTCATCATTGACGCCCAGTGAATTAGGCCACAAGGCAGCAATGGGTACACGTGCGCTTCTGCCTTGGTGCCTTGATGCCTTGGTGTTCTGCTGCAGGCTCCATCGAAACCCTCCAAGCTCCTGCGGGTCATATCATACCTGACAAAGATGTGTACAACATTTGAAACAAACCACTCCGCCAAGGTCACCCACTCATACACCCTTGATTTTCCCCTGTATTGGTCTCTGTGAGTGGACTTTTTTGTGTGCCAGAGGACAGCATCCGATTTGGAAGGATTCAAGACCCGGCGACTTGTTGTTTTGCTGGCCATTATCTGTCATCTATCATTTGCTCGGCCTTGAGACTCTTCCAGTGGACTCATACCTCATTGAGTCTAACCCCCACAAGTATCACTGGCTCCCTGCACCTTCCTTCGCTCTCGAATCAGACCCTGTCGTCTTTCCACGCCCAAGGCAATGCCGAATCGCGGCATCACAGTCATCTCCGGAGGTAGCGCCGCGAACAATCTGGTTGATGTATTCGATGCTCTTCGAGAAAGCAAAGAGTGCCCACTGAGCTACATCATCCCGATCAGTGACAATGGCGGGTCATCATCGGAGCTGATCCGGATCTTCGGGGGTCCTGGGATCGGTGATGTGCGCAGTAAGTTCCCATAGTTGATCACACAAATCTCCCCATCATCTCAAGGTGGTCCATTTGCGCTGACCGTTCACCACAGGTCGCCTGGTACGTTTGATTCCGAACATCCCCGCCAATCCAGAACGTACCGCCGTCAAAACCCTCTTCAACCATCGTCTCCCCGCGGAGGCGGCGGCGGCGTCGGGTGAATGGTTATCCATCGTGGACGGAACGTCAACCCTATGGCATTCTATCACTCCTGCCAAAAAGGAGCTAATTCGCTCATTCTTTAACATGTTGAATCTGGAGATCCTGAAACGGGCTCGGCCACCATCGTCTACCTTCGATTTTACGTCCGCGAGTGTGGGGAACTTGTTCTTGACGGGTGCCCGGCTTTTCAGCGGGAGCTTTGAGAGCGCCATCTACCTCTTGGGCAGTATCTGCGGCGTCCAGTCTGACCTTATACGCGTGATTCCTGCCATTAATTCCAACTTTTCCCATCACATCTCGGCGACGTTGGCCAACGGTACCATCATTGTTGGCCAGAATAGTATCTCACATCCGAGCGAGGAAACCGCTCTTCAACCGAATTCTGGCACCAGACGCCCCAGTCTGCTGCTTGCGGATGGGGATGACCTTGAAGATACCGATGTGTCGGATATGGCCGATGGGGTCTCCTACGAGGAAGATCATCTGCCCGGCTCACTCGCGTCGCTTCGCAATAAGAATATTTCCTTCAGCAAGGCGAAAAATGAGGATCTGCCTTGCCGGATCGATCGCATCTGGTACATCAATCCGTATGGTCAGGAGATCCGACCGGCGGCCAATCCGAGGGTCCTGGAGGCTCTGAACGATTCACAGGCCATTATATATAGCATTGGCTCTCTCTATACGTCTATCATACCCGCCGTCATTCTACGTGGTGTCGGCAAGAGTATTGTGACGAGTCCCGCTCGCCATAAGATCCTGATCCTAAATGGATCATTAGACCGTGAGACCGGTCCCCCGACGCAACCATTCACGGCATCTGATTTCGTCGAAGCAATCACCCGTGCGGGAGAGGAGAGTCGTGGCCGGCACCTCCGTCACAGGCACTCGTCTCATCAATCGTCCGGTCTGCCCGCCCCGACAGCCTCCATGCAATCAACGCAAACTCTCCCGTATACTTCCTACGTAACTCACATCCTGCATCTGGACGGTCCAGGAACGCCTCATGTCGATCGAGAACGACTGGCGCAGATGGGCATCGAGGCACTTCGTTTGTACGGACGGAAGATCACTGTGATGCAAGACGACACGGAGGTAATCGTCGGTATGCGGTACGATTCCAATGCTTTGCTTCAAGCTCTCGAGGTGGTTCTTGGGAAGAAAGGTGACGCGATGATACGTGGGGGCATTGGCAGTGGCTTGGGACGTCGGAATACGCTAGAGCCCACGCGGCGAGAGAAATAAATGATTGCTAAAAACGATTCCAATATTTGCACTTGCAGTGAACATTTAGTGGACAGCCATGGCAACGGCCAAGCTTCTTTGAGGCATTGCATGCTGGACTACGAGCGTGATTAGAAACTCCGAGGCTATATGACAGCACATACATCGACGCAACAAACCAGCTCTAGTCCTCCCTTGCTGAGCCAGAGTGATTATCGGCAACATTCTAAATTGGTTTGTATTATAGTATATAGTCTTGTCCCAGGATCTTGTACTCCTAGTATGTGCATTGTCTCGAGTTCCACCGCTGCCGAGGTCCGAATGCGGGGAAGCTCCCGGTCCTCTATATATTGCAAGGATGAGAGTACAGCATCATCCGTGGCGCTCATTACAGTGTACAGCCCTGCACCAGTGAGTTAGTAGTTTATTATTAATTTCAGTCCGGGTGCAGTTGCCGTCATGAATTTCGAGCTGCCGGATGCGCTGAAGAGCCATCTCGGCTCGATCGACGCCTTCATCGCTGCCACGATTCTGCCGCTGCAACACTCGCACGACAACAATCGTTTCTTTGACCACCGTCGCGAGCACGCCCGCACCGACTGGGAGAAGGATGGCAATCCGCGGCCTGAATGGGAGCAATTGCTGAGTAGAATGCCCTCCAGATTGTGGACCGTGTGTTTTACTGGTTGACACCCCCCAAGGAAAGGCCCGCGAGTTGGCTGACGAGGCTGGCTTCTATCGCTTTGCACTCCCCCAGGAGTACGGCGGCCAGGGACATGCTGATACCAACCTGTGGATGTCGGCCATCCGCTTTCACCTGGCTTCACATCCGGTCTATGGAGGCGGACTCGGTCTGGCCAATGACCTCCAAAACGAACACAGCATCGTAGGCAACTTCCCCGACGTTTTGATGCTTCACCATTTTGGCAGCGACGAGCAGCGGCGAACCTTCATTCCCGCTCGTCTGCGCGGAGAATTTCGAATGACCTTTGGCCTGACGGAGCCAGATCATGGCAGCGACGCGACCTTCATGTCAACCTCCGCGCGCAAGGTGCGCGATGGCTTCGAGATCACCGGCACTAAGAAATGGCAGACGGGGGCGCACCACTGCACGCACTTTCTGATCTTCGCGCGGACGGCGCATGTCGACGGATCAGCCAAGGGTATCACGGCCTTCCTCGTGCCACGCGAGACCCCGGGGGTGCGCATCGCCAGCTACGAATGGACACTGAACATGCCGACCGACCATGCGACGGTCGCGCTCGACCGCGCCTGGGTGCCCAATTCGGCGATCCTGGGCTCCGTAGACCAAGGGCTCGCCATTGCGCAAACCTTTGTCCATGAGAACCGCATCCGCCAGGCGGCCAGCTCGTGCGGCGCGGCGCGGTACTGTCTGGATCGAAGCATCGAGCGCGCTCGGTCGCGCAAGATATGGGGCGACGACAAGCGGCTGGCGGATAATCAGGCTATTCAGTTCCCGGTGGTCGAGCTGATGACCCAAATGGAAATGCTGCACTTGCTCATCCTTAAGACCAGCTGCGACATGGACCGCGTCGTGGCCGAGTGTCGATCGACGGGGCACCGGCCGTGGGTGGAAATCGAGCGCCGGCTGAGTGATCGCGTGGCGATGTGCAACTTTTGGGCGAATCGACTGTGCTGCCAGGCGGCGGATCGTGCCATCCAGGTGTGTTTCACTCTTGCTGTTTTCAATTTTGCGACGTCTGTTTGCTAAAGGTGCCCCTGACTGACATTCCAGATCCACGGGGGCGATGGCTATTCGCGCCACTACCCCTTCGAGCACATCTATCGCCATTTCCGCCGATACCGCATCACCGAGGGCGCGGAGGAGATTCAGATGCGCAAGATCGCTGCGTACATCTTCGGATTTGTGGGTCCACACAAGCAGGCGAGGATTTAAAGATGTCGGCCATGTCCAACGGTTCTCCCGGGCGCCTCCAGCCCGATTGGATTATCAGCACTATATACCACTTTCTACCACTATCTGCCCTTCGGGACCCTCACATTATTGCCTTCTCCCATTGCCCGTACGTCGTAGCGCGCCGGCCTCTCAGCTGTCCAGTCCAGCCTTGACCCGGTTTGGCCTTCCCTTTCAGTTGATTTTACCTAACAAATTTGGCTCCGCGTGGCGCCGGTGGGCCTCGCCTTGTCGGAACCCCACCGAGCCAACGGAAACGGAAGTCTGCACCCTCGTAAAAAAAAAAAAAAAGAGAGAGAGAGAGACAAAGAAACCTCCAAGTTGCTCTCTGCCTGTTGTTCCAGCTATCGTCCTCCTGGTGAGGGTGCCCGTCAATATGGCATCTGAACATGTCGCCTCTGAGGGTGTGACCGAGAAGATGCCCGAAGCCTCGACCGACTACAAGCAGGCTGCGCAGGACATCAAGCCTTCCGATGCAGAGGACCACAACGCACAGTCGCCGCCCGGCGAGCTGAAGCGCAAGCTGAAGAGCCGGCACCTTCAAATGATCGCCATCGGTTCGTCTTTTACCCTTTGCTGGAGCTCAATGCTGCATACTAGACAAGATATACTAACGAGACGACCGCAGGCGGCACGATTGGAACCGGTGAGCTGCAAAGTCAGCTACCAGATATGAACGTCTTGCATACTAATCCAGATTAATCCAGGACTCTTCATTTCCAGTGGAACCGCTATCGCGTACTCGGGTCCCGCGGGGGCTCTGATTGCCTACATCTTCGTTGGCACCATCGTTTTCTCCGTCATGACTTCGCTCGGCGAGGTGGCTACCTATATCCCCATTCCCGGCGCCTTCACCTCCTATGCGGCTCGTCTGATCGACCCGAGTCTCGGATTTTCTATGGGATGGATCTACTGGTTTAACTGGGCATCGACATTCGCAGTCGAGCTTACCGCGACAGGCACCATCATTCAATACTGGGACCCGAGCCTGAATATCGCTATCTTTATCGGGGTTTTCTGGGTCCTCATCACCGCCGTTAATTTTCTACCGGTGAACTTCTACGGCGAGCTGGAATTCTGGTTTTCGACAATCAAGGTCGCCACCGTTATTGGCTTCATGATTTTCGCCATTTGCATTGACGTCGGGGTAGGTAAACAGGGATACTTGGGCTTCCGCACCTGGGAGGATCCGGGAGCTTTTGCTACACATCTGATCGACACCCCGAAGTCGGTCGGCAGGTTCGTGGGCTTCTGGGCCGTCCTGATTCAAGCCGGCTTCTCCTACCAGGGCACGGAGTTGGTCGGTGTGGCTGCGGGTGAAACAGAGAATCCACAGAAGACGGTCCCCTCGGCCATTCGCAAAACCTTTGTCCGAATCCTGCTGTTCTTCGTGTTGACCATCTTCTTTATTGGTCTTCTGGTCCCTTACACTAACTCGCGACTCTCCACCACAAACAACAACGCGTCGTCGAGTCCGATGGTGATCGCGGCAGACCTGGCCGGAGTGAAAGTCCTCCCAAGTCTGATCAACGCAGTGCTCCTGACGGTGGTTCTCTCCGCCGCCAACTCCAACGTTTACAGTGGTAGCCGTGTCTTGATGGGTCTCTCATTGGAAGGCTTTGCTCCGAAAATCTTCAGCCGGGTCACCTCGCACGGTGTGCCCTACGCCAGTGTGGCCCTAACCGCGGCATTCGGACTCCTAGGCTTCATGAACGTATCAGAGAATGCGGGACAAGTCTTCAACTGGCTGGTTAATCTCTCCAGCGTGGCAGGCTTTGTCACCTGGTCTTCCATCAACGCCTGCCATATCGCATTCATGCGGGCTCTGGCAACACGTGGTATCTCCCGTGATACACTCCCCTACAAGGCCATGCTCCAACCGTACTTGGCCTGGTATGGGCTTTTCTTCAATATTCTCATTGCGTTGACGCAGGGATTCACCTCGTTCATCCCCACGTTCAACGTGTCTGACTTCTTCGTTGCATACATTTGCCCGATTGTCTTCGCCGTCCTCTACATTGCTCATAAGGCTATCACCCGATCACCCTTCGTACGCGCATCGGAGGCTGATCTCGACACTGGTAGACTTGACTTCCAAAAGGAAGTCGGCCCGCCTAAGCCATGGTATTGGCGAGTCTGGGGCTGGGTGACAAAGTAGCGGTCGGTGTAATAGGGCCTAGGCCTTCTTGATTTCCTTTATTAATGATTGCATTGCTGAGCCTTGCTTTAAGACTTGAATATATATCAAATTTTGCATATAAATCTCGGAAATTCTTTTTTTAATCACATGCGACATCGCAGCAAATGTTGGCTTTGGTGCCTACTGACCCACGTCCAACGGATCCCGCTTGGCCAGCGCATCCATCGAGTAAATATGGATCCGGTGCTACACTATCCTCATATACCGCGCTACCACGGAAATACCACCCACTGCTGCTGTTATACCCGTCCATATTACAATCGAACCATACCCCCTCCCATATCCACCCCACATTGTGATGTTTTCTCGACCACCGCCGGTCTTCAACAGTGCTTCACTCAGGGGGCCACTTGCGACATTTCCGATGCCTCGACCTGTTTCCATAAAAGGAAATATCACACTGACATCTGCCGCGGGGTTTGCTTGTTGGATTTCATGTGCGATGCTTGACCATGTGGATGAGTAGCCACCTGCGAGGAGCCCGTACCCAATGCAAAAGACATACAAGGACGGTATATTTTGAGCAAACCCCCAAATGAAAAACACAGCAATCGTAGTTCCGACAGTGCATAAAAGGATGCATCGGGTGACATGATACCGATCAGATAGGAAGCCGATCATGACAGAACCAAACACTGATGAGATGTTGAAGAGTGTCACCGTCAGTGAAGACAAAACCTCACTGGCCCCCATGCCGTGTGCATAGGTTGGTAGATAAATCGTGGGTAGGAAAAATCCTAGCGCTTGCATGGTGTTGCCAATCTGATAGACCAGATATACTCTGCTGTATAAAAAGTTGAAGTTGAGCCGATGCTGTCGAACGTAATAAGATGCTGGAAGGCGTGGTCGGTGGAAGTATAGAAATGGCAGAGAAAGAACAAATAATGCGATGGCCGAGATTCTTAGAGTCGCCTGCACGCCATACTGGTCAAGCAACCACTGGATGATAAGGGGAAAGATGATTCCAGAGAGCCCTGAACCGGCCTAATTGTACACTGGTTAGTGAATACAGACACTGGATCGTTGGTGACAGCCAGCGGGTCACTTACCCATACCACACCAAACGCAAGACCCTTCCGCTTCACGAACCAGTCCGACATGAACAAGATTGAAGGTGTGTACGCCAAGGAGCCACCCACGCCAAATCCAATACCTTGGGAGAGAATGAGATGGGTAACGCTCGAGGAAAATGAGCTCAGTGCCAACGATAAACACATGATCAAAACGCCAACTGTGGATACCCAACGAGCAATCTGTGGCATCAAGATCATACCTATAATAGGCAAAGGTGCTATCAGATATGCAAGTCCCTAGAGATCACAATCAGTCAGGACCCGATGTTGGCAAGGAAAGTGAAAATGGGTCGATACCATTGCGCATGTACCAATCACAGCAATGTTACTTGACCCTTTAAATGGCTCATGTGCACTGTAATATCTTTGGAAAATTCCAAAAGAAAAAGCAAAACCTGCTCTTTAGTCAATAATTTGGCTGAGAGCTATTTGGTTTTGATCTCAACTCACCCCAAACGAGTGCCTCGAGAACTGCGCTTGCTAATAGAAAAAGCCAGGCGTGTCTGCCCCCATCGATGGAAGGGAAAACACTCTCCGAAGTCACGTTATGGGCCTCATTGTCACAAGCAATGCAGCTTGGGGACTCTCGAGCATCTGACGAAGGCTTTGACTTTGCGTCACTGATTTCACTGCTTCCTTTAGGCGTCATTTGGGCGGTGAAATCGACGCAAGACTGATAAGTTTCATAAAATCATGAAGGCAGCGACCGTGAACCCGCAGAACAAAGTGGGAATGTGACCGAAGGGATAACAGGCTGGCCGATGAAATCTTCCCGGTGATAAGATGTTTCATAACGCCATAGCTTTTCTTCAGGCTCTGCATACATCATGCAGTAATCTCCCCAAACGAAGATCTTTGTCGCACCAGTGAACCCGGTTAGCCCAATTTCCCCGCAGACCCGATACCCTGCTATATCAGTCAGACAACGCAACTGCCCAACCTTCCGTTCAACTCTCCTTCAAAAGGAAGGGGGGTCTATTCATTCCATCTCATTTAATTCGCCTGGTGGGAATGTTTCTGTATGTGGAATGCCGAAAGGCCATCGGAATGTAGCACCCTGTTCTGAAAAATCTCCTGTGATATTTGTCTGTATCCCTACTAAGCCACACAAGTTCAGATAACTTTGAATGACATTCAATAGTCCTCCGGCTTAAACTGGAACGCATAGTCTGTGAAACCCTCGGCCGATTCTCTGTCTTGAAATCTGAAGCACCAGGGAAGTGGATCTAGCTTACTGAATATGTAGAAGGCAGTTGATTCACAACCCTTCGCGTATATGACGAGGTAAATCAAGGGATAGGTGACCGGGCACGGAATCAGGCATAAGCACGATAGAGATAGAGTACGCAAGCTAGTAGCAAGAATGAAACGGAAGTGACAATCAATGTCGACACTGGCACCATTTTTAACATGGTTTCAAAGTGAGAATCTAAATTATGCTGGGAAGGTTCTACTGATGTGGTAGCAGGTAGGTAGAAGACAAGGTTTTATGACTATAGGAGACTTTTTGATCAATGGTAAAGCGAACTAACCCCATGGAGATGTCCAATAAGTGACTTTGACCACCTCGCTACGAGAAATTATCCTGCCTACATCGTATCTCATGGCATCTAGTGGCATCTAACAATTGGCTTTATAGATGACTTGGTTTCCGCAAGCAGTCAACCTACGTGGTAGACAGTCTGTTGTTCCAGAAAAACATCATGTAGGAGAGGCGCTGAGCTAGGCTTTTATTTTAATTAAGCTCGTTACTAATAGTGAATATTTCAGAAATCTGCAGCATCCGGCAATTTCTCCGGTGTATCTTCGCGAAATTGGGTCCGAATCAGGTTCCGAAATGACGGTGACCAGTCGACCCGCGGGGTGAGGGTGTCAAGCTCCCATAGTTCAGAGAGAAATTTGAGGATGGAAGTATGGGTAAACTCCGCCTCTTCATCTGAAGGCTGGCTTTGAACCAGACCCTTGTCAACCCAAGGCGAAATCAGCATCGTAGGTACGCGAACCCCCAGACGGTTGAAGTGAAATGTGTATGGACGTCCGTCGCGTGCCACCTCGGTATATGTCAAACTATCCCCCGGCGGCACATTCGCCGGGGGAGAGACGTGGTCGGCAAAACCTCCATGCTCATCGAATGTCAAGATGAACAGTGTTTCATTCCATTGTGGAGAATTTCGGATGGCCTCGTAAATGCTCTTCACAAAGGTCTCTCCCATATTGATGGGAGACGGCGGATGCATCGACATGTAGTTGCAACACTCCGGGTTGATCCAGGAGAACTGTGGCAAGTTCCCATTCTGTGCATCTGTGTAGAAGCGTTCGATGGGTCGAATTCTGGACCTGCCATTGTCAGACTTGGCTGTCCACTTGTAAAACAAGGCATCCGGTAGGAATGCGGGGTCTGATCTGGTCGAGTTTTCATAGTTGATCCAGGTAACTCCCTTCTCCGACAGTTGTTCAAATATGGATTTCTGCGGGAGACCCGATTGATTGAATGCGTCATCGTTCATCCCGTGGCCGTAGGAGGTGCCGGAGGTCAAGTATGCGCGGTTGGGATTTGTAGGCCCCGGGACAGCAGCGAACCAGCGGTCGAACAGCACGAAGTTCTCGGCAATCGCGTTGAACACGGGGATATGGTCGGGGGTAAAGTAGTTGATGACCTCTGCTGCGCGGGTCGCATTGTCCTGTTCATAGGAGGCTCGCTGTTCGGTGATGAATCCCTCCATCGCAGGTTTGGCGCCCACGAGGGGGTGGTAGGTCCCAAAAATCTGCATGTTTCCTCCGGCGATACTGTGGTTGGGGTCTTCGGAGGCAATGTTTTGCGCTGTGCTATCGGCGCATACTTTGGGGGACTCAGTCAGCGAGATATTGACCGGGTTGCAGAAGGGACGGTTCACGACTCCGTTAATCTTGCGATCGTATGTGAGTCCGCCGAAGAAATGGTCGAATGACAGGTTCTCTTGCACCAGCACCACCACGTGCTTGATGTTGTCCAAGCCCGAGGCGGCATGCGATCGGGCGACCGCGAGCACCAGTACCAAGAGCACCAGTACCAGAGACATCGTTGATGTGAGACGATTGCAAGAGGTGAAGCTGGACTCAGAACGATCGAACGAGGCTGGCCAACTCAAGGAGCTCGGCCCCCTCCGCATTTCCCCACCGGGGCCGTTTCACCTGCTATTACTTAGTAATAATGCGTAGTCCCAGGGGAAAGACAACGAGATGGGTGAACGGCAGCAACAAAATGAGCTCATCGGTATCATTGTTTCTTGAAGTTGGGAGAGAAGTGCGGTTTGCGAGAAAAACGCGGAGCGGGAGGTTCATTGCGCATCCGCGAAGTAAACACCAACTTGACGGAGCTAACGCTAAACCCCGAACGGCACTGACTCCATCCTCACACATCTACTAGAATTCATAGTATTACTCATTACTCACCAGGTAGCAATCGTCGTGGCGGTGTAAATGGAACATAGAATGCGTGGTTTGGAGGGACTGCGGATGGATCCAGCTTCTAGGGTTTTGAAACTAATATGACAGGTTGATGGATACTCCCTAGACCCTCCGGGCTGCCGCACCTTGCACAAAACTCACAGTTTAGAGCTGAGACCTGCGGAATTTTGCCAGTTTCCGCATACCGACTCGTGCAACGCCGATCGTCTCCACGGTGCACCCCGATGCAAGCTGCGCAAATGCCGGGTAGCTCTCTTCGAAGGAAATAATCACATTTATCCCGAACAGGCCGGTGACAAAGGTGGAGACAGCAAATCCGAGCATCCAAGTCTTCAGTTGAGCTCTTTTCAAGGTCATGATTTCATTGTTCCGGATATCGAAAACGGATTGAATGGTATCCACCATGTGGTTGTCCTCCCCAAGCAGGGAGCTTGCCCACTCGGCGATGACATCGGCATTTCTGTAATATACCTCGAGTGAGTATTCAACCTCCTGGTTATTTTCGGTGAGTGTGCCTTGCCGGCTTGCCGGTCCGTCAGGTACATCATCGCCATATCCTCATCATTGATAAGCACCTCTTGCAGTGACGAGCGTACTTGACGTGCCTGCTGTTCCGTGCCGACGAATCGTTTCCCATAGTCCTGAAGTCTTCGAAGGGCGGAATGGACCGAGTCCTCCTTTTTCGAATCAGACAAGCTCTGCTCGACCTCACGTCGAGTCAGAATAATATAACTACAAAAACACGCATCGTCACTCAAAGTATTACTAAGACAACGCTCAAGAAGCCCTCCAACACTATCTAAGATCACTAAGATCACCATATATCAGGTAACCAAGTGTAGCTATCTATGAATACATACTGCTGTATTACTAGCACAGAAATATGCTGATCCACGGGCTACGAATAGGAACTAACGGCAAAAATGAGCACTAACGAATCGCCTAGTTCGATATGAACAGGATGTCACGGTTAGAGAGAGCCTACCACTACCAGCACAGCCAGTGCAGCTAGTTCAACGTGTTGAACAGCCTCCGCCCGCACTAGTTGAACAGCCTATTTTGCAACCCCCATCAGCCAAGCGCGCACCACCAACCTGTAGCAATTGTCGGGAGATTGGCCATATAATGACCTATTGCCCTAATAGATAGTTTTATGGATTTACTGGTGTTTTGGTAGTTTAATCTTATTCTGAACCTTTAGCAGTGGGCGGGCTGCGCGCCTAACCTTATGCGCAGGCTGACCGTTAATTACGTTAAATAACTACTCCAATACTATGTAACACCAGAGCAACTGAGCGACGTGGGGTGGACCATCAGACCGACCTGGCAAGAAATGTAAATATGCTACTCCAGAACATATACCGCGGATATTAAATTTTGAGTGATGTGTTGACACTTTTCTCACATTATCCAGAACACCTGATCATGAACATGAGTTTGAAATTACCCCACGGGGGGATATATACATCCATCAGGGCAGTGTCCATGACGGTGCACGCATTTTGATTCGCACCCTGATGTGCGTTAATTAGAAATAGTGTATTCACAGCTGCCAATTCTCTGTGCAACCCATCATTCCAACGCCAGCGATACAGTACGTCGCAATCTCCAATGTGTGAAGGGTCCTCTGCACTGCACCAGGCAGTCTTGTCGGCCCGTGATTTGATCCACCCGGCTGCCGCTTACGATCTCCGCGCCGCCGATAGCCGAGGTCCCCCAGTTCTAATCGTCCCCAGCTCGTTCCTTGTGATTTATCACTCCAGAGTGATTCCTTTTTTCCTCTCCCACCACTGCAGTGTGTGCGGTATTGTTTCTCCCTTCGCTCTCGCCATGGCCTCCCTCGTTCGCGCCTTGCGCCCCCTGTCGCGCACCGTCCCCTCCGCCCGCTTGGCTTCCAGGCGTTTCCCTGGCCGCACCGTGCCGAGGTATGGATGCTTCCCAATCCCACTGTCAAGGTGCTCTGCACGACACTGCGTAGACACCACTGTCGCTGGAGATCGCACCCTTCCCGTGTACAACATTGTGCTGACCGAGCTTGTCTCGACATCTTAGTGCATATGCATTTTCCACCACTCCCCGCCGGCGGGAGGCCGACCTCTCTGATCTCACCCCGACACCGATCAGCCTTTTGTCCGAGACCGAATCGATGATGGCCGATACGGTCCAGAAGTTTGCCCAGGAGCAGATTGGACCGAAGGTCCGGGACATGGACGAAGCTGAAACCATGGATCCGGCGGTGGTGGAGCAGCTCTTTGAGCAGGGCCTGATGGGCGTTGAGATTCCCGAGGAGTACGGCGGAGCGGGCATGAACTTCACGGCGGCCATCGTGGCCATCGAGGAGCTCGCTCGCATTGACCCCAGTGTCAGCGTCATGGTGGATGTCCACAACACCCTGGTCAACACCGCCATCATGCGCTACGGCGACGCCCAGGCCCACCGCACCTGGTTACCCAAGCTTAGCACGGGCACTGTCGGCTCGTTCTGTCTTTCCGAGCCCGCATCGGGCTCGGATGCATTCGCTCTGCAGACCAAGGCTGAGAAGACCGCTGACGGATACAAGCTCAACGGATCTAAGATGTGGATCACCAATGCCATGGAGTCCGGGATCTTCATTGTCTTCGCCAACCTGAACCCCAGTGCCGGATACAAGGGCATCACCGCGTTCATCGTCGAGAAGGACACTCCGGGCTTCTCCATCGCCAAGAAGGAGAAGAAGCTTGGCATCCGGGCCAGCAGTACTTGCGTGCTCAACTTCGACGACGTGGTCATTCCCAAGAGCAATCTGCTTGGTGAGGAGGGCCAGGGCTACAAGTATGCCATTAACATCCTGAATGAGGGTCGCATTGGTATTGCCGCCCAGATGACCGGTCTGGCCCTCGGTGCATGGGAAAACGCTGCCCGGTACGTGCTTTGAATGCTCCCTATGCTGATGAGCCCATGCTAACTTTTCTTCTTCTAGATATGTATGGAACGACCGCAAGCAGTTTGGCCAACTGATCGGAGAGTTCCAGGGCATGCAGCACCAGATTGCTCAGGCCTACACCGAGATCGCGGCCGCCCGCGCACTGGTCTACAACGCTGCCCGTAAGAAGGAGGCTGGACAAGACTTTGTGCAGGATGCCGCGATGGCCAAGCTGTACGCCTCGCAGGTTGCCGGACGCGTCTCCGGCTCTGCTGTCGAGTGGATGGGTGGCATGGGCTTCGTCCGCGAGGGCACGGCCGAGAAGATGTTCCGCGACAGCAAAATCGGAGCCATCTACGAGGGTACCAGCAACATCCAGCTGCAGACCATCGCTAAGCTGTTGCAGAAGCAGTACACTAATTAGACCGACTCCAGTGGATCCTCTCGCCTTGACTACTAGACACAATCCGACCCGCCCATTGGTCGTCGGGCAAGGATGATTCGTTTTTCTTGTTTTCCCTCACGCTTAGTGTACAATTTGGCAGGCCAGGAGTACCGGACATCAATGATTGAACTCGTCCCATGTGCATGACCACTATTTGTGTTTCCTACATTAGTGTAGAGACCGCGTGCCCCCTAGGCTCGTTTGTAGTCGCGAGAGTCGCGAGAATTGTCAAGTGGTGGAGACGTCGTGGTGATTGCCCTAAGCGGAATAGCCGCCGATCCCCGCGTGGAACTATGTATCTCTTTTTTCTTCCTCACCTTTCTTTTTCCTCTCCCTTCCTCGCCGTTCGTGATGCAAGCCACCTCCAGACCGCGGTACGCAGCAGCAGCCCACTCCCCGTGCGACTGGATGCTGAGCACGCCCAGATGTCGCTGCTCGACCTGCCCCCAGAGCTCCTCGGCATGGTTGCATGCCACCTCCACAGCCTGGCCACCATTTCCGCCTTGATGAAGACCAGCCGATGGCTTCACCAATTCCTGCAGCAAGGCGGATTTCTCTACGACCGAGTCCCTGCCAATCGACGCGATACGGTGTTAAGGATAGCATGCGCGGAAGGAACAAAGAAGCTGGCGCATGCCATGCTGTCGCGAGGGGCGAACCCGACGGCAGAAGCTCGTCACGGCCAGAACCCCGAGGAGCCGCGTAGTTCGATCGAGTATGCGGCAGACAGGGGCCATGCAGACATCATTGAGATGATACTTGATCACGACACTCAGATCTTTCTCGCCGATGCACCCTCTTATACCTTGAAACGTGCATTCGACCGGGCCATTGTCAAGGGACAAGCACAAGTGGTTAGGGTTATTCTAGACCAGTCCAAAAAGGCCACCTCAGAGACTGCCCGGGGACAGAAGTCGGCGCAATTCACCTCCCAATTGTTGGACCACGGCCTCAATTTCGCTTTCCGAGATGCGCAGGAAGAGGTCGTCGAGGCACTCTTGGCCGATGATCGCGTTCGTTTGATCGAGTGGAATTTACCCGCAGCGGCCACAGGTGGAAATGAAAGGCTCGTGCGACGATGCCTGGCGGGACTGCCTCACAATATGGCCAATTATGCGGCCAGCATGGAAAAGGCCGCGAGTTGTGGAAATGCTGGGGCGCTCAAGGCGATTTTGGAGGTGGAGGGGGTCGATCCAAACACCACCGTTGGATACTCCCAACCCCCCTTACTGGTTGCTGTGAAGAATGGCCATGAGAATATTGTACAGACCCTACTGGAAAGATCGGACGTGCAGCCCGAACTAAAAGATTCGCTTGGCTGGACGCCGTTTGCCATCGCCGCCCGGAAGGGGTACCGGGGTATCATGGAAATACTATGGAAATCAGGCCGAGTGGACATCGGCTGGACCTCCATCATTGGCCAAACCCCTCTGTCCCTGGCAGCAGAGGCCGGTCATGGAGACGTCGTCGATTTCCTCCTGTCACTCAAGGGTGTCGATGTGGACTCCCCCAACCCACAGGGACGGACGCCGTTGTCGCTGGCGGCCGGGGCTGGCGCGGCGCGTGTGGTGAAGACGCTCTTGGAAACTGGCCGAGTGGACCCTAATTCTCGAGATTGTGATGGACAGACGCCATTGGCATGGGCGGTCATGCAGGGATTTCCCATGAGGACATCCGGTCATGGCCAACGAAACGCGCAACTTGCACGAGAGGAGAAGCAAATCCTCGCCCTTTTGAAAGACCCGAGCGGCGCAGAACTCGAGCCTCCCACCAATAGCCATTCCAAAGACCCGGATAATCGGCGGAGGGAGGAAGCCACTGAGCGAGGCATGGCTGTATTGAACCACCTTCTGGCACGGGAGGAGGTTTTTCCAGATTCGCGAGATAACCAGGGCCACACCCCCCTGTCTTACGCTGTAAGATATCGACATGTCGAAGCTGCACGTCTGCTCCTGGCGACGGGGAAAGTAAACTTGCACAACAAAGATAGCAGCGGTCGAACACCGTCCGACTGGATTACCAAGCGCTGAGCCTGCGGCATGAGGTCGAGGGAAATACATAGTGCAAAACTCAATGCGAACCATAACACAAACCAAGGAATAGGTTGATTTCCTCACTGTGAAAGAAGGTGGCAAAAAAATAGAATACAGAGTATATACTCGAGGTAGTAGTCGCTTGGCAATACATGTAAAAGAGAAGCTTCAAAGAATATTTCTGCAAAAGAACACTGTGAACACAGCACCGCGTTGGCCTTGTCCGTAGAGCCCCAAAGAGGTTCAAGTTCGGACCGTTGAGCTCGATGTGACTCAGTTTTGTATTGGTCTGTTCGACATTGGGCTTGATAGTCTTCATCAATAGTATACGTTGGACGCAGTCTGTGCTCGATCAGGGAACCCCCGGGTGGGTTTGGTGCGGCTGGAGCCGCATCTTCGTCGCTATCATCATGATCGCTTCCAAATTGCCAGTCTTGGTTTTCGTCTGGCGGAGCCCTCATATGCAAAAGCTGGTCCGAGTCTAGTAATGGGGGCTTGTACGGTGCAGGTGGAGAGTGGATGTCACGGCCCGATGGCAAGTTGGCCAGTAGCGGAGCCGATGCTGGGATTAATTGAGTATTGATCTGCCACGAATACGGTCAATTTCTGATATAACAAGATATATAGGGCACAAGAGAAGAAACTTACGGTATCGTTCATCTTCACCCATTTGGTTTCGAGCATATCAATCACATTGCCTTCTTCACCACGACCCGCATCGTCACCAGGATCCAGAGAGCCCTTCTTGTTGCGACTACCTCCTGCATCTTTCTCAATCTTTCGTTCCTCCCGGCGCTCGGTCCATTCCCGCTTAAGTCGAGAAAATCCTCCTTTGGAGGTCGTGGCACCAGTCTCGTCCCCAGCTGCAAGCGAGGACACCCCAACATTCCGCCGCCCAAGAGGCGTGTTCGCCGCTCTCAGCCACGCGATGCCTTCGCCGACCTTGCCCGCAAGCTCAGCATCTATGCCGAAAAACCGGCAAGCACGCGCGCGAGCTACACGGCCTAACGCTCCGGCATATCGAGTGATTTCTTCATCGAGGCGACCTGCTGTGCCGGCTCCTGTCCCGGCGGCGCTGAGGCCGGCAGCGGCCTGTTCAGCATACTCCGCCGCACGCACGCATAACCGGGCAAACAACAAGGCGCGAACTTTGGGAATCTCCGGCGCACGAACCATCCACTCCCGATCATTCGGGTTGCGGGCTTGGATACAAGCTGTGATGTATGCATCGTCCTTTAGAACAGCGAGCAAAGTGGCCTCAGCCAGTGCGAGAGAAGCGAGTGCCGACTGGGTGGAAGCGTTGATATCGGGAACTGTCGACGAGGTGGCTGCTGTCAAAGCCGGAGAGGACGCAAGTAGACCATGCACGGAGCTCGCTTGGAGGAGATTCTTTGTCGCGGTCTGTATGGCCACCGCTCGCTGCTCAGAAGTCGGCGTGGTGGCAGCATACAAGGACTCGACCACGCAAACCCGTGCTAGCCGGCTTAGAACATAGCCCAATGTCGTGAGCGTAAATGCGACTTCGAAGTCAATACCGCGACCTGACAGTCGACCACCCCGGGCACGACCAGGGCCAGTGGAGTGTGTTGCGACCGGCTTGATGCTGATTCCACTACTCGTAGACAGTGTGGGTTTCCACGCCGACTCGATCTCGGCGCGTAATACGATCTCAATCTCATCCCCAGATTGAGGAACCTCCGCTGCTCCGCTCGTATTCAGGACCCCCGACGCCGATCGGCCATGTAGGCCCCGTACGATTGCGAAAAGGAAAGGAATGTATTCGGTGAGTGCTGACAGGACGGTAGGCAGGTGAGCGTCCTGTCGCGAACCTGGGGGAAGTCGTTTATGTGCCTTCAGGGCCAGCCTGAGGGCATGGCGAGCGGTGGAAGCGGCTTGGGGGAGGGAGGGATGCGTGGGAGATGCGATAAAGGATTGGAAGGCGAGAGGCGAGGTGGTCGGCAGGGTAAACGCGTAGACCATGGCGATGGTGGATGGGTTTGGGGGGAGTTATAGACGCGAAGCGGAGCTGCGGGGGCGAATTTGTGGCGGCGGGGTCACTTTCTAAAGGTAGGCTTGGCGGGATGTGATGCACTGCACAAGTGTATCACTCCAGCAGCAATATCATTTTAGTGTTAGTGTATACTGTGTCTAGCCTAGGAAGTCCAAAACAAGAATGAAGCGATCGGAGAACGACATTAGATACATACTGGCATTACAGTTACCAATATCAAACTTAGATGACACCCAGTTATATTTTAGATACTTATTCCAGTGAAAGCGGAGATAAAAGCACGATGCACTATACTTTAGTTTTTCATAGTATGCCTGGGGTAATTTATCTTGAATATGTGTACTACCTCGGTACACTCAATAGTTAAGTCTGTCTTAGTTGTCTGGATCAAGCAGATGTGAAACAATGGTTCTCCCAGCAACTCAATATTGACAGTCCCGAATCCATTCCCAGGCAACAAGGCGGGGATAATCCGACCGTTTTCCTACATGCGAGGAATCTCTGCGACCAGTGGGCTGGTCCACTCAAGAGGTCGACAGCGCGCAGTCGGTCCGGACGCGTGGAGGCGGCCAACTGGAGGTTTTGCGCGGTGGTCAGCGCGCAGCCCCAGGTGTCGTCGACATTGACCATCATGCCAAGACACACGGCGGCATCGTGAAGAATGCGGACCTTGGTGAGACCACTAATGCGCGAAAGCTTGATATTGACCCCTGTAATTTCGGTTCCGTGGGCGGCTACGAGATCGGCCATGGTGAAGACACACTCTTTGAAGATTACCGGCAAGCCAGTACGATGACCCACTTCTGCACAGTCAGAAGGCTACCGGCATGGCAGTTCCAGCGGAAGCGTGATATCCTGCCCTAAAGCTCGGGCAAAGACTAGGGCCTGGTCGAGGTTCCAACTCGCGTAGGCATCAGCCCAAACCCTCGCAGATAGCTCTGACCTTCCAGGCATGCATCGAGCGGACCATCTCCGACCTTGAGTTACAAGGCCATCACTCCCTTATGTCAGTTTAGCCTTTGCCTTCTGAATGGTGGTCGGTGATTCAGTATTAGTCCTGGATTAGCATGTTGATAGCCCGAAAAGAAAAGGGGAACGTGAGTCAACAGAACCTGCTGCCCTATTTGCATCTCGATTATACCACATCAAAAGCAATGGCATTCAATGCCTGGTTGTTGGACAGGCGACCTGTAGAAATGACTATATGCGAGAAGCGAAACGCTGGTGCCTTGGATATGTAGATTGATTTTATATACGTGAGTCGATCGATTAAGCAACCTAGGAAACTTCGAATGGATCCAAGCGGGGCTGCAGCCGTAGCGAACGGTGGAAATGGCGACCAGGTCCAGGTCCAGTGATTTCTTTATCGTAGCCCCTAGATTACCAGATACCAAGACCGATGTTGATATAGAAATATTACGAAGGCTCGTTTCCCTGTTTGTCTACCCAAAAGTGCTCCGGGTGGAACGAGCTTTCATCCATATAGTCCATCAAAGGCTCACGACAAGGACTGAGCACTTCGTCCAAGAAGCGACAGCCCTCAAGGTCCATGACATCAAGCTGGCCGCAGTAGAACAGCTGCGCGCTCGGGGTATTATGTGCATAGTCTATCTGCGCCGGCAATCGCAGAATGAAATCAGAGAGCCACTTGGCAAATCGGCCATTGATATCGGAGTACTTGGGCGGATTTTGCTCCCCAAGTTGCATGTTTTCT
This sequence comes from Penicillium argentinense, assembly GCF_028826775.1. NCBI lineage: Eukaryota > Fungi > Ascomycota > Eurotiomycetes > Eurotiales > Aspergillaceae > Penicillium > Penicillium argentinense. The sequence continues at coordinate 5,607,712 of NW_026622668.1, forward strand.
ACGCACCACTGCGTGATCTCAGGAGAATGGGCTGGGATCGATTCTGCACTGGCGCGGATAAGAGCCTCGAAGAACGCCTGATTCAGATGTGGATTGTCGCGACCCGAACGGGTCACCGTCAGAAAATGATCGGAAGGAATTGTATAGTAGGTGGCGCGGCCGTCATTATGGCTCCCGAAGCGATAGGTAAACTCGTCTATTTTAAGAAGCGAGGTCATCGCGTTTAAGTTAGAAGTGCGGATCGCATTCGTCACTCCCTGGTGCAGTGCGGTGCGGTCGACGAGGGTCTGGGAGTCTGGACGAAGCTGACTGGAGCGCGTCCAAAAGTTGTTGGAACACAGGCGCAACATTTCAAGGAAAGTGACATCGTCGGCCGTGAAGCCGCCGCTGCGCCCCCGAAGAAGACGTGGCGGGAAGGCATGGAGCTGAATGGCCGGCCACACAATACTCGTTTTCCAGGTCAGCGAGCGTAGTTCAACCAGAACATTGGGTTTGATATGGAGCTCGTAGTCGTGCGGGCCGGGGAGTTGGGCCATTCGGGCGATTTGCGGAGATTGCTGGCTGAGAAGTTCCGCAAATCGATGAAGCGGCTTCCCTTTGCCTTCGAGAACGAGCGACTTGTTGCCCTCTTGCCGCGTCATGAACCGATCCAGTGTAGCCTGCTGGTCGGGTTTCATCACCATCCCCGCGTTAATCCAATGGCGGTGGAGAGTGAGAATCATCATCTTCGGGATTTGCTCCCGGACACGCTGCATGGTGCACCATCGGCAACGGAAGACCGCTTCCTGGAGGCGAGAGCGCTCGTCGAGTGTGAGAGGCACATAGTCCAACGGCGCGAGGATCGCGGCCATGGCCTTGCTGAAAGGGTTGTCGGTCGGCGGGTCATCCCAACAGGCAAGAATGATGAGGAGGCCATAGATGTGTTCTCGGGAAATCGCTGCAGCAAGCACCGGCGACGCGCGAGGAAGGTTGAGGTTCAGCGAGTAAAGGAAGATCAGCTCGATAACCTCGACGGGCAGTACTTCCAGCATACAGAGGGCGCGCCGACGTACTGGAGGAGCCACGCTGGGCGATGCGGATGAACCTGTAAGGGGGGACCGAGATTGCGAAGGAGTATCGCGAGAGTGTTTCAATCGACGACCCGGACGGCGTTTGCTGGCTGCCGATTGTGCAGATTTTGAGATTGCATTTGGGCGGAGTGGTTGGAGACTCCGCGACTCTGTCCGGCGTGAGGAATCCTCACCTTTCCGAGGTGCCATCAGATCGCAATGAACGGCGTCTAATCAAGGCCTCACCCATTGCTCCGCGTCGGAGATCCCTGAGGCGTGGTGAAGCCGGCGTTGGGAAGCCGTTGGAGCAAGTTGTTGACGGCCAGCATCGCAAGGCCGCAAGGCCGAAAAACCGTGTTGGAGGGGGTGGATGCAAACCAAGCAAACCGAGCAAAGCCAGCAGACGCGGTACTCTCCGCTAAAGTACGGGCACCTCGGCCCAACCCTACCGCTGAAGTAGACAGTCATTAATTGAACGACGAAAAATATTATCCACTGGGGGACACGACAATCACTATTGCTTTTGCGGGAGCTGCTACTCTAGAATTGTTTGCAGTCTACTACGTAGTCTACTAGGAGTTGTGACGATTCGTACATGCATCATACAGATCTTTTCTCAGTCGGTCTTGGTACCCTCAAACTCCTTTTCATCCTATGAGGGTGTGCGTGATTTGATTCCTTTGGTCTCAAGAATCTCGAATACCTTTTAAATGACATACTGTTGATGCGTTAGTGGAAGAGACTTTTGAAACGCGAGGATGATGAAGCCAATCGCAGCTTACCGGGATGAAAAGGTATGGGACTTGTCTCTCATATTCCCTCCACGCTTCTCCATACTTATGCCGGCACTTGTTAATATCGCGCATAGCACGATGGGTGATCATAATACTGAAGAAAGCCGGATAGAACCACGGGAATGGGCTGTTGAAACCAGTGATCAAGCCCCAGGAAAGGGAGAAAAACATATCGCAGCTGTAGTGAACCTTGCGTGCCAGGCCGTACCACCCATCTGCTAGGATGGTATCGCCATTCTCGGCCACAATGGTCTTAGGACTGTGGATCTCCTGCCAGGGAAGCTGTGGGAAAGTATGACGCTTGACCCAGGTTCCACGCTCCATCATGCGGAAAACATTCTTTTGGCTGTTGGCAGTATCCCAGACCCAATAGACAAATAAGTAAGAGATAAAAAATGCGCCTAGGGCGTATTTGTTCCATGCATAAGTAGATGGTTCGTGGTTGGCGAGATAGAGGGTGCAGTGACAGTATGACATAGGAACACCCGCCATGTTCCAAAACGTCAACAAGAAGCCTAATTTCTCCTGATACATATCCCAGGTTGTGGTAATAAGATGCTCAGCTTTAGAGCAGGCATTGGCGTAGGTGTAGTGCGCCATCACGAGAAACAACACTTCTCCAGAGACGTATCCATATCGCTCGTACTGACGGGCAGCAGCAGCACAGCTCAGTCCGAAAAGAATGAACCACGGAATCCGTACTTCGTAGAACATTTTAAAGTCCAGAATGCCGAAAAGACGCGGGTTCAATTCAGCACCCATGAAAAAGTCATAAATTGGGTACCCGGTGATCCGGTGCTGCGCTCCACGGGCAAATGCAGAGACATAATTGACGATGCTCACGAGGAAGCCCGAAATGATAGAAACAGACAGCAACGGACCAAATTCGTCGAGGAATGTATAGATGGGGAACAGCCCTGTGCCATGTAAGGTAGCCATGACCATAATTGTCAAGTAGAAACTCGTATAGGCGGAACAGTAGTACTTCAACTGCTTGCCACCAAGATGTTGGAGAGGCTTGCCGTAGCAGGTGAAGCCAGGCATGAACAGATAGCATGCAGCTTCGAAGATATAGTAGAGCCAATAGATGCGCCATGCTCGAAGATGTGGAAATGCGCCCGTGTAGACCAGAGTGCCTAAGTGACGGGCAAACTGCGACCAGGACTCGTCCTTGCCGGGGAGCGGTAGCTTGCCATCATAGTACGTAGCGCCAATCCACATGTAATACATCAAGAGCGGGAAACCCGTCATCAGGGCAAGACATCCTAAAGATCCGCCGAATTCGAAATGCCCGGAGTAGTCGACTTTGGGGTCCATTCCGGGGCGCCAACCGCCAGTGATGTGCTCCTTGGCAAAGTCATTGGGCTGTCCATTGGCCTTGTCCTGAGTGTTACTCGTGTCATTAGATGTCTGACCATTCGTGCTTCCCCCATCTGTCTTTTGGGTTCGAGACCGCGCGGTAAGTTTCATGCTAGATGGCAAGTACCGCAATCCAATGGGGTGGTTTCAGAAACCAGGTATTGACTTGAATGGGCCGATGGCAAGGGAGGTCTGGGTGAGGGAGACTGAGAATAGAAAGACAAGAGAAGAGTGTGAAAGAAATCCGTCGGGTTTTCAATAAATGACCGGTCGCGCGCACAGGAGTTAACGAAGGTCAATTGGGGGCCAAGCCACAGCCCCCTGAACTTGGCGAGTGCTACACTGAGCGATTGAAGTGAGGTCGATCTGAACTCCGAGGCACCATGTTCCTTAATTTAAATTGTTTTTCTATTGACGCTGCTTGCTGATTCGTGAGAAAAGTAGGAAATCCAACTGGCAGAGGTTAGTATGTATGCAGTAATTCGGAGTCAATCGATTGACGGGTGTCGATCCGCCGATCTGACGGCTGTCAGGCACCAAGGCATCCAGGCACCGATCGCTGCCTCGTCGGCGCAACTTCTTCGTCCTCCGCGGGGCTCGCGTTTGCCTCCATGCAATGCAGCGCGCTGGAAGTCGCCTCAAACACCTTGGCTTACTCCCCTGTATTCGCGCTGTCTCAATGTCGACCACAACCAAGCCGGCCAGCAAGGCGATGCCTTCGGCATTGACCTTGCACCGCCACGCGAAATGTTCAGTACGCGATATGCAATGAATTTCCCTGTAGCCCGATCAATAGCTGACCCAGGCCGGTTCGGTTTTCCTTCTAAACAGACTACCAAAGCCCGTGCAAGCACCCTTGACCTGCCTCATGGCTCCGTTCCCCTCCCGGTCTTCATGCCTGTCGCGACGCAAGCGTCCCTCAAGGGCTTGAGCTATGATCAGCTTCGCGATACCGGCTGTATGCTCTGCTTGAACAATACATACCACCTTGGCCTAAAGCCCGGGCAGGAGGTGCTAGACGCTGTCGGTGGAGCACATAAGTTGCAAGGATGGGACCGGAATTTGTTGACAGATAGCGGAGGGTGAGAGGTAACGCAAACCCCACAATTAGGATCAGCGGGCTGACCAGGGTCGTGATGGCGATGCAGTTTTCAGATGGTATCTCTCTTGAAATTGGCCACCGTTACCGAAGAAGGTGTGCGGTTTCTCAGCCCGCATGACGGCTCACCCATGTACCATCATCCCCAGTTTCCCTGGGGCGCTTTGCACCGGATTTTGCGCTACGAGAGAAACTATTGACTGACGAAATGCCAGGCTCCTCACCCCCGAGCATTCGATCTCCCTCCAAAATTCCATCGGCTCCGATATCATTATGCAATTGGACGATGTGATTGCGACAACATCACCGGATCACGCGCGCATCAAAGAAGCCATGGATCGTTCTGTACGGTGGCTAGATCGATGCATTGATGCACACAAGCATCCCGAAAGTCAAAATCTCTTCTGCATTATCCAAGGTGGACTGGATTTGGAGCTTCGAAGGCAATGCTGCGCGGAAATGGTGGCTCGAGACACCCCCGGTATCGCTATTGGAGGGCTGTCAGGGGGCGAGGCCAAAGAAGAGTTCTGCAAAGTGTACGCTGCATCTTATATTCTTGTCCTCATCGAAAATCTGAGCTGATTGTACGACAGGGTTGATACTTGCACTGGACTTCTTCCTGAACATAAGCCTAGATATGTGATGGGCGTGGTACGCTTTTCCTTTGGAAACAGCTTTCCTTGCTTCAATATACTGACTCTTCTGTACAGGGATACCCCGAGGATATTATCGTAGCGGTGGCTCTTGGTGCCGACATGTTTGACTGTGTCTGGCCAACCCGTACAGCGGTGAGTTTCCAAGATTCACCAATCTGGACCACAAACACTACTCTAACAGTATCACTTCCTAGCGGTTTGGTAATGCTATTGTGTCTACGGGCACGCTGAATTTGCGTAATAGCATATATGCGAATGACCACACTCCCATCGAGGAGGGCTGCACATGTGCCTGTTGCCGTCCCGCTGATCAAGGCGGCCTTGGCGTTACCAAATCTTATATGCACCACGTTACGGCAAAGGAAACCGTCGGCGCTCACCTGTAAGATGGCCTTCCCATCTCTCTCTCCATGAGTAGCCGTTTTCCATTTGTCTATTTCCCCGCTAACACGTTTGGCAGCCTCACAGTTCACAATGTTCACTATATGCTGAACTTGATGGGGGCGGCCCGGCAAGCCATCATTGAAGATCAATACCCCGCTTTCATTCGCAAATTCTTCTCAGATATTTATCAAGGGGATAAGTCCCAATATCCCGAATGGGCCGTCGGGGCTTTGCGGGGTGTCGGGATGGACTTGCTCGAAGATTAGCAGTCTCTGCGCACCCAAAACTGGAACTACAACCCATCATATGCCGAACGAGGATGTGCTTTGATACCCCTGTTTCCAAGAGCTACCTAGGTAGTAGCAATGCTAGATTAAAAAGAGAGTGAAAAATAACAACGCAAGAAAAAAGGAAAACATAAAACGAATACGACTGGTTACACCTGATAGCTTCCAATGTTGGAGTGGTCATACCATGGGTGATGCAACAGATGCCCCAGCAGACATACCATCAGCACTCAATGGTCTTATATTCGATATTGGTGTGCTAATTCACTAGGTAGCTTGCATAGTGACCACTCATCTGATCATCTTCCTGGTTATCCACCCACTCACCCACGTGATCAGCGGGGTCACCTATTCTGTGCACTGCAGTGTGATAGCTCACAGCCCAGGGCATATAAATGGGCTCGGCACAGGAGTATTTATTCAGAAAGCAGAAGGTCTAAACATCTACTCATACTGCCAGGACATTCAGATTCAAGCGTTAATAGATACCTGAATGGCCAGGAAGGGGGCTTGGGGTAGGAGACAAAACAGGGGTGGTTGTAGCGATCCCCCAACATGAGAGATCTACATTTGAGATATTTTCTGGCACATAACTTCACCAGCCATTCAAGAGATCATAGCTTGGTCATTTGTTTTCCGGACAAATCAAGCCATGACTGAATTGATTGTATCAGGCCATCAATCTCCTGCTCTGTGTTTCCGGCATGCAGGCAAACCCGAACCCGTTCCTTTCCTTCGGGGATTGTGGGTGGCATAATCGCGCGGACAATATACCCGTCTTGCTGGCATGCGCTTGCCAGCTGGCGTGGTTGCGATGTTCGTAGTGAGAAGATGGGAGATGTGGGGAAATGGTCCACCTCGAACAGAACTGACGGACTTGTCCGCAGAGTGGCAAGACGGCCGTGCAGATGCCGAATCAATCGCTGGAGCTGGCCTTGTAACTGTTCAATAGGCGTAAGTAAATGATCATGCATCAACCAATTCTTCAGGGCCAGGTCAATTTACAGGTTGTGTTTCGCCGGCTGACAAAAGCTCGTAGGCTGTTCGAATCGAGGCCAGGAACGGAAAGCCAAGAGCGGTGGTGTAGATCAAGCTCCGGGCGTAGTTGATCAGGTAGTCTCTCGTTTCCGGTCCGCAAAGGACCATTGCTGGACGAAGATGTTAGTTGTTGAACACTCTTCCGCTGTCTATCCTGGGCAACGCAACATACCCCCATGGCTGGCCAGGGCCTTGCCAAATGTATGCACCCGAATAAATATGCGATCTTGGACCCCGAGTTCTTGCACGACGCCAGCTCCACGGGGTCCAAACACGCCCGTCGCGTGTGCCTCATCGACAATAAAGTATCCGTTTTGTTGGGGCAGCAGCTCGTCCACCACTTCAATGAATTCCTTGATTGGCGCCACATCGCCATCCATGCTGTAGATGGACTCTATGACCACGAAGACATTCTTGGCCCCCTGGTGCACCTTGGGGTCCTCCTTGATCTGCGCCTCCAATGCGCCCCGCAGGCCTTGCGGGGAGCTGTGTGCAAACATCACCCGCTTTCCTGCTCGCGACAACCGCATCCCCTCGTGGACACTGGCGTGAATGAGTTCATCGTAGAGAAGAAGATCCCCCGGTTGGGGGATACTCGACAACACTCCGACGTTTGCATCAAACCCCGAGTTAAACAACAGCGCTGTGGGCGCGCGGTGAAAGTCGGCCACGAAGCGTTCTAGATCTTCGGCGTAGGCAGAGTTCCCATCCAATAGTCGTGACCCGCCACTGGCAAATGGAAACCCTTCTGGGACGCTGTTGAGATGACCCAAGAAGCGAGTCCGATAGGCCGGAGACGTGGCCAGCGAGAGAAAATCATTGGACGAGAAATCCACCGTCTCTTGGGGGAGGATGGTCAACCGGCGGCGCGCAGATCTGGTTTCCCGGCGCGACAGGGCCTCCGATAACGCATCAATGAGTCTTCCGGGGGCCGCGGGCGCTGTGCCCCGGGTCTCCTTGTCTGATGCACTCATCCTCTCGAACGCGCGGTGATGTTCTCGACAGAGTTCCGTGGACGAAGTTGAATTTGACGCTGCTGGCGCTGTCGGCTACTCACGGGATGGCCCCGTGTTGGGCCTAATTCTGCTTCTGGGTGCCTGTTCCTGGCGACGCGGGCACGGCCGTCACTGATCCGCACTTTTAAATCTCTAGTTCGCGGACGAATCCGGGGCTGCAGAAGTGCCGCGGAGAATGGCAGGTCTGGGGTGCCGACGCCGTCTCAGGCCGCAGGAATAGATGGGCAAGGGGCAACTTTGGTGCCGGGGGGCTCAACCTGTTGAAGACTCCATAACACTCAGCTTGCACCCCAATGGCGGCTGGTCGTTGGGAAGTTCAACGGGAAAATCCAGCTGGACCTCGGTGAAGACGAAAGGGCGCGGTGGAGCCGCGTGGGGCAGGTGATTCGTGGGTTGACGTCGTTCCCGGAAAGCTCAAGTTGGGAAGCTGCGGACGCGAGTAGATCCTCCTTCCCTCCTTCCCTTTCTGCCTCCTCTTCCTCGGAGTTCCCTTCCTACCCGCGGGTACAATTGTACTACTACTACTACTACTATTACTACTACTACGTACTCAATTGTGGTAGTGCACGAGACACCCTGTCCTCATGTCTCCTGTAGGTGCAGGACTGTGGCGCTCGCTGCCCGCCCATCAAGTCTACGGCGCCAACACCAACGTCGGCAAGACCATCGTTTCCACGGTGCTGTGCAATGCTATTCAACGACAGAACAAACGAGCGGCATTTTTGAAGCCCGTGTCGGCCGGCGCACTGGATGATGCGGATGACCGGTATGCCATGCCACCGCGCTCTCAGACGAAAGAGAGGCAATGGCCGAGCAATTGCAATTACTAACCCGTCGCAGGCATCTGGCACGCTATGGGGCGGGAACGCTGACCAAATGCCTGCACCAATTCGATGAGCCAGTCAGCCCGCATCTGGCGGCCAAGCAAAAGACTGTAAGTAGGCCAGCACAGCGTGGAGAGCGCGAAGTGCTTGGGGTCTCAGGGCTAACACAGAGCAATAGGCTCCGCGGGATGACGATTTGCTCGCGGCCATCCACAATACGCTGTCTGACTGGGCGCGGTCGAACATCGACCTCGCCCTCGTCGAGACGGCTGGGGGCGTGCACTCGCCCGGGCCCAATGGCAACTCCCAAGCGGACCTCTATCGCCCACTCCGGCTGCCCATCGTTCTCGTGGCGGACTCACGCCTGGGAGGCATCTCGGCCTCCATCTCGGCGTATGAGTCACTGCTGCTCCGGGGATACGACGTGAATTCCGTGCTCTTGTTTCGCGATGACTACTACCAGAACCACGAATATCTGGCCAATTTCTTCCGCCAGAAAAGCATTCCGCTGGTGTCTCTGACCGCGCCACCCCCAAAGCCCCCGCAGGAAGATGTGGCCTCGCACGCCAGGGATGAAGAAGCCATGTCTACCTATTACCGGCAGGTCTCCGCGGAGTCAGAGATTCTACGCCTCCTCGAAGACATGAACACGAAGAATCAGGCCCGTCTCACCCGACTGGAGGAGATGGCCGACCGGGCCCAGGATTTGATTTGGTATCCATTCACGCAGCACCAGGGCATGAAACCCAAGGATATCACGGTCATTGACTCGGCGCACGATGATTATTTCCAAACATTTGACGCCGGGCAGACAGAACAACAAGGTGGCGCACTTCGGCCAACATTCGACGGCTCGGCATCGTGGTGGACCCAGGGGCTGGGCCATGGAAACCCGGAGCTTGCCCTCTCTGCGGCATACGCCGCCGGTCGCTATGGCCATGTCATGTTCGCTGGCGCGGTTCACGAGCCGGCCCTCTCGCTGGCCGATAGCTTGCTCAAGACAATTGGGAACCCTCGATTCACCAAAGTGTTTTACACCGACAACGGCAGCACAGGAATGGAGGTCGCAGTCAAGATGGGTCTCCGCGCAGCGTGTGACCGATATGGGTGGGATGCCAGCCAGGAGCAGATCAGCATCCTGGGGCTCAAGGGCAGCTATCATGGGGATACCATTGGCGTGATGGACTGCTCAGAGCCTTCGACCTTCAACAAAAAGGTGGAATGGTATCGGGGTCGAGGCCATTGGTTCGACTTCCCCTTGGTCAAGATGGTCGACGGATCGTGGGTGATCGAGATCCCCGGGGAGCTTCAGGCGGATTTGGGCACAGAGAAGGCCACTTTCGAGTCTTTGGGCTCCGTTTTCGATCTTGATGCCCGACTGGCAACCGAGACGAGCCAAAAGTATAAGAACTACATTCACCGCACCATCCAGGATCTGGTGGATCGCCATGACATGAAATTTGGTGCGTTGATTTTGGAGCCGGTCATTCTCGGCGCAGGTGGAATGTTGTTCTGGTATGTTTTCCCGCATCGTTTTGAACCGGTGCCACCTCTGATACTAAAACGATCGACCCAGCGACCCCCTCTTCCAGCGTTGCTTGACCGATGTCGTCCGCGAGCACCCAGAACTGTTCTCTCCCAATGCGTCCGCGCCGAAATCAGCTCCATCCTGGTCGGGCTTGCCGGTCATTTTCGACGAGGTTTTCACTGGTTTGTACCGCCTGGGCCGTCCATCGTCCGCTTCTTTTCTCGATGTACACCCTGATATCGCCGTGAACGCGAAGCTCTTGACTGGTGGTCTGATTCCGCTCTGCACGACCGTGGCAAGTCAAGAAATCTTTGAAACATTTTCGAGCCCGGAGAAGAGTGACGCTCTTCTTCACGGACACAGCTACACCGCCCATGCGGTGGGATGCACGGTGGCCGTGGACTCCCTGCGGGCGATGTCCGACATGGATGCGAATGGATCATGGGACGGATTCAAGGCCGATTGGCGATCTCACTCAGTCAAGGCCGCGAAGCCAGCCTCGCCCGAGGTCTGGAGTGTCTGGTCGCAGGATCTCCTCCGAGACCTTTCTTGTGCAGAGACTGTGGAGAGTGTCTTTGGAATTGGCACTGTGCTCAGCATTTCGCTGCGTGATGCCGAAGGTGGAGGTAGGTTTGCCCACATCAAGTTTCTAGCTGCTTTTCTAGATCCTCGCACTAACTCGATCGCAGGCTATACATCAACGGCTGCTAAGGGATTACAACAAAAACTGGCTGCTGGCGGTGACCAGTTCAATGTGCATTCGCGAGTCCTGGGCAATGTGCTGTACCTGATGTCCAGTGTCACATCAAAGCCCGAGTCTCTGCAAGAAATGGAGAGACTTCTCCGGTCTTCACTGGTTTAATGATCTACTGCGATGCGACCATGTCAATGCCTTGTTTATAAATGCACATACATCCGTCAACCCACTTGGACCGTGTGGAATTACATTTAGTGTAGTACACGGAAATGACTATAAAGATACGAGCAGCAAGTCTCTAACCACTTCAATATCGAGATTCAATGCCTCGTACTATGTATTTTGTTCACGCAGCATATGGCTACTCCGATTCCTGGCGATAGAATCCTGCGACCAGGAATGCGAGCTCCAGAGCCTGTTTCTCATTAAGTCGAGGATCACAGAACGTGGTGTAGCGTTCTCCCAGCCCATCTTCCGTCAATCCGGCTGCACCGCCTACACACTCTGTCACGGCCTCGCCGGTCAATTCGAGATGCATGCCGCCGAGGAAGGACCCCGCGGCCTGGTGAATTTCCAGTGCCTGTCGAAGCTCCTCAAGGATATCGGTGAAATGGCGCGTCTTGACTCCTGAGGGCGTAGCTTGTGTGTTTCCATGCATCGGATCGCACTGCCAGACCGGAACATGGCCTGATGCCTGTACGGCGGCAATATGGCCTGGGAGATAATTGGCAATCTTCTTGGCGCCGTAGCGGGAGATCAGGGTCACCTTGCCAATTTCTTTGGAGGGGTTCACGACGTTTAGCAATCGGACCAATTCGTCAGCCTGCATGCTAGGGCCGATTTTGATGCCAATGGGGTTGGCAATTCCCCGGAAGAACTCGACATGCGCACCATCCAATTGGCGTGTCCGGTCACCAATCCAGATGAAGTGGCCGGAGGTCGCATAGAATCCACTTGCCGAGGCCGCCGATGTCTCGGAGCTGGTCTGGGTGGGATGTCGCAGGAGTCGAGTGAGACTCTGCTCGTATTCTAATGACAGCCCCTCGTGGCTCGTGTAAATGTCGGCAGTCTCCACGCCACGGTCTTTGTCGATGCCGACGGTTTTCATGAATCTCAAGGCATCTTTCACGGCTTTCACAATCTTCGAGTACTGTTCCTTGATTGAGGGGGTAATGACATGGCCCAGACCCCAGTCGAGTGGGGAGTGAAGGTCTGCCAGACCTGAGGAAAGAGATGCACGCAGGTAATTGAGAGTTGCCGCGGAGTGAAAGTAGGCTGACACCAGGCGCGACGGGTCAGGGCGTCTAGACTCCGCATCAGCCGCGAAGCCATTGATGTTGTCACCACGGAACGAAGGCATCTCGACCCCGTTGATCACTTCAGTGGGGCTGGATCGGGGTCTGTGTGGGGTTAACAGGTGATCATGGAAGAGGCTACAAGATCAGCTGGGGGCATACTTGGCAAATTGGCCTGCGATGCGGGCAATTCGAATCACCGGCTTGTTGGCGCCTGCAGCGTACCAAGGTCAGCAGAACGACTTGATGGTCGGAAGGCATGGTGTTCGTACCCCAGATCAGGACCAAACTCATTTGAAGCAGAAGCTTGGCCTTGGCCTCGATCATATCTTGGTTACAGTAATCGAATAGTTCTGCGCAGTCACCTGTTCCCGCCACAGATTAGAATGGCTCTCCAGCTTGATCGTGGTGGGGCGAACACACCTCCCTGGAGAACGAAGGCCCTGCCGAGAGCCACCTCTCGCAGGCTGTTTTTGAGGTTGGTTATCTGGGTTTTTATTAGTCAATCGATCCTGGAAAAGGACGATCGAGGGGTAATATACTTCTTTAGTCGTGACCAGCGGTGGAAGCTTCTCCAGTTTTTCCAATGCATCTTTCAAACCTTGCGCATCTTCATACACCACATCCTGCTTGATGGGTTTTGTAGCCCACGCTAGAGAGCGCGCAAGAATCGGTCAGAGGTTAGACAAACTCATTGGATCAGTTTGTTCATCAACGTCGAAAGGGCGCCGGAGAGAACACGTACAGTTCGGGCTCCAATCCGCCATTGTGTGGGGCCAGAAACGATGATCAAACAATGAGTAGCTCTGGTAGAGTGGGGAGAGAAAGCCTGGTCTTGTCAGGATCGATTGAGTAAATACAGAGGAGAACCACCAGCAAGGAAAAGAGTCCAGCTTGTTTTTGAATCGCACTAGGAACAAAGCGATGCTCGAAACTTTCAGCACAAAAAAAGCGCGCTTATTCACGGGACCCTGGGTGAGTCATGTTGACACCTGAGGCTGCATACTGACATTCAGGCATTCAGGCAGCAACGAACTGTCGATAATCTTGAATGGACATCGTGGATTCGAGGAGAACGTCAGGTACGACAAGCTGCCGTTGGTGGAGGAAATATTTACATGATCGGTATGAAATCAGTTGCACGTATGTAGGAATTTTGTAGCTGCCAGAGCCAGATCAAGGGTTACTGGAACTGACATCCAGGTCCAGCACAGTATATTTTCCTTTGGAGTTCATTCCACGCTGAATTTTGACTATGGCGGCGTCAAATCGCAGGCCATGAAGATGGTATCGTGCAGCGGTGTCTCATAGTACGGCTCTGTTTCGATGAAACCGTATTTGCGATAGAGTCGCTGTGCAGCCAGCATCTCGGGCAGAGTATCCAAGCGCATGCCGCGATACCCCAGAGATTTAGCTTGTGCCACGATCGCCTCGACGAGCCGGTCCCCGAGATTGAGACCGCGTGCTTCCGGCACGACGTACAGACGCTTTATTTCACACCAATGATCAGAACTGCGGCGGAGTGCGACGCAACCAATTGCGGAAGATGGAGGAAGCCACACAGAGCCTTGCGCATCGCTCCTCCGGGGCTCGGTCGTTCTCGCGATAAGCAAGGCGCCTCCCTGCGCCTCAGCATATTTTCCGGGGATTGATTCGAGCTCGTCTTGGAACGATTGAAAGGTCAAGTCGATTCCGAGGGACGCAGCGTAGCCTGAAAACAACGAATGGATTGTCCCGGTATCCTCAGGGAAGGACGCTGGTTCAATCGAGACACCCATCGGCGCGGGGCGCAAGACAAATGAAAGATTCTAGGTGCTATCAGAATGATAACAAGAGACCGTTGGGGTCGAACCGCCCTGTAGGCAGGTGGGACGTTCTCGTCGGCGTGGCTGCCGGCAGCCGACGCCGAGGTGGAGCTCCCGGCGCTGGTCCATTTGACCTACTACATGGTCCTATACTTGAGGGTATAGTACAGATATCCAGGCGGACGACACAAATGACCAGTCAAATGTATTTATCGACATCTCACAGCAACTGAATCCCCTCAATATCTACATCCCCTCCAGTCCATGGCGTTGGGCCCAATCTTCTGCCGTTTCGGCGGGCATCCCACACTGCCTATTCCACGTCCTGGGCAAATCCCATGCCACGCCGCGTCCCTGACCGAAGACGGCTTGATATTTCAGCAGACTGTTGTGCGGGTCTTGTGCCAGCGCGGCCTGCATCGCTTTCGCGGTCAGGACATTCCGAGCGATCGGCCTTCCGATCAGACGTTCAACCAACTGTGCCAATCCTTCGTAGCTGATGGTATCGCCACCAACAAAGATGGGACGGTTTTGGAACAGATCCTCCTTTCCTAGCACGATCTCCGCGGTGAACTTCCCGATATCCTCGGGGGTCGTGACTGTGACACGGTTCGCCAGGCTTCCGAGCGCATTTACCCGCTGGTTCTTCAAGTCGACGACTCCAAACGAAGGTTCGAAGAGGAAGCTCGTGAACATGCCCGTCGACACGATGGCCCATTTAGTGTGGCTTTGTGATCGAAGAAGATCACGCACATCAAGCTGCTCGTCGAAGATATCTTGGGGAGAACCTCGCCCGATCGCGTCGTAATCCACACCGAATTGCCACGGAATGAATCGAGATACCTGTGCCAAAAGAGCAGCCCGGGCAATTTTTGCTTGTACTCCAGTGCCTGACACAAAACCAGTGCATCCGATCACTGTGTCATAGCCGGCAAAGATTGCGGACAGCTTTTGCTCGGAGTCTTCGACAATATCGCCCTGGACAAAGTGGACTCCGATTTCCTGCAAAATGGCATTTTGTTGTTGCTTCGACGGGTTAAGGTGATCGATCCGACCAGGGCGCAGCAGCACTCCGACAGATGCAGGCTGGTGAGGATGCGAGACCAGGGCGTGCAGCACTTGGAAGCCCAGTTCCCCCGCGCCAATCACGAGAATCTTCGAAGACGCCATATTGCTGGCCGCAACATTATCGTTCGGCAACACACATTCTTATCTTTCCATTGCGCACGATTCAGATAGTTCTCCTAACTCCGTGCTTTGTAATGCATCCCGCCGTGGAGGCCGGTCCGTCCTCGTTGTCGCCCCTTAACTCCGTTCTTGGCAGTGCCCTAGGTACATGCAGAAATGAAACTAAGTCAGGAGTCCAGCCACAGTCGGGAATATCTTCTCAGTACAATCCGACTTTACTATGTTGTTCGGATGGGGGCGAACGAGGATGTATATTTTTGAGGTGCGGAGTGCACCAGTGTGATCTATACCAACGGGGATGGTGACAGCACCGGCGTGCGGGGGGAGATGAAGGTGGACGCTTCCCTTCAGGCGCCCATTTAAAAAATCATCGCCTCATCTGCCCGAATCTCACACTACAGAGCTACGCACGATGCCCTCAGGGGAGACGGGCAGAAATGCTCACTCGGGCGAGTCTTTCGACAAGTCAACAAAGCAGAGACCTTAGTACTTACTCATCGAGAACATCGGCAAACAGAATACAGCGTCTGCTCATCATGGTGACCAGAGTACGGCATCGAGACAGACCGGGTCTCAATCTTCGGTGCAGAGCCTCTCGGGTCCAATCCAACCGAAGAACAACTGCAAGGAGTTCTCGCAGAGCTCGGAAGCTTGACGGCCGAGATGATCTTCGTGTTTGTCTGCTCGGCCAGTCTATTGCTCTTCTCTTTTCTGCCGTGAGATATCACGGTCAACCAGGAAGAGTTCAAGCGAGTCCTGGGGATACAGAACAGTGAGCTTCCTTGGCTGCTCGGTGCGTATACCACTCCACTAATCTTATCTGTGGTAATCTCTGGCTCGCTGAGTGACTTGGATGCCACCCGAGGATGTTAATGGTCGGGGCATTTGCCTGGCTGACCATCTGGAGTGTCGTGGGCGTTTTCGCTATCCATCCGGGAAGAATTATTTTGTTCTACATCGTGCGTTCGATACAAGGGCTGGCGATTGGGCTGTTGGTCTCTGGGTCGTGTCTATAAGCCTGGGCTCCGGAAAAACAAAGTCTTCTCCGTTATGGCTACGACGGCACCCTTTGGCTTCTGGCTCGGCGCGATCCAGGGTGGTGCCCTGAAGAGCCACCTCTCCTGAATATTCGGCTCTAATACATTGCTTTCTGGTCTATGTCTCGGAGTAGGCTATCTCGCCGTCCCTCGAATACAGCCCGTAGCCGATATCGCCGGTGGTACAGCACCCTCCATCCGAGATTTTGACTTCCCTGGAGCCGGGTGCACGATGCCTGGTTCTGTCTGCGTGCGTTTTGGTCCGACTCAAGGATCAGTAGAGACATGGCGTCCATATACCTATACACCAGTAGTGCTAGGAGTCATCTTCCTGATTGTGTTCTTTCTTGTTGAGCGCCAAGTTCAGCGGGCGTTGATCCCAAGTATTTTATGGAAGACCCGGGGCTTTAAACCCATTATGGTGGCTCATTCCTTGAGCTTCGGTGCCTTCGTTGGAGCCTGGCAATTCTATGCCGTGCAATTCTGGCTTCGAATTCAACAGAAAGCCCCGATCACGATAGAAATAGACCTCTTACAAATTGCCATACTCGGGATACTTGCAACATGGGTTGTAAGCAAGACATTTCATGTGGTCCCGGGGAATTTCCTCTACCTCGCCGCCATGTTTGCTTTTGCCATGGGGCCTGCCTTTTTCCTGCCACAGACCGTCGATAGCCTGTATTGGGCTCTCTCATTACCCGGGGTGGCTTTAGGGACGTTTGGCTCCGATCTGTCGTTCGCCGCTGTATCCATCTATATCACGAGCAGCGTGCCCCGATCTTATCAGGGCAGTGCGGGCAGTCTCCTGGTCCCTGTGCAGAATCTCAGTTCCGCGGTGATGACCTCTGTCGCGGACACGATCGGAACCAAGGTGGACCAGGGGCCGTCGAGAGATATTGGGCTGACGGGGCTGCGGGCCATTGGGTGGCTTTGGTCTCGCGGCGGAGATGGTTGCGGGGCTCGTCACCGTCATCTGGATGCGGATCCCAAAGAGGAGGAAAAGGAACAAGTCACGTGGTATGTACATGTACTATCTGTGCTGTACTTAGTTGGGTAGTGGGACAAAAACAGGGCATGCCTGCACCTGCCTGTGGGTGAGCTGATTCATGGTCTTGGATAATTGTATCACAATTGCATCAGTTGTTTTGTGGTTCTGTTTGTTGTGTTTGCTACGTTTGTTGTGTTTGCCGGGTATCAACTGTCCCTTTCTGCCGGGCGGTAGTCCTGATAGAGCTTCTGCCTCAGGCCACCAGGCCAACCAGTCGGCAGCGCCATCGGCAGAATGGGCCAATTCCTCTCCGACGACGCCAAATTTCTCGCAGGATGCCGACACCATCAATTGCGGGCAACTGACAGCCGGAGCACGCTGCAGAGATTTCACGCATTCCCCGCAGGCAGGTTCGGTGTTGACCTGCCTGTGACTAACCTGTTCTCGGACAACGGGGGAGGCGAGATCTGACGCAAGCAGGGAAAGCCAGGCCCGAGCAGCAATGAGCGGCCAGACCAGGACAAGCTCGGGCCCCAATTGCCCCCGAATTTCGCCCCCGATGTTCCAGAAGAGCGCAAGTGTCCCACCTGCCCCCAGGGCGAGAAGTGCCCCGGCTCCACACGCCGCCGGATTGGCGCCCACCGCGTGATGTAATGCAGCCTCCAGCATTTTCCGGCGATCTTCAAAACTGGCGGTGACCCTGTCGGCTTCGGACAGTTTTCTTTTCTCCTCTCCTCCTGATCCTTTCTTCTCTCACGTCCTGGTCATCCATACAATTGATCATGGCACCTCTCAAGCTCAGCAACCACAACCTCGCACAGATTGCGACTGCGGGCGCGTCTCAGGTCAAGGTTCCGAACTACGCGCGCGGTGGCGCTGTGAAGGAGGGAATCGTTCACATCGGTGTCGGTGGCTTCCACCGTGCCCATTTGGCGGTCTATGTCGACCAGTTGATGCAAAACCATGGGGTAACCGACTACGCCATCTGCGGCGTGGGTCTGCAGCCCTTCGACGTCGCAATGCGGGATGCTCTCGACTCGCAGGATGGGCTCTACACCGTCATCGAGCGCTCGGCCAAGGGAAGCTTTGCCAACGTCATCGGCAGCATCAATTCCTATCTTTTCGCCCCGGATGACCGCGAGGCCGTCATTGCCAAGATGGCGCACCCGGACACCCATATTGTGTCTCTCACCATCACTGAGAGCGGCTACTTCTACAACGAGAATACCCACGAGCTTCAGAGCGAGCACCCCGATATTCAACACGACCTCGACCCGGCCAACGAGAACAACCCCCACACCACCTTCGGATTTCTCTATGCTGCCCTCGCCCGCCGTAAGCAGCAAGGTCTCAAAGCCTTCACCGTGATGTCGTGCGATAATATGCAGAAGAACGGCGCCATCACTCGCCACATGTTGCAGTCATTTGCCCGGCTGCGCGACCCTGAGTTCGCGGACTGGATTGCAAAGGAAGCCCACTTCCCGAACGCTATGGTTGATCGTATCACTCCGCAGACCGCACCGAATGATAAGGTCACCCTTGCACAGGACTTCGGTATTGAGGACTCATGGCCGGTGGTCACCGAGCCTTTCATGCAGTGGGTCATCGAGGATCACTTCTCAGATGGTCGCCCTCCATTTGAAAAGGTCGGTGTCCAGGTGGTGACCAATGTCCACGACGTCGAGCAATTCGAAAAGCATAAACTCCGCTTGCTCAACGGAAGTCACTCCGCGATCGGCTACCCAGGCCAGCTGGCAGGCTTTAAATACGTCCATGAGGTGATGGAGCACCCAGTCTTCAGCAAGTTTGTCTGGCAGATGATGCAAGAAGAGGCTAAGCCCAACTTGCCTGAAATTCCCGGCGTCAACATTGATGAGTACTGTAAAACTCTCGTCGAGCGCTTTGCCAACCCCACAATAATGGACCAGCTGCCACGTGTCTGTCTGAATGCCTCAGGAAAGGTCCCGCAATTTATTATGCCCTCGATCGCCGAGGCGATCTGGGTCACGGGCCCCTTCCGCCGCCTGTGCTTCGTTGCCGCTGCTTGGTTCCATTATATCAAGGGTGTCGACGACAACGGAAATACCTTCCATGTCGAGGACCCAATGGTTGATGAGCTCAAGGCCAAGGCACATGCCGGAGGTACCAACCCAGCTGAGCTCCTCAGCATTAAGAACTTGTTCGGTGACGATTTGCGCGGCGATAAGCGTTTCATCCAGGAGATGACCATTGCGATGGAGGATATCGCCCGGGACGGCATTTTGAAGACTCTACCCAAGTACGTGGATTAATCATTTCGCTCTAGGGCGATGAACATGATTCAAAAAGTACCATGCGTTTGCGAGCGATCTTGACGTCTTTTTCCTGTTTGTTTCTGATGTGTGTTACGAGGTTGTGATGTCACGAAGGAATCATGGCATATGTATAGATGATGATAGACGAAATCCCCTAATTCTCACTTCGTCAGCTTCCCCCATCATTCCAACTCTTTAGTGTAATCATATCAAACTGGGTGTATGCCTGCGGAGGGTGCTACACTATAACTACCGATTACCGACTGGTATTGTAGTTAAGAGATCAACATTGTTGAATCTAAATATCCCGAATAGAAAATTGACTTACGTGCAAGTTGGCAATACTTGCTTCAGATCCGTCATTCAATTGGATGAACATGGGGGTGTCACAAGATCGGACCCATCACGACACTTTATGTGGTCCATTGCAACGAATGGGACTTGTTCTTAAGGAGAGAAGCATGTTTCTCTTGCCTACTGAGGACCAGGTCATTGTGAACTAAGCATCAAACCTCTGCCAGTAACAACAACAACAACCAGGCACTGAAAGATCCATGGGCCTCTCGGCTACGCGGTTGCACCCGCCAAATACAACGATAGGACATTATAGAACAATCCAGCATCATTCCCACAAGCTGGCTGGGCAGCTTATCCATGGCTGCCATCATAGGAGAATCCGGATTAACTTTTACTTTCTGGGTGCATCACATCCACTGGGGTTGACTTCGACAAAGGGTGGACTCGGAGAGCGGAACCATCACATGATAAAACTGTCCGCTGAACCGCAATGAAGTCATTTGCTAAGTAAACCAAGATTCTCGAAAAAGCGCATCTTAGCCTTCCAAAATGGTAACCAATGTCTTGCTCATATTTTCCAGGACAAATGATTCGACAGGGACATGTATAGGCTGAACACCTGATCAATTGTAAAAAGTTTCCAAAGTGTATAATCTGGTATTCAAATCATACTAGCTCTGTAAATCCCGTGCTTCCTTTCCAGCCAAACCTCAGAGAAGCATTTAATTATTTACACTTGCCAGTTGGCTGGTTGGGTTGTTGCTAATGGCAAACTGTTAGCTGCTGTTTTTGAAAAATTAGGAGAAACCCTAGGAGAAAGCATACCTCGCAAATGCCAGATTTGCAGTTACCCATGCTACCGTCCTTCTTGCAGGGCTGTCCGGGAGCGATCTGTGTATTTGTTAATACATAAGTATGAAACATAGGAGCATGGGTCTTCACGCACCGGGCCACCTGCCATGCTCAGGCCAGCCAGGGCAAGGACAGTGAAGAGGATGAAACGCATGATGGAGACGGTCTAGGAATGAAAGGTTTTGAAGACAATGAAGAGAAACGAATGAACGAAGCGAGAGAACTTATATGCTTCCATACCTCGGTTCGATATGATCTTCAGGGGTGCTTGCGTGTAGTTCACAAAACGTCACTTGATCGATCGACTTGCCCCCTGCCTTATTGAGTAAAGTGCTGCTATGATCCGCCCATCCGAGGAAAACTAGTACATGAACCAGGCAGACACAATATTACTGTCATCATGGTGGGAACCTGGATAATAGAAATCATCTGCTCTGCCCCTTACGAGAGGACTAAATAGTGCACTCGTGCAGTGCAGTTGTGCCGCTGTTGGGAAGGTTGCGCCGAAGCGCATCAACCAAGGAATCAAAATTTGATATGTGGGAGTCATTGCTGTAGGTCTCATTCTTGGGTTATCTAAAGGCCAAGCCAAAAACGCGTCTTGCAAACGTTGAATTCCCCCCGAAGCTGCTCTGGACCCGTACCAGTCACCATGACCTCGTAACGGCCCTTTTCTGAAATCCACTGCCCCCGCTGCTCATCCCACCAGCTGGTGGCGATCTTCTTCTCGACCGAAAGTTCTACCGATTTCGTCTCCCCTGGCTGCAAGAAGACCTTCTGGAACGCCTTTAGTTCACGGACAGGACGGTTGACATCTGTCGACGGGGGAACAACCCAGAGCTGAATGATCTCCGCGCCGGCGCTGGAACCGGTATTGGTGACCGCGACTGTCGCGGTAATCGGCTCGCCCGATTCCGTATATTGAGGCTGCTCAGGCGCCGTGCTGATCCGCAGATCCGATCGTGAGAAGCTGGTGTATGACAGGCCATAGCCGAACGGAAAGGCGGGAGCCACCGCACTCTTCTCAAAATACCGGTAACCCACATAGATGTCCTCGCCGTATAGAACACGGCCGCGTTCTGAGCGGAAGTTGATGTAGGAAGGGTTGTCTTGCAAGCGACGAGGGAATGTGACTGGTAGCTTGGCGGATGGATTGACATCGCCGTAGAGGATGTCTGCGATGCCGTTGCCGCACTCATTTCCACCGAACCAGGCCTGCACGAGAGCGCGTGCCTCCTTGACCCACGGCATCGTTACTGGTGTGCCAGACTGGATGACGACCACCGCATTGGGATTGGCCGCCAGGACGCGACTGATCATCTCATCACTGCCTGGTGGTAAATCCATGTGGTCACGGTCGTACCCCTCGGTCTCCCATTCGCTGGTGAGACCAGCGAAAATGACCACCTGCTCGGCCTTTGCGGCCTGCTCGACAGCGGTGGAGATGAGCTCTTCCTCGCTGACACGGCGACTGGCGCCAAAACGGAACCCACCGGGTCCAAAGGCGACAATTCCTCGCGTGTCGAGGTCGGAGGTGGGCGCAGTGCCGAACTCGAAGACAATCTTATAGGTTTGACCGGCCTTGAGCTCCTTCACACCGCGTTCTTCGATGGTACCCGTGCCAAAGAAGGCCGAGCCCTGCTTCTGGTTCTTGGTGTTGTCCACCACCACCTCGCCGTCTAAATACAGTCGTCCCGTGCCGACCACGGTGACGCCAAAGTCGTAGAGCCCGTCATCCTCGGGAGTGAAGAAGCCTTCCATATCGACGTAATAGGTCATGGACTTGATCTTGGGATTGACATAATCCATGAGGAACCCGCTGGAGGCAATAAGGTGGAGCTCGTCAACGACCGTCCGCTCGTTGCCTGCACTTTGGGGCTCGTTGTATACCTTAAATGTGAAGCCGGTCTTGCCGTCGGCCGTCTTGAGGAGTGGGCCCAGCAAAGGCAGTTCCTTATGGGAGTAGATACCTTGAGCGAATTTAACTTCCTTGGAGCTCTTTGCTGCTACTCCCTCAAAAGGAGTCACTGTATAATACGGAGCCAACGAAGCCGAACCCCCACCGCAGTACGAGGCAATCCGGGCGTTGGGGCCAATGACGAGCACCGATCTGTCCTTCTTCAACGGAAGGACATCTCCTTCGTTTTTCAAAAGGACGACCGACTCCGCCGCTGCACGGCGCAGCAAAGCCTGGTCTTCGGGCCGGTTAAGAGCCTTCTCGGGGGCCCCCTCTGGGATTCCAAGCGGCTCGACCCAGTTCACCAGGTTCAGGATATTCCGCACTCGCTCGTCCAGTTTGAATTGGGCGACCTTGTTGGAGGAGACGGCATGCGCGAGGGCCTCCCCTCTCCAGCGCGTTTTTCCCGGCATCTCAATATCGAGGCCTGCATTGATGGCGTCGGATGTACTGTATGTACCAAACCTAGAGTAGTGTTAGAGCCAGTGTCTATCGACACGCGCGGGGGTCACCTACCAATCGCTCATGACCATGCCATCCCATCCCCACTCTTTCCGGAGGATATCTTCGAGAATGGCCTTATTCTCGCTCACATGAGTCCCATTCACCTTGTTGTAGGCGGTCATGATACATGCCGAGCGGCAAATGCGCATGGCGACTTGGAAGGGCAGCAGATAGATCTCGCGCAGAGCTCGCTCCGTCACGATGCTGCTCACGGCCATTCGCTCATGCTCTTGGTCATTGCAGACAAAGTGCTTTAATGTCGCGGCGACGCCTTGGTCCTGCATCCCTTTGCAGAAATGACCCGCCAGAGTGCCGGAGAGCACCCCGTCCTCGGAGAAAGACTCGAAGCCACGTCCACCCAGCGGGGACCGCTGGATATTGATCGTGGGCCCGAGGACGATGTGGGTGCCCTTGGCGATGGCCTCTTCACCCATCAATTTGCCGACCTGCGACAGTAGCTCTGCATCCCAGGTTGCACCCAGCGCCGTGGCACATGGAAAGCAAGCGGCGGGGATGCCATTGAAGAAGCGAGTGCCGCGGACGCCGTTTGGGCCATCCGACATGCGCAGCGCAGGGATTCCCAAGCGCGGAATGGGCACGGTGTGCCAAAAATCACGGCCTGGCGCAGACGGTCAGCGTCGATCTGCACAGGGTTGGAGGTAGTCATTGGGACGGCCGAGCATACCGCCGATGGAGATGGACCGGACGGAGCGCAGGGAGAAATCAGGGACATGGGTAGTACCTACCTGCAGTAAGGGCGACCTTTTCCCCGAGGGTCAGCTCCTCGATGGCCTGGCCTATATCGATTCGGCCCATGGTGGATGAGAGTTGGTGGTGTTGGGAGGGAAGTCGGAGTCGGTCGCTGTTTGCTGCACCGATGCGGTGGAGCTAGGAAGCACGATCGTCTGGACGTGGCGCCAATCTTGCTATCATGGGCCACTTATCCTTTCTTGAGACAGCCCAGCGACTCGCGAGTCGCGTGTGAAGAGTAATCAAAGATAATAAAGACGTGAGGATTATTCCAATGCGACGGGCAATGCGCTCGTTACTCTCGTGTGCGCTGCTGCTGGGCTACCGGAGATATTTAATTGTTTCCCGCCGGGGCGCGTGCAACTCCCCGCTTGGATGCTGCACGGCGTGGCATCTCGCGCCGCGATCAGTCGAGGCGAGATCCGGCCGTCGCTGCGGGGATGGCACGTCGTCGTCTCTCGATGAGGCACGGAGAAGCGCCCGAGGTTTAGCCGGCGGTGCCGCCACGGCAGTTCGGACCGCTCGTCCGCCTGCGACCAACTGTGGGCTATGAGAGGGCGTAAGACGAAGGTACGAGTGCTGGACCGGTTGCCAACGGGCCAGGTGGTCCACTGACAGGAGACCAATGCAAGAGGCGGTACACGCTGACTACAAATGGGGAAGTGTACATGGTACCCTATCCTCAGATGGATTTCTCAAGGCCTTCCAAGGTTGGTGTCACGTGGCAGGAAATAGCTACAAGATCGCACTGTCTAGTACACTAGTTAGAGAATAGCCCGAGGCTGAATCTCAATATATTTTATGATGCCATTAACCGCACAATCAATACATAATCGTGGGAAGAGAGTAGTCTAGTGTTGGATCACAGATCTACCGAAGTTAGCCCGGGATGGCCGGGCACACTAAGTGTTGCTCCTTCCGCGGCACCGACGATCGATCTACGACCGCACGACGTGGGTACCTACAGCTGTATGGTATTTGATCCTGGATGGATTACACTTCTAATGAATTTCTCAACTCACCAAGCTTTTTGAGCTGCTTCTGCCCGGGCCCATCCCTAATGC
Source organism: Penicillium argentinense (assembly GCF_028826775.1). Classification (NCBI taxonomy): domain Eukaryota; kingdom Fungi; phylum Ascomycota; class Eurotiomycetes; order Eurotiales; family Aspergillaceae; genus Penicillium; species Penicillium argentinense. Next base: position 5,632,474 of record NW_026622668.1, read on the forward strand.
AAATGCATGAAGATCACTGTGGATGGTTTTGATTTTAGATATACTGTATATTTTGTTGAGATTGGATACGATGAAGCACTGAATATTGAATAAGGGCCTGCTAGACAAATCGACCTTGATGGATTAGAACTTGACTGTATCATGTTAAACTGTCTACATACATTCTGGGAGTATTTATCCCTGAACGGGCGGCAAGCCCCTGACAGTAGTAAACCCCTATTATCGGTCTCAATCGGAATTCTTCCATGAAGATCCCCTGAATTTAGAATATAATGTCGCACAAGAGCGTTTGAAGCGCATATCAAGCTCAGTCCCCGGGTTTCCCTGAACAGGCATGCCGACAGAGGTTGGGAATGAGGCATCAATTCGGTGCCTTATCCTGGAACCTCAACATTTTGTCATTGGAAGATTTAATTCGCAACCTATTCTTTGTGGAGTATAGTGGAACAGCTGACCAGAAATAATCATAAAAACACGTGGCAGTTGGCTATGGGCAAAATATATATCCATTCATATGTTATTACGTATCAAGACATGAGATGTGAACAGCTTCCAAGATACATCAGGGAGCTGGTTATTAATGTAATCGCACCATGCGACCTGGCAAAGACCCTACTCCGCATCAAGCGGGCAGATGGGTGGCTGGTCATTCACCTGAATCCCTCCGCGCTTCTTTTCCAAGCTGTCGTGGTAGGGAAGGCGCCATCCGCCCTCCGACTCGGGGGCGGAGAGCCAGAGTCGCATCAGGTGTCGGCGCCGGGCAGGTTGTCCATCCTCATCCACCGCACCCGGTGGGTGGTCGGTGTAGGCCGTGCGGGCGTGGAACACATGCGAGTTGCTCACGAACTGGATGTCGCCGGGGGCCAGAATCATGTGCAGCGACAGTTCCGCACAGGTCTTCTCGAAGATTTCCATGGCGTATTTCTGTTTGTCGGAGAGAGGCGGAATCACGGCATTCGGGCCCGAGTTGAATCGCGACAACGAAGTCACATTCATGGGGTCAAACCGGGCATAGACCCGGGGGTTGTCGCCAGCGCGGTCATTCTCGAGATAGAAAATGCTGCCTCGGATCCATTGCTCCTCGCCTTCGGACAGCTCGCCCTTGCGGTCAAAGTACCACGTCGGCTCACAGAGGGTTTGGACCACATCGGGGTGTCTCTCCTGGAGAACATTGAATACATGGTGGGTGGAGGAAATGTCCGACTCGCCACCCGAGAGGGATTTGGCAATGCAGAGAAGGCCGACAATATCTGAGCCATCCGTGTGGAAGTATTGACTACAGACGGAGTCAGCATGGAAAGTAGAGGAACACAGGGAACAGTCGGGGATTTACCGAGCATTGGTGCGGTAGATTCGAACTCGGTCTGTCTTGGTCGGGTCTTCGCCCAGATCCTTGACGTGACCGAGAACATGGCCACGACCATTTTGGCTCACAAAGTAACCCAGGTAAGTGCCGAGGCCCATATATGCCGTGGCACATTTTCGCAGATCCCACTGTCGCACCGGAATTCCTTTGAAAAGATAAAAGCCCTTGCCATCAATCAGGTCCCTTCGAAGAGCCTCCAGGCGCTTGGAGAGGTTGGGAAGAACGAAGTTGGACTACGAGGAAGTCAGTCGGTGACGTTGAGGGTTGGTAAGCGGCCTCTCTCACCTTGGAGATGCCCGTCAACGGCAAATCTTGCGCAATGAAGTTGTCCGCCGCGGTGCTAATTTCTCGAATTTCATCGGCATCGAATTGGTGTGTCCAAAGCTCCGGGTGATCTCGGTAGTCGTCCGCTTTCCAGACCGTGGGTCCTGTGTGCACTTTAGGGAAGTCGGCATACGGGCGAACTTGGGAATACACGGGTGGGTGTTGTCCCGAGGTCTTGAATCCATCGGGGAATTTGGTCAGGTCAATTGGTTTCGTCGGCGGGACCGACGAGGTCACTGTTTCTAGAACCGTGGACGACATAATGGGTGCTCCCGACTTTGCTCATCGAGAACTATGCAAGACTCGGCACGAACAATGCGTGGGAACAAGGTCAACCAGGTGCCCTGCTTGTCCAGAGGGAGATATTTACGATCATGACCTCCACCCGATTATATATACTCCATCCCGGCTGAATGACACCCTCTACTGGTGGGACCCCGCATCGGGCTGTCGTCTCGATCGGCCATGAGCTGGTGTGCAGTCGGCGGGTGGTGCTCACGTGCCTGGTCGGCACGTCGGCAGCGCTTGGGCGATCCGGCGATAATTCCGATTTTGTCAGAATCACGCAAGATGAGGTGCTTCTCCTGGCGCGAGAAACGCGCAGAATTCTCCGTGCATTGACGCGCGCTCTACCAGAAATATCCTATCGAGCATCTTTCGATCGTTGGAGGACCGGTACGCGGGCCAGGAGGCTGCGTCCTTGGTGCGCGTAGTTTCACTAGATCCATGGTAAGTTAATCCGCGTTCGGCCAAACGACCAACGGCCGACTCCGCACAGAGTCGAAATTCCGGGGTAATGCAGGGCGCAGTCCAATCGGTGACGGGCCTTGGGTACCCACGGTTGCCCCCTCCGCAGGTGGCTGAAATGCTAAAATGCTGGGCTCCTTTCACAGGGCACGCGACTTGGCCGCAAGACTGATGCCCATCTTCCCGAGGCATCAATAATGTTTGCCTGATCAAACTGGCATCAACAAAAACTTGCTGCCTGAGGCATGATATGCTGCAACACCGCAGGAGTACTGGAGTAACTACGTACCTCTCTCGGATCCAGACGAAGCCATTGGAGCCTCATGGCTCTGCTATTGCGATTCAATTCCATTCCTTGAGATACAGCTAGATCGGCCCGTCTCCAGCCAGCTTCTCATCCCTCCAATGTCATGATGGACAGAGGATTCTGCGAAGGTTACCGAAATGGACTACCACGCTACTGCTCACCACGTTCGTTGCTCAGGAAGACAGCAAAACCCATGACGTTAACTCACAGTATTCCAATCTGTCGTTTCATTTCCTCCTTTGTGCTGGCTGTTGCTATTGATCTAGCTCCGCGGACATCGAAGGACACAATGGCTATGAATCAAAAAACCGTCATCAGGTATGTCGGCGAATCTTCTCCGGGACTATCTACAAGAGATCGCGTGGGAACAAGGCTCATCTCCTCATGAGAGCGACAAGGAGTTCCAGGAACTGGTCAATATGAACTCCGATGAACTCCGTGGCTGGTTAGAAGAAGGAGAATCGGCAGACGTCCAGGTGGGCGAGTGAGACCATCGGTCATGAAAAGGTGATTCCCTCTCTCAGGCCGGTGTCGCGATGATCGCGACGTGACGGGTCTGATGGCAACTGACACCTGCTCAAAGGCCGCAAACTTGTGGAGGTCCTCGAACACCATCCTGAGGGGCAGTCGTCCCACTACACCGACGCCGAAATCCCCCACGTGCGTCGTGTGATCTCGTATTGCAAGCGTCATCTGGCGCAGGAGGAATCGGCCAAGCGGAACCCTCACAGCCGCAGCTATCGGTCTTTGAAGAACTGGGGCCATTATGCGCTCAAGGAGTTTCCTTAATGCCGGGAATGCTGGGCAGGTTGAGACTTTCCCAGAGGCAGTCTCGTGCAGTCTCTGGGGGCTAGCAAGACACATAACACCGGATTTTGTCTGTTTTCCACTTTCTGCTTGCTCTGTACATACCCGAGTAGGCACTACTCGTAAGGAAGGTAGATTGGACCATCGGCATCCCCGTCTATCTTCGTCTCAGGGACTGGGCCTGGGAGGCGGGTTGGGAGTGGTTGCGATCACAAATCGGTGCCGTAATTCGGGTCCCCGCCGAAACTGAGCCGGCTCCATTCGCCTTATCTTTCGGGACGTCAGCCAGGCCCGTTCCCTCGTCAACTCCCCCCACGACGCCGCGCGTGCTGGCGACCAGCAGGGCAGAGGGCCACGATTGGCGGGGACTACTATCTCCAGAACCCCCACCCGGACAACCTCGGGGTCTCCGGCTTTTTTACATTTGCCGATCGGACGGAGGCGTGGGGGAAATGCGGGGAAAGCTGCTGGCCGGCCGTGGGGAGACCCTTTTCTGCTGCGTTGGCGTTGGCCTAACCCAACGTGTTGACTGGCGAAGGCGCCCGCGGGACGTGGGGGTAGCATGCCGCCGGGAGGGCTTAAATCCTGTTCCTCCCCGCATTTTGGCTCCCCAGACACAGCATCGACGATCGCCCTTCCTCAGTATGGCGAAACCACAGACGGTCCACGAGGAGGACATTCCCCACAAACTAGCCGACGAGGCGGTCGTCCGAGTCCCATTGACGGCCGAGGACAGCAAGCGCATCTGCCGAAAAACTGACAAAACCATCCTCCTGGTGCTAGTCTGGGTCTATTTCCTACAGATTCTGGACAAGACCGTGCTGGGCTATGGCGCGACGTTCGGGCTCCAGTCGGATACCGGGCTGACCGGGAACGAGTACTCGTTGATCGGCTCCATTGGCCCTATCGCCCAGCTGGCCTGGCAGCCCTTCTCCTCCTTTCTCATCGTCAAGGTGCCGCACAAGATTCTCATGCCCGTCATGTGTTTGGGATGGGGCATTGCCCAGGCGTGCATGGCCGCCAGTTACAACTTCCAGACCCTGATGGCCGCCCGCTTCTTCCTGGGCCTGTTCGAAGCCGGATGCCTGCCATTGTTTAGTGTTATTACAAGTCAGTGGTATCTGCGTGCCGAGCAACCCTTACGCATTGCCGCCTGGTACAGCACCAATGGAATGGCAACGATCATCGCCGCCGCCTTGTCGTACGGTTTGGCCCACATCAAATCCGATATCCTTCTCCCGTGGCAGATGTGAGTGTTGGAAATCCCTCGTCTCGGCAGGGCAATCGTGATTCTAACCGAAATCATGCAGCATCTTTCTCTTCGTGGGACTGTTGACGGTCGTCTCGGCCCCGGTGGTCTATTGGCGACTCGACAATGATGTCTCCACTGCACGCTTTCTCACCCAGATGGAACGATTCCAGGGGATGGAGCGGCTGCGGGCAAACCAAACGGGAACGGGCAGTACCGAGTTCAAGCTCAGTCACGTCTGGGAGACCTTCCTCGAGCCCAAGACCTATTTGTGGGTGGGCATGGCCATGCTGCTCAACATTGGCGCCAGCGTGACCAATATATTCGGCCCCTTGATTCTGGGTGGGCTCGGATACGATGACTATACAACCACGCTCTTGACGATGCCATTTGGCGCGCTGCAAGTGATCGTCATTCTACTGGCCAGTTATCTCGCCCAGACGGCGCGGGTGAAAGGTGCCGTCTTGGCGAGTTTCATGCTGCCCGTCGTGGTGGGCCTCGCTATCCTCTACGCCGTGGCCCGCACCAAATCGGAGCAAAGCGCGCTGCTGGCAGGTTACTATCTTCTCGCGTTTCTCTTTGGCGGCAATCCCCTGGTCGTGACCTGGATCATTGGCAACACAGCGGGGACCACCAAGAAGTCCATTTGCATGAGTTTGTACAACGCCGCCTCTTCCGCCGGCAATATCGTAGGCCCTCTACTCTTCAGCGCCAAGGACGCCCCAACGTACCATCCCGGCCTGCGGGCCTGTCTGGGGATCTTCAGTGCCATGGTGGCCGTAGTGCTGATCCAATGGGTGAATCTCTGTTTCCTCAATCAAATGCAGGCGCGCCGCCGCGTGGCCAATGGGAAGAGTGCCGAAATCATCGATCATTCCATGCAGAGCAACTTTCACGGTCTGGCCGACGAGAACATGGACCGCGAAACGGGCCCGGGAGTGGCGCATGCCGGATCAAATGTCGTCGCGGAGGATCTGACGGATCGAGAGAATGATGAATTTGTATATATCTATTGAATATCACACTTACGACCATCGGGTGTTTGCTTGAAGTAGCCGTCCTATCGCTCAATTTGTTACACCGAATCTCAAACAGGCTGACTGTATTTTGGGTAGAAATGAATGCCAAAGGCCTCCATCAGAGTTCGGTAACCTCCCTAATTATGGACTCTCCCCGAGCACCGATCCATTCTTATAATAGGCATCAACCCTTGGCATGAGGATCTAAATGCAACCACAGTCACCCGCCTCGATTTCTCGATCCACTCGTTTAAGATTCATTGCTCGGATGATGGGCTACCTCTCTTTCGATACGTGGCCTGAGTTCGCAGTGCCACGGCGCATTATGGCTGGAAAGCGATAAGAATCGCGTCCTGACAGCGATCTGAGTCCGCACATAGGAACATGGAAGGCGTAGAAGAAGAGACGAGAGGGTCGCCCAATTCCCATAGTTGGTATTTGGGTAGGTATTTGACGGTCGCACAGGTCCTCAACCCTTCAAATTCCTTCGCTTAATGCTTAACATCCATCACAAGGGGAATGAAGTGAAACCAATGTGCTCTCGTGCTGAGAAACTGCTATGATGCATCTCTGTCATTGTACATGAGGACGGCTAGTCATTTTTCCAACATAACAGAAACAATGCTTGAGCCACATGGCTTTGATGAGAATAGAACACGCAATTAAAGCGCCACGGGAATATTTTGGATTTGACATCCACGGTCCTGTATTTTCTAGACACCACGTCCCATTTGTCGATAATGGCAAAAGGCTTGAGATTGGTCTCGACAAATATTTCTAAACCAGACGTCGCGCGTTACTCCAAAACCTTGCCGATACTCGTCACATTTTTTCACGTCGCACCGGAGCTAATGATGGTGACTGTTGGAAGGAGTCCCCTTTCTGCACACATGGATGGCTGATGGTGACGGGACACCCGAGATGGGACTTTTTTATTCAAATGTAATTTGGCCCTCTTTTTTCCCCCTCACCCCTGCTCCGGCGAGGAATTCCAGGTGGCCAAGATACAGGTGTTCAGCTCGCGGAGCATGATGTGACATCTAAATGACCGCCCTGGCAGACTGGGGGTCAGTGGGAGCGGTGTCAGTCACACAAGGCTGACTGAGCAATCTCAGTCACTAAGACCTACCTGATGCTACCGATAGGTGGTACATAAGACAAGGCCTCATGAGCTGCAAACAAACAGAACCCGTGGGTATTCGAGCAGATACCGGGAAACCCGTCCTTCTGTGTCACTAAACTAAGGTGGAATTTTCGAGATCAGCAAATTATAAATACGACTCTCTACTCTGCGAACATCCACAAAGAACCGATCATATATTTGCAGAATGAGTCGAGGCCTTCTATTTGCTTGGCTGTGTTGGTCGCTTTGGACAGACCGGGCAGCCGCTCAATTCCAAAGCATCACGCCAGCGGAGCATAGGGAGATTACATTCACCATTCATGTTTCCGACGATGCGGCAAAGTCAAAATCGGGGTCAATTTACTTTCAGATGAACTCCACCCGCCCTATTCAATGGTTCTCGCTGGCACAGGGAATCCATATGCGAGACTCTAATATGTTCATTGTTTATACCTCGAGCAGACATGACAATATCACAGTTTCCCCGCGCCTTGGAAAAGGCCATTTTCTACCACTTTATAATCCACACGCCGACGTCTCAATATTGGATGGAAGTGGAGTCCACAACGGATCTATCACTGCGAACATCCGCTGCGACAGCTGCATCACCTGGGAAGGGGGCCGTGAAGACCTCGAAAGCCCCGCCAGCCCTTGGATATGGGCTATCAAGTATGGGAAACCGTTGAATTCCGATAGCGTTACAGCGCATCTACTTGAACACGATGATGATGGTGTTGCTTTTGTAAATATGAAGAAGGCCACGGGTTCACTCGCCATTGATGCCACTGCAAATCCTTTCAGCGACCTGGCTAATGCCAACATTACCCCAGCATGGAACAGACCACCATTTGACTCGGTGGGGCTCAACAAAAAGAAAATTGCACACGCAGTATTGATGACGGTGGTGTTTACGGCACTTTTTCCATTTTCGGCCATCATCTTATATTTATTCCCTTCGTCAGGGATTGTTACTATCCATGCAACATTGCAACTATTTAACCTGATTATTGCCATTGCTGGATTTGCTGTGGGTATCTCAATGTCTCAGCAAATTCATCTCATGCGTCACCATCATCCCATCATTGGAATCATTGTGGTCGCAGGCTTGACTATTTTCCAGCCCGCAATGGGACTGATTCAGCATCGACACTACCACAAAACAGGAGGCAAAGGGGCTTTCGCCTATCTCCATCGCTGGTTTGGGCGGGCGATGATGATTCTAGGTGTTATCAACGTTGGATTGGGATTCCAACTGACCGGGTGGCGGGATCCCTTTGCCCCCCGAGGAGCAGTTATAACTTGCAGCATTATGGCCGGAATGGTCGCTGCAGTATATATCTTGATCATAGGGCTCACAAGTGCAAGGAATAGGCGGGCTGCTTCAGGCTGATGGTTCAGTTTGTTGTGAATTCAGATGACAAAAATAAATTGTGGAAAGAGAACATAACTGTTTTAACATTATAAGCCATCTGGGACAGCCACTCACAGGCCCTGAACCATAGGACACTTGACAGCCAGATACAATATTGTTTAATGTAATGAGCATTTGCAGGCATGCATGGGCTTAAATGAACGTATTCCACAGAAAAGAACTTGGCCTTGACCTGCTGCTTGTTCCCCTCTGAAATCATCTTAGATGCAGCCCAAGGGCAGTAGTAGATGTAAGAACTACACACTTCATTCGGCACCCGTCTTTTACCCCCGCGCAAATGGGAGGCCACCAAGCCCCGGAAGCACAGGCATTTGAAGAAAATCACATACCGTAGTTTTCGAAATCAGTTATACCGCTATACTTTCTGACTACTTACCCGGAGGTGTTGGATCCCTTGTACTGATGGTATTGTCCTGTCACCCTGATACCAATTACTCATGCATTAGGGTTAGACCTGTATCTATTGTGGTGGGGAGACCCCCCTCCCCCCTACTACATCGTTGCCATCCAGACTATGTGACATAGCCGGCAGTATACGATGGCCGGATAGCTAGTTCTAGAATAAACCTTCTTACACCTCCCCGACCTGACCCCTACATTTGGGATTCTTGCTATTTCCTGACAGCTGCGCGTGTGTTTTGTCGTGGTTTTCTGCTGTATCGACCCGCACGTCTCAGCACGTGCTGCCATCGAGCGTTCCCCTTTTCAATAGGTAAATATTAGTATTTAACAAGTACACACAAACTAGGACCTTGCCAACATCGCACGACCTATACCCGACAGTGCTATTAAAAGAAAAGACGAGAGGACTGGGGTTATTAAGAACATACCAGTTGGAAAGTCCAAATTTGCAGCTAGTGCCGTTGCACAGCTTATATGATCTTTAGTATTAGGGCAACAATGCAGCAGGAGAGACAAAGCTTACTCCATATCTGTACCCGCAAGCAGCATGCTTGCTCTCTGTCTCTGCGGCTAGCGAGGCAATGACCAGCGCAGTGCTAGCCAGGAAGGCACTAACAGTGCTGAACTCCATGGTTTGACCAGTCCAAGGACCCGAGTGGCCAGTTCTCCGATCAAACGACCAGAATTCTAAAGGATGCTAAGATCCACACCGAGATCCAGCTGATCACCTACTGCGAAATTCAGGCGGTTCCGCTGTTCCCGAGGGTTATCGGTTCCAGTAAGGATGCTTGTTTTCTATGCCATGCATTCATCCATAGTCATGGCGAGATGCACACATCACGCACGTATGGGAGATTGTACCCCAGTTGGCAGCTGCCAATGCTTTTGTCGTTTAAGATGCTGGGGCACCGATTCAATGAAGTCCTTCTGAACCATGCTCGATATACGTATATTTGCTGCCGCTCAGTTGCTTTTCTTATCAATTTCAGTGCTCACTGTCTCGTTCTTTGGTTGCCCAGTCAAAAACTATTCAGTTTCTCACTTCGACTCCCCTCTTGAAACCTTGGGCCCCCAACTCCATCCTTGAACTCCCCACCAAATCCAATTCCATGAATCTCTCTTCCTCCATAAAACCTCCCTCTGCTCGGTTCACACAATGCCGTTCCGTACTGCTCCAATAACTCCTCATCCACAGTCCCCACAGCCATCTCGATCTCATCCCCGTCCTCCTCTGGACATCGCCAATACATTGTAGACCCACATACCCCACAGAACCCACGGTATCGACCTTGTGTATGTGAATATTCCGTTATGGGCAAATTCCCGGGCTTCCAAGAGGGTATGTCGGGCGCGTCATAAGCTGTCTCTCCAGGTGGCAATACTGGGGTTTGCGGCTCCTTGGCGGACGCTTTAGAGTGCCTGGTCACACCTATTTCGAGACTTGGCCAGCCGAGTTGTGGACATGTGAAGGTCAGGAAGAGTGCGAAAGGCGCCCCGGTGTGTTTACGGCAGTGAGTACAGGAGCAGGTATGCGGCTGCTATTTTGTCAGACAAAGCACTAAGAAAGAAGGTAGCGCTCAGATAGCACCACCAAAGGAGTACAGGAAATATACCCCTGGTGGCCAGGCATAGTCCTTTCCTATCTCAGCCCTGTACCTCACCGCACCACACAGACAACCGCCGGTTATATAAGAGGGTGGCGTTGGACTCATATCCACGGCTCTGCTAAATTTTTCGTCTGCGGGATTAAGAGTTGGTGTGGAGTCGGTCATCTTCACGGAACATTCACTCCAAGTCAGAAGAGAGGTAATAGAACTCAGGGATGTTTCCAACGGATAGAGATTTATTTTGGAAGTTAACACGGTTCAACACCTAACTTATAAGGCTGTGATCAGATTCACCTGATCAATTGGCTAGGACTCGAGATTCATAAAAGGGTCGGCCCCCGGGATGAGAGGAAAGGCGAACTTCTCCATTCTTATCTGTGATCTGTCATATCTACCCCGCTTTACCCCGCTTTCTTCTTCACCGTGTTTATCCTGTTTGTTTCCATCTCGGTCTATTTATACGAGAATTGTCAGGAAAATGGTGATCGGCACTGTATTGACTTGAACGGTACTGACGAACAGAGAGAGGGGTCAAATACCACTAGGACACTTCGGGAAAGGTTTATTCATCGTTCACGCAATTTCCTCCTAGGGACCCCTGAGATCGCTCAACCGATCTTAACAACCACCTTCAATCTAGCATCTTATTCTATGGGATATCTTCAGTACTAGCCAGTACATCAATTCCTCATCCTGACATTTTATCCTAGGACGTTTTCTCCTTAGCCCTGAGCTTCGGGGTCTATGCAAGCGATACAATAATAGCGAGTCGCTACTCAATGTCCATGAAAGTTTTGCTAATTTAGACCGGATTAGCACACTTATTCGAAAGGAGAGACTCCTACAATTTCCTCATGGACAGGATATCAATGCTTGTACTTTGAGATGGAAAAGGATCCTCCTTTAAAGGTATGAAAAGGTCGCGATATAATGAGAATCGATTATAAATAACCTCTTCCTTATGACTACGTTCAGCATATCTATCAAGGCCCTGACCTTATGGTTATTTGCTTCACATCTGAGAAGGCTGATCTTTTCATCCAATCCGACTCGGTAGAGATTGACATGTCTTTTAAACGATTCAAAGAAAGGACAATGCGAGAGGTTACATTTTCAAGATATATACCTGAGCAAGACCCCCGTAATTATCACCCGAATATATTAATAATTCTTTATTAATATTGTCGGGATATATCCTCCTGTCAGAACAAACTAGCGGTGACCCACTGCTAGCGCCTGATGGATAACATCCCTTGCTTGGTGTACGCATTCTTGCGCTGGGCTGCGGCCCCGGTGTTGTGACCGCCGAAGGCCGGTGTGTGGGATCTAGGGGTGTTTTCCAACTAGACTGAGGAGGAACATCTATTTACATGAATCAATTGACTTTTGCTTTGGAAGCATACACGCTGTCCACTTAACTGTGTACACAGTACCTAGCTGGTGATACCAACAATTAATATATACAGAGCTCAAAGCCTACACCGGATTGCCTCTGACAATTTACGACAAGAGTATGATAGTCTTGCTATCCAAATGCTTGGACATCAGCTCCGAGAGGAGGACTTAAAGGCACAATTACTCGAAAAGCAGCTTGCTAATCGTAAACGGCAGCAAGAATTAGATGAGATAGATAGACAGGTAAGCGTAGGTAGGTTAAAATATGCCCACTTGTATTAACTCTTACAGTTTTGGTCAAGGAATTAAGAATAATTGTAAATTTATGCTTCCTCCTCGAGACGATCAAAGTCTGCTTCCACATCCCAAAAGCGAGAAAGATACTCGCAGGTGAATGGGGCAGTACCGCATTCTATTATGTTATATTAGCAATGCATTAAGGATGGCAGGGCGGGCCTTGATGTAGCCAAGAGGCTCGGTGGTTTTCTTCATGGCGCTGACCATGGGGGAGGACCGCGAGGACCGTGGAGAAGTAACTTGACGTCAGAGGCGGGTGCGGGAAGGCGCTCCTATATTCTAATGTTAGACATCATGGTCACCTCGGTAGGAGCCAATCACATGTGTGGGAAGTTAACTTGATCATGTCGGGGGTGACGAAGCTGACATTACCAGTTCAGACCTCGGGCGGGCTGTCAGGACATAGTAGACGTTAAAGCCCTCATCCTCTTTGGTGAGCTTATCTAGCTTTTCCTGGAGCAGGATGTCCTCCGGGTTGACGTTAGCGAAGATCAGGTCGAACTTGGTGGTGTCGTTGCCGCCGTTGCAGGGGCGGTTGCGGATGATGGCCTCGATGATCTAGAGCATAGAAGTAATACCAGCACCGCCGCGATCATACCGATGTGGCGGCATATGTTGGGGGTATAGACCATGGCGCCCCTAGTTAGGCCCACGGACCTTCATAGTCTGGCCGACCTTCAGGGTGGTGATGTACTTGGAAATGTTACCCTGCGGGTAAGCCTCGACCAGCAGATCGAAGTAGTTGGCTTCATTATTAGACGAGATGGGGGTGTAGGAGCGGATAACCTCCTTAAGCTGGCCGTCAATGGTGGCCGTAAGCGAGATGTGCTGGCCGATGGGCAGACCAAGGATGTCGGTAGGACGGTTCAGGAAAAACCGGTAGATGGCGATATTGTGGGAGATGCTGTTGATCTCCTTCAGCTCGAAGTCCTGGAACTCAGTGGGTTCAGGACCTTGCGAGGCTCTGCGACATAAAGTTAGTGCCTAGAGTTACAGTAATACTCGCTGGCCAGAGAAATGAAGACGAAAAACGAGCTCAAGTTTCTATTAATCACCGCCAGCGGCCCCTTCCTGACTCCTCGCCCGGCGCCTCTCTTTCTCTAAAAGTCCCAAACCGGTAATAAACACCATAGTATCAAAAACAACCCCATAATCCACATTAATCTGGAACTTGCCAGACTTCTTCCAGCTTTTCGTCCCATTATTCAAGTAAACAGCGACGAGCTCTTCAGTCTGGTCATCCTGTAGCTTAAAATTCCTTGAGCTGATTTTCGATGGCTTCTCCTCTCCAATCCCGACACTATTGGTCCGCTTCCAAATAAAAGCCCTCCGTTCACCAGAATCCAGTGTGATCTCGAACCGATAATGCGTTGTGAGTTTATGGCGCGTTAGATCCTCCCAGGCGACATTGGGATCATCCGGATTACCGAGTCCCACTTTGCAGTGTCGAGAGAAATTGATGAATTTGCAGACGGCTGTAATCGGGGCATCCTCGGTTTCGCCGGCATGGTATGTTAGGTCTGGTTTGCCGATCGTAAAGGTTGAACACCGCACATAGGCGAGGGGGCTTTTTCGGTAGTGCAGATGAAAAAATCGAGCTTTCGTCGCCGATGATAGACGTGGAAAAGGCGTGAGGATGAAGTTGTGGGTGGTGTGTCGCTGTAAATTGAGATCTCGGTGGAGCTTTGGCTGTCCGGGCGAGCAGTGTTTGCAACATCCAAGTAAGGTTGGGAGGACATTTTGATATGGTGGGGGGGGGGGAAATTCGGTGGAATGGTGTCTCCCTCTCATATAGAAGTATCACATCAAGAGTTATATGAATATAAAATATTTCAAGTTAACCAGCAAAGTGAGGCTGGGTTCTCAACCTCGTGTTGGGCGGAGGCTGATCGCCAGTGGAGACATGTGCACCTCCAATCAACTTTCTGCGGATACGGTTGCACCGCCTCATAAGAGCCGATGTGACTTAACATCTAATTTAGTTGGTTGTGGTCTCCGAATAGCCCCGAAAGTTTATTCCTGAGAACCAAGACGAATCGAAGATTCCTGCATCGGTGCGTACAGGAAGCGTAAGCCAGCGTTCCAAATCGAAATCGGCCGCCATGCCGAGTACAAACGGATAACTCATTCATATTGAGAGCTAGGTCCGTACCAAAAAAGGCCTGATCGCTAATCAACCATGCAACAAAAATGAAACACTATAGAAAAGATAACCTATGCTCCCGCCACCGTTCCAAAATCGCCAAGGCTCACTCCCAAGCTTATTTAAGGCTTAGGCGCATACAAAGCCAAGATGTGAGCAGACACAGCGGACTCCTCTTCACGACGAGAAGCCTTGCAGTACCCCAGATACCCCAGACATGCAAGAACATTCCAATCCCCAAACACACAATGAGGACAAACTCATCCAGGGCAGATTAGCTACATAGCAACATTTCCATTGATTTAACAATGTATCAGATAAATTTTGGGCACCATATGGAGGATATCTCCTACGAGCTTCTATAATGCTAATTGTTTTCCAATCTGAGTAACTACCGTTTCCTGGTTTTCATCCATGCAAACAAAGTTCCATTTCTTGAATGCGCTGCTGCTAGACCAAGTCAGGATAACAGGGGAGCTATTGTCAGAGAATGCACGCGAGTGAGAGGTGTATACGGTCTGCCGGCGCTTTTGCGCTACTAGTGTGTCTTTCAGGCCATGGAGTTTGTACTCAGCATTGATCTAGAATGTGCGTAGCGTTCCGGTGCCGATAGTCCCATATTCAGGCGCCGATTGAAAACGAAATGAGGTGATTAGTTTGACTTTTGAAATTGACGGTATAAATAGGGCTGAAATCGCGACTGCAGCCATTGGTGATCACAGTATTCCATTTCTTCCATGAGGATTCGACATTTAGTCTGCGGATGTTGCGGTCTTGGAGAGGTTGAGAAGTCTAATGAAACCATGTTGGGTGACTTTCACTTGAGATCGTAGATATGAAGATGGGAGATGGTGCCTCCTTGGGACTTTCGAACTGAGGTGTATCTATAAGTGCCAAAGATCTTGAGTTTGCTACGACACTACTCGAATGTGCGCAATCAGTGTGGCTTGGCATTCTGAGTCACATCTCGTCGATCAACAAGCCGTAGGCGCGAAGGGACTCCGCCGACGGAAGGAAAAAGTCAAAGTTATACAGGTAACTGCTACGGTGGGAACAAAATAGGAAGCGAGAATCTGCAATAATGGTATTCTATGAAGGGGCGGTTATCCATTATTCCGTGTTCCGATTGCCTTCCAAATTTGGAACGATCTATCCAAATAGAACAAGCAAAGTGGAAGTTCTGGGGTCTCGCAAGATCGCCCACCATTCCATCAACCCCACTGTACGCCTTTAATGTGCGCATTATTTGCTCAAGTGTCGCTCCTGTGAAGTTCGGCAAATTCGCTAGCGGGAAAAGCAACTGATCGATGCCATCGACATCCAAATGCATCATACTGGCATCGACCCTACTCTCGAGATACTTTAGCACTTCCTCCGCACGCTGCTCAGGCCCCCGTGCCATGAAATTCGAGCTGACTACCTTGCAGTTGTTGTCGAAGAGGTATGTGAAGTAATCGGTGCTTGTTTCCGGGCAGTTCGGTGCCTGATTACTAGGGTTTCATCTGTCTCTATTCTTCATGCAACTCCTGTATATAGCGTCTCCATACACGAAGACGAGGTATCGAACGCACACCGAACAACCGTCTCTGTCCTTTTCTGAAATAGTATTGTCGTTCCCTCTAACCTCTGCAGAGTCCTGGAAATCGCGGCGGGGGTTGATTTCTTTCTGTTTCGACCTGTCTTCTTTGTCAGACTGCCACCGAAATTTCACCTCTTCAGATATATCTTCCTTCAGGCTTTTCACCACCTTGGGCCATTTGTAGTCCGCTAGCTGAATCAGCCTACGCTTAGCGGTAAATGTCAGCTAGTTATCAAGGCGTATCGGCGAGTATTCGAGAAGTCCAATTGAATAGTGTGTTGGCTGAATGAGAGTCATGTGTGAGATGGTTGAAACACTATAACTTTCTAGCGGCATGTTATAACACCATATGTCCGCGTTCATCCGATTTACCTTGCAAAACATATGCAGGAAAGGAGAATGCTGAATATGGTGTTTTGTTGGATCCACATTGGCATCGGATTGGATTACAATGGGCATTCCATGTTCCTCGTCTAGTCGGTATTTAATATGCTCGAAAGTTGCTGGTATACGACTGGTTGAGCAGAACGTAAGGGGTGAAACTGTCGATAAATCGAACCGAGTAGTCAGATTGTCGACAGATAGGGGCGTAGTGGGTAGAGTGAAGAAGGGAGTCATCTAGGCAAACGGAGCACGTAGTGATTTTGCCGTGGAAACAAGTAAAGAGCTTGTATTGATGAAAAGCGTGAAAGATTTTATTTTGGTCATCGGATACTACGCTTTATATCAATACGTATAATCAAGTGTTCAAAATGAAAACTCTTCAGGCCATCAGGCCATAAAACTACGATCTACGGCAATCCAGCAAACACGAGAGCTAAAATTAAAACTGAAATATTGAAACACGAGGGTTGTGCGACGATCGACCGTGTCAATTGGAAACTCGAATTTTTTTAAGCCTGACTGGAGACATTGGACCTGCTGCCTGTTAGGAACCATACGTCTAAAGGATGAAGCAAGGATAGGGTTATAGCAGTGGTTTGAGGCCTGCGAAGCCGCCAGGGTTCAAAAAAAAGTCGAATTTATCGAAGATCGCGCGGAAATATGGCGTTTCCTATACCGTGCTGCGCCGATGGTTCATCAGGAAGAACGGGCTCGCACTGCCAGAAAAGCTGAATATTAAGGCTCTCAACAAATACCAGGAGGAAGCTTTTAGGTGGTGATGAAGGAATTGAATGATTATTATAATCCAGTCACCCCTGCATAACTAGAGGATATGGCGAATCTCTCGCTCGAGCGCGCTGCTGTTGATCGCGTTGTTAGCAAAACGTGGGTGTATCGCTTCATCCAACGACTCCATAGGGGCATGCAGTTAGCACCAGTGAAGCAGAAAACAAAGGAAATTTAGTCTACTGAGGTAGAAGATGCGTGGAAGCTCGCGTTCTGGTATGAGAAGCTAAAGAAGGTGATCAAGAAGGATACACTACCACGTTTGATCTTTAACTTTGATGAAGCGGTTTTGAACCCGGAAAGGCAAGAACGGAAGGGTATAGGAGTGATAATCCTCCTGATCCCCCATAGTTTGAACTCAGAGACTATTATTGCGCTTGAGTGTATTGCTGCAGATCGTTGGCAATGGATCCTATGTTCATATTCAAAAGCATCACCTAGCAAGAAAGCTGGTTTCATGGCAGTGAGGCTCTACCACCAAAAACACTAGTCGGTGTATCCCCAAATGGCTGGATATTACATTTATTAATCCTTCATTGGATTGATCGTTTCTATAAGGCTACAAAAGGACGCGACAGCACAAAAAAGGAGAAAAAATATCTGTTAGACTGGGAGAGCATTTGCAGATTTTGCACGTCGATTTTCTAACGTTGTGGCATTGCATCCACTACAGCAACGCAATATATATAGAATTGATAAACCTCTTGGTAAGAGACTGGTTGAGGTATGTGATTTGCTGGATCAATAATATGCTACATAACCACTTGGTCTTTGTCACATAAAAGTCACTGCTTATAGAACCAGTCATTGTAGTTGTCCAAGAACGACTCATCCTTGATCTTCTCCCACACCTTTTCAATCATCATCACAATATCTTCACTTAACGGCCCACGACGAAGTCCCTGCATGGTCTGTCTCAGCTGATCAATATTGCTAGCCCCAATGACCATCGCATCCCCAAGATCACTACTCAGATTGGAGTGATATCGCATCCACCGATATGCTAGCTCTGCAGTCGGGATTCTAGCCGCAGTCGCAACCCGTGCCCAATCATCCAGCACATCCAGAAAGGCGTTCTTATTATATAGACCATGGTACACCATCCCGAACGGGGTCTTGGGGTCCCATCTGCCTTTGAGGTTACCTTTCCGCAGCTCCTCCTTCGACTTGGCCAAGAATCCGCCAGCCAGGGGGCTATAGGCATAAAATGCCAAATTATACTTGCGCAAGATGGGGAACAACTCGGTCTCCTGTTTGCGGCAGAGGGGATTGTAATTTCCCTGGTAGACGGTTGGTAAGACAAATTGCTTTTGCTTTGCAAGCTGAATGACAGACTCCACTTCGTCTGCGCGAAAGTTGGAGAGGCCAAAATACTTGAATTTTCCAGCCTTGTATAGATCATCGATTCCTTCAAGTGTTTCTTCCAGGGGGGCTTGACGGTCCGGGGCGTGGAGATAAAAGATGTTCACCTATAATATAATTTTCACATATCAGAAAAGTTTGTACTGCTTGTCAATTTACCCTAGTCAACATGTCTATCTTACCTTGGCTGTCTGCAATTTCTTCAGACTTTTCTCCGCCCCCGCAATCACTTTCTCCTTCGTGGAGTTGCCTGGAGCGAACCCACCACAATGCTTCGTATCAATGACAAAGCAAGCAGCAGCATTGGTCTGGCCTAGGAGCTCCTCGCTCGAACCGTAGATTTGAGCCGTATCAATAGTGGTGATACACTCTTGCTTCAGCGCCTGTAACACCTCTTCGACTTCAATTGCAGTACGCTGGCCACCTTCCTCATTGAACCCGGCTGCGCCGAAAATGACGGTGAGGCTGGGGGTTGCGTTGGCCATAGTTAACTTGACAGTGATGGACAAAGGATGTGGAAACTGATATGAAGTTGGGCCTGGTTGGTTTGGAAAGTTCCATGGGGGTTATGAGCAGCAGCTATTTATACATATCACTCCTACTTGGGATCATCACGCTAAGATGAAAATGAGGCATAGGAATTGCAAACACAATGAGACCTTGATTCTACCATCCCCACAGATGGTACATCGTTGGTTGGTCACATCCAGAGCAGTGATAAAAGCGTACGACATAAGTTACCTTGGGTTAGGGTATGAGTCACGGATCGTGTATGTCAAATTGGTGATTGGCCAGTTTGGGAGCAGTCTTTCTTGTTGTGATACGAGGCGGTTGCAAGTGAGAAATAAACGGTTAAACTTGGAACACGGGAAATAATTCCTGCGCTGTTCATGCTACAGTCAACTCTCGTTTATGGCACGCCCAGAAATAACACACATCGGATTATAGCGCCGAATTTTCGTGGACGGACCCACTTTTCCCCTTTTACCATATAACCACTTATGGCACATCTCAGTTGTAGCCCACATTTTTCCCTCTATTTTTGCTTAGTCATAATAAGTCGACCAATAACAATGCAGAATTCATCGCACTTTCGGCCGAGATGCCAACCACAAGGCGAGCCAGAAGGGCATATCTGACGCTCAGAAGTAGGCTCTACGCATCTATGCATCCGAAACACAACCTACGCCTTCTTACCGAGCCTGCGTTGAGTGGTTTCGGCCCAATTTGGTCAACTTATTGATCGGGCCACTGTCTCAAAGATCCTTTCATCCAAATACCAGCATCTTGATACTGGTCCAGTAAGTCTAAAAATGCGCTCATCGACATCACATTGGCCTATATTAGACCAAGCTCTCTTTGAATGACAGCAACGACATCAGGATGCCGGCTTTCCTATAACAGGCCCACTACTTCGGCTTAAAGCTATTGAGTATTGGAGGAAATTCCTGAATATGCTGAACGTCCAGTGCCCCTTTTCTCTGATGGGTGGCTTACTCGGTTTAAACAACGTCATTCCCTCCGCTATCATACCTTCCACGGTGAATCCGCTCGCTCTCCATCCTCTTTTCTAACCGCTCTTGCTGCTCCTGGGACCTCCTTAAGAAATTAAGGAAGACCTCTAGTTCTTCTGGCCTAGAGGGACTGGATGCCTTGACAGATTCCCTGTCCTTGAAGAAGGTAGCCGCAGCGCTGTAGAATCGACCTGTGTCTGAACATCAACCCTGAGTGTAGATGTAGTGTCTGACTCTCGCTCCTCTCCTGTTGTTTATTCGTCCTGGCTCTATTCTAGTGGGGCTGTTTCTAACGAGATTTGGGCGGATTCACTCATACCATCGCCAATTTCTGGAGCAGCTCCGGGTGAGTGGCGAGAGGGTGCCTTTCCCAACTGCGATTCGCTTTGCGACTCTCTGGGAGTAGGGTGAGCTATATCCAAAGGATTCTGATCTAAAAAATCCTGATGCGCGTCAGTCTCCAGGTCCAGATCCAAACTCAGAAGATTTAATTCCATAGACTCGGGTGCATTCTCTGAATCGTTCGTCCTGCGTGAAATAAATTGGCGCGTGGGTGAATTGCACCTTCTTCCGAGGGGAGATGAGCTGCTTGGTGTATCAGTATGTCGTGCGGACCCATGGAAGCCAGATGGCCCGTCCTTTTCGACAAACAACGGCGATTGCGACATCTCTTGAGCCCTTTGTTCTGCATGCACATCCTCATTCTCCCGGGGGTTGGTGGGTTCAACCCCTTGTGTCGGTCTTAAAACACATGCTGATTTAACTACTTTGTAATTTCGGCATATTCGAGAGAGTCTATAATAAATTGACGCTTGTGCATGTGGCAACAGATGCATGCTATGGGTATGCATTTGCTTTGGTTCGCAGTACTTCGAAGCGATTGCGTTTGGATAAATTTTCCGATTCAAGAAGCATGATCCCTGAATAAAAGGTTACCACAGAACTATCCACCTACCGTACCAGCCCATGCAGCTGTACGATTTACTGTTGGGACTTGATATCTTATGGTTGTCCATCCTTGGAAGCACGAGAAAGACGCGCGTTGAAGCGGAGTAAGTATCGTGATGTGGAGATATTTTGCGGGGAACCTTGTATGGTTCTCAAACGTACCTGAGTGACTGGCCCCATTGGAGGTGCTCGCTTCAAATTCTGTACAACACTCTAGAAGGGGTGAATGCAACGGAATTCGTGACTCGAGCCCCAGGTGATGGGAAGAAAGTTTACGTCTAGACCTCAACGCCCCAACTATCTTCAAATCTAGGCAGAATCACCAAGTATCTTATCATTCAAAATGCCCGAACAAACCCTCACCGGCAAGGTAGTCATCATCAGTGGCTCGTATTCCGGGAAAGGTGAGGCTATCGTATGGGAGCATCACGCAGTGCCAACATGGTGGTGAACTACCCTTTCCCCGATCTACAGGCCGAGGCCGAGGCAGCGATTTCATCACTACAATCTCCAACATCTGCAATCGCTGTAGAAACAGACATGTCCAAAGTCTAATCTGCGCAAAAATTGGTCAATTCCGCGGTTGCTAAATGGGGTCGTCTTGATATCATCATCAACTCCGTTGCAGTGGCAGTCAACAAGCCTATCGAAGAACAGACATTGGACGACTGGGATCTTCTTGTTAGCATAAACGGCCGTGGAACATTCCTCTTAACTAAAGCTGCACTTCCCCATCTCATGAAAGGAGGTGGGCGGATCGTAAACATCGCTAGTATCTCTGCTCGGGGGCCACCGCCGAACCAGACGATATACGCCGGGGCCAAGGGGATAATTAACTCGTTCACAAAGTGCTGGTAAGCAAAGATATGGTTCTTTATCTAGTTTATCAAAAACATGTCGCTTATCGGATTATGAAGGGCGAAGTAATTGCCTCCGAAATACGGATGTACCGCAAATGCAGTATGCCCGGGTCCGACGTGGACGGAGGGATTCGCCTGCCGCAGCAGAGGAGCAAATGAAGATTCTCCAGCCGATCATCGATCAAACTCCTGCTGGGCCCCGTCTAGGACATGAGCACAGAGGTAGCCATGGTCTAGTCAAGGTCCAGCCACTCTAACGGTGGCCTTTTAGGCGGGTTTCAAGGTGGGCAGGTTGGAGAGCATACCCGCAGGGGATGCACACTAGCACCTGGTATTCTGGGAGATAGCGAAAATGCTCTCTCGCGGCCTCGGTTGTGGTGGTCACGCGAAGCGAGCGAGGCGGGTTTTTGTAGACTTTTTGGAATACCACACTGTAGAAACAATGGCAGAACAGTGCTGTGTTGCCAATCAATTAAACCGGTTGTTCATTATAGTCCCTTTCACTACACAAGCCGCCATTGTTTCACCATGTTATTGTATTGTTGACATTTCAACACTATACATCTGGTTCTTTATCCGTTATTGCTCCGTCCCCTCATTTACGATCCTACCTGACCACTATGGTCCGTTGTCACTGTCCATTCTCATAGCGTCAGATCAGCCGCAGACTCAATGGGCCTTATTTTCGGGCCTGACAGAGCCCTTGTACTCTTCACCTTTTCTGGTATCTGGTAGTAATAATCCCTTCTTAGATGGAACATTTGCTGGACATATACTGGAACCAGGAAGCTAGAGGTAAACCACATACAAATCAAAAATCCAACCTCTCGACAGTAGATACTCAGAGAAAGCCTCCTCTCATTGTAACAAAAAAAAAAAAAAAAACAAAAACAAAAACAAAAACAGTCCTCCCGTCCCTACAAACAAACCAGAAGCATGCACAAAAATCCCATTCACGATGAATTAGATCCACCTCCACCCCCCCGGCAAACCCCACCATACTACCACATCCACATCTACATCTACTGTACACCTACATCCCACCCCTCAGCACAGCAACCGCAAAAGCCGTCGCAACCCCGCGATTCCCAATCTCCTTCCCCGCCGACGGGAAAAGATACATGCACGACGCCTCCCACCCGCCATCCTCGCACTGCATCTCAGCCAGGCGTTCCCTATCCTGGAAATTCTCTATCTCCAGAAAATTGCACGTCAGGAGCCGGAGTCCAAGGCAAAACGAGTCGCCGTTTACTCCAATCCGCTCGGTAACACGGGTCCGCAAAAGGGGCTCTAGTCTCTCGTTTAAGAGTGGATCGTTGGACCTGGCAAGGAGGCGACTGAGGTAGTACAGGAACCACTCGGCGGTCGGGTAGTAGCGCGTTCCGTCGATGTACGCGCGGTGCGTGAGGATACTGTACATCCAGTCGAGGGTTTGCGGGAGCTCGTAGCCGCGGCCATAGATCTGGAATGCGACGATGACATTTAGGGCTATCACTGCGTCGACGCGGGGGCGGGATCTGTCGGTGTAGGCCTGGTTTTTGCGTGAGTTGGTTGTATCTCCTTTCTTTGGATCTAGATTCAGAGGAAGCCTATACCTGCACGAAACCATCCTCATCCACGTAGTCGAGCATCTCGTCGAGGATTGAGTGCGCGAGATCTGGGTCGTAGTTTAGTGTGCTCAGTGCAAGCGAGGTCGTGTCTAGGTCGTCGGGATACACCTTCGTGGTATATTTGGGCGTCTCTGAGAAGAAATTCCACAGACGCGGCGGGGATTTCAGATTAACCAGGCTCCTAGGCGAAGTTAGCGTGGAGCCTTTTAATGTAAACAGACGAATAATGCGTTACTTACCGGTCTTTTAACACCTCCAGAATCAGGAGCGGCGCGTAATTCTCCTCAATCACAACTCCCTCCTGCGTAACGGAAGGGAACTCCCCCGCTTGCCGTCGCAAAAACGTCATCCCCCGCTCAACCGGGTCGCCGACGAGATTAGTGAGTCTACGTGGTAGACCAACGAGGTCAGCTGTCCCGCGCATGCCAATTGATCGAGCCGAGAGGACGTTCTCCTGTCGATCATCAATGAGAAACGTACTCTGCGGCGCGGCGCGGAGAGCTCGCAGGACATGGCGGTAGAAGCGGGGACTGGGTTTGCGGAC
The DNA here is from genome assembly GCF_028826775.1 of Penicillium argentinense. NCBI lineage: Eukaryota > Fungi > Ascomycota > Eurotiomycetes > Eurotiales > Aspergillaceae > Penicillium > Penicillium argentinense. The sequence continues at coordinate 5,656,279 of NW_026622668.1, forward strand.
GCCCAGCATCGACGAGGTGAAGATGTGATCGAATGTAGACCAGAATTCATCGTCAAAAATCTTGCGTAGGGCCTGGTAGTCCTTCGCTGAGATGTTGGATACAAGGACGATCTCTACCCCGGGTGTTTGTTTTAGGGTTCTGAATGTGAAGAGGATCTCCTTGTCGTAGGTGGTTGTTTCGCGGAGGTTGTGGATTATGGCTGTGAGGTCACTTTCTTTGAAGCCGAACTGCTCAGCGAGCTTGTTGAAGCATTGCTTATCGTCGAGTTTGCCGACCTCGTAGTTCATCCAGGTTGAGGTTGACATGATCCTACCTAATGTGACAGACGAGCCGGCCGTGGCTAGTGTGCGGTGCACTGGGGGGTGAAAGAGGACGCCCCCGAGGTCCACAAGAATCGTGGTTCTAGGTGGTTTGTGGTCATTGGTGATGGCCATATTGTCGAGTGAGAAGTAGACCAGCCTGAGGGGCAATGGCAGAAGGCGGCGGGTTGAGATACAGACGATCGCGCAAAAGCAGGGAAAGAAACAAACAGGACCACCTAATCCTCCTGCCAGTGCAAATCATATAAATCAAATGTCATAACACAAAGAGGTCATCGTTATTCGGAGTTCCGGATATCAAGGCGCATCCTTGCTGGATAGAACAAGGCCCACCTAATTTTCACTTTATTGACGACGATCGGCGATCCTCGGAGTTGTTCACGACGATCAGATGGCTGACATAGATCCTAGAAGCCAACTACTATTGGCGGATATGCAGCCAAAGGCTGAAAAATGGAGCATGTCAAGATCTGCAAGGGGGTCAGGAAAAACAGCACTGAGCGCGTCTCATTCTTTATCCTATACGCAATCCACTCTGTAGATCGCGTCTGAAAAACTTGCCAGCTGCAGCGCGAAGGATAAGGAGGGGCTCCATGCATACATGGGTCACTTGCTGCTTGGGCCTGGCCTGACTTCCTTCCGAGGCATGCTTGTTGGGTGATCTCATCCTTCTTGGAAACAGTTGGTTTCGTACCGACGAGTTGATCTCAACGAGACACTCAAAACGAACTGCCGGACAACACGATGTCTCCAGCAGTATTCATCGGACATGCTGCGCAAATATCCCTCCTGGCCGTATGTTCTCCAGTCTACTATATCGCCCTGATAATTAACATGCCCGCCCGAAAAGATCCTCTTCTACGCGGGGTGGACAATAACATGCAACCGCTACCTCCACCCACTGAGCAGCTACCCAGGCCCCCTCCTCTCAACCATCTCTCGAATCCCATACATAATAGCCTACACGCAGGGCCGCCTCCATCTCTACGTGCGCACCCTCCACGACCTATACGGCGACGTCGTCCGCATCGCCCCTGACGAGCTGAGCTATCGCGATGAGCAAGCCTGGAAGGACATCTACGGCCGCTCGAGCAATTTCGCCAAGGACATGCGCTTCTACCAGTTGTCGAAGAAAGCGGCGAGCGTTGCTGTCGCGCCTAAGGTAATCCATCGGCGGCAGAAGAAGGCTATTCTGCGTGCGTTCTCGGACTCGGCGTTGAGAGATCATGAACGGGTTCTCCAGCCTTATGTCGATGCGCTGATTGAGAAGTTGGGCCAGCGGTGCGCGGGGAAGGGGAAGGGGATGGGTATGTGGATCTGACGAAGTGGTTCAACTATGTTATCTTTGATTTCATGGCACACGAGCTGTTCGGGAAGCCACTTGGGTGTCTTGAGGAAGCGAGCTATCATCCATGGGTGGAAGTGCTCTTTGGGACGGTCAAGGCTTGGGCGTTTCTTGCCATCCCGAAATTCTTTCCGTCTGCTGCGATGCTGCTCAAGCCTCTCGTGCTCTTCCTATGTCGGGACTCGTTGGGACATCGCGATACGAAGTATCGTGCTCTCTCCGTGCACATACCTGAGGGGAACGAGCAGAAAGAACCGGTCTTTATGGCTCATGTTCAGAACAGCAGTCGTAATGACCCTGAATCAGTCTTACTGCCGGACGAAATGTTACCAAACTACAGTTTTCTGATGATGGCCGGGAGCGAAACGACCGCTACTCTGTTGTCCGGATGCACATTCTACCTACTAAAGCACCCACATTCCTACCAACGGCTTACCGCTGAAGTGCGACAACGCTTTTCAGCGCCCACTGAGATAATCCTTTCATCGCTAGCAGCGCTTCCATATCTTCACAGCGTCATTACAGAGACATTGCGGCTGTATCCGCCAGTGCCACTGGGCATGCCACGTACAGTCCCGGCGGGTGGCGCGATGATATCCGGGCGATATGTTCCGGAGAAGGTTCTACATATCGCGCCTGTGCCTTTCATAGGGTATAAGCTAACATATTCGCAGACAACCGTCGCCGTCCCGTCATGGGCTAGCTCCCGATCCCCATCAAACTTCTCCAGCCCAGACCAATTCATTCCAGAGCGATGGCTGAACGATCCGCCATGTATGAACAACGATAAAAAGGCCGCTATGCAGCCTTTCTCTCTAGGCCTAAGAGGCTGTCCTGGCAAAAGGTTGTGTTCCGTTTATATAATCTCTACATCCACATCGAAACGAATGACTTGACGAAACTGACGTGGTCATAGCATGGCGTACATGGAAGCCGGGCTCATCCTTGCGCGGATCCTGTGGAGCTTTGATCTGCAGGTTGCGCCAGGGTTTCATGGGTGGGATAATCAGCGAGCATTTCTGATTTGGGAGAAGGGGCCTCTTCTTGTGAGATTGACCCCGAGGGACTGATACATGAGTTTCCTCGCGGGGGAGGTATCAGGAAAGAAAGAAAGTGATTCGTGGTACTGTACTTCGTGTGCGTGAGACGTGACAAACCATCTTCAGAAACAGAAAGCCCTCGGCGAAGTCACGTACTGCGGTGACGGACATGCACCTACAGGCAGTAGATCCAGCAACTGGGCAGAAGGTACTCTACATTTTGACCAGCCACTGACTTCATGTTAGAAATGGTGAGCCAATAGAATCAGTGTGACCATGCAAGGGACCGGTGATCCTAGCCCGATAAAGCGGGCGGTGTCACACAACTATTTGTCGATTTGACCCGTTATGTAAATCTCAGATCGGCACTTAGTTATGCCTGAGATACACACTTTGCGATACACACTATTAGCGAGAGTTTCGAGGGTCAAGTATTTCCCATTGTGGGAGAAGATGTCAGGTTGTGTCGTTGATTCGCCAAACAGATCTATCATAGTTCACCCTAGACAAAAGCACAACCGCATCTCTAATCAACTTTTTTCCGAGTCCTTCCACTTCCCCCGCATGTACAACCGTCCAGCATTGAATCACACGGTTTACCCTCCAATCAAAGTCCAACCAGTCCACCCCACAGAAACAACTCCCGCTATTACACGCCACCCCACCTCCTCTACAAACCTAACCGGCATAACCTCGTCCGTCTCAACGGGCAATCTCAACGCAGTATACGCAAATAACGGCACAGACACATAGGTCCACGCAAGCAGACTCAAGAAACCCAGAAAACGCGTCCACGCTGTGTCGGAGTCCCTGTCTGCTCGAGGTCGAGTCCTGACGAGGTCCTCGGCGACGATTGCAGCGGCATTGCCCACGAAGAAGAGCATTATGGCACCGATGTTGTCGGGCACTCCGGCGTATATTGCGCTTAGCATGTGCAGGATTCCGGAGATGGAGAATATGAGGAAAAGCTGGATTATTTGCTGGGGTTTGCCTGAGGCGGGGATGAGGCGGTGTTGTACGGCGCCGCTTATTGTTACGAGGGGCCAGCGAAGGAGGCTGTGCCAGTATATGCTGCGAATATGCAATGAATCAGTATCTAGTTGTCAAGTACAAAAGATATCAATGAAAAAGAGAAGAATTACGCCCAACAATCCCTAACCCTAAAGTGCCTGAGATCCTTCATCCTCCCAAAGAGTGGCGGCCCGTATTCCGGAGATCCCCAGAAAAGCGCAATAGACAATAGTGCAATAACCGTGCAGATCATCGAAAACAGCAAGCGCAGATTGACCAGTAGCAGGCACGAGAGCGGAAGACGCGTAATTAGCTGCCCCTTACTCGAGGCAGGCCCGAAAAGCTCCGCACCTGCGGCCAAGGCGCCGGGCCATTCTCGCTGGAAGTAGAGGACTGTGCCGAAGTTTAGAAGGTCAAGGGCTGTGTATTGCCAGATGAGGGTAAGTAGGGTCCTGGTAATGTACGCCCATTTTGTTTTGGGGGGTTGGTTTGGAGGTGAGGCATGGTCACGGTATGTCCAGGTCTTCACCTCCCAGGGTGTTCCGATGCCGCGAGTACTTGTGACGCAGTTCAAGGCGGCCAGAAAACGGGCAGATGGCTTGCGAGTTTGTGGAAGTAGTTGGCTGATTTCCACGTGGAGGATGAGGAAGAGGCTGACGAAATGGAGCGTCTTGATGAAACAGGAGAATGCGAAGACTCCTCGCAGCAGCTCAGGACCCGACATTTAAGACAGGAACATCGTCTCGAGGACTGCTAGAGCAAGGAGGGAGAGTAAGCACAGTTTTCGTACGCTTGACTCTTTCGCGGTGACGGCGAGAGTGACCGACGCGATCAAGTACTCTGCCGCCATGGTGGCCGCCAATTTCGGGAGACACGACATTGTGGCATGAGATGCCGTGAAGACCAATCTGGTAACGACTTTAAAGTACTTCAGATAGAGCGCGGTATCGCTATAAGAGCTTCATTGCTGCTCGATCGGCGCCCGTTTTGCTTTTTTCCTCGCCACGGGCAGTGGAGTTTCTCTCAACCCGCATCAAGGAATGTGACTCCTGCAAGGTGAACGCCACTCGTTACCCAGCCCCCGTTCGCTGCATAAGATGATTATACAAACACGCACGCGCAGTTTGGAGACGGTGAGGACCAAGAATATCGTCATGGCGGACGCGTCGAACAACACTTGTCTCTCGGGCGGAGAGGCAGTACCGCTGGCTTCTGGGTTTTCGTGTCCGGAGGGTTTTACTGTATGGCTGTGCTCTTCATCAGTCCTCATTTTTGAATCTGCATAATAACAGGTTTTTAGGCCCTTAGAACAATGAACACCGGCCAGTCTTCCCCCCCCCACACCCACCCCCATCGCCCGACTGTCTTCTAAGACGATTCCAAAGCAGTGCAAATATATGCCTTGCATCTCAGGGCAATTTCGAGCCGGTAATCTGTCAACCAGGGTATTACTGTCCACCTCCTGGTACACAGCAGCTCGAGTGCTCAAGAGGATACTTCTGCCCCCTGGGAACGGTGACGCCATTCAAATGCACCGCCTTGTCAATTTGCAGGGAGGGCAGCTCCTATCAGACTCCGTTACTTGCGTTGGTGCTGGGTGTGCTACTTGACATTCTGGTCTGTGGAATATGCATTCTTTTCCGATCTTCGTCGCCTTCGCGAAAGCTGTCGCGATATTCTTGCTTCAACCAGCCCCCGCCGCGTCTACCGGTCGATGAGGGTGAACGCAGCAACGATGCGATCTGCCTGCGGCGACTTGATGGCTTGTTTCCAGATAATGCCAATGGAATCTCCCTAGAGCTCACCTTCACCGGGATCAATCTGCGTCTGGGACGCCCACCGCGCGATATCCTGTCTGATGTGCACGGAACGATCCAGTCAGGTTCGGTTTTCGGTATTATAGGAGCGTCTGGGTCTGGAAAATGTGAAGATCTCTCATCTTTCTCCTTAGAACAGTACTAATCTCTCCTGTGCCACAGCAAGTCTCGTCAACATACTTTCCGGGAGATCACGGCCAACACAGGGAGACATTGCGATCAATGGCCGCCCAATTCAACCAGACGAGTAAGTTACCCATCAGTACCACACGCAGGAGACGAAATAGTAGAGCGTATCTTTAACTTTTATAGTCTACGGAGCATGATCGGCTTCATCCCCCAGCACGATATTGTCCCTACCGACCTCACGGTCCGCGAGAACATCCTCTACCCCGGCCACTTGCTCCTCGGCGGCCGGATGCCCGCCCACGAGATCGAAGGGTACGTCGATTCTCTAATCTCCTCACTGGGCCTGCAGCATATCCGCCATCAGCAAGCCGGTGCTCTCGTAAAGCAAGGCAGCCGCGGTATATCCGGGGGCGAGTACAAGCGCGTGAGTATTGCCCTCGCTCTAGCTGGGGCTCCTGCAGCGTTGGTTCTTGATGAGCCGACCTCTAATCTTGATGCGACAGCTGCGCATTCGTTGGTGAAGCTGCTGCATACTATTTCGCGGAGGGGGATTATAGTCATTTGTGTGATCCATCAGCCGCGCGTAGAAACCTTTGATCTTCTGGGTGGACTTCTTGTTCTGAATGCCGGGAAGCAGATGTATTTGGGGAAGGTAGCTGAGGCGCAATCAGTTTTCGAGAAGTTGGGACACAAGTTTCCTCTGGGCTCGAATCCGGCGGATGTCATTCTTGACATATTTATCAATAATCCCCCGATCGGAGGCGGAGGTCCGAAGGGCACTCTAGAAGTTACTCAGTCTCCTGATGTTGCCGTTGCAGAGGAAAGCGTAATTAAGATCCTGCAGACTCTCAAGGAACGCAAAATATCCTGGTTGCGCCAACTCTGGCTCGCTTTTCAGCGAAGCATCATCCAGCAGAGTCGACAGACCGCAGGCCTCGTGTTAGAGATAGGATCGAGTTCCATCGTCGGTCTCATGGTTGGGTTGTCGGCATTCGAGCCCAGAGGACACCTCTTCCAGGGTTTGTATCACGATCCATTTGACCTGCTTTCGAGTGCGGTTGACTACCGGACTGTGGTTGAGCAAGCTCTCTTGTGTTTCATTGCAATTTGTAAGTCTCATTTTGTCCCTTTTATCAACGACAATCTAAGCTTACTCCATATAGCCTGTGCAGCCGGCCCAGCCGGGGGTCAAAGTCTTCGGCGAAGAGAAGGCAACCTTTCATCGGGAATCCCAATCCGGTCACTCGCGCCGCGCCTACTTCCTATGAAATAACCTCGCAGTATGCTTCCGGATCCTCCTATCTTCCCTGCACTTCACCGCATTCTACCTCCTCCTCGCTGCCCCTATGATCTCACTCCGCCTCCAGCTCGCCCTTGTCTTTCTACACTACTATTGTAAGTAGACATAGTTCCCGTCGTAGTCTCCGTTCATATTCTATCCTGCATCGCTCGCCGTTTCTAACCTTTCCTTCCTGCAGGTATATACGGCCTAGGCTTCATCGTGTCAGCCCTCGTCCGCCGCGAAGACGGGGGCCCTCCTCTGTATGCTCCTAAGCCTCATCACCTCAGCTCTGAGCGGGAGTGCGCCGCGGCTATCGACCGTGCGCGATTGGCATCTGGTGTGGTCCTGGTATGCATGGCCAGCGGTAAGTTTCTCTTCTGCTTACTGTTTTCATGCACAGGGTATAAGCCCGAGCATGAGGTCTAATTACGAACTAATTTCTCGGCCTGCGCCGTATAGACGTGGTTCTCGGAAGCTTTTCTGCAGGGGAATATAGATCCCCTGGCCTATCTCTACGATGTTGGGGATGCGTTTGCGTTTACCGGGTATAGAGCGGGAAGGACGGTGATGGATATTGGGTATGTATCTGCCCTTTCAACTCTCTTTCTAGGATCTGATTTGAGACGTGGAACTGACATCCATCCAGGTTCCTCATCCTGATCGGAACCACATACCGACTGCTATCCTATACCCTCTTTGTCCTCTGGGGCTGGAAGTCCCAGCACTAAAATTCAATCTCTCTAGCGTATTCTCATGTAAACCCAACCTCGCTCCCACATCCCATCCACGCAAAATAAGCCGAAAAACGACACCCGAGCCTCAATCGCCCTTCGTAGCATCGAAAACTTCCAAGGGCGCCAGGTTCAGGTCGAAAATGGCAGGACCCAGATATTCCCGATACCTCGCCTCAGGGTAGTGTACTGCGTCAATACGGAAAATCGTTTCGAGAAGTCGTCCGCGATATCTTCGATTGCAATGGCGAGCGGTTGCACAAGGAAGACCTGTAACGCCAAGAGGACAAACGGTCCAGTAGCGTTTGAACAGCCAAGCGATTGACGTAAACATTTGCTTATTTTCAGAATTTGCAGGAGTAATACTTAACTACCGCGCGCAAATGTTATCCGACAGCAGTAAGCATATTGTGACCGTCGTATCGTGTTGCATCAGGAGCCTATTTATTCCAAGAAGCTTCTGTTTCGAGCTAATGCGATTATAAGGGAGTGTGCACTCAGTGCTTTTAGAGACGTTGACTGGTCACCTGAATCATTCAATTGCCTTCAGATTCCATCAGATACCTAGACAATGCTCTTGTCGCTGGCGAAAACGCGTCTAGGTCTTATACCAACAGTACCTTTTGACAACGTGATCGATGGCAAAGGCCAAGGGTTCAACGTGCTGCTAAAGTATGTCGGCAAACTGCAGAAGGCCTGCAAAATCTTCAACTGACTTGTGTTAGTGGCCTGCCGGGCGTCGGGAAGACTTTTACTGTCGAGGCGACGTTGGAGTGTTGTGACACCAGGCACTTGCTGCGCAGGAATAAAGCCGCAACATCGGAAATAATTCCTGCTCTATGTATGAGGAGAGCCAAGTTGATTGAAAATCAACTTGAACTAAGCTTCCTTCGCATTACAACAGGTTATGAGCCGGGTGCAATCACTCGGGTGCCGTCTCTACTCACACCGAGACACATTTAACTCTTTTGATTCGTTATTATATATTGTAGTGGGGAGAGCCCCTCCCCCTACTACATGGGTGCCATCCAGGCTATGTGACATAGCCGGCAGTATACAGTGGCCGGATAGCTAGATCTAGAATACACCTTCTTACACCTCCCCGACCTGACCCCTACATTTGGGATTCTCGCTATTTCCTGATTGCTACGCGTGTGTTTGTGGTGGTTTTTCTGCTGAATCGACCCGCACGTCTCAGCGCGTGCTGCCATCGAGCGTTCCCCTCTTCAATATATATTACCCCGCTTCTTCAGCATCATGTCGGCTCTCGTCCAGGACTCCCCCGACCGAGCCGTCACAGCCATCGAGCCTCTGACAGGAAGCGATAACTACGCTACCTGGAAGCGTCTCATGACTTCCTACTTGAAAGCCAGGCAGGTCTGGGACGTGGTGTCGGGCGACCTCCAGCGTCCAGATTGCCAGTTCAAATATGCCAAGCCAATCACGGCGGATATCACTCCGCTTGTGGAGCCCCACCTTAATGGGGCGGTGCGGCAGAGAGCCATCGAGGCCCGCCTCGAAGTGGAGGTCCAAGCTTTCGAGCGTCATAAGGAATGGTCGAGGCGCGAAGCCGAGGCCTACCATATCATTTTCCGGTATCTATCTCCCAATATCAGTGTGCACGTCGCGGGACTGGAGACATCTCGCGAGCTCTGGAATGAACTGGAAGAACGATATCGGCGTATGGAGCTGGCCACGTTTTGCGAGCTGTTCGCCCAGCTTCGCGAAACCACGGCCGCCCGATGCGCCAGCACACGGGAATTTGTCGACCGTGTGCGGTTGCTGGTGCACCGGCTGAATGCCATTGCTCCGGGCTCCATCGGCGACCGAGCACACATCGCGATCCTGCTGACACAGGTCGGACCGGAATACGTCCTCGTCGTGGATGCCATCCAGAACGACAAGGACCCGGTCAATCCGACGACGATTGGAAACCGCCTCGCCAATGCCGAGCAGACGGTACAGCGAAAGGACGCTGCTACGCTCCCGCACGGAGCACCAGGGTCATCAAACAACACGTCTATCAATACGGTGCAGAAGGCCGCAAAGAAATGCAGCTACTGCAAGAAGCGAGGCCATGTGGTCGCGCAGTGCTGGAAGAAACAGCGAGAACAGCAAGAACAGCAAGAGCCCAGGGACCATGCCCTGAAGGCTGAACGGAGTGTTTCCGGCTCACCAAGAAACAATTTGCAAACTATACCATTAAACCAGGTGGAAGAACGGCAGGGCCCGCCGACTTCCAAGAGACCAAGGATCAATATCGTGAGGCCGAGGGTGATGACCCTTTATACCCACGCACCGTCCCCACGGTGGATCTTGGACTCGGCCGCCACTAGCCACATCTGTTGGGACCGGAGCTGTTTTGTTAACCTGTGGTCCCACCGCGAGATGCTGGACACGGCGGGCGATCCAGTGGAAGCCGAAGGGATTGGCACGGTGAAGCTCACACTCCGGGGGAAGTTCAACCACCCCCTGGTGTTGAAGAATGTGTATTTCGCGCCGCGTATCGGGATGAACCTGATCAGCGTGCCGAAATTACTACGAGACCGCTATTCGGTGTTGGCACACCCGCAGAACGTCTTTGTGCAACGCCGAGGACGAACAGTGGGGACCGCCTACCATACGGAGGAGGATCTGTTGATCCTGCGGTGCTATGTGAGCCAAAGATCCCGAGAACGAGTCCAACTGGCGAGGGCGCCGACGGACTGTGTCCATGCAGATTCCCTGGAACCGCAGGCGGTGGACATGGACGTCGACGACCCTCTAGAGTGAAGTGGTGCGCAAGGCGCGGCGACCACCTCTGAACTCAGTGGTGAAGCTGTGATACTCGAAGAAGATGCGTACACAGGAGTGAACCAGGCCTCCGAAGCGCTGTGGCACGCTCGGATGGGACATCTGAACCGGGGAGACTTGAGGGTGGTCCTCCGGCAGACCGGCACTCCGTACCGACCGCTGACCAGACCAGAGCTGCTGGCAACGCCACAGTGTCCGGCGTGTATGTCGGGCAAGCAGGCAGCATCAGAAGAGGAACTCCCATGCAAGACGGCCACGTCTGCACTCGACGAGAGTATTTGAAATGATCCATTCGGACATCATGGAAATGCCGATTGGTAAAGAAGGCTCCAGGCACGTCATCACCTTTACTGACGATTTTTCTCGTGGCTCGTGGGCCTACGTCATGAGATGGAAACATGAAGCGCTGCAGATGTTCCGACAATTTGAGGCCTGGGTGCACCGACAGTTCGGCGCCCGGATCAGAAAATTCCTCACCGACAATGGGAGAGAATATTTGCCGATCGGAACGCATCTGGAGTCTCAAGGAGTTGAGTTTGACACCTCGCCGCCATATTGCAAAGGGCAGAATGGCCTGGCCGAACGCACTAACCGCACTATCCGGGAGCGAATTAACACGCTCCTGTACGATGCGAAACTTCCTCCTTCCTGGTGGACCGACCTCTTGGAAACGGTAGTCTATCTGAAGCTGCGCGCGCCAGCATCTATCTTACAGAAAAAGACACCGTACGAAGTCATCTACGGAAAGCCGCCCAAGCTGTTGCATCTGCGACTGATCGGCTCCCGTGCATGGGTATTGATCTCCAAAGAGCATCGGGGGAAACTCGGACCACTATCGTCTGAATGCCGACTGCTCGGTTACCGCGAACCCAATCAGTACAAACTTTACGAAGTACACTCTGGAAGGACAGTAATTTCCCGTGATGTCGAGTTCGATGAAAGGACCCCTGTGGCGCCCTCATCGAGGGGGAAACAGGCAACGACCTCCCGGACAATACTCCATCACCTGTCTTTCCTGAACCAACGCTGCCTCTATCTGGCGCGCCACTTACGCCGCCTCCGTCTCCTGACAAACTAGAGAACGCTCCTTGTGAGCCAGTTGATAACGTGCCTTCTGATTCTGAACCGGTTGATATTCCCTCGCCAGTCAATCCAATCCCTCATGAAACACAATCCACACACGACCTAGGCTACTCCTTGTATGGCCGAAGACGAAGACCTTCCAGGCGTCTCTTGGAGTCTCTAGGCAAAGTGTATGCGACAGGGACATTAAATGCAACTGTCACAAAAGACGCGGATCCCCTGACCTTCCACGAAGCCGTGTCCGGACCTAATCAGCTGGAGTAGTGGGCCGCGATCCAAAAGGAATACGCTTCGCTTCTTGAGCATGGCACATGGGAGAAGGTTCCACGGAATGAAGTGCCCCCCATGGATCGGATCATTGGCTGCTAGTGGGTATTCAAGACGAAGAGTAACGGAATCCGGAAAGCGCGATTGGTGATCAAAGGCTACCGACAGAAACATGGCATCGACTATCACGAAACCTTCGCGGCTGTATCCCGAATGGATTCGGTCCGCAGCATCGTTGCGAGTGCGGTGCTGCGTGGGTGGAAACTCCACCAATTCGATGCTGTCATTGCGTTCCTCCACGGGGATATCGATTCGTCTATCTACATGGAGTTTCCAGAGGGCTTTGAGGAAGACGGATACGTTTGCCGTCTTCGACGCTCCTTGTACGGACTGAAGCAGGCACCCCGGATTTGGTACCAGTGCGTGCACCGTATCCTGGTGGCTCACGGCTTTACCATGGCCCAGTCCGACAATTGTGTCTTCTTTAAGCCTAAATGTGTCGTCTGCGTCTATGTCGATGACTTTCTGGTCGCAGCAGCGGATGACGCCGAGATCCAGCAACTCCGAATGGCCCTGGAATCAGATTTCAAGCTGAATGATCTGGGAACCCCGCGTTCATTCCTAGGAATCCAATTCGACTTCCATGCGGATGGATCTATTTCGATTCACCAACATCGATACATCCAGAAGGTGCTTTCCGACTTCTGCATGGAGACTTGTCAACCGAAATCCACGCCGATAGCTCCAAAAGCTCTCCTGAATTACCTTCCCGAAGAGAACGACCTGGATGAAGATGCGAAGGCTCGGTTTGGGACTGCAATTGGGTCACTGATGTATCTTATGGTCGGTACGCGTCCTGACATCGCGTTTGCGCTCGGGGCGTTGAGTCGCTTCACATCCCGACCGCAGTCACATCATCAGGCTGCACTGCAGAGACTGCTACGCTATGTCAGGGCCACAAAATTCTATCGCATCACGTACCGCAACGGGCAGTTGATCGGGTACACAGACGCCGACTTTGGTGGCTCTGTCGTCATTGACGGTGCATACTCCACGTCCGGCTATGTGTTCGAACTTGCGGGAGCACCAGTTTCCTGGTCGTCCAAAAGACAGGGGAAATCGCGACGTCCACAACTCACGCCGAGTACATTGGCCAATATAATGCCATCCTTCATCTAGAATGGCTCCGCACGTTTCTGGCGGAAACCCACCTGTTTCGATCGCCGGCGACCAACGTCATGGCTGACAATCAATCTGCCATCGCCCTCTCCCGCAATCCTGAGTTTCACAAACGGACGAAGCATTTCAACGTGAAATTCCATTATCAGCGAGCTGTTTTGAATAAAGGAGAGATCTGTCTTGAATACATCCCCACCGAGGAACAGGCAGCTGATGGACTCACTAAGCCTCTGGGACCCTCTACATTCACCAAGTTTTGCAACCTCTTAGGTATTGACACGGAAGGACTCATGAAGGTGGATGTGTAGCCGCGATGGCGCTCTTTCCTTTTTCTCCTCTTCGAGGTTTTGAGTGGTTTTACCGAGGCCTGACCGGTGCCCATGTATTCAGTATCGCCTTGCCAACAAGGCGATCCTGAGGGGGAATGTTGTGACACCAGGCACTTGCTGCGCAGGAATAAAGCCGCAACGTCGGAAATAATTCCTGCTCTATGTATGAGGAGAACCAAGTTGATTTTCAATCAACTTGAACTTCACGTTGTATATTGTAGTGGGGAGACCTCCCCCTACTACATGGGTGCCATCCATGCTATGTGACATAGCCGGCAGTATACAGTTGCCGGATAGCTAGTTCTAGAATACACCTTCTTACACCTCCCCGACCTGACCCCTACATACGCGTGTGTTTTGTGGTGGTTTTTCTGCTGAATCGACCCGCACGTCTCAGCGCGTGCTGCCATCGAGCGTTCCCCTCATCAATATATACCCCCATGTATTCCCTCAAGAAGATTAATCAAGCTTCCTTCGCATTACAACAAATAATAATAATAATGGGAAACCCATGGGATGGGATGGGAAATACCAAGATTTCCCATGGGATCTCTGGGATGGGAAATGGACAGGACCTCCTTGCCATGGGTCCACGCTTTATACACTCTATGTTGTGGCGCTGGTGTTTTGTGTCTCGAAATTCCCACCACGTGACCTTCGTCCGGGTTTTTCGTTCGAGTTTCTATTAGCTGAGAGTATTTCACATTTCCTGCCGCCAATTTTCAATAATATGTAAAAATAAAAATGAATTTGGAACCTGGCGGATGCGAGCTTTCTATTAATACTAAAATTCTTCCTATCTGGGCATTGTGGTGTTGTGGTCACCTGCCACAATTTGCCTGTTGGATACAATTTCTTGTTGTGCATGCGCTATGTTATCAGAATGCGATCGCAAACTAGTGAATCCAGCATACTGGTCGGCCATCGATACAGTACCTGATTCGTGGCACACCTCTGAGCTGTCCTGAGTGGCGAGGTGTGACTGAGGTTACAGGAATGGGGGCATACTAAATATCTGAGGTCATTCTGTTCTAATAGGATCTCTGGCCCAAGCCAAGGCAGAGCTATTTGGATCTCGAGAAATTGGTTCTTTTATGCCTTGATATGTAACTACAATGTCCCGGGAATTGTCACGATACCTCTGCCGTGATGTTATTCCTGTCTCAGCCTTGAGGCTAATGGCCTAGTCGGATTCTGCCAAGATAGTGGCCTTTCGGCGATGAGCCGCAACCCCGCCTGGTGACGCAACTGGATGGGAACGCTGAACGCCTTTCACGTCACACAAGATCGAACTTCAGCCGAGTTGGCTTGTACATACTATCATGTACCCTGTCCGCCGGGTAGGAAGCCATCAAGGAGAGTGTATATTAAATAGCTCGAGACACAGTCTCAGACATAGACTCGGCGTTATTCTTCTACCTGATTGACAGGCCCTCTACCTGCAAGGTCAGCCAGCCATTAATGCTAAAAAGCAAAAGTGGGATGATCGGCTATGTGCTAACTAAAAAGGCAAACTTTGTTCTTAGGGGGCAGCGGTAACGTAATTAATTCACCATGCCATGCATATCTAGGTGTGTTTATTACTTTCCTCGTCGCACAGCACGAGTTCAATGCAGATCTCAGTTGTGCCTAGTAACTTACGTACACCGCTCCTTGCAATGCTTGCGTTAACTAGCACTAAGCGGTCGCATGTGTGTTGGCGCTCCATTACCCGATAATTCGGTCATTCACCCAGTTAAAGTCAATAGTGCATAAAACTGCAGGAAACAAAGCCTAATCACACTCACCTTAGCCAACTGAGAATTGTTCCTCCTCGGGAGCGTCCTTAAGTTCCTTCGCAAACTCTACTGCACGGTCCTCCGATATCAATTGTATGAAGTGGTATAGGTCTAACACAGACATCCTCCAATTCACCAGAGCTCTTGGTGTCTTTCAGGGGTCTAGCTGTGTCAAGGTGATAGGCAAGGCTCAACAGTAAGGTTTCCTTCGAATCTCCACTATTGCTTAAAATCATGCTGCAGTTTCGGATCTTATTCGATACCACAGATTGCTGGCTAACGTCTTGAAGTTCTTCTCCACTAGACGTACGAATAGAAAACTATCTCTGCGGTTCAAGGCGGCTTACACACCGCCACTGATCGGCAGAAAAACATCAACCTCTGGCAAATCATGGTAACTATTGAAGAGGGGAACGCTCGATGGCAGCACGCGCTGAGACGTGCGGGTCGATTCAGCAGAAAAACCACCACAAAACACACGCGTAGCAATCAGGAAACAGCGAGAAGCCCAAATGTAGGGGTCAGGTCGGGGAGGTGTAAGAAGGTGTATTCTAGAACTAGCTATCCGGCCACTGTATACTGCCGGCTATGTCACATAGTCTGGATGGCACCCATGTAGTAGGGGAGGGGGTCTCCCCACTACACTAGTTATACGAATATATTCGTACGAAGATGAGTCCTGCGAATACTGTTGTGATATATCATATTGTACCGGAATCAATTTCCGACCTCACGCAATTACCAGCTATGATTGGAAATCAATCTGGGGGCTGCATGTTGTATATAAGTCGTGAAATTTCCGGTCTCAAGAGTAACGAGCAACCTTCCTCTGAGTTACAGCAAATACGAATATTTGTAGAGATTTGCAAATTACGTGTTGAGATATGTGATTGTCTGATTGAATCTTATTGATTGACTTAAGGAGTGATCTATTACAGGGGCCAGATGCCTCTTATATATCCGTTCCCAATCCCTGCAATAAGGTTCAGCCACCGTGATACTCAACAGCGAATGTCTCAAAATTCTACGGATTTGTATTCGTGCCGACCCCTACGCTGAAGGGAGTTGCCATTCGATCCTGAAGTTGCAGTGCCCTAGCGGTGTCGTTTTTTGTCATCCGAGTGTAAGGAGAGAGGCGGTAAGTAACGAAAAATTGATTTAAACGCAGATGCCAAGTGAATAAAGGTCAATGAAATAAATATTGTTGAGGGGTAGAGGTGTGATACAAGGGTTGTAAACATGTAGTGGCGTGACGAATAACCGCGCAGATCTTTGCTGTGCTGTATAAGCATGTAGACCCTTGCTAAGCGGTTGAACCTTGGGCTGGCAGTTAACACGTAAAGAGTGTACTTGCATAACAGATTTTTGTTTATGCAACTGAAGATCATTACCGGTGAGCGACGGGTTTAGAGTTAACTTTATGTCCCACATGTGATATCACTCCAGCTAAGCACCCAGTGTTCGTCAATAGGCCGCTCTCCTTTGCCTTTTTCGTAGCATATCACCCTGTATCGAGAAAGCTATCTTAGCTGAATCCCTCTCTTTGTATACCCGCCATATACTGAAAAAGACCATCTATCGCCTTATTCCAGATACCACCATGGAAGACTGTAAAACGGCTGTCTACGTCCTCTGCTTTTGCACGTCGTTCTATATCACTGCCGTAATATTCTACCGGTTGGTGCTAAGTCCCTTGGCGAAATTCCCAGGCCCTCGCCTAGCAGCTGCCACAAGGCTCTACGAAATCTACTACCAGATGATTAAAGGGGGCACATTCACTTGGCACATCAGCGACCTTCACGATAAATATGGCCCTGTGGTCCGAATAACCCCGTGGGAGATACACATCAAGGACCCCAACTACTATAACACCGTCTACCTTGATATGGGAAAACTCCGCAACAAAGAATCTTTACTCAGCTGTATCGGATATCCCAATCCAATTTTTCCACTCGTCTCTCACGAGCCACATCAGCCTTGGAGAAACATTCTTGCTAGGTTCCTGAAGAAGAGCGCTATCCTTGAATTTGAACCGGTGATAAAGGCAAATATACAATCACTTTGCAAACACTTCTCGACCGCTGCCAACAGCCACGAGCCTTTGGAGCTGTATAGCGCTTTCCACTGTTATTCCAGTGATACCCTCTCCCAACATGCGTTTGGTCACGACCTCGGCTTTCATTACTTGGATGAAATGAAATACTCGGAGAAATGCAAGACTTGGGTGAATTCAAAGTTTACATTATGTCGGTTGATCCGGCATTTAAGCTTTGTGGGTGACATAGCACACAAGATTCCACGTCCGGCTTCATTTGCGGTTGAGCAATATGCGCATGCCTATTCTATGGAAAAGGTATGCCAGGGAGTTTTTAATTTGGATTTTATGAGAGAAAGAGAAGTAAATATAACGAGTTGCATAGGATGTGAAGATTCGGATTCAACGGCTGGTAGATCAATATGACCAATGGGAGGTTGAGATGCAGTCAACTGGTCACTCGACAAAAAATGGATTTTCCTTGGAAGCCCGAAAAGCCATCTATCCTGCAATATTGGCCGACCAGGAAGTGCCTTTGCTTGAAAAGAGCCAATCTCAGTTAGAGGATAGTGCTTTATTCCTCATGCTGGCGGGTACAAATGTCCCTTCACAAACTATTGCTATCACTATGTTCCACATACTCAACAACCCCGCAATATATCAGAGGCTCAAGGAGGAACTCTTTATAGTTCTTCCAGATGTGACAACCATTCCAAGTATTGAAAGATTGGAGCAGATCCCTTATTTGGTAGGTTGCGTTGTGATTCCTCTTTCAAACCATGTTGGACTAAAATCATTACCGACCGCAACAATTAGAGAGGGCCTTCGCCTCGAGTCTATTGTTACAACTCGACTTCTTCTCTCCGCACCGAATGATGTTTTGCGATACCAACAGTGGGATATCCCAGCCGGAGTATGTAACTGGTAGCGCACTTCAATGCACAGAATACACTAATTTTTACAGACATTCGTCTCGATGTCTACATATTTCATTTTGAGGGACCCATATATCTTCCCTGAGCCTGACAGATTCAAACCGGAGCGGTGGCTTATCGAACCAGAGTCGCTACGGAAACTTGAGAGATATTTGGTTCCGGCATCAGAAGGAACGCTGGGCTGCCTAGGACAAAAGTGAGATCCCGCAAAGCTTTGAAACCCATTCTTCAACTAACAAGATGAAGTATGAATTGGTCATGGATGCATCATCTTATTAGCGCTCTTGTGCGTCGATTTGATCTGGCTTTGCATGAGACAATGGAGAGAAATGTGAGCATGGTCCGAAATAATTGTATCGGACAACCTGAACCAGGCATAAACGAAGTCAAAGTGAATGTTTTGGGGAAACATTCGCATTAAGCGTGGTGCAGAGCCAGTGCAAACTTTTGTGCCTCATTAACTACCCTTCTCACACTTTCGAAGTTTCCTTGAGCAAAATGATAGGGCCCAAAAAGGCATATCATCGATTGAGAAAAAGAAAAAATTCCTATTATCAAATAAGCAGTACGCTGATTTCATATGCCTTTGCCCTCTTTTCTTCTGCGCCCTTAGGTGGTTAGGGTTTGTTTGACACCTCTTCTGTCACCCTCTCGACTACTGTCTGAGCTACTGAGGAAGGTGCTATGTTTAGCCGATATACGGAAATACCTACCTATGATCCTTTCGAACGCTGATCCATTTCTTGCTTAGAAATTTCTGGCACCAGGGCCTTCGCCGGCCGAATACGGCCGTGAGCACATATATCACCGACGATATCTTGGGTTCGCGGCGTCATTCCCTGCTGAGACGATACTTACACTTCTTCCTTGTGTTCCTTATCTCGGGTCTCCAACACCTCCTTGGGTCGATCTTCATGAATGTTCCGCACACTATGCGTGGGATTCTCGGATTTTACTGCTCCTTCCCCTTGGGGATCATGATCGAGGACAGTGTGCAATGGATGTATCGGTATATCACACGGCAAGACGACACACCGTCCTCGGGACATAGGCATATGCAGTGGGTGGGATATGGGTGGGTGACGATATGGTTTTCGCTCACCGCACCGGCGTATCTATACCCTGTGTTGCGTTTGGAAAGTGACGAGCTCACTTTGTTTTCTGCGGACCTTACCTTTGGTTTAGGCTTGTACCCACTCGTTTTCTTAGTTTGTCTAAGTGGTATCAGCCTGATAGTCTTTGCCGGAGCTAAGCTTTAAGTTGACGCGGTTGGTGACGAACGATGAGTTAATCCTATGTGAGGCCCGAATGGTAAGAAATGTGCTGTTCATGTTGCTACCAATTGACAAAGTAACTTGAACACGAAGAAGCCTATTGCCAATCAAAAAAGCGGCATTACAATCCAGTGTCGAACGTATGACGAGATTAAAACTTTATACGGTAGGAAATTTAAGTTTCAATTGTTGTTTTTGTAGTACATATTCTAATAGGAGGGTATAACAGAACTACAGTACGAACGTCGGTCAACTGATGTACGCAGGGCTAATATGGATCACATATATACAGTAGGTGGCCTGCACATTATTGAAAATAGCGCGCCCTATTTTTTTCCCCTCTGCTAGGGGGGCGGAAATAAACTTGTGAACTGGCAGTGTATTTTGATCCTTATCGTAAGGTATCCATTTTTTAATATTACCAACTATTGTATCGTTCAGGGATATCTCGATATGCAGGCCAACTAGCTGCTGTTGTGGGGAATCCGCCCATCCCCTTGCTTCCCATCCTCACTTGCCGGCAGGGTACGTCTGTATTGCAAGGTGGGGGGATGGATACCTGGCAACCTCTAATCTCAAAACAGACATCAACATGCCGCTCATAGGTCACTGAAATAGGTGAGTTAGATACAAATATAGCACGCGCGATCCAAGGAAGCAATCCGATACTGAATTATTTCGAGAGGCCATAACGGACCTTCCAGCAGCGTCTTCCGACTACCCTAATAATGAAATCTCACCGCCTCCGGTCACTCTGCTGCTGGGCGATCGATCTCATCGATATCCGGCCTGTCGTGTCTGACCAGACGATGCCAATTCACCCAAAAAAGGACAAAGTGGCCTTTATTCCTCAGTGGAAACTGCACCGCTGGCTGCTCTTCTACGGCTGCATGGTCTTTACCATTCACCACCTATATGTATGGTGGGCTGGTCAAAACCTGAGTGCAATGTCGGCGTTTGCTTTCTATAGCATATCACACGGTCTGATCAGCCTACATGGTCTCCGAATATTATGCCGTCTAGGGGATTATCTGGGATACCTTGAGGAATGGAAGCGTCCACGCGATACAGTTCCCGAAAAAAGAGTCCAGAAGGTTCTGGGTGGCCTGTTATTCATGTATTTTCTGCGTCCCATTCTCCCGTTTACACTCAGTTATCGTGCGGATAAACTCCCTCTTTCCATCAACTGGTGGTGCCTGCCACTGGTGATCAGCATCTATAGCATCGTGCTAGACTTTTGGTTCTACTGGTACCACCGTCTCATGCACGAGGTGAGCTTTCTGAGACGATATCATCGCGCTCATCACGACTCCAAAAGCCCGACCTCCTTACTTCTCGTGTATTTCGATGCCGAGGAAGGCTTCCTAAATAGTGTTGTCATCCCACTCCTTGCCTGGCAGACTCTCCGAACCATAGGCCTGCCCATGGACTTTTACGAGTGGTGGGTGTGCAATGGATATGTGGCATTTGCAGAGTTTGCCGGACACGGCGGCGTCCGGTTTTATGCGCCCGCGCCCTTGCCCTGCACCGCCGTCTTGAAGTACTGGAATGCCGAAATCATCCCAGAGGATCACGACATCCACCATCGCCTTGGTGAGCGGGAGAACTTCAACTATGGGAAGCAGACACGTCTGTGGGACCGGATCTTTGGTACATGTCACGATCGCATTGAGTGTATCGATGGAAACATTGATTATGAGAATCCGGTTACTTTGCCACTCTTTTGAGAGCACGTCAGTCACCTTTGAGGCGTGTAAGCTACCCTTTTGAGATAACTGACACCGATTAGCCAAAACCTGAACATGTAAACCCAGAACAAAAACGCCAAAATGGCAAGATCGGGAAAAGAAATCAAAGGGAGTGACTGCAGAACAGTGGGAATTGTATTAACCAACAAAACATCTCGCTGGAAAAAACAGCGGTCTGCATCGCTTCTTCGCAGCCAAGAGGCCAATATGCACGCGCCATATCACATACATGTATCTTTTCCCAAATATCTTGAGCGCTTCTGCGGAACGTTCTCGCTAGTGACGTAGACGTAGGCGTTAAACCTTTTCATAACCTGCGCGTACATATGACCGTCCAACCATTATTACAGTGCCACGTCCATCGACAAACGATCAATACTACTTCGCTCTTTGTGCCACATACTAGTATCCCATGTCCTCTCCCATCGAGCATCTCCATTGCCTTCATATCTTCATTTGGAAGTTATATGTCTCGCCGGACAGTCAGCTAAATATCTGACGATACCTCTGATATTCCACGAGCTGTGTATGGTATTGCCTTTATCTGAACGGAGCTTGAGCACAACAATGGAACAAGCCGCAATGGACAAGCCCCGTCCAGGTGAAGGGCAAAAGACGCATATCACACACTTGCCCATTACGTTGACAAACTGGTACAAGCATTTGAATTGGCCGGGGATCGGCCTGACGATTCTGGTCCCCTTGCACGGCTTCTTGCTGGCACCTCATACGCCGCTGCAATGGAGAACCGCTATCTGGTCCGTGATGTATTACTTTTGGACGGGCTTTGGGATTACAGCTGGTAAGTTACAGACAGACAGAAGGTATCTTGTCATCTGAAACCGATAGATATTTACACTCACACACTCGCAATCGATGAAGGTTATCATCGCCTGTGGTCACATTCCTCCTACCGCGCGACCAAGCTATTGAAGGTATTATTAGCCCTGATTGGGGGCGGTGCGGGCGAGGGATCAATCCTGTGGTGGGCTCGAGACCACCGCGCCCATCACCGGTTCACAGATACCACGGGCGATCCGTATTCGGTGCACAAGGGCCTCCTGTATGCGCACATGGGATGGTTAATCATGAAGCAGGACCCCAAGCGTATCGGGCGGACCGACATCAGCGATCTGAAGGCCGACGCGGTGGTGATGTGGCAACATCGGAATTACGTCGCGATCGTGGTGACGATGGCATTCCTATTTCCTACGCTGGTCAGCGGCGTGGGTTGGGGGGACTGGAAAGGGGGATTCGTGTACGCGGGGATCCTACGCATGCTGTTCGTGCACCAGGCAACTTTCTGCGTCAATTCGCTAGCTCACTGGCTGGGAGAGCAGCCATTCGACGACCGTCGCTCACCGCGAGATCATTTTCTCACGGCGCTGCTCGCCCTCGGAGAGGGATACCATAATTTCCACCATGGGTTCCCGTCGGACTATCGGAACGCTACGGAATGGTGGCAGTATGACCCCACGAAGTGGGTTATCTGGGCATGGGCTCGGCTGGGTCTTGCCTACGACCTGAAAAGGTTCCCAGCGAAAGAGGTCCAGAAATGTCGTCTACAGCAGCGGAAGGTCCGTCTGGATAAACAAATGGCGGACTTCAACTGGGGGCCACCGCTGGAAGACCTGCCCGTTATCGGGTGGAAGCAATTTTTCGAGCAGGCTTCCACGATGGGACGGTCTTGGACTGTTGTATCTGGTATCGTACATGATGTCTCTGGCTTTATCGATGAACATCCTGGGGGTC
The DNA here is from genome assembly GCF_028826775.1 of Penicillium argentinense. NCBI lineage: Eukaryota > Fungi > Ascomycota > Eurotiomycetes > Eurotiales > Aspergillaceae > Penicillium > Penicillium argentinense. The sequence continues at coordinate 5,679,128 of NW_026622668.1, forward strand.
GAGCCATGATCAAAGGCGGAATAGGCAAGGATGCCAGTGCCATGTTTCAGGGCGGAGTCTACCTGCACTCTAGGTACGCTCACCAGAAGTTGGCTCAGATGCGTGTGGCGGTGATACATGACCCAAGCGCTTCAGAACTGGCAGAGAGTCAGGATTAAGGATCAGGCGAATGGGGTATGCTGCTCGTATGGACACGGGTATTCTCAGATGCGGCGGACCGGCTCTAGAGGAACCAAAGGAATCTTAGTGATATACCGATTTATCCCCACAGGAACTCGTCCTCCATGTAACCATCAATTCTTCATATTATCTATTCCTGTCTTCTCTTGAAATTGTCATTTTCAGCATTTTCCAGCACACTGCAAGTCGTACATGGGATACCGCTCCGTATGCTTCATTTCCGCCTGCCTCATTTCCGCCTGCCCAAAACCTTGATTTGAATACGGTCGTATCCAGGCTTGGTCTGCGCGTTGAAGCAGTCCCTCATCGTCTTCACATTCTCCTCACTCGTTTCGAAGAGTATCATGTCATAACGACGAAACATCGTCGCAAGCGCTAGATAGCACCAGCAATAGGTCATACTGCGGGTGTGTTAAGAAGCTATAACCTCAGCAGGGAAGGAGAAATGCCATACCTCGGTCCCAGGCACGCCTGGCTGCCTTTAGAGAACGGCATCGGGCCGTTGTAAAGACAGGCGCCGTTGCTGTCTGGCATCCATCTCTCGGGTTGGAATTTGGAGGGTTCGGGAAAGATAACAGGGTCATTATGGATTAGGTAGGTCGACATGCTGACAGGTATCTGGAATGTTGTGAGAAAATTGGGTTGATTCGTTTAGGAAGAAGCATCGCTTAGCCTAGCATACACCTGGCGGGATGGACCACCCTTCATACGTCAGGACCTCTGTCGGTGCGATCCGAGGGAGTCGCGATGTGACAACTGAAGAAATTCGGAGACCTTCTCTGATGATTGCCGACTAGGTTTGCTTCCGGTCAGTCAGTGTTACTCGCATACAACCACGTAATTTGAACACGACATACCAGAAAGGGAAGCGCCTCGAGCATCTTAAGTGGTGGATTGTAATAGGGATTGGGCAAGGCATCGTCCAGCTCTTTCTGCAATTTATGGCAGCAGGAATCGTTGCGTAAGATGTGAAAGACGGTGATAGCGAGGACTTGTGAGGGAGCATCGGTGCCGGCTATCATGAGAAACTTGACATCATCAAGGGCTCTCAGACGGCGTTGTCGTTCTGGGATACCTGCACTATTCTCTAACAGGTCCCGTAGAATACCGGTATTGCTCGGCCGATCATTGACCTCACTCTCGCAGTCGTGGAAAAACCGAGTGAATCTCTTTTCAATCTCCTATCAAGATATGAGCACTGGCGTTGGGGCTTCAAGATAGACATCTAGATTCAATGGACCGCTCACATTCTCGATAAATGCGCCATCTTTGCACACGGGATCAACCAGGCCGGACAACCATAACGGAGAGAAACGGTAGAGAGTCATCGCGAACGGGAAATGTCTCGTTAGCAAAAATCGCGCAAAGGGGCCTTTGATTCCTGCTTTCCACCTAGAGTCCAGTGATTGTGATTTGAGAAGGTCGAAACACATGAAACTGCCAAACACGATGTGCGACACCACATCTACCGCAAAAGACAGAAAACACATATGGAGCTCAACCACTGCATCGGAGCATATTGCTTGATCCAAATGCCTACAGAGATAACTCAACTTCTCCTGGATGACAGGCTCATAGCCTCGGACGGCCTGCTTCGTCAAAAGGGGGGCTAACGCCGCTCTCCGTGTTCGGTGTCCATGGTACTCAGCAGTGGAAAAGGTGGAGTGCGGCACGCCCACGGAGAGGAACCACGGGTATTTACTGCGTTTCTTGGTTGGCCCCGCATAGATGGTCGTGTAGTATTTCACGTCGTGAATATGGATCTCGTGAGGATTGATTCGGACAACGGGTCCATATTCCTGGTGCATGCGCTCGATTTCCCAGAGGAAACGACCGTTGAGAAAGACATCATAAAACGTTTCGTACCAGGTCGTGGCCGCCGCCAACTTTGGTCCAGGAAAATTGGCCAGAGGAGATAACACCAGGCGATAGATAACCAGGGATATGGTGTAGGCAGCGCAGAAAGTGAGGATTATCGAAGCGAGGCTGAGGTAATTCATATCCACGATCCCCATCACGACATGTAATAAGAACGGTGCACCAGGACGCTCTTGCTTCTTGTGTGAGACCTAGACTTGATCGCTCTCTGATTTTAAACTTTCCAGCTGTTCTGCAGCTCCAACTTCTCCAGGTACCCTCTGTGTCATACGTCACCTTTCGCTCTCAACTCCCGTAGGGGACAAAGCGCCTTGTAAGCAGGAACAGCGGTGAGCACAGGTGAGCTGTACGTATAGGATCGTAGACTGGCATTTAGAAAGTGGGTCTTACCAGGGAGCAACACGCACACTACATTGATTCATCATATCCATTCTCTGGTCAAGACTTTTGAGCGTGCAGTGACAGAATATAATGTCCATACAGTAAGTAACACGTAAGCCAACTGTCGCGTATTCACGTTTCATGACTACCCGCGCAAGGGTCAATGAGGCCTAGCGTCTACAATGCGCATGTGATACGCTACGATGGTTTGTATTACGCAACCAGCAGAGTGCATCAGGACCAATTCACAAACTCGTATTACAGGAGAAAGAAGATTGCTGCAGCTCATTGCATCTAAGAATACAGAAATACCACTAAACAGTGGCTATAGGGACGACCAGACTGCGAGCAAAATGACTAGAACTCCTAACATGCTAACATGAGAAACGGTATTGTCTGGATATCCAAGGGTGGCAAAAGAGAGCAGAACCTAGTGCAACATCGTAAATGGACAAAGGACAACCAGCCATCACCGGACACTGCAATGCCATCGACGACAGACAGTTATGCCATTCTAATCATGTACGCGGCGCAGAGCATCCACGTTGGGCCTGTGCATCCTTGAGATCTTTTGATGTTTAGACATGATCTTGGAATTTCCGGAATGATGGGGAATAACATACCTTCATGCCTGTCGCCGGCTGGAAATCACAGTCCTTCATGGCACACAGCTCTGTACTTCTCTATATGTTTCGGAAAGTGCTCCTTCGACAGTACCGGACTGGCAAAGTACACACTGGCCTTTTTGCATTTCTCCTCGGAAATAATCGGCCACAGGGGCGCAAATGATCGTGCGGCAGAATACAGGGAATGCTGGTTGACGCAATCCATGAACGGCTTCAGTTTCTCGGACTTGTCACACAAATGTAAGTCACCAAAGTGGGATTTACATCTGGCAGACACATCCTTGAACATCCGATCGAAGAAATCCGTCAAGGGTGACTTGGTCTCGGAAGTACCGCAGTAATTGGTCTCGTCCTCCACGATCCCGCCCATCACCTCGGCTCGGCCTTGTTTATCCCATAGATCAAGTCGTGGTTGGCAGCCACTCGAGCAGGTATGCTGTCGTGTGTTCTCAATAAACGTGCTTGGGAGGTTTCGAACGCCTGAAATGCGCTTAGGCACGATGTGCCCAGTATGGCGACTGTCACGGGAACGAAGCCCAGACATGCAAGGTTGATCATCGTCCATATTCGAAGAGGCCTCATATTGATTTCGAAGCCCTTGGACGTAAAAAAAGATGAATAGTGAAGTTAGATAAGGAAAGAAAGATACCATATGATCACCAAACCCAGTTGTTATGAAGGTGGAACAGCTAAAATATAAATGACACTGGTCTCACATGAATAGTTACTATCTGGGAGAAATTGGGTGGACGATGAATACGCCTATCCCGCAGGCCCTAGTGGTATTTGCCCACTCCTTCAGTTCGTCATTATGTAAAAATTATGAAAACCTTAATATACATGGCGGCTACTTCGTGACATGTACCAATGTAGTTGATCAGTCCAAGGAGCAGGCTCGTCTCACCGCCATTTGCCATCTCGAAGTGAGGCATACCACACCGAGCATTTCGCAGACCCTTATAACCCACTGATATCCTGTGATCAGTTCTCCTTCAAGGCACAAAACTCACAGATACACTTCTACACCTCCCAAGTGTTATGGCGCAAAAATCCTCATTCACCCTCAGTATTCCACCATCCACTCTTTTTGAAGTCCCCATTGTCGTGGAACGACCTTCGATACCGTTTCCCGCATCATGGCTTCGGTTCGGGTCATTCTGGATCCCTACCTCATGGCATACATATAGCATGGACATTCGATTCCCCACGACGTCAATAACACTGTATCTCTGGATGGTCATGCTGCTGAACCGGCAGAACAACCGGCGAAAAGGTCGGCCGTGGGCCATCGCTCAGACAAGAATATTCAAGTGGCTGATTATAGCCCACAATTTTTTCCTGGTGCTCTATTCCGCATGGGCCTTTTACGCATCATATATCTTACTCCAAACGACTTGGCCGGAGAAACAAGATCCACTCTATATGAGCCGTGTGGCAGACCTTCTGTGTCTGGGCGACAATTTTTCATCGATTACCGACTTACCGGGTCAATCCGCACATCATTTTTACAGGCCCCGGATTCTGTTCATCAGCTGGACATTCTATTTATCAAAGTTCTATGAGCTGATCGACTCGGCTATCAGCCTTGCCAAAGGACGCCGGGTGACTACGCTTCATGCCTACCACCACGCGGGCGTCATTGCGTGTGGATGGGCAGCTGTTTACTTTGCCTGCCAGCCCGCAGTCGTAGCTCTGTTCTTCAACTCGTTCATTCATGTGATCATGGTCAGTTGAAGTGTACTATTCTTCCTAATCAACGTGGTGGTTTACCTACTTGCATATAAGGGAAGCTAACCTTCTATGGTCCAGTACACATACTACACCCTAACCGCGCTCTATGTGCCGGTACCCCTTTTCTGCAAGGCATTTTTGACAATGCTGCAGATGGCACAATTCCTCTTTGGAGTTGCCATTGCCACATTGTTTGTCTTTCTTGAATACGAGGTTCCAGGTCTTCCACTACGCCCAAATAGGGAAGACACCACGGTATCTTCCTGGCCTAGGTGGAGAGGACACCAACACCAAAGCCCCGGAGAAACAGTCCGTGTACGATGCATACACAACAGCAGCCAGGCGTATGTTCTCTGGGTTGGCTCTGGGTTCGTTGCTCTTCTACTATGTCTGTTCATGCGGTTCTTCTACCAAACATACCTGAGTCCGAAACTCTACAGGGGCAAGAAGTTCCTTTAACTGCTTGTTCGGAATTACTTCGAACAACAGCACTCATCCTAAGCTGCCCCTGTGCTCTTTTACTTCGTTCCTTGTTTGTTCCGTTTAACCTTTTTGCTGAAGATGGTGGCAAATACGGGCTGGAGTTGCCAATTGCGTCGAATACGTGTACCCAACCCCAATCACAATAGTGAGCATCTTCTTTCATGATCCCCCGGCACTCCAGTTTTGTAGATTCATTGCCTAATCCATAATGCCATAAAAAAGACAGGGCTCTCTTGATTTTCCGCGCTCCCATTGGTCCAGAGTGCGTGCCCGGAAGACCCACACCCCATCAAATTCGCGAAATCCGCAACCGCCGACCGCAGCGACCCTGCCAGGCACAGTCATAGACTATTCACGATTCATTCGATGCAAGAACATGAATGGGTAGAAATCCCCCCAAAACTATACTGGGAAAGGTAGGAACTCGCGGTATTTTGGTTGGATTCTGCTGACTCGCAACTTTGATTAGGTCTGGGTTTGGATTGCATAGCACAACGACAATTTGTCTCAGCAAAATTCCTACTGGAATTATTGCCTGCAACACTCCATAGCAATGTACTCATGATACGCTCATCAATAAGACGGGGAGGGTAAAATTGCTCTTCATGTTCTTCAGTGGTAACCATGAAATCAAGCGTCCATACAAAGTTCAACTTGATAGTCGTGCCCCGGTTCCCCGTATGGATGTTATCATAGTGTTCTCAGGACCAGCCCGTTCGCAGCTTACAGGGGAATGGAAAATGGCGCGGTTCAATTGTCTATCTTTTCCGAACTAATGATACGTCTTTCCACTTTACGCACCGTTTGCACCGATTGCATATTGGGACGAGCTAGCCTAAAGTGGTCGGTATCTCAGGCTTCTTTTCATTACAATGGCGACAACTACTCAGTCTCTTACGGCAGGAAGATCCTCCGTTAATGCAGATTTCCAGCCATTCAAAATGTCCCATATTCCGAGGTTGCATCTCAAATGGTCAATTGATACTCTACGAGGGCTCCGGAATAGGCCAGTGAAGGGTTCAAGGACAGATTGGAGCAAAATAAGCGGCTCAAGTTGAAAAGGTTTGGAGAGGAAGTCAACCCCTCGCTAATATTTCGTGTCTCGTTGTTAACATTAGGAGCTCAGAATACAGCTGTCCAGAGTCTCGCTTCCTCCCAATCAGTACGACTTTGTCAATGCGCTGGCTAACATATGACGCATGCTTTCCCATGCCGACACCGTCGTCTTCAGGCAACCCTATTGCGTAAATGTCGTTGCCAGTTGCTGTCTCTTCGTTGACAAGACGAGTAATTTCCGGGGCCTGAACAATGGGAAAGCTTCCCCCTCCAAGATAGATAAACTCTTCCATTCGTGTAACCAGTCCTCGATCCATCGCCCAAAATCTTGGTTGTGATATCGAAGAAGACAAGTAACAAGAAAACTCGAAACTCCGATCGAGTGTTAAACATTTCCTATTACATAAGTTCGCTGGTCGAGGCCCGCCGCGATGCGAAGCAAGATGGTCATCCAGTGGGCACCTTCTTCTTCACTGGCCTTTCTTTCGATCGCCTCACTAAATAGACCATGAGAACTCAGCATACTGTAGAAGAAGGTCCTGCATTGCGCGATTCGGGAAGAGACATAATATGCGTAGTTCATTGCGAGGCCGTGAGACTGGAAAAGACGTGCGCGGGTAGTACCCTGTTCCGGGGTCTCAAAACTGAGGTAGGATTCACAGGAAGCTCAGACTGTGGAAGAGAAGAGTGCCACTCCTCAAGTTTGCATGATTTGATGTTCAGGGATGTAATGCGCTCGTCAATGATGAATTCTGGCCGTCGTTTCCCACACGGCCCTAGCTGCAATACAGCAATGGTGTTGATCCGGCATGACTCGCACAGTATGAACATCACAATCGCGCGCCGTGCATCGATCGAGTAAAAGATGTCGGATAAGTCCCTAGACAGACAAACCGACCGTTGCATGAGTTGAAATGCGAACGAACTGAAGTGCATTCTGAGCCACCAATTTCGGCCAGGACCCAAGCCGCAGTTAATCTACGACCTAATGGATCTGACGATATTACTGTGAAATTTGTTGTAATGAACGTGTTGATACCTTGAGCATGGCAACAAAAGCCCGCAAAGCTGCCCATTGCGGACTCCAAATAACAAAACAAAACGAGCACCGCTAAGGTATAGGATGGTGAGCACGAAGTATTACTGTCAATGCTCCTTGCAATTTATTTGATTGAAGAGCCATAGTAATGATGACTTGATAGAAGGTATTCCCATCTAGGTCGGTATGTGACTTGTAATGAGGACGGCCCGGGTCGCTTTTGGGAGAGGATCGGCTCAAATTGCAGGCCGAAAGAGCTAAAAGAGCTTGTATCAAAGAGGTATGGTCATTCAGCGACCCTTGCAATTCGCCTCATATGGCGCGTAGGGAGCATGAGTAGACTTCTACGGATGCCGCTCACAATCGTACTCGATCTATACCTAATACCTAATGTAATGCCAACTATTGGGCCCTCGAGAGAAACAACGGATCGGTCACGTCACTACCTCTTGCCCTTACCCACACGTCGACAATTTTCGCCGCGTCTGCATCTAAGTCGGAGTCCACCACAAAGTAGAAGTTGTAGAAGGAAGCTGCGACACAGGCGTGATTTGGGTAGAGTTTCACCACCTGACCAACAGAAAGGGGAACGCTTGGTGAATTCGCCTCTTTGTCTTCCCAAGCAACGATGGAATGTTCCTGGCTGATACGTTCCACAATCAAGGATGACTGCGAGTTGGAAGGTGATTGTCGCCAAGAAGACAATTTGGCCCAGCCAGGATAGCTAGGACATGGCTCTCTTCCCAGTGCCAATGTTCCGGCGGCAACGAGAGCCTCAGGTTGAGACCTTTCGCCATCGTTGTAAACACTGCAGACTTCCGCAAGCACAGAGACTGCAATCTCCTCTTTGGGGCTCTTCAGTTGCATGCTCGCTTTGGTTGACAATTGTTGCATGTCAAGAAGCGGGTACACTCCAGCGTGCAGTTCCACCTTGACATCTGCATCTAGGTCACTTGCAAAAGGAGCACGCAGTAAATCTCTAAGAGTTCTTGATTCGGGTCCCATTTCGTCCTTTCGCAGAAGATTCTGCGACGACAGTGCCTGTGGAGTTGCTCCCACGCTGATGACAAGCTGCTTTTGGGGGAAAAACTTTGAATGGAGTTGGACTGCTTCTTTGCAAGAGTCAATCTCATTAATCAAATGCTTCATTGCTTCCTGAGGGGTTGTTCCTGCATAGCTGAGACTACTATGCGAGTAGACACCCAGGAACTTAACATATCCTTGTTTTTCAGAATTTGCCAGCTTCTCGAGAAGGCCTTGCTTGTTCAAGGCGACGGGCGGTAGTCCGGCTCTATGATAGCCTGAGTCGACCTTGACAAAAGCTGACACCGCAAATTTAGTAATTGCCGAAAATTGCGGGAGGTAGTCAACCTGATCCGAGTGGTCGATCATTACGGAAATGCTTTCGTGTCCAATTTCTAAGGCGATCTTCGCCAATCGAGCCACTTGCGAAGGCACCAGTGGTATGCCATAGAGCACGTTGACGCGACGTCCCTCAGACTGCAATTCCTTGAGAAGAGGGATCAAACTTTCGATTTCAAGGATAGTCGATGCAATGAAACTTCCGTCGAGGGTCTTGTCGCCAACTTGCATTTCGGCAATTTCGGTGGTCTTAATTGGTTAGAGACTTGTAAAGCGAGGTATAAATCAAAGGACTTACTTTGTGAGACTTGACATGAGCCCGAAATCCAACATCCAGCTCTCTCACAGTTCTAATCATTGTTTCGCAATGTCTTCTGATGATCGCTGCATCGAGAACGAGAGCTGGTTTCGGCACGCCACTCACATCTTGGCCGACATAGAAGTCTTTCAGTTCCTGCTTGGATGCCATGATGGGATCTTTGCGTGTTGGAGATGTTCGTACCATTCAGCAGAGTCACCTATTATATATTGCGTTTGAATAACGTTACTGTACCTTGAACCCATTCCTCCAATATGATTAGCTGGTGAGACGAGGGAAAAAAATCCACGGAACGAAAGAACAGCAGACATCTCGCTCCCGGGCACCCGATTCGGATGGCTAGTGGGGCGGAAGCCGAGAGGGCGATACACTTTCATTTCCTTTGCCTCGCAAAGAAAATAACTCATTTGATGCTTCGAGCTTGGATGAAATTGGAGAAAGTAGCTGGAAAATTTTCAGTGAAAAGCCATCACTTTCTACCCGCTGGAGATGTGTGGGGCTTGATTTCGACCCATTACTCGCTCCAAGATACTGAGACGAGTCCACGAGAACGAGCATATCGCAAGCGATGGTTTAGAATCGCTATACGTCTTTGATCATTGATTGTTCTATCGAAAGGTGGAAACCGTTCATGTCCCACACAGTATAAGACTCCATGTACCGGCTCTATGTTGATTTTGTAGACCCATATCAAATACATATTTTTCATATTGCGCAAAAATGTCTGGCAAAAAGGTCCCTGTTTTGACGCAGGATGCTCCTGTCCCAATGCCAATTCTCTCCCAGGGAATTGTCTACAAAGGGGTAGTCTATGTCTCCGGAAGCTTGGGCATCATTCCCTCAACAGGAAAATTCGTAGATGGCACTGTAGCCGATCGCACGGTGAGAAATGCACCCTGTCCCCTTTCATCATCCAATAGCTCTCGCGCTGATGATTTTCGACAAGGACCAAATCTTCCGCAGTATATCCGCTATTCTCAAAACTGCGGGAAGCAGCTTAAACAGTCTGGTGAGTCACTTTTCGCTTAAAATAATGGCATTCTCAACAGACTCACAATCCTCCAGATCAAAGTCAACATTTTTCTCACCAACATGTCCGAATTCAGCACTATGAATGAGGCATATGCCAAAAACATGCCATCTGGAGTCATGCCTGTAGGCCTTGTTTTCTCAACCAATTTTGGCCCTAAATTGACCCAGTCTAGGTTCGCACATGCGTTGCTGTAAAGGGATTGCCTTTTGGTTCGGACGTTGAAATTGAATGCATGGCGGCTTTAGAATAGAAAATTCGTGAAGAAATGCTCCAGAAACAGAATCAAAAGAAGTGCAGACTCTCAAGTAACGTGACGACTGTTGCTTGCTCCCACGTGGTGGCCAACGGGTTTTAGAAATATTTTGAGACTACCATTCATCTCTGACTGGTTATTTGAGGTTCTATAGCAGAACTCAGGTTATTCTGGCAAAGAACTCGTGACAATATTTATATAGATTCAAATTCCAAGTGAAACGCCCTACTTCTCCCCATAAAGACGACAGATTGCTTCTACCGTAGTATTACCTCCTGACAGAACCACACCAACATCCCATCCCTTCTCTCCGCCTTCTTTTTCTGCAATTTGCCGAAACTCCTCATTAAACAGGATGACTGCAAGAGGCACCGCAGCACTTGGCTCGATGAAGACCTTTAGCCTTTCCAGGATTAGCGTCATTGCCTCTTTGATCTGTTCTTCGGTTACAGAGAAAATCCCCCTAACTTTCTTCTGATCAGAGATAACGGCCCAGTTGACCTCTCCAACGGGTGTTCGAAGACCATCCGCGATCGTCAGGGTACTGACTGTAGAAATCCGAGATCCACAAGCGAGACCCCGTCGACCATCATCGCCGCCCTCAAATGACGGCTCGGCTCCGAAAACGTAAGTGGAAGGAGTGTTCGAGAAATAAGTGGCGGTTCCTGCAAGCAAACCTCCTCCACCCAGAGGTGTGATAACAGCATTCAGCGGCGCATCACCTTTGGAATAGGTTTCATTACCGAAATCTTTCAGTAAATCTTCCACTTGCTTTTCAAGCTCGAGCCCCACCGTACCTTGTCCCAGAATGATATCAGGGTGGTCGTAAGGATGAACGAGAATAGCACCCGTCTCCTTGATGACTCTTTCAACCATAGCCACGCGTTCTGGCTCAGTTGATCCGCTGAAAAGAACACGAGCGTTGTAAACACGAGTTCCCGCTATTTTGGATTTGGTGGAGATCGACGGCATCACGATATGGGCAGGAATTTTCAAGGTGAATGCCGCAAGCGCAAGAGCCTGAGCATGATTGCCTTCTTATTGTCAGAATTGTTCCCGTCTCAATAAAGTTCGAGGAATGCTCTCTTTACCAGAACTATGAGTTGTCACGCCGCGCTTGCGTACCTCATCAATCCCCAATTCAGAGCAGAGTCTCAACAGGGCATGAAATGCGCCCCTCGCTTTGAAAGCTCCGATTTTCTGGAAGTTTTCACATTTGAAATAAAGTCGGAAAAGCGGCGTCGCAGGCTTCTGACCTTCAAAAGCAATGCCCTTGAGTGCAGATTCCTCCTGGGCTGTAGAGGCGATGCGATCGAGGGTTTTTGATCTCAATACCGGAGTTTTGTGGATGTATGGGCTGATCAAAGGATATGCAGCCTTGATTGAATCCGAAGTGAGCGGAGGGTAGGTCATCAAGTCCGCCATGGTGTTTTCTTGGGCGGCGGTACACAATGAAGGGGGACAGCGCTAATATTGTCTGGATTCGCTGTGGGGTTGCGTATGGATGCAGTGTCGAGTCGTAGAAGATATACCACTTGAAGCATTGATGGTGGAGCATGCAGCCTGATTTATATCCTGGGAGCAAGGTGTGGGAGTAACCGATTAGCTGTTCAAAATACTCGTTCCCGCGCACCGCATTGGGAAAGTGGAAATTTTCGCGGAGATATCGTTCTACGGACTCGGATTGGACTAAGCTGGGTCCAAAAGAGCTGCGATGATTGGCGACCTCGTGATTACATAATTGTAAAAACAGACCTCGAGTGTACTCCAAAAATTGGAGTCATATCCAGACACAATGTCTCCTCCACTTGTCGTTGGGGAATTACTCCATACAACTTGCCCCAACGAAGAAAAGCACTGGGCGTGAGGATAAATTCGGAAGAAATACTTCAACTTTAGAGAGCACCTAAAGTTCTTGGTTTAAATGACCGACATACACTCGGAACGTCAAAATGCCACTTCTTGGTGACGAAATCCTCCAAAGGCCACTCAAAGTAGCCTGTATCCAAATAGCAAGTGGTGAGAGCAACTACTTCGTACGATTGCTGTTGACTTAAAACTAAACTACTGATCCAGGTCCCAACAAAGCTGTTAATATTGCTCGGGCGAGAGAGAAAGTCTTGCAGGCGGCAGCCGGAGGCGTCTCTCTTGTTGTTCTTCCGGAATGTTTCAACTCGCCATATTCCACGGCAAGGTTTCGTGAGTATGCTGAGCCCTTGTCATCGTGCCCCGACCTCACAGAGGCACCTACATTTGCCGCATTGGCACAGGTGGCCCAGGATGCTGGGGTTTTTCTCATAGGAGGAAGTATTCCAGAGTGTGATCAGGCCGGCAAAATCTATAATACCTGCGCGGTATACTCCCCTCAAGGAAAATTACTTGCATCTCATCGCAAGATGCATCTATTTGACATCAACATTCCCGGTGGCATGTCATTTCGTGAATCAGATACCTTATCCTCAGGGAACGAAATTACCATTGTGGATTTGGAAGGATATGGCAAAATCGGCATCGGAATATGCTATGACATGCGATTCGCAGAATTAAGTACGATTGCAGCTCGAAAGGGCGCTTTCGCACTAGTTTTCCCCTCGGCATTCAACACAACCACAGGACCACTTCATTGGGAACTTCTTGGTCGGTCCCGGGCAGTCGATAATCAGGTCTACAGTATTCTGTGTTCACAATCGAGGGCAACACCCCCTTCATACCCTGCTTGGGGGTATAGCATGGTTAGCGATCCGATGGGTCGAATTGTTGCCGGGGCTAAGGAGAGCGAAGACATTATATATGCGACATTGGAGCCAGGTGTTATTAGGGAGTCTCGCCAGGCGATTCCAATTAGCTACCAGAAGAGATATGATGTGTATCCAGATATCGGGAAGCTCGTTTGAACTGCATGTAAATCAGAATCGAGCTTGAATTGATCTAATCATTTGTTTACCCTGTGTCATCAGAAATTAGAGCAAGTAAATTGGCTTCAAGGAGTAGAGGAAGGATACCAGGATTCGGAGGCTAAAGTTGGGGTAAGAAGCCTGGGCGGGGTCAGGTGGCAAAACTTTGGAAGACCCCCCGAAGCCAATTGCGACAGTGTTGACTCTCGTAAAAGTCGCATCATCCGCAGAGAGACCCCGAGTTCCCCGGACTTATCACCCTTGCATGCCCCTCCATGCATTTGTCTCAGGAACACTATGTACAAGCCTGCTCCGCGACGCCCCAAGAAGACGAGCATCATTCGGTCCCGGTCTGGCTGCAAAGCGTGCCGACAACGCCGAGTGAAGGTACGTTTTGCCTGGCTGATTATATGCAAGAGCCCAGGGGCTAATAGCCCGCAGTGCGATGAGAAGCAGCCGTCATGCAGCGCATGTGTGCGCCGCGGAAATAAGTGTGAAGCGATCACTCCCAAATTCGACTTCCGCGATGGCGTTGTGCTTGGTGCCAAACCACGAGGCATTCGCCGCATCAAACAAAAAACGACACAAAGTAAAGAGCTACCTACCCAAGGCATAACCGAGCATGATAAATTGTGTCAATCTGGGTCTGATGATTTCTTAATTCAACCCAACCACCCAGACAATGCTCCCACGCCTGCGCCTCACCCAATCGACGACGGATGGCTTTCATGCAGTCCGCTGACACCCCAATCTCTGACCACAACATTTCTGTCACCATTGCCAAGCCAAACTATAGGAAGGTCTCTCGTTCGATCAGAAAATGAGCAATTTTATCTCGCGCACTGGGAGAAGTCTTGTGCGCAATCACTCCCGTTATTCCAGGCACAAATCACTGCCATGGCCGAGGAACATGCACCATTAATGCAAGCTCTCTTGGCTCTCTCGGCTTCCAATATGAGTCGATCGTTGCCAGAAGGAACGAAAGGAGGGACTGAAACATCACCTTCAAAAATCATATATCGTCCTAGGCGCGAGTATCTTTTATCAAGCCAACACTACTACGGTTCCGCAATCAAACAAATCGCAAGAACCATCGAAAAAGGCACATCCAGCAGTATATCACACATTTTGGCTGCGATGATTCTATTCTGTTACTTTGAGTCCGCGATGGGAAATTTTGCGGGTTTTGCTTGCCACGCCCAAGGCGTCGACACATTCATACATGCGCATCTCATAACAATATCATCAGACCCAATAGGTCGTGAACTAAATGCGGCATGGGTTCTAACAAAGTACCACACTTGGTGGCTCAGAATGAATTTCAGCTCATTCTCGTTTCAACTTAGTCAAGGCTCGCTTTGTCTATCTCCGGATATTTCGAACATGCTTCGCTCAATCAATGCAGGGCGAGTGATAGTCACGTCGATCTTGTGCGAATCATATCGTCTCAATAACATCGCTCTTCTACAGCTGGGACCTTGTGGAACGAAGACCTCAGGTGTTTCCGTTGAAGAGTGTATTGCATCTTTACAAATCGAATCAAGGAGGCTCGATGAATGGCATGCTGAACTTCCGCAGTCAGAGCTCCCAATCGAATCATTTTCCGGCTTTGTGGATAAGGATGAAGTAGGGATCCGCCCGCTTATGTTCAAGTCACATTATTTCGCGATGAACTACGCCTACTATGTTTGTTCCCGAATCATGCAATGCACTGCGCTGCTTCACGAATTAAGGTGTACGCATGCTCAATCAAATGACCCAGAAAAGAAGGAAATCAACCAGTGGATGACTTTATTGGTTCGCATTGTGTCTGGTCTCAACAAAAAGGATTGCTTCAGAGGCAATGTCTACTCAATCGGAGTTTCCAGTCTCCTTGCTGCTGGTCTTCTCCGGTGTCAGAATATGACAATCGGGAGATGGATCGAGAAATGGTTGCATGAATGGAGCATATCATGCATTTTGGAGGAAGGAAGTTTCCCCATCCTTCAGGCCCTGGAGGCTATTCGGCAGATCAATGAGGAGAAGGCAGCCGGTAATGACATTTATGCGATAGCGTTGCCCGAAGATGATGGCGGTGGTACCGGAAAGTATATGTCGTATAATAGCCAGAATTTCGACAAGATCGTAACGATAGGGAGAAGAGGGACCTCGGGACGGTTATATTGCGAATTGGTCCCTAGATCATCGTTTTGCGGGCGATTTTCGCGCGAAAGTTGGCAAACATAACCGTGCCAACTCCAGCTAAGGAAGGCTCCCTATGACTTTAAAAGTAGAATCAAATTTCTATGTGCAAATTCCTTAACAACCCTTTTGCTCGCAATCATGGCAAGAACACGGATCCGTGATATAAGATAGACCTGTAGATCCGAGTCGAACCCGATATGGAATCTCCATCGAGGGAGGATTATGAACTGAACGCTTAAAAACCAAGCGAAATATTAGATGGACCAGGGAGACAGGAAACAATGCAAAATTCAAACGATTGTCAATCCAGTAACTTGGAAACACTCCTCATACCTATCTGAGCTTTTGAGTATCTCCAGCCTCCACCAATCTGTAGAGAAAAAGAAAGCGTAACATGTGCAGTTTGGGGCCACATGCAAGATCTCGACAGCCACCATCGCCGCAACCATTGTCTCGGCCGGAGCTGGACCGCCTATCAATACGACCTTTGCCGGGGGGCTCCAGGAGTCTCGGAGCACTAGGTCCGCAGCGGCCAGGAGCCTCGCCCTTGGAACGAATGCTCTCGCCAACAGCAGCATCATCATCCTCGTCCAGGTCAATTTTATCACTACCACACTCCTTGACCTGGCTCATCTTGACCTTGTCCTTATAGCCATGACGGACAGCATCAGAGACGCTGACAACAGCCATGTGGGCGTTGATGCCGCTAGCTTCCTCACCAGCCCCGCCCAAGACGTTCTCTGCTCCATCAAGTGCTGAATTTCTCGAGCAGCCTGATAAGCGCGACGTTTGCTATCCTGCTCTGCAACCGCCTCAGCCGTAAGAACCTAACGCTTGTTGTAATATGCATGAATTTTCCACGAGACCATTGTGAAGTGTATTTTCCTACGTTGTCTTCTTTTTTGTCTGGTATCTGAGTCCAGCCGGGCGTTTTCAACCTCGTGGCTTGTATCCTCTTCGTGACTTACAATGTAGCTTATGACTGTGGCAAGAATATTGATTGAGTGGAGGAATAGGCCTAGGAAGTAGCGGTAGAATATTGCTGTCGCCAGTGTCTGGTACTAGTACTGTGGGCGGTGTGATTGGATGCCGTTGCTGGTCGATTGAGGGATGTCTTTTCGAGGAGGAAGTCCTTGTTACAACTATTTATACCTGTTCCTAGCCTTTTTACAACGTGGGAGCAGATACTACGGTAAGTTTTCGTCCGGAACTGACATTCTTACATCCTTGTGACTTTACTTATTTAAATCTCTGTCAAGTGTCGTTCGTTAGTGCACCACTTGAACTGTCTTTCAAGGCATGAAGAAAGACCTCGAGGCACAACCATGTAGCACCTTGAAATAGTCTGTGATCAACAACACCATTCCGAGTATACTAGAAACAGAAAACGGTTGTCTAATTGTATAATGTAGGGAAGGTATGGCTTTATCATGACCAGACTGGAAGCAGTCTTCTCAATTATTGGCATCGAGAGAACAGCAGCTATCAATATCGTGGGAATACTTCACAGTAAAATTTCATTCAGGATCACATTAAAACAAGAGACTTGATCATATGACCACTCTCCCAATGAGAAAATCAAAGTTTGATACGAACCGCATGGTCAACTTATGGTTGCACAAGAAACACGTGGATCTAGCCCAAGATTCGCAATATTGAAACCTGTAGAAGTTTACCAGTAGGAAGAAACTATTCTAGACAATACATCCCATTCCTGTACATAATATCTTCAAATCACAGGAGCGCGACGCACTTCATCTCAACGTCGGTATATTCCGGGATCGACTTAACGGCGACGCAACTATTCCATAATTCGCATATTATTTCAGCTTCTGTCATGTGCCAGGGAAGTTGATGTTTACTTACGTTCGAACGGGCTTGATCTCGCCAAACCACTGCATATAGGTCTCATTCATCTTCTCGAAATCTTCCATATCGGCCAGGAAAACATTAACTTCGACCATTTTCTCAAGGCTGGATCCGGCTGATTCCAGTACTGCTTTCAAATTTTTGATGCATTGGTTCTAAGGCAGAGTCAGCTGAAGACTTTCTCAATGAATACAAATGAGTCTCCAGATTCGATTTTCGATTACATACCGCACGGTCCTGCACGGTCCCTGAGACAATCCTGCCGGTGGCGTCCTTCGGAAGCTGACCAGAGCAAAAGACAAAGCCATTTGCAACAACTGCTTGGTTGTAGAATGGCCGAGGAGGAGGTGCCTTCTGTGTATTGACTGCTTTGCAGCTAGACATACTGGCTATGTTCACTGAGATGATGAGAGTCAATTTACTCTTAAGCCTTTTGCCCCTTGTCCCCTCTTAAGTTCTCACCGAACCCGCATCTTTGGAGTAACCCCAAGCTGACATATGCCATGATCCATAGCTGCATAAACTCAATGAATCGGACCGCGGAGTGGATTTTCTGGAAATTCAAGTTTGTCTTTCCGTATCCGAATCCACAGCAGCACCTTTAAGCTATAATAATTGCTTTGTGCAGAATTTGGGGTCTAGTGTTATTCGGTTCCGGCTCTCTCGCGCTCTCTCTTTGTTGGAGTATAGTTTATGCGTTCTGTTTCGCTCTCGCGCACCCGATATGGCATGTGGGGCGCTAAGTTTGGGTCTCGCCAATCCTCGTGTGTTGTTGGCAAGACTCCCTTTCTATCCGCCGACTCGACCTTTATTTTGCCAGATAGCATACCTGTGAACGCAAATCCAGATCATCATCCGCTAGATCCCTCACTGACTAGCGAATCATCGCCCGCGGCACTGATCAGCGAGGATAACGAAGAATCTCCGATCCGATCCCCTAACCAGTCCGGCTGTGATCATACACGTATTCTGAGCGACACTACTGACTTGTGGCCTGATGTGGACGTGCCAGATCCTGACATCATCGTCGATTCGTATACCGAGCTAGAGAGTCAAACTCCAGACCAAGAAACGAAAAGTACCGGAGCGCTACTCGCAGAACAGCTCCTCCGGTCTCCCAAGTGCTGCATTGATTGCCATACGCGATATAAGCACGAGCGGAACCCAATCGGATTACCGAGCCACGGTCTGAACGAGGTCTTCAGCTGGCCCTGTCCCGACGTGCTCAGCACGACCAGACTGGCCAGGTCTGGTGACCAATTGATCGAGAACTGGCCACCAGAACAGCGTGAAAAAGTCTTCTGCGGAACCGATGCGGGACAACCCAGCAGCGTGCCTGCTATCTGCTTGGCCCGGGGGGAACAGAAGTTAGGTCCAGCAGCCGTCCACTTCGATATTGACAGTGTCTTAGCTCATATAACCAGTCCAGCTGTCTGTTCCCAAGGCCTCTACTGGTATCCTGTTCAGCGGCCGGTCTCGGACCTCCAGTCGGATCTTCACTTAGATCCACTCCCGGTTCAGTTCACAGATGGCCACGGTCACCTACATTGCGTCTCAGTACCGCTACATCGCGTTAAGCACTACACGTTTGCCCGGGTGTCGGGATTCGAGGATGCATCGATCTACGCCCTGTTCCCTAGACTCCATCAGCCCCAGCAGAAGTCTAGCCAACTGCCAGATGATCAGTTTCGGGTCTGGATAGACGATATCCTCCTCCCAGCGGTCCATCAATACTACTCCGATGCCCGGCTACAGCATTTCCCTTCCAGTTTCAGTCATAGCAACTCAAACTCATGGGCGGCGTGGGCGGAGGGCCGATCGATCCAGACACAGTCCCGTCAACAGCTACTCAGCTACTTTCTGCCACCCGAGCACCTAGATCATATCTGGCAGGCTGTTCATCAAATTATTCGAGTAAAGGGGCTAGACGAATTCCAGGGGGTTCGTCTTTTCCTGAGTGCTAAGAACCTGAAGCTCCGTACACAGTCCGCGACCTGGTCAGGTATGCAACATCGGTTTCAACAGTTATGGAGCAGCACTGCCAACCAGAGTTATATTCACGAGGTCTTCTTTGATATTGGGAAGGAAACATGTCCTATTGCCCCCGATTCTGGCCAGCCCATTAGGGGGCAAACTCTGCTCTGGAAACAATGCTGTCCAGACAAGCTTCTCCGCTCCCCGCTAGTCCAGAACCCGGGGAAGACAATATTTTATCTTTTCTCGTTTCTCCGAGATACAGGGTCCTTGACGATCCAAACCCGGACTAGATCTCACCTCCGTAAGACCGGGCTCCTTTACAGCCAGTTCTACAACTCGGTCAAAGAGATCTTTGCGGCTGGAAATCAGTACCCCTTCAGTAATCCACTGTTAGAGGCTCTAGCCCTGGACCACGTGTCATATCAAACTTGGCAGCATATCGGGAAAGGTTTTCATGACCGAAACACCCTCCATCGCGCGTACATCCACAGCAAGTCCCGGTGTGCAACTGCAATCGATGCATCTATTGGAAAATCTTTTGGGACCCGGGAAGAGCATCGGGTGCGCGAAGACCTCCTGATCCAGATTAATCAGGAATTTCAGCGACGCCGCGCGACTCAACGGGAGATATCGCAGCGGTGGTCCCAGCGGTTAGCCGCGCAGGGAGTTCGGAACGTGGAGCAGGACGACGGGGTGGTGTTTCAAAATCCATCAAGTCAACCATTCTATATCCATTCCACTGCGACTATCCTTAAATGGGTACGGTGGAACATAAATCGGCTATGTGCGGGATTAGAGTTAACAAATAGTCTGCAGCGCCATTCTATGGTGTCCTGGGATCGCACCCAGGTAATGATCCTGTTCCTCCGCTGTCTCCGATGGGCATTTGGCGGAGGCGGGAACCGGTTAGAGCAAAGCCGGGCGTCTTGGCAAGACGTGAAAGAAGTTCCGGAGTCCAATGGCCAGATTCAGTATCGGGAGGGCATTGGACTGGGAACCACTATTCAACGCCACGGCTATGGCTGGTTCCTTAACAAGATCCACTGGGATACTATGGGTTTCCGCCCAGCCCATCGTCTCCACATGGACCTCCACACACCAGCGGGCATGGCCCAGTTTCGAGTCAATTACGAGCGTGTCCGCAAGTACCAGAATGATTTTCTTCTACTCGAGGATTATTTTCTGTATATAATTCAGTATCAGCGAGACCATACTGCGTCTACTGCGCTGCTCTCCCTCCTAATTGACTTCTGTCTGCGCGCCTTTCGGAAAGAGATTCTGACTGTCTTGCAGGCGGGCATACGCCCTGAATTTCAGAGCATTGCAGAGACTGGGCAGGTAGCGCTCAGCAAGCCCTCCCTACAACGGGTATTAAAAGATACCCACTGGCCTTCTGCCATCCTGACTGGCAATCGTTGTGGCATTAGGCGTGTTGATCATTTATTTGCTTGGCTATGGGGGCTGCATCCTGACGAGTATAGCCGCCTGCACTGGGCTCATAAACCATATCGTACACCGTACCGCCGCTGTGTGGTCAAGATCCAAGAAATTTATGGTGAGGAAATAGCCACTTCCTGGCAAGCATGCCTGAAACATCGCTTTCTCAGCACGCATTGGATGCTGCCATACCCAGACCAACAGTCCTTGTTCAGCCGGGACAAGCACCAACGGTATCGCTGGTGGTCGAGCTGGAATGAAGAACTGATACGGAACTCGCTCCCGGCATGCGTATCTGGGTGCCCAATCATTCCCACTACGCAATATGGACATTTACCTCAACATGGCTGGATATCATTCGCCCAGGCAATGCCCTTGGATATCGAACTGCCGCCCATCCCAGGCAATATGGAAGCATTCCTCAAGATGGTTCCCTCCAAACCAGTAGATCTCGGGGCGATTCTCCCCGCCGTTGTCACTATGACCATGGGGCCTCAATCTGGCCACGACTATCGGTTGCGTCCAAGCTCCCTCCGGAACCCTATCACAAGCTCGTCTGGGAAGATGGAGGCCAATGGACCTTCTACTGTCCCCTGCCGGTGGGCTGATTTCCTTGGCCAACTTTATAGTAAACAGTCAGGACCTTGTCTGCCCCAACCTGAACCCCACGCAGATGTCAATTCTCCCAACAAACAACCGCACAACGGTGTTTCGAAGAATAACGACTGCACGTTAATTTCCTCTTTTTGGCCGCATTTTGATGGATCCAGTGTTTGTGACCACTGGCCAACGATTCCCCAATCTTGGTCTGTCCGACCGGCCGACCGAGCAAACTTCGAAATACGGGCATCCACCTTCAGTAATCGGAATTGGGGGCTACTGAAGGGACCGGTAGAGTATACCGTAATCAGTGGATCTATGAGCATTTATCCCAAAGGCATTACGAATCTGTGGCTCCCACTCTGAGGCCAAAGCCGGGGCAGCCAGGGTATCGGAATTTACAGAGCAATCATCAAGGAAAGAGAGGGCGGCCACGTATCTATTCTAGTGACGAGACCAGGCGCATGGAAAAGATAAGGAAAAATCGAATCAGAAGGCAGGCAGTTGCTGCCGCTGCCCGGGAGGCCTATTTCCATTCAGTATATAACTAAAAGCTAGTGAATACATATTGTCGTTACATCACAGATTTACTCTTCCAGGTCGCTTTTAGTAGTAACCAGATACATGACACTCTTGCTTGAACCTATACATCTTCCGATACAATCCTTAATCCATAATGCCTTAAAGGACCCAGGGCAGGGTCCGACTTCTCTATGCGCTCATTGGTCCTAGATGAACATGGGCCCCACTTCCCTGCCGCTTGGACGGAACCATGACGCGACTGCGACGCGTTTGTTGTTTGTTCTTGATCATTTTGGAAATGCACGAAATGGACTTGAAATAATCAAAATCGCATTGATGTCTTTCGAATTCGATGACTTGTATTACGAAACATTGCATAAATCAGGCCGGTGGAAATATAACGACCTACACTTTCTTCCCTCTCATCCTTCCCGACAGTGGGAAGACATTGTGACCAATTTTACCAAAGGGACCATAGTCTAGCCTAGCTTTACTTCTGTTCTTCTCTCAAAAAGCGAAACCCAACGTAGCTGAACCCCTCAGACGCCGAGGAACTTGGATGACACGGGGTTCCCGTTCAACGGTCTGCAGCCAAGGCCAGTCTGGTTTCCGTATTGGAAGAAAGTGTCGACGTACTCATAACCTGGGCATTCGGGTTGGTCATAGGTGACAAGCACCCCACCCTTCTCCAAAGCCAAGAGTTGAATTCCCGAACCGCTATTGCCCAATCAGTTTTTGCAATCTCCAGAATCACCAGAGTAAGCGATAGGCTCTCTAGTACACCTGGCGTTTTAGTAGACTACAATGTGGTACTTACTTTCGGATCGAGAGTTCCCGATACCGGCGATAGTAGCTCCATGCACCATAGCGACAATATGTAGGAGAAAGGCAAGTGCGACAATTGTACTTGAGAATTTAGAGCACATCTTGGCTCAGCAGGGCCAATCAGCGGAGAACCTTTCTTCTCCAAATATGGGCGGTGAAATATCTAAGCGGAATTAATGGATATTGGTGCTCCGGTGTGCCACAAAGTAGACGACCCGGAGGTTTTGCGTCCTTGTGGGCACGCAGGCAGTATCTTAGAAGATGCGTAATTGTGCAGACCGTAGAATTTGGCAATCGGAATATCGAGGGTTCGCAAAAGCTGTTGAGATGAGGGATAGGATCTAGGAGGAGCGATGTGTGAAAGCCAGCAATGGAGTGATATTAAGGATTGAAGATTGGAGATGTCTAAAGTAACCCCTGAATGGAAGCGTGCTTTACATTGTTGGAGCACCTGAATAGTCCTGCACCTCATACCTCTGTTTGACCGTGTCCACGACACGGGGCGCCCCCTTTTTGTTCAACATACATGCTTCCCAATTGTCCGCTTTACCATATAAGGTTTAGCGCGTCTCAGGGGGGAAGGCAAGATAGCCATCGGAGCCTCAGCGGCATTGAAGACTGCTGAAACTCAACAAAAGCTTCAGAAGCAACAGAGCAGCGGCATTGCCGGGGAATGGGCAGCAAGCCCAAATATATATGCATCAGTCAACCGTGCATAGCAGGAACGCTCATTGCTCATGCCTCTCTAGGGTCAACCACTGCCTACATAATAAATCAACGTTTATTAACCTCTGCAGCACGTTCAACCTAGGCCGATAAACCATCTTAACTCAACAAAAGTATAGCACTAGCGGCGTTCGAACGGGTCATGACCTTTGATGCCATCGGTGGCATCGACTGCACTCAGTTTTGGTCAACTTTATTGCTCCCCAACGGTTTAAGAAGTTCTCTCGTTTATTTATTTAATCATTTCATCTCCCTGCAGAAAAGAAACGTCAAGTTGGTGGGATAATCCCTCGAAGCAGAAAACAAGCTTCCTCACCATCCGTTGGAACTTGTGGTGGTGGATACACATAGGATTATATAAAGTAAACTAGCAATGTTGTATGTCTCAGATTCTAATATTCCTGAATAAATACAGCACTTCAACTCTCTACTCTTACGAGAGGTTAACTGGAAAGCATCTTAGCATATGCCACCAAAACTCACTGTTACAGTATGTTCCGTGCCAGAACAATGAAATCAATGACGTTGGACTCGCGCGCTACTCCCCATGTATATATCATTCACCCCTCTTCTTAGAGATGATATCTCCCGATTCTCAGAGTGTCGAGAATCCCCTAGTCCAAACGAAGAAATCATGACACAAACAAAACTAAACTATTTCGGGTGTACTTTTACTACCCCACTTTGCTCGACATAGGGGGTTCGACCAAATCATAGTTGTTTCTCGGGAGCTCTAGCTAGGCCAGGGTTTTGCAGAGTTTTGTTGTTGCGTCCAGCACCTTGCCTACCTTGCCTGTAAGTTGCCCGTTAGTTAACGGATCTTGTCTTAGTTGTTAGGTTATGAAACGAACCCGTATCGGGCCCACAGGCGCCGAGAACACAGCCGGTGGCGTCGTTTCGTATCTTATCGAAATTTAAAGGTGCGCAAACGCAGCGTAAATCTGTTTTCGAGCACGGCGTAGTCTTTTTAATGGAACCTTTTAAACATGGGACCGCGCAGGGTGGGATGTCATTTAAGGACTGGGCCTGCACCGCGGCAACAATAGCGAGAATGAGGACCAAGTTCTTCATTTTGAGGGGATTTGTTCGGTGCAGTGTGAAAGAGTTTCGAGCGAGTTCGAAAAATTGACGGACACCAAGATATATATATCGCCTTCTGCATCTAGAGATCGCTGCCTTCGTCCCGCATATCGCGCTTAAATGTTCAATAGCGCAAGTGGTTCTACAAGTGATATCACACCACTTCCCGATAGGCCCAAGGGCATAGATGCATGTCATCGAACAGTGATCAACAGCGGATTATGCGATGTTGATGAATTCGGGTCTGATATAATTGCTTGATATATTATACTAAGTCTTTTGCTGCATGGTGTTAAGCTTCCTAGCTAATCATGGATCAACTTGTGCGATTCAAAGTATCGAAAATGAAGAGAAGAGAAAGGAGGAAAATAAATATCTAATAGGCGATATTGACATGTCCCAGGCCTCGTGCAATAACGATGAAATAACTGCGGAGAGCCTGATAGTTAACGGGTGAGGGTAGCTCGTCTTCCGGGTAGAAAGTGGGTCACACGTGAAGCAACATAGTCTGATCTACATTCTGCCTTACTAAACGAGACTACGTCAAGTGAGGTCACAGCGTTGATCGCCATCTCCTAAATGAAATATCGATTCTTAGGTGGGTAATATTTGAGCTCTTAAAGAAGCCCTCAGTAGTGTGACTAGTGTCAGTGAAGATATCACGTGAGGCAACACTAAAAAATACTCCCCTAACATTCGAAAGGTTGAATTCCATCGTGTATCCATTCGTACTCAATGGAATTATCTGTGAAGTTCATGCGCTTACAATTGTTATTCCATACTTGTGTGCGTTGCGGACTTCAGTGAATGCAGAGAGCTAGGATCCGAAGCTTTCCATGTGGTTCAACGGCCTAAAAAGACTGGCGTGCTCCATTAAGGTTCTCCTAGATAGAGAAAGCCTCGTTTGTATTACCAGATTTCAGATCAAGCAGAATGTCCCTCACAATGAGGTTGATAATATGGGCTAACCCCGTATATACCCTCCTAACCCATAGAATAAGGGATTAGAGTTCTTACAGACTGTGGACGTATTGTATTCAAATGTTGTATTCCTTGAGGCGAGTTGTAATCATAAATGTGGAGCGGGTTAACCCGCTTCCGAATCTATTGCCGGGCCCACCAGAATATTGAAACCTACCAGTAGCAATCACTAGCATCATGCAGGGAAACACTGAACAGCGAATAGTATGTATAGCAGTGTAGATCATTCTCATTCTATATAACAATGATTGTAGGGATGTTTTTTCTTTCTTTCTTTCTTTTTTTTTCAGCTCACCCTCCACTCTGCAAACCACCGCTTTGATATCAGGTCAGATGGTCAGATAGTTATCAATAGTGCTGTAGATCATATTCCAGACCACTGGATTATGTATTCACTTAGGCATCGAGTCACTAGGAGGAAGAACTCTTGTCAAGCCCATAAATAATCGCCTCTTACCCGATATCCGACTCGGAATGCCCGCAGATTACAACAATTGATACCTTCTATACCCAACCCATCAATATTCATTTCATCGCCATATCTCAATCACGTTTCCTAGCTCCTTGAAGTCACAATGAAGCTTTCAGCGCTGCTCGCAGTTTCCGCGTTTCTTGCAGAGGGAATCCTTGCACTCAATTGCAAGGATGGATTGAATTACTGTGGCAGGTCGATCATGCTCAAGAACCCCGATAGTAAGGAAGCACAACAACTATTGAGTACATGCCCATCAAGGACTGTTAGATGTGCTAAATTTGAATCTCAGATGACGAAGAATATTCTGACAATGATCTTGTTCATTGCGTGAATGGAAACGGACCCAACTACCTCTATCGTGAGGAGGTATGCTATGGGGGATGCATCGAGGCCCCCGACGGCAAGAGTGACTACTGTACGCGTACGTCCTAAAGTTCCCCCCCCCTCCTTCTCTCTTTTCCTCTCATGTTTCTTTGATTGAATCCCTTTGTTGGACATTTACCTTATCCATCTACCTAGGCTAAAAGCTAATTTAACCACAGCATTTGCCGGATTCATCGTGACCACTGCTACAGAAAACTGCATCAAATTAGCGGATGCCTCTCATCGCTCCTCGGTCGAAACAGCCGAGAAAAAACCAAAATCTGTAGCTAAGATCTTGCTTCTGGAAGCTGATATCAGGTATTTCCATACAATGGCTGTCTGCACGCTTCTTTCAGGGGGCGCAAACAAAGGCAAAAGCGGCGAGGCGCTCTGGAAGCAGACGGTGGATTTCTATGCGAAGACGACAGATAGGCTCCAAAATGATTTGAATGAGCTGAAGAAGGAACAAAAGAACTAGCATAGGGCTGTCGCACTAGCAAAATTAGACTCAGAGAGCAGAGAGAGCTTGGTGTTGGCCGAATGAAAGTCGTTAAATCCAAGTTTAAAATCAACAGGAAGCGGACATAGAACTAACTCCGTCGACAGCAAAGCTTTCAAGCCAGGTAGTCACGTGCGTTGTTGGGTCGTAAGGCCCCGCGCCGCGCCCATAGCCTAAGCAACGTAGATGTCCTTGAGGTAGCCACGGTCCTAGTCATGTAAAACTTGTTTCTGTCTTTCCTGAAGCTGGTCACATTTTACGAGGAACTTTTTTATTTGGCTGGTGAGTTTGTCGACGTCGGCGATGGAATTCAACTGTGGGACGGCGGCGAAGTGGAGGGCATAGCCTCGGGTTGGGATGGTGAGAAGAACGACAACCTTGGGCGGAGAGAAACAAGGTTGGCGGATGGACGGGCGGGTGGACGGGATGGGCCGGAGCAATAAAATTGCGTAGCAGGAATTGAAGCTCTTCAGAGAAAGCCAAGTCCGACCGTGAGGAGGCAGTGCGAATAATGGCGATGGTGTGTTGGAGAGAGCATCACAGAGAATAATGAGATCGTCTCAATGACCCGACGGTCAGCTTGATATGTCAAACGGTGGAGCCGGCATCACGTCTCCGGCGTCGTGGCTGGCAGCGATGAGATGATAGTCGCCACTAGCGAACCTTTGGCCCCATCCACTGTCACATCTGGATATGACCGAAGACACAAGCAGCAACGATGTTCATCCATGCGGGGTCTTCAGCTGGCCTGATGAATTTGGCTGCAGATTGACTCGCAATATGGACGCGATTCGCGTTGGCATTGGCTGATTCTTCGATTGCTGTCCACTTGCAGGTGGAGCTGAGCTGAAAGACACTTTTCAGCTCGTTACGAGAGGGACGTGGGTATATTAAGAAGCTCCCACTCTTTTGCGTCTTGATTTCTCACAAATAGCACATTGTGTCTCTAGACCGGAAATTATTTCATCCTCCGAAGAAAAATCCATCAACAGTCTGATATTCTCTTTCAATATGTCGGAAACCAATGTAGACATCCCAACGGCCACAGGGGATAATCCAGTTGCAGAACCAACAGCCGAAAACGGTGACAATAGAGAAACGGCGCCAGAAAAGAAAGATGTGATCAAAAACGATGGCAAGCTTCTACTCACTGTCATCAAGTACAACAAGATAGAAGGAAAAGCAATGTCCGGGGGTAAACTGGCACCGTCACCATCGCAGCTGGCGACATCTGCCCTGGCCATCGTCAGAATTTATCTACTGAACGAGGGACATCTCTCAAAGGACGAGTAGGTCTTTGTTAATTATGGGGTTATGCTCAGTCTAACAATGTGTGTGTAGTGGGAACAAACCTTTCTGCACCAAGGATGGTATTGAAGTGACCGATGAGATTACTTTCGACAATTACATGGAGGAAAGCCCCAATGCATCGACGAGCACTTCTGAACAATCTGGAAATGCCGCCGAAGCCGAAGAGTCTCACGACAAAACCGCCAATAAAAATGCGAAACCCGTAAGGCATTTCTGTCTTCTTCCAACGCAACTATGGGACTAAACAAATAATAACAGGTGAAACACAATATCTACATCCTGACCAAGAAAAGGAGCAGAGAGTTGGACTCGATCGCAGACGCATTCATCAAAAAGGGCGTTGACCTTACCAACGTGAGAAATCCATACTCTCCTCCCTGATCGGATGCCACTGACACTTCGCAGACAGGGACAGTCGACTTTTTAGAGGCCCCGACTGGAAAGCCTCTGACTTCCAGTTTTGAGAGCAGCAGCTGGGCAGCTGAAGAAAGTAGGACTATTGTGTCAGTATTCTCTTTCATTTCTCCCTTTCGCTCGATTGTGGATGAAGTAATGCTCATAATCTCTATAGTCAGCCTGTCAATATGACCGAAAAGGAATGGGGAATTGTCATGCGTACCAATAACCTCCTGTGCGGTCAGTACTTGCGAACTGGCCCCATTGACAAAGTCATCAAAGTCCAAGGCCAACCGGATATCAAACGACCAAGCACGGGGATTGTTGATGTAAAAAGATCGTATTATTCAGGTAGGTTGTCATTGCAATAGTCTGCCTTCTGCCTATCGCTAACTCGGCCAAAGTATTTGCCGTGAAACCGAGAATGCTGCCGGAATACGACATCACATTCAAACTCACCGAAAAGGCATCCAAGGAGATGCATAAACTCGGCATTCCACATCCAGGGGTATGTCTATTCTCTCCCTTTATGCCAGGCTGGATGTTAATCGCGACTATAGCACTCTTTCCGCATCCCCCGATTCCAGATAAAGGACGCGTCTCAGGTCCGCGTGTTCGAGACCAAGGGCTCTCTGGAAACAACAATGGCTGAAAGTAGCTTTTCATCAAAGTCGGTCGATGCTGCTGTGTGAGTAACCCTTCAGACCAGGATTCTGAAGGATATGCTGATCTTTTCCACAAGTGGCGGATCGGGTTTTGGTTTCAGCGCTGCTGTAAAGGGAGGTGCGAGCTGGGGTACTGACGACAAGAGTGCGAGTTCCAAGTTCAATGACTCGAGTTATATGCACGTTGTCTACGAGGTAATGAAGCTCCCCCAGAGACATGGGAGGTTCAGGTACTAACCTGGTCAATCAGTTTCCACGCGTGGAGCTAATTCTGAACGAAGAAAATCTGGAATTAAGTGACGAGTGCAAAAAGGATGTTGAAAACTTGCGAAACAGACGTACCTTGAAGGAGTTGACTCATTTTGAAGAGAGATACGGTATGATCGCCACATTTACTCACTATACCTAGACTAACGGATGGGACAGGCAACTTCTTCGCCCGCAGTATTCACCTGGGAGGCAAGTTGATTTCCATCGAGGAATCCGACTCTGTTGCGGGCTCTTCTGTGGAGGAGAAAAAGAAGATGCTCAAGGCAGCAGCCAGTGCTTCGGTATCTGGCTATGGCTTCCAGGCCGAAGTCAACTATAGCCAGACAGAGAACTCTGGGACTAAGAAAACGTCCACGGAGAAGAAAATGACTCACTCCATGTCTTGGTCGGCGAATGGAGGAGATACAACTCTCTGCAACAAGTACGTTTATCAACAAACGAGTGGAGAAAGAATACTGACAGCGTTATCTCAGTCCACCAAAATGGTGTTCCACGGTGTCCGACTTCTATAACTGGAGAGTCATGAAGGTACGGTACATCCTGGCCTAGAAACAGCAGTGTCTAACCATCATTACAGCAAGATGATGTCGTCAATCTCTACGAGTTAATGGGAAAACTACCTGGTTACGAGGACATTCCGAAGCTGATTTATAACATCATTCATCTGAACCCGGAGCTTACAAGTCTGGTCCAGTTTTCGCTTCATCTGGAGGCTGGGAGCCACAACGGTCCTAGGGTTGTTACCTTTGGAGAGGACACTGGTAAGTTTTGCTCTGGAACTCTCATCAATGCGCTATTAACAAGAGGGAACAGAACGAGAGATAGCGCCTCTGGACATGGATCCTCTGAACCACGATCAGAACCAGAATGCCCAGGTAAAAGTTACACGGGACAACAAGGGTCCGAAAGGGGATATTCAGGACAACGTGCATTCCCTACGGCAGCATCGGAAAGAGCTCATCTCGGAGATTAAGTTTTCAAAAGCAAAAGCCGGCGAGTATTCCACCGTTTTTGGTATTCCTATCAGCAATGACCAATCCAACGTTTCCATCGAGGGAAAGGATAGCGCTGGGGTTTCGCATCCTCGGGTAAGGCACCACAGTACACTCTTGCATAGCAATCAGGATTAACCTCAGAACAGTTCAAATACGGCGTCAAATACCCCATCCACTACTTGGTTAATGCAACAAACGGAGAAGAAGAAGAAGTTCTGCTGCACAGTCTTCAGATCGGCGGTGACGGGTCGTCCAAACCCTTCCTCTATGGCAAACACGATACAGCCTCGAACATCATGGTTGAATTCGAACCAATCTACGAGACAACAAAGAAGAAGACGACACCGATTGCCCAGAATGACAAGGTCCGGCTGAGATTTTCCTATCTACCGACAGATGCTGCTGTCCACCGCGTTTCAAATTTCCGGATGAAAGACGTCGATGATATGATGATGCCTAAAAGTCAGGACCTCAAAACACTGGCTGCTCAGCTGCCTGGAATACCTGAGCCTCGGCCCCCCATACCACACCTCCCGTTTCAATATTATTTGAAACCCCTTGAAAAAAAACGGAAGTGGGTCGCCGACTCGATGAGGGCTTACGGATATAGTCCGAGTTATCAAGCAACGTTGGATAAACTTGATCGAGAAATCTCTAATTATAAAGGATCGGACGCATATAAAAAGGCCCAAGCGGAGTACGATGTTAAGCTGGAGCATTACAACCGCGCCAAACTGATATATGATCAAAGGATGAAAGAATATGACCAGAGTCTGGAAGAGAAACTGAAGAAGGCCAGACAGGAGACACGGAGTCTCAAGGAAGAATGGGAACAGCATCAGAGAGACAAGAACAAACTCGTGGTTTTTGATGAATTCACCTTCCAGGTGGAGTATTGTGATGCTAAAAACGGAAAGAACCTCGGAAAGGCGATCGAAGCGGCTGAGAAGGCATTGGCGGCTGAGAAGGCAGCGAAAGCCGCAGAAGCAGCTGAACAGGCCGCTGAACAGGCTGGACAGGCTGCCGAGGAGGCAAAACAGAAGGCCAAGGCAGCAGCAGAAAAGGCCCATGATGAAGAGGTTGAGAAACGGAAGAAATTGCTTTTCCCTGGTTTCTACTTTCTTCAGGGCTATGAGCAATGGCTGGCACAGAAGAAGAAGCTCGAACGGACGGCATGCCTATTGGACGATGGGAAGGCAGCCACACTGCGTGAGGATATAAAGACCAAAGACAAGAACATGACGATGTGTGCAGAGTGGGACTTGGACGAAGATATACTGACAGCCATGTCTAAGATCGGGGACAATCCTTTCTGGGTCCCAGCAATGGCTGTAGTCAAGGTACCCGGTAGTAAATAGATGGCTGTCATAGGGAGATACGTCAGGTTATGTCATGGATGCAATGGATGCAATGGGATTTCCATTTAATAAGTGATTCCAACAGGCAAATTGTGGCAGGTGACCACAACACCACAACGCCCGGATGGAGATTATTTTAGTATGATTAGAAGGCCCGCATCCGCCAGACTCTAAAACCATTTCTCTTTTTACATATTATTGAAAATTGGTGGCAGGAAAGATGAAATACTCTCAGCCAATAGAAACTCGGACGAAAACCCAGACTGGTCACGTGCCATTCCCTCTACTGACCGGGGTTCTGTAACTTCTGTCTGTTGTGCTAGGCGTAAACCAAGGGCCTAGCGCAGCAGATTCTGCATTACCTTGAACCGGTCCTACGAGCGAACACCGAGCTTCGGGTTGCAAACGCCGAACTTGGGGAGGAATGCAAACGCATGTCAGAAGCATACAAGAACGTGGAGGCCATCGCGGCCGAAGCAGCGTTATATCGCAAGGAACTGGATGAATCGCGGAAAGAGGTCCATGAGCTCCACAAGGAGGTCGCCAACCTGAAAGAACTAATCCAGTCGGTGTCAGTGGGGCCACCCACCACGTCGCCTAGTACTCAGGTCAGCAGCCCAGGAAGAAGCTGGGCATCCATCGTTTCGCAATCGTCGTTAGCATCGTCTAACACCCGGGCGGCGCACACTGGACTGGGCCTCCCTGCGGTGGTACTGGATCTACGCTCTGCTAGAGAGGATACCCAGACTCTAGTGGACGACCTCGCGCAGACACGGAAGAGGATCTGTACCGCACTTCAGGATGATACTACAACTGCGGACGTCGACATTGTGGGGGTAAAACCTACTTCGCGGTCTACGGTGAAGATCTTTGTCGACTCGGAGGAAAGCGTCGCGAATCTTCGCCAGGCAACGCACTGGTTAGACTCCCTACCACGTGCTAAGCTGCAGGGCGAACAATGGTTCCCCATCAAATTGAACGATGTCAAGAAGGAAAGTGTCTTTGAAGCGTCTGGGGCGCAACGGGAAGATTTCGCAAGAAGCTTCCAAGACGAGAACGATGTCTGAGAGGTTAAAAAGATCATTTGGCTAAGCGGAAAGAAACGATACGGATCTATGGCTATATATCTGTGCCGACAAGCAGATGCAGATGCATTGCTTAGCCGTCGTATCGCCCATGTGCGTGGGGAAGCAGCGTTCTCTGATAGATTATATGAGCGACAGCGACCCCTGCGCTGCCGCAAGTGTCAACAGTATAATCATAAGGAAGACCGGTGCCCAAACCCTGAAGCCTGCGGCAAATGTGCGGGCCACCACCGCATCCAGCAATGCACATCTGATATCACTAAATGTGCCGCCTGCCAGGGCAACCACGCCGTCAGCGACCGCAACTGCCCGAAATGGGATGAAGCGTGGAAAGTGATCCGTCGACGAGAGCAGGAGATGATAGCCAGACGAGCAGACTCTCGACACAATGGTAGCCAGTAGAGATTTGCGTGTGCTACAGGCCAATCTGAGGAAGGGCCCCGAGACCCAACTGAGCCTCCTGAACGACCGGTCGCTGCAATCCTGTGACTTGCTGATGATCTCGGAACCATATGTTTTCCTGATGAACGATACTGTATGCTCCCATACACATGCTAATTGGACACCGCTTTGGCCCTCACAGCGGCATTCGCTAGTCGGAGGGTTGAGGCCGCACCGGAGCATGATCTGGGCGAACAAAAAGACATTCCCGCACAGACAGATCGACGTTGCGTCAGCCGACATTGTCGCCATACTGCTATTTACGCCCTCGCCAACTCTAACAGTATCAGTATATATTCCGCCAGGAAAAGGGAGCGTAGGAACTAGGACACTAACTCAAGGGCTGGATGCAATCCGGGAAGCCTATCATCGAGTCCAGAGCGAGTACGGGGACAACATTGACATTCTCATTGTGGGAGACTTTAACCGCCACGACCAGCTCTGGGGAGGAAACCAAGTGGCCACGCGGAACCGTCAGGGTGAAGCGGAACCAATTGTGCTCCTCATGGCGGACTGGGGCTTAACAAGCTTACTGCCCCGAGGGATCTTTACCCGGGAGGAAGGCCCATATCGGTCGACCATCGATCTTTTCCTTGCGTCAACGGACCTGAGCAGGCGGGTCACGCGGTGTCGCATCCACCCTGTTGAACATGGGTCAGACCACCGTGCAATTGAAACAACCTTCCAGAGCGAAGCACGACCAACGCCTCCCCCGACAATCCGCTTCTCATTCCGTGAAGCTCCATGGGCCGACATCAACAGGGAGTTAAGAGACCTAGAGATGGATATCACAGATATCACCGACCGCTCCGAACTAGACGCGACTGCAGGGCACTTGACTCGCAGGGTAAGCGCAGCAATTCGCCAGTTAGTCCCGGTTGTGCGGCCATCCCCATACGGCAAGCGATGGTGGACATCGGAGTTAACGGCATTGCGAAACACGTACATATGGGCCCGAAATCGATGCACGCAAGCTCGGCGGTATGGAGTCGACCTTACGGCGCTGGAAGACACGGCATTGTATCTACGGAGACAGTACCACCGAGCAATCCGTGACACCAAACGACGGCATTGGAGAGAGTTCCTTGACAATACCGACAACATCTGGAAAGCGGCACGATACCTCCAGTCAGGTGACCAATCCATAGGGATAGTCCCTACACTGCGCTCGGGGACCAGACGATCAATGATGATCAGGGAAAGGCCCATACGCTTCTTAGGACCTTCTTTCCGCCGCCGCCCAATATCCAGGATGAGCCGCCAAGAGACAAATCGCTGCCGGACGCCCTTCCGATGGAAATGATCACGGAACACGAGATCGAAGTGGCTCTAAAGAGGATGGCATCATGGAAAGCCCCCGGACCAAACGCGCTGCCGGTGGTGGTATGGCAACAAATATGGCCTACTGTGAAACAATGGGTCGTCGAAATCTTCCAAGCGTCACTCCGACTCAGCTACTTCCCCAGCGATTGGAAGGTAGCTAAGATCGTGGTGATACCCAAGAGTGGACGTGACCCATCGTTGCCAAAATCATACCGCCCTATCTCGCTGTTGGCGACTCTCGGAAAGGTACTAGAAGCAGTCGTCGCCAACAGAATCTCAGCCCTAGTCGAAAAGCACCAGTTACTGCCCCCAAATCATTTTGGCGCTCGCCAGAGGCGGTCATGCGAGCAAGCGCTTAACATCCTAATGGAAAAGATACACGATGCGTGGCGTGAGGGCAAAGTCCTCAGTCTGGTGAGCTTCGATGTTAAGGGTGCATATAACGGAGTGGACCGGGGTGTCCTGTTGCAGAGACTGCGAGAACGAAGAATCCCGGAGGTCCTAATCCGATGGGTTGACAGTTTCTGCTCCTCGCGACGGGCGTCGATCATCGTAAATATGTACCAATCCGAGGAAATGGCTATCGAGCATGCGGGCCTACCGCAAGTCTCGCCGCTCTCTCCTATTCTCTTCCTATTCCTGAATGCAAATCTGGTGGATGTCTCTATCACCAGAAGAAAGGGAGCACTCGCCTTTGTTGACGATTGTACACGTTGGACGGTAGGCTCGTCTGCTGAGGCGAATACAACCATACTCCAGCAGAAGGTCATCCCACGAGCGTTAGAATGGGCGGCGCAATCTGGCGCAACCTTCGAGGCGGAGAAGACATCGTTCATCTACTTCACAAGGAACCAGCGGCTGCGCCAACTGCCTGCGGTCCCGTTACACATAAACGGAGCGAGTGTTGCCCCAGCGCCTGAAGTTAAGATTCTTGGTGTGATACTCGACCAGGGTCTACGGTTCAAATCACATATCGGGAAGACTGTGAATAAAGGAATGAAAGCTGTCCTTGCACTAAGACAACTACGCGGGTTACCTCCTTCGGTAGCTCGCCAGCTCTTTACCTCCACAGTCACATCAAAGATTGACTATGCAGCATCGGTGTGGTGCCCCTATACGACAGGATTCTATTGCTGCGGCGGGAACCGGACGGCCGTTCGAAGCCATCCAGCGAGTCGCGTCTCAGGCGATCGTGGGCGTCTTCCGGAACACAGCGCTCGCCATCGCCGAGGCAGAGGCAGGGATTGAACCGACTGTCGTACGCCTTCGAGCACGCATCATGAAGCATTGGATCATCTGCCACACCTTACCAAGGGATCACCCTTTCTGGTCCTGTCGAGCGGCGGCCGCAATGCAGAATGGGAGGTATCTGTCACCGTTCAAAATACTAGCGAAGTACGGACCACAATGCTTGTCTGACATGGAGGTCATTCGACCCTTCCCTCTAGATCCATGGCAACGGTCTCTCAGGGAGTTGATCATCACTGTTGGATCTGATATGAACGAGCTGCATGAGGCTGGCCATGCCCGTCTCTGGTTGTTCACCAGTGTCAGCGTCCGCAATGGTTTGGTCGGAGTGGGGCTGATCGTTCGTGTTAACCAAGTCGATATCGCCTCGTCACACCGGACGGTCGGAAACGATGACTCGCTCAACGCTCATTACGCACAGCTGGGGATGGTGCTGGAGGCTGTCTCATATGTCATGACAATGCTCCCTCGTATCCAGATGTCACCGTACAAAATCCAGGTTGTGATCGTCGTGAGCAACCCTGCTGTCCTGCTTTCGCTTGCGAAGCCGCACCTTCAAGGCGGACAGGCTCTTATCACGAGGATCACCAACACAATCGACCAGCTGCTGGAGATGGGGACTAAGGTTAGCCTGCAGCCACCAACTGATGAAGACCGCGAGAATACTACGCGAACACATACCCTCGCACGCGAAGCAACAGAAGAGAACTGCGAAGTTAGCCCCCTCCCTGGGCGCAAGTCCAGCTCCGGGCGTCGGCATTGCGATGGGTGTGGGCGAATACTAAACAACATCGGAAGAACCACTTCCAACTGTGGACCACTGGCCAGTTTACTCGCCAGCTGGATTCGGCACTCCCAGGACCCCACACGAAGATGCTCTATGACAGCCTGGATCGGGAGAAAGCAGCAATACTAGCTCAACTCCGTACGGGACATGCCAGACTGAATGGATATCTTCATCGAATCGGCAAGGCCGATTCGATTTGTGCGAATGTGGCATTGAGCGAGAAACAGTCCCTCATTTCTTGCTTCGATGTACACGGTGGAATGAGCAGCGTCGCGCGCTGATTGAGGCCACAGGGCCGAGCTTCGGTAATCTGTCACAGATGCTAGGAGGTAAACCTGAGATTGGAGGAGATTCGTGTGTAGCGAATGGAAGAGCTTGGAAACCTGATATTAAGATTGTCAGAGCCGCCATCGCGTTTGCAGTGGAGACAAAACGGTTGGCTCCTGAAGGGTGAAGAAAAAGAAGATCTGAATCGGACATCTCGCATGTGGTAACGCTATCAAATGTATATATCCTATGGAGCAGTGCACACAAGCTAGGGGGCTACATACGACCTAAGGTCGTGAAAAGCCTGAGGAATGAATAATAATAATAATAATTGACGCACTTGTGATGCCGCTTCCTAGCTCTTTGGGTGTTTTTATCGCGCTCTCTGCGTAGTCCAGTAATTTCTATGTTAAGTAGGCTGGAATTGGCACTGGATGGCCATCTGAGGAAAAATATTATTGTAATCAACATTCGGCACTGACCCAGAATGAGCACGTCGATGATATATCTCACTCATTTTTGGTTCACAGGGCAACTTACCACCTCGACAGCGACCCTGCCAGCACGCGGGGCCGTCGATAACGTCTAGTAATCCCCTGAGATCTGTGTCCCAACTCCCCACAATATAATCCTCA
Organism: Penicillium argentinense; assembly: GCF_028826775.1. Classification (NCBI taxonomy): domain Eukaryota; kingdom Fungi; phylum Ascomycota; class Eurotiomycetes; order Eurotiales; family Aspergillaceae; genus Penicillium; species Penicillium argentinense. The sequence goes on from NW_026622668.1 coordinate 5,716,682, forward strand.
CAAGTCATTTCAAAAGCACCAGAAGGACGCAATTCCGAACACAAGTCCACGTCGCAGCGCGAGCGATCAAGCCGAGCTATGACCTCCACCGCCATACACCGCCACATATCAGCCACAACGATGTGTTCGCGTCGGAAAGTTCAGCTCCAGAACGCGACGCCGAGTCCCAGCAGACGCGTTGATATCGATAACTATACGCGCGCTTCCCTCCTATGACCGATCGGAGAATGACTCGACCATATAATATACAGTCTTGTTTGCAACGCTCGCGAGCAGTTTTTATTCCCCTCCGTGCCGAGATTGTTGAGGGAAATCTTCTGTGCGAGTGCGGAAAGAAGGAAGCGACGTTGGGACGGGCGCGATGTATTCAATGTGCCCGTTGATACTAGCGAACAAAACAATGCTGTTGATTCCATCCACCCGCAGCATATGGATCACAATACAGAGTCCCCCGCGCAGCATGACGGGCGTAGTGGCGATGAAGCCCCGCGGGCAGAACCTATGCCCCAGAGAAGCGGTACCCAGTACATACAGTAATAGTCATGATGAGAATGCGTGTAGTAGTACACGGGCAGATTCGCCTGCAGAGGCGATACTTCAGGGCCAGGCTGGATGCGAACAGGGTGACCGGTCTCCGCGTCCAAATGTGATGCCACTAGAACGCAGAGCCGAGGTACACCACTCGGCTGGATGGGAGTAGAATTGCAGATTCAGAGACAACCAGCGCCAACCTCGAAATGCAGACGGATCGCGGCCATGATCATCTGGGGGAGGCATCTCTGGTCGACAAAAGCAGAGATTGCCAGCAAGCGACGTCCCAGAGTGGAGATCACAAAGAATGTGTCTCCCAATACAGGGAGCACTGGCCAACGACCTGCACAAGACAGAGATCAAGAAATTGCGACTGTCGAGTGTACGCCACAGAATACAGAAAGTGTTCCTGCCGCGGACGACGACGCATAAGTATTCGAGACAGCAGAGTGTGGGGACCAGCATCACACCACAACTGGACTCGGCAACGAAGCGGGGTGGTAGCCAAGAGCTGCTGGCTGAGGGCCGGCATGACTACGGAAACATATCTTAGGGTCGACATGAGCAACTACAAGGCTGAGGATGATCCTATGCCACAGAAGAATAAAAATATATCTCGATATGCACATGAGAACTATGAGGTTTGAGAGACTGGCCCCAATGTCCGAGGACAATGACAGCCACTCTCCGGCAGAAAGTGATACCTTGGAACAGTCGCAAGAAAAGGACGATGGGAATTTTCAAGATTATAGAATCACGAGGCATGACCGTCGAACGCACACGGGCAGTCAAAAAATCCAACATGGACTTTGTGATCGCCCGCTTCGTGGAACAGACTGCAGATGGCCAGATATTTACTGAGGGCCTACGCCTCATCTACTGCAGTCGAACTCTCCTCCCAACTGGCATCTCCAAAGATGCATTGGGTCCCAAGAGCCGACTAGTATTCCAGCACAAGATGTGACAGCCTTTTCTTATACAGAACTCGTCTTATTTGAAAGTCCCTATTCACGAGCTTGACCTTTGAATAAATATTTTCGTCAAAAGTTCACTGGAAGATGTTGGTAATGTGTACCCCATGACAACTGCTTCACGCCGTCGCCGCATAAACTCAAGATAATTCAAAAGACACAGCGAAAGATCGAACCAGACGGCATCTAATAACTGTAGAAAATTCGTAATAATGTTAGTTGGATCTGCATTACACATAACATTCACTTCAATCAAAATTACTCTCAGTTATGTTTAGATATGGCGACCCTATGCTTTTTGTAACGTAATTCACTACCGAGTGACGCACCCAACCCACTACTGAACATTCAGATGTACATAGATAAAACCACAGAACACTATTAATTCGAAAAAAGCTATAGATTAGGGCACCGGGTAATTGAATGGCCAATGTCATTGCAGCCGCTACATCTCCCGGGTGCGCGTTTGGCTGGTGGGGGTGGCAAAATAGGCGATTCAACTGGCGCGGGCGGAGTGTTCAACAGGTTCAACTGGCTGCACTGGCTGCACTGGTAACAGTAGGCCCTCTCCAACTGTAACACCCTGTTCGCATAGGACTAGGCGATTCGATCGTGCTCGTTTTTGCCGTTTCTTCTCATGTGCGGCCCGCAGATAAGCACATTCCTGCGCTAATAGCGCAGTATCATACATTAAGACAGTGTAGCCCTTGATAATCCCTAAGACTACAGTGAAAGTCGAAAACAGTTTCCCCTCGACGACACACATGCGTTGTTTCTCGGCTCGCTCCCAATACTACGCTAGTCTGCATTGGGCTTTCTACATAACAACCCCTGTTTGCGGTATCATGTTTTAATCGTATTGAATTTCAGCGTCATATGAGTCATTGTATAATACCGTAAGCATCAAGAGAACGTTCTCCGAGGGAGGGGGAGACTTGGCGGTGTGTCCTAATCCACCCCACCCCCTCCCGTTCTTCCTTTCCACCATTGTTCTTATCTCCATACCTCTTCCCGTGACCAAGTTGTCCCATAAATCCCACAATCCCAACTTGTGCCGCTCCTTTAACACAAGCAAATCTTGATTATGGATTCCACAATATCTTTTGGTGAATTAAACTCTGGGTCGCAAATAGGGATCAACTACGGTTTGATCACGAACGAGTTCTGCCCTCCTTTTAGTAAGCTATGAGCCATCTTGTCCAGAGCGAAAAAACAAACTGATTATGACATGGATCTCTACGAGAAATTACCCATAGTGTATGAGGCTGCGTTCGACTCGTATAGTGATCAGCATGAAGACAAATGTCTTCCGGGTACGCGAACCGAAATCCTCCGTCAAATTACAGAGTGGGGTTACTCTCCACACGGGAGATGTATCTTTTGGTTAAACGGTATGGCTGGAACAGGTAAATCGACCATTTCTCGGACAGTGGCAGAATCCTTCAGTCAAGCCAAATCATTAGGGGCAAGTTTCTTTTTTAAGAGAGGCGGAGCTGATCGGGGGAATGCCACGAAGCTTTTTCCGACAATCGCAGGGCAGCTAGCAAATAGCCTTCCGCAACTGGCACCGCATATCCGGAAGGCTGTTCAGGATAACCCTGGTATTTCTATGAAAGGAATTAGGGAGCAGTTTGAGATACTGTTGTTTCAGCCATTTGAATGCTTAAAGCGATTCGATCATCCAACCCAGACGGTGATGATAGTGATTGACGCATTAGATGAATGTCGAGAGGAACAGGATACACGACTCGTCCTCCAACTTCTGCCACAGCTACAGAAGCTAACTGCTGTGCACTTCCGAGTTTTCATGACCAGCAGGCCTGAGCTACCAATCCGCCTTGGATTCAAAAAGCTTGCAGACCACGACCACAAGGACTTGTTTCTGCATGAAATCCCTCAAGAAGTAATTGAGCATGATATATCATTATTCTTGAATCATCGCCTTTCAGAAATCAGAGAAGAACGAGAACCTCCCTTGCCGGTAAGCTGGCCTGGGCTGACAAATATCAAAACCCTTGTGGCATTGTCCGTTCCGTTGTTTATTTTTGCCGCTACGGTATGCCGAATCTTTGAGGACCCCTATCTGGAACCGGCGGATAGCCTCACCGAAATTCTCGCAAACCAAAATGATGAGTCAAAATTGGCTGGATTGTATCTCCCTTTGCTTGATATGCTTCTCGATAGACAACGCGAAAAGCATAAAGAACAAGTGGTTCAAGATTTTCAGCAAGTGGTCGGCACGCTCTTAATATTAGAGAGCCCACTCTCTGTCGTCTCCCTTTCAAGTCTTCTCGGTCTCTCTGAAAGGTCCATTCATCTCAGGCTAAGCCCGTTGAGATCAGTTCTAAACATCCCAGATGATGAGAATTTGCCAGTACGCCTTTTCCACCAGTCATTTCGGGATTTCCTTCTTGATCCAGAAACTCGAGACAAAACCCCTTTCTGGATAAACGAGACACAATTGCATCATAGTATGACCACAAAATGCCTTTTTTTATGCCAAAATCTGCGAAAAAATATCTGTGGACTACCAGGTGATGGAACACGCCGCGTACAGATTGATCGCAAAACAATCGACCATTGCATACCTCCAGAACTGCAATACGCTTGCCGGTATTGGGTACATCACCTTGTGCAATGCAAAGAGCCAGAAAGTGTCATGGATGCTGCTTTCATGTTCCTCCAAAAGCACTTTCTACATTGGGCCGAAGCAATGTGCCTTCTAGGTTCTATATCAGAGATCCTTGAAATAATCAACATTCTCCAGAAAGTCTTACGAGTAAGTTCCTGAATATTTCTTTATGAATTTGGCTGATAAATCAAGACTTGTTACCTTTCCGAAATGTCGGCATTCCTGGAAGATGCTAAGCGCTTTATCCTTAAAACCCGCCAAATAGCCGATGAGGCTCCCCTTCAGCTCTATTGTGCAGGGCTTACTTTTGCACCGCGAAAGGCAATAATCCGCAAACTCTTCCAAAGCGAAATTCCTTCCTGGATACACCAGTTACCACATGTCGAAGAAAGTTGGGACTCAGAATTACAGGCTTTTGAGTGTCACGTTGATTGGGTTGAGTCAGTAAATTTCTCGCCCGACGGTAGATTATTAGCGTCAGGCTCCCGGGATACGACAGTCCGGCTTTGGGACACTCAGACAGGTTTGCTCTACCGGATACTTGAGGGCCATTCAAGCTCGGTTTTGACGGTAATTTTCTCGCCCGATGGCCGACTCCTGGCTACTGGCTCTGATGATGGGGCAATAAATCTCTGGGATCCAAAGACGGGCAGCCTAAAGCAAACCTTCAAGGGACATTCGGGCTGGGTTTTGACGGTGGTTTTCTCACCTGACAGCCGGCTACTGGCGTCTGGCTCTGATGATGGAACACTTCGCCTATGGGACACCACGACGGGTGCCCTGGAGCAGACTCATGAGGGTTCGACCTTGACTATTGCTTTCTCATTCGATGGCAGGTTGCTGGCGTCTGGCTCGACTGATAAGAGAGTCCGGCTCTGGGACATCACGACTGGTGCCCTTCAGCTGACACTGGAGGGCCATACAAGCTGGGTTCAATCAGTGGCTTTTTCATCTCACAACCAGCTTTTAGCGTCTAGCTCCCGTGACAAGACAGTCCGGATTTGGGATATCGCGAACGGCATCTGCCACCAAATATTGAGGGTCGACGAAGTGGTCACCGACCTCAAATTTTCTCGGGACAGTTCGTACCTATGTACCAATCTCGGATCTCTCAATACTCGGCTGAAAGGTGAGAATCTTCCATCTCATCTTCCTCGCCTGAATTTGGATATATCTATAAAACAAGGAAGGTGGATAGCCCTGAATGGCGAAGAAGCCTTATGGCTTCCCCCGAATATCGACCTTGTTGTTCAACAATCAAAGCAAATACCATCGCATTAGGACGCACATCAGGGCAGGTGTCGCTAATAGGGTTTGGTGTATAATAAGCAACAATTATGGCTTTGGGGGAAGGGAAGCCGGGTCGGCTTCTTTTATCATCTCATTATGAGCAAGGAGCTTCGGAATGAAAAAGGGATTGTCTCTTCTCTTGCCCTTTTACAGTACGCGAAAAATTTTATGTTTTATTGAACTTCACTAGCTTACAAATTCTACCAAGAACAGTAACGTAACCCGTAAGCGAGTGGATCATGTAAGCGAGCGGATCACCCGCCCAATTTCCGACCGCGTTCTGCAACGCGTCCTATTCAACCACATACCATGCCACCAATTCGCACTCAATCTCAACAAAATTCGACTGAGCAGGAAGGCCGAATCCTACTTGCTATACAAGCTCTCAAAAATGACGAAATTACTTCTATTCGCGAAGCAGCGAAGCAATTCGACGTTCCATATACCACACTACAACGCCGTATGAAAGGAGGCGCGTTTCGCTCTACCACACGCGCCAACAACCACAAATTAACCCAATTGGAAGAGGAATCGCTTCAAAAATGGATAATTTCGCTGGATTCACGTGGTGTTGCGCCTAGGCAAGATATGGTGCGAGAAATGGCCAATATACTGCTCTTAAAACGTGGAGAACGCACGCCTCAGTCGGTTGGTAGTAAATGGGTATATAACTATATCCAACGCTGCCCTGAGCTCAAAACACGCTTTTCACGTCGATATGACTACAAACGCGCGTTATGTGAGGATCCGAAGATTATACAAGAGTGGTTTGATCGATTCCGACAGGTCATTATTCAATATGGTATTCATGAGAATGATATCTGGAATTTTGACGAAACTGGCTTCGCAATGGGCCTAGCAAGCACTTCACGTGTAGTCACACGTGCTGAATACTACGGCAAAAGGAAGCTTATGCAGCCAGGTAATCGAGAGTGGGTTACAGCGATCGAGTGTATTAACCGATCTAATGTTCTCCCGCCGACTATTATCTTTAAAGGCAAAAACTTCAACTCAGCGTGGTTTACTACTCCGCCAAGAGACTGGCGCTTTGAAGTTAGTGCAAATGGCTGGACTACGGATCAAATTGGTCTTGCTTGGCTTGAAAAACACTTTATTCCGCATACTACCAACTGTCGACATGGGGTATGGCGGCTATTAGTGATGGATGGCCACGGAAGCCATGTTACACCTCAATTCGACGATATTTGCCAGCAAAACCAGATTATTCCAATCTGTATGCCTCCGCACTCTTCTCATTTACTTCAACCTCTCGATATTGGCTGTTTTGCTGTTTTGAAACGGCTATACGGACAACACGTTCAGGCTAAGATGCGAAATGGCGTTAATCATATTGATAAGCTTGATTTTCTGGCCTCATATCCTCAGACGCGTACAGAGGTATATAAACCAGCTACGATATCAAATAGCTTCGCCGCTGCAGGACTTATACCATATCAGCCACAGCGAGTGCTTAATATTCTTGATATTCAGCTTCGAACACCAACCCCTCCAACCAGCCGTGGTAGTGATAGTAGCCGCGATTTCATACCTCACACGCCAATTCATCCAGTTGATATCCGACGGCAGGCTTCTTCAATCAAAACACTACTACGGCAACGCTCATATACGCCCCCAAGTCCTGCTAAGATTGCGTTACAGCAGCTAATCAAGGGCGCTGAACAAGCAATTCATCAGGTTGCTCTAGTAAGCAATGAGAATGAGCGGTTACGCGCTGAAAATGCCCACCAAAAGCGAAAAAGGGCATTACCAAATCGGCGAATAGCTAATAATGGTGGGATGACTGTTGGTGAGGCTCAGGAGCGTATTGAGAAGGAGGCAAATGGTGTTGAAGCAGAGATCATAGACAATACGGCGGCGGCTGCGGTAGCGAATTCGGCCAATCAGAGAGCGCCGCCGAGGTGTTCAAATTGTTGGAATATAGGGCATAAGAGAACTAGGTGCCCTAATTAGTGTGTGAACAGTGTTAATTGAATATATTGGTTGGTGGTTATTTTATATATATTTTCGTGGCTGGGTAGTTGGGTAAGTGATCCGCTGGCTTACATGATCCACTCGCTTACGGGTTACGTTAACGTAGTTCCCAAGCGAGTGACGCACACCGCCTACCCCTACGTCTTTAAAATGATATTAAGCTACTAAAAACACTATTAAATTCAAAAACTATCGGTTAGGGCACCGGGTAATTGAATGGCAAATACTATTGCAGCCGCTACATCTCCGGGGGTGCACGTTTGGCTGGTGGGGGTGGCAAAATAGGCGATTCAACCGGTGCGGGCGGAGGCTGTTCAACAGGTTCAACTGGCTGCACTGGCTGCACTGGTAGTCACAAGCCCTCTCCAACTGTAATACCCTGTTCGCATCGAACGAGACGATTCGTTCTTACTCGCTTTTGCTGTTTCTTCTCATTCCCAGCCCGTAAATCAGCAACTTCCTGCGCTAGTAGTGCACCGGTATGCATTGAGACACAGTAGCTCTTACTAATCTGATCTAGGACAATCTTTGACGGTAAAGGAGGGCTCCTTGGTCGTTTTTCAAGTTTTTTTTTTTTGTGTGAAGAAACTTGCTTTTGTAGTTGAATGATCGTTTTCGGTGTTTTAGGGCTGAATTGACTCGATCAGCTGAGAGGTCGGTTAGATGGCGGTGTTGGTGTTCGGAGAGAAATATTGAGCTTTGAAAGCACCCGTTCAGGATCTAGTGGAACTAGACCTGCTGTGAAACTACACTGAATAGTCTCTAGTTTAAAGGTCTCTTCTCGTGCCTGAGGATAACTTGCTAGGAAATCTAGCTTATCAATATGACTGAATCCTAGCCGTGCCTGATTGGTAATTAGGCGGCCATAGGCACACTTAAGAACAGCAAAACATCCAATACCCAGAGGTTGAAAAAGATGGCATAAATGTGCTGGCATGCAGAGTGGGATAATCGATAATTCAGCACAAATTCGGTCGAACTGAAGCGTGAGATGGCTACCATGACCGTCAAGAATCAGAAGGCGATACTTTCCTTTCATCCTTGTTGAGGTGAATGGGATGAATAGGTTTTGAAGCCATCTGATACTAATTTCATTCGAAGTTTCAGCCATTAGGTGAGACTTCAATTCGTCAGTCTTTTGGAAGCCCATCAAGCCAACTAGCATTGTGATTTTTGGCTTTAAAAATGATGGTTGGTGGTAGTGCAAACCAGCCGCACTGATTGATCATATTCTTGCAAGATGCATGAATCCATACCTCCAGGAAAGTATTGCATATCGGGCTCAAATCCTGAGGCATACGCTGGAGACGATAAGTCCAAGAGTTCTTCAAAGCACTCTATGGGATAGGAGCCTGTCGCAATATTTCAACCTCAGATAAAGAAATGATAAAGTATTGAATCAGAATATTTACCTGAGGGGAATTCGCTCCATTGTTTCCCATCATCCACTTTAATTCGATAATCACCAGGCCAAATACTATTTTCGCAATGATGAATCTGACATTTTGCTCCTCTGCGGGATTCCGGCGCCTCCTGAAGCTGGAAGGCGGCATAGAGAGGCCTTGAGTATGGTCCAAAATACGCTTTTACAAGTTTCTCGAGCACTTGAGCTGCAGACTGAATGTCTTCTCGACGCCTTTCTGCAGGCGAAAGACCCTGTCAGCGCTTTTCCTCCGCATCAATATCTTCGAAGATTCTGTTGACCCACTTCCGTTCTTCGTCAGAGTCGATGGAGGCAACATCGCGGTCAAGCTCTCGAGCAATATTCTCTCGGAGATCTTGCTAGTGTTTCTTTAGCTGAAGGTCCATTCTTTTCTGTTTCTGAATTTTCTTTCGAGCGTTCTCGTTCGGATGTGTCCGTGTCGCCAACTCGGGGGAATTTGTTGTGGGTAGGGGGCCTTGTTCCCAACATATTACTCGACGGCGATGGGAAGAGCTGTCCATTAGAAGGCAGCTCTACCAGGCTGTGTTCATTGGAACTTTGAGTGCTTCCTTCAGGTTCGCATCGGTTTTCCCCCGGCGTTGAGGTTTGCGTATCTGAGAGTGGTGTCCGACAGTTTGTTGACAATATGGCTTGCCTGGTTTCGGTCGCATTCCTGTTTCTTTCGATAGTTTGTGAAGGCTCGGAGACGCCCGGCGCGCCATCAGGGCGACACTCCATTTTGTTTGGGAGCGGAAAACTAGCAGGTAAGACAAAGTGTTCCAAAGTTGCTGCGAATTGAGGCCACCAATTTAAGGATTCCGAGTCATCTAACACCAGTTCATTTGGCCACCAAAAGAAGGCAAAAAGGGGAAGGTGCTGGACAAGATACGACATGTTTAGGGAGCGCGGGGAGCGGGGCCTCTTCCCCCTCGATGCTCCCAACCTCAACGTGCTGTCCTCGCCGTTCCTTCTCCACTGCCTCACTTTTCCATTCTTCCTACCTCTCTATATTGGAATCATCCTTGCCCCCTGCAATTGCAATTTCGTTCGCCCAATCGGACTCGCCGACCGTCCCATCGACGCTCTGTTTCTTTTCGGTCGCAACTGCGGCTGAGCCATCCAGGCCTCCACTTTCAACTCTTGGGATCCGGATTCTTCTACGCTAGTGTTGCCATGGTTTTCTTTTGATGGGGGGAAGACGTTCTGAGAGACGCCGAATCAATTTCTTTCTCGACGAGTCCTTTCTCAATGCTGTCCGCTCCTGCTACAAGTGCCCGAATTGCTCTCTGTCGACAGCCTTCCTTACATCCTCGATTCAATGATTTTCTACCTCGTGATCTAAGACCTGCCAATGTGCTACTTAATCAGAATATGCAAATTATCAGTGTGGTAGATTGGAGTTCCCATACGCAGCGCTGAATTTTCTGATTGATCTGTAACTGTAACCATTACGTTTAAGCAGGAGGGATTCGGTAATTCCAAGGGCTATCGGACACCAGGGATCTACACTGGCATTCCTGTGAGCGTCTCACGTATACAGAGAGCCTGTCAAACAAAAAGAGCTCCTGGGAGCGCTGGTATCATTCCCAGCAATGCCCCAAATGCTCCTAGACACTTGCGTCGTAGGCCCTGGGAGAACTTCTGGTGCCCCTAGGATCGCAGTTTGGCTTCCTGGAGGCTAGAGCTTTTACTCCCCAGGCAGATCAAAGGGCCAGATATCTCGCAAGTTCCTTTCGTCTCTGATTGGTTCGTCGTCATCCGGATCTTGGTTTTCCAGTACGGCTTGCAACATCCCCTCGAACATTGCCATATTCTGTGTTTTTGCCGCTTCCCAGTTCTCTGGAGGGACCCATCCATCAGACGCACTGTCAAGGAGGCTCGACAAATCATGTTTCAGGTTCTGTGCCGCCTCAAAAAGTTGGTATTCCTTGCGATGAAGAGCCAACTCTTCTGGTGTTGGTAAGGCAAATGGACACGACTCGACAAACCCAAGCGCTCTCCAGTCTTTGGAGGTTGCAATGAGCTCATGTCGAAAAGCAACGACGCCATCTTTCCATGTTCTGTAGCAGTACCAAAAAGGTCGAAACATCCCTTCGTCCATTAACCTAGGGAGAGCAAGCTTTGGAACGAGAAATTGAGTACAAGCTTCGTAGGCCTTTTTGCACAGCTCATCGTCATGTACGTTTAGCGCACAAGCGGCGAAGTCTGGAACCTCATCTGCGTACCAGAACGCCGGCTCTATGCTGGATGATTGCCAATCAATAATAGCCGTTATTATCGAAGGATCATCATCCGAAACGAATATGTTCCTTTTATGTAGGTCCGGATGAAATAAGGTCGGCGAAGCCGCATCTTGAACGCGACTATCAGCGGACATTGCATGTAGTACTGCACGACCTTGTTTGAGAAGGTCTAAATGCGTCTGTACTGAGCCATGATAGGACGGCCGATTTGGAAGTTGAGAATCTCTCGGTGGAATCCTTGAAAGGCCTGCATCAATGAGGCCATCGGAAAATTCACCTATCGTCTGCCCTGTATCCCCAAGTCTTAGCTATGATCTTCTCAATGATAGTCAGAAAGGACTCACAGGGGCCATGATTGGGAACTGCATGTTGGTAGTACCTGTGGTCGCCACAACTCCAGTATCTTGTTCCACAATGAGGCCCGACGCAGAAGCCCCCATCTAGCGGTAGCCTGGATGCAGGTGCCAACGGTGCGGTTGAAAAATATAAGCTTCCATATGCCCGAAAGTCGATGTCGGCCATCTCCCTGAGCTTTCTGTAGATGGCGTCTATGCATCTAACTTTCTGATCACCCGACATATAGGGCCATTTCTGATGTAACTGAATGCCAGCCGCATGATCCATGATTATGTATTCGCTTCCAATACTGTTTGCCGCATCGTCGCTCCAGTCAAGAATTTTCGGGATCGGAATGCTCGTTTTCCGTTGCACTGTAGTGCAGAAAGCATTAGCGAGAATTAATCTTCACCTCGGATTGTCGTGCCACACACAATATTGAATCGTCGCCACTTCGGAAGCCGTGGCTAATTTTGCGGGCCCAGCTAATGGAAAGGGTAGTCGCGCCACGACACGGGAGTTGTCGTCCATGGTGAAAACGAACACCCTGTTGAAACCGCCCTCCTTTTTCTCACAATCCTTGATAGATTTTGCCCCGTTGGATAAGTCCACTATCTTCTGGCAGAGTTTATCAAAGTTCAGGTCAATCTGGCGTATCTGGCGTTGACGTTTGTCGTTTCGGAGCCATCGACCGCTTGTATATAGGTGAGGATCAAACCCTAGAATTTCATTGTTATCAACGCACAGCACATTATGATTAATCGGTCTTACCATATCTCGTTGTCTGGTCCATTGCATGCCTCGAGAGTGACTGCTCGCGATCGAGCTTCGAAAAGGAGGGTCCGGAAGTAACGCCACGAACGAGGAAAGGTCGGATGTAATGAGACTGCTGAGAGTAATGAGTCAAGGAGAAAGGTACTGGCAACATCTGGAGTACCTTTGCGCGGCTCATTGTGCGAAAAGTTTAGAGAGAGGGATCGGGCGCCTTCCCTTTTTACTTACGACGGGAGGTTGGCTTGAAAGTTTGCCAAGACCGGACCAAGGCACCTTACGTCATCCGTCAGCGGATAGTTAACTACATTGGGACAATGATTTTTCCATAAATAGAATTACCCATACGCATAAAGGTCAATACATAATAGAATTTCAGGCCCCTGTGTGGCCACTCTACCTGCCCACTCGCTTCACAACCATTCGCCGGACTTGGCTTGACACTTGGTTTCTAACCCATTTATCCAAGCTTCTGTTTACCAATTCGCACTAACTCGTTCACCACCCGAGCATATTCCGCATTCTTGTCCTCAGCGGTCGTATCAAAAGTCGCCGTCGCAAGTTTTTCATGAGTTGTGTTTTTTTTGACCCAATCTTTCAGTGCAGGGCTCTTGGCTTGAGAATTGACCTGCAAGTTGACATGGAGGTGTTTAGTGGTGCCGTCGTAGTGGCCCGCATCGACTCGGAATTGGAATTGCTCGTCCTTGGTTCTTGACGGGATGAGGCGGCTGCCTTCAGACGCAGTGCCTGTAAATTTGGCTGGCCCATTTTTAATACTTTGCGCCAGTTGAGCAAAGTTTGACAAGGCCTTGGACATTTTGTAATATATTGCGACAAGTAGTTGATCGCGAGTATCTGGTTTATCAGCACAGTCATGACCTATAAGGGTTTAGGTGACATACGAAGGTGAGAAAGTTGAATCCGTGGTACCAGTTATCAAGAGGATTGATTTTGTTGGGAAAGACGGAAAGGGTAGACTGATATTTATGTACTACAGCTTCCTGTCCGTTTGTAAGGAAAGACAGCCAGGAAATTTGATGAGCCTCGAGTCAAAAAAAGAGAAAAAATTTTCCTGAAACACGATAGCTGCACAGTGCTGCTAGATTAACGGCTGCAGGCCAATGGAAGCGACATACCCTTGCAACTGCAGTCACGAATGAAGTGCTATCTGCAGTCAGTTAGGCCAAAGGGCGCAGGAGAATCATCAAGTGACCCACCGAAAACAAAGCGAATCGCCGTGCTGACTGGAAGATAACATCGCTACCAATATTTGGAGACCATCTTGCGCCAATGTGCATGAGTACACCGGAGGCCACTGAATTAGACTTTCACTAAAGGTTTAAGCGCGGGACAGCGAGGCCCTGAGCTAATCCAATGCAGTGAAACGGAGTTACGTTCGAGTCCGAGACAGCAATGCTTCACCATTGAAGTAAAGATCCACTCAGTTAAGAAACCCTTTGAGCTGCATCCTCCCCAAGAGCGTTTTGGGCTAGGGAGTGGTCGAGTGTATGCTGACGTGGCGCTTTCTATGTAACACAGTATGTATGTTTCAGTGTGAGCGCTTGAAAGAGCCAGCGGCAAAGGGACTGGCGGTTACATACCGTTTATCATTGGCCATAGGCCCGGCAAGTGCTACGCGCCCTGCTCATGGCAAATGAGGGGGAGCTGCAGTTAGCACACTTGGACCTGTATTTAAGGACGATTGCTTGGGATTGACCCGAAGGTGCACAGCTAGCCTGAGACCTCGTAGGCACTGAGCGAGCTGGTGCTCTGAGAGATCTAGCGGAGATAACGGTACATGAGGGGAAATAAAATAAGTAAAATGTGATCTTGCCCGAAAGTTATCTCTGCATGGATGACGGTGTGTGAGCCGAGCGGGGAACCCTGACAACACAATGTGAATACCTCGTCCAACGGGGCGGAGTACGACCAGGGTTGGTGATTCATAATGCAGTACCGACCTCTTGAGGCACGTATCGGGAGCAAGCCGCCTATCATTGGCCGAAGGTAGCCAAATCCGCGACAGAAGTAAAAGAGGCTCAAGAGCATGGAGGTGACCGTCAATGCATTAGCGTGATCCTGTGGTATGAAAGGCATTTTGTGCCTGAATGTGACAAAGTACCCTGTCTGGTAAGCAGTTTGCATGCCCCACCTCGTCAAGTTCCAGTAACTCCAAAGTATATATAAGTATCTAATCACATATTATTATACTATGAATACTTAAAGATACCAAAATAGGGTACTAGAGTGTGACCAGATGGGGCACGCAAACGCTATTCTACGCGCCAGAAACGTACACGATCGAATCGGCAAATACCACATGAAGTGGGTCTATCGTTGAAGAAGGTCTACAGCTAGTTCATGTAACGGGTCAGGCCCCGATCTATTGCCCAGGCCAAGCCTGTGCGATGTGATCTATCAACTCCCCAGGATATTTAGTCACCGTGGCCACCCCCTATTTCTAAATTTCTCTAAGCTTAAGATAAACAGCATGTTGGCACCACTCAATTGAATCAATTCGGCCGTAGCCCTTCACAGTTCAGCAGCTAAACCAACCAGTTGAAGTTGATGGGGTAGTATCGCATACGCAGGGCGATTTTCCTCAGCAAGATCAACCGGACAAAAGGGCTCTGTAGTAGATCCGCTAATACGGAGGACATGGGATGACAATGGTTATTAATAGACCAAAGAGTTTCATGATGTGTGTCTGCCTGTCGGTCAGACTTTGTTACATGAACCCCAACAAAGTGGGGCTATGTGAGCGGACCAATAAGAGAACTTTACTGAGGAGCAGCAAGGACGTAAAATTGGTCACGCAGGAACTCCAAATCTCGAGCTTCCCTGGCTCCGACTGGGGCGGCCTGCGTACCACCCTTCCTGCATTCCCGTGAGGTGGGCACCAGCCTTGGATGATGATCAGCATACAGCAGGCAAGAGACCACATCATGAGAATATACCGATTCTGTAATCCTCTGTTCGAACGTCCCCTCATCTCTCATCAGGTCAATATACACCATCTCACCTTGCTTGGCTGCTCAGCGGCAGTGCAGCTTTGATTCTGTTCTCCACTAATCATATTAAGGGTCGCTTGACAGTGGTGGTCTCGCTCGCACACGCGTCCTGGATTCGGCTCTCCCTTTTCCCGCCCTCGCGACCTTGGCAACGAGTTTCAGCCCCAAGCTCCAGCTGACCGGCCTTGCTGTCCCTCTCTATAGCCAGGAACCTGGCCAGGAGATCTGGGTCGACCTGACAAGGTTGGCATCCAGAGGCTCCATCTCTTCTAGCTGCTCAACTAAGGCAGGGGGCAGGTCTGCCCACTCTGTGTTCGGCATTTAGGGAACTCGTCTTCACCAACGTCTTCCAATACAGGCGCCCCTTCTCCTTCGGACGCTTCAAGAAGGCGGATAGTCAGATTCGGCTGGACGAAATCTTCGGGGCATTAGAGTCTGGCAGGCCTCGGTGGTTTGTTCACGCTCCTTTTCCTCTCCACTCCGCTTGTTGTATTTTCGTCTCTGCTATTTGTCTTAATGCGCTTGGAATCATTTTACGAGCACACCCCCGCGGTCTATTTGCCGGTGCTGTTTCGTGGTGAAGCCCTTTGTCTGGCCACGCCGCTGATATCAGCGCTTCACCTCACTCGGCTCTTCTAAGTGGATCTAATTGGGCCTGTCTGTTATGGTGAATAGTACTCAGTTCAGGTACGACTTCTAGGCAGTCTAGGCCGTACGACCGAGTGAAATTGTCACCGAAGAGATGAAAATCATAAAGGCCAACCCTTGGCTTCGCCGGATTGAGTGGCCGCACTACCTCAAAGAGTTTTAACATAAGACTCTGCTCCCCAGTAGCCACCAACCGGATCCCAAGGCAGAGACATCTCTCGCCCACTCTTGGAAGGCTACGCATACCGTTGCGGCCATAACCAAAGCATCACTAAGCGTTTTAGGCACAGCATTTATACAGACTACACAGACTTGTCTTGGTACCCTAGCGCACCGACCCTTAATAGCATATCTTGATCCTGGGGACCTCAACAACCATGTGATCCCATAGCAAAAAGTCCTCGTGTCCTTTGGTGACCCGTAGGCCCAGCATAAGTGGAAGAATCCGAAGTATAGATCTACAGATGAGCAGTTTAGTGCCTTGCATCATCTCTGGGCCGCTGCAGAGGAGACCTGAGCTGCCCCAAAGGCCGGTCTTCCACCACATCTGAGACAGCTCCGGATAGGTTGGGCTCAGGCTCGGCCATCATAGCTATCCTTGACCACCGGCCTCTCTTTAGTCTGCACCTCAGCCCTATTCAGGCCGCATGTATCAGTTTTTGCTTTGAGCTCCGCTCCTCAATCATATATGAGGTTTGGGAGTATGGCTGTGCCCTTGTCTGCGCTCATGTCGTCATCGGGGTTCGTCCAGGCCGCAAAGACTATCTCCTAGCTGGCGAAGCCCTCATAGCTACTCCCAAATCGTCTCAGAGATACTAAAAGTCTCGTGGGGTATCTGCGTGCGCTAGGCAGCCCGTGTCGTCACTGTCGCGTCCAGCGTCCCTTTATATGGTTTCAACGATACTATCCGCCCTCTATTATTGACGAACGTGTAGGCCAGCAGATCGCCAACGATCAGCACGCGATAATCCATGGATTCACAGGCTTTGCGCCCGCAGTCTAGCAGATCGTGGGTCACGCCGATCAAACCTTCAAGGTCTGGGATCTGTACGACATGGATCCTCTCGCCATCTAGGTCCAGGGACATACAGCGCTGCTGGGCGAACGACGCTGCACACCTATTTCAGCCATATAATCCGCCCCACTAAGTGGCGGTGCTTGTCGGACGCTAACGTTCCTTTCAGGTATAGGTCAAGGTGGTGCTATGGCGATTGAAGTCGCTGTCAGCATCGCGACCCTGCTCTCTCGCGGCATTTCGGCATAGGAGATCCGGGCGCGATTGAAGTTGTACCATCCTGCACGGCATCCGCGAGTTGACCTGGTGCTGCATTATACTCGGTTGAATGGCCGTCGTGAAGATGGTGCGAATAATAATCGAATTATGTGTAAGTCTCTTCCACTGGTCCTCAGCTGGAGATATAAGCTGACATCTTTATTAGCGGCGGAGACGGTCGAGGTTATGAAGATCTGCGTCTCGCACAACGAGCAAGAGGTGTCTCTGAAGCTGTTGCACAGTTAGCACAGTGGGAATTGAGCAGATATCGTAGGGAAAGGACCACCAGACAATTCGCAGAAGTCTCAGATCGGCCGCTCTGTGCTATCCAATACGATGTTCTCAGAAAGTGTAGGCACAGCCAGCGTATCGCCGGTGCCAATCTTCATGCTATTGCAGTCTTTTGAGCGCAGATGCGGACCCACGCCATCGGGCTACCTGGCTCTTTCGAGTAAAAGCAGGCCGCGTCGCTGGAATGGTGAAATCAGACGGGACACGCCATGTTGCCGAGGAGTCGACAACTCCTCTCAGATCGCCAAGACTCTGGGCCGATGATGACATAATGACTCCTCCACTCCCGAGCCACAGCAGTGCTCCGCGAGTCGTGCATTCCTCTTTCACCTTCCTGCCTTCACCCAACATCCATCTATTCTTCCATCCACCATGGACTCCTTTTATCTTTCGAGCTCGAGCGCGTTTACGTCTCTATTTTCGCCTTCCGTTTCCGAGCTCTCGCTGTCTGGGGTTTCCCCAGTTAAATCCGATTCTGGGAACCCGCTTACGGAACTCGCGAAGAAAGTTGAGCACCAACAGCAATTTACAATAAGGAGAGCCTGATAAATGCACTGAATCGCCGGCACCGGGAATTACTCGAAGGAAGCAAGCTTTCCAACAGCCCAACTTGGCGCTTCCGCTCGAAAAATTTCTCAATCGAACTCCCCTTGTCCCAGAGCAAAGAGATTTGGTTATCTCTGAGGAAAAATTAAGGTGCTTCGTGGAAAGGATTTGGAGATGTCAATCCTTTATGTGAAATTCCTACGCTACTTATCGCTAGAGCGCATCGGGGATATCAATATCTAGGCCAAGTGCGCTGGTGGCCATGATCATCCCACTCTCCTTTATGTATTAAGCGCCCAAACTGATCGGCGTTGAGTTGTCGGCCGCCCGCATCGCTCCGGGACCGGTGGAATGCACAGTTGAGCCGCGCAGCAAGCTTGTCCCATGGTCAACGTTCAAGACGTATATAATCATGCTTCCACTGACGAAAGTCTGGCGACATTGCTAAATATGCTCAATCACGGCAGGGACGGGAAACCAGGCATCATTGACAAGGTACGCTGGATCAGCGGCGGGATTCCAGACGCGATAGATGATGCTGTGCCAATGGGTCGGGGCGCGGAAAAGTTCAAGTGGCTTGATTTGGCGGAGAGAGTTGGCTTGCTTGGGCGCTAGGGCGGGTGGTAGAGTAGCTGTCAACAGGGCCAACTGGTCTGGGCTCGGAGGACATTCCGTCAGATCCACTGGAAGGCGGATCGGAAGTGGTAGCGTCGTCCAAGGGGAGAAAGTGACATCTATCGATAACAATACACTCAAGGCAGTGGTCCTCCTGCTGGCGGAGGAAGCCCAGAAAGTCTGGTTGTTGGAGAAGGCCTTGGGGGTGGCAAGGACCACGCTGGCTCGATCGGGCTGGTTGAGGGAATCCCACTCGGCGCAGGAGACGGGCAAGATCACAGCGGCACTTCAGGTCTTCCCGCAGAGAGACCAACAGGACTAGGACTACCTTTATGTTTCAAACGGCATGGGCTAGGATCATAAAAAGCAAGGACTTGCCGTCACCAATAGGGATCAGGACAGGACTATGATCGACATTGATGATGCAGAGCGCGGCCTCCCAGACGCCTTAGAACTCGACCTCATCACAGACCAAGGTCTGGAGGGTCAGCAGAAGGACCAAAAGCGCAAGACATGCATGTCAGGTTACTCCTGGCGCAGGAGTTCCTTTTTGTGGCGCTCTTACTGCTCATCGGCCTGGAATTCTCGGTCTGTGTGGAGGCTAGGAAAGCCCTGGAAGAAGCGCCACTGCCGGCTGGCCTCGCAAAATTGCTGGTGCTGGTCCGCCGCGATGCCCATCGCATCAGTAAGCTCACATCCGTGGACTAGGCCATCAACGGAAGAAGAGAGGCTTGCCTGGAGATCGCCAATTGGTCTTTGTCCTCGGCTGCACCGTCAACATCATCTAAGTCGGGGAATATATGAGTGTTGCATCAGCCCCAGTCCTGGCCCTCGCTCTTCCAGCCACCCCACGCCAGTACCTTAGGGGTGAAATCATGTCCCACTGCTATCATCCACTACCTACCATTACCCACCACTCCCCACCAATGCCAGCGTCTCTGGCATTGAGCCCTCAAGAGATCGAGGAGATGAGGAGGAGATTCCATCTCAGCTGAGAGCTGGGCCCCTGCCGCCACCCACCAGGGCCTTGCACGACCACCGAAAACACCCACGGCCCAAGTCTCACTTCCACTCTACCTTCATGGCTATTGCCAGCCATGACGACGCCCAGGACATCTTCTTTGGTTCCAGCAACCCAGTCTCCGAGTCATCGCCCTCCCACGAACACCACGACATATGCACTCGCAGGGCAGACATCGTCTCGCCCGGAGTCCAACACCCACCGTCATCAAAGATGCTATGTCTGGAAAGCATCGTCACCTATCATCCGTTGCCGCAACTATAGGATCCTCAAAGAGTATCCCCCCTCACGCCACCCAAGTTGTGAGCCACACGCCAACCCCATGCCACACTCGGTCCTCACGGCTCCGCCATCCGATTCAGCAGCTGTCCAAGGCCGATATCGATATTAGAGCTTTTATACAGGTCCTATCCCAGCCTAAATTGTCCCAGCCAACCCTCACCACACCACCCTCTGCACCCTCCTTTGTCCGTGTAAGCACTCTTGCCTTACTCGATGAGCAGGACGAGGGTCGCCGTGCGCCTGTCCAGGAGCACCACCACCGACTCATCCGGTATGCCCACGACGGACACCTTATCCTACGGGAGATGGCGCGTTGCCAGGGCCAGTGCTGGACATACGTGATTCGATTTACCGCTCTGGCTTAGATGGGCACCCATTATCGCCAATGCCCGGCAAGCTGCGGTAGATAGGCAGACCGAGGATGGGTGTGGAACCAGGTGGAGGGAATTTGCAAGGGTGCTGCGTCGGCTCCAGCCAGGGCTTTTTGACATCTCGTCCAGTGCAGCCTGGCCAAGCTCTGCGGTTCTGACGGCTGGATGGCATCGGTGACAGCTGTAGAGATGAGTGTCAAATTAAGGGGGGCTTACTCGGTACGTACTTGGGTTTATATATGTCTATTCAAGCCCAGTCACAGGGTAGAAGGTGTCGGCGGCTAATGTTGCCATTTGTCTGCATTTATTTACGCCGCACATAAAAATTCGCTAGGAGTCAAATTCGACACCCGCGGATACCAGCCTAATAAAGTCACTTTCCCCAGTTCCGCTAAATTCCAGTCTCAAGGAGATGCCTACTCCATACTTCACGATACCTGCGTTTGGCACTTGCATAGTTTTGTCGTGAACTATTTCCCCACGTAGATCCACTTCGTCAAAACTCGCAATCTTTGCTTCGCCATCAAAGACGTGGAAATTGGTGATTGCAGCAGTGCTACCAGTGGCGAATCGGACTAAAGCATTTCTTGCTTTAAGGGTCCTTCCATCAAACACTGTTGGTGTTGGAATAGCGAAGTGTACCCAACCGGCATAGAGACCACGTGACGGACGGATTGTCGTAAAAAATGCTTGCCTAAGAACATCCCACGACGGCCTTGATTCAAGAACAACTCCTGAACCATGTGCCCAGGTTGACTGCATGGAAGGCATATCTGTATAAGGTCTTGTCTGGATATGATTATTCAACTCCTTGCAAACGGATTTTGTTGGAATAAGGTAATGCAGTAGTGTTTAGAGCTTTAAGTACGGAAATGCTTAACACAGACTCTATTATATAGAACAAATGACAAGAGGGCTTACTATGAGCTCATCGACAATATGATGTATCATTGATGACATTATGACTTTGATTGCATCATGCTGATTTTAGGTATAGGTTCATCCTAATTGCGAAACAGGAGGAAGCTGGACCTTAGACCGAAAACTTATAACTCCATTAACGTTCCATCCATGGGAAGAATAAAAATTGGAATAAATTGTGCTATCAGTTCTCGCTCAGGGATCTGAATAGATATTTTCAAGTATGCTGGGAGCATTACAACGATGCAGGACCTACGTTTTGGCGATTCCTGAGAGACAACCCCGGAGTAATCCTCGACCTCTCTGATACCTTTGCACCAACTCGAAGAAAGTAGACCTTCACAATGAATATACTTCTTTCTATTATTTCTTATGTTCTTACTTCTGTTCGCGACAAACTCGGCATCTATTCATCCGATTTTGTTATGCAGAAATTCGAACTCAATGAGAATCTAGACTATCAAATTGCCGTGGGTCCCATCCCACATTCCCATGGGGCGGAATGGGGGTTATTTTTCCTCCCATAGGAGTCGTGGGATGGGACATTGGAGTGGCTCTTCTCCTCAGTCCCATACTCCCATAAACTCTATTTTATTGGTCTATCTATTACTTCTATATATTATGCTGTATTTTTCTGTCCTATAGCCGTGAAAATTTAGTGATTTCCACTTACAGTACAGTGGAAAAATAAGATTAAATTCGAGAAATCGACTAGAAATAGGGAATATGATAAAAGCATTTTCAATCAAGCTACTGAACGAGGTAATATAGCTATCTAGCCGCTTTTATACTTTCCGTATGTTACGCGCTACTGGCTGGCGGTGAACTAAGAGTTCCTGGGTGATACATACCTTAAGTATACGTAAACTCCAAGCCTGTCCGCAACTGTACCGTTGCGATGCGATGCCTTACACGGACTCGGGTCTTTAGGATGTTTGCAGAGGTGCGCCAGTCGAGTGCGCTAGTCCGAAAAGGTCCCCTACTTGTAGGATGTTTCGCTTTAGTCGAACGGTGAAGTATTAGTCAACAGTAGATCCAAGTAAAAATGTGCAATTGATCGCAAAGAACTAAATACATGTGCGAAAGGAGTCTCCTAATATATCCAGTCCTTCCTACCTCCGCATCTACTTCGAGTATACTCTTGGGTCGACGCGTGAGTTACGTCACGTGACTTCTGTACCATCAATATTAATGTTCCAAAGCGTTGTGGCCAGAAACACGATTGATCATGAGGTAAGCCATGTTCTGAGGCATTGTTCAACCTGGATGAATCTGTCTAGGATCTCGGGCTTGTGCTTAATTAGAAAGAACCCAAAATGACTGACGTAGCTTGTGAAGGGAACAAAGTACACTTATTTCAAGCATAGAAATCGATACCCACGCCATGGATATCAATTACAGCAGGTCCTTTATCATATTCCAATCCAACGGTAACATTCAAGCCCCAGCCAACGTCCTTGCGTTCGAAATCGATAGATGCCTGGTTTGGTCGTCCCGTCAGACGTTCATGAATAGTTGCTACATGCTTGTCGGCGTCCGTAATCTTGATGTAAGAGATCACCGATGCATGGTCTGACGACTTCTCGTAGGTGCTGAAACGGATCCAGACCTTGCCGGCTTTGAGGCGCTTTCCATCGACAATGACTGGAGTAGGGATGGAAAAGTGTAGCTGTCGTTCTTCATTTTGCAGAGTAATGGATGCACGATCGCTGTGAGGCGAGACGTTGATGTTTTTCCCACCTTGTACCGCGTTGCCGTGAACAACGATCTCATGTTTAATGTCCTCCATTATATTGAGACTCCGTGTGGCCAAATAGGCCCAGGCTAGTTGAATGAGTTCAGTAGACGAAGGGAAGGTTCTATCAGCAGAGTTAAATACCAACTGGAAGATATTGACGAATTGATGATGATTCGAATTACATAGTGGATACATAGGGCTTACCAATGTTTGGAATATGAAAGTGTATAGGCACGTTAGACGGCGTATGACGAAAAATTTGTGTCATCATGAAGCCCTGTGCTTTATTGGAACAGCGGAGTTTAGGCGAAAGTCCCCACTTAAACCAGACGGGTAAATCAAATCAGGGCCAATTTGATTTTTAGGATTTTATTTAGTATGCGGAAAAAAGGTGGGGACGGGGCTGATTCGATTATTCAGTCATATCGGCGCTTCACCTCACTCGGCTTTGCTAACTGGATCTGTTTGGGCCAGTCTGTTATGGTAGATAGTACTCAAACACGAATTCAAGGAAGTCTAGTGACCCCCTCCCTGGGGAGCCCAGGATACCCTGTAAGTCTTTTCCCTGTTTCTTCCTGATGTGATTGACGACAGCGATCAGTTTGGCGTTAAGCTCTAGTTAGTGGCTGCTAGCGGGGTTCCGCCGCGAGCAGCATTTCGGCCATAGGAAACTCAACTTTCTCCTGCAGCCTCTGCAGAATTGGCTCATACGCAACGGCAGGGGCGTTTACGGCCAGAAAGGCGAACAGAGCGCCGATCCTGGCATACAGTAAGACCCGATTCAGCCCATTGGGGGCAGACACGTCCAAGACCAGCGTCGGATGTCGTCCCAAAAAAGGATTGATAAGGATATTTTTATTGGTATCCAGAGCCTTATGGCACTTTCTCCGTCATAGCGCAGCGAGCTAGTGAAGCCCCCTAGTGCACCGGAATTGCAACCGAGAAGTCCTGCGACGATTGAGCCCCCCACAGCCAATCCTGTGGGAGAGCAGCCCTTCTATAGGGCGTGCATACCGCCGTACCTTCTTCTGACCGCGAGCAATCTGCAGGTCGTTGCGCAGCTCGTCCAGCAGGTCCTCCCGCAGCAGTCGGAACTGGTTATCATAGTGAGCGGCAGAACGTTGATCGAGGGGCACGTGGTAGATCTCCTCCTCCAGTCGGCAGTAGGGCAGAGTCGTCGACATAGTCTCGCCGGGAATGGGGAGGATGGCTATTTTGCGGAAATCCTCCCAATCGTTGTCGTGCCGCCTACCGGGATGGTAGCTCTCCTCTGGGGGGACCTGGACGGCCATGATTTGGATGACGTTATCGATGCGGTAGCCAAGAGCTCTGAAGCATAGGGAGGGAGAATCTTGGAACGATCGCTGCTCCTGATCCTCTGGGCGATCCGGATTACGCCCGGGCCGCGTGACGGCAACCCCAGGAGGTTCAGCAGGAGCCAGGCGAACCCCAACTCGGCCTCCTCGTCGAACAGTCGTTGTATGTGTGCGTCGATGAAGAAGTTCTAGAGGATCGGAGGATCGACCAGATAGCCGATGACCTTGCGCACGAACTGTCTGCTGCCGAGTCTTTCGAGGTCTAGATTCTGAAGATAGTTCATGAAAGCTGCGATGGAGCCGTTGAAGAATTGTAGAGACAGGTCTAGGCGTATGCTGTTTTGTAGCGCCTCGATCGCGGTGGTGGAGACCAGCACGTGCTCGACGCACCAGAGAAGGTCGTGCTGGGCACACAAGGTCTCCAGCAGCTTCGCATCAGCGGCTCGTTCGGACCTTCTTGGTTCCCTTTATGACGGCGTTCAGATACTTAGACAGCCGGTTCACGCGGGAGGCTGACAAATTTGGGGACAGTTGGGTTGCCCGAGGATGTCTGAGGATCGGTGATCGGTGGTGTTAACTAGTTAGTGGGTCTGATCCCCACTCCAGCGGTAGAAATGGACGCAAGGATGGAAATGGAAGTGGAAATGGGAGTGATAATGATGTACAGAGGGTGAGGGCGGCAAAGGAACAAAAAATCAGAAAAGAGCCGCAACAGCCATGTAATCTCCCTCCAGGCAGTGAATAACACAGCAGCGAATCCGTGCAGGTGAATAATCCAGATAAAGAGCCAGGCCTCAGCCTTCTTCCCCAAACACAGCGGTCTGGGCTGGGAAACATGGCGTCGTGGATTTCGTCCCCCATCTCCCCTCCCCTCCTCTACTTCTGCTCTTCTCTATCCCTACCTTCCCCAGCCCCGTGTCTGTGAAACAGCCAACAAAATGCAGAGAGCTTCATCATCGCGACCCCAGTGGAGTTCTTGCGGGAGCCGCTTCGGCGAGTGGACACTGTCCCCGCACCAGCTCCTGTGCCTGTGCCTGTGCCGCTGTCAGCAGCCCCCCACCATACCTTTGGCTGCTGGTGGAGATCAAGCGAGACAAGCTGCAGGTAAGCCCCGACAACCCAGACTGCGCTGACATGGCCTCCTACTCCTGGCGCGTCCAAGCAGATCTGTCGATCTGTCAGTCATTGTCCCCAGTGGGTGTTTCTTTGTCCTTCTAGAGGGAAAGGAAATGTGACCGCAAATCGCTAACCTCCATGATGGACGCTCCGTCCCATAGGCCAGCGACTACGCCCCTCCCGACCCGGAAGAGTATTTGTGAGACCCCGGCGCCGCCCGGTCGCCTGCCTTCCTGTGAGACTCCGCCTGCGAGGCCGTCCGAAGACAGGATCCCGAGCGCGGTGGACATCGTCACCTGCTCCAGCATACTAGGGAGCCCTGTCCCGGTGTCTGCGCGGCGTGGACCAGGATTATCGCTTCGTGATGAACCACGTGGGCACTACTGTCTTCTTCGTCCGCCACGAGAACTCGCCCCTAAGGCGAATCCCGAAATGTTTGTGGCTACTGCTACACCTTTCTCGACTAGTATTATGGGGCCCGGCTAGGGGACACTGAATCGCATCAGCATATTATTCGGTACGACTTTGGGGATCGGCACTACCTAGTACGCTTCGAGTGGGATGGGTATATCGCGGGGAGGGAGTCTTTCCACGGTCGGCAAGTAGAATATGTATTAGCCATTTCTCTCACAGTAGAGGGACTAGGCACTGCACCACGTGAATCCATTGGGAGTATCCACTGTACAAGTGGATCTTCTTCAAATTTAGTCAATTTATGACTATTAGCGCGTATCTCAGCTCGAAAATAGTAGCCGTTGACGCGGTCCTGTAGCGTAGTGCGAGGTACCTGGTAACGCGCTGCGATTGTGCGTATAGAGTTGGTAGAGCCTTTCTGAATATCTCTGATAGCTAGGAGGATTCGGCCTTCCTGTTCAATCGAATCTCGGTTTGATCGAGCGCGTGTTGGTGGCATGGTGGGGTGGTTGAAGATGGTGGGCACGCGTCGGAACGCGATTTTTAATTGGGTGGTCGACTCGGTAGTGAATTTGGCGTCCTCGGAACTTCTGGGGCACGACCCGTTGACCATCCACCCACTGAGGAGTCCCTCCACCCAGCCCTTGCTGAACTTCGTCCGGCCAATCTGCTGGGACTCGATGGCGATGCAACGTTTATCACGTCTTTTCGGGGTACCCTTTTTCCGG
Source organism: Penicillium argentinense (assembly GCF_028826775.1). Classification (NCBI taxonomy): domain Eukaryota; kingdom Fungi; phylum Ascomycota; class Eurotiomycetes; order Eurotiales; family Aspergillaceae; genus Penicillium; species Penicillium argentinense. Next base: position 5,743,162 of record NW_026622668.1, read on the forward strand.
CGTCACCCATTGCCAGCACGAGAGTTTTCACCCGGCCCCCTTCTTGACTCAGTCGACAAGCTAGAGGAGGAAAGACTACCATGGTACTCCCAAGACAACTTCTTTCCTGTTAAAATTGGCGACGTATTTCGTTCGAAGTATCAAGTGGTAGGAAAGCTAGGCTATGGTGGATATTCAACGGTATGGCTATGCAGAGACTTACGGTATGCCCCGACTCCATGCGCTATTGAGGATCACCTTGATAGTGAGACTAACGTGGTACAAGAGAGCACTCGTTCGTGACATTGAAACTATACGAACGTGATTCCAGTCATGCAAAACGGGAGATTGAGGCTTTCGAGCATCTCAAGAGTCTCAAATCAAGTCACACGGGCACCATTCTCTTGCGAACCGTGTTGGATAAATTCCAACTCCGCTCGATTGATGGCTCTCACTTCTATCAGTGTCTCATTCACCCACCCTTGGCCATGAGTCTGTTAGAACTTCGAAAACGGACAGCGAGAAAGGTTTTCCCAGAGAACCTGCTCAAATCCACTCTGAATCATATTCTCATCGCCCTGGATTTCTTGCACAGCGAGGCACATGTGATCCACACAGGTTCGACTCCCTAAATGGTGGCCGAAATGTTCTACGCTTATATAGAGCAGACATACAAGAAAAGAACGTCATGCTCGATGTTGAAGATGAGTCGATTCTCGTCGATTTTGAGAATGCCGAGATATCCATTCCAAGCCCCCGCAAACTCGTTGGGAATCGGACAATATATTATTCTCGAAAGCTGGGGATTCCAAAAATGCATGGCCGTCCCGTACTGGCAGACTTTGGTGAGGCTCGCTTTGGTTCGGATACTGGAACATACTACGATATTGTACAGCCATTCATCTACAGGGCTCCGGAGGTGATACTTCGCATGCCGTGGAATGAAAAGATTGACATTTGGAACCTTGCAGTATTGGTAGGTGCATTTAACTTCCATATCTATATATACTTCTGACCACACCACCTTCAGACCTGGGACCTCTTTGAACAAGGACATCTTTTCAAAGCCCGTGATGCAAACAAGCAGGAGTCAGAAAGCCATCACCTTGCTGAAATGATTGCCTACCTGGGACCACCGCCACGCGAGATGCTTGATAAAAGTGAATATGCGAACAATTTTTTTGATACTAGCGGTACTGTTCCCACTTATTACTCGTCTTTTTTGTTTCAGTTTGTGTTTCTAACCGGTGGGAATCAGGGAAATGGAAGGGCCTCGCTGAAATCCCTTCTCAGTCTTTGGAGGAACTTGAAGGCAACCTTTGCGGAGAACATCAAGCAAATTTTCTCCGGTTCATGCGCAGGATGCTTCGATGGCGACCGGAAGAAAGACCTTCGGCGAAAAAGTTGCTATCAGACCCTTGGCTAACGTCTCCATAGTTTTTTGAAATTGCTTATGGGCGACCAGCTCGTACAGTGGGTTGACAGCAATTGCTATTATGTCTCTAAGGCCGCATCACAGCTTTCCTTGTCTCTCGGATTCTTCATTTACGCAGTTTACCCATAAAGAGCGCCCGGGCTATTTCTATTTCTCCCTTTTAACCGTACCCTCCTTAAGCGTCCATCGGGATATAGGATCCGACTGCTTCCCTACGTTCAGTAGTTGCTTGCTTCCTTCGTCCTCTTCCACAAGAGCGTCGCTGTTATGAGAACGGAGACACGTACATTGTATTTTTTCAAAATTGCAAATACTCCAATAGGTGAGGCATGCGCAACCGGCCACCCACGATAATAGCTATTCATAGTCACAGATTTTGGATAAGTGGATCAGACTAAGAATGCTTCTGCTTGGACATTCGTGCTTACCACAATCATACAATCAACGAGACTATCGAAAGCCCATTCCGCCTTTACATCCACAATGCCAAATTATCCGCGCAATTCCAGAAAGCAGGGATGGGATTATAGTATGAGTTATTAGAATTTGAAATCACAGAGCCACAGAGTCACGCGACTGGTAGCAATGAGCAGACCTGGCTATTGCAGAGTACCTCTCTAGCTACTAGTTGACACATGATCCCTTCTCGAACGCAGAATGAGTCGACAATCTGGTCTTCAATTCTCCCTTGCCCTTTCAAACCACACTAGTATCGTCACTGACCACTTGCTATCGTCCCGACACAACGTCCATACCACTACCCGGGGCGCCAAAACAAGAACTCTTTACATACATCCGCACATACCCAGAACCACCAACTCAGATGTACTACCAGGAGACCATTTTCAATAGAGCACTGCATGAGCAGAGGCCTTTTATTGAGCCCAGTGGTATGACGGATGTGAGATTACAAAGAATGCTCTGACTTTTCCACCTGATATCGAAAGGTTGTCGAGACGTGTCTGGCAATTACTTGCACTTCAACTAATCATCCTGTCGCAGATGTACTACAGGATCTCTTATAACAACACGGACATCAGATTCGAAGTCAAATCTTTCCCCCAATCCACAAGTGCACCTACCACACAAACTTGAATACATCCAGATTGCAATTGTCGAAAAATGCAGGTGTATATGGGTGAGAGACCACCAAAGGATATGCAACAAGTCTAGCTCGCGGAGACAGAATTAGGCATTAGGAATTCAGGCGCTGACTGTTTACTGGTGACGCGCGCTCCACAAGTTCCGCACGCCGATGCCCTGAAACGACAAGTAAAAAAAAAGGAACGAAGGTTAGTACCCGAAAAAGTAACTTTATTGGATATGGCCATAAGGGGCGTAAGAATCGAAGTTTTATATGGTCCGAAATGGGAAAGGGCAGACTTTGTTGAAACCTTATCACTTGAATATATATCTCCGCGGAACTCAGTTTACTAGGCCACTTAAAATAACATTTTGAAAGAAAGGATCTCGATCTCCAATCTCATAAAATGGCTACACGTTCAGTTTGCTTTGAATTCATCTGCGAAAATACAAGTAACAAACTTGTGTTCCATCATAATATTCCTAGCCACCTGATCACAGTCGAATCTCAATTCCTACAGCGAAGCCCTGTCTATGTGAATAGCTTTCTCAGTGCAATAACGCTTATTATGAAAGCACATGAGAAGGATTGTCGTCGGGCGTCGGATCCTCACTGTGGTAGAAGAGAAGGCGCGAAGAGGTGCGGGCATTGCAAGGTGGTGGCATACTGTGGGAGAGATTATCAGAAGGCGGACTGGAAATTACATAGGAAGGCCTGCGTTCCAAAAGAGCAGTGAAGTAGGTAAGTCTGGTAAGTGCTGTATTAGAGTCTGTCTGTGTATACGTCTGATACTTCTAGCAACAGATCTTAATAAGTCTGGAAGTTAGTGTTATTCCAGGTACCGATTGTTTCTTCTTGGAGACCTTGGAGCCGTTTCATTTCGGATAGCAGTCGTGGGTCAGGTGAAAATTCAATATCTTCCATGGAAATCTTCTGAAGGAGGTGAAGTCCGCTAAGCGATCGAAGTCTAGACAGTTGGACATACATAGAGCAATATTTCCTGTGAGCATCCCATCCCCGTCTAGTGGGATCATTCTTGAGGTCAAGGATGGCTTTAGTGAGGGTTGAGCCTTGAACTTTGTAGTCGGTGAGAGAGAAAGCTGGGCACATTGGGATCTGTTTCCTCCGTATAGAAAAGCCTTTCAAGGAGATGGATCGTTCCAATGGGAAAACGGGCATCACCGAAAGCTCAAGGTTGTCGAAATTAGCGGATTGCGGTCGGTTCAATCTCAACAAAAGGCATGCGGGCGGTTTGGTGCAAAACATGTATAGGTTGTTGAGTTCAAATAATTGTGCTGATTGGAAAATTTGGGTCAGCGCAAACTATTTTCGGGAGAAAGACGACTTGCCTGTCGGGTCTAGTACTACACCCACCACCGTTCCCAACGCGCCATTCACTTGGCCAATACGGGAACAAATATTGGTGAGTATCACGGCTGGCATGTTCCGGGTATAGAGAAAGAGACCAGGGAATGGGATCTTTGTCCCTTGGTCAGGTTGCTGGAGCAGGTCTTCGGCCCGTAGCCGCGTTTTGGTGGCGTTTGTGGTTTTAATACGGCTGTGGTCGGCGGGAAAGATGCAAATGGTCTGAGATCTGGTTATTGCAAAATGCTCTATTTGAATGCGATTTATCTGATGTCGAACGGAGTTTAGCTTCGTTATGGCCGTGACACTTTCCATCCCAGGTACTAGAAGTGAACTGATGGCTTTCGTATTCAGCAGATCTACGTCGCGTTGAGTCAGACCTGCTCGCCGCGCTCGCGTGAGAAGACCATAAAATGAAGGATCTTCCGATTGTCTCATCTGCTCGTCCAAGATGATGACTTGTTTAAATCGATGCCAGATCATTTGGCCATTTGCATCTTCATCGTTTCCCTCTCTTGGGTCCTTCCACAGAGCGGGGCCTCGCACCGGTGGGAATTGGAAGAAGTCTCCCATGAGAATAACCACGGGTAGTCCCCCAAAGAGGTCAGGGGAGGATCTGTCCAGTGAACGAGCAATCATACAATGGTTATTAACCACACTGAGCATAGTCAAGTCCAACATGCTCATTTCGTCGATGAACATAATAGTCTTGTGTGCCCAAAGTCTTCTGACACGGGAGCCCATTGCACCCTTTTGCAGGCGATTGATAGAGATACCCAGGCATGTATGATACGTGTTTCCGCCAATCGTATCCGCAGCCGCACCGGTCGGGGCCATCAGCATAATCTCATCTTTGCGTCCGAGAAGATCCATAGCGGCGACAATGGCCCTGGGAATTTGGGACTTCCCTGTACCGCCTTCTCCCGTGATGCAGAGTAGGAGTTGCTTCCGCCGAGAAGAGTCATATGGATGATCCGCCCAAGCCAAAGCTTCGGATAATATCTTAACGACAATGAATTGTTGCTTCTTGTTTAGCGGAATACCTTGGCCAACTAATGATGCTAGAGAGGCGGCTGTTGGATTCTCACCAAGCTGATATCGGCGATCCTGAAGAGTGTGGAATACGCCTGAGTCTACTAGCATAGGTTGTAGGAAGCCGTCTCCAATATCTTGGTCGACATCATCTAGCTGGAAGGACGAGTTCAGATGTTCAGCGGTAGAAGAATCGTTTTTCGTGCTCGCAAGGCATTTGAGGCGGCGTTCCCAGTTTTGTAGCACGGAAGGTGGAAGAAATGTGATACCTAAGGTATTATTGACAGAGGAGGTGGAAATAGCAAGTTGGCGCGGGTTGATGTGTGGCATATTTCGTCCTAGTGTAGTTCCTCGGACTAATGCAGGGATCCGGTGCGCGGTGATGGTCAACTCTCGGCTCCAGGCTTGTCTGACGGTGTGGTAGGCGGCGATCAGAGTCTCCGCGGTAAAGCTCTCACCCTGACCCTGGGAGTCCTCATCATCCTCATCACTCTCAGAATTAAAACTTCTTTGCTCGAGATCAGCGGTATATCGGTCGAAAAAGTCGTCCTCCTGATGAGCCGATGCACGCAACCTCGCGTCTGCTTGGCAGTCTTCCTTAGACTTTCGAAGAAGCTCAATATTCGCAGCGAATTCTCGATTATGAGGTGCGAGGGTTGGCTCTATAATGGCCCACACAGTGGAGTACATATTTTCTTGCGTGGTAAACTGGCTCAGGATCGCTGATAAATCTTGCCATGGAACAAATAGGCCCAACAAGATCTCGGCGACATCATTCAGAATGGCTTCCGTTGCGGGATGCCCTCCAGAAGTGGAATCTTCCGCTGCTTGGAACTGAGTTACAGGAAGGTTCAACGATAGGGGGATAAGGGGGCATTTGCATCCGTGGGATGGCAGGCGCTAGCCGTGGTAGAGATCTCTTCGCTGCATGAGGTTGTTGTGCAGCTTCGCCAGAGGACGTTTCAATGATAGGTGGCTTAGGAGCCTGTTGCACAAGTGGGGAGGCAGGTGCCAGTAGTGGGGAGAGATGTCTTGTGAAACAAATTAGGGCGACGTCTTGTTGAACATTTTGGAAGGGAGTTCTGGAAGTAATCAAATTGAGATGAAGGCAACATAGTCGGCAGCGAGTTATCATTAGATTTGTCCATAGAGGGCATATTAGCAAAGGTAGGTTATAAGAATGCGATAAAAATGGTACAACGATGCAGACAGTGTGTAATGGAAGAAGAGTTTACTACAAGAACTTATAAACGGAGATCAAGAAATAGAATTACATTTTTTTCAGATTAATAAGTAAGGCAGTGAGCAAAGTTCTGGATAGGTTATAACACTCGCCTCACCCTATTGAATACAAGGAAGGGGCATCGTATGCTGGCCGACCCCCGGATCAGCCAAAGCAGCAAACGTCCTTTACTTCAGCCACCGCTACCCTAGTAAGGAAGGTCGTCGAAATGGATATCCGTTTGAAGAGGCTTCAAGGAAGTCTCGATCTGTAGCGTAAGTCCCCGGTTCGGTTGAGACGTGTAGACGAATCAATAGTGTGTTAACGAGTGATAAACTTTGCACTAATAAACCATAGTAAAAGGAGTAGTGACGGTGGTGGACATAGTAAACGGCAGTCATGATGTCGACGATGTTAGGCAAAGAACCTAAACATTGCAATATATCACAAGCAGGCAAAGTTTCCATGAAGCACTTTATGCGTTAAATATGTTGTAGAGGTTTCCTTTCATGAAGAGATTAGCTAGGTCCTAGCTAAACATGATTTTTAAGGGAAGGTAGTAGAATGAAAATCCTTATTCAACAAGAGATCATAGCAACGGATTAAGAGAGCGTAGCTAAGAATTAGCTAAGAAAGATTCTTTCATGCGGTAGTAGTGGAATATATCGGGCCTAATAATAGACCGAGGCGTTGTGGCTAAACAGGTCATAGCGCAGTTAAAGTTGCGGAAGACAATAACAGAAGCCGATAGGGCTTTTTAGGATCGAGGTCGCCCAAAACGCGAGGCCTAAGCCTAGCTAACCAAAGAGCGGATTGGGTCAGAACAAAGAAATACAAAACTCGAGTCGTTTCCGGTAAGAGCTGCGTCCAATGACACTATAAGAATAGCCTCCAATGACATCGACGAGAGATCTCTAATGACATCGAACGAGAAGTCTCCAATGAAATCGACCGAGATATCTCCAATGAGATGAATTACAGCGAGCCAATCAGGGCGATTTTGGACATAATTCGCCACAAATTTGTATGGACTTTTGGCAGTCTGTTGAGTCGCGAGACTTTATAGTTTTTTGTCACGTGCGGGACGTTTCCCTTCCTCTCACTTCGTTCGTTTCAGGGCATAGGCTTTCATTGCTTAATCTGCCTATATTCTCACACAGCGCTGCCTGTCCTATTTGACCGAATCGCTGTTCTGTGTGATGGTTTCTGTCCCGTCCGCCTGGCCGAACTGCCACCGTGCTCCCCTTTTCACCAGTATACTCTTTGATTATTTCGGGAACTAATGTCAAGTTTAACCACTCTATACCAAGTCCAGCTACTGAATACCGATGTTCTTTAGACTCATAAATACCTCCCTTGATTCATGACCCATGCTCAATGTTCCAAACCTTGAGAAAACCAGGAAGCACAACAGAAGACAAGGCAGCAGATAATGTAAGCACAAAATGGTACATAAAGCATTAGTATGGCGAGGACCGGAAAGACATCAATCATAAGAATTTCGGCCAGACACCACGATAAAAGGGCAAGCCTCAGCAGAGAGACTGCCCGCTCACCTAGAAACTTGCTCATAGGCCGAATGTTCTCCAGAAAGATGGCATACATAGTGTATATGATAAAAGATAGAGGCATTGTGAGATAAACACCTTGCAAGGATATTTTAAAAAAGTATTGAGAAAGCGAAATTTTCCCAAGGGCCGTTATCGCTATCGCTTCGATACTCATACCAATAGTCGAAAGGATGATATACAGTGTCACTGTCTTGAACCAAAACTGATCATAGAAAAGACTATCCGGTTCGTCGTAAAATGCCCTTATATCGGTTGGTTCTGCTCTCTCCAATGTCTCAAATCGCGTGCGCGACGATAGTGGGTCGTTACTGTCTGGTGTTCCCGCAATTGAGCAACTTGTGCTTGCCATTCGCGCTGGGGAAATTGGGCTTTGCAGGCCTAGAGGAGTGCTCGTCCTGGATGCTGGTTGACTTAGACTGCCGCTTGAAAGGGCATTAGGGCTTTGCATGCCTGTGCCTGGGGTGCTTGACCTGGTTGGCCGTAGATTTGTATTTCTGGCGGCTAGAGGAGCAGGAATTTGCAAACCAAGAGGGGTGCTCGTCCTGGATGCTGGTTGACTTAGACTCCCCCTTGCAAGGGCATTAGGGCTTTGCATGCCTATGCTTGGAGTGCTTGACCTGGTTGTTGGTAGACTTGAACTTGGCGTGCCTGGCTGGGTGTTTTTTGTCATTCCTGCTTGGGAAGCAGGGCTTTGAAGGTCTGCTCCACGAATGCTCGCTGCTACTGTTGGCAGTATTCTGCGGTCCGGCTCTTCATCTATCAAGATCAAGTTAGATAATCTCGCTCTATTGTAAGACACCATCCGGTCAGTATTACCTTCATCGAAAACATACTCAATCACAGTGACAACAGGGGCACAAAGCAGAAGCAACGGAGCGATTTGACCAAATGTCCAATCGCCGTTCCCTTCATCCGCAATTCGACGCACATCCACCAGTTGGATGACACCCCAGACAAAGCTTACGAGAAGCCACCATATCTACGTAACTCTCAGTTAATTGTCTTACGGGGCAAAGGAAACACCCACCTCCATAAACATTGATGAGTATGCATCAAGGGCAACACGAAGAACAAGAAATACCGCTAGACATGGATGATAGATCAATGTTCTTCTTAGACCTTGAGGATACCTGGAAACGTTGCACCACTTATAGATACGACGTAGAATGTGTCGAATGCATTCACTGACACAGTCCCTGACCTTTCCTCCTAAATGCACTGACAGAGTTTTGTGGAGTCTGAAGATTCGACAGATAAAAGCCAGGCATATCAAAATGATGGAGACGATCATTGAAAAAAAAGGGGCGATATCTTTATCGGACTCTTTTTTAAAGTAGCATTGAGCTGGTGTACCTGGTGATGGTGATGTCCTCTCAAAGCTACCGGTCGGGTAAATTGCCGATGATAATAGGGCAACGATGGCGGACATTGATATGACTCTCCAGAGTCGCTGTCCAGGGTGGTTGTAGAGATAGTTTCTAAGGAACGTTAAGCAGCAGAGGTGAGTCAAACTCGAAAACCAGGCCAGGTACACAAGTACGCTCCAATGGTAAATAGAAATATTATTTGAGGGAAGCGAGGCATATCCACCGATTAGGATAGATGACCCTGTGATAATTTGAAGGTCACTCATACAGAGAACACACTTTGGCAAATAAGTAAGTGAGACGAATACAACTGATTTCATAGAAGGATTTAGTGCATACCTTTGTCAGAATCCTATCAAAGCGGGCTCTAGTCGACAAGTCATTATTGCCGTTTCTCAGCTTAAGAACCTGGTAAACAAGACCGTCAACTGGGTTGGGCCGATTGGTAACTCGATTTTCGCCCGTTTTCCGAAAAGGATCTAAGTTGTGCTGAAAGGCGAAGGCATAGTACACGAGTAGGATAACGATGACGATACCCGCCGTCGATACATATCCTATTACAACCTGTAGTAGCCTTTCAGCTTAGGTAGTATACTGGGACTCAATGATGACTTGCCCCAATACCGCAGATATCCGGGTAGGGTTTAATCTCTGAAACTGGCTCTGAGCAATTCACTGAGGTGGACATTTGCCCCATGCTGTGTTATGATGGGACTTGAGGTATGGCCACCGAAGCAGCATAAGATGATATCAAGTTAAAATTGTAGCTCAGGAGGAGGGGTGTGGTGTGAATATGTGATTCTGACTGAAGCCTGCTTTAGGTGTGTTCGGTAGCTGATGGTGATGGAAGTCGTAGGGCAAACAGCTTTCCAATATTTTCCTCCCACTAAACGAACCGTTAAAATACTCAAGAAGCAGAAAGTTTAGTCTGAGGATCTAGAGCACTCAAGATGAAGGACCACACTATTCTATGGTGACGCAAAAACTGTCACATGAACGCATATGATGTTTCCCAGGGAATGCACCTGCGTAGAAACCCGGGTGACGTAGTCCTAAAAAACGGCACCCTAGTAGAACTAGGCTGCGGCATAACCGCGGTTATGGGTATCAGATTATTTCCATGGCCGCAAGATTGCGGCTTTTGATCCATAATGCCATAAAAAAGACAGGGCTCTCTTGATTTATCCGCGCTCCCATTGGCCCATACATCTCCACATTCTGTATGACCACGCACCTCCCATCACTTGCCCACGCGACGCGCACCGCGCCATTAAGGGGGATACACGCGAGCGCCAGTCGTGTGGTTTCTCTACTTAACCAGTAGGACTGGCCAGGATAATTTCTTTATGATATCACATATACCGAGTGTAGTCTCACTATCCTCCCCGCCTTGGAAATCCCCTTTTTGTTTCTGAAATGGATCGGTTTTTATATCTTCAAGAACAAAAAAATTTGATCTGTAAGAAGCTCAGGGGGCTTCCTTTGATCGATCCTGTTGTAATTCAGAAGATTGCCTTTTTTTCTTTTTTTTTTTTTTTTTTTTTTTGGACAGTAAACTTGAGGGTTTATATACACATGCAACCTCCAGATTGACTTCCAATCAAAGCTGGCAATTCCGTGAGGTTAGGAATTGATTCCGTTACGATATGACATATCACAACAGCAACAGCACATGGTCTTTCGTCAGATCCTTCACGGTTTGAAGGAGATTCTTGACTTTCTCTGGTTTCAGGCCTTTCTGACTACTGCTCATCTCCTCAAGCAGCACCTTGGCATCACTACAGAGGTTCTGTACGCGTTCTCTGTTCGTTGGCAAGTTTTTCCCAGGGCGTCCGGCAGCCCCCGTCGGGCCGCGCCCAACAGCCTTCTCCGCGCGCGGCACCGGCATATCGTCCTGGGGACTTCACAGCCGGTGTCACAACATAGCGCGAGGAGTTAGATTGAAAATGCAATTGAGTTTGTTACGCTAACTGGCTTGGTCCCTGAGATATAACAAAAATTCAATTTAGCGCTTGAGTTTTTGTTTTTTGAATCAAGCTCTTCCTCACCAAACAATCGATTGCTTATCTCTGACGAGATATCATGCCCAGACAAGGGCTTGCACTTCGTTTCGTAATAGTTGTGCCTTCAGCAAGTTAATACATATATCTTCAGTGCACACCTTTGGTACCCTTAGGTAATGGTGCGGAAGGATATTGCACCCGAGATAGCTGAGTTGGACCAGGGTGCACGAGTGCAGAGCAAGCCAAGTAGTCAATACGTGCCACTAATACCAGCGACTGCCGGAATTCGAATGATTTTCAGGGTTAACACGGTCACCCACCCTGGACACAACTTTTCTTTCGCCGTTTCTCGCGATTTCCACACTCTGCGCCCGTCGTGTTGATTATCTGCGTGTTCAGCCGCCCAGAAAAACAATTCCCCCTGCGTCGGTCACCATATGAAGAGGAGAGCGCTCGATGGCAGCACGCGCTGAGACGTGCGGGTCGATTCAGCAGAAATACCACCACAAAACACACGCGTAGCAATTAGGAAATAGCGAGAAACCCAAATGTAGGGGTCAGGTATGGGAGGTGTGAAAAGGTATTCTAGAACTAGCTATCCGGCGACCGTATACTGCCGGCTATGTCACCTAGCATGAATGGCATCCATGTAGTAGGGGGATGGGGTCTTCCCACCACAATATGTATTCCTTCCGTAATGCTTCGTTGTTGAGCCTTCGGTCTGGGAGCCAACGCTTCCCTAGCTTCGTTTATCCTTTAAATTAAAAAAAGACTCCACTCCTGCTTAATATTAACTGGAGGTGATCTTTAAACATGTACTAAATTATCATATTCATTGCCTTTTTAGCTTCCTCCAAATTATCACTTTTTGGAAGTACACATTGAAACCATCCATCATTAATACAGAACTTGATAGGGGTAGCGACTTAGAAGTACCAAACTAACATGATAAAGAGCTCCGTTCCAATTATTTGAGTGCTCTCTGAAAGAACCAGACTATGTTTCCTAAGTGTGGCAGTTGCCCTTGTTTCCCCAAGACTCATAGAGCTTCTGGATGTCTTTGCCTCCTTAGAACTCTAGGCCTCGTTTGGAGGTTTCCCTTTCGGAGGCTTTCCTTTTGAAGGCTTTCCTTTCGGAGGGGGCTTCCCAATTTTTGGTTGAGGACCAGTGAAAGGGATGGCAGTAGGTGACCCCAGATTAGGTTGACAAGCCTCACAAGAGTTGATAGTGCCTGCAAAGTATCAGTTCTATTTCTATCTGTAGGACATCCTTTGACTTACCAACAGCACAAGCTGCTGTGTCGATCCTCCCTCCCCATATATAGCACTTCTCGCTAGGGACATAGTACCAATCGCTTGAATTCCGCCAGGGTCAGTGATATACGCACCAAAAGCGTTATTTTTCAGTTTACTTAATACCCTGGAAAGTGCCACCGTCGGCCCACAAGCAACTAACGTCTCGTGCGAGTCCCGGTGTAATAATATTTTTCACCTTTGAACCGCATTCAACAGCAGGGCAGTGGAAGCAATCGTAAAAACCGTTTGGGCTAGGTCTGATAGGGCATACCACAGCAGCAGCTACGGCCGCAAATAGTTAAGAAAAGCTAGTAAAAGCATGTTGTTTTCGTAAATTGTCCCTATGGTGCGATATCGTTTTGATCGCACGGTATAGGTATTGAATATAGTGTTATTGTTGGTATCACCAGCTAGGTACTGTGTACACAGTTAAGTGGACAGTGTGTATGCTCCAAAGCAAAGTCAATTGATTCTTGTTGATAGATGTAGATAGATGTTTAGTTGGAAAAACACCCCTAGATCCCACACGCCGGCCTTCGGCGGTCACAACACCGGGGCCACAGCCCAGCGCAAGAATGCGTACACCAAGCAAGGGATGTTATCCATCGGTCGCTAGCAGTGGGTCACAGCCAGTTTGTTCTGACAGGAGAATATATCCCGACAGTTATATTCATATTAGAGAAAAGAGATGGTCGGCGTTATTACCTCTGCTCTTATATGACTCGAAAAACTATTAATGACACAGACGATGACTTCAAGACAGCGCCAAATGAATCGATTTGCATCTAGAATAATTCATCATGATGACTTTTAGAGTATTGTGATCTTGGCATAGGTGACCAGTGGAATTGTTGCACTGTCCCGGCCTGCCCAAATCCTATGCACACTTAAGCCCGTGTCAACCTTGATAGCCCTGAGCTACTAGAATAATACAACGCGTCATAATCACGCCATTATGTGCTTACAAGGTTATAATGAGTGGACCAGTGTAATTTACCCGAATATCATGGTATAGCTTTCACAGAGATCTGTAGATGAATTTATGATGTAAAACTATAACCATAAATACGAATTGTTTTAGACCAGCATTAAAATTGCCCTAGCTAATTTGTTTCTAGTTGAACTGACTATTAACGTAGCAAGTGTCATACACATTTGGGCTCAGTGACAGATATCGTAAGCGTTCTAGTGCACCGTCATATAATTTCACTTCAAAAGATGTAGAATTCATTTGGGAGTTCTCACTTTATTTCTAATCATCATGGTTCGTTTCGATTTAGATTAGACTTCTCCCTAATCCGAATTCTCAGTATATAAAATACCTTGTCCTCCTTATGATTCACATTCCTATCGTTAATCGGGTCTAGATCATGTATGATAGTATACCATTTGGCAGCACCGAAACTTTATTTCTACTCTACCATGGCATTGTCGGATTGCAGGAAAACTCAAATTTTTGTGGCTCGTGACCAAACTTTATCCACAATCCCGCACTTTCGAAGACAAGAGAAACTTGTGAGCCTACTAGGAGTTTAATGGCTAGCTATTTCTTATAACCAGTTAGCCTCTGATATCCTGATCCTCACCTTCATCTTGATAGAGCTAAGCATAATAAACCTAGCACCATATAAGCCTGTATTTAATATTCTAATCAACAGCCTCGGTAGTAGATAGCGATATCTAAATTAGTGTCTATTCGACGCCTATGAGTTTAATGTATTATGTTAAATTTTGTTTCATCAATAACATCTACTACCGGACGAAGACAACGATGACAACCATAGGTCCGTTCTATTCCACCGAATCAAATGCCGGGACAGGAATATTCTGTCATCTGATGCCAATAAAAAAGGGATAAAACATGGTCTATTACTCGCTTTATGCGAAACCCTCCGCAGAAAAGGCGGGAACGGAGAGGGTCGAAATTTGGTTCGAGTGAACCATGAGGCGCCTCTAAGATCCTCTCTTCCTGAAATCATCTTGGTAGTACCTTTGCATCTATTTTACTCGGTCCTATCTGGTCTGTCCCAGACTGTTGTCAGTTTTCCTTAGATCTACTAGGGATTTCCGTGGTTGGTTGTAGGCCGGATGTTTGCGGCTTTTCAAGGAACTTATTGTGCTGTATATTAGCTCACTTGCAGTATTTATCCGGGGAATTGATGCAGACAGAGCAGGTTTTCTACAGACAGAGCATTAGGTCAGCACCCGTATCACCTAATAATATTCCACGAATTTGCCCTAAGCAAGCTATCTCCAGTACAGCACTATAAATGAATAAATAATAAACCCATTCTATTAGTTATCTCCTATTGTTAAGCCCTCAAGAGGGCATATAATTAAGGCATAGCACATGTCCTAATCGTATGCCCTCTCTCACCACAATTCGAGCACTTTGAAGGTGTTTTTTTCTTCTTTTCTGCTCCTGTACTGCCTCCTGTACTTCCTCCGGTAGCCGTAGCTGTAGCCGAAGTAGTAGCCGGAGACAAGGTAGGAGACATGGTAGGAGCAGAAGCAGTAGCAGAAACAGTTGTAGTAGTAAAAAAAAAAAAGAGAGAGAGAGAGAGAGAGAATTAATAATTAATTCTATTATGGACTGTGATATCCTTTGTTTTTGAAAGAATATTTGTGAAGGTAAAGAACGGCTTTGTGAGCAGAAGAAGATACTCAACCTGACGCCATTCCTCTTGGTCAAGTTTGAAATGCAGATATTGATGCATTCTGCAATAGAGGTCAAACACTTGCTGTAGCCTCTTTGCACGATTGAGCATCAAGAATGTTGAATTCCAACGTGTGCGGACATCCTGAATTGGATAAAGACGAGGTTCTTGTTTTTGAAGCTCAAGAAATGCCTCTCGGCGCTTCGAACTGGCATTAACAAAGACAGTAAACTCTCGAATCTTAGAGTATCATCTATTAGTAAATGCTGAAACAACATGATCTAGAGATAGATCAATTATACCTTCTTGAGAGTATCTGCAATCTGTCGACCTCCACGCTTTGATTGTAGTGAATAGGTTCGCTCATTCGACCATTCTGACTCAGCATAAGAATTTAAAGGAGCTGCTTTTAATTTTCTAAGGAGATTATTTAGGCTGAGCTAAATCACATATGAGATACAGGGTACTCAGAAAATAGCTGTATCTGGCTGTATCTTTGATCGAATAGTATCTGTTCGAAGTCAAAGTAGTTCAACACCTGACTTCTAAGGCTATGATGTAATCCTGATCAGTTCACTGGGATGTAAAGGGGAAAGTACGAAATTTACCCCGCTTTCGCTTATATTGTTTGTCTCCTTGTTTGCTTCTATTTTAGTCTATTTATATGAGATTGATTCCAGCGTTAGCTAGTCAGGCAGTTTGATCTTCTCATCCCTGAATATCAGCTGTTCTCACCCATCTTATCTTTCCACGTCATTCGAGGTCCAGCACATGACTCAGCCGAGTCATAGACCCCGATTGCCGACAGTATCTTAGATACTAGTCATCAATGTGGTATTGTTTATTGTATTGTCAGTTGTGACTGATAATACACAATGAGTAATATTATGCTCTTCTAGTAGATTAAAAGCAGTCTTGCTTAGATTCTCGCTATTATGTGAGCCTAGAGTATACTTAAACCTAAGGAGAACCTCATAATAATTCTAATCTGTATCTAAGAAGTAGCCTGTGATAGCTATAAATAGCTAACGGAATAGAGATGTCTAGTAATTAAGTGCAATTGATATTTAGTATCTTAGTGGCAGCTTGCTAAGTATCCTCTTTTGACTATCTTAAATAGCTAACTATATTTAATATATATTATAGGGTCCGTAGAGATAGAATAGAGATTTTACTTAGCGATTGCTGAATAAGATTAACTAGGTTTTTGAACTGGGGTTGCTCTATAATATAGAAAGATAGCCGAGTAGCTAAGATGAACTCTAGTAAATAGTTTACTAGTAGTTCTTGTGAGAATACTAAGAGTGTTAGTTTATATAGCTAGTAAGGAGAGAGTATAGAATTAGTTCGCATTAATAAAAGCAGAATATAAGGAGTATACTATATCTTATAGTAAGTAATTAATTCGTCGTTTTAAGATAGGCTTCTATTAACAGGCATTTTTGAGATAGGCTATTATTAGAGAGGTTCTAGCGCGTTGAGATATTCTAAGACGCTAACGTTGTGGATGAACTAGTGTAGATAAGCATTACTTATATAATACCTTTAGTTCCCTAGTCCTCTTATGTGTAACCTGTTCAAAACTATTCTAGATTTCCGATCTTTTTGGGCTATTCTATTTAAAAGAGGAATTCTGATTTAATCCTTCTAGACCTTCCCTATATGCAGTGCTCAACTTTGTCTTATATTTAGTTATTAACCACTAGTGAACAAAGCTTTATCGGGATTTATCTATATCAGGAGCACTTAAGTAAAGCACCCAGACACATTAGAGAGGTAGGCCCAACACGAGGGAGCGATATTAGGGCTAAGGATATACGCGCTTCTGAAGAAGTTGTTCTTGCTGTCATAGCTGGCTCGCTGCTGAGAAAGTCATGAATATCATCAGATACTAGAGGATCGGTATTAAGAAATAAATCTGATTCAGGATAAAGAGATCCTTGTGACTGAGAGATATAAGACTGTAACATCTTATATTAGTCTAAGGATACTCAATACGAGAAGAGAGAGAGAGCTCACCTACAGAGTGTTTGAGCTGAAAATCCCAGGGGTAGGAGCAAACTAGTGCTTTTGACATGTTAGCAACGTGACTCATGAATTGCTGAATTCTCATTAGCTAGATAGGTGTAATAATGTGGATAAGGTATGGATATCTATATAGATATCCACGTTATCCATACATTATCCATAATTATCCATAGAAGATTCTAAAAAATGGCTAAGTCCGCGATTCGAGAACTTTGAATGTGAATTTCATTGGCCTTTTTGAATGAGATTCTGTCATTTAAAGGACATATCATATAGAACTATATATTATCACTATATATTGAAGAGGGGAACGCTCGATGGCTGCACGCGCTGAGACGTGCGGGTCGATTCAGCAGAAAACCACCACAAAACACACGCGTAGCAATCAGGAAATAGCGAGATACCCAAATGTAGGGGTCAGATCGGGGAGGTGTAAGAAGGTATATTCTAGAACTAGCTATCCGGCCATCGTATACTGCCGGCTATGTCACACTGCCTGGGTGGCAGTCATATAGTACGGGAGGGGGTCTCCCCACTACAATAGATATATCGAGACGACCGGGATACAGATCCATACTCCACGCGTGGTCATCCGGGGTGGTGAAGCGTGGGTCCAGTCCGATCGTGCGACCGGGGCAAGGATGATCGTTTCACTACATACGATATAGCATATCGCGTCGGATGGATCGTGATCACTACTGGCAGGGATCTCCGGGGGCGCTGCGAGTCGGCAGTTGCGGATTTCGCGATGTCGATGGGGTGCCGGTCTTCCGGGCACGCACCGTCGGTGGCGGGAGCACGGCCTGTGGACGAATCAGACGGCGAAGAAATCTAGTGGGCCCTGGGTCGATCAGCGACTAGGGTACAAGAGTGAGAAGGAACACTGCAGTGTTGTGCCGTTTTAACCAGAACAGGTGTAAGTTTAAATTAAAAACAGGAGTATGTAAGCTGCATAAGTATCACCTGATGGGCTAGAATCGGTTAAAGAAGCGAGAGTTATGCTAGTGTGGTTTTCTTGCGGTTATCCATGGATAACCGTGGTTAAACCGCAAATCTGCGGTTGTGGTTGCGGTTTTCAAAATGATATCCAAAACCGCAAAATTGCGGTCTAATTTGACTTTGATACCCAAAACCGCAGTTTTGGGGCAGTCTATTACGAATTGCACATATAATGTCAATATTATATTATTTATTTACGATTACATGAAGATTTCTAAATATTTCTTATATTAAGTGAACGAAAATGCAGAATGGTATTGGAATAACTGGAACATGTGTAGTTATCTTACGATTAAAACAAGACTTTGCCGGCTGCATTAGAGTCATGTGGTAGCTAGAATAGGGTAAATTGGCGAGAGTTATGCTAGTGCGGTTATTTTGCGGTTAACCATGGCTAACCGCAACCGCACCTACAAATTGCGGGTGTGGTTGCGGTTTTGCCGCAGCCTAGTCACGATTGCAGGTATAGACTCCGATGAACGTTAGTCTTGGCATTACACCTTCCACTCCCGAGAAGACTTGGCGTGCGTCATAATTGCTGGCCACCACCCCTCCAAGCCAGCAGCCGTTGGCTTACAGTTTAGAACAACTTCCAACCTCACTGGCCATCAATCTACGAATGATCCAGCCTTTGAGCTGTGCGTGTGATCGCATCATTCGGCGCGAGGCCTTCCTCTGGGCGGCAGGTTTCCAGACGGGTGTCAAAAATAGATTTTACATGTTCGTGTCATTCATGGTGTCGTACATAATGAGAGTTTCCTCTCATCATTCGATAGAGAAACTGGGTAAGTGGGTCGAGAGGGTTGTTGGCTTTTTGATGGGGGAAATGAGACATCCCTCCATAAACCTCCCGAGGTTATTGTTATCACGTGATGCTACTTTTGTCTTTTGTAAGCGATTTGGGTGACTGCTGTTGCCAGATTGGAAGGAGTGCGAACGACACCATGGTGGAGGTGGCTATTTTCGGACAAGGTCAGTTGTCATTTTTGGACATGTAACAGTACATGTCTACACAGTTATGTACTTTCATGCATGGGATCTTGCAAACCTAGAACAAATTTAAAATACGAAGCTAGCCATATATGATTTAGCGTATCTTGTTATTAGGATCTGAAACAATATCTCATTATTCCCTCGCATGGAAGGCAGTAACGGTCGGCACTGTAGATTGGAAAATAAATTGAAAAGGCTTGCATCATTTGAGAGTATCGAGTTGCTTGAAACTGCCTCCTAAACGCAAACAGCTCAATCGCAGTGATAGGTCAATCAACTATAAGTGATGACATAGTGTCACCCGGTCATGCGACATTTGATCTATGCCTTAAGAGTCTGGTCACGTATAAACTGTAATGGTCAAACGATATGCCATGTGACTGTGATTGAGCACCGCAAAATTTGACTCAACTAACATTAAAGAAATTCCAATAACTAATGGTAACAATCAATCTAGAATTAACTGACGATTCCTATTTCCAGAAAACGTCATAGATTTTTACGCAATCTTGACATCCATATCCTTTTTAAATAAGCTCCACCGGCAATAAAGAGATACCGGACATAATTCTGGTAACTCACACTTCAAACTGTTCAGCATATTGAGTTATGTGTCTGAGAAGCATGAATATCTCGATTTCCTTACTTGTTTTCGCTGCTCTGCCCGCAGCAACTCCCTGGCCTACTGATCACTGTCGCAATAATTGCGTTGTATGGACGAAATTACAAACTGGCGGGCAGGACACTCAGTTCTGTGTCCATAACGGCGCTTGCGACATAACGAATTTAGGCCTTCATTGCGGTATCTATGACACCCAAAATAAAAAGCATGTATGCGGCTATTGGGGAATGATACCCTGTTATGCTCAATGCATGTGAACGATTAAAGTATCTCTGCCGCAATATCCTAATAACCTCAACATGTCTGCTAGTTGTTGAAAATAAGATTACCAAATTATCAAAAACATGATTAGTTACGGAGTTGATATGAAAGCCCTTTCACTGAATCTTTGGGTTAATGAGGTTGACCCGGATAATTCATGTACGTACGCGCCAAAGTTCCCGCTTTCAGTGAGGATAGCAAGTACACACTTTCCAACGAATCCAAGCTCATGAACGTCTTTTCGGAGAACTAGAGTCTTCGCTACTATGATCGGTGAAAATTATATTGGAGCCAATGGACCTTTGACAGACTCCCAAATATCTGGTACCTACCTGATCTGCGACTTATCGCCGCTATTTTTTTCACGTCACCATACAGAGTATTAATTGTCCCCAGGTGGGGCTTAGGTGTCAGATGCCCATGTGTAGGGCCTTCGTTTGCCATAATCGGCCATATGGCGCTGCCTGAGCCGCCGGAACTAAGATCTTAAATAAATTCCATGATTTAGACTTACTCCCCTTCGAAAGCCCCAGCCGCAATGATGTGATGATTTAGGGTGGCCGTTTCGGGTGACAGATCATACAACACAGATAGTGTTTCCCTTACAGTTGTCTGACATGATGGGATACAATATTGAAGATTTCCACCATACTTTGATTAGTAGAGTATGTGGGCTTCGATATATTAGTTATCTGGTCTATGCTCCATCTTAATGTCTCAAAGGGAAGGGGTAAGACCAGTCTCCCAATTGGCTGAGCTGGTCCACCCAAATTGTTTTATCTTCACATGTATACTGATCTCTAGACGTGTAAGCAAGCAAAAGTTGTTGATAGTCCCGTAAATAGACATAATAGAAGTCCTATGGCTGCTATAAATTGAGACTGTAATCCGGCCTGATACATGGTCGCAACACGAGCAGCCCCAGATTTGCATAAGCAGAGCGTCGGCGTGGTCGACAACGACGACTTTAATGGGGGAAGAAAGTCGCGGTCGACTTTTTTGGCATCTACTTGGTCTGTGATCGTTCGGAGGCCGAGAGGAGAGGCTAGGATGACGTCTAAATTGTAGAACTACGAAAAGTACTTGACGGTCTTGCGGGAGACGGGGCCTCAAGAGAGACAAAGAGTGTGTTGAGATGTTACTGCAGAGAGAGTCTGACAGATCGATCGAAGCCTAGACCATAGGCGAAAACGGACAACAGGCATTTCAAGGAATGGTGGGCGGATGGCAGACAAAGTTTGCATGTTGCTCTTTATGGACATCCAGCTCAAGCCACTTTGTCATGTACTTCTCGACAGTCGATGCTCAAATTCAACGGTCCTCGCTCTTGTCCCCAGTATCTGTGAAGGTTACTACTGCCATACAAATTTATCAAATAGCCAAAAGAGCAAAATCGCCGTGTACTCGACAATCAGAATGCGTCCATCACGCGTGTTCCTCGACCACCATCGCAGAATTGAGCTCGGTGGAACTGCGATACAACCGGTCGGCGACGCTGCAGATGTGTCCGCGATTAAGGACCGGTTGGGGCTACATAAGCTTGCATTAGAGAGAGCAGGTGTCACTGACCTGTCGACACTGGGATCAATGAGCTTGTCTGGCCCCGTTGTCCCACAGGTTGGAGTAGCTGTGCCTGAGCAAGACCAATACGAGGCGCAATCAGTGCCCTTCCAGCATGCCTACAAATTTGATAGTGACCAAAACACCCTAATTCGCATGGGAGGAATCGCACGTCAGTTGAAAACCCGGTCGTTGGTAGTCAGTGGCCCCGATGGGCCAATGTTGGATGATTTCCGTCCGGAAATGCGGTGGGGGAGGGAGTTGAGGGCCACACGCTCTCTTCCCACGATATATGTCGATGCCTATATCGCCGCCACTCGGCTGCAAATCGAGGACGACACGCAGATCGTGCTGAAATATCCGAATAGGTTTCTGTTTCTCATTGCGAACGAAATTCAAGTTGGAAAAAACGTGACCATCACATGGGACCGATCGCTGAACAACGCCCCGGATCCGCCAAACCAACCTGAGAAGAGACCAACCGCTGCTACTCCAGTTCGGGATCTATGGGGTGTAGCCGGCGAAACGGGGATAGATGGAGCAAAAGGTTACGAGGATGATCCAGCACGCACGACTAAGGCATATCTCGATGGTGCTGACGGACCTGAAGTCGAACTATGGACGGTCTCCCTCCAAGGAAAACCTATTATCGATGTCCAGGGACAGGACGGCGCCCGTGGTGGTGCTGGGGGCCAGGGCGGGGATGGTGGGGATGGATCTCGAGGATCAGATGCAGTGCTAACTCCTTTTGTGTGGTGGGAATGCACCAGCAGCAATGGTGCAGGTGGAAACGGTGGTGATGGAGGCAGGGGTGGCGATGGAGGAACTGGGGGAGACGGTGGCCACGGGGGCCGGTGCCGTATATATGCTCTACAAGCCGTGGTTACGACACTCGCTCAAGGCTTTTTGGTCAGCGCGGTTGGAGGACGCAAAGGCAGAGGAGGGCCAGGTGGTGCTCCAGGGAGAGGTGGTGCAGGGGGCAAGAGAGGAGACAACCCCCGAAATTGCCGGCCAAACAGAGAAGACGGAGAAGATGGCAACGACGGGGCTCCAGGACAAGAAGGACAGGAGGGAAGGTACGATGGCGAGGCATATAATGACGCCATTCAACTGAACGGCATCACCCAGGCGGACTTTGACGAACAGCTGACCCTTCCTGCACTCGAGAGAGCAGAGCCGCAGATAGGATTTGAAGGGGACCTGATTACGATCCACGGGTCCCGGTTTACTCAGAATGATGAGTTGTTAATAGACCATCAAGTGACAGCCATCTCGGTCATTAGTGATCGACGATTCAGCTTCGTGGTTCCAGCTGTCGCTGGAGGGAACAAGACATTGCAACTCAGGCGCAGGAATGGAAAGCTCTCAAACAAAAACAGTTTTGCTGTACAGCCCCGGATCAGCACACTCCTACCCGGTACACGCGTGCATCCTGGACGGCTCGTGACGCTGCGAGGCAGTGGATTCAGTCCCGAGGCCTCTGTCATTGCGGAGAGGGAGCGAGTGGAGGGGTTTCAGTTTGTTGACACCAATACACTGCGATTCACCGTCCGCCGACCAGCCAACATCCGTCCAAACGCAGCAGGCGAGCCGATGGTCCTTCAGGTGCTGGTCCCACAGGTGCCGCCGTCCAACACGCTGGAGATCGCCCTCGACACTTTCCGTATGATGGTGTTTGGAGACTCCGTCCTATGGGGCCAGGGCCTGGTAGAATCCCAGAAGATTCACAACCATGTCAAGAGCTTTATGCGTCAGCAGGACGGGGATATTGAAACATACTGCGACCTCCGTGCCCACTCTGGTGCTATAATCGGCATTGACGATCCCACCGTGGCAGCCGCTCTGGATGGTGAGATCCCCACAGACTACCCGACCATCACTCAGCAAGCAGAGGCGACCGACATCGATGCCCCGGAAACCGTGGATCTTGTACTTGTCAACGGGGGGATCAATGACATTAACTTTCGCCGCATCCTGGACCCCAGTGTAGGTGAAAACACTCTCCGCGACTTGATAGATCGCCACTGTCGCCAGGATATGGAACGCCTTCTTGTGCGTATTGCGGACCGCTTCAACAAAGCAACCATCATTGTGACAGGGTATTACCCAATCTTCTCGGAGGAAAGCAATCTTCTATCAATGACCGCATTCCTCAGTCTGCTCGGCGTCGCACTGGCACAGATTTCCGGTGGGCTCGTCGGAGGGTTTATCAGCGTCGCGATGAAGGACCAAGTCGTGAGGAGGGCAGCTCTCTTTGCGGCAGAGTCCGAAAAATGTATCCAGCGAGCCGTTGACGCGGCCAATCTGCAAAGCTCCAAGCGACGTGTCCTCTTTGCGCAGCCTGAAATTAGTCGGACTCACGCAACTCTCGCCTCAGATCCCTGGATCTTCGGGGTCGGGGCTGCAGGCGCTCCGGAAGATTCGGCAGTAGCTCCAGGAAGAGCGATACTCTGTGAGTCCGCTCCCGCAGGGCGGTGTGATGTCACCACCTGCAGGGTTGCTTCCATGGGGCATCCGAATGCAAGAGGAGCACAGGCATACGCAGAGGAGATTACCGCGTTGCTGCACACCCAGGCTTCCTTCCCGGAAGGATTTCTATGGGGAGTGGCGACCGCTGGATATCAAGTAGAAGGGGGTCCTACAGCAAACGATTGGGACATCTTCACTCAGTCTAGGGCTATTCGTGACCGAGTGCATCGGCTGGCACAGCACGTCGGGCAGGATATTGAGTTAGCTCCGGTGGGAGATGCTGTGCAGCACCGCCAGATTGAAGTACTTGAGCAGGACCTGGATCGTGCCAAACTTCTAGGGCTCAACGCATATCGGTTCTCGATCGAATGGCCTCGGGTTGAGCCGAGCCGTGGGCAGGTGAATGAAGCTGAACTGACGTACTATGATCGGGTCTTCGACGAACTGAGGCAACGCGGCCTCGAGCCTATCGTTACCCTCAACCATATGACGCTTCCTCAATGGGTCTTGACGCCCTCGGCAGCAAAAGACCCTGTGTCCGGTTTGGCTGTTCCTGATCAGTCATTCAACAACTCACTGCGTGGATGGGAAACTCTGGAGGTTGTAGACTGTTTTGCAAATTACGTTAGGGCCGTCGTTGAGAGGTACAAGGACAAAGTCAAAACCTGGATCACCCTGAACGAACCAGTAGGTTCCATGGTAGGGCTTGGTTATCTCGCTGGGATCTGGCCTCCTGGCTTTAGTCTGGATGGACAAAGAGCTAGACAAGCATACTTTAATCTCCTTAAGGCACACGTTCGGGCCTACGATGTCATCAAAGCAATCTATGGGCCTGATGGACAATCCCGCGTCGGAATTGCTCATGCCATGCTTTACGGGCGCTTAACCCCGGCCGGGGGAGGGTTGGGAGATATAAACGTGGCAGCAACAAATCAGTTCAACTATTTCTACAACGAGCACCTCTTGAACTCACTCGTGAACGAGCGCGTGGATGTCAGTATCGATCGACATCCTGCAGATCGCGTCTATAGGGCGAGCACCGACCTGTATGGACTCACCTCTTGGAAGAAGAAGCTCGATTTCCTAGGCCTCAACTATTACCGCTCAGTCTACGTCGGCCATGACCCAATTCTTGGCGCCGCAGCGGGCTTCGCTGGGGGTTTTTCGACAACGACCTCAGAGACAATGACGATCAGCACCAGCTCCTCAATGACATGGGCTGGGAGATATACCCGAAGGGCATCTACTACATCTTGAAATATGTCCACGAGAACTACGACCTTCCTGTCTTGATTACAGAGAACGGTATTTCACAGGCAGTTGACTGCCATCGGGCACCGTTCACTGTTTCACATCTCCAGCAAGTCCTTCGAGCTATTCAAGAAGGTGTCAAGGTCCAAGGGTACATCCATTGGACGCTCGTCGATAACTATGAATGGCAGGACCACTATCGCTCCCGGAGTCGCTTTGGGCTCTTTACTGTGAACCGCACAGGTGAGACCCAGCCGTTCCGGCGTTGTATCACTGAGGGCGCACTGGCCCTGCAATACATAATAGCAGACAACGCCGTGGAGCAGGCGGCAGAGAAGTTCGGGAACATGGCAGCCAACGCCTCCAGCGTGTCTCCCCCAGTTCAGAACGCAGGTGCCTTGTGGGTATCCGATGGCACAACAGCTGAAAATCCTACCATTCTCAAGCTCAATCTGTACCTTTCCAAGCTGTCTCCGACTCAGTATCTGGGTATGATCTTTCTACACGAGAGTCATACGTGGCATCGGTTGGATACTATTGAATGGAAGGGCAAAACACTCTCCTTCGAATTCACAGATACGGACCACGCGCTCATTCGGGGTACGGCGATCTCTACAGACAATACCCTACGAGGAGAGTTAGGATACATCCCACCGCGTTCCTGGCAGGCCAAGCGTGAGACACTATCTGGGACATGGCGGAGTGAGAGAAGTCCCCATTACGTCCACTTCCATGGCCTAGAGCACCCGTCGGCCGGTGGGTGGTCAGGGAAGTATCATATGCTTGGTTCTCACCGATCACACAGGAGGTGGGCTTCAGGATACTTGACGCAGACCGATGACAGGGTCAATTTCGCCATGGATGATGAGGGCGTCTTCAACGGAAGCTTACCTCAGGCTTCGGACTCTATGTTGGCTGGCGAGATTCGGCTTGTTGGCGGTGGAGGAGGTGCGACGATGGCGTGGAGAGCCCAGCGGCTTCCTGATTATATTCCTTAAAAAAGTGAATACCTAACCACCCCGAGCTTCTGGCGGCGCACTCTTTTGTTTTCGACTGTTTTGTTTCCTTGTCATGGTCTCTCTGTTCTCTGTTACTGAACGCCGCGCCCGAAACGACAGGCTGTCCAAAAATATCATACTGTGGGAACATGACAGTCTGCGCTTATTTGTTTAAAAAAGTTGTTGGAAGTCAAGCCAGTTCAACACCTGACTTCCAAAGCTGTAATCAGAATAACCTGATCAGCTAATCGGGACATGAAACTCAGAAAAGAATCAGCCCGTGGATGAAGGGAAAATACGAGTTTTATAATTTACGCCGCGTTACCCCGCTTCTTGCTTACTATGTTTGTCTGCTTGTTCGCTTCTATTTTAGTCTATTTATACGAGATTGATTCCAATGTTAGTTAGGTAGGCAGTTTAATCTTCTCATCTCTGAATATTAGCTGTTCTCACCCATCTTATAGTTATTTAATCCCATTCGGGTTCCAGCACATGACTAAGCTCTGTCATAGACCTGATCCATAATGCCTTGAGTCTACATGTGGCATCGCCAATGACATAAGCAACAGGTCGCCATTGAATGTAAACTAAACGTATTTAGGAAGGCCCCCCACAATAAATTACTGTCAATCAAAAACCGAGCCTACTATCTACCACTCCCCACACCATTTTTCCACGACCCATATTATTTTTTTTTACTCTTCTACCAAGCACTTAATAAGTGCTCCCAGCATGGCGCCCCCTACTTTCCTTGCCGATGAGCCGGCTCACAAGCGGTATCTCGAGCAGGGAGCTGCTGGAAATCTGGTTTTCCCAGATTACGACCTAGTAAGATAACTTTGCCCCCCGAGGAAAGAGAAATGTTGCTCTCACTTCGACTAAACATTTTCTAAGCGCTTAACTAACCAGATTCTAGGATACTGAGGGCGATATCATCGTGGTGCCTGGCGAGGCATTTTGCCGGGTCAAGGATTGTATCGTGGCTAAGGTACGAAGCCTGCTAAGTATTCAATAAGCGCTTGTTAATTGCTTTAGACCGCGAGAGACACACGTAATCTCCGCGCTCACATTGCCAGTGCCCATGGCCTATCGGTATCAAAGAGCCGTACAGGCAATATTTCTATATCTGAACGGCAGGCTTCCCGAGGTAAGTGCTTGTTTTAGACTTGAGAAGCGCTTAACTGATATTCTAGTAGACTGGTTCCGCTCCCTTATTAGGGGTACCGAGGAGGTAGAAGTGGAAGGAGAGGACGTGGAAGGAGACGCGATGGAAGCGGAAGAAGATGTCGAAGTGGAAGAAGAGGAGCAGGAGAAGCCTCCTATCCCGTTAACTGCAACCGACAGAGTAAGTGCTTCCTTTATGCTCGATAGGCGCTTGATAAGCGCATTTTAAGTGCCTAGCTAACGACTGTTAGATCTCTAAGCTTAATACCCGCCGAGCCTTAGTAGCAGCCGGCTATGCTACTCTAGATAGCTTTCCCTGTTCTAACTGCCAGGGCACTAAATCTGCTTCTAGTAAGTGCTTCCTACACGCTTTTGAAGTACTACACGCTTTTAAAGCGCTTAAAACTAATGGTTAATCCAGATTGCCCTGCTAACCCTCATATTTGCGATTTTCACGAGTATTTTGATGTCAGTGCTTGCGTTAGCTATCAGTAGACTGAGTAGACAGAATTGAAAACAAAATAGCTAGCCAAATTTTTAAAGAGCAGGCCGCTTTTTAGCCTGTTCCTCTAATTCTGCTAGCTCTATCTCTCGCTTCTTCGTTTGTATCTGCTGTTCAAGCAATTGTGCTTTTAAAACTTCGATATCAATCTGAGTCTGGAGGTTTATAGCTGCTGAGGAATCCTCTATCGTTTGGGCGTTAGCCGTCGCACGTTGCTGGAGGCTACTTGATCTAGACGATGTGAGCTATATGCTTATCAAGCGCCTGTTAAGCGCCTTATATGCGCTCGGTAAGCATACCTTCGAGATCCACCTCGTGATTTTTGCGATCTTGATACCCTGACCGGTATTGGGACACCTGATGTGGAAGAGCGACCACTAAATCTAAGCGATTGTTCTTCATCAAGGTCATCCACCTCGGTAGCCTCTGACTGTTTTTGACGTTTATAAAGTACTTTTCCACGTTAGCTAAAGTGTCATCGATGTAATATATATATATACGACATACCTCGATCAATGAAGCGATCATACTGTGCCGAAACACCACCTGCTCGATATGTAGGTCGAATACCTGAACTTCTCCAAGCGTTATATTGCTGTATATCAAGTTCGTCCATCTGGCGACCGCTGTTGAGTTTAGTAAGCGTTTGCTAAGCGCATAGTAAGTGCTTCACTGATGAACTAACTTGGTCAATGCTTGCAGTAGAGTTAATCTACGCCCACGAGCATTTCCCTTGTGATGCGTTTGCTCAACGGCATTCGTGTTCTTGCGTAAATGGCGAAAGGTGGCTGATGGGATAGGGGAGCAGCTTTGGCAGAGGCCTTGGGCTACCCAATCTTGCTTCTTATGCTTTGCCCACTCGCGAATAAAGCTATATGAAGCGAACCCTGAAGCCATAGGTGCTTAATAGCCGCTTGATAAGCACTTGACTGACAATCAGAACTTACGCTCAACAATCCAATCAAGAGCTTCATGGTACTCGTCAGAGGTTGACGTTTCCAGGATTGATCTCATAATACTAGCTGCGCCAGTAGGAATAGATACTTCCTTTTTCAAACAGTCATTAATACCTCGGTCAAAATGAATCTGACAGAAAACGACCTGATTTTCTGATAGCACACGAGAATCTCCGTGTAGCGGATCAATCTCATGGAGATAATCGCCAAGACCTAATTAATACAAGTAAGCACTGGATAAGCGCTTACCAAGCGTCTAGACCTACCTCCGTACTGCTTTGTATCCATATCCATGACAATTGCCTCGATACCAGTCCCATCTAGGCATCGAAATGAGCACTCCGATTTCAGTAGCCGCCTAACGCAATCGAATACTCTCTTAAACAAGAGATAGAACCCGTATCGCGTGTCCTCGGTAGTATATACCCGGCAGAGTGTTAAAACTAGTATACTTTAGCATTTATTAACCGGTTATGAAGCGTGTAGTTTACTTCGTTGGCGGTCTTTGATCTTTCTTGCGAAGACTACCTCTTTAAGGTCCTCGCGGTGAAGCCGTTTAGCTGCCATATCCACTTCGAAAGGCTCACTATTAACCAGCAAAGATGCTTGTTCAATAGTAAGGCAAATGACCATCTGGCCCTCCTCCGTGAAAACAGCTTGAACATACTCCTAAAGTAGGCGCTTAGCAACTGCTTCCTAAGCGCAAAATGATACGTACCTGAACTTTCTGATTAGTCTCCATCTCAAAGATCACACCATTCAAATCCTGCCCCGCTGGAAATGATAGCAACCGCTGCTTCTGAATGATAGCAGTTATCCTATCAATATTGCTGAAACTCTGGTGAATCTCGGGCAATGAAAACGTGTTATATCTCTGGCAGAACTTTAAAAGCGCTGGACTAAGCAGGAACTTGCCTAGGAGTACGTCAGCCCTAAGTAAGCGCTTGCTAAGCGTCTAGCAGGTGCTTACTGGTGGTAAGTGACGGGTCTCGTATAGACTTAATAAGCTCGTAGACCCCTTGGAGAATTTGACTTGGTGTCTTGCCTGGTGGTGGTGGGGGATGTGTGTGCTCGCCAATTGAGAGGAAAAGATAGTATGGGCATCGATCGAGATCTTTCGGGATAAGCCAATGGAAACGAACATTACATTTCTTATGGGTTAACCTTCCGCAACCTTGCGGGTGTTCAACTTCTACTAAGCGCTTAGCAAGCATATGGGAAGCGTTTAGGAGTCATGACGTACCGCAAAATCGCAGTCTGGTAGCCCGACGCTCAACAGTCCCGCAGTGCGTCTGTTGAAGATCCGCCCTTTGCTTAAAGAGATCCTCAAGAAAAGGTATGTCGACCTCGCCTAGTCTAGGCAGTGCTGGTGATATGTAGTGCCCTAATGTACCAGATTCTCTGTGCACACATTGAATATATGTCCTCGATACGCCAAGAGGCGTCTTATCGATATTAGTAAAAGTACTGGTTCATAATGATATTACTAACCTGAGATTCACCGATCCTTAGAACTGGCATACAAGTACCAAGCCTTGGCACACAGGGCGTACGCGGGTTGTTCGGTTCGAAAAGCCGTCGGTATGCTTGATATTCGCTAGTTCTGTAAGCGCTTCTTAAGTGCTTGCTAAACGCTGATGTGCGCTTTAACTTACCCAATCGCACGTCTCTGCGGTTCTTCGGTAGGTAGAAAGGGAACCATATGTCTAATCCTTCGTATCTGTTTCCATGTTTCATCGTCCACCTTGGAATGGCACATGTATTGTAGATCAGGGTTGATCCACTCGCAAACCTTCACTCCGGTACAAACGCTTGTACTATGGAAATAGCCTGAATCACCAAATATAGACTGATGATTTGAAGAGCGTCGCGTATGATTTCGTTGCATTGCGTATTGTACCTTCTATGATTAGTAGGCGCTTCAGTAGCGTTTGGTAGGCGCTTCAGTAGCGTTTGGTAAGCGCTTGAATTCCACTTACACTGTCAATTGCATCTTCTACCTTTGCTTCCGTCCCATGAGACAAAGAAACAATATAAGCGAAGCCATTCTTGTGCGTTTGAGGGTATTCAGGGAGATCCTGTGTGTATTCAAGGTATTGTGCGTATAGAGGAGTATTTGAGGTGAACGTAAGGCGAATTCGAGGTGTCTTAAAAATTTATTAGTATAACAATTCCAAGTGCTTGTTGAGTGCTTACTTCGTCCTCTGGCTCTGTTGACATTTTGCCGTATTCAGCGGGAGGTATTTTGTAGAGGCGAGATGTGGGTATAAGGCAAGCGAGTGAGTACAGCCCTAAACCCATCCGTAATACAGCCGTTTTAGTGGCTTTGCCTCTACTTCACGCCGCCAATTACATAAGGTAGACATCGCCATTGAAATCCAAATTAGGTTTAGCGTCTGGCGGTTGATGATTATGTCATTGGCGACGTGAGCTGTATACTCTAGAGGGTGTTCCACCCGGGGCCCGCTCGACTTCTTCGCCCTCTGATTGGTCCCCCGTGCGTGCTCCCGGCGCCCTCGGTGCGTGCCCGGAGGGCCCGCGCCCCATCAGATTCGCGCAGTCCGCGACCGCCGACCGCAG
This sequence comes from Penicillium argentinense, assembly GCF_028826775.1. Lineage (NCBI taxonomy): Eukaryota > Fungi > Ascomycota > Eurotiomycetes > Eurotiales > Aspergillaceae > Penicillium > Penicillium argentinense. The sequence goes on from NW_026622668.1 coordinate 5,774,555, forward strand.
CGGGACCCCACCCCATGGGCGTAAATTCAATGTGCCGTAGGGTTTCTAGGGTTTTAGGGTTGCCGTCGTAAAATGGGTTTCGGGGCCCATTGTGTTGACATTTTTGCTGACAAAGATACCCCAAATTTGAATATGTTGTAAAAGCAATTCGGTTTGATAGTCAGATCAAATTTGAGGCCAATCCATATTGATATAAGCTTGGTTTCTGGGGTTCGAAAACGCCCGATGTTTTTGCAGGAGCGCGCATCACCCGCCGACCGTGGTCCATCCGCCGTACTCCGAAAATCACCCCCATCAGGTTTAGTTCACAGGACTAGTTTTTCGTCGAGATGTCAGAGGTTAATTGCCAGAGGATTGATTGATATCCCATATTTTAAGAGCATCATAGCCCCCATCAAATTCGCGAAATCCGCAACCGCCGACCGCAGCGACCCTGCCGGGCACAGCCATAGACTATTCACGATTCATTCGGCCAAGGATTGCTATATGATGCAGTTGGAGAATCATCCACACTCCGGTCGCACGATCGTACCAGACCTAAGCTTCACCACACCGAATTATCACATTTAGAGTATAGATGTGTATCCCCGTCTTTACAGTATATGTATTGAAGAGGGGAACGCTCGATGGCAGCACGCGCTGGGACGTGCGGGTCGATTCAGCAGAAAGACCACCACAAAACACACGCGTATGTAGGGGTCAGGTCGGGGAGGTGTAAGAAGGTGTATTCGAGAACTGGCTATCCGGCCACCGTATACTGCCGGCTATGTCACATAGTCTGGATGGCACCCATGTAGTAGGGGAGGGGGTCTCCCCACTACAATATATATCTTTACACTGTCAAGCCCAGTTTGCCGGGTGCATTGGGCTCATATGTGATCTGCCCAGATCGACGTGTTCCTGATAATTCCGAGGCCATATCTGATTTGATTCCCCAACTATTGATCTCTCGATGTCGCTATTTGTTGCATTGCGCTGGAATATCTAGATCGGTCAGCCAGACCTCCGGCAGTCCCGCACCCGCGTGTCAGATCCCGAGGTACTCTCCGGGATGACCTATCACATCGGCCCCAGTGCCGTTCAACCCCTATTCCCTGCCTCCCTAGATCAAGTTCTTTGAATCTACACCTTGTGTTTTTCTATATCGACCTCACTCACCGCTGCCTTCTCCACTAGCGCTCTCACCATGGACGCCATCGGGGTATTCTTCACATATAATGCCACATATCGGTTATGGATCTGCAAGACCTGTCAATATGTGGTGGATGTCAAAACCATGATTGCCCACCTAGGCGCAAAGCACCGACAACACCCTATGGCCCGCACTGGCGACCAACGGGCAGCTATTCATGCTGAAGCCATGAAGGCGAACCCATGGAACCCTGACACGGAGCCATTCACCCCACCACCCCCTGACTCCCGGCCAATTCCTGGATTAACGGTCCATCGTGGCTACCGCTGTCCCGCCGACGGCTGTCGATACGCGTGCCGCACCCGAAGCACTATGGGCAAACATCGTGGAGATAAGCATCGCGATGCTGTCTACCCCCGGGGAGGCCACCAGTCGACCCAGATGACGATATACTCCGACTCCGGGCCCTGGAGCCGGTGTACTGCCAGCGATTGCATCCATATGGGCCGCATAGTGTCTACTTCGCTGTCACGCCCAATCCGGCGGAGCTGGCGGACCCCAAGGCCCCGGCCCCGGAACTCGATGAAGCTGCATATATCCGATCCCAGGTGGACTTGGCGCTCCTCCGATCTGATGGGATCGCGGATGCAGAAGACCAGATGGCGCCAACGGACGAGAATGCCACCGACACGTCCCCGTGGCTGGAGCTCACCCGATGGCCTGAGTATGTTCGAGGGCATGCGTTCCGGGACATCGCCCAACTTGCCTCCCACCCGGACCCCATGACCGAGCCAACCTTGGTCGCGATTGGCCTGAGCGTGAAAAGACTCATCGATCGGGCATTTGAGTCGATCGTCTCTCATCGTATCAACGAGTTTGACCAAGTGCGCATCAACAGCTTTGTCCAGAAACCCGGTATCTGGCAGCGCCCCATCCAGATCAAGCTCCGGCCCAAGACGTATCATGGCTACTGCCGGACCTGGGTCCGTCTCCTGAGTTTTGCGTATCGCACGAGTCAGCCCGACCAGCAGCTCCAGCTTCGCCACCAGTTCACCACCTCCCAGCTCAGCGCCATTGACGACATCCAAGGCTCCCTCCAGCGGCTGTTTCATGCGAGGGACCCCGGTTCTATGCAGGACGCCAACGTCGATCCAGGTCTCCCGCCCCGCGACCAGACTCAGACACCCACCAGCCAGGCCATGAAGGATCTTGACCAAGCCTGCCTGGACCTGTCTCTCGCGCTCCTAGACCATGAGATCCGTGGCGATTTCTTTGAGAGCCCTGTGGTTGCCTTCATGGCAGCGCTAGGTGTTGATAGCAAGAACCAGACTTACTTCGAGCCTGGCAGCTATACCACATACCTGTCCGCCTTGGTGAAGATCTCCCAGATGCTCGTCACCCAGCAGGCAGTCGATCTGGCCGATCGGAACGAGGTCAAGCACCCTGGCGATGCGCTTGAAGAGATGCAAGAACGTTTCCTGATGTATGGCGTCCGATATCCATTCAGCTGGATCGCCCGTCTCCGCACCTATGGCAAGAAAGTGCAGAATACATCCACCAGCCTTGGATTTCTCATCTGGAGTGGTGATCAGCAGTCACTCCACTACCGGGATCTCCAGCTTACTATGGATTCCCTGGCCGCCTTTATCCGCACGCAAGTGGAGCTTGCCCAATATGAGCTTGAGAGACTCTTCCTGCTTAATGAAGGTGAAGCACGCGCTGGTACGATCCCAGAGCTGCCCCTGCACCAGCTCACTGATGATCCAGTCAACAACCAGCGTGGGTGGAACTTCCTGAAGCATAGGAAAAACCGCCAGCTTCTCTCCACGCGTGGTGACAGATGGATGCTGGACCGCATTATGGCCACCGAGGCCCTTCGCAAGGACTTTGTTGAGGTCGGCCCAGCCACCAGGACTGAAGTTCGTCCGGCTGTGAAGTGGAATAAAGCTCTCCTCCTGGAATATCTTAACTGGGTCGATGAGTTCTTACAACGGCTGCTACTGCTGGTCCACATGACTTCCGGCCAACCCGCGCGTGCCACTGAACTGATCTCGATTCGGTATTGCAACACCCCGGAAGGGAGACATCGCAACGTCTTCGTGGAACATGGACTGGTCTGCATTGTCACTAGCTACCATAAATCCAAGAGCGTCACCAACTCCATGAAGATCATCCACCGATACCTGCCACGAGTGGTGAGCGAGCTTGTGGTGTACTATCTTTGGCTGATCCAACCATTCGCAGAGCAAGCCGCTATGTTTGCCTGCCAAAGCAATACCCGGATGCGGTCGCCGTATTTCTGGCCGAAGGGGAGGGGGCATTGGGATGCGAAACGTCTTGGAGCGGTGTTGAGATCACAAGGGGAGGCCCATCTGCAGACCAAGCTGCATGTGCTTAACTGGCGCCATGCAGCGATCGGTATTTCTCGCGTCCACCTGAAATGTGGTGGATTCAAGCGCGACTATGGGCCAGATGACCCGATTGTGGATGAACAGGCCGCGCATGGGTCCTGGATGGCCGGAACTACTTATGCACGTGGCTTGAAGGAGGCGCCCGGAGTTATTGAGGCGAAGCGGATCCGGTTTCGGGCAATCAGTTCTGAATGGCATAAACTGCTGGGTTTCGACGCTCCAAGAGGTCAGAAAAGGCGTTATGGTCAGCTCAGCGATAAAGAAAAGGTGCTATCTGCACAGAAACGCCGAAAAGAGTATATCACTATTGACTATAGTGATGATGAAAGCTACTAATATAGAACTGCGAGGTAGATGGCTAGTTAGAGCTAGGAAACCATGCGGTAGAAGCCGACCTGACCTTGCATCACCACCACATCCTTCGAGGCTAATTCTTGGGATTCTAGTACAATTAATACCGTATACTTTGATCGTTTTATCACAATTTTGATTCCTTGTGTGGTTCATGTAGTATAATGCGTTGAAGTTGGGCTTGGGCGAGTTCGTTGAACTGGATTACTTAATCACGGAACCCCATGTTTGTCCTCAAATTAAGCCCGTTTCGCGTTAAATACTCAAAACGAAACTCTTTTGCATGATGACTAACACACCAAGGCCATTGGAACAAATGTATCCTTAATGTGATAGATCTGAAGATAAAGCTGACAGACATCCTCATAGCCCCAATTCTGTCGAAGGTTGGTGACCGGGAACCACGCTAACCCGGTCAGGCCTAGTTCCCGCACCCCGGAGATAAAGTTGATTTAGCGCCATATCCAAACCGACTTCAATCTATACAATCCAATCCACGCTTTTCAACCGCCCGAACCGCAACGCAACGCAACGCAACGCACAGGGGGTAGACCAGCTGGAGGCCATTGGAGAGCAGCCTCGGCCATCAGGGTTGCTCGAATGGGCCCGAGTCGAGCTAAAATTAGGGTTTTTAGGAGGGGAAAAATTCGAGTGGCACTGGGTCGCGCAGAACGTTCAAAGCCCCGGTCGCGCATATAAATAGGGTCGCAGGGATCCCAAAAATCAGTATGTTTTATGTTGGAGTTATGTTCATAACATAATTGAAGTTGAGCGCGATCGGAGCATGTTGAGGGTGGTTTTGCGATCGTGAAAATGTGGGCGATGTTTTGATGGGGTAACCGCCACCCGCCGGTCGCGACCAGTCACCACGACCATCGCCGGCCACCACCCCATTCAGGTTAGCGACCAAATTGGCTTTTGCGATTGCAAATTTCAGGGGTCGATTCCGATATCCCGCCGCATCATCCCATTTGATTTTGAGCCCGATCCCAGGAGGTCGCGGTGTCACCATTCCCCCGCATCTACAACATCAACCCGTATAGATATTTGCAGATCCACCATGGGCCGCGCATACCATGCCCGCGACATTTTTTGCGTCAACCCCGCGTTCCAGGTGTTGATTTGCCAGAAATGCCAATGTGCAGTACGACCAGGACAGGTCAAGGCCCATTTAATCAGTACCGCTCATCGCATTCCCATGGGGTGGGCCCAGCACATTCACAGCGTCATTCAGCAGTGGGATCACATCGACGAGCAGCCCCAGGTCGACCGTTGGCCCCATCAGATGGACGAGCCCATCCCCGAGTTACCCGTTTATCAGGATGGACTCATATGTCGGTTCTGCGACCAATACACATGTCGTCAGATCGATGTGATGAAGAAACATTGGGGCAAGGCCCATGACTATCGTGTGTATGAGGGCCGTGGTCGCCCCACGCCCACCCAGATTCGAGCCATCCAGGGCCGCATTGAAGCCCACTGCTGGACCGTTTCATGCCAACGGTTGTTTAAGCAAGGGCCCGGGTCCCATTATATTTGCGTGGGACAGCCCGACCCCGCAGTGCCCGTGAATCCCGTTCCCGACGCCGATGCCATCCGCCGGTTATTGCACACCGTGTCGGAGTATCAGCAGGAAGACCAACAGGCCCAGGACACCATCATCCAGGCCGGCGATTTAGACGAAGCCACGCCATGGTTGAATCGGACGGGATGGGTGCGGTATTTACAAGGGATCCCCCGCAAGCCATTGGTCGAGAGCACCCGGCGCCCCAAGGAAAATATCGAGGGACCGGAGCGCGCCGCATTCGTGATTTGGCAGGCCATTGAACGATTAGCGCATGTGAGCCAGGAGATTGCCAAGGCGTGTGGTCATTTATTGCGGATCGAAGTCGTCCGCACCACCAAGGACGAGAGCCCGCACAAGCCATTGTTGGCATATTTGGATGCCGCCGCCATTGCAAAGCATGTGGCGCCGTGGCAGCACATTTTGATGTTTTTTGCGCGGACCCAGGTACGTTGTGTTCAGTGAGGGTGTGCCCAGAGCATCGTGTGGGTATGCCAATGCTCCCGTCCACCGGCGGAGAGATATATTGCCGCGTTGTGGATATTCCACCGGGGTGACCAGCCCGGCCCGACCCGCACCAGTCGACAACCCAATTCCCACCACAACCCATGTCCATTCCGGACCGACCATATTAACCAGCACAGATCGAACACGATTGGGAGTCCCCCCAATATTCATTCACCGAGCGCCAGCAGCAGTCGTGGGACACCGTGTGGCATCATGCGCAAGCCCGTGCCGGTAGCCCCGAGCCCGGCGACGAGGAGGACGAGCCCGAGCCGTTTGAGATCCGCCCCATCGAGAATGCATTGCTGAATTTTTGCATCGATTTGTTACGCCAGGAGATCCGGAACGATGAATACGGGTGTGCCATGGTTTGTGCCACGGCCGTCATCGGTTACAGTGAGGTCGGTTGGGCCACCCCCCAGAGTTTCCCACCGCAGATATCCAGTTTGATCAAGATCACGCGGTTTTTCATTTTACACAAAGCGTTGCGGTTGGACCCGAATTCGGAGGAGATCCGCCGTCGATTGGCCGGGCGGCAGGACCACCAGTGGGTCGAGGGCGATATGATCGAGTTTGACGACGCATATTCATACGAGGACGAGGGATACACGAGCGCCCCGTCCACCCCCATGGCCATGCGGAGTTCCCCACCCCCGACCCGCGACGACATGATCGGGCCATTCACGCAGGAGCAGCGCCGGCACCCCACGCGCACGTTCGCCAAATGGGTCAAGTATTTGGTGGATTTGTTCATGGTCCGTGGCACCAACGGTCCCGTCCAGTGGTGGATGGATTTGCGCACGTACGGCAGGACGATCCACATGAACACGCCCACCGAGGGCCACGTGGGGTGGAAGTCGGGCGATGAGTTGTTGTACAAGCAGTTCCATTTCACCATGGGCGATTTCCGCGGATTCGTCCATGGGTTGGTCCACCAGATGCGACAGCGGGTCGTGTCCGAGTTGCTGTTTTGTCATGATCTGGATCAGCCGCCGCCCGCCATCCCGTGGGACGCGTTGTATGATGATGCCACGCAGAGTGCGCCCGGATGGAGCTTTTTGCAGGATTTACGCACCCAGTGGCCCGTCGCCGGGCGGACGTGGTTGCTGAAGCGGGTGAGCCAGGAGCCCAAGTTGCGGCGGCGGTTCATCCAGACCGACGGGAGCGGGTTCCGGATGCCGGCCATCGATCGATTTTTCCGGGTGGTGGCCCAGTTCCGGGAGCAATTGAGTGTCGCCGTGCACGTTTGTGCCGGCCAGCCCAGCCGGGGCCCCGAGTTGATGAGCATCCGCCACCGCAACAGCGAGCGCGAGCGCCGCAACGTGTTCATCGAGGATGGCATGGTCACATTCGTCAGCCGATACCACAAGGGTTTCCACGTGAACAACGACACCAAGGTCATTTTCCGATATGTGCCGCGGGAGATCGGCGAGCTGGTGGTGTGGTATTTGTGGTTGGTGTTGCCGTTCGTCGAGCAGATGCAGTCATACCAGCGGCATGTCCGGGGGGAGCCCGCCACCGTGGGCCGTCGGGCCGAGTATATATGGTCCCCCGACCCCGATCGGCACACCGAATGGAGCGGGGACCGGTTTCGCGCGGTGTTACAACGGGAGACCGCCCATGGATTACGCGGGCAGCGTTTAGGGTTACAGGCGTACCGCGACATCGCCATCGCCATCAGCCGGCGGTATTTACGCCCGAGCAGCCAGTTCAAGAACAACGCCGAGGAGGAAGCCGACGACATCGACGACGACAGCAAGATGGACGACGAGGGCATGCGGGCATTCATCGCCGACATCCAGGCCGCGCATTCCGCCAGCATCGCCGGGATGAACTACGGCCGCATGTTGATGGAGAACCCCAACAGCACGGCGCGGCACCGCGAGTTGTTCCGGGCCGTGAGCCACGATTGGCATCATTTTTTGGAATTCCCGTCCGCCGTGGAGCCGCAGCGCCGCCGAGCCCCGGGGATCACGCGGAAGCCCAACCCGTGGGAAGACGCCGCGGCCGAGGCGCGCATCCAGCGCCGATATGATTTGCATCAGACCAACATGGCCGAGGCGTTCCAGAGCATGATGGGCAGCACCGCGATGGCGTTGCGCGGACCGCAGGGCCCCGTGTTGCAGGCGATCAAGCACGGCGACAGTTGCATCGTGGCCGTGATGCCCACCGGGGGCGGCAAAAGTGCGTTGTTCATGTTGCCCGCGTGGGTGAGTGGCCGGGCCGGATTGACCATCGTCGTCGTGCCATTGACGGCATTACGGAGTGATATGATGGCGCGATGTCGGGATTTGGGCATTGCATGTGCCGCGTGGGATCCCCAGCGTCCGCCGGACGGGGCATCCATTGTGTTGGTCACGCCCGAGGCCACCCCCAACGAGGCATTTGTGAAGTTCGTCAACCGGCAGCGGGTGTCCCAGCGGTTGGACCGCATCGTGATCGACGAGTGCCATGTGGTATTGAGTCGCAACCCGGATTTCCGGCCATTGTTGCAGCAAATGGGCGCGTTGCGGGCCGCGACCACCCAGATGGTGTTGTTGACGGCGACATTGCCCCCCCGCGAGGAGCAGACGTTGTGGGATCGCATGGGGTGGCAGCGGGACCAGGTCAGTCTGCACCGCAGTCCCACCAGCCGGCACAACATCGCGTATCGCGTGCACACCATCCCCGTCGACGACGCATATGACGAGCAGTTCCAGTGGGTGGAGATGCCCCGGGTGATCCGGTTCATCCAGGACCGCATGCGGCGGGCATACCCCGGGCGGGTGATCGTGTATGGCACCGTCCAGTCGCATGTCACGCGGGTGGCCGAGCAGTTGGGGTGCCCGGCATTTTACCGCAACGCGGTCGACAAAGACGGGATGTTGGAAACGTTCCGCCGCCAGCCCGGGGCCGTGATCGTCGCCACCAGTGCGTTGGGCATGGGCATCGACATTCCGGACATCCGCAGTGTGATCCACGTGGGCCAGCCGCGGAACATGTTGGATTATGCGCAGGAGAGTGGCCGGGCGGGTCGGGATGGGCAGCCCAGCGAGGCCATCATCGTGCAAGCCGAGGGCCGGACGATGGGCCGGGAGATCCGTCCGTATTGGATGAACGATGCCCCCGAGGCCGAGCACACGCAGGTGGTCGAATATATGGACCGCGGCGCGATTGGGTGTCGGCGGGTGATATTGGATGCATATTTGGATGGGGAGATTGGCGGATACCAGCGCCAGCGATGCGGGGACACGGTGCCGGAGTCGGTGTGTGATGGACATGGATGCCAGCCCGATTGGGAGGACCACGAGTCGCGGATGGGGTCGTCGTCCCCGGGGGAGGCGGATGCGATGGATGAGGATATTGAGATGGTTGACGGAGATGAAGGCATGCCGGATGACATTGCGCCCCCCGTTGTGTCCGGGCCACCGATCGTTTCCACGCGCATGTCCGAGGTGGCATGCAGCAGTGATAGTGGGAGGATAGTGTCCCAGGTGGCATGCAGCAGCGATGCTGGGAGGATTGTGTCCCAAGTGGCATGCAGCAGTGAGAGTGCGAGGATTGCGTCCCAAGTGGCATGCAGCAGTGAGAGTGAGAGGATTGCGTCCCAAGTGGCATGCAGCAGTGATACTGGGAGTATTGTGTCCCAGGTGCCGTTTATATCACCAGCCGCAGCGAGGACGGCACCAGCAGCAGCGAGGACGGCACCAGCAGCAGCGAGGACAGCAGCAGCAGCAGCAAGGACAGCACCACCCACGACCCCCAGGGTCGAGCCCACATCCATTCCCGCCACCACACCCCGAACCATCCCGACGGACATCCGACACCAATTCCGGCAGCAGGACATTGAGCGCGCCCACATCGCGCAGCGGCATCACGGTCCGGCCGGGCCCCGATTCGACGACGAAGCGTTTTTGGTCAGTGAGGTCGACAAGTGGGTGCATCGGTGTTGGACATGCACGCAGAGGGGATATGATGATGCGCATGAGATGTGGCGTTGTGGGTTTACCGGGGCCGGGGGAGCCAGCAGGGAAACCCAGGCGAATAAGGATTGGATGAAGATGGTCCGCGGGAAGGTCCAGTATGCCAATTATACCGCACATTTCCCGTGTGGCATGCCGCAGCACATATGTCCATTGGGTGATCATCACGCGGACCATAGCGAGGAGGTCCAAAAACGGTGTCGAGGATACCGCACCGTGTTGATTCCGATGGTGGCCATGATGGGCAAGGGGCCGCAGCGAGATGCGGAGGTCACGCAGCGATGGTTCCAGCGATTGGCGTCGCGCGGGGTGGTGGATCCGGAGCGGAATGATGAAGGGTTGATTCAGTATTTCGGACAGCGCGCGCCGGGGACGGCGCAGAAACGGTCGCAATTGACGGAGGAGTTTATTTGGTTACGGCGGGCATATGATGGACGGGAGAGGTGCAGTGATTAGACGTGGGTCATGTTGATGGCATCATGTGGGCGTTTCACAAGGGTTGTTTTACCAGCAGGAATATATGCATGATGATTTTCATATATATATTCCAGTCCATGATTGGCAATCGCCCAGTATCAGTTTCGCAGTCCCAGCAGCGGTTGTAGAATATTGTGCGGCGTCATGCGAGGCCGCGACACCAGCGGGCCCATCCAGTGGTTGATCGATTTGCGTACATACGGCCGGGTCACCGACACGCCCGTGGAAGGCCAGATTGAATGGAAATCCGGGGATGAGTTATGGTAGAAGCAGATCCATTCACCATGGGCGATTTCCGTGGATTCGTGCATGGGTTGGTGGGGAAGACGTGCCCGATATTGGTTGGGCAGTTGATGTTTTGCCCGCCGGGCGCCCGTTATTCCATGGGATCATTTATACGACGACGCCAGCCAGGGTGGAATTTCATCCAGGACCCCCACGCAGTGGCCGGTCAATGGATCGGAGTGGTTGATCCAGCGGGTGTGCCGTGGGCCATTACGCCGGCAGTTCATCACGCCCGAAGGCATTGAGTTTCATATGGGGGAGATCCATCAGTATTTCCGTGTGTTCGTCAATCCGGGAGATGTTGAGCGTGGGCATCCACGTATGTGCCGGGCAACCCAGCCGTGCCCCCGAGTTGTTGAGTATTCGACAGCGAGCGAGAGCGCCGGAATGGGTTCATTGATGATGGGATGGTGATGTTTGTCAGCCGATATCAAAGGGTTCCATATCAACAATGACACCAGGTGATTTGCCGATATTTACCGCGGGAGTTGGGGGAGTTGGTGATATGGTATTTGTGGTTGGTGTTGCCGTTTATCCAGGCCATGCAGTCATTTCAGCGAGGGTTCCGTGGGCAGCCCGCCACCACCGAGCGACGCGCCGATTACATTTGGTCCCCGACCCCGAAAAACAGAAGGAGTGGAGTTCCCCGATTCGGGAGATATTGAAGGCACAAACCCGCACGGGGTTACATGGCACCGCGATCAACATCCAGGCATATCGGGAGATCGCCATTGCCGTCGGCCGGCGGTATGGACGCGGGAGCAGCCAGTTCCGGTCCATCCAGCACGGAGAGAGCCCGATTGTCGCGGTGATGCCCACCGGGGGTGGCAACAGTGTATTATTCATGTGGCCCGTGTGGGTGCGTCGTGGCGGGATGACCATTGTGGGTTTGCCATCGATTGCATTATGATGGGACATGCAGCGCCGGTGCCAGGAGGTGGGGATTTCGTGTGCGGCGTGGGATCGCCAGTGGCCCCCCGATGGAGCGTCCATTATATTAGTCACGCCCGAGAGTGTGCCAAGTCATGAAGTCCGGAGATTCATGGACCGGCAGCGGACGTGGAAGCGGTTGGATCGGATGGTGATCGACGAGTGCCATGTTGTGTTGAGCCAGGACCACGAATTCCGCCCAGTAGTGAAGAAATTCGGCCCGTTACGATCCGCGCAGACGCAGATGATATGTTTAACCGCGACATTGCCCCCAGTGCGGAGCCCGAGTGTTGCCGGCGGATGGGGTGGACCGACGGGGACGTGACATGGCATCGAGGACGTCCCCATCGCCCCCATGTGGCATATCGGGTGCATACCGTGCCCCCCGGCCCAATTCAACAGCAGCCGCAGTGGGTGGATATGCCCGAGGTGATTGCATTCATCCAGGATCGGATCCGTCGCGCGCGGCCCGGCCGGGTGATCATATATGGCACCGCCGTGGCCCATATCACCCGGATGGCCGAGTCATTAGGGTGTGCCGCGTATCACCAGATGACAATCGACCGCGATGGTGTATTGCAAGCATTGCGGGACACGCCCGGCGCCGCCATCACCGCCACCACGCATTGGGCATGGGAATTGATATTCCCGCCATCCGGAGTGTCATTCATTCGGTCAGCCACGCACGATGTTCGATGACGCACAGGAGAGTGGCGGCGCGGGATGCGATGGGCAACCCAGCGAGGCCATGATCATCCAGGCCGACGGTCAAAGGGTTGGACGGGAGCAACGGCCGTTGGATGCAGGGTCATAGTGTGGCGGAGCATGTCGGTGTTGTGGAGTATATGGAGTGCGGTCCACGATTGCCGGCGTGTGGTGTTGGATACATATGTAGACGGGCACATTGATGGATCCCCCCGGCAGCGTTGTGGCGGTATCCACCCGAGTCATTATGTGATGGATGTGCGCCCGAATGGCAGGACCAGGAGCCCGTGATGACCGGGGCCATTCATATTGATCATTCCCCCGGGGGCATTACGGTATATACCAGCCCCATTGCCGCCGGCGTTGAGAATGCCCAGAGGATGCCCGTCATGGCACGACCACCCGAGGTGTGCAGAGTTATGAGGTTTCCATTATGGCCCGTCGGCCCAGCAGCAGCAGCAGTGGCCACAGCAGTGTCAGTTTGAGTTCGCCATTAGCACAAAGTACGCAGCCCATTGTGCGGCGGCATCGAAGAGGCCATCCAGATCCATCATCGTGGGCAGGAAGCGATCATACGAGCATGAGCCCGAGTCACCACATGCCGGCACCACGCATCCACCGCCAGTATCACGGCCGCCAAACCAGATAGGATCCCGATTGCCCATGGCATCGATTCCGGCCGCAGGACATTAAACGTGCCCGTTTATCAGATCGACACCATGGCACGGCATCCCAGCGATTTCAGGACGAGGCATATATGAGCAGGAGGTGGAAGGTTGGTTCCATCGTGGGATGCCGCAATACATATGCCCGCAGGCGGATCACACGACGGAGCATAGTCCGGCGGTACAGGATCGGTGTCAAGGGTTTCGGACGGCATTGATCCCGACAGTGGTGATGATGGTGAAAGGGCCATATGCAATGCGGAGATATCGCCGCGGTGGTTCCAGCGGTGGTTCCAGCGGTTAGCCGCAGGGAGTTCAGAACGTGGAGCAGGACGACGGGGTGTTGATAGGATTTTTGGGACCGATGGCGCCGAATACAGCACGGAAACGGGCGCAGATCACGCAGGAGTTCATTTGGTTGCGGCGGGCATATCAAGGGCGCGACGATGCCGGTAGATGTGGATTCGGGTTGATGTTGACAGCGGTACCACGGTTGGAAGCCATTGATCGATATTCAGCAGGCCACGGAAGTCGATTTTCGAATTCGAATGCCATATGATTTTTTCAGATTTATCAGTAGGGTTTGTTCGATATTGAATCATGGCGATTTCCAGGCGAATGCCATGCACGGCGGAAAGCAGCCCCGATAGCCGTTTTATACCATTCCACAGCAGTAAAGATTGGATTACAATTACGGGAAAGAATATTTCGGATACATTATCATTCGGACACGATCAACACGATCGATTATATATAATTCCGCAGGTGACAGACCGCAATATATATCGATTCCGGCGCCGTTCGAGAGTGCAAATTGAGCGACGAGCAGTATACATATTCGAAGGCCCGAGCACGGACACATTTATAGTTTCCAGATATCAGAGCATAACGGAGATATTCAGGGATTGTAGTAGACGTGTTCATGGTTATGATTCGGCAGGTGACGGACAGCAATATATATCAACCCCGGTCCAGTGAATGAAGGCAACAGCCACCCGCAATATATATATTCGAAGGCCCGAGCACGGACACATTTGCAGTTTCCAGATATCAGAGCATAACGGAGATATTTCGGGGTTTTGGAGACGTGTTCAGGATATGTGAGCCGTGTGTTGAGGGTTTTAATCCATATGTTCAGGGTTATCGGCGTCGAGGGTTATCGGGTGTTGAGGGTGTTTGATGGGTCGCCATTTCCAGCCGAATCCATGGGCGGCGGAATACAGCCCAGATAGGCGTTGTATACAATCCCACAGCAGTAAAGATTGGATTACAATTTAGCCGAAAGAATATTTCCGGTACATTATCATTCGGACACGATCAACACGATTGAATATATATAATTCCGCAGGTGACGGACAGCAATATATATCGAATGCGGTCCCGTAAATCAGGGCAATAGCCACCAGCAATATATATATTAGACAGCCAGAGCAGAGACCCATTTATAGTTCCCAGGCATCCGAGTATAACAGAGATGTTCAGGGGTTTTAACAGACGTGTGCAGGATTTGTGAGCAGTGTGTTCAGGGTTTTTAATATTACAGTTTATTAGCACATACATGTCGAGAGGCACGAGTTATGATTGTCAGAGGTGTAATTAAGCAGTGTAGCAATTCCCAGGGCGGATAAAAGAGGTATTAACGGATCGATTATGGTGTATATTGAGGGATGTTAAGGGAATTAATATTGTCGGTTGCAGGTGTCGCAGTCGGGTGACCGTATTTGCCATGATTAGGAAGGAAGAAGTGATTGTTTTGAATGAGCACATAGTGTCAATATCCGAAGGTGTGAAGATGGTATTTCGGAAGGATGATCGCAGGCGGCAATCGAGGCATCACGATAGGAGGGATTCAGTGATGATATCCGGGAGGGTCCGGCGGATAGGGCAAGAGGTGAGATGATTGATATTCAAAGGGATATTGGGGACATTCCGCAGCGGGGGACGTATAGGGTAGGGACACACGGACGGGTAAAAAGGATGGAGGGGAAAGATGGCGAGAGGATGTGAATTGGCGAGGAGGAAGGGGCATTGGACATTCCGCAACGGGGGGACGTATAGGCCGGGGGCACAAGGACGGGTAAAAAAGATGGAGGGGAAAGATGGTGAGAGGATGTGAATTGGCGAGGAGGAAGGGGCATTGGTGATGCGGAGAAGGGGGGGAGTAGGGTGGATGGGCGGTAGGGTGGGAGTGGGTTTTCCGGGAGTATAGAGGATGGTCAAAGGGCGATGGTAAGAATATGGCGGAGATACGGTTGGGTTGTCGGTGTTGCGGGTTTTGATCAACGTTTTCAGTGTTGTCGGTGTTGAGGGATATTGATGATGTTGAGGGATATTGATGATGTTGAGGGATATTGATGATGTTGAGGGATATTGATGATGTTGAGGGATATTGATGATGTTGAGGGATATTGATGATGTTGAGGGATATTGATGATGTTGAGGGATATTGATGATGTTGAGGGATATTGATGATGTTGAGGGACATTGGTGGTGTTGAGGGACATTGGTGGTGTTGAGGGACATTGGTGGTGTTGAGGGATTTTTTATCAATGTGTTCAGGGTTATCGGCGTCGAGGGTTGTTGACAGTGTTGAGGGATAGTGACAGTGTTGAGGGTGATTGATGGTGTTAAGGGTAATTGAACATGTTCAGGGTGTTTGATGGGGTCGCCATTACCAGCCGAATCCCAGGGGCGGCGGAATGAAGCCCAGATAGGCGTTTTACACGATTTCACAGCAGTAAAGATTTGATTACAATTTATGGGAAAGAATATTTCGGATAGATTGTCATTGTGACACAATCAGCGCGATAGATTATATATTATTCGGCAGGTGACAGATGGCAATATATGTCGATCCCGGGGACGTTCATTAGAGCAATAGCCACCAGCAATATATACATTGGAAAGCCAGAGCACGAACCAGGTGTGAGTGGAGGAGTATATGCAGATGGGTGATCCCGGTTGGCGACGGCGGGGATTGGATGGATATTTGGACGGGGTGATTGATGGATATGAGCGGAGGCGGTGCGATGATGGCAAGGAGGATTTGGGCATATCCGAGATGTTGTGTGATGGGAGTGATGCCGATTGACAGCGCATGAAGGCGATTTGGCGGACCCGTGGGCGTCCGGGGCGGTCAGGCGGGTTTAGGGATTGATGAAGTGGTGGAGGCAGGATGGTGATGCATGATTGGATTGCAGGGTGGGGACGCACGGCGGGGCGTAGGAATTCCAGAAGCGGTTTACGAGGTATGCGGATGAATGGCAGCGGCGAGTTGGGCAGGCGGGGTTTGACGATGGGATGAGGGGTGGAGAAGGCCAGTGATTCGAGGCGTGGGTCATGTTGATGGCATCACGTAGGCGTTTCACAAGGGTTGTTTTTTACCAGCAGGAATAGATGCAGGATGATTTTCATATATATATTCCAGTCCAAGAAGATTGGTATTCCGGTTCCGCGGGAGGTCGGAGAGATGCATGCAAAAGACAGCGGCGCGGCACATCACGGCAGCCCAGGGGCAGCCGGTTATATAGCAGAAATGGGTAGATATTGGATCCGGGGGATGTCCAGGCACGAATTATTATCCAATCGACCAGATCAGTGTCACGGACGCCGTATTGTGAAGAAAACAGTGTGGCAAAAAATGAACCCGATATGTTGAAATATATATTTACCGGATCAGATATATATTTTCGTTGGGGTTCCGGCACACGTCATGACATGTCAAAAATTTTAAACGGCAAGGAATCGAGTCGCGATTGATAGCAATGGGTAGTTGAAGTGCAGAATATATGATGATTTGATTGAGAGAGTATATGATGGATGTATGAAAGCGTGGTGTTCAGGGTTTATCAGTATGGAGAGGGAGATTTGTGTTCAGGGTTATTGGTTGATGGTGTTGAGGGATATAATGGGCATTGAGGGTTTTGATTATTGTGTTCAGGGAAGTGAGTGTTCAGGGAAGTGAGTGTTCAGGGTAGTGAGTGTTGATGGTGTTAAGGGTAATTGAACATATTCAGGGGTATTGATGGGGTTTAAGGTTTTGTTCGATATTGAATCACATGGCCATTTCCAGCCGAATGGCATGGGCGGCGGAATGCAGCCCAGATAGGCGTTTTATACGATTTCACCGCAGCAAAGATTTGATTACAATTTAGGGGAACGAATATGTCGGATAGATTGTCATTGGGACACGATCAGCGCGACGGATTATATATAGATCAGCCGGTGACGGACAGCAATATATATCGACCCACGTCCAGTGAATGAAGGCAATAGCCACCAGCAATACATTCCAAAGCCAGAGCACGGACCAGGGGCGGGTGGAGGAGTATATGCAGATGGGACATGGCGGTTGGCGACGGCGGGATTGGATGGATATTTGGACAGGACGGTTGATGGATATGCGCGGAGGCGGTGCGGTGACACGGCGGGCGAGTCGGTGTGTGATGGACATGGATGCCAGCCCGATTGGGAGGACCACGAGTCGCGGATGGGGTCGTCGTTCCCGGTGGCAGAGGATGTGGCGGTGGATGAGGCGGTTGCGATGGATGGGATTGTGATGGCGGAGGCGTATACGACGGATGAGGATATTGAGATAGTTGACCGCGATGACGCCGTTCCCGCGGACATTGCGCCCCAGGCCACGGATGGTTTTCACGGGCATGTCCCCCGTGGCACGGACAGCAGCAGTGATAGTGGGAGGATTGTGTCCCAGGTGGCATATGCACCAGCAGCCGCAGCGAGGACGGCAGCAGCAGCGACGGCAGCAGCAGCGACGGCAGCAGCAGCAGCAGCAGCAAGGACAGCACCACCCACGACCCCAGGGCCGAGCCCACATCCATTCCCACCACCACACGCGGAAGCATCCCAGCGGACATATGATGGACGGGAGAAGTGCAGTGATTCGAGGCGTGAGTCATGTTGATCGCATCGGCGTGGGCGTTTGGTTTTTACCAGCAGGAATATATGAATGATGATTTTCATATATATATTCCAGTGCACGAAGATTGGTATTCCGGATCCGCGGGAGGTCGGAGAGATGCATGCAAAAGACAGCGGCGCGGCACGTCACGGCAGCCCAGGGGCAGCAGGTTATACAGCAGTAATGTGTAGATATAGCAGCAATGTGTCGATATTGGATCAGGGGGATATAAAGACATGAATAATTATCCAATCCACCAGATCAGTGTTACGGAAGCCGTATTGTGAAGAAAACAGTGTGGTAAACAAAAAGGATACCGGTACGCCAAAATATATTTAGCCGACCGGATATATATTTTCGTTGCGGTTCCGCGACCAGCCATGACAGGTCCAAAATTTTGAGCGGTACGGAGTCGATTCGGGATTGATGGCCATGGGTAGCGGAAGTGCAGAATATATGATGATTTGATTGGGGGAGTATATGATGCACGTATGCAAGCGTGGTGTTCAGGGTTTATCCGTATGGAGAGGGAGATTTGTGTTCAGGGTTATTGATGATGGGAATGATGTTTTGGAAGACAGGGGAGGAACGGATGGAATATCCCGGATCCGTCGTTGGCGAGGGTTTCATACCGGCCGTGTTCAGGGGTATTGCGTATGGAAGTGAGGTGTTCAGGGTTATGAATGTTGGGGCGTGATGGGGTGTCATGGCGGTGGGTGTTCAGGGTTATGTATGTTGGGCGGGATGGGGTGTCATGGCGGTTCGTGTTCAGGGTTATTCATGTTGCGGTTTGATTCCCGGGTTGCGTTCAGGGTTTTACATATTGGGTTTTCAATGGCAGGGTGTCGGAAAGCGCCCAAGGCGGAACAAGGTAGAGGCGCAGAGGGAGTACGGTTGGAGATGGAACGGGATATTCGGGCGATAAAGGCGGGAGCCAGCGAGAGTGGTGTTAGAAAGGCGAAAGGTGGTTGGCCCGATCCGACCAAAAGCAGTAGAGTTGAGAGGCACAGGGGCATAGGCGGATGAAGTAGGAAGCAAGAGGTGGAGAGGCGGTGGGAGGTAAGCGGGTGCAGAGGTCGAGGAAGGATAGAGAGGGATGATGGAAATGAGGATAATACATCCGGGGAAGATCAGGAAATAGCGTAGTACAAATGGGAAGGGCAGGCAGTGTAATATGGCGGGTTGTGATGGGAAATGGGCAGGGCAGGGCAGCACCAGAGGGAGGGGCAAGTTGGCCAGCAACGACGAGCAGGGGTTCCACGGCAACAGCAGATCAATAGGAGGATTCAATCAGGTAGAGGAATGGTAGAAGCGATGAATGTATAGGAAAGAAATAATGGAAGCAGGAGCAGGGCGCGAGTATGAGGCAAATCATATTGAAAAAAAAAAAAAAAAAAAAAAAAAATCAGACCGGGTGCGGTGGATAGTAGATTTTGGAAGACGGGATACGTATATCGGGTGGGGATTCGGAAGGACAAACGGTCAGGTGGGAATTTTTTTGAGAGCGGAAATGGAGGATCGGCGACGATATCGAGTATGGGCAGACGGGGATGGATAGTAGGGATGGAAAATTGGGGGGAAATGGATAGGGTTGGAGAGACAGGAGAGATATGAAGGTAGAGTGGTCCGGGTTTGGCAATATGGAGGGGGAGATTTGTGTTCCAGGAGATGGGTGTTGGAGAAGATTGTAAGGGTTACGGCAGGATGACGGATAGGAGATTGAGGGAGGAATTGAGGTGAGGGAGTTGGATGCAGGGGGTGTTCAGGATTTTGGGGGATGAAGGCGAGGGGTTGAGGGATTTGTATGTTGGAGATTGATTTTGTTGATGGATATTGCGAATGGAGGCAGGTGATGAGGGATATCGAGGTTGGATTGTGGTGAGGGATGGATGATGGATTGTGATTGGAGGGTGTTGAGGTATGGATGATGAGTTGAGATGGGATTGTGTTCAGGGATCGATGTTGGCGGTTCAAGATGGATTGTGTTCAGGGATTTACATGTTGGGGGTGGATGGAGGTGTGCGGGCAAGCCCAAGCCCCCCAGGGCGGAAAAGGAAAAGCAAGTAGGGTTAACCCCCCCCCCGGGACAAACCCGAAGAGGGGTAAGGAAAGTCGGGGTAAAGCCCCCCCCCCAGCAAGACGGAAAAGGAGTCAGGAAAGTGGGGTTTGCAAGGGGTGGTAAGGGCGAGGAAAAAGGGGAGGTGATGGGGATGCAGGACGGGCCAAGGCGGCGAATGGGTGCAGGTGAATCGGGGTAGAGGGCGGGGGCGAGAGCGGAAAAGGCGAAAGCAGTGGGGTTACAGAGATTTGCAGAGGAGGCAGATTGAGTTGGGTCAGGACCAGTGGATGAGGATTGAGTTGGCCATGGCGGTTACGGTGGTTAAGGTGGTTAGAGTGGTTAAGGTAGTTAGAGTGGTTAAGGTAGTTAGAGTGGTTAAGGTAGTTAGAGTGGTTAAGGTAGTTAGAGTGGTTAAGGTAGTTAGAGTGGTTAAGGTAAGTTAATGTGGTTCAGGTAAATCAAGGGCAATTCCGGGCCGGGCCGCGAAAAAGCAAAAATCCGCGTTGGAGGGTTGATTAGGGTTTAGGGTTTAGGGTTTAGGGTTTAGGG